>NC_069367.1:41077500-46077500 GCF_021730395.1 Mercenaria mercenaria
ACACAGTTTGTTATAAGTTATACAAGCTAAACTTTTACCAAATTTTTTCTAAGTCGTAAAAGGGCCATAATTTGTATTCATTCAATCAAGAGTTAGGTAACTGGGAAACCATGAGTGACATTTCAATCCAATACAAACGTTGGTTAACGAGATATTAACGGTAATTTGCGCACTTATCTTTAACCAAGATGGCAATGCCTGGGTGAGCAGAATAGCTCTCACTATTCGAATAGGCGAGCTAAAAATTAATGTTCTATTTTTCAATGTCAGCTGAAATACTAGCATTTATTTTGAAACTAAAACTATACAAAGCATTAATCATTCATTGAATTTTCTAGCAATTTTAAAATTGCTGCTTCAATTTCAATAGAACTGACAGGAAATGGTAACAATTCATAGAAGGATCATTTACCCAATAACCACCATATTCTTCTTTTTTACCATTGGATGCTAAAATAAGCACTAACTGATACACCAATATGAGAATAATGTCAAGTTCATGTACATGCATTTTTCATTGTGACTTTTTATTTCCATTTTGGGAGGCCATTAAACATTTAAGGTGTTACCAACTGAAATAAGTTTTCCTGGTTAGAACCGAAGTCTGATCTTTAAAGCTGAATGTCCTGAAATAGTTTCAGACAGAGGCAGGCACCTGAACAGAACCACAATCTAAAAACCTTAAAAATCTTTGCCATGAAGGTTCTCTTGTATACTAGGGGCCTCCGTGGCCAAGTGGTTATGGTCACTGACTTCAGATCACTTGCCCCTCATCGCTGTTGGTTCGAGCCTGACTCACACTCAGGGCTTTGAATTTTTCATGTGAGGAAGCCATCCAGCTGGCTTACGGAAGGTCGGTGGTTCTACCTAGGTAGACCTATAACTGTGTTGATGCGATGTTATACCCAACAAAATAAATAAATGAATCTCTTGTATATTAAAAATAATGACGTTTACAATCTGAAATGATTACAACAGATATTTCTTAGACTTTGACTTTTCAACTCCTGTGGTAACTGATAAATGCCTTCTTCATTACTGTAAAATCATTACTATTTGTGCAGGATTAATTTTCAGGATTTCTAGATGAGTCAATCCATAAAATTAAATCCTAATGAACCAGTTTATGTTGCATCCATTTTATGTAAAAAATGTCAAAATCCATGCATTTATATCCCTGTGAAATATTCATTTAGGCCAACACCATAAAATTTAATATTCAGTGCAGTTTTTTGAAAACAAAACTGAAGATAAGGCCCGTAACTACACTGAGACACATAGAGGAACATACCTCTAGCAGAGCCTCTGGATACACCAGTTAATTTATGTGCAGTATTTTCATAGTTCTAACATAAACTTCAAGTTTAGTTTTTCACCCTTCTTCAGAAAAAGTATACATGTTACCAAGATGCATGTGAACTGTACCTACAGAAACTTTCAAGAGGTATACGTCTCTAGTTAATTTTTTGTTCTGTTTAACACTTTCACTTTTTTAATAAAAGTCTGTTACCTATACCACTCAAGTCATGCAGAAATCTTAATGAGAAAGGATCAACTTATTGATAACCAGTTTGGGTGAATTTTGTACCATACAACTTCCCCACATGCATAAGGAATTGAGGATAAAAAACTTGAGAAATACTGTCTAGTGTCATTCATCATGGAGAACATGTGCTTTGCCTTGGAATTAAACTAGAAAAACCTTTCAATTGACAGCCCATTGTACTGTATCTACTGACTGACTTAAGTCTAGTTTTGTGTCTCATTAAACAAACAGCTGACAGCAGCAACAGTAAGTTAATCAAAGACAACATAGTACAGTTGGGCAGTGTTCAAGGTACCAGCTGCATACAGGATAGGATAGATTTCAGCTCAATCACAGTCAAACCTTACTCCCTCAGCTAGAGTTATTAAAATGTTTGTATTTTGGTACCTATACAGGTTTAGGCATAAACAGTATTTACAATCTCTGTGTCTCCTTTAGCAAAAGTGAACTAAAGGTATTCCAGTTAGCACAATTTAAGAAAAGTGTATCAATTAGAAACAGTGAAGAAAGGTGTATCAGTTAGAAAGAAGAAAGGTGTATTAATTAGAAATAGGCAACAAAGGTATCATATTTATCAACGGTGAAGAAAGATGTTCCATTTTGCAACAGTGAAAAAAGGTGTTCCATTTTGCAACAGTGAAGAAAGTTGTTTCATTTAGCGACAGTGATGAAAGATGTCATTTAGCAACAGCCAAGAAAGCATTCCCTTTGACAACAGTGATGAAAGATGTTCCATTTTGCAGTGAAAAAGATGTTCCATTTAGCAACAGTGATAAAAGATGTTCCATTCAGCAACAGTGATGAAAGATGTTCTATATAGCAACAGAGATGAAAGCAACAGTGATGAAAGATGTTCCATTTAGCAACAGCCAAGAAATGCGTTCCATTTAGCAACAGTAATAAGTGAAACAACAAAGAAAGGTGATCCATTTAGCAACTGTGAAGAAGGTATTATGTTTAGCAACAGTAAAGGAAAGACTTTTTAAGGTATTCCATTCAGTCACAGAAAAGAAAGGTATTTCAGTGAGCAATAGTGAAGCATGGAATTCTTTTTAAAATTGCAATGGTTCAAGAAAGGTATTCTTTTTAGCAACAGTGTAGAAATACCGGTATTCCATTCAGCAGCAGCAAAGAAAGGTGTTCCAACATTGATGAAGGTTTTCCATTTAGCAACAATATTTAAAAGAAGGTTTTCTATTTAGAAACAATAAGAAAGATTTTCTATTTAGCAGTAGTAAAGAAAGAATACTATTCAGAAACCTACTTGTTAAAAACAGGTGTGTCATATCCTTTCTCTAGAGAGTTCTTCTTGTATTCATAGGCAAACTGGAAGAGAGCACGGCTGAATGGACTGCCAGACTTCACCTTGTCCCATACACCTTTATACAGCCGGTCCATAATAACCTGTCATATAAAAACGAAGTATTGAAATAAAATAGAAACACTGTCACTAGTACAAGTCACTATATAAAGCTATATAAATATACAGCTATAAATTAAATAAATTCTATACAGTTAAACTTGGGTTAACTCCCATAAAATGATGCATAAAACTACCAACAGCTTCCTTGGTTTCTCAATGTTGTCACCTTCTTCCATTATCTAACAACTTTCCTACATAAAATGTTTGCAAAAAATATGTCAATGAATGTATTCATTCTGCTTTATTTAAGTGAACTTTGTTTACCTGAAGGGGCCTCTGTGACCAAGAGATTAAGTTTACTGATTTGAATCACTTAGTTCTACTCTTATAGCAGTACTGAAAATCTACTTAGGATGCGTAATTCTGGTATGTGAGGAATCCATCTAGCCTGCAGAATGTCGATTATCTTACACAGGTGCCCCCCTACTACCCACCCCCCATCTCCACATGCCTAAAATAATGAGATAAGCGGCATCTTTTGTCTTCAAACACCACTAATGTAGTGAACCTGTATCGGTAATCGGCAATTTCCATACCATTTCATATTCTCCTCTGTTATTTAAGCATCCTACAGTTGTAAATATAGTTCTTACAAGCAAGTTTCTGTAACACCCAGACAATGCTAAAATCACATACAGAGAAAATGCTATCGAATGGAAAATACCCAATGTCATCACTGGTCCATTACCTTAAAGCCGGAAAGTCATCTTATGACCTTAAATATCAGTGTGACTTAAAACCCAACATGCAAAAGCTTCACCTAAAGTCTAAAACTGACTTACTAACATCTATATAATACTTACAGGTACAGCAGCCATCAGTGTAGGTTTGAGAACACTAATATCCCCTTGACTTCCTTTCTTGATCTTACTGGACTGAAAAAAAATAAATATCATAGAAAAACAGTGAACATTTTCTAGAAACATTTATTCCATGTTAAAATATTTTATGATTTGATCTTACAAGTGGCTTTTTATGTTGACTAAAGGTGGCATCTTACACTCTATGAAATTTTATGAGTGTGTGTATTTGTATGCGAGTGTGTCGGTATTTGAATTTGGATATTAAAGGGATGGATAATACATTATGTTTGTTTTAAATTCTAGTGCTGTATTGATCATTAATATTAAAAAAAAAATATTTACCAAAATCTACAGTTATAATCACTTTTTATCACTGACAAATACACTAACAACAGAAAATAATAGAATTCTAACCTGGTCAGTGAGTGTGAGAGGAGAGGAGTATCCTATGGCTACACCATGTGACAGGGAGGCAGTTTCTGAAACATAGCAATCATATTTAACATGTCAAAAAATAGAGATCTTATCCTCATAGTTCTGTTGACAGCATAAAAAAGATACATGCAAAAGCATTTAAGTGCAGTTTCTTGTAAAAAAAAAAATCTCTGGTAGCAGGAGCCTAGGCAGCACAGCTTTATCAATCATAACCAATCTTCCAAGAACGAATGATGCACCCATTTTTGCTTTCAATATATACCATGAAAATTGAAGAATGTTGACTGGACACAAAATCACGATAAACAAATGAACGGATGGATACTTATAATGTTCAATTTTTTTATTTTTCGTTACTTTAGACTACAGAATCCAGAGAGAAAATATGGATAAAGAGAAGAGAAGTAACTGCCTATTAAGCAAATGTCATGTACCTGCACTAAGTTCAAGCACATGAGCTAGAGGTAGATATCCAATGTATGTATCATGTGGTCCCAGACCTTCAATCCTCTGACACTGACCCGACATTCCTGACATCAAGTTACCATGGCTTATTATTACACCTGAAATATATTATTATTATTTAGTGGTCTCACACCCTCAGAAATCACTTTACAATGGCTTATAATAACAACGGAAATAGATTTAGTTATCATTATTTAGTGGTATCAGACCATCAATCCTCCAACATTGATCCAATATTCCTGACCTAATGTCATCACACTTGAAAAGTTTGTTTACAGTGTTGTATATAACACCATAATTCATTTCTCTAAATAGAAAGTTTATTTCTATCAAATATACAAAATCTCAAAAAAATATTTGCAGCTTCTATTTGTCTGTATGCAAGTTTTGAAATGTTAAGGCTTCTTACTAGTCCTCAATGCCTCTATAACGTATTTCTGGCCAGAGGAAACAGTCTTAATACAATTTCAAGTCAATATTTAAACATGAAAGGAAAAGTATCTGGACTATAAATATTGTTTTCATACCTTTGGGTTTTCCTGTAGAACCAGATGTATACATAATAACAGCTGTATCATCTCTCGATGGCTTTGTAACTGGTGTTCTAACTGAAATACAGTATGGTCATATAGCGAAAAAAACAGACTCTAGCATGGGCAACATCAAAGTTAACACAAAATACCAAAATACTAAAAATTCATGCACAATTTTCATGATAAAATACAATTTTACTATTGCTAAACATACCAATTTCAGCACACAGAAGATTCATACATCAAAAATAGTTCAAAGTAACAAAATGTAACTTATTCTTGCTATTTATTTTACCACACATTCAATAGAAGTTTCTACTATGTGAATAAATATTCAAACCTTTGAATAATATCAGAAAAAAAAAATACTAGAAATAGGACTCAACAAGAAATTAATATATCTTGTTCATAACAAAAAATGTGGCAGTCATATTGTAAACAAAGGCATCAAGAGCCTCTGAACAATAACTTTGATGGAACAAAGTAGAGGACATAGAGGATATTTGTTTGTTTCAGTGAAATATTAATTTTATTTCACAAGTGAGCATCAAAAACTGATATTTTCACAAAAGGCGTAGCCACCAGTGAAAATGACTTTTTTGGTGCGCACGAGTGAAATAAAACTGATATTTCACTGACATAAACAAATTTTCTTTTTATTTCAAATTGCGTAAAACTCTTCTTTTGTTGCGTAATTTATAAAATGTTGAAAATCACGGGAAAGACCAGCAGAAAGCATAACACAAATGACGTCATTTTAACGACGTCATCGTCATTATGGTCCCCGGTATTAATAACGCTCGATATATAATTTGACTTCAATCACGACGGAGTACCGGAACTAGTTCGGCAAAAACAGTGAAAAATAACAAGAGCTGTCACAGGAGACGGCGTGCTCGACTATTTCGATGCTGGATAGTGAAACTGGGCACATCTGAGGAAACTAGAGCTGTCACTGGAGTGTTTAATGACTCCAATTGTGGATGAAGATATTGCACAATAGCCTGAGTCTATGTCAAAAATAATCAACTTAAAGTAATAAGAGAGGTAAAGATAAAATGTATCAAAACACTATATAAGTATATCCTAAGCAAAAAGGGGCATAATTCATTAAATATTGGTGCCAGGGTTGTGCAGCTTGTGTCATATAGTGTGGGTGATGATGTTGAACAACTATTTTAAGTTTGAATCAAATCCATTCAGTAATAACAGAGACAGAGTGAAAGTGCATCAAAACTTTAACCTAAAATTCTAAGTAAAAAGGGGAAATAATTCATGAAAAATTGGTCCCAGAGTTATGCACCTTGCATCATATGATAAGGGTAATGATGTTGAACAATTGTTTAAGTCTGAATCAGATCCATTCAGTAATAACAGAGATAGAGTGAAAGTGCATAAAACTTTAACCTGAAATTCTAAGTAAAAAGGGGGAATAATTCTTGAAAAAATGTGCCAGAGTTATGCATTTTGTGTCATATGATGTGGGTGATGATGCTGAACAACTATTTTAAGTTTGAATCAAATCCATTCAGTAATAACAGAGGTAGAGTGAAAGTGCACCAAAACTTTAACCTGAAATTCTAAGTAAAAAGTGGGAATAAGTCATGAAAAAATGGTGCCAGAGTTATGCACCTTGTGTCATATGATGTGGGTGATGATGTTGAACAACTATTTTAAGTTTGAATCAAATCCATTCAGTAATAACAGAGATAGAGTGAAAGTGCATCAAAACTTTAACCTGAAAATCTAAGTGAAAAGGGGGGATAATTCATGAAATATTGGAGCCAGAGTTATGGCCCTTATGTCAGATGATGTGGATGATGATGAGGAATAAGTATTTCAAGTTTGAATCAAATCCATCAAGTAATTACAGAGATATGTTGAAAAAGAGAAAGTGCACCAAAACTTTAACCAAGGTGGGGACGCGGAAAGACGCCGACGCCGACGCGAGTAGGATAGCTCTCCTTATACTTCGTATAGTCGAGCTAAAAATGATAATCTACTGTTTCAAAACTGTGGATTATCACTTTTATTTCACTGAGAAAACTCTATAATTCACTGGAAAACATAAAATAAATACTGTTATCTGGCTCGGCACCAATCAGTTCCACCTCAGCAAAGGTCAGTATATTTATATGGCTCGGAAAGTCTTTCTTTGAAATTTTCTGCTCATCACACATCACAATCAGGTGAGAAACCTTTGGAATCTGGTCTAAAATTCCCTAAAATAAATATTACAATCTTTAAAGGTAAATCATCAGTGATAATAATTTACAAGTAGTCTGATAACAGCCAGAAGAAGTTTAACAGCGGCAAAAAGAACAAAATGCATCTACAAAACCTAACCTCCTAAAGCATTATTGTGGACTGGGCAATATTCAAGATGGTTTTGTTTGCTACTGCACTCGCTAATTCAAAAAAGTTGTTATTATTAATCTGCAGTGTGTCCTGAAACACAAACACATTTCCTAAATTCTGAACACCAAGAATGTGGCTGTTAACCATGAGATCACTAAATAAAGGCTATCTGAAAATTACCCAGGGTGTAGTAATACACATTCCAATGATTGTAAAACTATAATCCTAAAATATAATACAAGAAAATATAGTTCTTCAATGAACAACAACTGTTGATTAACTAAAAGGTAGAGCTGCACGTTTTCAGCCCAGCTTTGGTATACACATTTCTCTCAACTTGTTTGTTTGAACAGTCAGGGGTGTAACTGTTTCAAGTTATCAGTTTATAACCCATTTAAGTTATTGCTTATATTTTCATAACTTGTTTCAGTTATCATAAAATATTACAAAGCCCTCCTGTGCCAATTCCTCATTTTGAATGTGACTAATGCAATTATTTCCTGAATGCTTGAACTCTTATCTTTCCAGCTATGCAGTAAAAATTTTTATGCAAGGCTGATAAAGTTTTACGCAAAAGGTTTAAAGCTATAAAACTCTTAGCATCTTTAGCATCCCATTATGCTTATCAGGTCATGATCAGACTAAAAGGGAATTTGATTAACCACAGATTGCTACTTATTTCACTGTACAGGTCACTTTGTGAGAACAGCAAAAAGGCCTTTTTTGAATAACTTACCTGAGTTAACTTATATTTTATAACTAATACAGGTTATAAAATGCTTGAAAAAATAACTGAAATAAGTTACATAACTTAAAACAGTTACACCCCTGACTGTTGAAAAAGAGTATATAAAATATTTCAGGAATATAACTGTGGCTAGTCAACCTAGCCAGAGTTTTAACACTTCTCACCAGTGCTGATTGTCTCCTCAAGTAATTCACAACTTCCTCACATGAATCATATGGAGGACAAATGACTCCAGACATAATTTCTTCTGTCAAATCATTATTACAATTATACATCTGCCTCATAAACAACCTCTTGATTCATACCCTTCATAACCTACTGTGCTAACAAAGCCGGCTCCTATGTATGATTACTATCTGATACATACCTGAAACTTTGGTAGAAGCTCTGCTGATGTGATCACATAACTAACTTCACTTTCATTGATACCGTGCACCAGAGCATCTACTCCCAGTGTGGCATACAATGTCACCACTGTAACATATGATACACTAAATAAAGGGAGGCTACCCTGACAAGCATGTTGCAACTATTGTCTTTTGGTGTAATTAAACAGAGTACAGTTAGCTTTCATGATTATATCATAACTGTATGAATATATTTTTGTCTTACCATGCTTTCAGTCACAATCCTTTTACATTGTACTTTCTCTATAACAGATTAATCTTTCTAAAAACATTTACCAACTATTCTGAAAATTTTATATACAAAAACTTGAATCTAATTTTTTCTTTGAGAATATGTAACAGAAATTAACACTGCTTTCCCACCAATTCTGCGCCCCTCCAAAACCTGAATCATCCATACCATTTACCTGGGAAGTTGTATTTAAAGCATGCTTGAGCTGCTATCATCCATTCAGCCCTGGTCTCTGCATAAATGAGAGTGTTACACCGAGGTTTCTGTCCTAAAGCTAACAGACCACTGCCCAGGTTGGTAATTCGTGTGAACACTTCCTCAAACGATATCCAGTTATATTCACCTAAAATGACCTGTGCAACAGAAAAAACAAACACAGTGCTATTTCTTTGCACAACTTTCATTCATTTATCTTCCTGCAAGATTCAATAAAACAATTAAGGTAGCAGACCTACAATATTTTTGAAAATTTCCAAACAATTAGCATTTATTTCGTCTGTGGTTTCAGCATTGTTCAGCAAGCAATTGGCTTTTTGTATCAGCAAAGCAATGCAAAAATGAAATCACACAAAAACTGTGAAATTTTTATTATGGGACCACTAACTTTTAGTCATTGTAAATACTTTCAGAAACATAGTTCATGAAAAGCATTGCAATTGTTCTTGCAATTTAGAAACATGGTCTCGTCTCAGACATCATCTAAATTTCCAGAACTTATCATGTCAGTAAGGTTTATTAATGTGCAAATTAACAATTTACAACTTTTGGGGTATTTTAATGTGATAAATTTCATATTTACAAAATCACTGTCCTGCCCATTAAATACATGCATACCTACCTTTTTAAAGACTTTTCCATTTGGTTGTTTTTCATCCTCTTCTCGTAGAACTTCTCTTGTACCGAGACATTTCTTTCCTCCGTAAATTCTAACAGCACGTATAAATAGGTCGTCTAGTGTACGACATTCAGGAAAAGGTGTGGTAGTTAGTTCCTTTAAAGCTACATCTACAGCTCTATAGGGTGAATCTGGAGACTCTTCTATTCTCTTTGCCTGGTGTCAAAAGTAACACAAATTTATCAGCTTGCCTCAAGTATTCAACTCCTGTAAATGCAACCTTTTTCTAATACCTACATACCAAGAAAATAACTGACTAAGGTTTCATTTTATCTCCTTAAACCATGTATGTGCAGTGGCAAAAGGACCTTTTCATAATGTCAAGAAAAACCTTTTCTTGTGTTAGGTTTAACATCACCTCGGCACAATTATATGTCATATGGTGATTTTCCAGCTTTTGATAGTAGAGGAAGACCTCAGGTGCCCCTTCATGCATTATTTCATAACAGGCAGGCACATATTGAGAATTCAACTCTCTGAAAGAGGCTCGAACACACATTGGTAAGTGGCAAGTGATCTGAAGTCAGTGACCTTAGCCACTTGTCTATGGAAGTCCTTGGAAAGAAGAACTAACTGGTTCAAAAGAAGAGCTTAAACTATGGAAACTGAAGGAAGTCATTATTACTGTGAAACTGTTTAATTTTGTTGTTTTGGCAAAAAGGATATTTCGTAGGGATTATGAGTTAGCCGATTTCAAATTTTGAACATAAAATCATGGGAAGTTGTTTGCTGGATTAAATTTTGGAGATATCCATATGAATTAGTTCCACATAAATACTTTTTATTTCAAAATAACCAAAATGCAAACCAATAACTTTTTACCTTAGTGTATTTCTATCGGTCACTAACTTAAGGATGTTTACATAGTCTTACAGTTACAGAAATTACCTTCACAACCCAATTTATGAAACATTTTATAATAATTTCAAAAAGAGGTATGAAATATGATATACTTCAGCCAAAACATGTTATATATCTAAGTAAGCTGATTTCAATGAACAATCATATATGAACATTATAATTATGTTAGATATTTGAGCCCCACCACGAGAAAACCAACATAGTGTGTTTGCGACCAGCATGGATCCAGACCAGCCTGTGCATCCGCGCAGTCTGGTCAGGATCCATGCTGTCCACTAACAGTTTCTCTAATTGCAATGGGCTTTGAAAGCAAACAGCATGGATCCTGATCAGACTGCATGGATGCACAGGCTGGTCTGGATCCATGCTGGTCTCAAACGCACTAAGTTGGTTTTCTCATGGTGCGGCTCATTATCATAAAGTGCTTGAAGTCATGCATTTACCTTGAGCCTGTTCGACCTTTTCAGCTTTTCTCCTGGCTGACACACTACGTAGTATGGAACAAACGTTACAATGTTGTACACCAATGTCACAGCCTTAAACACGCCAAACACCAGGTGGAGAAAAATATCTGCCATCACTGTAATGCACTACCTTCACAACGTCAAAGGTACTAAGCCCATTTCTGCAAGAAAAAACAACAATGCTTAACTAATATGGAATATTGGAAGAAATTACAAGCTTATACGGGAAATGAAACAATACATCTTGATTGCCGCATTAAACTTCAGGACAATTGTAGATGTTAAGCCCAATCTGACTTACATACTCAATCTTCCTAAATGCGTAGCATTAACAGGAGATGATTTTAATCTGATTGATATTAAGCCTGTTTTCCTGAAAAAAAAAATACAAAAATAAGATTCTGGGAACAAACAAACAACAGCAAGCGTTATCGCCATTATGTGAGAGCCGATAGTAAAGTTACTGGTTTGTGTACAAACAAAACCAGATAGATGGACCAAAAGACATTTAATTCTTAATATATTCCCTCATAAGAACAGCATGTATGTTTATTAAGTACTGAAGTAGATCGTGGAAGTTTCAATGTAGGGGAGGAGGGGAAGGGGAAGGTGTCTGGGGGTCCTCCCATTCAGAATTATGTTTGCAACATGAAAAGTAGCCAAGTGACAACTTTCCACAGCTTTGATGGTGGAGGAAGACCTCAGGTGCCCCTCCATGCTTTATTTTATTACTGGTGGGCACCTGGGTAGAACAACCAACCTGCTGTAAGCCAGATGGATGGCTTCCTCACATGAAAAATTCAATGCCCTGAGTGAGGCTCAAACCCACATCGGTGAGGGGTAAGTGATTCAAAGCCCCCATCCACCCATCCCCACACCCCTGCTCTAAACTAGAGCTATCACTAAAGGTGATGAATGTACCCCCCGCATAGAATATTTATCTAAAAGAATGTAACATGCACCATGCACAACTAGGGTTGGTACTGATCACTTGTGTGAAGTTTCATTAAATTGTGTGCAAGGGTTTGGTAGATTAGGCACGCACAAGATTGCATATGCAGGCTGTATGTACATAGTATGTTAACAAGAAACAAAGTCCCATAACTCTGCAATTTTTGTCGCTGTAAGAACCTAACATGCCCCATGCACAACTACTGTTGTTACTGATCAGTTGTGTGAAGTTTCATTAAATTGTGTCAAGGGGATGAGGAGAGATGGTGCGCACAAGATTGTGTCTATGTATATAGTATAGTAACAAAAAAACAAAGTCCCATAACTCTGCAAATTTTTTTTCTGAAAGAACCTAACATGCCCCATGCACAACTAATGTTGTTACTGATCAGTTGTGTGAAGTTTCATTAAATTGTGTCAAGGGGATGAGGAGAGATGGTGCGCATAAGATTGTGTCTATGTATATAGTATAGTAACAAAAAAACAAAGTCCCATAACTCTGCAAATTTTTTTTCTAAAAGAACCTAACATGCCCCATGCACAACTACTGTTGGTACTGATCACTTGTGTGAAGTTTCATTAAATTGTGTCAAGGGGATGAGGAGAGATGGTGCGCACAAGATTGTGTCTATGTATATAGTATAGTAACAAAAAAACAAAGTCCCAAATCTCTGCAAATTTTTTTTCTTAAAGAACCTAACATGCCCCATGCACAACTACTGTTGGTACTGATCACTTGTGTGAAGTTTCATTAAATTCTGTCAAGGGGATAGGGAGAGATGGTGCGCACAAGATTGCGTCTACGGACAGACGACCAGACGGACAGACAGACAGACAGACAGACAACCTGAAACCAGTATACCCCCCCTTACAACTTTGTTGTCGGGGGGTACAATGAAACCCTTGCATATAATATTATATGAAAGATCTTAAACAGACTTAACCATAGGAACAGGGTACATATAACATCTTTTAAGAAAAAGTTTTATAAGTTTTAAGTTAAACATTTATATTTACATGCAAACTGTGGTGTCAATCTTATCAGTAATTTATGCAATATACACAAATCATAATGTTGGATATTAAAGTCATACCTGTTAACCTGATAAAAAAAGTAACATACATGATACAAAAATCTTTTTCAACATAATTTACCATCAAACAAAGTCTACTAACATTTTACTTGGTTGCCTTCAATGCTCTGTAAGGATCTCATAATACAGATTTTTATCAGTAGAACAAGCCTTTAATGTGAATAGATGAAGAAGAAAACATTCACATTTTGCAACAAAAAAACCCATTCATTTTATGATGTTAAGTGTCTAGTCTTAATGTGTATTACTAATTTATTAAGCCATTTTTTGTTATAATACATTCAATTATTAATAAAACACTTCCCTATATCCAGTTACATTTAACTGATACATGTAGCAAATCCAATATTACATTGTAATATATACCGGTAACAGGATTTTGCAGTGAATGTGACTAAGTTCTCATTCGTCTAACAAGAGGAAATAAATCATACTGTTTCTTAATAATCTCTTGCTGAAATGATCATGATCTATATATCCAAAATCACACATATCCTAATCAAACAAGCAAGCATGATAAAAAAAAACTTTAGATCCCTTTGAAACAGAAAACTTAACTAGTTTTCCCTTTGTATACAAAGCACTATACCACTTTGTTTTACTAAGTAATAAATACTTCAAAAACTGCAAAAAAGAATACTTCAAGGTCGAAAGTCTCTATGTAATTTTGAAGTGGTGTCTTAAGAATTTTAAGAAAATCTGAGTCACACAGCTAATATGATAAACTGTGGCCTATCTTACTATATTATTATATTATATTATTAGGTTAACTATTTATAACCCTCAAACATTTAGCTCTATTTTTCATGAATATGACACGTGCTCTTAAAGGTCGTCAATCACATTTTATGACATTTCTCAACTTTTTGTGTTATTCTGTTAGAGATACGGTATATAATATTATAAGGTATAAAACAACCCATTACACAGACCCTGTTAGAAATGTTTCTTTTTTTGTTAAACTTCTTAAAATTTTGTTATTACCACCAGTATTTAAAACTAGATTATTTCTTTTGTTTCACTATAATTTCTACTTTAATGCTGATTTTTTACATTTTATAGATAGTGGGAGCCCACCCACTTAGCTCAGTAGGAAGAGTGCAGATCTACGCATCTTGAGTTTGATCCCCGGGCAGGGCGTATGTTCTCTGTGATGATTTGATATTAGACATTGTGTTTAAAATAATTCATCCTCCACCTCTGATTCATGTGGGGAAGTTGGCAGTAACTGTTACTAGCGGAGAACAGGTTTGTACTGGTACAGAATCCAGGAACACTGGTTACTATTAAAACAGGTTAACTGCCTGCTGTTACATAACTGAAATACTGTTGGAAAACAGCGTTAAACCCAAAACAAACAAACAAACATACATACATGTATCTGGATTGGGCAATCAAGATAAGAAAGTCAAATTTTAAAAATACCTCCTCTGGAACTGTATGAAGCGCTTAGTGAATGCAAGTTGTAAATGATGAAAAGTTGTAAGTTAACAACAAATCTGTAACTTAACAAAAATCTGATTAACTACCTTTAATATAAAATTTCAGTTTTGCTAACTATTAGACTTTGATTGAAAGGTACCCATACATTTGCACTATTGGTATTCGGAACTATATGTACAAATTTACAAAATGCGCTTTAAAGATGCAGTCGAAATCATGAGTTTGTACTTTTAAATCGATATCAGAATCTGTGACGTTTTGCTCAATATTTTGGAAACATAACTGAACCCTTAGAAGTGGCTGTAATTTTAGCATCATTTTCCACAAAATTGGAAATTATTTCTGCTTTATTCAAATGTGATTATAAATAGTTAATATTGAGCAATTAAGCAAATGATGTTTTCTCGAAATGACCGGCCGAGACAGATATGTGCAGAGAAAAATAACGAGATGTACCCCTAGCTCTGATATATCCTGGTAACACACTCTCACACATACTATAACTATTACATAAAGTCTCATTTTCAATGCTAATACATGTATATAATGAAAAATAAAATGATTAAATTTATTGTGGTATGCAGATTTTTTCCTTAAAAAAAAAAAAAAGATGCTTATTCAATTAAGAATATGACCTAATTTCAATTAAAAATCTCATAGAAAAATGTCCAACTGGGGATTACAAGATACCGTCATACAAGTTCATGTGTCCCCAAATTTTTACAACTTAAAAAAAGCATTAATCGGCTGTCATACACATATAGTAAACAGTCTCTGATAAAGACACTGGACTTTGTACTTTACACGCCTACATACATGTAACACTACCAAATCTACACAATCTATTACAACCATGTCTAATATTTAGGTTAAGTACACATTTTTTTCAATCAAAAGTTCAGTCACATTGTAATAACAGTTACGACACTCCTTTTCAAACTTTATTAACCCTTTTCCTGCTACATAAACTTGTCCATCTTTCAATTTGGATAGTACCATTAATTGTTTAAAGGGGTGCTGACCTAAAAGATACTGACTGAATAGCGAACAATGCAGCTCATGATCAGACTACACAGATGTGTAGGCTGATCATGATCTACACTGGTTGCAAAAGCAGAGCATGATAACGAAGGGTTAACATCATTTTCTATTATCTGATTAAAGCTCAATCATGCATCTCGATCCCAATAAGGGTCCCAGTAGTTCAGTCAGGGTATATAACTTCTTAGGTTATTTCAGCACTTTTAATTACAAATAACGTTCAATTTTTTCAGTAGCTTTTTTTTCCAGAAATTATTTCAATTTACAAATACAAGCTTCAAAAATCATAACTTAATAATGACTGCAATTACAAAATGCTTCATTGTAAATGATTCTCTCCTCACTTACAGCTTGATCCAGCTACAATGTATTTAAAATTCAATGAGATTTTTTCTTGATATGCAGATTTAAGACTCAGGCTCATTAACAAAACATCAGTTGACTTAGTTGTAGAGCTTCCATCTGACAAGAAGGCAGTTTGGGTTCTGTTCCTAGCTGGGTCATACCAAAGACTTCATATGACCAGTACAAGTAGCTTCCTCACTTCGGGCTCTGCATTAAGAGTATAGTTCTAGGACTGGTCATTGTGGTAATAGCATATTAATGTGCATGGGAGAGCCTCAACCAGCACTTTATGTTGTGACTTGCTGTTCATTTATCAACCAACCATCTTTTATTAAATTATCATTGTCCTTTTATCAAATACATGTACAAGTCTGACTTACACATTTCAACAAGGTATATATTCGAATGTTCTTAATTAATCATGAATACTGACTTCAATCACTTAACCCTTAGCCAGCTGGCGGCATGAGAGTCTGCCTTTGCGACCAGTGTAGATCATGATCAGCCTGCACATCCATGCAGTCTGATCATGATCTGCACTGTTTGCCATTCATTTAGTATATTTTGGTTATCAACCCTTTTAACAGGTAATAGTTCTGTCCAAAATGAAAGATGGACAAGTTCATTATAGAAATTTAGCAGGGTAAGGGTTAAGATCAGGTCCAGATCAAAACATGACTCACCACCTTAAACATTAAAACCTTATCTCAATTTGCTGATCTTTAAATCAATAAATGCCAGGGTTTTCATGTTTCCATTATTTTCAATGTCATGCTCACTGATCTTTCCACTTACAATATCAGACTGGCTGACATAACTGAGGAATTTTCAAAGATTTCATTTCTAAATAATGCATTACAATTCCCTGGAGTAAGAGTAAAACAACCATTCAAACAATACAACACTTGTGGAGACTTACTTACAATGATTTACTGGTAAAGTCAATCCATAAAATTAAATCCCATTCCATCTAATTTTATGTTCAAAAGTTAAACCAAATAGCTGTTTTGGTCCAAGTTATTATTATACCAGACTATGTAATTTTAAGCCCATGAAATGAAATGATTTCACACTAAACAAATTAGAAAGAAGGACAAAGTGGAATCATTTCAGCAAACCTGAAAACCATCAACTGATTCATAAGCAGTAATTTAAAATTTTTTTTTCTCTATTACAGCTCTGGTAGCCCTTCAAAGGGGCCAAGCAGAACCAGTGAACAAAGTTGCGAGAGGTCCATGCTAGGATGCTACATATATATCAAAATAGTGAAGATCAATCAAGTGGTTCAAAATAAGTTTTAAGACTATTTTAGCTCTATGGACTCGGAAAAGGGCCAAACTGAAAGAGAGTGCTACAGACCAAATTTGAAGAAAATCTAGTGGTTTGTGCAAAGACATTGTTTAAAGGTTCTTCTTCTATTTGCACTATAGCTATAGTGGCACCTAAAAGGGGCCAAGCTAAACTACTGGAAAAAATTTAGTGAGGACCATACAAAGATGCTACTAATTCAAGATATCCATAAAGTTGTTCATGAAAAGCTGTTAAAATGTTGTGTTTTTTTTGTTATTTTTACTCTTTCAAGGGGCCAGGCTTAATCCTTTGAACAAATTTGAGACAGAAGATGTTAACAAATGCTTATCTAGAATGACAGACTCCCAACACTCCAACTATAATAATTGCTCAACAAAGTTCAGGTGAGGTAAAAACACAATGAGAAATTCTGTAATAAAACTAGAGAATCAAACTATGCTAGCCAGAATCAATAAATGTTCATTAACTGTTGCAAATATATATGCCTAATGCAGACATTATCTGCCGACGTCACAATTAGAATGTACCATCTGCTTTTACAAATTTCATTGACATGGGGAATAATTTCATAGTGTATAAAGATGTGTGTTTTAACCTTTAGCATGCTAGATAAATTGTCGTCTGCTGGAAATGTCGTCTGCTAAAATTGTAAAGTTCATTCAATTTGCTCCAAAACTGGAAGAAATATTGTCAGAGTAGCAAACAGCTTGGAACCTGATCAGACGCCGATTAATCGGCGTCTGATCTGGTTCCAAGCTGTTTGCAAAGGCTGTTAAATTCGCCTGCAGCAGGCTAAGGGTTAAAAGCCAAGTGAGAGTGACTATGAAACACAATTTATACAAAAGAAACTAAAACTGCACAACCATAAAAAGGCATCAACCTGTACATGGCTGAGACACAGAATTCCCATTCAAACAAGGTTTTTCAAACCTCAAACCATTTTAAGAAATACAGCTGAATCAAACTTGCTCTTTTCTGATAAATAAACAAACCATTTCAGTTTACTTAGGTACAATGGTCTTCACCACAAAGTCCATGTTTGCAATGCCAACTTGTCTCAACAGTTCAGGCTTTTTCTTAACACAAGTTATACCCAAGTGGACTAGTCTTCATTTCGAACAGTTTCCTTCATTTCAATGGCCACATATGAAATTTCAACCTAGCATGACTGGGTGGAGGAGTGAGGTGGGGGAATGGAACAACTTGCATGTTGATAAATAATCAAAAAGGTTTAAAAAAAATCTAAAAAAAGGGGGAAAATGAAAAAAAAAAAAAAAAATTTTGGGGGGGGGGGGCGGGGAGGGGTGTTGGGAGGGGGGGGGGGTTTGGTGCCCAAGGCAAGGGAGTGACCAGGTGGGGGGTCCAACATAAAATTTTTATAATAAATGTTTCACAAAAAAGAATGAAAAAAAATTTAATGAAATTCCCCAAAAAGGAAAATTTTTTTGTACAAAAAAGGGGAAATTTTAGAAAATTTTAAGGGGCAATAATTTAAAAGTTACAAAAAAAATTCCGACAAAAATTTGTGTGTGAAAAAACCCATTAAAGTGCTCAAAATTTCGGGTTAAAGTTTCATATTTTAAAGGCCCAAATTTTTTAAAAAAAGTTGGGATCCCGAAATTGCCAAAACTATAATCTAAGTACCCAATTTTTTAACCCTAAAAAACTTTTTAAGGGGGCCATACCGGGTTTTTCTTGGGAAATTTCGACTAAAAACTTGAGGGGCCCAAGAACTCAAAGTGGAAAAACAGTAAATGAAGTTTTTAAAAAAAATTTCCCCAAACCTTTTCCTAGTTATGGCCCCGGGACGGAGGAAAGACGGATGGAGGGAAAAGACAACCCCAAAAACCCCTAAACCCCCTCCGACTTTCGTCGGGGGGAAAAAAGTAAGAAAAGGGGTTTTAAAGGGTTTTCTTCCCTTTGTTAAAAAAGTCATGTCTTTCAGTTTCTTTTAAAAGCCTTTTCAAAGCCCCCATAAAAAATAACAAATTTTAAATCAGACACAGTTGGGGAAAAAAACGAACAAAGAAACAGACACCTAACAAGCCATTTTAAAAAAATTTAATTTTTTAAAATTTGGGCCCTTTTCAAAACCCTTAACAGGTTCACAAAAAATTTCCCCCTTTACCATAAAAATGTTTTAAAATTTAATTCAACCAAACCGGGAGAAGCAGCCCAAACCTAATAAAAGTGAAAAGTTGGGGGGGGTTGGGAAAATAGAGGCGGGCCCTTTTTCACATCATTTTGGGAAGGGCCTTTCAACACAAGCATGACAAGGGTCCTGGGAATCTAAATTTTTGGGAGTTTTTTTTTAAAATTGAAAAAAACAATTTCACAAAAATTTAAAAACAAGAGGCCAAATTTTGGCCCCTGAACGCTCCCCAATCTCCACATACCCAGTGTTCAACTGAGATGACATAATTTTTTTCTATTATTTGCCATAGTTACCTAGTTTTTGAGCCCCTGTGACCTAGATACATCAAGAAAAAAATTTTCTGCCCAAATTTTTCATGAAAAACCATTAAAAAAATAGGGCCTTTTTTAAAAGGTCAAAAGGGTTTTTTCCCTTTTTTTTATTTAAACCCTTTTACCTAGTTTTTAAAGGGAAACGTGCCCCCTTTTTTAAAACTTGACCTACATACCCATCAAGCTAAACTTTCTACCGTTTTCATGAAGATCCTTTTGAGAAAAAAGGCCCCTCTAGAGGGGTCAAAAGGGTTTTTTTTTTTTTTTTTAAACCCTACGACCTTTTTTTTGCCCCACGTGACCCAGTTTCGAATTTTGCCCTTAAGATTTTCAAATTAAACCTTCTGACCAATTTTCAGAAGATCTCAGGGTTAAAAAATGGCCTCTAGGGGTCAAAAGGGGTTTTTCTTTTTTTTTGGATCTACGGGACCATTTTTTTAACCCCACGTGACCCAGTTTCGAATTTGGGCCCTAAAAACTTCAAGGTAAACTTTCCCCCCAAATTTTTCATGAAAACCAAATTGAAAAATTCGCTCTAGAGGGGGTCACGGTTTTCCTTTTTTTTAGCCTACTGACCTATTTTTTTACCGAAACCATGACCCGTTTCGAACTTGACCTAGATACATAAAGGTAAACTTTTCTCACCAATTTTCATAAAGTTCCATTGAGAAAAGGGCCCAACAAAGAGGTCACAAGGTTTTTTATTTTTAGATCTACTGACCTAGTTTTTGACCCCCACATAAACCCATTTTCGAACTTGCCTAGATATCATCAAGGTGAACATTCTACCAATTTTCATGAAGATCATAAAAAAAGGGGGCCTCTAGGAGGCCCACAAGGTTTTTCATTTTTAAAATCTACTGCCCCATTTTTTAAACCCCCACGGGACCCGTTTCAAATTTTACCTAGATATCACCCAAGAAACTTTTCCCCCCAATTTTTCATGAAAAAGCTTTGAAAAATAGGGCCTCAAAGAGGTCAAAAGGGTTTTTCCTTTTTTAGACCAATGACCTAGTTTTTGCCCAACGTGCCCCGTTTCAAACAGCCCTAGATATCAAAAATTTTAAACATTCTAAACCAACTTTCTTAAAAAACCCCTGAAAAATGTGCCCTCAGAGTGGTCAAAAAGAAAAAAAGTTTACGGAGCAGGGGAAGGGACACCGCCCCAACCCAAAAAAGCTCCCTTGGGTCCTTTGTGAAAAGGTGGGCAAAAAAATACCCAGTTTTTGGGCTACAGCTACTGGAAAAAAAGAACTTTGAAAATCAAAATTTTTCGCGGGGAGCATTTTCCACTTTCAAAGAGGGAAGTGTCAATTTTGCTTTTTTTGAATAATTAATGTCCCTTCTTTTTTAAATTTTCAAAGGAAAATTTTAGCTGAATTTTTAAAAAGTCAGGGCTCGACTTTTATGATGCCCTATTTGCCCTGGGCGGAAAAAGTGGAATGCGGGCGGGCAAAAAAAATCATACTCTTTTGCCTGTGGGGCAATTTTAAAAAAAATATAACCCCAAGGGAAAAAACTTCTAAAAAAATTTTTTTTATTACTTTTTTTGTTGATGTACTAAAATTTTCCCCACCCAAAATTCCCATTTTTACATTGGGCAATCAAAAAATGGATTCACAAGTAAAAAAATTATTGCGTTACCCTACGACAATTGCTTTTCAGTTTTTAAAGTTTCCCCCTCTTTTGTGTTTAAACCCAAGGGGGAACTCAATGCAAATCAACATTGACAGTGTACATAAAAACTTAAAAATTTTCACTCAAAAGCGGATCACTCAAGGTTTACAACACACGATAACAAGAACTTTAAAAACTTTTTGGAAGGGGGAAATTGCAAGTAAACATGAAATTTGCACACGGGAAAGTCAAAATGTCTTGTGTAAACATTTTGTACAGTACAGCCGGGCTTGACCTAAAGGCGGTCACAAAATTTAAACCGAAAATCCACCTAAAAACCCGGGGAATTTTCCCAACCGGGAAATACATTTCCTTTAACCCGGGGGAATACACCTGTTTTTTTAAAATAGTTAAAAGGATTTTTGAGGGTTTTTGATAAAATTTCAATCTATTTATCATAAAAAATTTAAACCCATAAAAAAGGGAAAAAAAAATATTTTAAACCAAAAATTTAATTTTTAGGGAAAATGAAGTTCGGGGGGAACCGCGCGGGGAAAAATTTCCATAACCGAAACCCCCTTTTTTTTAAATAATAAATGGTTTTTTTTGTGGGGTTTAAATTGCAGAAAAATTCTTTGTAAAAAATAAATAATAATTTTAAACAAAAGGAAAATAAAAATTTAACGCAAAACATTTTATACGGGGGTTTGGATTTGGCCGGGGGAAAAGTTTCCTAAAAATTAAATCACTCGTCCTTTTTTAAATAATAAATATATTATCTTAAATAAAAAACACTTTTACTTTTTAAAAATTTAAAAAAAACAAAACATTTAAAAATTTTTAAACACAAAATTAAAAAAAAAAACCCAAATTTTTAAAACAAAAAAAAAAAACTTAAAAAAACCAACCCCAACAAAAAATTCCTTATTTTTTTCCCCCCCCCCCTAAAAAAAAAAAAAACAACAAACCCCAAAAAAAAACCCCCCCCCCCCCCAAAACCCCCCCCAAAAAAAAAAAAAAAACCAAAAAAAAAAAAAAAACCCCCCCAAAAAAAAAACCCCCCCCCCAAGGAAATTTTAAATAAATGGAGAAAAACGTTTTTTGGGGAAAAACAGTTTTCGTTAGTGGGCAAAATTTGGTTACGTGACACCCGTAAACGAAATTTTCATTTATGCAAAATTCGTTTTTTAATAACAAAAAAAAAGACGCTGAAAATGGTTACACTATATTTAAAAAAAAGGAATATTTTTTTAAAACAAAAAAAAGGACTTTTTTGGGGAAAAAATTTAAACCCAAAAAATCGAATTTGAAAAAAATTTACCTACCAAATTTTTAAAATCAAAAAAAAAATTTATGGCGATTGTGGTTCATCCCGAGTGCGCTTTTTTCCCGTGCGCCAACAAATTTGCAACCTCTAAAAAACCGTTATGCCATTTTTAAATTTTCCTTTTGGGAAAATTTAAAATTTAAAAAATTTTTAGAAAAAATTTTAGACTTCTTTCAAAACCCCTTTAAAAAAAACGATTTATTTAAAAAATAGGGTTTTGTCCCTTAGAGAATTTTGGGCAAGGAAATTTTCTTTTAAAAAATTTCCCCAAATTTTCCCAAAGTGCCTTGCCGATTTTAATTTTTTTTAAAAAACGAAATGCGAAAAAGTTTTTTTAATTTCTTTTTAAAAAATTTAAATTTTTTATTTTTTAAAAATTTTTTGAAATTCACCCATATAACCCACTTCAAAAAAAGCATTTGTTGAAGAAAAAAAGGGGTGAAATTTTTATTTTAATTTCCCGCAGGGCCGCCAAAATTTTAAATCTTTTATAAAATAGTTTTCGTAAAACGTATTTTTTTTTCCCTTTTGGTATTTTTATTATTTATGATTTTTTTTGTTTTTGAATTTTATAAAAAAAAATTTCAAAAAACCTTTTAAAAAAAAAAAAATTCAGGTTTTTTCCCGGTTTTCAAAAAGTGTATTCCGGGTTTTCCCGGGTTTTTTGGGTTTGGTTTCCGGGGGTTTTTTAGGTGGTTTCCGGGGTTTAATGTTTGGGAAACCCCCAAAAAGGGGTTCCCGTATCCCCCGGGAAACCCGGGTTACAAGGAATGCGGGCAAATGAAATATCAAACCCAAAGAATATTTCTCAGAAAATCTTGAAGCTATTTGCTTTTTAAAAAATTTCTCATCCCCAAACCCCAAATTTTAACATTCCAGCAAAAAAAAAAGGGGGTTCAGGCAAATTTAAAATTTTTAAAATTTGGGAATTTGCCTTTTGCGCAACTGCTCTACAGAGTTAAACAAACTTAAAGCGAAGTCCGGGAGCATGAAAATTTTGCTGTGACTAGGTAAAAATTCAGCAAAAATTTTAAAGGGAAAAATTTTACATTGTTTATCATAGCGCACCCGGGGCCCCCCAAAACCCTTTCCATTTTTCCCCCCGGGAATTAACACCGATCACGGGTCTCGAGCCTTGTAAACACTGCAGAAAAAATTATCATCCCTGCACAATACATGTGATGCAACACAAGGCAAGTGAAATGACCAGAAAAATTTTATCCCACAAATGTCATGGATTATCAAGTGTCTGGTTACATTGTTCAATTATCAAAAAATACGATACAGGACAGAAACGTGACACAGGATACAACTTTGCTTGGGGGGTTTGTATTAAAACACGTACTTTAAAAATCATTATTTGATAAGGGTTTTGTCTACACGCCCTATTTTTTAAAAATTTTTTTTTGAAATAAAAATGCAGATTTTCATTTTAAGAAAATAGAGAAAACCCGGTTTAATGGCATGAACCTGAAAATTTCAAATTGAAACACGATAAATAATCCTTCTAATTGACTTAAAAAAATGACAGCAAATTTTCTGGTCTGGGGCGAGGGGAAAATTTTTCTCCCCACTTCCCCCGGGCTTTGAAAAATTGATTTTTTTTTTAATTTGTTTTAAAATTTTAATTCAAAATTATACACAAGGGGGGGGTTCATTAAACCCTTTTTTAAAAGCGCCTCACCGTTTTTAAAGGAAAACTTCAATATTTTAAAAAGTGTTAATTCATTAAATTTTGAAACTTTTAAAAAAAAAAAAAACCTAAAGGGCATAAAAAAAATACCCAATTAAATTTATTAAAAAAACCCCGAAGTTTTACGGTTTTTCCATTGATATGTTTGCGCCTAATTTCCTAAAAAAAGCAGTCAGACAAAATTTTTATGGTCACTTTTTACTTGTGGTTCTTATTTTTGCCATATTTTATGTTTTTTTTTTTTCCCAAAAAACCCAAACCAAATCACACATTTTTACTAAAAAATATCCCCAATCAAACCCCTGACCCCAAAATTTAGCTTTTATAAATGGGTTTTTTTGGGTTTTTTTAAAGAAAAAAATATACACACTAACAGTGTTTTTTAAAAATTTTTTTATTTTTTCTACATTTTTCTCTCAAAACTGCACTGAAATTGTTTTTCTATCATAATCGCCCCAAACAAACCCCCATTTAAGCCATCAAAACCGTTTAAATTTTTTAAACCCTGCTAAATTTTTCTAGGTTACTTTTCTCCCAATTTCAGTTCCTTCTTTATTTCATTTAAACAATAAAATTTTTCAAACCTCTTTTAAAAGCATTTAGAGCTTTTCAATGAAAAGAAAACCATAAAAATTGGTCTTTTAGAAATAAAATGTCTTTTTTTCAAAAATTAAAAAATTTTGACATGTTTTGTTACATAAAAGAAAAAAAATTCGGGTTCTGAAAAACATCCCCCTCAAAAATTTCCCTCCCATAAAAATTTTACCCGTTTAGCAATTTTACGCGCATATAGATTTTTTCCAAAAAGAAAAAAAATTTTATCTGGAAATTCACAATGAAAATGGTCTAGTTTTTTTTTCCCAATTACAGAAAGCTTTAAAATTTAAGCCAAAATTTTTTAACTGCCACATCCTCATATGGACTCATTTTTCCAGTTTTCATCAACAGCATGGAACTACATTTTGGAATCCCTTTACACGAAACCCTTTGGTTTTATCACTTTTTTTGGGTTTTAAACCACCCTAAAAAGGCTTAAAGTGTGTAATTGTAATAATTTACAGTTTTTTAAAGTTTCTTCAAGGGGTTAATCAAATTTTAAATATACATGTCCATTTTTGGGTTTTATAGTTGTATAATTATAATAAAATTTTTTTTTGTTTTTAGGGGATTTACCATATTTTGAAAGAAAAAAAAAAAAACAATTTTATAGCTCCTTTTTGCTTTGCTTTTCCCCATAGGGAAAAGGAGTTCCCCAGATCACAGTTTTTTAAATGTTTGTTTCTTTTTTTCCTATTGTGTTGAAAAAACAACAACATTAAAATTCTTTTGCCCCAAAGTAGAAAAATTTAAAATTTTTAAAATTTAAAAAAGTTTTTTATTTCCTTTTGAATTTTAGTTTTTATAAAGTCCTGTTTTTTCTTTTAAACCCATAAAAAAATTATATTTTTTTCCCCTTCCCGGGTTTTGTGATTTTATAATTTTTTCTTACTGAAATTGAAAAAAAAAAACAAAAATATTCAGTTTTTACAAATTTTGAAAAATACATACATACCCCTTTTAGCTTTCCCTTAAAGCTTAAGGAGCCCTTTTTTTGCATTTAAGCGTCCCGGGCTTTGGGGAAAAACCAACAGGCTTGCGAGAATACACAAAAATTTAAATATCATTTTTCAGATAAAACAACACCAAACAAAAAATTTTTCAGAAAGACGGATCAAGAAACGGTAAAGGAGAAGAAGACAGAAAGGGGCTTTTAAAAAATGAATCAATTGCTGGTGGCCAAAATTTAATAGTTTAAAAAAATCATTAGTTTTAAAAATCGTTAAAAATTTTACCCGATTTGTGAAAAATTTTCCCAAACCCCCAGATACATTTGAAAAACTACATTTTCAAAATTTAAGTTTAAAGATTCATTTCACAGGGATATAAACTTGAAAGGACAGTTGAGGACATCCAAAAAAAGGGAATAGCATAGCCTGCGCACCAATTTCTCGGGTCTACATTTACCCGGAGAAAGGGGGATGTCGCAGTCACTCCCAAAAGGAACTTGCCCAAAGCTTTTGCACCCTTTACGAATAAACAGGCAGATTTTTTAAATAATTTAAAAAACAATTTCCCCTAAATTGCAATATTTTTTATAACCCCCCCTGTGAACCTGTATGACAACGTTTAATGCAATAGTTTAGGGGGGAAATGATCTCACACACACCCACAATAGAAAAATTTGACAATAGAAAAAAAACAACATAGTGTATATAGTTTTTTGTTTTTTTTTTTTTTTTTACCAAAATTAAAGTTATTCAATTTCAATCATTGTTTCCCATAAAATTTATTTGTATATTTAAAAGTTGTTTTGAATGAAGAAATCAGGAAAAACCCAAACAAAATGAAAAATTTCACAAGCAAAAAGTGAGGTCAATTTAAAAAAATCATTTCAGTGCAAAAGAATTTTGGGAAGAAAGACGAATAGAATTATTGCAAATTTTCTGAAATTTGGCATCCTGAAAAAAAGAAAAAAAAGCAAAAATTAAAAAAAGTGGCATGGGATAGCTAATTTAAAGAACCGTAAAAGAGGTGGAGGATTGCTTTAAAGAAGACAAAAAATTTAAAAGTGCTTTCAAGAATTTAAGGGTTATATAGACAAGATATTTAAGCTGTTTGGTGTAAGTTTTCTCAAAAGAACAAGTATCTAGTATGGCAGTGAAAATTTTCCCCCAGGAGAGGGGGGGATAAAGCTCAAGAGGGCTAATTTTAAAGTATAGACAGAGATTAAATTTGGGTTTAAAAACCCCAGGTTATTTTTTGGGGACTACAATGGAAAATCATCAATACTGGAATGATCAAAGGGCTTTAAAAAGTTTTGGTTTTATTTCTAATTTAATTTTTTAAAAGAGAAAAATCTGTATGCAAATGATGCACAAAACCCACAAGGAAGGATAAAATTAAAAGATCTTACTAAATTTTAAGTAGACCCTTTCAAGGGGAAAATTTTCCCAAAGGGAAAATACGAAAGGAATTTTTTAAATCTGGGCACAGCAAGATAACATTTGAAATTTGGGGTTGAGGAAGAATTTAAAAGGAAGAAAAATGGGACTTCGAAAAAAACCGAATTGGGTAGGTGGAAAGGGAGAATGTACTGCATGTGTTTTAAGTTTGGAAAGGGAAAAAAAAAAATCATAATAGTCCCTTTTAAAAAGGGATTTTGAAGGAAATTTAAAAAGATTAATCCTCACTATGCTGAAAAAGTCTTTCCAAAAAGAAAAAATTTTCAAATACAGTTTTGGGTTTCTGGGCAAGAAGATTTTTATGTTTTTAAAAAAAAAATTTTGGAAACCCGAGAAAACAGTTCCAGAAAAGAATGGTGTAAAAACCTTCAGCAGTTAAAAAATTGTAGGCAAGAATTTAAAAAAAAAGAAGAGGGGGAAGCTAAATTCCCGGGTTCCAGAAAAAACTGTGGCCCCCTGGACTATTAAAAACAACCGAAATTCTGGAAATGTGGGGAATTTTGTTAAAATTCGTAAGTAGAAAATGTAAACCGGGGGCCTTAATAAGAGGAGATAAGGGCTATAGCTGTCACAGAGAAAAAATTTTTTTGAATTTTAAGGGAAAAGGGATTGGGAAAGGAAAAAATTTGAGGAAAAAACCTTTTAACACAGACTGGTACCAGGAAGGTTTAGCAAAAAAGTAACAAACTTTGGGGCCCAAAAAAAAGGCCCAAAAAAGGGAGAAAAAAATTACACAACCTACTGGGAATGTGAAAACAGTGACCTCACTTTTGATGAGGGACATTTCCATCAAAAATTTCAGGGATCCCAATAGTCCCCAAGGGGCCAGAAAAAAGGATTTACAAAAATGGAAGAAAAGGGGGAGAAGAATATATGAAGGTCTTTGGGGGGACATATTTCAAAAATTTTTGGGAAAGGTTTCTCCCCGAACTTTTAAGTTTTGGATCCAAAAGTTTTTGCTTTCCCAAAACCAGGGAAAAAAATGACTACAACAATGTAGGGCTTTTTAAAACCAATAACACTAAAAGCTAAAAGGTAAAAAAGTTTGGGAAAAAAATTTTGTCAAAAAGGGTTTTAAATTGGAAATTGGGAATTGAGGGGGGGTTTTTCAGGGGTCACAAAATGCTTATAGGGAAAACAGGTCCTGTTTTCACAGACTTAGGTGCAAATTTTTAAAGCCAAAGAAAATGGCACCCAAAACCCAAAAAAATTGCGTTCAACCCAATTTATGGCCAAAGGGAAACGTGTTATGAACGGTCTGGCGAGGAGGGCTTTGAAAAAAGGACGGGTATGGTGTGAATGGAAAACCCCTGGCTATATTGAAAACTTTTTGAAGGGTAGACCCAAAACCCATATTAAAGTAAATGATTATAAGTTTTTCTACATTTCTCCCAAAATTGGAAAACCACAGGGGGGCGGGAATCACCAATTCTTTTCAAAAATTTTACACCAGTGACGCCCCCATAAGCCCAGGGGGAAAAAAGCAGAGTTTGCTGAAAGATGCTAGTTGCTTAAAATCGACAGTAGTTTCAAGAAACAGTTAAGAAGACAAACCCGTGATCAAAACAGCAAGCAACTTGGTTTTAAAAAGTGGGAAAAAGTCAATTGCACCGAGAAAACAGAGGGATTATCTTTGGAGACAAAAACCTGATATGGGAAAAACAACCTTTCGGGTGTGGGAAAAAAAAACAGTATTTCAAACCCCCCAAATTTTTAAACACAAAAAAAACTTAAAGGGGGAAAAAAATCTGGACGATGAATTTAAATTCAAAAAACAATATCTGATAAGGTTGCAAGTGGTTTTTGTGCTTTTTGAACAGCTTTGAAAAATTTTGCCCAAATCTAAAGCGGGGTTTCCCACAACAACATTCCCGAGACTGCCCAAAGGGGTTTTGTACTACCAGTAGTTGATTTTGGAGTGCAGCTTGGGTTTCTGCCCGGGGACAAATTCACCAAATATGGAAAAAAATCCAAAAGAAGTGCAATGTTAAAAGCTCTGGTTGTCTCCTTTTTACTGCACAAAACACGGGGGGATATAACAAACTGCACACCTTTTTTTTTCACACCAAAATCAGACAGGCCCCCAAGAAGTGATCAGAATAGCAGCAAAAACATAAATACAGCCCTTTTAAAAACCGGGCTTTATTAAAAAAGGGTGACAGACGCCAAAAAAGTGAAAAACCAAAAATCCCTTTTAAATTTTTTTTAGCAAGATTCAACGAAGTACGAGCCCAAAATTGAGATAGACAGTATTGAGAAAGGTTTTTTGGGTTTTAAAAAGGAGTTAAATTTGGATTTTTAAAAGTTAAAGGTAAAGTAATAAAAAAGCAGTTTGGGGGAAAAACAAAAAGGGAAAAGGTTGAAAATTTTCGAGAAATAAAAAGAGGATGCAACAAGCAAGACATTTTTATTTTTTACAGGGGGGTCCCCCCCTTTTTGGGAAACCCCGGGCCACTTTGGGGGGACTTAGTCTATCTGGAAGGGTACAGCAGTCAGCCCAAACCTTTTAAACAAAAGGGTAACCCAAAAATGGAAAACTTTCTCAGGAGAGGTAAATTGGTTTTTTGGATACAAAAAAGATTTTTTAGTAGAGGCAATACAAAATGGGTAAAAAATTTCACCTTTTTTTCCGATTGCCAATTTACTAACATTTCGAACGGGCCTTTTGCAAAGAAAAACCTGCAAAAAAGTAGAGCAATTTGGGAAAAAAAAGGTTTAAAAAAAATTTTACTGGAAAATCGTCGGAAAACAAAACCCCCGTACACTGGAACCTGGCCCAAAGGTTGAAAAGGGAATTTAACTTGCCGATCAACAAGCAAATTACAGCAAAAAAACTTTATTGACAGTACATGAAGGGGCAGGAAAAGTTAGACTCAAGGGATGCAGTCCCAAAAAATTTAAAAAAAAGGGTTTTGCAAAATGGAAAAAACAAGGGATATCACTCCGAAAAATTGCAAAAAAACCCCGGGAAAAAAACAATTTTGTAGGGGCCAGGGGTTTAAATTTTGGGGAAATTTAGTCGCCAACACATTCATTATTCAAACCCAAAAGACAGTGGCACTGAAAATTAAACCATTTAATGGCCCGATTAATGTGGAAAAAGGTTTTCCCGGGGTGTGTTTAAATGCGGGGTTGCGAGACAGTGGAACACTTTTATTTGATTTTTGAAAGATACCAAAAAAATTTGAGGATTGAAAAAGGGGAAACGTGGAGGATTTTTCTCCCCAAAAATTTATATTCAGTGTGGGCCCGTTACTCTATTTAAATTTTTGGTTTTTGAAAATGAAGAGGTCCCGTGTCAGTTAGAAAGGGTATTGCCGCTGCCTTCCCAAAAAATTTTTAGTGAAAACGAAGGTTTTTAAATAAAAAAACTTCCCTAAGCTTGTAAATTAAGTAACATGAAAATAAAATAACCCCGGGGAAAAAAAAGTACCGAGAAGACGACAAAGCAATGTGTTCATTGGGGGTCAAATCCCTCGCCGACCCGGTCAAAAACAGAACAAACAAAAAACCCCAAAAATTTAAATTTTCAGTTTGTTGGTTTTTTAAACATTTAGAAAAAAAGCCTTTGGGTTTCGGGGACGGGTTTTTTAATCAAAACAAAAAAAAAACCAAAAACGATCAGTTTTATAGATTAATGACTTCGCTTTTCAATTTGGGGAAAAAATTTTTTTCCCTAAAGTGAGGGTTAATTTTGGATAAGCCTTCGGGTATACCCCGAAAAGTAAAAAACGGGGGACTTTAAATTCCCCACGCAATGTTTAAGTGACACTCATGCAGACAACCAGCAAAGCAATCAATGTATGAGGTTAAGATGTCTCGGCAGTAGCCTTACTTGTTTGACTTAATGGGATGGTAGTCTAAATAATGAGACCCCGGGGGGACCCATTTTACATTTTGAAATTTTACGTTTTCTACCAAAAGGTCCAACCCGAAACATCAAAAAAAGGGGGTGGAAACTGTTGGGCAATTTAAATTTAAAGATTTTTCAGTAGGGCACGAATTTTTTTTTAGCCCTAAAGTTTACCTGTTGTTTTTAAAACATAAAAAGTAAATTTAAAAAAAAATAAGAAAAAGGGAAAATTTATCAAGAATTTTTTGTTGTAAAAAAAATTTTAAAACCCTAACTTTTAAAATCTCTTATGTAATGGCGGGGGCGGAGGCGGGGGACCAAAGAAAACGGGTTGGGGGGGGAGTAATGTGTTTTTCCCGGTTTTTCGGCATTTTCCGTATTAATACACTCGGTTAAACCTTGGCATTTTTTTTTAAATGCCAAGTTTGAATTTTTCTCAAGAAATCTCAGTAATAAACATCATTGAAAAGGAAAAATTACGGTTTCTAGGGATTATTTCTTTTTTTTATCCCTTGCATTATTTTAAAAAATAATTCCCGCCCCAAAAAATTTCCCTTTGGGTGTTACTTATGCAAAGGGAAAAAAAAGGGGGGCCCGTGCTATCACATTCTTTTCTTTTTTGGTTTTTTCCTTTTGAGGTGGATATCGCAAGTCAAAAAAAATAACGAAATTTAACCCTCGAGTACAATTATTTGGACTAAAGGGGGTGGTTTATTTTTTGACCCAAACTTACTGGGCCTGAGTTTAGTGGGGGCTGCTTTTTTTAAAATTTTGCATTACGTTAAAGGTTTTACCTGGCACCCAAAAAAAAACAAAAAATGTATGCATCGGATTAGTTCGACTAGGTATATTTTTTTTATCTGTTAAATTTTTGTTTCGTCCCTCTAAGCCTTACCTGTATCTGCATTTTACTATTAGGAAAATGAAAACATTTAAAAATCAAAAAAAAAATTCATAAAATACTGGTCCGATTTACTTGCTCTAATATATTAAACATTAAATTTTAAAGTAGAATTTTTCAAAAAATTTTTAAAATGATCTTTAAAATTTTAAAAAAAGGCATGGCTAGAGAACCGAATCCCCTTTTCCCCGGGCAGCAAATTAAAAAATCCCGTATCTTTTTCTAGGGCCCAAAAGGAAAGGGGAAGGCTAGGGAACCAATTTTAAATTTTTATACTAAAGCTGTCAAAATTCACAAAGCTTTTTTTTGGTAAGTACATGCATTAATTTCTAACTTTAAAAAAAATTTTTCCGTTTCAGCCAAATCATCCCCGCACTTACCAAATTTTTCCCTGTCCCCCAAAGTGTTAACCGGGATACTGGGCTGCAATTTTTGGGAGGTAAAACAAATTTGTAGAGTGAAGGGGAAATCGTTTTATGGAAAAAAGTAATTAAAAAACTTTATAACAGCTTTAAAAAAATTTCCGGTTTTTAAAAATTTTTTTGCTTTTCTTAAATTGTTTTCTTCCAATTTTGATGGACAGTATTTTGGGGAGTTTCACTTTTTTGGGGGGGCCGTGCAAGGGCAGGCCCTTTCTGAAAAGGTAAAATTAATTAAGCGAAGTGAAAAAATTTTGTGTACAGAAAAGAATTTTTGACTATTGTCCAGCTATTCTTTAAAATTTTAACCCTTTGATCACGTCACACCTTGGTTTTTTGTTTTGCATGCCAAATATTTTTAGCTATCATTTAAAGGCCAAAACTTTTAAAAATTAATTTTTTTTTTTATTTCTAGGAACCATTTCCAAACCCCACGGGGGCAAGTTCCCCCCCAAAATCTGCCCTGGGAGTTTTTTTCCCAAATTAAAGCCCCCTTTTTGGGCTTTGAAAATCCCGGGTTAAAAATTTTGCAAGCTTTTCCAAAAAATTAAAAGCAGGAAAATTTCATTGAAACTTCCAAATAATTGTTATTTTTGGGGGGATAAAACTAGATGATAGCCCCAACCCCGGCCCCTGGATTTGGGCAAATTAAAAACCCCCCTTTTGGGCTTAGTAAAAACCTGGTTAAAAATTTTGCATGAAGTACATATAGCGTTTTTAAAGGCATATTGCTTTGAAAAATTTTTTTTTTTCTTTTTTAGGTCAATAACCTCACAGGAAAAAATCCTATAACCTTACATGTTTTTTGGGCAAAATTTTGCCCCCCCTTTTGGGCAGATTTTGGGCCCACATTTTGAAAACAGTTTTAACAAAACTTGCACAAAATTTTATTTGCTAACATTTTGGGTTTTTTAAAAAAAAGTTTGAAGAATAAAGAGGGGATTAAATAAAACATTTTTTTACGGTTTAACCCGTTACCGACCTGTGGGATTCGAAAAAAACCTTTGCTTTTGGGGGGGGTTTTAAATTTTTCATGTGAGGAAACCAAAAAAGTTAGCTTACCCGGGGTTTTTCTATGTGAAATAAAGAACAGAGCAGCACCTGGGATCTTCCCCCATAACAAAAGTAGAAAATTAATTTTTTACCCAAAAAAAGTGTTGGGGTGATGTTAAAAAAAAAAATTAAAAAAAAAAAGTTTTATCAACTGAGGGTTTTTTTTTTTTATTTAAAGGGACAAAAAACCCGTCTATCAAAGATATGCAAAAAGTGTGCACAGCTTTTGGACTGGGTCATAGAAAAAGTATGTAAAAAAAATTACAAAGCTGTTATTGTTTTTAAAGAAAAAAATAAAAGGTTTTTGTTTTGCTAGTTTTCTGTTTAAATTTAAAAGAAACAAAAGGGGTAGAAGAAATTTAAAACAAGAAATGTTTTGCTGCAAAAGGGCCCCTGTCTGTACAATGTCAAGTTTAAGTTGCAAAATCATCTGCCAAAATTTTAAAATGAAAATATCCAACCCAATTTACCGGAATCTTTAAACCCTTTTTCCGCTGGCGGCAAAATGATTCTGCCCTTTTCGCCCCTTTCAGCCAAGATCAGCCCGCCACGTTTCCCTTTCAAGCTGATTAGGTTTTGCAATTTTTGGGTACCAATCAGTAATTTTCAGTGAACCCGTCCATTTTAAAAATTTTTGGCAGGGCAGAGGTTAATTTACGGGGCCCTTGGAAGTTAAAAAAAAAGTTACAATGTTTTTAAATTTTTTTAAGGTTAAACCCATAAAAAGTTCAAGTTAGAAACTAAGAAAATTAAACATATTTTAAAATAATTTTTTTTTAAATACTTTTTCAGGGTTATTGAAGGGAAAACAAAATAAAAAAACATTGATTTTGGAACTTACACTCCCAAAAAGATGCTGAAATTTCTGAAAGAAGGTGTAAGTATAAAATGGCGTAAAGGTTTTTAAGTTAAAAAAGGGCAGCGACGTTAGAGTGGGTAAAAAGAAAGGGAAAATTTTTTTCATTACTTTCCACGTTTCAGTATTAAAACAAACAGTTTTGGTTAGGATTTTTTTAGTTAAATAGTCAAAAAAAGTCCCGCAAAGACCCCAAATTTTTCTCAGATTATTTCTTTTTTTTTTTTTGCCATATAAAAAATTTTTTCAATGATTTTTAAAATGTCAAAATGTACTGAAAATTTTTTTAAAAAAATATTTTTCAAGGTCAGATAAAGAAAATTGGGGATTGCTGTGTTTTTAGAATCATTGAAGTTTTTTTTTTTAAACTTGTTTGCTTGGGAAAATGAAAACAGTACACATAATGACCTTGTACAGTTTTTGGGCCCAAAATATGCCTAAAAACTTGTTTTTCCAAATTTTTTTCAGGAAACTGGGAAAAAAGGGCCCAGATTTTAGAGTGCCCCGGGGGATTTTGAAGTCCAAGGGCACTGAAATCAAGCATATACAAAAACACAAGGGGGTAATATTGCATATTTTTATTGAAACCCTCAAACATAGACTTTTGCGAGATTTATCCGAGTTTTTTGTTTGACTGTTCTAAAAATTTGGGAGCTATTGCGTCAAACCCCTTTGTTTACTCTGCGTCCCATTTTTAAATTTTTTTTAAAACTTTTTCTCAAAATATCCCCCTTGTAGGGACAAATTTAAACTTTCCCCACATTATTCATTGGGATGAAAATGATTTGCATTTTCGAATTCCATAAAATTTTTTATTGGTTTTTAAAAATTATGCCTCTTTTTCACAAATTTTTGTATTTTTAAACTGGTATCTCGGGACTCACACACTTCCATTTATGATTTTTAAATCATTGCAAGTTCCTTTAATCTTTGCAATTTTAAAAAAATTTTTGGGAATTATTGGTTTAAATTTTTGCTCACCTCCCCAAAGTGACAAAGGTGAGCTTTTTTTTATCGCGGCGCGTATTGTAGTCCGTCCCGTTTCGGCGTGTGAAAAATTTTGCCTTGTGACCACTCTAGGGGACCCATTTTTCAAAGGGATCTTTTGGAAAAAAAAGGGCAAGGGAAATTTTACATTGATGATATCAGGTCAAATTTGAAACGGGTCATGTGCGGCAAAAACAAGGGCAGTTTGGTCTAAAAATTTGGGAAAAAACCCTTGGTGACCCCTTTTAAAGGGCCCTATTTTTCCCCAAATTTTTCAAGAAAGGGTTTGGTTTTGAATGTTTATTTGATGTTTTCTGGTCGGTTCGAAACTGGATCACGTGCGGAAAAAAAGGGGGGGGAAAACTAGGTTCCCCCCGGGGGGAGGTCAAAAAAAAGAAAATCCTTGTGACCCCCTCTGGAGGTCATATTTTTCATGGGATCTGCATGAAAATTGGTCAGAATGTTCATCTTGATGATATCTAGGTCAAGTTCGAAACTTGGTCATGTCTAGACCAAAACTAGGACAGTAGGTCAAATAATAGAAAAACCTTGTGACCACTGTAGAGGCCATATTTTTCATGGGGTCTGCATGAAAATTGATCAGAACATTCATCTTATTGATATCTAGGTCAAGTTTGAAACCGGGTCAACTGCGGTCAAAAACTAGGTCAGTAGGTCAAATAATAGAAAATCCTTGTGAACTCTCTAGAGGTCATATTTTTCATGGGATCTGCATGAAAATTGGTCAGAATGTTCATCTTGATGATATTTAGATCAAGTTCGAAACTGGGTCACGTACGATCCAAAACTAGGTCAGTAGGTCAAATAATAGAAAAACCTTGTGACCACTCTAGAGGCCATAGTTTTCATGGGATCTGCATGAAAGTTAGTCTGAATGTTCATCTTGATGATATCTAGGTCAAGTTTGAAACTGGGTCAACTGCGGTCCAAAACTAGGTCAGTAGGTCTAAAAATAGAAAATTATTGTGACCTCCCTGGAGGTCATATTTTTCATGGGATCTGTATGAAAATTGGTCAGAATGTTCATTTTGATGATATGTAGGTCAAGATCGAAACTGGGTAACGTGCGGTCAACAACTAGGTCAGTAAGTCAAATAATAGAAAAACCTTGTGACCTCTGTAGAGGCCATATTTTTCATGGGATCTGCATGAAAATTGGTCAGAATGTTCATCTTGATAATATCTAGGTCAAGTTATAAACTGGGTCGCATGCAGTCAAAAACTAGGTCAGTAGGTCAAATAATAGAAAAACGTTGTGACCACTCTAGAGGCCATAGTTTTCATGGGATCTGCATGAAAGTTGGTCTGAATGTTCATCTTGATGATATCTAGGTCAAGTTTGAAACCGGGTCAACTGCGGTCAAAAACTAGGTCACTAGGTCTCAACATAGAAAGACCTTTTGACCTCTCTAGAGGCCATATTTTTCAATGGATCTTCATGAAAATTGGTCAGAATTTTTGTCTTGATGACATCTAGGTCAAGTTCAGAAGTAGGTCACATGAGCTCAAAAACTAGGTCACTATGTCAAATAATAGAAAAAAACGAAGTCATACTCAGTTCATGTGGGGGTAGGTGAGTGATTCAGGACCATCATGATCCTCTTGTTTGTATGTAAGCTGTTATCTCGGTACCCGCTAATGGGAATGGATTGAAAACTTTACACACTTTTCCTCTGTGCTGAGCTGACATGCACTGCACAGGTTCCATAATTGTTTTACAAAATTATGCCACCTTTGCTATTTTTCTATTCATTCATTTAACTTTCTTAAGTGACAAGGCAGTTAGATAGTGGGGTGTTGCTGTCCTTTGACAGCTCTTGTTATACACTTGTCAAAGACAGGATTGTTTTCAATGCCATATCAATTCAATAATGGTCCAGTTACAATGAACTCAAGTCAGTATTTTTCCATATAGATTTTCAAATTTAGTATAAAGTGTGTGATGTACTAAATGACATCAGTTGTTGTCATGTTTACAAGTTTATCAGCAAAGATATCTTCAATTTTACTCACTGACGGGCTAAAGAATATGTACATGTTTATCTATGCCTTTAAAATAAAAAGATCATTTGATTTGCCTGGAGAAACATGCATTAATATTTCTACTGCAGAATTTTTTTTTTACATTTCTATACGCTCAAAGGGACGTATTGTGTTATGATGCCGGTGTCCGTCCGTCCGTCCGTCCTTTAGTAACTCTTGAACCCCTTGAAGGATTTCAAAGAAACTTGGCACAAATGTTCACCACACTGAGGCGACATGCAGAGCGCTTGTTTCGGATGACTAGCTTCAAGGTCAAGGTCACATTTAGGAGTGAAAGGTCATATATGACTGCTGTGTCCGCTCTGTAACTCTTGAACTGGTTGAAGGATTTCAAAGAAACTTGGCACAAATGTTCACCACACTGAGATGACGTGCAGAGCGTTTGTTTCGTATGACTAGCTTCAAGGTCAAGGTCACACTTAGGAGTGAAAGGTCATGTATGACTTTGCTGTGTCCGCCCAGTAACTCTTGAACTGCTTGAAGGATTTCAAAGAAACTTGGCACAAATGTTCACCACACTGAGACGATGTGCAGAGTGCATGTTTTGGATGACTTGCTTCAAGGTCAAGGTCACACTTAACGGTCAAAGGTCATATATGACTTTGCGTTGTGTATATTGCTCTGCATTGCAGTGCTCTTGTTTTTATTTGGCAGGTCCCTTTTTTGTTCTCTTACAATAATTTTTTTTTGTATTACTTCCCTTTTTTGTTACTATAAATAGCTTATTTTGAAACTTTTTTAATATTGGCAGTAGGGAAAAACCGAGACCACTTTTCTGTGGTACAACATGGACGGTACATCCAATTTTTAGATGTATTTTGACATAACTTTACCTGAATTTTTTTGTGGACTTGGAATTTTTTTTGGAATTCCTTCTTTTTGTTGTTCCTGTCCTTTCGCCATTCAGTCAGTATTTTTTTGGTAAGCACCCCTTTTAGCAGTTGATGGTACTGTCCAAATTAAAAGATGGACAAGTTCATTATAGAAGTTCAGTAGCGTAAGGGCTAATATTGCAGCAATTTCATGGTGACATGAACTATTGTTTCAAATTGTAATGATAAAATAGATAAGAATGTTATCTTTTCATTCAGCTTTAATTTCAGAAATTGACCCAACATCAAAATTCACAGATTTAGTCCTCCACAAGTATTGGTAATTTCATATTTTAGCCCTGTTTTACAGTACACCTAGCATGAGACATTGCTAAGGTCAGTCAAATGTGACCATGCATATTTCAGAGTGGCTATTTTATGGTGTAAGAATTTCTTGATTTCCATTTACCATCATGAAATGAATGGAAAGTTTTCGTGTTCATTGGGATTTAAATTCATGGATTGACATAACTATAAAGTCAACAAAAATTTAGTCCACCATGAGCATTAATGACTGCACGATATGGAAATAACAGTTTTTAACACACAATACAGAATAGATACATCTATGTAAGTGCATAATGAAAAATATTTTGTGAACCAGTCAAATAGAAATTAATCATATGCAAATGGAAAGATACTTTGAATATGTTTATAGTTTGAAGACTTGTTTATAGTTTATTATGCCTCCAGATATAGTGCATTTTATTTGACCTGGCGGGGCAGAGTTAATCTCTGACTTATGCAAATAATGGTAATCTCAAAAAACAAGCAAAATAGGTAGAGCAAACCGATGACTAAAATTCAGTGCTACATTGGTTACAATGTAAGGTAGATGAACACTGAATAAGATATCAGGTTGCGGAATATACTACACATCCTGCACAATAATGCAGTGGACCATCGTGGAGCCCCACCCCACCAGGTCGATTAAAACGCACTATATTACTAAGTATATGGGGGCTATATTGTTTGCTTTGTAAGGATTTTCATAAAACAAGTGCACAAACCTGGTCACTAGTTTCAACGTCAAGGTCTCTCTTGAGGTATGATCATAACATTTTACTTTCCTTGTTTCAAAAATGGCATCTGGGGGGTATTTATTGGTTTTTGGGATAGCTCTACCTATTTCAGTGCAAAATATCTGATAATATGAGAAACTGCATTCTGCAAAACAGTGAAAGGGAGGTAACTGCAAATTTACTAAAATGTCATTACTTGGGCATGTTAGATTATATTGATAGAATTATTTCAGAAATAATGACAGAAATAAACATTTAAATATTACTTGTACATTTTCAGGTTTCCAAAACAACAATACTAATTTTAATGGATATTTTCAGCTTTTCAAAATTCCATTCCCAATTTCATTTAGTTTTTTTCCAGATCTTGAGAATAACAGCACAAATTCCATAGCAGATGTCACTTATTTCCTAAGCACGCTTTCGGGTATTGATAAATAACCATAAAACCGTTTGAATATTTTCAGGTACTAAAGATTAGGTAACTTTTGCACAGGCTTTATTTAACAGTTACTGTTTGGCAGCCTTAATTCTAGTGTTAAGAATCAATGAAATGTTTGTGTTTTAGGACATGATGCATATTGATATTCATGAATATTGTGAATTCTTGTGTGGCAATACATGAGTGGCAATATTCAAGAATATTTGTGAAAATAAAACAAGCCTGAATATTATCCAGATATATATTATTGAGAATAAAAATACATCCATTCCATTTGCATGATTTCAGGTACATGTATTAAGAATAATTATTCATTCATTTGCATGATTTCAGGTATTAAGAATAATAATTCATCCATTTGCATGGTTTCAGGTATTAAGAATAATAACTTTTCCATTGGCATGGTTTCAGGTGTTAAAAATATTAATTAATCTATTTGTATAATTTTTCATATACTGAGAATTAGCATGATTCAGTGCCAGTCTAATTTGCATATTTTCAGGTATTGTGTTACAGCTACAGAAGGAGATACCAGTGTTAGTATCTGGAAGATGGGTGACAGTGATACTGATCTAATGCAAGAGGAGAAAACTGTTCATGCTGTAAACTCTACCAGTCATCCCACCAAAATATCTGTACACTCGGAGGATGGGACAGACATGGGCATTGCCTTTGGCTCCTCTCTTAACAACATAACTGTTCTAGATGCAGGGAGATTTGAAAAGATCAGAGATTGTTCAGGTTAGTTCATAAAATCAAAATGACCATTGTGTGATAAAAGATAAAGGGCTCGCTTCAGGTGGTTGAGTGGTTAGGGTCGCTGACTTCGAATCACTTGCACCTTACCGCTGTGGGTTCTCAACCTTACTTGAGGTGTAGAGTTCTTTATGTCAGGAAGCCATCTGCTAGCTTTCAGAAGGTCATTAGGTCTACCTAGGTACTTATAACATACTTATTTAAAAACTCTGTTAAGTTTCAGTGGAAACTGAAACTTCAATATATTTCCATGTTGACGTTCAAATTTCATATCGGGTGCATGACGTCATTTATGACGTCAGTTTCATGTATGTCGTTGCGTATAATGGTTCTTTAATGACCATATTTCCATTTTGGCTCAGGCTTAATAACAAATTTGTACATGTATCATTTATATGATAATTTTAAGTGTAGATATGTATGTAATAAAAAGATTATTAGATTTGCATCGAGAAGTATGCACTCGTTCTTTCGCGGAATAATATTGCGCTCCTGAAGTCGCGCAGTATTTCCTCTGCAGAACTCGTGCATATTTCTCAATACAAATCTAATAACCTATAAATATCCACACATGAAGAAACAGTGCCAGTGGGGGCACCTGTGGTCTTCCTCTACCATCAAAATCTGCAAAAGAAGTGGGCATTTGACCTAGACTATGTCAGTGTGATGCTTAATCCAACAAAGAAGTTTCAGTTCAGGTAGGTAGTTGATACTCTAAACCTAGATGGGATGGAACAGCATATTTCAGCCAAACTGACAGCATATGTTATAATAACCTCCCAGTTACAATCCATTCCAAGTCAATTTTGCTTGCTAAGAAACAGTCTACTAATTTATGAAATCACCCAGATTTGAAGTAGCCAAGATATTAACAAGGGATCATACCTGTAGTATAGTTCTTTTCATAATGTGTTGCACATTTGATGTGCATTTTAAGTGTTAAACTTGTTTACATCCTAGTGTATACCAGGTTTTATATGTAGAAGATAGGTAGTATTGAAAACAGTAATGTTTTAGTAGAAAAATAAAGTCAGTAATAAACAAGAGAACTCATTGTTCAGTTGTTAAACTTCATAGGATGATTTTCTGTGGTCATTAGATTTTTGTCAAAGTGAAGGTCACAGTGACCTTAGACTGAAAACATTTTCCAGTTAGTAACTAGAGAATGATCAGCCTACAGTTGTCAGTAATCAAACTAATGGATGATTGTGGTCAGAATATAACCCTTTTTGTTTTGGGAGCCAAAGGTCAAAGATACAGTGACCTTGAGACTGAAAGTGGTTTCTGATCAGTAACTTGAGAATGCTAAAGGACTTTCAATTGTCAAACTTCATAGGATAATTTCTTTAACCCTATTGTTTATAGGGTCAGTATGTCAAAGGTCAAGTCACAGTGACTCTGAGACTGAAAACGAATTTTGATCAATGGCTTTAAAGTGCTTTGGCATACTTTGTAGTATTATTGTTCAGAGTCAGGAGATGATGCCTATTATTTCGAAGGTTCAGGAGATTGAAGGTCAAGTTCACAGTGACATCAAGAGTAAAAATAGTTTAGGGTTTTTAAATGGATAATGATTAGGAATATTACAATCAAACTTCATAGCATGTTGGTTTGTTGTCAGTAAATGACCTCAATCAAGGTCATGAGACTGAAAATTACAAATGCAGTTTTCTCCAACAGGCCATTATGGGGGAATATTTGACTGTGTTTTACAAACAGCTCTGTTTCCTTTGTGTTTTCAAGGAATACTTTTTTTCAGAGACAGTTCAGAAAGATCAGGTATCTGGCATAATTCATCAAACATCTGGAATCCTAAATTGCTGCACTACGAAAGGTGATATCTACAAGTGTGACCTCAGATGTGAAAAAGTCAATGTCACCTGCTGTCACAGTGTGGAAAGAGCACAGCAAGGCTATTGGACAATATCAAAACTGAATGACCAATCAGATTCAATGTTCTTAGCATCAACACTAGGTGATATAGTTGTAATAGATTCAAGGTTCATGGAAAAATGTGTAAAGAAGACAAATATCAGGAATGGTCAAAAGGGAAATGCAAACTATTTCTGTTTCCAGGTACTGTGTGTTACTTATCTTTCTTTCTGTTACAAAAAAAGTATCTTGTTCTTTATTTAGATTAAGATGGATTAGAGATCTTTTATTGTAATTGTAAGATACATTGAAAAATGAATTATTTACCGAGGTGTAGCTAGGCAAGAATATCTTTGGAGGCCTGATTGACAGAGATGTTTTGAGTCTTGCTTCCACAGGTTTGTTTTTGCCTATAGTGCACGTCTGTGGTCATTAGGACCCAAAAATACAAAAGAATGGAACTTTAAAATGTGAAAATTATTTGCAGACCTAGGCTCACAGTGCCTCTGTAAAGTGAAGCTTTGCCAGCATATAGAAAGAACATCATAATTGAAATGGTAGTAATATGTTATCCTTATTTTCATGTTCTGAAAACAGGGAAGTCCAGACAGCAGCAGAATTTCTGTATCAGGTAGATATACAAACTTTTTTAATACCAAATACTTACACATGTTTCTTTGAAATAATTGAGCAGTTGCCATCTATTTAAATGATCTTTATAGCTAGAATGTAACATTTATTTTGTACTGTAACCCATTCATAAGTCTTGTCTCCTGACTTGAGTCATATTATTATTAAAAAATAACTGACTTAGACTTGAAATTGTCATTAAAGTGCAAAGATTTCACATACATGTAGAGTACATTGTTTTACTTGCAGGTTTAGATGGAATGGTGTACATTTACAATAGCCTTGAGAAAACCAATGATGAGATTTTAGAACCAGTCTTTGTTCATGAAGGTCATGTGAGGAACTGTGAGAGCCAGTCAGAATCTGTGACTGTTGTTCAGCATATGTGGTATCCATGGCAACAAGATTTGATTATTTCTACAGCAACTGATAGTTCATTGCATGCATGGCAGTACAATCCTAGCTGAATTGTTTTTTTTGTGACAATCTCTTGATTATTTCGAATCTCTAGTTGTAGCATAAAGAGATGTGGAGTACATGATACCACTCCAGGATTTTGATGGTTGTCATAGCAACAGTGTCAGTGCATGGTATTAAAAAGCTAGATCTCCATGTTTGTTATTTAGTGCAGGGTCCTATTAACAAATATGCAAAATCATTTTAATACCTTATTAAGGATGTAGTACACTCTATAAAGTTTGAAAGTACTTGTGTCCTGATGGAAGCAGATCTAGAGAATTTATAACAACATTTAAAACAAACTTAAATTAATGTGTTTGTGTATTAATTCTTTTGATGAGTTATAGTAACGTATGTCCAGCTTGGTGCTAAATTGTTAGATGTTTGCTGAATTAATGAATAAATTACCAGAAGAATGCTACAAAACATGATTGTATTAAAATGATGTCAAACACATTGTTATGTTTTGTGTCAGTAACATAATTAGGTAAAATTAATAACTCTCAATCTTTTTTATTAGCTCACCTGAGCCAAAGGCTCATGGTTAGCTTTTGTGACCGCTCAATGTCCGTCCGTCGTGCGTCATCAGTTGTGCGTCCATCAACATTTTCTAAAAAAATCTTCTTGAAAACCACTGGGAAGAATTACACCAAACTTCACAGGAATGATCCTTGGGTGGTCCCCTTTCAAAGTCATTCAAAGAATTTAATTCCATGCAGAACTCTGGTTGTCATGGCAACCGAAAGAAAGAACTTAAAAAATCTTCTTGTCCAAAACCGCAAGACCTAGAGCCTTGATATTTGGCATGTGAGATCATCTCATGGTCCTCTATCAAGATTTTTCAAATTGTACCCTTGGGGTGAAAAGAGGCCCCAGCCCAGGGGTCACAAGTTTTACATAGACTTATATAGTAAAAAACTTTAAAAATCTTCTTATCTAAAACCACATGACCTAGGCCTTTGATATTTTGTATGTAGCATTGCCTTGTGGTCCTCTACCAAAATTGTTCAAATTATGCCCCTGGGGTGAAAATAGGTCCTGCCCGGGGGTGTCTCATGTTTTACATAGACTTATAATTATTATAGGAAAAAAACAACTTTAAAAGTCTTTTTGCCTGAAACTGCAAGGCCTAGGCTTTTGATATTAAGTATGTTGCCTTTCCTAGTGTTTCTCTACCAAAATTGTTGAAATTATGTCCCTAGGGTGAAAAGAGGCCCTGCCCTGGGGGTACCAAGTTTAACATAGACTTATATAGGAAAAAATTAAAGATCTTCTTGTCTAAAAGTTCAAGGCCTAGGCATTTGATATTTGGTATGTAACATGCCTGGTAGATCTCTAACAAGTTTGTTCAAATTATGCCCCTGGGGTGAAAAGAGGCCCTGCCCTGGGGGTCACTTGGTATGATTATGAGTTATATAGGAAAAAAATACTTAAAAAATTATCAGGTCATATTTCCTAGACTGTTTAATTATAATTACCTGATGACCCAAGTGATTAGGGATCACTTGACTGTGACCTTGACCTACTGACCTTCTTTCTTGTTTTTTAAGATACAGCCTTGAAATTTGGATGACATGGACAGTTTTGCACACCAGTGTTAAAACTGTCTTTCAGTGACCATGAATGTGACCTACTGACCTACTTTCTAATATTTTAGAGTCAGTTTTCCATTTGAAACATGTGGCTCATATTACTCAGGTGAGCGATTCAGGGTCATCATGACCATCTTGTTTGAATTGATATTAAACATCCATTATTTGCTGAAATGAACAGTTTTCATGCATCTTGTTCTTGAATATTGACCAAAATGTTGCAGATTGTAGATACTGTTATTGAAATATCATGTGGAATTTAAGAGAATTGTTGATAACAGAATTTGTTAGTAAGTTAAGCAGGTGCAAGGTAAATAATACATGCAAATTGGGCAGTTTGATTTAAAATATTTTTACTTGTCCTTAGCCATTGATATCTTGGTATTAGTGTACTAATTACTATACTAAAACTGTCCATATTTCAGTAAAAATAGTGCTGTCATAAACTAAATTAACAAAATGTACCAGGTCACCTATTATTATCTAACTTCAAAATTCAAAGGCTATGACATAGACCTATTTATTAATAAGTGACACAGATCTAACTTTTTAACTGTATTTCAAAATGGTTTATGACAACAATTATTGCAAGCACCCATAATTTTTTCTTGAGAACAGTCACATGATAAGTTCTGCTGTAAATGTTTAAAGGGCAAGGAATGACTGAAATAAATTCAATTAATATGAAAGCCATCCTCAAGCATTTCATAACGCTGAAATTTTTAAATCCGACCACTATTGAAAAAGATATGACAGTTTAATGGAGGTGTTTATGACATCATTTACACACTGCTGAATTTTATGTTTGGCAAGTTTAGCCTTTAAAATAGATTAACTTCAAATGTTTCCTGAGTGTAAGATGTAAAACATGGTAAATTCTTTTTATTATAGCTAGAAAAAGAGAGATCATTTTATAGAAATAAGTAAATATAATTCAAATATATACATGGAAATTTAATAAATCACCCATGTTGTTTAACATTACCTTGGAAACAAAATGGCCACTATTTTGATCAAATATTGAAATGTTTATAACTTCTTATTTTTAATCCGATTTTGAAAACTCTTTCACTTCGTTTAATAAATATAGAAATTCTAACAGATGGGATTAACATGCGAATAACGTTGTCTTTCTCTTTAAAGCTTTGATATTTTCTTTAATTATTTTTAATACTCGAAACAACAAAGAAACACTGTGCTATATGCTCCACATTAAATTTATTCAACACATTAAATAATATGTATATGTAACAATATAGATCAAATGACTCATTGAGATGTATTTTAAACAACATATAAATACAGCAGTATCTAAGATTGGGTTTTGTTGGCAACTCGAAAAAAGAAGGTAGAATTGTTCAACCGAAAGGAGACCAGACACGTCAAAGCAATACAACAAAACTATAGGGCTATAATTAACAGTGCAATACCAAAAATACTTTGAACTGACACTAACACCACTGAACGATACGGTAGAACTGAAGTACACCAGAACCGATGGCTGTGCATTGCAATGGTGGAGCCAGTGGTGTCACATGACAGGGACCAACCGCCTGCAGGTAGCTGTAAACAGCCGGCAACTACCATGCGGACCACTGCGTGAAGGTTAGCACATAGTTGCATGCAAAGGGTTACTGTTTAACAGTGAAGCACCGAGTAACATGGCAGATGTACACAAGTACACCAAAAGAGGATGGCTGTGCATTGCAACAACGAAGCCAGTGGTGTCGCACGACAGGGACCAACCGCCCATAGGTAGCTGCAAATGGCCGGCAACTATCATGCGGACCACTGCATGATGGTAAGCACATAGTTGCATGCAAATGGTTGAGAACGCAATACATATTATAGCAATACAGCAATGCCAACTAGATTTCGCCTAACACTAGGGCAAAACCTATTCAACCCAAGCCACCTAGCCACGAACTTGATTTGAAAGCAATACGCCAAAGTACGGTGCTTAGGATGGGATATGGCATTTAGCCATGCTTTATAGCAATAATTTGATGCGCCTGATCGCCTTTTGGTATGCACAAATAGAATTTTCCGTGACAGGAGCAACATTTAAAAGAAAGGAAAATAAATAAACATGATTGAATTCATTGTTTTAGATCCTGATAGAAACATCATCCTTGAAACGATTAAAGACACGTATCTTCAAACTTTAAATCAAAAAAAGCACAAAACGCAAACTTGTACAATGAATATAAAACTGTTCATCTGTTTATAATCCATAGTTTTAAACAATATATGATCAAAAATAGCAGAAACAGCAATGATGCAATAATAACTACGGGGTGTGGCGGGTGGGAAAGTTTGTGTTGGCTGTCAATTTTAAATGAGTTAACTGAGCAGATAGCACGAGATTTTCACTTTTGTACGGCTATACGATGTACATGTCGCATAACTGGTACCGGATTTAACGGGCCAAACATGTCGAAAAGTGGAACAAGTAGAAATTGCCTAGTAACGAGAACGACGCCGTTGTTTCTCGAAAATAAATTATTTTCAGTTGAAAATAATTTTCAATATATAAAAATAACACATATTTTGAAGCTACATGAAACAGAAAAAAGGAAATTATTTAAAGGTCCAATACTAAGGAAAGTGAACGTTTTAATTTCTCTTAAAAAGCAGAGAAACTGTTTCATTTTATTGGAAAATGAAAGTTGGTATGTAGAAATTCGAAATAAATTGCAGTATATGTACAATTATTTTTCTATGAAGTATGAAGAAAGTTAAAAAGACCTGGGGGGTCATTCTGTCGATTCATTGAAATTTCAACATAATACACATACATTTCTTTTAGTTCCAAAGACCTTCTGTAAATTTTGACCTGCCAATCTTCATTATTTAGTGTCTTGCAGAAGTCTATGCACTGACTATGAAAAAAATTGCCAACTCACTTTCCCTTAGTAATGGACCTTTAATATTTTTAAAGAAATTATTATGAATAAGGCAAAATATATTGAATTATATTTCAACCATCTCTGTTGCCAAGGTTATACCTAAAACTTTGAGATATGTTAAGTGTTTAATATTCTGTTCATAATGCTGATATTCCATTTAAGTAATAAAGAAATGCCTCTGAAATTGTTGAGATATTTTATTTATTTAGAAAACCATGGAAACACAAGTTCCATAATAATCTTTGACAGAACGTTTGTCCCTATGAAATATGGCCAAGGTTAAAATTAAATTACCAGTGGTCAAAAACTAGGTCACTAGTTCAGTTAATAGGATACCCTAACTCCCATGAGGCCACATTTTCTACCTCATCTTCATAAAACATTGCCAGAAAGCCTCTATGTACCACTGTGGTGGGAGACATTGATTACTCCTGTCTGTGTGTGTGTGTGTCCATCAGTGTGTGTGTGTCACAAATATTAATTGTCCACACTCTGAAGTCAAACATTTCTCATCCGATCTTTACCAAACTTGAACAAAATGTGTTTGCTAATAAGTCCTTGGCCAAGTTTGATAAGTAACTAAAGGTGCCACTTTAGAATTATGACCCTTTAATTACCGAAAATCGCTCGGGATCTTGGGTCATAAATGACTCATATACTACTAATCATGTGAATAGTAGTATAATCATTTATGCCCCAAGACCTAATCATGTCAAATGATTAGGCAGTTGAGGTCCTGATGCATGGTTGACTCCTATATTACTACTATTCAGATGATTAGGCACTTGTGGGAGACATGCGCTTTTCTCAAAAGCAGCTCTAGTTCAAATTTGAAACTGGGTTATTTGAGGTCAAAAACTAAATCACTAGGTCAAATCATAGAATTCACTAGAGGCCAAATTTTCTACATGATAATCATAAATCTAGGCAAAGGTCAAAACTGGGTTACTTGCGGTCAAAAACTATGTCACAAAGTGAAAGCATAGGAAACATTGTTAACACTCTATATGCCACATTTTCTACTTGACCTTCATAAAACTTTGTCAGAAAATATCTTTTTATACATTTTTTCTCATGAACAGCTTGATGGATCATCATCAGACTTGATCTGTAGCATCGTTGTTATGTCTTGTCCCAAATTTAATCATATGGGGGTAGCTTGGCACCTTTTAGGGGTCACTACAGTTAAAGATGGAAATAACTTAAAATAACTTCTCATGAACTTTTTGTGTCCGCATCAAACGTGGTTTGTAGCATCATTTTAAACTCCTCTCCCAAATTTTTATAATTAGATACACTTGGCCCCTTTTAGGGGCTGCTAGTATTAAAAACAGAAAAACCTTTAAATAAGTTTTTATTAACCATTAGATGGATCTCCATCAGACTTGGTAAATGTAAGTAGCATCATTGTAAAGTCCACACTGAAATTTATTCAGTTGAGGCCCAAAATCCCCCTTTTAGATGCTGCTAGAGATAAAAGAGAACCATTATATAGAGACCTTCCAAAACACCCTAAGGCTGCTCCAATTGTCTTAGTGTGTGACCCAGTCTTAAACATCTAAGAAGTATAATAGTGTCTGAACTGTTTGTCATCTGTCAGACCATTTGATGTCATCAAGTTCTGCTGCATCTTGAACTTTTGACACCTGGGGCATATTATGGTCCTCTTTCAAAGTTGCACACTCTGACCTGCTTAAGCTCTAAAACTCAGAAGAGGGATCTAGGTCTCTTATGGCCCTCTTGCTTATACTGTTTCCTAGTATCACATCATCATTCCACCTCTCCCATCCCCATCCAATTTTTTTTTGCTATTTCTTCTCATAGTATGCATTGTCATCATTCCCAGCACACTCACCTACCCCAAGCCCACACATTACCTGCTTGTATTTACTTAGTGGAAACGTTAAAAATCATCTTGTTAAAACACTGGCCCTATTTTCAAAATAATTTCACATTTATTTTCTTTGCATGACCCTCTACCATATTAGTCAAGCAAGCTATGGAACTCACCAGAGAGAGATCTAGGGCCATCACGACCCTTTTCATATGAGATCAGAAAAATAACAATTTAAAACGTGCACTAATAGGAAGATCACAAACACAAAAATGGATATAAAAATACAGAACACACTATGTGCACTGAACCAGTAAGTACAACCCAGAAAAACATGTCCATTGCATTCTATCCAGATAGAAAAACGCTGATATTTCATTACCTCTCATGAACAGACTCATTCAAACTGGGTCTGATATTATGTTGCTTGGTTGTGTTCTGTGCTTCCAAAAGATCCTTTCACAGAATTTATTCACCAATTTTTGTCTGTAGCATCCTTTTATGGATTTCTCTCATTTCTTTTAGATAACCACTTGGCCTAAATTGAGAGGCCACCAGTGCAAAAAAATAGTAAAACTTGTAACCTTTCGCCTCCTGGCAGCAAATGATTCTGCCTTTGCGACCCGAGTGCAGACCAAGATCAGCCTGCACAACCATGATCATGGTCTGCACTGTTCACTATTCAGTCAGTAAATTTGCAGTGAACACCTCTTTGAGTAATAAATGGTACTGCCCTAATTGCATGATGGACTAGACCATTGATTTTAGAAATTCAGCAAGGTAAAGGTTAAACAACCAGCTGACTCGCATGAACTAGTCCAATATGTGCCTTAAGTTTCCTTCCTGACATCAGACTGAAATGAAATCTGAGTCGTAACTACATAAAGTACTGGACTACTGTGAACTACTTGATCTTCATAACACTTAGTCTGTAGCATCTCTCAAGTGGTTTAAGTGGTAGTGCATTTTGGGGTTGCCACAGCAAAAATTAGGAAAAAAGCCTTTCAGATCGCTGAAAGAATTTAATATAACATCAGACTATTACTGCTGAAAAAAATATGGCAGTTTGAAATTTCAGAAAATATGACCTATTATGGAAGCAGTTATTCTGGTGTTTGTGCCATAATTTATCGGTACTCATTGTTGATAGAGTTATTTATTTAGCTAATAGCATATAGAATAGATTAAGTTCCTAATGTTTCTGCAGTTTGATTGGTAAAATATGGTAATTTCTTCCATTAAATTTGGAAAAAAAATAGATTAATTTTACAGAAATTAGGAAGTACGCCTGTACGGGTCAAATAAATATCTAGAAATTCAATAAATGAGCCACTTTGTAAATTTAAACGTTAACGTGGAAACAAAATGGCTGTTATTTTGATCAAATATAAATACAAATTCTGTTTAAAGTTGATTTATATGCATGCATTCAACATTTACCATGTGCAGGTAGTGACTGATATAAATAGCTATTGACTGACATGAATATTGACCATCTAGCTTATCATATCCAGTCCAGTCCAGTCCAGTCCAGTCCAATCCAATCCAATCCAATCCAAACCAATCCAGTCCAGTCCAGTCCAGTCCAGTCCAGTCCAGTCCAATCCAATCCCAATCCCAATCCCAATCCCAATCCCAATCCCAATCCAATCCGACTTATCTGTCTTTTAAGGTCTGCAACCTAAGTTCGTTTCTCAGACAGGTAACACTGTCCTGATATGAGTATTTATTTTTTACCCAACAGACGGCTCTACGTTGGACTTTTTCAATTTTATCAATATCATACTTGTTTATTTTAAAAATTCTTTGATTTCAGAAAACCTAGGATAAATTTCCTGTTAAATAACGTTTAATGAACACCCTAATGTAAGTGCACCAAATACCTTATCAGGTCAATGGGCCTCCTGTTCGAATTAGTGGTCTCTAACCTTCAAGATTACTGTAGAATACTCTTCAGATTTGGAGTAGATTCTAGAACATTTTCCAGACAGTATTTAGTTATACTTTCGTTTTTGATCAAGTTACATTAATTTAGACACTTATACAGTTAAGATGTTCAGACGTATCTGTTGTAGTGGTTTGGAATTATTTATTTGCATAAAATGACATGAAGAAGTGGCAGAGTTCCAATTTTATTCCAACTTGCGTGCATTCGGATAGGCTCATACTGTCCAAAAAGTCTCCTAATAATTCCTTTCTCGCGCACAGGTTTGAGTGTCGAACCTGAGATAAGAAAGTATGACCAAGCACGTAAAAATGCATATTTACATCATAAATTGAGCCAAGTCATACATTACTAGTAGTGCACTGATTTTTTTCACAGCATATTTGATAAATATTGTCTGGAATAAATAGCCTCACAGGCTATTCCTACGGCTCTCCCGTAAGAATAGTGAAATAGCCCGCAGGTGGCTATTCCTACGGCTCTAAAGACATTTTGTATGTCCATCTTGTATGGCATTGCACTGAATTAATTCAACTAGTATATTTTCGAACAAATTGTTTACTTTTGTCAATCTTCATTTCTTTTCTTTATTTTTTATATGTCTTATCACCGAGACATGAAGGGAACATACAACCTGTATCATGATATTCAAAACATGATGTAAACTTAGAATAATGACATATTTATTACTCACAATATTACAGAGCTCCAGATAAGATTTTAGGTTAAAGGGTATTTTACCCCCTAGTTTTTCTTTCAAAGGGTATTTTACTCCTGGATATTTGTTCAAAAGGGTATTTTAGATTTTCTAAATGGTGTTTCCGTATTGGAAATCATTTAAAGGGTAATAATAATAACTGTTTGTATAATTTTCTGAGATTCATGTGCTCCGTTGACGTGCCGTTGTCGACCAATGCTGCTTTCCTGAATATTTTTGAGCCTTCATTCAAATAGTTTTAACATTTTGTTTACTGCATACATCACATCTTACACTACATCTTAATTTCACTGCGATCTATCAACTGCCAGTGATAATTTGACTGCAAGTGATACCTTGAATGTCAATGTGTTTTTTGTTTTGTTTTTGTTTTTGTTTTTTTTTTCCAAAAATACCCACATGTATGGTGCTTCGGCTATTTCATCAGTTACCCATAATATATCATAGATCACGGACAAAGTGATCCAACAGACATTGTCTGAGTCATCTCTTGTCATACACTTTCACACTACTTGAATAAGAAAATGACATTTCTTTACGATGTCGTCAGCGTTTGCTTTATGAGACGCCATTTTTGTTTGTTGTACTCGATTACAAAAAAAGATGTGCTTGATTTACGGTAAAATTGGATTACGCACTTAAATCGAGTAAAATACGTATCCCGTTTTTTCAATGCGTACCAGTACGCGTAGGTTTGATTTTAAATGCGTTTTTCGTAAATTTCAAAACGTATTTACGCAAATACGCATCTTATCTGGAGCTCTGATATTATCATTACATTCATTGAATTGATTGATTTGTTGCATATATCTATACATATATATCATTCGATGACAACAATATTACACATAGACATAAATAAGCCTTTTCCATTATTCGAAATCACTTCCTGTTCTCTCGGTGTGATACTGAAAAGCAAACAATTTGTTCGAAAATATGCCATTTGAATTAATTCAGTACAATGCAATTCAAGATGGACATACAAAACTGTCTTTAGAGCCGTAGGAATAGCCACCTGCGGGCTATTTCACTATTCTTACGGGAGAGCCGTAGGAATAGCCTGTGAGGCTATTCTTACGGGACCGTAGGAATAGCCACTTCCATATTGTCTTGTGTTGCCATTAGCTAGATGCCCATTTTTTCATTCAGATTTATTATTAATACTTATTACTATTTATTCATTAATTATATTTTAAGTTTTCAAACTTATTTATGTATATATGGTGTTTTACATGTTTTATGACGTTTATATTTGAAGGTACAGATCGACTGTATAAATCTGCAGCGCCCTTTTTGAAATTCCATGACGTCAAAATTAAAAATATGTTTGTTTGCTGTCTCCCTACCTACCCACTTAAAATGCCGGCCCCAAAAGTTTTTATTGGACAATGCTGGTCAAATGTTTTTTTAGCTCACCTATCACATAGTGACAAGGTGAGCTTTTGTGATCACGCAGCGTCCGTCGTCCGTTCGTGCGTTAGTCCATTCGTAAACATTTGCTTGTGACCACTCTAGAGGTCATATTTTTCATGGGATCTTTATGAAAATTGGTCAGAATGTTCATCTTGATGATATCTAGGTCAAGTTGGAAACTGGGTCACGTGCCGTCAAAAACTAGGTCAGTAGGTCTAAAAATAGAAAAACCTTGTGACCTCTCTAAAGGCCATATATTTCACAAGATCTTCATGAAAATTGGTCAGAACGTTCACCTTGATGATATCTAGGTCAAGTTCGAAAGTGGGTCACGTGCCCTCAAAAACTAGGTCAGTAGGTCAAATAATAGAAAAACCTTTTGACCTCTCTAAAGGCCATATTTTTCATGGGATCTGTATGAAAGTTGGTCTGAATGTTCATCTTGATGATATCTAGGTCAAGTTCGAAACTGGGTCACGTGCGGTCAAAAACTAGGTCAGTAGGTCTAAAAATAGAAAAATCTTGTGACCTCTCTAGAGGCCATATATTTCATGAGATCTTCATGAAAATTGGTCAGAATGTTCACCTTGATGATATCTAGATCAAGTACGAAAGTTGGTCACGTGCCATCAAAAACTAGGTCAGTAGGTGAAATAATAGAAAAACCTTGTGACCTCTCTAGAGGCCATATTTTTCATGGGATCTATATGAAAGTTGGTCTGAATGTTCATCTTGATGATAGCTAGGTCAAGTTCGAAAGTGGGTCACGTGCCATCAAAAACTAGGTCAGTAGGTCTTGAAATAGAAAAACCTTGTGACCTCTCTAAAGGCCATATTTTTCATGGGATCTGTATGAAAGTTGGTCTGAATGTTCATCTTGATGATATCTAGGTCAAGTTCGAAACAGGGTCATGTGCGGTCAAAAACTAGGTCAGTAGGTCTAAAAATAGAAAAACCTTGTGGCCTCTCTAGAGGCCATACTTGTGAATGGGTCTCCATAAAAATTGGTCAGAATGTTCATCTTGATGATATCTAGGTCAAGTTCGAATGTGGGTCACGTGCCCTCAAAAACTAGGTCAAATAATGAAAAAACGTTGTGACCTCTCTAGAGGCCATATTTTTCATTGGATCTGTATGAAAATTGGTCTGAATGTTTATCTTGATGATATCTAGGTCAGGTTTGAAACTGGGTCATTTGCGATCAAAAACTAGGTCAGTAGGTCTTGAAATAGAAAAACCTTGTGACCTCTCTAGAGGCCATACCCTTGAATGGATCTTCATGAAAATTGGTCAGAATGTTCACCTTGATGATATCTAGGTCAAGTTTGAAACTGGGTCACGTGCCTTAAAAACTAGGTCAGTAGGTCAAATAATAAAAAAATCTTGTGACCTCTCAAGAGGCCATACTTTTCATGGGATCTGTATGAAAGTTGGTCTGAATATTCATCTTGATGGTATCTAGGTCAAGTTTGAAACTGGGTCAACTGCGATCAAAATCTAGGTCAGTAGGTCTAAAATTAGAAAAATCTTCTGACCTCTCTAGAGGCCATATTTTTCAATGGATCTTCATGAAAATTGATCTGAATGTTTACCTTGATGACATCTAGGTCAGTTTCGAAACTGGGTCATGTACGGTCAAAAACTAGGCCAGTAGGTATAAAAATAGAAAAAACCTTGTGACCTCTCTAGAGGCCATATTTTTCATGAGATCTTCATGAAAATTAGTGAGAATGTTCACCTTGATAATATCTAGGTAAAATTCAAAACAGGGTCATGTACCTTCGAAAACTAGGTCAATAGGTCAAATAATAGAAAAACCTTGTGACCTCTCTAGAGAACATATTTTTCAATGGATCTTCATGAAAATTGGTCAGAATTTTTATCTTGATAATATCTAGGTCAAGTTCAAAACTGGGTCACATGAGCTCAAAAACTAGGTCACTATGTCAAATAATAGAAAAAACGACGTCATACTCAAAACTGGGTCATATGGGAAGAGGTGAGTGATTCAGGACCATCATGGTCCTCTTGTTTTAAGTTGCGCGTATGTGATATGACAAGTGCCACATATATTTTAAGTAAGTAAAATGATAAGTATAAGAATGTTTAAATTGTATCATTTAATTTCATTATTTTATACAACATAATTATGTAGATTTGTCAGTCTTATTTGTACAGAAGGAATATTCTGTAAGAAACGATCATATATCTACTGGTAAAAGTATAATCCTCCAGTAGAAGAAAAAAAAGAATTGCCTACCTACCTACCCAACTTTAATAAGTAGGGTCGGGAGACAGCAGACAATGACTTTTTTAAATGTGGCCTGAGGCAGACATTCGGACCCTTTCCCAACTCCAAATATGGTTATTTTTTCACAAATTTCAAATAAATAAATTCCCAACTCGGTGCTATTGTCCTTGTCATGAAAGAGAACATAGTAATTGTCTTGCCGACTCAAAATAAATCTTATCTTACAAATTTATCTTAATATACATGTAGTACAGGTGCTGTACTTTAGCGTGGTAATTAAGTATTAAACTAACCAGAACATTTATCTACTAACCGTTAAGTCTCTTGAATAGGTAATTAAGTATTTGAATCGATAACATTCCTGTGTAATCATGAAAGACAAAACGATAGTCATTAAGTGCGTATTGTCTGATTTCTTTGTATATTTCTGTATCTCCTGTCTTAATAAATAATTTATGTGCCGAAATATGTAAGTCTGGATAATGTATTTTAGAATAATAATCCATAAACACAGAAGAAAACTAACTTTTTATTGTATATTTAAAACATTAAAACATGTACAGTCAGTGAAGGAAGTGGCTGCAACAGGGTCCTTATAATGTAGACACACATGTAGTTACTTTCTAGAGGCTACATTTTATACCTCATCTTCTTGAAATTTTGTAAAAATGTTTGTCATTATGAAATCCAGGAGAATTTCAAAACTCAGTCAACTTGGTTAAAAAACTAGCTCACAGAGCTAAACCATTGAAAAGTTTGGTTAGTGTTCACTTCGATTAATGAAAATCTAGGTAAAATCGATACTATCTTACCATGGCCAAACCTCTTTTTTAGCTCACCTGTCACATAGTGACAAGGTGAGCTTTTGTGATCACCCTTCATCCGCCGCCGTCCGTCCGTCCGTCAACAACTTCTTGTCTGCACGATAGTGGTTTCATTTATGATTTTATTTTAATCAAACTTGCACACAACTTGTATCATCGTAAGATCACGGTTCCTTTCTTGAACTGGCCAGATCCCTTAATGGGTTCCAGTGTTATGGCCCCTGAAAGGGCCAAAATGAGCTATTTTGACCTTGTCTGCACAATAGCAGCTTTATTTATGATTTGAATTTTACCAAACTGGCACACAACTTAGATCACCATAAGATCTTGGTTCCTTTCTTGAACTGGCCAGATTCCATTATGGGTTCCAGAGTTATGGCCCCTGAAAAGGCCAGAATTAGCTATTTTGACCTTGTCTGCACAATAGCAGCTTCATTTATGATTTGATTTTAACCAAACTTGCACACAACTTGTATCACCACAAGATCTTGCTTTCTTTCTTAAACTGACCAGATTCCCTCTTGGGTTCCAGAGTTATGGCCCCTTAAAGGTCCAAAATTGGCTATTTTGGCTTTTGCAGCCATATAGAGACTTCATTTATGGTTTTATTTGATACAAACTTCCAAAATATCTTCAACAACAATAAATCTTGGATTCCATGACAAATCAGATCCAATCTTATGTCCCAGAGTTATTTTGTATCTGATTACCTCCCCTGATTCTAATCAAAATGGATTTATATCAGTAAGTATTTACAGGACTTATTTGAAATTTCATTATTGTCATTAGTTGGACTGAGACAATCAGGGTAGATAACTATGGACTGATTTTATTTCAAATTACCTCCCTTTATTTCAAATTAAAATTCTTATATCTCCATAACTAATGAAGATACTGATCTGAAATTTCATTTACGTCAACAGATTTATTTGGCAGATCCTTCTTTTGTCTACTTACAATATTTATTTTTTTTTAATTACTTCCCTTTTACGTTACTATAAATAGCTTATTTTAGCAACTTTTTTATTATTGGCCATAGGGAAAACACGAGACCAGTTTTCTGTGGTACAACATGGATGGTACCTCCAGTTTTTAGGACTGTGTATTTTAACATATCTATACCTTGTAAGATTTTTTTTTCTTTTTGGTTAAATTCCTTCCCTTTGTTGTTCCTGTCCTTTGGACTTAGATATTTTTTCTGAGGACCTTCTTGTCCTCAAGTGCAATGATAACAGGTGAGCGATATAGGGCCATCATGGCCCTCTTGTTTCATTCTTCTGAGGATTTATGAGAAAGGCAAAGATAGTAGGAAAAGCAAGGTTGTAAAAAGAAGTGATAGTAGGAAAGCCAAAGATAGTAGAAGAAACAAAGACAGCAGGAGAAACAAAGATAGTAGAAAAAATAAAGAAAGGAGAAAAAAATCAAAGATAGTAAAAAATGAGTAAAAACAAGATAGTAGAAGAACAAAGATAGTTGTAGCAAAAACAGATCTATAGTAGAAAAAACAAAGATTGTAGGTAAATAATTTAAACCCAAGCCCTCCAGATCAGAGGTCCAAGTTCAACACTCAGCTCTTGCACCACCCTGCCTCTGGAGAGTCATGCGTCATAAGCCTCTGAAGAAGTTTGAGAATACAATAACATTTGTCAGATTTTTTTTTTTGTATTTTCAGATAACCTGCCATGTATGAGGTACATGTGTTAAAAGAAGGTTACAATATCAAGCAAGGTCCAGGTATTTGTTGCTTTATATTTGAAATGAATTGATCAGAAAAAAACTAAAGGAACATTGATTGTTGTTTTACTACGTGAACAGTGAAACACAGATGATTAACATGAATTGAATAGTTGACAGTGCAAAATTATCAGATATAATTATGATACTGGGTAGACTATTACTTGTTTATCTTGGAGCATATTAATCATTTAACAGTGTCAATCTGATGCTGAAGATGTTCAGTATGAGAGCTGCAGCTTGACATTACCTGTAGTGAAAACCACAGTTATACATCAGAAGTCATTTAGTTCCACCTCATTGTCATGTAACACAGTGAGATACTTGGTAATTACTTGCATAGATCAAGATAGATCCAGCATGACTAATCTAGACAATGTTTGGTCACTGCATGAACAATTGAAATGTATAGCTAATATTTCAGAGGTATCTAATATTTCAAGTCACTTTTAGAGAGAAGATTGCTACGTTTCTATGGTTTTAGAATAATTTGTTCATGTTAACAGTTAAAGACGCTCGCTGCAGTTTCTTGTATAAGAGATGGGGCAAAAATTTCCCAATAATAGAATTTGTTCAAACTTTGTATATAAACATAGTTTCATGTTAGAAACAGAAAAATGCAAAAACAATCGTATGTCACCATGCTTGTTTAGGAGTTATCTGCCCTTAAAATTGGATTTTTCTTCAAATTTGCATATTCAAGGGCAGATAACTCTTGAACAAGCATGGTGACCTTAGTTTTTTTCATAATTCTGTTTCTAACATGACACTGTGTTCATATACAAAGTTTGAACAAATTCTATTATTGGGAATTTTATTACCCAAAACTGCAGCAACCGTTCTTAAGTCAGATATATATCATGATTTTGCTTCAGGCAAGCAGAAATCATGTGGATCCATTACCTTGTTGAAGGGACCGAGGAATATCATTGTAGACACTGGTAATCCCTGGGATAAAGAACTCATACTTGAAGGTTTGTCTCATTCTCTGAATTCTTGATTATTGTTTTCACTGCCTGTTTTCATAATTGATAATAAACCCTGAAAAGAATCAAAAGGTAGAACGATTTACATTGTTATACATTTACTCACAGATAATTATGGAATCTGTTGGACATTCTCACATATGTGAAGAATCTAGTTTCATCAAATATGGGATGTTGTAGACTGACTATCAACAGTTGGAAAAAAATAGATATTTTGCATAATGTTTCATTATAAAGTGCCTACTTCAGTAGTTGTCAAAGTAATTATTGCAATTTTAAACTTAGACAAACATGATCAGTATTTATGAAATGAGCCGCGCCATGGGAAAACCAACATAGTGGCTTTGCGACCAGCATGGATCCAGACCAGCCTGCGCATCCCCGCAGTCTGGTCAGGATCCATGCTGTTCGCTAACGGTTTCTCTAATTGTAGTAGGCTTTAAAAGCGAACAGCATGGATCCTGACCAGACTGCGCGGATGCGCAGGCTGGTCTGGATCCATGCTGGTCGCAAAGCCACTATGTTGGTTTTCTCATGGCGCGGCTCAAATCATGCTTTGTACACTTAATGCATTTGGCCTTTGTATGTCTAGTTAGTAACTCCATTATACATTGTATAATTAGACAATATTTAGGAGACTGACTATGATATATAGGGCTTTACTAACTAATACCTAAGTTTTATTGAAATCTCAAGCTCTCTGAGGCCAGCAGAATTGTTTGTTTTTGGTAACCTGACCCTCATATATAACTTTAGCCGTAAGCCCAATTTGCTAATGTCAGAACAGATTGTTTTACAAGGGAATAAACTACAATGAATACTTATGTAACAGTATGTAACATTGTGGGGTTTCATTAATTTTTGAAGTAGAAGGTAGAAGCTGCAAAGTAGAGAGGGTTATGGGGTCCTCCCATATAGAACTTTATTTGCTACAGGAAACGTATCTGGGGCTTCAGGCAGCCGTAGTAGAGGGAGACCCTTCCACCAGGCGCTTAATGAAACCCTGCATTGACATTTCTGATGTGCTATTTAACAAAAAACAACACCTCCCTATTCTACCCAATAATTTTGTTTTCTTAAAGACCAAATTTAATTTGACTTTGTTGGTACAACAGCACTGAGAGGGTTTAGCCTAGAGCCCAATGATGTTCACTATGTAGTGTGTACTACCGCACACAGTGATAAAGTGGGCAACCTGAATCTGTTTGGTAGAGCCGTAGGAATTATGGCGGGTGAAGTGAGCCAGCATCAACATTACTTCCGACATGGCTTTACTGAGGTAGAAAACTGTGGAAATGAATGTGTTAGAAGTTGTTTTTGGAATGAGTACATTGTTATAGATTTATGTCTTGTTGAAAACGCATGAGCATGAAACGTTTGTGTATACTATTTCAGACTGACCAGATGTGACGAAATTTCCAACCTGAAAATAGTTTATTCAACAATCATCAGTTTATTTGTCAGATTTTTGTCTGCTTCTTATTTTATGTTGTGTCATATTTTTATGATGTCATATTTTTATGTAACGCTAATACCAATCACAACAGGAGGGTAAAATGGCAAACATTTTGGCCTTTTGGCCATAATGAAGGATGTATTTTTGCTCAGGTTTAAGCTGCAGTATGAAACAAAAAGGCATTCTGTATAATTTCCTGCATTTACTAACAGGTTTGAAGCGGCATGGTCTCTCGTCAGATAGAATTCAGTTTGCAGTATGTACACACGGTCATTCCGATCACGTCGGCAACCTGAACTTGTTTTCTAAAGCTATACACATAGTCTCACATGACGTTTGTGAAGGAGACTTATATTCACTACATGATTTTGCAAAGGTACTTTTCTCTTACATTCATGGTTATAGATAGAGGAAAAGTGCAAAGATAGGGAACATGATGGCTCACTGCGGAAGTTGTGGTCCCTGCTAAGTGATTGTCTGTCAGTCTCTGTCTATTTTTTGTCCAGTCTTAATCATCTGTAATAACCCCATGAAACTTGGGTGTAACATCTCATCAAAAAGCTGTGTCCCAATTGCGCCAGCCAAAATTTATGTCAAGGTTGAAAGTAGAAGGTTTCGATTTCATTCTAAAGTCCATGCAAAAGAAAATTGATGAAACTTTGTTGAATGTCCCACTTACCAAGACGACATGCAGAATCCACGTTCCAAATGCTTCAGCCAAAGGTCAAAGTCACCACTAAAGGTCATTGTCTGAGCATGCTTTCTTTATTATTTTACTCTTAATTTTGCTACTTTATTCTAGAAACATTTTATTTCCTACTAATTCTGGTTTATGAAACAACAGATTGGAATAAACACATACAAGGCAACTAATATCCCCTACATTTACTATACCTCAGTTATTAAAAATCCTTTGTGGAATGTTCAATTTAAATGGAATATTTGTGTTAAAGAGAAATACACATGTAAATCCAAAATAGTAGATAGAAAATTTAAAATCCAAAAACCCTTGGAAATTGTCAAGAAATACCATATTCATCTTCCCTTTTTATGCTCCCAGGTATATAGCAATCAACCTCAAAACAGATTGCCTACAGCTTACAGTAAAGACCCAGTTTAGTTCATACTCACTTAACAATCCTTGTGGCAAGACCTACAAATTGACCTATACATAGATGACCTTGACCCTCATGACCTACTTAAAACCTTAATAAACAACATTTTTGGTTGTACAGCCCACATAAATGACTCAATTTAATTTAGTTCATACTCACACCCGATTTGATAAAGACTTTTTGTCTGAAATCATTCATCCTCCACTTCTGATTAATTCATGTGGGGAAGTTGGCAGTTACTTACGGAGAACAGGTTAGTACTGGTATAGAATCCGGGAACACTTGTTAGGTTAACTGCGCGCCATTACACGACTGAAATACTGTTGAAAAACGGCATTAAACACAAAACAAACAAAACAAGACCTACAGACAAAAGTCAAATTTATATCTGAATATCAGTATCCCTTTGATGAAAGAAAACAGAGAAATGTGGATTTCAACTAAAAAGGACATTTTTAAGGTGAAATATATCTTTAGGTATCTGGATACAGAAAGATAAGATAAAATGTATGTGGTATGTGAAAATACTTTAGAGTTTCGCAGGTCTCCAGTATATTTCAGTTTTTTTGTGGCTTGATGTTACAAAGTGTTTGGAAGTTTGTTAAGTCAGTTATAAGTTTGCTTCTTGGTGATGTACAGCATGATCATGACCCCTACCTTAAACCCTTTCTGGGTTTGAAGTTGTCAGTTGTCTTTCACTAACACTAATTATACTGTACTTGTAAAATGATAATACATGTACTATTTTTGGAAATATTTTCATCTAAAATTGCAAGCAAAAGGACAGGTAATTTTATTATTGTCTTTTTGTATTATAACTAGTTACAATTGCAACATGTGACAGTACATCATTATATGATTACCATATACAACAAAATCTCTATTGGATGCTTCAGATTTTGGTACAAATTCCGATGTTAACTTAATGATAAAAGTTGTTTATTGTTAACAGTTTCTGCATGAAATTGACAATATTGGTAAATACTTCATGTACTATTTTCTTTTTACATTTACATTACCATTTATAACCTGGATCTATAGGTTGCATCTGTCTACATTTTTAACCCAGAAAAATAAGCCGAGTGTAAGAAGGCTGCCTAAATAAGGCTTTATGACAAAATATATATCTAGGATAATAATTTAACTTGTATCAAACAGAAAAATGACATGAGGCTTGCCTATCAGATCATCCAGTATAGTTGTATAGCTTGGTACTGGTCCAAAATTTATATATATGTGTATATATATTGCATAGAACAGTTTTAAATAACCTAAGTGATAACATACAATTGTGTTTGGTAATATTTAGTCAATGTAATTGTAGAAACAACTTGCATTATATTGAGATAATCCTTGCATAGTAGATATACGAGACATTATAACATATGACTGTATACCTGTAACAGCAGTTACACTTGGGTAATATAATACTGTTGTTGTATAATTATTTTTAGGGCGTACTGTATAATATAATTGTGATATAATAATTTCAGGGGATACCATATGAAATAGATGATGATATAGAGGTTGTAGCCACACCCGGTCATACTGGATCAGATGTGAGCGTAATAGTGAAAAACACAAAACAGGGAACTGTGGCTGTCACTGGTAGGTCTTTAAACATTGAATTAAAAATGTGCTGCACAAATAAGGTATGCAGAGGCTTTGGTCAATGGTTTTATAATCTATATTTCTTCTCATTGATAATTTGGGGCTCAGTATTAAGCAATGTGTTTGACTATTTCACAAGCAAATTTATTAAAGACAAATTTACATGTTATAAATTCTCTTTTGGCTAACAAAATTTCATGCAGATAACCTGCAAATTAGTTTTAGCAGTGTGATTTAAATTGTCGCAACTGGAATAGAAATTGTTGAAGTGAATCTTTTGAGTATACTTTTGGGGTAAGTTGTGGTTGTTTAAACTTGTGTAAAAAAAACCCCAGAGAAGTAATAAATTAAAATGCAGTTTAAAAACTGACTGTATATTGTGACATAATGAAAATGCTTGTGGGCTTTTTTGGTAAATATTTGATCTTCTAGCATATTTATTTTCAGGTGATTTATTTGAGCGTTCAGAAGACCTTGAGGATTTTACATTGTGGCAGGAAAACAGTGAGTACCCTGAAATACAGCAACAAAATCGTTTGGAAGTTTTGCGATTTGCTGACTGGATTGTGCCCGGGCACGGTCCCATGTTTCAAGTCCCTCAAGAATATAAATCACAGCTTAGAATGGTGATGTTTAATGAATTTAAATCTACCACAACAGACAGTGCAGATGGCCATGTTGAGTCCTTCTCTGAGTCAACTTACACTGTAATAGAGCAGGACTGAGATAGTTGTATTTTGAAATGAACTATACGGTTAATGCAGCGGAATACAGAAAGACTTTGAGTTGGACATTGGTTATAGCTGAAAAAACATCTAACTGTGGGCATGCTGATATTACACATTTTCTCACATAATACTATACGCTGCTCTATCAGATTTAACTTTTACTTGCTAGCTGCTTGAAAAGAAAATACTTACAAGCATTTTGTGTATTATAGTTATAGACTGTTTGCTTGAACATTCAATTTTTAGTTCAGCTAGCACAAAGCACATCAATCAAAGTAAAGAGCAAAAGTTTAACATTATTAGAAAGCAGTTTGCCTTATGATATTTCTACTACATTGTATTTTTATTATCAAATCCAATTAAGAGTTTTTTTTTCTTTTCTACATGAACACCAATTATTCTATAGGAAAAGTTTCAAACAATAGTGTCATTATAAGATATATACACATTAGTATTCCTTAAGACAGCATTTGAAATTGTAAAGAAACCGTGATGTATTATGTTAATAATTCACGTACAGGTTTTGTGTATTTATATTCCTTGTAGTGCTAAATTCATGCACTTCCGAGCTCTAAATGTTAGAATTCTACAAATTTAAGTACTTATATGGTAGAACTTGTATTTCTTGTCTCCAATTAACTATCAGAATTTGGTATAAGTGGTGGCTAGAGGACATGCTTACTGTTTTAATTTGTAGAACGGTGGTAGTCCAAATTTGTTGAAGTTCTCTCTAGAGAAATGGTTCTGCTTCTGTAGATCAGCTGTCTCTAGAACTGGTATAGTTTCTTCAGAGTGATTTCAGAGAACTTTAACAGCAACTACCTGAAGTATCATAACACTCAATTTTGATAAAATATCTTTTTAGCTGTCATTGATTGTTTTGTGATATGTCTACCGGTGTCGTACCATGTTATATTTCAAGGACCACAATGGAAATGAAGATTTTTTCCCCCTATTTTGTGCCATCCTTGTGAATGACATGGTTGTATCATTATGTTCTTGCTTTTTTTATTGTTTGTATTTTAATATGTTGCTATGAAGTTGTACTTTTTATGTAGAAAAGCAATCTATCAATCAGGTAATCTCTCAAGCAGTCACTCAGTCATTCAATCAATCAACTGATTCAACGGTTTTAAAAATTTCAGTAATATCATTATTCAGCAGTAAAGCTGGATTTATGGGCAATAGGTTAATGTGTATTGGGGCTCAGACATAAGTGAAGAATTTTCGGCTGCTGAAATATTATGGAATATTTTGTTTGGGCATCTCTGGCAATTTGTTATTTAATCATCTTATAAGCCTTTGTGTAAACTTTGGCAGAACGGTTTCTGAATTCTACTGCAAATATATAAATTTCAGTTGCTACAGTATGTATTATTGTACTCGTGTATTTGATAAGCCTTTTATGTACTTATTTTCCATCATCTTGTCGACTCATTTACTTGTCTGTCTGATAGTTAGGATTATTTACAAGACTACATATAAAGATATATTGTATATTATATCCCTAGACGAGGCAGTGTTCTCTGACAATTTGATATGTGACAATGCATATTGAAGCATTTGTCCTCCGACCAAGATTTGAATTCAGTATATGTCATACTTTTGATCTGAACAATGTGTCTGATATGGTCATTATTATTATAGTTGGTTATTATATACATAATCACACTAATGAGTACTGGATTACTTTAATCAAATAATTCTATGAAATATTGACATCAGCAAACATTTTAACAAGATGAAACGGTAAATACATCTGTGACAGTTGAATACCAGTTACTGTGCCTACTTCTAGTTATATGGCCTGGATTATGGGATTCTGTCCTGAGCAAATGTATTACATTTTGTAATAAGTTACCCAATAATATATAAGCCGTGCCATGAGAAAATCAACATAGTGGGTTTGCGACCAGCATGGATTCAGACCAGCCTGCGCATCCGCGCAGTCTGGTCAGGCTCCATGCTGTTCGCTTTTAAAGCCTATTGGAATTGAAGAAACTGTTAGCGAACAGCATGGATCCTGACCAGACTGCGCGGATGTGCAGGCTGGTCTGGATCCATGCCGGTCGCACACCCACTATGTTGGTTTTCTCATGGCACGGCTCATTATGGTATTTGGTAAAGCCCCAGTTTATATGTTTGGAGATTTAACCAGATGTGTTTAAAAGGCAGAAAGTGGTGCAAAAGTTTTATATTTATTAGAGGGGCTTAGAATTTTTAACAAGTACGTTCTTGTATGCATACATGAATGTAATGTATATTGCTATAAAATTTATAATATGTTAGTGTACTTACTGGTTGTTAGAATGTACATGTACATGGTTATGACATGCACATAACACATTTATATAGAAGTTGGCTTAAATTTGGTTTAATTTTCACTGTTTTTGAATTTTGAAAACTCTGAATGTTTAAATAACAAATAAAAATGTTGAGGATTGATTGCATAACTATTGTGTATAAATAAGTTGAGAAATAATATATTTGTTACAGTGATTCTGCTGTTGAATAAAACCATTGTTTGGTGTTTAGATGCTAAGGAATTATTTCACAAGGGTACAGCCAGAGTGATATAATAATATGCATCTGAAGGACAATGATTTTATTCAAGAGAAAATCTCTGTTTGTGATATATTATTTTTATTCTAAATATTTGCCTGTATTTTGTCATACTCAATTTGTTAGATGCTATGACTTTTGATGCTATGATGTAATAATTGTGACTTTCAGAGATTTTGTTGCATAATAAGGTCAGTTTCAGTCTTCCTTAACCCTTACCCTGCTACATTTCTATCGTCGCCCTCCAAAACCAATAAATGGATTTTGATGAAACTTGGGCCTAGATGTTCCTTGGGTGGTCCTCTATCAATTTTTTTCAAACGGTTCCACTTGGTTGCACACAGGGGCAGCCAGAGCTAAAAATAGAAAAACCTTACAATGACATGTCTTCCTAAACTAATTTCACAGAAATGGGCTAAGATTGTGCAAGTTATTCTGATTCATCAAAAAACATGACTGCCAGGGGCATGGTCACTTTTCTCTATATGTATATAGTGGAAACTTGAAAAATCTTCTTGTGTGAAACTGCTGATTCATCAAAAAACATTGCCACCTGAGGGTGTGGTATGTATGTAGTAGGAGCTTAAATACCTTGTATGAAACTGCTTGCCTTATTTTAAAATAATTTCAGACAAACTGTCCTTGTGTGACCTGTTCAGATTATTTTGATTTGTCATAAAACTTGGCCGCCAGTGGGAGTGGTCACTTTTTCCATATAATTATTATGTATTGGAAACTTTAAAAATGTTCTTGTCAGAAACAGCATGTTTCTTGAATATTAGGCATGTCAGGGTTGCCTGCTACCATAATTGTTCAAATTATTGCCCTTGGTTAAAAAGATGGCCATGCCCATGTGTGTGACATATATATGATATAGGCAAAATTAATATAAAAGAAACTTTGAATATCTTCGCCTCTGAATCCATAATTACTAAGCTAGAGCCTTGATAGTAATATAAACCTAACTCTGTACTTGGCCCTCTTGTTATTGTTTGTTATATCCCCAAATGGAGGAATACAGTAATGGCACTGTATGTTAGTTTGGTAGTCCGTCAAAAATACATTGTCTGGTCTATAACTAATTTTTGGAGCAAGGTTTTAATTATACTGGAGACCCAGTTGCCAAACATAAACTAGTTTGCAAAAAACTTGTCATTGAGTATTTAGCTTACCATTTGTCAAGTTGCTTTTCCAGGATACAAGTTATTTTTCAGGATAAACTATATGGAACAAAATTTATCAAGTTGTCATGTAAGTGAAATAAATTTCATTTGGCAGTACTTGTTTGCAGTGTATAAAGTTAATTGTTTTTTCATTTTTTTCTGTATATGTAAGCACCGGTATGTGTAAGTATAGTTGACACCCCTCAGATTTGTGTTCACAGAAGATATGATTGCTCATTTCCTAAACACTTTAAAACCCAATTTACCCAAACGGCTGTATAATTGATGTTGTAAGAGTATATATATTATGTTGTTTTATTTATGTTTATTCATTGATTTTGATCTCTTTCCATCCAGGTTCTGAGGTCGCAAAATGGATGATTCTTAGCAGTTTCTTGAAATTTAACAGTGGCATGAGACCATTGTCATAAAATTGAGTTCGTAGACCAGTCTCAAAACTCTGGCTTCTGATTGGTTGAATCCAATCTCAGGTTTGAAACTGACCAATGACAATATACCATTCTGTGAATGATACCCAAACCTGGTCTTTTAACCTTGAATCCTAGAAACAAAAGATTGCAAGAATTCTTTGACTACAATTTTTCTCTGACTAATTTATAAAAGATTGTAACTCCAAGCTGTGTTGTTCTCTACCTCTGTTCATGTGGGGAAGTTGTTAGTTACTGAATTCGGAGAACCTAGTGGTGTTTTAATCCAGGGTTGCCGGTAGTTGAACTGACATTGGTGGGTAACTAAAACATGCATTTAAACAAAGCTGATTTTACAGCTATTTTCTCTCTACAAATTTTTTTACAGCTAAGTATAAGTTTTGACAATCATGTGAATATAAAGTGGCATAAAATTTGAATTTTTCTATGTATAAATTATGTTGAATAGTTTTGTTTTATTTACAGAGTTGTGTGCTAAATGTAATGATCTAATAACAGTAGTGCTTTTTCTTCTTGACTGGTATCTGCCATGATTGTTTTTGAAATAACCCGACAGTTTAGTTCTTACAAATGAAGTGCTCTAATATTAGTTTGCAATAAGTTAAAAATGAAAGTTAAGTGATGTTTTCTAATACTTTGTCATTGCTGAATTCCATGTTCACTACAAAGTATAGATTTTCAGTTTTTTTTCTTTGTTTTGAAAACTGTATCTTTATTGTTTCTGTAATCTTAGTGAGATTATACTTACTACTTTAATTTGCAGCAACGGTAATTTTGTTATGCACAGCAAATTCATAAATACTAAAGAAATTAAACTTATGTTGATTATAAAATCTTGCTGTTGTTTTTTTCCATGTGGCCCGTAACATTTTTAGCTTGACTATCTGAAGAATACTGAGAGCTGTTGTACTCACCTAGGCCTTCTAGCAGCCTTTGTTGTTGTCAGGCCTTGGTTTAAATTTTGCATGCAAGGTCATATTTTTAAGCTTGTTTATAGTTGTCATCGGTAACCCATATGGGCAACACTACCAGAAAACTGTTAGTAAGTTTTTTTAGTTGGGAGGGTATAGCAACATACAAAAGACACCAGTTTCTGAAGCTTCCCTGGTTCTGCAGCATGCCAGATGTAAGGCACCAATACAAGGGCATTAATTTCAACGTAATCAGATTTAGTTAGAGGATAAGGTGCTCAGAGTAATGACCTCAAGTTTTATAATCAAGCAAATTAAATGTAGATAATGACTCATTTTTAAGCTTATCTGAATCAAAGTTCAGGGTGAACTATTAGTATAGGTGAATGTTTCGTCAACTGTCATTCACAAATTTACATTAACATCATCTCCTCTGAACCTACTGGTCAAGAGTTACACACAACCTGGTCTGAAGCATCTTGGCAAGGTCCTCTCTTGGATTTATTCAAGTGGTTTTGCTTGGCCCTTTTTTAAAGGCCACTAGAGCTAAAAATAGAAAAAAAGCTTCAAAACAACTTCTCATAAACTGACTGATGGATTTTTATCAAACTTGGTCTGTAGTATCGATAAAAGGTCTTCTCTTAGTTTCGTTCAAATGTGGGCACTCGGCCCCTTTTTAGGGACCACTAGAGCTAAAACTATAAACACCTTGAAATGACTTCTTTTCAACTTGTGGAAGGATCTTTATTAAACTTAGTCTGTAGGTTCATTGTCAGGTCCTCTCTAAATTTTGTTCAAACGGGATCGCTTTGCACCTTTTAAAGGCTGCTAGAGCTAAAAATAATGGATGCCTTCTTATGACTTGCTTAATGGATCTTCATCAAACTTGGTCTGTAGCATTATCATAAGGTCCTCTCCAAATTTTGTTCCAATTGGGGCACTTGGCCCCATTTACTTGGCTGCTTGAGTTAAAAATAGAAATACATTTAAACAACTTTTCATTAACTGCCTGATGGATCTTCATCAAACTTGGTCAGTAGCATCATTATAAGATTCTCTCAAAAAATTGTTCAAAAGGGGCACTCTACTTCTTTTAAAGGCTGCAAGAGCTACGAGTAGAAATTCCTTCAAATGACCTCATGAACCACTTGATAGATCTTCATGAAACTTGGTCTGAAGCATCATTGTACGGTATGCTGACAAAATTTTGTTTAAATGGGGGTTATTACTAGAATATCTGTTCATATATGTGACAATCTGTTGCAAGCAAAAATGTTTGTATCTTCACAATAATATACCGAATGAAACTTCATTTTATTGGTAAAAGTTTATCTTTTAAGTAACTAAGCTTATAAGAATCAGTGAAGCAAAGGTAAATCATACACTGATGAACATATCCTACGTGTCTCTGGTGAAAAAAATTATATACTGTGTCTATACCAGTTTTCATTTTCTATTCACAACAGTGTAAGGGAAGTAAGCTAATAAATATCTATGCTTGCAAATACCTGAAAATAGCCTAAGAGTTCTTCCTTGTGTACACAGATAAAAGAAAAATGTCAAAAAATCAGATAGTGATATAAACAAAACTTACTAATAATGCACATTTGTGACATGATTTCTGGTTTTACTGAAGGACTTAACAAGAGCTGCTTGTAAAAGACAAAATGTCTTCCCCCAGTAATGACCTATCCCATTTTCAGTTCTGAGAAAACTATGCATTTGAAATTTGTATACAAACACCAAAATTGATTTGGGTCATTTCTTGACCTGGCAATCACCGTTGGAAGTTTGAAGGCAGTAGCCCATAGGATTTCTAAGTTACTTGATGGAAACCATCTTCAGTCTCAAGATCACTGTGACCTTGACCCTTTACCTACAGAAGCCCAAAACAATAGAGGTCATCTGCTGACCTAAGGTAATCATCCTTGTGACCTTTGACTTATGGAACCCTGAAACAATAGGGGTCACCTGCTGACCACAGATTATCATTCTTATGGCATTGACCTTTGTCCTATGGAACCCCCATAAAATAGGCATCATCTACTGACCACAGACACCCATCCTATGAAGTTTGATAAATGTAAGCAAAAGCATTCTTAAGTTACCGAATGGAAAACATTTTCGGTTTGTGGCCTTGACCTTTGAGCTACTGACCCCAAAACAAAAAGGGTCATCTACTAACCTATGAAATTAAACAACTGTGGGCCAAGGAGTTCTTTAGTTATTGGGTGGGAACTGTTTTCTTTCTCAAGGTCACAGTTACAATCTCAGACCAGGTACTGGTCCCCAAAACAATACTAGTCATCTACTAAACACAGGCTATCATCTTATGAAGACAGTAGCCCAAGGAATTCTTTAGTTACTGGGTGAAAACCCTATTTCAGACTCAATGTAAATCTGGCCATGACCTTGGACCTGACCCCAAAAACAACAGGGGTCATCTGTTAACACAGGCAATCATCCTATGAAGAATGATGACTGAAGGCCAAGGCTTTCTTCAGTTATCCAGGGGAAACCATTTTTGTCGAGCCCACCTGCAGAAGCGAAGAGAAAGTTGTCCAAATGGCTGTTCGATGTACATGTATGTGCGTGCGTCAGGATTGGTTTGTCCGGACCATAACTTTGACTAGCATGGAGCAATCTTGTTTATATTTGGCATGAATGTTAACCTCAGTGAGACGGAATGTCGTGCGCAAATCCCAGGTTCTTATCTCAAAGGTCAAGGTCACAGTTGGAGGTCAAAGGTCGTGTCAGATCTTGTCCGGCCCATAACTTTGACATGCATGGAGAAATCTTGTTTATATTTGGCATGAATTTTTAACTCAATGAGTGTCATGTGCAAACCCCAGATAAAGATTGAAGACAATAAGCCAAAGCCTTCTTCAGTAATCGAGTGGAAAGCTTCCTTTTACCTACTGATCCCTAAAACAGTGGGGGTCATCTACTGTCCACAGGCAATCATCATATAAATTTGAAGACTGTAGGCCAAGGTGTTTTTTAGTTGTTGAGCAGGAACTGTTTTCAGTATCAAGGTCACTTTGACATACTGATCTCTAAAGTAAAGCATGTAATCATCTTATAAAGTTGTACAACTGTAGACCAAGGCATTCTTTAATAATGAAACAGTTTTCAGTTTCAAGGTCACTGTGACCTTGATCTTTGACCCCAAAATATTAGGGTTCATCTAATTACTAGAGGCAATAATCCTTAGTTTGATGATTGTAGGCCAAAGTACTCTTAGTTATCGAAATAGATTTTCATCTTTGACACCCAAAATGATAGAGGCCATCTACTGACCATGGACAATCATCCTACAAAGTTTAATGACAGTATTCAAAAGCATTAATCAGTTAACCATTGGAAACTGATTTTCAACTCAAGATCACAGTGGTCTTCACTTACTTATCTGTATAACAGTAAGGGACATCTACTGCCACAGGCAATCACCCTATGAAGTTAAATGACTTTCGGCCAACATATTCTTCCGTTATTGATTGGAAACCTAACAAACAACCTCAAAGTCAGTAGGGGTCATCTGCCTGCCACAAACAACCTGCCTACCAAATCTGAGGTTCATGTGCCTAAGCTTTCTTCAGTTATCAACTGGAAACCAAGGGGACAGATGGACCATCCGACTACTATATCTGCCTTCAGATTGGGGGTGGGGGAGTACAATCATCCACATTGATGAATTAAAAGATGAAAGAATTAATGAAAGTTTTAAATGTCAGTTTTTATGAAATAAAGAGCAGAAACAAGAAACAGATTTTTTTTCATTTTATTCCCAATACATTATTACTGATATGTATATTTTTTCTTAAAAGGAAAACACAATTTCTTTTGCAATGTTAAAAGTACAGATGAATAATTCATAATTTTAAAACTAACTAAAGGTTAAAGTAAAACTGAGGTAAAACCAATACTATCAGAATCTCATATCATGTAGACAAGCCTAGAATCACTTCATCTTTCTGCCAAGGTCATGGACATTTCAACCTAAAAGGATGCTATAAGCTTCAGCCTGCTGGCGGCAAGTGGTTCTGCCTTTGCGACCAGAGCAGAGCAAGATAAGCCTGCACGTCCATGCAGGCAGATCATGGTCTGCACTGTTTGCTATTCAGTCAGTAAATTTTCAGTGAACTCCCCTTCGAATACTCAATGGTATTGCCCAAATTGAATGATGAACAGTTCATTTTAGAAATTTAGCAGAGTAAATGTTAAAAGTAGTGGACCAGGTCCCCAACCACAGGTCAGAAAATTAGACTCACTCTAAATGCTGTCGATTTTTTGAGAAATTTGATTATTAATAATATATCACAGTCTAAGAATCCAAGTCATGTTGAAAACCTGCATGAGAAAAGTAAATCAAACTGTCACAATTAAAAATGTAGCTGATAAAAGTATTTATCAAAAATATGAATTAACTTGAATAAACTTCAAACAAGTATGGCTTAATAACTTGACTCATACATACCCACTTTTTTTATCAGAAATATTCAATTAAGACTGCTTAAACCCATCAAAGACTGCATAAACTATGTAACTGAAATTTTTTCATTAAGTCTGATATATGCAGGAACCTTTTTTCTGAAAGAAGAAATTAAATAAATGTTTTTCTATTTGCATTATATACAGATGGCATATGGTTCAAATAAACTTTTAGCAAACATATCAACAATACAAAGAAACAGCAATAAACTCTACACATTGGCAACAAAAGACAAACACTAGTAATACTGTATGACCACAGAGGTTGTGAAGGAAGGTCTACATTTTGTATATTGTTGCTATATCACTTCCTATAAAACTGCACGTTTGAAATTGTATAAATTATGTATATAAAGAATACTGTTAATAACTGGCTGTAAATGTTTAACTTGTATATATATTACATTTGCATTGTCTGTAAATATTATATGCTCTTCTACATGGAGGAAATAAAGAATATCTATCTATCTATCTATCTAACACGCTTGTAAAACCAATATCTGACATTAAACCCTTATCTTGCTAGACAGGATTGATTCTGCCTTTGCAACCACTGAAGATCATGATCAGCCTGCACATCCATGCAGTATGATCAAGATCTGCACTGTTTGCTATTCAGTATCTTTTTGGTAAGCAACCCTTTTAACAGTTAATGGTACTGTCCAAACTGAAAGATGGACAAGTTCATTATAGAAATTTAGAAGGGTAAAGGTTGAACAAGTAGATTTTCTTGCATCAAGCAACTTAATTAAATCCATCGTGCAATTTTAGCAAATGCTTGTAATTATGTATAGGAATTTACTACATGTCTGCATGTACAAGAATAGAAACTGAACCCTCTCCAACAATCAAATGGCAAGAAATTGTCTTCATTTTACACTCTTCATAAAATACCTTTCAAGACTAAAATACTAACAAATTATGTAAAATAAATATGAATCATAATGTCAAAAAGTATTCATTTAAATAATATCTGTCCGTAAAAACACAATAAATATCCTGCTGTAAACTGGCACAATATCAAAAGCACATTAAATATATACATTATTGTTAAAGAAAACAAACATGAAATATATTATTGTTGATATACAAAATATGTTTAAATACACACACAATTTTACTTTATGATATGTCAGAAAAGGTTTCCTAGAGTAAGGCGACTAGGAAAATTTGTCTGTGAATTCTCTAAAAACTTTGAAACAAACATTTTATTCCATGTAAAAAGCATTCAACAGATAAAATCATGCTCTTCTCTCTAATACATCACACAAAAGAGAAGAAATAAGAATGTTTGTGATTTCAAACAAGCAATCTTAGTTAAGTTAGCTGAACTGCAATGAAGGCTTTAAGGTTATTGGAACCACCCTCAAGTCCACTTCCTGCAAAAGCCAGTTGTGTAAGAAGTGCCACAGTTAGTGTCTAAAGTGTCAAATTTTAGAACATTGCAGTTGCCACTCAATTATAGTAACACATAGTAAAACCTAAATCCTATGTACTAATAATGTGAAGATTTGCATGAGAAATTAGTTGAAAGTTTTTCAGCAGATACTTTTACTCCACTTTTCTAAAAATAGGTGTACACATACACATGTCTTCATACTTATTACAGTGAGTCTACTTGCAATGGTGTTCTAAAAATAAGTGTACATATACAGTGGAACCTCTCTAAACCACAACCCCTGAAAATCAAAAACTCTTCAATCCAAACAATTTTCATGGTCCCAATTTCATGTTTCTTTTTATATAAACACACCAGGAGTAGAGAGGTTCTGGTATGCAGCTTGTATTTCACAAGTAAATATGAACAGGCAAAAAAAACACCATATTGTACCTTTTGTATTGTATGTTGCCAGACTACTTTCTTTTAAATTAAATATGCATAACCTGACACAGTTCTATAAATAGTGCACATAAAATTTCACTCACTTCTATTTTAACATTGATAAGCATTGAACGTTTCGTTACAAATATTCGATAACAAAACAACAGAAAGGTGGAGATATATAATAAAAAGGGTAATTATAACAGTAGCTTAGATCATGGATTTTGTATTCGGCTCTCGCGGATTTTGCACGGTCGGAACACACTTGGCGCTTGCATGCCTCATGAGATTCCATCTGGCAAAATCCACTCAAGCCAAATACAGCGTTCCAGATCGAGCTACCATTATAATAACACGATTATATTACATTGATACATTCAAATCAACTGCAAGACTATTAAGTATGGAAGTCTTTATAGTTATAGTGTCTCCATAGAAATATTTTCATTACTCTGGTATCTGAACATTTCCCTTGGTAAAAGCATATTTGAGCCGTGCCATGAGAAAACCAACATAGTGGGTTTGCGACCAGCATGGATCCAAACCAGCTTGCGCATCCGCGCAGTCTGGTCAGGATCCATGCTGTTCGCTTTTAAAGCCTATTGGAATTGGAGAAACTGTTAGCGAACAGCATGAATCCTGACCAGACTGGGCGGACGCGCAGGCTGGTCTGGATCCATGCTGGTCACAAACCCACTATGTTGGTTTCTCATGGCACGGCTCATTTACTGAGTCTGTTCTATTCAAACAAAAGTATTATTAACATATCTATTTAACTAAGAAAGTCTTTAAATATTTTTGCAGCATCTTCCTCTCTATAGTTCTTTACTTGCACAGTAGATCCATTATCTGCTCCTAATATCATAGAAGATATACCTGCAAATGTAAAACAATCGTACTTTATTTTCTTGGGAAAAATCTGCAGCACTTATTTCCTGAGAAAAATGTTATCAGCATGATCATTTTGTTTGGTTTTAGGTCACACAAACATATTTTAGGTCATATATGACAACTAAAAAGCTTTCACAGGTGAAGGAAGACCTCACATGCCCTTTTGGGCATTATATTACGCAGTAAGTCGATGGTCGGAATCCAGGAAGAACCACTGACCTTCTGTACACAAGCTCCATCAACATTCCATTAGCTAGTTGAATGATTTCCCCACATATAAAAATTATATGTCTTAAGAGAGGTTTCAAACCCAGAGCATTATGTAAAGCTAAGGTTCAAATCCCAGTAGAACCACCGACCTTCCGTAAGCATGCTCTACCAACCCTCCTTAAGCAACGTCTGCTGACCTTCCATAAGCCAGATGGATGACTTCATCACACAAAAAGAATCTATGCCCCAAGCAAGGTTTCAAACCCAGAGCATTTAGAGGCAAATGATTCATAAATATATTGTCTATTACATTGTATATACTCCAATAAAATGTATAGGTCTGTGTGCTTATTTTGACATAATTTACCATAAATTCAAGAAAATTTTAAGTTCATCATTAATTTGAAATTTTTCCATGTGCTAACATCTTCATATTTTATCTTTGTAAAGAAAGTTGTCGCTTTAATAAATTTAAACTCATGATGCCACTGATTAGTTACCGGTACATGATTTTATTTATGTACGCCGAGTCCAGGCTTTATGCTTATTTTCTTGTCTAATAATGTTATGTCATGACTTCCAGTTTATCAAATGTGCACAACTACCTTAATCCTATAAAGTTATAAATTACAACCAAGCATTAAACCATATGGTAATATTATTACATACCTTTATCTGAGGATGGTCGGAACAAACATAGAATCTTCTTGTTCATGGCAACAGCTCTACCAATCTCATAACCAACACCATGCGACGGCTGAGTTACCTCGGCAACTACAACTGAAACAATGATTGTAGCATGAACAAGACAGTTTCTGACACAAAGGGTTAACATACTGCCACAAGAAGAAGTAAAATTGTACATCTTGTAGACATGAAATCTATAATGTAACTTGAATGCACATTATTCAGTTTTTTTCAAAACACTACTGCCTCATTTTAGAATTTGAAGTATTTAGTGTGGATACTTAAAGTGGTTGCTTTAGGTAGTTCAGCAAGTTATGTGGGATCAAACTTTTACAATGTAGAATTTAGCTGAACTTTCAAAAAAATATTTTTTTTAAAATTTAATGTGTTTACCAAGAAATAGGTCAAGAAAGTATATATTTAAAAGTTTGAAACATGTCTTATAAAAAATTGAGTTAAAGTGACTGTTGTTTCTTTTTGTTAGAAACGTGCTTTGATATCTACGTTATGTTTCACTTAAACGTCAAGTCTCACATTTCATAGACTGATGCAATTATGACATACAATCAATTTTTTACGTCTCTATCTGGCATGCATGTAAGGCCTTGCCAAAGTGATTTGTAGTTCTTCAAACTCAATCAAAACTTTTATTTTTGAAATAAAATATGAAATTCATTCACTCACATGTACAGAAAAAAAAAAAAAAAAAAAATGAAACCCTTTCATTTGTTGATATGGCCCTTTCTAAAGATGGAGCTATTTCTATTCTCTTTAAAGTTAACAATATCAGATTTTGAACCAGTTCACTTTGACTTGAAAAGTCAGAATACCCTATTTTATACTCTTTTCACATTCTTTCAGAACACACTGTCCAGTAAAACAAGTAGTTAGATGTTCTCATAGTTTTACAGAAATGATCATTTCCAATTTTTTTTTTACAAAAATAACATTGAAATTCACTCATAAAACCACTGATATTTTTTCTCATTATTTATTTGTTTATAATTTTTGGTGTAAAGTGAGATATGGAGAGATAGGCACAATGAATGGTGTGGTGAAACTGCATCATTAATTTTAGTTTAGTTTACACTTAATTTGACACCAATACCTTAAAACCAATGTTGACTTTGTCAGATGACCTGCTTTCTGGCTTTCTCACCAGAATATGCTCCTATGGATAGGATTTTTGAAACACTGCCTTTCATATTCACTAGGATTTTAACCTGCAACATCTAGGTAGAGAATCAGTTGCTTTACCCATGATCCTCCTAAATAAAAGTCAGAGTCAATCCTTCATGGCAGAGGCTCCTTCTATGTTTTTTTTTCTTACTTGACAAGATTTCATAATCTCTATCTCAGATTAAAGAAAAAAGATAAAAATTACCATCACAACTTGTTAGCCATTGCAGCGAATTGTCGTGGCATTCTTTTTCTGTCCACTTCTGCTGTTCTGAAATTTACATAAACATTATTAAAGCTCATTGACAAAGCTATGGACTTTAGTTTGAAGTAAATGTTGTCCAGAACACCTTCAGCTAGATAATACATTTTAGCAAAAGTGACTGCAGCAGCCCAAAATGAAATTCCAACCTTTGTCTCTTTATAAGCTATCTATAAACCATGAAAAATAGGATATTATATCAGAATACATAAAAATTGAAAAATGTGAGAATAAAATAAAGATTAAACTAGAGCTGTCACAGGAGTGACGAATTATACCCCCACAATACGGCCTTGTGACAGAAGTAAGCCAATGTCAAAGAAGAACCTCAAAATCAATAGGGGTCAACTGCTAGTCATGATCAACCTCCTTTTTAAGTTTCATGATTCTAGGCCAAAGCGTTCTCAAGTTCTCGTCCGGAAATGATTTAACTGTTCCGTGTCACTGTGACTTTGAACTTTGACCTACTGATCTCAAAATCAATAGGTGTCATCTGCTGGTCATGACCAACCTTCCAATCAACTTTCATGATCCTAGGCCCAAGTGTTCTCAAGTTATCATCCGGAACTGGTTTAACTGTTCCAGGTCATTGTGACCTTGACCTTTGACCTACTGACCTCAAAGTCAAACCTGACCTGTATTTTATGATGTTACTAAATGAGTGAAAATACCCAGACTGGGAGATGTGCCCAGTCTGATGAAGGCCAAAATAGAATAACTACTATTTGTATTACGGATAGTGAAAAGAGTTTCAACAATTTCAATCTTCATAATATCAGCAAAATATGTTACCATTATATAAAAACAGCTGTATGCAAAACATATTTGCTTCCATGATGGTCTGTTGGAAGGAAGTGGGTATGTATTTTTATAAGCTGTGACAATGACCTTTGATAAAATGAGCTCAAAAACAACAGGATCATCTACTGACTACAGGCACTTGACAGCCAAAGATTTCTCAAGTAACTGAACCAAAACTGTGACCTTGACTTCTGACCTATCAATCTGAGATCTAATGACCAGGCAGTCATCCTAAGCGATTGGACAATTTTATGCTAAATCACTCTTTTATGATTGTAGGCCAAATTAAGCAAAAACCATATTTAGTCTTGAAGTTAAAATAATAGGGTTTATAAACTGACCACAGGCAATAGACCTAAGAAGTTTAACAACTGCAGGCCAAAGCATTCTTCAGTTATTTAGCGGAAACTGTTTTCGGTCTCAAGGCCACTGTGACATTGACCTACCATTCCACAAAACAATAGGGGTCTAATGAATACAGACAATAATCTGGTGAAGTTTGACGAATGCAGGCCAAAGCACTCTTTAATTACAAACTAGAGCTATCACTAAAGGTGATGAATGTACCCCCCGCATGCACTGACACAGTACATTGCAATTTGACGCACACAAGATTGCATAATTACGTGGACTGTATGTATATAGACTGTATGTATACAGTAAAGTAACAAAAAACAAAGTCCCATAACTATGCAGAATATTTATCTAAAAGAATGTAACATGCACCATGCACAACTAGGGTTGGTACTGATCACTTGTGTGAAGTTTCATTAAATTGTGTGTAAGGGTTTGGTAGATCAGGCATGCACAAGATTGCATATGCAGACTGTATGTACATAGTATGTTAACAAGAAACAAAGTCCCATAACTCTGCAATTTTTGTCGCTGAAAGAACCTAACATGCCCCATGCACAACTACTGTTGATACTGATCACTTGTGTGAAGTTTCATTAAATTGTGTCAAGGGGATGAGGAGAGATGGTGCGCACAAGATTGTGTCTATGTATATAGTACAGTAACAAAAAAACAAAGTCCCATAACTCTGCAAATTTTTTTTCTGAAAGAACCTAAAATGCCCCATGCACAACTATTGTTGTTACTGATCACTTGTGTGAAGTTTCATTAAATTGTGTCAAGGGGATCAGGAGAGATGGTGCGCACAAGATTGTGTCTATGTATATAGTATAGTAACAAAAAAACAAAGTCCCATAACTCTGCAAATTTTTTTTCTAAAAGAACCTAACATGCCCCATGCACAACTACTGTTGGTACTGATCACTTGTGTGAAGTTTCATTAAATTGTGTCAAGGGGATGAGGAGAGATGGTGCGCACAAGATTGTGTCTATGTATATAGTATAGTAACAAAAAAAAACAAAGTCCCATAACTCTGCAAATTTTTTTCTAAAAGAACCTAACATGCCCCATGCACAACTACTGTTGGTACTGATCACTTGTGTGAAGTTTCATTAAATTCTGTCAAGGGGATAAGGAGAGATGGAGCGCACAAGATTGCGTCTACGGACAGACGGACAGACAGACAGACAGATGGACAGACAGACAGACAGACAGACAGACAACCTGAAACCAGTATACCCCCCTTACAACTTTGTTGTCGGGGGGTACAAAAAATGTAAACTGTTTTTAGGCTCAATGTCAGTGTTACCTTGACCTTTGACTTACTGACCCCAAAAACAATAGGGGACATCTACCGACTGCAGGCAATCATCCCATAAAGCTTGACTGATGTCAGATGAAGCAATCTGTAGTTATTGATCAGAAGCCAAATGGTGTACTTATTGACAGACAATGCGGAAAACAATCTTGAAGGAGGCTGTAATAAAATTTTCTCCTACCTTCAGTGAGTTCCTTAGTGCCAACATGTTCTGTAAGAACTGTTCCATAAGCCTTAAGCTGTTCTATCAATCGAGTGTACAACTCTGCATCTTGGCGACCCCCACGGATACTTCCACAGAAATAAATCTTCATGTCTCTTGTTAACTCTGAAATGCAGTGACATTGTTGCACATCTTCAACAATCAATCAATTAAATCAATAAATAATACAACAGTGACTGAGATCAAGAAAAGGTAGAAATCACATCAAGATAGCAAACTATAAAACCAACTGAATCAAAAAGACTGGTAAGAAAACAAGATAAATTCACAGATTTTATTAGGTCTTACAACAAATTCTTGTAACTTAGCCAATTATTTACCATTTTTTAAAATTTATTTTAAGCAACCTTTCTGCAGCTTTTTGATTATTGGGTTTCAGGTCACATTTACAAAATATAGGTTATATGGCAATTTTCCAGCTTTCAATGGCAGCGGAAAACACTGAGTGCCCCTCCAAGCATTATTTTAGACACATGCGTCAGGCACTTACGTAAAATAACCTTCCATAAGACAGCTTGATAGCTTGACAGCTTCCTCAAACAAAATAATTCTACATACCATGTGGGGTTTAGAACCCATAGAAATGAAGGAAAGTGAACTAATACCAGGGACCATAATCATTCAACCAGAGAGTGCTCTCTCAGATTTTGGTACAAAGAAATTTTGACTAATTGATATGGTACCTGCCCTACAACTGGGTGTTCAAATGTTCGAGCCCTGTCAGAGAGTCTTGCTACTGTCAAGGGAGAGGGATTTGTGATCAGCCAGTGAATAATGGTTACCAATGGTCTACCTGCCTGGTGTATAAAGTAGGAATCAGGAAGTAATGCTGTTCAATGCATGTTGGTGTCTCAAAACCAATGACTGCTGACTCAATTAGTAGGGGGTGACACGATAATAAACAAACTCTTCACTTACTGAATCCTTTTATTCTTCTTTTGTCTTTTTCTCTACAAGACCTTGAGTAATAATTACAAAGTGTAACTGAATAAATTTATGACATTTTATTGCCATTTCCTCAAGAAATTTGAAGCAATTTGTAATTTAAGACAAGGCATTCTGAAAGAGAGCTAAATCCCCCGCCACTGCTATGGATAGTGAAAGGGTAAACCTTTGATTTTAGCTGTGACCTTGACCTTGAACTGACATGGCTAACTCATGAATTCTGCACAAAGTCTTGATGAGGTGATCATTTGACCAAAGTTTCATGAAAATCCTTCAAGGGGTTTAGGAGATACAGAGCTGAAACCTTTGACCTTCAGTTGTGACCTTGACCTTGAGTTGACATCGCTGACTCATGAGTTCTTGATGAGGTGATCATTTGACCCAAGTTTGATAAAAATCCTTCAAGGGGTTAAGGAGATACAGAGTGGACACCAAATGGAAGGCTCAAACCTTCGACCCTTAGTTGTGACCTTGACCTTGAGCTGGCATGGTTGACTCATAATTTCTGCACATCGTTCTGATGAGGTTATCATTTGACCGAAGTTTTATAAAATTCCTTCATGGGGTTTAGCAGATATAGAGCGGACACGAAATGGAAGGCTCAAACCTTTGACCTTCAGTTGTGACCTTGACCCGACATGGCTGACTCATAAGTTCTGCACATCGCCTTGATGAGGTGATCGTTTGACCCAAGTTTGATGAAAATCCTTCAAGGGGTTTAGGAGATATAGAGCGGACACAAAATGGAAGGCTCAAACCTTTGACCTTAAGTTGTGACCTTGACCTTGAGCCGGCATGACTGACTCAAGGGTTCTGCATATCGTCTTGATGAGGTGATCATTTGACCCAAGTTTTATAAAATTCCTTCAAGGGGTTTAAGAGATATAGAGCAGACACAAAATGGAAGGCTCAAACCTTTGACCTTGAGTTGTGACCTTGACCTTGAGCTGGCATGGCTGACTCATGGGTTCTGCACATCGTCTTGATGAGGTGATCATTTGACCCAAGTTTCATGAAAATCCTTCAAGGGGTTTAGGAGATATGGACCGGACACGATTTTGTTATGGACGGAAGGACGGACGCAGACCATTCCTATAATCCCTCAGCCACGGCGGGGGATTAATAAGTCAATTAATTACATGTAATTAACATTTATTTTCAATTCCTAGTGTTCTTGATAAACAATTTTATAACTTCCCTGTATTTGTTAAGAAACAATTGACACTCCATCCTTGAATGTGTACCTTTAACTTAACTAAATCAATACACATCAATGATTCATCAGTGAAGAAAAAGTGCAATTTTCTTGCAGCATTGCATGATAACCTGCATTTGCAACACAGCTGCATGCAAACATGACAGCCATGTACATTCTGAATCAATAGAGGTGTAAATTGCAATCAAATGAACAAATTCATCTTCCACTGGTCTGAAACATTGGTAGTTTAAGTTTTCATTTGGTACAGCATGACTGACAACAAGTGACTTTTTCCACAGTTTTACTGATATCAGACAGTATGAGACTTTACTACATTTAGTTTACAGGCTTGAACAGTGCATGTTTGTTGTACCAATAGGGTCAAAAGTAAACAGATACAACTGCATGCAGGTATAGAATTTATAATAAATTTAATTTTTGCTACAATTTTATACATGCAGGTATAATTTTATCACTAGTGCTTTTGACCCAAATGGTATGCCATGATGCATGGCTAAATAGTGTGAAAATTGCAATGATCTTAATTTTGCCAGCTCTTGGGCTTACTAAAATAATGAAATGAGCCGCACCATGAGAAAACCAACATAGTGCGTTTGCGACCACCATGAATCCAGACCAGCCTGCTCATCCACGCAGTCTGGTTAGGATCCATGCGTTCACTTTCAAAGCCTATTCAGGGTTCCTACAAAGCAGAGAAAATAAAATTCCCTGACTTTTCCCTGACCAAACTCCAATTTTCCCTGACCAAAACGTTCGCGTTCTGGGATACTTACTTAACGATTGACATAGATTCATTAAAAGCAGAAATGCCTGTTTATTTTCAAAAGTTGAAAATTCAATACAATAAATAGTATTCAGCTTAAATGCCTCAACATATCAGTATTAAATGACTTAACAAATCTTACTTCACACATTTTTATCATGCTGATTTACTTTTCCAGCTGCAGCAAACTTTACTTACACCCTTTATATGTACAATGGAATTAACGTTTTGATTTCATTTTTGTTTAACTTTCCATTTTTAATTGTTTTTCTATGATGCCAAATAAGTGCTAATATCCATCCTAAGTATGCAATTTGTTTGCATCTTTTCTACATCTCTAAATATTAATCTTTCAGTCTCTCTCAGTTAGCTGAATTCTAAAATATTACAGGGTAAAATTAAGATGCTGCAAAGAATTCTGTTAAAATAGTCTTTTCCTTTTAACAAAATCCGCCACTAATAACTATTCAAACTTATTAAACACTGAACTTCCACAAACACTTTAGCACTTGAAAACTAGTTTTGATCTTTACTACGAAGAGTTGACCAGAAGACTATAAGGTCTATTCAAATATAGAAATAAATCAAAATAGCAATGTTTTGCACATTACAATCTGTAAGCAGTAATCTGAGTAAAGAAAATGGTAAACATGTAAGAATGGTATGTATTAATAAGTTTTCTTAGGTAACTTTTCCATACAAACATAAATAACAGAAAAGCTTTATTATGGCTTATGGGTGGTTTTCAAAATAATGAAGCTTTTTCTTTTCTCTCACCTTACTTTAATTCAGTTTAGTTTTAGAATGCATTTTGGGGCAAATTATATCCAAATCAATGTAGTCAATAAATGTGTGCGATTTCAGCTTAATGAATCAAACAGTTTTAAAGTTATATTAAATTATATAGCTAATTTTGTCCCCTGTGCACCCAAAAAAGTGTGACATTTTACATGAAGTATAGTTTTGAACTGTGGCTTACTTTTTAAAACCATGCTTTATTGTTACAGCTTTGGCTTTTTTGTGTAACTTAAACTCTGCACATTTAAATACAATACTTCTTTTCATTACCTACATCTTATTGTTACCAATATTTCACATCTTGTGATGGAACCCCCTTCACAAAAATTAGTTAAAAAAATACTAAATTTAAATGTTGAACACTACAATTTCATAACCCTATTACTTTTCTAAAGTCTTAATGTTTTTCTAAGATCCTTATCCCTTCAGCTGTGAAGACACAGTATGATTTTTTTTCTTTAATAAATCAACTTTCTCAGAAACTTGATGGATGTCTATACACCTAAAAATGTCCCCTGTGCACCTTTTTAGTTGTTAAGTGTCAGATTTCTTATATTCTTTGAATAAAATGGGATTTTACTTTATTTTCCTTGAAAGGGAGTTACAACAGATACAAAAGCAGCATTCAACTTCACATATTACTGACTGTTAAACATTCACAGAGCCAAAAGTGATGTCCCCTGTGCACCCTTTTTTGACATATATCAATTTTCATAGCATTACTGTAATTTGTGGTGGCAGTTCTATATTCTTAGCAGTGTGAAAGCAAAATTTAGGCATTACTTGATAATTTAGCATTATATAAGAAACCCTGGACGATTTAAAATTCATTGTTTGCATTTATTTCTGAAGTTGCCAATTTTTAAGTTTAAAAGTGGAAACATCAATTTTATTGCTTCTTAAGCTCTTTAAGTTTACCTAAATATGTAATGTTCACTAGTAAATATTGTGTAGTTAAAAGAATTTTACTTACCATGAACATATTCTATGAATAAATATTTTGATACAATTTGTCCCCTGTGCACCCCTTTTAGTAACATTATAAAGTATGTATGAATTTTACTATTCCATTTTATCATGCATGGCATTTTGTCATTTTTCTACTATGAATAAGCATTGCATGTAAACTAAATGATTTCAGTGTATTAGTTATGTATAAAGTCACTTATTTTTTCATTAAAGCATTACATTCAGTTGAATTTGCATGTTTTTGTAGTGAAAATTTTCAATTTTGTAGTTATTTTGTGGAATAAATTAATATTTTAATGGTATTTGTCTAAAGTTGATTACCATTAGTCTTTTTATGAATAGAAAACTAATAATGGATGAATATTACACTGATCTTCAGTATGTGTCCCCTGTGCATCTGTACAATAACTCAATTTTGAGTTGACAATTCTAGAAATTAGAATTACTGGACATTCTTGAAATTTGGCATGTGGTTTATAAACATGCAAAGTGAGAGAAAAAAATAGGTTTTATAATTATATGTTAGTTATTTTGCATTTAGCAACAACTTTTCTAGGTAAAGTTTTATTTTCATTCAGATTTGTGCAGAAATTGTGATTTTAAAAACCAATGTCCACAAACATATGAGTAAATAAGTTTCAAACCATACACATACACCCATTACTTATCATTTATGTTTAAAAAATTACTGTTATACATATTTCCTTGTCATAAAACACTGCAATATTTATCACCCATCTTACGGGAAATTCACTGAACTTTCGAATTAAAGGCTGAAATATTTTCTTATTGGCATTTCTCAACACTTTCCGAGAGTTATTTCCTTCAAATTTGAAGTATTTGCTATCATAAAAAATAGGTGACCACCCTAAAAAATAAGTTTGAATTTTCAACCCCTATGTCACACTTTTGCTTCATTATTTTGAAAACCACCCTTATATGGTAAAATGATGAAATAGATGTGCAACTATGCAGGACTACACAGTTCATAGCATTCATACAGTCTTAATTCTGTTAAAAGTTAAAAATAATTTTGTTTAACAGACTGTATTTTTTAACAAGAGCACCGCCTTGCGGGTGCTGACGCTCATCTGATTTTTTTTGTATAATAGAAATATTGTCCTACCCATGATTTTCTAAGTCTAAAAAGGGCCATCATTCTTGCAAAAAGCAGGATAGAGTTATGTTTCTTGATGTACAGTGTCCACTTATGATTGTGAAAAACTGTTGCAAGTTTTAAAGCAATAGCTTTGATAGTTTATGAGAAAAGTATACTTAAACATAATACTCAACCAAGAAAATGATTTTCTAAGTCCAAAAGGGGCAATAATTCTTGCAAAAAGCAAGATGGAGTTATGTTTCTTGATGTACAGGGTCTGCTTATGATGGTTTAGGATAAAAGCTGACCTAAACATAAAACTTAACCAAGAAAACTGATTTTCTAAGTCCAAAAGGGGCAATAATTCTTGCAAAAAGCAAGATGGAGTTATGTTTCTTGATGTACAGGGTCTGCTTATGATGGTAAACAAGTATTCCAAGTTTCAAAGCAATAGCTTTGATAGTTTAGGAGAAAAGTTGACCTAAACATAAAACTTAACCAAGAAATCTGATATTTTCTAAGTACAAAAGGGGCCATAAATCTTGCAAAAAGCAAGATGGAGTTATGTTTCTTGCTATACAGGGTCAGCTTATGATGGTAAATAAGTATTCCAAGTTTCAAAGCAATAGCTTTGATAGTTTAGGAGAAAAGCTGACCTAAACATAAAACTTAACCAGGCAACGCCGACGCAGATGCCGACGCCGACGCCGACACCGACGCCGACGCCGACGCCGACAACCGCTCAAGTGATGACAAAAATGTTTGGTTTAGCCAAAAAAAAAAAAAATGAAACTGCCTTCGCCTTTTATTTTCATTCTTTTTACTTTTTCACTTTTTTCTCCTGCTTATGACTTCTGGTCTAAATTTCCCTGACTTTTGCTAAATTTCCAAATTTCCCTGACCAATTACAAAATTCCCTGACTTTTCCCTGACTTTGAAAAAAATACCTTTTTCCCTGACTTTTCCCTGACCATGGAAACCCTGCTATTGCAATTAGAGAAACTGTTAGTGAACAGCATGGATCCTGGCCAGACTGCGCGGATACACAGGCGGGTCTAGATCGATGCTGGTCACAAACGCACTATGCTGGTTTTCTCATGGTGCGGCTCAAATAATGAAATGTATAAATTACAGCCTATGAAACAATACATGTAATGTAATCTGTTTTGATAATATCTCTAATATATTAGGCAAATGATATTTTCCCACCATTATAACTTATGCTAGACTAACATATAGTCAAGTAAAATACAATGTACACACACATACACACACAGAGTAGATATCATCAAACATAATATTATATTCAATAAATATGGTGCTCTTCAGATGTACTATGTGCTAAAATGTTACAGGTTCTGATTAAACTCAAGTTCTTGACAGTGTTTAATGTTAAAGATGTTTTTATCGTTTGAAAAAGGAAACTCCTAGTAAAATTATACTGAAAGAACTCCATGCACCAGTGATGTGGACAGCCCTAACAGAAACTTTGTGCATCTTGGATAATGGCAGGCCTACTTGGGATTTCTCTTTGCAAGTGCCCTCTAAAGAGAAAGGTCATACTCACTGGAAAAGGGCAGTTCTATTGGTAGTTTTTGTTTGAAGGTGATTACTGACAGACACTTCATGCGCCTGGGATAAAAACAGCTTTTCTGAAGGTTTGTCTGAAAGCCATCACAGACAGAAACATGGTGCAACTGGGCTAATGGCAGTTCTATTGGCAATTTTGTCTGAAGGTGATCACTGACATCTTCAGTGACTTTAAAAAAAATTGTTAATGGGTCCGGTTCAAGAAAAATTGTGAAAATAAGCATCATTTTACTCAAAATTGTGATTATTTTCCCCTTAATTGTGATTTTTTAAATACTTTGTGAATCAAAATTATGTCTTGATCACTAATATTATCCAGTCCCTTGATTACGAAATATTTCGTCCTCAATTGTTTCAGTACACTTTCCAATCGCCCCCTGATATACTATTTTATTCAATCGTGTGTACAAAACCAACTATGGAAAGATTTAAATGATTTGTACCCTATTCGTACCTAAACGCACTATGAATTAACATTGAAGAGTCAATAATATAGGGTGACGATCAATCAGCCACTTTTCCTCACAAAAGTCGATAACAAACTTCTTTAAAGATTTTTAATGTCTTTTTTATGTTTTTCTACTATTTTTAGAGATTGCTGCACTAATTGTGAATGGGTATGCGGACCAAATTTGAAAATTTTGAAACACCGTTTGCAATTATTGTTAACGGGTCCGATATTCAGTACTACTTATATAAGGAAAAAAGTCACTAATCATGCACCTGGAATAAGAGCAGTTTTAACTGCAGTTTTTGTCTAACATGCTTGCTGACAGTAATTTATGCATCTGTGGTAAGGGCAGTTCCATATAAGGTTTTGCTTGAAAGTGACCACTGACAGATACTGCATGCACCTGGGATAAGGGCTGTTCTGTTTGATGATTCTCTCTGAAGCTGATCTCAAATAAAAAGGCTTTATAAATCAAGGAAGAAAAACAAGTTAAGCCCATTAAAAGCTTTACATGTATATCACATGAGATACTAGCCTATGAAGAAAGATAGAAGTTACGGATCCCCTTATCTGTCTGGTAGCCTTACTCATTTGCTTTTAAAAAGGATGACTAATTTTATGATCTGATATATTTTATAGTTGTCAAAAGTTATCACACTGTCCCGAAACGTCCTATTATTGGGTTATGCTTAAGAGTACTTAATACATATTATTTTTTTTTAAACTTAATTAGAAAACAGTTTTTTTTTATATTATGATTGAAAGAAAAGAGTAGAATGAATGAAATTTTATTCATTTGATTAAAATGTAGTATAATTATTGCTGACAATCATATAGTTTGTTTTATTATGATAAATAAAGTTGATTTTCAAACCACTAGCTTCTTTATTACTGGTAGCTGGTTATACATTGGATTGGTAGATATCAGAGCCAATACACTGAGACCTGGCATACATGTCAAGTTCTGTGGACAATTTTCCAGGATATTTCAGTTGAAAATCCAGGATATTTGATGACAATCCAGGAGATTTTTTCGACGAACGTTTTTTAGGAAGTTTTTGCTTGAATATAATACCGTGTAACAGATTAGATCGGATTTGGGCAATATTTTAAGGTGTTTAAGTTGCATTTTAAAACATTTTAACCTTTATCATGTTGAATACGATTGATTCTGCCTTTTTGACAAGTGTAAATTGTCCATGCAGTCTGATCATGATCTGCATTCTTTGCCATTTATCAGTCGGTATCTTTTTTTGTAAGCACCCCTTTTAACAGTTACTGGTACTGTCTAAAATGAAAATTTTAGAAATTATGCAATGTAAACAAACAGTTTTACAAAACAGATTTATAGTAACTTTATCTAATTATTACAGTATGGTTTGAGCAGATGAATTGGAATTTGGATGAAATTTTATACTGGCGAGTTTCTTTTATGTGAAATAATCTGCAGGTTTTTTTTACATTCTTAGATTTTTTGCAAATGAGCAGAAGCTAGCACAGATTGGAAATAAATCTACAGTAGTGAAGTACTTCACTGTTTTAAATCTACACTGAAAAACAAAATGAAATACAAAATCATAGCTGTCAAAAGAATGTTAAAACCTATCTCTAGTTGTTCTCACAATTATGCCATCAGTGGTAATGATTGCCACCACTCCAATAAAGGTCGGCTCTTTAATCTATTCAAATGTATCCCTTCACACTTAAATCTTATCATCATATTATGTCAGTATCACCACTCGCCAATTAACACAATCTAAAAATAGCACAGTACACACCTGTTTGCAGAATGTCATCGGTGCGTAACCTTGTTAAACTCTTATCAATATACCAGTAGAGTGATAAATTACGTAAGGCACTGTGTGTAATGGTAATAAGGGATTTAGTTTGATATAGCAAAGAGCTATAAAATAAATAGATTGGCAACTTGAAAGGCATATAGAGCAAATCTCGCCAACCTCCCGTGACAAAAAAACGAGATCTCGTTACCGGAAGTGGCGCTTTCTCCACGCGCCATTTTGTATGCGAAAGCAATTATTCATCGGTAAAATAATTATCACCGTATGACCACGCTTCTTTCGATGGCAAAAAAACCCCTGTACTTCGTGTCTTAAGACCATTTCTCATTAAACTAATTTGTTTTAGAAGCTAACATGTATTTTAAATGTAGTTTTAAAGGTACAAATTGTAACTGCATGCTCGCCGATGTTTGTTTTTAGTAAGATAACGCCGAATCACGCTCTGACACGAGCTCACGCGAGATTACAGCCAGTTGCCATTCTGTGTATTTTATACTTCTTTGGATATAGGAAACCATTAACTTGGAATTTTGGATTTCCGGGAGAAATGATTGATTTCCGTATGTCCGGGGAAATGGACCAAAAATCCGTGTAACTCCCGGACGATCCGGGAAACTTGACATGTATGACCTGGGTATCATACAGAAAAATGAAGTCCATACACTGTGACTGTACAATCATACATACATTGAAAAGGCTTGATGAAATGATTAAAAAATAGACTTTTCCTTAATTATATAATACATTCATGCATCCTTAAAGGTGTTTCAGGTAGCAGGAAAATGCATCTTTTCATGTACCATATTAAAAAAATTTCGACATCTGGAGGGGATACCCCTCTCAAACCCACCCCAGGTTGGGCCCCCCAGCAAAAAAATCCTGCACAAGGGCCTGCACTTTTGCACAAAAAACCTGAACAAGTTATGTGTCAAAATCTAGGGCACGACTTAACAAGCATAAAACTTTATCAGTAATATTTACATTCAAAAACACAATTGATTTGTCATTAATACACATATTAGAATCCAAAAACATAATTTTATTCCTGTAAATCAAAACAAACAAAAAATGGTGGTTGTTTGCTACAATCTGTAATTGTAAAGCGACTTAAAACTGTAGCTGTAGCCTAGCTTTAAAACTCCTGTCAAATCTGATTTTCTAGGACGTACCATTTGCACTTATTCGAATTTTAGTCAGTTTTAAACTTTTTCTGTTTCCGTAAAACTTTTGAGACTCCACCGGAAGATAATTAAAGCTATCTATGTCAAAAAATAAATAACATTGAACAAATGGCGTAATCATAACAAAGGGAAGTAACTCCGATCATAGAGGTTTTGACAACTAGACTAAATTGTATTTTACAAATCTACGTTAAAAGTCACATACCTTTTTAAGTAATGTATTATGTTACTTCGTTTAGAGATAATGTGTCAAATTAAGATCCGTAAAGGAGCACAAGTATGAACAACTGACATGTACATTTAAAGTAATATCCTTGCATGAATTGCTCAAATATTTACAACTGGTAGATCTAGTGATCTCTTCACTGAATGTAACAGAACTTAAACGCAAAACTATAAAACAATAACTGTGCTGTATACACACTGTCATAATTGCGATTATGAAAACAGTTCAGTTGTATATTCCTGATCAACTCTGGGATATACATAATGGTTTAAAAAGACTTCCTTAGTCTTCCATCTTCCAATCTGCATGGCAGTTTCAGGTAGAATCCCCATTTCTACTGCTCTAGATGCACCTGCTGGCCTAAATGATTTTGCTGAGTATCCCGTAAGACCCGCCTGATTTATGGAGTTCTCCAAAATGTTGGCAACCGTATCTGCAGAAATCGCTCTGTAAGGCGCTTTGAGCGTTAAAAACAATGGAAGTTTATCGGTAGGTCGATAGCGTTCAGTTCTGTGAATATATTCTTGCAAGCATGTTGCAAGATCCATTAGTGTATCACTATTTGAGGATACAGAAACACGAAAACCTTGTCTGTTGGTGTCATTTTTAATTCCCCAGAAATTAACTGTCAAATGTCCATCTTCTTCAAAAGTAGCCTAACATCATTCAGTGATAGAACTATAGACTCTAATGATGATGAGTCAGAATTAAGAATTTCACTACGCGGTGCTAAATCTGAAGGTCGTGCCATGAACGTAAATGCCATAATTGTCAATGTTTTCTGACGTAATTGTTTTAAAGTTAATGATGCATTATCTCCCCATTTATGAAACAGATCTACAAACGGTTGAATTGGCATAGGAGAATTACGTTTCATAGGTTTCTTAGTTCCAGTCTTCACTAACCCTACTATTAACCTCCTAATATCTGGGTTGTGCATTGGTGATGACTTTCCAATAGCTTCAAACAAAAAGGTAATTGCCGCGGAAGTGAGAGTCAAACTTTACTCGGGTCTTTCAGTCTTTATGGCCTGTTCATACAAAAATTTAGCCAAAGTAGCAGTATTTGTATTGTCTGAAAAATCTACATGATGCTGTCTACAGAACTGTACATACTGGTTAATACATTTATTATAAGTTTTTAATGTTGTAGGAGCGATACTAAAACTCACTGTTTTTGCTACTGTACTTTGCCAACCTAATACGCGCAATCTTGTTGACCAGATAGTCTCCACGCGTAAAGTTTCCACATTGGGTTCTTTAGCGGTTCTGCTTTCGGTCCAACACGAATCACAGTTCTGTTTGAAAGCGCCAAAGGTATCGGATTGGTCACTGACATTCTTTTCAAAAGATTGAACCATGGCTGACCTTGCCACCAAGGTGCTATTACTGTAGCCTCGGCTTGTTGATCTATCAAAAGTGTTAATATTTTCGGAAGTAAAGCAAATGGAGCGTTCACGTAATTGTTGTGCAAGTTCCAATCCTTTTGAGTGAGTGCATCTACGCCCGACGTTAGCGGATCCCAAAATAAGGAATTGTAAGTTGGAAGTTGAGTGGTCATCATGGACCCAAAACGATCGATCGTGTGAGGTCCCCATATCTGGTCGATCCACTGAAATAACTTTGGATGAAGCATCCACTCGTACGTTGAGTGAAGGCGCGATAACATGTCGGCTTGCCAATTGTCTGTTCCCGACAAATAAGATGCTGTGATTGTGATGCCGTTCTGCCATGCTAGTAGAAAAATGTCCCTTGCTATGGAGTCTAATGCTTGGGATTGTCCACCCATGTGGTTTAGAAAGGCTACTACAGTCACATTGTCTGATAGAACCTGAACTTTTTTGTTCTTCAGTTCGCGTATGAATGAGGCTAGCCCCATATACACTGCTAGCAATTCGCGGTAATTTGAACTGCGGTACGAGATATCTCGACTCCAAAATCCCTGAGCCTTCAAATGACCTGTCCATGCTCCCCAAGCAAATCCGGATGCGTCCGTAACTAACTGTACGTCTGGTATTTGACTTTGAACGATAATGCCGTTCCAATTAGCAAGAGATTCAAACCACCAAATTAAGTCATTACAGCAATACTGGTCCAACGTTAACTTATCATCCCATGAACACCTAGTTCTAAGAAGTCTGTAAATATTGCGTAGCAAAAGTTTTGCTGGGATAACACATTTACACATAGAAATACACTGCCCAGCGATTCTGGCTAAAAATCTTGCCGATGCAACGGAAGTTTTCAAAATTCTTTTAATATCCTTGTGTAACTTTTTAATGCGGTCCTTAGTAATACGAATAACTGTTTCAACACTATTATTTGTAATTTCGTAACCAATGTAAATTTTAACTAAAGACGGTGTTAAATCCGACTTGTCAAAGTTAACTGTCCAGCCTAGAGACGATAAACACTGCAGCAATAGACGTGTGTGTTCAGAAATAGTACATCTGTCAGCGAACAAAATGAAATCGTCAACGTATAGTACTAAACGTAAACCCTTTAAACGTAAGAATGTTTGCACAGGGCGTAATGTCTTATAGAAAAAGTATGGGCTGCAACAGTGTCCAAAAGGCAAAACGGTCCACCGGTAATACACCGACTGAAAATGAAAACCAAGGAATTGTCTATGAGATACATGCACTGGTATATGAAAAAACCCGTTCTTCAAATCGAGCGTTACCATATAATCCGACGGTAAAATACATTTTTTAACAGTTTCAATATCTTCATATTTGAATTTTGGTGGTGTAGAAAACTTATTTACTTCACGCAAATCAGTGATAAGGCGAAAAGTGCCATTCTTTTTTGGTACACAATTTATGGGTGAAACACAAAATGGTTTAACATCGCATTGTTCAATACAACCTAACAAGAGTAAATCAGCAATCTCTTTCTTAATGAAGTCGATTTCTTTCAAATTAAATTGTCTATTAGGTAATTCAAATGAAGCACATTCACTTGTAAATGGAAATTTGACTCCGTCAGCAATCCATTCCAATATTGTACTAGAAGTGTTAATGTTTTCCCAATTATGTAACTGTTCTGACAAAGGATTTCTCATATTACATGAATGGTATTAATTAGTATCACTCGAGGGCTTCTCAAATGTATGGCTTGGCATAGGGGGACGATTGCCTCTGAACGAATTATATGAATCACCTCGTCCCCGACCTGGTCGAGGGTTATAGTAATTGTTCGTGAATGGTTGACGGTAACCAAACCCTGAAGTCCGTGGGCGATACGGGGGTGCCGGACGTGGAATGCTGCACAATTCCGCTGCTATGCGTACATTGTTCAAACTTTCACTGGTAAAACCTGAATTATTACGTTGGAGTGCTCTGAAAAATTGAGCTGTATTATTGTCAAAGCGACCTTTCACTAATAATGCCGAGAACTCGTCCTGCAGGTATTTAATCTGTGCAGTCAAGATAACTACTAATGGAGACAAGTCTACTGGTCCTTCATCCTCACTAACAGAATGCAGATATTTCAAAGCTGTTTCTGTGTATCTACTACATTTACTTACAACATTGAGTAGAGGCTGATCCTCACGTTTAATACCATTTCTAGAATCGTGTACCTTTAGATCCGTTGGTAAAATTATTTTGTCCAAAGACGACTTCAAACAATTGAAGCGTTCCTGAATCTCATCGGGTTCAGGCTGCCTGGCTGAAGTTCCCTTAGTACTTGCACCAGGAAAAGCAGAGGCCTGGTGTGGCAAATTAGTAGCGGCCGAAGATGGCGGCTGTCTAGTTTCCGTTTCCGGGTGATAAGAAACGTTACCAAAATGGCTGCCACCAGCAGCACGAGACGCGGAAGCTTGACGTTGCTCTATATCCGAAAGACGCCTTTCTATACGTTCCAGAAGAAACCTGAGGTCTTCGGAAGAAGGTTGTTCCTTATCAAGAGCAAAATCCTCGCCTGATATCGTTTTGTCCATTGATTCTGTGCGATCCCCATCCAGTGATGTTGCACTGTCGAAACACATGCACTGAGAATGATGTATTATTGCGCAGACATGCGCAATGCGGTACGAAGTAGTTCCTTTTAACTACAAATATTATATATAAATAAAATGACGTAATGTGCCACTTTCTTAAAGTGTATAAAAGTGACAGTCTAACGTGAAGTATACATTACAGGATCGTATTCCGGAAATATTTGAGGTGGTCAGGGGATCTCCTCGAAAAAACAGTATGAATCGATTGCACCCCAGGTGATTTTTTTTCTTGATTTTGAGGTGTGCGTATGGGCTGGACCTTCCTGGTATGGGGGGGGGGGGGGGGGGGTCATAGGGATGCTCATTGGAAAATGTTGAAATGTAGGTATAAAATGGAGACTTCTGGTGCATTTTTGGTCGACATTTTGAGATACGAAAGAAGGTACTGGATTTGGGGTTCAGAGGTTCCCCTTGGAAAATATTGCACTTTTTTGGTCTAAATTTTGAGGCATAAGATGAGGTATTCCTGTCATTTTAGGGATCAGGGGGTTCTTTCCCTGGAAAACTTTGAAATACAGTTTTGAAATGGTGGCCTCGCATGCATTTTTTGGTCAAGATTTGTAGAAAATGTTATTCCTTTGCCAAGTTGAGTAAATCTTTGATGATCTAATTTACTCCTGTATTAGGATTGGGGTCTATTTGGTTGCTGATTTCTGCCATGTCGTGTTGGAGAGGCAAAAACACGACAACATGAAAACACAAAATTTGCTCAAGTCGTCCTTAGCTGTTCGAGTGTTGTAGCTAATATGTTGTGAAACGAAAACATACCAGAAATTAAGTCCTTGTGACTTTGACCTTGGAGCCAATGGCTCAAAAATCAGTAGGATCTTCCCCAAGTGGTATTTAGTCATTTAATTACGTTGCTGCTATACTTTATGACCGAGTCCAGAAACCAATTTCAGTTGCCAGTCACTGTGACCTTGGCCTTTGGTCTACTGACCCCGAAACCGCACCCCCCCCCCTCCCCCCGAAAAAAAAACTTTGAAAAAAAAAAAAAAAGGAATCTTCCTCAAGTGATGTATCCAGTAAAATTTGGAAGACCCAAGAACGCGAAATTAAATAAAATCATTGTCATTGACCTTGGAGCCACTAATAACAAAATCAATAGGGATCTTCCTCTATTGGTATTAAGTCATTGTATCAAGATTGAAAGCCGTAGCCCTTAAGGTTCGGAAACTATTTTCAATCTCAAGGTCGCTGTGACCTCGACCCCCTAAACTTCGACCATGGACCTGGAGATTGTATAGGATTTCTCCTCCATTGGGACTTATTCTTGCTGTGAAGTTTGAAAGCTGAAGCTATTATTATTTTGACTAAGAGTCCAGAAACAAATATGTTGACGGACAGGCGGACATCGCCATTCGATAATAAAGCGGATGTATAAAAGCCACGAGGGAAGTGATACCAGTTGTGAAGTGTGTGTTTTAGTATTTTCACTTGTATCTGTCAGTATTAATTCTTAATAAGCCCTTAATATTCGACACTCAAAAATAACCTTCCCATTTAGAATATTCTCTGGCAAGCTTTGTTTTGGTTGTATACGTACCAAAGTATCTCCTATATACATGTATTCTATATAAAAGGGAAATTTTCAGAGCTACAACTCATCGCTAGTACAAATCCTTACCCAGTTTTGAAGCATTATCCTAAAACTGCCGTAAAATATACAGAAATGTAGGTGTTATGTATTTTAAAGAGATTTTTCAGGTTACATTTACTCACTACAAAATCATGTAGCTGTGACCTAGTATCACTACTCATTCTATGATAGTTTTACGCAAACATGTCAAACAAGAGTGCCAGACTGTCATCGAACTTGGCCTAATTCAAAGGCCATAATACAAGAGTGCCTGGGGCGATTTGGGTGGTTATCGAACTTGGCCGAGATATAATGCCCACAAACATTGTCAGCAAGTTTGGTGAAGATCGGGTGAAAACATAAGAGAGCGGACATGCTTTGGACGCCACCCGCCCGCCGTGGGCGTTCACATTATACGCCCGCTCTTTCAGAGACGGGCATACAAAAAATCTAGACATCTGTGACTATCCAAAGTGAAAAACAAAAGCTGTTTGTAAACACATATGCCTCCAATTAATGGTAGTCCCATTTTCAGTCCAGTGACCACTTTGACCTACTAACCCTAAACAAACAATAAGGGTCATAATTTTCATAAGCTCAGTCATGCTTTCAAGCTTGAAGACACTGGGTCAAATGACTCAGAAACGTTTGTCAAGGTGCAGACTCCTGCGACCTTGACCTTTAACCCCCAAAACAATAGGGGTCATCTACTTCATAAGCCCAACCATGTTCTAGGTCGAGTGGTTCTCAAGTTATCTAGGGAAAACATTTTTAAAGTTCGAGGCCCTATGATCTTTGACCATAAAACAAAAGGGTTACTAGTAACTACCTCATAAGCCCAATCATGCTTTCAAGTTTGAAGGTTCAGGGTCGCGTGGGTCTCAAATTATTGAGCGGAAACTAACGGTTGTCAAGGTTCAGGCCCGTTACCTTGACCTTGACTCCAAAAACAATATGGGTCATCTACCAAGTTTAGGCCTGCTAAGGCCTTGTCTGCTGACATATCTTGTTACTTGATGAGGGTCATCCAATATGCATTAATCATTTTGCGGCCTAGTGGTTGAGGTCGCCGGCTTCAAATCAATTGCCCCTAACAAATACGAGTTCGAGCCTCTCTATGGGTTTAGATTTCTTCATGTGAGAAGCCATAAAGCTATTTATTAAGGTGTTGGTTCTACTCAGCTGTCCACCAATGATGAAAAAATGCACGGAGGGGCACCTGGGGTCTTCCTCCACCACAAAAAGCTAGAAAGTTGCCAATTACCTATAGTGGTGTCTGTGTGACATTAAACTCAACACAAACAAAAACAAGAGGGTCATGATTACCCTGGATCCGAGTGCATGTAATTGGACCTACAGCCTCTAGAGTTAACAGGCGGTTCCTTCAATTTAACCGGGTTACCTAGTTTTTGACGCCAACTGACCCAGATTCAAACTTGGCCTAGAGATTCTAACCAATTCTCACGAGTTTCAAACTTAAACTGTGGACTCTACGAGTGTTAACAAGGCTTTCCTTTGATCTGGCCTAGTAACCTAGTTTTTGACCCCGAATGACCCAGTTTCAGAACCTGATTTAGAGATCATCAAGACAAACATTCTGACAAAAGTTTCACAACTGTGGGCTCTGGAGTGTTAACAAGACAAATGTTGACAGACGACGACCCACAGACTGGGCCTGACTGGTCACAATAGCTCACCTTGAGCACTTTGTGCTCAGGTGAGCTAAAAACAAAACAATAAACACTGTGAATTTTCTTAGTCTTTAATAAGAGACAAACTGCTATTTCAAGTACTTTTTACACTGGCCTGGCAGGAAAAGAATGGTTCAACTTTTAAGTTGATTCTGAATGCGTTATGAATATGATATACATTTATTATTTACCGGTTAATATCCAATGGTATGTTTCTATAAACAAAGCACCATAGTAAGTTAAAGTAGGCAGTTTTATCTATAAACAAAGCACCATAGTAAGTTAAAGTAGGCAGTTTTAAAAACTCTGTAGACCTGCTACAGACATACACTATGACAAAAATTCTCTGAATATGTTAGCAGCATCTTCCTCTTTGTAGTTCTTTGCAATAAAACTTGTTCCATTATCTGCACCAGATATCATGGCTGATAAACCTGCAAGTAAATAAACAAGAAATTACTTTTGCAAACAAGAGGGCCAAGATGGCCCTAGGTCGCTCACCTGAGAAACACACCATAACAGTTTAAACATGTTTGCCCTAGTGATTTCATGGAAACAAATATTCTGACCAATTTTCATTAAAATTGGAGCAAAAATATTGAGTGTAAACAAGTATTTTCTTTGATTTGACCTAGTGACCTAGTTTTTGACCCCAGATGACCCATATTCAAATTTATCTAGATTTCATCAAGGTTATCATTCTGACCAAATTTCATGAAGATCAATTGAAAAATACAGCCTCTATCGCATACACAAGGTTTTTCCTTGATTTGACCTAGTGACCTAGTTTTTGAACCCAGATGACCCATTTTCAGACTTGACCTAGATTTCATCAAGGCTATCATTCTGACAAAATTTCATGAAGATCAGTTGAAAAATACAGACTATCGCACACACAAGGTTTTTCTTTGTTTGAAAGTAGTGACCTAGTTTTTGACCCCAGATGACCCGTATTCGACCTCGACCAGGCTTTTATAAAGGCTATCATTCTGACCAAATTTTATAAATATCCAGTGTAAAATGCAGCACCTATTGTGTACCCATGCTTTTCCTTTAATTTGACTGGGTGACCTAGTTTTTGAAGCCAGAAAACCCACATTCAAACCTGACCTAAATTTCATCCAGACAAACATTCTGATTGAATTTCATGAAGATTCGGTGTAAAATGCAGTCCCTATTGCATACACAAGCTTTTTCTTTGATATGATCTAGTGACCTAGTTTTTGACTGGAGATGACCCACATTCGAATTTGACCTAGATTTCATCAAGGCAATCATTCTGACCAAAATTCATGAAGATCAATTGAAAAATGCAGCTTCTATCGCATGAATTTATCATAAGTATATGACTATTTCATAATGTAGGAATCTGTCGATTTAAAACAATCAAAGAGATCCTGACAGCAGTTGATCATGCATCACTGCACTTTCCTGTTGTATATTTGACTATATAAAATGAAATTCTTTTTATTGGCTTTTTCATTATGTTGGAAATATTGAAAGATTTTAAAAAGAATTCAAGGTCAATAACTCTGGTTGTTGAAGAGATCTTGATGACAACTGCCTGCGTGTGCACGCACCACCACACTATGTATGTTGTTGCATATTAATTCAAATATAATGAATTTCTTTCTATTGATTTTTTGGTTATACAGGTATTTATGCATTTTAGAACAACTTAAGGGTAATAACTTAGTGAAGACATCCTGACAAAAGTTGAATGTGCACAAATGCCCTTCACTGATCTATACAAATATACTTGTATTTAGTTTCATGAAGAACCATCAAAGGGTAACTTTGTAATGAGGGAATTCATAAAAAATTTTGAACAGTTAAAGGGCTAATAACTTTGCAGTTACTTATGATTTCCTCATTAAAGGTGTGCGTGCGCAACCACCCATAGGTGATCTATATTTGTCTTAAGTTTCACGAATATACATAGAATGGATTACTTTGTTATGTGGAAAATAACTGGTTCTATAACAATTAAAGGGGGATAACTCTGGTTACTGAAGAGATTCTGATGAAAGTTGTGCATACAACATCTCCCTCTATACTTGTATTAAGTTTCATGTGTTACTTTGTTATGTGGGACATTATGTATTTTAAACCAGTTAAAGGGCAATAACTCTGCAGTTACTGAAGAAATCCTGGCAACAGTTGCCTATGCACAACTGTCCATGGTGATCTACATTATTTTGTGTAAAGTTTCCTGAAGATCTATCAATAAGTTACTCAGATAAAGTCAAAATTCCTATTTTCTACCATACCAAGGGGGAATACTCTGCTTTTACTGCATCAAGAAGAATAATTTTACATGTGAGCAAAGCTTGTGCTAATTAATAACTATGTGAGGTTTGACGACTCTAGCTTAAATACTTTTTGCATTTTGAACTGCAGACAGGCGCACACACAGACTCGTGGACAATGCCATATCTATATCCCTCCGCCTTTGGCAGGGGATATAAACTGGGTATGTAAATTCGATACATATTTTCTAAACATCAAGTGAGATTGTTGCTTAAGGTTTTTGTGAACCTGCATTTCAAAACACAGAACTAGCTATAATAAATGAGTATACGTTTATCTGGAGATGGTCGGAACAAACACAGTATCTTCTTATTCATGGCAACAGCTCTACCAATTTCATAGCCTACACCTAGTGATGGCTGGGTTACCTCAGCAACAACAACTGGAAAGAAAAAGTATGTAAAGTGCTCTATTAATCACAAATAGCAACAAGTAACTCCACAGAACCTCTTTACTGCAAAGCTCCGAAGAACCTTGTTCATGTTTGCCTATACAAAGTGTCACTCTAACTTTGCATTAAAATATTCTCCACTTAATTTGTCACCTAAAACAATGATACTATTTATATGGAATGCCAAGGCAGTGGGGATCAAGTGGGGATCAATATTCTTCATGTTCAATGCCTAATTCTAAATGATAAAGTGTCAATTTTTGCTCATTGTTTAATTTATTTTTCATTCTTTAGGTAATTAATATGAGAATATATACTTTCTAATATGGTGTATATAATAATAATATCATTTTACCTCACAAAAATTCCAAACTTGTTTAACTTGAATATCATATTATATTCCCCTGTTATTTCATATCTCTTGCACAAAGAGCCGCTTTGGTTTTCTATGCATGTGATTTTTATTAACATTAGTAACACTGTATATAGCAAATAACGCTATCTTTCAAGGCACTAAAGTTAACAATTAAACATCATGATAAGATGATCAAGCAATACAATCTTACACCAGTGATGTTTTCTAAAACTCGTCGGCCAGAAACTGTTTTTGTAGAGTAACACTAACCTTGATCTCCACTCCATCCTCAAGAAATGATTTTAAAATTTGGCCAATGGTATCTGATTTCTTTTTACAGCTTTTTCTATATATGTCTAAATAAAACAATCACTGTCAGCACTAGGTCAATTTTAACCCAAAAGGCATGAATTTAACAAATTTTGAATGGAATTAGTCCGATCTACTAGGCAATGCTACATACCAAATATCTAACTTAGTAAGCTCTTGGCATTGCATTTTTATACGAGTATTTTTAAATTTAAATTTCCTGTATACATCAATGAAATATATGTTAACGCAAGGGCTGGGGCAATTTTGACCCAAGTAGCTTTTGATAATGGACCTCCACACAATGCTACCCAGCAAATTAAAGTTATAGGCAGAAAGTTTCAAGCATCTAAACCCAATAAGCAAGAGTTACATTTTTACCATCACAACTTGTCAGCCAATCAACATCTCTATCATGTATAGCTTTATCTGTCATTGTTTTCTCAGCTGAAATATGAAAAAAAGCTGAAACAGTTGTAGGTTTAGGAGAAAATAATATTAAGAACTTCTTGCACTATTATATTCAGAACAGACTTCATAATTTATATCAGCATCAGCATAATTAGCAATTAAATTATTGATTACATTCATGACATTACAGGTTTCAATTGTACTGTTTCAGGTAGACATGTTCTTTCATACTAACCTTGTAGAGAAGTTTCAGTTTAAAAATGTCATCTGACAGTGGCAATTTACAATAATATACATCTCGGTTATAATATTATCATTATTGGTAATTATCAATATAATATTGGAATAAAAGCGAACATACAATCATCAAGTTGCTTTGAGCCCACATGCTCAGTCAAAACAGTGCCATAGGCTTGAAGCTGATTAATTAGACGGCCGTACAAATCTGCATCTTGACGTCCTGCTCTGATACTTCCGCAAAAATATATCTTCATTTTTGACTAACCCTGTAATTTAAACAACTAATTAACATATTTTATAAATTAGAGTTCAGACTAGTGACTGCTATTGTAAACAACAAACAAGAGGCCCAAATAGCCCATGTCTCTCACCTGAAGAGGACCTTGACCATCTGACCTTCCTTCTGAGTTCTGACCAAGTTCAGTGAACATTCAAGCACTTCATTTAAGTTATTTAATTTTTTTTTACATTTTGCTGTAACTGCCCAAAAGCGGATGGCTGTTGGAACAGTCTTCATGCATTTAAAGGTATTTCTCTTTTTAGTTCTAGTGGCCCCTTAAAGGCCCCATTTTAACAAACATAGGAGACAACCTTATTTTGAAGTTACACACCAAGTTTGATAAAGATCCACCAAGCGATACATCAGAAGTTATTTAAAGGTATTTCCTTTTTTAGCTCGAGCAGCCCCGAAAAGGGGCCAAGCAAAGTTGGGAGAAGACCAAATAATGATGCTATAGTCCAAGTTTGAAGATCCATCGAGCAGTTCATGAGAAGCAGCCAGCAATTAATTATTTAAAAGTGGCTTCTATTTTAAGCTCTAGCTGCCCCCAAAAGAGACCAACTGCCTCATCTGAATAATTTTTTTTTAAACAATACTAGTTTGTGACCTTTTAAGGGATTGTGTGCATTCCCTCTATGCCTATCAGCTGATCTAATCCTACACATTATTATTCCTTTGCAAACAAAATTCTCTCACATTCCTGTTAATATATTGCAAATGCACATTTATAATGTTTATAGTTGTAATAGTTTGTGAAAAGTAAAATGAAAGACTTCATGTTTTTCTTATATCGGAAAAGTATGGTATATATCATTCCGAGATGCCAGGTTTTTTTTTTTCCTTTATAATAGGGGCCGTTTATAGGCCCCTTCCTCTCAGAAAATTTCTTTAAAATCATGCAGTTTTCCCCAAAAATTGACTTTACATCAGGTTTTTTATTCCCCTTTGCCCAAATACCGAGTTGTTGTTTTCCCCAAATCAGAGGCCTGGGCCCCTTCTCCTCCTGGTAAAAAAAAAACCCTGGATGCATTTCTGTAAATGACTTACAATTATGAATGCTTCTACTTATAACATCTATCATGTCTATCAGATAATATTTAGATCTATAACCTAACTAACAAAATTAAACATACAAAATATACTATAAATGCCATTTTAAAAAAAGAACTTTGTAAAAACTGAATTTTATTTATAATGATTTAGTATTACTTTATACAGTAAGAAAAGTGCTGCACATAATTATGAGACATAAGAAATATGTAGTGCCTACTTTTATGTTTGTAATTTTAGTTACGATGTTTTTATTAAAACGCGCCTTTGGGTAGGTCATAATACTGAATGATTTTTGTCAGGGCAACGGGTTGGCTCCCCACTGTGACTGCGACTGAGTGAGATTTTTTCTACAAATCTTTTTTTTATCTTGAGATTATATCATTAAAAAGAAGATGAAAATATAACAAAAATATTATATTTGAAAAAAAAACAACAACCCAAAACAGGTCGCCCACAGCAGGGAGCGAACCAGAGGCCTTGACAAAAAAATATGCAGTATTGTGAACCAGTGCCTTAATTAGACCTCACGGCAATCGCAGCAAATGACTGTGGAAGTAAATCTGACTGCGTAACACCAACCAAGCTCTGATCTATTCTGGTATTCCTTGGACAAGCAATATATTGACTGATATTTGGCAGGGGCAGTGAGGGGATGGGGCTTGACCTCCCAAGTGTCTGTAGACTGTACAGTCAGCTGAATGTATAACATTTTAATTGTCACTTTAACCTAACTGATTTTTTTGTTATGTTATTAAAAGATGGTGTGACGGAGTAATTTCATAAAGTATGAAAAAATCAATAGCAGTGCGCGACCTTACACGACGCAACATGTCGCGAAAACGCATTATATTACAGTGAGCACAACCATTTCCGATGTGACAGCTAAAGAAAGTAAATCTACAAAATAAATATAAGTATAAGCAAGGTGTTTGTGTAAGTGGTGAAAGCAATTAACGAATTCGTACCGAATATTGTGTCTTTCAAAATTTGTAGACCTCGCGCTTTCAGTTTTACTTGATTGATTATTGACGTATTTAGAGGAATAAAATTCACTATTTTGCGCCCGTCTAACCATTCCGATAAAATTAAAAATGGCCTTACGGCATGTTGAGGCTGGCGGTTACAATATACAAGAGCGCACTATATTAACTCAATTCTGTTGACAGTAGCAAAATGTCCGATCGACCGTTTCTTAGATCACGTGGTCTATGATCCAAAGCACATTTTGGCGGCTTGAAATACAACTTATTTTATCCAAAGAAATATATTTTATAGCTCTTTGTCTTATCGTATCTTATCTTATCTAACTATCTTATCTTAAAGCACGTACGGACACCAGACATCTTTGCCCTGTTGTTTAACCGGATATTTTGATTTTAATTCGCATGCGCTCTTTGCGTATGGCAAAAAGACCGCTCAGTAATAAGTAAATCTACATAAAATCATCATTATATTACGAATTGTATTGACACAATAAAAAAGATCTTAATCATACAATTTATTTTACAGAATGCCTTGGTTAAAGATAGATATGTTTTTGATTATATCTTACCTGATGCTCCACCTTTTTTCTTAATGTTGGTCAGTCCGCAAGCATTCTAAAGTCTAGATCCAATCACAAAACAAACATAAAACTTGTTCCTTACATTTGAAAATGTCATATGTTCTTAAATTTTATTGTCAAAAGATTTTTCTTCTTCAAATAGCTGTAGTATATATGTTTCTAAGACTTGAGTGACATTTATTATAAATTTTCAAGGGATGCGGCTGTTAATTGTCATTGTTGTTTTTAGCAACATATTGGAAATTATTATGAAATTATTGTGCAACTGACATGATAAACTTTGACATAGGTCACCTTGGTGATCAAGACCATACCATTCGACTTGACTGTAACTTCGAGGATTTTACCTAATTAGACTGTGTCATAACAGTAAATGAAACGTATAAGATGTCTTTGATGGGTATCAAGTCAAAACGTCCCCTAGTCAAAACGCCCCCTTGTCGAAACACAAAATGACCATCACCTCTGACTGGATTAACTTGACAATGCATTGATTAATTGTATATTTGAATTTGTTTGCTTTTCATTATGTGATTATGATCTGTATATTATTTTTTCTTTCTGGCCAAATTTTCAATATTTTATAAAATGAAATGAAGATATTATTAAATGGTAAAAGGTAGTTAATCAGATTTTGACAGAAAATTTCATATTTGCTAAACAAGTAGTTAGACAATTTGGAATATAAGTATTCCACAAAAGACATTACTGAAGTCTTGCAATTCAAGAAATAATGATAATAACATGAATATGACTTACCTGTGTCACAGGTTCTGTGTTGCCAGTTGCCACACGAGTTGCAGGCAATGGCATATTGACGCAGTTTTTCATCCATTATCGCTTTGTCCTCATGCAGTTAATTGTAACAATTTCATTTATTACATAACAACATTATAATTTCATTTAATTTTATTAATGAATAACAGAAACATCACTTTTACACAATATAAACATTAGTTTGCAGCAAAGTCACCGAAACGTTTGCCGAAAGGACGCCGCTACCGGCGAACTCCTGCAAACATTTATTACTCTGTTCTGGTGAACTAAAATGTTTGCGGCAACTTTTCATTTTGGTAAGTGACTAACTGACATTTTCCCTTCAGTCTTCAATGCTATATAATTAGTGCGCACTCGCAAAAATATATCACGCGGCAAGGCAGTTTCTTAAGGCTGTAATAAACATTCACACGATACCTAAAATTGTAAATAATATTTATAAGATGATCTCTTGGAACTTTGATGGAAAATTTCCTCGAAAGTGATGTTCATATTGAAAAATATCCAAATTTGTAATCTCTGCATCGTATCAAGGACTTAAATTAATTTTGGTATTTACTCAATTAAGGGATAATACCTAATATAACTCCATTCCGGACTTAATATAATCGAAAATATACCGTGCGAAGAAATCAGCAACCTTAATAGAATGATAAAACTAAACATGAATTCTACAAAAATAGAGATCATGGTCGATCAACAGATTAAGAATGTAAGTGTAGTACAGCCCCCTCCTCGAAATCGACCCCATTAAATTTGACGGCTGCGGCCACCACCATCACCGCAACCTCTTTGATAAACTATAAAATTCAAAAAATAATCAACAGACATAAAAAGTAACAATTTTAAGATGATAATTATCTGTTTATATAAGGACTGAACTGATCGTCATTTAGATATAATTGAATAAAAATCAAAGTAGGGGTTTGAGGATTGCGTCCGCTTTTATCAAATTTAGCACGAGGGGCTTTGTGTGTGTGTGTGGGTGGGAGGGGGGGGGGCTTCACCAGATGGGATTAATTTACTACCCCGTCGAAAAATTTTAGTTTCTGAATCTTTGAAATCCATGAACGGAAATGAAACGTTTACTTCAACTGCTCTTGGTTTTAAGTTCGACATTTTGTGATATTTAATATTACCATTTAAACTTATTGCACCATGCAGGTTGTAAGTTCTGTCAGACCATGACTTGTTATGAAATGTGAAATGTCCATGAAAACATGTGTTTTAATTTGACGGATTATATCAGTTTCCCATTTTCTTTAACCTAAATTTTGCAAATGAAAGACCAATATAACTGAAGAATAGTTCATTGCCAGTTCATTATAACTATGCCTCCCACCACACTGTGGTGTGGGAGACATATTGATTTACTCCTGTCTGTGTGTGTGTGTGTCTGTCTGTGTGTCTGTCTGTCACAAAGCTTGTCCGCACTCTAAGTCAAACATTTCTCATCCGATCTTCACCAAACTTGAACAAAATGTGTTTGACCATAAGTCCTCGGCCAAGTTCGATAACTAGCCAAATCGGCCTAGGCACTTCGGAATTATGGCCCTTGAATTACCGAAAATCGGCCTTTTTACTCTTGTCCGCGCTCTAAGTCAAACATTTCTCATCTGATCTTCACCAAACTTGAACAAAATGTTTTTGACCATAACTCCTCGGCCAAGTTCATTAACTAGCCAAATCGCCCAAGGCACTTCAGAATTATGGCCCTTGAATTACCCAAAATCAGCCTTTTTACTCTTCAAATGTATATTTGTAGTGAGTAAACAGTATATAAAGACTGACTTACTATTTAGTTGATTAGGCAGTTTTGGGAGACATGCGTTTTTCTCAAAAGCAGCTCTAGTTTTGTTTGTTTTGGGATTAACGCCGTTATTCAACAGTATTTCATTATGTAACCTTACCAGTATTCCTGGATTCTGTAATAGTACAAACCTGTTCTCCACAAGTAACTGCCAACTTCCCCGCATGAATCAGAGGTGGTGGGCGAATGATTTTAGACACAATGTCTTCTATCAAATCGTCACGGAAAATATACGCCTCGCCCGGGGATCAAACTTACGACCCCGCGATCCCTAGACCTGCGCTCTCCCTACTGAGCTAAGAGTTCATTATAAAGCCCTTATTATCATTTATAAAATACATTATTCAAAGTTTCTCATTTTGAGCAAGGCAGTTGTGGATGTATAAAGGCTTACATATTATTTTCTTTGTCATGCAATAGACATTTCTGATGACAAACACTCATACTTCATCTATAGCTATTTTTAGGTGGTACCAAGTTTTTGATATCCAGTCAAATACAAAATATTCAATGAGCAAAACAAAACAATGTCTTACACAAATATTGCATTGGAATTTATTGTAATGTTACGCACTACAATGTCCGACCAAGATACACACAAATCAATGCATTATGAAGAATGGAGAGATAAAAATAAGTTTAACAGATCATGAAAACTAATGACAATTTAAAATTTGACAGGTGGAATACGACGCATGACCTGATTAAAAGTTTGCTTGCAGTTTGATTTCCTTCAAAAAGGCTCTTCTATATTGTAGTTTACCTTTCGTACAACTCATATATTAAAACAATAAAAGAAATGAATGCTGACTTAATGTAAATGTTTTCTCCATCCAAGTCACATAAGAATTCTTACTGTTTCAGTCACCTAACACTCATTAGGGCCATTCACAACGTGGGAATTAGACAAAACATATCCCTTATTTTCACATACATATTAATTTTAAGGATTTATCTAATGAGCACATACTATAGTATATTGGTAATAAAACTTTAATACAGTAATGGCGTGACGTGTGCTTAAAATCTAGGGATCAGATCTCAAACAAGAAATATCTTTAAAAATGATGGTCGGCGAATTGTAATAAGGAAAGAAGTTTATGAATTTTTCATCTAACATTCATCTTTCATCTAACATTTTTCAAATTGCAAAACTAAACACCGCACTTTAACAATTTAAATGGTTCTCTTTTAATTTTTCGCAAAGGTTTCGTAGGGTTGCAATTTTGTTTCGTTTATCCTTAGACGAATAATTACAGCAGTAGTTTGATGAAGATTCATGAAGCGGTTCATGAGAAGAGGTCATTAAACGTGTTTATATTTTAGCTAAATTGGTCCCTATCCCCATTTGTAACAAAATAGCAGGAGACCTTACGATATTGTTACACATCGAGTTTGATAAAAATCCATTACATTTTAGTGGTTAATGCGAAGAAAGGCATATCTACTTTTAGCTATAGTGGTCCCTTCCCATATAAATAAATTTGGAAGAGGACCTTATAATGATGCTCCAGACCAAGTATGACAAAGATCCACCAAGCTGTTCATGAGACGCTGTATAAAGGCATTTCTAGTTTTACCTCTAGCAGCCCCTAAAAGGGATCAAATGTCCCAGCTGAACAAAGTTGGCTGCGGGCCTAATAAAGATGCTACAAATCAAGTTTGATTAGAATACATGAGAAAAAATCAATTAAAGGATTTTTTTATTTATTATTTTTATTTATTTCTAAAATAGGCCAACTGATCCCGCTTTTAACAAATAGCATATTCGCTATTCATGAATCTTTGGACAATGACGTCACACCTATAAAAAAGTGAAGGTCAAGCAAAACATACAATTGTAATTATTTCAATATTTCTGTTTCATAAGCAAAGTTTGATCGTAGTCATATCACATAGATAAATTGTATGCAGTGTACCTTCATTTCAGTGTAATGAGATTCAGTCATTATATAGCATATATAAAATAAAACAGATTTCAACTGAGTTCAATATTTGCATACCATACTAAAGAAAAATATTCATATATAATAAATCAGTTAAATAATTTATAACAAATATATCAAAGCAAACAAGTATTCATTTTAATATGCAATCTGAATAAGTCACAAAAGCAAGAAGCCTTTTCATATACAGACGACAATTGTAACAAGGAAAATCTTTTAAAAAGCACTTCTCTACATAAAAGACTCTTATCACACCCTTATTCATGTGATACGCAGACCGTATTCAGCTCTTTCTTTAATTTGATATATGTTGGTATTTGAACAGGTTTTTATCATATTTATTAAAATTACTTATCATTTTGAGATATATCAATGTTCTTGCTAAATATACTGAGCCAAAGTTAGCTATAAAACTGTGAACAGCGTCGTTTAGGATAAACGCTTTGTCTACATTTCACTCAGCGTAGCACAATCAACAGAGTGAAAGAAATCTCTCGTCCAATCAGGCAGAGCGTTGCATAAATCTTCCATTTTGTTAAATTATCTATAATGCGTTATCAAGTAGTTTGATTTGCAAACTGAAGTCACGTGGCATAGGTAACGAAAACGAATTTAGACGGCGTCGCCGAAAAACATCCCCTAAAGGTTTATGATACATATATACCAACTTTGTTAAGAAAAATCAAAAGCTTGATTCATTAATTAAGAAGCTACATGAACAAACATTAATTTTATGGAAGAAATTTGGAGTTAACATTTATCTTGTATAAATGAAAAGAATAAGTTCAATTAAAGTTCGTAATCAATCAGATTTTAACTAACATGATGTGTGTGTTTACACAAAGTTTTTCGAATTGCTCATCATTTTTTGTTGAATTGCTCATAAGTTTTTTTAGAAAAATGTTAATACATTATACTCCAAATGCTGTATTGGTTGATTTATTACTTTTTGATAAAATGATATTTATCATGATTTTAAGAACAAACCACCAATAGCTCTTCGTATATACATTTGTAATATGTTATACTAAGAAAATAGGAATCTCGTTTTTTCTCGAGAAAAATTATCTTCACATGTTGTATTAAAGAATGTCGTAAATAGGTTTTCAGTGTTCGAAAAACAGTTTCAAAACAAAACGAAAGAAATTTATCTAGATGTTTTCTCATTTTCTATTACACAAAAAGCACGAATTCTGTAACATGGTATGCTAACATTATGTTTTTATGAATAAATAATATTTCTATATGAATTTATAAAGCAACATGATTTATCACGAGAAATCCAGAAGACATTCAATATTTTTATCAAACTCGAATGCAGAAGTTTATGTTGCTTTTTACGTAATATTTTTAATAATTTCATTTTATTTATTGGCAGTTCAGCATTACAATTTCTTTGTGCATTTAAAAGTTCAAGAATGTGTCTTTGACCTGCCAGGGGCGTACCTGGATGATTTTGAACTGTACGCCAGATATGAGCAGCATAGCTACCACCCAAGCAGAAATGCTGCGAATGTGGGGGAGGGGGTCTCCATCTCCCGGCGGATTGGGTTTTTGGGGCCTCCCCTTGAAAATGTTGACAAATGTTCGGCAAGAAATGCGTTCTTTTGCTATTTTCCAGCATTAATAAATTTTGTTTGTCACATTTATACTACATATAACAAAAATAATCATTTAAATTCGTAGTTTATCACACCGCGCATGCTTACTGGCAGTGATCGTGACAGTGTCTAAAATTGCAGCTGGAGCAGCCCCGGATACTTTGAGGAATATAATCATTTTTCGTATAGAGCCCTAGTGTAACTTTACCCTGCAAAGTGTGTGCTTCAATAGCTCGATCGCTCCCGCACGATACTTGGCCCGTACCAGTATTCATTATTTCATTACTAATTTTATCAAGATTTTAATATGTTTAATATATATTTCGCAGATTTTTCCTTGAATTACTTCGATCAAAATGGATTATGCCAGACATAATATGTTGAAAAGTCAGAGTTCTGTGAATTACTCTATAAAATACACTCTAGGACAAAAAACAACTTAAATCAACAATAAAAGTAGATAATATAGTTATGTTTCAAAATATTTGCGTCACTGAGACACTTTGTCATTCTATAATATAATTGTTTAGGCAGTTTATCATTCTATGATATACATTATTGTGCAACTGCCCACGCAGGCATATTATGTATCGCCAAATGACCTAACAATGTGTGTGCTAGGGTAACTGCATCTAAACTCTTACCTAATCCCAACTGCTACACATGTGAACAAATCGCATAAGATGTTGTTATCATTATTTATTATTTAATATCCTCTACAATGTATAGATTGCATACTTATTAGGCAATGATTGGAACGTTAACGCACACATTAAGGAAGTACTAGTTTTTTTGTTGTTATCATTTTTGAAATCTTCGTCAGTGTTTAATTTAATGCATGACTTCTGCATCTGAATTTTGACAGGTTTTTGATAAATGTATCTACCCACACATTGCAAATATTTTTTCTAGTAACTGTAAACAACATCTTATATTTCCAAACGCAAATTAAAACTACTAAATTACTAAATGGTATTTCGGTATCTAGATTTGGATATAGATTGATAGATTTAATTGCAACCATGAAAAAGATCTTCATCATCACGCCAAGAGTGTTATATTTTTTTCTTAACATCGGCTGATAATTTTTGTTCTGCAGCTGCTCTCTTGGTTTACCAATAAAACACATGTCATTTGAAATTTGAACAGCAGAGTAAGACGGGTGTCCTGTTTTTGTGCTAACAAATTTTCCGATATGCCCAATACACCGAGGTTTAATGGACATACATAGTAGAAACGAATGCTCGGTCGTTGCCGTAGAAACTTGCACGCACATTAGATTTGTTGGGTATAACGAGGCACCGACACAAATTTAGGTCATATGGGAACTTTCTAGCTTTGATGGTGGAGGAAGACCCCAGGTGCCCCCTCCGTGCATTATTTCATTACGGGCGGCCAAAGACCACCGACCTTCCGTAAGCCAGCTGGAAGGCTTCCATATGATATGCACAATAGAATCTCTATCGCAAAATGATTCCTCGAAGTGATGCTCTAAATCTAAAACATCCAATTAGTATACATGAATATTAGATATAAATCATTGGCTAGACTTTTTGTACTAGTTATAAATATTTATACTTTGTTTAGCTAAACATGCATTTTGTCTTATTTTACAATTCATGGCTTTATCCAAGTACCAGTTCATGGCTAGTTATGTCTAAAGGAGGCACCCGGGGTCTTCCTCCCAACATTAAACACTGTTAAAAGCTGGATAGTTCTTTTGAGCTTGTAAGATATTGCAAGTTTACTTTAATTGATCACCTTATATTAAACATTGTAAACATTTCAGGGTTTACCTGTATATTTTGCATGGCATTAATACACTTGCTTCGCTTGCATTGTTCGAATGTTTTTACTTAAGTTTGTCACCTGGGCATTTTTGTTCTTGTGAGACATTTCTATGCGTAATATTTTCTATAGAAAACTTTAACCAAAGCATTCCAATATACACATATCCATTCGTTTTGTCCTCGCTGTCAGTTTGTGTACTCGTGCGTGCGTGTGTGCGTGAGTGTTTCTATTTGTGACAGACCTATTTGGCGGTCTGTGGCTCTGTCTGTTTTTGTGCTGTGCTCTAAGATTCCATGAAATTTACACTTACCCTTTACGTTTTTCTATATTCACAATTATTTAAATAAACCACAAATCTGTCTAATATTTCAAAAACGAATTTGATAATCTCATTAAGATGATATTGTTCAAATGAAGAAGTTTAAATAGCCATCTAAACTCCTAGGCTTTACATTTTATTGCATTTTTAGCATTTTAAGCCTTTTCATTTTTACGGTGCCGACTTTGTATGCCCAGGTACGCCCCTTATCCCAAAATCAATGGGGATCATATTGTGACCCAGACCAATAACCCTTTAAAACCCGAAGGGGTTAGATCAAATAGTTCTGAACTTATTGAACTGAAAACGTTTACCAAATGCAGGCCCCTGTGATCTTAACCTTTGATCTGTTGAACCAAAAACAGTACTGAGCATCTACCCTCTAGCCAATTATCTATGAAATTTGAAGTCTGTAGGTCAAATTGTTCGAAAAGTGATTTTGATTTGTTTTCGAAATTCAGGCACCTGTGACTTTAATCTTTGACCTTTTTATCGCAAAATTAATGTTCATTGACTGACCAAGACTAACAAGCCTATGAAATTTGAAGGTTGTATGCATAATCTGTTTACGTACGGTATATCTTTCACATTTTCAATTCAGTTGACTTAACTTCATCAACGGCATAAATTTCAAAATCAGCTTGATTTAATATGTAATAGAAGTTAAATTTGGTTTTTCCTCAACACCTTCTACAAGCTTTGTCCAGAATGAAACTGCTCTATTTTATATCAACAGAAACTTGAGCGATGCTCATTTCAGCATAAATAAAACAGTATGGTGTTGATCTTTTTCTAAATTAAAAGGTATTTATAGAATTGTAACGGAACTGTTTCTACTGTCAAAGTGATGGATTTTACTTTCATATATATGTAGTAGTGTTGGTGTATATTTTCTCAGACAAAGATCTATTTGCATGTCAAGTTTAAGGTGCTTTTTTTGTCGTGTTCAAAGTTGGTGATATGGTTTACAAAAAACACCTGTTGCTTAAATATATATAACATGATATTTGTAATTATCAACCATTACTATAACAACAGTGTCATGTCCAAAAATATTTCGTGGGGACTTGCATTGGATCAAATTATGCCAGAAGTAAGTTTACGAGCTTCCGTGACCGTGTGGTCAAGAACATTGACTTCAAATGAGCCGCATCAGGAGAAAACCAACATAGTGCGTTTGCGACCAGCATGGATCCAGACCAGCCTGCGTATCCGCGCAGTCTGGTTAGGACCCATGCTGTTTGCTTTCAAAACCTATTGCAATTAGAGAAACCGTTAGCGAACAGCATGGATCCTGACCAGACTGCGCGGATTCGCAGGCTGGTCTGGATCCATGCTGGTCGCAAATGCACTATGTTGGTTTTCTCATGGTATGGCTCAAATCACTTTACCCTTACCGATGTGGTTTCGAACCCTCGCTTGGAACGTAGAATTCTGCTCATGAGGAATTAATTCAGCTAGTTTACGGAAGTCGGTGGCTCTGTTCAGATGCCTTCAAATACCTGAAATAAATGTTTGGAGTGGCTGTTGAGGTCTTCCTCCACAATCGAAAGCTCGAAAAATCAACATATGATCTAAATTGTGTGTCAGTGTGACTCTAACCTAACCAACATTTAAACCCACCCCTCATCAAAAAGAAAAAAAAAGCAGCGTCTGTACTTAAGCAATGTCCTCTTAAACAATAAAAAGGGGACACATTTTCTCCTTCGCGTGTTTGCCAATTTCTATCATGTGCATGTCACGGCTGCTATCTCTATACAAGCATTCATTTTATAATGAAAGCATTTTCCGAATCTGCTTTGTTTCTGTAATTTCTGCTAAGTCATACCATTTAAAAACCAGCTTAAATCTAACAAAACAACACGTCTGTATCTGAAAAATTCTCTCTGTCTGTTCTGGGGGCTTTATCTCACTCTGTCCCTCTGGTCAGATCGCTCTGTGTCTGTACTAGTAGAGGATGATTTCGCGCCTTGTGTGGCTGCAGTTGCTGTAAAGCGCCTTTGAACGTGTTTATCATGAAAAGGGCGCTATATAAGTCTGGTATAATAATGTTAATAATAAAAACAATTAATTTTAATCTGAAGTGACAACATAAATGGTTTTTAAATTCTGCTTGGGTAGACTTCACAGTTTTTTTGCATAAGAAATGGCCTCTTATTCAAAATAAATGTAAACAATTTTCTGAAGTAGCTGAAAAATGATATCTGGCGGTAATTTTCTAGTAATGTCGGATCTACTCTGGATAATATATTGGCCTGAACGTGTACTTCTATTGTTAAAAAAGGGGAAAAAAGGCAGTTACATAAATCCTTAAATTTTCAAACTTTTTGTATTGCATGAGAATGTGCCAAGGATGGTTGCTGTAAGAGGAAAAGATGTGAAGATCAAAGCAATCACAGTATGTTAGTAGAAGACAAGTCTGGCAAAGCCAAAGCAGCATTTTTGGATGTCATCTAAGGTCTGGCGATCACGTTTTGATAACTAATGTTTTGATTAACTTGTAAAACAACAGCGTGGCACTATCAACAACTAAAAATTGAAAAAAGGTGAGGTACAATGTATATGATTTTTAAAGACTATAACTTGGTCAGGTGTCTGACACTTTATATACATTTATTGAATGCCTTGCCGGTCGATAAATTCGAGCTATTCAATAAGCGTTCCATTATATGACATCAGAAATTAATTTTCAGGCACCTTTTTAAAGTTTTTGACTTAATAAGACATAGTGTTGAACAAATAGTGATTGTTTAAAAAATTAAGAGCAAAATCAATCCTTGCAATATTGCAGTCTTAAAAAAAAGCAGCAACAGCTTCATGCAAGAAATCAGAGCTGAAGTTTAATTCTTTGTACATGTTATATAATTATTTTTAATAGTGATAATGTTTGCAACATTTCTTTCTTTATGATTACAGACTTGTGGTGCCACAGTCATTTCAAGAACCATAGTTGTAGAGACAGTTGGGGTTGTTGATTCAGTTTGTTTTTTCCAGAATATAACAAATAATCTATATATGACATATGTTTGACAAAAAATTCATTATGAAGATATGCCGAGTGTGTTTGTCAATGTCCTGTTTAAATGTAGCTTAATATGTTCTTCTAATTCACTAATCCGTAGCATACTGATTAACAGATTACTTTTGAAGACGTTCACATCTTTATCTTAATACATGTTGTCGTTTGTAGCACAATAAATTTACACTGACATCAGACCTTAATAAACGTACCTTTGTTGAATGTTGCTTATATGTAGAGTATCTTCTCTTCTCATGTAGAATCTAGGTATACACTTATGTGTTTATATTTATGTTAATATATCTAATATTCCTCGTTTTGATACTTGCCTTTTAAAATTTTTGTTTCGTCACAGATCGATATTTCCTATATTAGAGTTTTTTAAATCTACCGAATATTCTATCCGGATACTTCCGGAAACTTCCGACATGTTGCAGAACTTGTCTGTGACAGTCTACGAACAACCCGATTCACTTTAGTTTTCGAAAATCGTCGAAATGCTGGGGCACGTGGTATACTTCCCTTATATCTGCTGTTGTACTCAAGATACCGTTTATTCAAATACAGTTTATATTCCTTCGAAGGTCCAGACATTTCTTTGATAATCAATGGAAGTACAATTGCTTTTCCAGGTGTAACAGTGCGCCATTTTAGATCGTCAAGCTGCCCGCTATACAAATGTTTAATATTACACGTTGATAAACAATTATAAGAAACGTTAAACGCCATTTTACTTAATAATATATTCACTAATGATACGAACTGCATTTACAATAATCCAATTCAATTCATACCATTTTTTCTTTCGATCAGTTGCGCAGTTGGCACGGCCTCGATAAATTTGAATGATTTATATCATGCAACAATCATAACGATTAGACATTTTAAAGACGACCAGACATACCGTCAATGATTGACCTTGTTGACAATGTACCTATTGGGCGTGTGGCTCTACCTGGTGACTGTTTGGATCTCATGAAAGAACTGACCGTTAATACGTGAACCAGTTGCTTAAGTTACAAGACAAAATCAGTACAGTACAGTGTCACAATTAAAATCTGATCTTTCGCAAGAGTGAGAGAGGCAGAGAGAGAGAGAGAGAGAGAGAGAGAGAGAGAGAGAGAGAGAGAGAGAGAGAGAGAGAGTACTACAAATGTTAAGAAAGAGATCAAGCCGCTTTACTAATGTACGGTACATGTATATATGTATTGACCATATTTAGTTTGAGTTTTAATTCATTGCGGCATACATTCAATAGTTAATTTTTATTTTATTTAGCATCTGTTCATACTGAGCTTCAGAGAATGCTCCGACACATGGTGTCTGTGGGTTTCAATGTATTGTTTCATTTTGTCTCAAATTGAGATAAGATAATGCAAAAGCATTTGAATTTTCCATGCAAAATTGATAATATGCATGTTATTTATAACACTGCTAGATTAAAAACTCGAAAAATGCATCTTAAACTGTATCCGACCAGGGGCGTGATCAATGCTATAGAATGCATATATATGGTTAAAGACAATGCACAGTAGACAAACTGTAATTAAACGAATATATTTATTGTTATCAGTCACGCGAATAGAAAATGTAGTGCCATTTTGCGTGAAGTGAAACAACCACTTGAACATTCAGTGAATAATTTGTATAGTCTTTCACTTCGTCACCTATGAAAAGAAGAACAACCATTTTATTCACTGGCGAGTCGAGAAATACAGCCAACAGCAGAGATATTGCACGAATTTAGGAGGGTTATTTTAACCGGCAAAAATGTTTGCCCTTTTCTAGATGCAGCCAATGATATTTTATTACACGCGCACATGAATGATATTTTTGTTTTTGTTTTTCATACTGAGTAAAATTGCATGAACTTTTTACCGAAAAGTCACGCATGATCACACATCATTTAGAATGTCGACATTTGATATAATTCCACTTTAACTTACTGACATTGTTTTCATTTGTGTAGTCAGTCGTAGCTAAAGAAACGTTATCTTTTCCATTCGTTCCATTCGCGTCTTTTAGAAAGATACGTTTGCCCTTATTTCGGTATATTTAATGTCAGCTTGATACAAAATGCATATATAGACTATATAAAAACCTTGACAATGATTAATTGTATGCTACTTTAGAGTATTTGTAAACAACTTCTATGCATGGTTATTCGATACTTATTTCCTTTATGTCTGTCTATTTTTTTTGGCTGGGTTTAACATCACACTGACAAAATTAAGGGTCATACGATTATGACTTTCCAGCTTTTGGTGGAGGAGGAAGACCACAGGTGCCGATTCGTGCATTATTTCAGGTATGAGCGGGTATCTGGGTAGAACCATCGGTCTTTCATTTGCCAGCTGCATGACTTCCTTCATCACCCAAGAAACCGTACCATTTTGTCGATAAACCTCATTATTCATGAAACGGTGGTACGGTAAAAATAGTCAGTGAAGGGGAAAAGTTAGATTTTGCAAATGGATGGATACAGTGACAATATAACCTCGGAAATATGTCTTTAAATTTCTCTTTTTTTTATTAAACAGTAAGAGTCTTTACATGGGTAGAACGCTTGCACAAATGTGTATAACGGTAATTAATACTGTGTAAACAAACCGTATTAATAGAAGACATACGGGGTACAGTCACGCAAACACTCTTAACAACGCGCAATCGATCAACTATTATATATCTTGTCTGTTAAGACTTTAATTTCGGAGTTAAGAATAGCAAGCCATTGCTTTTTACATTGCAGTAAAAATACTGTCCAACCAATTGTGATCTGTGCTTTATTTCAAAATCGGGAAGAGCTTTATCTGTATTATATTTAATAACAGAAACTGGGTTTAGTCATACTACACCATTTTGTCAATATTTTTGCGTAGCCAAAGTCGGAAATGTTATATTGGATATGTCAAATCAACATAACTAAAACGCGTTTCGCATGCTGCATTTGCATCTTGTGACTTTATGTGCTATACGAAGAATATGTTTTAGTATTTGCTCCGGATTTTTGTTGTTTAACAGGTGAGTTGTTTGAACATTTAAACAATGATAGTAGCTGTAATATTTTATAATAATATTGTACATTGTATGCGTTGTCTCTGACTAAATTTGTCCAAAGACCAATTTCTCATGTTGTACGAATTAAGGGCTCAACCAAATTGCGTTTACTGTATCATAATTGCTTAACTCCTGTATGTACATGTATATATTTACAGCAATATAGAATAATTAAACTAACCAGTTTTATTACACGAATGTACAAAATGTACATTCGTTTTAAACATCAACTTAACAATATAATACATGCAAGATAGTATCCTTGAAAAGCGGTGTTGATTTAAACAATATTAATTTTCCAAATATGTATTTCATACAAACATTTATTAATGTGATAAGATTGAGGAGTAAGCTATTTAAGCTTGTATTAAAACCTCTTTACTGAAAAGCAGTATTGAATACAGTCGTGTAAAGATTTTGAAAGCGTATTCATATCAAATAATTTTATACTTTATATACAAAGGACAAGTGATGCATGAGGAAGTAATTTAAATAGTTCAGTTTAGAAAATTGAGGAAGTGAAAATGCTTGAATCATTGATAGTCTGTTTTGTATTCTAAACATAATATAAGAAATCCGCGGGCTTGTAGCCTCATTTTGTATATGACTACATTGTTCCTTTGGTGTTAGTATGAAAACCAATCTGACTAAAGTACATATCCTATTACGCTACGCATAGGATCTGAAAACGACCTATTCATTGCCTCGTTCTGACGGCTCTTTCTCTAGCCAATCAGAGCCTAGCTTACAACATCTTGCAAATCTACATGTAGCATTGACTTTTGATATTTACAATTCTTATGTCGTAATGTATCAGATAGCCGGTTAGCTCAGTCGGTAGGCCACTTGCTTTGTAAGCGAGGGGTCCCGAGTTCGAGTCCTGGAATAACCGCATATTTTTCTTATCCTATGACAATCGAACAAGTCGTCTGATTGGATAACATAAAAATAGCAATAATGGAAATCCAAAATATACAGAAGACGAATGTGAATAGGCCGTTCTCAGATCTTCGTTTAGAAGATCAAGTACTTTAGTCAGATTGGTATGAAAACGACATTAAGGGTTTTACAAATATTTGTATTTCGTCATAAAACTAAACTAAAGTTATCCTGTCAAATTTTGATAAGATAATGATGAAGCATTTAAATGTAATGTAATTATATATAGCCGCAGAGCTTGCAGACCTATCGTAGTTATTTCATTTATTTACATATTATTTTTTTACTACAAGTTGATTTTAGTTCAAACAGCTCAGTATCATGAGCAAGTATAACACATTGAAATATACTAAGTTTTCGGAGAAGAAAGGTCATTGAGATGTGTACCGTTGATCTAAGTAGGCGTAGTAATTTGCGGCACCTGTACGAAAAAAAAGGAACTGTTTTACAGCTGTAAAACGTCTGTAAATGAACTGTATTTTGAAATTACACCTGTAAAAGACCTGTAAGTGGAAAATAACCAGAAATACAATTGAAATTTACAGGTGTAAAACATGCATTTCTCAAAAGATACAGCTGTAAAAAAATACAGTTGAAAGTTACAGCTGTAAAATGATCATGTCTCAAAATTACAGCTGTAAATTGTTTGGAGGGAAACATGAGTACTGTCAGCCATCTTTAATTAAATTTGGCGGGATATAACTGAAGTTCACAAAGAAACTACATTTTCTAAAATATTGGAATTCTAACCATTATAGAGTAAGTGCAACTGTATTAATATTTAATATAGTTATAAAAGGACATATATATGTACATGCATTAACTATTGACACTATAATAGAAGTTGATAAGTTTTAGTGAAATAATTACAGAATTGTCATATGTTTTAATGACAAAGAAAGAAAACAATATCTGATGCACAGTATCTACTTTGACTATCCTACTCTTGAATTTTGCAAATGGTATACTGTAAACATATTTCATTGCCGTTTATTTACTTACAAGATAATTTATTTTGCCATTTTTGTAGCAATTGCTACCTTTCCTAGAAAATTACAATTCACCCTAAAACTTTTTGTACCTCTGCTTTCGTCCCTTAAAATAATGTCTTCTTTTTCAACACCTGTAATATTTCTATAGCTGTATCTTTGAGGCATTTTTACAGCTGTAACCTTTAGGCATTTTACAGCTGTTACTATTTCATCTTTACAGCTGTAACTTTTTCATTTTTACAGCTGTAGGTTTTTTTACAGCTGTATCTCATTTGCATAATTCGAACTGTTTTACAGTCGTTTGACAGCTGTAAATTAAAATCTACAGCTGTAAAATCAATGTTGATAATGAAATCTACAGGTGTAAATTTGAAATAATCATGACTGTAATTTTGAACAAAAATACAGGTCTTTTATAACTGTAAAATTTCATACAGGCTTTGAAGTTTCATTCTACACCTCGAGTGTATTGTCTTGTCTAGTCCGATGAATATACACTGAAGAGGCCATCTCCCAAAGAACAAGGACTTTGTGGACTGTATGCATGTATACATATATTATATGAGCCGCGCCATGAGAAAATCAACATATTGGTTTTGAGACCAGCATGGGTCCAGACCAGCCTGCGCATCCGCGCAGTCTGGTCAGGATCCATGCTGTTCGCTAACAGTTTCTCTAATAGCAATAGGCTTTGAAAGCGAATAGCATGGATCCTGACCAGACTGCGTGGATGCACAGGCTGGTCTGGATCCATGCTGGTCGCAAAGCCACTATGATGATTTTCTCATGGCGTGGCTCATATATGATATATGTAGTGGATTCATAGAAAACAGCATGTCTCATAGTGAAAGTAGATATATTTATTTATGATCTTCCCGGTATAATTAATCATCATTTATTGTTTCTTGTTGTTTTCTGTCTGTTATTGATTTATGTATATTAATGTCTGAATATCTCTGTGAAACAACGAAATTTTACCAAATATATAAAGTTTGCAAGTTCCTACAGCAAACACAGTGTGTGCCTAAATACTTGTATGTCAATAAACATAATATCTACATTCGTGTTACTGCACTAGAATATGTGTCAAATAAAAAAAATATGTTCCAAATTTTTATGTTCCATGCTGTACTTACAGGTAAATGTGTCGTTTTCTGTATGTGCTCTTAGATTGATGAGATAGAACTAAACATACAAATTGATATACTTACATGCTCTAATAATTCAAAATATCATTTCTAACTGCAGATAAACAAGAAAGATAAAGCCGAGTATAAAATATCGGAGAAGAGACACAGCATCGTAAGCGCAAGAGCAGCTGCAAGCGCTAGTTAAAAGTAATTAACTAGTTACAACAGCGGTATGACGTTTCAGAAGTACAAAAGTGTGATTTTGGTTTGAACATAAACAGATATCTCTGTCATATTGCGGATATTTTCTAACATCGTGGTATTCAAAACATGCGAAAGAGGAGAACATTCCAGTCATTTAAGTTTCTAATTTATTTACTTGGTTTAATGTCATTGTTTTGTGTGTTGATAGGTGTAAATAAGCTTCGTCCAGAGTGCTTACCTCATCACTCACCTGTAAGGTGTAAAATGGTTCATTCAGATTATACTTTTCTCGTAACTAGACGTCCATTGGAAGCTTCTCCTCTATTAAATATAACAAGACATAATGAGAGAAAAGAAACTGCTAAGGAAACGAAGATTGACACACAAAAATCCTCAAACGATATCGTTAAAGCTCCAAAAAGGGGTGTGAAAACATCTAAGGACATTGCAAGACTGTCAAATAATGTTCCTAAACCAGTGCCTAGGACAAGAACGTATACTATTGCCGAATTAATGAAAAGAGCTAAAGAAGATCAGCATTTTTTGACAAAAATTCTAAGCCAGTCATATTGGCATCGAAGGACAAAAGACGTTCTTCAACGTTATTTTACAGGAACGGGCTACTCCTTTGAACCTGAATTCAAGACTGACAGGAATGAAAACCTGATTAACGATTATGACATTTATAATGACGTCATGGTGTTTTTACATATTCAGAAGACAGGCGGAACGCATTTAAATGAAAGATTAGCAAGTCGATTACAAATTCCATTTAAATGTAATTGCCCGGAAAAGCAGAAGGTGTGTCCGTGTTTAAATCCAAAGGGTAATGTGTGGATATACAGTTCCAGATTTTCCGGTTGGCCTTGTGGATTACATGCAGACTGGACACAGCTGCACAGATGTTTACCTGGGCAGCTTGATCTGACTGAAAGGGGAACAAGGAACAGAAGGTTTGTTTTGCACATTTAGCAAAGTCTGTTTCTTGGTGTTCACATTTAGTCATTCTATTGATATGTACAGTCAACTCGCCAATAAAGAATCACTGTCAATAGCCGGTCACTTGAAAATAACATGTGAATCTCTCTTAAACATATTAGAGTATGCAATGTTTAAGTATCCAGTTATATACACTTATCACATAGCAATTATTAGACATAATCTAATGAGTTCCATGAGTAGATAACTTACAACCATGTTTCCTGACGTGGATTTAAGCACTCTTGAAATCTTCGAACACACAAATTTGGTATCATACTGACGAGTGAAACACATACTTTCATAGGAATAATATGATTATGAATTTTAGATTGACTTCGATGACAAAAAGTGCCATCAAACAAAGGGCGGTCATTCAGCCAATAGAGAATCACCCATTTCAGAGATAATCAAAAGGTTGTTCATTCTGCTTAGAAATACAAATCAAAGGTTGATTTGATGTTGTCCCGGTTTGAACTGGCAAATTTAGATAAATGAATAAGGTTCTGTGAATCAGTATTTTTATTTTAGTTTTAGATATAGATTGTGCAAATTATGCCTAGAAATACAACTGTGAAAACTAGTGCTATTTTCCTTTACTTAATATCTCCTGTTTGAAATGTAAACATACTGTTTCTCATTATATTCTATCTTAAAATGTTTATTTCTAATGTCACAGGCATGTTTTGTCAGAAGAAAAGACTATTTTTTCAATCGATAGAAAATATGATAAAGTAGGTGACCCCCTATTGGCAAAAGTGACCCCCTATTGGTGAATCAGACAGGTATAAATATTTCATCATAACTTCAGACATAAAAGAATGATTCAAATAGATAGTGACCCGCTATTGGCGAGTTATCTGTACAAACATAAATTACTCTAGAAATATGTAAATAGATCAATTTAGATTTAGTTTTTCGATTTAAATTAAATTTCGATTTCGATTGAATCTACAGCATTTAGTAAAGTATATTTTATGCGTATTCGAATCTTTCGTGTATTCCATTATTAAAAATTAACTTTTTAAATACAACCTAAGACTAAATACAATTTTTTAAGTCGAATATGTATGGACAGGTTTATAGTAAACTACACATCTGTTTAACGTTTTAATTTATCACAAGGCAATTAAGTGGCGATGAATCGACATCAAACTAAGAAAAACATTATGTTAGAGTTACAAACGCTCGTCACACTTGTTTCATGTCATTACAAAGCAGTTTTATGTTTTAATATCGCTGCCAGTTAAAGCTTTAACTGATTTTATTAATAAAGGAACTCAATCAGGACCACAGACTAGATAAATCAACCAATCAATAATGGAATAATAAACTCTATAAAATGATCTTTTGAAAGATGGTTTAATTGATATTTAAATCTATAAGAAGATCATTTACACGCATAGAACGCAACCAATCAAAATAATAAAGACTTAGTTTGATCGAGACTAATCAAGAATGGTAATGAAATTTGCAAACCCCTCACGCTTTAATAGCACAATTCTATTAGATATAAAAAATGATTGCACTCCATGAGACCAGAAAATGACAACACTGAGGCCATCACTCATCACTTAAATGCTACTTAATTCAGTCTGTTAATGAGAGGTAATGAAATGTGCAGCAATAGTGAAAAGAGCATATGTTGTTGTAAAGAGTTATTACAGTGTTACAGGATGGTTCCATTTTTACTGATGAGGTTACTCTTTTGCTTCAGTCTAAACCTTGGTTTGTTTTCTTTTCCCTTTGTAGATAGTTCCTATTGCCGTTTGTTATAACATTGTACTTGTTTCCTTGGTATCTTTTGTGACTAAAACTGAGTTTATAATTATTTATTTTAGCTCGATTGTAATTAAAGCTTCAAGTTTATTCGAACTACTGTCGAGAGTAACTTGAGTAATTGACTCTCGTGTCTCCTTTTCCGCTTCTTTAGCCAGTAGTGCAACTGGTGAATTTCAGTGTTATTTCTACTGTAAGCAAGAATAGAAGTTAGTGTTTAAAACCAGCAACTTCCTCTGGTAACTTTACATGATAGAAGCAACACTGCTTTCACAAAACCTCGGTTTAGAGTGACATCTGAAAGATTGTTAGTTATTTCAGTTGCAGAAATGAGACAATGAACTTGCAGGTACCTGTGTTCTGTTATTCAACATCTTGTCCACGTACCACTGCATACTCTAAGATGTATAAGCTCACTCTCTTACACTCGATGTATAAGGTCTATGTTTCATAATTGAGCCAGGAGACAAGTCACAAATATCCATTAATGAATTAGACAATGGCAAGTTTGTGCTTACTAAGGCCATATACCCGTGGAATGAAAACAGCCATCGGAAAGATTAATTGGATTTTGATGAATATTTGAAATTTTATTTTCAGATATTTTTACTTCACTCAACTTCGAGATCCTATTGCCCGATACATGAGCGAATTTTACCACCAGAGTGTTGTCGGCGGACACTGGCAGGACGCGCTATTAGGGTGTGGTCCAGGTTTTTCAGACTGGACGGATATAAGACCCTGCTTTGTGACAGAAACATGGAGAGGTGTGACATTAGACAATTTTATGGCATGTCAGCATAATTTAGCAACTAACAGAATGACACGAATGCTAGCTGACTTAAATAGATCAGATTGTTACAGAAATTATTTGGATAAAAGAGCAGTCTATAAAAGGGCTATGATGTGGACAGAATCAGCGAAGGAAAATTTACAGCAAATGCCTTACTTTGGCTTTATGGAAGATACGGAGGCGTCCGATAAGTTGTTTTCGCATATATTCAAGATGAGGTTTAAGGTTAGAAGTTCGAATTTACGAGGTCGTAGCTCTCAGATCCGAATTACAGAGGAGCAGTTTATGAAATTAATCAAACTGGTCGAGCTAGACATTCATACATATCTGTTTGCGAAAGATTTATTTCAAAGCCGACTACGTAACTTGTAACGAGAATTATATTGTTTAATTATGATTACATATCTATGTACATCAATAAAATACACACACCGACCTGCCTTTGTGAGGCCATCACATGGATTTAAAGTCCAGTGCTCCACCTCTGTACCACTAAGACTTTTTGTTGTGTTCAAAACACAGGTGAAAATTGAAATAATTGAACGCCATTTTTTTCATGTATTCAAACAAGAAAATTAACCGTATGATTGAAATGAAAAATATAGTTTAAATTCTTATCATAAACTGTCATAAAGTACCAGCAATCTGTAACTCGAGATCGGAAAGCAAGTGGGTAGTTCGTACTATTTTTAATATTCGGTGAAAGCTTTTTCTGAGACAGACCCGTTGATACGTGCAGTCATAAAATTTAAAAACAAAAACGACATGTTCTGAAATCTAACTCCTTGTTTTTAGCTCACCTGAGCACGAAGTGCTCAAGGTGAGGTATTGTGAACGGTCATTGTACAGCGTCCGTAGGCATCCGTCGTCCGTCGTGTGTCGTCCGTCAACATTTTCCTTGTGAACACTCTAGAGGTCACAGTTTTGACTCAATATTTATGAAACTTAGTCAGAATGTTTATCTTGATGATCTCTAGGCTAAGTTTGAAATTGGTTTATGTGGTTCCAAAAACTAGGTCAGTAGTCTAGAACAAAGGAAAAGCTTGTGAACACTCTAGAAGCCACAGTTTTAACTCAATCTTTATGAAACTTGGTCAGAATATTTGCCTTGATGATCTGTAGATCAGGTTCGAAACTGGGTCATGTGGGGTCAAAACCAAAGTCAGTAGGCCAGATCAAAGGGAAATCTTGAAAATTGGTCAGAATATTTGTCTCCATGAAATCATGAGGTCAAACATGTTTACACTGCAAATATTGCGTACATATAGTTGGCTATATTGATATCCCCATGTCTCAGGCGGAAGTAAAATAAGCTTAGAAATATATGCCGGTGCCATAGAAGTGGAATGTCTTAGTAATCTGATATTCCTGTTACATATTTTATGCATCTGAGGTATTATAAAGAAATGTTCACCTAAAGGTTTTATGAAGGAAACTTGAATAATTCATTAGTTTAGGTTTGGAACACATTACATTATTTGATTTTTCCTGACCTAGATAAGAGACGCCACGTATTCAGGTTCACTTCTCGTGGTATTGCAGCACCTCGCTGAGTCAGAATGTTTGTCTTGATGATTTCTAGGTCAAGTTTGAAACTAGGTCATGTGGAGTCAAAACTAGATCAGAACGCTATAGGCCATAATTGTTACCCAAACTTTATGAAACTTGGTCAGAATGTTTGCTTGATGATTTCTAGGTAAGTTTGAATCTGGGTTCATGTGGTTTAAAAACTAGCTCATCGGTCAATCAAAGGAAAACCTTGTTAAACACTATAGGACCAAGTTGTGACCCACTTTTATGAAACTTGGTCAAATCTTTGCCTTGATGATTCCTAGGTGAGGTTTGAAACTGGGTCTTTTGGTTAAAACAATGTCACCGGCCAGATCAAAGGAAATCTTGTAAATTGGTAGACAATTTGTACCATGTTAAATCTGGTCAAAACTTTGTGTAACCTAGGTTGATGGTTGTGGTATTCTGGTAGAGCGACAGTAGGCAATCAGGATCTTATTGTTAATATTTTACATAAACATGAGTTCACAAGTCGTGATAACGTAGAGAAATGGTCAATACTACATGAGATTGTTCAATCGTCTCTTTTGAGTTTTTCATATACAATGAAGTTCCAATGTATTGTATCGGCAAACTAATGACTTCAATCGATCTTGAAGTAAAATGCGAATTAGTGATTATGCAAACAATGCGTTAATATAATAAGATGGAATGTGTATTTGAACAGACAGATGCATGCAAATAAAATAATATTATATTGCTTTCTTTGACAAATATTGCGTACATGTAGTTGGCTATTGATATCCCCATGTCTACGCGGACGTAAAATAATCGTAGAAATATGCCGGTGCCATAGAAGTGGAATGTCGTAGTAATCTGATATTCCTGTTACATATTTTATGCATTTGAGGTATTATAAAGAAATGTTCACCTAAAGGTGGTATGAAGGAAACTTGAATAATTCATTAGTTTAGGCTTGGAACATTACATTATTTGAGCCGTGCCATGAGAAAACCAACATAGTGGCTTTGCGACCAGCATGGATCCAGACCAGCCTGCGCATCCGCGCAGTCTGGTCTCGATCCATGCTGTTCGCTTTCAAAGCCTATTGGAATAAGTGAAACTGTTAGCGAACAGCATGGATCCTGACCAGACTGCGCGGATGCGCAGGCTGGTCTGGATCCATGCTCGTCGCAAAGCCGCTATGTTGGTTTTCTCATGACGCGGCTCATTTGATTTTAACTGACCTAGATAAGAGACGCCACGTATTCAGGTTCTCTTCTCGTGGTATTGCAGCACCTCACTGAGTAATTCTTAACCTTTTGCCTGCTCTGCCATTGCGACCAGTGCAGACCAAGATGAACCTGCATGGGTCATGATCTGTTCTGTTCGCTATTCAGTCAGTAAATTTTCAGTGAGCACCCCAGTGGTACTGTTCAATTTGAATGATGGACCAGTCCATTTTAGAAATTTAGCAGGGTAAAGTTTAAAAGTTCAGAGGGATATAATAATCTTGCAAAAGTACTTACATATACGATTGCAGCTCGGCCCCAGCCAATATGTATGATTTCTGTGCCGCAGTCAAGAAGTATTGGTCGCATGTCCACAATCAATCGTTTCTAATTCAACTTGTAAAACAGATGCTGTAACCAAACTAGTATTAATTAGTGAAGAAATTATATATCGAATATTTTGAAGATTTTAAACTGACTGAATAGAGCGTTAAATTTTGTACCTATTTTATGAACTTGAAATGGTTGGTACAATATTTGGTAAGTGCTACAAATTTAGATCGAATTGGAGAAACTGTTTTATGTAAAAAATTTCAGTGAACTGTTGAAGTATTAGAGTAAAAAATAAATTATTTTGGGAATTTCACAGATCCATTTTTACTGTTAGATCAAAATCAATCGAATCATTCATAGATTGTTTTTTTGGTTTCACACGTGAACATCAGATCTTAGATGTGCATTCATAATTCATTTGAAACCTTGATTTTATTAAACTATTCTACACTGGTACATGTGCGTGTATGAGGGATCAGCTGCAACCTTGGCAGAATAAAATAACTCTACACAATGAACGAATATAAAAAAAAACTACATTTTGATTTAAATGTCATCATCACATAAGGTCAAAACTTTGTCCTATAACTAAATCTGTTGATTGTCTGTTGACAGTCTGCATAAAATATCAAAACAAACTGTTAAGCTAGATCTATTCAGCGAAACAATACCCGTATCTCCCATTATTCTCTTTACAACGAGTACACACTATAAATAGATGTCATATAACACATGTAGATGAAACTTGAAACCAGGAACACCCGAAGTCATTCGGTTCATTTAAAGTGGCGATCGCTTAAACGTCGTTGAAATTTTACCCTATAAGCCATGACTCAAATATCTAATTGGTGCTCTCAACGCAAGCTTTCATATCAATAATATATATATATATATTCTTTACAGATAATATGCACATTAGTCAGAGTTAAATACAATGTTTCTTTTTGTATGTACTTGCATTATTATGCTGATAATGATTAAGGTTGATATGTTGTATATCTCGTTATAATGTTATGCATTAATTTAACAAAGAAAAATGCCCAGACACAAAGTAAAACACATATGAAATGATGTGTGCATGCATATGTTCAGGTTACAAAATGAACTGTCCATTTAACAACTAGTCGTGGAATTTCATTGATTCATATCTTTGGCAGCTTTAGTATTTACACGTCATTCTGATTTGTACAGGTACTGACAAATACAGTCACAACTTTATATCGTACATGCAACTAGTTATAATATTCATTTTCATTCAGATTGAAACCATATTCGGTCATGATGTGCGTGAAATTAGCCAGAGCAGCCAGAGTAGCCAGAGTAACCAGAGTTCAGCCAGAGTTCGGCCAGAGTTCAGCCAGAGTAGCCAGAGTTCAGCCAGAGTTCAGCCAGAGTTTAGCCAGAGTAGCCAGAGAAGTCAAAACTCTGGTTACTCTGGCTAGCCAGAGTAGCCAGAGTTCAGCCAGAGAAGTCAAAACTCTGGTTACTCTGGCTGGCCAGAGTAGCCAGAGTTCAGCCAGAGTTCAGCCAGAGAAGTCATAACTCTGGTTACTCTGGCTGGCCAGAGTAGCCAGAGTTCAGCCAGAGTTCAGCCAGAGTTCAGCCAGAGAAGTCATAACTCAGGTTACTCTGGCTGGCCAGAGTAGTCAGAGTTCAGTCAGAGTAGCCATAATTCTGGTTACTCTGGCTAGCCAGAGTAGCCAGAGTTCAGCTGGAGTAGCCAGAACTCTGGTTAGTTACTCTGGCTGGCCAGAGTAGCCAGAGTTAAGCAAGAGTTCATCCAGTATCCAGAACTCTGGTTACTCTGGCTGGCCAGAGTAGCCATAATTCAACCAGAGTAGGCAGAGTTTCTAGATTTTTAACATGTTCTGGCTACTCTGTTCAGCCAAAGTAGCAACAGTAGCCCGAGTCATCAGGATATCATTTGCTCTGGTCACTCTGGCTGTTTCTCAGCCAGAGAAGCTAGAGTTTCTAGGATTTTAACATGTTCTGGCTACTCTGATCAGCCAGACTAGCCAGTGTAGCCAGAGTAACCAGGTACCATGTATTTTCAGTCTTAGCTAAGTTTAATTATGAAACTTAATATGTCATTTCTATCTAAATAGCGTATTTAAAACTGAATTTCAAGTTAATAACTATTTTCAAGTGGTTAATTAAAGTAGCTCTGGTTACTCTGGCTAGCCAGAGTTTCTAGGGTTTTAACATGTTCTGGCTACTCTGGTCAGCAAGAGTAGCCAGAGTAATCAGGTCCCGTGTTCGCAAAACATTTTCAGTCTTAGCTGAATTCGATCTTGAAACTTAGTATGTTATTTCTTTCTAAATTTCTGAATTTCAAGTTAATAACTATTTTTAAGTGGCTATTTAGAGTAGCCAGAGAAGCCAGAACTCTGGTTACTCTGACTGGCAAGAGTAGGCAGAGTTCAGCCAGAGTAGCCAGAAGTCTGATTACTCTGGCTGGCCAGAGTAACCAGAGTTCAGCCAGAGTAACACGACTTTATTAGGATTTTAACATGTTCTGGCTACTCATACCAAAGCAGCGTAACATCAATGAAACTTAATGGCAGACACTAGAACATAGAAGAATACATGCATCCCGATTAATGTTGTACAATTAACTATTAATCAAATCATTCACTTTCAGTTTTAATATTGCATATGCCATGTTTTTATGATTTACCTACATATCTGCGATATGTCACATGTTTAATTGTTAAGCGCCCTTGAACGTATATTTATATTAAATGGGCGCTCAACAAATTTGGATTAGTAATAAATAATAAATAATAATAATATAATAATGATAATAATCTCATATACTAAGTTTTTTCTGCAATGGATGCAATATGGTGTTACAGTATTCTAATTGTGGGCGAACGTATGTTTTTTAGGCAGTTTCTATTAATATTATTGTTATAAAATTGTACATATTTTTGTATAAATGTGAGAGTGTTACTAGCTTTTGAAGATGTAATATTTCAGTAAGTGTTTCAAAGTTAAGACATCACTAAGATATGAAGCATTTTCTGTAGTTTTTAGGTCTTGATTAAGTAATATATATGGTAAGATGATATTTTTTGTTTTTTTGAGATTCCTATTACTTCGTATTTATCAGGATTGAATTCCATAGACCAGTTACGTTCCCATTATTCTAATTTTGTCAAATCATCTTGAACTTTGTAAGAGTCTATTAACGAGTCTATGTTGAGGTATATAATAGTGTCATCAGCAAATAAGCGTATTCTGCTTTTAACAGAGTCAGGAAGGTCATTTATAAAATAAAGAAAGAGACAAGGACCCAACACTGAACCTTGAGGAATCTCCTGAAAGAACTGGTAAAGAGTGTGAGCCTTCAATTACTACAGATTGAGAACGGTTACTAAGGAAATTGAATCCAGGATAGAGAGATTCTATCGACACAAAGTTTCACGATTTTATAGAGAATCTTGTCGAAAGTTTTCTAGAAATCCATTAAAATGAGACCTGTTTGTTTCCAGATTGGATATTGTCAAAAGTTCCTTCTTTAAAGGATAATAGGTGAGCCTCACAGCTATGTTTGGAACGGAAGCTATATTGGAAAGGTGTGAGAAGATTGTTGACTATTTGGGTTCTCTCAGGGTTGTTTTTTTTCATGTTTTATGTATCAAGTGATTCATAAAACGGACTTCTGCCAGAGTAGCTAGAGTTTCTAAGGCTTTAACATGTTGCGAAATGACCCTTTTTTGTACCCTCAGGGTTTTTTAGTGTTTCATGTATCAAGTGTTTCATCAAACGGACTTCACAGAATAGTCTTATCATTTAGCAGTCCTATAACTGTTTTATCCGAACACAGTGAGTATCGTTTCATACACATACACAAGTGATACCGAGTTAATACAACATGGAATGTTGATTGTCTGATGGCATAAGGTGACCACAATCAATTTTTGAATGGCATTTTGCGTTTTGATTTCATGCCATAGGTACCTACCTTTTTCCAAGGGTTTAGATGAAATACCGTTATTAAGCCGCTTTAAGTGTATGTGTTCACATGTCAACATTTCGTCAACTTCCACAACTTTAATATGCAAATTTCAGGAATTGGTTGTTGTCAGCATGTATGAAAAATTTATTCTCCAATTTCTTTATATTATCGTTATGTCTTCAAGTTAATTTATTTGGTACAATTTCAAGGCAAACACTGAAGTTAAATAAATACAAAACAAGAAGCCTTCAAATAAATATTCTTTATTTTTACACTCAAAGTTATATGGAATTCACTGAAATTGTTTATGATATCAGTATAAAGTACAGGACATTTGTGGTCCTGAATCGCTTACCTGGACTTTGTGGGATATGACAGTCATAGTAAAAATTCACAATTTGTAATTGTCAACTCTAAATTCTGGGTATTCTGGAAATTTTAAACTTATATTGTATAAGATTAAAAGTTTACTTGATAATCCACAGAGAGAGACTTATATTGCCCAGGGGGTGGTGATTCAATCAAGTTTGAAAGAACTCCGTTATAAATTTTGCTAATTTACATGCAAACTATTTCAGCTCTTACTAGTACCCTTGTGGCTCTGAAAGATGTTTGCTATGTAAGTATATCATGTTTTTTTCTATGTAGGATCCATTTTGACACTGGGGTATTGGTTTGAACATGTAAAATATCTTTACTCTTGTCATTGCAATTCTTATGAGAAGATTTTAAAAGATTTTCCTGAAAGATTTTGCAAGCTTATTAGCACAAGCGGGGGCAATTTTGATATCAGGGGACATGATTTGCTCAATTTTAAGAGAGGCATTCACTAGGCCATGCTACATACAAAATATATATAGTCTGGGCCTAAAGGAAAATAAGACTATTTTTATAGGATTTAATATATTACTCTATATGAAACTTATAGCCCCAAGGCAGATCCAATATGACCCCGAAGTCCATGATTTGAACAATTTTGAAAGAGATGTACTTGCCAATGCTTCTTGCAAAATACCTAAGCTCTGGGTCTTGCGATACTTGAGAAGATTTTTAAGGTTTCACAATACAAAATGGAATAAGTACCGAGTTCAGTCAAAGAGCCTGACTCAATCTGATAGACAAGACAAAAGTTGATCTTAAAACCTCACACAGTGACAAGAGCAAGTATAGTGTATGAGGGTCACTCAATATATAATGGTAACTATTAAATATCATTTAATCTGACTTAGTCTTACCTATTAAATTATTTTGTTCAGTAATGTAAATTGACTTTTCACCATTTTCACACTGTTACGTACGGCGTTCCGTTTGGACAACCGTGACTTTTTATTTAATACTAAACCGCAATGCACGATGGTACGATGACGAAAACGCGATGGCGCGATGACACGATTGATGAAACAACGATGGTACGATTGTAAAAACGCGATGGTACGATGCTGCAATCGCTATTTTGCGATGTCGATGTAATATCGCGTTTCAATCATCGTACCATCACGTTTTCAACATCGTACCATCGCGTTTTCACCACCATATCATCGCGTTTTCACCATCGTGCCATCGCGTTATCATCACCGTACCATCGTGGTTTTACCATCGTGCCATCGCGTTATCATCATCGTACCATCGTGGTTTCACCATCGTACCATAGCCTTCCAGTTAGAAATGCGAAGTCCCGTACACATTTTTTTTTTGTCAACAATAGATGAATGTATCTAAATGTATTTTGAGAGAAGAAATTTACCATTTAGATTCTGTTGTTTTCCAAAATATTAAGTGCTCTGTTCAATAAAACTGTAAAACTGCAATGTGAAAATGAGATTGTATCAAGCCTGTATTTTACTGAAACATGTATTGTACCACTGCGCATGACCTCCGGATGGTGACAATGCGATGGTACGATGATGAAAACACGATGGTACGATGACGAAAACACGACGGTGAAAACGCGATATTACATCGACATTTCACCATCGCGCCAGTGTTTTCACCATCATACAACCGTTGTTTCATCATCATGCCATCGCGTTTTCGTCATTGTACCATTGTGCATCACGATTTAGTATTAGATAAAAAGTCATGACTGTCCAAACGGAACATCGTACTTATGGGGAAATATCTGTACTGTTTGCATGACAGCGCTATTTTCAAGGCATGCTCAAAACTGGACATTGACAAAAATTTTTAAAAAAATGTGCTCCATTAATCGTCGTGCCGTGCCGGGCTTAGCCTTTATTCGCCATGATGTAATTTTGACCCCAACATGGCAGGCACATATATGTCCGTTTCCGCCAGGGCTCAAACTCGCGACGGTCGGATTAGATGACAGACGCTCTAGTCACTGAGCTATGGAGGCGGAATTATTCAAAGAAGGTTTCTCAAAAAGGTGCAACATCATACAAAATGGTATTTGCAATATATCAATTAGTAACTTGGTTTTAGCCATGGGCAACCTAAATGTAGCTATCGTGTGGATGGTTGACATCGTGTGTAATAAATAAGTTGCCAGACGTGTATAAACTGTTAAAGGATATTCTAAGAACTTGTATCGAAAATACCTTTTGACATGATACAGGCATATTACTAGTATAGTATAGCCTTGAATATCCGGACTCGCAATGTTTTTACGACTTCTTAGTTTTACATTAAGAGTCCTGAGAACAATGAATTTGGAAATGCATTGTATAAGCTTATAGAAAACTGTACAACCCGATTTGAGGTACGTTGAAACTAAAGTCATTTTTGAAGAAATTTGAAGGAATATCAAAATTTTGTTTTTGTATCTTAGTAGTCAATTTAATATTTTGTTAAAATATTTTCAAAAGTAGTGGATCGAAAACGTCCAAAATCCTGGTGCCTACCAGTTCAAAATAAATTAGATGTGGGCTGTAATATCAAATATCAATGCTGATATATTCTGCCACAGACCTTGCAGGCTACTTTGTATACTTACAATTATAGAAAAAGAAAACACTACCTTAGCATTAATTTACAATGTATACTCGGCGTCACTGAAAAGTTACCACCTAATATATATTTACCTCTTTACTATTTTATACAATATCGACGTCACTTTTTCATGGCCTGTGCGCGGTTTATTACTCATAGACCATTGTCTGATATGTCTCCTAAACCCATTTCATGACTGTCAGGTGAGAACAGCATATACGACGTGCAATTTCGCGACATGAAAGTTCGGCGTCAACCATGCCAATGGCCTGATGGCGTTGATCGTGCCTTAAACGTGGCATTCTTAGCAAGGATATTCTGGGTTTTTTGACGTATTCCTTTTAGTCTGTCGACTAACTTTTAAGTGCGATGAATGATTTGCGATAGAAAATTCGTACATGTCAACATTGCTGGAAAAAGTCATTTTGCAAGTGCAGCCCGTGCCTCAAATGGAGTTTATCGAATTTGACAAATCTTTACACCAGTGACGTCTCAGCTGCGTCAAAAATGTAGTCGTGTTATACCTTTAACACAGTCCAGTGCGATTTTTAAAATATAAGGGTCATTATGGTGGTAACTTTTCAGTGACGCTGAGTATATATAAACAAACAGCCTTTGCATATATCCTGTTACTTCTTTTTTTGGAAAGTGTCATTTTCTGTTTCGTGTTACTCTTAACTTTGTTCGAAAATCATGCCGTCTTACAGTTTCTTTCTTGTTGTTGTTGTTGTTATTTTATATTTTTAGGCGTGTTTTAAAAGACTTTCAATCTACCATAAATATATAGACCTGTCCGCTTTAATCTTTGTGAATTTCAGCCTTCATATACCACACACACAAAACGCAACAGGTCTAACTTTTTATTTACATTATAATTATATACAACAGTTAGTGCAGCCTAATCATGTATAATATGATTTTTATGAAAAAGGGTCATACATTTTAAAAATGGCTCTAGTTTACATGTTTGTCTGTATTTTCTCTGGCTTTTCTGGCCAGCCAGAGTAACCAGAACCCGTGCGCATTTCAGTTATTCCTGGTTACTCTGGCCAGCCAGAGTAGCCAGACTATGTGAAAATTATTAAACAGACTGTCCTGGTCAGCAACAGTAACCAGAGCTCTGATTAATCTGGCTACTCTGGCAACAGGTTTTACTGTATTTTCTTAGGCTATTTCTGATTAGCAGGGTAGCTTGTACCAATGGCCATCTCGAAAATTCTGGCTGTTCTGGCTAGCCAGAGTAGCCAGACAAATGAAATCATGGTCACTCTGACTACTCTGGCTGACCAGACTAGCTAGAACATATTAAAATCCTAGAACGTCTGGCTACTCTGGCTGCAGTCTAAAAGATAAGACAATTCTTTGAAGTCCGTTTTATGAATCACTTCATATATATAAAACACTCAAAAATCAAACCTGAGAGAACCAAAAGGGTCATTTCGCAATAGGTATTACAGTATGTTCTCTGGCTATTCGGGCTAGCCTAGGTAGCTAGAACCAATGGACATTTCGGAAATTCTGGCTGTTCTGCCTAACCAAAGTAGCCAGAGCAATTGACATCCTGGTTACTCGGCCACTCTGGCCAGCCAGAGCAACCAGGTTTCTGGCTACTCTGGCTGAACTCTGGATATTCTGGCCAGCCAGAGTAACCAGGACTGGCTACTCTGGCTGAACTCTGGCTACTCTGGCTAAACTCTGGCTGAACTCTGGCCAGCCGTAGTGACCAGAGTCCTGGCTACTCTGGCTACTCTAAATAGCCACTTGAAGATAGTTATTAACTTAAAATTCAGTTCTGAACATGCTATTTAGATAGAAATGACATATGAGTCGTGCCATGAGAAAACCAACATAGTGGGTTTGAGACCATAATGGATCCAGACCAGCCTGAGCGTTAGGATCCATACTGTTCGCTAACAGTTTCTCAAAGTCCAATACGCTTTAAAAGCAAACAACATGGAAGCTGACAAAACTGCTCGTATGCGCAGCCTGGTCTGGATCCATGCTGGTCCCAAAGCCACTATGTTTGTTTTCTTATGGCACGGCTCAATTATTAAATTTCATAATCAAATCCAGCTAAGACTGAAAAACTTTTGTGAACATGGGACCTGGTTACTCTGGCTACTCTGGCTGACCAGATTTGCAAAAACATGTTAAAATCTTACGAACTCTGGCTTCTCTGGCCAGCCAAAGTAACCAGAGCAAAAGGAATCCTGGTGACTCGGGCTACTCTGGATACTTTGGCTGACCAGAGTAGCCAGAACATGTTAAAATCCTAGAAACTCTTCCTACTATGGCTGAACTTTGGCTGAACTTTGGCTGCTCTGGCTGAACTCTGGCTACTCTGGCCAGCCTGTGTAACAAGGGTCCTGGCTACTCTAGATTAACCAGATTTCTAGCTACTCTGGCTACTCTAAATAGCCACTTAAAAATAGTAATTAACTTGAAATTCAGTTTAAACATGCTATTTAGATAGAAATTACATATTAAGTTTCATAATCAAATTCAGCTAAGACTGAAAATGTTTTGTGAACCAAGTTACTCTGCCTGCTCTTTAAATCATAGAAACTCTGGCTACTCTGGCCAGACTAACCAAAGCAAATAAAATCCAGGTGACTCGGGCTATTCTGGATACTATGGCTGACCAGAGTAGCCAGAACATTTTAACATCCTACAAACTCTGGCTTTTCTTGCTGAACTCTGGCTACTCTGGCCAGCCAGGGTAACTAGAGTTCTGGCTACTCTGGCTGAACTCTGGCTACTCTGGCCAGCCAGGGTAACTAGAGTTCTGGCTACTCTGGCTGAACTCTGGCTACTCTGGCCAGCCAGAGTAACTAGAGTTCTGGCTACTCTGGCTGAACTCTGGCTACTCTGGCTGAACTCTGGCTACTCTGGCCAGCCAGAGTAACCACAGTTATGACTTCTCTGGCTGAACTCTGGCTACCCTGGCTAGCCAGAGTAACCAGAGTTTTGACTTCTCTGGCTACTCTGGCTAAACTCTGGCTGAACTCTGGCTACTCTGGCTGAACTCTGGCCGAACTCTGGCTGAACTCTGGCTACTCTGGCTGAACTCTGGCCGAACTCTTGCTGAACTCTGGCTACTCTGGCTGCTCTGGCTAATTTCACGCACATTCGGTCATGAGCTAGCTCGTTTCGGAGACATACAATATACGAAACGTAAACCCGATACTGTAACAATATACGAGTCAGCTGCGAAAGAAATTGTACACTTTAATCTTTTATAAAACTGTCTCCATTAAATTTTAGAAAAAGCCGAAATACGTAATGGAAATAGATTTAAAAGCGTTTAATTAAGGATGTTGTAGAAAGAACACAAAGAAGACCAAAAGCAATTATTCATTTTTTTATATTTATTTTTTGCTATTAAAAAAAAACGTTGGTTTTCTGTCGATAACGTGTGTAGTTAATTATGTCTCCCATCAAACAGTGGTGTGGGAGACATATTGATTTACTCCAGTATGTGTGTCCGTGTGTCTGTCTGTCTGTCTGTCTGTCACAAAGCTTATCCGCACTCTAAGTCAAATATTTCTCATCCGATTTTCACCAAACTTAAACAACATGTGTTTGATTATAAGACCTCGGCCAAATTCGATAACTAGTGAAATCGGTCAAGGCATATTGGAGTTATGGCCCTTGAATTACCAAAAATCGGGCTTTTCACTCTTGTCCGCACTCTAAGTCAACATTTATCAGCCCATCTTCACCAAACTTGAACAAAATGTGTTTGACCAAAAGACCTCGGCCAAGTTCGATAATCAGCCAAATCGGTCCAGGCATTTTAGAGTTACGGCCCTTGAATTACCGAAAAATCGGCCTTTTTACTCTTGTCTGCACTCTTAGTCAAACATTTCTCATCCGATCTTCACCAAATTTGAACAAAATGTGTTTGACCATAAGACCTTTGCCAGGCTCAATAACTAGCCAAATCGGTTCAGGCATTTTGGAGTTCTGGCCCTTAAATTACCAAAAAATCGGCCTTTTTGCTCTTGTCCGCACTCTTAAGTCAAACATTTCTTATCCGATCTTCACCAAATTTGAACAAAATGTGTTTGACCATAAGACAAGTTCGATAACAAAACAAATCGGTCCAGGCATTTTGGTGTTTTGGCCCTTGAATTGTAGTGAGTAAACAGTATATTAAGACTGACTTGCTATTTAGATGATTAGGCAGTTGTGGGAGACATTCGCTTTTCTCAAAATCAGCTCTAGTTTTAATAAGAGAACGCCGGGTACGCTGGAAGAAACATGCATATTCTGTAAAATCGAATTCTTTCTGTTCATATTTTGAATGACTACGCATCATCATTGATAAAGTCCTAAGGCGCAGTCTCGCCTGTCCTTTATGTCAACTTCATTGGCATTACGAAAGCGTTTGACAAAGCGGACAGAGACGTCGTTTTGATTATTCTGAGACGCTGTGATATCCCAAGATAAACAGTCAACACAATACAGAGACAACTGACCTAAGCCTTTCCCAACTTTTTTATATAAGCGCTGGTGTCAGTCAGAGCTGTTTTCTGTTACCTTTATTTTTTCTGCCTGGGGAGACTTGGTCATGAAGTCAAATTGATACCAGGGAGAATAGTCATGTGGTCGTGACCATAAAGGCTTTTACTTGCCTACCTAGCGGGGAAAGTATACATTTATCCGAGCACGCGCCGGGGATAGATATTCCTGTCTTTCCCTAGGGAAAATCCTTGTCTAAAATAGCGTGCACTAAGGTGACGTCACATAGTACTGGCACCTATTTGTCTCTACAATCTATTTTGAACATGATAGGTAAGAAAAATGATCTAACATGCCTGCCTGTGTAAGACAGTTGTTTTCCCTACCCTCGGGACAGCATGGATAAAAACCTCGCTAACGCTCGGTTTTCCATTCCACACTGTCCCTCGAGTAGGGAAAACTCCGTCTTACACAGGCAGGCAAATACTGTACTTTAGACATATCTATATTTTCTGACAATTAAACCTATTGCATTAATTGATAAGCGTATTTTTATAAAACATTATGTAACGTAAATTACAAAATGATTTGATCAGTTGAGAGAACAAAACTAAGCGGGAACATTGACATCAGCACATTCTGCATGTTACTAAACTCATTTGCTAATGATTTGGGTTGTTTCTATCATATAAATCACCACATTCCAGTTTTATACTTTATAAAATAATTGTTAAGGTAACGTAAATAACAGGCTGTAACTCATACAGAACCCGCTTGCCAGATGGCAGAATTCAGAAATATGATCTACAGACCAGGGGCTTAAAAAATAATGGGGTCTACAATTTCCCTGGAGGGGTGGGTGGCTGGGGGAGGGGGCGGAGGGGAATTGTTTCTCTTTCCAGCTCTGGACCTATAATGATATTTTATTATACCTCATTACATTTTCATTAAAACTTATGAATGATATGTTTTGTTCTTCAGACGGAATAAATTTGCATGATCACACATCATTCAGAAATTTACACGTCAGAAAGGTAGAATGTTGACATTTGATATTTCAGTTTAACTTACAGACTTTGTTTACATTTCTATGGGTTCGTTTGTTTAGTCCATGTTATCTTCTCCATTCGTTCCATTCGCGTGTTTTAGAAAGATACTTATGCCATTATTTCGGCATAGTTAATGCCAGTTTGATACAAAATGCATATATAGACTATATAAAACACTGGGACAATGATAAATTGTATGCTACTTTAGAGGAAATAAAATATTTGTAAACAACGTCTATACATGGTTATTCGATACTTATTTCCTTTTTGTGTATGTGTTTTTTTTATTGGTTGGGATTACATCACACTGACAAAATTAAAGGTCATATGCTTTTCCAGCATTTGGTGGTGGAGGGAGACTACAGGTGCCGATTCGTGCATTATTTCAGGTATGGACAGGTACCTGGGTAGATCGATCGACCATTCATTTGCAAGCTGTATGACTTAATCCAACACCCGAAGCGAAGTCACGCAGAACCGTACCTTTTTGTCGATAAATCTCATTATTAATGAGAGGAAACGGTGTTACGGTATGGAAAATATTAGACTTGCAAACGGATTGTGATTTTAAAAGGGATACAGTGACAAAATAACCTTGAAGATGTTTCTTTCTATTTTCCTTTTTCATATTTAAAACATGCATAAAGGTGTATAACGGTAATTAATACTGTGTAAACAAACGTTATTAATAGAAGACATACAGGGTACAGTCACGAAGACACTCTAACAACGCGCAATCGATCAACTATTATATCTTGTCTGTTAAGACTTTAATTTCGGAGTTAAGAATAGCAAGCCATTGCTATTTACATTGCAGTAAAATACTGTCCACCCGGTTGTGATCTGTGCTTTATTTCAAAATCGGGAAGAGCTTTATCTGTATTCTATTTTAATAACAGAAACTGAGTTTGGTCATACTACACCAATATGTCAATATAATTGCATAAACAAAGTCGGAAATGTTATATTGGATATGTCAAATCAACATAACTTAAACGCGTTTCGCATGCTGCATTTGCATCCTGTTACTTTATGTGCTACGAAGAATATATTTTAGCACTTGCTCCGGATATTTGTTGTTTAACAGGTGAGTTGTTTTAACATTTAAACAATGATCGTACGCTGTAATATTTTATAATTGTACGCGTTGTCATGACTAAATTTGTCCAAAGGACCCATTTCTCATGTTGTACGAATTAAGGGCTCAACCCATTTTTGCGTTTAGTGTACCATAACTGTTTAAGTCCTGTATGTACATGTTATATTTACAGCAATACAGAATGATTAAACAAACCGGTTTTATTACACGAATGTACAAAATGTACTTTTGTTTTAAACATCAACTTAACAATATATTACATGCAAGATATTATCGTTGAAAAGCTGTGTTGGTTTAAACAATATCTATTTTCCAAATATGCATTTCATACAAACATATATTAATGTGATAAGACTGAGGAGTAAGCTAAAAGCTTGTATTAAAACCTCTTTCCTGAAAAGCGGTATTGAATTACATTTATATTCACAGTCGTGTAAAGATTTTGAAAGCTTACTCATACCAAATAATTTTATACTTTATATACAGAGGACATGGTGATGCATGAGGAAGTAATTTAAATAGTTCAGTTTACAAAATTGAGGAAGTGAAAATGCTTGAATCATTGATAGTCTGTTTTATATTCTAAACATAATATAAGAAATGAGTGGGCTTGTAGCCTCATTTTGTATATGACTACATTGTTCCTTTGGTGTTAGAATGAAAACGACATTAAGGGTTTTACAAATATTTGTATTTCGTCATATTTGCCCTGTGCACTTCATGTACGTGTAATGGATAAAATCAGTTCAGCAAACCACTGTTTACAAATCTTAGTCCTGTACCGACCTGTCCTAAAATGTAGAAAGGTGTTCCTATTAACGAACCTTAGGGGTGCATGATATTTCGATGTAGTCACTTTCGGTCGCCCTGCTTTTCAATATATTCAATCCACAAACTCAATTATATATAACAAAATGAAATCAAACTGACAAAATGAATGTGAACCTAAAGTTATCCTGTCAAATTTTGATAAAATAATGATGAAGCATTTAAATGTAATGTAATTATATATTGCCGCAATGCTTGCAGACCTATCGTAGTTATTCCATTTATTTACGTATTATTTTTTGCTATAAGTCGATTTTAGTTCAAAAAGCTCAGTATCATGAGTAAGTATAGTTCACATTTAAATATAATAACTAGAAGTTTTCGAAGAAGAAGGGTCATTGAGATGTGTACCGTTGATCTAAATAGGCGTAGTAATTTGCGGCAAGTTTCATTCTACACCTCGAGTGTATTGTCTTGTCTAGTCTGATGAATATAAACTGAAGAGGCCATCTCCCAAAGAACAAGGACTTTGTGGATTGTATGTATGTATACATATATTATATATGTAGTGGATTCATAAAAAACAGCATGTCTCATAGTGAAAGTGTATATATATTAATTTATGATCTTCCCGGTATAATTAATCATCATTTATTGTTTCTTGTTGTTTTCTGTCTTTTATTGATTTATGTATATTAATGTCTGAATATCTCTGTGAAACAACGAAATTTTACCAAATATATAAAGTTTGCAAGTTCCTACAGCAAACACAATGTGTGCCTAAGTACTTGTATGTCAATAAACATAATATCTACATTCGTGTTACTGCACTAGAATATGTGTCCAAAAAAAAATATGTTCCAAAGTTTTATGTTCCATGCTGTACTTACAGGTAAATGTGTCGTTTTCTGTACGTGCTCTTAGATTGATGAGATAGAACTAAACATACAAATTGATATACTTACATGCTCTAATAATTCAAAATATCATTTCTAACTGCAGATAAACAAGAAAAATAAAGCCGAGTATAAAATATCGGAGAAAAGACACAGCATCGTAAGCGCAAGAGCCGCTGCAAGCACTAGTTAAATGTAATTAACTAGTTACAACAGCGGTATGATGTTTCAGAAGTACAAAGCTGTGATTTTGGTTTGAACATAAATAGATATTTCTGTCATATTGCGGATATTTTCTAACATCGTCGTATTCAAAACATGCGAAAGAGGAGAACATTCCAGTCATTAAAGTTTCTAATTTATCTACTTGGTTTAATGTTATTGTTTTGTGTGTTGATAGGTGTAAATATGCTTCGTCCAGAGTGCTTACCTTATGACTCACATGTAAGGTGTAAAATGGTTCATTCAGATTATACTTTTCTCGCAACTAGACGTCCATTGGAAGCTTCTCCTCTATTAAATATAACAAGACATAATGAGAGAAAAGAAACTGTTAATGAAACGAAGGTTGACACAAAATCATCAAAGGACATTGCAAGACTGTCAAATAATGTTCCTAAACCAGTGCCTAGGACAAGAACGTTTACTATTGCCGAATTAATGAAAAGAGCTAAAGAAGATCAGCATTTTTTGACAAAAATTCTAAGCCAGTATTATTGGCATCCAAAAACAAAAGACGTTCTTCAACGCTATTTTACAGGAATGGGCTACTCCTTTGAACCAGAATTCAAGACTGACCGGAATGAAAATCTGATTAACGATTATGACATTTATAATGATGTCATGGTGTTTTTACATATTCAGAAGACTGGCGGAACTCATTTAAATGAAAGATTAGCAAGTCGATTACAAATTCCATTTAAATGTAATTGCCCGAAAAAACAGAATGTGTGTCCGTGTTTAAATCCAAAGGGTAATGTGTGGATATACAGTTCCAGATTTTCTGGTTGGCCTTGTGGATTACATGCAGACCGGACACAGCTTCACAGATGTTTACCTGGGCAGCTTGATCTGACTGAAAGGGGAACAAGGAACAGAAGGTTTGTTTTGCACATTTAGCAAAGTCTGTTTTTTGTGTTCACATTTAGTCATTCTATTGATATGTACAGTCAACTCGCCAATAGAGAATCACTGCCAATAGCGGGTCACTTGAAAATAAAATGTGAAACATATTAGAGTATATAATGTTTAAGTATCCAGTTATATACACTTATCACATAGCAATTATTAGACAAAAGAAGAGTGATCTAATCTAATGAGTTTGGGTTCCATGAGTAGATAACTTACAACCATGTTTCCTGACGTGGATTAAAGCACACGTGAAATCTTCGAACACACAAATTTGGTATCATACTGACGAGTGAAACACATACTTTCATAGGAATAATATGATTATGAATTTTAGATTGACTTCGATGACAAAAAGTGCCATCAAACAGAGGCGGCCATTCAGCCAATAGAGAATCACCCATTTCAGGGATAATCGAAAGGTTGTTTATTCTGCTTAAAAATACAAATCAAAGGTTGATTTGATGTTGTCCTGGTTTGAACTGGCAAATTTAGATAAATGAATAAGGTTCTGTGAATCAATATTTTGATTTTAGTTTTATATATAGATTGTGCAAATTATGCCTAGAAATACAACTGTAAAAACTAGTGCTATTTTCCTTTACTTAATATCTCCTGTTTGAAATGTAAGCATACTGTCTCTATATTCTATCTTGAAATGTTTATTTCTAATACCACAGTCATGTTTTGTCAGAAAAAAGACTATTTTAAATCGATAGAAAATATGATAAACTAGGTGACACCCTATTGGCAAAAGTGACCCTCTATTGGTGAATCAGACAGGTATAAATATTTCATCATAACTTCAGACATAAAAGAATGATTCAAATAAATCAAACATTGATATGAATGCGAGCAATAGTTTTAAGTGTTAATAAGTTTAAATATCATGAAAGTTTAAACATTCTTCACTATATGCTAAAAGTTTAGATAGTGACCCGCTATTGGCGAGTTATCTGTACAAACTTAAATTTTTATATACCAAATACAAACTGTGAAATATTTAAAGGTAGTCTTTTATACTCAGGGCCAATTGTATGGAATTGTTTGCCAATAGAAATCAAAACCTCATCTTCATTGTCATGTTTTAAATTTGACTGTATAAAATGGATCGATGAATGAATGGATTTTAATGCTAACTACATTTCATGTATTTTTACTTTTATTTTATGCATATATAATTTCTTCGTTGATTTCGGTTAAATATTTGTTACTATGATCACAATAGTGTACATTCTAGTCGTTCATTCTAGTCGTAAGAGGGCCCCATGGAAGATTAGCTTTGCTAAATGGGTTACCCTCTTTAAATAAAGAATGTACTTACTTACTTACTTACTTACTTACTTACTTACAAACATAAATTACTCTAAAAAGATGTAAATAGATCGATTTAGATTTAGTTTTTCGATTTAAATTAGATTTCGATTTCGATTGAATCTACAGCATATAGTAAACTATATTTTATGCGTATTCCAAAGTTTCATGTATTCAGTTATTAAAAAATAACTTTTTAAATACAACTTAAGACTAAACACATTTTTTAAGTCGAATATGTACGAATAGGTTTGTTGTAAACTACACATTTGTTTTACGTTATTAAATATCTAAATGCAATTAAGTGGCGATGAATCGACACTAAACTATGAAATACATTATGTTAACAGTTAAAAACGCTCGTCACACTTGTTTCATGTCACTACAAAGCAGTTTTATGTTTTAATATCGCTGCCAGTTAAAGCTTTAACTAATTTTATTATTAAAGGAACTCGATTAGAACCACAGACTAGATAAATCAACCAATCAATAATGAAATAATAAAATCTATAAAATGATCTTTTGAAAGATGGTTTAATTGATATTTAAATCTATAAGAAGATCATTTACACGCATAGAACGCAACCAATCAAAATAACACAGACTCGGTTTGATCGAGACTGATCAAGATAGGTAATGAAATGTGCAAAACCCCTCACGTTGTAATGGAATTCTATTATATAAAAAATGATTGTACTCCATGAGACCAGGAAATGTACAACACTGAGGCCATCACTCAGCACTTAAATACTGCTAAATTCAGTCTGTTAATGAGAGGTAATGAAATGTGCAGCAATAGTGAAAGGAGCATATGTAGTTGTAAAAAGAGTTATTACAGTGTTACAGGGTGGTTCCTTTTTACTTATGATGTTACTCTTTTGTGTCAGTTTAAGCCCTGGGTTTCTTTCTTTTCCCTTTGTAGATAGTTCCTATTGCCTTTTGTTATAACATTGTAATTATTTCCTTGGTAGATTTTGTGACTATAACTGAGTTTATACTTATTTATTTTAGCTTGATTGTAATTAAAGCTTCAAGTTTATTCGAACTACTGTCGAGAGTAACTTTAGTAATTGACTCTTGTGTCTCCTTTTCCGCTTCTTTAGCTAGTAGTGCAACTGGTGAATTTCAACTTCCTCTGGTCACTATGCAGGATAGAAGCAACACTGCTTTCACAAAACCTCGGTTTAGAGTGACATCTGAAAGATTGTTAGTTATTTCAGTTGCAGAAATGGGACAATGAACTTGCGGTACCTGTGTTCTGTTATTCAACATTTTGTCCACGTACCACTGCATACTCTAAGATGTATAAGCTCACTCTCTTACGCTCGATGTATAAAGTCTATGTTTCATAATTGAGCCAGGAGACAAGTCACAAATATCCATTCATGAATTAGACAATGGCAAGTTTGTGCTTACTAAGGACATATATACCCGTGGAATGAAGACAGCCATCAGAAAGATTAATTGCATTTTTATGAATATTTGAAATTTTATTTTCAGATATTTTTACTTCACACAACTTCGAGATCCTATTGCCCGATACATGAGCGAATTTTATCACCAGAGTGTTGTCGGCGGGCACTGGCAGGACGCGCTGTTAGGGTGTGGTCCAGGTTTTTCTGACTGGACGGATATAAGACCCTGCTTTGTGACAGAAACATGGAGAGGTGTGACATTAGACAATTTTATGGCATGTCAGCATAATTTAGCAACTAACAGAATGACACGAATGCTAGCTGATTTAAATAGATCAGATTGTTACAGAAATTATTTGGATAGAAAGGCAATCTATAAAAGGGCTATAATGTGGACAGAATCAGCTAAGGAAAATTTACAGCAAATGCCTTACTTTGGCTTTATGGAAGATACGGAGGCGTCCGATAAGTTGTTTTCTCATACATTCAAGATGAGGTTTAAGGTTAGAAGTTCGAATTTACGAGGTCGTAGCTCTCAGATCAGAATTACAGAGGAGCAGTTTATGAAATTAGTCAAATTGGTCGAGCTAGACATTCATACATATCTGTTTGCGAAAGATTTATTTCAAAGCCGACTACGTAACTTGTAACGAGAATTATTACATACTCGTTTCTATTCCACGTTAAGTTACACTGGTACCGAAAAGGACACTATTTTTCCATATACTGACGCCTGATTTTCATAGCGGGTGCGTGACGTAAATCAGTGTGTGCTGTTGCACTATTGTTTCTATTTAGTTCAGTATTGTCAGTCCTATTTTTACGTGTAGATGAGTATGTAATAAAAAGGTTATTATCTTTGCATCGGGAAATATGCACTCGTTCTTCAGCGGAAGAATATTGCGCTCCTAAAGTCGCGCAATATTCTTCCGCTGAAGAACGAGTGCATATTTCCCGATACAAAGCTAATAACCTATTATTATATTGTTTAATTATGATTACATATCTATGTACATCAATAAAATACACACACCGACTGCCTTTGTGAGGCCATCACATGGATTTAAAGTCCAGTGTTCCACCTCTGTACCACTAAGACGGTTTTAGTGTTCAAAACACAGGTGAAAATTGAAATAATTGAACGCCATTTTTCATGTATTCAAACAAGAAAATTAACCGTATGATCGGAATGAAAAATATAGTTTAAATTCTTATCATCAACTGTCATAAAGTACAAGCAATCTGTAACTCGAGATTGGAAAGCATGTGGGTAGTTCGTAATTTTTTTAATATTCGGTGAAAGCTTTCTCTGAGACAGACCCGTTGATACGTGCAGTCATAAAGTTTAAAAACAGAAACGACATGTTCTGAAATTTAACACCTTGCTCACCTGAGCACGAAGTGCTCAAGGTAAGATATTGTGAACGGTCATTGTACAGCGTCCGTAGGCATCCGTCGTCCGTCGTGTGTCGTCCGTCAACATTTGCCTTGTGAACACTCTAGAGGTCACAGTTTAGACTCAATATTTATGAAACTTAGTCAGAATGTTTGTCTTGATGATCTCTAGGATAGGTTCGAAATTGGGTTATGTGGTACTAGGTCCGTAGGATAGAACAAAGGAAAAGCTTGTGAACACACTAGAAGCCACAGTTTTAGCTCAGTCTTTATGAAACTTGGTCAGAATATTTACCTTGATAATTTCTAGGTCAGGTTTGAATCTGGGTTATGTGGGATTAAAAACTAGGCCACCCGGTCAAATCAAAGGAAAAGCTTGTGAACACTCTAGAGGCCACAGTTTTGACTCAATCTTTCTGAAAGGCGGTCAGAATGTTTGTATTGATGATTTCTAGGTCAAGTTTGAAACTAGGTCATGTGGATTCAAAAACTAGGTCAGTAGGCCAGATCAAAGGAAAATCTTGTAATCACTCTAGAGACCACAATTTAACTTTGAAACTCATGAGAATTAACCAGAATGTTTGTCATGATGATCTCTAGGTCAAGGTTGAAACTGGGTTATGTGGGGTCAAAAACTAGGCCATTCGTTCAAATCAAAGGAAAATCTTGTGAACACTCTAGAGGCCACAGCTGTTACTCAAACTTTATGAAACTTGGTCAGAATGTTTGCCTTGATGATTTCTAGGTCAAGTTTGAATCTGGGTTATGTGGATTTAAAAACTAGCTCACCCGGTCAGATCAAAGGAAAACCTTGTTAACACTATAGAGACCACAGTTGTGACCCACTGTTTATGAAACTTGGTCAAAATCTTTGCCTTGATGACCTCTAGGTCAGGTTCGAAACTGGGTCATTTCTGTTCAAAACCAATGTCAGTAGGCCAGATCAAATCGAAATCTTGAAAATTGGTCAGAATATTTGTCACCATGAAATCATGAGGTCAAACATGTTAACACTGTTATGGTGTGTTACTCAGGTGAGCGACCTAGTGCCATCTTGGCTCTCTTGTTTATTTATTTATAACAAATGGGTTCCAAAGTGTCGATGACTAGAGCATAGAGAAATCGGTCAATATTACAGAGATTGTTCCAGGTCGTTCTCTTTTGACAGTTTTACATATAGCATGAATTCAGTATTTATCCGGCAAACCAAATGACCCATGAACGAAGAATAAATGCGAACGATCGGAATTGATATAGTGATGATGAAACAATGGGTTAATATTTATATAGATGAGATGTGTATTTGACAGACAGATGCATACAAATAAAATAATATTATATTGCTTTCTTTAACAAATATTGCGTACTAGATAAGAGATGCCACTGATTCAGGTTCTCTTCTCGTGGTATTGCAGCACCTGGCTGAGTAATTCTTAACCTTTAGTCTGCTCTGCCATTGCGACCAGTGCAGACCAAGATGAGCCTGCACGGGTCATGGTCTGCACTGTTCGCTATTCAGTCAGTAAATTTTCAGTGAGCACCCCAGTGGTACTGTCCAATTTGAATGATGGACCAGTCCATTCTAGAAATTTAGCAGGGTAAAGGTTAAAAGTTCAGAGGGATCTAAAAATCTTGCAAAAGTACTTACATATACGATCGCAGCTCTGTAAGATGAGTTCGGCCCCAGCCAATATGTATGATTTCTGTGCCGCAGTCAAGAAGTATTGGTCGCATGTCCACAATCAATCGTTTCTAATTCAATTTGTAAAACAGATGCTGTAACCAAACCAGTATTAATTAGTGAAGAAATTATATATCGAATATTTTGAAGATTTTAAACTGACTGAATAGAGTGTTAAATTTTGTACCTATTTCATGAACTTGAAATGGTTGGTACAATATTTGGTAAGTGCTACAAATTTAGATCGAATTGGAGAAACTGTTTTATGTAAAAAATTTCAGTGAACTGTTGAAGTATTAGAGTAACAAAAAAATTATTTTGGGAATTTCACAGATACATTTTTCACTGTTAGATCAAAATCAATCGAATCATTCATAGATTTTTTTGGTTTCACATGTGAACACTAGATCTTAGATGTGCATTCATAATTCATTTGAAACCTTGATTTTATTAAACTATTCTACACTGGTACATGAGCATGTATGAGGGATCAGTGCAACCATGACAGAATAAAATAACTTTACACACCGAACGAGTATAAAAAAACTACATTTTGATTTGAATGTCATCACTTTGTCCTATAACTAAATCTGTTGATTGTCTGCATAAAATATCAAAACAAACTGTTAAGCTATTCAGCGAATAATACCCGTATCTCCCATTATTCTCTTTACAACGAGTATACACTACATTTAGAGGTAATATAACACATGTAGATGAAACTTGAAACCCGGAACACCCGAAGTCGTTTAGTTCATTTAAAGTGGCGATCGCTTAAACGTCGTTGAAATTACCCTATACGTGACGACACAAATTTGTTATTAGTGCTCTCAACGCAAGCTTTCTGATACATTCTTATATCTAATATATATATTCTTTACAGATAACATGCATATAAGTTGGAGTTAAATGCAATATTGATGTTGTATGTACTTCGCATTATCATGTTGACAATGATTACAGTTGATATGTTGTATTACATTTTTTTTTGTATCTCGTTATGATATTAGGCATTAATTTAATTTGGTCTTTTGTTATTAAATGGCGTATTTCAATTAAACTGAATCTTGAAATTAAACAAAGAAAAACGCCCAACCAATAATCGGCAGACACAGAGTAAAATATATATGAAATAATGTGTGCATGCATATGTTCAGGTCATCACAACATGATGTCAAAATGAACTGTCACGTGGAATTTCATTGATTCATATCTTTGTGTGGCAGCTTTAGTATTTTCACGTTCTTCTCATTTGTTACATCTCTAATAGATTTAATTAATGTGATAAAGAAAGTAATCAAGAGTCCACAGAGTACAGGTACCAACAAAATTAATACCGTCACAACTTTATCGTACATACAACTAGTTATAATATCAATTGTTATTCAGGCTGAAACCATATTCGGTCATTAGCTAGCCTGTTTCGGAGACATACAATATCTGAAATGTAAATCAAATACTGTAACAAAATACGCGTCAGCTGCAAAAGAAATTGTACACTTCAGTCTTTCATAAAACTGTCTCCACTTAGAAAAAAGTCGAAATACATAACTGAAATAGATTTGAAAGCGTTTAATTAAGGATGTTGTAGAAAGAACACAAAGAAGACCAAAATTAAAACTTGCAAAGATTTTTTTTTATTTATGTTTTGCTATTTTGTAGTCGGTAACGTGTGTGGTTAATATGAATAAGGGAATGCCTGGTACGTTAGAAGAAACATACATATTCTTTAAAATCGCAGGCTCAATCTTGTCTCTCCTCTATGTCAACTTCATTGGCCTTACGAAAGCGTTTGACACGCCGTTTTGATGATTCTGAGACGCTGTGATATCCCCGGATACAACAGAGACAACTAACCTAAGCCTCTCCCAACCTTGCAATATAAGCTCTGGTGGCAGTCAGAGCTGTTTTCTGCCACCTTTATTCATTTTGCATAAGGAGACTTGGTCATGAAGTCAAATTGATACCGGGTAGAATAGTCATGTGGTCGCGACCATTAAGGCTCCAAGTTAATGTGCACAGAATTCTAGCGAATTTTCTTCATTAAAACAATAGGAAAGACTTTAACTCACAGATTCAGAATGACTCAGTCCCAAGAAAAAGTGAACCGTCATGTTTATTTGGCTCTTGCAACAAAAGAAGAGGCAAAGCATAGAAACTGTGACTTTGTTATGTATAAGCATAGGTTTTGAAGAAATGTATGGATTAGCAGATCCATTGAGTTAGGTTACGTTCGAGATTAGTTTAGAAATTTAGAATGCGGAGATGATTTCCAATTAGAACCCTAGTCTTAAAACAAGTTTTCTCTAAAAGTACAAAACACGTCAGTTTAAAGAATCGGAAAAGGCAAAAGATGTGTGTCTACTGCGGCATGAGGGATCGCAAACTTCTTAATAATTACAGAAAGTTTCATTCAAGTAAGTCTGCTCTGATACAGGTAAAAATAATATTCTACAGTCTCTTGGCAACTGGAACTTTCGACAGCATTGACCTATTAAACTATTGTATGGTACAGAACGTCATTTAAGAGTCTCAGACAATAACATGCATCAGCAATAATAAATAGTACTATAATAAAGTTTTGTGAGTGAAGAAAACTGAAAATATCTTAAATGACTGACGTCTTAGGCTATTAAAAATGAATGCTCGGCAGATTTTATGCACCAGACATTTGACCTCCTTCAATAACCATCACAATGTCTTTGATTATTTGGCAACCTTGTATGAAATCTTCGATAAAATGTGCAGTCTTTCATATCACTTCTAAATGTATTATCTTCTATGCTTAAGTTATTTCAAAACTGTAATTAGAACGAACACTTCAGTTTGATATGACTATCTGTAGACAGAATGAAAATAAAAATGTCGAGGTAAAAAATAATTTTGTCTTCCGAGCCAAGCGGTAAGTATTCCGATACCCGCCATTAAAATAAGCTTATCAATTCTTAGAAACTGGGGCACAGTGTGAGACACGTAATCTCTCAACATAAAATAGATGATAAGTAAAGAGTAAGCATGCCTATGGACCCTTGTTTTATCGACGTACCTTTGATTTAACTATCTGTAGACAGAATGAAAGTGAAACTGTCAAAGCAAAAACAAAGTTTTGTCTACCAAGAGGTAACTAGTTTGATACCTGCTATTAAAATTAGTTTATCAATACTTGCTTTATCAACGTACCTTACCTGGCATTTCACATAAATGTTGCCTCTGTATCTTCGTAATTACTTATTGATCATAAAGAATTAATAGCATCGGATCATCTTGCCATATTTATCAGTGCTGACGTGATTTGTTTGATCGATTTTATTACAGTCTTCTTTGGAGAAAATGAATAAATGAAAGACATTCACGTTTTATCTGAAATATTCAATCAGAACACTGAAACGACAGAAAGCTAGGTGTTACCAAAGCTTCAGTAGTTACCCCGTAAATTATTTTCTTGTCCTTCGGGAGCACAGAGTCCATTCAATATTATTCTATATAAAAAGTGTTCCATTGAAGCCGTTGCTAGGTACTCTGAGGGATGTTTTTTTTTCTTTAACCCAGCTAAAGCGAATCTGTTAATTATTTGTTTAGTTGTGTTTTATGCCCCCAGACGATTTGCACGCGCTTTATATACGTTGGAAGTCCCCGTGGTAAATTCCGTCATACAGACGATGCACTACAGCAAGATCATAATTGAAACAAATTTGTCCACTGACATACTAACACAGTACAGGTTTTAAAATGGAATTTGAAACCGTTTCATCCAGAAAGCAATTAGGATGGCTATCGATACTGATCCATCCATTGTGTTAAATTTTCATACCTATCAAATAACTAAAACGCATCAAATAACTGTAACACGCATCAATTAATCAACAACTTATTATTTAACGGATCACGAGCCGGAAGTATATTTCGGATCCTTCTTAATGTGTCAAAAATCTGTAATGTTACGTAGTTCAGGTGTTGAGCTTATATACCAAAAATATACCTGTCTATAAATCAGAGAATACTTGCAATTGTTCCTTTGTAAAAAATCTATTTATGCGTATTTTACATAGTCACGTCTATAGTATATACATGTTGTGATGTATTTAAGTATTTCAAAATGTGTTTTACACAGAATTGGCAAAGGTGCCAATACAGATCTTGGTTTGTTTAACCAATGAAAGAGGAATAACTCGAAAAGTATTCCTGTCTGTGATTTTCAAAGTTATCCCTTTTAACCAACATTTCAACAACTGATAATTTTATACGAAACAAAGGTAACATTGTGCTTATTAAGCTGAAAATGCACCGGGGAGCTTTTGCCATTTCTCTCTGGTGAGATATTCTCATTTTGTTTCTTCACACAATATCCCTATCTTTCTCGACATTTTGTTTTATCTCTCAGGAAACTGAAATCAATCTAGGTAACATTAATTCTAATTCTATAGCAAAATGCATACTAGTATTCTTATAGTAGTACTAATCTTAAAATCATTTTAGCCGTGCCACGGGAAAACCAACATACTGGCATTGCGACCAGCATGGTTCAAGACCAGCCTGCGCATCTGCGCAGTCTGGTCAGGATTCATGCTGTTCGCTTTTAAAGCCTATTGCAATTAGAGAAACAGCATGGATCCTGACCTGGTCTGGATCCATGCTGGTCGCAAAGCCACTATGTTGGTTTACTCATGGCACGGCTTATTTAACCTCGTATTAATCAACAGTAAAAGTTGAACATACGCAGCAAATTAGAGCAAGAAACATTCTTCCTGTCTTGAATACAATAAGAAAGCTGTGATAACCTTAGAAAGCACAGATCGCTCATACCTCAATCAAGAAACATTATCTGCCTAATTATTTGAAAAGTACCTGCAAATTCAGAAAACAAGAGTTTCATATTTTTTTCATAAAGCTATGTAGGAAAAACTAGACTCTCACCGGCAGCCATAACTTTTTCAACAAATCAAATCAGCTTTAAAACATTTCGTACAGTATCATCTAAAAAGGTTTTAAGTTCTGTGAAATTTATTTCAAATTCCATTCCGATCATTGGCTGAGGCAGAAATTGCGTTTGCGTTTGGTAATTATTTTCCACTTTTAGCTCCGGCGGCAAATGTTTTGGCAATTGGAAAATTTGAAAAACCCACCAAGGAATTAAGTATTACAAGGAGACAAGCTGTTAAGGTATTTTTTTCTGCTTTTAACGAAGCGGAATGATTTTAAAAACCTTGGTAAAAGTTTTAAATTCGGGTATGTAGTATTTTACAACTCTACAAACATGTATGATGAAAAGCGACCTAGCCGTTTTGATAGAGTCTAAATAATTTGAAAAGTATTTATTAAGGGTTATCCAAGCAATTCATGACAAAATATTTTAAAAGCTTATACAGTATAACCCCTCCAAACAGATACACCTTGTAGCCAGATCCCTGTCCACACATTTCGTGCGGTGCTGAATATACTCTCATATATGACCACTGAAGACCGAATTTCCTCTTAATTCCGGATACCGGAAAACTTTTTCAAAAAAAGTGAAGTAAAACTATATCAAAATACGCTTGCAAACCGGTCATGATATTTTTGATATGAGGAGATGGTGGCAAGTTAGTGAATGTCTGTGCTAGCTGCTTTAGAGGGATTCTACTGTACCAATATAAAGATAGGAATAAGTAGTACATATCCAGTGAGGGCAATGTTTTATTTAGAAGTAGGGATATTTTTAAATATTTTATGAGAAATTATTTTCAAATTTAAGAACAGATTTTTGAATTTTCACTATAAACAAATATGTAAAGGTGACCTCGTCCTCTTGATAGCCATTTTTGAACAAATCGGAATAATTCTTAGAACGTGGTAGAGTGTTATCCAAAAACATTTTGTGTGTGAAATTATTTCAAAATCCGGCCCGCGTCTTATATATTTTTACATACGTTCCATGTTTTCCAACCAGTCGAAGGATTTCTTTGGAAAGGTTCACTAGATATACAAAACAGACATAGAGATAAATTCCATAACCACTAATGACTGCCTGCTTTGTAGACCGCAAAGGCACACACGCTTTCTGCTTGTCCATGAAGCTCATATTCGGCTTAGTTTTATTCGGATAGATACAGATTCAATTGTTGTCGTTGGAAAAAAATATACCGAATACAAACCATCAGAAGATAAAAAGGTTAAGTTTAGTTTTACGTTGTAAAACGCCAACGTAAATGATACTGGTGTAATTAATAACGGCCGCGTGGTGGTGTAAAGCGTGAAACTTTAAAGCCACAGCCTGCCTGAAACGTTTTTGGTTAACCTCCCATAAGTAACTGTATGACGTTTAATAGTGCTACTTTGCTCCCATAAAAGATTTTAAATGCCTTTTTTAAAATTTAAAATCAATATGTCAATACTGATTCTGACAGATAAATCTTTTATCTAATATAGGTCGGGAAATTTTGACAAGAAAGGTTATTCTTGAATTTATAACCGACTTCAACATGTAATAACATTGTTGTAAGAGCGGGCATTGAATTTTGTACTATGTGCATTTAGTCTCAAGTGCACAGGAGACAACAGTCACGCTTCAAGTATCACAAAAGAAACAACCACACTGCATCAGATTTTATGAAAAATATTAAGTCAGTATCAAAATATATAAATGCAACTTGCAAGAATGAAATAATTGTCATATATGTAAATCCTTGTGTGCATGTTAGTCTCCATCAAAGCCTAGTTCGCTAATGCATAATAATTTAAATTGAGATACATCTTAGATTGCACTGAACAATTATCTCTAACATCCTGCATTATAGGCATGTTCGAAATCATAGCGACAAGCGAAATCTCAATCTCAAGTCGCAATGAGCAAATGAAATATAACAGACAAAAATGTAACTGTGAACGCTGTTTATGGAACCAAACGGACTTGTTTTGGTACAAGAATAACATCTGGTCCATTTTTGAGTACTAAATTTCTCATAAATTATTCCACGGACAGCATTCCTTTAACATCACCTTAACAAAGCTTCTAAACTCGGAATTGAAAATACAGTAAATGAAAGGATTGAAAACGCTGTTCAAGTAAGGAAGACGTATGGCAAACTTTATCCCAGCTTCCAGTTCATATTCCTTTCCCGCATCTAGAGCCCATATAATCATCACAAAATAAGGTGTAAAACAAAGCACAAACACAAGTGAGACTGAAAACAACATTAGGGTCAGTTTCATTTCCATAGGAGCAATTGCCTTGACCTTCATATTCCCGTGGCCATTGTTCGTTCGTATTGTTCCCAATTCTTTACCTCGAGCAGACCTTCCGAATGAAAATTCCTCTATATTTGTATTATTTGATTGTCGAATGTTTGTTTCCGATGAATTTGTGTGCTTATCTATCTGTTTAGAGAAACCAAAGTTAACGTCTGAGCAATTTGTTGCATTATTTGTAAAGTCGCTAAGATCCAATGTCGAGATTGTATTTCGAGAAATATTATCCTTATCTTTTGAATCAGGTATATCCCCGGACATGTCATTAGAAACAGGATCCCTTAAACTTTCATCGGCTGCAGGCAAATCAAACTCAGGTGTTTTAAAATGATCTGCTTTTTGACTCACTTTTTGGCGTATTTTAACGAGACTGTAAATGATAAGAGTATAGACAACAACTTGGGTGACCCAAATGATGGCGAACAAAATCATGTCTATAGCGTTGAAGACAAAAATACTAATTCTGTATCCAGGGCCTTTTATCTCTTTGCAGTAGTAGCCAGTTATTGTACCGTTACTGGTTGAAGTGTTTAGTAGAATTTCAATGCTACTGTAATGTACAAGTTCTTTAATTGACAGCAACAGCGCAAACAGCACGAGTCCTGTAACAACATGCTTAGCATTCGATACTGTAACTTGCTTTCCAAAAGGTTTACATATTTTTCTGTGCCTGTCAATTGAAATAATCCACAGCACGAAACAAGAAGAACCAACGGTCCAACGGCCAAAAAAGTGTGTGAGTTTGCAGACGGCACTATGATACGATGTAACTATAACTGCCAACTCCCAGATGCTTAGAATTAAAGCAATACACACCGCTACATCTACTGCAGCTAATGACGTTATCATTATTAGCGTCGAGGATCGCTTCGCTCTCTTTGCGTAAAATGTTAGAGTCAATATATTACCGAATATTCCAATCGCACAAAATATTACCAGAGATATTATATCTGGGAGAAGGCGCTGAAGTATTTCTTTTTGCGTTTGTTTAAGTAGCAGTTCTTCGTCATCCCCTGTGTCATTCATCTGAAAGTCATACAATATAATCTATTTATTGATGAAGTTATGCAATCAATGCTTAAAGTATACATGTTCTTATAAGGCCATCTATAAGAAGATCCTTTAGAAGCATAGAATACGACCATGAAAAATAATTGCAAACTGGGTTTTACTGAGTCTATTCTTGAAAGGTAACATATTATGATCCCTATCACTTAAACGGAGTTCTAGTATACATATAACTGAACGGATCAAAAACATAAAATAAGCCAAAATAATCATTACTCAGAGTTTTAATAATTCTAGAACTTGACATAGATTTCTTTTTGTATTGGTTACATAAAGTAAAGTCTTGTTAAACATATAGCAATAACCTTTTCTTGGCAAATAATCAAATAGAAAAAACGGAAACTCCACAGGTCGCTCAACACGACAAAAACGGAAATCTTGCAGGCTCGGTTTGATTGAGCCTGTTCAAGGACGGTAGTGGAAATGCATGCTACCGTCCACGCCCTCTAGCCCCGGGTTGAGCAGAACTCAACATTTACACATGCTACAAGTACAGAAATCAATTTAGAAGCATCCGAAGATGTATTCATACGGCGGTGCACATGGAACCTTCTATAATACACTAGCGTGTGATTCCATGGAAAGCGGCGTATGGTCCCTAGTTAAAATAATAGTTTTGCCCTAAACGAGAAAACAATGGGCAGAACTAAACACACTGGAATTTTGAAAGGGGATCTGAAGTTATGGAGCCTACATATATCAGGAACTGCCAAAAGATAAAATTAAAAAGCAGGCACCATATCTAAGGTGTGATTATACCATACCCAAAGCTATGAAAGCGGGAAGCTGACAAAAGTGTCGGAAAATAACCTTTGATAACATTTTGGGACTTCTTTCCCTTATGAAGAACATAAAAGAATAATCATATTCACAAGCATACAAGGATAAAATGATAAAATTAAATGCTGTAAATTATTCACAAAACATAAAAAACGTGCATGATTTTTTGAAAACCCGATTCTGTTATTGTACGTATATGAATGTAACCGATTATGCGTAATGCTCAGCAGGAAGTGATTTTACTTCCGTCAGTAACTCTATATATCTAATTATGGAGAGACTTAAACATACCATTTATTGTTTAAACATGTAGGTAGTCAATCTGAATCATATAGTGTTTATATCAGTAACGTCTAAATCCTGAAGGGAAACAGCCTTGACAATCATGGGTAACGTTTAACTATTACGACGAAGATGATATAGATATCTAAAATCGAAACCATGAAGTAATTTGGCATACAAATGTACATTTAGCTGATCACCTTACATGTTTCTCATGAAGTTGGATGAAGAAAAAAGTTTTTTTTAACATTGAAAAGTTGATTTTGTTACCGTAAAATCGTGGTTATATTTTATTTTACTGAAGTCCATGGTGGCACTCCAAGTGATATTACGGTATCATACATACAAGGAAGTCGCTCGATTCAATGAACATTTTTGCTGATAATTTCCTGTTCTCTTGACGGACTTCGATAGTATAACAATCGTCGAAGACAGGAAAACAAGTGCTTTCCTCGGCACAAAATGTCTGCCGAATTTTCTCAATACTTCTCTTTAACTGTATTACACTTCCTCCAAATGTTTTTAATGTTTGAAGAAAGTATTTAGAATATGTGTCAGAGCTTTGTGTCGAGGAGGAAAGTTTCCCCTTTATCCGACGCTTTTTATTATTCCTTCTCTTGAGAAGGAATATTATAGTTCGATAAGTCACACTTGACTGAGCTACTGATACTGAAAGCTGTTGTCATTACAAGCTTGCCAATAAAACTCCGTGACCTTAGAAATAACCTCTGACGTTAGACTATTCTTTCCTAATTGAGGCGACTCTCTGACTGAACGCGTTCCGTGGATTACATATTACTAAACCCGAGGATGTTATTTCCTCCATTCTTGAGGAACATAACATACATTCAGTCGACCAGATAGACATATATCAGCAAATTTAAATGTAAACAATTAAATATTACCATTACCTTGAAATGCATAGTTAATATATGAAAACAAACCCCATTGCGACCCTCTAATTATGCGCAACAAATTCATGCATCGAATCGTAAATGATTAACCGGGTCAATGTCTTATTGCCATATTTACTCTACTGAAAGTGGTAACAGATTTAATTTGTTGTTGGATTTAACAATTTATGTTAAATAACTAACGTAAATACTTACTTGAAAATTTTTAGCAGTATAAAACAGACATTGCAACCAAAATTTTACAAGATGATCATTTTATATTTTAATATGCCCTAGAAGGAACTTTTGCTATGCTTTAACTTGTTTTATTAAATTAAAATCCATCAAAAAATAAAAGAAAGATATCAGCAAACATGCTACATGTTACCTGAATAGAGTCAACCCTCTGTGTACAATACGGAAAGGTTACGTGTGTGTCAGCCACTATTTAGTCCTAGGCAATCGTGTTGGCCATAATTACATTTCTTCAAGTGATGAACATTTAAATGCACTTTACTAAGAGAGTATATTAGACTAAGACAGAACATTTCTAATTGTAAAATTACTTATTTGACAGTAGAAAAGTTTCTAATTACCTTGCAGGTTTTAAAACGAATAATCCTATCTTCAGTTTATGAAATTAATGATCCGTCGATAAACACCATCCTGACAAAATATCTTAAAATTAACAAAATTTAATTCAGTTCATTTTAACAGGTTATGCTTGGATTATTTTCCTCCTTTAAGACATACACTCAACCGCGTGCAGTCGTGTACAGGTTGAACAAAGGGTTTAATTGTTGTATTCGTAGCTACCCATGAAGTTAACAATTTAAAATATTTCTGAAAATGACTAATTGTTTGTAACGAAATGTGATATTTTCTATCGATAATCTAACACTTTCGCCTCTAAATGAAACCTTGTCAACTTTGATGGGTCAAATATCATGTGTCATTTTGGTAGTGAATAGTACTGCTTAGACTTACATTATTATAGATATGAATTTAAATCAAACAGCAATACAAAACTAAACCGAAGCATTTCTATAAATGTATAGTTTAATTGTTTATTTCTTTCCTTTGTGAAGTATTGTGCAGAAACATTTGGTCGGAAAAACGTTCACCTTCGGAAGGAATATCGGATCAAATTCTATCTGTAAGTAACGCGCTTAGGAATTTCGAGCGATAATGAAGTCAATATATCAGCGTTTGTTCTGTTGGGTTTAAAGTCGTACCGACACAACTATAGGTCGTATGGCAAATTCCATGCTTTGAAGGTAGATGAAGACCCTAGGTGCGCCTCAGTGCATTATTTCATCTGGGTAGAGCCACCGACCATCCGTAAGCCAGATGAATGGCTATTCAACAATGACGCGATCAGGGAGCGAAACAACTCCACCATACGCATTCGAATCGGGCGCTCTAGCAGTTGACTACGGCAGTTGACAAGGAACTGTATTGTAGCGTATCCTAAATCTGACTCTTTTCCAAATGGTGTCTCGGGCTGGAAATGCCATCCTTAACGCACAAAACGGATGCACTTATATTTGATCTTGACTTGGCTTCGAAATGCATGAATGGCAAGAAGTTATAAGGCCGGCTACTGATCCAGTTCTTGTCGCCGGAACCATTAGGAAAAGCTTTATACGTACGACCAACCTAAATTCAAAGGATTGAACGCGATTCCGATGCTTCAAGAAGTCTCATAACGAAACGTGAATACGTGGTTTTGTTTATCAAATTTGATGACGTTTTTCCTGGAAGCATGTGAAACACTTTATCACAAATACCTGAATTTAAATAAAGCACACAATGAACATCCATGAACTAGCAGGCACGTAATTTTCGCTTTGGATGGATTACGCTTAATAAATTATATTTCTTTTCTATTACTTACATGACTGCTTGAAGTGCATTTTTTCTATGTGAATCACAATAAGACTTGATATAGCATATTTAAGATTAGCAGGGCAAACGAAACATTTGTTTAATTTCAAAGTTACCCGAGAATAAACAAATATATCTAAAGGTTTGAATCTTAGGCGTAAAAATAATGTTTGTTTCCGGTATCCTGACCTACCCTAAATTTTGGCCCGATCCAAAATGTTTTTTTATGGCCTTGGAGGATATTTTTCAACTTATTAACAAACAAATTGCAAAACTGCACTTTTTATGCTTTAAATATGGTCAGTGATGTTAGAAATCAACTTACTGATGCTCTAAAAGCATAAACCCTTGAAGTCTCTATTAATATTAATAATAATAATAATAATAATAATAATAATAAAAAAACAAAACAAAAAAAAAACAAACAAAAAAACTCCGACCTACTTCCTCTATTTTAGTATGTTTACCGGAAACAAAGATTTTTTAGGCCTTATCATTCGTCAGTGAAATATTCTAAAGATTTGATTAGTTGGCCAATTCACTATTGAACTGTTTGAAAGCACAGTACATACCATTTTTCAGAAACTTCGCAAGACTTTGGTTTCAAAGCAAGTTTTCTATTGTATTCGGTAAACTTATTAAGCATTTCATTTCATTCATATAAAAAGACTTTAAGAATACTTTGAGATACGCCGCATGTTTGGTGTTCGGCCTTCTTGCAAGTGGACGCTACCATTTCGTCTTTGATTTTATCGGACGTAACTGGTGTGGGCAGATTTTAAAAATCCGCTAGAGATGCATTGCATTGACATTTGTCTTTTGCCCTGCTTCAAACGGGCCCACTAATGGTGTTTTCTCGTGCTGCTCCGGCTTCTAGTTTAAGGTAACGGACCCGTAATATTATATCTCCTTTTGAAGAATATTCAATTTCTACCTTTAACCTACTGCGACTATTTTTTCAGGATGGTGTAGACTCAAGCCCCACTAGGACCGAACGTTTTGTCTTTATATTTTTTTTCTAGTAAGTTAAACTGTTTTTCCATTTTTTTTTATTGATTTGTTGTACAAAAGCGGAAATGTTTCATTTGAAAAGCCATTACTTGCTGTTTAAAGTGTTTTTACCTCTGATACAGAAGGGTGCAGGGTTAGACATCTTTCAAAATACTGAGTTACATGTCACATGTCTGTCGAATAGGTCATACCCGTTTGACTCACTCTTACCTTTGAATAAAGAAGATCAACCCGAATGTGTACCATGTCAAACACCGCTAACTATTAAACACATTTTAATCGACTTTGTGTCGATACACAGTACATATATGACGTTCAGTCTTTGAGAGAATTATTTGACAACGTTTCAGTCGGAAATATTTTATCGTTTTTAAAGCAGATAGGAATATATCAAAAGATCTAACACTTCTTAGTTTTATATATATCTTGCAATATTATTATGTTTGCAGCTGATATTTTAACAGACACGTACATACATTTTTACATTACTGTTTTTAGATATGCTTTACATTTTTACATGGATGCTTTTAGATATGTTTTACATTATTCATAGTGTTCTTTACATTTTTAATGGATGTTTTTAGGTATGCTTTACATTTTTATATCAAAGTTTAGGCTTTACAGTTGGCGTTTGCAATATGACTTCTTCTCGGCGATATATGACAATTTTGTGTCGATTCGCCGTAAAACCCAACTCACTCACTCACTGAGTTACATGTGGTAAAGTTCTTTATTTTGCTTTAACTCTTTAGTTTATATATTGTGAAAGAAATGTAAGTAGGTTTTACTTCTGCCCCATGGTTATTTTTGAATATAGAGAGCAAAATTTAAAACAGTCTCAGAGGACTCGGCTATAATATTTCAGTGTTGGAGCTAAATTTATGTCAGTATAAAGCCTTTTACTTGAGGCTCCCCAGAAAAAAAAATGTTTTCGACAGTTTTATTCTGTGTTTGATACTTGAGGAAATATCATAAATTATTCAAAGTAAAAAGAAATGACACGGGAAAAGGTGTTTAAAAATTCAACACAGTGCAAAACAATGTGAACTTTAAGACTGTATCAGGCTAATGCATCTTACTATTATGGGTTCACGTCTTTAAATGTTGATCATTTATACATCCATTAATATATACTGCTGTGGGACTTTGCGTATTTGAATGTGGACTGTTCCTTTTTGTCAGTGACTGTATTCGTTATATAGCACATAAATATTTATGCGAATCACTGATGTGTTGGGTCATGTGATCAGTGATTGATCAGATGATACGTGGCGGTAATTTGTACGGGTAACGCGGTTAATAATCATTTCTACACTTGGCTTCGATTGTTTCACATATACTGTATTCAAATTCGAAACTTCTTTAGGTTATATTATTGATTAGGCGAAGTTGATATGTACTTGATGAATTATAACGTAGAGCATACTTAAGACAACAACAGTGGTTTCTCTAGTTTTTCGAAAGGCTGTTACTCTTTGTTATTTTGATAATACCAATATACGGTAGGTACAGTTTTCCAGAGTTTGTACTTTCCAAAGTCGGGAGTGATTTTTTAATCTGGCCTATTGAATTTAGGTTGACGACTGTAAAGTGCAGTCACTGTGTGTATGATGCATTTTTCATAAAAGATGATTATCTGATGATGTTATTTGAATGAAATCGATATGCGTAGTGTATGGTAATTAGTACATTTGTATTTGTTTATAAAGAACATGATTATATGTTCATGCTCTTGTTTATAAAATGCTCCAAATAAAACAGTGTTTGTGTTTTGTGCATAGTAATATTAAGACCAGTACAACCAGACGATCTGGAAAACATGATAAAATTATCACGTTTGTTGGTAGAATGGGGTGACGTCGTTCATATTAAAATTTGGGTGTGAAACACATTTGCTTGTATAAATATTTATAACATGACTTTTAAATATTATGGTTTTCATTATTTTTACTGGTGGGTCTCTAGCATTAAATACTTAAAAAAAATGATATCGACATCACTTAAATCTCAGGTACAATAAGACATTGTCACAATTTTTCTTGTTTACCTTTTGCAGCGTTGTTTCACAAGTTGTGAATACACTGTTCATACGGCAATAACAAATCTAGTGCGTGTGCTAAGACCTAGTAATCAGTCCAAACATAGCTGCCAGTACCAGCAAGTGAAGTTCGTTACACAAGAACAGTTTGTATTACGTGTACTTAACAGAATATATTCGAAATCCAGTAATACCTTCTTATTTGGAAAAGCCTCATCTTAATGGTTTCAAACCAATGGAGCTAGGTCAGAAAAAAAAGAAAATCTGCGAAGCATTTTTCCCAGTTTCCTCTGGCAAGGGTTATATCAAATCTAAAGTTGTAAGTCTTTGTATGCGAGGATACATGTCCAGACATACTAATATATAATATCTATTTCGTAGTGGCATGATTTTGTAACATGATTATATTTATAAAATGTAATAATATTAAATTACGTAATAAATGATACCTTTAACATTCAACTCCGTATTTAACCCAAACACCACTGCCCCACTTCACACGCAATTTAACAGGTCAAAATGCTTCAGTCCATGGCTTTGATTTCTCGTATTATAACTGAAATTTTCATATTCACTCTTACTTTCACGGAAATCGGAATAAGCTCCCCAGTGGCGTTTTTGTCACTGACCGTTTCAAGGCGGTGCCCCAATGTGCTCTTTGATTTGTTCGTTTCGTCCTCGTATGTTTGCTTTGTATGTGCGTGCGTGTTAGTGTGTGCATATTGGTCGTATGCACGTCAGCGTGCTGTGAGTTGGCATTCCCTGTTAAATATTTTTCCTTGTTTGTTTTTGCAATGTCTCAATCTGTTTTATATGATATGCACAGTTTATCTTACATTGTGTCTAGTATTGTATATTAACTGACTAATAATAATTCAGAAAAAACACACGAAACTATAGTGACAAATGTATTGAAATATCTCAAGTGTATCTAGAAAACACTACGATTCGAATCATATTCCTCGCAATAGTCAAGTGATATGAGACAATGCAAACTACACACACAACAAAGGTATAACCAGGCAAATAATATCAAATCACTTTAAAAATAAAGATTACATTTATTACACTGTGTGTAAACTTCATTAACTGGTGCGGAAATAAACTTGTATATTATCCTTCGTATTTGTTATTACATACCGTAGTAAGATATGTTACTGTTAACAAGTTTTAACTGCCATCTTTACTTTAAAAATCATCTGACAGATTGAAAATTTCAACTATTTTTCATGCTTACTGTTGTCAGGTACTTAATTGTGAATCAAATTAGCTACATTTTTATACAATTTTACATAAATGAATCCAATGTTTCATTGCCAGCTCCAGCAAAATACACGTTTCAAGAATTTTCTAAATTTCGGATTGAAAATACAGTAAATGACTGGATTGAAAACACTGTTCAAAAATGGTAGTTTTAACGCAAACTGGACTCCTGCTTTCAGCTCGTAATCTATTCCTCTACCAAGGAAGTTTCTCATGATTACTCTAACCACAAAGAAGGGTGTGAAACTCAGAATAAAAACCATTGAAGCCACAAACATCATTATGGTAAGGTTCCGTTCTGTGACACTTTTGACAGCGACATTTTTAAAACTAGCCTTTCTTATGCATTTTCCATTTCGTCTGGATGGTCTAGCAAAAGAAACTTCTCGTTCATTAACTGCGGGTACACTCGGTGGCTGGTGTGTTCCGTCTAGAGGTGGCTGGTGTGTTCCGTCTAGAGGTGACTGGTGTGTTCCGTCTAGAGGTGGCTGGTGTGTTCCGTCTAGGGAAGAATTTGTTAAAGCGTCATCATTTCCATATGAAGTTTCCGTATACTCTTCTCCAGATATATTTTTGTTATGTGGGATATGCCAGAAACTATTTCCATTCTTAATGGTGGTGTCCTCACATTTAATGTTCTGTTGGATCTTTTGTGATCCCCGGCTCCTTTTGATTCTGCGCTTTAGTATGGTAAAGACTGCACTCGAATAGGCCACAATGATGGTGATCCAATTCATCAAGACCAAGAGAAAATCCAGTGCATAGAAAAATGACGCTATGAACTTTAAATTTGGATCATCCGTGACTGTACAAAAATATCCAATTATTGTCCTGTTGATCTTCGAAGCAGGAATTTCCAAGACGACAATGTCATAGATTATCAAATTTCTAATTGCCAGAACTAAGGAAAAGATGACAATACCAGCTACTATATATTTTACAGCAGGAATTGTAATCTGTTTAGCATATGGTTTACAGATTTTTCTGTGTCTTTCTATCGAAATTATCCATAATAAGAAACAAGATGTTGCAATTGCCCACAGACTGACAAACTGTGTTATCTTGCAAAGAAACCTTTGACTATGTCCAATATTAACGATCATTTCAACAAGTTTCGGAATTAAAAACACACATACATTAAAGTCAACTATTGAAAGTACTATAATCAAGTTGACAGTCGTGGTTCGTTTTGACTCTAACGTGTAAAAAATCATCGCCAATACGTTGCCAATGAGACCCACAAAGGCTAGAACCGCAATGTAGACAACTACAGGAAACAGTCTCATGAAAATTTCGTCCTGCCTTTCGTGAAGTAGATCATTTTCGTAATTCTTCGAGTCTTCCATCTGAAATATGAAAGAGATCATAATTGTTTTCAACTTATCTAAACGTTTAGTCGAAATCTTTTTACAAACACTAAACATAAGCGCCAACTTTTTTAAAAATTGTAAATCCAATCTGCAATATATTATACAAGACTAAAATAGCCCAAGTACTAAAATTGTCAACCGATTTTATTTAAAAACATAAAGACAGAGGTTAAAAATGTAAATTATCAAATAATTACCTTGATTTTACCAGGCTGATACGATATGCACCAAGAATACGGAGGACAGAGCATCAGAGCATCTATCAGTTTTATACGGATGTGTTTATAAGACTATACTACATTAGATATATTACATTAAAATTCTTTTATCTCCCAATAATTTTCCGGCTTAAAAGCGATTTATATTTCCTTGAGTGACAAAATTGAAACCGATTGTTAAAAGAAATAGCTTTGTAATAGTTCGATGACTGAGACCAGTTATTCATTTAATACTTCTTAGAAATCAATAAAATTTGATATAAGATAGTCTATGACTTATTTGGTAATATATATTTTTCATAATGCACTTATTGCTGGTCAATAAGAAAAACTATTGCCCTAGTTCGAAAGAATGTGTATTAGTTCTATACCATGACATCAGAAATAAATCTTCGCAGCTTATTTTATTTTTTGTTTACTTATAACTTATTGTATTAGCCTAGAATTGTGTTGAACAAACTATAAACCGGCGATATATATAGAACGACATGTAATAATATACATTTATTGAATGGCGTGTTGGTCAAAAGTCAAAACTAGTGCTTGAGGTCAAAAGGACAGAGGGACAATATTTTTTTTCAGAATTGACAGGCAGGCCATTCATCAAGTGGCTTATTGCGTAACATCAGAAATGAAATTCAACCGTTTTGACTTTTTAGCCAAGCGTTGAAGACAGATCTGTCATAAAAGCATGAACTATGAACCAGCGATTTATAAAGATAAAATTTTATTTGTGTGCATTAACTTTTCATATTTATGCCTACTAGAGCCTCCTTTAGCACACCAATTCGTCCTCCAGCTGTGCAGATAGGGAACGATATGATCAGAAGGACACACCCACACGCACACACACGCGAGCGCACGCACGCACGCACGCACACGATGAGAGAGAGAGAGAGAGAGAGAGAGAGAGAGAGAGAGAGAGAGAGAGAGGGAGGGAGAGAGAGAGAGAGAGAGAGGGGAGATTCGGGGGTGCATGTCCTATTAATATTGTACAGCTCCTGTTATTGAAAGTGCAAGGTGCCGGTAATTCTTCTTCCACGGTAAGAAAAAGTACTGGCCTCTTAAATAACCAGGAGAGTCATCATCTATATACACATTGATACACAATTTTAATTGGCATACATTGCAAAATTAGTATTGTAGTTCTATATAAACTTTTGATTTTTATACTTAGTAAAATTACATTCGGTATTTTCAACATTTAAAGTAAATATCCTAAACATAAGATACTTTGGAGAAAGATCAGCATGGGATGCCTTTAAATATTCATGGCATACTTTACTTATAGTGATGCAATATATATATAATAACATGTGTATGCCTTTTTCATGAGATAAACACAGTGGCAACATTTCATATGCGTACTTGGTCCTAGATTTATTCCAGCATGAAATGTATGAACACATGGAGACATATAATTATATATGAAACTATCATATGATTATATTAATATGCAGTCCTAATTTTGATTCATAAAACTGTGTTGTTTTTGAATATTTCTACCGTCAAATATAATATCATTCAGCCGCACATTTTTGCACGGGCTTCTGGTAAATTTATTACTACAACAAGCCGCTTTAAAAATCAACACACAGAACAGATACTGTGTATCTTGGAAGTAAAATGTATGATACAGTACAGTATGCCTTTTTATCTCTGTGTAATCGAATTAGTGATGTCTTAATATCTCTGATACATTCGCCTTTGTGATGATTAAGAGATTATATTTAGTAACCGAGTGAATACTTTTGTGGACGTGACTTTTATTGTAGGACAATATTTTATAGACTTTGTCCGAAATCTCCTTTCAATTTATTGGTTTCAGAATATACATTGTCCGTGTCATGTAGGCAAAGAATTTTTATAAATTGATAATCAACATTATTTGGCATGTCTATTAAAGACTTCGGGGCGGTATTACTGTAGTTTCTCAAAGTGTAGATATAGTGATAGACACAAATGATAATCCTACATGTACCAGGTATTTATATATGCACCGGTATGACACTAGTTAAAAAACAGAAATAACTGCATGGTTAAAACTTTGTGATAAGTCATTTAATTTAAATGTCATTTCTCAAAGTATATTTTGAAGAGTTTTTCTTGTTGTTTTTTTTTATATATTATTTACTATTATGTTGTGTGATATATTGCACATAACATTGTGTGTAAATTCCAGCTTAGCTTAATAAATGGATCTGAATTTATTTTACTAGACTTCAAACATTTTCTGAAGTCATACAATATGCATGTATTTAACAACTATTTCACAGTCAGATAAGTTCTTCCTGCAATGATCCAGTTATAATTTATCAGTGGTTACATAGTTAGGACTATTTGCCAGTGATACTACTGCACGGAATAAATCAGAAGTCTCGGAAAAGTTTAAACTGCGGCTGAAAAATCATCAAAATTTATCAAGACTTAAGTGTTATATTCAATATCAAATATTATATATAATAAAGTTCTTTAATTGTTTTCATTACTTAAAATTTTACGTGCTATCTATACAAAATGTGCTCATTTTTTCAGGTTGGTCTTCTTTTAGTAGCATCATCGCCCTCACTTTGGTCACCTCTTATTATTGATTTTTATTATCGAAAATCAGATTTTGTTTTGAAAGTCTTTGATAGTATTTCAAAGATTTCCGTGACAAAGTATATCAAAATTTGATTTTATGGAGATGTTGTTAAATGTCATGGCAATTACTATTTGTATTTTGTAAAATTATAAGACATGAAATGGCATAATTTGGACTTTTTTGTTTGTTTGTTTTTATTAAGCATGAATTCATCACACCGATAGCAAAAACTTTGAAAGTTCAAAATTAAAATATTGTTCAATGAATTTTCAGGATAAACGGTAAACATTTTTCTTGTGTCTACCATAACAACTTTTTGCTTGGAGCAGTCATGCTATAAATTTAGTCATGAGATTTCTTGGATTAACAGCTACGTATTTGATTTAACGAACATGTGATGATAATGATTATGATGATGATGCGATCATGTATTGCCAGAGATTGAGCTGCAGTTGGAGTTTTATTGCTCTTCAAAGAAACAGATAAGAATCTTTCATACAATGGTTTTATATCTTCTTTAACATATCCTATTTTTATGCCCTACTTTTTATGTCCACCCCCCTTTTTACTTACGCTCTCCCCCTCCCCTGTTTTTACCCCGTCCTCATTTTGTTACCTTCCATATAATTTAAATGAATTTGTTGGTTTGAATAAAAATCAACCTTTTTGATATATCTTTCCACTACAGTTTCTATCTGTGTTTGGCTTACTTTTCAAAGTTTGGCTATGGCTATGTTTGTTGGGCTTACTGCTTCCAGGGAGTCTTCTCTTTCTTTTTGTTTTTGTTTGTAGCCTAAATAATAGGGGCGGTTTTCATCAAATATATAACGGAATTCTGACAGGCTCTTTTTGAGAAGTAAATTATTTACTATATTATCCTGAATAATGACTGACTTCCTAAGCATTTAGTACATGAATTTCTAAAATGAAGTTGTTTGTCTTGTTAGTAGAAAAATAAGGACAGAGTGAAAAGTTCCTAAAATACAGATGTCGTTTTTTCTAAAAATCAAGATTTGAAGCCTTGTGAAGTATTTGAAGTGATTCGATTCGTTTATGTATGAAGAAAGTTGCATAAACATTGGTCATGTTTTTATCTTAAATTGGACATGGAAGGAAATGGATACCATAGAAGAATTGATTTGTATCTTTTTCTGATAATTGAGGAAAATTATGATACACTTTGGTAGTTCATTGAACTTCTACACTAGACATAATTATTTTGTTCATTTAAAGTATTGGTGAGAGAGTTTAATCTATCTAAAGATTAACATTATAGAGTTTAACATAATATTGTAAATTCTGATATATCGATGCTCAGAAAAATAGCATCTTAATAATGCTCAATCTTCTGTCTTTATTTTGGTATGAAACATAGCAGGGTTATCCTTCAGAAACGTAGAGAAAAATCATTTTCAAGCAAGGCATCCTGTCACTATAAAGAGTGTCTAAAAGAGGTTATAACCAGACTTTTCTGATTCACACAGCTTGTTACGTGTTCTTTCCGTTGGCAGCTCTTTGTCTTACGGAACTGAGTGTAGACACCATGATAGCCATTCGGATTGAACTGCTTTGATATTTGTCTTCTGACTGTTGTATTTAGGATTAACCTGGCAGGGGTGGGGGTGGGGGCGCATTTATTTACACTTTCTACTTTCTCTGGAACATAATTAGAATTACAATAAAGCCTTTGTGTGCACCAGTTCCCGGATAAAACTCCAAGTGATGTTTAGTCACTGACCGCACATTTTGTTCCTTTATTTGCTTGTTTGTTTTTCGTGTCTAATTGTTTTATTTTCTCTATGTGATTTTGTGAAAATGGCAATCATTAGCATATCCATACACACATTACTTTCCGAGGTTACCTTGTCCTTAAACATCGCGATTCACGTATGATTGTCTATTATCCTTAATAATCTTGTTTGCATTTTCAGTTAATATATGGTTAATTTTATATGTAATATTTAAAAAGAGACAAACTCCCCTTTAACAAACTTCCATATCTAATTCTTGAACATGTTTGATATGGATATAGACATCTTGGCTGCTGCAACTTAACTGCATATAAATATCCCAGTACTCATTAATAAATTTATTTATTTGACAACAAAGGGTATCGAATACAAGAAAAACACTACTTCGCCGTTAAATGTTAGGTTGTGCAAGAGCCCACATGCACAAAATGGAAAAAAAAACTTTTTCTTTGGTATTTTCCAACGTATGAAATTTCAGACCTGGTGAAAAGGCCTAATATAGAAACCGTCAAGAGAAAATTAGTACAGAGAAGAACAGTATAAATATTTCTAGTTTTATTCAATATACAATGTTTGCCAAAATTAATTTTCAAAAAGGTACACATTATTTGATGAGATTCAAAATAATAAGAAGATATAGAACAATGATATATACACCTCTTACACGTCAAAACGGTAGCAGCATAATTAGGTAGTTACTACCTAAAATGACTTTGGTAGTTCTTTTGCAAATTTTACTTCATAATTATATTCTCCCTATTCGTTCCATTGAAAATTATGACGCTCAATGTGTATGAACCGCAAAAGGAAAGGCGCTAAAGGAACGAAAATGCCACATATTAATAACGTATCGCTGTTTTGACGACGGCCGCGTATAGTCAGGGAGAATATACAGCAAAATACGTGCAATTTATAACAAAAAAACAAACAAAAAATAAAAAAAAATAAAATATGATGGCAAAGTAAGCATGATTTGCACTAGCGATTTGTGGATTTCCGATCATATTCTGTCGATAATTCTAATGAACTACGAAAAAATCATTTCTTAGGCATATATTCTGTTATAATGTCAAGTTTTAAGATGATTTTTAGAAGTACACATTAAATCTCTAAGAATATGCAAATGAATTGTGAGTAAGAAAATACATAAACAATTATGTTCATCCATACATAAAGCTGCAACACTTTAGGGAACAAAGAAAACAAATATTGAAAAGAGACGTCCATTGAGTTTGAATTAGGACGTAGTAAGGCACCCAGTATGTACATGAAATAAAAAAATGTCTAGAACTAGTGTTGCAATTAGAGTATCAATTAAAAGAATCTCTCATTGGTTGAAGGTGCGGATTGAAATAGCTGGTTCGGGTGTAACTGTTTAGGTGGCAACGAGGCGTTGCCGAGTTACCGTTAAAACAACTGCCCGAGAACCAGATATGTCAAACACCTTCAGCAAGTGAAAGATTCTTATCTTCATTACATGTATATGCCGTGAGTAGTTATAACTGCCCTTTATTTCCAGCCTATCAGTATATAGGAAGATCACAGATGGTACAACTGACCTTCAACAAGCTAGCTGGATTCCTTCCTCAATGAAACAATTTTAACTGTCAGATAAAATTAAAAGGTACTAGCGGACAGAGAAAGAAATCACATTTGTCTTTTTTCCATCGACAGAGATAAAACTCATTCTGATGTGATGTTGTACATATTTTTTTTTATGTGAAGACAATTCCTATACATTCGGAGATATTTATTTATATTGTTTACGCAATGCAGGTCATATAGCAACTTTTACGAAATAAGTACAGACACAGGCGGACTCCTCGGTAGAACCAATAACCAAAATAACATGAGCGAATTTTGCGAACCCAAAGAGATGATAAAAAAAACAAGGCCCATTGAATATACGTTATTCTTATTTTTGTATTCTGTTTTTAAATGATATAGCTATGCAGAATCATATAAGAACATAATTACGCTAAATAAATGAAAGATAAAGATTTCTGTGAGAGGGCATGCCATCAAGTCCCTCCTGTCACAGCAAACAAAAGATCTATCGACGTATTAAATGTCGAGCGAATAAACTGTAACTTCTGGTTAATTTATTTAATGCACAATATGTATTTAAAGTAAATACTACAGTTTGCACGTTTTACAATAATGGTGCCAGTCTAGCTATGTCAAAACCTGCAGATTCCACGTTTAAGGAATTTTCTGAATTTGGAATTGAAAATACCGTAAATGATTGGATTGAAGACACTGTTCAGCATTGGTAATTTCAACGCAAACTGGATTCCAATGTTAAGCTCATAATCTATGCCAGTACCAACATAAACCCTCATGATTACTCTTATCACAAAAAAAGGTGTAAAACTCAGAATGAAAACAATTGATGCCGCAAACATCATAATGGTAAGGTTCTGTTCTATGACACTTTTGACCGCGACGAATTTGACATGAGACTTTCTTATGTCATTTGCACTTCGCCTTGATTGGTTGCTTGCAGAAGACGTGCTTGCTTTTACGGTTAACGTAGACGATGGCTTTTGTTTTACATCCAGAGATGAATAAGTGTTATCACCATCATATCTACATGAATTTTCCGTATTCTCCCTCGATACATCACAATCTTCTGAAATATGCCACTTACTACCGTCATCAGCACCACGTACATTGCAGCTGGTTTCTGTTACGTTCAGTTCACTTTTAACGATTTGTTGCAGTTTTGGCGGTTCCCGCTTCGTTTTGTGTCTCTGCTTCAGTACGATAAAAATTGCATGTGAATATGTCACAGTGATGGTAATCCAAGACATTAAGATAAGGAGAAAATCCAGTGCGTAGAAAAAAGAAACAATAATCTTTAAATCTGGATCATGCGTTATTGTACAGTAATATCCAATTGTAGTGTTGTTAATACTTGATGTAGAAACTTCGAAAGCAATTGTGTCATAAATGATCACATTTCTAGTTGCCAGTGCAAGTGAAAATATGACAATACCTGCTACTATATATTTGACTGCAGGGGTTGTAATCTGGGTAGCAAACGGTTTACAGATTTTTCTGTGCCTGTCTATTGAAATGACCCATAACAAGAGACACGAACTTGCAACCGTCCACAAACTGATAAAATGTGTCAACTTGCAGAGAAACCTGTGACTATCACCAACATTTAAAACTATCTCAATAAGAATTGGGATAAATATTACACACACGATAAAGTCCACTACTGAAAGGCTAACTATTAGATTCACAGTCGTGGTTCGTTTTGACTTTGTTGCGTAAAAGATCGTCGCCAAAATGTTGCCGATGATCCCTACAGCGCCTAAAACTGCTAGAAGAACAATAATAGGAAGAAGGCGCGTTTAAATGTCGTGCTGTGTCTGGCGCAATATATCATCTCCACTGTTCTTCGAATCTGCCATCTGAATAAGGTATAATTCATATCCGCTTGAATAAATTTGAAGCTATAAACCGAAATTTATTTTACTGGAATGGATATATACGCTAAAAATAATATTATTGATTTGCTTAAAAAAAATCAGACCATAAAATAGTCTAATTTCCTACTCCTATCTTGAAATGCCAACTGAATTTATTAAATTTATTTAAACAGTAAAATGAATAACATATTATATTTACATTTATTATACTGAGAAGACAGATTGTGTTGGAAAGTTTAGATTATAGTGTGATAAAGATATATGCACATAAATTATAATATAAAAAAAACTTTAACTTCCGCGTATAAAGGTGATCTTTGTTTCGTTTGAATGAGTAATTTGCGGGCGATTGTATAGCAGTACGATGATTCATTTCCTTCTAGACCAAATTATGACTGTAAGAGAAACTTCAAGATTTCATGTAACTAAAATATAACAGAAAATTATAGTCGGTTATCAAGAAGTCTATTTTTATACCATTTTAATTAGGTAATAAATGAAGTATATAAGAAAAAATCCGCTGGAAGCATACTATAACACAAGCAAGCTAAGTTAAAGCAGTCTCTGTTTGTATGAGTCTCTTCATGAGTGTGACACCTCTCGCACTCCTATCATCGGCTTAGGCGAAATTCTATGTAATACAGATATATTTATAGATTTAATGTACTATATGTTCCTAATGGAAACACTGAGTCCAAGTATGTGAAGTTATCCGACACTTTTTGGTCACATGAACATTTTCAGTATTTACCAGGTGAGAAGCTCTCGTGGTGTAATAAGCTCAGACAATATACAGCGCGGGCGCATGACTGACCGGGCAGTCCCCTCATAATAGTTATGGTAGCCTCTTCCTTTTTCATATCATTTCTCTTCGAGTCGTGCGACGCATTTGGAAAATACCATATTTTGTCGGACTCCTTTTTTGATTTTTCAGTCCCTGAAGTCGAAACGACGCAATCCTGTTTTGAAAAACAACTACAAAGACATATTTACGATATATGGTATGCGAGGCCGTCACGTACTGTATTTGCAATTACAATAAAGGAAATCCTTTAAAGGTCCATTACTAAGGGAAAGTGAGTTGGCAATTTTTTTCATAGCCAGTGCACAGACTTCTGCAAGACACTAAATAATGAAGATTGGCAGGTCAAAATTTACAGAAGGTCTTTGGAACTCAAAGAAATGTATGTGTATTATGTTGAAAATTCAATGAATCGACAGAATGACCCCCAGGTCTTTTAAACTTTCTTCATACTTCATAGAAAAATAATTGTACATATACTGCGATTTATTTCGAATTTCTACATACCAACTTTCATTTTCCAATAAAATGAAATAGTTTCTGTGCTTTTTAAAAGAAATTAAAATGTTCACTTTCCTTAGTATTGGACCTTTAATATCTAAAGTTGGCTTAGCGTTTCTAACTTTCCCAGGAATATAGGTTTCTGTACTTGAATCACGAAATTTTCATCTGGAAAAGCACCGTTATGGAAATTCGATCGGTAAGGAAACGGTTATCTATTTTCTGAGTCAAGCATCGTTATAGTATTTACAAGTTCAACACATGCCTAATATCCGTTTTGTGTCTGGCAAATGGGTTGATTCTGTTTAAATTTACGTGGATTGAGTTTAATTACTTATTTAAGAGTCCTGGAACCAAAATCACTAAAGACCCACAATGATATGACCGCTCGATAGGACAACTTTGTTTTGCTTTACAATAAGCTATTACGCATTCTGGTTATACGTACAGGAAAAGAACACAACGATTTTCCCATGTTAAAATGATCATTGCTTAGTCTAGTTCATCAACTTTTGAAATTGCATCAATTTGATTTGCATATTTCTGCCTGATTTTCGACAAGCTGAAATCATATTGAACAGTACGAAGCCTTAGTCTGACGACATCGTGAAGGTATGCAAGACCTAAAAGTTTTGAGTAAAATATCTAATCTTTTAAAATTTCCGTTGTAAAATATTGCCATTTTATACACCAGAAAGTATCAATTTTTTCTTCTTCTGCATTTGTTGTTGGATAATTAACAATTAGATAAAAGAAACAGTATTGTATGATAGGTCATTCTCGGTTGGTGGTCCAAAGATGTGGAATGACCCCCCTTATGAAAATAGAAATTGTGACACTTTCAGTCAGTTTAAGCGACATCTTCAACTGTATCTTTTAAATATAACTATGTAAGCATTGTATAGTAGTACATAGTAAGTGATGGCATTAGTAACCAGGTAGGGGAAAAATAGGCTCATGGGGCAGGACGCTGTTCGTTTCCATATATATGTAATATATATATTGTTCTACATATTCTTATCATTTTGAATCTAATCAAATGATATGTAGTTGAAAATATAATACTTTTCGAAAATTAATTTTGGAAAACATTGTATATTGAATAAAACTAGAAATATTTATACTGTTCAATTTCCTTTCATAGCTTCCACAACAGGCTTTTTTACCAGGTCTGAAATTTCATACGTTGGAAAATAACAAAAATAAAGTGAGTTTTTTTTATTTTGTGCATTTGGACACTGGTACAACGTAATATTTAATGGCAAAGTAGTGTTTTTATTGTATTCGATACGCCTTTAGCGACGTGTGAAGTTTTCACTATTCTCTATTTTATGTGAAATGAATTAATTTATTGTTGAGTGCTGAGATATCTATATGCAGTTACGTTGCAGACGCCATGATGTCTATATCCAAATTAAACATGTTCAAGGAATAGATATGGGTGTTTGTTAAAGGGTAGTTTGACACAAGATGATTAGGAATAAGAACAGACAATCATACGTGAATGGGAGTTTGTTAACGGGTAGTTTGACACAAGATGAGTAGGGATAAGAACAGACAATCATTCGTGAATGGGAGTTTGTTAAAGGGTAGTTTGACACAAGATGATTAGGGATAAAAACAGACATTCATACGTGAATGGGAGTTTGTTAAAGGGTAGTTTGACACAAGATGATTAGGGATAAGAACAGACAATTATACGTGAATGCTTATGATTGCAATTTTTACAAAATCACATAGAAAAAATAAAACAATAAGACACGGAGAAACAAACAAAAAATAGGAAATAAGTTGTCCTGTCTTGTGCTTTCCATTTCTTTCTGACCACAGCCATCCACAGTATGGTTGCATTTGTATGCCTATTAATGAATTGTCAGACATTGTAGGGTCCATAAAATTATTTTATCTACATTACAACAATGTATTTATTATATCAACAAATTTCTTTTTGAATAATTCTGACCAAATAGTACTTAGTGACATTGTTTTCGTTTCATTCATATAATTTGTCCCGCATCTGAAAAAGAAGGAAGTGATATAATTTTGGACAGTATTTTATCGCCATGTATACAGTTTTGCTCTGACTATTATGCAAAGTATTGATTGATTAGCACAGTATAATGAATTGGAAACTCTCGCATTTCAACACTGTTTACATTATTTACCTATTGTTTAGCAGCATTGCTTCACCCAATTTCTGTCACTTCAAAATCAAAATGGCATACCTTACTTGAGCTGTGCTGTTATAAACATTTAGTTTATATACTTGGTAAAATTAATACATTTTATGAGAATTTTCAACATTTAAAAACATAAAATATTTTAATGAAAGATGGGCATTGAATATCTTAATATATTCATGACATACGTTACCTATAGTTATGCAAAACATATATATTAACATGTACATACGTTTTCCATAAATAAGCATTTTCTGGATAAACATTTAATTGTGACAACATTTTATATGCGTACTTGTTGCTGGATATATTCCAGCATGAAATGTATGACCACATGAAGACATATTATTACATATGAAACTTTAATATGATTATATCATCTTTGGATATTGAACAGCGGCAACTACATTTGTTACAAAATATAACTCTAATAGATGTATAACACTCCTTTATTTCGACTTCGGTCCTTTCAATATATATGGGCTGATAAAGGAACATATAGAATATGTTATCAGAGAATGTTGCCATTTTCTTTAAATGTATATATTATTAATTAGATCTTAAAATTAAAATTGATGAAAATTGTATGGTAATAAACGTCTAAGTTCGTCTAAGATGTCTACCCAGTAATGCCCTTGTATATTTTTTGACATGACGTGTTACAAGAAATATCTTGCGCATTTAAAGATATATTTGCCACTTGGACACATTGTAATTTATCATTATTTTACAGCTTTTATGACACAGAATAACCATATAATAATTTGCCCTCTATGTACGGAATTTTATGCGACGAATTAGTGATGTCTTTTTATAATCGCCTTTGTGATGATTAAGTGGTTCTATTAGTAATTCAGTTAATAATGTTTAGACGTGACTTTTTATATCAGGACAATTATCTTACAGACTTTGTTCGAAGCGTACGTGTATTGGCCAAAGTCTTTTTTCGATTTATTGTTTTTTTCTTTTTAAAAAAAAAAAATACATTGCCAGTGTCCTGTAGGCAAAAGAAAAAACGTATAACGTAAAACATCATTTCGCATGTATACTAAAAACTTCGGGGCAGAAATACGGTAGTTTCTCAAAATGTGTTTTTTTCAGGTTGGTCTTCATGTAGCACTATCCTCGCGCTCACTTGACCATTTCATATTATCGGTGTTAAAAGGAGCATATCACAAACTGTAAAAATATTCTACTAAATTTTACTACCGAAATTCAGCCTTGGTTTCGAAGATCTTTATCAAAAATTCAAAGACTTTTGCAACAAGGTATATAAAAGTTTTATGGAGATATTATGGCAATTTCTTTTTGTACTTTGTAAAATTAAAAGACACTCGAAGTAACGTAATGGCCTTATTTTGACAATTGCTTTTCATTTTGGTTTTATTTAACATGAATTTATCAAACACTACCTTGCCATTAAATATTACGTTGTGTCAGTGTCCTTAAAGTTCAAATATAAAACCTTTGTTTGACGAATTTTCAGGTTAAACATTTTTCTTATGTTTACCATATCACCTCTTTGCTGGCTGTAAATTTAGTCGCGGATTTATTTACATTACATCATCAGCCACGTGTTGGATGTAACGAAAATGCGATGATAATAATGCTGTCGTCCAAAGCCTGAGAGGGAGCTGCAGTTGAGTTTTATTGCCCTTCAAATAAGCATATACCATATTATCTTTTTTGATAGCAACCTTTATGATACATCTTTCCACTTCAGGTTCTATCTGTGTTTGGCCAACTTTGCAAAGTGCGACTCAGGCTGTGTTTGCTATGTCCAACGCTTCCAGCGAGTCTTCTCGTTCATTTTTAGTATGTTACCTAAACTATGTGATTGGTTTTCATCAGCCACGTGTTGGATGTAACGTAAATGCGATGATAATAATAATGTCGTCCAAAGCCTGAGAGGGAGCTGCAGTTGAGTTTTATTGCCCTTCAAATAAGCATATTACCAATTTCAATGCAATGATTATATATCTTTTTTGATAGCAACCTTTATGATACATCTTTCCACTTCAGGTTCGATCTATGTTTGGCCAGCTTTGCAAAGTGCGACTCAGGCTGTGTTTGCTATATCCAATGCTTCCAGCGAGTCTTCTCTTTCATTTTTAGTATGTAACCTAAACTATGTGATTGGTTTTCATCAAATATATATAACGAAATTCTGACTGGCTCTTCTTGACTTCGTAACCATTTCGTGCATGGATTTGTTAAATGGAGTTGTCAATAACTTTTATAAATAGATTTTAAGCCTCGAAAATAGCACATTTTTATCTGATGGCTTAACCAATGTACGGATCTAGTGTCAAGAAAAAAAGTTAATACAGAAACAACCTGCTGGAGTTACTTCCACTGTTAATGAAGAAAATTTAACATATGAAAAATTTGACAGAAGAAACATAGGGGCGGGAGCCAGTCTAATATAGTGTTGGAATACAACTGCGCTTTTTTATTCTCAAAATGAAAATGTGCAATTTTGTGAAGTATCTGAAGTGATCCAATTCGTTTATTTATGAAGGAAGTTGCATAACCATTGGTAATCTTTTTATTTGAAAGGTGGTCTGAAAATTATCTGAAAGTCATGTTACAATTTTTTAATAAATAAAGCCGTTCTTGAATCTTGAATTATAAGGCCTTTGATTCAGCATGGAAGGAAATGGACATCATAAATAATGAATTTGTATGTTATTTTTTCTGATATTTTATGAATAATAAAATCTGTAAAAAAGATCCCTTGAAAGCAAAGAATGCAACCAAGGAAAATAATAGCAGACTAGGTTTGATTGTGCCTGGTCATGAGAGGTAATGACACCTGTCACGTCCCCTAGCACCGGTAGTTCATGGAACACCCACACTGAACACAACGATTTGATTTATTTAAAGTATTGGTGAGAGAGTTGAATCTATTTTGAAGATAACAATACCGCTTAACACAATATTAGAATGTTATCTCACAGATTGCATGATAAATTGATGCTCAAGAAAATAGTATCGTGTTAAAACCCAAATTTACGTCTTTATGGTACGGAACATAGTATCTAACCTTCAGAAATGTTGACAAAACTCAAGTATAAACAAGGAATCCTGTCACAGTAGCGTTTCCTTTTGTATTTTTACAGCTTTTTGTGAAACTGGGTGTAGAGTCCATGATAGGCAGTTGTTAAAGCTAACGGGAATTGAATTGTTTTGATACTTGTATTCATTCCTGTTTCGTCGGATCCTTCATGGGCTTTTTTGTTTTACACATTGTGCCTTAGGTAACTTTTGGGTGTAGTTAGGATTCATCTGGCTTTTATCTACACTTTCTGGTTTCTCTGGGACATGGTGGGTGTTAAGAGTAAGGTTTTAAGTTTGCGCACCATCAACCGTATAACAATATCCGGTGGTGTTTAATCACTGACCGTCCGGCTTTGTTCTTTTATCTATAATTATTGTCTTTGTGGTCTTACTGTGTTTTGTAAATGACATTCGTTTACACATACATATACACACTGCTGTGGAGGATGCTGCTTTCCCACGTGTGATCTTTGTTCTTTGGTCTTATATCATAAATCTTGTTTGGTTAAATTCATCTTTATTTATTTGGTTAATCATATGTTCTATATTCAAAAGTGATGAATTCTTGTTTGACCTGATTCCATGTAATCTTGTTTGGTTAATTTCATCTGTATTTATTTGCTTAATTATATGTGTATCAAAAGTGATGAAATCTTCTCAACGAACTCCCATATCTATTACTAGTACACGCTTACTAAAAATTCAGATATCTGACAGCAATGGTGCGTCTGCACTCTTGCAAGTAAACGTATTGTATACATATATCTCAACACCCACCAAATTCTAACTCATATGACAATGTGTACTGAATAAAATGAAAGACTACATTGTGGATGTTTTATGTTGTGTTAGGTTCACATGCGCGAAATTGAATTATTTACCAAGATGTGAAATATCATACCTAATGCTGAAGCCGTCAAAAGAAATAAATTAACAGAAGAACAATGTAGATATTTCTAATTTAAATATGTTATATACAATGTATTACAAAACTGATTTGTGAAAAGTATTAAACTTATTATGAGTTTCTAAACAATAGGATGTATGCATTGATTTCTTTTAAGAATAAACAAATAAGCCGCGCCATGAGAAAACCAACATAGTGCGTTTGCGACCAGCATGGATCCAGACCAGCCTGCGCAGTCTCGTCAGGATCCATGCTGTTCGCTAAAAGTTTCTCTAATTGCAATAGGCTTTGAAAGCGAACAGCATGGATCCTGACCAGACTGCATGGATGTTCAGTTTAGTATCTGAAGTTATCACTCGAAATTATCACTCAAATTTTTATGTGGGTCACACCAGCCTTTGCATTCATTTATTTTTGTCAAAATTGTCAAACCCCACATTTTAAGAACTTCCTAAACTTGGAATTGAAAACACAGTAAATGACTGGATTGAAGACACTGTTCAGAACTGGCAATTTTAATGCAAACTGGATTACTGTTTTCAGTTCGTAATCTATCCCAATACCAAGATAAATCCTCATGATTACTCTTATCACAAAGAAAGGGGTAAAACTCAGAATGAAAACAATTGATGCCGCAAACATCATAATGGTAAGGTTTCGTTCTATGGCACTTTTGACTGCGACGAGTTTGACATAAGACTTTATGTCATTTTCATTTCGCTTTGATAAATTGCAGACAGAATGTGCCCTCGGGTTGACAGTAAGCATAGCAGGCCGATGATTTCCACCCTGAGACGTATGTGCTTTATCATTATCATCTCTGTATGAACTTTCCTCATCCACCCCTCTTGATACATCAAGGTCTACTGATATATTCCAGTCACTACCTCCATCGGCATCACATGTGCCGTAGCTTGTTTCCGTTATGCTCTGTCCGCGTTTGATGTTTTGTTGCAGTTTTGGCAGTTGCCGCTTCATTTTATGTCTCTGCTTCATCAAGATAATAACTGCATTCGAATATGTCACAATGATGGTAACCCAAGCTATTAAGATGAGGAGAAAATCCAGTGTATGGAAAGAAGAAACAATAATCTTTAAGTCTGGATCATCCGTAATCGTACAGTAATATCCAGTTGTAGTCTTGTTAATACTTGGTGTTGAAATTTCCATAGCAACTGTGTCATAAATGATCAAATTCCTAATTGCCAGTGCAAATGAAAATATGACAATTCCAGCAACTATATATTTGACTGAATGGATTTTGATCTGTTTAGCAAAAGGTTTACAGATTCTTCTGTGCCTGTCTATTGAAATGACCCATAACAAAATACATGAACTTGCAATGGTCCACAAACTGAGAAAATGTGTCACCTTGCAGAGAAACCTTTGACTGTTTCCCACATTTAGAATTACCTCAACAAGATTTGGGATAACCAGTAAACACACTATAAAGTCTACTATTGTAAGGCTTATTATCAAGATGACAGTTGTGGTTACTTTTGACTTCGTTGTGTAAAAGATCATCGCGAAAATGTTGCCGATTATCCCCACTGCGCCCAGAATTGCACCACAAACAATAACCGGAAGTAGGCTCATGAAAATGTCGTGCTGTTTCTGGTAAAGTATATCATCACCATTCGTGTTTGAATCTTGCATCTGAAAAATATACAGTCAATCGATGTTTATGTACCTAAAAGCATTTTAAAGCTATTTGTCGATGTTCATTATAGTGGAACTTGACAGAAGACTTTATCCTACGAATGGTACTACCAATTTGCATAAAAAAAACACACCATTAAATTGTCCATTTTTTTAAACGCTAGTCGCATTCAATGATAAAAAGTAAATTATGAAATAGTTACCTTGATTACGCTATGGAGACATGGAACATAAAACTAATCAAGTCTGTGATGGAAAGTTTAGATAAGAATGTAATAATGATATAAAGTAGTACATTATAATATAAAATAGCTATAATTTCCGCATAGAAACGTGATTTCTTTCTTGATGACAAGTTTACTAACAATTGTGACGACCAGTCATTAATTTCCTTCATATAATATTAATACTGATAGAAAAACTTTAAAAATGTTTTTGACTTATATGTAAAGAAAAGAAAAGCAGTAGGATATTATTCATAAATTATTGTAACGTTTTCATTTATATTTAGCAAATAATATAGCACAAACAGCGATTTGTCATTGAATAAAATTATATGTTTAGGTGCGAAGGACGCATCTGAACGACAATGATTTTCTTCAAGACAAAAATCCCGTTTGGGATATATCATTTCAATTCCAATACGATGTCTAGAGTTTTATCTATATCCTTGGTGCCATCCTCCAAATATTTGCCTGTTTTATGGTTTTCTGTCCAACGCATCGCTACGACGATTCCGGCTATGACGTATTTTAAAACGTATAAATTGTGACTTTACTACCAAATTATACAGAGTGTTGGTTTTCTTTGTTTAAGATTTATATATACCAGTTGGTGATGTATAGTTGAATAAGGTCATTATTTGAAGTTAGATGCGAAGAAATAATATTACGAAGGCGCAGCCCGAGACTGTGATGATTTTAGTTGAATAAGGCCATTGTTTAGCGTTCAAATGCGAGAGAATTATAATAAGAGGGCGCCAAATCTTTGCCGGTTTTGTGTGGTTTTCCTTTCCAGCACGTCGCTTTGACACGGGTGGTAAACGCGCAATCCAATTCCCACTGGGAATACGCTAAAAATGGGTTGCGCGACTTCCGGTGCTGGTGTTGCGCATCAATATATACAAAATCGAGGTAGGTGGGTTTTTGTTTTTGTAAATAATGACACATTTACGAGAGTTTTCGAAAAAAAGCAAAATGCTATTCGACACAAAAATGAATAAAGAATATATGTGTGAAATACCAACTTATTAATTTAAGAATCAGCTCTGTTATCACGAAAACTCTGCTGGCTCGAACTGTCTAAAAAGCATGAAATCATGAAAAATGCCAATTTTCTAACTCTTGTGCCTTCTTTCTGGAAATGTGACGCTTCTAATGATCAAACACGTGCAAAACAGTCATGAATATTACATACACTTGAATGATATGTTGCTTTTGGGGGAAAGATTGGCAAAAAATAATCGGGCATGGGGTTGCGCCCCGGGAATGGAGTTGTGTATATAAGTAGTATTAGAATTACCGATTTTGGCTCAAAATCTGACCCCCCTGACCCCTTGACCCTATTCTATAAGCGGACTTTAATCTTACCCTAAACTTAAAATATTAACTTGGTACCCTTAATACCCTGTGTAGGAAGTGATTATTGTTCATGTTAATTTTATCAGTTTTTGTTGAAACAACTGATTGAGAATTACGCTGTAATCCATTTGCACTTAATGACCTTAGTATAGAACGTTTCGCAGACGACATATGTGTCAGTTTTTGTTGAAACAGTTTATTGAGAATTACGCTGTAATTCACAAAAAATTTTAAAACCATTAAACGTATAGATTATAGCTTTGTAATTTGGTGACACACGGTGTGTTTACAATCAATATTATAAGTTAAACAGACGATTTATTGCATTCCTTTTAAGATAAACATATATCGAGGAGTTGTTTATACAACATATTGATCTTATTTTGAATTAGTAATCATATTATTAGGGTACACATAGTAATTAAAACTTAATTAAACTTTAATCCAAAAGTTTGTTTCCATCATAAGATACAGGTTCATCCGATATGTAGAATTTGATGTAACATCCGTCAAAAGCGAAAATGTTACTTCTGTAGATTTTGAATCGTCATAAGGATATATCAATCACTGTCCCTGTTTTAGATAAATTTTAATTTTTTTCTATACATAGATATTAACTGATCAGTGTCAAAGTCCTCGGCTGTGATATTTACATTATCAGATATATTCAATAAAATAAAAGTTGGAATAATACCAACCACCTAAATAAAAAATGTGATATTGGGCTTTAATCGGTTTAATCCGGTCACCTATGGGCCTGGCCCCCTTTAAAATAAAAATTAAATCTATTAATAAATCCAGTTTTTTCGACTATAAACACACCCTTCAAAAGCACATCTTTGGCAATAATTTATATTCTTGATTTGTTTTTATAAAATCTTTATAATCTACATAATTCCAGGTCTAAATTGAAATGCATTTAAATAGTTCAGACCGGTCATATTTTCATATGTTGAATATATCCAGGCACCACCACGGTTAAAATACTTTTTCATTTTTATGTAATCATAAAAACTTTTATTATAGTATTCAAAGAGAAACACTTCATGTCTCACTTTTTCTATTTCTTTTTCCAATTCTTTTTCCAATTCTTCTTTCATTTTTTTGTCTTTCTTTTTAAGTTTAAGAATTATTTCAGCTAAATCATCAAGTCGTTTTGTTGTAGCAACTTCAGAAGCAGATAGATTGTCAACAGTATTCTTTGTTCTAGCTAATGTGTTTCTTGTTTAAAAAAACATTTTAACTTTTGTAATTTCTTCAGCATATGGTAATTTCTTCAACATTAGCGGTTATTGCTTTAGTATTAGCATAATAACTTGGTATTAGCAGTGATTGATTCTCCTTGTTTATCTGATATTTTAACTACAGAGTCTAAATCATTATTATTTTTTAATTTTATCATTAATTATCTTAATTGCTTCAGTATTAGCAGTAATTAACTCTCCTTGTTTAGCTGATATTTCAACTACAGAGTCCAATCATTTATTATTTTTTTAATTTTATTATAAATTCATTAATATCTTCTTGTAATTTTTTTGTAATATACTTAATTCTGCATATTTAAATTGTGACGTTGTCAACAATACTAATCCAATTTCGAATTTGTTTTTTAAAAAGTCACTATTTAGAATTAATTTCTTTTTTAAGGTTATCTAATGCTGTATCATGATCACACCTCTTTGTGAAGCTGCCTTTTCCAATTCAGATTTATATTCTGCAAATATATTTGAAAATGTATCGAGTAAATCTTGATTCCCTTTTGCCATTTCAGTATTAGTATATTATATTCTGTTTTGATTTCTAACTGATACATATTTTTGTAACTTTTCTCAGCTCAATAATCTTATCTTTTAGCTCTTCATGTTTAATCATACTATCTTTTAATTCTTGAACTTGAGTGTATAAAATGTTTAAATTGACTCGAAATACTTCTTTTATATTGTCATCTGTCAAATCAGATTTCTCTTCAAGTTCTTTAATAGAATCAACCATAGCTTTCATTTCTTCTTCAATTTTACCTTGTAATTGATTAATTAAAATGAATTCTTTTTAAAAATCTTTTGTTAATTCTTCAATATTCTTTACTTCTACTTCTAGTTTTGTTTTATACCTTTGACATCTTCAAGTTATAGCCTCTATTACACTTTGAATTTTTTTATACACAAACCGTCTTGAAACTGCATCGTTAGTTTATCTGGATTTCCTAGGTTGATTATTTCATTACCTCCCATATCTAATGCTCTATTCTTGTGTTATCAAGTTTCCTTATTTCTGTGAAATACGATTCCGTTTCCTTTTTAAGCTTTTGAATTGTTTTTTAGTAGCATAATCACTTAAATCAATATCAAATTTAACTTACTTATACTGTCAGGTTCACTTATTTGTTTTACATCATTAAAAACTCCCATTATATAATTATTATATATTACCACTAAAGTTTTTTCTTAAAAACTTCCTTGGTTTGTCAATATATATGAAATCATGTTTTTGATTTGTTACATTAGCAAAAGTATCACGATCTATATTTTGTTCATTACAAATCCTATTATTTTCCATTTATCTGGATATTTAAATAAAATATAATGGAACAGTTAATTCGAATATCTTTTGGTGTTTATAGTAAGACTGACTTAAATAAATAACACAACAGTTTTTGTGACGTCCTGAATAAAGTATTTGTTATTTCATTTTGAACTTTTTATCTTCACATACAAAATCATCAAATATTACTACTTTTGTTTTTCTGATTCAAGATTCTCACAAGTTCAATTTGGTTGGGATCACTGAATATTCAGTATTTCATTTGGATCTAATTTAATCTTTTTGCAATTTGATTTAAGTTGTTAATTAAATCTTGGTATTTAGATTGTTCTAAGTTTTTAGCATACAAGTATAATTTATCATAATAATATAAGAGGTTTTCGAAGTATATGCATTAATGTATTTTTGTTTTACCCAGATCCAGAAGATCCACATATTAACATTCTAAAACATGAATCTGGCATAAAAGGATAAAATTGTTTAAAGTTATTGGATTTATCACTTTTTGTATCATAATTTGGAATTTCCATTTATATAATATTACATTATTTTACAATATCTTACATATCTTACATTATTTTACATTAATTTTACATTATCTTTACATTATTATATAAATGCAATCAAAACTTAATGAAATGATAATAAGAAAAAAAATTAGTTGGGCAAAAGATGAGAAATCTTAGAGAAGAAATAATGAGAGAAAAAAATAAGAAAAGCTACAAATCGGGATATGTACACTGAAATTTATAAACCAATTACTGAAAAAATAGAAAGTCAAAAAGAACAATTATCAAGTCAGTTAAAAGCACTTACCTGAAATAAAACAACAATTAGCATTACTTCCAAAACAGTTTTGCTGATAAGATACATGAAATAGAAAATCTAGAAATGGTGGAAGAGCCATCGGAAAAACCAACACGATTATTACCTGCCGGAAGATGATATGGTTTGGAAGAGCTATTCCGAGAACCAACACGATTATTACCGCCGAAAGATCATATGGTTTTGGATGATGAAGATGGTGAGCTTGAAGACACCAAAAAACCTCCCGAAGAATTAACAGAAGAATTTATAGCAAATTTAGATATAAATATCGATAAAGATATAAATCATAATATGGATTGGCCTACATAACAGAGTTAGTAATAAACAAAAATAAAAATGATTGGATAAAAACAAGAAAAGAGGTTACCGAAAAATTAAAGGCCTTTACTCGTGATATAAATAAATATATAAAGAAAAACCAGATGAAATAATTGAATTTACAAATGCAGAACCTACGGCTGCAGGTGAGTATGTTTCGGAGTTAGAATTACATAGAGAAAAATTTAAAAGATACAATGAACGTTTATTAAAAATTATTAAAGACTCAAATGTATTTGGAAGGGAATAAAATATCATAACCCATATAAAGTTTTACCAAATGGACAATATGGTAATTTAATTATTAACTTAAATAAACTTTATGGTCAAAATAAGTTAATTGCTAAGGATAGAATAACTGGAAAAGAAGTAATTAACACTAAAGTAGATGATGATTTAATTGATTTGATTAATAAAAGATATAACAATAATAAAAAACATTCAAATCATTCAATAAAAATATTCAAAGAATTAACAGAAAAGTCAGGATTACCTATCAATAAAAGATCTATGAAATTTAAAAAAGTAATTAGGGGACAAGGTTATGACGTTTGTCCATGTAATCCAGAAGAATTGGTTAATGAGTTGGAGTTAATTTGTGGTTCAATTAATGCTGGAAATAATAATGAAGAACTAAAAAATGAAGGTATTAGAATAATTGATGAACTATTAAAAATGAAAACATTGTTACCAGAACAACATGAAATGTTATATAAAAATTATTTTTCTTGAATTTAGTTTTTAGTTAAAGTTTAAAAACTTTAGTTTTTAATTATATATAAATGGAACAAAAAATAGCATTAAGTTCTGAAACAGTTAAAGATAATAAAAATACTCCGAGTGATTTAACAATCAGATTTAGTCGTTCTTTAATTTTAGATAAAAATAAAACTTATGTTGTTGGTCTGGATAGTATTAACACTATGACCTACTCTTGGCATAATATTAGTGATGAATATGACAATAAAAGAATTCGTTATCATAATGGTAAGGATTGGAAAGATATTATATTTACAAATGGTTCTTACAGTTACACAGATATTAATAATTATATTAGGGAAACATTAATAAGTAATGGTGATTATGAATTTGATAAATCAAAAATTGCTCCAATAAGTTTGGAATTTGATTTAAGTAGTTTTAAGATTTGATTTCAATTACAGATAATTTTATGTTGGATTTGGAAATATCAAATTTTCCATACATGCTTAGATTTGAGAAAACAAAAATTAGACAAAACTGAATGGGGAACTAAAACACCAAATATAACTAACTCTGTGGATACAATTTACATTCATTGTGATCTTATTGATAATTCACTTGTTGATGGTAATTTCAGTGATATTATCTATGCTTTAAGTACTGCAGATTTAACAAGAGCTTATCCATTACAAAAGAACCACAAAGAGTTGGATATTCTGAAATTAATAAATATATTATAAATTCAATTAGAATATATTATTACAGATGTATTGGTAGAATAATTAATTTTAATGAGGTTGAAACAAGTTTTACACTAATTTTAAAAGAAATTAATTAAAACTAAAGTTTATAAAACTTTAATTAAAACTTTATCTAAATTTTAGTTTTTATATAATGACAAAAAAGTTATGACAAAAATAAAGGAATATTTATTTATGTTGATGCTCACACAGGAGAAGAAATCATACACGGAACAGTACTTTGACACTTAATAACGAAATTGCTTTCAAGTATCAGCCGCATCTTCAATTAGCACAGCTGAAAAAAGCTTTGGAAACAGGCAGGAAAAGCAGCACTTGAAAGTGGAACAAAAAGGTTGGACAGAAGTTGGAAATTTAGCTGCAGCTAAATTGTTGAAAATCTAAAAAGAAACCTGCACCGGCAGTTGGTAACTTTAATTGCTAAGGAATTACAAGAAAGAATAATAAAAATAATAATAAAAATAATAAAAATAATAATAAAATAATGATAATGAGGAGGATAATTCATAATGAAATAAATAGAATATTGTCAGGATCTGGGACTTTAGCTCGTGCTGGAACTTCAGCTCAACAAAAACGTATTAACAGATTAATTTATAAAAAATAAAATAAAAACTAAAATAAAACTAGAATAAAAAATAAAATAATATATAATATATACATGTTTAGAACAAAAGAATATTGTGAAAGATATGAATTAACTCCTATTCAATTAGATACACATTAATATCTGTCCTGGAAATAATGTTAAACACACAAAAAAACGGGTATCACTTTTACAATTAATGATAGAAGTTCATATTTTGATTGTTTTAATGCTTATTTGAAGTAAGTTTTAAAGTAAATAAACTTGCTAATGGTAATAATTATGGTGCTGGTGGAGATGATAATCAAATTGCTTTAATTAATAATGCAGCTTCATTAATTGATCATTAGTGGTTAACAAAATGGAAAAATTGTTTATGAATTGTAATAATTTATACAAAGTAATAAATTAAAGAGTTTTGTTGAACTATCTGAAGATTATGTAAGAACAACTGGAACAAATAATTTATCTATTTAGATATAAATGATACTGCTGAGAGCAGGAAGGATCAAGCTAAATATAATTCGGGGTTTGCATCAAGAAAAACATTAATCGAAGGTGGTAATGAGGTAAACACTAAAATTCCATTAAATAATTATTCATTTTTTCAGGGTTTAGAAACTAATATTTTACCTCCAAGTCAAATTCAAATAACACTACAGCTGACAGATGATGATGAATTAATTTTTAGAGCTAATGCTGTTGATGCTGGTAGAGTAATTGTAACAAAATTAATTCTATGGGTTCCACGTTTAATTTTCAATGAATTTGGGTTTGATCTAATTACTACTGAAAGATTTAAAAAAGCAAAATGGTCATACCTTAGGGAAATGATGATGCAATCAAGTGATACACAACAAAATAATATAACCTTTAGAATAACAGCTGGTGTAACAAAACCACAACATGTATTTGTTTATTTACAACGACCTGATAAAAGTAATTCACAAGAACATAACCCGCATTTATTAGATACATTTAAAGTTAATGCAGCAAATGAAAATTGCACTTTGAGCTCCTGTCGTCTTGAAGTTGGTAATGGTGTTTTTTTATCCAGAAACAGAATACACAAGTATATCAAGAATAAATGATGATGTAATTAATTATTATTATAAACAAAATAATAAGACTACTGGAAGTCTTTTAAATAGATCAAATTTTTATAATTATTTTGGATTTGTTCATTTTAACTTGGAATATAAAAAGGAATAACTACAGAAGATCCTAAGCATATTACATTAACAGCTAAATTAAATATTCCACCACAGCTAATATTCGTGTTTACCGCAATTGTATTGTATGAAGAAACAGTTTGAAATAAATACTATTGGAAATGAACTTGTTATTGTTTAAATAAAATAAATATAATTTATATAAATGACATCAAATTATATGAATATAAAATTAACCTTACAGATGGACAAAAGAAAATTTAGCACAAGCTTATAATAATAAAATTCCACATACTTTTAGATTAAAACATGAACAATTACATGGAAACTTCCCTTTACTTTTAACAAAAACACAAATTAATCAAATTAAAAAAGCTGTTGCAAATAATAAGGGATTAGAAATTACAATTTCAAAGAAACAAATGTCCAGTCAAGTTCAAATGGTGGATTTTTAGGAGCTTGGCTGTTTGTTAGAAAAAACAATTTTTCCAATGGCAGCAAAAATAGCTCCAAAATTTTAGCCCTCTAGGCATTGGTGCTTTGTCTGGGCTAGCCAGTACTGGTGTTATAAAAATACTTGGAAATGGTATGATTTCAGTAGCTAATGATAAGAGAAATATGATATCACCATATCTACACCTAATCAAAGAAAGCAACTAGTAGGATCTGGAGTGATTAAATTAACACAAAAACAAAAACAAGACGGTGGGTTTTTAGGTATGTTGGCTGCTAGTCTAGAATACCTTTGATTACATCTTTGTTGGGTGGAAAAGGATTACAGATTGATTCACAACGGAGACCTACAGACGAATTCCTATAGTAAAAAAAAAATAAAATTTATAAACAAACCTATTTCTACTACTTTGAAATTGAACAATGGTAAAGCAATTAAAAATTATAAACTTTAGGGGTGTAATTTAGTAGAAATAATTTACTAAAATTAAAAGAAAAGGTTGAATGTGGAATTATAAATTTGGACGAACTCTGTTGGTCCTGGAACACATTGGGTTTGTTACTTTAATAATATATACTTCGATCCGTTTGGACTTCCTCCACCAAAAGAAGTAATTCAGTATATAAAAAATGTAAAATACAACAATGTTCAATATCAAGACAAAACAAGTATGCTTTGCGGATATTATTGTTTATTTTTTATTAAAATGTACAAGATAAAGTACCGTTGTATGATTTATTGTATAAAATACTAAAAATTCATAATCAAAGAGTAAATGAACAAACTATTATAAATTATTTTAATAAAAAAGGACATTATTTAACTGAATAATTAATATAATGGGAATATTCAATAATATAAATGAAAAAGTAAATAAAATAGAAAAACAAATAGAAAGGCAATTAAAAAGAAAACCTCCATTGTTTTTAACAAGTTATACCCAAGATACCGATGGTGGATTATTTCAATGGCAAACTGATAAATGCTAGTCCTGGTTGGTTCAGGGTGGTATATTGTGGCAATTAAACAAAATTGCATCTTAATTATTCTTGTTGATGCAATTAAATTAGATAAAGGAGAAGCTAAATTACAAATAAAAATAAAGAAAGTGTAATTCTTCAAAGTTATCATGTAAAAAATATAGAAAAAATGAATCTATTTCTATTAATTATGCAAATGAATTTAAAATGGATGATGTTTTTTATATAAAATTCTTTAAACGTTACGAATATTCATTAACAATTTATGGTTCTATAATTTAAGAGTAAGCTAATGTATCAATACCATTATCAAGAATATATCTTTTATCAATCATAACATGATAAGATGTTTTATTATTTATAACATAACTGGAAAGATTATGCTTATCAGAACGAATAACTTTAAAAGTGTGATTACTTGGGTTGAATTAAACAAAGTATCTTTGTAATTTTTAATGAACTATTGTTTTCTTAACAACAAGTTTTTTAATTCCTTTACATTTTTTAATGTTTACTTCATTTTCTAATAATAAAGAATACAGTTTTACTTCTTAATCCGACAAAATTCAACAATGGGAATGCCGGCAGCTTCATCTTTAAATTTTCCAATTACTTTTTTATTATTACAAAATAAAATTTTGAATACTACGTATCACTATTATCAATAAATCTTTGTCCTTATAAAGTCTTTAATACGCATCTTTGGTTTTAATTTCATAACATAATGAATCAGTGTCAGTGAATAATAATTTACAATTACTCTCGTACTTTTCTTTAATGTAATTATAATGAAAATCATACATTAAATATTTTGATAAATCTAGAATGCACATTCCAACATAACAAGGTCTTGTTTAATAACAAACTTCTTTTATTCTATGAATACCAAAAAGGTTAGAGTTAAACATCGTTGAACTAACAAATGAAGGTTTGGCTATGTATTTAATAAAAATATTTTCATCATGATTTAATTTAATATTAACCCTTTTGCGTAAATTCTCATCGTCTTACCGAATACAGAGTTGTTCATTAACTTATAAAAGTCCTTTTCAAATGAATTTTTTTGCTTTAGATCTTTTTGAGTATTAAAATCAATATACTTTTTTAAAACCCAAAGGGCTTTCGTCAAAAGTTAATATTTTATGTATTTTTGTTACTTTTAACCCTAATTGTGTATATAGTTCAAGATTTTTATAATGAACTACATAATTTTGTTTTTTCATTAAAGTTGGAACTAATTTTTTTACATTACTTTTTCCTATTCAAATTCTGTTTAATATTTTTACTATAATCAGAAAGCCATTGATCTGGTATTTTTATTTTTCAGGAGCTAAAGGATAATCGTTGTGGTTTTATGTAATTCTTTGGATATTCAAGATCACATTCAACTATAAAGTTAGTTTAAACCTTTTGCAATTAATTTCTTAAATTGTTTTTTCGGATATAAATTTAAAGTTTCCAGAGGGTAAAGGTTGACACATAGCCCAACCGTAAAGGTTATTGGCGTCAAGGTACATAATGTTATTGGCTTTCAAGTTTAGGATCATAATCTTTCATATATTTATGTTTGCTTTACTGTATCTGTTTGAAATATAACTTATTCCTCCTCTCAGTCCTTTTTCAATAAAAAAGATACATAATCAATATCAGTTATTAAATCTAACTTAAATTCCAGTCATTTTTAACATTGCATCCCAAGCTAAACCAGGGCTACTAAAATAATGACAAGGATCTAATTTGTAGACTCCAAACATAGTTTCTAAAATTTTCGAATACATCAGCTAAAAGTAATACGTCAGTTTTTAAATATAGATCATGAATATTCTCTCCATTTTTTAAATTTTAAATTTATATTCCAAACATTTTAGCATGTTCGTATTCATTATCAGATATGTGTGTTTCATTTAAAACTGAATAAAAATCTTCTTTAGGAGGTAAATTTTGTTTCCTTTGAATTTTTTAAATGAATCCATGTAATCATATGGATAAACACCTTTTTTTTTAATAATTCTATGTAATCAAATTCTTGAGATAAGTATTTAAATTCTGGAATATTTTTTACTAGGTTATCCAATGATTGAGACATAAAAATTGGAATGAATCAATAAAGACCAAGTCAGAAATCATAAATGCCATATATCTTTCCATATTGTTAGGAATAACTTAAATTTCTTTTTAAATTTCCCTATTTGTTGCATAATAAAATGACCGTCATAACCTCTTAAATTATGAAAAAAAACAGGAATTTATGTGTTAGTTTAAAATTAATGTTACATACTGAGTGAGCACTCCTCTGAATTTTCCTGTTATATGACAGTGATCACGTTACTGGCACTTCACCTTCTATATATTCTTTTTCACAGATATGACAAAACTTTTGTTTTTTTAATTCACTTTCATCTTTTTTAGACATTCTTAGTTCTTGTTAAAATGTTTCTTAAATATTTCTTTACAATATTCCTCTTCCTCAAGCATTTTTTCAATAAACATTATAAACTGCATTAGGACCTCTATAATCTGGGTTGGTTTAGTAAATTTATCGTCATAACAACAAACAACTTATATACCGTAACCACAATCTATATGAATTTGATATGGTTCAGTAAATGACAGATTCAGTTGATGGTAAAGCAGTTAAAACTTTTTTAGTTATTGGATTCAAAATCAGCATAAATTACAAAAGGTTTCTGCTAAACCTTTATGATAATTTTAAATTGTACTTTACTTCCCTTTTTGGCATTTTTACACCTTGGATACCATTAATAGCTAAACAATTTGGAATATGTTCATTTAATATTCTTTCTTGAGTAAAATTCTGTAGACATGATTTACAAAAATATTTTCTATGTTGGTCTTGGTTTTGTTAGTCATTAATCTATTAAAGTCTTATATCCAACATAATGTTGGACTACAGTTCTTGAGGGCTTACAGTCATCATCAGTTATTTTTATAATTTATTTTATACATTTATTTTAATCATTTATTTTATCATTTATTTAATCATTAGTAATTAAACAACATGTCACAGTGTTCTTCGTATTGATATTTTGATATGTACAATGGATAAATACTATTTTCTTCATAACCAAATATATAAATGATATTTCATTTAAAACTTCTATTTAGGTATTTGATTTAATGAACAGGAATTTAATTCCAGTATAATCAAGATCGTTTATATGTTTTTTATAATTTGAAACTCTTTCAGAATTTTTGTTACAGGAAATTTATAAGCTAAATGACACCATCTTAAACATTGATTATCATCATTCTTTATATTTATTAATCCTTTCATTGGATGTTGTAATGTTTTGTATTCTAAATAACTTGAAGCAGCCAATGGACTATACTTATATCTATTTATATAATTAGCATCAACTGACTCTATTCCTCCAGCCACTTCCTTCAGAAATCCAATTAACCAATTCTATTAATTATTTCATCAAAAGCTTGATGTAAAGTTTTTTTTATTTCGTTTGTGTTAATAATTTCTAAAGCCTTGATTGAAAATAAGCTGATTTATATATTGTATCAGTTTTATAATCCATTTTTGCAAAGTTAATTTTTAAAACAACGTTTATTTTTATACCTTTTAAAGTTTTAAGTTCAGATTTAAGTATTTCATAAGAGTCGTTTATAGTTAAATATAAATTGATTCTTTGGATCTTGTCTATATGTAATTTTAATTTCAAATTTCTTATAATATTGTTTGTAGATCTCTCAATTTCCATCTATATATTATATTTAGAAAAAAAAATCACTAAGGAAAAAAGGATTAAAAAAAAAAAATTAAAAAAATAATAAAATAAATAAAGTTTTAAATTATCTTTAAGAAGAACTAAATATTTAAATTTATATCTTTTCCGCTGGTTTTTTGATATTCCACTTTTAACTTGGTTTTTCCTTTGCAGCACATTGTTATTAACCCTGAATTAATATTAAGGTCTTTGGATGCTGCATAAGTGCTTTTTAATAGTTTTTTTTCTTCATTAGTATCATAATTGGTTGCAATAACTTTTTAGGATTGTTTCGAATATTATTTGGTCTGGGACAATCACATAATCTTTCAGCATTTCTTCTTCAGTTAATAGACAACCACAGTCCCATTCAAATAAATTAATTTTTTAAAAGATAAGGATCTATAACATTTTGTAATTTATCAATGACGTGGTTTTTATATTCATCGCTAACTATTTGATCAAGTTTTGATTAATAACATTTTCTTCTTTTAAGAACTTTCTTATATGAATTTTCATCTGGATTCATTATTTCTCCCTAAAGAGCTAGATAATTTTGGTAATAATCATTCTATCTACCTTTCTATTAACCATCTATATAATATACTTATAGAAAAAAAATCTTTAAAAACGCATCTAATGAAATTTATATGATTTGAGAAATTTGTTTATATTATCTATATCTTTTGAATAAGATTTTAAAGTCATTTTTTCTAAATTGTTATCAACTGTTAAAATTTAATACCTTCTTGAAACATTCTGTTTAACCATTCTTCATGTAATTTGTGTAGTTTTTTTTCTAAATAATCTAAACCAACTTTGTTTTCTTCCGTTCTGTTTCTTTTTTGAAGTCTTTTAAAACATATTTCTGGGTCGGTTTTAACATAAACAAATCCATCAATTGGGTATTTTCCGTATGGTTTTATAATATGATCAGTTAAGAAAAGATTGTATCCACTGCCCACCTCGGGTCATTTATAACACCGTTGTCGTGATGTTGTTTTGTAAAAACGTTACTGTTAGTTAAATAACAACGTCAAGGACAAAAACACCATCAAACTGTTTAGCAGAAGATAACATTTTATATGACTGTTTAAGTTGTTAGCTGAAAAGGAAATAATATTGGAAGGTTCTTGAGCAGCAAGTTTCAAAAAAGTTATATGAATTATAATTTGCGAAGCTGGAACCTTCGGTTGCATGTGGATCCATAACATTTTGCCATTCGTGAATTGGTTTCTGGAATTATATTAAATTAAGGATTATATTCTTTAATAATATCTAAAACGTACTTTTTCCTGATGCAATATTACCTTCAACTGATATAATTTTTCTCATTTATATAAAATACTTATAGAAAAAATCTTTAATTAAAGTTAAAGTTAATACAACTCTTCTTCTTTTTTACTTTTATATCCGTTAAGTTTAAATTCCTTCATGTGCATTTCAAGAGGTGTTGAATAATTTTTTCTTTCTGCATTTCTAATAGTATTGTAAAAATATCCTGAATAACTTTATTTGGATCTTCTTTATTTACTTTTCCAATCCGTGCTTTGTTATAAGTTGTTTTATTTTATGATGATGTGATTTTGAAATAAATTTCTTGTCGTCAAGTTTTAGTCTGTTAGTAAATATGGTAATTTACTGATGAACAGCGCCAGCAACTGCTACAAATATAGGAATAGTTGGAACAAGTGCTAATGCAGCTGAACAACCAAAGACACCTGCTGTAATATATAATCCAGTACTTACTCTCCCACAAAAAATTTATAACTTTTTCTGTAAGCAGCAGCTAGTTTAGTTAAGTGAATAATTAATTGATCTATTGTTTCTATTCCATTATTATTAGAAATTAGATTTTAATTGCTCATTTATATAATTAAAACTTTTTATTTCTAAATTAAATTTGTTCAAGATCGCTAAATGGTACCCAACTATTAAATTTTTCACTATAACCTTTCCATTTACTAAAGCTTGTTTTTTCTTATAGTCTCGTCTAATAACTTTTTCTATTCTAAAAACTTCTTGTGTAAGTAGGTAAAAGTTCTTGTTCATAAAATGAACCTTGAATTTATTTCATCATTTAAATCTTTAATAGTGTATGTTCTGGGATTGTATTATCAATTTTATAAATTATAAATATTTCCTCTGTCCAGTTTGGTGTATATCCTTTTTTCAAAATGCCTTTTAAGTTTGCTTAAGCGAACTCGATCACCAATTTTAAATTTTGCTTTGCTCTTTGGTATCTTTAAATCACCATATAAATTAAAGTAAACAGTACCATTTATTTAAGTTTTTACTAGCTTCGGTTGGTGTCATTTTATACAGAATGTTTTGTTTTGTTATATTTATCAACCATATCCTGCAAATTATCTAAATAAGTATAAGTATTATTTGCTGTAAAATATTTCCACATTATTCTTTTTAAACTTCTATTAAATCTTTCTATTACTACAACAGCCCTTTCCTTCATTAAATGTATGATACATATTAATTTTATTTTTATTCAAAAATGATTCAAACTTTTTATTATAAATTCTTTTCCTTCATCTACCCATAAATTTTGTGGAATCCTTGCAGTCTTCGGGGACTTTTGTCCCTGAATTCTATCTTCAGAAATTATTTTTCAAATGCTTCAGTAACAGACTCTCCAGTTTTTATTCTTTAATGGAATAACCCAAGCATATTTACTAAATATATCAATAACGGTTAACAAGTACTTTACCTCCTTTATTATATTTTGAAAAAGCTTGCATGTCAACTAAATCAGCTGACCAAGTATCATCAATATCATTAACTATCACTCTTCGTTTCCTAAATTTTCTTTTAATTGGTTTGTGTAATTCTTCTGCTAATTCATCTCTCCAATTTATTTCGGGGGTATACTCTACCCCCTTTTCCCGTTTCTTGATTTTTGTCCCAACCCAAGTTTGTATTTCGTTTTAATTATAGGTTTTACAACTAAATGTTTTGCAATCTTTTCTCCAAATGTTTTTGATTTAGTTTTATTTAAATTGGAAAGCATTTGCTTATCACATGTACCCTTTTTTACATCACTATCATAACAATAATCATGATTCATACATACTGCATCCAGTTCATTGATAGGGGGTCCATTATCTAGGGGATTTCCTGGCCCACAATAATTATATCCTGGAAGTGTTTAAAACCTTTCTTAGGTAATAAAGGTAACATTGCTTGTGAATATCTAAATTACCCCCTGTACTTTTAACAAACCTTTGATTTCATTTTTCACAAGATGAACAAGTAGCCCTTATCATTTTTCTCCCCGTTTTTTGTTGTAACATAATGAGGATTTATATTATCAGTAATCTTCTTTCTTTCAAACAATATATTTTATTTTGTAAACTCATCTATATCAAATTGTATTTAAAATTATTTAAAGACTAATAATGTTAATTACTAATTCAAAATAAGATCAAATATGTGTATAAACAATTCCTCGATATATGTTTATCTTAAAAGGAATGCAATAAATCGTCTGTTTAACTTATAATATTGATTGTAAACACAACCGTGTGTCACCAAATTACAAAGCTATAATCTATACGTTAATGTTTTAAAATTTTTTATGAATTACAGCGTAATTCTCATAAACTGTTTCAATTTCAACAAAAACTGACACATATGTCGTCTGCGAAACGTTCTATACTAAGGTCATAAGTGCAAATGGATTACAGCGTAATTCTCAATCAGTTTGTTTCAACAACAAAACTGATAAAATTAACATGAACAATAATCACTTCCTAACACAGGGTTATTAAGGGTACCAAGTTAATATTTTAAGTTTAGGGTAAGATTAAAGTCCGCTTATAGAATAGGGTCAAGGGGTCAGGGGGGTCAGATTTTGAGCCAAAATCGGTAATTCTAATACTACTTATATACATTATAAACATTATGATGTATACGAGCAACTACATTCCCGGTGCGCAACCCCATTCCCGATTATGTTTTTGTCAATTATGGCCCGTAAGCAGGATTTTGAAGCAAAAATTTTGATATTCGTTTACTTTAATAACAGATGAGTTATCATAAAAAGCATCAAATGTCCTCAATTAGGCATAAGAGTTCAAAACGTCCATCTTTGTTGATTTCATACGTTTTTCCACGCTTCTTGTCCCCTGAGTTTTTGTGATAATAGAGCCGAATCATAACTTACAAACCAGATATTTTACACATATGATGTATTATCATATTTGTGTCGAATAGCATTTTGCTTTTTTCAAGAAAATTCATTCTTGTCTCATACTAAGCAAAATCATAACTTCACATACCTCAATTTCGTCTTTTTTTACCCGCAACACCAGCACCGGACGTTGCGCAACCCATTTTAAGCGTATTCCCAGCGGGAATTTGATTGCGCGTTTACCACCCGTGTTTGATGTTTTACACCGTAAAGTAATAATTGTGACATACAAACTGTGACTTTGTTACATAATAACAAAGTTTGCTGTGTTGAACAGGAATACCAAATCGGGTCGTGTAATGATATAAGATATGTTATGTCTCACCTTTTCTAGTGAAGAAGCCCTCGAGTCATTATTTCAGGACAACGCGATTAAAGCTAGGTTGACGACCTCCTTAAATATGTTTAGGTAGCCTCCTCCTTTTCCATTTGCAGCTGATACTTCAACACATATGTATATACATTTTTACAGAACTGATTTTAGATATGCTTTACATTTTTACATGTATGTTTTTAGATATGTTTTACATTATTCATAGTGTTCTTTACATTTTTACATGGATGTTTTTAGGTATGCTTTACATTTTTGCATCAATGTTTATGCTTTACAGGTGGCATTTGCAATATGACTTCTTCTCGGCGATATATGACCATTTTGTGTCGATTTACCGTAAAACCCAATTCACTCACTCACTTCTCCTTTTCCACATCCTCTACATAGAAGCCGTTCAGTGCATTCAGCAAGTACAATATTCATTCTAGGATGTGAAACGTGTTTTAAGGACAAAATGTATGCAAATAAGGCACCTTAAGGGTGAATTCATGAAGGTCTTGTCTGCTATTTTTCTTCCGGCCGATTATTTTCAGAATAAAATTACAAGAAATAACTATCTATGCTACACTGTAGCATTACCTGAACAGAGCATTATCTTATTTATGTCATTACTCTCAGTTCCTTGATTCAGTCACTTTCTGATTGCTGCCTTGCGAAGCCACGCACTACAATGTCTGCTATGTGTTGTACTTTTAAGATATCATGATGCCATTTCATTTTAATGTCTTAATTGTTCCGCACTCTGGTTAAATATACGACTGTCAGAAATTAGTGTTTAAAGGCAGTCACTTGTGTTGTTGTAGTTGTTCTATTATTAATTTTGTAGACTACGCACTACAACCAGTGAGAGGCTTTAACAAAAACAATAACAGAAACTAAAAACAACAAAACAACAAATTCGAGTTTCTTTTACACCAGTTTCATTACAACAGATACCCACACAATATCTGACTGACATTATAATATACAAAAAAAAAAATGTTAAAATACACAGCACAATTCAAAGTTAGAAATAAAAACGTATATCATGATGATTTCGTAATCAACTGAAAAATTATGGCCTATTTATCCCAAATAGATACGAACATACAGACAGACGTTTCGACTGCCTTTTTAAGGCCATAAAATATCTCATATCACATGACTTTAAAAATAAAACCAGACTTAGTGTGCTTATAGTGAATTTTTATGCATGTGCAATTTTAACATTTATGGGTTTCTTATCAATGTTTCCTCATTTTAAATAAGAAAGTTGCGCCTTTTGTCTAGAAACTTGGAATAAATTTCGATCTTATGTACAACTGAAATATAGCAACAGTGCCATTTTAATACATTTACTTACAGGTTGTCATTAATTCATTAAATGGTTTTCATTTCCGTACGCCGAATCCAGGCTTTATTCTACGTTTTCCGGATAAATGACGTTACGCCATTACTTCCGGTTTATCAAACGTGCAGAACACCTTAATTTATTGACTTTGTTCGAAGCATACGTGAAGCGGCGAAAGTGTTCTTTCAATTGATTGTTTTTTTGCAAGCTTATTTGAACCACTCACGAGTCCGCCTCCTGGAAATAACAGTACTGGTGTCATATGAGAACTCACGACCTCAGGGTCATGTAGATAACGTATAACGATTTACATCATTTGGCAAGTCTATCAAAGGCTTCAGGGCAGCATTTATTATAGTTTCTCAAACTGTGCTATTTTTTTCAGGTTGGTCTTCTTGTAGCACTATCCTTGCGCTCGCTTGGCGCTGTCATATTTTCGGTGTAAAAAGGAGCATATATATTTTACTATTTTTCTGTATCGAAATTCAGTTTTGGTATTTATGATCTTCAAAGATTTCTGCAACAAGGTATATAAAAATATTATGGAGATGTTATGGCAATGTCTATTTGTATTTTGTAAAATTATAAGACACACGAAGTAATGAAAGGGCATATTTTGGACAATGTTTTTCTTTCATTTTTTTGTATTAGCATGAATTCAACATGTCTTCCTCTATCAGATGGCAAAGTCTTCAAATTGAATTCAAATATTAAACCTTTATTTAATGAATTTTTAGGATAGACGGTATACATTTTCCTAATGTTTACCATATCACCTCTTCATTTAGAACAATCGGGCTATAAATTTAGTCATGGTTTTTCTTTATCACCGATGGTGTTTTATGACTGACCGCCTATCTGTGTTCTTTTTTTATTGTACTTGTGATCTAATTGTGTTGATTTATTTTTGTTAAATGACACTCATTTACACATGCATGTAGACACTTCTTTGGAGGATGCTGCGTTCTAGAAACGTGGCGATCTACCTGTGATTTTTGTCCTTTCATCCTATACATAATAATCTTGTTCGATTAAATTCTTCTTTATTTATTTGATTAATTATATTTGCTATATTCAAAAGTGATGAAATCTTGTCAACGAACTCCAGTATCTTATACTTGCACATGCTTACAAAAGATGTAGACATCGGACAGCAATGGTACGTCTGCAGCTCTTGCAAGTAAACGTATTGTACACAAATATCTCAACACCCACCAAAGATAATTCATATGACAAGGTATACTGAATACAGTGAAAGACTCCTTTGCGGTTTTTTTGATATTGTGTCTGTGTTCAGATATGAAATGTCAGATCTGATGTTGAAACTGTCAAAGGGAAAAAGTACACAGAAGAACAATATAGATATTTCTACTTTAAATATGCTATATACAATGTATTCCAAAACCAATTTTTAAAATTTATTAATTTGTAACGATGTTATCATAGTATGAATTTCTAAACAATAGGATGTAGGCATAAATGCATTTTAAATAAACAAATGATATGTGACTAAAATGAACAGATTCTTTTGGGGAAAACAAGGACAAAAAATAAAACGCAACGAATCCCTCTACATTCGGTAATAAAATTTGTATTGTTTTTTATGTCAAATTGGTGCAATTTATGTTATATGATGACTGCAGCACTTGACGTGAATCTTTGTACAAATCCTTGCAGGTACGGGTGTATCTGTGGGTAGAAGCAACGAACTAAATAGGTTCATCACAGAAAAGAAATATATATCACAAGCGGAATTTGAAACCTAAAGAAGGGAAAGAAATTAAATCAATAACCAAAGTCAAAATCAAATTAACAACTCAGTCATGGAAGCTCTTTGAACATAAGCAATTCGTGACTTATTTTCATAGAAAAAAATATTAGCTACTCTTCTTTTTGTATTTTGTTCTCTAATGTTATAGCTAAGCAGATTCATTGAAATATTGAAATGCTAAACATATCTCAGTTTCGCTATATGTAATAATTTGACATATAATCCCATCAAGACCCCCCCCCCCCCCCCCCTTAACAAAGATCAACGTTTAGACGTTTTTCACTATCATAGTTGCATAATATATTCCGGGAGAATGAAATTTCAGTCTGTTACTTTTAACGTGGATCGCACCAGCCTTGCATTCATTTTTTGTCAAAATCGCCAAAACCCACATTTTAAGAACTTTCTAAACTTGGAATTGAAAACACAGTAAATGACTGGATTGAAGACACTATTCATAACTGGTGATCTTAACGCAAACTGAATTTCTGTTTTCAGTTCGTAATCTATCCCAGCACCAATATAAATTCTCATGATTACTTTTGTCACAAAGAAAGGGGTAAAACTCAGAATGAAAACAATTGATGCTTCAAACATCATACTGGTAAGATTCCGTTCTATGACACTTTTGACTGCGACGAGTTTGACATAAGAATTTATTATGTCATCTGCATTTCGCTTTAATAAATTGCAGACAGAAAGCGGCTGATGTTTTCTATCCAGTGATGAATAAGTATTATTACCATTATATCTATGTCAACTTTCCTAATCCAGCACTCTTGATGCATCAAGGTCTTCTGACATATTCCAATCACTACCGCCGTCGACATCACATGCGCGGCAGCTAGTTTCCGTTAAGTTCAATTCGCGTTTGATGTTGTACGTGTGTTGCAGGTTTGGCGGTCCCCGCTTCATTTTATGTCTCTGCTTCATCAAGGTGAATATTGCATTCGAATATGTCACAATGATGGTAACCCAAGCTACTAAGATAAGAAGAAAATCCAGTACATAGAAAGAAGAAACAATAATCTTTAAGTCTGGATCGTCCGTAATTGTACAGTAATATCCAATAGTAGTCCTGTTAATACTTGATGTTGAAATTTCCATAGCAACTGTGTCATAAATGATGAAATTCCTAATTGCCAGTGCAAATGAAAATATTATGATAGCAGCAACTATGTATTTGACTGCATGGATTGTGATCTGTTTAGCAAAAGGTTTACATATTCTTCTATGCCTGTCTATTGAAATTACCCATAATAAAACGCATGAACTTGCGATGGTCCACAAACTGAGAAAATGTGTCACCTTGCAGAGTAACCTTTGACTGTTTCCCACGTTTAAAATTACCTCAACAAGATTTGGGATAACCAATAAACACACCATAAAGTCTACTATTGAAAGGCTTATTATCAAGTTGACACTCGTAGTTCGTTTCGACTCTGTTGTGTGAAAGATTATCGCTAAAATGTTGCCGATGATCCCAACAGCGCCCAAAATCGCAATACAAACAATAACACTAAACAGCGCATGAAAATTTGGTGTTGTGTCTGGTAAAGTATATCATCGTCATTCTTGATTGAATCTTGCATCTGAAAAATATACAGTAAACCGATGTTTATATCCATTATTTTTTTTTTAAACCTTTTGTCGATGTCCAGTTTGGTGGAATGAACTATGCAAAAACGATGAGGACTTTATTCTAGGAATGATACTATCAGTTTGCATACAACTAGTTAATATTCATTTTTATTCAGGCTGAAACCATATTCGGTCATTAGCTAGCCCGTTTGGAGGCAAACAATATCTGAAATGTAAATCAAATACTGTAACAATATACGCGTCAGCTGCGAAAGAAATTGTACACTTCAGTCTTTCATAAAACTGTCTCCACTTAGAAAAAAGTCGAAATACATAACTGAAATAGATTTAAAAGCGTTTAATTAAGGATGTTGTAGAAAGAACACAAAGAAGACCAACATTAAAACTTGTAAAGATTTTTTTAATTTATGTTTTGCTATTTTTTAGTCGATAACGTGTGTGGTTAATATGAATAAGGGAATGCCGGGTACGTTAGTAGAAACATACATATTTTTTAAAATCGAAGTATGTCTTTTCACATTTGAAAATGACGACGCATCATCATTGATGAAGTCTTCAGGCGCAGTCTCGTCTCTCCTCTATGTCAACTTCATTGGTCTTACGAAAGCGTTTGACACGTCGTTTTGATGATTCTGAGACGCTGTGATATCCCCGGATACAACAGAGACAACTAACCTAAGCCTCTCCCAACCGTGCCATATAAGCTCTGGTGGCAGTCAGAGCTGTTTTCTGCCACTTTATTCATTTTGCATAAGGAGACTTGGTCATGAAGTCAAATTGATACCGGGAAGAATAGTCATGTGGTCGCGACCATTAAGGCTCCAAGTTAATGTGCACAGAATTCTAGCGACTTTTCTTCCTTAAAACTGAGAACAATAGAAAAAGACTTTAACTCACAGATTCAGAATGACTCAGTCCCAGCAGCGTTAGATTATCATTATATTGAATATCAGGAAAAAGTGAACCGTCGTGTTTATTTTGCTCTTGCAACAAAAGAAGAGGCAAACCATAGAAACTGTGACTTTGATATGTATGAGCACAGGTTTTGAAGAAATGCATGGATTAGCAGATCCATTGAGTTAGGTTACGTTCGAGAGAGGTTTAGAAATTTAGAATGCGGAGATGATTTCCAGTTAGAAAATAGAAAAATTGAAACTCCACAGGTCGCTCAACACAACAAAAACGAAAATGTTGCAGGCTCGGTTTGATTGAGCCTGTTCATGGACGGTAGTGGAAATGCATGCTACCGTCCACGCCCTCTAGCCCCGGGTTGAGCAGAACTCAACATTTACACATGCTAAAAGTACAAAAAACAATTTAGAGACATCCGCAGATGTGTTCATACGGCGGTGCACATGGAACCTTCAATGCTACACTAGTGTGTAATTCCATGAAAAGCGGCGTAAGGTCCCCAGTTAAAATAATGGGTTTGCCCTAAACGAGAAAACAATGAGCAGAACTAAACAAACTGAAATTTAGAAAGGAGATCTGAGGTCTTAAACTGAGGACCCTAGTCTTAAAACAAGTTTTCTCTAAAAGTACAAAACACGTCAGTTTAAAAAAATTGGAAAAGGCAAAAATTTGTGTCTACTGCGGCATGAGGGATTGCAAACTCCTTAATAATTACACAAAGTTTCATTCAAGTAAGTCTGCTCTGATACAGGAGAAAATAATATTCCACAGGCTGTTGGCAACTGGAACTTTCGACAGCAACGACCTATTAAACAATATATGGTATGGATGTCATTTTGGAGTCTCAAACAAAATACATGCATCAGCAATAATAAATAGTGCTATAATAAAGTTTTGTGAGTAAAAAAACTGAAAATGTTTACTTAAATGACTGACATCTCACATTCAGGCTATTAAAAAGAATGCTCGGCGGATTTTAATCACCCCGCCATTGTATCAGCCCCTTTGACCTCCTTCACTTACCATCACGATGTCTTTGTTTATTTGGCAACCATGTATGAAATCCTCGACAAAATGTGCAGTGTTGCATATCACTTCAAAATGTATATTCTTCTATTCTTAAGTTATTTCAAAACTGTGATTGGAACATTTAGATTTAAAAGAACAGTTCAGTCTGATATAACTATAGATCTTTAGTCTGGATGAAAGTAAAAATGTCATGCTAAAAATAATTTTGTCTCCCAAGCTGTAACTAGTCCGATACCTAATCAAAATTAGTTTATCAATTCTTAGAGACTGGGGCACAGTGTTCAAGTATTTTCCGAGACACGTAATCTTACAATATAAAATAGATAGTAAGTAAAAGAGAAGGCATGTCTGTGGACCCTTGCTTTAACGACGAACCTTTGATTTAAAAGAACAGTTCAGTTTGATATAACTATCTGTAGACAGGATGAAAGTCAAACTGTCAAAGCAAAAACAAAGTTTTGTCTACCAAGCGGTTACTAGTCTGATACTTGCTATTAAAATTAGTTTTTATCAATATTTGCTTTTTCAACGTACCTTACCTGGCATTTCACATAAATGTTTCCTCAGTATCTTCGTAATTACTTATTGATCATAAGCATCGGATCATCTTATTATATTTATCAGTGCTGACGTGATTTGTTTGATCGATTGTATTACTGTCTTCAGTGGAGAAAATGAATAAATGTAAGACATTCACGTTTTAGCTGAAATATTCAATCAGAACACTGAAACGACAGAAAGCTAGGTGTTACCAAAGCTTCAGTGGTTAACCCGTAAATTATTTTCTTGTCCTTCGGGAGCACAGGGTTAATTCAATATTATTCTATATAAAAAGTGTTCCGTTTAAGCCGTTGCTAGGCACTCTGGGGAATGTATTTGTTTTCATTAACCCAGCCAAAACGAATCTGTTAATTATTTGTTTAGTTGTGTTTTATGCCCCCAAACGATTTGCGCGCTGTATAAGAGTGATACTAATAAACTTGGATAATGTGGCAGTTGAGTCCAATAAGTCCAGGGATGTTCAAAGATAATCCGTCATAGCTCTATTGTAAAGCAAATATTGGATTTACCTGTACTGGAAAATAAACAGTGTCGATTGGATTAAGGTCAACTGCCACCTTATCAAAGTTTATTAGTACGTTGGAAGTCCCCACGGTAAATTCAGTCATACAGACGATACACTACAACAAGATCATAATTGAAACAAATGTGTCCACTGACATACTAACACAGTACAGGTTTTAAAATGGAATTTGAAACTGTTTCATCCAGAAAGCAATTAGGATGGCTATCGATACTGATCCATCCATTGTGTTAAATTTTCATACGGATCAAATAACTAAAACGCATGAAATAACTGTAACACGCATCAATTAATCATAAAGTGTATCAACTTATTATTTAACGGATCACGAGCCGGAAGAATATTTCCTTCTTAATGTGTCAAAAATCTGTTACAGTAATGTTACGAAGTTCAGATGTTGAGCTTATATACAAAAAATATACCTGTCTATAAATCAGAAAATACTTGCAATTGTTCCTTTGTATTTTACACAGTCACATCTATAGTATATACATGTTGCGATGTATTTAAGTATTTCAAAATGTGTTTTACACAGAATTGAATTGGCACATGTGCCAATACAGATCTTGATTTGTTTTACCAATGGAAAAGGAATAACTCGAAAAGTATTCCTGTCTGTGATTTTCAAAGTTATCCCTTTTAACCAACATTTCAACAGCTGATAGTTTTACAAGAAACAAAGGTAACATTGTGCTTATTAAGCTGAAAATGCACCGGGGAGCTTTTACCATTTCTGTCTGGTGAGATATTCTCATTTTGTTTCTTCACACAATATTACTATCTTTCTTGACATTTTGTTTTATCTCTCAAGAAACTGAAATCAATCTAGGTAACATTAATTCTAATTCTATAGCAAAATGCCTACTAGTATTCTTATAGTAGTGCCAATCTTAAAATCATTTTAGCCGTGCCATGGGAAAACCAACATAGTGGCATCCGCGCAGTCTGGCCAGGATTCATGCTGTTCGCTTTTAAAGCCTATTGGAATTAGAGAAACTGTTAGCGAACAGCATGGATCCTGACCTGGTCTGAACGTTTTTGGTGAACCTCCCATTAGTAACTGGATGACGTTTGATAGTGTTACTTTAAAGGATTTCCATATCAGATTTTAAACGCTTTTTTTGAAATCAATACATATGTATCAATACTGATTCTGACAAATAGATCTTTTATTTAATAGAGTTAATAGAGGTCGGGAAATTTTGACAAGAAAGGTTATTCTTGAAAATTATAATCTACTTCAACATCATATAACATGGTTGTAAGAACGGGCATTGAATTTTGTGCTATGTGCATTGCGCCTCGAGATACACGTGCACAGGAGACAACAGTCACGCTTCAAGTATCACAAAACAAACAATCACGCTGCATCAGATTTTATGAATAATATAAATTGAATATCAAAATATTTAAATGCAACTTGCAAGAATGAAATAATTGTCATATATGTAAATCCTTGTGTGCATGTTAGTCTCCATCAAAACCTAGTTCGCTGATGCATGATAATTTAAATTGAGATACAATCTTAGATTGCACGGCACAAAAAGGTCTGCCATACATTCTGGATGCTTTTCTCAAATGTTTTGTTTTTGTACCCCCCGACAACAAAGTTGTAATGGGGGGTAAACTGGTTTCAGGTTGTCTTTCTGTCTGTCCGCCTGTCTGTCCGTCCGTACACACAATCTTGTGCGCACCATCTCTCCTCATCCTCTTGACACAATTTAATGAAACTTTACACAAGTGATCAGTAACAACAGTAGTTGTGCATTGGGCATGTAAAGTTCTTTCAGAAAAAAAAAACTGCAGAGTTATGGGACTTTGTTTTTTGTTACTATACTATATACATAGACACAATCTTGTGCGCACCATCACTCCTCATACCCTTGACACAATTTAATGAAACTTCACACAAGTGATCAGTAACAACAGTAGTTGTGCATGGGATATGTTAGTGTCTTTCAGAAAAAAAGATTGCAGAGTTACGGGACTTTGTTTTCTTGTTACTATACTATAAACATAGGCACAAACTTGTGCGCACCATCTCTCCTCATCCCCTTGACATAACTTAATGAAACTTCACACAAGTGATCAGTAACAACAGTAGTTGTGCATGGGGCATGTTAGATTCTTTCAACGACAAAAATTGCAGAGTTATGTGACTTTGTTTCTTGTTAACATACTATGTACATACAGTCTGCATATGCAATCTTGTGCGTGCCTAATCTTCCGAACCCTTGCACACAATTTAATGAAACTTCACACAAGTGATCAGTACCAACCCTAGCTGTGCATGGTGCATGTTACGTTCTTTTTACATAAATATTCTGCATAGTTATGGGACTTTGGTTTTTGTTACTATACTGTATACATACAGTCTATATACATACAGTCCACATAATTATGCAATCTTGTGTGCGTCAAATTGCAATGTACTGTGTCAGTGCATGCGTGTGTGTGTGTGTGGGGGCGGGGGGGGGGCGGGGGATGTACATTCATTACCTTTAGTGATAGCTCTAGTTGTTTTTGCTTTTTTTCTCTTTTTTTTTGCACACGAACGAATGTGTAAAATGTTTGAAGAAAGTATTCTGGATGTGTGACAGACGCTTTGTGTCGAGAAAAGCACTTGTCTTCCTGTTTCCCTGTATTCGACGCTTTTTATCTTATTAAAATCCATCAAATAAAAAAGAAAGATATAAGCCAATATGTTACCTGAATAGTCACATGTGTGTCGGTCACCATGAAGTCCAAGGCGAGATAAGCATGTTGTAATGAAATAGATGGTCACATGTTGGCCATAATCACATTCGAACATTTTAAGGCATTTTACTAAGAGAATGCATTAAACTAAAACAGAACATTTCTAATTATAAGATTACTTATTTGACAATAACAGGAAGAAAAAGAATAGTTTCTTATTACCTTGCAGGTTTTAACAACGAATAATCCTGTCTTCAGTTTGTTTATGAAATTAATGATCCGTCGATAAACACCAACCTGACAAAATATCTTAAAATTAACAAAATTTAATTCAGCTCATTTTAACAGGTCATGCTTGGATTATTTTACGCCTTTTAGACATACACTCAGCTGCGTTCGTTCGTGTACAGGTTGAACTGAGGGTTTAATTGTTGTATCCGTAGGGAAAGTTGGAAGTCAGAAGTCAGGATGTTAGAAGTCAAAAGTGTGGAAGGTAGAAGTCAGAAGTGCGGAAGCTAGAAGAGGGAAGTAAGAAGTCAAGAAGTCGGAAGTAAGAAGTGTGAAAGTTGGAAATCAGAAGTCGAAAGTCAGGAAGTTAGAACTCAGAAGTGCGGAAGTTAGAAGAGGGAAGTAAGAAGTCAGAAATTCGGAAGTAAGAAGTATGGAAGTTGGAAATCAGAAGTCGAAAGTCAGGAAGTTGGAAGTTAGAAGTGCGGAAGTTAGAAGTCAGAAGTGCGGAAGGTAGAAGTAAGAAGACAAGGAGTCGGAAGTAAGAAGTGTGGAAGTTGGAAAGCAGAAGTCGAAAGTCAGGAAGTTGGAAGTCAGAAGTGTGGAAGTTAGAAGTCAGAAGTGCAGAAGTTAGAAGTAGGAAGTAGGAAGTCAAGAAGTTGGAAGTGAGAAGTGCAAAAATTAGAAGTCAGAAGTGGGAAGTACGGAAATCAATTGTCCCTCCAGGGCTTCCATAGAAGGTATCTTTAAATTAACCCGCACTACAAAACTACACCATTACATTTCTATTAATATATAGTTTAATTGTTTATTTCTTATACTTGGACGGAAAAAAGTTCTTCCTCGGAAGGAATATCGGATCAAATTCCATTTGCAGGAGAAACCATAGAAACATTAGTGTGTGTAACTTTTTTTATTTCTTTTTTTGTGTGAATGACAAAAAGAATTGATACAGCATATTTAAGATTAGCAGGGCAAAACGTTATTTTGAGTAACATTTGCTTAATTTCAATTAACTGAGAATAAACAAATATACCTATATAAGGTTTGAATCTTATCAACTTATTTGTCGTATGAAACAGAATTACCAGACGATGGGTAAAAAACATCATACATTATTACATTTGTTGGTAGAATGGTATCCTTCATATTAAAAAATGAGTTTGAAACATGTATAGGTATTTATAACATGACTTTAAATATTATGGTTTTCATTATTTTCACTTGTGGGTCTTTAGCATTAAATACTTAAAACAAAATGATATCGACATAACTTAAATCTCAGGTACAATACATAATTATCACAACCTTTCTTATTTTCACAAGTTGTGAATAAACTGTTCAAACGGCAAGAACAAATCTAGTGCGTGTGCTTAATTGGACCATATTTTACGTAGGATAAGACCTTAGTAGTCAGTCAAACACAGCTGCCAGTTTGACAGTTTCTATAACGTATACTTAACAGCATGTATTCGAAAACAAGTTATATCTTCTTATTTTGTAAAGCTTCATCTTTACTTGATGGATTTCAACTCTAATGGAGTAATGGGCCAGTAAAATAAAGAAATAAAATCTGCAAAGCATATTTTCCAGTTTCATTTGTCAAGGGTTATATCAAATCTAAAGTTTTGTAAGTCTGTGTGTGTGAGTATACATGCCTAGATATACTAACAGATAATATCTTTTTCGTAGTTGCATGATTTTGTTATATGATTTAATGATACCTTAAACTTGCAACTCCATATTTCCCCTATGCCTCACTCCCCTACACCACACGCAATATAACAGGTCAAAATCATCGAAGTCCGTATTGGCTGTTTTCTCGTCTTATAAATGAAATTTTCATAATCCCTCTTACTGTGGCTTATGTCAAAGTGGTTAAACTGAAACCAGTAGCGTTTCTGCCACTGACCATTCAAAGGCGGTACCCCAAATGTTCTCCCTTATTTGTTCGTTTTGTCCTCGCATGTGTGCTTTTTAAGTGCGTGTGTGTGATACGTGTTGGTCGTGTGCATGTACGTGTGCTGTGGGTGGTGATTTCAAACGTGACATTCCCTGTTGGGTATTTTTCCTTGTTTATTTTAGCATTGGCTCAATCTGTTTCATATTATATGCACATTTTTTTCTTATATTGTGTCTAGTATTGCTTAACTGACTAATACCAATGCAGAAAAAACAAACTCAATTTTAGCTACAAAAATATTCAAGTGTATATACAAAACACTATGTGTGTTCTAAATCATATTTCTCGCAACAGTAAAGTGATCTGAGACTATGCAAACTACACACACAACAAAGATATAACTAGACAAATAATATCAAATCACTTTAAAAACTGAACACGGTAAGTTTAATTTATTGCACGGTGTGTAGATTTCATTAGCTGGTGCGGAAATAACGTTGTATATTTTCCTTTATGTTTATCATTACATACCGTAAAAAATGTGTTACTGTTGTTTACGAGTGGAAACGTTTTCAAGGCTTAATCGCCATCATCACTTTAAAAATCATCTGAGAGATTGAAAATTTCAACTATTGTTCAGGTTTTTATTGTTGTGAGGGTTGAAATTTATCCTAAAATTTTCAGTATTTCTATATGTGTTAGCAAAACTTCTTTCTGTTCAGCATAATTATCCAGCATATACATTGACCAAATTAACCAGGTACTTAATTTGGAATCAAACTGGCTGTATTTTTTGTACACTTTTACAAAGACGAATCCAGTATTTCATTGCCAACTCCAGCAGAATACACGTTTCAAGAACTTTCTAAATTTCGGGTTGAAAATACAGTAAATGACTGGATTGAAAACACTGTTCAAAAATGGTAGTTTTAACGCAAACTGGACACCTGCTTTCAGCTCGTAATCTATTCCACTACCAACATAGTTTCTCATGATTACTCTAACCACAAAGAAGGGTGCGAAACTCAGAATAAAAACCATTGAAGCCACAAACATCATTATGGTAAGGTTCCGTTCTGTGACACATTTGACCGCCACATTTTTTAAACTAGCCTTTCTTATGTATTTTCCATTTCGTCTGGATGGTCTAGCAAAAGAAACTTCTCGTTCATTAACTGCGGGTACACTCGGTAACTGGTGTGTTCCGTCTAGAGGTGGCTGGTGTGTTCCGTCTAGAGGTAACTGGTGTGTTCCGTCTAGAGGTGGCTGGTGTGTTCCGTCTAGAGAAGAATTTGTTAAAGCGTCATCATTTCCATATGAAGTTTCCGTATACTCTTCTCCAGATACATTTTTGTTATGTGGGATATGCCAGTAACTATTTCCATTCTTAATTGTGGTGTCCTCACATTTAATGTTCTGTTGGATCTTTTGTGATACCCGTGTCCTTTTGATTCTACGCTTTAGTATGGTAAAGACTGCATTCGAATAGGTTACAATGATGGTGATCCAAATCATCAAGATCAGGAGAAAATCCAGTGCATAGAAAAAAGAAGCAATGAACTTTAAATTTGGATCATCCGTGGCTGTACAGAAATATCCAATTATTGTCCTGTTGACCTTCGAAGCGGGAATTTCCAAGACGACAATGTCATAGATTATTAAATTTCTAATTGCCAGAGCTAGTGAAAAGATGACAATACCAGCTACTATATATTTTACAGCAGGAATTGTAATCTGTTTTGCAAAAGGTTTACAGATTTTTCTGTGTCTTTCTATCGCAATTATCCATAATAAGAAACAAGATGTTGCAATTGCCCACAAACTGACAAACTGTGTTACTTTGCAAAGAAACCTTTGGCTATGTCTAATATTAACGATCATTTCAACAAGTTTCGGAATTAAAAACACACATACATTAAAGTCAACTATTGAAAGTACTATAATCAAGTTGACAGTCGTGGTTCGTTTTGACTCTAACGTGTAAAAAATCATCGCCAATACGTTGCCAATGAGACCCACAAAGGCTAGAACCGCAATGTAGACAACTACAGGAAACAGTCTCATGAAAATTTCGTTCTGCCTTTCATGAAGTAGATCATTTTCGTAGTTCTTCGAGTCTTCCATCTGAAATATGAAAGAGATCATAATTGTTTTCAACTTATCTAAACATCTAGTCGAAATCTTTTTACAAACACTAAACATAAGCGCTAACTTTGTAAAAATTGCAAATCCAATCTGCAATAAATTATACAAGACAAAAATAGCCCAAGTACTAAAATTGTCAACCGATTTTATTTAGAAACATAAAGACAGAGGTTAAAAAATTAATGTAAATTATCAAATAATTACCTTGATTTTACCAGGCTGATACGATATGCACCAAGAATACGGAGGACAGAGCATCAGAGCATCTATCAGTTTTATATGGATGTGTTTATAAGACTATACTATATTGGATATATTACATTAAAATTCTTTTATCTCCCAATAAATTTCCGGCTTAAAAGCGATTTATATTTCCTTGAGTGACAAAATTGAAACCGATTGTTAAAAGAAATAGCTTTGTAATAGTTCGATGACTGAGACCAGTTATTCATTTAATACTTCTTAGAAATCAATAAAATTTGATATAAGATAGTCTATGACTTATTTGGTAATATATATTTTATTGCTGGTCAATAAGAAAAACTATTGCCCTAGTTCGAAAGAATGTGTATTAGTTCTATACCATGACATCAGAAATAAATCTTCGCAGATTAGTTTATTTTTTGTTTACTTATAACTTATTGTATTAGCCTAGAACTGTGTTTAATAGACGCCAGCCATATGGCACAAACTATAAACCGGCGATTTATATAGAATGGCATGTAATAATATACATTTATTGAATGGCGTGTTGGTCAAAAGTCAAAACTAGTGCTCGAGGTCAAAAAGGACAGAGGGACAATTTTTTTTTTCAGAATTGACCGGCAGGCCATTCATCAAGTGTCTTATTGCGTGACATCAGAAATGAAATTCAACCGTTTTGACTTTTTAGGCAAGCAAGCATGCGTTGAAGACAGATCGGTCATAAAAGTATGAACTATGAACCAGCGATTTATAAAGATAAAATTTTATTTGTGTGCATTATTTTTTCATATTTATGCCTACTAGAGCATCCTTTAGCACACCAATTCGTCCTTCAGCTGTGCAGATAGAGAACGACATGATCAGAAGGACATTCCCACACGCACAACACGCGAGCACACGCACGCACGCACACGCAGAGAGAGAGAGAGAGAGAGAGAGAGAGAGAGAGGGAAAGGGAGGATGCGTGTGTGTGTGTGGGGGGGGGGGGCATGCATGTCCTATTAATATTGTACAGCTCCTGTTATGGTTATAATGCAGTAATTCGGTCAAAAATGTGCTTCCGTGGTGTAGTCGAAAGAAGTCCCTAATTAATAGATCCTAATTTTTCCATTTTTCGCGCATTTGCGCGTAAATCGGGGCCAAGTGGGCATTATTTCAATCGTGGAATGACTTTTACATAAAATAGGACACCTTTCATGCTAATATTCGCATGTTTTCGAGTTGTTTACTTGAAAACGATAGTAGGGTGTTTATTCTGCGGACCGCTTTCTGAAATGCGGCAATATGAGGGTATCTGACTTCAGTTGACTTGCATTTCACTGCATACTATTCAACACCCCTTTTTCTTTTCGTTTTCTTGAAGCAAATGTATAGATATCTTGTGGAAAATAGGTCTACGACGGAGTGAAAATCTAGAAACTGTAACAAAATTGTTCTGAAGTAGCTGAATGTTATATTAAACAAAGAACAATTTCTTTTATTGGTATATAGCCTATAAGAGTTGAAATAAGACTTTTCTCGAAACACATCACAATTAGTCTTAATAGTCATAAATCGATTGTATATGTTATAAAATGATGTTTTCAATGCAAAATAATCATTAAATTTGAACAATTTTGAATTTTGACCACGTTTTGAGTAGATGCGCCTATTTCTGCAGCAATTTCTGCAATAGAAAGGCCAATATTTTGTCTCAAGAATGTGTGAAAATGCACAAAATGCATCCATTTGAGTCATATTCATGACGGAATGAATGATATTTCAGAATCAAAGTGAAAAATAATGCATACAGGTGAAACTTTTACCAAAATATTCAATGAAGCGACCATAGAGCCTAAATTTAGCCCAGAAAATGGGTAAGGGTTGGCCTCACTTAAATGTCTATATTTCTCTTAAATCTCGAATTTTCACAATGAAACCTGTTAACATGTTCGGTATTACATCTTTCTTGAAAATAGGGATGAAAATGTTATGAAATTTGATAAAAGATATTTCTTATAGGTTATAATGCAGTAATTCGGTCAAAAATGTGCTTCCGTGGTGTAGTCGAAAGAAGTCCCTAATAAATAGATTCTAATTTTTCCATTTTTCGCGCATTTGCGCGTAAATTGGGGCCAAGTGGGCATTATTTCACTCATGGAATGACTTTTACATAAAATAGGACACTTTTCGTGCTTATATTCGCATGTTTTCGAGTTGTTTACTTGAAAACGAAAGTAGGGTGTTTATTCTGCGGACCGCTTTCTGAAATGCGGCAATATGAGGGTACCTGACTTCAGTTGACTTGCATTTCACTGCATACTATTCAACACCCCTTTTTCTTTTCGTTTTCTTGAAGCAAATGTATGGATATCTTGTGGAAAATAGGTCTACGACGGAGTGAAAATCTAGAAACTGTAACAAAATTTTTCTGAAGTAGCTGAATTTTATATGAAACAAAGAACAATTTCTTTTATTGGTATATAGCCTACAAAAAGTGCAAGGTGCCGGGAATTCTTCTTCCATGGTAAGAAAAAGTACTGGCCTCTTAAATAACCAGGAGAGTCATCATCTATATACACATTGATACACAATTTTAATTAGCATACATTTCAAAATTAGTATTGTAGTTCTATATAAACTTTTTATTTATATACTTAGTAAAATTACATTCGGTATTTTCAACATTTAAAGTAATTATCCTAAACATAAGATAGTTTAGAGAAAGATGAGCATGGGATATCTTTAAAATATTTATGGCATACTTTACTTATAGTGATGCAATACATATATAATAACATGTGTATGCATTTTTCATGAGATAAACACAGTGGCAACATTTCATATGCGTACTTGGTCCTAGATTTATTTCAGCATGAAATGTATGAACACATGTAGACATACAATTATATATGAAGCTATAATTTGATTATATTATGCAGTCTTAATTTTGATTCATAAAACTGTGTTGTTTTTGAATATTTCTACCGTTAAGTATAATATCATTCAGCCGCACATTTTTACACGGGCTTCCGGTAAATTTATTACTACAACAAGTCGCTTTAAAAATCAACACACAGAACAGATACTGTGTATCTTGGAAGTAAAATGTATGATACAGTACAGTATGCCTTTGATCTCTGTGTAAACGAATTAGTGATGTCTTAATATCTCTGATACATTCGCCTTTGTGATGATTAAGAGATTATATTTAGTAATCGGTTCAATACTTTTGTGGACGTGACTTTTATTTTAGGACAATATTTTATAGACTTTGTTCGAAATCTCCTTTCAATTTATTGGTTTCAGAATATACATTGTCCGTGTCATGTAGGCAAAGAAGTTTTATAGATTAATAATCAACATTATTTGGCATGTCTATTAAAGACTTCAGGGCGGTATTACTGTAGTTTCTCGAAGTGTAGATATAGTGATAGACACAAATGATAATCCTACCAGGTATTTATGTATGCACCGGTATGACACTAGTTAAAAAAACAGAAATAACTGCATGGTTAAAACTTTGTGATAAGTCATTTAATTTAAATGTCATTTCTCAAAGTATATTTTGAAGAGTTTTTCTTGTTGTTGTTTTTTATATATTATTTACTATTATATTGTGTGATATATTGCACATAACATTGTGTGTAAATTTCAGCTTAGCTTAATAAGGGGATCTGAATTTATTTTACTAGACTTCAAACATTTTCTGAAGTAATACAATATGCATGTATTTAACAACTATTTCACAGTCAGATAAGTTCTTCCCGCAATGATCCAGTTATAATTTATTACTGGTTACATAGTTAGGACTATTTGCCAGTGATACTACTGCACGGAATAAATAAGAAGTCTCGGAAAAGTTTAAACTGCGGCTGAAAAATCATCAAAATTTATCAAGACTTAAGTGTTATATTCAATATCAAATATTATTTATTATATAGTTTTTTAATTGTTTTCATTACTTAAAATTTTACGTGCTATCTATACAAAATGTGCTCATTTTTTCAGGTTGGTCTTCTTTTAGTAGCATCATCGCCCTCACTTTGGTCACCTCTTATTATTGATTTTTATTATCGAAAATCAGATTTTGTTTTGAAAGTCTTTGATAGTATTTCAAAGATTTCCGTGACAATGTATATCAAAATTTGATTTTATGGAGATGTTGTTAAATGTCATGGCAATTACTTTTTGTATTTTGTAAAATTATAAGACACGCGAAGTCATGAAATGGCATAATTTGGACTTTTTTGTTTGTTTGTTTTTATTAAGCATGAATTCATCACACCTTTCTCTATCAGATAGCAAAAACTTTGAAAGTTCAAATATAAAATATTGTTCAATGAATTTTCAGGATAAACGGTAAACATTTTTCTTGTGTCTACCATAACACCTTTTTGCTTGGAGCAGTCATGCTATAAAGGGGGGGGGGGGGGGGGGTCCCAGTTAGGTGTCTGCGCAAAATGTTTTTTGATTTTACTTATACTTTGTGGTAATATACCTACATGTATTAAGTTTCATTAACAAGTGTTACTGTTACCAGTTTTGACCTACTTTTATATATATTCACATTTAAAGTGGGTGGGGTAATCTGACATGTGACCAGCCGGGAACACAATTTCTGTTATTTTTTTTTTAAATGGTTCAAACCTTTTACCTGAAACTTTCATGATAAAATAACTATGCAAAGGGCATTCACACAATATGTCGCATTTTAAATTGTACTGAATACATTTTTCATCACAGAGCCACAAAGTGGTCTAATCAAATTTACTAATTTTCAATGGACGAACTTTACCAAAAAGCTAAAACATTTTTCATTAGTTGAGATATTAAGGTGTTATTTTCAGCAGATATTATAAACTAAATAAACATTAAAATGACAGTATATCAGTATACTCTGATTAATATTGGAAGAGTGGTACACTCTCAAACTGGGAAAAAATGGGTGGGGTAAATAAATATTCGAAGCAACAGTACAAAAATTGTGGAGTTGTTAAGCAATGGCCTCATATTGTCTATCACTATCTTAATTTTATTAAATACAGCATTAATTGATACATTTTAACAAAAAAATTCCAACTTTATACATGTGTGTCATGGAAAAAGCATGGACCTTAAACATGACATTTAGACAAACCAAATTAACCCTGAAAGCTCAAAGTATTTAAAAAAGGTTTTGCCTGAGGCAGTATATTTTGAGGAAAGCTTTTTCTGCATTGATTTTTCCATGGCACACATGTATAAAGTCTTATTAAAGAGAAAAACGTTTTGTTAAAATTTATCAACCAATTCTGTATTTAATAAAACTAGAATGTGTCTGTAGGACACAGGGTGTGATTTTTTTTACTATTTCAGGGGCCATAACTCTGAAAATAGGGGGCAGACCCAGACAAAAAATAGTAGGTGCGCAAGTTCATATCATGATAAACACTCATCAATTTATATCAAATACTTTTTGAGCTAGGCGTGTCACAAGGTGAAAATGTGCATTTTTGACTATTTCAGGGGCCATTACTCTAGAAATAGGGCGCGGACCAAGATTAAAAATAGGAGATGCGCAAATTCATATTATGATTAAGACTAAGGCAAGGTTTCATGAATCTATATCAAGTACTTTTTGAGCTAGGCGTGTCACAAGGTGAAAATGTGCATATTTTACTATTTCAGGGGCCATAACTCTAGATATAGGGGGCGGAGCCAAACAAAAAATAGGAAGTTTGCAAGTTCATATCATTATAAAGACTCATGCAAGATTTCATCAATTTATATCAAATACTTTTTGGGCTAGGCGTGTCACAAGGTGAAAATGTGCATTTTTTACTATTTCAGGGGCAGTAACTCTAAAATTCGGGGGCGGAGTCAGACGTAAATTAGAAAGTGCGCAAGTTCATATCATGATAAAGACTCTTGCAAGGTTTCATCAATTTATATCAAATACTTTTTGAGCTAGGCGCGTCACGAACTTCGGACGGACGCACGGACGGATGGACGGACGGACGCACGGACAAGAGCAAATCTATATGCCCCCACCACTCATGGGGGCACAATTAAGATAGTAATAGACAATCTGAGGTCATTTCGTAACAACTGCACAATTTTTGTACTGTTGCTTCGAATATTTATTTACCCCACCCACTTTTTCCCAGTTTGAGAGTGTACCACTCTTCCAATATTAATCAGAGTATACTGATATACTGTCATTTTAATGTTTATTTAGTTTACAATATCTGCTGAAAATAACACCTTAATATCTCAACTAATAAAAAATGTTTTAGCTTTTTGGTAAAGTTCGTCCATTGAAAATTAGTAAATTTGATTAGACCACTTTGTGGCTCTGTGATGAAAAATGTATTCAGTACAATTTAAAATGCGACATATTGTGTGAATGTCCATTGCATAGTTATTTTATCATGAAAGTTTCAGGTAAAAGGTTAGAACCATTTTTAAAAAAAATAACAGAAATTGTGTTCCCGGCTGGTCACATGTCAGATTACCCCACCCACTTTAAATGTGAATATCTATAAAAGTAAGTCAAAACTGGTAACAGTAACACTTGTTAATGAAACTTAATACATGTAGGTATATTACCACAAAGTATAAATAAAATCAAAAAACATTTTGCGCAGACACCTAACTGGGACCCCCCCTTTAGTCATGAGTTTTCTTGGATTAACAGCTACGTATTGGATTTAACGAATATGTGATGATGATGATTATGATGATGATGCGATCATGTATTGCCTGAGATTGAGCTGCAGTTGGAGTTTTATTGCTCTTCAAAGAAACAGATAAGAATCTTTCATATCCTCTTTTTATGCCCTACTTTTTATGTCCACCCCCCTTTTTACTTACGCTCTCCCCCTCCCCGGTTTTTACCCCGTCCTCATTTTGTTACCTTCCATATAATTCAAATGAATTTGTTGGTTTGAATAAAAAGCAACCTTTATGATATATCTTTCCACTACAGTTTCTATCTGTGTTTGGCCTACTTTTCAAAGTTTGGCTATGGCTATGTTTGCTGGGCTTACTGCTTCCAGGGAGTCTTCTCTTTCTTTTTGTTTTTGTTTGTGGCCTAAATAATAGGGGCGGCTTTCATCAAATATATGACGGAATTCTGACAGGCTCTTTTTGGGAAGTCAATTATTTACTATATTATCCTGAATAATGACTGACTTCCTAAGCATTTAGTACATGAATTTCTAAAATGAAGTTGTTTGTCTTGTTAGTAGAAAAATAAGGACAGAGTGAAAAGTTCCTGAAATACAGATGTCGTTTTTTCTAAAAATCAAGATTTGAAGCCTTGTGAAGTATTTGAAGTGATTCGATTCGTTTATGTATGAAGAAAGTTGCATAAACATTGGTCATGTTTTTATCTTAAATTGGACAGGGAAAGGGAAAATGGATACCATAGAAGAATTGATTTGTATCTTTTTCTGATAATTGAGGAAAATTATGATACACTTTGGTGGTAGATCATTGAACTTCTACACTAGACATAATTTTTTGTTCATTTAAAGTATTGGTGAGAGAGTTTAATCTATCTAAAGATTAACATTATAGAGTTTAACATAATATTGTAAATTCTGATATATCGATGCTCAGAAAAATAGCATCTTAATAATGCTCAATCTTCTGTCTTTATTTTGGTATGAAACATAGCATGGTTTTCCTTCAGAAACGTAGAGAAAAATCATTTTCAAGCAAGGCATCCTGTCACTATATAGAGTGTCTAAAAAGAGGTTATAACCAGACTTTCCTGATTCACACAGCTTGTTACGTGTTCTTTCCGTTGGCAGCTCTTTGTCTTACGGAACTGAGTGTAGACACCATGATAGCCATTCGGATTGAACTGCTTTGATATTTGTCTTCTGACTGTTGTATTTAGGATTAACCTGGCAGGGGTGGGGGTGGGGGCGCATTTATTTACACTTTACTTTCTCTGGAACATAATTAGAATTACAATAAAGCTTTTGTGTGCACCAGTTTCCGGATAAAACTCCAAGTGATGTTTAGTCACTGACCGCACATTTTGTTCCTGTATTTGCTTGTTTGTTTTTCCGTGTCTAATTGTTTTATTTTCTCTATGTGATTTTGTGAAAATGGCAATCATTAGCATATCCATACACACACTACTTTCCGAGGTTACCTTGTCCTTGAACATCGCGATTCACGTATGATTGTCTATTATCCTTAATAATCTTGTTTGCCTTTTCAGTTATATGGTTAATTTTATATGTAATATTTAAAAAGAGACAAACTCCCCTTTAACAAACTTCCATATCTAATTCTTGAACATGTTTGATATGGATATAGACATCTTGGCTGCTGCAACTTAACTGAATATAAATATCCCAGTACTCATCAATAAATTTATTTATTTGACCACAAAGGGTATCGAATACAAGAAAAACACTACTTCGCCGTTAAATGTAATGTTGTGCAAGAGCCCACATGCACAAAATAGAAAAAAACCCAACTTTTTCTTTGGTATTTTCCAACATATGAAATTTCAGACCTGGTGAAAAGGCCTAATATAGAAACCGTCAAGAGAAAATTAGTACAGAGAAGAACAGTATAAATATTTCTAGTTTTATTCAATATACAATGTTTTCCAAAATTAATTTTCAAAAAGGAAAATATTTTTTGATGAGATTGAAAATAATAAGAAGATATAGAACAATGATATATACACCTCTTACACGTCAAAACGGTTGCAGCATAATTAGGTAGTTACTACCTAAAATGACTTTGGTAGTTCTTTTGCAAATTTTATAATTATATTCTCCCTATTCGTTCCATTGAAAATTATGACGCTCAATGTGTATGAACCGCAAAAGGAAAGGCGCTAAAGGAACGAAAATGCCACATCGCTGTTTTGACGACGGTCGCATATAGTCAGGGAGAACATACAGCAAAATACGTGCAATTTATATAAAAAAAACAACAAAAAACAAAAAAAAAAAACAAAAAAAAAACAAACTTGGTAGCAAATGGAAAGGAAATATAATCTTAAAAATACAATAAAATATGATGGCAAAGTAAGCATGAATTGCACTATCGATTTGTGGATTTCCGATCATATTCTGTCTTAATTCTAATGAACTACGAAAAATCATTTCTTAGGCATATATACTGTTATAATGTCAAGTTTTTAAGATGACGTTTAGAAGTACACATTAAATCTCTAAGAATATGCAAATAAATTGTGAGTAAGAAAAATACATAAACAATTATTTTCAGCCGTACATAAAGCTGCAACACTTTAGGGAACAAAGAAAACAAATATTGAAAAGAGACGTCCATTCAGTTTGAATTAGGACGTAGTAAGGCACCCACTATGTACATGAAATAAAAAAAATGTCTAGAACTAATGTTGCAATTAGAGTATAAATTAAAAGAATCTCTCATTGGTTGAAGGTGCGGATTGAAATAGCTGGTTCGAGTGTAACTGTTTAGGTGGCAACGAGGCGTTGCCGAGTTACCGTTAAAACAACTGCCCGAGAACCAGATATGCCAATCACCTTCAACAAGTGAAAGATTCTTATCTTCATTACATGTATATGCCGTGAGTAGTTATAACCGCCCTTTATTTCCAGCCTATCAGTATATAGGAAGATCACAGATGGTACAACTGACCTTCAACAAGCTAGCTGGATTCCTTCCACAATGAAATAATTTTAACTGTCAGATAAAGTTAAAAGGTACTAGCGGACAGAGAAAGAAATCACATTTGTCTTTTTTTCCATCGACAGAGATAAAACTCATTCTGATGTGATATGGTACAAATTTTTGTATATGTGAAGACAATTTCTATACATTCGGAGATATTTATTTATATTGTTTACGCAATGCAGGTCATATAGCAACTTTTACGTATCTGAGGCGATGTCCCACTTGAAATAAGTACAGACACAGGCGGACTCCTCGGTAGAACCAATAACCAAAATAACATGAGCGAATTTTGCGAACCCAAAGAGATGATAAAAAACAAGGCCCATTGAATATACGTTATTCTTATTTTTGTATTCTGTTTCTCAATGATTTAGCTATGCAGAATCATATAAGAATATAATTACGCTAAATAAATGAAAGATAAAGATTTCGGTGACAGGGCATGTCATCAAGTCCTTCCTGTCACAGCAAACAAAAGATCTATCGACGTATTAAATGTCGAGCGAATAAACTGTAACTTCTGGTTAATTTATTTAATGTACAATATGTATTTAAAGTAAATACTATAGTTTGCACTTTTTACAATGATGGTGCCAGTCTAGCAATGTCAAAACCTGCAGATTCCACGTTTAAGGAATTTTCTGAATTTGGAATTAAAAATACCGTAAATGATTGGATTGAAGACACTGTTCAGCATTGGTAATTTCAATGCAAACTGGATTCCAATGTTTAGTTCATAATCTATGCCAGTACCAACATAAACCCTCATGATCACTCTTGTCACAAAAAAAGGTGTAAAGCTCAGAATGAAAACAATTGATGCCGCAAACATCATAATGGTAAGATTCCGTTCTATGACACTTTTGACCGCGACGAATTTGACATGAGACTTTCTTATGTCATTTGCACTTCGCCTTGATTGGTTGCTTGCAGAAGACGTTCTTGCTTTTACGGTTAACGTAGACGGTGGCTTGTGTTTTACATCCAGAGATGAATAAGTGTTATCACCATCATATCTACATGAATTTTCCGTATTCTCCTCCCTCGATACATCACAATCTTCTGAAATATGCCACTTACTACCGTCATCAGCACCACGTACATTGCAGCTGGTTTCTGTTACGTTCAGTTCACTTTTAACGATTTGTTGCAGTTTTGGCGGTTTCCGCTTCATTTTGTGTCTCTGCCTCAGTACGATAAAAATTGCATGTGAATATGTCACAGTGATGGTAATCCATATCATTAAGATCAGGAGAAAATCCAGTGCGTAGAAAAAAGAAACAATGATCTTTAGATCTGGATCGTGCGTAATTGTACAGTAATATCCAATTGTAGTGTTGTTAATACTTGTTGTAGAAACTTCGAAAGCAATTGTGTCATAAATGATCAAATTTCTAGTCGCCAGTGCAAGTGAAAATATGACAATACCTGCTACTATATATTTGACTGCAGGGGTTGTAATCTGGGTAGCAAAAGGTTTACAGATTTTTCTGTGCCTGTCTATTGAAATGACCCATAACAAGAAACACGAACTTGCAACCGTCCACAAACTGAGAAAATGTGTCAGCTTGCAGAGAAACCTGTGACTATTACCAACATTTAAAACTATCTCAATAAGAATTGGGATAAATATTACACACACGATAAAGTCCATTACTGAAAGGCTAACTATTAGATTCACAGTCGTGGTTCGTTTTGACTTTGTTGCGTAAAAGATCGTCGCCAAAATGTTGCCGATGATCCCTACAGCGCCTAAAACTGCAGGAAGAACAATAATAGGAAGAAGGCGCGTGTAAATGTCGTGCTGTGTCTGACGCAATATATCATCTCCACTGTTCTTCGAATCTGCCATCTGAATAAGATATAATTTATATCCGCTTGAATAAATTTGAAGCTATAAACCGAAATTTATTTTACTGGAAATGATATATACGCTAGAAATAATATTATTGATTTGCTTAAAAAAATCAGACCATAAAATAGTCTAATTTCCTACTCCTATCTTGAAATGCCAATTGAATTTATTAAATTTATTTAAACAGTAAAATGAATAACATATTATATTTACATTTATTATACTGAGAAGACAGATTGTGTTGGAAAGTTTAGATTATAATGTGATAAAGATATATGCACATAAATTATAATATAAAAAAAACTTTAACTTCCGCGTATAAAGGTGATCTTTGTTTCGTTTGAATGAGTAATTTGCGGGCGATTGTATAGCAGTACGATGTTTCATTTCCTTCTAGACCAAATTATGACTGTAAGACAAACTTTAAGGTTTCATGTAACTAACATATAACAGAAAATTATAGTCGGTTATAAAGAAGTCTATTTTTATACCATTTTAATTAGGTAATAAATGAAGTATATAAGAAAATCCGCTGGAAGCATACTATAACAAAAGCAAACTAAGTTATAGCAGTCTCTGTATGAATCTCTTCATGAGTGCGACACCTCTCGCACTCCTATCATCGGCTTAAGCGAAATTCTATGTAATACAGATATATTTATAGATTTAATGTACTATATGTTCCTAATGGAAACACTGAATCCAACTGAAGTTATCCGACACTTTTTGGTCACATGAACATTTTCAGTATTTTCCAGTGGAGAAGCTCTCGTGGTGTAATAAGCTCAGACAAGGTACGGCGCGGGCGCATGACTGACCGGGCAGTACCCTCATATTAATTATGGTATCCTCTTCCTTTTTCACATCATTTCTCTTCGAGTCGTGCGACGCATTTGGAAAATACCATATTTTGTCGGACTCCTTTTTTGATTTTTCAGTCCCTGAAGTCGAAACGACGCAATCCTGTTTTGAAAAACAACTACAAAGACATATTTTATGATATTTGGTATGCGAGGCCGTCACGTACTGTATTTGCAATTACAACAACGGAAATCCCTTAATATCTAAAGTTGGCTTAGCATTTCTAACTTTCCCAGGAATATAGGTTTTTGTACTTGAATCACTGAATTTTCATCTGGAAAAGTACCGTTATGGAATTTCGGTCGACAAGGAAACGGTTATCTATTTTCTGAGTCAAGCATCGTTATAGTATTTACAAGTTCAACTCATGCTAATATCCGTTTTGTGTCTGGCAAATGGGTGGATTCTGTTTAAATTTACGTGGATTGAGTTTAGTTACTTATTTAAGAGTCCTGGAACCAAAATAATATGACTGCTCGATAGGACAAATTTATTTTGCTTTACATTAGGCTATTACTTACACGTACGCTGGTTATACGTGCAGGAAAAGAACACAACGATTTTCCCATGTTAAAATGGTCATTACTTAGTCTAGTTTATCAACATTTGAAATTGCATCAATTTGTTTTCATATTTCTATCTGTTTTTTTTTTTCCGGCCAGCTGACATCGTATTGAACAGTACGAAGCCTTAGTCTGAGAACATCGTGAAGGTAGGCAAGACCTTAAAGCTGAAGAGTTCTTTTGTGTAAAATATCTGGTCTTTTGAAATTTTCCGTTGTGAAATTTTATCAGACATATAAGTTCCATAAAATCGTTTATCTAAATTAAAAAAAAATGTTTTAATTATATCTACACATTTCTTTTCGAATGTTTCTGACCAAATTATACTTAGTGACACTGTTTTCGTTTTATTTGCTACAAACGTAAATCATCTGAAAAAGACAGAAGTGATATAATTTCGGACATTATTTTATCACCATGTATACTGAGTACAGTTCTGCTCTGACTACTATGCAAGGTATTGATTGGTTAACTCAATACTCTCGCATTTCCACACTGTTGCATTACTGACCTATTGTATAGCAGCATTGCTTCACCCAATTTCTTCACTTTAAAATCAAAATGGCATACCTTACCTGAGCTGTGCTTTTGCTGATTGTAGTTCTATATAAACATTTATATACTTAGTGAAAATAAATACATTTGATGAAAATTTTCAACATTTGATGTAATATCAAGACATAAAATATTTTAATGAAAGATGGGCAATATCTTAATATATTCATGACATACGTTACCTATAGTTATGCAATACATATATAATAACATGAGAAAATGTTTTCCATAAATAAGCATTTTCTGGATAAACATTTAAACTGCGGAAATATTTTTTATGCGTACTTGTTGCTGGATACATCAAGCATGAAATGTATGACCACATGAAGACATATTATTACATATGAAACTTTAACATGATTATATCATCTCTGGATATTGAACAGCGGCAATACATTTTTTTACAAAATATAACTCTAATAGATATATAACAATCCTTTATTTCGACTTCGGTCCTTTCAATATATATGGGCTGATATAGGAACATATAGATAATGTTATCAGAGAATGTTGCCATTTTCTTTAAATGAATATATTATCAATTAAATCTTGAAATCAAATTTGATGAAAATCGTATGGTAATAAACGTCTCAAGGTCAGCTTTTAACGAGAATTTTCAAGAATTCTGTCCCTTAATTATTGACTGTGTTTAAGCAATACCCTTTAAATTAGATTATCTCCCTTACATTAGCTAAAGTCGTGTCATTTAAGACCCAAGTCAATAATTCTTTGTCATGGATTTTGCATTGCTCTTAATATTCTGCTTTGGGCAATACACGGAAATTAAGCTCGCATATTACTCCATAGAAAGAAATACAACATATAGCCAGTTTTTGATATAAATCATGTTGTTTTATAGATTCATATAGAAATATTATTATTGTAAAGATATAAAAAAATTCTGTAAAAAAGAATATCATGTTAGCTTATGATATTGCGAAATTCGTGTTGTCATGTAACATAAAATGAAAATATTTAAATAAATTTATTTTCTTTTCATTTGAAACTTTGAATTCCGCCAGAAAATAACGGTTAACATTGAAATCCGAGAATTATTTTATAAACGAGCTTTCCTACGAAAATATGTATAATAATTTTCCTCAAGAAAAACGACACTTGTGTGAAGATGAATGTATTCCCAATTTGTTTGAATGTTCTTGTCCATATAGCAGTACTTTTGTTTAACTTTACATGCCCAGAAGTTTGCTCTTTAAAATATGATAAGATAAAGTAATAAACTAAGCAATACTGTACTTAGTCTAGTATTTGACAGGCAATGGCAAATAAAACGAGCAATTTAATAAACTTAAAAAACATACGTGTTAGTAAAACACGCAAAAACATGTTTTATTAACTGGCCTTTCCAAAGAAATCAAAGAAAGAAATAACCTATTTAACTATTAATCATGTTTCGATTTTTCTTAAATTTTCTTTTTTAAATTGGCTCTGATTCACCCTGTGTACTTTTTATAGAGTCTAATGGCCAGTTTTTCAACTATTTAGTAATGACCTAAGCCCCGATTAAAGCCTTGTCGGATATATTTACAACGCTTAAGTCAGCACGTGAATAACGGGGCACGACAAAAGTTAAACCTTCGATTGTTTTTTTTTCTGCTTTAAGCGGTTTCAGCATTGGCTTATCTTTCTATTGTTATTTTAAACCTGGGGCATAGGTGGTTTAAAAAAAGATTGCGGCGGAATATTTAAACATGGGTTTAAAATTCCAGCATGAAGTTATAGCAGAAATGTTGAGGAGGGAGATAATGATACGGGACTTGTCAAACCCTTTCGTTATGCACGACGATTTGGACTTTTGGATAGATTTCGTCTCAGTAAACTAGCGGCTATTATTAGAGATGTTTTACTTTATCAAAAACTTTAACCAACGGCGACGCCGACGCCGGCGCTGCTGGGGCGAGTGCAATCTGAAAAGTCGAGCTAAAAATGTAAGAGATTTAACTCTTCACTTTTAACTTTATTAAATTCGCTACGTTTACACACGTTTCAAAATATACGTGCAAGCATAAGTATATAAGTGTATGTACTTACTTATTATTATATTACACATAAATATGTAGGTGAACATATATAAATACGTCTCCCTAATTTCAATGACGTGTGGATTTTGAAACTCATGCATTTGCAAGTGCAATTTTTTTTAAAAATTGTATAGTACCTATACTATCAATTTAAATTTACAAATCATTCCTAATTACAAGACAATGAACAAACATAGGAATGCCTGTAGTCTTTCCTTGAATTAAATTCATTTGTCAACTTTTCACAGCAAACATTTTTTTTTTCTTTTTATTAGACGGGCGCAAGTCACTTTTATTTTTCTTGAGAAGAACTTTTTTTCAAAAGTAGTGTAATTTGGCGTGCGCTTTGACATGGCCATGCTAAAACACCAAAGTAACATGTTTTATATATGTAAAAACACAGCGAAACGGTCCGATGATTGTATCTACGTGTTCATTGTGTGTGACCACAGGTTAGCTAATACATCGCAAATATACCCGCCGAGTATTAGTAAAAATCCGTTAGAAAACAAGGTTGGGCGATGGCTTAACTAATACTAGTTTAAGCCTTTCTTAGTGCTAGAGTTGAAAAACTGGCCATAAGTTACTTAGTCTTGTATAAACAATGATATACATAAACCAAATATGCCATATGTCAGATATGTGTTTGTAGTTATTATACAATTCAATCATGAAATCAAATTAATCCGTGTAAACTAAAGTCTTTAGCTGTAAAGGTGGCTATTTTTGCATGCTTTCCACGAACAAAACCGTGACAAAAATGTAGGACGTACTAAAGAGATATAATCCTACAGTGCAAACTAAATGGAAGCATGCTTTTTTAATGTTGTTTGTTTTTTCAAACTTCGATTTCATTTCTAAAACAGACATGATAACCCTTTCTTTGCACAGCGTGGAAACCATGCTGCGTCTTTTATTCAAATAAATGTACACATTTTCTACCCCCTCTAAACAGCTTTCACTGATCGCCTAACTTGTAAATTACACTATTTCATAAGAAAATTATTCTTTGACGTAGTTTTTCTCCTGTCGACGAATTTTTCAATATTCCAAAGATATCTAGCTTTCAGTCGGAACTAATGTAATTTAATATGTTGATTCGTATTGTTCTCATAAACAGTTTGGTGAAAAATCAAAGCTCTGTTCTATTCTGTTCTGCTCATTTTTTTCTATTTTTTTTGTCTAATGAGACATTTATGAACGTTACTATTTCAAAAGTCTTTACTGAATCGTACGTCAGTTGTTGGTATATGCAGTTCCGTAAATTAACACCGTTTAAGATACATCAGAACTTTAAGAAATCCACAAGTTTTTGCTATTTCTTGATACTCTTTGAAGTCAAATGGAAGCAAGAAGCCTTTACCCTATTACAATTATAATTATACTATTAGATTGTTTATTAAGATAAGAATACCTACATATGTGATACTAAATTGTCATGCTTTGGAAAATATAATTTATTTGCCTCTAAAGTAAACGAAATTGAAAAGTTTAGTGATTTTCACTATATATTCAATATAAGCGATGGTGATACTTTTAAAACAAAATTGGAAGCAAGAAGATGTTCAGTTTGAATAAATATTTTTACATTAAATTAAAGAGAAGAAATTGATGTATACTGTCATATCTGCTAAACTATTCACAAACCAAAAGACATATTTGAAATTAATCATTGAAAATAAATTTCTAATAATTATAATCCATTGCTCAAAGCAATATAAGCAGGGAAACCAATATTGATTATCGGATAATTTTCAAGGGGGACAAGCTAGTCAAATATAATAAAACCTGGGGATGTTTCTTATAAAATGTCTACCCAGTAATGCCCTTGTTTATTTTTCTGACATGACGTGTTACAAAAAATATCTTGCGCATTTAAGGATATATTTGCCACTTGGAAACATTGTAATTTATCATTACTTTATAGCTTTTATGACACAGAATAACCATATAATAATTTGCCCTCTATGTACGGAATTTTATGCGACGAATTAGTGATGTCTTAACATTTTTGTTATAATCGCCTTTGTGATGATTAAGTGGTTCTATTAGTAGTCCAGTGAATAATGTTTAGACGTGACTTTTTATATCAGGACAATTATCTTATAGACTTTGATCGAAGCGTACGTGTATTGGCCAAAGTCTTTTTTCGATTTATTGTTTTTTTTAATACATTGTCAGCGTCCTGTAGGCAAACAAAAACGTATAACGATTAACATCATTTGGCATGTATATTAAAGACTTCGAGGCATAATTACGGTAGTTTCTAAAAATGTGTTTTCTTTTTCAGGTTGGTATTCATGTAGCATTATCCTCGAAATCACTTGACCATTTCATATTATAGGTGTTAAAAGGAGCATATCACAAACTGTAAACATATTTTACTAAATTTTACTATCGAAATTCAGCTTTTGTTTTGAAGATCTTTATCAAAAATTCAAAGACTTTTGCAACAAGGTATATAAAAGTTTTTAATGAGATGTTATGGCAATTTCTATTTGTACTTTGTGAAGTTATAAGACACTCGAAGTAATGAAATGGCATTTTTTGACAATTGTTTTTCTTTTGGTTTTATTAAACATGAATTTATCATACCTTCCTCTATCAGATGGCAGAATCTTCTATTTGAAAGTTTACATATAAAACCTTCGTTTGATGAATTTTCAGGATAAACGGTAAACATTTTTTTATGTTTACCATATCACCTCTTTGCTGGCTGTAAATTTAGTCGCGGGTTTTCTTAAATCATCAACCACGTGTTGGATTTAACGAATATGTGATGATAATAATGCTATCATCCAAAGCCTGAGAGGGAGCTGCATTTGAGTTTTATTGCCTTTCAAATAAGCATAGTACCAGTTTCAATGCAATGATTATATATCTTCTTTGATATATCCCCACTTTTTATGGCTATCCCTATTTTTACTTACCCGCTCCCCGTGTCCTGCTTTTACCACGTCTACATTTTGTTACCTTCCATCTAATTTGAATGAATTTGTTGATGTGTATCAAAAGCAACCTTTATGATACATCTTTTCACTTCAGGTTCTATCTATGTTTGGCCTATTTTGCGAAGTGCGACTCAGGCTGTGTTTGCTATATTCAATACTTCCAGCGAGTCTTCTCTTTCCTTTTTGTATGTAACTTGAATTATTGGTTTTTAAATGAAGTTGTCTGGTTTGTTAGCAGAACGGTGATAGCCTGGACCCCTGGCTACATGGTTATGATTTATAAAATTAAAATAAATTTTATAAATAGATTTTAAGCCTCTAAAATAGCACATTTTTATCTGACTGCTAAACCAATGTACGGATCTAGGGTAAAAATATTAATACAGAAACAACCTGCTGGAGTTACTTTCACTGTTAATAAAGAAAACTTAACATGAAAAATTTGACAGAACAAACAGACGGCAGCCAGTCTACAACAGTAACGACAGTTGATAGTGTTAGAATACAACTGCTTTTTACTCGAAATGAAAATGTGCAATTTTGAAGTATCTGAAGTGTTCAATTCGTTTATTAATGAAGGAAATTGCGTAACAATTGTTATCGTTTTTTTTAAAGGTTTTCTGAAACATCTGGAAATCATGTTTCAATTACTAATAAATAAAGCCGTTCTTGAATCTTGAATTATAAGGCCTTTAATTCAGCATGGAAGGAAATGGACACCATAAATAATTAATTTGTACATCTGTTTTTCTGATAATTTATTAATGATAAAATCTGTAAAAAGATCCTTTGGAAGCAAAGAATGCAATCAAGAAGAATAATAGCAGACTCTGTTTGATTGAGTCTGTTCATGAGAGGTAATGAAATGTGTAACATCTCTCACGGCCACTAGCACCGGTAATTCATGGAACTCACAAACTGAAAACAACGATTTGGTATTTAAAGTATTAGCGAGAGAGTTGAATCTATTTTGAAGGTAACAATACCGCTTAACACAATATTATAACGTTATCTCAAAGAATACTTGATAATTCGATGCTCATAAAAATAGTATCGTGTTAAAGCCCAAATTTTCGTCTTTTTGGTACGGAACATAGTATCTATGCTAACGTTCAGAAATATGAACAAAACTCAAGTATAAGCAAGGAATCCTGTCACAGTAGTGTATCCTTTTGTATTTTTACAGCTTTTTGTGGAACTGGGTGTAGAATCCATGATAGACAGTTGTTAAAGCCAACGGGAATTGAATTGTTTTGATTCTTGTATTCATTCCTGTTTCGTCGGATCCTTCATGGGCTTTTTTGTTTTACACATTGTGCCTTAGGTAACTTTTGGGTGTAGTAAGGATTCATCTGGCTTTTATCTACACTTTTTGCTTTCTCTGGGACATGGTGGGTGTTAAGAGTAAGGTTTTAGGTTTGCGCACCATCAACCGTATAAAAATATCCGGTGGTGTTTAATCACTGACCGTCCGGCTTTGTTCTTTTATCTATAATTATTGTCTTTGTGGTCTAACTGTGTTTTGTAAATGACATTCGTTTACAAATACATATACACACTGCTGCGGAGGATGCTGCTTTCCCACGTGCGATCTTTGTTCTTTGGTCTTATATCATAAATCTTGTTTGGTTAAATTCATCTTTATTTATTTGGTTAATCATATGTTCTATATTCAAAAGTGATGAATTCTCGTTTGACCTGATTCCATGTAATCTTGTTTGGTTAATTTCATCTGTATTAATTTGGTTAATTATATGTGTATCGAAAGTGATGAAATCTTCTCAACGAACTCCCATATCTATTACTTGTACACGCTTACTAAAAATTCAGACATCTGACAGCAATGGTGCGTCTACACTCTTGCAAGTAAACGTATTTTATACATATATCTCAACACCCACCAAATTCTAACTCATATGGCAAGGTGTACTGAATAAAATGAAAGACTACATTGTGGATGTGTTATGTTGTGTTTGGTTCACATGCGCGAAATTGAATTATTTACAAAGATGTGAAATATCAGACCTAATGCAGAAGCCGTCAAAAGAAATAAATTAACAGAAGAGATATTTCTAATTTAAATATGCTATATACAATGTATTACAAAACTGATTTGTGAAAAGTATTACATTTGAAACTTATTATGAATTTCTAAACAATAGGATGTAGGCAATGATTTCTTTTAAGAATAAACAAATGAGCCGCGCCATGAGAAAACCAACATAGTGCGTTTGCGACCAGCATGGATCCAGACCAGCCTGCGCAGTCTCGTCAGGATCCATGCTGTTCGCTAAAAGTTTCTCTAATTGCAATAGGCTTTGAAAGCGAACAGCATGGATTCTGACCAGACTGCGTGGATGCGCAGGCTGGTCTGGATCCATGCTGGTCGCAAACGCACTATGTTGGTTTTCTCATGGCGCGGCTCAAATGATATGAGCAATCAATCCCATTTTATGTCAAATTGGCGCAATTTATGTTATATGATGACTGCAACGCTTGTGGTGAATTCTTCTACAAATTATTTCAGGCACGGATGAATCTATGGGTAGAAGCAACGGATTAAATAACAACTCAGTCATGGAAGCTCTTTGAATATGAGCAATTCATGATTTATTTTCATAGAACTTCTTAAAATATAACAGCCACTCTTCCTTTTGTATTTTGTTCTTCAACGTTACAGCTACTCAGATCCATTGAAACACGCAGAATATATCTCAGTTTCGATATAAGTAATAATCTGACATATAATCCCATCAAGACATGAACGAAGATCAAGGTGTAGACGTGTTTTCACTATCATAGTTGCGTAATATATTACGGAAGAATGAAAGTTTAGTATGTTGCCCTACCTATAATCTTTTGTTCACTTTAGTATTTGTAGTTATCACTCGAAGTTATCACTCAAATTTTTATGTGGGTCACACCAGCCTTTGCATTCATTTATTTTTGTCAAAATGGTCAAAACCCACATTTTAAGAACTACCTAAACTTGGAATTGAAAACACAGTAAATGACTGGATTGAAGACACTGTTCAGAACTGGCAATTTTAATGCAAACTGGATTGAAGACACTGTTCAGAACTGGCAATTTTAATGCAAACTGGATTACTGTTTTCAGTTCGTAATCTATCCCAATACCAAGATAAATCCTCATGATTACTCTTATCACAAAGAAAGGGGTAAAACTCAGATTGAAAACAATTGATGCCACAAACATCATAATGGTAAGGTTTCGTTCTATGACACTTTTGACTGCGACGAGTTTGACATAAGACTTTATGTCATTTTCATTTCGCTTTGATAAATTGCAGACAGAATGTGCCCCCGGGTTGACAGTAAGCATAGCAGGCCGATGATTTCCACCCTGAGACGTATGTGCTTTATCATTATCATCTCTGTATGAACTTTCCTCATCCACCCCTCTTGATACATCAAGGTCTTCTGATATATTCCAGACACTACCTCCATCGGCATCACATGTGTCGTAGCTTGTTTCCGTTATGCTCTGTCCGCGTTTGATGTTGTGTTGCAGTTTTGGCAGTTGCCGCTTCATTTTATGTCTCTGCTTCATCAAGATAAAAATTGCATTCGAATATGTCACAATGATGGTAACCCAAGCTATTAAGATGAGGAGAAAATCCAGTGCATAGAAAGAAGAAACAATAATCTTTAAGTCTGGATCATCCGTAATCGTACAGTAATATCCAGTTGTAGTCTTGTTAATACTTAGTGTTGAAATTTCCATAGCAACTGTGTCATAAATGATCAAATTTCTAATTGCCAGTGCAAATGAAAATATGACAATACCAGCAACTATGTATTTGACTGAACGGATTTTGATCTGTTTAGCAAAAGGTTTGCAGATTCTTCTGTGCCTGTCTATTGAAATGACCCATAACAAAATACATGAACTTGCAATGGTCCACAAACTGAGAAAATGTGTCACCTTGCAGAGAAACCTTTGACTGTTTCCCACATTTAGAATTACCTCAACAAGATTTGGGATAACCTTTAAACACACTATAAAGTCTACTATTGAAAGGCTTATTATCAAGTTGACAGTTGTGGTTCCTTTGACTTCGTTGTGTAAAAGATCATCGCGAAAATGTTGCCGATTATCCCCACTGCGCCCAGAATTGCACCACAAACAATAACCGGAAGTAGGCGCATGAAAATATCGTGCTGTGTCTGGTAAAGTATATAGTTTAGTTTAATCATATTTTATTGTAATCATCACACAAGACATTATGGTAATGTACATCAAGACACTATTATACAGATACATATGTAAATATATATATACAATAGCAAACTATCATTATACAAGACATATATATTACTACTGTACATTAGGAAGTATTCAGTAACTTTGCGAATGTGCGATAATACAAAAGGGTTGGACCACAAGTTTTACCAACATTAGAAATCGGTCCGTCCCTGGCTGTCAAATTAATGTTAGATTAAACTAAATGGCGGATTTTTTGTTTGGTCTGGAATGGAAAAAATATATATGCTTAACAAAATATAATTTTAAGTTATAAACTTACTTATATAGAAGAAGAGTTAAGACAGTAAATTTAATAGAAGAAAAGCAGGGAAAAAACAATCGAAAGAAAAAAAAACAACAACAATAAAACTAACACAGACAAGCGTAAAATCAATCAGTGCACCTCATCGCATCCGCTGCAGAATACCCACATCCAGCCCAGCCCAGAGCCTTCTAAACAGATATATAGTCAAAAGATCAGGAGGCAGTGCTAGTGAAACGACGTGTATTTTTTATATAACTTTGTACTTCTAAAAACAAAGATTTGTTCTCCTCAATAGTAAGTGAATCAATTCCATGAAGTAATTTGTGAGTACTAAGAGGATGAAATCTTCGAGTATTGATAAATAACAATCGACGAGCATCGGCATAATGGCTACATTTAAAAAAGAAATGTTCCGCATCTTCAATACCATGTCCACAAGAGCAATCGGGATAGTCTCGTAAATGGTTATAAAATAAATCATTGTTTAAGTTGCTGCATCGGTTTCTAATACGAGTTTGAACTACATTATAGAATCGTTCTCCTATTAGATAAAAAGGCGGAACAATTGGAGATTTAAATTTACTCTTCAATTTGCTCTTAAAAGATGTAAGTGTGTTAGCATTGCGTGTCGGGAGGTCAAGGTTATTCCATAGTTTTACTGAATCGGGTATAACTGATTTTGAGTAAATTTCGAGACGTCTAGGCAATGTTACAAAATTAGTGTTGTTTCTAAGTTCATAGTTGTTAGAATTGTGAACTGTTGGAGGAAAAATGTCTATAAGGTAATCTGGAAGCAGTCCGTTATTTCCTTTATAAGCTAATATTAATTTCTGCATAATTCTACGGTCTGCAAGAGAAACCCAGCCAACTTCAGTTAATAAATTTGAATGGAAACGGAACGAGTCAAACCAGTAACAATGCGAGCTGCTTCATATTGAAGTTTTTCTATAGTGTCCTTTTCATATTGAGTACAGCTATCCCATACAACTGAAGCATACTCGAGTAGAGGTCTTAGATACGATAATAAATGTTGTTAAGAGTAGACCTTTTAACTTTGAATTTTAACATTCTCATCGAGCCGAGTACTTTTGAAGCTGAGGAAGTGATATTGTTTATATGGGTGTGCCAAGAGCCATCATGACTTATTGTAAGACCTAGATGTTTGTGATCGTCAACGAAGTTTAGAGGGGTATTATCAAAGGTTAACGAAGGTTGAGCTATATCTCTAAAGGAGAAAAAACATGACTTCAGTTTTAGAAGGATTGAATTTTACAAGCCATTGACTTGCCCAACTGGAAATTTTTTCTAGATCTGAATTTAAAACAGTTTCTATATAAACGGAGTCTGGTGAAGATATAGCAAGTGAGCTATCATCAGCGAATAGTCTAGCGGTACTTATAACAGAATCAGCAATATCATTTACGTATACAAGAAATAAAAGAGGGCCCAAGACCGATCCTTGAGGTACGCCTGCAGTTAATAACCTATTATTTGAAAACGATTGCCCTACAAATACTTTTTGCGATCTATTTTCCAGGTAATCTGTTATCCAACTGACCAAGTTTCCTGAAATACCATACTGCTTCAGTTTAAATATAAGGCCTTTATGCCAAACTCGGTCGAAAGCTTTCGATATATCACAGAAAACCATACAGGTTGCTTTCTTCTCGTCTAAAGATGTACAGATCTGGTTATATATATCTACAAGTTGGTATACAGTGGAGTGTCCAGGAAGAAATCCTGACTGATTTTTATATATAAGATTATTGGTGTTTAGATGATTGTACAAATACTTAAAAATCACTCGTTCCATTACTTTACCTACGCAACTGATCAAAGAAATTGGTCTATAGTTAGATGGTAAAGATTTTTCTCCTTTCTTATAAAGCGGCATTACATTAGCAATTTTCCATGAAGACGGGTATTTATTTACGATGAGAGATCTATTGAATAAAGTACAAAGTGGCTTAGCTATGGTTTTCGAACATCCCTTTAACATTTTATGACTAATACCATCAGGCCCACAGGCTTTGTTGACAACTAAGTTATCTAAACGTCAATTACGTCTTGCTCAGAAATAGTAAAGTGGGAAAGAGTTGTATTAGACTTTGCAACAAACTCAGGTAGAACAGAATTGGAATCGTCGAGAGTTGATACTGATACGAAGTAATCGTTTAAAAATGTAGCTTTATCTACGTCAGAAATAGCTGTGTCATGATTTCGTTTTCAAGGGCGGAATTTCTTCTTCGGCTTTAGAATTTTCTTTGACTAGCATTTTTTACTGTTTTCCAGTACTGTTTAGGATTTGTAGAACTTAAATCATTCATGGAAAATTCAAGAGTATTATAAAATTGTTCGCGTAGGTGTTTTTTCATATTATTGACACGATTTCTTATTTTCTTGTAACATTGCCAATCTGATGGTTTCCCAGACTGGATAGCAATTCGCTTTAAACGATCACGTTTCCTAGATGTAGTACGAATAAATGAATTATACCAAGGTCTGTCGTTGGGGCGGATTTGTATATAATTTTAGTAGGAATGCATGTTTTAGCTAGATCTAAAAATGTTTTTTCAAAAAAGATGTGGCTACGTCTAGAGAGTCTGAGTTAAGAGCTGACCAATCAGTGGTGTTTATCGAGTTATTTAACTTTTCAAAATCGGCTTGGTGGTAGTTCCACACTCGGCGGGTGTAACATGTCCTGGCCTGGAAACTACTTTTTACATAAACATAAGTAGCAAAGTGATCGCTTATATTTGACGGCGTTTCAAAAACTCCAGAATCCAGCGGTATTACAGTATTTGTTAATGCAATTACATCAATTAAGGTGCTTGTACTGTGTGTTATTCGAGTTGGTGTATTGATTACATTTGTCATATTATTAAGAATAAGTATGTCTCTAAATTTACGATTTGTTACATTTAACTGATCTTCGTTTATATCGCCAACTAAAATAAATATTACCTGATATTTCTAAGGCCTGGTCAACAAGAACATCACATCTTTGCCAGAAGTCGATAGCAGAGTTTGGTGGCCTATAGACTGTAGCAATAATAAAGTTTTTATTATGATCTTTTATTTTAATACACAGAGATTCCGGTAAAATAGTTTCAAGGTCATTTAATCGTTTTGGTTGTAATCCTGAATTACAATATACTAGGATACCACCTGAGTGTGATGAAACATCTTTCCGAAACATATTTCCTAATCCTTCAAGTTTCATCTGCAAGTCAGAAATATTTTGCGATAAGTGAGTTTCGGTAAAACAGTTAACATCGAAGTCAAGAAAATTGTCTTTGATATAATCTAATTTGTTGCGAATACTCCTTATATTCTGATGTAGTACAGAAAAACAACCATTGGATTCTAGACTAGGCCCAGGATTGGGATGGACATCACCAGACAAAAAAAATAATTAATCGCGTGATCATTGCATAATGAATATTGTCTAAGATCAAGTATAGGGGGTACATTTTTAAATTAACAAAATCATCAATATTTGAACGAGCAGAAGTGTCAATCAAAGACACGTACATGAAAATGAAAGCAATAGAGCTATATGAAAATTTCAAACTCGAGTTACATACAAGTTGGGTTACAAGGTGTAACTTAATAATGATGTCTCGATAGAGAAAATGCAGGTATTTCGCAAAAAACGAACATAAATTGTAACTAAAAAATGCAGCTTTTATACAAGCACGCCCCCTAAAGTAATGCAATCCGATCGCCATTCTCCAGGCTCCTAATTCGTTACCTATGAGGATACAATGTCAGGGTAGTGAGGTCGAAGAATGACGAACGGATGCATAGAATGGTTAACAGAAAACAACCGAGACAGACCAGGACGCGGGGACACAATAGATGCAGCAGGAGTACATGAGGGACAGCACGATTCAAGAACGCTTGTTACACAGTTCATTGCAATATTAACTATTGAATTAGAAAGAAATAAGAGAAGACAAACATTAACCCGAAATGAGAGAAAAAAGGATTGAAATATCATCAACTGGAAATAATTATCTTTTTACTATTTGGATATTTTTACACTTATCATTACTTTTAAACCTTAAATTAATACTAAATGGTAGTTTTTATATTTTTTAGTTTTAGTTTTTTAAAAAAAAATCTACTAAGTTGAATCTTGCTCAGGTATTACACGTAAAATTCATCAACTGTTACAAAAAATATAAAGAACAATCCATCACATACTTATACAACGAATAAAATAAATAAATATAAAATAGTACATGTTTAAAAATCATATCATTCTGAGTATATAGTATATAATATACGCCAGCCGTATCAGGCGAGAAAAAAACATAATAAAAAAATAATTAAACGCGTGATCATTGCATAATGAATATTGTCTAAGATCAAGTATAGGGGGAACATTTTTAAATTAACAAAATCATCAATATTCTCAGTCAAGTACCCTTTTCTTTACTTATCTCCATTCGATTTCAAAATTATTAATCTGCAAATCGAAATAGCAAGCAAAGACAAAATAAAAATATACAGTACAGTTCATTATATCAAGATAGATAAGCCTACCAAGCATAAGTTGGCATTTTTGTCCTAATAATCTCCCTTCCAATTAATTTATTTCATAATCCTTTCATTAACCTACAACTGAATATTTAAAAAGAATATCTCACCAAGTACGCATGAGAAACAAATCTAAACAAACAGAAACAAAGCGGTATTTCTCTGTACGATTTGGGCAATATTATAGTCAATTCCTTCGCGTTTTTACAAGCATACCATTTTTTTAATTGAAGGTAGATATTCGATACTTTTACAGAGAGAAATAATAAAGTAGAATTTTAGTATCACTCCGTATTATATATACGGATAGAATTATACAACACATTGCCACTTATTGTATTACATACATTCCTACCTGTAACTCTGGTATGATAATAATAATACTAATTCAATACTAACTTGTTTTGGTTATCAAGTTATAGTAACTGGTTTAGGACTTTCCAGTTATATATTTATAGTATTTCTCATGAATATTGGAAATCCAAATTCTATTTATAACACTATAACTGTATCAGTGTACATAAATAGCAACGTAATTTCGGGAGTACATAACATGTATTCATAATGGATATAAATACGAACTATCACATTTTATGATAAATTGTTGTCATGATTTATAATAGTAATATGGCATATGGAGTGATACCACCTCGGGTCGTAGACAATAACAAATGTATAGGTGAGAAAAAAAAAAACGAAGCAAAAAATGTAGACGTGGACTACGGATCATAAATAATAACTAGTGAATTTACAAAAACTGTTTGAATGAATGTAGAGCATAGCCGAAACAAAAAGCTAGATCTGCATAGATTTACAATACGGATAGGAGAAAAAGTAAACAAAAAAGTGCAGTTTTACACATATTGAAAACAATGTACATGTAAGTATATACACAACAGATGCCGTCCGCTACGACGACCGATTATCATACATTTCTGATCTAAAAATTAGCAAAAAGTGCGTTGCCTGTGCATGGAAAATAATGTAAATACATTGCTCAACGTAAGTCACTAATGTCGACTGCTACAACGACCTAAAAATAATATTGTCGTCTGTTAAGATCTGCTACTGGATAACAAAAACTACATACATATTACTAATTACAAATAGTGAAAAGTGTAGTTGAACATGGAATACTATGTAAATGTATGTCACCAATGAATTGAAAAAGTGAAAAATGCTGTTGAACATGAAAAACTATATGAATGTATGTCACCATTGTCGTCTGCTACAACGACCGTTTATCGTCTGATACTGGGAAAAACAAGAGCACCGCCTTGCGGGTGCTGACGCTCATCTGATTTTTTTTGTGTAATAGAAATATTGTCCTACCCATGATTTTCTAAGTCTAAAAAGGGCCATCATTCTTGCAAAAAGCAGGATAGAGTTATGTTTCTTGATGTACAGTGTCCACTTATGATGGTGAAAAACTGTTGCAAGTTTTAAAGCAATAGCTTTGATAGTTTATGAGAAAAGTTGACTTAAACATAATACTCAACCAAGAAAATGATTTTCTAAGTCCAAAAGGGGCAATAATTATTGCAAAAAGCAGGATGGAGTTATGCTGCTTGCTGTACAGGGTCAGCTTATGATGGTGAACAAGTGTTGCAAGTTTCAAAGCAATAGCTTTGATAGTTTAAGAGAAAAAGTTGACCTAAACATAAAACTTAACCAAGAAATCTGATATTTTCTAAGTAAAAAAGGGGCCATAAATCTTGCAAAAAGCAGGACGGAGTTATGTTTCTTGCTATACAGGGTCAACTTATGATGGTGAACAAGTGTTGCAAGTTTTAAAGCAATAGCTTTGATAGTTTAGGATAAAAGCTGACCTAAACATAAAACTTAACCAAGAAAACTGATTTTCTAAGTCCAAAAGGGCCATAAATCTTGCAAAAAGCAAGATGGAGTTATGTTTCTTGATGTACAGGGTCTGCTTATGATGGTGAACAAGTATTCCAAGTTTCAAAGCAATAGCTTTGATAGTTTAGGAGAAAAGTTGACCTAAACATAAAACTTAACCAAGAAATCTGATATTTTCTAAGTACAAAAGGGGCCATAAATCTTGCAAAAAGCAAGATGGAGTTATGTTTCTTGCTATACAGGGTCAGCTTATGATGGTGAACAAGTATTACAAGTTTCAAAGCAATAGCTTTGATAGTTTAGGAGAAAAGCTGACCTAAACATAAAACTTAACCAGGCAACGCCGACGCAGACGCCGACGCCGACGCCGACGCCGACGCCGACAACCGCTCAAGTGATGACAATAACTCATCATTTTTTTTCAAAAAATCAGATGAGCTAAAAAGATTATGCAGAACAAGAACTATATAATTTATGATCATAGGAGTGCAGTTTTTTTTTTATTTGCTTGAACATAGACACATTGTATATACACTAATATTGTCGTCTGCTACAATGACCGTTTATGAGACACTGGACTATTTTCACTTACAGATTACAGGTAAGTTGATTAGTTTATATAACGGTATTTTTCATAATAGAAAAGGCGAGTTTTGATAATACCTTATTCAACATATAAATATAGGTCAGACTATTGTGGAATGTAAGCAAAAGCGATGAATACCTTCTTCGGCATATAAATATAGGTCAGACTATTGATGAATGTAAACAAAAATACAAGATATCACTGTACTCAGTCCCATGTGTTATTGCTTAATACAGTTAATACGTACTTATTTAGAGTGTGCTGGAAGTGGCTTTCCTTCTTGAATGCACTGGATATCGTACATGTCTCTGATAATTACACTTGCATTTTTTATTTGGAAGCTGGGCTTTTACTCTACATCCAGCTATCCATGTTTTTTCTAGTACCTTTGCTCGTACAAGTTGTCGTGCTTCGTATGCTAATTTCTCACGCAAAGGAGTCAGGTTTTCCATCACGAATATTCCGCTACCGAAGGATTTTCTTGCCTTGAAAACACGATCTCTTGCATCAGAGTTTGTGAATTTTATATAACTTTGCGGTTATAGTTATCTTTTGGTTTGCCCTTTCTGTGGCATTTGTCGATGTCCTCACTACTTAGACGCACATTGCATGTCGCAGCATGGTTCAAGATTTTCCTTTTTACATCTTCTGTTATTTCACCTGTGTCCCCTGGGATGCCTGAGATGTCGAGGTTCATTCTGCGGCCGTATTGCTGGAGTTCATCTAGTTCTCTTTTTGTTTCATTAAGTTCGTTTGTCAGGGATACATTTGCAGCGTGTAAAGTTTGAATATCCTCATTCAACTTTGAGGTTTCTGCCTTGATCATAATGTGAACCTCTTTCGTAAGTTCATCTTTAAGCTTTTTAACTAGCACTGGAATTATTCTGTCAGCCAGCGCTTCTATATCAGTTTGAGACAATGAACTCATGTTTGGTACTGATGAAGAAGTAACGGGTGTTTCAGTATCAATATCGGTATCAGGATAGTCAAATGGTTCAAAATACTCAGAATCCTCCCCACTGTCACTTCCACTTGCAACTCTGTATTTTTTACTGGTTTTAAGGTGACCAGGAGAGGATTTATTGCGCCTTCGTTTGTTGTTCTGTTTGCGCGGCATTAATTCCCGATAACAGTTATACAGTTATTGTATTTTTTCGTGATAAATGATCACCGTCAAATGATTAATTTCCAGTCACTATAAATATTCTCAACATATTGTGCACATTATATCCTTGATATCTGACTCAATTCGGGTTAAATTCCAAAAAATCTACATTTTTCTTTGTTGGTTTACAAAAATGCCGCCATATTGTTTACAACCGGAAGCTTAAGGTAAAGTATATCATCGCCATTCGTGTTTGAATCTTGCATCTGAAAAATATACAGTCAATCGATGTTTATGCACCTAAAAGCATTTTAAAGCTATTTGTCGATGTTCATTATAGTGGAACTTGACAAAAGACTTTATTCTAGGAATGGTACTGCCAATTTGCATAAAAAAAACACACCATTAAATTGTCGATTGTTTTTTAAACGCTAGTCGCATTCAATAATAAAGAGTAAATTATGAAATAGTTACCTTGATTACGCTATGGAGACATGGAACATAAAACTAATCAAGTCTGTGATAGAAAGTTTAGATAAGAATGTAATAATGATATAAAGTAGTACATTATAATAAAAAAAGCTATAATTTCCGCATAGAAACGTGATTTCTTTCTTGATGACAAGTTTACTAACAATTGTGACGACCAGTCATTAATTTCCTTCATATAATATTAATACTGATAGAAAAAGTTTAAAAATGTTTTTGACTTATGTAAAGAAAAGCAGTAGGATATTATTCAGAAATTATTGTAACGTTTTCATTTGTATTTAGCAAATAATATAGCACAAACAGCGATTTGTCATTAAATAAAATTATGTGTTTAGGTGCGAAGGACGGATCTGAACGACAAACAATGTTTTTCTTCAAGACGAAAATCCCGTTTGGGATATATCATTTTAATTCCAATACGATGTCTAGAGTTTTATCTATATCCTTGGTGCCATCCTCCAAATATTTGTCTGTTTTATGGTTTTCTGTCCAACGCATCGCTACGACGATTCCGGCTATGACGTATTTTAAAACGTATAAATTGTGACTTTACTACCAAATTATACAGAGTGTTGGTCTTATTTGTTTAAGACTTATATATACCAGTTGAATAAGATCATTATTTGAAGTTAGATGCGAAGAAATAATAGAGAGTTTGAGATTTCAAACTTCGTCTTCCCCTTCAACGTCTCTCATATATATTTTGGGTAAAACGTCACCGATATGCGTGTATTTTATTTATATCACACGTTGCTACTAAAGTTTTCCATGTAATATCACGTAAGCCTAAGACTTCTCTTTATTACTATGTGAAATAAAAAGCTTAGTTTCAGGATTTCTGCTTATTAAGTTATTAGATTATCCATATATATATAATTAGACTAAATTTGATGCGAAACACTATCAATAGGTTTAAGAATAATGAAGTTTTGTATGGCTAATGATTTTAACTAAATACATTGAATTAAACCTGGAAGTATGAAGTTATCAACTGATTTTGAGAAACTTTGAGATTTTGTTCAAACTTTAACTTCTACGGCATATTTGTGTCCCCAGGCGGTATCGATTATACCAGATAGGCCTTTTTGTCGTATAAAGTGAAGTTTTGAACGTCCGAAGGTGTGATATCACGAAAGTCGAAACTTCATTCTTTTTATATCTACTCTGTCCACATACTCGGCATCAAAGACTGAAATCTGGATGGAGGCACATGGCATGACAGTCATTTTACTTGAAAAATAAATAATTACGCGCGATTATCATTTGGTGGAACATTTTATTTTCACATCCAAATAAAATCTGTTTCTGTCGGACACTTAATACGACAATTGCGTTTTAATCATAAACATAAAATGGTACTAGTAAGACGGAAATTCTTTTAATGTATCGGACAATTTCAGATCTATGATATTATGATGCGAGAAGTTTCCTGTAAGCCATATGGGATAACTCCATTCTTTAAATGCACGGAACCATAGCCTGGCAGAGGGACATTGTGGGTTAATTCCACCTTTGTTTCTTACATTTTACAAAGAAAGTCGGTCTTGAAACTCGGTGTGACTCTACCCTACCCTAATCCCCCCTCCCCCCCCCCCATTAAATTGGGTGACCCCCTCTTTAATGTTGGTTCCCTCTAACCAAAATTCCTGGATCTGCAGATGCTTTACTTATAAAATAGTATATTAAAATCATATTGTGCTGTCTGAGAGTTTGGCATTATACAGAGTCATACAAAGTGTCATTATCACTTAGATACGATCATTATAGGTTATTAACTTTGTATGCGGATCGATCATTATAGGTTATTAACTTTGTATGTGGATATATGCACGAGTTCTGCAGCGGTAATATTGTGCGACTTTAGGAGCGCAATATTGTCTGCGAAAGAACGAGTGCATATATCCACATACAAAGTTGATAACCTTTTTATTACATATCCACTATCAAATGATTAATTTATATTTAAATTATCGTTCTGTCACGAAAGACAGGAAAAAATACGGAAAAAATTCTCCGAAAACGCAATTAACAAATCAAACTGACGCGCATTAATATTTTCCGCGAAAATGACGTCAACTTGTTGTCGCAACGTGCGCGTGGACGCCATGGACATCACACGATTCTTTTCATTACAACGTTAAGAAACCATTCCACGTCCTATATTAGTCCAACTCATGACGTAATTATAACTTTCATTTCATTTCAGTCTGATAAATTACTACATACTAGTATCTAATAGGTCAGATTAATCAAAGTGTAAAAGTAAACAAAATGTTGCATAAATTACAAATTAAACAAACACACAATAGCAACAAAAAATCTAAAGAAACGAGATCCGCAATGGACGCACGGGTCGGGACTAGTCCGATATGAAAGCGTTCAACGTCATGATATGGAAAAATATTGCACGATCGCGGTCCATTGAAACCCAATGGAAAATAATTTTAGGTATGTAATAATCATTTTTATTTCCTCTCATGTATGATTTACAATCGTGCATTGTATACTGACTATACTAACATAATTTTATATAAAACCTAAATGTTTGGAGCAACACTAACGATTTTGTACATTGTTCACATTGTTTTATCGTCTGATTTTTTTTTTTTTTTTTTTTTTGGTAATCGCTCTAATATCCATGATTATATTAATTGAAATGTTTTTTTATTTAATTTTCATTGTTTTCATTTCTAAGGCCGCTTGTAAAATTCCTGCCCTTTCGGATAATTGGTATCAAAATGCACGAAAGAAACGATCATAATTACGGACAAATTGAATGGGCGGATTAAAAGAAGTAAGGTTCATTCTAATGCTTGAAATCTCAAGGAATTTTAATCGAACTTCAACTTTATACGTTAACTTCGCAAGAGACGTTGAAGGGGAAGGCGAAGGTTGAAATCTCAAACTCTCTAATATCACGAAGGCGCAGCCCGAGACTGTGATGATTTTTAGTTGAAGAAGGCCATTGTTTAGCGTTCAAATGCGAGAGAATTTTAATATAAGGGCGTCAAATCTTTGCCGGTTTTGTGTGGTTTTCCTTTCCAGCACGTCGCTTTGATGTTTTACACTGTAAAGTAATAATTGTGGTATACAAACTGTGACTTTGTTACATAATAACAGAGTTTGCTGTGTTCAACAGGACTACCAAATCGGGTCGTGTAATGATATAAGATATGTTATGTGTCACCTTTTCTGGTGAAGAAGCCCTCGAGTCATTAGAGAGTTTGAGATTTCAACCTTCGCCTTCCCCTTCAACGTCTCTTGCGAAGTTAACGTATGAAGTTGAAGTTCGATTAAAATTCCTTGAGATTTCAAACATTAGAATGAACCTTACTTCTTTTAATCAGCCCGTTCAATTTATCCGTAATTATGATCGTTTTTTTCGTGCATTTTGATACCAATCGTCCGAAAGGGCAGGAATTTTACAAGAGGTTTTAAAAATGAAAAAATGAAAATTAAATAAAAAACATTTCAATTAATATAATCATCGCATGGATATAAGAGCGATTACCAAATTAAAAAAAAAACAAAAAAAAAAACAAAAAAAAAAAAAAAAACAAACAAACAAAAAAAACGATAAACGATAAAACAATATGAACAATGTAAAAACTCGTTAGTGTTGCTCCAAACATTTAGGTTTTATATAAAATTATGTCAGTATAGTCAGTATACAATGCACGATTGTAAATCATACATGAGAGGAAATAAAAATGATTATTACATACCTAAAATTATTTTCCACTGGGTTTCAGTGGACCGCGATCGTGCAATATTTTTCCATATCATGACGTTGAACGCTTTCATTTCGAACTAGTCCCAATCCGTGATTCTAGTTACCTCCCCTGACGGTCCGTCCATTGTGGATCTCGTTTCTTTAGATTTTTGTTGCTATTGTGTGTTTGTTTAATATGTATTTTATGCAACATTTTGTTTACTTTTACATTTTGATTAATCTGACCTATTAGATACTGGCACGTAGTAATTTATCACACTGAAATGAAATGAAAGTTATAATTACGTCATGAGTTGGGCTAATACAGGACGTGGAATGTTTTCTTAACGTTGTAATGGAAATAATCGCGTGACGTCCATGGCGTCCACGCGCACGTTGCGACAACAAGTTGACGTCATTTTCGCGGGAAATATTAATGCGCGTCAGTTTGATTTGTTTATTGCGTTTTCGGAGAATTTGTTTCCGTATTTTTTCCTGTCTTTCGTGACAGAACGATAATTTAGATATAAATTAATCATTTGATAGTGAATATGTAATTAAAAGGTTATCAATTTTTTATGTGGATATATACACTCATTCTTTCGCGGACAATATTGCACTCCTAAAGTCGCGCAATATTAACGCTGCAGAACTCGTGCATATATCCACATACAAAGTTAATAACCTATAATGATCATATCAACGTGATAATGACACTCTGTATGACTCTGTATAATGCCAAACTCTCAGACAGCACAATATAATTTTAATATACTATCCAGGAATTTTGGTTAGAGGGACACCAACATTAAAGGGCGGGTCCCCCATTTCAGGGCAGGGGGAGTAGGGTCACACCGAGTTTCAAGACCGACTTTCTTTGTAAAATGTAAGAATCAAAGGGGGAGTTAACCCACAATGTCCCTCCGCCAGGCTCTGGTTCCGTGCATTTAAAGAATGTAGTTATCCCATACGGCTAACAGGAAACGTCTCTCATCATGATATCATAGATCTGAAATTGTCTGATACTTCAGAAGAATTTTCCTCCTTACTAGTACCATATTATGTTTATAATTGGAACGCAATTGTCGTATTAAGCGTCCGACAGAAACAGATTGATTTTATATGGATGTGAAAATAAAATGTTCCACCAAATGATATTCGCGCGTAATTATTTATTTTTCAAGTAAAATGACTGTCATGCCATGTGCCTCCATCCAGATTTCAGTCTTTGATGCCGAGTATGTGGACAGAGTAGATGTAAAAAGAATGAAGTTTCGACTTTCGTGATATCACATCTTCGGACGTTCAAAACTTCACTTCATACGACAAAAAGGCCAATCTGGTTTAATCGATACCGCCTGGGGACACAAATATGCCGTAGAAGTTAAAGTTTGAACAAAATCTCAAAGTTTCTCAGTTGATAACTTCATACTTCCAGGTTCAATTCAATGTATTTAGTTAAAATCATTAGCCATACAAAACTTTATTATTCTTATACCTATTGATAGTGTTCCGCATCAAATTTAGTCTAATTATATATATGGATAATCAAATAACTTAATAAGCAGAAATCCTGAAACTAAGCTTTTTATTTCGCATAGTAATAAAGAGAAGTCTTAGGCTTACGTGATATTACATGGAAAACTTTAGTAGCAACGTGTGATATAAATAAAATACACGCATATCGGTGACGTTTTACCCAAAATATATATGAGAGACGTTGAAGGGGAAGGCGAAGTTTGAAATCTCAAACTCTCTATTATTTCAGGACAACGCGATTAAAGCTAGGTTGACGACCTCTTTAAATATGTTTGGGTAGCCTCCTCCTTTTCCATTTGCAGGTGATATTTTAACATATACGTATATACATTTTTACAGAACTGATTTTAGGTATGCTTTACATTTTTACATTTATGTTTTTAGATATGTTTTACATTATTCATAGTGTTCTTTACATTTGTACATGGATGTTTTTAGGTATTCTTTACATTTTTACATCAATGTTTATGCTTTACATGTGGCATTTGCAATATGACTTCTTCTCGGCGATATATGACCATTTTGTGTCAATTTACCGTAAAACCCAACTCACTCACTCACTCACTTCTCCTTTTCCACATCCTCTACCTAGAAGCCGTTCAATGCATTCAGCAAGTACAATATTCATTCTAGGATGTGAAACGTGTTTTAAGGACAAATGTATGCAAATAAGGCACCTTAAGGGTGAATTAATTAAGGTCTTGTCTGCTATATTTCTTCCGGCCCCTTATTTTTGAGAATAAAATTACAAGAAATAACTATCTATGCTACACTGAAGCATCACCTGAATAGAGCATTGTCTTATTTATTATAGTCATTACTCTCAGTTCCTTGATTCAGTCACTTTCTGATTGCTGCCTTGCGAAGCCACGCACTACAATGTCTACTATGTGTTGTACTTTTAGATATCATGATGCCGTTTCATTTTAATGTCTTAATTGTTCCGCACTCTGGTTAAATATACGACTGTCAGAAATTAGTGTTTAAAGGCAGTCACTTGTGTTGTTGTAGGTGTTCTGTTATTAATTTTGTAGACTACGCACTACAACCAGTGAGAGGCTTTAACAAAAACAATAACAGAAACTAAAAACAACAAAAACAACAAATTCGAGTTTCTTTTACACCAGTTTTATTACAACAGATACCCACACAATATCTGACTGACATTATAATATACAAAAAATGTGAAAATACAGAGCACAATTCAAAGTTAGAAATAAAAACGTATTTCATAATTATTTCGTAGTCAACTGAATAATTACTGCCTATTTATCTCAAATGGATATGAACATAAAAACAGACGTTTTGACTGCCCTTTTAAGGCCATAAAATATCTCATATCACGTGACTTTTAAAAATAAAATCAGACTTAGTGTGCTTATAGTAATTTTTTTATGCATGTGCAGTTGTAACATTTATGGGTTTCTTATCAGCGTTTCCTCATTTTAAAAAAGAAAGTTGCGCCTTTTGTCTAGAAACTTGGAATAAATTTCTATCTGATGTACAACCGAAATATAGCAACAGTGCCATTTTAATACATTTACTAACAGGTTGTCATTAATTCATTAAATGATTTTCATTTCCGTACGCCGAATCCAGGCTTTATTCTACGTTTTCCGGATAAATGACGTTGAGCCATCACTTCCGTTTATCAAACGTGCAGAACTCCTTAATTTATTGATTTTGTTCGAAGCATACGTGAAGCGGCGAAAGTGTTCTTTCAATTTATTGTTTGTTTAAAAAAATACATTGTCAGTGTCATGTACTTAGTTTATACTAATATATTTTAGCTCGATTCTGATGAAAGCTTCAAGCTTATTTGAACCACTCTCGAGTCCACTTCCTGGAAAGAACAGTACTGGTGTCATATGAGAACTCACGACCTCATGGTCATGTAGATAACAACGTATAACGATTTACATCATTTTGCAAGTCTATCAAAGGCTTTAGGGCAGTTTTATGATAGTTTCTCAAAATGTTCTAATTTTTTTCAGGTTGGTCTTCTTGTAGCACTATCCTTGCGCTCGCTTGGCCATCTCATATTTTCGGTGTAAAAAGGAGCATATATATTTTACTATTTTTCGGTATCGCAATTCAGCTTTGGTATTTATGATCTTCAAAGATTTCTGCGACAAAGTATATAAAAGTTTTTTTATGGAGATATTATGGCAATTTCTATTTGTATTTTGTAAAATTATAAGACACACGAAGTAATGAAATGGCATATTTTGGACAATGTTTTTTCTTTAATTTTTTTAGTATGAATTCAACACGCTTTCCTCTATCAGATGGCAAAGTCTTCAAATTGAACGTTCAAATGTAAAACCTTTATTTAATGAATTTTCAGGATAGACGGTATACAATTTCCTAATGTTTACCATATCACCTCTTCATTTGGAACAATCGGGCTATAAATTTGGTCACGGTTTTTCTTTATCACCGGTAGTGTTTTATCACTGACCGCCCATCTGTTTTTATTGTACTTGTGATCTAATTTTGTTGATTTATTTTTTGTAAATGACACTCATTTACACATGCATGTAGACACTTCTGCGGAGGATGCTGCGTTCAAGAAAGAATGAAATTTCAGTCTGTTAGTTGTTCAGTTTAGTATTAAAGTTATGACTCCATTTTATGCTTCTAACGTGGATCCCACCAACCTTGCATTCGTTTTTGTCAATATCGCCAAAACCCACATTTTAAGAACTTTCTAAACTTGGAATTGATAACACAGTAAATGACTGGATTGAAGACACTATTCATAACTGGTGATTTTAATGCAAACTGAATTCCTATTTTCAGTTCGTAATCTATCCCAGCACCAAGATAAATTCTCATGGTTACTTTTGTCACAAAGAAAGGTGTAAAACTTAGAATGAAAACAATTGATGCCGCAAACATCATAAGGTTCCGTTCTATGACACTTTTGACTGCGACGAGTTTGACATAAGAATTTATTATGTCATCTGCATTTCGCTTTGATAAATTGCAGACGGAAAGCGGCTGATGTTTTCTATCCAGAGACGAAGAAGTATTATCACCATTATACCTATGTGAACTTTCCTTATACAGCTATCTTGATGCATCAAGTTTTCCGAAATATTCCAGTCACTACCGCTGTCGACATCACATGCGCGGCAGCTTGTTTCAATTATGCTCAATTCGCGTTAAATGTTGTACGTATGTTGCAGTTTTGGCGGTCCCCGCTTCATTTTATGTCTCTGCTTCATCAAGATGAAAATTGTATGTCACAATGATAGTAACCAAAGCTATTAAGATAAGAAGAAAATCAAGTGCATAGAAAGAAGAAACGATAATCTTTAAGTCTGGATCGTCCGTAATTGTACAGTAATATCCAATTTTAGTCCTGTTAATACTTGATGTTGAAATTTCCATAGCAACTGTGTCATAAATGATCAAATTCCTAATTGCCAGTGCAAATGAAAGTATGAAGATAACAGCAACTATATATTTGACTGCATGGATTGTGATCTGTTTAGCAAAAGGTTTACATATTCTTCTATGCCTGCCTATTGAAATGACCCATAATAAAACGCATGCACTTGAAATGGTCCACCGACTTAGAAAATGTATCACCTTGCAGAGTAACCTTTGACTGTTCCCCACGTTTAAAATTACTTCAGCAAGATTTGGGATAACCAGTAAACACACCATAAAATCTACTATTGAAAGGCTTATTATCAAGTTGACACTCGTAGTTCGTTTTGACTTTGTTGTGTAAAAGATTATCGCTAAAATGTTGCCGATGATCCCCACAGCGCCCAGAATCGCAATACAAACACTAATAGGAAGCAGGCGCATGAAAATTTGGTGTTGTGTCTGGTAAAGTATAGCATCGTCATTCTTGATTGAATCTTGCATCTGCAAAATATACAGTAAATCGATGTTTATATCCATAAAAACATTTTAAAACTTTTTGTCGATGTCCAGTTTGGTGGAACGAACTATACAAAAACGATGAAGACTTTATTCTAGGAATGATACTATCAGTTTGCATAAAATAAAATCATACTATTAAATTGATCTATGTACATTAATAAAATACACACACCGACCTGCCTTTGTGAGGCCATCACATGGATCTAGAGTCCAGTGCTCCACCTCTGTACCACTAAGACTTTTTTTAGTGTTCAAAGCTTAGGTGAAAATTGAAATAATTGAATGCCATTTTTTCATGTATTCAAACAAGAAAATTAACCGTATGATTGAAATGAAAAATTTAGTTTAAATTCTTATCATCAACTGTCGTAAAGTAACAGTAATCTGTAACGTGATGCGTGCGGTCATAAAGTTTAAAAACAAAAACGACATGTTCTGAAATGTAACTCATTGTTTTTTTAGCTCACCTGAGCACGAAGTGCTTAAGGTGAGGTATTGTGACCGGTCATTGTCCGGTCTCCGTTGGCATCCGTCGTCCGTCAATATTTGCCTTGTGAACACTCTAAAGGCCACAGTTTTAACTCAATATTTATGAAACATAGTCAGGATGTTTGTCTTGATGATTTCTAGGACAAGTTCGAAATTGGGTTATGTGGTTTCAAAGGAAAATTTTGTTATCGCTCTAGAGACCATAATTTAACTTTGAAACTCATAAGAATTAATCAGAATGTTTGTCATGATGATTTCTATGTCAAGTTTGAAACTGGGTTATGTGGGGTCAAAAACTAGGTCATCCGGTCAAATCAAAGGAAAATCTTGTGACACTCTAGAGGCCACTGTTGTTACCCAAACTTTATGAAACTTGGTCAGAATGTTTGTCTTGGTGATCTCTAGGAAAGGTTTGAAACTGGGTCATGTGGGGTCAAAACAAGGTCAGTAGGCCAGATCAAATTGAAATCTTGAAAATTGGGCAGAATATTTGTCTCCATGAAATCACGAGGTTAAATATGTTTACACTGTAATGGTATGTTACTCAGGTGAGCGACCTAGGGCCATCTTGGCCCTCTTGCTTGTTTATTTATTTATAACAAATGAGTTCCAAGGTGTCGATGTCTAGAACATAGAGAAATCAATCAATATTACAGGGATTTTTTCAAGTCGTTCTCTTTTGACAGTTTAACTTATAGCATGAATTCAGTATTTATCGGGCAAACCAAATGACCCATGAACGAAGAATAAATGTGAACGATCGGAATAGATACAGTGATAATGAAACAATGCACGGGTTATTATTTATATATACCAATTTGAATGATGGACCAGTCCATTCTAGAAATTTAGCAGGGTAAAGGTTAAAAGTTCAGAGGGATCTAAAAATCTTGCAAAAGTACTTACATATACGATCGCAGCTCTATAAGGTGAGTTCGGCCCCAGCCATTATGTATGGTTTCTGTGCCGCAGTCAGGAAATATTGGTTGCATGTCCACAATCAATCGTTTCTAATTCAATCTGTAAAACAGATGCTGTAACCAAACTAGTATTAATTAGTGAAGAAATTATATATCGAATATTTTGAAGATTTTAAACTGACTGAATAGAGCGTTAAATGTTGTACCTATTTTATGAATTTCAAATGGTTGGTACAATATATTTGATAAGGTCTACAAATTTAGATCGAATAGGGGAAAATTGTGTTATGTAAAAGTTAAAGAATTAGAGTAACAATTAAATTATTTTGGGAATTTCAGAGATATATTTTTCACTTGTAGATCAAAATCAAATCAAATCATTCAGAGAAGATTTTCTTTCGTCTCACACTTGAACACTAGATCTTAGATGTGCATTCGTAATTCATTTGAAACCTTGATTTTATTAAACTATTTTACACTAGTACGGTACATGTGCGTGTATGAGGGATCAGCTGCAACCATGACAGAATAAAATAGCTCTACACACCGAACCAATATAAAAACACACTACATTTTGATTTGAATGTCATCATCACATAAGGTCAAAACTTTGTCCTATAACTAAATCTGTTGACTGTCTGTTGATTGTCTGCATAAAATATCAAAACAAACTGTTAAGCTAGATCTATTTAGCGAAACAATACCCGTATCTCCCATTATTCTCTTTACAACGAGTACACACTTAAAAAAAATGTCATATAACACATGTAGATGAAACTAGAAACCAGGAACACCCGAAGTCGTTCAGTTCATTTAAGGTGGAGTGCGACCTTTAATTTTTTTTAAATACATCTATGAAAAATAAATGAAAGAAAATTGAGGATATTTCTGATTTATTCCCGTTTTCCGTTTGGCTCTTATTTAAGTCACATTTTTTTGGTGCGCCGTCAAACTAGGCCACTAACGGCACTTTTTGGGCGTCATTTCTTGGCGTCATTTTCATTGTTTCTGTAAGGTTTTCAGTATATCCTTGTTTCAGTTGAAAGCGGACACGAATGAAATTTATATATTTTTAAAAGATTTAAAATTCCCTTTCCTGTGGTATAAATTTCGTGAATGATCTATGACGTACCTTAAGATTATGACGAATTAAAGCGTCAGACTTACACAAAATGTAACGTAGAGTTTAGCTGGAAAGTTGTCCGTTTTTCGAGTATAACATTTTTTCGGGTCGAGGAATTTTGTTTGAATTTCAATCATAAATGCGCAAGTATATTTATATGCGTTTGGTTAACTAAAAATTGTATGTCACCGAATCCGTTTTTAGTACGACCGATTTTGTTTTCCCAACCCCCGAGCTAAAATGCGACGTTATTTGGTGGTATTTTTAAAATTAAGCTTCGGACGATTTAGGAAAACTTTTTTTTTTTGATACATGTTGTCGACATTCTATCGTAAAAATATACGTTCAATGAAAGCATATTCTGAAATATAAGAAATAACACATATACAGTAAATCGAATAATAATAGAAAAAAGAAGTCCCGGCTAGTTTTCAGTTGCGAACTTTTGGTTTTTACTTCAATTATAATAAACTTTATTAGCGTTCGATTTTAATCCGTGATTTTAATGAAATTACTTCTGTCAAAAAGCGCATCATTATTTTTTTGTATTATCTTCATTATTAGTATTTGATGTGAATATGTGTTATAATGGACTCATGCATCGTGTTAGAATCGAAATAAGAAGTTCCCAAGTGAGATTTATCGTAGAATATATATATTTTGTTTTGGTTGGGGTACGTCGCACTCCGTAGAAGCAATATAAAACTGATCAAGAGTGGGTATGGGTGTAGGGACAATGTCATAGCATATGAGTATGTTGTAGTCTTGGTCATTGACTAATAAAGTTTGTGTCGGCGGATTACTGTTGCTCTTTTATCAAAATTCCGATCAAAATTTATAAATTTTGTTGTTTATTTTTCTTGCTCCACTTGCACTTGTTATTGTAAATACATATTTAAATCTGAAAACACTTAAAATTCTAAATACATACATGATTTCAGATGCATATATACTACAGCTGCTATTGACCATAAGAACAATTTGCTTAATGGCAATTGTCCATCACTAGTAAAATTTGGAAGGATAAGCAACCGTGTCTGTAACAACAGACTATGAATTCCAAAGCATTATTTCCTAAATAAAAACAAGTTACCTATCCCATAATCAAAGTGAATCAATAACAGCAAAAAGAACAGATCAAAAATAATCATTTAGACTTTGTTATTCTCATTGCCATAGTATAGCACTCAATTTCAGTCATATAAACTATCACTTCATTAATTTCTACATGGAAATCATACCGTTATGACTATATATTTCCGTGTCATTATACTGCAAAGCACTTACTCAACCCTACATCACTCCGTCGAGGGAGGGGTTAGTATAAAGAAACCAAATTTCAATTCCAGGCGCCTTCTTCTTATGCCCTTACACTCATCTCCCAAAATTTATTGCAGAAAAAAAATACATTAATCAAAATTAATCATGCCATGAATTTCCCAGTCCAGTACTTCCACTTTATATTTCCCGCAGTAGTGCACTATGACAAGTCTATATCTGCATGAAATTCTCGTGCGGCTATCAGTGTGTAACATTATTAACCGTTAATAAGTAGGCTATAGTATTTATACGACTTTACAACTATGCTTTGCACGGAATGTCACAGGTCAGAGGGCTAGGTAGACTATTCATGGCATGTAACGCGCGAAATGATTATACGTCCTACACCTTAATGCGTTTGAAATACGGTAATACCTCGATTTCTTTGAAATAAAAAAGTGGAAAACCACAGGTCACCCAACACGACATAAACGAAAATGTTGCAGGTTCGGTTTGATTGACGGTAGTGGAAGTGCAAGCCCTCTAGCCCCGATATGAGCAGAACTAAACATTTTTACACATGTTATAAGTACCAGAAAGTAATTTAGAAACCTGGGATATACATATGTGCATATTGCCTTTTGTTTGAATAAACTGTCTGTCTGTCTCTCTGTCTCTCTCTCTCTCTCTCTCTAATCTATTTATCTATCTAATCTAATCTAATCTAATATATCTATCTATCTATCTATCTATCTGTGCAATAAATACTCAGAACCAGTTAATATTTAATTACAAATATCGTCTGCACAATTCCTTTACGATTGTTTCGTGATATAGATTTTATATTTCAGCCTTAACATCTGTCACAAGACTTTTGTCTCTGTATAATTATTTAACGTAGTGATTCATTTCACTGAAACTGTTTTGAAGTTTTGAAAGGAAGGCGATTGTAATATCAAAAACATGCAACAGATGGCAAACAATAACTTGGTCTAGAAATCAATATAATGCTTACAACATTTTCCTAATTGCAATATTTAAAAGAGAATTTACCGTAAATTTAGGAGAAGAATGAAATAAGAATCTGTTGAAATAGCTTCATCATTTTGTCTGTTTTTAAATTGTGCATAAGTCAAAGTTTGCCCTCAGCAGTCTGATCAGTTCATAGGCATTCTAGAGTATTTACTGCAAGGTACTTTGCATATATTCTGTTGTAACACGTATGAACACATGTATACTTTATTTAAGAATTGAATAATAATTTCTGTGCGTTTATACGGGTATAAAGTACATTGGAACTTCCTGCAAATTCATGAATCACATAAGCGATACTTGGCCTTCCAGTGTGGTTCATAACCATATGAACGCACACACAAAAAAAATAGCATTCAATTCTTATATTCACATTTTACGATACCTTGCTACAAAAATAACTGATTTGCTTTCTAGAAGTATCAGAAAATCAAAATAAATGTCAAGATATCCTTCCGTCATCCTATAACAGAAAAGTCAAAAGGCCCGCCCGCGTTCAACGATAATTCGCCTTCCGATGTTCCTGGTTTTGGTTTGAAATATTTTAGCTCCAGTGAAAATTCATACAGTCGTGTTCTGTGATCTTTGACACCAGAAAAATTAATTAAAGCTATAATTAAATGTTCTTTTTCAAAGTTTTGGCGTCCAATTCTGAAATAATTTTTGGAACACGACCATTCTGTTCATTGATAAAGTATGTTGATGTTTTAATGTATTTAAAAGTTAATGCCTTATGTAATACAAAATTAATGATGCTTGTTCTACAGAAATTAGCCTTGAACATTATGCCATTCTGTTATAAAACTTCCATTATACAAGTGATTTGAAGTCAGCGACCTTATCGTAGAATAACCTTAGTTTTTCGTTCTTATGCGTAAGAATATATCACTCAGGCCGTGATATATTCTTACGCATAAGAATTCAATCATAATCACACATTAAACTCGAATGCTAACTAAGTTAATTATAACTGAAAAAAATCCCGAAAATTCACAGCTCAAAACTTGCCGGGACTTCATTTTTCTATTATAATTCGAATTATAGGCCTATGTGTTATTTTCTAATATTTCAGTATATTATGCTTGATGTTTTAATGTATTTAAAAGTTAATGCCTTATGTAATACAAAATTAATGATGCTTGTTCTACAGAAATTAGCCTTGAACATTATGCCATTCTGTTATAAAACTTCCATTTGGCAAGTGATTTGAAGTCAGCGACCTTATCATAGAATAACTTTAGTTTTTCGTTCTAACGCGTAAGAATATATCACTCAGGTGGCAGGCCTTCGTGATATATTCTTACGCATAAGAATTCAATCATAATATGACAGTAAAGTTGGAAGGCAGTTGGTAGTTGGTAGTTGAACATTCGAATAACCAACTACTTACTAGTTGCCAGTTGGTTATTCAAAATGTATAAGCAAGTCTGATTACCTTTTAAAACATAATGATAAAAAAATCATTCTAATACATGTTTTGTTCTTTAAAATTAATCTTCATTTTCTTAAAATGCATTCAGCAGTCTCAAAAAGTACCTTGAGAGCCATGAATGCGATTGTTTCAGAAAAGCTTTTTTCAGTCCATTGGTAAAATTTCATATGTTTTAGGTTTAATTCAATTTCGCTTTCAATAAGTCAGTGAAATGGAGAGCATTGCAATTGCGTGCAAATAACAAATGCTACTGTGCAGTTGTATTCGCATTAATACAGTCTGTTTTTGAAATGATAAAAAATTATTCTAATTGTTTTTGTTTTTATGTTCATTTCTTAAATGCATTAACAGTCTCAAAAGGAGAGCAGTGCCAATTCGCGATATGTTTCAGAAACATTTTTCAGGACATATGAATAAAAAAATCAATTTTACATATATTCTTGACGCTTTCATATAAGATCCGTCTTCGAAACACTTGGAGACCCGAAGCCAGTTGCCAATTCGCGTGCGAATAACCAACTGCCTACTGGTAGGCAGTTGGTTATTCGCATTTTACAGACAGTCATGTTTTGGTCGAAAATGATAAAAATTTATTCAACCCTTGTTTGTTTCGTTGTTTTATGTTATATATTATTCTTTTCAATGCATCAACAGTCTCAAAATGCACCAGGAGAGCCAGTTGCCAATTCGCGATATGTTTCAGAAAAGCCGATTTTTCAGGCACATATGAATAAAATAAATCAATTTTACATATATTTTGTCCTTTCATATCAATATCCGACACTTTCAACGTAAAGGTCAGTCTTGGAAGCACCCAGGAGAGCCAGTTGCCAATTCGCGTGCGAATAACCAACTGCCTACTGGTAGGCAGTTGGTTATTCGACATTTTACAGACAGTCATAGTTTTGGTCGAAAATGATAAAAATATCAATGTAGTCCTTGTTTCGTTCTTTTATGTTAATATTTATTCCTTTCAATGCATTCAACAGTCTCAAAATGCACCAGGAGAGCCAGTTGCCAATTCGCGATATGTTTCAGAAAAGCCGATTTTTCAGGCACATATGAATAAAATAAATCAATTTTACATATATTTTGTTCTTTCATATCAATATCCGACACTTTCAACGTATAGGTCCGTCTTGGAAGCACCCAGGAGAGCCAGTTGCCAATTCGCGTGCGAATAACCAACTGCCTACTGGTAGGCAATTGGTTATTCGACATTTTACAGACAGTCACAGTTTTGGTCGAAAATGATAAAAATATCAATCTAGTCTTTGTTTCGTTCTTTAATGTTAATATTTATTCCTTTCAATGCATTCAACAGTCTCAAAATGCACCAGGAGAGCCAGTTGCCAATTCGCGATATGTTTCAGAAAAACCGATTTATCAGACACATATGCATAAAATAATTCAATTTTACATATATTTTGTTCTTTCATATCAATATCCGACAGTAATAACGTATAGATTAGTCTTGGAAACACTCAGGAGAGCCAGATGCCAACTCGCGTGCGAATAACCAACTGCCTATTGGTAGGCAGTTGGTTATTCAACATTTTACTGTCAGTCATTGTTTTGGTAGAACATGATAAAAAATTCATTCTGACTTTTGTTTTGTTGTTCTTTTATGTTAGTATTTATTCTTTTAAATGCATTCAACAGTCCCAAAATACACCAGGAGAGCCAGTTGCCAATTCGCGATATGTTTCAGAAAAGCCTTTTTGTCAGACACATATGCATAAAATAATTCAATTTTACATATATTGTGTTCTTTCGTATCAATATCTGACACTTTCAACGTATAGGTCAGTCTTGGAAAAACTCAGGAGAGCCAGTTGCCAATTCGCGTGCGAATAACCAACTGCCTACTGATAGGCAGTTGGTTATTCGACATTTTACTGTCAGTCATTGTTTTGGTAGAACATGAAAAAAAATTCATTCTAACCCATGTTTTGTTGTTGATTTATGTTAGTATTTATTCTTTTAAATGCATTCAACAGTCTCAAAATACACCAGGAGAGCCAGTTGCCAATTCGCGATATGTTTCAGAAAAGTCGATTTTTCAGACACATATGCATAAAATAATTCAATTTTACATATATTTTGTTCTTTCGTACCAATATCCGACAATTTCAACGTATAGGGCAGTCTTGGAAACACTCAGGAGAGCCAGTTGCCAATTCGCGTGCGAATAACCAACTGCCTACCTTCAACGTATAGGTCAGTCTTGGAAACACTCAGGAGAGCCAGTTGCCAATTCGCGTGCGAATAACCAACTGCCTACTGGTAGGCAGTTGGTTATTCGGCATTTTACAGACAGTCATAGTTTTGGTTGAACATGATAAAAAATTCATTCTAACCCTTGTTTTGTTGTTGTTTTAAGTTAGTATTTATTCTTTTTAATGCATTCAACACTCAACAGTCTCAAAATGCACCAGGAGAGCCAGTTGCCAATTCGCGATATGTTTCAGAAAAGCCTTTTTGTCAGACACATATGAATAAAATAATTCAATTTTACATATATTGTGTTATTTCGTATCAATATCTGACACAGAAAAATTGATAAAAATATCAATGTAGCCCTTGTTTCGTTCTTTAATGTTAATATTTATTCCTTTCAATGCATTCAACAGTCTCAAAATGCACCAGTAGAACCAGTTGCCAATTCGCGATATGTTTCAGAAAAGCCTTTTTTTCAGAAACATATGAATAAAATAATTCAATTTTACATATATTTTGTTCTTTCGTATCAATATCCGACACTTCCAACATATAGGTCAGTCTTGGAAACACTCAAGAGAGCCAGTTGCCAATTCACGTGCGAATAACCAACTGCCTAATGGTAGGCAGTTGGTTATTCGACATTTTACTAACTGTCATAGTTTTGGTCGAAAATGATAAAAAAGTCAATCTAGTCCTTGTTTCGTTCTTTAGTGTTAATATTTATTCCTTTCAATGCATTCAACAGTCTCAAAATACACCAGGAGAGCCAGTTGCCAATTCGCTATATGTTTCAGACAAGCCGATTTTTCAGACACATATGCATAAAATAATTCAATTTTACATATATTTTGTTCTTTCGTATCAATATCTAACACTTTCAACGTATAGGTCAGTCTTGGAAAAACTCAGGAGAGCCAGATGCCAATTCGCGTGCGAATAACCAACTGCCTACTGGTAGGCAGTTGGTTATTTGGCATTTTACTGACAGTCATTGTTTTGGTTGAACATGATAAAAAATTCATTCTAACCCTTTTTTTGTTGTTGTTTTATGTTAGCATTTATTCTTTTAAATGCATTCAACACTCAACAGTCTCAAAATGCACCAGGAGAGCCAGTTGCCAATTCGCGATATGTTTCAGAAAAGCCTTTTTGTCAGACACATATGAATAAAATAATTCAATTTTACATATATTGTGTTATTTCGTATCAATATCTGAAACTTTCAACTTATATGTCAGTCTTGGAAACACTCAGGAGAGCCAATTGCCAATTCGCGTGCGAATAACCAACTGCCTACTGGTAGGCAGTTGGTTATTCGACATTTTACTGTCAGACATTGTTTTGGTAGAACATGATAAAAAATTCATTCTAACCCATGTTTTGTTGTTGTTTTATGTTAGTATTTATTCTTTTAAATGCATTCAACAGTCTCAAAATACACCAGGAAAGCCAGTTGCCAATTCGCTATATGTTTCAGAAAAGCCGATTTTTCAGACACATATGCATAAAATAATTCAATTTTACATATATTTTGTTCTTTCGTACCAATATCCGACACTTTAAACGTATAGGTCAGTCTTGGAAACACTCAGGAGAGCCAGTTGCCAATTCGCGTGCGAATAACCAACTGCCTACTGGTAGGCAGTTGGTTATTCGGCATTTTACAGACACTCATAGTTTTGGTCGAAAATGATAAAAATATCAATCTAGCCCTTGTTTCATTCTTTAAATGCAATGTTAATATTTATTCCTTTCAATGCATTCAACAGTCTCAAAATGCACCAGGAGAGCCAGTTGCCAATTCGCGATATGTTTCACTAAAGCCTTTTTGTCAGACACATATGAATAAAATAATTCAATTTTACATATATTTTGTTCTTTTGTATCAATATCCGACACTTCCAACATATAGGTCAGTCTTGGAAACACTCAAGAGAGCCAGATGCCAATTCGCGTGCGAATAACCAACTGTCTACTGGTAGGCAGTTGGTTATTTGACATTTTATTGACAGTCATAGTTTTGGTCGAAAATGATGAAAAGTCAATCTAGTCCTTGTTTCGTTCTTTAATGTTAATATTTATTCCTTTCAATGCATTCAACAGTCTCAAAATACACCAGGAGAGCCAGTTGCCAATTCGCGATATGTTTCAGACAAGCCGATTTTTCAGACACATATGAATAAAATAATTCAATTTTACATATATTTTGTTCTTTCGTATCAATATCTGACACTTTCAACGTATAGGTCAGTCTTGGAAACACTCAGGAGAGCCAGTTGCCAATTCGCGTGCGAATAACCAACTGCCTACTGGTAGGCAGTTGGTTATTCGACATTTTAATGGCAGTCATTGTTTTGGGAGAACATGATAAAAAATTCATTCTAATCCTTGTTTTGTTGTTGTTTTATGTTAGTATCTATTCTTTTAAATGCATGCAACAGTCTCAAAATGCACCAGGAGAGCCAGTTGCCAATTCGCGATATGTTTCAGAAAAGCTTTTTTTCAGACACATATGAATAAAATAATTCAATTTTACATATATTTTGTTCTTTCCTATCAATATCCGACACTTCCAACATATAGGTCAGTCTTGGAAACACCCAGGAGAGCCAGTTGCCAATTCGCGTGCGAATAACAAACTGCCTACTGGTAGGCAGTTGGTTATTCGACATTTTAATGGCAGTCATTGTTTTGGGAGAACATGATAAAAAATTCATTCTAACCCCTTTTTTTGTTGTTGTTTTATGTTAGTATTTATTCTTTTAAATGCATTCAACAGACTCAAAATTCACCAGGAGAGCCAGTTGCCAATTCGCGATATGTTTCAGAAAAGCTTTTTTTTTTTTTTGAGACACATATGAATAAAATAATTCAATTTTACATATATTTTGTTCTTTCCTACCAATATCCGACACTTCCAACATATAGGTCAGTCTTAGAAACACCCAGGAGAGCCAGTTGCCAATTCGCGTGCGAATAACCAACTGCCTACTGGTAGGCAGTTGTTTATTCGACATTTTACTGACAGTCATTGTTTTAGGAGAACATGATAAAAAAAATCATTCTAACCCTTGTTTCGTTCTTTTATGTTAGTATTTATTCTTTTAAATGCATTCAACAGTCTCAATATGCACAGGAGAGCCAGTTTCCAATTTGCGATATGTTTCAGAAAAGCCGATTTTTCAGACACATATGCATAAAATAATTCAATTTTACATAGATTTTGTTCTTTCGTATCAATATCCGACACTTTCAACGTATATGTCAGTCTTGGAAACAATCAAGAGAGCCAGTTGCCAATTCGCGTGCGAATAACCAACTGCCTACTGGTAGGCAGTTGGTTATTCGACATTTTACATACAGTCAGTGTTTTGGTAGTACATGAAAAAAATTTCATTCTAACCCTTTTTTTGTTCTTTAATGATATTATTGATTCTTTTAAATGCAATTAGCAGTCTCAAAAGCGCCACGAGAGCCAGTTGCCAATTCGCGATATGTTTCAGAAAAGCCTTTTTTTCAGACACATATGCATAAAATAATTCAATTTTACATATATTTTGTTCTTTCATATTAATATCCGACACTTTCAACGTATAGGTCTGTCCTGGAAATACTCAGGAAAGCCAGTTGCCAATTCGCGTGCGAATAACCAACTGCCTACTGGTAGGCAGTTGGTTATTGAACATTTTAAAGACAGTCAGTGTTTAGGTCGAAAATGATAAATAATTAATTTTAATCCTTGTTTTGTTCTTTAATGTTAATTTTTATTCCTTTAAATGCATTCAAAACAAAAAATAAAAACAATTCTTTTTACGCCTTAAAAATGGCATCAACAGTCTTACTGCTACATGTCGCGTCAACATTAAATCGCCCCTATTTAATATACGCACTGTTGTGTGTTTTATATACTGACTTAAGGTTAGGGTTATGTTTAACATAGGGTTTACTAGTGTATATTCAATGTATGCGTAAACTCAATGCGTGTGATTTAATGCGACTACAAGTAGGTAGTTGTTTTTTGCACGCCACAGGCTCTCCTGAATGTTTCCAAATGAAAGTGTCAGATATTGATGTGTAAGTACAAACTAAATGTTTAAACGGATATATCTATTAATATTGAATACTTCTATGACTTTCGACCGAAATAGTGAATTTTTGACAAATGTAAAATAACCAGCTGCATACCATTAAATTTATTCACATGGCAGCAAGTCACCAATTAAAATCCTCGGGAAAACAAAGCTGCAGGTCAAGTTCAATAACACCGTTCATGAGATCGAGTTTCAAGAAGTTTCAAGTCATAAATCAAGCTGGACGAGGAATCTTAGGTCATAAATCGGTTGTGCTAATGGGGATATTACGCATCGGAATTTAAGTAATGTGCAGAGTTCATCAGGGCTGAACATCTGACTGGGGTTAAAATGCCATTTCAGGACAGGTTCAAAGGCATTGTAAAATTGAAAGATTATCAGTTAAAGGTCGACCAAACCAGTTGCTCAACCCACGAGAAAATTAACCTTCCAAATTGAAAAAAATTGTTGAAAACGAAAAAAGACACAAAAAAAGAATAAATAAACAAAAAACTGGTCTTCCTGAAAAAATGCCGAAAAACAAACTGTTAGTAGAATTTGTAGTCTCATATTGCTAATATCCAGCAATATGTAGACTACAAAAGGGAAAAAGAGTTATATATAACTTATATATATTTTTCATTGATTATTAAAAGAATCAGTGCTTTTGTTGTATGTATAGTATATTGTAAACAAATCTGATATGCAACACTCATTTACCTTTCTGTACGTCTGTTTCATTTTTAACCATAATTTAAATGTAATTTAATTCACAAGTTTTTGGTTATTGCTTTGACATTTTCAATAACTAAATAGTTGAGTTGAGGTGTTTCAAATTCATGATTTATATATAGTCTACTATATCATAATGAGCCGCGCCATGAGAAAACCAACATAGTGGTCAGGATCCATGCTGTCCGCTAACGGTTTCTCTAATTGCAATAGACTTTGAAAGTGAACAGCTAGCTTGGATCCTGACCAGACTGTGCAAATGCGCAGACTGGTCTGGATCCATGCTGGTCGCAAACACACTATGTTGGTTTTCTCATGGTGCAGCTCATATAACAATGTTTTTGTTTTACACATTCCTTCTAATTATTTCACACACTGTCCAGTGTAATTACCAAAGTTGACCACTGCCGTAATCTATAGTCCCGCTGCTGAGTGTTAATGTCCATTTTATTGACTTGGGAGTAATATTAATGACATGCATCGTCTTAGCAATCTAGGACCTGATATATGATGTGGTAAATGCACTTCCGCATTTGACTTATTTATACAAAGACATAACTACTCTATATAATGAACAATCCACAACGCATAATGACATAATGATTATATTATCAAATATCCTCTTCATATAATTTAATAACGACTTTATTATACGGCAGCGCAAGCTTCGTATGAGGATTTGGGGACCGTTTTTTTCTTTTTAAAAAGTATCCGCTTTATATAAAGAAGTACTTACTTTATGTAATGGTATTTGAACGAACTCCATGTAAAGAAATATGTATTATATATAAGGATGAAACACTTAATTATAAAAAAGTTTGCACTTTAAATAATGCCAAATATGCAAGCAGTTCTTTGTTGCATAATAAAATTTCAGTTGCTATTACTATTTTTCTTGTTTTGTTGCTTCTATATAATAAAGTGAATAACGTGTTATTGATATTGTCAACCCAAAAACTGAATTTTCATCCGAGCCGATGCAGTGAGGGTGTCGTTGACATTTTTATCATTTTAGACTAAAAAATGGACTTTCTTGAAAATGTCGATTTACTAACTTTCTACCAGTAGGCATTTGGTAATTCACAAGCGAATTGGCAACAGACATACCATGGTGTTCCCTGGATCTATTTACTTGTTGAAAATATTTGATACTGAAAAAACAAGATATATGTAATTATATGAATTATTTTATGCACATGTGTCTGAAAGATCGGCTTTTCTGAAACATATCGCGAATTAGCAACAGGCTCTCCTGGTGAATTTTCAGACTGTTGAATGCATTTAAAAGAATAAATACTAACATAAAAGAACAAAAAAAGTGTTTGAATGATTTTTTATCATGTTCTACCAAAACAATGACTGTCAGTAAAATGTCGAATAACCAACTGCCTACCAGTAGGCAGTTGGTTATTCGCACGCGAATTGGCAACTGGCTCTCCTGAGTGTTTCCAAGACTGACCTATACGTTGGAAGTGTCGGATATTGATACGAAAGAACAAAATATATGTAACATTGAATTATTTTATTCATATGTGTTTGAAAAAAAAGGCTTTTCTGAAAAATATCCCGAATTGGCAACTGGCTCTCCTGGTGCATTTTGAGACTTTTGAATGCATTGAAAGGAATAAAAATTAACATTAAAGAACAAAACAAGGATAAGAATGAATTATTTATAATTTTCGACCTTCACACAGACTGTCTGTAAAATGTCGAATAACCAACTGCCTACCAGTAGGCAGTTGGTTATTCGCACGCGAATTGGCAACTGGCTCTCCTAAGTGTTTCCAAGACTGACCTATACGTTGACAGTGTCGGATATTGATATGAAAGAACAAAATATATGTAAAACTGAATTATTTTATGCATATGTGTCTGAAAAATCGGCTTTTCTGAAACATATCGCGAATTGGCAACTGGCTCTCCTGGTGAATTTTGAGACTGTTGAATGCATTTAAAGGAATAAATATTAACATTAAAGAACGAAACAAGGACTAGATTGATTTTTTTCGATCAAAACTATGACTGTCTGTAAAATGTCAAATAACCAACTGCCTACCAGTAGGCAGTTGGTTATTCGCACGCGAATTGGCAACTGGCTCTTCTGATTGTTTTCAAGACTGACCTTTACGTTGAAAGTGTCGGATATTGATACGAAAGATTAAAATATATGTAAAATTGATAAAATTGAATTATTTTATTCATATTTGTCTGAAAAATCGGCTTTTCTGAAACATATCGTGAATTGGCAACTGGCTCTCCTGGTGTATTTTGAGACTGTTGAATGCATTTAAAAGAATAAATACTAACATAAAAGAACAAAATAAGGGTTAGAATGAATATTTTTATCATGTTCTACCAAAAACAATGACTGCCTGTATAATGTCGAATAACCAACTGCCTACCAGTAGGCAGTTGGTTATTCGCACGCGAATTGGCAACTGGCTCTCCTGAGTGTTTCCAAGAGTGACTTATACGTTGGAAGTGTCGGATATTGATATGAAAGAACAAAATATCTGTAAAACTGAATTATTTTATGCATATGTGTCTGAAAAATCGGCTTTTCTGAAACATATCCCGAATTGGCAACTGGCTCCACTGGTGCATTTTGAGACTGTTGAATGCATTTAAAAGAATAAATACTAACATAAAATAACAAAACAAGGGTATGAATGATTTTTTTTATCATGTCCTACCAAAACAATGGCTTTCTGTAAAATGTCGAATAACCAACTGCCTACCAGTAGGCAGTTGGTTATTCACACGCGAATTGGCAACTGGCTCTACTGAGTGTTTCCAAGACTGACCTATACGTTGAAACTGTCGGATATTGATATGAAAGAACAAAATATATGTAAAATTGAATTATTTTAATCAGATGTGTCTGAAAAATCGGCTTTTCTGAAACATATCGCGAATTGGCAACTGGCTCTCCTGGTGCATTTTGAGACTGTTGAATGCATTGAAAGGAATAGATATTATAATTAAAGAACAAAACAAGGGTTAGATTGATTTTTTATCATTTTCGACCAAATCTATGACTGTCTGTAAAATGACGAATAACCAACTGCCTACCAGTTGGCAGTTGGTTATTCGCACGCGAATTGGCAACTGGCTCTCCTGAGTGTTTCCAAGACTGACCTATACGTTGAAAGGGTCGGATATTGATACAAAAGAACCAGATATATGTAAAATTGAATTATTTTATTCATATGTATCTGAAAAAAAAGCTTTTCTGAAACATATCGCGAATTGGCAACTGGCTCTCCTGGTGCATTTTGAGACTATTGAATGCATTGCAAGGAATAAATATTAACATTAAAGAACGAAACAAGGACTAGATTGATACTTTTTATTATTTTCGACCTAAACAATGACTGTAAAATGCTGAATAGCCAACTGCCTACCAGTAGGCAGTTGGTTATTCGCACGCAAATTGGCAACTGGCTCTCCTGAGTGTTTCCTAGACTGACCTATACGTTGAAAGTGTCAGATATTGATACGAAATAACAAAATATATGTAAAATTGAATTATTTTATTCATTTGTGTCTGAAAAATCGGCTTTTCTGAAACATATCGCGAATTGGCAACTGGCTGTTCTGGTGCGTTTTGCGACTGTTGAATGCATTTGAAAGAATAAATACTAACATAAAACAACAAAACGGGTAAGAATGAATTTTTTTTCATGTTCTACTAAAACTATGACTGTCAGTAAAATGTCGAATAACCATCTGCCTACCAGTAGGCAGTTGGTTATTCGCACGCGAATTTGCAACTGGCTCTGCTGAGTGTTTCCAAGACTGACCTATACGTTGGAAGTGTCTGATATTGATATGAAAGAATAAAATATCTGTAAAATTAAATTATTTTATGCATATGTGTCTGAAAAATCGACTTTTCTGAAACATATCGCGAATTGGCAACTGGCTCTCCTGGTGCATTTTGAGACTGTTGAATGCATTTAAAGGAATAAATATTAACATTAAAGAACGAAACAAGGACTAGATTGATTTTTTTATCATTTTCGACCAAACCTTTGACTGTCTGTAAAATGTTGAATAACCAACTGCCTACCAGTATGCAGTTGGATATTCGCACGCGAATTGGCAACTGGCTCTCCTGATTTTTTCCAAGACGGACCTATACGTTGAAAGTGTCGGGTATTGATACAAAGGAACAAAATATATGTAAAATTGAATTATTTTATTTATATGTGTCTGAAAAATCGGCTTTTCTGAAACATATCGCGAATTGTCAACTGGCTCTCCTGGTGCCTTTGAGACTGCTGAATGCATTTAAAGGAATAAATATTATCATTAAAGAACAAAACAAGGGTTAGAATAAATGTTTGATAATGTTCTACCAAAACACTGACTGTATGTAAAATGTCGAATAACCAACTGCCTACCAGTAGGCAGTTGGTTATTCGCACGCGAATTGGCAACTGGCTCTCCTGAGTGTTTCCAAGACTGACCTATACGTTGAAAGGGTCGGATATTGATACGAAAGAACCAGATATATGTAAAATTGAATTATTTTATTCATATGTATCTGAAAAAAAAAGCTTTTCTGAAACATATCGCGAATGGGCAACTGGCTCTCCTGGTGCATTTTGAGACTATTGAATGCATTGAAAGGAATAAATATTAACATTAAAGAACGAAACAAGGACTAGATTGATACTTTTTATTATTTTCGACCTAAACAATGACTGTCTGTAAAATGCTGAATAGCCAACTGCCTACCAGTAGGCAGTTGGTTATTCGCACGCGAATTGGCAATTGGCTCTCCTGAGTGTTTCCAAGACTGACCTATACGTTGAAAGTGTCAGATATTGATACGAAATAACAAAATATATGTAAAATTGAATTATTTTATTCATTTGTGTCTGAAAAATCGGCTTTTCTGAAACATATCGCGAATTGGTAACTGGCTGTTCTGGTGCGTTTTGCGACTGTTGAATGCATTTGAATGAATAAATACTAACACAAAACAACAAAACAAGGGTAAGAATGAATTTTTTTTTCATGTTCTACTAAAACTATGACTGTCAGTAAGATGTCGAATAACCATCTGCCTACCAGTAGGCAGTTGGTTATTCGCACGCGAATTGGCAACTGGCTCTGCTGAGTGTTTCCAAGACTGACCTTTACTTTGGAAGTGTCTGATATTGATATGAAAGAATAAAATATCTGTAAAATTGAATTATTTTATGCATATGTGTCTGAAAAATCGACTTTTCTGAAACATATCGCAAATTGGCAACTGGCTCTCCTGGTGCATTCCAAGACTGTTGAATGCATTTAAAGGAATAAATATTAACATTAAAGAACGAAACAAGGACTAGATTGGTTTTTTTTATCATTTTCGACCAAACCTTTGACTGTCTGTAAAATGTTGAATAACCAACTGCCTACCAGTATGCAGTTGGATATTCGCACGCGAATTGGCAACTGGCTCTCCTGATTGTTTCCAAGACGGACCTATACGTTGAAAGTGTCGGGTATTGATACAAAGGAACAAAATATATGTAAAATTGATTTATTTTATTTATATGTGTCTGAAAAATCGGCTTTTCTGAAACATATCGCGAATTGTCAACTGACTCTCCTGGTGCCTTTGAGACTGCTGAATGCATTTAAAGGAATAAATATTATCATTAAAGAACAAAACAAGGGTTAGAATAAATGTTTGATAATGTTCTACCAAAACACTGACTGTATGTAAAATGTCGAATAACCAACTGCCTACCAGTAGGCAGTTGGTTATTCACACGCGAATTGGCAACTGGCTCTCCTTAGTGTTTCCGAGACTTATCTTTAGGTTGAAAGTGTCAGATATTGATATGAAAGACCATATAAAATGTCATATTGAATGATTTTATCAATTTGTGACTGAAAAAAGAAGCTTTTCTGAAACATATCGCGAATTGGCAACTGGCTGTCAAGGTACTTTTTGAGACTGCTGAATGCATTTTAAGAAATGAAGATTAATATTAAAGAACAAAACATGGATAAGAATGATTTTTCATCAGTATGTTTTAAAAGGTAATCAGACTTGCTTATACATTTTGAATAACCAACTGGCAACTAGTACGTAGTTGGTTATTCGAATGTTCAACTACCAACTACCAACTGCCTACCAACTTTACTGTCATCTATCACATATTAAACTCAAATGCTAACTAAGTTAATTATAATGGAAAAAAAATCCCGAAAATTCACAGCTCAAAATTAGCCGGGACTTCATTTTTCTATTATAATTCGAAATATAGGCCTATGTGTTATTTTCTTATATTTCAGTATATTATGCTAACATTAAACGTATACATGTAAATTAACGAAATCATGTCGACAATAAGCGCCATAGTACAAATTTTCCGAAATCGTCCGAAACTATCAGCGTATTTAAAAATATACAACCAAGTAACATCGCGTTTACTTCATTTTTCTATTAAAATTCGATTTACCACAGGAAAGGGAATTTTAAATCTTTTGAAAATATGTTAATTTCATTCTTGTCCGCTTCCAACTGAAATAGGGGTATGCTGAAAACCTCACAGAAAAAATGAAAATGACGCCAAGAAATGACGCTCAAAAAGTGCCGTTAGTGGCCAAGTTTGACAGCGCATAAATCAGAAATATCCTCAATTTTCTATCGTTAATTTTTCATAGATGTATTTAAAAATTTTTTTAAAGGTCGCACTCCACCTTAAAGTGGCGATCGCTTAAACGTCGTTGAAATATCCCTATACGTCACGACACAAATATCTTATTGGTGCTCTCAACGCAAGCTTTTATATCAAATATATAAATAAGTCTATATTATATTTTTTACAGATAACATTCATATTAGTCAGAGTTAATTGCAATGTTTCTTATTTATGTACTTGCATTATTATGTTGATAATGATTAAAATTGATATGTTGCATATCTCGTTATAATATCATGCATTTAATTTAATCTGGTCATTTGTTATTAAATGACATATTTCAATTCAATTGAATTGTGTTTTTGTATCTCTTGAAATCAAACAAAGGAAAACGCCCAATCAGTAATCGGCAGACACAGAATAAAACACACATGAAATAATGTGTGCATGCATATGTTCATGTTATCACAACATGATGTCAAAATGAACTGTCCGTTTAGCAACTAGCCGTGGAATTTCATTGTGTCATATCTTTGTGTGGCAGCTTTAGTATTTTCACGTCATTCTCATTTGTTACCTCTCTAATTAATGTGATAAAGAAAGTAATCAAAAGTCCACAGAGTACAGGCACCAACAAATACAGCCACAACTTTATATCGTACATGCAACTAGTTATAATATTCAATTTCATTCAGGTTGAAACCATATTCGGTCATTAGCTAGCCCGTTTCGGAGACATACAATATCCGAAACGTAAACCCGATACTGTAACAATATACGAGTCAGCTGCGAAAGAAATTGTACACTTTAATCTTTTATAAAACTGTCTCCGTTAAATTTTAGAAAAGGTCGAAATACATAATGGAAATAGATTTAAAAGCGTTTAATTAAGGAACACAAAGAAGTCCAAAATTAAAACATGTAAAGCAATTGTTTATTTTTTTTTTTTTGCTATTTTCTAAAAAAATGTTGGTTTTCTGTCGACAACGTGTGTAGTTAATTATGTCTCTCACCACATAGTGGTGTGGGAGACATTTAGTCTTACTCCAGTCTGTGTGTCCGTTTGTCTGTCTGTCTGTCTGTCACAAAGCTTGTCCGCACTGTAAGTCAAATATTTCTTATCCGATTTTCACCAAACTTAAACAACATGTGTTTGATTATAAGACCTCGGCCAAGTTCGATAACTACTCAAATCAGTCGAGGCATATTGGAGTTATGGCCCTTGAATTACCAAACATCGGACTTTTTACTCTTGTCCTCACTCTAAGTCGAACATTTCTCATCCGATCTTCACCAAACTTGAACAAAATGTGTTTGACCATAAGGCCTCAGTCAAGTTCGATAACTAGCCAAATCGGTTAAGGCATTTTGGAGTTACGGCCCTTGAATTACTGAAAATGTCTTAAATGACTGACGTCTTAGGCTATTAAAAGTGAATGCTCGGCAAATTTTATGCACCAGGCCTTTTGACCTCCTTCAATAACCATCACAATGTCTTTGATTATTTGGCAACCTTGTATGAAATCCTCCACCGAAAATGTGCAGTCTTGCATATCACTTCTAATTGTATTATCTTCTGTGCTTAAGTTATTTCAAAACTGTAATTAGAACGAACACTTCAGTTTGATATGACTATCTGTAGACAGAATGAAAATAAAAATGTCGAGGTAAAAAATAATTTTGTCTTCCGAGCCGAGTGGTAAGTATTCCGATACCCGCCATTAAAATGAGCTTATCAATTTTTAGAAACTGGGGCACAGTGAGAGATACGTAATCTCACAACATAAAATAGATGATGAGTAAAGAGTAAGCATGCCTATGGACCCTTGTTTTATCGAAGTACCTTTGTTTTAAAAGAACAATCCAGTTTGATATAACTATCTGTAGACAGGATGAAAGTCAAACTGTCGACTCAAAAACAAAGTTTTGTCTACCAAGAGGTAACTAGTCTGATACTTGCTATTAAAATTAGTTTATCAATACTTGCTTTATCGACGTACCTTACCTGGCATTTCACATAAATCTTTCCTCAGTATCTTCGTAATTACTTATTGATCATAAAGAATTAATAGCATCGGATCATCTTATCATATTTATCAGTGCTGACGTGATTTGTATGATCGATTTTAGTACAGTCTTCTGTGGAGAAAATTAATAAATGAAAGGCATTTACGTTTTAGCTGAAATATTCAATAGGACTACTGAAACGACAGAAAGCTAGGTGTTACCAAGGCTTCAGTGGTTACCCCGTAAATTATTTTCTTGTCCTTCGGGAGCACAGAGTCCATTCAATATTATTCTATATATAAAGTGTTCCATTTAAGCCGTTGCTAGGTACTCTGGGGGATGTTTTTGTTTTCATTAACCCAGCAAAAGCGAATCTGTTAATTATTTGTTAAGTTGTGTTTTATGCCCCCAAATGATTTGCACGCGCTTTATATACGTTGGAAGTCCCCATGGTAAATTCAGTCATACAGACGATGCACTACAACAAAATCAAATTGGTCCACTGACATACTAACACAGTACAGGTTTTAAAATGGAATTTGAAACCGTTTCATCCAGAAAGCAATTAGGATGGCTATCGATACTGATCCATCCATTGTGTTAAATTTTCATACGTATCAAATAACTAAAACGCATAAATTAACTGTAACACGCATCAATTAATCATAAAGTGTATCAACTAACTATCTAACAGATCACGAGCCGGAAGTATATTTCCTTCTTAAATGTGTCAAAAATCTGTAATGTTACGTAGTTCAGATGTTTAGCTATATACAAAAATATACCTGTCTGAGAATACTTGCAATTGTTCCTTTATAGAAAAATCTATATGCGTATTTTACGTGGTCACGTCTTTGTGGTTTGTTTAACCAATGAAAGAGGAATAACTCGAAAAGTATTCCTGTCTGTGATTTTCAAAGTTATTCCGTTTAACCAACATTTCAACAGCTGATAGTTTTACACGAAACAAAGGTAACGTTGTGCTTATAAAGCTGAAAATGCACAAGGAAGCTTTTACCATTTCTCTCTGGTGAGATATTCACATTTTATTTGTTCACACAATTTTCCTACCTTTCTCGACATTTTGTTTTATTTTTCAGGAAACTAAAATTAATCTAGGTAACATTAATTCTAATTCTATAGCAAAATGCTAAATAGTATTCCTATAGTAGTGCTAAACTTATAATCATTATAAGCTCGTATTAAACAACAGTAAAAGTTAAACATATGCAGCAAATTAGAGCAAGAAACATTCTTCCTTTCTTAAATACAGCAAGAAAGCTGTGATAACCTTAGAAAGAATAGATCGCACACACCTCAATTAAGAAACATTATCTGCCTAATTATTTGAAAAGTGCCTGCAAATTCAGAAAACAAGAGTTTCATTTTTTTTCCATAAAGCTCTATAGGAAAAATTAGACCTGCACCGGCAGCCATATCTTTTCAACAAATTAAATCAGCTTTAAAACATTTCGTACAGTATCATCTAAAAAGGTTATAAATTCTGTGAAATTTATTTCAAATTCCGACCACTGGTTGAGGCAGAAATTGCGTTTGCGTTCGGTAATTATTTTCCATTTTTAGCTCCGGCGGTCAATGTTTTGGCAATTGGAAAATTTGAAAAAACCCACCAAGGAATTAAGTATTAAAAGGAGACAAGCTGTTAAGGTGATTTTTTTTTTTGATATTTTTTTTAACGAATCGGAATGATTTTATAAAACTTGGTAAAGGGTCATACAAGCGTTATCGAGACACTATTTTAAATTCGGGTTTATAGTATTTTACAATTCTACATATGATGAAAAGCGACCTAGCCGTTTTAATAGAGTCTAAATAATTTGAAAAATAGTTGGGTTATCCAAGCAATTCATGACAAAATATTTTAAAAGCTCATACAGTATAACCCCATCAAACCGGTATACCTCGAAATCGGATCCCTGTCCACACATTTTGTCCGGTGCTGAATAATTATACTCTTTCATATTTGACCACTGAAGACCGAATTCCTCTTAATTCCGGATACCGGAAAAGGAAAACTTTTTCAGAAATAGTGATGTAAAACTATATCAAAACACGCTTGCAAACCGGTCATGTTATTTTTGATATATAAAAATTTGACTGACTGCATATCGTCGATATGAGGAGAGAGTGTAAGTTAGTGATTGTCAGTGCTAGCTGCTTTAGAGAGATTCTACTGTACTATATAAATATGGGAGTAAGGTACATACCCAGTGCGGGCAATGCTTTATTTAGAAGCAGAGATATTTTTAGATATTTTATGAGAAATTATTTTCAAATTTCAGAAAAGATTTTTGAAATTCCACTATATATATACGAATATGTAAAGGTGACCTCGTCCTCTGACAGCCATGTGTTTTGAACAAATCGGAATCATTCTAACAACTTGGTAGAGGGTTATACAAAAACATCTTTTTGTGTGAAATTATTTCAAAATCCGGCCCGCGTCTTATATATTTTTACATCCGTTCCATGTTTTCCAACCAGTCGAAAGAATTCTTGGAAAAGGTTCACTAGATATACAAAACAGACATAGATAAATTCCATTATTACTCATGACTGCCTGCTTTGTAGACCGTAAAGGGACACACGATTTCTGCTTGTTCATGAAGCTCATATTCGGCTTAGTTTTATTTGGATAGATACAGATTCAATTGTTGTCGTCGGAAAAAGCATACCGAATATAAACCGTTAGAAGATAAAAAATGTATCCAGTTTTTCCAATGATAAAATGTTACGTTTTTTTTACGTTGTAAAACAACGCCAATGTAAGTGATACTGATGTAATTAATAACAACCGCGTGGTGATGTAAAGCGCGGAACTTTAAAGCCACAGCTTGCCCGAAACATTTTTGGTGAACCTCCCATAAGTAACTGGATGACGTTTAATAGTGTTACTTTAAAGGATTTCCATAACAGATTTTAAACACCTGTTTTTGAAATCAAAATGTCAACATGATTCTGACAGATAGATCTTTTATTTAATCGAGGTCGGGAAATTTTGACAAGAAAGGTTATTCTTGAATTTATAATCGATTTCAACATGTAATAATATGGTTGTAAGAACGGTCATTGAATTTTGTACTAAGTGCATTACGGCTCGAGTTACACGTGCAAAGGAGACAACAGTCACGCTTCTAGTATTACAAAAGAAACAACCACACTGCATCAGATTTTATGAATAATATTAAGTGAGTATCAAAATATTTAAACTTGCAAGAATGAAATAATTGTCATATATGTAAGTCCTTGTGTGCATGTAAATCTCAATCAAAGCCTAGTTCGCTGATGCATGATAATTTAAATTGAGATACAATCTTAGATTGTACTGAACAATTATCTCTAACATCCTGCATTACAGGTATGTTCAAAATAATAGCGACAAGCGAAATCTCAATCTCAAGTCGCAATAGGCAAATAAAATATAACAGACGAAAATGTAACTGTGAACGCTGTTTATGGAACCAAAGGGACTTGGTTTGGTACAAGAATAACATTTGGTCCATTTTTGAGTACTAAATTTCTCACAAATTATTCCACGGACAGCATTCCTTAAACATTCCCTTAACAAAGCATCTAAACTCGGAATTGAAAATACAGTAAATGAAAGGATTGAAAACGCTGTTCAAGTAAGGAAGACGTATGGCAAACTTTCATATTCCTTTCCCGCATCTAGAGCCCATATAATCATCACAAAATAAGGTGTAAAACAAAGCACAAACACAAGTGAGACTGAAAACAACATTAGGGTCAGTTTCATTTCCATAGGAGGAATTGCCTTGACCTTCATATTCCCGTGGCCATTGTTCGTTCGTATTGTTCCCAATTCTTTACATCGAGCAGACCTTTCGGATAAAATTTCCTCTATATTTGAATTATTCGATTGTCGAATGTCTCCGATGAATTTATGTGCTACTCTATCTGTTTAGAGAAACCTAAGTTTACGTCTGAGCAATTTGTTGTATTAAATTCTGAAAATGACTAATTATTTGTAACGAAATGTGATACTTTCTATCGGTAATCTAACACTTTCGCCTCTAAAAGAAACATGGACAACTTTGATGGGTCAAATATCAAATATGTTATTTGGGTAGTGAATGGTACTGTTCAGAGTTACATACATTATTAAAGATATGAATTTAAAGTTATTACCGATGGAATTGCAAGCATGTATATCTTTTATTTACGGTTATAGACTAATGTATACAAAATGCAATTCCATTTTGTTACATTGTAATCGCTTATTATTCATGGAGTACCGGAACTTATTTTTTAGAACTTAAAATCGGAAATATAAAAATATAAAAATCAACAATGGTGACCGCAAGCAGTAGTTCCGAGATTGCAGTAAGATAATTTGACCTAACTTGTATGTTTTTGTTTAAGAATATTAATTATTTTTTCCATAGAATAGCTAATAGTTTCTATCGGCATTCAGTTTCTTATGGCATTGTTTTACATACGGAAATAGTTGTCTGCGCATGCCAAGAGTTTAACCGTGCTTTCTCATAGCTTCTGTGTCGTAGACTACAGTTAGTTATTCTGCGTTATTTCCATCGATATCTTTGAAAGAACGTCGATTTTAACAATTATCTCTGTTTCAATATTGAAAACAAAAGTTTTATTGTACCACGTACAGACAGAACATATTATTTTCTGTAACGAAACTGAATTGTTCTATGGAAGGTAGCTTTAAATTAACCCGCACTACAAAACTGCAACATTACATTTCTATAAATATATAGTTTAATTGTTTATTTCTTATACTTGGACGGAAATAAGTTCTTCCTCAGAAGGAATATCGGATCAAATTCCATTTGCAGGAGAAACCATGGAAACATTAGTGTTAGTAACTTTTTTTATTTCTTTTTTTTTTGTGTGAATAACAAAAAGAATTCATACAGCATATTTAAGATTAGCAGGGCAAAACGTTATTTTGAGTAACATTTGCTTAATTTCAAAGTTAACTGAGAATAAACAAATATACCTATATAGGGTTTGAATCTTATCATCTTATTTGTCGTATGAAACAGAATTACCAGACGATGGGTAAAAAACATCATACATTATTACATTTGTTGGTAGAATGGTATCCTTCATATTAAAAAATGAGTTTGAAACATGTATAGGTATTTATAACATGACTTTAAATATTATGGTTTTCATTATTTTCACTTGTGGGTCTTTAGCATTAAATACTTAAAACAAAATGATATCGACATAACTTAAATCTCAGGTACAATACATAATTATCACAACCTTTCTTATTTTCACAAGTTGTGAATAAACTGTTCAAACGGCAAGAACAAATCTAGTGCGTGTGCTTAATTGGACCATATTTTACGTAGGATGAGACCTTAGTAATCAGTCAAACACAGCTGCCAGTTTGACAGTTTCTATAACGTATACTTAACAGCATGTATTCGAAAACAAGTTATATCTTCTTATTTTGTAAAGCTTCATCTTTACTTGATGGATTTCAACTCTAATGGAGTAATGGGCCAGTGAAATAAAGAAATAAAATCTGCAAAGCATATTTTCCAGTTTCATTTGGCAAATCTAAAGTTTTGTAAGTCTGTGTGTGTGAGTATACATGCCTAGATATACTAACAGATAATATCTTTTTCGTAGTTGCATGATTTTGTTATATGATTTAATGATACCTTAAACTTGCAACTCCATATTTCCCCTATGCCTCACTCCCCTACACCACACGCAATATAACAGGTCAAAATCATCGAAGTCCGTATTGGCTGTTTTCTCGTCTTATAAATGAAATTTTCATAATCCCTCTTACTGTGGCTTATGTCAAAGTGGTTAAACTGAAACCAGTGGCGTTTTTGCCACTGACCATTCAAAGGCGGTACCCCAAATGTTCTCCCTTATTTGTTCGTTTTGTCCTCGCATGTGTGCTTTTTATGTGCGTGTGTGTGATACGTGTTGGTCGTGTGCATGTACGTGTGCTGTGGATAGTGATTTCAAACGTGACATTCCCTGTTGGGTATTTTTCCTTGTTTATTTTAGCATTGGCTCAATCTGTTTCATATTATATGCACAGTTTTTTCTTATATTGTGTCTAGTATTGCTTAACTGACTAATACCAATGCAGAAAAAACAAACTCAATTTTAGCTACAAAAATATTCAGGTGTATATACAAAACAGTATGTGTGTTCTAAATCATATTTCTCGCAATAGTAAAGTGATCTGAGACTATGCAAACTACACACACAACAAAGATATAACCAAACAAATAATATCAAATCACTTTAAAAACTGAACACGGTAAGTTTAATTTATTGCACGGTGTGTAGATTTCATTAGCTGGTGCGGAAATAACGTTGTATATTTTCCTTTATGTTTATCATTACATACCGTAAAAAATGTGTTACTGTTGTTTACGAGTGGAAACGTTTTCAAGACTTAATCGCCATCATCACTTTAAAAATCATCTGAGAGATTGAAAATTTCAACTATTGTTCAGGTTTTTATTGTTGTGAGGGTTGAAATTTATCCTAAAATTTTAAGTATTTCTATATGTGTTAGCAGAACTTCTTTCTCTTCAGCATAATTATCCAGCACATACATTGACCAAATTAACCAGGTACTTAATTTGGAATCAAACTGGCTATATTTTTCGTACACTTTTACAAAGACGAATCCAGTGTTTCATTGCCAACTCCAGCAGAATACACGTTTCAAGAACTTTCTAAATTTCGGGTTGAAAATACAGTAAATGACTGGATTGAAAACACTGTTCAAAAATGGTAGTTTTAACGCAAACTGGACACCTGCTTTCAGCTCGTAATCTATTCCACTACCAACATAGTTTCTCATGATTACTCTAACCACAAAGAAGGGTGCGAAACTCAGAATAAAAACCATTGAAGCCACAAACATCATTATGGTAAGGTTCCGTTCTGTGACACATTTGACCGCCACATTTTTTAAACTAGCCTTTCTTATGTATTTTCCATTTCGTCTGGATGGTGTAGCAAAAGAAACTTCTCGTTCATTAACTGCGGGTACACTCGGTGGCTGGTGTGTTCCGTCTAGAGGTGGCTGGTGTGTTCCGTCTAAAGGTGACTGGTGTGTTCCGTCTAGAGGTGGCTGGTGTGTTCCGTCTAGAGAAGAATTTGTTAAAGCGTCATCATTTCCATATGAAGTTTCCGTATACTCTTCTCCAGATATATTCTTGTTATGTGGGATATGCCAGAAACTATTTCCATTCTTAATTGTGGTGTCCTCACATTTAATGTTCTGTTGGATCTTTTGTGATACCCGTTTCCTTTTGATTCTGCGCTTTAGTATGGTAAAGACTGCATTCGAATAGGTCACAATGATAGTAATCCAAATCATCAAGATCAGGAGAAAATCCAATGCATAGAAAATAGAAGCAATGAACTTTAAATTTGGATCATCCGTGACTGTACAGAAATATCCAATTATTGTCCTGTTGATCTGTGAAACAGGAATTTCCAAGACGACAATGTCATAAATTATCAAAGTTCTAACTGCCAGAACTAGGGAAAAGATGACAATACCACCTACTATATATTTTACAGCAGGAATTGTAATCTGTTTAGCAAAAGGTTTACAGATTTTTCTGTGTCTTTCTATCGCAATTATCCATAATAAGAAACAAGATGTTGCAATTGTCCACAAACTGACAAACTGTGTTACCTTGCAAAGAAACTTTTGGCTATGTCCAATATTTACGATCATCTCAACAAGTTTCGGAATTAAAAACACACATACATTAAAGTCAACTATTGAAAGAACTATAATCAAGTTGACAGTCGTGGTTCGTTTCGACTCTAGCGTGTAAAAGACCATTGCCAAAACGTTGCCGATGAGACCCACAAAGGCTAAAACCGCTATATAGACAATTACAGGAAACAATCTCGTGAAAATTTCGTTCTGCATTTGTCGAAGTAGATCATTTTCGTAGTCTTCCATCTGAAATATGAAAGAGCTCGTTATTGTTTTCAACATATTTAAACGATCATTCTAAATCTTTTTACAAACACTAAACATAGCTTCAACGTTGTAAAAATTGTAATTCCAATCTGCAAAATATTATACATGTACAAGACCATAAATAGCCCACGTACTAAACATTGCCAAATGATTTCATTTAGAAATTTAAAGACAAAGGTTAAAAATGTAAATTATAAAATAATTACCTTGATTGTACCAAGCTTATAAGATATGAACAAAAAATACGGGGAACAGAACATCAGAGCATCTATCAGTTTTATATGGATGTGTTTTTAAGAGTATACTACATTAGATATATTACATTCTTTTATCTCCCAATAAATTTCCGGCTTAAAAGCGATTTATATTCCCTTAAGTGACAAAACCGATTGTTAAAAAAATAGCTTTGTAGTTCGATGACTGAGATCAGTTATTCATATACGTCTTAGAACTCAATAAAATTTGATTTAAAATAATCTATGACTTCTTTTGGCTATCACTTTCAGCAAACTATTTTTTTTTCAGTTTTGATGTGGTAGATCTAGTTCGTTACCAAAAAACTATTGCCCTAGTTCGAAGAAATATGTATAAGTTCTATTACATGACATCAGAAATAAATTTTCTCGGCTTATTTTTATTCTTTTTACTTATTAGCCCAGCAAAACTGTGTTGAATAGAAGCCAGTCATAATCCTTTCGTCTGCCGCTATCATATACCGATGCGCTACCAGAGCAGCCTAATGCTTTTCGCTGTTCTCCACTACCGCTACTGTTTTGCTGCTTCCAGAGACGATTTTTGCATACCAGAAAGACGGAGTTGACTATTTCCCTAGTCGAGTGATGAAGTCTTTTCGTGAAAACCGCTTTATCTCGCAATTGAACAAAGAAGAAAATTCCTAAAATATACTACATTTTTACGCCGTGGTAACTGTTATGAAAACTGTCGATACACTATGGTAGTCATCTCCATTGTATGTTAAAGATATAAATTCACTATGTTTATGCTTGTTGTTTTTTGTTAAACGCAACAGTCCACTATAGTACTTATAAGCAAATTTACCATAGTGCCGTAGTGTAAGTGATCGCTGTATAGTCTACAAAACTATGTTGTTTTCAGAATCTAAGAATGCCAAAGCCGTATAATACAGACATAGCAATACAGACATAACAAAATAGCGAAGATTGCCATAGAAATAAGTAATTATTTGATTTTTTAAAAATGTGTTTGTTAATTACCGAAACGAACAACCTCTAAAACTAATTTGTATTTTTTAAAGAATGATCATCCTTAATTAACCTGAAATGCATTGTCTTATTTTCAGTTAGCGACAACAAAAAGTTTCGTGCATTATTGAACATAATGTAATTCCTTTTCTTTTCAAAAGTACATGGCACCTGTGATTATGCAATATATCATGTAGATGATTTAAATGAATAAATCAGATCACTGTATACGAATATGATAGCTATATTAGTGACAGTTTATACTTCATAGTAAATTCTGTAGAAAATAAGAAAAAAAAACTCTATAGATTCAAGAAAAATCTAAAAAATCCCAGTAGTCCAGCGCTGTACGATGTTTGTAATCAGGATCCTCGTTTTCTTTGTACGTTTTAGGCATCTGTGGTAGACTTGCTATATACAACAGAGGTATTAGCATCCCCCATTTTTATTATGGTGCGCATTAAACTGCTATAGTAGCCGAAAGGATAAGGCACAAACTACAAACCGGCGATTCATTTAAATCGGCATGTAATAATAAACATTTATTGAATGGCTTGTTGGTCAAAAGTCAAAACAAGTGCCCGAGGTCAAAAGAACCGAGGGCCAATAATTTTTCAGAATTGACCGGCAAGCCATTCATTAAGTGTCTTATTGTATGACATTAGAAACTAAATTTTATCTCAAATGTTTGACTTTTTTAGACCAGTAAACATGCGTTGAAGACAGATCGGTCATAAAAGCATGAACTATGAACCAGCGATTTATACAAATAAAATTTCATTTGTGTGTGTATATTTTTCATATTTATGCCTAAGGTCTAGAGCCTCCTTTAGCACAGCAATTCATACTCCAGCTGTGCAGATACAGAACGACGACCTGACTAGAGAGATAGAATGGCACACACACACACACAGACACACACACGCACGCACGCACACACACAAACGCACGCACACACAAAGAGAGAGAGAGAGAGAGAATGGCATACACACAGACACATACACACACACACACACGCAAACGCACGCACACACGCACATACAAAGAGAGAGAGAGAGAGAGAGAGAGAGAGAGAGAGAGAGAGAGAGAGATAGGGGAGAGAGAGAGAGGGGGAGAGAGAGAGAGAGAGGTGCATGTCCGGACCTTACAACAGTAACAATACACATTGATACACATTTTTATTTGGCATACATTTCACTGATGTGAATCATTATCGAAGTTCTATATAAACTTTTGATTTATGTACTTTGTAAAGTTAATATGTTTGGTAACAACAAGAATATATTTTTTCACGAGATAAACACAGTATGCATACTTGGTCCGAGATTTATTCCAGCATGAATTGTATGAATACATGGTGACATATAATTACATATGAAGCTATAGCATGATGTTATCATGTCAGGATATTGAACCACGGAAACTACAAAGCATACCACAAAAAGATATGCAGCAATCCTTTATTTCATTTGTGTTCCGTCAACTATGGGCCGACATAAGAAGATATAACATATTATAATTATAGCAGGTTTGCCATTTATTTTGAATAAATATATTATCTATTAAAACCAACAATGATACAGACAGATAGCTCAGTGGTTTGCACACTGGCCTTCCAATCCCGAGGTCGGGGTTCGATCCCCGGCAGCTACTCGGGAATTTTCAGAAACGCTTTTCAGTGTTTCCCACCCAACTAGAGGTGTACTGGTCAGGAACCCAGGCAATCCTTGCGTGTATCAGTGCTATACACTGGGCACGTTAAAGAACCAGGCTGTCTATTCGAAACGAGCTAGGCTAAGTTAGCCGGATAAGCCTGTATCTGATTTCTGATCTCTCTGTCGTGGGGGCTTTGTCTCACTCTGTCCCTCTGGTCAGATCGCTCTGTGTCTGTACTAGTAGAGGATGAATTATGCGCCCTGTGTGGCTGCATTTAAACTATGTAAAGCGCCTTGGGCGCTATATAAATCTGGTATAATTTAATGTACAACGCCAGTGAATATACTATGTGTAAAATAAGGCGTTTAATCAAATAAAGCAGTTTCAGTTTTTTCAGTTTCAGATGAAAAGAGTAGTGATATAAAAGTGTTTTCTGTACGAGAAGTCTACCAAGAATGCCTTTGTCTGACATGTGATAAAAATACCTTGCGTATTAAATTTAAGGATATATTTGCCACTTGGACACAAAGAAGTTTAGCATAACTGTATAGTTATCATGGCACATAATTACCTTAGACGTTGCTTAATCCCTCAGTTCAAAGGAAACAAATTGCTTACATAACTTCCCTCCAGTCCAGGGGCCGTATTCATAAAGCATCTTAAGTATAAGTATAAGAAATTGATTATTTACTTTTATCACATGTTTGACGTCGCGGGAGTGTAATAAAGCCATTAAATAAAAACGATAATACACTAGTGTAATAAAGCTTTGACGTTGACGTCGTTTTTAGTATAGGAGACGTTGGTGAAACTGACTTGTGTATATAGTAAAGAAATGTAGAATTTTTGATATTTCACAAGAAAAAACTAACATGTGATAAAAAGAATATTACATTTGTGACTTCCCACGTTGAATTTATTAAACTCGTTGAATAAAATTGACAAAATGCTCGGCAGAGCCTCCCATTTTATTAGTTTATTCAACTCGTTTAATAAATTCAATATAAAAAGACACTCATGTAATATCCTCTATAAGTATAACTTAGGTAAGAAATTTATTTTACTTAAGTATATATGTTATTCATAAAACAACTTAATAAGTAATTCTTGGCTTTTATTGTGGACGAAAACATTAAAAAACAACATTAATTTCAGACAGATACAACATGCACAATTATGTTTAAAGTGCTTTTATCTGAAAAACAACACTTTAATCGTACTCACGACGCCATTTTGTTTTCTGACTTAAGTCATTTTTTACGTATCTTAAGTTTAAGCTGTTTTATGAATAGGACTTAAGTTTTTACTTAGACTTAAGCTGAAATCACCACAAAATTAAGTAAAATCTTCAACTTAAGTCAAAACTTATACTTAAGATGCTTTATGAATACGACCCCTGATCTTGTTTCATATTCATAAAATTGTGTTGTTTTTGAATATTTCTACCGTCAAGTATATCATTCAGCCGCCGCACATTTTTGCACGGATTTCACGGGCTTCAGGTAAATTTATCCTTTAAAAACTACTATACAGAACAGATACTGTGCAGCTTAAAAGAAAACTGTATAATACAATTCAGTATAAAATGTACTTATAAGCGCCTTTGATCTCTGTTTAAACGAATTAGTGATGTCTTATTATCTCTATTATATTCGCCTTTGTGATGATTAAGTGATTATATTAGTAATCGAGTGAATATTTTTGTGGACATGACTTTTATTTTAGGACAATATTTTATTGACTTTGTCCGAAATCTCATTTCAATTTATTGGTGTCAGAATATACATTGTCAGTGTCATGTCGGCAAAGATGTTTTATATATTAATAATCAACATTATTTGGCATGTCTATTAAATAATTCGGGGCGGTATTACGGTAGTTTCTCAAAGTGTAGATATAGTGATAGACACAAATGTTAATCCCACCTGCCCACTTAGCTTAGTTGGTAGAGCGTCGGTCTACGGATCGCGGGGTCGTGAGTTCGATCCTCGGGCTGGGCGTATTTTCTCCGTGACTATTTGATAAACGACATTGTGTCTGAAATCATTAGTCCTCCACCTCTGATTCATGTGGGGAAGTTGGCAGTTACTTGCGGAGAACACGTTTGTACTGGTACAGAATCCAGGAACACTGGTTAGGTTAACTGCCTGCCGTTACATGACTGAAACACTGTTGAAAAATGGCGTTTAACCCAAAACAAACAAACAAACAAAAATGTTAATCCTACCAGGTATTTATATATGCACCGGTGTGATACCAGTACAGAATTAACTGCATGGTTAAAAACTTTGTGTTAAGTCATTTCATTTAAAGTGTCATTTTCAAAAGTATATTTGGAAGAGTTTTTCTTTTTTTATATTATTTATTATTAGTTATTTGTCATTGCTTTGGAATCGAATGACAAACTGCAGACTGGTTCGCAGCTCACGATTTGAACTGCAAACTGCAAACTTGTCTGCAGTTCACGATTCAAAATGAAAGTGCAAAGCCGGAATGCTACCATTTTAATTTTAGTACTTAGTAAGTAGTTGTTTAATGGAGTTTATGGGTCAGCACTCCTTCCCTCTCCATTAGAATTAAAAATTGCCGGCTAGTCTGCGGTTCTCAGTTTCCAATTCAATTTGCGAACTGTCTGCACTACCTCTCCAACTCTCAGAATGGCAAACTGGCGGCTTGACTGCAGTTCCGATTCGATTCACGAACTGCAAACTGGTCGCAGTTCTGCAGTTCACGATTCAAAATGACTTATAATTCAAATACTAAGATAGTGGTTATTAAATAAATGTTAATTGTCTGTACTCTCTCCTCGTCTGTTAGGTCTGCAGATTTCAGTTTCCAGTTCGAATTGCGAAATGTAAACTTGTCTGTAGTTCCCATTTCGCAGTTCGCGTTCGCAGTTCGCGATTCGAAATGCGAACTGCAAACTGGTCTGCAGTTCGCGATTCGAAATGCGAACTGCAGACTGGTCTGCAATTCACGATTCAAATTCAAGGTGCAGTCTGATCAGCACAGCCCTCCGATTTGCAGACTAGAATGCATTTTACAATTCGATGGTCATTGCTTTGGAATCGAATGACAAACTGCCGACTAGTTCACGATTCGAACTGCGAACTGCAAGCTTGTCTGCAGTTCACGATTCAAAATGAAAGTGTAAGGCCGGAATTCTACCATTTTAATTTTAGTTCTTAGTAAGTAGTTGTTTAATAGAGTTTATGGGTCAGCACTCCCTCTCCCATTTAGAGCATCAGTAAGTTGATTTTGAACTTCACTGATTATGTTTAAAACATTAAAAGTGCAGTTGTATTAAAAACTTGAAGAGCCATACATTATTTAGGGTCTAGCAAAACATTTAGGGTAGATCGGGATACCGAAAATAAACAATTGTTTAAGCATGTGAACTGTAGATTTGTTTGCAGTTCGAAATTCGAATATCGACTGAGTGCGAAATGCAGACCAGTTCACAGCTCGCAATTCGAATCGTGAGCTGCAAACTGTCCGCAATTCGAATCGTGAACTGCAACCTGCAGACAAATAGCAGTTCGCAATTCGAATCGGAAACTAAGAGCTGCAGACTAGTGAACTGTGAACTGTAGATTTGTTTGCAGTTCGAAATTCGAATCTCGACTGAGTGCGAACTGCACACCAGTTTGCAGTTCGCAATTTGAATCGTGAACTGCGAACTGCACACCAGTTTGCAGTTCGCAATTCGAATCGTGAACTGCGAACTGTAGACCAGTTTGCAGTTCGCAATTCGAATCGAAAACTAAGAGCCGCAAACTAGCCGGTACTTTGCAGCCCTAATGAAAGGGGTGGGGGCGTGCAGACCATTAACATTTATTTATCAACACTAACTTGATATTTTAAGTATAAGAGTAACGTTCCACGTTCCAATATACTTCCATTTTGAATCGTGAACTGCAGACCAGTTTGCAATTCGAATCGTGAACTGCGAACTGCAGACTATTTTGTAGTTCGCAATACAAATTGTGAACTTCGAGAACTGTGACCTGCAGACCAGTTTGCTGTTCGCAATTTGAATCATGAACTGCAAACTGTGAACTGCAGACCGGAAACTAATAACTGGAGACCTGCCGGTAGTAACATTTCTAGTACTTTCAATTTGAATCGTTAACTGCAAACCAGTATGCAGTTCGCAATTTGAATCGTGAACTGCGAAGTGCGAACTGCAAACTATTATGTAGTTCGCATTCGAACCCGAAACTAAGAGCCGCAGTCTAGCCGGCACTTTGCAGTTCTAATGGAGGGGGAGAAAGTGCAGACCATTAACATTTATTTAGCAAACACTGACTTAGTACCTAAAATGTAAGAGTAATGTTCCAATATACTTTCATTTTGAATCCTGAACAGAAGACCAGTTTACAGTTCGCAATTCGAATCGTGAACTGCGAACTGCAGACCAGTTTGTAGTTTGCAATTCGAACTGGAAAGAAAGAAATACGTACTGGCCGGGGCTTTCCAATTCTTAAACTAATGGAGGGATAGGGAGTGCAGACATTTTTCCTCTATTTAGCAACCAATTATTAGGTATTAAAAAGTAAGAGGAACGGTCAAATATAATTACATTCTGAATTGTGAACTGCAGAGCAGTTTACAGTTTGCAATTCGAATCGGAACTGAGAACTGCAGAATAGCCGGCAGGTTGCAATTCTAATGGAGTGGGAAGAAGTGCTGACCTATAACTCCTACTTAACAACTATTTACTTAGTACTTAATTTATAATAGTAAAATTAATTGTACTTAAGTTTTGAATCATGAACTGCATACAGCTTGCAGTTAACAGTTCGAATTTCATGTTAACTGCAAACCCGTCTGTAGTTGGCCATTCGATTCCAAAGCCACAACCATCGAATTGTAAAATGCATTCTGTTTCAATTCGCAGGGCAGTGCTGATCAGACTGCAATTTGAAATTTGATTCGTTAACTGCTGACCAGTTTGCACTTTGCAATACGAATCGTGAACTGCAAACTGCGAACTGCAGACCAGTTTGCAGTTCGCGATTCGAATCGGAAACTAAGAACTGCAGACTAGCTGGCGGTTTGCAATTCTAATAGAGGGAGAGTAAGTGCAGACACTTAACCTCTATTTAACAACAACTTACTATGTACTTATATCATATTAGTAACATTCGTTGTACTTTCATTTTGAGTCGTGAACTGCAGACCAGTTTGCAGTTCGCAATTAGAATCGGAAACAGAACTGCATACTAGCCGGCAGTTTGCAATTCTGATGGAGGAACAGGAAGTGCAGATACTTAACCTCTATCTAGCAACCACTTACTAGGTATTAAACAAGAGCTTCGCAATGTGGAGCAGTATAAGCCAGAAGGTATGAACTTTGACCCCTAAGTGTGACCTTGACCTTGCACTTGCCATCCAGAGCATGCACTCTGCGCATCGTCTCGATGTGGTGAACATTTGTGTCAAGTTTCTTCGAAATCCTTGAAGGGGTCAAAGAGTTATAGAGCGATGATTTTTGACCGCTGTGTGTGACATTGACCTTGAAACGAGACATCCAGAACATGCACTCTGCACTTAGTCTTTTGATGTGGTGAACATTTGTGCCAAGTTTCTTTACAATCAATCAAGCACTTCAAGAGTTACAGAGCGGAAACGAAACACACTTATATGGCTATTGATTCCTAAGTTTGACCTTGACCTTGAAGCCAGCCATCCAGAACATGCGCTCTGCACGTTATCCCGATGTAGTTAACAATTGTGTCAAGTTTCTTTGAAATCCTTCAAGGGGTCCAAGATTTACAGAGCAGACACGAAATTGATAACGGACAGACGGACAGACATTGTTTAACATAATAAGTCCTTTCGGGCGTATAAAAAAAGTAAGAGTAACGTTCCAATATACTTTCATTCTCAATCGTGTCTAATAGAGGTGAACTCCAGACCAGTTTGCAGTTCGCAATTCGAATCGTGAACTGCGAACCGCAGACTAGCCGGCAGTTTGCAATTCTAATAGAGAGGGAGGGAGTGCAGACCCATAAACTCTATCTAACAACTCGATTCCAAGCCATGACCATCGCATTGTGAAATGCATTCTAGTCAGAAATTCGAAGCGCAGTGCTGATAAGACTGCGCTTTGAAATTTGAATCGTAAACTGCAGACCAGTTTACTGTTCGCAATTTGATTCGCGAAATGCAAACCGGTCTGCACTTTGAAATTGGAAACGGAAACTGCGAGCTGCAGACCAACTTAACTGAAATATGTTGCATTACTTTTGATCCCACCCTCGTATAAACACTCACCGTCCGTTTTTTAATTGTTTTCGTTACCTAAAAGTTTACGTACTATCTATACAAGATGTGCTCATTTTTTCAGGTCGGTCTTTTTTTAGCAGCATCATTGCCCTCACTTGGCCATCTCTAGATATAGATTTTTATTATCGAAATTCAGATTTGGTTTTGAAAGTCTTTGATAGTATTTCAAAGACTTCTGCAACAAAGTATATCAAAATTTGATTGCATGGAGATGTTGTCATGGCAATTTCTATTTGTATTTTTTAAAATTATAAGACACACGAAGTAATGAAATGGCACATTTTGGACTTTTTTGTTTGTTTGTTTTTATTTAGCATGAATTCATCACACTTTTCTCTATCAGACAGCAAAACCTTTGAAAGTTCCAATATAAAATATTGTTCAATGAATTTTCAGGATAAACGGTAAACATTTTTCTTGTGTCTACCATAACACCTCTAAGCTCGGAGCATTTTGGATTATCAGCTACGTATTGTATTTAACGAATATGTGATGATGATGATGCGATCATGTATTGCCTAAGATTGAGCTACAGTTGGAGTTTTCTTGTCCCCATTTTGTTACCTTCTGTATAATTTAAATGAATTTGTTGGTGTGAATAAAAAGCAACCAAGCCCGCCTGCTTAGCTTAGTAGGGAGAGCGCAGATCTACGGATCTCGGGGTCGTGAGTTCGAGCCCTGGGCGACGCGTATGTTCTCCGTGACGATTTGATAAAAGACATTGTGTCTGAAATCATTCGTCCTCCAACTCTGATCCATGTGGGGAAGTTGGCAGTTACTTGCGGAGAACAGGTTTGTACTGGTGCAGAATCCAGTAACACTGGTTAGGTTCACTTCCCGCCGTTACATTACTGAAATACTGTTGAAAACGGCGTTAAACCAAAAACAAACAAAAGACAAGAAAGCAACCTTTATGATATATCTTTCCACTACAGTTTCTATCTGTGTTTGGCCTACTTTTCGAAGTTTGGCCCTGGCTATGTTTACTGGGCTTAGTTTCCAGGGAGTCTTTTCTGTTTGTAGCCTAAATATTAGGGACAGTTTTCATCAAATATATAACGGAATTTTGACTGGTTCTTTTTTGAGAAGAAGCAATTATTTATTGTATTATTCTGAATAATGACTTCTTAAGCATTTAGTACATGATTTTCTAAAATGAAGCTGTTTGGCTTGTTAATAGAAAAATAAGGACAGAGTGAAATACAAATGTCTTTTTTCCTAAAAGTCAAGATTTGAAGCCTCGTGAAGTATTTGAAATGATTCGAATCGTTTCGTAATCTCTTTATCTGAAAGGTCTGTATCCCACAGTTTCCTTTTAATAAACCGTTCTTGAATAAGGCTTTAAATTGGACACGGAAGGAAATTGAAACGGTTCACACTACTGAACTACTACAGCAGCAGCAACAACTGTTCTCTTCTGTAACTACTATTTAATATTGTACTAAGTTCTAAGATAAAATATACATCAGTGTCTTGCTTCATAATTCCCTAACCTAGTTCTCTAACATATTCTCAGTTATTAACAGAACTCTTATTCTTCGGCATACATTCATCAATGTTAATTGCCTCGGTTCTAATATAACTTATTCATTTTGCGTGTATCGGGCAAACTATGTAACCTGAGTACCAAAAGTGATACTGAAGTTCTATCTCAAAAGTTCTGCTTATGAAAAAAAATGATTCGTGTCTTGAGTCATGCGATGTGATCAAAAGACCGGGTGTTTATAATTACTGTGTCAATTATCCAGTTAGTCAGCTTTCAAAACGATTAGTAATTTTGAAACATACAGTGCTGGACAATGCATAAACTGAACGAAATAATGTAACCTATCAGTTATTACAAATGACTAATTTAGATCGGAAAGCTAATTGTGAAAAGGAATGCGGAATATATTCATCAAGTACATGACTTATTCTTGACCGAAAAGCTATCTGAAAAGAATGCCTAAAATATTTGGTATAATGGATTCTTTCAACCATTAAACCAAAATACCATAGAAGAATTGATTTATATCTTTTTCTGATAATTGAGGAAACTTATGATACATTTTGGTAGTTCATTGAACTTCTATACTAGACATAATTATTTTGTTCATTAAAAGTATTGGTGAGAAAGTTTAATCTATCTAAAGATTATAATTATAGAGTTTAACATAATATTGTAAATTCTGATATATCGATGCCAAGAAAAATAGTATCTTTATAATGCTCAATCTTTCTGTCTTTAATTTGGTATGAACATGAAACATAGCATACTTATTATTCTTCAGAAATGTAAAGAAAAATCATTTTCAAGCAAGGCATCCTGTCACTGTTTAGAGTGTCTGAAAAAAGAGGTTATAACCAGGCTATTCTTAGTCACACAGCTTGTTACGTGTTCTGTCCGTTGGCAGCTCTTTGCCTTACGGAACTGGGTATAGAAACCATGATAGCCATTCGGATTGAACTTGGCGAGGGGGTGGGGCATTTATTTACACTTTCTACTTTCTCTGGAACATAATTGGGGTTACGAGCATAAAGATTTTGTGTGCAGCATTACCCGGCTAAAACTCCAAGTGATGTTAAGTCACTGACCGTTCAAAGTCGATGCCCACACTGTGTTTCTTTAGTTGTTTGTTTCTCCGTGTCTCATTGTTTTATTTTATCTATATGATTTTGTAAAAATGGCAATAATTAGCATTCACGTATGACTGTCTGTTCTTATTTCTAATCATCTTGTGTCAAACTACCCTTTAACAAACTCCCATATCTATTCCTTGAACATGTTTAATTTGGCTAAAGACATCATGGGGTCTGCAACATAATTGCATATAAATATCTCAGCACTCAACAATAAATTAATTCATTTCACAAAAGAGGGGTATCAAATACAATAAAACACTACTGTGCCATTAAAAACACCTTTTTGTTAGTTTCCAACGTATGAAATTTCAGACCTGGTATTGTAGAAGCCGTGAAGAGAAATTGAACAGTACACATATTTCTAGTTTTATTCATTATACAATGTTTTCCAAAATTAATTTTCGAAAAGTATTATATTTTCAACTACATATCATTTGATGAAATTCAAAGTAATAAGAATATATAGAACAATGTATATATTACACATCAAAACGGCTTTGGTAGTTCATTTGCAAATTTTACTTCATAATTACATTCTCCCTATTCGTTCCATTGAAAAATATGACGCTCAATGTCTCTGAACCACAAAAGAAAAGGCGCCAAATGAACGAAAATGCCACTTAGTGATAACGTGTCGTTGTTTTAATGACGCCCGCGTGTAGTCAAGGAGAACATACAGCAAAATACGTGCAGTATATAAAAAAAAACTTGGTAGCAAATGGAAAGAAAATAGAATCTTAATATAACAGAATGTAATCAGTTTTAGAAGTTCTTGAGGAAATAAACAAAACGTATGACGGCAAAGTAACCATGATTTGCACCAGCGATTTGTGGATTTTCCGATCATATTCTGTCGTTAATTCTAATGAACTACCAAAACATCTTTTAAGTATATATACTGTCATAATGTCAAGTCTTTAAGATGATGTTTAGAAGTATACATTAAATCTCTAAGAATATGTAAACGAATTGAGAATAAGAAAATTACATAAACAATTACGATCATCCGTACACAAAGCTGCAACACTTTAGGGAAAAAAGAAAACAAATATTGAAAAGAGAGGTCCATTCAGTTTGAATAATGACATAGTAAGGCACCCAGTATGCACATGAAGTAAACAAAATGTTGATAACTAGTGTAGAAATAAGAGTATAAATTAAAAAAGAATCTCTTATTGGTTGAAGGTGCGGATTGAAATAGCTGGTCCGAGTGTAACTGTTTATGCGGTAACGAGGCGTTGCCGAGTTACCGCAAAAACAACTGTCCGAGAACTAGATATTTCAATCACCGTCAACCAGTGAAAGATTTTTGTTTTCATTCTCTTTTACAGATTACATGTATGCACCGTAAGTAGTTATAACTGCAGTTTATTTCCAGCATATCATGATAGAGGAAGATCACAGATTGTACATCTTGGTAGAACCACTGACCTTCAACAAGCCAGCTTGGTTCCTTCCTCAAATGAAATAATTTTAACTGTCAGATAAAATTAAAAGGTACTAGCGGACTTAGAAAGAAATCACATTAAATTTTGTCTTTTTTCCATCGACAGAGATAAAATTAATTCTGATGTGATATTGTACATATTTTTGTATGTGTGAAGATAATTGTTATACATTCGGAGAAATTCATTTATGCTATGTACGCAATTTAGGTCATATAGCTATCTTTACGTATCTGAGGAGGTGTCCCTCTTATAATTAGTATAGACAAGGACAGACTCCTCGGTAGAACCACTAACCAAGATAACATGAGCGAATTTTGCGAACTCAAAAAGATGATGAAAAAAAAAAAAACCCACAAAAAACACAAGGCCCATTGAGCATATGTTATTCTTTTTTTTTTGTATTTTGTTTCTTAATGATATAGCTATGCAGAATCATATATGCACATAATTACGCTAAATGAGTGAAAGCTAAAGATTTTAGTGATCATCAAGTCCCTCCTGTAACAGTAAACAAAAAATCTTCCGATGTCTCAAATTTCGAGTGAATGAACTGTAACTTTTGGGTTAATGTATCTAATGCACAATATGTATTTAAAGCAAATACTATATTTTACACTTTGTACAATGACGGTGCCACTCTTGCAAAGTCAAAACCTGCAGAATCCACGTTTAAGGAATTTTCTGAATTTGGAATTGAAAACACCGTAAATGATCGGATTGAAGACACTGTTCAGTATTGGTAATTTTAACGCAAACTGGATTCCGGTTTTCAGTTCATAATCTATACCATTACCAGCATAAATCCTCATGATAACTCTTATCACAAAGAAAGGTAAAAAACTCAGGATGAAAACAATTGATGCCGCAAACATCATAATGGTAAGGTTCCTTTCTATGACACTTTTGACCGCGACGAATCTGATACAAGCTTCTCTTACGTCCTTTGTATTACGTCTTGATTGGTTGCTTGCAGAAGACGTACTTGCTTTTACGGCTAACATAGACGGTGGCTTGTGTTTTACATCCAGAGATGAACAAGTGTTATCATAATCATATCTACGTGAACTTTCCGTATTTTCCTCCCTGGATACATCACAGTCTTCTGAAATATGCCACTTACTACCGTCATCAGCAGCACGTGTATCGGAGCTGGTTTCTCTTACGCTAAGTTCACTTTTTACGCTTTGTTGCAACTTTCGCGGTTTCCGCTTCATTTTGCGTCTCTGCCTCAGTACGATGAAAATTGCATGTGAATATGTCACAGTAATGGTAATCCATATCATTAAGATAAGAAGAAAATCCAGTGCATAGAAAAAAGAAATAATGATCTTGAAGTCTGGGTCATGCGTAACTGTACAGTAGTATCCAATTGTAGTCCTGTTAATACTTGAAGTAGAAACGTCGAAAGCAATTGTGTCATAAACGATCAAATTTCTAGTTGCAAGAGCAAGAGAAAATATGACAATACCTGCTACTATATATTTGACTGCAGGGGTTGTAATCTGGGCAGCAAAAGGTTTACAGATTTTTCTGTGCCTGTCTATTGAAATGACCCATAACAAGAAACACGAAGTTGCAACTGTCCACAAACTGAGAAAATGTGTCAACTTGCAGAGAAACCTTTGACTATTACCAACATTTAAAACTATCCCAATAAGATTTGGGATAAATATTATACACACGATAAAGTCCACTATTGATAAGCTAATTATTAGATTCACAGTCGTGGTTCGTTTTGACTTTGTTGCGAAAAAGATCATCGCCAAAATATTGCCGATGATCCCTACAGTGCCTAAAACCGCAATTACTACAATAATAGGAAGCAGGCGTATGTAAATGTCGTGCTCTGTCTGGCGCAATATATCATCTTCACTGTTCTTTGAATCTGCCATCTGAATAAAGATATAATCAAGTGTCCTTTTTTATTCCGCTTAAATACATTTGAAGCTATAAACCGAAGTTTGTTTTACTGGAACTATAAATATATGCGCTATAAATAATATATTTGCCCATAATTTGTGATATATAAAAACATCTTTAACTTCCTTGAAGAAAGCTGATTTCATTACTTTGTTTACAAATTGCTTGAATGAGTAAATTGTATTTGTAAGCGATTGTTTTATTTTATCATATGAGCATTTCGATGATTCATTTCCTATCAGACAAAATCAGGACTGCAAGACGGAATGCAAGTGTTCAAGTAACTACAATATGACAGACAATATCAATTGGTTATCAAGAAATTTATTTTTATACTCTTTCCATTAGTTATAAGTATTAGCTATTACGTCATTCCGTTTTGTTATTATACTCTGATGAAATCCAATGGACGAAACATGTTAGTTTTAAAGTAAAAAGTATATATCTGGAGTTAGTTCTTCGCATTATCTATCATTAGGTAATAAATGAAGAAGCGTATAACTCAAGCAATCTAAGTTAATGTAGTCTCTGTTTGTTCGAGTCTCTTCTTGAAGGCGACATCTCTCGCACTCCTATCATCGGCTTATAAGCGAAATTATAGGTAAACCAGGTACATTTAATGTACTATATGTTCCCTTTGGAAACACTGAGTCCGAGTATGTGAAGTGATCCGACACTTTTGGTCACATGAACATTTCAGTTTTTACCTGTGAAGAAAGCTCTCGTAGTGTAATTAGCTCAGACAAGGTACAGCGCGGGCGCAAGACTGACAGGGCAGTCGCCTCATATTAGTTATTTTCATATCCTGTCTCTTCTAGTCGTGTGACGCATTTAGGAAATACTATTTCTTGTCGGGACTCCTTTTTAAATTGCTTAAAATCTAAAGTTGACATAGCGTTTCTTACTTTCCCAGGAATGTAGGTTGCTGCACTTGAATCACGGAATTTTCATCTGGAAAAGCACCGTTATGGTTTTTAGATCGGCCAGGAAACGGTTATCGTTTTTCTGAATCAGACGTCATTATAGCATTTACAAGTTCAACTCATGCCTAACGTTTGATTTGTGTCTGGCACATGGGTGGATTCTGTTTCAATGTGGGCGGATTGAGTTTAATTACTTATTTAAGAGTCCAGGATATAAAATCACAAAATACCCATACTACTATGACCACTCTCTAGGATAAGGTTTATTTTGCTTTACATATGCTATTACATATACGTGTTCTGGTTAAACGGACCGGAAAAGATTTTCCCATTTAAACATGGTCATTATTTAGTCTAGTTCATCAACTTTTGAAATTGCATCAATTTGCTTTTCATATTTCTGTTTGATTTTCGACAAGCTGACATCGTATTGAACAGTATGATGCCTTAGTGTGACAACTTCGTGAAGGTAGGCAATACCTAAACGTTTTGTGTAAAATGTCTAGCCTTTTGAAATTTCCTTTGTAAAATTTTGCCATTATATACACCAGAAAGTATTAAAATTTAAGTTTTTTTCTGAATTTGTTGTTGGAAAATTATCATTTAAATCAAAACAACTATCATATGATAGGTCATTCTCGATTGGTGGTCTAAAGATGTGGAATGAACTCACTTATGAAAAAAGAAACTGGGACACTTTCAGTCAATTTAAATGACATCTTTAACTGTATCTTTTAAATATAACTGTGTAAGCATTATTTGGTATAATAGAAGTAGTTAGTGATGGTTTTAGTAACCAGGTAGGGGTAAAACAGGCACATTTGGAAGTTTGCTGTTAAGCTGTTCGTTTCCATATCAAGCTTTCCTTACCACAACCATCCACAATATGATTGCATTTTTAAACCTATTCATGAATTGTCAGGCATTGCAGGTTCCATAAAATCATTTTATCTATATTACAAAAATGTATTCATTATATCTACAAATTTCTTAATGAATATTTCTGATCAAATTATACTTAGTGACATTGTTTTCGTTTTATTCATATAATTTGTGCCGCATCTGAAAAAGAAGGAAGTGGTTTAATCTCGGACAGTATTTTATCGTCATGTATACAGTTTTGCTCTGACTATCATGCAAGGTTTTGTTTGATTAGCACAATTTTAGGAATTGCAAACACTGTTTGCATTATTTACCTATTGTTTAGCAGCATTGCTTCACCCAATTTCTTTCACTTCAAAATCGAAATGGCGTACCTTAATTGAGCTATGCTGTTATAAACATTTAATTGATATACTTGGTAAAATAAATACATTTTATGAGAATTTTCAACATTTAAAGACATAAAATATTTTAATGAAAGATGGCCATTGAATATTATAGATTATGTTATCAGAGAATGTTGCCATTTTCTTTAAATGAATATATTATCAATTAAATCTTAAAATTAAAATTTATGAAAATTATATGTAATAAACGTCTCAAGGTCAGCTTTTAACGAGAATTTTTAAGAATTCTCTCCCTTAATAATCGACTGTGTTAAAGCAATACCTTTTAAGTTATAATATCTCCCTTACATTAGCTAAAGTCTTGTCATTCATGACCCATGTCAATAATTCTTTGTCATGGATTTTGCATTGCTCTTAATATTTTGCTTTGGGCAATACACGGAAATCAAGCCCGCATATTACTCCATAGAAAGCAATAAAAGATGTAGCCATTTTTATATAAATCATGTTATTTTATAGATTCATATAGAAATATTATTCTTGTAAAGATATAAAACATTTCTGTAAAAATGAACAATATTATGTTAGCTTATGATATTGCGAAATTCGTGTTGTCATGTAACTGAAAATGAAAATATTTAAATAAATTTATTTTCTTTTCATTTGAAACTTTGAAAATGACAGCTAAACAGCTGGAAATGAATGAAAGAAAGAATCTATTTATTATAATTATTAATTATGTTTCTGATTTTACCTATCAGCATTGGTGTAGGTGAGTCATTGAGATCCGAACTCATTTATATTTTAAATTGGCTCTGATTCATCCTGTCTGCTTTTTTTATAGAGTCAAAAGATACTTAGTCTTGTATAAACAATGATATACATAAACCAAATATGCCATTCAAATATATATGTGTTTGTAGTTATTATACAATTTTGTTATACAATTCAATCACGAAATCAAATTTATCCGTGTAAACTAAAGTCTTTAGCTGTAAAGGCGGCTATTTTTGCATGCTTTCCACGAACAAAACCGTGACAAAAATGTAGGTCGTACTAATGAGATAATGTGCAAACTCATGGAAAGCATGCTATTATAAATGTTTTTTAATGTTTTTTTTTTTCAAACTTGGATTTCATTTCTAAAGTAGACATGATAACCCTTTCTTTGCACAGCGTGGAAACCACGCTGCATCTTTTATTCAAATAAATGTACACATTCGCTACCCCCTCTAAACAGCTTTAATTAACCGTCTAACTTGTAAATTACAATATTTCATAAAAAAAATATTCTTTGACGTAGTTTTTCTCCTGTCGTCGAATTTTTCAATATTCCAAAGATATTTAGCTTTCAGTCGGAACTAATGTAATTTATGTTGATTCGCATTGTTCTCATAAACAGTTTGGTGTTCTATCCCGTTCTGTTCATTTTTTCTATTTCCTTTTGTCTAATGAGACCATTGTGAACATTACTTTTTCAAAAGTCTTTATTGAATCGTACGTCAGTTGTTGGTATATGCAGTTCCGTAAATTAGCGCCGTTTAAGTTACATCAGAACTTTAAGAAATCCACATGTTTTTGTTATTTTTGTGGAAGTTAAATGGAAGCCTTTACCCTATTACAATTATAATTATACTTTTGTATTGTTTATTAAGTCAAGAATACATACTTAATTATTATGTGATGATAAATTGTCATGCTTTAAAAAATATAATTTTTTTGCCTCTAAAGTAAAAGAAATTGAAAAGTTTAGTGATTTTCACTATATATTCAATATAAGCGGTGGTGATAGGTTTAAAACAAAATTGAAAGCAAAAAGATGTTCAGTTAGAATAAATATTTTCACATTTAATTGAAGAGAAGAAATTGATGTATACTGTCATATCTGCTAAAATATTCACAAACCAAAAGACATATTTGAAATTAATCATTGAAAATAAATTTCCTATATAATCCACTGTTCAAAGTAATATAAGCAGGGAAACCAATATTGATTATCGGATAATTTTAAGGGTGACAATTTACTATGATAAGCCAGTCAAATATAATGAAAGCTGGGGGTATTCCTTATAAGATGTCTACCCAGTAATTCCTTTGTTTATGTTTCTAACATGATGTGTTACAAGAAATATCTTGCGCATTTAAGGATATATTTGCCACTTGTACACTTTATAATTTTTCATTACTTTAAAGCTTTTATGACACAGAATAACCATATAATAATTTGCCCTCTACGTACATAATTTGTTGCGACGAATTAGTGATTTCTTAACATCTTTGTTATAATCGCCTTTGTGATGATTAAGTGGTTCTATTAGTAATTCAGTGAATAATGTTTAGACGTGACTTTTTATATCAAGACAATTATCTTATAGACTTTGATCGAGACGTACGTGTATTGGCCAAAGTCTTTTTTCGATTTATTGTTTTTTTTTAAATACACTGTCAGCGTTTTGTTGGCAAAATAACGTATAACGATTAACATCATTTGGCATGTATATTGAAGACTACGGGGCAGAATTACGGTAGTTTCTAAAAGTGTGCTTTTTTCAGGTTGGTCTTCATGTAGCATTACCCTCGTGCTCAGCTGATCATTTCATATTATCGGTTTTAAATAGAGCATATCACAAACTGTTAAAATATTTTACTAAATTTTATTATCGAAATTCAGCTTTGGTTTTGAAGATTTTTATCAGAAATTCAAAGACTTAAGCAACAATTCATATAAAAGTTTTTAATGAGATGTTATGGCAATTTCTATTTTTACTTTTTAAAATTATAAGACACTCGAAGTAATGAAATGGCATTTTTGACAATTGTTTTTCTTTTGTTTTTATTAAAAATGAATTATCATACCTTCTTCTATCAGATGGCAGAATCTTTAATTTGAAAGTTCAAATATAAAATATTCGTTTGATGAATTGTCGGGATAAACCGTAAACATTTTTTTATGTTTACCATATCACATCTTTGCTGGCTGTAAATTTAGTCGAGGATTTTCTTAAATCATCAACCACGTGTTGGATTTAATGAATATGTGATGATAATAATGCTGTCATCTAAAGCCTGAGAGGGAGCTGCAGTTGAGTTTTATTGCCTTTCAAATAAGCATATTACCAATTTCAATGCAGTGATAATAAATATCTTCTTTGATATATCCCCAATTTTTATGGATATCCCTATCTACTTAACCGCTCCCCCTGTCCTGCTTTTACCACGTCCACATTTTGTTACCTTCCATCTAATTTAAATGAATTTGTTGATGTGTATAAAAAGCAACCTTTATGATATATCTTTCCACTTCAGGTTCTATCTATGTTTGGCCTATTTTGCGAAGTGCGACTCAGGCTGTGTTTGCTATATCCAATGCTTCCAGCGAGCCTTCTCTTTCCTATTTTTGTATGTAACTTGAATTATTTGATTGTTTTTTATCAAATAAATGAAACGGAATTCTGATTTGCTCTTTTTGAGGAGTAAATAATTTATATTAAGTTTAAATAAGTATTGACTTCGTAACCATTTCGTGCATAGACCATTTTTAATGAAGTTGACTGATTTGTTAGGAGAACGGTGATAGCTTGGACCCCTTGCTACATGGTTATGATTTATAAAATTCATATAAACATATTTGACAAGGTGTACTGAATAAAATGAAAGACTACATTGTGGATGTTTTATGTTGTGTCTGTGTTCACATGCGCGAAATTGAATTATTTACCAAGATGTGAAATATCAGATCTGATGCTGAAGCCGTCAAAAGAAATAAATTAACAGAAGAACAATGTAGATATTTCTAATTTAAATATGCTATATACAATGTATTACAAAACTGATTTGTGAAAAGTATTACATTTGAAATTTATTATGCATTTCTAAACAATAGAATGTAGGCATTGATTTCTTTAAAGAATAAACAAAAAAGCCAGGCCATGAGAAAACCAACATAGTTCGTTTGTGACCAGCATGAATCCAGAGCAGCCTGAGCATCCGCGCAGTCTCGTCAGGATCCATGCTGTTCGCTAAAAGTTTCTCTAATTGCAATAGGCTTTGAAAGCGAACAGCATGGATCCTGACCAGACTGCGTGGATGCGCAGGCTGGTCTGGATCCATGCTGGTCGCAAACGCACTATGTTGGTTTTCTCATGGCGCTGCTCAAATGATATGAGCAAACAATCCCATTTTATGTCAAATTGGCGCAATTTATGTTATATGATGACTGCAACGCTTGTGGTGAATCCTTCTACAAATTATTTCAGGCACGGATAAATCTGTGGGTAGAAGCAACGAATTAAATAAAAACTCAGTCATTGAAGCTCTTTGAATATAAGCAATTCATGATTTATTTTCATAGACCTTCTGAAAATATAACAGCCACTCTTCTTTTGGTATTTTGTTCTTCAATGTTATAGCTACGCAGACCCATTGAAACGCGCAGAATATATCTCAGTTTCGATATAAGTAATCATCTGACATATAATCCCATCAAGACATGAACGAAGATCAAGGTTTAGACGTTTTTTTCACTATCATAGTTGCGTAATATATTATGGAAGAATGAAAGTTTAGTATGTTACCCTAACTATAATCTTTTGTTCAGTTTAGTATTTGTAGTTATCACTCGAAGTCATCACTCAGATTTTTATGTGGTTCACACCAGCCTTTGCATTCATTTTTTTTTTGTCAAAATGGTCAAAACCCACATTTTAAAAACTTCCTAAACTTGGAATTGAAAACACAGTAAATGACTGGATTGAAGACACTGTTCAGAACTGGCAATTTTAATGCAAACTGGATTACTGTTTTCAGTTCGTAATCTACCCCAGTACCAAGATAAATCCTCATGATTACTCTTATCACAAAGAAAGGGGTAAAACTCAGAATGAAAACAATTGATGCCGCAAACATCATAATGGTAAGGTTTCGTTCTATGACACTTTTGACTGCGACGAGTTTGACATAAGACTTTATGTCATTTTCATTTCGCTTTGATAAATTGCAGACAGAATGTGCCCTCGGGTTGACAGTAAGCATAGCAGGCCGATGATTTCCATCCTGAGACGTATGTGCTTTATCATTATCATCTCTGTATGAACTTTCCTCATCCACCCCTCTTGATACATCAAGGTCTTCCGATATATTCCAGTCACTACCTCCATCGGCATCACATGTACCGTAGCTTGTTTCCGTTATGCTCTGTTCGCGTTTGATGTTGTGTTGCAGTTTTGGCAGTTGCCGCTTCATTTTACGTCTCTGCTTCATCAAAATAAAAATTGCATTCGAATATGTCACAATGATGGTAACCCAAGCTATTAAGATGAGGAGAAAATCCAGTGCATAGAAAGAAGAAACAATAATCTTTAACTCTGGATCATCCGTAATCGTACAGTAATATCCAATTGTAGTCTTGTTATTTATACTTGATGTTGAAATTTCTATAGCAACTGTGTCATAAATGATCAAATTTCTAATTGCCAGTGCAAATGAAAATATGACAATACTAGCAACTATGTATTTGACTGCATGGATTTTTATCTGTTTAGCAAAAGGTTTGCAGATTCTTCTGTGCCTGTCTATTGAAATGACCCATAACAAAATACATGAACTTGCAACGGTCCACAAACTGAGAAAATGTGTCGCCTTGCAGAGAAACCTTTGAGTGTTTCCCACGTTTAGTATTACCTCAACAAGATTTGGGATAACCAGTAAACACACAATAAAGTCTACTACTGACAGGCTTATTATCAAGTTGACAGTCGTGGTTCCTTTTGACTTCGTTGTGTAAAAGATCATCGCAAAAATGTTGCCGATTATCCCCACTGCGCCCAGAATTGCTCCGCAAACAATAACAGGAAGTAGGCGCATGAAAATGTCGTGCTGTGTCTGGTAAATTATATCATCGCCTTTCGTGTTTGAATCTTGCATCTGAAAAATATACAGTCAATCGATGTGTATGTACCTAAAAGCAATTTAAAGCTATTTGTCGATATTCATTATAATGGAACTTGACGAAAGACTTTATTCTAGGAATGGTACTACCAATTTGCATAAAAACACACCATTAAATTGTCTATTTGTTTGTCAAACGCTAGTCGCATTCAATAATTAAAAGTAAATTATGAAATATTTACCTTGATTACGCTATGGAGACATAAAACTAATCAAGTCTGTGATGGAAAGTTTAGATAAGAATGTAATAATGATATAAAGTATTACATTATAATATAACATAGCTATAATTTCCGCCTAGAAACGTGATTTCTTTCTCGATGACAAGTTTACTAACAATTGTGACGACCAGTCATTAATTTCCTTCATATCATATTAATACTGATAGAAAAAGTTTAAAAATGTTTTTGACTTAGATGTAAAGAAAAGCAGTAGGATATTATTCAGAAATTATTGTAACGTTTTTATATATATTTAGCAAATAATATAGCACAAACAGCGATTTGTCATTGAATAAAATTATGTGTTTAGTTGCGAAGGACGCATCTGAACGACGAATAATGATTTTCCTCCAGACAAAAATCCCGTTTGGGATATATCATTTCAAATCCAATACGATGTCTAGAGTTTTATCTATATCCTTGGTGAAATCCTCCAAATATTTGCCTGTTTTATGGTTTTCTGTCCAACGCATCGCTACGACGCTTCCAGCTATGACGTATTTTAAAACGTATAAATTGTGACTTTACTACCAAATTATACAGAGTGTTGGTCTTCTTTGTTTAAGACTTATATCGCAGATGGTAATATATAGTTGAATAAGATCATTATTTGAAGTTAGATTCGAAGAAATAATATCGCGATGGCGCAGCCCGAGACTGTGATGATTTTTAGTTGAATAAGGTCATTGTTTAGAGTTCAAATGCGGGAGAATTATAATATGAGGGCGCGAAATCTTTGCCGTTTTTTTGTGGTTTTCCTTTCCAGCACGTCGCTTTGATGTTTTACACTGTGAAGTAATAATTGTGGCCTACAAACTGTGAATTTGTTGCAAAATAACAAAAGACAGCAGTTTGCTGTGTTTAACAGGAATACCAAATCGGGTCGTCTAATGATATAAGATATGTTATGTCTCATCTTTTCTGGTGAAAAAGCCCTCGTGTCATTATATCAGGACAACGCAAGTAAAGCTAGGTTGACGACCTCCTTAAAAAATATTTGGGTAGCCTCCTCCTTTTCCATTTGCAGCTGATATTTTAACACATACGTATATATATTTTTACAGAACTGATTTTAGATATGCTTCACATTTTTACATGGATGTTTTTAGAAATGTTTTACATTATCCATAGTGTTCTTTACATTTTTACATGGATGTTTTAGGTATGCTTTACATTTTTACATCAATGTTTACGCTTTACAGTTGGCGTTTGCAATATGACTTCTTCTCGGCGATATATGACCATTTTGTGTCGATTCGCCGTAAAACCCAACTCACTCTCTCACTCCTACTTTCCTCTACCTAGAAGCCGTTCAGTGCATTCAGCACGTACAATATTCATTCTTGGATGTGAAACGTGTTTTAAGGACAAATGTATGCAAATAAGGCACCTTAAGAGTGAATTAATGAAAAAAAAAAAAAAACAAGGAAGAATATCCAACAGGGAAAGCCGCATTCAAAAAACGCAGCCTCCCTCCCCCTCCCGACGTCTTTTCTGTTTAATGTCGTAGTTGTTCCGCACTCTGGTTTAATATGCGACAAGTCAGAAATCAGTGTTTAAAGGCAGCCACGTGTGTTGTTGTTCTGTTATTATTTTTGTAGACTGCGCAACTATAACCAGGGAGAGGCTTTAACAAAAACAATAACAGAAACATAAAACAACGAAGTCGAGTTTCTTTTACATCAGTTTTATTACAACAGATGCCCACACAATATCTGACTGATATTACTGATGAAAATACACAGCACAATTCAAAGTTAGAAATAAAAACGTATATCATGATTATTTCTTTGTCAACTGAATAATTATTGCCTATTGATCCCAAATAGATATGAACATACAGACGTTTTGACTGCCTTTTTAAGGCCATAAAATATTTTATATCACGTGACTTTAAAAATAAAATTAGTCTTAGTATGCTTATAGGGAAATTTTATGCATGTGCAATTGTAACATTTATGGATTTCTTACCAATGTTTCCCCATTTTAAATAAGACAGTTGTGCCTTTTGTCTAGAAACTTGGAATAAATTTCGATCTTATGTACAACCGAAATATAGCAACAGTGCCATTTTAATAAATTTACTGACAGATTGTCATTAATTCATTAAATGGTTTCCAGACTTTATTCTATGTTTTCCGGATAAATGACGTTACGCCATCACTTCCGGTTTATCAAACAAGCAGAACACCATAATTTATTGACTTTGTCCGAAGCATACGCGAAGCGGCGAAAGTGTTCTTTCAATTTATTGTTTTTTTTAAAAAACATTGTCTGTGTCATGTACTTAGTTCATGCTAATATATTTTAGCTCGACTCTGATGAAAGCTTCAAGCTTATTTGAACCACTCTCGAATCCGCTTCCTAGAAATAACAATACTGGTGTCATAATTATGAAAACTCACGACCTCAGGGTCATGTAGATAATAACGTATAACGATTTACATCATTTGGCAAGTCTATCAAAGGCTTCAGGGCAGTTTTACATGTATGATAGTTTCTCAAAATGTTCTAATTTTTTCAGGTTGGTCTTCTTGAAGCACTATCCTTGCGCTCGCTTGGCCATCTCATATTTTCGGTGTAAAATGAGCATCTATATTTTTCTATTTCTCTGTATTGAAATTCAGCTTTGGTATTTATGATCTTCAAAGATTTCTGCGACAAAGCATATAAAAGTTTTTTTATGGAGATGTTTTGGCAATTTCTATTTTTATTTTGTAAAATTATAAGACACACGAAGTAATGAAATGGCATATTTTGGACAATGATTTTTCTTTCATTTTTTTAATTTAGTATGAATTCAACACGCATTCCTTTATCAGGTGGCAAAGTTTTCAAATTGAACGTTCAAATATAAAACCTTTATTTAATGAATTTTAAGGATAGACGGTATACATTTTCCTAGTGTTTACCATATCACCTCTTCATTTGGAACAATCGGGCTATAAATTTAGTCACGGTTTTTTATTACCGGTGGTGTTTTATCACTGACAGCCCATCTGTGTTCTTTTAATTGTTTTTATTGTACTTGTGATCCAATTGTATTGTACTTCAGATCTAATTGTGTTCATATTTTTAGCTCACCTGAGCATTGCTCAGGTGAGTTTTTATGATCGCTCGATGTCCGGCGTCCGTCGTTTGTCGTGTATCGTCTGTCGTCCGTCAACATTTAGCGTGTGTATGCGATAAAGGCTGTATTTTTTAACTGATCTTCATGAATTTTAGTCAGAATGATTATCTTGATGAAATCTAGAATAAGTTTGAATATCGGTCATCTGGGGTAAAAAACTAGGTCACTAGGTCAAATCAAAGAAAAACATTGTGTATGCGATAGAGGCTGTATTTTCCAATTGATCTTCATGAATTTTTGTCAGAATGATTACCTTGATAAAATCTAGGCTGAGTTTGAAAATGGGTTATCTGGAGTCATAAGCTAGGTAAGTATGTCAAATCAAAGGAAAACATTGTGTATGCGATAGAGGCTGTACTTTACAATTGATCTTCATGAATAATGGTCAGAATGATTCCATTGATGAAATCTAGACCGAGTTTGAAAATGGGTTATCTGGGATTAAAAACTAGGTCACTAGGTCAAATCAAGGAAAAAATTGTGTATGCGATAGAAGTTGTATTTTTCAATTGATCTTCATAAATTTTGGTCAGAATAATAACCTTGATGAAGTCTAGTCTACGTTTGAATATGGGTCATCTTGAATCAAAAATTAGGTCACTAGGTCAAATCAAGGAAAAACCTTGTGTATGCGATAGAGGCTGTATTTTTCAACTGATCTTCATGAATTATGGTCAGAATGATTGCCATGATGAAATCTAGGTAAATTCGAATATGGATCATCTGGGGTCAAAAACTAGGTCACTAGGTCAATTCAAGGAAAAGCCTTGTGTATGCGATAGAGGCTGTATTTTTCAATTGATCTTCATGAAATTCAGTCAGAACGATTGCCTTGATAAAATCTATGTCGACTTTGAATGTGGATCATCTGGGGTCAAACACTAGGTCATTAGGTGAAATTAAAGAAAAAACAGTGTGTATGCGATAGAGGCTGTATTTTTCAGTTGATCTTCATAAAATTTGGTCAAAATGATTGCCTTGATAAAATCTAGGCCAAGTTTAAATATGGGTTATCTTGGGTTAAAAACTAGGTCATTAGGTCAAATCAAAGAAAAAACAGTGTGTATGCGATAGAGGCTGTATTTTTCGACTGATCTTTATAAAGTGTAGTCAGAATGACTGCCTTGATAACATCTACGTAAAGTTTGAATACGGGTCATCTGGGGTCAAAATCTAGGTCACTAGGTGATATCAAAGAAAATACTTGTTTAAACTTAAGAGACCACATTTTTGGTCCAATCCTAATGAAAATTGGTCAGAATATTTGTTCCATGAAATCACGAGGTCAAACATGTTTACACTGTTATAGTGTGTTTCTCAGGTGAGCGACCTATAGCCTTTTGGTCCTCTTGTTTGTAAAAGGCACTCATTTACACATGCCTATAGACACCTCTGTGGAGGATGCTGCGTTCTAGAAACGTGGCAATCCGCGTGTGATTTTTGTCCTTTCATCCTATACATAATAATCTTGTTCGATTAAATTAATCTTTATCTTTTTTATTAATTACATTTGCTATATTAAAAGTGATGCAATCTTCTCAACAAACTCCAATATTTTATACTTGCACATGCTTAATAAAGATGTAGACATCTGACAGCAATGCGTCTGCAGCTCTTGCACGTAAACGTATTGTACACAAATATCTAAACACCCACCAAAGATAATTCATATGGCAAGGTATACTGAATACAATGAAAGACTAATTTGCGTTTGATTTTATAATTTGTCTGTGTTCAGATATGAAATATCAGATTTGGTGTTGAAACAGTCAAATAGAAAAAGTACACAGAAGAACAATATAGATATTTCTACTTTAGATATGCTATATATAATGTATTTTATAACCAAATTTTAAAATGTTGTCTTAAATAAACAAATGATATGAGACCAAAATGAACAGATTATTTTGGGAAAAACAAAAAAAAAATGCAACGAATCCCTCTACATTCAATGATTGACAATTTGTATTGTTTTTTTTATGTCATATTGGAGCAATGTATGTTATACGACTGCAGCACTTAAGGTGAATCTTTGTACAAATCCTTTCAGGCACGGATGTATCTGTGGATAGAACCAACGAACTAAATAGGTTCCTCACAGAAAGGAAATATATCACAAGCGAAGTTTGAAACATAAAGAAGGGAAAGAAATTAAATCAATAACCAAATTAACAACTAAGTCATGGAAGCTCTTTGAATATATACATGATTTATTTTCATATTTTCCACTATCATACTTGCATAATATATTCCGGGAGAATGAAATTTCAGTCTGTTAGTTGTTCAGGTCAGTATTTAAAGTAATCACTCCATTTTTTACTTCTAACATGGATCACACCAGCCTTGCATTCATTTTTTGTCAAAATCGCCAAAACCCACATTTTAAGAACTTTCTAAACTTGGAATTGAAAACACAGTAAATGACTGGATTGAAGACACTATTCATAACTGGTGATCTTAATGCAAACTGGATTCCTGTTTTCAGCTCGTAATCTATCCCAGCACCAAGATAAATTCTCATAATTACTTTTGTCACAAAGAAAGGTGTAAAACTTAGAATGAAAACAATTGATGCCGCAAACATCATAATGGTAAGATTCCGTTCTATGACACTTTTGACTGCGACGAGTTTGACATAAGAATTTATTATGTCATCTGCATTTCGCTTGGTTAAATTGCAGACGGAAAGCGGCTGATGTTTTCTATCCAGAGACGAATAAGTATTATCATCATTATATCTATGTGAACTTTCCTTATACAGCTCTCTTGATGCATCAAGGTCTTCTGAAATATTCCAGTCACTACCGCCGTCGACATCATATGCGCGGCAGCTTGTCTCAATTATGCTCAATTCGCGTTTGTTGTTGTACGTGTGTTGCAGTATTGGCGGTCCCCGCTTCATTTTATGTCTCTGCTTCATTAAGATGAAAATTGCATTCGAATATGTCACAATGATGGTAACCAAAGCTACTAAGATAAGAAGAAAATCAAGTGCATAGAAAGAAGAAACGATAATCTTTAAGTCTGGATCGTCCGTAATTGTACAGTAATATCCAATTGTAGTCCTGTTAATACTTGATGTTGAAAGTTTCATAGCAACTGTGTCATAAATGATCACATTCCTAATTGACAGTGCAAATGAAAGTATGATGATAGCAGCAACTATATATTTGACTGCATGGATTGTGATCTGTTTAGCAAAAGGTTTACATATTCTTCTATGCCTGTCTATTGAAATGACCCATAACAGAATACATGAACTAGCGATGGTCCACCGACTTAGAAAATGTGTCACCTTGCAGAGTAACCTTTGACTGTTTCCCACGTTTAAAATTACCTCAACAAGATTTGGGATAACCAGTAAACACACCATAAAGTCTACTATTGAAAGGCTTATTATCAAGTTGACACTCGTGGTTCGTTTCGACTCTGTTGTGTAAAAGATTATCGCTAAAATGTTGCCGATGATCCCAACAGCGCCCAGAATCGCAATACAAACAATAACAGGAAGCAGGCGCATGAAAATTTGGTGCTGTGTCTGGTAAAGTATATCATCGCCACTCTTGTTCGAATCTTGCATCTGAAAATATACAGTAAATCGATGTTTATGTCCCTAAAATCATTTTAAAACTTTTTGTCGCTGTACAGTTTGGTGGTGCGAAACGAACTAATGGATACACAAACGATGAACACTTTATTCTAGGAATGATACTGTCAGTTTTCATGAAATAAAATCACACCATTAAATAGTTCTTTTTTTCACGGTAGTTGCAGTGCCAACTGACCATTCATCAATAAATAAGTAAATTTTAAAATATTTACCTTGATAACGCTATGGAGACATGAAACATAAAACCAATCAGGTCTGTGGTAGAAAGTTTTGATAATAATATAATAAAGATATAAACTAGTACATTATAATATAAAGTAGCTAGATCTATAATTTCCGTCCAGAAAGGCGATTTCGTTCTTAATGACAAGTTCGCTTACGATTGTGTTTGTTCGATCAGCACGACCAGTCATTCATTTCCTTCATACCAAATTAAGACTGTAAAAATGTAAGATATTTATGATTTATATGTAAAGAAAGACAGTAGGATATTATTCATAAATTGTAGTTGCGTTTTCAGTTTTATTTAATAAATAATATAGCACAAACAGAGATTTGTCATTGAATGAAGTCATGAATCAGTGCATTCAGCAAGTACAATATTCTTTTTCAATCAGTCATTCTAAGGTGTGAAACATATATTAGGGACAATTTTATGCAAATAAGGCACCTTAAGAGTGACTATTGAAGGTCTTCATACAATGCATTTTCTGCTGTTTCTCTTCCGTCAGTTATCTCTAACCCCCTTATTTTCAGAATAAAATGCATATCATATTTCAAGAAATAACTATCTATGCACAGTCTAGCATCACATGAAGAAATTATTTTCTCAATTATGTCATTGCTCTCAGTTCTTTGATATCGCTTCCTTGCTCATCCACTCACTACAATTAGTTATCAATGTCTACTGTGTTTTGTACTTTTAAGACTTCATGGCGTCATTTCTGTTTAATGTCTTATTTTGCCACACTCTGCTTAAATATACGACTGTCAGAAATCAGTGCCTAAAAGGCAGTCACTTGTGTTGTTGTACTTATTCTGCTATTAATTTTAACCAGTGAGATTATTTAACAAAAATCAATAACAGAAACAAAAACAAAACTAGAGGGCCATGAATTTGGTTGTTTGGTTGAACAAATTTATTTTCATAAGCTTCACTAACAAAAACTAGATGAGAAGGTCATGGTAAACGTTAATCAAGATAACTACTGAAATCTGTTTAAAAATTAAACTGGTAATACAAATTTCTTTGCTGTAGCTCTAAACACAAGAAAGTAGTTTAGTAGTTCAGGGTTACGAATATTAAAGGTAAGTATTGAAATCAGTATCAAAAGTTATAAACGTGGTCCAAACATAAGAAAGTAGGTCAGAAGGTCATGATTAAGACAGTTCAAGGTGAATATTGAAATCTGTTTCAAACATTATGATTGTGGTCCAAATTTCTTTGCCACTGCTTCAAAACAAATAAGTCTTTGTAAAACAAGGGACCATCCGGGCGTGGCCTATATTGACCCCAGGGTCATGATTTAAACAATCTTGGTAGAGAACCACTAGAGCATAACACAAACTAAATATCTAAGCTCTGGGCCTTATGGTTTAAGACAAGAATTTTAAAGGTTTTTCCTTGTACAAGTCTATTTAAACCATGTGTCCCCCGGGGCGAGGCCATATTTAACCCTAGGGGGTAATTTGAACAATCTTGGTAGAGAACCACTGGATGCTGCTACATTCCAAATATCAAAGCGCTAGGACCTGTGGTTTTGGACAAGAAGATTTTTTAATTTTCCCCTCTATAAGTCTATATAAACAATGTGATCCCCGGGGTGGGGCCATATTTGATCCTAGGGGGATAATTTAAACAATCTTGGTAGAGGACCACTAGCTGATGCTACATTCCAAATATCAAAGCCCTATGACCTGTGGTTTTGGGCAAGAAGATTTTTAAAGTGTTTCATTTTGGTTGCCATGGTAACCAGAGTCCTGCTTTGAATTCAATTCTTTGAAATTTTTTTAAAAAAGACCATCCAAGGAACATCCCTATGAAGTTTCATCAAAATTGGATTGATGGTTTAGGAGGAGATGTTGTTTAAACGAAAGTGTGGACGGATGGACACAGACGAGAAAAAAGAGAACAACAAATTCGAGGTTCTTTCACACCAGTTTTATTACAACAGATACCCACACAATATTTGACTGACATTAATTATACAAAAAAAATGTGAAAATACAGAGCACAATTCAAAGGTATATCATGATTGTTTCGTAGTCAACTAAATAATTATTGCTTATTTATAATAAATAGATATGAACATACAGACTGCCTTTTATGGCCATAAAATAGCTCGTATTTACATAAAACAAACAAAAAGACTTGGTGTTCTTATAGTGAATTTTTATGCATGTGCTATCATAACATTTATGGTTTTCTTATCAATGTTTCCTCATTTTAAATAAGGCAGTTGCGCCTTTTGACTAGAAACTTGGAATAAATTTCGATTTTCTGTACAACCGATCTTGATACTACATGCGTGAATCTAACATACAGATGGAAGAACTGTGAATAATTAAGGAATGAAGAAAAAAAGATATGTAAAAAGAAAAAAAGAACTGTTTGTAAAACATGCATGCCACTATATAAAATCTGTCAAATAATAAGGCATAAATCAGTAATATAAAGTATAATTTCAGGATATCATACATTGACAGGTTAAAATGTGAATTGGCTCATCGTAATAATAGGTCCTTCACCTAATTATAAAAAGTGCAAAAGAACAATATGTTTATTAAATGCGACTACTTTTGGTGTCCCTAGACAAAAGTCTTTCCCCAATATCAATGCCATTATTCCAACATTGAAAACGTCCAAAATGTCTGCACCGCTCTGAAATCTCTCAAAAGGTTAATTTGTCTGGTGGTTAAATATTAAAACTTTCTTGTTTCAATCAATAAATCTGTTGAATATCAAAAATGTTATTGTTACAATTAGAATTATTATGTTTTATCATAGGCAGATAAGAACAAAGTTATCCACTGAATAGCTTAACCATTGCCTTGCTAATTTTTTATAATGAACATGTCCGTTTCCAATTTGGACAGTTCGATTTACTGTTGAAAGGGGTGCTTACCAAAAAAAGATACTGGCAGATATGAAAATTAACTGTTGTAGATCATGATCTACAATGCCGAAATCACATACGACAGAAACGTAGCCCAACGGAAATTACTGGTAGTTACCTGGAAGCAGCATTGTGAAGTTATTGACTAAATTCTAAGATTTATGGGAAACTTTCAGCCCGACTATACTCAGTCAGTGATCTTTTAAACAAAAAACACTATAACAGTTACATATGTATAATCACCAAGTCGTTTTAGGAAGTACAGTCAGGCTCGTAGTCAATATCCGTTCACTGATCGACGTGCATGTGCAAAACGATTTACTTCCGATTTTATTTAAAGAAGGGACAGACTATACATAACACGAATATCAATGATAATGATACTAACTTCGTTTGAAAAAAAATCACACGTAAAAGCAAGTATATATATAGCAAGCCCGGTTTGTTCTAAAATGCAATATTTAAGTTGTAATACCATATATTATACCAGATTTATATAGCGCCCTTTTCATGATAAAACGAGTTCAAAGGCGCTTTACAAACTTAATACAGAACAGAAGAGATATACACATGAGTAATGAAACCTTCAAACGAACAAGAATTCATTTGATAACATAATTATTATGGTTTTCTTAAAACAAAGAAGCTCTATAGCCTAAGCAACATATAGACATGTCAATACATGTACATCTCATCACGCAAGTAAACATACAAAATGTATAAATGTATAAAAACTCTAAACACAATTATACTGCTTAAATGGATGTTCAACTTTGTCAGAGAATTATCATACAAATGTAGATACGTAACTATGTTTCCATGTATAGTACTTATAAAAATGCATAAAACTGAGTTATATATGACAGGTTAGGATGTAGTGTTGAAAATTGATGTAGATTGTAACATATCAGTTTATACATTTATTTTCTTTCCACAAACTACGTAAGATTATGAGTTTCCCAGGGTAAAATTGTTCTATTTGCGATTTTCCGCAACTTTAGATCTTGGGAAATAGTGACTTTGACGTCAGTAAATTGTTAAATAACATGCGAAAAATAAAGTTTTCTGTTTCCTTTTAATTGACTAACTTATCTTTGATCGATTTCACGAAAGCAACGCCTTGTTATCCCTTTAACATATAACCCATTTAACACGAGTAATTTATATTCAAGTGAAAATATGATAAACAATGATGATACATTCAATATTGACAAGGTGTAAGGCCTGAAAGATGCCAAAGATGCTAAAAGGGTCTTAACTTGTAACAATGGTGATATTGAAAATCAGAGGTAAAATATGTCGTGTTATTAGAATTCAAAAGTGGAGAATTTTGTCGTGTCATTCGTCTACATCGTATAGGCCTACTGTAGCAGTAAATGCTCAGATAAAAACTCTAGGACCAGTTCTAAATTAATATTGTAACCTAACATCTTGAATTTTATCTTTTAGATATAACTGTGTGAGCATTGTGTAGTATGTTTGAAGTAGTAAGTGATGGCACCAGTAACCAGGTGGGGGTAAGATAGGCTCACGAGGAAGGATGCTGTTAAGCTGTTCGTTTCCATATTATTATTCATGTTTTATGCTTTCTATTTTTTTCTTATCACCACCATCCACAATATGATTGCATCAGAACACACTGTTCATTCTCCCTATTCATGAATTGTTAGACATTGTAGGTTCCAGCATGAAATGTATGAATACATGGAGATATATTATTACATATGAAACTAATATGAAACTATAATGTGGTTATATCATGTCAGGATATTGAACCACGGCAACTACATTTTATTACAAAGTATAACACGAAAAGATATACAACAATCCTTCATTCCGATTTTGGCCCGTCCATATATATACAACAATGGGTCGATAAAAGAAGATAAAAATAATGTTATCAGAGAAAGTTTCCATTTACGTTTAACTTAAATAAATACATTCTCAATAAACAGTTAGCATTTAAATAGATGAAAGGAATACTTGAATAAAAATATGTTTTTACGAAATGTCTCAACAGTAATTCCCTTGTTTATTTTTCTGACACGACATGTTATAAGAAATATTTTGCGTATGGAAATGTTTGCCACAAAGAATATTCATAGACATTGCTCTATACATTAGTTTTAAATTCAAAGAAGACAAATTAAATTCCCTCCAGTCCTAATTTTGATTAATGTAAATTATGTTGTTCTTAATATTTCTAACGTCAAGTATAATATCAGCCTCAGAATTTGCAAGGGCTGCTGGCAATGTTATTGCTGCAACAACAACAACAACAGCAGCAGCAGCAACAACAACAACAACAGAAAACAAAAAAAAAAAATAACGCACATCCGGAATCGCTGATACTGTGCATCTTAGAAGTAATAATATGACACAAGACAGTATGCAATGTACTCCTAAGTGTCTTTGATCCCTATATACGAAATTTTATGCGACAAATTAGTGATGTCTTAAGGTTCATGTAAAGTGTTTGAGACTGCCCCTCGGGTGAATTTTCGTTTCCTGTTTTGAGACCTCATAGGCCTTTGTTTTTCATACATTGTAGACCAAACAGTTCAGAAAGAGTAGAGGTGTCATTCAAGAGAGGTTGTTTTGTTCGGTACAATAATATTTCTCTTATATCACATGTACTTTGTTTGTCCACATTCTGTTTTGTAAATAATATGAAACTTCTTTTTTTCAAAAATATTTTGACATTAGGTCTATACTTATTGTGTGCCTAACATATTTCTCCAGGTACTCCAGTGTTAAAATTGCTACAATACATCTACATTTCAAAAAGTTGCAAAAATTGCAAAACGAAAGTGAAAGTAGAGCTGTCAAAATGACAAAATACTCCTATATTTCAGAAAATATGTAAGTTAACCGTATTTCAATACTGGGAGTACCTAGATAAATATGTAAGAGACACAAACAAAACCTATTTAAAGAAAAAATACTTTTGAAAAAGAAGTTTGATATTTTCTACAAAATAGAACTGTGGCGATCGAAGTACATGTAAGTTTTGACAAAATACTTATTCTCAAAGAAGCTTACCTTTGTATAATGTATTCCATACTTCCTCTGAAAAATTCAGAGTATTTATAATAAATAGCAACGAGCTTTGAAGAATAAATTTCAAAAATCAAAATTCACCCGAGGGGTGGTTTCCAAACACTTTACATGAACCTTAACATCTTTGTTATAATGGTTTTTGTAATGATTGAGTGTTTCTGTTAGTAATCCAGTGAATAATTTCATAGACGTGACTTTTATATCAGGACAATGAACTTATAGACTTTGTTCGGAGCATACATGTAATGGTGAAACTCTTCTTTCAACTTATTGGTTTTTAAAAAAATACATTGTCAGTGTCATATAGGTAAAAGCATATAACGATTTACATTATTTATATCTATCAAATACTTCGGGCAGTATTACGATAGTTTCTCAAAATGTGCTCTTTTTCAGGTTGGTCTTCTTGTAGCAGTATTCTCGCGCTCGCTTAGCCATCTCATATTATCGGCATATATATTTTATTAAATCTTAATATCGAAATTCAGCTTTTTTTGAAAATATTCATTACTAAGTCAGACTTTTGCGACAAGGTATATAAAAGATTTTATGGAGATGTTATAATACTTTCTATTTGTATTTTGTAAAATTATAAGTCACACAACGTAATGAAAAACAATTCTAGTAATAAATCAAGTAAATTTTAAGCCTCTAAAATTACACATTTTTATCTGATGTCTAATCCTTACTTACGGATCCAGGGGCAAAAAACAATGTTGATACAGATAACAATCTGCTGGAGTTACTTCCCCTTCTAATGATGAAAACTTTATATATGAAAAATATGACAGAACAAACGGAAGTCAGTCTAGAATAGTAAGGACAGTTTATAGTCTTAATATACAATCACCATTTCTTCTCAAATAAAAATGTGCAATTTTGTAAAGTTTCTAAAGTAATTCAATCCGTTTATTTGTGAAGAAAAGTGCATAAATATAGGTAATATATTTTTTGAAAGGTGGTTTGTAAATTCTAACAAATAAACTCATTTTTGAATTATAAGGCCTTTAATTTAACATGAATTGGAAGGATTCCGAAATGGATACCGTAAAAAATTGATTTTTGTCCCCTTTTTCTGATAATTCAGGAAAAATTAATGATACATTCTCGTAGTGCATAGTACTCCGACACTGAACACAGTGATTTTGCTCATCAGAAGTATGGATGAGAGAGAAGAATCTATTTGAAGACAGTAATAGAGCAAACATGTTATAAAAAGATGCTCATAAAATATATTATTTTGTGAATGCGTAATCTCTCGTCGTTATTTTTAGTATGAAACAAAGTAACTATATTTAATCTTCAGAAATGAAGAGAATACTTAAGTGATAGGAAGGCATCCTGTTACAGTATAGTGTCTTATTGATTTTTACAGCCTTTTGTCTCACGGAACTGTATATAGACTCCATGATATGCAGTTGCTAAAGCAAACGGTAATTGAATTGTTTTGATACTTGTTTTCCGTTCTGTTTGGTTGGACCCTTAATTGATCTTTCTTTTTTGTTTTACATAGTGTGCCTTTCGTGACTTTTCGATTTATTAGGAATTCACCTGGAATTTATCTAAACTTTCTGATTTTCGTGTCGGGTATTTAACGTAACGTAAACATCAACGTCACATCCTGGCAATGTTTTGTATGTAACGTCATTTTTAAAAAGGTATCGAACCTGGATTTGCGTCGTTATTGCTATATTCCACTATATCTAAGATATTGGTGCCCAAAGAAAATCAACAGAAATGACAAAGAAACTACACGAGAGACACAGAAAGCCGTCATTACTGCACAGCTGAAAAAGATTGAAGATGTTATGTGGCGACGTCGACATGGTGGAATTCAACACGATTCTTGAAGCAGTAGAGGCCAAGTTCAAGTCACTGAAAGGTACTAATGAGAAGATACTAGCGCAAACTGATGGCGAAGATTTATTGACTGAAATGATAGAGACCAATGATTACATGCTGAGCGTAAAAAATCAGATCAGAAGTCTACAAGCTTTTAAGAACAACCGCAAATCTTCGTCCCAATCTATCCAAGCCGCAACTACCCCCAGTAGTAATGTCCAGCCTACCGGGTCCAGTTTTCAACATACAGGGTCCAGTTTCCATCCTTCAGCGTATCGTGTCCAACCTACGGAGGGTATCCGGTCTACAGAGGTGTATCCCACTGACGTCTGCCCTGGAGAACCATTCAGCAACGCAAGCGTCCAATCACAGAATATAGCCACAGGCAGAGTACAGTATACATGCCAACCTGTAAGTAACGCTTCTATTAATTCTACAAAATCGTCTATTTTCCATAGACTTCGAAACTTACGCTCCCTACTTTCAACGGGGATATTTTACGTTGGCAAACGTTCTTGGACCCATTCGAATCCAGAGTGCATCTGAATTTTTATCTAACTGATGTGCAAAAGTTCAGCTACTTGCAATCTCAGCTTGAATCTGAAGCAGCCAAAACTATTGAAGGTTTAACGCTGACCAATGCCAATTATGCTCGAGCGGTAGATTTACTGAAAGAAAGGTATTGTCGCCGACAAAACATTACCCACGCCAGTATGCAAGTCCTTCTTCAGCTTCCAGCCCCGACAAATAGTACCCATAGCTTGCGCAGTTTCTACGATAAGATGGAATCGTATATCAGTAGTCTAGAGTCCAATGGTCAGTATCAGGACACATATGGCAACTTCATATAATATTAGATAAGTTACCGGGAGAAGTGCGACGTAACCTAGCCCAAGAGCACGGCGACAGTGACTGGCAGCTACTAGATCTACGCAAGGCAATATCCAGGGAAATAAATATATTAGATGCAGGCGGTCCTGTAAGTCACCAGCCGGAAGTAGACATGTATGTTTTATACTGGTACAAAGACGAAACGAACTGCGCCAGTTTCTTCCAATTCCATGATTTCCCCTAAAAGATCCCACAGAAACCCAGTCAAGTGTGCCTTCTGTCAGGAATCACACAGTTCCATAGATTGTCCCAAGTACCCTGACGTCCCATCCAGACTAGCAGTCGTGAAAAAGAATCGGCTATATTTCGACTGCCTTGGTTCACACATGATGTCCAGATGCAAGTCACGTCGTACATGTCAAAGGTGCCACAAGAAGCATCACACAAGTATTTGCAAGCCAGAAAACGCCCGCAACCTAGTAGACTTACATAGACTCAAACCATAGGCCCAAAGGCATCAGCTCAAGCATCCTATCCCCAACCGGAAATATCGATGCACGCATCATCAACCCAAATATGCCTATCCAGAGTTTTACTGAAGACAACCATCGCCCCTTATATGTTCCAGAGAAAACCATTCTTTAGACGCTACTATCCTATTTGATGAAGGATCACAACGATCGTACATAACATAGTCGTTCGCGCAAGAATTACAACTGCTAAGGGAGACAACCGAGACAATTTGTTTGTCGGCATTTGGAGGGAGGAGTGACGGAGTTCAGCACCTTGATAGCACTACCTTCTACTTGATAACAGATTCTAAGCAAAAGATCCCAATCAGAACTCTTATTGTCCCGACCAAAGCAAATCCCATTACTAATCAACTGAAAGATTCCACGGTTAATTTAACATACTTACGAGGTCTTAAAGGGAAATCCTATAGTTTTTTATGCTCATCTTTCTGCGCAGCCGACACTTTCTATGGAAAACTGAACTGAAGTCAACATTTGTTGAAACATGTTACAGACAATCTTAAATATGAGGAATTTTGAATGAAATAACATTTTTGATAAGTTATATAAGTAATCAAAATTAATGTTGATACTGGATTATGTTGTATTGACAAGTATCATGCCTGACAGGTATCTTGCTATTTTTGTGGTTGTGTTTTCACATCACATTTTAGTACAAAGACAGTGTTGTTCATATAATGTAAAGCAATTGACTTAGTACTGATAAGACAATATCACCTTTCAGATTATTTAGTATTCAATTATAGAAAGAATTAAGAATTTTTAAAACTTTTTTTTTTAACTTTGAGCAAACATACATGTAATCAATTTGGCCAGGTTCGCGCCATCTCCGTCCGAACAGGTGTTGTATTCTAGCGGTCTTAACATAAAATTTAGCCTGGTGACCCATACATTTTTAGCCATTTTTATGCTCACAATACAATTAACTATACACAGGAAGAAAAAGAAAAAATTCTATGAAAAAGTTTTTTCAAAATTTAAAAAAGTATTATTCACTATGGGTATTTTTCATTGAAAAAAGTTCACAAAAGTAAATATGAAACAATATTTATTTCATTTATACCCATTATTGTAAGGATAGAGTATTACAAATTTGACTATGATATCAAATAAGTATATAATAAAATCTGTAAAAAGAAAAAAACGTATTGTGCTGCCTGGATGTATATTTTGGTTGGTATGTATAAAAAAGCAGATAATTATGAACATGTTGAAAAATCGCTGGCAGTTTCAGCAACAGTCGGTGTGTTCAAAACATCTTTTCACAAAAACAAGCCTGGTGACCTATTGTTTTTATTTGTTCATTGTTTTCAGCACAAATTTTCCTATCATATATGTGAAATAAAAAAAATTCTATGAAAGGAAAAAAACTATAGGAATTCTCTTTAATTGAGCCAATCCAGTGAACAGTGACAGTTGTTTTAACATATCCCTACTCATCGGCGCTGATTTCTACTGAGATATTGTTGACGATGAGGCACGACGCGTAGATGGTCCCACGGCAGTGAGGTCCAAGATTGGTTACCTATTATCCGGACGCTTACCTGATTCGAGCTCCAGAGATTCTACCCAGCATGCACTGAACGTCATCACTTCCTGTGCAAATAAAGTCCACAGCCTAGAGAAATTATGAGAGATAAAGAGCATGGGGATCGCCGATAGTTACGACGACGAGAAGATCACAGACTACTTTGAGAATTATCAGCAGAATGCCATTCAGTAGAGTAATGGATGCTACACTGCCCGGTTACCATGGAAACAAGACCATCCTCCACTTCCCACAAACTACGAGATTACCAAACGCAGAACCGAGAATACTATCAGGCGACTAAGTGCAGAACCAGAGATACTGATACCGTACAACGTTGCCCCAGAGTGGGACCTGTACACAAATGGAAGAAGAATATGGCGGGATAATCGCAGAGCAGGAGAGAACAGGCTTTATAGAGAAAGTCGACGAAGATTCTCAGACAACAAGAGTGCACTACATACCCCATCATCCAGTGAAAATGGATTCCACTACCACCCCCACTAGAATTGTGTATGATTGCAGCTGCCGATAATCCCGTGATGAGCCGTCCCTGAATCATTGAAACTCTGCCCATCCTGAACGATTTAACTTCCCTTCTAACCCTATTCCGGTTATTAACAGTTACGCAGTTACCACAAACATTGAAAAGGCATTTCTTCACGTAGGTCTGCACGAGAGTGATAGAGATGTGACGAGATTCCTATGGCTACAGGACTCCGATCCCAGCAGTTCCTTGATTTCATACCGCTTCAAAGTTATGCTATTTGGCGCTACATGTTGAATGTAGACCCTCCTCAAGTATCTATGTTTGAACCCGAGCCTCAAAGCAGCTACCATTATAGAGCGAGACCTCTATGTAGACAACGTAGTATCCAACTTCACAAATGAATTAGACCTCCTGAACTACTTTTGGGAATCCAGAACACTGATGTCCAACGCCGGCATGAACCCACGTTCCTGGAGCTCTAACAGCGATAATCTACGTCATACCGCAAGTACCGTCGGAGTACTCGATAGTGATAAGTTTACCGAGGTTCTAGGCTTACGTTGGAATCCCGCTAATGACATGCTGTCATTTCCTCCAAGAGGTATTCCCCAACTAGACAAAGTAACAAATAGAGCAGTCTTAAAATACACATCCAGAATTTATGATTCACTAGTCCTGCTTAGCCGTGTAACCATCAGAAGAAAGATACTACTAAAAGATCTATGGAAGAAGAGATATGACTGGGATGTCCCGTAACCAGAGGATATACAGCACATATAGCAAACACTTAGCCTCGATTTGAATTCCGCACAGATAATGACCTTCCCCAGATTACTGCTGCCTACCGCTAGTTCCGGAGTTGACAAGACTTTAGGGCAGTTACGCGTGTTTGTTGACGCCAGTATGGCATCATATGGAGCTGCAGCGTACCTCTGCAATAGCACCGACGCACGACTTGTAATGGCGAAGAATCGAGTGGCACCCCGAAGAATCTCACACTACCACAACTAGAATTGATGGTCGACAGCCAGATCGTCCTGCACTGGTTGAAGTCATCGAAACCTACAAAGAGATTTATTACCAGTCGAGTATCCGAGATATCTAACTTAACCTTAGGGTCGTCATGGAGATATTGCCAACCAGATAGTAACGGAGCGGTTCTACTTACCAGAGGCATCACTGCAGATAAGTTCCTGAGTAGCAGTCTATGGAGTACCGGTCCCTCCTGGTTATGTGACACTAGTGCGTGGCCTACATGGAATTTTACACAGGCATTGATGCAGACGACCAGTGAAGAGCAGACGACATTAGATGATAATCCTAATCTTCCCGCCAACCAGCAGACGACGTCTAGCCAAGACATTAGCATAATCCAGTTGATTGACATAACCAGATTCAGCAAATACAGCAAACTCCTTTGTGTTACGGCATACGTACGACGATTCGTATACAATTGTCGAACTACTCACCAAGAACTACAAGATGCTGAGCAAATGTTATTGCGAGATTGCCAGGAAACCGCTTATCCAGATGGAGTTACCTACCTGAAGTCCCTACGTCCCGCATACCTCGTCCAACGCTTGTGGATCGGCTACAGTTGTTTCAAGACGGTAATGGCCTACTTCCATGTGGTGGGAGAATCCAGAAGGCCCTGTTGCTGAGTCAACGAATTTTCCTTACCTGTTGCCTACGAAAAAACTATTTACCCGCCTAATTGTACAGCACGCCCATGAAAAGTACCTGCATGCCGGAACGAACGCTACCGTAACCAACATTCGTCAGAAGTATTGGATACGGGACATTATTTTGTAAACGCCATTACCCGTTAGTGCGTGCCTTGCAGACGAGTCATCGGGAGACCCTAAAGTGCCCCTGATCCACCACCGTTGCCAAAGATACGAGTTGAAAATGCACCTCCATTCACAGTCACAGGTGTTGACTTTACCAGAGCCATCCAAACTAAGAAAAATACAGGAACCACATCAAAGGCATACATATGTCTCTTCACATGCGCAGCTACACGAGCCATACATTTAGAAGTTGTCACCGACCTATCAGATTCCACATTTATGTAAGCGTTTAGAGGGTTTGTCAGCGGAAAGTCCATTCCTTAAGGCATGCTTCCAGTCTCAGAAAACTGTTCCAGTCTGCATCTATTAGAACATCACTGAATGAAATGGGTACAGAATGGCGATTTATACCTAAGAAAGCTCCCTACAGAGGATTCTGGAAATGACTTATTGGCCTGACGAAGGTGACGTTTATGAAGATTATTGGACAAGCGTACGTTATCCTGGAATCCCTTCAAACAATCATTACTGAGGCAGAGTGCATGATCAACGATCAACTGCTGACGCACGTTTCATCCAGTTCAGATGATCCTACTCCATTGACTCCACCACACCTGTTGTATGGCCGCCAGACGACATTATTACCATATCCAACGACATTGATACGAGTAACTCTGATGTTACGTCAGATCACACATCACTCACCAAACGGGTCCGGGTGCAGCAGACGCTCATAGACCTCTTTCGGTGCAGATGGATGTCCGAGTTCCTAAAGGCTTTTCGTGAAAAACACTAGAAGACAGGATGTAACGATAAAAGTGGGCGACGTTGTACTAAGCCATGACGACTCTCCGAGAATATGATGGAAACTAGCCGTGGTAGACGAGGTACTCACTAGAATGGACGGGTAAACACGAGCAGTCAAACTTAGAACCACTACCGGTGTGACGATACGGCCAATCGTGAAACTATACCCTCTAGAAGTTAGAAGTGTACCCACCACTGACGATGTGTGAACTATAAACTAATTAACTTTCATGTGCGATAGCAATATGCATGAACTGTTAAGTATTAATTCTGATACACGCGATATATTGTGATTAAGTAATTTTCTTTAATGTGTAAAATATCAATTTCCGATCTGTTCGGTTGGACCCTTAATTGATCTTTTTTGTTTTACATAGTGTACCTTTCGTGACTTTAGGGTGTATTAGGAAATCACCTGAAATTTATCTATACTTTCTGACTTTTGTGTCGGGACTTTAACGTAACGTAAACGTCAACGTCACATCCTGGCAATGTTTTGTATGTAACGTCATTTTTAAAAAGGTATCGAACCTGGAACAGCGTCGTTTTTGCTATATTCTACTACATTTTGTATATCTATGATATCATGGAACATGATGGGTGTAAAGAGGGCATATCATCAACTGCATAAAATCCCCTTTGGTGTTTAATTACTGACAAAACCATTAAGCTCTAATAATTGCTTGATTTTTCCTTGTGATCTAATTGTGTTTAAGTATTGTTTGTAAATGGCACTTATTGCACATACATGAACAAACTGCTGGGAAAGCTGACGTGTTCTTGAAACGTGGCGATTCACGTGTGATATGCTCCTTTGATTTTTTTCCCATAAGGTCTTAATTGGTTAATTTCATCTTTATCTATTTTGTTAATTATATGATTACCTTGATAAAGCCTTTAGGTAAAACTTCGGTATATTGAGATAGTATTTGTTTTTCGTTTTTGGTAGTACTTTTTTAAATAAATTTATTATATGTGTATACTCAAAAGTGATGAACTATTCTTAACGAACTGAAATATCTAATACTTGCACATGCTTACTAGAGACTTAGACATCAGGCAGCAATAGTGCGTCAGAAGCTCTTGCTTATAAACCTTTTGTATAAAAATATCCCAGCACCAAGGCATTAAACTTTAATTCATATGACAAGGTTTACTTATCAAAATGAAATAAATGTACTATTTTGCGTCTATTTTCTGTTGTGGCTGTGTTCACATGCGAAACTGAATAATTTACCAACATGCGAAATATCAGATCTGATGTCAAGCCGTCAAAAGGAATAAGTATACCGTAGAACAATATGGATGCTGTAAATATGTCATATACAATGTATTTCTAAATAGATTTTGGAAATGTATTATATTTGCAACGATATTATTATATTATGAATTTCTAAACAATAAAATGTAGGCATTGAGTTTTTAGAATGAACAAATGATATGAGATTAAAATGAGCATATTCATTTTTGGGAAAAACAAGAAACAACTTATCCCTTTGCGTTCGATGATACACAATTTTTACTGTATTTTATGCCAAATTGACGTAATTTACGTTAAATGAAACCAGTACTTGTGGCGAATTCTTCTACAAATTATTTCAGGCAGGGATCCTGTTACAGCATAGTGTCTTCTGTATTTTACAGCCTTTTGTCTCACGGAACTGTATATAGACTCCATGATGTGCAGTTGATAAAGCAAACCTGAATTGAATTGTTTTGATACTTGTTTTCAGTTCTGTTTGGCTGGACCCTTAATTGATCTTTCTTGTTTTATATATTGTAACTTTCGTTACTTTTGGGTGTATTCGGGATTCACCTGCTTTTTATCTGCTCTTTCTGATTTTTCTGGAACATAGTGGGTGTTAAGAGGTTTTAGGCGGGCGCACCATCAACCGGTGGTGTTTTAATCAATGCATACATCTTATTATGTAATCACTGATCAAACCACTATGTTCCTGGTTGATTTTTCCAACAAAAGTTCGTCTGAAGCTCTTACTTTAAAACGTTTTGTACAAAAAATATCTCAGCACCCATCAAAACTTAATTCGTATGACAAGGTTTGTAATAGCATGGATCCTGATATGAGACTAAAATGGCCATATTCTTTGGGGGGAAACAAGGACAAAATATTCTATGAAAAGCAACCAATCCCTCTACATTCGCTGATACACAATTTGTACATGTACAGTATTTTATGTCAAATTGGTACAATTTATGTAATATAAACACTGCAGCACTTGTGATGAATCCTTGTATAAATTATTTCAGACACGGATAAATCTGCAGGTAGAACCAATGCCCCAGGTATTTTCCTTACAGGAAAGACATATATATCAAAGTCAAAACCAAAATAAAAACTCATTCCTGGAGGTCCTTTGAACATAAACGATTCATAATTTATTTTCGTAGAACTTCTGATAATCAATATCAGCTCTTCTGGTTTTTTTTGGGTTTTTTTTTATATATATATATATATAAATTTCAATGTTACAGGTACGTAAAAGCATTGAATCTCGGTTCCGCTATAACTAAAAATTTGACATATCATCTTATCAAGATCCTCCCGTAACAAAAATCAAAATTTAGACACTTTTTTACTATGATGATCATAGTTTCGTAATATATTCCAGGAGAATGAAATTTTAGTAGTTTAGTATTTAAAGTTATAACTGTATTTTTTTTTTTTACTTTTTACGTGGATCACGCCAGCCTTTGCATTTATTTTTTGTCAAAATCGTCAAAGTCCACATTTTAAGAACTTCCTAAACTTGGAATTGAAAACACAGTAAATGACCGAATTGAAGACACTGTTCAGAACTGGTAATGTTAATGCAAACTGGACCCCTGTTTTTAGTTCCTAAATTATCCCAGTAACAAGATAAATCCTCATGATAACTCTTATCACAAAGAAAGGTGTAAAACTGAAAATGAAAACAATTGATGCCGCAAACATCATAATGGTAAGATTCCGTTCTATGACACTTTTGACTGCGACGAGTTTGACATAAGACTTTATTATGTCATTTGCATTTCGCTTTGAAAAATTGTAGACAGTGAGCGCCTTTGGATTGAGAGTAAGCAAAGGAGGCCGATGATTTCCCCTCCCGAGACTTCTGTGCTTTATCATTATCATCTCTATACGAACTTTCCTTATCCACCCCTCTTGAAACATCAAGATCTTCTGAAATATTCCAGTCATTACCGCCATCGGCATCACATGTGCCGCAGCTTGTTTCCGTTATGCTGTGTTTGTGTTTGATGTTGTGTTGCACTTTTGGCGGTTCCCGCTTGATCTTGTGTCTCTGCTTCATCAAGATAAAAATTGCATTCGAATATGTCACAATGTTGGTAACCCAAATTTCTAAGGTGAGAAGAACATCCAGTGCATTGAAAGAAAAAACAATAATCTTTAAGTCTGGATCGTTCGTAACTGTACAGTAATATCCAACTGTAGTCATGTTAATACTTGATGTTGCATTTTACCTTTCTCGCATTACGCAGTATAGCGGAAAAGTTATGTCTGCAAGTTACGGTTCATTAAACCGCTTTAGTAAGAGGTATTGAAAAGGTAGCCAATGGTTCATTGTTTTGTCTAAAAATCGTCCATGGCAATAGAAATTATTTGTATCGGGTATGTGATATACTGATGTAAAATTGGTCAGTTCTAGCGTGCACCTCAGTAGTACATTGAATACGGACATTAAGTTTTTGGAAATGGCTACGGGAAACGAAACAGAGAGAATGGACTATAGGAGTAGCGAGAACGCCATGATGGATCGTTTGGAGGAGTTAATGTCCTCAAAACTAGAATCGTTCGAGGAAAAATTACTGAGCAATCAGAAATCTATTGCAGACAGAAAGTTGTGCAAAATTCAATAGGATAGTTTGAAAAATGACAGTTACGTTTACAAAAGGAAAAGTTGCAAAGACCCGTTTAAATTTAACGCAAAAGTAACAAACACGTTGAAGGAAGCAGACACGAAGGTTCGGGAGATGGACTTGAGCGGAGCGTCAGCAAGCATTTCAGAAGGTTTGAGCTTAATTCATAATCGTCAAAAGCTTATAAGAATAGCTGATTTTTCAGACTTAGGATGGTCGGTTGTCAAAGAGTATCAAAGAAACCCACTTGCATCAGACTCCGAAGACGAAAAGAAGATCGCTCGTGCAGAGGCCAGGGCAAATCGTAAAATGAAGAGCAAACGTCCATATTCCGGTTCCAAGAGATTTTCACCGTTTGCACGTTTCACGCAAACAGAGTCGAATGCACCTAAGCCAGCGCCAACATGGGGAAGTATTTCAACGGTCACCACCAGCAGACCAAACAGACCAGGGCTGTGTTTCTCGTGTGGCAAGCCAGGACATTGGAAATTCGAGTGTAGAGTACCAAGCAGTAACAAGTCGAATGAAAAGATAAGTACAGTTTCTTATTCTGTTTGTACTGAAAATGTTTTCATGAATGAAATAAAATGTAGCAATGAAACGGCTGAAAATAGTTTGGTGAGAAATAGTTCTAAAAATAGAACTGGTTTTTCCACAACGCCAGAAGGCGCGTCGCCAGTTGGGCGCCTGAAAAGTTGTATACATGAGTGGGAAAATATCGAAATGTATTGTTACATGAAAAATACAGAAGGGTATAAATTACCGTTTAAAACTTTACCAACTCAATGTACGCTGAAAAATAACAAATCGGCTAGGGAAAATCCAGATTTCGTTGAAGGAGAGATTTCAAAATTATTGGGAAAAGACTGTATGGCAAAACTGAACAGAATTCCGACCTTTGTAAATCATTTGACAGTAGCTTTCGGAAAATCAGGGAAGCCTAGGTTAGTTTTAGACTGTCGCCACATTAATCCGCATTTGGTAAATTTAAGTATAAATATGAAGACGTTTCAGTGGCTTCAGACATTTTCAAAAAAGGAGATTTTGTTTTCACTTTTGATTTAAAGTCAAAATCATAGAGAATACTTGGGATGAAAGTGGCAAAGATTTCTATATTTATAACGTGCTTCCGTTCGGGATATACACAGCAGGTTTTATTTTTTCCAATCTTATGAGAGAACCAGTAAGGCGTGTTAGATCCAGGGGTCAGAAAATAGTAATGTTTCTAGACGATGGTATAGAGGGACACGGTGACTTCACTTATGCAAAATCCCTTAGTTCGTATGTACACGATCTATTGCTTAAACTAGGTTTTTTGATTGCAGAAGAAAAATTTAGCTGGGATCCTACACAAAATGCAGTCCGGCTTGGCCTTATTTGGTTAATGAAACAAGGCACTTTGCATGAAACAGATGAAAGAATAAGTAGATTGGAGAATACAATGGATTCTTTGTTTTTTCAAATTCGAAAAGATAAGTTGAACATAGTTCCAGCTAGGTTTTTAGCTTCAGTAATCGGTCAGATTATTTCGCTACATCATGCACTAGGAAAGAACGTTTATTTTAAGACAAGATCTCTGTATTATTGTTTAGATACACGATATAGTTGGGATTCAAACATAGTGGTTGATGAAAAAGCTCAAAACAAGCTAAGGTTTTGGAGACAAAATGCCAGAAAACTAAACGTAAATGGTAGAGAAATCCGCAGGGAAATCATATGTGATATAGAATGTTTTTCTGATGCCTCGGTATCTGGATACGGAGGTTATGTGACCCTTTGTGGGGGCGCTTTAATTGAAGGCAGTGAAGTGTTGGGAAACTGGAATGATATAGAAGCAGCACAAAGTTCTACATGGGGATAACGTAAGTCTATAGAAAGAGTTTTAAAAAGTAACACAAACCTTTTGACTAATAAGAATGTCAAGGTTTATTATGATAACAAAAATGTTGTATCTATATTACAGCAAGGTAGCAGAAAACAGAAGCTGCTTGTAGTTGCGGAAGAAGTTCAGTTATTTTGCAATACAAATAATATGTGTCTTTTTCAGAATGGATTTTAGTCGTATGTACGACAATGACGACTGGAGCATTAAATCATGGGTTTTTATTATGTTGGATAAAGTGTGGGGGCCACACTTCGTGGACAGATTTTCATCAAACCATAACGCACATTGTAAACGTTTTAATTGTAGGTGGTGGTGTCCGGGCTTTGAAGTAGCAGACGCTTTCGAGCAGAATTGGAAAGATGACTTAAATTGGTTGGTACCGCCGCCAAGTTTAGCATGTAAAGTTTTAGACAAAATTGTAAATGAGAAGGTATCTGGTACATTGATCGTTCCCATGTAGAAATCCGCTCCATTTTGGCCAAAATTGTGTAAAGACGATGGCAATTTCAGACATTTCGTTACACAATTCAAAATATTACCAAAAGAAAATATTATCTCAGTCGGCTTTGGGAATAACGGTATTTTTGGGGAAAATCCCTTCACATTCCAGATGCTAGCTCTTAAAATAAGACATTAAAATGTTTTCAAGTTCATTTGCAAGATGACAGTTGCAAAACGAAATGAAAAATAGAATGATGACAATTAGCATTCGTGTTAGTTTAGCATATGTATTAGCAGAATACAGTTTTTGTTCACCTTTTTGTTATTTTTCAGGTATAGGATTGAGAAACAATATAATGGGACAATTACGGGGGGCCGGTTGTTATGATTACACTATGGTTGACAGTATGTACCATCGATTACTTGACTCGAAGAGTGAAAACACAAACAAAAACTATAATAACGGTTTTAATAGATGGAAAGTATATTGTTTCAGAAAAGGATATTTAGCGTTACCCGCACGACCAATATTGGTTGCGCAGTACTTAACTGAGCTTTTAGATTCCGGAAGTTCATATCATACTGTGTCAACTGCCTTTTATGGAATAAAACGGGCGCATGAACTAAATGGTGTAGAAGATCCCACTAAAAATGCTTTCGTGAAAAACTTACTAGAATCATCAAAAGGTACCGCAAAGAAGCCTACACAGAAGAAAGACACAGCATCAGCTGACCTTATTTTGAAACTTTGTGATAAATTCAAAATGTCAAATGACTTCTGTGTTGTTTGTGGATGGTAACATTAGCTTATGCAGGATTTTTACGTTTCGACGAACTGAGTAATATCAAATGTAAAGATATATCCATTGAAAACAATCATATAAAAATTAATATAAGAAAGAGTAAAAACAGATCAATACAGATTTGAAAATGAAGATTTAGTAAGCAGTGGTACTACTTCAGCCTGTCCTGTTAGTATGTTACAGAAGTGTATAAGATTAGGAGGTATAGATATCTCTTCAGATTGTTTTTTATTCAAACCTGCGTTTAAATCTATGTCAGGTTTAAAATTAATCCAAAAAGACAAAAAGTTAAGTTACACCAGAACAAGAGAATGTATTGCATCGCTTTTTAAGTCTGTAGCTCCAGAACTCAATGTTGGTCTTCATTCTTTAAGATCAGGTGGCGCATCCGTAGCAGCAAACAACAATGTAAATGACCGGTGTCTGAAAAGGCACGGACGGTGGGAGTCAGATTTTGCTAAAGATATGTACGTCTCTGATTCATTAGAGAAAAGACTAAATATTTCTAGATCTTTAAATATCTAAGGACAAAATTTCAAATGTTTTGTTGTTTTTCCGTCGTATAAAAAGAACATTTTTTTTCAAGGAGCTGAAGATTTGATGTTAGTTTAGACATACAGACTTAGCTTTCTTGTTATTAAAACATGTTGATCGCATTTGTAAGCAAAGCAGATCATTTTTCTCCTTTTCCTCCTTTTCTTACTTTAAAAGGTTCTAGCCAGGGTGCATCGCTACAAGGCGAAATGTATATTTGTTGAGATTACTTGTAGTAAAGAGAATACTATTACCTTTTTCGCATTACGTAGTATAGCGGAAAAGTTATAACTGCAAGTTACGGTTCATTAAACCGCTTCAGTAAGAGGTATTGAAAAGGTAGCAAATGGTTCATTGTTTTGTCTAAAAATCATTTGTATCGGGTATGTGATATATTGATGTAAAAATTGGTCAGTTCTAGCGTGCACCTCAGTAGTACATTGAATACGGACATTAAGTTTTCAAATTTTAGAAATTTTAAGATTAAAATTTCATCTGTGATATACATACATGAAAAAATCTTTAGATTTCAATATTCTCATGTTAGCAATTGTTTAAAAAAACTGTATAACATTTTAAATACTGTCGTATTGTTCTATCTAGTTGTCCTGTCGGAGCACGTTTCGGGCATTCATGTTATTCTTATACAGGCCTGAACAGAATTTTGTGGGGTCCGGGAGCAGTTTTTGACAGGTCAAATAAATTTTACAATATATGTGTGAAGTCCACACACACCACTGAGGAAGGCACTGAACTTGTTTTTTTTGGGGGGGTGGGGGGGGGGGGGGGGGGGTTTGGACACAGGTTTTCAGAGCTAAATTCTCTGTTTTTTCCTGGACGTCGTGTTTTCCGGTGAGGTGGAAAATTGAGAGAGCCACAATGAGTTATAGTATCATTTGTATAACACTGTATAATTGTATAATGTGTATCGTAATAAACGGCCTCTCGTAGCCAGGGTGCATCGCTACAAGGCGAAATGTATATATTTGTTGAGCTTATTTGCAGTAAAGAGAAGACATTTCCATAGAAACTGTGTCATACATGATCAAATTTCTAATAGCCAGTGCAAATGAAAATATGATAATACCGGCAACTATATATTTGACTGCATGGATTGTGATCTGTTTAGCAAAAGGTTTACATATTCTTCTATGCCTGTCTATTGAAATGACACATAACAAAATACATGAACCTGCAATGGTCCAACGATTTAGAAAATGTGTCACCTTGCACAGAAACCTTCGACTGTTTCTCAAGTTTAAAATTACCTCAACAAGATTTGGGATAACCAGTAAACACACCATAAAGTCTACTATTGAAAGGCTTATTATCATGTTGACAGTCGTAGTTCGTGTTGATTTTGTTGTGTAAAAGATCATCGCCAAAATGTTGCCGATGATCCCAACAGCGCCCAGAATCGCACCCCAAACAATAACTGGAAGTAGGCGCTTGAAAATTTGGTGCTGTGTCTGGTAAAGTATATCATCGCCACTCTTGTTCGAATCTTGCATCTGAAAAAATATTCAGAAAATCGATGTTTCAAGCTATTTGTTGATGTCCATTTTAGTGGAACTAGACGGAAACGATTTTTAAATATCACTGACATAAGGATAATGAATTTTTGTAAATAATGTACTATAATATTACGTTTTGCTCTCAGTTATACGATTGATTATTTGAGGTTTGCATGTGTATTTATGTAGTAATTGTTGCTTTATTGGCATATAACTGTTTATTAGTGTACAACGCCCCGCTGAATATGTTTTATAGGTAGAAGTAGGCGTTTAGGCAGATAAACAAGTTTCAAAGTTTCAAAGACTTAATTCTAGGAATGATACTATCAATTTACATAAGAATAAAATCACACCATTAAATATTCATTTTTTTTTCAAACGGTAGCCGCAATGCCAACTGACCATTCAATAATAAAATTATAAATCATAAAATATTTACCTTGATAACGCTATAGAGACACGGAACATAAAACTAATCAAGTCTCTCATGGAAAGTTAAGATAATAATGTAATAATAATATAACCTAGTACATTATAATATAAAACAGCTATAATTTCCGCCTAGAAAGGTGATTTAGTTCTTGATGACAAATTTGTTAACAATTGTGTTTGATCATCAAAGGGACAATAGATTAGTGGAAGCGGCCAGTCATTCATTTCCTTTATACCAAATTAAGAAGAAGTTTAAGATCTTTATGAATTATATGTAAAGAAAAGCAATAGGATATTATTCAGGAATTGTGGTAAACTTTTTATTGTATATAACGATAATATACGAGGGCTTTCAAAAATACTAGTAACGTAGACTTTTTCTCTAGCTTTTATAAACTTTAATGAAGCAAAACAAGAAATATACCATCATGATTTGCAGTCTTTCTACTAACTGCACTGCAAATTTGACGCGATTATGATCATGCATGATTCAGGAGTTACGCTTCCTCGAAAACAGTCACTTACACGGACCCCGCGCACGGCGATCATATTTCAACGACGCTAACGACGTCGTGCCTTCATTGTGATGCTTTCATTAAGTCTGCATTAATTCATATTTATAAATTTATTATATAAATTTTCATGAGCAATACTTAAGTCAAAACAAATTGTTTGGTTAGAATACTAAATATGTATGAACACTTACGACACGCATCTCAGACAGGGTACTCAACGTGAGTACTTGGTCTTTATCTACGGTGTCATACATTGGCGTTAACGTCCATTTGCAGTTTTTCCGTTTTCTCCCTCGATCTCCGCTGTTTTAAGCAATTTTGGACCATTTGAGAATCGTTTATACCACTTTAAGGTATAGACACAGATGACTGAACATTGCTGTTGCGTCTGCTTCATTGAATTATGATTTGCAGTTGCTGTTCGCCATAACTAAGCAACTGTCTTATCATCCATGTTAGTCGATGACGACATTACATGCATCATAAACAGTAATACTCACTTAGTTCAAACGTTGTTTTCTTCCGTCTCCCATGTCGGAATGACGTCATACTCTAAGTACATGTCGCCCTGACGTGTTGCTGCACTTTGGTGTATTTTTGGGCAAAAGTGTACTTTAAGCTGCGAACATTAGCGATCGAATTCAAATCGCGACAGATCAAAAAGCGACTGCGCCGGTTATGCGTAGTTATGGTAATAAAAACGTTCGACGCGCTTCGCCTATCAGCAAAAATGTTACAAAAATATATGACCAAATAACAGAGAGATTCCGAATTACAACGATATATTTCACATTATTATTTACACAATAAGCCACATTTGACAGCAAAAGTCTACGTTATTTTTGAACAGCCCTCGTATATATCACAAACAGTGATTTGTCACTGAGTAAAATCATGAATCAAGTGCTAATGAATTATAAAATAATACGTATCTGAACGACAAACAATGATTCAATGATTTTCTTCAAGAAAAAAAATCCCGGGATATATTATTTCAATTCTAACACGATGTCTAAATGTTTTCTGTTCCAGCGCTTCAAGCTATGACGTAATTATAACGCACAAATGGTGACTTTACTACAAAATTATACAGAGTCTCGGTTTGTTAAAGAATTATAACCCAGACGGTGATATTAAGTTGAAAAAGATCATTGCTTGAAGTTCAGATGCGAGGAAATAATATCACGAGGGCGCAGTCAGAGATTGTGATTGGTAGTTGAATACGGTTATTGTTTTGAGTTCAAATGCGAGAGAATTGTATTTTGAGGGTACCAAATCTTTGCCAGTTTTGCGTTGTTTTCTTTTCCAACGTGCCGCTATGATGTTTATGATTGTGGAGTACAGCATCAGTTTGCTTTGTTTAACGGGAAAATAAATTGGTTTGTGTTAGGATATATGATATGTTATGTCTAACAATTTCTGTTGAAAAATCCCTCAAGTCATTATTTCAGGACAATGCGAGTGAAGCTTGCTTGACGACTTTCTCAAATATGTTTTGGGAGCCTACTCCTTTTACACACCCTCTATCTGCATTCAGCAAGAACAATATTCTTTTTCAAATAGTAATTCTTAGATGAGAAACGCGTATCATTTATGCAAATAAGGCACCTTTAGAGTGACTAAATGAAGATCTTTTCTGCTGTTTCTCTTTCGTCAAATATCCCCCACTCCCTCATTTTCAAAATAAAATGCATATAATATTTCAAGACACAGTCTAGCATCACCTAAACAGAACATTGTCTTATTTATGTCATTACTCTCAGTTCCTTGATTCAGTCACTTTCTGATAGCTGCCTTGCGCATCCACTCACACTTACAATTAGTTATTTCAAGTCTACTATGTTTTGTACATTCATAACATTATGACGTCATGTCAGTTTAATGTCTTAATTTTCCGCACTCTGATTAAATACGCGACTGTCATTATATCTGTAATATAAATTACAATTTCAGGATATCATACAGGCTCAAATATGGATTGGCTCATAGTAATAATAAGCAAAAGAACAATATGCTTATTAAAGGCAGTTACTTCGTTTGTTGTACTTAATCTGCTATTAATTTTGTAGAAAACGCAACTAAAACCAGTGAGATCCTTTAACAAAAACTGTACAGTAACAGAAACAAAATAAAAGAAAAGAAAACAAAACAAAAAATGAACAACAAATTCGAGGTTCTTTCATACCAGTTTTATTACAACAGACACCCACACAATATCTGACAAACGTTATAATATACAAAAATGTGTAAATACAGAGCACAATTCAAAGTTAGAAATAAAACATATATCACGATTAGATGTCTTTAAGTAGTAATTGAAAAATTATTGCTTATTTATCACAAATAGATTTATAGACATTATAACATACAAAAAATGTGAAAATACATAGCACAAATCAAATTTAGAGTGAAAACGAATATCATTATTTTTTGTAGGTAACTGAATATTTATTGCTCATCTATCACACATAGAAATTAACATAGAGTCAGACGTTTTGACAGCTTTTTTATGGCCATAAAATAGCTCATAATACCTGATTAAAAAATTCAGTCTTGGTGTGCTTAGGCCATACCAAATTGATTAATAGTTCTTCGGAAAATTTTCAAAAAAAATGGGAGCGAGCGAGCGAATTTTTTTTTTCTCAATTTTGATTTTTTCAGAGGCGGGAAGCTTTTACATGGAGCGAGCGGGTATTTTTTTTTTTTTTTGCAGTTATGATTATACATGAAGTTAACATTTCTTTAAGAATAACACAGAACTTAAATATTTACAGTGTGTCTAAGACAGTAGATAGCTTTTCTGTATGTTTTAAAGACTACATGAATGGTTTTGTAAATAAATTCTTGCTAAAACTCATTGAATCACTTTGTTTTTATTTTGTTTTTATAATTACTGAGGGATGAGTGTCTTATTTTTAATTTTGATTGTTCTACATTAATCTGAAGGCGTGCCCATTTAACGGCAGAGGATGACGAATATTTAAGACAAAACAGGCACCCAAGCGGAATAACATATCTTCCGAAACCCAGTTAGATGGCTTTGACACATGAGCAACTTTGTGCCCCTAGTGAAACTCCAAACGGCAGAGGTGAGGGGAAAGTAATAATTCACTTGACCAATGAGACCAAACGGAGTTGGGCACACAAATGCTTCGACATTGCTCGAATCCACTGGAATAATTTCTTAACAGATAAACTTAGCTTAAGTTTTTGTGGTAGAGGTTCATTTCAGTCAAAAATGATAACAGACGGACAAAAAATGATCCCAATATGGCCACTCATTAAAAGTGTTATTTGTTGTGCTTTGATTGACCAAGAAATTTTGAGTTGGGAAGGTCTGTTTTTTTCAGATTCTTTCTTTCAATCAATTCACAGCCAATTAATATTCAAACCAGGAAAATTGGGGTTACAATACGACAGAAATTATTTTTTATATCTACACAACTTATTTGAAAAGCTAAACATTTTTTAAAAATGAATATATGCATTTTGATAGAATATCTGACTGCCATACTAAAGAAGTTACGTTCAAAACAATTTGGGCCCGAGACAATTAATGTGATGGATCAGTCAGGATCTGTGAACAAACTTTTTTTTATAAGAAAGCACTGGCTTTGGCTCTAGATCTAAAATATTTAACTAAACACACTAATAACAAATGGTTTGAAAACTTTATCTGAACAATATTTCTATGTTTAATCCAAATATTTTCAATTTGAATCCCCGTGGCCGTGCACGTCTTACAAGTCCGGCTTTGTACTTTTCACCGTATAATTTGAACAATCGTAGAACGTGCCTACTTCATCACCTACCGGCACATCGAAGGCCATGTGTGGCACTAGCACAGACACTTCAGATTTAAAACAAATGATGAACAACACCATAATTCCTGACTTTTTGAGTTTGTGTCATCAGCTACATGTATTACGAACGCATGGATTCCGGTCAATATCACTTTGACGCATTAAAACAGCGATAAAACCTGTTTACCGTTATCATTCCGGACCGCGTAATCAGAAAAAAAAAAAAAAAATTTCGGCGATTTTTATGTACGTGCGGGCGGGTGAATTTTTTTTTTCTTTTTCTCGGGAATGAAATCATTGATGCGGTAGTTCCGACGAACGACAAATCAATTTGGTATGGCCTTACAGTGAATTTTGTGCATGTGCTATTGTAACATTTATGGTTTTCTTATCATGTTTCCTCATTTTAAATAAGGAATTTGTGCCTTTTGACTAGAAACTTGAAGAAATTTCAATTTTCTGTACAACCGATCTGGATACTAATATGTGAATCTAACATACAGATGGAAAATTGAATAATTAAGGAAAGATGTCAAATCGATATATAAAAAGAAAAAAGAGCAGATTGTAAAACATGTATGCCACTATATAAAATCTATCAAACAATAGGCATTAATCAGTAATATAAAGTACAATTTAAGGATATCATACATTGACAGGTTAAAATGTGAATTGGCTTATCGTAATAATAGGTCCTTCACCTAATTATAAAAAATACAAAAGAATAATATGTTTATTACATGCGACTACTTTTGGTGTCCCTAAACAAAAGTCTTTCCCTATTATCAATGCCATAATTCCAACTTTCAAAACGTCCAAAATGCCTGCACCGCTCTGATTTTCGCAAATAATATTGTTACAATTAGAATTATTATGTATTATCATACACAGATAAGAACAAAGTTAATCACTGGATAGCTTAACCCCTTACCTTGCTAAATGTTTATAATGAACTTGTCCATTTCCGTATTTGGACAGCACCATTAACTGTTGAAAGGTGTGCTTACCAAAATGATACTGGCTTAATAGTTGTAGATCATGATCTACACCGGCTGCAAAGGCAAAATCAATCAAACAAAGCATGGAAGGGCTAAATTAGTAGATAAAGATTTGAACAAGTCGGTCCTTGTCCCAACATCAACAGCAAAGGCTCCCTTTTTATGTTAAATACGTTCAAAAGCACTGCCCTACTTAATGTAGATCAGAACAGAAGAGATATACATATGAGTAATGATACTCAACCCAACAAGAATTCATTTGATAACATATGGTTTTCTCTACAACAAAAGAGAAGCTCTATATGTCTAAGTAATATATGAACATGTCAATATATCTCATCACACAAGTAAACATACCAAATATATAAATGTACAAAAACTCCCAACACAATTATACTGCTTCAATGGATGTTCAACTTTGTCAGAGAATTATCATAAGTTTTCGTGTATAGTACTTATATGATATAAATACATAAAACTGAGCTATATATGACAGGTTAGAATGTAGCGTTGAAAATTGATGTAGATTGTAACAAACCAGTTTATACATTTGTTATTTTCCGCCAACTAGGTAAGATTATAAGCTTCCAAGGGTCAAATTTTCCATTGACAATTTGACGCAACTTTAGATCTTGTGAAATAGTGACTTTGACTGCAGTAAATTGTTAAATAAAATGCCAAAAATAAAGTTGTCTGTTTCCATTTAATTGACTAAAGTTGTCTTTTTCACAAAAAAAACGATGCATTAACATATGACCCATTTAACACGAATAATTAGATTCAAGTAAAAATATGATAAACTATGATAAGACTTTCAATATTGACAATGTGTAAGGTCTGAAAGATGCAAAAGATGCTAAAAGGGTCTTAACTTGTAACAATGGTGATATTGAAATTCAGAGGTAAAGTACGTCGTGTTATTAGAATTCAAATGTGGAGAATTTTGTCGTGATATTGAAATTGAAAAAGTGGAAAATGTCATGTCATTCGTCTACATCGTATAGGCCTACTGTAACAGTAAATGCACAGAAAAATAAAACAACTCTAGGCCCAATTCTAAATTAATATATAATTAATTAAATTAATATTGTAATCTAACATCTTCAACTTTATCTTTTAAATATAACTGTGTAAGTAAAATTGAATACATTTTATGAGAATTTTCAACAGTTGAAGTAGATCTAAATATCTAAACACAAAACATGTACTGAAAGATGGGCACTGGGTATCTTTAAATATTCATGGTATACGTAACCTATAGTTATGCCATACATACATATATAATGACATGTGTATACATTTTTCATAAATAATCATTTTCTGGATGAACACAGAGGCAACATTTCACATGTGAACTTGGTCCTAGATTTATTCTAGCATGAAATTTATGAACACGTGGAGACATATAATTACATATGAAACTAATATGAAACTATAATATGGTTATATCGTGTCAGGATATTGAACCACGGCAATTACATATTTTACAATGTAATACACAAAAAGATATACAACAATCCTTCATTTCGATTTTATCTCTTTTACATAAAACAATGGGTCGATATAAGAAGATATGAATAACGTTAAGTCTCCATTTACTTTCAACAAATACTTTATATTATCAATTAAAACTTAACATTTAAATAGATGAAAGGAGTACTTGAATAAAAGTATTTTTTTACGAGATGTCTTCCCAGTAATGGCCTTGTTTATTTTTCTGACATGACATTTTATAAGAAATATTTTGCGTATTCAAGGAAATATTTGCCACTTGGACACATTGTAATTGATCATTACACTATAGCTTTCATAACAAAGAATAACCATACACATTGCTCTATGCAGTATTTTTAAATTCTAAAAGGACAAATTAAATTCCCTCCAGTCCTAATTTTGATTCATATGATTTATGTTGTTCTTAATATTTCTAACGTCAAGTATAATATCTATTAGCCTCATAATTTGCAAGGGCTGCTGGCAATGTTATTGCTGCAACAACAACAACAGCAGCAGCAGCAACAACAACAACAACAGAAAACAAAGAAAAATAACGCACATACGGAATCGCTGATACTGTACATCTTACAAATAAACAGTATTGTGCAAGACAGTATACAATGTACTTCTAAGTGTCTTTGATGCCTATGTAGGAATTTTATGTGACACATTAGTGATGTCTTAACGTCTTTGTTATAATCACCCGAGTGATGATTAAGTGATTCTGTTAGTAATCCAGTGAATAATTTCGTACTAGACGGGATTTTATATTAGGACAAACAGTATATAGACTTTGTTCGAAGCATACATGTAGTGGCGAGTGTCTTCTTTCATCGGTTTTTAAAATACATTGTCAGTGTTATGTTATTAAAACCTATTACAATTAACATCATTTGGCATGTCTATTAAAGACTCGGGCAGTATTACGATAGTTTCTCAAACTGTGCTATTTTTTTCAGGTTGGTCTTCTTGTAGCACTATCCTCGCGTTCGCTTGTCCATCTTATATTATCGGAATATATATTTTACAAAACCTTATTAGGGGCCTCCGTGGCCGAGTGGTTAAGGTCGCTAACTTCAAATCACTTGCCCCTCATCGATGTTCGAGCCTCACTCGGGGCGTTGGCTTCTTCATGTGAGGAAGCCATCCAGCTGGCTTACGGAAGGTCGGTGGTTCTACCCAGGTGCCCGCTCGTGATGAAATAATGCACGGAGGGTCTTCCTCCACCACTAAAAGCTGGAAAGTCGCCATATGACCTATCATGTGTCGATGCGACGTTAAATCCAACAAAACAAAACAAAACCTTATTATCGAAATTTAGCTTTAGTTTTGAAACAAAATTCTAAGACTTTTGCGACAAGGTATATAATTTTTTTTAATGGAGATGGTCTCTTGGTGACACGCTTGACTGTTAATCCAGAGGTCCGGAGATCAAATCTCCGTTCAGCACTGGAAATTTCTGAAATGCTCTTGAGTGTCTCATTGAAACACGCTAAATGAGTCCATTTTCGCTATAAGTAATAATTTGACATATCATCTAATCAAGATCCTCCCTTACCAAAGATCAATATTTAGACAATTTTTCACAATGATCATAGTTTCGAAATATATTCCAGGAGAATGAAATTTTAGTAGTTTAGTATTTAAAACTATAACTGCATTTTATAATTTTTACGTGGATCAAACTAGCCTTTGCATTTATTTTTGTCAAAACCGTCAAAATCCACATTTTAAGAACTTCCTAAAGTCGGGATTGAAAACACAGTAAAAGACCGGATTGAAGACACTGTTTAGAATTGGCAATAGTAATGCAAACTGGCTTCCTGTTTTCATTTCGAAATCTATCCCAATACCAAGATAAACCCTCATGATAACTCTTATCATAAAGTAAGGTGCGAAACACAGAATGAAAACCATTGATGCCGCAAACATCATAATGGTAAGATTCCTTTCTATGACACTTTTGACCGCGACGAGTTTGACATCAGACTTTATTATGTCATTTGCATTTCGCTTTGAAAAATTGCAGACAGTGAGCACTCTCGGATTGAGAGTAAGCACAGGAGGCCGATGACTTCCCTCCTGAGACGCTTGTGCTTTATCATTATTATCTCTATATGAACTTTCCTTATCCACCCCTCTTGATACATCAAGGTCTTCTGAAATATTCCAGTCTCTACCACCATCGGTATCACATGTGACGGAGCTCGTTTCCGTTATGCTCTGTTTGCGTTTGATGTTGTGTTGCACTTTTGGCGATTCCCGCTTCATTTTATGTCTCTGCTTCATCAAGATAAAAATTGCATTCGAATATGTCACGATGATGGTAACCCAAATTACTAAGATGATAAGAACATCCAGTGAATTCAAAGAATAAACAATAATATTTAAGTCTGGATCGTCCGTAACTGTACAGCAATATCCAGTTGTAGTCCTCATTGAAACACGCTAAATGAGTCCATTTTCGCTATAAGTGATAATTTGACATATCATCTAATCAAGATCCTCCCTTACCAAAGATCAATATTTAGACAATTTTTCACAATGATCATAGTTTCGAAATATATTCCAGGAAAATGAAATTTTAGTAATTTAGTATTTAAAACTATAACTGCATTTTATAATTTTTACGTGGATCATACTAGCCTTTGCATTTATTTTTGTCAAAACCGTCAAAATCCACATTTTAAGAACTTCCTAAAGTCGGGATTGAAAACACAGTAAATGACCGGATTGAAGACACTGTTTAGAATTGGCAATAGTAATGCAAACTGGCTTCCTGTTTTCATTTCAAAATCTATCCCAATACCAAGATAAACCCTCATGATAACTCTTATCACAAAGTAAGGTGCAAAACACAGAATGAAAACCATTGATGCCGCAAACATCATAATGGTAAGATTCCTTTCTATGACACTTTTGACCGCGACGAGTTTGACATCAGACTTTATTATGTCATTTGCATTTCGCTTTGAAAAATTGCAGACAGTGAGCACTCTCGGATTGAGAGTAAGCACAGGAGGCCGATGACTTCCCTCCTGAGACGCTTGTGCTTTATCATTATTATCTCTATATGAACTTTCCTTATCCACCCCTCTTGATACATCAAGGTCTTCTGAAATATTCCAGTCTCTACCACCATCGGTATCACATGTGACGGAGCTCGTTTCCGTTATGCTCTGTTTGCGTTTGATGTTGTGTTGCACTTTTGGCGATTCCCGCTTCATTCTATGTCTCTGCTTCATCAAGATAAAAATTGCATTCGAATATGTCACAATGATGGTAACCCAAATTACTAAGATGATAAGAACATCCAGTGAATTCAAAGAATAAACAATAATATTTAAGTCTGGATCGTCCGTAACTGTACAGCAATATCCAGTTGTAGTCCTGTTAATACTTGATGTTGAAATTTCGATAGCAACTGTGTCATAAATGATCAAATTTCTAATTCCAAGTGCAAATGAAAATGTGATAATACCGGCAACTATATATTTGACTGCATGGATTGTGATCTGTTTAGCAAAAGGTTTACAGATTCTTCTATGCCTGTCTATTGATATGACCCATAACAAAATAATTGAACTTGCAATGGTCCAATGATTTAGAAAAAATGTCACCTTGCAAAGAAACGTTTGGTTGTTTCCCACGTTTAAAACTACCAGAACAAGATTTGGAATAACCAGTAAACACACCATAAAGTCTACTATTGAAAGGATTATTATCAAGTTGACAGTCGTGGTTCGTTTTGACTTTGTTGTGTAAAATATCATCGCCAAAATATTGCCGATGATACCAACAGCGCCCAGAATTGCAATACACACAATAACTGGAAGTAGGCGCATGAACTTTTGGTGCTGTGTCCGGTAAAGTATGTCATCGCCACTCTTGTTGGAATCTTGCATCTAAAATATACAGTAAATCGATGTTTATGTCCATAAAAGCATTTTATAGCTATCAGTCGATGTCCATTTCCTTGGAACTAGACACAAACGATAAATACCTTAGAAAATTGCATAAGAAATACATCAAACCATTAAATAGTCATTTTCAAGCGATACTCGCAATGTCAGCTGACCATTCAATAAAAAGAGTAAATTATTAAAATATTTACCTTGATAACGCTATGGGGACATGGAACATAAAACGAACCAGGTATGTTGTGGAAAGTTTGAATAATAATGTAATAATGATTATATAAACTAGTACACTATAATATAAAATAGCTATAACTTCCACCCAGCAAGATGATTTTCGTACATGATGAGTAATTTGTTAACAATTGTGTTTGATCATCAAAGGATCAAAGAGGTTCAATGAGTGCTGCCAGTCATTCATTTCCTTCGTACCAAATTAAAAAGAAGTTTAAGATCTTCATGACTTATATTAAAGAAAAGCAGACAAAAATACCATTTGGGATACATAATTTCAATTCTAACACGATGTCTACATTTGTATTGATATCCATGGGGACCATCCGCCGAATGTTTGCCTGTTTTTGTGGTTTAATTTCTTTTCCAGCGTTTCAAGCTATGACGTAATAATTATAACGTAAAAAATTGTGACCTTGCTACAAAATGATACACTGTCATAGGCTTCTTTGTTTTATAATTATATCCCAGACGGTGATATGTAGTTGAATAAGATAATTGTTTGAAGTTCAGATGTGAAGAAATAATATCACGAGGGCGCAGCCCGAGACTGTGATTTATAGTTGATTAAGGTCATTTTTAGTTCAAATGCGATAATTATATTACGAGGGCACCAAATCTTTGCCGATTTTTTTTTGTGGTTTTCTTTTCCAACGTGTCGCTATGATGTTTTATACTGTAAAGAAATAATTGTGGAGTACAAACTGTGACTTTGTTGCATAATAACAAACAGCAGCAGTTTGCTTTGTTTAACAGGAAAAACAAATTGGGTCGTATTATGATATATAATATGTTATGTCTCATCTTTTCTGGTGATGAAGTCCTCGAGTTATTATTTCAGGACAACGCGAATAAAGCTAGGTTGACAGCATCAGTTAGCATTGTTTAGCGGGAAAATGAATTATGTCGTGTTAGGATATATATATATATATATATATATATATATATTTTCTGTCTTACCTTTTCTGATGAAGCAGCCTTCTAGTCATTATTTCAGGACAACGCGAGTGAAACTAGCTTGACGACGTCCTCAAATATATTTGTGTAGCCTCCTCCTTTTCCATATTCTTTACCTAAAAGCCGTTAAATGCATTCAGCAAATACAATTTTCTTTTCCAACTAGTCATTATAATAAGGACAATTTTAAGCAAATAAGGCACCTTTAGAGTGACTTAATGAAGATCTTCATACAATGCATTTTCTGCAGTTTTTCTTCCGTCAAATTATTCCCCCACCCCCTTATTTTCAGAATAAAATGCATCTTATGTTTCAAGAAGTAAATATCTATGCACAGTCTAGCATCACCTGAACTAAACATTGTCTTATTTATGTCTTTACTCTCAGTTCCTTGATTCAGTCACTTTCTGATCGCTGCCTTGCGCATCCACCCACTACATTTAGTTACTTCAACGTCTACTATGTTTTGTACTTTGATTTTAAGACATCATGACGTCATTTCTGTTTAATGTCTTATTTTTCCGCACTCTGCTTAAATACGCGGCTGTCAGATATCAAAATATCTGTCTAACATTATAATATGCAAAAAATGTGAAAATACACAGCGCAATCCAATGTTAGAAATAAAAACTTATATCATCATTTGTTTCGTAGTCAGTTGAATAATTATTGCTTATTTATCACAAATAGATATGAACATATAGATTATATAGGTTATGGCCATAGAATAGCTCATATTATGTGAGTAAAAAAAGTCAGACTTGGTGTGCTTATAGCGAATTTTTATGCATGTACTATTGTATCATTTATGGTTTTCTTATCAATGTTTCCTCATTTTAAATAAGAAAATTGCGCCTTTTGTCTAGAAACTTGGAATAAATTTCGATTTTCTGTACAACCGATCTGGATAGCACATGATTGTGTGAATCTAACATACAAATGGAAAACTTTAAATAGTTAAGGAATGATGCTAAGAAGATATGTAAAAAACTGTATAAAAGCATGCATGCCACTATGAAAATTTGTCAAGCAATAAGGCATAATTCTGTAATAAAAAGTATAATTTAAGGATTTCATACAGTGTCAGGTTCAGAGGTAAATTGGCTCATAGTAATAACAGGCCCTTCACCTAATAAAAAAAATGCAAATGAACAATATGTTTATTAAATGCGACTACTTTTGGTGTCCCTAGACAAAAGTCTTCTCCCAGTATCAACATCAAAAACTAGGTAATTTCCGTGCGATTACGTAGTCTCGTCTGCTACTTCGGTATTCTTCGGCAATGAATCTAGCTCATATTATCAATGGTTTCCGTAACAACCGGAGAATGCCAAAATCACATATGAAAAAACGTAGTCCAACGGAAATTACCAACTGTCATTACAGGTCCACTACGTGGAGGATTGTTTTAGCCCGACTATACTCAATGCTATTTCTTCCGTCAGTGATTTAATGACACCCCCACCCACTAAAAAATATCATACATAAAAACAAACATTTATGTAGCAAGCCCGGTTTGTTGTAAAATGCAATATTTAAGTTGTTTAATTTGAAGTGTATAGTGTATGGAACTATTTATATCATATATTATACCTGATTTATATAGCGCCCTTTTCATGATAAACACATTCAAAGACGCTTTGCATACATCAAAAGAGATATACATAAAACGAGTTATAACATCTTTAATCGAACAAGAATTCATTTGATAACATAATTATGGTTGTGACAGGAAAGGCCGTACCGGCGACAGTAACCATCAGAACAAATCAACACCCTTTACAATATTTACAAATTTATTTACATAAGATGATTATTTACAATGAATAGATGATATGAAGAAAAAAACTGATTATAAGAAAAAAAAATAAAAGTTCAGTATCACCAGATACAAAGTTCGTATAGTTCCATTCTAATGTGACGAGGTACAGTTCTTTAATTTAATTGCGAACTTTAAGTAGCACCAACAATATCAAAACGTATCTTGAAATAGAGTCCCTTTAAACCGTGAATACGTTGATTCCGTATTGGCTCCCTATGGTGGTAGGTGATTGCATCCATGAGCTGACTTCAGAGGATAACAAAAATCATCGTCTTTGCGGTTTACGGCACAACCATGGGACGAAAGCCCGCCCGCTTAGCTCAGTAGGTAAGAGCGTTGGTCTACGGATCGCGGGGTCGCGAGTTCGATCCTCGGGCGGGGCGTATGTTCTCCGTGACTATTTGATAAACGACATTGTGTCTGAAATCATTAGTCCTCCACCTCTGATAATTCATGTGGGGAAGTTGGCAGTTACTTGCGGAGAACAGGTTTGTACTGGTACAGAATCCAGGAACACTGGTTAGGTTAACTGCCCGCCGTTACATGACTGAAATACTGTTGAAAAACGGCGTTAAAACCAAAACGAAACGAAAACCATGGGACGAAAGCTCTGCGCTGGGAATATCACATCCAGGCGAGTGAAGACAAGTGAACCTAGGGCATTGTACTTCCGGGTTATGACATCACCAGGTAAAATCGTCTGGCGGAAGAAGTTAAAATATATAACATATGGTAAGCACCATAGCAAAACAAATAAGTCAGGGCATAAAACTGCTCCTTTGGGTACACCATACCTCCGTAGGCTCCCATAGATAATACGTGCTACTTATACAAAACATATGTGCTACTAAGTTCAGACGTCACATGATTAAAATACGTCACTAATTACTTCCATTATTACAAAAAATACTTACTTAAAAGACTAAAGTTAAAGTATGAAAAAGATATGAAAAGTATATGATGAAAGATTATAGTAATGGAAATGATAAACTGCAGCCATTATTTACAACTACAAATTAACAAAATTCAATGTAAATCAAACGTTATATGATAGTTGGCATCCATATAATATCTAATGCCATACAACAAAACGGACATTGTATGTGTATGCAATAGACTGTCACACAATTTCATATTACAATAATATATTACATACATGGTACTAGACTTGCCATATAGATTTATACATAACAATACAATGCAGTAACGGCGTTCCATAATTAACAAAATGTTTGACATAAGTTTTTGAAACAGTGCTTTACAATTATCACGATACAAATTTCAGTACAAATTTTACATCTTATATAAATGAAACATTTTAGATTCCTCTTTCGAAATAATTTACAAAAGTCTGAAAAATTTAATAAATCATCCTGACATACCGAAACTAGCCAAAATCATATGCCGAAAAGTAAATGTTACAGAATTCTGTAGAATGCACAAAAATTTACCAAATAAAAATCGTAATGCAAAAATCATACAAAAATCTAACAAATAAATTTCTTACCTCGATCGAGCATAAATTTCTAGCAAGAAAATAATTCAGACATAGATTCGTCTATAATGTCGGAAAGTGGTGTGCGCAAGGCATATCTAGTCCAGTCTATTTAAAGGATAATGTCCCGCCAAATGCTAAATTTCATGGGATTCACGGCCTATGCGTGAACTCTTACTATTTCTATTTCCACGGGATTCACGATATAGCCGGGAAATCTGACTACTTTGGCGCGGATTTAAATTGACAATTTGAGGCCCATTATAGTGGTTTTGGGGATAAAAATATAAATTACTGAAGTTTATAAAATATCAACTTTCTTATTACTGAACCGAATTTAATGAAATTTACATGGATATTTAAGTTATGAAATACAGAAAAACATGAGAGGTATTTTATGCGTGAAATCTGACATTTACCTCAATAACTCAAAAATTTACAAAAAGATGATGCGATACCTGCATTTACACTACAGATAAAATAAGGCCCGTATGTCAATTTGTGACAATGGTTTTCTCTAAAACAAAGGAGAAGCTCTATATGTCTAAGCAACATACTCATTACACAAGTAAACATACAAAATATATAAATGTACAATAACTCCAAACCCAACTAGACTGCTTAAATGGATGTTCAACTTTGTCAGAGAACTATCATAGAAATACAAGTTTTCAGGTATAGTTCTTATATCATACAAATGCTTAAAACTGAGCTATATACGACAGGTTAGGCTGTGGCGTTGAAAATTGATGTCGATTTAAACATTTCAGTATATACATTTATTTATTTCTACCGACTAGATAAGATTATAAGATTCCCAGGATCAATTGTTTCTTTTGGCGATTTGACGCAACTTTAGATCTTGTGAAAAAGTAATTTAAACTGCAGGAAATTGTTAAATAAGATCTATTTCACAAAAACAATGCCTTGATATCCCTTTAATGTATGACCCATTTAACACGAGTAACTCATATTCAAGTGAAAATGTCGCTGACTTCAAATCACTTGCCGCTCATTGATGTGGGTTCGAGCCTCACTCGGGGCGTTGAATTCTTCATGTGAGGAAGCTATTCACTTGGCTTACGGAAGGCCGGTGGTTCTACCCAGGTACCCAGCCCGCTCGTGATAAAATAATGCACGGAGGGGCCCCTGGGATATTCCTCCATCATCAAATCTGGAAAGTCGCCATATGACCTGAATTGTGTCGTAGCGACGTTAAACCCAACTGAATCAAATCATGTGAAAATACGATAAACTATGATATGACTTTTGATACTGGCAATGTGTAAGAGAGATGCTAAAGATGCTAAAAGGGTCTTAACATGTAAAAATGGTGATGTTGAAGTTCAGAAGTAAAATATGTCGTGTTTTTGGAATTCAAAAGTGGAGAATAATGTCGTGATATTGAAATTGAAAAAGTGGAAACTTATGTCGTGTTATTCGTCTACATCTTATAGGCCTACTGTAACAGTAAATGCTCAGAAAAAAAATCAACTCTATGCCCAGTTCTAAATTAATATTGTAATCTAACATCTTCAACTTTATCTTTTAAATATAACTGTGTAAGTATTGTGTAGTATGTTTGAAGCAGTAAGTGATGGCACCAGTAACCAGGTAGTGGTAAGTAAGGCTCACGGGGAAGGATGCTGTTAAGCTGTTCGTTTCCATATTTAATGTTTTGTGCTTTCCATTTTTTTATTTTCACCACCATCCGCAATATGATTTTATTCGTACACAAGGTTCATTCTCCCTATTCATGAGTTGTCAGACATTGTAGGTTGCATAAAATCATTTTATCTAAATTAAAAAGAATGTATTAATTATATCTACACATTTCTTTTCGGATGTTTCTGACCAAATTGTATTTAGTGACGTTGTTTTCGTTTTATTTATATTCTAACACGATCCGATTCATTTTCGTATTAAACAAAGAGGGCTGAAAACAGTGAATTATTATACGATCCACTGTTCTGACGTCACAATCATTACGTCATGGTGTCAAACGGCATAGCGGCGCGCTGGAAAAGAAACCGACAGAAAACGGGCAAAATTAATATTTGACGAATGCCGTCAAGAATGTACTTTAAAGTCGCTGATAACGTGTAAGAATCGAAATAATATATCTCATTTAGTGGTTTGTTCTTGAATAAAATCATTGTTTGTCGTTGAGATGCGTATTAATATACCACTCGGGCTGCGCCCTCGCGATATAATTCCTTCGCATCTGAACTCCAAACAATGATTTATTCAGCGACAAATCACTAAATGAGATATATTATTTCTTAAATTTATCCCGCTACAAACGTAAATCATCTGAAAAAGACGGAAGTGATCTAAATTTGGATATAATTTTACCGCCATGTATAGAGTTCTGCACTACCTATTATGCAAGGTATTGATTAGTTAACACTATTTAAAGAATTTGAAAGGCACTTACTTCAACACTGTAGCATTGACCAATCGTAGAGCAGCATTTCTTCACACCGATTTTCTGTAACTTCAAAATCAAAATGGCGTACTTTACTTGAGCTGTCTGTTGCTGATTGTAGTTCTGCCCAGCATTTTAACCATCTTAGGTTACCCATCTTTCACTGAAATATCTTATGTTTATATATTTACCTACCGTACTGGGTTTCTTTAAATATTCATGGTACACTTAACCTATAGTTATGCCATACATGCATATAAAATGACATGTGTATACATTTTTCATAAATAAGCATTTTCTTGATAAAATACAGTAGCAGCAATTCATATGCGTACTTGGTCAACCATATGCATTCCACATTGCTGTTTTATTTGTATAATGTTGTCATAGTCTCATGCATATAATATACCGTTAATAAATAAATAAACTCGAAACTTGTTCTAGATTTATTGCAGCATGAAATGTATGAACACATGGAGACAAATTATTACATATGAAACTAATATGAAACTATAATATGGTTATATCGTGTCAGAATATTGAATCACGGCAGCTTCATTTTTACAAAGTATTATAAAAAATGATAAACAACAATCCTTCATTTCGATTTCTGCTCGTTCATATACAACAATGGGTTGATATAAGAAGCTATAAATAATGTTATCAGAGAAAGTTTCCATTACTTTAAATATATATATTATCAAATAAAACTTAATATTTAAATAGATGAAAGGAGTATTTAAATAAAAGTCCTTCTGTATGAGTTGTCTGCCCAGTAATGTCCTTGCTTATTTTTCTGACATGACATGTTATTAGAAATATCTGGCATATTTAAGGAAATATTTGCCACCTGGACACATTGTAATTTATCATTACTTTATAGCTTTTATAACAAAGAATAATCATAGACATTGCTCTATGCAATTTTTAAATTCAAAAAGGACAAATTAAATTCCCTACAGTCCTAATTTTGATTCATATAATTTATGTTGTTGTTAATGTTTCTAACGTCAAGTATAAAATCTATCAGCCTCACAATTTGCAATGGCTGCTACAATAACAACAGCAACAGCAACAGCAACAACAAAAATAACAACAGAAAAAGCAACACACATACGGAATCGCTGATACTGTTCATCTTAGAAGTAAACAGTATGGTGCAAGACAGTATACAATGTACATCTAAGTGTCTTTGATGCCTATGTAGGAATTTTATGCGACACATTAGTGATGTCTTAACATCTTTGTTTTAATCGCCTGAGTGATGATTAAGTGATTCTATTAGTAACCCAGTGAATAATCTTGTAGATTGGATTTTATATTAGGACAATTAGTTTATAGACTTTGTTCGAAGCATACATGTAGTGGCGAAAGTCTTCTTTCAATTTATAGGTTTTTAAAAATACATTGTCAGTGTTATGTAGGAAAAACGTACATGTATAACGATTAACATCATTTGACATGTCTATTAAAGACCCGGACAATAGTACGATAGTTGCTCTGTGCTAATTTTTTTCAGGTTGGTCTTCTTCTAGCACTATCCTCGCGCTCCATTGTCCATCTCATATTATCGGCATATATATTTGACTAAAATAGAGAAAAGTGGAAACTTCGCAGGTCGCACAACACGACAAAAACGAAAATGTTGCAGGCTCGGTTTGATTGAGCCTGTTCATGAACGGTAGTGGAAATGCATGCTACCGTCCACACCCTCTAGCCCCGGGTTGAGCAGAACTTAACATTTACACATGCTAAAAGTACAAAAAGCAATTTAGAGACATCCGCAGATGTAATCAAATGGCGGAGAACATAAAGCCTTCAATGATACACGTGCTGAGGCGTGTAATGCCACGAAGAGCGGCATTTTATTCCCAGATAAAGCAAAGGGTTTGATCCAAATGAGAAAACAAGGGCAGAACTAAACCAACACGAATTTAGGAAGGGGATCTGAGGTTATAGAGCCTGCGTATCACAAAAACTGTCAAAAGACAAAATTAAAAAGCAGACACACTATCCAAGGGGTGATTAAACAATACCCAAGGCTATGAAAACGTGAGTATTGGAACCATCCAGGCCGAAACGGTCATGTTGAGAAACTAAACAGTACCAAAACCTTATTATCGAAATTCAGCTTTGGTTTTGAATTACAAATTCAAAGACTTCAGCGACAAGGTATATAAAAGTTTTTACTGGAGATGTTATGAAAAATTCTGTTTATGTTTTGTAAAGTTATAAGACACTCGAAGTAATGAAATGGAATATTTTGGGCAAAGTGTTTTTCTTTTTTAGTTAAAATGAATTGATCACACTTTTCTCAATCAGATGGCAAAATCTTCAAATCTTCAAATTGAAAATTCAAAAGGAAACTTTATTGAATGGATTTTAAGGATAAACGGTATACATTTTTCTTATGTTTACACAACATAACCTTTTGCTGGGAACAATCAGGCTATACATTTAGTCACGGTTTTTCTTAGATCATCAGCCACGTATTCCATTTAACGAATTAACAGATTACCATTTTCTTTATGCTATGGTTTTATATATATGATGAGCCGATAGGCGAAACTAGCTTGTATTTTTATAATTAAATACTGTTGGAAAGGCATGTGAGGTCATTTTATTTATTTGATTTATATATATATATATATGTTTTAATATATCCCCTTTTGATGCCCCACTTTTTATGTTCTCTCCCTTTTTACTTACCCTCTCCCCCTCTCCTGTTCGCCTCCTCCTGATTTTGTTATTTTCAATATACATGTAATTTAAATGAATTTGTAGGTGTGTGTAAAAAAGAACCTTTTATGATACATCTTTCCACTTCAGGTTCTATCTGTATTGGGCCTACTTTTTGAAGTGTTGCTCTGGTTTTGTTGACTTTGTATATTGCTTCCAACCAGTCTTCTCTTTCCTTTTATATTTGTATGTAACCTAATGGACGGTTTTTAGCAAATAAATATAACGGAATTCTGGCTTATTCTTCCTGAGAAGGAGTAAAGCATTTATATTAAGTCTGAATAAGGTCGAATGTCTGGAAATACTTCTAAACTATTAGGTTAATTGAAGTTGTCTGAATTGTTAGTAGAACAGAGATAGCCAGGCGTCCTGGCTACATGATTACTTAGTATTGTTTTATTTATAAATCAAATAAAGTAAATTGTAGCCTCTAAAATAGCACATTTTTATCTGATGTCTGAACCATACTTACGGATCCAAGGGAAAGAAAAACTGTTGACACAGAAACAATCTTCTGGAGTTACTTCCCCTGCTAATGATGAAAACTTTACATGTGAAAAATATGACAGAACAAACACTCTAGAAGAGTAAAGGAACAGTTTATAGTCTTAATATACAATCGCCCTTTTTCTCTAAGGAAAATGTGCAGTTTTGTAAAGTATCTGAAGTAATTCAATTATATGAGAAGAAAATTCCATAAACAATTTTATCTGATGTCTTAATCATATTTACGGATCCAGGGGAAAGAAAAACTGTTGATACAGAAAAAAATCGGCTGGAGTTACTTCCCCTGCTAATGATGAAAACTTTACATTTGAAAAATATGACAGAACAAACACAGGGACGGGAGCCAGTCTAGAAGGGTAATGGCAGTTTATAGTCTTAATATACAATCGCCCTTTTTCTCTAAAGGAAAATGTGCAATTTTGTAAAGTATCTGAAGTAATTCAATTGTTTGTGAAGAAAATTGCATAAACATTGGTAATATTTTTATTCGAAGGGTGGTTGGTACCTTCTAATAAATAGAGTCGTTCTTGAATTATAAAGCCTTTAATTCAACGTGGAAGGAAATGGATACCATACATGAAATAAGTTTGGTAGTTCATGAAACTCCCACACTGAACACATTGATTTGGCTGATCAGAAGTATGGGTGAAAACGATGAAAGTATTTGAAGACAGTTATAGAGTTTAATATAATATCATATTGTTATCTCAAAAAAATAAAATAAATAGATGCTCATAAAATAGTATTTTATTAATATATAATCTTTCGTCGTTAGTTTGGTATGAAACAATTATGGTTATTCTTCAAAAATGCAGAAAACGCTTACGTGTTACCAAGGCATCCTGTTACAGTATAATAGTATAGTGTCTTTTTGTATTTGTACACCCTTTTGTCTCACGGAACTAGATGTAGACTACAGGAAAGCAAACGGGAATTGAATTGTTTTGATATTAAGTCTTGTCTTTAGTTCTGTTTTGTCGGGCCTTTAGTATGTTTTTGTTTGTTTGTTTGTTTGTTTTACAAATTGTTACAGTAGGATATAAGCAATAGTAACAAAGAAAAACAAATGTTGTCGAAAAACTTTAACCAGAAACCTCATGCCGACGCCGACGCCAGGGCGAGTAAAATAGCACCACTATTTTCATAATAGTGGAGCTGAAAGGATTGTTTCCACCTTGTCACTGAACAAAGAAACGACAGAAAAACAAATGTTGCCGAAAACTTTAACCTTAAAAATAACATAAGTAGAACACCTTGGTGACCTTCACCATATATATCATGGGCCTAGTCCCTGCACATACTATGTTTATATGTTGGACAATTTTTATTTTAAGTTATAGTAAGATATAAGCAATAATAAAAAAGAAGTCAAAGGTTGCTGAAAACCTTTAGCCAAAAAAGCTCTCGCCAATGCCGACACCGACGCCGACGCCGGGCCGAGTAGAATAGCACCTTATTCTCCAAATAGTGGCGCTAAATAGATTGAGGATTATTAATTCCAGCATGTTACTGACACATCATTATTATTATTATGGTGGGACGGTGGTCTCTTGGTTACACGCTTGACTGTCAATCCAGAATCCCTGTTCAGGCACTGGAAATTTCTGAAATGCTTTGAGTGCCTCCCTCCTAACTAAGAGACATGTATTGAGTCTTCACAGGAAAGACGGTTCGCATGTTATGGTGCGATACACCGGACACGTTAAAGAACCAGACTGTCTATTTGCAAAGAGCTGGGCTACGTTAGCCGGACAGGTCTGTATCTAAAAATAATTTCTCTCTATCTGTTCTAGGGGCTTTATCTCACTCTGTTCCTCTTGGTCATCTCGTTCTGTGTCTGTACTAGTAGAAGATGAATTTCGCGCCGTGTGTGGCTGCGTTTGCTACATGTATATGTTTGGTAGCTCTTTAAAAAAGGTCAGTTTTATATAGAATATATAGGAAAAACTATTTAGCTGATTGTGACCCATAACAAAATGTGGGCAAAAATTAAGATTTGTCCAGATATTGATATAAATGAACTAGTTTGGTCAGATTTAGTTAAAAAAATTGGCATTTGATTGAAATTTTGCTGCAAACATTGATAAAACACCAAAAAAATCACATTTTCACTGTTTTGGGTGTATTTTTTTAATGCACATTTACACTCTAAATTTTGCCCATCTTTACCGTTCAGAGGGGACATTTGGTATATTTTAAAGTGTAAGTTTGTTATTTGCTTGCATATTTTAGTGAAAATTCATGAAATAGGGCAAAATCCAGCTCTGGCTAGAAGAAGTGGTTACAAATGATGTCGCGACATCAATTTTGAAGGAAAATTGGCGCAGGGACCCGCGTTACTGAAAATGCCATAAAACCTGGAAAACTGATTTAATCAAGCTGAAACTTGGTATTTTTCATGCAGATATTATTGGTACTATACAAATGAAATTGAGACTTTTACAGAAAAACAGTTTTTCTTATAGGCCTAACTAAACTAAAGGAACCAACGTGGGAGCCATCTGGTCTAGTCACGTAATGGCTGCCAGGTATTTGAACACTAATTTTTCATTGGCATGGCAATACAGGTCTAAACTGAAGCTAATTTCTGTTTAAATTTCATTGTGGATGTATTTTTGACATTTTGGTATGAAAAATGGGAGAGTAGGTTGTATTTGGTGAAGTGAAGCTCAATTTTAGTATGAGTAGTACTTCCAGGTTACAGCAGTGTGATTTTGATGTCAGTTTACAGTAAGCAAATGTGACCTTATGACCCCTACTTTTCTCTTCATTTTATATCAGTTTTATCATAACTCTTTCAAATGAGGTAAGGATTTGTTCTCTGAAATGGGTCTAGCTATGTTTGGTAGTGCTTTAAAAAAGGTCAGTTTTATATAGAATATATAGGAAAAACTATTTAGCTGATTGTAACCACTACAGAGTTGGAGCGGTCTTCTGCGCATGCCCAGAAGTGATTATCTAATGTCGCGTACGGCAAAAATTCGCAAATTATTGTATCTTCGCATGCATTTAATGTAAAACATGTATACTATTCTGACTAAATGTAAGGGTAAGTATCACCATGATTACAAAATATATACATTTACAGTACATTTAGTTCCAATTGCTTCAATCCGACAAATACTGGAGTCTGTAATTTATACCGGCGCTCCAACTCTGCATTGAGTCACAGCTGTTTCTAATCCCGTACCGTACCCTTATCGTACATCCGTATTCGTAAACGATAGGTTTTGTTCGGAGATGGCGGAAACTTACCTGGTTCTATGACATTAAAATGCTTCAGACCCCACCTCGTTGTAATTTGATTTAAGCGAAATCTAATATGGTGACCTATCAATTTTCTTTTTGTTTCAGATTAGGTAGACATTACCAAAGGTATGTGCAGAGTTTGATTAAATTCTATTATGTGAAACTCGACAAAATAGGAGAAGTACCAACTTAAGATTGGACAAATATGCAAAATAGCCTTTGGGTCTGTTGAAGAAGTATTCCTTTCTTTACAAAATCATTTTCGTTTGATTTCTCTGAGCATGTTTCAAATAGATATATTGTTTTTCGTTATAAAAATACTTAGATATCAAGTTCATGCTGGTTATTTTAATTTACTGAAATGTAATTATTTTCGGATTATAGAAATTTTGAAAAATGTTAAAAATAGCATCAGATCTAGGGGCAAATAAAATTGAAACAAAGCTGGTGACCTAGTATTTTTATTTCATTTTTCAATACATCATAACATGATTTTTAATACAAAACATTTCATCAAAATCTATTATTGAGAAAAAAAAAAAAACGAAACTGTAGCGAGGGTCCTACTTACACAATGATCATTCTCCCCATTCATGTTGTCAGACATTGTAGGTTCTATAAAACTATGTAATCCAAATTATAAATAAAATGTATTCACATTCGAAATTGAAAATTTTATCAACATGTAAAATGTCAGATCTGGTGTTGAAGCCGTCTAAAGGAATACGTATACAGAAGAACAATATAGATGGTTTAAATATGCTATATACCGACTTTTTTTTAAATGTATTACATTTACAACAATATTATCATATTATAAATTTCGAAACAGTAGATATACGCATTGATATTTTATAAACAAATGATATGAGACTAAAATGAACAGTTGAATTCTTTATTCTTTTATTGAGTGGTGGTGGTGGTGGGGGGGGGGGGGGGGGGGACAAAATATACTACGAAAAGCAACCAATCCCTCTACATTTGGTGATACACAATTTGTACAGTTTTAGTCTCTTGGTTGTTCAGTTCAGTTTAGTATTTAAAGTTATCACTGCATTTTATACTTTTAACGTGGATCACGCTAGTCCTTGCATTTATTTTTTTGTCAAAACCGTCAAAATCCACATTTTAAGAACTTCCTAAACTTGGAATTGAACACACAGTAAATGACCGGATTGAAGACACTGTTTAGAACTGGTAATTTTAATGCAAACTGGATTCCTGTTTTCAGTTCGTAATCTATCCCAGCACCAAGATAAATCCTCATGATTACTCTTATCACAAAGAAAGGTGTAAAACTCAGAATGAAAACAATTGATGCCGCAAACATCATAATGGTAAGATTCCGTTCTATGACACTTTTGACCGCGACGAGTTTGACATAAGACTTTATTATGTCATTTGCATTTCGCTTTGATAAATTGCAGACAGTGAGCGCCTTCGGATTGAGAGTAAGCATAGGAGGCCGATGACTTCCCTCCTGAGACGTTTGTGCTTTATCATTATCATCTCTATATGGGCTTTCCTTATCCACCCCTCTTGATATATCAAGGTCTTCTGAAATATTCCATTCACTACCGCCATCGGCATCACATGCGCCGCAGCTTGTTTCCGTTATGCTTAGTTCGAGTGTGATGTTGTGTTGCACTTTTGGCGGTTTCCGCTTCATTTTATGTCTCTGCTTCATCAAGATAAAAATTGCATTCGAATATGTCACAATGATGGTAACCCAAGCTACTAAGATGAGAAGAAAATCCAGTGCATAGAAAGAAGAAACAATAATCTTTAAGTCTGGATCGTCCGTAACTGTACAGTAATATCCAATTGTTGTCCTGTTAATACTTGATGTTGAAATTTCCATAGCAACTGTGTCAAAAATGATCAAATTTCTAATTGCCAGTGCAAATGTAAATATGATAATACCAGCAACTATATATTTGACTGCATGGATTGTAATCTGTTTAGCAAAAGGTTTACAGATTCTTCTATGTCTGTCTATTGAAATGACCCATAACAAAATACATGAACTTGCAATGCTCCACAAACTGAGAAAATGTGTCACCTTGCACAGAAACCTTTGGCTGTTCCCCACGTTTAAAATTACCTCAGTAAGGTTTGGGATAACCAGTAAACACACCATAAAGTCTACTATTGAAAGGCTTATTATCAAGTTGACAGTCGTAGTTCGTTTTGACTTTGTTGTGTAAAAGATCATCGCCAAAATATTGCCGATGATACCAACTGCGCCCAGAATCGCAATACAAACAATAACTGGAAGTAGGCGCTTGAAAATTTTGTGCTGTGTCTGGTAAAGTATATCATCGCCACTCTTGTTGGTATCTTGCATCTGAAAAATATACAGAAAATTGATGTTTAAAGCTATTTGTTGATGTCCATTTAAGTGGAACTAGACGAAAACGATTTTTGAATATCACTAGAATAAGGATAATGAATATTTGTAAATAATGTACTATAATATTATTTTGTGCTTTTAGTTTTGACGATTGATTATTTGAGGCTTGCATGTGTATAAATGTAATAATTGTAGGGTTAACGCACGTTTTTTTGTGTAACAACATCTGCAGAATCCCAAGGGATTGGTTGGTGCACGAGCCCGTAGGGCGAGTGCACCAACATAGCCCGAGGGATTCTGCAGATGTTGTTTCACGAAACAAACGTGTGTTATCGCTATTCTTGCATAAAACACAACTAAGGTGCTGGAAATATCGAAAAAACAAGACTATTCAGCTGACATTAGCCGATCGAAGTCGGCCGTTTCAGGTTGTTATGGGCACATGTTTTATTTATGCATTTCCAGGGCATACAGAAACAGTGCATATTTTTTACATGTCGAACGGACATTCTTGTTGTGGTAATTTCTTTAATATTAAATATATGTAAAATAAGCATGGCTCCCCCTTTTTCCGATATATCGGTAGGAAGTTTAGCTTTAGAGGCTCGGAATTATGAGAAAAGGGCATACACGGCATCCTGTCTTTACACAATTTGCAGGTGAGGTGCCGACAGAACACAACTCTGCTTGGCTTAAATTAATAGTCTGTCTCTTACGCTTTTTAAATGTAAATATTGTCGTTTAATAGAAACTGGTATCGATACCTATATTCTTCATGTCGTTAAATGAAATCTCTAGGCCTATAACTAGAAAATTTTTGCTTTGCACCCCACCCCATCGCGATCAAAGTTTGATAAACACAAAAATTTTAATTTTTCCAACATAGATATAATCAACTTAGATTGGATTTATAAACTCAAACATGGTTGGTGAGATCTACAAATAAATTGAAAAATATATAATAAATACCTTCTGTTCATCAAATGTTCATTAACTATGGAAAAATCCTTCAAACTTTACGCTTCGTCATGTTTATGCTTTACATTACACACCATTACTACATCAGTAGACTGCATAGATGTGTAAAGTAGACACAAACATTTTTCAAAAGTTTTAGTGTAAGATTTAAAGTTAGCATGTCAACTTTCTCGACTCAAATTAATTTGGAAAACGAAATTGTATTTTTGTAAATGTTGTTTGCCTATCATTTTCAGGGATTAAATCGCCGCGGCGTGTAAACTTACTTCGAGTCAAATACGCGTAATAATACAATAATAAGGAACGTCAATGCAGTCGCGTATCAAGAGAGGTAGCGCTTATTACAAGTTAAAGTAAAGTTAGGTTGAAAATGATATTTTTAATAAAAATGCAGATGAAAAGATTTCATAAATCTCGGACCTTTCGACTTCGGCCAAAATTGATTCGGGATCCATAATTTAATTACGTTGGACCCGCAACAGCATAATTATTCAAAACGTTCACCAACAGCGCGTGCTCACAAGAATCTCCTTGTTTGTACACGTTTTTTTCCCTGTTTGTGCATGCCCGAAATCGGAAAAAAACAAAGGTTTTATGCAAGAATGTTGCTTTATTATCATTGAACTGTTTATTATTGTACAACGCTGCTGAATATGTTTTTATATGTAGACGAACACGTTTTTGCAAATAAACAAATTTCAAAGTTTCAAAGATTTTATTCTAGGAATGATACTATCAATTTGCATAAAAATAAAACCACAGCATTAAATAGTTCATTTTTGTCCAAACGGTAGCCGCAATGCCAACTGACCATTCAATAATTAATAAAAAAAGTAAATTATAAAATATTTACCTTGATAACGCTATGGAGGCATGGAACATAAAACTAATCAGGTCTGTGATGGAAAAATTATAATGTAATACTGATAAAAACCAGTACATTATGATATATATAATATAAAACAGCTATAATTTCCGTCTGGAAAGGTGAATTCGTTCTTGATGACAAATGTGTTAACAATCGTGTTTGATCATCAAAGGGTCAGTTCAATGGGAGCGGCCAGTCATTCATTTCTTCGTACCAAATTAAGGAGTTTATGATCTTTATGACTTATATGTAAAGAAAAGCAGTATGATATTATTCAGGAATTGTGATAAAGTTTTCATGTGTATATAACAAATAATATATCATAAACAGTAATTTGTCATTGAATAAAATCACGAATCAGGTGCAAATGAACTATGAAATAATACGCATCTGAACGTCAAACAATGATTTTCTTCAAGACAAAAGTACCGTTTTGGATGCATAATTTCAATTCTAAAACGATGTCTACACTCAACAAAATTCCTAATTGGTCAGTTTATATTGTATTACTATTTTGTTAATAATGCATGTATTTACAAGATATTTCACATACCGACATTTGAATAGGTACTGCAGCTAATTATTGATTTATTTTTGGCCGACTCACGGCCAACGTAACCGCTTTAGGGGTTTTGAAAAATATAGCATATTGTGCACGTGCGGGGCAAGTGTACCAATATGCACGTGTTAATGAATACTGTTAGCATTACTGACGAACGTCCTACTAGGAAAACACAAATTATCGTGAAATTGACACAAAAACAACAGCTCTTGTGTCAATTTCACCATAATATGTGTTTTTTCTAGTGGGACTTTCGTCAGTAATGCCAAAAGTGGAAACGAACACGTGCATGTTGGTGCACATGCCTTGCAAATGCAAAATATGCAATTTTAGTCAAAACGCCTAATGTGGTTACTTTGACCGCGAGTCGGCAAAAGTAAATTAATAATTAGCTGCAGTACCTATTCAGATGTCGGTATGTGGAATTTCGTGTGAATACATGCTTTATTAATAAAATAGTAATACAATATAAAAGTGACCGATTAGAAATTTTGTTGAGTGTACATTTATATCGATACCACTGGGATCATACGCCGAATGTTTGCCTACTTTTGGGGTTTTCTTTTCCAGCGCTTCAAGCTATGACGTCATAATTAAAACGTACAAATTGTGACATTGCTACAAAATTTTACTCAGTCTAAGTCTTCTTCGTTTAAAAATTATATCACAGACGGTGATATGTAGTTGAATAAGATCGTTGTTTGAAATTCAGATGCGAAGTAATAATATCACGAGGGCGCAGCCCGAGTCTATGATTTGTAGTTGATAAAGGTCATTTTTTGAGTTCAAATGCGATCATAATTATATTATGAGGGGGCCAAATCTTTGCCGGGTTTCTGTGGTTTTCTTTTCCAACGTGTCGCTATGATGTTTTACACTGTGATGAAGTAATTGTGGAGTACAAACTGTGACTTTGTTGCATAATATCAATCAGCATCAGTTAGCATTGTTTAGCGGGAAAATGAATTGTGTCGTGTTAGGATTCCTCGTATGTTATGTCTTATGTTTTCTGGTGAAAAAGCCCTCGAGTCATTCTTTCAGGACACCGCGAGTGAAACTACCTTGACGACGTCCTCAAATATATTCGTGTAGCCTCCTCTTTTTTCTACATTCTTTATCTAAAAGCCGTTCAGTGCATTCAGGAAATACAATTTTCTTTTTCAACTAGTCATTATAAGATGACATTGTGAAACATGTATTAAGGGGAAATGAGACAGTTACCAATATGTATATAGGCAAAAATTTTCTTACGGGCAGAATTTCTTTAAACTTTGTGTTCTGACTAAGAATCAAGTTTAAAACGGAAAGATGTATTAAAATCATAGGTAACCAGGCTTGATCTTGAATTATCTGCCCTTGAAAATGAGAGAATACTAAAAAATCCAATATTCAAGGACAGATAATTCAAGATCAATGCAATAGAACTGTGTATTTTAAATTTCATTTCTGTTTGAGACTTCATTTGCAGTAAGTATATAAAGTTTAATAGAATGTGAAAGACTATGACTTTGCGGTATCATTTAGTCATGTTCATAGTTGACATTTGCAACAGTCTCTATACTGACATGGGGCAAAAATTTTCTTACAGAAGGAATTCCTTCTTTCAACTTCTTTTACTGACAGAGAATCAAATCAAAGACAAAAATATGAAATAAAACAAACCATAGGTACCCAGCCTTGGTCATGAATTATCTGCCCTTGAAAGTTGGAAAATACTGAAAAAATCTACATTCAAGGACAGATAATTCAAAATCAAGCCTGGATACCTATGATTGTTAATACATATTTCTATTTTAAACTTATTCCCAGTCAGTACACAAAATTTGAAGAATTTCTGCCTGTAAGAATTTTTTTGCCCTATATACATATAGGGAACTGTGGCATGTCCCCTTAAGGACAATTTTATGCAAATAAGGCACCTTTAGAGTTACTTAATAAAAGTTTAATAAAATGCATTTTCTGCCGTTTCTCTTCCGTCAAAATATCCACATCCTCTTATTTTCAGAATAAATGTTTCAAGAAGTAAATATCTGTGCACAGTCTAGCATTACCAGATGAACAGATCATTGTCTTATTTATGCTGTTACTCTAAGTTCTTTGATTTAGTCACTTTCTGATCACTGTCTTGCGCATCAACTCACTACATTTAGTTATTTCAAAGTCTAATATGTTTTGTACTTTTAAGACATCATGACGTCATTTCTGTTTAATGTCTTAATTTTTCCGCTCTTAAATACGCGCCTTCAGAAATCAGTGCTTAAAAGGCAGTCATTTGTGTTTGTTGTACTTATTCTGCTGTAATTAATTTTAACCATTGAAATACTTTAACAAAATCAATAACAGAAACAAAGAGAAAAAAAGGAAACAATACAAAAAGAGAACAACAAATTAGAGGTTCTTTCACACCAGTTTTATTACAACAGATACTCACACAATATCTGACTGACAATATAATATACAAAAATGTGTAAATACACAGCACAATTCAAAGTTAGAAATAAAAACATATATAAGGTTTTTTTTCGTAGTAATTGAATAATTATTGCTTATTTGTCACAAATAGATATGAAAATACAGACAGAAGTTTTGACCGCTATTTTATGGCCATAAAATAGCTCATATTACGTGATTTAAAAATTCCGACATGGTGTGCTTATAGTGAATCTATATGCATGTGCTATTGTAACATTTATGGTTTTCTTATCAATGTTTCCTCATTTTAAATACGGAAGTTGCGCTTTTTAACTAGAAACTTGGATTAAATTTCGATCTTATATACAACCGCTCTGGATACTACATAATGTGAATCTAACATACAAATGGAAGAACTTTAAATAATTAAGGAATGATGTCAAAACGATATGTAAAAAGAACTGTCTGAAAAACATGCATGCCACTATGAAAATTTTTCAAGCAATAAGGCATAAATCAATTTCAGGATATCATACAGTGACCGGTTCAGATGTGACTTGGCTCATAGTAATGATAGGCCCTTCACCTCATAATGAAAAAGTGCAAAAGAACAATATGTTTATTAAATGTGACTACTTTTGGTGTTCCTAGACAAAATTCTTTTCCCAATATCAATGTTATTATTCCAACATTGAAAACATACAAAATGTCTGAACCGCTCTGTACTTCAACTATAATCTCTCAAAAGGTTAAGTTGTGTGCTGGTTAAATATTAAAACTTTCGTGCTTCAAATACATCAATGAAACAAATAGAATCGTCACTAAATCTGTTCAATATCACAAATGTTATTGTTACAAATAGAGTTATTATGTATTATCATACACAGATACGAACCAAGTTATCCACTGGATAGCTTAACTCTTACCTTGCCAAATTTCTGTTATAATGAACTTGTCCATTTCCAATTTGGACAGTACCATTAACCGTTGAAAGGGGTGCTTACCAAAAGGATACTTGCTGAATAGCGAACAGTTGTAGATCATGATCTACACTGGTCGCAAAGGCAGAATCAATCGTGCCCAGCATGGTAAGGCTTCATAAGTAGATAAAGTAGTGAACACCTCGGACCTTTATACTATACATTAAACCACATTTATATAGCGCCCTTTTTATAATAAATACGCTCAAAGGCGCTTTACACACTTAATATAGATCAGAACAGAAGAGATACACACAATTATGAGCAATGATACCTTCAACCAAACAAGAATTCATTTAATAACATATGGTTTTCTCTAAAAAAGGAGATGCTCTATATATCTAAGCAACATATACACATGTCAATATATCTCATCATACAAGTAAACCTAAAAATATATAAATGTACAAAAACACAATTATACTGCCTAAATGGATGTTCAACTTTGTCAGAGAATTATCATATAAACGTAAGTTTTCATGTATAGTACTTATATGATACAAATGCGTAAAACTAAGCTATATTATAGTATATATGACAAGTTAGGGGTGATGTAGATTGTAACAAACCCAGTAACATACCATTTATTTTCTCTCCACCGACTAGTTAAGATTATAAGATCCCCAGGGTCAAATTTCTATTGGCGATTTGACGCAACTTAAGATCTTGTGAAATAGGGACTTTGGCAGCATGAAATTGTTAAATAGAATGCCAAAAATAAAGATTTCTGTTTCTTTTAATTGACTTAACGTATCTTTGATCTGTTTCACAGAAACAATGCATTGATACCCATTTAACAGAGTAATTCATATACAAGTGAAAATGTGATAAACTATGATTAGACTTTCTACACTTTGTAATGTCTGAGAGATGCCAAAGATGCTAAAAGGGTCTTAACTTGTAAAAATGGTAATATTGAAATTCAGAGGTAAAATGTGTGGTGTTATTGAAATTCAAAAGTGGAGAATTATGTCGTGATATTGAAGTTGAAAAAGAGGAAAGTTATGTCGCATCATTCTACTACATCATATAGGCCTACTGTAACAGTAAATGCTCAGAAAAAATCTCTAGGCCCAGTTCTAAATTAACATTGTAATCTTCCTCATGTAAGCTATGAAATAAATAAATCTTCTGTAAATTGTCTCTCAATTATAAAAAAAAATGTTCATGGACACGTATGCCTTATTTTAAAAGGCACTTTTGCTTATTAAAAGGGTTTGCTGAGATACAACGAGGTCATCGAATGTGCCGAGGCTTGAATGTATACATGTGTCTAGTTTTGAATTTAAAATGAAAAGTTAAACGAGATAAAAACATGTGTTTTCAGGATAAAGTTTTCAATGTATTTTTTGCATTTACAGATTCCATTTAATATTATGTTAAAAAGGTAGAAAAAAAAACTAACACAGTTTTGATACACAGTTACACTACAAGTATTTTGCATAAAGCATAATTACCATCCATCAGCGCTCACATCAAGTTATGTTCATCATTCGATATCTATTTATATCTAGGACTGAATAAAATATTGTTTTGTCTATAGTTCAAACTCAGTGAATGCTATGTGAGTTAAACATATATTCAAAGGGCCTTTCATCAAGGATAACTTCTCATCAATTGTTTTGGTTTTGAAACAGCAAATAATGCGTGCACCAATTATTTTTGGTTTATTGACCTTCTTGAAGGTCAAAACGATATACATATATAAAAAAATGTTTAGTTTTGGATCAGCAAATGTTGTATGTATCAACTATTTCAGTTATACTAATAATCATAAGGTCCTGGGCCCATATTTATCAACGATTCAAACCGGTATTCCAAATAGAGAAAATAATCATTTTGCAAATGTACAGACCTTTTCCTGAAAAGACTTATTACAGCAATTATCTTCAAGTGAAGTTTCATGAAAATACTTCAAGACCTTTCAAATTCAAAGTTAAAAGCGTTGATGAATGCGGGTCGTAGTTTATTGAGCTATTGACTTGGAGGTAACTACAACGATGTATAAAAGCAAACCTAGGAAATGGAATAACTCTAGAATAGAATACACACTAAACATAGGAAGATTGTACTGAACATCGAGGCAACTATGCCTTTAGCTGACGAACATTTTACTGTACTGATCTTGGTGTCGCTGAATACATTGATGGCGTCGATAAAATATTCCATTTCACCTTTTGGGCAAGTAGACATCGCCTTTTCAACACATGATCGCATTCTGAAATTAAAAGAAATTAAAAAACGCTAGTTTATGCATATTTCACGGTGTAAGAAATTTCTCATCACAATATTTTACAAGATGACCTACCTGTCCTGCGTATTAGCTCGGAACCTTTCAAAAGACTGTCTATCTGCCCGCATTTTTTACCAAAACATTTGTCCACCTTTTCGCATACTAGTATTTTATCAGAAATGTTTACAAGATGTCCGCATATCATATCAGAGCCTTTTATAAGATTGTCTACCAGTCAGATTTTTTTGAAAAATGGTTTACCTACCCGCATATTTTATCAGAATCTTTTACAAGATGATCTATATCATCATGACAGTATTCTACAGACTGCCAGCCTACCCTTTTCATTGTACAAACATGGTCATTATCCTCTGAAAATAAAGTAATAGACAATGAAGCAATAAATGAGAACATTTAATAAATAACTGATGATTTTATAAAAAGGGATACATGACAAAACAATCCCTGTTTGGGGGTAGTATACACCATTTAGGGTGTCCTTGTTTTGACCAAATAACGAAGAACTATTTAGGAAATGACCAAATTTTTCAATAGATGTTGGACTTTTGACATGGATTAATTTATGCATTGCCAAAGAAACGAATAAAAAGCTTTCATTTCGATTTTTTTCCAAGTGTCAGGGGCGTAGGGACGATTTGAACATTGGGGCGACAGAGGGTATGGGTTTGGGAGGGGTATCTTCCTGCCATCAACCGGGTCCGGAGTGGGCCCGCGAACATTTTGCGTATGGCTAGAATAAATGGTGCGACCTGACGACTTCTAGGACTGCTCAGTAGCTGTTGAACACGTTTGTCTTTCACCCTAGATATCTAGCAATGTGTCAGCGATATGACAAGATTCAGTGTACATATCAGTCGCCGAAGTAAGATAAATTGACAATTGGAAGACCGCTGTATTTATTCTCAATTTTTGAAAAATTTACATCATATAAACATGGATTAATCCATTTGTAAAGATAACATTCATTGTTTATAATGCCTTAGTTTATAATCATCTGCAGGTAACATTGCATGGATTAATACATCTAGCTCGGGGCGATAGTATTTCAAATATCTTGACATAGTCATATAGACTCTATTAGTGAGTAGGTTATAGGAAAAAGATGTTTCCTTTTGTGAAGAAAGCACCAAACTTTGTATGTAACTATTTTGAAGTATGCTGAATCCAAAAACAGGAGGAGACACGCTGTTCCCTAACCTCAATTAGCTTAAAATGAGGCCCCAAAAAGGGACCTATATTCTATGTATTTTAATCATATATTTTTGTAAGCAATGTCCAAAAGGTTAATTTACAACCTAGATAAGTAACTATTATTGACATGATATTTATTTAGTTACATTTTATACACATTTATTATATAGGACACTGACAAATGACATAGATCAGGCCCTGAAAGGGGGGAAATTGTTTAAAAATTTCATTTACGGGATGACTTTATCTTTAAGTGTGAATATTATATCACTCTGGTAAACAAAACTTATTTTGGTATTTTTAGAATTATATCAAAATATTATTTAAACATTCTTTACATTTTGAGGTTCATTAAGGGTATTTTATAAAACAAGTTCACATATAGGTACATGCTGTAATTCATACAATCAACTTTACAGTACTTATACTTTACATGGAGTACCGATAGTTCAATTTCCCTATGAATATTATTATTAACTTAAGCATTCAAAAGAGTAGCTAAAAAAGGGGTTATTTTGTGTTTTTTTTTTTGTTAATTCAATAACTAATGTAAATTCATGTAAAACGTATTATACAAAACATAATTTCTATGTTTTTCAAGACAATTAATGACTTCAAGCTAAAGCATACGATCATCCTAATGCTTTCTTTACAACAAAAGAAAATGGAATGTGAGCTAAATGTATTGTTTTATTTATTATTGCTAATTTATACTATATTCAATGATTTTAATTCATTTGAATTTGATTAAGATGTAAAGTTTTAGAATCAGCTATTTAAAAATAGTACTGGTATTGTATGATAGATTAACCTTTGTACGGTTTTAACCAACGACCTTCCTATTTATCTGACAACACCTTTACCACTAGACGGTCTCCCTCACTGAACCACTCCAAAGAGCAGTGATTTCCCAAGAACGCAAATAGTTAATATAAAAATATGTTTAATATGAAAATATGATACAGAAATAAAGGAAGTCATACCAAATAGAGTTAGATGTATTTTTTTTAAAATAAAGATTAATCGATTAGTTTATAAACAATGTATCCTTAAAATATACTGAGCTACAGTTATTTTGCATATTTTGATAAATAACGAAATAGTGTATTTTCTGTCTTAGGTTCCAAATTGGCCCATATAATAATATCATGTATCTGATAAACTTACAAAAGTTGAAAGAAAAGTTACGATCAGGATACCCTAATCAAACAACTTTTAGTTTTATGTGTAACAGCCATTTGAATATTTAACTAAAACTGTAATTTGCCAGTACATGTATTTCACTCTCTAGCACACGTCTGCAAAATGTCTAAGTACACCGGATTGGCTTGATGCATTTATGTCTGACTTTGTATGTATTCTTGTAGTTACAGTGATGAGTTTCCTCCAACTTATAGCAGCTAATTATGAAGCATATTACATAGTCAAAGCCAAGTACCAGTTCTCTTGACCATTTCCAGTTGACAGGATTAGCAATGTCAATGCATGCTATAAATGCCTGTTTACAACCTGCTTGATACAATATTATTTGCTACATACGTGAACATCTCTTAGGGGTTTGCTTTCATTACGTCTAATTGCTTAGGAAAATATGTTCTCTGGCTTCATTTTGATATTTATTTGTATGATAGAACAACCTATCCTTCCAGATGCCATGTGCGCTTCTTGAATCTTTTAAAACGGCATAGCCATAAGTAAAGATATCCTATGCCTTGCAAACGTATTGAGACAGTATCACAACAAGATAATGCATTATAAAGAATGTTAGCTTTAAGTCTACGTTCTTGGATGTGTCTTTTCCTGTTGGATTTTTGTCCTTGTTTTTATAGCAAAAAGACGGCTTGCTACGGAATTAGTCAGCATGTACTAGAACTGTTTGGAACAGCCAAATAAAGCTACAGCTTACAACTAGCTAACTGTTTTATTATAGAAAATACCGGTGTGTTTCAGTGCTGGTTGCTCGTAAAATTATCCCCTTGTGGTTTTGTTTTTATGCATCTGCGGCAAACAAATGTGTACCATGAAACCAAGTACAATATCATCTAAAAATAATACTCCAAATTGTATGACCTACATTTCCATAATAAATCTGTCATGCTATCATATTATTGCGAAAATGCTTCCTATATGTCAAGGATAGATCTATTATGTGATTTCAGCAAGAAAATGTAAAAAGGGAAGGAAAAAAGCTCTACAGAGCAATGTAGGAGGACTTTTTGAATGCGCCATTTTGCCACTACCATGATTATTTTTTCGGCGCCAGTTTCTATATACCTTAATCGTGACCCTTGCATTGCTTAATTCTGTTGAATCTGGATTGACCATTTATGACACTTGACTTTCATTACTATGTACACTTCATAGAACCAATCAAATGCCAATGCAATAACACATTCATGTAAATATAAGTTTGTCAAACAAATGTATTAGAGAAGCACTGGAAAACCTAGAATTAGAATTCTAAGATATCTATTGAATGGGTGTAAATATAAGTTTCTTTTATTTATGGGTTTTTGGATGAATCATTTGATTTGAAAACATAATTATTGCATATACTGTTATGTAACATAAAAATGGTCCATTGAAAGGCCTCTCTTTTTTATATAAATATATTGCCCTAATAAATCCAGATATATAGGTTACCTCGTGGACCTAAACATGAGAATATTTTTACTTTTTTGATATTTTATATATAAGATCCATGAATTCTGTTTCTTTACTTATGTTAAGTTCAGTAATATGATATTTTAACGAATGAAATAATAATTTGCCCTTTAAATATGATTTTTAACAATTTTCCCTTGAAGGACCTCATATTATTTTTCCTGAGTCATGTGTATTGAATGCGTATAAAATCTAATTGAATAAATTTTGTTTCAAGGGTTATAATTGGTTAAGGTAATGAATTAACATTTTTGAAATTGTTCTAGATATATTTAATTGAAATAAATAAAAGGTAGTTCCCCTTTGGGGCCTCATGTTTTGGTTTATTCAAGCCAACAAATCGTATATGTAGTCCATTTCTGATCCAGTATACTTTATAATACTTAAATACAAACTTTCATGCTTTCTTCATACGAAACATCTTTTCACACGCAGTTTTGAAATTTAACATACAGTAAAATCTGATTACCTCCCTTTTAGTATGTATCTTGAAAAATAAGAGTATTTTGTAGTAAACTTTGTATATTTGACAATACCAAATGGTTGTTTGTCTATGCTAGTGATATGTTATCCATGTTTAGATCATATGAAACATTGCTTTATAGATAAATTTCAATTCAAAGGGGAAAAAAATAATTTTCAAGACATTTTTACCTCCCTTTTTTAAACTGATTTAAAAGGAGGTTTCAGGGCAGATATAGCGTGTCTCCTCCTCTTGTAGGATTTGGGATAACTTAAAGTAATTTCATGCAAAATTTGGTGCTTTCTTAACAAACGGGAATATCTTTGCCATTTTTTGTTCCATATCTTACTCGCTATATAGAGGAAGGCTAGGACAACGAGTTGCTTCATATTTAACATGACGATTTAAATGAAAATATTTGATCTGACCAGACGAACAGAGTGAGATAAAGCCGCCAGAACAGACAGGGAGAACTTTTCAGATACAGACGTGTCTGGCTAACTTAGCCTAGCTCATTTCGAATAGACAGTCTGGTTCTTTAACGTGCCCTGTGTATAGCACCGTTACACGCGAAGCCGTCTTTCCTGGGAAGAACCAGTACAGTCCTCTAGTTGGGTGGGATACACGCATATTATTAATATAATATCAATATATTTAATTATTAGCATATACACTGTTACATAATTATTTCGAGCTCGTTCCATCGAATGGTCGGCAATTCTAATACGAAATAATGTAAATCATATTGGTACAAGGCTGAAATTCCAAAGCTGAACGTTTCTCTGATTTTATATTTCAGTTACGTTTATCTATGAGATTAATGGTTGTTACTGTAGTGTATTCTTTTTTACAAGATTCGGAAAGTGTGCTCTTCTAATACACATGGAAAATGTGCATTGTATACAGGGGCGAATCGAGTATTTTCAATTGGGGGAGCGCGGAGTTTCTATAGGGGGTACGTGAATATGCCTCCTCGTACAATTTTTGGGATGTATAACTCAAATAATGCAATCTGAGGTATATTTAATATAGTTTGAGCATGTCTATTTGGCACATAAAAACAATATGACCGAGCTGATAATAGTTTAGTTTGACTATCGTCCGATCCACCACTTCAGTGATTATAAATATTGAAAGCGGAGCAAACCAAAGAACTCAATCTTTGGCTATAAAAATGTATACTCGCCCAATTTTACTCGCCCCTGCCCCCACCCCCAATACACATACATACAAACACGCACTCTCACTTTTATCCACCCTTAATACATTGTTTTATGGCAAAGATAATAATTATTTTCAATACAGATAGAAGAAACTTTAATTTTAGATTAAATGTGATTTCAGTTATATTACATGCAGTACAACTATGTTATACATGTACATGTATTTCACTCAGATATTAATTCCTTTCCAGAGGGTCTAAGTCTATAATTATTCTTAATGCGATGTTGCCTACAAAACACATTTCAATTTAAACTTCAGTGTATTTGAAAAAAGAAGATAATAAAATTGCGAGCATTTTAAGCTTTTGCTAAATACCCTGATACTTTTCAGGCTATCTTGCATACACTTTGGAATGTATTGAATGTTGTCATGGGAAAGGACGCCCAAAATGAGGTTTCGAACCCACATAAAAACTGTACGATCTGTAGAAATTAGATAGTATTTTAATGTAAAAAAAAAATCAGGCCATAAACGGACATGGACGTCCCGACAACATGTCAACCAGATGTTGATATATACCAAGTTTAATTTGAATCGTGAAAACTGTATGAGTTGAGTAGGCTACACAAGATAGCATAATGGACAGACGGAATAACGAAAAAAACGGACTGTCCAAACACTTTATGCCTCCCAGATATTTGGCACCGGGGCACATAAAATTTGTAATCATTTAATAAGAGATAACGTCAGGTATCCGAACCATTTATGCTGTCTGGTTGATTCTGGAATTACAAACGCTCGGATAGATAGTCACGTGGCCCTTGCATATTGTCTCATATCTGTGTGACTACAATAATCATAAGCTATACGTAAATTAAATGTGCAGGAAAAAAACAATAAAAAAGAAAATTTTATTGACCTCCTATTCCTCAGGTTTGGACTGACGAGTAGTTCGACGGTGTGTTAGCCGTATATCAACCTCGTACAGCGGCCGCGGTCGCGGTGTCACATGCACCTTGTGACCATGTCAGCCGTTTATAAATTCATTAGTCGATCGTATAGTGGATTTTTATTTAGTACATAAAAACATAAGATACATAGTTCTTTAAATATGATTCATTCAATCTTTATTCAATCCAATGCCCGAAATTATCATGAATTATTTCAGTAACACATAAAATCTCTCTCTCTCTAGATGCACATTTAGAATTAATAATATATCTTTCATCAATTAATTCATCCATAGTTCAGAAATTGTCTTTCAAAAATAAAACAGATTTTAATAGTTATACTTTAGAAACGTACATGCCAAAATTTAGAGACACCCATGATCTTGCAGTTCTGTCCGGAAGCTACTTAAAGGCGCTCTGCAGCTAAAGTGCCGCCTAGCTAAGGTGTTCCGTCGTCCCTACCTACAGTGTCACAGAGACCAGGGTTATATAGCAAAATCGTGAAGAATGATGTGTCAACTGCGGATAATTGCTCATGCCATTTTAGTGGTGCAAGTATATAATATATTCTAATAAGGCATATTTGATTAAGGAAAACTGTCCAGTAACATCTTATAATTGCGATAAGTATCACCACGCCGGATAGGTACAACTGTGGCATTTCACATACTTTATCTAAAGTATCTGACCCCTGAATGTTAGTCTCGCCTTTTCTAAGGTCGAACTATTTTAAAGAACATGAATATGATTTCAAGTTTAGAAAATAGATAAAATCAATTAAACTCTTCGAAATAATAACCGTAACGATATAGACATAGTATCGAGACTAGTACTAGACTAGAGACATCAGACTATAGACTTAGTATTTAAAAAAAAGCGCAAAATTAAATAAACATGTGCATCCTTACATGAAGTACAATTTTCACCCACACAATCCTATCATAATGAACAATGATTATATACAATTCATTAAAGCATTTCAAACAAGGTTTCATCGTGTTGGAGGCGATAGTAGTCTACTTTTGGGACATCACGGAGACATCAGTGAACATCAGTTAGGCGATAGTAGTTTGCTAGTGGGACCTTACGGAGAAATCGGTGAAGATCAATGAGACAATAGTGGTTTGCTAGTGGGACATCACGGAGACATCAATTAGGCGTTAGCAGTTTGCTAGTGGGACATCACGGAGACATCAATTAGGCGCTAGCAGTTTGCTAGTGGGACATCACGGAGACATCAGTTAGGCGTTAGCAGTTTTCTAGTGGGATATCACGGAGACATCGGTTAGGCGTTAGCAGTTTGCTAGTGGGACCTCACGGAGACATCGGTTAGGCGTTAGCAGTTTGCTAGTGGGACATCACGGAGACATCGGTTAGGCGTTAGCAGTTTGCTAGTGGGACATCACGGAGACATCGGTTAGGCGTTAGCAGTTTGCTAGTGGGACATCACGGAGACATCAGTTAGGCGTTAGCAGTTTGCTAGTGGGACATCATGGAGACATCGGTGAACATCAGCTAGGCGATACTAGTCCGCTAGTGGGACCTTACGGAGAAATCGGTGAGGATCAATGAGACAATAGTGGTTTGCTAGTGGGACATCACAGAGACATCAATTAGGCGTTAGCAGTTTGCTAGTGGGACATCACGGAGACATCAATTAGGCGCTAGCAGTTTGCTAGAGGGACATCACGGAGACATCAGTTAGGCGTTAGCAGTCTGCTAGTGGGATATCACGGAGACATCGGTTAGGCGTTAGCAGTTTGCTAGTGGGACATCACGGAGACATCAGTTAGGCGTTAGCAGTCTGCTAGTGGGATATCACGGAGACATCGGTTAGGCGTTAGCAGTTTGCTAGTGGGACATCACGGAGACATCGGTTAGGCGTTAGCAGTTTGCTAGTGGGACATCACGGAGACATCGGTTAGGCGTTAGCAGTTTGCTAGTGGGACATCATGGAGACATCGGTGAACATCAGCTAGGCGATAGTAGTCCGCTAGTGGGACCTTACGGAGAAATCGGTGAAGATCAATAAGGCAATAGTGGTTTGCTAGTGGGACATCACGGAGACATCAGTGAAGATCAGTTAGGCGATAGTAGTCCGCTAGTGGGACCTTACGGAGAAATCGGTGAAGATCAATGAGGCAATAGTGGTTTGCTAGTGGGACATCACGGAGACATCAATTAGGCGTTAGCAGTTTGCTAGTGGGACATCACGGAGACATCAATTAGGCGTTAGCAGTTTGCTAGTGGAACACCACGGAGACATCGGTGAACATCAGTTAGGCGATAATAGTTCACTAGTCGGACATCACGGATACATCAGTGAACATCAGTTAAGAGATAGTGCAAGAGTTACATCACGGAGTAATAGAGTTTTGACTTAGATTTGCGCAGTCAACACTGGATGATTCAAGAAGTGAAATGAATCATCGTGCATAGCTATCCATGTGCTGCTGTACTGCGGCTACTGCTGTACCAATATATCGTCGACCATAACACCAGGATGCTGTAGCGTTACCATTGCACCAGACCGCTAAGGACATCCACGCTATGACCATTGTACCATAACACCGTTGTACCATCACACCGTTGTACCATAACACAGTTGTATCATGATACCGTTGTACCATCACACCTTTGTGCCATCACACCAGTGTACCATAGCATCGTTGTATGCGTGATGCCCATCATGCAATAATTCTAAGAGAATGGATTGTTTGTCATTTTGAACAAAACAGATATTATAATCCAGTTTTATTAGAAAAAATTTTGTAAAGATAATGATTGATCGCGGAGGAAGAGAGATAACCATCCTTACGAATGCCTGTATATGTTATGATATGGTATTTATCAGTCTTCCTTGTAAGTGCAACATTTAACATCATTTCAAATGTAATGTTTGCTATCATATCCTTCACTATAGATTTAAATTTCATTTATGCACTTCTGTTCTTCACCATTTCTATGGCCCGAAATATTCTGATACAGTGCAATATTCTCCTCAACAGGTGGTGCTGACTTGTGCTTCACAATAGGATTCTTGTCTTCTTCAGTATCCATGCCTGTTACCCTTACCCTTTCTGCTAGTACCTCTTGCAAGCAAATGCCTTATAGAAAACGACTTAGTCACTAACAATTGAAGCAGCAACAAACAAAAGTTATTACACCACGCACAACGACAGGAAACTCCGACAACAACAGCAATATACTGGAATGATTAACCTGTCCGTTTATGTGTCTTTACACTGCGTGATACCTTTTTTTTTGTCAAAGTAGACAAAGGCCAACCTAAGCGAGTTTATTTGCTTGTTATAAGGTTCACAAGCTCAAACATTACTGTAAGTCATTTTTTTTCTGTTAAAATGACATACGTTGCATGCTGTTAATTTATTGCTAGACAATTCCTTGGAAATGATACTGAGCAAATATCAGGAATCTGCAGGGTAATAAACCATCTTTTTTATCATGGTTTTCATTTTAAAATGTGTTGATGCATGAACATTTAGTTGGTTATCAAACTATATCATAAGTATTAGTCCAGTTTAGTATTAGTAGTAACAGCAGATCACAACATTGCACTTTTGATGTGCTGTTGAGGTAAGCAACTGTGACAGGTAAAATCTCTTTTGATTTTTGTCAATTTGAAGACAATCTTTCGAAATGAGGTAAGGATTGTCCTGGCTATGTGTAACAGCACTATAAACACAATGCATTTTATAAATAATATGCTTTAGGAAATAGAGGTTAATGTAGTTCAACCATAAAACGGAAATGAAGATACCAACAATAACAACTTGAAGCACTTAAATAAATTCATTCCAAACTTTGAGAGTAAGATATACGAGAACTGCAACTCTTGTCGGTAATTATTTTTTGCCTTGTACGCCGTTGTAGTTGTTTCCCATTACACTTAAATATCGTTAAACCTGCTAACTGGCATATTTCACGCTGGGTAACTGTATTGGATTTTTTGAAATTAGTAATAATTTTCACACCACATCATTTTATAGCCTTTACAGATATAATTCCCGGTATCTGTAAACTGTAAGATCACGGAGTCTGTTTTAATAACTTTTAATGCGTGTAAATATTATTTCAGGTTGGCACTTGAGTTATTCTTAGACTAATAAACTCCAGTCGGGGACGAACGATTTTAACGATGGAAAATATGCTTCTGTGAGAAGTTTCTACTAGTTTAGTTTGTATTATGTGTTCCGCAGTATTCAACAGATGACAGACAGCATGGATGAGCCATTCGTTCTCAATGACATTCGTACCTCAACAGATTAAAGTTAACATTTAAGGAGATCATGAAACTGAACAGTCCATCACTTGTACCCTGCTTACATCTTTAAAACCACTCGATTTGAATACATGTTCGGATATTGGGAGGGGTGTGCTGTTCTTATTAGCAGACGACTAGTCGAAAAGCCTGCCACGCCTGACAAAGAAATGTTTGCATGCGGTAATCAACATTTATGGGGAAAACAACAGTATGCACAAACAATAATAAAAGAAGTGATGCTAAACTGATTAATTTTGTTGTGTTAAAGGCGCATAATTTAATATGTGAATTGTTAGTGTATCAATAAGAAACGAACATCAAGAAATGCTTGATGTTATTGATTACTGAACATTTTCTGCTTCTTTCATTTAGACAAGAAATGATAGTAACTGATCAATCCGGGCTGGAACAAAAAAGGGAAATATATTTTAGTTTTGCGTGCTTTGTTGGCAACTAAAACACGGGTTTGAGTTCAGATGCGTAGTAATCTAATCACGAAAGCCGAATGCCTCAGTGATTATTTACGACGCATCTGAACGCATCTGTTTTATTCGCTTCTTTGCCTATGCATGGATTAATCCATGTCACAATTTCCGCACTTATTTACAAATTTGACCATTTCCAAAATAGTCTTCCGTTATTTGGTCAACATAAGGGCACTCTTGTCAAATCCCTTTTTATATTATCATTTGTTAAGTATCAAACAACACAATCACTCTTCAGAAATTGATTCCTACAGAAGTTGTAGATTTAAAAATACAGGCCGTTACGGTAACTTAAATTGAAGATAGGTATACATTGTATATCTTTGTTATACCTTTGCTTTTCAACATATGTCAGTAAAGTAACACTTTTTGTCCTAACTGTATCAACAGATGACAACTGTTACAGTCTTACCTTGAATGTAACAAAAAAAGTTTTGGCAAAAGTTCCGAACTTCGAGCTAAATCTGGTGTCTGTATCAGCCATTACACTAAGTAATAAATTTTTCAAACACTATCATTTTTAACAAATATTGGCTGTAATATGTACCGTAACCGTTCGCTGGTACAATTAGGAAAACAATTGTAACGATTACCGGAAGTTGACACAAATAGTGACAATATACCAGATTGCGCTTTAACAGTTAGTGAGAGTATCAAAAATCATACCATCTGGCCAGTTTTTGCATTGCCTTTCAGCATAATTCGATGCATACTGCAAGCTGTTCACGTCCACATGTCCTTCCAAGTTGTCTCCAACTGTTTCGTTGTGCTTATATTGTAAATAGTCAACACAAGTTGGAAGTGACTTGGCAACACAGTCAATATTATTGCGGCCTAAACTGAAATTAGATGTGCGACTTTTAGAACCTAAACTTAATGTTTTAATATTCAGCAAAAGATTTAAAAACGATTTAAGTTCATTTGCTGTTCAGTACGTACTACCGTTGGACACTGCAGACATTTTCAAGATATTGAACAGACAAGCTTTTCAATTCAATGGTCACTGAGACCTTGACCTTTGCCTTGATGACCTCCAAACTGAATAGGGTTCAGTTTCTGGCAAGCATCGATGCATGCTGGTAATGTTAAATATTGAATGGTCAAGCTCTTCTACTTGAAGGTCATTTTTTAATTTAATATAGGACACAGGTTATTCTACTATTAATAACAAGTACCAATATTCACATGAAGTTGGAGGATCTCAAGTATAGGAATTATCAAGAAATTGAGCGGGCAAACTTTTTCCATTCAAAGGTCACTGTGATCTTGACCTTTGTATCAATTACCTCATAATAAATAGGGTTATTCTACTGTATTAAATCAACGCCGACGCTTATTAATTAACAGCCAATTAGACCTTTATTGGGATCCCGCTGTTACTGCCACGCAACGGAGGCGGCACAACAAAATCCGTATTACCCGTTAGTCTCATAATCATCTCAAGTACCTTGAAGAATAATACATACCCGCAAATGTATTCCTGATTGGCAATTTGCTCCCAGGGGCCTTCGTCAAGGTCAATACCTAACTTTTCCGTCTCTATCTTTTCCATACAAGTAAATGTTGGTGCACATTCTGTGTAAAAAAATCATGTTTTAAAGACAAGAAACCTATACTGCATATGTAGGAAGGAAGTAATGACATCGATACTGGGATAACGATAAAAAAAAAACATGAAAACTGGAGTCATAAACGTAAGTGATAACAAAACAAGAGAGTCATTGACCCTAAAGCTCTCACGTGTGTACAAGGCTTCAAGTGTGCTTGTATAAGTACAGAGTTAGGTTTCTTCTATGTTACATACATGTCGCACACACTTTGAACCTAGGGCAATAATTTGAACAACTACGGTAGACTATAGTAAGTACATGTCAGACACAGGGGTGTGGCCATCTTTTGACCTTAGGGCAATAATTTAGACAAGTATGGTATACATAAGGGAAAAGTGACCACGTTTCCTGGCAGCCATGGTTTTTGACGAATCGGAATAATTTGAATAATCTTGGTAGAGGGTCACACAAGAACCAATTGTGTAAAATTATTTTAGAATCGGGCTAGCAGTTTCACACAAGAAATTTTTTAAAGTTTCCACTATATACATATCGTCATGTCAGCGCAATAACTCAATAAGTGCTTATATAATATATATGCACTTATTGAGTTATTGCACTGACATGACGATATAGGGAAAAGTGACCACGCCCTCTGGCGGCCATGTTTTTTGACAAATCATCTCAAAATAATTTAAACAATCTTGGTAGAGGGTCACAAAAGGACCATTTGTGTAAAATTATTCTAAAATCGGACCAGCAGTATCACACGAAAAGACTTTTAAAGTTTCCACTATATACATATAGGGAAAAGTGACCACGCCCTCTGGTGGCCGTTTTTTGACGAAACAATTTAATTTGAACAATCTTGGTAGACGGTGACAGAAGGACCATTTGTGTGAAAATTATTTCAAAATCGGACTATCAGTTTAGGAGATGTCGTTTAAAGATTTTTCGATTTTTAGCTCTGGCGGCCCCTATGTGCAATCAAGCGGAACCGTTTGAAAAACATTGGTAGAGGACAGTCCAAGGAACATCCATGCCAAGTTCCATCAAAATCCATTCAGTGGTTATGGAGAAGATGTCTTTTAAACACAAATGTTGGCGACGGACGCACGCACGCAAGCACGGACGATGGACGTCGAACGACGGACAACAGCGTGATCACAATAGCTCACCATGAGCATTGCTCAGGTGAGCTAACAACAACATCTGAAATAAGGAAGACTAGAACAGAATTCAGGTAAGATGGCCAGGCAATTGCAAAAATGCAGATAGAAAATATCGAAGTGCAGTAATTTGTGTTTACACAGATGTACACGTTCTTCGACTATTTTGCATTTCATGAAATAGATACACAACTGAACAATTCAAAGCATTTAAAACCGTCGTCGAAATCGCAGCTCGCATGGTCTACATTCACGACCTAAAAGTGGGAATCACACGGAAACTGCTGAATGCTATTACGGATACAATGCCTCAAGCTTTGAAAATGAAACTACCAAACTCGTAACAGTGGATACTAGTTATAGTCAACCCTGTATATATAGGCCATGCTTAGAAAAGCCAGAAAGTGGTCTTTTCTCATAGGTTACAATACACTGTAGGTTTTCAAATCGCATATGAGAGCAGTAGTCTATAAATCCAGACGGGGTCCATGCCCATCATGTTCATGTGGTCTTTAACACAGGCTTCTGTGTTTAAGCTAAAATTACAAAATGAACTTGTTTAACCTTAGCTTGGTGGCGGCAAGTGATTCTGCCTTTGCGATCGGTGCAGACCAAGATCAGCCTGCACATCCGTGCAGACGGATCATGGTCTGCACTGTTCGCTATTCAGTCAGTATCTTTTGGTAAGTACCCCTTTTAACAGTTAATAGTACTGTCCAAAATGGAAGATGGACAAGTTCATTATAGAAATTTAGCAGGGAAAGGGTTAACTTACTGCAAAACTCATCCGCTGAGCTAACATGAAAAAGGTCCTTTGCATGGAATCCTGATGCATGTTTCAGATCGCCAATGAAAGATTCATCCTTAAAATCTCGGCAATCGTTGAAACCTTTAATAACACAGTCAAGACGATCTTTCTGCGAATCACTGAAATAAGAAATATCATACAATTTTTGTAGAAAGATTGAACTATTTTATTTTGTCAATGATTATTCTCAAAAAAGTGTTGTTTACTAATATATTTATCATAACAATGTGTAATAAACTGGTACACATGTGGCTACACTTGGGTCATCGGACGGGAAGCCAAAGCGACATCTGGCGGCATGGAGAATCAGGCTCACAGTGGTTAGGGTCAAAGACTGAAGGATGGAAGGAAGGAAGAGATGGAAAAGGTAGTCAGCTCTTCTTCCAGTCAGGTATTCTCGGTCTGTGCATATCTTTTGGACGTCGTGGAGAGCCCGATGGCGGGGACGTCCACCTGATAATGGGACTAACTCGCCGTAAAACCACTATTGTATTCAGTAATCAGCACTAGGACTTTAGATTTATGTAAAGCAGTCTGGATTGAACAATACATAACCACAGTAAATAGAATATCTGCTCTGTTGTTACAATTAGATAGAAGTACAGAATGACATTATATAAAGGTTTGATACCCGCATAAAAAGTCGTTAATATCCGTTGGATTCTGGGATTCCATATTTGTCTTGAGCTGGTCAAAGCAGGGCTTTACCGTTGCCGTTTTATCAGCCACGCAGCCACCATGGACCCCGTATTTTACCAATGATAGCACAGTTACTGAAAAGGACACGCTTTAAATAGTTATTTTTTTACCTAAGTATTTCTTCTATTATAGTTTTGAAACATTAATGTAAAATTAATGTTTTCAATAATGGCTCATTAAGATATAAAACGTTTATTTTCTCCAGTTGTTCTGGAAAGCATATTTACTATAAAACCAGCGCACTCGGTCCTTCAATTTATAGAAAGTAAACAATGCACTGCAGTCAAAATGGCCCGAGGCTGCTCACATGACCTTGACCATTTGACATTGAATATACATTTATTTTATGCTAACTAATGAAATACTGTATTCTATCAGTTAAATATTTTCATATTTCATCACTCACACTGTGAAAATATGAAATCTATATTTTCACACTGTGAGAGATATAGCACCACCCCCTCATTACATTGTGTATGAATTTTAAATTATTTGCTTAAAACAGGATGAAAATTGTAGTCGCACTTTGTTTTTTGTAGTTTATTTCTCGATTCAAATAAGTTAACCTAAAGAGAATTTCATAACGTTATGCAGCAAAAAATAAAATGAAATGGAACTTTATGTTGTGTGCGTCTTTATAACGTCACAGCACGTCTCACGTCATGTCTGTTTACGCGCGTCTGTTTCCCGCGCTGAGATTAAAAATAGTTGCAAAATACAAATCTCAACGTAACTGAGCATAAAATAAAAAGAAAATTTGTTTGTTTTCGTGAATATGGAATATATCTCACCTCGAAGTGAGAAAATTTCAAATATTTTCACTCGCGCTACTTCGAGGTGAGATATATTCCATATTCACTCAAAACAAACAAATATCCTCTATATATGTCATGACACACTGTATCACGATATGAACCGAAATATGATCGATATATGCCCCAGACAAATTAGCCGTATTTCAATTACGTTTTAATATATAGCACGAATGCAATCGCCATTTTTTTACATTAATATTCCCAATTATCTTTCTTCTAGAGATGAAATATATATGCAAATTCCCTATATATGAGTTACAGTATAATTAAAACGTTGGGGTTTTTTTTCACAGAAAAATGTCCATTTGAGCCGCACCATAAGAAAACCAACATAGTGCGTTTGCGACCAGCATGGATCCAGATCAGGTCTGGATCCATGCTGTTCGCTGACGGTTTCTCTAATTGCAATAGGCTTTAAAAGCGAACAGACCAGACTGCGCGGATGCATAGGCTGGTCTGGATCCATGCTGTTCGATAAGCCACTATGTTGGTTTTCTCATGGCGCGACTCATTTTATGATATGAATAGGCTACATGAATGTATTGAGTGACTTGAATTGCTGCCTGTTACCGGAGTGAATTTGCACACCGTGCCTTATGATTTCTTATTAGTTTAGAATATTAAATAAAAGTCAACAGTAGACCAGAAGTTTACAACATCTTCAGCAAATACAGGTTATGAACATCTTACAATTAAATACAAGTTAACCACAAGTGCAGTTACATAACTTGACAAACACTTCAGCAGGAAGGGAAGTACTTTGCCGAATTTCATGCAGATAAGTGGAAAGTATGTACCGCCGCCAAAACACTCTTTATGTCAATAAGATAATGAAGAAACTCTTATGTGCGTTAGTCACGCAGAACAGATACTGATTAAAATATCTACTTCATTACCACCCGTTAAAAAAGAAAATGTCCTACTACTGCAGACTGGGCAATCATCTTTATTTCGCTTTCGTTAGTGTCAGGCTTTATTCACGATACCAAGAATTCGAGATTTGAAAACAATCTTGTACTAAATGTAATAACAATTTAATATGCGAAAATTTTATAATTTGCGAACGAACGAGATCGCGAATATCTGCGGAAATTAAAATCGCGAATTTTACCCAAATTACTGTATTTCGGTCTGTATAGAAACCAAACATCATACATGTACACAAGACCGGTGTTAACATGGGTTTTTTTTTCTAGCTCTTGCAAAGGACTCGGTGGCGTGTTCGTTAGGTAGTATGACGAGCGCACGACAAGTCCCCCAGCCTACAGCAAATTGGTGCTTGTTACTTGTACGAGCATTTCTAGAATTCATAGCTCGGACACAAACTGTCAAATCCTTATCTGAGTTTAATCCATGCCCTTACTTACACTGAGTTCTATACGCATTAGACATGTTAGATATCTGTATAAAGTCACAAGGTTCTTGTTTAAGAGGGAAATCATCCGCATTTTTACAGAAAAATGTAAATTATTATAGAAAAGCAACAACAAATAATTGACAACGATATAAAATCAACAACATGTTGTGAATACTGTGAGGCTATATGATTTTGATAGAGCTAATTTTAGCCACACTGTTGGCATAAACAGAGTTCGAGGTATGTATTCACCTGGCAAAACTTCAATATTCGTGAATAACGAGATACAATCACGCGTTTTTGCTTCAGCATGCTAACATGCAGCATGTTATACGATACGTAATCCTAGGTTCAATTAAAACCGGCAGACAGTCATTTTAAACAAGTTACTTGTATCAATCAATATTGGATGATGGAGCGGATCGATAGAAAGTCATAACAAATTACACCACAGTAGGGAGTAGATAGAGGGGCAATCGTTCGGGAGAATGAGTTTTCTCTGTAAATGGAATGATTAATACATTTGGTCGATATCAGCTAGCAAGAAACACAATGAAATTGATGTTTTATTCATTCCGGGCGAGATCCACAGACAATGCAGCCGTCACAGTCATTGATTTACTCTAGTGAAATATTCATATTCCGCAGAATAATCATTATATTAAATGAAGAAAGTACACCATTTCACATAACCAACATTACAGTGATATTTGGACTGTCCCGGACAAGTGAACGTTAATAATTTATATCATTCTATCAGACTGAAAAAAAAAATCATTTCCTGAACAAAAAAAAAACTGTTTGTATTATTATAAAAGTTAGAAATACACACAGAAGGCGTAAAATGTAAAATGACTCATCTTTCTTTGATCGATACTCAAATGTATGTTAATGATTTGATTTTAGCTATAATATATTTTTTATTCCTTAAAGTCAAACTGACTTTCCAGTTATTGATGGTGAAGAAAGACCCAAGATACCACACCGGACCGTATATGAAACATATAATGTAAAAAATTACAATACATATAATTTATAATTTTAGGGCACATTCCACGTGTCCGTCAGATTTTAATCAAAAGCTTTAAGGGTCTTCAAGGTATCTGTGAATACAATATTTCTGCTAATGTAACAATGAACTCCCCTGATAAATACTAGCATGCATGTAACATCTCATGAATATGCAATTAAACTGCAAGGAGAATGGATCATTGATCTTCAGAACTTATCAATAAATTGTCAGAATGCAAGATATATTTGTACAAAAATTTTGCATTCACTGCTAAACAACTTTATTTATGCACTATTTTTATTTTACGAAAACATTTTTTGTTGCTTTTGTTATTTTTTCGTGCTCGACTTGCTTGATCTTCATACAATATCCTGGTGTGTTAATCAGTGAGAAAGATCCATATTATACACTTACGGAATGGCTTGTCGGTCAATAGTTTGGACTACTGACTGAAAGGCCATTCAAATAGTATTTTATTTCACAACATCAGACATATAATTTAAGAGATTTTTTTTTCAAGTTTGGAAAATTTTGATGAAAATTTGCTGCATAAGTATCTCAATAGCATTAAGCAATACGCATATGAAATATATGTAATAAAGGAACATGAACAAATGTATTAACGCCGGTAAGAACCCACGCACATGTGTCTAAATATTAATGAACTGCCAAGCGATTAGAAACAATCTGCTACCTTATCAGCTAAGACACATAGATCGATAATAGTTCTTTATTCTCGTTAACAATCGTTTGCATACATGTCTCCAGTTACGTTTTATATGATCTGATATGATGTTAAGCGTAAAAAACAACATACACTCATACAACTGTACTGATATATAATATTTCGGCTGAGTGCCAATGTCAGAACATTGAAAACACATAAATATTTTCTCACCATTACACAGAAAATCTATAAACATTAGCAATACTCACCTATAACGAACAGATTCATATTCCAAAATATATTCTCCATTACTTTTGACAGTAAAAACAATCAGAGAGTGTGTAAGAACTTTTTTAATGATATTTTGTTTCCACTTTTATATCTGCAATGTATCCAGCATCACTTCAAGGTCGCCCTCTGCTGATTATTATTGATTTATGAAGGGAAAGTAACTCCAGTTTAAATAGCCTGCGGATCGAGTATACGAGTTTTCTCCCTCTAAGAACACACGTTGTTTATTTTTCTAAATCATCATGTGACTTCCATTACTTTTCTTTGTTCTTTCTAATGGTGTCGTTTCCGTAAACCTAGAGGTTGCATAGTCACTACTAGGTACATTTCTAAATCCTCAATATACAGCATAGATCAAACTCACTTGAAATAAACAAAGTACGTACCCCACAGTAAAATAGTTTTATTATAGTAAAATTCTCCCTTCTTAAAGTTCCACGTATACTTGCTTACCCGAGACATTCATCACACACAGATCTATTTCAGAACTTATTACTGTATTTACTGTCGTGTTATCGTCATCGCACTGTCGCACTTCGTCATCGTATCATCGTACCGTCGCGCATCGCGTTCATAGGAAGCAGGCGATGGCCCTAACGGTACATCATACTTACTAAATACAGGACAATTGAAATTGTACTAATCGTTCAGGAGAACATGTCAGTTCAGCAGTTCGTTTATTATTTAACCTTTAGCCTGCTGCCTGCAAGTAATTCTAGCTTTGAGACCAGTGCAGACCAAGATCAGCCTGCACGTGCAGGCTGATCATGGTCTGCACTGGTCTCTGTTCAGTCAGTAAATTTTCAGTGAACCCCACTTCGAATAACAAAAGGTACTGCCGAAGTTGATTGACAGACCAGTCGATTTTAGAAATTTAGCAGGGTAAAGGTTAATGAGTGAACCAATTAACTGTCATGAAAATATTAACTTTTTCTTACTAACAGATCTTTGTATGAACAATAGATGTGTTTCTTCCGTATCAATGTGTTTACGTGTTTCTATCTATCTATTTAAATGCTACGTTTTCATAAATGATTAATACCAGAACACGAAATAGAAAGTTTCACTCTGTCACGTTATATGTTACGTTGTGTCGCAATGTTAGTTTCGTTTTGTCCCTTGGCGCGCACGCCATAACGACACGCACAACTTTCTTTTTTCTGGAGCGTTCATGTACGCGCCAGGACGACACGACGAAATGTGCTACCTATAAACAAAAAGCACGCGCACGCCAACACGACAAAACGAAATGTCCTATATCAGCCGCCATACATTACAAATTAAAACGCATCTCTTTCACGAGTGTCTTTTCATATTGAATTTATTTAACGAGTTTTATAAAAAAAAATGCGAGTCTCTGTCGGGCTTTTTTATCATTCTCATTCTGACAGCGAGTTTGATAAATTCAATACGGAAAAACACAGGCTTGTGATCTATAGATCGTATTATTGCCTTTTCTGTCGAAACACTGAAATTAGTCTTTATCACCCATGCAGGCAGTATACTGTAGACAAAGTTAGTTCATTCAACGACTTTCATACCTCAAACGGATATCTCACTAAGGAATATATCAGCCAGCAAATTCGGTGAATTGGTATTATCAGTCGTACATGTATGATAAAGATTTAAAATAATTCGTCCTTTAATACGTTTTAGTATTGATTTCTATCAATTGGCTTTATGGTTTATGTTGGAATTTAAGGACTTTAAAACAACTCTTACATTAGTGAATATATCTTGAAAAAAAGTGGATAGATACTTTATCTAAAAATTATCTAGATCCATCAACTGGTTACTTTGTTATGCAGGAATTTTCTGAATTCTAAAACAATTAAAGAGCAATGATTTAAACAGTTACTGAAACGCTCCCGACGAAAGTTGCGCGTGCACCACCGCCCCATAGAGATCTACATTTGTATTAGGTTTCAAGAAGATGCATCAATAGGCTGCTCAGATAGGTAAGAAATCCTGATTTTAAAACACTGCTTTTACTGTGTCAAGGGGAGAACAAATATCATGTTTTTTTATAACAATTATGTGAAGTTTGGTGATTCTAGCTAAAATACTTTTTGAATTATAAGAGTTTTCCATTTCGGAAGGACGGACGCACGCATGCAAGCACAGACGCACAAACTGACGGAAAGACAACGTCAAATCTACATCCCTTCGACTTCGGCTGGGGACGACAATATGGCATGGCGTTATTTCAAGACGTCAAACATATGATAATATTTATTCTTGTACATCAGCTTCAAATAATATAAAGTCTCAGTTGTTGAGAGACCTCGCTGTAAAATATAAAACATACACTTTTTTAAATAGAGGATATTTGTTTGTTTCGGTGTAAGATCGAAAATTTATTTCATCGAGTGAACATCACATGAATATTTTCACGAGTGGCGAAGCCACGAGTGAAAATATTAACATGTGATGTTCACGAGATGAAATAAATTTCGATCTTTCACCGAAACAAACAAATTTTCTGTTTATTTCATGCTTATTCAGTGGTTTCTTTTATAAAATCGTTTTACTTTTTAAAAATTCCCCCGCAGGGAGCCCCACTGTTTACGACTGTCAGCGCTGTGTTATGCGTCCCAAATAGTTCTACAAATTTGGTCCAGGTTGTGTTTTGTCTAACAGAAGAAAGGAGATTAATTTATTTGTAAGGGATATAATAATATATTTGGTACTTCAAAAATTTTATTCATGTAACTTCAGATATATTTAAACAAACAATGTGTGAAATTCATACGCGCAGATACGCGCACTTGCGCTTGTCAAAATTCGAGTCCGCCATTTTGTTTACTTCAGTCAATCGGTAAACAGTTAGAACAAATAACTGGAGAAACAATACGAACAGTGTAACAGTGGGATTTTAAATGGACTTATATGTAAACTCTCGTGTCGTGAGTGTTACAGTTAGTCACTGTCACTTTCTGGAATCATTCTTATTCGTTTGAATGGTCTGGCAGTGGCAACTGGCGAATCGAGCATGTTGGAAACGGACTCTTCAGCAGTTGCATTACTTCGGCCTACGTTAACTGTGGACATTTGTGACAGTGTTTCCGATACAGATGTACTGTGGAAATTGAAAGTCACAGGTCCGTGGAAAGTGCTGCTTGCAAAAAGACTGCGAGAGCGATTGGATCCGAAAGGCCCAGTCCATGGCTCCGGAGCACTGGCAGCACCACTTCCTTGAGTTTGAAGGTTGGTTTCATTTCTCTGATTCGACAGTATTTTAGAAATATTTCTCGACTGGTCGTTGTTGATTTTACTGTAGTTGTTTATAGAATTCACATTCTTGTGACCAGAAATTTGCATGATTTGGTTGGCAGGGACCCCAGCATCGTTTAGAGTTTGAACCAGATGTTTTCTGGAGCTGAAAAAAAAAATGAATGGAATTTTCATATCATTGACCTATGAAATTATTTGAAGGCATAAATTATTTTGTACAAGTGCATTTTCTTTAGAATAAGTATGCAGGCATAAGTTCGTTTTTCTAAGTTGGCTGACATGGAGGGCTCTCGGGTTATTCTCATTCTGCATTCTAACACGATCCGATTCATTTTACTATTAAACAAAGAAGGCTGGAATCAGTGAATTATCAAACAACAATTCACTGTTCTGACGTCACAATTATTGCGTCAAACGGCGTAGCAGCGCGCTAGAAAGAAACCGATTGAAAACGGGCAAATAATTAATGAATGCTGGCAAAGATGTACTTTAAAGTCCTTGGGGCTAGAATGCGCTTTACTGGTACGCACTTTTTGCTAGGATTGTAAAAGGTAGGATGTGCTCGTTACAATCATTTAAATAAATTGTAACAATAATCTATTCATTAAAGAAAACAGAAAAACGGGGGTGTGGGGGCAGTAGCCCCCATAAGAATAAATGGGGAGTGTTTATTTAATGTGCGTACTGGTAAAGTGCAGGTGTCCCGTCCTTGGTAACGTGTTAGAATCAAAATAATACATCTCATTTAGTGATTTGCTCTTGAATAAATCAGTGTTTGTCGTTCAGCTGCGTAGTATTATACAACTCGGGCTCCGCCCTCGTGATATAATTCCTTCGCATCTGAACTCCAAACAGTGATTTATTCAGCGACAAATCACCGATGAGATATATTATTTCTTAAATAAACCACTCGCGTGCAGTGACGTTACCGATCCAGGTGCATAGCACGGTTGTAAAAAGTAGTTTTTTCTTACACTGTTGATACTAGTATGTAGTGTTAGAATCGAAATAACAAGTTCCCAAGTGTGATTTATCGTAGAATAACACGAGTTTTTCGTTCTTATGCGAAACAGTATTTAAAATAATACGGCCTTCTTGATACATTCTTACATGTACGCATAAGAACACAGAAAACACGGGTTATTCTACGATAAACCATGTTTGGGAACTTATTACTAAAATTTTCTTAATTTCACGGCTAATTCAAGTCAGCGATAAAATCTTAATCGTGCCATTTATTAGCTTGCTAGAATGATATCACCTTCTAAGAAATTGCGAATATGACGTCGGCAGTAAGAAAGCGAGGATGAGCAAAGCATCAAACTGACAGTGCATGTCCTTCTATGGTTAATTTTATGACAAGAACGGAAAAAATCTTAATGAAGAAATCGCAGGTGGAATTGTACGGACATCATAACAAATGTCATTGATTCTGGTTGGAAATAGCCCATGATGAATAGCGAAATACTAAAACGTAACAGAAAAATTACTAAAGTCATTGAAAACGGACAAAAAATGATAGATGCACTCCCTCCAGCAAAAAAAAAAAAAAAAACTAACTAAGAAAGATTAAATGTTTGCGATGCAAAACTAATACTGATTGAATTTGGTTGTGAAAAAACAAAGAATTGAAACACTAATTGCATGAAAAATTATCTGGAGGCCTGGGCTTACAGTCTGATAAGTACTTGAAGATTCTTGTTATCAAACTACTTTAAATATACTGAATTTATGCAGGTATGACTTTGGTAAGGGTATTTCAAAAGTAGATATTTTACAGTTTTAGGGTGTTTCTTTTTTTCAGAAATGAATTTGAAAAGGAAAGAAAAGATCAATAGATGTCAGATTTGAATTTTTTTGATTGTCGGAAAAAGTTTTAGTATCCATATGACGGCTTATAATTTACGTACTTGACATTCCAGTAAAACTGTCGTTTTAAAGCTCTGAATTGAAAATGTTTGCAGAAAAATGGGGGGAAAAATTTTCAGTTTGGAACTCAGAACAATATCGGCTATAAAATCAGGCTTATAAAACGTTGCTATATCAGGATATTTTCAGCTGTTCATTTATTATATCTAGAATAAACCATGGAAAAGCATAAAATAAGAATATAGATGTATAATATGCACACCTGTAAGGCGTTATTCTGGGATTTTCAATTCCTGCTTCAGCCTTCATGTCTCTCATAATGTTGTAAAGTTTATTTATTCCAAGTGGGGTTTTTTTTGAACCAGCATCTCTGTGGTTTATCATTTGGTGTAAGGAAGAATGGGCTGTCAGGTTTGCACATTTCGTCCGGTCGTTTCTGGCTGTACAGCTTGTACAGATGTACAGGATCTCTCTGGGCGTCAGCAGTGGCATAGGCTTTGGGTTTTGTACCTCTGAAGTAATGAAATTTACACTGTTATACATCATTAAAACATTTATCTTTATTACAGTCTCTAACCTTTTGACAGACATTTTACAGAAAAAATGCAAGTCTAAAACTCTAAATCGTAATGGTGATTGTAGCAACATACAACAGTTGTGCATCCAAATAGTCTAGCGGAAGGACGGCTGTTACTAAGTAGCAGTAGGCCTGGGTTCGAATCCCAGTTTGGATAGCTGTTTTGTTGTTTATCGTTATCATTACAAATAATCTACCATTATATTTCAGTAAACGCGTGGACGTTGTTTATAGTATAGGAGACGTTAGTCAAATTGACTTATTCATATAATCTAGTAAAAGAAAGTAGAATTTTTGATGTTTCGCCAGGGAAGGTTATCATGTGGGGAAAAAAGAATATGACATTTGTGACTTTCCACATTGAGTTTATTAAAGGGACTGGCCTCCAGATCATTCTACTAGTCTACTAAAAGATTTTTTAGATATCTGGAAATAAATGCTATATTTCTTAAGAAGGGTTAAAACTTAATTACTGACAAACTATATCATGTTACGGAAACACATTAGAATTTGCTGTTTTTTCTACTTTTTACGATGAAAATCGAAATGCGTTTGTAACGCATTACTCCAGGTAAACTGTCTCAATTATAAAAATCTGTATTTTGAAATCATAACTCACTAATTCCTCAATAGCTTTATTGGTTACGAAGACGGGAAAATGTCTTTATTGCCGTGGTTGTCCGGGTTCGATTGCCGAGACGGTCATCTTTTTTTCTTGAATAGGATTTTTAAATTATTTTAGAAACAAAAACTCATATTCTAATGTTCGTAATATGACCAAAGTTCAATTTGAAAGAAAAAATATTATTTATCCAAATCTGGAGGTCAGTGCCTTTAAACTCGATGAGTAAAATTGATAAAATGCTCTGCAGAGCCTCGCATTTTATTATTTTATTCAACTTGTTTAATAAATTCAATATGAAAAGACACTCCTGTAATATCAGATTTCACATATATTTTTTTTTTTATTTCACAGATTTCACATTTTCACAAGGAAAGCTTGTGCAATTTTAAAGATATTTTAAGATGGTATCAAAAATACAAAATATTTAAAGCATTTTGTGCATGAAATAAACCGAAAAGAAATATCAGTGGAAGAATGAGATATTTCAATTTGTGACACAAATTTTGAAATTACTAATTTTAGTGCTCATTCAGTGACACTGAAAAAAAACAACACAAAAATTATGGTAGATCTACTGTATATGAATTAAATTACTTTATCACATGTTCGACTTTGCGGGAGTGTAATAAAGCCATTAAATAAAAATGATAATACACTAGTGTAATAACGCTTTGACGTCGACGTCGTTTACAGTATAGAGACGCTGGACAAATTGACTTATTTGTATAGTAAAAGAAAGTTGAATTTTTGATGTTTCGACATGAATAGCTAACATGTGATGAAAAGAATATTACATTTGTGTCTTTCGACATTTAATTTATTAAACTCGTGAATAAAATTGATAAAATGCTCGGCAGAGCCTCGCATTTTATCATTTTATTCAACGAGTTTAATAAATTCAATATGAAAAGACACTCATGTAATATCCGCTATTTATCACATGTTCGACGTTGCGGGAGTGTAATAAAGCCATTAAATAAAAATGCAATTGAAACGTACCTAATGTCCCGAGGATTTGAACCAGATCTGGTTTTGGTTTGTCTCTCTTGGTCATATATAAGATACTCCTCACCAGAAGTTTCGTCCATTCTAAGATGAATATCTCCCCAGCAGAGATCACGGCATTCTTTGCCTGTCCGCATTCCAAAATGGTTTGTCATACAAACCACATGGAGTGTAACAAAGACCTTGGAGTGTAGTCACCTAGTGTCCTGGCTTCATGCATCTGGTCAATGATAGACTCTGTCATGGTTTCTGCAGCTCTCGGCTTATTGCCAAGTCCCTGGCCTTTCAGCTGTTGCTGTTTTCTTGAAAGGACAGCTCGTGTTTTGGAAAATTCTCTGTCCTTGAATATGGCAACATTGCTGCCACTTGCTTTTAGATACCTGTCAACAGAGCTTATAAAGCCCCCCAAAGTTGTAGGCTCATATTCCCTGCCATCTTTCTTGGTAACACCCAAGATAAATTCACACAGTAATGAATTAAGCTGATATGGGGGAATGTATTCTGGTTTTCTCATTTCATTTTTTGACATCAGAAAAGAGAAGAATAACTTCATGTCACTCTCTGTCTTCTTTTGGGTATTTTTATTTTCATTTTCTTTAAGAAACTGGTCAGCATCTACTTGTCTAAAGTTCCTGTCTGCAACCTGAAAGTCTCCATATTCCTCCTGGTCAAAGAAATTTGTGAAAATGTCATTCAAGACCTCTGGATCCAGTTCTTCTACAGACATCTTGATTGTATACTAAAGCAGACGTCAGATTTGACAGGTGTTGTTGTTGTTGTTACAAACATGTAAACAAAGGGAAGCTACTACAACCAACCTGTCACCTCATGTATATACATGTACATAGAGAGGTGTCCAATTGGGGGAAGAAAGTAGTCCGGCACAGTGAAAATTATATTTTGATAAATTTCACTGTGGGTTTACCAGGATATAATCTACCATTATATTTCAGTAAACCACTGAAAAGCATGAAATAAACATTTATATTTCTTATGAAAATATTATCGATCGAACAGAATAGCTGCACATTCATCTATAACATAATCAAGTCCTATAAACGAAAAACTAAGGTTTCCAATTGTCCATCATGCATGTAGATCTCTTTTGATATTAGCTCCAACACCGAAGTATGGTTTCTTCTTAAAAATATCTACGAGGAATTCTAACGTCATTCCCCCTCTGTCTGCGTCACTTGCGAGGAGGTTCCTACTTTAAATGGAACTTTAAATTAATCCGGCACACAATGCTGATAAATATGCATACAGACATTACATGCCTGTCGTTATTTGAAATAGATGTTGTTTCCATTGTCATAAACTTAATTCAATCATTCTTTTGATTGATTGGTTAACCAATTAATCAATCAGTACTGTAAGTCAATGATTACACATCTAGCACAGTATAGATTCTGCTACACTGATTGATTGTCAGTATAGTCTATGAACACAACAGTTTCACAAAGCTTAATTTGAACAAAAGGCAATAAATTCAAGCTAAGATACATTGAAAAAAAAACGTCAACTTGACCGCTCGATTAAATCTACCTTATGCTGTTAATTTCATTCACGTTGGTAAATGTGTACAAGTATTATACCTAACAAAGTTTATTTTATCATAATAGTATCTTCATATAAACAATGTAATTGGCTTGCGGTCATCATTTTCTGAAAATGTTTGCAGTAACATACGGGTTTCAGTAATACATACTTTCATACTAGAATGTCGTAATTTCGAAGTAATTCCAGAAAAAACGTGTATATCTAAAATAGTCCACTTAAAGGCATGCTCTTTTTTATATTTTCACAACTTATGTATTATACTTTCAATGTGTTTTAATAAAATATATATGAGCCGTGCCATGGGAAAACCAGCATAGTGGGTTTGCGACCAGCATGGATCCAGACCAGCCTGCGCATCCGCGCAGTCTTGTCAGGCTCCATGCTGTTCGCTTTTAAAGCCTATTGGAATTGGAGAAACTGTTAGCGAACAGCATGGATCCTGACCAGACTGCGCGGATGCGCAGGCTGGTCTGGATCCATGCTGGTCGCAAACCCACTATGTTGGTTTTCTCATCCGCGCAGTCTGGTCAGGCTCCATGCTGTTCGCTTTTAAAGCCTATTGGAAGTGGAGAAACTGTTAGCGAACAGCATGGATCCTGACCAGACTGCGCGGATGCGCAGGCTGGTCTGGATCCATGCTGGTCGCAAACCCACTATGTTGGTTTTCTCATGGCACGGCTCATATTAAACTTTGGCCTTCAATTCTGATTGTCGGCTAGTTTGCAGAATAACGGTAAAATGCCTGACAGTCTATTTTACACATCTGTAGAATATGCAAAAATTAACAGATTCCATTTCATGAAAATTAATGGGACTAAATTTCTTCTTTCCACTGATAATCTGCTATAAGTTCAACTTGTTTAGTCTGTTTAACATGCTTATATAGCGCCTCAAGAGACTCGAACACAGGTACACTGAATGGGCTGCCTGGCACGTGCACACCTGACCATTTCACCATGATGATATATTCACCGGGTTCCTCCGGGTCGTACCGGCAAACAATAGTTCTTTCCTCCTCCCGGTCTCTCTTCATATCCACATGGAATGCACCTGTAAAAAAGGGGTGTTCATTAATAAATACACAGATTTGATCGTGTATAAGAATGTAATTGAGTGCTCAATATTTACTTTTATATCCGTCTGTCTGTACCATATGTAGAACAAAGTGCAGATCGCTGTGCTTGTACGTTGTATTGTTAAATTGTACACATGTTAGTCATCAATTGCAAAAGAGTATAAAACTGATCAATAAACGCCTATTCTAAGAATTAACTTTAATAGTGTAGATAAGAATCCAGAATTAAGACGTCACATTTTACATAGTTTCGTCCCCCTACTCCCCATCAAACAACAAACCGAAAAAAAAACTTCACCAAAGAACGTACAATAAGAGAAACAACCAGCTAGAACTATAGCGCTTGTCGTGTGTTCAATAGCTGGATCATGTATAACCTTTCATACATACAAACCTGTATGATTTAATGTCTTCCGAATCTTAAGATTCAAATTCAAATCATTTTGCTTTTATGAAGCGGCTCAGACGTAAGTAGTTTTTGACATGTAGAGAAATCAGTCATGCATCTAAGGTTTATTTTTCGACAGAGGGAGGGACGAGTGGGAGGAAGAGAAGAGAGAGGGGGGTGGGGGAGGGAGAGAGAGGGAGAGGGATAGAGAGAGAGAGAGGGGGCAGGGGGACGAGAGAGAGGGGGAGGGGTAGAGGGATAGAGAGAGGGGGAGGGGGAGGGAGAGAGACAGGGGTAGGGGAGGGAGAGAGAGAGGGGGATGGGGGAGGTATAGAGAGAGGAGGAGGGGAGGTTGAGGCGAGGGGGGAGGGGGAGAGAGAGAGAGAGAGAGAGAGAGAGAGAGAGGGGGGGGGGGGGGGGGAGAGAGGAGGGAAAGAGAGGGAGGGAGGGAGAGAGAGAGAGAGACAGGGGAAGGCGGAAAAAGAGAGAGGGCAAGGAGTGGGGGGGGGGGGGGGGGGAGCGGGAAGGGAGAGAGAGAGATTAATGCGGATATGCTGTCTTTATCATTAAAAATATAAACACACATTTAAGCTTTATATTACCTTAAAACATAAACAAACAATTAAATTTTATATTACTTCTTGGTCCTCGAATCCTTACAGACAGTTGTCCAGCGCCAGCTCCAAACGTTTCTACGATAAATTTACTCTCAAACCTCTGTATGACGCCAGGTTCGATACCGGGACCGAATACCTTCACCTTCCTAGGATCAGGTGGCTCCCCAATAGGCACAGTGAAAGGGCTTCCTGTAACCATGTTAAGGAAATATTGATTAGCGCTTTTTGGAGAGAATTATGTAATTCTGTTTTCATTCAAGCATAAAAAATACGGTATATAAATTGATTATGATGCCAAATAATCTTGAAGTTGATCACACGCCATTTCCTTGCAATGGCATCACAAACTTGAACTTTTAAAGTAATTTAGGAAAATGCATCAGAACGACACTAATACATATAATTAGTCTATAAGAAGTGTGCAAAACTGCAGCACAGAAAAGATTAAACAAAAACATGCATGCAACTTTTTGTTCTGTTCTGTTAAACAGCACATTGAAAAGGAATGATGATCCCGTTCATACCTGGTACATCTTCCCCGTCGTATCTAATTTCCAGTTTGTGTCTACAAGCTTCAGTAGGAAACATCCGTAACGTGTACTTTCCGTTACGGTGATCAATTAGGTCACAGCGTGCATTGTGCCGTAAACCGCGACAATCGGCAAGTACTTCTCCTAAGGAAAAGATAGATTTCAAGGAAAATGTTCAGTGAAAAGAAAAAAACTCGTGATCTACAGGATTATAATATATGAGCCGCGCCATGAGAAAACCAACATAGTGCGATTGCGACCAGCATGGATCCAGACCAGCCTGCGAATCCGCGCAGTCTGGTCAGGATCCATGCTGTTTGCTTTCAAAGCCTATTGCAATCAGAGAAACCGTTAGCGGACAGCATGGATTCTGATCAGACTGCGCGGATGCGCAGGATGGTCTGGATCCATGCTGGTCGCAAACGCACTATGTTGGTTTTCTCATGGCGCGGCTCATATATATATGTCTTTACGATTTCTTTCGTGGCAGGAGATTAAGCAAATCAGTGTCTTAAAAGTGAATGTAAAGGAGAACATTGTATTGAAGTATGGTCTCGTATATTTTCTATAAAATCTTATTTTTCTGGATTTTTTCAGAATTTATTTTGTACTTTACAAATATATTTTAAAGAAATCCGTCATTATGTACTAAACACTGAATACGAATCGCAAACGGAAAAACATTATTTTTTGTATTAAAGTTGTATACCGTGGTATGGTTCTCAGACAACACAAATGAGTAATTAACCACTACTTTTGTCAGAAAATACAAAAAAAGCAAGTATATTACCATTTCCTGCTTCTGTTGTGTCTACTACGGCCCGTAACTCCTGTCCTACATAGCCACCCCTGAGTCCAGGTCCATCGACCTTGACCTTGTCACTATGACCTTTTGTCGTGATATTGACCTTGAAAGGCGATCCAGGCACCTGGAAACCAGACCATTCTACGTGCAGTAAGTATCCACCTGAAAATTACAAATGATATTCAATATATACTAACATTTACTTGACAATAAACCAAGTCAATAAAATATTCAATAGTGAACTAAAAGTTGCCAATGTCCGGAAGAAGCATATAATTCGACAAGTATTATTAATCAAGTAGCCAATTTCTTGCTTTGTCGCTGCTTTTGAAGAGAACCAGATACTAGGTAAATATTAATTTTACATGACTCCAGATAAATATAAAAATTACATTTTCTTCTAAATAGATAGCAACATCTTTGAACTAGTGAAGTGTTGACGGTTGGTGGCTCAGCCAGTCAATAATTTCTCCAAAGATGTTGATACACTTTAGTTAATATTTCAGTTAATTGCGGATACTTTTCTGTTTAGCTATCGTGTTGTGCGTGCGTGTGTGCTTGTGTGTGTGTGTGTGTTCGTATATCTTCAGTCCAGAAGATGTACATTGTATTTATAGGTTATTAGCTTTGTATCGGGAAATATGCACGAGTTCTTTAGCGGAAATATTGCGCGACTTTAGGAGCGCAATATTCTTCCGCTTAAGAACGAGTGCATATTTTCCGATGCAAAGATAATAACCTTTTTATTACATACGCATCTACAAGTATAAATATAATGTTACTATCATGAATTAATTCAACAGCCTGAATAGGATTAACAATACTGAAATAAATTTGAAAAATAGTGCAACAGCACACGTGGAATTACGTTACGCACCCGATATGAAAGTCAGGCGTCAGTATATGGAAAAATATTGACGTTTCCGGTACCAGTGTAACTTAACGGGGAATAGAAACGAGTATGTAATAAGTAAAATTATCACAGTGAACATGTGTGTTAAGTTTCAATGTCTAAATGTATGAAACAATATACCTGGATAAGGGGCTGCATATTTGCATTTGTAACGGTCGTATTTCATGGCTCTCATTTCAACGTCAACGTTTGTCTTTACACCTGTCATACGTACACGTGGTATTCCTGAAACATCAAAAATAAAGCTAAACAAGTCTTAAGAATATACGTTTCTGAAATGCCTGGCAAGAGTGCCTGTTAATAGAGAAACGAAGTGAATATTAATTTTATTCATACTGGATTGAGTTATAGGCATGTTAATTTATATATGATATGGTAATGAAGATAGGCCTATTCTAATATTTTCATGTTGTTTCGGTATGATAATTGAACATGTACATAGATATATGTATTGTACTTTGATTTTAACTTATAAAATAGGGTTATTATAATACCGGTTATAGCTCGAGTGGATTTTTGCCAGATCGGATCTCACGAGGCGCACAAGCGCCGAGTGTGATCCAACCTTGCAAAATCCACGAAAACAAACATGTTAAAAAGGTGAATCAACCAGTAGATACATCTGTTAAATATTCAACAGATCTATACCTGGACCAGCTTTCTTCCCATCTACCATAAATTCTGTTGGGACAGTTGCACGTGCAGTGCGACAGCCATCACCAGTAACAAGCACGTGCGCATGATTCACGGGAAGCACGGGACCCGGACAGTAGGCCAGAATTGGTGACTTTTCCAAAGGTACGGAGGACCAGTAAAGATGTATGTAATGGTCACCTGAAGAAAAATTAAACACGTTTCGCTGGAATACAGATAATCAGATGTTACGCAAGAAACTCTTTCACTCATATCTCATACCTATCGTTTAGCTAGTCTAAGAAAGGATGATTACTAAAACTGGTATTTTTCGATTGAAACGCTATTTTATCCATTTTTTCCCGAGGAAAAGCAGTAATTCCAAGATATTTCAAATCAGTATGTGTAGTACTCTCTATTAACTGTTGACAACTTCCATAGGTAAAAACAATATAATGCTACATTAAAATTTTTGTAAAACTAATCTTATGGAGAAAGTGTCATACATGAATATTTTATAAACAACTTACCTTCAACTTTAGCTGTAAAACCAACTTGCACTTTTCCCGGGTCTGGTTTCCTTATGTTAACCGGTAGACGGCCATCGGGTGATAGGACCTCAGCAGTAAATGATCCTGAAATTGAATTCATTCAAATATAATGAGCATTTATCAAATAAGATTCAGTCCCATGAAACAGCAGCGTCAGCAGTCCACAGAGGACAAATCAGAACACCTGGTGACATATTAAAAACTTCATTAAAAAGTTCATCTCTCATTTCTTTCACAGTACTAATAAGTACAAACTATATTATGCATATTCACGGATATAAAATTACCTTTATAAATTTAATTTCACACTGTCTGGTCAGGATCCATGCTGTTCGCTTTCAAAACCTATTGTAATTAGAGAAACTGTTAGCGAACAGCATGGATCCTGATCAGACTGCGCGGATGCGCAGGTTGGTCTGGATCCATGCTGATCGCAAACGCACTATTTTAGTTTTCTCGTGGTGCGGATCATATGAAAATGTAGTAGTTATCTTCACAGAACTCGGAATAGCACAGGTAGTACGGAAAAAATATGATTACCAGGTCCGGCTTCTCCTGTGTTAAAGTTGAGGATAGTCTCGGAGTCACACTTGAGTGCAAGGTGGTCATTCTCGTCCTTCTGGTCCGTCAGGTCATCCATCAGGTACACCTTGGAGCGGTCAGTGATCTGTGGGTGAAACGGGCTTCCTGAAATAACATCCAAAACCGCAGAATTTAAATTACGTACGGATTCTACACAAACAGAATCTCTATTATCTTCTAATGCAACTTTCACAATTCAAAAACAAACTGGTAAAAGTATATCAATTTTATAAGTAACTATATTTAGGAAAAGACATGCATTCCATAGAAAAGTACAACACAAAATCTATATTCATACAATTCACAAAAGTCCAAGACCAAATTGTGTCTTTTCTCACGTTTCCCCTATTTCATAATTTAAATTGAAATAAGCATCTGACTACAGTTCCATTTTTTTAAAGCAACACATAACTGTCCAAATCACAAAACTTGAGAAGCTTTCCCGTAAAAAGAAATAGACATATTTGATCTTTGGTCTTATTGCTTTGAAACGGTAAGTACAAATAATGTAAATAGGTATTATCATATTTACACATTTTAACAACCCCTCTACGATCAAGACCATAAAGTGAAAATGAAAACAAACATCGATCGGTTTGGTTTTGTAATTTTTGACCTATGCTCTAGTTGCGGTCAACATTAGTTTTACAGTGCCCAATGATCAGTGACTGTAATCAGAATAAGTGTGTTTTGTTTTAAAATTAAGTTTTCTTAATTGATTTTCGGTGTTTTACTAAGTACAGATCGGACATCAAATATAAGAATTCTTTGAAACAGAATGTCGGGAAAAGTATGCCGTCGTGTGAGAAAGTATTCTTTTATTGCTGGAAAATAAAACACATTTAAATTTGAATAATGCCTTCATTATTACGAAACTTAACTACTTTTTTGAACTTGCTCCATTTAAAAAAAAATGGTAAAAGTGTATATTTTCGTAAACTGTTTATTACTTCTTTTAAAACGGAATACCACAAGATTTTGTTCTTTAATCTTGGTGAGAAACATGCAGAATCGTAGATACTCACCTTGACATTATACTACAAAGGACCACCCGGTTGAAATATCTGCAATTTTGATTCGGGGGTCAGAACGTTTATATCTATTACATACTTTTGTATTTAAAACAAGTCGGGTTTGGGATTCCAAACAGACTTGAAACGTTTTATCCCTTTTAGACATGACTACACTATTATTGAATTATTACCGGGTACGTCTCTGCCGTTCCATAAGACTTTTATATCATACACCCCGGCGTTAGGAGGTCGGTATTTGAACTCGTACACATCGGGGTTCACCTGGTTCCATTTACAGTCTATTGGTGTCCCTTTGGCTAAAATATATAAATGTAACATTCTAAGTTACCAAATCAATATTGTGGCATTACACTAGGCCTGAACGTCCTTTGGGACTATTGAGAACATTCAATTTTACTAGTATTGTAATACGACTCCGCTTATGGTGGTGCTAGGTGTCTTGAGGGGATTTGCACATTCTATTGCCTCTCATTATCAGAATTAATCGAACCGAGTCTGCTATTACGTTACTTCGACTGCGTTCTATTCTTCTTAAGGTTTTATTTGATCATAGCCATTCGTTGCTTCATATAGCAGGTTAGAAAGGTTAAGTCATCAAGTGAACATTCCACTGAAGGGCTAACGCACCCTAAGATCCTTAGACTTTCTACACAGATGTAACCCTTCACTTACAGGATATCAACGCCTTCAATGTATTTGAAGCATACATAATTTATTAATAACGTGATTTTTATGTTTGTTTTTTTTTAATTTTATGATATATAACAGTGTTTGATTTACAATAAACTACTAATACCAAATTAACGTAATGTAGGGAAGATTGCAAATGATATGTCTATAATATATATAAAACAACATTCAATGCTATATATGCAAATGCTGCTGTATCTCAATTCAAGAAGAAAATAGCAAAATATGTCTGTTTATGCATTACAAGAATTCTAGCGTTTATAAATCAAATCACAATATACAAGTAAATTTTCTGAAGAGAATTTGTTAAAGTTTGCAAATTTTCATAAGTTATGGATATGCCAAAGGCAATATGTTCAGCATTCCCTGCCTCTAATTAAAATTTCACCTGATATTTCCACTTTGATGTTGCCTCCGACACCACTGGCGTTCACGGTGAACGACGTCTCTTCACCTTTAGTACCACGTGCCACACCTTCACCCGTCACTGATATCTGGCTAGGGTCCTGTATAGTGACACGCCCTGGAGACCCTATAACATTCAGAAGTAAAAGTACACTATGTGCATCGCTAAAACAATAAAATCAGTGATTTTTTTCCTTCTTTATAAAGTAACCCTAAAAGGACCTTTTCCCGATTGAAAAATGCAATCTTTTTTCCCAATTATCATCCAAAATTTCCCCAAATGACCAAATTAAGTTTGCATTTTGATGACTGCAGAAGGAAAACTTACTTACATTGACATTCACCATGATTTAACCATTTAAACAGTTTGTTTGATGCTATTTGCATGGAATTAAAGGAAGAAGCATATTAAATGTTATTATTTTAATAACTATAAAAATTCCCAATCTAAGTAAAAACCTCGCTATCTTTCCTAATTTATCCGGTACCGGACCTTTTCCCAAAATGGCAAAAAAATCACTGAAAATATTTACAAAAGGCGACATGAATTATTATACATATACAGTTAGCGTACACACAGTTTTTTGTCTAAAGTTGAAATACCGGTATACAGCAACACATTGTATGTCTTTATACCTAATAACTTTTGGCATTATAATACGAATTTAGTTTCGGCTCTAACTCTGAAAAACATTCTTTACATGGTTTTCAATTTTCTTTTTTTTTCTGCAACATATTTTCTCTGTAATAATTCGAATTCTCCCCATAATATTTGACATACGCGGAATAAACTAGTAATGTACATAGGATATAAAAAACAGTACACATGTGTGCATGCATATTTGTAAACTAGAAATTGCTTTTGTAAAAACGCGCATGTCTCCCCCAATGCAAAGTCCTATAGGCAAGAAGTCAATAGGGGTCAGGAGCGAAAGTCAAAGAGACACTGATGGTTGGCTGCAGTAGGGATCATCTACTTGGCATGTCCAATCATCCCGCTAAGTTTCAACACTCTTGGCCTAGTGGTTCTCAAGTCACTGTTCAGGCTCCTCTGACCTTGGCCTTTGATCAAGTGACCCCAAAATAAATAGGAGTCATCTACTCTGCATGTCCAATCATCCTATTAATTTTTAACATTCTAGGTCAAGTGGTTCTCGAGTTATTTTCCGGAAATGATTTTACATGACCAGGTCCCCTTGACCTTGACCTTTAATAGACTGACCCAAAAATCAATAGGGATCATCTACTCTGCATGTTTAATCATCCTATGAAGTTTGAACATTCTGGATCAAGTAGTTCTCAAGTTATTGATCGGAAATTGTTATCCATGTTAAAGCTCCTGTGACCTTGACCTTTAACAGAGTGACCCCAAAATCGATAGGGGCCATCTACTCCGCATGTTCAATCATCCTATGAAGTTTCAACATTCTGGATCAAGAGGTTCTCAAGTTATTGATCGGAAATGGTTATCAATGTTGAGGCCCATGTGACTTTGACCTTTAACGGAGTGACCCCAAAAACAATACGAGTCATGTACTCTGCAGGAACAATCATCCTATGAAGTTTCAACAATCTGGGTCGAGAGGTTCTCAAGTTGTTGATCGGAAACGGTTTTCAATGTTCAGGCCCCTGTGATCTTGACCTTTAACAGAGTGATCCCAAAATCTATAGGGGTCATCTACTCTGCATGACCAATCATCCTATGAAGTTTCAACATTCTGGGTCAAGTGGTACTCAAGTTACTGATCGGAAATGGTTTTCAATGTTCAGGCCCCTGTGACCTTGACCTTTGACGGAGTGACCCCAAAAACAATAGGGGTCATCTATACTACATGACAAATCATCCTATGGAGTTTCAACATTCTGGGTCGAGTGGTTCTCTAGTTATTGATCGGAAATGGTTTTCAATGTTCAGGCCCCTGTGACCTTGACCTTTGACGGAGTGACCCCAGAAACAATAGGGGTCGTCTACTCCAGCAGCCCTATAACCCTATGAAGTTTGAAGGTTCTAGATCAAATGGTTCTCCAGTTATTGATCGGAAATGAAGTGTGACGTACAGACGGACGGACGGACAGGGCAAAAACAATATGTCTCCCCACATAATTATACGTCTATATTTACAGAACACTTGTGATGAGAAATCAGCATCGTGTATAAAGCTCTACGTTCTCTGCTTCCTGTCATATACCAATCAAAGGCAAAAAACTGGGATTAAAGTGAAAAAGAATTAACGTAATTATGGAAACAAAATCAAAATTTTATAACATAGAGCCACAATTGTATAAATAGTAAAAAGATGTAATTGAAAGAAATGACAAGACACTGTGGTCTGATTTAAACACTCAGAGCAATTTATACCTAAAGAAGGGATGATGAAAAATGAGTTTACGGATCCGAGTGTTGTATATTGAGTCTAGGTATTTCAGGAAGTTCCGTGTTAATAAGATAACAATGCTAGACCTGTACAACAATTTTGCATCCACTGTGCCAGACCGAAAACGAGAGTCATGTGTCCGTATTTACCAACGGTGTGTTTAAGACTTTGCAATGCAAAAGTTTCCTTTTCGTCCATCTTTATTAAAACAGCACACTTTGTAAGAAAACTTTACCTGAATGTACACCTGGAGCTGCAGACATATCAGTAAAATTGCATCATCATAACTAAGTCTAACTTTTAGAATAAACGCAGTGGTTGATGAATATTATATATATAGTATTACATAAATCTGGATAAAACAAGTCTAGTCATCAGCTACTGGGCAATTACCTCGCTGTAAAATAAATAGCTTTGTCAGTGTGCCCATACCACGTGACTTTGACGTCATTTTATGGCTAAGACGGCAAGCCAAATTCCGTCGATTCGATTCTTCAAAGTGGCGTAAGTTCTTTATTTCTTGATCAAATATGACCAAATCAAGCGCAGGCAAAGGAAAAAAGTGAGTACTTCACTCACAAGTAAACGGTTTTATCAACAGATGAACAGTTTTGGCCTGAAAACGGGAAAACTGTTTTGTTTAGAGAAAATGAGCATGGTAAGACGGCAAGGAAGGGCCCTTTTTGACAGAAAAACGGATGATTGTACACATCAGAGGTGTCGCACGTATTACCGATTCACAGGAATTTAATGCTGGCTCTGTGGGAGGCCTTAATTGACAAAAATGTAGCCGAATTATTTAAAAACTTTTTAAAAATCCAAAATATGCTAAGACGGCAAGTCCGCTAAGACGGCAAGTCATTTTTTATAGTAATATCGTCTATGGAGTCGCACTTCTCTATAAGTGGTCACTGGATGTTTACCAATAGTAGATCATTCTACTTCTTGTCAAAACTATAGGTAAACATCAAAGAACCGTTATATAAGTGAAGCCATATGATGTTTTGAACTACCTTATATGCCTTTTTTTTTTTTTTTTTTTCTTTTGTACAGTTGCTAAATTGTGAGGCTTAATAGATAAATTAAACGAGAATTATGATTTGCTCTAGCTGGATTGGCATATAAGTGAGAACTGTTCTAGAAAGGTTAAGAATTCAAAAGCTACACATGTATATCATCTTGGATGTACCTCTGCGTGTCGGTCTTTAAGATTAAAGTATGTTAAAGCGGTTCGAAAACTAAAGAACAAATATACAGTATGCAGCAGGCAACAACAAATAATACACATTTTTGACCTAATCAATACTACTTTATATGTTCACAAGTCTGTTGTACATATGTTTGAGTGAATGTTTTCTTGACAAATCGTTACGTATTAAAAATAAGGCTACTTATTAAGAACAGCCATTCTGTCGACTTCCACAAATCAAAAACACAATTTTCAGATATATAGAATAATGTTTTGACAAATAAGAATCTTATGCTTAACTCAGTCTATAAGCTAGAAGACATGATTTAAAAAGTATTTCTATGTAGCTGTGTTCAAAGTATTAAGTAGAATAGAAAAATCTTATATTTTCCCCAAAATTTAACACGATATCACAGATTAAAATAGAAATGGAAACTCCACAGGTCGCTCAACACAACAAAAACGAAAATGTTGCAGGCTAGGTTTGATTGAGCCTGTTCGTGGATGGTAGTGGAAATGCATGCTACCGTCCACGCCCTCTAGCCCCGGCTTGACCAGAGCTCATCATTTACACATGCTAAAAGTACAAAAAGCAATTTAGAGACATCCGCAGATGTATTCAAACGATGATGAACATGGAACCTTCACGTGATACACGTGTTGAGGCGTGTAATTCCATGAAGAGCGGCGTTTGGTCCCCAGATAAAATAAAGGGTTTGCCCCAAACGAGAAAACAATGGGCAGAACTAAACAAACTAGAATTTAGGAAGGGGATCTGAGGTTATGGAACCTGCGTTTCACAGGAACAGTCAAAAGACACAATTAAAAAGCAGACACCATATCCAAGGGGTGATTAAACAATACCCAAGGCTATGAAAGCGGGAGTATTGGAACCACCCACAAATACACCAACTTTCACAATTCTTGGAGAAAGGGTTGTATAATTCTACACATTTCTGCAAAATCAACTACTTGTTTAGCCGAGCCTAATAAAATAAAATGTACTGATGTCACGACTTAACGACCTGTGAAGTTTCCACTTTTTTCTATTTTAAGTAATCTTGACACCAAAACATAAAAAATGTTGCAACCCTACTTCTTTAATTCATGGGTTGTTGTCTTTAAACTCCACTACCTTGTTAAAATGTTTGTACAAACGACCGACCCTGCTTCAACAACAGTAGAAGTCAGTGGGGTCCGCCAAACTGGAAACTAGACCTGTATCTACCCCAAGATCCTGCTGTTTCGACTTCCGTGCAGTTTTGAGATAAGAAAAAGAACCATACACATGAAAATCATCGGGAGAAGACGCAAATGCCCCGTTGATATGCTTTGATTCAATTTTGCTTAAAAGAAATCAAACAGTTTCATTTATCGGGCACACATACTTAGAAACTTCACATCAGGCAAACATCAACATTTGATATACTAAGATAAGATTTATTAATTGAGTCGGAAAGTCAAATTACAAGTAACATTAGCTCTGATGAGATTTTTTACCGACTAGGAATTCTCGTTATGTACTGTTATGATTCTATTTTGCTTCATAATCTATTTTAAAAACTCTGTAGCTTTTACTCTGTTTTATTAACGTTTATCAAAATGACAACTTTCACGTAAATTTTTCAATTCAGTAACAATTATAATAATCCGGGACTGATGTAATGTTGTTAAAAGTCATAGTAAAGTACCCCTAACATCTAAATGTATTCAGTATTTGCAAGGAATGTCAATTATTTATCTTGTAAGTATTAATATAGGTTATTACATTAAATATCGAGACAAATAGGTAAGTTAACCAAACGTGTACTTGCATCACGACCATTTTCCTTAAAGCCCTGCTCCCGTCCTACCTTTTAAATTGAATTGTCACTGAAAAAGCATGAAAATCCTGACTATGAACAGTGACGTCTGTCAAAATAGAGTCTATTGTATATGAAATTCTATATGAAATACCTGTGGTTTTGCGTGCTAAAGGTTGGCACGTGGCCGTTAACTGTTACCTATTGTAATCACGGGTTGCATACACACAAAAGAATGTGAATAGCCGCGGAGCAGGGCTTTTACCTGTAACGTGTAGCTTTCCATGTAACAGTGGAGCACTGTAGCAATTAATATACTACATATATAATTATTTATAAAAAGGAAATCTTAAACAAATATTTTGTCTCAGCCTTACAGAGATTTTAAAACGATAAAGCAAAATGTAAATTAATAACTAATATGAATCAGTCGTTATAAAAGCTGTACAAAAATAAGGGTAAAATAAGAATAAAGGGAAGTAATTCAGAAAGAAAATCTATTTTTAAATTAAATAAAGCAGTTTATCATTTAACTTACTCATACACAGTGATCTCCCTTGTCATTCGAATCAGGACAGGTAGAAAAAATCGCATACAGATCTTTATCCTATACAACTTGAAAAAATGATTCAGATCAAAATTATGCTGTTTTATTACTGACGAGTGCATTATGTATTAAGGATAAACTAGAGAAATCTTTCTTATACGTTTTGAACTATTTTTTTCATGGCATATTTTTATGCGCTTCGGTCACGTCTGAGGTTTTTCTGAATTGTTTTAAAGGAATACATCTTCGCTTTTCAACTTAGTCGTGCTCGATGGATCAACAGACTTAAAAACATAATTTTAATACGAAATGACGCATTCTTTAACCTTATTGTATTTACATATGTATGAAAATATCAACCGACTGTAGAACAATGTTCAGAAAACATCAATAAGAATATCTGGCGATTAGCCCGAAAAAACGGGCAAAAACCTTACTGCGGATTAATCTGTCTTTCAGTGAAAATGGTTAGGCTGATATTTTTGCAAGTTCTGGAATACGGTATATTATAGGTCTCAACCACTTCGTGGGTTCAACCTAAAAATCAATTTAGCAACATCCGATGATGTATTCATCCGGCGATGCAGATGGTAATTTCAATGATAGTGTGTAATTCCACCAAAACGGTGTATGGTCCAAAGTTAATTAAAATAATTGTTTTACCTTAATGAGAAAACAGTGAGGATAAACCGTTCATATCTCTTTTGCCCAGCACTAGTGATTTAAGGAGAAGATGAAAGATGATCAATGAATGTCACTGAACTTTTATGTAAGTGTTCATTGAAGGTTCCATGTTCACCGCCGTTTGAATACATCTGCGGATGTCTCTAAATTGCTTTTTGTACTTTTAGCATGTGTAAATGTTGAGTTCTGCTCAACCCGGGGCTAGAGAGCGTGGACGGTAGCATGCATTTCCACTGCCGTCCATGAACAGGCTCAGTCAAACCGAGCCTGCAACATTTTCGTTTTTGTCGTGTTGGGCGATCTGTAAAGTTTCCACTTTTCTCTATTTTATTTCACAAGCATTGATAAAACATAGTCAAAATGTTATTGACGGACGGATTGATAGAAGGATGGACGGCCTGTAACAACGGAAGTTTTGAATTACGTAAGTTGGTGCAACCAGGTATATCTAATAAAAATGACTTGCCGTCTTAGCGGACTTGCCGTCTTAGCATATTTTGGATTTTTAAAAAGTTTTTAAATAATTCGGCTACATTTTTGTCAATTAAGGCCTCCCACAGAGCCAGCATTAAATTCCTGTGAATCGGTAATACGTGCGACTTCTTTGATGTGTACAATCATCCGTTTTTCTGTCAAAAAGGACCCTTGCTTGCCGTCTTACCATGCTCATTTTCTCTAAACAAAACAGTTTTCCCGTTTTCAGGCCAAAACTGTTCATCTGTTGATAAAACCGTTTACTTGTGAGTGAAGTACTCACTTTTTTCCTTAGCCTGCACTTTATTTGGTCATATTTGATCAATAAATAAAGAACTTACGCCACTTCGAAGAATCGAATCGACGGAATTTGGCTTGCCGTCTTAGCCATAAAATGACGTCAAAGTCACGTGGTATGGGCACACTGTTTGTTTATTCGTGTCAGTGACGTCTGTACAATACAATGTTTACTTACCACGGATTTCAAGGTCATTAAACTTGGCACGAATCTCATAAACTCCAGATTCTTCGGGGCAAAACATCACAGTATAGTTATCACCATCTTCAGTATCACGGCCAATGTCGTATGGTACGTCACTATGGTTACATGAGACACTGACCTTGACCTCACCTTCTCCCGCGCTTTTGCAATTAACTGTAGTCATGGTGATTGCATGGTTAGTAGAGTTAAGTAATTGATTAAAGTGGCATTTCTGTGAAACTACTGATCGATTTCAAATCAAGCATATCAGTTCTAGACTTTCGAAAATGACGAATGAACTTTTATCTGATTGCCTGCTTTTGACTTACTGGCAGAAATAAACAAGAGCACCGCCTTGCGGGTGCTGACGCTCATCTGATTTTTTTGTGTAATAGAAATATTGTCCTACCCATGATTTTCTAAGTCTAAAAAGGGCCATCATTCTTGCAAAAAGCAGAATAGAGTAATGTTTCTTGATGTACAGTGTCCACTTATGATGGTGAAAAACTGTTGCAAGTTTTAAAGCAATATCTTTGATAGTTTATGAGAAAAGTTGACTTAAACATAATACTCAACCAAGAAAATGATTTTCTAAGTCCAAAAGGGGCAATAATTATTGCAAAAAGCAGGATGGAGTTATGTTGCTTGCTGTACAGAGTCAGCTTATGATTGTGAACAAGTGTTGCAAGTTTCAAAGCAATAGCTTAGATAGTTTAAGAGAAAAAAGTTGACCTAAACATAAAACTTAACCAAGAAATCTGATATTTTCTAAGTCCAAAAGGGGCCATTAATCTTGCAAAAAGCAGGATGGAGTTATGTTTCTTGCTGTACAGGGTCAACTTATGATGGTGAACAAGTGTTGCAAGTTTTAAAGCAATAACTTTGATAGTTTAGGATAAAAGCTGACCTAAACATAAAACTTACCCAAGAAAACTGATTTTCTAAGTCCAAAAGGGGCAATAAATCTTGCAAAAAGCAAGATGGAGTTATGTTTCTTGATGTACAGGGTCTGCTTATGATGGTGAACAAGTATTCCAAGTTTCAAAGCAATAGCTTTGATAGTTTAGGAGAAAAGTTGACCTAAACATAAAACTTAACCAAGAAATCTGATATTTTCTAAGTCCAAAAGGGGCCATAAATCTTGCAAAATGCAAGATGGAGTTATGTTTCTTGCTATACAGGGTCAGCTTATGATGGTGAACAAGTATTCCAAGTTTCAAAGCAATAGCTTTGATAGTTTAGGAGAAAAGCTGACCTAAACATAAAACTTAACCAGGCAACGCCGACGCCGACGCCGACGCCGACAACCGCTCAAGTGATGACAATAACTCATCATTTTTTTTCAAAAAATCAAATGAGCTAAAAAGGGAATGTTCAACCCATTGCAATAAAGGTTGGTTTTTTCAACGCGTTCGCGAAAAGTTATAAAATAGAAGCCATTGACTGAGTATCAAAAGCCACGCTTATAAAATTCAGTTTTTGTAAATAAATTTCATTTTCACCAACAAGTTGCGGGGACGTTCCTTTAATCTCGGTCCATATAATAATCCACAAGAAACGGCTATCATAATTCTTCTTTTTGTTCGATGAATGGTAATCCAACCTCATTATTTTTTTTTAGAAATATGCAGAAGTGGTCGTAATTCAGCATAATAAAACATCAGTAGTAACACAGTTATGTCTGAAATTACTATCTTGGACTAAATGAAGACTACAGGCTACAGGTGCGTTAGTTATTATGTATAGATTGATGATATGAACCGCGCCAGAGAAAACCAACATAGTGGCTTTGTGACCAGCATGGATCCAGACCAGCCTGCGCATCCGCGCTGTCTGGTCAGGATCCATGCTGTTCACTAACGGTTTCTCTAATTGTAATAGGATTTGAAAGCGAACAGGACGGATCCTGACCAGACTGCGCGGATGCGCAGGCTGGTCTGGATCCATGCTGGTCGCAAAGCCAATATGCTGGTTTTCTCATGACGCGGCTCATATATACTTCTCGTGGACCCGTAACAACAATTTAGATTGGCAATTTACGTAATCTCTATACGCTAATTCGGCATTCTCCGGTTTTTACGGAATAACGTGTACACGTGTTCTACAATCAAGTCCAAAGGAAGCCGAAGTTTTACCGTAATCGCACGGAAATTGCCGAGTGTAATTACAGGCCCACTACATCAAACAAAAATTAGAAAACGGCACTACTTAAGTGTTAGTTACTAACTTAATGTTAAATAGGCTAGAAATGTTATAATTAAACGTGTATACTTTTGTTACATGTGTAACACAAGTTATAGAAAACAAAAATGCAAACAAAGCATTTGATTGTACTTGACACATGTTCTGTAGAACCTACCTTTGTACGCAACCATTTCACCGACATTGCCTTCGTCAGGCCCCGACAACCATGCTTTCTGTGGGTCATTTACACGCAGGGAAATTGGGCTACCTTGGACTTCATCCTCGCCGAAATACACGTGAATCACCCATATACCTGTTTAAAAGGTAAAAAAAATGCGTGAACCTTATAGTATTCATTTGTATGCAATGAAAATAGCCGTAAAAGAACATTAATTTAAAACAGAAACCTTAAAAATACGATGGCATTTTTTTTCAACTTTTCCTCTAGCAAAACCTAACTTAAATTCTGAATCTAAACATGCCTGAAATGTCAGTTCAAGTACCTTGAGCATGAGTTCCAGTTATTTAAAACCGTACTTCTTGAGAATAATATGTACATAGAAAATAAATACGTAAAAAACAATTAAAAAATCTTCCAAAGACTTGCAAATTTAAAAGAAAAATGCTTTAGAGTGTAGACGCCGTTTTAATTAAAACCAAAAAAGTCAATCATTCCTAAATTTTCTCCTTTTATTTTACACTGGAACATTTCCTACCAACTTCTTTAGGTTGAATGGAGGCAGATACGATATTTCCCTCTCGGAGACTTGTTAAATAGCGTAGTTCGCCGGTAGGTGATGTTGATTCCATGAACACCTCGCCGCGGCCACTGCCGGATGTGTCCACCTGAAAAAGAATTTGCTTCAGATATTCACTTGATCAAGATTCGCTTAAATCATGTTTTGCGTAAATATATGTCTTGTCTTCTAAATAGATTTTCATGTAATATTATTCTCAATTTCTATGGTGATTCACTTCCACGTTAAATAGATTTAATGTAAGCACTGTTTTAAAGTTACAGAAATTAGGCCTGGTGTTTCTATTAAGATTTTGTCTAAAAAGATATCACTCAATTAATTACATATATTAAAGATTATGACAAAATGTTTACACGGCATATGTGTACACACTAAGCAATCCGTTATTCTAATTTTTATAAACATAAATAACATTTAAATATAGATCAAATATCTATGCGATGGCGATGGACAAGGATTCAAAAGAATAAAAGAAAATAGATCATCAACAGGTGGACAGAAGAACAGTTCTGGGCCTTACCTTGACGTCACACACTTCGCCCATTTTCATTTTACATGACTGTGTCAGCAGTTTAACTTTGGTATGGTCTCCCTTCGTGATGAAATCTATCGGACAGCCTTTGATTACAGTACCGTCGTACGCGACTGTAAGCTGTAAAATATAACATGTAGTACATAAGACAACTGCCAAGACATGATACTTTAAAAAGTAAATGCCATGGAAATGACACTTAACCTTTAGTCCACTAAATTTCTAAAATGGACTGATCCGTCATTCAATTTCGGCAGTACCATATAACAGTTAAAGGGGTGTCCACAGAAAATTTACTGACTGAATAGCGAACAGTGCAGTCCATGATCAGACTGTACGGATGTGCAGACTGATCTTGGTCTGCCCAGGTCGCAAAGGCAAAGGCTAACGGTTAATCAGAGTTTGAATATGTCTAAACTAAGACAGACAAGCTAGCCAGAAGTACCGATGGTATGCCTTGTGAAACGCTTATATCGAGAACACATCAATCTACATGTAAATTCTCATGCAATCATATTGCCTGGATACTATTTTGTTCTTTAAATTTAGTCTACTGTATATTTGAAACAATTTTTTTTTTAAAATATGTCATATTCATGAGCAACGGGGTGTTAATCAATGTCATTTTCAAACCATAAGTCTAAGGTGGTCCAGGAAAAAGGACCTAAAGCCCCCATCACACCAAACTAGTTCTCAAAACGTCACAACCCGTCCTAAAATATTGTAAAACGGGCTGCGATCTGGCTAGAACGTTTGTTCTTTGGCCGGAAAATATCCATAATGCGATCGTAGTTAGTTCTTAAACAGTTCTCGATACTTCCCTCACGTCTTTATCCCGTTTGAAGTCCGTTTACAGTAAGTTCAGTTCGGAAAAAATGCCCGTTAACCTCATGTGGACACCGTTTGTAGGCAGTCCAAGTCCGTCTGTAGTCAGATTAAAGAAGTTCGTAACTAGTCCTACTTCGTTCCGAGTACGTCGAAATACGTTCTAACTATAATTGTTAACTCGACCAACTCGTTCACAGACAGTTTAACTCGTTCTGATTACGTGCTCATCTCTCCCTAGTACGTTCAGAACGTAAATTGCAATCACGTTCTGGCCCGATGGCTATCAAAAGCCATCACGTTTCGCCCAGTTCTCATTCTTGTTTTTCTCTTCAACCTCTCAAGACACAAAAAAATCCACAGCAATAGGCAAGTATCAATACGACTACAAAGAAAAGTGAAGCCAAACAGAGACGGCGTGTAAAGTGTTAAAGCTGTAAAAGACCAATGTCTCACAGAAGCTGATACAGAGTCTATTGAGTCAGCCCCTGAACTTGAAAGTCGAGATGATGAGCGTCGTGATTTATTCCCTGCACCTTTTGACGACTCTGTCTCCAAGTCCGAGGAGGAAGGAGGACCGATTAAGAAACCAAAGAAGAAAAAGCAAAGGCATAAACTTGGCTAAACCTTGTGCCCAAATTTTGAACCTGTACGGCAACGGCATGTATTTATACCCTAACTTGTGTAATTGTACTGCAGACGGGATTGACGTTGTAGGAACTGTGAATAAACGTACTAAAAACGTGCGGAGCGTACTGAGAACTTATTGCAAACTCTTAGAATTGTTTAGAAACGTATTGCAAACTTAGCATTTTATTTTGATCGTATTAAGACGGAATAACGACGCACTAAGGATGTAATGCGGTCGAGTTAAATCTTTCTGTGAACGGGTTAAACGAGCTACAAACGGATCCGGTCGGTGTGCACACGTACTTAAATTGACGCCCGATTGCATTTCGTTATACCACGTCTCTAGTACGATCGAAGTACGGCGGTTCAGTTCTTAGTACGTCCATCCCGTTTTTAATACGTTGCCAGTCGGTCTAACTGTAGGACGGAATGATCGGCAGAAATTTTTGAGTAGGCTCAAAGTTCTGGAGCACCATTCCCGTTCAACCCCGTCTGAGCCAGTCCATAAAGTTCTTAGACAGACTGTAGAACGTCGCTTCTACGTTTGTTCCGTTGCCACACAGTTTGAGCCCGTTCGGCTACATTTTTTAGAACGTACTGAAAACAAGCTTGGTGTGATGGGGGTATAAGAGACATTCTCAGTATATTTTATAAGTATGATTTCATGATGCTGCAACCTTTAAACAACCTGACGCCGTTGCAAAGACGCAACATCACGTGTGTCTCTTTCAATACATTGTAGCTGTTTTGCATAACTTAGCAATATAATGAAAGGTTAAGAGAAACAATAGTGTCCTTTGTTGATTTTGTTCCCGAACAAATTTGAAAAATAGGTCCTTTAACAAGCTGTAGCAGGTTTACGATTTTAGTCATAACTTCCGGTATAACCACAAAGCATGATAATTTTAAAGCATTCAACAATATACTATCAAATACAAGGACTCTTACCTTATGTTCACCCGTGGAAGTTGGTATAAATGAGCACGTGGCTGTTTTATTTGACCACGCGACATTGCACGTGACTTCACCAGTCTCACATGTGAGTTGCACGGTTACTTTGCTCGTGTCAAAACCGGCGTCTGCTTTGACTAGTTGAAATTCAGCCTGAATTTGGTAAAATACAAAAACTAAATTACACAACTGACTGAACAGTATAGACAGGTCTGCTACTACCTTAACGATACGCTTTGACAAAATTGTTTAAAGATTAGACTGGCTCCCGTCCCTATGTTTGTTCTTATTTACATATATCAGTTTTCTTCATTAAGAGGGAAGTAACTCCAGAAGGTTGTTTCTACATTGATATTTTTATTGCCCCTGGCTTCAAACATAGGTATGGTTCAGCCATCAGATAAAATTGTGCTATTTTAGAGTCTTAAAATTTTCTAATAAAATGTTTCCTGTATTTATAGAAAAAATAACCATGCAGCCAGGGAGCCAGGCTATTTAAAGATATGCGCTGGTCTTTTTCCACTTAAATGTACTATTCCCTTAATTTCATGTTCACATGTTCCGTCATCAGATACCTTTTCAAGTTGTTCATCTCACGTGTGATCGTTCTTTACGTCAGTATTAAAAAAAAGTATATTACCGCATTAATTTAGGCATTCGAAATGCATAAATAGGCCAATTTAAGCTCAGTGTATTTCATTTTAAAAAGCTAGATTTAAATATACTTTTTATACAATTTGTCTAGACGACCACTTACAGTAGAGCCTGTTTTTATGTTGTCAAAGTTAAATCTTATTTGCAGTTTTTCAGCATTACTCTTCCTCGGCTGCACAGACTCGAACCTTGACAGGTAGCTCATTACGCTCAGGTGGTCAAGGTGTGGGTCCATAAACTCTTTGGCAGATAGTAGAGGCTCGACCCCAAGTTCTTTAGCACCTTCAATCCCTGAAAGAAAGTAATTACTTTGATAGTTACAATTCATTACTCTCAAGCTTGTTGATTAGTGTGATGCGTTCTTCTTTTTTAATGCCTTTTTACAGAACCATTTAATCTTTTGTCAGATTATAGCCTTAATAATCCAGGACTGCGTACCATTTCCAGCCTAATTCCGCAAACGATTGACAGCATTTTCACGACAATCGTAGGTGCAAGACGAATGTTGAATCGCCATGAAGACTCTTTGCTCTGCCAGATAACTAAACTGAACTGGTCTAGTAGTTAAAATGTCGGCCGTTTAACCTGGGGTCGTGGATTCAAGTCCCACTTTTGTCACGACCACACTTTCTCATTTGACACCAGTACCGGTTTTCCAGATAGCAGATCCGAGAATGATTCAAATAAACTTAAAGCAAGAAATAAGTAAGTATAAAATAAGCTCATGATTAAGCAGACCTTCGAGTTAGGAGTGTGTGAGATAATTATCTTTAAGATATTCAACCGTTTAATTTAAGCTACCTTTCTTGCAGTTTTCTTCTTTATTTTTCCTATCAAGGTTCGGCCATCCTGGAATACTTCCACCAAGGGAGTGAACTATTGCACATAAAAAATAACCGTCATTCCAGTCCGTCTGAAACAGAAGATACTAATGATCTGTAGGTGAATACACGCGGAGTGCTCAGGCTCCTGGGATACTCAAATGCCCGTTTTAAGCTGAAAGGTCTAGGGTAGCAAAAAGTAAAAGGAGTAAAAGAGAACACGCCACAAAGAAATTGTATACCCGTATCAATAATTAAAAAAAAGTTCGTATATGGAAAAATATATTATAAAATAACTATATTTTCTGGGTAAAACAAAAATGAAAGTACAAATAATTTCTCTTTCCTATATTTTCCATACGATGTTATTTTCTTCAGGGAAATCAAATTAGCTACTAAAGAAAATTCTAACTGTGTATATTTTGCAAAAAAGGGAAGGAAACATTCGTCAGTGTATCCCGTACCGTAAGATTTGTGATATTTGTTGTTCTCAGCTGTTTGCAAGCCCAGTTTAGGGTGTGATAGTAGCCCGGGGACTCGTGCTTCACGAAGTAAGATAAGTAGGTCATACTGGAGAGTTCGTCCAGTGCTGAGTTGGCGAAATCTTCTGGACTGATCACCCGAGGCACGTTCAGTTGTTCTTTTGCTATAACCATTGCTCGCCGACAGTTTTCTACTCTACAAAAATATGTAAATATAATCACCTTTCATAACGACATCATGTATAGTACATATGAAATGAATTCTCATAATTAAGGCTATTTGTCAAAAAATATGCATCATCAAGACGTGTCAGCTGACTTGTATTACATTTTACCAGAAATAAAACGCAAGCTGAGTTCACATGATTTGCATTTTGTCCTGCATATACTGCACAAAATTGCTAAGTACCAGGCTAATTTGGGAACGCTTAATATGAAATATCTGGAATCGTTACAGTCCATCAGCTTGCTCAGAAATATGCGTTTGTTTCAATTTAAAGGCAGATTTTGGAATAAAGAACAATACTGCCCATATTTGTACTGACGTGCAAGACGTTGCGGTTCGGACAAGTTATGTGGACGCTTATTAAGCACAAGGAAAAAGCGTATTCTTCCAAAAAATCCGGAGTCAGACGCTCTGTGCACGTGCCGGAAGACCACATTTTTTAATTCGATAGTATATCTCATTCGGTATATAGAGGGATCGATCCCGATTTTCGTCGCTTCGAGACGAAAATCGGTAGGATCGATTCCCTATTACAACTGAAACGGGCATGACATTTGAAATGGTTGTAAATATCATCATATATTTTGTGAAGTGATGATAAGCCTTAATATTTTTTTGCTGAAGTTCTTTTAGTATCAACTTCACAAAGCAACAGATTTGCGATGGAAATCGGAAATACGGTGAAAATTGAATTCTGTAATACTTTTCTTTAGTGTTTGGGAAATGCATAAGAACACATGTTTCATCGTAGTTAAAATACGTAGACCAAAAACAAATTTATTTAATTTTCAGCCAAAATATCAGTATGCTTATACAAATTATTATTCTATACCTATTTTATCTATCCAATCGCGAACGTTCATTTGCAACACGTGACCGTACAATATATTACGGTATTTAGATGCACGTGCGTACAAAAAATCCTGTATTTTCTGTATTTTGACGGTTCAACAGTCTCATGTTAAACATACGATAAAGCCCAAAACGCGTGAAAATGTTCCGAATGTAAATCGGATGAAGTAGGCGCTCTGTGTACAGAGTTAGATTATGCGTCTTGAAATCTGGACGCCTAGCAGCTCGTCCAATATGGTTTTCTCAGCTGGGTACTCGTCCAAATATATCACCGTATTGTACAGAACAATGTTAAATAACCTAATGTTATTTTCACAATTTACAAAATGTAACGATCTAAACAAAAGTTGCTTACATTTGATTTCGTAAGATAATGTTTTGTTGCTTTGGGTATATTCCCTGAAAGTTACATGTCATTTTCTTAAAATAGTTGTAAACTATCGGGATACTTAGCACTTTTTGTTCGGTGTATGATACTGAAATAAATGAATTGATAAAGAAATGGACAAAAACGTTTTTATTATATCAATCAACAGCATGAAGATTAGATCTGCCATTGTTGCAAGAACGGCCCTTCTAGTTTAATGATTTCCAATAAACATATTTACTAACCTGTCATTTCTGTTAAGTTTTCTCCAGTCTGGTGATGCTCCTGGTTTAAGATGATCTATCAATGCGCTGCAATGTAAAAATGTAGCACAGGTATTCCTTTGTAATAGAATCATCAGTGGTTATTAACTAACATTTGATAGCATTTATGCTTTATCATTTGAAGCCTTCCTATTCCATTTCTCTCCTGGTGCAGGCTACAACACACTCAATAGCAGTTTTCCTTTATTCTATATAAAATTGACATATTTCCAGTGGCTGCAGCACACATCAGGTGACACATTTTAAATGTAACTAACATTTTCTTGAAGAATCTTTTCAGTGGTGAATAAAAATCAAACGAAAAGTGTGAGTCGTGATTGATGAAAGAAAAAAAATGAGTCAAACATGCAAACTGCAAAATCAGCTACAATATGAGACCCCAAATTGTAGTGGTGGTGTGTGATCTAAATTTTATGAAAAAAGAACTCTAATATTGATATTGATGGGTTTACAAGCCATAACTTTTACAGAAAATACAAAAACAGACGCGCGATAAGGAAAAGTGGTGGAATGGTGGTGTATATTACAAATTGTTAAAAACAAGGTGTTTTATTCATAAATCATCTATCCAGCTCTATTCTGTAAGATACTTTCCTCCCATCACCCTTGTCCCTATTAACACTCTCTCTAATTCTATCTCTCCCTATTATCATCTCTCCCTGTCTGCACGTGGGTGCACGCTTGCTGTGAGTTTGAAACAACAACAACAACAACAACAACAGGAACTTACTGTAATGCAACACCATCATTCCAGTCTGTTGTAAAATTTGTCACATCTAATTCCGGAAGTAATGACCGGAACCAGATCGTCATTAATTTCTTAGGTGGCGCTTTACTTTTCCTTCCGGAAATCTGGTACCTTTGCACCAAGCTCCATATTAGTCCAAATATAATTTTTATGTTTCCATTAACAATGTCGTCACCGCCTGCAAAAAAGAATTTTACTTTCTCTTGAACAAAAGAGTAAATTTAGTAGGATTAAAGCTTTTTGTTTTATATCGGTACATGCATAAGCGCTTAGTTGCATGGTAATCTATATTTGTCAGACTGCTAGGCAGAAAACTAATATGAATAATATGGGGTACTACTGAAGCAACATTTGCAATAAATCTAAAATACAACCTATCATATGGCAACATAAACGTGTCATAAAACTACATAGATTTCAACCACAATCACAATCTGATTATCTGCAACACTTCAAGAAACTGAGACTTCTTATTTCCCTAAGTGTTTGTAATTACAGGATATCTATCATACTTGTCAGCTACATAATAATTAAACAATTTTCATTAATCATATGTTAGGCTATGTTAAATTTCATATCTTATCATGACAGGAAATTTATTCATACTCTTCAAAATATAACTTTGGTTTAGAGAGTATTTTGAATCAGAAAAAGAGCTAAACATTGTCACATGTATTTTGGTATGTGTATGCGTACATATTTTCTATTTACGAAACAAAACATTGATAACATTTCAAAAATAAAGTAATTGTAATTTGGTAGATTACACTCCACTTATCATCATGCCAGGGTCTGGTTAGTACATAATATACATTTGTATAGGTAAAGAAATAAACTCTGTTACATATGGATTACCGAAGTTTTCAACGACACTGAGTTTTTAACATAGTTTTAATTACTTTCTCAAGAAAATTTAATAATTCAATAAATTTAAACGTACTTGGTCCATACTTGTCCAACATAGTAATACTTTTTACTGGATTTTTCTTAAATCAGTATAACATGAACATATCGAAATTAAATGATACTCGTCCTCTATGTCATATTTATCGCAATACATACAAAAACAGTTATTTCTCCCAATAGTCAATTAACCATTTCGTCGTAACTCTGATTACCAAACGTTTCTAATTGTTTCCAACATGAAGTATATGCAGAAATAAGAAAACATTCTATTTTTTAAATCAAAATGTCATATTGGCTGACATGGTAACAGAAGAACTGCAAGCTACATGTATAACTTATATATACGTCCAATCGTGTTTCCCTGACTGATTGCAAGAAACTTTCTGATGCTATCCGCCACCTTAGGAGTGTTTTTTTTTTTTGCTTAAACTATTACATTTTTCAAAATGTCAAAATGTGCTTTGCGAATGCACATTAATATTTGGGTAGAAAATAAAACTAATATGTTTCAAGTCTATATTTGTCTTATTTTACTGGGATTTTAGTCTTAATTAAGTAATGTGACGACATTACCAGTTTGAGGTAGATCTCCGGCCTGTGGACACCTAGAATGCACACAGACCTTCCTAAAACCAGCAGGATGGATCATTTTAATGCACACATTCCATTCTAACGAACATGACTTGCTGAATGAAAATTCAATGTAGTCAAAAGTGTGTCTCACGTATTCGAGTATTATAGCTGAAAAATCAATGCTAGCTTTGTGCAATTCAACATGTTATCAGTCTAATGTCACAGCTTTAAGTGTACTTGAAATATTTCAGTATTTGACATAGTCAAGATTGCAAGAACGAAGATAGGTGCAATCGCAAATAATCAAATAGACCGCCTCTAATGTAAACTTGGCTCCTGCTATGCGAACATGATCATTATATTTTAATCGAGTAAAATTCATTGAAAAATATTAGGGCGGAAGTATTCACTTTACTTAAGTGGTACGTAGAACTTGTACGTGGAATACCATATAAAAAACTGAATATTTACATTATGATTGAATTTCCAAGTATTTTTTTTCACAGAAGATAGCATATCGAGAAAAGGTATAGCAGGTCGCATCAGATATACAGGTGGTGTTTAGATTCTTACTCTAAACGATGAAGCAATTATTCTTATATTTCCAATACAGATCCATTAATTGTAGTACAAAAATAAATATAAACATAATGTACTAAAATACAGACAGGCAAAACTGATCATGTGATTGGTAGCCCGCACAAACAAAACGTTGAGAGGCTGCATTTTCGTACTTGTACGGTTACGTGTACGCGTATGATTTCAGTCTTTATCTCGACTGACGTCTGGGTATAAACGTTGTAGACGTCAAAGGTTTACGTCGAAGTTGCAATAGTTGCCTATAGCGCGAGCAATTCGTTGATTTTCCTCTTAAACAAACAAGACTGAAACTGTATGTTATTATTCATTCTAACATGACTCGGTTTGATTTCCAGTTAAACAAAGAAAGAAATCAAGCTCTGTATATTCTGCGATAAACAACGGTTGACGCGCGGACCGGTAAGAGAACATTATGACGTCAGTTATGACGTCAAATTGCCACATGACGTCCGGTACATTACTCCTCGGGTAAATGAAGTCCAGCATAACATTTATTAAAACATATCAATGAGCGTGTCAGAATGAAAACAATCAAGGCCTTCTTGTAATTTATCGTCTAATTTACCACGGTTCATTGTTCAGATGCTTCAGAATTTAACCACTCGGGCTAACGCCCTCGTGGTTCAATTTCTACGCATCGGAACTCTGAACCGTGGTAAATCAGACGATAAAGTCAGAGCGTCAAACGTGATAGCGGCACACTGAAAAAGAAAACCACGCAATAAATGCAAATATTTGATGGATGTCGTCAAAGATGTAGATAAAATGCTTGATATTGTGTTAGAATCGAAATAATATATCTAAAACAGTGATTTATCGTTGAATAAAATCATTGCTTGTTGTTCAGATGCGTATTTTTATATAGCTCGGGCTATGCCCTCGTGATATTATTCCTTCGCATCTGTACTTCAAACAATGATTTTATTCAACTATAAATCACTGTTTAGGATATATCATTTCTAAAACACGTTTTAGCAGACGCTTATTATTTTCATACAGTGATTCACAACAGGTCACTTAACGCATTCAGGTATTGAACTTGCAACCTCTCAATGCTTCCTTACCCACATTGACCAGCTTAACATTGTCGTCTGTGATAGCCTTCAGGGCAAGTGATACATTCTGTAGTTTCTGAATCTTTGAGGTAGGTTTGGTATAAACCCGTCCAATCTTTCGGAACTGGAATAGACACAAAGTTAATCAGTTTTTACCTAACTTATGCAAGTAAAACATTCATTTGCAAACAACGAAAACAACTTATATATTGCACAGAAAATAAATGTCTTTACAATAGACCTCAGATATGAAATTCAAAACTTTTGCACTTTTCAATTTGTAATTAAGTATTATAGTTTGACATGTACTATATTTGGGATGTCAAGTTTTTGAGCAAATCAGATATTACTTTGACTTGACAACAGATATCAGCCTGAACTAAACCGCTACGCATTTAAAGCCAACGTGTGCATTATTGTGCAGTGGTTAAAACACATATTTCACAAGATAGTGAGTTTGAAACCTTCATCGTATTACATTCTTTTAACAAGGCACACTATATTTCAGGAGTCTCTGTGTCCGAGTGGTTAAGGCCGCTGACTTCGTGCCACTTGCCCCTCATCTATGTGGGTTCGAAGTCTTCGTGTGAGGAAGTCATCCAGGTGGCTGACAAAAGGTCAGTGGCTCTATATAAGTGCAAACCAATGCTTCAAACAAAGCCCGGAGAGCACCTGGGGTCCTTCTCCACTATCAGACGCTGGAAAAGCGAATATGACGAAAGTTGTGTCCATGTGTCTTAAAACCCAACTCAAAACACATGATTATGCCGAACAATCAGAAGTTTAACGTGTACAATGAAAATGTTTCTCCATGTTCTTAAATTACGTCATAATAAAAATATGATTTATTTTGTTACATTTTGATTTTACCATATCATCAACTAAAAGTGCAAATATCGCCATATTTTGCATTTAATGTCTCAAGGTACAATTGTACACGAAATGCGTTTGCATGTTGGCGTGGTGGTGCATATAACGTTTGTATAAATCATCTAACAAACGAAACCGTTGCAATTTAAAGCATTGTATACTATATACGTAGGAAGACAATATCGACAAGGTTTATTAGCATGCATTAAAACTATTTCAGTGCTTGTTGTAAATTTGAAACGTTTGAGTCATTCTGCGTATAAATTAAAATCCCTGAATGGTATCTATACCGACGTAAATAATTCATATACTTAAAGTTTTGGGTAAACGAATCAATGGAGTGTAAAGTTTTCCCTTTTATCATACACCTACAGTATTTGACATTCACATGCGTGAAACTTCAACTTTATACATCTAATTATCAACACTTGTATAGGTTTGTACTTCAACTGTGTATAACAATATAAATCGCAAAGAAAATTAGCCATTCAACTACTGAATTTATACACCCTGAATAAAGGAAAACTCTGAAATATTCAGTAGACCCCCCGCCCCCTCCAGACAGCATGCGGTTTTTACCCGACAGTGCATCTTTATTTGGTATCACGTCCATCATTATTTGTTAGGTTGCACTACATGTATATTCCTTATCTTGTAGGAATAATCTGATTTCAGGTGCAGCATTTGAAGTTACTTGATATCGGTCACGACTTTTGAAATTACTTGATAATCAAAGTCCGGCGTTTGCAATTACTTTGATGTCAGAGCTTGTAACTGATATAATTTACAATCAAAACGTTGAATTAATTATGTTTATCACAGTTCTAGTTGAATCATTACTTAGTAGCCATACATATCAACTGCATATAAAACGATTGAACCCCATGCCCCTATTTTATGTGACGTACCTGTAAGGACTCCACCAAGGCTGCCAGACAAACTCCGTCACACATATCTGTGGCCAGGTTCTCTATGGACCGACCGCTGACCTTCAGTTGCTCATTGCACCAGTTTTTGAACGTTGTCTCCTGGATTCGAACCCACTGTTCGTCCATGACGGGCTGACCTCCGCTTTCACCCATAAGTCAAACTTCTGTGTTATCCTATTATTATCTGAACTTATTCGCACCTGTTGAAATCCATGTTCTTCTATAGTTCATTCAGAACATCAGTTTTATCCGAACACTTGCTATCTTTGATATGTATTCGTATTTAGGACTACTTTTATGCAGGTGATAATCACATGTTAATCCGCATTTTCAGAAAAAATCGAAATAAATGAATTGATATTTACTATATGCTTACTACGTGTTCTACTTAAATTATCTAACAATACATTGATGTATGACACGATAACCAGATCAGACACGCCCCTTGATAACGATAGATAGTCTACTTCCAGATTAATATAAATTGTAACTATTAAGGTCGCAAGTAGCAGAGTTTGACTGATTTAGACAGATTTTAAACACTCCACAAAAGTTGTTTATAAATACAATCACACCCGTTAAATATGCAGGACGTTATCGCTTATGTATTAGACATGGGTCGAAGTTTTATCGTATTTAAATAGAAGTTTTTATACGTGAATGAAGGGTTTAACAATACACTACTTTTGTCGATAATACAGATACTTAAAGCAAATATAAAGGGAGGTAATAATGGCTGATAAGATCGTAGTGTGCCCGCGGCATATTTAATAAAGCTAGACAACTTAAGCGTGACAAAATGCAAATACATTTCATTATTATCACCCTTCCACCCTGAAAAAGAGCTACTACTACACACTGATACTGGCACGCTGTTGGCGAAGTGCACGGTGCACGGCTACAAAGTCTCAGCTCCTCCACCAAAATGTGGTCTTAAAGAAAGGAGCTGTCGGCATTTCCGTGGTGCAGCTATCACTGGTTTCGAAATAAAAACAGTTGAGTATAAGTTATTTTCATTGATAGAACTTTTCAGAAATCAGAGAATGTAGTGCTATGTTAGAACAGTTTTACTACAGACTGACAATTTCGTTATATTGTGTCGTAAATTTTGGTGCCAAGAGCTTTTCTCTTGATTCAGACGTTCATCTGTCTTTATTCTAATTTCCAACTTTCAATGCAAAGATACTCTATGGAAGCACTAACGCGCATGCAAGTGGTCTAAATGTGTATAATACTTACACAGACAAACATTAGAATTAATGAAATCACCTTTAAAAGAAATAGATTTAGAGCGACGCGTGATGGCAGACCCGATCAAGTATATTTTTCTGTGACCTCCGTACTTTAGTGGTCTCTACTAGAAATCGATTGCCATTCGTTACTGTGGGTTCCAACCTCATGATTATCGAGTTCTTTCTCCGTTGTCTTGCTATTTGACTGTTCTACGTAGTTGACTGCAGCTGACAGAATGATGCCAGGCCATCAAGTGCGCATTTAGTCTATATCCACAATAAGCTAGAAAACTTCAATAAATGTCAAAAGTTGTTAATGTTACTTTGAAACAAAATAGATTATTTGTCTGACTTAAAGTGGCTAACATAAGACGCATTACGTTGTAAATCAACGACCTTTACAACTCGTGAACAAAAATATCTTATATTTGCACCCTTGACTACGCCACCCATGAAAAAATTGCTCCTGATTTTCACTCGAGGAAACAAACAAATGTCCTTTGTACTATGATATAAAATTATTGAATGGTATGCCGCTCAATAGACAAAATGATTACATACTCGTTTCTATTCCCCGTTAAGTTACACTGGTACCGGAAACGTCAGTATTTTTCCATACACTGACGCCTGAATTTCATATCGGGTGCGTGACGTAATTTAGTGTGTGTTGTTGCACTATTTTTTTCTATTTAGTTCAGTATTGTCAATCCTATTCAGGCTATTGAACATATTTATGATATGTACATAATATTTATACGTGTAGATGCGTATGTAATAAAAAGGTTATATCTTTGCATCGGGAAATATGCACTCGTTCTTCAGCGGAAGAATACTGCGCTCCTAAAGTCGCGCAGATACAAAGCTAATAACCTATAATTATTGCCCGAGGTCCAGAGGACAGAGGGTTAATAGTTTTGACTACTGACCGGAAAACCATACAGTAAGTGTTTAATTACATGGAATTCGACAGTATTTTTTAGTTTTATTTCGAACATTTTGACTTATTAGCACCATTAACCTGTGTTGAATATAGGCCGGTCATATATAGCACAAACTATCGACCGGCAATTCGTATAAGGAGTCATGTAATTGCAACACCAACCAGAAAATATACTGAAACACTTCAAAATTTTCTGTAGCTATCTGTAGGATCTATATACACTTTGGTAAAACCTATGACTTTATAGACAAACAGTATGACAGAATCCTTTCCTTTCTTTTTTTTTTTACATTTTTGTCGTTTACAATATAATATGATTATTTGACTTTTAAAGAGAAGAAGGGAAAACTATTTGTACATGCAAAATTTTACAGAAAGTCTTATAACTAAAAACCAGTTGAGTAAATCTTTTGATGTCGATAATGTTTTCCATCTTTGGTACTCGAAAAGTAATTAAACACGGGTAAGTGTTGATGTTAATCACGTGGTCCATAGTTATATTTAGCATCATTTAGGAGTACTGACAGCTGTTCGTTGTGTGGCTTGTAAAATTGATACAATATACGCCTTGTGGATTCAAACATGTCTCCTTTATCCACGTTGGCAGGTCTTCTTGCATTAAATACATCCATAATGGATATTTCTTTCATCCTATCATCTGATAGCATTTCTGAAAATACAAAAAAAAATATGTGTAGCATTGTCATGTACGTCTGACGTATCGGTGTCACGTGCTTAATATGACCCATAGCCATTCTCGGGTTAGTTATCATATGCGTAGATTTCATTCAAAAATATTTTAACAATTCCTGTTACCACGCATAAGGTAGAACTGAAATCAAAATATAACCTATCAAAAGAAGACTCTGGAACGACTAACATTGCTTTTTTGTACAGAGCTTGTTTTTTCCGCATTTTCGTACACGGACTTATGTTTACCCATTAGCTGGGACGCTGAGTCTGAACATGTCTAAATGATACATAAATTTAATGACTGACCCGTCTGTTTCAAAGATATATTCTATTAAATATATCTTTTGATTTTTTCTAGTGTTAGACTTTGTTTATCAATGTTTGAAAAAGACATACCTAAACCTAGAAATTCAAACGTCCGTCGTGTGGAGCCCTCAGTATCGGCTGCAATGTCTTCAAGCCTTTGTATAAGTACTTGATCACGTGGAAATGGCTTGAGGTAATCTTTGATAAATACATGGTATACCCCAGTACGTAACATCACCTGGAATGTATGAACATTATTTGAAATGTTGTAATGGGTTTGAAATATGTAGGCAGTGGAATCTCATGCTTCAGAGAATGAACATGTGGAGTACTCTGGTACCTGATTGATTCATTCTGAATGTACCCTTGAAGATAACGAATGGCAATATTATATAAATATTGCATTCCTGAGAGGGTGATATGAAAAATGTTCACCGCGAGATATATGAATATTGACCGAGGCGCCAGCCGAGGTCTATATTCATATTTCGAGGGGTGAACATTTTTCATATCACCCTCTCAGGAATGCAATATTTATTTTATTATACCGAAAGATTATAAGGATCAAAGCATTTACTGGAAAATCAACATAATGATTTATCTAACATTAAAAAGTAATTACTAACCAAATAATGAAGACAGAATTAAAGACTCTTTACTTGTCAGCACTCATAATTTGTGGCGACTTTGCTGTGTAATAAGACTTTTTTTATAGATTTAGTCGGGACGTTTACATATCGCTGACCTCTATATTTATTCTAATATTTCAACATTGTGTCAATCAGTAGCATTCGAAAAACAGCGATAACTTTCTTTTTTCTAAACGAAACATATAAGTGTGAGCACTTATTTTCTTAGTCAGATCATTTCCAAACTTATTGTGGTAGTTTCGATTCGATATTTGATGAAAATTTGTTTTCGAAATATTTTGCACGTAGCATAAAAAAGAAAATTCGGCCGTGTTCTCACATGCCAGAAAAGGGTATTAATCCTAAAGTACAATTATGTAAGCGCCTCGTCTGAAAATTTATCGACTCAGTCTTTTAATCAATGCGAAAGTATCAATCTCTCAACGGGTGATATGAAAAAATAATATCACATGCGCAGAAAAACAAAATAACGCTGTTGCGCATGTGACATGAAATTATGGATCATATCACCTGCGCAGAAATTGAAAATAACGATTTTGCGCATGTGATATAAAATCACTGGGGAATATGATATATTATTCAAGTTAAACTAATTGGAAATTTGCATTAGACATTTATGTGAGGTATAATAATGTGAAATATAACATTGCCAAAAGTTTCAGAGCTCGATATGTAGCTTTTTGGATCTAGATATAATACAAAAGACACCGATCAAACAACCAACCTTTTAAGCCCAAAGTAATGTTATATACTTGTGTTGCGTAGAACTTTCTGTGAATCCGTAGCATATTTCATCTAGTCATAAAGGACAACATAGAGATGCCTCTATGCTTCATTGTTGAGAGAAGGGATTTCAGAAACAGTTTAGATTATACACTCGTCTAATATGCAAACATGGATTAGCAATTTTCTTTTACATAACATACATTTTAAAAATAGTATAAGTATAGGTTATAGATAACACGCAATTTTAAGCCTTTTTCGTTAAATAGGAAATCGGGAAGTGTTAGAATTTCGAATATTTTCAGATATCTGTAAAAGTGTTTATATTGACAGAGACACAACTGCTAAAGTACACAAATATATTAGTGATGTTAGTAAGGTAATTATTGTTTAAATGCTAAATAGAATGTTGTTTAATAAATTTTTGCTAACGCGACATTTTAACTTTTAGCAACAATGACACAACAACAGTAGCGACAAAGTAATAACAAAACTCATTATGAATTGTATTCTTTAACGCAAAATGTTTGCGAAAGGATTTGTTTTCTTTCTGTCGGTCATGCTATGTCTTGGTTAGTGATATCGAAAGTTGAGCCTTATTCCTTACAGTTTTATTCAGAACACTGAAAATCTATGCTTACTATTTCAGTTGGTGGAGTCGTACATCGTTCTTGCTTCAAGGCAATTTCTCTGTCAGTCAACTGAAATTAAAATTACCATGTAGTTCACAACAATAACAACAGCAATATCAATTCAGGTCGCTGTGAAGTTAAACAAACACTAATTAAGGGAATGGCGCGACAAAATAGAAGTTTCAGATAGTTCTCAGTTTGGTTTTTTCTATGTAGAGCTATTTTTCTTAACTTCATTGCATTTATTTTTGCTGAAATCACATTACAGGTCTATTTTTGACATTTTAGGTGGCATTAAATAATAGCATTACAAAATTTGTCACAGAAACTTCGGTGATACATCAGCACTACAACATGAAATCTCGTTACAGTGTATTTGTTGACTGTATACATTTTTCTTTTATCAAACATGACCCCATGAACATGACATGAACTTTTCTTTTGATTTTTATTCGGCACTCGGAATGTTCTTCAAGACAGTGTAAGTTACCAACGTTTAAAGTGATATGGTCCTGGTGTGTGTTACAGTCATTCGAAGTCCGTTGTTATACCAGCGATTTAAAGAGGTTAGGCACGAAGGACGCAGTACTAATGTTCTGGAGCCTCAACTTGAATTTATATTGACCAATCAAAAGTGTGCAGCTTACAATCTTGAGTGGTCAACAATGTCATAGTATTTATTTACTTTTAAACAAAATACGTAGGTCGCATTAATATAATTATAATTAAGAAACCTCATTTTGTGATTTGTCGTTGAATAAAATTGTTTGAAGATTAGATGCGAAGGAATTGTATCACGGGGGCGCATATAAAAATTCGCATCCGAACGAGAGACAATGATTTTATTCAAGATAAAATCACTAAATGAGATATATCATATCGATTCTCATACGTTATCAAGGATGTTTTAGTACATCATTAACGGCATCTATCAAATATTTCCTTGTTTTCTGTTGGTTTCTTTCCCACCGCGCCGCTATGCCGTTTGACGCTATGACGTAGTAATTGGTATGTCAGAAAAATTTACCGTGTCACAATTTTCAGCCTTCTTTGTTTAAAAATGATGAATCGTGTCGTGATGACTTTGATACTGATACTGTTCTGTTTATTGATGATAATGTCAATGACGTTGTGATGACGATAAAGCAGTTACCATTGCTAGCTGAGCAAGACCAATATCGTATATACAGCTTCTAAGTGTCCTGTTCTTCAGACAGTCGTTATACAAGCGTAACTGCCTCACAACTATCTCGTGAAAACGTACTGCTGATTTTTCTCGAGTTCTGGAAAGGGCAAGGTACTCTGACCATAACCTGTTAGTCATAAAAATAAAGCAAAATGTGATGAATGACTATGGTATACCACATTTAACCGTATGTCTATTGTCCTCGAATGGCGCTAAAATGGACGAGAGTTTTCCAAGCAAAACATATTCGTGAGAACTATAACTGAAGTCAACATTTGTGCCAGATACAACTCTTTAAGTAACTTTGATGCTCAATGGGCAACAATGCTTTGTCAGCAATTCGTGGCTGAATTAAAATAATTCATAAATAACTAGAGTCTAATCCTTAAAAAAGAAGAATGAAACTTGAGTCCAGGGTCACATTAAAGTGTTCATTTCTCGCAATAAATTCCAAGACTAAATAGATTATTTCTGCACGTTTGAAAAACCGAGATAATTGCGTAACGTTATTTATTCGGAAAACGTAGAATAAAGCCTGGACTCGGAATACTGAAATGAAAATTGATTTATAAATAAATGGCAAACCTGTGAGTAAATTTAGTAAGATTTCAATTTTACTATCTTCTAAAGATAGAATATGATGTTTAATGTTTCGAAAGTTAAAAAAATGTAAAAACTCTCTTAAAATCGGCGTGTAATGTTCAGAACAAACAAATAGACCTATACTTGTTTTAATAGACTGGCATCAGTCGTTAGAGTCATTAAATGTAAAGCACTTGGCCATAAAATCAATCCTCTTTGATAGCACTTTCTAAAATTTTTTACAATATCTCTAACCTCTGACTCTAACTGTTACTGTTGAGATGAGCCTAGAGAGAAAATGTTTTTTCTTGGAAAATATTAGTGTCAGTATGAAGAAAGAATAAACTTTAATACAGATAACTTGATCTCAACAGACTTTGTAAGTCTATTGTTTTAACCGTATTGTAGACCATATGTTTATTTACAACTTGAGAAATTTCATTAAAGTCTACATTTTAGAAAAATTTCTATTAGCGAAAATATCATCAAAATTGTGATTTTCCCATAGACGACCATTATGAAAACTTCCGCGAGGTCCAACCTTTTTTTTTCAAATCAGCCTTGCAAGAAATCAAACACGTGATCTTGTCTTTATTTTTATATGTCGAATTTTCTAAGTAATTTCTGAAATTTTAAAACAAAGAGGGTTTAATGAAAAAAAATGTTTCATCAGTTGAAGTGACAGCGCGGATTGTGTTAGACATGAACCATAACATCTAGTGTGAGTTTGGAGATGAAGGGCCTGACTTCTGTGTTTGAACGTAGGATTTTGTGCTTTACGACTCCTTGAACCACTGAGTTATATTCAGTAAATGTCAAAATCAGACCACGAGCAAGCTTTGTTTTAGTATATACTTGTTAGAAATAAGTGTGACATTGGCGTTTGAGATGGAGACTTGGGTATTGAGGTCGGTTCGTCTGCTAGTTGAGGTAAATATAACTGCGCATTATGTTTATGCATGTTGAATTAAGAGTCTCGACAAAAGCAGACCTGGGCCCAGTTGTTTGAAACTTTAACAGTTGTTAAGCTAACAGTCGATTAACTTTTAGAGTAATATTTTGACATTTTAGAAAACTTGGAAAAAACAAATGTATGATTTAAGTATTATGAACACTAAAACGTCTTTACAGTAAAACTGAAACATCGTACTAGTGTTTCCCAACAAGACTAGTATTTTGAATCAAAATTCAACAGGCGATTAGTGTAACAGTCTGTTAAAATTTCGAATAGTTGGCCCCTGACTATAACATTGATGTTTGAGGAAGGGGTCTGTGTTTTTCAAAGACGCGCCGTCTCATTCAGACAAACATGTCTACAAGATGGATATTGTCACTGCAAACAAAATAGACCTCAAACCCCTATGTCTTGAACAAAAAAAGGTCGTCTTACTGTGACAACTGTTTATTTCAATTACAAATAGAATGACTTCAGCATGTCGCAGTAGCAGTCCGGACATGACCAGACATTTCTTTTTGACCCTAAAATGCAATTTCAATTTCTGAAACAGAAAATCTGGGTGTTGCGCACGACACGCTGTACAATTGTCGCCAACAAGACAAAGTTTACTACAGTTTGTTTAATTCTTTGACTTGGTTAGATAATAATTCAAGTAGATTCATTGAAAGTCAAATTTATATTATTTCAAATCACCATAGATGTAACATATAATTTTCACTGCTCAGTATAATTCGTTTTTATAAAAATTAAAATCCCACCTGTCAACTGGGTTTCTCACGTTGATAAGGATTCTGGTGTTGCTGTTAAGATGATGCAGATAATCTGCAGTGTTTTCCACCGGTTCGTCTTTGCCAATATTCTGTCCAAGGTGTTGCCATTTTATCGCACCTTGTAAGTTAAAAACCGTCGCATCACCTAATTGTGAAGAAAGAGTTTTTACAACTTAGAGCAGTAATAAAATGAATACCACTGACCTGTACAAATTTCATTGAATAGAAATATTAATGCTTGGCAGTAATGTTTGGCAGTAAAGAATTATGGCATGGCAGCATCCTGGTGCCAGCAGAGACATCTAAGTTTGTCTTATGTACGACTTAGTATCTCCTACGAAGTTGTTAGCATCTCCTACGTAGGTGTTAGCATCTCCTACCTAGGAGTTAGTATCTCCTACGTAGGTTTTAGTATGTCCTACGTAGGACTTAGTATCTCCTACGTAGGTGTTAGCATCTCCTACGTAGGAGTTATTATCTCCTACGTAGGACTTAGTATCTCCTAGGTAGGTGTAAGTATCTCCTAGGTAGGTGTTAGCGTCTCTTACGTAGGTGTTAGCATCTCTTACATAGGACTTAGTATCTCCTACGTAGGACTTAGTATCTCCTAGGTAGGTGTTAGCATCTCCTAGGTAGGTGTTAGCATCTCCTAGGTAGGTGTTAGCATCTCTTACGTAGGTGTTAGCATCTCTTACATAGGACTTAGTATCTCCTACGTAGGACTTAGTATCTCCTAGGTAGGTGTTAGTATCTCCTAGATAGGTGTTAGCATCTCTTACAAAGGTGTTAGCATCTCTTACATAGGACTTAGTATCTCCTACGTAGGACTTAGTATCTCCTAGGTAGGTGTTAGTATCTCCTAGGTAGGTGTTAGCATCTCTTACGTAGGTGTTAGCATCTCTTACATAGGACTTAGTATCTCCTACGCAGGACTTAGTATCTCCTAGGTAGGTGTTAGTATCTCCTAGGTAGGTGTTAGCATTTCCTACGTAGGTGTTAGTATCTCCTACGTAGGTGTTAGTATCTCCTACGTAGGTGTTAGTATCTCCTACGTAGGTGTTAGTATCTCCTATCTCCTACGTAGGTGTTAGCATCTCCTAGGTAGGTGTTAGTATCTCCTACGTAGGTGTTAGTATCTCCTATCTCCTACGTAGGTGTTAGCATCTCCTAGGTAGGTGTTAGCATCTCTTACATAGGACTTAGTATCTCCTACGTAGGACTTAGTATCTCCTAGGTAGGTGTTAGTATCTCCTAGGTAGGTGTTAGCATCTCTTACGTAGGTGTTAGCATCTCTTACATAGGACTTAGTATCACCTACGTAGGACTTAGTATCTCCTACGTAGGTGTTAGTATCTCCTACGTAGGTGTTAGTATCTCCTACGTAGGACTTAGTATCTCCTACGTAGGTGTTAGTATCTCCTACGTAGGTGTTAGTATCTCCTACGCAGGACTTAGTATCTCCTACGTAGGTGTTAGTATCTCCTACGTAAGACTTAGTATCTCCTACGTAGGTGTTAGTATCTCCTACGTAAGACTTAGTATCTCCTACGTAAGACTTAGTATCTCCTACGTAGGAGTTCGGAGAAATCAAGTACTACGTAGGAAATATTATCTTCTACGTTGGACTTAGTATCTCTGTTGTAGGACATAGTATCTCCTACGCATGACATACTATCTCCTACGTAGGACTTAGTATCTCCTATACGCAGGGGATATTAAGTACTAAGTAGGACTAAGTATCTCCTATGTAGGTCTAATTTTTGACAAGTAAGTGTTACAATGACAATTAAGGTAGGGGTATGTGCCTTAAACGCAACATGGCCATTTCTCTTGTTATGATAAAAGAGTCAAGGTATATTATTTGAATATCCATGGATATATTTAGTACACAAGAACATTTACAATAAACATTCGACCTCCCATAGTGATCATGACGTATTCGCTAGGGTTCTGAGTATAACTCTCGAAATGTTATCTCGTTATGGTGATTATTTGCGCCAATCTATTTAAAAAATCAGAAAATGCATAACAAAGCTATCGGCCGGACACGTTTTTTGTGTACACAAACATATACATGTACGTACTGACAAACGGTCACACGGACATGGGGAAAACTATATTCCCCAACAAATTTTAATGTTGGAACATAAAAATCCCGAATTAAACGTTACTACTTGTGTTTTTTGTATAAAGGTGAATATTCAGTTTTTCAACATGTCTGTTTTACATAATTGATCGTTTAAGGCTTAAAGCATGAATATTGAATCTGACGTCATTGTCCTTTTATTAAAAAAATTTGAAAGGGACGATAGTGCCGAAAGTGGCGACTATGAACTGCTTTAAAATTTGGACTTATAAGAAAAAAATATTTTAGATATCTGTAGACTGCATGTTGTTTTGAAAGTTTGAATGAATGCATACATGTACATTGTATCAAAAGCGGTGGTTTTCAGATTAAGATCTTAAAGTTTATATTTACGTACCTGTGATAAGGTTGGAAGGTCCAGTTTCCTTGTCTAGCCTCTCACGAATGAAACGGAAAAAGTATGAAGCGTAGAAGGACAAGGAACTATTTCCAACTGTAAGTAAAATGCCATTATACAGTTACTGTAATAAAGAGTTGACATGCGCATTAACATTTTAACCATGCGTACTTATGTATGTATGACGTACTAATGAAGCTTGCTGACGCTCAAAAATATGAAAGTGTTTTATTGTCAAATGAATATAATTGATATCGTAAGTCAACGGTGTCTTTCCTATATTGTTCCTATTGTACAAGACTTCCATCGACGTCACAGTTTATAAAATATCAAAATGGCCGATATGGCTTAACACCACTAAATCCGGCTGTTCTTCTGTGTGTATATATATATCGCTACTATAGAGAAAGAAAAAGATGTGTTAAGCGTAGGCTTACATTTGATTTGGTAGTGATCAGTTTATAAGAAAACCTTTTATTTGAATTTTATTCGGAATTAGCATCCATTTTCAAGATACACTGGTTTCATAATGATTTGTTTAATTTGTTCAAAAATATTGAGAAAATCTGGAGAAATGAGCATTTAATACAGATCACCCCGTTCAAGAGATATGCAAAATATAGCCATGTGCAAAAACAATCTTTTTCATGCATGTTTAATTCAGGGTCTATTTAATCGTCAAAGTATTTGTTATTTTCAATTACAAAGTGCTAATTTCAATAACATTGAAACAGTTTTAAAGCTGAATTGTGACAAAAGGCACTTGCTACGTCCAATAATCTTCTAGAATAGTCTCCTCAGGTCATAAAATGGGTCTAAAGTCAAAAAGATGTATGAACTTTAAGACTTTAAAGACATTACGTCATTTTACATCGTTTGAAATTGATCAATAACCTTTCGATTGATTTTCGAGGAGGCTGGCAAAACAGCCATGTAGTGTTCCTTATAGTTTGAACATTACGTAATTTGGCTGTGCTTTATTTCATATAAATCACGTTTATGTCAAATTTTTAATTTTCTAGCATACAAGTTTTTCAGAGACTTAATTCCCGTAAAGAACTATATCGTTTCTACGGAAAAATAAAAAGAAAAAGTGTTGTTAAGTTATATATATATGAAAGCTACAATTCGTTAAATAGAACCGTCTTCGCTTTCAATGTTGTTTTTTTCCGAGACTTAAAGTTCCAACGCTATCATTTTATCGAGCATGCGGTAGGAAAATGCCGACTTCCATAGAAATTCTCCTTTGATGAAACTTTTATCTGGTATGGAAATGGTCTTTACTGCACTATATATTAATACGGACAACATTCGGGTGTTTCATGGAGAGCATAGTCACGGTTTACTACCATCATATCTGCACAGTGAAGTCGTATATACGCAGTATATTCTAAAGTATATCTTTTGGCGTCCACGTGAGTTCGATCTTCGCTTCGATATTTTGAACTACTACGCACACAAATGGAATAAACCATTTCTGATTTGAAAGTATACACAGTCTGCCTTCGATTAGAAAAATATGCATATAGATTGAACGGAAAAATGGCGGTTATATACTAGTGCATAGCTTGTATTTCGTACGACATCTAAATGTTAATCATACAACTTTTGAATTAAAAATGTAAAAATGTAAATAATAATGTACTACACGTAATCACTTTGCCCGTACTGATCAACGTTAGACTCGTTCAGCTGCCGACAATTTCAGTTTCAGTTCTTGTTTCAGTTTAGCATGTATGTTCTGATGTTAATGAATACACACCAGGGACCTGTAATATACTTACAGTACTGTGTCCAGTACTTACAAAATCGCCTACTATTCATCCAGTTATTTTCTTTCCTCACTGGATGCATAAAATCAGGATGCTGTGCTATCTTCATGTATAGGTCAGTTGTACCACACTTAGCAGCACCGACAAGGTACATATATGGCAAACACAGGAGTGTTTCGCCTTCATACCAACATGGGTTCTTAAATCTTTCAATAAAAGGCAGTTTTGGCTGAAATCAATAATGAGTAAAATTCTGTCAAAAAGTTTAGCTCTAAAATACAGTACGTAATATTTTTCTTCAACTAGAAAAGTGGAAAAGCATTACTGATATTCTTAGAGTGTATTTAATAAAATACACGTTGGTATTAAAAAGAGGGCTATATTGGAGGACCATAGATTTCAGGGCAATATTTTTCCACTATACAATATTAAATGTTATCTAGGAATATACAATGCTTTTATAACTTATTTCAAAACAAAAGTACAAATGTGTAACGTTTTACATATAGTCAAATGCAAGATAAATTACTTTTTATAACGGTTAACGAAATACCCTGGACAAGGATGACGCTTAAGTTTACTAATAATTGACTTAAGTATAACATCAATTAACGTTGGAATACGTAATGAACATGGTAAATTGTTAGAACGTTGAAATAAAATGCTTTTCCAATATTATGATGCTTGGCTGTAATATCTGACTTTCTGAATCACGAAACTTTCAAACAAATATACCTTTTTCATCAAGTCAATATCTTCAGTCGCCGTAAAATTGCACATTCTGATTTTAGTGTTTTCTGTAACTGGCTGTCTTATTTCTAAGGACGCATTCTGGTATCTCTTTCCGTCTATTTCCATGTTATATTCATCATGTATCTTCCTGTTGTATTCAACTGCAGCAGCATAGTTCCGTTCATCATCGTTAAATCGTACAGTTAGGTAGACATGGCGATCGCCAATACTTAAGTAAACCATGGAGGTCAAAATAGACATAACAACAAGGACAGACACAAAAGCGATTAGTCTGGAAAGATAAACATACGTATACGTTTATGTTAAAGACACATACATAGTTTTACTTCTTTTGTGGAATGTGTTTAATTGGATTCTCAGTCGAGGTGATATGCGGCAATTTTGCAGCTTTGTAATGGTGAAAAAACAATCGGATCACTCTTCAGGCATATGGGGGCACATGGGTAGAGTCAACAACCTTCTATAAACAAACTTCACATGAACGAGTTATATATCGCTTGCGGGATTTCAAGTCCACAGCGCGGCGAAGGACATCTGAACTCAGCCGTCGTTACCATTTTGCCACGTACAAAAATCTGAGAACATAAAACGTTTGGTTTAATTCGCAGCAATTCTGTACAATACGGGCTTTGCCATTTAACTATTTACATAAAAATGATAAAAACATAAATGCGTGTAGACAGCCGCATGGTTACAGATGTACATATAACGGAACAGTTTTCAGGAACAGTTGTAGCAACAAGAGTATGTGGTCGTTTCTGAAACGTTTCTTATAGAATTTAGAAAGTTTAATCAAGAAAGATTTATTTTTCAGGATAAAATATTAAGCAAATTTGTTCAAAGCAGGCCAATCTGTAGACCGTTTTTATTCACTTCGAATATCGGAGTAATCTAAGCGTCAGAGAAGACAATGATATCCAGATTCGATAGACCTTTGAGAACACAGTTTAAATTAACAGTTGTCTCTCCTGGTACCACTGAATCGATGGCAAACGAGTGGGAAAGTTCTAAGTGTTAACGAGCATAACAAATGGTTTCCTAATATTTTATAGCAGTAGCATATAATATAGCGTGACATGCCATTCTTGTATAAACTGATAGCGTAAGTGTCTTTTTGACATTGGAAAAAGGACATATCAGTATCAAAATATTTGACTTCAAACGAAAATACCAAATCATTAATTAAACTGTTTACGCATAATGCCCAGGAGTGTCTGCTTGGTTGATAATATTGTTCATTGTAAATTTATGCTTCTTAAGGTAATTAGATTATTAAATGTTTTTCAACGATGTAGAGCTTGATTAAACCCTGTTTTTTTTTTTTTTAAAGAAAAACTTCGGCATATAATAAGAAAATTCGGCAAACAAAAATGATAGGGCCGACTTATTTGAAAAAAAAAATTGATCTTACAAAAGTTTTCACAATGAGAGTCTTTTGGAAAATCACAATTTTGATAATATTTTTGAAAAGAATTTTTCTACAATTTTTCACAGTCGTAAATAAACATACATTCTATAATACAGCGACATAAAAAGTATGGGCCCGTGTGCTTGTTTTTGAGATATTTGCCTTTAAGTAAAGACATCCACTATTTTCAAGCTGATTCGTCATAATTTGGAATAATTTAACGTATCAAACTTTTTAATAGTATGTTTAATTTGTAGAAAGAAAGTAAGGCTGCCATTTAAATAAATTATATACAAGTTAACACGTATTTATAAAATGATTTTCATTCCCGTATGTCGAGTCAATGATTTATTCCACGTTATCCTGATACATGACATTACGCCATTACTTCCGGTTTATCTAACGTGCATAACACGCTTAAATGGGAAAGGCTTGTTCTCATTCCAAAGCTTTAAGTATGTTCTTTACATACTTTCTTTACAATTGGAAGTCCCAAATTCACCTAAATATGCATAATTTGGACTTTGCCACCAATTGTATACACAAAGCAAAAATTACATTCATGGATGTTTACACAATCAAAGAAACATCGATGTACATTTTAAATACACCAAAAGGAAATAACATCTCTGCAAAAGCTTACTGCATAATTATTTATAGTCAAAAACAAAAGACATGAGCCATCCTCATAACAAGAACGCAAATTATGAACTTTCTAGATAATTTAAATGAAACATTTCTGGCTGTCATATACATGTAGTCGATGTAATTTAAACGGAGCATTTATGGAGTTCGTATGCACGCATTCAGTGTAAATTGAATAAAACGTTTCTATCATTTGCAGGCATATGAATGGAACATATTATGGCATTCCGATGCATGCAGCCGATGTAATTGGAATGGAATATTTCTGTCCTTCTTATGCATTCAGCCAATATAAATGGAATAGAACATTTCTGGCACTAGTATGCATGCAGCCAATGTAAATTGAATAGAACATTTCTGGCATTTTTATGCATGCAACCAATGTAATTTGAATTGAACATTTCTGCCACTCGTTTGCATGCAGACAATTTCTGAATTGAACTGTATTTAAATACATAGATTTGTTACGGAATGACAGGTGCTTCGTTTTTTTCATGCCATAATGTTCTAATGGGTTTTTTCCCCGTTGAATATAAAAAAGCAATGATGAGTAAAATCAAACATTAGATAATAATTTTCTTACTACGAAATAAAGTTTAAAAAAAGAAACGTTTTAGTAGAAAAACGAAAATTTTACCATGCCCAGATTTCACAACAGACGTAATTTTATCGGCTATTTTTTAATTTTAGTGTCACGGTCGACAACTCATACAAAAAATATATCGTTAACCTTTTAATGATATCGCAAGTAAAAAAAAAGAAAGAAAGAAAAAAAAACAACAAAAAAACACGGATATTTAACACTTTTCAGTGTATTTAATGTTCATTGATATCCGTAGAAATCTGCATAATTGATAATTTTACTAGTATGCGCGTTAGCTTTCTAATATAAGTTTAAAATGTATATGCCGTGGGGCTCGTGTTTCCATTGAAACGCATTTTCTCTCAATTTTAAACAATTATGTATAAAAACGGGGCTTTCGACGGCTTCAGTGCCATTCTGTTAATGACCAGCATGGAATATTTGGGTAATTATATAAGCAAAATACGAAGCACTTTACATGGTACCCTATCTTTCTTAAAGTTTAAAGTAACCATGGCAACAGAGACGTTTAAAATAATTTATATATTGCTCTTTGTCCTAATTTCGTATAAAAAATATTGAATAAAATTATTTTTCTTGTTAATGTAGCTTAAAAAACATATTATTTGTTAGTTATATTTTCGTGCTATTTGCATTTATTCAAACAAATTTTACAAATTAAAACACTTACCGCAGTACCCTTCGTCTGGCATTTTTCATGGAAAAATCGTTCAGCATGCTGTCATTATTCTCATGGATATTGTTGAAATGAAAATAAAAAGCCGAAGCTGTGTTCCTTAAATAGACCAGTGTCAACGCTTTTGAATTTTTCATTTAGATATATAGGTCACGGACTTCGTTTTAATGGCAATATCAATTCAATTCAAGAAACCACAATTTTCTACTGAAATTTGAACAATTTTAGAGCTTAGATTTAGTATATAAGCAACAAATTATCAACGGAAACTGAAAAATAGGTATTACAAATCAAACTGCCAGTTTCTTTATTTGAAAATGGCCGTAACAAGTAACCTTTCACCCAACTATATTTCAAATAACATTGGTTACCATCATCCATTTTCTTACATTCCGCGTAACGTTTCAATATAACTACATAAAAGAATATCAGTTAAGTTGGTCTGCAGTTCGCAGTTCGCAGTCCGCGTTTCGAATTGCGAACTGCAAACTGGTCTGCAGTTCGCAGTTCGCGATTCGAATTGCGAACTGCAAACTGGTCTGCAGTTCGCGATTCGAATTGCGAACTGTAAACTGGTCTGCACTTTACGATTCAAATGTCAACGTGCAGTCTGATCTACACTATCCTGCGCATTGCAGACAAGAATGCATTTCACGGTTGGTCTGCAGTTCGCGTTTCGAATTGCGAACTGCAAACTGGTCTGCAGTTCGCGATTCGTGTTGCGAACTGCAAACTAGTCTGCAGTTTACGATTCAAATTTCAATGTGCAGTCTGATCAACACTGTCCTGCGCATTGCAGACAAGAATGCATTTCACAGTTGGTCTGCAGTTCGCGTTTCGAATTTCAATGTGCAGTCTGATCAGCACTGTCCAGCGCATTGCGGACAAGAATGCTTTTCATAATTAGTCTGTAGTTTGCATTTCGCGTTTCCAACTGCGAACTGCAAACTGGTCCACAGTTCGCGTTTCAAATTGCAAACTGCAATCTTGTCTGCTGATTACAATAAAAATTTCAAAGTGCAGTCTGATCAGCACTTTCTTGCGCATTGCAGACAAGAATGCATTTCACAGTTGGTCTATAGTTCGCCGTTTGTGTTTCCAATTGCGAACTGCAAACTGGTCTGCAGTTCGCAGTTCGCAGTTCGCGATTCGAATTCGAACTGCAAACTGCTCTGCAGTTCGGGATTCGTATTGCAAACTGTAAACTGGGCTACAATTTACGATTCAAATTTCAAAGTGCAGTCTGGTCAGCACTGTCAAGCGCATTGCGGACAAGAATGCATTTCATAATTAGTCTGCAGTTCGCATTACGCGTTTCAAACTGCGATCTGCAAACTGGTCCGCAGTTCGCGTTCCAAATTGCAAACTGCAATCTTGTCTGCTGATTACAATGAAAATTTCAAAGTGCAGTCTGATCAGCACTTTCTTGCGCATTGCAGACAAGAATGCATTTCACAGTTGGTCTATAGTTCGCAGTTTGTGTTTCTTATTGCGATCTGCAAACTGGTCTGCAGTTCGCAGTTCGCGTTTCGAATTGCGAACTGCAAACTGGTCTGCAGTTCGCAGTTCGCGATTCGAATTGCAAACTGCAAACTGGTCTGCAGTTCGCGATTCGAATTCGAACTGCAAACTGCTCTTCAGTTCGGGATTCGTATTGCGAACTGTAAACTGGGCTACAATTTACGAATCAAATTTCAAAGAGCAGTCTGATAAGCACTGTCCAGCGCATTGCGGACAAGAATGCATTTCATTATTAGTCTGCAGTTCGTATTTCGCGTTTCCAACTGCGAACTGCAAACTGGTCCGCAGTTTGCGTTCCGAATTGCAAACTGCAATCTTGTCGGCTGATTACAATAAAAATTTCAAAGTGCAGTCTGATCAGCACTTTCTTGCGCATTTCACAGTTGGTCTTTAGTTCGCAGTTTGTGTTTGGAATTGCGAACTGCAAACTGGTCTGCACTTCGCGATTCGAATTCGAACTGAAACTGGTCTGCAGTTCAAGATTCAAAATGAAAGTGAATTTGAAGGTTTCTCTTATATTTTAAAGTAATAGGTCAGTGTTTGCTAAATATAAAACGTTGAGCCGTGCCATGAAAAAATCAACATAGTGGGTTTGCGACCAGCATGGATCCAGACCAGCTTGCGCATTCGCGCAATCAGGTCAGGATCCATGCTGTTCGCTAATGGTTTCTCTAATTGCAGTAGGCTTTAAAAGCGAACAGCATGGATCCTGACCAGACTGCGCGGATGCGCAGGCTGGTCTGGATCCATGCTGGTCGCACACCCACTATGTTGGTTTTCTCATGGCACGGCTCATTAATGTTTATGGTCTGCACTTCCTCCCTCTTCATTAGAACTGCAGAGTGCCGGCAAGACTGCGGCTCCTAGTTTTCGATTCAAACTACGAACTGCAAACTGGTCTGCAGTTCTCAGTTCGCAATTCGTAGTTCATAATTCGAATTGCGAACTGCAAACTGGTCTGCAGTTCTCAGTTCGCAGTTCGCAATTCGTAGTTCATAATTCGAATTGCGAACTGCAATTTGGTCTGCAGTTCGCAGTTCACGATTCGAATTGCGAACTGCAAACTGGTCTGCAGTTCAATATTTAAAATGAAAGTATATTGGAACATTACTCTTAGGCCTAGAATTTCGTACTGAGTAAGTTTTTGCTTAAAAGAGGTTATGGTCCCTCAGCTGCAGTCACTTTATCCGAATCGAAATTGTAAACTGTAAGCTGGTCTGACTAAGCGACCTGTTCTTCTCCTAAAATAAGGCTTCTAAAGTGTCATGCACAAGGTATATCAAAGCACCAGTCTGTCTTTCCACAAAGAGTCTGTATCTAAATACACGATTTCTCTCCATCTGCTCTGAAGGATCTCGCTCTTCATCTGGTGAGATCGTTCGGTGTCAGATTACTTTCGCAACCAGAGTGACTGCGTTTGTGCTATGTAAAACGCCTTTAAACGGGCTTATTATAAAAAGGACTATATATAAACATTGTATAATAATAATAATTTCAAATTACTCTAATCTGAGTCATATACATTATATGTTTTGTCCTTTCGGAATAGGGTCAGTAAATTGGTAAAAAAAATGTTCGTGGTATATTCGAAATCAGTCCATAATAAATGGTACCTAATTGAACCATTTTATTTGGGCACGTTCGTGTAGAACGAGTGCTTTAATAAATCACACTTTTGCACTACTGGAATACATTCTACATGGAATGAGACAGTTTACATTTTCATACACCCCACATGGCAAGTTTTGCAGATCGAAACTGGAAGTAAATGTTTATTGTGCGGACTAGAGTAAATATGCGCTATTTTAAGGGTAGCAGACCACAACTGGCAGGCATTTTGATAGGAATATCCAACCCCCATTTTCTTGTTATTATCATTTGTAACAGAGCTTTTCTGAAAAGTAGTTGTAGGAAAAATTGATGTTCTCTAAAGATACGTAAAGACGGCCTGAAGTTAGCGGTTTTTAATACAATACAAAAAAGGATTAATCAATGGACATTAAACATTCTCTCTGTCATAATGTATATGCAGTTTACAATTAAAATTGTGAATAATGCATTGAATTATGATTAGCGATCATTTGGAACTGGTAAAAAATGACATTAAAACAAATAAAGGAGACAACTAAATTATTTGACATTTATTGTTTCTGAATGTCCATATATTTTTTAAGAAAATTGCGAGACATATATTCAATCTCTTTAGCTCCATTTGGATCATTTAAACACTTTGATTGGTTACATTTTGTACAGACAAACAACACAACTCTCTTCTTACGCCCATTTAAGGTATGTTGACCAATCATGCAGGTCTTAGTGCCGAGTGCATAATTGCGACTGCGACAAAAATGTCGTCGTTCCAATTAGTTATGGACAATTTAATTCAAATTACTTATCAATGGCACAAATAGATAAAATCTCTAAAAGTATTAGACACCTGCACATATCAAAGCCCCACTTACATTAAACCAAACAAGATTTATAAAGTAATGTTTCTAAGCCAAGATCAAAGCCCAGGCTCTAGTACTGACCGTTTGCAGATTTCTTGTGTCATATTTCATTATAATACCAAGACAATAAAACGGGTCTGCCGATGAGCCATTCCAGTGCTACCTTTGGACATATCCAAAGGCGGCGGCAAGAATGGTGTTAAATGTTGGTATTTTATTAGCAAATGTATGTAATATGCTGATTTTGCCAGGGACGATATTATACGGACTTTCTTCTTTATATGACACAATCTATGAATATTTTGTTAAACACTGTCAAAATACGACTGCGTACTTTGCTTGTGTGTGGGCTACTTTCGTTAATATTCGTTACTATATATCAAATTGTTCTGTTTCAGAAAGTTTCAGAAAGTTAGAAATAGGTAAAGTTCATGGCAAAATTAGCCCGTCTCAGGTGCAGTTCATCGCAAAATTAGCCTCTCTCTCTGACTGGACAATCAATACAGGCTTCGACGCAGATATGTCAAGCTTGCATTGACCTGTAGGTTACAATCTGAATATTTTATATGTCATAAATAATCCAAAGTCAGGTGAGCTATAGTCAGACGTGAGATGAGCATTCTTGAGTGGGCTGACAGTGACTTGAACATTCCGGCTAGTTACTTCAATATCCGGGCAAATTCCGTCAAATGAAACAGTTCTTTGATTAATCTTACAATTAATCTTTCGTTAATTTTATTTTCAAAGGGCAATATAATTTTTGTTTAAAATTGAAATGATATACACACATGTACTGTAATAGAAATCACACAACGTGAAGCTGAATTATTTTACAGGAACAACGCACTACTGCAAAAGCTGCACAAATTTTTTTTATTTTATTTTTTATATGTCAGTTCATGTGTTTTATGACATTTTAATATGTCCTAAATACAATACAAATGTATTTTGAGTTAAAAACATTCCATAAGAAAAAATGTTATAACATCATGACAGTAAACGAGTTGGGCTTTAAGCCATTCAAGAGTTACATTAGGCCATACTTGGCTGTAGACGATCCTTATAATGTGTGTAAATGTCTTTTCATTGAAACATGTCACAATATATATCAACTGATAAAATAAAGATAAAATAATACAAAGTTTTCACAAAAAAATATAAAAAATTCACCTACGCGTAATTGCTAAACGGCTGTTTTCATGGGGGCATTTTTAGAGGGTGATGTTTCTCAGAACAGATTATTTTTCTTATATACAACATAAAACATGTCAATATTTTTCTATTTTTGATAAGAAGACATGTTATACTAAATGACCATATATGGTTTTCATATCATTGAAATGCTCTAAAGTGCTGAAAATGAGGTCTGAATGTTTTATTATTAATATGAAATAAATAAGGAATTGAATTGGTAGAATGTAACCTACATGACAAGAATTCACAAAGACTGTACGGGCAAGGATGAAGTGCCTCGGACATCTCCGTTAATATTCGTAATAACACGTTCATTGCCGAGGATATCCAATTCAATTAAACAGCAGACGATACCGCCAGGGAAAAGCATTAGTTTCCCCGCTATGCGCGGCGCACGTCACTATTAAGTTTAAAGAGCATGAAATGTTACACCCCGTGACAAACATGCTATAACTTCTACATGTTTCCATTGTTTATATTTAAGCTTATCTATATTCGTCACCGGTAATTGATATGGGCGGCTCCTCCATAAAAATGTTACTAAATTCATTGGAAAAAATCCTGCAAGATAGAGAAGCTCCATTTCAAGATTTTTCATTTCTTCTTTACTTTTCCAGTTTGCAGATCGCATTTGAAAACGTGAACTGAGAACTGCAGACCAACTGTGAAATGCATTCTTGTCTACATTTTGCTGGACAGTGCTGATCAGACTGCACTTTGAAATTTGAATCGTAAACTGCAGCACAGTGTACAGTTCTCAATACGAATCTCGAACTGCAGACCAGTTTTCAGTTCGAATTTGAATCGCGAACTGCAGACCATTTTGCAGTTCGCAATTCGAATCGCGAACTGCGAACTGCATACCAGTTTGCAGTTCGCAATTCAAAACGCGAACTGCAGACCAGTTTGCAGTTCGCAATTTGAAACACAAACTGAGAACTATAGACCAACTGTGAAATGCATTCTTGTCTGCAATGCGCAAGAAAGTGCTGATCAGACTGCACTTTGAAATTTTTATTGTAATCAGCAGACAAGATTGCAGTTTGCAATTTGGAACGCGAACTGCGGACCAGTTTGCAGTTCGCAGTTGGAAACGCGAAATTCGAACTGCAGACTAATTATGAAAAGCATTCTTGTCCGCAATGCGCTGGACAGTTCTGATCAGACTGCACTTTGAAATTTGAATCGTAAATTGTAGCCCAGTTTACAGTTTGAAATACGAATCGCGAACTGCAGACCAGTTTGCAGTTCGAATTCGAATCGCGAACTGCAGACCAGTTTGCAGTTCGCAATTCGAATCGCGAACTGCGAACTGCAGACCAGTTTGCAGTTCGCAATTCGAAACACAAACTGCGAACTATAGACCAACTGTGAAATGCGCAAGAAAGTGCTGATCAGACTGCACTTTAAAATTTTTATTGTAATCAGCCGACAAGATTGCAGTTTGCAATTCGGAACGCGAACTGCGGACCAGTTTGCAATTCGCAGTTGGAAACGCGAAATGCGAACTGCAGACTAATTATGAAATGCATTCTTGTCCGCAATGCGCTGGACAGTCAAGTCAAGTCAAGTCAAAAGTTTATGAAATGTAACAAAGGCCTCCGACCCAAAATACACTACATAATATATAGTAAGTAAATATATAAACAGTTGTTATCCCACAAAATGTATACATATACAATCGGATAAGTTAAAATAATATTCAAAGGTTCAGCACACAGTCGACTAGTAAACATGGGCTGCTGAATATCATATTGAACAGGTCAAACATTATTTAAGAGTTTCTCAAGATACAATGCTGTTAGATATAACACCTTTTCATTATCAGAGCTAAGTATGTTATAAAAACTTTGTATACTTCTGTCAGATGAATACCAATTAAGAAGATACTGATTACGGATCTCACTAAATTTCTCACATTGAAAAAAGCATGATATTCACATTCAACAATACTAGTGTTACTTCTATTATAACAAAATTGGCAGATACGAAGATACGAGATTCAAAAGGTGTATTGTTGTGCCTACCAGTTTCAACATGCAGCTTATGGCTTGAACAACGAAATTTTGACATTGCTAGTCTGTATTTAAATGGCAAATTTATTGTAAGGTAACGTTCTGTATTTAATAAAGTTTTAAAATGTTTATAATGGTGACATCTACTTGATTCTTCAATAGACTCTTTCCAGTTTTGTTTATGACAATCTATGAGTCTTTGACGAAAAATACTAACGAAGTAGTCAATATTTCCAACATCATGTGAAACCCAAACATAACCCAAACCATACAAAAATAACAATAAATAATAAGTGTTTGACCTGAGTAGCCCAGGTGATTCTACCTACGTTATCTAAAGATTTTAGCATAAAATAACACTGTTTAGGGTAACTAGAGTTATCCATCTGTATTAGTTATCTGATCAGACTGCACTTTGAAATTTGAATCGTAAATTGTAGCCCAGTTTACAGTTTGTAATACGAATCCCGAACTGCGGACCAGTTTGCAGTTCGAATTCGAATCGCGAACTGCAGACCAGTTTGCAGTTCGCAATTCGAATCGCGAACTGCGAACTGCGAACCAGTTTGCAGTTCGCAATTCGAAACGCGAACTGCAGACCAGTTTGCAGTTCGCAATTGGAAACACAACCTGCGAACTATAGACCAACTGTGAAATGCATTCTTGTCTGCAATGCGCAAGAAAGTGCTGATCAGACTGCATTTTGAAATTTTTATTGTAATCAGCAGACAAGATTGCAGTTTGCAATTCGGAACGCGAACTGCGGACCAGTTTGCAGTTCGCAGTTGGAAACGCGAAATGCAAACTGCAGACTAATTATGAAATGCATTCTTGTCCGCAATGCGCTGGACAGTGCTGATCAGACTGCACTTTGAAATTTGAATTGTAAACTGCAGCCCAGTTTACAGTTCGCAATATGAATCTCAAACTGCAGACCAGTTTGCAGTTCGAATTCGAATCGCGAACTGCAGACCAGTTTGCAGTTCGCAATTCGAAACGCGAACTGCAGACCAACTGTGAAATGCATTCTTGTCTGCAATGCGCAGGACAGTGTTGATCAGACTGCACGTTGACATTTGAATCGTAAAACGCAGACCAGTTTACAGTTTGCAATGCGAATCGCGAACTGCAGACCAGTTTGCAGTTCGCAATTCGAAACGCGAACTGCTAACTTCAGACCAAATGTGAAATGCATTCTTGTCTACAATTTGCCGGGCAGTGCTGATCAGACTGCACACTTTGAAATTTGAATCGTAAACTCCAGACTAGTTTGCAGTTCGCAACACGAATCGCAAACTGCAGACCAGTTTGCAGTTCGCAATTTGAAACGAGAACTGCAGACCAACTATGAAATGCATTCTTGTCTGCAATGTGCAGAACATTGTTGATCAGACTGCACGTTGACATTTGAATCGTAAAGTGCAGACCAGTTTACAGTTCGCAATTCGAATCGCGAACTGCAGACCAGTTTGCAGTTTGCAATTCGAATCGCGAACTGCGAACTGCGAACTGCAGACCAGTTTGCAGTTCGCAATTCGAAACGCGAACTGCGAACTGCGAACTGCAGACCAACTTAACTAAAATCATAAAAGAAGCAAAATATTTATTATTATTCAGAGCAAAAGACTCATAAAAAATATTTCAGCAAATAATGGCTGTTTGAAAATAGTTCAAGTAAAGAAAATGCACAGAACTACGTACTTTCAAAATAAAAGCTATTAATATTGCATGGTAACTGACACGTAACGCCATGACGTCAATGACGTCATTTTAAGGCAACATTGTTTTGAAGCGTTTCTGCGGCAATTTATTCATTATTTCTGCATTATTAAACCATAAAGCATCAAATCGGAGACAGGTTTATGATTCATTTTCAGAAGAAGGGATATACAAACACATTTAGTTTGTCGTAAACGTGGTCGTAAATCGTCACGTTAGCTTCCGGTTGGTCATGCGCACATACAACATGTACAAATATTAAGGTAACCTACCTCCTTAACTTCACACCGACCGACATAGTTTAGGCCTTATGGCAACATTTCCAGCTTGGAAGACCCCAGGTGTCCCTCAAAGCATTGTTTCAGGTATGGATAGGCATCTTGCTGATCTTACATTTCATTCAACAACAGGATTGTTTTTATGCCCCCGAAGGGAGGCATATAGTTTTTGAACCGTCTGTCTGTCGGTCTGTCGGTCTGTCCGCATTTTTCGTGTCCGGTCCATATCTTTTTCATCGATGGATGGATTTTCAAATAACTTGGCATGAATGTGTACCACAGTAAGACGACGTGTCGCGCGCAAGACCCAGATCTGTAGCTCAAAGGTCAAGGTCACACTTAGACATTAAAGGATAGTGCATTGATGGGCGTGTCCGGTCCATATCTTTGTCATCGATGGATGGATTTTCAAATAACTTGGCATGAATGTGTACCACAGTAAGACGACGTGTCGCGCGCAAGACTCAGGTCCGTACCTCAAAGGTCAAGGTCACACTTGGACATTAAAGGATAGTGCATTGATAGTCGTGTCCGGTCCATATCTTTGTCATCGATAGATTGATATTCAAATAACTTGGCATGAATGCGTACCACAGTAAGACGACGTGTCGCGCGCAAGACCCAGGTCCGTACCTCAAAGGTCAAGGTCACACTTAGACATTAAGGGATAGTGCATTGATGGGCGTGTCCGGTCCATATCTTTGTCATCGATGGATGGATTTTCAAATAACTTGGCATGAATGTGTACCACAGTAAGACGACGTGTCGCGCGCAAGACCCAGGTCCGTACCTCAAAGGTCAAGGTCACACTTAGACATTAAAGGATAGTGCATTGATGGGCGTGTCCGGTCCATATCTTTGTCATCGATGGATGGATTTTCAAATAACTTGGCATGAATGTGTACCACAGTAAGACGACGTGACGCGCGCAAGACCCAGTTCCGTAGCTCAAATGTCAAGGTCACACTTAAACGTTAAAGGTCATTTTTCATGATAGTGCATTGATGGGCGTGTCCGGTCCATATCTTTGTCATTCATGCATGGATTTTAAAATAACTACGCATGAATGTGTGACACAGTAAGACGACGTGTCGCGCGCAAGACCCAGCTCCGTAGGTCAAGGGTCCTAAACTCTTAACATCGGCCATAACTATTCATTTAAAGTGCCATCGGGGGCATGTGTCATCCTATGGAGACAGCTCTTGTTTGTTTTTGTTTATTCTTATTTTCATTAATCTTCAAACCTTATTTTTATGACTGTTGAGATAACATGCATAATTATATCCGCACGACAAGGAGAAATAGAAGATGGTGACAATACAGAAGTGATGCAATATCGTGTTTGGTACTTAATGTTAGGCATAGCGTTTATTGACTTTTATGTGGATTAGCGAGGGTGATTCAATACATTTTGTCAATGGTCTTCGTATGTCTAAGTTATCAGACCTAGTCTCGCGTCCTTTCTTCAAAGTAATCTGCCTCCACGAAAACATACTTCTGAGGTCTTGCTACTCATGATCTAAATGCTGCAAATTAGTCTCCTTCCCAGCAATGAGCAAACAAAAGACGTCTTGAAGACGTCTTTATTTGGTTGTTTTATGATCGCGACGTCTGTGACCAGAAAAAAGGTGTTTTTATGTCGTTTTACCTACTATATAAAGACGTTTTAAAAGACGTTTTAAAGATGTCATAATGACGTCTTTTTCTATGAGAAAATTCAATAAACAGTTAGAAAAAGTAATATTAGATATATGTTGGATAAAAAGTTTGATAGTTCCATTACTTCATGTAGAACTGGCGGGTATAACACTTTTATTGTATTTTCAATATTCAATGTATTTGCTAGCGTTCTAAAAGTTATAAAAATGAACTAAAACATCAAACAATATTTTGTTACCACGTCAGAAAATGTCAGAACTTGTTATTAAAATTGGCCTGTTGTATGTATATTTTCAGAAATAGTGTAATTACTTTTAATTATAGTAATATTCATACATGTTAAAATGTTCAGGAATGCAATATCATTATTATTAAAATGGCTTTCATAGAGAACATTTATAATACCGTTTATATAACCATGGTAACAAATTAGTCACCCCTGTATCATGGAATCGGTTCTCGGAATATTCATGTAGTTTGATAGAGTTAAGCTGTATGAACATCATGTATTCTGATATACAGAAGAGTGATTTGAAAGAGTTGGGTACATTACTTCAAATATTATTATAACTTAATGATTATATTCATCAATAAGATTATATTGTAAGAATGATGTATTTATAAAATATCTAATTTAGCAACTGTTACATTAAATTTTCTAATCTGCATTTTTCTTGGAAATATTTCATATTTACAAAGTCGGAGGTGATGTTTTAATCAAGAAAATGTTTATAATATTTTATATGCTTCCATAATTGTTTTATCAGTTATATATTAAAAGTTATTTTGCATTTGTATTTAATTTATGGGAAAATGATAAATAATAATTATGAAACACTCGAATTATATACATTTCAGGTGATACCAAGACCAATGGTTTAGTCGTGTTGAAGATTTTGAGAATAAAGCTAAAACTCACTGATTGGATTACCTACTCCTATTGGACTTACTATGTTATATATATTGAACTTACTATGTTATATATACTTATATATAGTCCATACCTTTGAACATATCTGAAACATCGCCAACATATCATTTTAATTTCCCACATATATTCCTAACACAGCTTCTTTTCTTCTATTGTACTAGTGTTTATCAGATCATTACTTGATATAACATTTGTAAAAACTCAAATGATTTATGAATTGTATTTTTGGACTGGATATTTTTCAATTAGAAAAAAAATGCCTGCAGCTACTTATATTCATTTTCAAAATATGTATCTAATATAAAATAATTACCTTTAAGATTTTCAACTTTTTTGCAAAAAGGGTGCAGTTTTTTGTGCGTACCATAAGTGTTTTGCCACAGCCACTGTGTTCTACAAATGTGTGAGTGCGTGCGTGCGTGCGTGCGTGCGAGAGAGAGTGAAAGAGAGAGTGCATGCGGACGTGCGGGCGTACGTGCTTGCATGCGTATGTATATGTGTCCGTGCATGCATGTGCATTAAATTTCAATAAAGTTCAATAAGAAATTATAAGATTTTATGTTTATTCTGGGATACTTTTTTCCGAAACTCTGATATTTGTTTTTAGGTTTGTATTTTAGATAAAGGGTTTCCGGATATTTTTCTGAGCACGGGTATTTTCGAAAGGTTGTGTTTTAAAAAGGATTTAGATTTTATAAAATGACAGACCGTCTGAAAAATGTCCGTATATTCCTTTACTTGCTGGAAAATATCTGTGCTGAGAAGAGATCTTATCTTTTGACGATTTCCTTTGATCAGAGTGTTAACCGCCTGTATAATTTCAATATCGCATTGTTTATATGATTATATCAGGAAACACCCTTCCTAGTACGTTAATAAATTGTACTTTGCACTTTTTCGTGTGAAGCGACCTTATATACATTTTTTCCAGTGAAAATTGTCTGAAAGTATATAGATTGATTTGTATTTTCTCCAGTAACAAAATCTGAAATTAAACATCTTTCTGAAGCAGCGTTAGTTAACATATCATCATATAAGATGAAAGAAAACTATTTAGTTTTTTGTTGTTTTTGTGCATTATAAACCTGTTTATTTTTCCTGGGCCTGTTCCAGTTAGGGGTCGCGGCAAGAACAGTATTTTAGTATTTAGTTGCGCACTAGTTGATCCCCTTTGCATTTCTGCGGTCTTTGTAATGTAAAAAAACGTGAATTTCCTTTTTTAGAACTGACAAGTTTCCTTTGCCATTTCAATCAACAACATATACTTTCACTGATTTTATCCCAGCCACCCACCCTCATATTTGCTGATATTGTATAAACGTTATCGTGAATACGAAATGTTTGCTGTTTCTACCCATCTTTTTCAGACCCCATCATAACCAAAATAGAACAGGTCAATAGCAGAATGTTGCATTCCTACAATCAATACACAAGGCTATAGTGTTAGCGCTGTTAGTAAATGTTCTGTTGAATGCAAGAAACTCAAACTGATAGATACATGTTAATGCGGCTTTATAACGTTTTTATAGAATAATGATTTTAATTTCAAATTGCAGTGCTGGAGTATAAGAGTACCAAAACCATATGTATTAAAGTAATAGTATTACATGGAAGTATAATTTCAATTCAGAATAATATCAGGTGATTTGAATGGTCAAATTTGCGTAAATGCTCCGTGTAGTAAAATAAATAGTATTCTAGCCGTAGCTGGTAGTTCTTTTCAGCTGTCAACCACCGACCATGGTTTATATTGGTTTTTAAAGGGATGTCATGAGCCTTTAACAGTGTTACTAGAAGCCTTGGCATAGTATGTCGGCGTAGGAGTCTCAAATATTGGTTTGCACTTACATGTTTATCCCTCGGCTGGAGTTAGCTAGAAACCAATAAACAGTTCGGTCGAGAATTGAGTGTTAACAGTGGGTGAAATGTATATAAAATGCATGTATTTTGGTGTTTTTCTGCTCGCACATATTGCGAAGGTAGGCATGGCAATCATATGAAATGGTTACAAAAATGTTATAGAACAGTGTTATATATTTTAGCATGCTTGAATTTTTTTCCTTTCTTCGGTATTTTAAAGGAATAGTCCGAACATTTCAATGAGTTAGATACTGGCTACGGAAACAAGATTCCTTCTGTTCGAGGTAAAATTGGGGAGGTATTTTTTTTTTCAAGGGCGGTCCGTATTCCGTTTGAGAAATATACAATCGAATGTGTTCTTCAACAAAACGTATGTTTGTTTTTCTATTAACATATTACGTTATCAGTAAGGTACATTTATACTGTGTATCGTTAGCATTTTTTCCCTTTGCAGCCATCGCTGGGGGGTAACTTTGTCTTTCACTGGCTTCAATCTTTATTTTCAAGTTGTTTAATGTATTTTATTTGTTCCTTTGCAGCTTTCGCTGTGGCGAATGAAATTATGTTATTTTCAATATACATGTTTAGCTGTTTTATAGTTTGTGCATGCTTTTTTAACATCAGCTCACCTTGCAAATTGCCACGAGAAACCTATAAACAAAGTCGTGACCTTTTCCCACGGAACTGTGTTTTAGTCAAAGTTTCATTATTTTCCAATGAATTAGTTGTACTGGGTATGACAGGCATATTAGATCGGACTAACTCACTGTGTGCAAACGAAATAATGATATGAGCCGTGCCATGAGAAAATCAACATAGTGGGTTTGCGACCAGCATGGATCCAGACCAGCCTGCGCATCCGCGCAGTCTGGTCAGGATCCATGCTGTTCGCTTTTAAAGCCTACTGCAATTAGAGAAACCGTTAGCGAACAGCATGGATCCTGACCAGACTGCGCGGATGCGCAGGCTGGTCTGGATCCATGCTGGTCGCAAACCCACTATGTTGGTTTTCTCATGGCACGGCTCATATAATAAGTAATTTACAACTTCACTATTGGCTCCTCTAAACGAAGGCTGATGATTCTGCGTCTCGCTAATGGCTGCTGCCATGCCCCATTATATACGGTCTACTGATAAAATAAACATGTCTTACTTCCCATCTTCTTGCTATGCTGACTGGAATGAACTTTCCTTAAATTCCGTAGTATCTTTTGACGGGTTGGGAAGGTCTGTGCACATAACTGTCTCAGTATCAAGACGGTAGAATGCATTTTCACTTCCATCCATGAATAGGCATGCAACATTTTCATTTCGTGGCCAAATGGTTAAGGTCGCTGACTTTGAACTATTTGCCCTTGTCCGATATGGGTTCGAGCCTCACTCGGGGCGTTGAATTCTTCATTCGAGGAAGCCATCCCGCTTGTTTACGGAATGTCGGCGGTTCTACCCAGGTGCCCGCTTGTGATGAAATAATGCACGGAGTGCACCTGGGGTCTTCCTCCATCATCACAGCTGGAAAGTCATCATATGATCTAAAACTGATTCGGTGCAACGTTACACCCAACAGAACAAAATTCATTTTGTCGTGTTGGGCGACGTTTGGAGTTTCCATATTTTCTATTTTAGGGAATCAGAATCATACTTAAAATAACATTAATGTTATTTATTCCTTCAGTGTCAATAATAATAATTACAATAATAATAATAATGCTTAGATATAACCTACAGTTTTTATTTACATTTCATACAAAAATTGCAAGTATATGCATTTATCTATCATATTCTGCAACGAATGATAATACTAAATAGATAATCACATTCGAATGTAATGGCGAATAGAAAAAACCTCAACTGTTTTCCGAGTTAAAGTTGAATTTTCATGTTTCATTTATATTTTGCATAAAATCAAAATGTACTTGTTGTATTTTTGAAGCAACCAGTCTGTAATATTTTTCCGTTACAGCTTCTTTTTTGTTGTGGGCCTACTTTGCAAATGCGTGGTTCTCTGGCTGTGTTTGTAGCGCTCTGTGCTTTCGAGAGATCTACCCTTACCTATTGTCTTTTTTTATGTAAGCCAGTTCCTGTTTTATTTCATTGTGGACCTATACTTGACATCTGGTAGCATTTTCAAGGATATATTTTGTTCTTTTATAGAAAAGTAAACAAATCTTATTACACATGTGTTCATACCCACATTTTAGCTGTCAGTTTTGAAGATATTCCATAGTATTGACCTGTCAGACAAAATATCTCTCATAGAAGATACATAGCCCCTACATTTCTTGGTGTTTGTTTGTAGTTTATAGGTCATTTAAGAGTATAAGGCTAGTAATTCTGTCTTAAAATGGGCCTGTATGGCTATGTCTTAAAGCTCTCAGATGATTGTTAAGTTCATATAGAACATATAGCAAATTAATTTACTACTGTATATCCTGTAGATAGTAAGATGAAAAGCCTTCAGCAAATGAAAATGAACTCATTTGACCATTCTGCTGTCCTCAATATAATTGCAAGCGATAACCGCACACGACCGCCTCGTTAGCCTAGTGGCAGAACGTGGGTTCGATCCCTGGCCGTTTAATACCAAAGAAGTGAAAAATGGTACTAGTAGCTTCCTCGCTTGCATGGCTTGATGCTTAGCTTTAAGAAAATAGTAATAGGACTGATCAAACTAGTGACAGTATAATGTGGCAGGGTGGGGTATCATGTCAAGTGTCTACGGCGTGATATTTAAGTGAAGCGGCACTTTAAAGTTTGACATTGTGGTCACTGCTACAAGTAGACATCAGGGTTTATATGAATGAAAAAAATATTGAGAAAAACATTACACCCGAACAAACACACATTATAACACTATAAACTGAAACTGATCTACGATTATGTGGTCTAAATACAATAAAGTCTTTATGCCAAGGACTTAAAATTGTCTTTCACCATCCCTAATGTAACAATGTCCTTTCAATGATACCTTTTGTATAGTTTGCAAAACCTTATAAATAATACATAGAACACTTCATCTTAAAGATCCTGTGTGACATCCTATGTGACATGAACGCATAAGTGAAAAAATGTTTCGCTAGTGTATTTCAAACAGTAAACCTGGTTTTGTTTGCTTCGAAAGATCCCCAAATCTTATTTGAACATACTACATAGAAATACAAAGAAAGAAATATTATTTCACCTATTTCAATATAATATAATTTTAATTTGTCATTTGCAATGCAACATGAATGTTCGACTAACAGAGAGAATATGGATAAAGATTTCCATTGACAAATTAAGAATTGTTTAGTAGGTCACGTTTTAAAAGTCATTAGATAGATCTTTAGCTCTCATATTTTATAAACGGAAAAGTGTGTTGTTTGATGTTAATCACGTGGTCCGTAGTTGTATTTAGCATCATTTAGGAGAACTGACAGCTGTTCGTTGTGTGGCTTGTAAAACTCATACAATAAACGCCTTGTGGATTCAAACATCTGTCCTTTATCTAAGTTACCAGGTTTTCTTCCATTTATTATATGCATAGTAACAATCTGCTTCATTCGATCGTCCGACAGCATTTCTACAAAGGAAAATGTCGAGATATTTTTTTTTTGTGTATGTTTATTTCTTGTAATATATAGCGTGTTGTCATGTTAGTGTGGCGTATCGGTGCGGCGTGCTGTTATTTTAATTTGGATCATCAATTATCTGAAATTGATTATGGCTACTCGGTTATACTTATTCATGTTTTAGCAATTCTTGTTGTCACCAATAAGGTATTAAAGCAACTACCTTTTCTAAAGAGGAACTGGGAAGATAAAAGGCTGCCCTTAAACAGATATAGTTATTCCCAAAGTTTCGAAAGATATGAAATTGATTTCTCATTAGCTGGGTTGTTATAACTTAGGCTAAACCACTGGCTCCAGATCAGAAAGAAAATGCCTCTGTACATGTTATACCCTACCCCTAGGTATTCTATAAGAACCATGGTCATGATCGGGAAAATATACTAACCCGTTTCAATCGTAAATTTCTCAACTTAAACGCGCAGTTTGGTGAATGGGTACCTAGTATATTGAACAAGCGATGATTTATCTTCCACCGTGAACCAGTCACCTTATCTCAATATTCCATCTTGCGGAGATTATCAACATTTTTTATGCTTTCGTCAACGTTACAGAAAAAACTTGCTTGACCTTCCCTAATGAACATCCGGTCTAGAGGTCACGGCATTGTGCACATGTTTGGCGAAATATAAACAAACAAAAACAGAATTTAAAAAAAAATTACAATTTTACACTAAAACTGGAAATGATGAATGAAATTCACCTTTTATATGATCTTTAATTTGAAATCGTACATTGATCTGCATCTGTTTTGTTTATTTTATTCATTTTGCACATTTATGCTGCATTTTCACATTTTAGCGAACACGTGTAGTAAAATGACGATTGACATACATTTTCACAACAGCCAATCAGAATGGTTTTGTAATCTAGAAAGGAACTTCACCAGGGAAGGTCAAGCAAGTTTTTTGTGTAACGTTGAAAAAACTATAAACTACGCGTTGTTTTTTAAGATAAAATGTGTTGAAGAAATGAGACCGGTACACAATGGAAGATAAATTACAACTTGTTTGATATCCATAAGAACCATGCTTCTTAGAATACCTAGGGGTAGGGTATAACATGTACAGAGGCATTTTCTTTCTGATCTGGCGCCAGTGGGCTAAACTGACCACGATGAGACTAGAAAACCAATGTCGGAATGATAAAACAGCTGTTGTAATGATATATTCTACTGAATAACATGTAATACCCCAGTCACACATACGGCGCGGATAGCTACGTTTAGCCACGGATAGAAACGTAGTTATCCGTATCGATCCGTACCTGTGCCGTACCTCAAAGTAGTAATCCGTATCAATCCGTATTGACACTTGGTCAAAACGTATTCAAGACGTACTCCCAACTTGCAAGTTTCTCCAACTTTTGAACATGCACAAAAGTTTGAGCGATCCGTAGCTATTTGAGCGTGACTTAGTCCAACTTGGCCGAAACTTATTCATCCGTAGTTAAACGTACTAAACGTAGTTATCCGTACTCAAACGTACCTTGCCGTAGCTTGACTTGATGTCAAAGATAATCGTAATGAAAACGCTGGCTAAACGTGGCGCAATTTATATGAAACTTACCGACCCGCTACTAAACCTTAATGCGAACGTAGTAATGCTTATTGATCCGTAGCTTAACGTATTTATCCGAGGCAGTCCGTACTAAAGCGTAGTTCAACGTAGTTCACCGCAGATCCGTCCGCGCGCTGGGCAAGTTGTCAGGCGCAGTAAAACGTAGTTCAACGTAGTACGCCGTACCTTTCCGTACTTATTCGCGTCCTGTGTCTTTTTGTTCCCCGTTTCTCACCAATTTTCTCGTACTAAGACTTACTGCTCCGTACTTATCCGTGTCCAATCCCCTACAGATCATTCCCATCCGCACCGTGCCTCAACGCACGGACATATCCGTATGTGTGACTGTAGCTTTAAGACAGTCATTTGCTAACGCGTGCTTGAAAAAGACATACCGAAACCTAAAAATTTATATGTCCGTCGTGTGGAGCCCTCAGTATCGGCTGCTATGTCTTCAAGCCTTTGTATAAGCACTTGATCACGTGGAAATGTCTTGAGGTAATCTTTTATAAATACATGGTATACCCCAGCACGTAACATCACCTGTAAATGACACGAAAATTATTTAAAAAACTGTTATGTTAGAAAATTTTAGGGAATAGAATTTGCAAATGCAGAGTTTGAACATGCGGAAATACCCTGACTTCTGACTGGTACATTCTAAGTTTAACCTTGAAACTGATGTGATAGTGTTGTATTTCGATCAAAGTTGAAAGTCTATCTGTAACCTTTTACCATAGCTGACTTCGACATGTAGCTTTGTAAACAAGATTAAAAGCCACAGTTTGCTGAATATAATCAGTGTGTTACGTTTGAGAAAGTGGTTCGCAGCTCAACCATTCAAAATACATTCAAAATTGGTAGATCTAGTTCGTAGATCGTAGATCAACTCTATACAATGTATTCAGAATGGTTGGCTTGACTCTTAGATTGTAGCTCAGCCATCCATTTTGAAAACATATCAACCATTGGGAACACATTGAGAACTGGTTGACCTAGGTTATAGATCGTAGGGCCTAAAATACATCCAGGCACTGTTGACATAATTTGTAAACCGTAGATCAACGATCTGAATTTTTGACATAGCTTGAAGATTGTAAATTATCCATCTAAAATACACTGGGTATTGGTTCTCGTCGATCAACGACCTACAATACATGTACTTACGGAGCTGTTGACAAAGCTTGTAGATTAAAGATCAGCCATCTTACAAAATACGAAAACCCAAATCCACCCCAGAAATTACGCATGTTTTCCACACGGAAAGTGGGAAAGCAATGTTTAAGGGTAGAAGCATTATAACATCTAGTGCTGTTATTAGGGCTCCATCCCATTTTTTTTTACTGTGACTAAATATCAATGAGTAATTAATTGAAATATATAACAAAATAATTATATGGGGATTAAATATTATGAAGTGTAGCAATGGTTATTGAATAGTAGTTACAAAAGAGTTCATTTTCTTTAAAATTCTAATTCTAATTTAGCGGTGAATTGGAATAATAGGTTTGCATCCAATCAGCCCGTTCGTCCGGAAAATATGACTATTTCGACAACAACAAATGCACTCGAGACATATTCACAAAACTTTATGTGCAGTTTCAAGACGGTCAAAAACTAATTTGATGATACATAAAGGCAAAATAGGAAACAAAAATGCAATAAAAATACGGTTCCTGTGATAATGTGCAAAGTACAATTTTTATGGAACTAGCCTCTAGGTGTGTTAGAAAGAGTTCAGTAAGGATATTATTGATATATGTCAGCTAGCACTGAAGTAGCTCCGTGTAACCACGCAATGGCAATTCCCTGTCACTCTCCGAGCACTGACCAAACCCACTAAAATATGTTTATATTTCAGATATATCAAAAGCTATCTGGACATATATAAATGCAGAGGATTAAGATGCTTGTAATGAAAAGCCTATTGTAATGTTTAAGGTATGCATGCTCTTTTATCTCTTTCCCTTTTATTAACTCTTACCCTGCTAAATTTCTATAATGGACTGGTCCATCTTTCAATTTGGGCAATACCATTTATTATTCGAAGGGGTGTTCACTGAAAATTTACTGACTGAATAGCGAACAGTGCAGACCATGATCAGACTGCCCTAGTAACTATACAAGTTCTAAACTGCGTGTGCTCTTCCACAGACAGACCGTTTTTGAAAAGACTAAAAGAAGGTTTTTATTATTTCTGCGCCAAATTTCAATTCAAAGTATACCTGGGTAGAACCACTGACCTTCAGCATCCTTGATGGATAGGTTCTTCACATTCAAGAAGGATTTCGTACCCACAACAGCGGAGTTAGTGATCCGAAGTCATCAACCTTAACCGCTCGGCTAATATCAGTTAGTTGCCACATAATAATGATTATCTTAGTGCAGTTTTTATTAGAATGTATTAGGATATCTTTTCAAGTAATCGTTCCGATGGATAACAACTGCTTGAGTATACTAAAAATATTACTGATTTAAGTAAGATATATGCTCCAATTCCAAACAGACTGCTGCTTATTTATATTTTTAACTTTTTCTAAGCAGCAGAAACAACAACAATAATTTAACGCAAAATGTTTGGGAAATGAATTTTTCTTTATGTCGAACGTATTATCTCTTTGTTAGTGCTATTAAAAACGAGCTTTGTGAAAATTACAAACCATAAATTAAAAACAGAGTTTTATTTAGAAAATCTGTACTAACTATTTCGGTAGGCATAACAGTACATCGTTCTTGTTTCAAGGCAACTTCTTCGTAAGACAACTGAAAATTAAATCATCGTGTAGTCAACAACAAAAACAACAATTACATTCATGTCGATGCTTTTAGGAATAGATCATCATGCATGCGTAACAGTCGCAATAGAAATTATATTGATCAACCGCGGTAAAATGAACCAACGTGGATATGTAAAATCTAAAAGTAAATAAAAGCAATACTGTTAGAGAATTGTTTGATAACATTTTAAATATCTAAAGTACTTAGAAATGAATTTCTAAGCTTTTCTCCATGCTGTTCTTACTTTAACAGACTTAGGTAACAATATGAAAGGTAAGTTTCATTCACAAAACAATGATGGTGGTTATGATGATGATGATGATGATAATAATAATGATAATGCCGGTCACAAAAAAAAAAAACGATAAAGTGTTAATTTTTGTTTGTCATGAAGCTGATGGTGATGATAACAATAATGATTATGGTGTTCGTCGTGGTATTGGCGGCCATGGCGCTTATGATTATTATAATGATGACTGAATTATTGACAATGTTGTGTTTGTAAATGATAATGATGATATGTTGACGATAAAATAGTTACCATTGCAAGCTGGCTAAGGTCATTATCGTACATGCAGCTTCTAAGTGTCCGTTTCTTCAGACAGTTGTTATACAACCGTACCTGCCTCACAACTATCTCGTGAAAACGTTGTGCTGATTTTTCTCGAGTTCTGGTGAGATCAAGGTACTCCGACCATAACCTGTTTATCACACAGTTGAAATTAAAAAGAAATTTGAGGTGTTTCAACATGATTAGCAAGGTACAACACATCCAGGCGTATGTCTTCTGTACTGCCTTTGAAAACGATTATTGACGCTATTGTTATTGTTATTATGCCGTATATTTTTGTCTTTAAAAAGATCGTTATTTTGTACTGCATAATAATTATTATTTTCTATTGTCAAATAGTTATCTTTAAGGTCTACAAATTGACCTTTAAGACAAGGCATGTGACTTGCGCAGGTCACGCCGTCTGTCACAACCTCTGCCAGTCAAGAACATTTATCCCCAAGCCTATCAAAGTTTAAAGACCGAACTCAGTACTAGTATGTTTATAGTCTAAACCCACCTGTCAACTGGGTTTCTCACGTTGATAAGGATTCTGGTGTTGCTGTTAAGATGATACAGATAGTCTGCAGTGTTTTCCACCGGTTCGTCTTTGCCAATATTTTGTCCCAGGTACTTCCATCTTCTCGCACCTTGTAAATTAAAAACCGTCGCGTCACCTAATTGTGAAAAAAGACTTTTAACAATCGTTACTCGAATATATCTAATTTGTACGGATTCCATAGAACAGAGATATTAATGCTCTGCAGCAAGTAACAGCTTTGATATAAAACACATTGAAAATAATTTTTACATGTAAGCTGTATGCGCCATTTCACCGGTTGCTTTGTAGAGAATAACTAAAGCCAATGGCATAACACTGTAAAAGCCCCCCAAAATGTCACTTAAAGTAATGTTACAACGTTTGTTTACAAGAGGATCCGTCATATATAAAAAACAGAAACGGGTTGATTAGATATAGACTCCTCACCCTCTACATAATGTTAGGACTCAAAAGTGTTCGTCCTGTTAGTAATGCCACGTTGACAATAGAATCATGGGAATATTTTTAGTGAAGTTATTGACCAGAAGAGAGAAAAGACTGTAAAGTATTATTTCACTTTATAACTGATTAAATTTTATAATGTTTTGTTACAGGAAAACTTCATGCCAAGTTATTAGAATATCCGTCTAAATGCATCCGTATAAAAGTTATAGACCAGACAAGAAAAGTGACCACTATTCGTGGTCTTGATCTTCAGCTAGGGACCTTGCACTTGACAGATCACCATAATATGGTAAATGTTTGTTTTATGTCCAATATCAATCTATATATACATACAAGTTACGAGTTATAGACCTGACAAAACAATGAAGAAAAATCATGGGCATCTAATTATGATATTGACCTTTAAAGGGAAGTCCTATAGTTTTTTATGCGCATCTTTCTGCGCAGCCGACACTTTCTATGGAAAACTCAACTGAAGTCAACATTTGTTGAAACATGTTACAGACAATCTTAAATATGAGGAATTTTGAATGAAATAACATTTTTGATAAGTTATATCAGTAATCAAATGTTGATACTGGTTTATGTTGTATTGACAAGTATCATGCCTGACAGGTATCTTGCTATTTTTGTGGTTGTGTTTTCACATCGCATTTTAGTACAAGGACAGTGTTGTTCATATAATATAAGGTAATTGACTTAGTACTGATAAGACAATATCACCTTTCAGATTATTTAGTATTCAATTATAGAAAGAATTAAGATTTTTTAAAACTTTTTTTTAAACTTTTAGCAGACATACATGTAATCAATTTGGCCAGGTTCGCGCCATTTCCGTCCGAGCAGGTGTTGTATTCTAGCGGTCTTAACATAAAATTTAGCCTGGTGACCCATACATTTTTAGCCATTTTTATGCTCACAATACAATTATCTATACACAAGAAGAAAAAGAAAAAATTCTATGAAAGAGTTTTTTCAAAATTTAAAAGAAATATTCTTCACTATGGGTATTTTTCATTGAAAAAAGTTCACAAAAGTAAATATGAAACAATATTTTTTTTCATTTGTACCCATTATTGTAAGGATAGAGTATTATAAATATGACTATGATATCAAATAAGTATATAATAAAATCTGTAAAAAGAAAAAACCGTATTGTGCTGCCAAGATGTATATTTTGGTTGATATTTATAAAAAAGCAGAAAATTATGAAAATGTTGAAAAATCGCTCGCAGTTTCAGCAACAGTGGGTGTGTTCAAAACAATTTTTCACAAAAACAAGCCTGGTGACCTATTGTTTTTATTTGTTCATTGTTTTCAGCACAAATTTTCCTATCATATATGTGAATTTAAAAAAATTCTATGAAAGAAAAAAAACTATAGGAATTCTCTTTAAGCTATAGGTCTTACACGCGACACATCTTCTGGTAATGGAACTTTTTTGTCAGTTTGTATGATTCATACAAAAATTATAAAGTTATAATCTTTCACCTCCCAGAGTGACCTTGACCTTTAAGCGAAGGGTCTAGCTTTTGCATGTAAAACATTATCTAGTTATTGACAGTAATGAATGTATGTGCCAAGTCATTTGAATATTCCACACAAAACTTATAGCACGGACACAAAAATGATGTAAAATGGTTTATCTTTAAGTGTGACATTGACCTGTAATATAAGAGTTGTAAATGTCGTATAGTCATAAACGCAACGTGATTCTTTTCCTGTTATGATGTAAGTGTCCCAGTTATTTGAACATACATATAGCAGATAAGAAAAAATCGACTTCCGAATATGGCCATCATCTTTTACTGAGGTCTCTGTTTATTGCACGCGTCATATTGTCTCAGTATTGGTGGCTAGTTACTTGTGCAAAGTTATTCCAAAATCAAAAACTGCGCAAGAAAATTATCTGCAGCGCACCTATTTGTGTACACACATACATATACACATGCGTGAACAGACGGGGGCACGAACACGAGCAAAACTACAAATCGGAACATAAAAATCCATTCTTAAAATGTTATTACATATGAGAGGAATATTCAATACTTTTCATTATGCCTATTGAAAATAGCTTATTTAAACATAAAACTGATTAAATAGCAAAACGATCACTGGTGTCATTTTTTTATTTGCAAAACCTAGTAAAAAGGGACGATAGTGTCCAAAGTGGCAATTATTATCTGCCTTAAATTTAACTTCGATATCTGCTAACTGCATTTAGTTGCCAATGTTAAATGAATACATGGATATATTAAAATCGGTGGTTTCGGATTAGGATTTTTATATGTACGCACCTGTGATAAGGTTGGAAGGTCCAGATTCCCTGTCTAACCTCTCACGAATCATACGGAAAAAGTATGAAGCGTAGAACGACAAGGAACTATTTCCAACTGTAAGTAAAATGGCATGATACATTATAAAGAAATCACATGCACCTAAAGATACATTTGTGTGTTTTATCCATGTCTAATCATTAAGAGCAGTTCGATAGTATTTACCATTTTACCAGTGTATCATTTAATATGGGTGAACCAATACTAATCAAGAAAATGTTAACATTTTATTTATTGATTGGTCAAAACGGAAGATGTATTTATCCATATAATGAATCAAAGCAAAGCCTCAAAGCGAGCTCGAGGAAATCAGACTTTAAATGTTGTTTCGAATTTTGTTACAATGAAACACAAACTATTCACAAAAATTATTGTGATCATTACTGTTCTGGCAAATATCATACTTTGCAAATATATCAGGGCGCCGATGTCACGTTGACGTTATTTGCTATTCGCCACGTTTACGACACAGGTTTCCCCTTTCATCCAAAATTTACTCTTAAAACGAATGTAATTATATTTTGAAACTAACTGCAAACTCCCTTGTAGGATTTTTGAGCGATTAACAAGTTCGAGCGATCGAATGACGTCCCCTGCTCATTGCGGAGAAAACACTCAGATAAACTTAAAATTCATCGCTATGCGTGAATGTATACTCAGGTTACTCTATTCGCTATCAATCACAAATAAAGAAATTGTTTTTATTGTGAAAATTAAATTAACTCGTATGTCAACGATGTCTTTCATATTACTTCTATCGTACAAGACAGAGTTTATGGCAACATGGCGGCAGCCACTGTCACTGTCTTCTAGCAAATTATTTGATTTTTACCACCATCCACTTCCATGTAGTATTACATTTTAGCACAAATTCATGTAAATATCGACACAATTACTGTGCTTTTTGCGTTTTATTCTATTTTCAAAATCGATGCCAGACTGTTGAACACGTTTCCATCCCGTCAAGGCTGACTGCACAGACCCACCGACAACTTTTCTGACTGATTTCAAATTTGACACTGATGACATGTCACATTGGGACACTGTTGTTGTCGAGAATATAACTGAAATGGGGTGAAATAACTAGCCTGATATTGTTTACTGTGTGTATCGTTGAATTATAACATGTCGAGTGGGTAAGAACACATTCATGGATATTTGTTGGATCAGTTGTTCTCTAAAGTGTATAGACACTGGTAACTTTATTGTTTATTAGCATCCTAGCGCTTATTTTATCAAAAATAGTAAAACATCTCGAATGTTTACAGTGAAATATTTATGTATAATTTTGTCATCAACTTTCATTGTAAGCATATGTGTAGATCTTCATTACATTTCAATTAACAGTGAGTCAAGGCCAAACCAAATACGAGTCTAAGATGATTATATATATATCTACATTTAATATACAATACCGAAGTAAAACTATTATGTTACTATGTTCTCCAAAAATAAATGTATTATTTGCCAATAGCATTATTTTTGTTTGAGAAAAATCCAATAAACACGGGATCGTTAATCGATATACAACACGTGTTTAAAAATTGTAAGTCACTAGCAATTATATACATTTCTTAAGTGTACGACCACCCAAACCATAGTTCGCATCCAAAAATTAACTCACAAGGTTTGGACAGCGAATCTAAACGGTGATCTGTTAGACGGTACTTTATGTTTTTTTGCAGTTATATTGAGATCAAAATTACAATGCATAGCATCTTTTTGTCAGCATTTCCTATTAGACTACCCTTGACTCGAAGGCCTGTTTGCAGTAGAAAGTAACTACCCCCCCCCCCCACCCCCCAAAGAATAAATAAAAAAATTGGTTAACAATAATGCAAGAAACTCATTCTGATCTCACCGAGATACGTAATAAAACACTAATATGATGAAGGTACACTTCCGAAAGTATCTTGTTTTATTTTCATATTACCAGGAAAGTTCAGACAAAGACTTGAAGCATACGATCCCTAAACTCATCCATAGACATTCTTCTGTACAGTTAAGCGTCAATAAAGCTAATATATGACTTGAAAATGGCATTTACTACTTGGCAGTTCAATGGCATTACATATTAATATGGACTACATTCGATTGGACCGTTGAGAGCATATTATGCTGCGACTCACTATTATAATACCTACACAGTAAATACTGAACAGTAAATGATGCGCTTACATTGCTGTGTCTGGTACTTACAAAAACGTCTATCACACAACCAGTTATTTTCTTTCGTCCTTGGCTTCACAAAATGTGGATGTTTTGATATCTTTTTGTACAAGTCAGTTGTACCACACTTAGCAGCCCCGACAAGGTACATATATGGTAAACACAGGAGTGTTTTGCCTTCATACCAACATGGGTTCTTAAATCTTTCAATAAAAGGAAGTCTTTTCTGAAATAAAATGCATTTTTTTAAAAAAAAATTTCAAATACATTGTATTACCTCCAAACTGTTATACATGTATTCAGCTAAAAATTGGAAAAGAAGTTCTTATACACTTACAATGTATTCACAATATGAAAATATATATTAGAGTAAACGCATTCATAAATGATATAATATACTTCAGAATAAGGTTTTAGTGAAAATATTTCCACTATACAGTGTGAAATATGACCCGGGAAAGTTTAATATACAGCGGCCATAATAACTTATGTTAAAACAATGTTAATACTACAGATGGAAACGTTTTAAGTAAAGTCAAATTCGAAAGAAGTTACTTAGGTATTAATAAAGGTAAACGAAATAAAATGTGATGAATGTGGTAACAACATTAAACGTAACAAATGAGACTATATCCGAAGATTAAACATGGTCAATTGTTAAGCACTAGGATGTTGAAACGAAATACGTTTGCCAGCTCCAGTATCTTTATGTATCACCAAAATTTCAGACAAATATACCTTTTTCATCAAGTCCATATCTTCAGTTGTCGTAAAATTGCACGTATTAAGTTTAGTGTTTTCTGTAACTGTTCGTCTTATTTCCAAGGACGCATTCTGGTATCTCTTTCCGTCTATTTTCATATTATATTCGTCAAGTAACTTCCTGTTGTATTCAATTGCTGCAGCATAGTTCCGTTCATCGTCGTTAAATCGTACAGTTAGGTAGACATGTCGATCATCAAAACTTAAGTAAACCATGGCAGTCACAATAGATATAACAACAAGGACAGACACAAACCCAATTAATCTGGAAGAAATTTTATAGGTACAAATGCGTGTATGTAAAAAAAAGTACTTCATTAAATTTGTTAATTTGTAATAGAGCTTTATGTCACGTCAATACAAATAATTATATGTAAGGTCACATGCGGAAATGTTGCAGATTTGTAATAGTCAGACAGACAACTAGGCCAATCTTCATTAATCATTTCAGGCACACACGGGTACGTTGGTAGAATCACCAATCATCCTTAAGAAAAGGCTTCCCAACATAAGGAATTTTTCGTCCCAAACAATAATTGGAATCAATATCAGTGAGGGGCAAGTGATTCTAAGTCAGCGACTTTAACCACTGTGTCGCAGAGGTCCTCTTTGCGGGGTTTAAGTCCCAAAGCGGTGAAGTACATTGGATTCGAACTCAGCCATCTTCATCCTCCGGCAACTCACATGAAGCTGCGAAAACTGACCTTTATGTGCTGCCCATCTTGTTCTGATACGTACATTCTATACTTTCTGGTCATAACTACCAAGAATACCTTTGCGTTTGTGTACCATTTTTATTGTCCTCAGATATTTTAAGCTCCATAAAGTTTATCTTTTTATCTACCTTTTATAATACGGTATTCATTATTGCCTATACACTGTCTTTCGATAGTCCTCACAAAATTGTACTTTATACTGTATGTGATAAAGGTAAAAATGTCCGAACTTCAGACTAATTACAACATGAAAGTTTATTGCTGATCAATACTCTTTAGTACAATACAGGAAAAAAGTCCTCAAATCCCAAATCCCATGCCAAACTCTGAAAAATTGGTGAAAATTAAAAGCAGTTGTCTTTAGATGTAAATTTCGCAAAGTATTGCAAATTTATCTAAAATAAAATTAATTAAACAAACTATTAGTATCATTTCTTTATTCACAAGTATGCATTGCATGATGAAGCAGTTCAAGAAGTATTAATAATTGTCGTAACTGTTTATGTACTTAGACTGAGCAAATATTGATATTATCAAGTACCCCACCCATCTGCAGTAACACTGTTAATACATTATTTTGAACGTTTTTTTTTTCTTCTTTCTGACTTTGAGATACAGACGTTTCGTGCTTATACCTTTTAACTCCATAGCCGACAAGTCTTTTAGAAATATGTATGTATAAATTTGGTTAGAAAATCATTTCTGAATTTTGACACATATGTTCTGAGTTTTTGACACCTCAACGACTTATAACAAAGATGGTAAAATACTAAAGGTAGGCTACCTGCAAGTGTCATCTTTTTTACTTAATATTCAAACAACATATTTATATTGCAGTTTACCAACAGAAGAACAATACAGCGTATGGTCCACTGTAACGGCCGCAATAAGTATTTGATGGAATTCCAGATGAATTATTTCAAACATATGCTTTGATATTTTGAGGACTGTTTTCTATGTGTCATTTCCTTGAATTCTATTTATTCCACACCAAAAGTTTATGTTGGAATTAGTTCAACACCAAAAGTTAAAATGACCGGCCTATAAAAGAATTCAGCACGCAAAAAAATTAATATATCACTAGTTGAAGGTGCGGATGGAAATATCTGGCTCTCGGGTAACAGGTTTACACTAACTCTGCAGAGCTTCGTTACCGCCTGCATAATTACCATAGTTACCCTTGCGCCAGATATTTCTATCCGTACCTTCAACCAGTGGAAGATTCTTATAGTGTTTACCGGTAGATAGCACAATGTCATTTAGTTTTGATAACAGTTCTATACAAACAAAGTTTGCCAAAATAAATATATTTCGTGAGTTTTTTTTTTAGATTTACAGCTAAAATACAAATGATAAAATATTTTACTGAAAGATAATTATATGTCAACTTTAAAATCTATATAAAATGTGATACATACGACAGTAACAACATTAAAAATGTCGGGGTGTTCAATGCACGCCAATAACGTATACGGCGTCCAAAAATTTGAATACATTTGAAACATCGCCAACATATTATTACAATTTCCATATATACTCCTAACACTGCTTGGTTTTATTTTTCCAGTGTGTATCCGATTACTATTTCATATGAACTTCATTAAACTTTAAATGATGTATGAATTTGCCCTTATATTGGCTATTTTTCAGTCCAAACAAGAAGTGTGCCTGAAGCTACTCGCAGCTAGATTCATATTATTTATCTGATCTTTAAAGAATAATTACTCATAAGATTTATTGGGAAAATTGGGTGCAGTTATAAGTAATTACAGGTGTGTTCTGGTCCGTGAAACTTTTTATATTATAATTTGTTGAAGAATACATTAATAAAAACGCATACCAGTGTGGTTAAAATACATGCAGTATCATTTCAGCAGCTCATATTTTATGGAAGACTTTTTCAATTGTTGAACAAGCTGCCTCAAGCTGCTGTTGTCCAAACAACCGTGGAAGGTTTCAAAGTTGTCCTGGCCAGCCCACACACCTACAAGACTCTGAGAGGTTTTATCAGCTGCTTAGTTATTGTATATAGAGGAACTAAGTCAGTCCTTACTGCTTCGCATGTGTAAAATGGTTTTCCCAAATTGCGAATATACTTCATGTGGAGGGAGGCAGTCACTTAACATGATGATGATGATTGTTGACTAAAGTCATTTTACTATTGCTATTTCTATTTTTTATCATTATTAACAAGATTAAAGGCAAAGAAAATCTCCTATATAAGTGACCCCCCCCCCCCCCCAAATACCAGACTTTTTAATCCCCAATATGCAAGATCCTGTCTGGTCCAGTCTGATAAGGGTCCATAAAACCCCTGTAGACTTGACATGTAGCCTAATCATTGTCAGAGAATCATAAATTTTATTGCCTACAGGTAAATTGGTTATTTCCTGTGTTTTGCATTTTATTAATTGAAATGCTGTTTTTTTAAGTCTTTTTTCAGAATGTACACAAAATTATTTTAATTGATAAGATACTAATTTTGATTGCTCAGTCATATTGAGTAATGTCCTGGCCAATTAAATTATTATAGCAAAGCAGTTCTCACTATAAAATAATTATTCAAAACTTAATAAGAGAAATTACAAGTTTGTTTATTCAATGATTATGATCTTTTTAGCAAAAGTAACAAAATAAAAAAAGAACGAAAAAAAAAAAAAGATAATTGCTGGATTTTATCAGAAATTAAAGAAGCGTTCAGATGCATTTTTAATAGATAAAGAAGGTATATAGACAGAAGGATGTTATATATTAAAATGCTTAATTCCTCTTGTGTTGTCTAAATAGTGTTAACTTTCTTTTATGTATAATAAAATCCAGCAATAAAGATATATCATTGTTAAAAATACACAATAATTTATTTCTTCTGAAAGCTATGTGCCTGAATGCATTTTTTATATTTTTGATAATAAAAAAAAAGCAATAATGAGATATAATTGTTAAAAAACTTACTTTATTAAAATATGATAAAAACACTGTTGTATCTTATCACTTTTTTTATTTAGCCCCAATTCAGTCAAGCTTTCTAAACTCGTTATAAAGGTGAGAACTGATTTGCTATAAAGGTGAGAAATATCACCTGAAATTTATTTACTGCACAGTAGCTATACAGTAGCTTATTATGATAAACAGAAGCAAGTCTACAAATGGTCCCGACTTGTGTATTGGCCCTTATCGCCAATACGCAGACCTTATCATCTCCATAGGCCACATACCAGGCATACCAGAATCAGTGTCTTTAAGTGTCAGTGCACTAGAAAGGAACTGTGTGAGAAAAAAGTGAATATTAAATCCACTATGTATGCAATTTATGGTTAATTCGTAATCTTTCTGGGAGGTTTCTACTGATTTCTCCATTTGTACTTTGTGTTAGTGGATATGTACATTTTTGATAGTGTCAAAAGCTTTGAACCATACATTTGATTGGCCTATCAAATCAAATCCATTTTAAATGAAATCGGAATGACATACTTATGGATTAACCAAGAAAATATCCAGATCAATTTTCAAAATATTAAAAACAGAATAATTGATATTTAAAACGGGTGGTACTTAAAAATTCGAGCATATTGGCATCGTATAGCCTTTACAAACACTCATTCCAACTTGAAGAATACATTAATCTTGTAAATACAGCAAATATAGAATATCACTGTCAAAATTTAGTTTATCTTCTCATAATTTAGCAATAGAATCGGGGAGATATGAACATGTCAGACGAGAAGACAGACTCTGTTTAAATTGTAACATGAATGTAGTAGAAAACGAATTTCATTTTCTATTAGTTTGCCCAAAATATTACCTTTTACGTAAGAAATTTTTGAAACCATATTTTTGTCACTGGCCAACTGTTCATAAGTTTGAAAAATTTATATCTTCAACAAATTCTCTGACACTTAATAATGTATCTAAGTACCTTTATTTTGCTTCTGAACAAAAAAATGTCTAATCTCTTGTGTTTTACTTTAAATATTTCGTATTGTTATTGTAATACTTTTTTTCAGCTACAAGTATTATCAATATATTGTGTTTTACTTTGTAAATATACTTTATGTTAAGACTGTCTCTGAAAATTTCACATGCTCTACTCATTGCATTGTTAAAATATTTTCGCTATAAATGTATAATTATGTATTTAATGCCAAATAGATAATAAGGTTTTTGCTATTTTAGCAGTGTTTACAATGCAATTTTTTTGGTCAAAAATGCAAATCATCATTTTTTTATGCGGACAGCTTTTGACAATATCCTCAGGCTGTTTAAATACTTAAATCTACAAGTCAATGGTTATTATATTTATTATTCATGATTATTAGGTTATTTAACATTGTTCTGTACAATACCGAGATATATTTGGAAGAGTACCGGAGAGTCCAATATGGCTTTTCCATCTGGGTACGAGTCCAAATATATCTCGTATTGTCCAGTACAAAGTTAAATAACCTTTTTATTCTGTATTTATTTCATTTAAATTATTTTAAATTAAAAATGATATTTCTGCCTTTTCTGTAGTTTCCTGATTTCAAGACGCATAATCAAACGCTGTACATAGAGCCGTGTGGCTAACCTGGATTTACGGGCCATTTTAGTAGCCTAGAGGTGAATAGGGGGCCGTTTTTGACTCGGGGGCCATGTTCCTTTGTTAATTGTTGTAAATGACTCACAGGGCCTCAGGGGAGGTAAAAATTGTGTATTCAAAAAATGACCCATTACACAATGTATCCGAAACCTGCGGGGGGGGGGGGGGGGGGGGGCTCACAGAGCCATTTTGGTTGACCAGCAGGTGATTGGGTCATTGTTGGCCCCTTAAAAATGGCTCTTTGGCTGTTAGCCCACTGACCTATTAAAGTGCCTACTTCACTCGATTTATATAATATTCGGGATATTTTCGCACGTTTCGGACTTTATCGTATTTTAACATGGGTTTGTTGAGCCGTCCAAATACGAAAAAAATACAGGTTTTTTTTTTTTGATACGCACGTGCGTCCAATACGGTAATATATTGTACGGTCATGTGTTGCAAATAAACGTTCAAGACTGGATAAATAAAAAAGATAATAGAATAAAACGATTTTATTAAGCGAGGATCTCCGTTTGAACAAGTCAATTTTGAAACAAATAGTGAGATTATTTTATATTGTTGTAAAGCACGTATGTTTTATAAGTTTCTTTCTTTTTTTTTTTTTTTTTTGCTGTTGTTTTTAAATTTCATAGCATACACCACGTCTAATATAACATCAAATAAAAGTGTCATACCTGTGTGAATTGTGAATGAAAGAAGTTTTTATGAGCTCTGAGCGTTAGTGTGGAAAATGAGGATATTTGATGTATGGAGCTACCCATGTTACTCCTCGGCCCTCTAGCAACAACCTTGAAACTCTTCAACGACAAATGATAAGTAATAATAATCTACTTCTTTGAATTTCTGTTACAGTGTATCCGTTATATCATAATTTTTATATTTATTTATTAAAACTGATCTTTGCCCGTGAGACGTTTTTGGTCGTTTGTCTTAGTATAGGATTGTAGCATAAAGGTTCGATGCGACATGGATAGCCTCTAAGTGGGGTCTAATCCACCTGCATGAGGCATCTGTATTTTTGGGTCGGCTTTATGAAAAAACATGTGTCGACTTATTGATGCTTAAAATATCTTTATGTAAGTATCTTTCTATTTGAAAAATAAATAACTTTTGAAGAACAATAGATAACAATAAAGTTAAATAAACAGATACTGAAAATTGTTCACCACTAATGTATCCATCAGTTAAGGGGTAATTTAATCAAAACATACTAAGTTTACCGCACAGAATATAGCAGATCAAAACGGAAAAACAGAAATATGCGTGTGGATTATTGTAGAAACATATCGTAAATAACTGACCTTAACCGATCTGTACCACTTGTTTCTTGGTTTGAGAAACATTTATAAAGACTATTTCTTGCTATGCATATGTACGTTTTGTGTTGTACCGGATTTAAAACTTATACAGGGAAGTCTGTGCGTAGTATACGCAATGGCTGTGGTTCTTGTCTTATAGAGGTAGAACACTTAACTAATATAATCATCTTGTAGATATTAGCGGTATCTAACAAACCCTGATGCACTGCGTCCTGCAACTGTCCAACATCCCGCGGGATGGTTCCTATATTGTACATTATATACATATATATCATACATTATACATATATAGTTGGATGGCTGCTATATCCCGCGGTCGAAGGGCGAGGGCAGATGGGTTTTGACTGTTGACCAATAAACCATCGAATAAGTGTTTATTACATGACATTCATACAGTGTTTCTTTAACAATTTGACATTAGTCCAGCAAAAATATTGCTTTAAATAGAGAACAGACATATTGCACAAACTATGGACCGGCGAGTTATGTAAAATCATGCAATAAAACAGTACGAAATTAACGAAAACTTACCGATTGTTCATGTCAGCACAAAATTGCATTCCCATAACTGACGTAGTAATTTGTGAATAAGTCGTTATACTGTACATAGATATGGAAGGGGATATCCGCCACTTCACACATTTTAATAGTTGATATTTCAATATGCCAATTCATTTCCCATGTTGCGTTTTAGAAGTGCATTATCCATATTTGTATGTACATTAACATTATTTCATTTTAATAATAACACTCACAGTCTGTTGATTTTTTTTAAAAATATCGAAATGTTTCAGTTATAAATTAATTAATACACTTCAAATGCAAATATTTTAATTAAAATTGAGTTGAATGTTTTACATTTGCAAAATTCAATTTCACGTTATGTTACATTTTTGTTCTTTTTAAGACATTGTTTATATTAAGATGCATCAACAGTATTTAAAAAGTACAGGGACATAGACACCAGGTAGTGTTCGAACTTAGAAAATCTGTCTATTTTGGCCATGTCGGAAAGGTTTCATGGGAGGTAATACATGGAGGTACGGTGTTGTACAGGGAAGCTTTTATTGTGTAGTATTTAACAATATCTACTAAAAACGTCGAACACTACGAGAAAAATACAGGTTTTGACATTTTAATTTCGAAAATTCGATGTCAGGGACATATTCGACCCCCGGACCCTGGGGATGGGAAGAAAAATGTTCGAATCTTACCTTAATCTTTTGCATAACGACGGCGTAACCCATGCGGGATATTGCCCGGGTGCTGCCCAACATTTTAAGCCTTTTACAAAAAATCAATGACCTTATTTAGTAGAGCTTAAGAAATGAGATGGTGAAAAGTGAAAATCTAATATAGGAATTTATGTTCTCTTGAGAAATAAATCTATGTTATTTTTCAGTAGGTACAAAAGAGCTATAATTTCTGCTTCTATTACTCTAATCCAGTCCATACAATATAACATGCCTCGATTAATCAATTTCACGCACGAGCAGGTCACGGGTGTGGTCAATTTGATCATTTTATATTTCAAACCGGTTTATTCCTTCACAAATAACTAAGCAGACAAGTCGATAGTTCGTGTACAAAAATACTCACCCTCCTCACCCTAATAATTTTGAAGAAAAATTAAGTTGCTGTTTTATGTATTTTCAGCGCCAGTACACCAGGTCATGCCACATACTGCCACGCCAGTGTATACTGCCTTTTATGGATAGAGACAATCATTCTTCCAAGAAGTAAATAGTTCACCACCAAGTATATGAATGCTTCATTACGGATTTGTTTAGAATTTGCTTATGGATATGAAAGTGTTTCATTTACGTAATTCATCGGTTTTTATGCCCCTGGCATCTACTGATGCGGGAGGTATATAGTGATTGTCCTGTCCGTCCGTCCGTTCATTCATCCGTTCGTCCGTCCGTAAGAGGTTAACCAGGTGGGACGGTTTTGTCTAGCATCAATACCTCTAACTAGAATGACTTGATACTAATGCACATGTGGCCTGTGGCCGTTCCTCGTCTTCAGACGTCGCCTGACCTCGGTTTGACCTTGACCTTGAGCGTGACCTCGTTTTGGGCCTGGGTTGCTTTGTATCGGTAGGGATGCCACCGGGGGCACCAAGCGTTTATTGAACGCAGCTCATTGTGTATTTTTTTTTAATTTTATTTTAGTATTTATGTAAATATTTGATTTGTCTAAATGTTACGACCTGTATAATGTTCAATTTTTTCATTTAATACCAGAAAAACGGATGTAACTGGTCAAGGAAGTCGGGGGGTGGAGACACCTTCCTGTTTGCAGCATTGGATATCACTACCTCCCCCCTCCCCCTCAAAAAAAAAAAAAAGAAACTAAAAGATGAGGGTAAAAAAAAAAAGATATAAATAGGAGTTAGGGTTAGGCAGCCGGCTCGCAGTTTCCCGACTTCCCGTAATAGCCGCCGGTTTCTTTTTGCCACGCCGGTATTTGGCAAATTCAGCCCATATTTATACGCGCTTTACAAAAATGAAAATTGCCTTAAATTGTTACACTAACCCACCTATTTTAAAGTTAGTATGTTTTGATATGATATCATTACTAGTTTTTTGTTAATCAGTACGAGAAAATTACGTTTGCCATGGCAAAAGCGGTTTTGCCATGGCAAATCGGTCTTTTGCCATGGCAAGAAAATTCATTATTTTGCCATGGCAAAATTGCTATGGCAATTTTTTTTTCATTTTTCATAAAAAGTGATTTTAACTATTTCCAAACGAATGTATTGGTAGAAATATGTTGTTTCATATCGATAACTCAGTTTTTTTTTATTTTGCCATGGCAAAAACTGGCCATGGCAATTTTGCCATGGCAAGATTCTGCAATGGCAATTTTGCCATGGCAGGTTTCTGCCATGGCAACTTTGCCATGGCAAGATTCTGCCATGGCAAAATTTTACCATGGTAAGTTTGCCATGGCAAGATTTTGCCATGGCAATTAATTTATTTTCTCAAATATTTTAAAGGAAGTTTGATAATTTTAGTGATTATGAAATACAATACTGACAGGAACAGAGAAGATTTTAGATTTCTTGTGTTGGCACATTTAAATCAGCAAGCACAGAATCTTGCTACATAGGTTGTTTCACCATTACTGGGATAAAAGCTGATTGATTTTCTGTGGCAAGACGTAGTTTTTTACTTCCTTGTTTTAATGAATGAAAATTGATGAAATGTAATTGTAATATCATATAACGGTAATCATATGACATATATTTTTTCTGTTTAGAACAATACATATATTTCTCGAATTACATATATAAAAAGTAAGTTTCTTTCGTTTAATATGAAATACGATATTAATTATTATCACAGTATCTTAATCTTTGATGTTATATGTGTCTCGAGGATTTTTTTAGGCTTGGATAATCTAAGCCGCGCAAGAAAAGAAAAGAAATCCGAATAGAAAGGTTTAGCGCTGTAAAGTTTTCTGTCAATCTTTATCTAAATTTAATTGCGAACATTGAGGTACTTAAGCTTTCTTGAAATGATTATGAATACATCAATTTATAATAACGAAAAGAAAAAAATTGTATCAGATAGTTTTGTGCAACATACGCTATGTTACTAAATGAGCATTTTGCAATACCCGTAGAAAGTCACCCATCGGCTTATAATGTCGTTCTTGTCGCCGTCAGTGACCCCGCATTATTATTACGTCACTGTCGTACATTTAATTCAGGGATACCTATCGATGGCAGATAGCTAGCATTTGTTCGGAAGTTTAACGTGTCAGGCAAGCGAATTTTACGTGCATCGGTGCAATTTTAGTTGTATTTATATGAAACTATTATTAAATGACAGTACTTAAACACAGAGACTATTCTTTGCGGAGAGATAGAGCTCTTAAATTGTTGTTTATGAATGGCAAGGGAAACCTCTAGTTTACAAATCAAGCTATGTCCTACACGTTCTGCTGGGAATCATTAGTATTTAAGTTGGTTTTTAGGCATGACCAAGTTATTATTATTATTATCATCATTATTATTATTATCATCATCATCATAATAAACACGTTCAACGGCGCTTCACTAAAGAAACGCAGCCACACATGGCGAGAAATTTGAGATATTATACTTTTGAGTTTAGCAAGTTATTAAAGATTTCTGTCTACATTTTTCAAGATATTCTCTAAATATTTGCATGCTCCATGTGATTTTCTTTAACAGTGCACCGTTATGACGTTACGCTTGGCGTAATGATTCTGACGTACGATCTGTATGTGTTTTTGAATAATAATAAACAGTTTCAGTCTTCTTTGTTTAGTATGGAAATAAATCGGGCGTGTTAGAATGTGCTATATAACGAATGTGAAGGTCATATAATGACCATATTTATTTTTACAAGTATCAGAACGTGTGTATTTACGTCAATTTATAGAATAGAAATATGTATTTTCCACAAAGCAGCGGTCCCACATCTATATGATTTTTCACTGAGGAACTGACGTATCCTGCATTTAACATACGGCCCAAAACATACGCTAACTTACTTTAGCACTATTTACTTTCGCACTAGCGTTAAGTGTCGCAAGTACAGTTAAACGTCGCAAGAATGAAATTAAATGTCACATCCACCGTTAGCAAACGTTTTTCAGCAAAATCATCTGCCACTAGAAGTTGCACTTTTGACATTAAATGTTGCAAGAATTTGTACACAGATATATATCGTAATATGAACTTTTAATGTCGACAATGCCTACTGAAAACTAAGACATGTATTTATAATCAATTATGTAATAGGCTTGGATCTTTTATTTAAAAGACGTACACGTGCCAAATGCGAAACTGTCCCCTGCCACTTAAACGCAGCTTCTTGTTTGATTGAATGTAGGTACCTCTGGATTATATTTTAACATTCGACTCGCCGATTCATTAAGTTTACACTATATCGCGCGAGGATTTGTAAAGATATTTTAAATTCGTCATAGATAACACTTGGCTATAAATGCCTATTTAGTAGTCTACTATTTTCGCCTGAGAATCGTTTGGACAAAATATTTTCCGTTGTAAAATATTTGTAGTACTACTTTTCAAAAAATCATATACGCAATACAAGCTATATACTTTAAGTTAGCATTACTAAGATATTAAAAATACGTGTCTACTGTATACGGAAAACGTTTTATCGGTCTTTTCTATTTGAAAATTACACTGCTGACGTATTATGTTAATAAATAAAAATGGCTATATTTCATAACATATAGTGTACCTTGCAAGTAGATAGTTACTTGACAATCAGCTTTGCTACACATTGTGAATTATAATATCTGTTTCTTTCCATATAGCCAAACTAGTCTGTTATATCCATTATAGATTATATCTGTTTCTTCTTAAATAAAAATACGATATAACCACTGTCTCGTATTTTGAAGACTCACACAATTATATATATATATATATGTGCAAGGGAAAATCTGATACATATTTTTCCTATTCGTCAATAAAAATCGCTGTATTCACAATTATGTCTTGAATGCTTAAGTACCTGATTGCAGATGAAGAATATAAAAAACAAACTTTAAAGCGCTAAACACTTTTGTTGGGATATTTTTTTTTCTATTTTGGCGCGGCGCTTAGATTATCCAAGCCTGCTAAAATTTCCGAGTCATATATAACATCAAATACCAAGATACTATGATAATAACTAATACCGTATTTCATAAACGAAAGAAACTTACTTATTTGATGAATAGATATGTTCTGTAATTTAAGTAATATTTGTACTGTTCTAAATAGAAAAACATATGGCACACGGTCACTGTTATGTAATATTACAAATACATTTCATACATTCTCATTCATTAAAACAAGGAAGTAAAAAACTACTTCTTGCCGCTGAAAATCAATCAGCATTTATCTCAGTAATGGTGAAACAATATATGTAGCAAGATTCTGTTCTTCCTGATTTAAATGTGCCAAGAAATCTAAAATCTTCTCTGTTTCTGCCAGTATTGTATTTCATAATCACTAAATTTATCAAACTTCCTTTAAAATATTTGAAAAAACATTAATTGCCATGGCAAAATCTTGCCATGGCAAACTTACCATGGTAAAATTTTGCCATGGCAGAATCTTGCTATGACAGAAACTTGCCATGGCAAAATTGCCATGGCAAAAACTGGCCATGGCAAAATAAAAAAAACTGAGTTATCGATATGAAACAACATATTTCTATCAATACATTCGTTTGGAAATAGTTAAAATCACTTTTTATTAAAAATGAAAAAAAAGTTGCCATGGCAATTTTGCCATGGCAAAATCATGAATTTTCTTGCCATGGCAAAAGACCGATTTGCCATGGCAAAACCGATTTTGCCATGGCAAATGTAACTTTCTCGTACTGATTAACAAAAAACTAGTTATGATATCATATCAGAACATACTAACTTTAAAATAGGTGGGTTAATGTAACAATTTAAGGCAATTTTCATTTTTGTAAAGCGCGTATAAATATGGGCTGAATTTGCCAAATACCGGCGTGGCAAAAAGAAACCGGCGGCTATTCCGTTTAAAAAGCCCTGTCATTTAAATGAAATAGACTGTGTGAAAATTTAAAGGTTGTGTAACAAAAGAAACTGTTCAATTTTATTCAGTTAAGAAAATATTATATTTTGTATGATAATTTTGTGGTATCAAGTAAACACGCGGACAGCAGTGGTCTTGTTTATTTTGCTGCAAAGTATCATTTTAAGGGCCATAAAATATCATTTTAAAGACTTAAGTTTTAATTGTTAGTCGTGACTTTTGTTCTTATCATGGCCGAAACATTGCTGCATAAACATAGCAAAAATATGGCCCGACAAACAGGTGCAGGAGTAGTAACATCTTTTTGGCAGTTTTATTCAAATTTTGCAGTAACTGATGTCCGCCCGTTACATGTGAGCTTATAAATAAAAATTATGATCCACAAAATTGGCTTGCCTTTGAATGGCTTTTGATACAACGGCTTTATCGCAAAAGTACAAGCTCACTTTCTAGGTTGGCCACTAGTCCAGCAGTTTGGCGTTCGACTGGCCTTCACTTATCATTGGTGTTAAGGGCGTGCGCTTCTTAACCGTTAGAGGGGGCCTTGACCTACATGGTCGGTCGTTCAACCAAATTCCTCGAATTGACTGTATCTTATTTTAAACAGGGATTACAACTCTTCGGCCAGTTGATCTTAGATCCGTCGAAAGTTGTTTATAAATGTGTACTTGTAAGTCAGTACATATTGTTTATTTATATATTTGTGGATCACTTTGCTACAAACCTCGAACGCTTGGGTATGTTGAAACAGACATCACCCCCCCCCCCCCCCCCCCCGTGTTTATGTTCTTGTGTGCCGCTTAGTGCAGTTGATTGCTTGGAGGGTTAACTATTGCGCGGCACAAGTTGCCCTCACCTTTGCATCCGTGCCTGTTGCGTACAATGTATAATAGTGATATAATAATATATTCGCTTCCACTTGCGAGGGATTCATATTTTTGTTGTTTTTAATACATTATCATGATGTTGAGAATTCGTTGAACATCTTGGCCTCGGATTTTCGGTAGCTGCATTTGCTAGCACAATTCGCATTCTTTCCCCTCCATTGTCTAGTATATGTGTGCTTATAAATAGAGCTTCAGCATCATAGCGTTGCCTATTTTGTTTCTGTGCATTTTGGCTAGAAATTATCATTTCATGCTTTTTCATTTGTTATGATACTTCCATCTCATACAATATGCCATGATATTTCATTAATTTCTGTAATGATATTCATTATAAAAATAAAAGTCACGGCCTTATCCCATTCAATCAGTATTTGTTATTTATTGTCAATCGAAGCGACAGGCCGCTCTTACTAATATATCGTTTAAATCTAGGTCAGTTCTCGTAATGGTTAAAACAACATGTCTCTCAGAGTGTGGGCGAGTCTGTCGCTTCTTATATTCATGTCCTACTGATAAAAAAAGTGCATTATTCTGGGAATTTAGAATTTCCGACTTCCTCATTTTTTTGTTGGTGGATTTTGTTTGTAGGTCAGGGTTAGAGGTCGGGTCAATGCCAAACATTTGTCATTTGGTGACCAACCAAAGTCCGTTGGAAAATCCCGACCGGGTTCAGTTTCTGCGTCAAAAATATACCTCAACTTTGACCCCTCAGGGCGATTCGCCAAACTGATCCTCCCGCGAAAGTGTAGCATTTTTTTTAGTAAAGGTCATGAAGGCCAGAAAGCCCGTCTAAGTTTCAAGTCTAACCCCTCCACCTTCTGTAAGCCAAATGGGAGGTCTGTAAGGAACATATATACATTAGAGCTTTGACTGTTTCTTTGGTTATTGCTACTATGTATTTCGATACCATTGGTCATCATTTAAATGTTTAGAATTACCTTTGATTTTGAATGGAACATCTATAAGTAGGATTACTCTTCACTATGGCTACAGGCGGACTTACTTTCTTAGTATAAAATATTGTCAACACCAGTACGGGGAGCATTTATTACTTTTTACAGTTCCTGTACAAAAATAAGACCTGTCTTACAGCTGTAAAACGTCTGTAGAAGACCTGTAAGTGAAAACTTACCAGACAGAAAGTTGAAATTTACAGGTGTAAAACATGCAGGTCTCAAAAAATACAGCTGTAAAAATTATTTGAAAGTTACAGCTGCAAAATGGGCATGTCTCAAAATTACAGCTGTAACTTTTTGGAGGGAAACATGAGTATTGTCAGCCATCTTTAATGCATTTTGGCTAGATATAAATGAAATTCACAGAGACACCACATTACCTAAATTATAGGAATTTTAACTGTTGTAGAGTAAGTGCAAATGTTTAATTATCTAATATAGCTGTGAAAGGACATGTTTAAGTACATATATCAACTATTTACACTATATTTGTAGCTGATAAGTTTAAAAGTCATAATGACAAGATTGTCATATGTTTTCATAACAAAAATAGTTTTATAAACAAATCTGATGCATAATTTTTACTTTGTTTCATACTCTTGGATTTTGAAATTGCTATACTGTAAACAGCGGGCCTCCGTGGCCGAATGATTAAGGTCGCTGACTTCAAATCACTTGCTCCTCATCGATGTGGGTTCGGGCCTCACTCGGGGCGTTGAATTCTTCATGTGATGAAGCCATCAAGCTGGCTTACGGAAGGTCGGTGATTCTACCCAGGTGCCCGCTCGTGATGAAATAATGCATGGAGGGGCACCTGGGGTCTTCCTCCACCATTAAAAAGCTGGAAAGTCGCCATGTAACAGAAAGAGCATTGAAACTCGAGGGTAAACGATTTGTACGAGGGGGCGTAGCCCCCGAGTATAAATTGTTTAGCCGAGAGTTTTAATGTTCTTTCTGTTTTGTATCATAGCCTGCCATATATGGTAGTTGTAGGCGTTCCACATTGCCATATACAGTAGTTCAGTGTGTACTAAAATCCTTGCTTTACAAATGTGTAAAGCCCAGGTAAAATAAACCAATGCTAGAGCAGAAAATCAATAAAATACACTTCGCAGTCTACTGTTTCAGACACGCAGGCATACTTTTCTTTCCAACAGTGCGGTAACTAGCGTGCGGGTATTAAATACCTGCACACTTTTAGTTACCGCACTCTGTACTCAGAGTATACGAATTACCTGCACCAAATTTGTTAAGAAAAAACACCGAGCTATGATACAAATGACCTATCATGTGTCGGTGTGACGTTAAATCCAACAAAAAAATATACTGTAAACAGAAAACATTTTGTTCTTTAATTACTGTGTTATTTATTTTGCCATTTTTGTAGTAATTGTTACTCTTTCTAGAGAATTACAATTCATCCCAAAACTTTTTATACCTCTGTTTTCGTCCCTTAAATTAAGGCCCTCCTTTAATATTTCTACAGCTGTAACATTTAGGCATATGTACATCTGTAACCTTTTCAATTTTACACTGTATCTCATTTGCATATTTCGACCTGATTTACAGTCGTTTCTAAGCTGTAAATTGAAATCTACAGCTGTAAAATCTATGTTGTTATATAAAATCTTCAGGTGTAAATTTGAAATAATCGGGACTGTAATTTTGAACAGCTGTAAAATTTCGTAGAGCTTTTACCAGTTAATTCCCTTTACTTTACTAAAATCAAAGAAACGAATTTAGCTTTTCAACAACTGCATTGACTAAAGTGTCAGTCATAAGTTCGAATCAAAATAAATTGAAAACGGGAATAAGACGTATAGCAATGCCATTTTAAGCATATCTAGAATTAGAAAATTAGCAAAATAAATTCTTTATAATAATTAAAAGTTTGCAATTAAAGTCCATTATATTGATTATAACTCAACGGTTTTCATACTATTGGCATAGTTTGCAAATTAAATACTTAATCATTATTGAAATATATGCATATAATTTATTTATTTATTTATTTGGGTTTTACGGCGCACCAACACAGTATATATATTCTTATGACTGAATTATTAAAAATCAATTTAATTTTCATTGATTACAATATCAAACGTAGTGTTATAATTTAAGTATCACAATTTACATACAAATAGAAATAATGCACTTCTAAAAAGCATCATGGGAAATGAATTGGCATATTGAAATATCAATCACTTTAATATGTGAAGTGGCGGATACCACCTTCCATATATAAAATGTGAGTTTGACTGATATTATTCTGTTGAGTAATTTAACAGGTATTCCATAACGATTTTAACAGTCATTGTTCTGACCTTGATTAGAATCTATGACCCATTGGCTTGATATTTATCATGTTTACATGTATGTGAATCAAGGTCAGAAACAGTGTGAACTAATAAATAGTGTTTGTATAGTGCATGTTCTAGTGACGATAATCCGGCCGATTATGACATTGACTAATTATGAGTAAGAAAAATAATTTACATGGCTTATAATCTCTTTTTTAGGAACTGTATACAGTTCTTGGTATTGAGTAATGTGCTATAAGCATTTTTGTATGTAGGATACGAATTTTGCCCTTGGGTAGTTTGAAAATTTACATAAAAGGCTGTTGTATAATAAAATACTTTATTTTAGACATTTCTGAATTTTGCAAAGCCTGTATATGTATTTTGTTAAAATGTTTATCAGGCCATATCTTAATCTATTGGTTATTATTTTGACAGGTATTTTCTCAACTGTCCTGTTTCCTTTTAAGTTCAATAAGACTTTTCATTTTATTTTATAAACTGATAAAGCAATTGTCGTTTTAGCAGAAATGAATATTTACCTGAATAGAAAATCACTACTTTCTATATTTCACACGAACTTATTCAGTTAAAGCAATAAAGGGAGGTAATCATGAACAATGGATTCATTAATATTTTCACTATTTTTATAGATATTCAATTGTTTGAAAACTACATGTACTTTAGAAAGCAATCATCGCCACTAAGATTTAAAAAGGAATAGACATATTTTATGTTATAAACAAAATTGTGGCAGTCACATTAAGAATGAAGGCATTAGGAGCCTTTAATAAAGCCACTCTATTAGGAAAATATTAATTGATATTTGTAGATTTATAAAGGAAGCAAACGATTAAAGAACATAAATGCATTTAGTGTATGTTGTATTTAAGGATTTTGCCATTATATGTGTATGTATTTTGTTCTTTAACCAAAAACATATGTAATATCGAGTTTGCTAAATAAATGTTGTTGTTGTTGTTATCTATGTTTAGATATACTTTTTGGCTCACATCTTTTGTAACGATTCACAGTTTTAACATTTTTTTTTCATTGTACTTGCTTTTTACTTTTCATTACCTCATCCTGTTTCACTTCATGCAAGAGTGTATCGGATAAACTGATTTATCAGTTGCCTTATAAACTACATTAAAAAGTCGTATCGTGCAGCATATGACTGCATCAAATAAAAATAACAAAGAAAATGTAAATAGTAATTATTTTCAAAACAAACATGTTCAATTATTCATTAATGATGATCTCGTTCTAGAAATCGTTTTTGTTATAGTAAGAATACTGCTCAGACGATCATCTAGAAAAAGACATTCAAAGTTTAGCTATAACATTTATGATAATTTCAATGATTAGTGAACTACTAGAAAACTAGATGTGCCTCCATTGCCTGTCATTCTACATGGGTTCGTGACTCTAGGTAAAATATTTTTCAGAATCTATGAAACAAAACATTTAAGCACTTTATATGTATTTTTTACTAAGTCAAGGGCCATCACTCTGATTTTACTGAATTAAATCGCAAACAGAGCACCATAGATACTAGAGATACATACTTGTGTGACCTTTATGCATCAAGGATTATAATTCTGGCCTCACCGACATAATGCATGTGTACAACTTCACACACTGCCTAATATTCCTATAGTGTTTCATAATCCTTGAAAAATAAAACTTTCTGAGACACATGCGACAAAAACTATTAAGCTCTTTTTATGCGTAGTTTTGACCAAATAAAGGGCCATAACTCTAGTCTGGCTGTGTGAAATTCCAGTTAAATCACTATGTGCTAACTTGACATGCTGAATGAAAATCCGGAGGTTTGCTGACTCTGGGTAAAATATTTTCTAAGATATGCGCGACACAAATTCTGATGGGCGGAGGGACAGTCAGACGGACAGACAAATGTAACTCTATGTGCACCCTCCAAATAATGACATTTGAAACTATCAAAAAGGTTACCGCGAAGCTGTTTACATGTAGACGAAACTCCTACAATGAATACTGCTGTATTTAATCCAAGACAACTAGGATTTCTAGATTCCGTTAATTGGAAAACATCAAAAATGACAAAAGCCCCAGATTGGATATATAATACTGTAGAGATTTCAGAGCTGTCGAATACTTTGTTAGTTTCAACAGTGATACCAAATCCTTTAAAACGGGCCTCGGAGAAATTAATATATCAAGTTAAAAAGGTTTTATAACTAGTATATTAATCAGAGAAAACATTAGACGTGATTGCGATATTATGTTTAAACGAATTCACAAAATATGCCTGGTATACTGCTTTCCATTCATTTTAAACATACTGGATCTCCTGGACATTTATACACAAAACCTTAGACTGCTTTATTTTTTGGAATTCTTTTAAAAACTGGATATATTTATTTAATATGTATTCTACAAAATGGTTATTACTTTTTTTCATTTTTGAAAGAGGCTGTAGACAAGGTGATCCAATTATCCCCCATTTATCTATTCAATTTTCTGAAGTACTGGTATTAATGATCAGACATAACAATAGCATTGTTGGTATCAGTCTGCATAGTCAGCAATATACAATTAATCAATACGCGTATGACACCCATATGTGAGGAATCTCTTTGAAATTGACGAAATACACTTAGAAACTTCTATAAAATTTCAGGTTTAGAAATAGATATAAACAATCTGGAACCTACTGGATAGGTTCATTTAGAAATTCTTCAGTTTCATTAGGTAAAGACCATTTTACTATTTTTTTCTGTATGAAATTTTTCTGTATTTTTCGCCAGCTGTTTGTTGTCTTTTCCTTAATACTGAAAGTTCGAGGTCCATTAAAAAGATCTTTGACTCTAAGAAATATTTTAAATAATATCTAACAAATAATACACTATGTAGTATGTATGTTAACATAACATGATGTATGCAATTGCGTATGCATGTAGTTATTGCTGTAAACTATATAATATAACGATATTGTAAGGTCATTGAACTGATGGCTCTCCAACCTCTATAATACCAGTTACAAGGATATAAAATGGGGTCACCAACGGGGCCTCGGACAAAAAACGAAACAAAAAAAAAAGTTTTGCTACATACAAATTAATGGTGCTGTAGATTCAATGATGAGTGTAGTTTTCGTTTAAACTGGATTGATTTGTTCAATCTGGATTTAACACATTTTCCATCAATATTTCGAAGTCTGACGACAATACCAGCACGTGAGTTTCAAGTTTCTATTCCTCTCGAATTGTTAAGCAAACAGAGTTTATTATTGTTTAACTATTCCTTCCAGGTTTCATATCAACTACGTGGTCCATAGTTAAATTTGGGATCACCTAGAAGAACAGATAATTGCTCATTGTGTGGCCTATAAAACTCGTACAGCAACCGCCTCGTGGTCTCTAACATGTCACCTCGGCCCAAATTTGAAGCTCGTCGAGGATTTTGTTTTGCGAGGGATAGTATTATCTTCATACTTTTTTCTGAAGGGATGTCTGAAACATATTGTAGGAATATCAATCATGCAGCATGTAATACGACATTTATTAAATGCACAAACATTAAATTTTTCATGCCAACAATTACTGCGATGGACTGTTGCCTGTTGCCTACGTCAAACCTCTCTAACTGCAGACTGAAGTATTAAAACATGTACAAACTACATTTTATGAACGAAAAAATAATACTGATGTAGTTCAAAAATTCATCACGGATGATCGATTTGGTAGACACGAAACGAAACTAAGACAGTAAACTGGTTCTATCACGAGTAAAGAGCAACTTTTAAACATTATGCAGGGTTCCGTGCTTCCTCTTGGGTGAGGAGAATGTTTAACCATTAGTCCAACAAGTTTACGAAGCTGGTATATCTTAAAGTCCAACACTGTTACTGTTTTTCATGTCAATATATGATCAGTCTCTTTAAATGTTATAAACTAAACAAAACTGTCTAGCTTGGCATGTCTCCCCCTAACTTTTACATATGCAAACATGTAATGTCAGGGCCTTAATCAGTGATTTGTAAATGCCAACTAGAGAAAAGTATACATTAGATAAAACCATTTTAACACATACGTACCTAAATCTAAAAAATTATACGTGCGCACGAGAGCAGATTCAGTGTCATTCGAAATATCTTCAAGTCTTTGAATAAGCACGTGCTCACGTGGAAACACTTTCAGGTAGTCTTTAATAAACACGTGATAAACTCCTCGCAATAACATCACCTTTAAATAAAAGAGAATTGAATATATAAAATATACTATTAAAATGATTGTGTAGCATGGCTCCTTATATACATCGTTAAACTATAGCTTGTGATACACGACCATAAGTATAAAACACATATTAGCTTGCTAGTCAATAGTCAAAACCATTTGCCCCAGGTCCGGAGAAATGTTTACCAATTAAATAACTGGCTGGTCATTAGCGTATAAATATATATCTTTTAAGTGGTCAAATGTTAAAATTACTAAGCCAGGGGCTCTCTTCGGGAAACAATTGACCAAGAATAAGTCGAGTAAATACTTTACAGATGAGGGCCAGTTGTTTTCTCGTAATGGAAAACTGTAGGAAAGTTACACTGGAAGAAATTATTGCGTTGTTTAGCGCTGCTACGCTTTTATGCGCGTTCACATTATTTCATTTCCGTTTATTATAGCAATCCGTCTCTGGCTGTAGATGCAGATGGGAATATCAAGCTCGAGGGTAACTGTTTTTGGCTGTGACGAGGCTTTGGCGAGTTACCGCCAAAACCATAAACATAGAGCCGGATATTCCCATATGCAGTTTAAGACGTTTTATGTAATGGGTTAGAAAAAAGACTGGAAAATTATTAGAGAGCTAATGGCGGACAGTATTTTGCATTTACGCTGGGGAAAGTTCCAGTCGATATTGATGTAGGTATTTATTTCATTTCTCGTATTAAGTGGAAGTCTAGACTTTTATATTAAGAACTCTTAAGTTCTATGGTTTCATTGATGTTAAATAGACACTTGATACAAAACGATTTTCGGTATATTCACATTATTTGGTCGCCAGAGCTAAAGATAGAAAATATTTTCAGAACATAAGGTAACTGTTGTGATCATCTACCAAGACGTTTGAGCGGGTGATATTGAACCATCATGGTCCACTTGCTTTTTCATTTTTTGATTCAATGAATCTTACTTATCTGTTATATCAGATTTATACAGCAGTGTCAAATATTCTAAACTGTACAGTATATAGAAATGAAATAGAAAAGGTTATTTCCTGTAATTATCCAGAAATTATTAATAGAAATTGAAGTGGTGTCCTATGAGTACATTTGGTTGGTAAATCTCAATTCACTGACTGATAAAAATCTAATAATCTGACATTCAAATAATACTAATGTATAGAAACATTTCATATCAAGTATCTAAATTGTCATTACGTCATTTCTGTTTACAGACGTAACTGCCTGGCGCTTCATTTAAGTGTGAGTTTTTAATGAACAAATAATCAATGTAAATGGTCAAAATGGATAATAAAAGAAGATGTACGTATAGAATATTGTTGTAAACATTTAATATGAACTAATTTGAAAATCAAAAATACTTTTGCTGTGATGTAATTACGTTGTAATAAAAACAAAACCCGCAACTTACTGATTCTGCTCCATGATATCTGCAATTCCGTATTGGAGTATGCCGTTCTTCTTCAGAGAGCTGAAACGTAACCGCCAACATGTTGTTCACTAATATTTTTCTTCCCTTAGGTTGAGAAGTACACATATAGTCAGAACTACTTTCAAGTGAAAACTGAGACGTGAATACTGCGCCCAACTGATTTAAAGTACACATCAAACAGACGCTAAATCTCTGTTGAATTTAGAAAAGAATACACAGTTTACGTAAAAGACATGGATGAAATAGGGAAGCCAAATTTCTTGGCTCATATTAACGCCATATAGTATGTAACGTTAACGTGACCATGCTCTTATAATAGTAAACACGGCAATGAAATTCACCGATCCTACGGAATAATCTAGGAGTTTGTTAACATTTGGTAAATCATTTTGCGAGTCTAATAATCGATTTATCATATAACAAGATCATTACGAGTTATGTTATTAACAATAAACTTACTAACGCACAGGTATTAATGACTTAAAATCGGCTTTCAAACGTTAGTTTAATAATATTTTATTGCTTAAATGTATATACACAAACAAAACCTTTACGATACATTGAAAAGTAAAAGGGTTAGGCCCAAGTTCTTACAACATTAGCGGCGGCCCTCTCCTATTTTCAAACATGAATAGGCCGTGAAGTCATCCCGATACCGCGGGATATTAAGTTTGAAATAACTACCGATATATTTCTCCAAATAATTATCAAAATATGAGCGATGTCGATCCACTAAATGCTTGATAAAAACATCTAATAGGAGAGAGTTTTTTTGTGTGGATCTCTGCTGTGCATAAAATAGTTCATCAGGATCAGTAACATTTAATACTAAACATAAGTTATGAGGTAATAAATGACGTCACTATGATGTAGTCGTAATACTCACCGATGCATATAATGACAAAGGTGTGTCGTACATACAACTGCGCAAAGTTCGAGTCTGCTGGCAGACTTGATACACACGGATTGCTGTCTTCACAACCTCGTGAAAACTTTCAGCTGACAGGTTCTTGCTTTGGGACAATGCAAGATACTCCGACCATAACCTGCAAATAAATGTGATTTAAAAAGATAACTGTTTCCCTAGACTAAATAAGGTATTTATAAATTAACATCAAAACCGGCCTATGGTCAAACCTAAGTTTCACTACAAGTATATGTGTGGGATCAAAAAGGCTAGTCGGTCGTGTTGTGACTTAATTTTATCTTGATTTTATAGCTTAAATGCTTGAAGATATTAAAATGTATCAGAAAGTGTCTTTATCTAAATCTTGTATCCAATCTTAACAAAATTAGTGTTATTTGTTTCGTACTACCTTGCATACAGGTTGCAAGTTTGCTATTTTTATTGTTGTTCACATAATCTTAATGTTCACTGGTAGTTTGGTATTCTTTTGATTTTGAATTTGAAAACACTTAATAATAAATATATAAAAATGCTGCAAAACACCTTTAATTGCAATTGAAACACATTGATTTTGTTTCGGTTTTATTAAGGCATTAACATCTCCTGGTTAGAGGTATTATATTTTGTTTGTTTTGGAAACAGGGGCTATAGAACAACCGAAGAAACGTCATCTAACCGCGTCCTACCTTATGCATGATTAATCATAATGCATGTAGTTTTTTTTATTATAAAACAACTTAAATACGTGTTATGCTAATGGTACGTTAACGTTGACAGAAAAATGGAAATATCTTATTTTGATTCATCCTTGAAATATAGGCTTTTTGTTTTATGAGACCCTTGTCAGTGTAATTCTATAAATTAACCTGAAAATCGTCATTTTCTCTTTTACTGTTTCAGTTGATAAGAATATTGATTTATATTTCTATAAACATGTTAAAAACTACGCAAGTATTGAAACGGGTTACTACTATGCAATATATAAGGTATTACCAGCTGCCATTGTTGTGTTTCATTTACAAACGTTGCTGAAGATTTTCACATTATTGTTCCTTCTCTTGACTTAGAACTGGTAAGTCGCATTTGACTGAGCAACTGACCTCGAAAGCTGTTGTCATTACAAGCTGGCCAATCAAACTCCGTGACCTTAGAAATAACCTCTGACTTTAAAATTATTCTTTCTCTGGCTGAACGCGTTTCGCGGATTACATATTATTAAACCCGAGGATGGAAAAGCGGCTTTGTTGAAACATACCAAACATCTTATTTGTCACAAAGGTTAACATACGTCCTTACCTCGAATGCATGGTTAATATATGAAAACAAAACCCATTGCGACCCTCTAATTATGCGCAACAAATTCACGCATCCAATGGTACACTACATGTGGACATGGTTTCACTGGGTCAATGTGCATAGCCAGTGTTTCTTAATTGCCGTATTTACTCAACTGAAAGTGGTAACGGATTTACTTTGTTGTTGGATTTTACGACTTATGTCAGTGGAAATACTTTTGAAATAGCGGACTTGACATTTTAGACAGAAGAAAACAGTATAGTTCTTTTTCAAAATTTTAGTTTTTTTTTTTAAATTTTGGTACAGAAGTAAACGCTCCATTTGTGCAAAATGTAACGCCCCCGGGGGCGCTTAAACGGGAGATACGGATTGTCAATAAGGTATTTTCCTTGTGTCCGAACCTAGGGTTTCACACACTGATGACCAAATTTCAAAACAGACATTGCAACCAAGATGATCATTATATACTTATATAGATGTGCCCTAGAAGGAACTTTTGCTATGCTTTAACTTGTTTTTATTCGCCGTACATTCTTTTTACTAATTCTCTTTAATAGTTACTGTAAACTATTCTCATGCATCTGGAAGCCAAAATAACTCCTGTAGCTTGAAGATGCTCCGTTCATATCCGAATTCCGAGAAGATGAGGAAATAGCAAGTTTATTCCGGATCATAGAGCGTATAAGAATTTAGAACGGATATCTGTCTGTGAATTTACAAGACACTTATATAAAGATGTGTAATTTAAAGAATAATAAACCCTATACCAATGTATATAATTACACAGTTTCTTTCCTGCCTTTAAAGCTACTCGTGGACTACTCCCTATTAGACCTTTGATCTTCATGACCGTACGCTGAAACAAGATAACCGGCAGTTGTATTTTGATCGATTACTCATTAAATTGTATCAAATTGTTTAGATATCTTACATTGGTTCCCAACGTAAATACTGGACAGGACAGACTGACGGACAGACGAACAGGCAGATAAACGGACAGTTTTGAAGATCGGAGAAAAATAATATGCCTTCCCAAAATGTGGGAAGACTTCATTATACAAAATATGCTTGGGACAAGTTCGTCAAAATTAGCACATTATTTTGATACAGTTATACCTGTCAATTGGATTTCTCAGGTTGACAAGGATGCGTGCTTGACTGTTCATGTGATAGATATACTCGGCATTGTTCTCAACTGGCTCGTCATGACCTATATTCTTTCCGAGCGAAGGCCAGTAGTAGCCGCCGTGCAAATCAAACACGCTTGCATCTCCTAAAAAATAAATACTTGATACATCAAATCACGTCAGTCTTGAAGGTAGAAAAATTTAACGGCGACATTTAACGTTCTAGGACGAAACCCACAATAAGGTATGCTTTCCATGCATATATAGTTGAAAGAAGTTAAGTATTTTTCCAATTATTGCGAATTGAATACTAGTCCAACTCGTTGCGTTCACTTTCGTTTCAGTCTAATTAGGGCGGACTGTCAGGGAAGGTAATTAGAGTCATGGATTGGAACTAACTGAAAACGTGTAGTTAACAATTAAAGGAGAATATGGCAACATTTCATTTTACAAAGAACTAGGTAAAACATATACACTGCCGAAAAAAGTATCAAAATTGGACAACAAACAAAAAGGTTTGAGCACAGTGACATCAGCTTCTTTCCTTATATGGAAAATCAGTGAAGAATAACTAAGAGAATAGTATTTGTAGGCCAAGATATAATGTGAACCGAAGTGTGTGTGTAAAATGTATACTTAAAATACAAGCTCCATGTTTAATTGTTTTTTTCATAATTTTGCCATGAATACCATATTTGGTAATACATATGTAACAAAAGAACGATGATGTCACTGTGCCCAAAATGGCTGCCGTTTCATTAAATTGACAATATAAAAATTGCCATATCCTTTTTGTTCGTATTCGGATATTCATATTTTTGCCAGTATATGTTTTCATTAAATTCTTTCTAAATGTATACATTTTCAAATCGTGAATATTCCCCTTTAAGTTGCAGTACATTTTGTTACAAATTTGTTTCATTTCATTCTGTTGTTCGGGGGCCTCCGTGGCCGACTGGTTAAGGCAACTGACTTCAAATTACTTGCCCGCGATGAAATAACTCACGGAGGGGCACCTGGGGTCTTCCTCAACCATCAAAGCTGGAAAGCCGCCTGTGTCGGTGCGACGTTAAATCCAACAAAACAAACAAACAAACATTCTGTTGTTCTATCAAGTGAGCAGCTTGGCCTCAGATTTATAAATGTAATATTCCCCTTAGTGCATATCCCTCGTACAACGTACCTGTTATTAAGTTTGAAGTGCCATTAATTCGTGATAAAGCTTCAGATATAGGTGAGAAATATTTATAAACATAGAAGTTGAATGATTCCTGCCGATCTGAAAACACAAAAAATATTAAATGAGCCGCACCATGAGAAAACCAACATAGTGCATTTGCGACCAGCATGGATACAGACCAGCCTGAGCATCCACATGCTGTTCGCTTTCAATGCCTATTGCAATTAGAGAAACCGTTAGCGAACAGTATGGGTCCTGTACAGACTGTGCGGATGTGCAGGCTGGTCTGGACCCATGCTGGTCGCAAATGTATTATGTTGGTTTTCTCATGCTGCGGCCCATTAGCGGCATTATTCATCAGTAAAGTTACAACTTATCCCTGTTGGTCTGCACATTACTTTTTCTCGTTGACTTAAATGTATACCAGACATTAACATATTAGCAAATAAAAAAGAAATTGGAAGCTTTTTTTTTTTTAATATCGAGTGTTACAGAATGACATTTAATTGCGACTGTAGCATTACACGCACATACATTTGATGATAATTTTCTACACTTAAAGTAAATATGTATAGTAAAGGAGAGGCTTTAGATATTTTTTAATTATATTAGTCTGTTACTTCATTAGAATAGTACATATTACTTGCCACATACACAAAAGCAATAACAACGTTGAGAAATGTCTAAGAATTACATCCAGAATTTCAGATAATGCAGAATAAGGGATTCAGGTAATGCCTGTGAAGTTGAATTGAACTAAATTTGAAAATATTTATCTTACAAATATAATGCAGGTTCTATATTATGATAATTTTGTCAACATGCTATTCATAAATACGATATAGTTTCTTACAAAAACGCCCATCTGTTAGCCAGTTTGGTTCTTTCCTTGTTGGGGAGATCACATCGGGATGATACGAAATCCTATGAAATAAATCAGTTGTACCACTCTTGGCCACGCCCACGATGTAAAAATACGGCAAACATTTCAGTTTGCTTCCTTGATCATGCCAACACGGGTTCTTAAATCGTTGAATGAAAGGTAGCTTCTTCTGTAATTATTTATGTAAGATGTTTTAGAGCACTTACAAAGTTGGTAATAGTCTACAAACAGCACTTCAGTGCAAAACCCCATCCAGTTGTGCCACAGCCGACACTGCCACTCTGTGACTTAACGAACCCACCCGCTTAGCTCAGTAGGGAGAGATCGCGGGGTCGTTAGTTCGAGAATGTTCGATCGCCGATCATATTCTCCGTGACGATATCATTAAAACATTGTCTCTGAAATCATTCGTACTTCACCTCTAAACCATGTGGGGAAGTTGTATCATAGCAGTTACTTGCGGAGAACAGGTTTGTACTTGTACAGAATCCAGGAATACTGGTTAGGTTAACTACCCGCCGTTACATAACTGAAATACTGTTGAAAAACGGAGTTAAACCCAAAACAAACAAACAAACTGCGACTTCATGAATCATTTCGTAACTGCGGTTTGGGTTTTTATTCCTATCACTGTTGTGCCTCATATGTGTTTACAATAGCATTGAAAAGGCAATTGCCATTTGTTGATTGCTGCCAGCAAAGAAACACAAGGTTTTGTATCTGTGTGACATTTTCAGCGATGTATAAAATAATGTTTAACAAGAAATATCTTTAAAAATGATGGTCGGCGAATTGTAATAAGGAAAGAAGTTTATGAATTTTTCATCTAAAGTCATCTTTCATCTAACATTTTTCAAATTGCAAAACTAAACACCGCACCTTAACAATTTACATGTTTCTCTTTTAATGTTTCGTAAAGGTTTCGTAGGGTTGCAATTTTGTTTCATTTATCCTTAGACGAATAATTACAGCAGTAGTTTGATGAAGATTCATGAAGCGGTTCATGAGAAGAGGTCATTAAACGTGTTTATATTTTTAGCTAAATTGGTCCCTATCCCCATTTGTAACAAAATAGCAGGAGACCTTACGATATTGTTACACATCGAGTTTGATAAAAATTCATTACATTTTAGTGGTTAATGCGAAGAAAGGCATATCTACTTTTAGCTTTAGTGGTCCCTAATAGGGTCCAAGTTCCTATATAAATAAATTTGGAAGAGGACCTTATAATGATGCTCCAGACCAAGCATGACAAAGATACACCAAGCTGTTCATGAGACGCTGCATTTCTAGTTTTAGCTCTAGCAGCCCCTAAAAGTGGTCAAATGCCCCAGCTGAACAAAGTTGGGTGCGGGCCTAATAAAGATGCTAAAAATCAAGTTTGATTAGAATACATGAGAAAAAATCAATTAAAGGATTTTTTTATTTATTATTTTTATTTATTTCTAAAATAGGCCAACTGATCCCGCTTTAACAAATGCATACCGGTATTCGCTATTCATGAATCTTTGGACAATGACGTCACACCTATAAAAAAGTGAAGGTCAAGCAAAACATACAATGGTAATTATTTCAATATTTCTGTTTCATTAGCAAAGTGTGACCGTAGTCGTATCACATAGATGAACTGTATGCAGCGTAACTTCATTTCAGTGTAATGAGATTCAGTCATTATATAGCATATATATAATAAAATAGATTTCAACTGAGTTCAATATTTGCATACCATACTAAAGGAAAATATTCATATATAATAAATCAGTTAAATAATTTATAACAAATATATCAAAGCAAACAAGTACTCATTTTAATATGCAATCTGAATAAGTCACAAATGCAAGAAACCTTTTCATATACAGACGACAATTGTAACAAGGAAAATCTTTTAAAAAGCACCTCTACATAAAAGACTCTTATCACACCCTTATTCATGTGATACGCAGACCGTATTCATCTCTTTCTTTAATTTGATATATGTTGGTATTTGAACAGGTTTTTATCATATTTATTAAACTTACTTATCATTTTGAGATATATCAATATTCTTGCTAAATATACTGAGCCATAGTTAGCTTTAAAACTGTGAACAGCGTCGTTTAGGATAAACGCTTTGTCTACATTTCACTCGGCGTAGCACAATCAACAGAGTGAAAGAAATTGACACTCTCGTCCAATCAGGCAGAGTGTTGCATAAATCTTCCATTTTGATAAATTACCTTTAATGCGATATCAAGTAGTTTGATTTGCAAACTGAAGTCACGTGGCATAGGTAACGAAAACGAATTTAGACGGCGTCGCCGAAAAAAAAAATAAAATCAGCTACTTAAAGAACTTTTAAAGTAATTGAAAGTTTCAATAATTCGTCTTGCATGGATTTTTGAGTTTAATTTTGGTTTATTATATCTTCGACTTGATTATTCTGAAAAAAACTTTCACTAGTGTTTCATTGAACTCAAGTCTTGGATGATGGGTCGACATTATAATTATCCACTCTGGCATTTTGGACTTAAAGTATATTCGAGCTGTTATTAATATTATTTATTTCAAAAAGAATTTTCGAAAACGATTAACATAAGGGAAAACACATTTTGTAGTTCGTAAATTATCTGAAGTAGTTTCTTTAAATTCAACAGACTCAGTGGGGATAGCTCACAAAAATTGCGTGTTGGTATTTGCTATTTGTTCACAATTATAAACTTTAAAAACGTATTTTCTCTATTTCGAAATATTGACATAAACCAGGAGGTAGTTCCCTATAATGAAAAAAAAATGAAATTTTCTTACCATTTTCATTAAATCCATTTCTTCAGTTATTTCTATATTACAGACGTATTTGCTGAAATACTCGGGCGGTGGCAGTGTCTGCAGGGGCGTCTTGAGGTTGCCATTTCCAACCTTAAAATTGTGGCTATTTCCCACTACCTCATTCTTGTGCAGTGTACTGTCCTTAGATTTGTTAACAGAAATTGTAGCCTTGTCCCCAGTCTTACTAATGTTATCTGTAACATTTCTATCCACCATAATGTTACTGACTGCTGTTCTTTTAACGATATTTCTTCCTGTTTCATTCACCAAAGCCTTTGCTGTATCAAGTGTTTTGTCATTCGCTTTATGATCATTAACGTTAACGAACACATACTGGTCTCCAAAAATTGTTAAAATAATTCCGGTAACGGTTGTCAAACCAATAAGGTACGGCAAATACGGCTTTAATCTGAAATGCAAAAACTGGTATGGATATGCATGTTTGAAAGCGAAATAATCCGAGAAAAAAGTACTTACTAATGCAATGTATGCATAAAATAAATATAAAAAACAATGGAAAAATTTATCATGTACTGTACGCTTTAAAATATTTTTAATAAAGGTGAAAAACTATCATATACTTTAATATTAAAGTTATTAAAAACGCACAAAAAGCAGTGGAGGAAAACTAGTGTAATATACCTTAAAATTTGGAAAATATTTTTAAAGAAGTGGAACAAAGCTATCGTATATAATACCTTTGCATCATTCTATAACATTTAAAGCTATGCATTATAACATAATCCAATTTCAGTATTTTAATATCCTCACAATTTATAAACAGGTTTTATTATTATTGACATTTTTGCAATACATGGTTTTCTTTTCATTGAATTAAATAAAATTATCCCTCCAGCAATTTTGATGAGTTGATAACAGTTACGGTATACGTTTTAAGTCTTTTTATGCAGACATAAACGACTGGCCGAGTCACTGGCGTGAAAAAACTTTTAAAAAGCACTGTAGGCCCTTGTCTGCAGATAATTATTCTGGATTCATGTTCACTTTTTAGCTAAAATCTGGAGGTCAGTGCCTTTAAATTTGAAATGAATATGCCATTTAATCCTTCGCACTAGGATTACGTTACTTCTTATAAAACAATTAAACGTGGACAATTATTAAAAAAATTAAAAATTTTTATTTGTTGCTGATATAAATCTAAAATTAAAGTAGTCGACAAAAAGGAGAATTTGTTTAATTACAGAATAAAACATTATTATTATCATTTTATGGATTTTTATTTTATTGTTGCAATTAAATGTCTCCTTTCTTTTAACAAAACATGTTTATTTTGTACTGTGTCATAAAGGTGCAAATACCCGTTATCAGCCCCTATTATTACATTTATTACCCGCTAGTATGGTTTTCAGATCATTTGCCATAAAAGGTAATAAAAGTAAAATTCACCACCTCCGTTCGTACGGATGTGTGAGAAATATCGCTAATACGACTAGATATATTGAGTTGATTTGCTAACATAAACTGCATACGTTTTTGAACTATATTGTCAATACTGAATATTAAAGATAATATTCATATTTGATGTAAGAGAATATTTTCAGTGAAACTCCAGACAAAATAATTTGCTGAAAATTCAGGCGACACGATGTTCTGTTGTATGAACATTCTGTTCTGCATTTCTTTCATGTTGATATTACTGGGGAAAATGCCACTGTGTGCTTGTTATTTTTCCCTTTTTTCATTTATGTATGGTATCTGTGTTTTTGTTGTTAAGGTAAGTACGGACGTCTAAATTTGATACAGCTTATTTAAAAAAAAATCAGACAGGAAAATCACTTGGTAATAAATCTTAAAACAATATTTTTTGAATATCAATTTTGAGCAAGAAACTCATTTTACTAAACAATATCATTTCTTACTATTTGTTTGTAAGTTTAAACATACAGAATAACATTTTAAGATTTAAAACATGTTATACACAGGTCTATTCTAAAATAAGTTCAACTTAATATGCAGATTATCAAGAACACTTAGAAATACTGTATTGTTGAAAAATAACAATATCTTCGATAATTGATAAATATTTAAGTTTTGTTCCACTCTGAGTTACTGTGGAAATTTCTGAATGAATGTTTCTGAGACTCGTATTTCTTTGGAATAGGCGCTGCAAAATATGTAGATTAAAATCAAATTGCATCGGTATGCAAATGTAGTCAAGAGTGAATCTGATACTGGAATAAGTTTAAGTATGTTTGATCGGATGCAGAAGTATCATAAATTATATGTAGTCGAAGATGTAGTCTTGTTTCAATTATACGAAGACGAAGGTTGCTTTGTAAGATTAAAGCGCAGTGTTTCATCTTGTACAGAACCAGCTGCTATCATTCAGTTCGAAACGAAATGTCAAGAAAGATGTCCTTTATCATAAAATGAGTACATTCAAATATGCTTACAAAATCAAATGTCTTTGAAATGTTCTGAAATTTCATAGTCCTTCACTAAAGCAATATGAAATAGTTCTGCCAATTGTTTTCTCGCTTAGGGCACATCCATTATTACATCTGGGGACCAAATGCCGTTTTTCATGGAATTGCACTCTGTGCGTCATCGAAGGTTCCATGTGCACCGACGTGTGAATGCATCTGAGGGTGTCTTTAAATTACATTCTGGTACTCATATTAACATGTGTTAATGTTGAGTTCTGCTCAACCTAGGGCTAGAGGACGTAGACGGTACATTGCAGTTTCACTACCGTCCACGAACAGGCTCAGGTAAACCCAGCTGCAGCATTTTCGTCTATGTCGTGTTGGGCAACCTGTGGTTTTCCACATTTTTATTAAGATATTTAATTGATATTTAACTACATTTATCGTGATCAAGCTGTTAGCAGTTGGTAGGGAGGTTATCTAAGACTACAACCTACGGTATGTGCAATAGCCTTAGTCAAATGAACAAATGCGCATGATTACCTTTAATTATCCTTTCCGCGCCTATAACGTACTAATAAAACGCATTAGAGTCTGACGGCCCTTTCACGCTTCCGTAGAATCATCATTTATTACGTGAAAATCATTTTTAAACTATTTCTAAAATGTCTAGGTCTGCAGCTCTCAAGTAGGGAAATATCTTATATCCGAGACATATACTGACACTTTTAGACAACAACCAAAGGGACGTTTTGAACGATTTGACGAAGTTCCAGAAATCTCCATATACCCTTGCTCCGTTACGGACACCTGTGGGATTTGTGTTTATTCCGAGTTCAAATATCGTTCGCTAAAGCCCAGGTATTTTCAAATCGTTAGGAAGTGCCGAAAATTGACTCCCCATTAGCAAAAAAAAAAAAAAAAAAAAAAAAAAAAAGTCCTTGCGCTTTCATTTAGACGGTGACCCCCCTGACTATAGACCAATACAAATGCGACTTTCATTTTCAAGTTTAGCCTTAGGCTATTTACTTTCATTTTCTTTACTTCTGGAAAAAGCTCAAGGTCGTCTGATGTCACTTTTTGTGTTGTCAAAAACATACGTATGCCTGGCGAGACGTACAAATGTGCCCGTCGTTCTAAGGATTAAATTAGATATCAGATATATATTCAGAGTCGTGTGGTTCTCTTTTCCAAGTCATTTGTCTCAGACCTACCAGTTCGAGTCAATCATGGACATTTTGGATTGTTTATCAGGCTGCCAACGCAGCTAACAGAATTTGTCAAACATCACAATGGAAGTTCCGTATATCGGTGCTCACATTCATCTCAACGAACACATATTGGTGCTACCGATTTAAAGAAGTAGGATATATGTGATCAATATAACGGATAAATGAGCCGCGCCATGAGAAAACCAACATAGTGGGTTTGCGACCAGCATTGATCCAGACCAGCATCCGCACAGTCTGGTCAGGATACATTTCTCAATTGCAATAGGCATTGACAGCGAACAACATGGATTCTGACCAGACTGCGCTGATGCGCAGGCTGGTCTCTGGATCCATGCTGGTCGCAAACCCACTATGTTGGTTTTCTCATGGCGCGGCTTAACCTATATTTTAACATTTTAACTGACACATAAGACAGTGGTTTGCGGAAGGTTAATGGATATACCCGGATGTCGACCTTTACATGAAACAATGCCTAGAAGGGTATTTTGGTCTTCTGGGTCACGTAACAGTTATTGAGTCTCCGTGTTGCAAAACAAAACAATACAAAAATACATGTATGGTATACATTTAAATTATAAATATATCTTCGTGTTATTCTTAAAGTGCTTTATCTCTATTTTACAAAAGTCATACGAATTTGCTCTATAGAAACACAAATTTTGATGACATTAAGAGATTGACCGCGTAATGATTTGTTCTAGATACCATATTGAAAATATCAGTTACAGTTAAATTGCTTTCTCTTCAGGATTTAAAGCATTACAACGGTTAATATGAGAATTGTTCTAGAACCATTTAAAGGCAGAAATACACGTTTAATATTTAGTTTTTCACGTTAGATGTATCCAAGTTTTCCGTGTCTTCAAGGTAAAAGAGTGAATTAGCAGAAAAAATAAAATAATAGGTTTAAAATCTTATAAAATCAATATCTACAAAATCATTCGCCTAGCAATAATTGAAATGAGCGCATATTAAAATGTGGTCATTCTCATTTCAACATCACTTTATGCTATTTTGCATTTTTGTATTCTGTTACAAATATTTATATGGAACAAAATGGTCAATCACAGATAATTGGATCCCTGTTAGAAATGTGTTTTATTGACTTATGTTATACCCAACCCTACCTTGAATATGAAAAGGGTGTAAAAAAAACAGAATTATACCGTCTAACCTGTCTTAACCGGTCATCTTGTACTTTACTTAATACTTTAGATTTCAATACGATTTCTGTTTGACAGATGCACCAATAGGGTGTGTAACTTCTGAACTCACTTATTTTTTTGGGAAAGGAAAGTAATGATAATTTTTCAAACTTATAATGAATTGTGTACATATATTCATATCATTTGATGATGCGGCTATCGACGATAGGTCAATAAATAAGATTTAAATATTCCTTGATCAGTAACTGGTTCGAATAAGGTGTCTTATATCGGTTTTCTCAGCGGACACGAAAGCCTAAATGACTAGTATGTGGTTTACAGTAAATGTTGAACACAGTAGAACAGGACAAATTGTTGTTACACAATGTTTTGTAAGGCACATTCAACTATTGTTGTCCACGTGATCTACAGTTCCATTTAGAAACATTTAAGAGTTTGCGCCTTATCTTGTTATTATCATCTCTGAGGTTCGTCATAGTCCGGAGACGAACTTCAACAAGGGGACCGTAGCAAACCTCTCGCTACTAATGTGTAAGGTCAAATCATCCACGTGGCCCATAGTTATATTTAAAATCATTTAGAAGGATTGACAGCTGTTCGTTGTGTGGCCTATAAAACTCATGCAGGATTTGTCTTGTGGCTGCCAACAAACTACCTCGTTTGATATCTGTAGGTTTTCTTGTATTTCGTATATCAAGATCCATTATTTTTCTAAGTTTACGTTTCGATGGTATATCTGAAACAAATATTATGTTTATGATGTTCCATGCACAGTATACATTTTGAAAACATCGTATGATTTCACTTTAAACCGAAGTTTGTCTGTTTACATAAAATAAGATGAAATTTATTTTGAGCCGGCAAGACATTCTACAAATAACGTATTTAAGTTGTGAAGAGCTTTTAAAAGACGCGTAAAGTGTTGAAACGAAATACGCCCAATAAAACAAGATTTGCTGGCATAATTCGGTTAGAAACAACCGAATTAAATACCTTAGTTAATTTACTATCATTAATATTTACATACTTAAACCTAAAAACTTAAATGTCCGAATAAGTGTCCCTTCTGGATCATCCGCAGTATCTTCAAGTCGTCGAATAAGCACATGGTCACGTGGAAACACCTTGAGATAATCTTTAATAAACACATGGTATACTCCACGACGTAACATAACCTGAAAACGTTTAGATTTTTGAAAAAGCTAATAATTTTAGATCGACAAGATGCAATTCTTAATGTGATTTTGTTTAAACGACCATAACAAGTCGGTATTAAAGTAGTTCTATATAGATTATAGTTTATACAGGGTAATTATAAACCTTCTATAAAGAACGGAATTCATGTATATGATATTATGTAAATACCTAAAAAGATACTTACTATATCAATTGGCATTTTTGTTTTCTTAGCTGTCTCTCGACATCTTTCATCTAAAAACAATAACAAACACAAAAGCTCTAGACCTCGAGAAAGCCTTGAATACAATCTGGCACCCACAATGACAGATAGTAAGTCTAAAATAAAGACTACGACCATGTCGGTGGTGACATAGATGATGAAAATAAAGAGTAGTGTTTTACGATAATAATGTAAACAACAATAAAACCGATACCGATGGCAATATTTAACGACGATGGTGACAACAGCAATGAATGATGATAAAGATGATGACGATGATGATGATGATATCGATGAATATTGTTGCAACAACAGTGATGATGATGGTATAATTGATGATGACGACGACGAAATTAAATATGGTTATGATGATAACGTTGAAGACAACTTTGTAATTTGTGGTGATGATGATGATGATAAAGTTGCTTGTAAAGATAATAAAAGAATCTATAAAACTCACCGTTGAAAGCTGTGCAATAGGTCTATCATACATACAGCTTCTAAGTGTCCTGGTATGTAGACACCAGTTATATATACTCAGTTCTCTTACAACAATTTGATGGAATATCTCTGCCGACTTGTTTGCACTTCTTGAGAACGCCAGATACTCTGACCAAAACCTAAATGAAATGTACAAAACTGTCAAATTTCACTTGCTAGTGTAATCTTCTCAAAATAAAAGCAATATGACCAGTTCCACAACGGTTACCTATTTCCGAAAACAGCAGCTAATCTTTCATGCCAGTGGCGGCTGATTTTCTAACATATGCTTACATAACGCCAGCCAATTTCCTCTTAAAGGGGCTAATTTTATTTTTGCAGAATGCTTCAACAACGGTAATCGATTTTAAATACAAAAAAATGTACACGTGTTTGACTGAACCGGTGCAATGATATCAATTCTACGATTGCCAATTTTCATTCAAGATTTTATGCTTTTAAACACCAGTACCAGATTCATTTGTTAGTAACGGCAATTAATCTGATCAATGATTTTTGTAATTATATAAAATATAATCGTAATACAATAACTTGGATCCATCGTTTCACCAAGTCGGCTCAAGTCTCCAATTTTGTTTATGTGTGAGACAGTCTATTAAAAAAATGATTTGTTGACTTCATAAATCTCTTATTTTTATATGAATGTACATTATACTCACCTATCAACAGGATTTCTAACGTTGATGAGTATCCTTGCTTGGCTGTTCATATGATAGATGTACTCAGCGTTGTTTTCAACTGGTTCATCATGACCAACATTCGACCCTAGGCTAGGGCCAGAAATGTGCTCCCTCAAAAGTATTGACACTTGCCTCACCTACAATGAAAATGTCATATAAATGTATGAATATATAAGGAAAATGCATAACTCAGGTATTTTTATTACTAGTAAAAACAGCGGTGAAATTTAAATGTACATATACACACCGACCTTCCATAAGCCTGACTCCACATCAGTAGGAGACAAGTGATTTGAAATCAGTGACCTTAACCACAGGACAACGGAGGCCCCCTGATCAGTTACTTCTGTACACAGTATTCTTCCAGAGCTCTCAATGGCCGTAGGTTTAGTAATACGTTGTAATGTGCTAAACACTGAAAACAAAAATAATATGTCTCTCTATCTCTGTAAGTGCGATATCTAATGTCTGACAGGTAGAACACATACAAAACTAGTTTGACACACACACGAGAGGCCACTAATTACAGAGAAATAGTATCTTGTACCTTTCAAATGTTTTATTTGCTGTTCTTCTTTTTTTTAGCGGTAAACACTGAACCCATAGGGTTTAATCTAAGGCCTTGGCGTATGTGCGTTGGGTCAGTGGGCACCGTACACAATAGGTGGGCTTCGTTTTCGTAAGCACCAAAACGCCATAATTATATCATATATATTTGATATTTTAGAACAGAAAAGAAGCTATCTATGAAAGGCTTAGACATGAGATACTATGCTTTTGCCAAGTTTTATTCAAACTTAGGCCTATATATTGAATATCCTTTTAAGGTACGCATATAGTTTTTGTACTTCATGTACATGTCGAGGAGAATGCGAGAGAAGCTTTTTTCTTTATATGCACTTAAACGTCTTTTTGCATACACCCCTATAATTTAGCTCATTTAATCTACTAAGCCTAAGCCATACCTTTGAATTATACAATTCAAGGGATTTAAATCAAACTTTACAGAAACATTTTTGAGTTTGTGCCTTCATGGGCTCAATATAAACACGTACAAGTATGAAACCGCAGTCGTAAACTTCACACATCTAAATTAAATACGGACAGAAGCTAGTTCATGAACCCTACTTCTGTCTCCAATTATTCAATATTAAAACAGCCTTGCTGTTTTCCTCATGCGGTTATGAAGAATTTTAGTAATAATGTATGAACAATTATTTTGTGTTGTCATGCACATTGCACTGACTCGACAAAAACATTTCAAACATGTTAATCATAATTCGCGTTTTGCATTAAAGTAACTGAATTCCAACAATATAAGAATACAAGAAAATCTCATTGCACTTGTGCAAGGTAACAAGTTGTGCATCTCTCTTTCTCTCTTGTCTCAGGATAAGAGTGTTTTGCTCTATGTGGTTGAGATGTTGTCCTAGGGTGACGAGCTGTCTGCGACAGGAATGTAATTCTGCATTATCTATATCGAACGTCACTCGGGGCGTTAAAGTCATTGTATGAGGAAGGCGTTCAGCTGGCTTACGAAAGGTCGGTGGTTCTACCCAAAGTGCCCGCTTGTGACGAAATAATGCACTGGAGCACCTGGAGTCTTCCTCTACCAACAAAGCTGGAAAATCGCCATATCACCTATGACTGTTTGGGTGCAACGTTAAATCCAACAGAAAAGGATCTATATATAAATGGGTGCACAAAAAACAGCGCTCTGAAGAGCTATATTCGAAGGAAGCCTTGGCGGTATTACAATAAGGCTATGAAAATAAGGCTGGATGTCAAAATAAAGATATATGAAATAAAGAACCCGGCAGCTGCCTATGAAACCACTTTTCGAATCTTAGTTCATTATAAATTAATATAAAACGGAATCATAGAATTTCAGAACCTTAAGAGATGTCGGTTTTTAACATAGGGATACATTATCAAAGTTTAAAAGGTCTGCACCTTACATGAAAGGCTTAGACATGAGACACTTAGGCCTATATATTGAATATCCTTTTAAGGTACGCATATAGTTATTGTACTTCATGTACATGTCGAGGGGAGAACGCGAAAGAAGCTTCTTTCTTTATATGCACTTAGGCCTCTTTTTGCATACAGCCCTCGATAATTTAGTTCATTTATTCTTCCAAGCCAAAGCCTTTGAATTATACAATTCAAGGGATTTAAATCAAACTTAACAGAAACATTTTGAGTGTGAGCCTTCATAGGCTCCATATGAAACCGCAGTCGTAAACTTCACACATCTAAATTAAATACGGACAGAAGCTAGTTCATGAACCCTACTTCTGTCTCCAGTTATTCAATGTTAAAACAGCCTTGCCGTTTTCTTCACGCGGTTATGAAGAATTTTAGTGATAATGTATGAACAATTATTTTGTGTTGTCATAAACATTGCACTGACTTGACAAAAACATTTCAAACATGTTAGTCATAATTCGAGTGTGAGAGACAGACAGACAGACAGAGACTAGACATTTCACGCAAAAAAAAAAAACCCGACGCCTTCATAATGTCATATATTCATTGTGGCCCAACATATCTGATATACTACGCACCTTACACGTAGATCAGGTGCAAGTAAGTTAACAGCCTCCTTGGACACATTTTCTTCCAGTTGAAGTCACCAACGATCTATAAATGAAGTGTACTCACCATTAATTAAGCTTGACCTGCCAGAGTCCAAAAGCGATTTAGAAACAGGATAGAAGAATGTTGAAGTGTAATAAGAAAAGGGCATTTTCTTCCCTGAAATATCAAAAATGTTGCAAAGTCATAGGAACGAAGATACATGCCACTGTTTAAAAGCTACTCGCTCATAAACGGGATGATAAAATATCTTCATTTAACAGATTTCGATATTTAAAGTATATTTGACACTTAGACATAAGAAGATGATGACGGATAATGGACTTGCTTTAATTTTTCTCTATCAATGAACAGTCCAAGAAATCAAATGTCACAAGACACCAAAATGCCACTTTTACAGAAACAAAAGACAATGGAAGACCGGATATATTTGTAATTAAAGTTTTTCTTGAAAACGTAAGTATCCGACATGTTAAGTTGGCATCAGTTTTTAAAGTACCCTTTTGGCTGATATATAAATCGTGTAGAGTAAGTATACAAATTCTGTTAAGTTAGGCATAATGGAGTGTAATCAAAGGGGTACTCACAAAAACGGTCCGCTGACAACCAGTTTGGTTCTTTCCGCGTTGGTGCCACAAAATCTGGATGAAGGGTGATACTTTTGAACAAATCAGTCGTGCCGCACTTGGCCACACCCACAAGATACATATACGGTAAACATTGTAGTTTTCTTCCCTCATACCAGCATGGATTCTTGAACTTTTTGGTGAAATTTAGCTTCTTCTGAAAAATAAGATAAAAATGAATAACTTGTTTCCAAGAAATTTTGTATACTTTCACGTCCCATGCATATAAATTTATGACAAGCATAATGTATATAGCATCAAGAAACACTTGAAGATCGAAAATCTAACATATTGAGCTAGCCTTGATATTCGAGCCAGTTCGAAGTTTTCAAAGTGTCGAATTTGAAGCTGGTGGTGAATTTACAAAATACAATCGTACTTTGAAATTGGACGCTTAGAAAATTTAGAGCTGCTTTAAATTCAAAAGTAGCTCGAAATTCACCATTTTGAAAATTTAGATTTTGACCATTGAACTGGCTTCCTCTAAATTTGCTTCCCAACTCGAAATTCGGCCTTTACGATCTTCAAATTTGCTCGAAATTCATTTGTATCTTGTAAATTCGCCATTCTGATTTCGCCATTCTGATAATTTGAAATTCTATCTTCGAGCTTGCTCGATGTTCAAACCTAGCACGAATTCAGTATGACTGATGTTGAAATTTGATCTTCGGACTTCTCCTCGGGATTCGACTTGAATTTTCGATCTTCAAACTTCAAACTTCATGGAGCTGGCTCGAATGTCAAAGCTAGCAAGAAATTCAAAATGTTTCATTCTGATTTTCGATCTTCGGGCTGTCTCAAGTTCAAAGCGTGCACGAAATTCAAAATGTTTGATATAGAATTTTAATCTTCGAAATTTATTTTTAATTTTCTATCTTCGGTGTCAGTGCGAACGTCTCATGATTATGATGGGGTGGAACCTCTCTTAACGGAACATGCTCGGACTCGAACAATGTTCGAATTAGAGGGGTTTTCGGATAAGAAAGATTCCTATTTTTGAACGAAAATTTATGCTGTTGGTTATACATGATGTGTAAATGTATATACATGTGAATGAAGTAAAAAAAAAACATTATTAAGGTATAAGCAACGTGTAGCTCTGTTTAGTGTGATGTCAATTTTCATGTTCATTTAACTTTTCAATATCAATTATGAACATTGATTTCACCATTCCTACATACGCAGAATGTCATTTATAAATACTGATGAACATTGGTTTCCATCATGACTATGACTTTTTAATAGATACCAGGTCTGTAGAATTGACTGGAAGCTGTAGGTCACGGGCCAATAGGACAGACCGATGAAGCATTACCTGGTTATTGTAAAAAGTTATATATAATATAATCACGTTGAAATAATTATGAACAAACAAGCTTGCAAATTGTCTTCACATTTAGTGGCACAGTGACAGATGAAAATCCTCTAAAGGACAGGGAAGTACGTGTAAAAATCGCGTTGTCTGATAAAAAATATGCTACCTTCCCCACATGAATCTGAGGTGGAGGACGAATGATTTCGTACGCAAAGTCGTTTATCATATTGTCACGTGAAACATACGCCTCGCCCGGGGATGAAACTCACAAATTCGTATTCCGTATATATGCGCTCTCTTTATTGCGATAAGCGGGCGGGTGGTTTTATCTTTAGTAAGACATTAGTTACAAAAAGGTATACTGATTTTATTATAAGCGTGCATCCACAGTTACTGGAATATAACGTAACTGCATAAAAAGATAGTAATATCAAATTATTGTATTTTTCTATAAAGAACAAACGTGTGGAAATATAATAGGTAAGGGTAGATTTCTCGAAAGGACAGAGCATCACAAACAACCTGAGAGCTCAGAGCCACGCATTTGAAAAGTAGGCACACAACAGAAAGAAGCTGTAACGGAAAAATATTAAAGGTGGACTGCTTCAAAAATCCAAAAAGTACATTTGAATTTATGCAAAATATAGAACAAATGGCGGAGGAAGGAATATTGGGGTAGAAGAGAGAGAGAGAGAGAGAGAGAGGGGGGGGGGGAGGGGGGGGGGGAAGGGGGGGGGGGGGGGAGGGGAGAATGGTACAAGGATGAATATTCAAAAGGGATTGCTACGTTCCTTAATCAAAAATACGCTTCAGCGTAAACCACAGCAGCGCAGACACTCACGTACAAAAGACAAACACACACCCACCCATACCTAACTTACACAGACGTACAAGCACACACACGCACACAGATAAGGACGTCATATCATATTCATTATATCTGTCTTATCATTAAGTGTTATATTGCAAATAACAGGACCACCAATGTCTCTGTTGTACGTAATAGGTTTTACAGTGAAGATATTTCCCTCTACCATACTGTTGTTCCAGCATTACAGAATTGGACGCTAATACGGAAGTGGTAACTGTCCGGTCTAACTAAAGCCATTCCTACTAGCAAAAAGGTACCAACAAAGATACACATAATGGACTTCCGTCTGAAATATGAAAATAAAGTATTAGAAATAGTGAGAACAGTAGTCTACAGATCTATGAAATTCACTAAAGCTTTTGTTTCTTTTACCTAAAACCTGGGGCGGCGGATGAACATGGTATTTTTTTTTTCTTTTCATGAATTTTTTTATAATTTTTAGTGTTTTCCTTTCCTACTTCATCGTATTTTCTACTGAAGCTATTTGACAAACAGTTTTTTACTGCTTTTCAACGTCTTATTAGACTCTTCAACATCTTTTAATCGTTAAAAGTATTAAAATTGTACAGTCAACCACACAACGTAACACAACTACTTATGAGCTACACATATAAAATGTCTGTTCTTGGAAGCACCCCGGATAAGGTAATGCTGGAATAGTCTTTGGTCTGACCAATTTGTATTTGTTTGTTTGAATGCTTGTATAAATGTGACATAGATTAAACATGTACGCATATACGATAATACCCCAGTCACACATACGGCGCGAAAGCTACGTCTAGCCACGGATAAAAACGTAGTAATCCGTATCGACCCAGAAACGTACCTGAGACGTACCTTAATGTAGTAAGCCGTATCAATTCGTACCAATTCGTACGGCTCAGGTACGGATCGATACGGGTTACTACGTTTCTATCCGTAGCTCGACGTAGCTTTTTGCGCCGTATGTGTGACTGTGGTATAAAGTATTATTTAACTTAAACTACCTACACTCAGTTCCAAAAGAAAGTTAACATTTAGTTTTCTGTTATTTTTTCTCGGTTATTTTCATGAAAACTTATAATGTTTTGGTACCAAAATTTCAATCAGTTCGTAAACAAATTGGTGTGCATTTTAGATTTTGAGTTATACCTGAGAGTAAGTGTATGAAAAAATGAAACAAAAACGTCGGGGAATTTTTTGAAATATTTAAACTTAAAAGTGCACACTTTCTTTTGGAACTGAGTATACTTTATTTTAATTTTATCGCAAAAAAAGTCTTTAAATGTTTGGGAAATTTTCTATAAACTTGTTACATCATTTTAAAATCCAGATGCACTTTTATCTCACGACATAAAAATGTTAAACATTTTCTTAAGCGAGTATTATATGTTTTTTTAAGTATATGCTAACAATAACAAAAATATGGAGACAATCGATTATCTGATAATTTAACCGTTTACAATGTATGAAAAAGAAAGTCTCCTTGCGTACTTTAATCTACTTACATTTGCAGAGATTTTTTATTTTACAACTTTCATATAAATAAATCTCTAAAAGGCCAACATTGGCAACCAACAGCCGCATGGCAAAACAGCTGAATGGCAACTGTTAGGGATAGCTTAGGGAGAAATGCACGTTTTTCATATGACGGCGGAAATTATGAAAACAGTCGTTGTAAATCGAGCGTGATACAATGTAAGCCCTGGATCGCACGGCTTATAAGATTCGTTGGATCTGGTGCACAGACACTTGAGATCAGGATATCACCACTCCTCCTCCCCTTTCAACAATAAGTCAATATCTTTTAGCATTTCAACATGAACTGATCATATGTAGCGATCATAGAACATGCTTTGGCATGCCAACATGCTTTAAAAAGATGCACTTCTAACTATCAATACTCTAAATACTGTAAGATAGGAAAGAAAGAAACTGACACTGGGACCAACTCCTAGCGCTGGATACCCGCTTTGTATCGCGCACACCATGGGTACCAAAAGTAATACATATATGGAATGGTATTCAGGCAAAATACATCTTCCTTTGTTACATATAGATGCTGCATTATAATATTGAAATTAAAGTGTTACAAGTATCACATTAGCACACCAGGTGGCGCTCATATTCTTGCTTTGGAAGTTTGTGTGGAACCGACGACGTCAGTCTATGTCTATTAGTGTCCGGTAACCGGATGTATCGCCTAGCCTATCCCTATCTAGACATCCGGAAATCAACTTAAGAAAAGCTGGTTTTATTCTTATTTTTTAGGTATATTAATCTATTAGGATGTACCACTTATATGCAAAAATACAGTAAAACGCGTATATTTTTATATTCCATTGTCACTAGACTTACGCATGGCCAAATCATGTCTGTTTATGTAGTTGGGTAGAAAGTATGGATGCAATTATATGTGCTGCGAACTATGAAAGGCATATATAAACCATATCCCAATGTTCGATCGGGCAGGACTTTTAAATAGCTACTTTCATAGCATCGTGATAGATGATGACCCGTTTTCGTAAACTGCCGGTTACACTGCAATGACAAGCGTGTCGTGGTTGATTTGTATTAAGTCTGTTACATTTATTTAGAAGAAAATATTTTAATATAAATCACATAGAACTCGATAGAAATCACATTAAATCGAAGCCATCTAACTCTAAAGACTACAATAATAGATATCTGAATAAATCGAACAGGTATCTGCTCGCACGGAGTTAGAAAATTGATCGGTTTATGAAAGTCGAATGTCATTTGAGCATAAAATATACGAGAATCGCAACTCTTGTCGGTATTGACATTTTTCCTTGTGCGCCGTTGTTATTGTTTCCCTTTACACTAAATTATCGATAAACCTGCTAACTAGCATATTTTGCGCCAGATAAACTCGGCACTGTACGGTATTTTTTTTTAACAGCGCATCAATTTAAATTTAACTGTGAGATCAATAAGTAAGAAACGTCTACGGGCATTAATCTGGTCGTTATAACAATACTTACAAATAACTTAACCTAGCATATACAAAAAAAAAAAAAAAAAAAAAAAAAAACACGTTTGCGTGGCAAAACATTTAAATGGTCATACGAATTATTCAAACATCTGGTATAATTCTTTTTTTAATCAGACAATCATGAATTATTGTTTCTATTTCACTTTTGAACAGTATCTTATTTAGTGTTTTTGTAAGAATGTAATTTTGTAAGTGGCGAAATTTGACAGAAATAAAATCTTATTTTATGCTAACTAATGAAATACTGTATTCTATCAGTTAAATATTTTCATTTATTTTATGCTAACTAATGAAATACTGTATTCTATCAGTTACATATTTTCATATTTCATCACTCACACTGTGAAAATATGAAATCTATATTTTCACACTGTGAGATATAGCTCCGCCCCCTCATTGCATTGTGTATGAATTTTAAATTATTTGCTTAAAACAGGATGAAAATTGTAGCCGCACTTTGTTCTTCATAGTATATTTCTCGATTCAAATTATTTAACTTAAAGAGAATTTCATACCGTTATGCAGCAAGAAATAAAACAAAATGGAACTTTATGTTGCATGCGTCTTTATAACGTCACAGCACGTCTGACGTCATGTCTGTTTACGCGCGTCTGTTTCCCGCGCTGAGATTAAAATAGTTGCAAAATGCACATCTCAACGTAATTGAGCATAAAAGAAAAAGAAAATTTGTTTTGTTTTTCGTGAATATAGAATATATCTCACCTCGAAGTGAGAAAATTTTCACATTTTCACTCGCGCTACGCGCTCGTGAAACTATTTGAAACTTTCTCACTTCTCAGTGAGATATATTCCATATTCACTCAAAACAAACAAATATCCTCTATATCTCATCGCTCACACTGAGAAAATATGAAACCTATATTTTCACACTGAGAGATATGAGCTCCGCCCCCTCATACATTGTGTATGAATTTTAAATTATTTATTTTATGCTATCTAATGAAATACTGTATTCTACAGTAAATATTTCATATCTCATCGCTCACACTGTGGAATATGAAATCTATATTTTCACACTGTGAGAGATATGAGCTCCCCTCATACATTGTATGAATTTAAATATTGCTAAAACAGGATGAAATGTGCGCACTTTGTTCTTTATAATATATTCTCGATTCAATTATTTACTTAAAGAGAATCCATACCGTTTCAGCAATATAAAACAAAATGAACTTTATTTGCATGCGTCTTTATAACGTCACAGCACGTCTGACGTCATGTCTGTTTACGCGCGTCTGTTTCCCGCGCTGAGATTAAAACAGTTGCAAAATGCATTTCTCAACGTAACTGGGCATAAAATAAAAAGAAAATTTGTTTGTTTTTCGTGAATATGGAATATATCTCACCTCGAAGTGAGAAAATTTTCATATTTTCACTCGCGCTACGCGCTCGTGAAAATATTTGAATTTCTCCTTCCAGGAGATAATACCATATTCACCCAAACAACAAATATCTCTATACTTTGTTCTTATGTAATTCTCGATCAATATTTTACTTAAGAAATTCATACGTTATGCAGAAATATAACAAATGAACTTTTGTGCATCGTCTTAAAACGTCACAACACGTCTGACCATCTGTTACGCGCGTCTGTTTCCGCGCTGAGATTAAACAGTTGCAAAATGCATTTCCAACGTAACTGAGCATAAATAAAAGAACATTTTGTTTTCGTGAATATGGAATATATCTCACTCAAGTGAAAAATTTTCATATTTCACTCGCGCTACGTGCTCGTGAAATATTGAACTTTCCACTTCGAGGTGAGATATATTCATATTCACGAAAAACAAACAAATATCCCCTATTTATCATAGATCATAAAACAAGGAGTATATACGGGAAAGATAGTGAAAAAGTACGGATTGTTATGTCAGTGGTGAAATTTGAAAAATGGGAAATCATTGTCAATAATACAAGATTTAGCTTACCAAAAGGTTCCTTCTAGCGCATATTATATATTCTTTTTAAGGGTCCTATAACAGATGTCTAATGAAACAATTATGAAAAAATGTGTTTTGTTAGTTTACGTGCACTTCTCTTTTTAAGTATTTAGAGTTATTTCATACACAAACATTTATTTAATTTTAATAATAATCACTCACTTTTTGATTAGCGATTCTACCTAAATATTATCAACGGGCAATAAATAATAAAGATCTTCATTCTATAAACATTTCGGGATATATGGCCGACTGGGACCGTAAAATTCAGCTTCTTCTTATTTCTTTTTATTTATGTTTAATAAGGGTCCATCCGCCCTTTCGAGCACAGTATAGCATTTAAGCTATGTAGAGTATAGACCCCCGACATGTCACCAGGCATGCCGTTAAAGATAAATTTTGGAAGCCAAAATGGTGAAAATTTACCTCTACGCAATTTCCGTAGAGGTAGAGGTAGAGTATATGCCAAAGAGAAATAATGTTGATGCCAAAAGTGAAACACTGTCAAGGCCAATGAGACTTAAGGTATTGGACCCCTAATAGTAATTATGTTTAAAAACTTGCATTTACTTGGTATATTCTTAAAGTTGACCATGTTTCGCACTGTGTTGCAAATTTTAAACAACTTTTACCGTGCCGTTTTGTGTAAATTTTGTATAATGTATGGTATTTCCTCAAGCTCAAGTAAAGGCAAATTTCAATGTGATGGCCACTATCTAAAATGTTTGTTAAGAATTCATTACAACATTAATTTTGATAAAAGAAACATCAGACTATTGTTAAACAATTATAAAACACAAAATAAAACTGTAAACATAATTTTTTTCTAGGGTGCCTCAAGTAAACAGATTTAATGAGACAGAATTCTAACTCCAACACTGAAAAATTAAGGTCGAATCCTGTGGGTCTGCTTTGAATTTTGCTCACTTCATTCAAAAATAACCTTGGGGCAGAAGTAAAACCTACCTGCATTTCTTCCACAAAAGGTAAAGAATGAAGGCAAAATAGAGAACTTTTACCGCATGTAACTCAGTATTTTTAAAGATGTCTAACTCTACCCCTCCTGATTCAGAGGTAAATTCACTTTGAACAGCATGAAATCGCTTATAAAATGAAAATTTTACACTTTTGTACAATACATCCATAATAAGTCTTGAAAGAAGTAAAAACTTACTAGAAAAAAAGGAAAATATGGGGAAAAAAATTTGGTCCCAGTGGGGCTTGAACCATTTAGTTAATCTGTAATCTACATTATGACATGTTAGATTAAGCAGTTACATGATTCAAACTATATTATTGGTTCTTGTAAGGCTGTTATTACGTAGTTGTAATTCACTAAAGATTGACTTAAGATGCGTAAACAAACATTGTCAAAGAGGCCATTTGTAATGAAAATGCATGTGTCCAAGATGGCGGCGCTCTACTGGAATTCGGATGCCTTTGATGATACCCTTGTATCTATTACCTGCTCAGTCAAGTGTGACATGTTCACCATAAGTGTTCCTTCCCTTGAGAAGGAACAATAAAGTGGATATAAGGGAAGTGAGAGCTGGATGAGCGTTGGTCTCCGTTCTTTTCGCGGTAAGGATGTTTTGTAAGAATGTAATTTTGTAAGTGATGAAATGTAATCTCCCACGCATGTTCCCCTTCTTTTATGACCTATGATAAAATTTCATCTTTTTCAAATTTCGCCACTTATAAAATTATATTCTTACAAAATAGTTATAACCACAGGCCCAATCTAACGATATCCTTATGGTATAGCGTTTAAATAGTAAGAAAAAAGAAAAGGTAGGACACTTCCGAATACCCATATTCTCTTATTCATTAATATATGGTCGATTTCGATAGAATAAAATTTAAACATTAGTTGGAAATATTAATTTTAACAAATATACCACAAAAAATGTTCAAATAAGTCCTATTATAGCTATAAAATCCATGTTTTACATTTTGAATCGAGTCCAACATTTGCTTTGCTCCGCTGTCTCCGGATCTTCGGTGCGAATATCCTCAACGATTTCATTGGTTAATAAGTAAATTTTGACAGATACCGGGAAAAATCGATATACCTCGGCTATATACCTTCATCATCATTACTTCAATAGAACTGAATGAAAAAATAGCGCAAACAATAATAAACAAAAATGTCAATTCATTTAGACGAACTAAGGAGCGCTGCTAAGCGTGGCCACAACATTATTATATCGGGCCAAGCCGGTACAGAATATAAATTTTTCAATTTATTTTCACGAAATTTTATACCTTCGATATCGAAGGTTTATTTTTGTCCACCGCAATAAGGACTACAAATTCACTCCCTTGCAAACCGGATGTATACAAGCAGGGAAGATGTAGAAATCTGAAGTTCGAGGAAAATCGCTGATTTCTTTAAAAATACACTAGTGATAAAGGTTAAACTTATGCCGTAGGTTTATTACAGTAATATCAATTAATTAAGTGTATCGTTTGAACCGTCCGTTCTATATTAGCTTCAAACCAGATCTGGTGTTTCGGAAGTGTCCTACCTTTTCTTTTCTTACTATATAATGCTATACCATAAGGATACCGTTAGATGGGGCCTATGGTTATAACATCGAAAACGCCGGGGACTTAGCCCCTTTCCGCTCCTGCTATCTCCTCTCTTCCCTTTATAATCCCCTTCTTTTATGATTTATGATAAAATTATCATCTTCATATTTCGCCACTTAAAAAATTACATTCTTACAAAATAATTCTTAGTACGAAAAGCCGGGAACTTAGCCTCTTTCATCTCTTACTATCTCATATCTTCCCCGTATGTTCCCCTTCTTTTATGATCTATGATAAATTTTTCGTCTTAAAATTTCGCCACTTACAAAATTACATTCGTACAATTAATTCTTAATTCGAAAAGCCGATGACTTGGCCCCTTTCATATCTTACTATCTCATACCTAAAATTTATACCAGGGTATAGAAAAAATGAAAAAAAATCAATCATGTACTGTACCTTTTAAAATATTCTTGCATAAAAACTACTTTTTTCACTGGATCCGCCCATGTATTAACAGGAGAAAAATCGTGTGCAAACAAGGCAATTCACGTGCTGTTAATACCCGATTTTTATTTTTGAAATGCTTTGCCAGGGATATATGTATGTATTTTTACGCACACTGATATTTGGCATCTGCGTCTTGTTTCTTCCTTAACAACCTTATCTTGTAGCATTATAAATACAATGTAATCCATAGTATGTTTAGCTGTATCTGTTTCCAACCCCAAACGTACTGCCCCCATCAATGTACGCCCTAGCTTCTTTTAGAGTTCACTCCCTTTACAAAGCGTCTGTTCAGTTATTGTAAATAACTGTGAATAAATAAGTATCGCGTGTAACTTGTGCTATTGTTCGTTTTTAGGTATTATATTTATGATTTTGGTAAGTATCAGTCGGTATGTTTTTATCTAATTTCTCGAAGAATTTATATAAACAGCTTGGAAACTTGACACTACGTTCGTACTTATCCGTACTCCAACTGCGTGTCCGTACTCAATATAACTCGAATGCAAGGTTATTATTCTTGAAATTGTGATCGAGTCCACCAAATTGTGAAATGATTTGAACAATTATTGGTAATTTTATGTTTGTAATAATGAGAGATAAAAAAATCGCTTAAAAACCTTCAGGAGGTGCTTTTGATAGCGTTGTTTATTTCCGGGCCCTGGATACGGATATTTAAAACATGTTTACCGTTTCCAAGAACAACTGGAATGGTAAATAAAAAATGTACCGGAATCGTCAAGTCATCACGTATGAAAACAATACATAAATCGCCGTGAAATATATTTTTATGCAAGAATAGCGACAATACACGTTTGTTTTGTGTATTAACATCTGCAGAAGCCCTTGGGATATGTTTGTGACCTCGACCTTCGGTCTCGGTCACAAACAATCCCGCGGGCTTCTGCAGACGTTAATACACAAAAAAACGTGTATTATCCCTACATTATTAAAAGAGATGAAAAACTATCGTATACACTACCTTTAAAGTTATTGAAAACACAAAAACTACAGTGGAACAAAACTAGTGTAATATACGTTTGGAAAATATTTGAAAAAATATAGTGGAACAAATCTAACAAATCGTATACAGTACCTTTGCAGCATTCTGTAACATTTAAATCTAGGCATTATAACATAATCCAGTTTCAAGTTTTTAATAACTTCACAGGTTTTATCATTATTGACATGTTTGCAATGCACGTCTTTCTTTAAATTAAATTAAATAAACTTATCCTTCCAGCAATTTTGATACGGTATTCAGTCTTTTTGTGCATAAATATAGAACATAGACGACTGGCTGAGCCACTGGCGTAGATAACACAAAATAAGCGCTGCAGGCCTTTGTCGGCAGATAATTTTTCTGGACTCTTGTTTTCAGAATGTATGTTTTGGTCCTAGAAATGACGAAAAACGCTCATGCATGCATGCTTGACAAAACATATTCTCAGGGAAGCGTTCCACAGGATCCCTCTAGATTACGGGTCTTGTATTGTGCAGTGGACTTCCGGCACAGTTATAATTAGCATTTTTGTTAGTGATTATGTATTAAAAACAACAGTTTCTTCCTATTTTCTATTAAGCTTCCAGTATGAGAAATCTCATAGTTTACAAATAACAACAAATTATAAAAACAATACTATTATATTCTCCGTTCGTACGTTGGTAAAACCGAAACATTTTAAAATATGTAACTTCTAATGGAAAACTGTTATATTCAAGTTGGAGATTCAAAACCTAATTTCCCTCTCTTTGATTTCGTTCACAATCTTTAATATCTAAAATCCTTTAAACTGAATTATCCAATAGATTATTAAGTCATACATCACATGATTAGTTTATCAAATAAGGACCTATGGAATGCACATAAAAAGCGCGCCAATATTCCCTACTACCACGTGGGAAGCCAACACATGGTTAAAATAATGATTATACATTATTTACACTAATAAAACAGTCTCCTATTTAAAATATTATGGCAGGTTTTGACACAAAGTCTGATCAAGGAATGGTTAGTGAAAAGTGCATTTAGTTTATTTAGATCTGGCAAGTGAAAAATTCTGCTCAACAGAAACAGCTTTCTGCATCAGAATTATACGTAAATCGGAGTATATAACACAGTCAAACAAAACAGGCCTGTGTGTATAACCAATGTTAAATAGATATTTGAAACACGTTATGTGAAGCAGTACCTTAGAGGATTTCAAGAGTTTGACTCTTGACATGTTCAGCGGATTTCACCACAATATTAGCTTTGTTCTGTATGTGAGATGAAAGACAGAAAAGGAGGCTACATTGTTTTGTCTCATTTAACACTTTTCTTAACTTTTTCTTTCCAGTACAAGGAACATTTGCAGTTCATTAACGACAGTGGTGTAATGGAAGAAAATATCATCTTTGAAAGACCGGTTCAGAAAGAAGTTGGATGTTGTGCACTTCCTGTTTTTTGGAAATGTTCTCCGACAAAAATAATAGTAATTATATAACCATAATTGTTGGACAGCCTCTATGTGGCAAAACAAAACAAAACAAAAATACGTGTATACATATTCAATATATCTTCGTCTGATTCACTTAAAGTACTTTGTCCCCATGTTACAATTTTTGTACTTATTGTCTCCATAGCAACCCAGCATAAATTTAGAAAGTAATTAAAAGAAGATATGTACTTCTTATATAATTTTGCAATTACCTCACTCAATATGAAAAAAGTTTAAGAAAGCCAAGTAATCCTTTTGATCGAGTTTTACATTTTTCCTTTGGGCAGATATTTCAACAGTCTGCACGAAAAGGGTGCGTTTTTTCGGAACTCACATATTTTTTTGAGAAAAGGGAGGTAATGATCATTTTACAAACTTAAAATGAATTGTGTACATACTCATATCTCTCTACAGGTAAAAGTATATTAAGCTAAAATGTTCCATATTGCATTGTCAACCAGGATAGAAATATCAATTAAAATAAATTAATCTCGAGTGAAAATCTTGCATGTTTATGTGCAATGATAGGTTATTAAAGAAGATTTAAATATTCCTTGATCAGTAACTGGTTCGCACAAAGTGTTATATATCGGTTTGCTCAGCGAACACGAAATCCTAAATGACCAGTATGTGGTTTACAGTCAATGTTGAACACAGCAGAATAGGACAACTTGTTACAAAATGCTTTGTAAAGCACATTCAACTGTTGTCGCCCATGTGATCTACAGTTACATTTAGAATCCTTTAAGGGTTTGTTCCTTATCTTCTTTGTATCATCTCTGAGGTTCGTCATTCTCTTGAGACGAACTTTAACAAGTGGGCCATGACAGATCTCTCGCTACTAGTGTGTAAGGTCAAATCATCCGCGTGGTCCATAGTTATATTTAGAATCATTTAGAAGGATTGACAGCTGTTCATTGTGTGGCCTGTAAAACTCATGCAGAATGTGTCTTGTGGCTTCCAGCATACCGCCTCTTTTGATATTTATTGGTCTTCTTGTATTTCGTATATCAAGATCCATTATTTTTCTGAGGTTACTTTTTGATGGTATTTCTGAAACAAATAATATATGTTTATGACTTTGTTACCATCGTAATCATTTCTCATTTAAACCCGAAGTTTGTCTGTTACACTATTTAGATAAGACAAGATATTATACAAATAACATATAAGTGTAAGCTCTGAAGAGATTTTTTATTAACGACTCTTAAAGTGTTGAAAGGAAATACATGTAGATCCGATAAAATAAGATTAACTGGCACAATTTGGTCGAAAACAACCATAGTATGTTTGGTTGGAAACAGCCATAATAAATTTGGTTGGAAACAACCATTATAATAGATAGTTTAGTTATATCTTATTCATGCAAATGGACATACTTAAACCTAAAAAGTTAAATGTCCGAATAAGTGTCTCTTCTGGATCATCCGCAATATCCTCAAGTCGTTGAATAAGCACATGGTCACGTGGAAACACCTTGAGATAATCTTTAATAAAGACATGGTATACTCCACGACGTAACATAACCTGGAAAAGTTTAGAAGGTTTTTAAGTTATTAATTTCTGACCGGCAAGGAAGCAAATCGCCCATAAAGTCGCTCATATAGTAGATTATAGTTTTTAAACAGTGTAATTATAAAACTTCTTTAAAGAGCGGAATTCGTGTATATAATACTATGTAAATACTTGAAAAGATACTTACTATATCAACTGGCTTGAGATGGCATTTTTGTTTCATTAACTGTCTCTCGACATCTGTCATCTAAAACAATAACAAACACAAAAGCTCTATACCTTGAGAAAACCTTGAATACAATTAACCCCTAAAACGATAAATAGTAAGTTTAAACACAGATAACCTGGTGCAAAATGTTCGTTTTACTCATTCATGGTGGCCAATCACTTTTAAGCAATATTTTATATTTTTCACTTTTCGCATATTGTGTTAGAGTTACCTGAGTTAGATCCCTGTTAAAATTGTATTATTAATTTTTTTTATAAAAGTATGTTATTGCTTCATTCAATATGAAAACATTTAGAGAGGTGACTATTTCTTTAAAACATCGATATGTTTTCTAGTTTCACATTTCGAAATGATACGCACATTAAAACAACAACCTCTTGTCAAAATCTAACATGCATTAAGCACCAAGTGATCATAAATAGTTGTAAATGATCAGATGATGAAGTCAGGAACAAATCCGTTACAAGATCATAATTTGATTGACCACCTTTTAAAGTTGGTTCAGCTTATAAAATTCAAGAAGGGAACCCGATTTAAGGCATTTTATTGTATATCAAGTTAGTATAAATCACACATCTCCCACATAAAATATAAAAAATAATGTGAAGGTTTGATGAACGTTCTTGTTTATGAGATGCCGCAAATAACAACGAAAAGATGATACTGATAACTGACTGAATGAATGAGCTGATGACAATATGGTATACAGGTATATATATATAGGGCATCGAGTCCGCTTACAATAACGTCAATGTCCAGTTAAATCCGGTTAAAAAAAGTTGGAGTTGTACATGTTTTACAGGTTAAACTTTTCTTTCTCATTAATTTGACACTCACGATGAAATAACATGATAATTTATTTAAAGCTGAAGACTGGAAGAAAAAGGTGTCCGCTACAGCTCATCATGCCTATTGTCGCCAACTTCTCCTATTCTAGAAAAATTATTACGTTAGAAAATAATGAATGGTGATTATGATTTTGTTGTTTTTTGTGTTACTGTTGATTTTGATGCTGACAACGGTAAGGATGATAACGATAAAGAACACAAATTTGACGACGAAAAAACTGATGATGAAAACAATAAAATTGATAATGACGATGATGGCAATAAAGATGATGAGCCGTGACAATGACAATGATGACGTAAACAAATATGAGGATGATGATGATAATGATGAGGATTATATATTATTTTCATTTTTATTAAGATGATGCTGATGGCGTCAAAAAACTATGTAAGACTACGACGATGTCGATGGTGACATATATGATGATGTCGAAAATAATAATTAGAGTGATGAATATGACGTTGTTGAATGCGACATCCATAAAAATTACGATAATGATGTCAACAGCAATAAAACTGATACTGATAACAATATTTCTTGCATAAAAACTACTTTTTCACTGGATCCACCCATGTATTAACGGTATTTGGGAATATAGCAGAGGCCCCGACAGAGGGTAGCGATGAAACGGAGAAAAAACTGAGAGACTTTATCCAGGAAAAAATGAAAGTAGCGAAAGATTTAGCAGACTCAATGAAATTCGAGCGAGTACATAGGATGGGTCCAAAAGTTGATGGAAAATGTCGGAAAATTGTGGCAAAATTCATACACTTTTAAAAGAGGGAGTTGGTGCGAAAGCAATGGAAAACTTTGGAAAGCACACCGTATTTTGTGCATGAACAGTTGCCAAAGGAAGTAACAGAAAAGAGAAAGAAATTACTACCTAGGATGAAAGAAGCACGGAAGAACGGCAAGTCAGCATGGTTGGCATATGATACGCTCTATGTCGACGGAAGACCTGTGAAGGACTAGGGGTTCAGAGAGGATGAGCTTAAAATACTGCCATGGAATGTAAATGGACTTACTAGAGCTAAGCGTGAATGTGACGATTTTACCACAAGCATTGTAAATTACGATATTGTTTTTATGTATGAATCTTGGTCAAATAACTATAGCAATATTGAATTGTCAGGTTACCATAGCTGTAACTTCTACAGAAAGTTTCAACATCGCAATGCAAAGAGATGTAGCGGTGGCATAGTTGTGTATTTTAAAGACCCTCTGGCAGCTGGTATTGAAATTGTTATAAATCATTTTGACACTATAATTTGGTTAAGGTTAGACAAAAGCTTTTTCAATTTTGAAAATGATGTATACATCTGTGGGTCATATATTTGGGGAGAAGACTCTCCTGCATATAATGTTGTAAATGTTGACTTATTCAGCGTGTTAGAATCCGATGTAAATGACTTCGACTCCGAAGGATCCGTGTATATTTTTGGTGACTTTAATAGTCGTGTTGGTGTAAAAAGTGATTTTATTGTTTTTGACCGAAGAAATGATTATACTGATAATGATGACTATGTTCCCGATACACCCATAGCTCGGGCCTCCTTGGATAAATCATGCAATAATTACGGGGTAAAGCTCCTTGATTTTTGTAAAAGCACGAATTTACGCATAGTTGACCGTAGATTGGGTGATGATTATGATATTGGTAATTTTACTTTTGTTAATCCGATTGGAGCGTCCGTTATAGATTACTTGATGACAAAAGAATGTTATTTCAAAAATATTTGTACTTTTACTATTGGTAGCATGAATGAATGGAGTGATCATGCCCCAGTAACATTTTCTTTATCGTGTCAAAAGCAAATAACTAGCACACAATTAGAAGATGAAATAAGGATAAAATGGAACGCCGAGTGTCGGGATAATTTTCGTTCTGGTCTTATTTCCAGATTACCGGACTTAAACCATTTAACAAGTTCTATAGATATTACTCAAAGGTCGTCAATAAATAAAACTGTTAACCGTTTTACAAACATTTTAAGAGATGTTGCAGATCCTATGTTTTTAAAACATATTAAACGTAACACACATAGTTCCTTTTGTGATACGCCCTTGGGTAAAAAGGCTGAATGGTTTGATACAGATTGTCAGAATGCACGGGCACGTTATTTAGAATCTTTGCGATTATTTAATAACTGTAAATCCCCTTCAAATAGAGAGTGTTTTTGTTCACGTAAAAAAGAATATAAGGCAATTTCTCGCAAGAAAAAGAAGTGTTTCGAAGCGAGGAAATTAAAGGAGATTGAACAATTAAAGCATTGTCAGCCTAAGCAGTTTTGGAAATATTTTAGTTAGAAACAGAAAAAGAGAACAGATAGTGGGATTCCCTTAGAAGAGTTTTATGATTATTTTTCAAATTTAGAAAATGATTTATTTCAATGTAAAAATGAGGAGGCGGAAGATTTTTGTTCCACGCATAATTTTGATAATACTGATTGTCCCTTTGAAGAAGTAGATTGTGAAATCACAGTTAATGAAGTTGTAAATGTTGTTAAACAACTTAAAAGAGATAAAGCCATGGGTAGTGATCAACTGATGAACGAATATTTTACGGAGAGTATAGATATTATTGCCTCTCATTTATGTGATATATTCAACGCTGTATTGAATTCTGGTATTTTTCCTGAAATATGGTACGATGGTGTTATTATACCGCTGCATAAAAAGGGTGACAGTGGAGATGTCAATAATTATCGCGGTATAACGTTAGTAAGCTGCTTGTCAAAATTTTTTACTTCGATACTTAATAACAGAATTGTTGCATTCTGTGATAACAATAATATAATATCTGACGCACAGTTCGGCTTTAGAAAAGGTCGTTCAACAATCGATGCTATTTTCGTTTTAATGTCTACCGTGCAGCATTTCTTAAATAATAATAATATACGACTTTATGCAGCATTTATTGATCTAAAAAAGTGTTTTGATAGTATCTACAGAAACGCATTATGGTTGAAACTATATAGAAACGGAATACAGGGGAAACTGTTACGAATAATTAGGAGTATGTATGACAATGTTAAGTCGTGTGTAAAGAAATGTAACTCGTACTCTGATTATTTTTATTATGCATTAGGCTTGCGTCAAGGGGGGGGGTAATGTCTCCTCTGCTCTTTGCAATGTTTGTTGAGGACTTAGAATTGCAATTACAGTCACCCGAAAACCCCGGCCTATGTATAGATGATACAGCGTTGATTTTACTTCTCTTTGCCGATGATATGGTCATTTTAGGGAAGACCCCATCTGAATTACAGTCAAGTTTAGACCTTTTATACTTATATTGCAATAAATGGGGGTTGGAGGTTAACTCAGATAAAACAAAAATCATAGTGTTTAGAAAGCGAGGACGTGTATTATCAAATGAGTGTTGGACCTACAATGGCCATAACGTTTTGTAAAATGTAAATGACTTTAATTATCTGGGAACAGTGTTTAACTATACTGGCACTTTTACACTGAATCAAGAAATTTGTCAGGGAAAGCCTTAAAAGCCTTAAATGTACTCTTAATAAAATGTAATAAGTTAAAGTTAAAACCTAGAATTTTATGCCAGCTATTTGATGCTTTTGTTGGTGCTATACTAAACTACTCGTCAGAAATATGGGGTTATACAAAATCGGAAGTAATTGAAAGAATCCATCTAAAATTTTGTAAACGTATTTTAAATGTTAGAACTTCAACATGCAGCGTAGGTGTTTACGGAGAGCTAGGGAGGTATCCTCTATATATAACAAGATATGTAAGAATAATCAAATACTGGTGTAAATTATTACACTCAGATAATATCATATTGCAAAAAAATATGAACAAGGTTTAAGAGATTGTAAAAATGGCCATACTAACTGGGTTTCAAATGTAAAAAAGTTACTTAGTGAATTTGGATTTGCAGATGTATTTTTAAACTCTAATATAGTAGATGTAAAACTGTTTCAAAGTATCTTTAAGTAACGGGTCATTGATTGTTATACTCAAGAATGGAATGCTGCTGTTGCTAACAGTGCAGTACTTGATCATTACAAACATTTTAAGCAAGATTTATCTTATGAACCATATTTGGATGTATTACCCTTTGATCTTAGAATATACTACACACGATTACGGTTATCTGCACATTCTCTTAGAATACAGACTGGTCGTTATTCACGTATCAGAATACCTAGAAATGAAAGATACTGCTTACACTGTAATTTGTTAGATTTAGAGGACGAGTTTCACTTTTTATTTAAATGCCCGTCTTATGAAAACTTAAGGAAGAAATATATTAAAAGATATTTCTACCAAATGCCTAGTACGTTTAAAATGATACAATTGTTTACAAACACTAAACATGCTGTTATAAAAAACTTAGCAAAATATGTTAAAGCTGCTATTTCTGTAAGACTTTCACTGTTAAATAATTGATACTGTTGTTCATCCTCTATTCTTTGTACCTTTAACTTTGTTATACTGTATAAAAATGTTTTGTGTTTTTTTTTGCAACAACCACATCATCACGTGATACAAAATATTTGTATTTATGAACTATTTATATGACGATGTACTAAGTACAACTCTTAAATAAAATTTCTGTTCTGTTCTGTATTAACGGGAGAAAAATCGTGTGCAAACAAGGCAATTCTCGTGCTGTTATTACCCGATTTTTATTTTTGAAATGCTTTCCCAGGGACGTATATGTAATTCTGCGCAGATTGACATCTGGTATCTGCGTCTTTTCTCTTTCATAAAAACCTCTTCTTGAAGCATTAAAGATGCAATCTAAACCGCAGAATGTTTTACTGTATCAGTAACTAACGCCAAATGCGCTGCCCTCAACATTGTTCGTACTCGTTTCTTCCCTTGTTTACTCCCCTTTTAGAACTCTGCGTCAATTCAGATTTTGTAGACAACCGTGAATGTTAAAGAATCGCGTGTTTACCTGTGCGATTCTTTGTTTTTAGGTATCATATTTATGATTTTGGTAAGTATCAGTCAGTATGTTTTTATCTAATTTCTCGAAGAATTTATATAAACAGCTTGGAAACTTGACACTACGTTCGTACTCATTCGTAATTCAACTGCGTGACCGTACTTAATATAACTCGAATGTAAAGTTATTATTCTTGAAATTGTGATCGAGTCCACCAAATTGTGAAATGATATGAACAATTATTGGTAATTTTATGTTCGTAATAATGAGAGATAAAAAAATTACTTAAAAACCTTCAGAATGTGCTTTTGATAGTGTTGTTTATTTCCGGGCCCTGGATACGGATATTTAAAACATGTTTACCGTTTCCAAGAACAACTGGAATGGTAAATAAAAATGTACCGGAATCGTCAAGTCATCACATATGAAAACAATACATAAATCGTCGTGAAATATATTTTTATGCAAGAATAGCGACAATACACGTTTGTTTTGTGAATTAACGTCTGCAGAAGCCCTTGGAATATGTTTGTGACCTCGACCTTCGGTCTCGGTCACAAACAATTCCGCGGGCTTCTGCAGACGTTAATACACAAAAAACGTGTATTATCCCTACATTTACGACGATGGTGACCATAGCAATGAATGACAATCATGATGATGATGGCGATGATGATGATGATGATAACAATGACTATTGTGGTAATAACAGTGATGATACTGATGATGATATAATTGATGATAACGACGACGAAATTAAATTTGGTTATGATGATAACGTTTAAGACAACTTTGTAATTTGTGGTGGTGATGATGATGATGATGATAAAGTTGCTTGTAAAAATGATAAAAGAATCTATAAAACTCACCGTTGAAAACTGTGCCATAGGTCTATCATACATACAGCTTCTAAGTGTCCTGGTACGTAGGCACCTGTTATATATACTCAGTTCCCTAACAACAATCTGATGGAATATCTCTGCCGACTTGTTTGCACTTCTTGAGAAAGCCAGATACTCTGACCACAACCTAAATGAAATGAACAAAACTGTAAAATTTCACTTGCTAGTGTAACGTTCTCGAAATAAAAGCCGTGACTATAACCAGTTCTACAACGGTGGCCGATCTCCGAAAACAGTAGTAGTTATTCTTTCATGCCAGCGGTGGCTGATCTTCTAACATATGCTTCCATAACGTCAGCCAATTTTCTCTTAAAGGAGCTAATTTTTGCAGACTGCTTCAACAACAATAGTTTATTTTAAATACACGTGTTTGACTGAATCAACCATGACGACCGGATTCTACGATACGATTGCCGATTTTCATTCAAGATTTAATGCTTTTATACACCAGTACCAAATTCATTTGTTAGTAACGGCAATTTATCAGATCAATGATTTGTGTAATTATGTGATTAAAATGTAATCGTTATATAATGATTTGGAGCCATCGTTTCATCAAGTCGACTTAGGTCTCCAGTTTTTGTTTACGTGTGAGACAGTGCATTAAAAATTAATATGTTGGCTTCATAAATTTCTCACATGTGTATGCATGTACATTATACTCACCTATCAACAGGATTTCTAACGTTGATGAGTATCCTTGCTTGGCTGTTCATATGATAGATGTACTCAGCGTTGTTTTCAACTGGTTCATCATGACCAACATTCGACCCGAGGTAGGGCCAGAAATGTGCTCCCTCAAAAGTATTGACACTTGCCTCACCTAAAATAAAAATATCATATAAATGTATAAATATATAAGGAAAAAGCATGACTCAGGTATTTTTTTGTTATCAGTAAAAACAGCAGTGACATTAAAATGTGCATATACACGTGTATAGAAAAAACAACCTCGACTAAATTCGTCGATTCAAATTCAAAGGATGAATACCACAAAGTAATTGTATGCGATGTCACTCGTTGTATGATTACCTTCGAATAAGGCTCCGCATGATATAGTAATACTTTCATATTGCTTCTTTAGGAGGTATATATAGTAACAGAGGAGCTATATATCAGCGTAGGAAAGTCAAATTGTCGATCAGAATAATTCACTGGCACCAGACCAGAAAGAAAATGCCTATGTAGGCCTATGTGTTATACCCTACCCCTAGGTATTCTATAGGAACCATGGTCATGAACGGGAAAGTGCACTAACCCATTTCAATCGTACATTTCTCACCTAAAAACATACAGTTCGGCGAATAGGTACCTAGTATATTGGCAATAATTTATCTTCCATCGTGCACCAGTCACATTGTCACAACATTCCATATTGCAGAGATACTCCACATAGTTTATGCTTTCGTCAGCGTTACAGAAAAACTTGCGTGAACTTCCCTAATGAACATCCAGTCTAGAGGTCACGGCAGTGTGCAGATGTTAGGCGAAATGTAAACAAACAAAAGCAGAATGCAAAATATTCACAGTTTTACAATAAAACTCGAAATGATGAATGAAATTCATCTTGGATATGACTTTGAATTTGAAATCGTACAATGGTATACATCTGTTCTGTTTATTTATTATTCATTTTGCACATTTATGCTGCATATACATATTTTAGCATACACGTGTAGTTAAATGACGACTGACATACATTTTAACATCAGCCAATCAGAATTGTTTTGTAATCTAGACCGGAACTTCAACAGGGTAGTTCAAGCAAGTTTTTTTTTGTGTAACGTTGAAAAAACTGTAAACTACGCGTTATTTTTCTAAGATAAGAAATATTGAAGAAATGTGACTGATACACAATAGAAGATAAATTACTACTAGTTCAATATCCATAGTACACATTAACCGAACTGTATGTTGTAGGTATGAAATGTGCGATTGAAATGGGTTAATATATTTTCCCGTTCATGACCGTGGTTCTTATAAAATACCTAGGGGTAGGTTATAACGTACAGAGGCATTTTCTTTCTGGTCTGGTGCCAGTGTCCGTTTGCAAGGATTAAGACTTTTAGCATGAATGTTGCGACGATAAATAAATGTCTATTTTGCAAAGTGTCATTTAATTAGAGAAATAAAACCCATGTAGAAGTATGGCCTTAAGAAGTAGCGAACCCTTGCCATGCTTGATGTAAATATGTCAAGAAAAGTGGTCTTGCATGGAGTAGTCGTAATATATGACCACTTATGTCCATCGTACACAGTACGAAAGAACAGTTCAACAGCTGGACGCACGATAATACATTGAAAAGTGATATAATATTGAAAACAAATAAAATATATGTGCGTCTGTTTTTAATTATAAGTCTTTCCGTCTCTGCAGGTTAAGCTAGTGCAGCGGTTAGCTTTGGGCCCAATGGTTGAGCTAATGCAGCAGTTAGCTCTGGACCCAATGCGTTTGATCCAAAGCCTGTACACATATGCGTTGAGTCAGTGGGCACCATATAGAGTAAACCATATAGAATAAGTGGGCCTCTTTTTCCCCAAACATCAAAACACAATATATATATATATATATTAATTCTTTTTGGTTCAGCAGCTATCTCAGGATCAGAGATTTTGGTTTAAGCGATTGATTGGCTATTTACATCAGGAGACATGATTTATATACGACGCATACATCTTCGAAGGAACTATATATAAATGGGTGTTTTGAATACATTTCCTTAAAAAGCTATATTCGAAGGAAGCCATGACGGTATTTCAAATATATAAGCCATAACTAGTCTGGTAAATTGTGGTGGTAATTAATTCGTATAAATTCTCTCTACTTATAACAATTTAAAATGCGAACGTGTATCCTCGCGGAACTCGCGTATGAAACAGTAAACTGTTCTGAATTTAACTGTATTCCTTAATACATGCATATTATCATTATAAAATTCACTGTAGTCTCAAGATCAAATTACTTTCAGAGAGAAAATACCAATCAGTTAGATGGGCTAAAATGTAATTGCTGATTTGTGAGAGGGCAAATTTTGAACCAGTGTGGCCCAACATAACTCGATATACTATGCCTTTTACACCAGTGTGGCCCAACATAACTCGATATACCATGCCTTTTACACGAGTGTGGCCCAACATCACTCGATATGCAGTCAACCTTGCTCTAGAGACCACGTGTATTAAGAGACCGCCATTTTAAAACCCATTTTATCAATGAAAGAACAGCAGATGTTGTGTTAAGAGACCATTTCATTAAGAGACCACTTTAAAGCCTTCCCTTGAGTGGTCTCTTAATACAAGTTTAATTGTACTATGCCTTTTACAAGCATATTAAATGCAAGTAAATTAACTGTCTCTATGGTCAAATTTTCTCCAAAACGATCTATAAAACATAAATTTAGTATAGTGTACTCACCAGTAATTAAGCTTGACCTGCCAGAGTTTAACAACGCTTTAGAAATAGGAGAGAAGAACGTTGAGGTGTAATAAGATAAGGACTTTTTCCTCCCTGAAATATCATGAAGTGTTGCAATATCATAGGAACTAAGATACATGTCACTGTTTTAAAGCTACCTGCTCACAAACGGAATATAAATATATCTTCATTTACACAAATTTCGATATTAAATGTACATCTGACACTTAGAAATCTAAATAAGAAGATGATGACAGATAACAGACATTTCACTTACTTTCAATTTCTCTGTGTAAACGAACAGTCCATGAAATCAAATGTCACAAAACACCAAAATGCCACTTTTACAAAAAGACAACTGGTGACCGGATTCATTTGTAGTTGAAGTTTTTCTTGAAAATGTAACTATCCGACATGTAAAGTTGGCATCAATTTTAAAGTCCTCTTTTTGCTGATATGTAAATGGTGTTGTGTTAATAAACTAATGCAAGTTACGCATAATGGAGTATAGGTAAAAGGGTACTCACAAAAACGGTTCGCTGACAACCAATTTGGTTCTTTCCTTGTTGGTGCCTTAAAATCTGGATGAAGGGTGATCCTTTTGAACAAATCAGTCGTGCCGCACTTGGCCACCCCCACAAGATACATATACGGCAAACACTGCAGTTTTCTTCCCTCATACTAGCATGGATTCTTAAACTTTTTGGTGAAATTCAGCTTCTTCTAAAAAAGCGATGAAAAACGAATACCAGTAATTTGCTTCGAACCAATTTTGTATATTTTTCAAGAAACACGGACACTGAAGATCGAAAATCGAAAATTTTGAGTAAGCCTTGAACTTCAAGCCATTCTAAAATGAAAATTTAAATTCTCTAAGTGTCGAACTTGAAGCTGGAGGTGAAGTTCGAGCAAAATACAACCGTAGCTTGAAATTGGATCGTAAGAAAATTTGTATTTCGATCTTCGATCTGGATCATTATTCAATCGTAGCTCGAAATTCAACATTTTTAAACCTTATCTGGCTTCCTCCATATTTACCACAGCTCGATATTTAAACTTTTTCGATCTTCGACCTTGCTCAAAATTCAGTCGTAACTTGTAAATTCTCCATTTTGATAATTTGAATTTCGATCTTCGAGCTTGCCCGATGTTCAAAGCTAGCACGAATTCAAAATGTTTGATGTTAAATTTTGATCTTCGAGCTCCTTCTCGAAATTCGACTTTTGGAAAATTTTAATTTCGATCTTCACACTGGCCATAGCTTTACCAGATCAAGTGGTTCCAACGTTAGATGCATTTCATTTGTATTGTCATTTTTCAACGGCGATCATAGAGGTTTAGTACGTCGTTTTTGTTTTATGGAGGACAAATAAAATATTGTCTTTTCCCTGGCCAATTTTAACGTTCTCTGTGATTTATCTCTCTGAAAATAAATGAACGCTACCACAGGAATATGAATGAAAATATGTACAAACAACTGATCAATACTTTTATCATGGACTAAATTTTATTTATTTTGTATGAATAGCTCAAATGCACAACAAATCAGAAATGAAATCGCAATGTATTGGTTTTAAGGGGCTAAAAAGTAACCAACTGTAACTATACGGATTTAAAGAGTCAACCCGATTTTGGTATGCTGTTCAGTGCCATTCGTGGAGGAGATAAATATCCGGGAACTGGTTCTTGTTTTTACGAACTTTTACTATTATTATCCCCCGCCGATGAAATCGGGAGGGGGGTACTGAAATGGCGTTGTCCGTCCGTCACGTCCGTGCGTCCGTCCACAGCCATATCTCAGTAACTAGCAGGAAGAATTTCATGAAACTTGAAATAAACATGAACCAACTTACTGTGATGATGCCCGTTAAAAATTTTTTTGATCGGTCAATTTTCCTTAGAGTTATTGCCCTTGATTTAATGAAAAATGCCCAAAAATGTCCGTCCGCAGCCATTTCTCAGTAACTATCAGGTAGAATGTCATAAAACTTGTAATAAACATGCATCAACATACTGCGATGATGTCCGTTAAGTTTTTCTTTTGATTGGTCAATTGCCCTTAGAGTTATTGCCCTTGATTTAATGAAAAATCCACGTCTGCAGCAATTTCTCAGTAACAAGCTGGTATAATTTCATGAAACTTAAAATAAATATGAACCAACATACTTCGATGATGCCTGTCATTTTTTTTAATTGGTCAATTTTCCTTAGAGTTGTTGCCCCTTAATTGTTTAAAAATCTACAGATTTGTACATAACAAACCAACCAAATGGTAGAATTTCATTAGACGTCTTTCATTCTTTTCCATGAACATTTATCATAAACATGTGAAGTTGTGTACCCACACCTGGTCGCCACCTTTCCTTGGTCACACCCCCTCCCCCCCCCCCCCCCCCCCCAAAAAAAAAGTATTTTTTCATTCCTTTTTATATTTTTTTCAAACCTTCCATGAATATTTATCAACATGCAATGTTGTACCATTCCCCCACCTCACTCATCCACCCAGTCATGCCCACCATCCTAAGCATGCATCCCCCCCCCCCCCCCCCCCCCCGATTTTTTTTTGTTCATTTTTAAAATTTCCATCAATATTTATAATCAGCATATGATGTTTTGTACCCTCACCCAGTCACCCCCACTGTGCCCCCCCCCCCCCACCACCCCCACCAAAAAATAGCATTCATTTTCTGTTAAATTGATTTCGACTAATGAAATTATTTGCCTCTTAGTAACATCCTTAACTTTTTGCCGGATATATTGTTTTGCCGTTCCTCACCACAAACCCTTTCGGCGGGGGATACCAATTCATCGAATTTGCTTGTTTACTTAATGATATTGTTCGATATTCATCATTGCTTTATGTTTTTGTGTTGATGTTTTTGACAATGTCCGCAAAAATATGTTAAATGTACAAGCGAGCATAAAAATGTAAAAGTACAATAAATTAGAAATGGCGGGATCAATATAATGATATAAAACACTCTAAGTTTATTCGTCGTTAGGCTTTAATGACTGTTTTTAAGACGGATAAGATTTCGCAAGTAAGACACAGAACAGTATCCACTCGAAACGGCGTTGCATTAGGTTTTCGGCCGATTTTTCACAAATAACCCTGAATAGTTCTATGAAAATACACACGCTTTGTTTTAAGAGGTAGCCCTTTACATAAAAAGTATTTGAACAGTTACTTGTTCCCAGATAACACTATATTTGATGCAACATTGTCAAAAACTGTCAAAAATCTCCTACCCCCGCTGGACTGTACAGAAGTGTTTGAATAAACGGTACAAATCTCAGCTAAATGGACATACGTGCTAAAACATAGACACATTTGCGCTCCAGGTGCACCCATCGTTTTCATTTGATTCGTTATTCAACGGGTAGAAATTCCTTTAAATCATACTTACAATACCGGAAATTTGTAGTATCGGCCATATTTCTCCATCTGATCGGCGTAAAATTCATCGCTCAAACAACTTTGGAACCACTTGATCTGATAAAGCTATGGCCAGTATGATCTTCGAGCTGCCTCGAAATTAAGATTCGAAATTCAACATTCTGAAACTATGATTCGAAGATCGACCTTAGAGCTGGCCCGAAGTTCAAATCTAGCACGAATTTCAAAATGTTTGATGTCGATTTTCGATCTTCGAGCTGACTCAGAGTTCAAAGCTTCATACTATATACCCGGATAATCTTGACTCTGTTCAGCGACCCTGACTCAGTGCCAACACCGCGGCGAAAAGCCGATACAACTTTATTTTCTATATAATTTCGGTATATAAAGGTATGTTTCGGTTGTTATATTTATCTCCATGGCATTGATCAAGTGTATATTTATTTCAAATGTACCATATTAAATATGTAAACCCTTGTGTTCTCAGACCGAATACTGAAGAACAAGGCAAAATATTGAATTATTTTTTTTTATAAAAAATCTTAAAGAATACTTATATGCTTTTGTTGCCCCTACTTTTTTGTTGTTTGGAAGCAAAAGTGCTTTATAGGCCCGTTTACATTATGTTGTTAGCTTACTGCATATTGACTAAATAGGCTCTCAGATGTGCTGGTAGCAAGAAAAGGGATAAAAACCTAACTTCGGGTTGATAATAATCGAACTCAGTTTACACGAGGAATGAATAAAAACCTAACTTGCACGAAATCCTGGAAGAATTAACACATTACTGACTAAATGTTCTATGGAAATGAATGAGTTCTCATGTACATAATGTAAGCTAAACGACTATATGATCTACTTATGATTTGGGAGCCAGGCATGTCACAAGTTGAAAATGTGTATTATTGACTATTTCAGGGGCTATCGCTCTGGAAATAACATGATAAAGACTCATACATATACAAGGTTTCATAAAAATGTATGAAATACTTTTTGATTTAGGCGCGTCACGAACTTACTTTTCTCGGACGCGCGGACGGGCGGACAATACCAAATACTTTGTTATTGTTTAAATGAGATTAGATTTATGATTAGTTTATTAAATATGATAATGCGACATTTTTCAGACAGCTAGTAGGGAAGATTGTTTGTTTGTTTTGGGTTTAACGCCGTTTTTCAACAGTATTTCAGTCATGTAACGGCGGGCAGTTAACCTAACCAGTGTTCCTGGATTCTGTACCAGTACAAACCTGTTCTCCGCAAGTAATTGCGAACTTCCCCACATGAATCAGAGGTGGAGGACTAATGATTTCATACACAATGTCGTTTATCAAATAGTCACGGAGAACATACGCCCCGCCCGAGGATCGAACTCACGAGTCCGCGATCCGTAGACCAACGCTCTACGTACTGAGCTAAGCGGGCAGGTTCTTAGTAGGGAAGAAAATAAGGAAGGTGGGATGGTCATGGTCACAGAACTTCGAGCATTTGTGGTTCATACATGAAGCAACAGCTATGTTTCCGGTTTGTTAGGTGTAATTATCCATTTTAAGTTCGTACTTATCCAGCATTGTTTTATTTATTAAGAGTTAGGTCCATGTTTCGGAGAAAAAAGTTTGAACATCATCAAATCATAGAAAGAAAGCATTGTTTTACATGAAAAATTAACAACATATAAAACATTTATATTATTCCACAAATCCATTGTCAAATTACTCATTTATATATTGAATTCCGGAAAGGGACTGCATGAAGGGGCCACACTTCTGGACAGTTAAGCACCTTTAAAAACTCACCAATTTTAAAAAGCTGTTACATGTCTTCGTTTTGATGCATCTGCAACAACGTACGAGTGTTTAAACTTAACATCACTAGGTAAAACATCGTTTTTGACAATTGTTTACATTTATTTCTTTACAAATGCCATTCTATTTTGAAGGGGGACAACTCCTTCAGAATATTTAAGTATCCAATTGGGTAAAACATGTATTGGATAGATAAGTTGTTTGTCAAGATGCTGTTCGTTTACTAAAAATTCTGTTGTTTGTGATATACTACTAAACCTTAATCAAGCATGCGTGTCGTAAAAACAAGCTACATTATTGTGTTGCTATAAACTTTTAAAATTTCTTAAATATGGAGGTCATGTAAATTTCACGATGTTGAATCGTGTTTATAAACATAGTATAGTGAACGTTTGATTTCCTTTCTTTCACTGACAATCAGTAACCGCCAATATGACAATAATAGGGAAAAAGCATGTAACTGAAAAGCGGTTTTGTCTTTAGTCTGTTTGTTTTGTGTTTAACGCCGTTTTTTATCAACGGTATTTCAGTTATGTAAAGGTGGGCAGTTGACCAGTTAGTAACCAGTGTTCCTGGATTCTGTACACTGTACAAATCTGTTCTCCGCTAGTTACTGCCAAATTCACTACATGAATCTGATGTGGAGGAAGAATGGTTTTATACGCAAAATCTTTTATCAAATTGTCACTGAGAACATACGCTTCGCCCAGGGTTCAAACTCACGTCCTGGTAATCCGTATATCTGCACTCTCCTTACTGAGCTAAGCGGGCGGGTGGTCTTGTCTTTAGACATTAATTAAAAAGGTATACCGATTTTATTATTAGCGTGCATCCATAGTTTCTGGAATATAACGTAACTGCATAAAATGATAATATCAAATTATTGTATTTTTCTATAAAGAATAAAAATGTCAAAAAGCTCATACCATATTCATTATATCCATCATATCGTCAACTGTTATATTGCAGTTAACAGGACCATCAATGTCTCTATTGTACGTTATAGGTTTTACAGAGAAGATATTTCCCTCTACCATACTGTTGTTTCCAACATCGTAGAATTGAACGCTAAAACGGAAGTGGTAACTGTTCCGTCGAACTAAAGCCATTCCTACTAGCAAAAGGGTACCAACAAACAAACAGATAATGGACTTCCATCTGAAATATGAAGATAAATCATTAGAAACAGTGAGAACAGTAGTCTACAGATCTATGAAATTCACCAAAGCTCTGTTTCTTCTTTTTTTTCAACTAAAGGGGTTGTGTGTCGTTAGTTCTAGCGGCGGATGATCATAGTGTATTTGTCTGTTTGTGATGTTTTGTGTTTCCTTTAAAATTTCCTACTCCATCGTATTTTTAACTATAGCTATTTAACGAACAGTTGTTTTACTGCTTTTTTTCAATATATTATTATAATCTTCAAAATATTTTGATTGTTAAAAATATTAGAATTGTACAATCAACCACACAATCTAACACAAATACTTTTGAGCTACATATATGAATATTTGTTCTTGGAAGCACCCTGGATAAGATAATGTTGCAATAATCTTTTGTCCGACCAGTTTGTATATTTTGTTTGAATGCTTGTATAAATGTGGCATATGCATGTGTGTTTATACAATAAAGTATTATTTAATTTTAACTACTTATTTCTTTTCTATTTTATCGCAAAAAATTAAAGTATTTAAATAATCGGGAAGTTACCCTACTTTTCTATAAGCTTGTTGTATACATCAATTTAAAATCGAATCGAGACGCACTTTTAACTAAGTATAAAGTACTATTTTTATAGCTCTTTGGCCGTAATGACGATACAAAAGCTGCGCATCTTTTGTCAAACATTGCCTTAAGCAAGTATATGTTTTATAGTATATAATGCTAACAATAACAAAAGTATGGAAACAATCGATTATCTGATAATTTAACCGATTCGTCGTATACTGTTTATAACAAACAGCGGGCATGATAATGAATTAATTGTGACTCTCAACATGAAATATCTGTTTACAGTGTATGAAAAAATAAAGCCTCCTTGTATACTTAAACCTTTAGCCTGCTGGCGGCAAGTGATCTTGCCTTTGCGGCCAGTGCAGATCAAGATCAGCCTGCATATCCGTATAGGATGATCATGGTCTGCACTGTTCGCTAAATTCAGTCAGTAAATTTTCAGTAAACAAACCTTTGAATAATAAATGGTATTGCCCAAATTGAATATTTTAAAAAATAAGTCGGCTAAAGGTTAATTTCTACTTACATTTGCAGGGTTTTTTATTTTACAACTTTCATATCAGTAAATCATCGGCAACCAACAGCCGAATGGCAAATGTTATCATTACAAAGCGAGAGATAGCTTAGGGAGAAATGCACTTTTTTTCACATGACGACGGAAGTTATGAAAGCAGTGGTAGTAAACCGGGCGTAATTACCTGTGGAACGATTGCTTTATGGGCCATAAGATTCATCGGATCTGGTGCACAGACACTTTTGGGGTCAGGATCTCACCACTTCTCCGCCCCTGTCATCAGTATGTCAATATATCTTAGTACTGAAACATGAACTGATCATACGTGGCGATCATAGAACATGCTTTGTCAAAATTTTAGCATGCTTTAAAAAGTGCACTGATTATTATCTATGCTCTAAATACTGTTAGATGGGAAAGAAAGAAAACTGACAATTGGACCACCTCCCTGCGCTGGATACGTATACCGGCTCTGTATCGCGCATGTCCGGTTTCCACTTCGTCTGACTTCCGTTACCTAAGGTAAGATTTAAGACCCGGCAGACTACACAGAGCTAGGAAAATCGATTTAAGCATACATTTATTTTACGCAGTAATTACTCGTAGTTCTATAAATATCATAAATAACCAGTCGAATATAAATGCCTTTATAGTGCATCTACCTACTTTATTTTAAAAACAACAACAACAAAAAAAAAAAAACAACAACAACAAAAAACAACAACAAAAAAAAACGTACCCCGGGCCAAATACGAAACTGTCCCCTGCCACTTTACATTCTTTCTTGATTATTTTACACGCACCTGTATTTATTCATACATGTGTAAGACAACATCAACTCTCAAAATTTCAGTTAAACAAAAAAACAGACATGGATCTAGTATTTCTAGTATCTATATTCTCTTTGTGAATATTTGTGTTTTTAATGGAGCATATACCGTATTTCCCATCGGTATGATGATAGTAAATTTTAATTAAGCCAAAGAAAGGGTTGCCTTGCACAGCTCGTCAGTGTGTTTCGAGAAACTTGATGAGTTTAGTCGGAGCAGAATTTCTAGTATATAATGTAACATTGATGCAAATGGGTTGAATATTATACTGTTTCATGGAAGTGACTTGAACTCTTACTGCGGAGTGGTTTGCGGGTTTCAATCTTTCTGTGCTTTCAGCGCTTTGATTCTTAAATCGTAAGCTCAAACAATTTTGATACATTTAACCGTTGTTAAGAAGTTTCGAAGTAAAGTGCAGAATGTTGTGCTAATCAATTTAAAAGCGCCTCGTGAGCTTTACTTTTCGAAAAGATTTTTTTCTCCTTTACACTTTGCAAAAAAGAATGTTAAGTTCAGTGAAATATGAATATATAGGACGCAGACAAGCTACATGACCAAAAAGTGATGTAAAAAATGTCGGAAATTAGAAGGTTTTAACAATTTCAAAAAAGTAGTCTTAATATGATTCCGTGCGTATCACGATTTTTTGTCCCTCTTAGCCAATAGCCTACGCAGACAATGTTTATATATATATATATATATATATATATATATATATATATATATATATATATATATATATAAAGAAAAAATAAACAACATTACATGAGTAACATTATATTTGCCTACCGGTTTCGTTTATACTCATCAGGGCAAATAAAACAATATGGCGTCAATAAATGTGTAAATAAAGCCATACAAATACCTAGAAGTACATTATTAAGCGTTCAGAATAATAAAAGTGTAAATATTATACCATATATTTCTACATTCAATCCTAAAAGCAGGGAGCTATTTGGGATATTAAAAAGTAACTTGGATATTTTAAAAAATGATGATACTATGAAAAGAATACTAAACGACACGAAAATCATAAAATGTAAAAGACAACTTCCGAATTTAAAAAGTATTCTTATTAAATCAGAATTTAATGAAAACAGAACTTTTCCATCAGTACAAAAATGTAATGACCCTAGATGTAGTTTATGTATTTGTATTATTGAAGGGTCATCTTTCAGTTTAAATAATAAAATATTTCATGTTAAAGAAAGCATGGACTGTACTGTTCGAAATGTATTATATGTATTGGTTTGTAATGGATGTAATGAATTTTATATTGGTCAAACAGGAGATAAACTCAGAAATAGAAGGACAGTACATGACCAACAAATAAGAGACCCATCAACAAGACAATTACCTTTAAGTACTCATTTAGATTTATGCTCTAAAACCGTTCCTAAATTTTCTATATTTCCTTTTTACAAATTTCATAGTAATGATGTTTCAGCTAGGTTATCTAAAGAACGCTATTTCATTGATATTTTTAAACCGAAACTTAACCAAAACTGATGACGTTACAATATTAACGTTGTGTACACATGTGTACGCAAAAATGACGTTGCTTAGCAATTACACATTTATTGACGCCATATTGTTTTATTTGCCCTGATGAGTATAAACGAAACCGGTAGGCAAATATAATGTTACTCATGTAATGTTGTTTATTTTTTCTTTATAATATACTTGATCCGGTACAAACTTTTACATTTTATATATATATATATATATATATATCTCCGTGCATTATTTTATCACGGGCGGGCACCTCGCCAGAATCGCCGGCTTTCCGTTAGGCAACAGGATGCCTTCCTCAAATGAAGAATTCCACACCCTGAGGGTGGCTGAAAGCGACCTCGGTGAGGGGCAAGTGATTCTAAGTCAGCCACATTAACCTCTCACTCATGGAGGCCCCCCTAGCCACGGCATAAAAATCGATATAAATTGTGACTTTGCAACCTACACATTATCGATATCTAATATCAACTTTAAAGAAATAAAATATGATTAAAGTTATACTATCAGATCATTTTATTTTCATTATATAATTAAAAAGAATATCTGAAATAATCGGGAAAAAATTACATTCGTACCTTGCAACAAGATCAGCATATATCTTTTCAAAATCCAGATAGTACATTTTCAACTTATAGTTGTGCACCTTTGTCAAGCGTTTCCTTAAGCATGTATTTTACTACTTAATATGTGCTAACAACAATAAAAGTGTGGAAAATATCCAATAATTCCGCCATTTAACCAATTCACCGTAGAGCGGTCCACTGACGATCTAAGGTAAAACTGTACACTGTTTGTCAAGAGGCGTCCCGTGCAGAAATTAATTTTATTAAAAGAACAGCACCGCTGGCGTCGGTTTTATTGAAGGTCAATCTATAGATATCTTTTCCAAGAGTAAATTCAGTTTAACGTCGCATCGACACAATTATAGGTCATATGGCGACTTTCCAGTTTTTGATGGTGGAGGAAGACCTCGAGGTGCCCCTCCGTGCATTATTTCATCACGGACAGGCACCTGGGTTCAACCACCGTAAGCCAGTTGGATTGTTTCCTAACATGAAGAATTTAACGCCCCGAGTGAGGCTCGAATCCACATCGGTGAGGGCAAGTGATTTGAATTCAGCGACCTTAACCACTCGGACGCGGAGCACCCCCCCCCCCCCCACCCTCCCCCAACACACACACACCCTCGACGTAGCACAGCGACAAGTTACAAGATACAAGACACTTTATTTAACGCCAAAAGCATTACCTCATGAATTATTTCCAAACAAATAAATAAAAACAAATTAAGATTAAAGCGGCTAAAGGGAAAAATAAGCAGATAGTTACAGGCTTAGCAGATTACAACGATTAATAGCGATGCGTTGGTAAATGTTAAAAAGTAAACTTACATGTACATATGATACATAACACGTATAAACACGAAAATACGAAAGCACAAACCTGAGAAATTTCTTTACCTTATCTAATATACTAATGAATATTTATGTTGTACAGTGGCAAGCTGATCTCCGTCCACTCTGTGTCGATGCAGTCAATACAGAATGCATGCCATATTAGATTGCCCTCTGTATTTGTGCGGGAGAAATGCTCTTTTGTAAAGCAAGCTCTGTTAATATTACTTTCAACTTACCAAGTGGCAATGAAAAAATAAAATTATTGTTTACACACCCAGATCAGATATGATCAGAGTAATAGCAAAAACCTGTTGCAATATATATTGAAGCACAGTAATTAAGAGGATTTATGTTCTTTGTTGAAATAAATCTATTTAATTTGGGAGCGCGTTTGTTCACCTGATGTTATGCCTCGCCGCCTCAAGTCACATGACCATTATAGGTAGATAGTTATTAATAAATGTGTATAGTCATGTAAAAAGGGAACATCAATCTGGTTAAGTTTTATTTTCCTAAATAGAAAAGGCTCTTTTAAATTATTTTCATTAGAAATAAGAAGTTCATGGGTATTATTTATATATCGAGATATACTGATAATATAAGCACGTCATGACAGATTGAATCAATTTTGACAACAATTTCTTACAACGTCATTTCTACACTGATCCATTTAGTGTGGCGGCACTCAAAATATTCAGTCCTTTGCACGGAATTTTCCTGCGTTAAGACTGAAAACTGCCCATTTCGTTGCGGACAGCTGTGCAGGAAACATCGTTCGATTTAAAAACCCCTCCCTCCCAAACCCAGATTGCCAGATTGATGTCCTTTAATTGTGTTTCTGTACGAATATCTCTTTGTCGCTGAATTTTTTGTATTTTCAGCACTACAACCATTTCAATCTTAAGTCGCCAATGTTCTGCAGCCAGTCTTCACTGCCAACTCACCATGCCATGCCGCTCGAAACTCTACATCCAGTACAGTGCTGACAACACTTTTGTTGTGTGTATAAACATGTTAAACAATATTTTTCCATGGGAGAACAAACTATTTCTTTAATTGTGCGTGCATATACTCAAGTTTGCTGGTATGCTTTATTTGGAATTTTAATCATCATTGAACAATACGATTAAATGGAATCAGCTTGAATTTTAAAACTATTAGTTTATAAACATTTTGGATGGCTATATAGCGTTTGTACGGAATGTGAATGTATATATATAAACTTGATTTATGAGTAATCGTACATTGAATTGTAATGAGCTAGCATTATTTGATATCATCATTTTCGAATCATTTCGTTGTCGTGACTTAAATAGCGCTTGAAAACTGGCAAACTTTATTCGAGGTAGAGTGAAGAAAGTCTTCTTTATCAAAATATTTGGCTCCAGCCAATTCTAATTTCAGTTTAACTTGTGTCCGTGTTGTGAGCAATAATTAGTGATCCACAAAGTATTTGTTGCATACTACGGCAGTATCAAAAATAAAAGCTCACTTGTCTAGGTTGACCTTCTCGTATCTGCAACCTCGCGCTCGGTTGGTCATCTCTTATTATTGGTGTTATTGGGCGGGCGCTCTTTAACCGTCAGAGGGGGCCTTGTACCTTGTGGTCGGCCATTCACCTGGTCCACTGATTGACTGTGTCTTATATAAACAGGGATTTTCAACTTATCGGCCATACGATTATTAGTGATCAGTCGAAAGTTGCATTTATTATATGTACGTGTAGGTCCGTACATATTGTTTAATTTGTGGATCACTTTGCTACATACCTCTAACACTTGGGTTATGTTGAAACAGACATGTAAATCCCCCCTGTTTTGTATTTCCAGTCTGTCGGTTAGCTCAGTCAATCACTGGATGGATTATATATATTATTTATTGTAGCATAGTTTGCTATAACCTTTCCCTAGCTCCGGGTCCGAGTTTAATGCATTTATTTTTCTTTTTTTTAGTTATATCACAGTAAAATTTATCAATATATTTTATTTTGGTGTATGCGCGTTGGTTTACTGAAAACTTTCTTAACTTGCATCGGGTCTAGTTTTGTCCTTTAAGTTTCATATTGAATTAACCTAACATAGTAAGGACAAATTTGTTAAAATATCATCTCATTGTTTAAGAGACCTCTGGGAGCATTTTCGCCCCGTTTTCTCTTTGGCTTGAGGATTTCTTGTACCTAAGGTCCCGTGAGGTCTAGTTTTTTCCTCGCCTATTACCATAGTTTTCTGCATCATCGCGCTGCTATGTTTGTTTCTATGCATTTTAGCTTGAGCACGTCTTTCATGTTTTTCCATTCATTTACTATGTATAAAATTTGACATTTTCAATATGCCATGATCATCTGAAAATTAAAGTCACGGCCTTATCCCAACATGAACTGGTTTTTTGTTGTTACTGAATTATCTGTTAAATACAAACAATGTGTGTTGTGATGTCATTTTGGTTTCGTGGGCGTGTAGTTTCGTGAATTAAACAAAACAACTTATGTGGTGACACGTATTCGTGGAATAAGAATAATTAAATAGTAAATGCACTTATTCATTAGTTTTAAGGGGACGCATATTGCTACATTCACAGTTCATACAGCAATGCGGAAGGGATGCATATTCAAGAAATCGATGGTGGGAAAATAAAGAACATATTCCTAAACTGATATAATACTGATGGACACCTGTAATATTCAGTATTTTGTGGATAAGGATGTGGTACTATGAATGTAATAGGAAAACAGAGGTGTTTGTGAAAGTACATTCAACACAAAATATTAAGCTTTTGTATAAGGAAAAAACAGGTTTTTTTTACAATAACAGTGTTCCAAATAATGTTGAAGGGATGAGATTTTCTTTCTAACACACCAGGTTTGCTTAAACATGTAAAAATTTAACGCCACGTCAGTTCATCTCGGGATGGACGCCATATTTCTCATTGATAAAAAATGTAAACAAAAAAATCAGAGTGGGATTAGCATTGCAAGGGCATAACATGACATTCTACACAATGAATACCTTAGAACAGATATCTAAGATGCCACACAGGTCAGGCGGGTTAAATGCATAATTTCGATCACTTGAAATTCATCTTGAAAAGGTGGTTAATTTTAGTTTGTTTACATGGTTTTTAATTTTCCCACGACTTCTCGGCGATTCACTGCAAATGTATTACTGCGCCGGACGAAAGGTAACTCTAATAAACCACGGGAGACAACTTAGGTGTCAGCACGTGTACGATTTTTAAAAAAAACATGTCGATGATTATAATTTCTTATCAAATAATGAATCCTATTCAGATATTCGTCTTTAATATTAGAAAATTATTAATTTCTGTGGACATTTGTCAAAAAATATCACCTACAGTGGACTACTTTGCGCATCAAACTGGTTTCCGCTTCAGTTGTGAGGCACTTCCGTTATACTTTTGACAACAATAACAAAACACAAAATGAATCGATAAAGTCACTTATAAACCGACTGCTACTTAAATCAGTGTAAGTAAAGTTGTTGTTACAACATTATACATGTTCGTTACGTTATGAGATAAAGTTTATCTTGAACTGCATAATCCATTAACTACGTTTACATGATATTGCATTTACAACTTATTTGACCCCATTTTTTACGTGAATGACAGCATTCTCGTGCAACTCGTGCAAACAGAGTTATGAAAAGTATGGTGGAGAATTCAAGGACAAATTATAAATGACATTAAAATGAGGATAACTGTATATTCGTCCAGTTTTGATCATTGACATTCCTGCTGTGTATTAGTAACTTTTGTGAACAAGATTAGAATGTTGCTTTTGCACATATACACATTGATTGGACCTCTCAACAAAATTTCATACCTTATTTTAGGGATTTTTAAGACAGTACATTTTCAAAAGTTTGTTGAATGTGTTTTGATATTTAAGTGCATTGCAATTCATGAATACCAAGTTAAAAATTAATAATGGCAACATTTCTAGGCCTTTATTGTAAGCCACTAGACTTCTGTAATGATAAATGTTTAATGCATTAAGGGGAATATACTCTTTTAGTTTTGTAATGTGGCATTCCTTGACCACCGTATCTTTTCTTATGCACTACTTTGTAAACAAACTAAATAATGTGTTTTAGCTCACATATGCCAAATGAAACGCAAGACAGTGAACTTATTTCACATTCTTTCTTTAAATTAGAATCTGTAGGACATTGATAAATGTTTGGACAAAGTGAAGCACTATTACTTTCGCACCAAAAAGTCTTAATTGTTGACTTTGAATGTACACAAGAAGTCTTATGTAATTCAACAATAACTTTCTTGTTTCAGTTTTTCTCATTTTTATTTTAGTGAGCAATCCTTTGTGTACTTATAACAGTTGAAACAGTATTCATTTCATTTACCAAAACCTTGTACTTTTTTGCAGGTAAATTTTATAATACCCCACCCACTTTTTTCTAATTTCAAAGTATGCGTCCCCTTAATAAATTTCCATAGTCTAACACTACAACGAATTCACGAGATTGTACCCCACGATGTCGGATGACATCACGCTATCTACGTTATGCACAGTTCAGAATACTGACCAATATGACGGTGTGACTTGCAGAGATGATACACAATTTTGACTGTCCATTAAAATATCTCTGTGAGTTGCACCGGCAATGTTTCTGTATTATCTGCCGCTCCCGGATAAATTAAATACACTGTATGGTAAAAGCTCACAGTTATAAGTAGTTTCGGTTTGAAAAAAATTTTAAGAACTAGATATTTATAATAATCATGGTATTTTTTTTAACTTAGTTAGTGCTGTCCTTCTGTCTCTCAGTCTATCCGCCCGTCTGTCCGTATGTCACAAAGTTTGTCCACGCAACTCCTCCAACATCAATGGACTGATTTACACCAGACTTCACAATAGTAATTATTGTCGAGCCTAGTGGTGCATATCGACTGGGATTTCCTTCTGGTTCAATGATTTTCAGTGCAGTTATTGCCCTTGATTCGTCAAATTTTATTATATTTCGTCAAGATCTCTTCTATTACTTAGTGACTATCCACCAAACCTTACAGGTGTGATCACTGCCAAGCCCCAGTATGCATACCACTGGCATTATCCGGTTCGCTGACTTTCAGTGCTGTTATGGTCCTTGATTCATCAAATTTATGATGATTTGGCCACTTCTCTTACGTTATGTAGCGGATTTCCACCAAAGGTTATAGGAGAGATAAATGCCAAGCCTAGTTATACATATTAGCGGCATGTTCTGGTTCAATGATTTTCAGTGGAGTTATGGCACTTGATATGTCTTTTTTAACATTTAGCCTGCTAAATTTTTAAAATAGACTGTTCCATCATTCAATTTGGGCAATACCATTTATTATTCGAAGGAGTGTTCACTGAACATTTTCTGACTGAATAGCGAACAGTGCAGACCATGATCAGACTGCATGGATGTGCAGGCTAAAGGTTAACAAAGCTGTTTGTAAAAAATAGCAAATAAAAATACAAGCGGAGAAAAATTACAAACTGAACATTTTTGTTCTAAGTATACGAAACTTGAATGCATTTCTTAACTAATCTATGAGATAGAATGTCCTTAAGAAGGAGACAATAGCTATAACATACATGTATATGTAAGTTAGATAAGATTTTAACGATCGATATTAAATAGCTTATCAAGTATTTCAATTTCATTTGTAATAATAGCCTAAGGGCTTTTTAATGAAATGGCATATTTATTATGATACCACTTGAATCTTAATAAAACTTTCATAAAACAAGATACCTGTTAATTTTTGTATTTCTAAATGTGAGAAGAAATGTCTGACATTACATGTATACATATCTATGTGACCGTATTTCTTATCGTTTTCAATATCTAAAATACATAATATTGCTATATTTGTCACGCGCTAAAAACATTAAACTCGAACAATTTACAAAAAAGTATATTCCTAATTTTGACAAAAAGATAAATATGTACTGACATGATAAAAATAGTCTTTAACACAGAAATTTATACACTGGGGATAATAACAGTCTTCTGGCCTCAGATAAGGCATTATGAATTGACAGCAGCTAAAATGTTTCCATGTTCTGATTTTAAGCATAATTTACAAATAGTTTGAAGACGCAATATTTGAGCTTTCCGGCTATTTTATCAAGTGTAACCTTGGGAGGTTTTAAATAGTATCTGACCGTATAAATGTTTCCAAAATCGGGACATGCATGACTTTGGCACAATTCATTTTCTCTGATAAGATAATCATTTCGTATGTGTTAAATTTAAATTTGTCTTCTTGTATTCCGCTATCATAGTCGTCCTGAACATCAGAATGGTGGTTTCGTGGCTCGTGATTTTAAGTGCCGTGCAGTTTGCCGCTGCTAATAGCATACAAGCACGAGATACGCGATGCTACACAAACCTTGGCTGTTTTTCTTCGTACGCGGATATCCCTGCGCCACAGTCACCAGATCAAATCGCGACCACATTCCGTCTGCACGTTAGAGGCACGAGCAGTTCTTTCAATCTAGCGTCGATGCATTATCAGTCTCAGATAAGCGGCTGGGTGACACATTTTGATTCCAGTAAGAAAACAAAGGTCCTTATTCACGGATACCTCGACTCCGGATCAACAGCATGGATGCCACAAATGTCAAGCGAGCTTCTTAAGAAGGTCTGACTTTATTTTCTTTATTGCATGTAACTTGTTAACACTTATGGCCGAGTTTCTTGCGCTCAATGTTACAAAGACGTCTTTTCTTACATTTGAATTTTTGTTTTTATTTGTGACTTTTTTGGAGTGTTGCAGATTGGTCCGTAGGGCAATATCAAATTATGAAGAAAGTTACTCTTTTCTGAAATTTCTAGATTTTATTTGATAAGTGCAGTTAAAGATCCCACATATCTCGCCTTATTTCAGCTTTGATAGAAACTGATATAGTTGACGGACCATGAAACAGAGCCGTTTGTTTATACACCCCTTTGAACAATCTTAAGGTACTGTAGAAAGACTTGAAAAAATTGAAAGACGCTAACTAGAAGTTGGAGTTTCGTATATTATGTTCGAAATATAGGGTTTGTAGTGGATTTATTTGATTTTCAAATAATTTTGGCATTGTATGTAAGTGTATGTTACTATCTTTAGGTGGTTCTTTTGTCTGTTAATTATGTATAAATATTATTATCACCAGTCTGTTGTAATTGAAGTCAGGCACAAAAAATCACAAAAGGTTCGATCCGGTGAGAAAAATAAGGTCCTTCATATTTACTGAACCCCACCTTTAGGACTTTGGTTAAGTAACCAATTTACAGGGCGAACTAGCATATATTTGCTGCGTAGTCATGTATCATTATGACTGTCACATGTAGAAAGTCAGTCTGACATTGCGTAAATGCTCTTCAAATAGCGTAAAATCATTCAGCCACAATAGGTAGTGATACCAAATGTACGCTTATTTGCAAAATATAAAAATGAAATAACACACACGGAGATTTACCCTTTTCGACTGCAGCGCAAATATTCTTTAATTACGAAGTAATGTCACTCGCTTATATTCACGCTGTGTACGCCGAGTTAATGGTATTTTTTGAGCCTGGATTTTGAAAATAATTGAAAACCGTCTGTTCAAAATTACTTGTCCCGCCATTTGTGTTAAAAGATGTTAGATAAAAAAAATGCCAATCATTCTCTAATAAAACTGAAATGTATATTACTTAACACAAAACCTCTCTAGATAGACTCTCCTGCTTGTTTTCGAACAACTTCGTATATTTTTTTAAATATGTTTGGAGGAGCAATAACCTGTGAAGTATGAACGTTAAGTTGAAAACTCGATGATAAGAAACAACCACTGTACATTACCATTAACCTGAACGTCGGCAAAACTTAGAACCAAATCGGGTCTTGTTTCTAAACACATAAAAAAATGAAATAATGCAGACAAATTCTGGTAACCATTAATTACACAAAATCTGTATTAGTTCTTTAAGCAAATTTAATCAAATATTTCTCTACCGGGCCACGCCCTAGCAGTGACGCCTGTTGTCAGCTTCTGACAAGGTTATTTTATATAATTTTGGTTGGATGGTTAGACCTTTTGGATTGAAATGTCATTACATCCATTTCCACATGAAATACATTGCTCGTGATTATATATTCAAAATCCGTCTCCATTTCATATAGCTTTCTGTTCACCATCCATCATATTATTACTGTGATGTAAAGTTTTCATCTCCTACTCATGAATTCTCAGATATTGAAATTTCTAGAAAATGTCTTTTTTATCTATATCTTTTCACAAAATTGCAGTCATTATTATCTGCACAGTTACTTTTCAGTTGACTCTTACTAACTGTACTTCGTGACACTGTCTTTATAATAGTCTCTACTTTTTTATTTGATTGTGTATAATTCGTATCTTAATAATTCTGTCGTAACATGGTTATCTACAAATTTACCCCCCTTTATAACGTCCTCATATTATTGAACATCTTATATATGTCACAGTGTTGTTGCTTCTTAAACATACATTGTAATCCATCTTCCACTAACCGGTGGGAACGAGATACATGCAGTAACTCGCGGCCATGGGTTTGTTATCGTATGGCTAAGAGATACTATCTTCTGTTAACGAGAGAATATCGCGAGCGATTTATAACAAACCACACATTTGTCCCATCTGGGCATCCGTACATAACAGAGAGATTTCAGATCATTTTTATTCTAACCACATGTACATCTTTTCAGCTTCTAATGTTGCCTTTTCAAAAAAACTTCATACGGTTTTAATGATACTTGATTTGATTGGTCACAAAAACGTTGTCTTTTTCCACGTCAGCCTTTCCTGTAAAATCGTTTAATTTTGCAGGTATAAATTGTGTGTTTTTTTTGTTGTTTTTTGTTTGTTTTTTTTTTTTTTGGACTAAACTGCTCTTTCGTTGGGATAGAAATTCGTGAATTTCAACTTATTAAGATAAAAGAATGGGAACTTGTGATTTTACGGGTTAACGCAAAAACGAAATCCACGAAAACTAGTCCATTACGCATAGTATGTTACAATTGTTAGAGGCTGACTACATGTATGTCCTCGTTTAATTCACCATCATCATCATCATCATCATCTTCATCATCATTATTATTATTACTATTATTTTTATTATTATTAAGGGATTTACAAGTAAGTGCAAATGCACTAAGAACTAAACATAACTCTGTCTGTGAAAATAAAAGCAAAAAAACGAAACTTTCAGGAGATAAGTATGTCTATAAAGTACTATCACCGTATTTTAGGACAGTAAAAGGTCATGGTTTTGTATCTATAAGTGCTACATCGAGTCACGTTTTGATTACCTATAAAGTTGCTATATCAGCGTATCTGGGGCACTAAGTGCAGCTATTTAAACTAAATGACCAAAATTAACTGCACATTTTCGTTCTTTTTATTTTTCGTATGAAAACTACGTATTTCACTGAATAAGAAATACAAGTAATTACTTGGTATTGATTTTCAGAAAAAAGTGCAATTTTAGAAACAGAAATTACTTCTTACTGTCTATAGATCCTTTGATATTTTTTTTCTTTTCGCACTAACACAGGAGGACATGAAAGGTGGACAAACTGCTGGTTATTGTACCGTCGTGTCATGGCGTTTAGACGAAATAAAACACCTTGAAACAAAATTATTAAATGGGCGAACTCACGAATTATTCTTTTAATAGACTTTTGTGCTAAATGTCATATCGATGCCATTTATTTGCCATGTTGTTATGCCTTTGCCTCTGGCACACAAAGACACAAAAGGTGCCATCAAGTCGCATTTAGAAAGTTTATATGAATTATTTAAATTCAAATCATCAGTCGTTTTTAAGCAACAGTATTCATGAATTCTTTTGGATTTTTTAGACGTTTTGACAATGAAATAGCAAATAACCAAATTGCTCTTACATCACGGATCACACTGCGTTTTAAGCAGGTGTGAGGCTGCAAAGGAAAAAGGTTCGTACGCGTGTCTCTCGTACTTAGTAACCTTAGATATTACCCAGTAACCCAATTACAGGTTATTCTTTAAACCTCAGGGTGACTTCAATGTAATAATTGTCGACTGGGGTCACGGATCAAAAACCGACTACCAACATGCGGCTGCAAACACGTTTGTAGTTGGTGCAGAAACCGCGCTACTGTTGAAATATCTCCACGACGACCACGGTCTTAACTACGCTGACGTGCACGTAATTGGACACAGTCTTGGCGCACAAACAGCCGGTCACGTTGGACATGCTATTCCACACTTAGGACGTATAACAGGTATAAAATTTACAAATTACATTTATTAGAATAATTAAGTATATGAAAATAGTCTAACAATAAGCTAATTTGTACACGGATCGAGCGAACTGCCCTGTCATCTAGAAAAATAGTATTGCCGTTACTTCTCATAATAATATAGGCACAGACTAGTTAAAAAGTCACCATAATACCGGCTTAACGTTAAATACTTAACGCAATGATCGCATATATATAACGACATCAAATACTTTTTAAACCTTTTATTTATGTTCTTAATACGCTACCATGTTACGGCCATTTTTTGCTGAATACCGGACCTCTACTAAACGTCTTCTATATCGTCTGTATTAGATATTTAAAATTCTGTTTATTTATTTTCCTATAGCTTTATAATTAGTAACGTGTAACACAGGAATTTTTGCCGGTTTGTTTCACCTCAGTTTGATTGTGTGAAGTACATTTTATGTTTGACCTTCTGTATCGCGAGAAACACGTATAACTGTGAGATACAAACACATGGCTAACACATTCGCTTGTAAGGTCTCGCTTAATTTATAAAGGTCAAACATCCTTAAAAACCCGCGAAATATTACTCTTTGCTACAGGTTTGGATCCAGCTGACCCTGGATTTACTGGACGACCTCTAGACAAGCGTCTTGATGCCTCGGATGCTGACTTTGTTGACGTCATACATACAGACGCTTCTAAATTCAATCTTTTGTCAGGTAAAGGGTATCTAAATTAATAGAATATGGCCAAATAAAATATTATTATGTGGTAGATCTATTTACGTCTCAGATTGGAGAACATGGATTTTGAGCGCAGACTTGATGTAAAGTTATCAATTGTTGCCGATAGTAATGATTATTTTACCATTCATGTTTATGTCACCAAGAAATTTATCAACAAAAATGAAAATAACGACCGTTTGGCTGAGTTTTGTTTTATAGGTTTTGTTTCCATTTTTAGGATACGGAACCCGTGACGCAGTTGGTGATGTTGATTTCTACCCTAATGGAGGGGATCATCAACCCGGATGTGCCGAAAAACCGGCTTCAGGTGCTATAGGAAGTATTATACAGGGATCCATAGGAGGTATTGACTTAATCTTATATACCGGTACCAACTTGAGTGGCTTGCAAACAGCTTCCGGTTCAACCAATCACAGAAGAATGCTAAATTCGAGAATATACCGTCGAACGTTTATAACGGTGTTACTCGTTTTGTGCAAAACGTTTCTTAGCAGTAAAATTTGCGTATCGGATAAATTTCATTGAAATACCTTGGTGATATTGAAATTTCGGGTTTGAATGTAGAGTTGTTGAACAGCTTCAATGAAATATAACAAAAATGGCGAGTTACGTTGTGGAACAGCCCCATAACGAGGTGTAAGCAGTGACTTGAACGTCAACAACGTTTGTCACTTAGCAGTTTGTATCATACTTCTCAATTTAATTTGACGTACATGGTAGGTACCACTATGACTACATACAAGATGTTCATATCTATAGGCTATTTTCGGGTAGTAGAATGTTATTGAGATCAAGCAAGGACGGATCCAGGGGTGGAGGCGCCCCCCCCCCCACCTAAAATCGCCGGAGCATAGGTAATTTGTCTTTTGTTCTTGTTGAAAAATATAAAATATGCAATTTTCTCGCTCGCTACGCTCGCATAGGTAATTTGTCTTTTGTTCTAGGTGAAATATATAAAATATGCATTTTTTCTCGCTCGCACTATAAAAATCCAACAAAGTTTGCATGAGCTCCTATAAAGCTCTTTACCATTCCTATGTTCATAGCCCTTGGTAGCCCCTCCCCATAAAAATCCTAGCTAAGAAATTCCATTGTGAGATACTTCCGCAAGAATAAGTCTGACAAGTCATAAAACGTGGAATATAAATAGCATGTTATTTGGGTTGATTTTGTCACAAATCCTGTCCTTTTAAAAAAACAAATAAAGTACATGTACCTCAGAATGCACCAGATGGATCCATTGTTTTCACAATTTTCCGGGTAGCATGCCCCCGGAACCCCTAGTTGCGCCCACCCCAACACCAAATCCTGGATCCGCCCTTGTCAAGTCTACTATCCCCCAAACAAAAGCACTAATTCCATGATGGAGATGCACTTGTAAGGTAACGCAACTTTTATTACATTGATATGCTTACTTATGAATACCGGGCCATTGAACAAGAGAGGAAACCAGACTGAGTGTACCCATAAACTTATATTTATTTGTAATTACAGGTGTTGCCAACTCAATCACATGCAGTCATTCTAGATCAAGGGAGCTATTTATGGAATCTATAAACTCCCAGTGTAAATTTTACGCACATACTTGTCCAAGCGGCGACGCTTTTGAAGCCGGAAGTTGTCTTGGCTGTCCATCTGGCGGATGTCCTTCGATGGGATATGACGCGGATAAAAATAATGATCTGCGGGGCACCTATTATCTTAGTACTTCCGGGCAAGCACCGTACTGTGGTAAGAGTTTAAATCCACAATTTTGAAGATTGTACTAAATTGTTACACCGTGCAGTATAGTCCTTTGTAAAACGAAGTAACTGTCTAGAAAGTCTGTACATGTAATACCTCTTTTCGTCGGCATAATGATGCCTTTCTCTTTTGTACCTATCATGCTTAGTCCGTCAGAAAAGGGGACTGCTTGCATGAGATTCAAGGCCGAAAAACACTTATCCCCACATTTCATTTTCACGTAATCTTGTGGGTTTTCTTTGAAGCATTCCGAACACATGATTCGTCTTCATAAATCAAACATGACGTAAATTTGCAGGTGAAGTAATGGCTAACATGTATGCTAGCCATAATTGATTTCTTTGCTTGATAATCTTTCATTTTGTGCTTGTATAAATGTTGTGTTTGTATTGTTTTTGTAGTTGTAAGCGCTATACCCGCCCGTTTAGCTCAGTAGGGAGAGCGTTGGTCTACGGATCTCGGGGTAGCGAGTTCGATCCCCGGGCGGGGCGTATGTTCTCCGTGACGATTTGATAAAATACATTGTGTCTGAAATCATTCGTTCTCCACCTCTGATAATTCATGTGGGGAAGTTTGCAGTTACTTTCGGAGAGCAGGTTTGTACTGGTACAGAATTCAGGAACACTGGTTAGGTTAACTGCCCGCCGTTACATGATTGAAATACTGTTGAAAAACGGCGTTACCCCCCCCCCCCACCCCTAAAACAACAACAACAACAACAAAAAACAAAAAGCAACTATCCAGCCTTTAATGTTGGGAGAAGACAGTTGAGGCCCACTCGGGCATGATTTAAAGCACAAGTTGGCGGTTGGATAGAAACAACGATCTGTTGTTGGCCAATTGGGTGCTATCCTCGCTTGAAAGAGTGGAAGCCACAGAGGCGAGGGACAAGTGATTCCAAGTTACTATGGAGCCCCCTCCCCTTTTACACAAGTTTCATTTTGATCAGATGAAAGGACCGAACCAACTTAACAATGTGCTTGTAATTTAATGCAAAGGATCCGATTGTTCACATATTATGTCACAAACAGATAACTGTTATATTTAGGTCACGAGTATTTCATCGATATCCGTATGTCTGACCGGATGTTCCATACTTATGGAGAATTTATCATAACCCTTGTTGGTACAAATGGCAAATCGGAACCACTCAAATTCGAAAGGTTAGTCATTACTTTCGTTCAGAAATGATACATTATTAATAAACACTTTCTTAAACTGCAATATTTGTTTGGGACCGAACAATTGATCTTCATTTGGTGACATGTGGATTCATTTAGAGCCAGAATGTCTTTTTTTTATTTGTGCGAAGGTCATATTTTCTACAAAATTTAAAGACCAATGACATTCTCTTTTTTCCAAATGTTTATTTGTTATAACTTCTATGTCTTATTTGGACCACCTAATATTTCCAAAAATAAAACAAAAATTGCCCCTAATGCCATTCCGTGGTAACAAAAACAGAAGAGTTTGAAATATAAAACCGAAAATCTAAAACATCAAGAATATCAACATAACGGAGAAGTTTGGCGTATAAGTTTTGTAGGTTTTGAATCCAAACAGTAAATAAATTATTTTATTGGGAGACGAGCCTTAAAACTCTAGCATCTGAGTGATCGATTTTGATCTTGATCTGTATGACAACAGACTGCATTCTTAACCTTTAGCCTGCTAGTGGCAAACAATTTTGTCAGGCCAGGATCAGATTTCACGTCCATGCAGGCTGATCATGGTCTGCACTGTTCACTACTTAGTCAGTGAAGTTTCAGTGAACATCCCTTTGAATAATAAGTGGTACTGCCAAAATTAAATGACGGACCAGTCCATTTTTGAAATTTAGCATGGTAAAGGTTAATCTGGTCTCCAAACTCTGTTTTATTACTTTGAATAAACAATTTTTATTTACAGTTTAATGCATTCCCTCGACCACGGCGATGACGAGAAACATGTCATATCTACACACACTGATATCGGAACTGTGACGTCAGTACAGCTTGAGTACGTAAAGTCACGTGATCTCCATGGTGTTTTGGCTGCTCCGTCTGTAAGAGTACACAGTATCGTAGTGGAACCAGCTGAAACATCCCAGAAGTAAGTCTGTTAAGGTTGTCACATGTTCCGGTTTAGACCGAAGAACGACAAATAGACACGCCATTTCAGCAATACGGTACATTAGTCAATACAACAGCAACCCGACAGTTCAGTGCTCAATGAAACCTTACGACATCGCGACAGTACTATTGTACTGACGTGTCGTTAGATCTATAACGGTTTTGTCGTGTCTTAATGTAGCGCGTCATGTCGTATTGTTACATGTTGCGTAGCACTATCGTAAAGTCGTGTCATATTGTCGAAATGCTGTGTTACAATGCATTAATGACATCTTGTATTGTCGTTATGACAAATTGCATTGCCGTTGTCTCGCACCGGTTTACGCGTAGAATTTACACGATATCGCGACATTGCATCACGGCACTACAAAAAAGCGACACAACGTAATGTTTTTGTTTATGAGGTGAGTGCAGCTGTTACCGAACTGATGACAGATAATTTTATACATTTTTAAGCAATGTGTAACGTGAACTGTTTTATTTTCTTCAGAACAACATTCTGCGCACACGAGCACCGCTTCAACTCTGGACACCCTCAAACAGTCACTTCCCATACAGGATGCTAAACGTCATTTTGTTGTAATAAAATTCAATAAATCAAGTCTATTCAGAAGGCTTAATGAAGTGTGTTGTTTTGTTTTAGTTTAAGTATATCGGTTCTATTCAGGAGCCTATACGATATGTGTAGTTTTAAATAGAAATTTTAAAATATTCATAAATTCATAAAGTTAGGTCTACTCACGAGGCTTCACAGTTCAATGCGTCATGTGTATTTAGAAGTCCAAACGACATATATCGTTGCTGTTTGAACTAAGTAGGTACATATATAACTGATTTATTTCCAATCATTTATTATTATATGATAACAATTGTTACATGTTAATAAGAGGTAGTTAGATTTGTACTTTTACAAATCAATACAACAAACTTAGATTCCACTCCATGTAGAATTCTGGAAACCTTTATTAAACTTGTGTATTTACACATTGTACCTTGGCAAATTATTCAAATTGTTTCTGCAATACACGTACAGCATTACAGCAATGAATATGATATTAAGTGTAAATGTTATTGCAATCCGTATTTCCCGGTCGAAACAATATGTTATTTCCTAGTTGTAATTAGCAGAATATATATTAATATTGGAACTTGTGAACAACTTTCACAACGCCGGTTTCACTGAAGGGCTTGAACGTATAAAAACCAACAAAAGTATCAAATATATTATTATTATTATTATTATTTACCAGACTTTTATAGCGCTCTTTTCATCCATAAAATAAACGTCGTTCAAAAGCGCTGTACAGACTACATCACAGAATGATAATGGACACACAATACAACACAAACATATATTTAAATAATAGTTCAACATTAAAAGGTTGTTAGCTAGTATCAGGTTTGACTCTACATATTAATTATACTAGATATTTCAAAGAACAATAAACAACAGTAAATAACTTCTACTGCACAGTCGTACAGCAGCTTGTTTTCCAGTACAAAGTTGTTTCAATAGACCTTGAAGAAAAAGTGTGCTTTTAATGATCTTTTGAAAGCATCCAAACTTTTAGCATCTCTAATGATAGCCAGAAAAGTATTCGGCGCAGCTGACGAAAAACTACGATCGCCGTACCTCACAGTTTTGCTTTTTGGAACAAGTAGTTGTTTTGAGTTGTTCTTGGATCTCAAATTCTTGCTGGCTGATAGAGTTCTAGCAAGTCTTTAACATAGATCGGTGATTGGTCATGCAATGCTTTGTATGTGTGAACTGGAATCTTTAAGTCAACTCTGTGAGTAACTGGTATCCAATACAGTTTTTTAAGACCAGTGTAATGTGATCATAACGCGATATTCTCGTATTGATTCGAGCTGCAGTGTTCTGAAGATTTTGAAGTCTATTCAGCAAGGACTTCGAAACAATATACAAGAGCGCATTGCAATAATCAAGGCGTGAAGTGACGAGTGATTATACTAGCGATTTTGTGGCATCTGCATTTAGATATGTCCTGATACGGCCTATATGACGTACAATGTAGCTGTCCTTATCCTGATCTACAAACTGAATTAATATGTTTTTCCATGCTCATTTTGGAGTCTAGAAAAGCACCAAGATTCCTTACACATTTAGATGTTTTAATGTTCTATTCTCCAATTTTCACAGAAACCGATTCAATATGTTTTTCGTTTCTTTGAAAGGTAAATACAATGACTTCAGTTTTATCGGCATTGATTTTCAACATGTTGCTGACCATCCACGATACAATCTCCACGAGACAGTTTTCACACAGCGTAAAGCATCCTTCTGAGAGACCGGATTTGTTGGTTTAAAGCATAAATAAAGCTGCCCATCGTCGGCGTAAAAATGGTGATTTAGTCCATGTTTCTTGCATATTGTACCAATTGGTTTAGCGTACTTGTGAGACATTTTGGACCGAGAACAGACCCCTGTGGAACACTGTATTTCATTTGCACTGGTTTTGACAATTCACTACCTATGGTCACAGTTTGGTAGCGGTCGCTAAGATATAAAGTTATCCATTCGAGTGGTTTCACTGCGATACCAAAGTGGTCATGGAGGCGGTGCAATAGTGTCTTGTGGTCGATGGTATCGAAAGCAGCTGATAGGTCAAGCATCACTAACATTGTTACATCATTTTAATAAAGGGAGTTGAGAATGTCATTTTGAACCTTCAACAATGCAGTCTCAGTGGAGTGAAATTTTCTGTATGCAGACTGGTGTTCTTCGTGGAGACTGTTCAAAGACAATTGTGGCTTTTCAAACGAGTATCGACTACCTTTTCAAGTATTTTAGATACGTAAAGTAGAGACAGGTCTAAAGTTCTTCAGAACATATGCATCTAGATCTGACTTTTTGATGAGTGGTCTGACCAACGAACGTTTGAAGGATTTTGGTACATATGCTTTCTCCAAAGAATCATTGATAATTTTAGTGAGAGATGGTAGCAGTTCTTCTAAGCATTCTTTCAAAAGCCATGTCGGAATTGGATCTAGCTCACATGATTCACTTGCAGATTTTGAAATAACTTTTTTTTCACTTCATCCCGTGAGACTGGAATAAATTCAACAAGTGTATCTATTTGCCTGTTTGGAATTTCATCGGTGGTAACCGCACCTGTTTGTAATTCTGTTTCTGACCTAATTTTATTTCTCATTCCATAAGTTTTATTGATGAAGAAGTCACTAAAATTCTGTGTCAGTTCTTTGGTAGAGGAAGATGTTGGCAGGATGGCCTCCTCGTCTCGTCTCTACCAAGAACATTTTTTGTTACTTTGAGTAAAGTTTTCTGATCGCGTCCACAGGACTCTATCTATTCAGAATAGAAATTAATACGCGAGTCACTCATGTTTGTTTCAGCAATTTATTAAGCCAAGGGGCGTGCTGGTCAACGAGTGATATCAAACTGTTGTTTAATGATTCCACGTGCTCGTCAACATCAGAAATTAACTTACTTGTGTCGAGAATCTCCAAAGATTTTATTTCGTTTCTGAATGATTCAATGTCGATGGATCTCAACTTTCGAAAGGTCACATTTCCTAATTGGAGCAGGGTTTTTTTTTTGCTCGAATATGAAATATCACAGCGAAATGGTCACGTGATATCTTCCCATCAGAATCAGATAGTCCTAAGTCAGTAACTTCTATATTTGATACGATATTTTCAGTGTCTCTTGTGATAAGCACATCTAAAGTATGTCCTGCAGCATGTGTTGGTCCACGAACATGTTGTTCCATACCAAATGTTTCTAGACAGCTGTTGAATTTGGAAGCGTCACGATCCGTAGGTATGTCAAGATGGAAGTTTAAGTCACCAACAATAACTATTTGCTTGACAATGGTTGTGTATTTTGAGAGAAACAGAGGCCATTCATGCTGAAGGAAGCCATTAGTACTGAAACCGTTCTTTTGTGATGGTGGTCTGTATACTGAAAGACGCAAGGAGTTCTTATTTGTAGCAATATTACAATCAATGTGCTCAAACGTTTAGAAGTGTCCGTCACCGGAAGATGTCAGCCTTTTAAATTCTATATTGGCCTTACAAATAATAGCGACTCCACCTCCGCGCATTTTCCCGGGACGAGGGCTTGCTTCATGTGATGCCCGTCAGGGACAAGCTCACTACTGCATGTATTTTCCACGATATTATCAAAAAACAAAGACAAATATCAAACAGGGATTGTCACGTACCAAAAACGCAGCCTCCCCAAAACGAAAACTACAGCACGCAGACGTGCACACCACAAACACACACATACATACACGCGCACACACACAAAGCTAACACATGAGGACAAAACGAACAAAAAAAGGAACACAGTGGGGCACCGCCTTGGAACGGTCAGTGGCAAAAACACCACTGGGGAGCTTAAACCGGTTTATAGTGCGCACCCAACCTCACTCTTACCCCCACCATGTTCCAAAGACACGGGACAGTATAAATAAAAGTAATCCCCTCCAGGTGAATCTCTAACACACGTAATGGAAACAAAAAGGCATGGCATGTAAAACACAAAAATACTCGTGTATAAATATATAAAAAGCAAACCTTTAGAACCAAAAACGTATGTACTCAATGCCTTTTCAGAAGACAGAGCAACAAGAGAAACACCCTTAAGGGTCCGACGAAACAGGCCAGAAGACAGATATCAAAACAGTTCAGTTCTGGTAGGATTTAAAAACTGCTTATCATAGAGTCCTCCCCCTCTTCCGTCAGATCAAGCCATGTCTCTGTGATGGCAATAACGTCGAAATCGTTTGCAAGGATAAAATCACAAAGTGGTATTGTTTTGTTTTTTTACACATCTTGGGTTTATAGAACATACTTTAAGGGTTTTCTGACCTTTTGTTATGTTGAAAGATTCACATTTTATCTTTGTAATATTATCAATAGTATGTGTATCATTGTTCCTATTTTAGAAGCGTCTTGTTTGAATCACAGCGGGTATTTCTTGTGGTAAAGTTTGCAAATTAATTTCATTCACTCCTTGATTATTATCCCATGTCCTTCTCACGTGATTTTGACCACCTCTCTTTCCTCTTTTGTATTTTTGAATGCGTAATTGCTTGGTTTGTTCCATGACAATAGGATTAGGTCGACTACCCTGGGCAGTCACTGATTTTCCAATATTGTATCTTTCATATTTAATCCGCATTGATACGTGTTCACTCATCATTGCTGTAGGTAAAATATACATTATAGGTATAGATTATAATATTTTAATGCTGCAATTTTATCAACAACTGGATAGTTTAGGAAAATTAAAATAATTGCGACTGATGATTGTACGTAAAACAATTGTGACTGCTGACGATACGTCAAATTGAAGGTCAAAATAATTGCGACTGCTGATTGTACGTCAAATTGAAAATCAAAGTAACTGCTGATTGTACGTAAAATTGTTCTGATGCTATTGAAGACCACTTAGAAACTCTGTGTGTTTTCAAATGCAAATATCTAAACATTATTAAGTAATCAATAAATCTCGGAACGCTTTCCATTTAGTACAGTAAAATTACTTAATGCCCAGACATATTTCTTCTGTGTCGAAAAAAGGGTCCTTGACATTTTAAAAATATTTTGACAAGTTTACACCACACATTTATATGATAACATAATGATAACATAACTAGTTAACATAATAAGACGCTATTTGGACAGAAGTAAACATCGCACGTTTACATAATAACATAACGTATGAACATAATAAAACACTGTTTTGACAAGTTAACTCTACACGTTGACAGGAAAATATAGCATTTTAACGCAACGACACGCTCAGTAGACAAGATCGCACGGTACTTTGACATGATAACACGCCTAATTGACATATTGTCTGTAGAGTTTGATTTTGAGTTTAAACAGGCTATGTTATCTTGTTAAGGTACCGTGTGTGTTGTCTACCGAGCGAGCTTTTATGTTAAAAAGCCATGTTATCTTGTCAAAGTGTTGTGTTATCTTGTAAAACAGTGTCTTATTATGTTGAAAGACTATGCTATCATGTCAAAGTGTTGTGTTATCTTGTAAAACAGTGTCTTATTATGTTAAAAGACTATGTTATCATGTCAAAGTACGATATTAACATATCCAAATATTGTCTTATAACTAGGCATGTAATCATGTAAGAGTGTCGGCCTGTCTAAACAGTGTCGTATTATACTTTTGACATGTTAGTTAACATAATAAGATACGCTTTGGACAATTTATCATCACACTTTGACATGATGACATAGCTTTTTAACAGAATAAGATGCTATTTCGACAAGTTAACACCACACATTGACAAGATAACATGGCTACTACACTGTTTCGACAAGTTAACATCACACATTGACATAATAGCAGATCTTTTGAACATAACAACACACTGTTTGGCAAGTTAATGTCACGCTGTAATATGAAATGTCTAGATAGAAGTCAGCTTCGATGTTCCATACAGATTCATACTTTGTATGAGTGATTGAATCTTCAAGAACGACAACATTAGGGGTCTTCAGATCTGACAGTTTCCACCGAAATATCCCCAAATAGCACTTCCACTATGACATTTTTACTAATCTAAGCTTAAAGCTATTTACCACGATTAGTACACACGTGTGTTTTAATCCTGTGAATTATATAACACAAGCATCTTATAAGCGCATCTGTGCACATATAACACATTTGTTTGCAAGATGTTGACCCCAAATGTTCGGCTTCATTTTACTTGAAGGTAGAGTTGCTTTTGCCAAAAACATAACACTAGCATTGTAAATTGATCTACTATAATCCAGCCCTTCATACTGTTGACATAAAATTTTCGTTACTAATACTGGTTGTTGCTACTGAAGTACCATATTACTAGTACCATAGTACTAAATTGATAGGTTCATAAAAGGTAAATTTATTCCAACAGGAAGAATTTGGACGATGTCGGGAAGTGCATCAATTCAGCAAGGAACTAGGAATGCCAAATTGAAGTTTAGGGCATTAAGTATCAGCACTGACCTCTGTTTGGCATAATAAAACACATGGCATGGTTTTTATTTGTTAGACATAAACTCCTTTTAGGCGATATTGTATGGTATGGTGGATGGGGTTTCCTCGAAATGTGCTTTGAACGAATGTCCACTCAATCGAAAACTTTCTTGAAAAATGCAAACTTCAATAATAATTTTGAGACTTTGAGACATATACCTTGGACCATATCTTATATCAAAATCTATCCGTTGTCAACTAAGTAATCACGTTTTCTAAGGAAATCGAGGTGTTTTGACTAAAAATGCCGCACTCGGAAGTGTTTCGCGCACCCGTGGATGACGTACATTAGCACCACTGTATATTAAACCTACACATTCCACTGAAAATACTTCACGCTATTTGAGACACTGTTTTTTCAGTATGGAAAGATCGGATATCTATCCCTGGTGATTGTTCGGAAAAATACATACATTCTCCGCTAGGCATGCAAGCATTATCATTTCGCAGTCAAAAACATGACTGCAATTATTCTTTGATATTATTTATTGTAATCTTATTTACTATTTCGTGTTCAGCAGACACAGCTGTTTCAAATGATACCAATAAAAAACTATAGGGTCACCAAGCATCGAAGTGTTACTTTCTTTGTGGATCGGATACCTCAAAAGGATCAAAATTAATAAAATTTCTAATTATTAATAGTGCCGCTTACAATGGCTTCAATTGTTCAACATTTAAGCAGAATTGTGACATATAGAGCTATACATAAAAAATAATAAAATAATAATGTAGATCTATATTATTTTATTCTGATGATTTTTTCTGAAATATCATTTTTGATAACTTGTTTCATTGATGTTAAAATTGTCAAGCCCAAATTAAGTCCGTTATAAATCAGATTTCAATTCAACTATTCTGAGGCGGCTAATTGCAAGTTATTTATAAATCTTTGATCATCTATTACTATACATTCAGCGATTAATTATGCATACATGAACAATACTACCCAATTCTAGGACATGCTATCAAATAGAGGGATAGAAATGTATGGTGCATGCTAATCACTTTACAAATAACACGGTATAAATAAACTGGAAATATGTGAATAACATACATCTCTCTGAATGTTCTGCTTGAGGTCATTCGGAAAACAGAAACAGGGACTGGTTAGAATGGGAGATAACTAGACGCATTAAAATTGTATTTTGAATGAAGTAGCACATTCACCTCTCTAAAGTATTTGCTATAGAACATGTACAGAATAAATTAATTGTTTTATCATGAAAAATGATAGAAAGAAACTTATTGTCAACAGATATGGAAGACTTGACGCAAAATAAAGACTACACTTAATTTCTCAGTAAAGTTAATTCTATTCAGCTAGATGTTTAAACGTTTCCTTAAATATTTGAAATTAAAATTCTAAAGTTCACGACAAAAAGGTTTTTAATTTTACTGTAAATTTTTCAATATACAAAGCACCATGGCTATTGTTATCAAATATATGGAGCCAGCATAACCCGACTTTGCAAAATGCAACGCTCAAAAATGGAAAATTTAGACTTCACATATTCTGGCTTCTTAATCAAAATCTCTGTTTTGGTATTCATTTTCAGATTATTCCGTAAAGGTACCGGTAATTCCGCTACATAGATCTGGATCCTCTTAAACTAGACGGATTTCCCACTTGTATTCCGGGTTTTGCAAAACTGTCCTGCCCTTGCGGGAGTCTATCATTCCAGTGCGATAACATAGGATTCAACTGGAATCAAGAAGAATTTATATTGGATTTGCATAGTTATAAAGATATTTGTCTCGATTTAGCGTTAAACCCATACTTAATCGTGCAGATGGCGATATAATCAGTAGTGTAATGTAATATTAATGCGATATTCTATAAACAGCGACAGGTCCAGCATGTTATTGCAAACCAGTTGTTTCCTTTGTTGCTGATGGAAAATTGGGCAAAAATTAGCTTAATAATTATTCTCGCAATATATATTATTTTTTGTTTCACTGCGAAGATGACATGGATTTCTGAAGACGGTAGGTTGCATTTGTTTATGATTAAACAATGTTTTCTCAGAAATAAAAATAAGTAAAACAGTTTATAAATATAATTAACAAACACTTGATTTTTTCATTTAGTGATTAGAAAAGTCGAAATATATGTACAGAAATATATACAGAAATAATCTTATATACCAAACCGATAATATACTGCATTTTTTTTTGCGATACAGGTATATGTTCGTTAATGATAGGATGTACTAGCATGTCAAATCTCGAGGAGTTCAGACAACATTAGCTTAGTGTGTAAGGTCGATGATTTTAAATAACGCCGTTAGATTAAAACTTATTAATCAGTTAATTAAGAACACTGTCTGAAGTTTCAAAAATCAGATTAGATACTTAACCAAACTTGTTTTTATCAGTACTGGTATGCTGGGCTTATCTATTACTGTTAGTGATATTCTTGAATGATGAAACTCCAAACCACAAACAGACCTGGGTTTAATTATTTTCAAAAGTAATTAATTAATTGCAATTAAAATAGAAATGCTTCGATTAAATTACAATTATAATTACTTGTTTTTATCAGAAGTAATTAATTAATTACAATTATTTTAAGGAAAATAATTAATTATATTTAATTATTTGGCAATATATTCACAAATAGAATCATGATGTTACTATCAAAGACATGTTAATGATGCAGATTTATAAGTGCTTATTGAATTTCAAAAACATGAACACCTCAAAGTTTACTGTCTGTCAGTGAACATCATTCACAGATTTATGATGCAGTACTTGTCTATAAGTCCCTATTGCATTTGAAAAAACATTAATGCTTTAAAGTTACTGTCTGTTAGTGCCCTACTCTGTCAGTTTTATATCCTACATTGAACACAGAGCTTGTGAACACTTCTTACTTACCCACTCTATACAACTGATAGCATTAAATTCTCTTCCTTCAGGCTAATTATACCACCAGTTATTGTAATTAAATGGCTTAATATTCATCAATGGTCTATCAACAGTTTCGGGTTCATATCCAGATTACATCAACACCCCTTTAGATGACCAGCAAGTATGAAATTTATACCCCCAGGTGATACCAGCTACTGCACAATAACCTGTATTTTTGCCAATATTGAATTGCTAAATGTTTGTGACAGTTTGCTATATATGTAATTGAAGAGTAATTGAATTTAATTGACAATTATTTTGCATTTGTTTGAATTTTAATTAATTAATTACAATTAAAATAATTAATTTTTGTCTCAATTATTAACTATTTTCAGTTAATTGAAAAAACTGTAATTAATTACAATTAATTCAATTATAATTGTAATTCCACCCAGGCCTGACCACAAACCGCTTAATTTGGCCGTACCATAAGAAGATATATTTAAAAAAAAAGTATTTAAACATTCTGTTATGCATTCTATTTTAAAGTATTTACGCTGAATAAGTTTGGAAGTGGCTTCAGTTATTTTGCCTTTGTTCGGTTTCTTGTGTTCTTTAAATCCATGGATATGACTTTGTACTTCTGTATCGGTTTGTTTATATATAGACTTTTGTCAGTTTGGACAGTGTTTTGGAATAATTGATATTTTTACTCTGTCCAAATATCTAACTGTACACTAAAATGGCCAATGCTGTTGTTTCGCTTCCTTCGATCCTTCAAAAAAAGTCTTTATAGATAGTATATAAAAGTTAACAGTTAGATATCAGAGAAAAGAAACACAAACCACGGTGTCACATTTCCAAAGCTATCCCGGACAACACGCCGAAACATATTCACATAATATGATATAATACTGGCGAGCATTATTAATGAGGAAGGCTTAAGATGTTACACTAAACACTAGTGATTTACATATCAAATTTAATGTGTGCAAACGTCACACTGTAACAGTTGGAAAGACAAAAACACATGTTCACATGTCAGCAATAAATCAAAATAGTTATTTGGTTTTCACACACATTTGTTTTGGCATTTAGCCTATGGTAAATTCTACTGAAGGACCTTCCTATAACATTGAATAAATATTGATTAAATACAACTGCAAATTATATTGGATAGTTTATTGTATTGTTCTCTTACAAACAAAGTTGCAATTTCTAAAGAAATACGAGAGCAAGTCTGTTCTTAATTTTGATTAACATGCATAGTTACATACATGTAAATATTTATCGAAAATGTTTTGTTACTTCAAAGCAAACGTTAACCTGAATAATATAAATGATGAAGAAATATGTATGTTTATTTATTTTTTAGCTGTGATCACTCACCTTGCGTTTTCTGTCAATTGATGAATCTCTAAATTCAATTGATTGGAAGAAGTATTTTTGTTTATAAATTGCTATTCACAAATGTTTAAAAAAGTAAAGCTTCTAAATCTGAAACGTTAGCCTTGTTAAGTTGTTACTCTTTTGGATAAATGTGTTCCACTATTTCTGAAAAATATAGGTTGTTCAAATTAAAAATATCATCAAGATTCCTAGAGGTTCCATTAAAACATTCAATATTGTAAAATTGTTTTTCAGTGGACAAATTGAGCATGAAATCTAGTTCATAACTATACAAGAACAAATCAGCAATGAGTGGGACACAGTTATCCCATCGGGATACCATTTTTTAAATTTTTGATTACTAAGTTTTATTGCAAAATTTAATAAATGTGTTATCTAACAGCTGAAACCTTAGCGCTTCACAAACCTGACTACAACTCCATAATTCGTATTTGGAAAAAATGCTCTAGTTTCATTACATGCCAGACAATTAACATTTTCCCTTGCAAATGTTTTCTAAGTTGATGCTACCGGTTTTTCTGTATATCAGTATAAAGAGTAGAAAAGTCATAAGTTCTTTTTACGAGTATATTGGAAGTTACCATTTCTTATTTTCCTTTTATCAGACTTTCAGCAAAAAGACTTTCCGCCTATGAGTGAAAAGCTGAACAACTGGAATTGGAATTTCACAAAAACTTACCAACGGTTGGATACCACTCCTGAAGAAACGGTTGGTGATCATAGTTTATTTCTGTTTGAATGCCATCTTTCCTATAGAAAAACTTTGAGGCCGTCGGATGTCAAATTGAAGTTCAATGATGTGTTCACTTGAAACGTCTTTGGCATTTTTCGTAGCCAGCCTGCATTTTAAAACACAAGTCAGTTCTGCATTTCTTAGTTTTAAATGGCCAAAAGAATATTAATACTTTTTGTGAAAAAAATCAAAACAACATAATTGTATAATTCAGAAACCGATGCATTGGGTCCGCTGGGTTGTAGTCTACTTAATGTTTGGGACTATCCACCCAAAAATTTCAATTACTGTTTATTATTTTTATATTGTTTGCAATATGGCAACACGTTTTTAAAAAAGTGCTACTTTCAATTTGAAATGTTTGTAATACTTTTATTTCTGAGAATGTCTTGGGAACAAGTCAGGTACACATTTATTACCACACTAAAGAAGTATCTTTTATGTTGAGCAAAGTATGCATTTCCTTACAAAATAACGTCCAAAACATTTGTTTTCAGTAGTTTCACTGGTGCAAGTGCTACGAAATATGTCCAAGTGATTCATGTTACATTAAACGCATGTGTATCTATATACAGTACGTAGTAATAGTTGGAAGAAAATCAAATGATACTTTCGACATACGATTTTATAAAATAATATCTTGTGTTTTGATATAGGGTCCATTGAAAGTTTAAACAAAACATGTTCCCTTTATGGACATAATCAGGCATCATTATCCTTAATATGATGTTGGTTTGGAAATTTACACGTGGATAATATCAGTACAAGATGCTCCATTCTCATACACCGAAACACACAGTAACTACTAAAATAGATGCTAAAGTAAGGTTCTAGATGTAATGCAGTTGTTAAGAGATTCTTTCAAAGCATATACTGCATCTAGCAAAATAATGGCTATCTTTGTTTGATTAGGTTAGTTTTACTTATGAAAGAGAACTAAACGTGCGCTAAAATCATACATTTTTAGCAACACAGCGGCTATTATATGTAATATTTAGATAATCAGCCATTATAACTTGATGAAGTCATCGTTTTATTTTATAACCTTAAAATAATTTAGTCATTCGTGAAACGGTGATAATATGAATGTACCATACCAGTTAATGAAAACATAAAAGTTGAATTACTGTTTGAAATTCTATATAAGTCACCTTAGTGAATTTGGACTTGTAAACTCGCAGAGTGTATTCGCACATCATCTCCAGGAAGATCTGAGGTTGTATAAAATGAATAAAATACAGTGCAATTTTCACAAGGGATGAAAAAAATTTATAACAAATGCTTAATTTCGGAAGACTAGAACAGCCTAGATGTTGTCTAGACGTTCTCTGCTCAAATTATCGTAAATAAATGTAAATTGTGTTTGATTGTTTAATGTTTAACTAAAAATTGCAAATGATTAAAGGAAGTGATTTACATCTATCAATCTTAGTTGTACAATTGATACACAAGTCCAAAAATGGTGAATGATGCGAGTTTATTGGGTTGATATATTGTGTTATGGTCTTCACTCTAACAACCGAGCTTCAAATACAGCCCACTATTACAAAAACAATTAATATAAGCTATCTTAATATCAAACTGAATATGATGATTACTTCCTTACACTACATTGGCAAGCTGTAACGGCGCCACATCTGCTCCACCACTAATCTTTTCTGTCTTTAACTGATGTTTGATTGATTCTCTCCTTTCTATTAATATGTATTAAAGAAAATTAATCCTCTGTAGAGTGATAATTTCGTTCATGAAATCGATTGTCTATTGTTTCAGAACATTTTGATTCATAAGTCCGAAATTTTATAATTGGGACAATTGAGATCCCAGATAGTTTTCAAATATAGAAATATAAAATATACTGGACGTGTAGATGAGATAAAAATTACATGCTTTGTTCTAAAATCGGATTGTTTTTAAAATTATGCAAACGTAATCGACATATTTGACAAGACTGTGATAAACATATGTTTTAATGCAAAATTCGAGTTATTCATTCAGTTTACATATCCTATACCATTCAAATTAAGAGCCATACGCTTACACGCACTTAATTAGCTACAACTACAGGGATATTCTCCATATTATTATTCGTAAAATTTATGATTTAGATTAAGAACACTAAAGCGAAGCATGTACACGTATAAGTGAAATGACTACCTCTCTGATATGATAAATATATGATTAAGTGCAACACTTTTATTTCCCACAAGTGAGCCGTATACATGTAAGCGAAAACACACATCGAGGGCTGAGCGCGAAACTATTGTATCTTGTTCTTTATTTATATACAGTTACAATAGTTTCGCGCTCAGCCCACGACATGTATTCACATCGCTATCTTTCTAATATCATGATTCACTAATCTTTAAGAATTATTTTTTTTTACAGACACTTCTTTTTGCGTGTCTTTGTAAGTCTTTGTAGGTCTTTGCATGTCTTAGCATTTAGACTTCAGATTTAGATATGTTTATTTCCTTACAGGGACACCTGCCGTTTCTACAGAATTTCAAAAATCCTTGTTGGCGAGAAGCTGATTCAAACTCTAGCATGCGCATTCGATGTCTTCCTTATTTCTATCTCGTAGGTGCTTCTAAATGTGGAACTACAGATTTACACAGAAGACTGGTCATGCATCCTCTAATTTCAGAAAAATGTCGAAAAGAGCCTCACTGGATAGCAAGAAAACGATTTGCTGAAGGTAATGCTTTAAGATGTAATATGCTCACCATCATCAAAATATTTTCAGACAAAAACTTAAGTGTCCGTATAATTAAGACAGCCTTGTACGAAATCCATAGTTTACACATACGCATATTTATTATCAAATTAAGGTTAATTTATAGCCCATGTAATGGGATAAATGTTTTTATGTGTTTTGTAGTAAAACAGGAATTTTATCAGTGATTTAGAAGGTAGAGATCCATTTTGAAACTCGCAGAGTTGAAAGAAGCAAACCGATAAAGTATGGGATAAGTTTAACATAGCGCTTTTGTACTAAAACTAGCATCTAGTATCGTATCTAGTGTGACAACCTCTTCGATGAAACCGCCAATAAGCAAAATCGCATTGACCTGACATAACGTCTTATAACGTCATTTGAAATCTTATTCTATTCAAACAGAAGCGTTTTTCAAGATCTTGCAGGTTGTTGACAACGTGACTTTTTTCTCACTTTCCTCGAAAAAAGATCCCAAAAATGCTCTGTGGGATCAAGATCTGGGAAATATGAGGGCCTTGACAAAACATGAACTTTTTGTCCTGCAAGAAATCGTATTTATGAGCAGCTATACATGCTCTGGCGTAATCATGCACAAAATTGCACGGTTGCCGAAGAAATGAAACTGCAGCTAAACGCAGTACCTCATTCACATAACGCTGAACAATTCAAATCAACATGGTTAGTTTTTCTTCCATCTATAATTTCAGCATAGAACATGATCCTTCCGCAATCTAAATGGTTATTAGCAAAGATTTCCCCTTTCAACGATGAACACGAATCCTACCATCTCTAAAACTAAAGCCACCTGAAAACAACATGGCTGAGAACATGATCCTCCTGTTATTAAACGATTTTCAGCAAAAATTTCCCTTTCTACGATAAGCACGAGTCCTACTGTCTGTAAAACTAAATTTGAAGCAAAAATAACGCCTCGAACAACGCAGATTTAACATACGATTACGTCCGGTTAGGATACTTCAACAAACAGCCGAAACTATGTCGGTTTGCAAACGTTTCAATACTTCTTGCGTACCGTGCCGTACACGTCGCCGTTTTGGAACGTTGGCGTAAATGCGTAAGGGTAAGATAACGGTCTTGCCTAGCTGTAGTTTCCCCTCGGTCTACCTGACCTGGGCCTGTGAGAAAAATCTCCAGTGTGTCGAATTTGAACATTGAGACATGAAATTGTATTCCTATGACACTTTACTTGCGTGCAACGTTATGAACGGCACATCTAGAGGCTTACTCTCTAACGGTACTAGCGCTTGCAGTCTCTTGTGGCCTCGGTATTTGTGATAAAATTTAGAATACATGGTTTCTTGTTAGATACCCGTTCGACATTGAAATCACAAGAAAAGACTGATGCATGGTGTCAACGTGCAAAATATTGCATTCTAGAGTACGTCAGATCATAGGACAGTGAAAATAGCAAAATGACCTCAACTGAGTTAACTTTAATGGTATCTGTGCTGAAAATTTGACAAACATCGGTCGACTTGTTACAAAGTTACACGAGAAAGAGACATGCACGCTTTCTTTTATGACTGAGTACTATTTTATCATTAAATATTGATTTTAATCAAGAAATCGTCATGCATATATTTAAGTAACTCATATGTTTATGAATAATACATAATAATAATACTACGACTATTAATGTAGACTTGCAATCACAAAGGTTATTTCAAAATATGACACTTTGGAATAATATTTCTTTAAAACGTTTGCTTTGTATCTGGACCAAAGAGAAACTAGTACGGAAGGGCCTTTTAATACAACACTGTTTTGATGTTGTTTTATATATATTAATCTGATGTAATTTATCTTAATTCGATATAATATAAAAATAGGGCAACATTTCAGTCAATATGCAGTTTACGGACATTGTAGTAAGTCCTATATACTAAATACTATTTGGTAAATATCTCACTGCAAGCATATGTAATTGCTCTTTATCATACAATTCTTTAATTTTATTTTGAAAAATAATTGCTGACTATAAAATATACAACTTCTCAACTTCTTTATATTTAAATGCTATAATTCTCACTCCAAATATATCAGAGAACGATGCAATTGTATAATAATTATTATTTTTAAGGGTATTTGTTCATTTCAGGTAAAAGTAGAAATCTTTCAGACTACCTGGCATATTACGACAGGGCTGTGAAGAGAGATATATCAAGAATAGAGACAAATGGCTACCATAACGCTATATTTGGTATATTTTAAACTTATTTTCCGTATTTATACTGACGTTTGGTTGAAATTAAACTGTTTATTAAATAACCTATCCAAACTTTTTTTCTGAAGCAAAACTTACGAGACCACGTTGTTCAAATATTTATAAGAATCAATGATATGCTGTGAAGTGCTCAAGTGTAAGATTTGACTTGCTTTATCGTGACCTTGATAGTGTTTTCTTTGATCCTAAATTTGTTTCACAGTTTAGCTTCTGTAAAGTTATCAAGTAAATACGTTTACGGTTCAACCAGTTTTGATTTATACAAGTATATTTTTACGCGTGCATATATGTGTTTTTAAAATGTGTACCTATGGTTTCTTTTATGTGTAAGGGGGAGTAATTTTCATACTGTCTCATATAATACAGGAATATTGTGGAGGTTTAAAGTTGAAGTTATGCGCAAGTTAACTTGTTTAAACTCCCCTGTTGTGTTTTTGCAACTTATATATTTCCATGTCGGTGCCCTGTTGTGTGTGTCTGTGTCAGTTATTTTTATGTTATTGTTGGACCTTCGTCTTCGTTTCTAGACTTTACGTTATTGGTTAAAAATACTAATGATTAATATTTAAACGGCATTATATTGGCATTAAAATCACCACGGCTGTGCTGGTATGCAACTGACAAAATATATGTATAAATCATGAAACCTTCACATACATTAATATTGTCTTGCAAATTGAAGGTTGTACAAATTATAATAGCTGGAATACTAATTTGTTTACAAGGAAATGACAATGAACGAACACATGGTTTTACTTTTTAGTACGTTACATCACATGAGAACAACTACTTGAGTCAGACAAACGTCAAGAGTGACCCAAAATGATTTTATTCTTGTTTCACACAATTATGTCGTTCAAAAAAGTGTTTGTTTCTTATTCTATATTCATGCTAGGAAAAACAGCAGCCAGTTACATTATATACATCAGCAATAGCTGGCCAAAATATGTCCTTCAATACATGACGACACTCGAAGATCTATCGCCGAGCACCGACGAGATGAGTTTTGGGAACTTTATAAAAATAAGAAATTCTATGACACTGCACGTTGAAACGTTCGTTCGTGTTCATGGTGATTTCAACATTTGCCATGGGATGTTTTACTGTAAATGATGCTAATACGATGATAGACACTTGTCTTGCATATGAATAGTCACATTTATCATGCATATAAATTGGTATGTGTAGTTACAATATAACCACCTGTATTAAGACGTAGCAAACATACACATTCTTATATTTCAGGTGATTGTAGCACTTCCAGTTTTTTTGACAACAGCTATTTGCTACGAGCAGAGAAAAGCAATAATATGACGACACCCCCTTTTACAAACGCAAATGTGATTTATAACTTGAATCCACACGCAAAAATTATCATTATAGTGAGAAATCCAATATCAAGGTAATTGTGAAATATTTGTCTGAGATTTTCTTACTTCTTTACTTAAAGACTTCAATAATACTTAATGGAATGAAATTGAACCTCAGTGGACAGGAGTATTTTTCATGACAATATAGCGTAGCTACATTATATATTTAAAATACATCAATAGTGATCTGGTTTTCAATATTCGTTTTAGAGAATCAGATGATTTCAAAATTTAGCCATTTATTAATTACTCTTATCATTTATTTTTTAAGACTTCAATTTACTGACGTATACCTGTACGAAAATTTCGAATTAATAAAGTAGAACGCTTTTCTCATTTAAACACATATGTTAGCAAAATCATGTTTCTGCAATGTTACGTGTTACCCATGTTACACATGAATATGAAAAATTTACATTAAAAACTTACTTGTTTTCACAAAAATGGAAAATGAAATCTGATTAAATTATTTATATTAATTTGTTAATTGATTATTCTTTACAAACGCTCCAATTACTTCATCACTTTAAATGTGCTTTGAAATATGTCTTTCATTCATCATTTATCCCTCGATAGAAAACTGTTTAACTATTTGAATACATCAGTGTACAAATTCATTCATCTTCTTCAAATTTCAAGTTTGTCACTTAGTGTTATTGAAGGTATAGGCGCCACTTCGTGAAAAACAATATTTTATTGTGTCAACGAATACAAATATAGTCATTTTATTTTACTGTACCCGAACCAAAACTAAAAAAGATTTAAAGATAAAAATGTAATTACCTGCAATCTTAGAGCTTCCTTTACATTAAAAGCGTCGACGGGATCAGAAAGTCATGGTTCCAACGGCGGACGGGGGGCACATTTGCCATTTTTCAACCATTGAAGAATACTAAACATACTTGTCAACTTTAGATAGTCTGGATAGTTTCTGATGTGTTTTAACATGTATCAACGTATTCGTGATAACGATTAGAATTACGAAAATTATTATTGATCAATTTCATGCTCTGTTGAATGTTAAAAGAATTATTTGCACGTGCAATTGTTGTTAAATTCACATCAATGTTCTTGGGTGACTCCATATCAAAAAATAGGAAAGTTTCCAAACAAAAAGCAAAATCTCCTCTTAAAGGTCCATTACTAAGGGAAAGTGAGTTGGCAATTTTTTTCACAGCCAGTGCATAGACTTCTGCAAGACACTAAATAATGAAGATTGGCAGGTCAAAATTTACAGAAGGTCTTTGGAACTCAAAGAAATGTATGTGTATTATGTTGAAATTTCAATGAATCGACAGAATGACCCCCCAGGTCTTTTTAACTTTCTTCATACTTCATAGAAAAATAATTGTACATATACTGCGATTTATTTCGAATTTCTACATACCAACTTTCATTTTCCAATAAAATGAAATAGTTTCTGTGCTTTTTAAAAGAAATCAAAATGTTCACTTTCCTTAGTATTGGACCTTTAAATTGTTATTCTAATTCTTATGTTCAAGGATTTTTGAAAAATCACATTTTTATTATATCAGATTGAAAGAAACTAACTTATTGCAAATATCCTTTCCTTCCCTGAAGCTGAAATCCGCTTTTTTGATTAGTAGTTGATTACATCTTTATACGTGTACTTCATTAAAATCGTCTGAAATTGTTTCAAAGTTATAGATAATTGTGCCTGGAGTAATTTCAATTGTGAATTACGGTGAAAAATCACATTAAAGTAACTTTTATAACGTTTAAAATAGTTTGTATATTTGCGCCACTAAATGGGAAACCTTTTTAACCTATCTACTCTTTGTTCAGCACTTTCTTTTTTTTTCTTCTCCGGGGCCGCCCATCTTAGACGACGACGCAAACACATCAATATACCACTAAATTAATATTTCGAAATAAATTGCAAACCACTTCTATTTTTAAGAGCGTTAAAGTAACAGTGAGAAATAATAAATGTTAAAACCAGATTATTTCTGATGCAATATAAAAGTGCTTATCATATTTTATGCACTGTTATACTAAATTATAACATGGAATTGAGACCAGTCAACAATGCCTAACCTTGGATGACGTTAAATAAGTTAGAAACAAATGTCTAATTTATACAATGTCTTAGTCATTTGAACGCAAACCAATGATGTTTGGCAGTAGAAGTGCGATATATGGTCAAAGAATGGCAGCTAATACAATCTGTTACCTTTAATTACAATTTTCAGTTCAAGCGTTTTAAACATTGGAATTCTTTTCCTCGGACACATCTTTAGTTCTATATAGTTGAAACTGGGTGTATAACAACCACTTTAGCTCGGAGACGAAATATGAATATAATGCATTTGCTCTAAAAGACTGACTATAGATAGAGTCCCAGTACTGTTTAATTCATAGTATAGTCACTGCATGTATAATATAAGGATACAACTATATGTACGATCTGTTCTAAATCATACTGTTTACAGAAACTGTAGCGACAGTTTGTTTAATTTCTGTCGAACAACATTCCTTATTTCAGATTTAGTCATACGTTATCAAGTTATCTTTACTAAGGAAGCATTTTTGAAATTTATGAAGGTAATTGTTGTCGAACAATAATGAGAATCTACTAATGAACAAAAAAAAGAAACATGATTTTGACAGTCCAGTCTCCACTGGTATCCCACTGGTTTGAACCAATGTCCTTTTGCTTGTGAATCCAGTGTACTAAGGGCTCAACATACTGGGGGAACGGTGGTTGCAGATTAAAATTTTAGGTTTTGTATATATCTTCTGGCCCTGGTGCAGGTACACGGAAAACTTGGCATATGTTTCGTTGGGAGATCGTGGGCCCTGCAGATAAATTTTGGAATTCAGTGAGACAAATTTCTGCATTAAAGTCATTTCAGGCAAAACAATTCGAGCAATTTAAATTGAAATAGTACACTTTTCTAGACTGAGTCATCGGAATTCTTGTAGGGTAGAGTTAGAGGTCTTTCCGAGAAAGTTTGAAATTCACTAAACAAACTGGTGTTATACATTTGAATCTGTTTCAAAGAAACAAAACTAAGTATGTATTTCTTTACTATAACAATTTTTGAATTTATCAAAGACGAACAGTCCATTTTAAAATGATCTAGATATACAATTGTAAGCAAAATTGACTATGGTTTGTGTACAAAAGAAGTATATATCTTGATGGATCTTGATGACCCTGGATCGCTCACTTGAGTAATATCAGCTACATGTTTCAAATGTCAAACTGATGCTAAAATATTAAAGAAGTAGATCAGTTGGTCACGTTCAAGGTCACTGAAAGTCAGTTTTAAGATCGCTGGGCAAAACTGTATGTCATCCAAATTTCAAGACTGTATCTAAAAAAAAACAAAAATATACGTCAGTATGTCAAGGTCAAAGTCAAGTGATCCCTACTTACTTTGGGTCATCAGGTAATTATTTTTAACAGACTAGGAATTAAGACCAGAAAAGTTTGAAGTATTTTTCACTATATAACTCATATAACAAGTGACCAGGGCGGGGTCTCTTTTTGCCCCAGGAACATAATTTGAACAATCTTGTTAGAAAACCACTAGGCAATGCTGCATACCAAATATCAAAGGCCTAGGCCTAGTTTTTTCCTATATAAGTCTATGTAAAATTTGGGACCCCTTGGTAGAGGACCACTGGATGATGTTACATACCAAGTATCAAAGCCCTAGGCCCTGTGGTTTTTCAAAGTTCCCCTATTTAAATATTTGTTAACCATGTGACACCCAAAGAGGGGCCATATTTGACCCTAGGAGAATAATTTGAACAATCTTGGTAGAGGACCACTAGATGATGCTACATGCCAGATATAAAAGCCCTATGACCTGTGATTTTGGACGAGATGATTTTTAAAGTTTTTCCTTTCGGTTGCCATGACAACCAGAGTTCTGTATGGAATTCAATCTTTTAACAATATTTAAAGAAGACCATCCAAGGAACATCCCCGTGATGTTTCATCAAAATTGGCTGGTGGTTTAGGAGGAGATGTTGTTTAAAGGAAAATGTGGATGGAAAGACGACGGACGGACGTACTACGGACGGACGCCAGACGGAGAGCGATCACAATAGCTCACCCTGAGCTCACAGTTTAGCTAAAAATAATTGAATCGGCATTTGAAATAGTTACAGTTGACTGTGCCACCAAACAACGGACACATTTCACTTTGTCTGTTAGTGAAAAATACGCAAGGAATAATTTTCACGGAAATACATATATATGACCGGAGAAGGTTTATTGTGAAACATCCATTATAAGTTTGCTGTAAGTGCAACATAGAAATATTTTGATATACAAATCAAAGGCATTTCTCATTTATTATATGAAATAAATGTTCGTGCATATCATCATAATTATCTTAAAGTAATATACATGTATGTACTAGAATGATCTTGGATGCTAAGTGTGATGAAAATGATTTTTTATAGATCTAACAAAACAAAACAAAACAAACAAAAAAAAAAAACAACAAAAAAAACAAAAAAACAAGGCATCAGCCCCAGTGTAGGGACATCACTTTCAATTGATATAAGTTCTACAGTGCAGAAGTAACATACAATAGGTCGCCATTTTTCGTTTACATGTTTTTCATTTGAGAAATATTCTTTCAGACTGTATTCGGACTATATCTATTTTAACAAAAAAATTGCCAGTGCAGCAGATTTCCACAGTAGAGTTGTGTCTATGATTGGCTCATTTACCAGCTGCTTGAAGATTCACAGTTTACGTTACTGTGCATTTTTCTTGGATTATACGGTAAGACAGCAAACTGTATTGGACAATTACATAACGTTACTTGTGTTTGCGTATTTAATTAAAGTAGAACGCGACACTTTGCGAACTTTCGAGTATCGTCTTGACATGTGTAAAGTTGACCATATTTCAAACAAGGTGCAGTTTATTTTATACCAATAGAGCCAACCAGTTTTCGAACACGAGACGTCAAAGTTGACCACCGAAGCCCGTTTTTGAAATTGACGTGGCCGCGTATCCTTGGCAACTGTTACGGGTACTGCAACGGCACCAGCCAACAAATTCTCTTGAATTATACACTATTCGACGATTATTATTTTTTCCTTTATGTTGATATAAAAATCATTGTTTTACGCCGACAAATATTTGACAAATGGAAAGAAAATCGCCGTTTTTGACTAAATATTGACGTTCAGTTTCGCAGCATTTTTCGGCTTTAAATCAGTATATTAAAAAATTCATGAATTAAATTTTTGATTTTTTTAATACACGGTGTTTAAAATGTATACCGAGTCCAAATGACAAATAAAATTTGGGGGTCACCGACTTAGGTTTTTCGGTACATGTGATTTTATTTCCCCCACCCCCCATGTGTAAATTGTGTACCGTAAACTGACGTCTGCAGATTCGTTCGAGACATCATAATTCGGCCATTTTTGAAAATTGCTTTAAATATATTTTCTATTTAATAATGATTATTTTTACATCTTTTTCTTATTCAAAGTACCAATTAACAAGTTTTCCGTTATAATACTCTGCTAAAATGAAGAATTCATACATATGCAATTGTGTAGATTGTTTGGAGATTTCACATTTGAAACAAAAAATAAAGCATCATTATTGTAAAATATCATAGACCAGTATTATACAACAGCTCTATATATTTTTAAGTTTGCCCATCAAGGGAGTAAAGCTTGATTATTTCATGTTTTTCTTGATATTATCCCTAATCCTCCATAAGCACGCACGCACGCACATCTCAATGTCATACATTTTTACTATTTCGTTTCTTACTTCTCCAGCCTAATAACATATGGCAGTACGATTAGTTTCCATGGGCTTATCCTGTTAATTATTCGCTCCATGCAAATGTTCGCATATTTTGAGGGTGGGATTTTGTTTTACTAGTCAGAGTTAATTTTTTTATTATTTTGAAATTTTATAGCAAAGGGCACTATTTGAGATATGAGTTCCATGACAATCATGATATAAGAGGTTTCGCTTTGAATACTATCCCAAAGTTACATAAACGCGTAAGCGTAGCTTTATAAAATTCCGACGAGTGAACTGCTGAATGTTGACATCTCAGACGCTTATTAAAACAAAAGAAATCTTACACATATACATGTACTCGTACAAATCCTAGTATCTCGTAAAAACGAAAACAGGACTAGCAAGTTTGAGCCGCCGGTCCTACGTACAAAGTTACGATTCTTGAGTCACTCATATAGATAATGGCAACATAGAATTATACATGTTGAACCGCATTCAACCGCTGTTGAGTTACAGCGAGTTTCAATCACAACCACTGTTTTCTGTCTTTCTTTTACCCCACCCGCTTAGCTCAGTTCTATGAATCGTTTGTTCGATCCCTGGGTAGGGCGTGACAATTTGGTAGAAAGTATCTGTCCGAAATCATTCGTCCTCCACCTCCAATTTTATGTGGTGAAGTTGGAAGTTACTTGTTGAGAATACAGACTCCAGGAACACTGGTAAGGTTAACCGCCTATCGTAACAGAAAACAGCGCTAAACCCAAAACAAACAATCAATTTTCTTTCTTTTTTATACGCCCGTTTGAAAAACGGGACGTATTATGGGAACGCCCCTGGCGGGCGGATGGGCGGGCGGCCGGCGTCCACAGACTTTGTCCGGAGCATATCTTCTACATGCATGGAGGGATTTTGATAAAACTTGGCACAGTTGTTTACCATCATGAGACGGAGTGTCATGGGCAAGAACCAGGTCCCTAGGTCTAAAGTAAAGGTCACACTTAGAGGTCAAAGGTCAAATTCAAGAATGACATTGTCCGGAGCATATCTTCTTCATACATGGAGGGATTTTAATGAAAGTTGGCACAATTGTTCATCATCATGAGACGGAGTGTCCTGCGCAAGAACCAGGTCTAGGTCTAAGGTTAAGGTCACACTTAGAGGTCAAAGAATACAAGAATGAAAACTTTGTCCGGAGCATTTTTTCTTAATGCATGGAGAAATTTTGATATAACTTGGCACAAATGTTCACCACCACGAGGCGGAGTGTCAGCGCAAGAACCAGATCCCTAGGTCTAAGGTCAAGGTCACACTTAGAGGTCAAAATATACAAGAATAAAAACCTTGTCCGGAGCATTTCTTCTTCATGCATGGAAGAATTTTGATATAACTTGGCACAAATGTTCACCACCATGAGGCAGAGTGTCATGCCCAAGAACCAGGTCCCTAGGTCTAAGGTCAAGGTCACACTCAGAGGTCAAAGGATACAAGAATGAAAACCTCCGGAGCATTTCGTCTTCATGCATAGAGGGATTATGATATAACTTTGTACAAATGTTCATCACCATGAGGCAGAGTGTCATGCGCAAGAACCAAGTCCCTAGGTCTAAGGTCAAGGTCACAATTAGAGGCCAAATGTCAGATACAAGAATGACTTTGTCCGAAGCATTTCTTCTTCATGCATGGAGTGATTTTCATATAACTTGGCACAATTATACATCATCATGAGACGAAGTGTCATGCGCAGTTTCCTTCTTTAGAATTACTTCCCTTTGTTGTTACTATATATAGCTTATATTGTAACTTTTTCATTACTAGTCGTAGGAAAAAATCGAGATCACTTTTCTGTAGTACAGCATGCATGCTACATCCAGTTTTGAGGTGTATTTTGACCAATCTCTACCTGGTAATGATTTTTTAGTGGACTTACAATTTTTTTTATTTATTATTTTTTTTTTATTATTATTATTTTTTATTTTTATCTTTTTTTTTAACATTAACTTCCCTTAGTTGTTACTATAAATAACTTATATTGTAACTTTTTATAATTGACCGTAGGGAAAAACCAAGACCACTTTTCTGTGGTACAACATAGATGTTTCTTTCCAATTTTAGGTGTATTTTAAGTTATCTCTACCTGGTAAGGAGTTTTTTTGTGGACTTAGAAAAATAAAAGACTTACAATGATTACTAAACAACCAGAGTAAAATAATTTGCTGTGACGGGCGTATATTGTGACATTCTGGCACTCTTGTTATTTTATGGAATATTTAACATTTTTAGCAGAGTATTTACTCCTATTTGTTATGTTTGATAAGTTTCTAATGTTAGGAAAACTATTAGATATGGAATATGTTTCTATTATGTGTCTATGAATACAAGGATAACCTTTCTAAAAACACATCTCTGGAGAGCTAAAACCTCTTTGTAAAGGATGGTGTTTCTATCTAGCGTTGTTAAATAAATTAACCTTTTCAGAGCAACAGTCTCTGTACAGCAAATGTATTCTGTTACCCCGTGGTTGCACTTTATTTGGAATCGGGGTGTCTGACTACTCTCCAAACAAAATATTTTCAAAACGTAAAATTTATAATAAAGTTAAATAAATTTATGATGTTTATTCCAACATGATGATATAACGACATCAGGGCTTTTTATTTTTTCTACAGTTGTATTAACTTCGGCAATTAGCATTTTTTTCCAAGTTATATGTTATGCTAAAATGAATATTTCTCATTTTCACATACGCTTTACTTCTCGCACTGTGCCGATGTTGGCTATGCTCTATATACCCCAGTGTTATTTTTTGACCCCGCTTCCTTAAGAAAACACAGTTCTGTATGTAACCATTTTACGCATAGATGATACGTGACGGGAATAGAGGCACGTAAAGGAATTCTATACGGGTACAGGTACGGGTACAAAAAAGGTTAAAATGCGCATTATATGAAGAATATGTTGGATTTTATATTAAACAAAATGTCGAAACGGAACCCAATAACGTCAACTTAGGCGCATTCCACCTTAATTATAGCAGATTTTGTCCACGCAAAAAGATACCAAACGCTTCGGATTTTTTGCGCCAGTGGCACGTTATATATTATAATGAAATGTATTTAGATTTTACTTATTAATATGCCTTTCATCATTGTTTTATATATAAACGTCTTGCCATGGAACAAAATGTTTGTTCTTGTTTTGTGTAAAGGTCTTTGAGGACCAGTAAAACACTAAATGGTGCAGCTGATAAGCTAAACACAATGGCCGAATTATGATGTTTCGAACGTATCTGCAGACGTCGAATTACGATACAACATTTACACATGGAGGTGGGGGAAATAAAATCAAATGTACCGAAAAACTTGAGTCGGTGACCCCCAAATTTTATTTGTCGTGCAGACTCGATATAGATTTTAAACACCATTTATTTAAAAAAAATCAAAAATCTAATTAATGGATTTTTAAATATGCCACTTTAAAGCCGAAAAATGCAGCGAAACTGAACGTCAATATTTAGTCGAAAACGGCGATTTTCTTTCCATTTGTCAAATATTTGTCGGCGTAAAACAATGATTTTTATATCAGCATAAAGGAAAAAATAATTATCGTCGAATAATGTATAATTTTAGAAAACTTGTTGGCTGGTGCCGTTGCAGTACTCGTAACAGTTGCCAAGGATACGCGGCGACGTCAGTTTAAAAAACGGGGTTTGGTGGTCAACTTTAACGTCTCGTGTACAAAAACTGATTTGCTCTAGTAGTATAAAATAAACTGCATCTTGTTTGATATATGATCAACTTTACACATGCCAAATTTCAAGACGCTACTCGAAAGTTCGCAGTGTCGCGTTCTACCTTAAGGTGATTTTTTTTGTACTTTTAATGGAAAACTATTCCTATATAGTAAGACTCTATGCTGCGTAAACCATTGAAGCTTTATGCGTTACAGCGGCAAATCAATGTAATTAAATGTTTTTACGAGATTTTACGACACATTTAAGGTATTTCAGCAAGTTCGGGTAATTTTTTCTACGATGTAGAATTTGATTAAACACTGATTTTTCAAAACTTCGGAATATAGATCTACTTAGAAAATGCGGCAAATAAAAAAAACAGGGTTGTGTGCTTGATCTTTTACCAGATCGTTTCGAAATAAAATGACCTCACACATGTTTTCATAATGGGAGTCTAACGCAAAATACGATTTTGATAACATTTTTACGAATGGATTATTATGAAATTTCTCAAAGTTTTCAATAGACATATGGCCTTTGATATTGTGTAATAAAATGTATAGGTTCGTGTGCTTGCGTTTGAGGTATTTGTCCATTACTAAAGACAGCCGCGCATGTCGAGCTGATATTAAGACATTTTTAACGTATCGGACGTCTTTTGTTTTAGTATCATATTTTAATTTTGAAAAGTTACTCACCAATTGCCATTTATTCATAAAATTATTTTACGTTTTATGGATAAATGACGTTACATCATTACTTTCGGTTTTTAAAACGTTCAAAACTACCTTAAAAGTGTTTTAAAATGCAAAATTCTAATTGAAAGTCAAAATGGTATATTTATTATTCTACAAGTTATCAAGGGCGGAAGGAGGATTATCGACCTAAGGAAAGTGGTATTGACAGAGTGGGTAGCCTGGGTTGATATTACTTTTCCAAGGTTGATATATTCTCACACTGACCGATGATAAGTCCACTTAATGGTTTACCTTTCCAGTTCATTTTGACTGAAGTAGACAGAACTTGAATAATTACGATTGTAAAATTTGCTTCACAATAATCAAATAACATATCACTGAGATCACTCAAATGATCATAACTAATAGATGTTCTTTTCATCAGTATTCAATGAAATTGATTTTGAGATTTACTTTGAGTTTTCGTAGTAAAATATGTTAGTACTAACATTACCTCATGATTATTTAATGTTTTTGCAGGTTAGAATACAAATTGGTATTTACCATATTTACATCGAAGATTACATGCGCGTATTTCCAAAAGAACAAATAAAGATTATCAAACTAGAAACATTTTCCAAAAGTAAATACAAGTCCATGACAGATATATTCAGCTTCTTAGAAACGAGTAAGTTAAAGTTTTTCTAAGATATCATATCAGTTTTATAGAACATTAATATATCATTCTGTATTTTAAGTATATTTACACATTCCGCCCTTAGTGTATTCAATGACCGATATTTAAATTTCATTTTTTTCGCATTACATAGTAAGAAAACAGCCGTTTATTTTCATACAATACAAGAGTGTCTATTTTTGACGTCATTCACAAAAAACAAACATGATCAAATTGGCGTTGGAAACATTTTTCAAAAACTTTTTCATTACATTTCAACGTTGACAGACCCTTCAAAACGTTCACACACCTGCTTTATGACGTAATTTGATATCACGATACAAAACGTTATGTGGGTGTTAGCTGTCGCTTGAATATATTATACTTTTCGAATTAAATTGTTTTCATATGTATGAGCTAATGAATTTCAAAATGAAATCAACAAAAGTGTTTTTACAGGGTTGCCATCCACAGGTTTGATGGAAAAGATCGCAGGACGGACAGAGGCAAATACAAACTTTAAGCGTAAAGCAGAGGTTGGAGAAATGTGGCATCAAACATACAAACTTTTATATAAATTTTATAAGCCGTTTAATGATCATCTCGTAAAGTTACTAGGCAATAGATTTAATTACAACAGAAAAAACATATCCCTTCTCAGTTCCTAAATGTTTGAAATATGAAAACTAACGTTCTTGTACAAATCAGTTGACAACTCAGTAGTTCGAAATTGTTGAACTTTATTTCAGTTGGTATGACATATAATACGTACATGACAAAAAGTCAGTATACCAAACAGAAACAAAAACTTATTCTGATTATTTGAAAAGTACTTGAAAGGTAGTAGTATTTTCAGCATTTTTTATCTTAACAAAACGCGATGAAATCCCTTAACAGCAAATACCGTAACGTCAATATCCGGAAATTCTACAGCCAAACAACCATGTATGCGGAAACGTATTTATTATCATTATAGACGGGTATAGAACATACATAAATAATACAAAGTTATATAAGAACAAAATCAGTACCCAGTCTTACAGTGCTAATCAGTCATTCAATGTCAGCAAGGATTTCGGTATACAGAAGTCATGCATTATACAACTGATAGTAAAAAAGAAACACACATAATGAGATGAATACTATATAACATCTTCAAGTGAGAACATTGCAATCTTTGACATATGAGCTAGATGGTTCAAAGTTTTAAGGCATCTATGATAAATATCCCAACATAAACAATATTCCTAGTTGTCGAAAAAATGTGATTCAACAATGTTATTCCATGAAGAATTAAAACATACTATATCGTTAATAGAACAGCGTAAGTTACCGTGCTAACGGAACACTCATTTATTGACTAATATTTACACAACAAGTTTTAAATGTCACAATTTTCATAGGAGGAACCCTGTGCCCCCTTCTGCAGGGTTAGCTCCGCCTTACATAATTTCCTCAACCATTTTCGGGTTACTATACCTCTTGTGGCCAATATATTTACATATCAATCATATGATATACATACAAACATACATACATTTAAACAAACAGACAGACAGTAGAAATAGATTTGCTTTGTGTATATATATGATAGTGGTTAGAATTTACGTCATATTATAAAAATTACCAAGGAAGTGTAAGGCAAGGTAATGAAACGCACAACACACCTCACGCTCTTCTAGCACGTTATTATGTTATGTTTTGTTTGTTGTCAGAGGTTAACTGCACCAGGATCGTAATCAAGACAGTCAGTATCAAAGATATAGTCAATGATAGGTATCTTACTTCATATTTATGTATATAGTTTTTCCACTTTAAACTAATGTTTTTGACTATTGTTATGTAAGTATTTCAGCTTTCTATATTACAATAGTGAACGCATTGCTGTACAAAAGTAAAATGTTTATTATAAAAGCTTTAAAAACATGTTACTGACATGTTTGTGACATTGTTCTTCGTGGTTACAGTTAGTCTGTAATAAATTTAATGTTATTGTTTCAGTAATTCACAGTTAATGTGTAAGGAGTTTAATCTGTTTAATTTCCTTATCGCTCCTGCATTTCTTGCAATGATTGTTCACTGTCCTAGTAACGGTGTATTTAGCAAAACCAAGTTTACATAGCTCGTGTGCTAGTAACGCCATCATGTCTTCTGTCAGATACGTACTTTCAATGTCAATCAAAATGTTGACAGAAGTAGTAAAATCACCGGGCGTTTCGCATCTGTCCATATTAGGGATACAACAACAGTGACCGTAACTACAAAAAAAATGTAACACTTTGTTTTCTTGTGGACCGACATTACTCTTTTCAATTGCATTAATAGCTTTTTCTTTCACTTTTTGATATCCCTTGCTCTCTACCAGTTTTCTAAGTTTTGCAATTTGATTTCGATATTTCACGGAATGAAAGATTTCCAACTTTTTCGCTAGTGACACAATTTGAAGATACTTGGCAAGGTCAAAAACATCTAGAGCCATTTCCTGTGGTGGTAATTTGCCAAAACGGAGATAATCTAAGATGAACTTGAATACTTCACCATCAAAATCTACGAAATAGCGACCGTCTTTGTCCTTACTGACAACTTGACGTCCACTAAACATGGCGGCCAGCATACTGTCGGGTTCCTTTCTTAGCGTTTCCAGCAACGTTGTCATTAGCTTTCCATCGACATTCAGTTCGACGACATCTTCAAACTAGATAAAAAAAAGCTTTTAACGTTTAACGTATTGGTCACATGTACACATACATTTATAAAAAAAACACGTGTGTGTAATAAGGGTGGAGGAAATTATAGCGTTTAACCCAATAAACCAAACTCTTCCTGTTACCAGTACGAAATAATAAGTTTCCAAATATGACTTTTCGTATTGTTACTGGGGCAGTCTTTTTTAAAAAATGTCAAAATGCTCGCAGGAGTTGCTTCCCCTCGACTTCAGAAATCTATTTCTATAAGTAAGACACAAGGATTTTATTTGATTTGACCTAGCGACCTAGTTTTTAACCCCAGATAACCCATTTTCAAATTTCGCCTAGATTTTATCAAGGTTATTATTCTGATCAAAATTCATGAAGATCAATTGAAAAATACAGCCTCTATCGCATACACGATGTTGTTCTTTTTATTTGACCTAGTGACCTAGTTTTTGACCCCAGGTAATCCGTTTTCAAACTTGGCCTAGATTTTATTAAGTTGATCATTTTTCCAAATATTCATGATGATCAATTGAAAAATACAGCCTTTATCGCATACACAAGCGAAATGTCGACAGACCGGCAGACGACGGACATAGAGTGATCACAATAACTCACATGAGCATCGCTCAGGTGCGCTAAAAATGAAAGTATAAACTGGCTATGGAGTTAGAAATGACAATCGTAATTTAATTGTAATAAGCTGGGGCAAGAACTCTTGATAAGATATTGGAAGAGTTATTATAGAATTTGTTTTACAATTTTTAGATTGATAAAATATTTTTGGATTCAATTTATATGTTTTCAATAAACTGGAAATCTTTATCTTATAGACAAAAGATTAACAAACGTTCGCTTCATTTCATTCTAATATTTGTCGAAATTTACTTATTTATATTCCATTTTTCAAAGAAAATCTGCATTTGATAAAACCTTTTCTTTTTTTCAACTATAATTTTATTTAGAAATGCTGTTTAGTTGACATCCTAGTTAGATTTAACATAGGGTGGTTAACAGTGATGTGCAAATACTAAATAGTGCCCGTTTTTGAAACACTAGTTTTCCGGACCTCTTTAACCCTCGCCCTGCTAAATTTCTATTTTGAATTTGCCTATCTTTCAATTTGCACAGTACCTTTAACTGTTAAAAGGGGTTCTTACCAAAATGATACTGACTGAATAGCGAACAGTGTAGATCATAATCAGACAGCACGCATGTGCAGGCTGATCAAAATCTACACTGGTCGCAAAGGCAGAGCCAATCGTGTCAAGCATGATAAGGGTTAAATTGGATAAAACAATATAATGCTTTGTTTTCTTATTGACCGGCATTACTCTTTTCATTTTCGTTTCCCCTCTCTATGTCCCTTGCTCTGTACCTGTGTTTTAGGTTCGGCAATTTGATTTCGATATTTCACGGAATGATAGGTTTCCAATTTTTCCGCTAGTGACATAACTTGAAGATACTTGGCGAGGTCATAAACATCTACAGCCTTTTCCTGCGACTTTAATTTGCCAAAACAGAGATAATCTAAGATGTATGTAAACACTTCACCATCACAGTCTACGAAATAGCGACCGTCTTTGTCCTTACTGATCACGTGACGTCCACTAAACATGGCGGCCAGCATACTGTCAGGTTCATGTCTTAGCGTATTCAGCAACGTTGTCATTAGCTTTCCACCGACATTCAGTTCAACGACATCTTCGAACTAGATAAAAACAAAGCATTTCACATTTAACTTATTGCTAGCATATACACATATGTTTAAAGCACAAATTCACATTCTAAAGATACAATTTTATCAAGTGGAAGTAAGGAATGGACATTTCAAAGAGTTGTTAATCAGGTAATCGTGGGACAATATACACTGCACGTTTATAATTAAGGTAAGACTTAGAACATTTATTTGGTATTAACAGATTGACATAGATCAGGTAATAATGTGACTTTTTGGTCTTTTATTGGCAGAGGAAGATCCTAGGTACATATCATATTTGAGACGCTTATTTAGAACCACTGATATCCGTAAGTAAGCTAGATGGCTTTCTCACATGACGGCCGGAATGATACTCAAACCGACAGAGGCGAGGCACAAGTTATTTGAAAGCCTGTGCGAACAGAAAGGTTTCCAGTGTTTTTTTTTTATTTTGATAATGCTAATACATATACTTTAAGTTCATCGTTATGACGCATATAAACAACAAAATGAACTGGAATCCAAACTCCAGGTACCTGATATGAAAGGTGTTTTTACGTGGCTAAAAAAGTGAATCTTCCATAAAATGAATGTAATTAGGCAAGATTACTTTGTGATAAATTCATGAAAGAAACTTATGCTCTTACCGTTGTGGTTTCCATTGCTTAAAATATGACTGTTTATGAATATTCAAAACATTTATATTTCCCTATGTAATTTGAACAAACTGTTTATATAACTACTCAGGATGAATAATTTTATGAGCCGGCGTGCAGATCAGCATTGATAAACACGAAAGATAAAATATCACTTGAGATTTTGAAATACATCTTGATCAATTTAGAATGTTTGCTCTGTCACGTTATCTCAAAATGAACGGATATTACGTGGCAGATCCACGATTAGGAGACGTATCTTTTAGGGGATACCCCGGATATAATCAAAAATGTTTTGCAAATGTAACTCAAATGGTGCAATCCGAAGTATATTTAATATAGCTATATAGTTTGAGCATAAAATTAAGGCCCAATGTCGTATTTTAAATTAGTAACGTGTTAAAATAGGTTTGACAAGTTGATAGCTTTTTAATTTGAATGTCGAACGGTACCACGTACCGCTTCAGCAATTATAAGTACTACTAAACATTTTGATCAGATTGAATATTTTAGGCTAGTGTCTCAATTTTTGGCTATGAAATATGTATGCTCAAGGGAATTTAGGGATGCACCCCCGTTGAACCCAGCCTTGCCGATCCCAAGAGTATTAACCAACCAAACAAGTATAAATTTGAATTTCGTTAACGTACGTTGTGAGAAAAAAACTCAAACATCACCAAATCATAGAAAGAACAAGTTGTTTCACATGAAAATTAAACAGAACGTAAAACATGTATATTACTCTGCGAAACAAGTGTCAGTATATTGATATAAACATTGAATTCTGGAAAAGGACCGACTTAAGGGGTAACACTTCCGGACAGTAGAACGCATTTAAAATCTCGCCGTTTGCATAGAACTGTTACATATGTTCGTTTTGATGCATTTTCAATAATGTACCATTATTGAAAGTTCACAAAACTAGGTGAAACGCAGTTTTCAGCAATTGTTTATTTTTATTTCTTACAAATGACATTCATTTTCAAAGTGGGACAACTTTTTCAGAATATTTTAGGTATCCGTCGTGTGGGACAGTACGGCAGAATATGTTATGGTTAGGTAAAACATCGGTAAAGATGTTGTTTATCAAATACGTCTGTGCTTCGATGATATACTCCTAAACCATAAGACAGAAATTTTCCTTGTCACCCTTTACTTCATCAGCCCCAACGACTAATTTAATGTGAAATCACTTGATGTAACTTGAGGTTAGCTACATTTCTTACTAATGTTTGCGGAGGGATAGCCAAAGAAGCAAAAACCGCTTAGTCGTCACATGCAGTTTGAAACACGAAGGGGAATGCGTAGGTTGGAAAATTGGTAACTGACCAAGTATCAATTCTAGTTAAGCTGAACATAGCATATAACCAAGGTACATAATGTATAATAATGTGTAACAAAAATTATGTAAATTGTAGAAGTAAGCGGTGTTTACCATATAAAACATACAAAACAGTCCAGAATAAACGGTTGTTGTTTATTATATTAAGTTACTTAAATAATTTGGTAAAAATATACCATAGATCCGTTTTATTTTTTACTTTATCAGTTTGTTTTCTTATTAAGAGTAAAACTGTCTTACAAAGAAACTTCATATGATCAATGAATGTTTGTCATTGTATTTTCTATATGTTAGTTTATTTTTTTTTGTTGGATTAAACGCTGCACCAACACAATTATAGGTCTTACAGAACTTTTCAGCCAACTTAACTGATGATGGAGGAAGACACAAGATGCCCTGAGTGAGGCTCGAGCCCATACCGGTGAGGGGCACGTGAATCAAAGTCAGCGACCTGAACCACTTGGTCACGGAGGCCCCTCTAAATAAAAATAAAGATCTTTCTGATAAACACTATAAACATATTAAAATAAAATAAACGTTTTGAAATGGGTGCCATATTGATGATGTCATAACTCAGCCTAGCCACTGACCTGGAGAGAGCTATATGCGGAATTGTGGCCATAGTCATCATTCTACGAGTTGATATAGGTGGCTACTACTATGGCCTCTATATTGCCTCGAAAAACATTTATACCCGACACAAATTACATTGTTTATTTCATGTTTACATTAATACTGTGAGTTAACTATTAATATGTTTGGCGTAATATATCTTTAACGCGGAAGTTGTGATACTAACACAGCAGTTATGATTTAAGTCACAACAACACAATTTAGTTGTTTGGGCAATTTCGAGTTTTGATGATACAGAAATAACCCAGTTATAGGTCCTCATATATTTCAGGCATGGACGGGCTCCTATGTTAAACAACAGCAAGTTGGATATGTTCTACACATGACGACCTAATAAGGCTTAGGTAGGCCGGTGGTCTAGTGGTAACACGCTTTACTGTCAATCCAGAGGTCGGGGGTTCGAATCCCGGTTCAGGCACTGGAAATTTCTGAGATGCTCTTGAGTGTCTCCCACCTAAATAGAGGCCTGTACTGGTTCTTCACAAGAAAGACGGCTTCGCGTATATTGGTGCTATAACGAACCAGACTGATTATTCGAAACAGCCAGGCTAAGTTAGCCGGACACGTCTGTATCTGAAAAGTTCTCTCTGGCTGTTCTGGGGGCTATATCTCACTCTGTCTCTCTGGTCAGATTGCCCTGTGTCTGTACTAGTAGAGGACGATTTCGCGCCGTGTGTGGCTGCAGTTGCTATATGTAAAGCGCTTTTGAACGTGTTTATCATGAAAAGGGCGCTATATAAATCAGGTATAATAATAATAATAATAATAAGGCTGAAACTCACAGAAATGAGGAGGTGCAAGTGAGTGACCCGAGGCCGGCGGCTTACACTACTAGATGGTACAAATTTTACCTTGATTTTAAAGTACATGTATAATTTATGCAGTGCTCGATTGCGATAAGAATGCAAAACAAATCATGTGAAATACTTCAGACAATTAATTGTTTCTTCCTTCTTCAAATCGGAGGAAATCTAAGATGCATTTTCAACATCACTTTCCATGAAATAGCGGTCATTTTGTCTTTACTGATCTCGTGAAATCCACTAAACATGGGTTCTAGCTTAGTTTTAGTTTTCATTCATAGTGTACTCAGCAATGTTGTCTTCAGCTTTCCTCCGACATTCAGTTATACGACATCTCAGAACTAGACTCAAAATATATTATACAATTCGTGAGAGAAATTGAAAGACTTTCTTGCTTAGAATTAGAAAAAGATATTATCTGCACATTCATTTAAATCACTGTTTCACATATATTCGTCAAGTGTGATTTAAGCACTGTTAACATGCGCAAGATTTGCAACCCGCGCAAAATGTGTGCCCACGGAAAAGCCAGTTCAAATACTAATAACGAAATGTTAATGTTTATATTTTCTTTGTTGCTTATTAAGTGATTGTAACATACACAAACAGAGCCTTTAAATATTCAGGTGCAAACTTGGTTTGATAACATATAATTTGTGATTGGCGTGCACATATACTACACTAAGAATGCACAAGAAATATTGTGCGAGATTTTGAAAGAAAATGCCTTTAGTTCTCTTGGCTACATGGTATTATGTAAAGTATGAAGTTTCATTTAATTCCACACTGCTGCTGAAAAGATTTTGTCCGGACATAAAAGTGGAAATTTAAGTTCACAAAAGGAGATGATTTTGAAATTATTAAAAATAGAGTTATGGTTCCAGTTTTCCATCCCCTTTATTCCAACCCTTAAATTATGTAATTTCATTAAATTCCTACTGGGAAGACACAATATTATGGCGCTACAGGCAGAAATATTGAAATATTTCCTTTCCTTTGATAAAGTAGTCTAATATAAAAGGTAGGCGTAAAGTTTCATGTTTAACGTGAATAGTCGACGAAAGTACCCACCTGGAATGGATGGAACAATTTATTTCCAGCCGAGCCCACGGAAGGTGTCATATTTACTTCTCCAGCATCCAGTCTAGGCCGATGCTGCTGGAATTCAAGTAAATCACCCAGCACTGAAAACTAGTCGGAATATCAGCCGGGACCAGGACCACTGAACCAGGACCGCTGGCGATGTAGTCCAACCTGCTAACCATAGCGCCACTGTCTCCCTGTATATGTGTTTTTCATGTGCTAGGACAGTGACTGAGACATCTGACAAATATAAATGCTAAAAGTATAGATGATCATTAAAATATATGAAAAGCTTGCTCTAATTGTTCTTTATATGGTCAGTATGTGTGTAGGTTGACAGCCCTTATAACAAGTGCTCTTTGCCACTGTTGCAATGAATCACACAATGAAATGAATGAACTAGCACGCAGAAAAGTGATATGCAAATATTTCAAATCAAATGTAACCACAAAGGCACCGTGTTCGAACGTTCAAATGGAGGATGGATAATTTTATTTAATTTGAGCACAATCACACTCATGCACCAAGCATCATCGCAATTGGAAATTCTACAATTAAACATGAATACAAAATTTAATTTTAAATTAACAGTTCCATAAAGTCTGTAAATACTATATTCTTAAAGAATTTAAGGTATATTTACATCCTTGAAGGCATTTAAATGTGTACCATGTTTGAAACAAATTTATATGTCCTAAGCTTTTAATATGTTTTAAGGAAATAATATTGCTGAAACATATTTTATTATCATTTACTGGAAGATTTGTACCTTAAAGTGAGAACGTTACATTCTTTCATATAAGAGCCAGATGGTTAAAAGATTTAAGGCATTTAATAAATAATCTAACTTCAACAAACCTTTTAGCTCTCTAAAAAGTGTTTAACCACGTGATTTGACGAAGAATTTAAACGTCTACTCAATCTATATCGTTAAAAGAACAGCGTAAAATTCCATATCTAGGGGAACATACTTTATTTTATGACAATAAATTCATCCCAAAACTCACCAGAGCCCAAGAATTAGCGTTTTAAATATAAAAATTTAAGCAAGGACCCCTGTACCAGCTATTGCAAGAATGGTTCCGCCTTACATAATCTCCCCCAATTTTTTCGGTTACTTTGCCGCTGGTGGCCCGTATTGTTATGTATCAGTCAAACATACTTACAAACGTTCATACATATATGTATTCATGCTTGCAATTCAAAGCGGCAGCCTGACGTAAATTCTAACCACTATCATAAACAATATGCAAAAGTACGTACGTACGTATGTATGTATGTGTTCATGTATGTATTATTTTGGTATGCAGATTTGAACCATTGTGCTCAAGGAAGTAAAAAAACAAAGACTAGTATTTAGCTTTTTCATGTACTTAGGCACAGAACCTAACTTTATCTTTATCACGCTTAAAAGTTTTTTTAATAACAAATGCATAACTAAACGTATTTTGAAGAAAAAATAATGTCTTTGGTATATTCTGAAAAAAAAGTTCTGAGGAAAAATATCATGACTCATACAAACAAACAAAATTTTTGTTCTAAAAGACTTATTCCAGGTCCCGCCAACCCTTCCGTCAAAAGTTCAATTGGCTAGCTTGCATGACAGTGAAAACTGAAGTGTACTCCATTTTCAACAGTTTGTTCATTTTATTGCGTACAAAGTCTTTTTGCAAACGCAATGCCATAATAACAGCAACATTAAATTTGAATATATAGAGTACGATATCTGAGTAATTTCAGACCCGATTTGCTCACTACTTAGTGTTTAGAATGGAAACAGACAAAACAGACGAATGTATTTATGTACTGAAATTATCAAAAGACTGTATGGAAATGATCGGAATACTAGATAAGTTAAACCCTATATTATTTTTTTTCTAGGAGAACAAGATTTCTAAAATCAACTTTACTCTATGACATACCTTGCTGATTTGTCGATTCAAACATTTATTTTTTTGTTTAGAACTTATGTTATAGTAATGATATATGCTTACATTGGCAACCTTGACGTGGTCGGGGCCGATGAAATGGTAATTACATTGAACGTAGATACTTATTCTTTCGTTTGCTGGCACGAAACAAAAGACCTTTAAGGAATCTCGGATATTCTGCATTTATTCAGAACATTTTGTGGCCTTCTAAATAGATGTAAATTCAACACTACTTTCTTTTCTTCAACACATTTACCTAAAATCAAATGGAAAGATATAGCGTTATGTTTCACGTATTTATTTAAAGATGTGTTAATGTCTTAAATGAATAAAGGGAAGTGAATGAAATAGTGAAATACGAAAATGTAAATGTATTTATATTCTCATTGAATTTATGATTGTAAACATCTTCATACAGTCTTTGAATTAATAAGTTAAAACGACGAAATTTGTCATTCGTTTGAAATTTTCATGTTGGATGTAAACTGTACCCATGCAGAAAATCTCACTTGAGCTCACCGAATGTCAAAAATATTCATTGTAAGCTCTAGTGTACGGTGGGTTGGCCTGTTTCATAGAAGAGGACTAAATAACTCAAAAACAACTTATCAGAGCTCGAAGCAGTGTAAAGTAGGTGTAAACGAGGACAATGCAGGTGTGCATACAATCTATAAGAAAATCTAACTTTCTTATTCCTGGACCTGATGGACCTGGAATGATCGATGTTGCTCGAAGAAGTGCCGCCATGAAACAAGTATTGGTATTGGAGTATAATTAATTTCTTAAGAAAAGATTTGCATATTTTTTTAAAGCTGCATGAAAACGTAATGTTCAAAGCTGAGTATCGGTAGTGTACTGAAGTCAAATAACATCTAGATATGTTAATTTTGTTTGTCATTGTCATAATATAAAATCTAGAACTGCCTGCAAATCAATGGTTCCTCTGACGTTATAATGAGTACATAGTGCTGAACGTCTGAAAGGAATAACACAGGTCTTTTTATATGTGCCAAGAGAACTGAATAAAATCTGTAAAAATATCCCTTGAAAGCATAGAATACAACAAGAAAAATTGTCAGCAGCCTCGGTTTGATCGAGTCTGTTTTTGAGAGACAATGAAATGTGCAACACATTTCACGCCCCTCCCCCACCGCCCCCCCCCCCCACACCCCCAGCACCGGCTTAAGCGGAACACATATGTTGGATGGACTCATGATCCCAAAAGGACCAGAAAATATTACAAATGTGAATCAAAAACTGATCGTATAAATATTCAGGTGCATATGTTTTTATTACCGTGCAGATAAACAGCGATTAACATGAAAGATAAAATATCACTTGAGGTTTTGAAGTACTTCCTTAACTAGTGATAACATTTGCTCTTTCCCATTATTTTAGATTAATGTTACCACACAGGAAGATTATATTAACTTTTTTCCAAATATAGTTAATATGATTTTTTTACCTTTGTACTTCCAGTCTACCATTAGCTCATGCAGAGATCCAGTCTATTTCGATCATGAGTGGATCCAGGATTAGAGGGCAGAGTTTCTAGGTGTTCGACGGCATGCCCTTCTCCGAAAATATTTGGCAAATATATCCCCAAGTGTACAATCCGAAGTATATTTAACATAGTCCAAGTCTAAATATTTGACGCAATGTCACTTTTTAATTAGATAAATATTCTTAAAACGAAATATGACAAGTTGACAGCTTTCTTTTAAGTTTTAATGTTGTCCGGTTCCTACACTTCAACAATAACTGCTACTGATATAAAGGTTTTCGATCGAAGCGAGACGCAACTTTAATAAAAATGACAGAGGTTTCAACTTCAGTATGCTCGCCGATTTTTTATGGGAACGTGCCCCGGCTGTGCCTCTTTTGGATCCGCTCTTGCCGATCATAGGAAAATCCACAAAACGAGTATCATAGTGTCATCTAGACAGGAAATTTCCTATCACCCTCTGCTACTTCCGCCTCAGATGATTAGTTTAATTCGAAATCACTTGAAGTAAGATGACATACACACCTTATGTATCTTCCATAGAGCCGCCAATGGCGGCGAAATTGTTTCGTTGTCACATGTAATTTGACAAAAAGCGGAAACTGCAGGTTGGAACTTTGGTAACTGTCAAATTTTTTTCAAAGCGCAGACATTGTTGTTCAGCTAAACATAACACATTACCAAGATATACGATGTGTAATAATATGTAACAAAAGCTTCGTAAATCCCACAAATTAGATTGTACAAATACGCGATGTTCAGTTATTACAAAACATACAAAAATGTCCAGAAATTTGTATCATTTAAGTGTTTTTAGTATAATTAGATTGGTACCTGATCATGTTTGTGTACAAACTAGGGAAATTATGTCCAATGCAGCACAGTGTATTTTTGAGATCATAATAATAATAGGGAAATGATCCTCTTCTTTAGTGTTACTTTGAATCCAATAAAATCTACAAATTTTCTTTTGAAAAGTAAAATAGGAGACATGAATTGAGTCTGTTGATGTGAAGTAATATATGACACTGGAAAAAGAAACCCAAACTTATCACTGTATTTGGTTCAGAGCCGGTCTTGTTTTTGCAAACTTTTATATTTATCACATGAATAGTGAAATAACAGACTATTATACTTTGTTCGATGCCTCTAGATCTGTAATGCCTGCATATCTTGTTTTTTGGTTTCACACTTACACATACAAAATTGAAGAGAAATTATTTGACTCTCTGTGTTGGCATTATGTTCATGATCATAGATAGAAAGAGGATGCAATGGATAATACTTGTTTTCAAGAGCTGTTTTAACAGTTCAGTAAACGTGTGCTAACAAGGAGATTACATGTTGTGAACACATATTTTATATATGCGTATTCAGTGGCGAAAAGTTAGCGTACTGCTGTCTAAACAGGCATAATCAAACACACTTGAGAGGACATGGATTACCTACAAAATGTTAATGTAAAATAATTTCGTACACGTTTTATTCCCTATCTTGGTTTCCTAACAGCATATGCAGAATCCCCCTACATATGGGCGAGGAATTACATATCGTCATATGTAATTTGAAATATCAGAGAAGAAGAAATAATTGATATCAGTTTAATTTCCTTAAATTCAATGACCATGACAATGAATTATAAGTTAAAGTTCCTAACGTTGTATGGTTTGAAATAAGTACATTTGGCCAGTGACCAAACACGACGAATGGAAATCACCAGACAAATTTTTTGTCCATCGTCTCTCAATAAATACACATGCAATTAGAATGAAGTTGTTATTAGCTGAACACAACATTAGTAAAGAAAAAGTACATATATAGCCACTTTCCTATTTGTAAACCAGTTTGAAACCAATCAAACAGGAGAGATTTAATTTATTAATAAATTTCATTATTACAAGGAAAGTAACTGCTATTTTCATTTTGGCTATCACAGACTCCTCGCCAACGATATTCCATATGCATACAGCGATTTTAAAATATTGCTTTGACAAGAGGGATTTTTTCTCTCTTTACATGAACAACGAACACCAAAAGCAGCTATTCTTTATAGAAAAACTCTGATTTGATGTGAAAATTCACAAACAGATATTATAAAAGGTACAAGCTATTCAATTATTATCTTTATTATGGTAAAAGAGACCATCAACCTATACAGCAATGAAATTTACAAGTATAGGTTGTAAGTTGAATTCAACAGTTTTAAGATATTAATTTCGAACGGGCGTTGTTGCTCTATTCAGCTTATAACTGTCTTGCAGTTAGCCATTAAATTTAATTTAATACATACAGTTGATGTGACAACTGTAAATGACCAGATGTGAACAAAATGGAGCAATTCCCATTGGCAGAGGAAGTTGAGCGAACTGTAATGAAGATTTGTTTATGATTATAAATACATACCGTTACATAAAGAAGAAAACTTGTATATTATAATACAAGCCAATAATAAGTATGACGTATACTGGTTTCTATTTACAAAATATTTGAAATATAATGTATTGAGGATGTAGTACACCTTTGTCACCAGGGTGAATTAATATCTATCTTAGCAATAAAGTGTACTTCGTATAATCAAAAGTTTAGCTGCTAAACAGCAAAAAGGCTACATCAAATTTTTCGTGTTCATGCAAATAATCTTCTAACGCAATACTTAGTCTTTTTCCAATACATTTATTAAAGGTTTAACCTTTAGCCTGCTGGCGGCGAGTCATTTTGCCTTTGCGACCAGTGCAGACAAAGATTAACCTGTACCAAGCTGATCATGGTCTGCACTGTTCGCTATTCAGTCGGTAAATTTTCATTGAACACCCCTTCAAATACTAAATGGTACTGCCCAAACTGAATGATGGACCAGTCCATTTGAGGAATTTAGCAGGCTAAAGGTTAAGATATTACACTTTTTTTAACCTTTACAATTAAATTTCTAAAATGGAATGGTCCATCATTCCGTTTGGTTAGTACCATTTGTTACTCAAATGGGTGTTCACTGAAAATTAACCTACTGAACAGCAAACAGTGCAGACCATGATCAGCTTGGTACAGGCTGGTCTTAGTCTGCACTGGTCGCAAAGGCAAAATCACTTGCCGCCAACAGGCTAAAAGGCTAAAGGTTAAAGGATCAATTGTTAATAACATGATAAACGGGCAGCAAACTTGAATAATGTAGTCACATAATTTAATTTCATTTTAATACCTCAATCCATTTAGAAAACAAGAAATACTTTTAAAAAGATAGTTGGCGAATTGTAATGAGACAAGAAGATTATGAGGGTTTCATATCATTTGTGTTACTCTATCATCTGTCTAACATTTTGCAAACAGCAAAACTAAACACGAAACTTTAATAATTTAAATGGTTCTCTTTTAATTTTTCACAAAGGTTTCGAAAGGGTGCACTTTTGTTTCGTTTTCTCTACGACGAATATTTACAACAGTGGTCAGGAAGACACTTATATGCCTTGGAGACTTTAATTGATCGGATAATCAACCCTTATTCCTGTGATACGCAGACCTCATTCAGCTCTCTCTGTCAGTTGATATCTGTTGGTATTTGAACAGGTTTTTATAATATTTATTAAACTTTCTTAATCATTTTAAGATATATATCAATATTCTTGCTAAATATACTGAGCGAAACGTACCTTTCAGCTGTAAGTAGCGTCATTAAGTTTAAACACTTCGTCTGACATTTCACTCAGTGTTGCACAATCAGAGCAGAGTGAAAAGGTAGAGTGTTGCATAAATCGTTCATTTAAATAAATTATCTATAGGCATACAGACACAAAATAGGAAATGGCGCGAATGAAAATGGTATTCGCACAATGGCGGATACAAATAGTCCTCAGATTTTTTTGCTCTGTAGAACTATATTCCTTATTTTCTTTGCAATTGATTTGCTTACATCACACGTCAGATCTATGCTTGACCTGTAGGTAGCATTTTCATAATGAACTAATAACATGACACAATTTGTCATAGAAACTTAGACCATACAACACTACGCTTTGGGTCTCATTTTTAGCTGGTTTTGCAGTTTGTGTGTTTGACTGAAAATATTTTTCTTGTATCAAACACGATCCCAACTTTTCTTTTGATTTTATTCAACACTGACAATATTCTTTAAGTAAATGTAAGTTACAGACATTTAAAATGGGTCCTGATGTGCGCTGCAGCTATTTGAAATATGTCAATTTTATATAGAATAAAGAAGAACAGCTATTTGGTGTGTTGTAACCTATATAGAGAATAGCATGCTACTGTCTTTTGATATCAATGTTATCAGGTCAAGGTTGATATGGGCTGGAAGGGGTGAGGGAGTTTTAGAGTTTTGGACCAGGCCTACTATGAAACCATACCAAAATAAAAAGTTGTCCAACTTTTCGTCGCAAACGTAATCAACTGAAATTATTAACGAAGACTTATGGGTATCTTTATAAAGTAATCACTTCTACTTCAGTTAACACCATTAATCAAATTCTGCAAGCAAATCTTACAATAAAATCGCCGATTTTTACAAGTCACTGTTAGATCAGCATCATTTCGGCGGCCATTATTGAACAGCTACAACGAGATTCTCGCATGACGTAACCGCGCGAGCCGCTAAAATATACATGTAGAGCACCTTGTAAACAAAAGAAATGATTTATACATACAAGTTTTCTTAATGATTTATCTATGAAAGTAATAATTCAAATCAATTTCAATAAGAAATAACTATTTTCCCAAGTTTTTTGGCCACCGGGATGCTAAGGCAACTTAAAACGCGAAGCGGCACATGTAAGTGCTATCTTAGCGGTTCGCGCGGGTGAAAGGTCAGTCTCGTATTTCAAAGGAGCAAGATGGCGGCGTAGAGTAAACGTTTCAGACCAGTTCGAAATTGTCAGGTAGTTCTGCCATCAGTTATGGGTTTTAATGCGTAAAATTTGGCACAATGGTAGATTTTACTATATATTAACTGATCAGAAAGTGCTGCTGCCGATTTCTTTTAAAATGTACAAACGCGAGCGTGTCAGATTTCTGGCACGATTATTGGTATGATTTCCCTACGGAGTACACTTCAGCGCTCCCTTCCAAATCCAGTATAGGCTGAGCACCACTAAATCCAGCTGTTCTTTATTTCAAATAAAATCCACTCACTTCATAACGGTTTTTCGACATTTTCTAGCAAATCAGATTTTCAGAGACTTATATTCCCAGAAAGAACTAGATCGCTACTTTAGAAAAACAAAAAGAAAAGGGGGTGTTAACTTTTATATAAGAACACTACAGTTCGTTAAATACAACCCTCTGAATTTACTACTTTTCGCTTCTTTCAGTTTCTCTTTTCGTAACATTAAATTCTTACGCCGCCATTTTTATCTAGCATGCGATAGGAACATGCCGATGTCAATAGAATGCAAAGTGATACATACTGAAACGCGGTAGGGTAAAAGTAAGCACGTTGCTGCCGAGAAAATGCACTAGGAAAGGAAAAAAGATTAGTACTATTTATTTTGGACTACTTGTGACTAGACCTGCGGAGGCTTACATTCTATTTGGTAGTGATCAGCCTATAAGAGAAAATTTTTGTTTGATTTTTCCATGAATTTGCATTCATTCTCAAGGTACACCTATTTTACAATGATTCTGCTTAGTTTTGGTGCAAAATATTGAGAAAATGTAGAGAAATGACAATTCATTACAGGTCACCCCATTCCCAAAAATATGCAAAATTTAGCCCTGTGCAGGCAATATTTCAATTTATTTTACCTAATTCGTGGAATTTACATTTAACATCCATTTAATCGTTACAATCTTTGTCATTTTCATTCAGAAACATGCTAATTTCCGTATTATTTAGACATCTGAAGTGCTAAAATGCGAGAAAAGACTTTTACTAGGTCCTGAAACGAACCAAAATAGTGCTACCTGGTCGAAAATTCCATCTAAATTCCAAAAACACAAGAAATCTAAGCGTTTTCAGCCATTTGTTACCGTTTTACATCATAAAGAATAGATTAATGGCATTTCCATTCATTTTCGAGGGGTTTCAGAAAATACCATGTATTGCTCCTTATAGGCTGAACACCACTAAATCCAGCTGTTCTTTATTTCATATAAAATCCACTCACTTCATAACGATTTTTCGACATTTTCTAGCATATCAGATTTTCAGAGACTTATATTCCCAGAAAGAACTAGATCGCTACTTTAGAAAAACAAAAAGAAAAGGGGGTGTTAACTTTTATATATTAAGAAAACTACAGTTCGTTAAATACAACCCTCTGAATTTACTACTTTTCGCTTCTTTCAGTTTCTCTTTTCGTGACATTAAATTCTTACGCCGCCATTTTTATCTAGCATGCGATAGGAACATGCCGATTTCAATAGAATGCAAAGTGATACATACTGAAACGCGGTAGGGTAAAAGTAAGCACGTTGCTGCTGAGAAAATGCACTAGGAAAGGAAGTAAAATTAGTACTATTTATTTTGGACTACTTGTGACTAGACCTGCGGAGGCTTACATTCTATTTGGTAGTGATCAGCCTATGTAAACCGAGAGCGCTGAAGATCTTAAGCTATGATATCAAAAGACAGTAGCTTGTGAATTGTATTTATCATGAAACTCATACAACCTGCCTAGAAAAACATATGTCTTCATCACTTATTTCGTAAACAATGTCTTCTGAAGCAAAAAAATAAATTTATTATTTACGGATTTGAAAATTCATCCGCCCCTGAAACTTCTGAAAGAAACAATACGGCGGCCATATTGAATTCAACTCCGACAATGTTTTTGACTTTCTGCTATTCTTGTAAAAATAAAATAACAATGAAATAAACTCTTACCTGCGTAAAAATAATAAAACATCCTCTTGAATTAACCAGAACATGCTTTATTTTCATAGATCTATCATGAAACTTTTGACTCATGTCCAAAGCGCTGAAAATTTCACTTCCAGTTCCAGACTTTATAGTTTTTAAAATCACTGAATTTACACTGATCCAAGAATTATAATTAACTGTTTCAAGAATAATAATTAACACAAATACTTTTGCTAATACTTGATAAATGTGTATGCCTTAAATATGGCATAAATCAAGTATATCATACATTGTCAAGTGTATTGTAAACCTTTCCGAGAATCGATCCATGTAAACATTGTGATGTCATGATGAACGTTTCACAATGACGTCATTCAGTGCTATTGTCTGTGTGATAAAATTAGAGACAACCATATTCATGGAAATTTGTTGAGATCACAGAATCTATTTAGAAAAAAAGTTGTGCAACATCGAAACTGGACTGTAATAAAATTCAATCTGGAAGGAAACTGATCAATGTAAAAACTAGTCCGTCAATATGGGAGGAGCTTAATTTTGATATAAGGTCAATGACCTGATAACAAAATAAAATATCAGGCAAGTGATATCAGGCACTTTGTATAGTAGTTGCATGATAAACTATAGCATCAATATAAGGAAACTTTCATTCTTTTATAGAATTACAGATTCATACCACTGACAATCAATAACCAGTAAAGTAAATTTACATAATTATTTAGTTAAAACATGATTAAAAAAAAAACAAAAATAAAAACAAAAAAAAAAAAAAGAACACATAACTTTTTTCCTACAGAAAGTACCTATATAGCTGCAAAACATAATAGCTCCCATCTATTTTAGAAAAAATGTTTCAAACCTGCTGCCGTGGAAACTTAACAAAATACATTTAAACAACAAAAAACAAAGAACCCTTTAGAAATTTCCAGCAATTTTCTTTCCAAATAAGAAACAGCTTTTTATTATAATGTTGTAAACAAAACATATTCTGGAAAGTATGGAAAATCTAGAAATGCAGGAACGCTTATATATAAGGAAACATTTTCCTATCTTATTTAAAAAAGTCATCTTCGGAGCTAAATTCCTTTGTACAAGTTTTATTACAATTAATTTTTTTTAGAGAATTAATACCAGAATACTGGATTCTAATGAATATCCATTTGTTGAGGATTACTTTCAACAAACAGTGGGAATTACTTTCACAAGTGTTGTCGGCAGACAATGTTCATAGAAAGTGTTTGATGTGGATTTAACATTAAGGAACATTAATAAAGCTACAAACCGTCATACAGTGCTTGGATGTTATATATTTTAGGCTTTGTTTAGGGTTGCATTGTGAAAATTTCCTGAAATAAATTTTGGTATTGTTTCTTTCTAGTTTCGCACGGCTCCTAACACGTTGCTGACAGTGTGCTTTCGATATCAGTCAGAGTACCACATCTGTACATAAAGGCTTTAAGCACTGTTATAACCTCTCAATCCTTTCTCAAATACATGCAAAAATGCACTGTAGATATAGCTTTCTCGTCAGTAAATGGCTCCTTGAAATAGAACTTTTATTGTACACATGCATAATGTCGAAATTTACATATAGAGATGTTCAAAGGATGCATGTTCAAATATTTTTAACACTTTCCAGTTTTTTAATTATAACCCCTAAATGTATATTTTAGAGTTAAAAGAAATTAACAATAATCAACGTGTACCGCTAGCTAAACATAAACAATATGCCATTGGTCATTACATTGTTTGTCAGTGCATGTCAGTCTTTTTGCTTTATATTTACATTTATTTTGCGACGAGAACGATCTCAAAGCCTTTGAACTCAATGTTACAAATGTCGCATTTACGATTTATTTTCTTAGTAACTGTGGATTTCGCAAATCCAAGTTCACACAAATCATGTATCAGTAACGCCCTCATCTCAGCAGACAAATTGGAGGGCTGAAGAAACACATGGGCAGGCCTTATTGGGCAAAGGTCGCAGCTGCCTACGTTACTAGTCTCGTATATTGTAATATCTTCTCTGGGCCTGCAATGAATGTTTTCGACAATATTTTGTTTCAGTTTCTCAATAATTTGAGTGTTTCCCTTTTTTCCCCAGTATTCTCTTATTTCCGCAATTTTGTTTCGGTACTGAATTGCATAGAAGCGTTCCAACTGTGCAACCAATGACTGGATTTGAAAATGTAAAGCGAGATCATACACTTCTAAAATTCTTTCCTGTCGTGGCAATGTGCCGTATCGGAGGAAATTTAAAATGTATTGAAAAAGTTCACCATCGCAGTCAATAAAAAAACGACCGTCTTTGTCCTTCGCGATGTCTTCAGGTCGGCTAAACATGGCCGCAAGCTTACTTTTAGGTTCCTTTGTCGGCGTATCACATTTAGGTTCCTTTGTCAGGGTACTCAACCATGTTGTCATCAATTTTCCACCAACATTCAATTCGACGACATCGTCTCGGAACTAGATAAAAGATACAAGTCGTAAAAAATATTGAAATACTTTCTCACCGATATCTAGGAATGGATATCAACTGTACATTTATTTGAATCAGATGTTTACATTACTGGCATTCATTGAGTGGATCAAGAGTGTGGTCCGTGGCAAAACAAAGTTAAAATCAAAATAGAAAAGTAGAATATGTCTTTTCTATATTACTTTTCATGTGTTATCCTGACCGGGCATATGCAGATCAGATAAGCATGAAAATTGCGCATTCAAATCGTCAGAGTAAGAAGAAAGTAAAATCCAAGCATTTAAACTGTCAACATTTTCCTTTTTATGACAGATATGCACGTTGCTTCAGTTAATGATAAATAGAATCAAACGACTTTTGGCTCATAACAGCTTAAATCGATAAATACTTAAGTGTTAACAATACCGTTAAACAAACAATTGCGATGCATGTCAGCCTATGATTATGCTAAAATATTTTTAAACACTAGCAAGCTACGGGGTCTGATGCATTGACATTGATCTGAAAGCGTACAAAAGTACAGTTTATTGACACTGACTTATTTATTTTTTTAAAGATGAAATTTAAAATACTTCTGAGCTATAAATTTTACGAATCTGTTGGGTTTTGGATAAAACACTCGTTTCTTATCATTCAATGAAGATAGCACTTCAAAGTGCTTTTGTTAACGCAATACTGTTTCTTTCGAAGTGTACAGAAATCATTTAAGTAAGGTCTTTAGCTTGTTGCAAACACTGTTCAGTCAACACTGTCATGACATCTAATGTTCGCAAAATGCCATCCGCACGCATTACACTTACAAAATGTATTATATAATAGAGGATATTCTTTCTTTTACATGTCTATGTTAAACGTTAAAAGATTATCAATAGTGGATATTGTTTATTTATTAATTTTATAACAACAAACTTTGTTTTTAGCGGTTTACTGTACTTTCCAAGTTAAAGACGTCCTTGTACACCGATTAACATCATTCATGTTACCACCGAGGAAATCAAAGGGATTTATACTAGATATCTACATGATTTTGGGAAAATATAATCTAACAAAATTACATTCTAAACTTTTACTGCACAGGGATATTTCCTAATCTAAGTAGCTGGAAAAGGAATGTCAAATTAGCAATAGAAATAAGCAATAGAGTTTGACTGGCAATTTAAAACCGTATATGTTTTATGGAAATCTGAATCAGTTTATGCTGGTAAATTCATTCTTTGAACCCTGTAACCTGTGGTGTTTTAGACGTAGTTAAAGATATCTGCAGGCTGAGTGCACATCCACATTCATTTTAGTGTGCCGATTTTTTCCTAGAAAATATGAAACGCACTGCACAAAGTGTAAGCAGGTAACGATTGACTTGAGTAAGCATATTTTCTTGTTTTGTCCTTCAAATGAAGCGATGAGGTCCTGGTTACGGGTTACATCCTCCAAAATCATGTCATTGGGTATAAAAAAATACTTTCAAACACTATGCGCATTTTCTCCTGACTTATAAATAATTGAAATGTTTCGTGGCTTCACATCATTTTGTTTGAGCAACGAGGCCAGGGTGTATAATTTTTAAGCTTTTGTAAAGTGTGTACATCTGAAGAACTGGCTGTAAAATATTTTTCATTTCTATGTGAGATCAGCAATTACATGTACTTAGTTGTAGTCATAATATATCAGCAAAATAAACAATGATAGTAATAACAGCTAGGTACTTGCACATTGTAATAGTCTTAATGCTTTCGTTTTGATTAAGGCTTTTGATCTGGGTGTTTTTGTATATATTTTCGACTGAGATGGATTGCTCATTGTTGTTTACATCAAAATAGATTTATATATTAATTTCGTTTTAGTATTAGAAAGACCTCAGTTTTGTACTTATGTCGTTTTACTTATTTACTGTTTATGTCTTTTCCATTCTACAAGATTTGTTTTTCATTCATGATTGCTCATGGACTACACACACTGGTTTTCAATCATGTTGCTGCGAGAAAATTAAATTAAAATCACAATAAACCGTTTGGCATAATGATAAATGAGGCTGAGATTCAAACTTGTAAAATGTAATTGACGTCTATGAACTAGAAACTAGCCTAAGGACAAAAGTACATAATTAGGTCCATGCTTAAAAAATTCCGAATACCATCAAATTATAGAACGAAATACATGTAGTTGTTGTACATGAAAACTGAACACCATATAAATCGTGTATATGTCGCTAAAAACGATCGTAAAACTGGTGAATGCCTAGATTTTTGTGAAAAGACTGCCTAATGGGACCACACTCTGGGACATTTCAACATCTTTAAGAATGCAACATCTTCAAAGAACTGATACATGTTCTTCGTTTTGATGCATTCCCATTATGTCCCTGTGCTGAAACTTCACATAACTAAGTTCTACACGAAGTTTTCATCCTCTATCTCTTTACAAATGCCATTCTTTTTCATTAGCGGACAAATTCTTGACAATAGTTGAAGTATTCAGCCACTAGGATAACACATTGTTTGTCCGGACCATAACTTTGAAATGCATGGTCCTATTGAACCAATCTTGTGTAGATTTGGCATAAATGTTAACCTTAACTAGGCGAAGTCTCATGCGCAAAGCACAGGTCACTATCTCAAAGGTCAAGGTCACAGTTGAAGGTCAAATGTCATGTCAGATCTTGTCCGGAAGAAAACATGTATTGAGGAATCTTGCTTATAATTGGCTTGAATTTAACCTCAGTGAGACAAAATGTCATGTACAAACCCCAGATTCCCACCTGATAGGTCACGGGCCCAGTTGGAGGTCAAATTCCGGATTTATTTGTCCGGCCCATAACTTTGACATGCACTGAGGAATTTTGTTTATATTTGCCATGAATGTTTACCTCAGTGCAACAGAGGGTCATGCGCAAAACCAGGTTCCTACATGAAAGGTCAAGAGCACAGTTGGGAGGTCAAATTTCGGATTTATTTGTCCGGACCATATCTTTGACATGCATTGACCAATCTTGTCTATAATTTGCTGTGATGTTAACCTCAGTGAGATGAAGTATCATGCGCAAACCCTGGTTCCTGGACGTCAAATATCATGTCAGGTCTTGTTCGATCCATAACTTTGACATGCATTAAGAAATCTTGTTTATATTTGGCATTAAATTTACCTCAGTGAGACAAAGTGTCATACACAAACCGCAGATTCCCACCTGAAAGGTCAGGGGCTCAGTTGTAGATCAAAGTCCGGATTTCTTTGTCCGGGCCATAACTTTGACATGTATGGGCTAATATTGGTCATATATGCTATGTGGTTAACCTCAATGACACGGAGATTCATGCGCAAACCCAAGGTTCCTATCTTAAAGGTAAAGGCTACAGTTGGAGTTAAAAGTCATGTCTGATCTTATCCGACTCATAACTTTGGCATGCATTAAGGAATCTTGTTTATATTTGGCATGAATTTAACCCCAGTGAGACAATGTGTCATGCACAAACCCCAAGTTTCTATCTAAACGATCAAGTTCACAGTTGGATGTCTAATGTCATTTTAGATCTTGTTCGGCCCATATTTTTTAAAATGCATTAGGAAATCTTGTTTTTTTTTATTTGGTATAAATGAGACGGTCAAGCTCACAGGGGTCAAAACACGGGTTCAAAATGTTGCCCGTAGGCATCCAGTAAACCTTATTTACTGAATTCCGTCAGCTGTGTAAAATCGTTCTTATTTTGAAGATATGCAATATAAATAGAATAATCATTATTTCTGGATTTACACAACTTAATACAAGAAGAAATAAAAAAAAAAAAAATATGCAATTTAATTCCTTTTCTTAAACTGCTAGCATTACATTTACAAATGCAGAAAAGTTTGATTGAACGATTTGTCAATTTATTATGCACACGCTTGTACAGTTTTAAGAAAAAATTGTGTTCGATTAAATGGCTACTGTTGATTAAGTTACTTGAATAATTTGGTAAAAGTACCATAGATCTTATTTATTGTTTTGCTTGTTTTTTTTTCTCTTTTTTTATTATTATTTCAAATAAATATTATATGATAAATGCACGTTAATCAATATATTTTTGGTATGGTAGTAGTTATAGAAACGGTTAAAGGTGAAGGTCTTGTTAATTATATTATTAGAAAAGGGCCAGCCTATTTGGCTTATGAGACATCTTTAGTATGCGTACTAATTACCTCCCAGCTTCTACCACTATGCCAGGCGCCAGGCGAATAGAAGTCGGTAACCATACATTTAACTAGGTCGCGTCAGAATATGAATATGAAATTCAGGCGTCAGTGTATTATTATTATTATTATTATTTACCAGATTTTTATAGCGCTCTTTTCATCTATAAAAAAGCGTTCAAAAGCGCTGTACAAACTACATATCACAGAATGATATGGACATACAATACAACACAAAAAAAACAACAAATAAATCAACAATAAAAGGTACTTAGCCTGAATCAGGTTTTACCCTACATTTTAATTGTCCTGAATATTTTTTTAAAGAACAATTAACAATAGGTAATAATTTCCATTGCAAAGCTTGTTTTCCAGTGCAAAGTGAGTTTCAATAAATCTTAAAGAAAAAGTGTGTTTTCAATGATCTAATGGTAGCCGGAAGAGCATTCCATAACTTCGGTGCAGCTGATGAAAAACTACGATCACCGTACCTCACAGTTTTGCTTTTTGGAACAACTAGTTGTTTTGGGTTGTTCTTGGATCTCAAATTTCTTGCTGGCTGATAGACTTCCAGCAAGTCTTTAACATAGACCGGTGATTGGTCTTACAATGCTTTGTATGTGTGAACTAGAATCTTAAAAGTCTACTCTATGAGTAACTGGTATCCAATGCAGTTCTTTTAATACCGGCGTAATGTGAACATAACGCGATATTCTCGTTATAATTCGAGCTGCAGTGTTCTGAAGACTTTGAAGTCTATTCAGCAAGACCTTCGGAACACCATACAAAAGCGCATTGCAATAATCAAGGCGTGAAGTGACGAGTGAATTTACTAGAGATTTTGTAGCATCTGTATTAAGATATTTCCTGATGTGGCCTATTTGACGTAGATGTCCGTACCCTGATCTACAAACTGAGTTTATATGTTTTTCCATGCTCATTTTGGAGTCTAGAAAAGCACCAAGATTCCTTACACATTTAGATGGTTTAATGTTCTCTTCTCCAATATTCACAGTAACCGATTCCATATCGAGGGGTGAATGCGACAAAGTGCTAAGTGCATTTCATGAAATTTTACAGAAGAAGGAAAAAACATTCCTGTTGCTTTATAATTCTGGCAGCTGTTGTAATATTTTTAAATCTGATTGAAAACAACTTTATTTTTTTAAATCTAGTGGAATTTTTAAAGAAATGTCTGACAGAAAAGAAATTTTAATCAAAATGTCACTTAGAACTTTTTCGCACTCCAAATAGATCCAAATTTGCAAAAAGGTAAGCGCGACAAAATTCTAAGTGATTTTATATTTTATTATTGAAGGGACATAGAATTCATCATTTTGTACCCAGTTTTTTGTAGTGTTTGAAATCATTGAATAAAATGAACCTTACTAAAACCATGTCACTTAAAACTTTTTCACAGTCATTTTTGTTTACTATTATAAAACTTTGTGACTTCGAAAAGAGTCTAAGTGACATTATAAGTAAGCCCTTAAAATGTATAGGTCATCCAAAGTTTTTGTTTTTGAGCTTATTTTTTCTTTAGAAGGAAATATTTTTCATGTATCTAGTAAAACAACATGGTGTTTGATGGCTGGACACAGGAAGTGGGCCCTTTAATTTCTTTCACAGTAATCAAAAGTAGTGTTCACTGTACAGAGCATAGCATAACGAATGAAACTGCTTTATCTGCTGATTATCTTTTCAATAATACATGAAAATATTTATCACACTAAGAAACAACACATAATTATTTTCCATTTTATTTATTTAAAGCTTTCAAACTTCAGTAATTTCTCACACTCACAATTACACTGAACAAAAATGGCTAGCCATTCACAATGTATCTTTATAAATTATATTCTTTGGCTTAGTTAGTGTATCAGTTTTAAGAGAATTATAAAAACTGTATTTCAGACATGATATTTTCCTCAGAGTAAAAAATTCATTTTAATATGACTAGCAATGCATTAATCATCACAACGTTATTATGTTAACGTCATGTCAACATGATATTTAGCACCATGTATGCATCTAGAAATAGTGCTTTCAAATTTGATTCAGTATTTTACTTAATAGCATTTTTAAAACGAAATGTAACACTGCACAACTGTCTAGATTAATTTACGCACATACTAATCTGGTATATTCGCTTTACAGAATAATTTGTCATCATTTTCGCCCAAATTGAACTGTTCCGCAAGACGTATAACAATTTCCAGTCCTGGTGTGTATAAACAAAGGAGTGTGATGTGAGGGTAAAAGTATACATTAGTGCATACACGAGGAAACAGTTCCATAATATTGATCTAAATTTTACGACAAAGACATATTAGAAAGGAAATTTTCTATAGCAAAATTATTTATACAATCTGGCAGTTATAATCATTCGAAATAATTTCACTTGAGCTGCGCCCTCGTGAAATTATTACACCTGATGTATAACCGCCTATCATGCATAAATAATGTTAAAGCACTGCTTTGGTGTAAATTATTTCTTAATTACTGTATCACTAGCATTAAATATTTCTAGAAATATTTACAAATGTTGGACAGCTGGTATTGTTCAGTATAATGCTTTGATTCAGTAAAACAGTTCTCTTTCAATAGCAAAATGTTTTTTTCCTGTAAAAAAAAACTGTTTACAATAAATAAAGTTTAAATCATCATGCTTTTTCCTATTCTGTACTTTGATTAATGTTGAGTACAGAAAACAGTGTTTCAATTTATTTTTTGCCCAATGAAGCTTCAATACTTTAATTATTGAGAAATATACATATAAGTTGGAAAGCTTGTTTCAAGATCAAGCCTCTCAAAACAGTATAATTAAATAACTTAACCTGACTTAATAATCTATTATAAGAGTTAAAGTCTCAGTTACACTACATCATATAGCCTTAACGGATGTTTAACGTATAACAAAATTTTCAATCAGTTCATGTCCATTCGCATGTGTTTCTTTTCCGTTACTCATGCGGCACCTGCGCTCCTTGTTCTGCCAAATTCGTTCCATCCCGTGGAAGGTTTTGAGCATGTTCAAAATTTAGAATGTACACCACCGGACAAACTTGTCCGTTAGATGTACGGTAGCAATGCGCTGATATGCGTTTTGTTCGTTACTCGTGCGTTCCCTATTCTGAACTTGACCGGTTCGCATCCTTTCTTGTCAGGTTCGCATTCGTTCTTGTCCGGTGGACCTGATTCACGGCTGGACTACTACCGGATGATGCAACAGATGTAACGTATGTTCAACGGACAATAACTGACAAGAACGTTTTGTCAGTTTCTCATGCGCTACGCTTTTGTTTTACACGGTACAAGTCTGTTACTAGTACGGTGATATCAATTAATTGAACGTTGTTCGTCCTGTATATATGCGTAAATCTTGCTGTCATTGTGCGTAAATCTTGTGTTCCTAATAATTTGCTGAAAGCCATGGTCATGCAGTCATTTCAGTTTCATCATTATAGCAGTTACTGTAATGACTGTGTTTAATGTCATTGAACACTACTGATGCAAAAGTTGTATTATACTGTACTGTTTGTAATCTAAAAACTCATATCAATATATGAGTAAATTTATGAATACTTTTTAAAAAAGTACACAGATTTTCCTAAAAAAACTATGTTTTTCTTATCCAAAGCAGTAATCACCAGAAGCTCCGATATATGCATTCATTCACTGTTACTGGAGACATACAGAAAATGTGGTTAAGAAATTTCAAAAGACACCTGACAAGGTTTAAGTTAACTGTGAAATGACAAAAAGATGAGCAATGAATCTAAATTCCAGGCCAAGATGAACTTATTCGTATATTCTTGTGATTCAATCATATACTATGAAAATGCTACAGTACAACTGTGATTCGAATTAAACAAGACCTGTACAACTGTACAAACAGTCATAACTTGCCGGCTGGTCACACATTAAACCGGAATCCACCTAAAACCGGAATACATCTGTATCATTTTAATTAGAGGTATTTTTGAAGGTTTTTTGATATAATTCAATCAATTATATCATAAATAATTAACATATGAAAGTAAAATAAAATACGTTCACTCAGAACAATTTTATAAGAGATTGAAATTTGGCAACCGTGCGAAAAATCATAACCGAAATACACCTGTATTTTATGAATAAATGGTACTTTTGTACGGTTTATTGCAGAACTCATTTGTATATACAAATGTAATATAAATAATTAATTTACAAAAGGAAAATAAATATGATGATTTGTCAGTTTCAGCATATTAGTTGTGTGCTAAATTACACAATAATTATTGTTCTTAGTATTCATATATTACAATGTAGTTATGTACTTTTTGTTTTGTGTGGTAGCAACACATAAAACACATGACATGCTGCTGGAATAAGAATAAGGTCATAGTATTTGGCAGGCTTCGTGTGATCAGATTCTCCCTAAGCTTTTGCAACAGAGTATACTGCTTGGATCAGGGGGTGTTTCATTTGTACACCTGACCCAAGAGGCAAGATTTACAACACGTTCTAGTCAGAACTAGAGCAGTTGCACATATAGAAATACTTTTTGATTTCAAATAATTATATTTCACTAATGTATACTTTTCCCTGTCCTCATTTAGATAAAAAATCTTGAGACAAATGTTTGAAATAAAGAAAAATCAGAAAATTTCATCTGAAGAACTTTAAAAGCATTCTGTCACTTAGCACTTTTTCACAGTAAACAATACTTGGTTTACAGCCACATGTTTACTGTGAAAAGTAACAAGTGAAAAAAAAGAAGAAGAAAAATCAACTGTTTGTCAAAAAAAAAAATAATAATCCTTTAAACCAGATACTGATAATGATATCATACATAAAAGAAACCAACTTAAAGGCACAATTATTGAAAACTATTTGTCACTTAGTACATATACTGAGTGCAAACTTGATATAGTTTGGTGCGAAAAAGCGCCAAGTGACGTAGGCACTTAGCATTGTGTTGCATTCAAATGGTATATCATTTTCACTTAGCACTTTTTGACCATTTTGTTATAAATTCATTTAATGACTTGCTATAATCTTGATATTTTTACAGGACATGGGCAAGGTCATAAACAGTTGATATATGAAAAAAAGGTATTTTTTTCAAAAACGTCACTTAGCACTGTGTCGCATTCACCCCTCGATATGTTTTTCGTTTCTTTGAGAGGTAAATACAATGACTTCAGTATGGAAAAATATTGACGTTTTCGGTACCAGTGTAACTTAACGGGAAATAGAAACGTGTATGTAATAAACTCTTATATGTCTTATCCGAAAAAATTGAACCAATCGACACCAGTTACGAGTATTGTTCATACACACAAACACGTTTATTTTATGTTAACATTAATATTGTGTGATATCTGTTCATATTTGGAATAATCTATCTTTAATTTATAACTCTGATATTAACACCCAAAGCAGTTTTGTAAGAAATCGCAGCGGAACAACTTAGATAAGGATTTTAAAGGATAACCAAATCGTCCACAATTGTCCATCCCTGAATGTTTAAGGCATGGCTGTTGTGTAGAAGCACCGATTTTCTGCAAATCAGTTGGATGTCTTCCACACATAATAACTCTGTCAAGGTCCGACCCACAGAAATGAGAACCAGTGATTTTAAGCCGTTGACATACCTACTAGATGGAAGGAAAAGTGCAAAGGCGGTTCCACATTGTAAATGTCGATAATTATGTTACTTTTATCTTGATGGCTCAATAAAGAAAACTCAAAGATAGGATGGATTTGTGGCTAGACTGTTAATCATGCATCAAAAGTAGTACAATTCGGCTTGATTTTATATATATATATATAATAAAAACAATAAAAATATATTCTTACCATTGCGGTATCCATTGTAGTATCCATTGCCATTGCTTAAATTAGGAAGAAACAGAGACTATGTGGGGAATCAAATGATCAAAATAATCTCTAAACCAAATTTATTTTGAAGAACATGAATAAATTGCCTGTCATGATAAGATATGAAATCTAAACATAGCCTATCATGTGACTAATGAAAATTGTTATTTTATCATGTAGTTGGCAATAGTGATAGATATCCTGTAATTACAAACACAAGGAAAATAATAAGTATCAGTTTCTTGAAGTGTTTCAGATAATCAGACTGTGATTGTGATTGAAATCTATGTAGTTCTAGGATACATGTATGTTGGCATATGATAGGCTATATTTTACATTTACAGCAAGAGATTCTTCAATATTATCCCATATTATTCATAAATCTATTTTGGTTTAGAGATTATTTTGATCATGTGATTCCCCGCATGTGATTCCCCGCAGTGAGAGATTTCCTAGTGGTATACGTGACAGTCTGATCGTATAAATGTCAGGTAGAAAGGTTACCCTGGTTTTATAGCACAAAATTAATGCAGATAATGCAAAATATAGTGCGATACGATGCGAAACAAATATCGCGCGATATTGTGCAATTCTTCACGTACGAACATTGAAAGTAACTGAAAACGTCTGTTCTTTTTCAGTGTTTATTTACCAAGTTACCTTAATGCTATTACTGGAACTGGGGAATCAGTATTTTGCTGAAATCCGTTAACGTCGGATGTGCTTCTCTAGATATCATGCCTCTACAGATTTTCAAACATGTTCCTCGGAACACCAAGTGTGGTTAGACTCAAGAACCTAAATCCTTAGGAAAATTAAAACTCCACTTGAACTTAGATAAATACTACAAAACGACTGCATAAATTTTCTAATATTTATCTAATACTAGTATGTCTACAACAGTGGTTAAAATGAATCATATACACATCCTATAAACGACTGTATTCCACCTCTTCCTCTTGCGAGTGATCAAAACAATAAACTGACAATAAGAACTTGAAAAACAGCATTTTTAGTGACTGATTTGCTTTGAAGGTATATATATTTTCATTTTATTGGAAGCTAAACTCGATTTGTTTCTGTATATAATGTGTTAGTCTGATGACAGGTAGAATTATAGCAAACAACTCGATTGATCACTGATTTTGTCCAGAAATTGTACATTGTCGGCGACAAAAGTACTTATTTTCTTGCTTGAAGAATAACCTACATTTAAATTCCACCGTGTAATTGATAAAGAAACAATACTACTTTGGTAAAATAAAATAAAATCATTGATACATTCTCCAATTTGTTTATAACCGTAAATGAAAGAAGATTCGGTGTTATTTCCTGACTGTATGCACGCTTGCTTAATTACTGTACAAATGCTTGCGAGTTTGGAAAAGGACTGTATGCCTGTTTGTGAGTGACTTCTTTATAAAATATCGGCGTATCCTATGCTCCTGTAGTATTTCTTCATATTTAGAACCGGCAAACAATGTTTGAAGGAGGGTGGTATAAATCAGTCACCATGCAGTCTGTCTGTTCGGTCTATTTGTATATGTGTTATCATATATTTGGTCGTGCAATTACTTCAGTGCTATTGCACCTACCTCTCCCAAAGTTTACATACAAACATCAACCATATGTAGTTAATGTCCATCTTATTATTTTCCTTTTTCTTTTTAAAGTGACACTTAAAGATGAAACATGGTCTGTATTTCGTTTCAGTGCCATAACATTTTTATGCATTAAGGGCTTTGAAATAACTTGGCAGAAATGTTCACCATCATGAGACCGTAATGCGACGATGTGTTTCATACAGGACTATATTTTCTAGAATTTCAAACCATTGAAACCAATATATAATCGCAACTGCAATTAATATGGTGTGAAAATATGAACAGTAAATGGGGTGATTTGGAGCAAAACGGCGCCAGATTGAGTCCACTAATCCTTTGCGGATCGCTTTCTTGACAGCGTCGCACAGTAAACAGCTCTATTTAAGTTTTCTCTGTGTATTTGTCATACACACTTGAACTTTAACATAAAACTACTTATTACCTCACCTGAGCAAGAAGTGCTCAATGTGAGCTTTTGTGATTACCCTGTGTCCGTCACCCGTCGTTGTCGTCCGTTGTCAACAATTTGACTGTTAACACTGAGAGGTCACACTTTTGGTCCAATCTTAATGAAACTTGGTCAGAATGTTACCCTCAATAGCATCTTGGACAAGTTTGATATCGGGTCATCTGGGCTAAAAAACTAGGTCACAAGGTCAAATCAAAGGAAAATGTTGTTAATAGTCTGGAGATCACAATTTGGTCCAATTTGAATGTAACTTGGTCTGAATATTATCCTCAATAAAATCTTGGACCAGTTTGACATTGGGTCATCTTGGTTCAGAAACTAGGTCACCAGGTCAAATCGAAGGAAAACCTAGTTAACACTCTAGAGACCACATTTATGACCATTTATTAATGAAACTTTTTTCAAAATGTGTTTTGGTGATATTTAGGTCGAGTTCAAATCTGGGTCAGATGGGTCAGAAACTTGGTCACCAGGTCAAATCAAAGGAAAAGCAAGGTAACAATCTAGAGGCCACATCTATGCCCATATCGTAATAAAACTTAATATTAATCATGATAATCTATAGGTGACTTTAAATCTGAGTCAAGAGGGGTCAAAAACCAGGTCACCAGATAAAAGCCTGTTTACTCTCTATCGGCCATAAATATAGCAATATCTCTAATGCCTATCCACGACTACCCGCTGTGATTTGATAATCATTCTCATACATTTATACTTACCAAATAACATACTGCTTTCGATATAAATGTCGGAATTTGCCGATCATGCTGAAACAAAGACGAGGTACAACTCACGCCATTTTTAAAACAACTTAAGTGGATTAAGCAAGGCCTAGCAATAAAAACGACCAAAACCGCAAGGACAGATTCCCGGCGTGTGTGCGTTATCACTATCAAATGTAAATTATTTTTATGTACACCGGGGAATGTTGCCAAGGACGAGTTCATTTGTTGAAAGAAAATAAGAAACACGGACTGAACTGAAAATGTCATTTATTATCTAAAATGACGGAACTATGAATCAAAGTAATGACCAGAATATAAACAAGAAAAATACAACTAAGAAAAACATATTTAAACAAAGTTGGGGCAAAAACGACGCATGAATCAATGTAATGACTAGAAATATAAACAAGAAAAGTAAAACTGAGAAAAATGTATTTAAACAAAGTAGGGACAAAAAAGACTGGGTAAAAAGACATCCGGCATAATATTATATCCAGAAAAGTAGCATTGAAAATAAAATTGGCTAACAGGTTTTAGTTTATTGATGAAATTCTAAAATCGAAATAAGGGCGGGAAAAACTAGGGTTTGGGTTACAGAAAATTAACGTTTTTTTGTGTAATCGCATAAATTATAGATGGTGTAATGATAAAAGCTACGCGTGAGAAAACTTACAAAGCTAAAGGTTTAGAGTGCTAAATTATAACTGTGTGGTACGTTAAGTGTACTAAATTTTATTTCGCAAGTGTGAAAGATATAGGACCCCGAGTACATAAACTGATTTATTCGTTTTTGAATAAATAGATTTCTAACATGAGAGATAGCGGTAAATCTTGACAGGTAGTAAACACGACGGCTGTATTTGTAACGATAACATGTTTATTTTATTATTGTGTTTTTGAGGAAGGGGGAATCGGGTAGTTAAATCATTAGGCCATTTAATTATTTTGTACTACTTTTGAATCTTGTTAACTGATTTACCATGAAGTAAACGCTGAATTACTAATAAGGACTTTATTGACTCTTCCGATAATGTTTTTGTTATCCTTTTCCATTTAATGTCCATTCGCAGGATACTTGCGGAAGAAATAGACTTTTTTAATCAGTGGATCGTTTTGTTGCAGACGGAGAGACAGACGGGAGTCAACTTATAGTCCTCTCCTATCTCATCTCATCGTAACATTTCTTCGTGTGATTCAACTGTTAATTTCTTGCGAGACATAGTAGGGACCCTGTGTATGCATTCAGTTTCAAATTCTTATTTTATGATAGTATATGTGTGTAAAACCAACACTGAACACTTGCATGTAAACGACGCTGAAGCATTCAATTATTTAATTAAGAAGGATAGCGAGTCACAGACACTCCACCCCGCCCCCAATGGATTCGTACAAGCATCGCATGGGAGGTCGACATTAAATGACATGATAAACATGACGACTGATCAAAAGAAACAATTTTGTATGCATATTTTTTTTATTTCATTTACACCTTTTAAGAACATAAATCCCCTATTGTACTCGCAAGATAGAATACAGTATCACTCGCAAATACGCATTCAGATCAAATATCAAAATTGGCAAGTCGGCATACAGTAAATGTTATTTCACCGACTAGATAAAACTTAATTTCATTCAAAAACACAACAGAAACGAAACATTTTATTTACATTTATTTATGGAGTATGCATACGTATTACAGAAAACATCATGGATAATTGGATTACAAATCAATTTTGCGTAATATTCACATCAGTTTCCCGACTTAGTCGAGTGAATTTTCATGCAATGAGTGTGATCAGTCAACATTTTTTAAACATTACCTGTCAGTTTCATCTATATTTCACCATATATATGCACATATTTATGTTAGACTGATCATTTACTTTAAAAACACATACAGTGTAAAACCAAATAATGAACTTGAAGACGATTCTTACCTTTTGCGTGTCTGTTTATTGTTTTACTCACTCGCAAGAGGAAGAGAAGGAATACAGTCGTTTTATAGGATGTGATATAAGCACGAGTAGTCGCCAGAAATACTGAGTAAATACTTCAAACAATGGTTACTTCAATTGAAAAACTTAAGAATGAAAAAATACTGCACACCTTAAGAATTCTAAATTCAAGGCAAAGTATTATAAATGTGAAGCGATATACTAGTGTGAGTTTAGAAGCTTGACACTTGAATGACGATAAACATGCTATATATCTTTGACCATCGAGTATCAAAAAACCAATTATAAAGTGCCGTAAATATTCAATGAAAATATTGAATTCAAGGCATTAAATGCACAAATGGAATGCAAATCGAAAGGAATGTTAATTCATCATGAGGTGCTGCCCGTAGTAGTTGCTGATGTTAAACACAAAATTCATTTAATCATTTAGCTATTTCAATGACGGGTTTTAATACATATTTTATACACAAAAATTAAAGATTATAAAATAAAGAACTGTTCGCATAAGACTCACAATTGAGTACACAAAGTTTTATCATGGAGAACCGTCTTTATACAGTCATAATAGATAGATCTAAATACTGAAAACATATGTAATATTGAGTTTTTTTTCTTGTGAATTAAACACCATAAAACAGTGACTCAATGTGGTTTTGTGAGACAGTCTACGAAAGGGTATGATCGAATCATGACATAATCTCTTATATGTGTAAGAAAGAATTTCTTGTATCAAATGACGACACGGCTTCTTTCATTGTTTGTTTGTTCTGATCTAGGTCTTAACGGGACATTTCAGCTCACATGACAACTCTTCAGCTTTAGGTGGAAGAGAAAATCCTAGAAGGCCGTCCAGAAATTATTTCATTCATGCATTTGGCGCCTGGTTATAATTTCCCGATCTTCCACGCGTAGAACCTAGTAGGGTTTTAACTTGCATAAGTATATGTCAAGTAATTCTAAGCCAAAAATCTTAACAACTTTGCCATTGAGGTCCGCGAAGACTTAACGGGTTCATCTTAATAGGTTTATGCAACAATGTTTATCGGAATGGTTCGTCTTAACTAATACACAAAAATTCCGAGAGACTGTTTATGCAGGGACGTAGAAACAGTTGATTGGGCCGCTAAACAACAGATACATTTCACACAGTCTGATAGTGAAAGATATGCAAGGAATAATTTCACACCGTTCACAGAAATATATATGATTGTGAAGAATTCGTGATGAGTTTGCTCTAAGTACAAATAGTTAACACAGAAATAGTAACATACAAATTACTGACATTTCTAGTAAATTGTATCAACTGAAGTCCCTATTATAATATTATTATAAAGTAATATACATGTATATAGTAGAATGATATTGTGTATTAAATTTGACATATTATATAACTTGTAAAATCGATTTATATTCAATTAATTTTTAAACATGAATCTTTCTTTACCGACCATTTTTTGTTGTTGTTGTTGGTTTTATTTGTAAAGTTTGCATAAAAAGTTATAGATATAATACAATCACCGAGGCAGCTGCCCCAATGAAGTTAAGGAACATCAAGGTAACATTGTGTTTTCACATAAGTATAAGGTTTACAGTGCAGGCTTTACATATAAGAGATCACCATTTTCATTGACAAGTTCTTGCAACAAGAAAAAATTCTTTCAGACTTTATTATTGACATTCCAAAGATACAATTTTATCAAGAGGAAGTAAGGACTGGACATTTCAAAAAGGTTGAATAGGTAATCGTGGGACAATCTACTGCACGTTTTAAGGTAACAACATTTATTTGGTATTAACCGTTATCATGCTGGACACGACTGATGCTGCCTTTGCGATCAGTGTAGACCATGATCATCCGAGTAGTCTGATAAAGGTCTGCACTGTTCGCCATTCAGTCTGTATCTTTTAGGTAAGTATTCATTTTAACATTTAACGGCACTGTCCAAACTGAAAGATGGACAAATTCATTATAGAAATTTAGCACGGTAAGGACTAACTAATCGATATAAATCAGTTCATTACGTGACGTTTGGGCTTCTATTTGCAGAAGAAGGTCCTAGGTACATATTGTGTCTGAGATGGATGGGTGCTTATGTAGAACCACTGACATCCTAAGTCAACAAGATGACTTTCTCACATGACGGCCGGAATGAGACTCAACAGACAGAGGTGAGGTGCAAGTGATTTGAAGGACTGTACCAATAGAAATGTTTTCAAAGTGTTTCGTTAAGTAATTTGATAATGCTAATACATATACTTAAGCTAAAACATATAATTTAAGTTCATCGTATTGACATCTAAACAACAACCAACATTATGATCAAAACTTTACTGGTACTGATGATAACCCCGGACAGATGATAAAGTCGACCACCTTGGAAATATTTGATTGCAATCGGTTATTTAAAAAATTGAACACACAATCTAGTAATAGTTTCCATTTACAACACCAACTGGTGTAAATAAAAACAAAATTGGTAAATATTCTGTATAAATAAATGACTTACATTTATCTGTATAAAAAGTATTTATCCAAAATTACTGGGGAAGAGGATGTTTTTTTGCGCATGCTCACTGTCGCCACATGAAGGCCTGACATTGGGTAAATTTTCATTACTTGATCAGGAATGACTGTTGCAGCTTTTGGGGGAAAGTTTCAATATAATACTACAAAGAAAATTTTGTAAACGGCAAAGTGTTCGAATTTATCATAGTCAACCTGCTTACAGTCCCCATTTTACTAACCCCTTTCAGGGCCTCACTTCGTGAGAGTTTGCTAACTACATATAAATTTGAATTAAGCAAAGTTTTCAGCAAATGTTAAGCTTTATTTTGATACCAACCATTGATTACAAATTGCAGAAATAAAAAAGTTACAGGTCAAAAACCTCATTTTCTGTTCGGGTTTATCATCTGTACCAGTACTGGAATCCAAACTCCAGGTACCTGATATGAAAGGTGTTTTTACGTGGCTAAACACGTGAATCTTCCATAAAAAGAATGTAATTAGGCAAGATTACTTTGTGATAAATTCATGAAAGAAACTTATGCTCTTACCGTTGTGGTTTCCATTGCTTAAATATGACTGTTTATGAATATTTAAAACATTTATATTTCCCTATATGAGCCGGCTTGCAGATCAACAGTGATAAACACGAAAGATAGAATTAGTGTGCCGAAAACCGCACCTAAAAATAACAAGCAGTTACGGAACTACATACGGAGTAACATTACATATTGAACGCCCCTCGTACATCTTGATCAATTTAGAATGTTTGCTCTTTCACGTTATCTCAAAATGAACGGAGATTATATGTTTTCCGATAAGTGGCAAATCCACGATTAGGAGCCGGATTTTCTAGGGGATATCCCGGATATAATCAAAAATATTTTGCAAATGTAACTCAAATGGTGCAATCTGAAGTATATTATAGATATATAGTCTGAGCAAAATAAGATGGCCCAATGTCGTATTTTAAATTTGTAACGTTGATAGCCTTTTAGTTTGAATGTCGACCGGTCCCACCGCTGAATATAGCAATTATAATTACTACTAAACATTTTGATCAGATTGAATATTTTAGGTTAGTGTCTCAATTTTTGGCTATGAAATATGTATGCTCCCGATCCCAAGAGAATCAACCAACCAAACGAGTATAAATTTGAGTTTCCTTAACGCTTAGCCGTAGGTTGGGAGAAAATAATTCATACAACATCATATCATAGAAAGAACAAGTTGTTTCACATGAAAATTGCACAGCATGTAAAACATGTATATTACTCTACGAAGCAATTGTCAGTATACTGATATCAACATTGAATCCCGGAAAAGGACCGAATAAAGGGGTCACACCTCCGGCCAGTAAAATGTATTTAAAATCTCACCGTTTGCAAAGAACTGTTACATATGTTCGTTTTGATGCATTTGCAATAATGTACCAGCGTTGAAAGTTCACATAACTAGATGGAACGCAGTTTTCAGCAATTGTTTATTTTTATTTCTTTCCAATGGCATTCATTTTCAAAGGGAGACAACTTTTTCAGAATATTTTAGGTATCCGTCGTGTGGGACAGTACGGCAGAACATGTAATGGTTAGGTAAAACATTGGTAAAGATGTTGTTTATCAAATATTTCTGTGCTTCGATGATATACTCCTAAATCGTAAGACAGAAATTTTCCTTGTCACCCTCAACTTCATCAGCCCCAACGACTAACTTAATGTGAAATCACTTGATGTAACTTGAGGTTAGCTACATTTCTTACTAATGTTTGCGTAGGGATAGCCAAAGAAGCAAAAACCGCTTAGTTGTCACATGCAGTTTGAAACACAAAGGGGAATGCGTAGGTTGGAAAATTGGTAACTGACCAAGTATCAATTCTAGTTAAGCTGAACATAGCACATAACAAGGTACATAATGTGTAATAATGTGTAACAAAAAACCATGTAAACCCAACAAATTAAATTGTAGAAGTAAGCGGTGTTTACCATATATAACATATAAAACAGTCCAGAATTTTATATCATGTAAGTGCTTTTTTTTTGTTCTCAATCACCAATTCAAGTATTAAATTGACAACATTTTGCTTTCAGATATTAGTTATTCACTTTATTGAATATCTATTGAAAACTATGTACATTGCTTCACTGTAACCAATGATAAATAGAATAAAATGGCTATTAAAAGTTAATGGTTTTTAACTTTTTAAATGAATGAATTCTGAAATGTTTATAATTTGAAGAATTGCGGTTTACAATACTTAGGGATGTCCGTTCTATGAAAGATGGAAATGCATGTCAGCCTATGCTAACACTCTTTGATCTGAATGTGGTTAGTTTATTGTTACAGAAAACATATTTCATGTTCTTGTACAAGGTTATGTTTAACATGTTGAATTAAATGTTACCGTTCAGAAAATGCCTCTGTCGTTTTAGGAACTTGTAAGGTTTAGGTTTATCGGATAAAACCATCGTTTCTTATCATTGATCAGCAGATACGTTTGTTGTCCTAGATTAAGTGCTTTTTCTGATAGAGCCACCAATGAGTCATGCGTTAAATGAAAATATTTGTACATTTAGAAATTCACAATCATAATTTGGACAAATATTTATGTGTGCTAGAGAACAAAATCACTTGGATTGAGGTTATAAAACATGGACGGTACAAGAAAACTTATTATAAGAATAAACCGTTAGGCATAATGATAACTGCAGCAGAGATTCAAACTTGTCGTAAACGCTAGTTTACGTCTAACGTACTACTAGGACAAATGTACATAACGTAGATTTCCTCATTAGCGGTTAGGTCCACGTTTTGAAAAAACAAATCAAACACAACCAAATCGTAGAGGAAATAGTTGCTTCACTTGAAAATTAAACAGCATATAAAACATGTATATTTCTTAATTCAGCACCTTTTAAAACTCACCATCATTTTCGAAGAATTTAACTTATCTTTGCTTTTATAGATTCGCAATTATTATAATGTTCCAATTCTGAAAATTCAAATAACTTAGTTTAACGTAGTTTCATCATATGGTTTACAAATTTACAAATTTACCTTTTATAATGTGGACAACTGTTTGAAAGTAGTTTAATATCCAGTCGCTCGGGACAACACTGTACAACATGTCTTCAATAGTTAAATTACTGGTAAAGATGCTGTTCGTTTACCAACTATTTCTGCGATTTGGTGATATACAATATACATGTACTGCTAAACCTTAATAGTTTCAACGCGAAAACATTTTGCAATCGAATTTGGTTTATTTTGACATTGAAACATCTTACACGATTTGCTAATATCACTTAATTGCAAAACAGTTTTCATAGTAAATGTGTAACGCTATTGTTAAAGATTCATCAGACAGAGCCGACTTATAACTACATTTACTGGATTATTAACTATTTAAATATAGTCTTATTAATTTGATAAAATCTAACACGATTTTCTTTTTAAATTCTAGCAGTATATTTTGAAATTCAGAAGATTTTGATTGAACGATTTGTCACATATTTTCATAATTTTACACGCCGGTGCAGTAACTTTAAGATGAAAGCCATTTTTAAGGAAAATTATGTTCGATTAAATGGTTAGTTATTAAAGAAATAATAAGTTCCCAATCGTGGTTTATCGTAGAATAACACGTGTTCTGAGTTCTTATGCGTAAGAATATATTACGAAGGCCGTAGGCCTGAGTGATATATTGTTTCGCATTATTAAGAACGAAAAACTCGGGTTATTCTACGATAAATCACACCTGGGAACTTATTATTTCGATTCTAACAGGACATACTAGTATCAACAGTGTTAAAAAAAACGGTTACTACTTTTTACGACCGTGCTACGCACCTGGATCGGATGACGTCATTGCACACGAGTGGTTTATTGCAGAATAACCCGAGATAGATTTTGCTCTACATATATGTAGGTTATTTGCTGGTCGTGTTAGAATAAGTGTTAGTTTGTTTGTTTTTTCTTGGGTCAAACGCCGCACCGACACAATTATAGATCATGCAGCAACTTCCCAGCTGCTAACTTCTTTGATAGTGGAAGAAGACACCAGATGCCCCTCACGAGCAGGCCCTTAGGTAGAACTACCGAAGAATTCAACGCACCGAGTGAAGCTCGAGCCCATATTGGTAAGGGGCAAGTGAGTCAAAGTCTGTTGTTATTAACGCAATTTTGTACCCCGCAAAACCAACCCTACCCGACATTGTATTTTTCATTATTTTGTTTTTTGTCATTTGATTTCGATTTTGTATGGTATGGCAGTGTTCTAACTGTCTAACCAATGACTGAACGATCAAACTCGTGACAAGGTCATGTACAGCCCTTTTTTGTCTGGGTAAGGTGCCGATTCGGAGGAAATCTGAGATGCATTTACACCATCACTTGTTATGTAATAGCGGTCAATTTTGTCGTGACATCCACCAAACATAGCTGATAGCTTAGTTTTAGGTTTCATTCTTAGTGTACTCAGCAATGTTGTCTTCAAATTTCCTCTGACGACATCTCAAAACTAGAAACAAAATAAACAATTCGTGAGAAAAATTGAAACACTTTCTCGCCGAGAATTAGAAAAAAATATTATCTGTACATTCATTTAAATCAATGTTCCACATATTCGTAAAGTGTGATTTAAACATATATTGATACTGATAACGACATATCAATGTCTATTTTTCCTTTGCCGCCTAATTATGTGACTGTAACATACACAAACAGAGCGTTGACTGTAACATACACAAACAGAGCGTATAAATATCCCGGTGGAAACTTGGTTTAATAACATATAATTTATGATTAGCGTGCAAATATACTGCAATAAGAATGCACAAGAAATACTGCGTGATATTTCGAAAAAAAAAAACTCATCTCGAGGGGTGAATGCGACAAAGTGCTAAGTGTATTACATGAAATTTTACAGGAGAAGGAAAAAACATTCCTGTTGCTTTATAATTCTGGCAGCTGTTGTAATATTTTTAAATCTGATTGAAAACAACTATATTTTTTAATCTAGTGGAATTTTTAAAGGAATGTCTGGCAGAAAAGAAGTTTTAATCAAAATGTCACTTAGAACTTTTTCGCACTCCAAAAAGATACAAATTTGCAAAAGGTAAGTGCGACAAAATTCTAAGTGATCTTATATTTTATTATGAAAGGGACATAAAATTCATCATTTTGTACCCAGTTTTTTGTAGTGTTTGAAATCATTGAATAAAATGAACCTTACTAAAACCATGTCACTTAAAACTTTTTTTGCAGTCATTTTTGTTTACCATTAGAAAACTTTGTGAGCTCGAAAAGAGTCTAAGTGACATTATAAGTAAGCCCTTTAAATGTATAGGTCATCCAAAGTTTTTGTTTTTGAGCTTATTTTTCTTTATGTATCTAGTAAAACAACATGGTCTTTCATGGCTGGACACAAGAAGTGGGCCTTTTAATTTCAGTAATCAAATGTGTTCGCTGTACAGAGTATAGCATAGCAAATGAAACTTCTTTATCTGCTGATTATCTTTTCAATAATACATGAAAATATTTATAACACTAAATACAGAAATAACACAGAATTGTTTTCCATTTTATTTCTTTAAAGGTTTTCAAACCTGTACTTTCTCGACTCCCAATTACACTGAACAAAAATGACTAGCCAATCACGATCTTTATAAAATGTATTATTTGGCTGAGTTAGTGTATCAGTTTTAAGACAATTATAACAAGAGCACCGCCTTGCGGGTGCAGACGCTCATCTGATTTTTGTCTCTGTATAATAGAAATATTGTCCTACCCATGATTTTCTAAGTCCAAAAGGGGCCATAATTCTTGCACAAAGCAGGATGGAGTTATGGTACTTGCTGTGCAGAGTCAGCTTTTAATGGTGAATAACTGCTCCAAGTTTTAAAGCAATAACTTTGATCATTAAGGATCAGAAAAGTTGACCTAAACGCAAAACTTAACCAAGAAATCTGATATTTTCTAAGATGTCTAGATTATTTTACACACATACTAATCTGGTTATTCGCTTTACAGAATAATTTGCCATCATTTTCGCCCAAATTGAACTCTTCCGCAAGATGTTACCATTTCCAGTCCTGGTGTGTATAAACAAAGGAACGTGACGACCTACCATTTGGCGCCATGCATACGCGAGGAAACAGTTCCATCATATTGATCTAAATTTTACGACAAAGACAAATTAGAAAGGAAAATTTCCATAGCAAAATTATTTATACAATCTGGCGGTTATAAGTCGTTCGAAATAATTTCACTCGGGCTGTGCCCTCGTGAAATTATTACACCTGATGTGTAACCGCCCATCATGCATAAATAGTATTTCTAGAAATATTTACAAATGTTGGACAGGTGGTATTGTTTAGTATAATGCTTTGATTCAGTAAAACAGTTCTCTTTCAGTAGCAAAATGTTTTTTCCTGTAAAAAAACTGTTTACAATAAATAAAGCTTAAATCATCATGCATTTTCCTATTCTGTACTAAGAAGTTGAGTTCAGAAAACAGTACGAAAACAGTGTTTAAATTTTTTTTTTTTGCCTAATGAAGCTTTAATACTCCATTACATATTGAGAAATATACATATTAGTTGGAAAGCTTGTTTCACAATCAAGCCTCTCAAAAAATCAGTATAATTAAATAACTTAACCTGACTAAATAATCTATTATAAATAATGAAATTTATTAGGAAGGGAGTTAATGTCAATCTACTCCACATTGCCATTTCTGTGCAGTGCAGGTCATGCATACTAATAACATACACTACAAATCAGACAATCACTGTATAACAATGATTCCACTTTAATATTAGGTTTGGATGTTTCTTCAAGATATATTAATGATTTTGAGTTTTTATTTGGTTACAAATAATGAAACAGCTTCCAAAAGTGTAGCTTTATTTTCAGTGTGAAACTGTCAATCATATTCTCTGTGACATGCAGGCATTAACCAACAGTCACTTTAGGTGATACTGAACATTTTCAGTATTATTAAACTTTGATTCCAAAGATTTCATTACATGTTTTGTGAAACTCTCCAAATACACTTTAATTATACACCACAGTTAACCAACAATAAGATGATACTTGTGTTCCTAATAATTTGTTGCAAGCCATGGTCAGTCATTTCAGTTTCATAATTATAGCAGTTACTGCAATGACTGTGTTAAATGTCTTTGAACACTACTGTTGTAAAAGTTGTAATATACTGTACTGTTTGTAATCTAAAAACTCATAATAATATATGTCAGAGTAAATTTATGAATACTTAAAAAGTACACAGATTTTCCTAAAAAAACTATGTTTTTCTAATCCAGAGCAGTAAACACCAGAAGCTCAGATATATGCATTCATCCACTGTTATTGGGGACATACAGAAAATGTGGTTAAGATATTTCAAAAGATACCTGACAAGGTTTTAGTAAACTGTGAAATGACAAAAAGATGAGCGATGAATCTAAATTCCAGGCCAATATGAACTTATTCTTATATTCTTGTGATTCAATTTTATACTATGAAAATGCTACAGTACAACTGTGATTCACATAAAACATGAACTGTACAACTATACAAACAGTCATAACTTACAGAGGATTTGTCATTTTCCTCATATTAGTTGTGTGCTAAGTTACACAATTGTTTTTAGTATTCATATTAAAATGTAGTTAAGTACTTTTTGTTTTGTGTGGTAGCAGCACATAAAACACATGACATGCTGCTGGAATAACATCAATAATAATGACATAAGGTCATTGTATTTGGCAGGCTTAGTGGGATCAGATTCTCCCTAAGCTGTTGCAACTGAGTACTGCTTGGATCAGGGTGTGTTTCATTTGAACGCCTGACCCAAGTGGCAAGATTTACAACACGGTAGTCAGAACTAGCGCAGTTGTACTTATAGAAATACTTTTTTTTAGTTCAAATAATTATATTTCACTAATGTATACTTTTCCCTGTTCTCATTTAGATCAAATTATTTTAGTGAATGAGACAAATGTTTGAAATAAAAAAAGCAGACAATTTCATCTGAAGAACTTTAAATGCATACTGTCACTTAGCACTTTTTCACAGTAAACAATACTTGCTTTACAGCCACATGTTTACTGTGAAAAAGTAACAAGTAAAAAAAAAAGAATAAAAATCAACTGCTGGTCAAAAAAACAAAATCCTTAATACCAGATACTGATAATGATATCATACTTAAAAAACCCAACTAAATGGCACAATTATTGAAAAATATTTGTCACTTAGTACATATACTGAGTGCCAAACTTGATATAGTTCGGTGTGAGAAAGTGCCAAGTGACGTAAGGCACTTAGCATTGTGTCGCATTCAAATTGTATATCATTTTCACTTAGCACGTTTTGACCATTTAGTTATAAATTCATTTAATGACATGCTATAATATTAATATTTTTTATAGGACATGGGCAAGGTCATAAACAGTTGATATATGAAAAAAAAAGTGATTTTTTTAAAAAAAAAAAACGTCACTTAGCACCGTGTCGCATTCACCCCTCGATCTTCTCTTAGCTACAATGTATTTTGTAAAATATGAAGTTTCATTTAATTCCACTCAGCGGCTGAAAACATTTTTTCCGGACATAAAAATGAAAATTTAAGTACACAAAGGGAGCTAATTGTGAAATTATTCAAAATAGAGTTATGGTTCGAGTTTTCAACCTCCTTCATTCCAACCCTTGAATAATGTATTTTCATTAAATTCCTAATGCGAATACACACTATTATGGCGCTACAGGTAGTGAAATAGTATTGAACTACTTCCTTTGATGCAGTAGTCCATGTGTATTTTATGTGCTATAACAGTGACTGAGACAGTTGACTAATGTAAATGCTGAACGGATAGATGACTTTTAGGATGTGTCTATATCTATGAAAAACTTGCTCTACCTATTCTTCATATGATTTTGTTTTCACAAAATGACCTACACATCAAATGACCGATGAAAAATTGTGACTGAGACTTCTGACTAATACGGATCTGGCTTATTCTATGAAAAGCTTACTCTGTTCTTAATAAAGTCAGTATATGCCCTTGTAACAAATGCTCTTTGCCACGCTGTATTATAATGAAATGAATGAACTAGCACGCAGAAAATATTTCAAATTAATTGTAACCACAAACTCGCCGTGTCCGAACGTTCAAATGGAGTATGGATAGTTTTATTTAATTTGAGCACGACCACACTCGTGTACCTAACAGCATCAAAATTGTACAATTCTACAATTAAAACATGAATACAAAATTTCATTTAGAATTAACAGTTCCATAAAGTCTGTATAATATTATATTCTTAAAAAGATTATTAAAGGTGTATTTATCTTTGAAGGCATTTAAAGGTGTACCCTGTTTGAAACAAATTTTATGTCCTAAGCTTTTTAATAATGTTATAATGAAATAACGTTGTTAAAACATGATTTATTATCGTTTTAGAATTACTTAAAAAAGAGTTTTACCTAAAAGTGAAAACATTACATTCCTTTACATATGAGCCTGATGGATCAAAGATTAAAGACATTTATGATAAATATTCTAACTTCAACAATACTTTTAGCTGTCTTAAAAGTGATTAAGCCATGTGATTTGATGTAAAATCTTCTCAATTTATATTGTTAAAAGAACATCGTACATTTCTATATCTAGGGAAACACACTTCATCACTTCATTTAATGATAGATAATTCTTTCCCTCAAAACTCACCAGAGCCAAAATGTTTTAAATGTCAAAGTTTTACAGGGGACCACTGTACCCGCTACTGCAGAATGGGTTTAGCCTTACATACATTGTAATCTCCCCACCGTTTTCGGTTTACTATGCCCCTGGTGACCCATACTTTTACGTATTAGTCATACAGACATACAAACATACATACAATGCACATATACATACATAGATCATATACAATAAGCAAAATGCATGTATAATGTATGTGTGTATAAATGCATGCATGCAGATTTGAACCACTTTGCTTATGAATTTACAACAAGGAAGTAAAAGATAAAGACACGTTTTTAGCTTATTCATTTACTTAAGCAAACAACCCAAATCTATCTTTATCATGCTTACTAGTTTTTAAATAACAAATGCATAACAAATAATATTTTGAAATAAATAATGTCCTCGGTATATTCAGAAAAACACTATGACCTTCAGGTTTTGAGGAAATATATTCTGACTTTTATACAAACAAATCTTCTTTGTCCCAAAAGACTTGCTAGCCTCAATGACAGTGAAAAATGAAACCTCGTTTTCAACAGTTTGTTCATTTCATTTCGTTATGCTCACTACTTATTGTTCAGTATATGGAGACTGACGAAAAATGTTTATATAATAGTCGAAAAAAATTAAATTCCTCAACACATTTACCTAAAATCAAATGAATATGGTAATGTTTAAAACGAAGAATGGGAAGTAAATGAAATAGTTAAATGAGAGACATACACATATATTTATATTCTTATTGAATTCATGTTAATGTCTGAGTGCGTTGCGAACGCGATCATTTGACCGTTCTTTGTAAAATTTGACTATTAATCGTCTTTGCAATAAATGATTACACAATCTCATGAATTGAAATGTTTTTCTCTCTTGATATGTTGAACAGACTTTGAATAAATATGTTAAAACGACGAAATTAGTCATTTCTTTGACATTTTCACGTGGGTCCAAACTGTACTTGTGCAGAAAACCCCACCACTGGGAAGCGCCGAATGTCAGAAACATTCCTTGTAAGCTCCAGTATACGATGTGTTTGCTTGTTTCGTAGAAGATGGTCTAAATAACTAAAAAACAGTTTATCAGAGCTCAAAGGAGTGTGCAATCGGTGTAAACGAGGACCATACAGCATGACGTACATACATGTACGTACCCTTGTTTATAAATGCAGTCAATAAGAAAGAACTGACTTTCTTAATACTGGACCTTATGGATGTTGCTTGAATAATTGCTCACATGAAACAAGTGTTGTAGAAGAATTCATTTCTTAAGATAAGACCCATATATTTTCTAAATCTGAAGTACCGGCAGTGTACTGAAGTCAAATAACATCTTCATCTTGTTTGTCATTGTCATAGTATAAAATTTGAAACTGTCTGCCCCAATGTTTTTTTTTTGTAATGTTAAAATGAATGCATAGTCCTAAACCTCTGAAATAGGTAATTTAACAGGTCATCTAACGTAGTTGCCAGAGAAACATATTTGCCAAGTGAACAAAAAATAAAGCCTGTAAGAAGAACACTTAAGCAAATAGATCGTTTGAATGTACAAAATGTATTTCGTGATCCCAAAGGCTAAGAAAATATAACGGAACTGAGTCTAAGTATGGGCAGACTGTTTGTACGGTCGCCAGAAAGGTAAAGAAACGCACAACACCCATCGCATCCTCTAGCACGTTATTTCGTTATTTCAGAAGTTGACAGAGGTCTATTCAACCAGGATCTTAATTAAGATCATAGGTTCAGAATAAAGTCAGTATCAGAGTTACAGTCATTGCTAGGTACTGATATCTCAGATTTGTCATTTTACTTTATATTCCAGGTGCCTGTAATGACAGATATTGGTACGTGGCTAGAATGTAAAACTTAAATGATAATGACGTAATTAGGCATACATTCATGAAAGAAACATAAAGCTCTTATCGCTGGGGTGTATACCATTGCTCGAAAAAGAAGATTAATGGATATTTAATACATTTATATTTTCAAACCTGGTCGTATAACTATCCAGGTGCATATCTATTTAGGAACATGCACATAAACAGCGAATAACATGAAAGATAAAATATCATTTGAGATTTTTAAATGCTTCCTTATCCATTGAGATTATTTGCTCTTTCCCAAAATTTCAAACTTATGCTACCACACAGGAAGATTATATTGAGGTAGTTAAGCTGAACATAGCCCAAAACCAAGTAAATTTTGTACAAATTATGTGTAAGAATGATGTGTAATAATGTGTAACAAAAGTTTTGTAAACTCCACAAATAAAGTTGTAGAAAGAAGCGATGTTCAGCTTACACAAAACAAACAAAATTGTCCAGACATTTGTATCATTTAAGAGATTTTTATTATAAAATGGTTGGTACCATAACATGTTTTACGCAAACTAGGGAAATTATGACCAATTCAGCACATTATATGCTTGAGATCATAAATGGCGTTCTTCTTTAGTGTTATAAAATGTCCAATAAAATCTGCAAAATATCCTTTGGAAAGTAAGATACTTAGGAGAAATGAATTCCGTCAATGTGAAGTAATATAAGACACTGGAAAGCTTATCATTGTATTTGGTTCAGAGCCTGACTTTTATACAATTATCTTATGAATATTGAAATAACAGACTATTATGTTTTATTCGATGACTGGAGATCTGTAATGCCTGCATATATATATTTTGTGTACACTTACATATAAAAATTTGAAAATTTTTCAAGGGCTATTTGAACAGTTCAGTAAATTTATGTGTGCTGACAAGGAGATTACATATTGTGAACACACGTTTTATGACATATCTTGGTTTCTTAACAGCATTGCAGAATCCCCCGGCTTATGGGCGAGGGCAACGATCAATCCCTTGGAAATCTCCATGTTTAACATGACATACAAACGCATGCGCTTTCGTTGTAAAAACATTTTCCATACAATATGTAATTTCAAATATCACAGAAAAAGAAACGTTTTATATTCAGCTAAATTTCCTTTAAACCATGACAATTAGTTACAAGTTAAACGTTAAAATTCCCAACGTTGTATAGTTTGAAATAAGTATACTTGGCAAGCAGGGAAGCGCTTCAATGAAATTAGAATGAAGTCGTTATTAGTGGAACACAGCATTAGTAAAGAAAGAGTACAGATATAACCACTTTCTTATCTGTAAACCAGTTTGAAACCTATCAACTAGGAGAGATTTAATTTATTACAAAACATCATTATTACAAGGAAAGAAACTGCTATTTTCATTTTGGCTATCACAGACTTCTCTCCACTGATATTCCAAATGCATACAACGGTTAATATTTGACAAGTGGGATTTTTCTCTCTTTGCAACTGGCAAGTGGGGCTGTTCTCCGTACAACGCTTTAAAATACTAATTGTACCTTTATGTTAGTAGATAATTTCAAGCTTGCACAAGTTATTTCAAGGTTTATTTCAGAAGGTGCAATTTGATTAAATTTTAATGTCTAAAAATGTAATCTTAAAGAAGAAAAGTATTGGATAAAGATATGTTACCCTAAAAAAATTGGCATAAAGTTTTTACTGCAAATTAAGATGACCAGGTAACCAAAAAATGTAGTTACCATTTAAAAGTTCAATGTTTAACAAAAAATGGTAGATTGCCAGTTAAAGTTAAGAGAAAGCCGATTTAAGCGATTCTTCCAAAATGTGCTATTTTACAATCACACATAATTAATAAATGTTTTTTTAGAAATGTTCATATCAATTTTATATTAAAATTCTTTATTACATATTAAACAAATATTTATCATTGAATCTAAGATGTACTTGAACACTTCGACATCACAATCTATAAAAAAGCAACCGTCTTTGTCCTTACTGGTCACGTGGCCTCGACTAAACATGGCGGCCAGCATACTGTAGTAGCGTATTCAGCAACATTGTCATTAGCTTTCCACCGACATTCAGTTCGACGGCATCTTCGAACTAGATAAAAAGCTTTTTTTCACATTTAACTTATTTCTCACATATACACATAAATTTAAATCACAAGTTCACATTCCAAAGATACAATTATATCAAGTGGAAGTAACAACTGGACATTCAGGTAGTCGTGGGACAATCTACTGCACGTTTGAAAATAAGGTAAGACTCAGAATATTTATTTGGTACATATATTAACAAATCGACATAAATCAGGTCATAATGTGACTTTTGGGCTTTTATTTGTAGAGGAAGGTTCTAGGTACATCTTGTACCTGAGATGGACGGGCGCTTATTTAGAACCACTGACATCCGTAAGTAAACAAGTGCCTTTCTCAAATGACGGCCGGAAAGATTTTCAAACCTACAGAGGCGATGTGCAAGTGATTTGAAGGACTGTGCGAACAGAAAGATTTTCAACGTGTTTTTTATATTGATAATGCTAATGTATATACTCTACGTTTATCGTAATGACGCATAAAAACAACAAAATAAACCAAGCTTTACTGGAAACCAAACTCCAGGTACCTGATATGAAAGGTATTAGTTTGTTTGTTAGATTGTTTTGGGTGTAACGCCGTTTTACAACAGTATTTCAGTCATGTAATGGCGGACAGTTAACTTAACCAGTGTTCCTGGATTCTGTGCCAGTACAAATCTGATCTCCGCAAGTAACTGCCAACTTCCCTACATGATTCAGAGGTGGAGGACTAATGGTTACAGACACAATGTCCGCGATCCGTAGACCAATGCTCTACCTACTGAGCTAAGTGGGCGGGCTGAAGGTATTGTTACTTGGCTATAGAACGTAAATCTTCCATGAAAATAATTTAATTAGGCAAGATTACTTTGTGATAAATTCATGAAAGAAACTTATGTTGCTTAAAATATGACTGTTTATGAATATTGAATACATTTATATTTCCCAGTATAATTTGAACAAACTGTTCGTATTATTCAGGTCGAATAATTTTATGAGCCGGCATGAAAGTAAACAGTGATAAACATGAAAGATAAAATATCACTTGGGATTTTGAAATGAGTTTCGTTAACGCTTAGTCTTACGTTGTGAGAACATATTCAAACAACACCAAATCATAGAAAAATATTGTTTCACATGAAAATAGGTAGGAAAATTGTTAACCTTCCAAGTATCAATTCTAGTTAAGCTGAACATAGCGCATAACCAAGGTACATAATGTGTTATAATGTGTAACAAAAATCTGTGTAAACCTAAAATAACTGTAGAAGTAAGCGGTGTTTACCATATTAAACATACCAAACAGTCCAGAATTTTATATCATGTAAGTGTTTATTTGTTATCTATCACCAATTCAAGTATTAAATTAACAACATTTTCCTTTCAGATACAGTTATTCACTTTATTGAATATGTATTGAAAACTGTGTACATTGCTTCACAGTAACCAATGATAAATAGAATAAATGACTTAAAGTTAATGGCTTTTAACTTTTTAAATCAGTGAATACTAAAATGTTTATAATTTGAAGAATTGTGGTTTACAATACTTCAAGGACGTGCGTTCTATGTAAGATGGAAATGCATGCCAGCCTATGCTAAAAAAAACTGCAAATTAAGATGATCTGAATGTGTTGTTACACAAAACGTATTTCATGTTCTTGTACAAGGTTATGTCTGTGTCTCTGTGTAGGATTTAAGTTTATCGGAAACCCTCGTTTCTTATTATTTAATGAAGAATGTTTCCATACAACACTTCATTCAAATTGTTTTTGTAAAAAACGGAAGGCTTTCTTTTAAAATGCATTGAACTCATTATATTGAGATCGTTAGCATGTTTAAAAAACGTACGGCAATACTGACATGACATCGATCATCGTGAAATCCTTATTTTATTATTTTCAGGCCATGTTGTATAGAAATCCCTTACCGATCCCTTTCATAATGCAGGTTAACAAAATTTAGGAAGGTTGCTTATAAATTGCTCTGTACATTTGCAGTTTTTGCGTTTACACTTATACTGATGTAAAACTGAAACTGATTGACTTGAGGCCTATTTCTATACAATGACATATTCAATGACTTTGTGCATTAACAAACCTTAAAATATTTATGATAGAGTGAAAACACTCATATCACATAAAAGTAAAAACTAGCACCTGTAGTTATTGCATATAAACAATTATCAATCAATTTAAAACAATGCCACAAATTACAGTCCCTGGCTCGCGGATTTTGCTTTTTCCGCGTTACCACCGGCACAAATATTTGCCTTGAGTGGAAAATTGCGATGTTTTTTTCACATTGAACGGCTGTTGATAAGAGCGAAAAATCGCGGTGATTATATAATACACCGCAATAAAAGTATCATTAAATGCCCGCGGCGAGTCACGAGGAATAATCTCAGCGGGTCGCGGTGAATTGCGATGGATCGCGGTGAACCACCGGCAATAACCGCGAAATTCAGGTAAATTTTGTAGGTTAAATACATATAAACTCTCTACTGTCGTTACATGTATAATTGCATTAGTTTTTTCTGTTAAAATGGACAAATAATAAGGTTTAAGAATAAATAAATAAAATTAATGTTGATATGTAATCATTCCATTAGTTTAGTATATATCTATAGTATTTAACAAATTAAGATTTATTCCTATCTTACCTTTTGGATAAATTTCAAAAGTTACACGTAGGGTTTAGCGTTGCAATTTTGTAGTTTTAATTTGAAATTTAATGATTTCCTGCAGAGGATAAATGTTTATATTCATTCGCAAAATAAAACAGAAATATAAGCAATATATAGCATAAACTGTCTCATGTCATTGTGGAGTACTGAGGTTGGAGAAACAAAAAATGACCCGTTTAACACTTGCAGGAAGTGTCACTTTTCATACTGTTTATTGTCATCAATATTTTAAGCATAGTCAAATACTGTATGATACACGTACTTGACACTTGACACTTTTCTATTTTTGTAAAGAAACAGTTGCACAATGTGATATGAATTATGAACATACATTAATTATATCAGGCCTTTTTGTTATAGAATATTATATAAAATGTATAAAGAAATCGTTGTTTAAGTACTTTCTAAGTAAACCACTTTACATTTCGGCAAGGATGGTCACCTGTTTTTACTAAATTAGTTTTAAATATAATTTTATAATAAAATTTTATTAAATCTTTAGGCACAATAAAAATCAGAATTAAGAGTCTTTGTGTTTTCGTTTTCGGCAAAGGCCGACTCTTATTTTATCCAATTTTAGCTAGTTTTAACAGTTTTAACCAAATTTACACAATTTTTACATGTTTTACATAGAAAAGAAACAAAGGTAATAAAACTTTAATAAGAAATGAGCCGTGCCATGAGAAAAACAACATAGTGGGTTTGCGACCGGCATGGATACAGATCAGCCTGCACATCCACGCTGTCTGGTCAGGATTCATGCTGTTCCGTTACAGTTTCTCCAATGCCAATAGGCTTTAAAAGCGAACAGCATGGATCCTGACCAGACTGCGCGGATGCTGATCGCAAACCCACTATGTTGGTTTTCTCATGGCACGGCTCAAATAACTTTAAGAAATCCAGTAGGAATCACATAGGAAAATCCAGAAGTGATGAAGTACAGTAAACAAGCAGACGACGACATGCAACCGAAAGCAGGAACAGGTAAACAGGTAATTTTTAGCTAAAAATTATACCGCGAAATTGAGGTGTCCCGTACTCAGGAAATGCGTGTAGATCTTTTATTATCCAATAAATTTGCTTTCAACTTTCCACATCGATAAAAGAAAAATACAGTTAGATTGTCAGGGCATTTTCATTAAGATATAAACATTAAACTAAATTACTTACAAACGGCATATTTTCAGTAAAATTACCGGTAAAATTTCATACAGCGCGGTCGTAAATAGCTATTATGTCTAAAAGGTAAATAAATTGAAATCAATGCGGATATTAAATTTGGACTTTCGGCTAGGAGAGGCAAAAAACAGAATAAAAAAATCTTTAATAATAAAAAAATGCCGTCAATTTAAAAAACATGCAGTAAAGCGAAATTGTTAACCATAATGCGAATAGTAAAGTACATGGAGTAACATATTTATCGATATGACATATAGACGTGGCGTGTAATCTGAAATTAAACCTGTAAATGGAAGGTGTCGGACGTAAATACATTGTTGTTATAAATGTGTAAATGTTAGTTTATATAATGCAAACATATGTATTTCTGTTGGAGTTTAAAGCGCTGACTTAAAATATTTTATGATATTTATTTTGCATCCATTGAAAATTTATCTGTTATCATCATATATATTTCTAGTTTTTATTAAATCAATCATTTTTATTGCAAAAGTTCCATGAACATTATCGGATGAAAATCAATTTCGTTTTAAGGTTTAGGAGTATATCACCAAAACACAGAAATATTTTATAAACGAACAACATCGTTACCAATATTTTACCTGACCATTACATGTTCTGCCGTACTGTCCCGTACTGAAAATATTCTGAAAAAGTTGTCCCCCTTTGAAAATGAATGCCATTTGTAAAGAAATAAAAATAAACAATTGCTGAAAACTGTGTTCCACCTAGTTATGTGAAATTTCAACACTCGCACGCTATTACAAATGCATCAAAACAAACATGTGTAACAGTTCCTTGAAAATGGTGAGTTTTTAAAAGCGCTTGACTGTCTGGAAGTGGGGCCTGTTTAAACAGTTCTTTTTTCGGAATTCAATGCTTATATCAGTATACTGACACTTGTTTTGTAGAGTAATATAAGTAATATACACGCTATCATTACAAAAACAACACAACAAGTGTCAGTATACTAAAATAAACATTGAATTCCGAAAAAAAGAATTCCTAAATGGGACCCACTTCCGGGCAGTCAAACGCCTTCAAAAACTCACCATTTTCAAAGAACTGTTACACATGTTAGTTTTGATTAATTTGCAATCGCATGCGAGTGTTGAAATTTTACATAATTAAGTGGAACACAGTTTTCAGCAATTGTTTATTTTTATTTCTTTACAAATGGCATTCATTTTCAAAGGGGGACAACTTTTCAGAATATTTTCAGTACGGGACAGTACGGCAGAACATGTAATGGTTAAGTAAAATATTGGTAACGATGTTATTCGTTTATAAAATATTTCTGTGTTTTGGTGATATACTCCTAAACCTTAAATGCAGATATTTTATATACATTATAAAATCATTTTCGATATTATTAATTTCACTATGTAACACCTTCAACGCCTTATTTACATGTAGCAGACTTGATCACTAAAATATTACAGAAAGCTGTAAATATATGATTTTTTAACTCGTAATCTGATAATATCTGGAAAAAAAAATTCAATGTATAATTGAGCCGCGCCATGTGAAAATCAACATAGTGGCTTTGTTACCGCGCAGTCGAGACAGGATCCAAGCTGTTCGCTTTCATAACTTACTGCAGTTAGAGAAACAGTTAGCGAACAAGACAGATCCTGAACAGACGCGCGGATGCTCAGGCTGGTCAGGATCCATGCAGGTCGCAAAGCTACTTTGTTGGTTTTCTCAAGGCGCGGCTCATATTATGCAAAACTCTTGGAAAATAATAAGATATAAGATAACGAAGTGAAATCTTCAATTACCTCATCGTTAGTTCTAAAAAGTCCTTAAATTCCTGATCTGTTTCTTGTCGTCACACATGTATTTTACAAGAACTTGAATGCGAAATGTATTTCGTCCGTTGACGAAGTGTCATTATAGGTTACTTTTTAATTCGTGTAATTCTATAACTTTTAAGTTAAGGTAGTTCTGCACGTTTGATAAACCAGAAGTGATGGCGTAACGTCATTTATCCGGAAAACTTAGAATAAAGCCTGGATTCGGCGTACGGAAATGAAAATAATTTTATGATTTAATCGAAACCTGTGAGAAAATTTATTACAATAGCGCTGTTGCTATATTTCTAAAGTCAAAATATGATATTAAAACATTTAAAACATATGACACGTTAAAAAATTCAAAAAATGTCCTAAAATGAGCGTGAAATGTCCGGTTCACTTTAATCTTGGTCAAATATCTCAAAAATAAGCACACGGCATATACATTTTATTTCACCAAATTATAGGCCATATGTTTATTTACAACTGTGAGAAGTTCCATCAAAATCTACATTGTAGAAAAATTTCTATCCGCGAAAATGTTATGAATGTTACGATTTTCCCATAGACTCCCATTATGGAATATTGTTTGAGGTCCAAATTTTTCAAATCAGTCTAGCAAAAAAACAAGCACACGACCCTATCTTTTTTATTTGCTGAATTTTCTTGGTATATTCTGAAGTTTTGAAAAATCAGTGCTTAATCAAATTCTACATTGTAGAAAAAATTTCGATCCAAACGTGCAGAACTACCTTAAACACAATATCACAACTATGATGAACAATGACTGTTTTCGAGTCTTTAATTTTCACATGTACTTAATGCTTGACTAGTAACATTTTTATTGGTTAACGAACTGATTAGTGGAAAATTTAGAACAACACTCAAATAAGTAATCAACTATAATTAAATTCATATCTCGGAACTAAAACAAATGGGCATCATTGCACTTGGGGCAATTATCGACCACAATACGTTGATGAATGAAATCGAATTTTGGATGTGTGATGTATTTTCGCAACTCAGCCAACAACATTTTCAATTACTTCAACATAATTAGTGTTTTATTAAATATCGTAACAATATTATTCAAAATCAAAATCATTTGCTTAAAATGAATTAGCTAATTATAATAGTCCAATGAAATTACATAACGCCGGAATTTTAAAAGCAATGACAATCTTTTGTGCATTTATGAAATTATAGAACTTAATGGAAATTATACTTGAAATAGAATAGTTAGAAGATATAAATGCTTGCAAAATACAAAATACTATTTATTTTCATCTTGTCTAGATAAATTAACAAATTATACAGTAGTACATGTATATATACATGTATTATACAAGTTCAAAGATATAATGACATTAAATTTCATAACCCTGATGTTTTAAAAATATAATCCTTGCATTTATTAAATTATATGAGTTAATAGAAATAACACTGAAATAGAAAAGTAAACAGGAATAAATGATTCAAAAATATAAAACATTGTTTAATTTCTCCATTTCTTATCCCATCATAGTGTTGAAATTTAAATTAATACATAACAACAAGCCATTGCATTTACCTGTAAATCGCGGCGAATCATCGCAATTCACCGCGAACCACCGGCACTTCATCGCGATGCGCCGCGACCATCATCGCGGACCACCGCAATCAATTTTATTGCATTTGGTCGCGGCGGACGCTGTTAAATATATTGCGGAGATGCATGAAAAAAACGCGCATCCCCGCGGCTCAGGAAATTGTCCTCGCTAGGGTCCAATCGCGGGGAAGCGCGGACTTTGAAAAATCCGCGAGCCAGGGACTGTATCTTAAATACGATTTCCTAGGATTTTTAATGCTTAAAATGATTAACCTTTGAGTAATGCTAACGTCCGTTCATTTAAAACTTTTAGACCAGAAGTACAGAACCTTCTGTCATTAAAAGTTTTGCATTTGTTGTATGGAACAACAAAACGACATTTAGAATTTGCTGACGATCTCAAACCTTGCCTGATAGGAACATGCGCTGTAAGCAGTTCTGTTAAATCCAAAGGCTTTTAAGAAGTCAGAATTCTGATAAATATTCTGATAAATTCTGATAAATATCATACATACAACAGAACATTTAACAGAAATGTTTTGCTAGATAAGCATTTTGATCAGCAGATACTTTTGTTATAATCTGCTAATATAAATACACAATTAAACACAACATATCGATAAAATTCGTGGATAAGATACTTTTTATGACAGAGCCGCCAATGACTCATGCTTTTAATGGAAATATTTGAATATTTAGAAATTCACAATTATAAATTGTACAAATAAATGTGTGTTCTAACACACAAAATTATTTCGAATGAAATTATAAAACATGGACTACACACACTTATTTGCTATCATCTGGCTGCGAGAAAATTTAAATAAAATCAGAATAAACCGTTTGGCATAATGATATCTGAAGTGAAGACATAAACTTGCCGTAAAAGGTAATTTACGTCTATGAACTAGGAACTAGAAAAGTGTAAATAATTAGGTCCATGTTTGATAAATAAAATAGCCAAACACCACAAAATATAGAACGAAAGAGTTGTTTTTCATGAAAACTAAAATCCATAAAAACCATATATATTTCTCTAAAAAACGGTTGTAAATTTACAAATTTACTAGTAAATGCCTTGAATCCGGTAAAAAGACTGCATAATGGGACCACACTCTGGGACATTTCAACACCTTTAAAAATACAACATCATCAAAGAACAGTTACATGTTCTTCGTTTTGATGCATTTGCAATTATATCCCAGTGCTGAAACTCCACATAACTAAGTTAAACACGAAGATTTCATCTAATATTTCTTTACAAATGGTATTCTTTTTTTTAAAGCGGACAACTTGTATGAAAAGTTAAAGTATTCAGGCGCTCGGACAACATGAATCGCACATGTAATACCAAATATTTCTGTGGCTCAAATTGGGTTTAAATACACTTTTGAAAGATCTAACACACAATTTGTTAATACAGTCAGACTTAACAGTTACATCACTTTAGTCTAAGTGAATAGGAGTAATGATATTCAAAATGACTTATCCGATAGTGCCGATTTTGTTGAGCCCGCTTGTGGTTTTCCAAATGGCTATTCGGTGAATTTGCGTGTGTGCGTGCGTCAGTGCATGTGTGCGTGCGTGCTTTCGTCCGGATTCGTTTGTCCAGAACATAACTTTGACATCCATAGAGCAACCTTGTTAATATTTCGCATGAATGTTAACCACAGTAAGACAGAGTGTCATGTACAGACCCCTGGTTCATGTCTCAAAGGTCAAGGTCACAGTTGGAAGTAAATGGTCATGTCAAATCTTGTCTGGCACATAACTGTGACATGAGGAACCTTGTTTATATTTGGCAAGAATGTTAACCTCAGTGCAACAGAGTGTCATGCGTAACCCCAAGGTTCCTACCTGAAAGTTCAAGGGCACAGTTGGAGGTCTAAGTCTGGGTTTGTTTGTCAAGACCATAACTTTGACATACATAGAACAATCTTGTTCATATTTGCCATGATGTTAACCTCAGCTAGAGGAGTGTCGTGCGCAAACCCTAGGTTCCTATCTTAAAAGTCAAAGTCACATGTGGAGGTCAAATGTCATCTCAGATCTTGTCCGGCCCATAACTTTGGCATGCATTGAGGAATCATGTTAATATCTGGCATGGGTGTTAGCCCTAGTGAGACAAAGTGCCCTGCACAAACCCCAGACACCTATCTTAAAGGTCAATGTCACAGATGGATGTCAAATGTCATGTAAGATCTTGTTCGGCCCATAAATTTGATATGCATTAAGGAATCCTGTTTATATTTGGCATGAATGTTAAACTCAATGAGACGGACTCTATCTAAAAGTTCAAGGTAACAATTAGGGGTCGGAGGGCTCGATTTGTTGCCCGTGGGCATCTTGTTAACTTTATTTACTGATTTGTTTCAACAGTGTAAAATTGTTCTTATTCTGAAGATATGCAATATTTAATAAAATTATCATTTTTTTTCTGGATTTACTTAGGTTCATAAGAAGGCGAAATGAAAAAGTTATACAATTAAATTAATTATATAATTCCTTTTCTTAAACTGCTAGCATTACATTTAGAAATTCAGAAAATTTTGATTGAAATATTTGTCAAGCTGGTACAGTAACATTAACATTAAAGCCAATTTTAAGGAAAATTGTGTTTGATTAAATAGTTATTTGAATAACTTGTAAAAAATGTATCATATATATGTTTTATTGTCTTGCTTCATTATTCGTTTTAAAAAATAACTATATATGATAAATGCATGTTAATCACTATATTTTCTGTATGTCATTAGTTATAAATGTATTATATAAACTAAAGGTCTTTTGAATAAGCACTACAAACGTATTACATAATTGAATAACACTACAAACGTATTACATATTTGAATAACACTACAAACGTATTACATGTACATATTTGAACTACAATAAACGTTTTAGGTGGCTGCTAATTTGACGACGTCATAACTTCACCTAGCCACTGACCTGGAGAGAGATACATGTGAAATTGTTGCTATACGCATCATTCTGCAAGTTTGTATAGGTGGGCACTGTGGTTTTATATGCTTTATCCGATTTACATTAAGTGCAGTTTTAAACCCGATATAAATTTATGATATTACACACAGACACGTTTTTTTATTTTTCAAAAATACGTGCGGTTAAACGTTCTATTTGGAATAAAATTTTTTAAGCATTTAAAAACTGAATTACACCAGAGCATTTTGTACAAATAAAATAACCACTTAGATAGAGCTTTTCGGATTGAAGCATAGCAAATTGTCCACCCCCTGTTTTTTTTAAAACATGGACGGGCTTTTTATGTAAAAAACACCTTTTTTCTGAAACTCGTTTTAGCTTTCCACAATAACGCTCCGTCAAGGTTCGCCCCACAGAATTGGGAAACCAGGTTTGAACCCGGGCGACCTCACTACTGAGGGAAAGGGTTCGACATTGTAAATGGTGTACTTTACATTTATTTGATGACGCTAAAACGAAAAACTCAAATACGGGGGGGGGTTGTGGTAGTGTTAACCTTGTAAAAATTTTTAAAATTCGGCTGGATGAAAAAGTTTTTCTATGATAAAAAAAAACAATTTAATTTTATATTTTTACCTTGGGTTCCCTTGTATTCCTTTGCCTTGCTTAAATTGGGAAAGAAAAGGGAAAAAACGAATTATAAATATTTATTTTTCCCTCCGGTATACGTGACAGTCAATCGAAATAAATCCACAAAAGGGGCGGGTTTTATAGCAAAAAAATTTAGCAGAGTTTGCAAAATATAGCGCGATAAGAATGCAAACATATATCATGTAAAAATTGTGCAATACCGCACGTGCTACATTACTCTTTTTCTTTTCGGTGTTTTTTAATCCCTTTTACATATATAAACCTGGACCTGGGCAATCAAATTTGTGACCCCCCCTTGATACTTTGTGACTCGTATAAGACCCCTCGGGAAAAAACATTCACCCGTGCCCCTGGGAACTCGTATAGGGTTGCTAATCAGGCTTTAAATTTTATGTTTCAATATAACTGAACTGCATTTAGACCCAAAAAGGAAAATATCATTTCCCAAACCTTTGTGAAAAAACATTATCCCTTTAAATTTCTTGGGAAAATTAATACTTGACATAACAAAAACAATCCCAAAAAAAAGACTGCTAAATTTTTAATAATTTTTTACATCCCTCGGCGGATTTAAAATTTCAGTAAAATATTGGTGAAGCCCGGGCAAAATATTTATTTTTAAAACTCAAGTCGAAACACTTTAAATTAAATCGATGTTGGTTAAAGTTGCTTTATAAAAAAAAATTCATGGAATTACTTCAAAAGTAAATAAAATATTCCCAGAAATAAAAAGTCGCTGTTTTTCTAGTACGTATTCTTTGATCAGTATCGCTGATGTAGAAACAAATTTTATAAATTTACACTATCTTTTAACAAAATGTTTAAATTTAAAAATTTGCATATATAAAAATCTAGTTTTTGTTTGCTTAAAACACTAAAAATAAAAAAAATTTTTTTTATGCAACTAAGAAATACTGTATCCTACATTTAAAATATTTTTATTCTCATCACTCACAGTGAAAATATAAAATCTATGTTTTCACACGTGAAAAATATGCGCTGTCCCCCCCTATACATGGTTAATTTTTTAAATTATTTGCTTAAAAAAACAGAAAAAAATTGTAGTCGCCTTTTTTTTCTTTATAGTATATTTCTCGATTCAAAGCATTTTTACTTAATGAAAATTTTTATAACTTTATCGAAAAAAACAATGCCCAGCAACATTCGAGCCCCCCGGTCAAAAGGACGGGGAGTTGCACATACACTCCTTTGTTCTTTAAGGCAAATTTATCCCAAAAAAAAAAAGAGATTGCAAAAAGTTACAAAAAAGTTATTTAAAGTAAAAAAAAAGGGAGTAAATCAAAAAAACGTCCCCCCAAAAATCCACCCGTAAGATAAAAAAATACACCTGGAAATTGGTTAACATGATTTTTGTACACGAAAAGTGGTCTTGATTTTTCCCTATGACCAGTAATAAAAATTTTGAAATAAGCTATTTATAGTAAGAACAACGGGAAGTATTCTAGGATTTGCGCATACACCCCGTCTATAATGATGAACAATTGTGCAAGTTACACAAATCCCTCTATGCATCAAAAAAATGCTCCAACAAACTTTCTTGCTTTGACTTTTGACCTCAAAGTGTGACCTTGACCTTAGACCTAGGGAACGGTTTTGCATGATACCCCGTCTCATGGTGAATTAAACAAAACCCCTCCATGCATATTTGTTGTTTTTTGTGAATATTAAAATTTTTCTCACCCAAATGAAAAAATGTTCACTAATTTTAAAATTTTCTCATTCTCAGTGATTATTCCATATTCCCTAAAAACAAACAATACCCCTTTTGCACAAATTTTAAATTTTGTTAATTTTCGTTTTAAAGGGTGGGGAAATTGAGAAAAAAATGTAAATATAAAATTAAGGGAAGAAATTTTAAAGAAAAACGAAAACTTTTTTTTTTTCGGTAAACGATTATGACCTTATCTTAAAAAAAATTTTACACAGGGGAAAAGGAAAAAAAGATCGTTTTAAAATTTGCCCATAAATTGCCCCCTTGCCCTTTGATTTAGGATTACATTTTTGTCTCTTTTTGGGAAAAAATTTTTTTGTAAAGTAAATTAAAAACCCCGTTAGGGAAGACAGATTTTAAAGCCCCAAAAAAGGGAAAAACCCTATTACCTTGGATGTGACCTTGACTACAGTTAGGAAATGATTTTGACGGGACATTTTGTGTTATTAAGGGAACTTTTGTGTCAAATAATTTTAAAAATTCATCGATGGATGAAAGTTATGGAACAGGCGGAAAAAATCCCTTTTGCCTTTGACTTCAAGTGTGCCCCTTAGAGAAGGGAATATGTTGCGCTATCATCTTTAAATTTGCGGAAAATTTAAAAAGAAAATTTTTCCCAAATCCTTCATAAATTTTTTGTTTTGAGCTAGTGGCCCAAAATTTCTTGACATTCGGCTTATCCAGGGGAGTAATTGTCCCCTAATATGTAAATTGTTTTGCATGAGAAAAATATGAAGCGGACGGAAAAAAAGCCCTATCGGGGTTGGGGTTTTTAAGGGCCCTTTTGGTAAGGGGTTGGTTTAAAAGACATTTCTGAGTTGGGGAATTTTTACGTAAAATGTAATTTTCTAAAGGTGATAGATTTCTGGCCGGGAATCGAAACAGTCTCTTTTCATGCCAGTTAACATTTGATGCCAAATGTGACCTTAAATTTTTTAAATGGGGGGTCTAAAAGTTTTGATGGCACATTATCTTATTTTGGGGGACATTTGTCCATGCAATTTTAAATTTTTTTCATGGATTTTTGAGTAAACAGTTCGACAGGAAAAAAGCGCATTTGAATTTGACCTTCAAGTGGGGGGACCTTGCCCTTTAAAGTGGGGGACTGAAATTAAGACGACATATCATGTTTTTTGGGGGTACTTTTGTGCCGAGCATATTAAAATCCCTTAGGATTATGGGGTTTAAAACCCCGAAGGAAAAAGCTCGGGTGACATTTGACCCAAGGGGCCCTTTGATCTTTCACTAGAGTAGGGTTTTGCGCTTGACTTTAAATCTCTCTGGAAAACCTTTGGCCAAGGGTCATTTTGAAATCCTTATAAATGAAAATTTTAGGACCGGGGACCAAAACACGGACAGAAAAAACTATAGTCCCCGAAACGGGGTTTTTCCCGGTAGGGGGTTAATGTACTTCATGACGATCGTTTAGTCTGTGAAAAAGGAAACAAATACAAGAAAATTAAAATGATAAAAATAAAGTGTTGTTGACATAACTCTCGAAAATTAAATAAAAAATAAAATTTTTTGTAGGGGGAAAGACTTAATAAATTCGAAACAGATCTAAATATAAAGAAAATGTAAAACTGGTTGTTCCTTGTTAATTAACAAAAACAAGAAAGAAATTATGTTTTTTGTGGAGATAGGTGAAAATTTTCCCGGGGCTTAAAAATTAGTAGTCTAAAGGTCCAAAAGCTTTGGAAAAACCGTGTAAAAAATTTTGACGTTTTTTTTTCGTATTCATTTAAAAGTAGATTCCAGTTTTGATGTTAAAATATTTTTTTAGTCTTCAAAAAAAAATATAAAACCCGTCACCATTTAAAATTATTTAAATTTTATAAGCTGTTTTGATATTGCGTCTTGAAAGGGTTTCCTTTAAGGGTTTTTTAATGTTAAAAAAAAAATTTATAAACTCAAACATTTTTCTCTCAACAATCCCAACATAAACTTAATTGAGAGATAAAATGCTCCCAAAAACCTTTTTAAAAAAGGTTTTATTTACACCCTTGATATATTAAAGTGTATCATGGTTGCAACAAAATTTTATATCCTAAGCGATTTTAAAAATGATATAAGGAAATAATATTGTTAACACATAATTTCCTAGAATTTTGTCTCCTAAAAGTGAGAACATTACATTCCTTCATGTATGACCTAAAGATTTAAGGCATTCATGATAAATATTCTAACATCAACAATGTTTCTACCTGTCGAAGAAGGGGAACACACTTCATTTAATAACAGATAATTCTTCGTCTCAAAACTCACAAGAACGCAAGATAAGACATTTACGGGGGACCCCTGTACCCGCTTCTGCAGGATGGGTTTCGCCTCACATACAATGTAATCTCCATCACCTTTTTCAGTTTACTATTCCTGGGGACCATATGTTACGCTTGTCTACAAAAACTACATACATATAAAAAATCAGTATGCATGTATGCATGTACGCTTTTAAAGCAGTCGGGTTTTAAATGTAACCATGTATATACATAAGCAAAAGTATGTATGTATCTATGTATTAGGCATGCATGAGATTTTAACCCCTTTTGTTATGAAAAAAAGGACTCGTTTTAGTTTTCCCGTTGTATGAAAACAACCCAAGCAAGTTTATCTTTAAGTTTACAATTTTTAAATAAAATTTATGCCAAAAATATTTTTGAAAAAAAATGTCTTTTGTTACTCTGGCCCGTTTTCACTAACTTTAAAGAAAAATCTAGCTAAAGTCGAGAAAATCTAAACTTGATTTCACTTGAGTTTTTCTCAGATTGGTTTTTAAAATTTTCAGAAAAATCTCCGCGCTTGGAGTTTTTTGATATCTTGATCAAGTTTTGGGCGTTCAGAGTTTTTCAAAAAAACAAAATGGCAAATTTTTTCGACGATCGATATAGCCGCCGCCGTATCGGTGCCAGATTCAGTTAAGTCCCAAAAAAAAGGGAGACAAAAATTCGTCAGACAGGGGTTATTTTTAATTTAAAGGGAAAAATCCAAGAAAACTAAAAGGCCCGGTTTGTTCTTTTTTACGTTTTTAAAACACATAAGCAATTAATTTCCCACAAAGCAACTTTTTTTCATTTTTTTACGTTTCAAAAAGTTTTTTTCTCGCCAATTTAACAACTTTGAAGACAAATTTTTAAAGATGGTGACTTTTTACTGGCCTATGTTTCGTCCCAAAATTTTTCCGAGATATTTTGATTGGCAGTAACGTCCCCAGAAGATTTTTTCTTCGGCCAAACAAAATTTTGAAAATTTTATTTTCAAATTTGGGGTTATTATCACGGGTAATAAAAATGGCATTAGTCGTTGGCTCAAAGCCCGGGACCCTTTGTTTACATCTTATTTTTGATTTTTTCACATTAGCAATGGGAAAAAAGCATGTGTAATGAAAAGCAGAAAAAATATGGAAAAAAGACAAAGAAATAATTAAGTTCGAAAATTTTTTTAAAAATTAACAGAATTTTGACAACAGCTTTATTCATTATAAAATTTATGTAATTATAATTTTATCTAACTATTGGTTGAAATTTTTTAAATACATGTTGTTCAATCTTTCCAAAATTCAATCTTAACTTTGTGTTGATAAAAATCTTATTCCAGTAAGTTGTTAGATTTCTTACTTACAACAAATAATTTAAGTAAAAATTTTTTTTTCACGCTGTCCTCTCAAAAATTTGATTCTTTAAAAAGAAAATGAAAGCCAAAAAATACAGGTTTTTTTCTTTTTTTAATTTTTATTTACTGTTCAATTCACCTTTCCCTTTGAAAATGTTTTTAAATAAATTCTGTTCACATTTAAAATTATGCTGTTTTTACTCAATTTATGGTGTTTCTCTTATGATGAGTTCGGAAAACTGTATGGGTCAAAAATTAAAATTGGGGCGAAACCCAAAACAACAGAGTTTTAAAAACATTTCATTTAAAAACCAACTGAAAATTAAAACAAAAAATTATGACTTAATTTTTAAAACCAAGAAACCCAAAAAAACAAACTTAAACTTTGCATGTCTTTTTAAAAATATCTGGTTTTAGGGGTGTTAAAGGTGTTTTCATTTAAATGAATTTAATAATTAGTTTAATAGTTAAAGTGCTATTTCCCCCCTATTCCCCCTAAAAGGGGTGCATTTTGATGCCCCCAAGTTTTAAAAAACCTATTCCAATAATTAGTAACCAATAATAGTAGAGGTTTGTATTAACAAGGGAACTGCATCAGGGTCAATTAAACGCCACTCAGGGAAAAATATTTGTGTTTAATAATCAAATTTTCGAATCTTGATGAAATTTTTAAAAAAAAAAATTTTTCCCGTGCACCTTTTTAGTAGTTAGGTGTCAGATTTCTTATATTCTTTAAATAATTTTTTTCCCCGTATTTTCTTGCAGCTTTTTTTTTTTTTCCCCATAACAGCTGTTTTGTATTGAAAGGGGTAATCAGGGGAGGTACATCAAACTGAAAAAGGAATTGTTTTTTTTTTTGATATACAGTACACTATCACAAAAATTTTTTTGTTATGAATTTTCAGCAAAATTTCCTTTTTTTTATTTTTTTCAAAATTTTTCAAAGATTAATTTTTCCATGTATTTCATTCATGTAATGGGGTTCAGTTAACCTATTCCCGTATTCCCGCATTTTTGCTAGAAAAATTCTTGTGCTCACAGACAAATTTCCCCTTGTAAATAGTAAGAAATGCGGACAAACTTCAGACATGTGTTTTTTCTCTTAAAAATTTAAAGACATGCATATACATGATATCGCCCAAAGGAAACAAAACACAAATTTTTTTGGTTCATAGTTTTGTGCTTTTATTCTGAGTTGGGCAGCAAAATTTTAAAAGGAAAGTTTCAAACCAAACCCAAAACTTGGTCAAAAAAAGGGACCATTTCAAATTTTGTAAAAGAAAGCTTCCCTTTGGATATCAATTTTATTTCTGTATATTTTACAAGCATGATTTTATTTGTTGTTTTTCCTTTAAACCTTTTGGTAAATTAAACTTAGCATGGTTTGAATTATAACAAAGTTTTCAAAATTTTGAAAACTTGAGATAATTAGTCAAAACATCTATTCTTTAAATCACAGGGGAGACCCAGTACAGTACTGCCCTTCGTGTTTTTGAAAAATTTGGGGAAATGTGTCAGAACAAATCGAAGGTTATTATTTTCATTTGCACTTTGAATCAGAATAGCTCAAAACCTGACCTTTTATATAAGCTGAAGATCTTCTCGGGCTCTGACCTGTAAAATTTATAAAAAATTTTTTTGGAAAAAGCTCTGTAACCGGGGGTTTAAATTAAATTATTCCATTTTTAAGAAGAATATCAATCTTTAAATTCACAAGATTTGAAATCAGAAAAAACTTAAACCCAAGTTTCTGCCATGGTAACATGTCAATGGTTTTTTGGGGGTACATAATTATAATTATTTGCTCTAAAAATTTTATATCTACAAAACCTTAAAAAAATTTTGGGTGGGTGGTATTATATAAAAAATATAAAATAATAAAACATAAATAAATAAATTTTCTCGAAAAAATGCTTGGGCATGAACATTTAAAACCATTTAAAACTTGACTTTTTGGTGCCCTTTCAATTAAAAAAGCTTTTTTTTTTCATAAGGGCTTAAAAAAAAAAACAACAATTTTCGCATTTTATTGGGAAATTTCATATTTTGTCCTTTTTAGATCTAATTATACAGTGTGAAAAAAAAAGGAAAAGCTTTTTTTAAAACAAATATATTTTTACCGACTGGAAATGCTAATTGTCAAAAGATTTTCAAACATCTGTCTAAAAATATATTTTGTTTTCCATGCTTTATCAAAAATAGTTTTTTAAAAGTCCTTCCGTTTGAAATTACAAACCTTTCCCATTTAAAAACGGGGAAAAAGGGGCCATGACATTGTAGTTTAATCTAAGTGACACTAAAGTTTATTATTGTCTAAAAACACACTGGTTTTTCAGGGGGAAAGTCTGCAAAAATTTAAATTAAAATGAAATTGAACCAGTTCAAACTGAAAATGAAGTGAAATGAAACTAGAACTCGACGATATACATTCGAAGATATGTAAAAACCTTTGAGACTTATGTAAATTTTAATAAAAAGGAAAATTATACCGAAGACCAAAAAATTATGCAAATATACCAAGTCAGATACTAAAAATTTTTATAAAAGGGACCATGTTTGGGTTTTATTTGTATTTTGTTTAAAACACTGTACCTCAAGTTTAACTGTCCACATTTACCTTGTGAAAAGTCAAACTTTTTTTTTTCAAAAAAACATTTTTTTTTCAAAATTTGTTTTTGTTGTGTTCAACTACTTATATAGTCTACTCTGGTTGATTTTAAAACTAAAAAACTTTTTTATTTTTGAAATATTGCATTTTGTCATTTTTTACAGCTCTATTGTACATTTTCTTTCCCTTTTTTTTTGCATATTGTTTTAAATGTAAGGTTTGCACACTTTCAACTCACAGAGTACCTGGGGAAAAACGTTAGACACACAATTTTTATAATTATGGGAGAAGACAAAATGTTTTTTAAAAAGAAGCTTGATTCTTTACAAAAAGATGTGGCATCAAAATATTGTGAACAAATTGTATTGTTCAAAATTTGAAATGCAAGAGAATGCATATCTATTTTGTCCCCGCAATCATGAAAGAATAACTTTTTGCGTACTTAAATGTGAACACAAATCAATGTACTTTCGGCTGATATTGATTCCATAAAAAAAATTCCCCAAACATAAATTGTCAACGTGTGTAAAACATATGGGGTGTTTTTACCCAAAAACCCCTATTTGGTAAAGAAAACGATGCAATGGCGTAAAAAGGGACCTTTGACTTTTGTTATTAGTTCAAAAAAAACAGATTAATTATAAAATTGAAAAATACACTGCCATACTTTGACAAACTACAATTTGGTTTCCAGAAAATGTAATTTTTTTTATGAACATTTCCAACGCTTCATTTCGTCTTAATAAAAAAAAATCCCATCCCCAATTACCCCTCGTGTTCGTGGGAAAGTTCAGCGGCTCCTTGGAGTTTGGCCCTTTTCTTAAAACTTTCGGCACAGCTGGAAAAATCTCAGACTTTAAAAAAAATTTGGTGAAAAACCAATTTAGAAATTTCTCACGAAGCCATTCTCAGAAAAATTCTTAGAAAATCTTAAGCTGAGGTTTTTTTTTCACTTTGAGAACGTTAGTGAAAGCAGGGCCTGGTCTTCAAGCTCTGAGGGAAATATTTATACAAACAAAAGTATCTTTGTTCCAAAAGACTAATTTCAGGTCCGAAACCTTTCCCCCCCGAATTCAAAAGATGCCTCCGGCATTTAAAAACAAAAATCTTTGGGATTTGATAATTTTTAAATTTCGCAAACGCAAGTATATTGAAGCAAAATTAATTTAAAACACAGAGTACGAAAAACTGAGTTAAAAATTTAGCCTATATGTCAACAAGTTCTGTAGGGAAACAGTCAAAACAAACGAATGTATTCATTTTTGAAAATTACTTAGAATACAGTAAAATGTTTAAAAATAAACTACAAATAAAATTAAACCCCACATAAAATAATTTTAGAAGAACAAGATTTTTTTAAAAACAATTTTACTCTGTGAAAAATCTCGTGATTGCGATTTATACATTTTCTTTGGCTTAAAACAGTAATGTTACATGTTAACATTGGCAATCTTGACGTGGTCGGGGTCGTATTACAATTATGTTCATGTCAGAATGCGTTGTGAACGCGATCATTTAAACCCTTCCTTGTACAGTTCTACATTTTTATAGATTTGAAAAAAAAGAATACTAAATAATGAATTGAAAAAGATTTTTGAATAAAAATGTTAAATAAAAAAGAATTGTCATTTTTTAACAATTTTATGTTGGGTGTAACGTACCTGTGCAGAAACCCTCACCCCTGGGGGGCGCGAATGCCCGAAATTTCCCTTTTGAGCTTGTTACTAAGTCTAAATAAACCCAAAAACCCCGGGGGTAAAAACGTTTTAACGAGATTGTGCGCAGGTGCCCGTGCGTTATACTTTTAATACCCCCGTTTTTTTAAAAGGGAAAAAAAAACCCAAGTTGCTTATTCCTGGGCCTTTTTATAAAAAAAACTCAAAAAGAAAAAACACTATTTAAATACGAAAATCAAGCATAAGACTCAAATTTTCCTTAATTCTAAGAACAAGAGAGATGAATTATTTGAAACCGAAAGATCATTGTCCCCCTGAAACAAGAACTAGTATTGGAAAAATATTTATTTTTTAGGATACATCTACTATTATTTTCTAAAGCTGCATGAAATGTTATGTTTAAAAGGTGAGTGTCCGCAGTGTATTGAAGTCAAATAACATCTAGGAATGTTCATCTTGTTTGTCAGTTTCATAATATAAAATCTGGAACTGCCTTCAAATCAGTTGTTCTTTTGACGTCATAATGAATACTTAGTCCTGAACCTCTGAAATAACACAGGTCCTCTAACTTTGTTGCCAGGGAAACATATATGCCAAGTAAACTAACGATATTTTTTATAAAGACGAGATTTTAAAAGCGGAACTCTTTCTTTAGAATAAATAATTTAAATGTACAAAATGTACTTCATGATCCCAAAGGCTCAGAAAATATAACGGCTTAGTATGGGCAGACTTTTTATGCGGTTACCAGAAAGGTAATGAAATGCGCAACATTCCTTGCGCCCTTTAGCACTTTATTTAGTTATTTCGTGTAAGCTGTCAGATGTGCTTAATTAACCAGGGGGGCGTCTTATCAACGGTCGTACGACCGTTTTTGACGTACGATTATCGTACGTCGATCGTACGATTTTGCTAGTGTCTTATCAAAGATCGCGGGTGATCTGTGTCGTACGATAATCGTAAGATTGTGTATAAAGTCTGCGATCGCTTAGGAGCAGTCGTAGATCAAACAAAATGGCCGCCGTAATATTACAAAGGCAACGCCAGCGGCGAAAAAGGCGAAATTTCAAGGAACGTGTGGTTACCATTGACCACTTGACAGAGCAGGAGGTCATCTCCAGATACAGACTTGACAAGCGTCAATTGCAGAGTTGGAGGGCCTCTGTAGGGAAGACCTGTCGCCCAAGACAGATCGTTCTTGTCCCTACAGAGCATGACAAAGGTGATTTAATACTAAAGTTTATAAAGTTAATTAAATATACTGTACTGTATGTGTATGCAAGGAGAGACAACAAATGTACAAAGTATCGTATACACAAACGCGTGTTATCTCCCTTAACACAACAATAACAACACAACACAGAGTTGTCGGATTTTGTTTAGAGGGGTCCCGTAGACATTTACAGTTTACAATAAACTTGTAGATAAGTATGAGTTCTAAGAGACATTTTGTCCTGGGACTCCAGTTACTTTAAAAGGTTTGGTATGGCATTCTTTCCATACTTTGGAGGAATTTCACTGACATGTGTTGCTACGTATTTCGGATGAACGAATATTCGGACTTGAAATTCCATGTTCGAATAAAACATAAAACGATGTATATACAGTACATTTCGGTTGGATGTAATTTCTACGTTGCTGAAGTATTATGTCTTATACATGTAAATTAGGTAAGCTGTAGCTGAACATCAATTATGGGTAAGTATTGTGTTTGTCATAGATTTGAATGATGGGCAGACATCTGGCAAGAAAAATAGGAATTGAACATTGGACAATAATCTGCAAGTGCTTGGCAATCAAATAAGGGCCCAAATTATCTGAATTTATGTCTATATGCAAATATATTTAATCACAGGTACATGACAAATACCTAAAATTCCCATAATTGAGCCGTGCCATGGGAAAACCAACATATAATTGGGTTGAATTCATCCGCGCAGTCTGGTCAGGATCCATGCTGTTGGCTAACAGTTTCTCCTATTCCAATAAGCTTTAAAAGCGAACAGCATGGATCCTGACCAGACTGTGCAGATGCGCAGGCTGGTCTGGATCCATGCTGGTCGCAAACCCACTATGTTGGTTTTCTCATGACACGGCTCATGTATTCCAATAGGTGTTTTTTTTGGTATGTGTCATGTACCTGTGTATTTAATTACTTTGTCACTATTTTTATAAAGCTGTATGAATGTGTGACCATTACAGAAGTAGCACTGCCCTTTTGCCAAGTACTTATTGTGTATTAAGCCCTTGCTTTTGCTATGGTGTAGTGTTGGGTGTCCTATATAAACTGGTGACACGGAAAACAGACTTAATATAGCCCTCCTCAGCTGAAGCAGAAGCCTCTTCATGCAATAAAAGCCCATTTAACACATTATCCCATTTGTGTCTTTTCTTATGACACAACTTAACATTAACGCACATTATAAGTAGCAAATTGTATTTTGTTCTCCTTAACACATGATTTTGAAAGACTCAAGTCCTAGAGTAGTGGTGTAGGGGATAAGTTGTGGGCCGCTCACTCAGGAGGTACAGGTTCTAACCCCAACAGGTGCCATTTGCATCTCCTAAAGGACACCATTACTGACTTTTCGAGAAACCGGACTCGAAAGTGATTCAGTAAAATACAATGAGCTGAAATAAATTGGTATAAACTAAGCGGCTAATCCATTAAAAAACCCTTGTAGCTGTCTGTAAAGATTACATCGGGAATGTTTAAATGCTCCCAGATTACATTAATTGCCGTCAGACCATAGTAAATATATGTTTTGGGGCCTCCGTGGCCGAGTGGTTAAGGTCGCTGACTTCAAATCACTTGCCCCTCATCGATGTGGGTTTGAGCCTCACTCGGGGTGTTGAATTCTTCAAGTGAGGAAGCCATCCAGCTGGCTTACGGAAGGTCGGTGGTTCTACCCAGGTGCCCGCTCGTGATGAAATAATGCACGGAGGAGCACCTGGGGTCTTCCTCCACCATTAAAGCTGGAAAGTCGCCATATGACCTACCATGTGTCGGTGCGACGTTAAATCCAAAAAAAAAAAATTATATGTTTAACCCGTTTATAATAATTATAGACAGAAGATACCAATTGTCAACAAAGACCACCTTTTGCTATTCCTTGGATGTGCTTTTCAGACAGGTTTGACTGAATATATCAATAGAGCAACCAAGTCGTCTAAATTTGGCTTCTTTTGTTTTCCTTGAGCTGGAAAAAAGAATTAATACAAGTCTGTCCTTATAATTTGCATACGTTACTTTGATATATTAAAAGTATATACTATAACATTATATTTTTAGGTTCTCATTGGGCTGAGATTTCTGGCTAAGGGTGACTTTTTATCAGAGGTCGCAGATTTGCATGGGGTTTCCAAGGCCACAGCAGCCACTGTAGTGGATGAGTTCATTAACAGTGTGAATCTAAGGTTAAGGAACATCAGGTATACAGTAATATTGCTACATTATCACAAAAGAAAGTTACTCGCATACAAGATAAAGTTCCATAACTTATATCTGTCCAAATTCAGGGAATAGGAATGAAATTTATGAGAATTTTTTTTTTGATTTTTTGCTAGTTGATCAATGAATGTACATGTATCATATTTAATCTTTTCAGGATAGAAGTAATCTTATTATTGCAACTTCTACTTCAGTTACAATTATAGTTTTCCAAGATGGAAAAACAGTACTTAAGTCATTAACTGTAGACAATGAACTGAATTATTCTTATTGAAAATGGGCATGATTGAAAACTGGCATGTTTTTGATATATGCTTTTCTTTATATTGAGATTTAATCGATGAATGTCATCAATAGCTACATGTAGTGTAAATTAATGTGTGCCTTGCCAAGGATTTGAACACTTGACCTCTTGCAGAATGAAAAAGCTTACACTGCATTTCACTGTTCTGTATTCTGTTCTACTAAGACTTACACATTATGTCAAAATTTGTATAAACTAATACATTTATTTTTATTCTTAATGATTAAATTAAATACAGAAGAATATAATCTTGGTTTTTTTTTCAGGTTTCCAACAGATAGAATTGAGTTAAATGAAATAAAAAGGAAATTCTACCAAAAGTGTAGAATGCCCAACATCATAGGTATATATCTTACGAAATATCCCTAAAATTACAATTATGTATTAGCAACCTCATTGTATCAGTCAAATACATTTTGCATCCAATCAGCCTGGAATTTTAGAGTTGATGATTACTATGTCTTGTTTTAAATTGTGGTCAATTCAAATTTAAAACTAAGTCATCAGATTAAATGGAAGTGAAGCAGACATAGCAGATGTCACAATGTTTATCCAAAGAGTCTTGAAACATGTTAAGGGTACATTCATGACTAGAATCATTGAAATGTGTATTTACTACTTTTGTTTTCTTACAAACAAGAAGAATATAAATGAGTCCTATTGCAATTCACATGTATGCAGTTCTTTTTCATGTATATTCACATTTCGTTACATTATGTAATAATTTCACATATTTTTATAGGAGCAGTAGATGGTACGTTAATACCAATTCAAGCACCCACAGAAGATGAGGCAGCATATGTTTGTAGAAAGAACTACCATGCTCTAAATGTTCAAGCCGTTTGTGATCCAGATGCAAGGTATAATTTTTTGATAAGTACTTAATTGTAATCTTTGTCATGTGAATGGAGCCCAACATCTTTCTTGTAAAGGAAAGTAAAACATAAGTGCAACTAGGGTGAAGAACTGTTCTAAATAGGTGGATGGAATTTCATTACCATAGTTTGGTGATATACATGAAATTTCTATCACCTCATGGCCTCTTGTTCAAATGAAACTTGGCGGAAATGTATATTTAGATAATGCAATGTAGCCCTGCAAGTTTTAGCAGGATTGAGTTAGGAACACCATATTTATTTCCCTTGTTTTATTAAAATTCAAGTGTTTTTTCTGCGTCCGGGAACTGTATGTCAAAAGATGATGAGAAGTTTTCAGTGAAACGTGGTACAAAAGATCAATAAAATGAGGAAATATAGCCATGCAAGATTATAAAGAGGCTATCATTTCACTGAGTTTGCTTGTTAAAACTCAGGCAAGTAGTATATGACCTCTTATTGTTTACAGTCTGTAAGCTGTAATATTTTACTTAAAAGATGAATTTTGTCCCACTTTGTAGATTTACAGATGTTGTTGCCATGTGGCCAGGGTCCCAGCATGATGCAGCAATTTTCAACTCCTGTGGTTTGAAGGTACTTTTTAACAGCTTTTTTAACAATTAAAAATACAGAAGTCCATATATTCGTATTATCAATATGATCATGTACCACATATATTTAGCTACAGATTCTTACAACAAATTCAGCATATTAGTTTGCAAATGTCAGTCTGTTGGACGTCTTTCTCTAGACCACATTCTTTTCTGCTCTTTAAGTTCAGCAGTTTTAACTGATCTTCACCAAACTTTATAAACATGTTTGTGGGCATGGTATCTCGGTCAGTTTCAGTAACCAGTCAAATTGCCTGAGGCTCTTCAGAGTTTATTGAAAATTGGACATTTTAGCCTTTCCACCCCTAAATCCAACTATTTCATTTGATCTTCACCAAACTTGATAAGAATGTTTGTGTATTTGTGTGCATAATATCTCTGCCACGTTCAGTTCAGTAACTAGCCAAATCGCCCCATGCACTTCAGAGTTACAGCCCTTGTTTTTTCGAAATTTGCATTTTCATTATTGTTACTGCATTTGGAAAAGTTCTGCCAAGTGGCTACCAGGGAACCTTTGGCCAATTTTTTTGATGAAAAGAACAAGGCATTGTCATCACTTAGTTGTCGGCATCTATGTAATTTAAGTTTTAAGGTAAAGTTTTTCGGTTATTATTTTTTCAGTCCATTTCATAAAAACTATCAAAGGTAGCTATTTGAAATTTGAAATACTGATTCAGTATGTAAAGGGTAATTCGTTACAACAACCCTATGATTTGTATTACCAGAGTTATCTGTACCCTTATTTGAACTTAGATGTTTTGTTTAAATGAAATTACCCAATAAGTATCAAGGATATTAAGTTGAAACTCAAAATACTTATTTATGGTGTTGACCCCAGTCTATAAACAAAAGAAAGTAAGTCTAGCAATGATTTTGGTGGAGATATTGCCCTTTTTATCGGTGTCTCCATTGGTAAAATTTTTGATAAAGTCAAATATCTCTGTTAATGTCATTCATTTCAGTACTATCAAAGATATTCAACTGTAACTTGGTATACATATGTAATGGCACAACATCTGTATGTCAAGGCACATAATTCTGGATGCAATAATCTAATTATACATATAATTTTCTTATGGATAGCTTCAATTACCTTCCAGTATTGAAAAAGTTGTAGTGCATTGTCTTAGGACTGTCAGGTCTTGTTCGATTTATAATTATGGCATAGGGTCTAATTTCACAATGTATGTAAGAGGTATTGACTTGAAACTTAGAAATTTTTCAATTTAATATTGAGTGTGACAAAGTAAAGCTTCTATCATTGCTCATGTTTTGTCGCTCTTAAAATATATAGCTATGTTCAGAGATATCATTTCCTTGTTTTTCTGTGTTTATACAGATTGTCCTGGACCTAAAGGGGCATACCTCTTTTGCAAACAGCTTGTTTCATTTTCTTTGTACTTGTGCACAGTGATACCACTTTTCTTTCACCAAACTAGATATTTTAAAGAAATTGAAATTGTAACAGAAAGTCTTTTACCTTACAGAATCATCTTGAACTGAATGATATTGGCATGCTGCTTGGTGACAGTGGATACCCTCTTAAGAAGTACCTGCTGACACCAAAGCTTAATCCAAGTACACCACAGGAGGTTGAATTCAACAAATACCATAGTAGAGGCAGAATAGTCATTGAGAAAGCCTTTGGTCTATTAAAGTCACGTTTTCGGTAAGACTGTTTTACTACCCCAAGAAGGAATCAGAATGCCTGTCCCTCAGGCTGTCTGTATGAACAATCTTGTGTGCCCAACTCCTCTTTTCTTAATTGGTTTTCTTTATTATACTGATAACCTTGTGCAGACAAGAGGATGATAATCCTGATATTTGTTTTTACAGAGTTACTGCCCTTTTTAACTTTTTTTTTTAGCTCACCTATCAAAGAGTGACAAGGTGAGCTTTTGTGATCGCACAGCATCTGGCGTCTGGCGTCCGTCCGTGCCTCCTTAAACGTTTGCTTGTGACCACTATAGAGGTAACATTTTTCACGGGATCTTTATGAAAGTTGGTCATAATGTTCACCTTGATGATATCTAGGTCAGGTTTGAAACTGGGTCACGTGGTCAAAAACTAGGTCAGTAGGTATAAAAATAGAAAACCCGTGTGACCTCCCTGGAGGCCATATTTTACAATGGATCTTCATGAAAATTGGTCATAATGTTCACCTTGATGATATCTAGGTCAAGTTCGAAACTGGGTCACGTGCAGTCAAAAACTAGGTCATTAGGTGTAAAAGTAGAAAAACCTTGTGACATCTCTAGATTCCATACTTTTAAATGGATCTTCATAAAAATTGGTCAGAATGTTCACTTTGATGATATCTAGTTCAAACTTGGTCACGTGCCATGAAAAACTAGGTCAGTAGGTAAAATAATAGAAAAGCCTTGTGACCTCTCTAGAGGCGATATTTCTCATGAGATCTGCATGAAAGTTGGTCTGAATATTCATCTTGCTGATATCTAGGTCAAGTTTGAAACTGGGTGAAATGCGGTCAAAAACTTGGTCACTAGGTCTACGTCGTCCATGTGTCCGTGCGTAAACTTTTGCTTGTTACCACTCTAGTTTAAGATCCAGCCTTGAAATTTGGATGACATGTACAGTTTTGCTCACCAATCTTTAAACTGTCTTTCAGTGACCATAAATGTGACCTACTGATCTACTTTCTAATATTTTAGCATCATTTTGCCATTTGAAACATGTGGTTCAATATACTCAGGTGAGCGATTCAGGGTCGTCATGACCATCTTGTATAATTTTCGCTAAAGTTCAAATTTCTCAACATGTATAAAAAGTATTGACTTGAAACTAAACATACTTATTTATAGTGAAGACCTCATTCTGTATACAAGAGGAGGTAACTCTGTCAAGGGTTTTGGTGGAGTTATTGTTCTTTTACCATTTAGAAATTTCACATTTGACTATCCAGTACAAGATAGATGAGCATACGGCACTTATAGGCAGTGCTCTTGTTTTATGTTCACTTTGATATACTCCCATTTCAGTTCAAACATAACTTATTTACCAACTATACTGCACCAACCGTCTTCTTTAAATATATTTGTAATTCTGAAAACACTGTTTTGCCTTATTTCAGTTGCCTGCACAGAACTGGCGGAGTACTCCAATTCAGACCAGGAAAATGCAGCCAAGTGGTGTTGGCATGTATGAGGCTGCACAATTTATGTGTGAGCAGAAATGTACCAGAGCCCCCTGCAGTAGCTGCAGATGATGACAATGCTCCATATACATGTATTAACAATCAAGGAGGAGTTGAAGACAGGCATATAAGACAAGCTATAATCAATTTGTTCTGACATTTAAGATTGTGTAGTGTTTAAAGCTGCTCACCATCAGATATTTGGTGAAAAAGAGAAGTTCCTTCAAAGTGTCTAAGATAAATGTCCATTTTTAGCTCGACTATACAACGTATGGAGAGCTATCCTACTCGACCTGGCCATAACTCTGGCACCAATATTTCATGAATTATCTCCCCTTTTTACTTAGAATTCAGGGTTAAAGTTTTGGTGCACTTCCACTTTATCTCAGTTGTTACTGAATGGATTTGATTCAAACTTAAAATAGTTGTTCAACATCATCACACACATCATGTGGCACAAGGGTCATAACTATGGCACCAATATTTCATGATTTATCCCCACTTTATACTTAGAGTTTCAGGTTAAAATTTTGGTGCACTTTCACTTTATCTCAGTTATTACTAAGTGGATTTGATTCAAACTTAAAATATTTGTTTAACATCATCACTCACATCATATGACACAAGGGCCATAACTCTTGCACCAGTATTTCATGAATTATCCCCCTTTTTACTTAGAATTTCAGGTTAATGTTTTGGTGCATTTTTAGCTCGACTATACGAAGTATAAGGAGAGCTATCCTACTCGACCCGGCGTCGGCGTCTTTTCGCGTCCCCACCTTGGTTAAAGTTTTTTTTACACTTTCTCTTTTTTCAACTTATCTCTGTAACTACTTGATGGATTTGCTTCAAACTTGAAATACTTATTCCTCATCATCATCCACATCATCTGACATAAGGGCCATAACTCTGGCACCAATATTTCATGAATTATCCCCCCTTTTCACTTAGATTTTCAGGTTAAAGTTTTGATGCACTTTCGCTTTATCTCTGTTATTACTGAATGGATTTGATTCAAACTTAAAATAGTTGTTCAACATCATCACCCACATAATATGACACAAGGTGCATAACTCTGGCGCCATTTTTTCATGAATTATTCCCCCTTTTTACTTTGAATTTCAGGTTAAAGTTTTGGTGCACTTTCACACTACCTCTGTTATTACTGAATGGATTTGATTCAAACTTAAAATAGTTGTTCAGCATCATCACCCACATCATATGACACAAGATGCATAACTCTGGCACAATTTTTCATGAATTATTCCCCTTTTTACTTAGAATTTCAGGTTAAAGTTTTATGCACTTTCACTCTATCTCTGTTATTACTGAATGGATCTGATTCAAACTTAAACAATTGTTCAACATCGTTACCCTTATCATAAGACACAAGGTGCATAACTCTGGGACCAATTTTTCATTAATTATTTCCCCTTTTTACTTAGAATTTTAGGTTAAAGTTTTGATGCACTTTCACTCTGTCTCTGTTATTGTACCCCCCCCCCCCACGACAATCTTGTGCGCACCATCTCTCCTCATCCCCTAGACACAATTTAATGAAACTTCACACAAGTGATCAGTACCAACAGTAGTTGTGCATGGGGCATGTAAGGTTCTTTTAGAAAAAAAATTTGCAGAGTTATGGGACTTTGTTTTTTTGTTACTATACTATATACATAGACACAATCTTGTGCGCACCATCTCTCCTCATCCCCTTGACACAATTTAATGAAACTTCACACAAGTGATCAGTACCAACAGTAGTTGTGCATGGGGCATGTTAGGTTCTTTTAGAAAAAAAATTTGCAGAGTTATGGGACTTTGTTTTTTTGTTACTGTACTATATACATAGACACAATCTTGTGCGCACCATCTCTCCTCATCCCCTTGACACAATTTAATGAAACTTCACACAAGTGATCAGTACCAACAGTAGTTGTGCATGGGGCATGTTAGGTTCTTTCAGAAAAAAAAATTGCAGAGTTATGGGACTTTGTTTTTTTGTTACTATACTATATACATAGACACAATCTTGTGCGCACCATCTCTCCTCATCCCCTTGACACAATTTAATGAAACTTCACACAAGTGATCAGTAACAACAGTAGTTGTGCATGGGGTATGTTAGGTTCTTTCAGCGACAAAAATTGCAGAGTTATGGGTCTTTGTTTCTTGTTAACATACTATGTACATACAGTCTGCATATGCAATCTTGTGCGTGCCTAATCTACCAAACCCTTGCACACAATTTAATGAAATTTCACACAAGTGATCAGTACCAACCCTAGTTGTGCATGGTGCATGTTACATTCTTTTAGATAAATATTCTGCATAGTTATGGGACTTTGTTTTTTGTTACTATACTGTATACATACAGTCTATATACATACAGTCCACATAATTATGCAATCTTGTGTGTGTCAAATTGCAATGTACTGTGTCAGTGCATGCGGGGGGTACATTCATCACCTTTAGTGATAGCTCTAGTTACTGAATGGATTTGATTCAAACTTAAAATAGTTGTTAAACATCACCCACACCATGTGATGCAAGGTGCATAACTCTGGCACCAATTTTTGATTAATTATTCCCCCTTTTTACTAAGAATTTTAGGTTAAAGTTTTGATGCACTTTCACTCTGTCTCTGTTATTACTGAATGGATTTGATTCAAACTTAAAGCAGTTGTTCAACATCATCACCCACACCATATGACACAAGGTGCATAACTCTTGCACCAATATTTAATGAATTATGCCCCTTTTTGCTTAGGGTATACTTATATAGTGTTTTAATACATTTTATCTTTACTTCTCTTATTACTTTAAGTTGATATTTTTGACATAGACTCAGGCTATTGTGCAATATCTTCATTCACAATTGGAGTCATTAAACACTCCAGTGACAGCTCTAGTTTCCTCAGATGTGCCCAGTTTCACTATCCAGCATCGAAATAGTCGAGCGTGCTGTCTCCTGTGACAGCTCTTGTTAGCTCACCTGTCACAAATCGTAAAACTGAATTTCATTGACCATGAATGTGACCTACTGACTTTCTTAATATTTTGTCATCAGTTTGACATTTGAAACATGTAGCTCATATTACTAAGGTGAGCGATCAATTTTAAAATCGTTTTATAATTTGAGTTACGAAGAAACCAATTAAAGGGAGCAAACTCTATGAAAGATAAACGTTTTATTCTGTATTTTTTTTGTGCTGTAATGCAAATTCTGTGGTTGCAGACTTACAATGTGTTTCCTAGTGAGTAAAGTTTTTTAAATAAGAAATAATGTAAGACATATAAGCAACATATTGTCCCAAAATATTACTTACATTTTATTAGGGAAAACATTGTTTATATTATTAACCTGCAAAAATTAAATTAAAAAAATGTAAAAATGATCGTGAATTTTTTTGTCTCACGACTTCCCTGTCAAAAAGTAAATCAAGATCATGTGGGAAAAGTTATTGGTGTAAAAAGCTTAAACTAACACGCATTCGTTTCTGCAGTCGATTGTATGGGTTGTTTTAGTAGAATTTATTGCTATTTTGGTGAGATTTGGATTTTTTCAAAGTCGTCTTTAATACACATTTAGCATGAGTTAAAATTTTTTTTTTTTTCTCTCCCGTTAAGTAGATATCATTTTGATTAGTAATCATTGTCACTAATGGTACAAAGGGAGAAAGATCAGAGATAGAGAAAAATGTTACAATAAACTAATTTCTAACTTCATTTTAAAGAAAATATAAAATTTGGTGTTACTTTGCAATCTTTAACGTTAAACCTGTACAAAGACATTTTTTTTCTCTATTTTAAAAGCTGATTTCACTAGATTTTTGTTGCGTTATTTTGTTTGGATCCCGTATAATTCAGCGGGATAAACCAAAACCGCTATGATCCCCTTATTCCCACAGTCTATATATACCGGATCCCCCTGAAATCAGTTGGGATCCCCGCGGGATTTCGGTGGAATCTTACCGGGATCTCAGTGGGAAAAATTTCGGGATCCCGGTATATCCCACCGGAATTTTCCCCTATGAATTCCCGGGGGAAATCCCACTTTAAATCCGGGAATTCCCCAGGGCAAATCAAGTGGGATCCCCCTGGGAAAACCAATATTTCCCATTTAGAATCCCACCGGAAAGGGACTGGGAATCCCGAAAATTTTTTCCCGCGAATTCTCACTGGAATCCTACCGAAATCCCGTCGGGGTTTTCCCCTTAAATTTTCTATAGGGTTAGGGTACCTGAGCTGTTGCTTTTAAATAATTTTAGGATTTTTCAAAATTGGTGACTATAAATAACATGGGATTTTAAAATAAACTAGTGTACGTGATCAAGTTTAACATAAAAGTAATACGGGAAAAGGAACGTTACGTTGGTGTAAAAATATCGCCCCTTTGATTTTCCCCGGGAATAATGAATTGAATATTTAAGTGAACAATAAGATGAAATACCCAATCTACTGTACTTAGCAATAAAAAAGAGGTAAACATGTTTGAACTTGTATATTATGAATCACCCTGAAGAATCCTGACCGTACGTAATGCGTCGTCTGCAAATACTAGAAAATCAATACCCCTGGTACGCTTAAGTCACGCGTGACTGATTCGGATTTTTACTCAAAAAAAGTGATCCAGGCTCCTAGCCTTGACTACTGTTTACAGTGAAAATATCCTATGGCAAACATTGAAATCACCACGTTTCAACATGCAGTGTCATAGAATTTCTTATTGATATAAAGTTCCCAAAATTCATCTCGTCCGTGCCAGTATCTTCGAGTGTCATTATGTATTGCAGGGAATTTTAGCCAACTATTTCTGATGTATACAATGTATCTATTGCATACATAATGGCAGCTAGCATGAATACAGACCAAGAAACATACGCTATTGTAAACGACAAAGCTGTGTGAAACTAAAATTATTTCATTTTGGGTTGTCTTACTCAAGTAATTATTTAACCTACTAATAAGTAAACCCTGTATTCGTTCAGTCATTTCCTTGCGGACAATTTAGTATTCTAGCTGAATATTCGAATTTGTACAACCTTAAGTTTGCAAGACTATGTAACTGTACGTGATGGTTTCATTTTTAAGCATATATAAATGCAGTCCAATAAATTCATTCATATTATGTACAAAATAATACAAAACTAATGTACATGTTATATGTCTTTACAGAGGGTCAATTTTCCCCCACTCACCTAACCTTGCTTTTATTCCATAATATTACCACAAATTATCTACCAATAAAAACATGTTTGGTAATACTAGGTTGCTAAAAGGTCTAGAAAAAGTCGATTCAATTTGTTGATAAGAGAAAACAATGACAATGTTTCCTCATTTTGCCTCTATAAAGTCACATATTTTATACAAAAGTTAATACTTCTAGTAAAAACCTTTTTCGGGTATGTAGCCGAACATGTTTGCAATATTGATGAACGTTAAAACAAGAAATATTCTCAGTATCCATATTCTAATACACCCTTTATGAAAACTGCAATGGTCATAAAGCTTGATATCCATGTGGCGGCCATCTTGAATTATGGCCACCATAACGACTATAAGAAAAACTGCTAAATTGCTCTCTGTGCCTGCTTGAACACTCCGTCCACACATTAAACGCCATCCAAATATTGCATCAGTTTGACATCCAACTTATTTCATACCAGCAGAGGATGCAGAATTGGAACAGCATTTTAAAAGATGGCTAGGGTATGGATATCAGCGGTTGCAAGTGTGTGAAGTTGCTGAAAATATGCTAGTTTCTAAAGGTGTTAAGGTCACAATTGGTAACAATTGGCATTATGTATTTATTATTCGCAACAAGTTGAATACTAAAGTACCCAAGAAAACATTGTTCGTGTACAAGGTGGCACAGGTAGTAACATCACTAACTATTTTGACGAACTTGGGAAATTTTTCATTAAACATGAACTTCTGAACATCCCTGCATCCATATGGAATGTTGATGAGACTGACATAACGTTGGATTTTCCACCACGTAAAATTGTTGCTTGAAAGGGCGAAAAACCATATGCCATCACTTCTTGGAAGACGTGCCACTACTAGAATAATTGCGGCTAGGAATGATCTTGGAGAAACTATAACCTATACGTTATTTACAAAGATGAACATCTAATGACAGAACTAACGATGTCGTCTTCCAGGAACTAAATTTACAAAGACAAAGAATGGTTAGTCAACTTCAGTTACATTCTTAAAGAACCATTTTTATCTACAGTAGCACGGAGACCATGCGCTCTGTTATATGATGGTCACGCAACACATATTACATCAGATGTATTGCACGTCGCTAAGAAAGAGAGTGTACACATGTTTGTTTTGCCTGCCCATTCAAGTCATTTGGTTCAGCCATTAGACGTTGGGATGTGTGGTCCTTTCAAAGCTGCTCTTGCCGTTGAAGCACATAAACTTTGTTATGTAAAGGTAGGCAGACAAATAGTTAGTTCTGTTTTACGACATCTGATTGCGACAGCATATAAATCAGCAATGACCACACCAAACTTGATTTGCATTGCGTAAAACCGGCACTGTTCCTATAAATCCAGATGCAGTATGTAACGAAAAAGAAAATGAAACAAGAGGGCCATGATGGCCCTGTATCGCTCACCTGAGTACCATTGCTCAAAATGATATGATCAAGTTTTGCCGTAGAGCACATACGCATATACATTAAATATCATCAGGATAAACATTTTCTTGTAACAGTCCCTTTTGACCTATTGACCTAGTCAGGGCCAATTTCCATACCGAGTTTAAGGTGCTAGGCTCAAATGCTGCATTTTTGTACAACATGACTATTCCTTTTCCCCGTAAGACTTTAAAAAACATTTTAAAAACCCAAAAATCATTAGAAAGCTGCTGCTATATATTCGTTTACATAAAATTAAAGGAGGTATTTCTCATAAATTCAGTCAAAAGTTATCTACCCTGATTCTCCGTGTCCATCTGATGGCACAAATGACATTTCAAATCAGTATCTTCATTGATTACTGAGATACACCAATTTTTATTTGAAACAAAGGGAGGTAATTTGACATAAAATCTGTCCATAGCTATCTACCCTGACTGCCTCAGTCAGACTAAAGAAAATAATGAAATTTCAAATGAGATTTTTAAATATTTACCGAGATAAATCCATTTTTAATAAAATCGGGGGAGGTAATCATGCATTAGTATATGCATGTAGAAGATACAGAGTACAAGCCTATACAACAATATTAATAAAGTATTCATATCGATAAATGTTCGATCAAGAGTTGTCTAATATGACTATTTCTTACCATGGAAGACATAAATTACGTTTCAACCCAATCTCATTAGAAAGGCTTTGCTAAGGTGTATTCATTAAGATAAAAATAAAGGGAGATAATTTATCATAAATTCAGTCAATATGTATCTTCACTGATTGTCCAAGTCCACCTGTTGACATAAATGAAATTTCAGATCAGTATCTTCATTAGAGATATACTCATTTTAATTTGAAATAAAGGGAGGTAATTTGACATAAAATCTGTCCATAGTTATCTACCCTGATTGTCTCAGTTCAACTAATGACAATAATGAAATTTCAAATAAGTCCTATAAGTACTTACTGATATAAATCCAAGATTTATTGTTGTTGAAGATGTTTTGGAGGTTTGTATCAAATCAAACCATAAATGAAGTCTCTATTTGGCTGCAAAAGCCAAAATAGCATATTTTGGACTTTTAAGGGGCCATAACTCTGGAACCCATGATTGAATATTGCCAGTTCCAGAAAGGAACCAAGATCTTGTGGCGATACAAGTTGTGTGCAAGTTTGTTTAAAATCAAATCATAAATGCCTCGATAGCCTAGTGGTAGAGCGTCCGCTTCGAGTGCGGGAGGTCGTGGGTTCGAACCCCGGCCGCGTCATACCAAAGACGTGAAAAATGGTACCTGTAGCTCCCATGCTTGGCGCTCAGAATTAAAAAGGGAAACTGGCCTCTTCTCTCATACCCTCGTGGCGATGGATTCCATCAGGAATGAGGTGTCGAGAGTGATTAATATAAGTTGTATAACTTCCTTCACAATCGACCTGAAATAAACTATGTATAAAATAAATGAAGCTGCTATTGTGCAGACAAGGTCAAAATAGCTAATTTTGGCTCTTTCAGGGACCATAACTCTGGAATCCATAATGGGATCTGGCCAGTTCAAGAAAGGAACCAAGATCTTATGGCGATACAAGTTGTGTGCCAGTTTGGTTAAAGTAAAATCATAAACGAAGCTGCTATTGTGCAGACAAGGTCAAAATAGCTAATTCTGACCCTTTCAGGGGCCATAACCCTCGACCCCATAATGAAATCTGGCCAGCTCAAAAAAGGAACCGAGACCTTATGGTGATACAAGTTGTGTGCAAGTTTGGTTAAAATAAAGTCATAAATGAAACCACTATCGTGCAGACAAGAAATTGTTGATGGACGGACGCACGCACGAATGGACGCACGCACGGACGAAAGGTGATCACAAAAGCTGACCTTGTCACTATGTGACAGAAGGGCTAATAAAATTATTAAAAAGCTGCTATTGTGCAGACAAGGTCAAAATAGCTAATTCTGGCCCTTTCAGGGGCTATTACTCTGGAATCCATAATAGAATCTGGCCAGTTCAAGAAAGGAACCAAGATCTTATGGTGATACAAGTTGTGTGCAAGTTTGGTAAAAATCAAATCATAAATAAAGCTGCTATTGTGCAGACAAGGTCAAAATAGCTAATTTTGGCCCTTTCAGGGGCCATAACTCTAGAACTTATAATGGGATCTGGCCAGTTCAAAAAAGGAACCAAGATCTTATGGCTATACAAGTTGTGTGCAAGTTTGGTTAAAATAAAGTCATAAATGAATCCACTACCGTGCAAGAAATTGTTGACGGACGGACGGACGCACGCACAGACGATGGACGACGGTGATCACAAAAGCTCACCTTGTCACTATGTGACAGGTGAGCTAAAAAAACGGAGTTGAAAGCTAAAACTAGAAAAGAAAGAAAAGATGTGAGGACAATGAAATTATTACTCAAAGAAATTGACACTAATGTACAGGAAACGTTGGAAAAGCTATTTACATGTACAACTAAAGATAACATAATACTAGAACATGGAGCAGCAGTGACAGAAGTTGACTTTATTAATAAACTGAAAATGAAGCTGGAGAATCAAATACAAAGGCTCAGGAAGGAAGAGAGAATATCAAAACCTAAAATGTTGACAAAAAGAAACTTAACGAAACTATAGAAAAACAAGTAAAGGTAAAAAGATAAAACAAGTAAGAATTCTGATCATCCTGCATGTGACATTATTGACAGCCAAAAATCAGGACCTAGCAACGAAATTCCTAACTGAATAACAACATATAATACAGAGGTTAATCAAGTGATACAGATAATTATGAAGTCAACTGTATCATTTGTGAAAAGTTTGTTCTTCCTGGCTTTTGGAAAGTGTGGTATGTTAGAATTATTAGACTTGGCAAAGTGTGACGTATGTAATGAATGGGTACATTTAAGGTATTGCACTAGTGTTGTAAGAGTCCTTAAAAATGACCCTTTCAAATGCCTAATGGGTTAGAAACTCTGAAAAATGACAGTTGTTAAAAAGTTATTGTTAAATGTTGTTAAAATGTTATTTTTATACACTTTTGGTTATTTCTGGAACACACCAATTTAACCCGCTCCATGATCTGTACCAAAACACCAACCCAGACTTCGGAATATACAAAGATTTACTGATGCGTGAAATGGGCCGACATTTTTTTCTATGAAGTAAAAAAGCTTCAACATGTGTTAATAGAAAGTGACATTAAAATGTTTTCCAAGATTTGCTCATCTTAATAAATTGGATATGGACAAAAGATGAAGTTTTCTGTTTGATTGAAGGTAGTTTCGTTAGTTCATTGCTTTTATAGTAGTTTCAAAACCAGTTTTTGCATTAGGTGCGCCCAATAGACCGACAGCATTGCACTCCCCTAACAAGTAAAAGAAACAACAGGGACACATTATAAAACATATATAATTTATGCTTATGTAAAGGTATACTAGAATAAATCCAAACCACTGAAACCGTAAACGTATGATAAGACAATATCTCTTTTTCAGACTTTTTTTAAACTTCTAGCAGATATACATGTAATCATTTTGGTCAGGTTCGCGCCATTTTTCGTCCGAACATGTGTTGTATTTAAGCGGTCGTAACATAAAATTTAGCCTGGTGACCCATACATTTTAGCCCTTCTTATGTTCACAAAGAGAAACAGGAAAAAAATCTATGAAACAGTTTTTTTCAAAATTAAAAAAGATGTTCTTCACTATGGGTATTTTCTATTGAAAAAAAATTCACAGAAGTGAATATGAAACACGATTTTTTTTTCATTTGTACCCATTATTGTAATGGTATAGTATTACAAATATGACTATGATATCAAATGCTTATATAATAAAATCTATAGAAAGAATAAACCCTATTGTGCTGTCTTGATGCATATTTTGGTTGGTATTTATAAAAAAGCAAAAAAGTAAGTCATTGCAAACGTTGAAAAGTCGCTGGCAGTTTCAGGAATAGTGAGTGTGTTCAAAACAAATTTTCACAAAAACAAGCCTGATGACCCATTGTTTGTATTTGTTCATTGTTTTCAGCACACATTTTCCTATCATATATGTGAATTGAAAAAAATCTATGATAGGAAAAAAGCTATAGGAATTCTCTTTAATAGCGACAAAGCAAGACAAATCTTACACTTACATACTTCACTGATTTTTATAAATATTTAAACAAAGTGGTTTCATGAGTTCTGCTTCAGGAAAAAAGTTGGATCGGTTATTGGTATAAACTGTTGTTTTTATTTCAATCAAACATTGGTATAGACACTGAAAATATGTTTTAAATGTATTACCAAATATAGCGTTATGGTAGCCATTTGTCACTATCCTGTGTATGTCTCTCTCCACAGCTCTGTCGTAATAGGCCAGATAGTCTGAAAGATTTCTACTTTTTCCTGCAATTAACGCATGCCTTTCAAGAATTATAATAATTATACAATTGCATCGTTCTGTGATATAATACCATTATTTTAAAAGTAGCTAGATATGGGATGTTGTATTCGGCTCGTGTGGATTTTGCCAGATCGAATCTCATGAGGCCCGAAAACGCGGAGTGTGATCCGTCCTTGCAAAATCCACGAGAACCAAATACAAAATCTAAGATCTAGCTACTGTTGTAATGACCCTTTAATTTTACGTCTAACTTTCTGTTTCTTTATTTGTAATTGAATGAAACCTTAAATGTTTGTTGATTTTAAAATGAAATTACGCATTAACATTAACGTTTCAAACCGTCATCAAGTACGGCAGTTCAGTTTGGTGCCAGTACACTAATGGTATTGAACCGTTTGCAAATCGACATAGTTTCGATTAGACCTAGGCGGCTGTTTGTTGAAGTATCCTAACCGGACGTAATCATATGTTACATTTCCGTTTTGCAAGGCGTTATTTTCGCTTCAAATTTAGTCCTACAGCTGATAGGACCCGTGATTATCGTAGAAAGGGGAATTGTTTACTATTAACCGTTTTGCTAGCTGAAGGATTATGTTCCTTGGTGTTATTACAGCTGGGAGAAAAACTAAACTTGTTGTCTTGTCATCAATATGAGGCACTGCGTACTGTAGCAGTTTCATGTCTTCGACAATCATAGAATTCTGATGCATGATTTCGCCAGGACCCATACAATATTATAGCTGCACATACAGTGGGATTTCTTGCAGGACAAAACGTTTAAACGTTGTTTTGTCAAGGCCCGTATATTCCCCTGATTGTGATCCCGTATAGGATTCTTGAGATCTTTTTGTGAGGAAAGCCAGACTCTAGTTTTCAACAACCTTTAAGATCTTGAAAAATGCTTCTGCTTGAACAGAATAAGATTCCAAATGCCGTAATAAGACGTCAGGTCAGGTCAATGCGATCTCGTTTAATGGCAGTTACATCGAAGAGGTAGTCGCACTATACATATTAACTAGTTTTAGGAGAAAACATTATTTTAAGACAATCCCACACTGATCCGGTTTCTTTCTTGTAAATCAATGAGCTTTAAAATTAATCTCTACCTTATTAATCACTGATAACATTCACGGTTTACTGCAAAACACATAAAAAGCAATTAAACCATCATATGGACCATAAAGTGAACTTTAATTTGATACCAAATATGCGTATGTTAAAACTATGGATTTTCGCACACAGTTGTCTTAATTCTATAAGCACTTCACTTTTTGTCGGAAAATATTTTGGTGATGGTGAGCACAGTACATCTTTAAGCATTACCTCCAGCAAATCTTTTTCTTGCTATCCAGTGAGGCTCTTTTCGACATTTAGCTGAAATTAGAGGATGCATGACCAGTCTTCTGTGCAAATCTGTTGATCCACATTTAGGTGCTCCTACAAGGAAGAAATAAGGAAGACATCTGATGCGCATGCTCACATTTGAATCAGTTTCTCGCCAACAAGGATTTTTGAAATTCTGTAGAAACGGCAGGTGTCCCTATAATGAAAAAATCCATATCTAAATCTGATGTTGAATGAGCCGGTCATACTAATCACTGCTTAGACATGCAAATATTTACAAAGACTTATAAAGACACACAAAGACATGCCAAGGCGGACACAAAGATATCTATTTGAAAGTGCGTGGTTATATTAATGCTCAAATGGTTGTTTTAAGTATGTTTATTAAAAGATATGAAAATAAACAAACAGAATTATTACAAAATATGCTGAATATACCAGAGACGATCAGCACACAAAGACATAAAAATATAGTATAGTATGTATAGTATATAAAAGTTGCTCAGTCAAAATAATTTAATATCTACCGTCCGAAAATACTTACGAGGTAACTTCAGTGTGTATTTTACTATCAGTAACTACAATAAATATTTGATATTAAACTATAAATGTTAAAAATGCCAACATTGGACTAAACATTAACAAAGACATGCAAAGTCACACACAAAGATATGCAAAGACAGTCAAAAAGACATACCTGAGGTGTTTGTAAAGGAATTTTTTAAAGTTAAACGAATCATATATTAATGATTTTAGAAAGGAAACGATGTGAATACGTGAACGTGTGCGTATACTTTCTTAGTTTAGATCGCACATTATATTTATATGGCTAACTTGGTGGGAATTAATCGAGGGTTGCACATAATCATTATATTTATAATATCATAAAGTGAGTGATTTCAGTAATGTGTGTACATCTTCGCGTGCGTGTTCTTTATTAAATTCTTACATTAAACGTATATGGCTAAATTAAGAGAATACCTCGAGTGCTACTAGGACATATATTCATAATATTATACAAAAAGGTAGCGATTTAATTGCGTGTACGCGTACGTGTTCTTAATTTAGTATAGGATACGTAAATTGCTAAACTGGGTGAATAACTTGAGTTTCCCATTAAAATATATGTATATAACAGTCTTGCTAAACATGTAAAATATGCTTACATAATTTGAAAAACAAATCCGATTATTAGAACAGAGGATATCATTAGGAATCTTATGACACGTCGAGTATATTTTATATTTGTACTTTGTTGATAAGTTGTCGTTTTTATCTTTCGTTCTTAATTACACAAACTTTACTAACACGTGATGTGTACGGATATTACAGACTAGGTTACGAGGCACTAAAATCAGATAAACTTTAAACATTATTATTATACCAGATTTATATTGTTTTATGTCAAAACTAGATCTACTGTAATACATTCTGAATAAAAGTATTTCCTAAGATAAAACTTAAACTCCGATTCATTCACTTTTTTTATATAAGAGTTGTCCTCAACTGATCGCGTGTTTTTATCATTATTATTATTTATTTATGTACATACTGAAAATTTAATAATAAACTTGACTTGACTTGACTACAAAACCATCTTGGAATAGAAATGTAAAGTTATATTTTTACATTTGACAAAATACTATATTGAGTTTCAAGGGCTTTATTTTATTTTCGATTTGTGACAGTATCACAGTTTGTGTCCCATGAATGTTTAAATAGCAAGTTTTTTTTTATTTGTTTGATAAAGCAGTTGTTTTCTGTTTGTGTTTCTTTCTCCAGTGCATAGACGTATGTTATAGTAAAGTTCACAAAACATGCAAAAAGCTGCACTAAAGGCATTACATGTATGTATATAAAAACAAAATGTCTATCATGTTGAATTTGACAAGTACTTTTTAATAATGTATTTTATGTATCTTTTTAATTAAAAGGACAGGTGCGTGTGCTTGACATTTAGCTACACGAATTCAATAGAATTCTGTAAATGTAGAACATCAAAATACTACACTCTTTTCAACTTGCAAACATTTGCACAAGTAGAAAGCTAGATACGTCACCACTTTTATTTTACTATTTTCTGTAACGTTTTACTGTCCGACACGTGGTTTTTATAGGTTATCTGAGTAAATTATGTGAAACATGCAAATTTTTACGAAGTGTGTCGTTTATTCTAATATGACCTGCAATGCCTAAAGCATCACAGCGATGTTATATTGACGTCACGTCGAAAGACATTTAGCGTCATGTATGCATTTAGAAATAGCGCTTTCAAATTTGATCAAATATTTTATTTTAATAGCATGTTTAAATCGAAATGTAACATTGCACAACTGTCTTGATTAATTTACACACATACTGAGTTGGTTATTCGCTTTGTGGAATAATTCGCCATTATTTTCACCCAAATTGAACTCTTCCGCAAGACGATTTACTATTTCCGGTCTTTCACCTTCCATTTGGCACAATGTATACGCGAAGAAACAGTTCTATCTTATTTGATCTAAACTTTACAATGAAAGACAGATTAGAAACGAAATAATTTATTGCAAAATCTTGTTAGAAAAATTATTCATTAAATAGTGTTGCCTTAATTCAAACCAAACCATGTGGACATATTTTGTCATATTTGTACTTCATCTTAAGAAAGTCTTTACATTTCTAATTCAATCGTCAGAGAAATGGTGTTTTATATCTATCGCTTACATACTAATAGATATTTTAATGGTATATATTAAAACCCGTATAAATTCCTTTTACGTAGTGTACATGTATGTCGATACACATGCGTTTAATGTTACATAAGTCACAGGAATATGTTTCGTAGCACGTGCACCAGTGAAACTACCGAAAACTAATATTGTGGACGTTATTTTGTAAGGAAATGCATGCTTTGCTCAGCATAAAACATACTTCTTCAGTGTGGTAATAAATGTGTGCCTAACTTGTTCTCAAGACATTCTCAGAAATGGAAGTATTAGAACATTTCAAATTGAAAGTAGCACTATTATCCAAAATGTTGCCATATTGCAAACAATGTAAAAGATAATAAACAGTAATTGATATTTTGGGGAGAGAGTCCCAAACATTAAATAGGCCATTGGATCGGTTTCTGAATTATATATGTTATTTTGATTTTTTTCACAAAAGGTTTTAATATTCTTTTGGCCATTTAAAGCTTAGAAATGCAGAACTGAAACGCAGTCTGGCTACGGAAAAGGCCGAAGACGTTTCAAGTGAATACATCATTGAACTTAAATTTGACATCCGGCGGCCTCAACATTTTTTCTGTAGTAAAGATGGCATTCAAACAGAAATAAACTACTACCAACCGTTTCTTCAGGTGTGGTATCCAACCTTCTGTAAGTTTCTGACATGTTCCAGTTGTTCAGCTTTTCACTCATAGGCGGAAAGTCTTTTTGTTGAAAGTCTGATTAAAGGAAAAGAAGAAATGGTAAATTCAAATATACTCGTAATAAGTACTTATGATTTTTCTACTCTTTACCACATAATCTCAATAAAGAAAAACCAGTAGCTTTAGTTGTAAAAACATTTGCAAAAGAAAACGTTAATATTTAGCATGTAATGAAATTAAACCATTTTGTTAAATTTAAAATTTAACAAATAAACCCTATGGAGTTGTCATCAGGTTCGTGAAGCACTAAGATTTCTGTTAGATAACATATTCATTAAAGTTGACAATATAATTTTTAGACAAGTAATTATCCTGATAGGGACTAACCGCGCCCCACTCTTTGCTGATTTGTTCTTGTAATGTTATAAATGAGATGTAAATACTCAGTTTGTCCACCGAGACACAATTTGACATTATTGAAGCTTTTAATGGAGCATCCAGGAGCATTGAGGATATTTCAAATATGGACAACCAATATATTTTTCAGAAATGGTGAAACACATTTATCCAAAAATGTAAGAACTTAACAAGGCTAATGCCTCAGATTTAGAATCTTCATTTTAGCAACATTTGTTAATAGTAATTTAGAAACAGAAGTATTATGATAAAAAGAGACAATTTCAATTTTGAAATTGTCAACTTCCCCAATCTTGATGAAGATGTCCTTCGAGGGACATCATATGGTTTCTATCACTGATACGTTTTTGCATGTTTCAAATCATTTTGTAATTTCTTTGTAGTAAATGCGTCAAAACAAAATTCGTATGTAACTTAAATATAAATTTCGAAGTGAAATCTTGGGTTAAGGAGGTAAATAAGGAAAAGATTGAGTCATAGATCTTTATACGAGCTTTTATCATTTTTAAAATATTCTTTTTATAAATAAAGGGTCACATTTGCGAAATTACAGTACATCAGTTTCTGACAAAACATATCTCAAGGTTTTTATTTCCGTGGCAATGAAAACTAGGGTTCAGCATCGAATGGAATTCTGCAAATTGGTGTAGTAGATCACTCAAAGAGTCAATACTTCTTGCAATCAAATGGATTCAGACATGCATCAATTTACAAAATAGGCACAGTGAGTGATAACAATAGCTCACCTTTCAGAACGATGAAGGGCTAGAAAATAAATACACATACGGATTTCTCCATCATCTATCTTATTCAGGTTAACGTTTGTTTTGAAATAAAACACTTGCGCTAATATGTACATGGATACAACTATGCATGCTAATCAAAAGAAAGAACAGACTTGTATGTGTTTCCTTCTTTCCAACTGTTGCAGTTTGACATTTGCACACAGTAAGCTTAATATGTAAATAACTCGTATTAAGTGTAACATCTTAAGCCACGATAATATACGCCTGAATAATACCAGTATCATATTATGTGAATATTGTCGGAGATACAAGCTAAAACATCGTGGTTTGTGTTTCTTTTCTCCGATACCTAGCTGTTAAAACTCAGCTAATGAAGTTTCATTTTCTTCTTTAGATTTGACATACTAGTACATACTGTCACTGTGACAAACATACACCTGTATCGCCAAAAATGCAGTATTATATCTGTTTGGTCTATTTCTAAAAATAACACATTATTAAATCTTAAGCAAATGGAACCTACCGTCTTCAGAAATCCATGTCATTCTTGCAGTGAAGCAAAAAGTAATATATATTGCGAGAATAGTAATCAAGCTCAATTTTGCCCAATTTTCCATAATTTTACATTTTTAAACAACAAAGGAAACAACTGGTTTAAAATAACATGTTTGATGACATACTAGCATCCGTCGCTGTTTATAGAATATCACATTAATATTACATTACATTACTGATTAATATATTTTCCGTGGGTTAAGCGAAGCGAATTAGGCGGGCACTATTTTCATTGAATAGGTATAGATCTTTTGATGTATCAGGCCAATCAAAATCTTGTTTTGATGATCGACGTGAAGTTGGCAGTACAGCAGTAGCAGCAGTTAACTGCTACTGCTGCTACTGCCAGCAGTTACATCAGTTCACTGCTGCTACTGCAATCAGTTACAACAGTTAAATGTTAGTACTATCACAAGTGAAGATGAAGTGCTGCTACTGCGAGCAGTTACAACAGTTAACTGCTTCTACTGCCAGCAGTTACAACAGTTAAATTGCTTGTACTACCACAAGTGAAGTGCAGGCATGAGTTAATGTTCAGTTTTAAAGTTAGCGATGCTTTACGCTTTTTATAAAGGAACGGTATATAATTTGGATAGTGTGTGCATATACAATGCTACTGCCAGCAGTTACAATGGTTCACTGCTGCTACTGTCAGCAGTTACAACGGTTAAATGCTTGTACTACCACAAGTGAAGATGATCAAGCGAAGTGCTGCTACTGCCAGCATATACAGTAAACTGATGCTATTGCCAGCAGTTAGAACAGTTAAATGCTTGTACTTACAGAAGTGAAGTGCTGCTATTGGCATGAGTTACTTTTCAATTTTAAAGTTAGTGATGCTTTATACTTTTTATAAAGGAACGGTCTATTTAGATAGTGTTTGCATATACAATATAGCAGTATAGATTTATTTTGTGTAATAATTAATTCTAGCAACAAAAAGATGAACCGTTTAAATAGCTGTGATAGTATGGTAGGTATAAGCATTGCTTAAATATCCATCTGTATTTTTATCTATAAAATTTTTCATTTTTAACATAGTATTATGCAAAGCCATAACAGATCGGAAGTGTACGGTGGCACAGAGGTGACAAAGATGGGTTTTTTTATTAATACGTGCGCACGTACTAGTACAAAAAACATCATCGCACATATTATAAAAAAACATCTTCGTACGTATAAAGTAATACGTGCGCACGTACTAGTACAAAAAACATCATCGCACATACTATAAAAAACATCTTAGTACGTATAAAGTAATACGTGCGTACGTACTAGTATAAAAAACATCTTAGTACGTATAAAGTAATACGTGCGCACGTAAAGGTTTTACGTGCGCACGTATTAGTTTATGCGTAGGTAGATATTTTTTATAAACTAGTACATGCGCACGTAAAATCTTTTACGTGGGCACGTATTACTTCATACATACGAAGATGTTTTTTTATAGTATGTGCGATGATGTTTTTTGTACTAGTACGTACGAAGATGTTTTTTTTATAGTATGCGCGATGATGTTTTTTCATACTAGTACGTGCGCACGTATTAGTTATTACATGCGCACGTATTAATATAAAAAAAACATCTATGTCACCTCTGTGCCACCGTAGAAGTATAATGCGTATTTTAGTATTTTTTACAAGTAAGTACAAAATATTTTATATAATGCACAATGTATGAGATGCATGCATGTGCAAATAGAATTAGTTATTATTTTGCCTAGAAAAAATTGTACTGTGTACTCTGACGAATTAGCTGGCGAGACTTACCAATAATGAAAATTATGCATGATTTTTTGTGTTAAGATAAAATTTATTGTACATAATAAGAAAAATGGAAAACATATAAGTGAAAGAATGAATTTTATCGCACATAAAAGGTTCCTAAAAATGAATTGACAGAGTACAGAGTCCCAACCGCTAACGTGACAATACTACAGGCGACCACAACACCATTTTATTTAGACAGGAAGGGAACATAATAAAACACGCGAGAGACGATCCTATAAATTGAACTTTCAAATGTCAAATCAGTTTATAGTATAGTGTATTTAACTCCGACTTTTGGCCTTAACTATGATGTAATTACCTCCCCGGATTGCATCTTAAGAAACTGAAAGTAGAAAATCTCGCGCTTTTCTAAATAGGAAGGGATGGTTTCGAATTAGGCCCGGGGATGGTTTCGAATTAGGCCCGGGCACGTTTTCTGAATAAAATGAGTACATGTATTTTATAGGCATTTATATTCAAATAGTTATTTTCAACGATAAAAGAAGTAAAAATACAAACAACAGTAACAGTTTGAAGGAAGTTGCCGTGTGCTGAAATCGAATTACCCAGCTCCTGACTAAAAATAGAATGGCGAGTTAGATCATGCAAAACAGCAAAGGGCAGTCATCCATCAATGTATTCCTCCATGTACATTGTACAGATTAAAATCATGACATTTAAATAAGACAGAAGTTTGGGGGTCCCCAGCTCCGCCCCAGACCTTGACTTTTGGATCGGACCGGGTGGCCGTTGTAGAGGGGGTCGTCCCCCACCCGGCACGGGTGGCCGCCATTCGGGGAAAACTCTTGTTTGGGAGGAACCCGGGGTGAGGTGGGAGGCGGGGGTGGCCTAAAATGTTTACAGCAGTTAATAGGAGGACCCTACGGGACCTTGACTTTGGGACGGGACCGGGTGGCCGTTGTAGAGGCTGACGGTGTATGGGGGGCCAGCATAGCGGCTACCCCGGGAAAACTCTTGTTTACTCGTGAGCGGGTCTCAAACTTGGTCCGAGGCCGTTTCTGTCAATTTTCACATTTTTCAGTTTGGGCACCCCCAGCTCCGCCCCAGACCTTGACTTTTGGATCGGACCGGGTGGCCGTTGTAGAGGGGGTCGTCCCCCACCCGGCACGGGTGGCCGCCATTCGGGGAAAACTCTTGTTTGGGAGGAACCCGGGGTGAGGTGGGGCGGTGTTTCCAAGGGGAACCCTTTTTTTTTTTTTTGATGGACTCGTGGCTGAATGCGACTTGAGTGGTTTTCTTTCAGCAGTTAATACACCAGAAATATATACGAAACTGGTAAATTGCTCTCGTTAGCTGTAACAAGAACCTTGTTATTTGCTGTCATAAACATTTTACTGCTAGCAGTAATAGGAGCCTTGTAAACATTTAATCACTGGTAGTTACATATAAAAAAAGAACTGGTATACTGGTCTTATAAACCATTTGACTGCTGCCAGTAGCACATAGAAAACTGCTTTCATTGGTCATTTGACTCATTTCACTGCTTGAAGTGACATGTTCTCATAAACCACTCTGCTGGCAGAAACATAAATGAGACTTTTAAACCATTTAACTGCTGGTATTGTATAGTTTACAGGAGAATTTAAGGGTGAATGGGGCAATTTTTATAGGGCAAAATTTTTCTTACGGGCAGAATTTCTTTAAACTTTGTATACTGTCTGAGAATCAAAGTTAGAACGAAAATATGTATTAAAGATCATAGGTACCTAGGCTTGATCCTGAATTTTCTGCCCTTGAATATCGGTTTCAAGGGCAGATAATTCATGATAGATTAAAAACGCTTCAATGATCTTTAAACGATACGCGAGAAGGGTAGGTTTTACGGCCTATTACACATCTGAAGGAATCTTGTAAATGATTTTAATAACACAATTTAATTGCTGGCAGTATTATATGTAGGACACTGACAAAATAAATACCTTATGTCATTCTCATCACCTGGTAATACAGCTTGATGAACTGTTATAATTGCTGGCAGTAGTAGCTGATGTTAGCAAACACGATCAATTGCTGTAACTGGTGGCAGTGAACTGCGACAGGCAATAAACTGCTGTAACTGCTGGCAGTAGGAGCAGTTAACTGCTGTAACTGCTGGCAGTAGGAGCAGTTAACTGCTGTTACTGCTGGCAGTAGGAGCAGTTAACTGCTGCTACTGCCAGCAGTTACAGCAGTTAACTGCTGCTACTGCTGCTACTGCTGTACTGCCAACTTCACGCCGATGGTTGTTTTGTTGGTAGCCTTCGTAACGCTGGTAAGGCAAGTTTTCGTGCCGATTGTTTTGATTTGTATAGTCATTCAGCTTTAGGAACCTATGCTTACAAACAGATTGTTTTTGTTTTTTTTGCTAATCATGGACAAAATTTCACCACGTACTTCGCCAAGTCGTTCTAGTGCTATTAAAACGGATATTAATCAGACATTAAATTTAGTTTTGGAACAACTGAAAAGTCAGAAAGAATAGCTTTCTTCTTTGAGAGACGATGTTAAGGTAGTTCTGCACGTTTGATAAACCGGAGGTGATAGCGTAACGTCATTTATCCGGAAAACGTAGAATAAAGACTGGATTTGGCGTATGGAAATGGAAATCGTTTTATGAATAAATCCCAATCTGTGAGCAAATTTATTACAATGGCACTGTTGCTATATTTCTAATGTCAAAATATGGTATTAAAACATATGACACGTTAGATAATTCAAAATAATGTCTTAAAATTAGCGTGAAATGTCCCGTTCACTTTAATCATGGTCAAATGTCTTTAAAAAAGCACATGGATCTATACATTTTATTTCATCAAATTATATGCCTAGTCTTTATTCACAACTGTGAGAAATTTCATTAAAATCTACATTGTAGAAAAATTCCTATACCCGAAAATGTTATGAAAGTTATGATTTCCCCATAGACTCCCATTATGAAATATTGCATGAGGTCCATATTTTTTAAATCAGTCTAGCAAAAAATCAAGCACACGACCCTATCTTTTTTATTTGCTGAATTTTCTAGGTATATTCTGAAGTTTTGAAAAATCAGAGTTAAATCAAATTCTACATTGTAGAAAAAATTTCGATCCAAACGTGCAGAACTACCTTGAAGGGACTTCTTTATCTGTGTCGTCAGAATTAAAAAGGATTAAAGACAAAGAGTTGTCGTGGATAAAGCAGGGCAACAAGATTCAATATAACTTTAACAAGGACATTGAAGATTCAGTCGTGCAAGCTAAGTGGGCTATCACAAACAACAAAGCTGACTACGCTCTGGAGGTATTTACTATAGGAAACTGCTGGTTAATTGCACAAACGTAATAAACGTATCCCAATTGCCGATACGCCAGAAGGGGGCTGGGAAAAACGGTTCTGCAATATCAGGCGAATCATGTAGCCAGCGACAGTGACGATGAATCGAAGATTTCCAAGGCAGAAAACCGTGCCCTCCGCAAACGCAATCGATTTCAATCGAAATAATCGCCGAACGACGCATCTGGGAAACGCACATTATTTCTCGGGCCTACTACTTCTATTTGGAGTATTGGAACCGTTCAATTTCCTCAATGGGTTGTGCAGCCATCAACGTCAGGTACCTTTCCTGGACTCAACGATTCTCTCGGGACGTCTAATTTTCGTCCCTACACAAGGAAAACGTTTGGAAGTTGCTTTGCCTGCGGAGACTTCACGAACTACAGGAAAGATTATCCCTACATGTCAGGTTCCTTCATCAAGCAGAGTCAATCATTCGTCGATGTCACCCGGAACAGAAAATGAGTCATCAGTTGTGACAGATGAGTATTCTAATTTTAGATGTAATTGTTATGATTTACACGGTGACAGTTTTACGCATGAATATTCTGAGTATGAACAGGGTCAAAAAGCAATAATTGATAAAGATAGGTTAAACAGTGTTATGATTTTTGGGATAAGATTGGTGCTAATGATTTTATACTGAATACAATCAAAAGTGGGTATAAAATTCCATTTTATTCTGTGCCGCCTGATTTCATTTTAAAATGGAGGGGTGAAAGAGAGATGATAGTTATGTTTTTAGATGACGGTTTTGGCTGTGAGAGAGATTTTTTGAGTTGTTCAGATGTTGTTGTCTCGATAAAAATGATCTTCTTAATTTGGGTTTGTTCCAAAAGCAGAAAAAAAACCTTTATGGGTTCCAGTGCAAATTATAGAGTTTCTTGGTAATACTCTTGATTACACCATAAATAGTATTTATATACCAGATAGAAGAATACAGAAAACATTAAATCTCTTTCAGAGATAGAATATTCCTTAAAGAAACACAGACGGTTCATGTGAGAAAAATTGCTAGATTTGTTGGCCAGATTATCTCCATGTCGGTTGTTTTAGGTCACATTTCTCAAATAATGAATAGGTATTTGAGTATAGATATAGCCGCGGTAAAATCGTGGACATCTTATATACAATTAAGTTGTGGTAGTATGACTCAATTCAAATTTTAGAAAGAAAATTTACAGGTATTGAACATTATAGTAAGATAAGATTAATGTTGAAGATTTTTTCACTAAAATAGTATTTAGCGATGCCTTCGGAACGGGATTTGCCGGTTATGAGGTAAAAACTGTAAACGGTGTCGCTCAAGGTCAGTAGACAACTGATGAACAGGTTCGGTCCTCTACTTTGAGAGAACTTATTGCAGTTTTCAGAGTTATTTAAGTTTATAATATTTTGTTGCTGTTTACATCACTTTTTTGCGGCCTAATTTATATTTATGAATCTAAAACTAATTGCGAAGCATCTTAATCATTGGAATGATTGACTGACAAATTGTTGCGTACGTTTGGTCGGTCTACTTTATGAAGGCTAAGACACACATTCATAGTATCAAGACATTTTCACTAAGAATCAAGTTCAGACAGTCTTTTTTAAACTAACAGTAAAAATGACTTTCATGCCTTAACTTTGTGATGCACTGCCATGTTTAAGATTTAGAGTCCGTTAAAAAGCGTTCTTAAAAATGAAATATTTTCCTATGAACGTGATCTTTAATCGGTTTCTATTCTGAAAAGTTCACTGTAATTTCGCGCCACCATCAGACTCTCGGAGCTTGTTACGCCCAGACCGATTTGATCCAGCATTTTGCTTTTATCCTCGCGCCACTCTCGGAGCCTAGATTATAGCACAACATTATACCAGGGTTATGGGACTACCATACTGACAAGTGATAAGTACCAAACCCTAGTATCGTGGCAGCATGTCCTGACTGGTTTCTGACTATGCAAGCCACCATCACACGATTCAAAACTTCTGTTACCTCTAGACCGTGTTAGTTAGATTGAAAACCACGCACTTGTTATATACTGAATTTATTTGATGTTTCTATACTATACTGTACATAAAGTATTGCACATAAAACGTACACACAGACTGCATATCAAGCGTAGGTAATTCGTAGCATCTTTTTCTAATATAAAGTCTCTATACTAAATGTGCAGTATATGTCAAGTTTCGTGTACATTTTTTTCCTTAATCAGTAGCAGTCTATATGTGCATAAACTGAACAATTGTATCTGCGAGTATACTTGACGCGCAGTAACACAAAGATTCGCTTTTACCATTAAAACTACAATACAACCTCTCCAGAGCGGCCCTCCCTTAATCAATTATACCTCTCCAGAACAACAACCTCTACATAACAGTCAATCTCCCAAAAGGTGTTGCTCTACAGAGGTTGCATTGCAGTAACAGTTTTATCACCAGTCCAGACAGCATTGATGAAGATTTAAAAATAAAATAAATGAATAAAAAATCTCAGTATTAGTAACGCTGTTCTTGTTATAAATAGTCCTTATTTTTTCGTTTAAACGTTAAACTTGCAGTTGGATGTTTGATGGAATTGAATTCTATAATTCTTTGTATGAGAGTGCTTTTAAAAATGCAACTTAAGTTTATTCACAACATTGCAACTTTGTGCATGAATTTTTAGTTATCGTTCCATTGATAAACAGTTCAAGATTCCTTGCTTGTTTCATTTTAGAAGCATTAACAATAATTTCTGTTCCTTGTGAGCTCTTGTTTTTCGTTCGTTTGATAGCTGCTTCTACTGTTCTGGTTCAATGCGACCTTGACCGTTGATCTAAAAATCAACAGATGGTCAAAATCAACCCCTCTATTTTCATCCTAGGCCCAAGCGTAACTGTTCCTGGTCAATGTGACGACCTTTGCCCTAGGGATCATCATAAGTTCCGTGGCCGACCGACATCTGACCCCTCCTTTGAAGAGGGAATGAATCCCAGCAGCTAAGTTTTTTTATGACGGAGACCAAAGTAGCATAAACCGATTTGATATATGTGCTTTTCAGACAATTACAATATCAACTGACAAAGTTAGATTGAACAGAAATAGTCTTTCAGGTAATCCTTTAGAATATTTGGTAATGGTAACTCGTCGATATAAGATGCGTTATCAGGATACAACCGCTTATTTATCTATACCCTGCAAAGATGTTGAAGCGATGATACATTAATCCGTGCAGGGTGTGTATTTTCAAAGCCTTTCATCAGTTTAAAAAGCGTAAATGTCGTAACCTTATAATTATTACATTCGAATACACGAGGAAACACGCAGCACGAACACGATTTCATGACGACCGTGTACTTTCTTCCATATTTGACCCTAAACATGACGAAGGATCCGGCGGTAGATAGATAGTTATACGCTGTTATGCTCAATGGTTACATCTTCATCATTATCTTGCTGTTCATCGGGAAGAAGAAAGAAACATTCGCGTATGTCCTTGATAACTGGTAATCTTTTCAACGTTTGATGCCGATATTGGCAGTTACACGCGATACTGGTACATAATTCAGAATCACCGGTAAGGTTAACTTTACCAATAACCCTTTCTCCTCGAAATCTTAAGATGGAGAACACATTATATGGCTCGAGCTTTTTCGATACTTTAATTATCAGTATGTCTCCACCCAACAATATTATTGAAGACGTTTTATCTTTCAAGTATTTTCGTCCTTCCCTTAGAAGCTCCATTCGATATTTGTTGAAAAAAAACAACTTATATTAAACGCAAGTTAAAAATTACATCTCACGAGACAAACAAGAACAAGTCCTACGGGTGTAAATGCAGTCGTGACAGTTATGGAATTGTCGATCAAAGTCCATTCCCAGCGTATACATTAAAAAATGTGTTCTCTTCGCAAATTGAACAGGTTGCCTTCTTGTCTTCTCGAAATATCTACCACCTATCGAGCCTTTATATTTTAAACTTGTGTGTGTGTGTGTGTGTGTTTTTTTTTGTTGTTTTTTTTCAAAAAAAAAAGTTAATCATCAAATACAGTAATTTGCACATGTTTCATTGAAAGCATTGACCATGATAGAATTGCTTTAAATGTTTGTAAGTACGATCACTAACTTGAAAAAAAAATCAGCAAAACCAATGTAGTAATAATGTCTTGACAAACTTTTATCCGAGGATTCCCACAATAATAACCTATATAGCATTGATTGATTCTGTCCAGTTTTACTTTACAGCGAAGTACTTATGAACAGAAGAAATTATGTTGTTTAACTCGCCATAGCTTCTTTGTAGCTTGGAGGCAGATCATCGTATATAGGACCGCGCTGCGACCGTCTATGACCACTCCTTAGGTTCTGATATATCGTATTTAGATCAATATTAATAGAACTGGCTCTGCACTCTTTAAAGGTGAAGAGGTTAAGGACCGCATTTTGTGTCCCACCATTTCATCAGCAAAGCCAGAATTCTTGAGTGACACCGTCTATAATCTTCTTTAATATAATCTACTTCGACCTGAAAAATATCTAGATGCGGGGCCAACATTTCCCAGTTTGCACCGATATGATCCGCCATTATCGCGAGTTGTCCGTCACTGGGCACGCTACATGTATGTAAAAACTCGTCGCTAAATCCACTCGAGTGAGAACACGCTGCTAGGTAAGACGGCAAAGATGGGTATGATGCATCCATACTTTCGCAATTGACTTCCGAACGTATTTTTTCTATTATTTCTTTCGCTTTCTTCGTATTGACGTCCGCTAGTTCCGCGACAAATATATGGTAGACCTTTGGTCCACGTCTAGGATTTATGTCTAACAGAGCTCGAGCCTTTTCGGCGCAGTTAGAGTAAGAATTAATACCATATATCATGTACCGAGTCAACAAATTATGCTGTTGTAACACATCCAACATTCGCGCGAACAGTCCACATTCAACTAATTCCGTCAAACAGTTCACTAAATCGCATCGATTTACTCTCAAAGCGTCTCTGTGTTTGGCGTCCATGGATTCAAAATAAAAATGCACGATAGTATGCCTTCTTAAATTTAATCATGGGGAATAATTATTTTGTATACAAACAATTATTTTTCCACACCCCTAGTAATACAAAAAAGCCAGATCTGTCCAAGGGAAAGAACTCCGTTAAGCTTAGATTAACACGGAACAGATCAACTGACATTGAAAAGGCGGTATTATAGTGAATAACTATCGTGAGTCAGTTTATCTGCAATCAACAGTATTATTTGTCTCGGGGATAATTTTACTGAAAGACCTTTCTTATAAAGACAAACAAAACATGAACATAGTGAAAAAAATTGTATATTTCAATATCATAAGTAGCGCTTATTTCATATCATAATTATTACATGTATTATAATACATAAGCCATTAAATACAAATGTTTTAACAACAACAACGCAACAAACAATAATGTTCATCTTTGGTTTTGATTATAGCCATAGTGTAACAGTCTATAGTTTAAAAAAACAGAACCGATTCATGTTTTGTAAATATGTCAGTCACTTCCTTGTTTATAGTACCATCGAAAGCCAGCTTCATTTGAAAATGAGAACATTTTCTAGGTAGTTCACGAAAGAGCAGATACTTGTCTATATATTCCTGATGAATAAGGCTTCAAGTTCCAATTTGTCAGTAGGTGCAAACACAATATTTTTGTGTCAGTTTTCCCTTCCAAACAAAACATAAGATTAAGTCTGTGTAAAGTCTATCACACTTTTTCTTCCTTGGAAACGAGCATCGTTAGCTTTTAACAAACTGAAACGTCAGACCCCGACGTCGAATTAAGTCTAATATAATAAGTCCAAAAAGTAATCCAGTCATTGAAACTTTCATGTTTCCTCATTTTAGCATGATTCTTCAACTCCGCTGAAATTACCACCTGAAATATATAAAATTTGACAGTTTCGTCATTTCATAAAATTCGAAAACTTACAAGTATGGTAGTGCTATTACTAAAGAACATAATTGCTACGAGCAAAACAAACATGTTATATTTTAAATTCTATAACAAATCGTCTAAAACTTCGTAAAATGTAACGAAGTTTAGTGTTTAACGCAATTGCGTTTTAAAGTAACAAACAAAAATGCATCAATCTTTGAAAAAATGCGGAACATTTATGAGTTTAACTATTAAAATAAGTATAATTTTTAAAAATCTGTTACTCATGTTGCGGATCTCTCCCTTTGTGTAAAGTATTTATAAACTTGCTAGATATCTTATTCCAACAAATATCAAATTACAGGAAGACTGTGTAAACCGATGCAGGCTTATCTCGCGAATGTCTGACTAATAGACAACATGTGTAAAAGAGAAATCCTTAGGTTAATTTATACATTTTGTATAGATACAATTTATTCTTGAACAGTTTAAAATTCGTGAACAAATCCGTTTCCGAAAATAGACAATCTCATGGAATATTGTAATATAATTAAATTAATAATGTTTGATGTGCGAATGAACTAGTGCATGAACAGGCCTTTATGAAAACAAGTATAATTATATCTTTAAACTAATTACTATCGAACACCAGGTAGATTTATAACTAAAAACATTTATCAGACTTTCTATCCAACCTAATTCCAACGTCCTCTAGACGTCTAAGTCTGACGTCGTGGATATGACGTTTGTTAGACGTTGGATTCAGATCGCCGACGTCGCGACCAAAATCCAACGTCTAACCAACGCCGGTACGACGTCAGGTGTCTACTGGGAGTGCTTTTTGTACGTATCCATCAAATAACTCGGTAGTATTTTCTATCCACTCCATTGTAATTTTTGCGCATCTTTATGTTTGCCATGATATGGCAACTCTTTGCGGATTATTGCGAAGTTAATTTTTCTATCCGTAGATATATTGTGTTTTAGTGCAACTGATCTCTTTAACTGATTCTGATATGTATATAAGGAGGGGATAACCATAATTTTTCTTCATTTAATTTGTATTTTTACTACAATAATTATTATTTATAATAATTATGTTTTTACACCGCCCACCAATTACTTGTAGTGAAATACGATTTGCCGACCACTTGAGTAAATTACAAGGATACATACTTGAGAAGTATCCCGTTACAGTAATACAGTTAAATAAATGTACACATTCTCTTGTCCCTCTCACCAGCTTTCAATGAGCGCCTAACTTGCAAATTACACTAATTCATTCGAAAATTATTCTTTTTTAAGTAGTTTTTCTCCTGTCGTAGATATTAAGCTTTCAGTCAAAAATCATGTAATTTATGCTGATTCGTATTGTTCTCATAAACCGTTTAGTGAAAAATTCAAAGCACTGTTCTATTCTGTTCTTTCCATTTTTTTCTTCTATTTTTTTGACTAATAAGACAATTATGAACGTTATTATTTCAAAAGACTATATTGAATCGTGATTCACAAACCAAAAGTAATAATTAAAACTAAATTTCCCATATAATCTATGCCACAATAAAGTTATTTTAGTGCAAGTATATAGTAATACTTTATATCTGTGAGTGCAATGTTAAACAATTAGTTAATCAACAATAAACAATGGCTTTTTACTAAAACAGTCGCACTGCATTGAAATCTTATAAATTATATTATCCAGACTTATATGACAAAGTTTTTTTTTTTTTTTTTTTTTTTTTTTTTTTTTTTTTTTATGTTAATAATGGACTCACACAGTTGACCATTTTATCAGCAATGTTTTTTTTTTAAATTACAGGTTTTATGTATATGCCAGTGATATGTATGTAGTAATAGTCTCTTGTAATTCTTTAAAGAATGGCCATTACAATTAGTGTATTTTTAATGTACTATTATAATATTACTTCATGCAACTAACTGTATATGGATGAGACTTAAATTAAATAAATAAATCTGTTGCTCAAGGTATACATCAATAGGGAAACCTATATATATTTTCGGATAATTTTCAAGGGATAAGCCAGTCAAATATATAATAAAAGCTGGGGATGGTTCAAAGCCAGGATTTCTGCTTCCATTGACTGTGAAAATAATTTTCATTACAGTTTGCTTTATATGTTCTATGTTTATACATTTTTTAGAGAAAAAAAAAAGATTTTTTATTATTATGAAATTTTCCTCGTATACTCGTATTAACAAAGTTAATTACAGTTTGCTTTATATGTTCTATGTTTATACATTTTTTAGAGAAAAAAAGATTTTTTATTATTATGAAATTTTCCTCGTATATTAACAAAAAAGAAATGAATGTTTAACAATCTGCTTTATTCACATTTTCAGCAGTTTGAAACGTGGTTGTAGATATTATTCCGATGTTGGACGCCGACTGATGGTGTTTCTAAAACAAAGCATCCGGATGGTTTACGGGCGTGAAGATAAAGCCTGTACATTTAGGCCCTATCATTTTCAAAAACACATATTTTGGAGACAATATCAAGTGTTCTTGCATAGGAATATTATCTAATTTCCAATTATGTAGTTTAATTTTACAAGCAAACATTTCACAGCGTCATTTTCCCCAGTGTAGTAAAAGCCACTTAAAACTAATTCTGTTTGGCTTTGCGACAATTGTAGAGGCTAGTTTTTGAAACAAACTAAAAAGTCTGTCTTTATAAAACATTTTTTGTAGGAAATTAAAAGTTTTATGTCGATGCGTTTTTACTGTCGCAAACGAGTTCACTTCCATGGGGGGTAGGTGGTCTACGAATGTGCACTTCGCAAACTATATATCAAAATGTTTGTAAGAGTCTTAAGTTTCCAAAACCAGTTGATGCCAGAATGCAAATGGTGGGCAAAGTGCTCAAATTCAAGATGGCCGCCAATATGGCCGCCGAACATTAAAAATCATACTATACATATTGACTGGACAATATATTTCAAATTTAAAGGCATCGTCCTAGTCTTATAATAGTTTCTGTTGCAGAATAGATTAAAACATAGTATATTTCATCGTATAGTACATAGTATATTTCATCTTTAATTGAAATAAATTCTTACAAAATATGATGGATTTTGCATGCAAAATGATCAGAAAAATTGTTGTTTACATACATTCTTTTAATAATTCTACCACTTTTAATTACTTGATTATATTTTACAAGTTTTATGCTTTATAATGTTCAGAATTTCATAAGCTATATCATATGTATTTGACATGACAGCTTATAATTAAATTATTATCTGTTAATCCAGCAATCAAGGGCAAAGTAAATAGCTTAGTGGGTGGGGTAAATCTATGTACACTTACATAAAATATGTGTAATACTTTAAAATTCATATTAAGTAAAGGTGTAGGTTTTTATGCGCCCGGCATCTACTGATGCGGGAGACATATAGTGATTGTCCTGTCCGTCCGTCCGTTCGTTCGTCCGCCCGTCCGTACGAGGTTAACCAAATCGGACCGGTTCGTCTAGTATCAATACCCTAACTAGAATGACTTGATACTAATGCAGACGTAACCTGTGACCATTCCTCATCTTCAGACATCATCTGATCTCAGTTTGACCTTGACCTTGAACTTGACCTCGTTTTGGACTTAGGTTGCTTTGTATTGACAAGGATGCCACCGGGGGCATCAAGCGTTTATTGAACGCAGCTCCTTGTTTAATGTGCAAATTGTTTTTTTTCTTGACGGAAAAAATACGTGAAAAAGAACTATTACATGAATAAAATGTGTCATATATACCGACATTAGTAAAACTAAGTTACATAATTGGTGTTGGTAATCAGTAAATGATGAAAATATATCATTTTCACATTATGACACGTGTCGATCTTTAAGTATACATATGTTTGCTAAAAGTAAGTAAAACAGGCTGAAATGTAAATTCGAAGATTAAGACAGCATTTAATAGAATATTTCTTTAGCAATTACATAAAATACTGATTTAAACTTATTAACTGTTTGCTAGTCATTTTCTTGTAAAAAGAGAATGTAAAAATTATTAATATACAACATACGTGATAATGTCTTCGACATTTTATGATCAGTTGTAAGCTTGTGAGATATGATAATATCAGTAAAATATGGAATACTGCTCTGCAATGACATCTTTTTAAGATTTGAATAAATAACCTTTAGAATGTTATTAAATTCTAAAAGAAAAAAACATACATTGAACACATATTGATTGATACAAACTGACACAATATGATTTAAGTAATCTACATGTAAGTCATGGTTTTGAAACAGCAACATCTTAATTTTATTTATTTGTTATTTAAGAAAGCATATGTTTTCTCATACATTGTGGTATGGGGTAATTATAGCAGAACAAAATGTAGAATAGCCTTAAATTGAAGAAGGTTTTTGAGAACATATGCAGGAAGCTATCTAGGCACTTTTTAATGGGGTATCTTTGTATACGTCAAATACGCACAACTCATACATAAACTGTATTTGCGATTTAAAGTTTACTTGTAAGACGTAAGTAGTTTCTGTAAAAATAAAATGCTTACTTATATCTATAGAAATGAGTTCATCTTTGGGATCGCATCACGCGAATATTCAGAGGGGCCAAGCCCCCGCCTCCCGTATGTGTGAACCGACGTGTCAAGTAGCATCGAACCTCTATGCTGGCAAAGTGCGCCAGACTCCTGCTGCATATAAACCAGTTCTGACTGTGGCATCAAGAGGTACTGGGGGACAAGTACCTCCGCTGATACAAATGCACCCACATCGGTTTCCATGCCAAGTATTACCGGAGGACAAGTACCTCCACATGGTACAAATACGCCCGCATCCGTGTCTTAGTAGTGGTACCGGAGGGCAAGTACCTCCGCCTGGTACGAATACGCCCTCATCAGCTTTTGTGTCAAATTATCTTTTGGGTGGTTCCGTGGAATGTGCCCAGCAGCAGGGTACAATTGTACCAGCATCCAAATATATGCCGCTTTATCCTATGAGTGGGAATGGGGTACTTGACCCTCATCATGGTACAGCTGTACCAGTTTTGGGTACGGTACAACAATCTAAGATTGAAATATGGAATAGGCTGTGTTCGCCCGACATAAAACAGTCCACTTTGGTACAACCACCCAATTATAGGAGAGGAGCAGGGCTGCAGGGCCCTACAACTGGTTCAAACGTGCCAGGAACTGTGCCCGCACTACATCCTACAGGTGGCACTTGGAATCAATCCCGTCCACTTGACGGGGGCAAGAATGCTATCACTAGACAACCCTACCATATGGATAGCACAGGCGATCATCCCCCTCCTATTGACACAAATGTACCCGCAACAGTTTCTGCACCAAAACCCACAAGTTGCATTTGGAATAATATCCGTCCACCTGATCAGAACGCTCAGGTTTGACCACCCTACCCTATGGTTGACACCGGGGTTCAGGCCCCTAGAATTAGTACAAATGTACCGGCTATGGCTCCTGTACCACATCTCACCGGTGGAACAAACGGTGGTTCGATCCTTTCCACATGGAGCTAGTGACCATGTTGTTGCACAAACACCCTACTGTATGAGTGGCACACTTAGTACAAATATACAAGCTCCCTCTCGCGTAGCGCAACCCAGGGGTAGTCATTTGTGTCAACCCCTCCCTGGCACCCGGAATGGGTATCGTTGGGGTTCAATCCATTCCAACCAGTATAGCTGAGTCCGGTCTGACCTCAATCCCAGATATTACAGTTGCTGCACTGTCGTCTTACCATACGACTACGTCCTTTGCGCAAATTCCCGCTAATGTATCTTTAGTGGCCTCGACACCATACACTATGGCTGCTTCAATGCCACCTGATGCCGTGGCTACTCCCATGATCCGCACCCCAGCTTATGCAAATATGCATGCTAGGGCACCGTTCCGAGTGCCTGCCAAAAAGGCACAGATCTTACCTAGGGTAAATGAGTCGATTGCGGCTCAGATCATGTGCCCTTGGGGAGGTTCCGGTCTGTTATATTCGGATTCAAGAAATACAACCCATTATGAACATCAAGTGAGTGCTGTGGCTCAAGCCAATTTAGCAACCAATGGTGCCATCTTGAACCATGACACCTGGGCCCCCAGGGGCTATTGGGGACTCAAGAGCAGGCGCCTTATGTGCTCCCCAGTAATTCTGGTTTGCAAGACTATAATAGCTCGGGTGTGCGGTTTATGAACCAAAATGGGGTTGCCCTCGCACAACCTTCTGCAAGACCAAAAGAAAATTCCAAAAGAGACTTCAAGCTGCCAGAACTGCCACCATATGATGGCACCTCAAGTTGGCGAACCTTCCGTCATAAGTTTGAAACATATGCACGTTATAATAAGTGGGGGAAGAACAGAGCAAATTTCATATAGAATTGAACCTTTCCGGGAAGGCAGGGGAGTTCTTCTCAAACTCAATCAGACGTAGGCCTAACATCTCCTATGCAGAACTAATTATAAAATTGGGACGGAATTTTGGGGATTTAACCCCGCACCCCTCCCCCCACACACACTGAAAGATATCTAGTCCAACTTCAGTCTGCTACACAACGCCCGGATGAGAGCCTTGACGATTGGTCAGATAGGGTGTTAGAATTGGCCACTGAGGCATTTCCATCCGTTGACCAGGCATTGATAGAATCACAGGCTGTAACCCGTCTTTGTTATGGAATGCGGGACGTAAGTGCAGCTGAACATATGATCCATCTCAAACTAAATTCGGTACACTCGTGATTAGAAGGTGCTAAGGAATTTCAACAGTGCCATAATGCATTACAGGGCAATCCGTCTCCGCATAAGGAATGTCCAAATATTAGGGCTACTAGGGAGTCAATTCCCAAACGTTCAGAGAGGCTTGCCTCCAGTACAGACTCAGATAGTTCAAGTCCGACTATTAGTTCTAAAGTCGCTCCAACCCCAACGCAACATGCCCTCTCAGAGTTACTAAACAGTATGATTGAAGTCCAGGAGACCGATAGCAAAAGCCAACTTAAATACCAAGAAAACGCTACTAAGCAGCAGACAGATTTGTTGAAAGCTATGTCTGAGCTTACCGCCAAAGTTGAACAACCATTGTCTCCCTCTCCGTTTAGTCCTGGAAGAAATAAGTCTCGGGAAAACTGTCCGGATTGATCAGGTAGTCCTAGTCGGAATGGGGGAGGCTGCTTTAATTATGGGGGAAGTCATTGGCTGAAGAATCGTATTTTGCCTAGATCTCCAGGGAGATGCTTTAATTGTCAGGGAGATCACCTGAGAAGAGATTGCCCTGAACTGAAGGAGCAGAGTGATTCTCTGTCTGACCGGAGGGTCACTTTTCAAGAGTAAGCAATATTTCAAATAATGTAGGGTGTCCTCCGTGATGATCACGATAGGAGTCTTAGCTTTTATATTTATATTTTGATGTACACAGGGGGAGTACCCTTGTGAATTTTACATGATGTAGGTGAAATTTTACAACCGATCAATTCAGAATATATAAGATAGGGGAGGTTACACTTGTAATTGTAAATAATGTACATGAATTGCCTATTTTATGAATGGTCAGTTTAATATATATGACAAAGGGGAGATTACCCTTGTAAATTTTATATGATGTAAGATATTAAACCAGGGAGGTCCCATGAGATTTTCAGACTTGGCAGCCCACATTTGTTGGGCATTTTGTCCTATGGGGTTTTCAGATTTGGCGGCTCACATTTGTTGGGCATTTTGTCCTATGGGGTTTCCAGATTTGGCAGCCCACATTTGTTGGGCATTTTGTCCCATGGGGTTTTCAGATTTGGCGGCCAACATTTGTTGGGCATTTTGTCCATGGGGTTTTCCGATTTGGCAGCCCACATTTTTTGGGCATTTTGTCCTATGGGGTTTTCAGATTTGGCGGCCCACATTTGTTGGGCAGTTTGTCCCATGGTGTTTCCAGATTTGACAGCCCACATTTGTTGGACATGACTGTAGGTGAAATTTTACAACCGATCAATTCAGAATATATAAGATAGGGGAGGTTACACTTGTAATTGTAAATAATGTACATGAATTGCCTATTTTATGAATGGTCAGTTTAATATATATGACAAAGGGGAGATTACCCTTGTAAATTTTATATGATGTAAGATATTAAACCAGGGAGGTCCCATGAGATTTTCAGATTTGGCAGCCCACATTTGTTGGGCATTTTGTCCTATGGGGTTTTCAGATTTGGCGGCTCACATTTGTTGGGCATTTTGTCCCATGGGGTTTTCAGATTTGGCGGCCAACATTTGTTGGGCATTTTGTCCATGGGGTTTTCCGATTTGGCAGCCCACATTTTTTGGGCATTTTGTCCTATGGGGTTTTCAGATTTGGCGGCCCACATTTGTTGGGCAGTTTGTCCCATGGTGTTTCCAGATTTGGCAGCCCACATTTGTTGGACATGACTGCCCACACAGTGGCAGAAATTAATGGAACGTGCACAATGGGTGTTTTTACCCTCACAGCCAAAAAAACTCGGGACCTGTATTTCCAATAGAAGAGCGGACAGTTTCGTTATTTCCTGTAACTTTGGTGTAAGGGAAAGTTTCCCTTGATCTAAGTAATTTAATTAAGCAGTGTTTATTCACTGTGTATTTGGTGTAGGGGAAAGATTCATTTATTAGATATTTGTATATGAATATTTACATTTATAACCTATATCTGGTATGGATGTATATACCTATATTCTGTTTCGTTTATTCTATAAATATCAAAAAAAAAGAAATTACAGTTTACTCTATGAATCACAATACAATTAAATAATCAACATATGTACGACTGTTATAACGCAAAGAAATCAACAAGCTATAGCATATTCTTCAAAGGTGTTGCTGCCGGTATTAAATATAAGTCATAGCAAAAACATTGCGGCAGCCATATTGGCGGCCTTTTTTTAAATAAACTTGGTACGTTTCGTCTAAATATATATTTCGTACTTTATACATTGTTTTGATAATGAAACTATAGTAGGATGTATACAAAACTGAAGATGATTATCAATTTATTTTTTATTTTACCTGTTAATAGATATACATTGTGTTCTATATTGAATTACCCCACCCACATATATATTATCAATAATTTGAATGTATCCTTTAACAAAATAATAATATTATTACAATTTATTATCACTTGTTCAACACGGGATTGCATTGTGTAAGGAACAACAGTAAACAGAGGAATACAAACAAAGTATATTTACCGTATGTTCAAGAAAATAGTAATCATCACATTTAAGTCCATATAAAATTGGTATAAAATGTGTCAGAAACTTGTATTTTATATCGATAAATGCATATAATTTTGCAGATTTATAACTTTAACATTTTTATAATAACTTCTAATTAATTTACAACAGTTAAATGCTTTTATTTTGCAATTATATGCATTGGGTATCATTTTCATGTATCAGCGGCCATGTTGGCGGCCATCTTGAATTTGAGGACTTTGCCCAGTGACTAGAAACTGGCATCAGACAGTTCTGAAAACTACATATTCTGACGAACATTTTGGTATGCAGAAGTTGATGTGCACATTCATAGACCACCTACTACCAGTTTTAAGCTACTTATTTGGCCATATTTGCAGCATGATTTGTGCTTCCATGATTCTTCCATGATTTTAGAAATGATTATTTGAACGTAGATGTTTATATATATGAGCCGTGTCATGAGAAAACCAACATAGTGGGTATGCGACCAGCATGGATCCAGACCAGCCTGCGCATCCGCGCAGTCTGGTCAGGCTCCATGCTGTTCGCTTTTAAAGCCTATTGGAATTGGAGAAACTATTAGCGAACAGCATGGATCCTGACCAGACTGCGCGGATGCGCAGGCTGGTCTGGATCCATGCTGGTCGCATACCCACTATGTTGGTTTTCCCATGGCATGGCTCATATAATTATTTGACAACTAGCTACCACTGAGATCGTGCTGTTTTTCTTTTTCATGTAAATATATATAAGTGGATTTTTACAATATAGTACAGAATTATCACCGCGATAGATGGATGGACTATGTGACTTTTTTCACCGTACATGCAAAGTCGAAGTTGATCGGGAGATAATTTTGCGGTTATTATATGATAATTTGACAGTTGTTCGTGCTAGTGAAAAACATCATTTTACCATTGTATCGGATTTTTTTTTGTTTTATGGAAGAACTTTGCTTTCACTGAACTATCGCTCCGAGATCATGTAATTTCCGTGTCAATTCGATGCTCTTTGATAGAAGAACTTTTCAAGCACCTATCATATGCAGAAAATGCAATTTTCAAAGAGCGACTTGAAGCCATATCATCAGCTATGGGGGCCGTTCTCTGTATTTCTTGTTCTATAACGTGGGGGCCTCCGTGGCCGAGTGATTAAGGTCGCTGATTTCAAATCACTTGCCCCTCATCGATATGGGTTCGAGCCTCACTCGGGGCGTTGAATTCTTCATGTGAAGAAGTCATCCAGCTGGCTTACGGAAGGTCTGTGGTTCTACCCAGTTGCCCGCTCGTGATGAAATAATGTTTGTTATCAATTTCCGTTTCACCAATATCAACTTTGCAAGGGTTAGAGAATATCTGGAATTTCTTTCAAGGAGATAGAATGAAGAAAGATGTGGATAATATATCCAGCATTTTGAGCGATATGTTTGACGATGATGCTCGTGTACCATTAACATTGAACAAAAGTCATTTTTACAACGACTGTATTCACTTGCAATACTAAATGGTTATGTGATTGAAATGCAATAAAAAAGAGAGAGATTACATATCTTTTTTATTTCATATAATTCTAAGATAAGGTACATAGCATATAATTGAAAATAAGCACTTAACTCATTGTTTATCATTCTCGGGACATATTATACTTTGAAATATATCATCTTTAGCGTTTTTGGGCGATTGTTTTAATTATGTTTGAAATATTTTCTCTCTGTTCTCCCAGTCTTTCTCCGAAAATTTCTTTTCCAATTTGTGAAAATTCTTTATTCCTTTGAAACGTTCTGGTAGCGGTGACAAATTATCTTCCTCGTAGCTCGAAATAAAAATTACGTCCTCGCTGAAAGAAGACGTTCTACTAGTGGAAGGTATTTCTGAGTTACTGGTGGTAGAGGCTCTGTCATAATTTTCGGCGTTGTTCACTGCAAATAACAAATATTTCAATCAGTAGTGTATTAATATAACACAAGTTCTTGAACAAAAATACGAAATAGTGGCTGTAACTTTAGAAAGTGTCGCTTTTGATATTATTTTAACAATTTACACGCTATGTACCCGGATAATCTTAACTCTGTTCAGCGACCCTAACTCAGTGCCAACATGGCGGATGTAAAGCCGATACAACTTTGTTTTCTGTGTAATTACGATGTATAAAGGAATGTTTCTGTTGTTATATCTATCTGTATTGATCAAGTGTATAATTATTTCAAAATGTATCATGTTAAATATATCAGCCGTTGTGTTTTCAGGCGGAAAAACCGAACTCAGTTTAGATGAGGAATGGATAAAAACCTAACTTACACGAAATTGCGTGACCGATAAACACCTAACTGACTAGTATTCTATAGAAATGAATGAGTTGACATGTACATGTATTGTAAACATTACTTTATAAGCGGTATTGTCTTCAAACTGTCATTAATTTTACAAGATGTTATATGTATGCCCACTACAGTCAAATATTTTTTCATAATTTTAATATTATGCAAATAGCAATGTTTGTAAAAATCTTGATAAACCCTAAAAAACAACTCAGTATAAAAGTCAAAATTATTATATTATTATATAAGAAATTGTTTTATACCACCGATTTTCGAAGTTCTGTAACCCCCAACCCTCTCTCCCTCCATCTCTCTCTCTCTCACACACACACACACACGCACATGCACGCACGCACGCACGCACGCACGCACGCACGCACACACACACACACACACAAACACACAGTTTCAGAAGAATTGTGTTTGTTTCAAATCTTGTATATCGTATAGTGTAAGAGGTTTTTATAGAGGTGCTAATGGAATATTTTTGATATTGTTTAAATGGGATTAGATTTATGATTAATTATTAAATATGATATTATAAATAGAGAAGTAAATGGTAAATAGAGAAGAAAAGTGTGTGTGTGTGTGGAGTGGCGAGGAAGTAGGGGGGGGGGGAGAGTGATGCATGGACTAACGGGGCAGGGATGTGGGTATCCTTACATTTTTCACTTGTCCACGGACACTTAAAAATCCACTTGTCCATATTCAAATTTCACTTGCTCTGATTTGTAATATTAAACCTTCATGAAAGCGCAAATAGACTGGAGATCGAGTTCTTTATTTAGGACAATGAAAAGAAAAGCATATCACAGTAACTGTGGTAAAAAATAAGCTGTTGAAATATTTGCCTTTTAACGTTTATAAAAGTCTGAAATCGCGTAAGCAGGGTTCGGGATCTTTTGAGGTCATGCCCGAAACACTGCCCACGCAATGGTGCAAAGCCATATGAATTCAGAGAAAGACTCTAAAAACGTTCCAACTTGTTTTAGTCATACTTGCGATCTCTGTGTGATTTTGATTTTAATTTGGCTGACTACTGGCTCCAATATTTCCTTTGACAGTGACTTATTGTCTTAGCAGTTGGAATTCTACTTACAAACTTGTCATAATACGTTAAGTTGTTTACGTTTCTGATGTCTTTAAATGTCTTTTTAGTTCTGTGTGTGTAACCCTTGTTTTCCTTTTTAGTTTTAGTTACAGAATGCTATATGCATGCTGATGATGCAAATGTTTTTCTTCAGCTGCTTTAAGTAGTTCTTATGCTTCCTTTAGCATGTATATGATTTCTTCTTTTATGTTGTTTTTTTTAATGCATGTTGTAAAATGTGACTCATCTTATTTTTATTTTTTATTCCTATACTTATCCGACGTTAAATGAATCTTCTTGTATCTAAATTTTCTCTGATATTTTATCATAGTCACCGAGTTACAGTGTGTGCGAGACCTAGTCAAAGAACCCATTATTTTTATCACCTTCATACACTTGAAGCAACACACAATCTAAATGATATTTTATGTTTTCTCATTTTATACCTGAAAAAGTATGCTTGTTCGCGGACAATCAGAATGAAAAATCACGAGTCGGATAAGTTGGACATAGGAATCCCACATCCCTGCAGGGGTGGGTAGGTCAAAGAACTTCGAGCATCAACAGTCCATAAATAAAGCACAGACGAACAGCCGTTTTCGTTTGGTTAGGTGTTTATCCATTCTGAGTTCGTATTTATCCAGCACTGTTTCCTATACCAGTTAGGAATTATCCGCAAATTTAAACCCACCTCATAATCAATACAATTTTTAAGCTATAAAAATCATTTTCAAACTTTGATACTATTAAACATTGTCAAAGAGATGTTTATGGAACTAATACATTTGATAAGTAAGGTCTTACTGCAATTTCTGGTACTTTAAAACAGTTAGAAACATCAAACATGTTCATTTTGAAGACTTCTTTGAGTACATTTTAATGAATTCCAGCCACATAATGTGACTTTTCGATTGAAATATTTAGTACACAAAACATGTTATCAATACAGGATAATGAGGGTATTGTGACTATCAAAAGTTTTACGCTAACATTGCATACTAACATAAAAACATGAAAAAAGACAAGGAATTAACTACATACATCGTCTTTCTGTCAGCCATGTTGGCACTGAGTTAGGGTCGCTAAAGAGTGTTAAGATTATCCGGGTACATAGCGTGACTTTATGGCTGTTTTGCAGCAATAAAAGGGACTTTATATCAGTCAAAAGTAAATGAATTTCAAGGAGGTTTACTGTAGATTCAGATAGCCTGATAAATGCTTATGGTTAATTTTTACCATGATATGTAGAAGTTGATTCTGGTCTAAACATGCCATTCCTCAGATATCATGACACACAGAGAGGATTATATTTTTCACACTGTATGTTTTTCGTAAAAAGTCATGCGTTGACATCAAATAATTGCATAATTTGCAAACAGTCATCTGCTCATTATCCAAAAACAATGTTAATATGTTTTACCTTTGAAAGTGATACCAATATCATATTTCAGATATTAATGAACACTTATGGCCTAATATAAAATTTTTGCTTATCAAAATAACCTGTCATCACAGCAAGTAACAACAAGTCTTTTAATGCATGCCTTATCGCTTACTCCTACCGGGGTCGATAAAAACAAGTTTTTTTTTCTATATAAAGTACATTGTAAATATATATATTGATGCAAAAAAGACTAACCAAACTCCAACAGTATCCTCGCCGTAGCAATAACTTCCTTAATATCTTCATCATTTGAGGCAATCTCAATGTCTTCCTTGCACTGCTTTACAAATGAATCTAATATCAGAATACTATTAGATATGAAGAGTGTAAAAATAGACCGTTCTGGTTTTCATAAGTAATCATTTACGAGCAAGCTCTGAGAATTTCCCGCAGTAATGATCTACTTCATTACAACAAAAATGACACTCCTACGCTCCGCTTGAATTTACATTTCGATGAAGCAGAAATAGTTACTAAAATCAGTGGTTTAATAATAGCAAAAAAGAAAACTTGGACAGCATTACTTTTGCAACAGAATTACTAACTAAAATAAAACATACTCATGTTTTTCATCGAATCCAAAACTCGCATTCAAAGATGACGGTCTGAAACTCGACATTTTCAAACACCTTTATTTGTCTGGTAGCAGATTGGATTGGCTCGAATTTTCTGTCAAGATAGCCTTTCATGTATTCGTTGAATAGAGATAATAAGTCTGTCGCGGACGAACATCGTATATCTTTAGAATGATTTCTGGATATGTGGTGAATTCATCAGTGTGTAATTGTGTAGAATCAACTGTCTTATTCAACGCTTTTTTGAAGATACATGTATAAGTAAGCACCAGACAGATAAAAACATTCTGACTCCATTGACAATATGGATAAAAGTCTCTATAAATAAAGAAACAATGAGAATGAAATTGACTCTAAAATAAAAGACAATTATCATGCTTTGTTATAAAATTACTTTTTATTACAAACAGTAATTGCAATGAAACCGACTTCGGCAATGAATTATAGTACTTAAAATATGTAATGTTATTTTTCCTTTATTTTGAATGCTATGATTATATGTCTATTGTAATACACTCTCACAGTCTGAAGAATTTATTTGATCATGTTGTTACTAGCAAATAAAAGTAATTGTTGTTTTTGTAAAATGAACTCACCAAATACGGGATTTTCGGTTATGCCAAAACCATATTTCGCTCTCAGACTCAGTTCCCATACTTGAGGAATAAGTTTTGTGAAATCTGAAATAAATCAAAATTTTCTTTTGCTACATTTGACAATAAATACAAAAAAAAACATCATTATAAAAATTACATTTTTATTACATTCTTATAATTATATATACATATATATACCGGTATACGTTCTTTATTTCGAGGTAATATCTTAAGTCCCATCGTGTGCGACTCGTCTTATATATAAATAAGCATAGCGGGTTGCTTTTTTTTTAAAAAATGAGAATAAAATGTAATTTGATAAAATAATTTTAATTTAAAACATGTATTTTTATAATTACTAATTTTTTTATCAAGCATGAAGGAGTATGGCCATTATACTCACTCTATGTAAAGGAGAAAAGCCGAAAACTGTCCATTATGTGAAAGAATGGACAAATCGAGGCGCAACGCGCCGAGATTGTCCATTCTTTCACATAATGGATAGTTTGAGGCTTTTCTCTGACTTAAAACACGGTCCTCTCGAATAAATCAAGATTGTCGTGATATTATATAATGTCCCTAATATTGTCCTCTTTGAGGCAAAGACAAATCATTGATTTGTGTCTCTGTGCTAAGTAAAAATACCAAGTCAAATAAAGTTTAAATAAGATTGCATGACTTATTTATTGCAATGAAAAGATTTTTTTAACACTAATGATATGCAGTGCTGATTTTTAGGACAGTTTCGAACATATCACGTTTTGTCATATTTACATATGATTTGAAGTATCTTTACAAAAAGTAAAATTTAGCTTGGCCTTATGATGTATGTATTAATAGTTTTCCACGCTTTGTTCGTGCTGAGTTTGCAGTTTTATATAGATGACAGGTCCAGGGGAAGACATTCTAAAATGTATGTATATGTATTTTATATCATTATTACAAAACAACCGTTCTTATCTCGCAATTACGTTGTTTTCTATCAATTTTATCAGAAGACAATAACACGTATTATATGAGACGTTTACTAGTGTTGAAAGTTAAAAACAAAATAATGTATTGTTAAATTAAAATCATTGCGGCCAAATTTCCCTGTATACCGAAAAACCGAAACATGCAGTAAAACGATAAGAAATTTGACGTTTTTAGTGTGTTTATTTGTTTGTTTGTCTTTGTAGTAGAAATGTGAAATTGCACATTTCTGAATGTCAGTTATGACTAAAAAAATTAACCAGGTGTTTTAGCTGGACTATTCAAAGAATAAGTAAAGCTATTGGTTTCCAGTTTAATTTTGCCCATGGTTTTCTCGTTTAGAGCCCAACCATTATTTTATCCGCTTTTCAAGGAATTGTACTTTGTGCATCATTGAAGGTTCCATGTGCATCGCCGTATGAACACATGGTACAAAATCCAGGAACACTGGTTAAGTTAACTGCCCGCCGTTACATGACTAAAATACTGTTGAGAAACGGCGTTAAACCTAAAACAAACAAACAAACATTGGGTTAAATATCATACGTTCCACATAAGCGTTTTTTTATTGCAGCTACAAATTCTGAAAAAAACACGTTGCAGTTTTAATATATTTCGAAACTTTCGAATTTCAAAGACTGATGTATTCACACCTCTCAACGTACAAGGTTGTTACTATACCTGTCCATTATTAACCTGTACCTGTCCATTCTTAAAGTATCCATTATTTTAAGAATGGACTCTTACAGGTTAATAATGGACAGGTATAGTAAAATAATCGTGTGTATAGAGCGGTATCGGTACAATAACCTATATAATGGACAAAACTAACAAAGGATTACGTCACAACCGTGTTTTAACATAAATTATAAACTTAATTGAATATCAGTATAACAAGTACTTGAAAACACTTTAGATTGGTACTTATTGCGGCAATGGTCTCGGACCAATGAGCGTAAAAATTAGCAATGCCCTGTGTTTGCATCGAGGGAAAAATATTTGTGGGAAAAGGACTGAGTACAATTATTTTGAACTTGTTTCTTTTTGTTGAGTATATATGTATTTCTTATTGCAAAATCGCGGTTTGATTAATTTCTGCAACGTAATTAAAAAGATCTGAAGAACAAAGAACGTGTGTTTTCTTCAAAAATGAAATTTGTTGCTTAACATGTATACATCGGTCTTGAAATGAAATGGTTGTATCCACAATAAGTGCAAACAAACAACATAAAAATAGCACATCTATCAGTGGTGAGGGACTTGCTCAAATGTTCCCACGCATAAAGCATATCGCGCAATAGTTATGAAGAGAGTTATGAAAAATATTTAAAGTGGAAGTTTATCTCTAACTCGCAGTGTTCAGCAGAATTAAAGGGTGTGGATCAATGTTTTACTGACTAACTCTTTTGACCCGAAGACATTTTTGCCCTGGATTTAGCATGAGCGAAATCCGTGACAAAAAAAAAATATCTTCGAACTATCTGACTCTCTTGGAATCAAGTGGGCCAGAATCAAACCCGAAAAAAAATCTTATACCGGGAATGGAAAAAAGTGCCAAGTATTTAAACATAATGTTTCTCGCGCCATTGATATCTTTATGAGTTTTGTAGTCACAACTTTCGCAGTAAAATATTTCATTTCCACCAAGTTTCTTATTTTGCAATCTGCAATTACCACAGGTCATGGAAGTGTACCGTCGTTCACGTACATTTTCAATTTGAAATGAAGTTGTTTTTTTTTCAATGGCCCGAGTCTGTGCTTTCTGTCGGGCGTACGATAGCAAATGATGTAATCTATCTATTTTTTATCGTGTAATTGGCCGATCTCCCTTTTATCGTGTCCGACTTGAAAGGCCTTAAAAACATGACTGTGAGAAAAAGGTTTCATGTTTGAAATGCTTAAATGTACAACATCTGAAACCAACCGACATAAGACGCTAAAACGTGTCAATTTATGACAAATCAAACATCTATTTTAATTTTGTTTAGAAAAAAAAATGGAACTAAACCTTTAAGCTTCGGTCGAAAATAACTCCTTAAATTTGTATATAGCGCGTTAGCAAGTTGTATCCTATCATGATCTCTATAGCGGGGTTAGATAAGAAACGCTATAATTAACCAAGTACAGGGGTTATATATTTTTTGGTTTGTTTTGTTACATATAATATAACGAGCACTATGTTATTTACAGTGTCGTTTATGCATGTCATGTATACATATAAATTATTTTCAAAACCACTAACATGCTTAACATATAATATAGATGACAGATAATGTTAAAAATTCAGAAACTAAGGCAAAATGTGTCTAATATATGCTTGACAAAGGCAATACATGATATTCTTCATTCGCTTCTAATTCATAAAATATAGTTATGATATTTGGCTTTTTTATAGCAAAACTGTACACAAGAGATCTGTTTTCTTTTCCAGCATTTGAACGAGCTGACACTTGTCAGCTATATTCTAAATATCATACATAATCACATATCTGCATCACTTTTTGGTAAACATAAATGTCTAACAAGAGCTGTCCGTAAGACAGCGCGCTCCACTATTCGGGGATTTGACAGTAAAATGAATATATGTCTGAATAAGAGTTTTACTTCAAAAGGAAGATACACCAAGGGGCATAATTCCATCAAATACACAAATCTGAGCTTGTAAAAAATTTAAGTGTAAAAGGGGCATAATTCGGTCAAAAATACAAATCAGAGTTATGGGGATTGTTACCACACATGCAGATGATGATGATAAAGATACATTTCAAGTTTCAAGTCTTTATCTTATATTGCATTAAAGTTATATCCAGAAAGCGAAGATTGCAAAAAAGTTTAAGTACAAAAGGGGCATAATTCTGTCAAAAACACAATTAGAGTTATGGGGTATGTAGCCACAAATGCAGATGATTATAAACAAATACTTTTAATTTCAAGTCATTATATTTTAAAGTACCAAAGATATGTCTATAAACGAAGCTCTCGAAAGAATTTAACAAGAAAATAATTCAAAGTATAACTTCTTGGTAACCTTTACCTTGGGTATAATGGGCCCAGCCCCTGCACATACTTTGTTTGTATGCGGGACAATGTTTATGTGGACTTACAGTATGATATAAGCAAAAGTAACAAAGATATGACAGAAAAACAAAGGTTGCCGAAAAACTTTAACCTTAAAAATAACCTAAGTATAAGACCTTGGTGACCTTGACCTTGGGTATAATGGGCTTAGCCCCTACACATACTTTGTTTGTATACTGGACAATGTTTATGTGATGTTACAGTAAGATATAAGCAATAGCAACAAAGATATGACAGAAAAACAAAGGTTGCCGAAAAACTTTAACCTTTAAAATAACCTAAGTATAAGACCTTGGTGACCTTGACCTTGGGTATAATGGGCTCAGTCCATACACATACTTTGTATGCATACTGGACAATGTTTATGTGAAGTAACAGTAAGATATAAGCAATAGTAACAAAGTTATGACAGAAAAACAAAGGTTGCCGAAAAACTTTAACCTTAAAAATAGCCTAAGTATAACAGCCTGGTGACCTTGACCTTGGGTATAATGGGCTCAGCCCCTATACATATATTGTTTGTATACTGGACAATGATTTGTGAAGTTATAGTAAGATATAAGCAATAATAAAAAAGATATGACAGAACAAGAGGGTCATGATGACCCTGGATCGCTCACCAGAGTAATATGAGCTACATGTTTCAAATGTCAAATTGATGATTTTTAGATTTTTTTTGGAAACTTTTCCGATGTACAATCAAGTAACCCCTGGGGCGGGGTCAATTTTTCCCCGGGGGGTCAAGATTTGAACAAGGTTTGTAGAAGTCTACTAGGCAATGTTACATATCGAATATCTAAGACCTAGGCCTTCTGGTTTATTTTTAGCAAATTTATGAAGATTTCCCTATGTACAATAAAATAACCCCTGGGACTGTGTCAATTTGACCCTGGGGGTCAAGATTTGAACAAATTTTGTAGAGGTCTACTAGGCAATGCTACATATCAAATATCTAAGCTCTAGGCTTTCTGGTTTATTTTTTAGAAATTGTTGAAGATTTTTCTATGTACAATAAAGTAACCCCATGGGGCGGGGCCAATTTGACCCCGGGGGTCATGATTTGAAGAAATTTTGTAGAAGTCTACTAGGCAATGCTACATGTCAAATATCTAAAATCTAGGCCTTCTGATTTATTTTTAGAAGTGTTTTGAAGATTTTCCTATGTAAAATCAAGTGACCCCTGGGGCGGGGTAAAGTTTGACCCAGTGGTCATGATTTAAACAATTTTAGTAAAGGTCTACTAGGCAACGCTTCACACCAAATATCTAAGCTCTAGGGCTTCTGGTTTTTGAGAAGAAGATTTTTAAAGTTTTTCCTTTCGGTTGCCATGGCAACCAGAGTTCTGCATGGAATTCAATTCTTTGAACAATTATTAAAGAGAACCATCCACGGAACATCCCTATGAAGTTTCATTAAAATTAGCCTGGTGGTTTAGGAGGAGATGTTGTTTAAAGGAAAGTGTGGACGGACGGACGACGGACGGACGCCGGACGGTGAGCGATCACAATAGCTCACCCCGGGCACTTTGTGCTCAGGTGAGCTCAAAACAAAGGTTGCCGAAAAACTTAAACCAAGAAGGGTCACGCCGTCGCCGACGCCGACGCCGGGGCGAGTAGTATAGCCCCCCTATTCTCCGAATAGTGGAGCTAAAAAAGGAACAAATTTCATTTTCGGAACGCTTAGATAGTCAGATGAACACAACATTCCGCGGAAGAGAAAATATTATTTATGATTCACTACAGCTTATGTCCTTTTCTTAATCCACAGTCGGTTAGTTTTGAACGTCTTCAACCGAAATATCAAAATAAATTCGCTTCTTTTTTTAATAATAACCGTATCAGTAACGCCGATATTAATATTTTTTGATGTACTGTACAACTATGTAGAGGAAATAAATAAACACAAACCTTATAGTTGCTGGATTCCAGCTGAATGAAGGCTCATTCAGCTCTTCCTCCCAGGTTTCGGTGGACGGCACTTCAAAAGTTGGAAGCCGCCTCTCTTGTTTTTTCAATAAATCCAGAATGTTTTGTACCATGTCTTGAAGCCTTTTATTTTCTAATAGTAATAGATTAGTATTACTAGCCGTCTTGAGTCTCTGGGCGGCATCCCGGTTTACTTGTTCCCTGGTCTTTCGTGGCGGTATTTTCGCCCAGATAGCTGAAAATATATATTTCTTAAGGTACTATTCGGCAAAAAATATTGCCCTTTTTCAGTCAACACTTAGTTCACTCATATACTTTCCCATTCATAGTCCTCAAGGTCAGTGCTTCGTTGTGAACAGATGCACACAAATTAATTTTATAGGTAGATAAAATTATTTATGTCATTGTTTACATTTGGGGCGAATCGGTCCCATTCTGAATTATGTTAATTTATGTACTACGGTAAAAGCCAATCAGTGAATTCCTTTTATCACGTGATACCGTTGAACCAATCGGGAAACGGCATCTTCCTTCTTCGGCAGCATTCAAGAGTGAATAGCACGCTTCTTTCTTTGATTTTATTTTGGCTAATTTTTTGGTATTATCTTACCCCCTCTCCCGTCCTACCTCCTCTTTCAAGTTGTAATTTTCTAATTTTGAAAGATTTCTCTTAATATGCAAATTCATCTACATTTCTTGATATGCTTTCGGCGGTTTTATCCGCCCTCATATGTAAATATATATCATAGTATTATTATACCCCCACAAAACGAAGTTTGGGGGTGGGGGTATATAGGAGTGAGCTTGGCGGTCGGTTGGTTGGTTTTGCATGGTTTCCGTAAGATAACTCAAGAAAAGGCTTGACCAATTTAAATAATTTTTGGTACACAGGTGTAACATCCGAAAATACAGGTCAAGTTCGAATTTGGGGTCAGTAGGTCAAAGGTTAAGGTCACAGTGACCCTGAAGAGTTAAACGGTTTCCGGATGATAACTTGAGAACGGTTGGGTCTAGGATCATAAATTTTGATACACAGGTGTAACATCATGAAATGCAGGTCAAGTTCGACTTTGAGGTCTGTAAATCAAAGGTCAATGTCACAGGGACTCGAAACAGTTACCGGTAAATGGTTTCCGGATGATAACTTGCGAACGCTTGGGCCTAGGATCATAAATTTTGTTACACAGGTGAAACATCATGAAATGCAGGTCAAGTTCGACTTTGAGGTCTATAGGTCAAAGGTCAAGGTCACAGTGACTCGGAACAGTTAAATGGTTTCCGGATGATAACTTGAGAATGCTTGGGCCTATGATCATGAAAATTGATAGGCAGGTTGGTTATGATTAGCAGATGACGGCTAATGATTTTGAGGTCAGTAGGTCACAGGTTTGGTCACAGTGACCCGGAACATTTAAACAGTTTTCGGAGAATAACTTGAGAATGTTTGGGACTAGGATCAGGAAACTTAATCTGGAGGTTGGTCATGTCAAGCAGATGACCCATATTGATTTTGAGTTCCAAAGGTCAAAGGTCATTTAAACCTTTTACAGGCAATAACTTGAGAACGCTTGGGCGTATGATCATGAAACTTCATAGGGAGGTTGATCATGACTAGCAGATGACCTCTATTGATTTTGTGGTCAGTAGGTCAAAGGTCAAGCAAGTTCGGCTTTGACATTGGCTTAGTTCTGTGACAAGGCCATATTGTGGGGGTATAATTCGTCACTCCTGTGACAACTCTATTTTGTTATGGTATTGGGCTGTAACTTCATTCAGATATGAGAACATATCTATTTGTTAAGGGCGGTATTTTTCGCCCTGATGTGTGAAAATATAAATTTGTTAAGGTATTGTTCGGCGGTATTTTTCGCCCAGATATGTGAAATTATATATTTGTTAATGTATTGTTCGGCAAAGGCGGTATTTTTCACCCAGATATGTGAACATATATATTTGTTAAGGTATTGTTCGGCAGGCCGTACTATTCGCCCAGATATGTGAACATATACTAGTATATTTGTTAAGGTATTATTCGGCAAAATAAATATTGCCCTTTTTCAGTCAACACTTTGTTCACTCATATATTTTCCCATACATAGTCCTCAGGGTCAGTGTTTCGTTATGAAAAGATGCGCATAAAAACACAGTACCAGAGATCATTCAATAACATCCTATTCGCTTGACAAGGGGTATATTTCATGTATTAAGATTGGGTGCTGAGTCGGGTTTCTGGCGTTTGCTCGGTTTCTCGCTGTCGTCGGACGATAGTCCCGCAATCTTGTCCGTCGCATCCATTACTGATTCGATAACCTTGTCAGGCTCAACTTTCCTTTTCATGATTCTGTCGATTTTTTGCTGTTTTGTCATTGTATCGTCATAATCCATCTGTTTCTTGGCCGACTTCTGTTGTGTTCTTTTCTCAGTGCGTTTTTCAAGTCGATTAATGACTAAGTTGGCTGTTTCTATAAACCTATAATTCTCTAATTTATTTAGTGGGCGCGTATTAAAGTAAAACTGTTCATATTTGCTCATAGATACGATTTTTTATAGTCCTCTAACAGATTTTTATCATCAACGTGTTAGTATAATATACCGTCAATATCTGCCAAATTTTCGCCGAGCTCGTAAAACATCATTGAAACTAAACTACCATCGGTGTGTTGGTATCTCCGCATGGCTTGCTAAATTCTATCTCTAAGTTTTTCATCGAATTCGGTATCCGTCGTTATAGTATCATCATCATATAGTCTTTCGATATAACGATCTTTATGAGGATATTTGATCGCCTATTTGACGGCATTGTGTAACGCGAGATACGGATTTTCATCAGTAAAATTTGAAGTTAAATGTGAGTATAGTCCAATATAGTTCATGGTTTCTTTTCAGGAAGGTATTTTTCGCATAATTCGTAATAACTCGGACTTTCTGTCTCCGTATAGAGCGTAAAAAGTCTCTTTGAAAGGAATTTTTGGTATTACTTCACGGCCATACTTTATGGCTAATGTTTCGGAACAATTGAATTTTTCTACACATAATATTTCCCAGATCTTTTCATCACCAATATCATATAACTGTTTGATTATAGCGTCTGAAGATAGTTTCAAATACTTTTCCATAATCTTTATTTCTGAAGTACAAAACACCTCCCTTTAAAGGGAGAAAAAAATTTCAGCGTAAATAATTATCTTTATAATTGAGAGAGAGAGAGAGAGAGAGAGGGAGAGAGAGAGTTTGCTCGGGTCCTATAATGCTTAATTTTCCTCTTAATATCATTGGTCGATGTTGCTAGTTTTCACATGATACGGCTCACCGAGGAATGTCGTAAACAAATTCAACCCTTTCTCAAGTACTTTGTACAGCGATTATAACGCTTGTAGATAAATGAGCCGCGCCATGAGAAAACCAACATAGTGGGTTTGCGACCAGCATGGATCCAGACCAGCCTGCGCATCCGCGCAGTCTGGTCAGGATCCATGCTGTTCGCTAACTGTTTCTCCAATTCCAAATAACTTTAAAAGCGAACAGCATGGATCCTGACAAATACAACCCTTTCTCAAGTACTTTGTACAGCGATTATAACGCTTGTAGATAAATGAGCCGCGCAGTCTGGTCTGGATCCATGCTGGTCGCAAACCCACTGTGTTGGTTTTCTCATGGCACGGCTCAAATTCTTGTTATATAGATTTAAACACGCATTACTTTGCTGTTCAAAAGGTCACAGGGCTTGTCTTTTTTGTGTTTTGAAAGCACCCAGTGTTGCTGAAACTGGTAGCGATATTTCAACATTTTGCATGATTCTTTGCCTTTTTTATAATACCAACCAAAGTATGCAATAAAGGCAGTTTATTCCTTTTAAATATTTTATTATATACATAATATCTTAAAGAATTACAAAAAAGACACATAAATTTTTATTATTTTTATTTACATTTTCACGAATTACATATATTTCATGTATTTCCTCTGCATCTGGAAAAATGTGACCACATATGGATAGTATCCAACATCCATAGAGCTGTAAATGACAGAACGGCTCTAAAAGAAATCTAATAGATTTCCCACAGGAGTTTTTTTTGCGGTAATTCTTCGAGGAAAAAATGCAATACTTGCTAGCAATAACAATTACCAAACTAGGGAAAAATGTCGGGATGGTACATGGGCAAGCTGCAATATCTAACTACGGCCGAATTTCAGAACTATGCCCACTTAGGCCCAAAGAACACGTCTAACTTCTAAACCAGCAAAAAGTAGTGAACAATCACCAGGACAACGAGCTAGTCACATGAGGATGTCTATAATATAGCCACCCAGAAAGATGTGTGTGAGATGATTAAAAATAATAGGGGGTTGCACAATATACGTCACACCCCGAAGTCATAAACTGTAAATGACTCTGTACATAAGGCAAGGGCCGCACAAAATTTAACTCATTCAACCCGAGTGACGCGTTATCTCATCTTATATCGGAATGAGCATACATGAAATGTTTCATCATTAAATAATGATTATATGTATTGTCTTTTCAAACACCTATAAAAAAGGGCGATAATGTATTTTTTTTTTCATTTTGATGAAGAAAAGTCGCGAACCGATTACTTTATAGAAGGCGGCGTTTGTCAATGGTCGCGCGACGTTCACACTCCTAGATCGTCAAGTTAAAAATGCTCGACCTGAAATGCGAAATCTCGACGGCTGAACCAACTCACTATTCCGATCTAAAGTTAAAATCAAAATATCCTAAAACGGGAGATAAGTGTATGTGTACATTTTCTGTCGGTATTAGACCGACCTCTAATCAGAAAAAAGGACTTTCAATCGGATGCTCAAAGTGAGCAATCACGCCTACAATTGGTGTAATTACTTAGGGAAAAAGGCTTCAAACCGAAGCAGTTCGACTTGCAAAAGTGGTCGCTAAAACTAACTCGATAGACGTTCCGGCCGAGTACAGGCTGTTGGGAGACGACTGGTTTTTCGATAATAAAATGCCGTCTATCAAGTTGACCGCTTGTAAGATATTTTGTACCATGTATAAACCCGCTCAGACCAACCAGAAAAAGGCCCGGGTTACTCTTGAAAATAAAGATACAACTAAATTACGCGAAGGCAGAAATTATTTGTTAGATTACTGACGGAAAAAGATATCGCCGACGAACGCGCGAAGCTATGTAGAATAGCGTTGATAGCAGGCAATTTCTCTAAAGATTGGAAAGATAGGTTTCTAAGACTTTCCAAGCACGTATCTAAGATACCTCCATTGAGTCTCGATATGGAAGTGTGTAAAAGAGCTAATGGCAAATTCGTTTTACAAATACCTTGCGATTCATTGTACACGAGGAACATACGTGTCCACGCTTCGGATTCTCTGTTCTATCGATCCCGGAGGTAGAACGTTCGGCATTTGTTACGATCCTAGCAATCTTAAAGTGTTTCAGGTCGGACACGAGGCAGACAAGAAAAGTTTATTCGCACCTTCCACGATAGAATCGACCGCGTTCACCGTCTATTGTCGTACGCCCGACAGAAAAATCAATCGCAAGCCGTGCTAGACAGAATCGGACAACTGAAAAAACTTCATTTGAAATTGAAAACGTACGTGAAAGACACGCACGTAAAACTGTGTTCTTATCTGGTCAAAAATTACAAGCTTATCGTTCTGGGTAAAATAACGGTCTCCTCTATTGTGAAGAAAGAGCATTTTGCTAGAAAAGCTAACAGAGATCTGCTCTGTTGGCAGCAATATAGGTTTAGGCAAAGGTTGTTGCATAGAGTTTTGGGGACGGACAGAGAAGCCGTTATTCAAGACGAACGGTACACTTCCAAGACCTGCGGCAATTGCGGATTGCAAAATAACAACCTGGGTGGAAATGAAACGTTTCGTTGAGAAAATTGCGACTACAAAACTCACAGAGATGTAAATGGCGCGAGAAACATTCTATCTAAGTATCTGAATATATTTCCGTTTGTACATGCATAGAATTACGTTTTTCTCCCAGGCCTGACTCAACCTGACTCAGCGCGGAATATTGTTTTGCTTTCAGAGTTTGCTTTAATGTTCAGTCTATGGCAAATGATGTTCTCGGGTCGAAAAGTTAAAATAATATTAGATTTCCTAGTTTTGAATCACTTTTGTCGAGTCAGGGAATCATTTATTTTTTTATTATTTTTTCCTATTCATTTTACGGGCATAGAAATTAGCTTGAAGTTTGAAAACTAAAAGGAAATTGTTGATATGTTCATAATCAAACGAAACTGCTATAGAAGACTTGAATACTTTCACATGCACGGCGCACCGCCTACAAAATTCTCTTTGTCTAAAAATAGCAAGTGTAACAGAGGATAATTATAAGTGTTTAATATTCAAAAGTGTTTCTTTCTTTTTTTCAAATTCTAAGTATGTGCGCACGTTTATCCTATTGATTTGTTTTTCCTTCTTTCTTTAGAACTCGAAAACATTTGTTCGAATTTATTTCTGCAGCGTAATCAAAAGACTGACTTGTACCTTGCTAACCCTGTAAATTTTTACCACTCTTTCTTATACATAGATTTTTTGAAGTTCTAATTACGTAATAGTTAACAAAGATTACAGTGTAATTTTCATATCACGACTGAACTTAATGTGTACCTTTGGAAAGAAAATGTTAACTAAAATTGATGGGAGTTCAAGTTAGAAACGCCCCCTTAACTAATGTTTTCGGGATTTGGATATTGGTGCCTCAAATATTGCTGACTAAGCCAGAACTCTTAGTGCACGCACTTCTGAAGACATTAACGTGCATTACAAATGACATCTGACTTTGAAAAGAAATACGTTTTCAGATTTACATATGGAGTGCCCTATTGGCAATATTATCTGTGTGTATACCTTTGAAGGGAAGCAACTTAATAATTTAAGCGAAAAAAAAGATTCAAAAGTTGCCTTTCGCGTGTCATAGTATTATGCGGTTTGCGTTTAAAGGGAAGCAAAACGTGCCGTTTTATGTATTAACAACGCCGCTGTTATTATCTTTCTTGCGTAAAGCGTACTTTTGTGAACTATTTTAGATCATTATTTGTACCAGCAAAAGTATGCACTTTAAAATCAAATAGTCAATTAAGCTTTTCTGATTTCTTTTCATCAACTGACTAAATCAGTATGTAAAAACATCATTAGTGGATAAAACCTGAATTGGAACTGTACAAATATCATTTAGGGAAAAACATATTACAAAAGGACCATTTTAGAAAAGAAATATACACAAGGTGATTGCAAAACGCCAACAGTTATGCATGGGGGTTAAATAGTCTACATGCTAAAGTTATGAATGGATTTTTTGAAAGGTAGGTAATTAAATATAACGTTTTACTTTTTTGCCCTATTTCTATTATCAAACATAATTGATATATCTTTTGGATTAGTTCCTGAATATACGTTGGAACTATTTCACAAAAGATATTTGCAAAGAAATAGTGTTGTTTTTTTTAAAAAACCTCGGAGATAAGATTTTATACTAATTTGTATTTTCCCCAGAAAATGTTAGATATGGATATACATATAACTGCATATGTGAATAATTACAAAATAAAAGTTACTGTTCATGTATAAATATCGTGTTGTTTCTTTCCACTATATGTATCGCCGTGTATCTGTGTTATGGTGTGCAACATTGCCGGTCTATTCCGAATGTTGTGTAAACACATTTTATTTTGAGAATCAATTTTAGACGAAATATTTCCCCTCTAGATCGCTTGGCAAATAGTTCACGTGGAAAATTGTTTTCGTCTAAGTCGATTCTAAATATATTATAACCTGCTGAATATGCTTGAAAAATGGCGGAATGTGTATTGACAACTGTACACAATTGACATATATTGGATATAAGAGGTTTTAAAGGTAAATTTAAACGATATATTACTAGAATATGATAAGTAACGGTAGGCTAAACTGTTTAAACCTGTGTATATCGTATATTTTACGTGTGAGAAAATGCTACATTCTACTGTTTAGGGCCCTTTTAGACGTTACAATGCAGATTGAAAATGAAATGTAAAATATTGAATGTTGAAGGTAAAATGAGCATGTACACGTCTAATATTTTGGACTACGGGGCCTGATGTGGGGTGTGATGAAAGGACCCATTTATTTTCTTGAAAGATGAAAATAAATGAAACACAGAATTGTACAGTGATGTGTTGATCTATAATACAAAATGTTCAACAACAAATCATATAGTGCCGTGTTCGTTTCTTTTAAAGCTTCATCCGTTGAAATAGGATAGGGATCCCTACAGCCTAACTTAGTAAGTGCATTCAATCAAAATCATTTCAACAGAATGATTGAAACAAACATCGTTTTTCAATTCTGTCCTACGTTTGTGTAATTCGTAAATAATTATTGATAACACACCGAATTTTGTCACATTTCCTGGTAGGATATAGAAATATCTATCGCAATGCATTATTGGATTATTTACTTAATAAAAGATATCGTTGTCATCTCGCTTAATAAGAACGTGCTTGATTACTCACCATTAAATTCAGCCATTCTCTCTTCGACATTTTTCTAGCATATTTTAAGGAGTACTTATGTTACATTCGCATTTGAATAAAGCCCTAAGATTTTGAAAAGGGAGTCAATTGAATCTTTTTCTGTACTGTACAGTATAGTGAAAAAATAAGTTCTCGGGCAGTTTTTAACATTTTTATTTATGATTTCACCGTATTATAATAGCTACATAATAATATCGTCCGGTATTGTGAATGTTTATTTTACTTCATGCTGGACTTCTAGTCAATACACCTTCTTTTTGATTAAAAATGTCTAAGTATTGAAAGTCTGGTGGGCTTGTTCAGTCCGTAAGTTTCACCTTTACACTTGATTTTACTTTTGCATTACAATAGTAACACTTGCTGTTTATCTTTTTTTCACAGTATTTGCAAAAAGTATAGCCACACGGCATTAGTGTTTGATCTTTCTGCGCCGACAAGCATATTGCACAATAACAGTTCGTCCCTTGCCTCTTGCTTTGATTTGGACAATTCTCTCCAATGAGCCACGAGCAACTTGTTTTCCCTCTTTTCCCATTCCGTTTCGGACAATGTAACCGTTGATGAAGGTTTTGTATAGGATTTCCGCTTGCGTAGTTCCCTGATGCCTTTCATGCCTTTCGATTTCAGAGTCGTAGGGCTAATGATGTCTAGAAGTTCGTCCTCATCATCTCTAATTGTTTCTGTTTAATAGGAAAAAAATGAACGTCAGTGAAAAAAATGTCATTTTAAACAAGTCAAAATAATACAAGTTGGAAATAAAACATTTTTTTTCAAACTCACCAATTTCGTCACCGCCTTGGTTTTCTTCCAAGAGTATTTTCGCAGCTGATATGATATTCGACATGTCCTCGTCGTTAGCCGGCGCTCTAATTTCATTCTCATACAATTTCAATTTGAAAAATGTCGACATGCTGGTCTTGAATAACCAAGGATCTTGACCAAGATTAAAGTTAATGCAAGTTACCACGTTATCAATATTTTGAATCAAGTGCTGGGCTCTTTGCTTGACAAAACTGTCCAGATGACTCTTCATCATAAAAAAATTGTGACTGCACTGATCGATTGTCTGATACGGAACAAAACAAAATTGTTTTAACCAATTAGAACTCTTCACGCCCCTACTTTTTTATTGACCAATCAGGTTTTAGTTACAAAAGTTTTACTATTTTCAGACTCGGATTGTGGACGCCCTGTTGAGATATGAAGAGAAATATGCAATGAAACGGACCGGTAATTAGTAAATGCCACCAGAGTTATTTGGAGCGTTACATAAGCAAAATTCTTATGGAACACTTGACTTCAAGTGTTTAAGTACCTACTTGAATTAAAAGTCGTGGGATCTACTTGTTTATCGCAAATGCTTGCTCAGAGGAGAATATGTTGACTAATCAGAAACGAACACGTTGATTTAATTATTTATTTGCGTATATATATAATTCGATTTCATTTTTTGTTCCGATAGTCTAGGACTTACAAAATGACATTTAATATGAATAATTCATATACGGATAACTATCTTCCCAGCATGGCGAATACTACCACCACCGATGATATTTTGAATATGTTTTGTGATGACGAAGTATATACAGCAACAACGGGATTGCAAATGAAGAATAAAATGAAAACTAACAAAAAGTCAACGAATAAAAAAAAGGTAAGATATTTTTTGTATTTAACTGATACAGCATAAAATGAATTACATTTCACAATACTTTTGCCTGTAAGTACTTTGAAGGTTTGAATTATTTGGAGCAGACTGTAAAAGATAAGCTTTGAATAACATTGCGATACTTTAGTACGGTGGAGTTAACATCAAATTTGTCTATAGAGATAAATAATATACAATTATCTATTCTAACACGATCCGCAGCAGTTGCTATATAAACATATAGCGAAATTGCCTATACCATGAATCAACGATAAAATATAGCTCTTCCATTCCACCCTACGATTGTAACACGACTGTGAGTCTGTTATATACCGACTATAAAATACTCGGCTTTTTCAGTGCTACGTAATAGTAATAAAAAGTACATCAAACTTTCTGAAACAAACAATTTCTAACTGATGAATTTATTTGTTTATATTTTTACCGTAAGAAAATGTTTCAGCCCGGTAAGTTTCAACTTCAACACCAGTGCATCTATGTCTGGTCGTGTGTGTAGTTTACACTTTCTGCGTTGTAGGCACCACAAATATCAACTGGATTCTACTTTGACAGTAAATAAATTATAATTTATCTTCCAATCTTCCAGACGTGTTTTATAAGCCTGCCGCAATGTTCTGGCGTGTATGTTTCAGTGCCATCATGTAGGTGACGTGCACTATTTTTAGAAACTGCATATATAAACTTTGAATGAAGTATTTACTTCTGATCTCTAAATCCGACCATAGATGTTATTGAAAATAACATTTTTTACAGCAGTAACTACTTAATACTTTAATTAAAATTTGCTGAATATCGGAACATTTCGTTTTATGCAACGCTTTCCATTCGTGGGGAGGTTTTTATAATAGCATGCGGCCAGCCGAATGACATATCGAGCTAAAATGTAGTGCTGTTAAATGCGAAGGATTTGCGTGGTTGGAATCGAAATAATAAATATGTTCCAATATATTTATTATTTCTTAATTACAGATTCATGAGTAACCTATGTATAGTAAAACATATATTTTTGTCCCCGTCATAAAAATAAACAGCAATCTGCTCAAGTGATTGATAAATGCTAAATTAAATTAAAATCAAAGCTCCGAGAGTCTGCCTGATGATAATTAGGGAGGTTTTATATTATTTTTGTTCAAAATTTGCTCAAGCGCGTGATAAAAAGCGGGTTATGTTTTAGTACATAAATGGTTTGTAAGCACGCATAAAAAGCTAGCAATTTAAGCTCACTTATAGTGTACGAGTCTAACTTGGCCATTTTTCTGAATTCAGTATGTGTATAGAACGCAAAAATAAAGCCTGAGTTTTTTTCATGATTGAATAGCCGCACTTTGATGTGATCTCATCTGTTAGTATTTTAGTAATGACTTTGTTTGTTTTTATATATGTACTTGGTGGTAGAGAATTGAAACCAACTATTGTTATTTTGTTAAGCACTGGTATGTACTAAGTACTCTTTTCGCTTAAGCTCAAATAAGGATAGGTGTCTACTTATTTTTAAGCTCGCTTTAACAATAGTGAAGGGTCTACTTATTAGCTGATCGGCGTATTGAAATCAGCTGTTCAGAAGTAAGTTTCATGAAGTCGTTCGTTTCATTTTAATCAAATTCATATTTTTCACAAAAACGTTTTTGCTAACAAATTTATGCTTTAAAGAAAGTAACGTGCATGAAAGTCAAGAATATTACCACCACGCCATTGTGTCGTTGGTTAATTATATAGGTTATTTCAGTAAATATAGATATGTGTCTATTTTCTTCTTCAGGCAACCAAAAGACCGGCAATTACACCGGTTATAAAACAAGACAATAAGAGAGCGACAACGACTTTACAGGTCGGAGAAAGTGGTTACATCGAATTGACAAACCGACTTACAGAATTTAACAACGTGTACCAGAGTGTAATAGCGTTGAAAAATAAGTACGCCACCGGCACCAATATTCAAAAAGACATAAAATATTGCGAAGAATCGTTGAAAAACATGGTGTGTAATATCGAACAACGCATTAATCAAATACCACATTGTGGCCTTTGTATGAAGTCTTCGATGTAAATTCGCCAAAACTCCTAGGTTCGTGCGGACACAGTTTTTGTTGTTTAACATGTTTTCCCACCTATTGCAATCAGTCGACCGAATCTAGGCATTGTTTGATATGATATGTAATATGGAAGTAGACGTGACCATCTTAAAATAAGGGAACAGACACAACGATTCTAGAACAACATCGAGTGCAAGAACTAAGTTAGACAAGCTTATGGCGATGGATTAATTTTGGAATGGCGGTTTCTTTGTCTGAATATAATTGTCTCTGGTTTTTTTTTTTTTTTTTTTTTTTTTTTTTTTTTTTTTTTTCATAATTGTATTAATTTATGTAATTGTTGCATTTTTGATGATGTGATAAACTTGCACACCATATGTAAAAGTTATTTACATAGTAAATAGCGGGGGGAAAGTACTTGTGTATCTAAGTTATAGTAAAAGGATCATGAATTCATGATATAACAATAACTACCCATTAATCTTCATACGAATTACGACTACTTACTACAATGCGTTTCTATGCCAGTCATGCACACGGGGAAAACCAAGGCATTATTGCTGCGCCTACAGTAAAATGTCCAATTCTTGAAACGATATAATGTCTTCCTGAATAGCAAAATATGACTGGATGAAAACTCGGATCTAATATAATTATAAATAGTTTAACAATAAAAACACATGCTCGTTACAACATGAGACTCCGAATGAGTACTGTTGTAAAAAAAAAAATAAAAGAGAGCGAGATATTGTATCTATATGTAGATATTTGGTAACATGCATTGGAAACTATTTTTTTTAATTCTAATCGAACAATTGAAGAGGTGGATTTAAGATTTCAAAATACGTATACGGACTAGAACAAAATGAAGACTATTTATTTTCTCAAGATCAGCTAGAGAGTGCTAGACAAGATACGCGTGTTTTTGCGAGCCTACTTGCAGGAAAATTCAAAAACGCCGCTTTTGAAAACTGGTATCAACTGGTGTTGCTGCGTACGCGTTTGTGTCAGATGTTTCTGTATTTGAATGAAATCGGTGAAGAAGACAGAAACATTTTGTTTGTTGATGCATTCATTACCCGTCTTGATGATATGGAGTTTAATAGCTGGATAAGATCTGCGGACGGAAAATGGAATAACTTTTTAAATCAATGCGATAAAGTGAGAAGTGAAATACCCAGATAAGATATCAAGACGACAAAATGAAATAACTTTATGAAAGATAGATTGATAATGCAATATTTTCATTTGTATGTATTTTGCATATGATGTTAATGATAAGGTTGTTATACATTAGTCATAGATGAGACATTTCACTTTCCCTTTTACTTGATCAATTGTTTATAGACATGTTATTCGTAAAAAATACATTGAATGTGTTGTTCCTTTTTTGTATATATTAAAAGTAGCTGTAATCATGTAACGGCGGGCAGTTAACCTAACCAGCGTTCCTAGATTCAGTACAAATTTGTTCTCTGCAAGTAACTGACAAAGGAGGACGAATAATTCATCTTGACAGTTGAAAACATATGCACTGCCTGGGGATTGAACTAAAGAACAACACTCTATCTATTGGGCTAAGCGAATGAGTTAGTGCCTGATCTTGATCACATTGAATGATCGCCTCGCAAAGAGAATAGTTATTTACGAGACATAAGGATACATATTTATATCATCTATGGTCTTATCCCTCTAGCCTATAAAAGTTTGTTTAACACCATTTTTCAACCTAAAAGTATCATAGAATGAAAAATACAAAAGAAATAACCTCTCTGCTCAGTATTTAATATCTAAACTAAACAGCAAGAAGTTCATATAATAGAAATTTCGCAATGTTTTCACGAGAAGTCGCCACGCTTTGTTGATGCGATCTTCTGGTAAATTTAGGAAAGTCCTTCGGTATTTTAACAAAATTGCTCCATCATTGTTCCAACACTTGATTGTCTCGTGAACTTCGTTATTAGTAACGACATATTTCGTCCAGTCGTGAACATTTATGGCATTCATATTCAGATTTATTTCTCCATTTTTTACGACGCTCGATATACGTTTTTTAAACTTTTCAAAAGTATCTGGCTTGCTTAACCACACGAAAATCTTGTATTTGTTATTCAAACCCTCGGATAAAACCGAGTGTAATACGATTTCATATAATTCAAAATCGAGTATTAACCTCAATGAAATCCAAGGTTTCTTCACAAAATCTTCATAAATTATCTTGCATAAGTATGGAGGTAATACGTCCCGTTCCATTTTTCTTGTTTTTGGTTTTGAAATAAAACAAAACAAATAGTTATAATATTTTACATGACGAGGGCGACTCTTTCTTATTTTTAAAGGTTACTTTGCAGGCCATCCATTCCCCGAGATCCGCTTTGAACAAATTCAGCCCGCGCTTATCAAACCAGTAGCAGAAATCCGAGATTACTCCTTCGTTTAACCTCAACGAATCGCGTTGAACGCATTATTCAATCAAAGTACTGAAAGTACAGTGAGGCTGGCTACCACAAAACACTGAATGAAAACTGTGCGGGAAAGATGTTTGCAAACTCTTAGATTATGGGTTCTCCATATCAAACTAATGCGAGCATAGGGTATTGTTGTGATTGTGATGAATCACCTTGGTTAACTTGTGAAGGTAGTGTAAGGATATTACAGACTATAGATGGTGTGAAAAAATACATTGTTTTTGCTTCATTAATGATAAAAACGGCACATGGGAATCTGAAACCGCAGAAATTAAAATCTTACAAAAAGTCAGGTTCCGAGAACGTAATGCAATCAAACCACATAGGATAACGTGCGAAAATCACTGTTTATTCGAGAAACCTAGTTTTTCAAATGTGAACCATGGTGTACGATTGATATATTAAATTTAAAAAACGACTATGGTTCACGGCATAACCTATATTTACGAGTTTACGAGCATGAACCCTGTTTACGACCGTGGTTTATGATCGTGACCATGGTTTACGGACGTGACATATATGGAAATTGTCCAATAATAACATGAACGCAGTTTCACTGTCGAAAAACTAGGATTAACGATGGATAAACTAGGTTTTTTCGAACGTAAAAGTATGTATTCTTTCGAGCAAAAAAATAAAATTATTTCGTAAACCATAGTTCATGCTTGTAATGTAGGTTCACGTTGTTAAAGTTCAATCGAGAAACCTAGTTTATCGGACGTAAACATGGGTTCAAGAGAGTAAACTATAGTTTACTTCTATTATCCTGTGTGTTCGCTCGAAAATTATGTAAGTATTCAACCAAGAATGTAATTATTGGATAATATGATTGCCGAGAACCATTGTTAACGGACGTGAACCTATGTTTACGGTCGTAAATCTATGTTCACGGTCGTTAACCTAAGTTCTCGATCGTTAACATATGTTCACGTTCGTAAACTATGCTTTACACTCGTGAACCCTGGTTTACTCCCGTAAACATAGGTTCACGCTCGTGAACTTAGAATAACGGCCGAAAATATGGGTAAGTATTAGAAAAATCTGGTTTTACGTTCGAAAAACCTAGTTTATCGGGAATTAATCCTAGGTTTTCGACCGTGAACCTGGGTTCACGTTATTGTTGGACAATTCGCGTGCCATAACCGTTTATATAGGTTTCTAAAGAAGCGATAATAAACATTGAGGGACATAATATCAGGTAAAATATAAAGGTAACAAACACAACATTTACATTTCGGAATGCAATCCCCCTCCCCTCCACGAAATACGTCATGTATGAATGTATGAACACTGATCAGATGGGGCTATTTTCTTGTCGGTATGAGGATAATTTTGGGCTCGAGTCCCGCTACAAACCGGACTGTTAATGATTATTGTCTAGTCATGTTCCTTCCCTAATACGATGGTTAGGAAAGTTGACGTACCCGTAGGTTTTATTTCTGTCCTATGGTTATTTATGAATACAAAGAGCAAGGCCATTTTAAGAGTTGGAGCTTAATTTCTGTCCAATTAAATCCTTTTACTCGAGGCTCCCTAGAAAAATTGTATTCGACAATTTTTTTTTTGTGTCTTATAATTGTTACGCAATACTTTGAGGTCTGATTTAGAAAAAAAAAATTGGTAAAATGAATTCTCTTCGATCGTTTTGCGCAATGGCTATCACTTTCAAATTTGTCTCTGTTTCAACTGGAGGGAAAAAAAACAACAACATAATTTATGTAAAATTAACAAATTAAAAAAACAACAACGACACGGTAAAAGTCGTTTAAAAATGAATCACAGTGCGAAAATATGTTAACTTCAGGACTGTATTAAGTTAATGTAATTGTTAAACATTAATAATACGGGTCCACTATCTTGATAGACCTTAAAAAAGTGAAAACGTGTTCTTAAACAAAACTCGCTTACATCTACGCTCCTATCCTAAATTTGTCTCTGTTTCAGCTAGAGAAAAAAAACAACAACAACATAATTTATTCAAAATTTACAAATAAAAAACAAACAAACAAACAACAACGACCCCGTAAAAGTCGTTTTAAGAAGGTATTAGATCACTAATAGAGAACCTCCTTTTTAAAGAGTATTCAATTCCTACCATAAAACTACTTTTACTGCAGTTCTTAGGGGTGCGTAGGTTCAAGCCCTACTGGGACCAAATTTTTTTCCCTTATTTTCCTTTTTTACTAGTAAGTTTTTACTTCTTTCAAGACTTATTATTGATTTTTTGTACAAAAATGGAAAAAGATGAATCTTATAAGCGATTTCTTGGTGTTCAAAGTGAATTTACTACTTAAACAGAAGGGGTAGAGTTATACATCTTTAAAAATATTGAGTTACACGCGGTGAAAGTTCTCTATTTTGCTTTCACTCTTAGATTATATATTGTGGAAGAAATTTAGGTAGGTTTTACATCTTTCCTAAGGTTATTTTTAAATGGAGTAAGCAAAATCCAAAACAGAAACACATCATTCGACCTTATTTTTTCAATGTTGAAGTATGAATTCTGTCTCATTAAATCCGTTTACTTGAGGCACCATAGAAAAAAATGACATTAACATTTTTATTTTGTGTTTTATAATTGTTTACCAATAGTTTGATGTTTCTTCTATTGAAATTAATGGTAAAATGAGTTCTCTGCAAACGTTTTGGATAGTGGCTATCACTTTGAAATTTGTCTCTACTTGAGCTCGAGGAGATACCATAAGTTATTCAAAATTTTTAAAAAACGGCACGGTAAAAGTTGTTTAAAATTTGCAAAATAGTGCAAAACACGGTTACCTTTCAGAATATACCAAGCAAAGGCCATTTTGTAAACATAACTATTAGTGACCTAATACCATAATTAAGATGGACCACAGTGCAAAATTATATTACCTTCAGGACTGTATCAAGTTAATGTAATTGTTAAACGGGTCCACTGTCTTAATATAAGCTGAAAACAGTTGAAAACGTGTGTTTAAACAAAACACACTTACATCTACGGTGATGAAGTACGTTTTTTATATCTTTCATTCGTATTCGTCAGAATGTTTAAAACGAATTTAGTATACAAATAGCCTTAAAAACTGCTGTTAAATCAAGTAATGTTATAGTTCTATTGTAAATGTAACATTATTTCTATAGCAAAATATAGCATGTACGCTGTTTAGGTATATAACACGTAGAATGTGGTCATTTGTTTTTTCTCACGTTACTGTGGAAATTCCATGCAGCGATTTCGTTCCGTAGTACGTATAGCAAATGATCTGAAAGAATAGATTCTTAAAGCCCACAATATAAGACCTGACATAACTCATATCACTATAAGTTCATTTTAATTGATATTTCATATTTCTTGTTAGGTCGTAGAATAGTGCGCAGTAATGTAACTCATATCGACAATTGTTTCTCGGAACCAGCGTTTGTTTGATCAGCATTTATAGACCGGGGTCATAATCTATAACGAAGCGGTCAACAGTGTTGAGTTACGAAAAAGTTCCATTCATACGGACATTTCATTCATAGAGGCGAATTAATTTACCATCATCAGGTAATATTTTCTAATGTTATCTTTCAAGTATTTACGTTCGAAAAATAAAACATTATTATAACATGTTTGAACAAGTAGATCTATTGAAACAGGAAAGTTTAACAATCTTTATACAACTCTATGGCAAAACTGATAAAAGTGGCGGACTATTTGAATTGCGCATGAAATTGTATTTTGTGTTGTCAGTCTCAGCACCTGTTTAACTTTGTGGAAACCCGATATATGGTTATAATAGTCTGGCGAATATCGCCAGCCTAATAAGCAGTCCTAGAAATGCGAACACCTACATTATATTAAACCAACGTATTTCTCGGAGGTCACGGATGATATTGTCTAAAGCGGTCATCAGAAACGCTTTGTTATATAAAAATTGAAAAACGTCGCCGCATGTAAACAAAGCACAATACTTCTGTTCAATCTCTGTAATGAATGGCTTCATACCGTTTAAAATATGATTTAAGTCGTGTCCATTATAGTTATCTCCAGTAGCACTTTTAACTTTCTCGGCAGCATATAAATTCTATTATTTAGTATTTTCGAGTTCGCCGTTCGCAGTTGCCGTATTGCCACAAAACGCACAAAAAGTCGGACTAGATAACTATGTTACCAAAGAAATGTATTTAGCACACATACAACAATATGTAAAAGATGACGAACAACATTAGCAAGAATAATGAAGAGGTAAAAGAAATATGTCTGGTTGCAGTCGCTCTCAGTTACTGTTTTTGAGGGACGGGTTTCGTAGGAGACAGTGGCAACATCTCGTTGTTACAATAGCTAACAATAATAATTAACTTACGAATTGCACCGCCATCTCAACGAGATTCACGAACTCGGAACCCCTCTTTTTTTTTACGAATGAGCATTTTTTTGACCATCTACAATGTTCGATCCAAGGATCATCTTCCTCCGACCAATTACGCATATCGATTCCGCACAATCGCCAAGTCCGGCATAAAATAAGTCCGCTTCTGCCAGACAAGCCGGTGATACATCCGTTCGTTCCCAAGTATTAAAGCTGTCAGTTTTGACAGTTTTAATGGCATATTTCGGATATTTAGGATAATCGCTACTTGTCTCGCCAGTCGGTTGGATCGTAGTTGCTTTGATTGGAACATTGACCTCGGAATTACGGACAAGAAAGCTGCAGTTCGGGTTCATTTGTCGATGAATATCTATTATTTTATCGTTTTCGCTCCAGTGACTTTTACTCAGATCACAGCAATAACATACTACTTCGCCTCCTTTGTTAGCGTAATAAAACCCTGCTTCCGCGGTTCGAATTTGTTTTCCTTCGGATATGAACGAAATTCACAAAATCTCAGCATTTCGTACCGCATGGAATTTTGTGGCTGTACATTTTGTCCTTTGGCTATTTTATCCGCTATTTTCATCCACGAATTCATATTTCTCTTACAAAAAAACTCCGACTTTTCATGAAGATAATATTTCTTTATTTCATAGAAATGTAAACTAGTGTTTTACTGATAATTATTGTAAAAATATAGAAGAAAAAGTTTTATTTTTTGTGAGTTAATTACCAAAATAATACACGTGAGGTAAAGGACAGCCTTCTTCTTCGGTACCCTAGTACGCCTGTAGTATCTTAGTAATTTTTTAACATCAGCACGGCATTTGTGTAACTTTTCAATTCCGCCCTTGCCTATACAATTGTCGGAGACCGTAATATCTTGCTGGGATAATTGATATCGTCCGGATCACTCGGTAAATAATATATCTTGAATGCACCAGTCTTTTCCGGGTTTTGTTTGTACCAACAATTTTCTACCTGGCAATAAGCGTAATGGCTCTCTTTGATTTCGTAAGCGACTTTGTCAATTACCCGATGTAACCATTGTTTATAATTTTCCCCAACAGGAGGTTTTTTTAAATAATTGTCGACGTCGGCGTATAAAAGTTCTGTGAGCGAATTAACTTCATCGTCTATCATACAACAACTCTGAAATTTTACGATCGATGAAATTTTGGTGTCTAGTACATTATCATCGATAATACCTATTTGATTTCCTAAGTCATATTTCTCGTAAATGTCTTTAGTATAACGCTCCACGGCACTTTCCCAGTCCTCTTTGATACCCATGGTTATTTCTCTCTTCCCTATACGCTTGATTATATAGCCGTTGAATATATACTATTTATAGAAAATATGTATATATATCTGGTTCGTATTTTCTATAAAAACAATTATGGAACGTCAAGCCGATGACCGTTCTACTTACTGCTTCATTTGCAAGATCAAGTTTACGTCTCAATCACACGCAGATAGCCATTATAGTGGTAGACATCATAGAAAGAAGTATTCATTCTTTGACTCGGGAGACAACTTATATTGCGATATTTTCAACGTATCGTTAACTGGACAGGATAACGCGCGTCAACAATACAATGGCAAAAAGCATCATAGGAAAGCATCGTTATTTGAAAAAGAACAAGTGTTTCCTTTGTTCTGCGAGATTTGTTATTCTAATTTCACTTCGCAGGAAAACGCCGAAGCTTATTTCAATGGTAAAAAGTATAAGAAAATGGAAAATAGATTTTTGTAAAATTACGGTTTATCTCGGTATATAAGGGATATTATATCTTTTGGGAGAAAAGAAAAAATGGCACCGAAATATTCTGCGAATCATCTAGTATCTATAGGAGATTCTCATTCCAGCATAGTGCATCTCGGGTTTTAGGAAGAAAGTTTAACTCAATGAAATTTTATATATTAAAAACAAATCTGAAACCGGATTTCTCCATTGTGCACTCTGGACAACCATACACCGACATGTATGTAAATTCACGTTTAATTAGTCGTTATAAAATGGATATAGAATGCGCATTACGTGATTTTCTAGAAAGGAAAGGTTGTCTCAACGTTGAATACAGAGATTTGCCCAAAGTGACGATCAGGTTCAACTTCAACTTTCCTACATGGATGTATGTATTGAGAAAATACGTATCAAAATATCATCCAAACATCGAACTCGAATGGTGCGAACACAGTTTGAATCCAGTGGCATAATTTGAATACCTTTAACACTAGAAGACCGCTAGGTAATGCCACACACCATATATCTAATTTCTATGCCTTTCTGTTTCACACATGAAGATTTTTAAACATATTTTTCCTTTTGTTTACTATGGCAACCACATTTCTGCATTGAATGAAATTGTTTTAGCAATTTGTATGTGCGTCACCCATGTATCATTCCCGTGAGATTGTTTAAAAAAATATCCCAATAGTTTTTCTCAAGAAGATTTTGAACGGACGGACGACAGGCAGTGAATTCCCCTAATTTTTCGAATATCAACAAGTGATATAATCTAAACTCGAAAAGTCGTTTATTTTCCTAGAACATTCAAAATGTACACAATCAATAATACTTAAAACTCAAATAAGAAATGGCATACAGTTCTTTTTTGTAAACATTATATTTGTAACATTAAATATTGCGTTTTGTAAGCTAAATTCAGGGTTCCATATTTTAGTGTGTCTTGTATAAGGAAAACGTGAGCTCAAGCTAAAACAAAACATAATCAAAAAGTAGAAAGGTCATTTTTTAAGTAGAGAAATTTTGGTTTGAAAACGTGTAAACACGTTTAACCTAGTAATCGAACTGTACACATCTATGCCAATACACAATAATCAGATGACGTCAAGTCACGTAATGTTTAATCTACGAAGTGCGAAGCGTGCAGTGAAGTCTGAAGTCTGAAGAATGAAGAATGAAGTTTGAAGTGAGAAGTATGAAGTGTGAAGTGTGAAGTGTGATGTCTGAAGTGTGAAGTATGAAGTATGAAGTTTGAAGTACTTTCATTATACGGGTGTTTTCTATTTTTACATTTCTTGTATTACTATTTTGATGCAAGCTTCCACATTAGTGTGTGAAACAATGTTCTGTTCTGTGTAATATTTGTCTTATCTTTAATTAAAGTCTTAACACGATCTTAATTTTCACAAGTCGCGCAAACTGCCTAGCAATTAGGTTGCCGTAAGATTCTTTGTTTACGTATGAAATATCAATCCGATGGCACGTAATGCTATGAGATCCGTAAAGTGCGCATTTTTGCTGACTTTGTTCTCTGATGTCTATATAATGTCCAAAGCCTAGCTTATGTAAATCGTGTACTAGACACCGTGCGACAACTTCAGTAACATGAAAATTTTTCTTTAAACTAATCCCAATGGTATTTCCATTATCGTCTACTATACTTGTACATGAAAACAATCTTTTCTGTATCTCTGATTTTATTTCATAAATATGCAAAGATATTTCATCAAAAAAAAAAACAGTCAGCAGTCAGGTTCTTTCTTTAACGTAGGCATTGTAACTGAAAATACAAACTTCAAGTAGGAGCTATCTATATTATATGTATGTGAAGTTAACAGCATCAGAATACAAGGACTGAAAAAATTATTAAAATATCATTTCTTGAAAAAGAGTTATTTGAGCTGAAAAAAAAATGATCCCGGATGAAATATTTGGAAAAAATGGAGACAACTCCGCAAAGACTTTATGATAGGCTTAGGTAACAATTGACCTAGTACCTCATGCAAACTACCCACTTTTTACCTCTAATCATGAAAAAAGCATGCAGACTTGCCACATGGATTAGCAACCTGAATACAAAACTATGTAAAGATCAAATAATTGATTGCCCTGGGGAAAGTAGGACTTTTTTTGTGGTGAAATTTGTCAACAAAGAGACGATTTTTTTAAAACGTCAGAACCCACAGAAATTCACAAGGTGAAATATGTTGAAAAGGCTACTGCTGGAAAGAGAACAATCTCAGGTACCCATACATATGTGTCAAAGTATGGGAAAAATATCCAGAAATATGAGAAAATCGAAGAAATCAATTTCAAGACAGTTAGATGCATAACTGTGTAATCATACATGGCATGTATCATAGATAGGTTACTTTTCCCTTGCACTGATATAACATGGGCAGGATTAGGATTAAGAAACGATTTTCACTCAACAATTTCACTATATAATTAGATTGTTTCCCTTGCGTAAAGAAGGCTTAGGGTAAGTCTCTATTTAACGTGCTCAGCATTGTCACTATGAATTTTCCACCAACAATATGTTCAACTATATCTGGAAATTAAATGAAAATTTAAATAAACACTGTGTTTATATCTTTATTTTATTCCAAATCAAATAAAAAAGATGTTCATGTACTACAAAATAAAAATAGTTCCATTCATAAACGTTGCGGATAAATTATCAATGATCAAACCTGTCTCCGTTCATACAACCATTTAGATTATACTTTGACAAGATCTATTGCAATAACGCATAAGAGCCCAAGGTAACATCACTGCGTTGCAGCTGTCTATTCGGACAAGGTCAGTTCCTGATTCATGTGAGGTCATGTAGAGTTCATCTTTGATTCCTATGCATGTATTTTAATAGTTTTGCATTTGTTTTGTTATAAACAGAGTGTCACAAACAGATCAGAATTACATACTTAATACTGCTATTTATAGGTCACTGTGATGAATGTTTAGAGTTAAGGTTTAGTGTTTGCTTTAAAATTTGATTTTCATGCAAACTATTTGAGCCGTGCCATGGGAAAACCAACATAGTGGCTTTGCGACCAGCATGGATCCAAACCAGCCTGCGCATCGGCGCAGTCTGGTCAGGATCCATGCTGTTCGCTAACAGTTTCTCCAATTCCAATAGGCTTTAAAAGCGAACAGCATGGAGCCTGACCAGACTGCGCGGATGCGCAGGCTGGTCTGGATCCATGCTGGTCGCAAACCCACTATGTTGGTTTTCTCATGGCACGGCTCATTTGTGTTTTACAAAGTTACATTTTGTACACTGTCAGGTGACATGACATTTGTAACAGGGAAATGTATGTAAAGTCATTTATTTTCTGCTTTATCCCAGCGCAAAATGGCATTACTGTTCACGATTGCTCCAGAAAACAGAAAATAAATCTACCAAAACCCGCCCACCAGACCTCTCAAGGATTTGATTTACACTGGATAACATGTTGGCGAAATTGACGTAATCGTGTGTTGAATGTATTTTGGTTCTATAACATTTTAAGCGAGAACAAAAGGTTCGCTTAACATGAAATGGTGGAAATTAGTAGGTAAACAAGATACAATGTCAGTAATATTGTTCTGCCGGCACACCTGCCAAGGTCCGGGAACAGTTGTTGAAGGTTTAGGGATCGAACGCAGAATGATCACAATCCAGGCTTAACATCTAGCAAGGAAACAAGGCTGTAATCCAGTCTACATATTTATTTTCATGTCAGGATTTTTAATATAAATAAATAAAGCAAGAAGATTCACTGTAGAATAACATCTTCAGTAACTTTGGAAGCCGAGGTAGTCAGGTTACAATTATATAGGCTGTTATAGGGAAGCTCTCCAGATGACCATTATAAATGTATAGAAATAGGGTACCTCTCCGGTTTTCCTTCTTTTTGACATAAATATAGTGAGTGGAGCTCAGTGGAGCTATTTATTTATCAGTAGAGAGTTGCAGCGTTCTGTACTAGAACTTTGGTGGAGACGATTGATAAAATAAAATGACCAAATTTCGGGGTTTATATAGTCTTGGAATATGTTCCACTGATGTCACCAGTAAATGACATCAGGAGAGCCACTCCACTTTGTTCGATTAAATTCGGAACAGGGAATCGGTAAAGTCCGTCGCGGTACGCGCTTACGGAAGTTATCGAAGTAACCGGAAGTGGAAAACCAATACAGGAGGAGCTGAAATTGAAACGTACGATTGACCAAAATATTGAATTATTATGGGCTTATGTGGAAGAATCTGGGTGGAGCATCGGAGGAGTTGGATAAAGTAAAGGTAGATCTTTCGATCGAGACCGGGTTTTATAAATGTCATGGTAAACTAAAGGGTAGAACGATGATAAACATAATCTGATACCTCGGCGTTCTCAGACATCAACAAATTATACATGCGGTTTAGAATAAATAAGTAGCCTTTCAAGGTCTGACGAGACGAGTAGCCTAACATTGCACCCTCCCCAATATGGAATTCAGTCCCTGAATTGGAAGAAATGGTGAGTAATATAAAATGGGTATAGTAAAAAAATGAAAATTGGTAATTAATTGCCAATTAAGATTTGAAAGGGAGGTAATCACGTCAGATCTTGAAATAAGTTTTCATCATTTAAGTTTTATATAATATATAATGTAAATACGTAAGACTGAGTTTTTAAAATTAATTTAGATAACAACAATAATCTTAGATATATTCATACAGACATTCTTTAAGAGATACAGACATACGGTTTCTTGAATAAAATCAGTTACTCCTAATATACATATAGTCATGTCATTATCAAGTATTCACCTAATCATCTCTATCATTTTAAATTCATTTCAGGTAAATAAACAGGCATATGTAATAATATCATGAGATTCGTGGACGGCTGTCCAGAAACAAGACAAGAAGTGTAAGGTACGTGTTCAGCAATTCAAACATGAATATAGTTCAAACATTAATATACAGTCATACTTGGCTAAATGAGTGGCAATTATACAAATACCCAGTTAAGTCTTTCACACTTAAGCATTTATACTTAGGTAACAATATTAAACTGAACTCTTTTTAATTTTTAAACAATAACTAGTGAACAATTTCTCAAATTAACAGTAATATGTCATACAATATTTAAGAACAAGTCATTTATCCTAATTTGTTGCAATCTGTTTTAGGAGGAGCTATTCCTTGGCCAGAAGAATAGTCCTAACAGGCAAAAGATTCCTATAGTGATAACTACAGGTAAAAGGAATAGGTAATACATTGCTACCTAAATTTAGTAATCATTTACATAAATGACTTAGTAAAATTCAGAGTAATTAATAATAATAATAAATCATTAAAATTCTTAAGTATTTACATACCACAGTACTGTAATAAATTTGGACAATTCAAATGTCCTTAAACTTTCTCAGAATCAGTCAGTTAATATATGGGAAAGTGTACACAATTAGTCATATCCGGGCAGTATAGTCATTTTAATATGGTCATTTCTAACCAGTTCCAACTTCCTAAGGCACAAATCACTTATTACGTCAAAAATGTTTAAAAATATCTACATGTCTATCTATTACATTATTTTTTTTTTTTACATGTAATTACAGGTACCGGTGTCATGTAACAGGCTCAATCATTGGCTATGTATAACAGATGAATAAGTAAATAGGTAGAGTATAATGATTGTATGAATATGCTGTGCACAGACTTTAACAATATCCAGAGTTATTTTTCTTCACCCAAGTTTAATAAATGTAGGTATCCAAATCCTCACAAGTGCCAGGCCTACGTATAAAATGATTGGTTAAACGGAAAAGGAGATATTTCTATCACAAAATGAATATGAATCACATGGCACAATAAGTACAAAAATGGGGAGACAAAAGGGCTTGCACAACCCTGGGCGCCAATATAATAATACAATAATAATACCTGTCGGGATCCCAAAAAGTGACTGCCTATTAAAGGAGGAAACGGAGTTTTAACCCCCGGCCCACCGGCTTATGTCAAACAACACATGTAAAGGTGTGTGAAATGGCACATGTAAAGGTGTGCAAGGTACATGTAAAAGGTGTACCCGCAGGGCCTCCAAACGAACATTCTGAATCAACTTTTCATACCGAGAACCCTGCTAAGGCTCATGAGCAAATAACAATAGGACAGGATTTTTTTTAAGTCAGCAATAGATGTAGGCCATAAAGTAGTAACATCTTCTGGTTACCAAAACAAGTCTCCCATAATATTATAGTATTCTATTAGTAATAGCAAAAATAACGCATGTGCTGACAATGATTTATATACATATAAAATTGTGCAATATACAATTAGACCGTACGGAACCTTTACAGTAAAATACTAGTACTCATGGATACCTTTCAGTTAATATTTAAAATGCCTGTTACTATAATTATACTATTAAGTGTAAATACTCCTTATTGTTTAATACATTTTGCATAGTTTCAAAAAAAAAAATGTATCTTACTATCTTTCAGTGTGCCTCCTAAATACAAATAAACATGATTAGTCATCTCCGGGAAGTAATGTCTAAGTCGGGTATGTACTCAATAATTTTACAATACACATATATCTTGCAAAATGCATTACCATATATAATACTGACAATTATTGCAAAAATAATGCTTACATTATCACCTAATACCTTAATAAATTCAAAATTATTTTCTAGGTTTCAAAAATCTTTTATCAGGAAGTGTGTCCCTTCCCCCCTTACAAAATAGGTGTGGGTAGGTCTAAAACAGGAAGTAATGTTTTTTTTTTGTTTTTTGTTTTGGGAAAATAAAAGATTTTTGGTTACATAAATATACTCTAAAACTGCTAAAGAATAATATCATTAATTCTACAGTAATTAGAAAAGTTCTGAATTCTGTTGTTCAATTGATTTAATGTCTTTATATATTTAGTTGATGGTGCCCAGCTTGAGATGTCGTAGATGTGTCTCCAGTTTCCTAGTCAGTTCACAGATATTGTAAAATCTCGATTCCATAAGGATTTCTTCCGTGATGGTGATATTAGAAGGTAATAAGCTCTGGGGTATAACACAGCCATTGCGAAGAAAATTTAGGAGGTATTCAAAATGTTTCCCGCTTCTATCTATGAAAATGGTGTTGTCGGTAACTGTTAGGTTCTTGTTTCTCAAATGTGCTAGAACGGATTCAGGAGAATTTGAAAGAGTTTTGTAGCTTGTATTAAATGTAACGCCTCCAATATTTAATTTAATGAATGTCTTTTGAGTTTCTTCTATATAGTTTATGGTTTGTTGTACGTGTTCTTCTGTGGGAATGTCCTCTGGTTCTGGGTCAAACTCGTGATCAATGCTGTCAGTGAATTCATTTTCTGTTTCATCCATGTCGATATCGTCGTATGTGACCACTTTACGCATTGAGCTAATGTTTATTTGATTTATGTCGGACAAGTTTGGATATAGTATCTCTTCTCTTAAGCAGGTGTTGTTGGTCTGTTTAGTTACTGGCTTTTGTAATTTAGGTATTCTATAGTTTTTTATTTCTGCTATGTTTTCTTTAACTATTATTTGTCGAGTGTCCGTATTCTCCTTAACTTCCTCTTTTCCTGTGTTCCTCTTTTCCTCCTTCCCTTTCTGTTGGTCTTTGCACTTGTCATTTTTCGGTTTGTCATTTATTTTTACTGTTTCTTTACATACTTTTTGGTCTCCTGTGTTTATGTCTTTCATTCCGTCTCTATTTTCTCTTTCTTTCTTATTTCCCTTTTCCTTTTTCCTATCTCTGTGTTTCTCTTTGTGCTTTTTGTTTTCCTTATTTCCCTTATGTCCTTCTTTTATTTCAGTTTCCACTTTATTTTCCTTTAATTTGCTATGTTTTTCTTTATTTTCATTTCCATCTTTACCTGTCTTGTCTTTGTTTTTCTTTTCCTTTTTCTTCTCACAAAGGTTATCTTTGTCTAAGTCAGTGCTTACTATTTCTTCATTATTTGCTCTCTGTCTTTCTTTTATTTTGGTTTCCTGCGTATTCTCCTTATCACTTTCTGTTCTTTCAATTTCTGTCTTATTTTCCTGGTTACTCCTCTCTTTCTTTTCACTCTGTTTTTCCTGATTAAGTGTCTCTTTCTTATTGTTCAGACTGTCTTCATTTAATCTTTCTTCATTGTTCTCATTCTGTTTCTCCCTTAGTTTAGTTTTAGCTTGATAGTCGGTAAGTATTTCTTTTATGTTGTTTTCTTCCTTAGTTTCCTTATGGTTGTCTTTGGTTTGAGTATCATTTTGGACTTTACTTTTGTTTTCTACATTCTTTAAGGTGTTGTCCACTTCTAGTAGTGTGATTTCTGGAAAATCGGCTGGGATTTCCATTAAATCTTCCTCGTCCGATGATAAGGTTAACCCCAGGTCATTTATTAGAGTTTTAGGGTCATTCTGTAGTTCACGTTGTTGGTCTGGATTTGTTCTTGGTAAGGTAACGATACTTTTTATGGATGGTTTGTTGATTTGGTATATTGGTATCTGAAACTCGTTTCTTTGGTTTGTAGGGTAGGTTTCTCGGTATTTTGGTATGATGGTCTTTTCCAAGCATAAATCGATGGTTTCTTTGGGTACTTTATTCTCTGCCTGTTCTCCTTTTTCTTTGGTTACCGTGTTAAATAGCTCTAGTTTAGCCTTGTGTTCATATATACATCGGTGTCTATTGTCTAATCTGGAGAATAAGGTGTTACAGTGGCTACAGCAGTATTTATGAAGCATGTGTACCTCTAGCACATGTCTTGATGCGTTGCTTCGCTTCGTGAAGGCTTTGTCTATGTGTGGACACATTTTGCATTTCCATGCTACAGCCTGTAATGATAGGAAATAAAGTTTACTGTTTTATGCTAACTTTACTTTTCTTAGGTCTAAAACATTGTGGTTTTTATGGTTCTACTTTATAGTTTTATCTTCTTTATCTTTAGTAATATTTAAGGTACTGGAAAACAACTTAAACATCTTAGAATTTAGTCATCCGTACATCAAAATGGCATATAAATATTCATGGTATTCTATTTACAGAATCGATCACTGGAGAGCACATGTGGAGATTGATGGTCAGGGCTATAGGCAGTACTGTGGTACATGTTTGTATAATGCAAAGGTATCTTTATTTGGTAACATCATATATAGCAGTAACATAAAACTGTATACAATAACAATTTCACAGAATACATGTATGCAATACAGTAACCATTTTAAATATCATGGAACCATGTCGGAAGGTTGTCTCCGTTGTATTTCTTCAGTTTGTCATGATGGACAACTTGTAACTTGTCAGTTGGTTTTTCTTTGATACCATACAGAACATCACCCCATTTCTTTACTATGGTATATGGGCCAGTCCAAGAGTTCTGTAGTTTTGGACTGAGACATTTCCGGCGTTTGGCATTATAGAACCACACGGCATCTCCGGGTTGATACTCGTTATGAAATTTGCCTTTGTCATAATTGGACTTCGTGTTATTTGCTGTCTGTCCCAAATTTTCTCGTGCAGTTTCATGTATATCTGTCAGTGTCTCCTCAAGGTCTATTACATAGTTTGTTGTGAACTTTGATTTTTCATCTACAGGTTTCCCAATAGCCAGGTCAATGGGAAGATTCATTTCTCTGCCAAACATCATCATAGAGGGACTAAAACCAGTTGAAGTGTGTACACTGCTGTTGTAGGCAAGAACAAGTAAAGGTAATTTCTCGCACCAGTTACGTTGATTTCTGTCAACAAAAGCCGTCATCATGTTCTGTATAACTCTGTTTGCTCTTTCTATCATTCCGTCCGAGCTAGGTCGTCCTACTGTAGTTCTGGTTTTGTGGATACCTAGAAGTTCACACATTTCTTTGAAAATGGTGGATTCAAAGTTTGAGCCTCTGTCGGAGAAAAGTTCTAATGGTGTTCCTAACAAGGAAATAAATTTGTTCACTAACTTAGTGGCTACATACTTCGTTTCTAGACATTTTAAGGGTATGGCCTGTAAAAATTTTGTGAAATAGTCACCAACCACTAATATGTATTTCATTCCTTTGTTAGATGTAGGATAGGGACCTTGGATATCTAGGGCACAACGTTCCATAGGTTGTCCAACTTGGTATATTTGTAAGGGACCTTTTGCAGTTCTGTATGGAGGTTTCCTCTGAGCACAAGTGTCGCAGGTTTTGCACCATTTCTCAATGTCTCGGCTTATCCCCCACCAATGAAATCTTAAGGTTACTCGTGCGTAAGTCTTTTTGAAACCAAGATGTCCAGCTGAAGGTTTCTCGTGAAGCTGTTTGAATATGGATTTACGAAGAAGTTTGGGGGCTATAATGACTCTTTTGAGGGATTTGGTATCAGTCAGTACTTTTTGGTACAAAACATTGTTTTCTATTTCTAGTAAGGGGAAATTATGCCAGTAGTGTTTGATTTCTTGGTCAAATTTTGAAATTTGTTGCCAGTCTGGTCTAGCATCTCCCTCCACCCACTGTTTAACTTGTTTAAGGATGTCATCATTATCTTGTGCTTTACTTATGTCAGAAAGGTCTGTAATCTCATTTTGGTCATCATTCTGTACTCTTTCCACTGTTGGAGTGGAGTCATTAGTGATGGAGGCAGTAGTTACCGTAATTTCTGCTGACTTTAATGGAGATTTTTCTTCAATTCTACTACAATATGGGCAGTATTTTTCAACACAAGGACGTCGACTCAGGGCATCACAGTTGCTGTGTATACGACCAGGTCTGTGTTCTATCTGAAATTTGTAGTTTCCTAGTATCTCGAGCCATCGGGCTAATTGTCCTTCACATATCTTAAAGTTTAATAACCACTGTAGGGATCCATGGTCTGTCCGAATTTTGAATGTAGTTCCATACAGGAAGTGATGGTAATGTTTAACTGCTTCTACAATTGCTAGCAATTCTTTACGTGTAGTACAGTAGTTCCGTTCTGTTCTTGAAAAGCATTTGGAAAAATAGCTGATTACTTTCTCAGTATTGTCTTGTATTTGGCTAAGCACAGCCCCTGCCGCAACATTCGAGGCATCAGTATCAAGGAGAAAGGGTAAGGTTTCATTAGGAAAGGCTAGTATTGGTGTACTACATAGCTTAGTTTTCAGTTCTCTGAAGGCTGTCTCTGCTGCATCATCCCACACAAAAGGTTGGTTAGCTTCTGTAAGTTTGTACAATGGTTTGGCAATAGTAGCAAATTGGAACACCATTTTCCTGTAATATCCGCAAAGGCCTAGCCAAGAACGCAGTTGGCGGACATTTTGAGGTCTTGGCCATTCTCTGATTACTGTTGTTTTCTTAGGGCAAGGTTCAATTCCCTGTTCATTTGATGGCCTAGAAAGCTAAGTACCTTTTGGAAGAAATGACATTTTGATGGGCTAAGTTTCAGGTTTGCTTCACGTATTCTTTCGAACATTTGTCTCAAATGTGCTAGGTGGTCAAGAAAGGTTTTTGAGTGACATAGCAAGTCATCTAGATATATCAAACAGATTTTATATGTCAATCCATGTAGTACCTTTTCCATCAATCTTTCAAATACTGCTGGGGATGTAGCCATACCAAATGGCATGACCTTCCACTGATATGTCTCTCCTACTATGCTGAAAGCTGTCTTAGGTCTGTCTGTTTTATTTATGGAAATTTGGTGGTAAGCTGATCTGCAATCCATAGAAGAGAAGAATTTACTTCCACCTAACGATTCAATGGATTGGTCTATTTTAGGTAAGGGATGAGCATCAAACTTCACTCTCGCATTGACTTTCCTAAAATCTATACAAAATCTAACGGATTTGCCGTCTGGCTTTGGAATTAATACAACTGGACTGAGCCATGGAGATTGGGAGGGTTCAATTAAATTTTGGTTTAGTAATTTATGTATTTCTTTCTCAGCCGTCTCGCGTTTTGCTAGCGGAAGACGATAAGGTGGGGTTCTTACTGGTAGGTTATCTCCAGTATCAATAGTGTATTCCACAAGGTCTGTATGTCCTATATCTTCCTCGGATTTAGAGAAGATATCTTGAAATTCTATTAGAAGTTCTTTAAACATCTTTTGCTGATCTTCAGATATGTTCTCGGTAGATTTCTGGAAACATTCAGTTAAATGATCTGGTAGTTCATTTGGTTTTTGATTTGTAGGTGAAGATCGAGTGTGAACAGTAGCAGAATTTACAGGCTTACTTTCAGGTATCTGAGTGCCTTCTAGAACAGCAACTATTGTGTCTTTATGGAGCAGTATAGGTATGGACTCAAAGTTGGCTACTCTCATAGGTATCAATCCTTGTCTTGGTTGTACTAATGCACGAGCTACTAGGATGTCATGATTTTCAACAAAGGTTTGGCTGACTTCCACAATACCTGTTTGATTTTGATTATATGGGTCAGTGGTTCTACCTGTGACTATCATTTCAGAATCTGGAGGTATTTCTATATCTTCTATCAATGCTACCCGGCTCATATGGACTTCACGTTCATTTGAAAAACAATAAAGGTTTTCCCCATTTAAATTCATGATTTGTTTGCTTAATAGTAAATCACATTTCTGGGATAGGATAAAATCTCTACCTAATATGAAGTCATTTCTTATTTCTGCTAATAAGACCCATATTTCAAATGTTTGGTTCCCTATTTGTAGCTTAATTTTGGCTTTCCCTTGGAAAGGGGCGGTTTCACCGGTAACTCCTAATAAGTTGGCATTTACAGGTAATATTTCAGGTTTACAGGAACTAGGCCATTTCTCTAGTATACTACTTCTTAAGATGGTGGCATTAGACCCTGTGTCAATTAGCATAGTTATAGGTTGATTTTGTACATAAGCTGGCATAAAAAATCCTTCGGTTTCTACATTTTGGCATTTATCTAATATCTCTGGCCCCTGTTGTGGTAGGTTGGTCGTCCTGCGGGCCTCCAGAATGACCTTCTCTCGTTTCCCGAGTTAGTACTGGATGAGTGATTGTAATTTTGTGTTGTGTCGTTGGGTTGTTGTGGAGTTCGGTTGTTTTGTGATTCATTGTTTGGCATCCTGTAGTTATTCTGGTGTCTTTGATATCCCTGGTTTTGTCTGTCTTCGTTGTAGTGATCTGTACTAGTCCTGTTGTTCTGTGTTAGCTGGTATCTGTGATCTGACTGAGTATAATTTCTAGGAGGAGCTGTAGGGTAATTTCTTCTCTGTGAGGGTGGGTAGGTAGGTTTGGGTTTTGACTGTCTCTTGAAACTCTGAAATTCTTGGATTAAAGCATTTAAAGACTCATTTAATGATTCAAATTTCTTGTCCTCTTCAGTTTTATCATCAGTGTCAGATTCCCTTTTAGCTGTGGACACATTTATGTTCATATTCCTTTGCTTTTCTGCTATTCTGTAGGCTTCCCATCTAGTGGCTGTTTGCTCGGCCTCGGACAGAGTCTTTGGATTGGCTTCTCTTAGTCGTAGTCTTAGGTCGGAATCTGTCAAAGCATCCATAAAATGATCCATGGCAATGGATTCTATTACCTCAAAGGGAACATTAGGGTAGGCTAATTGACTCATTTTCTTAATATACATTAGTGTCAATTTCTTTGAGTAATAATTTCATTGTCCTCACATCTTTTCTTTCTTTTCTAGTTTTAACTTTCAACTCCGTTTTTTTCTTAGCTCACCTGTCACATAGTGACAAGGTGAGCTTTTATGATCACCTGTCGTCCGTCGTTTGTGCGTGCGTGCGTCCGTCCGTCAACAATTTCTTGCCTGCACGGTAGTGGTTCCATTTATGACTTTATTTTAACCAAACTTGCACACAACTTGTATAGCCATAAAATCTTGGTTCCTTTCTTGAACTTGCAAGATTTCATTATGGGTTCCAGAATGATGGTCCCTGAAAGGGCCAGAATTAGCTATTTTGACCTTGTCTGCACAATAGCAGCTTCATTTATAATTTTATTAGCTCTTCTGTCACATTTTGTGACTACCCTTCGTCCGTCGCCCGTCGTCAGTCCGTTGGTGCGTCCGTGCGTGCGTGTGTCCGTCAACAATTTCTTGTCTGCACGATAGAGGTTTCATTTATGATTTTATTTTAACCAAACTTCCACACATTTTGTATCACCATGAGATCTCGATTCCTTTACTGAACTGGCCAGATCCTATTATGGGTTCCAGTGTAATGGCTCCTGAAAGGGCAAAAATTTGCTATTTTGACCTTGTCTGCACAATAGCAGCTTTATTTATGATTTGATTTTTACCAAACTGGCACACAACTTGTATCACCATAAGATCTTGGTTCCTTTCTTGAACTGGCCAGATTCCATTATGGGTTCCAGAGTTATGGCCCCTAGAAGGGCCAAAATTAGCTATTTTGACCTTGTCTGCACAATAACAGCTTCATTTATGATTTTATTTTAACCAAACTTGCACACAACTTGTATCACCATAAAATCTTGGTTCCTTTTTATGAACTGGCGAGATTTCTTTATGGGTTCTAGAGTGATGGCCCCTGAAAGGACCAGAATTAGCTATTTTGACCTTGTCTGCACAATAGCAGCTTCATTTATGATTTGAATTTAATCAAACTTGCACAAAACTTGTGTCACCATAAGATCTTGGATTTTTTATCGAACCGGCCAGATCCCATAATGGGTTCCAGAGTTATGGCCCCTGAAAGGGCCAAAATTAGCTATTTTGACCTTGTCTGAACAATAGCAGCTTCATTTATAATTTGATTTTAACCAAACTTGCTCACAATTTGTATCACTACAAGATCTTGGTTCCTTTTATGAACTGGCCAGATTCCATCATGGGTTCCAGAGTTGTGGCCCCTTAAAGGTCCAAAAGTGGATATTTTGGCTTTTGCAGCCATATAGAGACTTCTTTTATGGTTTTATTTGATACAAACTTCCAAAATATCTTCAACAACAAAAATCTTGGATTCCATGACAAATCAGATCCAATCGTAGGTTCCAGAGTTATTTTATATCTGATTACCTCCCCTGATTGTAATCAAAATGGATTTATATCAGCAAGTACTTATAGGACTTATTTGAAATGTCATTATTGTCATTAGTTGGACTGAGCCAATCAGGGTAGATAACTATGGACTGATTTTATGTCAAATTACCTCCCTTTATTTCAAATTAAAATGGGTATATCTCCGTAACTAATGAAGATACTGATCTGAAATTTCATTTATGTCAACAGAATTATTTGGCAGATGCTTCATTTGTTCACTTACAATATTTTTTTAATTACTTCCCTTTTACGTTACTATAAATAGCTTAATTTTAGTAACTTTTTTATTATTGGCCGTAGGGAAAAACCGAGACCACTTTTCTGTGGTACAATATGGATGGTACCTCCAATTTTTAGTCGTATTTTGACATATCTGTACCTTGTAAGATTTTTTTTTCTTTTTGGTTAAATTTCTTCCCTTTGTTGTTACTGCATACATGTCCTTTGGACTTAGATATTTTTTCTTGTCCTCAAGTGCAATGATAACAGGTGAGCGATATAGGGCCATCATGGCCCTCTTGTTTTTATTTTACAACATGTAATATTTATACTGGAAGCATGTGAGCTTATTCTATTCATCAAAATGCATTACGAAGCCGCATCACCAAATAAATGTGGTGTACGAATGCACCTAAGTTGGATAAACTAAATGTACGCTCAAAATGATTGGGTTTAGATTTATTGTGTACATATATTTCGCACTGCCAGGGCTATTTTTCGTATTTAAAAGGTATATTTGTTGACATTCAGGGGATTTCAAATCAGAAATTGTAAGTTGAATAATAGCACATTCAATTTATTTTGAGTCACCTCAGAGATTTGCTGGAAATTATTTTCCTATGTTACAGGTATTGCATTCTGTTTTAGTTTTGCCTTTTACTTGATTTCTCAATTATTTGTTTTTTGTTTATATTTTTTCCAGTACAAACATGCAATGTTACAAGAAAGACTTCAGACTAACGCTATATTAGAAAGGCCAGTGGAAACGAAAGGATTTATCATCTTCGCCTTAAAAATCTCAATTTAAAGCAACAAAACGTCTATGCCAACACAAATCTCCTCTAAACACAGTTCAACTCCTTTCTCCAGTGAAACAACAGCACAATTTCAGTAAACAATTCGCCAACAGCTTATAAAGTTTCAGTCTTCAATGTTAGTAAAATTATATGATTAAATTTTTCAGACCTACGCTGACGGGTAAATTTTATCATCACTGTAGAATCCTCGATATAATACGGAATTGATTTTTTTCTAAATGGTAAATCACATCCTTTTCAAGTCATATGAATGTACAGCAAATTGCGCGGAGGTGCTCACTGAATATTCTTTAGATTCTACGACGGTATTTCGCCTTCAACCTAATACACATGTCTTCAATTTTTTCAATGCCTGTCATTACCATTGACATGCTGCATTGGACTTTTAACTTGGATTTTCTACTTTCAACTTCCCTATTTCAAGTTTTCTTACTTCTAACTCCAGTACCATTAGCCTTATTTTTAGTTCTTTTGGTAACAACTTTGATATTTATTTGCGCCGATTTTGACTCTTGAAACTCCAGAAAGGTTATATTTAGACATCATTTCGTGAGTAGAAAATGTTATTACGTCATTAATGTAGTAGAAATGATATAAATGAAATAGACTGATACCTTCTTGTATATACATACATGCATATTTACTTGTAAAATAAATTTATATTGCTTATGCAGTAATAACGTCAAAATATTACTATTGCAACGTCATTTTATGTGTAACGCCGCGGGTCACTTAGTCTAATTATTTGACGTTACGTCATAGTATTTTCTAACAGTTTGAATCCATCTAAAATTCCGTTTGATATGTTAACGTCAAACTTATAGTCTGGGAGCGATAAGTAATATGAAATAAGGCACTGCCTCAATCGGGAATCGCTTTCTCTTGGATAGTCGCGCCCACCGGAGAGGTATATTTATTTATATGAACTGTGCTCACGAGGTGCTTTTATTTACAAGCACACTACGCGTATATACCATATTCGTATTCGTACTGATGTGCAAGACGTTGCGATTCGGACAAATTATGTGGACGCTTATTAGGCACAAGGAAAAAAATCCGAAGTCAGACTCTCTGTGCACGTGCCGGAAGTACACAAATTTTGATTTGATAGTATTATATCTCATTCGGTATATCGCTTTGTTACCGTAGAGGGATCGATCCCGATTTTCGTCGCTTTGAAGTTTGATAGCACAATCCTTATTTATTTTAACTTTAAGAGTGCAATATTATTCCGCGAAAGACCGAGTGCACATTTCTTGATGCAAATCTAATATTTTTTTATTACATACGCATCTAAAAATTTGTTATTAAGCCTGAGTGAAATTGAAAATAGCGTTGTTAAAGAGGTTTTGAATGACACGGCATACATAAAACTGGCGTCACAAATGACGTCACACACCAGATATGAAATAAGAATATCAGTATGGAAAAATATTGACGTTTCAGGTTCCATTGAATCTTAACGGAGTTTTTAAATGAGTATGTAATAAAAGCCAATACAAAGCTCATCTGACCCAATATAACAAAATCAGGGCCACTATGAAATCACCAGGGCCGGTACGATAAACAGTGTCAGTACCGGGGATTTAAGCATTTAGAATATAACGACATATTCATACCCGCACGAAAAATCCAAAGATAAATTTGTCGCCCTCTAAACGTCGGTTTTTTTTCGTAGAACGTATCGTGTTTGTCACCCCGGAACACGAATCATAAAACACACGATAACCCGACAAGAAGATCTAATGTGTTTGTCGAGTACTCGTGTTGTCGAGTTTTCTTTCGCCTCGCCAACACGACATGACAGAAATCAGCCAGCATACAGAACGCTGATCGAAGGAGGAAAATAGGTATACAGTACAGTACAGAATTTGTAAAGTGTTTAATTATTTTAGGTTATTAGATTTGTATCGTGAAATATGCATGAGTTCTGCAGCGGAAATAATGCGCGACTTCAGGGGCGCAATATTATTCCGCGAAAGAACGATATCAGATAAACGAAAGATAAACTGGATTATAAAGAAACCGGTCAATTTTAGCGTTTCATTTCATTCAATTTTCCTATATTTTCCCCCAGTTAAGTAGTATTTATTTCAAAAAGATAATCCCAGGTACATGTTAAATTCTAAAAGAGTTATGGGATATTACAAAATTAACTGTTGTTTCCAAGAAGGATAAATTTTTGACATTCTAACGCACATTCATGATACGAATATGCTGTCACGTGAAATCTGTAATTGCACAATTCCTTTGTTATGGCATATTTTCCAAAGCCAAGTTTACATAAGTCATATGCTAGACACTTTTTCATTTCCTCACATACGCGAAAAGGAGTTATCACTAGAATATTTTGTTTCATTGTAGAATGTTCTTCTTTGTCACTTGATCATTTTATACTATGGAGACATTCTTGTGTTCCGCATGATTGTTCAGTGATATGTACAACCATATCTTCCTCTGGGCTAGCAAAATGCATACTTATGCTGTTTATTGCCTCTCGCTTCAAATGTTCATGTTGCTGATCGTTAAATTTGTTTCTAAGAGCGTCAGATCGTTAACGATTCTGTACTGAATGGTAATTTTCTAATCTATTTACCAGGGATGGAACGTCAAAATACATTGCTACGTCATAGACATCTGCCGCCATTTCTGCTGGCGGAAGGGAGCCTAATCGTAGAAAATTCAATATGTACTGGATCATTTTCCCATCACAATCGATAAAATAACAATTGTTCGTGTCCTTGCTGATAGCATGACGTCCACTGAACATGGCGGCCAGCATACTTGCGGAATCCTTTGTCAAGGTCGCGTACGTAGTTCTGATATGTTTTCCGCCCACATTGAGTTCAATAATATCCGGAAACTGCAATTATATATGTGCAACCTTCACTGCTGTTCACATTGAACAAAATTCTTCAATTATGTGGTTTTATTAAAGAAGAATAAGATCATCTTAAAAACCCCAATTTGCGAAACATCAGCTCTACGATTTCTACACTTATTGTCGCTGAAGGAACACGTATGAATTGCTCATATAGCGTTACCCTCTCCATGTGCGTGCATGCGTGAGTTCGTGTGCGCTTGTTACTTTAATATATATAAATGATCAATGTAAAAGCAAGCAAATTCAGGCCATTAGTATTCCTCGCGTTATGGGATAAAGATTAAACCATTAACAAGCAATCTCTGCCCAAGTTTATCAAACGTGCAGAACTTCCTTAAGTAAAAACATTTTTATATTTTAAGAACAATCGCATTACTGACTTTGATCCAAGCAGAACCTTGGTGTCTGCATTACAAAGTGTGAAGTTTTATGTCACATTCCTAGCTGAAAGTACAAACGTAAGATATTACTTTTCTGTTTTATTTAGACTGTTTTAGTCTTTGACAAGTGAAATCCAATTACAACTGAACTTTTGTCTTCACGAAAATTACAGATATGCCATGTTTGGCTACATTTCACCTAATTATCAAGTTTGGTCTACTTATCTGAGTCCTAACTGACGGTGATACTGACCTAAACACAAGAACAATAAAGTCTTGGACTCCATGGAAGCTTTACTGAAGTTATTGAGCAGAAACTTTTTCTATTTTAAGTGATGGCGTCCTTGGCCTTAACCCAAGTGACGAGATCATGTAACCAAATCTCAAAGAAAGCCGTACATATGCACTTAGCTTGGTTGCAATATCTCGCAGCAAAACAGACCTGCGTCATTTGCTAAGAAATACCATATAGTAAACACAATCTTAGTTCTGAGAGCCATTACTCTTGTGTTCCTCATGCAATTTCAGCCAATCATGCAGGGCAGCATTGTTCCATTAATAGCTGACATAACATCTCCTATTTATTGAAATACCTAACAATTTTGTGTATGGTACAATTTTAAAACAACATCTGATGCATGCAGCTTGAATGTATATCATCATTTCAATATTTAGTGGGATGTTTCTTCAGATTGTATCACATATAAAGAGTCAGACGAAGGCTTTTTGAAACAGCAGCCATACGAAAACAAACAAATTTTGATGAGCCTGGGAACAGATATTAGGATGTTTATCTTTCTAATGGAACAAGTTAATAATACTTGTTAATCTTGTAAAGATTCCGTTCAATAACAAAGCAACAAACAAAACGGTGGAGGTATATAATAAAAGGGTCATTATAACAGTAGCTAGATCTGGGATTTTGTTTTCTACACTCGTGGATTTTGCAAGGTTGGATCACATTGCATCCGAGATCGGGCTACTATTATAATAACCCTATTATATGAATGCTTGAAATGCGGACACTATCTGCGAAATTAACAAACAACTCACAAGAAAAGATTAATGAATGCCATCATCTACAAAGAACGATGGAGTTGGCTCCAATCACGATTGCTTCCGAGACTGGCAATCAATTCTGTTCCGGGCTATTTCCATTGCAGTGTAATCGTCGGAATAATAACGCCATGGATCACGTGGAAGAATCTGAGACCAAATAATTCATTATGCACTTGAAGTTGTCATCGATGAACTTGATTATATCAGTTTATTAATGAGTGACTTTCGCTTCAATACGCCAAAAATGCTTCGAAAATCTCTAATACTTCTCAATGTTTTTAAATTACTGTTAACATTCATTAGGAATAAACCGCAATATCTTTGCCACCAAAGGTCATCAAACTTAAAGAAAGTTTACACGGTCAGGCCTACAATTGTTTGCTTAATGATAGACTATCCAGTGCGCCAGTCTGCCAAACTTTTAATGTGCCTAGAACAACTTTGTTTAATTTACTCACAAAGTAACAATAAGCGCATAGCAGCATTCCAAAAGTAAATCAGATAAATGTGCCCGAGCATAATGCAGACCATAGACAGCTATGTCAAACGTGGCAGTGTATAAAAGGTTGTTCTGTTTTAATACTGTAACGTTTCCTAGAATAGCTGCGCAGTTGCCGCTCTACGAATGCGATGCAAATGTACCATTATCAAGCTACAGATTGTTCAAACATTTCTTCAACACAGCAGTGAAATGGTATATCGTGTTACACTGAAAGTTCTTTTTCAGTAATATAATGCCTAAAACGTCAGAAAATAAATTCATCTTACACTGAAACCCGTTTGTATTAACGTAGTAACGCGCCGTACAGCGCGATAAAACTCTTAATTGATAACCCACAAAAATGCAATGATAATTTGCTCTAAGCCAATTGCAAACCATAGATTATTTTAAACGTTCAAAACAGTTAAGCCCTGTACTATAAGCATCAATAGTATTTTCTGTAAATGAAGCGTCACATCGTATACCATCGACCGAAAACGTTTGGTAACTTCTTGGGTTCTTCTTTTGCGTCTGGAGCCTGCTGCTGGAAACGCTCACATGCATACAAGAAATTGAATCAACAATGGAGTTTAAATGTGAAGAAATATGCATTGCTGTAAACACTCTGCTAAATTCCATTGCTAACAGTATCAGTACATAAGGTGTATGGCTACAACTAAAGTCTCATTATCTTTGCACAATAACTTATTCGTATTGCAACTGCTTTAAAGTTACAATCACACTGCCCCGGATGGACTTGCGGACGAGTTCCGGATAACACCGTATTTCATCCGTAGAACTCTAAACTCATTGGTAAATCATCCGGTGTATCCGTTCTAAAATCGGGGGCATCCGGGTGTAAAGTTTTCAACATGCTCAAAATTTTGCCACGGATAATATATCAGTAAGGAATCCGTAAAAATCTGTTACAGTACTGAAAAGATTGTAACAGATCTGTGGTGAAATAATACGAGCTATTACAGTTTTATTCCGTTTCTAATACAATTATTTAAGGTCCTGTTACAATTGATTTAGAGATTTATAACGTAATGAATCCGTCAAATCCATTTTTTCCTAACATATCCCGAGCGATCTGGGGATGGAAATCAGGAACTTATCCGCAATCCATCTTGGCCAGTGTGATCCGGGTCCGTTCCAAAGATGTAATATTTCTCATATTTTCGTCTCAAACGAAAAATGAACCACACCCAATGATAGAAGACACAACGCTAACCGTAAATAACTGAAAATTGCAACTATCAAACCGTATGTCTTCAATTTATGACACGCTATTAATTTAAAGCTCCCATTTCGGTGCGACACTACTGTAAACGCAAAGTATGATTTTTATAAAAACCTTAAAATTTTACGAAGAATTAGTTTCTGGTTATGACTGAAAGTATACTTACATTTCCAAATAATAAAATACGAAGAGCTATGTATAACTGTTTTATTGTTATAAAAATATTTCATATCACACAAATATAAAAACAGCATTATTCATTAAAAAGCATGATACACAAAGACAAAAATAGCAAAATGAAGCACAAGATAAATGCAGGTATCAGATTCCTTACTAAATATCAAGTAGCATGTGGATTTAAAAACAATAAAATGTAGGCTTTCGAAATGGCGACAAACAGGACTTACCCCAAAGATAATCGGAATAAATTACAGTCATTGTCGCACAACAGTTGCAGCAGAATATCTTTGACTTAGAAAAATGGTGAATAAAAATCATTATGTTGATCAAAAATGAACCAATTTTAAATTCGCTCTTGAACGAATAGTGAGTGCTTAAAGAAAAGTTTAAACTTAGATAATTATTGTTTGTATGGCATTAGAATTTAGGTTGCAAATGTTAACAAAATGTGGACTGACTTTTTGTATAATGTTACAAACTGTATCAATTATAAAACTAATGTGAGCATAAAGAAACAATATCGCTTCACTCTTTACGACATACCTAGAGTAGCGCTCTGAAATCATTATTGCTGACCCTATTTTTCTAGCATTCCAAGCACCAAATGAGTGGTAGCCAAAGTTCAAAACATATACATATGTTATTCATTGCTTCTATGGCAATTTGATTGATTTTCATTTAGATTATTCCGGTTTACAGAATTAATTGGCATTTGTCAGATCTGTCCCAATTTGTGAGATTAAATTCCCATATCTTAATTTCATATTTCAAGTCTAAATTGGACCGGGACATTAACTTTTAATTTGTCAGTTTCAGTTCCTATCCACCACATCAACTTACAATTATCAGATTAGTTTCAGTTTATCCGATCATTGTCCATTAATAGTATCAATATTAGATCTGAATGCTCTTGAAACCTTAACCGCCTTCAGAACTTTTTCTTTTATTGAAGACGTCCTTCTAACCACAATTCTATTTGTTGGATCAATGTCAAGTTTTGATGTATCAGTGACTATTTTAGCTTTAATAAGACCACTCATTATTGCATCTGTAATTGGGATTCTTTCTTTTGTTACATTATTAACATATACTCCTTCCTCAGCATCAAGCAATCCCATATCCATGGCTTCCTGGAATGGCACTTTGGTTTTGCGTTTTTGATCACATACAGCGTTTACTGCATATGTTTTTGTCTCTTCTTCTTCTCCCTGCTGTTCTTCACCATGGAATTCGGCTTTTACCAGACCGCTCTGTATAGCATCAGTGACAGATATTTCCTCCCCAGTTTCTGTCTTATAACAAGCGTTTATTTTGCTCAATATTCCTGAAATATATTGAGAAGACATTGCATTTATTGTTTTATCAACATGCTTATTTATGTATGTATCTTATGTCAGTATTCAAAGGTTTCAGAGACTGTAGTCATCTTGTTTGGCATAAAATTTGTTTGTTTTCGTGATAGTACACCGGACTGGGTAACCAAAAACCTGTTACAATTGCCGTTTCAAAACCCGACGGCAAAGACCGCTAGACCGTATTTCATAATGTATTGGGTATTTATGTGATATCTGTATTTCAAAGTTTTGCCGTTTAGAGCTTAAGGGATTCAGTTCTGAGATACTTTTACTTGCACCAAAGACCTGTGCTGAGCCGGGAGGTCAGGACCTATGACTTGGAATCACTTACTTCTTACCGCTGTGAGTTAGAAACTAGTTCGGTGTAGACAGTAGAACTCTTTCATATGAGCATGCCATCCAGCTTGTGCTGGTTATACCAAGGTGCCTACCCTTGCCTGAAATAATGCCCGGATCGTGGTTTCCTCCACCATCAAAAGATGGAAGTCGCTATATGATCTAAATTGTGGCGAAGTGACTTAATATTAACCAAACAGACAAACTTTAAAATGTCATCGCTTTTTATCTGTCAGAGATATTATTGAGAACATAAGCATAAAGTTTTATAATTTGATGGAAAAATATTTTTGCTTACCTTTTCTATACGCTGATTGCACCGAAATCTCCTTCTCAGTTTTTGGATCTATTACACTAAGAATTGTGTATGGCCTAGTTTCCACCGAAGTTTTGATTGTAATTATACCATATGAAGACTTCTCCTCACGAATCTTCTTCTGGGATTTGAACTCTACAACTATATCTCCCATAGCCATAGCCTCTTGAAGTGACACGCTCTCGCCCGTTACAATATTGACATACCGACCTGTAAATAGTAGGTCACATTTTCATAACCAACACAAATACGTTAAAATAACTGTTTGGCTTATTCACTCTTTATCTGTTTACAGAATTACAGAACTTACTTTCCAACAAACATAAGTGGATATTTTATTTCCTGAAATAAAAATGTTAAAGAATCTGAAAAAAATAAATGATTTCTTACTTTGCGTGTAATAAAATATTTTTTTTATCTATAAACTTTGAAGGATATGTTGATTCTCACTTACTTGACGCTTGATCAATAATTCCCGCCAAAACGGCCTCAGTAAGACTGATTTCCTCTTCTGTTCTTGGATCAGTGACTTTTTTAATGACGAAAGTATGGCGCACTTCCTCCGTGGAGCTAGTGACCTGATCCGTTGTCGTCTGCTGACGTTTTCTGATTTCCGTTAAGTCCGTTGAAGTTGACCAGTCTTCGTCTGCTTCTATAGACGCGGCGGATTGCAACAAATGACGGTCTTTATATTCCGATTCAGAAGGTCCATCTCTATCATCAAGACCCTGTAAGTGGAAAAGAAATCATTAATGAAATCTTGAAACACTAAGGTTTTAAATGCACTCCCCGTTTTCTTTTATGTGTTACTGCAGCATGTCTACTTTATTTCTAGTTGTATATGGGTTACCAAAATAATGACTCTTATTTCAGAAAGCTTAATTTAATTCAAATGTTAAAATACATTTAATTAACCTATCGACAGGAACAGACATAAGTGAGCAACTTCTTTTAATTTTTTTTATAAATTATCAACTTTAAAAAAGCCCCAGCAGTTAAATTAATCATCTGGCTTAAAAGTAAGTCCATCAAATTCTATTTCCTGATTGTTTCTATTTGTTTTTATCTCTAGGTTATAAATAAGAAATATAATATGTTGCAAAAAAACAACAACAACAAAACAATAATGTACTTGTCCATCATTTAGTTTTGATAGAGCATCAGATAAAGTGCTATCAGTTTTTTCTACAGATGTCGATGACATAACCTCTTTTACCATATCGTCTGTAAGTTTTGTTTTCGGCGTCTCATGTAAAGTAAGGGCAGCTTCCGCTTTATATGTTTTCCCGCCATCCTTTGGCAACAACAAGTTTGTATCCCAGAATCTGTTGATAAAATGATTAACACGATTTCACTTGCCGAATTTCCTGTCAGATAACTGCTTTATTTGCAATACTTTGAAAACATAATTGGATAGTCTCCCTTTAAACAACTATAAAATTTGTACAACATTTTCCCTTGACAAAGTTTTTATCGCATGTTATCTAAAAAAGTTTGCATGTTGCATGTTGCATGTTACGTACTGATGCCCATACTGAGCTTGAGAAGAATGTTGATAAAGTACAAAAGTTTATGTATACTTCTTGTTTAGAATCACTACCTATATTGATAATTGTTGAATGTTTTATCATATGACTTGTTCAAAACTTATATATTAGAACTGAATAGAAAAGTTGAAAACCACAGATCGCCTAACACAACATAAATGAAAATGTTGCAAGCTAGGTTTGATTAAGCCTTGAGCAGAACTCAACATTTACACGTGTTATAAGTACTAGGACACCCGCAGATGTATTCATACGACGGTGCACATGGAACTTCACCGACACGCAGAATACAATTCCATGAAAAGCGACGTATGGTCCAAAGTTAAAATAATGGCTTTGTCCTAAACGAGAAATCAATGGGTTGACCTAAACAAACTGGAATTTAGAGTAGAGATCTAAGGTTATGGAGCCCGCATACAAAAGACAAATGTTAAAAAACAGGCACCACATTCAAGGGGTGATTAAACAATACCCAAAGCTACTAAAGCGGTTGCCACCACTTCTAACACCCTGCCGATATTTTCATCGGGTAATATCTTTTGCATACAAAAACTACGATCATGACATTTTTTCACACATTTAGAAAAATATGTTGTCAATCAAGTACTGAAATTTCAACAAGCAAATTCAATGAATTGGTATCCCCCGCCAAGGCAACAACTTCAAATGTTCACGGAAAAAAATGAAAGAAGTTTAATGAAATTCTACCAACTGGTTGGTTTGTTATGTACAGTTCTGTGGATTTTTTAACAATTAAAGGGCAATAATTCTAAGGGAAACTGAATCCAAAAAAGAAAAGAAATTGACGAGCATCATCGTGGTATGCTGGTTCATGTTTATTTCAAGTTTTTTTTATGAAATTCTATCTGATGGTTACTGAGAAACTGCTGCAGATGGACATTTTTGGGCATTTTTCATTGAATAAAGGGCAATAACTCTAAGGAAAATTGACCAATCCAAAAAAAACTTGACAGGCATCATCGCAGTATGTTGGTTCACGTTTATTTCAAGTTTCATGAAATTCTACCGGCTAGTTACTGAGAAATGGCTGCGGACGGACGGACCGGCGGAAGCACGCACACACGGACGGACGGACGGACAACGCCATTTCAATACCCCCCTCCCGATTTCATCAGCGGGGGATAGTAAAATCGAGTAATGTTTTGGTATAAGTTTGTTTATCCTACCGTCTTACTTCTTAAACCACCTGTTATACATTCCTCTAATGTCCTTTTTGTAATATAGATATTGCCAAAATACCGAAGTGAGCGTTAGAAACTTCGGTTAGTATGTAAGTAAATGCTGGCTTGTTGATCTAAAGTTGAATCTTACCTTACGAAATGTGCAGTAGATTTATACTTCAGCTCGTCCCATTTATCGCATACAAGAATGTATTTTGGCTGCATGAGCACCTCAACGACAACCTTGTAGGTTTCCCAGTACGTCCAAAACTCCTGCAAGAGTAAAAAGAGATCTCACTAGACCTTGTTAGAATGCAAGTGGCAATGTTTCTGCACAGTTCAAATAGCTTTGTACAATACAAAATCATTCATGTAGCATAGAGCTATAAACTACTCGGTTCGTCACCAATTGAATTCAATGAACGCTTTACTTGGATTTTATATGAATTCTAAAGTACACTACCGTACCTTTTCAGTATTTGTTTATATCTTTTTTAACATTTTGCTAATTTGATACTGTGATAATCAAGTGACTATGGTGGCCGATTTCTGCAATTTCATGTCTCCGTTTTTTAGGGGCAAAGACACAAACACACTAGCACACAGTAATAACATAACATTGGAAATAGCATCGTAACATAAAAATGACAATACCTGGTAATGATTTAAAAGATCCTCAAGCATTCTAACTTGAATCACAACTTCTCCTGATGTACCGTTGTCTAGAAAAGAAAAGGTGTTGATACACATAGACTTGTAATAAATTGCATACTATTTTACGTGGAAAAAAGCTCCTGGAAAACGAAACTGATTTGAACAGATTTTACTGAATTCAACTCCCTACGCAAAATTGAAATAAATCCATTTAAAACGATAGTATCATCACTGATGATTATAGACTGCAGAAATGAAAAGTTGTTCAATTTCAGTATTTTCTTTAACATCTGACATTTTCAAAAGCTCCTATAAAATCCGTAGAGCAGCCTATATAACAGCTGAAGATTACATGATCTGACCTGTTGACAGGAAACACTATTAAGTCCTTATGTCAGTCAGAAAAGTGTAAGAACTCACGAGACGCGTTCTCGTCCTTTGCTTCTTCCAGGATAGTTCTCAGTCTTGAGATTCGTTCCTGCAAGTCTTCGAACCCTTCGTAACCGTCCCAGTTCTTTTCGAGTGTGGATTCTGTTGTCTTAAGGATTTTTAGTAGTTCATCCCTGTTGGCTTTTGGCATGCTCTGGATAGCTTTTATCTGACATAAGGAATAGGAGATTATATACACATCCTACGATGTTTAAGAAATGTATGGATTTTTTTTTTGTTTAAAAATCTTTCTAGTGGACATTATTATGTGAAGCTGACTCTGACTGGATCATTTTATCATGTCTTTGCTAAACTGGTTTAATGGACTTTTTGCGAAATTGTATGATGGAATATTGCAACTGGGACAGTTCTAAGAAATGTGTTTCCTCTGACAGTGTTTGGGTAAATTGGGTTATGCCAATCAGGGTAACAAACGGACATAGAACAACATAGATGCAGCAGAGAATTAACAGAAATTTAAAATAAATCATGGGTTCGGGTATTCCAGAGTAGTTAGCTGCACACTAATAACTACAAAGTACCTAAAAAGAAAGAAAGGGATTTAAAAATAGTTTGAATGAAAGTAAACGGTTGAAATTTTTAAACTTTATACCTGATCCTTCAGCAATGCAGAAAAAAAGAGTTTTCATATAACAAATATTGAAAATAATATAATATATACATAACCTTTACAGTATGTGTAAGTATATAAATTGTGATAGCTTCAGACATTATGTAGCAAAAATTATATTAATAAAATCTACCAGATTTGAATATTTGTATTTAACATTCTGTTTTACTGCAGTATTGATTTTAATATTGAAATTTAAATATTTAACGTCCTTGTATATTAAACATTTATTTATAGCAAAATAAATATGAGTTTCCCATCAACACATCCGCTTGATTATCAAAACATATTGAGCCGCGCCATGCGAAAACCAACATAGTGGGTTTGCGACCAGCATGGATCCAGACCAGTCTGCATATCCGCGCAGTCTAGTCAGGATCTATACTGTTCGCTAAAGGTTTCTCTAATTGCATAAGGCTTTGAAAGCGAACAGCATGGATCCAGACCAGACTGCGCGGATGCGCAGGCTGGTCTGGATCCATGCTGGTCGCAAATCCATTATGTTGGTTTTCTCATGGCACGGCTCAATTATACTGATTAAAATTAATTAGTCAACTCTCACTGTAAATACTATGTTTTTGCATAAGTATTTGTATCACGTCTGATTTCATAAATCTGCCCTATGTTTAATTACATGTACAGCATTATTCTGTTTTCTTCATAATAATCCTGATCAAAGTAGGTTTACCTTGTGTAACCCACTTAAATTTAAGATGGTCTGTTCGTGAAAAAACACATCAAAATTTACCTCCTCTGGTGTCCAGTCACGGAATATCGTCTGCATAAACGCTATCATTTGATACCCTAACCTCTTGGTGCTGGTGGTCCACAGACTCATTAACTGTATCCGAAGTCTGAAGAGGGTAATGTTTTGACAATCAATGAAGTCAAATCACTCAAATGTGCAAATGTTTCGCTGATTTATGTTTTGACACTGTGAACACATCTCGATTTTGGGTCCAATAGATAATTAATTACAATGTCTGTACAATATCAGATACTAGTAGTTGTTCTCAACATAAACGTCTACTGCAAGAATATAGAGTTTACAAAGATGGAGTAGAACTCTATACATCTTGTAAATTAACTGCATTCAAACATGCTCTTGAGCAGAACCATTGCTCGCCATTTTATGATACATCAACTTAGTTGTCGTATCATTCTAAAGTAAACATCGTTTTACAATTAGCCATAAAATGCCCTGCTCAAGACAAGTTGAAGAAAAACTAAGATTAATGCGGTCGTTACCAGGCCTCTGATAATCTAGGTAGGTGCACTAGGTAAAGCCTTGCTAGTGGAACCATCTTAGAACTGAATTACTAGCGGCACTGTAGGAATTCTTCATCCGTAATTTGTATTCTCAGAAAGTTTCCAGTGGATACTTGCGTAAGCCATGGGTTTATAGTCTCCTAATCGGTGTCCACTGATGAGCAGAATCACTGTCAGTACAATAGGAACTTGTTCAACATAATTCTTGACCAACCAATTTGCACCTTCAATTTATAATATCATACCTAAGTGCAGCGTCGATTGCCTCCCCTGTTGGACCATTAATTAGTAGGATAACGGCTGGCACAAAAGCAACTTGTTCTGCAGAATTCTTCACTTGCCATTTGCTTTTGTCTGAATTGTTCAACAAAGTCAACGTCTCTCCTTCCTGGAATTCGATCTGAAATAACAAAACATACAGTTCCTCCATAATGTTGGCATCATGCATATGATGTGGGACGGAACGATACTGAGTGGACTAATTTTTAGACTTTTCAAGCGAAAAAAAATTGTATCGAGATTAAAACCCAGAATCACCAAAAAAAATGGATTAAGCATGTGTTGTATCTTGAAGCTGTTGGTTCGAGATAAAGTACTCATTACTTCACAGGAGAGAGTGGTTATGCCCATCATGACACTTGAAACAGAAATGTTTGTAGAGATAAAACTAAGAGGCTAAATGACATTAAGGGTCTAGTTCAAAAACGTGCCATTTCGAAGTCTATGATTAACATGAGATCCAGTAAAAAAGTCTGCAATTACGTCAAACTAATTACCTCGTTTGTTTTGTAAGTTGTTAAAGCTAAAACTGGACAAGATCCTTTGATGATTGACGTCCTTTTATGTACGGGAACTATATCTCGTGCACGTGCAAACAGACTGTCCACCTTACCCTGCCATCGCAGGTAGGCCATAAGAGTATCCTGAAATGAAACAAATTCGTTTGTAATGTGAAATTTAATAATGCCTTAAAAGTCTGCACAAAATTGTGATATAGATAGTTTTCATGCTGACTTTAAATAAATACAGGTATAGTAAAACCTCTGTGAACAACACATCTGAAGAGCAAGCACTTCTCTTCGATGGCAGATATTTCCCCAATTCAATAAAATTCCTAGTAAATTACACTTTCCATTGCATCAACCTCAGTGCCACAAACACATTTTTTTATTCAAAGTGGTAAAACGTTTCGAAAATTCCATTTTCAGCAATTGTAGTTCAAAATGCAATGAAAAAAAAACATGTTGAATTACCTTCATCTCACTATTGATTGCGGACAAGTTTGAGCTGTCACCGTCCAACCTTTGTCTCGAAAATGTCAAATGCATGTTAGACATAATGTTGTTCATCCAGTAATCTACTTCCTCTACATCATGGAAAAACTGCAAAATGTTTTAATAATAACAGTTAAATAGAAGCAGTGCATAAGTTTGAACGCAACAAATTGAGCGTCAGCTGTACTTCTGTTGCTTATATGAGCCGTGCCATGGGAAAACCAACATAGTGGGTGTGCGACCAGCATGGATCCAGACCAGACTGCGCGGATGCGCAGTCTGGTCTGGATCCATGCTGTTCGCTAACAGTTTCTCCAATTCCAATAGGCTTTAAAAGCGAACAGCATGGAGCCTGACCAGACTGCGCGGATGCGCAGGCTGGTCTGGATCCATGCTGGTCGCACACCCACTATGTTGGTTTTCCCATGGCACGGCTCATATATAGAAATACAATGCGACTTTTGGGATAATTTACTTCTCAGTTATTCGATAAAAGAACTAAAACTTTTACAATTCGTTCCAAACAATTGACGTTTATGCCTTGATTTCCTTTAAACAAAATCTTTTTCTTTGCTAGCGACAATCAGATGTAAAATTTGACCGTTTAATCAACTATTCAATAGAAGTAAAATGAATTAGATTAACTCAGTCGCGCTCAATGTACAGGGTTTAACGTTGATTATTTTTGCACGACCTACCTCGTGATAAGCTCCAGCATTTGCTAAATGTACATGTGCACATTGCATAACTTCATCCACCCACCGCCACGACTGTCTGACACCGCTAACACAATTCTAAAATAATATATTTGAGATTTTAGTTTTAGAGGCTATCTACTGCTGATATTAAACTGTGGTTAAGGTTAAGGAATGAGTATTCTCTTCTATTGCACTGATAATGAAAATGTTAAACGGTAAGTTGAAAAACTGAAAAAAGGAAAGATTGGGTCCCAAGGAAAACACATTGTAAAATTATGCATATTTTCACCATGATAAAGAATATGACATGATACAGTGTGCATGATTCTGTTACAATAATTTTATCATCTCATGAGACAAAAATAACTTGACCATGACTATTTGAAATCAATTGACAGTTAACAGGCTACTACCACAATGAATTTTTTTGTTTTATTCTTTTTGATATAAGCAAGTAAACTTTTTATATTTGTACTTTTTAAAACTTTCACTTTGATTGTCATAATTATATTACCATTGTAGCCATTATTGTTCTGATCATTCTATTATTCATTCTGGATTATATTGATTCATGTTGAAGTGCTGTATATTTATAAGACTTAATAATTTTTTGTTATGATCTGATATAAATTTTCTTTCTTGTTCTGATATTTCAACTCTAGTTGCAACCGTTCTTAGAATTTATTCTCGATGACGAATTTACCTTTGTTGTTTTTGCCATGCTTTCGTTGCTGAGAGTGTTGTTCTCGGCTTTCTTTCTGTTGTTTATGGAAAGGTTGACCAGATGGACGGCTTTGTTGTCAAACTCTGTACTCAGACCCTACATTGGCAAAACAGAAAAGGTCGGAAATTTTAAATAGATATACAATATATTTAGAGAGACAAAGCGCATTTTTGTAAAAAAAAATCATGTAAAGTTTTCGGGAAAAAAAGCGTTCTTTTTTACCGAAAAACTCATTAATTTCTGCTGCATTTTCATTTAACAAGGCAACAAGCTTCTGAAGACAAAACACAGTTGTAACCTGACAGAGACTTCAACCTCTCGCCCCCGAGGTATAAATCATTATAATCAAACCTGAATATGGTCTTCCAAATTCGTTATTCCATTCATGACTTCGAAACAACTTGTCTTCTTGTCGGCTAGAGTCTGAAATAATGAATATAAATACCGTTCAAAGATTAGTACATTGATCTTGACTCATAATTTAATATTCAACCCAAAAACACATTTATTTCTCATTTTCAATAATCGGTGTTGATTTCTTTAACCTAATTCAATACAGATTGTTGCTGCACGCAAGTATATGGCCATGCCAAATATATGTTGAAGATCAGATCAAAGGAAAGTGTTGGATTTGACTACATGTATTGGTGTATAACATTATTTCAAATAAAGAAGTTTTTAGAAACACGAAGCAAATTCTAAAACGTTCTCTTATACAAATGATGTGCCTATTGTTTTCCAATGATTTTCATCCTTAACTGTTACATAAAAGATTGACGTAGCGTGTTACAAAATGTATAACGCATGTGTTTTAAGAGATCCATTACAATTTAGTAAACGTGCCGCGTCAACCAAATCTTGCCCTAAGATATTAGAGCAAAACAAATTGTACCGGACAAATATGTTAAATATTTCAGATAAACAATGTTGACGGCTGATTTTTGTCGAGTAATCAATTGGAAAAAATGCCATTAGCAAATAATCATAAACAACTTTATGGCTAAACGTGGGATTCTGTAGTATACAAATATAAATGTAACTATTTTTAAAAGTATTGTGCAATAAAACACTGAATTTATTCTCCTATCAAACAAACAAATAAAACCGTACCGACCTTGATATCTGAAACAATTAATCCATGAATAATTTGTACCGTATCATCTCCAGTAAAAGAATATTTTATGTTAAAAATGTCCTCAATGTTCATGAAGAACAGATGCAACTGTTTTTTTTTCTAGACTATTGTTGTACTTTTCCAAATTATGACAAATGCGGAACAGGCGGTAAATTAAATGATTTACAAGAAGATGTCAGTAAAAACTGTGACTTGAAGTTGTTAATGTCACTGTTGTATATATGACAACATTTGTTATATAGTCTAAATACAGGACATACATACACAGTGAGCTTGCAATTAAGTGAATATAAATAGATTTAAGGCAAAGCAATATAAAGTTAGTGATGTATGCATCATGTTTTGTTTATTAATGAAGAGCGACAGTAGAATAACGGAATGACGATAGTGGGTTTGTGGAATGATAGTAACTGTAAAATAATAATGAAATATTGCCATCCTACCATCGTACTATATCCCCTTCGCCAGCCTCTTATCCTACTAGCGATAGGCGAAGACATGAAATCTTAATACCTTCTTATGCTTATTACCATTTTGGATAATTCACATACTAAAGATGACGCTAAATAACTTCTTTCAGCTGGCCAATGCATTGATGCTGCACTGCACTAGTGCATGTGTTTAGATCATAACATAATCAGGTAGTTTTCATTTAACGACCCGAAAAAAGCTAAGGACAATTGTTACAAATTTTATATTCTTTCAACGGCAAAAGACATATACGTGTACACTTTACTCTAGTACGATTACTTATCAGATCATGCTGTAACTGCTTGTCATTTGAGGATGACTAAAACACTCTTTGCTCAGTGATATTTAACATCAAACTAATATACTCGGTTACTGCGACCGCTGATTACAGTAGGAAATTCGCAATATGCAAATATATGTACTAGAAAATTTCTAAAGATTTCATGTTGTCTTATAGACTAAACACATTATACTTGCAGCATTATATACCAGCTTCCGCAACATCAGACACTATTCTTTTCTTTTTTTTTGTACACAATATGAAACTATCTATTTGACTAACTTATATATGCTTCTTAATTGAGGAAATTAGTAATTGAGTTTAATGTATTTACATTTGTTATGCATTCATAATATTTTTTCAATGAAAAAAAAAAAGACAAAAGAATTACAGACCGAAAATATTCTTTTTGAGCAGCAGTCATGATAGATGGTGATTAAAGTCACTGATTGTTTTTTGCATCTACCTGTTTGTAACTTGATTAAGATGAGCATGTCAATTTAAGTAATTTAAGGAAAATGTTACCCTTATGACGTCAAGTGTTACAGTAACACTGCATCTTTCAGTATTAGCTTTCGATAAATGTTACACGTTTTGTCGTTACAATCATCGCTATTGTTACAATTTCAAAACGTATTCAGTTTAATTAACTTGTAGCAAATGTTATAACATTTGATATCGCTCAGGTTCGACTTTTGCAACTTATACAAAAACATTGATTGTAACGATAAAACGTTAGACAAAAAAGTGTGTATTGTATCATAAAGCGACTGTAAGATAATGGCTTTGTAGTTTTTCGACTCACAACGTAATAATGGTTTAACAATACCATAATGATTTTATTTGACTCAGTGAGTTTTTTTTAATATATATATATATGCCTAAATATTTATTTGGTTGTATATCCTGTGTGTCTGTTGGGTCTGATATTCATAAGTAAACACGCAGTTTAATAGGTCTCTTTGTGCAACGACAACCGGTATGATATCTTTGATTAATGTGTTTTATATATGCTCTAATTAGATGCCAGATAAACGTAACACATAAATTAGCATTTAATTTACCTGAACTGTTTGATATGTGCCATACAACGAACTCAATTCTTCATCTGTCAATGTCTACAAGTACAAAAGGTTTATTATTGCTAAATAAATGTATATTTCCTCATATCATAAGGCAATGGAACGTTTACACGAGAGTATTCTAGGATAGTCTAAGGTGGGACTTCAGTGCACAGGTTACACATGAGTACCTCGTATTGCTTTTCAAATCCCAGTAGGTTTTACTATAACCTATTCATTACATGTATATGTATATGCTATAACTGACTTGTTATTAAACTGTTCATGTGAGGAAGCCATCCAGCTCAATTGCGGAAGTCTGGAGTTTCTACTTCCGTGATGAAATAATGCACGTCGTGCAACGTGGCACCTTGGGGTATTCCTCCACCATCAAAGCTGGATAGTCACCGTGTGAATACTGTGTTGGTGCGACGTTAAACCCAACAAACACAACTGACTTATTTTACACATGATAATGTTTCGTAGTTCACTTTACGTATAGTCTTTAGATATATGACAAGTAAGTACGATTATCAGCGACGTTCATCTCAAACACAATTGTGCAGTAGACTGAAAATAAATGCTAATTTAAAAGTAATTTCCATAACTAACTAGGATTGACTTGATTTGTTAACACATCAAACTTATACAACAGCCTCTGCTTCTGTTGCAGTTTTATTCAGCGAACTCTTTGTGCTCATACAATAATGATATTCAAGGTTCAGTTGGTACTGCTTTTCTGTTGAAAATCATAACGTTCTTAGCAAATTACATATCTTTTCCTAATAAGACGAAGAATGTCCTTTTTTCACTTTTTATTTTTAAATATTTAAACATTTATTTTACATTTTAAAAACATCTTGGATCAGATTAAATCTCTGAACTTATCGATACCAGCAAAACCCAAGAGTTCTTACACTAAACATCTTTCAAGCTGTCCATTGTTTTAGACAATGACAACGAGGTCTTTGTAATGAAATATGCCAAGTATCACCAATCAATATCGTAAAGCTAGTTTGCACCCAGGAATGCTCATTTCAACATTTTCGTGTAAGATGTTATGCAAAATTCTCTTGCAGGTTGAAGAGTTGTGCGTATATAAGATCTATTTCTTTATCCATAAATACAAATCATATATGATTACTACATGTCAAACGAGAATTGGAAACAAAACATACACGAAATAACTTACATGTTTGATTTTTAGTTTATCCATGTGTTTGATATATTCTCGAAGTTTTGTTTTATGCTGTGAATGGTGTGCGGTACCCTCGTTTACCGACTGCCTGTTGCATCCAAAACTTGTCTCCTCCAAGTCATTCTGGGAAAAAAGGGTAACATCTTAGTTAAAACGTGACTACTTAAGTGTTTCCGACCATTAAGAGATTTTACATACAGTCAAATTGAAAGAAATTAAAAGTTAAATCAAAAGCCGTTTTTGTTTTCAAAATAAACAAAACATGAAGTAACTTTTCTCCTAAGGGTGGAATTATGCCTGAATAATCATTTTTGATAAGAGACAGTTATCCAGTTGATTGTATTTCATCTTCGTATCACATAATTGAGCCGCACCATGAGAAAACCAACATAGTGCATTTGCGACAAACATGGATCCAGACCAGTCTGCCCATCCGCGCAGTCTGGTCAGGATCCATGCTGTTCGCTAACGCTTTCTCTAATTGCAATAGACTTTGAAAGCGAACAGCATGGATCCTGACCAGACTGCGCGGATGCGCGGGCTGGTCTGGATCCATGCTGGTCGCAAACGCACTATGTTGGTTTTCTCGTTGTTCGGCTCATATTTCATTTTCTTTGAGCAGATTTAACAGGAAGCAACACACAATGTGAATACTGCTTACCTTCTGTTCCAGCAGCCAGTCCAGGCATTTCTGTACCTCTACATCAGCCATTCTCTTCTACAAGTACACAATTAGGAAAATATTAAGTATGATGTTAAAAAATACAGCAAGAAAATCAAGGGATAACTAAAGTATTAGCGCACAGGTAGACACCAGAAAATGCAGAGTTGTTGAGAAGGAAACTGAAACACAATATCAGAACTGAATATAACACGTAGAAAAACACAAATATAAGAGTAAACAGTTGTCAATACAACTATATACACAAGTTTCATAAAAGCAGAATGACAGAATAAAAATAATACAGAGAAAATCAGCAAACGAGAACAAAACTGAAAATATTACAGATATGTCATGTGAGCCGAGTACGTTTGCACAATTGCAAACATGTACTTACCTTGTCTGAAGTTGCTGAAATGCGTACCTCCATATTTATATTTGCATTTTATTTAAAGTTTTAAAAGATTTGTTTATTTTTTTCTAAATCTTAGCTGTACGCTCAAATTACAATTTTAATCTTGTATTTTCAATGCAATTGTGCAACTCCCACCAAGGTTTACGCGTTCCGGGCGAATTAATACAAAGAATATATCGGTTGACATTGCACAAAATATATTCCTTTTGATATTGTGCATAAAGGCAAAATGTAAATTTGTGCACAGATGCCTAACATTTCAAACGGGATATATAAACGTCTGCTCTTTAACAAATAGCATTAAGTATAACCATAATCAGTCGACAACTTGAAGGGCAAACTATACTGAGACTACATGAAGCATTATTCTTTTAATCTTGTTAAATCATTTGATGATTCGACTGTTTGACTAGAGTTTGTATCTATCATATAAAAAATTAATTTTCATGTTGTTAAGTAAGTCTGTTTTCTTAACAATTTCGTTTGGATATGGTACGGCTGAAATGATCCTGGACGGTACGGCTGAAATGATCCTGGACAGAAACGATACCTTCAGGATTTCATAGTTCAAATTTACAGATGATCATTTCTGTTCACTCAGCAAGGTAAAGAAGAAATACATATACATGCATATATATTTAAATAAAACGCGCCAAACAATATAAAAACAAAAATCAGAACGATTTAGTGCAATATTACAAGTGCCCTCTATTTCCTCTTATTTGCATTGTGTTTCCTGGATCGTGTCGTGGCACAATACGCCTTCATTGATTGTCATATAGCTCTTCATTTTATTCTACTAGGTCTATTATGCATAATGTCAGATTTTATAACATATGCATCTCCATTTTGCTATTGAGTCTAATACTTCTTTAAAACCTGCAAGGAGGTAAAAGTTTTAAATATTAACATTTTCCAATTGGGCATTTCGTTCTCGTGACTATCTATCCCTTTTGCACGTATAACTAATGTATATTGCTATATTCATGCAGACCGCGACACGCGGAAATAACGTGAAAAATAACTTTGATTCAGAAACCACGAATTGTTTACACGTTAAAACTATTTAACACCCATCTTGATGAAAATTAAAATGCAAAAACAGCTCTTGCTATTTCCGGGCTAATGGTAACACTCCTTTTATGTAGAACAGATTCTTTTAAACATTATGCGCAGTAAACTATATTTTATTTTCGTACGGTACAGCGATTTTGATTTCATGTTGCAATACAATTCAATTTAAAATATTTTAGAAAGAAACGGACGAGTGATTTTAACTGTTTAAATTTCCAGTTGAATGCAACATTCTTCTACACACTCTAATATTAAACGGTTTCAATACGACAACACCTACTTATTTCATGATATTCAGTAATAAAATCAAACGTAAAATAAAGCAATTTATTAAATGTCTGGTTTTCATACATTTAGTTGCATACCAACAAATTGTTTCACTATTACACAATGACCTTGAATCCATTTTGTCTCCATATTACTGAAATTTTACCAAGTTAAACCCAGCTAAGAGCTTTGAATCATTCAAAATGAATAATGCAACAAATAAGACATAAAACACAATGGCTAATTATCTTTTTTCGGTGGAATGTTGACCTTGCAAAATATTATGAAGATAATAATATAATAAGAAATTTAAACTTTTATTTTAATTTGGTAACCCCATTTTGCTCCCACAAGGTCACCCTCTTTATCATACTTTTGTTGTAGAAAACCGTTTGCTTTCTTGTACGTGCAATTAATTCAAATTTAATATAATGCATTATGCTTTTAAAAACGGTGTAAACTATCGTTCAAGCCATACTCATACACGACTTCGATCACTTAACATTTAGAATGTTTACTGTTCCGTTCATTTGATACCACTTTATTATTGATACGTGCACTTCGCGAACGATTACGCTTAACCCCCAGATCCGGCTATAATCGTACGTACTATGCAAATGACACAAAATCTATGCAAATAAAGTAATAAATCACCTGGCTTATCAGCAATAAATTTATTGTCTCCACTGTTCAGGGAATGACCCGATCAACTCAAGTCAAAGTGTCTCCACTTTAGACCATGTATCATTTAAGTCATTAGCAATTTATACAGTATAATCATATACCTTTAGGAGATTGATCTTTATAGATGGAAAAGTAATTATGTCAGTAGGAAAACATTTTCTAAGTATTGTTTCTGTTACTCAATGATATTTTTCGATAGGTTAATAGGAATTATAAGCAGGGTTTCCCGCCAAAACAGCGTACACATGCTTAACATGAAAGGCGCAAATCGATACTAACGCAAAATATTATTTTTTACTGAAAACGCACTAAAAGAACACTTATATTTATAAAATTATTACACGACACCGAACTTTAATTAAAACTATTTTCCTGTAAAAGAAGTGTTGTTATAAAAGCTATACATAAAGTTTACCAGTTTTTAGTCCAAAATATGATGATGGCAAAAATCCTCTTCAGTGCACAATCTTTTAAAGTATTTTAAAAAGAAAAATCAAGAACCGCGCTATATAAAGATATATTGATATTTATCAAGCACTCGACAGTAGTTCACATCTCTGTGATCCAGACCTAACTAATAAATCTTGTGTGTTGTTTAAGCTATTTTATAACACCCATGTGATATACACCTGATTGATAATTTTGTGTGCTACGTTCACATGTTTTCGTATGTAAATAAGATTGATTTACGAAAAAACGCCCACAATGGCTTATTGGGGCTATGTTTACCATAAATGGAGATACACACTTTCACAAAATATAAACTGGGATTGACTTAAATACTGCGGAATGCGATTTGCATCGCATGCATGACCTGTTGCATAATGGAAGTGTTATTGCAGACATACTACCTAAAAATAAATTTAACCCCAAATATGGATTTAGAAAGTTGTTTTGCTTGACTAAACAATATCAATTAGTTTTCATAATTTACTGCAGGTTTAATTGATTTTATCCATCTTGGATCAATATTAACATCAAAGACACGAGTGAACATAATTCAGGGATATTTGATTTTATCTTTATTTCAAGCAAACAATGTTATTTATTTGTGCACATCAACCTAGGAATGCACTTCAAGATATTGCAATCTGTACAAACTATAATTTCAACTGCACATGCATATTCGAAGTCACAGAACGCTTTGTATATATGCTTCGACTTCGGTTATCCTCTTAAGGGAATACCAATTATTTTATATTCAAGACAATGTAAGCGAGATTTGGTCAAACACATGGCGTAGTCCTTGTTGATGACAAACGAGAATATTATGCAACAGAAGAATATTTGCTGATTGGTCCCACAGGAAGTGGAGACAATCTTACTGAGAACACATGCAAATTAAAACAAATCATTATAATATGCTGTATGAAGTGCTCATTTTAAGTATACGGAAAAAAGGAAAGGTAAGCAGAATATGCAAGCTATGGAATAGTTCATCCCGACTTTGCAGTGGTAGCAGTTGCTGCATGCAAATCTTTTTTTATAAAAAAAAGTTAATGTAACAGCTTCAGCTGATTGGTTACCTTGTAACGTCGCTCCACCCCATTTAATATCCAGTTCGCGATGTCACGAAAATGTATCCACACAATTATTACTGTTGTCGACATGGTTGCAGTATCTGGTGCGATCGCGTAATCACGTTAATATTCCACAGTGCATGTTTTACCGGATGTAGTTTAGATTCTCCGAAATAGAGAATTTCCTCGAAAAGGTGCAATTGTGTTGCAACGACGAGCCTCGCTTCAATTCATGTCAACTAAACTGTTAAAATGTCCTTGTAAAATCATATCCACTACAATGTTACGTGAACTGATTGTAACATTACGTATCAGACGTCCTTGTCAGAATAATCATCCTAGGCTTTGCACGTTAATACACCTCATATGTTTCCCTTTCGAAATATTTGAAGGATTTTAAGTCTATTTACAACACAAAGCGAAACTGCATGACGTTCATAAAGCGTATCTGACACAGGCTTTAAACGTATATATTGATCCATGAAAAGCGTACATTAAACTTATTACATTATTAAAGGTGTTCGGTAGCAAGGTGTTTCGTAGCAATGTATGTGGGCGAAATAGATAAAACACCTATACGCGTCGTAATCCCGAAGCCTTCGGTAGGATTTACCCAAGTGTTGACCGGGTGACCCTACTAAATTTATCGACAACCTTAGAAGAAAATAATTATTGATAATAGGATCAATTACGGACGAATTACTTTTAAACGTGATTAAAATCTAATCGCGAACGATTTACTATAGGTATTTAACTTAACTGATACTATAAAATATTTGTGGGAACTTGACTGCAGGAAAAGTTAAACAGTAGAAATAATATTGAAACAGTAAACACTGAAAACATGATTGATAATGGTAAGTTTATTGACAATACAACGAAGGCGGAGTGATTAAAACACCACCCGAACGAGGCAAAAATGCAACTAAATGGTAGAGCAATCAGAAGAGAATCAGGTTGTGCCTTAATATGGTATAGGAGATTTAAAATTAAGCATGTAAGAAAATCATCAACATGCTGATTTTAGCGTACACTTGCTCTTCTGAATCTCTTTAATGATAGGTTTATACCTGTGACATGCATGTTATTATCTAACAGTCAGGGAAATTATAATGAAATCTCTAGCATTTTTTTGTGTTTGTTTAAGATTATCTTATTTTAGGTTTCAGTGCAAGTTATCTTTTGATTGAATTCTTCGGCTGTTGAATTTTTTCTTTTTGTTTGATTGGAGAGTTATTTTATCATTTACAGTGCATTTTACTGATATTCTTTATTTACATCGCCGAGAAATTTTGCTTTTTGTCACACCCACGTCACAATTTCATTGCATGGTTAAGTATGGTTAAACCGCCAGAAATTGCGTAATTGACCTGCCGAAGAACTTAATCTCTATACCTGGGCGGATGAACGGGTGGTCCTTCGGTAAATAGTTTCATAATGTACGGCGGGTCATTCTAATGTAAAGATATTCTTGCAGTAAATGATCGACATGTCTAAACAGACTTAAATACAAAAAAATAATAATAACAAGGAAGAGATAGATCCTTATCTGTTTTAGTTGTATCAAAGCTTGCCAAATTTTGAGGTCATACCATGTTTGCATCATTTCAGACTAGTGCAGCCATAACCCTTCAAAGAATAAGACTATCTGAGCAAGTGCCGAACCAACAAAGATTAAAATAAAATTTTACAAACTGCTTCAAAGACTCAAGCTTAAATAACGCGATCACTGTATTATTGCATTGTAATTCTACCTTATTAACACAGGTGCCCGTCCAGTTTTGGTGCCCATATGGGTGCCGCCCCCCCCCCCCCCTAAAAAAAAATTAAAAACACTGTTTTAAGCCTAAAACGAAAAAAAAAATTTTTTTGAAATTTTTTCCCCCTATATATACTCTTATATGGAAAAGGTGCATGTGTTGCCGTAACGCTATGGAGGTTTACTAGGACACGCTGTGGAACAACTAAAATGTCCAATTCAGTACCAATGCAAGCTACCCTGCTGCAATTTACACATCATGCATTTATAAAATAGTAATTAATCCTATTCTACCTAGTAAACAGCCTTTAATAACTTACATTTAAATTCTAAGACGCAAACAACGGAAAAGGTTTTCTACTTACGTTTTGAAACAAAATGGCCGATCGTCACTGTCATTTTGCAAGTGTCTAGACAATTTGGCTTGTTTGAATTTAAATGTAAGTTATTAAAGGCTGTTTACTAGGTAGAATAGGATTGTTTACTATTTTATAAATGCATGATGTGTAAATTGCAGCAGGGTAGCTTGCATTGGTACTGAACTGAACATTTTGGTTGTTTCACAGTGTGTCCTAGTAAACCTCCATAGCGTTACGGCAACACATGCACCTTTTCCATATAAGAGTATATATAGGGGGGGAAAATCAATTTTTTTTTCGTTTTAGGCTTAAAACAGTGTTTTTAATAATTTTTTTTTTTGAGGGGGCGGCACCCATATGGGCACCAAGACTGGACGGGAACCTGTGCTTATTAATACTTTATGGTATTTGCTGCAGCAGATTGAACATTGACTGAAAATAAATAATTAATATTCCACAATGCATTTTGCTGCAAAGAATATCGAAATAATTCGACAATTTTCAAACCAAAAAATAAAGAAAATTCAACTTCATAAACATTGTTTCATAGCAAAAGGTGAGATTTTCTAACTATGTAATATAATTAAGACTTTTTATGATCAAAGGTGTAAAGACTGACACTTTGTCATCTATATTCAAGTTTATATACCATTTTCCTGTACGAAATGTAATTGATATAAAGAAATGTTATACGATAATAAAAAATACATAAGGTGTGTTTGGCTACTGATGCTTACAATAATGTTAATAAAATCTGTAAGAAGATCCTTTGGAAGCTGTCAGGATACGAGTTATATCACCCAGGGAAGTGCCTACGACTTTGTATCTTGAACAATGAAATGGGTCGAATCGCTAAGGTGACTATTTCTTAGACTAGCTGACAAACGATGTAGAATGTCCTTTTTTGAAACGTATAGCTGGTGAGACCAAATAACTCATATATAAATATAAGTTTCCTCTAGCTACCTTGCCTAAATGATTCGTGAACTAATGATTCGTAAATGATTTCAATTAGGGGCTAAATACGTTCAGGGACCAGGCAAATCACTAAATGTTTCAAACTAACAATCTTCAATTAATAACAGCCAGCTCAAACTCCTATAGGCTGGCGATACTATCCTTGACTGGTCTTTTTGTCGGAGTTACCGTCAGACAATGCCTTTGAATCAACAACATTCGAGTTCTATCGCATAGATGCTCAGCCTATGTCCTCTTAACTGAAGCTGTAACTAAACAAGATTGCCCTGACTCCTTGATGTTCAACGCCTATATGCTATCTCATATAGCATTTAACTACCATATTGGTATAACCCCGATGCCTTGGCTGAACCTCATCTATAAACTGGCAAGCTCCTACTATCTCAGTTGATGACCAAAACCTATGTCTCAGCCTCAGCTTTCCGATGCTCAGCCTATATTTGCTATTGTCTATAGCATTCAATTACCCTTAAGGTAAAACTCCTATGCGCTGGCCCTATAGCTCGAAACCTTGTTGAAAGTCTGCAACTCTTCTTTAGTCTATGAAATTCAAACGTCTTCCTTTTAATAATTTATCCGCCCGTCAGTGTAGTTGCAATAACTTCCTCATCAAGGTACTTGGATAACTTATTAATTGAATACTCGATGTGTCTTCTTCTATCGCTGGATACAGAATGATCTCCCTGGCATCCATCTACCTATTTATACTTTAGCAGAGGTGAGCTTTGATTGGTGCTATTTATAGAACTTGTTTCTGATTGGTCCAAATTCGTACATAGTATTTTACAACGACTACTTTCTCTAACAAATATCTGGTTCCCTTTAACTATTGTATATAACATTATGTGTGATGCTGGGATCCAGCTATCAACATAACGAACCCAAGTCAGCCACAAATGACCCAAATTCTATTATCTACAATAATTCATCTGTAATTATAGTAATGATACAATGAAAAAGGAGTCAAGCACTATTTGTGTTTACTGATTACGTTAGCAATATATCAACCATACAAATTATTCTGACAGGCAAGCACGGAATGCAACCAAGCAAAATGATAGCAGACTCAGTTCGATTGAGACTGTTCGTGAGAGGTAATAAAATATGCAACATCCCCTCACGCCACTAGCACCGGTTTAAACGGAATTGTATTACAGTATAATTGTCACACTGCTTTAATCACGGAGCAAAGAAAAGAGAAGCAAATTTATTTATTAAGCATGACCAGGACGTCCTAACGTCCTATTTGGCATTTAACACTTGTGGCAGTAAATACATCTCCAATTAAAAAAAAAGGATGCGTAAAATATCAGAACATTTTCTTAAACTTAAGCAGGGAGGAGTTCATTGAATAGGTAAAGTATATGCGCGCTGGGGAAAATATTTCATGATGGACCTGTGAATTCTTTACTTACGGGTGAAACAGGTCTCATAAGCGTAAATACGACTAGCTTCTACTGATTATAAAACATACCGTACGATTTGTTGTGAATTAACTGTTGTTGTACTTTTAGTAGTTCAACCGCCATCCTTGTTTAAGAGCAACATTTAAAAAACACGTTTTTTTTCATCCTCACGTTAAAAGTAAGTAGACTCGCCCAGTTTAATCAATAACCCACAATTGACCGACCCCTCTGGTACAATATCTAGACGCATAATCTAGCTCTATACATAGAGCGCCTACTTCACCCGATTTACATTCGGAACATACAGTTTCACGCGCTTCGGGCTTTATCGTATGTTTAACATGGGATTTTTGAACCGTCCAAAGATGTTGGAAATGTTCGTCTCATTGTTTATTTTTTTTTTAATAAAAATGTTACTGCTTTCATTGTCTACCACTTTTTTCCACCCTTGCCTGAAAAAACAGTAATGAGTTTGTACACTGTTCAGACAATTGTGCTCTGTTGAAATTTAACCAAACACAAGTTTACCTGCATAAACAGAAAGCATGATATGTCACCATGCGCGGATCCAGAGGGAGGGGGGGGGACCGGAGGTCCGGACCCCCTCTAGAAAATCTTTAAAAAAGGAAAGAAGACAAGAAGATAAGAAAATGTTTTTCGAAAAAGGCAACGTTAGGACTGCATGTAAAGTATATGCGGCTGCTGCTACATACGACCCCGACATAATTCATCGGACTCCTCTGAGAAAATTGGCTGTGTACGTGGTCACTATACCTGCCCAGTACTGGACATTATGGTAAACGCTTTTTTCCTGCACAAATGACAATTTCGCAACTTCTGTCCGGTTTGTACAAATTTCTGGCCGCGATAAACCATTTGACTTGTTAACCTTTATGAAAACATCTTCAAAATCATGCATGTATTTACAATCCTTCAATATCCACGAGACTACTCTCCTGACTCGTGTAGTAACTCTGCCCCACAACTCTCCCAAGCACCCCTGCCACCTGTTGTAACTATTGTTGCCAAGTAACGTTTTATGAACTAAAATTGGCTTGCAAGATCATGCGTGTGTCGTCCGTGTATTCAACTGAACAAGGACGTTTTTCAAACATTTCTTCGAACGGGAATTTATATTTCCACCAATATATGTAATGTAATGGAATCGCAAGATACTGAATAGAAATCGTAATTTTTTAAACGATGCCAATTAGCTGTTTTTGTGCAGTTCAGCCGAAGTAAATATATTCTGCGTAAATTTACTTCATGTTTTCTAAATTCAATACTTGCAGATAGTTAATGCCTTTGAGCACAGCTAAACCTGCACATGATAAGGAACAAACTTAATACGTATGTAACATTTGAAAAATGATATTTATTCCAAGAATTTAATATTGATAAGATGCATTCTTAACAGCATTAACATGACATAGAGAAATAATATTTCATGTCTGTACACAATCAATTGCTATAACACTTGGTGAAAAATAAAGCATTTTAAAAAATTACACTTTCTACGGCGATAATAATTAAACAAACATAACTTACTTTTTCTCATATTTTTTTTCGCCTAGCACTGGTGAGGCTGACCTTCCAACTATCGAAGTATTCTCGAGTGTTCAAAATTTTTGTATTTTCTGTTATTCAGAATTTGTAATATAAGAACAGTAATAAAAACTGTTTTGATTGATGATATAACCTGTGCAACCACCACTTAAATACAATTAGAGGACTTTTATCATTCTCCCTGTAATATGACACCCTATATTCATTATACTCTTTGCTTACTTTGCGTGAATTAAGAATTTATCTTATGTCGGAATATGAAAGGAGACAAAAAGGTACAGAACACCACAAAACACTTGCTGTATAGCAATTTTACCGACGGAGGTTTTATGAATAGGTTTTACATTCATATAAACAATTTTGTATTTTGTATATGAATTAATTAAAGGTTCTTACTCGGTCTTGCATTAGTTTGCTGTCATTTTCAAGTTGCATAGTTCATCTACAAAGATTTTATAGTAATAAGGGTAAAACTCCATTAGGAATAATCATGTTCTAAAACGCAACCTTCCCCAAACAAACTCTACATAAGTGTAAGTGCGGATGTGTAAGTGATTGGCAATTAAACAAAAATGCATTCAAACATTAAACCAATTAGGACAAAAGAAAGAAAGAACATCAACGAGGCAGCGTTTTGGAACGGTGTGGGTGAGGGGGGGGGGGGGGGCACGACTGAAAAGTTTTAAACAAGTTCAAAGTGCGCACCAAACTTTACTCTTTACCCCCATAGTGTTCAAAAGGCACAGGGCAATGCAATTCAAGTCATCCGTGCAAAGAGTATTAGTAGTATCCGTAACAAATCTAAGAAACAGAAATGCCCGTGTAAGATTTATAGGAAGCAAACCTAAAGAACAATATTTGCATGTACTAAGTGCTTTCGCAGAAATATCAAGAAAAACATTTTTTAATGTGCATAGTAAGCTCCCATTAGTATATATAAATCTGTTAAAAGAACTACAAACTGAAAACTGGTAGACATATATACATGACTATAAGCAGAGATAAAGTTTGTATTGTACTTTTTAAAGTACGTATTTGCTACAACAGAAATAGCTACAAAGGCGGCCAGGGTGGTCTATTGGTAACGCACTAGTCATTTTTAAAACGCCGGATTGTCAGTCAATACGTCCGTGGCTCAAAAATCCCTGTCGAGGCACTGAAAATTTCCAAGATGCTCTAGAGTAGCCCCCACTCAACTAAAATGTCAGTTACTGTAACGGTACTTTCCCAAGAAAAGAGTTCGCATGTATATCGGTGCTATTGTACACGGAACATGTTATGGACATCTCTCCCCCCCCCCCCCCCCCCCCCCCCTCTCTCTCTCTCTCTCTCTCTCTCTCTCTCTCTCTCTCTCTCTCTCTCTCTCTCTCTCTCTCTCGCTCTCTCTTTGTCAAGATTTGTCTGTGTCTGTAATGGTAGATGATTGATTTAGCACTTTGACTGGCATTTGTAAATGTTTGTCATAAACTGATGCTACATTGTATATAAATCTGATGATATACAAATATAGTGCATTATAATTCATTTTTATCGAACAGAAAATCTTAAAACTGATAACAACTCAAAATTACTTTTATCATTGTCAAAAAACGAAATTCAAGTTTTACGAAAGCCATTTCATGCTTGAGAAATTCAAAAAAGTACAAACAGTTTTGTAACGTGATTAAGACTTTTTATGATCAACACCATAGTGATTGACATTTTATCACCTCCGCTAACGTTTGTTTATTACCTTGTAACCATACGGAATGTAATTGATATAATGAAATGATATACCATAATTAACACTACATAAAGCGTATTTGACTTGTGACACTTGCAAACATCTATGCTCCACTTGAAGGCATTGGAAAGAGATGCACGATTGTCAAATTATAGTACCATTTTTTAATATTTAGTTAACTAGGAGTAGTTAAAGGCAAAGAAAATCTCCTATATAAGTGACCCCCCCCCCCCCCCCCCCCTGGTCCAGTCTGATAAGGGTCCATAAAACCCCTGTAGACTTGACATGTAGCCTAATCATTGTCAGAGAATCATAAATTTTATTGCCTACAGGTAAATTGGTTATTTCCTGTGTTTTGCATTTTATTAATTGAAATGTTGTTTTTTTTTAAGTCTTTTTTTCAGAATGTACACAAAATTATTTTAATTGATAAGATACTAATTTTGATTGCTTAGTCATGTTGAGTAATGTCCTGGCCAATTAAATTATAACTCTTATAGCAAAGCAGTTCTCACTATAAAATAATTATTCAAAACTTAATAAGAGAAATTACAAGTTTGTTTATTCAATGATTATGATCTTTTTAGCAAAAGTAACAAACAAAAAAAAAGAAGATAATTGCTGGATTTTATCAGAAATTAAAGAAGCGTTCAGATGCATTTTTAATAGATAAAGAAGGTATATAGACAGAAGGATGTTATATATTAAAATGCTTAATTCCTCTTGTGTTGTCTAAATAATGTATAATAAAATCCAGCAATAAAGATATATCATTGTTCAAAATATACAATAATTTATTTCTTCTGAAAGCTATGTGCCTGAATGCATTTTTTATATTTTTGATAATAAAAAAACAGCAATAATGAGATATAATTGTTAAAAAACTTACTTTATTAAAATATGATAAAAACACTGTTGTATCTTATCACTTTTTTTATTTAGCCCCAATTCAATCAAGCTTTCTAAACTCGTTATAAAGGTGAGAACTGATTTACTATAAAGGTGAGAAATATCACCTGCAATTTATTTACTGCACAGTAGCTATACAGTAGCTTATTATGATAAACAGAAGCAAGTCTACCAATGGTCCCGACTTGTGTATTGGCCCTTATCGCCAATACGCAGACCTTATCATCTCCATAGGCCACATACCAGACATACCAGAATCAGTGTCTTTAAATCGGAAGTTCATTTACTGCCATTTTATGCATTTAATTTTGATGCAAAGGGTAACAGTCATCAAACCAATGACCACGACCCTGAAACAGAAGTTGAAGAACGGAAACTGCATGGGCCTTGATCATGTTGATAGGGATATATCCTCCAGCCAGGAGTATTAGGTCATGTGCCACTATCGGGTGCTGTTTCCAGCCTGTTTATATACACAGGACATTCAGCATTCGTCTACTAAATTGCTATTAACGATAATTACAAACCTGACATGTCAGTCAGGCACTTGAAATATTCATGAAAGTAAATTTACTGTTTTATGGTGATCATGTTACGTTACAGTGAATGTTTATTTTTGTATCAATGGCGCTGTGCAAGTTTTAGTACATTAATTTGTTATAAAGAGCGTAGAAAGTTTGGAAATACAGACTTGATTTTTATAATTGCTTTGACAACTATTACAAAATAGTAACGTTACAATAGAATTATCATCAAGCTATTTATTTTGTAATTCCGATTTGCTTAATTGAATACATGTATTATCTTAAGAGAACACAACGAATTTACTGCATGCATAATGACATTTTTGTTATTAATACTTACTATATTAGTAATTTTAATGTTGTTATTGAAAATTATTTAGTTTGTATAGAAAATTATTTAGTTTTCTACTCAATCCTGTTTGTAATTAATATGTAATGCAGTTCTGTACTTGTAAATATGAAGTAAAAAACTGATTAAACTAAATTGTGACAATTTATACAAATCAGAATCCAGCTGTAATCAGAAATATTGTCATCTACATGTGAATAAATATGTATGTGCCATATCAAGTGCTAATGAAAACATTAACCTGTCGCAAAATATTAAAATATTAAGAACGAATTACTTACGTTGCAAATAAGCTTTATATCCAAACAAAGCATGTTAAGCATTAAGCAAATTCACAAATATAAGAAAAGGATTGGCTACAATTGTATGCACATTTGTTTCTATATCTTGAACATACGGTGATTTGACCTGTCAAAATGACACGGTGTCCAAATAAAGTAACAACAATTGCATAGTTATGTGGTCAATTGTTTGATAATGGCATAGTCGGTGGTCATTTGTATGTAATTATTTTAGTTGGCGAACCTTAAAATTTGATTCAGTACAAATTGTCTTAGCTTTCTTTCACACGACTGCATGGGAAAATGCTATCCGTTTTATTTAAATCTGCATTTGTAATTGCATATACGGTTTAATTTCATGCCTGTTTAACTTTATAGAAAACAAATGTATATAGATCTGAACAAACTGCAATAGTCGATTACAGTATAGATAATTGCAATTTGCATAATAATATCCCAGTATCTGATAATAAAACAAGTTTCTTGAAAATCTGAACATTCTTATATACACATGCATTGCAAGACTTGAGATATTATTAGAATGCTACATGTACTGTTCATGAACTTAAAACAGTTACTGTTAGACAATTTTCAAAAAAAAATAATAGTTAAATACATATATTAAACAAAAGCATCTTAAGATATGCGATCCCGGTTAACACGCACATCTACAACAAATGCTTTACCCATTAACTATTTAAGATATGTGGAACTAAACCCAGCTATAAATACATTGAGTGATTATATAACCGTTGCAACCACCACTTAAATACAATTAAAGGACTTTTATTAATCTCCATGCAACACGACACTTTATATTAATTATTTTCTTGCTTACCTTGAGCAAACTGAGGGTTTTTTATAATATAGTTTATAAAAAACTATGTTATGTCGATCGGGAAGCAGGTTGAACAACTTCTTTAAACACCTCATTCCTGATAGAATCCATCGCCACGAGAAAAGAGAAGCCAGTTTTGCTTTTAATACTAAACGGCAAGGAAGGGAGTTACTGGAACCATTTATCACATTTTTGGTATGACACGGTCGGAGATTGAATTCACAACCTTTCACACTCAAAGCGGACGCTATCAAGGCGTCATATAGGAATGTGATTATGGCACAGGATAAGCAAAATAAGGCCACACACGTGCAGGTTGCAAAAAACAATGTAGACATAGCTGTAATGATTATTCTGCATTTTATGTAAAACGTTTCTTTATATTTGGTCATTCTTAAACTAAGAAAAGTTTCATTGTTTTGTATTTTAGATTTTAGTACACTTAGGGATGTTGGTGTAGAGAACTTTAACACAACAATGTATTTCATACATTATGTATTCAAGTGGAAATTACTTCAATCGCGACTCGTATCAAACAATCACAGATACTTTCGCTTTCATTCAGACTGTTTCAACTGATACAGGGTGACGACAAAACCTTCCACTCATGATGATAACTAGAATAACGTAAATGAACGTATCCGTATAATTATGATGACAAGCAAAGCCTAATGAACGTTGAGACATCTAGACGATAACTTGAATTTAGGTTAAGTGTGAAGTTGACTTGCCACAAACATATTAAAAGCCCCAATCTTTTCACCAAGGTTAAATATATTAATCTTTATTTACGTCTCATTCATGTACAATATCACAGGTACAAGCTTACATTTCAATACATAAATAAAATTAGTACATGACCGTTCAAATTTGAACTATAAGAGACAATCATAAAATATTACAATATCAATTTAATACTAACATATAGTTACAATTAAGTTACTAAATAGGACGTGTAGAAAAAACTACTTGTAAAAACCGAGAAGCTGATATTAATCTTGGCTTTTAAAGGCCTAAAAACTGCCATAAAGAAAAAACAATGATCTTAAAAAAACTGAAAAGCAAAACACCACTAACGTGTATCTGGTAAAAAATGGATTTAAAAAATCAAGTATCATAACAGGTCAGACCTTTTATAAACAGATTAATACCAACCTCTCGTTTTAGATTTTATTTTTAGTCCATTCTCATCCATATACAAATAACAATAATAAAAAAAAATGATTTAATACTAGATGCCCGCGGGTAATGTCGAGGCCACCAGCTGTCAAAAGGACTGGGAGTCGCACAGGACACTTAAAAAGTCCAGGCAATCCTTATAAGTAAAGATAGGTCATAATACACCTAAAAATTGGATGTAACGTGCATGTTGTACTACACAAAAGTGGCCTAGATATTTCCCGACTACCAGTAATAAACGTTACAATACAAGCTATTTATAGAAAAAACAAAGAGAAGTTATTCTAGCTTCTTGCGTATGACACTTCGTTTCTTGATGGTTGACACTTGTGCCAAGTTAAATCAAAATCCCTCCATGCATAAAAAGAAATGCTTTGGATCATGTCATTCCTGTATCTAACCCTTGATCTCTAAGTATGACCTCGACCTTAGACCTAGTGATCTGATTCTTGCGCCTGACATCCCATCTCATAATGGTGAACATTCCTGTCCAGTTACATCCGAATTTCACCATAACTTCAGATGAAATTCTTCGGACCAACTCATTCTTCAAATTGACCTTTGACCACCTACTGTGATCTTGACCTTTAGACGAGGGGCACGTGGTTTGTGCACAACACTCCTTCTAATTGAGATAAAACATTCCTGCTAAATATAAACAAGATAGGTCCATGCATGTTAAAAGATTGCCTCGAAAAGGTGGCCATATTTTAATCCCATTTTCCATTTTGTGTTAGTCAAAACATTGATAGCATTATAATAACAATACATTTATATTTAATTGTATTACGAAGCATTTCCAGCACTACAGCATCAATGTATGTGCTCAATGGTTCCAGCTAGGGGTTATAGCATGAATCAGTGTGTGTGTTGATATTGTTACTATTGTCCGCTGTTAAAAATCAGAGATACTTGTATATAATCGATGCAATAGTGAACAAAATAAATAAACTGTCTTAAAAACTATGTACCTACGTAAAAGGGGGACCGCAAAATTAAAAAAACAATTCTCTTCTATAAGTTAAGATATAAAGTTGCCATTTTGGATTCGTTGAACAATTAATTTAAAGTATAATATTTTAACTAAAATATATAACTTAAGAATTTACATAATGTACATAAACTATTGAGGTTCAGTACATTCATGGCGATACAAATTGTTTGTGTGCGTGCGTGTTCGTACAAGTACCACTGTATGTTATGAAATAGAGGAGGCTTTTGTAAGATCAAAAATATCTAAGTTGCGTCTTCTTTATTTGAAGTTATATCTAATTAAAGGACCTTCTTCGGTAGGAAAGAGGCTTGTTTGATCAGTGATCATTTATCTGTCAGTTTCAAGTACGATGTTTGTATTTAGGGTTGTGTTCAAAGCTTCTTGTTGTCTCACACTTAATTCTCATTTTTAAGTTTTTCGGTCTTAATCTCCAAATTCAAAATCGCCATGATTTTTAATGTTTTACACATTGAATAGAAAACATTGTTCATAAAAACGTGTCCATGCTAAATAAAAAATATAATTTCATTAATTAAGATTTTTACATCAACCACTTCAACTGTATTTATTTCATCGTAAGATATGTTTAAATCCGTTTACGTTCGGATGACTGATCATACAATTTAATAAAATGTAAACATTACTCAACAAGAAAGAAATAATATTCACCCACGGTGATCTTTAACGCGCAGTTCAACATTCAAACGTTGTGAAAATATGCAAAACACATTTGTAGTAAAGACTCGATTGATTGAAGGTTTCATCTTCAGCATTTGTAACGGCAATATTCAAAACTGATTTTTCATACTACAGAGATAAAACTGAAGGCAAATATAAACGTTTATGTTTTATGTAAACAAACATTTTCTGAAACTGGTACGAGTTCATTTACCTGACAAAAATTCAATATTTCTATATGAATACTAGTTTCATACAAAACATGTATCACCAATACCTAGCCTTCCCCAGCTAACAGTAGAATTACCTTTCTTCGCCCTTATCACCATCGGTAAATCTAAAATAGTTTTATCCCTGCTCTTATGACCAAAACGTACGGGTCCGCATTGAAATGAATATGACCAGCTAGTGTAGTTGTCCAAGATGTAAAAATTCGTATCATTGGTGTAGAATTAGAAATTATAATTAGAACATAATTCTATACTTACATTACATATAAGCTTTAGCTCCATACAAAGCATAATATGTATTTAGAAAATTTCAAATTTAATTCAATATTTGAAGCTGCACACACGTCGTTCAGTCTGAGCACCTATGTCTGATTAATCACTATGTCCAAAGAAAGCAAAACAATAGTCAATTAGATCTATCTTAAAATTTGCATATCTCGTAAATATTCCGAACGATTAATAATCAGAACTAGTTTCCTACACAAAAATACAAAAGTGTGGGAAAATGTTAAACGTGAATTAACCAATTTTGTGTGTGAATTAAGAGAAAACTCCATATTAGTTTTATGCTTTGCTAACTCTAGATTCAAACATTAATTTTCTGTTAACACACAAGCAAATATTTTTAAGATCATGCTGACAAATTTCTAATCAGGAAATGATTTTAGTAACTGTTGGTTATTCCGATTCATACACATTTTTTTCAAACGTCTATAAATTAAGAGTTCTAATTGCACGTGCACACAAACTCGTTCTTTAATCTTTTATAATTGATAATTTCATGTCAGAAACACGAAATAAAACATATCATTGCACGACAGACAACAGTAACCTTATAAAGATTCTACAAAAGTTAAGCGCGCCTCGTGATATATTAATTACAATGTATAAACAGAAAATATAAAAGAAACTTACTGTAAGTATTTAATTTCCTTTTGTATTATCCTTTATAACTCGGCGGATGCAAAAACTCCACTTTGTACCCCGTGATTAAATAAAATCCAACTTCACAAACTTTTTAGATGGTTATACATTATATGAATACAGCCTATGCGTCTACCACTTTAATGAAACGAAAGAGCTTTGATCATCTCTCCGGGATATATGACACTAAATTCTTTGTATTCCTCATACGTTGTGTCAAATTAGAACCCTTCTTATGCACGTCTATATAAGCCGCACAGGTTTTCGTATCTTGCATTTCTGTATATGAAATACATATGACTTCTAAATCAGACCAAAATGTGTCCCATGAGTCTCATCACATTGTCTCTTCAGCATGCTCATACGGACACCAATATAAATAGTTTGGTACCAAGTCAGACCAGGTTTAAGGCTGGTTAACAGTCATCCAAAACAATAACAAAGTACTCAAAAAATTGAAGATATATCTGAATTGCTCAAGAAACCTATATGCGTAATATCAATGATAGCCTCTTGTGAAACTAGATGCGCGTCCATAAAGCACTTAAAAAGATTTATTATATTTCATCTGTTTCTTTATAAAACTGAATTTGTTGGGGAGGGGATTGGAGGTGGAAAGGGGCTGGGGATAAATTTTAAATAAACAAGTATGCTGAACAACACTCCTAACCTCCTAATTCGTAACTACGAATGCTGAACAACATTATTAACGTCCTAATTCGTAACAACAAATGTTGAACAACATTCCTAACCTTCTAATTCGTAACTACGAATGCTGAACAACATTCCTTACTTCCTAATTCCTAACTACGAATGCTGAACAACATTCCTAACGTCCTAATTCGTAACTACAATGCTTTAAAGTTCTATATGCTTTATGTCCAACACAAATGTGTGTGCCTTTATTAAGTCAAATCTTGCAGAGTGAAATTCCAAACAAACCCCTGGGTGCATATGGTTTTATGGTCCCAAGTCAGATACTTTTTAGATACCTGCAGCACAAGTGCTTCATGTCCTTTATGCTGATTTGCACCAAGTCTCAATTCTGGACTGGTCTCTTTGCACAGCTTCAAGTGCTTCGCAATAATCCTATAACGTTCAATGAGACACGTGCGACACAAACTCTTAGACCCTTTGTGCACATTTTTGAGTGCTTGAGATATGCACGACAAAAACTCCACCCTCAACCAACAAAAAGCAACAAGAAGAAATGGGGATGCAGCTCAAAAGCACTCAAATAAATTACTAGTGGTATTTCAGCAAATGTATAAACTATTTGTACCATAATATTATACACTGTAGGCTTGAAGATATTGAAAGGGAGTTTTTTTTACACTGATCAGTTGAATTTTTAGAAAATACTTTTAATCAACGTTTTAGACTGCAGCAATATTTTCTTTAATTTTTAGTAAAATTTAAAACTGAACTGGTGTACAAGTTAACACTTAGCAAAAAGAGTATTCTTAAAAAGTGCAACATACATGTAAGGGTAGATTCAATTTATATTGTAAAATCTGTAGTCAATCTGAAATTATCCTAATTTTCAATAATAAAGTAAACATTATGTCTAAATGATTTTACATTTTAAAAGGTCTTTGCCCCCAAACTCGTAAACAACATAACATTTTATATCAATATAACGAGCTTGCAAAGTCATCATCACAGTAGTTGCACGGTTGGGCACAGTTCAGATATGTACCTCTATTCGAATATGATACAGCAAAAATATTTTTTTTAAAGAAATATCAGTTTTTATCACTAAAGCTAGTCCTTATATTTCAATTTGTAGGTATATTACGAACAGTAATTTATATCATGAAATATAATACGATATCGAAAAGAAATATAAAATGAAACTGATTTCAGATACAACGGTGACAATGTACCAACATTTTCCGCATTACAATTAGTAACTGAGAATTTCTTTTTGTTCTTTTTTTCATGATGTGAATATTGTAATTTTGGTCTAATTACTAATTATTTTATTTCTTTTTTTATTCTTTAGTCATCATTATTTTGTCTGCCTAATGATGATTCCTTTAATGTCTATATATGTGAACTAACCTATCTGGATATACTTCATACAAATGGGGTGGGAACTGCGAATGTGCTGCCGCTGAGTATATTAACTGAAATTCAGACTTACTGAAGTTAGCTGACATGCGTATGAATACCAATTTAAGTGATATAAACTTAAAATGAATACAAAAAAAAAAACACAAAAAAAAAAAACAAATATATATTCCGAAATTTACCCGATTTTAGTTTGTTTATTATCACCAAAACTGCAGCGTCCTTACTATTCACTAAAAAGGATTCTTTCGTGAAATGTATTTAGTTAAGGACGTATGCTAGAATTTGGTGCGAAAATTTTTCCAATAACAGAATTTCTTCAAACTTTGGATATTGAAGGACAATCATCTAAGAAACAAAAAAATGCAATAAAAATCATAGGTCACCGGTATCAAAAAAGAGTTATCTGCCCTTGAAAACGGCATTTCCCCCAAAAATGACGTTTTCAAGGGTAGATAACTCTTTTTCGAATCCGGTGACCTATGATTTTTATTGCATTTTTTGTTTCTTAGATGATTGTTCTTCAATATCCAAAGTTTAAAGAAATTCTGTTATTGGGAAAATTTTTGCCCATCTCATATACAGGGAATTCTAGCATACGCCTTTAAGGAAAAAAACTGATGGTAATGGTGAGTTTAAATGATTACATGTTTCAGATAATCCATATAATAATTTCACTTAGTCAGCATCATTTCTAAACTTTGTGAATATAACCAGGTGTATTAAAGCTTGGTCTCCTAAAGTACACAGGCATCTGAATGATTAATGATGGCATTATATCTCATTTACATTGAACAGTTTACATTACATTAAAACTCTTAGTGAAATGATGAAGCTGGGTCGTTTATATACGGTGATTTAATCATGTCAAGTTAATAGATGTACCCTGTAAAGTAGGTAGGTGTTTCGGTAACATTGACGCGAGTTTATTTGACATTTTCGTTCATGGATCATGGATATTGTCTGATACACCATCCAAATAAGTACCACCACTGCTTCTTTCAAGGAAAGAGGACTTTTGCGTGTATCGGTGCTATTCAGCGGGCATTTTAACGAACTAGGCTTTAATATGTTAAGTAAACTGGACCTGATGTATTTAAATGATTTATCCCGCTCTATCCCGCTAGACAGACCGCTCTATTTAGAGGCTGTCGCAGATGAACATTACGTACTTTTGAACCTTATCCCTCATATCATGAATAGGGTGTCACCTTAATCGGAAATAAGATAAGATAATGACATGAGGTGATATACCTAGTTATCCAACAATGTTTAAAATAGTGAACGCAGCAGAAGGGACACCTGAAATTAAATATCATGTCTTGACATAAATCGTGCCAGTACGACTGAAACAGAGCTATTCTTGAAACAATTTACTCTATGAACAATTTGAAGGAGAGATTTTTAATGAAGAATATGACATAACTTTCTACATTCAGAACAATGTTCGACAATGCATCTTTATCACTTTTTTGGCGCTCTGTTTCTATAACGTTATTTTGTAACACAAAATAATATTATATCATCAGCCTAGGGAATACAAACTCAGTTAACCATAATGTTTGAAAAGCTGTGAAGTATTTCCCCATGTTCATTAAAAGAACTACTAGGAACACGCATACACACATACACACTTACACAGACACACCCATCTTTAACAATCCTTAAGTTCAACATAAAATAACAACGTATTCAAATATGATAATAAGGAGTGAGTTGTAAGTACGGTGCCCCTAAAGTGACATGTTACACACTTTTTTCCACTTAGATAATGTGTGTGAGACTTTTTTTTATTTCGTTTAAACGAAATCATTTCGTTTTAACGAAATAACTATTTCGCTTAAACGAAATAACTAACGAAATAGTTATTTCGTTCAAACGAAATCATTTCGTTTAAACGAAATCATTTCGTTTTAACGAAATAACATTTCGTAAAAACGAAATCATTTCGTTTTAACTAAATAACTATTTCGTTTAAACGGAATGATTTCGTTTTAACGAAATAACTATTTCGTTTAAACGAAATGTAACTTATTTCGTTTAAACGAAATCATTTCGTTTTAACGAAATAGTTATTTCGTTTTAACGAAATGATTTCGTTTAAACGAAATAGTTATTTCGTTAAAACGAAATGATTTCGTTTAAACGAAAAAAGTCTCTCATTACCTAAGTGGAAAAAAAGTGTGTAACATGTCACTTTAGGGGCACCGTATGTAAGTCACTAAGTGGGAGTAAAATAAATGATAAAAAATACACTTTTTTCATTTGTTGCCGTTGTATATATACGTGTACCTCAGAAAGTGCACATCTATATATTATATCCGCTAACAAAAGTGGCGCCATCCTTTCTTCCCATTTATAGTCAGACTTTGGTGAAATTAAAACCAGGTATGAAATATGTTTACTAAAGTGCAACCTCTACTTTTATTGCAATCCATTCTGTGGAAAATGTGACACTACATTCTTATGTTGTATGAATAGATACTGGTACGTGGGTGTATGAAAAGATTCATTCAAAGTGGAATTCTTAAAACATGCAACACAACCCATGCATATATTACACACTCCATATTCATCTATTTTCGTATTGTGCACTTATGACTTACATTTTGCATTAAAAGATTTAAGTTTGTTTACAAAGATTACAAAATGCGTTTGAAAGGCTTTGATAGAGCTTCAATGGAAAAAAAATCATCCTGTTTCAAAGACACGTGCACCTGGCGCTGTCTTATGAACGACATTTCCAATGACACTTGTCAACACTTCATTTAAACATGAAAACAGCATTTGCAAATGTCGGTGTTAAGTCGACTTTTACTAAATTCATGTGCACTTTTTTTACTATTCTTCCTTGAACACTTTTGCTATGTGAACACATGATCAAAGGTAGAAATTAACTCTTTGACTATAACGCATCTTTTCAATGTTCACTGAAACTCCTTAAAATGGTAGCGATGAAATTTGGTGGAAACAGAATGCTGGTACCCAGAACCAAATTATATTAGACACAGCACAATCAGGCGTATTTATATATAAAATGCGTTTGATAGTACAAAACAACAAAACGGTATTTATGATATTTGATCTTTTGTCCATTTTATCTTGACGACTGAGAAATATTGGACAAGACAGCCACCATAGCTCAAAGTTTCTCGCCTGACGATAACTCTTTAATAAATCGCCACCCTTAATAGAGTTAAATGTTATTATTTGAACAATTTTAAGAGAGGCCAATGAATGAATGACTCTGGTAAAAAAATCTATCGAGTGGTGCATTAAATGAAAAAAAAAGTAAAGTGCTGACTTTGAACATATGAAATACGAAGCAAATACATAGTACATGTATACTGTTTAAACTAAATTACTTGTAGCAATTAAAACAAATTATAATTTGAAACATTGTCATATTCCTGAGAATAAATAATCAGTATTAAGTAAAGTGATAGTAAGAGCATTACCCTGATGATTATAGAAATCGTGAAAAACTTACATTGCATATAAGCTTTATATCCAAACAAAGCATGTTAAGTATTAGGCAAATTGCACAAGTATCAGAAAAGAAGTGGCTACTATCGTATGTACATTTGTTTCTATACCTTGCACATACGGTGATTTGACCTGTCAAAATGACATGGTGTCCAAATAAAGTAACAATAATTGCACAGGTATGTGGTCAATTGTTTGATAATGGCATAGTCGGTGGTCATTTGTATGTTATTACTTTAGTAGGCAAACCTTGAGAATTGAATTCAGCACAAATTGTTTTAGCTTTCTTTCACAAGACTGCATGGGAAAACGCTACCCTTGCTTTTTTATTTACATCTATAATTGCACGACTTGTAGGGTTTAATTTCGTGCTTTGCTAACCCTGTTTCACTTTATAGAAAACAAATGTGTGTAGATCTGAATAAAATATATTATAGATTACAGTACAGATAATTGCAAGTTGCATAATAATTTTACATACACATGCAATACAAGACATAAAATAGTATTAAAATGCTACATCTTTTGTACAATTGTTCACAACTTGAACCAAAAACATTGCAAATTTTAAAAAAAAGTATCTTACTAATTTTCGTTCTCTTTATATATTATTCCGGCTAACACGCACATACAGTAATTTCTTTATACGTCAGCTTTTTAGGATATGAGAATTTTAAACCCAGCTATAAAAACTTTTTTTACTGATTAAATAGTCGTTGCAACCACCACTTAAATACAACTAAAGGGCTAAAGGGCTTTTATCTTTCTCCGTGAAACACGACTGCGGTTTTATATAATGTATTTTATAAAGAAATCATTTTATTTCGACTGGAAAGCAAGTTCTACAGCGTCTACATCTCATTCTTGATGGAAATAATCGCCAGGACAGAAAGAAAGCCAGTTTTCCTTTATATGCTGAGCGCCAACCAAGGGAGTTACTGGTAACATACGATTTCTCACAAAGTGGACGCTGTCGAGGCGGCATACAGTAATGTGATAGGACACAAGATAAGCGAAATAAAGCAACACACGTTCAGGTTGTAAAAATCAATGTAGACATAATTGTAATGATTATTCTGCATGTTCATGTAAACAGTTTCTTTATATTTGGTCAACATATATAAAAGACGCATAAATCTTATTTGATTTCTTTTTTTACTATGGTGGTTCGTACATTAAAATACTTTAATATCATCCGTGTAATTAAGAAAGATTCGTGAGTAAGTAGTTTATATTTTGGTACACTTGCGAATGTCAGTGAAGAGACATTTAAACAAAACAATGTACTTCTTACAATTGGTATCCGAGTGGGAATATCTTCAATAGTGATTCGTATCTTACAATCACAGATTTTATTGCTTTCATTCGACGGTTTCAACTGACACAGTGTCTCATATTTTCGAAGTTAAAAATCTAAAAAAAAAAAACCCTAAAAAAACGACAAAATTGTCCACTCATGGCGATTACTAGAATAACAGACGCCCCAACATCGCCGATTTAGACAGCCATAACCGGTACAAATGAATGTATCCATATATGATGACAAGCAAAACCTAATCAGTGGTGTGACATCTAGACGGTAACTTTAGTTTAGGTTAAGTTTAAAGTCGACTAGCCACAAGCAGACTTAAAGTCGCAATCTGAGAGGTGGTTATATCTTAACCCCGTTTGTTTGTCATTTTCAATGTTACTCTCAACTTTTACATTGATTTCATTTATTTAGTTGTATATATTTCTTATGGATTTATAAAGCAATTCCAGCACTTCAGCGTCAAGATACAGATAGTCATGGTATCGCTTGATGTGCTCAATGGTTCCAGTGTAAGGACCTACCCCCTGGGTAGTTGCACATCCTTATTAATCAGGATACCGATCTACTTAGTAATAACTGGTATTTGCACATCAACATCTCCCCTGATAAAGCATACAAATACAAGTGTATGTTTGGATTAACACCAGATGCGTCGAAATGTATACCTGGGACAACCTCTTTGGATGCGTCGATATTGGACAATCTCTGTAGATGCGTCAATATATATATCATATACCTTGTGAATACCTTTTCGGTCCTATCTAATCAGGATATCGGACCATAATGATAACCAGTATACATACATCACCATCAGTTAAGATGAAGTGCATATATACAGGTACTCCTTTCTGGTTTACATCAATACCTTCAAATTACCACAGGAACTCGGATGAACGGTTAAAAATAGCTCTTTAATATTGCGACATCATAATAATCGTGTAACGCTTGTAAACATAACACAAAAGTACGTTCCAGAAGTTGACAATATGGCATCGTAGAAATTATATTACACCGTAGAAATAAATACATCGTCATAGATTAACAATGGAGGACCTAGGCCTATGCAATGGGATCTTCTTCAGTCAAAGCAGTTATATATAGAATCTACATCAGTACAAAATATTGTAGAATGTGAATATAAGTAAAATTACGTAGACCAATGCATCTCTTTGGTGCTGCCATAACGTGGTAATTCAGACTAGGCATACTGCAAGGTTCGGTTTTACATGGTTTTGTATTTACTTCATAATATTGTTGTTTTTGTTGTTGTTCTGTAAGGCTAAAAGTGCCTATTCTATGAATTTGTCTTTCTGCTCTTTACAATAAAGTTAAGACTGCCCAATAGTGTTTCTTTTACCTTGCTAAAGAGCTGTTAATATATTTCTGAATAGAAAAATATATTTCTTGATAGAAATGACTCGTCTGTGAGTTTTACTTCTCAAGGTTTTACGGTTGAGAAGAAGATACCGACTGAACGCGGACACCCGTATTTATAGCCTTTGGAGTGCCAATGGCAACGGCTTTGACCAATGAAAATCCCGGCTTAAGACTAGGTAATGTGATACGCCGAAAGCAACATTTAACAATGAGAACAATAAAAGTGCATTACATTTCAGGCTCGAGTACTACAAGCACGGCTTAAAAGAAAAGCCACATAATTATACTTGATATACATTATGAAATAACATATTGACAAAAAGCCGGAGCATTATATGCTGAGCGTAGTGATACATGCAGACGAAATTTGTTACCCTAACAATATATAGTACACACATAGTAAAATGTTAAAATTAATGTGAAATTTCCGGCTTACATCAGGCTTTAAGTTATTTAAGCATAAATATGAATCCCTAAAAGTTTCATTCATAACAAAGATACATTCACGAAAAGCCGGACCCTAAAATGTAGAAGTAGTCCAAAGTTCCGTGTCCGCCATTTTTAAATACTGTAATTGGCACAAGACAGTAGCTTCAGAAATGTTCCAATACGTCTGTAGATAGTCATGATGTGGTAAAAATCTCTTCCTGTACGTGTCGGGGAGTAATTAATTTATTCGCTAAAAGAACCATCTGCCTCCTGGACTAATTATGGCAAGAGTTACGTATCCTAATGTAGAGTACTCTCTCACAAGGAGAAATGTCAACAACGACGACATTCTAATTTTTATGAAGAATCTTTGTAGGAAACAGTCCATTTGAAGGAAAGTTACTTAGGTATGACGTATATAAACACTTTAAATATTGAAAACAGTCCTTGTATTAAGTTAAATTACCCTAGTTCAGCAGTTACTTGTATGCTAAATGTTTATTTGTCACATAATTTCATGACGTTCATTTTGTAAGGGAGAATTCCATTAAACCAGGATACTTTTTTGTATATTGTAAGTGTTACTAAAAGAGATATTTGTAGCTAATCGTCACAATAATGTGATCAAAATGAAGAAATTGTCATCAGAAAAATTCTTTAAAAACTATGTATAAGTTCTCTTCTACAGATCGAATAAAGTTGCCATTTTGGATTCGTTGAACAACAAAAATATGATATATTGTATCATAACTAAAACATATAACTTAAGAACATGTTCAAAGTACATAAACTATGGAGATAAGTACATTCACGGCGATGCAAATTGTTGGTATGCGTGCATGTGTGGTAACGTGCGTGTATCTTAGGCTTCATACAAGTGGCATTGCACCTTATGAAATAGACGAGGGTTTATTCTGAAAGTCTAGCTTTAGAAGATAAAAATATCTTAACACTGCCTTCTTTATTTAAAGTTTTATTTAATTGAAGGACATTTTTTTTCGGTAGGAAAGAGACTTGTTTGATCAGTGATCATTTATTTGTCAGTTTCAAGTACGATGTGTGTACAAAGCTCCTTATTGACTCACATTTACCTTTCATTTTTTGAATCTTCTGTTTTAAATCTCCATGAATACAATCGTATTGAATTTTCTTATTTTTTACACTTAGAATAGAAAATATTGTTGTTTATAATAGAAAGCATATAATTTTATTAACATTTACATCAACCATATTAAATGTATTTATTTCATCATAGGATATGTTTACATCGGCATAGATTTGAATGTTTTATCACACAGTTTAATGAAATATAAACATTACTTAGCAAGAAAAATATATATTTATCCATGATCATCTTTACGGCGTTGAAATACGCAAAACACTCTTGTAGTAAAGATTCTTTGACCTTCAGGGGAAATAATTAAAAATGATATTACATAGATGAACCTAAAGGTACATATCGATGTTTATATGTTTTACATAAACAAGCACACTGAAACGGTCAAAGTTTTCAGCTGTTGAAAGAAATTAAATGGTCGCATTTGGGACTAAATGATCGGGATACTGTACAATGTAGTTGTCCAGTGAGCTCTTACAAAATATATAAATACATATATTTATATCTTTGACAGGTGTACTCTTAAGACACATTTATATACTTACATTATAGATCAACTTTATATCCATACAAAGCATTATGAGCGTTTAATGAATTTCAAACTGTATTCAATATTTGAAACAGCACATTCAGAAAACTGCTGAGATATATGCAACGTTTAGTCTGAGAACCTATGTCTGTTGGTGATTTTACCTACGATTGCAAGTATGTCCAAATAAACCGTCAGGTACTCCAAATAATTTGGTCAATCGCTTGTCAAGTAGACACACTTTTGCTATTTTGTATAGATCTTAAATATTCTATACGATGAATGGTGAAAGGTTTCAAATTAGAACTATTTTCCTACACAAAAACACAAAAGTGTGTGAAAATCTTGAACGTGATTTAATCTAAATTGTGTGTACATTAAGAGAAAACTCCAAATTAGTTTTGCTAATCTAACTATAGATTCAAGAATTAATTTTCACTACTAACAAACAGGCAAGAATTTTCAAGATCCAGCTGATCACTTCCTAGTCATGAAATAATTTTTAGTAACTTGTGGTTATTCCGATGCATACACATCTATTTAATCAGACGTCTATCAATTAAGAGTCCTAATTGCACGTGCACACAAACTTATTCACCAATGTTCACTAGATACTTTCAAGACAGAAACACGAAAAAAAAAACATATTCATTTCATTGCATACAGACAACAGAAACTTTATAAAAACTGTATAAAGCTTCTACAAAAGTTTTGTGAGACACGAGAAATATCAGTTACATTTATGTATGAAAGGAATATAAAAGAAACTTACATTAGATATTTAATTTCCTTTTATATTATCCTTTATAACTAAGCGGAAGCGAAAGGTCCACTTTTTATGTCGTAAGTAGTCAGAATATCAGAAACTAAAACCAACTTCACGAACTATTTTAGATGATTATATAGCCTATGCTACTACCACTTAAATGAAACGAAAGAGCTTTTATCATCACTCCGGGATATATGACACTACATTCTTTATATTCTTCGTACGTTGCGTAAAATTAGAACCCTACTTATATAGGTGTATAGAAAGTGACAAGATGATTAACTTAAATACTGCAGATAAACAGACAATATTATCAAATATCGTGTGCATGTTCTTTTGCAAATATACGTCACATGACAAGTTTTCGTATCTTGCATGTCTATATAAGATAGGGCAGCTTGAAACTCACTTTTAAAAGGTCCTGTAACATTGCAAATATAGGTAACAAATGAATGTGCACCCCTGTGAATAATGACTGAGAACATTACCTGAGTGAGTAACTTTTTATTTACCTTTAAAGCTGCTCATGTATTGTTATCTGTCCTTACACTCAGCAGTGAGTGAGCGCAAGGAACATTAGAAGTAGTCTAAATACATATTTGATAACTTCACATGGTAAGAAGAAATAATCAGCTACTGTTAATCCTAAAATACCATTTGGTACCTCCAAGGTGTTTATAAATTAGCTTATGTCAAATGGAAGAAAACCGGCTACGCTACAAAGGAGTCCCACGATTCTCATGACATTGTCTCTTCATAAGGACACCATTAAAAAATTGGGATCACTTCATGCCAGATTCAACGCTGGTTTATATCATTTAAGGTACTCAATAAAGTTAAATATATGTTTGAAATGCTCAATAAAAATAGTGAGAATGATGTCAAGTATAATAAATGCGTATCAATAGGACACTGGTCAGTCCAATTCCTTTCACTATACGGTTATATGTTACTTGTTGACAACTGATAGTGCAAGACGAAATAAACTTTCATATTATCTAGATTGGGGTGAGTCATAGTGGGGTAGGGGTTACATGGATATTTTTAAATACAAGATAAAAGAAACTAACACAATTTTTTTTATATAATTTATTTATCTTTAGCGGATGGGGGAGGAATGGGGAGATTGGATAAGGAAAGGGGGTTAATTTCAAATAAAACCTTATTTGCAAAGACTCCGTGTGCTGAACAATATTTCTATAAAGTTTTATGATGCAAGATGAGATACTTTTCGAAATATTTGCGACACACACTTTTATGCCTTAATGGGCCTCAAGTCTGGTCCTGCACAGAAAAAAACTCTTACGAAAAGCTAGGTGCATATGATTTCATGACTCCAAGTCAAACACGTTTTGTGATACCTAAGATTCGAGCATTTTAGGCTCTTTATGCACTTTTGAACATGCCAATAGCCATACACCCGGTCTGGCCTAGTGAAATCCCAAACAGAACTCCAGATGCACAACTCAACATGCTGAATATTAATTCTGCAACGTTCAAAAGCTTTTTGAGATACCTGCGACATAAATGTTGAGGTTCCTTATGCGCCTTTTTGACAGCCAAGCCTTTTTAGTTAGAGTAAAATATCCGGTCTTGCTTTGTGAAATCCTAAACAAATTCAAGTGCAAACCCTAAAGATTGACAGGCTAAATAACAATTATATGATGTTTCGTGACTCTACGTCGAATACTTTTTGAGATATTCACGACACTTATTCCGTCGGGCGGATAAACGGTCGTTCAAAGGTTATAAATCTAAGCCTCTCCACCGACTCATATCCCATAAAAAGAGAGGAAAATATACTATATGTATTGGGATGTGGCACAAAGAGAGAGAGAGAGAGAGAAAAAAAAAACAGAATAAAAAATCACTCAAACAAATTATTTGTGATATTCTAGCAAATTTATAGACTACCCCAGAAGCAGGAGAACATTGATATGTAGTTAGATACATTGTTTAAAGAGAGTTTTAACAACAATCGGTTGCATTCTTCGAAAATACGAAACAAATGTCGCCAACGTTTTAGAAAGTGTCAATGTTTTCTGATGTATCATCAAAATTTAATGCTGAACTTGTGTACAACTTTACACTTGGTAAAGGAGTATTGTTTAAAACTGCTAAGTATATGTGAGGGTAGATTCATCAATGACTCATTATTATTGAATCAATCTGAAAAACTGTCAATAATATAATAAACATTACATCAAAATACATTTACATACCTTAAAAGGTCTTTGCCCTCAAAATAGTAAAACAACAAACATTTTATATCAAGATAACGAGCTTGCAAAGTCGTAAGCACAGTAGGTTCATGGTTGAGTAAAGTTCAGATATGTACCCCTGTTCATATATGATATACCATTAAGATTAAAAAAAAACACATATCAGTATTTTCATTACTAAAGCTTCTTTAATTTCAATTTGTAGTTATAATACCAATTGTAATTTATATAATGAAATATAATACGATGATAAAAACTACCATTAAACGAAACTGATTTCAGATACAGTGGTGACAATGTGACAATGCTCAATATAGAAATTATTAAAGATTTTTTCTTAAATTGGCACAATATATTATTACGGTCTTATCATTTTATTTTATTATTATTAAACTAGAGCCTAACTATAAACCTCATGATATGCTGAAAATGATTCCATTATTGTCTGCTTTTGTGATTTAATCTATCTGGACGTACAGAATTAAACATTGATATGCGTATGAAATCACACGTGTCATTACAAATCTAAGCCACACTAGTTAAAAAAAGAAATCTGATATTTCTTCCGAAATTTTGCCAATGTTTGTTTATTATCCAAAGAAGTGCAGCGTCCTAAATCCGGGTTCTATAATATTCACGAAAAGCGAATCTATTCTTGAAATTTATGTATCTGAAGAGAAGAATGTTTAAGGCAGAGTAAATGCAATACCAGACTTAAAGGATTAAAAACGCCTGATTTAATCCATGCCATACTATTCACGCTGTCGCTTCATTAACGTTTAAAATACTTTATACAGCGGGTATATTAATGCTTTTCCTCCTTAAATACACAGGTATTTAAATGATTGATGGCGTGATTACATCTCATTTACGTTTTTAAGATCATGTTTAATCAAAATTCCGAGTCAGTTGATGAAGCCGTGCCATTAATCATGTCAAGTTGTTAATAAATTATATAAAAGACACACACACACACACACACACACACGCACGCACACACACACACACACAGAGGAGTTAATGTTACATTTTCTTTTTGTATGGGACACAACCTAGTGGGTTACGGAATGTCGATGGTTCTAGTCCGGTCCAGGCACGGGACATTTTCACAGTTGCCATCCAACTAAGAGATCTTCACAGATTCTCTCCAGGAAAGAGGGTTTCACATGTGCCGGACTATACATCGGGAAAATCTTATCTACTTACCCATCTCGCCCTGTCTGCAATTAAAACTTTAATGTCACCATATATTTTTGTATTGGTGTGACTAAAACAAAAACATTTTTTTCGAAATAAATATACTCATCCGAATGTTAGTTACTTTTAGCTGAAGGAGAGGGGTCGAACTTACTGGTTTTGTACACAGACATACCACTGGGCCGTATTTAAATAGAAGTGCATATTCTATCCTCTCTTGATATAAAGTACAGTGACATATGATATAACAATGAAAAAGTAATGCGTTTGTCTCCATTAGCTCTTTTGTAAAATGTCACAGCTTTGATCTAGTTATGCCACAGATTGTATCATATTCCATCATTATTCTCTTAACAACCGTCAACGTTGTTAAGGTCCCAGTACAAAAGATTCTAATGTTTATAATCGGATTCATACTTTTTATATGCTTACCTAATGAAATGCAACTACCTTGCTCATCTCGGCGGGGTAAAACTGTACATGGATAGCGAATTGGAATGTATTTAACTACAATATATCATTTTGGCATACCAGATCTTTACATTACTGTAAAACTGATGTATTTCTTACTGTCGTTTACATTTGATTATGATACGATCTTTAAATAAACAATTTCGCTGTATAGGAAGTCATTGGAATGGTATGAATGTAAAGAAAATGATACAGCATAAGGTAGCATTATAAACATACCTTACATGTCATTTTATATCAAAACAAAGCATACGGACGAGTAATCGGTATATTTTACAATTACTTTATTCACTATTTTTAGACATATCAGGAAAAAGTTGTGATATTTTTGAATCTGTTTATTTAACATATGCATAATGATATGATGTTATACCTGGCTGCAAAAACGCAACATTGAAATAATTGCAAAGTGGTTTGGTCCATCGACTACAGTGTGGTCATTTATTCGTTATAATAGTTATAATAGTTGAGAAACGCGTCATGTGAAAATCTAAACCACGCTTTTTAATTGGAAAACTTATTCAAAATGTCCTCTCAGAACTGGTACATTTTGTAGATATAATAAATTGTAAAAGCGGCATTCAGTCTTATTTGTAAAGAAACCTTTGAAAAGTAGACGAATAAACTGCTGGGTACACTTTTTGGATTGATGAACTTAAATAACATCCTTAGTGAAATTTCGCTAATATTTCTTACAGTAATTTTAACTGATTTTGTTTTTTTTTTGAATGTCTGTCAAAGTACGTGGTAAAAAAGTATATCTGCACAGTAGTGGACAAGTAGTTGTTATATGTAGATCTTGTACGATAGATTTTATCAACTCATCATCCTCATTATTTCTGAGACGCAGTAAAGATAACAAATCATAAAAAATGCGAACTTTTATGGTTGGGATGTGCCGGACTCAGTAGTCGGCTTTGTTGTTGCGTTGTTGCTTGGGTCTTGCTGCTAGGCCCTTTCTCCATTTCATATATTCTGGTTGAAAAAAAAAAAAAAAAAAAAACTTGCGCTCCGGATAAATGGTCATTTTAGAAATTTTATTCGTATGATAGTTCCCTGTGGGTAAATCATTTTTTTGATCTTGTTTCTGTAGGTTTTCATTTTAAGCTCTTATCATGCTGGACACGATTGATTCTGCATTTTCCACCAGTGCAGATCATGATCAGCCTGCACATTCGTGCAGTTTGATTATGACCTGCACTGTTCGCCATTCAGTTAGTATCTTTTTGGTATGCACCCCTTTGAATAGTTAATGGTACTGTCCAAATTTAAAGATGGACAAGTTAATTATAGAAATTTAGCAGGGTAAAGGTTAGACTACTTAGCAGTGTGTACTGAACACCTACAACTAAAACAATCCTCGAGTTTAACACGAAACAACAAAATATTCAAATATGAGAACTTCTGCATGTTGTTAACAAAGTATTGAGTGACAAGTAAGTGGGAGTAAGATTGCTGACAAAATAAACTTATTATTTATCCTTGTATATATCCGTGTATCTCAAAAGTCGTGCCACTATTTTATTTCAAACCATTCTGAGGGAAATGTGACACTACATTCCTAATATTGTATGAATAGATATTATGAAAAAATAATTCAATATGGAATTTTTGAATAAAATGTAGCACAACCCATGCATATAATACACGCTCCATATAGTACCAATATTTTCGTAATATGCATCATCTATACAGGCAATGTTGCCACATATGAAACCGATATGATAATCACGTGATTCTCATATCCTTTTCGCAGCCTTAACGTACTAAAACGTATTAGCGTCTGATGACCCTTTCACGCTTCCGTAGAAACAACATTTATTACACGAAACTTATTTTGAAAATATTTCTGAAATGTCTAGGTCTGCAGCTCTCAAATACGGTTATATCTTACATCTGAGGCATATACTGACACTCTCAGACAACATCAAAAATGACATTTTGAGCGATTTGATGAAGTTCCAAAAGTATCAATGTACCCTTGGTCCGTTACGGACCCCTGTGGGATTTCTGTTTATCCAGAGCTCAAATATTTTTTCATAGATTAAAAGCTGACATGCTGTACTAAAGCCCAGGTAATTTCAATTCGTAATAAAGTGCTGAAAATTGGCTCCCCAATAGCAAAAAAAAAGAAGAAAAAAAAAAGAAGTCTACGCGCATACATTTAGACCGGGCGACCCCTGCGCGTGACCCCTGACTATCTACGAATCAAATGCGGCTTTCATTTTCAAGTTTAGCATTTCTACTTTCATTTTATTTACTTCCGGAAATAGCTGAAGGTCGAGTGACGTCAATTTCTTTGTTGTCAGAAACATACATATGCCTGGCGAGATTGCATAAATATGTGCTGGCCGTCCTACGGTTATGAGACCCATAAAAAAACCCGGATATGATAACCATATGATATACAAGTAAATCAAGATACACATTTTGCATTAAAAGATTTGAATGTTTTTTTTTAAGATTATAAACGCGTTTAAAATGCATTAATACAGCTTTAATAAATAATCAGTTTATTTCAAAGACACGCGTACTGACAGACATTTCAAATAACTCCTAGATAAACACTTTATTTTAACATGAAAACCGCATTCGCATACGTTAGTGCAAGTCTACTTTTGTTTAGCTTTCATGTGTATTTTATTTCATAACTGCAATTCCTTGAAAAGTCTTTGTCTAGAACGTGTTTTTCTAATGATCACGCCTCAAACTGGTAGCAAGGCAATTTAAGAGAAACGGTTCAGTACGGCTTAGTTCCAAAATGTGTTTGATACATGTAAGCGCACGTTAACCACAAAGCGGTATATCAATATTAATTTGATGTATATATGACAATGTATGTGCGTTTGTCCCATTTTAGTTAGACAACTGAGAAATATTGGGAAACGAAATAGTCTAAAGAAAACTGGAAAAAGAGAGTCATGATGACTAAATTATTCGCCAGACAGTAACATTTTACCTTAAATTCTTGAATATATTGCGTTCAGTCAAAAGTTACTATTTGAACACATTTGAGAGGAGTCAATGTATGGAAGCTTGTGTCCACGTTTGGTGAATATTTATCGAGCGGTACATTAAAATAATATATTTAAGAAATAATATATCTCATTTAGTGATTTGTCGCTGAATAAATCATTGTTTGGAGTTCAGATGCAAAGGAGTTATATCACGAGGGCGCAGCCCTCGTGATATATCTATAATAATACGCATCTGAACGACAAACAATGATTTTATTCAAAAGCAAATCACTAAATGAGATATATTATTCCGATTCTAACACGTTACCAAGGACTTCAAAGTACATCCTTGACGGCATTCATTAAATATTTGCCCGTTTTCAATTGGATCCACTATGCCGTTTGATGCTATGACGTAATAATTGTGACGTCAGAACAGTGAAACGTTGCGTAATAACTCACTGTTTTCAGCCTTCTATGCTTAATATGAAAATGAATCGGGTCGTGTTATAATAAAATGTAACATGTTTGACGTTAAACAATGGATTGAAGAGGCCAGAAGCAAGCATGTTAACATATTAAGTAACTTCTTCGAGCAATCTTCATTAATAAAATATAGAGAATCTAGCAACCCATTTTATGAAATTAACACGAATTAATATAAACCACAATACAACGATATTTAGTTTTTTGGATCTCGTGAAATATTAAGTATCAACATTCAAGTGAATGATCATAAATAAATATAAAATAAACTTACATAATTTATTTTCCGTTTGTATTATCCTGTCTAACTCAGTAGGAGACCTGTAAGTCGACCTTTTGCGCTGTACTTACTCAGATTACTTTACAAATTAAAGTTTTTAGAGATGCAACTGCAAACTTTAATGAAATGAAAGAGCTTTTATCATTTTCTGGGATATATGACAAGTCATTCATTGTATGTAAATACAGGGCTTCTATTATATAGATGTATAAAAAAGTGACAAGATGATTAACTGATAGACAGGTAATTATAATATCAAATATCGCGTTCCGTGTACAAATACCTTTCGTAAATATTTTTCATATGCAAACATCTCCGCAGGTTTTCATACCTTGAATATCCAACTGGTCAGAGTTCAGATGCGCGGGAATTTAACCACGGGGGCGTTGGAATAATAACATTTTTTTTACATAATCAAAATGGATATTGGCATATAGGTAAACTTAAGACAATAAATGTGAGATTTTACACTGAGATGATTTTCACACCTTGAAAGTGTGAATTCTGCTAAATTAATGCTCTATAATTCTGTCATTTTCAGGAACGCTATGCTTCCGCAAGTTCCAGTGTCAATATTGCAAATGCTAAACAATGCTAGATAAACACAAGGGACGAGTTCAAAATATTTTTTTTATTGTACGAAATAATTATTGTCAACCTGAGAACATGCGTCCGATAAGCTGTTCTTATGCAGCCTTTCATAATCTTTGAACAAAGAGATAATAAACTGATGTTCGAATAATTATTCATTTTATTTAGTTTTAAAAAGGTGTTTGACCAAAAGTCGTAAACACTAAAACTTTTATATCATAGAAGCGAGTTTTCAAAGTCATGATTATAGCCATTTTATGGTTGAGAAAAACTCAGATATGCACCTCTATATAAATAAGAAATACCATTAAGATTTTAGGTAAGATACATATTTTATCACTAAAGCTATTCCTTATATTTCAATGAGTAGTTATATTACAAACTTAAGTATATAGAATGAAATATAATACAATAATAAAAACTATAACTGATTTCAGATACAACGATGAAACCGTATCAACATTCTCAGTAACTAAGAAGTGTTGTTTTTTTTTTCTCCTTTTTTTAATATTGTTAATCTGGTCTTATTATTTTATTTCCTTTTTTCTTCAGTCATGTTTCTCAGTCAAAGCCTCATAAGAAACAGCATGATATACTGAAAATGTTTTTTTTTTAAATACCTACTTTTGTGACTTAACCGACCTGGACTTACTGTGTATGAATTGGTCGGATACTTACCTGTTGAATATTTCTGATTTTATGCTTTCGTTGTTTCCACAGAAATTCAATCTTATCGAATTTAATACTGACATGCGTATGAATTCACACTTGTCATTACGAATTACGCTTTCAGTAGTTCAAAAAGAAAGCTCACATTTATTCAGATATTGTCTGGATTTCAATTTATTCATAATCCCAAAAATGAAGCTCCGCACAATCTGGTCCAATGATATTTACAAATCCTAAAATACATTCATTTGAGACAAAATACGTAAATAGTGAGAATTGTGCGAGGTTTTCAGGACGGAGTTAATGGAGCAACAAATATTAAATGACATTGATGTATATATGATATGATATTTCATTTACATTACTTATGTTACCTTAAATTTAGATTCGTTTTCAGATGATGAATTTGTGTAAAGATTTATATGATGATCATGTCAAGTCAATACAAGTAAGATGTTGGTGGTCTCAAGATGTGATATGAACTCCCTTCCGAAATCAGAAATCATGAAACTCTAAGTCCGTTGAAGACACATTTTAAACTGTTTCTTCTCAATGAAACTATGTAGGTAAGTTCATCTGCTACTCCCTAACCAAACCTAACTTTCAAATTTTCATGTTTTTCGTACTTGCTGGTAAAAGCTCCATTGGTATTGTATTCTTATAGGATAGTATGTAGAAATACAAAGTGATGACACCATTAACCAGGGGGTTTGAACCTCTGCATGTATTGCACTATACACCGGTCATGTTAAAATCTTATCTATCTAACCAACTAAGGAATTGATCTCGCCCTGTCCGTCTGGTATTATTACTTTGATGTCGCCATGTGACCCAATTTGTGCCGTTATGACTAAAACAAAAACATTCCCGAAATAAACAGACTCCGAATGTTAGTTATTTTCAGTTGAATGAGAGGGGGGTCGAACTCACTGGATTTGTACACAGACATACAACAGGACCATATATAAGTAAAGATGCATATTTCATCCTCTCTTGATAAAACGTGCAGTAACATATGATGTAACAACGAAAAAGTAACGCATTTATTCAAAACTGTTTGACTCCATTAGCTCTTTTGTAAAATGTCACAGCTTTGATCTAGTTATGCCACATATTGTATAATATTCCATCATTATTCTCTTAACAACCCTTCTTCATGTCACGGTAAAATTTACATGAATGCTTATAATCGGATCCATACCTTTTATATAAGATATGATAAGATTACTTTATATCCTCCAGATTTGAAGAGTCACATACAATGTACAAAATGAATACAATGAATCTAAGCAGAAACGAGAAAATATAAATGCAAATATGGTAAATATACAGATATGATTATGGAACACGATTACTTAGCAAGTGATTAAATGATGTATATATACATATGAACCGTTTATAGTCATACAACGTTTAGATTGCCTTGAATAAGACTTGAAGAAAGCATATATAGGCATATTATAGAAAACGTTATTTACATTTGTTCAAAAATATTATTATATATTGTATTGAAAATACATGAGAATACAAATGTACATCTTTTGATGGAATCTAAATTATATGGATATCTCTCATTAATCAGTATGCTTACCGAAACGAAAAGAAAGCATATTGCTGAGGAAAGCCATATAGCAAATGCATTGCGGATAATGTTCATTTTATGCAAGGTGAAATTAAATATTTATTTTGTAAATCTAAACATTTAAAATATTGCACATAAAATGTAATTGTCTTAAAATCATTTTAAAAGAAGAAATCCTTTTACTGTCTTGCAGGTAAAACAATGGTAGACCAGCTAGCAATTCAAACAATTGTATATCTGGACTTGAGCTATAAAAGACCTCTTCTTCTTCTAACATATCATGTAACGAACACCACAGTTTATGACGCACAGCATCATTTTCATTACAAAACATCGCTAAGTGAGTTGCGATTGAGTCAGTTTCTATATTACACTTTTTACACACACATATAAACTGGTACGAGAAAATTCTGCTTATTATTGAAATGGCTGTTATACAGAAATTTACTTGATCTCTATATTGTTGACAGAATTTCCATATTGCACATGGTACAAATGTATTGTGGATTCTGTTCAGATTCCTTATGCTTTCATCACATATTTGTTTATTCTTGTATTCAAAATCAATATCTTCATGTATGGAGGTTGTTATCATTGACTTCCACTGCTTTTTTGTGGGGAAAGAAGCATCTTTTATATACGTGTTCAGCACATGAGTTAAACCATACTTTCCAAAAATCCTATATATGTCCGGCATAAAGCCTAACACTTTTTGGGGTTCGCCATGAAAGTTAATAGTCTTTGAACAAAAATAATTTTAATGCTTTTTGAATTGTCAAGTGCACATAGCCGACCAAATATCTGTAATTTTGGCTTGTCGATGAAAGACTCTATAGGATACATTCCGAGTAAGCTCAATGCAACATCAGTTTTAGAATATTTTGGCATACGTTGGATGAACTTGACGCACTGGCGATGAGCCCTCTCTAGTGATTGAAGGTGAGAATATGCCAAACTATTCCAGAGTTCGCTGCCCTGCCGTACATGATGCGACCTTTATTACTTAATTCTCTATTTCAGTCATCCGCAGAAAAATGTTGCGATTTTGTCGAATCTGTTTATTAATGTTATGATTTTTGACCTGCTCGCAAAAGACAACATTGCAATAACTTTAAAATAGTTTAGTGCACCGACTATGGTGGTCATTTATTCGTCTTAACACGAATGTATGGGGAAAATGTAAACCATCCATTTAGATTCACAATTATGTTGGTAAATTATCCTCTCAAAACTGATAGATATTATAAATTGTAAAAGTGGCATTCGGTCATAACTTCTTATAAAAAACACCTTTGAAAGTACGCTGTTTTGTACACTTTTGAACAGATGAACTTCATTAACATCCTAAATGGGCCTTTGCTAATATTCATATAATAACCTGAACTGATTTTGTTATTTCTGAATGTCAGCTATGCATGTCAACGTGTATGGAGCTAAAATATATCAGCACACCAGTTAACAACACACCAACAAGTAGTTCTTATATGCAGATATTTAACGACATATTTGATTAACTCGTCACCATGGTTATTCGCGAGACCCAATGAAGATTACGACTCATTAAAAGTGCGACCTTTTAGGGTTGGGATGTGCAGTTAGCACACTTTCAATTCTCCGTCATCTCAGTAGGGCCACATCTATACTTTATATCAAGTAACAAAAGTGGCGCCATCTTCTCTTTCCATTTTTATTCAGACTTTGGCTTAATTAAAACCAGGTATGAAATATTTTACTAAAGTGCAACCACTACTTTTAGATGGCACATTCCTAATATTTCAAGCTTAAGTTGTATGAATGGATACTGAAACGTGGTTGTATTTAAAGATACATTCAAAGGGGACTTCTTAAACAAAATCATGCAACACAACCTAAGCACATAATACTAGTATATTAAACACTCAGTATACAAACATTTTGTAATATGCATCATCTACAAGTTAATCAAGATTTACAATTTGCATTGAAAGATTTAAATATGTTTAAAGGATTACAAAATGCATTTAAAATGCATTATTAGAACTTCATTGGAAAAATAATAATTTCATTTCAAAGACACGTGTAAGTCGTGCTAGTTTAATTTTATATTGACTTCATTTGTACTTTATTGTAGACTACATTTCCTTGAAAGTCTCCGCTTTCTGAACATTTGACCAAAAGACTCTTGACATCAGTAACTTCTTCGGGTAAGCTTCATTAATCAATTATAGCAACTCATGTTATGAAATTAACACGAAATAATATAAACCACAACACAACGATGTTTAGTTTTGCGGGAACTCGTGAAATATCAAGTATCAACATTCAAGTGAATTATCATAATATAAAATACACTTACATAATTTATTTTCCGTTTGTATTATCCTGTCTATCTCCGTCGCCCTTTTGCGCCGTATTTATTCGGATTACTTTACAAAAGTTTTTAGACGATTAAATAGCCGACGCAACTGCAAACATTAATGAAATGAAAAAGCTTTTATCATTTTCTGGGATATATGACAGTGCATTCATTATGATTATGTAAATATAGAGCTTCTATTATATAGATGTATAAAAATGACAAGATGATTAAACTAAAACTACAGATAGACAGGTAATTATAATATCAAGTATCGCGTTCCGTGTATAAATATTTCTTGTAAACATTTTTCATATACAAACATCTCTGCAGGTTTTCATATCTTGAATATCCATATATATTAGGAAATCAAGGCCTTTGCGTTGTTTATTGGTTGATTTACCACGGGTCCGAGTTCAGATGCACTAGAATTTAACCACGAGGGCGTTGGAATAATAATGTATAAGATGGAAAACATTCTTTGAATTAAATCATGATGAGTATTTATATTAGGCATGTCAGTAAACTTAAGGCATTAAGTGGGAGTTTTTACACTGATTTGATTTGCATATCTCAAAAGGCTGAAGTATTGCAGATTCAATATTAAGGAACTCTATGCTTCCTTCCGCATGTTCCGATGTCATTATTGCAAATATGCTGAACTAATGTAAGCTTTTCGTTACTTGAAAACGTGTAAGGTAAGTATTATCTAAAAGTACAAAATATCTGTAGTCAATCTGAAAATGTGCATCCAAAAAGTTGTTCATATGCAGCCTTTAGGAAACATCTTCATTTTTGTTTGTCCTGTCATAACGTGGTGTCTCTCAAACATAATTATTTCTGCAGCAAATTGATGACATATTTTATGAGCTATGACATTGACAGATGGTACCTCGAATTATTGGTTCCATACAAAACAGTACTTGCGAATAATTATACATTGTTGTTTTTTTTTTTTAACTTTTAAAAAGGTGTTGACCCCCAAAATCGTAAACACTGAAACTTTTTATCATGGTATCGAGTTTTCAGTCATGATTATAGCTAGTTTATGGTTGAGAAAAACTCAGATATGCACCTCTATGTAAATAAGAAATACCATTAAGAATTTATGTAGATATATATTTTATCACTAGAGCTATTCCTTATATTTCAATGAGTAGGTATATTACAAACTGAAGTATATATAATTAATCCGCAGCAGTTGCTATATAAACATATAGCGAAATCGCCTATATATGAATCTACGATAAAATATAGCTGTTTCATTCCACCCTACGATTGTACCATGACTGTGAGATTCTATTCTGCTTCCGTTATATGCCGACTAAATACTCGACTTTTTCAGTGCTAAGCAGTAGTAATAAAAAGTACATCAAATTTCCTGAAACAAACAATTTCTAACTGATGATTTTATTTGTTTATAATTTTACCGTAATAAAATGTTTCAGTCCGGTAGGTTTCAACTTCAACATCAGTGCATCTATATCTGGTCGTGTACGTAGTTTACAATTTCTGCGCTGTAAGCACCACAAATGTCAACTAGATTCTACTTTGACATTACTAAAATAAAATTATAATTCATGTTCCACTCTTCCAGACTCAAGTGTTTACGTGTTTATATGCCTCAATGTTCTGGCGTGTATGTTTCAGTGCCATCATGTAGGTGACGTGTACTATTTTTAGAAACTGCACATATAAACTTTGAATAAAGTACATGTATTTACATCTGATTTCTATATCTGACATTAGATATTATTGAAAATAGCATTTTCACAGAAGTAACTGCTTAATACTTTACTGAATATCGGAAAATTCCGTTTTATGCAACGCTTTCCATTCGTGGGAGGTTTTTATAATAGCATATCGTCAGCTGAATGACATATCGAGCTAAAATGAAGTGCTGTAAAATGCGCAGAATTTGCGTGGTTAGAATCGAAATAATAAATATGTTCCAATAATTTTATCAGTTAATAAAATATGGGCAGTCGTTCGGATGCGAATATTAAATCACTCGTGCTACGCACTCGTGATTTAATTATTACGCATCCGAACTCCTGCCCATATTTTATTAACTGATAAAATATAGGGACATATTTATTATTTCTTAAATAACAAGTCCCCAAGTGTGGTTTATTGTAGAGTTCTTATGCGTAAGAATATATCACTACGGCCTGAGTGATATATTATTTCGCATAAAAACGAAAAACTAGGATTATTCTATGATAAATCACACTTGGGAACTTGTTATTTCGATTCTAACACGACATACTAGTATCAACAGTGTTAGAAAAAATGGTAACTACATTTTACGACCGTGCTACGCACCTGGATCGGATGACGTCATTGCACGCGAGTGGTTTATTGCAGAATAACCCGATAGATTTTGCTCTACATGTATGTAGGTTATTCGCTGGTCGTGTTAGAATGAAATATAATACGATAATAAAAACTATAACTTTTGAAACTGATTTCGGATACAACGATGAAACCGTATCAACATTCTCAGTATTCAAGTCAGAAAAAAGGAGTTTTTTTTTTTCTTTTTTTCTTTTAAATTGCATCATTGTAAGTATTGTTAAATATGGTCGTATTATTTTATTTCCTTTTTTTCTTCAGTGACTGTCATGTTACTGAGACAGAGCCTAATAAGAAACGGCATGATATACTGAAAATGTTTCCTTAACCGGGACATACTGTGTATTAATGTGCGGATACTAACCTGTTGAATATTTCTAATTTTATGCTTTCGTTGTTTCCACAGAAATTCAATCTTACCGAATTTAATATTGACATGCGTATGAATTCACACTTGTCATTACGAATTACGCTTTCAGTAGTTCAAAAAGAAAGCAAATATTTATTACGATATTCTCTGGATTTCAATTTATTCATAATCCCAAAAATGAAACTTCGTTCAATTTGGTCCAATAAAATTTACAAAATTTGTTAATTTTTTCCTAAAAAACATTCAATTGAGAGAAAATACGTAAATAGTGAGAATTGTGCAAGGTATTCTGGATGGAGTTAATGGAGCAACAAATATTAAATGGTTGATGTATGATATGATATTTCATTTACGTTACTTATGTTACCTAACATCAAAATTCGTTTTCAGATGATGAACATGATGAATGAGTGTGAAGTTTTATATGGTTATCGTGTCAAGTAAATACAAAGTAAGGAAATGTTTAATATATACCTGTTGGACTACACCCTTGTAATCCGGATAATACGAAATGCTGTGATAATTCCAAAATGCTACAAAATGATAGATGAACGCTTCTGAAAATTTCGGGTTTTTCGGTAAATTGCTGTGGCTTGATAAGAGATTTTAACCACCAGATGTTGCAAAAGAACGAATAGAGATTTGTCTCAATGGAACTGAAACTATTTTACTTTATTTTTGTGAATACAATACAGAATATATTAAAAATAGTTTACAAAGTCCATGTAAGTTTAGTTTGAAAATTCATATAAAATATTTAGAATTGCTTTTTATGCTTGTAATTCACTGTATATACAGCTCTACCATTTCACTATCTGACATAGTTTAGAGTAAGTTGTTTACTTGCCGTTTTTATGTCAAACCCATTTATATTGATCCTTGTGTGAAAAAATGGATAATAGCCGAAAATGACCATGGATAATGCCCTACATGTGTTGTCTTTGGAAGTGGATAATAGCCGTCATTGACTTCTTTCATTTACATACCATTACAGATTAACCAGTTTTGTGTGTGTGAACATGTTTTGGTGAATGAGTTTATAACAACATGATGATATGAACTTGTTAACGATTTTTAGCTCTATTCAAAGAATAGTAGAGCTATTGGACTCAACCATGTGTCGGCGTCCGCATCGGCGTCCGCGTCGAGGTCCCGATTTGGATAAGGTTTTGTATGTAAGCTGGTATCTCAGTAACCACTTGTGGGTATGGATTGAAACTTCATACACTTATTCACTGTGACAAACTGACCTACATTGCACAGGTTGCATAACTCTATTTTGCTTTTTTACAAAATTATGCCCCTTTTTCGACCTAGAAATTCTTGGTTAAGGTTTTGTATGTTAGCTGGTATCTCAGTAAACTTGGTTAAGGTTTTGTATGTAAGCTGGTATCTCAGTTCTCACTAATGGGAATGGATTGAAACTTCACACACTTGTTCACTGTCATAATTTGACATGTACTGTGTAGGTCCCATAACTCTATTTTGCATTTTTTAACAATTATGCCCCTTTTTCAACTTAGCAGTTTTTGGTTTTAAGTTTTTATATGTAAGCTGGTATTTCAGTATCCACTAATGGGAAAGAATTGAAAATTCACACACTCAGGCATGAGTATCAGTCATTAGCTGATGAGCACTGTGAAGGTTCCATAACCCTTTTCTCCATTTTTACAAGATGATGCCCCTTTTTCGACTTTTCTATTCATTCAGTTGACACGGCTGTTGAATAGTCAAGCGTTGTTGTCCTCCGACAGCTCATGTTATACTGGTTACAGGCACAGCAACCTAATAAGTACAGCATATGAAACCAATCGCAGATTAAGAGTTTTTGCCTCAAATGTTATCGGAAAGAAATTTTAACACTCTCTTTCCATGAATGTAATTCTTACAATTACAGAGATAGTCCGAATGATGACTTTGGATAAAGACCCGATAAAGAATGCCGAAAAGATATGGCCATATATTGGCGCTTGTTTCAGTGCGGGGGGTGGGGGGGGGGTACCAGACAGTCAACCTATACAGATCTTTGGCTCCTTTAGAAATGGCTTATGGAATTTGGCTGGAGGTTATCTTCAACCTACCAAGATCTACGAGACGTTTAAAACTGTCTTCAAAAATGCCCAGGATTTTCAACACCACAAAACATACCACAGATTTTGAACAGCAGTCAAAATAGCATGGTTATTATAGTCCAAGGAACAAAGCAAAAAAAAAAAAGATCTCAATTACAATTCATACACCAACTTAATGTATTGAACTTACAGAAGAAGAGGGAATGAGATAATGAAAAAATATTAAGTTAATGAACGTAGATCTTATCCTATACACTGGGACCAACTCTTTATATTTCAGTATAGAAATGCATGTGAGTCTTGATTGCAGATGAAATTTTGGTAGGGTAAACATTCTAAGGGGGACAACTTTGTATGGAAAAGTTAACAAGTGTACTAAATTATTATTATTAGTTAAGGGATTAAGGGAATGTACTTCTGCGAATTCACAGCAGTATTCAACATATTCCAGCAAAACTGACCTGTAAAAGTGCCATTATTTTCACACTCTTAAAATGCTAACAGACCCCTAGCATACTTAATTTCTAAATATGGGTGTACCCCCTCCCCCTGTGGAATCTCAGCACATTTAGATTCAGCTGTTAAATTTACCTGTTCTGGCTTGTTTAATTTTTTACCAAAATCTAGCAGAAAAGATACAGGCGTGTAAGCTTCAGAACCTTCTCACAGCGGACTTGAGTTTTAAAACAGAATTTTACAATTTCCCTTTTGATAAAATGTTTCAAGAACATCTGGTACTGAGCATGTGTATAAAACATTACCTTAAGCATGCTACAGCCATTAGTTACCACATTTTATGAGTATACTTCTTCAATATACAACAATCGGTACCTTTAGAACAGCATATGCAAAATTTCAAACTACAATATTAGCTATTATCCTCATAGCATTTCGGGCTTTATCTTCGAAATTTCTATGAACACTTGGGTCAGTATCCATCGACTACTACATATGCTTATATATTTGTCAATGTAGGTTATTTGATCTAAAATAAAAACTTTTGAACATGTTCATATCATTGTTTATATAATAACTGAATAATACAAACTAATATTCATTACCGAAAGTCCATTAAATGAGGTTGACAACGCTTTGAATCGCCAAATTCATTCTCAAAAGCAAAATGTACACATTGATTGGGGCTCTCCATACTGAACAATATGTCCCATATTCAAATTGTTTAGTGCAAATGGTATAGCTTCTAAACCATGTTGAATCAGTTATAATACTTTAAACAATCAGAATGAGTAATAAGAAAATATTGACAAAAACAATGTCCATACCAAATTTGACATTTCCTCCAGTTTGTAGCATTTTGGAATTATCACATCATTTCGTATTATCCGGATAACAAGGGTGGACTATGTATAACATTACTTTCCCGAGTTATCCTTGTTGGCTTATCATAAGGCTGAGCTTCTACCTAGTATTTTTCTCGTTTTCACATTTGCACAAGTGTGAAGAATAGGATCGTACTTCTCACAGATGTGAAATTAGGATCTCATTTTTCACATTTCAGATATTTCACATTTCTGGTGAAGTTTTTGATCCGTGCAGGTTTTTATATGACCTAAAATCGCATTCTTTACATTTACTTATCAAAAGGGAAGAAATTCCTAACATTGAGCTATAAGATATCGTATGGAAGCTATATTCCAAATATCTGCCTCAGAAATGAGCATCTCAAAATTCCTAGTTGTATGAAAGATTATGTTTTGTTGGTGCTCCCAAGATGTGGAGTGAACTCCCTATCGTGAAACTCCAAGTCAGTTTAAAAACAACATCATAAACTGTATCTTTTAAATGAAACTATATAAGCAATTTCTCTTTTAGTCTATTGACCTACTATAGCTCCCTAATCAAACACCGGTAAAGCTCCATTTGTACTGTAGCCTCATAGTGTAGTGTGCAATACTTTTGAAATAATATGTGATGGCACCATTAACCAGAGGGGTTGGGCCGTCTGTGCGTACCATGTAAGGCTTTAAGCAATGGTATGCAGCAGTTGGGATAAGACCGCATCAGGGAGAAGAAGTGCTTTTTGGGGCTGTTCCTTTCATATTTTCTGATGTGTGCATTCCATTTATCGGACCACCATCATCAACAATATCAGGACATTGGTGTTTTTACTGCACATTCTTCCCATTCATGAGTCCTAAGATATAGTAAGTGCCACGAAAAATTATCATTTTTATCTACATTTATAAACAATATATTTATTATTTCCTACACATTCTCTCTCAACTGTTTTCACTAAATTGTACTAATTGATTCTGCCTTTGCAATCAGTGCATATCACGATCAGCCTGCACATCCGTGCAGTGTGATCAAGATCTGCACTGCTCGCCATTCAGTCAGTACCTTTTAGGTATGCACCCCTTTTAACAGTTAATTGTACTGTCCAACTTGAAAGATTTATAGAAATTTAGCAGGGTAAAGGTTAATTTCATGCAAACATTATAATAATATTATTGCTTAACAAATGCAATCAAACAATTCCCCGCACTGTTCCCCAGATTTTTAAACTCTATTCATTGTATTACATACTGCTTATGCTACTAAGGATGAATTTGTTCATAATGCGTTATTTTAATTTATATTTTTCACTTCACTATGCTAGAAACTAAGAATAGAATTTTTGAATTATAATGTTAGAGGACCAAATGTTGCTATTATTATGATTGTTGTTGTTGTTGTTGGAACCTGGCCGCTAATGAAGACGATACGGAATTTTGGGAGATGGCAAACCATGCAGCGATGTTACTGCGTTGCTGAGATCATTTACATATACATTGATGGCTTAATTTGATGGCAACTACCCTAAGCTTTATAGATTAATTTTAAGATGTAAAAATGTAAAACATAATATTTTTTCCCTTCTTGTTGTAGACAGAAGTTTTACTCTTCATATCAAACAAGCAATGATTAAATATAGATTGTTTGCAGACTAAGGATCATTTTGGTACGCGGATATTTGCAGGCAAAAGGAGTTGCGTTATAGATTTTCTTAAAATTCGAATTAATTGCTGCATTTACATTTACTTGACAGCTCCGAATAGTAATATACGATAGGACCTCTATAAAGCTTTTCGATGATAAAAAAGTTGTGTTAATGTAATTGAACAAACGGAACGGACATAAAGAGAAAACAACAGAGAATAGCAGTATATACATAAAATAAGAATAAATATCAAACAAGAAAAGCCACATTATAAAAATGCATCCTCCCCTAACGTTAACCCAGCACTTGGACGCGTACTCGACCGACACACGCACACACTCCACACAAAGCAAACACACCAACACACTCACACAAATAAGCACACTAGTGCAAAGCGAACAAATAAAGGAACACAGTGAGGCATCGCCTTGGAACGGTCAGAGACAAAACCACCACTAGGGAGCTTAAACCGGTTTATGGTTCACCTAACCATCTCTCTTACCCCCTCCCTCACCACCATGTTGCAAAGTCACAGGACAGTGTAAATAAAAGTTAGCCCCGCGAGGTGTAACTCTAACATACGCAATGGCAGCAGAAGGCATGATATGTAAAACACAAAAATACTCTTGTATATTTATTACACATACCTACATATGCATGAACCGGAATATATGTTGTGTTACGACCAACAGGCTTTATGTCCAGTCAAAATAATAGTAATTGCAACGTTATTTAGTCCATCGTCTTCCATGGTAACTTTTTTGTAGTGGGCGTGAAATTTTCGTCTTCATTTCACACAATTAATGTATGAGAAAAAAGTTAACCACGCTTTTACTAAGTATTTAAACTATGAAGTTAAGCTGAGCTTAATTTTAACTCTTAGTGACTCGTTTACACTCCCTTTGGCAACAATTTCTTCAAAGCCTTCTCAAAAGTGTTAAATATTGTATATTGTAAAAGTGGCATTTTGTGGTTGTGCAGCTCTGTGGTATCTTCCGCCAATTAAATGCGGATTTGGAAAATCTGGCGCAACAGTTGAACATTCGTTATCTAAATTCAGTATCTGGTGAAAATTATTTGTATGGGTTTAAGCCTTCAAAGCATTACATGTATGTACGGAACACATTCAACTGACTTGTATTTAAATATTTATCACGACGTAATAACATATTCAAATACAATATTTTCTACACATTCTTATCACAGTGTGACCTCCAAGTATGACTTGAATGAATGGTAAAATAGACTTACTTATTTCGTTTTCATGTTTGATTAATCCGTCTGTCTCAGCATGGAGCGCATCTAATGTCTTATTCACTGACAGAAGTGGCAACGTTTTTACTCCGCATTTATTTTCAATATTTTATTAAACTAAAAACACACATGAACTTTTTTACCACTTTAATTGCAATCCATTCTTTGAGGTATGATAGTATTATAATACTATATTCCTAAGCTAAAGTTATATATTTGTTTCCGTTAAGTGGGCGTACAAAAATATAAATTTTGAATAGAATAGTACACAATTAATATTACAAAACGCAATACAGCGCATATTGTTTATAGAAATATTTTGAAAATACATAATCTGTAATACGCATGACTTGCAAATAACTGGATACTTAGTGTGCATTAAAGGATTGAAATTTATTAATGAGCCGCGCCATGAGAAAACCAATATAGTGCATTTGCGACCAGCATGGATCCAGACGAGTCTGCGCATCCGCGCAGTCTGGTCAGGATCCATGCTGTTCGCTAACAGTTTCTCTAATTGCAATGGGCTTTGAAAGCGAACAGCATGGATCCTGACCAGACTGCGCGGATGCGCAGGCTCGTCTGGATCCATGCTGGTCGCAAAGTCACTTTTTTGGTTTTCTCATGGCGCGGCTCATTTGAAAAGCATTTTTGACCTGTACTGTCTGCAGTAAAAAGGCGAGCCTTAATTTGGGCTTCGATCTTATTTAAATTTGTTTTGTTTTTTATATATTTAGTAAAAATTACACATGATTTTAAATGTCTTATGAAATAACCATTTCCTACAACATTGTTAAGCAACAGTTTTTCCTAAAACCACCAAAGGCAGTTGACTTTTAAACTGTACTGTTCTGCAATTCGTCGACTTGGTCCACGTTTGAGACATTTGGCCAAGAACAAGATTGAAAAAAACAACAACTGAATTAGCCACTAAAATATGACCTGTTTCAAAACTTATCTGTTAAAAACCCACGTGTTTAAGCATTTTCCTACTAGTGTCATTTTGATAGTGCTAACTAGAAATAACTGTAAAGTTAACATAGCTTACAATATGTTTCAATTATGTTCTGTTCTGTTCTGTTAAATTAATTCATAGAAACCTCACTTGACCTCAGGCAATATTTGACACTCAGGTCGTTCCGCCTCAATTTTATCGCTCTAAGTGGCTGGTAATTGTTATGAGGACATACGACAATTAGTGCAGCCGACATTTGCACCTCAGGCAGACAAGTTTATTCAAATTTTGTCACTTTGATGATGATGATGTAAAATGATGCAAAGTGTCGATTCAGGAGTCATTACAGCTCACATCTTATCAATGAGCCGCGCCATGGGAAAACCAGCATAGTGCATTTGCGATCAGCATGGATCCAGTCCAGCCTGCACATCCGCGCAGTCTGGTCAAGATCCATGCTGTTCGCTAACGGTTTCTTTAGTAGGGTTTGAAAGCGAACAGCATGGATCCTGACCAGACTGCGCGGATGCGCAGGCAGCTGGTCTGGATCCATGCTGGTCGTAAATGCACTATATTGGTTTTCTCATGGTGCGGCTTAAATGTGGTTCCCTTTTTCTTGCAAATCGAGCTTTCTGGAATCAGTCTGACTACAGTGATAGCATAGAATATATATTCTAGATCTATAAATGATATGTTGCACTTCTTTTGTTAATAATGGCCTGTTTAACTGCTGTAATATAGTACATATAAATTTGATATTTTTAGAGTATTGTGTGGTGAAATAGTGTACAATTTTGTAAATCTTATTCTTATGAATTTCAGTTTCATTTCATACAGATACGAAGGACCGTAAAGAGCACATAATGGCAATAATGTTATTACACATGCAGCTGTAAAGGTGTACATGTACATGTAGATTTGATGTTGTACATGTAGCAGAAATATTGTATATGTAGTTGTCATATTGTACATGTAAGTGTAATAATGTACATGTCCATGTAGCTTTAATATTGTACATGTAGCTATAATACTGTACATGTCCATGTAGCTGTAGCTATAATAGTGTACATATATGTACATTTAGCTGTAATACTGTACATATCAATGTAGCTGTGGCATTGAGCATGCAGCTATAATAGTGTACATGTACATGTAGCTGTGATATTGTACATGTAGCTGTAATACTGTACATATCAATGTAGCTGTTGCACTGAACATGTAGCTATAAAAATGTACATGCACTAGAATTTTACAATGTACAATTCATGGAATATTCCGAAAAATGACGTAGTGCCAAAAACAGAAACTAAGCACCGCATCAAATTCGTTTATACTTTTGACGCTGTTGATGGTTTTCTTATAATATATAGCATGTTCTTATGGTTTAATCGCTCTATCGTATTACGTTATAAATTAAGCTAATAAAAGGTATATGAAAATTAATTACCTTGTATTTCTGCCTAAAGCAACTGCCTGTTGAGAATAATTTCCAGTATGAACATATTAATTTTTCGTCTGCCTTTACATGGCAATTCTCGCCTCCGCGAGACATGCGCGAGAGTGTGTCACGTGCGCTTTTCGCGACTCCAGCATTCACAGTTTTTGTTCCATTTCCGCTGATTAAAATTCGAAACTAGTCTGTTTTCTTTCTCCAACGAAACTATTTTTTTATCTTTATATCTTTCCTTTTCACATTGAATCTCAAACAAAAGACAGAAGGTGCGTGTCAGTTTTAAGGGTGTATAATATTGTGTACAATAGTTTCAGATATTTGGGTAAGGTATTATCCTTTAAGATGATATTATTTGTATCTCTTTCGGTCAATTACTTTTCTAAATACCTCAAATACTACACATATATCACAGTACGAAAGAAAACAAGATAATACATATAACAAATGGTGACACTAGGCGAGGAAAAATACTTGTTTTATCCCCTTGGGGCATTTTTTTTTTTTTTCAAACTTTTATGCCAATTTGTACAAAATTGGTGAAAACAAAAACAGAATGTTTATTTCTAAATAAATTGCAATTAATGGAGCGGATTGACAAGTGATGACTTCCTTTGAATAAAGACTTCATTCCAAATGACTTTACTTCAAAGAGTCACGTTATAAAGTACACACCTTCCCCATAAAAAAACCGAGAATGGACCTCCTTCCTCACTCCTTAACACAAGTAGAGAAATATATTGGCAAACATATCTCACATGTAGCTTTAATCATCGTTAATATTTACATCCAAAAGATTTTCGTATATGAAAAGAGATTCGCATCGTTTACTTTCACAAAGTACAAACTTTATTTTCGTTGGGAAAGGTGATGATCTCACATGTATAGTCATTTATATTCACAGGGGCGTAGCGATACGATTACAGAACAGAACGTAAACTTTATTAATGAATTTACTTGTAACTTGCCACTGCAACACAAACTATTCCAAAATATTTCAAAGCACAAGAAATAATAACTATTTATTTAAGTTCACAACCATGAAAAACATATTAAAATAGATAACACTTTTATTTTTAGAATCCACATTCCACAAACACTTTGAAACACACATTACGAACGTATATTCATTAATTTTTAGCATATACATTCTTCTTCATTTGTAATTTTCAATCTTAATCTTGAAAAACAAACAAAATTTTGCTACTAGTATTTATCAGCGTTTAGATGTCTAAATATTTACAAATATTTACAAACGCGCGCACTATTTTCTTGTATTCGCTGTTTTGTTTTGTGTTGAGATTTCTTATCAGCATTCTTATTAAAGATATAAATGAAACATAAGATATATTTAACCCATACGCAGACGACACCTAAGTATACTGACACTCTAATAAATAAGGTAGTTAGGATTGTGAAGAAAAAATGACTTCTGCCTCAAATGTAATAATAAATGTCCACTTAACGCGCGTACGTAGTGGTCATTAAAGGTAGATATCCAGATAATAGAGGCTGGCTACCTTTCAATTTTTTCATGTACAGACCTGCTTCGAAGTTTATCCTGCGATTTTAGATCATAAGTAACTATCATCATTGTTGTTGTTGTTATTATTATTACTATTCTTATTATCATTAATACCATTATTAAAATTTACACTATTCATTATACAGCACTATGATTATGTAAATTATATAAAACGTTTTTAAGAATGATTGCCTATTGCGCAGCAGAAACAGATGTAAGCAACTTCCAGCATGTACAAAACATGATGAAATATTAAAGTCACCAGTATCATGGAGAAAAAATACAATTTTTCTACTACATTAAACAGTCTCTCCGTTGCAGCTGATACATTATATATATATTACACTGGTGTACAGTACCTCTAATATGGGAGTCTTTGTTAGTGTTACTCATTGATAAAGGTGTATGAAATTATTCAGCTTTCTTAAAAACATGTCCCAACACATTAGCGAATCTAGCGGGATGTTCATTTTGACAGTCAGAATTCACCGAAATTTAAATTACGCTTATCCGCATATATCGTAACTATCTATATATGAGCCGCGCCATGTGAAAAACAACATAGTGGCTTTGCGACCAGCATGGATCCAGACCAGCTTGCGCATCCTCGCAGTCTGGTCAGGATCCATGCTGTTCGATAACGGTTTCTCTAATTGCAATAGGATTTGAAAGCAAACAGTATGGATCATGACCAGACTGCGCGGATGCGCATACTGGTCTGGATCCATGCTGGTCGCAAAGCCACTATGTTGGTTTTCGCATGGCGCGGCTAATATGGAGAAATTCTTGTGTTAGTGCTCCTTCACATCAGAATGCCTGTAAGACTTCAATTCAATCAAAAGAGGGGCGGGGATGGGATAATTCACTGAAAAACCTCCAATTCGAGCACGTAGAAATGAATCAAGTTACTTTAAACAAACGTGTCTTTAAGAACCGTTTGGGGTAAAACATCAAAAAGGATAGAGGGACTATTTAAATTAGTAATACATTTATTATATCAATCAACATCTAAATAGTATTCAAACCAAGCTGTCTTGTGTTGTCTTCTATAGGTCAATGCTTCAATTGATCTGTTGAAATAGGTAGACTATGTCTATCTTATCGGTATTATTACTCCGCATTCATTTATACAAGAGTTTATGCCCTTTTAATTCCAAAGCCGTAGATAAGCAGAGACCTGAAAATATGTCAAGTACGAGAAAAATATTATTGTGTGAAAATCTAATTTTATAAATGTGTTTTAGAGACTACCTACCTGTTCTATGAAATAGAAAAAAATATAAATAACACAGGCTGGCGAGGATGATATGGGATATATGTAATTGCGCCTCTGGAGTTATTATTCTCTCCAAAGTTGACAATATCCCATATCTCCCTCGCTTGCTTATGTAATTTGTTTTAATATGCCGAAAACCTTAAACAAACGAGGAAAAAATGCAATAAGACTCTTCAATGGCAGAGTCTTAGATTTCTTTGAAACAGGGTATATTAGAAAGGACCCAAAAGTGTTATGTGGAACTCATTGTTTTGAAAAATGTTTATAAAACATCGGAGTGTTATTAAAAAAGTCTCTCCTCAGTTGCCGAATGCTTTTCGAACGGGGCTTTGGAAACGAAAAACACCCAGCCGATTGATATTGAAAACATATACCATTCCTTGATTTTGTTTTAAATGCAGTATTCAAAATAAACCCCTGTTTGCTTTATGGAAATTTAACGTTTCGTGTTTACTTGAGATACTGTGAAATCATTACTAACTTCCGTGGGTTTTTTGTGGTTGAGTCAATCCACGAAATTAAATTCCAACGAACAAGTAACGTTCACATTCAATTTAAATACAAAACTTGAAAACCAGGAATTCATATTCCTATGAAATAGGCGTTTAGTCCAAAAATAAACACGAAATTTTCGTGTTTACAACATTTAATGATTTCACAGTATTATATAAGTACAGAGCAACCGCTTTAGAGTGATCACCGCATGCAAGAATGAAGTGTATTTGTTTTACAGAGGTTCTTCAACTGGAGAGAGGTAGCTGGAGAGGTTATTAAAAAAATTAACTAAGGGTCAGGAAGTATCTCACTTTATGTAGAGGTGTTCGCTCCTAAGAAGTGTCGTTACAACAGTTCAGTACCGTTTATTCGGTTGAGGGGCCTCCGTGGTCGAAGGTTAAGGTCGCTGACTTCAAACCATTTGACCCTCACCGATGTGTGTTCAAGCCTCGCTCGGAGCGTTGAATTCTTCATGTGCGGAAGCCATCCAACTGGCTCACCGAAGGTTGTTCGTTGTATCCGATGAAACAATGCACGGAGAGGCACATGGGGTCTTCCTCCACCATCAAAAGCTGGAAAGTCGCTATATGACCTATAATTGTGTTGATATGACGTTAAACCTATCAAAAATCTATAAAAACACAAAACAAAAACTATTCGGTCAGTAGGCTGTGTTTTTGTACTAAATGTCTTGTGTGCACTCTCTTACATGGTTTAGTAACCTGCAGTCTTATCTAATTAACAGTGAGAAAATAGAATTTGCAGTTTTAACACGCGTCCTTTTCGCACCAGAACTAGGATGATGAACACTTTAGCAAGTATGTATTTTTGAAACATATTTTAAGCAACAAGAAAAACATCAATTAAGAATCGGACAAAAACCTTTCGAAGTTATTTCCTCTACATGATTTGATAGACTAAGTTCACTTCATTAATTCTTCATTAACTTATATACATTCTTTTATCTACATTGTAATTGATTTTGCATACTTAATCATGTTTAAACATACATGTAATATGTTAATATGAGGAGTAATTAAAAATAAACTCGGGGCAATATTACATTTTATTCAATGTTTTTTGAATTTCATTAAACTTAGGTTTCTGGCTGGTAAACAGTTTGTGAAAAACATCTACCTTGTATTTTCAGTTGCAGTATTGTTTGTTTTCTCTTCCCTGCTCGTAGAGAATATCTGTAAGTTGCTTCAATTTACTTCCTAAAAAAAAATAACTCATATCGGATTTAGTATTAGTGTCATTTGTAATTCAGTAATGATTCTTTCTTGCGAAATGAAAGGCATGTTTTTAATTTGCCGATCCTATTCTGTCGTTCATTTTGCATGAACACCAAAATATTTATATTTACAATATATTTCCTTTCCATTTGTAAACTATATTATATTATAAACTGCAAACAATTTGTTGCATTTAACATTAAATTCAGCTTCCCGGCCATTCTGTTCACCAGACGGAACAACTGCGACGTCATCTAAGGAACGTTCTCCCTGACCCGTTATCACTCAGTAGCGTTGACGTAATTTTTGCGCCTTTCCATTTGGTGTTCATATAAAATGAACGTCATAACTTTCAATGGAAAAAATAGGGGAAATGTAAATATTCATTAATATACTGTAGATTCTGAACAAACAGGATTTCCAGAACTCAACATAAATTTGACTCGCGCATACTTGTATTATGGAAGGGAGTTATGTCTCGGGACTCCATGCTACAGCTGGCATATTTTTTTAAATCATTGACAAGCTATTAGCCTGTAAATTTTATTTGGTTGCTAGTCGTGAACTGGCGCATCCACGAAGTGTAGAAATTCTCACTGATTCAATTTGATAAACACATGAGACAAAAACAATATGAAAATGTACTTACAACCAAAATATCAAAGCAGAGACTAGTGGCCATTAAATAAACTTACTTTTGAGACAAGGTGATCCAATTTTGTTCTCAATGTCGATCTGACCAAGTTAACAGTATAAATAATCATTTCATTTTTAGCCTTTTTCAGTTTCATCCGTATGGCAACCACTTCTGATAAACTTGAAGCAATTGACAGACCATTTATACGTTATTTGGTTTTAAAACCTGGAGCCTGATGTAATATATGTGTATTCTAAAACGTACTATATTTTTCAGATTCTCTAGAATGCTACATCTGCAAGAATGCTACTGATGTAAAGCAGTGTACTACAGTTGCAACTTGTGACTCAGCCCAGGTTTGTTGTGAAAGCAAAAATGTGATTGACCTATGATTTTCATATTTTCTTTATACTTTTTCATAAGTTTAGCAAAAAGTCACTTCAATTTCTCAGAATGTCTCTCCAGTTTCTCGAAAGGTCTCTTCAGTTTTCCATTACACCCCTTCAGTTTAGCATTACGCCCCACCCCCCTCGCCCCCCCCGCCCCGCAGGCTAGGAATTATTATCTGGGCAGAATCTTAGTTATTTATAGATGAATGTAGAAGTATCTTAGCTGTTATGTTCCCCAGTCTGTAAATGAGCCAGACTGCCAATGAACGACTCGAGGTCAAACATTTAAAAAAGAAATCTTGTCAGTGCCATAACTTTGTCACTTTCATTTGAAGTTTTAGCTCACCCTAGCGAACTCAAGAGAAGCTTTTAGTATCGTCATCTGTCCATCGTCCGTCTGTTCGTTATTTCCGTTTAGCAATACGTCAATTCAGTTGATGGTAAAAGCAATGCAGTTTAATGCTCAGTTTGTCCGCTAATGGTTAGCTTCCCTTGGCTCCTGCTAAGCTTTATCTGTCGTCCGCCCTTCCATATTTAGCTTGTGTTCACGATAACACGTTCATATCTTATTTTATTTTGACAAAACTTGCACACAACTTTAACTTACCATATCGGTCCAAAGGCGTCAGAGTTGTGACTCCTGAAATGGCAAAAAGTACATGGTTTTAGTATTTTATGCACTTTTCCTCCTTTCTTTTATTTTTGAATGTTCACCAAACTAGGTCAGATGTTAAATGGTGAGATTTCCATTCCTTTCGACAATGATCGGACTGAATAAGTGGCGCCAGGGTTAGGAAGCTTGTGTGCAATCGGTGGATTTTGGATACAAAAATAGTGTCAGACTTTAGCAAAAATTTTATTTTGTTTTATCTTTAACAGACTAGCTACACAGGTAAAAAAGCAATACATCTTTTTAGTTTATCATAGTTTTTTTTTCAGATTAAATATACGTCTGACTACTGGATTATTAAGTAGAAGGTTTCTTCAGTTTATAGGAGGAACGTCTATTTAAGTTAGCAGTCCGTCTTCTCAGTTTATAACATGAAAATGTAAAAATTTCCTCGCTCCGCTTCGAGTGTGATATATTCCATATTTACGGAAAGCAAACAAATTTTCGAGTTTTTAAGCTTATTGGTGAAACGCAAGCAAATAAATAAATAAAATTTATATCACTCACAGTGTGACTTATAGTGATACCTCTTCTTGGTTTAGCATTATGTATCTTGAATCTCGTAAGATATTTAGTTTAGCAATTCGTCTAATCAGTGTAATTAGCAGTACGAAGAAAATGTGCTTACCAAAAAATCTAACCTAATAATATGAATATTAACTAATGATGTAGATCGTTTAACCTGGAACCATTAAGGTTAAACAAACAAAAACGTGAAAATAACATTTGCTATCTACTGTAAAAGTTTACAGTTTGCCTACAATGAAGTTACTAAAACAAGAGACCTTTTGCTCCAGGTAATGTATTTGATATCTCTGTTATCGAGGATTGTCTGTCTAAATCTATCTTTGGCATTTTGTTTCCCTTTCAGTCTTGTTACGTTGAAAAGTCTAATGTAGGAAACGGGAACACCTTCGACATGGGATGTCTTGAGAATACGGTATGCAGATATGATTAATATTTCGTGTTACATTGAAATGAACACGAAACGATCTCTTATTTCAGTAGCTATGAACCTTTGAAAAATTAAGTACGGCATGACTGTAGTTCTGATTTTGTTTGTTCATAGTCATATTAGATCTACATTACTTGTATTACTACTTCCGAGGAGTCATAATATGAGCCGCGCCATGAGAAAACCAACATAGTGGCTTTGCGACCAGCATAGATCCAGACCAGCCTGCGCATCCGCGCAGTCTGGTCAGGCTCCATGCTTTTAGCTTTTAAAGCCTATTGGAATTGGAGAAACTGTTAGCGAACAGCATGGATCCTGACCAGACTGCGCGGATGCGCAGGCTGGTCTGGATCCATGCTGGTCGCACACCCACTATGTTGATTTTCCCATGGCACGGCTCATATGCTATTTGTCGATTTAGCATTGTCACTTAGCTCGTGTCAACTTTACCTGTTCATCACCAACGTTCTTGTAGATTGCCGAAAGTGCGAACATCGATAAACTGAAATTAAAATGGTTAAACTTTTCCTTACCGAAAACCGACGTTACATACATTTATCAATTCAAATAACAATTATGCCACTTCAAAATAACTAAAGTCACATGTAAAAGTGCATCTATATAAGCTGTCCTGACAAGACAGATATAGTATGTTCTTATTATGATATTCTACAAACCCTCTAGCTTAGTATTTTCTCGGGCTTTACAGAAATGTGGAAACAGATTTTCATTCGGAAGCCTTGTTGGTAAAAGACAAGTATCACGATGCCACGAGTGCTGCTCAACAAACCTCTGCAATGCCAACCTACCTGTGTAGACATTCCGACGGTAAGACTTATAACAGTTTTTGCTCAGCATGCCTTACCTGTGTGGACATTCCGACGGTTAGAGTTGTAACAGTTTTTGCTCAGCATGCCTTACCCGTGTGGTCATTCCGACGGTAAAAGTTATAACAGTTTTTGCTCAGCATACCTTACCTGTGTGGACATTCCGACGGTAAGAGTTGTAACAGTTTTTCCTTTGCATGCCTTACCTGTGTAGACATTCCGACGGTAAGAGTTATAACAGTGTTTGCTCAGCATGCCTTACATGTGTGGTCATTCCGACGGTAAAAGTTGTAACAGTTTTTCCTTTGCATGCCTTACCTGTGTAGACATTCCGACGGTAAGAGTTGTAACAGTTTTTGCCCAGAATGCCTAACCTGTGTGGACATTCTGACGGTAAGAGGTGTAGCCTGCATGCCTTACCTGTTTGGGCATTCGGACGGTAAGAGTTATAACAGTTTTTGCTCAGCATGCCTTACACGTGTGGACATTCCGACGGTAAGAGTTGTAACAGTTTTTCCTTTGCATGCCTTACCTGTGTGGACATTCCGACGGTAAGAGTTATAACAGTTTTTGCCCAGCATACCTTACCTGTGTGGACATTCCGACGGTAAGAGTTATAACAGTTTTTGCTCAGCATGCCTTACCTGTGTAGATATTCCGACGGTAAGAGTTGTAGCCTGAATGCCTTGCCTGAGATGACATTCCGACCGTAAGAGTTGTAACAGTTGTTGCTCTGCATGGCTTACATGCTAGGATATTTCGACGATATTTCGACGGTAAGAGTTGCAACATTTTTTCTCTACATGCCTTACCTATGAGGACATTCCGATAGTATTTGCTCTGATGCTATTTTTACATGTTAAATCACCAGCTGTGGTACATCTGACAATACTTTATATACAATTCTACACTTCAGACATTTTATAACTGTTTTCCATTGTTTTTTGTTTATCTTTACTGAATTTAATATGTTTAATTTAATATTTTAATTATAGAGTCAGTATGCGCTGATGACCCAACTATTGACTGTGCAAGACTAGAATCACTGTTCAGCGTTTGTCAAGACTCAGACCATGCTCATGAACTTTGTCCAGCGTTCTGTGGCTTATGCAGATATGGTAACGCATTTGTTCAATAACTTTTAATAACTCAAACAGTGATGATCACTTTTAAATTTACTGGTCTGGGATACTAAGAAATGAAGTATACTAGAGTTATGTCGACAACATCGTTAATTTTCATAACAGTTCTTATTGACTCAAAACATTTACCGAAGTCAGAGCAAGAATGTACTTGTGAGTTTTGAGTTTGTAAGGAAACGCGCTGTTGTATACTCCCAGCACGAGAGCGTATTAAAATCGTTGACACTGGTTACCTAATAATTTTATCCTGTACAGTTTTGTTACTATCCAGAGTAACGTATATAATAAAATATGATTCCAGCCAATCTCGACGGGTCGGTATAACGATAGGATTTTTGTTTAAAAACAACAAAAATGACAGGAGCTTTCGAATCCCATAGAGGCATTTTTATCTTGCTTTCTATGCGAGCAACTGAAAATGCATTGGCAAGCTGAGAACCAGCTTACAATATATAAACCATATAGACGGTTTCTAAATGAAAGTTGATTTCTGTTTGCGTAACTGGACGAAGGTATACAAGTATATGCACTTCACAGTTCTTCAGTCTCATTTATGTTGCTCATTTACATAATAAACGGACCTCTGACTAACTTTTACAAAAAGCTAACCTTGTATTAAAGTTACCTTAGTTCAGTTGTATACGATGTTGCAGGCATATCAAAGGTCATTCTTTGGAATTCTATACCAGTAAAAGGTATCTGATGGGATATCCATGAGTTATTTTAACAAGTAAAACCCGTCGTTTTAGGCTAAGTATATAGATCGTGTTTGAGAAATATTTATCGAGATATTAACTAGCAAATATGACTGTTGTTATCACTTAAATGCATATAAAGGCCTAGATTTCTTACAGATTCTCAAACAACGACAAAACCGAATGCAGTTACAAGTGGAGGTATGTACAACATATTGATAATTCTTCCTTAAAGGGATTATTATAGTTCTGTCATTTATTGTTATATCTGTGAACATTGTAGAAATGTTTAATTCCACTTTAGGAAGTGTTAACATAGCACTAATTCATTTCCGCCATAATATTCAGGCGTTTTTTTATATATCATGCGATAATTACATCGGACTAACTAAATTAACCAGTCTAGTCTTGAACATAGCGTTTCCCTCTGCAAGTTAGTTACGCAGATACATGTGTAAAACATAAAAATAATGTTACCAAGAGTTCCAGTCTGTACAATTTACTTTCGTGACGATAAATCACTTTTCACATTAAATACTTACTGATCTGACTAGTTTTTCAATTTTGTAAATTTTGACTTCATTTCGTCAAATTCCATAACTCCAGAGCGACAAAGACTATGCGGCTGGCAATCGTACTTGGTTAAAATAATATGTCAATTGACTTTCTAAGTTTTGTGAACATTGATTAAGTACTACTTTCATAAAGGTTATAAAGCGGAAACATTTGGCAATTTTCAGTAACTCAGTGGCCATAAATCAAGAGTTACTTGGACTATACTAAGCCTGGTGAACATTGGTTAAGAACTGCCCATGTTAGACTGTGAACACACTCAATTTTCGCAATTTTGAATTTTGAATAATTCAATTGCCATAACTCCAGAAAGACTTAGAGGAAATTCTATATTGGTTTAAAGACGATGTCTTTAGCTATAGTTAGCAATAATATTTTCAGGAAAATGTCATCAGAGATGAAATATGATAATAAAAATGTAGATTAAAAACAAGGCGGTAAATTAAATATAAGGAACTGTATTTGCAATAAAAATTAGTGTATTAGATAATTTTATATTAATAATCTAATTTTAATCCAAAGTCATTTTTTTCTTCAGAATTATATAGATGGCCAAACAGTGTTTTATCGTATTTCAAAAGATAGCTATGTACTGTATCTGCGTATTTTTAACGAAAAAAAAAACAACATTTACACATAAAAATCGGCACAAAATAATTTTCATCTCGTTTTCTTCTTTCCATAAAATAACTGATCAAATTTTCTTCAGTACTGAAACTCATCCTGTTGGCAAATAAAGGGACCCATTGGTTATTTGTACGAAAGTAAATACAAAATACACGGTGAATTTAAGCATTAATAAATAAAATAAAATCAAAATGCATACAATGTAAGTAATATAAGAAAAGTTGACACGCATTTGCAAATTAATGGTGTACCTATATTTAGGTAGCTGTCAGGATAGAAAGACTAATTGTGATAGATACGATGATGCTGGCTGCAGGGGAATCTTTGAAAACTGGGCACGTCATAACTGTGCTCGAAGATGTAACTATTGTGGTAAGAAGCAATCATTTTTATTCAGACTGTAATCAACTTCTAGAACATGTATACTTCTTACAGTTTTCTGATAATATATATAGATCTTAATAGCTATACTTGATATTCCTAAAAAGGCGTTCATGCACCGCAGCAAAAACACATCAATGATGTACTTTAATTCAGTATACAAGCAAACTTGCTCGAGAGACCACTTGCATAAAGAAACCACTTTTTCAGTTTCTTTTTGCGTTGTTGAAAACAAAATATGTCTTATTAATGTATCACTTGTGTTAAGGGACCACTTTTTGTCCTTCCTTTATGCATGTCTCTTAGTACAAGTCGTGTATCTGATAACAATCTGAACATATTCAAAAACATGCAGAAAATGCAAACAAAGAATGGATTCACATTCTAACAAGTCACAACAAATTCATTTCCTGTCATTTTAAAATGCAGATAGCATAGAAGTCACAACTTCCGGTCAATTATCAGAAAGCGGAGCGACTACCAGTAATCGACCTGGTGGTGTTGTCATCGTAAGCAGTAGCAGTTACAAAATACAAGGAGTTAAGTCTCCAGTCAGCGGTAAGTAAAGCCCCTTCATTCAGATATTATTCGTCAGTTTGTTTCTGAAAGACACGTTCACATTTACTAATTTTTTGTTATAAGTCAAAACGACATAACATTTATGACATATGATGACTCTTAAGCTTTACTCACGCGTCAAGAAAGACCTGGATGTCCCTCGGGGTATAATTTCATGACTGTTATACGAGTACAAATGCCGGTCTTCACAAGTCAACTGGAAAGTGTCTCGAAGATATTCTTCAGACTCGCAGCTGTTAGGGACAAGTGATCGGAAGACAGTGATCTTAACCCTTACCATGCTGGACACGAACGATTCTGCCTTTGCGACCAGTGTAGATCATGATCAGCCTGCACAACCGTGCAGTCTGATCATGATCTGCACTGTTCGCCATTCAGTCAGTATCTTTTTGGTAAGCACCCCTTTTAACAGTTGATGGTACATTATAGAAATTTAACAGGGTAATGGTTAAGCACTCAGACTCGGTTGTACCAAACAGAAAGAACGATGTTTATTTGAGCTACGATGCATACCAGAAAGTAACTGATGATGAAATATTGCAAACAAGTAGAATGATCTTCAAACAATTTATGAAAAGAAATCATAAAACATATTACTATAATGCTTTATCAGTAGTATTCATCCGTTCTTTCTAAGGTACCTGCTATCATCAAAACAAGACATATAACCTGGATGACCATTGGCAAAATACGTGTAGATATGACTGCCAATGTATTGACACTGACACCAACACAGCGCTCTGTAATGACGTGTTAGTACGTGGTTCACTTTATCATTGACAGTGTAGATGTGTAACTGCTGAAGCACTGAAAACAACACAGAGTAACGTAATTGTCTATGTACAGGCATTGAAACCAACGTAACATTGTGTATTGACTTGTAAGTACGTGGTTTACTTTAGCATTGACAATGTAGATGTAAGTGTCATTGCAGAAGCACTGAAAACAACACAGAGTAACGTAATTGTCAATGTACAGGCATTGAAACCAACGTAACACTATGTAATGACTTGAAAGTACTCAGTTCACTTCAACATTAACAAGACACTTGTAGATATAATTGTCAGTTCACGGGCACTGAAAGCAACATATTCATAATTGCTCAAATGCCAGGCACTGGAAGCAACACAGCGCGAGTAAGTACATTGTTCACTTTATATCTATAACAAGATTAGACATAATTGTAAATGCAGAGGCATTGGAACAAAATCAACGCTATGTAGTGATAGGGAACAAACACAGCAATATATAATGACATGTTAGTACTTGGTTCAGTTTAATACTGACAAAATACGTGTAGATATAATTGCCAATGCAAGCAACACAGCGCTATGCATGATATGTAAGCACTTGGTTCAGTTTAACGTTGACAAGATGCGTGAAAATATGATCAGCTTTCTTTAACAACATGTAGGTAATTAGTGCATAGAATTAACAATTAAATTTGCAAGATAAATAAATAAATTACTATCAATGCAGCAACACTGATACCAATACAGTTTTGTTAGATAACATATAATCAAATAGTACACAATTCTATAATAAATTTGGCAGATTAAGTATGGATATTATTGTTAATGCAGTGACATGGACACCAGTACGGCTTTATGTAACTTTTCGTGCAAAACACATTAACATAGAAACTACTTCAATATATTAATTTGAAGCGGTTATTAAGTGACCGAGTGAAAACTTTTCTATTGCCTATTTCCATTTCAGACTCGTGTAAAGCCGTTAAGTAAATGTCAGTAAGAACATTGAGAAATATCACTGACCTAAACGTTTGGGCAACTGACTTAAACCGAAGTGTTCCGCCAGCATATAAAAAGCTGAAATTCTAAATTCTTAATTGTGTTTAATATACATATACGTGTATGTATGCTTCTAGTCAGCTTCATACTTCATAGAATTGAAATAATATATCTCAAACAGTGATTGGCCTTTGAATAAAATTATCATTTGTCGTTTAGATGCGTATTATTATATCACCAGGGCAGCGCCCTCGTGATGTAGTTCCTTCGCCTTTGAACTCCAAAGAATTTTTTTTCAACGACAAATCACTGTTTGGTATATTTTATTTCTTATTTGTAAGGCACAAATGTTCAATCAAACGGTTGGAATTTGTTGATTATCCGTTTGTCACGAAGTAAAATTAATATCTAAATTGAAAAGATACATTGGAAACGACAGTTTTTTTTGTTTTAACTTTTTCCTTGTGAATTTAACACACGAGAGAGATGTCATGGTTACACTGCATATCTACTTGATCTTCAGCTGTCCCCATTACTCAAGCTTGCCTCCATCGTGTACTATCAGACAGAAAACTGGTGACTGTTGCCCGAAACTTGACTGTGGAAACGAAACGGATATTGTCAACAATACCAATATTGTTAACGTTACAAGCAGTGTGAATGCAAGTGAGTGTTGACACTTTTTGACGTTTTTCTCTTTTTTGAACTACATATACTGATGACCTACCTATAGAAAATGCCGTGCTGATTTTGCATTTTGTTAAAAGCATGTTCATGGTGAAATAATGAGCAAATAGTCTATATCTCTAATTATGCGATATGCTGTGGGCAATATGTAATTTCAAATTTTAACAATAAATTTAACTGAAGTGCAGTTTCAATGAAATGCATAAAAACAAGGATGCTAGGTGCTTATTGTATTACTGTTATTCTTTGGATTAACGGTCATTAGTATTTTTCAGTTTTCCTAATGCAGTGGGTCATATTATTTTTATATCTTGTAAAAATTAATTCGAAACAATTTTATGAAGGATTTCTATATAGCAATAATTCGTATAGCTTTGCTTTATTGAATTAAACAAGTATTATGCATTATAGATATGTAAGTGTATCAGTGAGCATTGTAGGTGTATCGCATGTTTTGTCGTATTAGAACATCTGCATAATTCGAGAGAGAGTGGTTGGGACTGACTCGGGCACCAATATATCCCTAGGGTTCTGCAGATGCTACAACGGGAAAGAAACCTGCTTTAAAACTATTCTAACATAAACATTTAAAAACAGAATAAAATTAATACAATGCCGATAAGAGTTCGGTTCATCTCAAACGTTTTTAATTATGCATTAAAGGGCCGTAGCACGTTTAAGTTTTGCTATGGAACGCACATATATACATAAAAGCTAATTTAAAACTACGAGATTTCCTTGTTTTAACACGTTTGTTTCTCCTGTTAAAACACAACTTGAAGAGTTTCTTGCAAGCATATTCTATTCTTGCATAAACAAATGTTTTCTTCACTGCATCCGGGCATGTATTAACGGCAGAAAAATCGTGTTGGAAAAGGCAATTCACGTGCTGTTAATAATGCATGTTTTTCAAATGCTGTGCCGTATTCTCGCGCAAATGAACAGCTTTTAGCTATGTCTAGTTTTTGTCCATCATAGTCTCTTTGTAGCGTTTGTTTCTCATTGATAATATTCTATTCTTGCATAAACAAATGCTTTCTTAACTGTATCTTGGCATGTATTAACGAGAGAAAAATCGTTGGAAAAGGCAATTCACATGTTGTCAATGCATGTTTTTTCCCGAATGCTGCACCAGGGCCGAATTTTTATTCTCGCGCAAATTTATGAACAACTTGTATCTATGTATAGTTTTGTCCTTTTGTTGCATAAATGTTGCAAGATAGGAAAATATGCATAAACGACACTTAGTAAACTTTGAGTTTAAAATTCATGACAGTTTTCATCAACAAAATAAACGCTGTATTTTAAACAAAATGGTCTTGTTTAATGTACCAGTTTATGTCAAAGTATTCTGACAGATGCTAGTAATATGTCGATACTTCATGTATGTAGATCAATTAACGCCAGTAAATGCACATACTACATTATGCAGATAAATTTATAGCAATTAACCTTAAGTTAAGCAGAAAGCCAGTTGTTATGATTATCTGACATTTCAGTTACATCAGACTTATTCCCAAAAGTGAAATTTAGATGACATTTTTTTCAGTGTACCGAATGAGAAAACAAACCAGGTCAAAATGACATACTCTCACACTCATGATGCATTTATGGTTCTTAAATTTATCAACTGCAGTCATTATAAACTATGGGCTTCTCCAGACTGGCCTGGTCCAGTCGAATACTTGCTTCATAGGGCAAAGCCTAGCCTGCGAATCTAGTTTGACAATTGCTAACTTTTTTCTACGTGCAAATTGACACTCGATGAATGCCAATTAAAACTAATTAGCGCAAATTATGTGGGATCTTTAATACATACCATTGTTATAACGGAATTTAAATTGACAAGGTACGCACAAGAAAACCATTGTAGCGGCAACAGCGATCAAGAGATTAAACCACCTAGATACAATTTGAATGGAATACTGCAAGACTTCATGAGCAGTGAATTAACGAGAATAGCTCTTACAAATATCATCTCAAGTATAGAAATAAGTAGGGAAACACAGTTAGACATCGATACTATTAATGAAAAGCTGTGCAATTGTATTATCACAGAAATGAATAATTATATTCCAAAATATAACTCTTCGACGAGAACAAGAAAGAAATACAAACACAGGAAACCCTACTGGGACGAAAACCTGGCTAACCTGTGGAATGATATGAGAGCAAAAGAGAATTCATTTTTACGGTGCAAAGGCAATAGACACATAAAAACTACATTGCGTGAGCAGTACATTGCCGCTAGAAACTTGTTTGATAAAACATTACACACGACGGAACGCCAGTACAGAACAGCAGTGGCAATGGACATTGAGGATATGTCTTCTACTAATCCGCGAGACTTCTGGGACAAGATACGACGGCTGGGCCCACGGCAAAATAAATCAATACCTATACAGATCGTAAATGAACACGGACATACTGTATCAGACGAAACATTGGTTTTTGAGCGGTGGAAAAATGACTTTGAAAAGTTGTATAATCACGAGGAAAACAGTAACTTCGATGAGGAATTTTTCGATCGAAGCAAAACACATAAACAGTTACTGGAACTAAACATGTTAGACCCTTTGTATACAGCGAATGCTCAGTTAAACCAGAATATTACGCTCAGTGAGATATCAACTATTGTTATGAGTGCAAAATCAAAATCTGCCTGCGGAATAGATGCGATACCTTATGCTGTTCTGAAATTCCCAATAGTTATAAGTGTCAAATCAAATCAAATCAAATTTATTCACTCAATGCATCATACATGATACAAACATGAGGTATATATATAGTAATACATTTTAAACAGCGGTACATAGCAAATCTAATTTACAGAGAACAAACAGGATATATTTCGTAAAACGTAACCATCTATTGTTTACAATTCTTTTTACAATATGATTAATCATAAATCTATGTTATGAGGACAGTATATGTATGTCGCATGTGGAAAAGATTCACCACCCCAAACCCAGCACCGCACCCAGCACGAGTCCGTAGCTGAGTGTGTTTATCTTTTACTATTTTAGCAATCATCGGTATGCAAATTTTCGGATTTACGTTATTTGAATAATTAATTTGACCAGATATATTTGTTTTGTCGAATTACAGATTGGTTTGAATCTAGTATTTGGCACGAAATTGTGTATATTTCAGACTGTCTAAAAGTGACATCTCTTGTAAAAACACTGACCGTCTGTCTTTTGTTCATGAATAATAGCTTTGCGCAGTTCATTCAAATTTATATAATACTTTGGAAAGCAGATTAAAATTTAATTGCAACTCTATTTTAATTTTTTATGAAAGAAATCTTACTATGATGTGTATATTTAAATTTTATGGTTAGTTGTGCGTGATGCATGGATTACATGCTTTTTTGTAGTTTATGTTAAGTTGATACACAAGTTTGGACTTGCCGTTTCTGCGTGTTATTTTGAAAGTGTGTAACTTCAGTTTGGATATTATGAAGGAAGGGTAAAGGATATTGTTAAATTATATCCGTGATTGGCTTATAAGCGATGTGTGTTTAATGTCATCTATCTAGTATTCTTATTATGCTTGGATGCTTTATATGTTGAGAGAACTTTATACTTGCGTTGCCCAACTATGTGTCCTTCAACAGTTATTTCAGTTAATCTTCGATACTGGAATTATCCCTTCGCTGTGGAGAAAATCAGTCATTTGCCCCATCTTGAAAGACCCTAACAGTGATTCCAGATTACCCCTAAATTACAGGGGAATAAGTTTATTATCGTGCTTAAGCAAACTGTATAGTTCATTTCTTAATAAAAGAATTACAAAGTATTTGAACGACAATGAGCTTTTAGCTGATGAACAAAATGGCTTCAGGTCAGACAGATCCTGTGAGGACCATGTTTTCACGCTTGACAGTATAATCAGGAACAATAACTCTGTATTTACAGCCTTCATTGATCTACGTAAATGTTTCGATTTCATCGACAGAGATATGATGCTCTACAAACTCCTCCTAAATGGAATTGATGGAAAAGTATACCAGTCTATTAAAAACATCTACAGCAAATCTATATGTTGTATAAGAATAAATGGAAAACTTACTGAGTGGTTCCAGTGTAAAACGGGCGTAAAACAGGGAGATAACTTGTCCCCGACAATATTCTCAATTTTCGTGAATGACCTTGTGAAAGAAATAAGTGACCTTGACCTTGGAATCAATGTCGGTAATACATCGGTATCCATGCTTCTATATGCAGACGATATCGTTTTTATTGCAAAATCAGAACAAGATCTACAACGGATGTTAACTAAAATGCATTCTTGGTGCAAAAGATGGCGTGTCCTAGTGAACACTGATAAATCAAAAGTTGTACATTTCAGAAAATGCCGCTTTCGAATTTACTTTAGGGATTAACACCTTAGAAATAGTCGACAGATATAAATACTTAGGTGTATTGATGCACGAAAAGCAAGATTTTAGATATAACTGTGAGCTGCTGTCAAAAAGTGCAGGTCGAGCTCTTGGGGGCATGATATCAAAAATCCATAATCTGAAACAGTGTGGTTTTAATACTTATCAGAAACTCTACTTCTCATGTGTAACATCAGTTTCAGACTACTGTGCTTCAATTTGGGGATTTAAACAATACCAATCAGCCGACACTATTCATAATCGTGCAATGCGGTATTTTCTGGGTGTTCACAGATTTACACCAACTTTAGCACTTATTGGTGACACTGGGTGGCTACCAAGCAGGTACAGACGGTGGTTAATAATAATACGGTACTGGAATCGTTTAGTTAAACTTGACCATTCACGGCTAACCAAGCGTGTATTCATGGCGGATTATAGATCAGTCAATACAAATACCTGGTGTTCGGAAATAAAAACGATATTATCCAATGTCAATTTAATGTCTCATTATAATAATCAGACAGCGGTAAATATGAATATTACGCGTGATAAAATGAACGAGTACTTTTCCTCCATTTGGGCACAAGATTGTCAAAACATGTCGAAATTAAGAACATATATAACATTTAAAACTGAATTTAGATGTGAAAATTATCTGTCATTAGACTTAAAAAGACACGAGAGATCCATGTTTGCCAAATTCAGGTGTGGAATTCTTCCACTAAGAGTAGAGACTGGCCGATATGTTGGAGAACCCGCAAATGAAAGACTATGTGTTGTATGTAATAGTGGTGAAATCGAAGATGAGAGACACTTCTTTCTAGTATGTCCGTTATATGATGCTACCAGAAGCAAAATGTTTAAAGACATTATAACAAGTGTAGAATATATTAACCATGATGATAAGTTCAAATATTTGATAAACAACTACCCAAGGAAAAGCGCAAAATTTGTTGTTAGAGCTTTCATGATAAGAAAAAGCGTGCTATATAAGTAGCATGATTTATACATAAGACTTATTCTGTAATATTGTAGAAAGAACCTGTTTTGAAACACTTCAGATAACAAAATTATGAAATGCATTTACATATTCTTGTTATGTTCCCATGTTTATTATTTCATATATTAAGAAGATGAAATAGCATGATATCATGTTACTAGATCTAAATACTTATATATTTTTGTGTAAATCATAATTATGACTTTGCAAAGACATACAGACAATAACATTTATACTATGCTTTCTTTGACTGACATCTCTACATTATTGTATCAAATATATATAAATGACGTACAATAGCTCACTAACAATTATTTGATCACTTTAACTTTGAAATATCCATGTTCATTATTTATTCTTTTTGTGTGTGCATCCGTGAAATATTGTTAAATAGTTCTTATAGGTGACATATAGGCCCGTTGGGTCGGGTGTTTACAATTTATATTGCTTTATATGTATATATCAATACTATACACATGTCACAATAATAAAAGATTATCTCTCTTACATAGATATTAGGTATGATTTCTTCTGGCAAAGTACGAATATTATCAACGGCTTCCCAGGCTAGAAAAAGCCATGCTAGGTTATTATTATGAATTGGTCAATGTCAGTCAGTACTTAAATAATTTTGATTTTCGTTATAAAAGCTTACACAGGCGATTGTCAAGACATGATTCCAGGATGTGAATACTATGAGGAGGTCGTCTGCAGAGGAATTTATGAGCCATGGGCACGTGCTCACTGTCCCCTCAGATGTGGCTATTGTGGTACGTACATAATTGGCCGAGAAGTTTTAACATATGCGCATAGTTTGTTGTTTTATTGGATTTTAGTCATGCCGACAGCAATTTCGAAAATATGGTGTTGACGTTCTTGAGCTTTGGTGGCAGAGGTAGACGCAAGGTGTATCTTTGCAATATTTCAGGCAACGGCTTGTACCTTGGTATAACAACTGATCTTCCGTATACCTGCTTGGTGGTTTCCTAATATGGTAGAGATCTCACAGCGGTCAGGAGGGTGTGATTCGAAATCAGCTACCTTAACCACTCGGCCAAGGAGGCCACTACGCGCATAGTTTAACTATCTACTTAAACGTTGGGGGGGTGAGGATGTGATAGTCCTGTGATTTAAAACTAAATGTATTCTCTATCCGGAGCAATTCATTTAGTCATCCCTTTAAATGCACGTGTATGTTATCAAACATGAACTGTTAAAATTCTTACAAATTCATTACACATAAACAGGCTTTAGAACTTTAAAAAAATACCGCTGTAAATGTTACTTAAAGTATACTAACTCTTTTGTACTGTTAAAGAACATTATCAGTTATTATTTCATCCATACAGCTTCAGCTTAAGACGTAAAAATAAAAGTTATACTATTTTGCCATACAGGCTACACGGCACCATGTGTTGACAAGCTAACTTACTGTGACGCGTATGAATTGAGAATAGCTTGCAAGGACTTTCCTGGGTGGGCAAGGTTTAACTGCAAGAAGACTTGCGGTCTATGTAAATAGTGAAAAAGGTTACAATAAACTGATACACTATCTTGTCTTACTTATAAACCCCTTATTTTAGATAATATGTCGATTGATTTCTTTGTGTGCTTAGACACTTTTTCTGCTTTAACGTCTATGGCTAATATGGGTTAAATGAACATAGATTTAAATGTTTAAACTGATATACGAATTAAATGAATGTTGAGCTTAGAAAGATGTCACGTTGAACGTTTTTCTAAGCTGATTAACCGTTGAACAGTTCAATAAGTATATGATACATTTGTTCTCCCTTGAACTTCTGTGTATTATGTAAAGCGCACCCAATATAGGCCGCAAAGAACTTATGTTTGATCCACCTATTCAATGACGAGGGTTTTCATTAATTTTCGGCTATTTCATTTGATATAGTGGATTCAGTTATTGATACTATATAATGACTTTAAAGAATTCGAAAGTCATACGAACATTTTAATGTTTAAGATTGCATTGTATATTTTGATTTTTTTTCATCAAAATTCATCTGTAAGTGTCATCCATGAAATTAAAATGATTAGAAATACATTAGAATTTCAAAGCTCCATTTCCACAGAGGGAGACGTTATAACTAGTCCCGAAAAAAAGTACTTCCCGTAAATCCCTGAATTAAAAAACCAGGTAAGTGCAAGCACAACGGACCGCAAGGTCACGAGTTCAATTCTAGGACGAGGCATATGTTGTCCATGACGATTTGATAGAAGACAATGTATCTGAAACCATTCATCTACCATCTCTAATTCATGTGGAGAAATTGGTTACTTGCAGTAAATAGGCTAGTACTGGCAATAATCTAGGAACACTGGCCAGGTTGATTTCGTGCCATTACATTACTATTGAAAAAAAAACGGCGCTAAACACAAAACAAGCACAACAGATGACCACTTACGATTGTAGGACAGAATCCTGTAACTAAGACCAAAAAGGAACGGGCAAAATAATCGACAATTTGAATAGCTTGGATATGTGAAATCATTTTTTGCTGTCATGCAAATGTAGGATAAGCCATGAATTTCATTGCCATTTCAAAAGAATATAATCGTAAACAAACTTAAAAATGAGAGGGGAATATTGATCGCCTCTTACAATGTGACGGATTGGAAATGACACGAATGCCACAGTAAAAATCGGGACTTTCCAATCCCTCGATTTGTGTTTGAACTTTTATTAATTTTCAGTTCTCGAGGGCCTTTGCACTGTAGTCAAGAACTGATGTGTATTCATATGTTTACAAATCTCATCTCATTTTCATGTAGCATACAAGAGGTGTTAGTTTTATCATTTAATAGTTAAAACATATTTGTTGTATATATAAACATGTATCTACAAAAAACAAACATTTACAAGGGGTATGTATACAATTGCAAATACTCTAAATAAGGTTCAGATCTTTAGTATTTTGTCTTGATATGGTTCAGAATGTGGCCGGTTTTGGACATTTTATATCAAAGTTAGCTCCCCTGGCTATTTAAAAATTTTATACCGAAAAGCTCTTTAATAAGTAAGGGTTAGTACCAGATATACATTGATATTTCGATGAGTTTCGCCGAGTCAGAACATTTTTCCTCAAAGTAATATTTTGCAAGGTTATCGTTTAAAAGATAAAAAGGATCCAGATTATACTTTATACTATCTGAACATAAAACTAACATGTTTATGTGTATAAACAGTTACACAGTGTGTGTGAGGTTTACAATTGTACACACCTAATGCATGTGTAGTAACAAAAGGTATAAATGTGCATACAAATACAAAGTTAAATTCTTATCTGTTATACATATATATTATTATAAACACAGTTAATTTCACATATTCTTTCTCATTTGAGAATGATTTGTTTTCCATTTAAAGTAAGTATCTAAAACTATTTTACAAAATGATACTTGTTCGATATCTAGCTGAGAGAATGCCGCGTGTCATACGGATAGCTTGAATAACTATGCTTGCTACGGTCATTTGCCGAAAAAGGTTTCAAAAGAGTGCCTTTATGCATATTTTGATAATATTAACAAAATACGTACAGAGATTAAATAAGTGTGACTCCTTGACAATGTCTAAGAATTAATGGTCAATCTTCTACGACAGTTCCAAAAGCAGCGGCCTGTGGGATTCCATCATTGCAGCTTACGAATTAAGCGAAAACAAATCTTGCTGATTTATGTACATTACTCCTTACTTTGAAAAAAAAATGTTACGAAAATAAGATATAAATAGTTATTTTAACTACTAGATCTAGCATTATGTATTTAGAACAATGTAAATTAACTGTAAAAGAACATGAATTTCAAAACCGCATCCAAACTCACACCCTTGACATAGTTAGTGCTTTAGAGTCTTTGCTCAAAAAGAAACACGTAATGAATGAAGTTTTTCACCAACACTTAAATAAGAACACTTCACAAGTTTGACACCAATACTTGGATGCTCAGTCGTTCACAGAGATAGATCAATTGGCGAAGAATGTGAGGCATTTTTTCCTGTCGGAAACAGCTCATTATAATCTGAATAACTTACACTAAACACAGACTATAACATCAGATGGATTAAGCTAGAAATTAAAGGCATTAAACCTATGTACAAAGCACCATACTACAGGCCACATGAATCAGACATAGACTCATAGATGTTGCAAAATCTCTAGATCTTGTCCGTATCCTTCTCAATCACAGCCTGACACAGATGGTAACTAGATATACCAGAAATCAAAGTATTCTTGACCCTTTGCTCATATTAAATTAACAAAGTTGAAATAAGTATATATTCTTATATATATTTCAATGCAAGACCAACTGACCTCAAACAAAACATTCAGAACTTGTCACCGCTACTGAGTTTAAGAACTGCATGCAAGACCCAGCGAAGAAATATTACAAAACTCTGACTTTCTTTCCGTTGAAGACTTATTGGACTAGTTAAAAAGAACAAGCCGTAGCACTTAATTACGTACCACTGAAGAAAGCTGGCAACCAGGGTACCTAAGGAAACACCAAAGTCGATATATAAAAGAGATACCATGAACCAAAAGTAAAGTAAATCAAACCCATACTCGAGCAGTGGAGTAAATGTAAGAATATAAAAGGTCCCATAAGAACTAAACCTAAACACTCTTTAACATTTCACATCTAGTAAACAACATACTGTATATCGCTGATTCTGATGTCAAAGACACAAAAGTAATTTTTCCTATAAAAGTTACATACACTTATTATAACCTCCTAAAAAGACTCACAAACTGTCTCCCCCATCAACGATCAAACATCAGGTGTCTCAAAACTAACAGTTTTCAATAGAAACTTCTAGCTTTCATTTAAACAAACATGCATACTTAAATGCTTTGCACCTTCATGCCTAATATCTCTATCAGCAAATCTAGTGTTGTAAAGCTTCTTGCTAATCTTTAAACCAACAAAGCTGCAGCACCAGATCAGATCAGGCCTAACGTGCTAAGGGAGATGAGGCATGAACACAAAGATAATATTATAACCGTCTCTCTCAGAAATCCTCAAACTGTGTTACAATTTGACCACTGCGCCCGCTCTTTACTTTTAAACTTTAGTCAAAAGCTCAATTTTAATTTTCATGGTAAGGTTCAGTACCCAAAATCAATAAGCAAGATCAGTGCTTTACAAACACGTCATTTTAAGAATTTAAATTTTCTCGTTTCAGGAGGTAACTGATTAAAGAATTACTGGAGTACGAAACAGCAGAAAGACTAAGGGTATTCAATTTTCTCTCATTTTGAAACCCTACATTAATGTGTTTTTAAAGCACTGATATTTACCAATTGATTTTGGGCACTGACCCTTACCATGAAAAATAAAATAATTTTGACGAAATTTAGAAGTTCATTAGCAGCAGACAGATAGCTGTGCGTGTATATATAAAAACAAGAAACCTGTAGTATATGATAAATGTGTTTATAGTCGTGAATATTTCGAGAAAAGTACTATCTAAGCAAAATGCCATGAACCTTGTCTTTTTATTTTAGTTACATTTTCCTTCGAATCGAAACTCGTAACCAGCATTCCCGGAAAACTACAAAAGCTTTTGCGTAGACACAAACACTGGTATGTTCCAAAAAGTAAATAGTAGGTTTATAACCAGGTGTTCTTCTCCAGTTTGTTTTTTAAATGTTTAAGAAAAGCACATTATTTTGGAAAAACTCACGTTTTCGTGTAGTGCCGCCATCTTTGTTGTTTAGATAAAGTTCATTGCGACCCTTCCCCCCTCCCCTCACTTGAAAAAGATTTAAGCACATTGCAATGTATTTAAGCCTCTTTCTTCTGTTTTATATCAAATTCTTTTTTCTACGATGACCTTATAAGATTTGTAGCTGAGACCATTTATTCCGCCAACTTCTGTCAAATCTGGGCATTTTCCAGATATCATTCTCCACTTGTAACGCTGCATTAAGCAGGCAAAGAGCAAATGCAGCTCCGGTTTAGCTACGAATTCTCCAAGACATGCTCTCTTTCCCGCTGAAAATGGCAACCAGTTCTTTGGTTTAGGTCCAAGTTTTCCATTCTCGTCTAAATAACGTTCAGGAATGAATCGATCAACATCGTCCCAAGCGTCTGGGTCATGGTGTAGGGCCCAGTGATTGACTATAACTGTTGTTCCCTTAGGTATCCTGTACCCAGCTTCATGAAAAAGAGAAGCATTATTTACATGTTTCTTACATTTGCAAAAGGTTTATTGGTCACAACAGTAAAGGAATTTACGTTATAACCGTATCCATGGCATTATCCGTGACCCGATGCAACAAGCAACATTTCAACTCCAACAGACTCGCATGTTTTCCTCAATAGTCTATAAGAAGCATCTTTAAAAGGGTTCAAACGCCAGTTTATCAATTCAATTAAACTTTATGTTCAATTGGAAAAGAATAGATATTAATTAAAAACAGTTAAATTCAAACGTATTAGTTTAAAGCAAATAAATGCGTGGTTACTTGACATATATATAGAATAAAAAAAAATTATTGGCACCTTATTTGGAAATAACATGGTTTTAAAGAGAATTCTTATAAAATGGAGCTTACCAATTTCAGTGTCACAAATGGTCATATGTGGTACTCCTAATGGAACTACTGATCCCACACGCATACTTTCATGCAATACAGCTTCCGTGTAACTAAGATTAGGCCGGTCATTAATGCCAGGAAGTCTCTCCCTGCCTAAAATTCACATAAACATGGCAGAGGACTTTTTGCTATTTGTTCTGTTTAGTCAGGTTTTTAAAATTATAGCAAAAAATGTTGCAAACTACTTTCACTTGATCTTACAAAAAACGTAAATTATATATTTTGTAAAATCATGTTTCTGTCCCAAATTATAAAAACAAGCTCTGTCGCTGTTGTATGGTCACAAACGGATTTGAACAAATAGAATGCCCTGACATTTAAGAAAAAAGAACTACAGAAATTAAATACCTACCAACAGCTCTGTCAATTTCTTCTTGCACCTTGTCTTGTATGTCGGGAAAGGCGACCATGTGTAGAATCGCACCTTTCAGAGTAGATTTTGACGTGTCTGTTCCAGCTACAATTAATTAATCTTTGAATTAAAGTTTACCAAAAAATTGCATTTCAAGTGTCTGGTGCAAAATACGTTTATACTTCCCATTTTGCTCATGTTGAATAAAAACCTTTATAATAAAACTACGAATTCGGTCTCAGGTACAGCATGTACTTTACTAACGAATACATTAATTATGTATTCAACTCCTATCGAAAAAAATATTCAATTCGAAATGACGTAATGAATGCGTCTCGATATTCCATATGTCAAAACAATCACCGGTTTAAACGAGTTTTCAGACTTATCTAGTATGTAAAGTTATAGTCAATTTTGACTGCTATGTTATATATATATATATAATAAAAGGTCATTAAAACAGTACCTTGATTTGCAATGATTCATTCGGTTGTCGTGGATTTTGCCTGGTCGGCTTACACTTGGCGTAAGCGCCTCGTGGAGATCTAGGTCTGGCAAAATCCACTTGAGCCGAATGCAACATTGTACTCAAGGTACTGTTATAATCCTACTTTTTTCAGATATATATTATTGAGATTCATACATATTTTGTCTATTAAATTTTTATATATTTACATGAATTTTTACAATAATTTTATCTACTTGAACTTTTTTGAAAAAAAAAAAACCTTCAAAGTAAAGCCACTTGCAAAACATAACACAACTTAGAAATGTCAATGCCGTTTTATAAAACAAAATAAATTTTACCAAAGAAAATATCGGATAGCGTCTGCACCAGGTGTTGGTCAGTTAGTGATTTCAATATTTCCGCACCTTCTTCTTCACCAGCTTCCATACGAGCTAGGATAAGAGTGTCTGTGAAATGACGGACGTTGTCTGAAAAATGTATTTACGGTAACTATGCATGTGATTACAAGAAACATTCAAACTTTAGTAGGTTCAAGGTCAAGTGATGTAATTTGTACAGGAGAGGAATGTGACATTTTTTCTCCTGTCTGTTATCACAGGGCGAGTAGCTGCCAGAAGCACTATTTCAGCAGACACATGGTTTATCTAGTACAACTTGTCATATATCATTTTTCTTTGAAAGCCTGTAGTACATTGTATAAGGCATGCACTTTCTCTTTGAGTTAATATGTTACTCATACCTTTATCAAATGTTTTCTCAGCCTCTCTCAGTTTGTTAGTGATATAACCATCGGGCACGTCTTTCACGAATTTTTCCACATTCTTGAACGTGTTGGACTTGTAGACATATTTTAGTCCTGGAATGAAATCTTCTAATGCCCCTATCCCAAGCTCTTTTAACATATTCTCTTCCTTCTCAATTATATATTTCACCTCTTTATCCTTGAAATTGTACCTATAAGTAAATATGAGAGAAAATGGACAAGTGGAAACTGTGACATACAATAGGACAAACATCGAGAAATACTTAATTCAGTTTCTACGTACAAGTCGAAACTAAAGTAACAAAATAACTACAAGTTGAAAATGAAATAACAGAAATACTTGCATGTTAACTTTTTAATTCCTTTAATAAACCATTTTTAAAGAGGAACGTCAATTCTCATATTCTTGGAGCTTAAACTAATATATAAAATCAACAAACATAGAATAATAGCAGAAGACGTTTCATCTGTTTCAAACACTTTGATAAAAGTCAAACAAAAACGTCCACCACCAAGCTGCACTCACGTTTTAGTTTTAATGTTTGTTCATTTTTGACAAAGCTAACAAAAACAACCACTATGATACGTGCACTGTAACATGGCGACGTTAACGCAAGACACAGTGTAACGGTATGCGAAAAATTCTTCAGAAAACCCGGCTGACTCTAAAATTGTTACACTAGTCGAAAAAGCTCAGGCCTGTATCAAAAGTGCTAGTTTACAAGTAGAACAGTCATAACGTTTTTAGACGGATGGGTGCCTAATGACCGCAAAACATGCAAAAGACCTACATCGTTTACCACTCAATCAGTGTTATTACAAGTTTTTAAATATAGCTGACATACGGTATGAAGCACTAATTTATGCGGAAGATGTATGTATGTCACGGTTGTGTGCAAGGTTTGTGCCTCCAACCCGCATTTGGAAGCGAAAACGGTAAATATTTTCATTTTATATTGTTACGACGTCGTTAGCATATTAAGGACCAAGATATATTTTTCAACGGTTATTTCTTTTTATTTATTATATAATAATAAACATAAATTTCATCGCTAAAACAATATACCTAATTATATTAAATTACTATAGTACTAGCTATATAAATTCTGCTTTTTTATTATATTTGAAATTATATATCTTTTTGAGTATAATTTAGAGTGTACCAATTTCCCATTTTTTTCACAAATGGAACTGGAACATTACTTCCTTTCACACCTAAATTTTTGTTAACATGACGTCAAAATGTAAGTAGGTTTAGCCTGCATATGTAGAATTTGACCTTGGCGGACAAAAAGGCGGACGTCATACATAACATTTTGAACGCTGTATCTTGTATACATACAATAGAAGTAATTATATATCTAAACAATGCAAATATCTGGAATAACTTTAGAAGGTACTTGTGAAATGTCTTTGAATAATTTTCATTGAACATAAAGATTGTTTCCTATACTATTTTGCCTAGACATCGGTTTTTATCTATCGGTGGGAAACAGCATATCAATATACTATTTATGTTTTATCATGTTAAGCTCTTATATCCACAGCGTTGCCCTTTCACATGACAATACCGTTATAAATGATGACGCTTTTGTTAAAATCTTGTTTAGTTTTAGGTGTATTCTATGTTATTTTGGGACAACCGCTTGTGTAACTATTATCAGTCAAAACAGGTCACTACGTTAAAATTGTACAAACTTCTTCGAAAACTTGATCAGCGTTAACAGTATACTTACTTTCCTCCGAAACAAAGTCCTGTGAGTATATTTCCAACTATAAAGGTGATATATTCTGACGGATCGAACTCTCCAGATAGTTGGTCAATCTCAAAAAAGGCTGTTTCGACTGCATCATGAACTCGATTTTGTAAAGCATCACCTTGCATGTAATGACTAGCGGATAGAAATAAGTGTATTTTGTGTACAATCAAAGACCGAACAAGAGAAAATGACCTAAAATTCAGAATTAACATACATTAGCTGGGATATGGGGGGACACGTAAATTCTTTGACCTTTACAGGTGACTGAGATCCCTAGCTAGGCCATGCATAGAAAAAATACCAATTTTATGACAAACTAGCTTATGCCAAGTTATATAGATATATCATATAAACTATGCATACAAAATTATAATCTGGCACGATAAATGACAAATAATAAAACTTATGTGGCAGTAACTAGATATGGACAAGAAAGAGCAGTAATGTACGGATATAACAGCTCGTATTTCGCCTGTCCGACTCCCAATACCCAGCTCCACTATAAGTATACACCTGTTTTCAGAAAGCAGTCATCTGCCGTTGTAATATACTGTAATAGACACTTTCCTGCATTCAGATTAAAAAAAAAAAACAACAATATAATCCGCTATCTATGGAAACTCACCGTAAAGCTTTTGCTGAAATTTTCCTGTGAAGTTTCCATGCTGGGCTATAGCTGGCCACGGCAATGTCCTTCCCTCCGTATGTTAGTACATCAACTTGAAGAAGTAAAACAACCCGCATTACCAATGATTATCTAATCATAGACAAATCTCTGTGCCATCAGTAAGTACATTTTTAAGAGAGAATGGACATTCTAAAGCAAAAGTATGCGATCCCAAAGTGTTCTTATTACAGAATGCGCTTCTTGCGTATATAGTTACTTTAAAAAAAAAACAGTTGAATAAATAAAGAAAAAGCATACGAGAAGGTACAAGTTGCCGTCCAGCAAAATCTGTTGACCTTTTCACAAGTACTTCCATTGCAGTTTCTATTGTATTCACAATGACAACTGGAATAGGACCTGCAATGTTTCCAAGATATGATGTAAGTAATTTACAACGAGCTTTCATTAATGCAACTATGATCAATCAATTTATTTGTAAATCATTTTAAGTTAAAATCTTCCGGTTAAACGGCAATAGCTTCTCATATAGGTGATCGAGTGGTGGACAGGGCAGAGAAGACGGTAGCCACTGTTTAGCCGAGTTTCCACTAAAGCAGTTACACGAAAGGCGAATCCTCAAATCACAAATAACATAAAACAAACGACTTCCTTATAGTACTATTTTCTTCAAGCAACGTTTATATTTATACTTTCTTTCATAAAAAGTAATTCCTTATGACGTAGTTAAAAGTACAAAAATGTCCGAAACCCCAGTCTTGTATGCAAGGACTTAACTTTTGTATAGCATTCTCTAAGAATAAATTGTAGGTTTCCAGGTTGTTTAATGAGCTATTGGCATTTTGTGATTATACTTGATCACATGTTTTACAAATCTTCTACGCGCATCGTTTAGAAAGACTACGAGTTACTAGCTTCGATTACTATTTATGAGTAAAATTTTAATGTTGTGCACACTATTCTGATCAAAATAACATAAACGAACGAAATATCGATTCAATCTTAAGGTTACATAGACCATATGTGATCATCGATAAAATATACAAACCGAATTTCGATTAAATGTTCATAGGTTTAAAGTTATATAGACACTATGTCATTGCCGATAAATACCGATACATGGTCACAAGTTTAAGGTTATGTAGACCATATGTGATTGCAGGTAAAATATACACACCGATTGTCTATTTCATATGGCATGTAATTCGTTGCGATATTACATCTTCTATAATTATTGTCTATCTTTATATATTTATTCAATGCCTTAAAATATTTATTGTAAAACAGAAATATTTGTTAAATATCTAATAGTTTGTAGGATTGAATGTGAAAACATTGAATAAATATTGTGTCGCATCGCAGATTTATTTTTTTTTACAATAAATATTTCTAAAGATTGAACAAATATATATGTGAAAACATTGAACAAATATTTCTGTTTTACAATAAATATTTTAAGACATTGAATAGAAGATATAATACTGCAACACATTACACGCAATAATTTCATGTTTATAAGTTTAAGGTGTGATCAAAGGCGTCATTTTCATATAGAATTATCAATTACCTGTGCCGATAGTTATCACGGGTCCGTATTTCTTTGACCATTCAAACGCTTGTTCGTGCAGCTTAGACTGGTCGATTTCTATAAAAATGGAAAAATTTTATATAAGATGCTTAAGAACAAAGTTTATATAGAAAGGCATACTCAAAACAAGAACAAGTAATAAAGTTGAACCTAGTAAAAAGGTAAATGTTGTAATGAAATGTCATGTCCAGCTGATCTAGAATTAATGTCTAACCATGTAAGGAGGACTTTTATTATTGGACGTAAAAAAATATGGTGTAGCGCCGAAACAAGAAATTTAATATGGCGTCTAGTAAGGCCGCCACAGAATGACAACACTAGAATTCAAATATACAGTTGCAATTTTAATACTTACGCAATGCATTTCCTAGGAGAGGGAGTCCAGTGGGTCCTGGTGGATACTTGTACTTCCACTTTTGTATCGCCCAATACACGATGAGCCCGGCAACCAGACCGACAATACACGTGCTCGTAATGGAACCAGGAACCAGAAACTCCAACATGTCAATGTTTTTCTCCTTTATCTATTAGAAACTTATATCATTATTAATATTAACCCTTATCATGCTGGACACTATTTATTCTGCGTTTGCGACCAGTGCAGATCAAGATCAGCCTGCACATTCGTGCAGCCTGATCATGATCTGCACTGTTCGCCATTCAGTCAGTATCTTTTTGGTAAGCACCCCTTTTAACAATTAATGGTACTGTCCAAATTGAGATATGGACATATTTCATTATAAAAATTTAGCGGTGTATGGGTTAAGCTACTATTTTTTTTACACGAAAATAAGAATAAACAAATGAATAATAAACCAAAGAAAAGGCAATTGTACACAAAAAATATGTAAAAAAAGTCTTAAACGCCGTCAGAGGTATCACTACAGAATGAGCACGTTTCCTCCTCGATCGATCTAACTTCGTATGTACAGTATGCATAAATTGTTTTAAACGATAATACTAAATATTATATAGAAACGCCTTAATACTGTGATATACAATTTAAAAGTACATTTCTATAACTAAGTGATTATTATAACAAAACATAAACTTACTTTGATAAATACTCCTTGTTATACTTTATAGAAATGAGAAAACAAGAAACCTTGCGACGATCGATATATTTATACAGTAGCGGTTTAACCTAGTTTACCCTGTAGCTGTGTGTCCTTTTTATTAACCCTATCTCAGTGGGCGCATTCGGCATACAAACCCGTGTAACTCTGACTAGATCACCCGACTTTACCTGAGTGACACGAGTAACAACTGTAGCCCGAACGCTTTATCGAGTAACTTAAAATGGAGAACGTTACCTATATCAGTATATGCTAACAGTTCAAAGGCTTCTGAGCTGTAACAATAATAAAGAATGCTTACTACTTTTGACACATAAATGACTTTATTTTTCAAAATAAACTGCTGATCAGACGAGACAGAATCCCACGTATCAGAAATTATGTTTAGTTATTGGACTATATGTTTATGTATGCGATATAGTGCTGTTAGTTGCGTGTATCTTACATAATGTTTGCATCTTTAATGACAATGAAATAAATGATTTTTGTGAAGAACCGAACCTAACCTAATAAAGATATGTTTGATGACTATAACGAGGACGGACTGTCTGTTATCGTTGTAAGAGATGAACTGGTACGACTTCTGTCAGAGTGAAAAATCAGACTGGATTATCATCAATCGACTTTTCAGATTCTGGGTTCAAGTAACACTTGGAAAAATGTTCAGCCCATAATGTTTAATAGACTAGAAATTTCTATTTTATGTTAATTTATACTTTAAATTATTTCTGAAGCAAGAGCTACAACTTATATTAGTCCTCTTATATCTACATATGACTCTACTAACCCGGGTCATTTCAAATTAAAGGGTGTTTGGTATAATTATTTATTTTTTTTTTATTGTTGTGACTGAAATCCATTTAAGGAAACAGTGGAGACCCTGATCACATGATCTGTTTTATGGTGTTCAGTCTGCACTGTTTGCCAAGACCCATTTATAGGAAGAAATATATTACGAAAATGAATAAGCTCAACTCTGCTGACTGTCTCTATTCCCCCATGCTAATGAATTTCTTTTTTTTAAACATGTCTTTGTTTAAAATGACATAACTGAATTCACCATGCTCACAAATAGCACATAACAAACAGTATGCTTTTTTTTTCAAACTTTTTTACGTAGTACAGCCATGAAATGTGCTAAATGCTAGTTTGACTTTTAAAAGACCAAGTACCAGTTCTTGATGTTGGCCAGTTGGGTTCAACACCATTTCCAACAATCTTATTGCCATATATGACTGCCAGTCACAAATGGTAACAAATGTTCACTCTCCCTGGCAAGCTTAGCAACCTAAGTGGCTTACCAGTCCACTTTCATAAGCAACTGACAACTCTACATTCATATGGACTGAGGTAGGTTGCAAATGGCCATGGGAGGAATTTCATCGCTAACCGGATCAAACCCGTGACCTTTGGACCAACAGGACAGTACATCAACTACTGAGCTAACTAAACAACAGTACCATAATTATGTGTCTGTGGAAAGATGGTTTGTCGGCAAGTAGGGAGGTTGAATTATTTGCTTATAACTTCAACATTAATGTTTGGCTTCTGTTGTGGATTATTTGTCCTTATCACTCATTATGTGTTTTTAAACCTAGATGTTTTTCTCAAAGTTTTCCCTTGTGAACATAGAAAGAAAACTTACAAGCTTTAAGAATCAGATCGAGAACCCTCGAAAAATACTTGACATGGATGTTGCTGTAAGAAGCTGATTTCTCAACATATGTCTTATTCAGCAGTATTTACAGATGGGGGCATGAATGCCAAAAGAGCATTTCAAAGTTACTCTGTATTTATAAGAAAGTAAAAGGTTTTAAAAGAACAATGACAGCACTCTCCACTATTCGAAAGCAATTGTCAATATGAATGATTTTCGGTTCTAGAACTGAAATAATGATTCAAGGATTATTTGACTTGATTCTATGATCTAACTTAAAAACCGTGAGTAGATATAAGAAGTTTTCAACCCAGTACGGCCCTTATTTTTTAAAATTGAATTAAATTTTAACCTTTATTTTCTTACTAAAAAGGGACATAACTTTGCCAAAATTAAAGTAAATTGATGGAACCTTGCTTTACAAGCCTGAAGACATGCGAGAAATGTTAACCCAATGCCCCCATTAGTTTTGGTGATAGTAACTTGTATGCAAACACAACAATATCTATGCACAAGAGAAAGGGCATAACTTGTCCAAAGTTAAAGTTATGGGAATTGATTCTTTGACCTTCCTTTACATCACTGGAGACATGTATGGAAGTTTTAATCCAATATCTGCATTAGTTTCTGAGATGATAACTTGCATGCAAAACTTTAACCAGCTTTTTCTAAGTTTTAACAGTGGGGCATAACTTGGCCAAAGTTCAAGTAAGAGTTATGGAAGTTGATGCCATGTCCTATACAACATGGAAGACATGTGTGAAGTTTCAACCCAGTATCAGCATTCGTTTAAAAAAAACTTGCATGCAAAACTTTAACCCTTAAAAGGGGTCTGACTCAAGTAAGAGTTATGAGGCTTGTGATATGTTGATATGACCATATTTTACAGACCCGTAGAAATGTGTGAAGTTTTAACCAAACATCTGCATTAGTTTAGATGTACTAACTTTCATGTAAAACTTAAAACTGCATTTTCTATGTCCAAAAGGGGCATAATTTTGTCAAAATACATATTAGAGTAATGGGACTTGATCATCTGCGGTTAGTTAATGACCTTAAAAAGTAAAAATTGGTTTCAAAGCAAATGTCTATAAATGAGACCCATAATTTACAAAAGATTCGTTCAAGGGCTATCTAACTAGATTATTTTGGTAGGTCTGGTGAGTGGAAAGACTTGTTTGAAGTTTTATTTCAATATTATCCGTGGGTATTGAGATAAAACCTTGATAGTAATTGCACCCAAAATTTTACCAGTCTACCAACGACGGCATGTTTAAAGTGTTAATGTATTCGGATACGATCACCCGCCTTTCCCAGCTTCAGGAGGTGGGTAGAATTCGGGTGACACAACTATTATCGCCCGGGTTACACGAGTTATACTCGAGTAATACCCAGGGTGACTCGGGTTAGGTCGAGTATGTATGCCGAACGCGCCCAGTGTGTGTTTATTATTTAGGCTAGCCGCCGCTAAATCTTTCGCAATTCATATTTTTTAAAGTAGATATAACCATGATAACTACTAGATGTTTGACGAGATTAGTCACAGATATCGTTCAAGTTAACTGCGTTTTAAACCATTTTCAAACAATTAAAGATAGAAAGACATTAAATAAAGTCAAGAAATTGATTTCTAAGTCATTCTAATAACTAAATATGATACAACAAATATGAAATTTGTGAAAGTTTTGTTTATATCAACGGCTGAAGTTTTAATATTTAATCTAAATCTTTGACCCCAAAGAATGACAACTCTTGCCTTAAGCAAGTACTTACACGTAGAGATATCTACTACTTTACTTCCCTTGCAATTACACAATAGAGAGGAAAATGAAAAGGAATTAGGACAAAATATCATGTTTTTTTAACAACAAAGACAATTTGGATATCTTCATATGTGTTTCATTTAGTCTTAAAGACCTGCTGCAGATGTTTTATCAGCTTATTTATGGTTAAATATTAACTTTTATCAAACCGATGATAAAATGAAATATCACGTAGTACTTTATACTTTATAAGATAATACAGTTTTGCTTGAATCAAAATGTCACATTTAAGAGCAGGTTTTGTAATACCCGACAGATAGGATTAGCAAAGGTTCAATTATTCCTATGCCTACTTCAGAGAATAACTGTATTCTACCATAGTTCACTGACGGTGATTATACAGGATGTGAGAAAAACAATTAGGCCTTAAGTTGTTCACCCATTTCGTGGTAAAGCTGTATCATAATCAATTATTTACTTGAAAATCATGTGGGCATAAAAAAGGTAAGTCACTAGGTTCTGCTGGGTGGTTAAGGACTGTGCATGCTACAGTATTATTTCAATAAAATATTTAAATGGTAAACACCGAATTATTGATCTTGTAAAGGTCACTATGTTGGTAGCTGTAAAAAACAAGGTAGATACTTGTATATCTCAATTTTTTCAATGCAAATCATGTATATTCACCATCATGGAAACACAAAAGAATACAGTTATTCTGTAGTGGGTCTTGAAATTCAAACCCAATGGAAGACTTGATAAAGTTCGTGAAGTCGAAATTAGAGTTACAATGAAAAGAAATCTACCTGCTATATTAATGAATCATTCCCGGCTAATGTAGAAGAGCGCCGTGGTATATTATTCCCTATCATGAGGTTATATAGAAATGACCCGTTTAACACTCAAAAATATAAACTTTATGCAGGAAATTTACTGTACAGTTTAGAATCACGAAACTTAGAGTAAAACATAGATATCGAGAACAGTAATAAAATGACCAAGCTAGGTCAAGTCATAATGTGAATAAACACATACATTTAACAAATGTAATAATCTTGAAGTTATAGCAGATTCCACAATACCAAATCCATTTAGTGATCTCTGGGACAGAAGTGAAACTAGCTGAACAAACTACATTCACAGAGAACCCCTCTGGAAGAAACGTATGTCAAGAGATACTGCTACGAAAGGAATTATGTAGATGGGTTTCGGGTGAGGAAGACGGCCTCATTATACATTAGACATAATGCAGATAATACAATCCGATAAAATCTTTATCGCAAGCTTGCTTCAGGCAATACTAGGAAACTCGTGAAGATACACAATAGAATAGACATGAGAGCACAGCTTTATATTACATTTTCGCCTACTTTAAACACAGATTACCAAGTGAATGATGATAAACCTTTTGATTTGGGAATTCTTTCTTTGTAAGTTACAAGACACAAGATACAAATTTTATTTAAAGTCGGTAGTACATACATTGACAACATTATCTACGTATATCTATTAACCGGCATAATAGCTACTGACCGGGATGTAAGTGGACTTGTATCAAAAGCAAATTACACCTGATTTATTTCCTTAATAGATAGCTATGATGTTGTAGATTTTCAAGAAACAAAGTCTGATTCCTTTACGGTTGTGTCTTTTAACAATGTTAATGTAAACTTTAAACACAAAACGCAAATTCATCAAAATATCAGTAACTGGGATCGATAATCCCTTTGTGTTGTGGTTTTGTATGGTGTCGTATATTTGCCACCCGAAAACAGAATATCCGGTAGACGGTCTATTTGGGGAGATTCAGGCTGACATTTATACTTTTCCTACAAGAAAATATGCTTGTTTGGTAATTCTAATTCACGGACTAAAACAATGCAAGCCTTCGTTTATACAGATTTTTGATATTTTCATAAAAATAATCTTGATAATCTGTCTTACTAACCGGAACAGCAAATGAGCTATATTTCCAGTGGAAACGTATCTCTTGAACGCAGTAATGCCGATATTGGTATTAATAGTTATAATTAAAAAGTGATTGATTTTTGCAGCAAAACGATTTTACATGCTCAATGGCAGATTAATACAAGACAATACGAAAGATAGTGTTACATGTAACACTGTCTTGGTTTGTTTTCTTCACATGACTGTGCGTATGTATGATTTTGTTTGTATGTACCTATGAAGGTTCAAGTAATCAAAGTCTGAACTCTTCTGTTCTGTTCTGTTCTCTTCTGTTCTGTATTCTAATGTATTTATAAAGTATTCCCATATTACTGTTGCAGTAATGGATTCATAGCCACAAACACCCACCAACTCTCCATACCTCAACCAATCTGTCAGGAATACATTTTTTCTATGCGTTCGACAGGTATTGACATAAAATATTTTCTGCTCGCTTCGCTCGCTCATCGTTAAAAAATAAGGATACCACGGGGTGCGATATTGCTATGCAAATTGGACATTTTATGTTCGTTTCACAGGAGATGCTCTCCAATCAGTATTTAATTTATTTATACCACATAAAGGCGAAATAGCATGATCCATTTCCTTCCCGCTTTCCTCAAACGTCACCATTTGGCACAGCTAATGCTAGTCTCAGCGGCGGTATTCCTATGAAAACATAGGAATACCACTGAAACTGGAAACTTAAAGCATACATTTTTGCTCGCACATCATAATTACATTACATGCACCTTAAAAAAATAAACAAAAACTTTCACCAATTCCATGTTCCTATCTATAAAAAAACAACAACACCATCACAAGACATGTAGGATACAGGTCTTAGTATTTTCAGCATTCCATTGTAAAAAAAATACGAATATATTGTTCTTGTAACTGCCATTTCGTATGATGTTGTGCGATATGGTAGTGACCTACAGAAGTGTATTAAATGCGGTTATCGTTATCTTTGGGCATCAATCTGCATGAAAACATACTATCAGAATTCAAGGCAAACATACAATTACAGATCAGCTCACGCGGAAAACCCATTCTACTCGATCCTCGGAGGATGGCCAAAACGAGTACCAAGGTTCCGACTCGAATCAGCCATTTTCGCCAAGAAATTTCGCTATCTTACTCTGAGGATTTATGCTAAGTCGCTCGAAGGAAATCCTCGGAGTGACTTGAGATGAAATCCAATTAGCGGAATACACACCAGTAAAAGAATAATTGACTAATTATAGAAATAACGCGGTTAAATAGTTTAAAATATTTTAACCCGCGGATAAAATATAAAATCTAAATATGGTTTGCAACCCACCATTAAAGAGTAGTGCTTTCTGTCGTTTTTGACAGAAAAAAATGTTTAACAGGATTTGTTGGGAATCGATCTCGCATACTACTGACACTAGGCATAAAATTTCATTTCAACCGTCGTGCGTACCGATTGCGTCACTGAGACTTATATACAAAGTACGTCATATTTTTTACATAAAAGAACTATCTACATGTATCTACTAGTTGCGGTGTGCATGAGTTATCTTTCTTGTCTCTATAACATTTATGTAAACAATAACAATTTTCTTTTTAAACAACTTTAATTACACTTTTTTCTTTCTTTTCAAATGCCGCTTAAACAAAATCAACTTGAATATAATCCCAAAATACAGTTCAAGTAGATCTAAAACATGTAACTGATCATTAAAATGTCTAGATCTACTTTCAGTTTCACTTTTGCATTAAACTCGTCTCTAAACATTTAATTTTCTTATAAAAACAACTCTTGGTTATCAGTTTCATGATTAGAACAAAACTCCCGCGTATCTGTTTGATGCTCGGTTGCTTAGAGATGAGCACGTTATCCTGTTTCCATCAAAGAAAAGTGAGGCTAAAAATTGCAAAAAAAGTCGAAATTCAATATGAGCCGGACCGAGTGTCAGGCTGACTTTATTCTGAAAATGTATATTTTAGTAACCTTATTTCCTCAGCAAAACTTCAGCTTGACACCAGCTCCGGCTCACAATGAAATTCGAGCATGTAATGTGTAAATTGTGTATTAAAACGGTAAAAGTCACAAACCTCGAGTATTTTAAAGGTCTGAGCCGTACAAATAACTTGGTTTTGAAGTTTTTAAAAGTCATAGTTTTAACGATTATGATCTTCTTTTTTGTTTTAGATAGTTAAAATTTCAATTATGGAGTTTTCATATTCTAATTATTTAGGGGGCCATTTCGCATATCTTATCATATCCCGTCCTTTGATTCGAAAAGTCAGAAATTATTTCAATATCAAAATTTAACAAATCACTTTTCTTTCACGGCAGTAATTTTAAAGTTTGTTTAATTTCATTTGATAAATAATTTAGTCCATTTTACATACATTTACTTCTTAATCTAATTCGCATGGTCAGAAACTATTTCAAGATCAAAATTCACAAATTGTAAACAGTAAAAAGAACAAGCTAACTGAAAAAAAAATTCCATCCAGGTAAGGTAATAATGCCTCGGAGTTTCGTGAAATCATCTCGCGGCACTCGAAATTACCGGTGTATTGTTTATTACAGACTCGGAGTGGCCATAAAATACTGGAACATATATTAGTTTTACCTTTAAAATTTCGACTCTGAGTTCCGTCAAGTAATTTCTCGGAGTGACTCGACGAAATGCCGCTAAAGTAATAAAACTATAACATTCGATACTCCGAGTCAGAATAAGGCAGTACTCGGAGGAATTCCTTATGGAATGATATTTAGGTAAATATTACACAATGCCTGCTGAATGTTACAATTTACTCACTGACACTTCCATTGTGCTTACTTGTATAGTAATCATGCATGCTGACACCTTTAACACGCTTGTTGACAATGATACCACGCTTGTTGACATTGATACCATGCTTGCTGACAATGATACCATGCGTGCTGGAAGTTACAACTTCTTTGCTGCTTAGACCCTGATGTCTATATCATAATTTCATTTGGCAAAATGACAGTGCCTTGTACCGTATTGGAATATTTCAACATGCCGGGACTGTATATAAGCAACATTGCACAGCTACAATGCTCACAGAAGAAAATACACGATGTGACCACACAATATGAAAGATGCAATCAGCCACTAAGCAAGTTGAAAGTAAGCATAATGCAAAGTGCAACATTGCACGTCACATTTTGATACCAGGGGGCGCAAGTTCGTAGTTTTTACGAAAGGTAACGGGAATATCCGGCCTATAACGGATTTTAATTAGCTCTTGGCTAAGTGTCAAAACAGTCATCACTGACTCAAGTTCATATTCTACATGTTCAAAATGACAGTTAGACACATTATTAGCAATCTGCAAAATTCTGTCCTTAACAGCCAGTTTAATTTGTAAAATCTCAGGAATTTAAACTGTAAGTCTTCCATTTATACAACACGTCACTTGTAAATAAATGCAACATTAAAAATAAATAAAGTTAAGACAAATGGCGATTTGCAAAAAGGGGAAGTAACTATTGTTAGATCTCTATACATATTCGGATATCCTCGATAATCTTTCCGGCAAATAATTATTCAAAGTACGGAAAAACACGACCACTTGAACATAGCGCCCCCTGTTATCAAAATGTGACATATACTTTTGAAATGACATTATGCTTACTCCTATTTTGCCTAGTGCCTGATTACATTTTCCTTACTGGTTGATCACTTCGTGAATTTTGTTCTTGGATGCATTACAGATTAACCAGTATAACCATAGCATGTTGAAATATTCCAATACGGTACACGGCACTGTCATTTTGCCAAATGAAATTATGATATAGACATCAGGGTCTAAGCAGCAAAGAAGTTGTAACTTCCAGCACGCATGGTATCATTGTCAGCAAGCATGGTATCATTGTCAACAAGCGTGGTAGCATTGTCAACAAGCGTGTTAAAGGTGCCAGCATGCATGATTACTATACCAGTAAGCACAATGGGAGTGTCAGTGAGTAAATTGTAACAGTCAGCAGGCATTGTGTAATATTTACCTAAATATCATTCCATAATTCCTCGCTATGCAAGATTGTTCCTTCGAGGAAAAACGGAAAGTGGGTTTTCCGCGTGAGCTGATCTAAAGATATTCATTAAAAGGTTAGCATTAAAAAGCGAGCAAAATAAATTATTCATTCGAGTTAGACCAAAATAAATGAAAGCTTACTCAAAAAGGAGCGACAATTCCTTTTGATATCGAAGAAATAATATTACATGGGGAAATCAGCATGGAGTATATGGATTTAAAATAAATATGTGTACTTGTGAACGTTACTATTATAATGTAGATACATGATGTATTGAGTCTGGCATAAAGAATCTCTTTGAAATTAAATACCCTAATATAAATCTCAGCCAAGCCAAATACTAATTTAAATATAAATCTGTCTTCAATGTTCTAATATAACTACAATAAGTCAGAACTAATAATTATCAAGAAACTGTTCCTGTCTAAAATCCATAAATAACATGGATATACATTTAACATACGTACTTGAAAACTTGATTTTTTCTATATGAACTTAATGGAGATATAGATTCTGGCCTGAGGAATCTCTCTATAACTAAATTAATACTCTCATATAATTCCCAGTCAAACAAAATGAAAAATATAAATCTGCCTTAAACATTGATTACAGCTACAAAAAGCCAGCAGCAATAAGTGTCAAGGCATAATAGTCTAATGTGGATTCATAGGCATTTTGTTAGGATTTGGTCCCGTATGCTGAGTTCAAAAACATTATGTTGGACATCTGACAAATAATTTTATAGGTCAAATAGTCGAAAAACAAAATGGCCGCAAAATTAAGATATTTTGAAAACAAATATGTAATAGTATCACAATTACCCAAAATATTTGGGTATCTTTATCGAAGTAATGTGTAACATAGTAATAGAATTAATAAACACTGCTCTTAAAAGATACATAGCTTCTAATTCAGATGTGTGCTCATTTAAGAGCAAATAATACTCTTGCATGACTATTTTTGCCAAAATTGAAATTATGTAAACAATAATCATTCACGTTGGGTATTGTTTATAAATTGTTTATCATATAAGCATTTCAAAATGATATAGACTGGAATATTTGAACCGTAAGGTAGGCTTTCACAGTCCCATTTCATCTGTTAATTTACTGCTCATACAGCTTGTAATGTTTTTATCGCATTTACATATATCTGTGAACAAGAGCCCAGTCTTTTTATATTTACACCTGAGGATCCTACATCCAGATCTAAACATGCAAGCAATAAACTCCATACAAGCTTGAGGAATGGGATCGCTGGTAATAATAACTGGCTTAAGTGTGTCATCTGCCACCTTCCATCCCGTGTCGGTAGGTGCAGGCAGATCTGGAATGGGAACAGTTGCTTGATTCCATACCAGAGCTCATAGTATCTTGACCATATATTTTGCAAAGATATTCACAATTTTTCATTACTTCATAAGACAATTGTCCGTGTCCAATTTGCATTTGCTGTAAATGCAGACTTTTTAGAGATTCCACAGAAATGTGACGTTGTGTCATAGCCACTGATGGCATGAATTGCAAGTACATTTCTACGCAACTCTTTAGTTATTAATGATTTATCTAACACTGTGTTGGAATGAATGTATTTTCGTTTATTCGCTGTTCTAGCCATCATCCATACTGTTGCATTTATTTCCTGCAGGTGTCATAGTAAGAGTCATCTTCCTCGTGTTTAGCCTCTAATGCATCCGCATTAAGTTCAATGGCAATGCTTTCAACGATTTCTTCTTCCTGAAAGTCAACACCAACAACCAACGTCTGTGCCGGCTTGCATGATCAGCTCTTCTTATAAAAATCTAGCCAAGTTAATTTTATTTACAGAAAGTGCTAAAACGTTAGACCAGGTTTTGGGAATGGTACATCCTTACTTTCAATTACTCTTCTCACTGGTTGATATGTCCTTGTGCGTTGTTTCTTGGTGTTTGATTTTCTTGAGTGATACCTATAATAAATTCTCTCATAATTTTTTTCTTTTGTTCAAAACTGGATCAACACTAGAGCTATTACTGAAGGAGATGAATGTACCTCCCTCACGCACTGACACAGTACATTACACTTTGACGCACACACGATCGCATAATTATGTGGACTGTTTGTTAAATAGACTCTACGTATATAGCATAGTAACAAAAAACAAAGTCCCTTAACTCTGCAGAATATTTATCTAAAAGAACTAAACATACATCATTCACAACTAGGGTTTGTACTTATCACTTGTGTTAAGTTTCATTAAATTGTGTGCAAGGGTTCGGGAGATTAGATGCGCACAATATTGCATATGCAGACTCTATGTACTGGTATATAGCATATTAACAAAAAGCATAGTCACATAACTGTGCAGATTTTTTCTGAAAGAATCTAACATGCACCATGCGCAACTAGGGTTGATACTGATAACTTGTATTAAATTTCATTAAATTGTGAGCAGTGGTTCAGAAGATTAGGCGCGCACAAGATTGCATATGCAAACTATGTATATAGTATAGTAAAAAAAATCCAAGTCCCGTAACTCTTCTTTTGAAAGAACCTAACATGCACCATGCACAACTGATCATTTGTGTGAAGTTTCATTAAATTGTACAAGGGGATGAGGAGAGTTGGTGCGCACAAGATTGTGTCTACCGATAGACTGATAGACAGACGGACAGACAGACAGATAACCTGAAAGCAGTATGCCCCCCGAAAAACGGTACAATAATTATAAATTATCAAACCAAATGTTGTTTTTCATTCTATTTTCAGACTTTGTACAAACGCTTGGCAATCTATAATATTTGCAGACTTTCCTTGAATGTTTATTTGGTCACTCATCTCAATGTTCTTGACAAGTTCATCTAACAATATGGAATTTTTGCCCGTTTTGAGATTTCTATTTGTTTCAGAAATGGAAACTGAAACTAGCAACAATTCATTTTAGTGTCTCCCTCATATTAACATTAAAAGTCATGTCATAATCTCCTGTTATTAAGGAGATATGTCAATTTTGCATCTTGGTATTTTGCATACTGACTACATCCCTATCTGCCTTATATTCAGTCACTAAACGATGCAGGGTTTTTAGATCTGCTTTTAATATTTTGCCTTTTTCAACCGTTGACTATGATGCTTTATCAGTGATGTACTGTAACCATTCTATCTTCTCGGACTTAATAGTATTAACTCAAGCTGATCCTGTAGGATGTACTTAACTAGCAACCCTCAAGTTCACTCAAGTTTCACTAAGCATGCAACTTTCCAGCCATGCTATAACTCTAAAGGGGAAATATGTAAACAGGGCAGTTACTACCCTAGGTCCGTACACTGTGTATATCAAGTTTACTCTCTAATTGGGCAAACTGAAGACAACGCGAAATCACGGTTTTCAATTTTATTAATTATAGCCCTTAACAAAAGATGTGAAAAATTCAAGTTTTTCTATGATATAATAATCTAGGCAATATGTGACAACAAGAATACAAGCTAGTACTGTACGTTGATAGTCCTATTGCAGAGAACTAGTAGGAAACCCACGGGTTGTGACGGAAAAGGCCGCCCGTAACCCGGCTTATATAAATCTCACTACAGGGTCGTGACAGAATATACGCAGTTCCAAAAGAAAGTGTGCATTTTTTAAGTTTAAATATTTCAAAAAATTCCCCGACGTTTTTGTTTCATTTTTTTATACACTAACTCTCAGTTATAACTCAAAATCTAAAATGCACAACAATTTGTTTACGAACTGAGTTAAATTTTGGTATCAAACATTACAAGTTTTCATGAAAATAACCGAGAAAAAATAACAGAAATCTAAGTGCACACTTTCTTTTGGAACTGAGTGTATGTCTGTCTGCACCCTTCGGAGATAAATAAAATGTATATAATATCAGGGATCCACTCTGGAACCTCCCTTGGGTTTATGACAGAAAATGGCTGTCGGGAATCCGATTTGCGACTAACAACGTACTGGACGTAGGGTCAGAATTTGCTGACCCCGCTATAATAATTTCCTTAGTATTTATACAAAGTTTCTATAACAAACAGACTGGTTCCCGAGGTAGTCATATGATAGTAGACAAAACCAAATACAGTTTTAATAATATCATAAAGCAACAATTCTTTAATTGTAGAAAAATCCTGACAAATACTTAGAGTAAATCTCGAAAACAGCAATTTATTAAAAACAGTAACGGAATGTTAACGTCTTATAAAAAGGGGGACAAATCTGCTATGGAAAAATACCTAAATTAACAGGAGTTACTTGCCTTTCAATTCAACATGTAGTAGAACGGAAGTAAATAAATATTCGGAATACTCGGTTCAAAATGGCAGAAACAAATGTGACAGATTACAGAAAAACAAGAAAAAGAGCTAATTCTTCAAACTGCATAAGTACGAGCTGAAAACATACATTTTAGTTATCATGCAAGTGGACATAGAATTAATCAAAACCGTTTCAGTACAAAGAAGCAAATGTAGATGGAGTATTCTTTATTATTTATCACATAGCTGAACTTTTGATACATTCTCACTAAGTTTCTCTGTGACAAAATTATCAATTTGTTCCTGGCTTAATTTCAAGGCAGACAATAGAGACTTTTCTATGGCGTCAGTGGCAATGGCTTTAGTTGCTACATTCAGCAAACTGTCACCTTGTAACATATTTGGAACTGGTTCTTTAGCTTGTTTGTTTACAGCTTGCCTGCTATTTAATGTTTCCGTGTGCACAAGTTTGTCTTCGTCACTGATAAGAATGAGAGTATGCCTTAAAATAGAGGTATAAAGTTCGAATAAGAAACTGGACTTCGTATAAGATTGGACTGTCTAATAAGATTTAAGGACTTGGCTCGGCTATCAGCGTTAAATGAGACCAGTACCAGCTCTCCTGAGAGTATGCCCGTAATGCAGCGGAACGGCGCTTTAGGTCAATCCAGCTTTTCTCTTTTTCGTTTATGCCGGCGAAATCTTCAAAACCTTAAATTTTCACGAGTTGTTCTACTAGTTAGTTAAATAAGACCGGTCCAATTACCTTTAAGTGTATTATTTGACATTATCAACTGATATCATTCCAGTTCCTTATTCAAACTTTGTACCTCTATTTTGAGGCATACACTCATATCCGTGGCAAATACTGCTTACATAGTTAAAAAATTGTGACAGTATTGTAAACCTACTTTTTGAAAAGATTCTAGTGCATCTGTAATATTTCAATATCTTTGTGCCCTGTTCCATTTTCGACTTTTGAAAAAATCTAGTTACTTATTTTAACTTTACACCTCTGTTTTAAGGCATACTCTCTCATATCCGTTGAAAACATCGCTTACATATTTAAAACATTTATGACGGCGATGTTTACCTACATTTTATAAAGATTTTATCGCATTTTAAGTACTTTCATGTTTTGTGTGTTATATCCCTTACTCGAAATTTGAAAAAAGAATAGGGAACGGGTTCGAATGGTACTCCATTTTATATTTATAACAGCTGAAATTATTTGTATTCATGCTTTGTCTAGTTGAAACGTCGCCACGTTTTACATGAAAAATTGAGAGAGAACCACTAGGCAATAGTACATACCATCTATCCAAGCAGCACTAGGCCTTGCTGTTTTTCGAAAATATTTTATTTTTGGTTGCAATGGCAACAATAATTCTGCATGAAATGGACATCTTTGAAAAATATGGTAGAATACCACTCACGGAACATTCCTGTAAAGTTTGGTTAAAATTCGCGAAGTGGTTTAGAAGGAGATGTTGTTAGAAGCAATTGTGGACGATTGATGGATGAACGGACGGACGTCGGACATCCGACGATCCTTAGAGCTCCCATTGAGCAGTACATGCTCAGGAGTGCAAAACTGCTGTTGTTATTAAAAAAGGATTCATGTCAATGTCATTGCTCTACCATGACTACAATTTTAAAATAATGTAAAGTACTCTTTGAAGAAATAAGTTTCTTGAATATGTTCACTGATACACTTTGTTATAAGTTCAAACTTCAAGGCAGTTCATTCCAGAGCCTAGGTCTGACAGTCCTGAAACTTCTGTCACTGAAGGTCTTTCTCTTGTTGTAAGGTACAACGTAGGAACTTGCTGGTGCAGTAAGGTTAAAAGATATTCAATTTTCTCTCATTCTGATACCAGTTCTGGTATAACCAATGGCATATAGTAGTGGTATAATTTACGTTATATGTTAATAATTTCATAACATTTCATGGAAAGGTCTTGAAATAATATAAGTACTCCGGAAAAAAATAGTTAAATAGCTTGACCCTATCCTGATATTATTAACTAAGGAAATGTGTAACAGAAAATATTCCAGTATTTGCTAATTCGCCAACAATTGATTCACAGTGTAACATGACATAAAAGCTTCTTTACGTTTCAACACGTCTGGTTATTATTAAAACATTAACTAAGAGACTTTTTAACAATGTGATTGTGCTGTTGTCGGCAGATGAGTATTAAGAAGGCGATTGTCATCTAATTTGTTCAAAAGTTTTGCTTTCTTTTAACATTTTCATACACAATCGGAGTGGGAGATACTGAAGACACTCCAATTCTAGGAGATTTCCTGTTTCTTTAGCGTGCCAGGTGTAAAACACCAATAAACGGGACTCTCCATTGTTAAAAAAATTACGACTGAATTAATTTAAACTTTATAGATACCGGTTATTATACTTGTTTGGTACCATAGTGTGCAGCTTCGATCAAAAGCTATCCCACCTCTTGTGTTTGCAAATTTAACGTCACAACCTTTCACTCTTATTCAAGCTATATATTAATACAAATATCTGTCTTACATTCCATTAATATGTAATATAAAAACAAATAAAATGCACCATTCGAAGCTGTATATTCCATTTACAGATGTTAACTCTTTAAAGTATTTCAGTTTTGTGCGTTGGTGAGGCGGCTAAATTTCTAAAGCAGCCTTAAGATTTTAGATATACAGAGTTTGTAAAATAGTGCGCATTTCTTAGCTGACAGATTTTCTCGATCATTTTGTGAGTATAATCAATTATCTCACTTCGAATAGATTAGAACATCCGAATGTGATTAGCACAGAAAATCAATAGTAACATGTCAACAGATTAACAGGTGCATGATTACATTGCATGCTCAAACGATGTACTTTATGTAAATTAAGAATATACAACACGTTAACATTTCACAGATGGCTTGTCCACACATAAAAGGCATTTCTAGCTAGTTTATAATTAGTTATTTAGGCATATAAAAATGAACATTTTTCTCATGTGTTATGACATACACCGGATACATTTCTGTTGGACAAATAATCAAGGTTGACCCTATTAGCTGTCATAAGCCAAAACAGTGGGAATGCAGAAAAACTAAGTAATTAAATATTCTAAACAATTTAGAATAAATCGTTTTAACTTACTCCGTTGTTATCTCTACATAGCCAGGGAATGTTTCTCCATATGGATACCAGAGGTGGGTTTTGCTGAACTTTTGCTTTTGTTGTAATGTTATTTACTTATTTGTCAGATTATGTTTGACTAGTTTGTACACTAACATTTATCCAGTTATTTTGCCATCAGTTTTCGCGGATGTAAACAAAAGTCCTTTTGTATTAAAAAATCTTCAATATATTCCCTTGCTTTGTAGAGATAGGATTATACAGCTTCGAAACACATATTAGAAAAACACGAAAAAGACGTTATACGTTCGCGAAATAATTACACAAAAGCGTAGCTTGAGTGAATTATTCTGGCGACGTATAACCGATTTTGAGTGTATTGATTTAAGTAAAACACGCTTTGCTAAACATATGCAAACAACAGCATATCACATTGTTACAAAAATCTGATTTAATCATCCGATAACAGCCGGGTGCGATGAAATCTACAGCAGCCTCCATGCCATCTTATACTGTTAATCTATTTCTGATTATAAACAGTTTACTGTGTGCAAGTTAGCGAACACTGGAATATTTGTTAAACACAATACATTAATATGTAGTCATGCATTTCATGTCAGGATACGGTAAAGCTATTTAGCTACCATTCTTCTGGTGTAATTATATCATTTTAAGGCTTTTCTATAAAATGTGATAACATTACGCACATATAACGTACATTATACAGCTATGCCATTGGTAACACCGTAACTGGTATCAGAATGAGAGAAGTTTGAATACCTTTAGCCTTTCTGCTACTTCGAACTCTTATAATTATTTAACATGTTCTTTTTTCTATGATGACCTTATACGGTTTGTAGCTGAGGCCATATATTCCGCAAACTTCTGTTAAATCCGGGCATTTTCCAGATATCATTCTCCACTTGTAACGCTGCATCAAGCATGCAAAGATCAAATGCAGCTTCGGTTTAGCTACGAATTCTCCTAGGCATACTCTCTGTCCTGCTGAAAATGGCAGCCAGTTCTTTGGTTTAGGTCCGAGTTTTCCATTCTCGTCTAAAAATCGTTCAGGAATGAAACGATCAGCTTCGTCCCAAGCGTCTGGATCATGGTGTAGGGCCCATTGATTGACATTAATTGTTGCTCCTTTAGGTATCCTGTACCCAGCTTCATGAATAATAAAAAAACATTATTTACCTGTTTGCTACAATTTGAAAAGCTTTATAGGTCATGGCAGTCCGTGAATTAACGTTATAACCGTATCGATGGAATTATCCATCCACGATGCAATAAGCAGCATTTCGACTTCAACAGACTTGCATGTTATCCTCCATAGTCTGTGATAAACATCTTCAAAAGATTCAAACGCCAGTTTATCAATTCAATCAAAATTTATGTTCAGCTAGAGAATATCGGATATTAACTAAACACATTTTAATTAAAACGGATTTACTGATTTATTTAAACTAAATAAATGCTTAGTTACTTGTCATATACATCTGCATGTAATAATTATAATTTCTTGGCACCTTATTCGAAAATAACCCGGTTTGAAAGAGAACTTTGATGAAATGGAAGCTTACCAACTTCAGCGTCACAAATGGTCATGTGTGATATTCCTAATGGACTTACTGTTCCCAGACGCATACTTTCATGCAACACAGCTTCCGTGTAACCAAGATTAGGCCGGTCATTAATGCCAGGCAGTCTATCTCTGCCTAAAATGCACAGAGACATGACATAACACTTTTTTCTATTTGTCTATTTGTTCCGTGTTAGCCAGTTGTAAAATCATAGCAACAAATGTTTCAAATTACTTTTATTTGACAAAAAGGGTCAGTCATATAGTTTATGTAAAAAAACATGTTTCTGTCCCACATTATAAAAACAAGCTCTGTCGAAAATACGTAACAAATTGATGCGAACGGATTTGAACAAGACGAATGCCCTGAAAATTAAGATAAGATGAACTACAGAGTTTAAATACCTTACCAACAGCTCTTTCAATTTCTTCTTGCACCTTGTCATGTATGTCAGGAAAGGCCACCATATGTAGTATCGCACCTCTCAAAGTATATATTGACGTGTCTATGCCCGCTACAATTTATTAATCCAATTTTACCAAAAATTGCATTGCAAGAATCTGGTGCGAAATGCATATATACTTGCCTTTCGTGTACGTTGAATAAAAAGGTTTATTATAAAACTACGAATTATGTCTCAGATACAGCATGTATTTCAATAACGAATACAAAAGCCTGTTTTCCATTCCCGTCGGAAATGGAAAAATATTCAATCAGAAATGACGTAATGATGGCGTCTCGATGTTCCATACTTCAAAATGTCTACCGGTTAAAACAAAATTTCAGTTTCATCTATCTAAAGTTATACTCAGTTTTCTCTGCTATATTGAAAAAGTACCTTGATCTTCAATAATGCATTCGGTTCTCGTGGATTTTTCCTGGTCTGCTCACACTCGGCGCAAGCACCTTATAGAATCAAGGCCTGGCAAAATCCACTCGAGCCCAATGCAACATTGTACACTAAGGTACTGTTATGATAATAATAATAATTATACTTTGCTTCAGATATCTTTTATTGAGGTGCATACATATTTTGTCTATAACCTCTCTATGTTACAATTGTTACAACATGTACTTCATCGTTTTAGGGGAAAAAACACCGTGGTATAAACACTTTAAATTCTTTTGTAAAACAAATCTCAACTTAGAAATGTCAATGTCGTTTTATAAAACCAGTAAAGTTTACCAAAGAAAATAAAATAAGTTTAAATAACTGCAAGTTGAAAATGAAATAATAAAAAAACTTGAAACTCATCAACTCCTTTGTCAAATCACTTTTAAAGAGACGCTGCGGTTCCCATATCCTCGGATCTGTTTCAAACATTTACTAGATAATACCAGTAAAAAAAAGGATAATAGAACGGTCACTGAAACGAAAGGCATGTTAAATATTTTGAGACAATTCTGTCTTTTGGCTGAAATCCACTGGCTGGTCTTACAAAGCGACGGTGCCAGACAGCAATGATTATAGTGTACCTAATTTTCTCATTTACAAAAACAGGTCACAGATGCACCAACTTTTCCCAGAACAGTTTACAACGCACCAACATTCTTCCAAAGCAGGTCACTACGTTAATATTGCATCATTATACTTTTCCAAAAACAGGTCACAGCTTTGATATTGCAGCAACTTTCTTCAGACGCAGGTCACTGCGTTAAATATGTATCAACTTTTCTCTAAAACAGATCACTACATAAATATTGCAACTGTCTGCCTAAAATCAGGTTACTTGTAACGTTAAAATTGCAACACCATTCCTCAAAACAGTTCACTATGTAAAAAGTGTACCTACTTTCTTCAAAAACAATTCAATACATTAGTTTTGTACATAGTGATATCAAAAGCTGGTTACAACGTTAATATTGTACCAACTTTCTCTAACAATACGTCACAAAATTAATACTGTAAATGATATCCCCCAAAGACAGGTCACCTCTTCAATGCGATAGATGTTCCAAAAAGGCTTTTTTTCAAGCAATTCTATAATACTTAAAAGAAGGTCATTGAACTTAAACTCAGGAAATTATAATTCAGGAACCTACATGATTCTATTATTACACTTGCTTTTTTTGTTTCTGTCTCTGCCAGATATTGACTGGTAATAATTTAAACTGTACATAATGTTTTATGTTTATTATATATTTAAGAAAAAAGCGTAACAGCGATATCAATTGGACGTAAATTCATTTAGTTGAAACGGTTAAATTAAGGTAAAACACTAAAATTAAAAGCATCATAATTAACCAATAGTGCGCTTTGAACATATTGTGTATATTTGTCGGTATAAATCTGACAGTCTAATGTATGGTTTGTGTCAAAACAGTTTTATCTCGCAGATGACATAACTTGCCCATAACGGACAGCACCAAGTTGCACCTTGTTTTTTTTTTTTTTTTTTTTTTTTTTTTTTTTTTTTTTTTTTTTACTTTTGATTTTTGGGTAACCTTGATGCTTAACGAAATTACGTGCTTTTGTTTTGTTAATATTTGACAAAGTTTACAAAAACAACGACTATGATATGTGCAATCATGGCCGTAGCGACTATAGAAGCAACCGAGACAAGTCTTGCCTCGGACATTTTTTCTGCCTCATTTGCCTCGATCGGTATTGTTTTTACCTCGGTCATTACTTTTTATCTCCCTCTTTCAATTTGCTTAAACTGTAGGAATTACAAGGCTTTCCAGTAGAATCTAATCTCAGTTTAGAAACTATGTCTTCCATTTTCATTTTCGAATAGGGTTGTTATATAAAGTAATTATGAAATAGACAACACCACAAATACACGATACGACGTTACAACTGTGAGGCGTTTGTGAGATATTTCAGTATCCTACTTCAGTTGTTGCGCACATTTCAGATCTCATAATGCAAGTGGTCCTTAAGTAAACGTGGTCCCTCAAGCAAGTTTGACTGTACTTAAAATTGAAAATCCGTTTATAGCACTGCAGGTACCTTCCAACCTACTCTCCACTCACATTCGTTAATGAAGTTTATTAGTACTGTATCCGAGGCCTCTTCTAGAGCAAATGTTACTACATCAACAAGTAAACAAATAAAAACATAGCCATCTGGCAGATACATATATTACCTATAAGAGAAAATAAGCAATTGGAAGTATTGGATAGCATGATATTTCTCAAATAATGTTATTTAATACAGAAAAAAGTTGTATACATGCTACCAACTTTATGCAATTACAGTGTTACAATATTATTTCTCAGTTGACACAAACAACAGCTGCTCTCTGCTTATAAAAAGGGGTAAGCAATTTAAACATTTCACCAAATGCTTTCCTAAATTCTTTGTGTTTGTGTATTCACATTTTGCAGATTATTCCGACAACAAGTTTTAGCCCTATTGCTTAATTACAGTACAGTGAGTGATAACACATTTCTGTTGCATACGCATATTAGAAACTCTTAGATACGGTCTACACCAGTGTGGATCTTAGTGCCATAATCAGGCATCCTAAAGCTTAGAAAATATTTCATAATTGTCATTCATATAATAACAGTTACTGCAGACGCGATGTTATTTACTATAAATGTTCACCAGACAAATGTAGATGATATCATGCATGTTTATATAATCGTAAATTATCAACAATTTTCTTCCACAATTACAATAAACGGATGTCAGGTTAACATACATGATACCATTTCATGATTCAGACATACAGTTGAACTTCAATGGCTCGAACTCGGATCTTTCGAACACCCGGGATCGCTCGAATTCTTCGCCCGGTCCCGAATTTATTCCTTCTTTATTCTATATAGTTCTACCTCGGATCGCTCGAACTTCGATAATTCGAACTCTCGAATTCATTTGGTGGTCCCCTTGGCTTAATTACAGTGATAATTACACCTATTCAGTCGAACAGACAATTTTTGCGGGGATGGCTTGTATTTACAAAGTTTTTCACACTTTTGCCTGACATTCGCCAAGCTTCCCCTTTAACCGGCGCGTGCGTAATTTTCACACGCTTACGTAATTTGCGTCGGTATACGACAAACAAATTAAACAAAGTGATTTTCGTTCACTGCAATGCTTTAATGGGCTTTGATTTATACGAATAAAATTATTTAAAATGATTGAGCAATGTACATACTACGTCTGTCTTTATTTTTTCTGCATAAAAACGGGAGATCCGACGTCAACTTTCATACTGCTTTAGCATGGCTGAACAACTTAGTAAAGGACCCCGATACGTGGGGATAGCTAAGTCGGCTACTGGAAAGCAATATATTTGATAATATTTGTACTGGACTATGATTCAAAAAGGTTTGTTATTCATGTCTTTCTGTATGATGCTGTCTTCACCAAATTCTTATAATTATATTAGTGTTTTATCTGTGTTTTTTTTCCGTATCTATGTCATGTTTGAAAATAAATAATAAAGCATATTTCAGCGTTCGTTTTTTATTTATCATCGTATCGTACACGCATTTAGGTACAATATGACAATATGATTACGGTGTAAGGTTTGTAACACATCATGCCCTCGAATTCAAAATGGCCGCCATTTGGATGGCTCGAACAACGGAAAACACGAACTAATTTCCACAGGACCCTCGAGTTCGAGCCATCGAAGTTCGACTGTACAAGTAAAGAAATCCTAGTAATCTTCAAAAGATTTACTAGTCTAAGATAAGATACTGAAGCTAGTTTTGCAGACAAAAAACATGTTGCTCATTATGTTACACTTGCATCGTAATATAAACACTGCTAAATGCAAAAAATATATCTACAATACTGTTGGAAAATGAACTTAAAATATATGAAGCGTAATGAACGCCGCAAAGTAAGTCTTTATTCCTTTTTAGTTGATGGGATCTCATTACGTGGTAATATGTGCATAAGTTGCAGCGTCATTGAATTTGTAAAATAAAACGGGAATAAAAATGCACTAAATTAATTGAAACAGACAGTAGTTTAATATTGTTAATGCGATGATTTAATGGAAGTTTGACTTTTCAGATATGAAATTCAAAAATCTGCGAGAGACAGGGGAGACGCATTTAGCTACTTTAAATTTATACCACAAAGAGTAGCGGAATAAGTTTCCTATCAAAATTCTTCGATGGAAGTTATATACTTAAACTACTCATATTCAAAATTAAAAAAAAAACGATAACACAACTCTTTAGGTCAGAGATGTTAAGTCCAATTATGAATTTTTGTTACACGCTTAAACTTACTTTGGCTGCATTACATATAATATATTGTTCGAAATTGTTCGATTATTTTATACAAATTTGTAAATGTATCGTACTAGAAAAAGTATATATATGTATTGCATTTCAAGTTTCCATAGTTTTAAATATATCTATCCTGTTTGTGTCAAACAAATTAAATAATTCATTTTAGATGCCAACTTCAAACTTCAGTTTCATATATTAAGCTCCTGTATTGTAATATCAGAGACAAGGATGATTTGTCTGTTTGTTTGTTTGTTTAGGGATTAAAATAGAAAAAGTGGAAACTTCACGGGTCGCTCAACGCGAAAAAAACCCCGAAAATGTTGCAGGCTCGGTTTGATTGAGCCTGTTCATGGACGGTAGTGAAAATGCATGCTACCGTCCACGCCCTCTAGTCCCGGGTTGAGCAGAACTGATTTGTTATAAAGGTGAGAACATGCAATCTATGTACTGCACTGTAGCTAAACATGAGCTTATTATGAAAAACAGAAGCTAGACTGTTAAAGCTGGGTCTTTTTAACAGTATTTCAGTTATGTAACGTCGGGAAGTTAACCTAACTGGGTTTTGCACGTTCTTCGGAAGTAACTACCAACTTCTGTGAATCAGAGGTGGGGGACTAATGATATCAGACACAATGTCTTTTATCAAATCGTCACGGAGAACATACGCCCCGCCCGGGAATCGAGCTCATGACCCCACGATCCGTAGATCTATGCTCTCCTTATTGAGCTAAACGGGTGGACTAAGCCAAGCAGGCAAAAGGTGTTGCCCATATATCAAAACGATATCTAAGAACTTTCAATTTAAAACAAGAGAGTTTCTTTGTTTTTAAGCTTTAGCAAACTACGTCAAATGATATGATAGCCAAACCTATCTTAAGCAGCCATCAAAGGGAGCGACTCAACGTGGCTGCTTAAGACAGGTTGCTACGTAAGTCATGTTGAAATTAGTTTGTTGAATGGCTACTTAAAGACACTGATTCTAGTATGCAAGGTATGTGGCCTATGTTGATGATACGGCCTGCGTATTAGAGGTAAGGGCCAATATACATGACTGGACCATTGATAGACTAGCCTCTGTTTATCATAATAAGCTCCTGTTTAGCTACTGTGCAGTACATAGATTGCATGTGATATTTCTCACCTTTATAACAAATCAGTTCTCACCTTTACAATGAGTTTAGAAGCCTGATTAAATTAGGGCTAAACAAACAAAGTGATAAGATACAACAGTTTATTTTATTTTTTTTTGATAAATCAAGTTTTATTACAATAATATTTATTAACAATAGGGCCATGATGGCCCTATATCGCTCACCTGTTATCATTGCACTTGAGGACAAGAAGGTCCTCAGAAAAAACATCTAAGTCCAAAGGACAGGAACAACAAAGGGAAGAAATTTAACCAAAAAGAAAAAAAATTCTTACAAGGTACAGATATGTCAAAACACACCTAAAAATTGGAGGTACCATCCATGTTGTACCACAGAAAAGTGGTCTCGGTTTTTCCCTACGGCCAATAATAAAAAAGTTACTAAAAATAAGCTATTTATAGTAACGTAAAAGGGAAGTAATTAAAAAATTTTTTATTGTAAGTGAACAAAAGAAGGATCTGCCAAATAAATCTGTTGACATAAATGAAATTTCAGATCAGTATCTTCATTAGTTACGGAGATATACCGATTTTAATTTGAAATAAAGGGAGGTAATTTGACATAAAATCAGTCCATAGTTATCTACCCTGATTGGCTCAGTCCAACTAATGACAATAATGAAATTTCAAATAAGTCCTATAAGTACTTACTGATATAAATCAATTTTTATTACAATCAGGGGAGGTAATCAGATATAAGATCTGATTTGTCATGGAATCCAAGATTTATTGTTGCTGAAGATATTTTGGAAGTTTGTATCAAAGAAAACCATAAATGAAGTATCTATATGGCTGCAAAAGCCAAAACAGCCAATTTTGGACCTTTAAGGGGCCATAACTCTGGAACACATGATGAATCTGGCCAGTTCAAGAAAGGAACCAAGATCTTGTGGTAATACAAGTTGTGTGCAAGATTGGGTAAAATCAAATCATAAATGAAGCTGCTATTATGCAGACAAGGTCAAAATAGCTAATTTTGGCCATTTCAGGGGCCATAACTCTGGAACCCATTAAGGGATCTGGCCGGTTTAAAACAGGAACCAAGATCTTATGGTGACACAAGTTTTGTGCAAGTTTGATTAAATTCAAATCATAAATGAAGCTGCTATTGTGCAGACAAGGTCAAAATAGCTAATTCTGGCCCTTTCAGGGGCCATAACTTTGGAACCCATATCGGAATCTGGCCAGTTCAAGAAAGGAACCAAGATCTTATGGTGATACAAGTTGTGTGCCAGTTTGGTAAAAATCAAGTTATAAATAAAGCTGCTATTGTGCAGACAAGGTCAAAATAGCTAATTTTGGCCCTTTCAGGGGCCATAACTCTGGAACCCATAATGGGATCTGGCCAGTTCAAGAAAGGAACCGAGATCTTATGGTTATACAAGTTGTGTGCAAGTTTGGTTAAAATAAAATCATAAATGAAACCACTATCGTGCAGACAAGAAATTGTTGACGCACGCACGGACGGACTGACGACGGACGACGGACGAAGGGTGACCACAAAAGCTCACCTTGTCACCTTATCAACTAAAATAATTTTGTGTATATTCTGAAAAAAGCTGCATTTCAATAAATAAAATGCAAAATACAAGAGATAACCAGTTATCTGTACATATCAATAAAATTTATGATCCTCTGACTTGGACTACATGTCAAGTCTACAGGGATTTTATGGAGCCTTATCAGACAGGACCAGAGAGTATCCTGTTTACTGGAGATTAAGATGTCTGGCATTTAGGGAAGGAGGTTCACTTATACAGGAGATTTTCTTTGCCTTTAAGACAAGTGACTACATTGTGCAGAATATACTCTTAACCTATATCACAGTTTAATAGACTATAAGCAACCCAAGCGCCCCGCCCCCTCACCGTTCTCACCCACAAAGCCTTCAAGTTTTATTTATCGAATTTCTACTGTTTTCTTTTTCTTTATTGCCGACAAAAATAAATATATGCCTGTGTGTTTGTTCGTGTGCCGAGGACCGTGCCTATAATGAGCATTGTAGATCTATGACATACCGACCATTCACTTCGACCAGTAACCACCAATTATATTTCCTTTGGGGAGGTTCCTACGACGCAACCAAGCGGAAGAGGACTATCCTTTGCACATCCTCCCGCCGAGTAAATTCAAAAATGGTTGCGCAACGCCTCTGACTCCCCTATATAAGAGATAAGATAGGCCTGTCAAACATACCAAAATACTGTTTCCAAACATTTACAAATTGAATTTTTTGTTCGTGCATCATTCGGATCACGAATTGGAAAATCTTGTCTCTCCCATCGCCATTCCGTACTAGGGCCCTTTTAACCAGACAATATAGATAATTTGACAAAGGCTGTAGATTGGGTGATGGGGTTAGGGTTGCATGCCCTCCCAAAAAAGGTCTCATGCCTACATTCAATTACGTATGTTTTCTTGCCATTGTATGCGTAATTTTCTACGATATTATAATACAAATAATATCAGTTTTTTTTTTAAAAATTTGTAGCACATTCGGGACTAATTCTAAAGCACATTCGGGACTAAGAAGAAGCACATTCGGGACTTAGATATCAGCGGATACATCATATCCAATTATCTGGACCTATAGTATTTTCGATATAAAAATAGGAGCATGTACACGTTTTACTTAATATAGTAAGTACTAAAAATCATAATCCTTAGGTATAAAAAGTTTAACCATGTTCAATATTTCATTCATTTCTTGGTTTCTTTTAGAATATTGTTATCTTAATTTTGGTTGCCACAGGCCATGCATATTAAAAACCACCATTTTCCCCTTCGAACTTTAAATATCAGTTGTTTTAAAACCAGTGAATATAAAACTTTAGATGCAAACATTTTTAATGCTTTCAATAACTCTATGTTTTGAATGATGCATATTTCATTGTTGTAAACAAGAGAATGTGTTGAACCCAAATTAAGTTCATATTCACTTATAGCAAGGGATGGCGAGCTTCAGTGTGACGTTGTTGTGTCACCACATGCAGACAGCTAATAGTGCCATGTGGATATGGTGTATTAAAATATGACAATGATGTATCAGTTTGGTTAACATGTATTACATTTTCGTGAAACACCTTTCCCGAGAACTGGATTAGCGTAAAAGTAAACTACATACTTTCCTCCGAAACAAAGTCCTGTGAGTATATTTCCAACTATAAAGGTGATGTATTCTGACGGATCGAACTCTCCAGATAGTTGGTCAATCTCAAAAAAGGCTGTTTCGACTGCATCATGAACTCGATTTTGTAAAGCATCACCTTGCATGTAATGACTAGCGGATAGAAATAAGTGTCATTTTGTGTATAGTCAAAGACCGAACAAAAGAAAATGACCTAACGTTCAGAATTAAGTGACATTAACTGGGATATGGGGAGACAGGTAAATTCTTTGACCTTTACAGGTGACTTAGATCCCTAGGCCATGCATAGGAAAAATACCAATTTTATGTACAAAATTTATTAAAGACCGTACAAGAGAAATGACATAAAATTCAGAATTAAGTGACATTAACCGGGATATAGACGAACAGATAATACTTTTTATCTTAACCGGTGGCCTCGAGCCCTAGGTCTTGCATACGCCAAATCGTCGTTTCCGAACGAAGTTACTTAAATATTCATCCATATATACATTATTATAATCCGGACAAGACAAATGACATATAATAAAATTTATGTGACATTAACTGGATATGGATAAGAAAGAGCAATAATGTACGGATAAAACAGCTTGTATTCCGGTGGTCTCTCGCCTGTTCGAATCCCAATCAACAGCACAACTATAAGTATAAACTGGTTTGCAGAAAGAAGTCATCTGCCATAGTAATAGACTGCTAACAAATTTCTGCATTCAATAGGTTATCAATATCATTTTCAAAAAAGCAAAAATAAATAAAATCTATGGCAACTCGCCGTAAAGCTTTCGATGCAATTTTCCTGTGAAGTTTCCATATTGGGCCATAGCTAAAGCCAATGTCCTTCCCTCCGTATGTTAGTACATCAACTTGAAGAAGTAAAAATACCAGCTTTACTTACTTACGACGATTTCTCATCCTATACGAATATGTCTGTGCCGTCATTATGTATGAATTAACTTTCAAACAGAGAACTGACATTCCTAATCATTGATGCGCGATGCATTCAAACTATACGCTTCTTGCTTTCTATTTTTATAGTTTTTCCAGCTTTAAAAGAAGACAGTTGAATTAATGAAAAAAAAACATACGAGAAGGTGAAAGTGGCCGTCCTGCAAAATCTGCAGACCTTTTCACAAGTACTTCCATTGCAGATTCTATTGTATTCACAATCACAACTGGAATAGGACCTGCAATATTTTCAAAATATGACATGAGTAATTTACGACGAGCGTTCATTAATGCAACTATGATTAATTTATTTAACCGAGTCATGGAAAGGGCCGAAAAGACGGTAGTACTGGTATACTTTCCTAAACCGTGTCCTCGGAGAATATGATTTATTTATAAACAACATCTTACTAGAGGTAAGATAAAATATGAAGATGAAGGAAAATTAGGCGAGATAATAGATGAAGACGACGGGAATAAAGGCAAGATAAGAGATCAAGTTGGTGAGAATAGAAGAGAGGTATATACATCTTGGAATTATGTTGACTGAACATTAAGACTACAGTATTACGGTAAAATATGTTGCTCAAAGTGCAGGACGTGTCCTTGGACTTCTCATTGCTTAATTAAAAGAAATATGGGGGTCTTCCGTACAATGTATTCACTTAACTGTACAGTTTGTGTATTGTTCCGGTAATAACCTATGTGGCATATGTATGTGGTGTTTAACAGTTTTCTTGTATAAATGCCATTCACCACCGCGGCAATTATTATTATTATTATACCAGATTTATATAGCGCCCTTTTCATGATAAACACGTTCAAAGGCGCTTTACAGCAACTGCAGCCACACAGGGCGCGAAATCATCCTCTACTAGTACAGACACAGAGCGATCTGACCAGAGGGACAGAGTGAGACAAAGCCCCCTAGGAGAGATTAGAAATCAGATACAGACTTGTCCGGCTAACTTAGCCTAGCTCATTGCGAATAGACAGCCTGGTTCTTTAACGTGCCCAGTGTATAGCACTGATACACGCAAGGATTGCCTGGGTTCCTGACCAGTACACCTCTAGCTGGGTGGGAAACACTGAAAAGCGTATCTGAAAATTCCCGAGTAGCTGCCGGGGATCGAACCCCCGACCTCAGGATTGGAAGGCCAGTGTGCAATGATATTTTCCAGGCCTCTGGCAAATATACTCCAAATCCAACTGTTCTAGATGAAATGGACGAGGCCAATTTTCATCAAACAATGGAATTCTATATGTACCCATAGGAATAATTGTTTAAATTATGATGACACAAATAATAAGAAAACTGGACACAGACTAAAAGTATTTACGGATGTAAAAACTGACCGTTTATGGTTAAAGCCAGGTTAAGTTCTTTTGGATTACAATCGTACATGCAGTTACCCTTTTCCATTAAACAGTTATCGATCGATGTTTCAAATGTTCTTATGTCAATGCACATTGAACAGTAGAACAATGTTAGTCAGAGATTTTATGGTGTAAATGGCAATGGACGTAACAAATTAAGAACATATCAGATTTGTAAAGATTGTTATCAGGTTTAACAAAACTGAAAACAAAGTCTTCTTGCAAAAATGTCATATTTCCGCGTTGTAAACATTATATTACACTTATCTATTTCAGAAGTTTACATAGTTTGAAGAGTTTAATGGCGTTTTCAAATGTAAACAAATAAAAGAATAACATAAATATCAAGTCTATACACAATGTTTGTGAGGCAGACACTGATACTTCGTTGGCAGGGCGTTTACGCGTTCCGTTTAGGACATTTTCATCCTGAGTTTGATTCCCAGACCGTATATACTCTGTATTTAATTTCTTATTTTTCGGTAAGGTTCAACTAGAACAACTTAATTTAATCAATTTAAATCCAATTGTTTCACTAACTGAAATTAGTCATTAATAACACGTACACTTCTTAAAGATGTTGTGATGTTTTTTAAGCTCAAATTTAAAGCACAACGGGTTAAGTATTATCTAATATTATGACATGACAATCTTCAACTTCACATGAACATAGAACTGCCTGGCCATAATTTCGGTATTAATTGTTGCTATTTATTTTACACGAAAATAAAAACAAACAAATGAATTATTAACCAAAGAAAAGGAATTATGTAATGCAAAATACAAAAAAAAAAAAATGTTTTGGACGCCGTCAAAAGTATCACTACAAAATGATCGTATTTCCTCCCGCTCGAACTAACTTCATATAGTATTACATAATACTTAACAAGAATACTAGATATAGAAGCGCTATAATACTACACAATTAGCAATATGTCATCTATGACTCGATTTAAACGCACATTTCTATAATCTGTGTAATTATTATAATAAAACTTAAACTTACTTTGATAAATATTCCTTGCTTGTGACGATAATGACAACTACACGTATCTCTGCACTACGAAGGCTGATCACTACTAAATTAAATGTAAGCATCCGCAGGCCTAGTCACAAGAAGTCCAACTGTAAAAGGTGCTTATCTGTTTTCCTTTTCTACTGCCTTTTCTCAAAAGCAACATGGTACCGCGTTTCAGAGTGTATGTGTAGCATTCTCACGAAATTGGCATGTTTCAACCGCATTTAAGGTAAATATGGCGGCGTGGGAATCTTATGTTTCAAAAAGTGACATTGAAAGAAACGAAAAGGAGTAAATATAGTGGATTGCATTTAACGAACTGTAGTTTTCTTATATAAAAGTTAAGATCCTTTTTTCTTTTTGTTGTTCTATAGTAGCGATATAGTTCTTTTTTTTCAACCCTGACCCTAACTGAGTACCTCTGGCTATTTCTGAAGCTCTTGATTTGTCATCCCTGATCCTGTTTGAGGCCCATAACCTCGCTGCATTCTGCAGGCATTGCCTTTGCATCCCTGACATATTCTGACACCCATTATCTGGCACCCCAAACCAATTCTGAGCATTCTTTGCACGAACACGTTGAGTCCTGTAAATATTGTTGGAGCATAAAAGTTATCTCGTGGTCTAACGACTATCGTGGTCTATCTTGTTAAGATATAATTGAACGGCCTTTTACCTACATCAATACAGTTGAATATCTATATTGTAATTTACATCACGAGTTTATTTTCTATGTCGAAAATAATCTCCACGTTATGGAGGCAACGGACAGTAAATTTAGAAATTCCACAAAAATGCGAAAAAAAATCTTAAAAATCCCAGTTTGACAAATGCCATGAAAATGTAGAGCTGATGTATTGCATATACTTAGCACTTATCATTTGACATTTTCAGCTTGCCGATTTCGTTTTTTCTATGATAAAAACGAGTAAAACTCCTTTTTCAGGACACTAAATTCTGAGGCAAAAAAGTCCCAAAATGCACACCTTGCTCGGTCTGAACCGTATTATCTGCAAATGACTGACCTAAAACATATGTATATTTTTAAAGCATATATGCAGACGAAACTAATGGTGGGAAGAAGTGTCTCATAACCGTTTACTCTTTTCGTATATTTGAGCGAATCTGGATGGATGGATGACCGTTTCCATTTTGCCCGACTTCCGTGATCTCATGTAAGATTTTAGACCCGGCTAGGAGAATCAATTCAAGCGTTTAAATATACATGATTATTCTTCCGCAGGAATCCTTAGCTCTATAAACACAATAAATACCGCCTTTAAAATACATTTTGTAGCCGGAAAAAAAACATGGTAGATACTTGTATATCTCAACTTTTCAATGCACATCAGGTATATTTACCATGATGGAACAGAAAAAACTACAATTATTGTATGGCTAGGCTTTAAATTCAACATGAATTGAAGACGTGCAAGTGTATGTTCCAAATTCGTCCGTACATGTTCCAACGTTTAAACATGGATTAGATCAGCATTGACCTTGTTCTATTACAAAATTATCAAATTTTACGGCGCTTTCTTTCTAAAACAGTCCGCTGACTAATCACTATCTGTAAATAAGTTTTCTATTCAAGTATATATCTGTGTCTTGTTCATTTTAAAGAAAAAGTATGCTTAAAGTTACTTGTGGGTTTTCAAGTTTTATGAATTACTTAGAACTACCGCAGAAATCGCATGTATAAAGTATATCGTCACACTTTCTGGCTTTGTGTACCGATAGAGAGAACATGTCTCTACTGGCATGTATGCATTTACGTGGCTTATCCGCCCTATAAGTATTGGCATGTGCTCTGGCTTTGTGACAGAGATACTGTACTTGAAAATGACCTATAATTGAACATGTTTATTATACGAAACCCTAGTGACTTTTTGCACTTTTGTGGCTAGGGCTTGGGCGCTAGCTTGCATTTCCGCTGCCGTCCTTGAATGTCAATTAAACAGAGCAGAAAACATTTTCATTTAAGATAATCCGTTTTTCAGTTTAAAACTTTAAATCAATGGAAAGTTTTAACATTTGTTTCGTGCAAAACATCTATTTTCACAAGTTGCATTTAGAATGATTAGATGTTCTAAAGTGAAAGAGATTTAGATCTTACAAATAAAATAAACGCATTTTCATTTTACGTAAATAGTTTTAACCAACTTTTACATTTTTCTTTTACACGGAGCATGCATTACGAGTATTAACATGACGTCACACTCAATATAATGTCTTCACACACATAGTGTTACGTACATACGCAGTAGATGACCATGCATTTATTTCATTGTGCATGTACACGTACCTATAATGATTTTGTATACTATATTTTGAATATATATTTTTATATTAATTTGTATCTGAAAACATTCATTTAACTTTAATGCATAATTAAGGATTGTTTGCCTATAAATGATAAAATATTTTCGAAACAAAAATCTGACTCTATTTAGGATGATATTTATTTACATGTTGCATTTGACTTTCATGCATATTGATGACATGCATACTTATTTATTATGACTGGTTGGTGGAAATATGCATACATGTACATTGAAATTATATTGACTATTGTGCATTATTGTCATAAGGTATGGTTTACTGAATTAGTAAGTCAAATTTAGAGTTCTAACACAAAGATTTGATGCTATTTACATACATGTGGTATAAGATTGTATACAGAAGTACAAATGTGTCACTAGAATTCATATATTAAATTTTTTCTAGAACAGATTCAGTACAAACATCTGACACAGTTAGTGACAGCATTTGCGCACAATCATGTATACATGTAAATTGTTACAAATTACAAGTCTATAATTTGTACAAGTACAAAAACATAAAAAACATAAATATATAAATAATACAGTACATCTATCAATCATAATGAGGGCAAGACAAGATAAACGTGATATCTCTACTTTGGGTACCTTGATAATGTTTGACATTGGCTAAGAAATTAGAAATGGTTTTAAGTTTTATTTTTCAGTCCCTTGAAGATTTCCTAGTATTTCCCTGATAACAGAACTTGATGGCTACACTGGCCTCACTGTATTAATGTTTGTACATAATTTCTGTTGACGCAATCTGCATTCATATTTCAAGAATAAATATCCGGATTTCAATTGCTAAAGTAAACGATATGTTAAATAAAGACACTTTAAAAACAATAATAATATTTAGTTTGAATATTTTTTCGAACATAGTAAAATATAGGATTAGTCAAGACAGGTTATTTGAAATGTGCTAGGTGCCGGACGGGCGGGGTTAGAAATGACTTTAGATTTTTTAACAATTGCCTTTACATATTTTCATTTTATATATATTTCGTATACTGGGATCGGGATATTCCGGTATTATCCGTTTACACTAACTCGTTTCTGACGTAAATGCTGATACCATGACAAGTAATTAACTTTGACGAAATACACGCATTTTATTTGTCATTCACATACATGCAATTATAATTAGTAATAGTTACAAATGGCGAATGAAAATCACAACAAATGAACATTTTGAAGTAATTTTCTTTTTCCCGATGTATCAATTAAAGAAAATAGGGATGTGGGATAATTCTGACGATGATTGGCAATATTTTTTATGTGAACAGTCAAACGAGAGGAAAAGGATTAAAATGCGAATTCGAATGGTGGCACTACTTATGTGCCGATTTGGCCACTCAAACTATACCGGAGGTGTGAGGGGGGGGGGGGGGGGCCTTGGATATATCAAAATACCAAAATAAATAAATATATCATCAAATAGAAAATAGGTGAACAAGTGAACTGGAAACTGAATAACCAACTTAAATAAATATAATTGATATAAACTTCTTATTCTATACCTATTTTATCTATCCAATCGCGAACGTTCATTTGCAACAATTGACCGTACAATATATTACGGTATTTGGATGCACGTGCGTACAAAAATCCTGTATTGTCTGTACATGTATTTGGACGCACGCGCGTACAAAAACTCCTGTATTTTCTGTAATTAGACGGTTCAACAATCCCATGTTAAAATTACGATAAAGCCCGAAACGCGTGAAAATGTTCCGAATGTAAATCGGATGAAGTAGGCGCTCTATGTACAGATTTTGATTATGCGTCTTGAAATCTGGATTTAATTTGAGTTTGTTTTTTTTTTTGCTTACAAAACACAAAAACGATTTAAGGGATAACAATGCTATCTGCGTTAGATATTAAAACGTTCGTTAATAATCCAAATCTTAAAAATACAGTAAAAAGGATCATCAGATGTTGGAATATTTGAAAAGTCGCTAAAAGAAGCCGTTCCGGACGAAACCTAGAAATTGGTATCAGCCCTGACTGTCTGAATAGCTACCTCAACAGTTTTTGTTTAACGGTTAAGAAACAAAATGGAGAAGATTATGAATGGCAACGGACGGGCGGTCAGCATCCAAAACATGTCTGCTCTATAATTCATTTTTCGTCGGATCTTCACCACACTTGCTGACAATGTTTGTGGGCATTACATCTCGGCCAATTTCGATAACCAGCCAAATTGTACTAGGCCCTCTTTGATTATGGTCCTTGAATTACTCGAAAAACGGGGTATTTAGCCTTGTCCGCTCTGTTAAGTCGAACAGTTTTCATCCGATCATCACCAAACTTGCTGACAATGTTTGTGGGCATAATATCTCAGCCAAGTATTGTTACCATCCAAATCGCCAAATGGCTGTTGTAGGGAGGTTGCACCATATACTCGTACCCAGCTGAGAAAACCATATTGAACTCGCCTAGCGGTTCGTCCAATATGGTTTTCTCAGCTGGGTACTCGTCCAAATATATCTCCGTATTGTACAGAACAATGTTAAATAACCTAACATTATTTAAAACTCTTAGGGCTAATAACGTAAAATACATAGTCGACAAAACGGTCTATAATTAAAATGCTCACAATTACTCACGTTTTTAACACCCAGTAAATGAAACTTTGATACCTCGACGTTACTTTAATTAGGTGTCTAAATTTGTAAATAGGAATTTTAGGAAATTTGGAAAAATTTAGTTTTATTTAGTTTTAAATGAATCATTAAAAACACTGTAAGCACTTACTTACCGAGTCTAAGCTGTCTGAAGAGTTGTAAGATCACATCACAGAATTCTACTCATGTTTTAAGTAATAGTACATTTTATGTTTTACGTAATAGTACATTTATTCTCCTGATTAATCCCCCACAGTGCACATTGTTTGTATTAACAAGTTTCAAACTATGATACGCGCGCATATGTCACCCACTACTCCCGTTTTGATGCATCTTCTGATTTGCGATAAAAGCGCGGTGGCACACAGTGTCTTCAAAGGATTGCGTTAATTACATGTGAAATAGTGATAAAGTGTCTGTGGTGATATCTCTCATGTGATTCTCAAAGGAGCTAAGGAGCTTATCTAGGACCTACATGTGGTATAATAAATAATTAACACTTATTATCTCGTCCGCACTCTATCTCTATACTACCTCCATGGTATTAGTGCCAGATCAACAGAGCTAGAGGTCAAGGTCAATAAAACTAAATGCCTCAATCAACCTAGGCAGCATGCAAGACATCCACATAGAAGGACAAACAATTGAAGATGTTGACACCTTCATATATTTGGGCAGCATTGTCAGCAAGACAGGGGGAACAGAGGTAGACATCAAGGCCAGAATAGGAAAAGCCCGCCACGCGCTTGCAACACTGACGCTAGTGTGGAAAAATCACAACATCCACCTGAAAACCAAGATCAGACTCTTCAACAACAACGTGAAGACAGTCCTCCTTTACGGCGCTGAAACCTGGAGAAGAAACAAACACCTGGACCAGAGTCTGCAAGTATTCATCAACAACTTCTTGAGACAAATCTTGCAGATACGGTTGCCTGTGAAGATTTTCAACCAGCAATTCTGGGCAAGAACACAACAGCAACCGGTCACTGATTCCATACTGCAGAAGAAATTGCAATGGATCGAGCACACACTGCGTAGAGCCCAGCGAAACATAGCGAGACAAGCCGTGGTCTTTAATCCTCAAGGCATAAGGAGAAGAGGAAGGCTCACAAATTCTTCGCGCAGAACTCTGGATATTGAGCTCCGCAAAGTGAAGATATCATGGGGAGAGACAATAGCCCGGGCCATGGACCGAAATAGATGGAGAGCTCTGGTGAAGGCTCTATGCTCCGATTGGAGTAAAGAGGATTAAGTATTAAGTAAGTAAGTAAGAAAGTATATTGAACCGCGAATGAAATCCGCTTTAAGTAAAAAATAAATATATCTCGGTGGCAAAGCTGCTTTAGAATTATTTTTGTCTAGAAAGCGTGTAGGATCGTTCTGACCTATCTAGGACAGACAACATTTTTAAAAGATTAGTTTTTATGTCAGAATGTGTGTCATCCATATTGTCATCACCATTTGAGTTTTTATATAGTTATATAAATCATTTGAATCGGCACTTTCATTAGTTTATCTTTTCAGAGCTTTTGCAGTGCAACAGTATATTTAGATTATTTTACAAAATAAGGTTCTTGGGATTATAAATAATTGGTCTAAAATTCAGTAGGTTAATTATAAGTACAGAAATTTGCTGTTCAAAATCTTAATACAGATCATCAAGTTTATTTTCATGAAAAATATCAGAAGTTGTATAAATGAAGTATTGCACTGTTTTAGTCCGTGAGTAAGATTTACCAAATAAGCATATTTTCTAGTTGTAAAAGTATTAATGCCAGTCTAAATCTTCCAAATGGACCATCGATCGAATCAGAGTCACTCAAAATGATAATTTTTGAAAGACCCTGATCGAATATTAATCTGTTTTCAGGTGGCAAATAGACCACACCATACAAAACACAAACGGATCTCTATGTTTAAAGTATACATCAAATGGTTAAGAACACAGAGACCAAGGAATAAATTTTTGTGTCTTGAAACCCTACAACATCATACCTATCTATCAAGGAAATAGATCAGGTATAATTCCAGATATATGTCGATCTATTATGTCGGTAAATAGATATACGCAGCTAATGTTTACCGACTTTAAACAGAATTTGTATCTTGTATCTTGTAACTTTAAAAGAAAGAATTCTCAAATCAAAAGATTTATCACCATTCACTTTATAATCTGTATTTAAAGAAGGCAAAACCTCTAAATTGATTGATTGATTGATTTATTTATTTAATGTCTCGCCATTTAAAAACATATAAAATACACAGACATAAAAGTATGTATAAACAGTAAAACATGTAAGTGGTCATTCAAAGTGAATTATACGAGACTATATATTCAACAAACTCTTCAATACTATTCTAATATTATAAAACTGTTTCTGTAAAAGGTATATGATCTTATTGCTCTGTCACATATCAGATCATAACATTATAGTTCACTTATTACGACTTGTGTTTTACATGCCATGCCTTTTTGTTTCCATTACGTTTGTTAATGATTCACCTGGAGAGGATTACTTTTATTTACACTGTCCCGTGTCTTTGGAACATGGTGGGGGTAAGAGTGAGGTTGGGTGCGCACCATAAACCGGTTTAAGCTCCCCAGTGGTGTTTTTGCCACTGACCGTTCCAAGGCGGTGCCCCACTGTGTTCCTTTGTTTGTTCGTTTTGTCCTCTTGTGTGTGTGTGTTTGTGTTTGTGGTGTGCACGTCTGCGTGCTGTGGGTTTCGTTTTGGGTAGGCTGCGTTTTTGGTACGTGGCATTCCCTGTTTGATATTTGTCTTTGTTTTTTATTGCAAATGTAATCTAGTCTTTAATAATAAATAACTATTTTAAGTTTCAAGTCTTTAGTAGGGACATTTGACTTTATCGGACACTTTTATTTAACCAAACATTTTAAGTTAAAAAAGGGCAAAAATCTGTCAAAATTAAATTGAGAGTTACGGAGATTGTTTCTCCTGATGTAGACCCTGACAGCAAGTAACTAATTAAAGTCGAGCTAAAAACCAGGGAATGCCAATGCAGCTGTCACAGTCTGTATTATGCTACAATCTTTGACAGTCACTTCCGCACATCCTGCCGAAACACCACATCTCACTCACCGATGCTCAGAGCGGTCCACCAAGGGCGCAATCCGCAAGGGGTTGATCAATTTGACTAACTCATATACTTAATTGTTTCAACTGCTAATAGATATTTTTAATATCAAACTTTTGTGACAGTTCAACAAGACCATTCAGTACTATTAAAAGATATTAACTGGCACAATAAAACAACTTCCTAGCTACGATAATAGTCATACATGTTTTATGTTCCCTTATCACTAATTTCTTATATCAGTTATCGTTTTCTTAGCCTTATACATAACACATTGTATTGATTTTGTATACTCTCTATACTTTATTAAAACGAGAGTATTTATAAATCATGGCCTAAAATACATTTTGTGTAAAATTCTATGTTCTTTATACATTTCAATTCCAACTAACAATCACGCCTTATATAGCTGTACTTTCGTTTCTATTCTATTGTGTATTAATTTTCACAAGTTTCGTCGTATTGCCTCGAGCTTGCGATTATCGGATTGTGTCTAATGTATAATAAGGCCCGTCTTCGTCACCTGACACCCATCTGCAAAATTCGTTTCGTTGCAATATCTCTTGACAGACCTTTCTTCCCGAGTGGATCTCTGTGAACGTTGTTTGTTCGGTTTGTTTCCCTGCTGTCCCTGAGACCAGCAAATGAATTTGATATGGAGAAATCTACTAGAACTGTAAAACTTGTTACCTAGGACTATTACTTTTGTTAAATGCGTGTGTTTATTGACATTGTGACTTGATATCGCTGGGCCATTTTATTACAGTCCTCGAAATGAATGGTTTTCCAAGTTTCCTGATTCTAAATTGCATAGTACATTTCCTACATAAAGTTCCTGTTTCGAACACGGTTATAGTTTTGAGTGTAAAACGGGTCATTTCTACATCTTTTCATGGTGGCAAGTTTACGACGGTACTCTTCTACTTTAGTCGGAAAATGTTCATAGCAGCCAGATTTCTTTATGTTAACTCTAATTCCGACTTCGCGAATGTTATCACGTCTACTATTTGGTTTGAATTTAAAGTCCCACCACAGAATATTCGTATTCTTGTGTGTTTCTATGATGGTGAATATACCTGATTTGCATTGAAAAATTGAGATATACAAGCATCTACATTGTTTTTTTACAGCTACAAATAGAGTGACCATTATTAAGATAAAAATTTTAGTATTTACCATTTAAACATTTTATTAAAATAGAACTGTAGCATGCACAGTCTTTAAAGATCCAACAGAACCTAGTGACCTACCTTTTTCGCCCACATGATTTTCAAGTAAATCATTGAATATGATACAGCTAAACCGCGAAATGGGCGAACAACTTAAGGAGTTACTGCATTTTCACAACTTCATCTGTTAATTCGTTATATTTTCATTTTATTCAGTCAATATATAATTAGCTTTATAGTTTTAAAAACACAGTCTAATATCTTACCCTTTAGAAACAATTTTAATCAATACACCAAGCATTTTGTATATCGCTTCATTAATTGAATAACATGTTTAAATACATATGCCAATTTCATTTGTAATTCAATTTAGCAGACGAAGTTTCTTTTGTGATTGTGCACAGTAGATTCCATATTTTCCGCCCCACTGGGGCGGGAATTCCAAAAATAGTGCAAATGACAATAAAAGCATGAAACTTTCAGGAAATAATAACTAGACCATGGGAACTTCAAAAGATAAGTGGGCCCTTAACTATCTCTGCTCAATCAAAATGGCCGCCATTTTCAAAATGGCCGCCTAAAATTAGTCTACAAGAATACATAACCCGCCGTTACATGACTGAAATACTTTTGAAGAACGGCGTTAAACCCAAAACAAACAAACAAGAATACATAAGATTGAAAAAAAAGCTACCAGGGAGGGGGGGGGGTGCTTGTTGCATTTATATTTATCTAATATGGCTTTAATTCTTTGAGAACTCCCAATAGTAAATATTTAAACTGTTTCAGGTAATGTAAACAAGATGGTGACCATTTCAAAATGGCCGTCAGTGCTTTAACTTGAAATATACATTTGGTTAATGAATACATGTCAAAATATTAATAATCATCGAGCATTGACTGAAATATAGGTATGTTGTTAGACTTACATCAATACATACATTTTTGTAATTATATTTATTTAACAAATAATCAAGGCCTCCGAGGGGTTTATCGTCTGATTTACCACGGTTCAGAGTTCTGATGCGTAGGAATTGAACCACGAGGGCGTTAACCCGAGTGGTTAAATACTGAATCATCTGAATGATGAACCATGGTAAATTAGAGAATAAATCACAAGAAGGCATTGATTGCTTTCATTCTGACATGCTCATTGACATATTTTAATAAATAGTATGTTAGACTTTATTTACCCGATGAGTAATTATCGAACGTCATGTGTCACTTTGACGTCATAATTGTTGTCATAATGCTCTCTTACCATCAGCCGTTGTTTATCGCAGAATATACAGAGCTTGATTTCATTTCCTTCTTTGTTTAACTGGAAACCAAACCGAGTCATATTAGAAATTGATAATAATGATGTTATTTGTAATGATGACGGCAGTTTTCAAAATGGCTGACCTAATGAAGTCCAAATCATAAGTAAAATTTTCATCTAATCTTCATTAATCTATTTATCAAAGGTCTGTCAATACATTTCACATTAATTTATTGGTAATATCAATATCATAAGCAGTTTATACAAATGGATAATATTTATATATGAAAAATATATACATATATCTGATATCTACATATATCTGAATGTATTGTATTTGATGTTATATTATGAAGAGGTGCAATATATTTATATATATTTTGATTAGAAGATACCTGATTTGTGTCCATGTAAATTGTCAAATCTTGACATTGTTACTAATGAAGACTTAAACATGTAATTCTGCTATTCTGATACATTTTACCATTTAATCGTTGAATTAACCTAGCAGTTACACGAACATAGCAAAGTGCAAGTTAAATTCACCCTGAAGCAGCTACAGGGTCTAGAGGCGCATGCTTTTTTCTGACAGCCACACTTCTGAAGTTCTTGACAAGATGCTGAAACTACTGGCAGAATGGTTTTATTTGTTTGCTATCTAGACATTCCCGACCCCATTCCACAACATCTGGCAGAACTGGTATAGCTGACATTTATTGTGCCCATATATGTCCAGCCTGATATGCAGCACGCTTTGAATGTTGATGCAACGCATCTTGAGTTGGTGGAATCCTATCATATGGCCTTTGTTTCTTGGCAAAAACGATCAAGTCTAGCCTGATTAACATTAACACATGAACTAGATCTGTCATATAAAAGTACTACAAACTGCTTAAGAATGTCCATATTTTCAATGGTAATGGCCTTTGGTCTGTTGGATAATCTACAATTGTGTTTGTAGCGTCTTAATACACACACCACGTGTTCCACGCTGACAATTTTCCTTTACCGCTGAAGGAAGAAACCGTTTCACATCCTGTGAATGCATGGAAAAATGGAAGACCAAACGCCTTTTTATCAGATTTACACACAATATCAGGTATTGGAACCCATCTAAAGTGCTTGCCATGACCAAATGAGATCCAAAGTTCTTTTAAATTGGGTTTTCTAAAGCAGGAAATAGCAAGAACAACAATCATAATTAAAAGTACTGACACAGAGGTTGTTGTTCTAGATATTTTCTGCTTTAGTAAACCCAATTTAGAAGAACTTTGGATCTCATTTGGGCATGGCAAACACTTTCGACGGGTTCCAATACATGATATTGTGCGTGAACTTGATAAAAAAGCGTTTGGTCTTCCATTTTTCCATGCATTCACAGGATGTGAAACGGTTTCTTCCTTCAGCGGAAAGGAAAATTGTCAGCGTGGAACATGTGGTACATGTATGAAGACGCTACAAACACATTTTATAGGTTGTCCAACAGACCAGAGGCCATTATCATTGAAGATATGGACATTCTTAAGCAGTGCTGCATATCAAGCTGGACATATATGGGCATAATAAATGTCAGTTATATCAGTCCTGCCAGATGTTGTGGAATGGGGTTGGGAATATCTAGATAACAAACAAATAAAACCGTTCTGGTTTTCAATGCCAGTAGTTTCAGCATCTTGTCAAGAACTTCAAAAGTGTGGCTGTCACAAAAAAAAAACATAAGACTCTAGATTCTGTATCTGCTTCAGGGTGAACTTGCACTTTGCTATGCTCGTGTAACTGCTAGGTTAATTCAATGATTAAAGTAAAATGTATCAGAATAGCAGAATTACATGTTCAAGTCTTCATTAGTAACAATGTCATGATTGTGACAATTTACATGGACACAAATCTGGTATCTTCTAATCAAGATATATATAAATATACTGCACCTCTACATAACTATTTTATGACATCAAATAAAATACATTCAGATATATGCAGATATCAGATATATATTTGCAAATATATGTATAAATATTATCCATTTGTGTAAACTGCTTATGATATTGATATTACCAATGAAATTTATTAATAGACCCTTAACAAACAGATTAATGAAGATTAGATGAAAATTTTACTTATGATTTGGACTTCATTTGGTCGGCCATTTTGAAAACTGCCATCATCATTACAAATATTATATTTATTATCAAATAATTTTAATTACAAAATGTATATATTGTTGTCAGTCTAACAACATACGTATCCTTCAGTCAATGCTCGATGATTATTAATATTTTCACATTTGTTCATTAACCATATGTATATTTCTAGTTATGGCACTGGCGGCCATTTTGAAAATGGTCACCATCTTGTTTACATTACCTGAAATAATTCAAATATTTACTCTTGGGAGTTCTCAAAGAATTAAAGCCATATTAGGCAACTATAAATGCAACAAGGCCCCCCTTTATTTCAATCTTATGTATTCTTGCAGACTAATTTTAGGCGGCCATTTTGAAAATGGCGGCCATCTTGATTGAGCAGAGATAATTAAGAGCCCACTTCACTTTTGAAGTTCCTATGGTCTAGTTATTATTTCCTGAAAGTTTCATGCTTGTATCATCATTTGCACTTTTTTTGGAATTCCCGCCCCACTATTAAGGAAAATGGCGGGAAATATGAATATTCAATGCAATAGATTCACTGGCCTATGGTGAATATTTATGGTCGTTATTGATATGCGGAATCGCATTTATCGCGTTGGGGGCAGTTAGATTTGCCCTTGTCCTGGACAATTCTCTTTTCTTTCCATCCATCCCAATTTGTATCATTCATATCTCAAAATCTATTTGAACCACAAGATTGTTTTTCAGTACGGAAAGCTGTGCACCAGTAAACAGTCAGGCCAGAGTTATGGCCCTGGACTTAGTCGAAAATAGGCATAAAAAGGGCCTAAGTTTGTAGCTCAAAAATTATTTGACCCAGTATTATTACTTTACAGGAATATTGTTAAGCATGTGAAGGTTTGCATCTAGGGTTTTGTTAGAGATATCACACGGTCTTACCAGAGTTATGGCCTTTCACTTAGTAAACAAATATTCATAAAAAGGCATAAAGGTTTTATCGCACATATCTGAAAAAGTTACAACACAGGAAAATTATTCAGCATGTGGAGTTGAGCAAATGGGATTTTGTTCTGAACTTTTATCAGTCAGACTAGAGTTATGACCCTTGATTGTTAAAAATAAAATTAAATGCGATACAAGTTTGTTTCACTTATATTTCAAAAGCTATTTAAATTAGAGTAATAAAACTATTAGGGGATTGTTCTATAGCATGTGAAGTTGCGCACCTGGTGTTCAGTTTGGGTCAGCCAGATAGGATTTATGGTCTTTGACTTAGCGAAAAATACACATAAATATTATAAAGTGCCTATGTTGTTTATATCTTAGGGCGATGGAGCGTAATAACTCTATTGCATAGTTTGTACTCCATGCAATGCATTTAAACTTTCAAAACAACTAGAGTATGACGCGTACGACACTTCTGGATTTCGATGCAGTAAATATATGGAAGGCTTGTCCGTGTAACGTATCTACGGGCGGTGCGGACTACTCGTGCCTTTTACTTACAAGACAGTCACACTAACGCCAACGCGAACTTCCACTTCATGCATCTGAGTCATCCGAAGTGTTCCAGTGGAAAGTGAACGCTCTAATATAATATTGTCAGAGAACAGGTAGGGTTTTGTGAGTAGCACAACCAGAGGCGGTAAGGTCTGCTTTAACTATCATGTTGCTCATTACGGAGTTTATTGAGTGGGACCTGATCTCAACTGCCAGAGTGATCCGATACTTGGATCGGGATATTCCGTCATTTTCCGTTTACACCAACTCATTTCTGAAGTCGTTCTGTAAATGTTGACACCATGACAAGTAATTAACTTTGACGAAAGACACGTATTTTACTTCATTCACAGACTATTATAGTTAATAATAAATAATCTGTATCGAAACTGTTCATCTTGAAATCATTTAATTAAAAACGTTACAAGTGGCGGATGATAATCATGAAAATGAACATTCTGAAGTAATTTTCATTTTCTTCCGATGACTCAATTCAAGAAATAGCGATGTGGAGTAATTCTGACGATGACTGGCAAAGTTTTTGATGTAAAAAGTCAAACGTGAGGAAAATAATTAAAATGCGAATTCGAATGGTTGCACTACTCATGTGCCGATTTGACCACTGAAACTATACTGGAGGGTCCTTGGATATATCGAAAAGATCCGTTAAGAATCGTTGATTTCTATGTTTTAAAAATCATTGTCCAGATTGTGAATATAATTTAACTTTCAAATGTAGCAGAGGACTTTCAAATCAGATTCAAATCTGTTTAATAAATAAATAAATAAATAAATAAGTGAACAAGGGGATTGGTAACTGAATAACTAACTTAAATGAATATAATTAATATGAACATATTATTTAAGTCTCTTTATTAGGGCTAATAACGTAAACTACATAGGCAACAAAACGGTTTATAATCAAAATGCTCCAAATTGCTCACGTTTTTAAAACCCAGTAAATTAGAATTTGATAAATTTGATACTTTGACTTTACTTTAGATACGTGTTTAAATTTTGTCGGAAATTTAAGGAAATTTGGAAGAATTTAGTTTTAAACGAGTCATTAAAAAACTGTAAGCACTTACATTACCGAGTCTAAGCTGTCTGAAGAGCTATAAGATCAAAGAATGCTACTCATGTATAAGTAATAATACATTAATTCTCCCAATGAATCCCCCACAGTGCGTATTGTTTGTATTAACTAGTTTCAAACTAAGACACTCGTGCATATGTCACCCACTACTTCCGTTTTGTTAAAATTTTGATGCATCTGCTGATAAAAGCGCGGTGTCACATAGTCTTCAAAGGATTGCGTACATATTAAATAGTGATAGTTAGGTGTCTGTGGTGATATCTCTCATAGGATAATGAAAGATCTCATCTAGGAACTACATGTTGTAGTATAAATAATTAACACAAATTATCTCGTCCGCAGTCTATTTCTAAACTACCTCCGTGGTATAAGTGCGAGTTCAACAGGGCTAAAAGTCAACGTCAACAAAACTAAATCTCTCAGGATCAACCCAGGTGGCATGCTAGGCATCCACATGGAAGGACAAGCCATTGAAGATGTTGACATCTTCACATATTTGGGCAGCATTATCAGCAAGACATGGGGTACAGAGGAAGACATTAAGGCCAGAATAAGAAAGGCCAGTGTGGAAAATTTACAACATTCATATGAAAACCAAGATCACATTCTTTAACACCAACGTGAAAACAGTCCTCCTTTACGGCGCAGAAATCTGGAGAATGAACAATCTCCTGGTCCAGAGTCTGCAAGCATTCATCAACAACTGCTTGAGAAAAATCTTACAGATACAGTGGCCTGAGAAGATCTCCAAACAGGAACTCTGGGCAAAAACACAACAGCAACCGGTAACTGACTCCACACTGCAGTAGAAATGACGACGGATCGGACACTCGCTGCGAGACATGCCCTGGACTGGAATCCCCAAGGCACAAGGAGAAGAGGAAGGTCCACAAATTTCGGCGCAGAACTCTGGATATTGAGCTTCGCAAAGCGAAGATACCATTGGAGAGGCCAAAGCCCGGGCCATAGACCGAAATAGATGGAGAGCTGTGGTGAAAGCCCTATGCTGCGATTGGAGTGAAGAGAATTTAGTAAGTATGTAATTAAGTATGTTTATTGAACCGCGAATGAAATCCGCTGTAAGTCAAAAATAAATATATCTCGGTGGCAAAGCTGCATTAGGATTTTTGTCATGAAAGCGTGTAGGAACGTTCTGACCTATCTAGGACAGACAACATTTTTAAAACATCAGCTTTTATGACAGAATGTTTGTCATCCATATTATCATCACCATTTGAGTGTTTAAGTAGTATATATTAATCATTTAAATCGGCATTTCATTAATTGTTCTTTTTTCTGTCCAGAGCTTTTATAGTGCAACCGTATATTTAGGTTATTTTATAAAACAAGGTTATTGGGATTATAAATAATTGGACCACTTAAAATTCAGTAGGTTAATTATAGGTACAGAAATTTGCTGTTAAAAATCGAAATTCAGATCATCAAGTTTATTTATTTGAAAAATATCAAAAGTTATATAAATGAAGTATGGCACTGTTTTAGTCCGTGTGTTAAATTTACCAAACAAGCATATTTGCTAGTAGAATGGGTATTAATGTCAGTTAAAATCTCCCAAATGGACCATCGATCGAATCAGCGATTCTCAAAATGATCAGTTTCGAAAGACCCTGATCGAATAATCTGTTTTCAGTTGCAAATGGACCACACCATAAAACACAAAAGGGTTTCTAGGTTTAAAGTATACATCAAATGTTAAGGACACAGAGTTCAAGGAATAAATTTTTGTGTCGTTAACCCTACAACATCATACGTTCCTATCAAGGAAATAGATAGAGAATATTAGGTTACTGTCTTATAAATTTAAATTTATTAAGTGAGTCGGAGAAAATATAAAAGTCGAGGCTCTGCCGAGACTTTTATTTTTTCGTAGACGAACTTAATAAATTTAAATTTATAAGACAGTAACCTAATGTTCTATTTATCCTACCTCCAGATCTAAAATCATTTTTTAATTAAAATTCAAAATTTACCACCAACTAGATCTGAGTCTGTCTTGCACAGAAATTAATACGCCCCACAATTACACAAACAGGTCTTTAAAATAAAAATATTATAAAATTAGAGCCGAAAAACAAAGGCTAACCTTGTTCTGCTTTGTGTCTGACTTCTCTGTTCTGCTGAACATTAAAGAATAATTTTAATTTGCTGCCAAGTGAAGTTTTGTCCGAAGTTCAGTTGAATGTCGGATTGCCCATCCTCACCAAGCAAACGATTGACGAGACTTATATACACGCCATATCGCCGCTTGACAAAACGAATAGGCAAACCGTTTCCTCGATGATTTTATTCAATAACACTCCATTACAGATGCAATATATTCCTAGATTGACGAGTAGAAAGCTAAAATTCTGAACAAACGCTATACATGAGTCACTTTCCGTTTCTCCGAGCGTTTCCGTTATAAAAACTTTTTGTAGTAATTGCAAGTACGGTATGCATACACTATACATTTGTGATGGTCTCACATACCTAATAAAAGCGCGTTTATGAAAATAATTGCATAAATATGTCTTTTAGCAGTTATTCTCAAAAACAAGATGGCGTCGTTTTAAAAAAAAAATCCAAAAAGTAGTCCGCCAAGCTTTATTTAGTCACTGACCAGATAAAGCAAAATTTATCTGACCCCTTGATTTTTGCCTTTATTTTGCATGAAGGTAGGATAAATCAGGTATAACTGTACTGGTGCAATTCCACATACATGTCGATCTATTATGTCGATCAATAGATATACGTACCTGATATCTACCGACTTTCAACAAAATTTGTATGCAAAAATTGTAAATTGATTTAACAATCACGCCTTATATAGCTGTACTTTCATTTCTATTTCATTGTGTATTTTCACAAGTGTCGTCATATTGCCTCGAGCTTGCGATTATCGGATTGTGTCTAATTATAATAAGGCCCGTCTTAGTCACCTGAACTCGTTTCGTCGCAATATCTCTTGACAGACCTTTCTTCTTGAGTGGATCTCTATGAACGTTGATTGTTCGGCTTGTTCACTGCTGTCCCTGAGACAGCAAATGAATTTGGTATGGTGAAATCTACTAAAACCTTAAAACTATTACTTAAAACCTTATTTTTGTTAAATGCGTGTGTTTATTGACATTGTGAGCTGATGTAGCTGGGTCATTTTATTTCAGTCCTCGAGATGAATTGTTTTCAAAATTTCCTGATTCTAAATTGCAAAGTAAATTTCCTACATGAAGTTCCTGTTTCGAACAAGGTTATAGTTTTGAGTGTTAAATGGGTCGTTTCTGTATCTTTTCGTTATAGGAAACAGTTTAAGCCGGTACTCTTCTACTTTAGTCGGAAAATGATCATTAACATAGCAGCCAGCTTTCTTTATGTTAACTCTAATTCCGACTTTACGAATGTTATCACGTCTACTATTTGGTATGAATTTAAAGCCCCACCACAGAATATTCGTATTCTTGTGTGTTTCTATGATGGTGAATATACCTGATTTGCATTGAAAATTTGAGATATACAAGTATCTACATTGTTTTTTTTTTTTACATCTGCAAATAGAATGACCCTAACAAAGATAAATATTTTAGTATTTACCATTTAAACATTTTATTAAAATAAAACTGTAGCATGCACAGTCTTTAAAGATCCAGCAGTACCTAGTGATCTACCTTTTTCGCCCACATGAGTTTCAAGTAAATCATTGAATATGACACAGCTAAACCGCAAAATGGGCGAACAACTAAAGGCCCTTCCTGAGTCACTGTATTTTCACAATTTCATCTGTTAATTCGTTTTATTTTTATTTTATTCAGTCAATATATAATTAGCTTTATAGTTTTAAAAACACAGCTTAATATCTTACCCTTAAGAAACACTTTTAATCAATACACCCATCATTTTGTATATCGCTTCATTAATTCAATAACACGTTTAGATAATAAACACTCAAATCGTGACATCCTTAATATCATTGTCAGATTGTATTTGTAGAGATAGATACCAGTTAATTGTTTTTCTCTCACCCTGTATAATTACTGGCAGGGAAATATGGTAGAAAACAATTGTTCTCTGAAGAAGGCATAGGAAATATAGATCAATATAATCGAACCTTTGCTAATCCTGCCGACACCGCAAATGGCAGTCTATGTGCGCCGCTGTGGAGCACTGTGTGAAAATTTTGCCGCTGACAACGATTTATAGCGTCACTTATCTCATTCTTTTCCCCGCTTACATGTTTTGCTTTAACTTAAATGTTTTTCTCAAGAATAAGTAGCATCAAATGTCGTATGAGTGTCATGACTTTTATTTTTATTCAAAACGTCTACAGCGCAAGATTGTCAGATCTTAGTACAATTGTCCTACTTTTCAAAATTTCTCCCCATGTATAAAATGCAAATAGTATCGGAATGAGTTCAGGATACGTGATACCTTTATACACTGATTCCGCCCAATTACTTTTCCATTTATACATGGTCAAAAACCTTTGAGATAGCACCCACATCATAAGCTTTTGTAACCCGACGCATGTGTATAGAGCTATTAAAACTGATCATTCACTCATTCTGATCATGAAATAAAAATATTCTATTTAATTCATTTAACAATCGCATCCGCACTTTATCGTCATTGATCATATCCTTAGTTATCTGAAAGAAATGATGCGGCTTTTAGCTCGGACTATTTTGTCATAAAAAGTACGATTAAATGAAGGTCCTGCAGGAATAGCTTCGGCAATAAAATTGAATAAAACCACTGTTGCCTGAAGTTACCATAGTTTGAGAGTCTTAAGGTCATTATTGCAGATTTTGCTTTAAGAACTTTGTCCTTTGTGACTCTTACCATTACATTCAATGCTTTACTAGTCCTATAAAAGAGGCCTACCCATTTATCTTCACTTTAGGGAACATTCAAAGCGGTGTATACGCTACCTAAATATTGCATAAGAAATTTACAACTGCTGTAATTGGAATTTTTCATAAAAATGTCTAGAAGGTGGTCAAAATCATTTTTAACCACTGAAGAAATGTCTACAGATTTTTTTAAGAAGCAAGAGCAAAACGCACCTTGTGGTATAAAGTATTTCTGTTTACATGAAAGATACATAAATGTAAGAAACCGGAAAGGAAACGTATAAAGATAAAATGTATTGACTCGTATTATATCATTTCGCAATAATCCTTTTGCAATCTGACTTTTTACTGTGATCGCACATATTCAAGCACATTAATTTTAAAATATTTTCTTTCTAGAATATATCCGCTTGCAGAGTATATGACACTGTTATTTTATGAAAGGAATATCCTACAAGCTATAAATGCTAATATATTCATCTTTCTTTACTTTTGATTTTCAAAACCAGGTTTTATCACTTTGATTTCCAACAATCCGGACTATTTACAAGCTATGATATGTACTTCGTAACATTCCAAAGGTAAATAGTATCTCTTGAAAGGTTGATTGCATGATATGGAATATTAACAGAATAACAAAAAGTGACCTATCCCTAAAATAATAAAAATAATAATAATTCAAAGCCCTTTTGAGTAGTTTTCAAGTGCAAATGCATTACAAACCAATAAATATTTTCAAAAGCTGTTACAATTAAGATAAAAGTTGAGAATTAACTTATAAAGTATATTCAGCACCATTTGATTCTCAGAAACAATTCTCTAGAATTTTAAACTTATATTTATATAACAGGGGAAAAATTTGAACATTTACACTTCAGAATGCTCAAGTAAAATGCCTCAAACCCTATATTTGACAACAAACTAACTGTTCATCTATTTATGCGGACACAATGTGATTCACGGACTATTTTTCATGCAGTAAGCTACAACTTTAACAAATAAAACAATCTTGTCGCATCAATCAAAATACAAAAAAAAAACACAAATGAAAGATACATACGAAGCCTGTATCCCTGTAATAAATATTTCCGATTTTAAATGTTTAAAATGTATAAAGTGTAGTATGATTAAATGTAAAAGAAAAGACAAAAGAACTGGGTAACAATGAGCAACGAATATGCAATTATTTTCTGGCAGTCTGATTATAGATTTTGGCATAGAAATGAGTAGTAACAAAAGTCTTACTGTTTAAGAAAAAACCATTCAAAAATGAAAATATACTTTTGTATGATTGTTAAATTTTGTGTGAAGATTACTCATATAATAGGAGCGACTCCTCCAGGAGACTGCTAGTAACTTTTAGTTGTAGGATAGTGGAGGATACAGACGACACTCCAATTCCAAAAGTTTCATGACTCTTAATCCAAATCTTGATCGTAAATTTTAGTTGGAAAAGCAGGAGATCGAACGCACAACCCCTGGTTTCACAGTCACACAGTGTTACGACTGGACCAACCACTGCGTTCTCTCTTAACTTCTAAATTTCGTTAAAACTCAATTTTAATTTCATGGTAATGTTCCGTACTAAAATCAATGGGTGATGCATAGTGCTTTTCAAACACGTCATTACAGGGGTTCAATTATTTTTGTTTCAGGGGGTTGGTGATTGAATGATCATTGGAGTACGAAACAATAGGAAGACTCAAGGTATTCATTTTTTTCTCATTCTGATACCAGTTACGATGTTATCACTGACATAGTTGTATAATATACGTAGTATGCAAATAATTCCATTAAATTTCATGGAAAAGCCTTGAAATTATATAATTACTGCAGGAGAAAAGGTAAGTAAATAGCTTGACTTTATCCTGACATTATACATAAGTAAGTAAATGTATGACCGAAAACTTACGTTCTGCGTTTTCAAATATTCCAATGTTTGCAAACAATCGATTCAATAGATTCACAGTACAACATGATATGAAAGCTTCTTTACGTTTTGACACATTATTATCAAAATGTTAAATAAGAGACTGTTGCCGGCAAATAAATGTTTAGAAGGCGATTATCATCTTGTTGGACCTTAATAGAGTTTTGAGTATATTCACAGAGGATGTGTCATAAAATAAACACCCCCATAGTCTTTCTACTTACATAAGAGTATGTTATGCTATGAAAATACTGTTGGCATTCAACACTTTGCGCTCTTGACATTTTCATATACATAAACTATACTGAGTGAAACACTTTTGCTATATTGTAGTTTTTGTATTGTAGAATCATTCCTATGCATGGATATGATCGAACAACCATTTCGCGGAAGTGTTTAAGAGCCTATGAAAAAAGTAGAATGTCCGAGGATAAAACCCTATTCACCCAACCCAGATACAACAAACGTTTTCATTTAACAACTACAAATTACTGCAAACATGAATTTCGAGATTTGGCAATTTAAATGTTTTGTGATATCATCCATTAACCATATATCGCTTTGAAACATTAGAGGTAGAGCGTCAGGTTCGGGTGCCAGAGGTCATGGTTCACTTACCGACAGCGTCATCCAAAGGCTTGAATAATCGTACCAATAACTCGCTTGCTTGGCACTCAGTATTAACAGGAAAAATGACTCCTCTTCTCTCAAACCCTTGTGACGATGGTTCCTGCTAGAAACGAGATGTGGAGAATAATTTATTCAAGCTGCAGAATTTGTTTCACAATCGACCTAAAATGAATTAATGTGAACTAGCCATGCTTGTTGTTATTTCTTACTAGGTATAGATACCGTTCATTATAATGTCTGGTTCAATAGTCTACAGCTTCGAATCAAAAGCTTCTTCATCCCTTGTGTTTCGCTCAGTGTAATTTGTATTTATACAATTGTTAAAAGCACAAAAGTTTAATGTGAGTCTCAATATTTCCATAGCATAGCATAAGGAGGGTAATAGAGTGTTTATTTTACAGCACATCTACTCTGAAGATAATTATAAGGTCCAACTAAATAATAACAGCTTTTTTAAAAATCATATGTAAATAACAGCACATCACATTGTTATAAAAGATCTCTGATTTAATCCTCCGGTAACAGCTGGGTGTGATGAAGTGGACAGCAGCCTTCTTGTCATTTTATACTGCTTATCTATTGCTGATTACAAAGAGTTTACTTTGTGCAAGTTAGCAAACACTGGAATATTTGTTAAACACATTACGTTAATTGTAGTCGTACATTTCCAAAGTTTAGTAAACTGTTAGAATACGGTCAGGCTATTTAGGTACCATTTTCTTCCATTGTAATTATACCATTTCAAGGCTTTTCCATGAAATGTAATAAAATCATATGTATATATAACGTTAATTATACAACTATGCCATTGGTAACACCGTAACTGGTATCAGGATGAGAGAAAATTGAATACCTTCAGCCTTTCTTCTACTTTGTACCTAGCTTACCTCCGGTGCGTGAGCCCCTACAATAATGTGTTTGTAAAGCACTAATCTTTACCCACTGATTCTGGGCACTGAACCTTACCATGAAAAAAAAAGTTCATTAGCAGCAGACAGATAGTTTTGTAAGTATATATAAAAAACAGAAACCTGTAGTATATGATAAAAGTGTTTATAGTCGTGAAAAAGTACTATTAAAGCAAAATGCCTTGAACTTTGTACTTTATTTTAGTTATATTTTCCTTCGATTCTAATCTCGTGACCAGCATTCCCGGAAAACTACAACAACTTTTACGTAGACACAAACACTGGTATGTTCCAAAACGTAAGTAGCAAGTTTATAACCAGGTGTTCTTCTCCTGCATGTGTAAGAAAAGCACATTATTTTGGAAAAAAAACTCACTGCCGTCATCTTTGTTGTTAATGCAAGGTTCAGTGAGACTCCCAACCCCTTTCGAAAAGTGTTAGCGCAATGCAGTGTATTTAAGCCTCTTTGTTCTGTATATTATCAAATTCTTTTTTCCACGATGACCTTATAAGAATTGTAGCCGAGACCATTTATTCCGCCAACTTCTGTCAAATCCGGGCATTTTCCAGATATCATTCTCCACTTGTAACGCTGCATTAAGCAGGCAAAGATCAAATGCAGCAGCGGTTTAGCTACAAATTCTCCGAGACATACTCTCTTTCCCGCTGAAAATGGCAACCAGTTCTTTGGTTTAGGTCCAAGTTTTCCATTCTCGTCTAAATAACGTTCAGGAATGAAACGATCAACATCGTCCCAAGCGTCTGGGTCATGATGTAGGGCCCAGTGATTGACCATAACTGATGTTCCCTTAGGTATCCTGTACCCAGCTTTATGAAAAATAGAAGAATTATTTACATGTTTGTTACCGTTTCAAAAGGTTTATTGGTCACGACAATAAATGAATTTACGTTTAACCATATCCATGGCATTACCCATGACACTAAGCAACATTTCAACTACAACAGACTCCCATGTTTCCCTCCATAGTCACATCTTATAAAGGCTTCAAACGGCCAGTTTAACAATTCAGTTAAACTTGATGTTCAATTTGAAAAGATTAGATATTACTTAAACACAGTTAAATTCAAACGTATTTAATTTAACGCAATTGTGAATGCTTGTTTACTTGTCATATATATATAGAATAATTATTATTTAGCAGGCACCTTATATGGAAACAAGTGAATGAAGTATTGCCATGAAATACAAAGTTCCCTACTGGAAGGCACATAATTTTGACTACTGTTATTTATAGTAACAACAAAGGGAAGATAATCCTAAAATATCTATATAATACATGTCCACACAAAACTTTTTACCAGGTAGAGATTAGTCAAAATACACCTAAAAATGGATGTAACATGCAATTTGTACCACAGAAAAAGGCGGTCTCGAATTTTTCCTATATATGTTTGTTTGTTTGTTTGTACTATTTTGATTGATGTATGTCTTTTTATCAAACTTTGTTAATTTGAATATAGTACTCATGTTTGTATATACAATTTGTGGAAATAAATACAGTTTAAACTAATTTTCCCTACAGCCAGTTATAAGAAAGTTACAATATTAGCTATTTATAGTAACAATAAAGGGAAGTAATTCTAAAAAAATGAGAGCCTCATGGTGAATATTTTTGCCAAGTTATATCAATATCCCTCAATGCATGAAGAAGAAATGCTCCGGACAAAGTCATTATTGAATTTGACCTTTGGCCTCTTAGTTACATCAAAATCGCTCCATGCATGAAGAAGAAATGCTCCGGACAAAGTCATTCATGTATCTGACCTTTGTCCTTTAAGTGTAACCTTGACCCGGTTCTTGCGCACGACACTCTGTCTCATGGTGGTAAACATTTGTGCCATTTATATCAAAATCCCTTTAAGGATTGTTGAGTTACAGGCTGGACAGGAAAAACCCTTTAGGCCTTTGAATTCAGAGTGTAACCTTGACCTTTCAGCTAAGGGACCGGTTTTGCACATGCCACGTTGTCTCATCCAGGGCTATATTTGTGTCAACTGATATTAAAATCCTATTTTGCATGACAAAGTAATAGACCGGATAGAACATTTCTATTGACCTTTAATTTCCAAGTGTGACCTTGACCTTGAAGCTAGCGTCGTGAGTGTTGTGCATAACATGTCATCTCATCATTGGGAACATTAATGCAAAGTAATATTGTAATCCCTTAATGGATGACAGAGTTATAGACCGGATAGGAGAAAATCATGTTGACCTTTACCTCCAATTGTGACCTTGACCTTTGAGCTAGGGGTCCAGGTTTTGCGTATGTCACGTCGTCTCATCATAGGGAATATTTGTGCCTAGTAATATTCAAATCCTTGAATGAATGAAAGATTTATAGACCGGACTTGAAAAAAAAACGTTTATGCCATGTAGACATTTGACTGCCAAATATGAACTTGACCCTTACGGTAGAGGTCAGGAAGTGTATATGACACATCGTCTTACTATGAGGTATATTCGTGCTAAGTAATATTAAAATCCCTTCATAGATGGCAGTGTTATGGACCGGACAGGAAAAAACCCTGTTGATATTTGACCTCAAATTGTGATACTGATCTTTAAGCCAGGGGTCCGGGTTTTGCGACTGACACGTCGTCTCATCATGAAGAACATTTCTGCCAAGTAATATTAAAATTCCTTCCTGAATAACATAGTAATGGACCGGACACGACATCGCGGACGAACGGACGGACGGAATGACAAACGTTCCTACATATGGGTATTTACGTGGCTACTCTTTTGTCCTCTCTATTGTTCTTTTAGCCACGTAAAAGAAAAAAAACACATAAAAGCCTTACGGAATGAATGACATCTTAAGTACGCAAATGTGGGCTTGGAAATACGGACGGAAAAGAACATTCCTAAAGTCCCCGAAACTGGTAAGGGACTGATAACCTGGTTTTATGTAGAACTTTTATAAAATGGAGCTTACCAACTTCAGTATCACAAATGGTCATATGGGGTATTCCTAATGGACCTACTGTTCCCAGACGCATACTTTCATACAACACAGCTTCCGTGTAGCTAAGATTAGGTCGGTCATGAATGCCAGGAAGTCTATCCTTGCCTACAATTCACAAAAACATGACTGAAGAGATTTTGCTATTTGTTCTGTTTAGTCAGTTTTTTTAAATTATAGTAACAATTTTTTCGAATTACTTTCACTTAATCTTACAAAAAAGTAAATCACATATTTTGTAAAATCATGATTCTGTCCTAAATTATACAAACAAGCCCTGTCGCAAATGTTTTGTATGGTTGCAATCGGATTGAAACATGAACTACAGATTAAATACCTACCAACAGTTCTGTCAATTTCTTCTTGTACCTTGTCTTGTATGTCGGGAAAGGCGACCATGTGTAGTATCGCACCTTTCAGAGTAAATGTCGACCTGTCTCTTCCAGCTACAATTAATTAATCAGCAGATTGAATTAAAGTTGACCAATATTGCTTTGCAAGGATCTGGTGCGAAATGCGTTATATACTATATATTTCCCTTTTTGCTCATCTTTATTATAAACTTACGAATTCTGTCTCAAATACAGCATATATTTCAATAACGAAGAGAAAAAAACCTGTATTCAACACCTATTGGATACGAATAAATATTCAATAGGAAATGACGTAATAATTGCGTCTCGATATTCCATACGACAAAACAATCACCGGTTTAAACGAGGTTTTAGTCTTATCTATCTAAAATTGTAGTTAATTTTTGACTGATATATTGTATATAGGTATATGTATATAATGAAAGGTCATTAAAACAGTACTTTGATCTGCAATGATACATTCGCTTCTGGTGATTTTGCCTGGTCGGCTCATACTCGGCCAAGCACCTCGGGAGATCAAGGCCTGGAAAGACCCACTCGAGCCAGATTCAACATTTTAAATCAAGGTACTGTTATAATAATCCTTCTTTATTTCAGATATGTATTACTTAGATTCATACATTTTTGTATATTAACTTCCTATGTCTTTAATTGAATTGTTACAATATCTACTCCAACCTTTTAGAAAAAAACTTCAAAGTAAAGTCACTTCAAATCTAGTTTGCAAAACATCAAATAGAAAAAATGGAAACTCCACAGGTCGCTCAACACGTCAAAAATTTAAAGTGTTGCAGGCTCGGTTTGATTGAGACTATTCATGGACGGTAGAGGAAATGCATACTACGGTCCACGTCATCTAGCCCCAGAATATTCACAACTTATAAATGTCGGTGGCGTTTATAAAACAAATAACTTTTACCAAAGAAAATATCGGACAGCGTCTGCACCAGGTGTTGGTCGGTTAGTGATTTCAGTATTCCCGCACCCTTTTCTTCCACAGCTTCCACACGGGCTAAGATTAGATTGTCTGTGAAATGACGGACGTTGTCTGAAAAAAATATTTATTTAAGGTTACTATGCATGTAACTACAAAAACCATTCAAATTTCCGTAGCTTCCAAGTTAAGTGTTATGATTTGTACAGGAAAGGAAAGTGACCTTTTTTCTCCTGTTCATTATCACGGGGCTACTAGCTGGCATATGCACTGTTTCAGCGGTCACATGGTTTATCTAGTACAACTTTTCATATATCATTTTTCTTTGAAAGCTTGTAGTACATTATATAAGCCATGCACTTTCTCTTTGACTTAATACTTTACTCATACCTTTATCAAATGTTTTCTCAGCCTCTCTCAGCTTGTTAGTGATAAAACCATCGATAATGTCTTTCACGAATTCTTCCACGATCTTAAATGTGTTGGACTTGTAGACATATTTTAGTCCTGGAATAAAATCTTCTAATGCCCCCATCCCAAGCTCCTTTAAAACATATTCTTCCTTCTCATGTATATATTGCACCTCTTTATCCTTGAAATCGTACCTATAAGTAAATATGAGAGAAAACAGACAAGTCGAAAGTGCGACTTACAATAGGATAAACATCGAGAAATACTTAATTCAGTTTCTATGTTCAAGTCGAAACTAAAATAACAAAATTACTACAAGTTGAAAATGAAATAACAGAAATACTTGTATGTAAACTTTTTTATTCCTATAATTACAGGACAACCTCTCCAGAGCGGCGTTCTCTTAAGCAGAAACCTCTCTGTAACAACATCATCAAAATTTCCCTAAGCTGAAATATACTAGGAAATTTACTTTGCTGTACAGAGGTTGCACTGTAACTATTTTTAAGTAGACACGTCAGTTCTCATATCATTGGAGCTTAACACAAAATATAAAATCAACAAACATAGAATAACAGCAGAAGACGTTTCATCTGTTTCAAACACATTGATGAGAGCCAAACAAATGCCGCTAGCACCAAGTTGCACTCATGTTTAGTTTTAATGTTTGCTAGTTTTTGACAAAGCTAACAAAACAACCACTATGATACGTGCACTGTAGCATGGCGACATTAACGCAGGACACGGTGTAACGGTATGCGAAAAAATCTTCAGAAAAACCTGGTTGACTCAAATTGTTACACTGGTCGGATAAGCACAGGGCTGTATCAAAAGTGCTAGTTTACAAGTAGATCAGTCATAACATTTTCAGACGGATGTGTGCCTAATGACCGCAAAACATGCAAAAGACCTACTTCGTGTACTGCTTTGTCCGTACGCGTTCAATCAGTGTAATTGCAAGTTTCTAAATATAGCTGACTTACGAAAAAATACCCATTTACTAGATTATGCGGAAGATTTATGTATGTAACAGCTGTGTGCAAGGTAGGTGCTTCCAACCTGCAGCTGAAAGCGAAACAGGTTGAAAGCGAAAACGTTAAATATTTTCACTTTATATTGTTACGACGGCCTTACCATATTAAGGACCAAGATTTTTAAACAGTTAAAAATTTTTATTCAAGTATAAATTCCATCGCTAAAACAATATACCTAATTATACTAAGTAACTTTAGTAAAAGCTATAAATTCTGCATCTTTTCATATTTGAAGTGTATCTTTTTTAGTATAATTTAGAGTGTACCGATTTCCTATTTTTTCACAACTGGATCTGGAACTAACAATCATATATAACATTCGTTCCTTTCATACCTAAATGTGTGTTAACATGACGTTAAAATGTAAGTAGGTTTTTCCTGCATATGTAGAACTTGACCTCTTGTTACCTAATCATTAATAATGGCGGAAGTCATACATAACAGTTTGAACGCTGTATCTTGTATATACACAATAGATGTAATTATATATATCTAAACAATGCAAATATTTTGAATAACTGGAGAAGGTACTTGTTAAATGTTCTTAAATAATAATAATAATTAAAGCAATATTAACCTTTATATTTTAACATATTAAGTTCTAACATCTATAGCATAGACATTTCACATGGCAATGCCGTTATAAATTATGCCGCTGCTGTTACAATCTTGTTTAGTTTTTGTGTATGCTTATTTTACGTTATTATGGGACAACAACTACTGCCATCCAAAGCAGGCCACTACGTTTATAGTTTTGCAAACTTTCTCGAAAATTTGATTAACTTTAATAGTATACTTACGTTCCTCCGAAACAAAGTCCTGTGAGTATATATCCAACTATAAAGTTGACATATTCTGACGGATCGAACTCTCCAGATAGTTGGTCAATCTCAGAAAAAGCTGTTTTGACTGCATCATGAACTAGGGTTTGTAAAGCATCGCTTTGCATGTACTGCCTAATGGATAGAAATAAGGTAAACCTAAATTTTGTAATAGCTTAATTTTGTTGAACCTACAAGAGAAATTGACGTGAAATTCAAAATCATTTGCAATAAATACGATATCGGACAAAAAGGTAAAATATTTTTACCTTTAAGGTGACTTCAACCCCTATGTCTTGTATGCGACAAATTATTTTAGAACAAAATAACTTTTGCTAAGTTATCCAAATATATATCCACGCATGCAAAATTATAATCTGGACAAGACAAATGACATATTATAAACATATGTGACATTAACTTGATATATACAAGAAAGATCAATAATGTATGGATAGAACAGCTCGTATTCCTGTGGTCGCTCGGCTGTTTAACGCCCAATTACCAGCACTGTTTTGGTTAAGGTATGTAAGCTGGTATCTCAGTACTCACTAATTGGAATGGATTGAAACTTCACACACTTGTTCACTGTCATGATCTGACATGCACAAAGTAGGTCCCATAACTTTATTTTTTTTTTTTTACAAAATTATGCCCCTTTTTCAACATAGAAATTTTTGGTGAAATTTTTGTATGTAAGCTGGTATCTAAGTATCCACTAACGAAAAGGATTGAAACTTCACACACTTGTTCACTGTCATGAAATGACATGCAGTGCAAAGGGTCAATAATTCAACTTCGCATTTACAAAATTATGCCCCTTTTTCAACTTAGGAGTTTTGGGTTAAATTCATATATGTAAGCTGGTATCTCAGTACCCACTAATGGGAATGGATTGAAACTTTACACACTTGTCCACTGTCATAAGTTGATAAACACTATGCAGGTTCAATAACCCTATTTTGCTGTTTTACTAAATTATGCCCCTTTTTCGACTTTCGTATTCATTCAATCGACAAGGCTGTTGAATAGTCGAGCGTTGATGTCTTCCGACAGCTTTTGTTGGATTTGGTTTAGTAACCTAGTTTTTACCCAACCGGACCTAATTTTTAATCTGTCCAAAATTTCATGAAAACAAATATTCCGACCAATTTTCATTAAGATTGGACCAAAAATGTGGCCTGAGTGTGAACAAGCATTTTCTTTAATTTGACTTAGTGACCTAGTTGCTGACCCTAAAAGACCCAGATTAAAACTTGTCGATGATTTTATGAAAACAAAGTTAACATTCTGACAACGTTTTGTGAAGATTGGAGCATAAAAAAGTGGCCTCTAGAGTGTAAACAAGCTTTTCCTTTGATTTTACTAACTGACCTAGTTTTTGACCTTACATGAAACAGAGTCAAAATTATACAATACTTCATGATACCAAACAATCTAACCAAGTTTTATGAAGATGGAATAAAAAGGTGGCCCCTAGAGTGTCAGCAAGATTTTCCTTTGATCTAGTGCCCTAGTTTTTGATCCCACTTGACCCAGATTCAAATTTGGCCTAAAGATCATCAAGATAAACATTTTGACCAAGTTTCATAGTTCCATAAAGATACGATCTTAAGTATGACCTCTTAGAATGATAACAAGCTTTTCCTTTGGTTTGAACGGGTAACCTAGTTTTTGACCCAAAATGACCCAGATTCAAAGTTATCCTAGAGGTCATCAAAATAAACATTCTGACCAAGTTTCATGAAGATAGGATCATAAATGTGGCTTCTAGAGTGTTAATAATCTTTTCATATAATTTGACTGGGTTTTTGACCCCATATACCCCAGATTCAAACTTATCCTAGAAATCATTAAGACAAACATTCTGACGAAATCTCAAGAGTTTCAAACTTAAAATGTGGTCTATAGAGTGTTAACAAGATTTTCATTTGATCTTGGCTAGTGGCCTAGTTTTTGACCCAACATGACCCAAGTTTCATGATAATAGGGTCAAAATGTGACCTCTAGATGGTTAAAAAGTTTTTTCTTTAATTTGATTGGGTCACCTAGTTTTTGACCCCACATGACCCAGATTCAAAACTGACCTAGAGGTCATTAAGAGAAACATTCTGGCTAATTCTCATGAGTCTCAAACTTATAATGTGGTGTCTAGAGTGTTAACAAGATTTTCCTTTGATCTGGCCTAATGACCTAGTTTTTGAACTGTCATGACCCAGATTCAAACTCGGCCTAGAAATTATCAATATAAACATTCTGACCTAGATTCATGAAGATAAGATCTTAAATTTGGTCTCTAAAGTGTTAACAAGCTTTTCCTTTGATTTGACCGGGTGACATAGTTTTTTATCCAACATAACCCAGATTCAAACTTGGTCTAGAGGCCATCAAGATAAACATTCTGACCAAGTTTCACAAAAATAGAGTTATAAATGTGGCCTCTAGAATGTTAACAAGTTTTTCCTTCGATTTGCCCTGATGACCTTGTTTTTGAACCCAGATAACCCAATATCGAAATCGTCCAGGACTTTATTGAGGGTAACATTCTGACCAAGTTTCATTAAGATTGGGCCATAATTGTGACCTCTAGAGTGTTAACAGTCAAATTGTTGACGACGACGACGGACGACGGACACAGGGCGGTCACAAAAGCTCACTCTAAGCACTTCGTGCTCTGGTGAGCTGAAAGTCCGCCGTCAATGGAAACACACCGTAAAGCTTTCGATGCAATTTTTCTGTGAAGTTTCCATGTTGGTCCATAGTTGCCAAAGCCAATGTCCTTCCCTCCGTTTGTTAATACATCAACTTAAAGGGGGAAAAAACAGCTTTACATATGACGAATTCTTATCATATACGTTAATATAAAAGTTAACTTTCTTACGAGAAAACTGACATTCAAAAACATTGGTATGTCATGTATCTAAAATGTTCTTATTACAGGATGCGCTTTTTGCCTATCAGTTTTTTTAAAGTTACTCCAGCATTAAAAGAAGGCAGATAAATTAATGAAAAAAAAAACATACAAGAAGGTGAAAGTTGCCGTCCAGCAAAATCTGTTGACCTTTTCACAAGTACTTCCATTGCAGTTTCTATTGTATTCACAATGACAACTGGAATAGGACCTGCAATGTTTCCAAAATATAACATTAGTAATTTCCAACGAGCGTTCATTAATGATGATTATTCAATTTATTTGTAGATCATTTGATGTTAATATCTCCCAGTTTAATGGCAATTGGTTCAATCTATTATAGATAATCGTGTCATGGAAGGGGTAAAGACGACGGTAATTACTTTTAAACCAAGTTACCACCAAAACCGTTACACGAACGCCATATTTTCAAATCACCTCTGCACCTCACGAAAGCCATATTTTCCAATCAGCTCTGCACCTAGTGACAGATTATGTTTCTAGCATACTGTATTCTACAGCAAAGAAAAAATAACGTGAAACAAACGACTCCTTTATATCATTATTTCCTTTAAGCAACTTTTATACTTATATTTTCATTCATAAAAGTAGTTGCTTATTACGTTATTAAAAGTATAAAAATTTCCACAACCCCAGTGCAGTATGCAATAACAGAACTTATTTATAACATTCTCCAAGAATAAAATTGTAGGTGTCCAGTTGTTAAACGACGTACTGGCCTTTTGTCATCATATTTGATCACATTTTTAACAAATCTTCTACGAGCATTGTTTAGAAAGACTATGTTTACTTACAGGTTACAGGCCTCGATTACTTTTTATGATCAAATGTTGAGCAGACTAGTCTGATCAATAATAACACAGACAAACGGAATATCGATTCAATCTTAAAGATTAATAGACCAAAAGTGATCATCGATGAAATATACAAACCAAATTTCGATTACGTGTTCATATGTTAAAGTTATTAAGACAATATGGCATTGTTAATAAACACCAATATATGTTCACAAATTACAGGTAAAATAAACATACTAATTTACAATTTAATGGTGTGATCAGCGGCATCACATTCATATAGAAATATTAATTACCTGTGCCGACAGTTATCACCGGTCCATATTTCTTTGACCATTCAAACGCTTGCTCGTGCAGCTTAGATTGATCGATTTCTATAAAAATGGAATAACTTTTATATAAAATGCTTAAGAACAAAGTTTTATAATTATAGAAAGGCAGACCGAGTACAAGTCATTAAGTTGAACTCAGTAAAAAAAAAGAAAATTTTGTAAGGAACTGTCATGTCAGCTGTTCTAGAATTAATGTCTAACCATGTAAGGGGACTTTTATCACTGGATTTAAAAATTATATGCTGTAGTTCCGAAACAACAAATGCAATATAGCGCCCTATATGGCCGCCACAGAATTACAACATTAGAATTCAAATATACAACTGCAATTTTAGATGCTTACGCAATGCATTTCCTAGGAGAGGGAGTCCAGAGGGTCCTGGTGGATACTTGTACTTCCACTTTTGTATCGCCCAATACACGATGAGCCCAGCAACCAGACCGACAATACACGTGCTCGTAACGGAACCAGGAACCAGAAACTCCCACATGTCAGTGCTTTTCTCCTTTATTTATTAGAAAATTGCATTATTACATAATAATCAGCATTGTTATCTATGCTATCGATCCCATACGATTAACTAAGTAGGGAGGGTGATGCTTTATATGCATTTACATTCGCTTAAAAGAAATAAGGTTTCCTACGAATGCTCATTTTTATGTCAAAATAAACTAGAAGGTGTTTTGTCACAAGAACATAAATTATGTCTCCCAACTATGTATTCCATTTTTAGCTCTGGTGCAGTGAAGGGGAAGGTGCCAGCGATATGCAAAACTGCGATCACTCCTGTGAAGTTTTGTCGAAATCCAGCCAGCAGTTTGATCTGTGAAAGCTGGACAAGGTTCTTCTACCTATAGCGCCCTGTCGGCCATTTTGTGCAGCGAAGCGGATCGTGTCGGCGATATGCATAACTAGGCTTTGTAATGATCACTCCTATCAAGTTTCGTCGAAATCTGTCCAACAGTTTGAACTGTGAAGCTGGACAAGAGTTTCCATTTTTATCTCTGGTGGCCATTTTTGCGCAGCGAAGCGAAACGTGCCAGCGATATGCACAACTACCGTTAGTACTGATTACTCCTGTGAAGTTTCGTCGAAATCCAGCCAGCAGTTTGACCTGTGAAAGCCGGACAAAATTTTTATATCTATAGCTGTAGCGGCCATTTTGTGCAGCGAAGCGGAACGTGTCGGCGATATGCATAACTAGGCTTTGTAATGAGCACTCCTATTAAGTTTCGTCGAAATCTGTCCAGCAGTTAGTACTGTGAAAGCCGGACAAGAGTTTCCATTTTTATTTCTGGTGGTCATTTCTGGGCAGCAAAGCGAAACGTGCCAGCGATGTGCACAACTAGGATTAGTACTGATCACTCCTGTGAAGTTTCGTCGAAATCCGGCTAGCAGTTTGACCTGTGAATTTTTTATATCTGTAGCTGTAGCGGCCATTTTGTGCAGCGAAGCGTAACGTGTCGGTGATATGCAGAACTAAGCTTGGTACTGATCACTCCTGTGAAGTTTCGTCGAAATCCGGCCAGCAGTTTGACCTGTGAAAGCCGGACAAGATTTTTTTTTAACTTTTAGCTCTTGCGGCCATTTTGTGCAGTGATGCGGAACGTGCCGGCGATTTGCACAACTAAGCTTGGTACTAATTACTCCTGTGAAAATTTGTCGATATCTGGCCCTGTTAAAGCTGGACAAATACGGACGGACGGACAGACAGACGGCGAAGGCAAATGCTTGAAAAGTATAAAAAAAAAGTCAGTCAAAATGGGAATAGAGATTCAGCTCAAATATGCTAAACAAAAAGTAAACGAATATGAGACACATTTTTGACATGCTATATAATATACATTTGCTTTATGTTAGGGTATAACATGTACAGTTGAATTTTCTTTCTGGTCTGGTGACAGTGGGTTGTGGTACACGTTTTAAACGGGACACGTCCTCTTGTTGTGGGGAGTGTTTGTGTCACGCCATTTGAAGATCCATTCATGAATAAAAAGAATACAATGTATAGAGTGGACAAGAAAATGACCTTATATCATTGACTTTTTATAGTGACTTTGACTTTTAAGACAGGGGAATAACATTTTTACAACTGTTAAAAAGTCTTCCTTTACTTGAAGTTGTATTGTACTTTCTGGTTATTTTCGGATCATGAAGTACATTCATTTTTACTATAAAATAGTTTCCCTTAATTAGAATGTTGCACTTAACTCTAATGAACAACCTCAATGAAATCGAGTCCGTTTTGATGTTGCTTTGTTGTCTTTTTTTCCAAATGATCTTTTCACAGAGCAAGTCGACTTGTTTAGGAGAACTAATTATGATATCCATGCCTGCTTAGAACAAGAAATATGAACTTAAATGGCAGAGATTGGGTCTTAAACGCGACTTGCCATCTTGCTATGGAAAATATTTGTGCAATGACATTTGAATATTCAAGCATGCATACTAAGTCAAAGAAACACTCATAGAAAAGTGACTTCACGTCTTTAAGTATGCCTTAAGTAAGTCTTAAACTTTGAACTAGGCGGTCTGAATGTTGTATGCGACACGACATAAAATTATGGCAGCTAGTTGTCAATATTTTTCTCAGAATCTGGCAATACAGAACAAAGTTATCAGCTGGAAAAGATTGTGAGCTTACTCAAACATCTAAAGCTTTGCTCTCTAAGTTTGACCTTTGATTGAGCTAGGGATCTGGATGTGCACGCGAGGTGTCGTATTGTTATGATGGTTATTTGTGCCAAGATATTGCAAGATCCCACACTTTTTGTGCCCAAACGGACGCACAGACGCATGCACGCACACGGACATGGGTAACCCTACATGGATCCCCTGCCCTCCTCTCACCCCTGTCCCCTTTTGTAATGGCGAAATCATAAAAATGATACAGTGTTAACGAATTCTCAGGTAAATTTAAAATAACAGTAACTTTTTAACTAAAATATTGAGGGGTTCTTTATCTTAGTATTGGCAACTAGTGCATGGTACCTTGTTACCCTAAAATATGCTGATATAATTGTTATCATTTTTAGGTTTTTCATGAAAAATGCAAAACAAGGGACGATCACATTCCAGTTGTACAAAACATTTGTTGAAGACCAGTCAGTGTATGTGAAATACAATGATGGATAAATAAAAATGTCATTCATGTATTGTTTCTCGCAAAATTTCATATTAGCAGTTATCACATGTTTGACGTCGAGGGAGTGAATTAAAGACATTACATTTCAATAATACACTTGTGTAATGAAGCCGTGACGTCAACGTTGTTTAAAGTAAAGGAGACGTTGGTCGAATTGACTTCATTATAATTGTTAAAGAAAGTAAAAAAAAATGTTTCGGCAGGAAATCTAACATGTGATAAAAAGAATATTACATGTCTGACTTTCCAAATTGAATTTATTAAAGTCGTTAAATACAATTGGTAAAATTCTCGACACAGCCTGGCTAGGCCAGGATCGATCCAGGGCCGGGCCAAGAGGTGCTCGTACCCCCCACCCCGCACCCAGTTGGCTAAGAACTGACCTAGCTATACTCATCAAAGTTGCACCCTACTATTTTGGCAAAGGAATAATATTTTCTCAAAATTTAGGCCCAGAAACGCACCAGAGGCCACCATTTCATATCTGTATTTCAAAATGTTCCTGACACCCAAACCCCATACCATCAGCAATGCATTAACCTCTCTATTACCTCAACATGCATCAGAGGCCACCATTTTATGCCTGTATTTAAAAAATCCAGGAGAGAGATCCATCCTGACCCCCATAATATGGGCAGATGCCCCCTCAAAAACCTACAAGCTCTAAGCGCTATGCGCCTCGGCGGTGACGTCTTCGTTCTTGACTAGTGTCCCTCAGTCAAATATTTCTGGATCTGAGCCTGCCCGCATTGTATTATTTTATTCAACTCGTTTAAAAAATTCAATATTTTATTCTCTGGATATCGCACAGTATGACGTCGTTTTGATATGTAAAGAATACGTAAAAATTAAGCCCATATACAAGGTTTGCGAAGCAATCACTTATTTCTCGTTGGCCGAGTGATAACGCGCTCCATTAAATTATTGAAATCCAATTGTTACGTTAATTGAAATATGTCACTACTCGTTTAAAAATTCAATATTTTATTTAAATATGTTGTGATGATTTTTAAGCTCACATTTGATGTTTTAAAGCACAACGGATTAGCTTTATAAATGTTATGACATGAAAATCTGGCCATAAGTTCAGTATTGATTGATTTTAATCCTTATGCTGGACACGATTGATTCTGCCTTTGCGAAAAGCGCAGTTCATGATCAGCCTTCACATCCGTGCAGTCTGACTATAACCTGCACGGTTCACCGTTCAGTCGGTATCTTTTTGGTAAACAATCCTTTTAACAGTTAATTGTACTGTCCAAATTTAAATACTATTTATTTTTACAAGAAAATAAAAACAAACAAATAGATAACATACCAAAGGAAAGCAATTTTATAAAAATGATGAAATGCAAAGTAAAAAAATTCACATAAGTAATCTATACGTTGATCTAACTTTGTGTATATGCATAAATTGTTTTTAAACGGGAATGCTAAATATAGAAACGTCATAATACTGTTCTTTACAATTTAAACGTACATTTCTATAACTTATGTATTTATTATAAAAGAAACATAAACTTACTTTGATAAATGTCCGTTGTTATACTCTATGGAAATGTAAAAGAGATTTTGCGACGTGATATTTATAGCGTACTTGTAGTTGTGTGTGCTTTTTTTTAACCTTTTATCTCATGTGAGCTTGACATATCTCTGTACTAGAAAAACACAGGGCGGGCGCTAAATCTTTATAAAGCTATACACTTGTCATCCCTGACCCTATCTGGGTACATCTGACCGTTTCTGAGGCTCTTGATTTGTCACCCTTGATCCTGTCTGAGGCCCATAAGCTGGCTTCATTCTGAGGCCCTCACTTTGGCACCTCTGACACATTCTGAGACATTTGCCTTGACGCCCCAGACTCTTTCTGAGGTCCATGTTCTGGTATGCCGGACCAATTCTGAGCATTCACTGCACGTACTCCTTGAGACCTGCAAATGTTGTAAGAGCATAAAATTTTGTCTGGCGACCTTACTTGTTTACTTATAACCGGACGGCCTATAAACTACGCTAATACAGTTGTCACTTACAAAACGGTCGTAAATAATCTGCATGTTAGCTGAAAGTGGAACGTCTAGCTCGCTATTGATGTCACCATGTCATTTTCCATATTCAGTATATTATAAATCACCACAAACGAAGAACAGGTCTTATTTTGTAAACATGAACATGTTTTGTCTATAATGCGCATTTACATGTCAATAAAGTTATACAAAGTGCAACTTCCGCAAAATATTATTTTTAAGTTAGATATAAGTGCTCTTTATCTTACGAGATTCGTCACAGATATCGTTCAAGTTAACTGCGTTTAAACAAATTTCAATAAAGCTGCCCTACTATCATCATCGCCCTTAAAGCTATTTGCATGAAAACCCACCAGATAGAGATAGAACCAAAAACTTTTTAAGATAGAGATACATTAAATAAAGTTTTAAAAAGATGTCTAAGTCCTTCTAATAACCAAAATCATTTTACAAATGTGAAATTTATGAATTTTTTTTTTATATCAATGACTGAAGTTTTAATATTTAATCTAAATCTTTGATCACAAAGGATGACAACTCTTGGCTTTAGCCTGTACTTAAAAAGTAGAGATATCGGCTACATTACATAACTAAATGGAAAATGAAAAGAAATTTAGACACAATATCATGGTTTTTAACAACAAAGACAATTTGGATATATTCATATGTTTAGTCTTGAACACACCTGCAGGTGTTTTGTAAGATTATTTATGGATTAAAAAAATTAACTGTTATCAAGCCGATGATAAAATGAAATATCATTTAGTACTTTATAGTGAAGATAATATATTTTTGCTTGTATCAAAATGTCACATTTACGACCAATAGGATTAACAAAGGTTCTATATTATTTAGCTGTATTTCCTATGCCTACTTCAGAGAACAACTGTATTTTACAATATTTCCCTGACGGTAATTATACAGGATGAGAGAAAAACAAATAACTGTTTTTTATGGCTACAGATACAACTTGGCAATGATATTTAGGAGGCCATGATTTCGATGTTGACTAAAATGTTATTGAATTAACGAAGCATATTCAAAGTGCTGAATGTATTGATTATTTTCTTTCTAAAGGATAAGATATTAAGCTGTGTTTTTAAAACTATAAAACTAAATTGATATTGACTGAATAAAATAAAACTAAAACGAATTAACAGATGAAGTTGTGAAAATACAGTAGCCTTAAGTTGGTCACCCATTTTGCGGTATAGCTGTAACATAATCAATGGTTTACTTGAAAAACATGTGGACATAAAAAAGTAGGTCACTAGGTTCTGCTGGGTCGTTAAGGACTGCGCATGCTACAGGACTATTTCAATAAATGGTAAACACTAAAATATTGACCTTGTAAAGATCACTGTTTGTTTGTAGATGTAAAAAACATGGTAGATACTTGTATTTCTCAATTTTTCAATGCAAATCGTGTATATTCACCGTCATGGAAACACAAATGAATACAGTATACTACGGTGGGTCTTTAAATTCAAATCAAATGATAAAATTCGCGAAGCCGGAATTACAGATAAGATAAAGAAATTTGGCTGCTATGTTTATGAACCATTCTCGACTAAAGTAGAAGAACGCCGGTGTAATGAAGTATTTCGACCCCCATAGAATAACGACCCCCCGCCCCCCCCCCCCCCCTCCTCCTCCCCCGGTCATTATTCTATAGAAAATGTGACTCCTTTCCTGTTAAATATTGACTCCCCTTATAAAAAAAACTAACTCCCTTTAAAAACTCTATAGAATAACGACCTCCCGGTCATTATTCTATAGAAAAACTGACCCCTCCAAGTAAAATATTGACTCCCTACAGATGACTCCCTTCGAATCTCATAGAATAACGACCCCGGTTATTATTCTATAGAAAAAGTGACTCCTTCCATGTAAAATACTCACTGCCGAAATTACTACATTCGAACTCTCATACAACATCGATTCCCGGACATTATTCTATTTAAAAAGTTACTCTTTCCGTGTAAAACACCGGCTCATAAAAAGACTTTCGACGATAGTATCTATTAAAAAGTGATCCCCACCAAACCTAACGGACAATTTTACTAGATCTACAACTCTAATACCCTCCGTTGCCAATAGTTAACATTTATATTGTACTACTACTACTGGTGCCGCTACTTCTATTGCTAATACTACATGTACTTCTTCTTCTTCTACTACTACTACTACTACTACTTCTACTACTACTACTACTACAACTGCTACTACTGATACTACTATACCTGCTTCCACTAACACGTCTTGTACATCTACCTCTTATTCTCCTGCTGCTGTTGTTGCTGTCACTTATTCCTCTGCTGCTGCTGCTGCTGCTGCTGCTGCTACTACTGCCACTGCCACTACCACCGCCACTACTACTACTACTACTACTACTTTCTATTGTTGCCGCTACCGTACTTTACTGCCACTGCTAAGTATTGCAACTTCTATTAAAGGTGGATAATCAGATTTTGGCCATGTAACGGATTTGTTCGAAACTTTAGCATCTGATTATTTACACTCATTTATGTTCACTTAACACTTCATACAAATTAGATTTTAACTGGAGGTATTTTTAAAATTTCATTTTCCTATCCCGGTTGCCCAACCCAGATAGAGTTATTTTATCATATGTATAAATTTGATAAACATACTTTGCCTAAGGAAATGTATAAATATTAGACATATTGTAATATATTTGTAAAATATTTGCATTAAAAATTATGTATTTAGATTGGAATTCATTAGAAACGCAAGTTTGAAAAATTATTATTACCTCCCTTTGCCTATCTTGGTTGCGCAACCAAGATAGACTGGAAATACATGAATTCAGAAGCTACACACAGCTTTTAAACTTGCATTTTGGTTCAGATTGTTCATTAGTTAATATGTCTATCAAATGCAAATGTAAAACTAGACATTGTATCGAAATAAAAAGAAATACCCAGCTTTTTATATACTTTCATATTAAAGGGGAGTAATTACAAAATTTTATAAAAAATAATAAAATATACATTTCTAACAGGAATCTAACTCTATGTAATCGGTCTTTTTGTTCCTTAAATAATTCTCTAACAGAATATACAAAAAGTAAAAAATGTCATTAAATGTTGTTTAAATGTGATTGACCACCTTAAATATTAAGTTCTATGCTAGCAGTTTCTCGTGCAGTTTTTTCTGAAGAATTACTTCATTCCGAAGTTTGCAGGGATTATTGACATTGGTGTGTTTTGTGAACGTATTGTGAATTGTTATTTTCCTGAAGAAAAAATGTATACACCAAGATACAGCGTCTAGAAATAGAATCCCTTTTCCCGTTGCGGAATACTCTGATTTCTGTGTCAAGTGATGGTATCTGGGGCTAATGGTCAAACGGAAGGACGGACGGACGGACAAGGGCAAATCTATATGCCCCCCTCACCCGAGTGGGGGGATAAAATGCAGCAATTAGGCCTTAGGTACATGAGTTATCACTAAATTTGACCAAATGACCGGGGGTCGTTTTTTTATGGGAGTCAATATTCTTCGTGAGGTTCAGTTTACTTCACATGGGGGAGTCATAGTACTATGATCTGGAGGTCATAATACTATGACCGGGGGTCACTTTTTCTATAGAATAATGACCGGGGGATCATTATTCTATGGGGTCGAAATACTTCATAACACTGGCTTAAATTATTCCCTATCATGAGGAAATGTAGAAATGACCCATTTAACACTTAACAATAATTAAAATAGAACTTGTTCGAAAAAATCTTTATGCAGGAAATTTAATGTACAATTTTGAATCAGGAACCTTAAAAACTATAGTTCTCCAGGATTGTAATAAAATGACCGGATATATCAAGTCACAATCCAAATAAACACATACAATATAACAAAGGTAAGAGTCCATTTACTGGTCTCAAGGACAGAAATGAAACTATCGGAATAAACTACGTCCACCGATATCCTAGCCTGTCAAGACTGTAACGAAACGTATTATGTAGATGGGTGTCAGGTGACGAAGACGGGCCGCATTATACATTAGACATAATGCAGATAATACAATCCGATAATGGTGATTTGTGTATGGCAAGTTTAGGCCAATACCGGAGAACTCGTGAAAATACACGATAGTGTAGATATGAGAGCACAGCGATGATATACTTAGCAGTGATTGAATAATCAATTTACAGTTTTCGACTACTTTAAACACAGATTATTACGGAACCCTTTTAGGGACTTTTTTTCTTAGTTTTTTTTAAGCATTACCTCTTATGTATAAAGTATTATGTATTACTTACTATTCTATACCTCCTAGATGTTACACGTAGGGTATTGGGGAAGCGGAAAACGTGAGTGGGTTACAAAAATGGCGTATGGAACACAGATGAAACGCGAAAAAATGGGGAAAAACACAGTTTGATATAAGTTTGCTTGTTTATTTGTTTTGGGTTTAACGCCGTCTTCCAACAACATTTCAGTTATGTAACGGCGGGCAGTTAACTTAACCAGTGTTCCTGGATTCTGTACAAGTACAAATCTGTTCTCCGCAAGTAACTGCCAACTTCCCCGCATTAATCAGAGTTAGAGGACGAAACAAATGATGTAAGTATATTTACTTGTACTTGTTCACGATGCTAAAAAGACCCTTTCAGGCGTTATACTCGGAATGTGTCATGATCTTGCCCGATAGCACGATGGTAGTAGTTTGATAATACAAAGGATGAACGTGTTAACTTAATCTTTGTTACAGGACGATAGTGTCTACAATGATAAATTTCATATACTTGTAGAGTCATTAATTTAGTGTGGACGAACGGACGAAAGATAGACAAAATCCATACCAAAAGCTGCACGTGAAATTTGTTTAGATGAGCTAAAACTCCTTTTCGAATCATATGCATTAATATATTACATTTTCAGGGCCTGGTAATCAACATGGAAACAATGCTAACGTTTTAATTGTTGTCTCTGGTGACAAGTTATATGTCATCTGGTAAGCAAGAAACAGTTGCACCAGCTACATCTACAAGAATATAATTGATAGAACAATACTTTTCTTGCAGATAAAAGTTAGTAAATAGTTATGATATATTTTGTAGTCTCTAATGAAGTGTTACCAGTGGAAATTGCTTATTCTTACTACCGCCTCCTCACACCCAACCAACCTTCAATGCATCAGTGAGTCTATCAGTGACACTTTACATTACAAGATTTTTATGACATATAGATAGAAAGGGAGCGATATGCGTGCATGCGTTTGCCTGGCCGTCCGTTCGTCCTTCTAAGTTTTGTTGTCGTACATTTGGAAAGCAATATATGCTTGCCTCAGTGAAATTGATTCTTGTAAGCATGGCCCTTGCCCAACCCCTCCTCCTCTCAGTGAAGTGTGACATTGACCTTTCAGCTAGAGATCTTATGTTTGCTGGCGAGAAGAGACCGTCTCTCTGAGGCAAGCATCAAACATTTCTCAAATGTCCGGCAAAGTTGTAATCTGGACAAAAATATACGGATGGACGGACGCACGCACGCACATACGGACGTATGCTTACTGCCTTTTATCTATATGTCATTGAAAAGCTTATTTGAAAGTTACACATCGTGTTACTGATGAACTACCTGATTGATTGAAGGTGGGTAAGGGGTGAGGTCCAGGGTGTTTGTGCTGAGAGTTAGCAATTTTCTCAAGTAACACTTGGTTAAGAACTGTCAAATATATCATAACTTTTCATGAGTATTACCACCTTTTACGAATCTCCAGTTTAATTAAAACATTCATGTCATTCTTGAAGGGGAAAAAACGACGTTTGACGGGGCGGCGTTCAGCGGACGACAATTGGCGATGCGACATTCGACGGGGTGACTTTCGGTAGGGCTTCCTTTGACGGGACGATATAACGACGTTCGGAAGGGAGACATTCGGTGGGGCACCGTAACGACGTTTGTCGTTGTGTCGCTGCGACAGAATGAAATAACGAGATGGCACAAAGAAGCCATCATACAGAACAAAACTGAAGTGTCATGATTTTCTTGACCTCGTGTGGTACCAAGAAATGGTAAACGACCGTATCTCAAAGTTGTCTTTATTATTATGCGAAATTCTTGAGGTTTATAATAGTTTTACTTTTCATGTTGATAAGTATAGATATTGTCATTTCTATTTAAAAATTATTCCAGCGAAGCATTGCCGAGTCTTACTTTGGTACTTCATTCTTATTATCCCTAATTCCCAACCATTGGTCCACGGTTGTATCATGTTTCATTCTTCATGGTCCAGTAAATGTTGAAAATTTTATAAATTTTTAAAGGATGTGAATGTTCTAATGACTGAGTAATAAACTATCCGGTTATATGTAAATAATTTACTACATGTGTTAGGAACTGGAAACATTCGCTGAAAGAACAACTATCAAATACTTCCGTGTGTGAATTATAACATATTGTTATCAATATGCATGTATTTTTCTTCACAGTTTCAGAATTATGGTCCTAGGCACAAAAGATTTCTTACTCATACAGATATTTGAGACTTTAATATTTACAGTTACTGTAAAGAGTTGGGTTGTGGGGGAGGAGGAGGGTGTATGATGGAAGTACTGGTATTTATATTAGTTCACACCATTTATCATTTTACGTTGGAAAATAACAAAGAATATAGCGAATATTTGCGAGTGATTTACTAAGGAGTATGTAGTTTACTATTTCATTATATTAGCGGCTATAAGTTATATAAGTGCAATAAGTTACGATAATTCAATCCAGAATTGAGTATTCAAGCAATAAAGGTGTATATAAACAGCTTCTTCTCTATCTTCATTACACCACATCACAAAGTCATTTTGACGTTCTTAATTATTCTGAAAAAAAAAAGATATATACCAATAATGTTGAGAAATGTCACATCTTATCACAATAGACACTATGATAAGCAATTTGTATCAAAGCAAAGGCGTTATATATACAACATAATGCAAGAAACAAATTAAATCTAGTCAAAGATGCTTCGCTATACAATTAGTGAATTTTATCGAATACTTCACAATTATACAAACAAAACAAAACAAAAAACAAAAAACACAATTTATACGTACTCAAATATGTTACATGTATACTAGACAATACAATATACTAGACAATACAGTATGCAGTTTATATCTTCTCAAAAATTTTTCATTATACTTCCGTTTTTAAAAGTTCATATGACAAAGTTTCAGCGTAGAAGGGAATTTCATGCAAAAATAAAGTCAGTATTAAAAATGTGGGCCTACCTAAGGGAACCATTTATAAATTACAACACGTACTGTAACCGCGGTACATAAAACTTAACAGTGAATGTGGAAGGTACCCAATTATAATTTATTATTTAGTGATAAAATAGGCTTCCTTCTAGTGCATGAACATCCTGTAACTTAATCGCCGAAAGGAGTTTGCATCTGGCGACACAAGCCTAAATAATTTAGAGAGAGAGAATAAATCTGACATGAAAACCTAATATGGACTTCATGTCTTACCAATCAAATTATATACGTCTTTAAATGAGTATGACTTACTTTGTAACTATAGCAGCCGTACATTTCCACCCGGAAATACGGTCGGTAACTTCTGTTCCATTGTAGTGGACACATCCTCACATATCTTGCAGTAAGAACACTTGGCAGGGTCTGTGAGTACGTACCGCTAGATGTGGCTCCATGAAGTCTCTTTAAATATATTTCTTAGAAATATTATATATTTATTGTTCTTAGGTTTTTGTATAAAAATTGATAAATAGTGGAAGTGAAATGAAGGTCTTTTCTTACTGAATGTGTTGAATAAGATGATAAAATGCGAGGGAGGATCTACCCAGCATTTTGTCAGTTCCAGTCAACGAGTTTGATAGATTGAATGTGGAAAGACACAAATGTAATAATCTATTTATCACATGAAAGCTTTCCAGGCTTTACTTAAACCCACGTAAAAGCTTTATAACTAGTGCAATACCAAATTTATGTAACCGATTTATTTCACTCCGAAGACGTCTAACATGTGATAAAACAATTATTCTTTATTTGCAATTGATCAATAACACAATTCAACGGTAGTGAAGGTCAAATAGGGACCGTACTGTACTGACTGTGCTCTAGTTGTTTTCAAGTATTACTTTGTTTCGATAGAAATTACAAAATTTCATTAGCCATGTCTATCGCTTAATAATATGTAAGATGTCGATATTTACAATACAAGAACAGTTACGGACATGTTTATCGAAGTCAGTGATATTATATTTAAGTTAACCATGTTATCTTCTTGAGAATATCGGCATATTTCCTGTGTTGTGCCGGTGTAATGAAGTATTTCGACCCCCATAGAATAATGACCCCCGGTCATTATTCTATAGAAAAAGTGACCCCCGTTCATAGTATTATGACCTCCAGATCATAGTACTATGACTCCCCCACGTGAAGTAAACTGAACCTCACGAAGAATATTGACTCCCATAAAAAAACGACCCCCGGTCATTTGGTCAAATTTAGTGATAACTCATGTATCTAAGGCCTAATTGCTGCATTTTATGCCCCCACTCGGGTGAGGGGGGCATATAGATTTGCCCTTGTCCGCCCGTCCGTCCGTCCTTCCGTTAGACCATTAGCCCCAGATACCATCACTTCCCACAGAAATCAAAGCATTCCGAAACGGAAAAGGGATTCTATTTCTAGACGCTGAAACGGGTGTAAACATTTTTTTTTTAAAGAAAAAAACAATTCACAATACTTCACAAAAAAACACCAGTGCCCAATAAACCCCTTGCAAACTTCGGAATGAAGAAATTTCTTCAGAAAAAACTGCACAGAAACTCCCTAGCAAAAAAACCTTAGATTAATGAATTTTTGAAATATTTAAAACCATGTCAGAAAAAGTACGGAAGCGACAACAATAAAAAAGAAAGTAGTAGTATTTTAAAGGGTATGGTAGTGTTATTTGGCGGGTGGCATTCATTAGCAGCAGCAACAGAAAGCAGCACAATGAATAAGTGACAGCAAAAACCAGCACGGGAGAAAAAGAGGTAGATTTACAAGACGTTTATTTTAAGCAGGTGTGGGTAGAAATCAGTAGTAGAATTTTAGTATATTAGAAGAAGTAGAAAAAAAATTGAATTTAGTAGTAGAAGTACATGTAGAAATACAATAAAAGGGAGGGGGCCCCAGTAGTATATACAATAAAAAATTTTAACTTTTGGGAAATTGGAGGGTAGATCAAGTAAAATTTTTCCCGTTGGGTTTTTTGGTGAATCTTTTTTTAAAATGGGTATTATCGAAAAAAGGGTTTTTTTTGGAGCCGTTTTTTTTAAAACACGGAAAGAGAAAATTTTTTTAAATGAAAAGTCCGGGGAATCAAATATTGTATAGAGTTTCGAATGAGTAATTTCGGCAGGGTTTTTTTCTTTAAAGGGAGTCACTTTTCTATAAAAAATAACCGGGGCAAAAACAATGAGATTCAAAGGGAAAAATTTTTAGGGAGTCAGTTTTTTACTTGGAGGGTCATTTTTTCTATAAAAATGACCGGGGGTCTTTTTCCCTATAGAGTTTTAAAAGGGGAGTCATTTTTTTAAAAAAGGGGGAGCAAAAAATTTTAACGGGAAAGGAGTCACTTTTTCCTATAAAATAATGACCGGGGGGTTTTCTTTAATTCATTGGGGGGAAAAAAAAACTTAAATTTAAAAAACCGGCAGGTTAAGGGCCCAAACAACTATTTTTTTAAGCTTGAACCTTCCCGGGTTTATTTTTAAATAGCTTTTCTCCAAAAAATATAACGATTTTTTTTGGGAAATTTAAAGGGCCAAAATTTTGCTATGAAATTCTTTTTTTGGCAACTTTTTTGGTACCTTTTTTTTTCAAAAAAAATTATGCCCCAATTTTTTCCCCGGAAAATTGAACCCAAAAAAAATTGGGAAACTATTTTATTTCACTTAAAAATTGTTTCCAAAAGCTTAAAGAAAAAACAAGCCCAAAAAAGAAACAATGTCTGAAATTAGGGGAAAGGTCGTGCATTTTTAATCTTTTTTGGTTTGAGAAAAATGTCTTCAATAAAAAAAAAATTAAAATGTTATCCAAAAGTGATAAAGGGAAATTTCATTCAAACTTCATACAAAGTTTAAAGGGAACTTTAAGGAAAAAAGTTTTTGTAAAAATACAATAAACTTTCTAGTTTTACTTTTTAAATTATCCCCTTTAAATTAAACTTACATATAACATTTTTTTTTCCAAAAAGAATAACAAAAAATTTTAACCAACCTTTTTTTTAAAAATTTCACAAAGGGTAAAGACCCTGAAAGAAACTGAAGAATAAAAATTTATGATCAAACTCGCTCTTTTTTTTTAAATTATCCCCCCCTTTAAAAGAATTACTGTCTAAACCCAATAAAATTTTAAACACTAAATGACATTACTTTCTTTTCATTTGCCCAAATAATCTTACTTTTACTGGCTTCAGTTGATCGTTAAAAAGCTTTTGCCCCAAAAGGGTTTGGGGTTCCCCCTACTTTGCTTAAGGGATTTTTTAAAAAAAATTTAAAAATATATCAGCAGATGGTAAACAATCAATACTAAAGATTTTAAAAGTTTAAAAATTTTAACCGGTTTTTAATAACTTTTTAAAAATTCAACCTCAGCTTTTTGGCACATTAATTTTTATAAACAATTATTCATGAACAGCCAACATATGATCTTAAATAGTTTTTTTTTTTTCCCCTTTTTGCCCTGCATATTTAAATTTTTTGAAATAAAATTTAAAAACAAAAGAAATTTTAAGCTTTGTTAAAGAATTTTGGGGTTCCCTTTTTTTTTGGCTCATCTGATTTTTTGTTTCGTTTTATACAAAGGAAAAAGAGAGCTATCCTACTGGGACCAGGTGTCGGTTTCTTCCCCGCTTTCCCAAAAGTTTTAAAAAGTTTTTTTTTTTTTTTACACTTTATCTTTTTTTATTTATCTCTGTAATTACTCAATGGTTTTGATTAAAAATTTCAAAAAAATTTAAACCCATCTCATTTTCACCCACATAAACTGTTTCAAAAGGGCCCATAACTCCCGGGGCCCCCAATTTTCCGTGATTTTTTTCCCCCTTTTCACTTAGATTTTCGGGTTTTTAAAAATTTTTGTTTAAACTTTCACTCTATCTGTGTTTTTTAACTAAATTTGGATTTGATTCAAATTTTAAGATAGTTTTTTTAAAAAAACATAAAATCACCCTCATCACTTTAACACGGCACATAACTCGGCAAAATTTTTGTCAGGGAATTTTTTCCCCCCCCCCCGTTTTTTAAACTTAAAATTTTCCGGGTTTAAATTTTTAAAAAGCACTTTCACTCTATCTCTGTTTTGCTGAATGGATCTGATTCAAACTTAAAAAAATTGTTAAAACATTATCCCCCCCCAATTAAATGACAAAAGGGTGCATAACCAAAGTCCCTTTTTTTTCATAAATTTAAAGGGCCCTTTTTCCCTTAAAAAAAAAAGGGAAATTTTTTTGATGCATTTTCCAAAAAAACCTCATTTTTTAAAAATAAAAAAATGCATATTTAATTAAAAAAAATCCCTAAAAAAATTCCAAACTTTAAAGAAATTTTTTTCCCAAACATATAAACCCACTTCATATGACACAAGGTGAAAAAAACGGCACCAATCTTTAATAAATTTAATGCCCCCTTTTTGTTTTAGAAAAAAAACGAAATAGTTTTGAAAAACCCTTTACTTTACCTCTCTTTATTACTAATTTTTTAGATTCAGGCTTTTTTTTCAAAAATTTTTCACTACCATTGGAACCCACTTAAACACTTTTCCTCAGAAAACCCAATTTTTAACTATCCACCCATCGAAATAGTCGAGCGCGCTGTCTTCTGGGACAGCTTTGTTTTTTTTTCCATCACTTGAGGGGCAGGGGCTTTGGCGTCTGCGTCGGCTTTTGGGGGGTTTAAATTTTTTATTTTTAAAGGTCAGTTTTTTCCTCCAAAACAAATAAAAAGCTTTTCCCTTTAAAACTTGCAACACTTTTCCCCAAATTAATAGCTGACCTCTACAAAAGAAACGTACATTTTAAACTCCATTCTGTTTTTTTTGGCAAGAAAAAGGGCCCCTTTTTTGGAAAAAAATATCAAACTTTTTTTTTTAGGCCGGGTTAATTACCCTCCTAAACTATAAAGAAATTGTTTTAAAAAATTTGTATTACTTGTTAACCATTAAAAGCGACTCGGGTATACAAAAAAACAAAATCCACCTGTTTTTTTTGCAAAATTATGGCCTCTTTTGAAAATAGAAAATATAAATTTTCCCTTGTTTCAATTTTTTGTGTTTGGGTCAGCTTTTCCCTTTAACTATAAAAGTTTTTTTGCTCAAAAACTTGCAACACAAAATTAACAAATCAAAGTTTGCCCCTCTGTAAACCCAAGAAACATAACCCCAATCCTTTTTTTTTCAAGAATTATGGCCCCTTTTTTGGATTTTGAAAAAAAAATTTTCTTGTTTAAAGTTTGCTTTAGGTCAACTTTTCTCTTTAATGGCAAAGTCATTGTTTTTAAAACTTAAAATTTATTTGCCTTTTAAAAAGCGAAAGGTTGTAACTCAACATTTTTTTTTCCAAGAATTACCCCCCTTTTTTAAATTTAAAAATATCATGGGTATGACAAAATTTTTTTTATACAGAGACAAAAAAAATCAGATGGCATCTGCACCCGAAAGGGCAGCCCCTCTTGTTTTTTTCCCAGCATGCTTCATTTTAAATTTATATGTACCAAATATTTAAAAATTTTACTTTTGAAAAAAAAGTACTGCAAAACAAAAGTAAAAAAATTTTTTTATTTTATTTGTGAGTTCTTATTACAATTCGCTTTTACAAAATTTTTAAGGGGAATAAAATCCTTTCCCCCACAATTTACCACATTTTGAGCAAGGGATTTTCCCTACCACTGAGTACTATTATATCATGCTTTTTTTGGGCGTACCATTTATTTCCCCAAAAAATTACGTTAAAATTAAACCCATTTAAAGATTGACAAACTTTTAAAAAGTTACACAATGAGTATTGGGTTTACAGTGCTATTTAAACCCAAAGCATCTTAAAATGATTTTTAAATAATTTTTTTAAAGGGAAAATTATTTTAAAAGGGGCATTTTTCGCCAAATCGCTTTATTAGTACTTTACGTTATTTTAATTAGAGTATGCCCCTTTGTGCTTTTAAAACTCTCTATTATAGAGAGTGAGTGGCGCAGAATTTGGGCAGACTGGGCTACACGGTCCGGGTTTGATTAAAGGGTTGCGGCAAAAAACCCCGACCGGGTTTTCAGTACGGGTATTTTTTTAAAGCACTTGGGTTCTAGAATGTATGCTGGGAAGGAAAATATCACACCCTGCCCGGGGGCCCTCCGCGGGAAATAATTTTTCCCAAACCCCTTTAAACAGGGGGCTTTGGGTCCACTCCCCCCACTTTAAACAAGAATTTTTATTTTTTTTAAAAGTTTTATATCAAACCAATAAATTTGTTTATAAAACGAAAAAAAGATGATTTTTCCCATATGGGAAAGGGCATTTAAAATTTTTCCCCGAAGGTTTTAATAAAATTCCTTGCTAAAGGGCTGCTATTCTGCAAATTCACAAAACGAATTATTTAACAATACTAAAAAAGTTTTGTAATCATGATTTACAAGTACCGTTACATGTACATTTTTAAAAGGGGCCAAATCCCACATCCCGCCGAAAATTCACCCTTTTACTTTAAACATATATTTGGTTTGCAATTTTGTTGATAAAATCCAAAACGAGGGCCCAAAAAAAATTCACCTTTAATAACAATATGACATGTTCAAAGGCCAATGTCACATGCACCCAAATTAAGTTTCCTTTTTGTTGAAAAGGAAATTATTTCCCCTTTTATACCATATATTTAATAATAAACATTTTTTTCTTCAGTAAACCCGTTTTAGAACAAATTTAAAAAAATGAAATTACTTTGGGTTTCTGATAGATAAAAAAAAAAATTCATATAAACGAATTTTTTAAACAATACGGGAATTTTTTTTCCCTTTTAATCATGATTTTAAAAGTAAAATTAACATTTTTTAGCGACCCCCAACATCCGGGCCGACATCATCCTTACATAATACTAAAAGGGTTTTCAAGTTTTTTCGAAAATTTTCCACAACGCCACTTAAAAAATTCCCCCATTAAAAACAATATTACATTGGAAAAGGGCCCAAGTCACATGCTTTCCAAAATTTATTTTCCCTTTTTTTTTTTTGTAGATAAAAAATTATTTCCCCTTTTATACCCTACATTATAAAAAATGTTTTTTTTCTTCATTTTAAAAATAAAAAAAAAATTTTAAAATTACTTTTAAATTTTCCAAAATTTTAACACAGACGCAAATCACAATTTTTATTAAAAAAAAATATTTTTTTGGAAAAGGTTATCCAACCCAAAAACAGAAATTTTTGGGTTTTAAGTAGTCCCAACCGAATTAAAACAATCGGGAGTTTGCCCGTAAGGCAGCCACTTTCAAACATTTTTTTTCCTCATTGATTGAACTAAATTAAGCTTTCCCAGAAAAGACTTTAAAAAAATTTAAACCCAAAAAAATCTAATTAACAAGGGGCATAACCTGAAAAAAATTCAAATCAGAGTTAAGAGTTTGTTTTCCCCTGGGTTAGACTTTGATATTTAAAAAACGTTTTTAAATGTTTCAACTCAATAGTTTTTGATAGAAAACAGAGATTTTTGACTTTATCAAAATTTTTAAACCCAAAAAAAAAATTTTCTTATAAAAAAGGGGGCAAAACCTCCATCAAAATTCAAATCAATTTAAAGGGAATTTTTTTTGGGTTTGGTGAATTTTTTGGGAAAAGTAAAAAACCAATTTAATTTTTAAAGCAATACTTTAATAGTAACAAATATATTTGCCCTTAATAAAAAATTTTAAACCCAAACGCATGCCGACTCCAAATGGGGGGCGAGAGAAAATTTTCCTTCTTTTTTTTTCGAAAAGCCCGAGTTTAAAAAACAACGAAATGAAAAAAAAAAAAAATTTTACAAAATGCCCCGCCGGAAGGTAACTTAAAAACAGTTTTAAAAAGGGTGCCCCTTAAAGTGCCATTTTTACCCCATTTTTTTTTCCACTTAGGTAATTTAAAACTTTTTTTAATTTCTTTTAAATGATTTCTTTTTAAAAACGAAAAAACTTTTTCTTTTTAAACGAAATCATTTCTTTTTTTAAAACAAATTTTTTTAAACGAAATCTTTTTTTTTCGTTAAAACGAAAAAACTTCTTTTTTAACAAATGTATTTTCAAAAAAAAAAAAAAAAAACAAAATTGATTTCGAAAAAAACGTTTAGTTTTTTTCTTTAAAAATAAAAATTTTTTCGTTTAAACAAATTTTTATTTCTTTTAAACGAAATAGTTATTTCGTTAAACAAAAATTAATTTCTTTTAAAAAACAAATTTTTTTAAAAAACGAAAATTACTTTTTAAAACAAAATTCCATTTCTTTTAAACGAAAAAAAAAATAAAACAAAATTGGGGGTTGGGGGGGGGGGAACAAAATTTTTCTTTTAAAAACGAAAAGTTTTTTTTTTAAACGAAAAAAAAAAAAGGTCTCACTTTACCTAAGGGGAAAAAAAAGTGGGGTAACTTTGTCATTTTGGGGGCACCGTAGTATTTAAATGATAAAATGTATCCCAAATATTACAAAAAAGATTTTTGTGACCTTTTTAATCTGTAAAATTAAAAACTTTCCTAAAATTTTTATATAACTAATATATTCTGAAAAAAATAGATAATTTCCCTTCCCTATTTTTTTTGGGCCCAAAACTTAAAAAAAAAAAAACATTAAAAAACTTTTTGAAATGTAAGTACACTGAGAACAAAAAAATGTTATTGATAAAATGGCCGACTTTAAAAACAAAAACCAAAACACGTCTTCGGAAAAAAAAATTCCTTCATTTTAAGGGTTTAAAAACCCAAACTTTTAAAAGGGCCAAAAATAAACAAAAAATGGAAAACAATGTTCATGAAAAATACTAAAAAAAAAAACGTATTTTTTGGGGGATAATGAAATTTCTTTGTTTAACTTGGGGTTTTCAAAAACCCGCATTCCCCCCATTCGGTCGTATTTAACCATTCGCCCAGAAAAAAAAAGTTTTAAATTTTAACAGTTTTTTAATTTTTACAATAGTAATTTACTTGTTTACAAAAAACAGCTTTTAGGGGTTTTTGTGACTTTTTTTTACAAAGGGGGGGAGTTATAAATTGAATAAAATTTATAAAGTTCTCACTTAAAAATTTTTTTAAATTTTATTAAAGTTATTAACAACAGTTTTTGTTCAAAAAGTATTCTTTAAAATTTTAAATTTTATTTTTCAGAATTTACAAAGAATTGGAAAATTAAACAAAAGCGGTTTCTTTTTGTTCTTTTTAAATACCCTTTGACCTTTTAAAACCTTTGCGGGGGCGAGCATAATTTAAAAAATTAAAACAAGTGGATGGTTATTTAATCCCGATATAATTTAAATCAAATCCTGGATTATGAGAAATTTTTCATGAATCATTGCATCATTTCCAAAAATTTTTGAAAATATCATTTTAAAAGATGACCTTTTTACATCTAAATTTGCATAAGTGGTCAATAATTTTTTGGGGACATCCCCAGAGAAAACCCGGGAATTTTTTTAAACTTTAATAAAGAAATTTACTCCAAACATTAAAATTCCGGCCCCATAAACATTTTTCAGGGGGAAAAAACCCCCAGACTAAATCAAGTTAGTTTTTATGATCAAAATGGGAAATATATCTATTTTGTGTTTTTTGTTGTCGAATAAAATGGGGCTTGATTGAGATGCGTAGAAATCTAATCACGATGGCCCCAAATGGGTTTTTTTACGAAAGCATCCGAAAAAAAATTTTCTGATTCATTTTATCCCTTTAAAACACCAAAACCCCAAAACTGTTTTCCCTTCAACCCCCTTTTGAATTTCACCAAAGGGAAGGGGTAATTTAATTTTGGAAAACCTTTTTTTGGCGTAAATTTGGGCACATTATTTCCCCCGGCTCTAACAAAAGGATTTTATTGATAAAATTTCGTAAAGATTACAGGGGAAAAAACGGAAAAGCCAAAGGGGAGTTCATTTTTCGAAAAGTTTTTTTAAACGCCCAAAAACACTTTACGGTAAAAGCCTTTTTTTTTTTAAAATAAAAAAAATCTTAAAAGTGTTAGAAAAATATTTTCTATGGGGAACCTTACAAATTTATTTTGTTACAGTAGAAAAAGGGTTTCAAACTTTTTGGTTTAATATAAAACTAGTTTTCTTACAATAAGAGATAAATAAAATTTTTATTCTTTCCCTTCTTATGAATTTCCCCTGGAACCAATTTAACCAGGAAAACATTTTCCCGGGAAATTTTAAATCTAATTTAAATGCGCCATGGTTTTTCTGTGGGCCCGGGGGTACTAAGACCCCATATATTAATTAGATACATTAGCCCCCAATCGACAGACAATCTACTTAGACAAAAAAAAACAAACCTATTTATAACAAAACCCAGTTTTAATAATAAACCGACGCTTTTCCCGATAACAAAACCGTCGCCAATTGAAATTAAACCAAACCCCCGCTATTATGAAAACAAAACCCCCAAAATATTTTCAAAACCCCATCCATAAATAAAACCGCCGCATATTTGAATTAAACAAAAACCGTCTTTTTGACTACAAAACCCACTTTAAATTGAAACGACTTTAAAATGATTTTTAAATACCCTTCAGTAACGCAAATTTCAAAGCAAAACTAGGGGGACATTTTTCTCAAAAAACGACAGTTTTCAAAAAGCTGTGGGGTCGGTTTGATTTAAAATGTTATGGGCGGTATGGAAATGCGTTTTCCGTCCACGCCCTCTGGGTTTCCCCAGTTGAGCGAACCCAAACATTTACACATGCTACAAGTACAGAAACAACTTTTAAACAAACCCCATTAATCTAAATTTGGGTTTACAAAATGAAAAATAATTGAAAAAACAAGAAAATAATAAAAGGGGTTTTTAGGGAGGGGGGGGGGGGTAATCGCTCTGAAAGTTTGGATATTATAGCGGTTTTCACTGCTTCTTGGGAGAGAAATTTTAAACCAATTTTGCTATTTCAGACAAGGAAAAATTTAATTTTTTACCAAAAATTTAAAAGGATAAAAAGACCCAAAATTTATGTTTTTAAGATAGAACAAATACTACATTAGTTTTTTTGGAAACATCAACATAACTGGTCTATGTGATTAAACCCTTACAATGATCCGGTTTTAAAAACCGTACACCGATAGGTAAACCCCAAAATAAAGTGAAAAATACCAAAATAAAAAACGGAAGAAAATTTTAAATTAAAAAAAATAACCAAACGCATATATTTAACTTTTACCCTTATATATTTTTATAATGGCTGGTCTATCATTCATTTGGACAGTACAAATTTTTTTGAATGGGTTTTTTTTAAAAAAATTTTCTTTACTGAATAACCCAACGGGTGTGCAAAGGGTGATCTTGGGCTACTCTGGTCGCAAAGGCAAAATCCCCCCGCCGCCCCGCAGGGTAAAGCTAATTACGAAAATTAAACTCTATATAAACAATTTGTTTGTATACTTAGTCCAAATTAGATACAAATTTGAAAGGATTGTAAAGAAAAGCAATAATTTAAAGACAGAAGGGCATTGCAAATCCCTTTAAAAAACACTTTAAACCCCCAGATCCCTTTCAACCTGAGCGTCAACCTTTACTTTACGTGGGGAAAAATCTAACATGACGCCGTTTAATTACATTTTGACGTAAAAAACTTTAAATTTTGTTTTGGGCCGGGCACCGACAGCAAAAATGTTCCGATAAAATTAAAATAAAGGATAATATTTTTGGGTACTGGTTGATAAATTTTACTTCTGACAATCAAATAAACTTATTTTGTTCCCCAATCAAATCAAAAAGTATTTTTTACCCCACACCGAAATAGTTTCAAATTTTTGAACAAGGGAAAGAATAACAACTTTACCCCTCCCGTCCCTTTAAATTTTGCCTGTTTCCATTCGCAATGACCCCTTTAGATTATAAAAAATCTATCGATGAAAGGTTTCAAAACCCATTCTTACATCCGCCTTCAAGGGTTTGCATTTAATAACTTTTAGAGTTGAGGCCCATTTGTAAGTTTTGAAATAGTTGCCGGGGGTTTTTTACACAATAGACATTACAAAAAATCATCTGAAAATAAATCATTAATAGTGCAAATTTTTAAAGAAATAAAAATTAAGGCAAACGAATGAAAATATTTTACAGCGAATTTTTTTTTAATTTTCATGCAAAAAGTTTTGTTTTCTTTTGGCCTTTTCAGGTGCATGACATTTTAATAACCAAAAAATTTTAAATTTAAAATTTTTTTTCCCGCTTTAAAACCAACTCTTTAAAAATGGCATTGATTTACACAAAAAATTTGCCATAAAACAGAAATTTAAAACAACCCCCCAAACCCAAGGGCGTCCCCAATCTTTGACTTAAAAGGGAAAAAAAACAGGGCAGGGCTAACACTTGTCTTGAAAGAAAGGGATTTTTTCTTTGCCATTCCCGGCAGCATATCATTGGGGAACCAAACCCCTTTTTTTCAGTTAACGGTAAACCGCCCAAAACGTAAGTTGGCAAAGGAAGGGGGAACCTCCCAGGCCCAGAAAATTGAAGCCGAGGCTATGAATCAGTTTAAATGACTTCGCCCCGGGGGGGAAATCCCTTCCTCCCCAAAAAGACATGCTTTAAACTAGCGGGGGTTTAAAACAGGAAAATAAAGGAATCGGAACAATGTTTTGACTGACGACAAGCAATTTCACAAAATTAAAAAAAAGGCCCAAAATGTGTTTTCAATCAACCCAAAATGCATTAAAAATAAACCCCCAAGGGCCCCGTAGTAAAACAATAAAAGGGGTAAAACAAAGGGGCCCTTAAGACCAAAGCAGTAAACGGAGAAATTCATTTCAAAAAGCTCTTAAAAGTCATATTTTCCCAGTTTTGAAAAAAACTTGTGTCCATTTAAAAAATGTAAAAACATATCAGAAAAACCTTTTTTGTAAGGGATTTTTGGGCCAATTAAATTTCTACCAAAACCGGTTCCCTGGAAAATTTGCACTTTTAAAAAATTTTTCTGTTTTTATATCACGTGGGTTCCCCCCCGGGGTACATTTTAAAAACCTACAAAAGGAAAAAATTTTTAAACCCAAAAAAAAAAAGTCCCTTAAGTAGTTTCCAAAATTTTCCCCGCTCCCATTGGGGGAAAAAATTTAAACACACTTGGGACACACCAATACAAAGGGAGCCAATTTTGAAAAAAAATTCTAAAAAGGAAAAAAAAATTTTTAAATTTTAAAAAAAAAAATAAATTTCAACGCTGAAAATTTTCCATTTTCACAAAAACTCAAACCATAAAATTCGGTTAAAAAAGATTTCAAAAAGAAAAACCAAATGGGGGGAAAAAAACAAAATAAAACCCGATGAAAATTTCAATGACCATTAACAAAGTCACAAGGGGGCCCGACCCCTGTCATTTAAAAAAATGCAAACACATTCAAATTTTTTGTTCGTTCAAAACATTTCACCTTAAGGGAGCCTGCACTTTTATAAACTTGAAATAATTGCCCCAACAAATTTATCCCGGGAAAAAGGAAATAAGCCTAGACAAACGGCATAATTTAAAAAAGAAAATCATTTTATTAAATTTAAAGGGAAAACCCCTTTTACCCTTTTTAAAGAAAAATGTCTTAAACATGTTAAAAAAAATTTCCGAATTTCCCATTCCCTTGCAAAATTTTAAAAAAAAAAATAGCACAAAAGGGCCTAAACACTTTAAATTTTTTAAATAACCAATTTTTTCATTTACGACAGTGAAAGAATTCATTTTAAAACCCCCATTGCAGAAAAAAAAACTATTTACAGGGATAAAACAAAAAAAAGGGATTTACCTAATTTTTGTAAACTTGTGAAGGTCCCCAAAATTTTTAAAACAGTCTGCAAAGACTGAAGGGCCCAAAACCTTCTTTTATTTTACTTAAAATTTTTAATATAATTTTGAAGTTTGAAAAATTAAAGATTAAATTAAATTCTACGTTGTAAAACTATTTTGTTCCGAACGTGGGAAAAATACCTGGAAAAACTATTTTAATGTACCATCATCAAATTTAGGGGAAGGGAAAAAACAACACAAATCATTTAATGGGAAAAAACCGCATATTTAATTTTTAGAGGGCCCAAAAAGCACACAGTTCAATTTTTCTTTAAAAGAACCCATATGGAAGGGGAAAACCACTCCGTTTATTTGGAATGGAATGTTTTTAAAAAAGGGCAAAATTTTAAAACATTTTATCTTTTAAATTGGGAAAACTATGGATAACAGTACTACACAGTCAAATTTTCTAAAAAGGGGAAAATAATGAAGGGCCAAAATCAAAAATTCTTTGGCCCAAAAAAAAATTAAAAAGAAAAAAAATACTTCAAAACTTTTTTTGAAGGGTAAACACCCAGTTCATTCCTAAACGAAAAGTTATGAAAAACACTTTTTCCAGGTTTAAATTTTCAAATTGAAAGTTAAAGGAAGGACAATACTTACATTTTTATTTGGGTAAATTTAAACGTTATGGAAGAGAAATCCCAAACAGATCAAGGGTTTCAATAGAAGGGGCAATACTAAACGATTTTTAATTTGCAAAAAAAAAGGTTTAGGAAGGAACTACACACAGGGCTTTGGTAAAGGGAATTTTAGGGAAGGAAAATCAAGGATCATTTGCTAAATGGGGAAATTTAATGTATGGACAAAAACTCACAGGAATTTTCCCAAAAGGAATTCTCTGGAAGAACCAAAATTTTAAAATAAATCATTTTTCTTGATGACAATCTATAAAATTACAATCCTACATGGGCCCTTTTTCTTAATAAAGTGCTTTGGGAAAGGGAAACACAGGTCCTTGATAAAAGGTATGTTTTTGAAGTACAATACTAAAAGTTTATTTGCAAAAAGGGGAAAAATATGGAAGGACAACCCAAAATAATTTTTTTTGCTCTAAAAAGGAAAATTTTGGGGGAAAAAAAGTACTTACAAATTAATTTTTTCTAAATGGAAAGTTATAAAACCCTATACCAACAGGTCTTTTTTAATGAAATGAAATGGAAACAATACTATGCAGGCCATTTGCAAAAAGAAATTATATTTAAACAAAAACTACACAGTTTTTTTTGCAAAAAAAACTGAAATAGCAGTCACAGCCCATTGCCTTTTAATAAAAAAGACTTTTTTAACCCCGTAATGTTATATCTTGTAAAAGTAACATTTCTTTTTTTTTTTTTAAATAATTTTTGGAAATTTTTTTCCCCCCCCACCTTTCTAAAACCAACTTCCCTTTAAACAAAAATCCCTATCATATATTGTCCCCATTTTTAAAAAAATTTTATAAAAACCTCTTCAAAAAACTGGGAAAACCCTTTTTTCAAGCTTCATAAATTTAAAAAGGGAAATGACCTCCCCCATAACGCACGTAAATAATAAAAAGAGTTTTTAAGGTTTATGGGGGTTTAAAAAAAAGTAATTTATAAAACTAACATGTTCAGTTAAATTTTAAGAAACTTAGTAAAGTTTAAAAACACAATAAACGCTTCAGCAATAAAATTTCAAAATTTAAAAAGGTAAAACCGAAACTAAAAATACAATCGGACCTTAAAATCTCATAATATGCACCACTCCGCTTCGTACGAAGGGAAAAATACATCCAAAACCCAAATTTTCCAAATTCAGTTTGACATTAAAAATTTTTAGTTTTTTAAAAAGGGAACGTCACAGACGCGGGGGGGTTAAAAAAACCATATTTTCCTCCTTTTTTCTTTTGGGAAACCCGAAAAAATAAAAAACATATGACTGATAATTTTTTAAAAATTTAAAAGGGAAAAAAAACCGCATTTGATAGCATAACATCTAGTGACGAGAAAAGACATTAAAAGAAGCGGAAATGAGTATATTCAGCGGATGTATTAAATGAAGCGTATCTTTTGATTAAAAAGTTAAAATTTCTTTTTTTTTTCTTTTCTTTTTCTATACTAGCAATGTAGTTCTGTCTTTAAAACAAATAAGTTTCTGAGAATCTGAGACGCTAGGAAATCTATAAACAGTTATTAAATAAACAATTGATATGAAATGAAAACAGACGGATTAGTGGTGTTCTAGCCTAAAACAATTTACTCTTTGTTTGCCATTATGTAGTTTTGAAAAAGACTGAATCTGGATAAAGCCTAATAAAAAAAGTCTAATTTTGTCTTACATTTATATACGCATATTAAAGAAACACAATTTTAAAGGGGTTTTTGTATACGTTGTATCACGCAATAACTTTTCTAGGTTTTACCAACTCCGTTCTTAAAACAGGACACTCGCTCTTAAGTAAAGTACTCTGTTGAACAAAACAAAGAAATGCACAAAAGCAATTTCGTAAGTATTTTTTAAGTGTACGTTTATAATTAGCCTCAGCTGGATTTCACGGGCGTATGCAATCTGTTTTCGGCAAAAATCGTTGCAGAGTAGAACAATTGTACTATTGAACAGAATATTTTAGTTCTTCATTGACATTTTTCTTCTCATATGCAATGAATGTAACTCCACAAGGACATTTCATTGCCGTTTTCGCAAATGTTTGCAATGTTTGTTAATGATAACCATTCTCATCTATTTTTGATAACCATTCATAATTAAAAACAACCATTTGCCAAGGGAGCAAGAATCCCTGTCCAAACAATAAATCCTTTTATTTTAATCAATGTAATCATTTCAATGCAGTTATTGCTATACAAGACTCAACATCGTCTAATGAAAATTTATTAGCTACGCTCATGAACAGCACTACGACAAAGTAATTATCAAATACTTTCCTTCTTTAGGGTGTTCAAGTAGGTCATTAAATCATATGATCAACGTTACAAAATTTAAACTCCGTCCGATAAAACATAGTGTCTATAGTTTACATTGTTTTCTATGTTCGGAAACGGTATTAATTACATTTGTTTTATATCCTATTTTGATGCTCATCATCGAAAGGCCATTAGAAAGAGAAAATACTATAAATGAAGAATCCGTTTTTCGTGTAAGCTCTCCGGGAAAATGAAGAGGATGTAATTCCGACCCGTGACATTGTATAAGCTCTTCGTGACAATAGAGAAGCCGCTGATCCGATCTCGGGAAATGCATAAGCTCTACGTGACGATGTGTCTGAAATAATTTGTCATGCGGTCTTCGTTTGAGGAACTGGTCAGTTACTTGTGCGAAGCAAGTTATTACTGGTGCCGAATCCTGGAACACTGTGTTGATTAATTACCACCGTTGCATCTGAACTTTGTTGAAAGAAAAGAACAAACTATATTTAGAACCACAAAAGCTATGTTTTCTTATAATAAATGATGTGACATAGAAATAGTTTGTCAGCAAACATTTTTACTGTCCTGTCGGGTCGTGCAGTCAATATTTGAAGTAATAACTGTTTAAGTTTCCGAGTGAATCCCTGCTATTTATTAGGTTTTTCCTGTTTAACTTTAGTGTTTGTTTGTTTTCTCTGTATAGCGTGGATGTTTGTCTTCAAACTGTAAATGTAAAACAAGGAAACGCCACGTTAAAAGAACGCATCTATCTCATATCAAATCTCTATAACAGTGAAAGCATTGATGTATACATAACCTACCATAGACTGCAAAGACATTTATCAATCTTATGGTCAGACACATGACTACTAGACTACTGCATTTAGGCAATTGAGATACATGCGGAAGCGTCCTGGTGCCAAATTAAAATGTTCTATAACCAAATTCTCTTAATAAGGATTTATTACATTCTAATTAGGGCTTTATAGGTCCTAAGGACTTAGACTTAGTTACTCCTAATTAGGATTTAATAACTCCTAACTAGGTCTGAATAACTTTTAATTAGAGATATAAAGTCCTAATTAGGGGTTTGAAAGGCCAAATTAAGACATAAAACTCCTGATTAGAAGTTTAACAAAAATTAAACAAGAGATCAACCGTGTTCCAGAGTCGCTCACCCGACCTTGACTGTTGACCTTGAATATATGTATGACAAACTGAATCATGAATGTTAACCAAAGCCTTTAATACAAAAAAAAAAACAACAACCACAAAACAGGTCAATTGCCCCTATTTAAACAAAACATAGAGGGTACCTTAATATGTTGCTACAGACAAACTTTGATGTGTTTGATCATGCAATTCATCAAGAAGAGTTTAGAGTATATCCGGGATATCCCCTAGAAAATCCGTCTCCTAATCGTGGATTTGCCACTGATCGAAAAACATATTATCTCCGTTCATTTTGAGATAACGTGAAAGAGCAAACATTCTAAATTGATCAAGATGTACGAGGGGCGTTCAATATGTAATGTTACTCCGTATGTAGTTCCGTAAGTGCTTGTTAATTTTAGCTGCGGTTTTCTGCACATTATAGAGCAATTTATTGGGAACACAATGCTATATAAATTATAAAAATCGGCAGTGTCAAAGTAAAAATATAATCATTTGAGTGAGGTGTACTCAGAGTTACTGGACCATTATTATAATATATGTTTGTCCTGGGCATCCAAAGTCTCAGAAAGAAGAATAACTTGTTAAATAACAAAATTCTATCATTTTTCTACGAGGTACAGCAATATGTGATGAGTTTGCGTTTGTTTTAAATTATTTATTGCATTTTTAATTTTACAACATAACTAAAATATCTAAACTCGAGGTTGATTCCATCTGGAACCGGTGTTGAGAGCGATTAATCAAAGTTGTAAGAACTAGTTTCGAAATCGAGAATTAAGATACTAGTATCCAAGAATTTTTTAAATGACAAATTGCAGAGGCTTATTGTACTCAACTTATCATTTTTCGAGTAAAAATATACACACTCAATTTAATACTTAGTTTTCAAATGTTTTGTGAAGATCATGATTTGTTTTATCTGTTTAAACTGAAAATTGATCTATAGTTGTTGTTGTTAAATAGTAGAATCAAGGAATTGCATATTACAGTCTCAATATTTTGGACATAAAATTGTCCAGTATACTCGAGTAAACCTCACTAAAATGATTATATTTTTACTTCGAATCTACCGACTTTTATAATTGATATAGCATTATGTTCCAAATAAATTGCTCTATAATGTGCCGAAAACCGCATCTAAAAATAACAAGCAGTTACGGAACTACATACGGAGTAACATTACATATTGAACGCCCCTCGTATTTCAAAATCTCAAGTGATATTCTATCTTTCGTGTTTATCACTGTTGATCTGCAAGCCGGCTCATAAAATAATTCGTCCTGAATAGTTATATAAACAGTTTGTTCAAATTACATAGGGAAACATAAATGTTTTAAATATTCATAAACAGTCATATTTTAAGCAATGGAAACCACAACGGTAAGAGCATAAGTTTCTTTCATGAATTTATCAAAAAGTAATCTTGTCTAATTACATTCTTTTTATGGAAGATTCACCTTTTTAGTCATGTAAAAACACCTTTCATATCAGGTACCTGGAGTTTGGATTCCAGTAAAGCTTTGATCATAATGTTGTTGTTTAGATGTCAATACGACGAACGTAAAGTATATGTTTTAGCATAAGTATATGTATTAGCATTATCAAAATACTTAATGAAACACTTTGAAAACCTTTCTATTCGTACAGTCCTTCAAATCACTTGCACCTCACCTCTGTCTGTTTGAGTCTCTTTTCGGCCGTCATTTTGTTGACTTACGGATGTCAATGGTTCTAAATAAGCACCCGTCCATCTCAGACACAATATATACCTAGGACCTTCCTCTGCAAATAAAAGCCCAAAAGTCACATAATGAACTGATTTATATCGATTTGTTAGTCCGTATCGTGAATTTGTCCATCTTTCAATTTGGACAGTGCAGTTAAATGTTAAAATTGATGCTTACCTAAAAGATACAGACTGAATGGCGAACAGTGCAGACCTTTATCAGACTATTCGGATGTGCAGGCTGATCATGATCTACACTGGTCGCAAAGGCAGCATCAATCGTGTCCAGCATGATAAGGGTTAATACCAAATAAATGTTCTGAGTCTTACCTTAAAACGTGCAGTAGATTGTCCCACGGTTACCTATTTAACAACCTTTTTGAAATGTCCAGTCCTTACTTCCACTTGATAAAATTGTATCTTTGGAATGTGAACTTGTGTTGGAATGTGAACTTGTAATTTAAGGTATTGGACCCGTAAAAGAGTATCTCCTTTTTGAAGAGTATTCAATTCCTACCATAAACCTACTTTGACTGCAATTATCGCGGGTGTGGGGGGGGGGGGGGGGGGGGCGTAGGTTCAAACCCCACTGTGACCTTTTTTTTCCATTTTCCATGTTTTCCTTTTTTCTAGTAAGTTTTTACTTCTTTCAAGACTAATTATGGCTGAATTGTACAAAAGTGGAAAATTTTCATTTTATAAGTGATTTTTTGCTGTTCAATGTGAATTTACTTCCGAATCAGGGAGGGTGGGGGGGGGGGGGGGGAGAGTTAAACATCTTTAAAAATACTGAGTTACGTGCGGTAAAATTTCTCTTTTTTACCTTCATTCGTTAGATTACATATTGTGGAAGAAATTGCCCCAAGGTTATTTTTAAACGAAGTGAGCAAATTTCAAAACAGACCCACAGGATTCGACCTTAATATTTCAATGTTGGAGTTAGAATTGTGTCTCATTGAATCTGTTTACTTGAGGCACCCTAGACAAAAATGATTTTTATTTTTTGTTTTATAATTGCTTAACAATAGTTTGATGTTTCTTTTATCAAAATTAATGCTGTAATGAATTCTCTGCAAACGTTTTAGATAGTGGCCATCACATTGAATTTTGTCTCTTCTTGAGCATGAGGAAATACCATAAATTATACAAAATTTACAAAAAACGGCACGGTAAAAGTTGTTTAAAATTTGCAACACAGTGTGAAACATGGTCAACTTTAAGAATATACCAAGCAAATGCCATTTTTAAACATTACTATTAGGGGTCCAATACCTTAAATGTATGTGTATATGTTAGAGATATGTTAAATGTTAAAAACTTTATTTTCATCTAGTTCGAAGATGTCGTCGAACTGAATGTTGGTGGAAAGCTTATAACAACGTCGCTTGATACGCTTAGAAAGGAAACCGACAGTATGCTTGCCGACAAGTTTAGTGGACGTCACGTGATCAGCAAGGACAAAGACGGTCGCTATTTCATAGACTGTGATGGCGAAGTATTTACATACATCGTAGATTATCTCCGTACTGGCAAATTACCGCCACAGGAAAAGGTTTTAGATGTGTATGAGCTCGCCAAGTATTTTCAAATTAAGCCGCTAGTGGGAGAGTTGAAAATCTTTTATTCCGTGATATATAAAAATCAAATTGCCAAACTTAGAGATAGGATAGAGAGAAAGGAATATGGAGAGGTGAAACAAAAAACCATCGATGCAATTGAAGACGGAAAAATTGGTCCAAAAGAAAACAAAGCATTACATTTCTTTTGTAAGTTGGGTAGATGCAGTGGTTGTATCCCTAATAAGGATAGTTTCGAAATTCTCGGTGACTTTTCTATTTCTATCAACATTTTTATTGACACTAAAAGTACAGATCTGACAGAAGACATGATGGCGTTACTAGCATACGAGCTGTGTGAACTTGGATTTGCGAAAGACGCACTTCCTAAGAAAGGGAACACTGGTCCTTGTATGCTTTGCATGAGGGTACAGGAAATCAATCAGATCATACTCCTTACACAAAAACAGTAAATTTATTACAGACTACATGATGTAACTGTTATTTCATTACACGTACAACAAAGGAAAATTGTTATACACGTGTTATTAACATGTTGTTAAAGGTGTTATAATTACGTATTTTACTTTTTTCAACACTGCTCTCACTTTTGTAATAAAAACAGCGGAAACACTTTCATACAGTAAAAAAAACTGGAATATAGATGATTAAGACTCACTTTAGTTTCACTCCTGTGTTGTCCATTTATACTATTATAAGTTTAAAGTGTGAAAAATTATATATATATGAATAAGAATTAAAATGACAGTGTTAGATACTTAGCAATGACTATATCCCTTATACTGACTATATTAATTAATATCCTGGTAAAGCGGACCTCTGACGACTAAACAGATAATCTAATAACATGCTAACAGGGCGTAAGATTTGATGTGCGTTTCATTAGCGCTTGTCCTACATTTCCTTCATAATTTCCTTCGGTGCTTTTAACGATAGATTGAGTAGGTTTTTAAATTCTTCATGAAATAACATCGCTGAATCCCTTTTTTCGGACATGTATTCATCATAGATGCCTTAAAATTTTAAATCATCTAGCTCATACATCAAAGATGGTAGTGTTCTCACATAAAAGTATAATATGGTATTCATCTCATTATATGTATTTCATTTTTACTTTCAATCATTAAATACATTGAATTACTGATAGCACTGTAAGGCCGGGGATTGATTTTGCTCTTGTATAACTTTGTATCATATATGTATGTTCTATACCCGTCTCTGCAATAATACAATAATTGGTAATAAATACGTTTCCTCATGCATGGTTGTTTTATCAAAGAATTTCCGGATATTGACATTATGTCATTTGTTGTTACGGGGTTCCATTGCTCTTTGTTAAGATAAAGAAAACAGAAAATAATACTATCTATCAGGTACATTTCAAATGACAAATATACGTTTTTGTTTCTGTTTGTATACTAACTTTTTGTCATGAACGTATATATAGTATGTCATACCAACTGAAATAAAGTTCAACAGTATGAATGTTAATTCTCATATTTCAGACATATAGGAACTGAAAACAAATATGTCTTTTTCAGTTGTAGTTAAATTTGTTGCCTAGTAACTTAACGAGGTGATCATTAAACGGCTTATATAACAATTTTAATGTTTGATGCCACATTTCCCCGACTTCTACTTTTCGATTAAAGTTTGTATTTTCCTCTGTTTGTCCTGCGATCTTGTCCAGGTAACCCTGTATAAAGGCACTTTTTATCAGTTCATATTAATTAGACCCTACGTTTGATAACTATTTAATTCAAAAAGTATGATTTATTCTAACGTTAGCAAAAAACACAACTTTATATCGTGATATCAATTTACATCACGAAGCAGATGTATGGACCTATAAAAGGAACTGTCAACGTAAAAATATAATTCGCTTTTCAGTAATAAATACACTTCTAATTGTCATCAAAATTGTCCGTTATTGCAGTATAACATTGCATAGTCTGGTCCAAGTTTACCTCTATTGTCAGATAAGACAAATAAGTTTTACCTTTAACTTTTAGGTCGTTAAACTTTGTTTGAAATTGGTGTCAATTTTTTAAAGAATTTTTCGACGTAATTTTGATCACGTTTGGTAACCAGTCGGTCAATAGCACTTTCCGAAGGTCGACTATCTCTCACAAAGAAAATTAACTACATCGTTTCGCCGCTGTAACGCTTCATTGGATTACACAGTATAAAGTCTTACTACAAAGGAATATTTTACATTAAAAAGTATAAAAAGTCAAAATTCAGTTTAAATACTTAGTACGTGAACACAAGTGTTGCCTAATTCGTTATGTAATTGTCCATCTTATCGTATAATCCGAGAACTATGCACAATAACGTAAACTATCAATCTTCAGGCAGCTGGTAAACGAGCAAATTATAGACATAACTCTGATATGAAAATCAGCTGCACTCGCATTTTTAATAGAGATAGTTTAAAAGAATATTTTCCTGTTGCAAGAACATGTCAATGAAAATGGTGACCTCTACGGAATCCTGTTCGTGCCACTTAAATTGTTGCCTCTCCAACACGCGACAACGCGATAATTATCGCGTTGTCGCCTTGTCCGAAAACATACTTACATGCGACATTTAACAATCCTCGCGAGGTTAAGAGGGCGACAATTATCGTCTTAATTGTCGCTTGTCTTTTTTAAACCTCGCATCGTGAAATTGAAATCCAATAGACATAGTTGCGAGAATTAGTAAAACCTCGCATTGTCGCATTGTCGCACTGTCGCTTGGGATTATATTTCTGGACAAATTGATCGATATAATTCTTCTTGGGTATTATTTATCAATACACCGAAACAAATTTCTAATGACAGTCTCTGCTGGCTGAACACCACTAATCCGACTGTACTTTATTTCACATAAATAAGTTTTCGACAGTTTTCTAGCATATCAGATTTTCAGAGACTTATCGCTATTATAATATCTGAACGTTTGTGACAAAAAGACAACATCTGTTCGTCCGTATGTACGTAATTTAGGGTAAAAGCTGTATTTCTGTACTTTCCATACGGAAAAAGTTCGTGTTTTTCATTAATTTTCAAATAATTGTAGAATGTTCCAAGCACAAGAATTTAAATGAATATCTTTTATAAAATAAATCTAAACATGGTCTAAGCAGATATGTAATTTATCTTTTTTTACCGCCAAAGGTTTCGTCGGGGACCGTCTAAAAGTGTACCATTTTTGTGTGAAAATATGCTATTTCTTCATATACTAAATAAGGGGTGGGCCTTGTCAGAGAAGCTATATCTTCATAATTGATGTCTGATTTTAATAAATGCAAAGAGCAAGCCAGTACCTCGAGGAAACAGGCCAAGTCGGTTCGAACCCGGTCGGCTAGGGGTCAAAGTCATGGGTTCAAAGTTCGGTAATATTCTAAAATATGAAGTTTTCACAGCAGTCAAGGCAGGCCTTGAAAACGAAATACAATCTTCACTAGTCCAACCAACACCATTGGAACAATTCTCTCGCGTCCCGGCCGGGCCAGCTTAGTCTTGGTCTGCACCCTACTGCATATAACAAGTTTGGTAATTTCTGATACCTGTCCTGAGCCTCGATGGCATCATATTGACTTGTAAGTAGCTTAGACATCTACCAACATATCCATATATGGTATAGGTAGGTACCCAGGATGTAGAGACTCGAACTCACCCCAAACCAGCGGCTATCCGAGGTACTCGTACATGGCATCAATTCGATAGCCAGGACTTTATTGAAACCTTCCGACGTGGTCAAATAAGCAGATTTTCAAAGTTCGAACACTGCCTGGTGACCTTCTACAACCTGCCCTGACTCTTCGGGTTACACTAGGTACCTGAAACTGGGTCTCAATCTTTAGCTAGGACTATCCTACACGAGCATGTATATATATGTACTATGTCATGGTCACAGGGGTTCAAACCGGGTCTAAAGCCGTACAGACATGATCAAATTTGACGTATTTCCTAAGTTTCAACACTACCCGGTGACCTTAATAGGACCTGCCATGACCTTTATGGGTATGTCAATACTCAAACTTGATATTATTCGATAACAGGAAATATACCTATCTTTGATATAACATAGTAGTATATACCGGGTCACAGGCATCAAACCGGTTGAAAACCGTCCAATTTGATAAAATAATGCTGTTTTGACTCCAACATTCCCTCCATAATTTTATTATATGTTCCTGACCTCAGATGGTATCCAGTATACCCAAATTGGATTTTGAACCGTAGCTATGATCCATACAAGTCAGATCATATGTAGTAAGGGTATATGTGATGACACAGAGACTCGAACCAGGGTCTAAATTTGTTCAGTTAGGTCTAAAAACTGATGTTTCATTGTTTTTGCTGTAGTTGATTTCCATATTTCATCTCCTGTGACCTCTAGCGTTATCCTTGCACCTTCAACCTACTTAAAATGTAGATATGTTATTAGGTACAATATTAAGTACCATTTATGTGTAAAGGGGGCTGTTTGCCTTCTCATCAGATGAAATATCAATCAAAATAGGCCCGTTTATGAATATTCCTTTACCGGCCATCCTTTTTCATTTCCTGTCACCCATGTGCGTCGTGAAGTTAGCATCCTAGCAGTCTCGCGGCCTATGTAGCCTATACATTATCTTGTCCACTTATTAAGACACTGGCGCATCAAGATGTATAAAAAATCTTCAGCTGCACGACTGTTATCTATGTTTCAAATAATAATTATTTAGAACATGTATAGGTTAGCTTGTGCAATGATAATGGGCCGACCATTGGAACTTCTTGGAGAGTTTTTTTGGTGTGTTTTTTTTTTTACATTTGATATTTTTCACTGTCATATACTAGATATATCTCACACTATTATTTCGATAATTCAAGGGAAAATCATGTAATTAAAAGAGTTTAAGTTATGAATTTCTTTATTTCACTTTACTTTCTTGTCCTTTGTTTATTCAATGAAGTGTTTACCTTATTTTTAGGCATTGTTGTAAATTTCTGCAGGAGAGGGTTTGGGGGGAGGGGGGTGGGGGTGCGGTGTAGGGCTGAATATTGTGAATTCTAGATGATTTCAACACTGATAATATGGTTGTCGGTTACTCAGTTTTCTTGTTTGCAAGCTTATTTATAGTCGCCACTGGATATCTCTCCCAGAAGACTGTTCAAAATGTTGCTGGGAGGATAGTGCAAGACACTTCCATTCCAAATTATGTTAGGCAAATTGCGTGTATTAATTTATATATATGCTCAAATAATCTTGGCTGCACAATCGGGATTCTAGACAAATCGAATTTGAGGAATACCCTCTAATAAAAATATGACATGTATAAAGTGTGGCCCCGTTAATTGTCGCACCACCGTTAATCGTTAAATCTTTTAAAAATGGCATACTGTTCTGGAACTACATGTTTTGCTTTTCAATGGTGCTACACTATACATACGTTATTGATTGAATATTTACAGGGTTGAGCCTCGACGCGGTATGCGCGACAGAACTTGAATTATTTAAGGTCCTTACTACGGAGTTCTGTTCAGGTAATAGGACATTCCGCGTGTCTTGCAACCCTCGTCTGTAGATGGTTCTGAACAAAAACGAAACCCTTAGTATAAGTTGAAAAATACTTTACATGTCTTTTTATATGGTGGTATGTTTAGGACACATTTTATAAAATTTCGCGCGCTCGAGAAAAGATGTCGTGCTCTCGAGATAAACTGTCGTGCGATCGAAATTTAAGGGGTTTAAAATGAATTGGACAGTTATCTTGCTGATTTTATTTATTATATATATATATATATATTTTTATTATTATTATTATTATTTATTTATTTATTATTATTATTATTATTTTGTATATCTTGCTGCACTTAGTATTGTGTTTTGCTCTCTGGTTATGTATGATGTTGACACCTTGCCCTTTTTGCGGGAAACGACGTCACGTCTTACACAGGATATGACGTGACGTTGTCTTAGTGACAGGACGTCAACATTATTCATTTCCTGTGATATAAATGTTACATGGATATTACTTAGTCAGAAAAATATTTCCATATTCTTGAAAAAGGACAAGTGTCCGAAAATTCGAAATAAAGAGTAAAATATCAACACAGATTTGTACTATACTTCCCTTCGGAAGATTTACAGAGATATGGATATCATTGCTTGCCTTATATGTAGTGTTATGATATCGAAAACATCACAAAGCGGCATCGGTAATTATTCAATTCACCAGTCTCCTGTCATTTAATATCATTCGTGCTTATTTCACATGAATAAAATTAGTCTTTTAAGTTGTTTTAATGAATAATATATTCATGTTTCAGACCTAATAGTGTGCAGATTACAAGAAGTCCTACCTATGTAGATGTAGATGTAAAGGGTATGTCACAGTGCAATTCTGGTAAAAAATATTACGTTACCGTTACGTATGTAACATTTCTAATGGCCATGCAACTTGATTATAAGTAAATACTTACTGAAAAAAGGAATGTCTCATATAAATATATATAAGAGAAAGCCACCTATTAAATTCCATACACGCATCTAGCATGTAGCAAATACATAGTTGATGAAGTTTTGATGCGCTTTTCAAACAAAGTAAAGATCTTGTACTTTTCATAGTTTAACTAAACTTTTTGTTAAACATGCATAACTTCTAAGTGTTATCACGTTTTTAATTACGAAAAGTTCTGTAACTGGCCTCTTGCTTAAATTATTCATAAGGAAAAGAAAAGGTAAAATCAGTCGTGTTATGTATGCTACAATGGCTAATTTTGCGAAAAGCATTGACATTTTCAATTTATTTTACCCAGTAAAACGCATACTTGCAGGAACGTTAGAAAACGACACGAAGTTTTCACATGTTATCATTTTACATCAATATATGTTATCTTGAAATGAATTAAGGATTATATTTGTACATATTTTTAAGGTTTTTTGCATAGATGGAACACAGGTAAATGTAGTAAAGTAGTTTTAAACTAAGAAACATTGATTTTACATATTTTGATCAGATTATGATTGAAACACTCTGTCTCAGATGAAACGTCTTTAGAATTAAGGTATTGCAAGTGAAAACATTTTGAAACTATCGTGATGTAAATTCTACAGTACCTTATTATGAAAGGTCATTTATCATCAAATAAAGAGTTCTAAAGAAATATCACCATATTTTCCTTACATTTTTTATATCAGCTGAATCTTTGAAATTTCAGTGTCATGTTAAATGCTTGTTTAGATCATATTTACACATGATAAGACAGAGAACTGCAATAAAACCCTGTATATACCCTACTGCAAGGTTCGGTCTCTTTTCTCTGTTATTCTACTGGACTACTGTAAGTTTTTCTCCGGGCACAAAATACAAAGGACCTACTTTTTGGGGTGTGTGAGTCAGAGAGGGTGCAATGTGACAGTTTGTGTTTTGAGTGGCGGCGGTGACTGGTGTGTTTGTTTGTTTGTGTGGGGGAGAGGGGACTAAAATGTATATGTGAGGAGAGTGGTGTGGGTTGTCACACTGCGTAAATCGTCTTATTACCTATCTATATCCGAAGTTAAAAGTCAATACCTTGAATAGTTTTGAAGTTGTGATCTGGAAACAAAATACAAAGGACAGCTTTGCCATTTGAACTAAGTTTGTGACATTGAACTTTGACCTACCAATCATGTTCATGGGCTCTGTACATCATCTCATCGCCTCCTATTCATATGCCGAGTTTGAAGTCAATATTTTGAACGGTTTTGAAGTTATGCTCTGGACTCGAAATATAACAATTCTGACCACTTGGGCGGTAACTCGGGCAACCTCGTTACTGCCCGATGCGTAGGTGCCCTCGGGACGGATATTTCTATCCGATTAGTAACACATGACAGATATTATTATTCTGGTGATTTCCACCGGTGCTGGAAAACTCCATCTCTCGTACAGTAAATGACGTATTATGAACTACATCTGTACAGAAGATTTGTGTGGTAATAATAATTGTTTTACGTAAAAATCAAATACCTTGATAGTTTTTCGTTGTTCCTTATAACATATTTCTCCATTCAAAAAATGTCCTTTTACGGAAAAAACATACGTTTTTACTGCAGATGATAAACTAAATCGGAACTATTACGTTGTTTTCGTGTTTGTAACGTCATGACGTACTTCCTGTTTATTGACGTAAAGTTCCAGCGCTTTGTTAATACGCTACTATAAGAAAAAAAGTGCTATAAAATATCTGTTTGAATTTATTTTTACTACTATTTGTTGAGTGTAGCATGCAAGAAAAAGATTCAATCACTGGTGGTAGGTGCAGATGGAAATATCCGGCTCTTAGGTAACTGATTAAGCGGTAACTCGGCAAGAGCCTCGTTATCGCCAGAAACACTTATCCTCGAGCCGGATATTCCCATCTGCACCTACTACCAGTGAAAGAATCTAATAATATGAAACAAACAGCAGTCGAATATGATTAAAATAATTAAATAAAGAAAAATGAAGTTAGCAGTTAACTGTTAAAACGTGAAAGTTCATTGTTATCACTACCCTCCCGTTTATTCATACTAAATTCTTACCGTTTTTATAGCGCTGTATTAAGTGCTGTTCTAAAACAGACTCTGAGCGGTCACGTTTCGGGAGATCCGGATTCTAAATTTTTGCGTAAAAGTTTGGAAACGGCACCGATCTATCATATCTTATACCTCAGTTCATTCATATCATCCGGATTTGTTTCAAGCTAAAATTGAAAATGACAGAGATTTAGCATCTATATCCAGCTATAATATTCACGTTATTCGAATTTGAAAAAAAAAGATACACATACTGATAAAAACGGTGGAAGTTTCTACCTGAGTGTTCATATTAATACGGTCAAATGCTAGATGGCGCTTGACCTTACGGTTCAACAAGTTGCAGCAGATGAGATTTTGACGTAACGTTAACTAAAACATTAAACACCTTTTAAGTCCACTTTGGCATGTCAAACGTTGTTAAATTATATATGTATGTTATTATTATTGTATGTTTGTTATTGTTATTCAATGTCTTGTCATTCATATTCTAAAAGTCATTATTGTTATTCTATATTTCGTTATTCTTATTGTATCTTTGATATTGTTATTCAATGTCGTGTCATTCATATTCGAAGTCTTACCATTGTTTTTCTATATGTCGTTATTCTTATTGTATGTTCGATATTCTTATGGTAAACGCCATTATTGTTATTTATATTTCGTTATTCTTATTGTATCTTTGATATTGTTATTCAATGTCGTGTCATTCATATTCTAATATTACCATTGTTATTGTATATGTCGTTATTCTTATTGTATGTTCGATATAATTTTGATAAAAGTCATCATTGTTTGTTCAATATCTGACGTTTCTATTTACAAAACGTGTCATTCTTTTTTATGTTATGTGATTGTATTTGTAATAGCGTCGCTGTGCTATTTTATCGCGGGAATCGCACATACATAAGAATATCAAGCTTTTAAAAACAATAATGAATATACAACAACAATAACGTCTTTTACATAAAATTGTAAAAGTTTTAGTAAATTTAATGTTATCAATGTTTGTGCCATTCTAGTGCACTAATGCTTTGCTTCTTTTTTAAGTTTTAGTCCGTTTTTCCTAAGTACAGTGTTTTCTTTATTTTATCATCTACCCTTTACCTTTTGACCAATTTATGTATTTGATTTATATCACCCTTTTCATAAATAACTAGAGAGTTAGGGTAAAGAAGGTGTAATTCAGCGACGTCTGGCGGAACGCCAAACGTTACGCATCGCAACGTCGCGACATTACGTTCTATAAAGCTGTTGGAAAGAGCGATGCAGGAGGGCGATACACCGACATTTTGTTTTTTATTCTCGCTGGATAATCTTGGTGGTTAGCACTATATATGCTGTGTATGTGCAAGTCTTTTCTATATGACAATGGGTACATTTAAGAATTTTGAAAGGCATTTCAAAATTCATATATATTTTGAAGACAGCTGATGTGTATAAATTTTATTTATCATTCAGATATTTTATAACATTGCTGTATTACATACAACCATAGAAGTTATCAAGCGCATTGTCATAATAAACATGAAAATTATGAAAACATTTGATGTTTGTGTTCTGTTTTGTATGTAGGTAGTAATTATATACTGACAATTTAACTGTTATTGTTTCCGAGTTCGGAACTCCCTACCGGTATTAACTTGCTCAACATTTGTTACTGACAACATCTCAACAAGTAACAAAGCGGGTTACTTCCAGTTGTCCGATGTTCAAAAACAAAACTTTAGTCTGACTGGTTGAATCTTTCTATACATCTGTCTGAGTTTGTTTAGATGCAGTAGTTTCAAAAGATAAATTATAGCAAAAACAAGTATTTGGCGGTAGCTCAACCCGAATATGTTACAACTTCACATGCAGAATACTATTTTTAAGATATATGCAAACTTTTATGTATATTTTCGACTACGTCAAGGGCCATAACACTGGTCTGACTGTGTGAGATCAAATTAAAACATTTTATTATACCTCTCTTTTGTCTACAATGATAAAATCCCATTACCCGGGAAAGACATATTTTGACTATCAAAAACATTTTCAACCTTTCCTCTCTTTTGTATACAATGATAAAATACCATTACCCGAGAAAGACATATTTTGACTATCAAAAACATTTTCAACCTTTTTGACACGTGACCAAGCGAAAGTGACTGTCAGGTCATGTGACCGCGCTGATTTAACCCGAGGGCCGAATGTCATCCGAGGCGAAATTATAATATACTCAAATGGAAGTGCTGATAACAATCCTGGGAGGTTTGATGATCTTGGTCATACTTTCTGAGATATGCCGGACACTAATTCGGACTGACGGACAGACGGACGGGTGGGCTAGGGCAACACTAATTGCCCCACCCAAACACAACATGGATGGAGGGGTGGGGGGGGGACATAAAAAGAAATCATTTCATATCGTAACATTCTCTATGCAAAAGAATCAGTTACCGCCAGTTGCACCTTAAATTTACTTAATAACACATCTTCTTAAAATATGTCCTAACATTTCATGCGAGAGAATAAAATTACGGCTTTCTATTTACCGCGGACTAGCCTTAACAATCTTCTAAGTAAGTAACTTGAAAATTTCCACATATATTCACGTGATAAAGACAACTATGAAATGTAATGATTTGTAAATACAAGAATGAAAGTATGTTTCAGAAAGTATTAGATTTTTTAAAGCGGTATCGCTAAATATCTATTTGCAAACAGCATTCGCCATTTTAGTAATAAGACGTTTGCTTAACGTCAGAAAAAAGCCGGAAAATGCGCAACGCCAAACGCCGTCCATATCGCCATTTGAGACTTTATCATTTTTTTTTTGAGACTTCGTAGCTCGCAAATAAAGTCGGTAGTCAAGGACTTTATTCGTTATTTTGCTGAAAAATGCCTTTTAAGTAATTGTGTATTTTTTAACTCTATGGACAATCATGCATGCTCCAATTTATACAAAGAACGTCACTTCCGTAGATTCAGATTTGGAACAACACATGCTAAGATTTATGGCTACAACTTTATTAATCGAAAAGTGTCAGACTCAAACTTATCAGTTAACAAACTCATGTGCAATCATGCCGCTATGGGCTAAAAAATTTCTGGTAAAAGTGTATTTCATTGATTTGTCAAATGATTTTCTTATGATCTTTTATGTCAGAAAAATGCAAGAAAAAAAGGGGGATAGGGGAAAATTTATGACAATACTGCAAAAACGAAGTCGGTGACCCCCTATTTTTGTTTGCTCATTTTACAGTAAAATAAATTTGTAAGATATTATTAGTTTCGACGTCATTTGCGTAAAAAGTGTGCATTGTGACCTTTTCAATAATAATGTACAATCGGGTGAAGATCAACTTTTGCTGTTATTTACGTATGTTATCAACGATACAACTTGTTTTGAAAATCCCGCTCATTACACCTTCTTCATCTTAATTGAGTCTTTTTGGCAGTATCCAGAATTGATTTTCAAAATTTTAGTACATGCTTTCAAGTATCCAACTTTTATTTCTTTTATATGTCGAGCAAACAATATTATCTCCCGCTTTTAATGGCACGGTATCTGTTTTCTGCCTGCTCCAGTTTTTGTGCGTGTACACAGGGATATTCTTGAGAGGCATTTTACGCGTTCATGTGTTTGCTGCGACGTCTTTTTACGACATTTCCGTATTTTGTTGTTTTGACGTTACATCATTGTATTATTTAAGAAATGAAATTATTTTTTTTTCGGTGTTCATGCGAAATGAACGACAGAATAGGATCGGCAAATCCATGTTTAATTTGCCGATCTTATTCCGTCGTTCATTTCGTATGAACACCGAAAAAATAGTTTCATTTCTTATATTTACATTATATTCATTTCCATTTGTTAGACAAGATAATATTATAATTGCACATATTTTGTGGCTTTAACATTAAAAATCAGATTCCCGCCATTCTGTTCACCAACGGAAACAACCGCGAACCGTCATCTAAGGAACGTTCTCCTGACTATACGCGGACTACGATAACGAAACGCGACAAAACGATGATGATAACGTGATACTACGATAACGGAAAGTGTGAAAACGCGACAGTACGATGGTGAAAACGCGTTATCACCATCGTATGTATCGTATTATCGCGTTATCATCATCGTGTTGTCGCGTTTTCGTTTATCGTAGTTTGGTGATTTCGCGTTTTCAACATCGTACTACCAAGTATCGCATTTTCAGATCAACACATTCAAAGGCGATGGCCCTAACGGAATTCTATATTTATTAAGTAAGCGATTCGCGTGGCTTATTGTATGATTTACTAAGGTTCAGAATTCAAATTGCTTGAGCGCTAGGCTTTAAAAGTTTTATTCATTTATACCGATTTGAACGTTAAGACTGCATCGGATAAAACATCGGATATGGCGATTCATTCGATGACAGGTTGAGCAACGCTGTGCGATAAACAGCCGTGCAGTCTGATTTAAGTCTATGTTTGCTTATATATCTCTGACGTGCCAATGACTTCAATAAGTGTACAAAATAATGTATAGGCTGCTAGGCCGCCAACTTCACGCTGCTATGCCGCCGGGCTGCTAGACCGCCAACTTCACGCTGCTAAGCTGCTAACTTATTTCCTGTGACCTCATTTCGTGTTATGTTCTTATTTTGTAGCTACGACATTTATCTACATTATATTGTAATTATAATGATATGTCTGCAGCACTGGACTTAAAAAATATAAAACCCGACCAGAATTTGATTTTTTCCCCATGATTTTTGTATATATTCATCAGGTCAAGGTCACTTCGTTGAGGGTCCAAATATATTCATCACTCATTTGTTTTAAAGTTTGTGCCTAGCACTCACTAATAATATTTTTTTATTACACCAAACTTTATTTTTTCGCATTTTTTCAAAGGTTTTTTTTTAAATACCCACCCCAAAAAACATTACCATCCCCCCCCCCCCCCCCCCCCCCCCCCCCCACCTCCCCAGAATATTAGTTTAGGGTAAGATATTTTATTTTTGAAGGCAGTTCCGTCGATGAAATAGATTAAACTCGTTTTCTTGCAAGAAAAAAAGAACAACAACAAAAATCGGAGACAAAAAATATTTTTTTCGAAAATATTCAACAAGGTACACTTTAATATAAAAAAAAATGTCTCCGATTTTTTTCCAGGAAATCAAGTTTAATCCATTGATTGAGACCATGTTAAAGTACTTGGGTGAGCCATATGTGTCAGGGGAGGTAGTACATGGAAGTACGGTATTGTTATAATGACACTAGGTTAGATTTTAACCGCTGTTCGAGACTCTTAATCCCGGGTATCTACCTATACCTTATATGAATATGTTGGTAGGTATCTAAGCTTTACATTTAAGCTACTTACAAGTCCATATAATGCCATCAGAGCTCAGGACAGGTATCAGTAAATGACCAAACTTGTTATATGCGGTAGGGTGCTGGCAAAGACTAAGCTGGTCCAACCGGGGAGCCGTGAGAATTGCTCCAATGGTGTCGTTGGACTCAGTGAAGATAGTGCCTGCCTTGACTGCTCTAAAAAGTTCATATTTTGAAAATATTACCGAACTTCAACCTATGACCTTGACCCCTAGCCGACCGGATTTGAACCAAACTTGGCCTGTTTTCTCTAGGTACTGGCTTGCCCTTTGCATTAAGGTATCATTTGTTTATTAAAATAGGACGTCAGGTTATGAAGATTGACTCCTCTGACAAGGCCAACCCTATATTTAATATATGAAGAAGTGTGCATATTTTCACGAAAAATGGTACATGTTTAGACTGTCCCACGACGAAACCGTAGTTTGTCAAAATATACAAATTACATGTCTGTTTAGACAATATTTACATTTAATTTATAGAAGTTATTTCATGAAAATATCTTGTGTCTGGACATTTTAGAATTATTTGAAGTTAACACTTACCCTGCTAAATTTCTATAATGAACTTGTCCATCCTTCAATTTGGACAGTACCATTAACTGTTAAAAAGGGTGCTATCCAAAAAGATACTTACTGAATGGCGAACAGTGTAGATCATGACCAAACTGCACGGATATGCAGGCTGATCATGATCTACACTGATCGTAAAGGCAGAATCAATCTTGTCCAGCAGGTTAAAGGTTATTGAAAAACACGGACTTTTTCCGTACGGAAAAGTACGGAAATACAGCTGATATCCTAAATTACGTACAGACGAAGGAACAGATAATATTGTCTATTTGACAAAGACTTTCAGATAGTGTCAATTTCTATACAAAAAGTTTTATTTGCAGTTATTTACCCCAAATAAATATTTCATAAGCACTTTTTCCTTATTGTACGGCTAATATTTTAAGCAAAAATTGCAAAGTTCAGCAAATTTTTCCGACGGCGTGTAGAAAATTGTTTTCATACTCGTTTTTAGTCAATATTTCGTCGGCATTCAATGGGACACTAACCGGATTCCGTAGTTTCCCTTTGTCAACGGTGTGGCAGAAAATTTCACCAACGGTGCTGTAGTAAGAAATAATCCCTATCACCGGGCGACAAAGCGACAATGCGACAATGCGAGATTTTACTAATTCTCGCAACTATGTATACTGGATTTCAATTTCACGATGCGAGGTTTAAAAAAGACAAGCGACAATTAAGACGATAATTGTCGCCCTCTTAACCTCGCGAGGATTGTTAAATCTCGCATGTAAGTATGTTTTCGGACAAGGCGACAACGCGATAATTATCGCGTTGTCGCGTGTTGGCGAGGCGACAATTTAAGTGGCACGAACAGGATTCCGTAGACCTCTTATATGTAAAGCATGCACTGTAAACCTTATACCAATGTGAAAACACAATGATACCTTGATGTTCCTTAACTTCGTTTGGGCAGCTGCCTCGGTGATTGTGCTATATCTATAACTTTTTATGCAAACTTTACAAATAAAACCAACAGCAACAACAAAAATGGTCGGTAAAGAAAGATTCATGTTTAAAAATTAATTGAATATAAATCGATTTTCCAAAGTTATATAATATGTCAAATTTAGTACACAATATCATTCTACTACAATGTACTAAATATATTACTTTATGATAATATTATAATGGGGCATTCAGTTGATACAATTTACTAGAAATGCCTGTAATTTGTATGTTACTATTTTCTTTCTGTGTCAACTTTTTGTACTTAGTGCAAACTCATCACGAATTCTTCGCAATCATATATATTTCTGTGAATGTTGTGAAAGTATTCCTTGCATATTTTTCATTATCAGACTGTGTGAAATGTATCTGTTGTTTAGCGGCCCAATCAACTGTATCTACGTCCCTTCATAAACAGTCTCTCGGGATTTTTGTGCATTAGTAAAGACGAACCATTCCGATAAACATTATTGCCTAAACCTCATTAAGATGAACGCGTTAAGTCTTCGCGGACCTCAATGGCAAAGTTGTTAAGATTTCTGGCTTAGAATCACTTGACATATACTTATGCAAGTTAAAGCCCTATTCGGTTCTAACCAGGCGCCAAATGCATGAATGAAATAATTTATGGACGGCATTCTATGATTTTTTCTCTTCCACCTAATGCTGAAGAGTTGTCATGTGAGCTGAATTGTGTCGTTAAGAATTAGATCCGAACAAACAATGAAAGAAGCCGTGTCGTCATTTGATACAGGAATTTCTTTCTTACACATACAAGAGATTATATCACGATTCGATTATACCCTTTCGTAGACTGTCTCACAAAACCACATTGAGTGATTGTTGTATGGTGTTTAATTCACAAGACGGAAACTCAATAATACATATCTTTTCAGTATTTAGATCTATTTTGACTTATGGAAGACGTTTCTCCATGACAAATGTTTGTTTGTGTATTCAGTTTTGAGACTTTTAGGAACAATTCTTTATTTTATGATTTTCAATTTCTGTGTGTAAAATGTCTATTAAAAACCGTCACTGAAATAGCTAAATAATTAAATGAATTTTGTGTTTAACATCAGTAACTACTACGGGCAGCACCTCATGATGAATTTATTCCTTTCGATTATAGTTCCCGTTGTGCATTTAATGCTTTGAATTCAATAATTTTCATTGAATATTCACGGCTCTTCGAGATTTGATGTTTGATGCTCGATGGTCGAATATATATATATATAGCTTCTCTGGTCCCAATAAGTTAAAAAGACTAAAATGTCACTACTGATTTGTGAGACATGAAAACAGAGATTTGAGTATATATATGCAAATATTGAACCAGTACGAATGTGTTGTACAAGTCGGGCTCGTATATAAAGCAGCACCGAAACTAATCCTATTGGGTTAGTGGACTTGCTGTGGCATGTGCGAGTTCGTTTGTACTGCTAGGCGCTTTGCCGTAATTGGTCTGGTAAATTGTGGTGGTGATTTAGTTCGTATAAATTCTCCCTACTATATAATAATTTATAATGCGAACTTGTATCCTAGCGGATCTCACATATGGGAAAGTCAACTGTTCTGAATATAATTATATCCCTTTATGCAAACTATCTCTATATATTCAATGTATCCTCGAGATCCAGTTAACTTTCAGAGAGAGAAAATATAGCTTCTCTGGTCTCAATAAGTTAAAAAGACTAAAATGTCACTACTGAATTGTGAGACATGAAAACAGAGATTTGAGTATATATATGCAAATAATGAACCAGTACGAATGTGTTGTACAAGTCGGGCTCGTATATAAAGCAGCACCGAAACTAATCTTATTGGGTTAGTGGACTTGCTGTGGCATGTGCGAGTTCGTTTGTACTGCTAGGCGCTTTGCCGTAATTGGTCTGGTAAATTGTGGTGGTGATTTAGTTCGTATAAATTCTCTCTACTATATAATAATTTATAATGCGAACTTGTATCCTAGCGGATCTCACGTATGGGAAAGTCAACTGTTCTGAATATAATTATATCCCTTAATGCAAACTATCTCTATATATTCAATGTATCCTCGAGATCCAGTTAACTTTCAGAGAGAGAAAATATAGCTTCTCTGGTCCCAATAAGTTAAAAAGACTAAAATGTCACTACTGATTTGTGAGACATGAAAACAGAGATTTGAGTATATATATGCAAATATTGAACCAGTACGAATGTGTTGTACAAGTCGGGCTCGTATATAAAGCAGCACCGAAACTAATCTTATTGGGTTAGTGGACTTGCTGTGGCATGTGCGAGTTCGTTTGTACTGATAGGCGCTTTGCCGTAATTGGTCTGGTAAATTGTGGTGGTGATTTAGTTCGTATAAATTCTCTCTACTATATATATATATATATATATATATATATAGCACGTGAATCGTCATTCAAGTGTCAAACTTCAAAACTCAAACTAGCATTTCGTTTCACTTTTTGTAATACTTTGCATTGAATTTAGAATTCTTAAGGTGTGCAATATTTTTTTCATTCTAAAGTTTTTCAAATGGGCCTCCGTGGCCGAGTGGTTAAGGCCGCTGACTTCAAATCACTTGCCCCTCATCGATGTTGATTCGAGCCTCACTCGGGGCGTCGAATTCTTCATTTGAGGAAGCCATCCAGCTGGCTTACAGAAGGTCGGTGGTTCTACCCACGTGCCCGCTCGTGATAAATAATGCACGGAGGGGTACCTGGTGTCTTCCTCCACCATCAAAAGCTGGAAAGTCGCCATATGACCTATACTTGTGTCGGTGCAACGTTAAACCCAACCAAAAAAGTTTTTCAAGGGAAGTAACCATTGTTTGAAATATTTACTAAGTATACCTGCCGACTACTCGTGCTTATATGATTTTAAACACTGTTACAGGCATATTAGATAGATATTATTAACTTTAAGCAGTCTGTTGTGGTATCTACTTAATGTCCAGTAAATCTAGTGTCAAAAATGCAAATAAAGGAAACAATTTCTACAACATGTACTTAGTCAACAAATCTACCAAAATCTAAATAATTACGTAAAATATGATTCTTTGGGCAAAAAATGTTGGAAACTGTATATAAAATCGCGTTATTCTGGAATATGACTGGAATTTTGAAGCTTAAAAATGTTTAAACTTATATTGTACGTTGTTTTCAATGACTTCTTAACATTGCAAGTATAACAGGATACACAGAAATACCATTGATGCCATTTTACAGTGCATTTTACAGTACTTTAACTGTGTTGCAAATATATTTATTTTAAATCTGTGTATCAAATTTGAAAGAAAAGTGTTGGAACCCTATTAATTTCTTTAATTTAAAGAATAGTTCTATATGAACTCTCTTTCAAAGTCAAATACATACTTAGACAAGTAAGCATGCGGATAAGAATGCATTATTTTATTGGATTTCCATGTCTAACTTACATAGTTACTTCCCGTACATTTGTAATTACGATGTCTGCTAAACATTGAGGAAACACTGTTTCTCAGCAAAACATATATTTCTGAATTAGTCTACCGACCTACTCACCAGGAGATATTCTGCAAGTATGTAAACCTTTATTTCTTCAGAAATAATCAAACAAGTCCTGATGTCTGAGATACTATTTTTGTAGATGTAGTGAAATGTTGGGGGAAATGAGAGTGGTGCTCTCGTGCTGGGAGAATGTCCGAAACCTTGGGGAGAGCAGGCAAATAGCTCTGGAACTGTTCGTTCTCTTTTGAGTCCAGACTCTAGTCTTTAGGGTCTTAGTGACGAGTCTCTGCAGAGGAGCAGTACATTGACCGGTAACCAGCTTGATGACTCTGTATCAGATGATTTTAGGACACCACTACTACTAGTAGGCCTGGTAGGAATAACATCATATTTATTCCCAACAAGTTAATTAGTAAAGGAGATCATTCAGAGACTGTATCCGCTCATAATCTTAACACTATGTATGTTATTGCAGATATTGTATTCAACCTTCCTCGGAGCGCCCCTTGCAGTTTAGTAAATACGGTCACCGTATCAACCATTAATTCCAACATCCAAAGCAATCTGGCCAGTACTACAAATACTGTATCTACCATTCTGCCCAATGTCACATGCAATATAGACAATGTGGATACCGAAGTAACCCTCCAGCCTAGCGCCCCACATGATTTGGACAATGTTACAGATACTGTACCTACCATTCCTCCCAGCGCCTTATGCACTGTCACTAACTCTAGCACCCCTTATGCCTTATCCCATAAAGCAGATACCGTACTTACCCTTTTTTTGGATGCCCTAGAAAGAATGAATACTGTAGTCAACCCTGTTTCTAGCGCTCAATGTGTTCTATACAATAATGCAGATACTGTATCTAACTCTTCTCCTAGTTTGAGGTATGCTATAGAAAACGTGGATGCTGTATTCATCCCACTTCTGACACCACTATAGCGAAAGTGGCCTTCGCAATACCGGGGACGACACTCCTATTATGGGCGGAAGAGGCTTCTAACTTAGCAGGCATAAATACAATGCAGTCACTTACTAATCAAGATGGCCTTGGATTTCAGTTGATGATACAAAATATGTCTGCATTCAGGTGGTTGGGATCGTCCTCTCTGATTGGCTGTTTCTCCTGTAACCTCTTACAGTGACCTAATTAACATTTACTGAATTCCCACTACAACACTTTAGATACATGTAGTTAAAGAATTAGCCAGCACTAAACTCCGGTACAAACAAGTTATCACAACTAAGTCCTCTGCACGTCGAACAGGCGGAACATTTGTCATGAAAGTTGTTTGTTGTACTTGCCAATCAGGTTGTAAAACATTAGCATATAGTATCAGAAAAGTAGGTATGGAATGTAGTTCCGCCTGTTCGACATGCAGATGACTTATCAATCTAAAGCTCACTACATCTACAAAAATAATAGCTCAGAATTCAGAACTTGTTTGATTATTTAAAAATGATATTGTATTGGGAACTTGTTTGATTATTTGAATTGATATTGTATTGGTAAATATACTAGCTAATACATGCCGTATAGCATTTATGTAAATCTATAGAGTGTGATTACTTCTTAAAATACATTGTTTTGTGAATTTTAGTAATTATCCTTACAGAAATAATTGGCCTCTTGCTATCAATAGCAGCTAGGTAGATCTAGATATTAAGTAGCTGCTACCACACTGCTACAAGCTAGCTGCTATTGGTGGTTTTTTTATATCAGCTCCTAGAATATCTGATGGAACATTATTAGACTTTCTGACATTGTAATAAAAACTAACAGTAAGAGAGACTCTTACCTGCGTGAAAATAAGAAAAAAAACGCCCTCTTGAGTAAATCATAATATTCTTTATTTCCACATTTTATACATTTGAATCGGGCAACTATATCACATGTCCCAAGCACTGAAAATTTCATTTCCACCTCCAGACATTCTGATATCATAATAAACCTTAGGGAGCCTACATAATTACGTCATATTAAGTGCTACTTTATTGCTATGGTAGCAGAGAGCTGCTGTCATATTAGACTTGATGTGCCTTTGTCGCTACCTTCTGTCTATGCTAGCAGGTTCCTGATACCGAAAGTGGGAGGTCTCTACTAATAGCGAGTAGGTAGCAGGTACATAGCAGATACTCGCTACTACCTGCTACTAGTTCTTACTATCAAAAATACAAGGGACTAGGTATCAGCTTAGCTTGCTAGCCACTACCTTTCTGTTTCTATAAGGGTACTTGTTAACCATTTCGTAAAGATAATGCTAAAATTGTTGGTTATCATGTCGTTTTTAGGCGACCATATTGGAAATAAGGTAGTCGTATTGGATATATGATGTAATATTCGATTAAAATGCTTTAGGGATTATCTCTAGTGAACGTTGCTTTACTTTTGTGTTATCATATGGATGTTTGACACACTCAGATGCAGTATAAAATATACTATGAATCAATTCCAGAAATTCCCTTAAGTTATGGCGGCCATATTGGATTCGGCAGCCATACTGGATATATATTGTTTCATATATAATTTTCGATAACTGGTAATAGACTCTGATTATATCTTTTAAAATTTTGACATGTTCAGATACGTATGTATGAAGTTATGAGGGAATTCCAAAAATTCGCACTTTCGTTTCATCTTTTCAAAATTTTGCCCCAAAAATAGGGTGTTTGCATCATTGGATTTTGGTAGATTTTTGATATCTCATTCTTGATATGTTATACATCATCACACATGCCAAATATCATTTCTGTGCAAATTTTTTCCCTAACTTTTATGTTTTTACCGTTCAAGACAAAAAGTTTCAATTTTCGTAAGATTTTAATTTTTGAGTCTAACTCGTCAGGAACACGTTCGAAGATCTGTAGAGGCAGGATATCCAGAAAGTCACATCCGACTTTAACGGATTTCAGTAAAATATTGATTTCCCAGTTCCAGTAATATAACAAGTCAAAAGATTTCCTGCAGCCAGAAGTTATACAGACCAGAAAGTGTTATGGATGTATGTGTGACCACTCAGCCTAAAAAGTAACTTATGAGTGAATAACGTGCTTGGCTGTTTTCTATTATACCATTACACTTTAGTGTAGGAAATATTACTCCATTCTACATGTTTTACAAGTAGATCTATGAAATATGTATTTCTTAATTCTGAAAATTATTGGGTTGAGCAAAAATAACTATATTTAACTTTCATGTATAACATAACTTTTAGCTCAACTGGTCACATTCCTTGGCTATTGAAATACTTTACGAGAGCTTTTACAAATGTGATTTACGCCTTCATCTTGACTTCGTTGACAACACAAGACCATAATCCAGTAAACTGAAGAGCAATTAACACAAAAACTCTTATGCACAACTAGGTATCAATATTGATCATTTCTGAAAGTTTTAATAACTTATATGAAATAATAAATGAGGAATTCAGGTCACAAATTTTTCTCTATATATATTTATCATATACAGTGACAGCTATATTGCAAAACGTGCGTCCCATAATTGCAATAAGCCAATCGCATTCGGTAAAAAGTCACCCAGTCCACATGTGTTACACTACTTGTTGTATTCCAATATACCTGTGGCCTGGATTACTATAGGTAGCACTGAAAAAAACCCAGACGTTTTCAGATGCTTTCAATGTTGGTAGTACTACGTGAAGTATTGCACAATCTCGCGTGATATTTATTGTACATTCCTATTGCACTATATTTTGCATTATCTGCATTGATTTTGTGCTATTAACCAAAGTAACCTTTCTTTCTGGTATTTATACGATCTGTGTGTCACGTATGCCGCTAGGGAAAAACAAATACTGTCAGTATTTGATTAAATGTACAATTATTGCTGATAATTATATAGTTTGTTTTATTATGATAAATAAAGTTGATTTTCAAACCACTAGCTTCTTTATTACTGATAGCTGGTTATACACTGGATTGGTAGATATCAGAGCCAATACATTGAGACCTGGGTATCAAACAGAAAAATGAAGTCCATACACTGTGACTGTACAATTATACATACATTGAAAAGGCTTGATGAAGTGATTAAAATAGACTTTTCCTTATATATATTACATTCATGCATCCTTAAAGGTGTTTCAGGTAGCAGGAAAATGCATCTTTTCATGTGCCAAATTAAAAAATTTCGACATCGGGAGGGGTTTTCCCTCCCGAACCCACCCCAGATCCCCTCGCCCCCAGCAAAATAATCCTGGACACGGACCTGTACTAATATTTCGTTTCAATATCTTTACTTCTTCCTATTGTAATCAAAGGCAACTGCAATGGATACCTCAATGGTAAGAATATATGTTTGTCTTATTTTTGTTTTATTATAAAGATATTTTACAATCCAGTCGAATTTTACTACCTTTATGCAAGATTAACAGTCTGGCTACGCATCTTATATCTGTGTTGTCATTTATGCGTCATCAAGATAAAAGTAAAGTATCATCATTTCCAATGCTAACTTCCTTTGCACTGTTCCTTCATTCTAGTAGTTGAGGTCACCGGCTTCAAATCACTTACTCCTCATGTCTGTGGGTTCGAACCTTGACCGAGAGTCGTTATGTGTTGAAGCCATCCAAATGGGTTGCAGGAATTCGATGCTTCTACATAAGAGCCCGTCCATGCCTGAAAAATTCAGGGATTGGCAATTGGGCTATCCTTCCACACGAACAGCTCTATCTAAGTGGTTTCTTTGCGACTCTGTACATTACTGCATTGGGTGTTAATATCAGAGTTTTGCATAAAATATATATCATGCCAAAATATAATATTTGAACATATGAGAAGTTACCACACGGTATTAAAATAAACATGTTTGTGTGTACGAATAGTAATTGGTGTCGGGTCTAATGCTACACTTCATATTTTCCAGATAATAAAACAGCAGCACACACCAATATCAACTTGTAGAACGATGCGTACAACAACAATTTCCCATGTATCTCTCTCCGGTCAATGGCTAGATTGAGTTATGACGTCATCAAATTAGCCGCCATTTAAAAAGTTTAATAGTGTAGTTCAAATATGTAATACATTTGCAGTGTTTATTTAAAAGTTCTTTATTTTACATAAAACATTTGTAAATACTAACGTATAGAAAATATAGTTATTGATCATATATATTTATTTTGTAAAAACATTGATCAAGTAAAACAACAATACAAATCTATGGTACATTTAACAAGTTATTCAAGTAACTTAATCAGCAATAGCCATTTAATCGAAAACATTTTTCCTTAAAAAATGTCTTCTCAGGAGGTGCAATAGAAACTGATCGAATCTACGTAAATATTGAATCTGACCAATACCAACATACAAACTTCTGGTTTTTTCACAACATCATGTAGCAACTGGATTAGCCACTAGATCTGTCACAAATTTCATATTTTTTAAATATTTCTTTTATTTATGTAAAAGGACAAATAAAAGTTTATTTTAGATCCAGTTAGACAGATAAGGTTATATTCGCAACTTAAGAATAACAAATTAAAAATGTTATACATGTATTATTTGCTTGACACATAAAGTGTTTTCACAAATATTTTTAAAAAAGTTGTGTTGTTGAAATGCATGAAGAAACGTTTTCATACATTCAAAAAGAAACAAAGAATGTTTTCAAAAAACAGCAAAAATATATTATCTTGTTTGGAAAAAAAAAACTTTACAAAGATTTGTCTTTTCCCTAAATATTCAGGCTAGAATTTTAACAAATTTTAGCTGAATTCACATTTTACCATGCAATTATGACCTTCTATAAAAAGTACAGCATTAGTATTTCATTTGTTTTGATATATATTGGTATCTTATTGAATAGGGTAGAATTAGTATTTCATTTCTAGATGTTCAGCATTTGGTGCCCAGCATTATATATATTTAGACCCATTTCATATTCAAATGAAGTACAAAATTGACGTTTTCGTCCCTGTTACTGAGTAGGTGTACATCCAGTTCATTATTTGAATCAAACTTAAACAACGAAAATGATATTTAAATAGAAAAAATAGAATCACGCTTTATAATATTATTTAAAACATAACATCATAATTTGTATCTAAAGTCTTAAACTGAAAAATATGAAGTTCTCATTCTCGCTACAATAGTGCCTTAATTTATGACGTCATTAATTGTCCATCCACAATTCCGACAGAGATACAAGTAAGATACTTGTAGTCCTCTACCAAGATTATTCAAATTATCCCCCTGAGGTCAAATATGGCCCATCCTGGGGGTCACATGGTTTGTATGGACTTATATAGGGAAAACTTCAAACATTTCTTGTGAAAAATCACACGACCCATGGCTTATATATTTGGTATTTAGCATCATCAAGTGGTCCTTTACATTTTTGTTTTGAAAGTTATGTACCTTGTACCTTAACACTGATTTAACTCAACTTGATAAAAAAAAACAAGCAACATATTCCTGCAATTACTGGACATATTTAAAGCCAGGTCTGAGGAGACTGAACAAATCACTATCGATCAGTCTCAGTATAAACTATAGCATGAGATGCGTAAAAAAAGACTTACAGCATCGAGGTTTAGCGATGTTGTAAATAGAAAAAGTGAACCAAGTGCAGAATTTGTCAAAAAAATATTTTACATCAAAAGACTTATCAAGTGTTAAATCAATTTCACATGGCAGAGATAAAAAGATACTACACGAAAGTTGTACACTAAAAAAGCCACCCTTTTTAGCCGATGACCCACACCCTTGTATCTTATCTTTCCATACCTATAATTAAAAAAGAAAAACACTGTATTTACCAGAAGGCACTCTTAACAATACTTTACTGTTGCCTGAGTGTATTTCCTTGTAATGGCTATTTCCTTGTAATGGCAGCTGAGATACTTTGTTTAATTCTGCATGTACTGTAAAGTATTCTTTAAACAAACGACATTTCTACCTCAATACTTTGAACATTAAACTATTTACATAAATGAAAAGATAAATGAAATAACTTACTTACCTTAATTTGCCTTTCATCATTTAGATATTGATGCATCGACACATTTTTATCAAATCCTGAGGATTTACAATTGGGAACACAGCAGTAAAACACCATGATTTTAAATAATACTAGTTAATCCTTGCCATGTGTACATGCAGTATGTATAGAAACCCACTGGCTGGAAAACTCTCTGTTCAACTGTTTTGGATCACGTGATAAATTTTGCCGCTATGGAGTATAGACTTGTGAAGAGAAAAACCTTTTAAAAACTCGTGTTCAAAACCATAAAGTCGAGAGCTTTAATATTTAGTATTTGGCATGTTGTTGTCTATGCTACGCACGGTGGGTCCATTGTTTTACATTTACTTATAAAGGAAATATATTTAAAATCTTCTTGTCCAGAACCATAAGTCCCTAACCTTATATATTTGGTATTAAGTGTTGTCTAATGGTCAACTATCAAGTTTGTTCAAATCATGACCCTGGGGTCTACTGACCTACTTTTTCGTTTTTGATGTTACAACATAGAAATTTAGACCAGATGTATAATGTTCGATACAGATTTCAATCCTGAACTTGAATAGACTTTAACATGACCTACTGACCTACTTTCTTGTTTTTGAACTTACAGCAAAGACATTTTGAAGACATGCTTAATGTTTGATACAGATTTCAATACTCATTTTGAAGAGCCTTAAATCTGACCTACTTACCTACTTCTTGGTGTTAAAGGTACAGCATTGCAATTTTGACCATGTTAATGATTTTTTCATACGGATTTCAATGCTCATCTTTAATATTTAAGTCCTGACCTACTGACCTACTTTCTTGTTTTTGAAGCTTTAGCAAAGAGGTGTAAACCACTTGTATAATTTTTAACAGATTTCAATTGTTCTCTTGAATAATCTTAACCATGACCTATTCACCTAGATTTTTGTTCTGTCCTTGAAGCATTAGCAAAGAAATTTGTTCAAGCAAGCAACAAAACTCAGATGAGCAATATAGGATCATCATATACCTCTTGTTTAGATAATTGTGCAGTCAATATCCTTTTTTTTAATATCGGCAAGAAATTATTTCAAAATTTTCTTACAAATTCTATATTTTTATCTAGCACCAAGGTGATGACGTCGAACTTAATGTAGGTGGAAAATTGATGAGAGCATTGGTGAGTAAGTACACTGAGAAAGGATCCTAAAAAAAGCTAGCAGCCATGTTTCGCGGACGTAAAAACATCACGAAGGACAAAGTCGGTCGCTGCTTTATAGACAGCGATGGTGAACTTTTTCCATACATTTTAGATTTCTTCCAATGTGGCACATTACCACGACAGAAAAAAGCTTAAGAAGTGTATGATCTCGCTATGCATTTTCAAAATCAGTCATTGGTTGTACAGTTAGAACAGTACTGTGCCGTACAATATCGAAACACAATTGACAAAATAAAAGAAAACTTAAATAAAAGTGGGAGCACTGAGTATGAGCAATTAGAACAAGATATCGTCGAATGGATAAAAAGGAGCATGCACTACGGTTCCAGAGAAGATATTTCAATATACCAGACCAGTGCGATAGGCAGCTGTGCCGATTGCCCAATAAGGCCTCCCTATGTTTTTCTCCAGCCCTCTTTCAATTTTTCTGGTGAGGTGATGGCGTTATTTGTATATGCTTTGTATGAACATGGTTTTGGAAAATTCGTAGTTACTAGTAAGAAAATAGATAATAGAAACTGATGCGACACTTGTAAAAGTTTTTTCAAGGCAAAGTGATCGTTCTCGTTGCACAATAACTATATAAACATGGAGGTAGAAGGACTTTCATTGCACTGACGAAGCGGAACACGTTATTGCTTGTTAATTTCTTGTTACTTTAAAAGGATATTTAGAATTATAATTTAGAGACTGGAATATGCTATAAATATGTGAACAAGCATTTGTACATTCACACCAAACACTTTGTATAAATATTGATAGCCCATAACACTTATCAAACTGTTTAAAATTATATCCTTACCGAATAAATTTTCTGTTAATTCAATATTCTTGAAATAATCCTATAAAAGAAAGTCTTACCGTAATTAAAGTGTTACCAAGGATTTTAGCTCCGACGATAATCAGATCAATAAAGCGTTTCCTTATGCATTAATTAACAATAATCAAGTGTTGTCTGATTTATCGCGGTTAATCCTAGCGGTTAGATATCTAAGAATCTGAACGATGAACCGTGGTAAATGTGACGATGAACAAGAAGAAGGCTTGGATTGTTTTCATTTTAACATGTTCATTGGAATATTCTAAAACAAATCATGCTGGGCTTTATTTACCCCAGTATCAATAAACTGGACGTCAATCGGCATTTCGACATCGTCGTTGATGTCATAATGCTCTCTTACCAGTCCATGCATCCATCGTTGTTTGTTGCAGAATAAACATACCTTGACTTTCTTCTTTGTTTAACTGGTAATCAAATCAAGCCTTGTTAGAATTGACTTTCCACATTTTCCAGAATATTTTTTTTTTGTTTACAACATAATTAAAATAACCTGCATCTTCTTTCAAAAGTTGTTGGAAGTTTCTATCAGCTTCTTTGCATTTTGTTGATTTAATGTATTTTATAAGTTTACTTAAACTTTCCAGGTTTAAAAGTTCTTACCTGAAATAGATAGGAACTTTTACATCTTGCTGTTATATAGATACTTTTTGTAGCAAACAGAGGTGTTATGTGTGTTGTTTTAATAATCATGTAAATAATTATGCAATTGACTGGATATTGACTGTCAATGGTATGCATCTATTGTAAGTCTCTTGTAATTTTGTAAGTGACAGTTTCCTAGCTCATATTAATGATATTGTATACATGTTTTATACTAAAGTTTGTAAGTGGTTAATTAAAACTCAAATAAAAACTAAATATACATATTAATAAATGTATTTCATTTATTAATAAGTATCTTGCGACATTTTCCAAATGGATTGAGTCATTAAGAAATAGAATTATGTGACTGCATTATTTAAGTTTGCTGTCAGTTTTACATGTTACTAACAACTGATCTTTTGAAATAAGTGTAAAATCTCAAACTTTTCAAAAGGAATTTGCAAAAAAACTAAGTATTGCGTTAGAAGAATATCGGACATGAACAGGAATAATTTGTTGTAGGCTTTTAGATGTTTAGCAGCTGAACATTTGATTATACGAAGTAAATGAATTACATGTACTAAGAGTTAATAGATTTTAATTTACCCTGGTGACAAGGTATACTACATCCTGAATACATTATATCTAATATATTTTGTAAATAGAAACCAGTATGCTTCATACTTATAACTGGCTTGTATAATTATGTAACAGTTTTCGTCTAACCTGCAACTGTATGAATTCATAATCATGAACGAATGTTCATTACAGTTCGCCCAACTTCCTCTGCCAATGGGAATTGCTCCATTTCGTTCAAATCTGGCCATTATATTTCAAATACAGTTGTCACATCCAATGTATGTATTAAATTTAATGGCGAACTGTAGGACGTTTATAAGCTGAATACAGCAACAACGCTCACTCGAAATTAATATCTTAAAACTGCTGTATTCAACTGACAACCTATACTTGTAAATTTAATTGCTGTATAGGTTGATGGTCTTTACAGCGCGTAGCTACCTATACGCAAAAAACGCAGTTGCGTACACATGGTCCTCAAAAATTAAAAACAAAAAAAGTCTAAAAATGCAATAAAAACTGAAGGGGGAGGGGGTATATACCGATATATTTCCTTTCTTTCAGAAGAATTCTTAACAGCAATCTTTGTCGCGCTTTCAATGTAATGAAGTACATATTAAGTTTAGGGGAAGATTTATCTTTCTTGTAAAGTTTCTTCACCGCCAAGTTTAAATATGACCGAATGCCAGTCAGATTCGTTCAAATCTGGCCATTATATGTCAAATACAGTTGTCACATCCAATGTATGTATTAAATTTAATGGCGAACTGTAGGACGTTTATAAGCTGAATACAGCAACAACGCTCACTCGAAATTAATATCTTAAAACTGCTGTATTCAACTGACAACCTATACTTGTAAATTTAATTGCTGTATAGGTTGATGGTCTTTATTACCATAATAAAGCTCATAATAATTGAATTGTATTTACATTTTATATATGTTTGCGAATTGTTCACATAATATCAGAGTTTTTCTATAGAGGATAGCTGGCTTTGGTCTCGTTGTTCATGTAAAGACAGAATAATCCCATTTGTCAAAGCAATATGAATCGCTGCATGCATATGGAATATCAGTGGCGAGAAGTCTGAGATAGCAAAAAGTTTTACTTTCCATTTATTTACTTTCCTTGTAATAATGATGTTTAGTAATGAATTAAATCTCTCCTATTTGATTGGTTTGAAATTGGTTTACAAATAGGAAAGTGGTTATATCTGTACTCTTTCTTACTAATGTTGTGTTCAGCTAATAACGACTTCATTCTAATTACATGAAAGCGCTTCCCTGTTTCAGGGGCTTGTGATTAATGTATGTGTATTTATTGAGAGACGATGGATTTCAATTCGTCGTGTTTGATCACTGGTCATCTGACTTATTTTAAACCATACAACGGTAGGAACTTTAAGTTATAATTCATTGTCATGGTTTTAAGGAAATTAAGCTGATATCAAGCATTTCTTCCTCTCTGATATTGAAATTACATATTGTATGTAGAATAACTATACAAGGAAAACGCATGCGTTTGCATGTCATACTAAACATGCTGATTTCCAAGAGATTGAACGCTGTCTTCGCCCATATGTCGGGGGATTCTGCATTATGCTGTGAAGAAACCAAGATAGGACATGAAACGTGTAAGAAACTATTTTACATGAACATTTTATAGGTAAGCCTTCATGTCCTCTAAAGTGTGTTTGGTTATGCGTGTTTGGACAGCAGTACGCTTACGTATCGCCACGGAATACGCAAATATAAAATATGTGTTCACAACATGTAATCTCCATGTCAGCACACATTTACTGAACTGTTAAGACAGCCCTTGAAAACAAGTATCATCTTTCTATGATTTATGATCATGATTTATAATGTCAACACAGAAAGTCAAATAATTTCTCTTCATTTTTTATGTGTAAGTGTAAAACCGAAAAGAAAACAAAATATGCAGGCATTACAGATCTAAAGGTATCGAACGAAGTATAATAGTCTGTTATTATTCCTTCTCTTGAGAAGGAATATTATAGTTCAATAAGTCACACTTGACTGAGCTACTGATACCGAAAGCTGTTGTCATTACAAGCTGGCCAATAAAACTCCGTGACCTTAGAAATAACCTGTGACGTTAGACTATTCTTTCCTAATTGAGGCGACTCTCTGACTGAACGCGTTCCGTGGATTACATATTACTAAACCCGAGGATGTTATTTCCTCCATTGTTGAGGAACATAACATACATTCAGTCGACCAGATAGACATATATCAGCAAATTTAAATGTAAACAACTAAATATTATCGTTACCTTGAAATGCATAGTTAATATATGAGAACAAACCCCATTGCGACCCTCTAATTATGCGCAACAAATTCACGTATGGAATCGTAAACGATTAACCGGGTCAATGTCTTATTGCCGTATTTACTCTACTGAAGTGGTAACAGATTTAATTTGTTGTTTGGTTTAACAATTTATGTTAAATAACTAGTGTAAACACTTACTTGAAATTTTTTGGCAGTATAAAACAGACATTGCAACCAAACTTTTACAAGATGATCATTTTATATTTATATAGATATGCCCTAGAAGGAACTTTTGTTATGCTTTAACATGTTTTACATTTCATTTGATAATTATAAAAGTTTGCAAGAACAAGACCGGCTCTGAACCAAAAACAATGATAAGCTTGGGCCTCTTTTTCCAGTGTCATTGTATTACTTCACATCAACAGACTCAATTCATGTCTCCTATTTTACTTTTCAAAGGAAAATTTACAGATTTTATTAAGGAAGAGAGCCATTTACCTATTTAGTGTACGTATGCCTTTGAAATCTCAAACAGATATTGTGCTGAATCGGTCATAATTTCCCTAGTTTGTACACAAACATGTTAGGGTACCAATCTTTTTATACTAAAAAAAAAACCACTTAAATAATACGAATGTCTGGACTGTTTTGTATATGCTGAACATCGCGCATTTGTACACACTTAATTTGTGGGGTTTCCGAAGCTTTTGCTACACATTATTACTCATCGTATATATATATAGCGCTTTGAATAGATTTTGCCAGTTACCAATTTTCCAACCTGCAGTTTCTATTATATCAAATTGCATGTGACAACGAAACGGTTTTCGCCGCCATTGGCGGTCCGATGCAAAATAAATAAATCTTACTTTAAATGATTTCGAATTTAATTAAGCATTTGAAGCGGAAGTAGGAAAGGGTGATAAGGAAATTTCCTGTCTAGATTACACTTTGATACTCATTTTGGTGATTCGACAAGAGCGGATCCAAAAGGGGCGCAGCCGGTGCACATTCCCACAAAAATTCGGCGAGCATACTGAAATTGAAACCTCTGTTATTTTAATTACAGTTGCGACTCGTTTCGATCGAAAACCTTTATATCAGTAGCATTTATAATTGCTAGAGTGTTGGGATCGGCCGACAAGAAAACTAAAAACAAAAGCTGTCAACTTGTCAAATTGCTTTTTTAAGGATATTTATAAATTAAAGCGTGACATTGGGTCAAATATTCAGACTCAGACTATGTCAAATGTCGGATTGTACATTTGAAGTATATTTGCCAAATATTTTCCAAGGGGGTATAGAAAATCCGCCCTCTAATCCTGGATCCGCCCATTGTCGAAATAAAATGGATCTCCACTTGAGCTAATGGTAGACAGGACGCAAAAAGGTGAAAACAACAATATCTAACTATCATTGTATTTCGAAAATTTCAATATAATCTTCCTGTGTGGTAGCATTAGTCTGAAATAATGGGAAAGAGCAAATATTATCAATAGATAAGGAAGTATTACAAAATCTCAAGTGATATTTTATATTTCATGTCAATCAATCACTGTTTATCAGCACGTTCCTAAATAGAGATGCACCTGGATATTTGTACGACCAGTTTTGGAAAAATAAATGTATTAAATATCCATTAATCTTCATATTTCATGCAATGCTAACCACAGCGATAATACCATTAAGTTTCTTTCATGGATTTATCATAAAATAATCTTGCCTAATTACATCATTATCATATTATATTTACATCTAACCATGTACTAACACCTGTCATTACAAGTTCCTAGAATATGAATCTTAGTATTATCAAGGGTACGTACATGTATGTACGTTATGCGCACCCGCTGCAATAGGCCCTCTGCACTGCTACGAGCTCTTGTAAGCTGTTTTGAGTTATTTATACTATCTTTTATGAAACTGGGGCCTGTTTCACAAAACTTCATACGATTATTTTTATCGTACGAACTTCTTACGCATTTCGTACGAAGAAAAAGCTGTTTCACAAGAGTTCATAAATTTGCGATGATCATACGAAATTGCGACTTTAAGACAATATATGTGAAGTTAAAATTATAGCTGTCGCACGGACTTCATATATATAGCAATGTATAAATGCTTAATATGTTTCGCTATGATTCTTTTCATTATTTCAAAATCCTTTTAATTGAAGAATGGAAATATCCGATCATATTTATTCGTATAAATGTTTTCAAATGGCAACCCATTTTTTTTCAAAAGATGTGATACATGTTCGTAATGTAGTTCTGCACGTTCGGAGAGAGAGAGACATTTCAAGCTTATTTTAAGAGACAATTTGGAATATTTCAGATGTTTCAGTACAATACGTTATCGTTAGGAAGAGAGTAACTTTGCCGTTTTATTATGCTTAGTTACGCGTTGTCTTTATTTCTTAAAGTGATCTTCATTTCCGAGGTCCAGTCGTTTCTCTGTGTAATCAGGATAAATGACGTTATCCCATTACAGCCGGTTTATCAAACGTGCCGAGCTTAATGATGATGATAATAATAATAATAATAATAATAATAATAATAATAAATTCTTTATTTAAAGGGGGTAAAAGTCATTAAGTTTCATACATAACATACAAATCTTATTTTCAATGAGGCCCTCAAACAAACACAAAACCATTTACACATAAAAAGGTCACAGTCATTCCATAGAGCAGACTTGTAAATGAAGATAAACGCATGTTAACCTAGTGAATCTTTACACTGTATTAATCAAAATAAAATTTCTAAGTAAATATTTAAATGAATTTACTGTGCTTGCATTTCTAATTGAGTAAGGTTTATCTTTCCAAATTTCTACAGCCATAAAAGAAAACGAACGTTTAAGAAAATTAGTTTTAGGTCGAATGTGCTGTAGATCAAAATTAGTTTTAGAACGAAGGCTATAGTTTGTATTGTCACAAATTTCAATTGTGTCACAAATATATGAAGGTGCAAGCTTGTTTAATGCTTTATAAACCAAAACACCAATATTTTATTTTATGCTCTTTGAACAGTGAAATACTGGAATTTATCAGTGAAATAAAATTGATATTTTCACAGTTTCAAACAGTGAAAATATTATTTTTATTTTGCACTAGTACGGAACTACACTTGAATGCGAAAGAATATGAACTATGAATAATAGAAAACTCCATGCAAAATATACTTCAGTAAAGATATAGATGTACATAAATATTTACAGGATCATAAAGACATAAGATCCATTATTACAGAATCTAAAAGAAGTCTGGAAACGTCATAGAACTATTTGACAGTTATACACCATAGATATCGTGACGTCATGAAATTATGACGTTTTGATTCGATGCACGTGACGCTGCGTGGGTGAAATAGCTATAATTTGTTTAAAACCATTGAAAATACATAAAATTAGAAGAAAATGTGTTTGTTTCGATGTAAGATCGAAATATATTTCACTCGTGAACACTAAAATTTACTTAACTCGTGGCTGCGCCACTCCGTCTCGTGAAAATACCTAATTATAGTGTTCACTCGGTGAAATATATTTCGATCTTACACTGAAACAAACAAATATCATCTACGTATTTGTTCCTGTTTGGGAAAGTTAACTATTTACGTTCACAGAAGAGAGTATTGGATGATGTCTGGAAGGGTGTTTTCAATATAAGTCGAGCTGCCCTTTTTTGAATTTTAAAGATTCTTTCAATACTTCCTTTAAAGCAGTTTTCCCATCTAGTTGATGCATAGTCAAAAATCGGTTAAATGTATGAGTTATAAAACATATTCTTCATACCAACATTTAGGTATTTAGATATTCTGTAAAATAGATACAGTTTAGGGTGCATTTGTTGTTGTTTTTTACCTTTTTTACATGTTGATCACAACTTTATTGTAAAGTTTGTCTTCTATTCTATGCTTTCTTTGGTTTTGATTACAGATTTCATCATGTATAAAGAAATTAACATATCACATGGAGAAAAACTGTCTGATCACTTTCTGCAAAAAAGTTCGTACGAAATAACATTCGCACTGGTTTCGTACGACAGTTTTGTGAAACAGACCTAAGAACTTAGCAAATTTTTCGTACGTTCTACGTACGAAGTATCTTGCGAACTTCGTACGAAAACGTTTTGTGAAACAGGCCCCCAGGCTACTCACCGTATACTAGAGTTTTTGACATTCGGCGCGCCCCAGTGAGGTTTTCTGCACAGGTTTTCTTTACACCCAACATAAAACTTAAAGAAATGACAAATTTCGTCTTTTAAATTTGTTTATTCAAAGTCTGTTCATCATATCTAGAGAGGAAAAACATTTTTGATCCATGAGTTTACGTAATCGCTTTATTAGATACATTTTACAAAGAGCGTTTAAATGATCGCGTTCACATCGCACTCAGACAGCCATAAATACAAGAACTTTTTTAAAGAGTAAAACTATATTTACATGTTTCACATTTAACTGTTTCATTAATTACCTTTCTTAATTTTGGACATTAACACATACTTTAATTATTACGTGAAACGTATTTGTATGTCTTTTCATTTGATTTTAGGTAAATGTGTTGAAGAAAAGAAAATAGTTCTGAATTTACATTTATTCAGAAGGCTGCAAAAATATTCTGAATACATTCAAAATATCCGCCTTTTGTTTCGTGCCAGCAAAAGAAAAGATATCTACTTCCAATGCACATACCATGTCATAGGCCCTGACCACGTCAAGATTGCCAATGTAAGCATATAACATTACTGTTTAAGTCGTAAGTCATAAACAAAGAAAAATGTATATTTAGAAATCTTGTTCTTCTGGAAATTCTTTTGATAACGGGTTTAATTTACCCTTTTCGATTGTTTTTAAAGCAATTTTATTCCATTCTGTCTGCATTTTGGTTAACTTCAATAAATAAATAAATAAATAAAGTCGTCTGTTTTGTCTGTTTCCATACTGAACAATAAGTAGTGAGCAAATCAGGTCTGAAATTACTCAGATCTCGTGCTCTGTATTGAAATTAAATTGAGCTGTTATTATGGTATTGCGTTTGCAATAAGACTTTGTACGCAATTAAAAGAACAAACTGTTAAAAACGAAGTTTCATTTTTCACTGTCATGGAGGTTAGTCATTTGATTTCCTGAGGGAATGGGTGCGGGACCTGGAATTAGTCTTTTGGAACAAAGATATTTTTGTTTGTATAAATATTTTCCTCAGAACTTGAAGGCCAGGAATATAAAGAAGACATTTTTTTCAAAATATTATTTGTTATGCATTTGTTATTTAAAAACTAGTAAACATGATAAAGATGAACTTGCATTGGGTTGTTTGCTTAAGAACATGAAAAAGCTAAATACGAGTCTTGTGTCATAAGCAAAGTGGTTCATACATACATACATGCCTACATACATAGATACATACATACATTTTGCTTATTGTATATGATATAGTTGTTAGAATTTACGTCTAGCTGCTTTGTATTGCATGCGTGCATGCATACATATATGTATGTATGTATGACTGATGCGTAACAATATGCCTGGGTAACCAGGGACATAGGGGGGTGGGGGAGAGATTACAATGTATGTAAGGCGGACCCATCCTGCACAAGCGGGTACAGGGTCCTCCCTCCCCTATATAGTTCATATGTGAAGGAATATTTAGGTAAAAATCTTCTAGTAAATGAGGTTTAAACAACATTATTTCCTTATATCATTTTTAAAATCGCTTAGGACATAAAAGTTTGTTTCAACCATGATACAGCTATTAATATCCTCAAGGATGTAAATACACTTTTAAAAATGTTGTGGAAGCACTTTATCTCTTAATTAAATACTTGACTGTTAAGTATTCAATTGAGAGATAAAGTGCTGCCACATCCTGCTTGTTCATAATCTTTTATCTCTTAACATTTAAGAAAAACTTGCAAAGACAGCAATACCGAAACAGTCTTGCATAATTGAAATGTATGTAATATGGTGTACTGCATTTTTATATATTTCTGAAGATTAAAAAGTATATTTGACATCAAAACTTGGAATCTAATTAAACTGAATACTGAAAAAGAAAGCCTCAACATTTATACACAATGCTCTGGAACTTTTAGACTACATGTATATTCTAATGCATTAGAGATGTTACTCCATCTGTTAACTTCCTGTTTTGTACATCTATCTCGCATCGGTTGTTGTATTTTGTTTAATTCACAAGGCAACAACTTGGTATTACATTTTTGTCAGGAGTTAGATCTATTCTGAATATATGAAGACGTTTCTCCATAACAAAATGCTGTTTTTGTATTTAATATTTTCGAGATTTATATGTCAACAAATCTTTACTTTATTATGTTAATTCCCATGTGTTTAATTCCGATTTTATATGATAAACCAACCGTCATTGATTAAATTTGCTAAATACTAAATGTAATTCCATGAATTATGTATTGAGTATCAGCAACTGCTACGGGCACAACTTTGTAGGGAATTAATGGGTTTCGATGCGAGTTCCCGCTATACAAATAATACGTTTTACTGCGAATTTACCAATATTTACTGAGATTTCACGGCTCCACCCGATGGGATGTTAGACCAGTCCTACGTCATTTAAATCTCACGCGAGAATATCACTGTTCTGTTCGGTTTCTCTTAGATGTACAATACTTTGCCTTAAAGTTAAGGTGTGCAATATTCTATATCTTTAATTGTGACATTCTAAAGCTTTTCGGAGGAAGAAACAATTAATTGTCTGAAGTATTTCACATGATTTGTTTTGCATTCTTATCGCACTGCGCGCTCTGCATAAATTATACATGTACTATAAAATCAAGGTAAAATGTGTACCTGCTATTTATACGATCTGTTTGTCACGTATTCTGCAGGGGGAAAATAAGCATTGATACTTCGTTTCAATATCATTATTTCTTCATATGTTAAGCAATGGATACCGGAATGGTAAGAATATAACATTTCTTTTTTTTATTAAAATAAAATAATTTTTCACAACCTTGCCGAACTTGGTTATTTTTATGCAAGATTAACACTCTAGCTGCGAACCCAATCCATATTTGTGTAATAGTATATGCGTCATTAAGATAAAAGTAAAGAATCGCCATTTACAATGCTAAACCTTTATGTATTGTATTGTATTGTATTGTATTGTAATGTAGTGCATTGCATTGCATTGCATTGCACTGTATTGTATTGCCCATCTAGCAGTGTAAGCGGCCGGCCTCGAGTCACACACTCGCTCCTCCTTATTTCTGTGAGTTTGAGCCTTATTATTATCATTATTATTATACCAGCTTTAAATAGCGCCCTTTTCATGATAAATTTACATATAGCAACTGCAGCCACAGAGGGCGCGAAATCATCATCTACTAGTACAGACACAGAGCGATCTGACCAGAGAGACAGAGTGAGATAAAGTCCCCAGAACAGACAGAGAGAACATTTCAGATACAAACGTGTCCGGCTAACTTAGCCTGGCTCTTTTCGAATAGACAGTCTGCGATACACGCGAAGCCGTCTTTCCTGTGAAGAACCAGTACAGGCCTCTATTTAGGTGGGAGACACTCAAGAGCATCTCAGAAATTTCCAGTGCCTGAACCGGGATTCGAATCCCGGACCTCTGGATTGAGAGTCGAGCGTGTTACCACTAGACCAACGGCCCACCTAAGCCTTATTAGGTCGTCATGTGTAGAACATATCCAACTTGCTGTTGTTCTACATAAGAGCCCGTCCATGCCTGAAATATATGAGGACCCATAACTGGGTTATTTCTACACCATCAAAACTCGAAATATGGAGGCCATAGTAGTAGCCACCTATATCAACTTGATGCCTATGGCCACAATTTCGCATGTAGCTCTCTCCAGGTCTTTCCAGGGCATCTGGTGTCTTCCTCCATCATCAAAGAAGTTGGCTGAAAAGTTCTGTAAGACCTATAATTGTGTTGGTGCGGCGTTTAATCCAACAAAAAAAAACAACTAATACATAGAAAATACAATGACAAACATTCATTGATCATATGAAGTTCCTTTGTAAGACAGTTTTACTCTTAAAAAGAAAACAAATTGATGAAGTAAAAAAAATAAAACGGATCTATGGTATATTTTTACCAAATTATTTAAGTAACTTAAATAAATAAACAATAACCAATTAATCGAACAAAATTTTCCTTAAAAATGGCTTTCATCTTAATGGTACTGTACCGGCGTGTGAAAATAAGAAAATTACAAAATATACTTCTAGAATTTAAAAAAAGAATTGTGAAAGATTTTATTAGATAAGATTTTATGATTTCGCTGTTAATATGTTATTAGCATTAATAAGACCACATTAACATAGTTACTCCAGCAAGTGTAGTTATAAGTCGGCTCTGTCCGACGAATCATTAACAATAACGTTACTCCTTTAACTCTTCACAGCGACTATGAATACTGTTTGGCAATTAAGTGATATTAGCAAATCGTGTAAGATGTTTCAGTGTCAGGATAAACCCAGTTTGATTGCAAAACGTTTTCGCATTGAAACTTCTAAGGTTTAGCAATACATTGTATATCACCAAACCGCAGAAATAGTTGGTAAACGAACAGCATCTTTACCAGTAATTTAACAGTCGAAGACATGTTGTACAGTGTTGTCCCGAGCAACTGGATATTAAACTACATCACGTACTTTCAAAAAGTTGTTCACATTTTTAAAAAAAGGTGAATTTGTAAACCATATAATGAAACTACGTTAAACTTAGTTATGTGAATTTTCAGCATTGGAACATTATTGCAAATGCATAAAAACGAAGACATGTACACTTCTTCGAAAAGATGATGAGCTTTAAGAGGCGCTGAATTAAGGGCATTTTTTCCAGTAAATTTACAATTATTCTATAGAGAAATGTATATGTTTATATGCTGTTCAATTTTCAAGTAAAGCGTCTATTTCTTTCTACGATTTGGTTGTGTTTGATTATTTTCATGTCCTAGTAGTACGTTAGACGTAAACTAGCGTTTACAATAAGTTTGAATTTCTACTGCAGTTATCATTATGCTAAACGGTTTTTTTTTTATTTCACTTTTTCTCGTATCGGCCATGTTTTATAACCTCTATCCAAGTGATTTTGTGCTCTAGCACACATATATATTTTGTTCAAATTATGATTGTGAATTTCTAAATGTACAAATATTTTCATTTAAAGCATGACTCATTGGTGGCTCTATCAGAAAAAGCACTTAATCCACGATAACACTTAATCTACGATAACACTTAATCCATAACACTTAATCCACGATAACACTTAATCCACGATAACACTTAATCCACGATAACAAACGTATCTGCTGATCAATAATAAGAAACGATGGTTTTATCCGATAAACCTAAACCCTACAGATTCCTAAAACGACAGAGACATTTTCCGAAAGGTAACATTTAATTCAACATGTTAAACATAACCTTGTACAAGAACATGAAATATGTTTTCTGTAACAATAAACTAACCACATTCAGATCGAAGAGATTTAGCATAGGCTGACATGCATTTCCATCTTTCATAGAACGGACATCCCTAAGTATTGTAAACCGCAATTCTTCAAATTCATTCATTTAAAAAGTTAAAAACCATTAACTTTTAATAGTCATTTTATTCTATTTATCATTGGTTACAGTGAAGCAATGTACATAGTTTTCAATAGATATTCAATAAAGTGAATAACTAATATCTGAAAGCAAAATGTTGTCAATTTAATACTTGAATTGGTGATTGAGAACAAAAAAAAAGCACTTATATGATATAAAATTCTGGACTGTTTTGTATGTTTTATATATGGTAAACACCGCTTACTTCTACAATTTAATTTGTTGGGTTTACATAGTTTTTTTGTTACACATTATTACACATTATGTACCTTGTTATATGCTATGTTCAGCTTAACTAGAATTGATACTTGGTCAGTTACCAATTTTCCAACCTACGCATTCCCCTTTGTGTTTCAAACTGCATGTGACAACTAGGCGGTTTTTGCTTCTTTGGCTATCCCTCCGCAAACATTAGTAAGAAATGTAGCTAACCTCAAGTTACATCAAGTGATTTCACATTAAATTAGTCGTTGGGGCTGATGAAGTAAAGAGTGACAAGGAAAATTTCTGTCTTAAGGTTTAGGAGTATATCATCGAAGCACAGAAATATTTGATAAACAACATCTTTACCAATGTTTTACCTAACCATTACATGTTCTGCCGTACTGTCCCACACGACGGATACCTAAACTATTCTGAAAAAGTTGTCCCCCTTTGAAAATGAATGCCATTTGTAAAGAAATAAAAATAAACAATTACTGAAAACTGCGTTTCACCTAGTTTTGTGAACTTTCAATACTGGTACATTATTTAAAATGCATCAAAACGAACATATGTAACAGTTCTGTGCAACCGGCGAGATTTTAAATGCGTTTTACTGTCCAGAAGTGTGACCCCTTTAGTCGGTCCTTTTCCGGGATTCAATGTTTATATCAGTATACTGACACTTGTTTCGTAGAGTAATATACATGTTTTACATGCTGTTTAATTTTCATGTGAAACAACTTGTTCTTTCTATGATTTGGTGATGTTTGAATTATTTTCTCACAACGTACGGCTAAGCGTTAAATTCAAATGTGTACTCGTTTGGTTGGTTGATACTCTTGGGATCGGCAAGGCTGGATTAAACGGGGGTGCATCCCTAAATTCCTGCGAGCATACAAATTTCATAGCCAAAAATTGTGACACTAGCCTAAAATATTCAATCTGATCAAAATGTTTAGTAGTACTTATAATTGCCGAAGCGGTGGGACCGGTCGACATTCAAATCAAAAAGCTATCAACTTGTCAAACATTTTTTAACACGTTACAAATTTAAAATACGACATTGGGCCTATCTTTTATGCTCAGACTATATATCGTTATCAAATATACTTGGATAACACCATTTGAGTTACATTGATTATATCCGGGGTATCCCCTAGAAAATCCGTCTCCTAATCGTGGATCTGCCACTTATCGAAAAACATATAATCTCCGTTCATTTTGATATAACGTGAAAGAGCAAACATTCTTTATTGATCAAGATGTATTTTTAAAATCTCAAGCGATATTTTATCTTTCGTGTTTATCACTGTTGATCTGCACGCCGGCTCATAAAATTATTCGTCCTGAATAGTTATATAAACAGTTTGTTCAAATTACATAGGGAAATATAAATGTTTTGAATATTCATAAACAGTCATATTTTAAGCAATGGAAACCACAACGGTAAGAGCACAAGTTTCTTTCATGTATTTATCACAAAGTAATCTTGCCTAATTACATTATTTTTAAGGAAGATTCACCTTTTTAGCCACGTAAAACACCTTTCGTATCAGATACCTGGAGTTTGGATTCCAGTAAAGCTTGGTTCATTATGTTGTTTTATGCGTCATAACGATGAACTTAAAATATATGTATTCGCATTATCAATATAAAAATAACGCTGGAAACCTTTCTGTTCGCACAGGCTTTCAAATAACTTGCACCTCACCTCTGTCGGTTTGAGTATCATTCCAGCCGTCATGTGAGAAAGCCATCTAGCTTACTTACGGATATCAGTGGTTCTAAATAAGCGTCTCAGATATAATATGTACCTTGGATCTTTCTCTGCCAATAAAAGACCAAAAAGTCACATTATTACCTGATTTATGTCAATCTGTTAATACCAAATAAATGTTCTAAGTCTTACCTTAATTTTAAACGTGCAGTGTATATTGTCCCACGATTACCTGATTAACAACCCTCTTGAAATGTCCAGTCCTTACTTCCACTTGATAAAATTGTATCTTTGGAATGTGAATTTGTGCTTTAAACATGTGTGTATATGCTAGCAATAAGTTAAATGTGAAATGCTTTGTTTTTATCTAGTTCGAAGATGTCGTTGAACTGAATGTCGGTGGAAAGCTAATGACAACGTTGCTGAATACGCTAAGACATGAACCGGACAGTATGCTGGCCGCCATGTTTAGTGGACGTCACGTGATTAGTAAGGACAAAGACGGTCGCTATTTCATAGACTGTGATGGTGAAGTGTTTACATACATCATAGATTATCTCCGTTTTGGCAAATTACCGTCGCAGGAAAAGGCTATAGATGTTTATGACCTCGCCAAGTATCTTCAAATTATGTCACTAGCGGAAAAGTTGGAAACCTATCATTCCGTGAAATATCGAAATCAAATTGCCGAACCTAAAACACAGGTACAGAGCAAGGGACATAGAGAGGGGAAACGAAAATGAAAAGAGTAATGCCGGTCCACAAGAAAACAAAGCATTATACTGTATTATCCAATTTAACCCTTATCATGCTTGACACGACTGGCTCTGCCTTTACGACCAGTGTAGATCTTGATCAGCCTGCACATGCGTGCTGTCTGATCATGATCTACACTGTTCGCTATTCAGTCAGTATCTTTTTGGTAAGAACCCCTTTTAATAGTTAATGGTACTGTGCAAATTGAAAGATGGGCATATTCATAATAGAAATTTAGCAGGGTAAGGGTTAAAGAGGTCCGGAAAACTAGTGTTTCAAAAACGGGCACTGTTTAGTATTTGCACATCACTGTTTACCACCCTATGTTAAATCTAAATAGGATGTCAACTAAACATCATGTCTAAATAAAATTTTAGTTGGAAAAAAACAAGGTTTCATCAAATGAAGTTTTTCTTTGAAAAATGGAATATAAATAAGTAAATTTCAACAAATATTAGAATGAAATAAAACGAACGTTTGTTAATCTTTTGTCTATAAGGTAAAGATTTCCAATTTATTGAAAACATATAAATTGAATCCAAAACTATTTTATCAATCAAAAAATTGTAAAGCAAATTCTATAATAACTCTTCCAATATCTTATAAAAAGTTATTGACCAGGTTTTCACAATTAAATTACGATTGTCATTTCTAACTCCATAGCCAGTTTATACTTTCACTTTTAGCTCACCTGAGCATGGCTCAGGTGAGTTATTGTGATCACTCTATGTCCGGCGTCCGTCGTCTGTCGGTCTGTCTGTCGTCTGTCAACATTTAGCTATATATTTAGTGTATGCGATAGAGGCTGTATTTTTCAATTGATCTTCATAAAATTTTGTCAAAATGATCACCTTAATAAAATCTAGGTCAAGTTTAAAAACGGATTACCTGGGGTCAAAAATTAGGTCACTAGGTCAAATCAAAGAAAAACATTGTGTATGCAATAGAGGCTGTACTTTGTTATTGATCTTCATGCATTTTGGTCAGAATGATAACCTTGTTAAAGTCTAGGTCAAGTTAGAATATGGGTTATCTGAGGTCAAAAACTAGGTCACTAGGTCAAATCAAAGAAAAACCTTGTGTATGCAATAGAGACTGTATTTTTTAATTGATCTTCATGAATTTTAGTCAGAATGATTTTCTTGATAAAATCTAGGTCAAGATAGAATATGGGTTATCTGAGTTAGAATCTAGGTCACTAGGTCAAATCAAAGATAAACTTTGTGTATGCCAGATCAAATTAAAGAAAAATCTTGTGTACGCAATAGGGGCTGCAATTTACATTTGATAGTCATAAAATTTAGCCAGAATAATTACCTTAATGAAATCTAGGTCAAGTTAGAATACGGGTCACATGTGGTCAAAAATTAGGTCACTAGGTCAAATCAAAGAAAAAAAATTGTATGCGATAGAGACTGTATTTTGTAATCGATCTTCATGAAATTTGGTCAGAATGATTATTATTTTTATTAGCCTTGATGAAATTGAGGTCGAGTTTGAATATGGGTCTTCTGGGGCGGAAAACTATGTCACTAGGTAAAATCAATGAAAAACCTTGTATATGCAATAGAGGCTGTAGTTTCCAATTGATCTTCATGAATTTTAGTCAGAATGATTGCCTTGATAAAATCTGGGTCAAGTTAGAATATGGGTTATCTAAGGTCAGAAACTAGGACTGGTCATTAGGTCAAATCAAAGATAAACCTTGTGTATACAATAAAGGCTGCATTTTACACCGGATCTTCATGAAATTTGACCAGAATGTTTGTCTGAATGAAATCTAGATTGAGTTTGAATATGGGTTACGTAGGTTCAAAAACTAGGTCACCCGGTCAAATTAAGTAAAAATCTTGTGTACGCAATAGGGGCTGCATTTTACACTGGATATTCATATAATTTAGTCAGAATAATTGCCTTGATGAAATCTAGGTCAAGTTAGAATATGGATCATTTGTGGCCAAAAGTTTGGTCACTAGGTCAAATCAATGGAAAACCTTGTGTATTCGATAGAGACTGTATTTTTTAATTGATCTTCATGAAATTTGGTCAGAATGATAGCCTTGATGAAATTAAGGTCAAGTTTGAATGTGGTCATCTGGGGTCAAAAACTAGGTCGCTAGGACAAATCAAAGGTTATACCAATGTAATATGGGTATCATAATGCAAGCATAAGGAAAGTTCGGCCTGTTGGTTACACGTAAACAAACATATTTTTTCTGCGTAGCAAGGAACTATATACTATGTTTGAGTAGAGGCATGCTACTGAGACATAAAAGTAACCACAAAAATATTCCATGTACGCTTTTCAAATGATAAATATTGATAGGCTGTGTAATTGTGAAAGATCGTAAAATATCACTATTTTTGCCAATCGTTCTGCATTATTTTTACAACCATTATGCATTATTTTTACAATAAACACACAAAATGGAACTGGAAGTGGAAAGACATTTAGAAAATAATGTTTTCTATTCAATAAAAGACTTCTGTTGATAAATTGTATTAACTTTGATATAGCAAGGCTTCCTTTTGTAAATAAACGGAAATCTGAAAAACTATGGCGGCCATATTGGCGGCCATCTTAAAATGTTAGTGTTTCCACCCGCTTTGGCAACTAAGCAATGGGTTTATTGAAACTTAATACGATTGGCTGCCAAAAGAAATAAAACAAAATGATTGGGCTCAAAAAGGTAAATGTGCACCATCTCTTGGACTATATGTTGTACATTCTAGTCACGTACCAATACCTGCCAGTAAAGGTACCTAGAGCTTTGGTTAAGCTTGGATCATTACTGTGTTGTTTATGCGTGACTACGATGAACTTATAGTATATGCGTTAGCAATATCAATGCAAAAACCAGTTGGATAACCTTTCTGTTTGCACAGTTCTTTAAATCACTTGCACCTCACCTTTGTCAGTTCGAGCATCATTTAGACCGTCATGTGAGGAAGACATCCAGTTGACTTACGGTTGTCAGTGGTTCTAAATAAGAACCCATCCATGTCAGAAATAATACGGGATGTACCTAAGACCTTTTTCTGCCAATAAAAGCCCAAACGGTCACACTATAACCTGAATTATGTCGATTTGATATAACACCAAATAAAATACATATAAAGTGTGTTTTTGGTGAATGTTTTATAAAAGCAATTTTCGTTTGCTGTGCATTTAAATATGATAAATTAACGATAATGCCGCATAAATATTTGAAGTTGATGCTTTAGAAATAAATAAATTAGAGTAATAAAATAGTAGTTATTTTCTTCAGTCTTCTACGCAGTTATCTCTCTTATTTATAGAAATAGATTTCTGAAGTCGAGGGGAAGCAACTCCTGCGAGCAGTTTGACAATTTTTTGAAAAGACTGCCCCAGTAACAATAAGAAAAGTTATGTTTGGAAACTTATTATTTCGTACTGGTAACAGGAAGAGTTTGGTATATTGGGTAAAACGCTATAACTTCCTCCAACCTTATTACATACACGTGTATTTCATAAATGTATGTGTACATGTGACCTATAAGTTAAACGTTAAAAGCTTCTTTTATCTAGTTTGAAGATGTCGTCGAACTGAATGTCGATGGAAAGCTAATGACAACGTTGCTGAAAACGCTAAGAAAGGAACCCGACAGTATGCTGGCCGCCATGTTTAGTGGACGTCAAGTTGTCAGTAAGGACAAAGACGGTCGCTATTTCGTAGATTTTGATGGTGAAGTATTCAAGTTCATCTTAGATTATCTCCGTTTTGGCAGATTACCACCACAGGAAATGGCTCTAGATGTTTTTGACCTCGCCAAGTATCTTCAAATTGTGTCACTAGCGAAAAAGTTGGAAATCTTTCATTCCGTGAAATATCGAAATCAAATTGCAGAACTTAGAAAGCGTGTAGAGAACAACGGATATCAAAAAGTGAAAGAAAAAACTATTAATGAAATTAAGAAGAGTAATGTCGGTCCGCAAGAAAACAAAGTGTTAAATTTTTTTAGTAGTTATGGTAACAGTTGTTGTATCCCCAATAAGGACAGATGCAAAACGCCCGGTGATTTTACTACTTCTATCAACATTTTTATTGACATTGAAAGTACGTATCTGACAGAAGACATGATGGCGTTACTAGTTCACGAGCTATGTAAACTTGGTTTTGCTAAATACACCGTTACTAGGGAATGGAACAATCGTTGCAAGAATTGCGGGAGCGATAAGGAATTTAAACAGATTATACTCCTTACACATTAACTGTGAATTACTGAAACAATAACATTAAATTTATTACAGACTAACTGTAATTTTATTACACGTACCACGAAGAACAATGTCACAGACATGTCAGTAACATGTTTTTAAAGCTTTTATAATAAGCATTTTACTTTTGTACAGCAATGCGTTCACTATTGTAATATAGAAAGCTGAAATACTTACATAAAAATAGTCAAACATATTTGGTTAAAAGTGGAAAAAAATATATACATAAATATGAAGTAAAATACCTATCATTGATTATATCTTTGATACTGACTGTCTTGATTACGATCTTGGTGCAGTAAACCTCTGACAACAAACAAAAAATAACATAATAACGTGCTAGAAGGGCGTGAGATGTGTTGTGCGTTTCATTACCTTGCCTTACACTTCCTAGGTAATTTTTATAATGTAACGTAAATTCTAACCACTATCATATATATACACAAAGCAAATCTACTTCTACTGTCTGTCTGTTTGTTTAAATGTATGTATTTTTGTATGTAAATTGATTGATATGTAAATATATTGGCCACAAGAGGTATAGTAACCCGAAAATGGTTGAGGAAATTATGTAAGGCGGAGTTAACCCTGCAAAAGGGGGCACAGGGTTCCTCCTATGAAAATTATGACATTTAAAACTTGTTGTGTAAATATTAGTAAATAAATGAGTGTTCCGCTAGTATGGTAACCTACCTGTTCTATTAACGATATAGTTTTTTTTTTAATTCTTCATGGAATAACATTGTTGAATCACTTTTTTTTCGACAACTAGGAATATTGTTTATGTAAGGTTATTTATCATAGATGCCTTAAAACTTTGAACCATCTAGCTCATATGTCAAAGATTGCAATGTTCTCACTTGAAGATGTTATATAGTATTCATCTCATTACGTGTGTTTCTTTTTTACTATCATTTGTATAATATATGACTTCTGTATACCGAAATCCTTGCCGACACCGAATGACCGATTAGCACTGTAAGGCTGGATAATGATTGTGTTCTTATATAACTTTGTATTATTTATGTATGTTCTATACCCGTCTATAATAATAATAAATACGTTTCGCATACATGGTTGTTTGGCTGTAGAATTTCTGGATATTGACGTTACGTCATTTGCTGTTAAGGGATTTCATTGCGTTTTGTTAAGATAAAAAATGCTGAAAATACTACTACCTATCAAGTACTTTTCAAATAATCAGAATAAGTTTTCGTTTCTGTTTGGTATACTGACTTTTTGTCATGAAAGTATATTATATCATATCAACTGAAATAAAGTTCAACAATTTCGAACTACTGAGTTGTCAATTGATTTGTACAAGAACGTTAGTTTTCATATTTTAAACATTTAGGAACTAAGAACGGATATGTTGTTTCTGTTGTAATTAAATCTATTGCCTAGTAACTTTACGAGATGATCATTAAACGGCTTATAAAATTTATATAAAAGTTTGTATGTTTGGTGCCACATTTCTCCAACCTCTGCTTTTCGCTTAAAGTTTGTATTTGCCTCTGTCCGTCCTGCGATCTTTTCCATCAAACGTGTGGATGGCAACCCTGTAAAAATGCACTTTTGATGATTTCATTTTAATCAGACCATACGTCTGAATACTATTTAATTTAAAACGTATAATGTATTCAAACGTTAGCGAAAAACACAGAACTTTTTGTATGGTGATATTAAATGACGTCATAAAGCAGGTGTCTGGACCTTTTAAAGGATCTGCCAACCATAAAAAGTGATTCAAGTTCCAAAAATAGTACAGTTCTAATTTTCATCTAAACCATCTGTAGTTGCAGTAAAATATAGTCTGGTCCAAGTTTTATCTTTATCGTCAGACAAGACAAATAAGTTTTACCCACTTTTTTTCGTTTGAAATTCGTGTGAGTTTGTGAAAGGTGTTTTCAACGTCATTTTGTACATGTTTGTTTTTGTGAATGGCGTCAAAAATAGGCTCTCTTGTATTGTTGCACCAATACTGTTTATACGAAAATAAAGGGTTGTTTTCTTTCTATGTAATAAGAAAAAAATGAAATTGATATATCTGTCATTGGAAACTACAGATATAATAATGTTCTATAAAATGATAAAAAAAGTTTATATGATACCTTGGATAAGCTTTAACTTACTCGTTCCTAAGAAGCTAAATATATCTTTCATGGACTTGTATTTATTTTTGGAAAATGCTTCTAGTTTGATAATCTTTATTTGTTCTTTTGGGAATACTCGCATGTAATCTTCGATGTAAATATGGTAAATACCAATTTGTATTCTAACCTGAAAAGACATTAAATAAGCACGAGAAAATGACAGTATTAACATGTTTTGCTGAGGAAGCTCAAAGTAAATCGCAAAACAATTTCATTGAATACTGATCAAAAGAACTATCAGTCAGCTATTATACAATTATCGACTTTTTCATAGGTTTATATCAGGATTTATCAACCCGAAAAGAGTTATATTCACCGAGCCGGAGGCGAGGTGAATATAACTTTTTGAGGGTTGATAAATCTTGATATCAACCTATGAAAAAGTCAATAATTGTTTTATTACATGAATAAATGTATAGTCAGTCTTGTTATTATAGTTGTAACTATAATGAAGAAATAAGGAATAAATTTAGACTAAATCAGGTTGATATTGGTTTTCCAAGCACCTACTTCGATCTATTTTTATTTTCGTACTATTTATAACCCAAGATAAGTTGATATGATATGTACTCATTACTTTTCGAACCGTTTTCAGCCAGTCAGAGAAACAATAGAATACAGTCATGTAATAAAAGTTTTGATCATTTGTGTGATCTCAGTGATATGTTACTTGATTAATTGTAAAACAAATTTCAAAGTCGTGACTATTCATGTTCTGTCTACATCAGTCAAAAATAAATTGGAATGGTAAACCTTTGGGTGGGCTTATCATAAATGGCATGTCTTACATCTGGCATAAAAATAGGTTCGGTCAGTGTGAGAATGTATCAATCTTGGAAAAGTGATGTCAACCCAGGCCACCCACTCTGTCAATTCCTTAGGTCGATAATCCTCCTATCGCTCTCGATAACATGTATAATAATAAATAATTTTATTTTACCAATTTGACTTTAAATTAAAATTTTGCATTTTGCAACACTCTCGGGTAGTTATGAACGTTTTATAAACCGGAAGTAATGACGTAAAATCATTTATCTGGAAAACGTTAAATAATTTTATGAAAAAATGACAATTCGCGAGTAAATTTATTACAGTTCAAATATCTTTCCAAAATTAAAATATGATATTAAAACAAAAGTCATCTGATACGTTAAAAATGTTTTAAAATCAGCTCGACATGCGCGGATCTCTTTTATAATGAGCAAATACCTCAAAAGCAAGCACACGAACTTATACATTTTGTTTCACAATATCATAGGGCATATGTTTATTGAAAACTGTGAGAAGTTTCATTATAATCCATTTGTAGAAAGTTATCAAAATCATTATTTTGCGTTAGACTCGCATTATGAAAACTTGTGTTAGGTCAAATTCTTTATATTCCAAAGTTTTGAAAAATCAGTGTTTAATCAAATTCTACATCGTAGAAAAAAAATGACCCGAACGTGCAGAAATACCTTAAATGTGTCGTAAAATCTCATAAAGAAGATTAATTACATTGATTTGCCGCTGTAACGCCTAAACCTTCAATGGTTTACACAGCAAAGAGTCTTACTATACAGGAATAGTTTTCCATTAGAAGTACAAAAAAAGAAGTTGTTACATTTTTGGAAACAATATTCCATATCCTCCATGAAAACCCATTTCTTAAGTGTCAAAGCCGTGCCTATCTATATTTTGTTCACTTATGTTTGTGTTAGGGAATGTAAAACTCACTTGTAAAAATTTAGGGGGTAGGGTAAAGTTTACGTCTACCAGTTTTTTCACTGTATAATTACAGTAGCTATATGATTGTCAGTAAATGTATATATTTCAACCAATGTCAGCAAAAAGAAATTCATCAAAAATGAATGAAGGGCAAACTTGATATTTAAGGTCAAATGTTAAATTTATGTACAAATCACAAAAATTGGCATATTTGAAATTTATTTTTATTCTTAAAAATTAGTTTGTTATCATAAGTCACTCAGCTTTATATATATAATGTGTATATATCAGTCAAAATTAGAAATGCAAATCTTATTGCAAAACGTTAAGGTCAATCCTGATAATTGAAGGTCAAAGTTCATTTTCATGCAAAAATATGAAAAATGTTACATTTACTTTTTCTAACGTTTTTAATATGTATTCACATTGTTAGTCACTGAAGTTAATTCGTTTTAATGTCTGTATGTCAGGCAAAGTCAGCAGTGCAAAGGTAACCCCAAAACTGCCAAGGTTAAAGCTTTTATCAAAGGTCAAAGGTCAAATTTGTGTGAAAAATTGCATGAATAGTTTCCTGTTTGAAATATAACAGCTATTTCTGATCATTATTTGTAATTGCTCGTGATTTATTTTAATGTATATATGTCCCACAATGTCAGTAATAAAGATATCGTCTAAAGTCAGACAAGTTCAAATGTGGTATTAAAGGTCAAAGGTCATTTTCAAGTAAAAGAATAAAAAAAATAGCTCTATAAGTTTTCTTCTTGTTAATGATATTTCGTCGATATTAATCAACAATATCAGTTCATTTTAATGTATAAAAAGTAGGCGATGTCCGGTAGGCACATATTATTTCAAAACATGCAAGGTCAACCATAATTTCAACGGTCAAAGGTCAAAAAAGTGAGTAAAATGTTGCAATAATATCACCTGTTTGTAATAATTTTTATTGTTTAAAAGTATTTGTTTTGTCATTTTAGTAACTGATCGTTGTTCACTTTACTGTATGTATGTCAGACGATGTCATGGAAGAGAAAATAAGTCAAGGTCGAACCTGGTATTAAAGTTCAGGGGTCATTTTTGTGTAAAAGATCAAATTGTAGCATACTTACTCATTACTTTGTTAAAAAATAATAGCGCTTGTTAGAATTTTCTGTTAGCAATTTATTTTAATGTATACATGTCACGCAAGGTCAGGAATGGAATGTAGGTGTTATCCAAATAAGGGAAAGCCAAACCTATTATCAAAGGTCAAAGGTCAAATCTGCGTGAAAATTAGCAAAAAAAAATTGCAATGATTTTTCATTATTTTTTAGGGTATTTCAAAACTATTAACTAATTGTTATTCATTTTAAAGTATATATAACAGATGATATCATTCTGAAATAATAATGAAAAATTAGTCAAGGTCAAATCTGACATTAAAGGTCAAAGGAGAAGACCTTAAAAAACTCGCCATTATGAAAAAAAACTGGCTGGAACAAGTAGGGGAGTAAATGCAAAGATCCTGTCCAAGTCTACACAGGCAACGTACGGCCCATAGCAGAGTACGCATCAACCTCATTGGTACCTGCTTCCAAAACCAGTAAAGATAAACTGGACAAGGTTAAATTTCAGGTCTGAGGATAATCCCGGGGCAATGAAAATAACTCCAATAAAATAAATAGAAAAGACAGTCAACCCTGAGCCATACGAGACAAGACTAGAGTACAAAGCTTTTGTGCATGCAGAGAAGGCAAAGAGACTACCACCCCACCCACTCAACTCAAAACTCGAAAGCAGAACCAAGAACAGATTGAAAAGACAGAGTCTTAACCACATCGTCAAAGAACTGAAAAAAGGGAGAACAGCAGCACTGGACACAGAGGCAGAGCCGCTCGAGCCCAATGAATAGGTTCCCAGACAATGTGCTCCCAAGATCAGATTGGAGATGCCAGGAGTAGAAGGAAAGGGAAAGCATCACCAGGCTTACCAACAATTTCTTACGCTAGAAATGATCAATAACCGCTATCCAGCACACTCTTGGATCCAAGCATATACCGATGGATCGGTGGAAAAGGCAGTTCAGAAAGCTGGGAGTGGAGCCTACATCAAATTTTCAGACAGCTCCTCCTTCATACTCTCCAATCCAGTCGGCAAGAGATGCTCCAACATAGATCCAGATGCAAGCCCTCACATCGGCGACACTCGAAGTGTATGAGCGAGGAGAAAAGGGACAATATATTCCTAACATACTCCAAGTCAGCTCTTCAGGCTCTCTCAGTAGTTACATCAGACAACTTAATCAGACAGCTGTTGAAAAACATCAATCTGCTGCCTGAGAGCAACAATGTAGCATTTCGATGGATTCCTGCACATGTGGGCATAGCTGGAAATGAAGCTGCGCACAAACTTGCAAAGACAGCAACCAGGCAAATACAGCTCCAACCTCCAACTCCATACAGAGAAGCTCAGACTCTGTGGAAGAACAGCTTTGCGTCAGACTGGAAGAACATAAATGGAGGTTACCTGCCAAATCAGGACTGTCTACACAAGCTAAACAGCCAATTAACTGTCTAACATATGAAGAAGCTGGAAGTTTGCAGAGAAAGCTAAATATCAGTGCGGATCCGAGGAACAAACACCGTTTCACATTTTGCAGAGCTGTAAAGAAAAATCATTGCAAAATTCTTGTTATTTTGGGAAATCTTACAAAAAATTGACCTTTAACCTTTGATAATAGGTTTGCCTTTGACTTATAAGAATAAGACCTACATTGCTGACCTTGCTTGACACGTATACATTAAAGTAAATTGCTAACAGTGAATTATAACAACAAGCTATTTTTTATCAAAGTCATGAGTAAGTATGGTAAATTTTGTGATTTTTCAAACAAAAGTGACCCCTGACCTCCAATACCAGGTTTGACTTTGACTTAATTTTCTCTTCTATGACATCGTCTGACATATATACACTAAACTGAACAACGATCAGTTACTAAAATGACAAAACAAATACTTTTAAACAATAAAAATTATTACAAACAGGTGATATTATTGCAACATTTTACTCTCTTTTTTGATCTTTGACCTTTGATATTATGGTTGACCTTGAATGCTTTGAAATTATATGTGCATACTAGACATCGCCTAACATTTATACATTAAAATGAATTGATCTCGTTGACTAATATCGACGAAATATTATCAACAAGAAGAAAGTTAAAGAGCCATTTTTTCATTTTTTTTTTACATGAAAATGACCTTTGACCCTTAATATTACATTTGACCTTGTCTGATTTCAGACGATATCTTTATTACTGACATTGTGGGACATGTATACATTAAGATAAATCACGAGCAATTACTAATAATGATTAGAAATAGCATTTATATTTCAAACAGGAAGCTATTCATGCAATTTTTCAGACAAATTTGACCTTTGACCTTTGATAAAAGCTTTACCCTTGGCAGTTTTGGGGTTACATCTGCACTGCTGACTTTGCCTGGCATGCAGACATTAAAACAAATTAACTTCAGTGGCTAATATTGTGAATACATATTAAACAGATTAAAAAGGAAAGGTAACATTTTTCACATTTTTGCATGAAAATGAACTTTGACCTTCAATTATCAGGGATGACCTTGACCCTTTGCAATAAGATTTGTATTTCTGACTTTGGCTGATATATACACATTACATAAGTAAAACTGAGTGACTTATGATAACAAACTAATTTGTAAGAATAAAAATAAATTTCAAATATGCCAATTTTTGTGATTTGTACATAAATTTGACCTTTGACCTTAAATATCAAGTTTGCCCTTTATTCCTTTTTGATGAATTTCTTTTTGCTGACATTGGTTGAAATATATACATTTACTGACAATAAGATAGTTACTGTAATTAAACAGTGAAAAAACTGGTAGTCGTAAACTTTACCCTACCCCCTAAATTTTAACAAGTGAGTTTTACCTCCCCTACAAACATAAGTGAACAAAATATAGATTGGCACGGCTTTGACACTTAAGAAATGGGTTTTCATGGAGGATATGAAATATTGTTTCCAAAAATGTAACAACTTCTTTTGGCCTCAATTGTTGCAATAAAAGTCCGTGAGCTCTCGGACCACAAGTGACGTTATGTAATTGTCCAATACATTTTGCTGTCTTACCGTATAATCCAAGAAATATGCACAATAACGTAAACTGTGAAGCTTCAAGCAACTGGTGAACGAGTCAATCATAGACATGACTCTGCTATGGAAATCTGCTGCACTCGCAATTCTTTTGTTAAAATAGATATAGTCCGAATACAGTCTGAAAGAATATTTCTCAAATGAAAAACAAGTAAATGAAAAATGGCGACCTCTTGTATGTTACTTCTGCACTGTAGATCTTATATCAAATGAAAGCACAATGATACCTTGCTGTCCCTTAACTACACTGGGGCTGATGCCTTGTTTTTTGTTGTTGTTGTTTTTTGTTGTTTTTTTTGTTTTGTTTTGTTTTGTTAGATCTATAAAAATCATTTACGTCACACTTAGCATCCAAGATCATTCTAATACATGTATATTACTTTATGATAATTATGATGATACGCACGAACATTTATTTCATATAATTCATGAGAAATGCCTGTAATTTGTATATCAAAGTATTTCTATGTGCACTACAAAACGTTGCACTTACAGCAAACTTATAATGGATGTTTCACAATAAACCATCTCCATTTCCGTGAAAATTATTCCTTGCATATTTTTCACTAACAGGCAAAATGAAATGTGTCTGTTGTTTGGTGGCACAGTCAACTGTTACTATTTCAAATGCCGATTTAATTATTTTTAGCTAAACTGTGAGCTTAGGGTGAGCTATTGTGATCGCTCTCCGTCTGGCGTCCGTCCGTAGTACGTCCATCCGTCGTCTTTCCATCCACACTTTCCTTTAAACAACATCTCCTCCTAAACCACCAGCCAATTTTGATGAAACTTCACGGTGATGTTCCTTGGATGGTCTTCTTTAAATATTGTTAAAAAAATTGAATTCCATACAGAACTCTGGTTGTCATGGCAACCGAAAGGAAAAACTTAAAAAATCATCTCGTCCAAAATCACAGGTCATAGGGCTTTTATATCTGGCATGTAGCATCATCTAGTGGTCCTCTACCAAGATTGTTCAAATTATTCTCCTAGGATCAAATATGGCCCCGCTCTGGGTGTCACATGGTTTACAAATACTTAAATAGGGAAAACTTTGAAAAACCACAGGGCCTAGGGCTTTGATATTTGGTATGTAACACCATCCAGTGGTCCTCTACCAAGTTGTTCAAATTATGCCTGTGAGGTGAAAATGGGTCCCAAATTTTACATAGACTTATATAGGAAAAGACTAGGCCTAGGCCTTTGATACTTGGTATGTAGCATTGCCTAGTGGTTTTCTAAAAAGATTCTTCAAATTATGTTCCTGGGGCAGAAAGAGGCCCCACCCTGGTCACTTCTTTCCTTATTACAATTCGCCGACCATCTTTTTTAAAGATATTTCTTGTTTAAAATTCAAAGAGGGCAGCTCGACATATATTGAAAGCACCATTCCAGACATCATCCAGTACTGTCTTCTGTGAACTTAAATGGTTAACTTTCCCAAACAGGAACAAGTACATAGAGGATATTTGTTTGTTTCAGTGTAAAATCAAAAATATTTCACCGAGTGAACACTATAATTAGATATTTTCATGAGTGAGCCACGAGTGAAATATAGTGTTCACGAGTGAAAAATATTGCGATCGAACATTGATACAAACAATTTTGTTTTTTATTTTAATGATATGTTTTTTTCAAGGGTTTTTAAAACTTTTTCCCCATTTCACCCGCGCAGCATAGTGATCGAATTTAACGTCAAAATTTCATGACGAAACGTATCTTATGATTTTATTGGTAAAAGTACTTCAAACTTTTTGGGTTTAATTCCTAGACTGTTAAAAATAATTACCTGTGCCCCCAAGTATCAGGGGTCATTGATTTTGACCTTGCATATGATTACATTTTTTTTTTTTTAAGATACGTCTTAAAATTTTGGATGACATACATTTTTGCCAGCGATCAAAAAACTGACTTTCAGGACCTTGAACGTACCAACTGATCTATTTTTTTTAAATATTTTGCCGTTTGCTTTAAAACATTTAGTGATTTATCAGTGAGCGTCCAGGGTCATCAAACCCCTTTTTTTTTTTTTTGGGTTTTTTTTAAAAAAAAGATATTACTTTTTTTTGTAACAAACCATGGGAATTTTGCTTAAATTTGTATATCTAATTTTTAAAATGGACTTTTTCGTCTTTGAAAAATTAAAAAATTGTTTATAAAGTATACATACTTTATTTTTGTTTCTTTGAAACAGATTCAGATGATAAACAAAAGTTTGCTTGTGAATTTTTAAACTTCTGGAAAGAAAATTAAAACCCACCCCCCAAACTTCCGATGATTCATTAGAAAAAATGTACTATTTCAATTTAAAATTTCTCAAATTTTTTGCCCGAAATGACTTTAAATGCAGAAATTTTTCTACGAAAATTTCCCAAAAATTTTTCTGCAGGGCCCGATCTCCCCAAGAAACATATGCCCAAATTTTCGTGTACCCGCCCAGGGCCCCCCAAAAAAATCAAAATCCTAAATTTTAAATTTCAACCCTCGTTCCCCCCGTATGTTGAGCCCTTTACACTGGATTCACAAGCAAAAAAGGACTTTGGTTTTAAAAGGGAGATACCGTGGAGCTGGACTGTCAAAAACATGTTTTTTTTTTTTTGTTCTTATAGATTCTTTATTGTTTCGACAACAATTCTTTTAAATTTCAAAAATGCTTTTAGTAAAGTAAATGATAACGTTGATAAAAATTAAAAAGGAAGTTGTTCGCAGAAAAAAAACAAAACGGTCCTCCGTTTCTTGTAAAACATATATTTATAACGATCGTTCATTCGTTTGGCCTTATATTTACTGCATGACTTTTCTTGAATTAAAAGTCTGGGGTCTTCTATGTCAGTCTTTTGAGCAAAGCTTATATTTATATTTCGTCTCCGAGTAAAGGGGGGTTATAACCCCGTTTAAAATATATAGACTAAAGATGTGTCCCAGGGAAAAATTTTTAAAAACACTCAGCTTCCATGTTTTAAAAAGTTGAACGAAAATTGTAATTTTAAAGGGAACAGTTTTATTAGCTCCATTCTTTTATACCCCTATGCCAAAAATAAATTTGGGTTTTGGGTTTAAATGATAAGAAATTTTATAAATTAGACTTTTTTTCTAACTTTTTTAACGTCATCCCAAAGGGTTTGGCTTGTTGATGTCTCAATTCCCTTTATATTTGTATAATAGGGATAAAAAATGTAAGCACTTTTATATTGCATCAGAAATAATCTGGTTTTAACATTTATTATTTCTCACTGTTACTTTAACGCTCTTAAAAATAGAAGTGGTTTGCAATTTATTTCGAAATATTAATTTAGTGGTATATTGATGTGTTTGCGTCGTCGTCTAAGATGGGTGACCCCGGAGAAGAAAAGAAAAAAAGAAAGTGCTGAACAAAGAGTAGATAGGTTAAAAAAGTTTCCCATTTAGTGGCGCAAATATACAAACTATTTTAAACGTTATAAAAGTTACTTTAATGTGATCTTTCACCGTAATTCACAATTGAAATTACTCCAGGCACAATTATCTATAACTTTGAAACAATTTCAGACGATTTTAATGAAGTACACGTATAAAGATGTAATCAACTACTAATTAAAAAAGCGGATTTCAGCTTCAGGGAAGGAAAGGATATTTGCAATAAGTTAGTTTCTTTCATCTTATATAGCATTGTTTCTTTGATAATTAAAAAATTAAAAATGTGATTTGTTTCAAAAAAAAAACTATCTTTAGAAAATAAGTGAATTAGAATGAAATCATTTTAAGAGGAGATTTTGGTTTTTGTTCTGGAGCAGACCCTGTTCCTATTTTTTTTGAATATGGATCACCCTCTAGAAAAAGAAACATTTTTGATGTGAATTTAATAACAACAATTGCACGTGCAAATAATTCTTTTAACATTCAACAAGAACATGAAATTGATCAATAATAATTTTCGTAATTCTAATCGTTATTACGAATACGTTGATACATGTTAAAACACATCAGAAACTATCCAAACTATCTAAAGTTGACAAGTATGTTTAGTATTCTTCAATGGTTGAAAAATGGCAAATGTGCCACCCGTCCGCCGTCGGAACCATGACTTTCTGATCCCGTCGACGCTTTTAATGTAAAGGAAGCTCTAAGATTGCAGGTAATTACATTTTTATCTTTAAATCTATTTTAGTTTTGGTTCGGGTACAGTATAATAAAATGACTATACTTGTATTCGTTGACACAATAAAATATTGTTTTTCACGAAGTGGCGCCTATACCTTCAATATCACTAAGTGACAAACTTGAAATTTGAAGAAGACGAATGATTTTGTACACTGATGTATTCAAATAGTTAAATAGTTTCCTATCGAGGAATAAATGATGAATGAAAGACATATTTCAAAGCACTTTTAAGGTGATGAAGTAATTGGAGCGTTTGTAAAGAATAATCAATTAACAAATTAATATAAATAATTTAATCAGATTTCATATTCCATTTTTGTGAAAACAAGTAAGTTTTTAATGTAAATTTTTCATATTTATGTGTAAAATAGATAACACGTAACATTGCAGAAACATGATTTTGCTAACATATGATGTGTTTAAATGAGAAAAGCGTTCTACTTTAAATTATTAATTCGAAATTTTCGTACAGGTATACGTCAGTAAATTGAAGTCTTAAGAAATAAGTGATAAGAGTAATTAATAAATGGCTAAATTTTGAAATCATCTGATTCTCTAAAACGAATATTGAAAACCAGATCACTACTGATGTATTTCAAATATATAATGTAGCTACGCTATATTGTCTTGAAAAAATACTCCTGTCCACTGAGGTTCAATTTCATCCCATTAAGTTTTATTGATGTGTTTAAGTAAAGAAGTAAATAAATCTCAAACAAATATTTCACAATAATTACCTTGATACTGGATTTCTCACTATAATGATAATTTTTGCGTGTGGATTCAAGTTATAAATCACATTTGCGTTTGTAAAAGGGGGTGTCGTCATATTATTGCTTTTCTCTGCTCGTAGCAAATATCGGTTGTCAAAAAAACTGGAAGTGCTACAATCACCTGAAATAGAAGGATGTGTATGTTTGCTATGTCTTTATATAGGTGATTATATTGTAACTACACATACCAATTTATAAGCATGATAAATGTGACTATTCACACCAATTCATATGCAAGACAAGTATCTATCATCGTATTAGCATCATTTACAGTAAAACATCCCATGGCAAATGTTGAAATCACCGTGAACATGAAAGAACGTTTCAACGTGCAGTGTCATAGAATTTCTTATTTTTATAAAGTTCCCAAAACTCATCTCGTCGGTGTCAATTGCTCGGCGATAGATCTTCGAGTGTCGTTATGTATTGAAGGACATATCTTGGCCAGCTATTGTTGATGTATATAATGTAACTGGCTGCTGTTTTTCCTTGCATGAATATAGAATAAGAAACAAACACTTTTGTGAACGACATAATTGTGTGAAACAAAAATAAAATCATTTTGGGTCACTCTTGACGTTTGTCTGACTCAAGTAGTTGTTCTCATATGATGTAACGTACTAAAAAGTAAAACCATGTGTTCGTTCACTGTCATTTCCTTGTAGACAAATTAGTATTCCAGCTATTATAATTTGTACAACCTTTAATTTGCAAGACTATATTATTGTACGTAAAGGTTTCATGATTTATACATATATTTTGTCAGTTGCATACCAGCACAGCCGTGGTGATTTTAACGCCAATATTATGCCGTTTAAATATTAATCATTAGTATTTTCAACCAATAACGTAAAGTCTGGAAACGAAGACGAAAGTCCAACAATAATATAAAAATAACTGACACAGATACACACAACAGGGCACCGACATGGAAAAATATAAATTGCAAAAAACACAGCAGGGGAGTTTAAACTAGTAAACTTGCGCAAAACTTCCACTTTAAACCTCCAAAATATTCCTGTATTATATGAGACAGTATGAAAATTACTCCCCCTTACACATAAAAGAAACCATAGGTACACATTATAAAAACACATATATGCACACGTAAAAATATACTAGTATAAATCAAAACCGGTTGAACCGTAAACGTATTTACTTGATAACTTTACAGAAGCTAAACTGTGAAACAACTTTAGGATCAAAGAAAACACTATCAAGGGCACGATAAAGCAAGTCAAATCTTACACTTAGGCACTTCACAGCATATCATTGATTCTTATAAATATCTGAACAAAGTGGTATCGTCAGTTCTGCTTCAGAAAAAAAGTTTGGATAGGGTATTTAATAAACAGTTTTATTTCAACCAAACGTCAGTATAAACACGGAAAATAAGTTTAAAATATACCAAATATAGCGTTATGGTAGCCATTTGTCTCTGTTCTGGATATATCTCTCTTCACAGCCCTGTCGTAATATGACAAGTAGTCTGAAAGATTTCTACTTTTACCTGAAATGGACGAATACCCTTAAAAAATTAATAATACAATTGCATCGTTCTCTGATATATTTGGAGAGAGAATTATAGCAGTTAAATATAAAGAAGTTGAGAAGTTGTATATTTTATAGTCAGCAATTATTTTTCAAAATAAAATTAAAGAATTGTACGATAAAGAACAGATACATATGCTTGCAGTGAGATATTTACCAAATAGTATTTAGTATATAGGACAATATACGTGATCTTACTACAATGTCCGTAAACTGCATACCGAATTAAGATAAATTACATCAGATTAATATATATAAAACAACATCAAAACAGTGTTGTAGAAAAAGGCCCTTCCGTACTAGTTTCTCTCTGGCCCGGATACAAAGCAAACGTTTTAAAGAAATATTATGCCAAAGTGTCATATTTTGAAATAAGCTTTGTGATTGCAAGTCTACATTAATAGTCGTAGTATTAGTATTATGTATTATTCAAAAACATATGAGTTAGTTAAATATATGCATGCCGATTTCTTTATTAAAATCAATATTTAATGATAAAATAGTACTCAGTCAAAAAGGAAAGTGTGCATGCCTCTTTCTCATGTAACTTTGTAACCAGTCGACCGATGTTTGTCAAATTTTCAGCACAGTTACCATTAAAGTTAACTCAGTTGAGGTCAATATATAATGCAATATTTTGCACGTTAACACCATGCTTCAGTCTTTTCTTGTGATTTCAATGTCGAACGAGTATCTAACAAGAAACACTGTATTCTAAAGTTTATCACAAACACCGAGGCCACAAGAGACTGCAAGCGCTAGTATTGTTAGATAGTAAGCCTCTAGATGTGCCGTTCATAACGTTGCACGCAAGTAAAGTGTCATAGGAATACAATTTCATGTCTCAATGTTCAAATTCGACACAATGGAGATTTTTCTCACAGGCCTAGGTCAGGTAGACCGAGGGGAAACTACAACTAGGCAAGACCGTTATCTTACCAATACGCATTTACGCCAACGTTTCAAAACGGCGACGTGTACGGCACGGTACGCAAGAAGTATTGAAACGTTTGCAAACAGACATAGTTTCGGCTGTTTGTTGAAGTATCCTAACCGGACGTAATCGTATGTTACATCTGCGTTGTTCGAGGCGTTATGTTTGCTTCAAATTTAGTTTTACAGACGGTAGGACTCGTGCTTATCGTAGAAAGGGCAATGTTTGCTGAAAATCGTTTAATAACAGGAGGATCATGTTCTCGGCCATGTTGTTTTCAGGTGGCTTTAGTTTTAGAGATGGTAGGATTCGTGTTCATCGTTGAAAGGGGATATTCTTTGCTAATAATCATTTAGATTGCGGAAGGATCATTTTCTACGGTGAAATTATAGATGGAAGAAAAACTAACCATGTTGATTTGAATTGTTCAGCGTTATGTGAATGAGGTACTGCGTTTAGCTGCAGTTTCATGTCTTCGGTAACCATGCAATTGTTATGCATGATTACGCCAGAGCATGTATTGCTGCTCATAAAATACGATTTCTTGCAGGACAAACAGTTCATGTTTTATCAAGACCCGCATATTTTCCAGATCTTGATGCCATAGAGCATTTTTGGGATCTTTTTTCGAGGAAAGTCAGAAAAAAATCACGTTGTCAACAACCTGCAAGATCTTGAAAAACGCTTCTGTTTGAATAGAATAAGATTCCAAATGACGTTATAAGACATTATGTCAGGTCAATGCGATTTTGCTTATTGGCAGTTTCATCGAAGAGATTGTCACACTAGATACGAGTGTATGCTAGTTTTAGTAGAAAAGCGCTATGTTAAACTTATCCCATACTTTATCGGTTTGTTTCTTTTAACTCTGCGAGTTTCAAAATGGATCTCTACCTTCTAAATCACTGATAAAATTCCTGCTTTACTACAAAACGCATAAACACTTTTATCCCATTACATGGGCTATAAATTAACCTTAATTTGATAATAAATATGCGTATGTGTAAACTATGGATTTCGTACAAGGCTGTCTTAATTATATGGACACTTTAATTTTTGTCTGAAAATATTTTAATGATGGTGAGCATAGTTACTGTATATCTTAAAGCATTACCTTCAGCAAATCGTTTTCTTGCTATCCAGTGAGGCTCTTTTCGACATTTTTCTGAAATTAGAGGATGCATGACCAGTCTTCTGTGTAAATCTGTAGTTCCACATTTAGAAGCACCTACGAGATAGAAATAAGGAAGACATCTAATGCGCATGCTAGAGTTTGAATCAGCTTCTCGCCTACAAGGATTTTTGAAATTCTGTAGAAACGGCAGGTGTCCCTGTAAAGAAATAAACATATCTAAATCTGAAGTGTGAATGCTAAGAGATGCAAAGACCTACAAAGACTTTACAAAGACACACAAAAAGAAGTGTCTGTAAAACAAATAATTCTTAAAGCTTAGTGAATCATGATATTAGAAAGATAGCGATGTGAATACATGTGCGTTTTAGCTTACATGTATACGGCTCACTTGTGGGAAATAAAAGTGTTGCACTTAATCATATATTTATCATATTAGAGAGGTAGTCATTTCACTAATACGTGTACATGCTTCGCTTTAGTGTTCTCAATCTAAATCATAAATTTTACGAATAATAATATGGAGAATATCCCTGGAGTTGTAGCTATTTAAGTGCTTGTAAGCGTGTGGCTCTTAATTTGAATAGTATAGGATATGTAAACTGAATGAATAACTCGAGTTTTGCATTAAAACATATGTTTATCACAGTCTTGTCAAATATGTCGACTACGTTTGCATAATTTTAACAAGAAATTTCTTTAAAAAAGATGGTCGGCGTGATGTAACTGAAGCACAAGTTATATATGGGCAGAAACCTGTATTTTAAATCGTTTGGCAATGTTGAAAGGGGCCTCTGTGAAGTTTTGTATAAATGAGGACAGTAGTTCTGAAGAAGACTGTGTTTAGAAATTGTGGAGGGACACGCGACGGACACCAAACAATCACAAAAGCTCACTTTTAGCCTTTGATGCTTAAAAGATGGTAACAGTAAGCAAACAATATTGAAATACGTTCTATACTTTATTTCTGGAATTGTTGGAAGCAACATGAACCCCTTACCCTACTTCAGCTTATTATCAAATTTGTCTATCAATCAGAATATGTACAGTACTGTTTTCACCGGAAAGATTAATTTAAAATTTAGAGTCTAAAATTTAACAGTATCGGACATGTTGTTGTAGGTTAGTAATGATTTGCACTGGTTAGAAATTGTTGCTGTAATGCAGAGTAAGAGTTAATGGCTGTATAAAACAAATAACCTTTTTGTAAAAACGAAACTTAAGGAAAGGAAACTTAACAAAACAGAAATAACTTAACAAGAAAACTTAACAAAACAGAAATATGTCCGGATGAGCAGGTGAATACTTGGTTACGCACACCTGTTCAAGTGGTACTCATACAACCCGATGGTGCTGTACTTATAGAGGTTATAGATGACGAACGCGTTGTCATTTCACTCAGTGTCATACATGACTCAGAGTGAAGCATTTTCAGCCTTTCCTCCAATCAGCGCCACTCTTACAAAATCTCTCATTATGGCTGAAAATACCGAGAATACCTTACCAAGCAATCCGATTGGTACATTATTCAGGCGGCATAAGGTCATACGAGGTCATAAAATCGTGCTTAATACGGCACGCCGAAAAACAATCCGATTTTTAGAACAAAGCATGTAATTTTTATCTCATCTACACGTCCAGTATATTTTATATTTCTATATTTGAAAACTATCTGGGATCTCAATTGTCCCAATTATAAAATTTCGGATTTATGAATCAAAATGTTTTGAAACAATAGACAGTCGGTTTTATGAACGAAATTCTCACTCTATAGAGGATTAATTTTCTTTAATACATATTAATAGAAAGGAGAGAATTAATCAAACATCAGTTAAAGACAGAAAAGATTAGTGGTGGAGCAGATGTGGCGCCGTTACAGCTTGCCAATGTAGTGTAAGAAAGTAGTCATCATATTCAGTTTGATATCAAGATAGCTTAAAATTGTTTTTGTAATAGTGGGCTGTATTTGAAGCTTGGTTATCAGAGTGAAGACCATAACACAATATATCAACCCAATAAACTCGCATCATTCACCATTTTTGGACTTGTGTATCAATTGTACAACTAAGATTGATAGATGTAAATCACTTTCTTCAATCATTTGCAATTTTTAGTTAAACAATCAAACACAATTTACATTTATTTACGATAATTTGAGCAGAGAACGTCTAGACAACATCTAGGCTGTTCTAGTCTTCCGAAATTAAGCATTTGTTATATTTTTTTTCATCCCTTGTGAAAACTGCACTGTATTTTATTCATTTTATACAACCTCAGATCTTCCTGGAGATGATGTGCGAATACACTCTGCGAGTTTACAACTCCAAATACACTAAGATGACTTATATAGAATTTCAAACAGTAATTCAACTTTTATGTTTTCATTAACTGGTATGGTACATTCATATTATCACCGTTTCACAACTGACTCATTATTTTAAGGTTATAAAATTTTACAATGACATCATCAAGTTATAATGGCTGATTATCTAAATATTACATATAATAGCCACTGTGTGTTGCTAAAAATGTATGATTTTAGCGCACATTTAGTTCCCTTTCATAAGTAAAACTAACCTAATCAAACAAAGATAGCCATTATTTTGCTAGATGCAATATATGCTTTGAAAGAATCTCTTAACAACTGCATTACATCTAGAACTTTACTTTAGCATTAAATTTTATTTTAGTAGTTACTTTGTGTTTCGGTGTAAGAGAATGGAGCATCTTGTACTGATATTATCCACGTGTAAATTTCCAAACCAACATCATATTGAAGATAATGATGCCTGATTATGTCCATAAAGGGAACATGTTTTATCAAAACTTTCAATGGACCCTATATCAAAACACAAGATATTATTTTATAAAATCGTATGTCGAAAGTATAATTTGATTTTCTTCCAACTATTAGTACGTACTGTATATAGATACACATGCGTTTAATGTAACATGAATCACTTGGACATATTTCGTAGCACTTGCACCAGTGAAACTACTGAAAACAAATGTTTTAGACGTTATTTTATAAGGAAATGCATACTTTGCTCAACATAAAAGATACTTCTTTAGTGTGGTAATAAATGTGTACCTGACTTGTTCCCAAGACATTCTCAGAAATAAAAGTATTACAAACATTTCAAATTGAAAGTAGCACTTTTTTAAAAACGTGTTGCCATTTTGCAAACAATATAAAAATAATAAACAGTAACTGAAATTTTTGGGTGGATAGTCCCAAACATTAAATAAGACTACAACCCAGCTGACCCAATGCATCGGTTTCTGAATTATACAATTACGTTTTTTTGATTTTTTTTCACAAAAAGTCTTAATATTCTTTTGGCCATTTAAAACTAAGAAATGCAGAACTGACTTGTGTTTTAAAACGCAGTCTGGCTACGAAAAATGACGAAGACGTTTCAAGTGAACACATCATTGAACTTCAATTTGACATCCGACGACCTCAAAGTTTTTCTGTAGGAAAGATGGCATTCAAACAGAAATAAACTATCACCGACCGTTTCTTCAGGAGTGGTATCCAACCTTCTGTAAGTTTTTGAGAAATTCCAATTCCAATTCCAATTGTTCAGCTTTTCACTCATAGGCGGAAAGTCTTTTTGCTGAAAGTCTGAAAAAAGGAAAAGAAGAAATGGTAACTTCCAATATACTCGTAAAAAGAACTTATGACTTTTCTACTCTTTATACTGATATAAAGAAAAACCGGTAGCATTAACTGAGAAAACATTAGCAAGAGAAAATGTTAATTGTCTCGCATGTGATGAAACTAGAGCATTTTTTCCAAATACGAATTATGGAGTTTAGATCAGGTTTGTGAAGCGCTAAGGTTACAGCTGTTAGATAACACATTTATTAAAAATTCGCAATAAAACTTAGTAATCAAAAATTTAAGAAATGGTATCCCGATGGGATAACTGCATCCCGCTCATTGCTGATTTGTTCTTGTATAGTTATGAACTAGATTTCATGCTCAGTTTGTCCACTGAAAAACAATTTTACAATATTGAAGCTTCTAATGGAACCTCTAGGAATCTTGATGATATTTTAAATATGAACAATCTATATTTTTCAGAAATAGTGAAACACATTTATCCAAAACAGTAACAATTTAACAAGGCTAATGTTACAGATTTAAAAGCTTTATTCTTTGAAACGTTTCTGAATAGTAATTTAGAAACAAAAATATATGATAAAAGAGACTATTTCAATTTCGAAATTGTCAACTTCCCCAAACTTGATGGAGATGTCCCTCGTGCGTCACCAAACGGTGTATAGAACTGATAAGTTTTTGCATGTTTCAATTCATTTTGAAATATTTCTCTGCAGTAACTGTGTCATATAATGATGATATTTAAAGCTTTGTCTGTAGGAGATAAAGCAAAATACGTATGTAACTTAGATATAGGTTTCTTTAAATTTAGAAGTCAAAACTTGGGTTTAGGGGTAATAAGGTAGATTCATACAACTTTATAAGAGTTTTTATGATTTTCTAAAATATTCTTTTTATAAATAAAGGATCATTTTTGCGAAATAACTTTAACATCCGCTAGTTTCTGACAAGAACATATCTCAAGGCTTTTAGTTCCGTGGCAATGAAAACTAGGATTCAGCATCGAATGGAATTCTGTAGACCAACCCAAGTGTCAAAACGGCTTCCAATCAATTGGATTCAGAGATTCATCAATTTACAGAAAACGCACGGTGAGTGATCACAGCGAAAAAATAAATACACATACATAGTTCTCCATCATTTATATTATTCAGGTTAACGTTTGGTTTGAAGTAACAAAACATTTTCGATAAATATTTGCATGTATATAACTATGCATGTTAATCAAAATTAAGAACAGAGTTGCACTCGTATTTCTTTAGAAATTGCAACTTTTTTTGTAAGAGAACAATACAATAAACTATCCAATATAATTAGCAGTTATATTTAATCAATATTTATTCAATGTTATAGGAAGGTCCTTCAGTAGAATTTACCATAGGCTAAATGCCAATACAAATGTGTGTGAAAACCAAATAACTATTTTGATTTATTGCTGACATGTGAACATGTGTTTTCGTCTTTCTAACTGTTGCAGTGTGACGTTTGCACACATTAAAATTGATATGCAAATCACTCGTGTTTAGTGTAACATCTTAAGCCTTATATTAATAATGCTCGCCAGTATAATATCATATTATGTGAATATGTTCCGGCGTCTTGTCCGGGATAGCTTTGCAAATGTGACATCGTGGTTTGTGTTTCTTTTCTCTGATATCTAACTGTTAACTTTTATATATTATATATAAAGACTTTTTTGAAGGATCGAAGGAAGCGAAACAACAACATTAGCCATTTTAGTGTACATTTAGATATTTGTACAGGGTAAATATTATCAAAAACACTATCCAAACTGACAAAAGTTTATACATACACAAACCGATATAGAAGTGCAAAATCATATCCATGGATTTAAAGAACACAATAAACAGATCAAAAGCAAAATAACAGAAGCCACTTCCGAACTTATACAGAGTAAATGCATTAAAAGGATGGCATAACAGAATGCTTAAATACTTTTTTAAAAATATCTTCTTATGATACGGCCAAATTAAGCGGTTTGTAGTTTGGTGTTTCATCATTCAAGAATATCACTAACAACAGATAAGTCCAGCATACCAGTACTGATAAAAACGAAAGTTTGGTAAAGTATTTAATCTGATTTTCGAAATTTCAGACAGTGTTCTTATTTAATTGATTAATAAGTTTCAATCTAACGGCATTAATTAAAATATATCGACCTTATACACTCAGCTAATGTTGTCTGAACTCTTCCTTGAGATTTCACATGCTAGTACATCCTATCACTGACAAACATATACCTGTATGGCAAAAAAAAAAATGCAGTATATTATCGGTTTGGCATATAAGGTTATATATATTGTTAATTATATTTATCAACTGTTTTATTTATTTTATTTAAAAACAAATATTGTTTAATCATCAGCAAATGGAACCTACCGTCTTCAGAAATCCATGTCATCCTCGCAGTGAAACAAAAAGTAATATATATTGCGAGAATAATAATCAAGCTAATTTTTGCCCAATTTTCCATCAGCAACAAAGGAAACAACTGGTTTAAAATAACATGTTGGATCTGTCGCTGTTTATAGAATATCATATTAATATTACATTACACTACTGATTATCTGCACGATTAAGTGTGGGTTTAACGCCGTTCAGTTATGTAGGGCCGGCAGTTAACCTAACCAGTGTTCCTGGATTCTGTACCAGTACAAACCTGTTCTCCGCAAGTAACTGCCAACTTCCCCACATGACTCAGAGGTGGAGGACGAATGATTTCAGACACATTGTCTTTTATCAAATCGTCACGGAGAACATACGCCTCGCCCAGGGCTCGAACTCACGACTCCGAGATCCATAGATCTGCGCTCTCTCCCTATTGAGCTAAGCGGGTGGGCTTGCACGATTAAGTCGTCAGTGTGTCCTGGATTCCAATATATACCCTAACATTTGTCATTTAACTGCACAAGATATTCTAATCAAAGTAACTCTAATAATATTATTTACAGTTTCATTAAATGCAAATAGATCAGTATATGTTTAGAAACATCCACACTACTTACTGCAGGTCGAGACAAATATCTTTATAACAATGCAAATCCAATATAAATTATGTTTGATCCCAATTGAATCCTATGTTATCGCACTGGGATGCTAGACTCCCGCAAGGACAGGACTGTTTTGCAAGATCCGGAATACAAGTGGGAATTCCGTCTAGCTTATGAAGATCCAGATATGTAGCGGAATTACCGGTACCTTAACGGAATAATCTGAAAATAAATACCAAAACAGAGATTGTTATTAAGAAGCCAGAATATGCGAAGTCTAAAATTTCCATTTTTGAGCGTTGCATTTTGCAAAGTCGGGTTATGCTGGCTCGATATATTTGATAACAAAAGCCATGGTGCTTTGTGTAAAGTACAATTAGAGTTTAAATAAGAAAACATATTTCAGACATAATTATAGCAATGAATTTGAAGAGTAGAATTCAGAAACACTTGATATGAAATAACAAGCAAATCTCGTTTAAAGAGATATTTGATACTGATTTAAATGGTAAGTGTAAAATGTAAATTAAACACCAAATTAAATTTAGAGTAATAAAAAACTTAAACACTTGAAAGAAAAAAGGATAAACGGATGAACAATAACTTAAGGATAAAGTGTGAAGTAAATAGCTGAATCAATCAAATAATCAACATGTTTAGATAATGATAATGTTTAGATATGACGTGTATACATATATAGATGCAATTGTATTTTATGCAACATTACATCTTAACTAGTTGTTGCTAAAATCGTTTTGTTTCTCTGATGTATTTTTGAACGGCATTAAAAATTGTTATATTGGAATCGAGAGATAATGAAATATCACCGTTTAAGATAACATTAATAGAGGGGTTACAATGTTGGGAGATCGTAGTAAGTAGTTCAGGTCGGAGATCTTTGTATTTTGGATAAATTAGGAAACGGTGGTAAGAATTTTCTATTTCCCCGCAGTCACACAAAGGAGAGTCGATAATATTTTTCTCAAATAAATCAGAGGAAAGAGAGCTGCAGTGAGTGCGTAATCTTGTGTGAAGGATCTGCAGTTTACGGTCACCAGAAAAGAAGAAGCTGGGGACATTTGGTAGGTCGTTATTTAGCATTCGCTTGAATGATGCAACCGTTGGAGCATTTTGTGTCTGAAGTGGGAGCGCATTGAAATCTCTGATAACAGAAGGCAAAAATGATTTGTAATAAAAGTCAGTATGTCTGTGGATGTTTTGCGTGTCGTTTGCATTCCTGAGTGGATAGCGATGCTCACTGCCAAGATTGTTTTTCATTTTAAAGAAAAGAATAAGTCTGTGTTTGTATCGCCGTTTCTCCAAGGATTCTAAACCAACCTCTGTCATGAGTTTATCAATGGATACAAGTTTTGTTGTTCCAGTAATTATTCTTGCCGCTTCCTGTTGAGTTTCCTCAAGCTCTCGATTTTCATTTTGTGTACAGTTATCAAATAATACATCTCCATACTCTAGAATTGGTCTTATAAAAGATATATATATGACTTCAAGTGATTTTCTATCAAGCTGAAATTTTAGTTTTTTCATAATATTTATTCTTTTCCAAGCCTTACTTTTAATGTATTCTATGTGTGTGGACCACCGCAGATCATGCGAGAGATTGATACCCAAGTGTTTATGATTACAGACTTCGTTTATTGTATGCCTTGCATTCTGCTTGGCTGATGATTAATATTTCTGTGAGCTTTACGTGCTATCAGTAAGGATTCAGTTTTCGAAGGATTGAATTTTACCAACCATTTTTCTGCCCATGAAGTTATATTCTGCAGGTCCGAGTTTAAAATAGTTGAAGCAGTGATAGGATCTTCTACTACAATAAAAAGGTTAGTATCATCAGCGTAGAGCCTAATATTCGCTTGGATATCTAGTACTATATCGTTTATATATATAAGAAAAAGTAACGGCCCGAGAATTAACCCTTGTAGAACATCAGCTGTAATGAACTTTTCAGACGATTTACAACCAGGAAGAACAACTCTTTGTTTTCTATTATTAAGGTAAGAAGAGAACCAAGAAGAAACACGTCCGGAAATACCTACAGAATTCAGTTTGAAAATAAGTCCTTTGTGCCAGACACGATCGAAGGCCTTACTTAGGCTGTCACAAAATACAGCTCTGACCTCTTTACCGGAGTCAATAGCCTGCGCAAATAAGTTATAGATATATGTTAGTTGGTTGACAGTAGAGTCACCAGGAACAAAACCGGATTGCAAAGTTGTAAGAATATCATGTTCTCGAAGAAAATTGAAAGTCTGTTTGAATACAATTCTTTCCAATACTTTATTGACAGTACTGATAAGGGATATAGGGCGATAGTTACTAACTAATGAAGGGTCGCCAGATTTGAAAAGAGGAGAAACATTTGCTTCCTTCCATGTGTCCGGAACCTGAGAGATCTGAATTGAATAGTTGAGGAGAGAGCTGAGAGGACTACTCAGTTCATGTGAAAGTTCACGAAGTATACGATTGTTAATTCCGTCTGGACCAGCTGCTTTCCCTAAAGGAAGTGATTTTAGTACCAATTCCACCTCGCTGGGAGTAATAATAATGTCATCCAGAGTTTGGTCAGAAATATCAGGCAAATCAGGGAGAATGGGGGCTCGTCTTTCATCAGTTCGAGTCTGGGCAACGAAAAAGTTATTTAAGAGATTTCCCTTATCAGTGTCATTGAATATAATGTTATCGCCAGAGGAAAGTGGGTGTATAGAGACTGATGAAGGAGGTTTAATGAAGGATTTAAGACAGGTCGACCAACTCTTAGTGTTCCGATTTTCTTGTTTTAACTTTGCGACTAGGTTGAGTCTGGGCAACGGAAAAGTCATTTAAGAGATTTGCCTTATCAGTGTCATTGAATATAACGTTATCGCCAGAGGAAAGTGGGTGTATAGAGACTGATGAAGGAGGTTTAATGATCGATTTAAGACAGGTCGACCAACTCTTAGTGTTCCGATTTTCTTGTTTTAACTTTGCGGCTAGGTTGTCGTCAATGCGCTGTTTTTTTGCCTTGCGAATTTTAGAGGTAATTTGGTTTCTCAAATTTCGAAATTTTTCCCAGTGAAATGGTGAATTGGTGTGCTTTGCTTTTCGATAAAGACGTTTTCTTTTTCTAATAAGCAATCGCAATTCATTTTTAAACCAAGGTGGTTCATTTTCTCGTATTAGAACTTTTCTATTTGGAATACATTGTTTTGCTATGTTTGTAATTTCACTCGTTATATTGTTAGCATAAACATTAATATCATCATCTTTTTTAGATTCCCAGTCAGTTTCTGAGGCTAATTGTCTGAGAAGACCATAATTCCCCTTTTCAAAAATCCAAACGTGACGATAAAAACATAACCTCTTTGGCTTGTTTAAGTTGAATAAGCAATAGATAGGACAATGGTAACGTACATCTTGAGGAAGAAAAGGATCGCCAACACCACTAGAATGGATAAGGCGTTTGCTTGAGGTGAAAATGAGGTCGATTATCGAGGTAGATGACTCAGTAAAATGCGTAGGCGAACCTATAACCTGATGCAGAGACAGTTGAGAACATATATCATGAACTTTTCTCAAGGCAGCAGTATTCATTACGTTCAAGTTAAAGTCGCCCATAATTAAGATATTTTCAATCCCCGTATCAATAGCTAGAATCAACAATCAAGGCGTGATGAACAGGGTCAGTATTAGGTGGTCTGTAAAAAGTCCAAATAGAATATGTTTGTTGGAAAGTACAGTTTCACTCCAGATACATTCAGTACCATTAATTTCAAGATCATGACGCCTTTTATAATGAATATATTCTTTACATAAAGTATTACTCCACCGTAGTTGTCTGTGCGATCTTTTCTTTCGGGATTTGCAAACGAGTGAAGAATTAGATCAGAAGTTGGAATATGTGGGCCAAGCCATGTTTCCGAGAAAGAGAGGATGTTAAAATCCCTAGAGTTCGGTGTAGAGCGTGTCGAGTTTTGGAAACAAACTCTGAACGTTGTAGTGAACAAAAGAAAGGTTCCTAGAAAGATCAATATATTCACTATCAGATGAGACAGATGATGTAGGTGACGTACTACAGTTACTGGATACAGGTCCTGGGTTCTTGTGGACATCCCCTGACAGAAGGATGATAGCAGAAATGTTCCAGAATTGAACAAAGGCAAAAAGCAGTATGATTGAACAGACAAGACAGAGCGAAAAGATAACATTTAAATGTTGATTCTTACTAGGTGGATGTAAACGGCGGTGAACAGGTAAAGATATTGTTTTGAAAGTCAAGTCGTTGTCATAAATACACAGTCTAATGCAAACAGGGACATAGGTGATGTAGGTGGATATGAATAATAACATTTGTAAAATAAGAAATCTAAACATGAAGTGAATACGAAAAACTCTCATGTTGGCTGAGGAAGACTGCTTAATCAATCTCATGTTATAGTTGACAGTAGGCACAGGAATATGAAAATAACCAATATGAGAGAACATAATAGTTGCAAGTTACATGAAGAGATCCAGCAATGAATATGAAAATTGTGCGTGTTCATCCGTGAGAAAAAGCATAAAAGAGAAGAAATGAGTAGGATTAAATTGAGAAACATTGTTTCTTGCGAAGATTTGGAGGTGAAATAGGTGCCATCAAATTGGTGATGAACGAATAGTGATGATAAAGTAAATGAGATGTTTTGTGAGAACAAAAGGTTTTTTAGATGTGTTGCACATAGACTGATCAAATAAATACTCTGTTATATCTTTTATAGTTTACATAATTTATATTCTTGATGTGCGTTTAAATAATTTGTTTGGATCGCGCCATAAATCAGATATTTTAATGTTCTAGTAATATCATGAACATGTACAACAGCAAAATAATATGAGTTTCATTAAGTAGTATGTATGATTTTTAAATGCGTAGTATTTCAACATTTTACCAACGCAAATGTACGCTAATTAACTGTGCTGTGTATAACTTGAACGACGACTAAACAGGGTATTACACAACTATAGACTTATGCCTTTTAAATTAACCATATCATGCGTAAATCATACATTACTTCATTTTACAGTTAAAGGTGTTAATTTTAATTTGTACATTACTTATTGTAATTGTATGTGTTGTAAATGTATGGAATTAAGGTCAGACAGGCTATCAGAAATAACTTTGAATATTCAATGAGCATCACGTGCTTAGCACTTATGTACAGTATATATGATACGCGAACTAGATAATCTATAAAAGTGTGTATATCGGAAGTCTACTCACAATACTGCATGAAGATGATAGATAAGTAATAAACGCAATAAACATTTATGCATATCACTCATTCAATAGTGTTAAGTTTCTACTTTATATAAAAGTAAAATATGTACTGAAACAGTCAACAATAACAGTTAACAATTACGCGTATTTTGATCGACTTTTGAAAATAGACAAACAATTAATAGTGATATAATTATAAGAAACTTGATCAACATATAAATAAAAGTGTCTACAATACTGCCAAAAATGCAATTAAAGTTTCGATATCGCACAGACATCTTATTGTGATTGCAAATTCTGTAATAAGAACTATTTACAGCGAGCAAACAAAACTTTTCATACAAAACTGTACACAAGTAGTATATACATATTGAACACCATGCGTAAATTATTTTTAAGGTTTAGCAGTATATCACAAAACAACAGATTTTTTTTAGCAAATGAACAGCATCTTGACACACAACTTATCTGACCAGTACATGTTTTACTGTTCTGTCCCAAGGAGTTGGATACCTAAAATATTCTACATGAGTTGTCCCCCTTCAAATAAGAATGCCATTTGTAAAGAAATAAATGTAAACAATTGTCAAAACGATGTTTTACCTAGTTATGCAAAATTTAAACACTCGCACGATGTTGCAAATGCTTCAAAACGAAGACATGTAACAGCTTTTTAAAAATGGTGAGTTTTTAAAGGCGCTGGTCTGTCCAGAAGTGTGACCCTTTCATGTAGTCCCTTTCCGGAATTCAATACATATATGAATAAATTGACAATGGTTTTGTACAATTATATAAATGTTTTATATGCTGTTATATTTTCATGTAAAACAAAGCTTTCTTTTTATGATTTGATGACGTTTGAACTTTTTTCTCCGAAACATGGACCTATACCTTAAATGGCAAAGGCTTCATAAACCGATAAAAGTTTCGAAACGGATCAAAATATTGTGAATATTATTGTGAATTGAGGCTCAGTTGTACTAGACAGAATATCAGTATATACAAATATACCTAGCGCGATCTTTGTTTAAAAACGATCAGATTTATATTTTATAGTTTTATATGTCAGCTAAACATTTCAATGATATGACTAACTAGATATTGTAATTTATAAAACTATAGACAGGCGTCACTTAATATTAGATGTAGATGACTGACCGAAAGGTTCAAAGCCAAATAACGTTTATGCATAGCACTCATGCACTAGTGCTGTATTTCTACTGATTATAAAACAACAAAGCAGTAAACAGTCAGCATTTACAATTAAGCAAGAAATGGCCAATACTTCAAAATGGACAAACATGTGAAAACGATCGTATAAAGAACTCCATCAACAAATAGACGCATTGACTTCGAGACAATACTGTCAAAGGTATAATTTTTTTTTTTAAATATTCTAGAAAAGTAAAGTCTTGATGAGAACTAGTTACGAGTACGTTACTCTGCCTGAACACCTAAAATAAAAAATATTTTACGACGTGCAAACAAAATGAGTCATGATATCACTTAGACTTAAATGTGTGCATACTTTTATGATATGCAGTACTTTACAACGTATAGCGAAAACACAGGTAAATATGCGTCTACACCTTAAATGAAAATATTTTACAACATACAAACAAAACGAGTCTTGATATCACTCAGACTCAAATATGATACACTATGTGCATACTTTCTGCATACTGTTTATAATATGCAGTATTTTCGAACGTATAGCAAAAACACTGGTAGTTATGCGTATACACCTAAAATGAAAATATTTTACTACGTACAAACAAAACTAGTCTTGATATCACTCAGACTCAAATATGTTACACTATGTGCATACTTTTTATAATAAGCACTAATTTACAACGTGCAAGCAAAAACACAGGTTAATATCTATCAATCAAGACCATTATGCAAAACTTTACACAGGTAGATTATATATATATATATATATATATATCAAATAAAGCTCTAAGCGTATCAATCAATTATAACGGTCATGGTTTTGACCCAAAATTTAATGTTCCATTACACATTGTGACTACGGTATGTACTTAAAAAGTTTCAACAACACTAACTTTTAGCAATGTTCAAAATTTGCAAGATCATCACTGCTTGTTACACGGTGAATGTTTTCATAATTGTCCTTCACTAGCACTACACCATCTGATGTCCAGCAACTGTTGAGTTTCTTACGTTTGACCAAAACTCGTGCAGTGTAAAAGGCGAAGCTGCGCTGTCTCGTAAGATCCTCGTTTATATAGGTTCCAGTTATACCATTGGTTTTTAGTGAAGCCCTTGCCGAGTACATATGCAGCCTGGCTCGGTACGAGATAAATTTAACGATAATAGGTCTTGGACCTCCAGTTTGATTGGGTTTGCCCACACGGTGACTCCGGTCAATTTCAGACAGGTCCATAGTAACATTCATTTTTTACAGGTGTCCAGGATTATTTTATCAGTATTTTCGTTTTTTGTTATCCCTCTATTTGATAGCATGTCCTGGAATTGGGTAGTATTGTTCGTGTATGCATAATTAATCATTGACTGTATAGTACTTAATAGATGATCAGAGATTTATAAATAACTTGCAATTAGCCGCCTTAGATTAGTTGAATTGAAATCTGATTTATAACGGACTTTATTTGGGCTTAAACAATTTTAAAAACTGATATTTCAGAAAATAATCATCAGAATAAAATCATAAAGATCTACATTATTAATTTATTATTTTTCGTGTATAGCCCTATATGTCACAATTCTGCTTAAATGTTGAACAATTGAAGCCATTGTAAGCGACACTATTAATGATTAGAAATTTTTATTAATTTTGATCCTTTTGAGGTATCCGATCCACAAAAAGAAGTAACACTTCGATGCTTGGTGACCCCATAGTTTTTTATTGGGATCATTTGAAACAGCTGTGTCTGCTGAACACGAAATAATAAATAAGATTACAATAAATAATATCTAAGAATAATTGTAGTCATGTTTTTGACTGCGAAATGATAATGCTTGCATACCTAGCGGAGATAGTATGCATTTGTCCGAACAATCACCATGGATAGATATCCGGTCTTTTCATACGGAAAAAAACATTGTCTAAAATAGCATGAAGTTTTGTGACGTCACAGTACTGGCATTATTATGACGTAATCATGTTAAAACTGTATAAATACTATTTTTCAGCGCGATTTATTTTGAACGTGTTTGGTTAGAAAAATGATTGAACATGTCTGTCTGTATCTTAGACAGCTGTTTTCCCAACCTTGTGACAGTTTGTATATAAAATTAAAATAAACTCTCGGTGTTTTTTAAATCCACACACTTTCCCTCGGGTAGGAACCTGTACGAAATTTTACGCACGTCAGTGGCACGGATTAGAGACGGAAAATGCTCAATTTTTCCAGGCGGAATCCAGACGGAATTCAGTTTTTAAGGTAACCAAATAAAACAGAGATTCCTCACGTCATTGGTCAGGAAAATTGGCACGGAATATTTAAATTAGCAGGAAAAAATTCCTTGCGGATTCCGTGCGGAGCAGCTTTACGTACGTCATTGGGCAGGAAAATGGGCACGGAATATTTAAATTAGCAGGAAAAAAATTACGTGCGGAGCAGCTTTACGCACGTCATTGGGCAGGAAAATAGGCACGGAATATGTAAATGAGACGGAAATCAAAACAAAATTCCGTTTGGATTCCGTGCGGAAGTATTTTACACACGTCATTTTTCTAGACAATTGGCATGGCCCATATGCTTATTGGACCGACAGTAGGGCCTGACCGTGGCCAAGTAGTTAGGTTGCTGGCTTCAAATCACTTGCCTCTCATCGATGTAGGTTCCAGCCTCACTCAGGGCGTATAATTCTTTATATAATATGCTGTTTATAATATATTCTAACAGGGCCAGCGAATAACCTACATAAAGGTAGAGCAAAATCTATCTCGAGTTATTTAAAAAATAATTTATAGCAAAGCAGTGCTTTATCACTATTTGTACACGATGGGTGGTTATACGTCGGGCGCAATAATTTCACGAGGGCGTAACTATAAATTATTTCGATTCTTAGATATGTTCTTTATAATTGTAAAATTTATATCAAATATGATGGAACTGTTTCATCGCACAAGCATGGCGCCAATAGTAGGTATTTGTTAAAATACGCCAGGACCGGAAACGGTAATACTTCTTGCGGCAGAATTCAGTTCGAGCAAAAATTATTGTGAACTATTCAGCAAAGCGAATAATTAATTCAGTATGTGTATAAATTAAAACATTTGTGCAATATGACATTTCGTTTAAAACATGTTATTAAGTAAAATATTTCATGAAATTTGAAAGCGCTATTTCTTGATGCTTACATGGCGCTAAATATCACGTTGACGTGACGTCAGCATAACATTGTTGTGATGATTAAAGCATTGTTAGCCATATTAGAATCTGCAATAAACCACTCGCGTACAATGACGTCTTCCGATCCAGGTGTGTAGCACGGTCGAAAAAAATAGTTACCTTTTTTTCTAGGACTGTTGATACTAGAATATCGTGTTAGAATTGAAATAACAAGTTCCCAAGTGTGATTTATCTTACAACAACCCTAGTTTTTTGTCCTTATGCGAAACAATATATCACTCAGGCCTACGGCCTTCCTGATATATTTTTATGCATAAGAACTCAAAACACCTGTTATTCTACGATAAAACACACTTGAGAACTTATTATTTCTTAATTAAACATTGCTTTTATAATATTATACATTAATTAGCTCAGATCTCGGATCATCTCCGCAAATGATGCGGAATATTGAGGATTATTGAGTCAAGGAAATCCGTAACAAAATCCAGAATGTGGAAAAAAACTGCGGATATTGGGAGAAAAGCAGGTATTCGAAAAGTTCCCCAATCAATGTGGAATGCAGAGTATTGAACCACCGAATGCGGAAATAATGCGGAAACTGGGAGAAGATCAGAACTGGAAAAGTTACGCAATTAAATGCAGAGTATTGAGCCACCGAATGCGGGGAAAATGCGGAAATTGAGAGAAAATCGTGTATCAGAAAAGTTCTGCAATCAATGGCGAATGCTGAGTATTGAGCTGAGGAAATCTGCAGCAATTAATCAGAATGTGAAGAAACTGCGGGAAATTAAGAGAATTTTCATTTCCAAATACGACAAGCTTTAATTAGAATGAAAGTTTGATGACGGACATTGGGTGGTCACAATAGCTTGCCAAAAACATTTCGCACTAATATGAGCTTATACAATATCATATTCAGAATCTTTAAAATTATGTTTTTTATTCAATTTTAGTTAAATATATTTTCACGCACAAGCTCATACAGTGACGCATATTAATGCCTGAAATTTAGTTATTTAAAATATTTAAAACATTTAATGAATTAAAAATAGGCACAGTTATGCAAGTGGAAATTAATCTGATGATAAATACAGTAGTCTAAATTTAATTTATCTGAAACACAAGATTATTCTAAGCAAAAGTTCCAGCTGTATACACTATCAAACTCGGCAAATGCATTCATGCTGCTTTGTAGAACAAAATTCACATCCTTTTAATGTCAGAACAATGTGAATGCCTCCAATAATTAAGTTGTTGTTATTCGTAAAAATGGTTGAATAACTGTTAACATAATTAATAGATGATCGACAAATTGAACTGAAGTACTAAAAGGTTCAATTTATTTTCACTTTTTAATTATGATGAAGATGATACCGGTACTTCCGATGATTCACAGTGACCGTTAATTGTCAGATTTATCTTCTTGCATCATGGCAATAGGTTGCATTTCCACTACTGTCCATGAACAGGCTCAATCAAACCGTACAATTTCGATTTTGTCCTGTGGATTTTCCATTTTTCTATTTAAAAATGTCATTGACAACAAGTTTTCTATTGATCTTTGCTGGATTTATGTCGATATGTGGGAATATATCCAGCACTGTGAGTTATCTGAAAAACAAATAAAATTTACAAAATCAAAAGTGTAAAATATTCCTTAAAAAGCATTTTAACAAACAGAATAAGCCTGAAATTGCAGTTACAGATAAGATCATGTTCAAGGTAAATTTAAACTAAATTTCAGTTCAAGACTGGGGAAAATACTTGTAGGGGCTAAAGCCTGTATTCAGATTTCAGAGGCAAATTCATCAGTAAACAAGTAAACAGGAAATTAACAAATAAAAAAGACTTAATTTATCATATTTTGATTTTTTTTTTCAAAAAATACGTTTGAAAATGGGGGACGAAATGACCAGTTTGAAATCACCAAGCGGGACGAAATGACCAAATCGGGGACGAGTTGACTGTAAATCGTTTGTTGTGGGCCTACTTTGCAAATGCGTGGCTCTGGGGCTCTGTTTTTTTTTCCAAGAAGTCTACCCTTACTTATATTCTTTTGCTTCCGGAATTAAGTCGCAGGATTTCTCAACGATTGAATTGTTTGGTCAGCGTGGTATGCTACTACAGAACCACAATTTGGCACAACATAGTCACAGAAAAACATCTCACAAATTTTAAAGATGGCGCAAAAACTGCAACAGCTTTGAAAACCAATAGAAATACTCGAATCATTTGACCCTCGGTCTTACAATAACCAATCAAATATGCCAATACAAAATGGTCTCCTGCGATGGCCAACTTTTGAATAATGCGACAGGTAACCAGCAACTTCCCGTAAAAGCTGATTGGCTGAGGTATCTTCGGTAAACAAACATGGCGGCGCATGAGATCTAATAGCAATCGGGAGACTGTACTTTCTCAATATTTAGGCGTTTTCAATTAAAACTGGCAGTAACATATATGAAGTTTCATTTTAAATGGTATAGTTTTACTGGTCTTGATTGTATTTATATGTGAAGTTGACGCAAGTCCGAAAAAAATACACGTAAATGTTGTCTTACGATTCATTCGTCCCCATTCAGCTCGTTCCCAATTTTACAATTGGTCCGACTCTCCATGTAGAAATTTACACATACTGCCTTTTAAACATTGTATTTTATACAATGTGTACATTAGTTAAAAACAAATACATTGGCCATTTTATTGACTATCCTAGCTTTTCTACATGATCATTGTTTGTAATTCAATGGTCATTTATATTCTATTTCATTTTTAGCATTAAAGCTAAGTCATACTCACCAAAGCATTGGCATATCACACGTACGTCTGCTTTTTGAAAAAAAAAAAGAACTTATGAGATTTATAATTAGATGTGCCCCAACATTTACTCCAAATGTGTTTGATATATCTTGTAATATCTAATTGATTTACAAAAAAAAAATGATCTGAAGAAATGTCAGATTGTATGCTTTATTAGATTTTTTTAAGCGAAAACAAATCCTAAGTCAGACTTTTTTTAGGGGCCTCCGTGGCCGAGTGGTTACGATCGCTGACTTCAAATCACTTGACCCTCATCGATGTGGGTTCGAGCCACACTCGCGGCGTTGAATTCTTCATATGAGGAAGCCATAGCTGGCTTACGGAAGGTCGGTGGTTCTACCCAGGTGCCCGCTCGTGATGAAATAATGCACGGAGGGGCACCAGGGGTCTTTCTCCGCCATTAAAGCTGGAAGGTCACCATATGACCTATCATGATGTGTCGGTCCGACGTTAAATCCAATAAAAAAAATTCTGTAAGTTAGAAAATTTCAAAGTCGAACTTTCGCCTTTTACAGCTCTGTTTGTCTTACATTAATTTGTTGCGCCTGATATTTTAAAGATTATGCCTGGTTTTCTTGCGATTTACGCCCGTAAGTAAAATAGAATTACCAGTCCTGCACCTTTACGCCTGGTTCTTGTCAAATAACAACCCATTACCGTCACGGCCTGGTTTATGCTTCAAAACCAAGTGTAGTACGTCTCATTATTTCATAAGGGCACTGGGACTGGTTTAAAACATGATTAGTTGGAGAAAAAAATGTATCTTGGAGTAAAATCAATAGAAATATGCCTCTTCTTTGGAGCCTTTCACACAGCACCCATTTGATAAAAAAAGTACAATTGCAACAACATCTACACCACACATCAACAGAAAGAATACGCATTAGAAAAAAACTAGCCTTAAATTACAAGGTATATCTAAATTTGTAGAGATATCTGTGATATCTAAACAAAGAAAAATACTCAAGTGACTATTTTTTAAATCTTGCTAGCCAGACTTTACAATAATTTTACACAAATGGTCCATGTGTGACTTTCTACCAAGATTGTTCAAAACATTTTCATTAGTTAGCAAACAACATTTTTTTTTTAATTTCTGAAAGAAAACTAATGAAACTCTTTTCATTCCTAATTAAAGAGGTCCGCCAACATTTACTCCAAAAATATCTTGTAATATTTAATTTATCTAAAAGAAAAACCAGAAAAAGTCAAATTTACCAAGTTTTTTCAAAGTATAATGTCCCTATCTTATGAAATAGTCAAGGTCAGAATTTCCGCAACTGAGAAATGTAGTGTCATTATTCTGCATGTTTTCCGTAAAAACAAAAATCTTTTTCTGCAGAATGAAGATTTCAGCAATTTTTCCGCATTTTCTCCATTTGAAATGCAGTGCGGAAATCTGAGCTAAGTGCGATCAAATATAGGCTAAAACTTTACTAGATTTCAAAGTAATGTTTTTCATTATTCCTTTGTATCCATACTTCGTTTTACTCTTGTTTTGGGGCTTGTAGGAGTGTAAAAATTTCTAAGTGGAAAAAGTCCGTGTTGTAAAAATTACTAAGTGCCAAAATTCCGTCTACAAAATTTGACTAAATCGAAAAAGTCCGTGTCTTCCAAAATGACGTGTGGGTTGCAGCAGGAAAATAATGAGAGTTCACACGGAAAACTAAATTTATCCGCACGGAAAAATGAAAGTCTCCGTACGGACTCCAGAAAAAATCCGTGTCCGTGTCAATTTCACACGGACTATTGCAATTCCTACTCAATTCCTGCCCAATGACGTGCCTTTTCCAGGCGGATTCATTTAGGTAAACGTATAGTATTGGAAACATTGGCTTTTGGTGGATAAAGTTGTTACGTCAAAGGGTAACAATTGCTTGTTACTTATAATACTTAAGGTAACAGAAAAACAAACCAGCAGCTATAAACAATAACAGAATTTCATTTATAAAAGTAACAATTCAGATACCTTAAAATGTAACTTACTGCAAAGGCCAATATAAATATGCAAAAAAAGTCCAATTCCTGTCCTGGTCAAACTTAAATCCTAAGAGCTATAACTCCAAATTATTCACAAATCCAAAGTGAATTCAGTATGTCCAAATGATATAAATCCTCTTCAAACAATATTTTAAATCCACAATGTTAATGTAAATCCTTCAAATGTTAAATGTCCGAACTGGTAATATTTTGAAAATAAGAAATACAGGTAAATTTTTAATAACATCTTTAACTGTAGATTCTACCCTGTCCTCAGACAGCTTGCTATTTAAAGTATCATGGAAGATTCCAGAACTTTCAAGTTTCACCAACAATAAAAAGAATATTCTGGATAAAACCAAGAACAATCCAGACTTTAAAAATAATTGTAACTCCCTGTTTATCAGTATTGTGGAAGAACATTCTAGAACACCATAGAATATAAACAACTTAGTTTATACATAATTTATTTTAGGTCGATTGTGAAGCAAGTTCTACAACTTATATTAGTCACTCTCGACACCTCATTCCTGATAGAATTCATCACCACGAGGGTATGAGAGAAGAGAAGCCAGTTTCCCTTTTAATGCTGACCGTCTTGAGCAAGGGAGCTATTGGTACCACATTTTTTACGTCTTTGGTATGACGCGGCCGGGGATCGAACCCACGACCTCCCGCACTCGAAGCTGATGCTCTATCACTAGGATACCGAGGCGGTTAAACAACTTATTGACATGTCTCAAAACTATGTCTGTATTGTGGAAAAACATTCTGAAATACCATAGAGTATAAACAAGTGATTGATATGTTGTCTCAAAACTAGGTCAGTAAACAAAAAGTAAAGCCGAAAGGGGATAATATAAATATAACAAAGTAAAAAAAAAACAGAAATATGATCAAATATACATTTCGTTGAGTGTAGCTTTTTTATTGTCACCTTTGAAATTACACATAGCGAACAATGAATGTTTGGATACGGTTATTACATCACGAGATATGATATTCAATAGTTTCAATGGGAAAATTCTATTTAAAAAAATATTTGGTGGCCTTCATCACATTGTGTATTAGCATATTGCTGGGCATATCAATAGTATCGTTTAGTTCATCAGAGATAAAATCGTCATGATTATGTTGCAAATTCGTTTTGCATTTAGCCTCGGATTTTCTGTAGCTGTCCTTGCCTTGCACTTTGCATTCTTCTTGCATTGTCTAGTGCATGTATTCTTATCACGATAGGTTCGGAATCACAGCGTTGTCTATTTTGTTTTCTATGCCTTTTAGCTAGAAACTGTCATGCTACATTTCATGATACTTATAATTCGTACAATATGTCTTGATTTTTTATCAATTTTCCGTAATTATATTACATTGATAAAGTCATGGCCTTATGGACTATGCTATTTCGACAATGCAAAATTCGTATGTAAAACTGAGATTGTCGTAACAACGCGAGAAATGCACGGGGATCAAAAAGAAACTAATAATTATAAGAAAATGTATCTCCGAATAAATTATAAAGTATCAATGACACTCAAAAACATGTCCCAACAGTGCACTAGAAGAAAATGCATAGAAATTTTCGGGGTAAGTATTTGGTACCGTAAGTCTCTCATATATATACAATATATATATTCTTCAATCAAGGATATGTCTGCGTAAATGAGCTGAGCGTTAGCTTTCTAAGAAAACGCCGTTAAACTATGTTACACGAATCACACGTGCACCGCTCTTTTACAAAACTGTGTCCGCCATGTTTTCTTCAGTGAACGAAATAAAAGGAGTATTTTACCTTATATTTCCTTATTGTAGAGTACGATTGACTTTCTAATCTAAATAAAACATCACTTTTTTATAACATCCCACTGTCCGATCTTTCTGATCACTTAACGATCACTCACAATTACAAAATAAAACCAACGTGTCATCAAAATTATCACTTTACACGGCTTCATGGACATCACGGCCTACTAACATTAAATTTGTAATCATGCGCCAACCAAACAAATGATGAAAGATCGGTACTTTTTCAAAGACATGTTTTATTTCCTGTAATTTTCTGATATTCTAACCTTCAAACAACCGAATTGTATGCACAGAAATAACGAAACATTTATGCAATATAGCTTTTAGTATAAAGTTTGGATCTATCTTTTTCCAGCCCAACAACAGACATGTGTATGTCACAAACCCGGTCTGTCCTCGAAATCAGTGTCAAAGGTTACTAGAACATAAATACAATAAATAAACAACCGCTTACTATGTTCTTGTAAGTCCTGTAAGATGAAACGGCTCGTGTTTATACATTCATATATTCCGTATCGGGAACATTGACAATCACAAGTCGATCCTTACCACGAACATGAAAACAGTTACTTTTATGCCTTTGTTTACATTTCAAAAGTAACTATTCACATATACGTTCAAGAACGTAAATTTCGTGCTTTCCGACCCACATGGTGTGTAAACTTCTGTATTTAAAAGTATGGTGTATTCGGCAAACCATTTGTAACTTCCGACGTGGTAAATGTCATTGTCAGTTATGTTTACGAAATTTAATTGAATATTTATGTTTTATACTTGCAAAAGAAAAACTTGATGGTCATGGCCGCTGGCTTCGAATTCCTCGCCCATCACCGACGTGGGATCAAAAACCCACTTGAGGTGTGAAACTTTTCACGTAAGGAAGCCATCCAACTGAAGTTAGTGTCTCGATCTAGGTACTAGTCTGAGCCTCAAAAAATGTCTGGAGGGACCCCTGGAGCCTTTCACCACCAACAAAACCTGGGAAAAGTTCATTGTGTCGTTTCGGTGTTACTCACAATCAAACAAAATAAACATTGTTCCCGTTTTTGTTTGTTTGTTTTATATAAATGAATATGCAAAAAGGGTTTGTTTGTTTCAGTGTAACGTCAAAATATAATATTACAATTATATATCAACAGTGAACGCCACATGCATTATTTGTTCACGAGGGGTTATGCTTTAATCTTACAGGTAAAACAAATATATTCCTATTGTATAAAGGGTAAAGGTAAATATATATGTATATGTGTGTGTACTCGTGGAATTAAATGTTAAGTGTAAAAAGTATTTATTCACAGTTCAAATCATCCATGCTAAATAATACGTACGATATGTTTGCTTTCTCACTGTCTAACATGTTCGAAATGATTTATTCGATTTTTATCATAGAGTTCTAGTTTATTTTTCACCTTAAATTAAAGCAAACGTGTTCAATATAATTTTAAACAAACTCTGAAGTTTAGTAGGTTGTAGCATTCTCTAGGTCAATGGTATTTTTATTACCTTCTGTAGTCAGTCATTATCTATTGTAAAAAAACTCTTTTTAACCAAAGTGGAAAAATTCAGGTACTTGAAAATGCAGCTTTCTAAAGTTAGAATTCTCGATGTCATTTGTCAGACATACCTTGTAAATAAATAATATTATTACAAAATTAATACTGCTATTTCTTTTGATGCACTTTGCGGACTTATGATAAAGTTATTTATGTGTATCTGTTCACAACGAAGCACTGACCCTGAGGACTATGTATGGGAAAATATAAGAGTGAACTAAGTGTTGACTGAAAAAGGGCAATATTTATTTTGCCGAACAATACCTTAACAAATCTATATTTTCACATATCTGGGCGAAAAATACCGCTTAACAAATATATATTTTCACATATCTGGGCGAAAAATACCGCTTAACAAATATATATTTTCACATATCTGGGCGAAAAATACCGCCATTGCAAAACAATACATTAAAAAAATATATATATTTTCACATGTCTGGGCAGAAAATACCGCCGAAAAATACCTTAACGAATTTATATTTTCACATATCTGGGCGAAACATACCGTCCTTAACAAATAGATATGTTCTCATATCTGAATGGAGTTACAGTCCAATACCATAACAAATATATATATTCACATATTAGGGCGGATATAACCGCCGAAAGCATATCAAGAAATGTAGATGAATTTGCATATTAAGAGAAATCTTTCAAAATTAGAAAATTGTCACTTGAAAGAGGAGGCGGAATGGCATGTGGTGGTAAGATAACCAGAAATTAGCCAAAATAAAATTAAAGAAAGAAGCGTGCTATTCACTCTTGAATGCTGACGAAGAAGGAAGATGCCGTTTCCGATTGGTTCAACGGTATAAAAGGAATTCATTGATTGCCTTTTACCGTAGTATATAAATTAACATATTTCAGAATAGGACCGATTTGCTCCAAATGTACAACAATGACATAAATAATTTTATCTACCTATAAAATTCATATATATACGAGCAGTACAATTCCTGTAAATGAGCACTACGTAAGCGCTCAGGCCCCTCTCGCACATCATACCTATAGTTCGGACTTCTTTAATGTGTAAAGGCAAGTGCACAAAAATGACAAATTTTGCCAACACCTGGTAAATTGTAATGTGTTTTTTAGAAAAGTAATAAACGGAAATAGAAAAATAGCTCTCAGCTCATTTACACGGATAGTTTAGCTTTATTATGTATGTTATAGTTTTTCGCAGTTATGCACGATGACATAGAATACTTACCCTGAAAATTGTGACACGAACATACTGATAACTTTTCCCACTTTACTTTTTAAATTAAAGTAAGAGTTCAGCACTTCATGGTTTTGATGTATTGTCACATTGGAATAACGTTTGTTTTACAGTAACTTCGAAATTAATCAGAAATAATATCATGTATCCCACCCACCTAATTCATAATTTCAAAATAGCATAGGCCTTATATCTTATTCAATCAGCATTTGTCATTTCTTGTCAATAGTCAGAAGCGACAGAATACTCTTACTGACATTTGGTTTAAATCTAAGATACTTCTCATCATGGCAAAAAAAACGACCCTAAAGAGTGAGAGTGGATCTGTCGCTTGTTATATATTCGTGTCCTACTGGTAAAATAAACTGTTTTGGCCGCCCTTTGGCCAAATCAATAAGGTATGCATTTCATCTCGCCTTACATCGATCATTTTGGATTAAATTTATCATTTAGGCGGAAGTAGTTTTTAAACGACGAAACGATGAGTTAACAGCACTGTTATCAAACGTTTGCTCTCATTTTAAACGACAGAACTAGCAGGTTTCAGCTAGGACGGCCATTCATTAAAACTTGCTATAAGTTTACGTTAACATATACCACATGATCATGAAAGCTCAAGTAACAAAAAATCAGGTGTACGACATAGTTCTATCACGATCCGCTTACTGTTCTTAATATTTCACATTTTACAATTTTTACAATTAAGAAAATGAATTTTCATTCAATATAAATTCATTTAACATAACTATATAAGATTATTGAGAACCAAAACCATGTCTTGCATAGTTAAATAATCAATGTACGTGTTTTACGTGATTTTAGGAAATGCTTGCGACTCCATCTTCTTAATTTTATGCAATTAAGGGTATTTATTATACTGAAAATAGAAAAAAAGTTCTGAGAATTGAGAAAATGATGGTATAATATCGCTTTTTCAGCTAGCATTTTTAGACCTTTTTAAATTCTATGACAGTATGTCTTCCAAGAGGGAATTAAATTACTTATAAAAATAGATGGGAAAACAAGAGCCAAAACTTTATATTGAATAAATACAAATATCTCTCACTTTGTGTACTGATTTTTTATACGCCCGTTTTGGAAAAAATGACGTATTATGTGATTGTGTGTGCATCTGTCTGTCTGTCTGTCTTTCTGTCCGTCCGTGCCCGCGAAATGATGGTTAAGTGACTGCATAACGGTACTTTCTCTTTGATGTCATTCATTCCGTTCTGTTTATGGGACTATTTTTCTTTTTATGTGACTGTTAGAACAAAAGAGAGAACAATGGGGGAGTCACATAAAGACCGTTTCGTTAGAACGTCCGTCCATCTGTCCGTCATAATTCGTGTCAGGAGCATACATTTATAACCATTAAAGATATTGACATCAAACTTGGCATATTAGTAGATTATCAATGAAGTGATGTGTGCAGAGAGTTTGAAACGGCTCTGTAGATCAATGGTCAAGTTCACAAATAGAGCTAAAAGGTAAAAAATGCCCATCATATTATGTGTCCGGAGCATAACTAAATAACGATGCAAGGTATTGACTTCAAACTTGGTTTGTATGTATGTGGCGATAAAACAATGTGCAGAGCATGAAAACGGACCTTTAGATCAAAGTTCAAGGTCACAAATTGAGCTCAAATGTCAAATTTGTCTGTCATATTTCGTATCCAGAGCATAACTTAACTTTTCAAGGTATTGACTTCAAACTTGACATGTAGGTAGGTGGTGATGTAACAATGTGCAGAGTGCATGAACCAGGGTAGTAGGTATAAGGTCAAAGTCACAGCAAGATCAAATCTGCCCATCATATTTCATGTCCAGGGCATAACTTAAAATATATTATTTATTAGGCAGATCCCTTTTTTGTTCACTTACATCTTCTTCTATTGAATTGCTTCCCTTTTATGTTACTTTAAATGACTTATTTTGTAACTGTTATTGGCCGTAGGGAAAAAACCGGGACAACTTGGATGTTACCTCCAATTTTTAGGTGTATTTTGACATATCTGTACCTGGTAAGGGTTTTGTTGTGGACATAGAAATTCAACAATCAAGTTCTTTAAATTTTGCTCCCAGTCTCTGATATAATCCTTCGGGCGTATATTGCCTCGCCTCGCTTGGTGGAGTTCTTGTTTCATTTGATGCACAGACAAATATATTTTCAGCTACTTGTGAAATAATATGAAACAAGTTGCTCAGAGAGAAAGTGAAGATATCCTTTTAAACAATATTTAGCGGGATATGCATCAAACTAAATTAATTGCTTTCTGTAATTACACACTAGTAACATGTTTTAAAATAACTGAAAAGGGCAGACATTTTCGAATAGTTGCAGTTTTCCGACAGGAAGTATTTAAAAAAATTACGTGATGTTTGTCGTGCATTCTGCACGCTCAAGAAACAAAAACAAGTTTGTACCTGGATATTTATAAGGTAACTGCCTATCAATGTAGTTACGCAATTCAATAAAATTGAATGCTAAATTGTTAACCTAGTCAACCTTGTCAATCTTTTTACCTATCGACCTGTCAATCCTGTCGACCCTGTCAATTAGTCTGTTGACCGTGTCGACCAATCAACCCATTGGTAACCCAGAAGCCATGTTGGATTATAGATAGAATCTCAAATTATCAATGACAGAAGCACATAAAATAATATTTGAAAACTGATTTCTAATGTCCTTCAACTAACCAAAAAATAATTAAAAAGTTTTATTTATATCAATAATTTGAGTTCTGACGTTTGCTTTATATTTGTGTTCTCAAAGAATGACTACTGTTGTCTTAGGCAAGTACTACCATTACAGACAGAAGCACACTAAATGCTGCTTTTCTTTATTCTATACAAAACTAAGAAACTTCCAATATGCAGCACGCACCAGGAAAAATTTATAATGTTTGTAACTTACATTTTTGTGACGAATATTATCAGTGCTGAATAGAAGTCAGAGTAAAAGTGTAAAGCATGTTTGCTACAAGAAAAGTATCTTTAGTTAAATAAACATGGTACTACGTCAGCTATACCATGTGACCAAAAATTGTGATTGTGGGGTACATATGACCTTATCGTCCATGACACATTCTGAAATGCTATTATTTCATGACGCATTTTCTACCCTGATACATAGATGCGTCATGTATAATTTCAACAAAGTTGCAATGAATGCATGGGAAAGTAGCTCTATCGAGGTAAAACGGAATAAATGAGAACTACCTGAATCCACCATTATGCGACGACTATTGCGATCACCCGTCTTTCCCAGCTTCAGGTGGTGGGTAGAATTCGGGTGACACAACTACTATCGCCCGGGTTATATGAGTTATACTCGAGTAATACCCGGGGTGACACGGGTTAGCTCGAGTATGTATGCCGAACGCGCCCAATATAAAGTAGCCCTCCCAGATCTTTTGTCACAGCTTAACGCACGCAAGCACATGGATATATATAGAATAGACACAAACACTTTACACATATACCTTTACAAAACGTAAAAAAACGATCTAGACTGATAAGAAGCATCTGCAAATTGCATAAGTACATCTGACATTAGACAAACGATTATTTCATTACGTGATTATTTATCAGCAATCTATTTTTAGATCATGCACATTGATTTTATCAATCTCTAATCTACATTATCAATTATTCAATGCACGAGTTAATACCGTATATAGTAGTCGCAACTTGACCTCGATGGTTGACATTTGGCTGATTATTTAGGGTAGCCGTTTATATTTATATTGAATTAGTTTGTATACATTGCAGTATCAAAGTATATATACTTACATTTGTCTGTAATAGTTTTGTTTAAACCAATTTTCGTACGCATAAAATATGTATAAAAATAATTATATAAGAAAGAGTAGTGGCGAGGTATAGTTACAGGGAAAATACAAATAATATAAAAAAAAAACTATTGCACACCTTAAGAATTTTAATCTCAAGGCAAAGTATTATAAACAGAGAAACTGAACAGAACAGAGATATGCTATTGTGAGTGTTGCAGTTTGAGACTTGAATGACAATAGACAGGTCTTACAAATACGATCACCGAGCATTGAATATCCGATTATGAGGAGCCGTAAATATTCAATGAATAGAAATTTCTCGTCTATTAAACATTATGGGCTGAACATTTTCCAAGTGTTACTTGATCCCAGAATCTGAAAAGTCGATTAATATTAATCCAGTCTGATTTTTCACTCTGAAAGAAGTCGTACCAGTTCATCTCTAACAACAATACCAGACTGTCTGTTCTCATTATATTTCAAAAGTAGCAACCATTCTTTATTATTGTTTCGGCTCGGAAGCTTTAGAACTGTTAGCTTATAGGTAACGTTCTCCATCATTTTCAGTTACCCGATAAAGCGTTCGGACTACAATTGTTGCTTGTGTCACTTATATTATTAGGTGAACTCGGGTGATCTAGTCAGAGTTACACGGGTTTGTATGCCGAATGCGCCCATTGCGGTCTAAACAATAACCGGTCTAAACATCTGCCACATGATGTTAAAGTCAGGTTTTTTTTAAGACAGAATATTGCATATGCGTTAAAAGGAACTTTTGTTATGCTAAATCTTGTTTTAGTTCAAGTCGAAGTTTTAATTATCCTAAGAGTTTTAATGCTTGAGTCTAACAAGACTGTCGCGTTATCATTATCTAACCATCGCCTTCCGGTGCACATATCCATTTTCAATAAAACAAGTATTTCGTTGTAGGCATAGCCTCTATTAAAATGAGATTGTATAAACTCGTCCATTTGTACTGCTGTACTGGAAGATCTTCTAATTTTGAGCATGCGCATGTGCACCTGAAGGCGATGGTGCGATAATGATAACGCGACAGCATGATGGTGATAACGCAATAGTGCGATGGTGATAACGCGACAGTACGATGATGATAACGCGACAATACGATGGTGATAGCGCGAAAGTACGATGGTGATAACGCGATAGTACGATACTACGATAACGTGATATTACGATGGTGATAACGCGACAGTACGATGGTGAAAACGCGATAGTATATCGCATTATCATCATCGTACTATCGTATTATCGCGTTTTCGTTATCGTAGTATCGCGTTATCATCATCGTGTTGTCGCATTTTCGTTATCGTAGTTTCGTGATTTCGCGTTTTCACCGTCGTACTATCGAGTATCACGTTTCAGATCAACACATTCAAAGGCGATGGCCCTAACGGAATTCCGTAGAAACATGTGTGAAGGTTTGTAGAGGCATGATGTCTAAAAAGTATCATTCGACTGTTCAACGGATTTCAGCAAACTATTTATTGTCCCGGTTCCAGTGATATATAGGTAACCTAGTATTGAAATCACTGAAAAGAACATACTTTTTTGATTGTTTTGAATATAATGAATATAATACATGTAGTATTTCACATTCCCACGTGATATTTGTTTTATTATTGCACAATATTTTGCAAGCTTATCATACATTATGTGCGATAAAACCAAGGTAAACATTGTACCTGATATTTATACGATCTGACTGTCACGTATACCGCAAGGGAAAAATAAATACTGATATTTCGTTTTAATATCCTTATTCATATTCTTCCGTTTTTAAGCAATGGATACTACAATGGACACCGCAATGGTAAGAATATAATTTTTCTCTCTTTTTTTGTTTGTTTTATTATAGAAAAAAATCTTTTACAATCCAGCCGAATTCAACTTTTTTATGCAAGATTAATAGTCTAGCCATGAACCCAACCTATATTTGTGTTGTCGTTTATGCATCATCAGGATAGAGTTAAAGTATCGCCATTTACAATGCAAACCCCCTTCGCACTTTTCCGTCCATCTAGTATTTGAGGTCACTGACTTTAAATTACTTGCTCCTCATTTCTGTTGGTTCGAACCTTAACCTGGTCACATGTGATGAAGTCATCCAACTAGGTGCTTCTACATAAGAGCCCGCCCATGCCGGAAAAATTCAGGGGTGGCAATTGGGTTATCCTTCCAGGCGAAAAGTTTTATCTAAGTGGTTTCGTTACGACTTTGTACATAACTGCTTTGGGTCTTAATATCAGAGGTTTTTTTTGTTAAAGATATATCATGCCGAAATTTAATATTTGAGAATATGAGAAATTACCATACGGTATTAAAATAAACATGTTTGTGTGTACGAATGGTAATTGGTGTCAGGTCTAATGCTACACTTCATGTTTTCCGGATATTAAAACCGTAGTACCCACCTATATCAACTTGTAGAATGATGCGTACTTCAAAGAAGAAAACAAGTAGCAATTTTTTTCAAAGTTTTAAAATCCGTTGAATTATCCGAAAGTGCGGTCACGTTATGCAGTCTTTTTCAAGAATTCAAGGCATTTACTAATACCAGTAAATCGCTTTATAGAGAAATATACATGTTTTATATTATGTTCAGCTTCCAAGTAAAAAAACTCGTTCTTTCTATGATTAGGTGGTGTTTAGATTTTGTTTTAAACATGGCCCTAATTAATTACACTTGTCCTAGTTCAAAGAATTAAACAAGCTTTTTACAACAATGTTGAATTTCTATTTCAGTTATCATTATAGTAAAGGCACGGTGGTATCTTTAGGACATGCCATTATTTTTTTTCTAGATTAAATTATCTCGTGCGCACGACATCTTATTCGTGCGCATGAATTTTATCTCGAGCGCACGACACCTTATCTGGTGCGCACAAAATTATAACGAGATAAGATGTCGTGCGCTCGGGATATGATGTCATGCGCACGAGATAAGATGTCGAGCGCTCGAGATAAGCTGTCATGCGCACGAGATAAGATGTCAAGCGCTAGATATAAGATGTCGAGCTCACTAGATAAGATGTTGTGCGCTGGAGATAAGATGTAGTGCGCACGAGAAAAGATGTCTTGCGCACGGGATAAGATGTCGAGCGCCCGAGATATGGTGTCGTACGTTCGAGATAAGATGTCGCGCGCTCGGGATAAGATGTCTTTTTCTCGAGATAAGATGTCGTGCGCACGACATCATTTATTTAAAAAAAGATTGGCATGTCATAAACATACCATCATAGTTTATTCTGATTTTACTTAAGTTTTCTCGTAGCCAGATGATTGCAAACAAGTGTGTGTAGTTCATGTTTTATAATTTTATTCCAAGTGATTTTGTGCGCTAGAACACGCATATATTTGTACAATTTATAACTGTATATTTTTTAATGTTCAAATATTTTCTTAAAAGCTGACTCATTGGCTCTAGCAGCCAAAGCACCTAATCCACGGAATCTACTGATATATTGGGTGTTATTGTGTATTTACGTTATTAGATCATAACAAACTTATCTACTGATTAACAAGCTTATCTAGCAGGTCAGTCTTTGTTATTATATTAAGTATTCGTTGTTTGGCAGTGGATATTTATCAGAAATCTGTCAGAGGAATTTTTGTCAGAAGTTTTAAGAAACGATGAGGCCCATCTCAAAGGGGTCAACAAAAGCTGTATAACTATATCCGAGCTGCGGTGCAGTAACGCCATATAATGGTGTACGACCGTTGGCTTGTCTCATAGGGTAGTGCAATTGTTCACGCAAATTTCACAGACTTTTGTTTGAGACTTTTTCAAGTTTTGGTTTTTTTCCAAATCTATTCTACAGCTTTTTAGGATTTTTATTTCTGACGATGCTTCCTACCCAGGTATACACAGCAGTCAAAATAGGTATTATGGTAGCAATTGAGCCCATACCAACCACATCTTAATTTGTCAGGGAGAAATGTACTTCTTTCGTGCTGTCTACGAGGACAGTTTCTATTCGACAGAACAGAATTATTATTATGTTGCAATAGTTGACTTTAATTAATATTTAAATGGCTACTCCAGGTAATACTTTGAAGCGACGCTGAAATAAGTAATTGGAATGTTTCTAATTGGCCCCAAAATTTGATTTAATCAAGTATTTTAGTTTTGGTACTATGTTAATGCAGTTTTACAGTACTTATTACAGTATTTGATTGGAATAATTCGCAGGCAATGTCTGTTAGAGAGTTTAAGTACATCGACTCAAAACAATTGTTAGAGCGTTTTATTACATTGCATACAACCAATGGGGCTAAAGGTTGATTTTAGTACTACTTTTGGTAAGTTGAATGAGGCATGGACATTTTTAAGTGTCCAATATATATGTGAAATTTATCATACCTATATAATAAGGAAAATCAATTTTTCAGAGTACTAAAAGGAAAGCAACGGCCATCACATCAACAAGAAAACCTGAACGGAACGCAAAAGCTAAGAAACAGAAAAGCGATACTACAAAATATCAGGAAACACACAAGTCAAATAACTCTGGACACAAACATGTAGTTGTGTCAAATGATCAAGATGTACAACATCAGCAAATAAACTTAGTGGATCCTCAACAAAATGACTCCGATACAAAATGCTCGGTACGTGCTTTCTATACAAAAAGGCCTAAAAATAGTCAAAATAAAGAATAACACTAATTTAGCGTATCTAGAAATATGTTTTGAACGTCGTGGTGAGAAGAACGCTAGCAAATTTTCAGATCACTGATGACGTCATATATCTGAGAAATACTGTCTACAGTTAGAAACAAGTAATTGTTGTTATAAAATCAATAAATAAACAATATCCACAATGGATATTTTTTTTAAATTTTCATGGACATATATAATTTTTAGAGAGAATACCCTCTATTATATAATCCATTTTGTAACATTTACTTCGTGCTGATGGTGTTTTGCAAACATTTGACGTCATGCCAGTGTTGCTTAAACAGTTTTAAAAATAAGCTAAAGACCTTAGTCAAGTGGTTTCCATACAGTCTTGCGTTATCTTAACAACATCACTTTGAAGTACTATCATTGAATGATAAGAAACCAGTGTTTTATCCGATTTGCCTTGACCCTACGGATTTGTAAAATGACTAGCTCTGTACTGATCGGTGTTCAGACGTATTTTCGAAAGATGAAATTTAATTCAACATTTCAAAAATGATTTAATCAAAAGATAAAGTACATTTTAAGTATTGATAAATTAATAAACTGTAATGTTGTACCGCTTTCAGAACTACTTTGATGCGTTGGACCCCGTAGTTTGTTAAAACTGTTTCGAGCATAGGCTGACATGCATATCAGTCGTTTGTAAAATGGACATTCTTGAAGTATTGTTAACCTTTAATACCCATCGATTAATAATGTTGTTAGCCATTAAGGTAGTTCTGAACGTTTGGTCGATTATTTTTCTACAATGTAGAATTTGATTAAACTCTGATTTTTCAAAACTTCAGAATATACCTAGAAAATTCAGGGTTGTCTGTTTGATTTTTTGTTAGACTAATTTGACAAATTAGGACCTCATGCAATTTTTTACAGTCGGGCCTATGGGAAAATCATAACTTTCTAAACATTTTCGCAAATAGAAATATTTCTACAATGTAGATTTTGATGAAATTTATGAGCTTTAATATGGTGAGATAGAATGTATATGTCCGTGTGATAATTTTTGAGATATTTGACCATGATTAAAGTAAACCAAATATCTAACAGATCTTTTAAAATTATTTCACATATCATATGTTTGAATATCATATTTTGACTTTAGAAATATATTCACAGTGCTATTTTAATGAACTAACTCGCAAATTGTCATTAATTCATAAAATGATTTTCATTTCCGTACGCCGAATCCAGGCTTTATTCTACGTTTTCTGGATAAATGACGTTACGCCATCACATCAATTAATCTAACTTTAAACTGAAAACCTCCTAGAAAATGTGATTCTATAAAGTGCACACTTGAAGATAATCTGCTGAATATAATCATCATATATGAAAGTCCTCTTTAATCAAATTTCACACACTGAATAACAAATTCATCTTCTTTGGCCATGTATAAAGGCCTGGCATATGGTATGAACTCCACTGGACAGCATGATGTGCCAAAAAAGCAACTTCAAAAGCTGATGTCTGACCTAAAATAGATAGAAAAATATTTTATCATGATGTCACTTAATTGCAGTATCAAATGACAAATATATTGCATACTGAAATAGCTAAATTTGGTTTTTTCATAAACATTTTCCTTTTAAAATCATTCTTTTTAACAAGTCTGCTTTTTGCTTAATATTATGCTACTTTATATGAAGGTCACACTGACATTCAACATTTTAATGTAGCCAAAAAAAAACAACCAAGAAAACAAAAAAACAGAACAAAAACAAGAAAACAAAAACAAACAAAAAAAAACAAGAAAACACATGATATAACTCATGGTAGTGTTAGTTCTTGTGCTCAATTCTTTTAAATAAAAAAAAGGACCATAATTCAAGATAATTTCAACTAAGAATTACCTAATTTGGTTTTTGGTAGGTTTGATGACAAGATCTTATATAAATGCTCATTTTCTACCAAAATCTGATCAAACTAGCTTATTTTTATCAATATCTGGACAATTTTAGCCTACATTTTCTTATAGGTCAACTAGCATAAATCTATTCCCTATATATTTATAATATTTATAATCCCAACTAAACAGGATCCTGTCCAAACCAATTTGATAAGGATCCATAAAACACCTGTGGACTTGACATGTAGTCCATGCCAGAGGATCATAAATTTTAGAGATATGTACATATATAATTGGTTATTTCCTGTGTTTTGCATTTTATTGATTGAATTTCAGAATATACACATTTTTTAGTTGATGATATACTAATTGTAATTTCTCAGTCAGGTTGAGTAATGTCCAAACCAATTAAAATTTAACTCTTACAGAAAAACTTTACCTGTATCTAATAAAAATAATTAAAATGTATTTAAAACAGAATAAGAGAAGTGGCAAGTACTTTTTATTCAATTATTATGATTAATCTAAGTAACAAAATAAAACCAGAAAAAAATTATCACTGCTGGATTTTATTAGAAATTAATGAAGCGCTCCATTGCGTTTTAATTAAATATGATTGTCATAAAACTTGATTCATCATAAAATGAAAGTACTATTGTATCTTATCACTATTAAGCCCTAATTTAATAATGTTTTCTAAACTTGTTGTAAAGGTAAGAAATGGTTTGCTGTAAAGATGAAAATTATCACATGCAATCTGTGTACTGCACAGTAGCTTAATAGTAGCTTATTATGATAAAACAGAAGTTAGTATATCAATAGTCCAGCCTTGTATATTGGCCCTTACTGCAATGCATTGCAGAGATAATTATCATTATGGATAATGTTAATCAAATTTCTAAATAAAAACAGGGCATCACTCTGAAAATATTGCTGACAGTGTCCCTTGTCAAACATGTGCATACAGTATCTTTAAAAGCTAAAAGATATTTAACTTAAGAAATAAACCTGAACCAATGCTTATGCCAGGTTGAGTAGTCGAGCTAAACATTGTGTATGATGGATAATCCACCTATACAGCTCACAGCTCCATTAGGATGAGAAAAAAAGGCAAAACAAAATATTGATATAAAACATTACAAATAACACTGACCTTGAAAAGTTCTCTATCCAATAAGAAGTACTTCCACTGATGCAAGTGTTAGCATGAAGTTCTTCTATTTCATTGTCTTAACTGGAAGTATATTTTTAGATTACTTTTAAGAAAAAATCTATAGTGCAAAGATGATATAAATCACAGAGGTGAAAAAAAATCAATAACATGTTATAAAAGCAAATAAAGGACTCAGTTTCTACATACACTGTACCTACATTTTGGTAAGTATTCCAAGTTCAAAGACAAAGGTTTCAATATTCATAAAAGTTCTCCAGATTTCCTTACAAGAGAAATTTTGCAGTATCAAAAATATTTTATGTCAATCTTGAAGCATACATAATATAATGAAAACACTTTAACTGCTTTTACAAACATTAAGTATTTTACTCTCTAAATTTTAACATTAGAATGATTTTAAAGTCTAAGAACTTTGATGAATATGGGCAAAGTTTTTTTTTTCCAAATCCTACTGTCACAATTTTCCTTTTAACATATCTGTAATACTTACACTACAAATTATCATGTCTATATAATGCACTAATGGCATGTTTGACAGTAAACACACTGATATCTGTAGACTAGCTCCTAGATTATGATATATTTAAAAAAAATATATATATTTCTAAAATTGTGAATATAGCTAGTCTACATCCTGTGATTAAATTAAAGTAATTTCTCTAAAATAAAATCACTAAATTAAACTGGCATCTGTCACTATTACATTAAAGTAAGACACAATGACAAAGGTTGACTTTTTTTTGACTAATTCTTAATGATCAGTCTAGTGGCTAGTCTATGGGATTTCAGCGCTTTTCATCCTTATATAACAGAGGCCTATAAAAGGCCTCTAACCAATCCAAAAATATGCTATTTTTCCCCAACTGTGGCAGAAACATTTCCCAAAATGCAAGGTAAGATTTCCCTAAATCATGCAACAGATGGTTAAGATTTTGTTTACATTTTAGTATTTCCAGAGGAAATATTTGTCTGGTATTAATTTTTTGTCACATTATAGCTTAACAGCACACAGAACCACATGTGACACATTACCAGTCTAATATGCTATGGTACATGACCTGGATTTTAGTCTGTGTTTCAGGGGAGATAAATTTAATTCGTCTTTCAGTGTTTACTCTCGGTTGATTGTTTTTCCCAAAGTGGACAATTATCGCGCATAAATTTCCCAGTTTGAAAGGCCAAGGCCTCTTCCCAATTTCTTGATGAAAAGTCCTGGATTTGTAACTTATATAGTATACATTACAAATACTTTTATAAAGAACCATTCACCATGTCCATATAGATCTGTAAGAATGTCCATCCTTACCTAAATCATTGAACTGTGGTGATAGCCTGTCCTGCTGCAAATATTGGTTTCTTTCTCCATTAAATAAAAGATGATCATCATGATCAAGTTCATCAACCATTGACTTTCAAGTACCAATCTGAAATATGCATTTATATGTGTTGATAATATAGGTTTGTTACAGTGGAGGGATCAACTATGAGAAAATATCTGAAATGCAGACAACAATTTTATTTTATGAAAAAAAAATCACTACTTGGAATATACTATTTCTAGTTAATATTAATTTAACTCAGTATCAATAAATGGGAAAGTATAAATGGTCATTTTCTTAGTTATATAAAGTTCCACTGTAGATAACATAATGTATAATGAAGAAACATTTTTTTTAGTTAGCATCAATTTTGTAGTAACTGTATATACATTTAAACTCCTGAGTAAAATGATCTGGAACACATGCTTTATTTAATAAAAATGTATTAGTAATACATGAGAGCCCTTCTGAAAAAAAAATGTTAACATAGAAAATGTAATACTTTGGACTGGTGAATATTAAGTTATGACACCCCCCCCCCCCCCCAATGATTTCTGAACAAAAAGGAATAAGCTGAACAATAATGGTAGACAGTTAAACCGTTATATATCACAGGCAAAATACACATAGGAAAATGTGTGTAAAATTGTTTTAAAACTGGCCCTGCTGTTTCTGACCAGAACATTTTTAAAGTTTTCAATATTACAAATATGGATAAAGTGACAATTACCCCTGACACCCATGATTATAACAAAAAAAAAATAATGTGTACGGTCTTTATAGAAGGTCACAAAAGGCCCATTTGTGTGAAATTATTTCAAAACTGGAACAGCAGTTTCATATATATACATATCAGGAAAACCATGCCCTCTGGCACCCATGTGTTCATGCTCAGATGAGCTTAAAATGCATTTAATGTAAGAACATTTTTAATAATGTTTGAAGAAAAAAAAACAGTGAAATTGGACATGCATATAGAATAAGTAAGAAGAAAGGAAATTTGAATAAGTAAGAAGAAAGGGAATTTGCCTATTAACACAGAACATTCTGCTTTTTAATTTCAATATACCACCAAATAGTTTTGCATAAAAAAGGAGTTTTGCATATCTTTTTAAAATGTGTTTATTTTATAAATCTTTTTTTTAATTTAGTATAGTTACTTAGACATGCAGATGTGCAGAATAATAAAATGAGGGTTCCAAGAGACAAAACAGAAAGAAATTCATCATGTTCATCATATTTTCCAATTTGCAATCACATTTCAATAACATTTCAGTTACAGAATTAGGTATAATTATACTTGCTATCAGAAGTCTAAAAGTGAAGAGACTTAAACTGCATAAAAAAGTTTGATTAGTGTTTAAGAGATTTGAACCTGTTTGAAGATAACCATAGACTTAAAGTAACTTTTACATATTTTGTTATCTTAAAAGAATAATGATGCACACATTGTTATAGTAGTAATAGTAGCATGGTATAGTTCAATCTTTCACCTTCATTTTGGTGTGAGCGGGCACTGTGAGTGTGGCCAACTGGTTAAGGCCTCTGGCTTCAAATCACTTGCCCCTCATCAATGTAGGTTTGAGTTGACTAGAGGCGTAATTTACAGATTTTTCAATATATATGTTTACATATATTATGTACAAAACTTGCTGTAATGAGATTTTTTTCTCTGGGTTTAATGAATTGTTAATTATTACTTACTGTAACAGTAAAACAGAATTAAGTTAGCTCTGTGTAGTTAACTGTTCTTGTAAAAGGGGCGCTAAAAAGCTCTACGGAGCTTATGTTAATTGTTTCACAAAGCAAATGTAAATAAAAATTACCTTTACCTATTCCAGCTTGGTCAAAAAAATTCGAAATTCAGATTGTTCTATATTTGGGTGGTTTTCAAAATAATGAAGCAAAAGTGAGACATAGGGGTTGAAAATTCAAACCTATGTCTTATGGTGGTCACCTATTTATTATCAAATTTCAAGGAAATAACTTTGGGAAAGTGTTGAGAAAAACCTATCAGAAAATATTTCAGCCTTTAATTTGAAAGTTCAGTGAATTTCAATTGCAGTATGATGGGTGATAAATGTTGCAGTGTTTTATGATAAGGAAATATATTAACAGTTATATTTTCAACATATATGATAAGTAATAGGTGTAATGTGTATGGTTTGAAACTTATTCAATCAAATGTTTGTGGTTTTTAAAATCTACCTTTCTGCACAAATCTGACATGAAAATAAAATTTTACCTAGAAAAGTTGTTACTTAATGAAAATTAATTAACATATTATTATAAAACCTTTTTTTTTTTCTCAAATTTTGAATGTTTAAAACATGCCAAATTTCAAGAATGTCCAGTAATCTTAATTTCTAAAATTTTCAACTCAAAATTGAGTTATATTGCAGATGCACAGGGGACACATACTGAAAACCAGTATAATATTAATTCATTATTAGTTAAATGTTCATAAAAAGACAACTGGTGATCAACTTAGGACAAATCCTGTCAAACAATTTGTTTATTCTGCAAAATAAGTAAAAAACTGAAAATTTTCACAACAAACACATGCTAATTCAACAGCATGTGTTACTTTAAATGAAAAATAAGTGACTTTAAACATAACTAACACATTGAAATCATTTATTCTATAATTATGCACTGCTTATTGAGAGTAGAAAATGACAAAATGCCATGCATGGTAAAATGAAACAGTAAAATTCATACATACATTTATGTTACTAAAAAGATGCACAGGGGACAAACTGCAGCAAAATATATATTCATAGAATATGTTCATAGTAAGTAAAAAATTTTCAGCTACGCAGTATTCACTTGTGAACATTTACATATGTGGGTAAACTTAAAAGCTTGAGAAGCAAAAACTTGATGTTTCCACTTTTTAACTTGAAAACTGGTTACTTCTGAAAAAATGCAAACAGTGAATATTCAATTGTCCAGGGGTTCTTATATAATGGTAAATTAAATGAATGTCAAAAAAGGGTGCACAGGGGACATCACTTTTGGCTTTGTGAATGTTAAACAGTCCTTTATATGTGAAGTTGAAAGCTGCTTTTTTTTATCCACTGTAACTCCCTTTCAAGGAAAATAAAGTAAAATCTCATTTTATTTAAAAATAAAGTAAAAAAAAATCTGACACTTAACAACTAAAAAGTTGCAAAGGGGGCATTTTTGGGTGTATAGACATTCATCAAATGTCTAAGAAAGTTGATCTATTAAACAAAAAAATCATACTGTGTCTTCACAGCTGAAAGGATACAGATCTTAGAAAAACATTAGGACTTTAGAAAACTAATGGGGTTATGAAACTGTAGTGTTCCACATTTAAATTTTGTACTTTTTCACTATATTTTTGTGAAGAGGGTTCCATCACAAGATGTGAAATACTGATGAGAGTAAGGTGTTGGTAATGAAAAAAAAAGTATTTTGCTTTAAATGTGCAGAGTTTAAGCTTACTGGAACCACTCTCGAGTCCGCTTCCTGGAATAACTAGTACTAGTGTCATATGAGAAGTCCTGACCCCACTGGGGCTCGAACCCACGACCCCTGGATTGAGCTGAGCCAACAACTTATCCACTAGACCAGCACTCCCCTTACATACTACATAATTTAACATAAATCAATGAGGAACTCGTGCGGACGCATTGGTCGATAGGGCTAATACACTGTCCTACGGAGGTAAAGGCCCCAGGTCCGATTCCTGGCTACTCCCATTGCGGTGTGACCTTGGGTAAGGCACTTTATCACGATTGCCTCAGTCGACCAAGCTGTAAATGGGTACTCGCAAATTGCTGGGGGTAAGGTATAACTGGTTTTAACAGAATTTAAAGGGTCAGCAGCGATGAAAATTTTATCAGAAACCGATTCCAATATTTTGGTCTTTCTAGTGTTTAACACAAGTGAGGACATTGCCCATATATCATATAAAAAATCTCAATTATATCTCCTCTGTTCCATATGGATCCCGTTTTAAATTTTTGGATTACATTCCAACTGAATATCTAATTACGGATCACTTTTTTCGAATTTCATTATTTGAAAACAGCTAATAAATCACAATTACAGCTGCTTAGTAGACCTAGATCTATATTGTAAAATTATGTCACTCTGGCCAGTCTTTGGCTGAAGATTAAGTCTTAAGAGCATCCGCACTAGATGTTATTAAACTGGTTGTATGTAATCTACTAGATCCATATTATATGTGGAAACAGATAAATAAGATAAACAAGTGAATGTCAATCAAAAAGATTTAGAATCTACAATATTTTATTTCAAAAGTGCAGATCTACTTACTTTCGATTTCGCAAGCTCCGCCATCTTGTCTCTTCAGGCGGCGAATGATAAAATTAAAACGTGCGAATCATGCTTTTCTCCAAAGGTGTAATTACACTGATAACAGGTATTTGCCCATGGGTATGTCAAGCAAGTTATTAGAGTCTTCAATTAACAAGAAGTTTTACTGAAGAATAATAGGACAGTTTTGAAATAAGCAACTCATTATTTGCTCATCGCGGCCATGTTTTTCGTAGATTTTTAGACAAAAAGGTCATATTCAGAGCGTGCAAATCTTATTATTTTGAGTAGCTATTCACAAACAACAGTCCCAGGCACAATACTTAACACCTCTAGCAAGTTTTTAGGCCAATCTGATTCGTGAAAAAGATAAGTGATTGTGTTCTGCAAGTTTTTTTCAGAAGCACCATAAAAGCCGGTAAAATACGTCAAATTGGGCATATTCAAATCAATATATTTAAATTTCAGGAATATAAAATCAAAATCAAAATATGTAAGTTACAAAAGCTATCTTTGAGAATTTAATATGCAAAATTTTGCAAATATTGGACAAAGAATAATCATGTGGGTAGGTTTTGAAAAACATATATAAACCGTGGACCTGGTCACGACCGTGTGATAATCACGCTACACCGGTTTATCAAACGTGCAGAACTACATAAGTCGTTTCATTCAATTTGTCATTAGTTTAAGTGAAGCAGTGTGCATGATTTTCATAAAAAAGAAAAATGTTGACAGTCTTAATACTTTAATTTCAAGAACTTGATGAAACACATAGAAACTTTTTCACGAGTGTCTTTCTTTCTAAACTGAATTTATCAAACGAGATAATATGCGAGCGAGGCTCGTTATGAGCATTTTATCAATGAGTTTGTGTTTCCTTCCCGTTCTTATAAGTGAATCTTTGCTGTAATATATCCAGCAAGTAAAGCGGTATATTTAAAACGTCTATAAAGTTATCCTTTGGAAGCAAAGAGTAATATACATGATAGCAGACTTGTTTTGGTTCCGTCTGTCCGTGAGAGATAATGAAATGTATAACACCACTCACTTTCTTCTTCTTGTTACTATCAAAGGTACATCTATTAATTTTTGAGACTAGAATACGTTCAAAAATTTGAACGAGTATCTTTAATAAATGTGAATTTCAATATTATGTATGTATACAACAAAATGTCAAGTTAAATGCCTTCAAGGATGTAAATATGCCTTAAAATTCTTTAAGAATATAGTATTTACAGACTTTTTGGAACTCTTAAATTATAATTAAATTTTGTATTCATGTTTTAATTGTAGAATTTCCGATTGTGATGATGCTAGGTGCATGAGTGTGGTTGTGCATAAATTAAATAAAATTATCCAGCTTGATGCTGTGTGATTTATTGATACAGTGAAAAGAGCGCTGGTTATAAGGGCTGCAAACCTACACACATACTGACCATATAAAGAACAGGTAGCGCAAGCTTTTCATAGATTTTTAAGGGCAATCTATACTTTAGCATTTATATTTGTCAGATGTCTCAGTCACTGTCCTAGCACATATATCCCGACTAGTGTTCATTTCTAGATGATTTACTTAAATTGGTACTTTTTCCAGCAGTATCGGTCTAGACTGTATGCTACGGAGGTAAATATGACACCTGCCGTGGGCTCGGCTGGAAATAAGTTGTTCCATCCATTCCAGGTGAGAACTTTCGCCGACTACCCACGTTAAACAAGAAACTTTACCCTTACCTTTTATATGAGACTACTTTATCAAAGGAAAGGAAATATTTCTATAGTTCTGCCTGTAGCGCCATAATAGTATGGGAATTTAATGAAATTGCATAATTCAAGGTTTGGAATGAAGCAGGTGGAAAACTGGAACCATAACTATTCTGAATAATTTCAAAATCATCTCCCTTTGTGAACTTAAATTTTCACTTTTCTCTCCGGACAAAATCTTTTCAGCCATTGAGTGGAATTAAATGAAACTTCATAATTTACATGATACAGTGTAGCTAAGAGGACTAAAGGATTTTTTTTCGAAATCTCACACAATATTTCTTGTGCATTCTTATTGTAGTATATTTGCACGCCAATCATAAATTATATGTTATCAAACCAAATTTGCACCTGGATATTTATAGGCTCTGTTTGTATGTGTTACGTAATAAGTAACAAAGAAAACATAAAATCGAGACTTATATGTCAACAAACCTTTCTATTATTAGATCTTAATTCCCATGTGTTTAATTCCGATTTTATATGATAAACCAACCGTCATGGATTTAACTTGCGAAATACTGAAATGTAATTCCATGAATATGTGTTTAATATCAGCAACTGTTACGAGCACAACTTCGTAGGGAATTAATGGGTTTCGATGTGAGTTCCCGTTAAACAAATAATAATTTATGTTTTACTGCGAATTTATCAATATTTACTGAGAATTCACGGCTCCATCCGATGGGATGTTAAATGCTCGGTGATCGTTTATAAAAGACCAGTTCTCCGCCATTCAAGTCTCACACCAGAATATCACTGATCTGTTCGGTTTCTCTTAAATGTATAATACTTAAAGTTAATGTGTGCAATATTCTATATATTAATTGTGACCTATAGCATTTCGGACGAAGAAACAACTAATTGTCTGAAATATTTCACATGATTTGTTTTGCATTTTTATCGCACTGCGCGCTCTGCAAAAATTATATATGTACTATAAAATCAAGGTAAAATTTGTACCTGCTATTTATACGATCTGTTTGTAACGTATTCTGCAGGGAGAAAAATTAATAAGCATTGTCATTTGATACTTCGTCTTAATATTCTTATTTCTTCATATTTTAAGCAATGGATACCGGAATGGTAAGAATATAACATTTCTTTTTTTATTAAAATAAGCTTTCACAACGTTGCCGAACTTGAATTAAGCAAGATTGAAAGTCTAGCTGCGAACCCAATCCATATTTGTGTAATTGTATATGCGTCATTAAGATAAAAGTAAAGAATCGCCAATTACAATGCATTTACAATGCAAAGCCTCTATTTAGGTTGGAGACGAACAAGAGCATCTCAGAAATCTCCAGTGCCTGAACCGGGATTCGAACCCCGGTCCTCTGGATTGATAGTCAAGCGTGTTACCACTAGACCACCGGCCCACCTAAGCCTTATTAGGTCGTCATGTGTGAAACGTATCCAACTTGCTGTTGTTCTACATTAGAGCCCGTCCATTCCTGAAATATATGAGGACCTATAACTGGGTTATTTCTGTACACCAGCAAAACTCGAAATTGCCCTAACGACTAAATTGTGTCGTTGTGACTTAAATCATAACTGCTGTGTTAGTATCAAAACCTCCGCGTTAAAGATATATTACGCCACAAATATTAATAGTTAACTCACAGTATTAATGTAAACATCACTACTGGATGCACATACTATTAAACATGGTTTAAAACCCTGTAAAAAATCCATTAAAATAGGAAAAACCGTTAATTACCCCATTAATTCTTGCATTACTTTATTTAACAGGTTTCACAATATTAATGGGTTACATGTTAAAATACCATTAAAACACCCATTTTTGACCACGAATCATGCCATTAAAATTTAATTTGGTAGCTAAAAAAGTTAATGGCTTTGAAAAAATAGTGAAATTCTGTATATTTTGAATTTAATTTAACAGAATTATTCATGGCCCTTAAATTTTTTTAATGCCCATTAAATGTTCAGGTTCTGTACGATTTCATTTAAGAGTAAACTTAATGGCCCTTAACAGCAATGTGATGCCCATTAAGTCCTTCATTCTGTAAGATGTGATTCGTATATTTTCTTTTTTGGGTTTTTGGCTTGCACTCCCATTGAATGCTTATAATTCCAGTCCAATATTGTTCTATGTTCTAAAATGGACTTTATTCACCATAAATACATATTGCGCACACATCATCTATAATATATCATGATGTTATATTTAGTTGCATTAAACTTATTTCCCCTTGATGCAGTTACGCCTTTTTTTCAAATGTTTGCCATATTGTGTTCCTAAAAAAATCGGATTTATTTCAATGAAAGTCGGATAAAACATATTAATTTATTTGATAACATTAATCTACATTATTTTGAAATACTGTTGAAAAACGGCGTTAAACCCAAAACAAACAAACAAACATTATTTTGGTAAGGGTAAATATGTTTTGATGCATGCCACTTTTCTGTAACAGGGCCACAGGGACATAATGGAATTGCATCAAAACGAAGAACATATAACAGTTCTTCGAAGGTGGTGCATTCTTAAAGGTGTTGAACTGTCCCATAGTGTGGTCCCATTAGGCAGTCGTTTCACGAAAATCAAGGCATTCACCAGTTTAACGATCGTTTTTAGCAAGATATAGTTACATAATTTATATGGTGTTCCGTTTTCATGTGCAACAACTATTTCGTTCTATAATTTGATGGTGTTCGGATTTTTTTTAAACATGGACCTAATTATGTACATTTGTCCTAGTTTCTACTTCATAGACGTAAATTACCTTTTACAAGTTTGAATCTCAACCTCAGTTATCATTGTGCCAAACAGTTTATTGTGATTTTACTTAAATTTTCTCGTAGCAAGATGATTGCAAACCAGTGTGTGTAGTCCATGTTTTATCATTTCATTCCAAATGTTTGTTTGCACTATAACACGCATATATTTGAACAATTTATAAAAAGGATTATTGTAAATTTCTTAATCTTCAAATATTTTCTGGAAAAGCATGACTCATTGACTCTAGCAGAAGAAACACCTCATCCACGACATTTACTTGTTTAATGGGTTTTATCCAGTATTTACATTAGTAGATGATAACAAACTTATTATTCAGCAAACGAGTCTATGTTAAGTATTCGTTCTTTGACAGATAGTAATTTTTTATCAGAAATATATCCTCTTAACGGCCAAAATATAAGTGATAAAGTGACATTCCAAAAACAATAACTGAAAATATAGAAAGTTTTGTTTCAGTAAATGCCTAGCCCAATCTTTTTTAAATTTTTATCCTTGTAATATGGAAGTGCGAAAGTGCTCGGTATTTGGTTTCATACAAATGGCCTGAAAATAATAAACATGAAGTTTTTTCAATATTTTGATAAATAAATAACCCTAATAAATTGTGTATCTAGAAACATATGTTTGTACCTTGTGGTGAAAAGTATATTTCTTTATTTTCCTCCAATGATGAAGAACATATGAATCATACAATACCATTAAATACAAATAAGACAACACAACAGTATATACGAAATATATGTATATGAACAACAAATACAGTTGAGATACAAAATGTCCATAATTACATGCAGATAAAGGTCTGTAATTATAAAAATTTCGTTAGCAAATTAAAGTTTTCTTAATCACTCAGTTTATGAAAATGAGCATACATGAATGAAAAAAAAATCTTGTAGAATGGAAAAGACATAAAAAGTATATAATTAAAAGACATAAGTATAAAACTAAGGTCCCTCTAATACTAAAACGATATTAATATATAAATCTATTTTGATGTAAGCAACAATGAGCAATCCATCTCAGTCGAAAATATATACAAAAGCCCTAATCAAAACGAAAGCATTAAGACTATTACAATGTACAAGTACCTTGCTGTTATTACTATCATTGTTTATTTGCTGATATATTATGAATACAACTAAGTACATGTAATTGCTGATCTCACATAGAAATGAAAAATATTTTACAGCCAGTTCATCAGATGTGCACACTTTACAAAAGCTTAAAAACTATACACCCTGGCCTCGTTGCTCAAACAAAATGATGTGAACCACAAAACATTTCAATTATTTGTAAGTCAGGAGAACATGTACATAGTGTTTGAAAGTTTTTTAGCTCGACTATTCATAGAATAGTAGAGCTATTGGACTCGCCCATGCGTCGGCGTCCGCGTCTGCGTCGGCGTCCGCGTCGGCGTCCGCGTCCCGATTTGGTTAAGTTTTTGTATGTAAGCTGGTATCTCAGCAACCACTCGTGGGAATGGATTGAAACTTCACACACTTTTTCACTGTGATAAACTGACTTACATTGCACAGGTTCCATAACTCTGTTATGCTTTTTTACAAAATTATGCCCCTTTTTTGACTTAGAAATTTTTGGTTAAGGTTTTGTATGTAAGCTGGTATCTCAGTAACCACTTGTGGGAATGGATTGAAACTTCACACACTTATTTACTGTGATAAACTGACTTACATTGCACAGGTTCCATAACTCTATTTTGCTTTTTTACAAAATTATGCCCCTTTTTCGACTTAGAATTTTTTGGTTAAGGTTTTGTATGTAAGCTGGTATCTCAGTACTCACTTATGGGAATGGATTGAAACTTCACACTCTTGTTCACTGTCATGATCTGACATGCACAAAGCAGGTCCCATAACTTTATTTTGCTTTTTTTTACAAAATTATGCCCCTTTTTCAACATAGAAATTTTTGGTTAAGTTTTTGTATGTAAGCTGGTATCTCAGTATCCACTAATGGGAAAGGATTGAAACTTCACACACTAGTTCACTGTCATGATATGACATGCAGTGCAAAGGGTCAATAACTCAACTTCGCATTTTACAAAATTATGCCTCTTTTTCAACTTAGGAGTTTTGGGTTAAATTCTTATATGTAAGCTGGTATCTCAGTACCCACTAATTGAAATGAATTGAAACTTCATACACTTGTCCACTGTCATGAGCTGATAAGCACTATGCAGGTTCCATAACCCTATTTTACTTTTTTACTAAATTATGCCCCTTTTTCGACTTTTGTATTCATTCAAGCGACAAGGCTGTTGAATAGTCGAGTGTTGCTGTCCTCAGACAGCTCTTGTTTTATACCCAATGACATGATTTTGGAGAGTGTAACCCGTAACCTCATCTCTTCATTTGAAGGACAAAACAACAAAATATGTTTACTCAAGTCAATCGTTACTTGCTTACACTTCGTGCAGTGCGTTTCATATTTTCTAGGAAAAATCGGCACACTAAAATGAATGTGGATGTGCACTCAGTCTGCAGATATCTATAACTACGTCTAAAACACCACAGGTTACAGGGTTCAAAGAATTAATTTACTAGCATAAACTGATTCAGATTTCCATAAAAAAGATACGGTTTTAAATTTCCAGTCAAACTCTATTGTTAATTTCTATTGTTAATTTGACATTCCTTTTCCAGCTACTTAGATTAGGAAATATCCCTGTGTAGTAAAAATTTAGAATGTAATTTGTTAGATTATATTTTCCCAAAATCATGTAGATATCTAGTATAAATCCCTTTGATTTCCTCGGTGGTAGCATGAATGATGTTAATCGGTGTACGAGGACGTCTTTAACTTGGAAAGTACAGTATACCGCTAAAAACAAAGTTTATTGTTATAAAATTAAGAAATAAACAATATCCACTATTGATAATCTTTTAACGTTTAACATAGACATGTAAATGAAAGTATACCCTCTATTATATAATACACTTTGTAAGTGTAATGCGTGCGGATGGCATTTTGCGAACATTAGATGTCATGACAGTGTTGACTGAACAGTGTTTGCAACAAGCTAAGACCTTACTTAAATGATTTCTATACACTTCGAAAGAAACAGTATTGCGTTAACAAAAGCTCTTTGAAGTGCTATCTTCATTGAATGATAAGAAGAGTGTTTTATTCAAAATCCAACAGATTTGTACAATGTATAGCTCAAAAGTATTTTAAATTTCATCTTTAAAAAATTAAATTAGTCAGTGTCAATAAACTGTACTTTTGTACGCTTTCAGATCAATGTCCATGCATCAGACCCCGTAGCTTGGTAGTGTTTAAAATATTTTAGCATAATCATAGGCTGACATGCATCGCAATTGTTTGTTCAACGGTATTGTTAACACTTAATTATAAATTGATTTAAGCTGTTATGCGCCGAAAGTCGTTTGATCCTATTTATCATTAACTGGAGCAACGTGCATATCTTTCATAAAAAGGAAAATGTTGACAGTCTAAATGCTTGAATTTTAATTTCTTCTTACTGTGACGATTTGGATGCGCAATTTTCATGCTTATCTGATCTGCATATGCCCGGTCAGGATAACACATGAAGAAAAGTACTATAGAAAAGACGTATTCTACTTTTCTACTTTGATTTTAACTTTGTTTTGCCACGGACCACACACTTGAGTTTGGTCTGATTCTTGATCAATTGACTTGTCATATGTTTCCGCTACTTCACACGACGAACTTATATGGTGACTGTCACAGCAAGATTAAGTTCGCCAAAACAAGTTCTTTCTGTTTCCCCGAAAAATCAAACAAGCAAATTGTAATAAATATCATATTACCATATTAAACATACTATCGAAGTTATATTTCCACTTTAAATAAGAAAGAGATATCTAAAAAATAAGTTTAACATTAGTCGCTAATAGAAAATGCATCCACCAATCCATTGCGAAAATTTATTCAAGCCATCAACCTAGCAAAATCCAAGCTACAAATATGGATATTGACCGCGGCTGTGTACAATAAAACGTGTCTTGTAGACCCATCGTCGGTAAGACATTCGATATTATATATGAAAACATGAATATTCTATACTGGCTTTCGTCACTGTAATTGAAAAGATACCTTTTGTTATTTAATCGTAAGTTAAATCAAACTTAAAAAATGATAATTAAACACCATTTTTGAAAAACGAAACATAAAAATAAATAATGATGTTTTGTTTTCAAAAAAGGGTGATTTGAAATATTTTAAATATAATTTTTTGATGTTAAGTTTGATTTAACTAATGATTGTATTTATAAAAGGTATCTACTCATTAATAAGGATAGTTTGTTTTCAAAAACAGAGTTTAATAGTGATAAAATATTAAACAGATTTTGTAATGCATCTTTAATCATTGACCTAAGTCTTCAAGCATTCAATGAAAATAGATTTAAATGATCCACTCAATGAATGCCAGTAATGTAAACATCTGATTCAAATTAATGTACAGTTGATATCCATTCCGAGATATCGGTGAGCAAGTATTTCAATATTCTTTACGACTTGTATCTTTTATGTATCTTTTATTTAGCTCCGAGACGGTATCGTCGACTTGAATGTTGGTGGGAAATTGATGACGACATTTGTGAGTACCCTGACAAAGGAACCTAAAAGTGATACGCTGGCAAAGGGACCTAAAAGTAAGCTAGCAGTCATGTTTAGTCGACCTGAAGACATCCCGAAGGACAAAGACGGTCGCTGTTTTATAGACTGCGATGGTGAAGTATTTACATACATTTTAAACTTCCTCCGATCTGACACCTTACCACCACAGGAAAGAGCTTTAGAAGTGTATGATCTCGCTTCGGAGTTCAAACTTCAGTCATTGGTTGAACAGTTAGAACACTTCTATGCCATACAATACCGAAGCAAAATTGCCAAAATAAAAGAACATTGGAAAGGAAATGGGAACACTAAGTTTGAGCAACTGAAACAAGAGATTGTCGATAACATGCACTGCAGTCCCAGAAGAGATATTACAATATACGAGACTAGTGAGTCAGGCGGCTGCGACTTTTGCCCAATAAGTCCTGCCCATGTGTTTCTTCTGCCCGCTTCCAATATGTTTGAAAGGGGGAGGGCTGATGAGCGGAGGGCGTTACTTATATATGATTTGTGTGCACTTGGATTTGCAAAATCCATAGTTACTAAGAAAATAGATCGTAGATGCGACAATTGTAACGTCTTGTTTGAAGGCTTTGAGATCGTTCTCGTCGCACAATAATTGTAAATATAAAGCAAGGAAGACTTTCATGCACTTACGAACAAAACAATGACCAATTTTATATTGTTTTATAATGTTAAGCGGTACATGCTGATTATTGTTAATTTCGTTTTACTCTCGGAGGTACAATTTACGAGTTACAATTAAGAGACTGGAAAATGTTAAAAAGTATGTGAACAAACATTCGTTGAACATCTCTACATGTAAATTTCGACATTATGTATGAGTACAATATAAGGTCAATTTCAAAGAGCCATTTACTGATGCAAAAGCTACATTTACAGTACATTTTTGCATGTATATGAGAAAGGCTTGAGTGATTATAACAGTGCTTAAAGCCTTTATGTACTGATATGGTACTCTTACTGATATCGGAAGCACACTGTCAGACGACTTACTCAGCAACGTGTTAGGAACCGTGCGAAACTAGAAAGAAACAATACCAAAATTTATTTCAGGAAATTTTCGCTATGCAACCCTAAACAAAGCCTAACATATATAACATCCAAACACTGTATGACGATTTGTAGCTTTATTAATGTTCCTTAATGTTAAATCCACATCAAACACTTTGTATGAACATTGACAGCCGACAACACTTGTGAAAGTAATTCCCACTGTAATCCTTAACAAATGGATATTCATTAGAATCCAGTTTTCTTGTATTAATCCTTAATAAAACTTTCATTTTAATAAAACTTTTATTTTAATAAGATTATTGCAAAGGATTTTAGCTCCGAATATGACTTTTTTAATAAGAAATTAAATATAGATACTTTTTGTAGGAAAAGATCTGGTATTTGTGTTTTTAATAATGATGTTTTAACTAAATAATTATGTAAATTTAATGGTTATTGATTGTCAGTGGTATGAATCTATTGTAAGTCATTTGTAATTCTGTAAAAGAATGAAAGTTTCCTTATATTGACGCTATAGTATATAATATTATGTTTAATACTGATATTTGTAATTGGTTGAAACTCTAATAAACATTAGATATAGCTAAGTAGACTTAAATGCATTTCATTTTTTGATAAGTGTCCTGCGACGTTTCCGGCAAACGCCGTCTAAGAACGAATTATTGACCTGGACTAACCCATGCCACGTGACATAAGTTTGTAAATCAGATTACTTGATAACGCGTTATAGGTTACAACACACCAAAAAGCTGTTTTTCTTTATTCTATATAAAATTGACATATTTCAAATACCTGCAGCACACATCGGGACACATTTTAAATGTCTGTAACTTACATTTACTTGAAGAATATTGTCAGTGCTGAATAATCAAAAGAAATGTTGGGATGATATTTGATGCAAGAAAAATATTTTCAGTCAAACACACAAACTGTAAAATCAGCTAAAAATGAGACCCAAAGCGTAGTGTTGTTGTATGGTCTAAGTTTCCATGACAAATTGTGTCATGTTATCAGTTCAATATGAAAATGCTACCTACAGGTCAAGCATAGATCTGAGTGTGATTTTAGCAAATCAATTGCAAAGAAATAAGAAATACAGAGCAAAAAACTGAGGACTATTTGTATCCGCCATTATGCGATTACCATTTTCATTCGCGCTATTTCCTATTTTGTGTCTGTATGCCTATAGATAATTTATTTAAATGAAAAATTTATGCAACGCTCTGCCTGATTGGACGAGAGTGTCTATTTTTTTCACTCTACGTTTCGCTCAGTATATTTAGCAAGAATATTGATATATATCTTAAAATGAGTAAGAAAATTTAATAAATATTATAAAAACCTGTTCAAATACCAACAGATATAAATTTACAGAGAGAGCTGAATGAGGTCTGCGTATCCCATGAATAAGGGTGTGATTATCCGATTAATTAAAGTCTCCAAGGCATATAAGTGTCTTCCGGACCACTGTTGTAAATATTCGTCGTTACGGTAGAAAAACGAAACAAAATTGTACCCATTCGAAACCTTTGTGAAAAATTAAAAGAGAACCATTTAAATTATTAAAGTGTCGTGTTAAGTTTTGCTGTTTGCAAAATGTTAGATAGAGTATCACAAATGAAATCCTCATAATCTTCTTGTCTCATTACAATTCGCCGAATTTCTATTTAAAGGTATTTCTTGTTTTCAAAATGGATTGAGGTATTAAAATGAAATTAAATTATGTGACTACATTTATTCAAGTTTGCTGCCCGTTTGATATGTTATTAACAATTGATCCTTTAACCTTTAGCCTGTTGGCGGCAAGTGATTTTGCATTTGCGACCAGTGCAGCCTAAGACCAGCTTGTACCAAGTTGATCATGGTCTGCACTGTTTGCTGTTCAGAAGGTTAATTTTCAGTGAACACCCATTTGAGTAAGAAATGGTATTAACCAAACAGAATGATGGACCAGTCCATTTTAGAAATTAAAGTGTAAAGGTTAAAATAGTTGTAATATCTTAAACATTTAATAAATGTATTGGAAAAAAACTAAGTATTGCGCTAAAAGAATATTTGCATGAGCACGAAGAATTTGATGTAGCCTTTTTGCTGTTTAGCAGCTAAACATTTGATTAATATACGAAGTACACTTAATTGCTAAGGGTAAAATAGATATTAATCTACCCTGGTGACAAAGGTGTACTACATCCTCAATACATTATATTTCAAATATTTTGTAAATAGAAACCAGTACACTTCATACTTATTGCTGGCTTGTATTATTATGTACAAGTTTTCTTCTTACCTGTAACGGTATGTATTTATAATCATAAACGAATCATCATTACAGTTCGCCCAACTTCCTCTGCCAATGGGAATTGCTCCGTTTCATTCAAATCTGGCCATTATATTTCACATACAGTTGTCACATCAGCTGTACGTATTAAATCTAATGGCGAACTGTAAGACAGTTATAAGCTGAATACAGAAACAACGCTCGCTCGAAATTAATATCTTAAAACTGTTGTATTCAACTTACAACCTATACTTGTAAATTCCATTGTTGTATAGGTTGGTGGTCTTTTTTACCATAATAAAGATAATAATTTTATTGCATGTATCTTTTATAATATCTGTTTGTGATTTTTTTTACATCAAATCAGAGTTTTTTCTATAAAGGATAGCTGCCTTTGGTGTTCGTTGTTCATGTAAAGAGAGAAAATTCCCACTTGTCAAAGCAATATTAATCGCTGTATGCATATGGAATATCGGTGGCGAGAAGTCTGTGATAGCCAAAATGAAAATAGCAGTTACTTTCCTTGTAATAATGATGTTTAGTAATAAATTAAATCTCTCCTATTTGATTGGTTTGAAACTGGTTTACAAATAGGAAAGTGGTTATATCTGTACTTTTTCTTTACTAATGTTGTATTCAGCTAATAACGACTTCATTCTAATTACATGGAAGCGCTTCCCTGTTTCAGGGGCTTGTAATTAATATATGTGTACTTATTGAGAGACGATGGACAAAAATTTTGTCTGGTGATTTCCATTCGTCGTGTTTGGTCACTAGCCAAGCGTACTTTTTTCAAACCATACAACGTTAGGAACTTATAATTCATTGTCATGGATTTAAGGAAATTAAGCTGATATCTAGCATTTCTTCTCTGATATTTGAAATTATATATTGTATGTATACAAAGAAAATGCATGCGTTTGCCTGTCATACTAAACATGCTTATTTCCAAGAGATTGAACGTTGTCTTCGTCCATATGTCGGGAGATTCTGCATTATGCTTTTAGGAAACCAAGATATGGCACGAAACGTGTAAGAAACTATTTTACATGCAAATTTATAGGTAAGCCTTCATGTCCTTTCAAGTGTGTTTGATTAAGCGTGTTTAGACAGCAGTACGCTTACGTTTCGCCACGGAATACGCATGTATAAAATATGTGTTCACAGCATGTAATCTCCATGTCAGCACACGTTTAGTGAACTGTTAAAACAACCCTTGAAAACAAGTATCATCTTTCTATCTATGATCATAATTTATAATGTCAACACTAAAAGTCAAATAATTTCTCTTCAATTTTTATGTGTAAGTGTAAAACCGAAAAAAAATATGCAGGCATTACAGATCTAAAGTCATCGAGCAAAGTATAATAGTCTGTTTTTTCACTATTCATGATAATTATAAAAGTTTGCCAGAGCAAGACCGGCTCTGAACCAAAAACAATGAGCTTGAGCCTCTTTTTCCGGTGTCCTTGTATTACTTCACATCAACAGACTCAATTCATGTCTCCTTTTTTACTTTTCAAAGGTAAATTTATAGATTTTATTAAAGAAGAGGGCCATTTACCTATTTAGTGTACGTATGCCTTTTGGATCTCAAACATATACTGTGCTGAATCGGTCATAATTTCCCTAGTTTGTACACAAACATATTAGGGCACCAATCTTTTTATACTAAAAAAAATACTTAAATAATACAAATGTCTGGACTGTTTTGTATATGCTGAACATCGCGTATTTGTACAACTTAATGTTTGAGGTTTACTAAGCTGTTGTTACACATTATTACACATCGTTTACCTTGGGTATGTACTTATCAACAATGCCTGCGCTTTGAACAAATTTTGACATTTTAACAATTTTCCAACCTGCAGTTTCTTTTTTGTATAATTGCATGTGACAACGAAACGATTTTCGCCGCCATTGGCGGTCCGGTGCAAAATAAATAAGGTAAGTATTTCATCTTACTTTAAGTGATTTCGAATTAAATTAAGCATTTGAGGCGGGAGAAGTAGAGGGTGATAAGGACATTTCCTGTCTAGATGACTCTTTGATACTCGTTTAAGTGATTCAACAAGAGCGGATGCAAAAGGGGCGCATTATTCTAATTACAGTTTCGGCTCGCTTCGATCGAAAACCTTTATATCAGTAGCATTTATAATTCATGAAGTGTTAGGGCCGGCCGACAGGAAAACTAAAAACAAAAGCTGTCAACTTGTTAGAATGCTTTTTAAGGATATTTATAAATGAAAGCGTGACATTTGGCCATATTTCAGACTCAGACTACGTCAAATATACGTCGGATTGTACATTTGAGGTAGATTTGCCAAATATTTTCCTAGTGGAAAATTTGCCCTCTAATCCTGGATCCGCCCATGATCGAAATAAAATGGAACTCTGCTTGAGCAAATGGTATACTGGAAGCAAAGAGGTGAAAAGAACGACCTTATCTATACATTATATTTCGAATTATTCAATATATGTGGTAGCATTAGTCTAAAATAATGAAGGAAGTATTACAAATTAAATCTCGAGTGATATTTTATCTTTCATGTCAATCACTGTTTATCTGCACGTTCCTAAAAAGAGATGCATTTGGATATTTATACGACCAGTTTTGGAAAAACAAATGTATTCAATATCCATTAATCTTCATATTTCATGCAATGCTAACCACAGCGGTAAGAGCATTAAGTTTCTTTCATGAATTTATCATAAAATAATATAATGTTATTAATCAAGCAGTTTCTTATTGGCCTTGTTATTTGTCCAAGGGTTGTCGTATTGGCCCGAGGACAAATAACTAGGCCAATATGAAATTGCTTGATTAATGATAAATTAAATATTATTATTATTTCGACTGTTGGCGGTAACAGTATAAGAACTCTGTGAGTTACCTTATCGCAGCTATGCACGTTCAGGTGAAAAAGCTTGACAAGTTGTTTAGACTTATTTAAGAAATTATAATCATTTTAGCCGGTAAAACAGAATGAGTTGTATGTAGGTACTTGAGAATAATTTTGAGAGATATTTTTGATAAGACATGATCAAGAGTAACTAGAACTTACCTTATTTTTGAATTCCTATTTATTTTATTTAGTGAGTTATCTTAGCATTTGAACTGTGATAAAAACTTCTTTAAGTCATTTTCTTTCAGGCTGCAGGCAACGAGACACAAAATTGTACACATATGTGTTTATCAAGATAATAGAACCAACCAAGCACAAATTATACACTCCCATTCTCGATATCGACATTATAGGATAAATCCCGTTTTCCGGTATTAACCACTAATAATAGCCCGTTGCCGGTTTTACGGTGAGGGGGCATCGGCCATTACGCTAAATGGCGGTAGTGTTTAGATTATCCTTTTTTCAAGTTTCAAACAAAGAAAATGAATAAAAAAATATTGCAAATTATCATTAAACATTGTTGTAATTAAGATGTAGCAAAAATATCCTCAAAGTTTGCTTTATTTTTGAAATTTTATCTTTTATTCTACACTGCCGCTTCCGTAGCTCGATACCGAAGGTTTGAAATATTATTCGCATTTTTTAAGGTAAACAGGTTATTTTTGCAAAAACAAATTGTTGCCGAGGTCTTAGAATAGTATTTCCATTGTGAGAAAGTAAGAACTTTCCTAAATCCTTACCTTCTGGCAAAAATAATCGCTAATATTGTACACGGTCTTTATATCGGTTAGTCTCGCCAGCCCCCTGACCCTAATTACGGAAATACCGGAAAACGGGATTTATCCTATAATGCCGATATGGTCAATGCCTCGTTTAATTCTTATCCGAAATTGTTTGCAGTTCACAACTGACACTCTTGTTCGCCAATTTATTCATCCACTGTCCAGCATTTGAATCGCTATTTATCATTGCACAAATAGTCCCCACTATCAAAATGTCTGTTAAAGATAAGCCTCAACCTTTTAATTAATCTGAGTTTCCGTATTTTCACATTATTGTCCTTCACAACTGCCAGAATTTCTGACAGGAAACACTTGCATTTTACACAATACCGAATAAGCGAAAGTATCGTTGTAATCTATGAAGACGTACATCCCTCTCAATCATACTTGGTTATTACATGAACATGCAAGATGATTTTTTGTCAAAATTAAAAAAGAATGTAATCTATAACTCTGATGTAAAACAAAATGGCGTCATTTAAAAATCTAACGAAAGTGACTTCTCCGTATTGGTCCTCTCCTTTGAACCAATCAAAATGCTTGAATTCCGTATTGGCCATGTTTTTCTCGTATTGGCCCTGTTTTTCTCATATCGGCTCAGTTATGCTTTGTATTAGCTCTGTCTGTTTCATATGATGTTTGCAATTGATCTTATACAGTGTGTAATATCGTAAAGTTGAAAAAGAATCTTGCCTAATTACATCATTATCATATAATATTTACATCTAGCCATGTACTAACACTTGTCATTACAAGTACCTGGAATATGAATCTTAGTATTATCAAAGGTACGTTAATGTATGTACGGTACGCGCACCTGCTGCATCAGGCCCTCGTTTACACCGGTTTTACACTACTTTGAGCTCTGGTAACCTTTTTTTCTAGTTATTTAGACCATATTCTACAAAACTGGAGCCTGTTTACGCATTTCGTGCGAAGAAAAAGCTATTTCACAAGAGTCCTTGAATTTGCGATGATCGTACGAAATTGCGACTTTAAGACAATATTTGTAAAGTTAAAATAGCTGTCGCCTGGATTTCACATAAATAGCAATACAAAAATGCTTAATATGTTTCGCCATGATTCCTTTAATTATTTCAAAATAAGTCATTTTAGTTGAAGAATGGAAATATTTGATCATATTTATTCGTATAAATGTTCTCACATGGCAACCCATTTTTTTCGAAGGATGTGATACCTGTTCGTAAGATAGTTCTGCACGTTCAGGGAGAAAGAGACATTTCAAGCTTATTTTAAGAGACAATTTGGAATATTTCAATGTGTCAAGTATAATACTTTATCGTTAGGAAGAGAGTACCTTTGCCGTTTCAATATGCGTAGTTACGCGTTGTCCTTATTTCTTAAAGTCATTTTCATTTCCGAAGTCCAGTCGTTTTTCTGTGTAATCAGGATAAATGACTTTATCCAATTACACCAGGTTTATCAAACGTGCCGGGCTACCTTAATAATATTTATAAAAATAATAAATTATCTGTTTAAAGGGGGTAAAAGTCATTAAGTTTCATACATAACATATAAATCCTATTTTCAATGAGGCCTTCAAACAAACACAATACCATTTACACATGAAAAATGCCACAGTTATTCCATAGAGCAGACTTGTAAATGAAGATAAACGCATGTTGACAATGTGAATCTCTAAATAGTATAAATCAAAAGAAAATTTCTAAGTAAATATTTAAATGAATTTACTGTACTAGCATTTCTAATTAAGTAAGGTATATCTTTCCAAATTTCTACAGCCATAAAAGAAACGAACGTTAAAGAAAATTAGTTTTAGGTCGAAGGTGCTGTAGATCAAAATTAGTTTTAGAACGAAGGCTACACGGCATAATCACAATAAAGTGCACACGTATCATAAAACTATGCCATTTTATGAAGCGGTAGGAAATGAAAATCATTTATAATTTTTATACTCTACAATGTCTTATGCATCAGAGCACGTAGTTGGAATAGCACAAATGTATCCACAAAGTATCAAAATTTTGACTTGTTTACACCTACTACCACCAGGGGCCGTGTCCTACACACTTATATCATCAGAAGGCAATTGAGTATTTTATTCGTTTATTTCATAACAAACGATGGTAACATTGATACTGGATTTTGTATATGCATAATTGAGATCAAATCAACAGTCAGGTATTAAACAAAATGTGTTTAAAATAAAAAAATAACTGAGCAAATTTCATGTACCTGTACTTACGGACCAAGCTAAAATAATGTTACAATAACGTAAATTGTTTAAACATCATGTTCGTATGAAATTCATATGAACAATATTTCATGTGTACATTTTATAGTTCTGAAAATTTACTTATATGGTGCAAGTCCACGGCTACCTATTGAAGTAACTTTAATATTTGCCAGTTGCCATTCTGGCATATATTTCATAAAGTCGCACGGTTGATTTGAACAACATTCATGGCAGTAACAACTTTGCGATTTGGTGTACAGCTTATTTATAGCACCAATTGACCTAACGCAGTGAATCTTCAGTATAACAAAAACTGTTTTGATATTTTTAAATTTTTGTCAACGGTTTTCTGGTCAATGAACATAAACTGTCTGCGTGATAAGCTACTTTGCGTGCTTGTTGTTTTCTGAGTAAAGTCTACACTTAACCTGCTATTACAGAATTTCATTAGGTCTTCTGCAAATGAAATCATTGCCTTGCTACCAATGAAAGCTTGGTAACAGGCGCATTTCACAGTCGCCCCAAGTCCATCACATACAGATTTACCATGACTTGTTTCATCAAAATTAAATATTCTTATTGTTATAATTAGTTGCTCACTTTTGAGCAAGTAGATGTTAATGAAATGGCTATCTAACACCTGACTTGAGAACCGTTGTTTGTACTTTCTCGTTAATAACTGTTTAATGCTTTTATGCATGGTGTTTTCGAACAACAATTTTTTTTATGTGTTGATTATTTTTTGCTTTTATAATTAGTAACTGCAATTTATTGTGTATATTTCTTAGTAATGTATGAACGATATTTATGTTTTTATAATTACATTTCTGCCTACAATATTCGATTTTCAGTATTTTGAATAAAACGTTTTTTTTTAAATAATATTGATTAGGTAACAACCTTTTAAATGTCTATTCCATGCTACATTTTACCAAAATGAAAATTATGACATTGTATGATGAAATGGGTAACTTACTGAAACATCTAATTTTGAGGGGCACAGGGCCGTGTGTTACACAAACTACTTTGAATCGCTTCATTACAGCTATACAAAATCAGAAAGTTAAAAGTTATGTACCCTATCTTATCATTCAAAGACATATTTACACTGGTAAGATATAAATACTTAAACTTTACTGGAAGCAGGAAATCTTCATAGGGGTTGTGTCCTACACGATGTTTGTGGACAGCCCAACTGCTGATTTTAACACTAAATGTTTCAATTAAATGTGTCTATAGACCTTAAAAACCATTAAAAACGTTTACATTGAGAGAACGTTTTGTATACGTATCACACAATATGCCTTAAGCGCTGTAATTTTTTATTCTGTTACTTCCCAGGTTTTTCCATATTCTGGTATTCCTGTGACAGTAATCAGATGACATGTCATGCGTGTAAATCTTAGACCAAACAACCCTTTCTTAGTTTTGGACATTAACACATCTTTTAATTAATACGTGAAATGTATGTGTATATCTTTTCATCTGATTTTAGGTAAATGTGTTGAAGAAAAGAAAATAGTTTTGAATTTACATTTATTCAGAAGGCTGCAAAAATGTTCTGAATAAATTCAAAATATCCGCCTTTTGTTTCGTACCAGCAAACAAAAGAAAAGGTATCTATTTCCAATGTATATACCATGTTGTTGGACCCGACCACATATACCATGTTGTTGGCCCCGACCACATATACCATGTTGTTGGCCCCGACCACGTCAAGATTGCCAATGTAAGCATATACAACATTATTTTTTGATAACGGGTTTAATTTATCTTTTTCGATTGTTATTTAAGCATTTACCTCCATTCTGTATTTTAATTAACTTCAATAAATAAATAAAGTCGCATGTTTTCTCTGTTTCCATACTGAATAATAAGTAGTGAGCATATCAGGTCTGAAATTACGCAGATCTCGTGCTCTGTAGTGAAATCAAATTTAGCTTTTATTATGGTATTGCGTTTGCAATAACACTTTTTACGCAATTTAATGAACAAACTTGAAAACGAAGTTTCATTTTTCACTGTCAAGGAGGCTAGTCATTTCAACTCCTGAGGGAATTGATGCGGAACCTGGAATTAGTCTTTTGGCACAAAGATTTTTTGTTTATATAAATATTTTCCTCAGAACTTGAAGGCCAGAAATATACAGAAGATACTTTTTTCAAAATATTATTTGTTACGCATTTGTTATTTAAAAACTAGTTAACATTATAAAGATAGTCTTGCATTGGGTTGTTTGCTTAAGAACATGAAAAAGCTAAATACGAGTCTTGTGGCATAAGCAAAATGGTTCAACCTACCTACATACATACATACATACACATTTTGCTTATTATATATGATAGTGGTTAGAATTTCCGTCATGCTGCTTTGTATGGCAGGCGTACATGCATACATATATGTATGTATGTATAACTGATGCGTAACAATTTGGGTAACCAGGGACATGGTTGGGGTGGAGGGGGGCGAGATTACAATGTATGAAAGGCGGAACCTATCCTGCAGAAGCGGGTACAGGGTCCCTCTCCCCTATATAGTTCATATGTGAAGGAATTTTTAGGTAACAATCTTCTAGTAAATGAGGTTTCAACAACATTGTTTCCTTATATCATTTTTAAAATCGCTTAGGACATAAAAGTTTGTTTTAACCATGATGCACCTATTAATATGCTCAAGGATGTAAATACACCTCTAAAAATGTTGTGGCAGCACTTTATCTCTTGATTAAATACTTGACTGTTAAGTATTCAATTGAGAGATAAAGTGCTGCCACAACCTGTTTGTTCAATTATTCAGTTGAGTGATAAAGTGCTGCCACATCCTGCTTGTTCATAATCTTTTATTTCTTAACATTAAAAAAAACTTGCAAAGACAGCAAATTAATACCAAAACAGTCTTACATAATTGACAAAACTTTGTTTGCATATTCAATTTTCGAGAGTTATGTTAACAATTCTTAATTTTTATTATTTTAATTTTCTTCCGTTTAATTTCGATTTCATATAAACCGTCATAGAGTAAATTAGTCCCCTACTGGTTGAAAACTAGTTTCGGGGACTATATGAATGCATTTTTCCGTCCGTCCGTCCGCAATTTCGCGTCCGGTCAATAACTCTGTCATCCATCAAGGGATTTTAAAACAACTTGGTACAAATGTTTTCGATGATGAGGCGACGTGTCATGCGCATAACCCATACCCCTAGCTTAAAGATCAAGGTCATACTTGGAGATCAAATGTCACCAGGGCTTTTTTTCCTGTCCGATCTGTAACTGGATAATCCTTGAAGGGATTTTAATACTGCTTGGTACAAATGTTCCCCATAATAATATAATATGTCATGCTTACCTTTCAGACCCCTGGCTATAGGTTCAAGGTCACACTTAGCGGTCAAAAATCAACTGGGATTTTTTCCTGTCCGATCTGTAACTTAATAATCAATGAAGGGATTTTAATATTTTTTCGCACAAATGTACCCCATAATAAGATAATTTGTCATGCATAACTTTCCGACCCCTAGCTACAGGGTCAAGGTCACACTTAGAGGTCAAAGATCAACTGGGATTTTTGCCTGTCCGATCTGTAACTCAATAATCAAAGAAGGGATTTTAATATTTTTGGCACAAATTTACCTCATAATAAGATAATTTATCATCCATAACTTTCAGATCCCTAGTTTAAAGGTCAAGGTCACACTTGGCAGTCAAATGTTAACATGACATAGGGTCTGTTTTATGTCCGGTCCAAAACTCTGCCATCCATCAAGGGATTACAATATTACTTTGCACAAGTATTCCCCATAATCAGATGACATGTCATGCGTGAAACCCGGACCTCAAGCTCAAAGGTCACTGTCACACTTTGAGATCAAAGGTCAATAGGGTTTTGTTCCTGTCCGCTCCATAAGTTTGTCATGCAAAATAGGATTTATATATTAGTTGGCACCAATACTCACCTGGATGAGACGACATGTCGTAGGCAAAATTCGAGCCACTAGCTCAAAGATCAATGTCACAGTTGTAGGTCAAAGGTCCAGAGTATTTTTCCTGTCCTGTCTAAAACTCAACGATTCATGAAGGGATTTTTAATATTACTTGGCACAAATGGTCCGCATAATTAGACGATGATTCTTGCGCAGCACTCAGACCCATATCTCAAAGGTCAGGGTCACACTTAGAAGTCAAAGGTCAATATGTGTTTTTCCTGTCTGGTCAATAACTCTGTCATCCATTAAGAAATGTTCATATTATTTGACACAAATGTTCCCCATAATGACACAACGTGTCTTGCGCAACACTTATATCCCTAACTTATAGCTTAAGGTCACAGTTAAAAGTCAATAGGGGTTTTCCTGTTTGATCCTTAACTCTGTCATCCATTACGGCATTTTAATATTACTTGACATATTGTTTATACATCATTGGCAGATATCTGATCATTATGATATACTGTATTAGAGAAAATAAGTTAACTTTGTATTTCATGGCAATAGTTCATTCTCTTGTTTGCTAAGTAATTCCATGAATGTTGAGATTATCATTAGCAACCTCTATGGGCATAACCTCGTGATGAATTTGCGTGTTTCGGCGTGAGTTCCCGTTATACAATCAATATTCATTAATATTTACTGGGAATTCACTGCTCCATATGAAGGGATGTAATATTACATATTAGAAACTTTAGTTAAAGTCAAAGTGTTAATTTTCCTACGAATTTAAAGGCTCATAATGCTTTTGTTTACAATGTGGCTGCCACATATTTTGTTATGGGCATAAAATATACCTATTTCTTGTTAAATCCTATTTTCAATTACTGTTTTCTCATAGATTTGCCAAAGGTTTGAATATAATTAATGAACACAGTAGAAAGCATAATCTAATCCATTGTAAATGATAACCCCATTTTAAGGGTCTAAATGCATAGGTTCATGTGTAACATTGAAACATAAAATTTAAAGCCTTATGGAATTTGAATGACTGAGTCTTACCATACTATGTGTTCCGAGGAACACGTGTGAAGGGGTTTCCAGAAGAAGTCTTGATCCGAGTTGCATGCAATAGTTCAACAAAGGTTAGCCATAAATTGATTTTTCCCAGGTCCAGTTTTTATATAGGTAACTTGGTATGAAAATTACTGAAAAGAACAGACGTAATGTTAATACGAGACGTATTGCACAATTTCACGTGATATTTGTTTTGAAAATTATCGCACTATATTTTGCATTATCTGCATTAATGTTGTGCTATAAAACCCAGGTAATCTTTCTACCTGGTATTTATACGATCTGACTGTCACGTATACCGGTAGGGAAAAATAAATACTGATATTGCGTTTTAATATCTTTTTATTTCCTATTTCAAGCAGTGGATACTACAATGGATACCGCGATGGTAAGAATATAATTTTTCTTTTTTTTTTGTTTTATTATAATAGAAAAAATCTTTCACAACCCAGCCGAATTTAACTATTTTATGCAAGATTAACAGTCTATCCATGAACCCGTCATTTATTCTGTTGTCGTTCATGTGTGATGAAGATAAAAGTAAACTATTACCATTTAAAATGCGAAGCCTCTTTGCACTGTTCCTTCCATCTAGAAGTTGTGGGCGCCGGCTTCTATTCGCTTGCTTTTCATTTCTGTGGGTTCGAACCTTGACCGATAGTCGTTATGTGCTGAAGCCATCCAACTGGGTTACAGGAAGTCGATGCTTCTACATAAGAGTCCGTTCGTGCCTGAAAAAATTCAGGGATGGAATATTGGGCTATTCTTCCACCCGAATAGCTCTGTCTAGGTGGTTTCGTTGATACTTTGTACATAACTGCTTTGGATGTTGATATCAGAGTTTTGCCTTAAAGGTATATCATACCAAAATTTAATATTTGAAAATATGAACAGTTACCACACGGTATAAATATAAACATAAAATAAACATGTTTATGTGTATGAATTTTGTAATTGGTGTCGTAAATACTACACTTAATGTATTTCGGATAAGGCATATAAAGCCGTAGTACCCACATATATCAACTTGTGGAAAGATTCGTAAGCAAGAATTTCCCATATATCTCTCTCCAGATCAATGGCTAGGTTGACGTAAACAAATTAGCAGCCATTCAAAACGTTTATAATAATTCAAATATGTAATACGTTTGAAGTGTTTATGAAAAAGATCTTTATTTTACATTATACATTTATTACTACTAACATACAGAAAATATAGTAATTAACATGCATTGATCATATATGTGCAAAAAGAAATAATCAGTAAAACAATAAAACAGATCTGTGGTACATTTTACTAAATTACTCAAGTAACTTAATCAACCATAGCTAATTAATCGAACACAATTTTGCTAAAAATTGGCTTTAATCACTACTGGATGCACATGCCATTAAAAGAGTCATGGAATTGGCCTCAATTGTTTCAAACGTTTTTAACAGAGTTTTAACAGGTTACCATTGAAATTCACCCATTACTTCTTACTATTTAATGGGATATTCATGACCGTAGTTTTAATGCCATATATTAAAAAGCCATGAAATAAGTACATTAAAACCCTGGTTAAATATACCTTGTTAAAATGATTTTGATGACCATGAAAAGCTGCTTAAAATAAACCATTAAAATAAGTTTTTTAATACACTGTTAACGGCCGTTAATTATTAAAAATAGATTAATGGTCTCTTTAGATGTGTCCGATTCAATTTATATGAGTTTGTAATATTTTCACGGTATATCAAATTAATGGCCATGAAAATTTGCCATCAGAATTAGACATCTTAAGATAATCAACTTCATATTGATATTTGCCGTATTGATTTAAACTACGTATTTCTACACACGTAAAAGTATCTATACATATGTACTGTTATGTAATATGCTAGAAGTATATTTGATTCTTCTTTTTTCTCTCATTATTTTGTAATGTTAACACATGTAACAGCCTCGTATAAATATTTGTCATACTGTATCATCATTATGTCATATATTCATATGAAATTTGAAAATAAATGGATATTGTATTGTTTTGTGTTGTACTGAGAAGGGATTACAGGTACCGGTTTAAAAGATCAAGTGACCATGTTGGTAGTTTTAACTATTCAATATTTTTATATTGACAAACATTCTGACCAAGTTTTTATTGGTACAGACGTTAGGCGTCAGGTGTATTCAAAAAACAACTGTTGATGACAATGTCAGCGCACAATGAGCGATCACAATTTAGCTCACTTTCAGTACTTTGTGCTCAGGTGCATGCACTTAATAGCAGCTAATAGCGAATGTTTGAGGGATTGCATCACAAGTAGCTCCCCCCAATCAAGCGTACCACACTCTTTGAGTCATTGAAACGAAGAAGCCATTGATCTGCCCATGCCCCACATGAATTTCAGACAGACTGTAAATCTTCACAATCATGTGTACTGTTCACTTCTCTATAAACCTTAGTTTCTACTCGAGGATTGGAAAATTTGAAAATATAAACTGGTCTGAACACATTTTATAATGTAAATTCCTTACCCCACCCACTATCTTATACAAATGCTAATTATTTGGACAGGAAAAACAAAAACAGAAAAAGTGGCATACATCAGTACGTATTTACCCTTTACCAAAATAATGTTAAATGATGTTATCAAAGAAATTAATATGTTTTCATCCGACTTTCATTGAAATAAATCCGATTTTTTGTAAGAACACAATTTGGCAAAGATTTGAAAAAAAATGGCTTAACTGCATCAAGGGGAAATACCTTTACTGCAACTAAATATAACATCATGATATATTATAGACGATGTGTGTGTAATATGTACTTATTGTGATTAAAGTCCATTTTAGAACAATATGGGACTGGAATTATAAGCATTCAATGAAACGAGTGCAAGCCAAAAACAAATAAAAATTAAATATTGTTCGTGCTTCTGAAAATATACGAATCACATTTTACAGAATGAAGGATTTAATGGGCATCAAAGTGCAGTTAAGGGTTATTAAGTGTACTCTTAAATGAAATAGTACATAACCTGAACATTTAATGGGCATTAAATTAAATTTAAGGGTCATGAATAATCCTGTTAAAATCAAAATATACAGAATTTTACTATTTTTTCAAAGCCATTAACTTTTTAGCTACCAAACTAAATTTTTAAAGGCATGATTCATGGTCGAAAATAGGTGTTTTAATGGTACTTTAACATGTAACCCATTAATATTGTGAAACCTACGTGATGCTAGAATTAATGGGGTAAATTAACAGTTTTTCCTATTTTAATGGATATTTTACAGGGTTTTAAACCATGTTTAATGGTATGTGCATCCAGTAGTGAATGTTACTGTTACTGTACCAGCATGTAAATAAGAAATGGACAAATCGTTCGATCAATTTTTTTTTTGAATTTCTAAATGTAATGGTAGCAGTTTTTAAAAAGGCATTACGACAGATTTCATTATCAGATTTTATTATTTCGCCCTTTTATACCCCCACCAAACATGTTTGAGGGGGTTATATAGGAGAATTGTCGCGTCGCGTCCAGTCCCGTCGCGTCCCGAAATCTATTATCTCAGTTATTACCAAATGGATTTGATTCAAACTTAAAATACATGTTCCACCTTATCACCCACATCATGTGACACAAGGTGCATAACTCTGACACCAAGTTTTCATGAATTATGTCACCTTTTACTTAGAATTTAAGGTTCATTTTGTTGTATTTTCACTATATCTCAGTTATTACTTAAGAGATTTGATTCAAACTTAAAATAGATGTTCCACCTCATCACCCACATCATGTGACACAAGGTGCATAACTCTGACACCAATTTTTAGATTAGTTATGCCCCTTTTTACTTAGAATTTAAGGTTGATTTTGATGTATTTTCACTATATCTCAGTTACTACTGAATGGATTTGATTCAAACTTAAAATAGATGTTCCACCTCATCACCCACATCATGTGCCCACATCATATGACACAAGGTGCATAACTCTGACACCAAGTTTTCATGAATTATTTCCCCTTTTACTTAGAATTTAAGGTTAATTTTGTTGTATTTTCACTATATCTCAGTTACTACTGAATGGATTTGATTCAAACTTAAAATAGATGTTCCACCTCATCACCCACATCATGTGACACAAGGTGCATAACTCTGACACCAATTTTTCATGAATTATGCCCCTTTTTACTTAGAATTTAAGGTTGATTTTTATGTATTTTCACTATATCTCAGTTACTACTGAATGGATTTGATTCAAACTTAAAATAGATGTTCCACCTCATCAACCACATCATGTGCCCACATCATATGACACAAGGTGCATAACTCTGACACCAAGTTTTCATGAATTATTTCCCCTTTTACTTAGAATTTAAGGTTAATTTTGTTGTATTTTCACTATATCTCAGTTATTACTTAATGGATTTGATTCAAACTTAAAATAGTTGTTCCACCTCACCACCCAGATTATGTGACATAGGGTGCTTAACTCTGACATAAATTTTTTATGAATTATGTCCCCTTTTACTTTAAATTTAAGGTTGATTTTTATGTATTTTCACTATATCTCAGTTATTACAAAATGGATTGATTCAAACTTAAAATAGATGTTCCACCTCATCACCCACATCATGTGACACAAGGTGCATAACTCTGACACAAATTTGTCATGAATTATGCCCCTTTTTACTTAGAATTTAAGGTTAATTTTGATGTATTTTCACTATATCTCAGTTACCACTGAATGGATTTGATTCAAACTTAAAATAGATGTTCCACCTCATCACCCACATCATGTGACACAAGGTGCATAACTCTGACACCAAGTTTTCATGAATTGTGTCACCTTTTACTTAGAATTTAAGGTTCATTTTGTTGTATTTTCACTATATCTCAGTTATTACTTAAGAGATTTGATTCAAACTTAAAATAGATGTTCCACCTCATCACCCACATCATGTGACACAAGGTGCATAACTCTGACACCAATTTTTAGATTAATTATGCCCCTTTTTACTTAGAATTTAAGGTTGATTTTGATGTATTTTCACAATATCTCAGTTACTACTGAATGGATTTGATTCAAACTTAAAATAGATGTTCCACCTCATCACCCACATCATGTGACACAAGGTGCATAACTCTGACACCAATTTTTCATGAATTATGCCCCTTTTTACTTAGAATTTAAGGTTGATTTTGATGTATTTTCACTATATCTCAGTTACTACTGAATGGATTTGATTCAAACTTAAAATAGTTGTTCCACCTCACCACCCGGATTATGTGACATAGGGTGCTTAACTCTGACATAAATTTTTTATGAATTATGTCCCCTTTTACTTTAAATTTAAGGTTGATTTTTATGTATTTTCACTATATCTCAGTTATTACAAAATGGATTGATTCAAACTTAAAATAGATGTTCCACCTCATCACCCACATCATGTGACACAAGGTGCATAACTCTGACACCAATTTTTCATGAATTATGCCCCTTTTTACTTAGAATTTAAGGTTAATTTTGATGTATTTTCACTATATCTCAGTTACTACTGAATGGATTTGATTCAAACTTAAAATAGATGTTCCACCTCATCACCCACATCATGTGACACAAGGTGCATAACTCTGACACCAATTTGTCTTGAATTGTGTCCCCTTTTACCTAGAATTTAGGATTAATTTTGATGTATTTTCACTACCGGTATATCTCATTCTGATTGGCTTAGAGCCAAAGGGAAGTAACCTTTTTTTAACTTTTGTACTGAGTTTCGTCCCCTTAAATTCCAGGAATTAGTCTATTTTTAGAAATCTTATTCTTAGATTTTTAATATTTTAGGTATTTTTCTAACTTTTTTATTATAAGTCCTATGTGAAAAGTAAATACATTTTTCTGTGGTAACACGGGTCGGTAAGACTTTTTTTGTATTCACGTTTAGTGTATCTCTAATATTAGAGATTTTTTATATTTACTAGTATTACTATACTAGTATTATACTAGTATTACTTATATGTGGAAGCCCAGGATGAAGTACTCAAAAGACTAAGTATTTTTAAGATTTCTTATGGTTGCCATTCTTCTATGACAAGACCGTATGGTGGGGGTATGAGTCACTCCTGTGACAGTTCTAGTTATGAAACTGTATCAATCCAGGAAATAATAATACTGCTATTAATTTTGCATATCTTCAGAAAAGGACAATTTTACACAGTTGACAGAATTTAGTGAATAAAGTTATAAATCAGCTCTATCTGATGAATCATTGAAAATAACATTTCTTCTATTCAACTACAGATGTAACTGTTTACTGTATCTATAAAAACAAGTTTGCAAGTCATATTAACAAATTGTGTAAGATGCTTCAAAAATATATAAACACAATTTGAGCCTAAGAGATATTTGGTATGACATGCACCAATAATCTGCCTGTCCAATGCATGTTGTCCGAGCGACAGAATTCCTAAACTATTTTCAGCAAGCTGTCCCCTTTTAAAAAAGAATGTCATTTGTCAAGAAATAGTACATGAAAACTACGTTGAACTTAATTATGTGGAATTTCAGCACAGGTACATTAACTTCAGGCTACATCTTATGGGGTATATATTTCTCAATTAATTCGGTTTGCCAGAGCGTGTAGTCATGTAAAGCATTTCAATGAACGTAATCAATATATTACAAGTAAACTTCTTCAGCAAGGCTACCGTTATTACAAATTGCGTAAATATTTTGCTAAATTTTACTATCGTAATTGTGATTTAGTTTTAAAATTCAATAGTAATTTAAAGACACTTCTGCGAGAAGGTATTTCTAAACCCGTTTCTTATGGGGATGTGGTTTACAAACTTCGTAAGATATTGGGTCATGGTAATTTTCCAAATGTATTTGGTAAAATTATAAAACGTTTTATAAAAAGAGGTTACGACCCAACTGTTTTGAGACATACCGCATGTTTAGTGTTCAACCCGTTTACAGTTGGACACTACGCTTCCCTCTTTGATTGTGTCTGACGGAAGAGGGGGAGGACTCTATGATGAGCAGTTTTTAAATCCTACCAGGACTGTTCTGATATCTGTCTTCTGGCCTGTTTCGTCGGGCCCTTAAGGGTGTTTCTCTTGTTGCTCTGTCTTCTGAAAAGGCATCGAGTACATACGTTTTTGGTTCTAAAGGTTTGCTTTTTATATATTTATACACGAGCATTTTTGTGTTTTACATGCCATGCCTTTTTGTTTTCATTACGTGTGTTAGAGATTCACCTGGAAGGGATTACTTTTATTTACACTGTCCCGTGTCTTTGGAACATGCTGGGGGTAAGAGTGAGGTTGGGTGCGCACCATAAACCGGTTTAAGCTCCCCAGTGGTGTTTTTGCCACTGACCGTTCCAAGGCGGTGCCCCACTGTGTTCCTTTGTTTGTTCGTTTTGTCCTATTGTGTTGGCTTTGTGTGTGTGCGCGTGTATGTGTGTGTGTGTTTGTGGTGTACGCGTGCTGTGGGTTTCGTTTTGGGGAGGCTGCGTTTTTGGTACGTGGCATTCCCTGTTTGATATTTGTCTTTGTTTTTTACTAAAATGTGTTCTATACACCTCAGAAGAAACAGTCTTGCGTTACTTTGAAGTGTTGTCTTCATTGAATGATAAAATACGAGTGTTATATTCGATGGGCCTTGACCTTACGGATTTATAGAATGTACTGTACTGTAGCTCTGTACTGATCGGCGGTCAGAAGTACCTTCGAAAGATGAAATTGTGTTCAACATTTTAAAAGACAATCTTATCAAAAGATGAGATACATTTTAAGTATCAATAAACTGTACTTTAGTACCGCATCCAAATCAACGTTAATGCATCGGACCCCGTAATTTGCTAAAATATTTTTGAGCATAGGCTGACATGCAGATCAATCTTTTGTAAAATGAACATTCTTAAAGTATTGTAAACTTTTAAGAACTCATCAATTTAAAGTGTTGAAAGCCATTAAGTCGTTTATTCTATTTGTCATTAATTTCAGTGAAGCAATGTGCATGATTTTCATTATACAAAATGGTAACAGTCTTAATACTTGAATTTTAAGAACTTGAGTAAACACATAGAAATTTGTACACGAGTGTCTTGTTATACTGAATTTATTAAACGAGATAAAATACGAGCGAGGATCTTGACGAGCATTTTATCATTTTATTCAATGAGTTTAATAAACTTAATGTGTTTCTTTTCCGTTCTTAGGAGTAAATCATTGTTGTAAAATTTCTAGCAAGTAAACTGATACAAGTGTATTGAAAAGTTCTATAAAGTTATCCGTTTGAAGCAAAGAGTAAGATAAAAGATAACAGAGCGGATATCTCTTGTTATTACAATCATTAGTTAAATCAAACCAAAAAATCGAAAATGATATCTAACAAGAGCTGTCCGTAAGACAGCCAGTGCTCGACTATTCGAATCGTTGTCCCAGAAGTAGGAATATTACCCTAAATGTTAAAATATTTATAGAGTTTCAATCCAGTTTCTCCATTAGTATTGGAGTTAGTAACTTGCATGCAATACTTTAACCAGAACTTTTAAGTTCAAAAGGGGACATGATTTGGCCAAAATGCATGTAAGATGTATGGGACTTGATGCAATCAACTAGTTTTATAACACCGAAGACACACGTGAAGTTACAATTTGATATCTGCATTTGTTTTTGCAGATAGTAACTTGCACGCATAACTTTAACGAGAATTTTCTAAGTCCAATAGAAGCATAATTTGCCCAAAATACATGTCAGAGATATGAGACTTGACCCAGTGAGGTTGGTAATTGATCTAGAAAAATAAAACATTAATTTCAAATCCATGTGCCTTTAAATATAGCCATATGTACTTGCATACAAAACTTTAACCAAGGTTTGATGCCGATGCCAACGCCAGGGTAAGCACAATAGGTAGAGAATACATAAATGTTCGTCAACTGTAAAATGTAGGGACATCAATTAATTGTCTAGTCGCTGTCCGCGAAATAGATACATAGGATTTTACATATTTACATTTTCGTTTGGTTTAACTCATCTTCTGCATCAGTTATTTTCGAGCAGCACTTATTTTCGATATACGTCAACTGAATAAATATACAAGTAAACAAAGAATGAATGTTAAGTGCAAAATGTTTTTAACAAATTGATGTTACCAGAAACGTTCACAGTTAGTTTGTATATTTAGCCAAGTTACTTGTATTGGGGAAGATTTCTGAATAAAAGTCAATAGTATATATATTATAGTGACCTTAAGTGTAATACACATACATGTTTTATATTATAACAGATTTACATAGAGCCTTTTTCCATGATAAACACATTCCAAGGCGCATTACATAACGCAAAGGCAGCCTCTCACGGCGCATCTTAAATTACGGACAGAAATGAAAGCTTTGAATGAAAATAGATTGATGTAACTAGATACATTCACCATTAGTTTGTATATTTAACAGATTTGTAATATATCTTTAATTCTCGACCTATGTCTTCAAGCCTTTAATGAATACCAGTGATGTAAACGAGATAGGGCATAAAATTGGCCCAATCTGGTGACACACTTTGCATTTGTTACAAGAATAACATTAAGTAACAAGATGTAACATTAAGTAACATGTAAAGACGTTTAAATAGTGTTCAGTAGCATGCAGATAGTCGCCTACAAAAAGACGCCTCTTTTCAAACACACGTAACATAAGTAACATCCAATAAAATAGCTATTTATATCTTATTTTCGTAACATTTTGGTATTTTTTTCAAAGTAAGTAAGGAGTAATGTACATAAATCAGCAAGATTTGTTTTCGCTTAATTCGTCTGCTGCAATGATGGAATCCCACAGGCCACTGCTTTTGGAACTGTCGTAGAAGATTGACCACTAATTCTTAGACATTGTCAGGAAGTCACACTTACTTAATCTCTGTACGTATTTTGTTAATATTATCAAAATATGCATAAAGGCACTCTTTTGAAATCTATTTCGGCAAATGACCGTAGCAAGCATAGTTATTCAAGCTATCCGTATGACACGCGGCATTTTCTTAGCTAGATATCGAACAAGTATCATTTCGTAAAATAGTTTTAGATACTTACTTTAAATGGAAAAAAGATCATTCTCAAATGAGAAAGAATATGTGAAATTAACTGTGTTTATAATAATATATATGTATAACAGATAAGAATTTAACTTTGTATAATATGCACATTTATACCTTTTGTTACTATACATGTGAACCGCGCCAAGCAGAAATATGTCTTAACGTACATTATGACGAAATCGAGAAACGACGTCACAAGTTGCAGGTGCGATTTCCAAATGGCGACGCCCATGCTTTGACATGTTTACAATTTAATATTTGACATGGATACGTTTGAGGTATGTTTCAGTCTATAATATTACATGTTGATAATGTTGTAACATATATCTGAAAATTTATTCAGTATTATAAGCAGTTTTATTATGAAAATATGAGAAATCCCTTACTATAAAAAGTGGTGAAGGTCAAGTTTGTCGTCACTGTCGAATCGATTGTTGTGATGTCATCAAGCTATATTTTGCATTGAATGAAATAATGAAACAGAATCTAGATCTACATGTAACAATTTTGAAACGACATTTGTTCTCGTAAATTATTAATTACAGTATTGCAATTTTCGATTCAATTGTATGCGAATGTTTCTGGCAATGTTTGTAGATTTAGATCTATTTTGTCCAATTTTTATTATTTATTTATTTATTTAAGTCAAGAAGCTTGCACTGTCGGCTACATCACATTTCTTTTTGTACATAAACATATATGTAAAAATATCTCCGCCGATGACATCATTGTACAATTTTTAAAGATGGTATGTGTTAGTTTCATAGGGGTAATTATTTATACAATAAATGCAAGCAGTAAAATTGTCTTGGACGGAATGGCGCAGTGCTAGCGTACCCGATTTGCAATCTTAAGACTCGCGTTCGAGTCTGTTTCACGTCGTGTTTTTTTTTTTTTTTTTAACTATTCATTTTATTTATTATTCAACCGCCACACATTCCATTCTTCTTTTTCTCCATTCAGGATTTAGAAGATTTACTTGAAGTGTTTGGATTGGGAAGTAAATCTAGTACATCAAATAGCCAATGTACACAGGGACTTGCAGAAGCTGGAACTACAAATGGTAGTGACTATTAAACTATTATTGACTTTTTAAATGTTTTTATGTATAGCTAAGATGCAGGTTATAGTAATGACACATCCGTTTTTAAAGTTCACTTAAACAATGTTTTTATAAATTTTCTTTATAGCTCTATATACATACACACTATGTATGTGCACGCGTTTGTGTGAATCATGATCATCATCAGTATTTACCTTAGCTAATAATACCAATCAATTAAATCTTACTTAGATGAAAATGATATATTTAGAAGAAAGAATTAAAATGAACGTCTTAATTATCTCCGATATTTTTCTGTTATGAAATTACATCACTAAGATATAAGTAAGCTTTAACATTCTATTTTCCATGATTACTTTAAGATGATGCTGATAATGAAATGTCCGTGGAAAACCTGGTGGAAAACTTCATGGCAGCTAGTGTTCAAACCGATACAGCTGGCGATGAACACAACGATGATACACATCTAAACCAAATAGATGAGTTTGACGAAGATGATCCCCAAAGAGATCTCGCAACTATCAAACATAAACTTCAAGAGGGGTGTGGCTGTAAACTTTGTTGTTTTAAAGGTGTTACAGTAGGAGTTGTTCTAGACAATATTCTTAGAATGAGAGAGATGTCAAAAGACAATAAAGAGTTATTTGTCATGGGAAACTTGCGTGAAAAACTTGGTACTGACCGGTGCAAGGAGGGAGAACGACAACGAGTGCGCTTTGAATACAATTTCCAAGGAAAGACGGTTTGCCAGAAAGCATTTTGTTTGATATATGACATGGGGAAAAGCACTGTGAAGCGTATTCAGAAACACATTTCCACAAAGGGTGTAGGACCGCGGGTTCATGGTCTAGTAGGAAGAAGACCGTCAAATGCATTTTCCTCTGACGTCATCAAAGATGCAGTGCAGTACTTAATAAACTATGCAATCGAAGAGGGACTTCCACAGCCAGCACCACCAAGAGGCCGAGATGATACACCGCCCATTTATCTACCTGCATCAAAAACTAAGATCATGATTCATCAAGAATATATGGAAGCTTGTGTACAAAGTGGTAAGGTTCACGTTGGAAGGTCAACATTTAAAAATGTATGGAATCAGTGTGTCCCTCATATAAAAATCATGAATCCGCGAGACGATGTATGCAAGACATGTGAGGACTTTCGCGATACCATATCTATGGCTAGAAGTGAAGATGACAAACTAGACGCCACTGCTAGTTATCACCAGCATGTTTTGTCTGCACGTGCAGAGCGAGAGGTGTATCAGCAGTGTGTACAAGAATCTACGGCTCTTTTCCGAGGTAGCTCACAAGATCACAGCAAGGTCCATTATACATTTGATTTTAGTCAATATGTGAAATTACCTCATCACGCAAGAGAGAAAGGACCTACCTTCTTTATACAGCCACGCAAGGTGCAGATGTTTGGCTTCAGAATAGATGGATATCGCCAGTACAACTATTTAATAGATGAAGACCAGACAATAGGTGTGTAAGTTCAAATTAACATGATTAAGTACTAGTAGCATTTGTTTTGTTTGTTAATAAAACGTAATCCATGTTTCTTGATTGACCAGTATTCTCACTTCTCCGCATGTAACTGACAACTTCCAAACAAACGGTTACTTTTAAGTGTAATGCATGCAATTAAAAAATCAGGCAAAAATGTATGCTTTGTTCGGGATTCGAGTCCTTTATCTGTGTGGTTGTTAAAAGTATTTTATTCTTCCTGCCAGACGAACCGGGCAGGCTCATTACATGTTACTAGTATATATGTTCGTGATGACTAGGTCCTGCGCATGCGTTTCATATTGATGTTAACATTATAAATATATTGTAAATTTGTTACAGCTTGTTTTAAATATGATAAATATAATAGTTATAATGTAACTTTGCATTACAAGTTTCCATTTCATTTTCAAGGTGTAGACGGACAGTTGGCACATGGACCCGATTCTGTGATCTCCATGTTGGACCACGCCTTTGGTACGTTTTGTCACCAGGGAGGAGATTGCACAATACATGCTGATAACTGTTTTGGTACGTGTCTATTACTGTTCAGATAATAAAAAAAAAACAGATCACAGGACACCCGTTTCATTGAAATATTATAAATTTGGAAATTGTAATTGTTTCTCATTCTCTGACCGCTAATAGTAAAAGTAAACTTTTTCTTTTTTGTGTAGGTATTAGGTTAAAGCATAAATTAACTGGCAGTTACGAGTTAAATAAACAATGGTTATGAATGGAACAATGCAAATGATAATAATGATAAAAATAGTTATAATGATAATTATTCATAATGTTAGATAAGTCATACTGACGAGATTATAATGATGATGATCATAATAATAATGTTGATGATAATGATGATGATGATCATAATCATGATGATGATGATAATGATGATTTTGATGATTTGATAATGCGGGTGATGATTGATTTGATGTGGATAATAATTGTGAAAATTGTATTTCAGGTCAAAATAAAAACCGCTACGTGATTGCCTACCTCTCATGGAGAACTATGACGAACAGACACGATAATATCAAATATATGATGCAGTTACCTGGCCATACTAGGTAGTATAATTTACAGATTACCTAAAAATTTAGTCAAAGTGACATTCCTTTATACTAAGGGTGATATTCTTTAATAGTGCATAGGAATTCATAAACAGATTTTAACAAAGAAATACTATTTAAGTTTAAAAAGACGGCTATCTAAATGTATTTACAAAAGAATTTTATTCATTATAAATATACATTTTGGGATTATCCTTGTTACCTTATTAGCTTGATCCGTTGTACATACCCTAAACGGCCTGTTGGTTTATAATGATACATTTTATGATGTATGTATGACATGTTAAAAGATTAAAGCAGTAACTGAATGATTAACTGTCGCAATTTTCAGATGTTTGATTGACGCCGGTTTTGGCAGAATTAAACAGAGGTATCGTAGGGAGGATATTGATACGCTTCAACACGTAGCGGATGTTGTTGATCTGTCATCCTGTAGCAACGCCTCAGTTGTGTATGGCAGGCATACATGGAAATGGAGGCAGTGGAAGGCTTTCTTCGGCGACAGATATAAAAAAGTTCCGAATATATCCAAGTACCACTACTTCCGGTTCACTTCAACAGACCCCGGAGCCGTATTTATGAAAATGTCTGCGGTTGACACAGAGGAGACAAGGTTTGTCGTCTGTAAAACAAATCTTCTTGCTATGGATTCATACGACATTCCCCAAGAAATAATGCCAGCTGGACTTAGCCGAGAGCGACAGCGCTACCTTTACAGCCAGGTTCGCCCGCTTGTGAGACTCCAGTTTCAGGAAGAATTCTGTGCAGTACCAGCTCAAGAATAGTGGACATTTGAAAAGCAATGTCTTTAAATGGGAGTTTTAACGCTAGAAGTTTGTCGTCTCGTGAACAAAGTGTTTACAAATGTGTAAAAATGAGATTTTTAATTTGGTTATATATCGTCATGATAATAAACAGTGTAAACTTGAAAATTGAAGTACATACTGAAATACCGGTTGGCGGACTTCTTTCACTGCTGTTACCATGGGAACGGATAAATACGTGTGCTATTTCAGATATGTTGCTTGTTATAAGGGACGGCATTTAATGATTTGTTGTTCTAAACAAAAATGTTTTGAATCTGATTTCTATATGTTGCTTTAAATGTTATGTAAATAATTCCTTTTCACTACCGTTGTATACTACTGATGTTACTAAGTTTACATAGAAAACTACTTTTTTTTAATCATAACAAATTTGTAATAAGTGAAATTTCGTAGGATATTTTTGTAAAAGTGGAAAAAATATTTAAAAATGTAATGTTGTAAGTTTACCGGTGTAAAAAGTACTTAAAATGTCTTGAAAGCCGCATAATTCTATTCGCAAGTCAGTCGTTTCCATGACAACAAATATTTGTATAAAAATAAATACTTATATTTTAGAGAAAGTGTTTGTCTTTACATATGATATTAAATGACTGTTGTAAAATCACTATAATACAGTAGATAAACATATAAATCCAATACTTCTTTTTAATTGTTTGACATTTTTGTTAACGTTTTCTTGACGTTAATTGTGTAATTTTTTATTCAAGATGACGTCTTTGGACTGAAATGCTCAAAAATGTACGTAATATACCTATAGAAAGGTTTATATTTTTATAAACAGTATAAAGTGCAGAATAATAATCAATGAAAACCTAAAAATGTCACAAAATTACGTTAAGACATATTTCTGCTTGGCGCGGTTCATGTATTAGGTGTGTACAATTTTAAACCTCACACACACTGTGTAACTGTCTATACACATAAACATGTTAGTTGTATGTTCAGATAGTATAAAGTATAATCTGGATCCTTTTATCTTTTACACGATAGCCTTGCAAAATATTACTTTGAGGAAAAATGTTCTGACTCAGCGAAACTCATTGCAATATCAATGTATATCTGGTACTAACCCTTACACATTTGGAAGTTGATTACATCTTCGCATAGTTTTAACTCGCCTAGATATGGCTTATTAAAGAGCTTTTCGATACCAAATTTGTAAATAGCCAGGGGAGCTAACTTTGATATTAAAATGTCCAAAACCGGCCACATTCTGAACCATATCAAGACGAAATACTAAAGATCTGATCCTTATTTAGAGTATTTGCAATTGTATACATACCCCTTGTAAATGTTTGTTTTTTGTAGATACATTTTTATATATACAACAAATATGTTTTAACTATTAAATGATAAAACTAACACCTCTTGTATGCTACGTGAAAATGAGATGAGATTTGTAAACATATGAATACACATCAGCTCTCGACTACAGTGCAAATGGGGGCAAGGGACAGTTAGTTTCAAAATTCCACAAATCTGCGCTGATACCAATGCGAAAAAAATCATGAGAAATCCAATTTTGATAAATTCAAGGCAAGTGTTGAGCGAATGTATTGCATAGACTTACCACTTCATTGTGTGACATTTTCAGCCTGCCAATTCTGTTGCTTCTATGATAAAAACGAGTAAAACGCAGGTTTTAGGACACTAAATTTTGAGGCAAAAATGGCCCAAAGTGCACACCTTGCGCGACCTGTACCGTATTATCTGCAAATGACTGACCTAAAATACATGAGTATTTTTAAAGCATGTGGCCAGACGAAAAGAATGGTGGGAAGAAAAGTATCTCATAACCGTTTACTTTTTCCGCTATTTTGAGCAGAATTTGGATGGATGAATGACCGTTTCCATTTCGTCTGAATTCCGTTTCCTCAGGTAAGACTTTAGGCCCGGCCGTCTACACGGAGCGAGGAAATCGATTCAAGTACATATTTACTTTACACAATAACTACTCGTACGCAGGAATCCTCAGTTCTATAAACATCATAAATAACCAGTTGAATATAAATGCCTTTAAAGTGCATCTGTCTATTTTATTTGAAAAACGTACCCGGGCCGAATGCGAAACTGGCCCCTGCCTCTAAAGGCCCACGAGAACTGAAATAAAAGTTCAAACACAAATCGAGGGACTGGAAAGTCCCGATTTTTACTGTGGCGTTCGTGTCATTTCCAATTCGTCACATTGTAAGAGGCGATCAATATTCCCCTCTCATTTTTAAGTTTGTTTACGATTATATTCTTATGAAATGACAATGAAATGCATGGCTTATCCTACATTTGCATGAGAGCAAAAAATGATTTCACATATCCAAGGTATTCAAATAGCCGGTTATTTTGCCCGTTCCTTTATTGGTCTTGGTTACAGGATTCTGTCCTACAATCATAAGTGGTCATTTTCTGTGCTTGTTTTGTGTTTAGCGCCGTTTATTTCAATAGTAATGTAATGGCACGAAATCAACCTGGCCAGAGTTCCTAGATTATTGCCAGTACTAGCCTATTCACTGCAAGTAACCAACTTCTCCACATGAATTAGAGATGGTAGATGAATGATTTCAGATACATTGTCTTCTATCAAATCGTCATGGACAACATATGTCTCGTCCTAGAATTGAACTCGTGGCCTTGCGATCCGTTGTGCTTGCACTAACCTGGTTTTTTTAATTCAGGGATTTACGGGGAGGACTTTGTTTTCGGGACTAGTTATAACGTCTCCGTATGTGGAAATGGAGCTTTGATGTTCTAATGTATTTCTAATCATTTTAATTTCATGGATGACACTTGAATGAATTTTGATGAAAAAAAATCAAAATATAAAGTACAATCTAAAACATTAAAATTTTCGTACGACTTTCGAGTTCTTTAAAGTCATTATACAGTATCAATAACTGAATCCGCTATATCAAATGAACTAGCCGAAAATTAATGAAAAGTCTCATCATGGAATAGGTGGATCAAACATTAAGTTTTTTGCGGCCTATATTGGGTGCGCTTTGAGTTCTGCTTAACCCGGTGCTAGAGGGCGCGGACGGTAGCATGCATTTTAATTACCGTCCATGAACAGGCTCAATCAAACCGAGTCTGCAACATTTTCGTTTCTGTTGTGTTGAGCGACCTGTGGAGTTTCCACTTTTTCTATTTTACGTAATACACAGAAGTTCAAGGGAGAACAAATGTTTCTGATTATCATATACTTATTGAACTGTTCAACGGTTAATCAGCATAGAAAAACGTTCAACGTGACATCTTTCTAAACTCAACATTCATTTAATTCGTATATCAGTTTAAACATTCAACTCTATGTTTCATTTAACCCATATTAGCCATAAAGGTTAAAGTAGAAAAAAGTGTCTAAGCACACAAAGACATTAATCGACATATTACCTAAAATGAGGGGTTTATAAGTAAGACAAGATAGTGTATCAGTTTATTGTAACCTTTTTCATTATTTACATAGACCACATGACTTCTTGCAGTTGAACCTTGCCCAACCAGGAAAGTCCTTGCAAGCTGTTCTCAATTCATAAGCGTCACAGAAGGTTAGCTTGTCAACACATGGTGCCGTGTAGCCTATATGTCAAAATAGTATAACTTTTATTTTTACGTCTTAAGCTGAAGCTGTTTGAACGAAATAAACACTGATAATGTTCTTTAACAGTACAAAAGAGTTGGTATACTTTAAGTAAAATTTACAGCGGTATTTTTTTAGTTCTAAAGCCTCTTTATGTGTAATGAATTTGTAAGAATTTAAACAATTCATGTTTGATAACATACTTGTGTATTTAAAGGGATGACTAAATAAATTGCTCCGGATGGAGAATACATTTAGTCTAAAATCAGTGGACTATCACATCCTCACTCCCCAACGTTTAAGTATATAGTTAAACTATGCGTGTAGTGGCCTCCTTGGCCGAGTGGTTAAGGAAGCAGACTTCGAATCACACCCTCAAAACCGCTGTGAGATCTCTATCATATGAGGAAACTACCAAGCAGGTATAGGGAAGATCAGTTGTTATACTAAGGTACATGCAGTTGCCTGAAATATTGCCAAGAGACACCTTGCGTCTACCTCTGCCATCAAAGTTTCAAGAACGTCAACACCATATTTTCAAAATGTTTGTCTGCATGACTTTAATACAATGCACTATGCACATATACTCAAACTTCTCGACCAAGTATTTACGTACCACAATAGCCACATCTGAGGGAACAGTGAGCACGTGCCCACGGCTCGTAAATTCCTTTGCAGACGATCTCCTCGTAGTATTCACATCCTGGAATATTGTCTTGACAATCGCCTGTGTAAGTTTTATAACGAAAATCAAAATTATTTCAGTACTGAATGACATTGACCAGCATATGATATCAACCTAGTATGGCTCTGTCTTATGAGGCAACTATTAGACTGGGCCAGTCTAGTCCAGGAGAAGCCAATAGTTTACAATAACTGCAGTTGATAAATTTAAAAACCATGAATGCATCATGTGTGTGAGAGTACATCATTTTGACCTGGTTTGGTTTCTCAATCAGTAAACGAACAAAGTATGTCACCTAAATTTCACTTTTGAGAATTAGTCTAATGTGACTGAAATGTCATTGAAATGTCATCTTAGGTCAAATGTCAACAAGTCTTGTTCCTGTTCGGTCCATAACTCTCCCATTCATGAAGGGATTTCAATATTACTTGGCAAAAATGTTCCCCATGATGAGACGACGTGTCATGCGCAAAATCTGGACGCCTAGCTTAAGGGTCAAGGTCACAATTGGAGGTCAAAGGTCAACAAGGCTTTTTTCCTGTCCGGTCCATAACTCTCCCATCCATGAAGGGATTTTAATTTACAAATGTACCTCATAATAAGACGATGTGTCATGCACAACTTTCAGACCCCTAGCTCAAAGGTCAAAGTCACACTTAGCAGTCAAATGTTAACATAGCATGAACAGTGTCTGTTTCGTGTCCGGTCCATAACTCTGACATTCATTAAGGGATTTTAATATCACCTTTTTATAGGAAATCACGTACTGTTAAAACAGTTCCGTTTCATAGTAAAGCATGAACGTGATACGACCCTTTAATGCATAAATAAAACGGGAAGAAACGAACGCTTATCAGCATTATATTAATTTAATTCACTTTTTACATGTTTTATGCTAGAACAGTTTTTAGAGCAAGTTTCTTTCCCGTTATAGCATCTGCAGTATTCCTCAGGATACTTTGATGCTCGAGCCCGTCCCAGCCAATCTCTCGAGAATTATGCAGACGATATAACACGATAAAACATGGTTACACTTATATTTATGGAGTGAGTGACAAATATTATAGGGGGAGGCTTACTGATACACTTACATAATAAAACATATATTTTAAATGTTTTCTTCAATAAAGCAAAGCCACATGAACCATGGCTAACCATAAATTCTTCATAACATTATTTCGAAATTATTTTACTAGATATGGAAATGACACTGCATTAGGAAAACATAAAAAAAAACTTATTCCCGCTGATTCAAAGAGTAATAGTAATTTACTAAGCATCTATCATTCAAGTTTTACGCATTTCAATGAAAATGCACTTTGATTAATTTAAAGCCTGTTTCTAAAATTTTAAATTATCGATTGCCCACAGCAAATCGCATCATTAAACTATTTCATTATTATTACACCATACTTATGACCAATGAATATGCTTTACACGAAATGTAAAAGTAGTATGACAAATTCTATTGGTCGGTCAACAGTCAGTTAAAAATGGAGTGCGAGAAAAACGGTCAACACTAACTTGCATTCACACTGCTTGTAACGTTAATAGTACTTGTATAGTTGACAATATCCGTCTCGTTTCCACAGTCAAGTTTCGGGCAACATTCGCCAGTTTTCTGCCTGAATGATCGAGAAAATCTGGCAGCTCAGAAATGCGCACTATTTTACAAACTATGTACATCTAAAAAGACTGTTTTAGAAATTTAGCCGCCTCACCAACGCACAAAACTGAAATACTTTAAAGAGTTAACATCTGTTAATGGAATATACAGCTTCGAATGGTGCATTTTATTTGTTTTTATATTAAATATTAATGGAATGTAAGACAGATATTTGTATTAATATATAGCTTGAATAAGAGTGAGAGGTTGTGACGTTAAATTTGCGAACACAAGAGGTGGGGTAGCTTTTGATCGAAGCTGCACACTATGGTACCAAACAAGTATAATAACCGGTATCTATAAAGTTTAAATTAATTCAGTCGTATTTTTTTTAACAATGGAGAGTCCCGTTTATTGGTGTTTTACACCTGGCACGCTAAAGAAACAGGAAATCTCGTGGAATTGGAGTGTCTTCAGTATCTCCCACTCCGATTGTGTATGAAAATGTTAAAAGAAAGCAAAACTTTTGAACAAATCTTCAAAAATACCAAAGGTATTTTCATAGCATAGCATACTCTTATAGGAAGACTATGGGGTGTTAATTTTATGACACGTCCTCTGTGAATATATTCAAAACCTGATTAAGGTCAAACTAGATGACAGTCGCCTTCTTAATACTCATCTGCCGACAACAGCACAATCACATTGTTAAAAAGTCTCTTAGTTAATGTTTTAATGATAACCAGACGTGTTGAAACGTAAAGAAGCTTTTATGTCATGTTACACTGTGAATGAATTGTTGGCGAATTAGCAAATACTGGAATATTTTCTGTTACACATTTCCTTAGTTAATAATATCAGGATAGGGTCAAGCTATTTAACTATTTTTTTTCCGGAGTAGTTATATTATTTCAAGACCTTTCCATGAAATGTTATGAAATTATTAGCATATAATGTAAGTTGTACAACTACTATATGCCATTGGTTATACTAGAACTGGTATCAGAATGAGAGAAAATTGAATATCTTTTAACCTTACTGCACCAGAAAGTTGCTATGTTGTACCTTACAACAAGAGAAAGACCTTCAGTGACAGAAGTTTCAGGACTGTCGGACCTAGGCTCTGGAATGAACTGCCTTGAAGTTTGAACTTATAACAAAGTGTATCAGTGAACATATTCAAGAAACTTATTTCTTCAAAGATTACTTTACATTATTTTAAAATTGTAGTCATGGTAGAGCAATGACATTGACATGAATCCTTTTTCTATAACAACAGCAGTTTTGCACTCCTGAGCATGTACTGCTCAATGGGAGCTCTAAGGATCGTCGGATGTCCGACGTCCGTCCGTCCATCCATCAATCGTCCATAATTGCTTCTAACAACATCTCTTTCTAAACCACTTCGCGAATTTTAACCAGACTTTACAGTAATGTTCCGTGAGTGGTATTCTACCATATTTTTCAAAGATGTCCATTTCATGCAGAATTCTTGTTGCCATTGCAACCAAACATAAAATGTTTTCGAAAAACAGCAAGGCCTAGTGCTGATTGGATAGATGGTATGTACTATTGCCTAGTGGTTCTCTCTCAATTTTTCATGTAAAACGTGGCGACGTTTCAACTAGACAAAGCATGAATACAAATAATTGCAGCTGTTATAAATATAAAATGGAGTACCTGTCTGTATATAGGGCATATGGTTTCTTAAAAAGCTTGCAAAATGTGGTTGACTCGCCCTGCAAAAACAGAGATAAAGCCCCTATTATATAATTATACTTGAAGACAAAGTACGACCTACTTTCTGGAAACAAATATGAAATAAGAGAAGCATGCAAACTGTCGTCATAGACGTTTTACTTTCAATACAAACATTAATTTCTCTGCATTAAATGAGGCCCCGATGTAGTTTTTAATACCAACTAAAATATAAGCGTCTGAAAAATTGGGAGCAAAACATCTTATTTAAATATTCATCTACACAAACAGAATAAAACCCTAAGGTGTTGAAATGTATTGGTAAAGGTAACCAGATTAAATATTAAATTCTGCTATTATTTTTCTATATCAAGTTAAGGAAATTATACATAATAATGCTTTACAGTTTGATACACGAACAATCATTTTCTGAAAAACTTCTGAAAAATGGTGCTAAACCCTACCAAATTAATTTTCAGAGATACGAAGAAAACTTATTTTCAAATGTTATCCCCACTAAGATTGACAGAAACAAGACGAAGAATTATAAATAAGATAAATAATTTTTAGTTCAACTTATGTCCAAAATAGTGTACTTAAAATTTGGTCGGGACACCACTGTCCCTCCGTCTTACAAATAAGCGTAGGTCGTGCGTTAAGAGGAGATCGGAACTACAGAAATAGATTTGTGTATATTCTTAGATTCGAATCTGGACCCTTGTGGCGGCAGCATCTAGTGCTGAAATTTGTGTGAAGCTAGCCGTTTTCTGTCGCACGCCCCCAACCGAGTTGCACATGAAACAGTTACATGAATGCCGTTCGACAACCAGTATTAGTAGCATGATCATTTCATTTGGGGAGAGAGAGAGAGAGAGAGAGAGAGAGAGAGAGGGTGGGGGAGGGGAGATTTGCTACATGCCAAATATCTAAGCTCTAAGCCTTGAGATTTTAGAAAAGAAATTTCAGAGCATTTTCCAATGTAAGCTATGTAAAACAAGTGAATCCCAGGCTGGAGCCAAATTTGCCAAAAAAAATGACATCTTTGAACGACTACTATACAATGCTACATGTCACATATCTAAACATTAGGCCTAGAGGTTTTAGACAAGAAGATTTTCAAAGATTTACATGAAACAAATTTTGACGTCAGGGGTATAATTTGGAACAACTTGGTAGAGGACTTCTAGATAAAGCTGATTACCGCATATCTAAGCTCGGGGACTTGCAGTTTGTAAGAATAAGATTTTTAAAGTCTTTCTTACGTAAGGTTTTGTAAAACAAGTGAACTCAAGGACGGAGCCAATTCTGACACCAGAGAAAGGATTTGAACAAACTTGTTGAGGGCCAGATGACGAGTAGGCTGGTTCCTTATTCATTATTAATATTTCAAATAAGGAATATTATTCCCTATTCGGCGAATACTTTTTTAAAAGAAAAGTGATCCTTACTCGTGGTTAAAAATGTTTCACAGCATAAATGAACGTGTTAAATCATAACACGAACAAGTAAGACCGAAAGACAGAAAAAGGACTAATGAACTCGCTCCCTATTCATTTTTCTATTAAGGAATTTTAAAATCTGAAAATGAAAACAATTACATGTCATGAAAACCTCTTCAAAACATGCAAAAATAGCATTTTTTTTTTTTTGAAAAGTCAAAGATGTTTTTTCTCTAGATGCTAAAAGAGTAGTGACCTGTGTCTTGAAATTTAAATACAAAGTTCGAATTTGTTATATGGATGCGAAACATTAAGAACATGTTGGATAGATTAGAAAGTAATTCATTACGATTAACAAAAAGCATACTGGTGAAAATGTGGCATTTATACTACAGAAATAATAAAAATCATAAAGTCGGATAAGGAACTGGTTTCCTAAAATGCAATATAATGTTCTCAAAAAGTAGCTACATTTTGTAAACGTTACCATCATGAAATGTTTTGTATATGTTAGTGGTATTATCCACGTGTATAAGAGTGTCTGCCTCAAAGTAGAGGTACAAAGTTCGAATAAGGATCTGGAGTTACATTAGATGGAATTGTCCAATAAGGAATAAGAAACCCGTTCCCTATTCTTTTTTCAAATTTCGAGTAAGGGATATAACACACAAAACACGAAAGTACTTAAAATGCGATAAAATCTTTATAAAATGTAGGTAAACATCGCCGTCATAAATGTTTTAAATATGTAAGCGATGTTTTCAACGGATATGAGAGAGTATGCCTCAAAACAGAGGTGTGAAGTTAAAATAAGTAACTAGATTTTTTCAAAAGTCGAAAATGGAACAGGACACATAGATATAGAAATATTACAGATGCACTAAAATCTTTTCAAAAAGTAGGTTTATAATACTGTCACAATGTCTTAACTATGTAAGCAGTATTTGCCACGGATATGAGTGTATGCTTCAAAATAAAGATACAAAGTTTGAATAAGGAACTGGAATGATATCAGTTGATAATGTCAAAAAATACACTTGAAGGTAATTGGACCGGTTTTATTTAACTAACTAGCAGAACATCTCGTGAAAATTTTAGGTTTTGAAGATTTCGTCGGCATAAACGTAAAAGAGAAAAGCTGGATCGCCCTAAAGCGCCGTTCCGCTGCATTACGTGCAAACTGTCAGGAGAGCTGGTACTGGTCTCATTTAACACTGATAGCCAAGCCAAGTCCTTATATCTTATTAGACAGTCCAATCTTATACGAAGTCGAGTTCCTTATTCGAACTTTATACCTCTATTTTAAAGCATACTCTCATTCTATGACGGTAATGTATACCAACTTTTTGACAAGATTTTATTGCACATCGAGTACTTCGAGGATTTTGTGTTATACTCATTATTCGAGATTTGAAAAAGGAACAGTGACGAAGACAAACTTCTTCACAAGGAAACATTAAATAGCAGGCAAGCTGTAAACAAACAAGCTAAAGAACCAGTTCCAAATATGTTACAAGGTGACAGTTTGCTGAATGTAGCAACTAAAGCCATTTCCACTGACACCATAGAAAAGTCTCTATTGTCTGCCTTGAAATTAAGACAGGAACAAATTGATAATTTTGTCAGAGAGAAACTTAGTGAGAATGTATCAAAAGTTCAGCTATGTGATAAATAATAAAAAATACTCCATCTACACACAGCAGCCTGAAATTCTATCCAAAAGCCATGAAAAGTCTATATATGAAAAAAGACCCCCCTTCTATATAATAAAAAACACCAGGAATGAAACGCATTCACACCCCACCCACCACGAGAAAACAAGAAAATTTCAAAGTAAGCAGTGCGAGTGTTCTCGGATGGCGTAATTATCTAAAGGCAACTAAAATATATGCGGGACTGTGCTTACTGGTCGCTTCACCGTATTTACTAACACGAAATCAACGATTTCAACAACATTTCGTTCATCGTCCAAACCATTGCGTGACGTCACACATTCATGTATATTTCTGCGCCGGAGAGAATATAAAATAATTTCAAGAACCAGGTAAAAATATCTGTATATGTCATGTTTTATTATCAATATTTCTTTCAATAAATATTACATTTTTGAATTTCTTTAACCATTAAATAATAAAAGAATTAGGCATATCATGTTGGAAAAAACCCATTATGGGAACTAACTCTAGCATTGACAAAAGAGGGGAAGTAACTCAACCATTGACGGAAACAGCTCATAAGGACGGATTACACCAAACCGGAAGTGACTACTCAGTGTTACATGTGAAGTAGTCCAAAATGTAGTTCCATGCTATGGATGAAATCTGGTATAATGAGTAACATGAGGAGGTGACAGTTAAATTTTTGGCTTATGTTTATTGCTTATAGTATTGAGAATAGATCTAGACCATTTTCATTGTAAATTTCTTGGAATAAGTTTTATTCTTTGCGAAAAATGTCTACCTACGCGTAATTGCTAAACGGCTGTTTTCATGGGGGCATTTTTAGAGGGTGATGTTTGTCAGAACAGATTATTTTTCTTATATACAACATAACATGTCAATATTTTTCTATTTTTGATAAGAAGACATGTTATACTAAATGCCCATATATGGTTTTCATATCATTGAAATGCTGTAAAGTGCTGAAAATGAGGTCTGAATGTTTTGTTATTAATATGAAATAAATAAGGAATTGAATTGGTAGAATGTAACCTATAAGTTGTGCAGGGGTAAAAATTGAAACTTGTTTAGATGTGGCTGTAAATAGGCTAGTTTGGCCAGATTATGATAGAAAATGACAATTTCAGTGCAATTTAGCAGAGAAAAAGAAAAAAAACTAAAAATATTTCAAAATCACTGTTTTGGGTGTATTATTTTCAAAAAATGCATATTTATTGACTAAATATTGATACGTTTTAGGTGTCAGGGGTGAGTTTGGGTATATTTTACAGTAACAGTGTGTGATTTGAGTGCAGTTTATGGTAAAACTTGATAAAATATGGCAAAAATAAGCTCAAGCAAGGAAAAGTGGTCAAAAATGATGTCGCGACAGCTTTTTTCCAGGAAATTTGGCGCGCTAGCATACGTTACTGAAAAAGCCATAAAACCTTGAAAATTGATTGTATCAAACTGAAACTGGTATTTTTTTCATGCATTTAGGTTACTGGTACAATTTAAGTGAAAATAACACATTTTGAGTATGAAAAATTTTCCTATAAGTTGTGCAGGGGTAAAAATTGAAACTTGTTTAGATGTGGCTGTAAACAGGCTAGTTTGGCCAGATTATGATAGAAGATGACAATTTCAGTGCAATTTAGCAGAGAAAAAGAAGAAAAACTAAAAATATTTCAAAATCACTGTTTTGGGTGTATTTTTTTCAAAAAATGCATATTTATTGACTAAATATTGGTATGTTTTAGGTGTCAGGGGTGAGTTTGGGTATATTTTACAGTAACAGTGTGTGATTTGAGTGCAGTTTATGGTAACTGATGATTTTATAAAAAGGGATTTGACAAAAAAATCCCTGTTTGGGGGTAGTATACGCTATTTAGAGGGTACTTATTTTTACCAAAAAACGGAGGACTCTTTTGGAAGTGATGAAATCTGTCAATATATTTAGAAAATGTGACATGGATTAATCCATGCACAAGCAAAAGAAGACACTAAAACATGCTGTTTTTCATTTCTATTTTTATTTAATCTGTAGAAATATTACACAAAACATGGATTAATCCATCTATATGTAGAGCATTAATTCATAAATGACAATACTTTCTTTCTTAATTAAGTATCTATAATTTATAAACAAGCAGAAAACACAACATGGATTAATACATCATTCAGTTCAAATGAATTATGTACAATTACAAATGAATAAAAAATAATACAGTTATAATGCATGGATTAATCCATGCTTCCAAGAACAAAGCAATTTAAGCACAAAATATGAATCCAATGTTGTTTTTTTTTTCATTTCTCTGAGAAAAACTTCACATGGATTAATCCATCATTTCATTCTGTCTACTGACGAAAATTCAGATTTATCTGCAAAAAATAGCTATACTAAAATTCTAAGCATTGATTAATCACTCTCTTCCATGTTTTTCAAACAGGTACATGCATTTTTATATGCTAATAATGATGATTAATCCATCTTTCCTCGTGAACAGAAACAGTGTTAACTCAAACATCTAAATGTACATGTATCTGCTTTAAAATCTAATTATAAATTAAGAGTCAACATAAAAAAAATGGATTAATCCATTCCCGATTCATACAGAAAACAGTTGGTTAACGCCTAAACTGAAAATAAAGAAGACATGGATTAATCCATCTAGTCTCATCTTGTTCTCAGAACAATGAAGTAAAGTATAAAAACTAGTGAAACGTGGATTAATCCATCCTTTATGAACAATTTATATCAGACTACGAAAAATCAAAACATACTGAGTTTTAATTCAATGACATTGATTAATCATGTAGTTACATTGTATGTTCAAAACTGTGAGGTAAACTATAAAAGCTCATAGGAAAAGATGGATTAACCATCCTGATTCATGCAGAAAAAATTGTTGTTACGCCTAAAATGCAAAATCGAAACATTGGATTAATCCATGTAGTTAAAATTGTATTTTTCAAAACTGTAAGTAAAATATAAAAGTGATAGGAAATGATGGATTTAATCCATCCCTGATTCATGCAGAAAAATTGTTGTTAACGCTAAAATGCAAATCGAAAGCACGGATAATCCATGTAGTTACATTGTATTTTTTCAAACTGTAAAGGTTTAAAAATATAAAAGTGATAGGAAAAGATGGATTAATCATCCCTGATTCATACAGAAAAATTGTGGTGAACACCCAAAATGCAAGATGGATTAATCCATCCTGATTCAGCAGAAAATTGTTAACGCCTAAAATGCAAATCGAAAGCATGGATTATTCCATCTAGTCAATGTATGTTTCAAACTGTAAGTAAAATATAAAAGCTGATAGGAAAATGGATGGATTAATCCATCCTGATTCATGCAGAAAATTTGTAATGCTAAAATGCAAAATCGAAACATGGATTAATCCATCTAGTTACATAGCATTATTTTCAAACTTAAGGTAAAATATAAAAGCTGATAGGATTAATCCATTCCTGTTCATACAGAAAATTGTTGTGAACATCCAAAATGCAAACGAAGACATGTATAATCCATCTATTGAACTGTAAGTTTTCATAAGTATGAAGAAAATATAAGCTGGATTTAATTCCATCTCGATTCATAGTGCAAAATTGCTGGTTAACACCTAAAATTCAAAATCGAAGCATGGATTTATCCATGCTTCATTGCCCATTATATATTCATATTATATGTAAGCAGAGACAGTGAAAAAATAACCTAATAATGAACTTGTACAATAGCTGAATTTAAGTACTTTGTGAGTAAAAGACATTTCATTTGCTGACTAATTATAGTTTCGGTTTTGCGAGTCTAGCTTAAATGTATTTTAATTAAAAGCATTAATTGGATGCCAGTGAAAATATCATGTTATTTTCATCGTATGGAAACTACACTTGAATGTACAGAATATGAATTATAAATAATAGAAACTTCCTTGCAAAATATACTTCACAATAAGGTAAAATGTTATAAAAATACCACAGGATAATAAATAGTACATTCTATCACAATAAATCTGAAATTAAAAAAAATCAGGAACTTCGTAGAACTTTTATAGGTCTTCCACAAGAATCCTGATGATACAACATTATGTTTCATGATGCAATGCTGTGACTTGAGCGGAGAAAGTGGAAATAAAAGGTATAATCAATTATAAATTAATAAAATAAATGAAAAAAAACGTGTTTGTTTTTGTTAGATTGATTATATTTACTCGTGAACATCATAACTTATATTTATAGTGCTGCAATTTGCTCAGTGTTCAATTTATGAAATATATTTTCGTTCTTAAAAAAAATACCTCTATTTACACAAAATAAATGTATACACTTTGAAGCTGGAGTAAAATGGTACAAAATGTAGTTGTAATTTTCTGTCTGTTCTGTACATCAATTAATTTAACTTCCTGAACATCATAACTTATATTTTTATGAGTGGCTGTGCCACTCATAAAAATATTGCATCATAGTGTTCAATCCACTAAATATATTTCAATCTTAAACTAAAACAAAAAATAGCCTCTTATTTACTCACAATAAATGTATACACTTGAAGCTGATTAAACTAGTACATCACAACTTTAACTAACACGGATGAAAGAATTCGGTTAGAAAGAAAAGTTTCTCAAAGTTTTATAAATTTTAGAGAAACATTAAGCCCGAACTTAATTACATGTAAACACTACAAACACAAAACTGTTTATACATAATGTATAAGACTATATGAACAATAATCAAAAAAGCATCAAACAATATCTTGAACTAATTACCATACTGCTTAAATACGAAAGCGAATAATTAAGCCTTACTGGAAACAGTTGAGAATTTGGTGATGCTATTGAATGTAAACATACAGCTTGAATTATTCTAACAATGCCCAATTCATTTTCCTATTAAACAAAGAAGGCTAAATAGTGATTTATTTATACAACATTCATTGTTCTGACGTAACACTGCAAAGCGGCGTGTTGGAATACAAACCGGTTGAAAACAAGCAAATATTTAATGGATGCTGTCAAGGATGTACTTTAATAAAATCATTGGTAACATATAAGAATCAAAATAATATATCTCATGTAGAGATTTGCTCTTGAATAATATCACTGTTTGTCGTTCAGATGCGTATAATAATTCCTTCATATTTGAACTACAAGCAATAATTTTTTCAGCGACAAATCACTAAACGAGATATATTATATCTTAAACCAGATTCTTGCACTTACTCGTTATACATGGAACTGACAAAAGTACAAACACAGTAAATACCAAAAATATTAAAGATGCAGTTATCCTTTCATAGTTCACATTATATTTGGAAAATACTGAAAGTTCACCAGCAACTAATTCAATCCACTTTTTTTTTCTGTAATGGGGCCTGAGCCGAGCATTTAATTTATCATAAACTTAGCCAATAATATTTATTCACATAAAAATATACATGTTTTGCATTCTGATGGAGACAATTTTTAAAATGAGGACTAAATGTAGCTGTCAATATAAAAGTAGAACTTTAACTGAAAAAAATAGCTAAATGTTCTAGATCTCTGAATAAGCACATGGGTACGGAAATGACCATATAAATGTCATTTAGCAGTTGTCTTCTCTGGAAATTTACTTCTCCGCTATGTCATCCTCTGACACCTTCTTTTGCACATTATCTTCAAGGTACTGCACATGATACACTGAAATAAACAAAATAAATGCTAATGAAGCCATTCTCCTGGACATTATTCTGACAAACAAAGTGGTAAACAATAGAAACAAGTTATATTAAATATACACAAATCTTCAGCTGAGATCTTATTGGGGATTTTGAGCAGGCGCGGCAAATTCAATTGTCCGTATTGCCCAGGTTGTCCCAAAGCTTGTACGGACAAGTGAAATTTGACCAGAACTTACTGTAGAACTATCAACAAGAGGGCCATGATGGCCCTATATCGCTCACCTGTTATCATTGCACTTGCGGACAAGAAGGTCCGCAGAAAAAATATCTAAGTCCAAAGGACAGGAACAACAAAGGGAAGAAATTTAACCAAACAGAAAAAAAAAATATCTTACAAGGTATAGATATGTTAAAATACACCTAAAAATTGGAGGTACCATCCATGTTGTACCACAGAAAACTGGTCTTGTGTTTTCCCTACGGCCAATAATAAAAAAGTTACTAAAAATAAGCTATTTATAGTAACGTAAAAGGGAAGTAATTAAAAAAAAAATATTGTAAGTGGACAAAAGAAGGATCTGCCAAATAAATCTGACATAAATGAAATCTCAGATCAGTATCTTCATTAGTTATGGAGAAATAACAATTTTAATTTGAAATAAAGGGAGGTAATTTGACATAAAATCAGTCCATAGTTATCTACCCTGATTGTCTCAGTCCAACTAATAACAATAATGAAATTTCAACTAAGTTCTGTGAGTACTTACTGATATAAATCCATTTTGATTACAATCAGTGGAGGTAATCAGATATAAAATAACTCTGGAACCTATGATTGGATCTGATTTGTCATGGAATCCAAGATTTATTGTTGTTGGAAGATATTTTGGAAGTTTGCATCAAATAAAACCATAAAAGAAGTCTCTATATGGCTGCAAAAGCCAAAATAGCCAATTTTGGCCCTTTCAGGGGCCATAACTCTGGAACCCATGATGGAATCTGGCCAGTTGAAGAAAGGAAGCAAGATCTTGTGGTGATACAAGTTGTATGCAATTTTGGTTAAAATAAAATTATTAATGAAGCTCCTATTGTGCAGACAAGGTCAAAATAACTAATTTTGGCCCTTTCAGGGGCCATAACTCTGGAACTCATTATGGGATCTGGCCGGTTAAAGAAAGGAACCAAGATCTTATGGTGACACAATTTTTGTGCAAGTTTGATTAAATTCAAATCATAAATGAAGCTGTTATTGTGCAGACAAGGTCAAAATAGCTAATTCTGGCCCTTTCAGGGACCATCACTCTGGAACCCATACTGAAATCTCGCCAGTTCAAGAAAGGAACCGAGATCTTATGGTGATACAAGTTGTGTGCAAGTTTGGTTAAAATAAAAGCATAAATGAAGCTGCTATTGTGCAGACAAGGTCAAAATAGCTAATTCTGGCCCTTTCAGGGGCCATAACTCTGGAACCCATAATGGGACCTGGCCAGTTCAAGAAAGGAACCGTGATCTTATAGTGATACAAGTTGTGTGCAAGTTTGGTTAAAATAAAATCATAAATGAAACCACTGTCGTGCAGACAAGAAATTGTTGACGGACGGAATGACGACGGACAACGGACGAAGGGTGATCACAAAAGCTCACCTTGTCGACTATGTGGACCATAAGACAATGCTTCAAACCAAATATCAAAGGTCTAAGTGTTGTTATTTCAGACAAGAAGATTTTTTTAAACTTTTTTTCCTATATAAGTCTATGTAAAACTTGGGACCCCCGGGGCAGGGCCATATGTGACCCTAGGGGGATAGTTTGAACACTCTTGGTAGAGGACCACTAGATGATATTACTAACCAAATATCTAAGCCCTAGGCTGTGTGGTTTTGTACAAGAAGATTTTCAAATTTTTTCCTATATAAGTCTATATAAACCATGTGACCCCAGGGCGGGGCCATATTTGACTCTAGGGAGATAATTTGAACAATTTTGGTAGAGGACCACTAGATGATGCTACATCTCAGATATCAAATCAAAGCCCAAGGCCCTGTGGTTTTGGACAAGAAGATTTTTAAAGTTTTTCTTTTGTTTGCCATGTCAACCAGACTTCTGCACTGAATTCAATTCTTTGAAAAATTTTGAAAGGGGGCCACCCAAGGATCATTCCTGTGAAGTTTGGTGTAATTCTGCCCAGTGGTTTTCAAGAAGAAGATTTTTTTAGAAAATGTTGACAGATGCCGAACATTGAGTGGTCACAAAAGCTCACCATGAGCTTTTGGCTCAGGTGAGCAAAAAATAGACTTTGCTGCAAATGATCCTAAATATATTTTTTTTTAAGAAATCTGCGAACTTAACACCACAAAGGAAACTAGAGCTGAATTTGAGAAAAATGCATGTATCCCTCAACTGCATTATCAGACTTTCAGTGCCTTGATTATCAAAAACAAGATTTTAAGGCCATAATTCTGATGTGGCTAATTATCGAACTTGCCAGAGAACTTTATCATCAACTTTTGTTCAAGTCTGGTAAAGATCAGATGAGGAATGTTGACTTGGAGTGCGGTAACACGACAGCCAATCACATACACACGGGAGTGAATCAATATGCATCCCACACCACTATGTGCTGGGAGAGATAATAAAATTAGTAAATACTGAAATAAACTTACCAATTTCTACTCTTTTTATTTTCGCTTCGTACATATTGCCATCATTCCATTTAGCCATGACCAAATCACCAACATTAAACTTGCTCTGAAAAGAAAATCATATCACTATTTGTTCACTTAACTATTGTGAGTAAACCTTAAATGTTTGTGATAATACTGCATGTGAACCACTTAAACATCAAATTCAAACACTGGTCATTCCAGTAGACTTATTTCAGTTTTTCAATATCAAAAACATGACCTACTAATCGAAGGTCAGTAAAACTACATGTGACACCTTATCTATTCAATACACAAATTTTGTTTTCACAATCCTTTTATTCACTTGCATCACTATTATAATGACTATACAATGCACAGATACCGAACAAAGTAAGCAGTTGGAAAGCTCACACAGTGGATAATGTTCTGAGGAACTCAACCCTTTGTATGGACAAAAACGAACAACAGGATATGAGCTAAATGTTACCTTGAAAACTTGGTTTGTTTCAACAGCAGATTCACTCACAACTGGAACACTGCTGGTAGATGAAGCCTCGGAAGATGTGCCTTTTCTATACTTCCCAACTCCTTCCTCACTCATCCATTGGTTCCTTCAAATACAAAAGACATCCCAGTTTGTATATTACATGATTTCAAAAACAGTATATTCAATTTGATAATATTGCAGTTCATTAAAACTTAAAAAGACAATTTGTTCATTACGACTAAGCTTCAATATACTAATTTATTTATCCAATGGATTATATACTTGGGAATCCAGAACTTGTTTTTGATGTACATATGTTTTATTTCAGAATATATAAAATAAATATACAATTATTTGCAATTTCTTATCATTCATATTAATCTCTTGACAAGCTCCTTCATTTATAAAAGTTCTAAATACGTTTGTATTTAACATTCTGAATGTCAATATCACAACAAAATTAAAATCTGCCTATACTGCCTGCAGATATTTTATCTAGAATAAGAATCTTTTGATAAATACTTTACAAATTTTAACATTTTTACAGCAACTGACAATATTTATGGTCCTCTCTGTGATTAGTACTTACAGTTTTTTCTTGAAGGCCTGAACACCATTGTTACTCAGGACAGAAATTCCTTCTCTAACGTATTTCTGCATCTCTTTGTGTTTCGTAAGAGACTTCACCAAGGTCTGTGAAAGTGGCTTGTCGGTTCTGAACCATTTCCTGTCTGCTTCCTTCAATTGTTGGCGAACTTCTTCTGGCCATCTCGACACTGCTATATGTACAGCCAGATCATTCCTCACCTGTTTGCCATCCTGAAACAAATGAACAGATATATCATATACATGTATATTTTACATCTCAAATAAATGTTAGTTTAGGGAAGCATTCTACCTAAATGTGATAAAAGGATGCAAGTTAAAACAAGAATGAAACTAGAAATACATTCTGCATGCCCATGGGCAGAATGTCGAGTCCGCCAGCTGTCTAAAAAAGTAACATTTATCATACTATTTCGTGGTGTCAGAACTGATTTACACTAGCACCTGTATTTGCACATATATTGCTTTTTTTTTTGACTAATGATAAAAAAATATATAAACTGTATATACAAGTCCATACAAAACTCGTTACCAGGCAGAGATAGGTCAAAACACACCAAACAAGAGCTGTCTCCATAGGATGACACATGCCCCCGATGGCACTTTGAATGAATAGTTATGGCCGATGTTAGAGTTTAGGACCTTTGACCTACGGTGCTGGGTCTTGCGCACGACACGTCGTCTTACTGTGTCATACATTCATGCGTAGTTATTTTAAAATCCATGCATGAATGACAAAGATATGGACCGGACACGCCCATCAATGCAATATCATGAAAAATGACCTTTAACGTCTAAGTGTGACCTTGACCTTTGAGCTACGGACCTGGATCTTGCGTGCGACACGTCGTCTTACTGTGGTACACATTCATGCCAAGTTATTTGAAAATCCATCCATGGATGACAAAGATATGGACCGGACACGCCCATCAATGCACTATCTTTTAACGTCTAAGTGTGACCTTGACCTTTGAGCTACGGACATGGGTCTTGCACGCGACATATCGTCTTACTGTGGTACACATTCATGCCAAGTTATTTAAAAATCCATCCATCGATGACAAAGATATGGACCGGACACGCCCATCAATGCACTATCCTTTAATGTCTAAGTGTGTCCTTGACCTTTGAGCTACGGACCTGGGTCTTGCGCGCGACACGTCGTCTTACTGTGGTACACATTCATGCCAAGTTATTTGAAAATCCATCCATCGATGACAAAGATATGGACCGGACACGAAAATTGCGGACAGACTGACAGACTGACAGACCGACAGACTGACAGACCGACAGACCGACAGACGGACAGACGGTTCAAAAACTATATGCCTCCCTTCGGGGGCATAAAAATTGGACTTTTCAAAAAGTTTAAATACATTGTCGTCATAAAATGTTTTTAAGGATGTAAGTGGTACTTTCCATGGATATGAGGAAGTATGACACAAAATAGAGGAACAAAGTTCATCAAGGCTATCATTTTTACTAAATTTCATGAAGACCGATTAAAATATAGCCTCTATCGCATACACAAGGTTTTTCTTTGATTTGACCTAGTGACCTAGTTTTTTGACCTCAGATGACCCATATTCGAACTTTACATAGATTTTATTAAGGCAACCGTTCTGACCAAATTTTATGAAAATCCAGTGTAAAATGCAGCCCCTTTCGCATACATTGACCTAGTTTTTAAACCAAGATGACCCATATTAGAACTTGACCTAGATTTCATCAAGGCTATCATTCTGACAAAATTTCATGAAAATCAATTAAAAAAAACAGCCTCTATCGCATACACAAGGTTTCCCTTTGATTTAATCTAGTGACCTACTTTTGACCCAGATGACCCATATTCGAACTTGACCTAGATTTCTTCAAGGCAATCATTCTGACCAAATTTCATGAAGATTAATTGAAAATTACAGCCTCTATCGCATACACAAGGTTTTCCTTTGACTTGACCTAGTGACCTACTTTTTGACCCAAGATGACCTATATTCAAATTTGACCTAGATTTTATCAAGACAATCATTCTGCTTTAATTTCAGGAAGATCAATTGTAAAATATAGCCTCTATCACATACACAAAGTTTTTCTTTGATTTGACCTAGTGACCTTAATTTTAATCTCAGATGACCCATATTCAAAACTTTCCTAGATTTCATCACTGCAATCATTCTGACCAAAGTTTAAGAAGATCAATTGAAAAATACAGCCTCTATCGCATTCACAAGGTTTTTCTTTGATTTGACCTAGTGACCTACTTTGTTACCCCAGATAACCCATTTTCAAACTCGGCCAAGATTTTATTTAGGGTATTATTTTTTCTTAATTTCAGGAAGATCAATTGAAAAATACAGCCTCTATCGCATATACAAGCTTTTCCTTTGATTTGACATAGTGGCCTACTTTTGGACCCCAGATAACCTATGTTCAAACTTGACCTAGATTTCATCAAGGCAATCATTCTGAACAAAAGATTATCATTCTAACCATTTTTCTTAATTTCAGGAAGATCAATTGAAAAATACAGCCTCTATCGCATACACAATGTTTTCCTTTGACTTGACCTAGTGACCTAGTTTTTGACCCCAGATAACCCATTTTCGAACTCGGCCTAGATGTTATCAAGGTTATTATTCTGACTAAATTTCATGAAGATCAATTGAAAAATACAGCCTCTATCGCATATACAAGCTAAATGTTGACAGACGACAGACGACGGACGCCGGACATCGAGTGATCAGAAAAACTCACCTGAGCATTGCTCAGGTTAGCTAATAACAGAACCATGTTTTAACTTAGAAACGACAAAGAAGTGATATATGCAGAACAAGGCGTTCAAAAGTTTTATTTTTAGCGCATGTTTGGCACCAAATAGGAGATTGACGTGACTTCAGAATGTTTTTTTTTTCGGTAATGTCAGTCTTGTTTGGTCACGTTGGTGTAATTTCGTTTAAAATTATACGTTCTAGGGTCGTAATACGCTTAAAATTTGCCAGGGAACGAGTATAATTTATATAAAACGGAATATTTACAGCGCATGAGCTGGAGAGTTCCTATGTTATCAAACTTTACGTATAAAAATAGTCTAGCATAAAACTGCTGTTCTTGTCAATTTTTGGAGATGTTTAAGAAGGAGAGAAAACATATGATAACAGAGAGATTCTCGCGCTCGTGCTGTTAAAACAACCGTTTATAGATGCGCGTTCCGTAGCAAAGCGTAAATGTATTACGACCCAAAAAGGAAATACCATCAAAGTGAAAAAAAATATCAGACATTCCTGCGCATTTGATGGAAATATAATGACGCTGAGAGACAGTGTATTTTTATACGCGTTTTTTCCTTTTGTGTTTTGTGTTTGTGTTGGTCACAGCTTCAGAATGCGGCATTATGCCTCAGGATTTGTTGATACCATCGCCCTACCGTGCTCGAGCACGTGTTATAACACGAAGAAGCATGTGTTATCCCTTCATTGCATAAAACATAGTATTTCCTGTTTATGAGAACAGGAGAGTAAGCGTGTTTTAAGAGTTTATGCGCTGTTTACAAATATTATCATACACTCCTGCCCCCCCCCCCCCCCCCCCCCTCCAGAATGCTGTGCAAGATACTGAAGACGCTCTTAACAGAAGATTCCCTGCTTTTTCCGCATTCGCCGTCTGCTAATGTAGTTTATACCAGTTTGAGAAAGCCGAAATCGCATTCGGAAATTGCCGAGAAACTTAAAGTGACTGCACCTTGGAATAGGATTATTGCATTGAAATATGACACATTATACTGAACAAAACATATACTTTTCCAGTTGTTGTTGTTATGACAAAAACTTACAAATCTCTGGAAGTACTTTCTTGAAATTTTGTCTACACTTAAATCAATAGTTCGCTGATAACAATAATATCAAACTGAAGCAAAATGAAAGGGATAATTATGCAACACGTTGGACTATCCTGTTATATGATGATGTGTGGCATGGAAGCCACTAACCCTCCTTGCTTTCTTTCTGCTAATTACAGTGATGAGTAAATTACGATTTTTAGGTAGGGCATAGAGATCTCTTGCTTTGGTATATTGTGTTCTGTGGTGTGGAAGTCTCTAACCGGTTGTTGTTGTTTTTTATTTGCTTAATATATCACTGTGAAACCCAAAACTTTGTGGTAGGTGGCATGTAAGCCTCTTACCCTGTTCTGCTTCATGTATAAAGGACCATTTACGATAAATTATTTGAAAGATAAAGGATTAATATTGCATTTTTGTAAAGAAAAAATGCAACAGTTTTGCGTAAAAAGTCATGATCCAAGGTCTAGTTTCATGCCATCAACACAGATTTTGTACATTTTTATACATTTTCGTGCACTTTATCACCAAAGTACGATACGAGCGAAGGGGAGAACAATTTACGTTTTTGAATATGTTTTGAGGACTGCAAAAACACGAAGAATGATACATAAATGTCAAAATAAATTTCACACTATATTAGCAATGGATGATCAAGTAAATTTCTAATTTAAGTAATTTGAAATGATAACTTCAATATGACACTTTTTTAAAGCAAACACCCTTATAAAGCAAATATTCACACACTTGAACGCATGTATATATAAATCAGTATTTTTTAAAATACTGACTTTATTCAGATATTTGGCAACTAAATAAAGAAAATAGACATATTTTATGATGCATTTAAAAACAAAATTGAATTTGGGGCCAAAAACACCCCTTATCATACATGGTCCTTTCATTTGTTGTGCAAATAGTTTGCTTTGTAAATTATTTTCACTATAATATGTTACGTGTTAATGCTAATGTCAGTATATAGGGATATCAACATGTTTTTAAATTTTTACAATATTGCCTTTTGGTGCGGTCATTATGTGAATTTATCGACCTGATAAAAGCGATATCGACCGAGGACGCAGTCCGAAGTTGATACCGTTTTTATCAGTATTATATAAGTATAAATACCACTAGCAAATCTCTTTCATTTTTACATGCTAACATAATTACCCCATCCACTTTATTTTTAATTTAGATCTGCTGTTAAGATTTCAAAAATATTTGGCAGCTTTAATGACGCACTATAATGCTTCAAAATGGATAGAAAAAAGTTGAAGTCACCGTGTATCTATAAGCAATTTATTCAGAAAAACGTTTAGAAATTGTTTAATGATATCTTTATTTCTGTATTTCTTAGATAATATTATTTATTATGAAAGAATGTTTTTTAATCAAAGAATACAGGTTTGTTTGGGAAGCTGACGACAACGAGAAAACCTTAATTATTTAATGACATTGTAGAGGATACTACTCTTTGTGTAGTAACAATATTGTATCTCTTGAAATGGTCCTTTCTTTTCATTGAAACATTTTATTATAGATTTAATGGTGGCTATGATTTTAAAATATTTCCGATGAACGGAAGATCGTTGTTTCTACTAAAGTACCCGCCCATGCCTGAAACAATTTTTTGAGGTTTTCCTCGTGTCTTTCCCCACAACAAAAAGCTGAAAATGTCACCTAAGGACTAAATTATAGCGATACAAATGAACCCAACACAACAATGTAATAAAATAAAACTAAGGTGTTAGGTAAGCAGTCGTAATGACCGATCAATAAAATCATGTCCTTCCCAATAAAAGAGATTAATATCGGAAACAAAGCATAATTTGGAAAAAATGACCTTTTAAGTTTATTCTATTGTCGTAAACCCCAGTCCCGGGGTTAAATGTTCAACGAAGACCCTAAAATGTGGTTGTTGGCAATGTTCTTATTGCTGGAGTTTTGGGGGTAAATGTTCCGGATGGCCGACACCACTGGCTTAATTAATCTAAGGAAAAGCCAGGTTCCTTATAAGCCACTTTCTGGGCTATTTCAAAGTTATTATAATGCTAAGTGCTGTAATAATAAGTTTAGTTATTATAACACCACTTAGATTATAAATTGGAGAAAATCAACACTTTATGTAGTATTAAATGAAAACACAAGAGTAAGTTCAGTTTTATAAATCTATTAAATCTAAAGGCCTGTCATAACCACACATTCACAACTACAAAAATCAAGATTGTATCTACAAATAAGCTTCTACAATTAATATTATACACCAATTAAAATACATGTCAATATTATCAGAAATTTCCACAACTACATGTATTCCAAATAAATTCAGTAATTTTCTTGAGCAAATTAATTAAACTCCAAATTTCTAAATTATTCCCCAATAAAAATAAAATCCAAAGTTCCTAAAATTGGCTCCAAATTTCCAATAATTTCCTAACTAAGATAAGTGTTTAATCCAAAAGTGTAAACTAGAAGAGCCAAGAAATAACTGATAAGCCCATATTTATACAGAAGCACCAAAAATGCCGCAATCTGATTGGTCAATGACATTTTCCCAAATATGTAAAACTTTTCTCACCAAATGCAAGAAATAGAAAAAATGTCCTCAAAAACCAATTACATCAACACAAACTAGAAGAAAAACTACACCTTATCAGTATATTTAAAATTACAAATAATGATTTTAAAGCACTTGAAGCAAGTGTCAAAGAAATGACACACAAATTCTCCCAAAAATATCCAATATGGCTGCCAGAATCAGTCTCCACATCTAAGGGCCATTTTTATAGGATTACAAGAGAACAAGGTTTCTAAAAAATCTACAAAATTTCACATAACTAAAAATTAATATCCTTGATATAACAGTAAAGTTTCAGACCTGGGGTGACTAACTCAAAGGTCCCTTAAGTCCTAAGGTGGTCGTAACGTCACCTTTTCTTGCTCGTAGGGATTTTTTTGATTCACTCAATCTTCTCGTAAAATACGAGATACCTTCAGTAATGCCTTATCTTAAGGTAAAAAAATTGTGCCTTATCTATATCGTAAATAGATAGAAAATTGAAGAAATTAAGTTTTGTTTAACTTTCTGATTATTTTTTTATTTATAATCTAGCTTTTCCAATTCCTGTTGTTTTTTTTTTAATTCGATATAGAGGTAATTTCCTAAAAAATCTGTGTTTTTTTCGCCTGCCTGCAAGGCAACTATCATTTCAAACCATACAAAGTTGCCTTAATACAAGTATTGAGCAATGGCATTTTATTTAGTAAAAAAAAACATAAGAGATACGAGTATTAATGAAAATTTACAAAGATCTTCAAATGACCTCAAACATGCAAGTCACTTTTTGAATTGATGGTATATATAAACCTTCCGATGTTCATCAAAACATTTTTTTAAATCACAACATATATAGGAAATTTTCAGTCAATATTATATAAATTGATATTTCGTATGTTAGTTGTATAATACTGATACTTTCTTCTGTCTTATATCATATATTTTGCTGTGTGATTAACGCATCTATTTCGGACTCCTACTTACGAGGACATGTTTGAAGAAATATCAGATCTCGACGTTTCAGTCGTTCAATTAAGATGTTCCACATTTAAATGTAATTTAATGTAATTAGCTAGTTCAGTGATTGATAAAACATTTCTGTTGCATATGCATATCTGACACGGTCAAAATAAATGTACTTGCCTAATGCAGATTTTGGTACTCCTAGTCCTACAGTTTAGTAAATATTTCACAACTGTCATTCATATAATAATTTCTATTGTAGACGCGCACTTTAAATGCCTACCGTGCTCAAATGTAGATTTATATCAACAAAAGTTTTACCACTATTACAAAAAGTGGATGACAGGTTAACATAATTTGATATCCTTCCATGATTCAGACACGTGAGTAAAGAAATTTTAGTAATCTTCAAAAGATTTACCAGATATAATACTGAATCAAGTTAAGCGGTCAAAACAGTTTACTGTAACAAAATGACAGTATACGTTATCAGATACATTTGCATCATAATCTAAACACTACTAAATGCAAGAAGTGTCTACAATACTATGGAAAAAATGGTCCGATGAAACTGCTTTTAAATGTAAATAGCGAAATGAATGCCGCAAGTCAAGTCATTTTGCCTTTCAAGTTGCTTGGATCTCATTACTTGGTAATATGAACATAAGTTGCACTGTCATTGCATTTGTAAAACAAAATGAGAAAAGAGCTCTTGATAACTGCGTTCGAATAATATAAACAGACAAAAACCTTAATACTGTAAATGTACGGAAATTCAAATGATTGCAGGGGAGAGAACGTCTTATATCAACTAGAGATGAATGTATATCTACTGTCATTCCAAGAAGAGTAGAGGATTAAGTTTTCCGTTAAATTCTTCGACTTAAATTACTCAAATTTAGAATTTAAACCATTAACAGCAAAACTCATTCGGTCAGATGTGTTAAAACTAATGATAAATTCTTGCTACACGTTTACACATACCATTGCTTCAAAATTGTACGAGTATTTTATACGAATAAAAATTTATTTATTTGTCATACTAAAAAAAGTATATTCGTGTAGTACACGTTAAGTCTTTAAAAATAACCATAATGTCTGTCTCAAATAAGTTATGTTATACATTGTAGATACCAGCATAAACTTTGATCTTCACTTTTCAGTTTCAAATAAGCTCCAGTATTGTAGTATCAGCCAAGGATGAGGGTCAAAGGTGTTGCCCATAATTTTATCAAAACAATATCTTAGAGGTTTTCGTTCGGAACAATAGATACGTCAGTTTGGGAAGTTTCTAGAATGGCTACTTAAGGCAAGTGGCTGTTTAATTAATACCTGTAGGTGACCGCTAATGCAGGATGTACTGTATACCTCTATCACAGTTCAACATTAAATGTGTGCAAAAAGCCTCTTTGAATCTTCATTTCATCTTATATCTCATCCTCTTAGCCTTCAAATTTTATTTATTGAATTTCTTTTTTTTATATTTTTATTGTCGAAAAATGACGATATGCCTGTCATTGTATGAAAGAAGAACTGTTTTCATAGAAAACTAATGTCCTTTTCAGCATGACAGCAACATTAGACGGAACTTTGATTGTAGGGAAAATTGTCTGAACATTTTACATTTAATTTTACTCGTATGAGATAAACAAGAAGCTTCATCAACAAGAAAATTATACATTTACCTCCCAAAAAGTAAGATCTCTGATGCACCGAGACCTCCATCGCAAGAGAGACACATTACAAATGAACCATAAATTAATATTAATACCCGGGGTAGAGCACGGAGTGGAAAGAGTATTTTTTTCTTTTAAATAAAAACAGCGCACCAAAGTGTGTTTTTCATATCATATATCCTATTTTGCCTTGGAGGAGCCCCCCACCCCTACAAACCATCCTATGGAGGAGGGTGGGACACAACCTCCCTAACTAACCACTGTCGGCGCGTTGCCTTTACCATTCAAGTTAACCTAACCTGTATATACATATTGTGTATAATATTGTATATATTCAATGTATTATTGGTCAGTTACAAACTGTTTTAGTACAATTACATAAGAACCTATTAACTTTTCCTGATCACAAATGTGGCACTCAACTTCTTTTACTAGAAAACACATTAGGGTGCCTTTTGTAAGCCATTAATTTCATACGAATTTCATTCACTGTTGGCTTATAGGCCCACTGGGCCGGGTGTTTTTTTCTTTTTGTTTGTTTTTTTGATATGTCTGAAAAAGGCGATAAATAATCATAATATCAACTATAATTATATCCTTTCCGCGGCTCTAACGTAATAAAACGTATTAGCGTCTGATGGCCCTTTCACGCTTCCGTATAATCAACAATTATTACACGGACTTAATTTTAAAAATATTTCTGAAATGTCTAGGTTGCCGCTTTTAAATATGGAAATATCTGACATCCGACGAATATATATACTGACATTTTTAGACAACAGCAAAAAGGACCTTTTGAACGATTTCACGATGTTCCAAAATCTTCTTATACCCTTGCTCCGGTACGGACACCTGTGGGATTTAATAAGTATTTTCTAATTGCTTTAGTTAAAATAAATCAACACAAAAATGAAGGAAATAATTACAGGTTGTTACATATTTTTTTCTTAAAGATAGGACAATTACAAATGAGGTAGATTCCCGTTTCATTTTTATGCACATTTTTACGTTTACGGTATCGTAAGTCAGGCTCAACATACGAGGTTGATAAGGTATGCTTTGAGTTATAGAAATAGCGTTACCTTAGCGTTAAGGTCCTTAGTGTTACCTTAACACTGTCGTAAATAACCTCGTAAATTCAGCGATATCGTAAGTTTCGAGTTAGCCACCCCTGAACAGTATCTCTAAATATTTTTAATAAATATTTTCATTGGCCAGCTCTAGCCACATATGAAATGGACTAGCAAAAATGTAAACAAAGTAGATTTTTCAAGATTACTTCAAAGCTACATAATGTCATGTCCTCAAACTTTACATAAATATTAAGACATATATTTACAACATATTGAAAGTGGAAATACCATGGCAAAATATAAAGTATGCATTTAGGAGCATTTAATGGTTTATGCTGATAAACTTTCTCCAAGTCGGGGTGTCTTTTAGGTATATTTTTGGGAATATCTCGAACAATTTTTACCCAATGAGGGTCAGTTTTTCAGCAAAGCTCCGTCTTAATGTATTCTTTAATATATGATAAAAGAACATGGTAACGTAAACTATTTATTCAGATATTTACAAAAAGCAAAATATTTCTTTGCCAAAACCCAGGTTTACCACACTATTTTTGATAATACACTTAACAAAATTCCTAACTGGTCAGTTTATATTGTATAACTATTTTGATAATAATGCATGTATTTACAAGAAATTTCACATACCGACATTTGAATAGGTACTGCAACTTATTATTGATTTATTTTTGGCCGACTCACGACCAGCGTAACAGCATTAGGCGTTTTGATCAATATAGCATATTTTGCACGTGCAGGGCATGCGCACCAATATGCACTTGTTAGTGAACATTTTTGGCATTACTGACGAAAGTCCTACTAAAAAAACACATATCACTGTGAATAAAAACTGGAAAGTAGATCCCTCCTCGGAAGCACCGAAAACAATGCAAACTGTGAAAATTGCAGACTCGGTTTGATTGAGTCTGTTTGACCAGCCTGATCACATTTGTATGCTTTGCTTATTTCTTTGATTGTGTCTGACGGGCATGTTATGCACTGTTTTTCAGTATCATTTTTAAGGCGCGATAGATACAAATGGAGTTGACTAGACTGACCGAGGACTTCAGTCCATATTTGTTGAACATGACAAACACATTCCATGCATTTTCTCAGTTAAGACGAGTCCAATAAGTTTAATATGAAAAGACACAAATGTAATATTCTTTTATCACATGTTAGCTTTTTTTGCTGAAAAATCAAAGTTTCTTAGTGCTTTACCTTAGGTTAATTCGACGTTCTTGCATAAGAACTACTTGCTGGCTTATCACCTTGTTTGCTCCCTTTTTTAACTCAGCGACGGTTTAATTTTAGTCCACTGCCATTCGTAATCCCTCTCGAAAGTAGTTGAGAAATATAGCCACATATATCAAATTATTCCTTGGTTCAATATGTATGTATCTCATTTGGGGACCGCGACTGGATCCGGAAATGACGTCATCAATATGGCGACCGTTTACGAAAATAATACTGCTGAATAATGATTAAAAATATTAGTAAAATTGCTTATAATGTCGGATATGATGTTATTAAACAAGCCAATTGGACATATCAAATATATTATATTTGCACTTTCTCAGTAGAAAGTATATTTAAGTTATTTTAATTGTTTTGTTTTTTTGTACCCCACCCACCTAATTCGCAATGCATTTTTACATGTCGCTTCTACTTCTTGAAATAAAATATTTTTAGACTAATCTTATGGCGTTGAATCTGAAATAAGATTATTTCCAAACGTTACAAGAAATAAAACATACACTAAGGGAAACTACGTTATCAATATCTGGTTTTAATCAGTACCTAGAAGGAAAGGATTTTGTCGAAAATGCAATACAAATCAATGTCGGCACAAGTAATTGTCTATGCTGTTATTATTAGAACATGTACAGCATTAGAACTTGTGCATATTACATGCATTGTTTGCAATTTTATTTAAACAAGATTAAAGTACGATCAAGACGACTATGCCGGTGGAAATTTAACAGATATTTTCTTAGTTAGATTCATAATAGTCGACTCAGTTACTCAGAATTACTGGTTAATCATATGCATTCAAACTTGACATCAACACTGAAAGCGTTTTACTTAATTCGTCTTCAGCTCTGCGATAACAAAAGTATCTATAAACAATATTCTTTATTCATTTAAACGTTTATTAAGGGTTTTCAGTCATTATGTTTAGCTAAATGCAGGTGGAGGGGCATCAGGGGCAGGGGATAATCATTTCATTTTTTTTCTTTCGTCATTCTTTCTCTGAAACTGAAAATATTTCTCAACAGATACGATTTGATAAACTCTGATTCGTGTTAATGCAACGCATATTTGAACCGTAAAACTCTGCAGCAATACATGTATAGGTTAGAACATGATAAATACCTGAACGAAGTAAAGCCAATAGACAGAAAGCTTAAAACGTAAAATAAAGAAACGTAGTGCGGCAAAGCCTTGGAATGGTCAGTTGCAAAACAATGCTGGTGTGCTTAAACAATAGTTTGGCAATAATGCTCACACTCTGTATCTCCACCATATTCCAATGTTGTAGAACATTATACGTAAACTTAATCCCCCGACTGCTGAGTGTCTTATTCACGCAAGGGAAACTGAGGGCACACTATTAATTGAAACACAAAAATGATCCGGTAAATATCTACATTAAATATCTCTTGCAGCGTATAAAATGTTTCTTAGACTTGCCTGTGCGAAAAATGTTTTTTAATGCGTACATCTTACCACATTTAGATTACTGCTGCTCTATTTGGGGTAACTGCAATGCAACAGAAATTGAAACAATTATAAAATTTCAGAAACGAGCAGCAAGAACAATTCTTGATACTAATGTTGACACTCCATCAGAGGAACTATTTACCACACCAAATTGGATGAAATTTCCTGACAGGGTTAAATATAAAAAAGCAATCATTGTGTACAAATCACTTAATGACATATGCCCAGACTACTTCAAAACAAAATTCACATACTTGCACAAAGTCAAAAAAGTAAACTTAAGGTCATTAGATTCAAAACAAAATCTGTACTTGCCAAAGCCAAACATAGGAATATTTCGGAAATGTCTCGATTATTCAGGTCCCAGTCTATGGAATGAGTTGCCTGTTGAAGTCCGTACTGCAGAAAACTTAAGTTGTTTTAAACTAAAATACCTGGCATACTGGAAAGGGTCACAGGTCTAAAAATGGTTTTCAAGGGCAAATTCCACATTTATTAATTATAGAAATATCTGTGTCATTTTCTACTGTTATAATTGTGCATTTTGTACATGTGTGTGCGCATGTGTGAGTGTATGTGTGTGAGTGCCTGTGTGCATATATTTCAAATTATTTATTGCTTTATATAACTTTTTGTCATGACTACAATTATGTATTTCATTACTATGTTAATTTGAAAGTCTACACTGTTGTAAATATTGTATATATGATGAGGCTCACAGGGAAGATCGGGTTACCTGACTGTGTTGCCTCTTTAAATAAAGTCTTTATTATTATTATTATTAAATAGCCTCTGGTCCTTTAGTATTATGAAGTTCGTTAAATATCATTATAATATAATTCAGCTTAAGCTGGTGGAAAAGGGCACACGTTTCTAAACCTCTCAGGAACAAATTTAGTATTCTATTTTCTTGATTATTTGCGTTCTATACTTTCAAGGGATCTTCTTAAAGCTTTTAACAAATCATTTGCGCATTTGTTCTCCATGCCGTTACAGAAAGCAGAATACCAGCAGAACATTATTAAGGATCCGACAAATCAGGAAAGTAGAAATATATCAAAGCAGCTCAGTCCCAATGGCGTTTAAGAACCACCAGTCATGGCGTGGTCCACCTTTTTCGTTGGTCACGATCAAAGAGGAAAGTGTAGCATCCAGCTGACAAAAGAATGAACACCGAATATGCAACATATCTCCAAATAAGAGGGTCAAAACCGCATATGATAAAACATTTCATCATTCGTGAAACTTTTCATTGAAATTGATAAATAACTACTGTTTTGATACACTTAGTAATAGAAGTGTTTTAAATTGCTATTAAACTTTAAAAAAAAATAACCCACACAAGTCTGAATTACAATCGTAAAATTTAGTAGAATATTCTTGCACTTGATAATAGCAGTATATCTGCAAAAGGACATATTGATAACATTCACTGAATTCTTGAAAGTCGCTCTTGCAAATATATGAAGATTATATAAAAGTTAAGGAAAGTGTATTTATTAAACGTCGCATATAACCGACAAACAACAGCTGATTGTGACAAACTACGTATTTAGTAACAGATAGTTATCTAAGCTGATATATTGCAGTAGATTGTATGGGGAACATCCCCATCTGAATAGAGAAAAACTCCAGTAAATGAACTTGAAAGTGTAAATCAATTTAAGATATGGAGATAAATCAATCCCAAGCAATGCAGTATTGTAGTCTTTGAATTGTTAGTTTCATTTAGTAACTACACCTCCCTGACATAAAAAAATGTCAACTATTCGAGCAACAACTGATTGTATGTATTTGAAAACTTCATCAAGAATGCGTAAATTGTTTTTCATATAGTAGCCACACATAACTGTGTTTAACGTTTTCTAAATCATACGACAAGCTAGGCAGAAGTAGTTCTCATGGATTACTTGTTATCTCTCGAAAAACTGCATTCCCTTACCGGACATCGTTTAATAAGGAGATGCTTTAACAAACTGCCTCACAGGTTCACATGGAAATTATTTTTAGCAATGTTACAGGCAGGAAAAGGCTTAACTGAAATTAAATACACAAGAAAGGGCATTTAATTAAAGCAATTCCTTTGTAATTCATTGGATTATTTAGTAAATAGGTATAAAGAATAAAGGAATCATACGAAACGACGGAACAGCACACCCTGTAATTGCTGGATTTTAATTTTTCTGGGAATGTTTTTTTTCAGAATCTGCATATAATTTGTCGCAATATTTTTTTTTCACATGAGGTAAATATCAGTTCGACATGAAGTTATACGATTTAATAAATTAGAAGTGGTACATGTATTAGAGGTTAAATTATCTATGAAAAGAGCATAATCTAATTGTATATGCAATTAAGGAATCACAAATAGTATTGCTGATCATATATGCGAGCTTTGCTTGAAAATACAAATGAAGGGATGTGATTAGTGACCAAATCTTGTTCATTGAAAGGACTCAATGTGTAGTTTTTAGTATTATGAATTTTCTTCTGTAAAACGTAAATATACTGTAGCGCTAAACGACGATGATTTTTTTTTTCTGTGGGATGTATCATGGATGTTCTCCGGACCGTTTAGGTAGGGATTGACTCAATCATCCGGGTCGGTTTGCATGCTGTGATGCATTTCGCAGACATCATACTGTTTAATTCTGTCTGTTCAAAATATAAGATATCTTCTGTTCTATTCTGCTCTGACCTGTGTCTTTGATAGGTCAGATAATGTTTTATGATATTGTATTTTTGTTTCATGTTTTGATCTGCCTACCTTCCAATTTAAAATGCTTGGTATCTTATTACCGTAATGTAATTTTAATTCCTTCTATAATAGTTCAATTCCCATTTTTTATTGAACATTATATAAATGTTTTTATGTAAAGCACTTTTGAACGTATTTTTATATGAAAAGAGTGCTATATAAATGTGGTATATAATAATAATAATAATAATAATCAGTTTCAATAGGAGAATCTGCATTACAAAATAGTTTACAACAAGCTGTAAATGCATTAGAAAAAAGCATTTTTAAAATTATAACAATTATTTTTTCTATTGATCTTGAGTTCTGACCACAGTGTCGGGGTATTAAGCTGATCTGACACACTCATACAGACAAAAAGGGTATATAGATACATATAATTATGCTAATCGTCTATTGTAGTGATAGATTATCAGATTATTTCTATTTTAAATCGAACAAACTGCGCCATTAAATAGACATTTGCTCACTTAATATCGTTATTCAGTCGTTTTCGTCATTTTTTGATACATATTGATATCTTTTTTTCATTCTAAGCATAATTAATTCAATCCGTTTCCATAAAAGTGTTTTATCTGCTAGAATAAACATTACCTTCACTAAACATATCAATTTTGCAATGATAACATAGTTTTCAAAGACGTTGCCACCTGTATTTATTCAGCAGCCTACGATTTTTTATTTTCTCTTAAGCCGCCATATTTATGACGTCATAACTTTTTTCAGTCGCGTGTCTGGAAAGAGATACATGGGAAATTACAATAACTAACTTCAATCTACAATGTGGTATAGGTCTCTATATTTCTCAATATTTTTCTCACGGCGGCCCATATTCCCACAATTTGACATGCACTATTTTTGCCGATAACCATGAATGTATTGTGCGAATGTTTGTTTCAAGGAATCATAGCAATGATTTTGGGAAGTATGGGTCTGTATGTTTTCTATTTTATTTCTCACAAAATTCATACCAAAAGCGTGAATGTAAGGTTTTAAACAATTTTTCTAATAATTCGTTATTAAAAACATGACATTTCCCATAGTATTGCATATTATTAAAGCATTTAAGTAAACAGGTACACATTTTCAAGAATAATAACTGTACGTTAGAGTTATTTTGAGTACGCGTACGAGCACTTATTAAGCTTCCAAGATTTATATGAATTCTGTGAGAAATTAAATCAAAACTTTCCACATGAATCTTCCCAAAATCATTGCTATTAACCCTAAAAACAAACAATGACACAAGTTACAATATTTTACGGTTATCGGCAAAATCTGAACCGACGTTACGTTCAAAAGAGAGTAAAAATAGGGTGAAGCAAGGAAGAACATTGCTGATGCAGTGCGTATGTGGTTGGTAAATGATACATCAAAACATACCTCGGATTAGATTGCATCTTTTATGCTAAAAAAAGGAGTACACTATTATGGAAGAAACAAGATGAAGATAACAGATTTCTTTCTGAACCGTAATATATATGAAAGTCCCCGGAAAAGCATTCCAAAAAGAAAATCATGTATCAACAGCATGAAAATTGCCTTGTTTGTACACGAGTTTCTCGAGTTATTTCATGGGTGGATCCAGTAAAAAAAGTGTTTTTTTTTCTGCAAGAACTTTGTTTTAAATGTAATAAAGTGTTTTGAATAAATAAATTGCTATTCCAAAATCTTTCTGTCTGAAAATGTTGCGAGATATTTTACAGTTTTACCATAAAAGCCCAAATATCATTGTCTCTTAAGGGGGACTCAGTGGTCTGGAGGAAACACTGTCCGACTATGAAACCAAGGGTCGTGAGTTCGATCCCAAGCTTTTCCAACTAAAAGATTTTAACATTTGGATAAGAGTCCTGTGATGGGGTGCTTTACACCTGGCATGCTAAACAAACATACACAGTCTCCTGTTTTGCTAATCTTCATATTTCAAGTCATTCATTTAGTCCCATGTTGCACTAGTAAATTGTATAGTGATAAGGTTGAATAAAATAAAGCACTCCCTCACATGTTTACAAAATAAATGAGTCTTTTGATCTAATTGTGAAGTAGATTTTAGTTTTGCGTGCTTTGTTGGCAAATGAAACACGGTTTTGAGTTCAGATGCGTAGTAATATAATCACGAAGGCCCAAGTGATTAATTACGATGCATCTGAACGAGAAAACATGTTTTATTTATCATTAAAGCACCCAAAACTAAAATCTATTTCCATTCGAACACACGTTCGAATTACACCAGGAAGGGATATTAGTCTGGAATACTTTTTTAGGCGTAAATGGACGCATTACTTCCCTTGGCTCTGAGCAACGTAAAGCGGGTTTAAATACGAGGGAGTAAACCGGAATAGCCAAAAGTAGGTCATTTTGCGAAACGTGTTTTAATCGACAGCACAATACACGGTAAAATCCTTCTTTGTTTATAAAAGAAAATCTTAAAAGTGTTAGAATGAATATTTGCATATGTGTATCTTTACCAAATTTCATTTTTGTTAGTTTTAGTAAAGGATGCAAACTTGTTAGGTATGGTGTGATTATGAAAATTAGTTGTCTTACAATAATGAGATAAATAGGTTCTAATTCTTTCGTTCTTATGAATTATCCCACTGGAAATCATTGAACCAGGAAAACTTAGTCGGAATTTGATATCTAGATAAATGTTACCATGGTTATCTTTGACGGAAATACTATCAGGCTATATATTATTTTTAGATACATTAAGCTCTTTGGCAGAGACATATGATCATAGACAATAACAAAACTGCCTTATTGATAACAAAACCACAGTTATATTGATAACAAATCCGACGCCATACCGATAATAAAACCATAGCCATATCGATAACAAGAGCGCCATATTGATAACAAAACCGCCATAGTGATTACAGGACCGCAACCATATGAGTAACACATCCACCGCAATATTGATAACAAAACTGTCGCCATATTGATTAACAATGTTCAGCAATATTGATAACAAAACCGTCTTGTTTACTAAAAATCCGACTACAAATTGATAACGAATTCACCGTCATATTGATAACAAAACCGTCGCCATGTTGGTGAAAATGCCATATTGATAACACCGCCGTCATATTGATAACAATTCGTCGGCATATTGGTAACAAAACCGCCGTCATATTGATAACAAAATCGTTGCCTTATTGAAAACAATACGCCGCCATTTTGATAACAATTCGTCGCCATATTGATAACAAACCGCAATATTGATAACAAAACAGCCGGCATATTGATAATAAAACCGTCGCCATATTCATAACGAATCCTTTGCCATATTGATAATAAATACGACACCATGTTGATAACAAAACCACCGCCCTATTGATAACAAAACCGCCGCAATATTGATAACAAAAACGTTGCCAAATTGATAACAATTTCGTTGCGATATCGATAACAAACCGGTCGGCATATTTATAATAAAAACGGAGCCATATTGATAACAAAATCGTCATATTGATATCAAATCACCTCCATATTGATAATAAAACCATCATCATATTGATAACAATACCACCGCCTAATTGAAAATATAAATACCACCATATATATAACAAAACCACTTGTCCATCATATTGGTATCAAAACCGTCATCTTAATAAAAAGAAACGCCATATATATAATAAAAAAGCCTTATTTATAACAAAACCGCCAGGGACAAATGACTTAAGACAATAACCATATCGCCTTATTGATAACAAAATCGCCATATTGATAACACAACCACCATATCTATAACAACAAAGAAAAACATCCATATTGATATTGTTTTTTAAACCAACATACTGATATTAAAACCGTCATTTTAATAAAATAAAAGCACTACCATATTGTTATTTAAGCCACCATATTAGTATCTAAACATATATATTGATCACAAAAAAAACCCGCCACATTGTAACAAAACCACTGCCGTATTAAAACCTCCGCCATACGATAACACCAAAACTGCCATATTGAGCAAGCATAAATAGATTATATGAATTTAGTTTCGTCACCAAATAACGTTTTATTCTATTACTAGTTGTGATAATGGCATATCATATTTGCCTTGAATTAAAGCACCAAGATAATTTAAATAAGCGGGCTATAATCTTTATTAAATTTAACCATGAGTTTTCGTTATCATTTCAATAGGCCTAAAGTGTCGGAAGTATTGCTCCTGAAATACAGCTTGATATTTAGTTTACGTAAAACGTTCGAATTCCAAAAGGCGAAAAAAGGGCAATAAGTTGTATACATTCAACCAAGAACTTCCTAACTTGATTATTTCCCTAGGCTTGATAACGGGAATCACTGTGTGATGTTTTCAATCGTTACTGACATACAGCTTGACTGTACATTGCACGCAAAGTTTTAACAAAATGGGTTAAGCCAATAAAGGGCCATAATTGTATTATTAAACTCGGCCAAGAAGGGCTCTTCATGTGAGGAAGCCGACCAGCTGGCTTACGGAAGGTCGTTGGTTCTACCAAGGTGCCCGTCTGTGATGAAATAATCCATGGAGGGGCACACTGGGTCTTTCCCAACCATCAAAAGCTGGAAAGTGGCGATATTATCTTTCATTGTGTCGTGAGACGTTAAACCCAACAAAAAACAAAAAAGAAACAAATCAATACAGAGTTAGTATGTCTATGACGGGACATTTTTTTATTGTGCGAGCTGCCTTGTTCTTGACATGTTGCTTGTCAAATATTGCGTTATGAATACCACTCAGTAACGCACTACATAGTCAAAACATTGGGGTATCGCCATATCAGGCTTTGCCGAGTATTTTAGTGGTATCATTGCTTACATCACTCTCCTAAACAGTGGTCTCTCCTACCAGTAATAAGGTCATTGTAACCATATCATTTTCATCACGATTTTGATGAAACGAACTATGTTTTATCATTTAATATTACATTTCAGTTATTGAAATTGTTTTGAGTATATTTCAAAGATTTAATAATATAGAAAAATTGAAACCTCCACAGGTTGCTCAACACGACAATTACGAAAAAGCTCGGTTTGATTAAGCCTGTTCATGGACGGTAGTGGGAATGCATGTTACCGTCCACGCCCTCTAGTTCACGGCTGAGCAGAACGTAACATTTACACATGCTACAAGTATAGAAACAATTTTGAGACATCCGCATTAAGTCTAAAGTGGTTGATAAAATGAAAAAATATCGAAATTAAGAAAATAATATTTGAATTTCTTTTTGACGGATTTTCATGGTCACGTGGTATTTATGAAAGCAGTGATTATAAGGGGGAGATAATCGCTGCTGAAAGTTGGATATTATAGCGGTATCACTGCTTCTTAGGTAGAGATTTAACCTATTCTGCAATGTTAATACATATCCAGTATTAAAGGTAAACTAGACCTAAATTTCATGTTTGAAGATATGAACAAATACTACTTTTAGTTTTAGGAAACATCAACATAACAGGTCTATGTGTATTACCAGTACAATGCATTCGGTTTAAACCAGTACACATGTATAGGTAAACGCAAAATAAAGTGTACTACCACTAAAAATCTGGAAGATTTTTAAATTTAAAAGAAATAACTCACACTGCATGATATTTATCTTTTACATTGATATATTTCTATAATGGACTGGTCTATCATTCAGTTTGGACAGTACTATATATTTATTGAATGGGTGTTTATTAAAAATTTACTGACTGAATAACGAACGGATGTGCAGGCTGATCTTGGTCTACTCTGGTCGCAAAGGCAAAATCCCTTGCCGCCAGCAGGCTAAAGGCTAATTACGAAATTATCTCTATATAAACAATTTGTTTGTATACTTAGTCAAATTAGATACATTTGAAGAGGATTGTAAAGATGCAATAAGTTTATGAAAGATGGACATTGCATATCTTTAACGACACTTTAAAGCCCCAAGATTCTTACACCTGAGTCGTCAACCTTCATCTTTACGTTGGTAAAGTCTAACATGACGCCGTGAATTACATTTTGACGTAAACAACGTTAATTCTGTTTGGTCGGCACCGAGCAGCAACATGTTCCGATACATTAACTAAAGGATAACATTTTTGGGTGCTGGTTGATAAGTGTACTTCTGACAATCAAATAATCATTATTTTGTTCCTAATCAAATCAAAAAGTATGTTCATGCGCTACACGAAATAGTTTTCATTCATGAACATTGTGAATGAATAACTAATGATCAATCAGTCTTAATTTAGCCTGTTTCCATTCGCACTGACCATTTAGATTATAAAAGATATATCGATGATAAGGTATTCAAACCTATGCTTACATCACTGCCTTCCAGGTTCGCATTTGGATAACTTTTAGATTTGAGGCCCATTTGTATGTATTTTTAATAGTTTGGCCTTTGCTTTGTTTATACAAGTAGACAGTTACAAATAAATCTGAAGTATATCATTTATAGCGCGATTTAAAAGTGAAATAAACTTAAGGCAGCGAATGTATATATTTCACAGCGAAGTTTTTTTTTTATTTGCATGCAAACTGTTTGTTGCTTTTGCTTTACAGGTGACATGACATTTTAATAGACAAAATTTAAATTCAGTTTTTCTCTGCTTTATCCTAGCTCTTAAAGAATGGCATTGATGTACACAATAGTTGCCATAAAACAGAAAATAAATCAACCCCACCCATCAAGTCGTCTCAATGCTTTGACTAAATGGCTAACAAAATCAGGACAGTCTAACACTTGTCTTGTACGTATGTATTTTGCTCGCCATTCAGTCAGCATATCATTGGTAAGCACCCTTTTTAACAGTTAACGGTACCGTCCAAATCGTAAGATTGGCAAAGGTAAGGGTTAACCTCTCCAGTGCACAGAACTTGAAGCACGAGGCTATGAATCAGTTCTAAATGACTTCGATCCCTGGGTGAAGTCATTCCTCTTCAAAATGACATGCTTGTATTCTAGCTGAGGTCAAATCAGGACTAATAAAGGAATCAGGAACAATGGTTAGACTGACTGACAAGCAATACACAACTATAAAAAATGGCAAAGTGTGTTTTCAACTCATACCAAGATAGCATAACATATCAAGGCCCAGTAGTAAAACAATAAATTGCTAAAACAAAGAGGGCCCTTAAGACCGTAAGCAGTAAACTGGAAAAAGGTCATTTCAAAATGCTCTTGAAACGTCATATTTTCTAGCTTTAGAAATACTTGTGTCCAGTAAAATATGTAAAAACATATCAGAAAGACTTTGTGTAAGGGAGTTTCTGTCCAAGTAAATTGCTACCATACCGTTCATGAAAATTAGCTACTTGAATTTCTCTGTTTTTATATCACGTGGTCTTCGGAGTACATGTATACAAGCCTACACGAGGAAATTTTAACCAGATATAAATTGTCATTAAGTAGTTTCAAGATTTTCCTGCTCTATGGCGGAAAAATTTAAACACACTTGGGACACACCAATACAAAGGTAGCCATTTATGAGAAAAAAATTCTAAAGGAAAAAATAATTTTTATTATATCAACAATAAATGCTAGACGCTGATTTATCCATTTACACTAACAGCTCATCCATAAATTCGGTTAAGATGAGACAAAAATGAAAAACCAGATGGTGTGTATTTAACAAAGTACACAGATGAATTGCAATGACCATTATCAAAAGTCACAAGATGCCCGACCCTGTCATTTAACTGATGCAAACACATTCTATTTTTCGTTCGTTCAAAACATTTCACCTTAAGGTAGCTCTGCACATTTGATAAACTTGAAGTAATTGCACAACATAATTTATCCGGAAAACGTAGAATAAAGCCTAGACACGGCATATGAAAATGAAAATCATTTTATGAATTAATGGCAACCCATTATTACCTTTCTAAAGATAAATGTCTTAAACATGTTAAAATTACCGAATTTCCTCATTCATGTGCAAATATCTCAAAAACTAGCACACGGACCTATACACTTTATTTCATAACATAGACCATTTCTTCATTTACGACAGTGAAAGAATTCATTAAAATCTACATTGCAGAAAAATATCTATTTACGAGCATAATAACAAACATTGTGATTTACCTATTATGTAAACTTGTGTAAGGTCCAAATTTTTCAAATCAGTCTAGCAAAGAATGAAGCACACGATCCTATCTTTTTATTTCACTTAAGTTTTAAGTATATTCTGAAGTTTTGAAAAATTAAAGATTAATTAAATTCTACGTTGTAGAAACTAGTCTGTTCCGAACGTGCAAAACTACCTGGAAAAGCTATTGTAATGTACCAGTCATCAAATTTATGGAAGGACACTACAACACAAATCATTTAATGGAAGAACAGCATATTTAATTTTTAGAGGGACAATAGCACACAGTTCATTTGCTTAATTGAACGTTATGGAAGGGAAATCCTACTCAGTTTATTTGCTGAATGGAATGTTATGAAAGGACAATTCTACACAGTTCATCTTCTAAATGGAATTCTATGGATAGACAGTACTACACAGGTCATTTGCTAAATGGAATATAATGAAGGGCCAAAACTACACAGTTCATTTGCTAAACGGAATTATATGAAAGAATAATACTTCATAGAACGTTCCTGGAAGGATAATCACACAGTTCATTTCCTAAACGAAATGTTATGAAAGGACACTTTTACGCAGGTCATTTGCTAAATTGAATGTTATGGAAGGACAATACTATACAGTTCATTTGATAAATGAAACGTTATGGAAGAGAAATCCTAAACAGATCATTGGGTTCAATAGAAGGACAATACTACGATTTTCATTCGCAAAATAAAAGGTTTAGGAAGGACACTACTACACAGGTCTTTGGTAAAGGGAATGTTATGGAAGGACATTACGGAACAGTTCATTTGCTAAATGGAATTCAATGTATGGACAATACTCACAGGTCATTTTCTAAATGGAATTCTCTGGAAGAACAAATCTACATAAATCATTTGCTTGATGACAATCTATAAAATGACAATACTACATCGGTCATTTGCTTAATAAAGTGCTTTGGAAGGAATACACAGGTCCTTGATAAATGGTATGTTATTGAAGTACAATACTACAAAGTTTGCAAAATGGAAATATATGGAAGGACAACCCTACATATTTTCCATGCTCTAAATGGAATATTTTTGAAGAAAAGTACTTCACAGTTAATTTGCTAAATGGAATGTTATAGAAGCACTATACTCAACAGGTCATTTGCTAAATGAAATGATATGGAAGAACAATACTATGCAGGCCATTTGCTAAACGAAATTATATTGAAACATAAAACTACACAGTTCTTTTGCTAAATACTGAAATAGCAGTCACAGTCCCATTGACTTCGAATAAAAATGACTTATTTATCAGTAATGTGTATATCTTGTAAAAGTAACATTGCTTCTTTTTTTTTTTAAATAATTTCGGAAATTTTTTCTCCCCACTTCTTTCTACAACTCGAACGTTCATTGAAACAATAAATACACTATCAGTCATATTGTACTCATTTTAAAACAATTATATATATCATCTTCTATAATTGTGAATTCTTTTATCAGAGCTTCATAAATTAAAAGGAACTGACCTCACCATAACTGCACGTAAATAATAAACAAAACCATACTAAAACAGAAAGCACAAGATCAGCGTGAAAGGTATTTCTGTGCTAGAATAACTGACAGTGTCAATAAAATGTGTTTAAAGCTTTTCTATGGCTTTATAAAAAAGTTATGATAAATTCTGCCAATTCTTTCAATTAAAAAACATCAGTATGATAGGTATATCTGTCCCAGAATAATTGATAGTGTCTGAATGAGCTAATAGTTTTTTACGGCTCTACAAAAGATAATGAGCATTTCTACCAATTCATTTCAATTCAATTTTAGTCATATCTGCACAAAATCAGCATGATAGGTATATCTGTGTCAGAATAACTGACTGAGTCAGTAAAATGAGTTTAAGGCTTTTCTATGGCTTTACAAAAAGTAATGATAAAGACTAACACGTTTCAGTTCAATTTGATGGAAACTATAGTAGGAGTTAAATACACAATATACTGGCACATACATCCACCAAATTTCACTTCAGTTGGACATAAACTGTAGGAGTTGACAGGTAACGTCACAGACGGACGGGGAGTTAAAACACCATATGTCTCCTGGTTCTTTGGCACCTGAAAACATAAAAATCAGTATGACTGATATATTTTTACATTAAAGGCAAAAAACACCGCATTTGATAGCATAACATCTAGTGACGAGAAAAGACATTAAAAGAAGCGGAAATGAGTATATTCAGCGGATGTATTAAATGAAGCGTATCTTTTTGATTAAAAAGTTAAAATTTCACTTTTTTCTTTTTCTATACTAGCAATGTAGTTCTCTCTTTAAAACAAATAAGTTTCTAAGAATCTGAGACGCTAGGAAATCTATAAACAGGTTATTAAACAAACGAATCTATATGAAATGAAAAACAGACGGATTTAGTGGTGTTCAGCCTAAAACATTTACTTCTTGGTTTGGCCATTTATGTAGTTTTGAAAAAGACTTGAATCTGGATAAAGCCTAATAAAATAAAGTCTAATTTTGTCTTACATTTATATACGCATATTAAAGAAACACAATTTTAAAGGGGTTTTTGTATACGTTGTATCACGCAATAACTTTTCTAGGTTTTACCAACTCCGTTCTTAAAACAGGACACTCGCTCTTAAGTAAAGTACTCTGTTGAACAAAACAAAGAAATGCACAAAAGCAATTTAGTAAAACGTAAGTATTTTTCAAGTGTACGTTTGTTATTAGCCTCAGCTGGATTTCACGGGCGTATGCAATCTGTTTTCGGCAAAAATCGTCGCAGAGTAGAACAATTGTACTATAGAACAGAATATTTTAGTTTTTCATTGAATTTTTTCTTCTCATATGCAATGAATGTAACTCCACAAGGACATTTCATTGCCGTTTTCGCAATTGTTTGCAATGTTTGTTGATGATAACCATTCTCATCTATTTTTGACAACCATTCATAATTAAAAACAACCATTTGCTAAGGGAGCTAGAATCCCTTTCAAAACCCTGGATCCTTTTATTTTGATCAATGTAATCATTTTAATGCAGTTATTGTTTCGCTTTATAAACATTGTTCCTATGTCGATGCTACACAAGACTCGACATCGTCTAATGACAATTTATTAGCTACGCTCATGAACAGCAATTGGACAAAGTAATTATCAAATACTTTCCTTCTGTAGGGTGTTCAAGTAGGTCATTAAATCACATGGTCCGAGAGCTCACGGACTTTTATTGCAACGATTGAGGCCAAAAGAAGTTTATACATTTTTGGAAACAATATTTCATATCCTCCATGAAAACCCATTTCTTAAGTGTCAAAGCCGTGCCTATCTATGTTTTGTTCACTTATGTTTGTTATAGGGGAGGTAAAACTCACTTTTAGGGGGTAGGGTAAAGTTTACGTCTACCAGTTATTTTACTGATTAATTACAGTAACTATCTGATTGTCAGTAAATGTATATATGTCCCACACTGACAGCAATAAGTAATTCATCAAAAAGGACTGAAGGACAAACTGGATATTCAAGGTCAAAGGTCAGATTTATGTAAAAATCACAAAAATTGGCATATTTGAAATTTATTTTTATTCTTAAAAATTAGTTTGTTATCATAAGATACTCATCTTTATTCAGGTAATGTGTATATATCAGCCAAAATCAGAAATGTAAATTTTATTGCAAAAAGTCAACGTCAACCCTGATAATTGAAGGTCAAACTTCATTTTTATGTAAAAATGTGAAAATTATTACCTTAACTTTTTCTAATATGTTTAAAATGTTTTCACATTATTAGTCATTGAAGTTAATTCGTTTTAATGTTTGTATGTCAGGCAAAGTCAGCAGTGCAGATGTAACCCCAAAATTGTCAAGAGTAAAGCTAATATCAAGGGTCAAAGGTCAAATTTGTATGAAAAATCGCATGAATAGCTTCCTGTTTGAAAAATAATAGATATATTAAATATTAATCATTATAAGTAATTTCTCGTGATTTATTTTAATGTAAATGTGTCTCACAATGTCAGTAATAAAGATATCGTTTAAAATCAGACAAGTTCAAATGTAATATTAAGGGACAAAGGTCATTTTCAAGTAAAAGAATGAAACAATAGCTCTTTAATTTTCTCTTTATTAACAATATCTCAACGATCTAGCCAATGATATCAGTTCATTTTAATATTTAAATGTTAGGCGATAAAACCTACATTGCTGACCTTGCTTGACATGTATACATTAAAATAAATTGCTAAACGTGAATTATAACAACAAGCTTTTTTTGAACAAAGTAATGAGTAAGTATGCTACATTTTGATCTTTTACACAAAAATGACTCCTGACCTTTAATAACAGGTTTGACCTTGACATATTTTCTCTTCCATGACATCGTCTGACATATATACAGTAAAATGAACAACGATCAGTTACTGAAATGACAAAACAAATACTTTTAAACAATAAAAATTATTACAAATAGGTGATATTATTGCAACATTTTACTCACTTTTAGACCTTTGACCTTTCATATTATGGTTGAACTTGAATGTTTTGAAATTATATGTGAATACCAGACATCGCCTAATGAAGTTTGACCTTCATTTATCAGGGTTGACCTTGACTTCTTGCAATAAAATTTACATTTCTGATATTGGCTGACATATACACATTACATGTATAAAGATGAGTGTCTTATGATAACAAACTATTTTTTAAGAATAAAAATAATTTTCAAATATGCCAATTTTTGTGATTTTTACATAAATCTGACCTTTGACCTTGAATATCCAGTTTGCCCTTCGGTCCTTTTTGATGAATTTGTTATTGCTGTCATGGTGGGACATATATACATTTACTGACAATCAGATAGTTACTGTAATTAATCAGTGAAAAAACTTGAAGACGTAAACTTTACCCTACCCCCTAATATTTTTACAAGTGAGTTTTACCTCCCCTATCACAAACATAAGTGAACAAAATATAGAATGGCACGGCTTTGACACTTAAGAAATGGGTTTTCATAGAGGATATGAAATATTGTTTCCAAAAATGTATAAACTTCCTTTGACCTCAATTGTTGCAATAAATGTCCGTGAGCTCTCGGACCAATATGATCAACATTACAAAATTTAATCTCCGTCTGATAAAAATATTGTCTATGGTTTACATTGTTTTCTATGTTCGGAAACGGTATTAATTACATTTGTTTTACATCCTATTTTGATGCTTATCATCGACAGGCCATTAGAAAGAGAAAATACTATAAATGAAGAATCCGTTTGTCGTGTAAGCTCTCCGGGAAAATGGAGAGGATGTAATTCCGACCCGTGACATTGTATAAGCTCTTCGTGACAATAGAGAAGCCGCTGATCCGATCTCGGGAAATGCATAAGCTCTACGTGACAATAGAGAAGCCGCTGATCCGATCTCGGGAAATTCATAAGCTCTTCGTGACAATAGAGAAGCCGCTGATCCGATCTCGGGAAATGCATAAGTAATTACTGGTGCTGAATCCTGGAACACTGTGTTGATTAAGGTATTGGACCCGTAATAGAGAACCTCCTTTTTGAAGAGTATTCTATTTCTACCATAAACCTACTTTGGCTGCAATTTTCAGGGGGGGGGTGGGGGGGGAGCGTATGTTCAAACCCCACTGGGACCAAAATTTTTTTTTCTATAATTTCTTTTTTTCTAGTAAGTTTTTACTTCTTTCAAGACTAATTATGGATGTATTGTACAAAAGTGGAAAATTTTCATTTTATAAGCGATTTTTTGCTGTTAAAAGTGAATTTACCTCTGAATAAGGAGGAGTAGAGTTAGACATCTTTAAAAATACTGAGTTACGTGCGGTAAAAGTTCTCTATTTTGCCTTCATTCTTTAGATTACATATTGTGGAAGAAATGCAGTTAGGTTTTACTTCTGCCCCAAGGTTATTTTTGAATGAAGTGAGCAAAATTCAAAACAGACCCATAGGATTCAGAACAAACTATATTTAGAACCACAAAAGCTGTTTTCTTATAATAAATGATGTGACATAGAAATAGTTTGTCAGTAAACATTTTTACTGTCCTGTCGGGTCATGCAGTCAAGATTTGAAGTAATAACTGTTTAATTGTACGAGTGACTCCCTGCTATTTATGAGGTTTTCCCTGTTTAACTTTTGTGCTTGTTTGTTTTCTCTGTATAGCGAGGATGTTTGTCTTCAAACTGTAAATGTAAAACAAGGAAACGCCACGTTAAAAGAACGCATCTATCTCATATCCAAACTCTATAACAGTGTAAGCATAGATGTATACATAACCTACCATAGACTGCAAAGACATTTGTCAATGTTATGGGCAGACACACGACTACTAGACTACTGCATTTAGGCAATTGAGATACATACGGAAGCGTCCTGGTGCCAAATTATAATGTTCTATAACCAAATTCTCCTAATAAGGACTTTATATTTATTAACTTTATTACCTTCTAATTAGGGCTTTATAGCTCCTAAGGACTTAGTTACGCCTAATTAGGATTTAATTACTCCTAACTTGGTCTGAATAACTTTTAATTAGAGATATAAAGTCCCAATAAGGGGTTTGAAAGGCCAAATTAAGACATAAAACTCCTGATTAGAAGTTTAACAAAAATTAAACAAGAGATCAACCGTGTTCCAGAGTCGCTCACCCGACCTTGACTGTTGACCTTGAATATATGTATGACAAACTGAATCATGAATGGTAACCAAAGCCTTTAATACAAAACAAAACACAAAACAGGTCAATTGCCCCTATTTAAACAAAACATAGAGAGTACCTTATCAATTGCTACAAACAAACTTTGATAGTGTTTGATCATGCAATTCATCAGAGGAAGAGTTTAGAGGTTTTTCTTTTTTTATATTTAGCTGAACTACAAGAGGCCCAGTGCCCCGATTTCAACAAACTTAATGGGCTAAAGACCAAATGTGATAACAAACCATTAGGCTGTTCATGAAAAGAAGCTATTTAAAGGTATTTCTATTTTTATTTCTAGGGGACGAGAGTACCCCAATTTGAAATGAATCGGTAGATAACCTTCAAATGATATTACAGACCACATTTGATGAAGATCCATCAAGCAGTTCCTGAGGAGACGTCGTTGAAAGGTTTTTTCTATCTTTAGGTTTAGCGGCCTCTAAAAGGTGCAAAGCTCCCAAAATTGTACAAATTTAGTTGAGGACCTGATTAGGCTGTTACAGACCAAATAATATTCTTTAAAAACTAATCTGGAGTTACGAAGTCCTACTAGTAATTTGGAGTTATGAAGTCCTATGTAGAATTTATAAAATCCTAACTAAGAGTTGAAAGATAAAGATCTTTAATTCATAAAGATACGGAATTTGACAATTTGCATTTTCAATTATTTGAACTTAACATATACCTATATGAATTCTGTAAAACAAATCATCAGCTTGTATTTCACAAGTAAATATGAAAAGGCAGAAAAATATCCGTATTGTAGGCACTGCAACTAAAAATACAAACTTCAAGTAGGCACTGTCTATTTTACATATATGTATAGCTAACTACATCAAAGTATACAGTTTGCTGATGTTGAGGAACGGGCCGTTTGCTGATGTTGATATAACTCGTGGCCCAATCCATTTGTATATGTTACTTTTGTGTTCATTCTATTGTACATATGCCATATAACAAATACAATAAAATATTATTAAACTAAAAAGTATACAGTCTGTTAAACATTTTAGATATCATTTTCTAACAAAAACGTTATTTTAGCTGAAAGAAAATCATCATTGGTAAAATATTTGAAAACGAATGGAGACAACTCTGCTTAAACTTTATTGTAGGCTTAGGTGACTATGTACATAATATCTCTTGCAAATCAGGCACTTTTTACTTCTATGCACTGAAAGTCATGCATAATACTTAATGGTCAGCAATTTGTAAAGTAAATTATATGTAAATCATTTAATACCCTAAGGGGAAGTGTGATTTTTTTGTGGTGAAATTCGTCAACAAACAGACGAGTTTTTAAAATAAGTTAAAACTCATAGAATTTCACAAGCTTAAAAAAGTTGAGAAAGCAATAGCTGGAAGGACTACCCCTATATATGCGTCAAAGAATGGGAAAAATATCTAGATATATGAGAATTGCGAGGAAAACCACTTCAGAACTGTTAGATGCATGACTGTTATATCCTGTATAACAGGTAACGTACTAGATAGCTTAATTATCCACTGCACTGACATAACCAAGACATGATTAAGATTGACAGCCGGTGTTCACTCACTAATTTCACTCTATAAACAGATTGTATCCCTTGTGTAAACAAAGCTTAGGGTAAGTGTCTACGTATTGTACATTTTGTATTGAATGATACTGGACCAAATATACTTTCATTAATATGCATCTCCTGACACAGTTCTATAAATAGCGCATATAACAACTGCACTAAGTTCGATTTTAACATCGAAAAATATTGAGGATTTCGTTCAATAACAAAACACTAACAAAGGTGGAGTTTTATTATATAATAATAAAAGTGTCATTATAACAGTAGCTAGATCTTGGATTTTGTATTCGGTTCTCACGAACTGTGCAAGATCGGATCACACTCGGCGCTAGCACGCCTCGTGAGATCCGATCTAGCAAAAATACACTCAAGCCAGCCGAAAACCACATTCCAGATCGAGCTACTATTAACAAATCTTCTGTTAAGTGTTAAGTGAATGTTTCAAGTTTGCTTGTATAGGATGAGAACAGCTGGTTTAAAAAAAATCAATTTTTAGGTGTGTGTTAATATTGCAGTGGGTGTGTATATATATTATTAATAGTATGCAATGATGTCGATTTGAAGTATATTTATAAAAAAGTGACATTGCCACTGTGGTAAAAAGATAATTAGGTAAAAAAAATCATAAGACCGCTAGATTATGTTTGTTTAAACTTGTCAGTTTATGGTACTTTGAAATTATTTCATCATAACAAAACGCATTGTTCTTTGAGCATGAACACTTTGCATGGCGCATTTATGAACAATAATATAAGCGTTATGACTACTTCACGACATCATTGCATATCAATATAAATATTCATAAAAAACTTTTGTTCTCTGAATCATTCTTACTTGCTAAGTCTGTCTGCACCTCTGCCCGAATTATTATATGCGTAGTAATATTTTCTATCTTACTGATCACGTGATTCTTTCTTCTCCTGAGGAGGCAGTAAACAGTTTTCTGTGCTTCTCGGCCTAGAGTCGCCTACCCAACTTTCAAAACCTCACACAAAAGTCTGTAACTACACATCTGAAATAAAGATATTGCAAAATTAACATCACTGTATGTCTTTCGTTACAAACCATCTGCAATACATCTCTAATATCTAGATTTCTGTTTACAAGACCTGAATTTTGTGCTCTCCCGGTCGCGGAAACCGATGACCAAAAAAGCTTAATTTGCCAATTTTCAAATCGCTGTAGAAAATTCCCTGCAAATGATAGCCCCAACTGCTACACTGTTCCATACTCCGGTAACACTGTAAAATCTGAAAATAAGCTCAAATATATGTGCCGTCTGTACCGTTGTTTTTCACTATTCCAGTTTTCCTGAGGCCCCTGCTAAAATGACAACCTCACTTTAAGCTAGCTCAGAGGAAGCATGTATACGCACCTGCAAGTCATTACGTCATACTATCAAGATCAAAGCTACTCAACTGATTTTCTTTAAATAAGTGAAACTCAATTCTAGCCGCTGAAACTTCAATTCTAGCAATTATTATTATTTTAAACTTCAAATATCCACTTCAATCCGTAAATTGCCTCTTATTTGTAAATTTGACCTGGCCAATTCGACACTAACAGCTAAAAACTGTTTACTGCCTCCTAAGAGCTGGGAGAGAGACATATTTGGACGCAACATTACTCACCTACACTTCAAGCCTTGGTCGAAATTCTTCAGGTAATATTCATGTTGTCAGAATAATTTGTATATTTAATATATTGATAACGTAACACATAAGCACAGATAGTGCTTGACTCCCTTTTCATGTTGTCATAGCTATAATTTTTGTTTAATTGCTGTAATTAATAGAAATTGGGTCATTGGTGGCTGATTTGGGTTCATTATGTGGATGGCTGGGTCCAAGCTTCGCACATTATGTCATATACAAAAGTTAAAGGGAACCATATATTTGCTAGAGCAAGTACTCGTTGTAAAACTTTATGTTTAAATTTGGACCAATCAGAAACAAGTTCTAAAAATAGCAAGTCTGCTGGGGTATAAATAGGTAGAATGATGACAGAGAGCTCATTCTGTATCCAGCGGTTGAAGAAACTAATAATTTATCCCAGTACCTTGATAAGGAGACTATTGCAGTTACCCTGTCAGGGCGGATAAATTATTAAAAAGAAGAATTTGGAAGTTCGTAGACTAAAGAAGAGTTGCAGAATTTCAACCAGGTTTCGAGCTATAGGGCCAGCGCATAGAAGTTTTACCTTAAGGGTAGTTGAATGCTATATACGATAGCATATATAGGCTGAGCATCCGGAAGCTGAGACAGAGACCCAGAGTTTGGTAATCTACTGAGATATTAGGAGAGTTCCACCTTATAGACGGTTCAGCATTACTGGCGAAGTACAGCCAAGGCATCGGTGATATACCTATATGGTAGTTGAATGCTACATATGATAGCATATAGGCGCTGAGCATCCAGGAGTCAGGGCAATCATATAGAGTTTGAGAGGATAGAGAACGAGCATTTATGCGATAGGACTCGTATGTTGTTGATTCAAAGACATTGTCTAACAGGAACTTCAACAAAAAGACCAGTCAAGTATAGAGTCTCCAGCCTCTAGGAATTTGAGCTAATTGAAAATTGTTAGTTTGAATCATTTAGTGATTTGCCTGATCCCTGAAATTGTCTAGCTCATAATTAAATACAAATCATTGGTATACGAATCATTTAGGCAAGGTAGCCAGAGGAAAATTGTATATATATGAGGTATTTGGTCTCACCAGCTATACGTTTTAACAAAGGACATTCTACATCGTTTGTCAGCTAGTCTAAGACATAGTCACCTTAGCGATTGGACCCAAACCATTGTTCAAGATACTGAAGGCGTAGGCACTTCCCTGGGTCATATAACCAGTATCCTGACACATGTGCGTAGCTCTATAGTTTTACAAGGGTCAAAGCCGTAAGAAATATTCTTATTTGATATGAAGTTATTATTCTAAAAGGTTCATTATAATAGGCTGTGCCAATATTGTCGTTTACTACATTAAAATATATTATCAATAATATATTCTGTTAATCCTAAACCTTTTAAGCTTATCTTAATACCAGAATTGTTTTCTTTTATTATTCATTCTAAGTATAAATTGTATCACGCGATATTTTTTCCTGTTAAGTCTTACTTTATTCTCAAAACAGGAAACACGCCTTCAAGTTAAGTACAGCATGTGATTTAAGCATGTGATTTAAGAAAAGAATTGATTTTGCAATTAACCGACTTAGTAACAAGTAAATATTTCAAGTGTGCTTGAAGTGGATAAGAACAATTCATAGTCGTAAACAGTTATAAGATAATCGTCAAAGAAAATAAACCTTTGCACAGCAGCAACTTCGATAGAACAAATGCCCCTAATCAGGAGTAATATTAGATGAACGTCATAGAAAATTAACCTTTGCAGAGCAGAATCTTCCATAGATCAAACACTCACAAACTGGGTCATTATTAGATAAAAATATAACCTTCGCTAAGCAACATCTTCCTTTAAGCTCATACTCCTAATCAGGGACATTATTAGATAAACCTCATGGAAAAATAACCTTCGCATCTTCCACAGACCAAACACTCCTAGACTAGTCATAATTAGATAAACCTTTGCAGAGCTGCAGAATCTTCTGTAGAGCAATCATATATTAGTTTCCTGGTGATGTTTGCCTCAGTGATATTGTAATGTATTAAGATTAAAGCAGTTAGTTTTTTAGTTTTATTGCATATCGTAGAGACTTACCCTAAGCCCTCTTTATACAAGGGAAACAATCTGTTTATAGAGTGAAATTGTTGTGTGACCACCATTCGTCAATCCATAAACTATCTATGTTATATCAATGCAATGGAAAAGTAAGCTATCTATGTTAAATGCTATGAGTGATAACACAGCATCTAACAGTCCTGAAATTCTTTGATTTCCTCATATTTCTAGATATATTAACGCATATATATGGGTAGTAGAGATTGTGCTCTTTTTAGCACTAGCTTTTTCAACATGTTTTACCTTGTGAAATCCCGTAGGTTCTGACTTTTTTCAAAAAAAAAAAGAACAATCGTCTGTTTGTTGACAAATTTCACCACAAAAGAAAACTCACAATTTCCCCAGGGTAGTAACTGACTTGATCTTTACATAATTTTCTTTTCAGACTGTAGTAATTATGCTGGTGGTATGAATTACGGTACGGAATATGGCACGATTGTGGGATAACTGTCGGATGGACAGGTTCCCCTTCCTTTGATTGTTCTTCTATGTTTCTCATTTTTGGTAAGTTGTTGTTGTTGAAAGCGGGCTATCGATTGGTTGAAAACAAGAAGTGATTTTATAAAAGATACAAGGCCGGATTAGTCAATGCACACTTTAAGCTACGATACGTGCATGCACTCTACACTTTTACATAGGAGCGGGTATTTATAAAACAAAACAAAATGTAGTTGTTAAAGTAAAATTTTCATGTTTTTATATAAAATATATTTTACAGAACACATATTTTACATCGTAATTATATTAATCATAATCCAGGAAACTTTGACAAAAACGTAAGACTAAAAAGGAGGGGCCGAAAAGAGGAAATGGAGGGGGAGAGGCGAAATTACCATTTTTGAAATCGTCAAAGGATTCGAAATGACCGAAATGGGGACGATTTGACTGGGTGACGTGTTGACTAGGGGACGAGTTGACTGAAGATCACTTCGGTTTTAGAGTAGCAGAGTCGATTCGGAGGTATAACGTTTAACAAGCTATTTCCACAGGAGCCTTGCAACAGATTATACTCTCTAACAACACTGCACATATTTTCTTTTCTGTTCGGAAACTTGTGGAATATTTCATCCACCACTCAAGATGTATAGCTTTATTCAGCTGTTAAATGACCTTCACCCCCGATTTAAACAGGAAGTAAAGATGAAATCAGTATCGGCTCCGGTCGGGAAAAGTGTAGAGAAACCCGTAGCATTGAATGAGACTGATGAGCTGATTGATTAAAAATGTGTTGCCTTGAATCATGAAAATATCTTTAAAATCTTGAAATATAATGTTTTCTATTCAATTTGAAGTATTTTATAGCTGCATTGCTATATATCTCATTCTGAAATTAGCAATCTAGTGAAGTATGTACTAGTTGGAAATTCACTACTAAATTCCATGCACAGTTGAGAGTGGTTGTCTTTGAATGGAAATAAAGAAATTGAAAGGACATGTCCATATAGAAATATTTCTTTTTTTGTGTCTGGAAGGCTATTTGACAGACAGAGGAAATGGCACCTCATGTGTCAACGAAAGTTTGAAGATTAAACACAGCGATTTCAGTAAGTTGGCTATTTGGGTTATTTAATCTCAAATTTTAGTGTCCTATAACCAGTCTTAATCCCGTAATCTTCATATAAACGATTTAATTGGCTGACTGAAAATGTCATGTGATAAACTACTATGTATAATGAAACACATTATCTCACTTTTTCTTGACATTTCTTAAAACTTACTTATTTACGAGTTTATTCGGAATGTTTCATTCAACCAGTACATGCACAAATAAATCACTTCAATACTTAATATCTCCTTCTACGCCCCTGAGCAGAGCTATGAAAACAGAAAGCACTTATAAATGTCTAAGTAGGTAATTACATCATATGATCAACGTTATGATATTTAAACTGTGGATGCTGAAAATATTGATTACTGCAGCTGAAGTCACTTTCATGAAAAGATTCTGAACACTATACACATCGTTTTGGCTAATATGGATATTAAACGAATGAGATCAGTGCTAGTATGCGTTACTTGCATAGTCTTCATGCCAGGACACGCATACGAATTGGATTCTGATGTTGTATATGAAATATTTTCTAGAATGGATAAGGTTATGAAGGAACATGAAGACCTAAGGCATAGTTTAGATGTGGCAGTTCGGAATATGATACATCAGGCTGACATAGACGAAATCAGCAACAAGATGGAAAAGCAAGCGGACAAAATAGTCAAGTTAGAAGAAGCCATCAACAGGGTAGAAAAGCAGGCTGACAGAATAACGAATCTAGAAGAAACCACCAACAAGATTGAAAAAAAAGTGGACAACAAAATCTCCAGTTTAGAAGAAGCCACCAACAAGATAAAAAGGCAGGCTGACAGAATTACGAAATTAGAAGAAACCGTCAAAAACATCGAAAACAAGGCTAATGGAGTAACAAGTATTGAAAATGAGGTGCTAAAACAGAACAACCGGATAGCGAAACTAGAAAATAGTACCTTGAACAATGAAAAAGCTATCTTAGATGTGACACGTCTTGCAACGGAAAATGACACGAAAGCTGCCAAGGTAACAGAATCATCTATAAATGCGATAAAAGACGACGTTATGAAGCAGTCTATTGCGGTTCACAAAATGGTATTCGCAGAGAAAATGTTTTTACGTGGAATGAAAAAATCGTATGACGAGAAACTGTCAAATTTCACAAACGATATGAAATTGCAAATGTCAACTTTGAATGCTTCAGTGGAATCACAAATTTCCTCATTTGACACGATTTTAAAAGTGACTGAAAAAAAACTTTAATTGTTGCCCTGAATGATTACTCCAGTTACATAAATGATACCTTTTTAAACTTAAATCAAGAAATCTTAACATCTGCTAATGAAAATGAACGAAAGCTAGAAACTCTACAAGGAAAAATGGATAAAGAAATGGACCATCACATGAAAACTTTGAACGATGCTAATGGTGCAATTCAGCAACTGAAAACCAAAATTGTGAACGTTGAATCAAGACAAAGTAAAGGCGTTTTAATATTTCATTTTTATATCAAATGTCGCCTGACAAAAATATTTTTATTTACATGTAACAGCATGAATCGTGGGTCATTTGATTACTACATATACTATTTTTGTAAGAATCGACTATACTAACGTAAAAATTACCCGTCCGCATGTTAATGCCTAAACATTATTGTCTTTCATTTCAAACGGTTAGCCTTAACTAATGTAATTCTTTTTTAAAGTAATAATTAACTACTGTGAAATAAATTTCGTGTTTTTTTTTTTCAGAAACGCTTGAAGAGAAAGTAGATAAAATATCGGACCATCACACGAAAACTTTGAAAACAACTAATGGTGAAATTCAGCAACTAGAAACAAGAATGGTGAACGTTGAAACAAGGCAAGGTAAAAACGTTTTAGAGTCTTTCATTTTTACATAAAATATCGCCACACAAAAATGCTTTATTTTACAGTATGAATTGGCAAGGCTTTAACGCGGGTCAGTTACTTTATAAGGTTCGGATTCTGCATATTCTAAATATATCCTATGTACTAAAGTAAAAAAATATCCGTCCGCATTTTAATACTTAATCATTATTGTCTTTCATTCCAAACGGTGTAATTCTTGTTATTAAGTAAAAATTCAGCAGCTGAAAACAAAACTTGGGAACGTTCAATCAAGACAAGGTAAAGGCGTTTTAATATTCATTTTTAAATCTAATACCGCATGACGAAATATTTTTTTATTTAACAGAATGGATCGAAGGTCATTTGATTACTACATCGAATATGTTTATAATGTTTAGTCCGCTAAACATATCCAATATACAAAAGTTTAATTATCCGTCCGTATGTTAATACATAAACATACTGTCTCTCATTCCAAACGGTTAGCATTGCTAAATGTAATCCTTTGTTAAAGTAATAATAAAGTACGTTGAAATAAATTACATTTTTAGAAACGCTTCAAGAGAAAGTAGATAAGATATCGGACCATCAAACGAAAGTTTTGAAAACAGCTAACGGTGAAATTCAGCAACTAGAAACATGAATTGTTAATGTGGAAATAAGACATTACATGTAAAACATTTTAAATTATTTCATATTTATAAAATATACCGCCGCCAAATAACATTATATTGTTAAAAATAGGAAATATCTAATTGAAAACTCTAATCTATGCATTTATCAGACAGTAGAAGTGCCAGACCCATGTCAGTGAATCTTAGTTAGTTAGCAATACCTCAGTCGCAGCAGGAGCAAATGCCATTACCTTGCTTGATTTCTATAATGAACTTGTCCATCTTTCAGTTTAGACAATACCATTAACTGTAAAAAGGGGGTGCATACCAAAACGTTATTGACTGAATGTCGAACAGTGAAGATCATGATCGGACTGCACGGATGTGCAGGCTGATAATGTTCTGCACGGTTCGCAAAGGCAGAATCAATCGTGTTCAGAATAACAAGGATTAAAGGCTTCTACTGCTAACCGTTAAATACATGATTGCTTTTAATGTAAGTACAACCTCAGCGCGGGAATATTGTCAACAATCATCGTTCCCTCCAGACAAATCACGTAAAGATGGCAATGTGATCCTAAAATGGCGACATGTTTGGCAACGCCAGTTTTGCTGTAAGCTATTCTTCAAATTCTCTGACTGTACTCAAAATACTGTCAAAAAACGAAACATTCTGCATTCATGGGTGTAGTTGAAGCAGTACACCGCTGTACAAATTGTAACTGCTTGCAGTGGTATCAGTTAACTGCTGTAACTGCTGACAGTAGTAGCAACTGCTGGCAAAAGTAGCCGTTTACGGCTGTTACTTCTGGCTATAGTACCAACTGTAGCTGTTAACTGCTTGCAATAGCAGCCGTGAATTGCTGTAACTGATGGAAATAGTAGCCTGCTTTTACTGTAGGCAGAAGTAGCAACTGTTGGTAATAGTAGTCGTTAGGTGATGTTATTGCTGGCAGTAGTGGCAGTCAACTGCTGTTACTGCTGACAGTACTGTCAATAGTAACATCTAGTAGCAAAAGTGGTATTTAACTGCTATAACTGCTGGCAATAGTATACGTTATCTGCTGTAACTGCTTGCAGTTTCCAGCTAACTGCTGTAACTGCAGGGTTTAGTAGCAGTTAATTGCTGTTATTTCTGCTGCTACTGCTGTACTGCCAACTTCACGTCGGTTTTTCTTAAATGTACATGTATCAATATGTCAATTTCAAGGTTTGCTGTTCACAAACTGATAAAAAATACTTAACTATTTGTCGGCGAGTTAGGTTGAAAACTTGCGTTATACAATTATCAAAATTGAAGAATGTGTATAAATATGTCAAAATAAACAAAATCCTCAAAAATATATTTACAATATTTTTCTTAAGTGATTACATCTGTTCTGAAGCATGCGTCTCTAAGTAAATGTATATATTTATTGAAAGTGAATTTAAAACTCATTGTTGCTTTTTTAAATGACAGTGAATTATTGAAATATTAAAGTAACATCAAAATTATACACTGATATGTTTATTTCACGGTAAAAACAAAAGATATTTTCACTGGTACAGAAATACAAAATGGATAATAGTTAGTAAAAATCATTGAAAAAGCACGACATATAGAAACGTATGACCGCAATATATTTAAATCTTACATTTCCAATGTTACATTTTCAATCTTTACATTTTCAATGTTATAGCTTTGTGTTCAGTCAGTGAAAGATATATTATTCTTACCCTGACATAATCAAATATCCTTTATATATATCGACACTGAAAATATATCGTTCTAGATGTATTTGTTAAAGGCTGATATTTAAATAGACATAAGATTGGTTCTCAGAAATAATATAAGAAGATCTAAGAAATCAAGTATATACTGGATGATTCAGAAGTAATAAGAAATTTATAGCTGTATTGTTTACACATATCTTTGTTGTTAATAAATGTATAAACGATTTCGAAACTGCGAAGGCCGTGATTAAATAAAGGCATCTCAGTACATATGATATAGCATGTTAAAATTAAACAACACAGCGTCATACTATGATACCTACATATATCTATATAATATTAATGTGTCAACTTTTTATGCCCCCGAAGGAAGGCATATTAGTTTTCATCTGTCCGTCCGTTCGTTAGTCACAACGTTAACTTTTTGCATGAAGGCACTTTACACGCAATCCACTGCACCCAGGACCTTCAAACTTCACATGCTGATAGTAGTTATTGAGTACACGACCTCTACTGACTTTGGGGTCACCAAGTCAAAGGTCAAGGTAACAGGGGCAAATGTTAACTTTTTGCATGAAGGCACTTTACTCGCGAACCACTGCACCAAGGACTTTCAAACTTCACATGCTGATAGTACCTATTGAGTACACGACCCCTATTGACTTTGGGGTCACCAGGTCAAAGGTCAAGGCGCTGCGGGGGCATTTGTCACCATTAGTGACAGCTCTTGTTATATGTATAAAAATATATAATGTTATATAGATATATGTTAGTCTTTAAAATTTGATATCTCTATTTATACAGGAAAACGAGCGGCTTTCACAGTGTTCGGTGCGTCTACACGAACTAATGGAATATTAAAATTCTTGATAGAGTATCTGAACGAAGGGTCCGTCTATAGTAAAACAACAGGACAGTTCACTAGTCCGTTTGCGGGACTATACGGATTTACAGCGAGTTTCATTGAAAGTGGTAGTGGTAATAATTACATATCTTGTCGCATTAGAAAGAATGGTTATTCTTCCGTCTATATGCGTTCTCGGCAGGGTAAAATAGACGGTGGGTATATAACAGGCGGCGAGGAATCAGCTACTGGTGCAGCTACATTTCATCTAGCGAAAGGGGATAGTGTAGATGTCTACTGTTACAGTGACACTGGAACTAACCTTTACCTCTCATCATTTAGTGGCTTTCTTATCAGTCCTGATCCCTGAGCTTATCATTTTATCATATAATTTTGTAAATTAAAAAGTACTTCTGCATATAGAGCGATTATAATTAGTGTAATTATTATATGGTGAACACTGATAAGAAATACTAGTATTCAAATTAGAGAACGAACACTGTCAATTTTCACATGGGGTTCACATTTAATGAACCAAGTAAAGCTTCAGTTACAACTTGAATAAGAAAGTACATAGCTATTTAGATTATTATTTGTGGCTCTTCAAATTATATTTTATTTAGAAATTAAATCCTTACATGCAGTTAAATCTGTTGTATTTTAATCTCTTTATTTAAAATTACTTTCACGGAAGTGTTTTATTTAAAACATGACGTTCAAAGAAATACAGAAATATCATCAGTAGAAAATTATGATGTCATGTAATATGGTAAAATGTATATAGCCAAAACCTGATATTTGCTGTTACAATTGAGAAATAATATTCTCTACCCATAGGTTTGACAAATGTTTTATGGACATACTGTAAATATTTAAAACATTAAAGTTTTACTGTAGATATTTTAGATTAATTGTGTTGCTGTTCTTTTATTAACAATGTGTATTATTGTCTCTTGCAAATCTTTATAGATTGGCTTTGTGGTACAATGTTAATAAAGATCTTATTTGTATGTATACACGTGTATTACAATGTATATAAATGTGCACAAAGATGAGATTAAAATAAAATGTTGAACTTGAACTACAAAAATAAATAAGAAAACACGGTCAGGTAATCTGTATTGCTCCACCTAGAATTCCAGAAGAGAATTTATGACAGTTAATAAAAGGTGCGAAAGCAAAACACGGGAGACAAACTTGTAAAGTAAAGAATATTCCTGACAAAAGTTACAAAATGATTAGGGGAGAAATATTAAAGTTTCGAAACTTGAAGCGGAAACTGGAATATAATTTATTTCAATTTTACAATTAAAAAAGTAAATATACAGTCGTGTATAAAACTGGAAATATGTGTATGCATTGGAAACTGAACGACAACAATACGCGAATATTTTATCAGTGGACGCCGACGTCATCGCAAATGTTTACGACACAAACTCTGGACGACTTTCTGAAAAACAATGATGCAGACGAAGTACATCATCGCGTATGGATGTTTCAGTTTGTAGTTGGTTTGGCAGTGGCTCCTAGAAAAAGTACTGTTATTACAATAAATTACTTTCGAGCATCAAGTGAATTGACGTTTAATAAAGAAATATTCCACTACTGTACTGTTCTGTTTCTTTAACCATTGCAAATGTTTGCATTTGATATCTCACTTAACCTTAAGAATTTGATAATAAAACACTAAAGTCTTGTTGCCTTTTAGGTTCGGTCTATATGATGGAAAAGAGATATTAATCTCGGGCTACGCTCTTGTCCATGTCAAAAAATATTCATATCGACCTTACCCAAAAGCAAATATTGTGTAATATCATCCAGACGTGTTAAAGCCATGTGCAAAATTAGTTGCAACTGATTTTAAATACCGTTTGAAATAAATTGTGTATTTATATTATATATAATATTACATGTTTTATACAGGTACGCTTGCATGATGACAATAAAATTAAAAATTGATAAAGTTCCGTAAGTCTTTTTTTTTCATGTCAAAAATAAAGCGGCTGTCCATTCAGCCAGCGATTTGGCAGGTTATCAGAGTTGGCCGAGTTATTATGCCCAAAAACATTGTCACCAAGTTTTGTGAAGATCAGATCAAAAATGTTCGACTTAGAGGGCGGACAAGGCTAAATTTGCAGATATTGAGTAATTCAAGGGCCATAATCTAAGAGTGCCTGAGTGCCTGGAGCGATTTTGCTGTTTATCGAACTTGGTCGAGATATAATGCCCACAATCATTGTCACAAGTTTGGAGAAGATCGGCTGAAAAATGTTCGACTTAGAGGGCGGACATGCTTCTGGACGCAGACCACCAGCCCGCCGCCCGCTCGCCACGGGTGTTCACATAATACGCCCCGCTCTTTCAGAGACGGGCGTATAAAAAGCACTTCTTTCAATATTGCACATGAACCTATAAAGTTAGATCCATAAAGGGAGGTAAACATAAACATTGGATTAAAAATATTTTCTGAAATGTTAATCAATATTCAAACCTTTGGAAAATGTTTCTGAAAACAGTTATCGAAAATAGGAATTAAGAAGAAATAAACATAGTATGTATGTTGATAACAATACACGTGGCACCCACGTTGTAAACAAAATCACTTTGAACCTGTAATGCGGGATAATCACTCTTCTACCACATTACAGATAAAATGAAGCTGACACAGGGCGACAATCACTTGATCACTTGATGAACACTGATGACTTTATGAGGCACTGATCGGCACTTCGTGTGTAATACTGCAATGTGTATTTGAGAATGTAATGTTATAGGTTTTACAAGAAAAAAGGCAGTTATGTGAATATATGTTATCTTACTTTCTTGTGAAATAAAGGGCAGAATTTAGGGGTAAAATAAATTTTACTTTATTAGGGTAGTGACTCAATCACATTTTGGTAAACTTCTCTCTTTTTTTTTCTTTGCTCTTTTGGAGGTCAAGACTCTAGGCTTGAAGACCAGGGACATAGGCCAAACCTGCGACAGGCACTAGCTTATTTCCTTAAATGATCTTACTCAAGTTGCTATTAGTCAGTCAGTTGCAAAATTATACATCTCTACCATTTGCGATTCGAGCTTCTTCCGTAGTTTTGAAGTGATTTCAATGAAACTTCATAGGAATAACTAACTGTAAGTGTAGATGTGAGTGACATATTCTCTGGGGTGAATAGAAAATGGGATATCCATGCATCTATATCCATTAAGTTCATGGGTACACCTCTATCCTTCCCTCTTGTTCTGATGATGTTGTTGAACTTTAATATACTTTAAACGAAAACAAACAACAAAATTTCCATCGGAAGTATCTTTCTCTTCTATCAAACGAAGATAAAAGTTATGTGTAAACGTAAACGTTGTAGTAAAAGAAATGTTGCACCTAAGTTTAAATAATATTTAGATTTAGCGTATACAAAGTTAGGGAATTTATGTCAAAAGGAAACAGCGCTATGTCATTTAAAGTTGTGAAAGACAATTCACATTCAGTATAAGAAGACAGTTAATGCTAAAACATACACTATCGGTAATTAAATTGATGGTAAATGTAAAACGGTAAAATTTATGACTAAAGAAATTGTTTGCATTCTCGAGCAATAGTTTTGACTACGGTATTTGTTATGTTTGTTGTATGCAAACGGTATTGGCATGAGTATGTAAATTAAAAGTTTTAATGTACAGGGTTTAGGAAATATCCAAAAATACCGTAACAAATGAAAAATACCGTAACAAATGTGAGTTTCTGGCGATGCAAAACAATAACACACTTAAACAGAAATGAAGATTACATATCGAAACTGGACATACCCTGCTGTTATTTACATTGCTATAATGCCGTCGACGTCAGAAAGCGTGGACGTTCCGCCAGGGACCAACAATTTGTAAATTAAAATGGTTTTGGTACATTGTAACAATATCACTTTAGCGAGGAAACATAAGTTTGTTACTAGTTATGTAAAGTAAATAAGAGGAGGGCTGCAGTCAGCCTTCACTCTTTGCTTCTCTGGATACATTTTGATCACTTTAGCAACAAATTTAAATTGACATGTGGCGTTTTATGAAAAATATCCGCTCAATATCTCACGTGGTGCATTCAGTTTTTATAATAGAATTCCGCTTACGTTGGTGCTTGGGGCGTGAGAACAGTTGTACATTTCATTAATTTACCTCTCATGAACAGAATCAAATAAACCGAGTCTTCTATTATGTTGCTTGGTAGCGTTCTATGCTTCCGAAGGTCCTTCTGATAGATTTTATTAGAAAGTATATAGATCTTTACATTTTTGATCTCTAAACAGATAAAATAAAGCTTATGTTGACAATAAAACCATTATAGTCAACAACATTTGATATGACGATGCTTAAGCCCAATTCAATCTAATTTTTTTAAACCTGTCGAAGAAATGTTTCCATTAATATGAATTTGATTACTTAATTCCGTTAGATGATTATTTTGATACCTGATGTGGTCAATTTGAAGACTCCGTTGAAACATGTCGCGTTTTTAAATGGTGTCTTCGGTAGAAAGTTGATTAGATTTATTTAACAGCTTAGAAACTATGTATCTTTATTATTGTCAAAAATTCTATAAATTAGGAAATCGCTTACTTCCTCGAATACTTAGTCATAGAAGAAATCCTTAGGTGACCTACAAATGTGGCCATTTTTGTCTATATGTAGATTGTGGATTCTTGTAATAATTTCGGGAGACGAAGCGATCATTTATAGCATCTTAAATTAACATCTAGACTAGACGAATGTTTTATGTAACGAACTTCAACTTTTATATGATGTTATTTACAACTTCATAAGATTGTATTCCAATTGTGCATGGAAACATTATCATATTTTAAAGAGTCCATAATAGTATAATGCCGCTTAAGCCAGTGCTTGGACTAGGGATTGGAGAGAAGTTGCACACATTTCAGTCATATAACTGCGGGTAGTTAACCTAACCAGTGTTCCTGGATTCTGTACCAATACTAACTTGTTCTCCGCAAGTAACCGCCAACTTCCCCACTTATCAGAGGTGGAGGACGAATTATTTTAGACTAATGTCTTTTATCAAATCGTCATGGAGAACATACGCCCCGCCCATAGTACTTGCATAATGTGCTACTTTTAAGCACAGCTTTAAATAAAATAATTCACAGTTATTTCAATGTTCTGATATCTTGACATAAATTGAAACGTGTCAAATCCATGACATTCTATTTTCATTTGACAAAATCATTTATTGCGGCTGTTGTAATAACTCAGTGAATAAAGTAGACTGGTAACTAAGATTGATTTATCTACACATTTGTTAAAATGATGTTTTATAAGATTGAGTTAGCCACATTTGTTAAATTTACACAAAATAGCCCGTGTTATTTTAAGTCATTATTCTTCGATAATCTTAAATGTAGTAACTAATGCATTTTTATTTTCAGATTTGTTCGATGATCTATAGGTACTAAGGGAATTATAGACTGGCATCAGTCGTTAGAGTCATTAAATGTAGAGCACTTGGACATAAAATCAATCCTCTTTGATAGCACTTTCCGAAAAAATTTACGATACCTCTAACCTCTGACTCTAACGCCTAGAGAGAAAATGGTTTTCTTGGAAAATATTAGTGTCAGTATGAAGAAAGAATAAACTTTATTACAGATAACTTTATCTCAACAGACTTTGTAAGTCTAAGGGAATTACAGATTACAAGAAACAGTATCGGACAATGCAAAAAAAATCTAAACTGGTTTTATATGGAACACTATCCGGCAATGTATTGTGTGAAAATGAAAGACAAATGAACGAAACTTTTCATACGATGCACAATGAAGCATCAGTCTGCGAAAATAAAATAGCCACTGAACAGGTTTCAACTGAAAATTGTGCAATGGCGGAAAACGAAATGTCGGCAAAGGCAAATGGAACTGTTCAGACAACGGAGAATATCACAATTGTCTGTGAAGACAAAATAGGAGAAAGTGAAGAATTTAGACAAATAAGTGAAACTTATCAGACAATGGACAATGGAAAACGTGACTGTGAAAATAACATAGCACCTAAAACGGTTTTAAGAGAACAGTTGCCAGTTAGTGCAATGTAAGAGAATTCGATGTTTGCACAAGCAAATGAAGTCTTACAGAGAATGGACAATGAAATATCTGTCTGTGAAAGCAACATTATACATAAACCGAATTCTGACGAAAAATCGCCAAGTAATGCTTTAGGAGGAGAGATAGGACCAACACAAACAAATTCACAGACTATAGACAATAAAACATGTGTCTATGAAAACAAAATGGCTGCTAACACGGTTCCAGATGAACAACTGCCAATTAACGTGATGTGCGAAAATGAAAAATCAACACATATAGATGAAACTTTGCAGAAAACTGTCGATGTAACGCCTACATAAAATGCACAGATATCAGATATTGCAACAGAAGTAAACAAAACAAAATGTAATGGTCTAGGAACCAAAAACATGGACAAAAGGGAAACTGTATCGGACAAACTGTACACTGCTAATGTAAGTGAAGACTACAGAATCACAAACAAATAAAACATCAGTGGATAGTGAGAAACGCCAAACTGTACTGTTATACTCGTATTGAGCAAATGGTAGAAAATATTAGAAAAGAAAAGGCCGAAAAGGAAAAACGCGATAGAAGTTAAAAGACATTAACACATCAACTTCAGATCATGATGCGCTGCTGAGTTTGTTCATTAGAGATTATTCAATGAAAGTCATTGTAAATGATTTTGGGAATGATAATACTTACATTCCAGATTCAAAAGAACTGAATTCTACGGACACAGGATATTATTTAAAATTATCAGATGTTCTTGATTACAAACGTTTAAAATCAAACAATGAAGTATTGAAGGCAGTTAGTGGCAAAAGGGTCTTGTGGACATTGATCAAGCGGATGCGTTTTCTGGAAAGTAATCCTGAAGGTTGTCATTTCAAGTATGAAATATTTTAATAGGGTAAAGCTTCTTTGTGGCAAACATGGTCAATATGATTGCCCGCAAGCATTGTATTTTAAAGAACAAGATACCAATTTCTAGTGCTAAAAAGAAGGATATGGTTAAGTTATGTAAGACAGGCGTCATACCAACTGAATTTCACGATTTCTACAAGTCGACTCCCTCCAGCAAGAATATGCCAGAATGTCTGCTTGAACCAGATAAGGAAGGAAGTGAAAGTGATATTGACAGTGACTGAGTTAATGAGGGAACTGAACTGAAAATATGATTTGAAGGGTGTTTACGAATGTTATAAGTTAGATTTTGTATTTTTGTCGAAAACTGTAAATATATCACTGTGTGAACAATCATTAAGTAAAACGTTCCTTAAACGTATGAATCGAGTGATTATCAATAATAAACTGTTAATGCTATGTTCTGGACGGAAAAAATGAAGTATGTATCAATTAAACACTGCCAAAACTAAACAGTGTTTAGAACATTGTTGCAAAACTATTCACAGTGACTTTTTTATTTCTTGCCAGAAGGATATTTTGGAATAAACGATAGTCTGGTATACTTTTTCGAAATTATGAATTATATTTAGCTGAAAACCAAAACAAAATATATTGAAATAAAAAGTTCTTGTCAATACAAATTTTCTGCAACAGATATTGTTCATACCGCCACAACTTGATACTTGTATATTGCAAGAGAATTAGTGAAATTATGACTAAAAATCCAAAAGTAAAAAGCAATCATTTTAAATTGCTTGGTTCTGTCCTATCAAAACAATCGAAATAAGTACAAAAAGTTATGCAAAAACAAAAACAGCAAATATTGCCTTAAAACGGTGAGTAGATTCTGAAAAGTGTAAACTTATATGGAAAATATCTCAAACCGCATGTACCGACTAAAAGTTAGTTGATGTAAACACATTTTTTTCCCGTTCCTGAAAATTTTTGAAAACTGGACATACGAGGTTTTGGCTTTCACCCCACGATTAATGCGATTAATGATATGCAGTAAAAGCCGCTTAAAAACTGTCACTTTTATGTACACATTCATATTGTGTTTAGTAATACATACAGGATATTACACGAGTGTCGTTTATATGTTGCATTTGTCAAACGAGTTGAATAAAATGATAAGATGCGAGGCCCTTCCAAGCATTTTGTCTCTTTATTTCAAAACGTTAAACATGAAAAGACACAAATGTATTATTCTTTTTATAGCATGTTAGCTTTTCTTACTGAAATATCAAAGTTTTTAGCTCTTTACTCCAGGTTAATTCGACCAACGTTTCTAATATTTAAATCGACGTTCTTGCATAAGAACTACTTACTGGTTTATCACTCTGTTTACTCCCTTTTGAACTCAGCGTCGGTTCAACTTTTGTAGATAACCGTGAATATATTGTGCGAATGTTTGTTTCGAGAAATCATAGCAATGATTTTGGGAAGTATCGGTCTGTATGTTTTTATTTCACTTCTAACTAAATTCATACAGAAAGCGTGTATTTAAAGTTTTTAACGATTTTTCTAATTTCTCGTTATTAAAAACATGACATTTCCCATAATTTTGCATATTATTTATTCAACAAATGATAACTTTACGTTCGAGTTATTTTGAGTACGAGCACTTATTAAGTGTACAGATGTGTATGACAAGCTTGCAAGATTTACATGAATTCTGTGTGAAACTAAATAGAAACTTTCTGACTGAATCTTCCCAAAATCTTTGCTATGATTCCTAAAAACAAACAATGACACAGGTTACATTTACGGTTATCGGCACACACTGAACCGAGGTTAAAGTTCAAAAGAGAGTGAAAAGAGGGTGAAGGAAGGAAGCACATTGCTGATGCAATGCGTTTGGGGATGGTTAGTGATAAGCAAAACATGCCTAGGATTAGATTGCATCATTTATGCTACAAAAAATGAGATATAATACAGTGCTTCAGGGTATAGCGGATTTGAGGGTATAGAGGACAGGTTGATAAATTTTGTATTTAGACTTGAATTATTGTATAAATTTTCATTTCATTCTTTTACTGGCATGCAGACAGACATTCAGACATACATTAAAACTGTTTGCTCATTGTGTTATTGTTCATATTTCATCAAATGAAAATCAAAGCTATCCTTTACTGACTAAACCAGTGTGCATGTTAAAACATCAATGAATGAAAAGTATTTGATAGAAATTTAAAACGTTGAATGTTTTTGAAACGAGAATACATTATTATTCTGACTTATAGTAAAAAAATCTTGGGAAGTTTGTTTAGATGTGGAATTTAAACTAATAATGGAAAAAAGGACCAAAACTATCCTGAACACCTAAATCAGCACATGTAAACGATGGCATAGAAAGAAAAAAACTTTCTGTTAAAAGCTAAATGTTTTGAAAAGAACAGCTGTTTTCTGACTGATATACAAAAAAGAACTAAATTTCATTTATTTTAATTGGAATGCTGGAAAGTTTAGTTAGCTATCCGCTATACCCTATAGCACTGTATTAGAGAAGAAACAAGATCCAGATGCCAGATTTCTTTCTGCACCATAATATTATACAAAAGTCCCTGGAAAAACATTTCATAAATGAAACGAACATTCCCTTGTTTGTGCACGAGTTTCTCCCGTTATTTTACGTGTTGATCCAGTGAAAAAAAGAATTAATGCAATATTTGTTTTTTCAAAATGTTATTTTTAAATGAGTACGTATTCCAATATCTTGCGAGATATTTTACAGTTCTATCTTTGAAATGTAGCCAAAATTGCCATCTCTCTAAATGCGGACGCAGTGGTCCAGTGGTCAGACTATGAAACCAATGGTTTTGAGTTCGATCCCAAGCTTCTCCAACTAAAAATTTCTAAAATTGGGATAAGTGTCCTGTGTATTGGTGCATTACACCAGGCACCCTATAGAACAAACAGTGTTTCTGGAATTGGAGCGTGTTCTGTTTCGCACTATCCTCCCAAATAAAATACTAGCAGTCTTCTGGTGGAGCGCGCTTTTGCTGGCTACTGTTGGGAACAATATGTAAGCTCACACAAACATGCACGGTCTTCTGTTTTGCTAATCTACATATTTTAAATCATTCATTAAGCCCCATGCTGCACTAGTAAAATAAGGTTGAATAAAATAAAGCACTCACTCACATGTTTACAATGCAAGTGAGTCTTATGATCTAACTGGGAAATATATTTTAGTTTTGTGTTCTTTGTTGTCGAATAAAACACGGTTTTGAGTTCAGATGCGTAGAAATGTAATCACGATGGCCGAAGTGATTTATTACGACGTATCTGAACGAAAATATGTGATTCATTTATCATTAAAGCACGCAAAACTAAAATCTGTTTCCATTCGAACACGTTCGAATTACACCAGGAAGGGATATTAATCTGGAATCCTTTTTAGGCGTAAATGGACACATTATCCCTCGGCGCTAAGCAACGTGATTTTATTGATAAAATGCGGTATTGATTACGAGGGAATAAACTGGAATAGCCAAAGGTAGTTCATTTTGCGAAAAGTGTTTTAATCGACAAAGCCTTTTTTGTTTATATACAAGAAAATCTTAAAAGTGTTAGAATGAATATTTGCACATGTGTATCCTTACTAGAATTTATTTTGTTAGCTTTAGTAAAGGATGCAAACTTGTAAGGCATGGTGTGATTATGAAGACTAGTTTTCTTACAATAATGAGATTAATAAATTCTTATTCTTTCGTTCTTATAAATTATCCCACTGGAATTCACTGAACCAGGAAAACTTTGTCGGAATTTGAAATCTAGATAAATGCTACCATGGTTATCTGTGACGGGAATACTATGAGCCTATATATTAAGTTTAGATACATTTAGCTCCAATCTGACAGACACATGTTACTTTAGACAATAACAAAACTGCCTTATTGATATCAAAACCACAGTTATATTAATAAATCTGACTCCATTTTGATAACAAAATCATAGCCATGTCGATAACGAGAGCGCCATATTGATAACAAAACCGTCGCCATATTGATTACCAATCCACCGCTGTTATGATAACAAAACCGCCATAGTGATTACAAAACCGCATCCATATACAAATCCGCCGCAATATTGATAACAAAATCGTCGCCATATTGATTACCAATTTGCAGTCATATTGATAACAAAAACCGTCTTGTTGACTACAAACCGACTTCAAATTGATAACGACTCAACACTGAGTTATAAATACCATTCAGTAACGCACTACATAGTCAAAACATATGGGTATCAGGTTGCTCAACTCGACAGTTACGAAAATGCTGTGGGCTCGGTTTGATTAATCTGTTTATGGACAGTAGTGGAAATGCATGTTACCGTCCACGCCCTCTGGTCCACAGTTGAGCAGAACGCATCATTTACACATGCTACGAGTACAGAAACAACTTTGAAACTTCCACATTAAGTCTAAAGTGGTTGACAAAATGAAAAAAAAAAATTGAAATCAAGAAAATAATAGTGATTATTAGGGGGAGATAATCGCTGCTGAAAGTTGGATATTATAGCGGTATCACTGCTTCTTAGGTAGAGTTTTAACCTATTCTGCTATGCAGACAAGGTAAATATGTTAATACATATCCAATATTAAAGGTAAACTAGACATAAAATTCATGTTTGAAGATATGAACAAATACTACATTTAGTTTTAGAAAACATCAACATAACTGGTCTATGTGTATTACCATTACAATGCATTCGGTTTAAACCAGTACACATGTATATGTAAACGCAAAATCAAGCCTATTACCACTAAAAATCTGGAAGATTTTGAAATTTAAAAAAAAATGACTCACACTGTATGATATTTAACCTTTATCCTGCTGTATTTCTACAATGGGCCGGTCTATCATTCAATTTGGACAGTACCATTTATTCCATGAAGGGGTGTTTATTAAAAATTTACTGACTGAATAACGAACGGATGTGCAGGCTGATCTTAGTCTGCGCTGGTCGCAAAGATCACTTGACTGAAAAAGGGCAATATTTATTTTGCCGAAGAATACCTTAACAAATATATATTTTCACATATCTGGGCAAAAAATACCGCCCACAATAATAGCTTAACACATATAAAATTTCAGAAATCAGGGCGGAAAAAACCGCCTTAAGCATATCAATAAATGTGAATGAAGTTACATAAGATAAACCTTCAGAGTTAAAAAAAAATGTCACTCAAAAATGGAGGTGGAAAGGGAGGTGGTGGCAAGATAAAACTAAAAATTAGTCAAAATGAACTTTGAAGAAAGAAGCGTGGTTTTAACTCTGGAAATTTTCCGAAGAAGGAAGATGCCGTTTCCCGATTGGTTAAACGGTATCACGTGATAAAAAGGAAATACCTGATTGTCTTTTAGCGTAGTACATACATTAACATAATTCAGAATGGGACCTGCACGCCCAAATGTACAACAATGACATAAATAATTTTATCTAACTATAAAATACATTTATGTGTATCTGTTCACCAAGAAGCACTGGCCCTGAGGACTATGTATGGGAAAATATAAGAGTGAACTAAGTGTTGACTGAAAAAGGGCAATTATTTTATTGGCCGAAGAATACCTTAACAAATATATATTTTCACATATCTGGCGAAAATACCGCCACAAAGGACCAGGAACTGGTGATCTGGGATGCCGCCCCAGAAACACAGGGACAATGCTCCGAGTGGCATTTTTAAATTTCCATAACCAGTATATGAGTGCGTGTGTAACCATAGTTAGAAAATTATAAAGGTGAATTGCAAATGTTTGCCGCCTAAGACAGATATGTCATACTTGCAAAAATTATAGAGTTTCCAGAAAAATATTAAACACATTAATAAATGACTGCAGTATGTCTAACAATATTATACAAAACAATGGTCGAAATTTACATAAACACAAAGGTAGTAACATTTTCGTTCAAATAACAGATACTAATCAAGCAAAGCTTAACATAAAGCTTATTCAATATTAAGAGTAAAACCGTAGCTACTGCCTACAACAAGGAAATTGTCTCTGTTTAGAAATGTATACACAATTATATTTCAAACACCTGAGCTCGCTGCTTCAGTCAGTCGAGCAATAATAAAAGACTATAAAGCTCGCCGCCCCAGACAGTCGAGCAAAATAGACACGTCATAAGCAATATAACATCTAAATTTGCTGTTTAAAATTGTCATTTGGCATATAATCTAAACTCGCTGCCTCAGTCAGTCGAGCAAAATAGACACGTTGCAAACAATATAACATCTAAACTTGCTGCTTAAAATTGTCAATTGCAATATATTCTAAGCTCGCCGCAGGTCAGTCGAGCAAAATAGACACTTCGCAAACAATACAACATCTAAACTTGCAGCTTAAAATTGTCACTTGGAATATATTCAAAGCTCACCGCCTCAGTCAGTCGAGCAATATAAAAAACAACAACAAAAAACATACTAAAACATTAAGCTTGCTGCCTCAGACAGTCAAGCAATACGAAAAGAAAAATAAGCCTTAGTCGCTGCTTCAGTCAGTCGAGCAAATGAAAATGCAGGAAAGTTAGCTCGTCGCCTCAGCCAATCGAGCCATACATGTAGAACTCCCCTTGTACAAAACTGTTCATTCAACATATTGATATCGTATAGATCTAGCCGTGCTAAATTCCCTCACTGTCACAGCCATGGCACACTAAAAACGAACAACTTAAATATACGTTACGTCTTGCTACCTCAGACAGTCAAGAAAGAGAACAAACCTACTTAATGGTAAGCCTTGAAATACCCCTTAAAATGGTTGCTGATTCTACACGTGAAGACACAATGTGACCTCTGAAAACACTTTGTTATATGGCAATTATATAGGACCGCTTGTGAGGTGTGGACGTATGTATTTGGTGTAAGCCTGTGACGACCAACGGCCTAACCGTTGAATTTGCGTATTGGAGAAATGCATGTCATGGGCCAAAGTTGCCCCACCAATACGGAATGAGCGTGTTGTGTACTTAGTGGGGTCAAGCCGACAATCTTCTACACATAGTTTTAGAATGCGTCGGGAGAAAGATGAAGTAACTGGACGACCGCAGCTAAATCGGAATAAAGGACCCTTCCGGGTTGAGATGGTATTTACATACTTCTTCAAGGCCCGCACTGGGCATAGAGAACGGCGTTTTGAACGGTGAAGTACTACCGTGGTTGTCTGGCCTCTGGAATGTTTGAAGTGTGTGAGTTTTAAGGAGGCACTGGTCACTTTTGAGTTGTCATATGAAAATATGACATTTTCTAGTTTTATTACATTTGGCAGCCCCAGTTTTTGTTGTGGAAATTTCCCCTAGGCGAAGTAAAGCATAGAATGCTACTAAAACATTGTTTTTAACAGTAACAAGTTAAACGGACTTGTTGTAAACTTGGGTAGTGATTGAATTAATGCTTTTAGCAAAGGGAGTGTAAAACCTTGACGTTTATCCGTGACCTTTACTTTCCGAATACTGTAAAGTAGTTTTTGAATGATGAAAGACTTGGTTGGATTTTTCAACCGTTTTAGCCGATCTAAATATGATAGGGCTGATACCAGGGTTGTAATCGTTGCTGGTTTGCGACCCATATCATGGCAAACCGCAATAAATTGTGCCATTTTGTATACTGGAATGGGAAGTAACTCATGGTTTGGGTAGTAAGTATTATGAAAATGTGTATATTGTTTGAAAGCATTCCGGTAACTATTTTGTATGGAAGGAGCAAGGGACTTGTGTAGTATACGTAGAACCGATCTATTCAGTGCAAAAGCAGCAACTTGTCTGGTATTTTGGTGGGTTGAGCGTCCATGTGAGGTGCCATTTGATGGAACTGTTTTACCTGTAAACGTGAAAGGAGATCTGGTAAAACATTAGCCTTTCCTGGAATATGTTTGGCATGGATCAAAACATTATGTTGCATACATGCTAAGACTAAACGCCATACTAACTTCATAATTATCGAGTCTTTGCAAGACTGTTTGTTGATAATGTGAACAACTGAATAATTATCAGAGTGTAGGACAATGCAACTGTTACTCAAAAAGGGGCCCCATATTTCTAGAGCTAACACTATTGGGAAAAGCTCTTTGAATGTTATGTGGAAAGATGCCAACTGTGGTGGTCATACCCCATTAAACCAACTTGTTTTAAAAATAGCTCAAAACCAAGAGAGCCAGCAGCATCATATGCAGGTGTAATGTGGAGAAGATACCCAACGTTGGTGTAGTAGCAGAGTTTTGCCATTGAAATGTTGTGCAAACAGGTTCCAGCCTTAGATCTACTCTCACAGAAAGTGTTATATAGTGGCGGGTTTAGAAACTTTCATTGTGGAGGTCAATTAACCTACGTAATATGCAGCGGCCGGGACTACCACGAACAACAGAAGTTCAGGAGCCAATTAAAGATTGCAATTCTTGAGGTTATTTCCTACGACCTGAATGATGTGTTAAAAGTGACTACAGCTTCCTCAGTTTGTCTTGAGGAAGACGGGCCTCCATCGCGATTGAGTCAAGTTCTAAACCCATGAAGGTTATAACTTGCCTGGCCGACTCTGTTTTTTCTTGTTTAATGGGAACTCCTATAACCTGGCAAAGCTGTAGGAATTGTTGGAGGTATCCCTGGCATTTGAGAAAGTTGTGTCCTATGAAAAGGAAATCATCTAAGATATGAACTATGCTAGGGATATTAAGTCTGTTTGAAGCAATCCAATGTAGAGATGTGCTGAAAGCCTCAAAATGGCACAGGAACTGGAGGACCCCATTGGAAGGCATGTATCATAGTAGTATTTTCCTTGAAATGTGATGCCTAACAGGTCATGATCACTTGGATGTATCGGAATTAACCGGAAGGCATTCTTTATATCGGTTTTTGCGAAATAGCTACCTGGGCCATGTTGTAGAAGCGCTGTGACTGCGTTGGCAAAGGAAGCATATTTGACAGTTGCCAAGTTTGAGTCTATGTGGTCATTAATGGAGTTACCTTTTGGATGACTTAAATGATGAATCAAGCGAAATTCCCCGGCCGTTTTCTTTGGAACTAACCCAATGGGACTGACATGAAGATTAGGGAAAGGTCTTTCAGAAAAATGACCTTTAATGCGATTAGCACATAACTCTGGAGTTTTTGTTTGACAATTTCAGGGTATTCATAACAAGATTTGAGGTTTGAGCTTGAAGAAGAGTGATGAGGACCAGTGTAACCAAGATGAAAACCTCCGGTGAAACCTTGAATTAAGTAGTCATGGCCCGGGTAACCCCTTAAATATCTTGACAAAACCTTTACTTGTACTGGAGTAGTAGGTTTGCCAGATATGTTACTTTTTTGGATACCGATTGGTGTTTGGTGTTGTTGTGTTGCTGACAGATTGTTGAGGGGTTGCGGAGAAGGCTTGTTCTTTGCTAGTAAAGGAACATTGGCCAGAGTGATGTTGTCCCCTGCAGAACCCACAGACATGGGGCCGTGGGCATCGTGGCTCTCGGCAAAAACCTCGCCGGTTGTATGTCCAGCAAGTGTTGTCGAGGAAAATGGGGGATCGACGGAAGGAGTTCTGGGAAGGACGGAATGACCTGCTGGACCCTGGCCGAAAGGGCCGATTGCCTTGAAATGAATTATTAGGGAAAGGGTTGGCATACTGTGTTGTTGCCATTACCCAAAATTCTGTATGCAGGCTGTCCCATGGCATGAGTTGATGTTCTCTAAACATCCGGAACTGGCTATCATAAATAGACCATGCCAGGCCAGGTCGACGACGAGCTAAATCCCGAACAAGTTCTCCATATTTCATTAACTGTGGGGTCTCGTTTGGGTAGGTTGCAGAGTATATGGCTGTAAACCTGATAAAAGCCGTGGTCCATGTGTCGATCGAGAAAATTTTCTTTGACGTAGAGGAGGGGGTAAGATGTAGGTGGTTTCTTGAATTGACGGTAATTGAATAACCTTCTGCAGGCGGTAAAGCCATGTTTGGTAGCAGTAATGCAAAGTCTATGAACTTGTTGTTCTGGATTTTTTTGATTAGGGACTTAGAAACTGAGTTGGCAATTGGAGTGGAAACCGGTTCGACGAAGTGTGTCTGGCTACCAAGGATATTACCTGTAAGCTGATTTAAGTGTGAATTTACAACATTATCTAAATTGTCTTGTTCCTCGTCACTGTTTGAATATTCTGAAATTGACGTATTTTCAGATACTATCGACGATACATCGTTGTTTGTTTCAAGCTCAACATGCCGCTGTTCCGTCTGGTCCTGTAATGGAGTAGCTGTGAAGCTATCCAGGCTTCCGAGAGAAGACTCTCCTTGTATAGTACTTGCATGCACTTGGTTGCTTCCTTGAGCTTTCTGTGTCCGGGTTTTGCTCTTGTGTATGTTTTGTTTATTATTACTGGCGTTCCGCGTTTCTTGAATAATTTGCCTGAGCAAGACTCAAGACTGTCACTGTTTTGTCTGTGTGAGTTTTGTTTGGATTTAGTTTCAGCGCGTTTGCCGGACTTATGCTGTATCGAGGAAGGCTGAGAACTTTCACTTTGTTTTGAACAACCGCCCTCACAACAAGGAAGACTACACGTGCTCGTGGTAGCAGAGCGCTTTTGGCGTTTCATCTGTAATAATATTATAATAATATTAGAACATTGGAAATCCTAATATTACTGTTTCATGTTTATATCCAACCTCAGAAAAAGATCTGGAACCTCAGAACATAGTCTGAAACCTCAGAACACAGTCTGGAACCTCAGAACATAGTCTGGAACCTCAGAACACAGTCTGGAACATAAAAACTCAGAACATAGTCTGGAACCTCAGAACATAGTCTGGAACTTAAAAGTTTCCTAAGTTACTAATAATTCGAGTGGTTCAAGCCGGACAAAAATACATGTTATAATAATAATAAAATAAAATAAATTTAAATTTATTTATCTTAAACATGACAGCTTGTCCGTGTTAAAGTTTGAAACTGATTAGGCAAATATATACTGTAAACAATCATATAAAACAAATGCCGTGAACAAATTTATGGCATTTGACCGATCCTACTTGATATCTCATGCTTGCGAGCTGCAGTTGATAAAATAATTAAAACCCCATTCATGCTACACCACACTTGTTTATCTCGAATTAACGGTCAGAGCTGTTTTTCATCAACTACCATACCATTTAAAATGTCAGACTGCGCTGCCTAGAGAAACCTGTCACTGGATACAAAATAATGAAATTATCAGAAACCGTTCGGTTTATATTGTGATGAAGTGTTTGCTCACAAAAGAATTGCCTTGTTACTGAATGAAAATTTACACCAGGGAAAGGTTAGAAGGTACAATGTACAAATTCGAATTACTGCACATGTCATCTCAACAAGATAAAACAAACAAAATAAAATCTTGGAATGTGATAATACTGTATCGTTTAAATAGCACGGCAACCTATTGCACCTATTAAGTACTGACTTTGTTAGCTTGCAAGGACAGATTCCAGATAAATTCAGAAAATAAGAAAACCACTCGACCCTTACGGTCTGATATAAATTGTCTTATGTTTTGTGTATTATTGACCACACGACATACATGGTACAGACGGTCAAAGGCTGTGGCTGGTCTGCCTTTTAAGCTGTAGTGAAAACATTATCGAAGCAGCAGGCTACATAGAATAAAATTTTGGCAAAAGTAAACAATATAAGAATGTCCTTTACATTATCTGCTGAACAATTATTTGTATAGTCTTCTCAAATCTAAAGAAAAAATAATGAACATAAAATGATATGCGTAAATAAGCTACGTATCTTGTTCATCTAAGTCTGTAGCCCTCTGTTTAATGTGTGAACACTGCAGCACGGATGTTGGAATATAATTTTCTTTGGCCCTCATCTGACAGTGTACACCGTCTGCTGAGAAGGCAGTGGACTGGGCTTCTTGCGACCAAAATCCTTTTAGACGCCAAAATGTGACCCGAGTATGCAGAAGTTCTTGAATCCGTGCTGATAACAGATAATTTGTGTCATCAACCCGGTGATTGAACCAGGAAGTGTTAACTCGGTAGCGGCCTGTGTCAGACGGTTGTCGATGTAAGATCTGGCAGATTACCACTCTTTTCACGTGTTCAAAAATATCAACCTGTCCACAAGATCCAAAATTGATGACGTAACACTGTTAGGGTCCGCTTCTAAATGATATAAATCATTTGTTCCAATCACAAGAACCACAACAAATTAATTGAATTATTCAACAAAGACGTGCGTCATGGTTTACAGTTCAACGCTGTGTACACAACAATAAACAAGAAATATCTTTAAAAATGATGGTCGGCGAATTGTAATAAGGAAAGAAGTTTATAAATTTTTCATCTAACATTCATCTAACATTTTTCAAATCAATAAACACCGCACTTTAACAATTTAAATGGTTCTCTTTTAATTTTTCGCAAAGGTTTCGTAGGGTTGCAATTTTGTTTCGTTTATCCTTAGACGAATAATTACAGCAGTAGTTCGATGAAGATTCATAAAGCGGTTCATGAGAAGAGGTCATTAAACGTGTTTCTATTTTTAGCTAAATTGGTCCCTATCCCCATTTGTAACAAAATAGCAGGAGACCTTACGATATTGTTACACATCGAGTTTGATAAAAATCCATTACATTTTAGTAGTTAATGCGAAGAAAGGCATATTTACTTTTAGCTATAGTGGTCCCTAATAGGGCCCAAGTTCCTATATAAATAAATTTGGAAGAGGACCTTATAATGATGCTCCAGACCAAGTATGACAAAGATCCACCAAGCTGTTCATGAGACGCTGTATAAAGGCATTTCTAGTTTTAGCTCTAGCAGCCCCTAAAAGGGGTCAAATGTCTCAGCTGAACAAAGTTAGCTGCGGGCCTAATAAAGATGCTACAAATCAAGTTTGATTAGAATGCATGAGAAAAAATCAAAGGATTTTTTTATTTATTATTATTTTTTTTTATTTCTAAATTAGGCCAACTGATCCCGCTTTAACAAATGCATATTCGCTATTCGTGAATCTTTGGACAATGACGTCACACCTATAAAAAGTGAAGGTCAAGCAAAACATACAATTGTTATTATTTCAATATTTCTGTTTTCATAAGCAAATTTTGACCGCATAAGCAAGTTTGACCGTAGTTATATCACATAGATAAACTGTATGCAACGTACCTTCATTTCAGTGTAAAATGAGATTCAGTCATTATATAGCATATATATAATGAAACAGATTTCAACTGAGTTCAATACTTGCATACAATACTAAAAATATTCATATATAACAAATCAGTTAAATAATTTGTAACAAATATATCAAAGCAAACAAGTACTCATTTTAATATGCAAACTGAATAAGTCACAAAAGCAAGAAACCTTTTCATATACAGACGACAATTGTGACAAGGAAAATCTTTTAAAAAGCACTTCTCTACATAAAAGACTCTTATCACACCCTTATTCATGTGATACGCAGACCGTATTCAGCTCTTTCTTTAATTTGATATATGTTGGTATTTGAACAGGTTTTTATCATATTTATTAAACTTACTTATTATTTTGAGATATATCAATATTCTTGCTAAATATACTGAGCCAAAGTTAGCTTTAAAACTGTGAGCAGCGTCGTTTAGGATAAACGCTTTGTCTACATTTCACTCAGCGAGCACAGTCAACAGAGTGAAAGAAATTGACACTCTCGTCCAATCAGGCAGAGTGTTGCATAAATCTTCCGTTTTGATAAATTATCTATAATGCGTTATCAAGTAGTTTGATTTGCAAACTGAAGTCACGTGGCATGGAAAAACGAAAACGAATTTAGACGGCGTCGCCGAAAAACCCTCTAAGTTTATAAGTATATCCCATCCGTACTGCAATGAACTAGAATGTAAATGTCAACAAATATATTGTGTATTAGATAACCATAAAATTCCAGTCGATTCAGGCAAGATAAAACCAAAAATTAGTCAAAATGAACTTTGAAGAAAGAAGCGTGGTTTTAACTCTGGAAATTTTTCCGAAGAAGGAAGATGCCGTTTCCCGATTGGTTAAACGGTATCACGTGATAAAAAGGAAATACCTGATTGGCTTTTAGCGTAGTACATACATTAACATAATTCAGAATGGGACCTGCACGCCCAAATGTACAACAATGACATAAATAATTTTATCTAATTATAAAATACATTTGTATACTTAGTCAAATTAGATACATTTGAAGAGGATTGTAAAGATACAATAAGTTTATAAAAGATGGACATTGCATACCTTTGAAGACACTTTAAAGTCCCAAGATTCTTACACCTGAGGCGTCAACCTTCATCTTTACGTTAGTAAAGTCTAACATGACGCCGTGAATTACATTTTGACGTAAACAACGTTACTTCTGTTTGGTCGGCACCGAGGAGCAACATGTTCCGATACATTAACTAATGGATAACATTTTTGGGTGCTGGTTGATAAGTTTACTTCTGACAATCATATAATCTTTATTTTGTTCCTAATCAAATCAAAAAGCATGTTCATACGCTACACGAAATAGTTTCATTCATGAACATTGAGGATGAATAAATAATGATCAATCAGTCTATATTTATCCTGTTTCCATTTGCACTGACCATTTAGATTATAAAAGATCTATCGATGATTAGGTATTCAAACCTATGCTTAAATCACTGCCTTCCAGGTCCGCATTTAGATAACTTTTAGATTTGAGGCCCATTTGTATGTATGTTTGGCTTTTGCTTTGTTTATACAAGTAGACAGTTACAAATAAATCTGAAGTATATCATTTATAGCGCGATTTATAAGTCACTGTGATAAACTTAAGGCAGCGAATGTATATATTTCACAGTGATGTTGTTTTTTCTTTGCATGTTTGTTGCTTTTGCTTTACAAACTTACATTTTGTACAGGTTAAATTCAGGTCTTCTCTGCTTTATCCCAGCTCTTAAAGAATGGCATTGATGTACACAATAGTTGTCATAAAACAGAAAATAAATCGACCCACCCATCAAGTTGTTTCAAGGCTTTGACTAAATGCCTAACAAAATCAGGACAATCTAATATTTGTCTTGTGCGTATGTCAAGGAAAAATGATCATATAATTCTCAAGAGACAGTGACCTTTGATATAAATATACATCGTATCATGCAGTATTTTACTAGGTTAAACCAATTTTTTTCTCGTAACAGGAAACACACACTGAAACCAGAGAAATATTACTCAGTGTATGTTGCCAAAGAACAGCTAATAAAGTATATAAAAACAACTTAATGACTTCCCTACAACTTCAGATATTTTTTCTTCAGGATATCTTAACTTCCTAGTCAATCTTTATCATGCTGGACACGAATGACTATTTGATTCTGCCTTAGAGACCAGTGCAGATAATGATCAGCCTGTGCAGTGTGAGCAAGATGTGCACTGTTCGCCATTCAGTCAGTATATCATTGGCAAGCACCCCTTTTACACTGCTCGGAATTTGCCCGAAATATCGCTCTTTTTGAGCTAGGTAACCTCAAGGGCATGCATTATTATTAGATGATTATAATTTCATGCATTTCGCTCTGTGGCAGAGAGAATTCAGCATGATAGTAAGCATGATTAGTTAATGATCTGTAGATTGCTTATGATAAAGAGAAAACATTTCTTTAATATGAGTTTTCGATAGAAAATTATTTGTTTATATAGATATGTAAAAGTAGATAAACATTTTTCTTTTTAAAAACAGTTTTATTTTCAATTTTAGTATAAAAATAAAAATATTATTAACAATGAGTAATAAACTGAAACAAAATTTTATCCACAATAGATATGATTAATAAAGATATTTTTACTATAAAACTATATATAATTCATAGATAAAGAAAAGACTTATTCTTAAGCATGAAATGCATGAATAGTTAATATATGGAGACACATTTTTTAAAATGAAAAATGATATTAAGTATTTCTGAAAAGAATTTCATTTCAATTGCTAAAAGTAAGATATGTGACTTGTGTATGGCATTGATATATACATATAAAATATTACAAATTTTAAACGCCCGGACCTATATGTCACCTTTCATAAATATTCAACATTATTTAGTTTATACTAATTTGTTTTAGCTCGATTGTGATGAAAGCTTCAATCTTATTGGAAACACTCTCGAGTCCGCTGCTGCAAAACCAGTACTGGTGTCATATGAGAAATCATGGTCGTGACCCTAGTGGGGCTCAAAACCACGACCCCTGGATTGAGCGGCCGACACCTTATCCACTAGACCACCGCTCCCCTTTTTGTTAACTGAAAACATTATTTCACTGATACACTAACAGAATACAATAGTGAACAAGGACATTTCAAGTCATGGTCGTGATCCCAGTGGGGCTGGAACCCACAACCCCTTAACAGAGTGGCCGACACCTTATCCACTAGACCACCGCTCCCTTTTTTGTTAACTGAAAACTTTATTTCACTGATCCACACACTAACAGAATACAATAGTGAACAAGGGCATTTCAAACTTAAAGTGCTTAAATAATTGTTAAGTTATTTCGTTATTCACATATATAATAAATATATTTGATGAAAGAATGTAATGATATCAGTTAAAGAAAGCAGGGTATAAATGGTCTTGTTTATATGTCTTTACGTATGATTTACACAAAAATTTCAGATAAATAGATCTTTTAACATATATTTTACTACATGAAAACAGCTATGTAAGAGAATCACGATATATTCTAATTATTCTCCAATTAAAGGTTTTAAAATGATATACTTTAGGATGAATATTTACAAACTCAATACAGTGTGTGCATTTTAAATAATGTTTTATCATTGTTTACTGTAACTAAAATGGAGCGGACCTCTTTAGTTTTCCATTGAAATTAAACATATTATATTTTATTTAAGTTTTATACAACGGTAAAACATGTAATTATTTTATTTAAAAGATATATAAAAAGGAGATGCAGATAGGTATTGGATTTTACATGAGGTCTTTTCTTATTCAACGAATTTAATAAATTCAGCGTGGAATGGTAGATTTTCCTGCTGAAACATCAAAATTTATTCTTTGTATACTTATCATTGACCAAGTCAATTCGACTAACGTCTCCTATACATGAAACGACGTCAAGGTCAAAGCTATATTACACAAGTGTAATACCAAAATTATCCAATGATTTTATTTCACTCCCACAACGTTAAACATGTGCTAATTATTTTTTTCAGATATAGATATACATTTCATATGTTGAAATTTCATAACCAGCTAGGCAGTGGGTGTCGCTTACAACTTTAAGAAAACTTCAGACGGGCAGAGATCATTACGCCTACAGGAGCAAGTATCATATGATAATGTATAGGAAGGGTGCCTATGAATTTCAACAGGTTGGATAGAAGAGAACAATAACTCCTGGTTGCAGGTTTGTTGTTCAATATCTGTCAAATAATTTTGAACATTTACAAAAAACAACGAGTTCCAAGGCAATATTATAATTTACCTACAATTTTTTATTCACACACATGTATATAACATGTAGATTTAGGGGCCTCCGCAGCCGAGTGGTTAAGGTCTCTGACTTCAAATCACTTGCCCTTTGTCGATGTAGATTCGAGCCTCATTCGCGGCTTTGAATTTTCAAGTAAGGAATCCATCCAGCTGGTTACGGAAGGTCGATGGTTCTACCCAGTGCCTGTTCTTGATGAAAAAGCCCCGAGGTGCACCTGGGGTCTTCATCCACCACCAAAGCTGAAAAGCCACCATTATGATCTATAATTTTGTCAGAGTTACGTTTAACTCGAGAAAACAAACAAACACGTAGATTATCTATAAAGAACCGAAGACACACTGTACCTCAATTTAAATAAACTATGAAAAAGAAATAACTGTATTAAATTTTCATATACAGATTTGTTGCTTCAGCTTTGACTTGCCTAATGTGTAGCTGCTTTGTTTTTGTCGTTGTTGTTGTTGTTGTGCGTGCCTGTGTGCATGCTTCTCTTTGTCCTCTTTATATCTGATAAGGAGATCAGGAGATCAGGAGAGAAAGGTTGTTTATAAATACAGAGTCAAGACACATTGCTCAACAAATAAGAAATGTTACATCTAGAAATCTATCTATCTATATCCGAAACGCTCTCTTAAAGGTTTCTGTCGTGGAACAAAACAAGACATCATTCTGACCAAATTTCATGAAGATCAATTGAAAAATACAGCCTCTATCGCATATACAAGCTTTTCTTTTGATTTGACCTAGTGGCCTACTTTTTGACCCCAGATAACCCATGTTCAAACTTGACCTAAATTTCATCATGGCAATCATTCTGAACAAAATTCATGTAGATTATATGAAAAATACAGCCTCTATCGCATACACAAGGTTTTTCTTTGATTTGACCTAGTGACCTAGTGTTTTTATCTCAGATGACCGATTTTGAAACTCGGCCTAGATTTCATCAGGATTAGCATTCTAACCAAAATCCATGAAGATTAATTGAAAAATACAGCCTCTATCGCATACACAATGTTTTTCTTTGACTTGACCTAGTGACCTAGTTTTTGACCCCAGATAACCCATTTTCGAACTCGGCCTAGATTTTATCAAGATTATTATTCTGACTAAATTTCATGAAGATCAATTGAAATACAGCCTCTATCGCATACACAAACTAAATGTTGACAGACGACGGACGCCGGACATCGAGTGATCAGAAAAACTCACCTGGGCATTGCGTTTTTTCCTTTTGTGTTTTGTGTTTGTGTTGGTCACAGCTTCAGAATGCGGCATTATGCCTCAGGATTTGTTGGTACCATCGCCCTACCATGCTCGAGCACGTGTTATATCACGAAGAAGCATGTGTTATCCCTTCATTGCATAAAACATATTAGTATTTCCTGTTTATGAGCACAGGAGAGTAAGCGTGTTTTAAGAGTTTATGCTCTGTTTACAAATATTATCATACACCCTCACCCCCCTCCCCCAGAATGCTGTTCAAGATACTGAAGACGTTCTTAACAGAAGATTCCCTGCTTTTTCCGCATTCGCCGTCTGCTAATATAGTTCATACCAGACTGTGAAAGCCGAAATTGCATTCGGAAATTGCCGAGAAACTTAAGTGACTGCACATTGGAATAGGATTATTGCATTGAAATATGACACATTATACTGAACAAAACATATACTTTTCCAGTTGTTGTTGTTATGACAAAAACTTACAAATCACTGGAAGTACTTTCTTGAAATTTTGTCTACACTTAAATCAATAGTTCGCTGATAACAATAATATCAAACTGAAACAAAATGAAAGGGATAATTACGCAACACGTTGGACTATCCTGTTATATGATGATGTGTGGCATGGAAGCCGCTAACCCTCCTAGCTTTCTTTCTGCTAATTACAGTGATGAGTAAATTACGATTTTAGGTAGGGCATAGAGATCTCTTGCTTTGGTATATTGTGTTGTGTGGTGTGGAAGTCTCTAATCAGTTGTTGTTGTTTTTTATTTGCTAAATATATCACTGTGAAACCCTAAACTTTGTGGTAGGTGGCATGTAAGCCTTTTTTACCCTGTTCTGCTTCATGTATAAAGGACCATGTATGATAAAGTATTTGAAAGATAAAGGATTAATCTTGCATTTTTGTAAAGAAAAAATGCAACAGTTTTGCGTAAAAAGTCATGATCCAAGGTCTAGTTTCATGCCATCAACACAGATTTTGTACATTTTTATACATTTTCGTGCACTTTATCACTAAAGTACGATACGAGCGAAGGGGAGAACAATTTACGTTTTTGAATATGTTTTGAGGACTGCAAAAACACGAAGAATGATACATAAATGTCAAAATAAATTTCACACTATATTAGCAATGGATGATCAAGTAAATTTCTAATTTAAGTAATTTGAAATGATAACTTCAATATGACACTTTTTAAAGCATACACCCTTATAAAGCAAATATTCACACACTTGAACGCATGTATATATAAATCAGTATTTTTCAAAATACTGACTTTATTCAGATATTTGGCAACTAAATAAAGAAAATAGACATATTTTATGATGCATTTAAAAACAAAATTGAATTGGGGGCCAAAAACACCCCTTATCATACATGGTCCTTTCATTTGTTGTGCAAATAGTTTGCTTTGTAAATTATTTTCACTATAATATGTTACGTGTTAATGCTAATGTCAGTATATAGGGATATCAACATGTTTTTAAATTTATACAATATTGCCTTTTGGTGCGGTCAATATGTGAGTTTATCGACCTGATAAAAGCGATATCGACCGAGGACGCAGTCCGAAGTTGATACCGTTTTTATCAGTATTATATAAGTATAAATACCACTAGCAAATCTTTTTCATTTTTACATGCTAACATAATTACCCCATCCACTTTATTTTTAATTTAGATCTGCTGTTAAGATTTCAAAAATATTTGGCAGCTTTAATGACGCACTATAATGCTTCAAAATGGATAGAAAAAAAAGTTGAAGTCACCGTGTATCTATAAGCAATTTATTCAGAAAAACGTTTAAAAATTGTTTAATTTTGATATCTTTATTTCTGTATTTCTTAGATAATATTATTTATTATGAAAGAATGTTTTTTAATCAAAGAATACAGGTTTGTTTGGGAAGCTGACGACAACGAGAAAACCTTAATTATTTAATGACATTGTAGAGGATACTACTCTTTGTGTAGTAACAATATTGTATCCCTTGAAATGGTCCTTTCTTTTCATTGAAACATTTTATTATAGATTTAATGGTGGCTATGATTTTAACATATTTCCGATGAACGGAAGATCGTTGTTTCTACTAAAGTACCCGCCCATGCCTGAAACAATTCTTTGAGGTTTACCTCGTGTCTTTCCCCACAACAAAAAGCTGAAAATGTCACCTAAGGACTAAATTATATCGATACGAATGAACCCAACACAACAATGTAATAAAAAAAAACTAAGGTGTTAGGTAAGCAGCCGTAATGACCGATCAATAAAATCATGTCCTTCCCAATAAAAGAGATTAGTATCGGAAACAAAGCAGAATTTGGAAAAAATGACCTTTTAAGTTTATTCTATTGTCGTAAACCCCAGTCCCGGGGTTAAATGGTTCAACGAAGACCCTAAAATGTGGTTGTTGGCAATGTTCTTATTGCTGGAGTTTTGGGGGTAAATGTTCAGGATGGCCGACACCACTGGCTTAATTAATCTAAGGAAAAGCCAGGTTCCTTATAAGCCACTTTCTGGGCTATTTCAAAGTTATTATAATGCTAAGTGCTGTAAAAATAAGTTTAGTTATTATAACACCACTTAGATTATAAATTGGAGAAAATTAACACTTTATGTAGTATTAAATGAAGACACAAGAGTAAGTTCAGTTTTATAAATCTATTAAATCTAAAGTCCTGTCATAACCACACATTCACAACTTACATCAACACAAACTAGAAGAAAAACTACACCTTATCAGTATATTTCAAATTACAAATAATGATTTAAAAGCACTTAAATCAAGTGTCAAAGAAATGACACACAAATTCTCCCAAAAATATCCAATATGGCTGCCAAAATCAGTCCTCACATCTAAGGGCCATTTTTATAGGATTACAAGAGAACATGGTTTCTAAAAAATCTACAAAATTTCACATAACTAAAAATTAATATCCTTGATATGACAGTAAAGTTTCAGACCTGGGGTGACTAACTCAAATGTCCCTTAAGTCCTAAGGTGGTCGTAACGTCACCTTTTCTTGCTCGTAGGGATTTTTTTGATTAACTCATTCTAGTCTAGTCCAGATTTCAATAAATGTGAGAGATACAGGCATTTTGTTAGTATTTGGTCTCATATACCTTTTTAGTATAATTTGGGTATGCTGAATTCAAAAATATATGTTGGCCATCCGACAAATGATTTTTTGTAGGTCAAAATGGCTGAAAACAAAATGGCCGCCAAATTAAGATATTTCTAATATAAATATATAATAGTATTACAATTATCCAAAAATATGTGGGTTTTTTATCAAAGTTATGTGTAACATAGTAACAAATTAAATTAACAACACTTTTTTTCAAAGATACATAACTTTTAATCCAAATGTGTGCTCCGCTAGGAGTAAAAAAGCAATTAAAAATCCACTCTAACTTCACTATTTCGCCAAAAAGATGGTTATTAAATAATTCACGTCGGTTATAATTGCAAAACTATTGCTGAATACAGTACACTAATTTTATATTTGGAATTACTTTACAGGACAGAAGCTAAATATATAAACTGTTTATCATATAATTATTTGTTTCAAAATAATATAGATTGAAATACTTGCTTTATTTCATGTTAATTTACTGCCTCGAGTTCATACAGCTGGTAATGCTTTTATCGCATATACATTATCTATATCTGTATATCTGTGCATAAGAGCCCAGTCTTTTTACACTCACATCTGAGGGTTCTACATCCAGATGTACACTTGCAAGCAATGAACTCAATACAAACTTGAGGAATTGGATCACGGGTAATAAGAACTGGCTTTAGTGTGTCATCTGCCACTTTCCAGCCGGAAGGTGCAGGCAGGTCTGAATTGAGAACAGTTGATTGGTTCCATACCAAGGCTTGATAATGAGCTCTTCTAATGTGAAATGAGCAAGCATCACTGGTTGTTGGTATGTGTTCAGGACTTGTAGACCTGCCAAACATAACATTTTGAGCACTGTCAGTACTTACAGCATCTTGGCCATACATTTTACAAATGAGATATTCACAGTTTTTCGTTACTTCATCAGACAGTTGTCCATATCCAAGACCTTCTATCAGTTTTGCACTGGCTGTAAACACTATAAATACAGATCTTTAGAGATTCTCCAGAAATTTGATGTTGTGTCACAGCCAGTGAATGCATGAAAGGCAAGTAGATTTCTACGCAAATCTTATTGAGGATTTATTTAACACTATGTTGACTTGAATGTATTTTCGTTTTTTCACTGTTCCAGCCATCACCCATACTGTTGCATTTATTTCCTGCAAGTGGCAAAGTTAGAGAAAATACGTCAGTATCTCTGGCAGAAACAACAACAGTGACACAATTTGATCGTTTACTGCTGTGAACAGCACGGAGAATGATTCTTGTGTCAGCTTCCTCGCGTTTAGCCTTTAATTCATCCAAATTAAGTTCAATGACAGTGTTTTCAACAGTTTTTTTCATCCTAAAAGCCAACGCCAACAACCAACGTCTTTTCTGTAGGCGATTGCATGATTAGCTTCTGATAAAAATGTACTACGTCAATTTTATTTGCTGGAAGAGCCAAAAAGTTACACCAGATTTCAAATAATTCATTGATATTTGCAAACCACCCATTCTGGGGCACTGCCCATTTCAAATCCACAAGCTTAAAGTAAAGAGCCTGATTAACAGTTATAACTGATTGTGACTGTCCCAGTCTTTCTGATATATGCATACACTTCTGAACAATAGTGTTAAATGTCTCGATATCTCATTCTCAATAAGATTCAGCGGAATAACATGACCAGTTTCAGGACCCATTGATTCCAGGTTTTGTTTTCAGCTAAAGATGTGTCTACAATTAGTATGTCTCTGTAGCTCAATCTGTGTCCTGCGCTATGATATAGGTTAACTAAATGTTTAATCTTGTCATCTTGTGCTATGTACTTGCAAGTCCTGTGTGTTTAGGGGTCCATTTTTACCATCACTCACTCCATAAACAATATCTTGTGCTACACTTAATAATTTTGTTTGCCTATCAAATTCAGGGTCTTTATGGTCAAATTCTTCATCTTGAAGCTCTTGGCCACCATATGTTGAATTCAGAAACATGAAAAGACACTCCGGAACACAATTTACTGAATCATTTTCAGTCGCACTCAGTCCAGAATGTCCTTCCAGAGAGAACATATCAGACCTTAATTTAAGTACTACGTATACAGTTGTCAAGAAGTCGTCACTGGAATTATATTTCTGTATTGTCAGCCGTTCATCACTATTACCAGTAGTATTATAATGGGCATCTCTAAGCATTGACACAGCACATTCATATGGAACAAGAAGTGTATTCCTTTCATCAGAAGATACATGTAGTGGAGTTACAAACTAAAACTGGTTTCTCAGTTTACGTTGTAGGGCTTCTTTGAAAGATGATATTCTAGAATTAAATGATTGACAAAGAATTGTTGAAGAAGTCTCTTCAGTACGTATGCGGTATCTGTTCCAACTGTCTGAAAGCTGCAGTATTTGTGATTTCATTGCAGCATACCCATGTTCATGTAAAAAAAAGATCATGGCAAGATCTGTATTTGGGTTGTCCGACTTGGTTTTGCAAACTCCGTATCTAAAAGAATTTAAACATTTGTGTGATATGTGCCTTCTATTGACATCAGAGTCATAAACGCATTGTGTTGTCATGTTTATCATCCTTTAAAATACTATCACTGACTAGTTATGTTAAAGAGTTTTTTATGTTTTTTTTCTTTTTTCTTTTTTTTGTCTTGACAGAACATACACATTTCTTAATTTAGTACGAGTATATGATAAGTTTGATGAGGATGCAGCTTAATCTGGTGTTTGTTCTTTATTAAACTTAACTTTGACTGAATAGTATGTATTAGTGCTTTGTGGACAGAATTAGAATAACACTTTCTATGGAAACTTATTTTGTCATTGTCATCTATTTTTTCAGTTCTACTAATGGCTTCATATTTAGAAAAAATCTCTAAACAAATCTTGATTCAGCACACTCTTTAGAGATGTTATACCTTGAGGCTGTTTTTGTCTAAAGTTTTTTCAGATTTTGCCTCCTGACAAATGATGCACTTTTCTGTGCTATCTTGAAATGGTCTCTCGGGAGGCAAAGTCTTGTCCACTCTAACTTTGGAATATTTTAACACCTATTAAACAAAATAATATTTATTACTTATCATTCACAAGCAATTATAGTATATAAAAAGCTAGCATTAACAGATTCTTATAAATGAACTTATCGCAGATACTGAAAGTTAAAATAAATACAATTTCACCAAATCTTAAAATATAACGAACTATATAAAGCGAAGCATCTCTAAAAATGTTTAGAAATAAAATATACATGTAGATTTGGCCTACCTGTAAAAAAACATCGAAAAGTCCTGATTCCATGAAGTATTCTTGACATCTCTAGAACCTTAATGATCATGAAAGAGTGTGTTCTTGACAGAGTAAATGTACATTAAATAACAGGTAAAACACTCCAAAGAGTTTAGATAAGGACTTTAAAAAACATGATTTCACTCAGATTGTTATTGTGATAGAGACCTGGATTGTTTATACTAATTAAGTTCACATTAGCCTTAATCTTAATCCCTGTCACACTTAATTTTCCTCAATTATTATGATGCTAAGGTATTAAAATGTTGATTATTAAATAAAATGATCTTACCAGGATAAAATACGTTCTACATGGTATTATGTTCATTACAAACAATGTCATGTTAATTAAGTTTTAACTTCCCCATTGTTTATTTTTTCTTAAATGACTATTTAAAAACTGCAAAACCATTTCATCAAAATATCATTTTCTTTTTTGACATAAAATTCCAGCGGAAGTTTTCAGTCTAATACTTAGTCTCATTTTTCTATTCTATAAATGATGTTGGATATTTTTTTTAAAAAACTGTCTTCAAATTCCCCTTTTTAAACCCCTTAAAGTTCACATTTTTAACTTGTGATATATTTTATTGATAAATATTTACTCAATTATACTAATAACATGAAATAATTTGTTGAAACATATTTAAAGATAAAGATTTGTATTATAAAGTAATATCGATGAAAAAGTTTTTGTTAAAAACAGTGGTCATTTTTGCCCCCATTTTTAACACTTTCAGAGGCATTTGCCAGATGGCCAACATATATTTTTGGATTCAGTATACCCAAAATATGTTAAAAAAGTATGTTGGACCATATACTAACAAAATGCTTGTAACTTCTTAAATAAGCTGATATCTGTAAAATCGGACTAGACTATTCTTCTCGTAAGATACGAGATACCTTCAGTAATGCCTTATCTTAAGGTAAAAAAAATTGTGCCTTATCTATATCGTAAATAGATAGAAAATTTAAGAAATTAAGTTTTGTTTAACTTTCTGATTAATTTTTTATTTATAATCTAGCTTTTCCAATTCCTGTTGTTTTTTAATTCGATATAGAGGTAATTTCCTAAAAAATCTGTGTTTTTTTCGCCTGCCTGCAAGGCAACTATCATTTCAAACCATACAAAGTTGCCTTAATACAGGTATTGAGCAATGGCATTTTATTTAGTAAAAAAGGCATAAGAGATACGAGTATTAATGAATATTTACAAAGATCTTCAAATGACCTCAAACATGCAAGTCACTTTTTGAATTGATGGTATATATAAACCTTCCGATGTTCATCAAAACATTTTTTTAAATCACAACATATATAGGAAATTTTCAGTCAATATTATATAAATTGATATTTCGTATGTTAGTTGTATAATACTGATACTTTCTTCTGTCTTATATCATATATTTTGCTGTGTGATTAACGCATCTATTTCGGACTCCTACTTACGAGGACATGTTTGAAGAAATATAAGATCTCGACGTTTCAGTCGTTCAATTAATATGTTCCACATTTTAATGTAATTTAATGTAATTAGCTAGTTCAGTGATTGATAAAACATTTCTGTTGCATATGCATATCTGACACGGTCAAAATAAATGTACTTGCCTAATGCAGATTTTGGTACTCCTAGTCCTACAGTTAAGTAAATATTTCACAACTGTCATTCATATAATAATTTCTATTGTAGACGCGCACTTTAAATGCCTACCGTGCTCAAATGTAGATTTATATCAACAAACGTTTTACCACTATTACAAAAAGTGGATGACAGGTTAACATAATTTGATAACCTTTCATGATTCAGACACGTTAGTAAAGAAATTTTAGTAATCTTCAAAAGATTTACCAGATATAATACTGAATCAAGTTTAGCGGTCAAAAAAGTTTACTGTAACAAAATGACAGTATATGTTATCAGATACATTTGCATCATAATCTAAACACTACTAAATGCAAAAAGTGTCTACAATACTATGGAAAAAATGGTCCGATGAAACTGCTTTTAAATGTAAATAGCGAAATGAATGCCACAAGTCAAGTCTTTTTGCCTTTCAAGTTGCTTGGATCTCATTACTTGGTAATATGAACATAAGTTGCACTGTCATTGCATTTGTAAAACAAAATGAGAAAATAGCTCTTGATAACTGCGTTCGAATAATATAAACAGACAGAAACCTTAATACTGTAAATGTACGGAAATTCAAATGATTGCAGGGGAGAGAACGTTTTATATCAACTAGAGATGAATGTATATCTACTGTCATTCCTAGAAGAGTAGAGGATTAAGTTTTCCGTCAAATTCTTCGACTTAAATTACTCAAATTTATAATTTAAACCAACAACAGCAAAACTCATCCGGTCAGATGTGTTAAACCTAATGATAAATTCTTGCTATACGTTTACACATATCATTGCTTCAAAATTGTACGAGTATTTTATACGAATAAAAATTTATTTATTTGTCATACTAAAAAAGTATATTCGTGTAGTACACGTTAAGTCTTACAGCTTTAAATATATCCATAATGTCTGTCTCAAATAAGTTATGTTATACATTGTAGGTACCAGTATAAACTTTGATCTTCACTTTTCAGTTTAAAATAAGCTCCAGTAGTGTAGTATCAGCCAATGATGAGGGTCAAAGGTGTTGCCCATAATTATATCAAAACAATATCTTAGAGGTTTTCGTTCGGAACAATAGATACGTCAGTTTGGGAAGTTTCTAGAATGGCTACTTAAGGCAAGTGGCTGTTTAATTAATACCTGTAGGTGACCGCTAATGCAGGATGTACTGTATAACTCTATCACAGTTAAACATTAAATGTGTGCAAAAAGCCTCTTTGAATCTTCATTTCATCTTATATCTCATCCTCTTAGCCTTCAAATTTTATTTATTGAATTTCTTTTTTTATATTTTTATTGTCGAAAAATGACGATATGCCTGTCATTGTATGAAAGAAGAACTGTTTTCATAGAAAACTAATGTCCTTTTCAGCATGACAGCAACATTAGACGGAACTTTGATTGTAGGGAAAATTGTCTGAACATTTTACATTTAATTTTACTCATATGAAGCTTCATCAACAAGAATATTATACATTCATCTCCCAAAAAGTAAGTCCTCTGTTGCACCCGAGACCTCCATCGCAAGAGAGACACATTACAAATGAACCATAAATTAATATTAATACCCGGGGTAGACCACGGAGTGGAAAGAGTATTTTTTTCTTTTAAATAAAAACAGCGCACCGAAGTGTGTTTTTCATATCATATATTCTATTTTTCCTTGGGGGAGCCCCCTACCCTTACAAACCATCCTATGGAGGAGGGTGGGACACAACCTCCCTAACTTACCACTGTCGGCGCGTTGCCTTTACCATTCAAATTTACCTAACCTGTATATATATATTGTGTATAATTTTGTCGCTATTGTATATATTCAATGTATTATTGGTCAGTTACAAACTGTTTTAGTACAATTACATAAGAACCTATTAACTTTTCCTGATCATAAATGTGGCACTTAACTTCTTTTACTAGAAAACACATTAGGGTGCCTTTTGTAAGCCATTAATTTCATACGAATTTCATTCACTGTTGGCTTATAGGCCCACTGGGCCGGGTGTTTTTTTTTTTTTGTTGTTGTTTTTTTATATGTCTGAAAAAGGCGATAAATAATCATATCAACTATAATTATATCCTTTCCGCGGCCCTAACGTAATAAAACGTATTAGCGTCTGATGGCCCTTTCACGCTTCCGTAGAATCAACAATTATTACACGGACTTCATTTTAAAAATATTTCTGAAATGTCTAGGTTGCCGCTTTTAAATATGGAAATATCTGACATCCGATGAATATATATACTGACATTTTTAGACAACAGCAAAAAGGACCTTTTGAACGATTTCACGATGTTCCAAAAATCTCCATATACCCTTGCTCCGGTACGGACACCTGCGGGATTTAATAAGTATTTTCTAATTGCTTTAGTTAAACTAAATCAACACAAAAATGAAGGAAATAATTACAGGTTGTTACATATTTTTTTCCTAAAGATAGGACAATTACAAATGTGGAAGATTCCCGTTTCATTTTTATGCACTTTTTTACGTTTACGGTATCGTAAGTCAGGCTAAACATACGAGGTTGATAAGGTATGCTTTGAGTTATAAAAAAAAGCGTTACCTTAGTGTTACCTTAACACTGTCGTAAATAACCTCGTAAATTCAGCGATATCGTAAGTTTCGAGTTAGCCACCCCAGTGACATAGGCCAAACCTGCGACAGGCACTAGCTTATTTCCTTAAGTGATCTTACTCAAGTTGCTATTAGTCAGTCAGTTGCAAAATTATACATCTCTACCATTTGCGATTCGAGCTTCTTCTGTAGTTTTGAAGTGATTCCAATGAAACTTCATAGGAATAACTAACTGTAAGTGTAGATGTGAGTGACATATTCTCTGGGGTGAATCAAAAATGGGATATCCATGCCTCTATATGCATTAAGTTCATGGGTACACCTCTATCCTTCCCTCTTGTTCTGTTGATGTTGTTGAACTTTAATATACATAAAACGAAAACAAACAACAACATTTCCATCGGAAGTATCTCTCTCTTCTATCAAACGAAGATAAAGGTTATGTGTAAACGTAAACCCTTGTAGTAAAAAAAATGTTGCACCTAAGTTTAAATAATATTTAGGTTTAGCGTATACAAAGTTAGGGAATTTATGTCAAAAGGAAACAGCACTATGTCATCATTTAAAGTTGTGAAAGAGTATTTACATTCTATATAAGAAGACAGTTAATGCTAAAACATACAATATCGATAATTAATTTGATTGTAAATGTAAAACGGTAAAATTTATGACTACAGAAATTGTTTGCATTCTCGAGCAATAGTTTTGACTACTGATCGACGTATATGAGATATCATGATATTCAGTTCATCGATCTTTGTTTGTGAAATCAACTACGGTATTTGTTATGTTTGTTGTATGCAAACGGTGTTGGCATGAGTATGTAAATTTGTAGTTTTAATGTACAGGGTTTAGGAAATATATCCAAAAATACCGTAACAAATGTGAGTTTCTGGCGCTGCAAAACAATAACACACTTAAACTGAAATGAATATCACATATCGAAACTGGACATACCCTGCTGTTATTTACATTGCTATAATGCCGTCGGCGTCAGAAAGCGTGGACGTTCCGCCAGGGACCAAACATTTGTTAATAAAAATGGTTTTGGTACATTGTAACAATATCACTTTAGCGAGGAAACATAAGTTTGTTACTAGTTATGTAAAGTAAATAAGAGGAGAGCTGCAGTCAGCCTTCACTCTGCTTCTCTGGATACATTTTGATCACTTTAGAAACAAATTTAAATTGATGTGTGGCGTTTTATGAAAAATATCCGCTCAATATCTCACGTGGTGCATTCAGTTTTTATAATAGAATTCCGCTTACGTTGGTGATTGGGGCGTGAGAACGGTTGTACATTTCATTAATTTACCTCTCATGAACAGAATCAATAAACCCGAGTCTTCTATTATGTTGCTTGGTAGCGTTCTATGCTTCCAAAGGTCCTTCTGATAGATTTTATTAGAAAGTATATAGATCTTTACATTTTTGATCTCTAGACAGATAAAATAAAGCTTATGTTGACAATAAAACCATTATAGTCAACAACATTTGATATGACGATGCTTAAGCCCAATTCAATCTATTTTTTTTAAACCTGTCGAAGAAATGTTTCCATTAATATGAATTTGATTACTTAATTCCGTTAGATGATTATTTTGATACCTGATATGGTCAATTTGTAGAACCCGTTGAAACATGTCGCGTTTTTAAATGGTGTCTTCGGTAGAAAGTTGATTAGATTTATTTAAACTATGTATCTTTATTATTGTCAAAAATTCTATAAATTAGGAAATCGCTTACTTCCTCGAATACTTAGTCATAGAAGAAATCCTTAGGTGACCTACTAATGGAGTTCAAATGTGGCCCTTTTTGTCTATATGTAGTTTGTGGATTCTTGTATTAATTTCGGGAGACGAAGTGATCATTTATAGCATCTTAAATTAACAACTAGACTAGACGAATGTTTTATGTAACGAACTTCAACTTTTATATGATGTTATTTACAACTTCATAAGATTCTATTCCAATTGTGTATGGAAACATTATCAAACTTTCAAGAGTCCATAATAGTAGAATGCCGCTTAAGCCAGTGCTTGGACTAGAGATTGGAGAGAAGTTGCACACATTTCAGTCATATAACTGCGGGTAGTTAACCTAACCAGTGTTCCTGGATTCTGTACCAGTACTAACCTGTTCTCCGCAAGTAACCGCCAACTTCCCCACTTGAATTATCAGAGGTGGAGGATGAATTATTTTAGACTAATGTCTTTTATCAAATCGTCATGGAGAACATACGCCCCGCCCATAGTACTTGCATAATGTGCTGCTTTTAAGCACAGCTTTAAATAAGATAATTCACAGAAACGTGTCAAATCCATGACATTCTATTTTCATTTGACAAAATCATTTATTGCGGCCGTTGTAATGGCTCAATGAATAAAGTAGACTGGTAACTAAGTTTGATTTATCTACTCATTTGATAAAATGATGTTTTATAAGACTGAGTTAGCCACATTTGGTAAATTTACACAAAATAGCTCGTGTTATTTTAAGTCATTATTCTTCGATAATCTTAAATGTAGTAACTAATTCATTTTTGTTTTCAGATTTGTTCGATGATCTATAGGTACTAAGGGAATTATAGACTGGCATCAGTCGTTAGAGTCATTAAATGTAGAGCACTTGGACATAAAATCAATCCTCTTTGATAGCACTTTCCGAAAAAATTTACAATACCTCTAACCTCTGACTCTAACGCCTAGAGAGAAAATGGTTTTCTTCGAAAATATCAGTGTCAGTATGAAGAAAGAATAAACTTTATTACAGATAACTTTATCTCAACAGACTTTGTAAGTCTAAGGGAATTACAGATTACAAGTAACAGTATCGGACAATGCAAAAAAAATCTAAACTGGTTTTATATGGAACACTATCCGGCAATGTATTGTGTGAAAATGAAAGACAAATGCACGACACGTTTCAAACGATGCAAAATGAAGCATCTGTCTGCGAAAATAAAATAGCCACTGAACAGGTTTCAACTGAAAATTGTGCAATGGCGGAAAACGAAATGTCGGCAAAGGCAACTGGAACTGTTCAGACAACGGAGAATATCACAATTGTCTGTGACGACAAAATAGGAGAAAGTAGGCATTTAGACAAACAAGTGAAACTTAACAGACAATGGACAATGGAAAACGTGTCTTTAAAAAATACATAGCACCTAAAACGGTTTTAAGAGAACAGTTGCCAGTTAATGCAATGTAAGAGAATGCGATGTTTGCACAAGCAAATGAAGTCTTACAGAGAATGGACAATGAAATATCTGTCTGTGAAAGGAACATTATACATAGACCGAATTCTGACGAAAAATCGCCAAGGAGGAGAGATAGGACCAACACAAACAAATTCATAGACTATAGACAATAAAACATGTGTCTTTGAAAACAAAATGGCTGCTAGCACGGTTCCAGATGAACAATTGCCAACTAATGTGATGTGAGAAAACACATACAGATAAAACTACTTTGCAGAAAACTGTCGATGTAACGCCTACATAAGGAAATAAAACTACACAAAATCATGGGTCAAATGCACAGATATCAGATATTGCAACAGAAGTAAAAAAATGTAATGGTCTAGGAACCAAAAACATGGACAAAAGGGAAACTGTATCGGACAAACTGTACACTGCTAATGTAAGCAAAGACACGACTACAGAATCACAAACAAATAAAACATCAGTGGATAGTGAGAAACGCCAAACTGTACTGTTATACTTGTATTGAGCAAATGGTAGGAAATGTTAGAAAAGAAAAGGCCGAAAAGGAAAAACGCGATAGCAGTTAAAGTACATTAATACATCAACTTCAGATCATGATACGCCGCTGAGTTTGTTCATTAGAGATTATTCAATGAAAGTCATTGTAAATGATTTTGGGAATGATAACACTTACATTCCAGATTCAAAAGAACTGAATTCTACGGACACATGATATTATTCAAAATTATCAGATGTTTTTGATTACAAACGTTTAAAATCAAACAATGAAGTATTGAAGGCAGTTAGAGGCAAAAGGGTCTTGTGGACATTGATCAAGCGGATGCGTTTTCTGGAAAGTAATCCTGAAGGTTGTCATTTCAAGCATGAAATATTTTAATAGGGTAAAGCTTCTTTGTGGCAAATATGGTCAATATGATTGCATTGTATTTTAAAGAACAAGATACCAATTTCTAGTGCTAAAAAGAAGGATATGGTTAAGTTATGTAAGACAGGCGTCAAACCAACTGAATTTCACGATTTCTACAAGTCGACTCCCTCCAGCATGCCAGAATGTCTGCTTGAATCAGATAAGGAAGGAAGTGAAGGAAGTGAAAGTGGTATTGACAGTGACTGAGTTAATGAGGGAACTGAATTGAAACTATGATTTGAAGGGTGTTTACGAATGTTATAAGTTAGATTTTGTATTTTTGTCGAAAACTGTAAATATATCACTGTGTGAACAATCATTAAGTAAAACACTCCTTAAACGTATGAATCGAGTGATTATCAATAATAAACTGTTAATGCTATGTTCTGGACGAAAAAAAAGAAGTATGTATCAATTAAACGCTGCCAAAGCTAAACAAGTAAAATTGCTATGTTTTGAAAAATCAGCAATATTGTTAGCCACATCATTGTATCTTTATACACCTATGTTTAGAACATTGTTGCAAATCCATTCACAGTGACTTTTTATTTCTTGTCAGAAGGATATTTTGGAATAAACGATAGTCTGGTATACCTTTTCGAAATTATGAATTGTATTTAGCTGAAAACCAAAACAAAGTATATTGAAATAAAAAGTTCTTGTCAATACAAATTTTCTGCAACAGATATTGTTCATACCGCCACAACTTGATACTTGTATATTGCAAGAGAATTAGTGAAATTATGACTAAAAATCCAAAAGTAAAAAGCAATCATTTCAAATTGCTTGGTTCCGTCCTATCAAAACAATCGAAATAAGTACAAAAAGTTATGCAAAAACAAAAACAGAAAATATTCCTTAATACGGTGAGTAGATTCAGAAAAGTGTAAACTTATATGGAAAATATCTCAAACCGCATGTACCGACTAAACGTTAGTTGATGTAAACACATTTAAATGAAATATGAAGTTTTTTCCCGTTCCTGAAAAATTTTGAAAACTGGACATACGAGGTTTTGACTTTCACCCCACGATTAACGGTATGCAGTAAAAGCCACTTAAAAACTATGACTTTTATGTACACATTCATATTGTGTTTAGTAATACATACAGGATATTACACGAGTGTCGTTTTTATGTTGCGTTTGTCAAACGAGTTGAATAAAATGATAAAATGCGAGGCCCTTCCATGCATTTTGTCTCTTTTTATTCCAAAACGTTAAACATGAAAAGACACAAATGTATTATTCTTTTTATAGCATGTTAGCTTTTCTTACTGAAATATCAAAGTTTTTAGCTCTTTACTCCAGGTTAATTCGACCAACGTTTCTAATATTTAAATCGACGTTCTTGCATTAGAACTACTTACTGGTTTATCACTCTGTTTATTCCCTTTTGAACTCGGCGTCGGTTCAACTTTTGTCGATAACCGTGAATATATTGTGCGAATGTTTGTTTCAAGAAATCATAGCAATGATCTTGGGAAGTATCGGTCTGTATGTTTTTATTTCACTTCTAACTAAATTCATACAGAAAGCGTGTATTTAAAGTTTTTAACGATTTTTCTAATTTCTCGTTATTAAAAACATGACATTTCCCATAATTTTACATATTATTTATTCAATAAATGATAACTTTACGTTCGAGTTATTTTGAGTACGAGGCTCAGCACTTATTAAGTGTACAGATGTGTACGACAAGCTTGCAAGATTTATATGAATTCTGTCAGAAACTAAATAGAAACTTCCCGACTGAATCTTTCCAAAATATGCTATGATTCCTAAAAACAAACAATGACACAAGTTACATTTACGGTTATCGGCAAACACTGAACCGAGGTTAAGTTCAAAAGAGAGTGAAAAGAGGGTGAAGGAAGGAAGCACATTGCTGATGCAATGCGTTTGGGGATGGTTAGTGATAAGCAAAACATACCTAGGATTAGATTGAATCATTTATGCTACAAAAATGAGATATAATACAGTGCTTTAGGGTATAGCGGATTTTAGGGTATAGAGGATAGGTTGATAAATTTTGTATTTAGACTTGAATTATTGTATAAATTTTCATTTCATTCTTTTCTTGGCATGCAGACAGACATTCAGACATACATTAAAACTGTTTGCTCATTGTGTTAGTGTTCATATGTCATCAAATGAAAATCAAAGCTATCCTTTACTGACTAAACCAGTGTGCATGTTAAAACATCAATGAATAAAAAGTATTTGATAGAAATTTAAAACGTTGAATGTTTTTGAAAAGAGAATACATTATTATTCTGACTTATAGTAAAAAAAATCTTGGGAAGTTTGTTTAGATGTGGAATTTAAACTAATAATGGAATAAATGACCAAAGCTATCCTGAACACCCTAAATCAGCACACGTATACGATGGCATAGAAAGAAAAAATTTTTATTAAAAGCTAAATGTTTTGAAAAGAACAGCTGTTTTCTGACTGATATACAAGAAAAAAACTAAATTTCATTTATTTTAATTGGAATGCTGGAAAGTTTAGTTAGCTATCCGCTATACCCTAAAGCACTGTATTATTGAAGAAACAAGATCCAGATGCCAGATTTCTTTCTGCACCGTAATATATACAAAAGTCCCTGGAAAAACATTTCAAAAATGAAACGAAAATTCCCGTGTTTGTGCACGAGTTTCTCCCGTAATTTTACGGGTTGATCCAGTGAAAAAAAGAATTAATGCAATATTTTTTTTCAAAATGTTATTTCTAAATGAGTACGTATTTCAATATCTTGCGAGATATTTTACAGTTCTATCTTTGAAATGTAGCCAAAGTTGCATTCTCTCTATATGCGGACGCAGTCGTCCAGTGGTAAAACTGTCAGACTATGAAACCAATGGTTTTGAGTTCCCAAGCTTCTCCAACTAAAAATTTCTAAAACTGGGATAAGTGTCCTGTGTATGGGTGCATTACACCCGGCCCCTTAGAAAAAAAAGTGTTTTTGGAATTTGAGCGTGATCGTTTCGCACACCCCAAATAAAATACAACAGGATAAGACACAACGCTTTTCTGGAATTACGGATGTTGACACAAATAAAACTAGCAGTATTCTGGTGGAGCGCGTTTTGCTGGCTCTGTTGGAACATATGTAAGTCCCAAACATGCACGGTTTCTGTTTTGTAACTAATATTTAAATCTTCATAAGTCCCATGCTGCACTAGTAAAATAAGGTTGAAAAAAATAAAGCACTCGCTCACATGTTTACAATTAGTCTGGTGGATTTAGTGACAAAAGTGCTCTAGAAATCATTTTATGAGGGCCGGTGTAATGAAGTATTTCGACCCCCATAGAATAATGACCCCCCGGTCATTATTCTATTGAAAAAGTGACCCCCGGTCATACTATTATGACCTCCAGATCATAGTACTATGACTCCCCCACGTGAAGTAAACTGAACCTCACGAAGAATATTGACTCCCATAAAAAAAACGACCCTCGGTCATTTGGTCAAATTTAGTGATAACTCGTGTATCTAAGGCCTAATTGCTGCATTTTATGCCCCCACTCGGGGGAGGGGGGCATATAGATTTTCCCTTGTCCATACGTCCGTCCGTCCTTCCGTTTGACCATTAGCCCCAGATACCATCACTTGAAACAGAAATCAGAGCATTCCGCAACGGGAAAAGGGATTCTATTTCTAGACGCTGTATCTTGGTGTATACATTTTTTCAGGAAAATAACAATTCACAATACGTTCACAAAACACACCAGTGTCAATAATCCCTGCAAACTTCGGTATGAAGTAATTCTTCAGAAGAAAACTGCACAAGAAACTGCTAGCATAGAACTTAGTATTAATAGAAGTTGCAATACTTAGCAGCGGCAGTAAAGTACGGTAGCGGCAACAATAGAAAGTAGTAGTAGTAGTAGTAGTAGTGGCAGTGGTAGTGGCAGTTGCAGCAGCAGCAGCAGAGGAATAAGTGACAGCAACAACAACAGCAGGAGAAGAAGAGGTAGATGTACAAGACGTTTAGTGGAAGCAGGTAAAGTAGTATCAGTAGTAGCAGTTGTAGTAGTAGTAGTAGTAGTAGAAAAAGAAGTACATGTAGTAATAGCAATAGATGTAGCGGCACCAGTAGTAGTAGTACAATCAAAATGTTAACTATTGGCAATGGAGGGTATTAGAGTTGTAGATCTAGTAAAATTGTCCATTAGGTTTGGTGGGGATCACTTTTTAATAGATATTATCGTCGAAAGTCTTTTTAGGAGCCGGTGTTTTACACGGAAAGAGTAACTTTTTTAAATAGAATAATGTCCGGGAATCGATATTGTATGAGAGTTCGAATGTAGTAATTTCGGCAGTGAGTATTTTACATGGAAGGAGTCACTTTTCTATAGAATAATAACCGGGGTCGTTATTCTATGAGATTCGAAGGGAGTCATCTTTAGGGAGTCAGTATGTTACTTGGAGGGGTCAGTTTTTCTATAGAATAATGACCGGGGGTCGTTATTCTATAGAGTTTTCAAAGGGAGTCAGTTTTTTATAAGGGGAGTCAATATTTTACAGGAAAGGAGTCACATTTTCTATAGAATAATGACCGGGGGGTCGTTATTCTATGGGGGTCAAAATACTTCATTACACCGGCATGTTAATGCCCGAAGACAACATATTTGTTGAAGCTTGAACCTTACCGGTTACTTTGATAGCTGTCTCCAAAAAATATAACGATATTTTATGTGAATTAGAGGGGTCAAAAGGTCATGCTATGAAATTCTGATTTTGCAACTTTTTTGTGTAGCCTTTTTTTTGAATGATTATGTACTGGCAATTTTTCTGGAAAATTGTACCCTAAATGTATTAGGAAACTATTTTTAGTCGCTTAGAATTAATGCAAAGCTTAAAGAGAACATGACAAATAGAAACAATGTCTGAAATTAGGGTCAAAGGTCGTGCACTTTATCTATTTACGTTGAGACAATGTCATCTATAGATACTATTAATATGTTATCCAAAAGTGATAAATGGAATTCATTCAAACTTCATACAAAGATTAAGGACATTAAGGAAAAGTGCTTTGTACAAGTACAATAAATCTATCTAGCTTACTTTTTGAATTATCTCCCTTTATTAAACTTACATATAACATTTCTTTTCCAAAGAATAACTCTACATTTAACCAATCATTTTTGCTGAAATTTCACACAACGGTAAAGACCACTGAAAGAAACTGAAGTATATTAAATGATGAGTCTATCTCGCTCATTTTTTAAATTATCTCCCTTTATAGAATGTAGCTGTCTGAACCATATTTTTAAACACTAAATGACATTACTTTCTATTCAGTGGTCTAAATAGTACTTACGTTACTGGCATCAGTTGATCGTTACAAAGCTTTTGTCAAAAGGTTTGTGGTACCCTACTTGCGTAAGGGATTGTTCAATTATATAGAAAATATATCAGCAGATGGTCACAATCAATACTAAAGACATAAAGATTAATATTTACCGTATTATATACTTGTTAAATCAGACCTCAGCTTGTTGGCACTTATGTTATCATCAATATATATCATGAACAGCACAACATATGATCTTTGATAGTTGTATATTCCCTTTGTCTGCATATTTAAATGTTTGTATATAATTTAACACAGATATCTTAAGCATTGTTATAGAATATTGGGTTCCTTTTAGGCTCATCTGATTTTTTGCTCGATTATACGAAGTAAAAGGAGAGCTATCCTACTCGACCAGGTGTCGGTGTCTTTCCGCGTCCCAACTTTGGTTAAAGTTTTTTTTTTTACATCTTTTTTCTATTTATCTCTGTAATTACTTAATGGATTTGATTGAAACTCAAAATAGTTATTCCTCATCTTCACCCACATCATCTGACCTAAGGGTCATAACTCTGGTACCAATATTCCGTGATTTGTCCCCCTTTTCACTTAGATTTTCAGGTTAAAGTTTTGATGCACTTTCACTCTATCTGTGTTATTACTGAATGGATTTGATTCACACTTAAAATAGTTGTTCAACATCATCACCCTCATCATATGAAGCACGGTGCATAACTCTGGCACAATTTTGTCATGAATTATTCCCCCGTTTTACTTAGAATTTCAGGTTAAAGTTTTAAAGCACTTTCACTCTATCTCTGTTATTGCTGAATGGATCTGATTCAAACTTAAAATAATTGTTCAACATTATCACCGACATTATATGACACAAGGTGCATAACTCTAGTACATTTTTTCATGAATTAAGCCCCTTTTACTTAGAATTTAAGGTTAATTTTGATGCATTTTCACTATATCTCAGTTATTATTATGAAATGCATATTTAATTCAAACTTAAAGAAGTTGTTCCACATCATCACCCACATCATATGACACAAGGTGCAAAACGTTTGCACCAATCTTTAATGAATTATGCCCCCTTTTTGCTTAGAATATACTTATATAGTGTTTGATACACTTTACCTTTACATCTCTTATTACTTAATATTTTTGACTCAGGCTATTGTGCAATATCTTCATCTACCATTGGAATCACTTGTGACAGCTCCAGTTTCCTCAGATATGCCAAGTTTTACTATCCAGCATCGAAATAGTCGAGCGCGCTGTCTTCTGTGACAGCTCTTGTTTGAAAATTATTCTCATCACTTGATCGTCATCGGCGTTGGCGTCTGCGTCGGCGTTGCCTGGTTAAGTTTTATGTTTAGGTCAGCTTTTCTCCTAAACTATCAAAGCTTTTACTTTAAAACTTGCAACACTTGTTCACCATTAATAGCTGACTCTCTACAGCAAGAAACGTACATATGTAACTCCATTCTGCTTTTTGGCAAGAATTATGGCCCCTTTTGGACTAAAAATATCAAATTTCTTATTTAAGTTTTATGGTCAGGTTAGTTATCTCCTAAACTATTGCTTTAAAACTTGTAGCACTTGTTAACCATTAAAAGCTGACTCTGTATAGCAAGAAACATAACTCCATCCTGCTTTTTGCAAGAATTATGGCCTCTTTTGAACATAGAAAATATCAGATTTCTTGTTCAAGTTTTGTGTTTAGGTCAGCTTTTCTCCTAAACTATCAAAGCTATTGCTCTAAAACTTGCAACACTTATTAACGATCAAAGATTGACTCTGTAAAGCAAGAAACATAACTCAATCCTTCTTTTTGCAAGAATTATGACCCCTTTTGGACTTAGAAAATATCAGATTTCTTGCTTAAAGTTTGCGTTTAGGTCAACTTTTCTCATTAATGGTCAAAGTCATTGCTTTAAAACTTGGAGCAGTTATTTGCCGTTTAAAGCTGCAAGTGCAGTAACTCTACATTGTTTTTGCAAGAATTACGACCCTTTTGAACTTAAATATATGGGTTATGACAATATTTTATTATACAGAGACAAAAAAATCAGATGAGCATCTGCACCCGTAAGGCAGTCTCTTGTTTTATTTCAGCATGCTTTCATGTTAATATATGTACCGATACTTAAATTTACTTTTGAAACAATGTACTGCATAACACATGTATAATTCGATTTTATATATATTTGTGAGTTCTTATTACAAGTCGCTTTTACATAATTTTAATGAATAAAATGCCTTCTCCCACAATTTACCACACTTTGAGCAATGACTGTCTACCACTGAGTACTAGTATATCATGCTTTGTTTAGCGTACCATTTATTTCACCAAAATTTACGTTACATTAACACTTAAGATTGACAAACTTTTCAAAGTTACACAATGAGTATTAGGTTACAGTGCTTAGTTAACAAGCATCTTAAAATGACTTTTGAATAATTCTTTATGTAAATTACTTTAAAGTGCATTCTTTCGCCAGATGCAGCTTATTAGTACATACGTTACTTAATTAGAGTATGTCCTTTGTGCATTTAAACTCTCTATTGATAGAGAGTGAGTGGCGCAGAAGTTAGCAGACTGGGCTACGGCGGTCCGGGTTTGATTCAAGGTTGCGGCTGATATCCCGACCTGTGTTTACTACTGGTACTTTTTCAAGCACTATCGGTCTAGAATGTATGCTGGTAAGGTAAATATCACACCTGCCGTGGGCTCCGCTGGAAATAAGTTGTTCCATCCATTACAGGTGGGGACTTTCGTCCACAACCCACTTTAAACAAGAAAGTTTACCTTTTTTCAAAGTTTTATATCAAACCAAGTAAATGTGTTATATACCGATAACATAGATGAGTTTTCATATAGGAAAGCAGTTAAATATTTCCGAATGTTTATATGAACTCATTGCTCTATGCTGCTATTCTGCTAATTTCACATAAACGAATTATTTAACAATACTGAATATTGTTCTGTAATCATGAGTTTACAAGTACCGGTACATGTACATGTTTAAGCGACCCCCACATACAGCCGACATCATCCTTACATGATACATATATTGGTTTGCAATTTTTGTTGATATATTCCAACGACGCCACTTAAATATTCACCATTACAACAATATGACATGTTCAAAGGTCAATGTCACATGCACCCAAATTAAGTTTCCTTTTTGTTTGAAGATGAAATTACTTCCCTTTTATATCATATAGTATAATAAACATGTTTTTCTTCAGTAAATCAGTTTTAGAACTAATTAAAAAATGAAATTACGATTGGTTCTGATAGATATATAAAAAATTCATATAAACGAATTATTTAACAATACTGAATATTGTTCTGTAATCATGAGTTTACAAGTACATGTACATGTTTTAGCGACTCCCACATACAGCCGACATCATCCTTACATAATACATATATTGGCTTGCAAGTTTTGTCGATATATTCCAACAACGCCACTTAAATATTCACCATTATAAACAATATTACATGTGTAAAGGTCAAGGTAACATGCATCCAAATTAAGTTTCCTTTTTGTTTGTAGATGAAATTACTTCCCTTTTATATCATACAGTATAAGAAATGTGTTTTTCTTCAGTTTTAGAACTAATTCAAAAATTAAATTACTATTATTTTCCAGAATATGAACACAGACGCAAGTCACAACTTTATTAAAAGAATATTTTTTGGCAAAGTTATCCTAACAAGAAATCAGAAATATTTGGTTAAATAGTCTCAACCCGAATTAAAACAAGTCAGAGCTGTCCGTAAGACAGCGCACTCGACATTTTCTCATTGCTTGACTCTAAATTAGAGCTTTGCCAGTAAAGACTTTATAAAACTTTAACCAAAAAATCTAAGTTAACAAGAGGCATAACTCTGTAAAAATTCAAGTCAGAGTTAGAGAGTTTGTTTTCTGGTGGACTTGATGTAAAAAACTATTTGAGCCGCGCCATGGAATAACATAGTGGGTTTCGACCCGCATGGATCAGACCAGCTGCGCATGCGCAGTCTGGTAGGATCCTGGTTGCTAACAGTTTTTTAATTCATATGCTTTAAAAGGAACACATGGATCCTGCCAGATGCGCGGATGCGAGGGGTCTGGATCCATGCTGGTCGCAAACCCATTGTTGTTTCTCATGGGACGGCTCATTTATGTTTCATCAATAGCTTGAGTAAGAGATATTTGACTTTATCAAAAACTTTAACCAAAATTCTTAGTCAAAAAAGGGCATAACTCCATCAAAATTCAAATCAGAGTTATGGGAATTGTTTTTGCTGGTGTAGACTTTGATAGTAAATAATCAATTTAAGTTTCAAGTCAATAGCTTTGATAGTAACAAATATATTTGACTTAATCAAAAATTTTAACCAACGGCGATGCTGACTCCGATGCTGGGGCGAGAGCAATAGCTCTACTTTTTCTTCGAAAAGTCGAGCTAATAAAGCAACGAAATGAAACATTTAAAACTTTACAATATGTCCTGCCGGAAGGTGAACTTCAACAGTATTTTACGGTGCCCCTAAAGTGACATGTTACACACTTTTTTCCACTTAGGTAATGTGAGACTTTTTTTATTTCGTTTAAATGATTTCGTTTTAACGAAATAACTATTTCATTTAAACGAAATCATTTCGTTTTAACGAAATAAGTTTAAACGAAATCATTATTTCGTTAAAACGAAATGATTTCGTTTTTACGAAATGTTATTTCGTTCAAACGAAATGATTTCGTTTGAACGAATTAGTTATTTCGTTAAAATGAAATGATTTCGTTTTAACGAAATGTTATCTCGTTTAAACGAAATAGTTATTTCGTTCAAACGAAATGATTTCGTTTAAACTTATTTCGTTAAAACGAAATAGTTATTTCGTTTTAACGAAATCATTTCGTTTAAACGAAATAGTTATTTCGTTAAAACGAAATCATTTCGTTTAAACGAAATAGTTATAAACGAAATATTTCGTTAAAACGAAATGATTTCGTTTAAACGAAATAAAAAAAGTCTCACATTACCTAAGTGGAAAAAAAGTGTGTAACATGTCATTTTAGGGGCACCGTAGAATTTCATGATAAAATGTATGCAAATATTACATAAAGATTTATTGTGACGTTTTTAATCTGTAAAATAAAAGCTTTCCTAAAATTGTATATAACTAATATATACTGAACAAAATAGATAAGTGCCCTTCATATTTTTTTTGCCAATATCTTAAAAAAAATAGCATAAAATACTTTTTGAAATGTAATGTACACTCAGAACAATATGTTATTGATAAAATGCCGAACTTACAACAAAACCAAAACACGTCTTCGGAAATAATATTCATTCATTTTAAGATTTAAACCAATTTTTGACAGGTCACAAAAAATAAACAAACATGTTAACAATGTGCATGAACATACTAAAAACGAAAACGTATTTTGGGAAGATAATGAAATTACTTTGTTAACTTACTTTTTCTAAAAACAGCATTCACCATTCGTGTCAAATTTAACCATTCGCTAGAAAAAATGTTAATATGAACAGTTCTTATTCTTACAGATAGTATTCACTTGTTCACTAAAACACAGCTTTTATGTGTTTTTGTGACTTTTTACAAATGGGGTGAGTTAGTAAATTGAATAAAATTTATATGTTGACGTCACTTAATATTTTTGAAATTTTATTATGTTATTAACAACAGTTTGTTCTAAAAGTATGCTAAATTTCAAATTTGTATTTACAGAATTTACAAAGATATTGGAAAATTAGCAAATGCGGTTAGCTATTTTGTTCTGTATATATACCCTGTGACCTTTAACCTTTATATATGAGCATACAATATGTTTTCGGGTGCGAGTCATAATTTATTAATTGGATACAAGTGTATGGTTTATTTAATCCTGATATAATTGTAAATCAAATCCTGTATAATGAGAAACTATTCATGAATCATTGCATCAGTGCCAAAAATTATGTGAACATATCAGTTTTAATGCATGGCCTTTTGACATCTATAATTTGCATATAGTGGTCATATATTTTTGGAGACATCACCCAGATGAACCAGGGATGTTTAAACTTTAATAAAGACTTTATCTCCAAGCATTAACATTCCGGCCCTCATAAACAAATGATAAACATTTTTCAGGGGCTAAAACCACCAGACTAAATGCAAGTGAGTCTTGTGATCTAACTGGGAAATATATTTTAGTTTTGTGTTCTTTGTTGTCGAATAAAACATGGTCTTGAGTTGAGATGCGTAGAAATCTAATCACGATGGCCAAAGTGATTTATTACGACGCATCTGAACGAAAATTTCTGATTCATTTATCATTAAAGCACGCAAAACTAAAATCTGTTTCCATTCGAACACATTCGAATTACACCAGGAAGGGATATTAATCTGGAATCCTTTTTAGGCGTAAATGGACACATTATCCCTCGGCTCTAAGCAACGTGATTTTATTGATAAAATGCGGTATTGATTACGAGGGAATAAACTGGAATAGCCAAAGGTAGTTCATTTTGCGAAAAGTGTTTTAATCAACAAGACAATTCACGGTAAAAGCCTTTTTTGTTTATATAAAAGAAAATCTTAAAAGTGTTAGAATGAATATTTGCATGTGTGTATCCTTACTAGAATTTATTTTGTTAGCTTTAGTAAAGGATGCAAACTTGTAAGGTATGGTGTGATTATGAAAACTAGTTTTCTTACAATAATGAGACAAATAAATTCTTATTCTTTCGTTCTTATGAATTATCCCACTGGAACTCACTGAACCAGGAAAACTTTGTCGGAATATGAAATCTAGATAAATGCTACCATGGTTATCTGTGACGAGAATACTATGAGCCTATATATTAATTTTAGATACATTAAGCTCCAATCTGACAGACACATGTTACTTTAGACAATAACAAAACAGCCTTATTGATAACAAAACCACAGTTATATTCATAAATCCGACGCTATACTGATAACAAAACCGCCGCCATATTGATTACCAATCCACCGCTATTATGATAACAAAACCGCCAAAGTCATTACAAAACCGCATCCATATACAAATCCGCCGCAATACTGATAACAAAACCGTCGCCATATTGATAACAAAAACCGTCTTGTTGACTACAAACCGACTTCAAATTGATAACGACTCAATATTGAGTTATAAATACCATTCAGTAACGCACTACATAGTCAAAACATAGGGGTATCAGGTTGCTCAACACGACAGTTACGAAAATGCTGTGGGCTCGGTTTGATTAATCTGTTTATGGACGGTAGTGGAAATGCATGTTACCGTCCACGCCCTCTGGTCCACAGTTGAGCAGAACGCATCATTTACACATGCTACAAGTACAGAAACAACTTTGAAACTTCCACATTAAGTCTAAAGTGGTTGACAAAATGAAAAATATATTGAAATCAAGAAAATAATAGTGATTATTAGGTGGGGGGGATAATCGCTGCTGAAAGTTGGATATTATAGCGGTATCACTGCTTCTTAGGTAGAGTTTTAACCTATTCTGCTATGCAGACAAGGTAAATATGTTAATACATATCCAATATTAAAGGTAAACTAGACATAAATTTCATGTTTGAAGATATGAACAAATACTACATTTAGTTTTAGGAAACATCAACATAACAGGTCTATGTGTATAACCAGTACAATGTATTCGGTTTATACCAGTACACATGTATAGGTAAACGCAGAATAAAGTGTACTACCACTAAAAATCTGGAAGATTTTTAAATTCAAAAAAATGACTCACACTGCATGATATTTATCTTTTACCCTGATATATTTCTAAAATGGACTGGTCTATCATTCAATTTGGACAGTACCATTTATTCCATGAAGGGGTGTTTATTAAAAATTTACTGACTGAATAACGAACGGATGTGCAGGCTGATCTTAGTCTGCGCTGGTCGCAAAGGCAAAATCACTTGCCGCCAGCAGGCTAAAGGCTAATTACGAAATTATCTCTATATAAACAATTTATTTGTATACTTAGTCAAATTAGATACATTTGAAAAGGATTGTAAAGATACAATAAGTTTATAAAAGATGGACATTGCATACCTTTGAAGACACTTTAAAGCCCCAAGATTCTTACACCTGAGGCGTCAACCTTCATCTTTACGTTAGTAAAGTCTAACATGACGCCGTGAATTACATTTTGACGTAAACAACGTTACTTCTGTTTGGTCGGCACCGAGGAGCAACATGTTCCGATACATTAACTAATGGATAACATTTTTGGGTGCTGGTTGATAAGTTTACTTCTGACAATCATAGAATCTTTATTTTGTTCCTAATCAAATCAAAAAGCATGTTCATGCGCTACACGAAATAGTTTCATTCATGAACATTGAGGATGAATAACTAATGATCAATCAGTCTTAATTTATCCTGTTTCCATTCGCACTGACCATTTAGATTATAAAAGATCTATCGATGATTAGGTATTCAAACCTATGCTTAAATCACTGCCTTCCAGGTTCGCATTTAGATAACGTTTAGATTTGAGGCCCATTTGTATGTATGTTTGGCCTTTGCTTTGTTTATACAAGTAGACAGTTACAAATAAATCTGAAGTATATCATTTATAGAGCGATTTATAAGTCACTGTGATAAACTTAAGGCAGCGAATGTATATATTTCACAGTGAAGTTTTTTTTTTCTTTGCATGCAAACTGTTTGTTGCTTTTGCTTTACAAACTTACATTTTGTACAGGTTAAATTCAGGTCTTCTCTGCTTTATCCTAGCTCTTAAAGAATGGCATTGATGTACACAATAGTTGTCATAAAACAGAAAATAAATCGACTCACCCATCAAGTTGTTTCAAGGCTTTGACTAAATGGCTAACAAAATCAGGACAGTCTGATATTTGTCTTGTACGTATGTCAAGGAAAAATGATCATATGATTCTCAAGAGACATTGACCTTTGATATAAATATACATCGTATCATGCAGTATTTTACTAGGTTAAACCAATTTTTTTCTCGTAACAGGAAACACGCACTGAAACCAGAGAAATATTACTCATTGTATGTTGCCAAAGAACAGCTAATAAAGTATATATAAACAACTTAATGACTTCCCTACATCCTCAGATATTTTTTTCTTCCGGATATATTAACTTCCTAGTCAATCTTTATCATGCTGGACACGAATGACTATTTGATTCTGCCTTAGAGACCAGTGCAGATAATGATCAGCCTGTGCAGTGTGACCATCGCTCCCCTTTTTTTAACTGAAAACATTATTTCACTGATCCACACACTAACAGAATACAATAGTGAACAAGGGCATTTCAAACTTAAAGTGCTTAAATAATTGTTAAGTTATTTCGTTATTCACATATATAATAAATATATTTGATGAAAGTATGTAATGATATCAGTTAAAGAAAGCAGAGTATAAATGGTCTTGTTTATATGTCTTTACGTATGATTTACACAAAAATTTCAGATTAATAGATCTTTTAACATATATTTTACTACATCCTGAAAACAGCTATGTAAGAGAATCACAATATATTCTAATTATTCTCAAATTAAAGGTTTTAAAATGATATACTTTATGATGTACTTTAGGATGGATATTTACAAACTCAATACAGAGTGTGCATTTTAAATAATGTACAATTTATCATGCCACTCGTTGAATACATTACGAGAATACAATATTCATTTGCAACCTCTTCTTAGAATACAAAATAATTAGGCAACAAAAACAAGAATTTAACAACACAATTTTATCATTGTTTACTGTAACCAAAATGGAGTGGACCTCTTTAATTCTCCATTGAAAGTAAACATATCATATTTTATTTAAGTTTTAAACAACGGTAAAAACATGTAATTATTTTATTTAAAAGATATATAAAAAGGAGATGCAGATAGGTATTGGATTTTACATGAGGTCTTTTCTTATTCAACGAATTTAATAAATTCAGCGTGGAAAGGTAGATTTCCCTGCTGAAACATCAAAACTTATTCTTTGTATACCTATCATTGACCAAGTCAATTCGACTAACGTTTCCTATACATGAAACGACGTCAAGGTCAAAGCTATATTACACGAGTGTAATACCAAAATTATGCAATGGCTTTATTTCACTCCCACAACGTCAAACATGTGCTAATTATTTTTTTCAGATATAGATATGCATTTCATATGTTGAAATTTCATAACCAGCTAGGCAGTGGGTGTCGCTTACAACTTTAAGAAAATTTCAGACGGGCAGAGGTCATTACGCCTACGGGAGCAAGAATCATATAATAATGTATAGGAAGGGCGCCTATGAATTTCAACAGGCTGGATAGAAGAGAACAATAACTCCTGGTTGCAGGTTTGTTGTTCAATATCTGTCTGGAAAAATAATTTTGAATATATATCAAAAACAACGAGTACCAAGGCAATATCATAATTTACCTATAATTTTTTATTCACACACATGTATATTACATGTAGATTTAGGGGCCTCCGCGGCCGAGTGGTTAAGGTCTCTGACTTCAAATCACTTGCCCTTTATCGGTGTAGATTCGAGCCTCATTCGCGGCTTTGAATTTTCAAGTAAGGAAGCCATCCAGCTGGTTACGGAAGGTCGGTGGTTCTACCCAGTGCCCGTTCTTGATGAAATAGCACCGAGGTGCACCTGGGGTCTTCCTCCACCATCAAAGCTGAAAAGCCACCATTCAGAGTTACGTTTAACTCGAGAAAACAAACAAATAGTCATGTATATTATTTATAAAGAACCGAAGACACACTTAGTTTAATCATATTTTATTGTATATATATACATATTTAATACACACACATACAACAAGCATACATAAATACATCAATGTAAATATACAAAAGGGTTGGGCCAGAAGTTATAACAACATTATCGGGGGCCCTCCCCTGACAAAGCAGACTATATGTTATTTAGAAATACTGTCGTTTTGTGATATATGTGAACAATCAAATCAGGAATTGAAAAAGAAAAAAGAAAATATAGTATGGTACTGCAAAAAAAAACAGCAACAAAAAAACAACAACATTTATATATTACAGAAAAGCGAGAAAAAAAGATACAATACAATTGCCGCAGATCCAATATAGATGCCACCTTCCCAGTCCAATGCATTTCATGTATGTAATATTTTAGCAGTGGTCATTCTATCTTGATGTACATCATTAAAATACAGAAAACTAAACAGTAAAATAGTACAATAGTTACAAAATTTCTTAGTTTCCTTTATGAAATGATGTACTTGATGAAATAAGAGCCTATTTTGAGCATCGTTCAGGATATCAATACCAAATAGTAATTTATTCGCGCTATGAGGGTGGAACTGACGTGTATTTATAAAAAGATTTCTCCTTTGATTGTTGTATTTTGGACATTTAAATAGAAAGTGTTCGGCATCTTCTACTAAAGCACCACAGTTACAGGCAGGATTTGCGATAAGGTGATTGTTATACAAATCTGAATTAAGGTTGCTACAATTGTTTCTAATGCGTGCTTGATGAACGGATGGTGAGCGATCGCCACTTGTAAAATACGATGGAACAATTGGTGGTTTGTATAAATCCTTGAGTTTTCTTTTGAAACTTGCTAATGAGTCTGATTCTCTAATATCTAAAGGTAATTCATTCCAAAGTTGTATTGCTGAAGGGATGACGGACTTAGAATAAAATTTCTGTTCTCCTCGCCATTGATACATAATTAACATTATTTCTCAACCAGTATTGATTTTCATATGCATTTACGACTAAAGGGGGGAATAACTGTGATAAGTACAATGGCAATAAATGATGTTTTTCTTAGTATACTAATATTAATTTCTGAATCTTTCTTCTGTCCGCAAGAGATACCCATCCGATTTCTTTTAATAGTTTTTGAATAGATACTGATCTTGTTAAACCCGTTACAACTCTTGCAGCTTTGTATTGTATTTTTTCTAATATTTCTTTCTCATAATTAGCACAATTATCCCATAACAAAGAGGCATATTCCAGACGTGGACGTAAATAAGATATATATATTTGATTGAGGGTTTTTCGTTGAATTTGAAATTTAAACATTTTCATTGACCCTAAAATTTTCGAGGCAGATGAGACTATAGTGGCGATATGTTCATGCCATGACCCGTCCTGACTAAATGTAACACCGAGATGTTTATGATGTTCAACAAATGTTAGATGTACATTATCAAAATATAAGTTTGGGCGGTTTCTATTACAATAGGAAAAAAACATAACTTCTGTTTTAGAAGGGTTAAAATTCACTAACCATTGATTGGACCATAACTTAATTTTGTGGAGGTCATGATTAAGAGTTTCTTCCATCGTATCTATGTTACTTGATGATACGGCTAGAGAACTATCATCTGCAAAAAGTCTAGTAATACTTAAAAGTGAATCAGCTATATCATTACATAGATAAGAAATAAAAGAGGTCCAAGGACTGAGCCTTGAGGAACCCACCATGTAGACATTGTGAGTCTGAAAAAGAAGTTCCGACGAAAACTTTTTGAGTTTTATATCATCATATAATTTTCTAACCATCTAACAAATTTCCAGTGATTCCATATTGTCGTATTTTGAAAATTAGTCCTTTATGCCAGACCTATCAAACGCTTTGGAATATATCACAAAAAACAATACACGTTGATTCTTTATTGTCTCGAGCTTTGCATATTTGATTATAGATGTCAATCAGTTGAAAAATTGTAGAATGCCCTGGTAAGAAGCCTGATTGATTTTGGAATATTAGTGAATTGTCATGTAGATAGTTAAACATATGTTTAAATATAATACGTTCCATAACTTTTCCAACACAACTAATAAGAGAAATTGGTCTGTAATTCGACGGTTCATCTTGTTGCCCTTTTAAAAAGAGGCATAACGTGCGCTAATTTCCAACTAGACGGATATATTTTTTCGGACATTGAACGATTATAAAGTAGACAAAGAGGTTTGCATAATGTTTTAGAAGTTTCTTAGAAGACACACTGTACCTCAATTTAAATAAACTATGAAAAAGAAATAACTGTATTAATTTTTCATATACAGATTTGTTGCTTCAGCTTTGATGTGCCTAATGTGTAGCTGCTTTATTTTTGTTGTGTTGTTTTCGTTGTGCGTGCCTGCGTGCATGCTTCTCTTTGTCCTCTTTATATCTGATCAGGAGATCAGGAGATCTTGAGAGAAAGGTTGTTTATAAATACACAGTCAAGACACATTGCTTAACAAATAAGAAATGTATCATCTAGAAATCTATCTACCTATATCCGAAACGTTCTCTTAAGGTTCTGTCGTGGAACAAAAACATCATTATCGTCTACAATTTCTGAATTAGTAGAAGGATTTTCTAGCTGATATTTGCAGTGTTGCTTAAGCAGACGGAATGTTCGGTTCAACACGTTTGATAAAAGTTGTAGTTAGATTCTGTTATTTGTCTGAGTGACACTAATACCTATCTCTTTAAAAGAAAAGCACATTAAACTCATACATGTATACCACAAAACGGTTTATCACTAGACATAATGTTACTAATGTAGTGTTGAATACCTGTAGACGAAATAGATCAAAACTTCCATTATGAATAAACAACTAAGACATTTGAAATACATACAAAATAAGAGGTGAAAACAATGTTAAGTATATAATTAAGCACATTGTAACTAATTTAAGCCTCGTTCTTCTGTTTCATTTCAATTCTCTTTTCTACGACGACCTTATACGGCTTGTAGATGAGACCATTTGCACCGCCAACTTGCGCTAAATCCGGGCACTTCCCAGAAATCATTCTCCACTTATAACGCTGCATCAAGCAGGCAAAGATCAAATGCAGCTCCGGTTTTGCTACAAATTCACCGAGGCATACTCTCTTTCCCGCTGAAAATGGCAACCAGTTCTTTGGTTTAGGCCCAAGTTTTCCATTCTCGTCTAAATAACGTTCAGGAATGAAACGATCAACATCGTCCCAAGCGTCTGGGTCATGAGTAGGGCCCAGTGATTTATTATAACAGTTGTACCCTTTGGTATCCTGTACCCAGCTTCATGAAAAAGAAAATTATTTACGTATTTGTTATTGTTAAGTAATGTTTATCGGTCACGATAGTCCACGAATTAATACAACCGTCCCCACGGCATTGTCCGTGACAAAACGGAATAAACAACATTTCGCCTTATACAGTACTCGCATGTTATTCTCCATAGTCTTTGATAAACATCTTAATACTGTTCAAAGGCCAGTTTATAAACTCCATTAAATTGGGCAAATGGAAATGAAAAGATATTTACAAAATACAATTAAAGTAAAGGGGATTTATTTAATTATTTAAAGCAAACAAGTGTTTGGCTACTTGTTCTATTTATGTTACTAGCTGATGCAAATAGAATAATTAGTTGGAACTTTATTTGGAAATAGACTGTTTTAAAGAGTAATTTTTAAAAAAATGGAGCTTACCAACTTCAGTGTCACCCATAGTCTTATGTGGTAATCCTAATGGAACTACTGTTCCCAGACGCATACTTTCATGCAACACAGCTTCAGTGTAACCAAAATTTGGCCGGTCATTAATGCCAGGAAGTCTATCCCTGCCTAAAATGAACGCAAACTTGACATAACAGATATTTTCTATTTGCTATGATTACTCAGGTTATTAAAATCATAACAACAAAAATTTCACATTACTTTCATTCTTGCAAAAAAAGTTAGTCATATATTGCTAAAAACGACGTTTCTGGCCCAAACTATAAAAACATGCTCTGGTAAATAAGTAATATTGTTAAAATCGGATTCGAACAAACGCAATACCTAGAAATGTAAGAATGGTGAACTTCAAGGATGAAATACCTTACCAACAACTCTGTCAATTTCTTCTTGCACCTTTTCTTGTATGTCAGGAAAGGCCACCATGTGTAGTATTGCACCACTCAAGGTAAATCTTGACGTATCTATACCCGCTGTAATAGATTAAATTCCAATCTGATTTAAAGTTTTATGAAGACGGTATTTCACAGTTGTCCTGCTTTGGCTAAAAGATAGTTTATGGCTTATTTGCAGAGAAATTCTTAAATTAGAATTGGCATAATCAACTGTCTGTCAGAAACTAGTAATCATTTGCCGTTTGGTAGTTATATATCACCTTATGGTCATGTGAGCATTTTCTTTTAATTTCAGAAGTGGCGGTTAAATGGAACAGTGTACCATCAGTTGCAGAGAAAGTGATGGTGTTAGCTATCTGTGCAGACCCATCCCGGTGGTTTGATTTTTTCTTGAAAACAAGGGAAAAAGCCAAAGCTTTCAAATGCACTGCTTTTATATTAATTTGCTTTCTTAGCAAGGTGGGAACCAGTTAGTCTAAAGAGACACTTTCTAAATGACATGCCGTGCTATGTGTTCTTTGCTGTGTGTTATTTTTTGACACGGAGTTTTTAAGTTCAACTTTAAAATCCAAATAAGACTAATTATGTGAAAAATAGTTGACTCTTGCGGATGAAATGATCTAAATCAAAACCAAGATCCTGTTAGAAATGGGTAGTTTTGCTTTTTACTTAAACAGGGGATGTATTTATTTTATGTCTTCCTAAATGTGACTTTCTATTTCATTTTCGTACGTTATGGCTGACTATGTAACAAACAGATTTCATGTCTTAGTTGAATGCTGATACTATTTAAAATTAGGTCTACCCATAGCCAGAACTATTTAAGTCTCGACTATACTGAACAGTAACATTATAAACACAAGACGGACCGCTGACACGCTTTGTACAGACCGTTGTTAAGATTCGCCAATGAGATCACACTATATTTTACTGTATAAAAAAACTATTTCTAATGCGCTATTTTACCTAAATAGTGTACACGCACTCCAATTCCTACCCCTAAAATACTTTACTTAAGAAAAGAAGATATATCCTAAAAGCATACACCGATTCATAATTTTAATATCGAGTATTTTTTATTGTTTTACAATAACAACATGTAATGAATCTCAAACTTTGGTAGTCACCTTTGTAATGATATGAATGAAGCATCTTTTGTAACGTTATGTGCAACCGATGTTTCGGCCTTTTCAAGAAATAGGAGATCATTTGATCAATATGCTTATGTTTGACAAGTATACATGTAATGCTATTGAAAACGAACATTACTCACACTAAAGCTGTAATGTCAGATCTCCTTAAATTTAGAACTTCACTGATTCCAAAAAATCCAGCATACATAAGAACAAACAAAGATACAATTCTGAAATCTGCCAAAGAACTGCTCTCGGAGGCAAAACGTAAAATAAGCTTTTTAATTATATATAATTTCGAAACGAGAATAATTTCACTTTATACATTGTACAAAAATTATCAGTTGCGTTTTATGAAGACTACTATTTCATTATGTTTCTTGTATATCTATGATACTAATTAAATTGTAACTGATTTTGTTATTGATATATTATTAGTTAGATGTACTTCAGTAAATTTCAATTATTAGTCCCCTACTGGTTGAAAAACCAGTTTCGGGGACTATAAGAATGTGCCTTTCCGTCCGTCCGTCCGTCCGGTCCATAACTCTTGTCATCCGTGAAGGGATTTTAATTATTATATTACTTCGCATTAATGTTCCCCATGATGAGACAATGTGTCATGCGCAAAATCCGGACCCCTAGCTTAAAGGTCAAGGTCACATTTGGAGGTCAAATGTCAACAGGGCTTTTTTTCCTGCCCAGTCAATAACTCTGCCACCAATGAAGGGATTTTTATTACTACTTGGCACAAACATTCCTCATAATAAGACAATATGTCATGCACAACTTTCAGCCCCCTAGCTTAAAGGTCAATGTCACACTTGGCAGTCAAATATTAACATGGCATGAACAGGGTCTGTTTAGTTTCCGGTCCATAACTCGGTCATTCATTAAGGGATTTTAATATCACTTCGCACTAATGTCCCCCATGATGAGACAGTGTGTCATGCGCAAATCCCGGACCCCTGGCTCAAAGGTCAAGGTCATAATTGGAGGTCAAATATCAATATCGCCTTTTTCCTGTCTGGTCCATAACTCATTGCCATCCATGAAAGGATTTTAATATTACTTGGCATAAATGTTCCCTATGATAAGATAACTTGTCCTGCGCAAAAATTGGACCACTATCTTAAAGGTCAAGGTCACAATTGGAGGCCAAAATCAATAGTTTTATTTTCTGTCCGGTCCATAACTCTGCCATCCATGAAGGGATTTTAATATTTCTTGGTACAAATGTTCCACATGATGAGCCGACGTGACATGTGCAAAACCCGGACCCCTAGCTCAAAGGTCAAGTCACATTTGGGGTCAATAGGTTTTATTTCCTGTCCGGTCCAGAACTCTGGCTTCCATTAAGGGATTTCATAACTTGGCACAAATGTTCCCCATGATGAGACGACGTGTCATATGCAACACTCAGAACCCTACTTAAAGGTCATTGTCACACTTGGAGATCAAAGGTCAATGGGATTCTTTCCCTGTCCGGTCTATAACTTTGTCATGCAAAACAGGATTTAAATATTAGTTTGCACAAGTATTCCCCTGATGAGACAATATGTCATGCGCAAAACTCGGGCCTTCGCTGCAAGGTCAAGGTCACACTGGAAGTCAAAGACCAAAAGGGCTTTTTGCCTGTCCAGTCTGTAACTCGACAATCCTTAAAGGGATTTTAATATTACTTGGCACAAATGTTTCACCTCTATGAGATGGAGAGTCTTGCGGAAGAACCAGTTCCCCAAGGTCTAAGGTCAAGGTCACACTTAGAGACCAAATGTCAGATACAACAATGACTTTGTCCGTAGCATTTCTTCTTCATGCATTGAGATTTAACTTGGCATAAATGTTCAACATCATAATACAGATTGTTATGTGCAAGAACCAGGTCCCTAGGACTGAAGTCAAGGTCACACTAAGAGGTCAACGGTCAAACTAAAGAATAACTTTGTCCGAAGCATTATTTCTTCATGCATGGAGGGATTTTGATGTAACTTGGCACAAATGTTCACCACAATGAGGCACCCTTGTTTTTAGAATTACGTCCCTTTGTTTAACCACAAATAGATTACATTGTAACTTATTTATTACTGATCATAGGGAAAAATCGAGACCAGTTTTCTGTGATACAACATACATGTTACATCCAATATTAAGGTGTATTTTGATCAATCTCTACCTGATAAAGAGTTTCTTGTGGACTTATATTACATAGATAATTTTTAGGATTAATTTCCCTTTGTTTTTCAAACAATATTCTATTTAATGACCGTGTTCGCAAGGTAGCGCACGGAATTGAGCATGCAACTTTTAGTCTTATTGTCACGGGGTCTTTTGTCTTTTCTGTTATTTATGTTTCATCAAGGTATATATCATGATATTCCACTTTCATTTATCATTATATTCATATTCATCTCCTATAAACCCCATAATTTTCATTTCATCCCTAAATCCAATAGAGTCCTATAACTAACATGTATCTAATATAGGTGACGGGCCTCCGTTATTTACCTAACCGCCAATTGTTTGTCACGCATGCGCACATCAGTAGAGAGATTATACGTGAGGACGTAAATTCTTTGTGTCTCGACTTATTTATTTATTTGTGCTGTTTGCGTGCCCCTTTCAGGTAACCTATGTACATGTTTAGTTATATAAAGCAATGTTCTTCATTTTGCTGTTCATCATTTTCCATATTTCGTTGTATTTTGAAATTATGCATTTGTTGTAATGCGCACATCAGTAGAGAGATTATACGTGAGGACGTAAATTCTTTGTGTCTCGACTTATTTATTTATTTGTGCTGTTTGCGTGCCCCTTTCAGGTCACTAACATACAGACCTGAAGAGAACCTACAAATCCCGACTATCTGAACGGGTAACAAATTGGTGGCCAGTGTTACTTTGGGTCGACATGTTACGGTACGAACAGAAATAGGTGCGAAAGGGTACCGAAGTGGCATGACGTCAGAGGGCATTCCTCCATTCAGCCAATCAAAACGCCAGAAGTGGTGAAGCACAAATTGTGCATACGTCATACAATATTTACACTTTCCACGGATATCCTCAGGAATTTATACATGCAGTTTAGAAAATCTATTAAATATTTTAGAATTGTGAATCCGGATATAAACTTCGTTATCGGTAGGAATCACTCCAGAGTTACATTTAGATAAACAGCTCTTCGTCAGAATTCATTCAATTTCAAGGAAATCTAATTGATGCACTGCAGACTGTGCAGTTAGGAAATTCAGTTTGACAGGAATAACAGCTATTTGAATTCTACATGTAGTTATTCAGTTACCTTTCAAAATTGAGTGAATCAGTGACCTCAGTTTAAAATTTTAGTACTTTATTGAACATTGTATTAAATAAGGACTATATTATTTTACACTACACCATATTGTTTGTATATATATTTTAGTGTTTGATTTCTTTTTCTTTTGTGCATTGCAGGATGCTCCTGTATGCTTAAACTCTGCATACATTTTCTTAAAACTGAATTGTGTTAGAGTTGGTTGTTGTTTGAAGCTGGTGTGTGTTGAAAGCCGAGAGAGTCACAGTCCCTACACAGAGTACACGGAGCTGCATGAAGTATTACAGTAACATTTGGTGTTGGTGAGACTAATATTAACCCTCAGTATTTCATCTATACAATAACATCTCATTTAGCAATAAATTATATCCTATAGCTTACCTGATTTTCCAACATGGTTTAGGATTCCACATATTTTTCAACAATTGAAAAAAAAAAAAAAAAAAAAAAAAAAAAAGCCAAATTGTAATTATTTGGGGATTCAGTAAATTTCTTTGACTGACACTGTGACAGATCTTTAGGCTTGTAGTGTGACATAGAATCCAGTAGTAAATAAGTACTGTCAGTATAAATCTGTAGTGTAAAGGTAGAAATTTCATCAACAGTGTAATTAACAAATTTTATTTGGATATGTCACTATAACAGTTTCATGGGGAATATTAGTGTTTTGAAAATTGAAAGCAGATCTTAACTGGAATACTAGTTAAGTGCTGTTAGCAAGAGAGGTTTGACAGACAAGACTTTAAATTTAATGGCGAGAAGTGGGAGCAGATCTTGAGTGTGTTATTACAGTTAAGTGCTGCTGTCACTAGATTTCCGGTAGCTTTATTTCAACTGTTTAGCAAGAGAAGATAGAAGCATTTCTGAAACTTTGGGTAGTACAGGTATTTGCGGAATTCAGGTAATTTGTTTTTGGCAATAAGCTGAAATGTAGCTAGCCTAAATAAAGTCTGCTGAATCTTTGGTCAGGAACAAAAGTAATATTTCAATTGTGAATTACTTACTGACTGAATTAAAATATAAGTATGGTGTACATATAGTGTAATCACCTGTCTGTTGCACATTTCCAGAGCTACATATTGAGTGACATTTTAGTATACAGAAGTGAATATAATTGAATCTTTTGGTGTACATTTTGTAATCAGTGTATGGTGTACTTTTATTGCCACCACATAGTATCTCTCAACTTTTTAAATCATTTATATATATGAGAGGTGCAATGTAAACTATTGAACTTAGTAAATTGATACAGTTTTGTGACACTTTTATAGAAAATATAAAATATATCAGTACTTATCTTTTTGTGTTTTCATACTTATCTAATAGTATGGTGTACTGTTAGGGACACCATTGCTATTTGGCAGAGATACTTGTTGTATATAGTTATCAGACTGTTTGAGTTGTATAGTAAAAGAGATACTGCACTTAAACAGCTACTCCAGTTTTAAAAACTTTTATACGAATAAGTGCATTAAGTGCATTAAAAGAATCGCTTTAATAAAATACATTGTTGCCTTATAATTTTGTTAGTTGTTGTTGTGTGTTTCAAAATGGCTGAAGGTAATACCACATTTGATATGCCTGACATTCAGGATGAAGAATTAGAGTACTATGCAGAAGTAATCCGCAGGTCTGGCAGATACAGAATTGAACCAGTTACCTCTGCACAAGCTCCTAATCCTCCTGCCCCACTTCCTAATGTACAAAATACTTCAAAAATACCTGACATAGAAGACAAACACACACATAGTATCCATTTTAGTACAGACAAGGAGGAATTGAAACCAAGTATACCTCCTCGTACAAGTGCATCAGAAATAGATGCAAAGAGGAGATACTCCATAGGTGGACAAAAGTTCCCTTTATTTAGTTCCAGACAGAGTCAGGAATTCCCACATCCTACAAGGCCCCTGGACTACACCCACTTTACACATAATCCAATTTTGCAAAGCACACCTTTGTTTTCAGGTAATCAAGTTAAAAGAAACATCACACACACCATAGAGGAGAAGAACCCTGAGTGTTCTAGACCCCTAGCTGTTGATCCTGAAAATTCACAACAACCCTTAAGACCTCCACCACCTGCCAGGGAATCTCTTTTCCCTTCATCACATTCTCTGCAGACCTTATCTCAGTCCTCCAGAATTCCTTAACTTCAGGACTTTACAGGTGAAGGTAAAAGTGATTGTGATTTTGAAATGTGGAGGTATGATGTTAATTGCTTGCTAAGAAATGCTCTCTATCCAGAGCATATTATCCTGGAAGCTATTAGAAGGAGCCTTAAGGGCAAGGCCCGCACAGTTTTACTGCATCTTGGTGAAGGTGCTTCTGTATATGAAATTCTAACTGAACTTGAAGGTGTGTATGGTAGTGTAGCCACAGGTGAAAAACTTAAAGAAAAGTTTTACTGTGCCCAGCAAGAGCCCAGGGAATCCATAGCTGATTACAGTCTTAGACTTGAACAGCTACTTTGTAAATCAAATGTCAGACTAGATTGGTCCACCAAGAATGAAATGCTTTGTAATAGACTTTGGTCAGGCTTACGCGATGTTGAACTCCGCAATGCATCTCGTTATAAGTATGAGACCATCGATAATTTTAATGTTCTTAGACGGGAACTTCGTCAGATAGAACAAGATCTACAGGTTACTCGGAAACCTCTTCCCCCATCTAACTCTTCAAAAGTGGCTGGTCCAAACTTTCCTGAAAATAAACCTGATGCAATTCAGAGACCTTGTGAACCAAAGCCCGAGCAAGCTGGTCAGTTTATGTCCTCTGTTGAAAACAAATTACTTCAACAATTACAGGATTTGAACAATAAAATGAGACAGTTTAATTCCCGTATTGGAGATGTAGAGAAAGAGCTGCATAAGATTAAGAAGTCTAACAGACAGCAATCCAGCAGAGGTCGATGGTCTCATGGAGAGAAAACACACAGTTCTGATAAGACTCCTAGCACCGACAAGAAGGATGATAAGCCTTTAAACGAGAAAGGACCTTCCCCAAAGGGCCAGTAGAAGGTCTTCGAAATCACAATGGCCCTAAAGTAGCCCCTTTGGTTGGTCATGGCAATGAAGCTGACGTGCTCATCAATGGTACATCTTGTAAAACGCTTCTGGATAGTGGAAGTATGGTCACGTCATTGAGTGTTTCATATTACACTACACTGAGTCCTAAACCTGATCTTTTGAGTCTGACAGATTTCAGCCTTGACATTTCTAGTGCTAATGGTTCATCTGTACCCTACATTGGTTACATCTTGGTAGACATTGCCATCCCTGATGTTGACCTAGATCCGGTTTCAGTTCCAGTTCTTATTGTTCCGGATACAAAGTATTCTGCTTCAGTCCCTCTAATTATTGGTACCAATGTTTTGAACTTTGTCAAAACATCTTTAGCTGATAAAAAGATAGAGGCACCATCCAGTTGGAATAATGTCTTATCTCTTCTGTCTAGTGTGCATCGTTTTCCTGTAAAGGCTTTGGGTGATACTGACACCAAGATCAGACCGTTTGAAAGTCGTACAGTATATGGTAAGGTACGCAATGTTGGCGATATGTGTTCTGGTGTTACTGAAGGTCTAGACAATTCAACAAACTTGTCTGTCTACCCAAACCTTGTCTATATGAAACCAGCTAGTTCTTTTTGTCGGATTCCTGTTAGAATCTACAATATGTCAACCCACCCCGTGACCATAAAACCAAAGTCGCTTCTTTGTTACTTGCAGGACGTGAATGTGGTACGTACCATTGATCCATTTGAAGGGGGCATATCCAAATCACACAATTCGGAAAAATCCATCGAAGACCTAGGGATCTCTATTCCTACTGACACTCTTTCAGTTGATGAGTATAAGAAGGCCAAGCAGTTTCTCACGGACTGGAAACATATCTTCTCATCTGGTTTGACAGACTTAGGCTGTACCAATATAGTAGAGCATAGTATAGAGCTGTCTGATTCAACACCATTTAAAGATCCTTATAGACGGATTCCACCTGGCATGATTGAAGAAGTCCGGGAACACCTTAAGGATATGTTAAATGCAGGTGCAATAAGGGAGTCTCACAGTCCATTCTCCTCTAACATTGTCCTTGTGAGGAAAAAGGATAATTCTCTTCGATTTTGTATTGATTTTCGTCGCTTAAACAATCGCACGATTAAGGACGCATATTCCCTTCCACGAATCGAAGAGACCATTGACAGTTTGAAGGGTGCAAAGTATTTTTCGAAGTTAGACTTGCGGTCTGGATATTGGCAAGTGGCAATGAAAGAGGAGGACAAACACAAGACTGCCTTTTCTGTCGGCCCCCTGGGTTTCTTTGAGTGTAACCGGATGGCATTTGGTCTCACAAATGCCCCTGCTACATTCCAAAGGCTCATGGAGCGTGCCATGGGTGAGTTAAATCTCACTGAATGTCTCATCTATCTTGATGATATTATCATCTTTTCTTCTTCTATCGATGAGCATTTCAGACGGCTCGACTCTGTTTTCAAAAGGTTGGAAGCAGCAGGTCTTAAACTCAAAGGCAGCAAATGTGAATTTTTCTGCACCAGTGTTAAATATCTTGGTCATATCGTTAGCTCTAATGGTGTCGAAACAGATCCTGACAAGATTTCTGTCCTGAGAAATTGGCCTGTTCCAAAATCACTTAAGAAATTGAGAAGCTTCTTAGGCTTTGTCGGTTACTACCGAAAGTACATAGCTGGATTTGCCATGATAGCCAAACCACTTAATGACTTACTTGTTGGTCATTCCACAAATAAGTCCGGAAAGTCCGCAAGAAAACTCACACCTTGGCAGTGGGGTCCTGATCAGCAGCGTGCCTTCGATTCTCTCCTTCAAAGTCTTTCATCTCCTCCTATACTGGCCTATGCTGATTTTCAGAAGCCTTTTATTCTCAACGTAGATGTTAGCTCTGTTGGGTTAGGTGCTATCCTTTACCAAATACAGGAAGGAAAGGAAAGAGTCATAGCATATGCCAGTCGGGGACTAAGGACTGCTGAGAAGAACTACCCTGCCCATAAGCTTGAGTTTCTGGCACTCAAGTGGGCTGTGACTGACAAGTTCAAGGATTATCTATATGGTAACTTTTTCAGAGTCCGAACAGATAATAATCCTCTGACCTATGTCCAGTCCACTGCGAAACTTGATGCTACTTCACATCGATGGTTAGCGGCTTTGGCCAACTTCAACTTTGAAATCATGTATCGAAGTGGGAAGACTAACACAGATACTGATACCTTGTCTAGATTGCCTGTAGACACTTCTCATTCTGTCATTTTCTCAGATGTTGTCAAGGCTCTTTGTCTCGGTTCTTTAGTTTCACCACAGGAATCTCCAGGTTTTGAGTGTATCTCCCTTTCTCAACCAGTTGTGTAAGAGCGTTGGTCTACGGATCGCGGGGTCGTGAGTTCGATCCTCGGGCGGGGCGTATGTTCTCCGTGACTATTTGATAAACGACATTGTGTCTGAAATCATTAGTCCTCCACCTCTGATTCATGTGGGGAAGTTGGCAGTTACTTGCGGAGGACAGGTTTGTACTGGTACAGAATCCAGGAACACTGGTTAGGTTAACTGCCCGCCGTTACATGACTGAAATACTGTTGAAAAACGGCGTTAAACCCAAAACAAACAAACAAACAAACAACCAGTTGTGGATACTGTTATCAGTGACAGCACAGATCCAACTGTTTCACAATTCAGTGACATAGATTGGAAGGCAGAGCAGCGGAAGGATAGCACAGTGTCTCGTGTTATTGACCTAGTTCAGAAAGGTCACAAACCTACTAAGCGTCTTTGCGCATTGGAAGAACCCCTTGTGAGACAATATCTTCGAGAGTGGTCCAAACTTTTTGTCGAGAATGACGTTCTTTATCGTCATGGTCTCGTCTCTGGTAATCCTGTCCGTCAACTTATCCTTCCTAATTTGTTTCGTGAAATAGCTTTTTCAGGTCTTCATGATGATGCTGGACACCAGGGTCGGGAGAGAACCTATAGTCTGATGAAATCCAGATTCTTTTGGCCAGGTCTTGAACAGTTTGTTGATACTCGAGTCAGGTCGTGTCCCAGGTGTATTAGCCGCAAGTCTCCATCTAAAATAGCTGCTGGTTTGGTTCCTCTTGAGTCCTCGTATCCTCTTGAGCTTGTGTGTATGGACTTCCTCTCTTTAGAGATGTCTGCAGGGGGTTACGAGAACATTTTGGTCATCACTGACCACTTTACCCACTTTGCCCAAGCCATACCCACAAGAAACCAAACAGCACGCACCACTGCCAAGGTCCTCTTTGAACACTTCATTTGTCACTATGGCTTCCCAGCCCGATTTCATAGTGACCAAGGGCGTAATTTTGACAGTGCAGTGATACGTGAGTTGTGCAAGATTGCCAACATCGACAAATCTCGGACAACCCCGTATCACCCGCAAGGAAATGGCATGCCCGAGAGGTTCAACCAGACCTTGTTGAACATGCTTGGCACCCTCTCAGAGGAACAGAAGATCAACTGGAAAGCCCATGTCCCGGCATTGGTCCATGCCTATAATTTCACTAGACATGAGACCACGGGTCTTACACCACACTACCTTATGTTTGGCCGTCACCCTCGTCTCTGTATTGATGCCTTCCTTGGTATCGAGCCTGACACTGACCCAGAAAGGACAACCCACTCTGACTACATAGGTAAGTTAAAGAAACGCCTTTCTTTTGCTTATAGGGTTGCGAGTCGGGAGGCAAAAAGGCAAGCAAGACGGCATAAGCGGCGGTATGACCTCAGGGTACGTGAGGCGAGGTTACAGCCAGGTGACCGTGTCCTTATCCGTAATGTTGGCTTGAAAGGTAAAAACAAGCTGGCTGACCGATGGCAAAAAGATATCTATGTTGTAGTATCTCAGCCAAATCCTTATATTCCTGTCTTTCAGGTTAAAAGAGAACATGGCCGTAGTGGACTCAAGACACTTCATAGGAACCTTCTTTTACCTTTCATGGGGTTACCTGTCCGTGAGTCTGTATATGTTGAGTCTGAGGATGAGCAGATTACTCCGGCGGATTCAGAGTCAGAACAAAAAGATACTGGCAACAATGTCCCCAAGGAACCGATATTGTCTCCGCTTCAGACTTCATCTTCAGAATCTACTGTGCCATCTGTTGTACCAAGGTATGCCATCCCGCAGAGGCGGAAACGACTTGCCCTCAATCCGAATGCACCAGTGTTCGAACCAAGGAGTAGTAGTCGTACCAGAGTTAAACCAGCTTGGTTGTCATCAACTGACTGGGTTACTTAGGCCCATTACCTTGACTACCAGCTATGATGATAGACAGCTTTCATTTCAGACAGTATGTTAGTGTATTTGACACTTTTAATAAGTGAGTGACTACAATAATTCATTGTGTGAATAGACGTATAGTTGTATTTTATAGTCATGTATAGATAGCAATTTGGATCTTAATTGGATTTTTTTTATAACTCGGGCTGTTCTTTCAGTTTTTAATTATTCATGCCGGATATCAATTAGACATATTAAATCTTCAATACTTGAAGTACTGTGGATATGTGTGTAATTATTGTACTTGTGTACAATCAGTCTTGCATTTCATTGTCAGTTGATGATGTTGCTGAAATAAAACAACAAGATATAAGCTGTTACCAGACAATAAATTGAGTTTACCATCTTTATTCCAAGAGGAATAAGGAATTAATATAACCTGAATTATGATAGTACTGCAGACTATTATAATTCCCCACATTTAATCAATTTCCAATTCGGCAGTTAAACACCGAATATTTGGAATTAAGGTGTTACAAACATTTCCGTATTAACATACGCAAATGTTCATACCTTATATTGACATAAATCTCTTTAAATTTCTCCAAGTTTAAATGTTGGTGAAAAGTTGAGATATTGACTATAATTGTAGAGTATAGACAGTACTGGCTCTTGTGCATTCTCGTAAGTAATGATAAAATATAATGTAGAAGTAGAGTAGTTGGACGACTGGAAATGTCGGGACGACATTTTACTGGAGGGGAGAGGATGTCACGGGGTCTTTTGTCTTTTCTGTTATTTATGTTTCATCAAGGTATATATCATGATATTCCACTTTCATTTATCATTATATTCATATTCATCTCCTATAAACCCCATAATTTTCATTTCATCCCTAAATCCAATAGAGTCCTATAACTAACATGTATCTAATATAGGTGACGGGCCTCCGTTATTTACCTAACCGCCAATTGTTTGTCACGCATGCGCACATCAGTAGAGAGATTATACGTGAGGACGTAAATTCTTTGTGTCTCGACTTATTTATTTATTTGTGCTGTTTGCGTGCCCCTTTCAGGTAACCTATGTACATGTTTAGTTATATAAAGCAATGTTCTTCATTTTGCTATTCATCATTTTCCATATTTCGTTGTATTTTGAAATTATGCATTTGTTGTAATGCGCACATCAGTAGAGAGATTATACGTGAGGACGTCAATTCTTTGTGTCTCGACTTATTTATTTATTTGTGCTGTTTGCGTGCCCCTTTCAGGTCACTAACATACAGACCTGAAGAGAACCTACAAATCCCGACTATCTGAACGGGTAACATTATGAAGAGCAGTCATTTAACATTTAAATACACCAGAGTCATTACTTTTGCATGAATGTCTAGGCAAGCCCTTTAAAGACTAATATAACTGGAGTAAAACTAGCTTGCAAAATCTCTAACAACTTAGGAATTTCAATGTCCATTATTTAAACCAAATAAATTTTTACCAAAGAAAATATCGGATAGCGTCAGCACCAGGTGTTGGTCGGTTAGCGACTTCAGTTTTTCTGCACCCTCTTCTTCCATAGCCTCCATACGGGCTAAGATGAGAGTGTCTGTGAAATGACGGACGTTGTCTGAAAAAATGTATAGATGATCATAATGCATGCGAGTACGAGAAACATGAAACATTTAAAATTCAATACTTTCCAGGTCAAGTGGTATGATTGTCTAGTCCATTATTATAGAGCGAGTATGTACCAGATGCATTATTTCAGCGGTCTGACGACTTGTAATATATCAGTTTTATTTGAAAGCAAGTTAATACATTTTTTGTCAAAAGCATTCTCTTTTTCTTTGAGTTAATACTTTACTCATACCTTTATCAAATGTTTTCTCAGCCTCCTTCAGCTTGTTAGTGATATAACCATCGAGCACTTCTTTCACGAATTCTTCCACGTTCTTGAATATGTTGGACTTGTAGACATATTTTAGTCCTGGAATAAAATCTTCCCATGGCCCTAAGCCGAAGTCTTTCAAAAGAGCGTCTTCCCTCTCAAGAATATACTTCACTTCTTTATCCTCAAAGCTGTACCTATAAGTAAAAATGGGAAAGCTGTTTCTGTCAGCTTCGCCTTTTCGCTTTGCCGCCTGCGATAAAGCGAAAAGGCGAGATTTTTTACTTTTTTTTTTGCGCGTTGTCGCCTTTTCGCTTCGTCGCGGGCGCGAGGGCAGAAAGGCGGGATTTCTGGTTTTGGCGCGTTGTTCTCTTTTTGCTTTGTGACGGACGCCAGAGCGAAAAGGCAAGATTTAGTACTCGACATGCGAAAAACCACAACGCGATAAGGCGAAATAGTGAGAGTTTTCAAAAGCGTACACAATCTCGCTATATCGCTTTGTCGCCTTGTCACCTAGGACAAAGCGGAAAGGCGACAACGCGCCAAAACCAAACATCTCGCCTTTTGGCTTTGCCGCCTTCCTGTTGCGCTTGCACAAACCATTGTTATGAGATGTTTAGTTTAATCATATTTTATTGCTCTCTGTTTCAAAGATACACACAATGATACATGCATTTTCAACAAATAACAAAACAAAAAAAAAACAGAAGGATCGGGCTACGAGTTAGCTTAAACTCATCCTAATGAATATTTTAATCAAGGCAAAAGTCATAAGTCTGCCTCATATTCGATGTCTGTAATATATTTGCTTTGTTTATAATTTGTGTATAATGTGTTCTTTATATGCATGTGTTGTTTATCATGTGCATGCTTTGTAGGAATTTTGATGCTTCCTGTTTTTATATAGCAATTTTCTAAATGTACTTTAACTTTTTGATATATATAATTATAACTGCAATTTTATAAACTTTATATATACGACTTGAGATCCGGAATTACTGAGACTTAATCAAATATAAAAAAAATAACAAGTCAAGTCAAGTCAAATATTTCATTTATGTCTCTTCATACGTACAACATGATAAAACAATACAATATTACAATATTTTAAAAATACGTATGCCCTTTTATACAGAAATATAAGAGACAATTTGATCTATACACATTTACATATTCTAAAACCTAATATTTAGTAAGATGACTAAGTCACCAACATGAAACTGTTAAAATCCTTATATGTAAGTTTACCTTCAAAAGGTTACTTACATAAAATTTTTAAAAAATCGTAAAATTAAAAAACATGACATTAACCCAGTTAAAACGTTTTTATTTAATCTTGAATCATGCATCTTCAAAAATCTGCAGTACTGTCTTGCCACTGCACCCCATTGTTTAACAAATACTGGCTTCCAGCCCATGTCCCCAATTACAGCTGCATTTGGTGTGTATTTCCCCACTCTAAGAAAATACATAATGGCTCTGTTATGAACAGAATTTATACATGTGTAAGATTTATCACCCCATATGGGAGCTGAATAACATATAACAGGTAAAACCATTGGATCATAAAGTTTTGAAAATGTTGAAAAGTTGAAACCAAAAGTTAGACATTTTGAGATTACAAGTCCAACTGTTCTACCAGCTGAAATGGCTACATGTTTTTGCCATTTCTGCAAAATCTAGAAATTCGTTTAGCAAAACACCAAGGTATCTGTAACTATGTACAATATGTAGCGGAAATGCTCCCAGCTTAAAGACGATACTCGTTTGTACGCAACTAGGTGTTCTAAAATGAATTATGTTTGATTTGTTACAATTGACAGTCATACTTTTATTTATACACCAAACATGTAAAATATCTATTAGCTTCTGTAAATCATCTGGAGTTTCAGCCAGAATTACAACATCATCTGCAAACAATAAGATACTTACCAACTCGTCATTACTGTAACAATATTATTTCTTTAATAGTAAAGTAAACCAAGTCATTAAGTCCAAGTTGAAAGTATAGGCACAATTGTTTATTTTATTCTTTAAATTATTTTCCAGTAAGAACTACTTTAAGTCTGTGGTGATGAAAAAACCCTATATGGCTAATATACATGACACTGTGATGAATTACACATCGTTAACTTTTTATGACATCACCCGAGTGAGAAAATCTTTCCCGGTAAAGATTGAATTTGCTTTTCGGTCTACAAATAAAGATGATATTTAACGTAAAACATAGATGCATTTAATAAAAAAAGGAAAAATGATACCGTAATTCTGATCGTCGTATTCAAACGCTTATACATATGACCCACCATGAAAAATCAACATAGTGCGTTTGCTGACCACATGGAACCAGACCACCTGCCACATCCGCGCAGTCCTGGTCAGATCCATGCTTTCCTTTCAACTTTATTGTAATTACAGAAACCATTAGCGAACAGCATGGATCCTGCCCAGACTGCGCGGATGCGCAGGCTGATTCAGATCAATGCCATCGCACTATGTTGGTTTTCTCATGGTGCGGCTCATATAAGTCTTGTCTTCAATTTGTGTTCATGAAAGTTCAGCAGCTATTTCGTCATCTTCTTTATGTTTATATGTATAGCATGTATCATGTGTTTGTGTATGTTTGTATGTATTCTAACATGTGTCCTGTTACAAAAATAAATGTGATAATTCAGTTATGCTTCGATTTTCTTTCATAAATTTTTTATAATGTTTACCCTTTTCTTGGGATCAGAAAGCACTCTTGAAATGTATATTGTCATGTGATCGTAATGATGAGACCTAACTGGACTATTTTTAAAAAAAATCATTACATATTCATAACACTCACGTTAAGGGTGGGGTCCCTCATTTAGTTTCCTGCGCAAAATGTTTTTGATTTAATTAAATTTTGTGTAATATACCTACATGTATTCAGTTTCAATATAACAAGTTGTTATTGTTCCCATTTTTACTTACTCTATAGATATCACATTTAAATGGGTGGGGTAACTGACATTGACCACCCAGGAACACAATTTCTGTTATTCTTTTAAAAAATATTCTAAACTTTTTACCTGAAACATTCATGATAAAAATACTATGCAATGGACATTCAAACAACATTTTGCATTTTAAATTGTCCTGAATACTTTTTAATCACATAGCCCCAAAGGTGTCGTAAACACATTTACTGATTTCATGGACGAACTTTACCAAAAACTAAAAACCTTTTTCATAGTTGAGATATTAAAGTGCTAATATTCAGAGATATTGTAAACTAAATAACTAAAATGACATAATCAGTATATTCTGATTAATATTAGTAGAGTGCTACAACTCTCAAACTGGGAAAAAGTGGTGGTAAATAATATTCGAAGCAAACACTACAAAAATTTGCATTGTTACAAATGCCTCAGATTGTCATTACATCTAATTGTGCCACCATGATTTTGGGGCATATAGATTTGCATTTGTTTCGTCTCCGTCTGTCAATCGACTGTGCGTCCGTCCAAGTTTCGTGACGTCGCTTAGATCAAAAAGTATTTGATATAAATAAATGAAAACCTTGCAAAGTCTTTATCATATATGAAACTTGTACACACCATCTATTATTCGTCTGGCTCCGCCCCCTAATTTTTAGAGTTACTTTACTGCCCCTGAATAATTAAAAAAAGCACATTTTCCCACCGAGTGACACCCCTGCTTCAAAAAGTATTTGATATAAATTGATGAAATCCTTGCATGAGTCTTTATAATGATATAACTTTACATTTTTCTAATTTTTTCGTCTGCCCCGCACTTTTCTAGAGTTATGCCCCTGAAATATAAAAAATGCACATTTCACCTAGTGACACTCCTAGGTCAAAAAGTATATGATATAGATTCTGAAAGCAATGCATTATCCTTAATCATGAATGAACTTGCGCCTCTCTATTTTTAATCTTGTTTCACGCGCCCATTTTCTAGAGTTATTGTCCCTGAAAAAGTCAACAATGCACATTTTCACACCTTGTGACATGCCTGAGCTCACAAAAGACTGATATAAATTGATGATGTTTAACATGATCATACTTGCGCATATACTATTTTTATCTGTTGCCCTCTTTCCAAGTTTAGGGCCCCCTGAATAGTAACTATCAATGCACATTTTACCTAATTATTGTCCTTACCTCAGAATATTCTCGTCCCTTACGCAAATTATTTAAATGTAAAATTCCTGAACCCTGCTTAGTTCTTTATCATAAATGTAACCTTTCACACAATGCACCTCTTGATAATTTTAGCATTAATCACAGATTATGGCCCTGAAAAAGCAAAAATAGTGATTTTTTGTTTGTGATCTCATAAAGTATAGGTATAGAATTATGAATCCTTTCAAAGTTTTTTGGAGGCTATAACCCCATTAAACTGCAAACATTTGAATTATTTCCCCTTTATTTTACAAATGTACATGTCGAGGGAGAGGGGTGGAGGGACTAACATCTGTGTTATTATAAATACAGACTTGGTTGAAAAATTTAAACAACTTTTTTTTTCACATTAATAAGACTTTTACATGTGTCCATGGAAAAACCAATGCAAAAATTTAAATGTTCATTTAAACAATACTTTCCTCAAAATAACTGCCTCAGGCAAAACATTTAGATAAATACTTTGACTTTCAGGGTAATTTGTTGTCTACATTCCATGTATCAAGGACCATAAGCTTTTTTTCCATACACACATTATAAGATGGAAGTTTTTTGTTAAAATTTACAATCAATGCTGTATTTTATAAAATTAAAAATAGTAATAACAATCTGAGCCATTCTTACCAACTGCACAATTTTGTAGTGTTGCTTCGAATTTATTTACCCCAACCCACGTTGTCCCAGTTTGAGAGTTCCCACTCTTCCAATATTAATCAGAGTATACTGATTTTACTGGCATTTTACTGTTTTATTTATTTACAATATCTGCTGAAAATAACACCTTAATATCCAACTAATGAAAAATGTTTAGCTATTGTAAAGTTCGTCCATTGAAAATCATAAATTTGTTTAGACCACTTGTGGCTCTGTAATAAACAAGTATTCAAGTAAATTTTAAAATGAAACATGTTTGTGAATGTCCATTGCATATTATTTTATCATGAAAGTTTCAGGTAAAAAGTTAGAACCATTTTAAAAAATAACAAAATTGGTTTCCTGGCTGTCACAAACATGTCAGATTAACCCCTCCCACATTTAAATGTGAATATCTATAAAAGAAAGTCAAAACTATAACGAACAATACTTGTTAAAGGGAATCTTAATAACATGAAGGTATACTTACCACAAAGTATAAATAAAATCAAAAAACATTTTGCGCAGACACCTAACTGGGACCCCCCCTTTAAACAATATTTAACCCTATCATTATTTTTTTTTTCAAATTTAACTTGCTTTCCGGTCTTATTTTTATTTACATTTTTTTACATTCATGAAGTGAATGTCCAGTTGTGTCGGTTTTCATGTAGTCATTGATTAATTCGCTGGTGTGGTGTGAACATTATACATTGTAATCAATTATTATACATATATCTGAAAAATGTGATATAGTATACAGAAATAGAACATTTACGTTTAACTGAAATGTTATATACTGCAGAGAAAGAAGAAAGTACAAAAAAAGGTACTTAAGAGCGGATTTCAAGGAAAGGAGGGGGAATGTATAATATGGCCTATTTATTACATATGGGATACCCACGCGTTTAAAGAAACAGACTATAGTCCTGGCTTTTCCAAACAGTTCTATTTAAATCATCGGTTCTGCCCTGTGTAGATTGAAACTATGTCATGTGTACGAAACCCAGATATGTCAGAAGCTGCAATTTTATAGTTTCTATCTTTTGAAAGGACTACTTTGTTTCGGTAAGTCCACTATACTGAGCAACTGACCTCGAAAGCCTGTTGTCATAAAGTCTGCCCAATCAAACTCCGTGACCTTAGAAAAAACCACTGGCGTTAAAATTATTCTTTCCTTATTGAGGCGATTCCCTGACTGAACGCGCTCCGCGGATTACATATTACTAAACCCGAGGAGTTGATTTATTGTTTCATTTCCTCCATTCTTAAAGAGCATAACATTTGTACAAACAGATATATCAGCAAATTTACATATAAAGAACTAGATACTCTCGTTACCTTCGAATGCATGGTTAATATGTAAAAACAAACCCCATTGCGACCCTCTAATTATGCGCAACAAACTCTAGCATCGAATCGTACACTACATGAGGGAATGGAGTGACCGGGTGAATGTCTTATTGTCATATTTACTCAACTGAAAGTGGTAACGGATTTACTTTGTTGTTGGATTTAACAATTTATGTTAAATAACTAGCGTAAATACATACCAATTTTGTCAGTGTAAAACAACATAGTTCTTTTTCAAAGTTTTAGGTTTTGTCTTCTTGTATTTTTGTACAGAAATATCCCCCCCCCCTGGAATGGATGGACCATCATATTTTCAACCGAGCCCATGGCAGGCGTTACCTCCCCAGCATCCAGTCTAAACCGATACTATTGGAAACAGTACCAGATAATGTAAATCACCAAGCACTGAATACTAGTCGGGATATCATCCGCAACCGTGAATTGATCCCGGTCAGGGAATCGAAACCGGATCGCTCTCGTTGTAGCCCAAACTGCTAACCACTGCGCCATTTACTCCCTGATTAAAAAGGGGGATACGGAATGCCATTAAGGTAGAATGGTCCTGTCTTTTTGTCCGATCCTAGAGTTTCACACACCGATGGCCAATATTTAAAACAGACATTGCAACCAAAATTTTACAAGATGATCATTATATATTTATAAAGATGTGCCCTAGAAGAACCTTTCGCTATCATCTATGCTTAAACTTGTTCGTAAGGGATTGTCGTTTATGTAAAATTAAAAGGAATAAAAAAGTGTTTTAAATGTATATGACGCGGTGTGTAGGTGTTTTACATTCATTCACATTGGAATAAATTTTGCATTTATCATATCTTGGATGTTTTAAACAGTAGTCCAAATAATTTGACGTCAGACCTGACCTGATCTCTTTACATGGAGGAGAGGTATTGACCTATGCAAAAATGATCACAATAAAATTAGTTGGACTATTTTAAACAGTAGCAGTACCTGTGACCTGTGAGTAGAGATTTTGTTGCACATTATTAGTTTTATTATAACAAAGCAGAGCAGAATCTATCGTAGAGTTAATACATACTTGTTGAGAAAACCTACGCTTATTACAAAACTGTTCAAACTGTGTAAAACACACTCATGTGGACTTATTAATGGGAGCTTGAACAAAGTATGCAGTACATTCAAAGATAATAATAAATTTGACTAAATGTAACACCGAGATGTTTATGATGTTCAACAAATGTTAGATGTACATTATCAAAATATAAGTTTGGGCGGTTTCTATTACAATAGGAAAAAAACATAACTTCTGTTTTAGAAGGGTTAAAATTCACTAACCATTGATTGGACCATAACTTAATTTTGTGGAGGTCATGATTAAGAGTTTCTTCCATCGTATCTATGTTACTTGATGATACGGCTAGAGAACTATCATCTGCAAAAAGTCTAGTAATACTTAAAAGTGAATCAGCTATATCATTTACATAGATAAGAAATAAAAGAGGTCCAAGGACTGAGCCTTGAGGAACCCCACCATGTAGACATTGTGAGTCTGAAAAAGAAGTTCCGACGAAAACTTTTTGAGTTTTATTCATCATATAATTTTCTAACCAGTCTAACAAATTTCCAGTGATTCCATATTGTCGTATTTTGAAAATTAGTCCTTTATGCCAGACTCTATCAAACGCTTTGGATATATCACAAAAAACAATACACGTGGATTCTTTATTGTCTAGAGCTTTGCATATTTGATTATAGATGTCAATCAGTTGAAAAATTGTAGAATGCCCTGGTAAGAAGCCTGATTGATTTTGGAATATTAGTGAATTGTCATGTAGATAGTTAAACATATGTTTAAATATAATACGTTCCATAACTTTTCCAACACAACTAATAAGAGAAATTGGTCTGTAATTCGACGGTTCATCTTTGTTGCCCTTTTTAAAAAGAGGCATAACGTGCGCTAATTTCCAACTAGACGGATATATTTTTTCGGACATTGAACGATTATAAAGTAGACAAAGAGGTTTGCATAATGTTTTAGAAGTTTCTTAGAAGACACACTGTACCTCAATTTAAATAAACTATGAAAAAGAAATAACTGTATTAATTTTTCATATACAGATTTGTTGCTTCAGCTTTGATGTGCCTAATGTGTAGCTGCTTTATTTTTGTTGTTGTTGTTTTCGTTGTGCGTGCCTGCGTGCATGCTTCTCTTTGTCCTCTTTATATCTGATCAGGAGATCAGGAGATCTTGAGAGAAAGGTTGTTTATAAATACACAGTCAAGACACATTGCTTAACAAATAAGAAATGTATCATCTAGAAATCTATCTACCTATATCCGAAACGTTCTCTTAAAGGTTCTGTCGTGGAACAAAACATCATTATCGTCTACAATTTCTGAATTAGTAGAAGGATTTTCTAGCTGATATTTGCAGTGTTGCTTTAAGCAGACGGAATGTTCGGTTCAACACGTTTGATAAAAGTTGTAGTTAGATTCTGTTATTTGTCTGAGTGACACTAATACCTATCTCTTTAAAAGAAAAGCACATTAAACTCATACATGTATACCACAAAACGGTTTATCACTAGACATAATGTTACTAATGTAGTGTTTGAATACCTGTAGACGAAATAGATCAAAAACTTCCATTATGAATAAACAACTAAGACATTTGAAATACATACAAAATAAGAGGTGAAAACAATGTTAAGTATATAATTAAGCACATTGTAACTAATTTAAGCCTCGTTCTTCTGTTTCATTTCAATTCTCTTTTCTACGATGACCTTATACGGCTTGTAGATGAGACCATTTGCACCGCCAACTTGCGCTAAATCCGGGCACTTCCCAGAAATCATTCTCCACTTATAACGCTGCATCAAGCATGCAAAGATCAAATGCAGTTCCGGTTTTGCTACGAATTCACCGAGGCATACTCTCTTTCCCGCTGAAAATGGCAACCAGTTCTTTGGTTTAGGCCCAAGTTTTCCATTCTCGTCTAAATAACGTTCAGGAATGAAACGATCAACATCGTCCCAAGCGTCTGGGTCATGATGTAGGGCCCAGTGATTTATTATAACAGTTGTACCCTTTGGTATCCTGTACCCAGCTTCATGAAAAAGAAAATTATTTACGTATTTGTTATTGTTAAGTAATGTTTATCGGTCACGATAGTCCACGAATTAATACAACCGTCCCCACGGCATTGTCCGTGACAAAACGGAATAAACAACATTTCGCCTTATACAGTACTCGCATGTTATTCTCCATAGTCTTTGATAAACATCTTAAAACGGTTCAAAGGCCAGTTTATAAACTCCATTAAATTGTGCAAATGGAAATGAAAAGATATTTACAAAATACAATTAAAGTAAAGGGGATTTATTTAATTATTTAAAGCAAACAAGTGTTTGGCTACTTGTTCTATTTATGTTACTAGTTGATGCAAATAGAATAATTAGTTGGAACTTTATTTGGAAATAGACTGTTTTAAAGAGTAATTTTTAAAAAAATGGAGCTTACCAACTTCAGTGTCACACATAGTCTTATGTGGTAATCCTAATGGAACTACTGTTCCCAGACGCATACTTTCATGCAACACAGCTTCAGTGTAACCAAGATTTGGCCGGTCATTAATGCCAGGAAGTCTATCCCTGCCTAAAATGAACGCAAACTTGACATAACAGATATTTTCTATTTGCTATGATTACTCAGGTTATTAAAATCATAACAACAAAAATTTCACATTACTTTCATTCTTGCAAAAAAAGTTAGTCATATATTGCTAAAAACGACATGTTTCTGGCCCAAACTATAAAAACATGCTCTGGTAAATAAGTAATATTGTTAAAATCGGATTCGAACAAACGCAATACCTAGAAATGTAAGAATGGTGAACTACAAGGATGAAATACCTTACCAACAACTCTGTCAATTTCTTCTTGCACCTTTTCTTGTATGTCAGGAAAGGCCACCATGTGTAGTATTGCACCACTCAAGGTAAATCTTGACGTATCTATACCCGCTGTAATAGATTAAATTCCAATCTGATTTAAAGTTTTATGAAGACGATATTTCACAGTTGTCCTGCTTTGGCTAACAGATTTTTGTATGGCTTATTTGCAAAGAAATTCTTAAATTAGAATTGGCATAATCAACTGTCTGTCAGAAACTAGTAATCATTTGCCGTTTGGTAGTTATATATCACCTTATGGTCATGTTAGCATTTTCTTTTAATTTCAGAAGTGGCGAGTAAAATGGAACAGTGTACCATCAGTTGCAGAGAAAGTGATGGTGTTAGCTATCTGTGCAGACCCATCCCGGTGGTTTGATTTTTTCTTGAAAACAAGGGAAAAAGCCAAAGCTTTCAAATGCACTGCTTTTATATTAATTTGCTTTCTTAGCAAGGTGGGAACCAGTTAGTCTAAAGAGACACTTTCTAAATGACATGCCGTGCTATGTGTTCTTTGCTGTGTGTTATTTTTTGACACGGAGTTTTTAAGTTCAACTTTAAAATCCAAATAAGACTAATTATGTGAAAAATAGTTGACTCTTGCGGATGAAATGATCTAAATCAAAACCAAGATCCTGTTAGAAATGGGTAGTTTTGCTTTTTACTTAAACAGGGGATGTATTTATTTTATGTCTTCCTAAATGTGACTTTCTATTTCATTTTCGTACGTTATGGCTGACTATGTAACAAACAGATTTCATGTCTTAGTTGAATGCTGATACTATTTAAAATTAGGTCTACCCATAGCCAGAACTATTTAAGTCTCGACTATACTGAACAGTAACATTATAAACACAAGACGGACCGCTGACACGCTTTGTACAGACCGTTGTTAAGATTCGCCAATGAGATCACACTATATTTTACTGTATAAAAAAACTATTTCTAATGCGCTATTTTACCTAAATAGTGTACACGCACTCCAATTCCTACCCCTAAAATACTTTACTTAAGAAAAGAAGATATATCCTAAAAGCATACACCGATTCATAATTTTAATATCGAGTATTTTTTATTGTTTTACAATAACAACATGTAATGAATCTCAAACTTTGGTAGTCACCTTTGTAATGATATGAATGAAGCATCTTTTGTAACGTTATGTGCAACCGATGTTTCGGCCTTTTCAAGAAATAGGAGATCATTTGATCAATATGCTTATGTTTGACAAGTATACATGTAATGCTATTGAAAACGAACATTACTCACACTAAAGCTGTAATGTCAGATCTCCTTAAATTTAGAACTTCACTGATTCCAAAAAATCCAGCATACATAAGAACAAACAAAGATACAATTCTGAAATCTGCCAAAGAACTGCTCTCGGAGGCAAAACGTAAAATAAGCTTTTTAATTATATATAATTTCGAAACGAGAATAATTTCACTTTATACATTGTACCAAAATTATCAGTTGCGTTTTATGAAGAGTACTATTTCATTTATGTTTCTTGTATATCTATGATATAATTAAATTGTAACTGATTTTGTTATGTATATTATTAGTTAGATGTACTTCAGTAAATTTCAATTATTAGTCCCCTACTGGTTGAAAAACCAGTTTCGGGGACTATAAGAATGTGCCTTTCCGTCCGTCCGTCCGTCCGGTCCATAACTCTTGTCATCCGTGAAGGGATTTTAATTATTATATTACTTCGCATTAATGTTCCCCATGATGAGACAATGTGTCATGCGCAAAATCCGGACCCCTAGCTTAAAGGTCAAGGTCACATTTGGAGGTCAAATGTCAACAGGGCTTTTTTTCCTGCCCAGTCAATAACTCTGCCACCAATGAAGGGATTTTATTACTACTTGGCACAAACATTCCTCATAATAAGACAATATGTCATGCACAACTTTCAGCCCCCTAGCTTAAAGGTCAATGTCACACTTGGCAGTCAAATATTAACATGGCATGAACAGGGTCTGTTTAGTTTCCGGTCCATAACTCGGTCATTCATTAAGGGATTTTAATATCACTTCGCACTAATGTCCCCCATGATGAGACAATGTGTCATGCGCAAATCCCGGACCCCTGGCTCAAAGGTCAAGGTCATAATTGGAGGTCAAATATCAATATCGCCTTTTTCCTGTCTGGTCCATAACTCATTGCCATCCATGAAAGGATTTTAATATTACTTGGCACAAATGTTGCCTATGATAAGACGACTTGTTCTGCGCAAAAATTGGACACTATCTTAAAGGTCAAGGTCACAATTGGAGGCCAAAAATCAATAGTTTTATTTTCTGTCCGGTCCATAACTCTGCCATCCATGAAGGGATTTTAATATTTCTTGGTACAAATGTTCCACATGATGAGCCGACGTGACATGTGCAAAACCCGGACCCCTAGCTCAAAGGTCAAGGTCACATTTGGAGGTCAATAGGTTTTATTTCCTGTCCGGTCCAGAACTCTGGCTTCCATTAAGGGATTTCATATAACTTGGCACAAATGTTCCCCATGATGAGACGACGTGTCATATGCAACACTCAGAACCCTAGCTTAAAGGTCATTGTCACACTTGGAGATCAAAGGTCAATGGGATTCTTTCCCTGTCCGGTCTATAACTTTGTCATGCAAAACAGGATTTAAATATTAGTTTGCACAAGTATTCCCCTGGATGAGACAATATGTCATGCGCAAAACTCGGGCCCTTCGCTGCAAGGTCAAGGTCACACTTGGAAGTCAAAGACCAAAAGGGCTTTTTGCCTGTCCAGTCTGTAACTCGACAATCCTTAAAGGGATTTTAATATTACTTGGCACAAATGTTCACCTCTATGAGATGGAGAGTCTTGCGGAAGAACCAGGTCCCAAGGTCTAAGGTCAAGGTCACACTTAGAGACCAAATGTCAGATACAACAATGACTTTGTCCGTAGCATTTCTTCTTCATGCATTGAGATTTAACTTGGCATAAATGTTCAACATCATAATACAGATTGTTATGTGCAAGAACCAGGTCCCTAGGACTGAAGTCAAGGTCACACTAAGAGGTCAACGGTCAAACTAAAGAATAACTTTGTCCGAAGCATTATTTCTTCATGCATGGAGGGATTTTGATGTAACTTGGCACAAATGTTCACCACAATGAGGCACCCTTGTTTTTAGAATTACGTCCCTTTGTTTAACCACAAATAGATTACATTGTAACTTATTTATTACTGATCATAGGGAAAAATCGAGACCAGTTTTCTGTGATACAACATGCATGTTACATCCAATATTAAGGTGTATTTTGATCAATCTCTACCTGATAAAGAGTTTCTTGTGGACTTATATTACATAGATAATTTTTAGGATTAATTTCCCTTTGTTTTTCAAACAATATTCTATTTAATGACCGTGTTCGCAAGGTAGCGCACGGAATTGAGCATGCAACTTTTAGTCTTATGAAGAGCAGTCATTTAACATTTAAATACACCAGATTCATTACTTTTGCATGAATGTCTAGGCAAGCCCTTTAAAGACTAATATAACTGGAGTAAAACTAGCTTGCAAAATCTCTAACAACTTAGGAATTTCAATGTCCATTTTTTAAACCAAATAAATTTTTACCAAAGAAAATATCGGATAGCGTCAGCACCAGGTGTTGGTCAGTTAGCGACTTCAGTTTTTCTGCACCCTCTTCTTCCATAGCCTCCATACGGGCTAAGATGAGAGTGTCTGTGAAATGACGGACGTTGTCTGAAAAAATGTATAAATGATCATAATGCATGCGAGTACGAGAAACATGAAACATTTAAAATTCAATACTTTCCAGGTCAAGTGGTATGATTGTCTAGTCCATTATTATAGAGCGAGTATGTACCAGATGCATTATTTCAGCGGTCTGACGACTTGTAATATATCAGTTTTATTTGAAAGCAAGTTAATACATTTTTTGTCAAAAGCATTCTCTTTTTCTTTGAGTTAATACTTTACTCATACCTTTATCAAATGTTTTCTCAGCCTCCTTCAGCTTGTTAGTGATATAACCATCGAGCACTTCTTTCACGAAATCTTCCACATTCTTGAATATGTTGGACTTGTAGACATATTTTAGTCCTGGAATAAAATCTTCCCATGGCCCTAAGCCGAAGTCTTTTAAAAGAGCGTCTTCCCTCTCAAGAATAAACTTCACTTCTTTATCCTCAAAGCTGTACCTATAAGTAAAAATGGGAAGAAAAAAATACAAACAAGTCGAAAGTGTGACTACTATAAGACGAACATCTAGAAACTATTAACAATTCTATATTGTTTTTATGGAGATCGTTGAACGCAGTAAATTGTTATGTAGGCATAGGCTGCGGAACAACTTTTTTGTTTCTATCTGTGCCACATATTGACCTATTTAAATAAAAATTAAACATGATTTTTAACGGTTATTGTATTTTTTTTTTTAAAAAAAGATTAAAACCGATAATTATAAATAGACATAATATATTCTTTAACACTAACAGTTAAAATAAGGTTACACTAAATTCAGATAATCAGTAAATCTCATAATTACGACAGTATACTTTGAACACATCGAAATGAGGACATTCAGATATTGCATCGCCCAGGCTGAGAAATATCTCCACTAAGTACTACAAAATTCGTGCAAATTTCTTGAAACAAAGCTGATATTCTATCAATTTACACTTGCGTGCTCGGAAAAAGACGTCTTCTAGCCCGTTAATTGGCAAGATAATTCAATCCCGCAGATGACACAACTTATTATTATTATTATTATTATTATTATTATTATTATTATTATACCAGATTGATGTAGCACCCTTTTCATGATAAACACGTTCAAAGACGCTTTACATATAGCAAACAAGCCAAACAGCGCGTGCGCGAAATTCCTCTAAAACAGGTTAACGTTAATAGTGTTCCTACTTGCATCCTAAACAGGTTATATCAACTTTCCTTAAAAATAGATTAGCGTTAATTGTGTACGACATACTTTCCTCCGAAACAAAGTCCTGTGAGTATATTTCCGACTGTAAAGGTGATATATTCTGACGGATCGAACTCTCCAGATAGTTGGTCAATCTCAGAAAAGGCTGTTTCGACTGCATCATGAACTCGATTTTGTAAAGCATCACCTTGCATGTAATGACTAGTGGATAGAAAAAGGTAAAAACTTATTTTAGAATTGTTTGTTTTTGGACGACAATGATCCAAGACCGTACAAGAAAAATGACATAAAATGTAAAATTAAGAATTATTATCCGGATATGGACGGACAGGTAAAAACTTTGACCTCAACCCCTTGGTTCGGTCATGACAAATGACATATAAGATAAAATTATGTGGCATTAACTAGATATGGACAAGAAAGAGCAGTGATGTAAGCTCTTATTCCGGATGCCGCTCGCCGGTTCTACTCCCAGTAACCAGCACAAATATAGGTACATTGTATATACTGGGTTTCAGAAACAGCCATCTGCCGAATTAATAGACTGTAAAGGCTTTTCTACATTAACTTATTATGACACCGTTTTGAAAATAACAACAAAATCCGCCGTCTATGGAAACTCACCGTAAAGCTTTCGATGCAATTTTCCTGTGAAGCTTCCATGTTGGGCCATAGTCCGCCATGGCAATGTCTTTTCCTCCGTAGGAAAATGCATCAACTTAAAGTAGAAAAAAAAAGATTTTTAGTAATGACCATTTCTCATCATATTCGAATACCTCTGTGCCGTCATTTTTCTTACAAGAGAACGGACATCCTAAAATTGTGATAGGCCATGCCTCTATGCATTACTTGGTGCGCTTCTTCCCTATGATGTTCATATAGTTACTGTAACTTTCATAGAAGACATTTGAAATAATACGGAAGTTCTTAATAACTTGGTGCCCTTCGTGTCTATGATATTCATATAGATAATCTAACTTTCGTAGAAGACATTAGCATTAAAGAGAAAGTTCTTATTTCTTGGTGCGCTTCGTGCCTATGATTTTCATAAAGTTACTCTAATTTTCAAAGCAGACATTTGAATTAATGAAAATATATACTGGAAGGTGCATGCTGCCGTCCAGCAAAATCTGTTGACTTTTTCACAAGTACTTCCATCGCAGTTTCTATTGTATTCACAATCACAGCTGGAATAGGACCTGCAAAAATTTCAAGATATAATGTTACAACGAGCATTCATTAGGTAAATGTAATGCAACTATCATTATTGAATTTATTTGTATATCGTTTTTCATTTAGAATAGATACTCTGCTGATAATCGAGTCGTGGTTGCAGTTGACCAAACGGTAGTTACCGTTTAGCCGAGTTACTACCAAAATAGTCGCACCAGATCAGCTCCTACAGCCATAGATTGATAGAATATTAAAAACGACCTCTTAACAGAATTATTTTCTTAAAGCAAAGCACACATTTATGGTTCCATTCATAAATAAAGTTCGTTAAAACATAATTAAGGACAAAATGTCCAAAAAGCCCAGTTCAGAATGCAAGGACAGTACATAGGTTTATCATTCTATAAGCTTCAAACTATAGGTATCCAGTTGCTGAACGATCAACTGGGCCTTTTTGTGATCATTTTTTTATCCCAAGTTTAACAGATCTTCCAAGAATATTATTTAAAAGACTATGTTTTTGGCCGATTACAATTTATGATCAAATGCTGTGTAAATTATTATGATTAAAGATTATACAGACAATAGTTTTAAGGTTACGTACACTAGATGTCATTATTGATGAAGTACAGTATGCAAACTTTTTCAAAGGTCTTATGTTATTTATACCATATGTGATCATTGGTAACATAAACAAGCTGATTATTGATTACATGATCGTACACACATCGTGGTGTCAGAATTTAAAACAAATCAAACGTTTGCTTTATTCACCTATATGTTGCATAATCGATGTTCTTACAATGTATTTTTCATCAAATTCTGTTGAAAATCGTTGTTTTCCTAATATATTTAAAATAGAGACATTCGTCTACAATTTCTGATAAGGGTGTCCCGGTTTATAAAAAAACGGAATTCCCGTCAGAAAACATCACGTGATTTTCAAAAGTGCGCACACATACAGGTATCGAACCCTGTTGTGACGTTATTAAATAAAAAACATAAAATGAAGTCAGTACACTTAGGACGTTAGCAATGCAGTCAGTGATTTTTGCCTAGTGCGGTTACGTAATAGAAAGAGCATTGAAACTCGAGGGTAAACGATTTTTTATACTCGGGGCGTATAAATCGTTTACCCGAGAGTTTTAATGTTCTTTCTGTTTTGTATCATAGCCCATATATTATAGTTCAGTAGGCGTTCCACATTGCCATATACAGCAGTTCAGTGAGTACTTAAAATCCTTGCTTTACAAATGTGTAAAGCTCAGGTAAAATAAACCAATGCGAGCGTAGAAAATCAATAAAATGCACGTCGCTGTCTGCTGTTAGAGACACGCCCATATATGCTGGCATACTTTCCTATCCAACAGTGCGGTAACTAGCGTGCGGGTATTAAATACCTCACGCTCAGTGTATACGATTTACCTGCACCAAATTTGTTAAGAAAAACACCGAGCTATGATACAAGGCATTCTTGTATCATAGCTCGGTGTTTTTTCTTAACAAATTAGGTGCAGGTAAATCGTATACACTGCGGGCAGGGTGCGGTAACTAAAAGTGTGCGGGTATTAAATACCCACACGCTAGTTATTGCACTGTTGGATAGGAACGTATGCCAGCGTGTCAGGAACAGCAGACAGCGAAGTGTAATTTATTGATTTTCTGCTCTCGCATTGGTTTAATTTACCTGGGCTTTACACATTTGTAAAGCAAGGATTTTAAGTACTCACTGAACTGCTGTATATGGCAATGTGGAACGCCTACTGAACTACCACATATGGATGGCTACGATACAAAACAGAAAGGACATTAAAACTCTCACGTAAACGATTTATACTCGAGTTTCAATGCTCTTTCTATTACATATTATAATTGTTCGTCCTGAGTTCGATTCATAGACCCGTTAAATTTTGTGTTTATCTTTTTCTTTAATACAATTCAATGAAGACACAAAGAGTTAGTAAATCTAGTTCTAACATGTTCACAAAAAATATATGTCACAACTGACACGTAATTATGTCTAAATACACTCCACCTTTAATATGATCTAATGTTTTTTTTAATCTTTCCTGTGATATCTTCAAACCTGTACGGGTTAGTTTTATAACAATCTTACACTTCACATTAATACAAGCATTGCCCGGCCATAATTTTAGGATTTATTTATTTATAGATACTTCCAATTTAATACAAAAAAGAAACAAATAAATTAGAAACCAGAGGAAAACAAACTTACACAAGGTATGTAATGCAAACTGAAAAAAAGAGCTGTCGGAGGACAGCAACGCTCGACTATTCAACAGGCTTGTCAATTGAATGAAGGCAAAAGTCGAAAAAGGGGAATAATCTTGTAAAAATACAAAACAGGATTATGGAACCTGCACAGTGTATATCAGGTTATGACAGTGGACAAGTGTGTGAAGTTTCAACCTATTTCCATTAGTGAGTACTGAGATACCAGCTTAGATATAATACCTTAACCAAAAATTTTTAAGTCGAAAAAGAGGCATAATTTTGTAAAAATGCAAAGTAGAGTTATGGGACCTGTGCATTACATGTCAGATCATGACAGTGAACAAGTATGTGAAGTTTCAATCCATTCCCGTTAGTAGATACTGAGATACCAGCTTACATACAAAAACTTAACCAACAAATGCTAAGTGAAAAAAGGGGTATAATTTTAAAGAGAAAAAAACAAAGTAGAGTTATGGGACCTACTTAGTACATGTCAGATCATGACAGTGAATAAGTGTGTGAAGTTTTAGTCCATTCCCATTAGTGAGTACCAGCTTGCATACAAAACCTTAACTAAAAATTTCTAAGTCGAAAAAGGGGCATTATTTTGTGAAAAAGCAAAATAGAGTGATGGAACCCGCGCAATGTAAGTCAGTTTATCATAGTGAATAAGTGTGTGAAGTTTCAATCCATTCCCACAAGTGGTTACTGAGATACCAGCTTACATACAAAAACTTAACCAAATCGGGACGCCGACGCCGACGCCGACTCGGAATAGTCGAGCTAAAAAATGGGGATCAAACTCCCGACGAAAAGGTAAGATAGAAATACCGTAACCGCTCGACCAACGAGGAATCACTAACTAAATCGTAAACTTTGTGTTCTGACTTGTTTTCACTTCTAAACGCCATAATACTGTGCGCTACCTATAGTTCGGTGTTGTGGCGAGCGATGTTTTACATGTACTTTTAACGGTCCGTTATTTGGGTAGTGTTATTCGGTACGATTCAATGGTTCTTAACTAAATAAGGCAAAGTAAATCATGCTGACATCCCTGATCGGTAGACGAGTACCCTTACAGAAGCAAGCCTCTGTGGCGTACATGCTGCGTATTTGCTGTGTATATGCCGCGAACACAGTAGTACGCCAGAGGAGTACACTTTACATACACCGCATGCCGCGTACATGCCGCGTACTATTTCGAGGAGTACACAGCATGTACGCAGGAGGTCACTAGTACACTTCAAGTACGCAGCACAGACTCTGAAAATTTAAGGAGTACACTGCATGTACGCAGGAGGGACTTGTACAAGAAAATAGTACACTGCATGTACACCGCAGATACTTTGAAATTTGTGCAGTACACTTCATATACGCGGGAAAGACTTGTACAATTTCTTTTGGCATTTATACTTAGTTTTTTTTTTTATAAGTTAAAGTCTGAAGTAAACTTCATATATGCGGGAGGGACTTGTTCATTTTCTTTTGGTGTTTATACTTTGAATTTTTTTAGGTAAAAGTCTGAAGTACACTTCATGCAGGAAGGATTTGTACATTTTTTTTTTTGGAAGCAAGAACTTGATTTCCGTGTAACTTTTATCTTAATAGCATAGAATAGTTCAGATTACCGGTATTCTGAACAATGAAAATTTGCCGAACTATTTGCAATGTTCATTTGTGAAGCTTACATCTTAGTGATTTCTGAGCTGCACCTTGCATGCAGTGTAAAAATATATTCTTTTTCATTTTGAATTAATCCTGGAGCTTTCTAACTTGGATAATTGAAAAGCCTTATTTGAACTTCCTTGCATTACATTTTGTAATACATGAAATAATTACCAAGATAATGCCTCAACAGTGCCCGAATCAGAAGAATTAATAGCTCTCACTGTTATTTGAATACTCTTAAGCAAAACACCATTCTATCATGTTTTATAAAGGCTTTAATGCTCATTATGTTAACTCATTAAGGCCTCACCAAATTAAAAAGTTGCTCATCGGATTTGCCGCTCATATATTTTCAGAACGTTTTTGGCTAATTGCGCTCGCCCCATTGGAAAAAATCAATCCAAAATTTTTTGGTGCGCTACTTTTTACGGACGTAAAAGTGTATAAATGCTTATATAATTCCAGTCCTAGATTTTCTCAGATGGATTTTAATCAAAATAAATACATTCTACGCACACATCGTCTATAATAAATCATAATACTTATATTTAGTTGCATTAAAGTTGTTTCCCCTTGATGCAGTTACGCCATTTTCTTCAAATGTTTACCAAATTACATGCTACAAAAATTGGTTTATTTCATTGAAAAGTGGATGGAGAAAAGCATACTAATTTATTTGATAACATCAATCTACATTATTTTGGTAAGGGTAAGTACTTATTGATGCATGTCACTTATCTTTTTTCTGTTTTTTTCTGTCCAAATGATCAGCATTTGCATACGAAAGTTGGTGGGTAAGGAATTTACATTATCACAGCAGTTTCGCCACAAGAGTACACAGCATGTATGCAGTAGGAGTACACAGCATGTACGCCGCAGGACTCGGGCCAGGAGTACACAGTATGTACGCCGCAGGAGTACACAGCATGTACGCCGCAGGAGTACACAGCATGTACGCCGCAGGAGTACACAGCATGTACGCCGCAGGGGTAGTACACCGCAGGCTCATTTGCATGTGAAAAGTGTATGTGCCGCGTACATGCTGCGTACTATTTCCCGCATACTAAATTCCTCCAGCGTACATCCTGTGTACTATGTAGTCCACAGCATGTACGCAGCAAGTAGTACGCGGCAGAGCTCATTTGCATGTCAAAAGTGTACTACAAACGTACTATCGGTGTATGTGCGGTGTATATCCTGCGTACTATTGATTTCAGTACACATCATGTACACATCATATACGCTGTATGTACACAGCAAGAGTACGCAGCAGGCCTTTTTCTTCTGTAAGGGTATATAAATTAACCCATCAAACTACATGCTCTATTTTGATTTGCTGCCCACGTGATGATAGCGTCTAAAAATACTGTCGCGTCTCGTTCTATATTTATCAATTTTTACAAAATAAACCGTTGTAACGGTTTATAAAAGTGCAAGAGAAAAACTGCAAAAATTCGAATGTTCCCGTAATTCTGGAAACTATAAACTGGCCAACCATTATGTTTCATGTAAATATATGAAACAGTGGCGGTATTTTGCCTTTCGGTAATAAATCATTTAAAAAAAAATCACAATGTGTGGGTTAGTCGCTTTAAATGTTATATAGACCATACGTAATCAACAATAGTATTGACAAACGGAATATCGATTTAAGAAATAATATGTCCTAGATTTTGATTTGTCCTTGAATAAAAACTTTGCTTAGAGTTTAGACGCGAAGGAACTATATCACGAAGGCGCAACCTGAGTGATATAATAATACCCATCTGAACAACAAACAACGACAGTATTCACTGTTTGGGGTATATTATTTCGATTCAAACACGTTATGTAGGATTATCCTTCATGACACCCACCAAATATTTGCCTGTTTTGTGCGGGTTTCTTTTCCAGCGCATCGCTAAAACGCTTGACAATATGGCGTAATAATTATGACTAAGTCTTACAAAACATGAATTGTTGCATAATAACACACAATAATTTTGAATCTTCTTTATTTAATAAGAAAACGAATCAATGTTAGAATCAATAGTTATATAGACCGTAATTACGTTCTTGCCGATAATATAATACAAACTGATTATCGATTATATTTTCATAGGTTTAACGTTATATAGACCAAATGTGTTCAGCCATAACACAAAGACGGAAAGGTCATTTTAAGGTAATATTTATCATTTGTTACTTTCATACAGAAATAGAACTTACCTGTGCCGATAGTAATCACCGGTCCGAATTTCTTTGACCATTCAAACGCTTGTTCGTGTAGCTTAGCTTGGTCGATTTCTAAAAAAAACATGATTCAATGTATTTTATAATGACTGTAGAACGTTATACTGAAAACAAATACAAGTCATAAAGTTAAAACTAGTCGGAAAAGTAAAAACGTTGTATTAAACAATCATGTCAGGCCGATAACATTTATCACTAGCTTAAAATAATTTCACTTAATCGGACTGTTATAGTTTGCAAAAAAAAAAAATAATAATAATAAATTTCATATGGCGTACAGTATGGTCGCCACAGAATGACTACACTAGCATTCAAATATATAATTGCAATATTGCAAATTCTAAATCTTACGCAATGCATTTCCTAGGAGAGGGAGTCCAGCGGGTCCTGGTGGATACTTGTACTTCCACTTTTGTATCGCCCAATACACGATGAGCCCGGCAACCAGACCGACAATACACGTGCTCGTAACGGAACCAGGAAGCAGAAAATCCAACATGTCAATGCTTTTCTCCTTTATTTAAAGAAAAGTATAAATTTCCAAGAAAATTTTATCATTAAAAAATTTAATCAGCTTTGTTTCTATGGTTTACCAAACCATTTTTTACAAAAATTGGGAGGTGTAGATTATGGATCTTTGCGGCGTTTTATTTCGACCCTCGTGCGAGGCGTTATTTGCTTTTTTTGGCTGTGCCGATTTGGTAACAGACGTTGGGGTCCAAAAAAACTATTCACGCCCATTCGTTTCTGGTTTTTGCAGGGGAAACATGTTGTAATAAATGTTAAAAACCCAGCAAAACCGGGTTTAATGAAAACTGTCCGCCATTACAAAACCCTTTAAATTTTACTTTTTAAACCCACGGCTCTTTACCCAAAAAGTAAGTAACAAAAGACAAACAAATGTATGCTCTCTGTGGGGGTTTTATTTCATCCCTGTACGATTTTTGTAGGTTTTTGAAACCTGTCAGATGCAGAGGTTCGCGTACGAAATTTGCTAGCCTTTACTATTTGTTTTCCTTCAGTGCAATAAAGAAAAACTTTTTGTTTGTTTTTTTAAACTTTGTTCTTTCTTCTAAAAGCAAATACTTTTTATATTTCGGTTTGTTCGTTATGCTGATAATAAAAAAAATGAGGGTTCCAATGTTTGTGTTTTTTTTGTTTGAGTCTATGCATCAATGTTTAAAAAAATTTCCCTGTTTTCCTAGGGACGCTTGTCTAAAAAATATCAAAACGGGAAAACGGTCACCCATTCATATTGATTCGGCTAAAAATTTGAAAAAGGGAGAAAAGAGAATGGCAAACAAATTTCCACTGGTACCTATCGTTTACGACTATAATATCATGTTTGGGGTCAGGTAAAGTCATGATATGACATTTTGGGAAATTAAAATTTTTTTTATCACTTTTTGACCCCGGGGGGTGTTTTAAATCAAATTTTGCAGATAAATTTTCCCCTTCAATTTTTTGAAATTGATGGGAGTTGCAGGGTTTACGTCAAAAAAAAAGGTGAGCGGGAACCCTATTTTTTGGGGAAATTCCTGCCCAGGTTAACACCCCCTTTTTTCGAAATATTTTTTCTTTTTTTATCTTGACGTCACACAAAGCGCGCTCTGACTTTTATCTTTTTTTTCGCATACATTGAAAAGGGTCCCAATAAGGTGTTTAATAGCTTTTTTTGGTTTTAAAAGTAGAATATAGAATATTTAATATTTGCACGTTAAAAATAAAAACAGCGTTTTTTTTTTGTTTTTTTTTTTTTTTTTTGTAAAGTTTTGGTTTTATCGTTGCAATATGTAAACCCCTTATTTAAAAAAATGAAAAACACATAGTGTAAAAAAGCTTTGACGCCCGACGATTTTTTTTAGTATGGGGAAAAAACCGTTTTTAAAAATTGTCTTTTTTTCCATAGTGAAAAAAAAGTAGTTTTTTTTATTTTTCGACGGTAAAAAAGCAACTTTTTGATAAAAAAAAAAATTTCATTTGTGATTTCCCCGCTTTTGAATTTTAAAAAATGGTTGAATGAAAATTTTGGGATAAAACCCCTTGGGCAGAGCCTCGTTTTTTTATCATTTTATTAAAACTCGTTTAATAAATACATTATGAAGGGACACTCTTTGTAACCCTTTAATTTTTTTTGACCCAATTTTTAAATTTTCAAAAACGGGGTTTCCTGAAGACGCCTTTTTTTTCACTGCATAAGCGACAAAATTTGGGCCCCCTAAAGGGAAATTGAAGGGGCAGTATGAAACTGGGTGAAAAACTGAAATTTGGTTTCCCGGGAAAATTTTTAATGAAAATTTTTTTAAAAATTTTCAAGAAATCAGTTTAAAAACTCTTTTAAAACCCTTTTTCATCCCAGACAGGGATTGTTTGCGACCTGCGGGGACCCTGATCAGCCTGCCCCACCCGGGTGTAAAAACTCATTTGAAAATTTTTAAATTTTTACACATTTTTTCATGAATGTGTGAAAACAATTTGGAAAATAAAAAAAGGGAAAAAAAAATTTGGGAAAAAGGAAAAATCCCGTTCCAAAATTTAAACCCGTAACCTTTTTGGTCCACACAGCCTATGGGGAAATAATTGTTTTAATTGTTCCTTCTTCTCTTGAAAAGGGAACACTTATTTGGGTTTTAAATTTCCACACTTGACTGAGAAAACTGATCTCGAAAGCTTTGTCATTCAAGCGGGCCCAATCAAACTCCGGCCTTACCCCTTTAAGCTCTGACATTAGAATTCTTTTTCCTTTAAAATTAAAGGCGACTTTGGCTAAAACCGCTCTGGGTTTACACTTTACAAAAAACCGGGGGTTTGGAAAGATGTGGAAAAAAGGCCCAAAACATTTTTTTTGTCAAAAAGGGTTTTTAAAATAGGGTCGTTAACTTCGAATGTTTGTTTAATATGTGTTTTAAAAAACCCCATTGCGCCCCTCTCATTGGGGCCCAACAAATTCACGAATCAAAATCCCCGGATGCCCACATTCACGGATTTAGGGACAGATATACAAAATTACAGCGTAAATTTATTTGCCCAATAAACCACAAAGTTTGTTGTGTGCGAGGTCGAAAACTGTTAGGCTCAAATTCACTAGCCCATTAGGATCCCACCATAATCTACCCAAAAAAATGATTTACCGCTTTAAAGGGGTTTTGAAAAAAAAAAATTTTTTCGGGGAAAAAAAAGAACTGTTTAAAAATCAAACACTTCCTGAAATTCCTTTTCATGCCCAAAAGTTATTGAAGGGTTTTTATTTACATAGGTCCCTTATTTTTTATTTCTCTTTTGTCATTTTTATTTTGGTAGAAAGAGCTAGTGACGTAGTTTTTGCGCTTGCGTATATGTGTCAAGAAGGGGGGCGTGTTTTGGCAAAAAAGGGGGTGCCAAAGTAAAATTTTTTATTGAGAGAATCAAAAAGGTTGTTTTCAAAAAAGTTTTGGGTTATGTAATATGTTCGTTTATCTGATTTATGTTTTTTCCCCATTTAAAAAAAGTTTTTAAAATTTCTGAACTTTTGTTTGGGTTTTTGTTAAAGGCCCACGGGGAAAATTGGATTTTTGCGCTTGCTCTAGTAGGTTTTCTACGGGAAAATTTTGTCGCCATTTTATTTTTTATATTTTTTTTTGTAAAAGGAAATAAAAGGAAATGGAAAACGTTTTTTTGAAAAGGGAGTAGGTAGTAAATTTTATTTTTATGGAACTGTTTTTATATGTTAGTTTTTATGTTTGTTGTTGTTATCTTAAAGGGTAGGGTTTTTGAAAGGGCTTGATTTTTTTTATAGCGATGGGAAACATACCCGTGGCCCTTTTTATGTGAAGTGTTTATGGCTGGGGAAATTTTACCCCTTTTTTAATGTTAAAAAAAAGGAATGTTGTGGGAGTTATGTGTTATTAAAAAAAGGGTAAGAGTATTATTTTCAGTCATTTGTAGTGGGGAAATTTTTGGTTATAAGGTGTAAAGTGGGATATTGACCTTTTTTATGTTTTTTTAATTTATTTTTTCGTTGACAGGGCTTTTTTCCGTTATACTCCTATTTTCGGGGATTTTTACAAAAAGGGGCACGCGGGGCCCCCACACGACTTGCATTTTGGACGTCACCCTTTTTGCGTAAACAAAGAACTGTAAAAAGGTTTATCACGCAGCTTCCCCTTTAAAAATGCGCTTAAAAACAGGTAAAGAATTTAATTTTTTTTTATTAAGTTTGTTTTTCTTACCTTATTTACTATGCCCAAAAAATTTCCCTTTTTAAAATTTTCCCTAATTTTTTTATACATGTAAAGGGGAAAAAAACTTTTTTACTCTTCCACGCCCCGCGGGTTTTGCGTTGCTCCATTATTCCACGTAAATTTGGTCATCAGAATACGTTGGGTTTTAAAATTACGGGCCCGGTTTCAGGAACTCTTTTCCCTTTACAATTTTTTCATTTCACTATATTTTTTTCCCAAAATTTTGCTATTTTATCATTGTTTTGTTATTGATTTTTTTCAGTTTTTTAATTTCCAAAAAGGTGGTTTTTAAAGTACAGATATTACTTCCTACAGCTCTTTTTATTTGCTTATCGGGGCTGTGAGGGAGGAAAAAACATGTCTGTTAAAAGGGTTTAAATTTCCATTTTACAATGTACCATGCAGGGGCCGAGACGGGGTTTAATTGCTTAAGTAGATCCTGGACAGTCCGGCGGGGACCTCACCCATTGTTCAGTGAAGAGGAAGTGGATTATTTGAAAAACAATTAAATTTACATGGCGTCACTAGGTTAGGGTTTTAAACAGGAATTTGGCATAGTTTTTTTTCCCAAAACTGCTTTTCTTCTCATTTTTTAAATTCACATAGGGAAAGCAGTATTTAAAAGTGCAAAACTTCAACCCTTAAATGTATTCAAAATTAACAGGAGCTTAACTGCATAACATCAAAAAGTTTTTTATTGGGGTTTTTAAAAAGTTATCTTAATTTTTTGGTCCAGAAGTCATTTTCTAAAACTTCAAATTTTGCAGTTTCAAATCGGGAAGAGATCTAAAAGGAACCCGCCTCTTCAGGAAAAAAAAAGGTTTTCAGTGGACCCTTTAAAACGGATGGCCCGAATTAAAAACTTTAAACCAAGAGCACTTTGGAAAGGAAAAAGAGCCAAGCAACATTGAAATTTTTGTTTAATTTTTCTAAGGAAAAAATTTTCAAAACTGTACTTTTGGCCCAAAGATTTCTTTACAAACCCGAATTTTATATTTCAACTTTTAAAAAGAAGGGAAATCCCAAAAGGAAAAATCGTCCGCCCAAGGTTTTTTGCAGAAGGGTGTTTAATTTCAGTACCAGCCATCACTTTCCCCAAGATCTTCAATTTTTACTACTTTTTTTAGGTTTGTGATTCCATTATTTTACTTATTAAAATTTTTTTTTGAAATTTTCAAATTAAGTAGGGAGAGCTTAGAAAAAAAGGAGATTTTCTTTTCTATTTATTTTAATTAATTTTTTCCCAAAATTTTTTTTATCTTTAGGTTGTGGGGGGTTTTCACTTGGAAATCAAAATCCACCAAAATTTTTTTCTTTAAAAAGGAAAAGGGGATGATTTAATTTTAGTACTTGCTGAATCTACACCCCGGGGGGTTGGTGTGTAAAATGGGGCAGTTTGGTGGGGCCAATTCAGGGAAAATTCTTTTAAAAAACTTTTAATTTATATTTTCTTAATTTTTTTTCAAAAAGGGCCCGATGGGAAAACCAGGGCCCATTTTACTAATTTTTGATGGGCCCCAGGTCCCCTTTAAAAAATTTCCCGTCATAGAATGGGCCAAGCAAACAATATTTTATATTTGTAAATTCCGCCCTACTAGCAATTATTACAAACCCCCAGGGTGTTTGGGTTTCTGGGACCCCCTGCAGCGTGTTTTTAAATCAGGTGTCACAAATTTTAACGAAAAAACCGAATCTAGAATTACTCGGTACATTTTTTGTAAATTAGCATGTTTTTAGATATGCAGCTTTTTTTTTTGGGTTATCTGCAAGTTAAATTGAGATCTGCCCAAATTTTTTTTAGGGAAAAAAGGTATTTACCGTTTCAAACCCGCTGCAATTTTCTAAAGATTTCATTAGCTCCCGCAGATGTTTCACCCCACACCTTTGACCAAAAAAAAATGTCTGTTCTCCAAAAGCCTTCCCGGGGACCCAGGGACTTTTTTCTCCTGACCATGGGGTTTAAAGGGTAAGAAGCAGGAATTTGAAAGTTTTAAAAAGGAAACCCTAAAATTTCTTTTTAGCAAAATAGTATCTGGTAAATGTTTACTAAACCCGTTGTTGAGAAAAAAATCATTGAATTCTCTGAGGGTAGAAAAAGAGGAAAAAATGGGTCAACAAAAAAAGGTTAAGTGTCTTTAAAAAAAAAAGGTATCAAAAAATTTCCTAAACCTTTAAAAAGTTCAGGGAAAAAAATCCTGGGGTTCGAACCCCCGCCCGGGGCCTTCAAAAGTTGTTTTTATTTCCCTTTTGACTGTTGACTTCTCAGCACTGAAATTACTGATTCAGAAAAAAAAAGTTGTGTAGGGCATAAATTTTGGGCCCGAGGGAAAAATCAGAAATATTGTGTCACTGGTTTTTGTTTAAATGGGCCCAAAAGGGGACATTGTGGATGTGAAACACTGGACCCACTTGAAAAATTTTTTGTGTCCTCAAAGGGTTGTCAGGTTTCAAAGGGCAGTTTTGAATTTTCCCTGCCACCAAAAAAAAATTTTTAATGGGTGAAGAGTAAAATAAAGAAATGTCATTTAAAAAAAGGAAAAACCAAAAAAAAATATTGTAAAAAACCCTTGTTTTTGTTGGTTTTTCTGTTTTTATATTTGCAGGGAAAAATTTTTTTGTACTGTGGTTATGGCTTTTAAAGTGTTGGAATGTATTTTGAAATGCCCGTATATTTTAAAACCCCAAAACAATGTCAAAAGGGACGAAAATTGGTGGGTTTTCCCAAAAGGGGGGCTTTATATACATGTTGTTTTTTTTTAGGGGGAAAATTTTGCATCATTTAAAGGAAATTTTTATTTTTTATAGTTTATATATTGTTGCTGGGGGGAAATTTATTTTAAAAAGGGATGTAACTTTGTCTTTGCTTTGTTTGTTTATGAGTGGCGCATGCCAAAGACCCTTTCTATAACGAATTTTTTGGTTTGGGTTTAAAAGCTACCACGTGTTTTGTAGGGGGCCCAATCAGGGATTTATTTCTCGTGGGCAAACTGCGTAAAAATTTTGTGTATTGCGGGCATTTAAATTTTTACAGAGGCTTTGTTTTTACCAAAAACATTTTTGGTTTTCATTGGCCCCTAGGCATTGGGAAAATGAAAAAACAAAATTCAAGTAAGGAGCTTTCTTATGTATGTGAAGTTAACTTGGGGAATTAGAATACAAGGGGCCCGAAAAAAAATTTTTAAAAAAATTTATTTCCTGAAAAAGAGGGTTTTTTGGCGAAAAAAAAAAAAGAGCCCGGGGGTGAAATAAATTTTGGAAAAAAAAAGGGGAAACTCCGCAAAGGAAATTCATGTAGGGGTTAGGTGACCCAAATTTCCTACTACCTTATCCAAATACCCCCTTTTTTCCTCTTTAAACATGAGGGAAAAAACATGCTATTTACCACATTTGGGTTAGCAACCTTAATACAAAAAATATGTAAAGTCAAATAAATTTATTCCATGGGGAAAAGTAGGAATTTTTTGTGGTGAAAATTTTTCGCAAACAGGATTTTTTTTTTTTTAAAAAATCAAAAAACACAGAATTTCACAAGTTTAAATAAGTTTAAAAAGGTTCTGCTGGGAAAAAAAAAAAAATCTCAGTACCCATTTAAAAATGGTCAAAAATGGGAAAAATATTTTGGAAAATTTAGAAAAACGAAAAGGGAAACAATTTTTAAGGGGTGATAGATGCATAAATGTATAATTTTTTCCCGGGGAATAAAAACAATACAATTTCAAATTTTAATTTTTTTTTTGGGGAGGGCACAAACAATATCAACATTGGGGGTTTTGAATAGCTATTTTACCGGGATTTATCATTGATTTGGTTTCTTTTCCTTTGCAAATGATATAACGGGGGGGATTGGGATTAAAAAACGGTGTTTCCCCCTCAACCCCAAATTTTACTTTATTAAATTTGAATTTTTTTCCTTGCGTAAAGGGAAGGGTTTGGGGAAAATTTTTAAAAGTTGGGGTATGTAAATCGTTTTTTTTAATTTTTACCCCAATGAGGTCCCGATTAAAAATGCAATTTTTTCTTTGGTCAGCTTCCCCCTATCGCTAGAGTATAAAGTCCAAAAAAAACGCGATGCATGTATTCGTTTTGAGTTTTGCATTGGGATTTTTGTCATTTCATTAAGGGTGCCGCCACTGCCAAATTTAGTTCATAAATTTTAGGTTTTTAGGCCAAACATTTCTCTCTTAAAAATTGCCCCCTAAAACCTTAACAGTTTGCCAAATTTTCAACAGCTTTGAAGCTTTATGTGATTTATTTGTACATATGTCACTAGTAAAATGTTTTAGTTCCCCATTTGGAGGAAGGGTTATCCAAAAAAAAGGTTTTAAAAAATTTTTGGGGTAGTCAAAATCCTTTTTAAAAAAAAAAATTTAAAAAAGACACAAAATTTTGTTATTTTGAAAAAAACAATCTTTATACTACAAACTCTTTTTGGGAATTTTTTTTCCCCGATTGTTCATGGTTGTTGCATTTGATTTTTTTTACACAAAAATACAACCCCCTGCAAATTTTTTAATTTTGGGAAAGTTTGTGCATGAAACACTGCCCCAGGGGGAAACCAGAAAAACCACTGAAAAACACACTAACTCTTTTTGATTTTTTGGGGGTTAAAATTTGGGTTTTTTTTTTGTACTTTTTTTCACAGTTTTGTAAAATGTAAATTATGAATTTATGGGGGAACAGGTATTTGGGAAAAAAATTGGAAAAAATTGATTGTGTTTGGGTTTTTTTTTGGGATATTTTTACTGACCAGGTAAAATTTTTAACCCTAATTCCCTAAAAACTTTTTTTCTTCATGGTTTTTCTTTACAAAACGCTGGAATTATTTTTTTTTAAAAGATGAATATTATACCGAGTTTTTACTGCATGTAAAAATTTCAAAAATTTTTCATTTTTGCCAGAGAAAAAATATCAAATAAAGGCATAATTTTCAGGTGTTTAAAAGCAAAAACCTTTTTAAAGATATTTTCAAATTCATATTTTTCAACATTTTTGTGGGGAAAATTATTGATATTATTTGTTCCACTTAGCCATTGTTTATTTTTTATGAAAAAGTGCATGGAAAAAAGTTGAATTTAAAAAGGCGGCAAATTTTAAACAGCCCAAAAAAACAGCTGATTGGGCGGCTGTGTGAGGTTTTTAAAACAATTACCCTATTTCTGTTCTACCAAACCCCCAAAAAATTTGATGGTCCCCCCCGCGAAAAAAAATTTTAAAGGGTTTTTAATGCAGTAATTCCCTCCAAAATGTGTTCCCTTTGGTTTTTTTTGAAAGAAAAGTCCCTTATAAAAAGATTTCCCAATTTTTCCATTTTTCGCGCATTTGCGCTTTAAATCGGGGGGCCAAATGGGCATTATTTCCCCGTGGAATGAATTTTACATAAAAAGGATACGTTTCATGCTAAAATTTTGCATGTTTTCGGAGTTGTTTACTTGAAAACGAAAGTAGAGTGTTTATTCTGCGGACCGCTTTCTGAAATGCGGCAATATGAGGGTACCTGACTTCAGTTGACTTGCATTTCACTGCGGTTATTAATAAAACCCGGACCGGCCCGGCCCGGCCCAAACCACGGAAATAGCCGATTCCGATTGTACGGAAACCACCGGAAATTTACGGACGGAAGGCTAATATAATTACGAATGATGATACCGTCATCTTAATGAAGGCAAATTTATGTATATTTTATTTTATTATTACAAAAGTAGAAGCAAAGTATCTAATATTGATGATACGTATGTTTGATGAAGTATTGCACTTGACATAAGCAAAGACCTAAAATAACAAGATATTTGAATCACATTCAATCAAAGAAGTAATACGTTCGGCAGTCGGTACCGTACAGACACGAGATAGCAGTTTGCAGGATACTTTCACTCAACAGAACTGGACAGGCTAGTTAATGGTGCGTCGTTATGTCACACCTAACGATGTGACACTAGGTTGTGTAGTACGGCGAAAGGGTCTATACTGTGCACTGGAAGTATTTATAAAATTTGGTTGCCCGACCAAGATAGCGTTTTAGCATATAAGTATTAATATAAAAATATATTGCCTTAGGGAACATATGAATATAAACACACTGATTTTAAGGTTGTCAAAGATTTGCATTGATAAGTACACATTTTGCGAAAATTAATTAGAAATGTAAGTTTATGAAATTATTATTATACTCCTTTTGCCTATCTCGGACCAAGATAGATCGAAAATAGATGAACTTCGAAGCTATGCGCTGTTTTCATACTTGCCATTTGTTTCAGGTTGTTGAAGTATTCAAATTGGAATATAAAACTATAAATTATATCAAAAGCTAAAAAAATAGTCCACTTTTTACATTTTTTCATATTAAAAGGAGACAATTACAAAATTTCATAAAAAGTATCAAAGTAAACATTTCCAGAAGAGGTATAACTCTATGTAATAGGTCTTTGTTCCTGAAAAACAAGAATACTGAAAAAAATATCATAAAATGTTGCTCAAATGATAAATCATATGATTTAGCTTTAAACAAAACCGGGTGATATGTATGGAGATGATACCCGTTTTTGTTTTGTTTTAGATTATTTAATTTTTGATTTCTTTCTTTTATATTTGAAATAATACTAGCATATCTTTTTAACACAGAATTAAAAAGAAAACCCGGTCTGGTCGGACTACGAACTATTTCAGCCTATGCTTATACAACTATTCACATAATGTTAACTTTTTTGTTTTTAAAATGAACATTTTAAAGCATGGATTACAAATGTGTGCAATTCAAATGTTAAAGTATTATACCCCACACAATGTCCAATGCAATTTTCCCATTAGTTTAACTTGAATAAAATAATCTTATTTACAAGCGTTTTTATATCTCGTGCGCAAAATCGTTATTTTCAATTTCTGCGCATGTGATATTATACAATAATTGCCTTTTGGTGAGGTCGATATGAGCCGCGCCATGAGAAAACCAACATCCGCGCAGTCTGGTCAGGATCCATGCTGTTTGCTAACGGTTTCTCTAATCGCAATAGACAATGTTGGTTTTCTCATGGCGTGGCTCATATGTGGATTTATCGGCCTGATAAAAGCAATATCAACCTCGGGCGAATTTATCGACTTGATATCGCTTTAACAGGTCGATAAATCCACATATCTACCACACATAAAAGGCGACAATTGTTTTATTATTAAATCCAGCCTACTCATAAGTATAAACATTAGATACAAATGTCTGCAGCCTTAGGTCATCTTTCGTGGGTAATTGTATACGACGTCGCATTGTTTTAACGTAATAACGTGTGGACGTCACAGCTGGAGGTCAATACGTGTTTGGCTCCGCCTTCGAGAAAATACGACTTTTTATCGTTGAACATGTGACTACATCTAGAACAATGGAAAGGACTATAAATATAGATTTAATGATAAAAAACAATAATTTCATATCACATGCGCAACAACGCTATTTTGTTTTTCTGCGCATGTGATATTACATTTTCATGTCTCCCTATGTGAAATCAATACTTTCGTACTGATTAAAATACGATGCGCTTATTTATACATAGGATTAAATTACTTTATCTTGTGTTCATACATGTGTGAACCCGGCCTATTTTTCTTTTCTGCTTTTGAATGATTTGTTCTACATGCAACATTTTGAAAACAATTTTTAATCAGATATTAAACTGAAACTATCACCATCAGATTGGAAATTAACTAACTACTAAATACTAAGAAAATTAGTGCTCTCATTATATGCTCCGTACTTATTGCCGTTTTTCGAATGTTACTGCTGCTGATTTTGTTGAAGTATGCCCATAAATACAGCGTTATGTAACCTCAAGACTATATCTATCGAAAAGTATTTTTATACAGCAAAGTCGCGACAATTTCTAAGTGCTTACTAGTAAAGTCTCCTTAATTCTGTTTTACATTATTTGGTAAGTAATAACTTTTTTAATGTTGAATAAATAATTTCATTAATTTATCGGTTGAATAAAATAAATAATGTATTCCTGAGAGGGTGGTCCCTCGAAATAACTCTATCCGTGACTAATATTTTTCAAGGCGACAATTGTAAGTTACTGTAGAGAAAGAGTTTAGTATTTAAAATGTAAATGTATAATAAAATGTCGACGAAAATGGGCTTAAAATCCTAAAAGGTCACAACAGGAAATAATTCTTCCCGGCTAATTCTGACTTTTAAGTTGGTCGGGACTTTGATATGCACAGTCAAAATTTTCCTAGCACCGCAGCATGAAAATGAACCTGGTAGTCATTTTATAATTTTATTTCATCCAAAAACATTTCAGGAACATTTTCAGAAAATAAAAGATACATACTGAGTGGCGAACGATCAGTAAAATGTTTAATAAGAAGTACTATATTATGTTTTTCATTACGCCGCTTTTGTGTGTAACATGTATTCAGGTATTGGAAAGAAATCGAAAATGGCTAACAAAATAAGAATATAATTAAAATGATATTTATGCTGTTGTAAACTTTTTTTTGGTGATTAACTTATTTTTCCCTTAGATACAAGCATCTGTATGTAAAAATTGAGTGTGCAATAGCTGCGCGTGAAAATAGGGTAAGAGAAAATTAAGACAATACCGCGAAATCGAAGAAGGAGACCCCTGTTTATTTTTCGCTCATATTACAATTCATTTTTTTTTATCATAATTGTATTTGTGAAAAAGAACACACTACTTAGTCATTCCGTTTGAAAACATATAGGTTTCAATGGGCCTGTTATACCAAATGAAACATAATTACTTTTTGGATATAATGGACAACCCAAAAAATAAATTAATCTCCGTAAAAACAGAAACGTCACAACTATATATATTTAGGGTTGACTGCGTAAATGTGATTTCTCTACGCGATTTGCGTAAGAAGTACGAATTTTATCTTATCAATACAATGTAATATCGGGTGAAGATCAACTTTTACTATTATTTAAACAAGTTATGAAGGATGCAATTTGTTTTTGGAAAATCCCGCTCATTACACTTTCTTTACCGTAAAGTTGAAAAAAAAATTGTAAGGTTAAAACTTTTCTGAGATGCTTTATGGATTTGGCCACACATGGGCAGTTTGATAAACCAATTATAGCTGAAGAATTACACTCAGATCTTTCGTAAAAAACTGCAAACTATCGTACTCGGTATATACAAAAGAAGAGCAACAGTTTTATTTGCATAATTACAATAGGTTTGGTTCTACCAATGAAAAACTCACAAAACGTAAGGTCTCAGAATGCGACAGCATTAAAACTGCTCAATATAGATCCAAGTACAGTTCACTTCCGGTGTGGTCACGTGACCATAGTAAAGTAAGCAATGTTAGAATAAATCGTCTGCAGTACACTGTGATATTGATAAATTTACATACAAAAAATGTTAATGAAGAAATTTGTGAGATTTGAAGAAAACAACATCCATTCAAAGTTTTCTTTTTCTTTTTCCAGACTTACTTGTAAATTATGATTAGCGGGCTCAAACGATTCTTCTGTTGTTATGTATCAAAAATGCCGAGCACTAGCAAACTGACTGAAAGGGTATTCTGTATACAATAATATATCAAATCAACCTAAATAAATTGCGAAGTTTTGCAAGATATGTCTAACCATTGAAGTTTAATCTTGAAGTATCTAAATGCATAATCTGAAAGTGTAGAGCATTGGCAAATATCCAAACGAACCTTAAAAAGTTTTTACTTGGTCTTTTTTCACGAAACATTGTGAATCGTTCTATATATTGAGTGCAGTTAAATGATAATTTTGTTCCCATTTAAAAGATTTGTTTTTCGCGTCGAGTTTTGGTTCACCAACTAATGTGAAATACACTCGATGACTGCTTCCTGGACACTAACCAGTACTCGCACCGAAAGAAGGGACTGTTGGAGTCACGGTCAAAATCCGCTGATAGGATTCGACCCCGCGACCTCCAGATTACGAGACATCAGTGTACAAAAATGAAAAAAGGTAAACTTTGTATCTCGATTCTACTCTATATAGTTTTGAACTAATTTCAATATAACTTAAGTAAGTCAGTTTATTCAGAGATTACTTGCAAACTTGAAAAAAAAAAGATGTTAAAACATCATAGCAACCTGCCGAATATGAAATCGAATATTGAAAGTACAAAGACTATGCCAAAAACTGCAATGTACCACAATATATTCAATGTGTGACTTTCATCGTACGTCAATTCAGTCGACTAAGTTCAAGAGATACTCAGAATACTGCGTGAACAAACCTATCTCAGCATTTGTTTCTATATATTTATACAGGAATATTTTAAAAATATGGGGTACCGTGCGTAAAACTTTTCAATATTCAACGCTGCATTTTTCGTGCGTAATCGGTATCCCGACCTATCCTAAATTTTTTACATGACTCGAAATGTTTTATGGTCTTTGAGATTTTTTAAAAACTTTTTAATAAAAAGTGCTCATTCTATTTTTTAAAAATTGTCAGTGATATTAGAAATTATTCGTATTCATTTTCTTTCTTTTTTTTGACATAAAAATAATTTCTGTAAAGTCTCATTGAACAAAAAAGTATATAAAAAAAACCCTGCCTATTTACTACCTATTTTTAGGCATGTTACCGGACACAAAGAATTATTTAGGCTTTGGGAATGCACAGGTGAAACAAAAACTCTTTGAGGCCCGAGAGGAATTCATTTCTTCGAAATATAATAATTTTTTGGACAAAACGTGATTATAAAATAGTATATAGTGATAACGATACAAAATATCGGGCACTAATTAGAAGGCTCGTCAAAACAACGCTATGTATAACGACTTCCTGTGTACAAGTTTACAAATTATATTAAGACGTTTTTGCAACCAGAAAGAACACAGTCTTAACCCATTCATCAAAGAAGTTCCTCGCGGGCATCATAAAGTTCAGTGTTTTTTTTTTTTTTTACTAAATTCTAAATATGTAAGTTGATATCGACACGATATCATTCGTTATTATATTAGCCTTCCGTCCGTAAGTTTCCGGTGGTTTCCGTACGCTCGGAATCGGCTATTTCCGTGGTTTTGGCTGGGCCGGGCCGGTCCGGGTTTTATTAATAACCTTTCACTGCATACTATTCAACACCCCTTTTTCTTTTCGTTTTCTTGAAGCAAATGTATGGATATCTTGTGGAAAATAGGTCTACGACGGAGTGAAAATCTAGAAACTGTAACAAAATTGGTCTGAAGTAGCTGAATTTTATATGAAACAAAGAACAAATTCTTTTATTGGTATATAGCCTTGAAAAAGTACAACAGGTAACCACCAGCGACTTCTGTAGCCTGATTGGCTGATGGGATTTTGGTAAACAAATATGGCGGCGGCTGTGAGGTAAGCTTCCGAGAATTTTTATTTTCTGATGAAATGTAGGTTTGTTCAAATCAATACAGGCAGTTACAAATCCCATTTCATTTAAATGTTATAGATTTGCTGTTCTTCATTGTTTGTTTAATGTTAAGTAGGCGAAGGTCTTAAAAATACGCGTAAATAATGGCATACTGCTGATTCGCTCCCAGTCTACTCGCTCTTGCTTTGACAGTTCGTCCCAAAATAATTGATTTAATCATTTATTTAATAATCTAAGTTCAAGTCTAACGCCTCATAGATATTTGTTTTTCATACAAATGTATAGATTCTTAAAAAAACAAATGGAAAGAGGCATTTTTGATGGTACTTACTTCAGCTTTTCCCAATTACCAGTCTAAATTTACTAAATTATAACATACCCAGACTGGTAGACATAGGGTCAAGGGATCCGGTTATCGCATCTGTTTGTTTATAAATATGATACATATTTTTAACTTTGGCACTTATAGATTCAACAACAACAAAATTCACTTTCATTTGAGCTGCACCATGAGATTGAGAAGACCAAAATATATTCATAATCATAGCTTCTATGCCGTCTAAACAGGTGATCACATGTATTTCATCTGACTGAGGGTATTTTATTTTATTTTATTTGACAGGGGTAGCCGAATTCAGAGATCTATGTATAGATCTAACCAAAATAGTGATTTTGCAACCGGCATGAATCCATGCTGTTCGCTAACGGTTTCTCTGATTGCAAGAGGCGTTGAATGCGAACAGCATGGATTGGATCCTGACCAGACTGTACGGATGTTGGTCACAAACACACTATGTTGGTTTTCTCATGGTGCGGTTGGTTTTGCTATTTTTACATGTACAGACTACCAAGTGTTGCTAATTTATCAGCACATATCACAACAGTTCATGATGTATTCTATTGAATTTTGTTCCGTTGAAATATTTACAATATATTTACAAGACAGTGTCACCGTCACATATATAATATATTGGTTGCCGTTTTGTATAGATTCTATGTCTTCTCAGTTATCATCTGTTATTGCAGATTTGGGAACTAATTGCACTTTTATATTCTATATAAATGAAAGTGTTAGGATGCTCTAAAATGTCTGTGTTTCATATGGGGTTACTTCTTGTAGTGTAAGGAAACACGCTTACTTCGGTAAGAATTCTAGGTTCAAATCCTAGCAGGAAGCCCTGGCATACAGAAAAAATTGTATTAACGATACTTATTTCTGTAGAATGTAATAATTTATTCATTATAAGCCTAAATATTGACAGCTTGAATTTTCTTTGTATTTTTGTCATGTCTGTGTTGGCAGAAATGGGGGAAAGCATCTATATTAGAGCACTGCAAACAAACAATATTTTTTATAATTTTTATTATTAAAAAAAAAACAACATTTCATTTTCCCTTTATAAGTCATTTTGGTTTTAATTTATATGCACTGCAGGCAAAGTAATTTTTGAGTTGGGTAAAGTTGAGCATATTTAGCTGAAATCACCCATCTCCACTTATTTGAAAAATCTGTATTGTTTCACAACGTGATCTTAGAATCTAATATCTAATTTTTGCAATGTACTAGCTCGGTTCTAATCATTCACTTACTGCTGTCGCCATTTAGAATTAAGTCAAGCGCATATTTGATTGACTACACTCCCCATTACAGGAGGAGCATGTTCTTGGCTTGTGGCCTCAACACTAGTGTTGCACGACTCGCGTTTGATTGGTGGTAGTGTTAAAATTCCTCTCGAGTCTCGACTAGGGTTGGATATCGTTAAGGACGAAGCGGTCCGATACCAATACCGATACCAACGAAACGATACGGTATTTTTAACGATACCGATACCAAGCTTTGAAGTACATCACATAAGCAATGATTTGATTAGTATTAAATACACCCTTTTAAGTAGTTATACAGAAAAAATTGCTTTGATATATAAACATTTTAAGTCTGTTAATTTGATGTTGTACTAAAACTATGAAAAAGTAAAAGAAATAAACATGTCTTACAGACTAGAGTTTTTCAACAAAAAAAAAAACAGAGTAGATACGTCGCTCAATAAGGACTCACTGACTGTAGTAATGCTTGCTCAGCACTGACGAGAACTGTTAAATTCAACACTTACTAGCTTTCAAATTAACCCATTTCCCGTCTCTAGATTTGCCATGGTAATAAGGCTTTTGCCATGGAATTCCATGGAGTTCCATGGCAATATGGATGGAAATCCGTGGAATATTGAAATATTCAATGGACATTGAATGGAACAGTAAGTTTGCCATGGATTTCCACGGATTACAGCTGAAATATTGATCAATTTTAGGGGTGGGCAATATACCGCGGTAGACCGGTTATTGCGATATTTTTTCCGACGATACGATATTGCGATATGATTTTCGAATACCGGTTATTTTATAACATTAAGCAACACTAACGTAAACCAAGAAGATTCACAAAAAAATCCTTTTCTTGCCAGCACGATTCAACTTTGTTTTCATTTTTCTCCTTTCATTTCCGGTGCAGGTAGCAGACTGGTTTACAGCTATTTTACGGACCCAATTCCACATAATAAAATCAATAAGAAAATTTAGATAAATATAATTTCATATTTGTCAGCGACTCATAAGTAATTTTTCTATCAACTAGAATTTATTATTCATACAACAGCTATACCACTTTCCTCGTTTATAATCAGTGAATTGAGCAACTGTGTTATATGATTGTATCCGTAAACCGAATGTAGTGCCGCACAATAAACTAAATAATATTTTGACGCAGTCTACTTTCGCTTTTGAATATCCGGTTATCGGCGTCAGCAACATGTCGGACTCAAGTAACCTCAACAGTTAATAGTATTTGTGTATGACAAATTGACAATACTCCCCATAATCTAGTCTAAACTTTAATTTTTTTGTTTACTGGTATTTTTATTTATTCAGAAGGTCGAGCAAACACTCGTGTTGTTGATACTAGTCATTTTACTCATTTTTAATTGAATAAATTTGAAAAAAAAAATCAGTATGATTCGCCATGTTTTGTTAAATAACTGGTACAATATATCGCAGTATATTGCAATATCCACATACAATATTGCAATATATCGCAATACCAATTTTCGTGGCAATACCCACCCCTAATCAATTTCCACGGAAACAGGAGCTTTTGCCATGGAAAGTTGGACTTAGTAAAATTTTGGAATGGAAAATAGCATAGAAAATAACTTAGAAAATTTTTGTGATGGAAATTGATGGGAACTGTGGACTTAGAATTTTTGGGAGGTATTTCTTGTGAACATAGAATATTTTAATGGATTAGTATGTTTTATGACCAATAACTACAACTAATTTAATTAGATAGGTAAAACAACCAATGGAATTACAGTAAAACCTGTCTTAAGAAGCCAGCCACGGCAGTAGGAAAAAGTGGCTGCTTATGGCAGATTGCTGCTTCATGCAGGTAATTTATAGCATGAATGACCATTTTGGGAAATGAGACAATGGCTGCCTAAGACAGGTTGGCTGCTTAATAGAGATGACTGCTAAAGCAGGTTTTACTGTAAAAAATTTATTGTAATGCAACTTGTGTTATAAACTCACCTTGCAGATAGATTTATTTTGAACTAATCTTTAAAAATTTATTGAAATATCATGACTTTTTCTCCTAGAATAACACCAAAAAGAACAGCACTAACAGTAGTTACAAATATAATATTACAATTCTTCACACCAAAATTCATTAAAAGTTACCTGGCCAGGGGATTCTTAATTAATCAAGTAATAAATTATTTGGTTCTTTTAATCTTCTGTAGTGTACCTGTTGCTTGTCTCACAACAGGAGATTATCCCAGACTGCATGATAAGATCTTGTCTGCTTTATATTTAGAAACTCATAACAAGAGATCAACCAATGAAAATAAAGTCTGTGAACTACTTCTGGGGGCTGTAAATGTACCTCAAAAAGTAATCCTTAACTTTTTTCTGTTTAATATCAGGGTAAACTTCAAAAATAATGAGTATGTAAATGGAATAAAATCAACCTGTGGTACAAAAATATTTTTAACATCCTAGATATATCCTCCAATAGCTGATTGTAAATGACACATTTGCCCAAGAATATCAAAATTTCAAATCTACACAGGAAGTTCTTTGTTTGAGAACAGGATGGAGTTATTTTACTGTGTTTACATGCAGCTTGGAAGTTAACAATAACTAAAAGAACACACCAGGTGAGTTCATAAAATTTATTCATGATTTTCCAACAGCAATGTAGAGTACCTATAGCAAAGTAACAAAACTAGTAAATGGATTCAAACTGGAAGCAGGTGGCTTAGCTTTTATTTTGTTATGCAACAAATGATTTTGCTTCATATATATTTTTGTTCTTTTATTTAACAGCTTTTGTTTTGCAAAGTTCTATTAAGCAGCTGCAATTTCTAGTTTATCATGCTTTTAATTTACTAAAAGGAAAATTAGACACTTTTTAAATGAAATTATTCACTGGGGTCAACAAAATTTAAGCCAGTAGAGTTATCTCCACAGGTGGCACTGCTGTATTACAGGGTAAACAATGCTACCAGTCAGCTGACCACTGTTTACTAAGTAAATTCAGAGAAATTTCAATTATAATATGTGTTTTTAACCTGTTATTAAATGGTTTATTGGTGTTGCACACATTTATGTTAAGGTAATGAAAATTATGTTTTTAGTAGAAAGAAATGTTAATGGATTATTTACTTGTTATTAATCGCTGATTTTGCACTTTATTGAAAGTGTTTAACATTGTTTTGAAAATTTAGTAATAATACACATATTAAGCTATTTGTTATTTAGGTACAGTATTACTTTTTCTTTTGAATTCTGATATATTCAACTTCCTATTTGTTTTCAATATTAATATGATTTTTAAATTTACAAAAAAAAAGATAGAATCTTTCAGTGAAGTTGATGTCTGGTCCCTTGGCTCCAACATTAATTTATTAAGGAGCCTACTTATGAAAATCTATGTCTTAAACATTTAAATATAAACTGGAATGTACAAGTAAATGAAAATTGGTTATAATTAATGTACAGATGTATGTGTTCATTTAAGAGGAGTCTTACAGAATACTAGTACATAAATATATTATATTTATGATGTTCAGGGAGATTATTTTAGAAAAAGATATTTTTGTTAATGTAATATCAAACTTTCCATGAAATTAAATAAAATAAAAAGTTAACATTATACACTTAAATTGTATTACAAAATTTGCATGTTTTAAATGTGTGCCAAAATTCAAAAACAAAATTTTTATATAATCTTATCCAAGGGTAAAGTTAGAAATTTTGTTGAATGTGCAGGTATTTATGCTGATTAATATGTAACCCTCAATTTGCAACATCTGGAAGATTTTAGCTGCTGATGAGATATTTTTGGCCCCATTATTCATCATGATGTATAGTTTTAATTTCAGGTCATTGACATACCTAATAAATAATAAACCAACATTTTCTATGGACATCTAGGTTTTAAACTATATATATCTGTTTTTCAGGAGTATATAAACAACATACATGAATGAATGAATGGAGATAATTCAGTTTAGTGACCCAATGTATTGTGTTCAAAGGAGACTCCATCCAACAATTCAAAGACATGTAAGTAATTACTATAGTACTATAAATACATGTACACACTACCATTGTTCTATGTTTGATTGAAAGTGGGCAACTGACACTTTTCCCCGAACACAACTGAATGGATCAACTTTATAATTTCCAGCAGAACCCACGACAGGTTTTATAATTATCTCCCTTATATCAAGTCCAGACCAATATTTTATATAATGATTAAAAAAGTACCAAATTAAGTTATCACTTGGCAGTCAACACACATTGGTGTTAGTGCAGGTAACTAGTAGAATTTTAATTAGGTCACCATTTATACAATAATAGTAATGTGTAAGTTGAACCTATTGATCACTACCCCAAAACACTGAATATCTGTCTGCATGCCTTTTTGTATGGAACCTTATTCTACCTACATTTGAAATCAAATTGAAAAATACATTTTCTTGAAAATATAATAAGTAATGTTATTACTTGCTTAAATCTGCAGTATTGCCTGTATGATAAAGAAGCACTTCTTTGAATACCATTTAATTTTGAAATTATGAAGTAAGGACAAAACTAATGAAGAAACTGCTTTTATGGTTTAATTGGTTTAATATCTCTTGGTTTATTATTTCAACAGGTTAATGCAGTGTGGCAACTGATGGCAAATGATGGCTTTGTGGCAGTTAATGAAAACTGCATGGTATTTTAAACTGATGGTGGCCAACAGTGACGGAAAATTTCTCAACTAATAGTTACATTCAGTTGAAAATGTTGGCATATCTTATACCGACTATACTGCATTATGACTAACAGTGGAAAACATTGATATGCTACAATAACAGTGGAACTGAATAGAAACTGGTGACATTTTAGCTCCATATTGTTTGTACTATTTTCTGTCACCTAGTGAAGAAATGTCAAAATTAATAAGCAGTTTTGTTATACTACAGACTATAATGAAATTATAAATTAAGATGTGACATATATGATGGTTTCCGATTTTCATTTCAGTCCAGTTCTGTCACCAACAGGTTTCCATGGTATTTCCGCGGATTTCCACAGTTATTTGCTACGGCATGCCGTCCGAATACTCCACGGATTGCCATGGAATTTTGCTGGTTTCCACGGTCATCTGTGGTGTACCACAGAAAGCTGTGGATTTCCATGGAAAGCCATGGATTTCCACGGAACTCTGTGGCATTCCATTGAAATCCATGGAACTCCACGGATTTTTCCCCCGTATTTTTGTTTCATAAAATAATGATGTAAATTGGTAGTCCGAATACTCCATGGAATATTTTCCATGGATTTCCATAGAATTCCATGGCAAATCTAGAGACGGGTTAACAAGTCAGACTTATTGTCACTCATGATAAATCTTCAACCAGGTTAACTAGTAATGTATTTAAAGTGCAACATTTTTTTTAACACAATTTTCATTGAAAAATAACCCTCAAAACGCTTGAAACGTATTTCTATTAGTTCGTGAAAACCGATGACTTGTTTACGTAGGTTACAGCTTAGTTTCGTAACTTTTTTTTTCAAATAATTTCTTTTTATCATTTGTTTTGATAGAATATGACAAAGAGCAAAAACTGTCGTATATTTTGCAATTAAGTATGATTTACGTAGTTTAAAACGACGGGAAAAGAAGTTTTTATAATAATATTTAGCATACGAAATTATTCGCAAGGCCAGCTCTCCATGTTACTCTGAGCGGTGTCACAGTAAACAATGTCGATCGTGTTATTACTGTGTTTCAAATACTAATTGCTTATTTTCTGCTTTCTTTTGCCGCGGATTTGGTAATTATTTTGTTTATTTACTTTTATGGAAATACCGAAATAGGAACCGGTTCTTTACGAAACGGTATATACTGGTACTTTTCGAAGTGATTATTCGGTACGGTACCGATACCGGGACCCGGTATCCAACCCTACTCTGGACTCTACCCGAATCAAACGCACCCCTGGTTCGTTGCTGACACAGAAGTTGAGGAAATTGATCGGTTATGATGGGAAATATATGGTAGAGACGTTTGTAATATCAAAATAATTATATTTTTCACTCGGCTCATGATGGAATTAAAATTTTAGCATCTTATTGCCTTTATTGATGACCAAAGGTGGTATTTTTAACCTCCCTTTGCAACTATGGCATTGTCATAAAGTTTCCATTTTGAGAAAAAGTTCAGCTCGGGCCTGGATAAAACATGTCATTTAGCAGAATTTAAATACAACATAACATTCTCAAGTTTCCACCTACATTAGATTATAAGGGAAAACATGTAAACGACTGCATTTTGATACATTTTATTGTTATATTTATAGCTCGTACGTGCGCTTTTAGTTCCTTCGGCTAAGCAATGTGGCAGGGTTTTGGGGAGGGGGGTAAAAATCACAATGGGCATTTAGATAAGTGTTGGTTGTGAAACAGAATTTTATCAGCTCTAAATCCAATTTTAGTTATTTATGTAATTTGTTTATTAACAATTGAATGCTGCAATACCCTTATTGTCGAGCCCGCTTGCGGAAGCGAAGACATAGTTGTCCAAATGGCTGTTCGGTGTATGTGCGTGCGTCAGTGGGTGCATCCGTCCGGGTTTGTTTGTCCGGACCATAACTTTGACATGCATGGAGCAATCTTGTTTATATTTGGCACGAATGTAAACCTCAGTGAGACGGAGTGTCATGCGCAAACCCCAGGTCCCTATCTCAAAGTTCAAGGTCACACTTAGAGGTCAAAGGTCAAATTCAATAATGACTTTGTCTGGAGCATTTCTTCTTCATGCATGGAGGGATTTTGGTGAAACTTGGCACAATTGTTCACCATCATGGGACGGAGTGTTCTGCGCAAGAATCAGGTCCCTAGGTCTAAGGTCAAGGTCATGCTTAGAGGTCAAAGGCTACAAGAATGACAACTTTTTGCGGAGCATTTCTTCTTCATGCAAGGAGGGATTTTGATGTAACTTGGCACAAATGTTCACTACCATGAGACGGAGTGTCTTGCGCAAGAACCAGGTCCTTAGGTCTAAGGTCAAGGTCACACTTAAGAGGTCAAAGGTCAGATACAAGAATGGCATTGTCCGGAGCATTTCTTTTTCATGCATAGAGGGATTTTGATGTAACTTGGCACAATTGTTCACCATCATGAGACAGAGTGTCATTCGCAAAAATCTAGAATTACTTCCCTTTGTTGTTACTATAAAATAGTATATTGTAACTTTTTCATTACTGGTCATAGGGAAAAATCAAGACCACTTTTCTGTAGTACAACATGCATGTTACATCCAATTTTGAGATGTATTTTGACCTATCTCTACTGGTTAGAATTTTTGTGTGGACTTAGAATTATTTTTTTTTTTTTTTTTTTTTTTTTTTTTTTTAACGTTTACTTCCCTTTGTTGTTACTACAAATAACTTACATTGTAACTTTTTGCAATTTTTTTTTTATTTGGCATAAATGTTTGCCTCAATGAGACAGAGTGTCGTGTGCAACTCCCAGTCCTTCTGACAGCTGACGGGCTCGACATGTTGCCCGTGGGCATCTAGTATTTATGTGCTGTCCTGGTTTTCTTTGCTGTTTGTTTTATGCGGAGGCTATATTGTATTACTGAAATGAAAAATACGGTACTGCAGATTGCCCAACAGAACATATACTAAAATGTTGTGAGTGTAGGAAGTTATAGCCTGGAATGTGCCAGATATCCAGTAGTTATTTAGGGGATTTTATGTCTAGAAATATATGAACTTTGTTAAAAATAACCAAAAGTCCACTCTGAGGAATATTTTTCCCAAATTAAATTTTGCTGAGGGAGCTTGGCAGGGTTTGGCAGCATCACATTTTGTGGTTTAGCAAGACGTTGCCTATTGCTTGTCTAGAATTAGGTTGGTAATTATTGATTAAATGATGATTTGAAGTTCAGCAACCTGTTATGAATTTTATTAAGTTAGCAATTTGTGCTGCCTGCATTATGTCGTTATGTAAATTAAAGTTTAAGGGCTGTTCATTTGTTGAGAATGTAATTATTTCACTGGAAAATTGTTTAAGCGTTCTTTTTCATGTGTCTTCATACAGTGCGCATTACGTGTTCCTTACTTCAGCACATGTATGGCTGCATGAGGTTGTTTGGGTTTGAATGCTAAATTTTTTTTGTTTTACCTATATGTAGTGATGTGAATGGTTTCTCTGTCTCTGGTGGCATTGCTTACTTTTACAGTTGTAAGGTGCCGATGTGAAGTGAGAAGGCTGCGTGTAGTTCCACATACTGGAACAGAGTGCAGCATTGTAAATTGATTATTCGAGATGTCTGAATGTTTGTTTACATGTATTATTTTTTTTTAGTGGCTATGGTCAATAATTTGATCTTGTATCTGTGATTGTGTTCCTGGTCATTGTATGGAAATTTTGATGGTTTTTTTTTTTTTTGCGAGTTGATTTTTATAATTTCCAATGAGCTTGGCCTTCACTAGTGCAATGGTTTCTATAATTTGGCAGCCTTTATAGATTTAGCAATAAACATTCATGTTCAATAATGCCAGTGCTGTTGTGCTGAGTATACCGTGAAAAAACCATATCTTCTCTTTTTGGTATCCCTAAATTCAGGACTAAAGATTTGCTCTTGTCCAAGTGTATATTTATAACGCAATCGTCAATATATAACATATGGGTTATAACTTTCTTGTTTACATGTTAGTTCAAAACAAGTGCCGGAAAATGTCCACTATTCACTTTTAATGTCCCCTACTGTCATAGTCTGCTATCATCTCTATAAACTTCTCAAAACACTTTACCAGTAACACATGGACATTTTACTCAACTGAAAGTGGTAACTGATTTACTTTGTTGTTGGATTTAACAATTTATTTTAGCGTACATACTGTGGAAATAGCGGACTTGACATTTTTCAGGCAATAGAAAACAATATAGATCTTTTTCAAAATGTTAGTGGTTTTTTTTTTGTATTTTGGTGCTGATATAAACGCCCCCTTGGTGCAAAATGTATCCCCCCCCCTCCCCCGGGGCGCTTAAACGGGTGATACGGAATGTCAATAAGGTAGAATGGTCTTGTCATTGCGTCCTATCCTAGGGTTCCACATATTTAAAACAGACATTGCAACCAAAATTTTACAAGATGATCATTATATATATTTATATAGATGTGCCTTAGAAGGAACTTTTGCTATGCTTTAACTTGTTATAAAGGTTAATTAACCTGTGATTCTAACGTAAGTTTATAGTCCGTTTAAACGTGCGTTTCCTAAACCTGTGTAATTAATAAGATAAAATATAAACTTACTTTGATAGATATTCCTTATTGTACTCAATAAAAATGAATTTTAAATCTTGCGTCGTGATATTTATACAGAAACGCTTGAGTAGCCGAAGTTTACAGTGTTTGAAGTTTGAAGTTTTGTTTGCTTTTGTCATTGTTCGCTTTTTATTGACCACAGCGTGTGCTATTTGTTAACCTTATCTAATTGTGTGCTTATTATTGACATATCTCTGTACTAAAAATGCAGCCATAACTTAGGCGGAAAGCACCCATTCTGTCACAATGAATGTATACACGTATTGAATGTACACAATAAACCACTCAATGGGCATAATACAAAATATGGAGTGGAGTCTTGGAGCGGAGTCATAGAGTGGAGTTATACAGTGAGATTTTGGAGTGACCTTGGGAGTGAAAAAAATGGAGCGAGATTTTCAAAATCAGTCAAAATCATGTTTCGGTATTTTTTTTTTCATATCAGATATATTAATTACATGATGAGGGTCAAAAAGAAAGAAAGTTGTGGAACGAAAATGTTATTGGAAGTAGCGAAGCTACTGATGATGATGATGATGATGATGATGATGATAAATAATTATGATAGTTTTGTAGCGTTATTTCATGATAATGTTTATGCGAAGTATGCTGAAATTTACCTTTGTCAATGTTTTGATGATGCTGATGATGAAAATGCAGCTGATGATGTTGATAGCTCTGATGATGATCATATTTCTTTTTAATTAAGAAAGGGAGGGAAAAGAATGGCATGTAGTTATGCAGCTTCTTTATGATGACGTTGTTTGGATTATTTTTATTGCTGCTGCTTGTCGATGTTGATAATGATGGTGATGATTATGATGATTTTATGACAAGATGTTTTTTATTATGATGTTGATAGTGATGAAGATATTTTCATCATAATGTTGTCAGTTAAATAAGAATGGCATGTTTATGATAATTATAATGATTTCCATTGTTGTTATTGATGAAAATTATTTATGTTTATGATGATGAAAGTGTTATTAAAACATTAAATTTTTTTGAAGTGATTCTTAAAATAGTTGTAATAACTGTATATAAGATTTTAATCATTAAATCATCATCATCATCATTAACATCAGCATCAGAAAATTTCTCATGGTATTTTACCAATATTGAACTGGAAAGCTCATGATTGGAACTTTTTAATTTTCCAAATTATTTTAACATCAGATTTGAATATCTCGACAACAAAAAGAAAACATCTTGCCAATTTGGATGCATGAAAAAATGCTTGGGCACTCTTACATCACTGATCTAATTACCATGTCTTCTGACCAGAAAAAATGTTGAAAGATAACAGGCAATAATAAATAAAATGTGCTCTTGCTCTTGATAAGAGACCATTAGAAGGCTTTAAGTTCAATTATTTTGTCATTCCCACACATTTCAGTTGTTACATCTGCACATTGTTTCTTTTCGTGTGTGCCTTAAACTATTATAAAATCCATTCATTGAAGTGTCACAGAAACCTGAAAAAAAATATTGTTTTAATTAATGACATCATCAAAAGCAGCAGCAGCAGCAGCAGCAGCAGCGTCACCTCTACTATCATTACAACCACCACAACAATCATCATCATCTGCATTTTTTATCACCTTAACATTAACACTATTATCACAACCATAACGACAGTCATTATCAATACAAAAACTATCATCACCAGAAGCAACAACATAATTAAGACCAACATCACCACCATCATCATCAACATTATCATCTTCATCAATACCACCATGGTCACCAACATCATCATCACCACCAACAACAACACACGGTACTCATCGTTATCATAACCATCGTTATCATCATTGACATCATCACCACAATCACCACTGTCATCATCACCCCTGTCATCAATATCATCATCTGTCATTACATCTTCATCATCATCGTTAGTTCTACTAATGTTTTTGCTGACGAACAAGACGAAAAACAGATGTCGTCGGAAAATAACGGTTTATTGTTGTTGTTATTGTTGTTGATGATGACTATAGTGATGGAGGTGTTTGTATTATTGTTGACAATAATGGCGGTGATGGAAGTTTGAACGATTCTTTTCCTTAAGAGTGTCTGATTATTTTGTCAGTCAATGGTGATAAATTGGTTTTCAGGGTATCAATATTGACGATAATGATGATTTGTGATATACATTTTCATCCTAAAGACACGAAGAACAATCAGTAGTTTTTGTTGTAAACATAATTATATAAAACAAAGCACCATCATTCCCATAATCAAAACTGTAACTACCAGTCTCACTTTATTTGAATTTGATACTTCATACCAACAATCACTAATCTTATCATAGCAACAGCAACAGCAACATGCATTAATCATTACTATATTTCGCTTTATGAAATTGCACCAGTAATACCATTGCTTTTAATCTTAATAACGCTTTAAACTTTGAATGAAAAAAAAAACATATTCAATTCCACACCAAAATCTCATTCCAAAATTAGACTCCAAGGTCACTCCAAGGTCTCACTTCAGTCTCGACTCTAAGGCTCCACTTTATATTTTGTCGTATGCCCAATCAATGCGTGCGTACATCAAATACACGCGTACATCAAATATGTGGGAATTAATGTTTACGGCATTCAGGCCCCTGATCTTGTTTGCGGACCATGAGTTCATTCTTTGGTCCTTGCCTAGATAACCCTGACCTATTCTGTGACTCATGAATTCACGCCTAAGACTTTCCTAGACCCATGGGGTGGCATCTCAGACTCTTTTGAAACCCTGGTACTTTTGAACCTTTACGAAACAAAGGAAGGTCTAGAATTTTAACCCGCCCCCCCCACACACACCCTTCACCACACACAACCGAACAAAAAAGAACTGAGTGCTCGTATTTATGATTTCTGACGTACTGTTGTAAATTATTGCACCATGAGAATTAAACCATATATTTAAAATTTGAAGTAGGCAGTTGAACATGTTGGATATCATTTCACATCGCGTTTTTTTCTATATCGTAAATAATCTGCCGCTATTGACGTCACAAGGTCATTTTCTATATTCAGTATATTATAAATCACTACAAACGAGAAACATTTCTTATTTCATAAATATTAACATATGTATTGTCCATAATGCGCATTTATATGTTCATAAAGTAGCAAAACATATTTTTGAATTAGATATAACTACTGTTTTGTTGGGGTTTTTTGAGGGGGATAGGGGCGGGGGGTTGTTGTTGTTGTTGTTGTAGTTTTCGTCGAGAATAGTCGCATATATCATTCAAATTAACTGCGTTTTAACCAATTTAAATAAAGCTACCAAATTATTACTGGTAGATAAAGCTACCAAATTATTACTGAACCAACATACTGCGATGATTCCCGTCAAGGTTTTTTTTGGATTGGTCAATTTCCCTTGGAGTTATTGCCCTTGATTTAATGAAAAATGCCCAAAAATGTCCGTCTGCAGCCATTTCTCAGTAACTATCAGATAGAATTTCATAAAGCGTGAAATTAACATGAACCAGCATACTGCGATAATGCCCGTCAATTTTGTTTTTTTTTAGATTCAGTTTCCCTTAGAGTTATTGCCCTTTAATTGTTAAAATATCCACAGATTTGTTCATAACAAACTAACCAATTGGTAGAATTTCATTAAACTTCTTTCATTCTTTTCCATGAATATTTTTTATAAACATGTGAAGTTGTGTAACCACACCTGGTCACCACCTTCCCTTGGTTGCACCCCCTCCCCCCCCCCCCCCTCCCCCACCTTCCAAAAAAAATCGTTCCTTTTTATTATTTTTTTTCAAATCCTCCATGAATATTTTATCAACATGAAAAGTTGTACCGTTCCCCCACCTCACTCTCCACTCGGTCATGCCCACCACCCCGATCATGCATCTGTTTTTTGTTTTCATTTTAAATTTTCCATCAATATTCATAAACAAGATGTGAAGTTTTGTACCCTCTCCTGGTCACCCCCGCTGCCCTTCCCCCCCCCCCCCCCCCCACCCCACCCAAAAAAAATGCATTCATTGTCTGTTAAAATGCTTTTTTTCTAATGAAATTATTTGCTTCTTAGTAACATCCTTAAGTTTTTGCCGGGTATATTTTTTGCCATTCCTCACCACAAATCCTTTCGGCGGGGATACCAATTCATTGAATTTGCTTGTTTATCTTTGTATCGCATTGTTTAAAACATCAAAAAACTTATACTGACGACAATGGATACATTAAATGAAATATGTCCCATATAAAACCCTGACGTTAATTTTATTGGACTATATTTACTAAGCTAGCTTCCTTACCAGGCCTGGTGTCTGCATTCGTATGGAAACACTCATATTTTGTATCTGTATAGGAGCGGCACGAGCAATTCCATCGGTGAGGCTGGCGCAGTGGATAGGTTTGCAGATTACGAAACCGGCTGAGCGGGTTGAGTTCTCAGTCTGGGCCGGAATTTCTAGAGATATTGTGTTTCTCATCCACCTAGTTAAGACCTTACGTGTATTGATGATTTTTACCAAACCCGTAAACGCACGTATGAGTGTAAACTCATATATGAGGCAGGACATAATTTCAGTTGAATTAATTGGGAAGAATTAACGATCGACTAGAGTGTCGAGGGACACACGTTGGAGACCGGGTGAAAATTACTCGTATCTGTTGCGATTTTCGCCACTCAGTGCTGTTTCAAGCTGGGACGTTGTCTGTTACTGATGCGCATGCTGATCTTGGCCCACACTGGTCGCAAAGCCTCGAAGTTTCCCGAAGGCCCATTTTCTCATTATGCAGCTCAAATAATCTTATGACGTTATCGACGTCGACGTTGTCGACGACTGCGCTAACTTGTGATGGTGCTTATCGAAGTCATTAAAGATGTTGCGATGACAACCAACTAATTGAACATTTGCAGTATAAAACTCAACATGATAGATATGTGCTTCTCATGTCAACCCCCATGTTGGACAAACACATTCGTAACACATTTTACCTGTTACGAATGCGATCGCATAGTACGAAATCTGTTACAAATGCGATCTGTTACGAATATGGTCCTACAGTGCTTCCAGGACGGATATAGACTGGTAGATACTACATACAACCTTTAATGAAAATTAAGAAATCATGTTATGATTAAAGGTTCTATAGTAATTTATAATATAAACACTTTGTTTGTGTACATTGGACTGTATTTGTTTGTCTGTTTGTTTTGCGTTTAACGCCGTTTTACAACAGTAATTCAGAAAATGAGAGCCGAGTAAACCGTGTAAGTGAAAGGGTAAAAGTTAGTTAGCAAACGGTATAAAAGGTAATGATCAGTATAAATACACAATATATTGTATAAGTAGAAATTCTCTATTATCTCTTTTTTTTCATTTTAAGGGGCCTCCGTGGCCAAGTGGTTAGGGTCGCTGATTTCAGATCACTTGCCCCTCACCGATGTTGGTTCGAGCCTTACTCATGTGAGGAAGGCATCCAGCTAGCTTACGGAAGGTCGGTGGTTCTATTCAAGTGCCCGTCGATGATGAAAGAATGCACGGAGGGGCACCCACCCGGGGTCTTCCTACATTATCAAAGCTGGAAAATCGCCATATGACCTATGCTTGTGTCTATGCGAAGTTCAACCCAGCAAAAAAGCTAATAGTTTTTATCTGTGAAGAAAATATACACATGGAAATGTTAATTTTGTTAAAAGTGGTCTTAAATGTTTTACAAAGTGGCTATTTATCGTGCATATTCCACCTTGTGACACAGTCATCAACTTTTTTAAAATAGCAAACTTTAACCTTTAATAAATATCTGATTCTTACACTACGATGCAGAACATTAAAAAGGTTATGATAACAGTCTTGATGAATATATTGCAAGAAATATTAAAATCTACAAGATGGTCCTTTGCAAACGTAGAACGTAACCAAGCAAATAATAGCACACTCAGTTTATGAAAGGTCATAAAATGTGACATAACATCTACTCTTACTTGCACAACCTTTAGTCTTTTGGTTTTGTAAAATATGAAGGAATAAACGCTTGATGTTAAAATTGTTCATGTCTTCATACTGGTATGTATTAAGTGATCATTTCCTTACAGGGCGAGACCAATGCATATTTAATCGTTCAAATGCTGTTTGAACGTTGAAGTTTACGCAGAACTGATGGAGAAATATGGCCAATTTTATAAATTTCCGGTCTTGTAAGTGTGTTTTAAAGGAATTTCTACCTGTTATATAACGAACTGAATGAAAACGATGGGTGCACCTGGAGCGCAAATTTTTGTCTCCGTTTCTTAGCACATGTGTCCATTTAGCTGAGATTTATGCCGTTTATTCAAACTCTTCTGTAGAGTTCGGCGGGGAAGGAAATATTTGCCAGTTTTTGACAGTATCGCATCATTTACAGTGCTTATCGGGAACTATTATTATTAATATATTTTTCTAAAGGGCTACCTCTTAAATCAAAATATTTTCATAGAATTATTCGGGTTTGTTTCAGAAAAGTCGGCCGAAAATCTAACGCAATGCAATTTCGAGTGTGTCGCTACACAACGCAATCAAGTCGGTAACTTTCTGTGTCTTACTTGAAAAGTCTTATCCGTCATAAAATGTCACTAGAACCTCACACGGAATAAATTTAAAACACTCTATATCATTATACGGATCCCGCCATTTCTAATATATGGCACTTTTGCATTTTTTGTTCACTTAACATTAGACGGACATTGTCAAAAAGAAATCTTACGGCAATTTATATGAACATCGAACAATATCATCAGCTAAATATTAGTTAGTACAAAATAAAACAAACATGATCCATGGTAAATAGTATTGATCAATTGTCTGTATCATGTTTTCATTCATATGCTTGATGTAGCGTTCATCTATTTTCAGAGAGAAACAAGAACGTTGAAAATGACGAGCAAAAAAAAACAAACAAACTTTTACTTGTCCTCCATGAAGCAAAAACGTCAAAATAAGCTTGTATGTTCGCCATTCAAAAATGACAAATGGACTAGCACGTATTGAGTGTACAATATACTGTCTAAAGGTTAGGGCTACGTTTAACATAGGTCAAATTGTCAACATTCAATGAGTGCGTACACTGAATGCGGCAGATTTAATGCCAACCATTATTTATTCGGTAAAGACTTGCTCTTTTCTCTTAATCACAAGTGCCATTTTATTATTGTATTCAGTAAACTATTAACGTACACATAATCCAACAATTATTGCATTTGGCTTAAAATTATATGCCGCTGTGTAATTAATATTTTCCTCAGGTAGACAACAAATGCAAATGGAAAAATTACATGTACATACGTAAAAGCACAAAACACGTGACGCACATATGGTATACGTTGACTTTTCGTTGATAGCTCAGCTCAATAAGGTAAAATCAAACAATCTTCGGGGGTAAAAATAATCACTTTCGGGAAAGACGGTGGACTAACATCAAAAATAAAGAACAGCCAGATGCAAATGTGACATCAGACTGAAAGATGAAGCCGAGATAGAATCATTTAATAGCTTATTTTCTGTTTTATTAGCATGCATGTTTAATCTGTATTTTGAAATATTAGAAGGAAGGGGGTGCAACTTCCATACTTCGCCCACCCCGGCTCCTACCCCTGTGGAACATTAAGCTAAATTTTCTTCTCTCCGGCTATCGATATAAGGCAGCTAGGTTATTGCGTCATTAGATTCTGTTTACAATAATGTGCATTCATATTACATGTATCACATAATAGTATAATTATCCTGTTGTATGATTCTGTGATGCCGCAAGTAAACTGCCTTCTGGAGTAAGACTGTGTTAAATTGTGGCTGTGATATATCAACACGTATTTTCCACGCACAATTTCGACGCACTTAGTTTAAATAACAAAATAACAGGCAAACAAACACAGAAGAACCATGATTGGGCCTGATTTTTCTTTAAACATCCAACATATTCATATCCCTATTACAAATAGCACCAGATCTAGGTACAAATGAAGTTAAATTTCAGCTCTCGAAACGGTCGCTAATAAAAAAACGGAAAGCCAGTGTGCCTCCTGAATACATGTATATGGTTAGTTCCTTGGTAACAGTGTACCAAAAGCATTCACCAGTATCATCTTTTCTTATGTAAAAACTCACATTTTATCTTGTACATCCGATGTGTAAGATGACTTGTGAATGAAAATATGCTACTTTAGTCAAATAGTACCTTAAAGAAATACAATCGTTTTATTTTTTCCTTTAGGTTGTCTGAAGAGTACAGCATACACACTGGTTGAAAGTATAATTGCAATATTCGGCACTTAGGTGTAATTGTTTTGCGTTAATTCTACAGAGCATCCTTACCATCTAAACAGTTACCCCGGAACCGGATATTTCCATGTGCAACTACGATCATTGAAATAGTCTTATAATCTGACAACAAGGAGAAGAATCATGCCAAGGAAAATGAAAACCCGTTCGGTCATTTATAGCACAGTTTTTTCTTTACTAATTCAAATTAACAAACTTGTGGGTACAAAAATATGTTCCAGATAATGCAATACTCAATGCAAGTTGAACGGAAAACTTTATTTTAGCAGGAAAAATAACTGTAAGTACATTCACATGAAATTTAGTGTGCATTAATGGTAAATATGAGGTTAACATAGATCATGAATGACATTTTATAAGAGAGTGACGGTCCGGCAAAGAAAGGTATCCATTTGACTATGTTGCATAGCGACCCACCTGAAACTGCGTTGCGATAGGTTTTCGGTCGATATTTCTGAAACAAATCTGAATAATTCTATGAAAATACACATGCTTTGTTTAAGAGACAGCCTTTTAGATAAGAAGTGTTTTAATAATTACTTGTTCCCGATAAGCAATATATATGATGCGATATTGTCAAAATGTCAAAAACTCGAGAAAAAAAAATCCCCCCCCCCACGCCCCGCCTGGCTGTACAGTAGTGCTTGAATAAACGACACAAATCTCAGCTAAATGGACACATGTGCTAAGAAACGGAGTCATTTGCACTTCAGTAGACTGGCATCAGTCGTTAGAGTCATTAAATGTAAAGCACTTGGCCATAAAATCAATCCTCTTTGATAGCACATTCTAAAAAATTTACAATATCTCTAACCTCTGACTCTGTTGAGATGAGCCTAGAGAGAAAATGTTTTTTTCTTGGAAAATATTAGTGTCAGTATGAAGAAAGAATAAACTTTATTACAGATAACTTGATCTCAACGGACTTTGTAAGTCTAGCACTTCAGGTGCACCCATTATTTTCATTCAATTCTGGTGGAAATTCCTTTAAATCATACATACAAGACCGGAAATTTTTAAATTCGGCCATATTTCTCCATCTGTTCTGCGTTAAATTCATCGGAATCACTTGATCTGATAAAGCTATAACCCGTGTGTTAACAGCGCAAACATGTATGGACGACTTGCAAATGTACGAAAAGTCTGCAGTATTTGTAGGACTAAAGATACACACACTGCTGAAATTTCTGAGACATCGTATGATTTCTTTATTCACGTCATTTCAAAACATTTCCCAACACAATTTTATCATTGTTTACAGTACCTAAAATGGATTAGACCTCTTTAATTCTCCATTAAAAGCAAATATATTATTTCTGATATATAATTTCTGAATTAGTGGTAAAATTTTCTAACTGATAAATGCAGTGTTGCTTTAAGCAGACGAACTGTTTGGTTGAATTCGTTTACTAAAAGTTGTAATTAGATTCTGTTATTTGTCTGACATTTATATCTATCTATTTGAAAGAAAGACACATTGTATCTCATACATGTGTATCACAAATCGGTTTATCACTAGACATAATGTTACTACAGTAGTGTGTGAATACCTGTAGACGAAATAATAGATCAAAAACTTCCATTATGAATGAACTACTAAGACATTTGAAATACATACAAAACAATGCATGAAAACAATTCTGAGTATATATTTAAGCACATTGTAACTTATTTAAGCCTCATTCTTCTGTTTCATTTCAATTCTCTTTTCTACGATGACCTTATACGGCTTGTAGATGAGACCATTTGCACCGCCAACTTGCGCTAAATCCGGGCACTTCCCAGAAATCATTCTCCACTTATAACGCTGCATCAAGCTTGCAAATATCAAATGCAGTTCCGGTTTTGCTACGAATTCACCGAGGCATACTCTTTTTCCCGCTGAAAATGGCAACCAGTTCTTTGGTTTAGGTCCCAGCTTTCCATTCTCGTCTAAAAATCGTTCTGGAATGAAGCGATCAACATCGTCCCAAGCGTCTGGGTCATGATGTAGGGCCCAGTGATTTATTATAACAGTTGTACCCTTTGGTATCCTGTAACCAGCTTCATGAAAAAGAAATTATTAACTATGTATTTGTTATAGTTTCGTAATGTTTATCGGTCACGATAGTCCATGAATTAATACAACCATACCCACGACTTTGTCCGTGACAAAATGGAATAAATAACAGTTCGGCTCCAATAGTACTCGCATGTTTTTCTTCATAGTCTATGACAAACATTTTAAAACGGTTCAAAGGCCAGTTTGTTTATCAGCTCCATTAAATTTTATGTGCAATTTGAAATGAAAAGATATTTACTAAATACAATTAAAATAAAATAAATTCATTTAATTATTTAAAGCAGTGTTTGGTTACTTTTTCTCTTTATGTTAAGAGTTGATACAAATAGAATAATTAGTTGGAACCTTATTTGGAAATAGACTGTAATTTTAAAACTGGAGCTTACCAACTTCAGTGTCACACAAAGTCATATGTGGTAATCCTAATGGAGCTACTGTTCCCAGGCGCATGCTTTCATGCAACACAGCTTCCGTGTAACCAAGATTAGGCCTGTCATTAATGCCAGGGAGTTTATCCCTGCCTAAAATCAACACAAGCATGACTTAACAGATATTTTCTATTGTTTTGTTTACTCGGACTACTAAAATCATAACAACAATGTTTCTTATTACTTTCAACCTTGCAAAAAAGGGTTAATCATATTTTTTAAAAACGACATGTTTCTAGCCCAAATTATAAGAAAAACATGCTCTGGTAAATCTTTAATATTGTTAAATTCGGAATCGAACAAATGGAATGCCTAGAAATATAAGAATGATGAACTACAGGGATGAAATACCTTACCAACAACTCTGTCAATTTCTTCTTGCACCTTTTCTTGTATGTCAGGAAAGGCCACCATGTGAAGTATTGCACCACTCAAGGTAAATCTTGACGTGTCTATACCAGCTATAATAGATTAAATCCCAGTCTGATTTGAAGTTTACCAAATACGACATTTCATGTAGCTGGTGCAAATGTGTATAACACCCTTTTTGCGTGTGTTGAATAAAAAAAATTCAGATATGCATTATTGAGACTCCAGTTACTATTAGCCGTTTTTTTATCATATTTTTACAATATGTACTTCGATCATTTTGAAACAAATTTTCGCTGTGAAGACACTTCAAAATATTTAAGTTAGCACAGACATCTTTCTAGACATCGCTGTAAAATTAAAGGCATCAGTGGCCCTACTGGGCGAAAGAGTATGCTGAAAAATAAAGTCTAAAATAAAAGTTTTTGGAATAAAAAATCTCTAATCATCAAACATATTGGTAGTCTTAAAATTACAGAAGATCATATTTTTCAACAAGATATAAACTGGAAGACACTCTTGCAACCAAGTTGAGGATGACATCAGAACTGTAACATGCTTTTCAACATACAAGGTTTTGAGCAGATTTTGTCAATCTGTTACATGAAACGCTTTGGTAAGTAAGTTTCATTGAGCTTTCGTATTCATTTACCATAAATGGAAACGGTAAATACAATGAACACTATTTATAATGATCATTTCATTTTAAGACAATTTCATGCCATTGCGTAGTGTGATACCACAGAGTAAATTTGATGTTTTATTGCCATTTATATTCCCTTACTTACATTTTAGTTTAGGTCCGTGAAGATAACGTTAGTTTAAAGAGCAATAACGGTTATGTAAACCTTGAATTTCTAAAAGTTAAATCATCGTAAGCAAAGGAATTAACACACAGCAGATTCAAAGGAAACGGTATGAAAGTCGAAGTTTCAAGACATTTCTGATATCGTGAAATCTGGATGGAAAATAAAGTTCTCTGTGTTTCTGAATAAAACCAATTCGTAACTTGTATAAATGAGCTTTTGTGTTTTGTAATTCAGTCAAAATACTGTTCATTGCTCATTTTATGGCTGGTGTTATTCAACTATAAACTAAACATGAAAGTCATATACAAACCACACAAATAACGGTCTGCACTGTAAGTACGTAGCATTATTAATTTACAAAATGTGTCTATTATACCATAATCCATCAGTTTGATAGTATTTAACTTGTAGCATTGTATTAACACTTTTCGTTCAGATGTCTAATTACGGTTTATTCCATACAGTTGCCGGCAGTTTGATTTTGTTTATTATGAAAAGGTTTGCTCTCGTCTTGATATGGATTTCCTGGACAGCGTATACCCCGTATTCTGTCACCAACAAGCTGTGTAACTATTAGAGACCACAGATGTCATGCTTTGAGTAACTTGTTTGCAAAGAAATTTTAGAATCAAAATTGTGATTCATCGAGTAAAGGAACAGTGCCCAATCAGTTGCAGAGATACTGACGGTGTTAGATAGCTGTTCAGACCCATCTCGGTAATTTGATGTTTTCTTGATACGAAGTGAAAATAGCGAAGACTGTTTTCTGTTACTTTGCTTTCCTTCGATAACATATTGGAAAGCTGAATATCAGCTAGTCTAAAGGGAAACAATTTCTAGATGATATGCCGTGTTATGTGTTATTTAAATGCATCTTTTTAAAATCTAAATAAGACTATTCATGTGGAACATATTTGACTCTTGCGAATGAAATGATCTAAATCAAAACCAAGATTATGTCAGAAATAGGTAGTTTTGCATTGTTGTTTAGCCAAGGAGTCTATTTATTTTTTGGTTTGCTAAATGTGACTTTCTATTTCATTTTCATACGTTATCGTCGGCTATATGTACAGTTTGTTTGTCTTAAAAGTGAATGTTAATATTAATCAAAATAAGGTCTACCATTGCCTAAACGAGTTCTGTTTCGGCTATTATACTGAACAGTAGCATTATAAACACAGACATGCTGGCACGCTTTTTACAGACCGCTGTTAAAAATTGCAATATACTGGAAAGAAATACAGTTCACACAATATTTACTTCAAAAAAAACTATTTTAGAGGCGCCATGTTACCTAAATAGTGTACACCCTCTCCAGTCCCCATCCTAAAATACCTTTCTTAATAAGAAAAGAAAATATAAACTGAACACATACACCGATTAAAACTTTTATACCGTAAAGTAGGTTCAGCGTGCCGGTAACGAGTATTTTTATTGTTTTACAATAACAACATGTAATGAATCTCACACTTTGGTAGTCACCTTTGTAATGATATGAATGAAGCATCTTTTGTAATGTTATGTGTAATCGATGTTTTGACCTTTTCAAGAAATAGAAGATCTTTTGAACAATATGCTTATGTTTGACAAATACACATGTAAAGAAATTGAACACGAACATTTAAACAGTGTACCAAAATAATTAGTTGCGTTTTATGAAGAGTACTCATTAATTTCATTCATGTTTATTTTATATCTATGATATAATTAAATTGTTACGGATATTGTTTCTGTGTATATTATTAATTTGCTGGACTTCAGTGAATTCGTCATGAAAGTCAAAATAATTTCGATGCAGTGCTCTATGGTTGGGTATTTTTGGTTAATGCCGTTTTGAGAAATATAACTATATTGTTGTACATTTGATAAGCCATTTTGTCATTAAATCGCAATTCTCTGTTTTATAGATGATAAAATAGGTCCGCGATGGAGATCATGGCAGTTATTTTTTAAAATGTACTTGAAATAAACTAAAAAGTTATATTCATGCTACTCAAAGAACGTTTTCGCAAGGCTGTGTATGAACTGAGCATACAACTTTTAATCTAATGAAGAACAGGCATTTAACATTTTAAATACACCAGAGACATTACTTTAGCATGAATGTCTAGGCAAGGCCCTTTTAAAGGCAATTCTAACTGGAGTCAAACTAGCTTGCAAATGCTTAAACAACTTAGGAATGTCAATGTCCATTTTTTAAACCAAATAAATTTTTACCAAAGAAAATATCGGATAGCGTCTGCACCAGATGTTGGTCGGTTAGCGACTTCAGTTTTTCTGCACCCTCTTCTTCCATAGCTTCCATACGGGCTAAGATAAGAGTGTCTGTGAAATGACGGACGTTGTCTGGAAAATGTATATAAGGTTATTATGCATGCGTGTACAAAATATGAAATATTTAAGTTTTAATGCTTTCCATGTCAAGTGATATGATTCGTTCAGGAGAGAAATTTGACAATTTGTTTTCCCTAGTCCGTTATAACTGAGTGCGTATCTGCCAGAAGCACTGTTTCAACAACTGTCACGCGGCTTATCTAGTACCACTTGTCATAATCATATCAGTTTTCTTTGAAAGCAAGATAATACATTCTTGTAAAAGGCTTGCTTCTCCATTTTGATTTCATATGTTACGCATACCTTTATCAAATGTTTTCTCAGCCTCTCTCAGTTTGTTAGTTAAATAACCACTGACCACGTCTTCCAAGAATTCTTCTATCATCTTAAACGTGTTTGACTTGTAGACATATTTAAGTCCTGGAATAAAATCTTCCCATGTCCCTAAGCCAAGATCTTTGAAAGCATTGTCTTCCTTCTCAAGAATGTAGTTGACTTCTTTATCCTTAAAGCTGTACCTATAAGTAAAATATGGGAGAAAAAAAGGACAAAAAAAATCGAAAGTGTACTTACTATATGACAAACATCTAGAAAATACTTTTATTTTCAATAATTCTATGGAGATCGATGATCTTGGACGCCGTAAATTGCTATGTAGACATAAACTGTGGAACAACATCTTGCACATATTGGCCGATTTAAATAAAAATTAGACATCATTTTTAATTAACCATTGCATTTTTTAAAAGATGAACGCCGATAATTATAAACATACATACATTCATTAACCCTAACGGTTAAAATAAGGCTACACTAAAGGCATAAGACAAATAATCAGTAAATCTCAAAATTCCGACAGTACACTTTGAACACATCGAATTGGGGAATATCAATGTGCAATATCTCCACTACTTTCTTGCAACTTTCTTGAAACACAGCTGATATTCTACCAATCCTGTTCGGAAAAAGACGTCTTCTAGCCCGTATATTGGTAAGTTAATTTAATCTTCCAGATGACTCAACTTGCCCATAACGGCCAGCCCCAATTTTGACATATTTTGTGACTTTTAGCTTTTGGGTTACCTTATTACTTAGTGAATTACGTACAATTGTTATCGTTGCCAAGTGTAAATCTTTTTACAGGCGACTATAATACATCCACTGTGAAATAGATAAGTTCACGCAAGCCGCATTGCAACGGTTTGTGAATGATTACTTAGAATAACCTGGTTTAACTAAAAAAGTTTGAATGGCCGGATAATCATAAAGTTATATCAAGATTGCTGGAGATAATTGACAAACGTTATGAGGCATTATTTAATCACTTAGGAAAACGCTCATTTACTATATTATACAGGAAGATGTATGAATATCACGGCCTCAGTGGGAAGCGAAATTGGCAATATCTTTACTTTATATGCTTATCGCCGATTAAAAACATCTTATGTGCGTCAGGTGCCGTCATATTATGCTTTCTATATTATCATGTTATATTTATTGTTCATGTACAGCAAACAATGTCATTTAAATGAATTCGCCATTGTTAAAGTTTTGCTGAATTATAGAGCATGTATGGAGTATGCTTATTCTACGTTACTTTGGGGCAACCCTCGTATGTCAAAACGTTCCTCCAAAACAGGTTAACGTTAATAGCGTCCCTACAGGCATTCTAAACAGATGATAACGTTAATGTTATACCAGCTTTCCTTAAAAAATAATTAGCGTTAATAGCGTACAACATACTTTCCTCCGAAACAAAGTCCTGTGAGTATATTTCCAACTATAAAGTTGATATATTCTGACGGATCGAACTCTCCAGATAGTTGGTCAATCTCAAACAAGGTTGTTTCGACTGCATCATGAACTCGATTTTGTAAAGCATCACCTTGCATATAATGACTAGTGGATAGAAAAAGGTGAAAGCTTATTTTATAATTGTTTGTTTTTGCACAACAATGATCCAAGACTGTACAAGGAAAATGACATAAAAATATAATATTAAGAATAATTAATTTCACAAACAGCCATCTGCCGAAGTAATAGACTTAAAGGCTTATCTTGGTTAAAATAATTATTATGACACCATTTTAAAACAACAATAAAATCCCTTATCTGTTGAAACTCACCGTAAAGCTTTCGATGCAATTTTCCTGTGAAGCTTCCATGTTGGGCCATGGTCGGCCATGGCGATGTCTTTTCCTCCGTAGCTAAATGCGTCGACTTAAAGTAGGAAAAAAACAATTCATTTTAGTAATAACCATTTCTCATCATATACGAATACACCTGTGCCGTCATTATGTATACGTAAATTTTCTTACGAGAAACGGACATTCTTAAATTGTGATGGGTCATGCATCCAAAAAGTTCTTATTACTGGTTGCGCTTCGTACCTATGATTTTCATATAAATACTTCCAAAGAAGACAATTGAATTAATGAAAAAAACATACTAGAAGGTGAATGCTGCCGTCCAGCAAAATCTGTTGACCTTTTCACAAGCACTTCCATTGCAGTTTCTAGTGTATTCACAATCACAGTTGGAATAGGCCCTGCAATATTTTCAAGATATAATGTTACAACGAGCGTTCATCGTATAATGCAACTATGATTATTGGATTTATTTGTATATCATTTTTTTTTCAGGTAGACTCATCCGGTTCTACTGATAATCGAGTCTTGGTTGCAGTTGACCCAACGGCAGTTACTGTTTAGCCGAGTTACAAACAAAACAGTCACACCAGATCAGCATCTACAGCCATAGACTTATTATATTTCTGGAATATTGTAGAAGAAATATTTTTAAACAACGACTTCCTAATAGCATTTTTATTTAAAGCAAAGTATCTATTTATTGTTACATTCATAAATAAAATTTGTTAAAACATAATTAAGAATAAAGATGCCTAAGGCATGTCAAACGTTGCTAAATTATATATGTATGTTATTATTATTTTATGTTTGTTATTGTTATTCAATGTCGTGTCATTCATATTTTAAGTGTTACCATTGTTATTCTATATGTCGTTATTCTTATTGTATGTTTGATATTCTTATTGTAAAAGACGTTATTGTTGTTGTATATTCATTATTGTTTTTGTAAGTTTGATATTCTTATTGTATGTGGGATTTCCCGCGATATAAATAGCACAGCGACGCTATACAAATTATACAATCACATAATATAGAATAAGAATGACACGTTTTGTAAATAGAATCGTCAGATATTCAACAACAATGATGACTTTTACCATAAGAATATCGAACGTACAATAAGAATGACGACATATACAGTAACAATGGTATTACTTAGAATATGAATGACACGACATTGAATAACATTATCAAAGATAAAATAAGAATAACGAAATATAGAATAACAATAATGACTTTTACCATAAGAATATCGAACATACAATAAGAATAACGACATATACAATAACAATGGTAAGACTTAGAATATGAATGACACGACATTGATTAACAATATCAAAGATACAATAAGAATAACGAAATCTAGAATAACGATAATGACTTTTAAAATATGAATGACAAGGCAGTGAATAACAATAACAAACATACAATAATAATAACATACATATATAATTTAGCAACGTTTGACATGCCATAGATGCCCAAAAGTCCAGTTCAGAATGAAAGAACAATGCTTATGGGTATAGGTATCCAGTTGTAGAACGACCAACTGGCGCTTTTGTGGTCATTTATGATCACAGGCTTTACAAATACTTCAAAAATAGATTTTAAAAAGACTATGTTTATTGACCAGATACAATCCTCGATTACTATTAATGATCAAATGTTGCGAACACTATTCTTATCATTCAAGTTTCAAAGGCTCATAATGCCTTTGTTTATAATGGGGCGGCCTTAATTTTTGTTATAAGAATAAAATATACAAATTTCTTCTAAAATTCTGTTTTCAGTAATTGTTTTATTGAGTATTTGTCAAAGGTTTGAACACTGATTAACACAGTAGGAAATTATATCTAATGCTTTGTTTCTGATTACCTCCCTTTAGGTATTGAAAATATTCATTTCTGACCATGTGCTTATGTATTACATCTATTTCGATCGTTATTTCATTTGGTCTTAGCCTTCTGAAACTTTAAGGTGTGATTATCGATGAAATATACAAACTGAATATACCTTACATGTTCACATGTCTTATGTTTAAGCATCATGTGATCATTGGAAACAAAGACAAGCTGATTAATGTCCCCCGCCTTTTTCGAAGAAAAAAGGGAACATAGAACATAGGCTGCGTCCTTCCGTCCATCCGTCCTTCCGTCCTTCCTTCCGTCAATCACACTTCGTGTCCGGTCCATAACTCTGCCATCCATGAAGGGATTTTTTAAATAACTTGGCATATGTGTTCACCATAATGAGACGACGTGTCATGCGGAAGATCCAGACCCTTAGCTCCAAGGTCAATGTCACACTAAGAGGTCCAAAGTTAACAGGGTCTGTTTCGTGTCCAGTCCATAACTCTGCCATCCATGAAGGGATTTTGAAATAACTTGGCATAAATGTTCACCATAATGAGACGACGTGTCATGCGGAAGATCAAGACCCCTTGCTCCAAGGTCAATGTCACACTAAGAGGTCCAAAGTTAACAGGGTCTGTTTCGTGTCCAGTCCATAACTCTGCCATCCATGAAGGGATTTTGAAATAACTTGGCATAAATGTTCACCATAATGAGACGACGTGTCATGCGGAAGATCAAGACCTCTAGCTCCAAGGTCAATGTCATACTTACAGGTCAAAAGTTAACAGTGTCTGTTTCGTGTCCGGTCCGTAACTCTGCCATCAATGAAGGGATTTGAAAAAGTAACTTGGCATAAATGTTCACCATAATGAGACAACGTGTCATGCGCAAGACCTAGACTCCTAGCTCTAAGGTCAAAGTCATACTTAGAGGCCAAATGTCAGATACAGGAATGACTTTGTCCGGATCATTTTTTCTTCATTCGTGGATGGATATTGATGTAACATGGCAGAATTGTTCATTAACATGAGACGGAGTGTCATGCCCAAGGTCCAGGTCCCTTATTTAGAATTACTTCCCTTTGTTGTAACTATAAATAGCCTATATTGTAACTTTTTCATTATTGGCTAAAGGGAAAAATCGATACCACTTTTCTGTAGTACAGCATGCATGTTAAATCCAATTTTTATGTGTTTTTTGACCTATCGCTACCTGATAAAGATTTTTGTGTGGACTTAGATTTTTTTATTTTATGATAAACGTCCCTTTGTTGTTATTATTAATAATATATATAGGGAAAAATCAAGACCATGTTTCTGTGGTACAACATAGATATTACTTTCAAGTTTTAGGTCTATTTTAAGGTATCTCTGTCTACTAAACTTATACAGAATATGTTTTACTGTAACAGCTACTTGATGTGCATCTATTGTGACATCCTGGCACTCTTGTTATTTTTTATTTATGCTAAGATGCTGTATTGGCATACAGTATGTTTTGTGAAAAATGACCTTAGGCGGGGGACGTTGGCAACTTTGTTACAAATTCTTGTTGATTACATGATCGCAGGTTAAATGTTATACAAGAGATCACAGAGTGATTCTGGCGCCCACCATTGAGTCATTTTTGAATGTTCCAAATTTCAGGACTAGTTCAAAATCCTGAAAGTAGGTAACTATGTCAGAATCCAGGTAATCACAGTCCTTGGATCCAGTGATCTCTAATATCTATTGGTAATTTTGGCTCCATACAAGGTACTTACATACCAGATACCAAAAAGATTGGTCAGTATATGAATGTGCTATGAGCAAAGCACAAATATGTCGCTAGATCAAAATCAAGGTCAAAGTTCATTTTGGTACACAAAACTGTGCATGCGTTCAATGCATGTGGTCCAAATTTGGAAGCTGTACCTTGAGAAATGTGAAAGTAGGTCACTAGATCAATTTCAAGGTCAAAGTTCATTTCGGTACACAAAACTATGCACGTGATTCAAATTTGAAGGCTATAGCTACACAAATGTGAAAGTTGGTCACTAGGTCAAGATGTTGGTCAACTCATATTAAGGTTCATCTAACCCCTCAAAACTATACATGTGGTCCAATTTGAATGCTATAGGTTAAAAACAAAAAAAGTAGGTCACTAGATCAAAATAAGTAACCTTGACCCTAAACAAGGGAGATGACACTATTAATGAGTTATATGCAAAATTTTCTTATTACGGAAACAGAGAATGCACATATAATTACTTATATTATAACTACATGTAATAATTAAACTCATACCCTAAACAAGAGAGATGACACCATTAATGACTTATATGCAATTATTATTTTTTTCTTATTATGGAAGCAAAGAATGTACATATAATTACTTATATTATAACTAATTAATAAACCCAGAAATGTGAGTACTAAACACATTAATCATCAATCTGCTAGGGTAGTCCATTCACTGATGTGGTGTAACAGGAAAATAATGAACAACTTGAATCATTATCTCATTAGTGTCTGCAGACTTTATGACCTTTCTACAGGTAAGGCCATAAAACCCAGTTAACTACTTGGTGGGCCACTGGACATAAAATTTTGTTAGAAATCAAAATAAGCAAAGGGCCATAACTCACTCAAAAATTGTTGAACCAGTCTGAGTTTCAGGGGGACACAACTAGGGTACCAATACATCATTTTGACAATATTGTCGAAATCCGACCAGTAGTTTCTGAGGAAATGCGATAAAGAGAAATTGTTTACGGACGGAAGAACGGAAGGACGACGGACCACGGACGCAGAATGATTTGAATAGCCCACCATCATCAGATAATAAAAAATACGTGATCAGCGTCAACATAGACAAACTGAATATTGATTTGAGAAATAAAACGTCCCATAGTGTGATTTGTTCTTGAATAAAATCTTTGCTTGGAGTTTAAATGTAAAGGAATTATATCACATATATCACAAGGGCGCAGTCCGACTGATATAATGATGCGCATCTAAACAAGAAAAAAATGATAAATCGCTGTTTGAGATATATTATTTCGATTCCAACACGTTATTTAGGATTATTGTGTACATCTTTCATGACATCCACCAAATATCTGCCGTTTTTCAGCGCGCCGCTTTTATGTTTGACGATATGATGTAATAATTGTGACGTACAAAAATGAATTGTTGCGTAATAATACACAATCACAATTTTGAATAGGAAAACGAATCAGGTTGTGTTAGAATACATATTGACAGCTTTATGGTTTTATAAAACATATGTTAATTATTGCCGATAGTATATATACAATTTAAGCCCGCCCGCTTAGCTCAGTAGGTAAGAGCGTTGGTCTACGGATCGCGGGGTCGCGAGTTCGATCCTCGGGCAGGGCTTGTGTTCTCCGTGACTATTTGATAAACGACATTGTGTCTGAAATCATTAGTCCTCCACCTCTGATCATTCATGTGGGGAAGTTGGCAGTTACTTGCGGAGAACAGGTTTGTACTGGTACAGAATCCAGGAACACTGGTTAGGTTAACTGCCCGCCGTTACATGACTGAAATACTGTTGAAAAATGGCGTTAAACCCAAAACAAACAAACAAAATATATACAATTTAAACTGATTATCGATTATATTTTCATATGTATCATGCTATATAGACCAAATGTGATCAGCTAATACATAGATTACATGCTCACAGGTTTAAAGTAATATTGATCATATGCGATCGGCGGTGTAATTTTCATAATGAAATACCACTTACCTGTGCCGACTGTTATCACCGGTCCGAATTTCTTTGACCATTCAAACGCTTGCTCGTGCAGCTTAGCTTGATCTATTTCTATAAAAATGGATTCAGTGTATTACACACATGTTTGAGTACAAAGTTTATGTAGAATCAAATACAAGTCATAAGGTTAAAACTAGTCGAAAAAGAAAACGTTGCAATAATCATGTCAGGCCGGTAAAGATTTTACTTCAAACCATGTAAGGATGACTTTTATCACTAGACTTTTAATTATTTAACTTAATCGGACAGTTACAATGCCGAAATAATAAATTTCATATGGCGTACAGTATGGCCGCCACATAATGACTACATATAACTGCAATATAGCGGATTCTAAATCTTACGCAATGCATTTCCTAGGAGAGGGAGTCCAGAGGGTCCTGGTGGATACTTGTACTTCCACTTTTGTATCGCCCAATACACGATGAGCCCGGCAACCAGACCGACAATACACGTGCTCGTAACGGAACCATGAGGCAGAAATTCCAACATGTCAGTGATTCGCTTCATTCTTTATTAGAAAATTATATCATTTAGAAATTTATATCATTATTTATTAATCGGTATTGTTATTCTTCTTACCAATCCCATTTGCCTAGTTAAGCATGCAGGATGAAGAACTATGGGTCCTTGCTTTGGGAGTTCAATCCCCGGGCGAGGCGTATATTCGCTGTGACAGACGTTGTGTCCGAAACCATCCGTCGTTCATCAATTTTTCATAGCACTTGCAGAGAACAGGTAAGTACTAACTGCTTTAGACTTCAGACACACTGTGACGTAAACTGTACGCCATTACATAGCCTTAATACTTATGAAGCGCGGCTCTTAACCAAAAACAAGGGGAAAAAACAGCTCTCTGAAGGGTACATTACATACCTTGCACGATTTCTTGTAAGTTGCGAACTTGTCAGCATGTGGAAGTCTCGCGCACAGAAATCTGATAAGCTTATAAGGTTAAATTACTATTTGTTTTTCTTCAATGATAATAAGAGGAATTGTCGTCGTTGCTTATATAGGCATTTATATTGGGTTTGTTAGTTATGCTCGTAAAATAATCAATGTGCAATTTTTTGTCAAATAAATTATTGTTTGGATAAAATTCCTGTCTCCTAAAAAGTTCATTTTGGGTCTAAAAATGATGACAGTCAAAACAGAAACGGTCATCCATTCATACAGTTACAGCTCATATTTGCGAAAAAAGTAACATTTCTCATTAGTACTAACGTTTACGTCTAATATCATGCTATAGAATATACGCATGCGCCCCAAGTCAGTCACGATATGACAGTTAACACTAGGTGGGCAATAATCATTTAATAATTTATTTTAATCTCTAAAACGTATTTCATGAATACGAAATCTAACTATTTTCACTGCATATGCAACTGAATTGACAGCATGAAATGCAAAGAAGTGAAGTATGCACTAGGTGAAACTATTCGCCTATTTTTTTCAAATAATAATACCTTTGTATTTCAAAATACTCAAGGCAACAGTGGAAACTCATTTAACCCTTATCATGCTGGACACGATTGATTCTGCCTTTGTGACCAGTGTGGATCATGATCAGCCTGCGCATCCGTGCGAAATTTAGAAGGGTTAATGCTAGTAACTTCTCCCGATAGTTTGACTGCATAATACGTGAAATGAACACAAATTACAAACATTTGAAATGAGCTCCCCTCCCTTCCCCGCCCCCAAACCCCCCCCCCCCCCCCCCCCCCCCTCCCCGTTTCCATAAAAAACTTGGTTAGTACCGAAAAGACTGAGACTTCAAATGCCTTGTGCAGTAAATTTATGACGTCAAATGTACATTTTAATGCATTACTAACCCATTGTAAAGTGACTTCTATGATCAGCCAACTGATTAACATGAACAGAAAACACTGAGTCCTTTTACAAAAAAAAAGAATCATCACGCACACGCACAAACGCAGTTTTTTTTTTCATAGAGGGAGTAACTTTTATATAGACGTAATTATGTTGGCTTATGGGTAGAATTTCAGGTTCCTGTGTCTTAATTTACACATTTATGTTTCGTCCAAAAATGTAATATTTCAGCTTTGTAAGCTCCATTTAAAAAGTTTACGTGCGTTTGCGTAACAAGATGAAACTCAAAAATGAATATTTGAGCCGTGCAATGAGAAAATAAAGCTATGTAATCAAAATGATAAAACATAAACTTACTTTGATAGATATTCCTTACTGTACTCACTATTGAATTAAAATCTTGCGCCGTGATATTTATACCGTTACAGGTTGCGTGTGCTTTTTATTGACCCTGTCAACGTGTGTGCTTTTTATTGACCCTGTCAAATTGTGTGCTTTTTGTTGACCTTACCTCACTGTGTGCTTATTATTGACATTTGTCTGTACTACATAAACACTGCGGTCAATACAACAAATATAAAGAAAACCATTAATACAAACGTTACTCAATAAAGCATAAAAAAGAATGTTGCTTACTTTGAAAATTTGCAACGCAGCCTTTGAAAGTAGACATATTTCAAAGAAATTAATAAACAGTCATGTTTGTGGTTAATTTATGTTAGGTCGCCAACTCCAGCAAGATAGTAAAAATAAAGCATCTTTGCATGTAACCGCTGAAACCACGCCCTTAATAAAGAATCTATCTGCCCGCTTCAACTCATTAAAATTGAAAATGCCTGTTAATGAACAGTATGTTTTAAGTCGTTTACTTCCAGAAATTATGCAGCATATTTATGAAAGATACTATTATGACCCCTTTCTTTAAGACAAACTTCAACACTTCTATCTTTATATTTATAGTAAGACTATCACGCAATAGATATCATTTCATTATTATTATTTCACCTTATAACAACTCTATCTTCTTTTACTAACCCTTTTTCGTCTTTATTTTTCTTAACAATAAATACTGAACTGACAATCTTTGTACATTTGTTTTCAGATAACATAATGACAACATTTTTTTTTCTTTCAAGTCCCATTTAAGCTATAAATTTATAGTATGTCTACAAGTTAATTGTCCGCGAAGGAGAAGAATTCTATAAGACTTGTCTTCCATTCTTATCCTTTCCTAAGTTACGATATTCACTGTATGACTATGTATCAATGTATAGAATCTATGTTTACTATTTGGGAATCAATATGTTTAAACTAAAGATACTATTTGTGTTATGACGCAAGGTTTCGCTTATTTTGGTCGTTACAACTTGATATTTCCGTTGTAATGGGCACTGTCTCTGATTCTGATTTTCTGACGTACGTACTATTGCACAATGAGAATTAAACCCAGATTAAAAAGTAGGGAAAGGCAGTTGAACATGTAGGATGTCATTTACGTCACGAGTTTATTTTCTATATCGTAAATAATCAACATGTAAACAGATAGTTGAACATCTAGATCGCTATTGACGTCACAAGGTCATTTTCTATATTGAATTTACTAAACTCACTACACAATTATAACATGGCGCGGGTGAACATGTATTCTTTGTAATGCCTATTTTCATGTCAATAAATGTATACTAAACTTTTATAAAATATTTATTCAGAATGAGATATTAACACTGATTACAGGTATCGTCCAGTCCAGTTAACCGCATTTTAAATAAATTTCTATAATACCGTACAATTATCATCACAACCCTTGGACTACTCATCTCCGTGATTTTTTATGCATTAAAGACCCACCAGAGAAAAAATGAAATTGTTCACGTTTTTTATCGTCTGCTATTTTTGTTTCCAGTTCCCGGGTAGTTATTTTACCGCGTTTTCTCCTTGCAATTCACGATTTTCTCATGATTTCAGTGCACTATTTAAGTGATTGTTTACTGACGATTCTCCACTCGAGGTTGAATATTTGAAAGCATAACAAGTATTTTGATTATTTGTTTATTCCCTCCCACCCAGACTTAAAGACATGTCGAGTTTCTTGATAGTAACTGCTGATGGCATGTAGCAGTATTCGAAAATTAAAGGCAAATTTGACTTTGTGACTGTGATTTAAACAAGAGTATTTATTAAGTTCTAGAGAGATTCCTCAGGTTAGCCAGTACATCACCTATAAGTTCTTATAGAAAATAAGGTTCACAATTACGTATCTTAAAGGCCTAGATTTTGGCAGTGGGCCAAGGGATTTCTGTCTTCACCAGCACAGTTGGGGGCTAATGACCATCACAGTATGGTTCCAATAAACAAGGGTCATTGTTTATTGGAGAGTCAGTCTACCTTACAAGTGTATCAGTTAGTGAGAAAGGGAAACAATATTATTTATTTTAAATTAATGAATAATTGATAACATTTAAAGTTATAACCAGTTTCTTTTTGGCATTTCTCTGTAAAGAAAAATATTGTTGATCAAACACAATAATAAAATAAAGTAATTCATAATAATGAAAATGAGAGACTTACTTAAAGAAATATGCAAGTTTTTATTTTTTTCAAATTCTGTCTGGAGAATTGTGATATTTCAGAAAAATGTGACTTTCGCTCATCTAAAGCTGGCAGAATACTGTAAATAACATTTGTCTAAAATTGAAAACAGTATGTGCATTTCAAAGTTACAAAGCAAAGCATGAAAAAAGTCCCTTTTGGCAACATACTGAAAATGAAAGTCGAGTATAGATGGAACACAATAATTTTATATCATATTTTTTGTCAGCACAAAGAATTCATGAAGTTTCCACTATACTTGTGTTTTATCATCATTACTATTTTCAATATTATTTCTGTATCTTTTATCATCCTAAATGTAATATAATAATAATAATAATGATAATAATAACAATCATGATTATATTTATAACTATAATTATTATTATTATTATCATAACATTAAAGTAATAGTTATTATCATCTATATAATATCTAAATAATAATTATTATTATTATCATTCCACATTCACTGAAGAAAAATTAATTTCTTTCAGCTCCACTGCACATATCTTCATGGTCTAGTTGGGGTCCCTGCTGTGCTAATTGCCCATTAATCAGTTACTGTTACATATTTGCTGATAAGCAGCAGATAAGATGGGAGTTGTATATTGGATTTTGGGGGAGGGGGGACACTTATATAGTAGTGAATCTAGGCCTTTAAATGTATATCCATATATTTTAAGAGTTTTTAGGTATGAACAGTTTCTTGATAATTATTACTACTGAGTAAGTAGTCGTGTATTATTAGAACATTAAAGGCAGATATACATTTAACATTATATAAGAATATTTGGATTCTTTCGTTATCAAATCGAAATTGTCATTATCCTTTTTTTTCGCAAGTTTTCATTTTATTTTGATTCCAACTTGAAAGAATGTTTTGTTCTACACGTTTTACTGTTTCATTCGGGACATAATAGAAACCCCATTTTTACAGTTTAGATTTTCATGAACATTTGATTTTATGTTTGCCTTAAATTTTGATAGTATGTTTTCAGGCTGAGTGGTGTACAAAGATAAAGATAACCACATTTACCCCACTTCTACTGGTCGATCATTACCACATCGCACAACATCGTATCAACTGGCATTTACGAGACAAATATATTCGTATTTTTTGTACAGTGGAATGTTGTCAAATACTATGACCTGTATCCTATATTATTGTTGTTTGTTGTTTTTGTAGTTAAGAACATGAAATAAGTAAATGATTGATTTACTCAGGACAAAGAGTGAGTAAAAACTATATTCTGTCGTGTTTCCCTGACGGTAATTATTCATGATTTGAGAAATACGGTTACCTAATTCTTCTTTTTTTACATTTGAGCCGCGCCGAAAGAAAACCAACATAGAGGCTTTGCGACCAGCCTGGATCCAGACCAGCATTCGCATCCGCGCAGTCTGGTCAGGATCCATTTGTTCGCTTTCAAAACCTATTGCAATTAGAGAAACAACGAACAACATGGATCCTGATCAGACAGCGCGGATGCGCAGGCTGGTCTGGATCCATGCTGGTCACAAGGCCACTATGTTGGTTTTCTCATGGCGCGGCACATTTATAGCTGGATAGCGACATTAACGGGACCTTACTATTATACATGTTCCTGAATTCATGTAGCAAGATATAGTTCGATTTTGACGTTTTAGAATTCAATTAATAGACTCGTCTGTTGATAAGAGAAATCAGCATTATTCAGGTCATATCCACTATTCACTAGCATTACCTAAATAACGGGCCGTTTCATTATTAAAAGTACTAAAGGCATCGCTGACCTTAAAACCGAACTATACACATTACTGGATGTTTTACTTATCATACGTGTTTTGCTTTGAGGAAGTGGTAAAAGCAATTTAATTCATGCGTGAGTGCATTATGATATCATCTTCTATTGCCGAGGCCCCAATCAAGTTAATATTACTATAAAATATAGTATAAATAATATAATATAAATAATGGTTATTAAAAAGTAATTATTGAATAGTTACGCTATACCACTTATCATGCTGGACACGATTCATTCGGACTTTGCGATCAGTGCAGATCAAGAACATGCCCTGCACTGTTCGCCCTTCAGTCGGTATTTCAGTAAGCACTCCATTTAACAGTTAATAGTACTGCCCAGATTAAAAGATGGACAAGTTCAATATAGAAATGTAGCAGGGTAATGTTTAGATATCATATTTAAGTCCCGTCATTTTTTCTAATGAAAATCAGCTTGCATCTAATTTAGTCCGTCCGTTCAGATCTAAATCTTTTAATAACGACAATAGTCAAAGTATATTTTTACCTGCGGCCTGAAGGCCGCAGGTATATTGGAATGCAATAAGTAGTATAGCACAGGAGACTGGGTGATTTCACGTGATTTTTTACCGATATGCGATTGGCTTATCGCATTTATGGAACGCCGTTTTTGTAATATAGCTAGCACTCTATATGATAAAAAGAGAAATGTTTGTGACCTGAATTCCTCATTCATTATTTCATATAATTTATTCAAACTTTCAGCAATGATCAATATTGATACATTGTTGTGCATAAGGGTTTTTATGTTAATTGCCCTTCAATTTCCTAGATTATGGTCCTGTGTTGTCAAGCAAGTCCAAGTGAAGGCATGAATCACATTTGTGAAAGCTCTAGTAAAGTATTTCAATATTCAAGGAATGCGACCAGTTAAGCTAAAAATTATGTTATACATGAAAGGGAAATATAGTTATTTTTGCTCAAAACAATAACTTTCAGAATGATCATGTAGAATGAATTAATATTTCTTACATTAAAGCGTAATGGTGTAATAAAAAGCAAAACAAGTACGCTATTCATCCATAAGTTACTATCAACAATTTCTGGTCTGTATAACTTCTGACCGCAGGAAATCTTTCGACTTGTAAAGAATTTTGTATGCAGATAGAAAGCAACAAGAAGATAACACTGTGGGGAATCACATGATCAAAATAATCTCTAAACCAAAATAAATTTAGGGATAATATTGAAGAATCTTTTGCTGAAAATCTAAAATGTAACCTATCATATGCCAACATACATGTATACAACGATTTCAATCACAATCACTTTCTGATTATCTGGAACACTTCAAGATACTGATACTTATTATTTTCCTTAGTGTTTGTAATTACAGGATATCTCTCATAATCGTCACTACATGATAATTTAACAATTTTCATTAGTCACATGATAGGCTATGTTTAAATTTCATATCTTATCATGACAGGAAATTTTATTCATGTTCTTCAAAATATAAATTAACTTTGGTTTAGAGATTATTTTGATCATCTGATTCCCCACAGTGGATAAGAAAGTCTTTCTTTTTTTTTTTCTTTTTTTTTTTTTTTTTTTTTTTTTTTTTTTTTTTGTTGTTGAAAAGGCAAAGATCAAAGCAGATATGCAGTATAATAAAGCTGCTATGACAAAAAATATATTGAGATATCTTCACGAAACCGGATATGTTAGTCAGAGTTCAATAAGGATATTATCTGGTTTTACTGCAGCGAATCTTGCAATACTAACCTTCCTATGGCAGCCCTCCCAACTAAAAAAATAATGCTTCTAATTTCGGTTGCTAGAGTAATGGCTTCGATGTAACCATTTAATGTTTAATTGTGTATGTTGTAGTGAGGGTGTGCAATAGATCATGGGAAACTTCGTACATATTTCAGTATTTCTTCAGTTCTGATTGGCTCATAACACATGATCGGTGCTAGTTTGTGAGACGAAGGGACAGACCATGGAACTGACTGGCACGAGGCTGTGATTTAACTGAGATGGTGGTGTACTGTTCAAATTTTTTTTTTTAAAAAAAAACTATTTTATTTGGACTAAAATTATTTATGTTTTCTTTTTACTTCTTTGGAGTTTTTATAATTTTGCTGCGCTTATTTGAATTTTACATATATATAATAAACTGTTTTCATTGCAAATTATTACTGACATACTGATATATCATCAGTATAAGCATTTCAGCTAAATCCATACCAGTACACGTGTACAGCAATGAAAATTCAGATAACAAACTAAGCTATATAAACTATACCAGCATATGCATATACTTTTGATACTTTTACTTAAGAATTTACGTTTTAAATAGAACTTCTCGGCGATATATGACCTTTTATGTGTGGATTCGCCGTAAAATCCAACTCACTCACTTTTTTTTTTTTTTTTTTTTTTGTCAATAGTAGGTTACAGCATATAGCATAATAGTATAAGAAATATTCTATAAGTAGGTAATTACATAATGAGTTGTTTGAAAAAGATTGTATTATATAGAACTCGTATAAAGCCCTGACCCTTACCATGTTAGATTTCTTTAATTCGAACAGTACTATGGGGATTACAAGATGTTTACCGAAAAAAAAATTGACCAATAGGCGTAAAAACAGCACAGATCTTGATCAGACTGCATTGCAGTGCAGGCTAATCAAGATCTACACTGGTCTCAATAACAGAAACCAATTATATTAAACAAAACAAGGGTCAAAGCAATACCATAGTGTAATAAGTACTATTGAGCTACATAAAGGGAAATAATTCCTACAAGTATAATAAGCTAATCAAAACACAGTTATTCATCTTTCTTGTTTGTAATACCTACTTCTTATAACCTTAATAAAGAACAAAAATAAAGGATACCAGATCGGCATGAGAGGCTATGCAAAAAGCATGAGAGAAAAAAAAAGGGGGGGGGGGGAAGAAGGGACAGAAACAAAGTAGGGGTTGGTGGTGCAGCACTGGGGAGATTTCGAAATGAGCTGTACAAATGAAAGATCAGTTGTCTAATGAAAGCAGAGATAGACAATCACTCCATTTTACATTAAATTTGTTTAATTTGTTTTCTTTCTTAGCATTAAAATGTTCAAGTTTCAATAACATTTCCATTTGTGTTTTGAAAATCTGAAAGCTTGGAAATATGTTTCTAGTTCGACATTGATATATAGTAAATTTCGCATTTAGTAATATGTTCATTAATGCAATGCTAAATTTTACGTTACCTAGAATAATATCTGTCTTTGACCATTCAGTTGAAATATTCGGACAAGTTTCGTTTATCCATCTTTTGACCTCAGTCCAGTATAAATTACTATAACTCACTCACTTACTGCATGGGTTCCCACATTGCACACTTGGTTCAGTTTAATTATATTAGGATCAAATGATTAACCAAAGAAAAACATCAAGGTCATATACTAAGTATAAACTTTTAACCATTTCACTCATTCTACATTCATTATGATGATACAGTGACGATTTCAGTGTTCTTTTCCACATGAATGTGATGGTTTGATTTCTTTTTGCTTCTTCTGTGAACGTAAGGCAAAGCAAATGCACAGAGTGCGCCTATGAACGACATGGTTCCAAGACAGTGATAGGAGGCGTAGTAATTTCCGATAGTATCCCTTAACCAACCTATAAAACAAGATTAACTTAGTCTTAATCGAGGACTTTCCAAAAATAACGTAGACTTTTGCTGTCAAAAGCCGCCTATTTGCAATGTGAAATATATGATTGTAATTCGCAATCTTTGTTTGTGGTCATACATTTTTGTAACATCTTTGCTGATAGGCGAAGTACGTAGAATGTTTTGATTGCGATAGCTACAACGCGGTCGCTTTTTCATATGTCATGATTTGAATTCGACAACTAATATTCGCACTGATACTCCACTTGTTTACCGGAAAATAGGTCAAAGTACAGAAACACGTTTATAGGTGGCATGCACTGAAAGTATGTCGTCATTCGGACATAGGAGGCGGGGGGTAAACAAGTTTAAACTAAGTGAATAATGTTGTTTACAGCGCATGTAATGTCGTCGTTGCTCACATAGATAATCAGACAGTTGTTTTTTTTGCAAACACCAAGCGAAATTTAGAAGATGGCGAAGCCAGAGGGATAAAACAAGATATTTATGAATCGACGTTAACGTCAATCTATGACACCTTGGATAAATACCAACTACTCATGGTGCGCACCATAACCGATATGCTTGGTATGAGGGTTCTTACTGGTTTTAGTATTCTAACGAAGAAACTAATATGGCTTAGGTATTTATAATCAAAATTGGTAATTGAAATCTACAAATACAAATTAATGCGAACTTCAATGAAAACAATTCAATGAAGTCATTGAATTTCCAGATGTTAGCGACGGTCGAGGGAGAAAACAAGACATTTATGATTCGACATTAACGTCAATTCTAGTTAGTTGAACATTTGCGAATTAAGAGGGGGGGGGGGGGCATTTCTTGCGTTGCATCATTAAAGTGTATAAAAGCTAGAGAAAAAGTCTATGTTAGTTTTGAACATCCCTCGTATTTGTTTTACAAAATAAAAGCTACTGTGTACATGCTATAAGAAGTATGGTGATATTTCCATGGTGTTAAATCAGTTCACATGTTCTTGTAGTCTATTTTATTATTTAGATTTAGATAAGTGTAATTATTTCCTACATTTTCTATACTACAATAGCAAAGGGCAACTTCTGTCTACAATCGACAATTTTATATAGCCCTTAAAGAAATCAACATAAAATTGTCCTTCTGCTGAGTCAATACTGTGTTAACTTTATAACTTTAAAATGTATGGGTCGTTCAATGACAAAACCTGCATTAATGACAAATTCATGTTCATTCTCTTATATCTTTCAACTTTGAAAATTGGAAGAAATAATCTTCACTTTTTCAAGACTTACATTGTTTAAAGTAAATCATTGAAAGTATTCGGAGACGTCGTGAAAGCCGTGTGATGCATGATGTCATTTATTGGACAAATTATGCGTATCATATACTAAACATTATATATTTCAAGATTTAGGAACAGTTGTGAAAGATTTCACTGAAAAATATTTTTACCATGCATTTTTTTTTTTGTTTCATGAAGACCCTTTTATCCATACATCTCTATGTTGTCATGATGTATGGGTGCACTGGAATGCCATGACAACACAAATAACATTTATTTGTGATTTTGAAATATGGCAGAATTTGATTTGCCTTAGATAACTGAATTACAATAAACTACATGTAGTTCTAATTTCTGAATGAACATAAGAAAGCAATGGATTCCAAATATTTTAAACTATAAGTCAAGAGTTATATGATATTACTAATAGGTTATCTCGTGGAACGGCCTGTATAATTTATATAATTGATGAAAAATGGCTATTTTTTATGAAAGGCGTTTGCTAGTCAGGATTTCGGCGTATAAATAGTTCATCGGATTAAGTGTCACATGGACAATACTTAAGGTAAAATGATGACAATTTTAAAGCTTTAGATGGTGGGGGAGGACCTAAGTTACCCCACTGAACATAATTTCAGGGACCAAGTAGAGTCACCGACCTTTCGTAGGCCATGCCTTTAAGTATGTTCTTACCAACGAGAGGATATGTGGAAGCTACGGCTATTCCCTGAGTCATCACTGTGAATCCCATACAGCTCTTCGTCTTTGAAAGTGTTAGGTATTCTACAAGTATCACTGGGTACATAGAGTTGTAGATCTCGCAAGTTAGCCCTGCAAAAGACACTCCAGTGGAAGCAGTTTGTGTTATGGAATACTGAACTTGAAAGTAATTTGTATATTTGTGACAAATGCCCAATAACCGTAAAATGACTAATGTAAGAAATCGTCTTCTTTTTACAAAAAAAAACAACAAAAAAAACACGTATTTATGAACACTATCCCAGCATTAAACTAAGAAAAAGCTTAAGAAGTACTGTTGATTAGCTTCAATAAATGTTTATTAAATGCAAGCTGATTTTTGCATTGAAGTGCTGCTACATCCAAAAATATTTTTTCCGCCAGGCATTTAATTTACTGCCATTTCAAAATCGGCTCAGACTTTTCACTCATTAGGAAATATAGAACGCGTAAAGTTCGCATTTAAAGTAAACAATTAAAAATAATTACTATGTTACTTTTTAATTAGTTCGCTCTGATTTGCAATTTAAAGATATCCGTAATATCTAAAAAATCCCAATGAAATGAATTTAACTTGACGAAATATATACATTTACCGTGTTTATAGAGCTACATTCACAATTAAATGTCACGTATAACAGTCACTTGCTAAAAGAAAATGCCAGTTTTTTATTGATAGTATACACTCAACAAAATTCCTAATCGGTCAGTTTTTATTGTATTACTATTTTGTTAATAATGCATGTATTTACACGAAATTTCACATACCGACATTTAAAAGGTACTGCAGCTAATTATTGATTTATTTTTGACCGACTCGCCGCCAAAGTAACCGCATTAGGCGTTTTGACCAATTTAGCATATTTTGCACGTGCAGGGCATGTGTACCAATATGCACGTTTTAATGAACACTTTTGACATTACTGACGAAAGTCCTACTAGAAAAACACATATCGTCGTGAAATTGACACACTTCAACGAATTGTACTTTGGTTGAATTTCGCCAAAAGTGCGCGGATGGTAGATAACCAACGACTGAAGGTTCTTGTAAACGGAAATAAGGTTACAAATGGAAATAACCATCAAAGTAACAACTCCAAACAAATTACATCAAAATTCTTTTGAAATTGCAAAAATAATTACACACGTGTCGTAAATGTGGCACAGCTAACAACATTCCGACAGCTCGATTGCGTTGCTCATGCGTCAATTTCACCATGATATGTGTTTTTCTAGTTGGACTTTCGTCAGAAATGCCAAAAGTGTTAACGAACACGTGCATGTTGGTGCACATGTCATGCACGTGCAAAATATCCAATATTAAGCAAAACGCCTAATGCGGTTACTTTGGCGGTGAGTCGGTCAGAAATAAATTAATAATAAGCTGCAGTACCTATTCAAATGTCGGCATGTGAAATTTCGTGTAAATACATACATTATTAACAAAACAGTAATACAAATATAAACTGACCGATTAGGAATTTTGTTGAGTGTATATTTATACTACGTTTAGTTATACATGTATTGGGTGTGCACTGTTTTCAACATGACACACAGTACTGTTGATACACGCAAGCATGTTCATTTTATATGTACATATATAATATGAGGGCATTGTTCATATTTTTTAAATATGAAACCTTTTAGATCATGAATGCGTTTGTTGAATACAATGCCCCCAAATGGTAATCATAGCAGGAAGTTGTAAATCGATTTCGTAGCCCAAACATTTCACTATTTAAATATGATCCATTCTCTTTCTTAAATCCCATCACAGAGCATATAGTTATGAAGCAGGCATGCTATCTATCATATGAAACCCATTTGTGGTAAGTGTGACCTTGATTTTACAGTAAACCATTTATTTAACATGCAACATGCCCTCATGCTTGGGGTGCTCTGTGCTTCTGGGAAATCTAACTACCCCACCTTTCTTTGTCATCTTAATGTAAACAAAAGCAAATGATTTACAGATTTCTTTCGCGGCTGAAACAAAAATACAACTGGATCCCATAAACTGTTGATCCATAAACGTAACATTGACCTTTGCTAGAGATATTTGTCTTACTCATGATTTGTTGTCATGGTGCAGTCCATTTAAACAAAGTCATTTCGAAAATCCATGATTAATGACGAAACAGTTTGTACCATACATATATCATAGCCCTATACACATTTAATCCTAAAGTGTGACATAGTTGCGTGCGTCACAATGTCATATTGTGAAAATTTATCCTTTGAATAACAGGGAAAAGGAGTGATCTTTTTATATACTTTTAAATATTTTATCTCCAGTTGTAGTGTTGACTCTAGAACGATGCACCTGACTGTTGTACCCGACATGTTTATGCCTAGTCATTTCATTACCCATTGATGGTTGTAGAAACTGAATATAAAGCGTTGAACGCTCAATGTGACCTTGACCTTTCAGCCGGAATTCTAATTTCCTTCTTGTTATGATGCACATACGTACGTTATACAAGAAAATCCTTAGTGGATGATAGAGTAACTGTACCTACATAACATGTTGAACGGATGAAAGGACCTACTCTATTCTTAATATAAACTGTTGAAAGCGACACTTTATTTTTCATAAAGACTGTTTCATGTTTTGGGGTTTTGTGAACTTACCTAAGAATACGGCCATAACCAGGAGCAGAGAGAAACTTTTGAAAAATCTGGCACAGTGTGCAGTTATTCCAGCCATCATTGACAAAACAGCTAACAATGTAGTCCGTTTCACACATTCTCTGTCCGCAACTAAAGCACAAATAATTCTGGATAACATACCAACGCCAGCCAAAACTGACATCAGTATACCAATTTGATCAGCAGTTAGACCGATATCGTCAGAAAATGGCGCTAAAAACATGACAAGTAGATCAGTTGTTGTTGCTAACATGGCAGCCATTAGCAGAAATACCGGAAATACAAAAGTTTTGAACACTTTCATATCAAAGCCTGCCTTTAGTTTACAAAGAAAGGAGTTTTGTTCATTAGATTTGTTCTGTATACTTTCCAGAGAACTTTCATGTTTTCCAGTATCAGATCTGCTCTCGATGTCTGTTTCATCCTTTGTGTTTCCATTTGTTTCATTGTGTTTCAATGACTGTCTTTCAAACGATTTAATAGGCCGTAATAAAGCACCTGTTACCAGAAAAGAAAATGTCATCCCAGCTACAATCAATAAAGTTCTGGTATAACCAATGTTATCGAGCAACTCGGCAAATATTGGAGCGAATATCAAACCTCCAAGACTAGATCCACTAAAAGCCAAACCAACTGCCAGTCCCCGCCTTTTGTTGAAATATTCTAAAAGTGAGACCGTGATTGTAGGTATAATAAAGCCTTTCGCTACACCTGAAAAAATCAAAGGAGACAATGTTATTTCTCGAAGAAATCTTTAAAGCTAAGTTGCTTTTTGTGACCCTTTCTCATGCAACTGACGAATAGTGGACATATACAGAACTCTGTTGATTTTGAAGAAATTACATAAATTTTGAAAAAGTAGTTGACAAGAAGATAAAATAGTTCGTAATACCTTTTAACAACATAGTAAACCTTGACACCGGGTTAGTTTCAAATTAATTGCAATGTAGTGAGTCATAGAATTTCCGGTGATTCTTTTTTTCCGTTGTTAATAATATATTTGCTTGTCTCAGGCCTTTCAACTATACCTCTCATTAAAGTTCGAAGTACATGATCCACTTAATAAATATTTTATAATATGATATATTAAATATTAAGTAGGAAAAACATGGGTATTTAATACTCTTCAATTAAACCCTTTCTTTGTTGTTGTTGTTTTTTTTTTTTTTTTTTTGTTGTTTGTTTTGTTTTTCACGTACATGATAATTTCATTATTGTATGTATTAGCTTTCTGATTATCTTTAAAAGATATATATCGCGGAACTCATGTGTCCGTGGTTACCAATTTGTATTCATTTTATGAAATTTCAAATAACAATAAATTTTCCTACGGCTTCAATGCCATCTTTCTCAAAACCTAGTTAATTATGACTCTCATTGATTTTGCGCCTTCTCGTATCATAGAGACGACGACTGAGCTCCACAGTCTTACAGCAGAATTTACAGGAAAAGAACATTTCTAAATAACTCCACAACGAGAAACAATATCCTACATAGTCCTACCAAACGGCTTTGCATAACAATGACTACTGAACTAAACATTGGCGTCGCCTTAAAGATACAAACTGCGCACGTTCGTAATAACATCTACTTATGAAAATATGTCCTTTTAATGTTTCAATTACCAAAATAACTTTTTGAAACCGCCTCGTAAGAGTACACAAGCATATTCCTACCCGACAATAAGTTAGCTGGCGACGGCTACGGATTAGACACATACATTACTTTGTGACAATGACAAAGGCGAGAACCTTTTGGCAACAGTCTAGCTATATAGCTTTAAGACGGGAACTGTTTGGTCAGGCTGTCTCGCTATATAACATTATCACGATGTTAATGGAGCTTGAATATATCTCCGTCTGAAAACATAGATAATGATCTAGTAGAAATAATCATTACCTTTCTAGGAAACGATAAGCTAAAGCATGGATATGTCAAATAATTAAACTGATACTAAGGACTTTTATGCAGAACATCATCCCCAGCAAGGCCTGCTGAGGTTAACATTCTAACTGTAAAATTTCATGACAAAGACTGCAAGACTTGAAAGTACCTATTGTTACTAAACGTAACGATAAAGACTACAAGACTACAGTCTCTTAAATAGGTTGCTAGTTTATATCGCTGCCTAAAGCCATGACAGAGATCAATGGTTCTAGTAGTCCCCTACATAAAATGGCGGCCAGGATTATTGGACTAGCAGTCTCTAATTTCAAACTTTTACGGTGAAAATCGCTATCTTACGTCATAACGAGAGATATTTGGTTAGACGGTGTTGCAACATTAAAGTGTCACTTTATAAATCATGAAGACTCATAACATCATGGCAAACAACTAGGCTAGAATACCATTTAGCTCACCACATGCCACCATAGCAAATCATTAGACTAGATTACCACTATGTCCCTATATAACAGCATGACAACATTCTGTACTAGATAACCATTTTGGCGCTACATAACACCATTACAAATCACTGAGATTACCATTATTTCACGCAAATCATTGGGCAAGATTACCATTATGTTGCTACATAACACAACAGAAAACAACTGAATTATGGCATTGAATAGCACTATGACAAACCAAAATTGGCTAGATTTTTATGGCGTTATTTTACACCATATCAGACCACTAGTTATGACCTTCATGACTCCATGGAAAATGACTAAGCTAGATTACCATTATGTTGACATTAAAGCTCTAGACTAAATTACTAAATATATCATAAAATCATACCTTGGCAAACCACTAGACTAGATTACCTTTATGGCGCTGTATAACACAATGGCAAACCACTCTGCTTCGATTACCAGTCTGTCGCTACATAACTTCATGGCAAACCGTTAGGCTAAATCATCAGTATGTCGCTACAACTACTTTTTGATAATAGGTCGCTACGTAGCATCAGGGCGACCTACTTGGCTAGATTACCTTTATGCTGCAAGAAAACACCACGGTGAAACTACTACAGAGCAGCCTATGGAAACGTAGATAATTATACAGACTCTAATAACGCCATGAGCTAAACACTTCGATTTTTAACAGTATAGTGATTAGCAGAATTGTATTAATATTTTTACAAATGAAAATATGAACATACCTTCAAGAACTCCTATTGATGCAAATAGTATTCTTACATCTGTGGCAAAAGCGGATACAATATTGGATATGGTGAGAATCAAAGCTCCAAGTATAACGGCTATCCGGTTGGATGTGAATTGCATTCCAACAGTCATAGTGATCAAGGCTACAAAATGTATACTACAAAATATAATGATACAAATATATTCGAAAAGTCTCAGTTTAATTACACAACAAATGCGCTATGAAACCCTTTGATTGCTGACTCCGTACATTTCTGTGGAGGGTCAGAAGTTAGGCTAAAATAAGTGGTCGATAAAACAAATACATTATTGGATTTGTTACTAACCCTCCATGGAAATATACTGGGTAAGCATGATAAATTGGATGCGAGGCGTTTCTTAGGGTCAGTAACAAGTTTAAACAAGAGGGCCATGATGGCCCTATACATCGCTCACCAGAGTTGATCTGGCCTACTGACCTAGGTTTTGACCCCACATGACCAAGAGTTGAAAAAAGATCATCAAGACAAACATTCTGACTAAATTTCATAAAGATTTGGTTGCAACTGTGGCCTCTAGAGTGTTCACAATCTTTTCCTTTGATTTGACCAGTGACCTAGTTTTTGACCCCACATGACCGGCCCAGATTCGAACTTGACCTATAGATTATCAAAACAAACATTCTGACTAATTCCCATGAGTTTCAAACTTAAATTGTGGTCTCTAGAGTGTTGAAAAGAATTTCCTTTGATCTGGCCTAGTGACCTAGTTTTTATCCCACATGACCCAGATTCATACTTGACCTAGAAATGTTTAAGACAAACATTCTGACCCAGTTTCATAAAGATTGAGTCACAAATGTGGCCTCTAAAGTGTTCACAAGCTTTTCCTTTTATTTGACCAGGTGACCTAGTTTTTGACCCCACATGGCCCAGATTGAAACTTGACCTAGAAATCATCAAGCCAAACTTTCTGACTAAGTTTCATAAATATTGGGTCACAACTGTGGCCTCTAGAGTGTTAACAAGCTTTTCCACTGATCTGACCTACTGACCTAGTTTTTGAATCAACATGACCCAGATTAATTCTTGACCTAGAGGTCATCAATACTAACATACTGATCAAGTTTCATAAAGATTGGGTCACAAATGTGGTCTCTACAGTGTTCACAAGCTATTTGTTTGATCTGACCTACTGACCTAGTTTTTGACCCCACATGATCCAATTTCGAACTTATCCTAGAGATCATCAAGACAAACATTCTGACAAAGTTTCATAAAGATTATATCACAAATGTGGTCTCTAGAGTGTTCACAAGCTTTTCCTTCGATCTGACCTAGTGACCTAGTTTTTGATCCCACATGACCCAGTTTCGAACTTGACCTAGAGATCAACAAGACTAATGCTCTGACCATGTTTCATTAAGTTTGGTTAAAAAATGTGGTCTCTAAAGTGTTCACAAGCTTTTCCATTGATCTGACCTACTGACCTAGTTTTTGATTCCACATAACCCAGTTTCAAATTTGACCTAGAGGTCATCAAGACAAACATTCTGACTAAGTTTTATAAAGATAGAGTCAAAAATGTGGTCTCTAGAGTGTTCACAAGCTTTTCCTTTGATCTGATCTACTGACCTACTTTTTGACTCAACATAACCCAGGTTCAAACTTGACCTAGAGATCATCAAGACTAACGTTCTGACAAAGTTTCATAAAGATTGGGTCTAAAATGTGGTCTCTAGAGTGTTCACAAGCTTTTCCTTTGATCTGACCTACTGACCTAGTTTAACCCCACATAACCCAGTTTCAAATTTGACCTAGAAATCATCAAGACAAACATTCTGACAAAGTTTCATAAAGACTGAGTCAAAAATATGGTCTCTAGAGTGTTTACAAGCTTTTCCTTTGATCTGACCTACTGACCTAGTTTTTTACTCCACATAACCCAGTTACAAATTTGACCTAGAGATCATCAAGACTAACATTCTGACTAAGTTTCATAAAGATTGGGTCACAAATGTGGTCTCTAGAGTGTTCACAAGCTTTTCCTTTGATCTGACCTACTGACCTAGTTTTTGGTCCCACATGACCCAGTTTCGAACTTGACCTAGAGATCATTAAGACAAACATTCTGACTAAGTTTCGTAAAGACTGGGTCAAAAATGTGGTCTCTAGAGTGTTCACAAGGCAAATGTTGACGGACGACGGACGACGCACGTCGACGGACGCCGGACAATGACCGGTCACAATAGCTCACCTTGAGCACTTTGTGCTCTGGTGAGCTAAAAACACATACACACAAATATTATCTATCTATTCGAAAAAAAGTGTTTCACTAACTGCTCCGACTGCTTGTTCTTGTAAATACATATTAAGTATAAGCTAAATTAATACATGTGAAGCTATTGGTCAGTCTTTGTGTGGTGACCAAGGATGATGTCAGAGAGGCAGAGGATCCAAACCTGTCCTGAATCGCCACGAAGATAATCCCAAAATTCTTTATTATACCGCCGAATAATAGCGCTAAAACTGTAATTCCTGAAAATAAAAATCAATAAATATAACATACGAAGCATGTATGCTTTATTACAACTGCAACAAACTAAACGTATGTTAGAAAAATATATAGAAAATGTGGTATGTAGCATTTCCTATCGTTCGATTTAGGAACTTGTATTTCACAATTTTTTGACGCATATCGTGTAGAAAATAGTAGTCTTGTGATAGGATAACTGCTCTGTAATTCCACGTTCCGAGGATAGAAGAAGACGATATTGTATGATTTACTTAAAACAGGCATCATAAACATAATATTATTGTCATACCAAGAATAAGCTTAAGTATTGATAGCATGAACTATCTCCCTTTCAGTAACTGCTGAATTTAACTAAAGCAGATCTGATGTCTCGATTTGAAATTCCCCCCCCCCCCCCGTCATTATTATCAGGGTTTTTTTGTTGTATATTTATGGGGAGTGCGTATATTTTCTGAGTACGCATTTACTGGAAAGAATATTCTGGATGCAACATATTTAAAAAATTCTGACTCCTACATTACTGACAAAAACAGTCTAGCTCTATCTCAGATTTACTTAGATAGCCGTGTCATTTGCTTTTAAATTACTTTTAAATTTGATATTTTACAGTTACGTGAAAAGGTTATCATGTATCTCTTTAGCATATCACCTTTATTCACGTCTTGATATCAAACACTACTGAAGACACTAGTTTTTGCATAGGCGGACAAAACCCCCTTCGCTGAATTTTACAAGGAGGACAAAACCCCTCTCGCTTATTTTTACGAGGAGCAAAGGGGGTTTTGTCCGGATCCCCGTTTCAAACCCGACGATAATGCGTTTTAACAGCCCAAAATTCAGATCTCAACTACATAAGAAACTGACCTGCGAGTACTACCCAAGCCCAACCTTTGTCTATTGGTAGTTCTTCATCATTATTACATTCATGTATTTGTTGTTTTCTCTCATTTCCCTGCTCCAGTTTTATTTCTGTGTTGTCTTCAACCGCAGCTGTTGGAGATATTGGCTCAAGGTGATGTTGAACGTCATTTCCAGTAATTGGATTTATCCCAATTTCCTTATCGGTACAGGTATCCTGTGATTCTTCTATTGTTTTCTCAATTGACGTCATACCGCACGCGTATCAACTGTTCAAAAAATAGCGGTAAATAAAGAACTTAAGCAGTTCACTTGACCTTACAGACTTTAGATTAAGCAAGAGTGCTAAAGTCATAAAATACGCCAAGCATATATACTAAACTGACTTTCATATAAAATACTCTACTACTGAGTTTAAACTGTCCTTTTTCTTAATTTTGATTAGTTAAATAGCAAGAGCTCATTCTACAGAACTGTCCTACTCCAGCGTCTTATTGAACATGACTTAAATTCTATAGCGGAACATATTCTTTATAAGAATGGTCTATACATATTAAATTATTGAGCGGCAACAGATACTCAAAATGACAGTTTATTGTACTTGACCTAGCTTTGTAAGAGATACACATTAAAAAGTATGATTGAGATCAAAGAAATTAATAGTTTTAAGTCTACACTGTAAGTTTTCGCAAACCTGAATACTACTAAATTAAAGACCGTGACTTTGGATTCCATAATTTAATTAGATTGGCTATCGAATATAGACTACATTTGATTTTGCTTACTGTAAACTGACATCAAAATCACACTGCTGTGACCTGGAAGTACTACTCATACTAAAATTGAGCTTCACTTCACCAAATACAACCTGCTCTCCCATTGTTCCTACCAAAATGTCAAAAATACATCCACAATGAAATTTAAACAGAAACTAGCTTCAATTTAGACCTCTGCTGCCATGCCAAGTGAAAAATTAGTGTTCAAATACCTGGCAGCCATTACGCGACTAGACTAGGGTTCCTTTAGTTTAGTTAGGCCTATAACATTCTTTGTTGAAATGCGGCCCAAAATGTTTAGTCCCTGCAAAACTATTTGAACAAACTTAAGAGATGTTCATAGTCGTCCGGAAAAGAAGTCTGAAAATGGTCTTTGATGGCCATCTACCGTACATCAAGCAAATAATAAGCTTACATATTACATATGAGGAATGTAGAATTCTCTCTATTTGAAATATCTGTCCTTTATAAATTAAGTCCAAAACCATCAAATATTAACATATTTACCCATTTAACTGCTCTTGAGCATTCAAATGGTAGCTGCAATAACTAATTCCAGATTTTTCCTGCTAAACAGTATGGGTTAAAATGGCTCACCCACTAAGGTAGTATTTTCTACAGTTTAAGTAATATAACAAAACTGCAATTAACGGTTTATACTTATGGTTATGTATTAAAATTTACTGTTTATAATTTCTAATGTAAACACTCACTGCTAGTACAGTCTCTATGCACTTCAAACAGGTTCAAAATAGATCCCTACTCCCTGATCAACAATGTCAAGCATGGCGATTTGTCTTATAATTTCTCGCATACCGTCGGCTAAATCAGGATTACGTTAAAAAGCATATACTATTTTTGCAAAAGAAACATGATTTTGCTTGAGCTATTGTAACACATACGTCTGATGGTGAATGTGTTACATGATTTCTGTATTCTGAATTCCTATATCAGTGATACCAAAAAGATAAAAAAAAAAACAGGAAGCATGTGACCCTTTTTGCATGTGACTGATGCAGACCTGATCCAAGCTAAATACATCGATCTGAGAGATATAACATATTAAGAAGATAGAATATGGGTTTATTGCCATCAAGTTCATCAAGTTTCTGTTTACCTAAAAGTACACCTGTAACGAGAGTAAAACCGTATGGCGTCTAAGGGAAGAAAGTCCGTTCACACGAAATAAATTCCGAAGTAGTTTAAATCCAAAACGTAGTTTTAAAAGTAGTTTAAATCCAAAACTTAGTTTTAAAAGTACATTCAAACAAAACAGACAGCTAAGATGTTCAAGCACAATTAAAATAGTATTTAAATTTCATCAAGTATATTGTTACACAGTAGTATATGCTCTTTTGTGTTTTTGCAGTCTGATAAGACTTTTGTAATAAATATTCATTGGCAACTGAATTATGACACCCAGAAATGCAAAAAAAAAATCTTAAACATGAATTTTATAAACCTTTTAAAAAAAGACTACATAACTGGTCGTACTAAGATTGTTAAATAAAAGTGGCAGTTTCATTAAATCTGTCATTCTCCATCACTCGTTATTTTACGTACATCCTTTTACAAATAAGTACAATGCATATGTTATATTCAAAACCCTAGTTTTTGGTTGAAAATTGACAGTGATATTTTCAGTTTGAACATATATAAATTCAGCATTCAAATGACACTGTTTATACGTCCGTTTTAAAGATGGCTACATCTTGATTACCGGTAATCTTCCTTTTTTTGAAAAAAAACTCTCTTGTGGTTTTCAATGGAAATTATAATATTAACAAAAATCAGATGACAAATTGCAGCAATTAATATGTTGACAGCTATAAGAATATCTTCCAACTGCACATAACTGATAATGTATTGAAGTGATATCGTTTATGACAAGTACGAAAATAAAATAGAAAAAGTCGCTCAATACGACAAAAACGAAAATGTTGCAGGCTCGGTTTGATTGAGCCTGTTCATGGACGGTAGTGGAAATGCATGCTACCGTCCACGCCCTCTAGCCCCGGGTTGAGCAGAACTCAACATTTACACATGTTAAAAGTACAAAACATCCGCAGATGTGTTCATACGGCGGTGCACATGGAACCTTCAATGCTACACTAGTGTGTAATTCCATGAAAAGCGGTGTATGGTCCCCAGTTAAAATAATGGGTTTGCCCTAAACGAGAAAACAATGGGCAGAACTAAACAAACTGGAATTTAGAAAAGGGTTCTGAGGTTATGGAGCCGAATATTTGCTGAAAAAAAGATACAAAATGTATTATAAAAAGAATCATTTTATTTTACATTGGCAGCCATCTGTAAATATTTGCAAAAAGCATTAAAATGAAATTGAACCATGGTCTAACGTATAATATATTACATTTTACATTTGTAATTGTCTGTAGGCCTATATAGAATAAAACGCTTAAATTAAGTATGAAGTAAAATAAGTATAAACTCAAAGGGTTTTTCTAAGGAAACAAACACAAGCACAAACATGCAGATTAAAAGTAAAAGTCTTGAATTGACTTTTATGTCATTATCCAAAATTTGGTCCACTTTTCTCCAGCGGGTCTGGGTGTTTCTGATTCTGTTAAGAACTGAAACCTAACTATGCCGACAATAAATAGACATTGTTTCATATGCAAATTAAACGAATACTGTGTTTTATATTGAATAACTTTGTCCTCCAAATTCTTTTAGAGTTGCCCTTGTCCGGCGGTCTGTCCGTTCGTCCGGATTTGTGTAGTGCATACCTTAGCACGTATTTTACCCTGAGTCATCAAAACTCACAGTAATGTTAGTCAACATTTGAAGTTGTAACCTGTTGTTTTATATGGGATCTCACAAAGCCAGGCCAGAAATATAGCCTTTTACAAGTTTGATCAAAAATATGCATAAAAGGGCCTGAAAATTCGTGTTGCATGTATCTCAAAATGCATTTGACCTAGAATAATGAAGCATAACAGGAATATTATTAAACATGTGAATTTGTGCATGTATCTCAAAAGTATTTGACTTAGAGTTATACACATTAGCGAATTGTTATATAGCAAATGAAGTTGTGCACCTGGTGGTCTTTTGGGAATTTCACTCAGACAGGCCGCCGGAGCAATGGTCATTGATTATGTGAAAAATACACATAAAGTGCTTGAAAGCTTGTGTTGCATATATCTTGCAAATACTTCAAATAACGTCATGAAACCATATAGGAATATAAATCAGCGTATGAATTTCTGCGCCGAAGATTCTTCTCTTTTTTTACTACTATATTTCAGATATAGATCACAGCTATTGCCCTTGACTTAGTCAAAAACCTACATTACGGGAGGAAACGTTCGTGCCCCATGTATTTCGAAATGTTCTTGGCCAAGTGCATTATAACATATAACACTGGCGGGCACCTGAACCATCGACTTTCCGTAAGCCAGCTGGGTGGCTTCCTCACAGTCATGAAGAATTCAACGCCCCGAGAGGGGCTCTAACCCACGTCGGTGAGGGACAAGTGATTTGAAGACAGTGACCCTAACCGATCGGCCACGGGGGTCCAAGAGGATTGTAATATAGCATGTGTAGTGGTGCATCAGGTTTTCTGCTTGGGACTTCACTCAGCTAGACAAGGAGTAAAGTGTCTTACTTGGTGAAAAATACAGATGAAGTGCTTAAAAGTTTGTGTTGCATATATTTATCTTAAAGATATTTCACGTAGATTCATAAAACTATGCACAGTGACAGGACGTGGTGTTACATGTGACCAATGGACACATACCTAGTTAGTTTTAAGTTTTCTTATCACTTTCAGTTGATCACTTGTGACATATTAATAAAATAATATGTAGAACGACCAAATCATCCGCTGTTAAGTGTCATCAGATGCGAAATAGTAAACATTAAAATCACAATACTGGAACTGAAAAAAGACGATTGATATTTAGTTTCATCGAAGTCTCATTTTTGACAATAGATATATCAAGTGACACAAAGATCCGCAACAGTCATTTATAATTTATCCTTATGATATAATTACTGACAAACATTGTCCAAAAATATAGCTGTATAGTGTTGCCTAACCTTTAAAAAAGTAAGGTTTCTTACTTCAAAATCCGTACTTGATCAGAAGTCCGGTATGTATGCAACAAAGAATCTTGAACAAATACAGTATTTTCTTATCTCTTAATTATGTGTAAGGTTTTAGAAACGTAACGTAATATTCTGTGAAATAAGGCGTAAAACTTGAATTTACCCATTTGAATTAATCTCTATAAAACGGATTAAGGCCTAAAAAAAGTTCTTTGTTTCCGGTAAGTTCGGATTTTTTTTTCTTTCAATTAAGTGAGACTTTTCGGAAATTATTTTTGTGTCAAAAAATGGATACAGATAAGGGGGTTATGCCTTTAGAGCATCAGTAAGTTCATTTCTAACATCACTGAACATGTTTAAAGCATAAAAAAGTACAGTTTTTGCAACAATTTGTAAAAAAGTTGAAAAAAAAAAAATTCGCCAAGACCATAAAAACATTTACAGTCGGGCAAAAAATTTAGGGTAAGATGGAATACCGGAAACAAACAATTTTTACGCCTAAGCCAACCTAAAAGTCTTACATATGCCTTGTCAACGGGCACTCTTGAAATGCAGACTTTGTAAGTTCGAATCTTTGAAAGATAGATGTTCTTTGAATAAAACATACAAGTCTTTATACAGTGTATCATAGTATAAAAAAAGTCCTAGTTACATTCTGCTTCATTTACCTTTGGCATTTTCTAACAGAATACATGTTGTGCACATGTACTGCACATTTATTACGTGTGTATCTTATCATATCATAATAAAACTGAATTTGTTTATAAAAATTCCAAAGTGATGAATAGATTCAATCAATTGGATGGAAGAGAAGAAACCTGGATAAAACCTGGACTTGGGTCTTGCCTGTAGGGCATCTCTGCTCTGCGTCATGTTCACGTTGTTTATATATTAGTATATTATCACTAAATGTTGATATGTACTTAAGTTGGTTTTTTTTTAAATAGTCACCATGTGTTTGCTTATTTTATGCAATTTTCGTTCAAGTACGACCTAATTACTACAATTATTGCAATGGTAGCTTTTGAACATTTTTAAATGAAATTCAGTAACTAGTAAATGCTTGGGTCTACAGTCCTCGGATTGGCGAAGGTTGATCATAACCTGAAGATGACTTACTGATTTTGAGATCATAAGGTCGCGGTTACAGTGACCTGGACCAGGAAAGCTTGGGCCTAGGATCTCTAAACGTGATGCGAAGGTTGATCATCACCAACAGAATGATGACCCCTAATAGGTCACAGTGATCTGCATCAGGTAAACTGTTTTTCGTATATTGCACAACCTATCATATAACCAGAGACATAGATAACTTTAAAAAGAGCAACAATACCTCTCCTAGGTTTCTTTTTTAAAAGAAGCCTACTTGCTAGGTTAAAGGATGATCAAACAGGAAGCAAACGAGCAATAATACAATACTAGTAATACGCCTACTATTTTAAAAACATTTCAATAATTTCAAAATAATTCACACCTTATTCTTACTCTTTGTGCAAACTTAAGGTTTTCCTGAGCTGAGCTTGGTCAGCTTTTTTCTCGGCGACCGTTTTAGAGTCCACACCCTCCTGTTTATGATCGTTTCCAGTCGTTTCATCGTAATGAACAACATTTGAGTAATAGCTGTGAACACTGGCACCAGACTAGAAAGAATATGCCATTCTACATGTTAAAACCTTCCCCTAGATATATTTATTATGAGAAACAAAATGGGGTTGTATATTTCCCCTCACAGAGTAAAGCTTCAACTGTGTTCAGCAATTCGTGGGCGATTTATCCTGAATGCGTTTTTAAGATGATTTATCCACTATACATTAACGAGTTTAACTTTATGAATACGTAAAGCAAGAAAAAAGAATAAAAGTACAGAATAATTGTGACGGCATAAACAATGCAACAGGTGTGTGACGAACAAAATAATCCTTTATATTCCTTCACTAGAAATGGGTTATTTTAAAGGACTCCCGAGTTCATCAAGTTCATCCAAACAAGCAGCAGTCTGCACGTGAAAACGGTTGCCGAAGTGTATACCTGTGTGACAAAATCAAACACCAAGGCAATTTGGACAATCCCTAGAAAAAAAAACCCTTTAATGAATTTTTTGAATTGCTAAACTAGTGATAGGCCTAATACATATGTATATTGACAAAATGATTAAAATCTACAACTTTAAGCGGAATCAAAAGTCAGTCTCCTTGTAGACAGTTTTTTGTCGTTCTCCCCATTTTCACTAACACTTCTGTAAAAGTCTAAGCCTATTTTTATATATTTTTTTTTAATATTGAAATATTTGAAGTATTATTTCAACTTCAAATTGTACGGGGCATTTGACTGGTCGTGTTACTCGACTATACACTTTATATAAATTCTGCGTCTGATGATTTGCAAAGTATTGTTAACAAAAACTTAATCTTTGTTGAAATGTGACTAACTTTCACATATTTATTAACTGATTATGAAAAATATTTATTGATTTTGGAATTTGTCAAGTATATTTCTAAACCTCTCTGTTGGCTTATCAAATATCTTACAAAAAGAAAATTTCACGAAAATAAGTATATTTACACATTCAATTATGTACAGTCAATAATATTTACAAGTACGGTACATTTACATTTATGCACAGACTTTATGCGGACTTCATTTTTGCCCTGTGTAATCCCTATGACGTAAAGACAGGTACTCGAACCCATTGCTCTCGAAGTCCCGTTCTCGAAATCTGGCGTGTGAGCAATACCCTGTTCACTACATATTTTCTTGACATATTTTCTGTTTTATTCGGACACAATCCGGTATTGTAATAGTAGATCGACCTCTAGTAAATAGAAGTTTTCAGCTTTCAGAAATGTTTACACAGAATAAAATTATTCATAAAAACCAGAAATTTCACCAGTTTCATCTAATTTAAATTCAGTATTCAATTCACCTCAGTTGTAAAACGCTAATATTTCTATAACCAGTTTGTTTATGCAAATATAAACACATGCACTAAATCAGAGGGCGTGTCCTCAGTTACGACCAGGCAGTCTTTGAAGCCGTCTAGGGCCCAAGGGTGGGTAATAGGTTGACGCTGCTGTAGGTACTCGACTTGACCTTGTCCGTCTTCTCTGAAACTTACAATGTCATTCCGATTTCGCAGAGAAGCAAACACTTTGCCACGAAAACAAGTTATATCCGAAATTTTTGTCTTAAGACGTCGGGACCAGAGAAGGTCGCGTTGGCTGAAACAACATACTTCATGACGCCTGCGATTACGAACTATGACTCTTCCGTCGGATGTTGCGGCGAGTCGATCGGGGAAACAACGCCGACGTGACGACTGGAATATTGTTTCTCGTCTCCGAGTGCGTACCCCGTCAGGAACCCGTGTATCAAGAACGTCAACCCGACGGCATTGAATGCTAGCGGCTGCAAGAAAATCGGTCAAATGAGACGTGATTCCTATATACTCGGTTTCTGTTTCAATCACTTTTAAAATACTAAGAACAGGGTCCGTAGAAACTATCATAACTTTAGGAACGTCCCAGACACTAACTGCGACTGAATTCGAGTCCCTGAGAGTAGTTACTTGGTGCGGTTCATTATCCATCAATAGTTCGTTCAAAAATCGCCCTTCCGGCAGTTTGAACTTCTTTAGTTTTTTGTTTTCCTGATCAACGAGGACGACGGCAGTGTTACCAATGAGGGCTACCCCTGACAGCATACACTTCCCTTCGTCTGGACATTTTGCGCTGAACCTGATATGCTGCGAAACTTCAGAGTTGCCTTCATAATCATCACTAGCATCCAAGAAACGTCCACTGCTTGTAACAATGACAAAATCTTTATCTTCTGGATCAACCTTAAATACGTCATCAAGTGTTGGAAACTCACCGGGTATCGTCTGCTTCACAGTTGATACGAACGCATCAAGAACGTTAAGGTCCCCTTCCGCATATTTCATTAAAGCGCCAGATCTGACCTTTTCAGCGAGATCGTGAATGTTAACTTGAAGTTCTGAGGAAGACTGACAAAGATCCGAAATTATGTCTAACATTTTGTTCGGATTACATTCGACTGTTTCGATTTCGAATGATTTCACCTTCTCAACAAGGTAATCTTGTAAACGGCGAACTTCGAATGAGGACAGATCCTTGTCTATCGTTTCTCTAGCCTTCGTTCTAAGACTTTCAACTCGTTTGCGGAAAATACGGTATATCTCATTGAAGCTGTCTTCAACTTCGGTAATTGATCTCTGAAATTCATCATGAATGCTTTTCACTGTTTTAACATCAGTATTTTGGCATTCGAACAACCTTGTTGCATCAGATGCTTGTTGGGCAACCAAACATTTGAGTGCATTAAATCGTTTATTGATCACGATTGCAGCAGACGAACAGTCACAATCACCCTTTTTGTGATTTGCTGCCGCACACTCGGAACAAATAACTATATCATGCTTCGAGCAATAAACGTCCAGCGGTTTCTCTCGATGGCGTGCACATGCGCAGAAGTTACTTCCTGGAATTTGCCCACTGTTAGTAGTTTCGCTTTCAGTCACAACAAATTGAGCACTTTCGCTCTTTCCTTCCGGGTTTGATCGGTCCTGAATACCAAGGGCTTTCAAAATCGAAAGTGAAACTGTGTCATTCGAGAGTGCTTGAATAACATCTTCGGGGGCTGAGCCAGATGCGATATCATGCGGATGTCGGCAAACAGGACATTCGAAGCAATCTCTTTGGCGCTGTACTACCCGCACGTAATCAACTAAACATGTAGCACAGTATGAATGGCCACAGTGTAACATCTTCGGCTCTGTAAAAATATTCCAGCATATTGTACACGTTAAATAATCCGACGTTAAATTTCGAATTTTTCTTTCGGCCATTTTCCAAATTCACATTTGAACATACGTGACAAACAATGTAATTAACGAAACTGGTTGATCCTGGTGTTGCTAAATATTTTATCTCGAGTGTCGTACCAGGACATTTAATAGATAAATTAGAACATGTATACGATCCTCATGTGATTTGGAAAACCTTGCTTTATCATGTGAAACAATTTGATTTCATTACGGGGAGAGAATTCAAAACTGACATAGAAAGTTTATATAGTGTTCTCTATTTCCCTTTGTAAAAGCAGTTCATTTTAAATGTCTATATTGTAGTGGACTTTGTGGATTTGTAAAGTATGTATTACTTTATATTGTTTGCATCAAGTACAAGTAAATAAAGGTATAGATAACGATCAAATAGGAATATAAAGGAAAGGAAATGCATTAACACACTGTATTCAGCAGTACATATTGTGCGTCGGTCCCTTTTAACCAATAACCTGCTAAATTTCTTTAAAGAACTTGTCCATTTAAATTTCAGTTTGGACAGTGCCAGTAACTGTTAAAAGGTGTGCTAACCTAAAAGATACTGACTGAATAGGGAACAGTGCTGATCATGATCTACACTGGTCGCAAAGGCAGAATTATTCGTGTCAGAATTATTCGTGTCCAGCATAGTAAGGGTTAAATGAACAAATTTCCAGACGCTAATCAAAGTACACTCTCCAATCCTTTTTAAAAGTTCTTAACCAAAATCCCTGAAAAACAGTACCCGGACTAAATGTGGTGATCCATGATCTCTGTTTTCTATGTTTAATTTTAAAGAGAATATAACTGAAAGCAGAAGATTATTTTTTTAATTTTCTGAAATTTGTAATAAAGTATGTTTACTTAGGACCGCTATCTATGATCCTAGGCAAAGAGCTATAAAAATAAATGTAGTTTAGATACAGATCTATACTTCTTTGTCCTAGGAAATCATCAGGCTATACAAGGATTTAATTAGGTCTAGGCCTATACGTAGATCTATACTTATATTATGTAGATCTATGAATATCATATAGCTACGTTCGAGGGACTACAGGTCCGTAGCCAGAGGTAAAAAATATGGAGGCATTTGGTAGGGGGGCCGGGGGCATGCTCCCTGGAATTTTTTTTTTCGAGGGTGCCATTTCGTGCGTTTTTCTGCATTTCAAACATGTTTTTATTACTTTTAAGATACCGATTTCGGAAAAAATAACTGACGTTAAAAAGATTCGCGTACATTTTAGTCAATATAGTTAATATAGATCTACAGAAAAATAAGAGTTTTGAAATAGCCAACGTATTTGCGATTATTGTCACTCTAAAACGCTAATTTAAAGGCACATGGTTAAGTTTGCTTGGTTCTTACATCTTCAGTTGAGTAAATGTATATATATGTTCATGTATAAACTTTTTAGTATGGCTGACGTGAAACGAAAATTTGAAAGAAGCAACACAGTTTAATTATTATAGTTTAATACAATACAGAAATGTAATACAAAATTAATGTACTTAGTACATAATATATTTTGTCAATCTTCTTAAAATAATATTACATTTTTGAAATTCAGCACTTGGATAAATAGTGCGTATCACATGTCAGATCTAAAAGATCAAATGTTGTCATAAAGTTATACTTATAAGTTAATCAAAATCTAAAATGTCACACATTTATATAAAAAAGTATAAACGGGAAGATTCCATACCTACGAACAATTAATAAGTGTATCTGATATAGGTTCTTAACTTTTAAGTGACCATATATTTTTGAGAGAAATCTTATAACGAAGTTTTGAAATCCTGTACGTAGATCTATAATCGAGACTTTTTAGAAATGATATGTTCAAAGGCGTGTTAAGAACAAAACCTCATGATTGCAAGACTTCATTCTGTTGTAATGTCAAAATCAATCAATTTAGAAAATATATCAACATTCAGTCAGATAAGCGCCACGTTTTATTTAAGTATGCATAACATAAAACTCCTTTCGCAAGAACATGAACCAACTGACAGCGACATAGGTTGTGTTAAAACTATGCTATATAGCATGACTATTGAGGCAACCGAGGCACTTTCCTCGGTCATTTTTCTGCCTCATTTGCCTCGGTAGTTGTTTTTTTTTTATATTATTATTATTATTATCTTTAGTCTCCGTCTTTCAGTTTGCCTCAGCCGTATGAATTACCAGGCTTTCCGGTAGTGTCTAATCTAGGTTTAGTAATATGTGTCACATCCGATATAGCTCCCTTCACCTGTAGCTTTGTTCCGTATAATTATAGCTCCTCGGGGTTTTTATGCAACATGGACCACGTGGCTTATTTATTAGGACATTTCGTTATGTCGCATTTTTAAAGACCAGATAGTGTCAAATATTTCAAACATGATGCCTTAATTCTGATGCAAGGGTCATAACTAGTACTTAACCACTATTTGCTACTCAACATTTCTGGACAGTCTTGGAACTTTGGGGCAACTACCTTATTTTGTCAAGTCCGACAAAAAAAATAAAATCTTCAGGTACACCTAATTAACATTTGTTCCAAATCTGATAATTCTGTCACATAGTACAGAAGATGAGTGCCTGTCATAGTATGATGAAGTATGTAATTGGACTCGAGGTCATATCTGCTAGACCAGATGCAAAATTTTAAACCCATGTTTCTAACTTAAATTGCCAGTTATTATTTTCTTGTACAGGTTTGTGATTCTTGGTCTAACTATATCCGTTTTTGGGACTGTGTACCTACGCACTCTCGCTCTCTAGCTCATACGTATGAATGCCACGAAAAATAAAAATTATAAATCCCCACCAGTGTCTCCCAAGTGGTGTGGAAAAGCGTATATCAAAATGACACTCTGCCAAATATTCATGTTTATTATTACTCGAACAGTACTGTTATAGTATTTTAATTTTTCCATGTATAAGGAGTCATATTCGGGTTTGGCATATACAGCTCCTCTGTCCCAAGGAGCTATATACGAAAACGTGTGCCGAATACAGCTCCCTGGGAAGCTATATCCGAAGGGAGCTATATGGGGTGTGACAAATATGTCTTCAATTTTCATTTTCGAATAGGTATGTTATATGACAACAGCGTAAAAACACGATACGACGTTATAATTATGTGGTATTTGTGAGATACATGTATTTCAGTATCATACTTCAGTAGGTGTGCGCATTTCAGATATCTTAATGCAAGTGGTCTCATATTATAGAGATAGTACCCAAATTTTAAATTATGAAAAGCAATTGAAAAATTCATGTTTGTTGCTTATATGTAATATGCAAGACCAAAAAATCTTGAATTGATCATTTTGAGCATGTTGTTTTAATGTTTTTTTTAATTTCCATGTTGCCGCTCCTGCAGATAGTCCTACCTATCAAGCTATTGGTACTTATTGCGGGAATAAGTTCTCTTAAAGACGGAAAATTGTAAGATACATGCATATTCTTTGATATCAGAAAATGTTGTAAGTCTAATAAAATTAATTCAGATCGACTACCTAATCTGAAATTTAGATATAATGTCATTCGAACCATATCATATATAAAAATAAGAAAAACTGTTCAATATTTACCATGAAAATTAACATTACATTGAAATGACTTTTCACTAAGCTGTGACATACAGATGTATGGATGAATGCAAGGTAGGATTATTATCTGAGTCATTGAGTGCTGTGGTCTCTCAAGCAAATTTGACTGTACTTAAAATTAAAAATCTAAGTATAGCACTGAAGGCTATGTCAGGCTGACAAATTAAGATATCATTTCATGATTCAGACACCCAAGTAAAGAAAGGGAATTTTAATAATCTTCAAACGATTTACCAAATATAATACTAAATCAAGTTTTGCAGTCAAAAAAAGTTACTCATTAAGTTACACTTGCATCGTAATCTAAACACGCTAAATGAAACAATATATACAATACTGTGGGGAAAAAAATTATCTTAAAATGTATGAAGCGTAGTGAATGCCGCAAAGTAAGTTTTTATGCCTTTTTAGTTGTTTGGATCTCATTACTTGGTAATATGGGTATAAGTTGCAACTTGTCATTGAATTTGTGAAATACAAAAGGAATAAAAAAGCACCTGATAACTCCGTTCGAATAATAGAAACAGACATCAGCCTCATACTGTAAATGAAATGGTTTAATGGAAGATGTGAAATTCAAAAGATTGCCTGAAGACAGCGTCTTGTAGAAATGGGAAACGCATTTAGCTGCTTTTATACCACGAAGAGTAGCGAAACAATTTTCCGATTTAAAATTTAAAACTCTTTTGGGCAGCGGTGTGGAGTCTAATTACACGCTTATGCTGCGTTTACACTTAGCCACGATGTCCACGATGTCCACGATTTGAGAGAAGCGTAGTGACCGTAGGGGCTCCTGGGATCGAATCGTTGTGATCTTGAGGGAACTTGGTGGAATCGTGACAAACTTTTTGACAGTCAAAAATTTTGCCACGATTATCCCGATTTATCTTTAATCTTGAGAGAGCGTGATAGAACGTAAAAATCGTTGTAGAGCGTAATGCAGCTTAACAGACCTTAACGTAGCGCATCAGACCTTGATGCTCCACCGTATGGGGATATTGGAGAACTTGGAAACACGATTCTAAATTCCACTAGATCTGCAGGCATCTTTACATAGTTGAAGCTGGAGCCAACATCTTCACGCCTGAGTTCTGTGTTGAAAAGTTAAGGGCATTGTCCCAGTTGGTGCGTTCGGTTTCCACTTAACCATGGTCTCACCCAGCAGGTCTTGGGCCTTCTATTTCTTTTTCTCCTTCCTCTTTCTTCTATCATAACCTGTTCCGTCCCTTGTTGCTGCTGCCGATGAGTAACTATTATAGGCATACACGAAAATTGCATATTCAGCATCTTGTTCAGCTCTGATGCATAGCTCGTTCCTCTTTGGAATCTCTGGAGAGAATGAGAGGATGACCCATGCCTCATATTTGTACTCCAATCGTGCTCAAAACGTGATAATCTTGAGCAAATCGTGGTCATAAATCGTAGGAGAGCTTAACAGAACTTGATAACGTGAGGGGTCTAAACAGAGCGTGACAAAACGTAAAAGCGTATCGTGGTAACGTGATAAAAATCGTAGCAGATCTCGACCAGAATCGTGTTGGTTTCGTAATAAAACGCTGCAGGTAGTAACAAAACGTACTGAGAGCGTAAGAAAGCGTAGGAAAGCGTAGTAATACAAAATTCGTGCAATAAATCGTGGAGCTCCGAGCTTTTCTTTAAATCGTGGACATCGTGGATAAGTGTAAACGCAGCATTATGTATACACTTACCATTGCTACATTCCATACAATGTATTGTTCAAGATTGTACGATAGTACACTATCTCTACATGTAATACAGTGTTAAAACCAAGATGTTGTAAAAGTTGCCAATCGTTAGTTAAAAACTGATATAACTTACGACCTAAAATATCTCGACTTTTCTCAGCTAGAGCTGGGCTTAATTCTATCAATATCGAAAGAAGCAATAAAACAGATCAGGCCAGGGTATGAGGCTAGTGCCAATGTTTGCGCATATATTAGTAAACTGTATTTTTGTAGATTTGTATTTCAGAAGAAAATACAGGACCGTAGCAAGGTTGATTTTTTTTGGTCTTAAACACCACATACCTCCACCTCCTCCCCTTCATAAAAACTGTTACAAATCATTTGCCCAAATTATTTAGATTGCATCTTTTTCGGTCTCCTACTTACGACGACATGTTTGAAGAATTATCAAACCTCGACGTTTCAGTCGTTCAGTTAAGACGTTCCACTTTTAATGAAATTTATTAGCAAGTGCAGTGAGTGATAAAACACTTCTGTTTCACACGGAAAAGTAAATAAATGTAAACATACCTATTTTTGCGGCCATCGTGGACGCCATCTTGAATATCGGTAATATACCACATAAATTGTAACTGCATTACATATGCGTATCTGAAACTCTGGGATACGGTCAAAATAAATGTTTTTGATTTTAGTACCCCTAGTCCTACAGCTTAGTAAATATTTCACAACTGTAATTCATTTAATAATTTCTACTGTACGTAGACCTTTATTTTACTGTAAATGTTCATCTTGCTTAAATGTAGATGATACCATCCTGGTTAATACCAACAAAAGTTTTACCACTATTACAAGAAATGGATGTCAGGTTGACATAATTTGATATCCTTTCATGATCGTTTCATGATTCAGACACGCCAGTAAAGAAATTTTAGTAATCTTCAAAAGATTTATAAGATATAATACTGAATCAAGGTCTGTATCAAAATAGCAGTATATGTTACTATAGTATCAGATACATTTGCGTGATAACCTAAACGCCGCTAAATGCAAAAAATAGTATCTAAAACACTATGGAAAAAATGGTGAAACTGCTTTCAAATGTAAATAGCAAAATGCATAATAGCAAAATGCATACCCACAAGGTAAGTTTTTTTCTCCTTTCAGTTGCTTGGATCTCATTACTTGGTAATATGGGCATGAGCTGCAGTGTCATTGCATTTGTAAAACAAAATGAGAGAAAAAAGCTCTGAATAATATAAACAGAAAGAAACCATAATACTGTAAATGTAACGTAATTCAAAAATAGCAGGAAAAAACAGTGTCTTATACCAGTGAGAGACGTATTTAGCTACTTTTATTCCAAAGAGCGTGACAGAATAAGTTTCCAGTCAAATTTAGAATTTAAATGATCAATAGCAAAACTCTTTCGGTCAGATGTGTTGAACCTAATGATAACTTCTTGTTACACGTTTACCCTTACACATTGCTTCAAAATTGTACTCTTTAATGTTTTATACGAATAAAAGTTTATATATTTATCATACTAGAAAAATTATATTCGTGTAGTACACTTTAAGTCTTGCAGCTTTAAATATATCCATAGTGCCTGTCTAAAACAAATTATGTCAAACATTGTAGATACTAGTTTAAACTTTGATCTTCCCAATTCAGTTTCAAACGAGCAAATTCGATGAATTGGTATCCCCCGCCGAAAGGGCTTGAGGTGAGGAATGGCAAAAAATATATCCGGCAAAAAGTTAAGGCTGTTACTAAGAAACAAATAGTTTCATTAGTCAAAATCATTTTAAAAGAAAATGAATGCTTTTTTTCGGGGGGGGGGGGGGGGGGGGGGGGGGCAGTGGGGTGACCCGGTGAGGGTACAAAATTTCACATGTTGATTATAAATATTGATGGAAAATTAAAAATGAAAAAAAAATGCTTGGGGGATGGGGATGCATGATTGGGGTGGTGGGCAAGACTGAATGGAGAGTGAGGTGGGGGAATGGTACAACTTTGCATGCTAATAAATATTCATGGAAGGTTTGAAAAAAGTAATAATAATAAAAAGGAATGATTTTTTTGGGGGGTGGGGGGTGAGGAATGGGTGTGACCAAGGTTGGTAACCAGGTGTAGGTACAAAACTTCACATGTTTATAATGAATGTTCATGGAAAAGAATGAAAGACGTTTAATGAAATTCTACCAATGGGTTGGTTTGTTATGTACAAATCTGTACATTTTTAAACAATTAAAGGGCAATAACTCTAAGGAAAATTGACCAATTGAAAAAAAAAAAAAGACAGGCATCATCGAAGTATGTTGGTTCATATTTATTTCAAGTTTCGTGAAATTCTACCAGCTTGTTACTGAGAAATGGCTGCAGACATGGATTTTTCATTAAATCAAGGGCAATAACTCTAAGGGAAATTGACCAATTAAAAAAAACTTGACAGGCATCATTGCAGTATGTTGGTGCATGTTTATTTTCAAGTTTTATGAAAGAAATGGCTGCAGACGGACATTTTTGGGCATTTGTCATTAAATCAAGGGCAATAACTCTAAGGGAAATTGACGATCAAAAAAAAAAACTTGAGGGGCATCATCGCAGTATGTTGATTCATGTTTGTTTTAAGTTTCATGAAATTCTACTTGCTAGTTACTGAGAAATGGCTGCGAACGGACATTTTGGGCATGTTTTTATTAAATCAAGGGCAATAACTCTAAGGGCAATTGACCAATCCAAAAAAAACTTGACGGGCATCATCGCAGTATGCTGGTTCATGTTTATTTAAAGTTTCATGAAATTATACCTGCTAGTTTCTGAGAAATGGCTGCGGACGGACGGACGGACTGACAACGCCATTTCAATACCCCCTCCCGATTTCATCGGCGGGGGATAATAAGCTCCAGTATTGTAGTATCAGCCGAAGTGGTGCCCATAAGTATATCAAAACAATGTCTTAGTATTTTTTATTCGGCACAATAGAATAGTCAGTTTGCAAAGTTTCTTGATTGGCTACTTAATGATTAATACCTGTAAGTGACCGCTAAGGCAAAATGTACTGTGTAAGTGTAGCACAGTTTAACATAAATGTCCTTTATATGTGATAAAATTGGCCTGTTAAACCAACCAAATAGCTATTTCTAAACATTCACAAGGACTGCATTTTTCATTCGTGTAACATTCGGATCCCGAATTAATATTCGCATCCCTCCCATCGTCATTTCGTACTTGGGCACTTATAGCCGGAGCAATGATTTACGGAACTTCGGGATCGGGAGGTAGGGGCACTAGAAAAGTTTACATACCTACTTTTTCTAGCTACTTTATGTCTAATTTCCTACAATATAAATCTTTTTTTTTTCAAACCTAATTTATTTCAAAGTATAGTTAAGATTCAAAATAAATTAATGAATTTGTTGGTGCCAAAAGCAAAATCATTTGAAACTTAATGATTTATCATTATAGTTTATATGTATTTCATTTTTATCAAAATATCATTGATGGAGAACGGCGCAGTTTATTTTCATTTATTTTGAAAAATATTAAGAGCAAAATTCTTGTTGAAGCAGACGATAGGTAGAACATGTGGTATCGTGAGCAATTGATGAAACTCCATTTATGCTGCTGTAATCATTAATTAATATGGATTTGAATGTTCTTTTCAACCTACTGAAGTTTTACTTTAATTTCACGCCGCAAACAATTTGTTAAAACGCATTTTGCTCTTACCTCTGTCGAGTTATACTGATATCCAGTCTTTGTAACAACATCCTTGTCGTTGTATGAAAGAAGATTTTTTTTTTATAGAAAACGAATGTCCTTTTCAGCATGAGAGCAACATTAGACGGAACTTTAATTTTAAGGAAAATTGTTTGAACACTTTTACATTTAATTTTACTCGTATGAGATAAATCAGCAGCTCCATCAAGAAGAATATTATAGACATACACCTTCCAAAAAGTAAGTCCTGTGTTGCATACGAGACCTCCATCGCAAGATAGACATTACAAATGAACCATAAATCGGGATAGATCGCGGAGTGAAAGGGTAATTTTTCTCTTTAATATAAAAACAGCGCAGCAAAGTGTGTTTTTCATATCATATATCCTATTTTTAGGAAGCCCCCACAAAACCTCCTATGGAGAAGTGTGGGACACAACCTTCCAAACTAATGCATGTCGGGGCTTTGCCTTTACCATTCAAATTTACCTAACGCACATACTCGTTTGCCTCGGTAAAATTTAGTCTCATGCTACGGTCATGTATAGTGTAATAATTCGTGATATTAAGAAAATGGCGGAAAATAGTTTAACAAGTTAAAATGAAATGATAGTGCCTCAGTTCGGTTATGCCTTTTAAAATGGTGACTCAAAACATATCCTTTTTTCTCATAATCTTGGCAGGAAAACAGGGAGGCACCGGCCTCCCTGTGCCTCAGTGTAGCTACGGGCCTGTAAAGTCTCTTTTGGATGCGTATGTAGATATATTAACCTTATTTAAGGTAGTTCTGCACGTTTGATAACGCCATTTATCCGGAAAACGTAGAATAAAGCCTGGATTCGGCGTACGGAAATGAAAATCATTTTATGAAATAATCGAAACCTGTGAGTTAATTTATTACAATGGAACTGTTGCTATATTTCTAAAGTCAAAATATGATATTAAAACATATGACACTTTAAAAAAATCAAAATAATGTCTTAAAATTAGCGTGAAATGTCCGGTTCACTTTAATCATAGTCAAATATCTCAAAAATAAGCACACGGACCTATAGGCTACATTTTATTTCACCAAATTATAGGCAATGTGTTAATTTACAAGTGTGAGAAGTTTCATCAAAATCTACATTGTGAAAAAAATTCCTATTCGCGAAAATGCTGTGAAAGTTATGATTTTCCCATAGACTCCCATTATGAAATATTGTATGAGGTCCAATTTTTCCAAATCAGTCTAGCAAAAAATCAAGCACACTACCCTATCTTTTTTTATTTGCTGAATTCTCTAGGTATATTTTGAAGTTTTGAAAAATCAGAGTTTAATCAAATTCTACATTGTAGAAAAAATTTCAATCCAAACGTGCAGAACTACCTTAAGAGTTCTTTTTTTAAAATTTTGGAGGCAATGGAGAAATGGAGGAAACACGCGGAAAAGGTGACCGTGCAAAAAGAAAATCTTTAAATTTAATCAAAGAACTAAAACATACATTTTTTAGCCCTTTGATTTATTTAAACAATAAGGTGCACTGTCAGAGATGAAAATTAAATGAGTACAATACGATCATATATAGGGGCTGGACGGAAGTTTTCCCGCGAAAAGGCGGGAGTCCTTAGATACTGACTAGCCAATAGAAAACCGATATTACCAATTAGCCGTGTGAGCATAAAGTCCGAGGTAGTCCGGACGAAATGTCAAAATCAGAATTCGCTAAATTTTTGACATTTTATAAAGATATTCTTTTCAATAAAACTGTGACAGTAAGTTTTTAACTGATCCAGTTGTTTTCATTTACATTCAGATAGTCCAGAATGGATATTTACATCATTTAGATGAAAAACAAACTTAAAACGTTTGTCTGTAAGTAGTGAGTTTGTGGGTGGGGTGTTGTAAATATATCTCTTAAAGGTTACACTCTACCAATTCAAGTCCTTATTTATTTCATATTAATAACAAAACATTCAGACCTCATTTTCAGCACTTTAGAGCATTTCAATGATATGAAAACCATATATGGTCATTTAGTATAACATGTCTTCTTATCAAAAATAGAAAAATATTGACATGTTATGTTGAATATAAGAAAAATAATCTGTTCTGAGAAACATCACCCTCTAAAAATGCCCCCATGAAAACAGCCGTTTAGCAGTTACGCGTAGGTAGACATTTTTCGCAAAGAATAAAACTTATTCCAAGAAATTTACAATGAAAATGGTCTAGATCTATTCTCAGTACTATAAGCAATAAACATAAGGCGTAAAAAAAAAAATTGTTTGTTTCCGGTATCCCGACCTACCCTAAATTTTTGGCCCGACCCTAAATGTTTTTATGGCCTTAGAGAATATTTTTTTCAACTTTTTAACAAAAAAGATGCAAAACTGCACTTTTTATGCTTTAAACATGGCCAGTGATGTTAGAAATCAACTTACGGATGCTCTAAAGGCATAACCCCCTTATTTGTAATCATTTTTTGACAAAAAAATAATTTCCGAAAAGTCTCCCTTAATAAAAAAAATTTCCAAAAAAAAAAAATTTTCCGACCTACCTACCCTAATTTTTTTGAGCATGTTACAGGAAACAAAGAATTTTTTTTTTTAGGCCTAAGCCAAAAATTTAACTGTCACCTCCTCATGTCACTCATTATACCAGATTTCATCCATAGCATGGAACTACATTTTGGACTACTTCACATGTAACACTGAGTAGTCATTTCCGGTTTGGTGTAATCAGTCCTAAAGACAGTAAAGTTGATATTTTATTGCAGTTTTATTTCTTTTTGATATTCGTTAAAGTTGAAAGATAATAAACAATTTCTCTCTTCTTTGGTAGCAGAAAATAATGATAAAAGTTGTGACTGTAGCATACACCTGTCAAAGGATAGACTCTTAATCTATCTATCTATCCAAAGAGTTATAATTATTTATACTTCTTTGATCTATCTATTTATACTGCAACACTCCTCTCTGCAAGTATTATGTGCAGCTGCGCACCAGTACAAGAAGTTATGAGTAGATTGGATAGGAGGATAAAAGTAATACATGGTGTGTATTGCAAGTATGAATATGTTGATAGTGTTAAAAACAAGAAGGATTTACAGATAAAAGCAGTTTAAAAACAGGTCTGTCATGTTAAGCATTGTGTACAAGTTTGGTCACGCCCTGCTTAAACTGATCGATTCAGGGTGGGGGCTTGCACAAGTTGTACTGGAAAGGAATTCCAAAGCACTATGGTGGCTGGAAAGAAAGAGTACTTATAGTAATTACAGGGAGTGAGGATCTGAGTATAGGAGTGGGGATGCATATGTCTTGTTAGACGGGATGGGGGGCTGACATAGGGGGGGAGTGGCATAGCAACCAAATTTTAACCATTCACTATCTTGTAGAACATATGTAGGCGTGATGCCACTGAATCAGATCTCCTATCAAGGGTACGCCATCTCAGCTGACATAGCATGTTTGTGACACTGCTGTAAGGGGAGTAGTCATGATTAACCCATCGCGCTGCCCTCCGCTGAATCATTTCGATCTGGTGGATGTTTTGTTGGGTGTAAGGATTCCAAACACAGCTAGCATATTCTAGCTTTGGCCTGACTAGAGCTTTATAAGCTACTTCTCGAACTTTTGGGTTCTTGCATGGGATATTTCGCTTGACGAAGTTTAGTGTTCGGGTAGCTTTGGACGTGACTAAATTGATGTGTTTATTCCAATTAAGATCTGAGGATATAGTGACCCCAAGGTACTTTGCATCAGGAACTGTTTCCAAGACTTGGACATGGAGTGTGTACTTTGACTTAATCTTAGAATACATGAATTGATTACTTAGAATCAAAGAGTTATAAAATACTTCTTCGTTAGAATGTATTGTAATTATAGTTGGACTAATGAATAAGATGGTCTGTCATAGAGATATCCAGGAAATTTATGATTGGTGATGTTTTAATTCTGTGTTTTGTTTCATTTCATTTTTATGTGTGCCAATTAAAAGTTGTTTGGAACTGCAAATTCAGAAATTGAAAGTTGAACCTTTTATGTATCCTTGGTGTACTGATTACCAGTGTATTTATGATTATAGAACATGTGATTCTGATGCTTAAAATTACTAGAATCAAATTCTCTAGATACAACTGTATATCTGGAGAATCTCTGCGATTATTTTTTTTAGCTTAAATGTACTTACATATACATTTTAAAGAGAAATTTGATTAAAATAACAGGCAGTGTTGAGCGAATTTCTATGCATGAAAATAACACTTGAAATTGGGTAAGAAGGTTTGACAATAAAAACTGTGAGTTTGTAAAATGGGTCAAACCTTAATTCTAACTTGGGACCTCCCACTTTCAGAGCGGACACAGTCACACTCAACCACTGAACTATTTGAGGCGGTTGAAGAGATTATCTAACACTGATATTTTATTTGAACCTATAGCAATAGTTTTTGACAATTGACTGTCACCGTCAAACCCTTCAGAAAGTATATAATTGACTTCTTGTTGATCCAAACATGTCATGCTTTGGTGTATGTGCATGTTGTAAAAGGACGCATATACAACTGAAATTTATCTTGTTGTTTCATGTTTTTGTAATTATTTTATGGGAAATCATACATTTACAGAAAATATCAGACTTTCAAAACAATAATTTGTGACTTGATTTTTATTTTTTTTAGATCTAGAGTACACTTTCAATTCATCTTTTATTGTTACTACTTGTTTTCAGAGGGTGATGTAAATATTCAGGTCTTGAAGCTGAAGTTGTAAGTGAGCCATAATCAAGTGATAAGACATGTCATAGGGAATGCCATTTTTATCATGATTACACTGCCCAGTTTCATACATCAGGGAAACTTTGTTCACTTTTGACAGCTAACATTGTTACCACCTGGTATATCCTTTATTTAAGTCTATGTAGATTACTTAATGTAAATTCAGAGAAATTTTAACTAAAGCAGTTGTCTCTTATCTCTATGAATTGTTTTGATTTTCCTTTCAGAAAATGCAAAGTTAAATTCAAATACTGGTATTCAGTCAAAGGTGTACAATGGCAGAAACAGACACTGCTATACAAGAGGAGCCAACCTCAACCGGTACAGATCGGGAGAATCTTGATCGGCTGCTAAAGATCTTCAATGGAGGAACAGGAGTTAATCTCGGGGTAATTATTGAAGACTTTTGTTTTGTCACAGAACTTTGAATCCAAATTTCTGTTTAATATAGTTTATATTTAAGATATCATATCCAGGTATTGTTTTTGTAGTCATTTTGATCAACTTTAGGTTTAAAAATTAAAGGCCAAAAAACTGAAAATTACACTCTTAGTTACGTCATAGAGGCCTTTATAGTAGTTATATGTTTCAAAGAATTTGTTTGTGAATTCATGAAAAGAAGACATAATAATGATTACTGTAACAATAGCATTGAAGCAGTTGATGCGGATTTAATTGCACTCTGTGTTAATTAAACACTACATGTTCACATTACAACAAATACGACATGTAAGGTTAATATCATGTTGCATTTAATTTGGACAGCAGACAGCTATAAGTTTTTAAAAGAAATTTGTCACTGGAAGGTGTCTTTTGAATTCATGATGTTTGTTTGTTTATTGAATTATTGTCAAGTTCTGTTTTAGCTTTCTGCAAATGGATTCCCAAAAGGTTATTTTGTATTGTTGTCACAAAACTGTTTGTGGTTATTTGATAAATGGTGCACAAAAATTAATTTTGATTAGTACAGTACATTTTGATGCTAATACATGTATAGATATTGTTGTCAGCTTACAATGTATATGCAAAAACTACATCATTCTGATGTTATATACATGTAACAAAACAAGGTGCATTTTTCTTGAGAACTGTATCAGATACAAATATGTACCATGTTTTAAATGTTTTTCATATGGGGGGGGCCTCCGTGGCCGAGTGGTTAAGGTCGCTGAGTTCATCGATGTGGGTTGAGCCTCACTCGGGGCGTTGAATTCTTCATGGGAGGAAGCCATCCAGCTGGCTTACGGAAGGTCGGTGGTTCTACCCAGGTGCCCGCTCGTGATGAAATAATGCACGGAGGGGCACCTGGGGTCTTCTTCCACCATTAAAGCTGGAAAGTCGGTGCAACGTTAAATCCAAACAAACAAACAAACAAAAATTTTCATATGGGGGACCATACTGGGATGGAAAAAAAATGTGAATATGTGTGACATGGATAAAATGTGGCTGTTTCCAGGATTTGTTGGTATCAGTTGTAGAAGCCCAGGCAATCTATGATAGTACCCAGGAGACCCAGTATGAGAGAGAGATTGTTGATATAATATTTGCCAGTATTAAAGGCTGGCATATAAGACAGAGAGAGGATATGAAACTTAAATTGGAAGAAGGAAAGGTTATTCTTTGCACAGAATTTATTATGGAGGATAGGGGAGCTATTAGTTTGGTTTTCGGTTTTTATACACAAGTGGATGGGGGATAATAATGCACAAATTTCAGAGACCTGTTGGCAAATGAATATTTGATATCACCTAACTGGCACTTTAAAATGGCTGAACAGGAATTATTATAGTTACTATGCAATTCACATTGAGTTGTTGTGATACAAACATGCTTAGGGCAAGTGGATCATCTATGTTCAGTTTATTCACCATTTATATACAGTGATTGATTCTGACAAGGGTATAACTTGCTTTTGAAATAATTCTAAATTATTTTGTATGCTGCACTGTTAACATTTCTTAGTATGGTTGACATTGTGTTTCAGAAACCTGTCAGAATTGCACAACATGGTCGTGTAAGTGGTAGCTTTGTAGAGTAGTTGTCATATATAAAATGCATATTGTTTTCCCCATCTTTTTCTCTAGTTTTTTTATTGGATCTGAATAGAATATAGTAGATAGTATGCTAGCAGTCTACTAATGTTCTTCCATATTTTCTTCCATGTTTGAATAGGCCAAGAAATATATGAGCCACACCATGAGAAAACCAGCATAGTGCATTTGCGACCAGCATGGATCCAGACCAGCCTGTGCATCCACTGTTCGCTTTCAAAGCCTATTGCAATTTCAAATCCTATTGCAATTAGAGAACCTGTTAGCAAACGGCATGAATCCTGACCAGATTGCGCGGATGGATCGATGCTGGTCGCAAATACACTGTGTTGGTTTTCTCATGGTGCGGCTCATATATATATATCTAATATAAAAAATGTATTCTAAATTTTTCTGAAGAAGTGGTGCTTTGTTCCTCATTTTGGCAAAGGACTGTTCTCCTCACCTTCGATCCCCTTTTTGACATTCATTTATAGTTAGAAGTAGATACTTTTATAAAAAAAATGTGTTCTAAATTTTCTAAAGAAGTGGTGCTCTAGAAATATCTATCACTTTGCCTTTGTTACATCCCCCTACATCCCCCGCCCGCCCCTAATTAGAAGTAGATTTTCGTAGCTTTAGATGTACCTTTTGTATCTTTATATTTGGGCCGCGCCATGAGAAAACCAAAGTGTGTTTGCAACCAGCATGGATCTAGACCAGCCTGTGCATCCGCGCAGTCTGGTCAGGATCCATGCTGTTCACTAACAGTTTCTCTAATTGCAGTAGGCTTTGAAAGCGAACAGCATGGATCCTGACCAGACTGTGCGGTTTTCTCATGGCGCGGCTCATTTATCTCTTGAATAATTTCTCATCTAACTTTTACTTTTTTCCCCAGTAGATGGTGTTATCTAGTTATTTTACCTGGTAGGTCATGTCTGAATTACAAAGGTGGACATCCTGATACTTGATTAATGCTGGACATCAGTACACATGTGTTGCATGGATTAATTACCTGTTGGTCGGCATCCGCATCCTGATAAGTTTTTGTAAACTATGCAATCAAATGTATCTGTTATCCAATTAAGCATCATAAGAGATTAAAGTTTAATGTTTCAATATTGTTGCCCTTTTTATATTTGTTTATGTCTATGATTTCATTGTTTTAACTTTCTTGAAGACAAGGCTTTTGAATGAATTGTTGAGCACTGCAGTCCTCCAACAGCCCTTATTTATTTAAGAAATAATAAGTTCCCAAACAAGGTTTATCGTAGAATAAATGTTTTGAGTTCTTATGCCTAAGAATATATCACAAAGGCCGTAGGCCTTAGTGGTATATTGTTTCGCATAACAACGAAAAACTTGGGTTATTCTACGATAAATCACACTTGGGCACTTTTTATTTCGATTCTAATACAACATACTAGTATCAACATTGTTAGAAAAAAATGGTAACTACTTTTTACGACCGTGCTACGCACCTGGATCGGATGATTTCACTGCACGCGCATTGGTTATTGCAGAATAACCGGAGATAGATTTTGCGCTAAATGTATGATTGTAGGTTATTTGCTGGTCATGTTAGAATACATAATTATGTCTCCCCCCACTCTGGGGGAGACATATTGTTTTTGCCCTGTCCGTCAGGCCGTCCGTACGTCACACTTCATTTCCGAGCAATAACTGGAGAACCATTTGACCAAGAAGCTTCAAACTTCATAGGGTTGTAGGGCTGCTGGAGTAGACGACCCCTACTGTTTTTGGGGTCACTCCATCAAAGGTCAAGGTCACAGGGGCCTGAACATTGAAAACCATTTCCGATCAATAACTAGAGAACCACTTGACCCAGAATGTTGAAACTTCATAGGATGATTGATCATGAAGAGTAGATGACCCCTATTGATTTTGGGGTCACTCCGTCAAAGGTCAAGGTCACAGGGGCCTGAACATTGAAAACCATTTCCGATCAATAACTACAAAACCACTTGACCCAGAATGTTGAAACTTCATAAGGTGATTGGTCATGAAGAGTAGATGACCCCTATTGATTTTTGGGTCACTCCGTCAAAGGTCAAGGTCACAGGGGCCTGAACATTGAAAACCATTTCCGATCAATAACTAGAGAACCACTCGACCCAGAATGTTGAAACTTCATAGGATGATTGTACATGCAAAGTAGATGGCCCCTATTGATTTTGGGGTCACTCTGTCAAAGGTCAAGGTCACAGGGGCCTGAACATTGAAAACCATTTCTGATCAATAACTAGAGAACCACTTGACCCAGAATGTTGAAACTTCATAGGATGATTGTACATGCAAAGTAGATGACCCCTATTGATTTTGGGGTCACTCCGTTAAAGGTCAAGGTCACAGGGGCCTGAACATTGAAAACCATTTCCGATCAATAACTTGAGTACCACTTGACCCAGAATGTTGAAACTTCATAGGATGATTGTACATGCACAGTAGATGACCCCTAACGATTTTGGGGTCACTCCGTTAAAGGTCAAGGTCTCGGGGGGCCTGAACATTGAAAACCATTTCCGGTCAGTAACTTGAGAACCACTTGACCCAGAGTGTTGAAACTTATTCGGATGATTGGACATGCAGAGTAGATGACACCTAACGATTTTGGGGTCACTCTGTTAAAGGTCAAGGTCACAGGGGCCTGAACATGGAAAACCGTTTCCAATCAATAACTTGAGAACCTCTTGACCCAGAATGTTGAAACTTCATAGGATGATTGTTCATGCACAGTTAATTACCCCTATTGTTTTTGGGTTCACTCCGTTAAAGGTCAAGGTCACAGGGGCCTGAACATTGATAACCAGTTCCAGTCAATAACTTGAGAACCTCTTGATCCAGAATGTTGAAACTTCATAGGATGATTGAACATGCAGAGTAGATTACCCCTATGGACTTTGCGGTCACTCTGTTAAAGGTCTCAGGAGCCTGAACATGGAAAACAATTTCCGATCAATAACTTGAGAACCACTTGACCCAGAATGTTGAAACTTCGTAGGATGATTGAACATGCAGAGTAGATGACCCCTATTGATTTTGGGGTCAGTCTATTAAAGGTCAAGGTCACAGGGGCCTGGTCATGTAAATCATTTCTGGAAAATAACTTGAGAACCACTTGCCTATAGGACTTTGCATTGAGGGAGACATGTGCTTTTTTACAAAAGCAATTTCTAGTTAAAAGGTGTTACAATAATATTAAATGACTTTCAGAATACAGCCCCTGTGGATGTAGTAAGTTTACGGTTGTAAATCCTCTTGTATTTTACCATACTGTTGAATTAACTCCCTTCATCCCTTTATTATGTCAGCTTTAAGTGAATTGTTAATATGACATTGTAATGCTCTTTGTAGATTTTAAATATTTCATTTCTGTATTATTTTTCACTAACTTTAACAATCCGGACACCAGTTTAATTGTTTTGCTCTGCAGCACAAATCTACCTCTCATCACGTTTTATCGACTGCATTTGACATGTGTTGAAGCACTCTTTGTTTTATCATCACATGTTAAATCTTGCAAAGATTTTTAGTTGTTTTTTTTGCCACCAAAGGCACCTAAATGTCACTGCTTTTTGGTTATTTGTCTCTCTGTCTGTCTGAAACACTTTGTCATACTTTGATTGTTTGACCATTTCTACTGTAATTGATGTTGTGGTATAACTGATGATTCCATGTGTAATTATTCAGCCAATGGAAGCCATTAATACAAATGTCAGCAGGTTCTCATTCAGATAAACAACACTGGTCTGACCGAGCCTTTGGGCAATCTCAAACATGGGTATTAACAAAATTTAGTCAACACTCGCACTTGGATTGCAACAATTGTCAAACAACTGAACGAGTCTACTGCAGTCACCGCACACCTTTGTATCTTAACCAATATCTAAATGATTCAAAGGATTTCTGTTAAGCATAAGAAGGTGTAACTTTGGCAAAGGTAGATCTCTACCACTGAGGTCAAGGTCATTTTTGAAGCATTTGTCACTGACTTGTGACATATCTTTTTTATTATCTAAACCTGTAATTGTTTCAAATTTAGGTAACACTTATATGAAAATATGTTGGTATATAATAAAACTCGAGATAAAAGACAAACTTCATAGTATTTCAGTGGTTTGATATATGCTCCATTAAAGCTAAGTTTTATAATTTGTGCCATAATTTGTAGATTACAATTGTACACTTGAAACTTAAGTTAAGGACTTGACACATGCACTTGACTGTGCTGTAATTTGACAATAATTTCTGGTGTAGTCCTCAAATTTTCAAGTGGTCTACTATTTTATATATAGATCAGATAATTGGACTAAAGATTAACATGGCTTTCAGTAATAAATCTTTATGTTTATATAATTATACTGAAAAGAAAAGCTTCAGTATTTACCAGTGATTGTAAAACAGATCAAAGCTTAAATAAGCTTCTTTTCTATTTTTGGAAATGCAATGCCAGTATGGGTGTCAAATGAACCCATAATGAGTGTTTGTTTTCAGATGGTATAAGGCTGTCATGCTAATGTAATTTTTCCCAAATATAAAGAATTGAACTAACCAGTTCAGTCAAAAAATGAAAATGTTTTTGTCCTTCTTATTCTGCATCACCATTGAAAGCTGGGAGCCAGTCAACCTTGCATTGGAGCAAGGTTAGTAGGGTTCAGCTCTTCTTCAAAGAAGGTATAAAAAGTAACATCCTACCCTACTATAGAGCTTGTTTCCAAAAATACCCGCTGTTGCCTAGACAGAGTGTGGCCTTTCCAATTCGCATTCTGTTGGTTAAGCATTTTGACACCTTTTGTTCTGATCACTGAAGTTTTTGAGAAATGGAGAGTTACAATAAGGGAAACTGTGGTCCAGAGGTCACATTGTTGGAAGCCTGCTGGGATTTTGACCGAATATCCTGGTATGACACCAGTTGGCTCCTTCTTTCCTCCAGGCAGTTGACTAGAGTATGATGTGGATAATATGCATAATTTAGAAACTAACAAAGTCTAACTAAGTCGTTTTGTTTATTATTACCTTGCTTTAACTGTACTCGAGTTCATTTCCTTGCCACTCGCAAAGCAGAAACCATGTTCTGTTATTATTTAAATTTAGTCTTGCAGTATATAAAAATTGCAATGAATATTCTGTGTGAAACCATTGTAATTCACTCAAAATCATTTCTTAAAATTGCTGGGTTTATAGCCGCTTAGAACTGGTTACTCACAACTAGTAATTCAAGAAGATAGTCACCCTGAAACGTTCATTTGGAAAGATTATAACAAATTTTTTCTTTGCAGTGTATTTTTAAGTTTCAATGATAAATGACACAAGGAGGTCTTCCTAAATCATCACTTGAATATATAAGTGTATATAAAGTTATTTTTGTAGAATGAAAGATTTAATTCGATGTAATTTTTATTTTAAAAAATTTTAGTTTGTTTAGATTATTGCTTTTATTATTAAAAAGAGAAAAATGGATATTAATCAAATGATTAAAGCGAAAGAAAATTGATAAATTAATTTAGCTGCCAGGCTTGAGAAAGGCCGATGTTTCTACCAAGGTATCTACTAATGTGCCTGAAATAATGGTCGGAGCCTCAGCCTGGTACCTTGCATCTGTCTTCGCCATGAAAAGCTGGAAAATTGTCATTTGATTTATAGTTGTGTCATTGTGAATTTGAACCAAACAAAAATATTTGAAACTAATTAAAGTTTGTTTTCTTTTTATAGCGGAAAGTTACTATTAATGATACTCGTCGACCGCCACCTGTTGCCCCACACATGACTCAACGTGTGAAGACTTTCTACATGGATCCTTCAGAGCAGTATTCATTGACTTCCAGAGGTAGGTACAGCACAAAAACCATGTTTAAATCCCAAGGTTTATGTTCATCATTGGGAATATCGTACTGTTTAAAGATGTTTAAATGCAGATACATACTTAAGTTCGATAGTAACTCAAGTTGTTGTCTTGCAGTTTTTTTAGCTCACCTGAGCCAAAGGCTCATGGTGAGCTTTTGTGACCGCTCAGTGTCCGTAGTCTGTCGTGTGTCGTCCGTCCGTCAACATTTTCTAAAAAAATCTTCTTGAAAACCACTGGACTGAATTACACCAAACTTCTTAGGAATGATCCTTGGGTGGCCCCCTTTCAAAATTGTTCAAAGAATTGAATCCCATGCAGAACTCTGGTTGCCATGGCAACCGAAAGGAAAAACTTTAAAAATCTTCTTGTCCAATCCAACAGGGCCTAGGGCTTTGATATCTGGTGTGTAGCATCATCTAGTGGTCCTCTACCAAAATTGTTCAAATTAACCCCCTAGGGTCAAATATGGCCCCGCCCCGGGGGTCGCATGGTTTATATAGACTTATATAGGGAAAACTTTGAAAATCTTCTTGTACAAAACCACAAGGCCTAGGGCTTTGATATTTAGTATGTAGTATCATCTAGTAGTCCTCTACCAAGATTGTTCAAATTATCCCCCTAGGGTCAAATATGGCCCTGCCCCGGGGGTCCCAAGTTTTACATAGACTTATATAGGAAAAAAAGTTTAAAAATCTTCTTGTCTCAAACCACAACACTTAGACCTTTGATATTTAGTTTGTAACATTGTCATATGGTTCACAACCAAAATGTTCAAAGTGTACCTCTGGGGTGAAAAGAGGCCCTGCCCTGGGGGTCCCAAGTTTTATATAGACTTATTTAGGAAAAACCTTTAAAAATCTTCTTGTCTCAAACCATACGACCTAGGCTTTTGATATTTGGTATGATGCATTGTCTTGTAGTCCTCTACCAAAATTGTTCAAATTATGCCCCAGGGGTTAAAAGAGGCCCCGCCCTGGGGTCACTTAGTTATTATATGAGTTATATAGGAAAAAATACTTAAAAAATCATTTGATCCTATTTTCAAGACTGTTTAATTATAATTACCTGATGACCCCAAGTAATATGATGTCACTTGACTGTGACCTTGACTTACTGTTTTCTTGTTTTTTAAGATACAGCATTGAAATTTTGATGACATACATGTAGTTTTGCACACCAATCGTAAAACTGAATTTCATTGACCATGAATGTGACCTACTGACTTTCGTTATATTTTATCATCAGTTTGACATTTGAAACATGTAGCTCATATTACTCAGGTGAGCGATCCAGGGTCATCATGACCCTCTTGTAATTAAATTTTCATTACACTGGAGTGAAATTATTTATTTTAAGAGTTTTCTGAAGTATATTGTCACAGAAATATTTGTTAACTTTACTCTTTTTGAAAGTTTTGGCTGCATACATTTTGTTTGTTTACAATATTAAACCTGTAAAAGGGAGAAAATGGGAACTTCTGGATTTTGTTACAGTTATATAGTATCCGCTGTATTTACACTTTTCAACAGCACATTTCAAACAACAGGAAAAACCTTGAGGGTCTTTAAGATAAAATAAAGCAGTATGGAAATGCTCACTTAGTGTAATATTTCAGTACAAAATAGATACCTGAAAAATAATCATGCATTTAAAAAGTCACAGATGTATCATTCAGTTTTGGGCCTTTAAGTTGACACAAAATGGTAAAAATTATCTTTTTTTAACCTTTAGCCTGCCGGCTGCGAGTTATTCTGCCTTTGCGACCACTGTACAGACCAAGATCAGCCTGCACATCCATGCAGTCTGATCATGGTCTGCATTGTTTGCTATTCAGTTACAAAATTTTCAGTGAACACCCCTTTGAATAACAAATGGTATTGCCCAGATTGAATGATGGACCACTCTATTTCAGAAATTCTGTGGGGTAAGGGGTATTAAAGCATGTTACAAAAAATAGAAATGTTTTCATTTGAAATGAATTGTTTCTGTTACACAGTCACAGAAGTTTTAGTGTCAAGTTGCTTTCAATAATTATATTACCTGTGCAACCTGTATTTAGCATTCATAATTGTGTATTTGTTGCATAATGTCATATTTGACTAATATTTACCATTAGTTCAATTTGGAATGGAATGAAATCAAAACATTTGTACAATTTCATCCATTACGACACATTATTTCAGCAAGTTGGAACCATTGTAAGAGAAAACATCCCTGCATAATGTAGTCATTACCCTGCATTGTTAGTCCCTACCCTGGTGTTTATATAACTTCTATGATTTAATTAACATTATGCAAGGTCAATATTAACATTTTAATCAATTGGGTACCAGCGGTAAGCTTAGAAGCTGAGAATTAAATGTTCCAACTCACATGGGCTGGTATCAAAAACAGTTTGATACAGGCAACTGTGCACATGCCCCTGTGGTTAAAGCACAGTAGTCTAGTAACTTAGGTATAGCACATGATATAACACATTGTACTGCACCGTGACACTGACTGTGCAATTCATGTTCATTTAACCACTGTCAAATTTCCCCAGAAACTTCCATTTTTATAATGGGCTGCACTAACTCAAATGTTTAAAAAAAACTTAATTATTTTTAGGGGCAACTTTGGCTCAGTGGTAAGCTTGTGTTCTTAGATCACTTAAATCACAACCACTGTGAGTTTGAGCCTCACTTTAGATCTAATGTGTGGAAATCATCCTGCTGGCTTAGGAAAGGTTGATGGTTCTACCAAGATGGAAGCCCTTAATTGCCTGAGAAAATGTCCAGAGAGGCTACTGGGGCCTGGAAAGTCTCCATATGACCTATATTGTGTGGTTGTGACTTTAAACTCATACTTCAGTAAATTTTATTTATAGGTAGAGCAGTTAATACCATGTTTTTTTGTAAAATATTATGTCTTTTTTTTTATATAAAAACAACAATATCAGAAATTTGTTTCAGAAAATGTTCATTTATTTTGTAATACAGTTTTAAAACAAACAGTCATGCTACACCATAATTGCTTACACCTGCAATAATAAGAAATGGTTAATTTCAGACACTGTAATTATACCCAAGGTGGCGACCAAGTCTGCTCGAGCTAGATCAATGATAGGTGGTACTCCCATAACCAAGGAAACAGCCATAGTAAGTATCAACATTGGTGCTTTTTTAATTGCTATGGTATTTTGAAGCTGCATTTATACATAGTGATAAGAGCATCAGCTTTGAGATGAGGAAGTCAAGGGTTCTCTCCCTTGCCATATCATACCATAGACGTAGCAAAATGGTACAAGTAGCTCTTGTGCTTTGTACTGAACATTAAAATGTAAAATTGGCTTGTCTTTTCTTACATCCTAGAGCCGTCAAGAGTGATTAATATAAGTTGTTGATCATGTTTTGCTATCAACCTTAAATGACTATAATAAATTATGTAACAATTTTGGTATTTCAAGTGTAAAGACTATCTCTCTCAAAGGGACTGAAGCTTCCTTTTGAAGAGTGCTTGTACCTTAACCTCTAAATAAAGATCACTTACTTTTTTTATTGTAACTCCTTTTAGACTTGTAAGTTCAAAACTTAAATCGATAAATAAGATGTGATTTGTAGATTCGTTAATTTTGCTGATTTACGATTGAGTACTTGAGCTGTTTTTCAAAAACCATATCATACTATGTATAAGGGACCTCTGTAGGAAAGTGCTTAAAGTTACTGGCCTAAAATCATTTGCAAATCACCAATGCCATATGAGGAATTAGCAGAAGGTTAATGCTTCCATTCCACTTGGAATAATGCCCTAAGGATAATACCTAGGGTCTCCCTCATACTATAAAGATTAGAAAGTTGCAATATGGCCCAAACTATGTGGATACTAGTTGTTACTTAAAATTACGTAATTAAAATATTTACAAAATTGAAGGGCTAATAATTGTTTCGGGCCATGCCTGTAACCCAGATCTTGTATAACAAGATGTTTTAACATGTTACATGTTTTTATTTTCAGCAATTGAGAAAAATAACTGTAGGAACAACAGTGCATTCTTTCAGTAGAGAATGGAGGAAATCAGCCCTAGTTTTTCAAGATTCCTCTACAAAATACCCATATGGATTTCAAACATCTAGGGTAACAGTTGGATTTTTTTTTAATATATCCTATTATCAATAAGATCTTTGAAATGCAGTATGTATATAACTCAGACATTGATATTAATTATTATTGATTTATCTCCTCTTTATATATTTTATTTTACATTGTCATAACTGAGTAACTACTGAAAAGAACTATGAAAATATATTGATAGATGGCAACGACTGCAAATGCAGATAATGTGCATGATGCAAACTCTGTTTTAATACTTGACGCATTTATTCCCCCTCTTTTACAGTGATAGTTTGCTTATGTGCTTATATAATAGAAAGAATAAAACTTGATAATACTGATATTTGTTGAAGTACATTAACTGTAAATTATCAGCAAAAAATGTCTGAACTACATCTCATTTCTTTTATTTTGTTAAATCTATTTACAGTGCGGATCAAGGGCATTGATTCTTTGTTTCCAAGGTTACTTGATGAAACATCTACTATTTGGGAAACAGTATTCCTCTAGTCTTGCATCCAAACAGTAAGTTTTTAACTCCACCATTCGGAGAATATGGGGGCTATTCTACTCGCCCCGGCGTAGGCGTCGGTGTCGTCGTCGGCGTGACCTTTCTTGGTTAAAGTTTTTCGGCAACCTTTGTTTTTTTGTCATATCTTTGTTACTATTGCATATATCTTACTGTTACTTCACATAAACATTGTCCAGCATACAAACAAAGTATGTGCAGGGGCTGGGCCCATTATACATAAGGTCAAGGTCACCAAGGTGTTATACTTAGGTTATTTATCCCCCCGCCAAAGGCGAAGGGGATATTAGAAATGCTCTCCGTCCGTCCGTCCGTGTGTCCGCAACGATCTTTGTCCGGAGCATAACTCCAAAAGTACTGGAGGGATTTTCTTCAAACTTCATACACTGATAGAACACGTTGGGAGGAAGTGCAGTGTGCAAGGACAATAACTCTACCTTGCCTATTTTTTGAGTTATTCCCCTTTATCATATTTTCTTTTAAAAAAAATTGTCCGGAGCATATCTTTTTCATGCATGGAGGGATTTTGATATATCTTGGCACAAATGTTCACCACCACGAGGCGGAGTGTCATGCGCAAGAACCAGGTCCCTAGGTCTAAGGTCAAGGTCACACTTAGAGGCCAAAGGTCAGATACAAGAATGACTTTGTCCGAAGCATTTCTTCTTCATGCATGGAGGGATTTTGATGTAACTTGGCACAATTATACACCATCATGAGACGAAGTGTCATGCGCAGTTCCCTTCTTTAGAATTACTTCCCTTTGTTTTTACTTTAAATAGCTTTTATTGTAACTTTTTCATTACTAGTCGTAGGGAAAAATCGAAACCACTTTCCTGTAGTACAACATGCATGCTACATCCAATTTTGAGGTGTATTTTGACCAATCTCTACCTGGTAGAGATTAAAGATTTTTGTGTGGACTTATAAATTTTTTGTTTGTTTAAGATTAACTTCCCTTAGTTGTTACTATAAATAACTTATATTGTAACATTTTTATAATTGACCGTAGGGAAAAAACAAGACCACTTTTCTGTGGTACAACATGGATGTTACTTTACAATTTTAGGTGTATTTTAAGATATCTCTACCTGGTAAGGAGTTTTCTTGTGGACTTAGAAAAACAAAAACTTACAATGATTACTAAACAACCACAAAATTAAAATTCCATTTGCAAATACAGCTGCTAGAGTAAAGAAATTTGCTGTGACGGGAATATATTGTGACATTCTGGCACTCTTGTTCCCTGTTAGCTTTCCATTCCTTCTTTTTACAGTAGCCATATAGAAAAACATCATAGCTATACTGTTCATGAAAATTAATAAGATTTAGCAGTAAACCACCTCACCACTGACTTATTCTTTCTTCCACATCTTTAAAACCCCTGATGCGGACCACAACTAAACAGTTCTTCAAAGCTTTCCCCAAAATGAATACTTTCAGACACTAACTTGGCAGGAACTTTAGCCTTCAGTTATAATATGCCCGGCGGGAGGATTGGCCATGTCTAACATGGCTCTTGTTTGTAAGGTTAAAGTTTTTCGGCAACCTTTGTTTTTCTGTCATATCTTTGTTACTATTGCTTATATCTTACTGTAACTTCACATAAATACTGTCCAGTATACAAACAAAGTATGTGTAGGGACTGAGCCCATTATACCCAAGGTCAAGGTCACCTAGGTGTTATACTTTGGTTCTTTTTAAGGTTAAAGTTTTTCGGCAACCTTTGCTTTTCTGTCATATCTTTGTTACTATTGCTTTTATCTTACTGTAAGTTCACATAAACATTGTCCAGCATACAAACAAAGTATGTGCAGGGGATGGGCCCATTATACCCAAGATCAAGGTCACAAAGTTGTTATACTTGGAATTATTTTCATGTTAAATATTTTCGAAAGCTTTGTTTATAGACATATCTTTGGTACTTTAAAAGATAATGACTTGAAATAAAAAATATTTCTTTATAATCATCATCTGCATGTGTGGTTACTATCGAATTTTAATCTTCGCTTTCTGGATATAACTTTAGTACAGTATAAGATAAAGACTTGAAACTTTTAAAAAATGTATCTTGAACATCATCATCTGCATGTGTGGTAACAATCCCCATAACTCTGATTTGTATTTTTGACCAAATTATGCCCCTTTCATATTTAAATTTTTTTTCAAACTTCATTTTCTGGAAATAACTTTGGTACTATATAAGATAATGACTTGAAACTCAAAATATATCTTTACCATCATCATCTGCATGACTGTGTGGTAACAATCCCAATAACTCTAATTTGTGTTCTTGACAGAATTATGCCCCTTGGTATATCTTCCTTTTAAAAGTAGAGGTCTCTTATTGAGACATCATTAAATTTCATGGGCATGAAATTTCGTGGTTTTGGTCAAAACGGCAATTTCGTGCTGATATGAATTCCTGGATTTCAACTTTTGAACATAAAATGAATGGGAATTTTACTTGTTCGTTGGGATTAAATTTCGTGGATTGACTCAACCATGAAATCCATGAAAATTAGTCCCCCATGAATATTAATGATTTCACAGTATTCATTTTACTGTCAAAGCGCCGAATAGTGGAGCGCGCTGTCTTACGGACAACTCTTGTTTTAAAATAAAATTTATGACATGTTCTGCAACTAAATACAGGGGCCAGTCTGAGAATGCAGCCTTGTCATTGGTCAGTTTCAGGTTTATGCTCAGCAACAACCAATCAAATGCTGCAATTCAGAGACTGACTTTGGAGTAACACCCAATGATTATTAAACTAGAACTAAGAAATGATATGTAGCTTGACAAAATATTACACTATTCTTACACTAGTAAATATTTCTTTTTTTTTATCTTACTTCGGTACCAAATGTGTACTAAAGGATTCACACAGAGCTTGAAAAGTCCTTGAATTTCATGCTAGTTTTTGGAAATCCTTGAAAATGACTAAAACCCTGAAAAGAAACTTGGATTTGAAAAAAAACTGCTTGAATTTCAACCAAACCTCCTTGAAAAAATGATCTCTCAGCAAGTTGTTTTGTGGTAAGAATGAAATTCAATTCAAAAACAGAATAAAATGAAGATAATTGAAAGAAAATAATGATATTTGGTCACTTACCAATCTGGTATACACAAGCAGCAATCATAAAAGAAAGCATTTTATCACAGTTTACAAAGAGTGCAATTGCTATAACCCCGTTTTAGAAATAGTTGTATGAAATTGTTGGGAGTAAGATTGGATGTTCTGTATAAATCTTGGTACTAAACATAACCCCTTTCGTGGATCTCTGTGTCATAAATAATGTTGTTTAATAACCTCTTGTATTTGTAGATGGTCCTTGTTAAGGATTGTCACAGTCATTGTGATGTGTGACTGAAGAAACCCCAATAACATTATTATTTCAATGATAACAGATTTTTTGCAGAGAACTTAGGCATTTGGTAGTGTTACTTGCTGGTTAAGACTCATGGCCAGCTTTGTGGTGATGAACATATTTATAATTACTGGTATATCCTCTATGTCGAAATATTTGTAGAATCATAACCATAGTACTGCCTTATGTACAAGAAGAAAGGCTATGAGTGGTTTGGTATGTGAATACGGAAATAACTTCACTTAAATCTTTCTAATTTTATTCTCTCTATTTATTTAGTGCCTTACAGCCATCAGACTTTGAGAGGAGGAAGGCATTGAGTGGTGCTATATGTGAAGTATTGTGGCAGGCTGGGAATAATGCTAGATGCTGTGTATGTTTGCAGCAAGATACAGCATTCTTTGATACAGACTATCAGTATAGGGTGGATGGTGTCACAGAAAAAGTAAATTAGTTCTGTTAATCTTATTTTTAGCTCACCTGTCACAAAGTGACAAGGTGAGCTTTTGTGATCGCGCGGTGTCCGTCGTCCGTCGTCCGTCCGTGCGTGCGTGCGTCCGTCCGTAAACTTTTGCTTGTGACCACTCTAGAGGTCACATTTTTCATGGAATCTTTATGAAAATTGGTCAGAATGTTCATCTTGATGATATCTAGGTCAAGTTCGAAACTGGGTCACGTGCCATCAAAAACTAGGTCAGTAGGTCTAAAAATAGAAAAACCTTGTGACCTCTCTAGAGGCCATATATTTCACAAGATCTTCATGAAAATTGGTCAGAATGTTCATCTTGATGATATCTAGGTCAAGTTTGAAACTGGGTCACGTGCCTTCAAAAACTAGGTCAGTAGGTCTAAAAATAGAAAAACCTTGTGACCTCTCTAGAGGCCATATATTTCATAAGATCTTCACGGAAATTAGTCAGAATGTTCACCTTGAATATATTTAGGTCAAGTTCGAAACTGGGTCACATGCGGTCAAAAACTAGGTCAGTAGGTCTAAAAATAGAAAAACGTTGTGACCTCTCTGGAGGCCATATATTTCACAAGATCTTCATGAAAATTGGTCAGAACGTTCACCTTGATGATATCTAGGTCAAGTTCGAAACTGGGTCACGTGCCATCAAAAACTAGGTCAGTAGGTCAGATAATAGAAAAACCTTGTGACCTCTCTAAAGGCCATATTTTTCATGGGATCTGTATGAAAGTTGGTCTGAATGTTCATCTTGATGATATCTAGGTCAAGTTCGAAACTGGGTCACGTGCGGTCAAAAACTAGGTCAGTAGGTCTAAAAATAGAAAAGCCTTGTGACCTCTCTAGAGGCCATATATTTCACAAGATCTTCATGAAAATTGGTCAGAATGTTCATCTTGATGATATCTAGGTCAAGTTTGAAACTGGGTCACGTGCCGTCAAAAACTAGGTCAGTAGGTCTAAAAATAGAAAAACCTTGTGGCCTCTCTAGAGGCCATATATTTCATAAGATCTTCATGGAAATTGGTCAGAATGTTCACCTTGATGATATCTAGGTCAAGTTCGAAACTGGGTCACGTGCCTTCAAAAACTAGGTCAGTAGGTCTAAAAATAGAAAAAGCTTGTGACCTCTCTAAAGGCCATATATTTCATGGGATCTGTATGAAAGTTGGTCAGAATGTTCATCTTGATGATATCTAGGTCAAGTTCGAAACTGGGTCACGTGCGATCAAAAACTAGGTCAGTAGGTCTAAAAATAGAAAAACCTTGTGACCTCTCTAGAGGCCATATATTTCATGAGATCTTCATGAAAATTGGTCAGAATGTTCATCTTGATGATATCTAGGTCAAGTTCGAAAGTGGGTCATGTGCCTTCAAAAACTAGGTCAGTAGGTCAAATAATAGAAAAACCTTGTGACCTCTCTAGAGGCCATATTTTTCATGGGATCTGTATGAAAGTTGGTCTGAATGTTCATCTTGATGATATCTAGATCAAGTTCGAAAGTGGGTCACGTGCCATCAAAATTTAGGTCAGTAGGTCAAATATTAGAAAAACCTTGTGACCTCTCTAAAGGCCATATTTTTCATGGGATCTGTATGAAAATTGGTCTGAATGTTCATCTTGATGATATCTAGGTCAAGTTCGAAACAGGGTTATGTGCGGTCAAAAACTAGGTCAGTAGGTCTAAAAATAGAAAAACCTTGTGACCTCTTTAGAGGCCATACTTGTGAATGGATCTCCATAAAAATTGGTCAGAATGTTCACCTTGATGATATCTAGGTCAGGTTCGAAACTGGGTCACTTGCCTTAAAAAACTAGGTCAGTAGGTCAAAGAATAAAAAAACCTTGTGACCTCTCTAGAGGCCATACTTTTCATGGGATCTGTATGAAAGTTGGTCTGAATGTTCATCTTGATGATATCTAGGTCAAGTTTGAAACTGGGTCAACTGCGGACAAAAACTAGGTCAGTAGGTCTAAAATTATTAAAATCTTTTGACCTCTCTAGAGGCCATATTTTTCAATGGATCTTCATGAAAATTGATCTGAATGTTCACCTTGATGATATCTAGGTAATTTTGAAACTGGGTCACATGCGGTCAAAAACTAGGCCAGTAGGTTTAAAAATAGAAAAAACCTTGTGACCTCTCTAGAGGCCATATTTTTCATGAGATCTTCATGAAAATTAGTGAGAATGTTCACCTTGATGATATCTAGATAAAGTTCAAAACAGGGTCACGTACCTTCGAAAACTAGGTCAATAGGTCAGATAATAGAAAAACCTTGTGACCTCTCTTGAGACCATATTTTTCAATGGATCTTCATGAAAATTGGTCTGAATTTTTATCTTGATAATATCTAGGTCAAGTTCAAAACTGGGTCACATGAGCTCAAAAACTAGGTCACTATGTCAAATAATAGAAAAAATGACGTCATACTCAAAACTGGGTCATGTGGGAAGAGGTGAGCGATTCAGGACCATCATGGTCCTCTTGTTTAGCTCACCTGAGCAATGCTCAGGTGAGTTTTTCTGATCGCTCGATGTCCGGCGTCCGTCATCTGTCTGTCTGTCTGTCAACATTTAGCTTGTGTATGCGATAGAGGCTGTATTTTTCAACTGATCTTCATGAAATTTGGTCAGAATGATTACCTTGATGAAATCTAGGCCGAGTTTGAAAATGGGTCATCTGGGATCAAAAACTAGGTCACTAGGTCAAATCAAAGAAAAACCTTGTGTATGCGATAGCGGCTGTATTTTGGTCAGAATGATTACCTTGATGAAATCTAGGTCAAGGTCGAATATGGGTAGTCTGGGGTCAAAAACTAGGTCAAATCAAAGAAAAACCTTGTGTATGCGATAGAGGCTGTTATGGTGTGTTTCTCAGGTGAGCGACCTAGGGCCATCTTGGCCCTCTTGTTATGATTTAGTTTAAAGGTATAATGGAAAAAGTTCTTAATATAAATTTTTTCAGGTACTAGACTTTATTTGGTATTATTTCTGAATTTCTCACTAAAAAGACTCCTTTGAGACCACTGTCTTTACACATTCTTATCTGAGCAAAACAAAAAGTGCTCAGATGTATGGCCATTATTTGTAATCTACAATTTCTTTTTAAAAAAAATCTCCTCCTTAACCACTAAGCCGATCTCAACTCAACAGGAATATTCTTTTGGTGGTTCTCTTTCAGATTGCATCAAATTTAGGTTATCCTTGCAACATTCTGGTTGCCACAGCAACCAAGCATATAAAACTGTTAAAATCTTTTCCTCAGAAGTTTGAAGTTTGAAATAACGAGAAATTTTTCTATAGTGACCTTCTACTGGATTTCGTGAGATTATTTTGATTTGTTTAAATATATATAATATATATATTAACCGCCTCGATAGCCTATTGGTAGAGCGCCCGCTTCGAGTGCAGGAGGTTTTGGGTTCGATCCCCGAAGACATGAAAAATGGTACCAGTCCCTTGCTTGGCGCTCAGCATTAAAAGGGAAACTGGCCTCTTCTCTCAGACCCTCGTGGCGATGGATTCCATCAGGAATGAGGTGTCGAGAGTTATTAATATAAGTTGTAGAACTTCCTCCACAATCGGCCTAAAATAAATTATGTATAAACTAATATAAGGTCTCAAGGAGATGGTGTTAACATGTAGGTTTCCCTGTTAGACTGTACTGAAAACTTTGAACATCTCTTCTCTTCTGAGACCGTTGGTCTGATTTGAGAATCATACCACTGAAATGTTCCTTTGGTAGCCTGCTTCCAAATTCATTCAAGCCATGTTGATTTGTTAAAAAGTATAGTCATCAGGGGTCAGAGCTAGCTTTCACTATGACTGTTTGGAAAACTTTGGTAATCTTCCCAGAAACAGTCGTTTTGTTGGGGGTTTTTTCTGGCCACTCATGGAACAATTGCATCTTGTGTTAATTTGATGACAAATATTTCAAAAGTCATGTTGATTATTAACTCACACCACATGACAATAATGTACATGCTAAGTGATGCTAATTTTGGTGCTAATTTCATTATACTTAAATTTTCTGCCATGTCATTATTTATTTTATTTTCTGTTTCAGCTTAATTTGTATGAATTCAAGAAATTTACAGATCTTGAAATGTTTGTAAAGAGGCATCTAAGTCATGTAAGTTATATTTTGGTGAGAAAAAACAGCATGGGTATATTCAAATTGCTTTTTAAATTAAACTCAAAAGGTAGTAACAAATAGCCATTTTGATTGGGGTAGTTACAAGCAGAAACCTTTGCCCTTAACACCCTTTTGAAACTGTGTATTATCACTATTTACATGAACTAGTATTGAATTTACAAAATATCCACTATGTAAGGGAGACTACTCTTATTTAATTTATTATACAACTTAGTCTGCAGTTACGATTTTCCATTAATCATTCAGGCTTGTAAAATTTTAAATGGTAGTAGACAATTTATTTGAACAATCTTTTTTATTGAATTTTATGACACTTTCAATTTCTAATCTCTGTATTTGCATTTTCTTACAGTTTGAGCACGAAAACTCCAATGGGTGTATATTACTGTTATACAGTGTCATTCTGTCTCGGACTGTTAGTAGGTTAGTTTGAAATTACTGTTATTTAGTGTCATTCTGTCTTTGACTGTCGGTATGTTAGTTTGAAATTTTGGTATGGTAGTGGACTGGTACTGACACTCGGCAATTTCCATGAAATTACATATTTTTGTCAGGCATTTGATGTAAAGTAGCTCAAAACACAAATAATTTTCCAAAACAACCGGAAAATGCCTAAATCGCATTCAGAGAAAAACGTAATTTGCCGATTGTCTTTATGGGTCCTAAAGTTAAAGTCCTTAAAGTTTACTTTAAGAGAAAACATTACTAACTAACATTAGCACTTCCTGGCTTTAAATGAATTGCTGTGAAATAGTTAAATTTCCTGGACTTTGCATTTCATATTTTTGGCAGAATAAGCTATACATGTATTATTAGGACATGGTTTGGTGGATTTTAGATTTCAGAAATAAATATTAATTTTATATGTTTGTATTTGATTTACCAATTGTTGAAAATTATGGAGATCTGACAGAATTATGCCCCTTTTTGACTTAGAATTTTTGGTTAAAGTTTTTTATAAAGTCAAATATCTCTGTTACTATCAGAGCTATTGACTTGAAACTTAAAGTAGGTATTTACTATCAAAGTCTACACCAGGCAGAACAACCCCCATAACTCTAATTTGAATTTTGACAGAATTATACCACTTTTTAACTTAGATTTTTTGTTAAAATTTTTGGTAAAATCAAATATCTCTGTTACTATTAAAGCTTTTGACTTGAAACTTAGAATAGGTATTAACTATCAAAGTGTACACCAGGAGAAACAATCACTATTACTCTGATTTGAATTTTGACAAAGTTATGTTCCTTTTTAACTTGGAAATTTTTTTACTGGCAAAGCTCTAATTCAGAGTCAAGCACTAAGAAAAGTCGAGCACGCTGTCTTACGGACAGCTCTTGTTCAGTCATATAAACGACGGTGTCTACAGGTAGCAGTGAGCACAATGCCCAACTTTATAGTGCTGCCTCACTGGATATCACGCAGTAGACATGTGACATGATACCCCACCCAGTCACATTATACGGACACTGGGCTGACCAGTCCTAGCACTACCCTCTTAATGCTGAGCGCCAAGCGAGGAAGCTGCTAGTACCATTTTTTTACGTCTTTGGTATGACGCGGCAGGGGATCGAACCCACGACCTCCCACACTCGTAGCAACGCTCTACCACTAGGCTACCGAGGCGGTTGATATGGTGTAAGAATCAAAATAGTATATTTCAAACAGTGATTTGTAGTTGAACTAGAGCATTGTTTGTTATTCAGATATGTATTGTGATATAATTTGAGCTTCACCCAGGTAAATATATAATTCCTTTGCATTTGAACATCAAACAATGAATGAATGATTTTATTCACCAACAAGTCACAGTTTCTAATATATTATTTCTTAATTAAAAAGATAAAACAAGCATGAATTGATGTTTTATCTAGGATTTATGAAGACATGGGAATCTCAGAGAATGATCGTTTCAAGCTGTTGTCAGACAATGAAGAATGTAGCATCACCTTAGTGAATCTCTTGTTGACAGGTCGAGCTGTGCCGCACTATCACAATGGAAACATAATTTACGATAAAGATGGGAATTTACTGGTACTATTTTGTTACAGATTTTTTTGTACCCCCCAAACATGTTTGGAGGGGGGTATATAGGAGTCAGTTTTGTCGCGTCCCGTCCTGTCGCGTCCTGAAATCTATTATCTCAGTTATTACTAAATGGATTTGATTCAAACTTAAACTAGATGTTCCACCTTGTCACCCACATCATGTGACACAAGGTGCATAACTCTGACACCAAGTTTTCATGAATTATGTCCCCTTTTACTTAGAATTTAAGGTTAATTTTGTTGTATTTTCACTATATCTCAGTTATTACTAAATGGATTTGATTCAAACTTAAAATAGTTGTTCCACCTCATCACCCACATCATGTGACATAAGGTGCTTAACTCTGACATCAATTTTTTATGAATTATGTCCCCTTTTTACTTTAAATTTAAGGTTGATTTTGATGTATTTTCACTATATCTCAATTATTACAAAATGGATTTGATTCAAACTTAAAATAGATGTTTTACCTCATCACCCACATCATGTGACACAAGGTGCATAACTCTGACACCAATTTTTCTTGAATTATGCCCCTTTTTACTTAGAATTTAAGGTTAATTTTGATGTATTTTCACTGTATCTCAGTTACTACTAAATGGATTTGATTTAAACTTAAAATAGATGTTCCACCTCATCACCCACATCATGTGACACAAGGTGCATAACTCTGACACCAATTTTTCTCTCTAGAGGCCATATTTTTCATGGGATCTGTATGAAAGTTGGTTTGAATGTTCATCTTAATGATATCTAGGTCAAGTTCGAAACTGGGTCAACTGCGGTCAAAAACTAGGTCAGTAGGTCTAAAAATAGAAAAACCTTTTGACCTCTCTAGAGGCCGTACTTTTCAGTGGATCTTCATGAAAATTGATCAGAATTAACCTTGATGATATCTAGGTCAAATTTGAAACTGGGTCACTTGCCTTCAAAAACTAGGTCAGTAGGTCAAATAATAGAAAAACCTTGTGACCTCTCTAGAGGCCATATTTTTCATGGGATCTGTATGAAAGTTGGTCAGAATGTTCATCTTGATGATATCTAGGTCAAATTTGAAACTGGGTCAACTGCGATCTGTATGAAAGTTGGTTTGAATGTTCATCTTAATGATATCTAGGTCAAGTTCGAAACTGGGTCAACTGCGGTCAAAAACTAGGTCAGTAGGTCTAAAAATAGAAAAACCTTGTGACCTCTCTAGAGGCCATACTTTTCAATGGATCTTCATGAAAATTGGTCAGAATGTGACAGTTCTAGTTTTGTTTATTAATAGTAATCAGAAATGTTTGAAGTCAGTAAAAATTTCCATGTTGATCAAATCAATACAAAAAGTACATGATGATCGGTACTGGTACTGATGATAAACCCGAACAGAAAATGAGGTTTTTTACCTGTAACTTTTTTATTTCTGCAAATTGTAATCAATGGTCGGTATCAAAATAAAGCTTAACATTTGCTGAAAACTTTACATAATTAAAATTTATACCTAGTAAGCAAACTCAAACAAAGTGAGGCCCTGAAAGGGGTTTGTAAAATGGGGACTGTATGAACGTTGACTGATGATAAATTCGACCACTTTGTCATTTACAAATTTGTCTTTGTATTATTATAATGAAACTTTCCAAAAAGCTGCAACAGTCATTCCTGATCAAGTAATGAAAAGTGACCCAATGTTAGGCCTTCATGTTTTGGCAGTGAGCATGCGCAAAAACACCCTCTTCCCCAGTAATTTTGGATAAATATTTTTTATACAAATAAATGTAAGTCATTTATTTAAACAGAATATTTACCAATTTTGTTTTTGCTTACACCAGTTGGTGTTGTAAGTTGAAACTATTAGATGGTGTGTTCAGTTTTATAAATGCCCCAACCAGAAGTGAAGGGTGCAAAAAAGAAAGCTGGTCGACTTTATCATCTGTTTGGGTTTATCATCAGTACCAGTATAATCTTGATTAAAATAAACAATATCAATTCTTTTTATGGCAAAAACATTGTTTTTGGTAAATGTTTAGAATGTGGGCAATGAAATAATTTGCTGATTTAAGCAAAGTATTCCCTCACATGTAATTTCCATGTAAGTCATTTTTCATATATCTTTCTTAATTTGCAAACAAATGGCAATATGCCCACTTTCACCACTCAGTTGAAAACATCACCTTGCCCAAAAATGCTGTTTGTCAAATTTTATATCTGATGCTCTTCTAGCTATTTGTTTATATTGAGCCGCGCCATGAGAAAATCAACATAGTGGCTTTGCGACCAGCATGGATCCAGACCAGCCTGCACATCCATGCAGTCTGGTCAGGATCCATGCTGTTCGCTAACGATTTCTCTAATTGCAGTAGGCTTTTAAAGCGAACAGCATGGATCCTGACCAGACTGCGCAGATGCGCAGGCTGGTCTGAATCCATGCTGGTCGCAAACCCATTATGTTGGTTTTCCCATGGCACGGCTCCATTGCTTTTTGCACCCTTCACTTCTGGTTGGGGCATTTAGATTTACCATAGCCTGTCTGACTGTCCTACTAAATTTGTGTTGCACACTTTGCCAGATGACTGAAGGTCGTCAAACTTTTATAGGAATGTTATTCAGCATGTGATGGTTTGTTTCCAATTTCATTCCAATCCACAAAACTTATTTTCCTTGCCTTAGTCAAGAGTAGAGGTGAAGGGCCTTAATGTTTGTGACATTTGTGTCTCAGAAAGTTTGACCTGTAGTCATTATGTCTCCCACCACACAGTGGTGTGGGAGACATATTGATTTACTCCAGTCTGTGTGTGTGTGTGTGTGTCTGTGTCTGTGTGTGTCTGTCACAAAGCTTGTCCGCACTCTAAGTCGAACATTTCTCATCCGATTTTCACCAGACTTGAACAAAATGTGTTTGACCATAAGACCTGGGCCAAGTTCGATAACTAGCCAAATCGGTCCAGGCGTCTTGGAGTTATGGCCCTTGAATTACCAAAAATCGGTCTTTTTACTCTTGTCCGCACTCTAATTCGAATATTTCTCATCCAATCTTCACCAAACTTAAACAAAATGTGTTTGACCATGAGACCTCGGCCAAATTTGATAACTAGCCAAATCGGTCCAGGCATTTTGGAGTTACGGCCTTTGAATTATCGAAAAATCGGCCTTTTTACTCTTGTCCGCACTCTAAGTCGAACATTTCTCATCCGATCTTCACCAAACTTGAACAAAATGTGTTTGACCATGAGACCTCGGCCAAATTCGATAAGTAGCCAAATTGGTCCAGGCATTTTAGAGTTACGGCCCTTGAATTACCGAAAAAATCCGTCTGTTTACTCTTGTCCACTCTCTAAGTCGAACATTTCTCATCCAATCTTCACCAAACTTGAACAAAATGTGTTTGGCCATAAGACCTTACCCAAGTTCGATAACTAGCCAAATCCACCCAGGCACTTTTGATTTATGGCCCTTGAATTACTGATTGGATCCACTCATCCAGACCATCTAATTGGATCCACTCGTCTAAAACATCTAGAGAAACTAACATTTTTCATAGGGGCAGTTGTGGGAGACATGCGCTTTTCTGAAAAGCATCTCTAGTTTATAGGAATGTTATTCAGCATGTGAAGGTGTAAGACTAGGATTTAGCTTGAGATTTCATTTGGTATGACAAGACTTATGGCGGTTGCTTTGGTCAAAAATATGCATTAAGGGCTTGATAGTTTTGACACAGGTATGTTCAAACGTATTTAACCTAGTGTCATGAAACTTAGCAGAAATGTTGAGTATCCTGTGAAATTTTGCCCCTTGGGGTTTGCTTTTGTTTTCATTCAGTAACAGCAGAGCTACAGCCTTTGATTTGTACTTTCAAACTTGTATTGTGTGATGCTACAAAGGATAATTATGACCTACAAACATAAAATGTTGCAGAAATACTAGTCAACATAAGTAAGTTAGAAACCCGGAATTTTGATTACATATGGAGTCAAAAAAGTCAAGGTCATCATTTCTAAATATCGCAATATACTTCCCATTCTTTTGCACCTATTTCAAAGTTTCACTGTTGGTAAGTGGTCTATTAGATTAAGGCATTGATATGTGGTATCCTTTTGAAAGTATGAATTTAGAAGGCTGATAGTTCCTTGTAGAATTTTCCTTTGTAATAAGAAAAAACATTTTAGTGACATTGAGGTCAGTGATGTGAAGGTCATCCTGAATATAAATAGAAATGAAAACTGTATTTAGTCTGGCATTTTCAGGTAGTAACATTATGACCATGTAGTGACATTTAGGGGTGGAGGGGCACAAATCCTGTGTCATATGAACACACATCTTGTTATTAAAATTGTTGACAGTCCAAAGTCGACTTTTAAAAGTCCTTATATGGACTTTTCTACAGAAATATGCTGTTTCAAGTGTCTTTTTTGTGTTCAAAACTTTTAATTTTGTTGTGGAAAACAAGCAGAAACTCATTTAACCAAAGACATTATTGGATTGACTTACAATGCTTGGTAATTGAAAAACTTATGAAAGAAGACTTAGAACTGAACAGAAATCAACAGACACCGATATTGCTTTTGATACAGTTACCATCTTTTATTTTAGTTTTGTATTCCTTTTATTTCTTTTTTTCAGCCTCAGCCATTGAGAGGTATAAAGGAGAGAAGTCCAGTTGGATTACTATACTGGGATAAAGGAGAGGAACCTGATGAAAGAACTGAGGTATAGACTTGAGCCGTTTGTATTTCTGTTTCATTTATATTTTATGTAAGGAGGTACTAACTAAATTTTGAAGGTCTCATTTTGTGTTTATCGTAATTATTTTGTGTAAAAAAAAAAATCCAGGAGTAAATTTTGAATACATACATTAAGATTTTGAAATCTGAAATTCTTAGCATTTTACAATACGGTCACAGTCTTGTAATATGGCAATCAAAGTTTTTATGTTGTAGAAATTCTTAAAGATTAAAGTAGATTGAATCAACTTTGCGATAACTATAAACGATTATCCAGAGTGCAGAAATTTTACTGTTTGCTTATGTACAGTAAAATGTTGTTTTGAAATATTATGAATAGTATGAAGAATAAGCAGGCTAACAGCTAAAATTGTGATTTTGAAGACACTTGGTCATCACCTGAATTCTTATTTAGACAATGATTGTAGTGTATTGCTTCTATTAAAATCTTTTCAGATTGGAAGTATGTTAAAGACTCCAAAGAATCCAATATGGCTGACTTTAGTGAACGGCCAGTATGGACTACTTTTTAGCAACAATGTAGATCTTGTTTCTGATTGGAGGGTGGAACACCACTTCACATTGTATTACTACACAGGCCTGTTAACAAAAACATATACAGTTTTAACTATAGGTAAGTTTTTAGCATAATATACTGCTGGGATAAATGAACTAGGTTTTGAACAAAGAAACAGGAAATTTACTAGTTAAATTTATAGATCTGCGAAGATTTCATAGTCACTATTAACTTCAGAAGGCATTCAGGTTATAAAGTTTCAGCTTGGAACCAGTCTCAAAATGCCATCTTGCCATTGGTGGATTAGAAGACTGAGCTCAGATCCAGCCAATCATATACAAGTCTGATATTGATTCCCACTTTCACGTTTCCTTATACCATAAAATGAGTTTATCATGAAATTACCTGATATGACAAGTAGCATAAATCAAGCTTCTATCTTTGTCAAAATTATGCTTTTTAACATAGAAATTTCAAGAAAATTTTTGCATTCAGAAATTTTGTTGCAATTTTTTTTAAGTCTCTGGCATCATGAAATGACAAGTCTGAGCCATACTCCATAACTCTGTCTTACACTTGGCAAAATTATGCACACCTTTTTTCAAGTTAGAAAATATATATATGCAATTAGTTTGTGGAAGGGTTTCAAGTGCACTGTCAGTAGATAGTTTTTGTTGTTTGACTGCTCAAATTTTTTTTCCAAGTTATAGATGTTAGTAAAATCATTGCTGTATTAGAGAATGTGATAAGATTATGTTAAGATTCCAGTTAAAGTTGTGTTGAGACAGAACTGTGGTTGTAGTTTATTACAAGATAGCCTAGATATGTTAGACAACAATTTAACTTCTAAAAATTCATTAAATCTGCACTTCAAATACTGTTGCTGTTTGAAATTTGCCAAGGGACAAACTTCTTCAAGGGAAGTAATTTATTGTATAGAAACATTGAGAGTTGAAGCCCGAGTGGAAAACAAACCTCCAGAAGAAAACTGGGGAAGTAAGTTATTTGCACGCACAGAATGTCAGTTGCTGCAATTTTATTTGTATGTGATGTCTTACCTGTTGATTGGAAAGGTATGAAAATAACAAAATGGCTGAGCAACACATCATGTAATGCATAACCATTCCTGACATGAACTCTAACCTGTAATATGGCATCATCTCGTTTAACCCTTATCATGCTGGACATAATTGATTATGCCTTTATGATCATGATCAGCCTGCACATCTGCACTGTTCAACGTTCAGTCAGTAATTTTTAGGTAAACACCCTTTTTAATATTTAATGGTATGGTCCAAATTGAAAGACGGACAAGTTCATTATAGAAATTTAGCAGGGTAAGGTATAATGGTATGGTTAGAATAAAGTGCTGCACATGCATTCATTCTAATTGCCTGTTTGCAGTGAACATCATCAACAAGTGTTAACCTGGTTTTAAATTATATCGATCATTATTTTTAGTATCATCTTTATAGTGTTATATATAATTATTGATATTCTGAAATTATTTTATTATTTAAAGATGGACATATACTGCAAATTATCAGCTAGGGAACGCTGCCATGGTTGTGAAATATCACTCAGATTGTTGGGTTTTTATCCCAAATGCAAGGTGTGCCATACACAAGCATCTGTATTGCTGCGTGCTGGACATGCTTTTACTAACAAAACTGAATGGACTAGGATCATAATCAGATTTGAACCTCGAAATAAATAAGAAAAAGTATAGGCCAATTAATGTTTTTTTTATCCCCCGACGAAAGTCGGAGGGATATAGTTTTGGCGTCGTCCGTCCGTCTTTCCGTCCCTCCGTCCTTCCGTCTTTCCGTCCGTCCGTCCGGAGCCATATCTAGGAAATGGTTGGGAATATTTATTTAAAACTTCATATACATGTTCACCACAATGAGTTCTTGCGGCCCGTCATGTTTCAGTCAGATTGTCTAAGTCACACCAGAGTTATGGCCCTTAGAAGTTTCTAGTGTTAACTATATAGGGTACTATAAATATGGCAATTTCTGCATCATAACTTTTGATATATTTGACCTAGAACTATGAAACTTAAACAGAATTTAGATCACCATAATGTGGTTGTGTACACACAATTTCATTTGGATTTATTTGTAAATTAAGAGTTATTGCCCTTTAATTGTATAAAAATCCACATATTTGTACATAACAAACTTACCATTTGGTACAATTTCATTAAATTTCTTTCATTCTTTTCCATGAACATTTATTGTAAACATGTGAAGTTGTGTACCCACACCTGGTCACCCCCTTACCTTGATCACACACCTCCCCCCTTATCCCCTGACCCCCCCCCCACACACCCAAAAAAAAAAAAAAAAAAAAAAAAAAAAAAAAAATTCATTCCTTATTTTAGATTTTTTTCAAACAAACTTCATATACATGTTCACCACTATGAGGTTATGGGGCCCATCAAGTTTCAGACAGATTGCCCAAGTAACACCAGAGTTATGGCCCTTAGAAGTTTCTAGTGTTAACTATATAGGGTACTATAGATCTATAGATATGCCAATTTCTGCATCATAACTTTTGACATATTTGACCTAGAACTATGAAACTTTAACAGAATTTAGAGCACTATAATGTGGTTGTGCACAGACAATTTTGTAAGGATTTCTTTTTGTAACTTCAGAGTTATTGCCCTTTAATTGTCTAAAAATCCACATATTTGTACATTACAAACTTACCATTTGGCAGAATTTTATTAAATTTCTTTCATTCTTTTCTGTGAACATTTATTATAAACATGTGAAGTTGCGCACCCACACCTGGTCACCCACTTGCCTTGGTCACACCCCCTCCCCCTCCCCTCCCCCCCTCCCCCCCCAAATTTTTTTTTTTTTTCATTTCTTATTATAGATTTTTTTCAAACCTTCTAAGTTGTACCATTCCCCCACCTCACTTCCCCATCCAGTCATGCCCACCACTGATCATGCATCCTCTGCCCCCCCCCACTCCAACTTCACCCTTTTACCTTTTTTTTTTTTTAATTTTTAATTTTCAATCAATATTTATAATCAACATGTGAAATTTTGTTTCCTCTCCCATTCCCCTGCACCCCCACCCCCTAAAAAAATAAATATATACATATATCTATATATAGATATATATATTTCCATTCCTTTTTTTTTTTTTTTTTTAAATGTTCAAACCTTCAACATGTTAAGTTGTGACTGCACAAACCTTGCCCTCAGCCGTTTCAAGATATCTTACCTGTGTTCTCTTGAGGACATCTGATCTTTTAAGTTCAAATGTACATGAACTTGTAAAACAGCAACACCTGGTGCCAAACCACTCAAAGACAATATTTCATTCCAGTTAAACTTCAAGCTCACATTTCAATTAACTGCATTTAATTTTAAAAGCTAAGCTTATTACAGTAAGCATATCCCATTCAAAATAAATTCTTAAGTCAGGATCAAAGTATCATACATTTATTATGTACTCTTTAATTAAACATTTGTTTTCTGTTAAATTGATTTTGACTAATGAAATTATTTGCTTCTTATTAACATCCTTAACTTTTTGCCGGATATATCTTTTTGCCATTCCTCACCACAAACCCTTTCGGCGGGGGATACCAATTCATCGAATTTGCTTGTTGTAAGATGAATTGATGTGAAAGTCAAAGGTGTCTTCTCACTTGCCCCTACTGTACATGACTTCCAGAGACATCACAGTTTCTAGCAAAATGGTGACTGAAATTGTGGTGTAAAAAGGTTTTTGATTTTATGTGACAGAAAGAAGTTTGCCATCATGGGGGCCATATCGTCACCTTAGTGCAAAAAATCAATAAGTCCTTTAAATCAATGCAGTTATCCACTTTTTGCACTAAGGTGACGATATGCATTTTACAAATAGCTCTTGTGTTTTATCACAAAGATAGTGTAATTAGCATTCGTAACTATTATAAAAACTTACATGATCAATTGCAAAATTAATTCATCATGATAACATATCTTATATTGAATAATGATGCAGCATTTTGTTTACCTTAAGACAATGAGATGTTATACTTTTAAATTGCTTTTTTTCATTTTCGCAGCAAACACAATGGAGAAGGTTTTTTGATGTAATATTGTTGTTACATGTGTATCTTAAAATTGGAGGAAACATTTTGTATTGTCTGTCAGTCACAGTGTATGATTAAGTTTTTAAGAGTACTCACTTACGAAGGCACTCAGATATAGTATTAAATGCACATAAAATTTGGCACATGTATGTAATTCTTCAAGTGTAGATCTTAATTTGATTTTAAAACCTAAGAAATAGAGTGGTGTAACGACTGAAATTCGATATACATTGTAAAATTCAGGATGACGATAAATAAATATTATAAAATTGGTTCATGAAGGTATAAAGGTACAATTATACTGTATTTTCATATTTTTATACTCATTTTAGTAAACTTTATACAGAAATGTTTATAGATTTGAAATAAGTAAAAGTTTGACATAAGGTGTTTATGTTTTCAGACACTCGCTACACAAGAAGATTCCGCTGCAAGACCGGTCTGGCACGAAAAGTTGAAGAAGAAAAAATACCTCCATTAGAAAAATGTATCCTAACAAAGTATGTCTGAAAATTGATTTTTAAATTCTTACTTGACATCTGTCTAAACCATTCCCCCTTCTTATGTCTCCACATTAATGTGGGATGCATATAGCATTGCTGCTGTGTGTACATCCATCCCAACATCCGTAACAGACCACTGCCTCGGTAGCCTAGTGGTAGAGCGTCCGCTTTGAGTGCGGGAGGTCGTGGGTTCGATCCCCGGCCGTGTCATACCAAAGACGTAAAAAATGGTACTAGCAGCTTCCTCACTTGGCAGTCAGCATAAGGGGATAGTGCTAGGACTGGTCAGCCCGGTGTCAGTATAATGTGACTGGGTGGGGTATCAAGCCACGTCTCTAAGGCGTGATATTCCAGTGAGGCAGCACTATAAAGTTGGGCATTGTGCTCACTGCTACAGGTAGACACCGTCGTTTATTTGACTGAAAAATTGTTGAGAAAGACGTTAAACCTGAACACACACATACGTCCGTAACAGAGGGTACGGTGTAAATAATAATAAAAGACATATTTAACTTAAAAGTTGTGTGTTTGAAGTAATAAGAAAATTATGTATTTGATTTATATTCTTAAGATGATATGTTGTTTATTACCATAAATGCGTATTTGATTTATATCTTACAAGTGGTATGTTGTTCTTATAAAGAAGACATATTTGGTTTATATCTTACAGATGGTATGGTGCGAACGTAGACTGGGATGGTGTTTATCCATTTTACTGAAAGACAGTTTAACAACATAAACGATGAATTGCTAGGGACCAGCACACACTCACTTGCCATAAAAAATACGCATTTTAAATAGCATTTATCTGTGTAATGTCATTCAACATATGAGTACTGATTGGAGCTTATTTACTACGGAGATGCAGAATAAATTTAGCTAATTGGGCTTGAGTCTTTGTTTGGCAGATTTTGAAGCTCTTTGTGCTTTGACATATTTGTTAGACCATATGATGCAGCTTCCATTGTTTCTGGAGTTCATTCTAATTATAAATACATGAACTTAACTACAGTAAAGAGTTTGTACATGAACCTTTCTACCTTGCCACAGTATCAGACTATGTAATTATTGAAGTACAAGGTCCAAAGTATTTTGTATGAGTTAATCATTTAGAACTCAACATGGAAGTGGTTAACAAAGTTAAAGGCTGAAAATAATAAAACCTTATACCTCATATTGTAAAAGGTGCAAAATGTGATTTGACAAACTGTTTTTGTAGTCTTTGTGAAATTAAGGTACTTATGTTCTGGTATAATTTAATTATCTGAATTTTTGTTGTTAGTGGTAATGATAAAATAGATTATAATAACAGTAGCTTGATCTGGTATGTTGTATTTGCCGCAAGTGTATTTTGCCAGGACTGGATCACACTTAGGTGCTTAAGTGCCGAGTTTGATCTGGCCTGGTAAAATCCAGGATAGAAGAAAACATCCATGGTCCAGTTATAATGACTCTTTTATGATATGACTTCACCTGTTTTTATTTTAATTTCATAAAATTTAATATGGCTTTGAAATCATTTATACAAAGAACTATTTATTTACTGGGTTGTGAACATTAATGAAAGTAGTCCTGGCACAGTTATGACTAGAATAGGATTTAGATTTATATCAATTACTGTTAAATGTTGAACTGTTTAATTTAAGTCATATGTTTTGCGTGCACATAAAATATATGATAAATAACAAGAACTTTATGTCACATGACTTTAAATTGAAGGGTTAAAGGTAAGGTTTCTGTCAATGTTCTATTGCACAGTTGCATGACTTTAACTGTTTATTGTACCTCTTTTGATATTGATAATCGTTTAAAACAATATTATTTAGTTTACCTTAACTGATAATGCTTTTGACCATTTGAACGGCACCATGAGAAAACCAACATAGTGCATTTTCGAACAGCATGGATCCAGACCAGCCTGCGCATCCACGCAGTCTGGTCAGGATCCATGCTGTTCGCTAAAGGTTTCTCTAATTGCAATAGGCTTGAAAGCGAACAGCATGGATCCTTACCAGACTGCGTGGATGTGCAAGCTGGTCTGGATCCATGCTGGTCACAAATGCACAATGTTGGTTTTCTCATGGTGCGGCTCATTTCTTTTTCCCAATTGCATGCAGGCAAATATCAGGGTTTAAGATAATCATGGCAAAAGCTCAAGACTTGGTATGAAACAAGTCTTGTGTATGTCTGAAAAAAGTTTTTGGAGAAAAATCGTAATGTGATTTGAATAGTTCAAAAACATTAGCAGGTTCTAAATATTTGATATAACAGCTACATTTTTATACCTTTTTGCATATTTGCATCTGAAAATGTTATTTGTTATTATTACAGATTTTTCAGTTTCTAGACAATTTTCTGAACTTAGTGTTTTGATCTACAAGATTTGAATCATATAATTCAGTTTAACATTTTGTTTTTACTTTATACGTGGCTGTTTATTATGGAATAGAGATGTCCATCTGTCCGTCAACATTTACTCTTTCCGGACTGTTAGACATGAAGTGTTAAAGTTATAGCTTTGAAACTTCACAGGATGACTAAACGACTAAACACCACTTGAAGAAGGTCCCTATTGTTTTTAGGATCATAAGGTCAAAAGTCAAGGTCACAGTGACCTCGTCCCCCCCCCCCACATGCCTAAGTTTCCCTCTCTGCTCCTGAAATTTATATATACTTTTACTTTCAGTTCCGTTTTGTGATACTCTATCTTGGTATTTGCGTTCTGCATGCCCCACACATACCTCATACCCCAACTCTCTCTCCGTCCCTATAAATGCATTTGTTGTTTTTACTGCCCTGTGCAAGTCTACTTGCAAACAGGCATATTATGCCCCATTGTTTGTTATTGTGATTTATTCATATGACAACATTCCAACAGTTCCAGTTATTTCTTTAAATTACGTTGTTATAAGTTAGTAATGTTAACCAGAAAGTGGTGCTTAAACAGCTCAAGCTTCTGGTAAATGTGTGTTGCGTTTTGTGCTAGTCTGTGATCTCGTAGATTCAATTGTGATACAATTTTATAAATGTTTATCTCTAATTTATGTGTTTTTCTTTATTTATGTACCCACTTCGAAGGGTGAAGGTTGCACCAAATTTCAAACATTATAACTTTTTTTTGTATACTTCCATATTTTACATATTTATCTTACTTTGATGTTGATCATCTACATTTATATAGATCAAAATCTTGTTTTACAGTTTCTTTTTAAACATGTTTTCCTTATAATATTTTGCTTTTTACACACATATAATATGTTGTGTAAGAACCTTTAACCCCATTGTGAAATTTATGGTCATTTTATTTACGTGACTTTTCATGTCTGTCTAACTTTGTGTCTTAGTCACAAAAAACTACAGGAAAGAATGATTTTCACTTTCACACATGTTTTTGGCACTATGAGGTGATCTCGCAGGACACGTTTTACATTTTGCCAATTTACTGTAAAATCATTAGCTTTCGCTGGCATGGAATTTCATGGTTTGGGTTTAAACAGCTATTTTGTGGGGATACAAATTTATGGATTTCAAATACTGAAGGAAGAAAGAAGAGGACAATTATATTTTCATCGGGAGATTGATACAACCTTAAAATCCAAGAAAATTTGTCACTGACAAATATTTATGATTTCACAGTTGTGTAGAAAATTTTGGTGAAAGTTTTGCCTGTAAGCAGGTTTGTCAGGTTCTGTTGGACTGAATGCTTTCAAACTCTTTGTCAGCCTTAGGTGTCATAAAAGTGACCTTATCAATTGTTAGGTGTCATAAAAATGACCACTCTTGGCCAGGCTTTTACAATTTACAGCTACAGTAAAACCTGTGCTGAAGACCACCTCTGAACAGGGACTACCTGGCTGTACTGACCACTGGTTTTGTTTCCTATCTTAACATTTACAGTGTATTGTTCACCAGTGAGTAAATACCATTTGCTAGAAAAGACTACTTTTTGTCTCTCCCAGAGGTTGGTCCTTATAGACTGATTTGACTGTACGACTCATTTTCATATTTTGTAGAGTTTTTGTGCAAGCTAGTTTATGTAAAAGGGTGTCCAATAGTTTTGATTTTTACCTTAAACAGTTGTTGTAAATTTGTCATATTTCATGATTTTATACATGTACTGACCTCATTCTTACTAAAATAATTTGTTTTGAATGTTTATTTTATGTTTTAAAGAGCATGTACTAATTATTTCCAGGTGTTGTTGCAAGTTATGTACTGTTAAGATATATTTGTCTGTGTAACACTGTTCATTTTGCATAATATTGCTAGTTCATGTATATGTTCATGTAAATGTATGTATAATGTATACATATTTACACAAGATACATTGTTTTGGTTTGACTTGGTATATTAAAATGAAGACTCGTGTAATTAAGGACTCTGTTTTTCTTTAATGGTATCATAGAAAAATAGGTATCTTGAGAAGGTTGTTGTTCATCCCAGATTCATCTTGGGTAGAAGTTAGCATAAGTATTAATGCTGAAACAGAAAAACTGATCTGCAGACAAACTAGAACAACAACGCATACATAATTTACATACCTCGGTTTAGGATGGATTTAATATAAAATATGGTACATTTCCGACTTAGACTATTCAATTAAAGTTTTTCATACAACTTTCAATCTGTATCACAGTAACAATTGACACATGTTTGAGAACTTTTAGTTGAATGACTTTTTTACCATGAAGTAGTATAGTCTAGATACAGTTACCTCAATGGTTTGACATAGAAAATTAAGTTGAAGTTTTACATACAAGTTGTTATAATTGCCTTAATAAAATTTTAATCTGTAATAAACTGTAATAAAGCAATACAGTTACACGTCTTGTCAGGTTATGGCTCTTGTTCAGTTAGAAGATGTGGAACAATAGAGAGTACAAAGTCTTCTCGACAGTCTTGTTTTAGGACTATAAGGTACAGTATAGTTCTCCCATATTACACCAAGAACATCGTTATCACCAACACAGGTCACCGCCTCGGTAGCCTAGCGTAGAGCGTCCGCTTCGAGTGCGGGAGGTCATGGGTTCGATCCCCGGCCGCGTCATACCAAAGACGTGAAAAATGGTACTAGTAGCTTCCCCGCTTGAAGCTCGGCTTTTATGGGTATTATGAGTGCTAAGACTGGTCAGTATAATGTGACTGGGTGGGGTATCATGTCACGTGTCTACGTCGTGATATTCCAGTGAGGCAGCACTATAAAGTTGGGCATTGTGCTCACTGCTACAAGTATCAATAGCAATTGAAATTTTGTACTTCTGTTGAAATTTATTCAAAAAACTATCTCACATTTGTTTAGAAATAGTCGTTTTTACGCGAAATTTCGGGTGAAACTCGACGTCAGTTTTGCGTGTTTTGCGTTCATAAATCGCTTGCCTCTGATGTGACGTTGAAATAAACATGACAAATTATATATCACTGGAGAGATAATTTTAATATAAACTTGAAAATAAAGAATTTTTGCCGTTTTTTAGTTGTATATAAAAACGATACTCGAAAAACCAGTCAAGTACGTCATTTTGCGCTCTGCTGAAAAAATGACGTTAGTGGTCATGTTTGAAGATTTACAGCAGCAAAATGGAGAATAACAGAAAAATGGAAAAAATACCAGTCAATCGGAAATATCGTCAATTTTGATTCGGCAAAATTTCATAACGGTCCGTTGACTTTCGTTAGGTGGCGCATTTTCACACACACAGTTTACTGCAAGCCTTGCAGCTGTGTCTTGTCGATATTTATGGTAATGTTAAATGCATCACCATTTCACGTTTATAGTAACGTGACTTTTAATGTAACACGCTTCTTGTGACCACAGGCAGCGATTGCATGTAGCTTGTACAAGTACTGATGTTTTTTAATCTGCTTTGTAAAAGGTACATTTTGAAAAATCACCAGGAAGGCCAGAAGTATATTTACATATCTCTTGCAAAATTGTCTTTATGACGCTACGATTTACTTGGTACTTTTTGCATTTTTTCACACATCTGAAAGATACCTACTTCAACTCGTCACAGATGTCTATATCTTTGCAAAAAAAAATGTTTGTTTTTAGATCGATTCTGTGGCAGTGCTAATCCGTTCTGTGCACTTAACTTCCAATTTCCCCCACATTGATCCGAGATGATATGGCAACTGGAATAGATTCCATCCCTTCAAAATTCATAACAGGTAAACAAACAAACATAGCCTTTCAACACCAGGTACCAATTTAGCAAACCCTATTTTAGATAAAGAGCAATTCATTACGAAACGGAATCCTGCCCCGATTTCTCCCTTCACCGAAAAGAATTATAAACCTGTTTGATTACCGTCTGTGTCAAAAATCTATTATATAATTATAAGTGACCAACTTTAATAGAATTTATCTATCTGCTTTTAGTTCATCATATGGATGTCAAACAACCTTAATTAAGCTAGTGGACGACTGAAAAAAAATGCCCTAGATGAAAGAAGATACGTAGGCGCTTTTTTATGAACATGTCAAAGGTTTTTGATTGCTTACTTTTAGTACCTCTCAATGTAATGACACTTAAATGAAAAGCATATGGGTTAATTGAAAATGCAATAAAATCTGTAAAAAGATTGGAAGCATAGAATGAAACCAAAAAAAGCATAATAGCAGAATCGGTTTGATTGAGTCTGTTCATGAGAGATAATAAATGTGCAACACTTCTCACGCCCCCTAGCACCGGCTTTAGCGAAACTCTATTGTACATCTATTGACTGGACTCCATGATCCCAAACGACCAGAAAATATAAAAACACTGCAAGTCAAATAATGTTAAACTATGTTTCCAACAGGTCCCAAAGGGTCAAAATAAACAACTGTACAAACAATTGGCTAAAAGAATTAAAGGAGTGTCTGGAGGATCAGTGCTTGGTCCTTTGGTTTTTAACATACTTATAAATGATATCTTCTATTCTGTAATAAATCAACTTTGTATGACTATGTGGACATCAGCCACACTTTCAAAGAAACTTCTGAATCAGAAAAAAATCCCTCATACCCTGGTTAAGTTCCAATCAAGCTGCATAAATAACAGAACAAATAGAGGTCAAATCCTTCATTACAAGTCAAGGTCAAATTTTCTGTTAAAATGAAGTTAAACTGCTTTGCACGGAACTTTACTTTCATTTAAATTTTGATCTACTGGTCTCACAAACTTTACAGGAAAGAAGCCAAACAACTAAAATAAAATAATTAATGTCCCTCAAAGGCAATCTTGAAGTGCCGTTTGGCGGCTGTAAAATGTCGCCCCGTACTTAGCTTTAGTGTTGTTATATTTTCCGGTTCTTTGGGATCATGGAGTTAATTCAACATATGTGTAATAGAGTTCCGCTTAAGCCGGTGGGGGGGGGGGGGGGTGAGAGGTGTTGCACATTTCCTTACCTCTCATGAAAAGAATCATTCAAATAGATCTCGAGTCTCTATTATTCTTCTTAGTTGCATTCTTTGCTTCCAAAGGATCTTTTTACAGATTTTATTAGTAATCTTTTTAAATAGTAATTTTTAAATATTTTATCGGGTCACACTTTAATTTCTGCCCACTTGTCTGGCATTTCTGTAGTAAATGCAACACTCTGGAAAATTTGAAATATTTGGCCTTAAGGATTATATATACATGTAATGATAACAAGCCAAATTAGCATGACCTCTTTACATCTAAACAGGTTTGAAACTTTTAAGTGTATACGCAACCTATCTCCACATTTTCTCCAAATTTTTTGTACCTGTTATATCTTTTTTGTTATATGCTATTTACATTACACTAAAATTTTCAACAAATTCCAACGTATTCATCACGATATTGTATTTTGTCTATTTATTTGTAATGTTTATAGTGTAAGTGTATTAAAAGGACCCTCATTGACTTTGTATAAACATATTTTTGTGTTTACATTATTCGCGGATGAGTAATTTATTATAATAGAGTACTTCCTGTTAAGATTACATGAGTGGTATGTAGATATGTGATGAAGAAAATCACACTGATTTAACCATTATTTGGTAAGTTTCTTTTTATGCTTTCTATATATGCTCTGGTATGTTGATTTTAAACGTTGTTACATTTTCTAAACATTTTTGAACATTTGATGAAAAGAACCTAGTTTTGAAATTATTTGACCAACCGTTGTCTTTGAATTGTAACAGTTCACTCATTTCCGCAATATTTATGTAAGGCAGTGTGTGTTTCATATCTGAGCAATGTTACCAAATTTTTATTTTCTTCTCCAGTTGTACTAGTTTGGAATGAATAGTAAATAAAAGTAGTTTAAGAATAATTCAGATATTCCTCCTAAAGTTTCTACCAGACGATACCTTGTCTTCAGCTTCTTGAGACCACTTCCTAGTTCATTTTAATTTCAGGATATCTAAAGATGGCGGTTCCTGGACGTAAAATCTCTGATATCCGCGGTTCTATGTTAAAGGGCTCGGAGGAAGACTTTGACCATATCTGTGAACCATGCTCAACTGAAGGTCAACATATAGAAGCGTTTAGATACTGCGTGGATTGTCAAGAATATTTGTGCAAAACTTGTGTAAGGTACCACAAAAAGACAACTGTTTTGAAACATCATAAACTCATTGATAAAGAAAATACAGAGGAAACTCTGTTTTCAAAGGATACTTCTGAAACCTGTACTGAGATATGCTCTTTCCACATAAATGGGATTATAAAGTTTTTTTGTCCAAAGCATGGTGCTCTTGGCTGCACAGATTGTATAATTATGGAACATAGGACATGTAAAATTGATTATATACCTGATAAATGTGTAGATATAGATGATAGTGATGAATTTAGAGACACGATGAAACTACTAGACAAGAAAATAAAAGATACAGATGTTATAATCAAGAATGCTTCAGCAAAAGATGAAGAAGTAGATGTCAAACACGATGAAGTATTGGCAGATATCATCAAATTCCGAAAGGAAATAGATGCTCGCTTAGATTTACTTCAAAAACATTCCGAGACAAGTGCAAACAAGCTGAAAACCACAGCTAAACATAAATTCAGGACTGTCATTGACACTTGCTCTTTACTGTCTGCTGATATGAAAGAATTACAGTCTAGTTTGGAAACAAGCAAATCAAATAAACAAAATGGTAAAATATTCTGCGCTCTAAAGCGAGCACAATCTAAACTTCAGTCGAACAAAATAGAAAAGGTTGGAGCAACTCTAGAAAACATAAATGTGCACTACGTATTTGAGAATAACACAAATATTGGATGCATTCTATCTGAACAAGATTTAGGATCTCTATATGAACGTCGCAGAGAGGTGACTTCCAAAAAAAATGAAACAACGTGTTTGATAGACAGTGACAAGCTAGATTTTGGGAAATGTCCAACAGATGAAATAGCTGAGGCAAAGACAAGATCATGGGAATATATAGAAAGAACTAATATAAATATTACCAGAAAAACAGATATGAGCAAATGCACTATCACAGGATGTGAAATCCTATCGTCAGGCAAAATCGTGCTCGCCGATTATAATAACTATAGACTGAAAATCGTTGATGTTGAAAGAAAGATTATTGTTGCTGATAAAGAATTAGACACGCGACCCTGGGACGTGACAGTACTGCCAGGGGATCAGATCGCGGTTACACTGCCAATGGATAGCCTTATTGTGACTATCGCCAGTACCCTTGCAGTTGTGGGGAGATTTAGAGTTAAAGGGCAGTGCTATGGTATTTTTTACCATAACGACCGTCTTTACATCGTGTGTCAGAATCCAAAAGCTGTTCTCGTAACTGATTTACAAGGAGATATCAAGTCCATAATTCCTCTGAAAGACAATGAATTATTTTGCAACCCAACATATATTGCGGTGAGCAAGAGCCACCAGCGGATGTATATAAGTGATTGTGATAGCAGTTCCGTGGCAGCTGTTACATTCCAAGGTCTAGTGGCTGCAGTGTACAAGGAGAAAGATTTCCTTGGACCGTTGGGCATTGTGATGCTTGGTGATGGATCTTTATTGATCTGCTGCAAAAGCAACAACACGATTCACCATATCTCCGGAGACTTGACACAAAGCGAGAAAGTAATCAGAATAAGAAATCTGCCACAGTCGATTTGTTACAATGCAGACAGAAATGAGGTGTACATAGGAAGATGGAGAGATGATCTGATGACTATTTTAGGGGTAGAGTGATATGCCCATACCACTGTAAATTGCCATACAAACATGTTTTTCCATGCACTAAATTGTACCATTGCTTTAAGACTAAGAGAAGGAACACGAACAAATCAATCAAACCCGAATTTAAACTATACAACTGTGTCAATGTTGCAACGCTGATTCATATGCCTTGATAAAAGAAACCGAACAAGTGTAAAATGAACGGACATTATTATGAACACTACATAATTATTTAACTCTTATCTTTGTCGTTCTTATTTCTGGTTCTTTTTATTATGGAGTTTATTCATTGTTCTAATGTTTATCATAGTTAAGGGCTGAGGCGTGTGAATTGTACTTACTTTTCATAACCTCACACGAAAAAACTCAACCAAGTATGTTAATTTGTTTGCTTTGTTGCTTCATTTGCTTCTAAAGCATTTTCTTATGTATCCTATATCTCGCCAGTATGTGTATTATATGCTTCCAAAGGATCTCATTATGTATCCTTTCTTCGTCAATTCTCGATGCTGACAATTGTGTGATAGTCCATGCAGATTGTTTGTTTGTTTGTTTGTTTGTTTTGGGCTTAAAGACATTTTTCAACAGTATTTCAGTCATGTAACAGCGGGCAGTTAACCTAACCAGTGTTCCTGGATTCTGTACCAGTACAAACCTGTTCTCCGCAAGTAACTGCCAACTTCCCCACATAAATCAGAGGTGGAGGACGAATGATTTCAGACACAATGGCGTTCATCAAATCGTCACGGAGAACAGACGCCCCGCGAACTCGCGACCCCGCGATCCGTAGACCAACGCTCTCCCTACTAAGCTAAGCGGACGGGCTTGCCATGCAGATTGTACACGTGTCATAACATACTTGTACTAAACACATGCAAACCTTACTTTGTCATTTGAACCTTTCCACTGGTAATAATAAAAAAATTGCTAGCAAAACGTATGTGTGAAATAGTTTATGAAACAAATAACATTGTACAGTAATCGAACGATAATTTGATATTTGTAAACAAACGCAGTCGACCGTATTATTTACCAGTTTAGGTAAATCACGCATGGACGAGCTGAACGAAGTACTGTATTTGCGCAATACGTTAGGCCGCTAGGTATGATACCTGAGGTCCGGAATTCGATACTGGATTGAAGTAAACATTTTTTTTACTTTTTTCACCATAGATACAATGCCGGTTTTTCCACTGGCTTTGAAAATAATACGGTAATACAGCATACACGGGATTCCAACGGCCAAACGCTTAGCGGACGTGCTAAAAGAAAAAAAATAAATTATCTTGGCGTAGAGCATCATTTAAGGCGAATACTTAAGGAACTGGGGTTCTCTTGGAAACGATCAGGAAGCAATTGATGGAACGGTCTGATATTGTTTTTCTTCGGGCGCAGTATTTACGGAAAATGAAGGCATTCAGGGACCTTGGACGCCCTATCAAATATACAGGCGAAACGTTTGTGCACGCAGCACATATGGCTTTGAAATGCTGGCAGTCGGAAGATGTTGTCCTCGCTGTTCCATTTAATAAGGACGATCGATTCTTCATTGTACATGCCGAATCTGAAGCTGGCTTCGTTAAAGGTGCCGGATTAGTTTTTAAATCGAAATCACGCAGCGGAGATTACCATGATGAAATGAACTCAGAAAATTTTCAGAAATGGTTAATGAAACAACTCATACCAAACTGAAAATCAAACTGAAATAAAACAAAAATAAAGCTGGGCTATATAAAACATTTCTTTAGAAAATAATCGAGTGTCGAACTCGTGCTATGTTTCGCACTGCATTTGAAAACCGACAGCTTAGCCACTGAGCTATAACTGACCAGCCTAAATTATCTTTCTTATCACCTGAATTTTCGCGCCATTTTTATTATCGTTCGCCGACTGTATGACACAGTACGAATCCGGACATTAAAATTATATGAAATGCCCGTATGTGGATTTATGTTGTAAAAATTAAACAGAAAGAACTTTAGCTATTACGTAAATTGTTTACTTTTCTTCCATACTTAATATTGATTATTTCATTCATCAGATATTTATGCAATTCAACTATTACGTAAATTGTTTACTTTTCTTCCATACTTAATATTGATTATTTCATTCATCAGATATTTATGCAATTCTGAATGATAATATTTTAGGAATTTTATTTAAATTAACTTTAAACATTTTGATATTTTGATGGTGCAAGTTAAGCAAAATATAGAACGTTATGCACTGATCACATTATTGAACAAAGCAACACTTTTCTGAAAAGTATCCTTGATGTTTTTCACAGTAGAAAAAAAGGAGTGTAAATATTTTCAGAATGTGTTTTTTTTTTTTTTTTTTTTGGAAGATACATAGTAGTTAAACTAAAGGACTTTGGATATTTCATGGTTGGGGTATTAATCTAGTTTCATAAAATCATGAAAGTTTTGCCAACGATGTTTTACATCTATAACCTTGTCTATTAGATGTCCTAAAAGTACCTGAAATTTTAATGAATACGGACACTGATATCGAAAAAAAAATACAGATATTTATAATTATCGTGTTTTAGAACTGAAAACAATTACAGATTGTGTTCTTAAAATTGTTAAGTGTTCATTTTACTCGTCCATCACTTTCAGAATGTATCTGATTCGGTATTTGGATATGGAAGTATCCGGACATATACTTTCGGATAACCAAGTTCGGGATTCCAGCAAGTTCGGGATTCCAGTACATCAGCAGATGACCAACATGTAAGCGGAATGAGAGATGACAACCTTTTTCAAAATGGTTTAATATAGTCAGTTATCCGGTTTTATCTATGGAAAATCAGTCACAATTTCCTCATTTGTTATCATTATCAAACAAATCATTTGTTCTAAGGTATTGGATGTCAAGAACCATTTCTTTTTTCAGTGGCGGTCTATGTGGACAGCAGATTGTTGTTGCCCCAAAAGAAAACTATAAAATGATACCAAAAAGCGATTCACAACAGTTTGCAAACTCTATGACCACGGGCTGAAGAACGTGTTCCGATACCATGACAGCCTCCAACATTATGAAATTGGTAGTTAAGCACATCAGTTGCAATGGAAATGTGCTGCCCGAGTCAAATAACGATACAGCTTTCTGTTTTAAGTGACTCGTTTTGAACTATGCTACCATGGTACAGTGGTCCCAGACATTGGTATTTGAAACTTTTCTTGACTTTTGACGAGAAACTGTTCAAAGCTCAGTGGTGACTTTTTTTATAGTAAAAAGGAAACCATTTGATCAAAGTTAAAGTCATCGTAACTAACTTATAAGGTTAATGAAAATAATCGCTATTTTTCAATAACAATTGGTACTTCTGGAATAAATGGAATAAAATTTTATGCCCATAATTTTAATACTATAATAATAAGAGGTATAGCCTTGAAACTTTGTAAACTGATTAACCATCATTATGTTAGTGAGAAAGCTGGGAAAAATACTTTCTGATGCATTTCGTCAGAAATTTCCCTTACTGTACTTTGAAAATTAGTATTCCTTTGTTTACTTCAGCCTTTCCTTGGTATACGACCGTTAAACCTTCTGCAACAATAACCTAAGGGTAGCGGATGACCACAACTGTTTCTGGGGTCAGAACCACTGTGTCTAAATAGATTAAATGCCAATAATCTGTAGCTGACTTTAAAAGAATGTTTTCTGATCAAAGCATACAAACACATTAGCTTCATATATTATTCACATCTGGTCAGAAGATGATCCACATTACATCGAAGAGTTTTAGGTTAAAAGTAATAAGTTTGTTTTATATCATTTGATCTGATTTCAGTTTGTGATACTTAGATTTTCTTCAGTTTTCTTAAAGTCAAGTGTAGAACTTAGCATATGTCAATTTCAATCAGTATTTAATGTATACAATGGCACAAAGTAACAAGAAAAAATCGGTAAAACCGATGGATGTTTCCCAAAATATGACTGTTGCATATTAAAAGCAGAAAACCGGAATTCATCGTCTGGGCAAATACTTCGTCTTAGTGGTGAAGCTTACAAGAAGTTTCTTAGAACTCCAGCAAGAAGTTGTTGAGAAAAACGTGCACATGATGTGCGAATCTCCTTTTGGGAAGCTTCCTATGAAGTTTTGCTGAATATCCATCAAGGGTTGCTGAGGAATACTCCGGACAAGGGTAGCATAAGGATAATCAAGGGTTGCTGAGGAATACTCCGGACAAGGGTAGCATAAGGATAATCAAGGGTTGCTGAGGAATACTCCGGACAAGGGTAGCATAAGGATAATCAAGGGTTGCTGAGGAATACTCCGGACAAGGGTAGCAAAATAAAGGATAATCAAGGGCCAATAACTCAGTGAAAATATTTCGACTGGAACATGAAGACAATTTGTGCATCGAAGCATCCTATACATTTTTGATGAATTCCAGACTATGGTTACTAAGAAATACTCATGACAAGGATGGCGTTACAGTTTACCAATATTGAACAATCAAAGGCCAATAACTCAGAAAAATCAGCAGATTAGAATATGGAGACGCTTCCTATGAAGTTTCGCTGGATATCAGCCAATGATTGCTGAGGAATACTTATAATTGATAATATTTATAATCAAAGCTAAAACACTCAGTCAAACGAGGACATGAAGAAAATATGCGCACCTCCTTTGGGAGTAAGCTTCCTATGGAGTTTCACCGAATTCCAGCCAAGGGTGCTGAGAAATAATTCGGACAAGAAATGGTGCTACAGTATACTAATATGCTGAATAGTCAAAGGGCAATGGCTCAGTGAAAAATCACCCGACCGTAACAAGAAGACAAAATGCGTATCTCCTCTTAAGAGTAAAGCTTTCTATGAGGTTTAGATGCCAGTGGTTGAGGAGGAATATTCTGAACAAGAAACGGTACTATAGTATACTAATGTTGAATAATGATAAAAGGGCAATAAGAAGTTTCGCTGAATTCTAGCCAGTGGTTGCGGAGGCATACTCTGGACAAGAAATGGTGCTATAGTATACGAATGTCGAATTATCAAAGGGCAATAACTCAGTAAAAATCATCCGAGCAGCATAAACATACAAAGTGCATAATGTTAAGATCCTGCCTGACTGGATTGGTCAAGTCTTTATCCAGTGGACAAGCAATTAAAACGCAATAAAATATAAACACAATAGGTATTGTTCTATGGAGCATCATCATTTCTCAAAGTCACTGGTTAATATCAAAGCCAAATGGTTCCCAAATTTAGCCTGTGGATGGCGTACCTGAAGGATACAGTTTTTAGGAACTTTGGCTTAAGTGTTGTTATATTTTCTGGTCCTTTGTGATCATGGAATCCATCCAATATCTTTGTAACAGAATCCCGCTTTAACCCGGTGCTAGGGGGCGTGGGGTGTATTGTACTTTCCATTACCCCTCATGAACAGACTCAGTCCAACCGAGTCTGCGTTTACTTTGCTTGGTTGCATTCTATGCTTCCAAAGGATCTGGTTATAGATTAATTAAATCAACGTACGAAGTAGAAAAAAAGAGGTGTATTAATATAATAACAATAACATTCTCTTAGATTATAGAACGTTTTATTGAGACTTCAAATACAATTAAAATCAAATTTGATTATTCAAATTCACAGTCATATTTTGCCAAATTTGAATATGGCTTATCAGTGCGACCACCTATAAACAGAATCATTTTAATTGGGATTTTCAAATAATGAAAACTTGTATTATTTCGCAATGTGTGACAAAAAGACAAAAGTTAATTAACGGTTTGTATTTGATTACTAAAATTAAAATGCATATACTAAGAAAAGCTATATACATATAAATACGTGTGTGCGTGAGCGCACCTGCATGTGTGCGCTCGGTGGGCTTTTAGTAACGACCATAAACATACAAAGAAAAAGACCTATAAAATAAAACGGCTACAGACTAAAAGCAAGATGAAAATATGTACTAAACATCACACTACAGATCACCAATTATAATGTGATAAGAAAAGATAAAGGTTAGATATGGTTATCAGAGCCTCACTCTGCATGACACAGCAAAACAAAGCTTGAACATTGACATCATGCAAAACTATCTAAGTATACAGAAAGTATGAAACTACATTTATTTATTTCGACAAACATAAAATACTTTACACTTCAAATTGATATTATTAATTGATCATACCTAATAAGTAAGTTCTGACTAATTCAATATATTTTAATATAACGGCATAAATACATGTAGAAAACAAAGTAGTGTATGTGATTTGTTTCTAAAATGCAAGTATCCTAGAATCCCACACATGACATATCGAATGTCTATTACTAGAGTATTCGTCAGAAACTAAAACTCTTTAACACACTCACTCATAACTGAATTGCTATGAACTTGAAATGAGTTATTATTTCACTTTTCATTTCAAACGAGTCCTTATTGAATTGTGTTACACTTTATCATAGTCACATAAAAGCACAATTAAATGTGTTTGTCTGTTTCTCAAGGAATGCTCTATTCTCTTTTAGTACAGGCTTGATTCTCGAACTTCTTCTTCATTTTAGAAAGAACAAGGTTTAGGTTATACATCACTTTACAGATCTCAAGGGATATTTTGTTAAATCTTGAAGATATATTGAATCATTTTAAATTTTGATATGTATTGTCCAATGAAAATTCCCGTGGGACGAGCGATATGTGGCTCACGAACATTTCGAATAAAAGAAAATAGTTTGAAAATGAAGATATATATATGTGTGTGTGTTGTTTCATGTTATCTAAAGATCCTGCATCAAATTGGGTTGGTAAATTGCTGTTTTCTTTTTAAATTGGATAACACATCCTCGTGTCATACTGGTCATTTGTCGCAAGTCTTTTTGAAATCTCTCCATCACTGACAACGGACCAACAGACGGACGCTGCAAACTCCCCAAACCGAAATCCTGGCTCCTTCCCTAGAAATGGCGATTTGGGCTGCCAACAATCAACTTGTTTAATTTTCCAAAAGAATTGTTGGTCATATTGTGTATACGGTTTTGTATAAACACGACCAGTGCAATCAGCACGTATGCATTCATATTTCTTTGATTTAGAGAGAATAAAGATAAATCGACGTCCATCTTCTTCTTTTTCTGGTTCAATTTGGACAGCGAGCCATTTTGTCTCCCTACTTGAAGACCATGAAGATGATAACCAAAGACTGTCATACAATCGTTGGCCGTTTTCGGATATTATTTCGACAGTGTTTTTTCCACATTTCCGAAACTTAAAGGCACATAATGTTGAGTATCGGTCAAGAAATTTTTCTAAAATGACGTACCCCTTGTCACGTTGTTTTTCCTGACATCGAACCCAGTTTAGTGGTGTAGATGTATGAAGCGTGATTTTTTCTTTTGGCTTTGAAACAGATTCAATGTGGTAGGCACCTTCCATCCGCAAAGGTACGTTGAAGGAAACAATTATCCCATTTTGCCTTAAAACCTCTCGCGATATTGGGTAAAACCCGGTGTTGTAACGGATATAAACGTGTAATGTTTTCTCTAGTGGTCTGTACAAAAAAACACAACACGTCTTTCAATCGTTCTCTTTGTTCAGTCACTAGAACTCTCAGTCTCTGTGTTTGTCTGTTGTGAACGTTTAAAATTGAAATGCGATAAAGAAGCAGAATTTCGTGCAATAATGAGAGGAAGCAATAAAGTTCGACATGTGCCATCAGCTCGGGGAAGTCCGTAGCATCGTTTTTAGCCTTATGATCTGCTATTTTAGTCTCAACTAAAGCTATATCTTTTAGTCCAGCAGTGACGGACTGTTCATTTGCCATATCATGAAGAATGTTGGTTTTCTCCTGAGCATCTTTAGAATTGTTCAAATCCTTCACACTACCGGAAAGTAATCTAAGTCTCCCTTTATAATCTTGAACTCTTGTTCTTGCATTTCCGATGATTTCATGATCAAGCAAGGTCTGAAGTGTTTTTGACAGAACTTTCCATTCAACAATTGTATCTATGATATTTAGAGTTGCCTTTACGATTGTAGATACCTTACACGGTTCGAGGTATTCTAAAATCGAACAAACGGTATTTGCTACGGTGATTGTTGGTCGGATTATATCAAGTAGAGAAATGCTGTCCTGTTCAAAATTTTCACTATTTTTCTGAAAAGAATCACTTCTGAAGAAATTTTCAAGTTTGCCTACACATTCATCGAAATCACCTTTTTCTTTCCCATGAGCTATGTTTTTACTTTCAGCAAGATACCTCAACTCTTCAATGATATTTGTTTTATCAAATCTATATTCAGTATCGCCCATTTCAAAACGAAAATATAGTTTTTAAAATCTCTTCATTTTTAAAGGTTCCTGATGACACTGTACGAGTAAGCCTCTGAGAGTAGCCGGAAGTCACCGATTTTATGTGGAGACTAACATATATTTTAGAATAATCACGTATAAAATGTTGCATATTTATAAAACATCATTCTCTGGATTAATTTATACTTCCAAACCTTTTTTCTTCGATACCGTTTGAATAAAGTCATATCGTCTTTACCTGAAATCAAAATGGGCTATAAATTTGAATGATGTAATAACAAGGACTTTAAAGAAAAATATTTGCATTATTCTAAAACTACTTGTATTTACAATTCATTCAAAACTAACAAAGTTGATCAGATAAAAATGTTAGTAACATTGCCGAGGTAACACACACGCACTAGTTGTCTTATAAACGTTGCGGGTATGGGTTTAATTGTTACAATACAAAGACACGGGTATGAAAAGTTGCCTGCGGCATAAAATGTGCCCCGCTGAAATGAAAGCATCGCGCTTCCGACTGCGCAGGCGTTGAGCAGGATGTTGACAGAAATATCGGGTGCGCTGAGTAAAATTGAATGTTTCTGGTTAATTTCTTTTTACAGCAAAAACTGTTAAGAAATCGGGGAATGCATCGGGATGTAGTTGTATCTTGCCGACGCATCCATGTCCAGTTTGTGAAGAAATATGTAATATTGTTATTTTGCGAGTGTTTTTCATCGGGTACAGTAACGTAAGTAAACCAAAAGCAGTGAATATTTCGAGTCGATCATTTTACCTCCTGCTAAAAAAGAAATTATCTATTTCTGTCGTATATTATATAAAGACATGATATCTGATCGACTGAGATATAATACATGTTCAGGAAAAGGTATATTCCCTGCTTCTGCCGACTTTTTAGTTAGTCCTACTTAATGCTTGCTCCGTCCGAAGCGCGATGCCTTCATTTCAGCGAGACACATTGTGTGTCGCAGGCAACGTTTTTTCCATACCCGTGAAAGAGAACAGATGGTCGAAAAAAACTCAGAATCACCTTTTTACATAAAATTGTTGAAATGTTTAAATTAATACAACGAAATATCAACGCAGATATAGAAAACATAAAACAAAATCTTACTTACTAACTTATTTTGTTTTCTGCATCCGTTTTATGTAACGTTTTATGCAAGAATATGAATTGTTCACCATATCCCATTTAAATCAGGAAATACTTACGTTTCTCATCTGTGTATATGCATCGCTCATATAATAAAACCATATAAATCGCGGGCTTAGCGCAAAACAGTTGTAACTCCTTCTTTATTTCATATAAGTTACAACCGTTTTGCGCTAAGCCCGCGAAAAGAATGAAATATAATCTTGAAAGTAGGAAGTTGCCATATAAGATATATCTATAACGCATTTTCTGTTTACAAAATGTGCTCTGAATTGCATTTTTTTTTGACAAACTATTATTGTACAAAAATAAGTCGGCGTGTCACGTTTCGAACGCAATTTAATGGGATTTTCATTCTACCGAATATTTTCAAGTTAACAATTAATCTTCTACACTCACATTTTTTAACAATATTTAAATATGTGTGCATTGACTGTTTCCCCAAAAAGTTTTTAAACTTCATATCTTAAAATAAATAATATATATATTATAAGATAATAAGGACTAGGGAAGATGTATTCGCGAAAGACATTTATGTAAACACGAATTTGTAACAGTTACTAACGTTCCCCGCCTAAGGACATTTTTCAAAAAACAGCATCTACAAGATAATAGGGCAACATACAAATAGAATGTATATAAGTCACAACTATATCGCATATCATTCATGAAGGCATTATATGAAGTTTGAAAATCTACAATAGGTAAATGCTTTCAAAATTGTTTTTCTAAGTCCACCAAAAAAACACCTTACCAGGCAGAGATACCTTAAAATAAAATTGAAATGCTCCGGACAAAGTCATTCTTGTATCTGACATTTGGCCTCTAAGTGTGACCTTGACCTTAGAGTTAGGGGTACAGATCTTGCGCATAACACATTGCCTTATTATGGGAACATTTGTACCAACTAATTTCAAAATCCCTCAATAAATGGCAGAGTTATGAATCGGACATGAAACAGACCCTGTTAAAATTTGACTTCTAAGTGTGACCTTGACCTTGTAGCTAGGCTTCTGGGTCTTGCGCATGAAACATGGCCTCATTATGGTAAACATTAATGCAAAGTTATTTCAAAATTCCTTTATAGATTTGGACAGAGCACGAAACAGACCGTGTCAACCTTATTTGACCTCTAAGTGTGACCTTGATCTTGGAGCTAGGAATCTGGGTCTTGCGCACGGAAGTTGTCACATTATGGTGAATATTTATGCCAAGTTACTTTAAAATCCCTTCATGCATGGCAGAGTTATGGACCGGAAACGAAGTGTAACGGAAGGACGGGCGAACGGAAGGAAGGACGGAAGGACGCAGCCTATTTCTCTGTCCCATTTTTTTCTTCGAAGAAGGCGGGGGACAATAAATGCTTTACACGTATCATATTGACATAAAGTACTTTTGTCTGTTATAGTAAGAACAGAGTGCAACAGCTAGAATGCTCATCCGCTTACAAAGTCCGGATGAATCAGCAAACAACAAAATGTTTCTAAATTGTTGAACACATTAGTTGTATCCGCATTTTAAATTATAGAAATTTAAAAATACTACAAAGACAAGTATAAATCAATATTTATCTGCGCCAGTGGATCTGGATTGATTTTGCTGTAACAAAAATTCATGAAAATAAGACTGTGTTCTTGTTTGGACATTGCTGTGGTATTTTTTACCATAACGTACGACCGTCAGTACATCGCGTATCAGAATCCAATGGCTGTTCTCCTAACTGATTTACAAGAAGATATTAAATCCATAATTCCTCTGAAAAACAATGAATTGTTTTGCAACCAATCATATATTGCTGTGAGCAAGAGGCACCAGCGGATGTATCTGAGTGATTGTGATAGCAGTTCCGCGGCTACATAATGTGTGGCTGCAGTGTACAAAGAGAAAGATTTCCTTGGACCTTTGTGCATTGGGATGCTTGGTGATGGATCTTTATTGATCTGCTGCAAAAGCAACAGAACTATTCACCATATCTCGGAAGACTTGACACAAAACGAGAAAGTAATAAGAATAAGCAATCTGCCACAGTCGGTTTGTTATAGTCCAAAATTTTGGATTCCGAAATTTCCGAATTTTGGGACATTTATTTTTTTTTTAACTGTACACGATTGAAGAATATAGGACAACTTTTTAGCATTTAAAAATATATTTTTCTGACTTGAAATATTAATGAATACGGACACTGATATCGAAAAACAAAAAATATATATATATATAGATACTTATAATCGTATTTTAGAACTTAAAACATCTACAGATTGTGTTCTTAAAATTGTAAAAGTTTAATGTTCATCTTATCCGCCCATCATTTTAGATCGTGATTCCGGAACATCAACAGACGACCCCCACTGTGACCCCTGCATGACAGAAGGTCAATATATAGATTCGTTCAAATACTGTTCGGAATTTCTCTGCAGAAAGTTTGTGCGATTCCACCGGAAGACAAGGCTGTGGTTTGAAAAACTTTCAGCTATAGACTATACCTCTGTACGAGACAAACATCTTCAATATCTTTGTCGCGTACAAAGTTATAGGTCAAATTTGCATTCTCTAAGAATTTTTCAGCATTTTTAATTTCAGCATACTAAAGTTTGGATTTTGCCTCTTTAAGGGCAATGAAGAGTTGTCCAATTCAATTTGCTGATTTATTTTGTTACCAAGCCTGATTGAAGTTGTTTGATATTAGGCGAAGCACATGTACATGTGTCAAGGACATGTTTGACTTTCTGCTTACACACTGGCTTCAATTTGTCGGCATCTGTTGTGAAATATTATAAAAAAAAAACATGTTTAACATACAGGCGGAATGGATAAAATTAGATTTTAAAGGGCATTTTTTATATATCACTTGCAAGTTGTAGGTTTAAATGAATGGGAATTTACTGCTTTCATCAGATTGAATTTCATAAATTGACTCAACTACCATTCTCATCCGTCAAAGGTTCGTGAAGATCCGAAAACGAACACCTAATTTATTTATTTCATTTATTTGATGAGCATGCACTCTCGTTATTACTACCTGGAGTTGCTTAGCCAGTCAGCATCGGCTCGCCGAATTTAAACTTCAAACAACATATAAGAAAAGTACTTGCTAGAAATATGTAAAGATGGTATTACATGAATGCGATTACTAAAGTTTTATTCCTGTAATGGTATGTTTAGAAAATTGCCTCAAATATAATAATGTTCTTCGTACTGAGGCGTCGTTATCGGAACGGACACATCACGGTTTTCGCGGCCGATTGGATTGGTTCGCCAAGCTTTGTCGCAAAACGCCGCTGATTGGCTGACATCTGCAATGTAACCAAATTAAGAATGTCGGCAAAAATGTGCCACAGCTTCAAATAGGGAACCATTTGCAAGAATGTTCCATGAGGAAAATAAATGATTTCACAGTATTTGATTCGTATAGTGCAAATTACGAAGAAGGGCATATTTTATTTATATTTTTATAATGGTATGGTGCAAATATAGTCTGGGATGGTGTTTTTCCGTTTTATTGAAAGACAGTTTAAAACTTAGATGATGTTCTGCTATGGAAAAGCACATAATCACTTGCCATAAAAATACGAATTTTTTATCAGCATTTATCTGTGTGATGTCATTCAGCATATGAGTATTCAAGTCTGTAAATGATTGGAGCTTATTCACTACAGTGGTGCAAAGTGGGTTTCGTGAATTGGATTCGATTTTTCGACAGATGTTCAACCCTTTATGCTTTGACATAATATTTGACTAATATGATGCAAATTTCATAGTTTCTAAATAGATCAGAGTCAAATCTAATGAACATGAACCTAACTACAGTATGGAATTTCTTCTAATTAGGTACTTGACTACAGTATTAGGCAAAGTAAATAATGAAGGGCGGACCAAAATCCTTAGTTTTTTGAATGAGGTAATTATGTATTAGTAGAACTCGGCATGGAGGTGGTTTACAAAATTCAAGGCAGTGAATAATGAAACCTTATACCTCATATTGCAAAAGGTGCAAATTTTGATTCGCCTTACTATTTCTGTGAGCTTATTAAAGGACTGGTACTTAAGTTATATGATTTATTTATCTGATATTTTTATTATTTTGTTATTGTTAATGATATAATAACAAGCACTGAGTTTGATCTTTCATTATAATTCTATATAATTACGGCTATAATATTATTTGAAATAAATCAAAAAACTATTTATTTACTGGATCATGAACGTTAATAAAAGTAGTCCTGGCACAGTTATGATTAGAATGGGATTTCTACCTAGTGCAATATGGATTTAGATTTCTATTAGCTGTTATCAAATTGTGGAATCTAAGTCATAATTTTACACAATATGTGTAGATATATAAGTTACATGACTTTATGTCACATGACATAAAATTACAAGGTTAAAGATAAAGTACTGTCAATGTTATATTGAAAGAGTTGAATGGCTTTAATTGTTTGCTTTAACTCTTTTGATATTGGTTATTGGTTATTGTTTAAAACAATATGCTTTAATTTAACTTAACCGATCCTGCTTTGAACATTTCTTTTTCCCTAGTGCATTCTGTCAGATATCATGACTTAAGGTAATAATAGTAGAAGCTCAGTATTTGGTATGACATCGGTCTAATTATAAATCTGTCTGAAAAGAGTTTTGGAAAACAAATTTGTCATGTGATTTCAACAGATAAACATTAACAGTTTCTAAATATTTGATATAACAGCTACATTTTAATGTTTTTGGTATATTTGCATACCATCTACAAATGTTATTTATTACAGATTTTTCATTTTCTGGACACTTTTCTGAATTTAGGCTTTTGATTGACAAGATTTGCATGATGTATCTCAATTTTAAGCTTTTGTTTCGTTTTTGCTTATCTCAACATATTCATTAACAGTGATTTATTCATGTGACAAAATTCCAAATGTACCCATTATTTTATTAATGTAACATTCTTTTAAATTCATTCAGTAATGTTAACCAGAGAGTGGTGCTTAAACAATTCTAGCTTCTGTGATCTCGTAGATTCTGTTGTAATACATTTTTATAAAAGTTTATCTCTTTGTTATGTGTGTAGTTCAGTTATTACATTTTTGTTTAGTTTTCTAACTTCTGTAAAGTCAAACAAGCACCTTTTGAAAGAAGTATATAGTTACTTATTAAATGCCAGAAGAAGAAAAAATATTCTAAACATCTAAAAGAAATTCCCTGCACACTGTTACGCTACGAGATCCTCTATGGAAGAGCGTTAACTTAGTTCTAAGTATGTGTGTTTTTATTAACTCGAAATTTCGAAAAAATAACTTGACTTACGTAACTTGAAATTAATAGTATCTCCAAGTTTGGAGTTAATATATAACATGCAGCGTGCACTAATGCTGTTCTGTACGTAGTACTTTCGCTGAAAACTACACCAAACTCACAAACAAAGATCACAAATGGAAGGGCAAAGTATTATGTTATAGCAAGTTTTTATGATAAAGGTGGCAGTGGAGCAGTTGTTTTCAAGATTTTAAGCAAGTCCACGATTCGCAACTATTTTTCTTTTTTTCTTTATAAGTGATCAGTACAAAAAAGCAGTACTTCTACTTTACATTGTGATATGGCACTAAGGTAAGCTTCAAAATGAAAGCATTAATTTTAATCCATGTGGTCAACTTTAAAAGGAGTAGACATTACAGCCTACCCCTAGCCCCTCTTAAAATCAAGAAAATTTTAGCATTGTTCCTTACTTTCAACACATGCCATACACTCGTTTGTAAACTTTCATACAATTACACCAGGTTTTCATATAAATCAACCCTTAGGTTGCAAAGCCCTGCTAAGCACAGTGTCTGTCAACCACCAAGTTTCAGGAGAAAAAGCAGGTCAAAGACACTTACTGTCCATTTTGCTGTAGAAAACACCTGATTCGTTCAAATCTGCCTCTATTAATAATGACTCACAAAATTTTTGGATCTAGGTGTGAATCTGACTAATCAAATTTTAATCTAGCTACTGATTGATGATGAGGTAATTAAAATTTCTAATTATAGAAAAGGTTACAATGCACTAAAATCAGAACTTAATACTGGATCTTAAATACTAAATTTGATAAGATGTAATAAATTCCTGTATAGATTATGAATACAACTTAAACGCCGATTCCTTCACTTTTTTGAATAAGAGTTGTCTTCTACTGATCATGTGTCTTTATTATTATTATTAGAATGTAAATCTCATGTCTATGTAATGTACATACTGAGAATTTATTAAGGTAGCAGCGTACACTTCGAAGTTTGGCCCCGTCAATATTTGTACAAATTAGAATATGGTGATTTTGGATGTCTGTAAATTACAGTGAGAGATAATGATTGTTAATTCTTTAGAAAATTTAAATAGCCGATACATGTAAAATTCTGAATTCAGTTGTAAAACTAACAGCTGCTAGCTTTTTATGGATTAATGAGTCATTTCCGGTGAGGGAAAATCAAATCATTGAAAAGTTTCATGCTTATTGATTAACACTCAGGTACATTTTCGCAGTTTTGTGAAAAAAACGAGCTGGAGAGGCCCCCATTCCATTCATATCCTGTAGTTCAGTAGGGCCTATTGAATTGCAGCGTGATCGTGGCAGGCTGTCTGAAAAGTGCTAATTTTGTGATTTTGGCCTGTTATTTTCATTGGGTGGGGTATAACATTCGTTTTGATAAGTGTCTATATTCTTGTTTGGGAGTACTGATTTTGTCATTGATTGAAAGCACAAAACATGCAGGCAAATTATAAAATGGCCACCCTGCTCTAGCACTTTAGGGAAGTGCGATATTACGACTCGATACATGTAACCCTGTCCGTGCCCAAAATGTTCGAACCGAAGTGTACCCTGCTCCCTTAAGGAAATTTGATGGATTTTGCATTTGTGCTAAACTCACTTTTCTATCGCAAAACACATTCATACGCCAATGCTGATCAAAATTATGGCTCATTTATTATTGAGTACTGTGCATTTTAAGAGGAATTTGCATGTAAACAAAGGGAGGTAATTCTGCCTTGAAATGGCGAAAAATGTAGCTCAGTTGAAAACGTATTGCAATATGTTCGGTATGCATGTTACACTATTTCCTTTCAGTTTTGAATTGTATTTCGGCAAAATTGTTTTAGTATGGCCCCTATTTCATTAAAATTAGAGTTTTAAAAGACTGAAACAGATTTCTCGTATGCGTAAATGGCAAACCTTCATGCTTTCACATATTTCTGTTCTTGTTTTGCAGATTCCTGCTTTTTAAGCTGAATTTTTAAGCAAAATGGCTGTAGCATTCTTCAAACTGCATATTAATGTAAACGAAAGAGTGCGATTACAAGAAAAAATTATAAAAAAGACACAATCGGTTCAAAATAATTGTATTATCTGGACCGGAAGTTTCAATGCTAGCGGCTACGGAGAAATCCGTTTCACTTACGAGGGCAAACGAATAAAATGCAGAGTGCATCGTTTAGCATATTTCTTGCAAAACAATATACTGCTTAGCCCTGATATGCATGTTTCGCACTTGTGCCATAACAAGTTATGTGTAAATTTAGCTCATTTGTCCCATGAACCTCATACCATTAATAACAATAGAAGTGTTTGTAAAAGTGATGGTGCTTGCTATGGCCATTTTGCTTTTCCCAGCTGTCTACTGTAAGGTACCCAGTTTCAGTTCTGTTATTTTGCATGATCTGCTACATTTACAACATGCTTTTAAATTTAAATGTTTACCTGTTTTACAAATTTAGATTTACACCATATGCATGATCTATACTTGCAACTGTTTCACTACCATACACAGAGGTACAAAGTACAGACCGGTATGCCTTTTTCTTTCGATTAAGGTACCTTGTATTTTTGTACTTGTATGTGTGTCGGCGTCTGGCATAGTAGTGTGCAGTCTTATCCACTGATTGTATGTACTTGTAAAAAGGATCATCGTAATTCACCGCTATGCTCATATATCGTGCCATCTCGAGTAGCGACATTCCCCGGCCTATGCTCGCTCCCAGAGTTACCGAGTGACACAGACCTGGGAAGTTTCTACTCCAGACCGTGTTCTTAGGGGCGTACTGAAATAGGCGACTATGTAATGACTCGCATGCATTAGTTGAAAATAATCTACAAGTGTCCTTGAGCTGTTGCTTTCCAAAGTATTTATCAATTACTTTCTGTAAAGAGTTCTTCTCTGACAGTGACAGTTGCATGTACTTTTGTTCTGTTAAATAGCGCATGTGTTTATGAATATGTACTTTTTTCAGATGAGCTGTACAGATCATTGAAGCACTTCTGCACATGGAATGGTCATTGGTACTACAACGCAAAATGTTTGCCATAAACTTTTGAGCCTGGTGCACATATTGGTCCGTATTTCTACAAGCAAGCTTGATGTTCTTCAGCTCAGCCCGAATTCTAAAGCGTAGACTTGTAGCCACTTGCTGGGTATACACAGTTTTATTTTTCCTAGTAGTTGACTTTAATTTGACAGCTTTCAAGTGTTTGTGCAAGTTGCGCATGTAGTGCACAAAACACTAGTAGTGAAGACTCTTTGCTGAGGTTTTGGCATTGATATCACGTACCGCCTCAGCAAGTTGGAAACTTCCGTCTGTTGTAATTGTTTGTACACTTAAATTTTTTTGTCGGATATGCTTTTTATTAATTCCTTCAAAAGTGTTGTCTCTGCTTGATTATAGATGTGTCAGTTGCATAGTTCTCTTGGCATTTTTTGTTATTGTGGGAGCAGTTCCTCAATGAGCACAGTTTATTTGCAATTTGGATGTCAATGGTAAGTGTTTAACTGTTGTTTTTTTTCTATTACAGGAGCAAAGCACTGTGTAGCTGTCGTCTCGCCAGCTTTCGGACGGGTGGTGTACGAAACACCATATTCAATGTCGGTTCCGCCTGATGTGCCAGGTGCTGAACCTTTTTAACATACCTCTGGTTTCTTACCAGTTGTTCTTTGTTAAGTGACTGTACTTGATCAGAGACATTGTTGAGTTTTCTTTGCATTCCACGCTTGTTTGGAGCACGGATGTTCAAGCAGGAGAGCAAAAGCTGTATGTCAGTAAGTCCAAGTTTTGACGTCATCACTGGCATGGGTACTGTGTTATTGATCGTGTCAGATTCTTGGCCCTGTTTGGTTTTTATGGAATCAAACAGATGTATATGTCCGGTAGCGAAGTCACAATTCTGGCATTTTACCTCCAAAGAAATACATAATCTTTTTCTGTCTGCAACAGATGTCATTATATTTTGCTTTTGACACACATGTTTAGATACCAGTTCGAACGCACTTTTAAGTTGTTTTTTTATGTTGACGATTATGTTTTCGTTTCAGTCCTGTGCTTCGTATATTCCTTCTTCTCTCTTGATTGCTGTCTTGTGCAGGCCTGAGTTTGTATGGTAGGATACTAGGTGTTGTACAGCTGGCGGCATTGAGCACATCAGCAGCTACAGACTTTTCCAGCCTTGCAACAGTCTTCTCTTGTCAGTCTAGGCCATGGAAATGTTGAGTTTCAACTTCAGCACTTGAAGCATTTAATGTCTCACTAATAAACTGTCTGCTAACATTGCCATTATGGCCCTTTTTAAACCAATTTTGTCTACTTCTTTTACTCCTGTTATAACTTTTTCTAGATTTTTTAGGATATTCCTTCATAATTCACTGTGCAATCAACAAAAGCTATTAAGAAATGGACAGAAATGTGTTGTTATCATGAAATGTGGGCTTATCAGCTGGACAAAGTGTCATTTTTCAGTGGAGCTCATTCATTAGTGTTTTTCGTCTTTTTTTAATAGTCTCTGCAGGTGGAAATCTTAGTTTAGCATAGTTTAAGGATTTGCCTCCCTTGTATGCTGTGAAAGAAAGACTTGTATGCTGTGAAAGAATGGGGTTGAATTCTCTGCATTTTTATTGTTTGTACGTATATGGATTATTTATATTGAGTAATAAGGCTTTTGTTTACACTTGTAATACAAAGTAATTTTGATCTTACTAATATATTTGTATATAAAAGCATTTTAAGAGGGTATGTGTCTTTCCGAAGAGTCGGCTGTGTTGAACAAACATTGTAAAGTCATTTTTCATTCTGATATAGGTTTCTAATGAATGACTGGTATTTTTGTAAGACTGATGTATAACAGCTTACAAACAGAAAAAGATTTTGGCCATTTATTCCTTTTCAGTCATTTTTATTTCAAGAAATGGAGCTGTATTTTTAACTCACATTTTTGTTACTTCCCTTGATTTGTAGTATACTTAAATAAGATGAAATACACAACAAATTAGTAAGATTAATTGTTGTCTGTCAGTTTTATTTTATTCATAACATATTCTTTTACCAGAATACAGTGGTATAGGTATGAACAAGAACCTCAAAAAAAGTCTTAAGGTAGCAGGGTAACTACACTTCGAATTTTGGCCCCGTCAATATTTGTACAAATTAGAATATGGTGGTTTTGGATGTCTGTAAATTACAGTGAGAGATAATGATTGTTAATTCTTTAGAAAATTTAAATAGCCGATACATGTAAAATTCTGAATTCAGTTGTAAAACTAACAGCTGCTAGCTTTTTATGGATTAATGAGTCATTTCCGGTGAGGGAAAATCAAATCATTGAAGAGTTTCATGCTTATTGATTAACACTCATCTACATTTTTGCAGTTTTGTGAAAAAACGAGCTGGATGCCCTTACGGAAATATTATAGTTTGCCGCGAACACTTGCTGCACTCATGCCGCGAATATCCGGCGAACATGCCGCGAACACTTTTGATACAATTGGTATAATTGTTTGCGGGATGTTCGTTTGGTGTTCACTTTTCACATGCAAGTTAGTTTTGCCGCGAACTTCCCGCGAACAAGTTGCTGCGATCATCCCGCGAACTAGTTGCTGCGAACATCCCGCGAACTAGTTGCTGCGAACATGCCTCGAACTAGCTGAAAACCATCACTACAGAAATTGTGTACAAAAAAGCATGTACAGAAAAAGTGCAAAAACAAATAAAGAAATAGGAATCAGGGATCTAAATTTTTTGAATAAACTTGAACACTGAGGTTGTAACAAATTCAAATTGTCAAGGTCTGAACTTTGTCATATCATATTTGGAGAATTTTAAACAAAGTTTTAATGATAAAATAGGTTTGAATTTTAACTGTTACTTGTCATTTCAATAACAGTGTCTGAGTGCATGTATTCATTTCATCCCAATGTTTTTACTTCACACTTCTTATAAGTTATATGTATCACTACAAATCTGTCATAAGAAATTGTCAAAATAAGCTAGTTTTATATTTCCTTTTAGATAATCTGAATACAGCTCTGCAAAAGGTTAAGCATATCTATTTCATTTTCAAAATTCATTATGTTTATTGAGATTTATGAGTATAGATATTAAACATAAATTTTCTGACTTACCACAAAAAAGTATATATTCCTATCAGCCTCTAAGAATCACTTATAAAAACTGTCTGTAATGCACACAGATTTCCTTCTAAACATGTCCAGAATATCTGGTTGTAATTAACTTATCAGACTCATACTGTGACTTACAGATAATGTTACAAATTAATTGATCTACAATTACCTGCTCTTATAAATGCTCTTCAGTAACAGTTTATAATCTTCTAAGTTCTTCTTGCGAACATGCCGCGATCATTGGTCTTCCTGCGAATATCCCGCGAACTAGTATCAAACCAATCGCGACATGATCGCGGTAGCAGTGATTATCCCGCGAATACTTCCTGCGAATCGGTATGTTCGCGGCATGTTCGCAGCATGTTCGCGGCATGTTCACAGCTTTTTGACCATTTCGTAAGGGTGGGCCCCAATTCCATTCATATCCTGTAGTTCAGTAGGGCCTATTGAATTGATAAATGCAAAAGAATTGGACTTAATTCTTGCAGCGTGATCGTGGCAGGCTGTCTGAAAAGTGCTAATTTTGTGATTTTGGCCTGTTATTTTCAATGGGTGGGGTATAACATTCGTTTTGATAAGTTTCTATATTCTTGTATGGGAGTACTGATTTTGTAATTGATTGAAAGCACAAAACATGCAGGCAAATTATAAAATGGCCACCCTGCTCCAGCACTTTGGGGAAGTGCAATATTACGACTCGATATATGTATCCCCTGTCCGTGCCCAAAATGTTCGAACCGAAGTGTACCCTGCTACCTTTATAAACTTGGAAACTTGGTGTAGCAAAATATTCGCATCTGCTATTTATAGCTTCATGCATGTACACATTGATTTCTTTTAGAATAAACTTTCAATAATTAATACACTTTAAACAAAACTACCCTAAATATTTAAATAATTCGAAACTGCTCCCCTGCCACCTAAAATAAACACAGTGCATGAAAATACGTGTTAATAAGCGTGACAACAATTACTAGCATCTTTACTGGACCGTTAGTAAAGGTTTTCATTCAAATCGATTACAAGTCAAATGGTTTATCGCGGCCAGAAATTTGTAGAAACCGGACAGAAGTTGCGAAATTGTCATTTGTGCAGGAAAGAAGGGTTTACCATAATGTCCAGTACTGGACAGGTATAGTGACCATGCACGGACACAGCCAATTTTCTCAGAGGGGGTCCAATCCCCTGCTGCCCCCCCCCCCCCCACCCCCACCTGGAAATTTTGAAATTTAGCACTTCATTTTTTGCATTCTGGGACAGTTTTATGGACTAACCTGTTAAATTTGGGAAAATGATAAAATCAAGCTTTCTTGAAGGTAAAATTCTTAGTTTCTTTTAGATAAATAATATGAATTATGTCGGGGTCGTATGTAGTAGCAGCCGCATATACTTTACATGCAGTCCTAATGTTGCCTTTTTCGAAAAACATTTTCTTTCCTTCTTGTCTTCTTTCCTTTTTTAAGGATTTTCCAGAGGGGGTCCGGACCCCCGGTCCCTACCCCCCCCCCCCCCTTCTGGATCCGCGCATGGTGACATATCATGCTTTCTGTTTATGCAGGTAAACTTGTGTTTGGTTAAATTTCAACAGAGCACAATTGTCTGAACAGTGTACAAACTCATTACTGTTTTTTTCAGGCAAGGGTGGAAAAAAAAGTGGTAGACAATGAAAGCAGTAAGTTTTATTAAAAAAAAATAAACAATGAGACAAACATTTCCAACATCTTTGGACGGTTCAAAAATCCAATGTTAAACATACGATAAAGCCCGAAACGCGTGAAAATGTTCCGAATGTAAATCGGGTGAAGTACGCGCTCTATGTATAAAATTAGATTGTGCGTCTATATTGATTAAACTGGGCGAGTCTACTTACTTATTACTTGAGGATGAAACAAAACGTGTTTTTAAATGTTGCTCTTAAACAAGGGTGGCGGTTGAACTACTAAAAGTACAACAACAGTTAATTCACAACAAATCGTACGGTATGTTTTATAATTAGTAGAAGCTAGTCGTATTTACGATTATGAGACCTGTTTCACCCATAAGTAAAGAATTCACAGGTCCATCATGAAATATTTTCCCCAGCGCGTATATACTTGTCCTATTCAAAATGATTGCGATCAATAAATAAACGCAGTAGTTACGTCTGCTGTGTAACTGTATATCTGTTGAAGGTAGGATATAGTAAAATATATCGCTGAACATGTGGCGAATAACAAATATTTGGGTTATAGCGTCATATCCGACTGAATTCAGTTTTTTAATCAAAATGGCGGACTGATATTTTAAATTATAGGACAATCTGCCTCATACGAAAGATATAAACATCATGATATCTGGATCTTCCTGTTTATTGGCAGGTAAAACAAAAGGATTATTTTTAATGATTCGTACTTAAATTCCGGAGCAGTAAACATTTTGTTTTACATACAATGGCTGCATTCAATTGTGGGAATGATTCAAATAATGCAACAGAAAAAGAGGATACGGATAAATCGAGTGATTTTTCTGTTTCATTCACGGAAGGTTCTGATGAAATTAAACATGATTTAAGACATTCGATCTTGCACAGTTCTGATGTGGTCTCGGAGATTTCCTCGAGTGGGGGACAAGTTGTTCAACTTTACTGCGATTCGTGTAGAGAGGACAATAAGTACGTCCCAGCTGAAGGTTTTTGTGTTAATTGTGATGAATATCTGTGCATAAGTTGTGTCAGCTTTCACCAAAAACAAAAGGCTTTAAAACTACATGTTTTGAAAGATAAGCCAAATCTGCCAAAAGAACGAGCTCACGTTAACATTCGTGACGTTTGTGTTGACAAGTGCTCTTCACATACTGACAGGGTCATAGAGTACTTTTGTAAATCATGTGACCAGCTAGGATGTTCGGTTTGTATTGTTACAGGACATCGTACCTGCAAAGATGTGGACTTTATTCCTGATGTAATTGAGGGCATAGAAAATAGCAATGAGTATACACACTTAATTGGATATATGAAAGACTTGTCGGTCAAACTAGATCATCAAAAAAACAGAGCTGCGTCTAATATCGAACGAAGCAATGATTTTCGAAGAAAAGCTAAAGAAAAGGTAAAAAAACAGAGAGCGGAAATAAATGAGATTTTTGATATATTAGAAAATGAAACTCACTCCAAAGTTGATGAAATATATCAAGAAGATCAAGGAAAACTGTCCTGCATCTCCGACCAGGTTATATCATTAACAAGCGATCTATCGGAAATGAGCTCCGATCTACAAAGAAAATCTGAAAATCGATGTCAACTTTTTGTTGCCACTAAGAAAATCAAGCACAAAATGTTATACGTTGAAAGGAACGTAAAATCCATTGAAAGTGGGAACAGAGTCGAAAACTTTCAATACTTGCCGGCATACAACATTCATGATGAATTAAAAAACACTAAACTTGGAAAATTAGATTTTCTAAATTCTGAAACAGTTAGACTTGTGTCCACACTGTCATATATAGATGTCAGTCAAGACAGAACAAACATGTTACACATAGGAACTGGATTATGTGTGCTGCCAAATGACCGCCTTGCTCTAATAGACACCCACCATACTACATGCAAACTGATTGACCACAAGCATAAACGAGTTACATTTTGCATAGAGTTTGATTCAACCCCTTTTGGTGTAACAAAAATGCCCGAAAACCAGATCGCAGTAACATTTCCTAATATAGGAGAAATAAAATTTCTGACAGTCTCTCCTGATGATACCTTGGTCGAGAAAAGTACTATAGACATCGGGAATGGCTGCTGTGGGATACATCAATCTAACTCGAAACTTATTGTCGCTTTCAAAAAATGCCGTGGGAGTAAACCACGGGTACATATTCTTGATACAAATGGAACTGTATTAAATGTTCTCGAACATGATTATTATGGAAATCCACTGTTTGCTTCGCCACAGTATGTTACTGTAAGTCCAGATAATTCAACCATTTATGTGTCAGATAAAAGAAGTAAATCTGTTATTGGCTTAACTGTAGATGGCAAAGTAAAATCAGTTTACAAAATGGAAACTTCACCAGGTGGGATAACTATTGATGGAGCTGGTTCGGTGTATGTGTGTGCTGTTAGAGATAAGAATGACGAGACTATGAAGGTAGATATCGTTCAGCTGTCTGAGAACTGTGAAAAACTACAGACTCTAGTAACATTAGACAACCACTATAGTGCTATTGCTTACTGTGATGAAAACAAAACATTCTACCTTGCAGGAATGTCGGAATTTAAAAACAATCATGTTTTAGCTGTTAAAACTGCATAAAAGATGAAACCCCATCATTGAGAAAAAGAAACAGCCATTAATTTAACAAAAGATAATTATCTTTTTCACCTTACTGATGGTCATCACAATATACCATTTTCAGTGCAGGTTATAAAAACAAATCGATCATATAAACTTGCAAGCTATGTTATACTTTCAGCAGTCGATCAATGACTTGAAGGTGTATTTCGAGGACAGCACATAATGTTAAAAGCCATGTTACTGTACTGTATACATGAACATGGTAATAAATAAAATTTATATAATAACATGTAGTGTCAAATGTACTACACATTTTAATTAAGGTAGTTCTGCACGTTCGGATTGATTTTTTTTCTACAATGTAGAATTTGATTAAACTCTGATTTTTCAAAACTTTAGAATATACTTAGGAAATTCAGCAAATAAAAAAGATGGGGTCGTGTGCTTGAATTTTTGCTAGACTGATTTGATAAATTTGGACCTCACGCAATTTTTCATAATGGGAGTCTACGTGAAAATCATACCTTTTCTAGAATGTAGATTTTAATGAAACTTCTCACAGTTGTAAATAAACACATCGCCTATAATGTGATGAAATAAAATGTATAGGTCCATTTACTTATTTTTGTGATATTTGACCATGATTAAAGTAAACCGAACATTTCACGCTAATTTTAAGACATTATTCTGAATTATTCAACGTGTAAGATGTTTTAATATCATATTTTAACTTTAAAAAGATAGTAACAGTGCCATTGTAATCAATTTACTCACAGGTTGCCATTAATAAATTTCCGTACGCCGAATCCAGGCTTTATACTACGTTTTCCGGATAAATGACGTTACGCCATCATTTCCGGTTTATCAAACGTGCAGAACTACCTTAAGTGACAATGGTCGGTCATACAGTTAATTATTTATGTACATTAGACTGATGCTGCTCTTTTTGTAATACGGGAGGTATTTGCAGTACCTTATGGTAAAAAAGAGGGACTTTTTGGATATATTAGGTCCTTGAATATGATACCGAAATGTTTTGAATTTTAGCTTTTATGCATTCTCGTAGGGTTTATTAATTAACTATCAAAACAATTGTCTTTAAGTGCCGTGTGGCGGCCGTAAATGTCACACCGTACCTGGACTCAGTGTTGTTGTACGTTCTGGTGCTCTGCAATCATTGAGTCCATTCATGTTTCTGTGTAACAAAGTTCGGTTTTAACCGGTACTACGGATCGAGATGGGTGCTGCCTATTTCATTACCTCTTATAAACAGACACTCAAGCCGAAATAGATTTCATTTGTTTGGTTGCCTTTCTACGCTTTAAAAAGGATCTTTTTTATAGACTTTTTAAGTTGAGTAAAGTAAAATGTATTGTCAAAATTGTCTAATTTTACATTATTAATATATAACAGACCACATTACTTCAGCAGTCTCCCCAATACTTATAAAAAAAATGTGCACCGACACAAGATGTAACTTAATGATCCGATCATCCGTTTGTCCCTTCATTTATTTGTCATTCGCGTCATATCGTTTTACCCTACTTGAAAGAAATTCAGATACTTCCATAATATGAGAAGGTGCAGGACGCAACCTTCCGTCATGTCATGTCAAGATCAATTTTATATGATAAGATCAAATGCCGCTAGGTGTGTCTTTTTATCCATAGATAGGAGTTTCAAATGATTAAGTGCATGATAAGACGACATGCAGAACAGTTTCAAGGTCAGTTTCATACTTAGAGATCAAACATCGAGGAACTAGTTTAATGTAAGTAGTCCAAGGCCAATCTTTAATCAGATATTAGATATCAACTGACTTGAAGCGGTATGGGAGATATGCGCTTTATGTCAACAGTTTTATAAGATTGTCTGGTTTAATATCTTCAGTTATCCGGTTTTATCACAGTCCCTATTTTGAGGACAATGACATAGAGAGCATCTTTTTACACAACTGTTGTTGAAGTTTCAAGTTAATCCAACTGACATTGCAAGAACATAATTATTCAATATTGCATATTTTCCCAAAGTCGGAACACAGTAGCTGTAAAATACTAGCTCTTAAATACCTATTTCATACTTTATGCTATTTTTATCTTCAGTATGTTGTAAATAATTATGTAACTTAATATTTATGCAAAGTTAAAGGACATGACATTTTGTAGCTTTATAGAATTCTTGAAAAATGTCCCTCTGTTAACATTTTTGCTAATCAATTTTGTAAAAAACATAGCTGACCAATGAAAATGATTTATTGAAAATATCTAGAAATATTTTTCAGGCCTGCAATTTTACTGTCATGTCAAGGATGTTATTTATTAGTTATACTGAATTTTGTGTAATTTTAGAAGCTTTATTGTCTTGCAATTCTTAAAAATTTTCCTAAGATGTGAAAGCCATATTGAATTTTTAGGTAGAATCTGTTTCATATCTGTCAATTCTTTGACACTTGATTTAATTAAGCTTAAATCGTTATTTGTAATTTGAAATATACTGGTAAGATGTAGTTTTTCCTCTAGTTTATGTTTATGTTATTAGTTTCTGGTGACATTCATTCCTTTTCTTGCATTTGATGAGAAAGGTTTTGCATATTTTGGAAAAATGTATGAAGCATTTTTGTGCTTGTTTGTAAATACAAAATGTATTTGCTTATCAGTTCTTTCTGGGTTCTTCTAGTTGACACTTTGACCGAAAATTGAGAGCCAGTTTTAGGAAGTATGGCCCTTTTTAGAATAAATTGAAACTTTTGAGTTTTACCAATTTTTTATTTGTTAAAGAATATAATAGAATTTATGTGAATTTTATATGGAACAGAGTCATGCAGAATTGCAGATTGTGGCATTTTCTAAAAATATTGACACATGTTTTTAAGTGAAGGAAATTGCAGAATTTGTGCATTATTTTAAAAACCTTCAGTGACTGTAGAAGTTTATTGATAGACGTATAAGAGCTATGTAGTTATGAATATGTGTTTATGAGTGAAAGGTTAATATGATAAATTTATAAAACTGAACTTATTCTTCTGTTTTCATTTAATATGTATGTTTTGACTTTTCTTATAAACAAAGTGGTGCGGTAATAAACAAATATTACTGCAGCACTTAGAATTGTAACGACTTTATAATAATCCAGATAGTAATTTGATAAGGAATATTGTTTTTTGCTTCAAATAATTAAGTCAGTGGTGTCGGTCATTCTTAACATTTATTATGTAAGCCTCCGCAGGTCTAGTAGTCCAAATATAACTAGTGCTAATCTTTTTTCCTTTCCTAGTGCCTTTTCTCAATAGCAACGTGTTTACTTTTACTCTATCGCGTTTCAAGATGTATGACTTTGCATTCTGTCGAAATCGCATGCTAGGTAAAAATGGCGGCGTCTCGAAAAAAGAAATTGAAAGATTGAGAAGCGAAAAGCAGTAAATTCAGCGGGTTATATTTAACGAACTGTAGTTTTTTATATAAAAGTTAAAAACCGCTTTTCTTAAGTCTCTGAAAATCGGATATGCTATAAAATGTCGAAAAGCTGTTATAAAGTAAGTGGACTTATATCAAATAAAGAACAGCCGGATTTAGTGATGTTCAGCCTTAACCCATGAATACGAGTACAATGATACACTTATGAGGAACTATAATTCAGGTCCTCGTTAAGCCCGTGGTAAACTACGGTGTTCCGTTTCGACCATTGATATTTTTATTTCTGAACCCCATATCTCGAAAGTCGAAAATACAAATGTACGACGATGAAAGTCAAAAAGACGATGTGATGAAAGACGAAATCACGATGATGAAAACTCGAAATCACGAAACCATGATGATTAAAACGCAGTATCATTTCTTTCTACTTTCACCATCGTGGTTTCGTCTTTCAAAATCTTAGTTTCCACTTTCATTATCGTGGTTTCGACTTTCACCATCGAAAGCCGAAAGTCGAAAGCACGAAGATGAAAGTCGAAAGCACGAAGATGAAAGTCAAAACCACAATAGTGAAAGTCGAAACTACGATGATGGATGTCGAAAGTCGAAATTCCTATGGTAAAATTGAAAACCACGATGATGAAAACGCGAAACCACGATGGTGAAAATGCGAAATGATATCGCATTTTCATCATCGTGATTTCGTAATTTCGACTTTCACCATCGTAATTTCGTGTTTACGCCATCGTGATTTCTACTTTTACTGTCATGGTTTCGACTTTTATCATCGTAGATTCGTTATTTTGACTTTCGTGATTTTGACTTTTGAGGTATGCGGTTAAGGAATTAAAATCTCGATGGTCCAAACGGAACACCGTAGTAATCTGTATTCATCCCACGAAACTTGAGAGGAAACGGGTTAACGACATCTCTCTAGTCAATATCATGTTAAATTTATAATATTTATTATTTTAATACAACCATGTGAAATAGACTATTAAAAAAATCCTGTATTTGTTTTTTCCTTTTTTCCACTTTTTTTTTCCTACAAAAGTATGCACTTGCAGGATTTGACTCGGCATTCGCAGTTACTTCTTTTAAGCAACGTAAAGAGCTGTATTTTAGACAGGCATATTGTGTTGTTATATCAAATATAATTAACAAACAAGTGGATATGATACCAAATTAATGAGGTCGGCATAAGATTTGCATACAGCTTAGTAGGTACAAAAATGTATTTAAGCTATGTGAGCAAAGTAAATGATATAAAGCTATGTCTATAAAACACGATCCAAAACTAGTTGTAAAAACCTTTGTTCCAAAGGACTCGCCCTTGCTATAACAGCGTAGATACGTTTAATCGTGTCCTGGAAAGTGGCAATTTTGTAGATATGGGGTTTTGGACCGGCACCGCTACACAAGATCAGATTTAGTTTAAACATTTATAATATGAATGAGAGTTGGCAAATATACATACGATAGGAAAAAGATTGAAACAAATAGTTATTCTCCATGCAGATAAATTGCGTACACTAATGGCTAGGATTGAATATACAGACCATAGGATGAATTCCAGTCAAGAATTGCTGAAAAATACTACGGACAAGAAATGGTGCTAAAGCAAGCTTATGCTGAATAATCAAAGGACAATGACACAGTGAAGAATCACACGACAGTAACATGAAAACAACATGCGTATCTCCTCTTAAGAGTAAAGCTTTCTACGAGATTTCGATGCCAGTTGTTCAGGAGGAATATTCTGAAGAAGAAACGGTACTATAGTATGTTAATGTTGAATAGTGATAAAATGGTAGTAAGAAAATGCGCTGAATTCTAAACATACAAAATACATGATGTTAAGAGTCTAGACTAGACTGGTCTTTATCCATTGGACAAGCAATTTAAACGTAATGAATGTTAAACAAAATAGATATTGTGCAAGGAACATCATCATCTCTCAAAGACATTGATTAATATTATAGCCAAATGGTTCCCAAATTTAGCCTGTGGATGGCGTATCTAGAGGATACAGGTTTTAGGAACTCGGGCTTAATTGTTATATTTTCTGGTCCTTTGGGAAAATGGGCCTATTCAATATCTTTGTAATAGAATTTCGCTGTAAGCCGGTGCTAGGGAGCGTGAGGGGTATTGTACTTTCCATTACCATTCATGAACAGACTCGATCCAACCGAGTCTATTACTTCGCTTGTTCGCATTCTATGCTTCCAAAGGATCTTCTTATAGATTTTATTAAATCATTGTAAGAAATAGAAAAAAAGAGTTGTATTAATATAATAACAATTATAATATTCTCTTAGATTATACAATGTTTTATTGGGACTTCAAATACCGATCCGCTCAGCTGACACTTTATGATAAATGATTAGTACACTACTGTTCACCAATTATAATGTGATAAAAAAGATAAAGATAGATAAAATCACATTAAACCTTTTTTAAAAAAAGTACATTGGGAGTGAATAATATTTTAAATTCCACATCATGTCAGATAATCACTAAGCATAAACACAACAATGTTTGAGAAGCAAATAATTTCAGTCAAACGAAAGCATTGTAAAATCGGCAAATTACACACACTCACAAATAATAATGGTGGTGTGTGAGTTGTGAAGAATTCTGAAGTGCAAAAATACTTCATGATGAAAATGTTTCTACAATATCGAGCAACGTCCTCTCATCTGTCATGTGATTTTGGCTACATACTGTCGTAGGATTCATCGGAGAAATGCCTTATTTTCAGTGTTCCTCTACTTAAAAGCATAATGAAGTTTGTTTTGTCTGGTTCTCAAGGACTCTCTCTTTTTTTTCAATAAAGAGTTATTTCGGGAACTTCTTCTTCATTTTAGAAACATCAAGATTTAGGTTATACATCACTTTAGAGATCTCAAGGGATATTTTGTTTGATTTGTCAAACTGGATTTAGTAAATTGCTTCTTTAAATTGGATAACACACCCTCTAGTCATACTGATCATTTGTGTCAAGTCTTTTTGAAATCTCTCCATGACTGAAAAGGGACCAACAAACGGACGCTGCAAACTCCCAAGACCGAAATCCTGGCTCCCTCCCTAGGAATGGTGGTTTGTCCTGCCAACAATCAACTTGTTTAATTTTCCAGAAAAATTGTCGGTCATGTTGTGTATACGGTCTTGTATAAACACGACCAGTGCAATCAGCTCGTATGCATTCGTATTTTTTTTATTTAGAGAGAATAAAGATGAATCGACGTCCATCTTCTCCTATTGTCTGGTTCAATTTCAACAGCGCGCCATTTTGTCTCCCTACTTGAAGAACATGAAGATGATAACCAAAGGCTGTTATGCAGTCGTTGGCCGTATATCGGATATCATTTCGAGAGTGTTTTTTCCACATTTCCGAAACTTAAAGGCACAGAATGTTGAGTATTGTTCAAGAAATTTATCTAAAATGACGTACCCCTTGTCACGTTGCTTTTCCTGACATCGAACCCAGTTTAGTGGTGAAGATGTATGAAGCGTGATTTTTTCTTTTGGCTTTGAAACAGATTCTATCTGGTAGGCAACTTCCATCCGCAAAGGTACGTTGAGGGAAACAATTATTCCATTTTGCTTTAAAACCTCTCGCGATATAGGGTAAAACCCGGTGTTGTAACGTATATAAACGTGCAATGTTTTCTCTAGTGGTCTGTACAAAAAAACACAACACCTCTTTTAATCGTTCTCTTTGTTCAGTCACTAGAACTCTGAGTCTCTGTGTTTGTCTGTTGTAAACGTTTAAAACTGAAATGCGATAAAGAAGCAGAATTTCGTGCAATAATGACAGGAAGCAATAAAGTTCGCCATGTGCCATCAGCTCGGGAAAGTCCATAGCATCGTTTTAGCCTCATGATCTGCTATTTTAGTTTCAACTAAAGCTATATCTTTTAGTCCAGCAGTGACGGATTGTTCATTTGCCATATCACGAAGAATGTCGTTTTTCTCCTGAGCATCTTTAGAATTGTTCAAATCCTTCACACTACCGGAAAGTAATCTTAGTCTCCCTTTATAATCTTGAACTCTTGTTCTTGCATTTCCGATGATTTCATGATCAAGCAAGGTCTGTTTTTGACAGAATTCTCCATTCAACAATTGTATCTATGATGTTTAGAGTTGCCTTTACGATTGTAAATACTTTACACGGTTCGAAGGACTCTAAGATCGAACAAACGGCATTTACTACGGTGATTGTTGGTCGGATTATATCAAGCAGAGAAATGCTGTCCTGTTCAAAATCTTCACTATTTTTCTGAAAAGAATCACTTCTGAAGAAATGTTCAAGTTTGCCTACACAGTCATCAAAATCACCTTTTTCTTTCCCATGAATTACTTTCAGCAACTCTTCAATGATATTTGTTTTATCAAATCTATATTCAGTATCGCCCATTACTAAAACGGAAATATAGTTTTTAAAGTCTCTTCATTTCTAAATGTTCCTGATGACGTTGTACGAGTAAGCCACTGAAAGTAGCCGAAAGTCACCGATTTTATGTCGAGACTAACATGCATTTTAGATAATCACGTATAAAATGTTGCATATTTATAAAACATCATCCTCTGGATTAACTTATACTTTCAAACCTTTTTTCGTTGATACTGTTTGAATAAAGTCAAATGTAAATATACTTATCGTCTTTACCTGAAATCAAAATGGGCTATGAAGAGGTCTCAACAAATTTGAACAATGTAATAACAAGGACTTTAAAGAACAATATTTGCATTATTCTAAATTTACAATTCATTCAAAACTAACAAAGTGGATCAGATAAAAGTGTTAGTAGCATTGCCGAGGTAACACACACGCACTGTCATATAAACATTGCGGATATGGGTTTAATTGTTACAATACAAAGACACGGGTATGAAAAGTTGCCTGCGGCATAAAATGTGCCCCGCTGAAATGAAGGCATTGCGCTTCCGACGGCGCAGGCGTTGAGCAGGATGATGACGGAAATAACGGGTGCGCTGAGTAAAATTGAATGTTTTTGGTTACTAGTATTTTCTTTTTACAGTAAAATCTGTTAAGAAATCGGGGAATGCAGCGGGATGTAGTTGTATCTTACCGACGCATCCATGCCCAGTTTGTGAAGAAATATGTAATATTGTTATTTTGGGAGTGTTTTTTTTAATCGGGTACAGTAACGTAAAAATTCCAAAAGCAGTGAATATTTCGAGTCATTTTACCTCCTGCTAAAAAAGAAATGATGTATTTCTGTCGTATATTATATAAAGACATAATATCTGATCGAAAGAGATATAATACATATTCAGGAAATGGTATACCCCCTGTTTCTGCCGACTGTTTAGTCAGTCCTGCTCAATGATTGCTCCGTCGGAAGCGCGATGCCTTCATTTCAGCGGGACACATTTGTGTCGCAGGCAATGTTTTTCATACCCGTGAAAAAGAACAGATGGTCGGAAAAACTCAGATACACCTTTTCATACATAAAAGTGTTAAAATGTTTAAATTAATACAATGAAATATCAACGCACATATAGAAAACATAAAACAAACTCTTACTAACTAATTTATTTTGTTTTCTGCATCCGTTTTATGCGACGTTATATGCAAGAATATGAATTGTTCACCATATCCCATTTAAGTCAGGAAGTACTTAAGTTACTCATCTGTGTATATGCATCGTTTATTAATAAAACCATATAAATTAATGAAATATAATCTTGAAAGTAGGAAGCTGCCATATAAGATATATCTATAACGCATTTTCTGTTTACAAAATGTGCACTGAATTGCATTTTTTGACAAACTATTATTGTACAAAAATAAGTCGGCGCGTCACGTTTCGAACGCAATTTAATGGGATTTTCATTCTACCGAACATTTTCAATTTAACGATTAATATTCTACACTCACATTTTTAAGAATATTTAAATATGTGTACATTGATTGTTTCACCAAAAAGTTTTAAACTTCATATCTAAAATAAATAATATATATATTAAATAAGATATATAATACATAAGATAATAAGGACTAGGGACGATGTATTCGCGAAAGACATTTATGTAAACAAGAATTTGTAACAGTTACCAACGTTCTCCGCCTAAGAATATTTTTCACAAAACATACTGCATGCCAATACAGCATCTATAACTTAAAGACAATAGGGCAACATACTAATAGAATGTATATAAGTCACAACTATATCGCATATCATTCATGAAGACATTATGAAGTTTGAAAATGTCTGGAAATCTACAATAGGTAAATGGTTTCAAAATTGTTTTTCTAAGTCCACAAAAAGCACCTTACCAGGCAGAGGTCACTTAAAATACACCTAAAAATGAAACTAACATCTATGTTGTACCACAGAAAAGTAGTATTGATTTTTCCGCACAAAAATCCTTACCAGATAGCGATAGGTCAAAATACACATAGAACTGGATAATCATGTATATATTGTACTTCAGAAAAATGGTCTCGATTTTGCCTTACGGCAAGTAATAAAAAAATTACAATATCAGGTCTTTATAGTAACAAGAAAGGGAAGTTATTCTATATTCATTTGGTGTCCTGGCTCTAGTGCATGACACTCCGTCTTATGATGGTGAACACGTGTGCCAATTTACATCAACACCCCCCCCCCCTCCCATGCATGAAGAAGAAATGCTCCGGACAAAGTCATTTTTGTATCTGACATTTGGCCTTTAAGTGTGACATTGACCTTAGAGTTAGGGGTACAAATCTTGCGCATAACACATTGTCTTATTATGGGGAACATTTGTACCAACTAATTTCAAAATCCCTCGATAAATGGCAGAGTTATGAACCGGACAGGAAACTGACCCTGTTAAAATTCGACTTCTAAGTGTGACCTTGACCTTGTAGCTAGTCTTCTGTGTTTTGCGCATGACACATCGCCTCATTATGGTAAACATTATTGCAAAGTTATTTCAAAATTCCTTCATAGATTGCAGAGTTTTGGACAGAACACGAAACAGACCGTGTTAACCTTCTTTGACCTTTAAGTATGACCTTGATCTTGGAGCTAGGAGTCTGGGTCTTGCGCACAGCAAGTTGTCACATTATTGTGAATATATATGCAAAGTTATTTTAAAATCCCTTTATGCATGGCAGAGTTATGGACCGGACACGACGTGTAACGGAAGGACGGGCGAACGGAAGGAAGGACGCAGCCTATTTCTCTGTCCCCTTTTTTTCTTCGAAGAAGGCGGAGGACAATAAATGCTTTACACGTATCATATTGACATAGAGTATTTTTGTCTGTCCTAGTAAGAACAGAGTGCAACACCTAGAATACTCATCTGCTTACAAAGTTTTGTATTGTAATTAGAGAAACTGTTAGCGAACAGCATGGATCCTGACCAGACTGCGCGGATGCGCAGGCTGGTCTGGGTCCATGCTGGTCGCAAAGCCACTATGTTGGTTTTCCCTTGGCGCGGCTTAAATGTTTCTAAATTGTTGAACACATTAGTTGTGTCCGCATTTCAAATTATAGAAGTTTAGAAATAAAACAAAGACAAAAATAAATCAATGCTTATCTGCGCCAGTGGATCTGGATTCATTTTATTATAACAAAAATTCATGAAAACAAGATTGTGTTCTTGCTATGGCTTATGAATTATTTTGCAACCCATCATATATTACCGTGAGCAGGAGCCACCAGCGGATGTATCTAAATGATTGTGATAGCAGTTCCGTGGCTACATAATGTGTGACTGCAGTGTACAAGGAGAAAGATTTCCTTGGAGTTTTGTGCATTGAGATGCTTGGTGATGGATCTTTATTGATCTGCTGCAAAAGCAACAACACTATTCAACATGTTTCGAAAGACTTGACACTAAACGAGAAAGTAATAAGAATAAGAAATCTGCCACAGTCGATTTGTTATAGTCCAGATCTTTTGATTCCGAGATTTCCGAATTTTGGGATATTTGTTTTTATTTAAACTGTACACTATTGAAGAATATAGGACAACATGTAATTTTAGCATTTAAAAATAAAATTTTCTGACTTGAAATATTAATGAATACGGACACTGATATCGAAAAAGAAAAAATACAGATATTTATAATCGTATTATAGAACTTAAAACATCTACAGATTGTGTTCTTAAAATTGTTAAAGTTTAATATTCACCTTACTCGCCCATCATTTTCAGAAGATAACCAAGAACGTGCAGCAGACAACCCCTACTGTGACACCTGCATGACAGAAGGTCAATATATATATTCGTTCAAATACTGTTCGGAATTTCTCTGCAGAAATTGTGTGCGAATCCATTAGAAGACAAAGATGTGGTTCAAAGAACTTTCAGCTATAGACTATACCTTTATACGAGACAAGCATCTTCGTTATCTTTGTTATAGCTCAACTTTGCATTCTCTACGGATTTTTCAGCATTTTTCATTTCTGCATACTAAAGTTTGGATTTTGCCTCTTAAGGGCAATGAAGAGTTGTTCAATTTAATTTGCTGATTTATTTTGTTTCCAAGCCTGATTGTAGTTGTTTGATATTAGGCAACGCACGTGTACAGGTGTCAAGGACATGTTTGACTTTCTGCTTACACGCTGGCTTCATTTTGCCGGCATCTGTTTTGAAATATTATTAAAAAAACCATGTTTAACATACAGGCGGAATGGATAAAATTAAATTAAAAAAGGCATGTTATATACATCACTTGCAAGTTGTAGGTTTAAATGAATGGGAATTTACTGCTTTCATTGGATTGAATTTCATGAATTGACTCAACTACCATTCTCATCCATCAGAGGTTCGTGAAGATCCGAAAACGAATATCTAATTTATCTATTTCATTTATTTGATGAGCATGCACTCGTTATTACCACCTGGAGTTGTTTAGCCAGTCAGCGTTTGCTATTAATCGGCTCGCCGAATTTAAACTTCAAACAACATAAGAAAAGTACTTGCTAGGAATATGTAAGATGGTATTACATAAATGCGATAACTAAAGTTTTATTCCTGTAATGGTATGTTGAGGAAATTGCCTAAAAATAATAATGTTCCTTGTACTGAGGCGTCGATATCACGGTTTTCGCGGCCGATTGGATTGGTTCGTCAAGCTTTGTCTACTGATTTGCTGAAACATTTTATCTGCAATGTAACCAAACTAAGAATATCGACGAAACGTGCCACAGTTTCAAATAGGGAACCATTTGCATGAATGTTCCATTAGGAAAATAAATGATTTCACAGTATTTGATTCGTATAGTGCAAATTATGAAGAAAGGCATATTTGATTTATATTTTTAAGATGGTATGGTGCAAATGTAGACTGGGATGGTGTTTTTCCGTTTTATTTAAAGACAGTTTAAATATTTAGATGATGTTCTGCTATGTGATGTTATTCAGCATATGCGTATTCAAGTCTGTAAATGATTGGAGCTTTGTGCAAAGTGGGTTTCGTGCATTGGGCTCGGTTTTTAGACAGATGTTCAACGCTTTGTGCTTTGACATAATATTTGACTTATATGATGCAAATTTCATAGTTTCTGAACATCAACCTAACTTCAGTATATAGGTACTTGACTACAGTATCAGGCAAAATAAATAATGAAGGGCGGACCAAAATCCTTAGTATTTTGAATGAGTTTATTATCTAGAACTCGACATGGTAGTGGTTTACAAAATTCAAGGCTGGGAATAATGAAACCTTATACCTCATATTGCAAAAGGTTCCAAAATTTGATTCGCCTTACTATTTCTATGAGCTTACTAAGGGACCGGTACTTAAGTTATATAATTTATTTATCTGATTTTTTTTGTTATTTTTTATTGTTAATGATATAATAACAAGCATTGAGTTTGATCTCGTCTGGTGCAGTTCAGAACAGAAGAATAAATCCCAGATCAAGCTTTAATGGACCTTTTATTATATGCATTCACCTCTTTTCATTATAATTCTACATAAATGCGGCTATAATATTATTTGAAATAAAAAACTATTTATTTACTGGGTCATGAACATTAATATAAGTAGACAGTTATGATTAGTATGGGATATCACCTAGTGCAATATGGATTTAGATTTCTATTAGTTGTTATCAAATTGTGGAATCTAAGTGATAATTTTACACAATATGTGTAGATATATAATAAGTTACGTGACCTTGTCATATGACTTAAAATTAAAAGGTTAAAGATGAAGTACTGTCAATAATATTGAAAGAGTTGAAAGGCTTTAATTGTTTGTTTTAACTCTTTTGATATTGGTAATTGTTAAAAAGCAATATACCTTAATTTAACATAACCGATCCTGCTTTAAACATTTCTTTTTCCCTAGTGCATTCTGACCACCTCGATCTTTATGCTACGTATATTTATTATACGTAGGATACGGAAATACCCGATGTTTTACGAATGTTTACCGACACAACCGGAACTGCGTTATGTTAGGTCCTTATAATACTGTGAACATTTGCTTGTATTCTCTTTAGCAGTAACCCTTTGAATGTGTTACAATAATTGCTTTATCCAGATAAGCACTGTACTTGGTGAAATATGTTTAAATATTAGCAAAAGTCTCCTTCCCGGCTATATCTAATAGGCAAATCACTTGGATTATTGAACACAATGTCCTACGAAATATACTCAGTTGCACTCCACTTCCTCCCATCCTTTTCATGCATAAATAGATGGAAGACATTTCATTCATATTTATCCAACCTTTCTGCGTAAACTTCATATCTTAAACAACTGTGAAACCACCTGCTCTGAAAAAGCGTGTGAAAATGAATTAAATAAGAATGAAACAGGAATAGTTCATCAAAGGCAAAAATATGTAATATAGAAAGATTCATGATAACTATTACATTCAAAGAAAGAAGTTTACAGTTACTTATTAAATACGAGAAGAAGAAAAAATCTAAACATCTAAAAAAATCCCTACAAACTGTTACGCTATACGATCCTCTATGGAAGAGCTTTAGTTCCAAGTATGTGTGTTTTACTAACTCGAAATTTCGAATTACTAACTTGACTTACGTAACTAGAAATAAAACCGACTTACTAGATGTACTAGTAGTATCTTCTTGTTTCACGACACGTATATTTTATCCGCTTAACCTACAAACAATTCCTTTTGGGAATGATCAATATACGGAGGATGAAAACACATTCATAGTTCAAAAATATCTAGAACAGAAAGGCAGATTCTAATGACACTTTCTTAATCATAAAAATATTTTAACTTAAAGACGACTCTTTAAAACGCTTAACAAGCCCATCCCAATCCCATCTCTCTCTCTCTCTCCCCCCCCCCCCCCCCCCCCCCTCGCTCTCTCTCATTTAATTACAAATTATTTCAATGATAATAACCCAACTTCTCATACTTATTTTGTTTTCCCCGCCTAGTTACTTTATGTTGTTTTTTTTCTGTTGGGAAGGATCGTTTACTGATGTTGTAAGAACTTGTGGCCCGACCCATTTGCTTATTTTCTTGGCTTACATTTTTTTTATATTTGTTATTATAAATGTTAATAGTAATAAGCAATAAAATATGATTAAACTAAACTACATTGTAGTAGTATCTCGAAATTTCGATTTAATAAATAGCATGCACCGCGCACTAATGCTGTTCTGCACGTAGTCCTGTAATGCAGTTATAGGAGTACCGTCGCTGAAAACTACATCAAACTCACTGACAAAAAGATCAGAAATGAAAGGGCAAAGTACACTCAACAAACTTCCTAATCGGTCAGTTTTTATTGTATTACTATTTTGTTAATAATGCAAGTATTTACACGAAATTTCACATACCGACATTTAAATACGTACTGCAGCTAATTATTGATTTATTTTTGACCGACTCACTGCCAAAGTAACCGCTTTAGGCGTTTTGGCCAATTTAGCATATTTTGCACGTGCATGGCATGTGCACCAATATGCACGTGTTAATGAACACTTTTGGCATTACTGACGACAGTCCTACTAGAAAAACACATATCATCGTTAAATTGACACAAGAGCAACGCGCCCGGGCTGTCGGAATTATACAACAAAATTCAAAATCGGCCATGTCAATGAATTGTACTTTGGTTAAATTTCGAAAAAAGAGCGCGGATGGTAGATAACCAACGAGTGAAGGTTCTTGTAAACGGAAATAAGGTTACAAATGGAAATAACCATCAAAGTAACAGTTACAAACAAATAAAATCAAAATTCTAGTGAAATTGTAAAAACAATATCACACGTGCCGTAAATGTGTCCCAGCTAGAAACATTCCGACAGCTAGATCCCATCGCTCTTGTGTCAATTTCACCATAATATGTGTTTTTCTAGTTGGACTTTCGCCAGTAATGCCAAAATTGTAAACGAACACGTGCATGCTGGTGCACATGCACTGAACATGCAAAATATCAAATATTAGGCAAAACGCCTAATGCGGTTGCTTTGGCCATGAGTCACAAAAAATAAATTAATAATTAGCTGCAGTACCTATTCGAAATTTCGTGTAAATACCTGCATTATTGACAAAATAGTAATACAAATATAAACTGACCGATTAGGAATTTTGTTGAGTGTATATGATATAGCAAGTTTTTAAGATAATAAACACAATGCATGAAGAGACGGGTTAATATTAGTATTTTAATAGCATGACAACACGTTTATAGCCAATAATTACTAGCATGTTTACTGGTGAGTTAATAGAGGTTTTCATACAACTAACGCAGTAGTTATGTCTGCTTATAAAAGCACGATAATTTAAACGACAGCATATTTATAGTATTGTTTGATTGTTATGGTTCTCATGCATTGTTGAACTCAAAAAGGTTGTCAATGAAAGAAGTTAAGTGCATACTGTAATGTTATACAAAAATATTTTCTATATTGAAACGTTTTAACGAAGAAAAATCATAATTATCAAACATGTTCGTGCGGGATTTATAACTGTTATATCAACTGAAGGTAGGATATAGTAAAATATATCGCTGAACATGTGGCGAATAACAAATATTTGGGTTATAGCGTCATACCCGACTAAATTCAGATTTTTAATCAAAATGGCGGACAAATAATTTAGAACATAGAGGACAATCTGTCTCATACAAAAGATATAAACATCATGATATTTGGAATTCCTGTTTATCGGCAGGTAAAACAATAGCATTATTTTTAATGATTCATACTTAAATTCCGGAGCAGAAAACTGTTTTTCTTTATATACAATGGCTTCATTCAATTGTGGAAATGATTCAAATAATGCAACAGAAAAAGAGGATACGGATAAATCGAGTGATTTTTCTGTTTCATTCACGGAAGGTTCTGATGAAATTAAACATGATTTAAGACATTCGATCTTGCACAGTTCTGATGTGGTCTCGGAGATTTCCTCCAGTGGGGGAAATGTTGTTCAATTTTACTGCGATTCGTGTAAAGAAGACAATAAGTGCCTCCCAGCTGAAGGTTTTTGTGTTAATTGTGATGAATATCTGTGCATGAAGTGTTTCAGCTTTCACAAAAAACAAAAGGCTTTAAAACTTCATGTTTTGAAAGATAAGCTAAATATGCCAAAAAATCGAGCTCACGTTAACATTCATGACGTTTGTGTTGACAAGTGCTCTTCACACACTGACAGGGTCATAGAGTACTTTTGTAAATCATGTGACCAGCTAGGATGTTCGGTGTGTATTGTTACAGGACATCGTACCTGCAACGATGTGGATTTTATTCCTGATATTATTGAGGGCATAGAAAATAGCGAAGAGTACTCACACTTAATTGGATGTATGAAAGACTTGTCGGTCAAACTAGATCATCAAAAAAACAGAGTTGCGTCTAATATCGAACGAAGCAATGATTTTCGAAGAAAAGCTAAAGAAAAGGTAAAACAACAGAGAGCGGAAATAAATGATATATTTGATTTATTAGAAAATGAAACTCACTCCAACGTTGATGAAATATATCAAGAAGATCAAGGAAAACTGTCCTCCATCTCCGATCGGGTGATATCATTAACAAGCGATCTATCGGAAATGACCTCCGATCTACAAAGAAAATCTAAATATCGATGTCAACTTTTTGTTGCCGCAAAGAAGATAAAGCAAAATATGTCAGTCGTTGAAAGGAACGTTAAAACAATTGAAAGTAGAAACAAAATAAAAAACTTTCAATACTTGCCCGCTTACAACATTCAAGATGAATTAAAAAGCAGTAAACTTGGAAAAGTATCATTTCTTAATTCTGAGACGGTTAGAGACGTATCCACACTATCATATATAGATGTCAGTCAAGACAGCAACTCGATTTACGTAGGAACTGGAATATGTTTGCTGCCAAATGACCGCCTTGCTCTAATAGACAATCAGTATGAAACATGCAAACTGATTGACCACAAGCGTAAACTAGTTACGTTTTGCATAAAGCTTAATTCGCCCCCTTTTGGTGTTACAAAAATGCCCGAAAACCAGATCGCAGTAACATTTCCTGATCTAGGAGAAATAAAAGTTCTGACAGTCTCTCCAGATGATGATACCTTAGTCGAGAAAAGTACTATAAACATCGGCAATGGCTGCTGTGGGATACATCAATCTAACTCGAAACTTATAGTCGCTTTCAAAAAATGCTATCGGAGTAAACCACGGGTACACATTCTTGATACAAATGGAACTGTTTTAAATGTTCTCGAAAATGATTGTTATGGAAATCCACTGTTTGCTTCGCCACACTATGTCACTGTGAGTCCAGATAATTCAACCATTTATGTGTCAGATAAAATAGGTAAAGCTGTTATTGGCATGACTGTAGATGGCAAAGTAAAATCAGTTTACAAAATGGAAACTAAACCAGGTGGGATAACTATTGATGGAGCTGGTTCGGTGTATGTGTGTGCCGTTAGAGATAAGACTGACGTGTCTATGGAGGTAGATATCGTTCAGCTGTCTGAGAACTGTGAAAAACTACAGACCCTAGTACCATTAAACAAACATTATAGTGCTATTGCTTACTGTGATGAAAGCAAAACATTCTACCTTACAGGAATTTCGGAATTTAAAAACAATCATGTTTTAGCTATTAAAACTGATAAAAGTTGAAACCCCATCACTGAGAACTTGAAAGAAACAGCCGACAATTTAGCAAAAGATAATTATATTTTTCACCTTACTGATGATCATCACAATTTATCATTTTCAGGTTATCAAAACAAATCGATCATATTTTGCAAGCTACGTTATTCTTTCAGCAGAACTTTGATCAATGACTGGAAGGTGCATTTTTGGGACAGCACATAATTTTTAACAGTCGTATTACTGTATACATGAACATGGTGATAAACATAATTCATATAATAACATGTCGTGTCAAATGTACTGTAAATTCTAATTAAGTGACTATGGTCGGCCATATAGTTAATTATTTGTGTGGATGAGACTGGTGCTGCTCTTTTTGTAACACGGGAGGTATTTGTTGTATCTTATAGTCCTCAGAATTACGAGGTTTTTAGTGATATTAGGTCCTTGAATATGATACCGAAATGTTTTGATTTCTAGCTTATATGCATTCTTGTAGGATTTATTATCTATCTAAGCAACTGTCTTTAAGTGTCGTGTGGTGGTCGTAAATGGTCTCCCTGTATTTGGATCCATTGTTGTTGTACGTCCTGGTTCTTTGAAATCATGGAAAACAGATTCAGTCAAACCAAACTAGCGAGTTTTGTTAGGTTCCGTATCTACGCTTCAAAAGAAAAGGATCTTTTCATAGACTTTATTAAGACGATTGATATGACTTTTATAGTCAAAATAGTCTTACATATTTATCATTATTATTATTATTATTATTGTTGTTGTTGTTGTTGTTGTTTGTTATCATTATTATTATACCAGATTTATATAGCTGTTACATTGCTAACATAATGCAGACCACATTGCTTGAGCAGTCTCCTCAATGTGTACACTATATAAGATGTAGCTTAATTAACTGGTCATCCATCTGTCCCTTCATCTGTTTGTCATCCGCGCCATAATGTTTTACCTTCCTTGAAAGTGTTTCAGATACTTCCATAATATGAGGAGGTGCAGGACGCAACCTTCCGTCATGTCATGTGACGATAAGATCAAATTTAAAAATTCATGTTCGCTAGATGTGTCTTTTTATCCATGTGAAGGAGTTTCAAATAATTTTTATATAAACGTTTCGCACGATAAGACGACATGCAGAACAGTTTTAAGATCAGTTTCATACTGGGTGATCAAGGATCACAGAACTAGTTTTTTCTGCTTCTTTTCTCCAAACCTCTTTTACGGATTTTCAACTAACTTGGCACAAATATTATATTTGTTGCTAAAATGTTACAACTTGCAGCACACATCTTTCAGTCGTGTCATTTCAAAATCATTTTCATATAGTAAGATCAAAAGTTAGATGAGTCGATTTTCATGTCTACTCTTTATATTTTAAACCCATTTAAACGAGTACAAATGTTTGCCATAAATCAGACGATAAACATAATGCAACTATATAATACGTAGGTGCAAGGCCATCAACTCACTTGAAGGGGTATAGGAGATATGCGCTTTATGTCAACATTTCATAAGTTGGTCTGGTTTGATATCTTCAGTTATCCAGTTTTATCTATGGAAAATAACTTTCACAATTTTGTCATTTGCTGAATAAAATATCTAGATGAAATTTTCAATAGCAAAGGAAAATTCAAACAAATACCACATCTAAAATTTTATGCGACAAAGCTAGCAGCAACTGTTGCAGTCTTAGACCACAAGAATCTGAGATGCGTTCTCTCACTCTCATTATCCTGAAAATAGAAACAGTTGTTAGCGACTATTACCAATACTCATTCAGGATAGAGAAGGCTTTTGGATAGAAATAGTGAACATTTTTCCTCTGCCTCAATTTGATTATCTATTATATATAGCATTATATTTACTGTTTCATTATATTTACTTTAATTACCATCTGTTCTAAGTTATTCACTATAGCGTATCATGTTTTGGAATGTGTAAAGTTGCTTATATTTCGTTTTACCAAAGCGGGCTAAAATATCATATTTCGCCATAACGGTTGCACCATCCTTAAATCGCATGCTTGATTGTTGCTGTTGGAATTTCTTGGCCAAATATCTTTTTTAGGTCCACTTTTCCTAAAAAAACAATAAGACTTTATACACTTAGTTGTTCATTGTGTTAGTTAACCAGATGTCATAACTATTGCATGCATTTTCCAGAATTCTAACCCCTTTACACGAAGAAAAAATATTGGTTAAGATAGATGTTTACGTGTAATTGTCTTAAAAAACATAGGAACTGTAGCTTTGAAATTTTATACATTTTGTTTAACATTATAATTAATACCAAAAACAAAACTTGGAGTCTTGCATACTGCTACAATGTATTTTCTAATGACTGACCCTTTTCAGACATGCGGTGTAGGAAGTAGGCTATGTTTAGTTACGTGTTATGAGTTTGTGCATGAATTGAACTGATTCTTCTGTAATTCGTTTTGAATGTTTTGTGTCATGTTTTAAAGAGTATCCATTATTGTTTCAAGGCTACATATACTATATATACTGAAAATATGTATTAGCCTATATTGTTTGTTTGAGTGTGCACATTGTTTATATTGACATGTCAGTAATGGTAGCACATAAAATAAAGTAATCTTTGCAATTGTTCCTGTAAATCATATAATCTCAAGCTTGTTTATTATAACATGACATGAACGAACTGACACACAGAAAATCGTAGTTCAAATATTTCAAATTATGTGCACTTATACATGACACTTCCATCTTGAAAAGGCTTGAAAAATAACTACGTGAAAAGAACCGTCATTGATAAAAGATAGCATTTTATCGAATCATGTATTAATGTGTTTGTATATAAGTGTAGCGGTACATGCATATATTGTGCTTTTGTTTTACATTTACTTTGTATATACGATATACTTTTCAGAAATTTGTTGCTTTTGTTTTACATTTACTATGTATATACGTTATACTTTTCAGAAATTTGCTGCTTTTGTTTTACATTTACTATGTATATACGTTATACTTTTCAGAAATTTGTTGCTTTTGATTTACATTTACTATGTATATACGTTATACTTTTCAGAAATTTGTTGCTTTTGATTTACATTTACTATGTATATACGTTATACTTTTCAGAAATTTGTTGCTTTTGATTTACATTTACTATGTATATCTGTTTTGCTCTTCAGAATTGGAGGAAATAAATATTATTATTATTATTATTATTATTATTATTATGTAGACAATTTGTACCAAGCTTAGCTTGTAATTATTCCATGTATTGGTAAAGAAAATAAGTCTTTAGTAATGTGACATATATCCACAGCCAGTAAAATGTGTCATTACGTATTCCTTGCGAAAATGTACTGGTTGTTTCAGCTGAGACAACCGGCACCGGCAGAATGCAACCAACACATCAGACAACACTAACAACAGATAAGATAAAAATACAGAAAAATATATATATATATATTATTTAAATCTTCATTTTAATTTTAACTGTGATGTATCAACATCCATTATTTTATCATAGCGAATTAATTAGGTCAGGCGTTTACAAGAGTCATGCTATGTTTTCATGATTTTTAATCAAATTAACTTAAAATTTAGTGTGAATGCATAGTTTTGTGGCTGGATGACAGATTTGCACTGTTAAGATATTTGTCTGTTTATTCGTTTGCATGATGTTTCTGGTTAATGTACACGTATGTATGCAGATTCAAATCCTTTGACGCGAAAAAGTTTTTTTTCAAACAACTGAATCTATGAAATTTCGCACTAGTTTCTATCCAGTGTGATACACCTGGGTTTTGGCTAAGATATATTTCGCTTGTTTGTAAATATCTATGATATTTTACTGTTTGCACTATTTTGAGGACAATGACATAGAGAGCATCTTTTTACACATTCATTGTTGATGGACACAACTATTGTTGAAGTTTCAAGATAATCGGACTGACATTGATACAGTCATGAACAAAAACATTTTCAATATTGCATTTTTTTCCCACTGGGTCGGAACACAGTTGCTGTAAAAATACTTGCTCTGTAATATGAGCCGCGCCATGAGAAAACCAACATAGTGAGTTTGCGACCAGCATGGATCCAGGCCAGCCTGCGCATCCGCACAGTCTGGTCAGGATCCATGCTGTTCGCTAACAGTTTCTCTAATTCAAACAGGCTTTGAAAGCAAATAGCATGGATCCTGACCAGACTGCGCGGATGCGCAGGCTGGTCTGGATCCATGCTGGTCGCAAACGCACTATGCTGGTTTTCTCATGGTGCGGCTCATATTATATTTTGTCATGTATGTCGTAAATATGTAACTTAACATTTGTGCAAAGTTTAAAGACATGATATTTTGTAGCTTTATAGAAATCTTGAAAAATGTCCCTATGTTAACATTTTGCTAATCAATTTTGTAAAAACTATAGCTGACCAATGAAAATGATTTATTGAAAATGTTTAGAGATATTTTTTTCACCTGAATTTTACTGTCATGTCAAGGATGTTATTTCTTAGTTATACTGAATTTTGTGTGTTTTTAGAAAATTTCTTGCGATTCTTAAAATATGGTCCTTAGATGTGAAAGCCATATTGAATTTTTGGGAGAGAAACTGTTTCATCTCTGTGTCAGTTCTTTTACACTTGATTTAATTAAGTTTAAATCATTATTTGTAATTTGAAATATCCTGGTAAGATGCAGTATTTCCTATAGTTTATGTGTATATAATTAGTTTTTGATGGCATTCATTTAATGAGAAAACGTTTGCATATTTTGGAAAAAATGTATGTAGCATTTAGTAAGGGCTCATCAGTTTTTTCTGGGTTCTTCTAGTTTACATGTTGGATTTAACACTACTTTTTAATTGAAAATTGAGAGCCAAATTTAGGAACTATAGACTTTTTTTAGAATAAATTGAAACTTTCGAGTTTTACCAAAATTTTATTTGTTAAAGAATATAATGGAATTTATGTGAATTTTATATAGAATAGAGTCATATGCAGATTGTGGAATTTTCTAAAAATATTGACACATGTTTTTAAGTGAAGAAAATTGCAGAATTTGTGCATTATTTTAAAAACCTTCAGTGACTGTAGAAGTTATTGATAGACATATAAGAACTATATAGTTATGAATGTGTGTTTATGAGTGAAAGTTTATGATAAATTTATAAAACTGAACTTATTCTTGTGTTTTCATTTAACATTTATGTTTTGACTTTTCTTATAAACAAAATGGTGCGATAATACACAAATTTATTATTGCAGCACTTAGAATTATAAAAACTTCATAATAACCCAGATAGTGATTTAATAAGAAAGGCTGGTTTTTGTTTCAAATAATTAAGTCAGTGGTGTCGGTCATCCTAAACATTTAACCCCTGAACACGATGTGTAATAATGCACTTATGAGGAACTATAATTTAGGTCCTTGTTAGAATTGTTTCCAGTGAAGCCAGCGGTAAACTACGGTGTTGTGTTTAGACCATCGACTTTTTTTTATTTCTGAACCCCATATCTCAAAATTCGAAATCACAAAAGTACGACAATGAAAGTCGAAACTATGATGTTGAAAGCCGAAATCACGATGGTGAAAATTGAAACTGCGATGGCGAAAAAAATCGAAATCACGAGACCACGATGATAAAAACGCGATATCATTTCTTTCGACATTTTTTCATCGTATTTCGTCTTTCAGCATCGTAGTTTCGACTTTCATTATCTTGTGAAAGACTTTTACCGTCGAAAGTCGAAATTTAAAAAAAAAAACGATGATGAAAGTCAAAACCACGATGGCGAAAGTCGAAATTCGAAACCACGATTATGAAAGCACAACGGTAAAAATGAGAAATGATATCGCATTTTTATGATCGTAGTTTCGTAATTTCAATTTTTTTTCACCATCGTACCTTCGTGTTTTCGCCATTTTGATTTCGACTTTCACCGTCGTTCTGACATTTATCGTCATAGCTTCGTGATTTCGACTTTCGAGGTATACGGTTCAGGAATAAAATTCTCGATGTTCTAAACGGAACACCGTAATGAACTCTATTCATCCCACGAAACTGGAGAGGAAACGGGTTAACGACATCGACATCATCTCTGTAGCCAATATCTTGTTATATTTAAAATATTTATTGTTTCAATACAACCATGTGAAATACATTGAAATCCTGTATCTGTTTCATTTTTTGCTTCTACAAAAGGATGCACTTGTGGGATTTTTACTCGGCATTCGCAGTTACTTGTAACATCTAAAATCCCATATGTGTATTTAAGCTATGTGAGCAAAGTAAATGATATAAAGCTATATATAAAGCTGTTTATAAAATACCATCCAAAACTAGTTGTTATAACAGAGTAGATACGTTTTATCGTGTCCTGAAAAGTTGCCATTTTGCAGATACAATAGATAATGGGTTTTGAATCGACACCGTCGATATATACACAAGATCAGATTTAGTTGAAACATTTATTTCAGAATATTCATTTATGCATGAGAATTGACAAAACAAATAGATCCTCTCCATGCAGATAAATTACATACAATAATGTCAAGGATTGAATATACGATCATAACTATAATTATTATGTATAGGACAGATCACGCTGTCTATTCCTTAGACGAACCACTGAGCTGATCTATCTGACTTAAACCACTGGGAAAAAAACCACGGGTAAGTAGAATGTGAAAAAGCAGAAACTAAATGGGGTTAACATACAAATCGCTTAATCTGCACGCTGTAATAAAGCGATCTACAGCGTCAATATCAGCTTTTTATTGCAAACTTGCGTCATCATCGCCCTATTACAGAAGATTGATTGATTGATTGATTGATTGATTGATTGATTGATTGATTGATTCATTCATTCATTCATTCATTCATTCATTCATTCATTCATTGAACTTCACACCGACACAATTATATGTACACATACGGCGACTTTTCAGCTTTTAATGGTGAAGAAATACCCAAGGTGTCCCTCCGTGCATTATTTCACCACGACCGAGCACATGGGTAGAACCACCGACCTTCCGTAAGCCAGGTGGATGGTTGGAAACATGCAAATGTGTGCCCCGTTTTTAAAAAGAAAGATAAACATGATGCCATTAACTACAGACCAATTTCTCTAACTTGTATCTGTTGTAAAATACTTGAACATGTTATCTCTAGCAATGCTATGTCTGTTTTGGGAAGTAACAACGTTTTATATGATTTGCAACATGGTTTCCGATCAGCGACGTTCTTGTGGAAACTCAGCTCATGTCTTTCATCCAAAACATTAGTAAGTCTCTTAACAACAACGTCCAGGCGGATAATGTTATAATGGATTTTGCCAAAGCATTTGACAAGGTGCCACATCACGCCTGGTAAACTACAGAGCTACCTCTTTAAGAGGTATACGGTAAACTGCTCTGTCACAACTTCCGAGGTAGTGCACGTCGCGATAAAAGAACATCAACAAAGGTGAGTGTCATATTTTTTGCATTTTTACAAGCAGTGTATCGAATATCAAAAATCGGGGAATGCTAGGCGATGTAGATATGATTTAACTTTACAGAGAACATTAAGTTTGCTAATTCATTCTTAATTTGTGTTCGTGGTGATGCTTACCAACAAGCTGATTTAGCTGTAAATTTGGCCATTTCGTCATGAAAGCACTTTCATTGTCAAATATTTACATTTTAACTAATATCAAGAAGCAAAGCGAGTAGGCGTGAGATAGCTGTATTATATACAATGCATTTGGAAATAAAATATGTACTGAAAATGGTTGGGGAGTAAAATTATTCACTTTTTATTGTAAGAGATAGTTCTGTCGTGAAGGAGATAGTCATGTCGCTAAGGAGATAGCTCTGTGTTGCATGAACAGAGGTCTGTGTTCATAGTTTAAACGTTTTAATATTTTCTTTGTGTTGTCCTCATTTGAAGTAATATAAAGTTATTGTTCCATTTGATATACATACGTATGAATTTTCCAAGTATTGTTTTGAGAAAGGTTTTTCATGAGGTTATGATTGTAAATTTTGAATAGTTGTACATTCTGTTAACCTTTTTGCTCAGGTGAGTAATTGTGATCACTCGATGTCCGTCGTCAGTCGTCTGTCTGTCTCTTCGTCAACATTTAGCTTGTGTAAGCAATAGAGGCTGTATTTTTCAATTGATCATGAAATTTAGTCAAAATGATTGTCTTGTTTAAATCTAGGTCAAGTAAGAAAATGTATTATCTGGGGTCAAAAACTAGGCCACTAGGTCAAATTAAAGAAATACCTTATCTATGCAATAGGAACTGCAGTTTACATTCTGTCTTTATGAAATTTGATGAGAATGTTTGTCTGGATAAAATCTAGGATAAATTTGAATATAGGTTAACTGGAATAAAAACTAGGTCACCTGGTTAAATCAAAGGAAAGCTTTGAATGTGATAGAGGTTGAAGTTTTTCAATTGATTTTTATGAAATTTGGTCAGAATGACTGCCTTGATGAAATCTAGGGCAACTTTTAATATGGGTTATCTTGGATCAAAAACTAGGCCACTAGGAAAAATAAAAGAAACAAATTGTGTTTGCAATTAGAACTGTATTTTATACCGGATCTTCATGAATTTTGATCAGAATTTTTGTCTGGATGAAATCTAGGTAAAATTGAAATATGGATCATCTTTGATAAAAAAAAACTAGGTCTCCTGGTCATTTGAAATAAAAACCTTGTGTACGCAGTAGGGGTTGCATGTTACACTGGATATTCATAAAATTTAGATTGATGGCCTCTAAACTGTTCACAAGCTTATCCTTTGATCTGGCCTACTGACCTAGTTTTTGACCCCACATAATCAGTTTCAAAATTGACATAGAGATCATCAAGACTAACATTCTAACCAAGTTTCATAAAGATTGGTCAAAAATGTGGCCTCTAGAGTGTTCACAAGGCATATGTTGACGGACGACGCACGACGGACGTCGACGGACGCCGGACAATGACCGGTTACAATAGCTCACTTTGAGCACTTTTTGCTCTGGTGAGCTAATAAAAAGTGACAAATCAATATGACTTTAAGTCAGCGACCTTAATCACTCGGCCAAGGAGGTCTGCAATAAAATCTTGAGCCAGATGTCCACTAAGGAGTATTTGCTGCCAAATAGTACTGTTCTGACATAGGTAAAGTTGGGACAAAGGCACAAATAATGGTATGTTGTTTCAATGGCTCCGCATGTACAGAGAGGCGAACAAATAATGTTGTTTTTCCGCAAATAGTCCCGGGTTTAGACCACAACAATTAGTTCTAAGACAGGTGTGTAAGGCCTGTGCTCTCCGGGCACCATGATCACGTTTAGGGATGTTGATCACACGAAGAAATACTTGGTAACGGATTTGTGAGAAAAGTTTCACGGGTTCAAGGGCAATTTCTGTGTTATTTGCTGTCATTGACAACAAAGATAGGTTAGAAGTTCACATATTGATGTTCAATATTTGTGCCCCCGGAGGTGGGCATATTAAAATAGCACCATCCGTCCGTGTTTCTGTGCGTGCGTGATTGTGTGCGTGCGTGTGTGCGTCCGTCCGTGTAAATGCTTGTCCTCTTTGTAACTCTGCCATCCGTAACGGGATTTTGAAATAACTTGGCATAAATGTTCACCATAATAAGACGACGTATTATCCGCAAGACCCTGATCCCTAACTCCAAGGTCAAGGTCACACTTAGAGGCTAAAGGTCGACAGGGTCTGTTTCGTGTCCGGTCCATAATTCTGCCATTGATGAAGGGATTTTGAACTTACTTGGCATAAATGTTCCCCACAATGAGGCGACGTGTCATGAGCAAGATCCAGATCTCTAGTTCTAAGGTCAAGATCACATGTAGAGGTTAAAGGTTAACATGGCCTGTTTCTTGTCCGGTCCATAACTCTGCCATTGATGAAGGGATTTTGAAAATACTTGGCATAAATGTTCCCTATACTGAGATGACGTGCCGTGCGAAAGACATAGACCCTTAGCTCCAAGATCAAGGTCACACATAGTAGTCAAAGGTATTTCTTGTCTAGTCAATAACTCTGCCATTGATCAAGGGATTTGAAAATAATTTGACACAAATGTTAACCATATTGAGAAAATGTGTCACGCTTATGGCCAAGGTCACGAAATGATGTGTGTCTTTTATTTATTGCGAAGACAACTGTAGCATTCTTGGGCGTGCTTCGGGGCCATTTGTCACCAATAGTGGCAGCTCTTGTTTAACTCTTTTTTTTGTTGATAATATAGTGTCATTCGGCCCTAATAAATGACTATCGTTGAAGGATTATACAAACAGCAAAGTACTTATCAATTGCGGACAGCTTTAGAGTTAAAGGGCATTGCTATGATATTTTCTACCACAACGATCATTTACATTGTGTGCTGTTTATGTAGCTGATTTACAAGGAGATACAAAGTCCATAATTCCTCTGAATATAACATTCTGCATACAGTGAGTCAGGATCACCAGCGGATGTATATATTGTGATTGTGATAGCAGTTCCGCGGCTGCTGTTACATTCAAAAATCTGGTGTCTGTAGTGTACAAAGAGAAAGGTTTCCGTGGACCTTCGGGCATTGCGATGCTTGGTGTCGGATCTTTATTGATCTGCTGCAAACGTTACAACAAGATTCACCATATCTCGGGAGACTTGGCACAAAGCGAGAAAGTAATAAGAATAAGAAATCTGCCACAGACGATTTGTTACAGTCCAGACAGAAATGAGGTGTACATAGGAAGATGGGGAGATGATATGACGACTATTTTAGGCGTAGAGTGATATGCACATATCAATGCACTGTACATTGCCTAGATGGACTCACTGTTACATGTATTATACAGTAGGTTTTGTATCTGTTGTTTTATGCCACCATATCCATGTGGGGCATATGTGGGTCCTACTCTTTCAACACTATCAGCTTGATTTGCTTCAAATTTTCACAAATGAACAAGCTTGATGTGCAGATGACCATAAATATAGGGACTTCTGCTGTGACTATTTACCTTTGATATAGAATATAGAGAAAACTTTTGTGTGTTAACACCTCAAACAGTATTGAAAGGATATGCCTGAAAGTTTCAAAGATGAAGGATCGTGATGTGAAGATGACCATAAATAGTGGACTTTTTTCTGTGGCTATTTTTCTAGAATGATGGCCCTTTCCTAACTTCACAGAAGACATTTGATTTGTTCAACTCCTCATACACTTTTTGAAGGAATGGATTCAGAGTTGCTCAGATGTGCAATATTATCTGTCAAGATTTTAGTCGAACATCCTTCATGAAGATGGTCTCTACTAAAAGCTTTATGGGGGTATCCCTGACCTAAGGACACAATTCTAGTTAACTGGTCAGTTTAGATAATTTAAAGACTAATGTAGATGTGTTTAACAGAAGATCAAAGAAATCATTTTGACCACCGTACATCAAAACTGCATGTACAAAAAGGTCTACTTTGTTTAATTGACATTTTTTTGTGAATTTCTTATATGCTGCTATTGTCATACTTACCATACGATATATCCAAAGGTGCTTCTTGAAAATATTTTGTATTGGTTAATTGTCACTTTTATATTTTATAACCTTAGATTTCATTGGTCAACGATTTGTTTTATATCACTTTGTTCATGTTTGATTGTGTGCCTTAAAATATGTTGACAGTAAATATCTAAGGGACAACAAAAAATGAGACATATCCTTATTTCGGAAAGACTTGATTTATCCACCTTGTTGTCTGGAATATTCAACAGAAGAAACAGATGAAACTTAAATACGAACAGTAATTTATTACTTAAAGGAAATAATCTAGATATGAGCCGTGCCATGAGAAAACCAACATAGTGGGTTTGCGACCAGCATGGATCCAGACCAGCCTGCGCATCCGCGCAGTCTGGTCAGGATCCATGCTGTTCGCTAACGGTTTCTCCAATCTCAATAGGCTTTAAAAGCGACAGCATGGATCCTGACCAGACTGCGCGGATGCGCAGGCTGGTCTGGATCCTTGCTGGTCGCAAACCCACTATGTTGGTTTTCTCATGGCACGGCTCATATATTGTTTTGTACAGTGTCTTGTAGATTGTCCAGTGAATCATCTGAGTTATTGGAAAATAGTAAAGTTAAAAAATAAAAGCGATTTATATCAAATTAACATTTGTTAAATAATTACCTCCTAAAATTAACAAAACAAAGAGGTTGTTTGTGACATATCACATGCTCTTACAAGTAGGCCTATCATAGCTGTAAAACAGAACTAATGGCCAAAAACAATAAATGCACTCACATCTCTGTCAATTGAGCATGCTTGATTACAGAAACTCAAACAAATGTAAAATTAACGGGCATTAGCATTGTCAGTATCTGGGTATTCAACGCGAATCTGTATTATTTTTGGGGGTCTTATGGCACCTTGTAGTTCACAAAATGTTTTTCTCTTAATAAGAGTCCCATAAGCCGGTGTTAGGTGGCGCAAATTCTATTGCATTTTTCACTACCTCTCATGAAAAGGCTCAACCGAGGCTGATATATATGATAAACTTACAAAGGATTTTCCTCGTCAATTCCCAGTATGCAGTTGTATAATAGTTCATGCAGATTTTATACGTGTCTTGACATAGTTATACTAAATACATGCTGACTTTACTTTGTGTTTTTTTAAAACGTTCCACAGTTAATTGATAAAAAGACGTACTAATAAAACGTATGTGTGACAATTTATAAAATCAATTAACCATTGTATAACACGGTACAAATCCGGACATTAAAATTACATGAAATGCCCGTATGTGGATTTGTATTGTAATTTAAGACAAACAGGAAGAACTTTAATGTAAGATGTTTACTTTTCTCTAAGGCTTAATATTGATTATATCATTTCTCAAATATTTATATATGTAATTTAAGTCATTTTTATGAACGATAATGCTCTTTTGTTTAAGTGAAAATAATTGTAAACATTTTTAAACTTTGCTATAACGGCTATAATTAGGTGCAAGTTGTGCAAAGTATATCATGTTATTTATTTGATCTACATTCTAATCAATAACCTACTCAAATTAACCACTTTATCAGATAACAGTTTTCTGTCATCTTTTTGCGCAACTGATAAAAGGATTGTAAAATACTTTCGTTTTGAAGGTATACTGGAGTTAAACTAAAGAGTTTTGGATATTTCAAGGTTGGGATATTAATATAATTTCATTAAATCTTGAAGATTTTTGCCGTTTGTATTTTATACATAACAGCCTGTCTTTTTGTTGTCCTAGAAAGTAGCTTAAAAATTGCTCATACTAAATGTTTTAAGTACAAAAAGCGTTTAATTACGATGTTATTATTTTCAAAATTTGAGTTTTTTTTTAATTTTATTAAAAACTGTACAAGATTTAAGAATATATAGGACAAAAGGTAATTTTAGCATTTCAAACTTGAAACATCGGTGAATATGGACAATGGTATCGAACAAGAAAAATAAACAAATACAGTTATTCAAATTCTTATCTTTAGGTTGAAAACAACTACAGATTGTGTCCTTAAATCTGAAAATAGTTGCATTATAGTCGTTCATCATTTTCAGAATGTATCTGATTTCAGGATTTTGAAATGGAAGTATCCGGACGTAAGCTATCGGATATCCAAGATCGTGATTCTGGAACATCAGCAGACGACCACCACTGTGACCCCTGCATGACAGAAGGTCAATATATAGATTCGTTCAAATATTGTTCGGAATGTCAGGAATTTCTTTGCAGAAATTGTGTGCGATTCCACCAGAAGACAAAGATGTTGAAGACCCATCAGCTTGTAGACAAGGGAGATGTCAGTTCAAGGCGCTCTTGTCAAACAGCCGATATTTGCACAGAAATTTGTTCCATTCATGAAAATGAAATAGTCATGTTCTTCTGTCCAAAACATGTAGAGCTAGGATGTCCAGAGTGTGTTAATTTAGATCATGCGAAATGTAACGTTGTATATATACCTGACAAATGTGAAGATATTACAAAGAGTGATGAATATAGAGAAACCATAGAGAAACTTGCAGAGAAAAGTAAAGAAATCGAAGATGTAACTGAGAAGGCTACGATTACAGACAACGAGATAAACACTTCTGACGAAAAAGTAGTTGAAGCGATAACTAAGTATCGAGCAGAAATCAACGATCGTTTTGATGCTATTCAAAAGCAATCATTGGCAGATGCCGACAAAATGAAATCAGCATGTAAACAGAAAGTCAAACATGTCCTTGACGCGTGTACACGTGCTTCGTCTATTATCAAACAACTGCAATCAAGCTTGGAAAAAAATGAAGCAGCAAAACAAACAGGACAGCTTTTCATTGCCCTTAAAGAAGCAAAATCGAAACTTCAGATAGAAGAAATGAAAAATGCTGAAAAATCTTTGGAGAATGTAAAGTCGAACTATACCTTTGTACGTGACAAAGATATTGAAGATATTCTATCCCGTAAGAAATACTTAGGGAAATTATACGAATCTTCAGAAGGTCAGTCAAGTTCAAGGAGGTCGGTGTCTTTGCGGAGTAGAAGTATACAAGACATAAAAATCAGAACCAAATCTGATCGTTTAAAATGTGACATTAAAAGCATTGCCGTCTTGACGGATGAAAGGGTCGCACTGACTGATCGTGAAAACTTGAAACTGAAAATAGTAGACCTTCAAAGAAACACTTTGGCAGAAGATAAAGAACTTGACTCATATCCATGGGACGTGACCGGCCTTTCCAATGATCAAATTGCAGTTTCTTTGCCAGACAAACAGGAGATTCTTATTCTTACGGCAGCCAAACGTCTTACCGTTAGTCACAGGATTGAAATTAAAAGACGCTGCTATGGTATAACCCACTACAATGACAGTTTGTATGTCCTTTGCCGTGATCCGTACACGATTGTTGTATTAGATATTCAAGGGAATGTCAAAAGCACAATACCACTGACTCATCGGGATCTGTTTAAAGATTCAACGTATCTAATTTCTAGCCAGGATCGGAGACTACTTTATATCAGTAACCACGGAAGTGATTCCGTTGTTGCTATAACCCTACGAGGGGAAGTGCACGCTGTATACCAGGACAAGGACTTGCGGGGACCCCTTGGTATGGTGTTACTGGACGATGGTTCATTCTTGGCATGCTGTGGAATAAACAGCAGCATATACAGTATTTCAGCAGACTTGAAACGAGGCAAGAAAATTGAACATTTTATAAACAAACCAAAGTCACTGTGTTACAGTCCGGGTAGGAATGGAATTTATGCGTGCAGTTCAAGCTGTGATCAAATAAGGTTTTTTAGTTTTCACTGAACTGTATCAGAAGAGGCGAATTTAACTTGAAAAAAAAAACAAGTCAGCCCTTGCAGGTGCAGTGATGCTTAAATGTACACGACGGTATTTGCGCTCTTATTTGAATTTTGCTTAACAATGTATATATATCCAGTTGATGTCCTAATTTTGAAAAAGATGCATCTATTGTTAAATATCCCGCTTACTTAACATTCTAGCCTTAAAAATATGCGAAACTGTTTATAAATGGTGTAAAAGTTATAAAGTGATTAATAAAAGATCCAGCAATCTCTATCCAGCAGCTGTTCGTGAAATACAGTCCTCTGCCACTGAAAGCGTCACTTACCATTCTTCTCAGATGAGTTAAAATTGTTGATGTCCTACCTGCTTTTTTTCCCCACAAAATAGTGCCGAGATAAGACATGTATTTCAGAACGTTGGCCTTTTGGAAACGTCCGACTTCTAGTAGATACAGCTGGCGCAATTATTTTCTTACGCGGCAAATGAGATGCACAAAGCGCCAAAACAACCATCAATGTCATTGTTCATCAGCTTGAATATGAAACCAGGCAACTTCTGCTAAGCCAGCTTCCTCAGGCAGGCCGAACCTGCACGTTCACTGTCAGTCAACATCAAACACATGTTTCAAGGATCGCAAGCCATTTATCGGAGTGCCTGATATACCCTTTAACCTTTAGCCTGCTGGCGGCAAGTGATTTTGCCTATGCGACCAGTGCAGACCATGATCAGTCTGCACATCCGTGCAGGCTGGTTATTGTCAGAATGTCTAGACTGTTCGCTATTCAGTCAGTAAATTTTCAGTAAACATCTCTTGGAACAAGAGCTGTCCGCAAGACATAGTAAATTGCATGCAAAACTTTAACCAGAAGTTTTAAGTTCAAAAGGGGACATAATTTAATAAGTTCAAAAGGGGACATAATTTAACCAAAATGCATGTCAGAGTTATGGGACTTGATGCAATCAACTAGTTTTATAACCCCGAAGACACGTGAAGTTTCAATTTAATATCTGCATTTGTTCTGCAGATAGTAACTTGCATGCAAAACTTTAACCAGAATTTTTTTAAGTCCAAAAGGGGGCATAATTTGCCCGAAATACATCTCAGAGTTATGGGACTTGACCCAGTGAGGTAAGTAATTGATCTAGAAAAAGAAAAAATAAGATTCAAATCTATATGCCTTTAGGTAATAGCTGTATGTACTTGCATGAAAAACTTTAACCAGGATTTTCTAAGTCCAGAAGGGGTCATAATTTGGCCAAAGTGCATGTCAGAGTTATGGGACTAAATGCTATCAACTAGTTTTATAACCCCGAAGACACAATCATGTCATGTAAAGTTTCAATCCAACATCTGCATTAATTTTGGAGCTAGTAACTTGCATGTAAAACTTTAACCAGTATTTTTAAGTCTAAAAGGGGGCATAATTTGTCCAAAATACAAGTCAGAGTTATGGGACTTGACCCAATGAAGTTGGTATTTGATCTAGAAAATGAAAAAATAAGTTTCAAATCTATATGCCTTTTAGTAATAGCTGTATATACTTGCACACAAAACTTTAACCAGGATTTTCTGAGTCCAAAGAGGACAATTTGGCCAAAATCATGTCAGAGACATGGGACTTGCGTTATCAACTAGTTTTATAACCCCGAAGACACGTGAAGTTTCAATTTAATATCTGCATTAGTTTTGGAGATAGTAACTTGCATGTAAAACTTTAACCAGGAATTTCTAAGTCCAAAAGGGGATATAATTTGCTCAAAATACATGTCAGAGTTATGGGACCGGACCCAGTGAGGTTGGTAATTGACCTAGAAAAAGAAAAATAAGTTTCAAAGCTATATGCCTTTAAATGATATCAATATGTACTTGCATGCAAAACTTTAACCAAGGTGTGACACTGACGCCAACACCAATGCCAGGGTGAGTCGAATAGCTAGACTAAATAGTCAAGCTAATAACAAGTGGTATTGCCCATATTTAATGATGGACCAGTCCCTTATAGAAATTTAGCAGGCTAAGGGTTAAACAGGTGAAAGCACCTGTAAAGTTATTTTTTTTTTTTTAATGACTTAGGCAGAAAGCATGTGATCTGTGAACATGAACATGTTAATATTGACATTCACAGACAGCCATTGTGGTGAATGGTCATCAGCAATATCCATTCAGATAAAAATGTAATTTGAATTTTGGAACAGGATAAAGTTAAATTAGTCTTTTTAAACTTACTGTTGTTTGCATATAAAACAATGTATTGTTTATGTTATTTGTGTAAAATATGTTAAATTATTGCACACATAAAACACTTTTTGAATGGTTTTCCTGTCACTGGTCAAAACTACTGAGTATTTGCTATATCAATGAAAATAAAATAAAAACATGTTTTCAAGTGAAAACTTTATTATTATCCAAAAGCATTGAGAGTAAAAGTTGAAAGACAAAACAGAAAGCAGGAATGCAAAGTCTGGAAGATTAAATATTAAAATGAAAGTTTACAGTGTTAAACAGGTCAATACAGAAAGCTAGAATTCAAATACACATACAGTCAACATAACATCATTCAAATATTGGTCCCATGAATTGGACATTGGTCCCATGAATTAGACAGAACAGTGTTTATGCAGAAACAAATTAGAAACTGTACAAATCACAGCACAGTTAAAACAGACACAAACAAAATACAGAATAGTTATTAATATTCAGAAATAGAAAGTGGACAGAATACAGCACATTATTTAAGCAGAAACAGAAACTGGACAGAATAAAGCACAGTTATTATACAGAAACAGAAACTGGACAGATTAGAGCAGAGTGATCATGCAGAAACAGAATCTAGGCAGAATACAGCATTATATATATGAAGTCTATAAATTGTAGTTCTTACATCTAAATTGAGCAAGAGAAACTTACTTTATGGATAAGCAAATCTTTTGATCAAACAGTCATAAAAGAGTAAATGATATTGTCATAAAAACAAAAGCAAATACGTTCAAGATAACTCTACAGTACCACTAAAAAAAACACTATACCATACTATGGTGCATGTGAAATAACTATCAAATGATAATTAAACATATTTTCATAAATTGTCCTCTCAGAAAGAGACATACAGACCTATTCTAAAAATCTTATACAACTTACAGGCATGTTTTTTGGCACGAGTTTTTCATTTACAAATATATGCAACTGGAGATTTTTCTCTTTTTTTTCTATAGTTTTTGATAACAACTGTAACAAAATAGGAGGTACTGCTATTGGAGTTCTGCTTAATACAAGGGTTGATACAGAAGTAATGTCACAGATGCCATAAAAATGTGTATAATGAAAATAAAATAAGAACAATTCATATCCAAGTACAGTTCTGATCTAATTACAAGTTTAACTGAAAATACCACTGAAATATAGTGCAATTTTGTTGAGATATCAGTCTGTATGGTAAGCATGGTAATGACATATGCCAAACGTCACTAGCCTTGCTGACATCAGAATTAGAATTACTTGTCACTAAGAAATAATAAAAAATTATTTTGCCTAAAAATAATTACTTTTATTTTTTCCCGAAATTTATAGCTATCTCGTTGCTAGGTGTGTTAGCTATAAACTATCGTCGTTGTCAAGTAATCCAGTTTTCTAGTTCCTTGTCTAAACATAACAGATTAATGATAAACGCCTATTCGTCAGGGAACCACTCGAGCGTTATATTAAATCGAGAGCACGTGCAATCTTCTCAGTTGAACTAAAGGTGTATTGGCTAGCGCTTCAGATCGATGTTAAATTGAATAGCCATGCCACGTGGTCGATGCAGAGCACGCCTGAAAGATAGAGGCGAGCCAGCCTGTCGAGATGATTATGAAGGGAAGGAAATGAAAGGCGAACTAGACGGCGGATTTGCCAGAAATTCCAGGCATCAGACAAAATGCCGGTAGGTTTGTTATTGATTTCGAACAAATTCTGGAGTCGCAATTAATTCTGCAGTTTGGTAATGACAGTACTTACGTCAGTAAATAGTTATACACAGTTAATGTCTTCCCGTTAACATCTATGCACCGATTATGAATTGTGTATTGTATTAACTGTAAACTTAATACGGGGTGTGGCGACCCTACTTCTCATAATTTTACAGATTCGAACCAAAGCAATAATGTTGCTAGTTCAGTCAACTGTCGTAATAGTTTCTTGATTCCGACAGGCAGTGGTACTTTCAATACACGAGATTCACATAGGGCATTTCCGTTTTATTACTCGTAAGGTGCTCGCAAAGTAAATAGTAACATCGGTGACGTCACATTTCATAAGACAGTGACACTGTTGCGCTCATTTACTTCCCGCAAGTTAAATAGCAAATTTTTGGAGTGTTTTACGTTAACGTCCCCTTTATGGGACCGTCGAATAGTTTAGTATTGCAAGGGTATAGTATATGGATTAAGATCGGATGGGTGATGGAAACCAGAAAGATTGTAAGGAAAAATATTTATACAAGGACGCAACTGTAAGATATTTAAGTAGGTTTTCTCAAACACTATTAATTACGACCCTCACTTTGCGATAAGTTTTACATGACCAGGAGAATCTGTCGGCATGCAAACGCAGGCATCAGCACCTGTTAACGTTGGATCAGGTTAGGTCATTTAACTCTTTCGATATCATAAACAAATATCACTAACAAATTCACTGGTTCAATATTAAACTTAGATGTACTTACATTTTCTTCCGATTGGTTTCGGTAATGATCTTCAAATACACTGCACGGGAACACGTGCATCCATAGAATCGAAAATTTAAGATCCACAATATTTAATCCAAAATAAATAAAGATGTTGAACTTGCTAGGTTGTATAATACAGGTATAATATACATGTCAGGTGGGTAATTTAGGCCCTTCCTTTGATAAATGTGTTTTCGCAACATTATCTGAAGACTTATTTATTAAATCTCTTTTCAGCATAGTTTGTCAAGTATAGAGGAATAATTTTCTTATGCTGGGAAACAAAATATGATTGAAATTTAACTAAACACACCGACGTACATATATATCGCTACATTAATTCATGCAATGCACATTGTCTTCGCTTAATATGTCACTGTCAATTTTGAACTAAATTCTGTGTGCCTCATGTATTTTTCATGCAAATCATGTAGAGTTGTCATCACAGATTACAAAGAGTACCGTTACTTTGTAGTGCATCTTTGAAATAGAGTGAGGCATGTTGTTGATAAATTTTATGTAACTCGTCCACTGTTATTTTAGGCTAATTGCTCGCAAACGTTTTACAAAAAAAAAAAAAAAAAAAAATCCAGTGGTCTATTATGAAAATAAGATTCAAACGTTTTTAAACAGTATTAGTTGGGCAGTTTGTTCTTTGCTTGGTGTTCAGGCCCCGTGTTCACAGGGCGTTTTCGGTCTCGGCTGGGTTTGATAATGAAACTTTATTTGTCATTTATATCGAAATAGCATGTTCAAAACTAAATTTCAAGTTAATAAAAATTTTCAAATGACTTTTCAGTAGTGATGGTCAGTTTCAGTTGGAATTAAGTCTTGAAGTTTTAGTAAGATTGATATTAAAGTTTCAAACTCAAACTCAGTTGGGACCGGGGAATGTTTTGTGAACACGGGGCCAGGATTGTTAATTGTTGCACTACTACGTTTGTTAATTTGGTGAGGAAATTCTGTTTCGTTGAAGCTCAACTTTCCGTACATTAAATTTGAAACGATTGTAACGTTTCCCGAAACACATTGTTACTTGAATTTTTCGAAGAAACGGGGTCAGAATCGTGATGTCTGTCAATTTAGAGGCTGAAAAACAATAGATATTTTGTTATTTTCCATATAGAACCGGATTCTATTATATTGTTATAGATTCTATTGTTACCAGAGTCATATAAGATATCACGGAAACTTTGTTAATTCAAGTTGCGGCCTCAAAATCTTTTTTTTACACCATTCTAAACTTTTAAAACTAAAGAGAAATCAATTGAATACATTCTAAACTTTTAAAACTAAAGAGAAATCAATTGAATACATGAATACAAATAATTTATACATGTATATGTGGCTAGCTTTCCTATGGTATTTTATTGGTTGTCATTAATTCTTAATAGTATTTAGTTAGAGCTGTTCGTATTTATTTCTAAGGGCACTGGTGTCAGTTAACATGACATTTTAAAATAGCGGGACATTGCAAATAACAATAGATAGAACTGTTCTGCACTTGGTTTCCCATTATATAGTGTCACGTTTTTGTTTGGTATTAGAAGCTAACTAATATAAGATTAGGCCATCATAGTTGTAAATATGTAGCGTTAAGATATACTGCCAATATTTAGCCGAATCCAATATCACAGGTCATATTAATGGTTCTTAAAATTTTGGAAGTCATCATACTGTATTACAACACTCTTGACTGGTCATAATCGAGGATGATTGTATCAGTGGAGTATGTATGTATAGTGAGCAAAAACTTCAGAGCTGGTTATCATGGGATTTGGTTGAAATCTGTAACAAACTACCAGTCGTTTGTTACGTTATGTATGAATGAAAATTTTTTGGTTGTCTTAATTTTTCTCCTGTTCCAGTAAGTGAATTCTCTTCGAATAGCTCATGTAGCACTATATCATGTTAACGAAATTCTGTAGTTTTTTGACCTTAGCCCGGAACCGGGATTTCATAAATCAGTGTTGGTTTGTTATATAAATTATATATTAAAGTCGGAATTTTAATATTTAAGTAAAAAAATTCTTTGACAAACCAAGCCCAAATTATTTACTGAGGACAGATAATATTAACGTCATTATGTATTAGATTTACAAAATCAGGTTGAAATTGTGTTTCCGTGTAAGTTGAATATCTGGACATATTTCATGCTGTATAGCGCAATCTGTTTATAGAACGATTACGTAGTTATAAGTAGAAAGTGATAGCGAAACATCATTGGAAAAGTCGATTATTCAGGGTCTTCATAGTAAAGTATGGTTTTCTTTTAATATACGATTCGACAGAAGTACAACTACTTTAACACGTTATTGATAAATATATCGACCTAGTTCCGCAGTAGATCTATTCATTTATAAATACATGTATAATTGCACGACAATTTTTAGGGATGTGTGACCCATCCGCTAGCTTCGGTATTTTACCGCAGTATTATTATAAATTAATAGGGCAGACATGCCTTAGTGTATAAATCCCACACGGTAACTTAAACGATAAAATGTTTGATAATTATGATTTTCTTCATTAAAACGTTTCAATACAGAAAACATTTCAGTATGCACTTAACTTTTTTCATTGACAATCTTCTTGAGTTCAACGATGCATGAGAACCATAACAAGCAAACGATAATACAATGTATAAACATGCAGTCGTTTTAATTAGTATCAAGTTGATCTATACTATGTTTAAATTGGTACCGTAGTGTACTGGATTGTGTTGTCATACCCGACCCGATTGAGGCCTGGTGAACTCATTGAAAAGCTGACCAAAATGCAGTAACAACATAATGCTTGTGGATAAAAGGGATAATGCTTGCGGATAAAAGGGATAATGGTCTTTCTGGATATTGATGTATAGCCTTGAAGGGGTACATATCAACATGGTTGGAATTGAATTTTAATTGAATTACATTAGGACATAAATCTTAAGATAAAACGTGTATCCAAACAAATATATTTTAAGTAAGCATTTAAGTTAGTTATTTCTTTCAAAGATAGAACTATAGATTATCATCATGATGATGAACAAATGATCCGAATCACTCAAGACAATAATCCTTCTGCTCCTTGTTTCATACATTGGCAAAACGTGATCACGTGATGTTGGCGGGATTTGCTCTACTTGTCTTTCAAATAACCTATCCGATTATGTTATAGTTATATGGATGAACCAGTTTGGTTTTAAAGAACAAATATAATTGTTGTAAAGCTGAGATAGTATTTTTTAGAATTTAAGAAATCGTTGCACAGAATTTTTGGGGGATAAATTTTGGCAAATTTATTGTGGCCTGGAAAAATTCTGTCGACCGTGGGGGCGATCGGGCGTGCTTTGGGACGTTTTGATGGTACGGATGTTACGGTGTATATTAAAGGTATTGCTCTAGTGCCTTGGCAATATCTGACTAGCCTTGCTTAAATGTATCATAGCCTTGCTGATGTCATAGCCTTGCTCATCATATAGTATTTGCCTCGCTTAGAATTACAGTACGTTGCCTTGCTCCATTGGTCCGCTAAATGTTCCTCATTACTTTGCAGGTAACGTCGAGTTATGGGGAATATTTAATTTACTGTGGTGTACTGTAGCCTTGCTCATTATAGTATTTGCCTTGCTTAGAAGTACAGTACGTTGCCTTGCTCCGCTAAATATTGTGGTGTACTGTAGCCTTGCTCGTTGCTTAGAATTACAGTACGTTGCCTTGCTCCGTTGGTCCGCTAAATATTGTTGTGTACTGTAGCCTTGCTCGTTGCTTAGAACCACAGTACGTTGCCTTGCTCCGTTGGTCCGCTAAATATTCCTCATTGCTTTGCAGGTAACGTCGAGTTTTGGGGGATGTTTAATTTACTGTGGTGTACTGTGGTATCCCTTGCGTCCGTGTGGCGCTGCTTGTTGCTCTACAGGTAACGTGGAGCAATGACGTGGTGCTTTACGAGTACGTCTGGTTTCCTCCCGGTCGACTGGTTTTTCAAATAGCTTTCATTGGAGTGGCCATACTCTGCCAAAATATTGATAATAACTTTTATATTGAAAGGAATATTTCATAGGTTGAATTAGCACTGTTTACAGTATCTTACGCGCCGGTAATTGAAATATGTGATTGTATTCATATCTGAAATGTACAAATAAACATGTAAAAATGTGAATGTTACTTGTCTTCTGGTTATAATTTCGGGTAATAAAATAATAAAAAATTATTTTGCCTAAAAATAATTACTTTTATTTTTTCCCGAAATTTATAGCTATCTCGTTGCTAGGTGTGTTAGCTATAAACTATCGTCGTTGTCAAGTAATCCAGTTTTCTAGTTCCTTGTCTAAACATAACAGATTAATGATAAACGCCTATTCGTCAGGGAACCACTCGAGCGTTATATTAAATCGAGAGCACGTGCAATCTTCTCAGTTGAACTAAAGGTGTATTGGCTAGCGCTTCAGATCGATGTTAAATTGCCCACCCGCCACACCCCAGTAATAATAACAATAATAATAAAAATTGTTGTGTACTACAATTCATTATATGTTGTATCTTTAATTCTGTTATGACAATCTGACTGTTTTGTGAAGTATTTATGTTGCAGATAATATGCTGCCATTGGGTGCCAACTCCGGAAGTGATCAGACTCCAGGTACTTTCCACAGACATTAATTGAACGGATTCCTGGGCTACAAACAATTTGTGAAACAGACAAATCTAAAAGGATATCATTCTTCCGGACTGTTGCTTTATGATAAATCAAAAGGACAATTTAGAATTAATACTTGTATAATTTTTATTACTAAAATTCCAGTTAATCATTTCAATACTTATATACAATTATTTTTATGTCACTCCTAATTGTAAGGGCCTGGAAAAATTCTGTCGACCGTGGGGGCGATCGGGCGTGCTTTGGGACGTTTTGATGGTACGGATGTTACGGTGTATATTAAAGGTATTGCTCTAGTGCCTTGGCAATATCTGACTAGCCTTGCTTAAATGTATCATAGCCTTGCTGATGTCATAGCCTTGCTCATCATATAGTATTTGCCTCGCTTAGAATTACAGTACGTTGCCTTGCTCCATTGGTCCGCTAAATGTTCCTCATTACTTTGCAGGTAACGTCGAGTTATGGGGAATATTTAATTTACTGTGGTGTACTGTAGCCTTGCTCATTATAGTATTTGCCTTGCTTAGAAGTACAGTACGTTGCCTTGCTCCGCTAAATATTGTGGTGTACTGTAGCCTTGCTCGTTGCTTAGAATTACAGTACGTTGCCTTGCTCCGTTGGTCCGCTAAATATTGTTGTGTACTGTAGCCTTGCTCGTTGCTTAGAACCACAGTACGTTGCCTTGCTCCGTTGGTCCGCTAAATATTCCTCACTGCTTTGCAGGTAACGTCGAGTTTTGGGGGATGTTTAATTTACTGTGGTGTACTGTGGTATCCCTTGCGTCCGTGTGGCGCTGCTTGTTGCTCTACAGGTAACGTGGAGCAATGACGTGGTGCTTTACGAGTACGTCTGGTTTCCTCCCGGTCGACTGGTTTTTCAAATAGCTTTCATTGGAGTGGCCATACTCTGCCAAAATATTGATAATAACTTTTATATTGAAAGGAATATTTCATAGGTTGAATTAGCACTGTTTACAGTATCTTACGCGCCGGTAATTGAAATATGTGATTGTATTCATATCTGAAATGTACAAATAAACATGTAAAAATGTGAATGTTACTTGTCTTCTGGTTATAATTTCGGGTAATAAAATAACAAGCTTTAGCTATACATAGCAAACTTTTTGATTCCGTCAATTAAGTTTCAACGGCAGACGGAAGAAAGAAGTTACTTCCCATCATTATAACTGAATACAATTTTGCACATTATTCTAATTTTAAACACGAGAGAAGTCAATTCAAGGATGCTTCTACCTAACTTTGTTGAACATGTACAAAATTAATGATCATGAAAATAAGTTGTTCTCTAATTTGACTAAGTGCAGTCTTGCGGAATCATTTGATCAAATTTAAGAAAAGTCCATCCCATCGAAAGTTAATGAAGCTGCTATAACCAGTTTATATTTTGATATTTCTTATACAGCATAGCTGTTAAGAGTATTCAAATATTTAAATCTATATGTTATTCAAACACTCAAATTTGTTGATATTACTTTTTTCAAATAACTATACTACAATGCAATTTTCAATGGTTTTTACAAACAGAAAAGCAATACACATTAATGAAAGCAAATGAATAGTCTGACTCTGAACTAGATAACACTTGTAGAAAAAATAAAATAAAGAAAAACTAACAATACTGTTGACAAAACTGCCTGCAGGGATTTATCAGAGGTACATAACTAATACAAATATGAAACTGACTATAATATTTGAAAAATAAACACCTGTGAAGAGGTGGGTTATTAAAATGTCAGTAAGTTATAAACAGACTATAACAATGTAAATCTTATTGCAAAAAAACAACAGGTGAACATACAAATAACTATCTCTGAAGCAGCTTGAATAAGAAAAGCAGTAACTAATGATGAATCAATGATGAACCAATGTTAAACCAGTACCTGAAGCTCCCAGCACAGGAAACATGTGCTCCATGTGCAGGAAGGAAACACCGCCTGTGCTAGAAGGTTGCTGTCAGTACAGAGAGAAACCACTCCAAGTGCCAGAAGGTGCTCCCAGCATCAACAGGTAGCTTTCAGTGCTGAACAGACGTGTTCCCTAGGAAAGTGTTGGAGGAAAGAATAGCTCCCATAACCAGAAGGCACACTCCCCATACCGGAAAGATGTGCTCACAGTACCTTGCATCATAAGTATGTAACCCCCACACCCCTCCTCCTGAGTATAAGGATGCGCTTCCAGTACCCAATGATGCATTCCCAAGACCTGAAGGATTTGCTCAGAGTACCAAAGGATAAATTCCAGGTACAGGAAGGATATACACTCCGTACCATAAGGATGTGTTCAAAGGGCCAGTGGGATGCTATTCCAGTACCAGAGGATGAGCTCCAAGCACTGGCCTCAGCAGTGATGAAGTGATGAAAAGGTTTTTCTATGATTAAACCTAGTGACCTAAATTTTTATCAGAGATCACTAGGTCTTGAATTTAACAAAGATTGTACATCAACAAACATTCTAACATTCTCATTTGGCCTTTTAGAATGTTAACAAGGATTTTCTACGATTTAACATTAGTGACCTGCTGACATAGCTTCAGACTTGATCTAGATTTCATAAAGGTAAACATTCTGATTACATGTAGCTTCAAGAAGATTTGGTAGAAAATGTGTTCTCTAGACTGTTAACAAGGTTTTTTTTCCATTATTTGCCTATATGATTTAGTTGGACCCCAAAATAACCCACTAAAAGCTTGTCCCAGATTTTACTGAGACAATCTTTCTGTCCAACTTCCATCAAGGTGAAAATTGTGACTTCTAGTGTGTAAACAGTAAATAAATACTGTTGATAGTGGATGGTACTGACAGACTCGGGGTGGTCCAAACAGCTAAACTAAAAAAGTTATGAAAATGAACATTAACTATGAAAAGCTTTCTGCAGATTAATGGATATATCTGTTATACAAAATATTTCAACTGACTGGCAATTTCAATATATCTGGAGACAGGCTTGTATATGAACAACAAATATATAAATCTAACTATAACAATAAACTAGGGATGGGAACGAATACTGAAATCGATATTCGAATATTCGGTTTGCCATATTCGAATATATTCGAATATTCGGTTAGTTTTAATGGAAGCTTTAAATTCTTATTAAGTGATTGGCATATACACAACGTATTCATTTATTTAAAGCGTGGATCATCGTAAATAAGGCCAAAAAATGTTTGTTTCGGGTAACCCGATCCTACATAGCGAAACCCGCCGATCCTAGCGTTTTATTTCACGATTCTGTTAGTATAATCATGAACATGTTTTACTAATTCAGTGTTTTAGCTTCAAAATGATACAAAAAATCAAAACGATTATAATTTAGACCGTCGCAATTTTATCTAAAAATAGCAGGTCGTCCCATTTAAACACGTGATGCGCTGTTGTATCACCGCCGCCATTTTGAAAAATTTCAATCGGCGTGTAAAAATCGTCGTGTAAAATGCAAGTAAGGCAGACTTAAACCTCCTTCAACATGAACTTGTGCATCAATCATACGTTTTTCTTGATTTTATTATTAACTACTTCAAAATTTAATTCGAATACGACCGATTGCGGATGAAAACCGATTCTGCGGATGGTCTGAAACGTCGTAGAAAATATTGTGAAAAGATCGACAATATCTACAAGTTTGGTAGTGTTTTCGAAAAAAAAATCTACAACTTGTTACATAAAACAGGCGTCAATAAAAATGAACAAAAGATAAAAAGATATCACATTTACGCCTAATACAAACTGTTAATCCGTAGCGATGACCCCAGGTAATTATGCATTGCAATTTTCTTGTTAATTGGACATCTTTTGACATGCATCTGACACATTGACGCCTGTTGCAAACTGTTAATAAGTAACGATGGCCCCTGCCAATTATGCATTGCTATTTTCTTGTTAATTGGACATCTTTTGATACGTGATCAACTAACATGACATGGTTTTATTCTGTATGTCTGGTTCATACTGCCCAAAATCAAAGAAACTTATTTTTAAAAAAAAAATACAATAATTTACGAATATTCGAATTTGATTTTCATATTCGAATATTCGACCGATTTTCGAATATTCGAATATTCGAACATTCGTTCCCATCCCTACAATAAACAAATGAGCTACACCATGAGAAAACCAACATAGTGGCTTTGCTACAATCATGGATCCAGACCAGCCTGCACATCCACACAGTCTGGTCAGGATCCATGCTGTCCGCTAACGATTTCTTTAATTGCAATAGGCTTTGAAAGTGAACATCAAGGATCCTGACCAGATTGCGCAGATGCACAGGCTGGTCTGGATCCACACTGGTCACAAAGCCACTATGTTGATTTTCTCATGACACGGCTCAATTTAATAAGCACCAGCTGACAGGTGGATTTATCAGTGAAAAGTAAAACTGATCTGTATAACAATATAAATTAAATTATCTACAAAAACATTGGTGTTTCAATATTTCATTTTTATGAAACTGACAATAAAAATCCCAGTCCACTAATTACCATTTTATCTTTCATTTCTGTTACAGGAGTTGTTACAATATAAGACAATATAATTCCTATAACATTTCATTCTATATAACATGGAAATTGGTTATAAAAACTTCCATACTTTTTTAAGATATCTTGATTAGCTTCGAGTTCACTGTCAAAAGTTGATTTTGATAAGAGCTATTTGCGGTTGTAAATTCCAGCAATTTAGGACACCATTATGTTTTTTTAAAGTTCTATTTTTGCTTTAATTATTCATAGGTTATTATAAAATTTTCAGAATATCTTAGTACAGCATAAAGCAATATTTTCTGGAAAAAAATTCTTTTATATCAGCTTTTCACAAATTGTATCTTTAAACCCCTGAAATATGCAATACATCATTATTAATTTCTCTAGAGAAGGTTGTAAGATCTTTTTTAATTTTTGAGACATACATGTATTCAAAAATGTATATGTATTGGCCTAAAATGATTCTTCTCTGTGTAACTTTCCTACCCACTAAAAATGTGCAAATGATTTTACAGATTTTATCAACTATACTAGAATTAAACAGAAAATGACTGTGTAGCTTTAACTGTACTTTATATCATACACATTAAAATATCTCTGCAGTTAACAATACCAGTTTATCATTTTTGATATCTTAAATCAACTGTCACCTCTAAGTTTTGATGTTTATCTGGGGGCAATGTCCTTTAAAAAATAACCGTAAAAAGACAAAATGAAAAACAGTCATAAATATAAAGCAGAAATAAGATCTGGTAAATTTGTAGGAAAAACCACATGCTGATTTCTTCTTCCAATTAAGACCAATTTCATCATCAGCACATCCCATAGGTTCATTTCAAGACAGTGTTATAGTCTATATTCAGTGTGAATTTCTTTAAAGTATGATTGCCAGCAAACATTTACTTGAATGAATTTCACCAAGAAGAGATCAGTCTTAAACAATGAGAGGAGACAGATTTCTAGGGTGAGGATAAATAAAATAAATACAAACATCAGCAAAAGATTTTGATTTAACGGCCCTGAATAAAAACTTCCAAGTCCTGGCATCTAAATTTCGGCATTTGAGAAATAAAGTTTTTGACCTGTGAGATCTCTTAGTACCTATTTAGTAAAAGAGCTATATTCAAGCAATCAAAAAATTAGCTAGTAGATGAAAAACGTAAAGAAAAATAACTTTTTTTGATTTTCTCCTTTTTTAAATAAAAATAAAGATGCACATTTAACACATATTTTGGTAGGTCATGCATCATGATATGCAAAAAATGAAGTGTTTCTTTTGGTTGTTAAAACTTAACCACTGCATTTAATCTGTTAGCAAATGTCTTTGGAGATGTGACAATTTCATAAGTCTTGTATGGGACCATGTAAATTTCATTCCTTTCTTCAATAAGTATCTGAGCTGCCAAAAGTCAGAATATGACAAGTTATTCAGAAGGTATGGTAATGTTTTAAACATCCAACAATATCTGCAAACTTACATGCTTTAAATGTAATGTTTACTTCTAGCAAACTTTTGGATTATAATTGTCTGACAAATAGCAGATGCCTCTTGTTATGTACAGGGATTAACTACACATCATGTATGGAACTGCAACCTCTCTATTGTCCCAAAAGGACATCATCTGGTAACATCATTTATGACATTGTTTGACAACATCATTTATGACATTGTCTGACGACATCATTTATGACATTGTCTGACAACATCATTAACATTGTCTGATGACACCATTGACATTGTCTGACAACATAATGACATCATTCATGAAATTTTGAAGGCATTGCTCAGTATATACTTGCACAAAAGTTATACATGTTTTGATATAAAATATTTAATTTTTGTGGGTTTTTTTTGTATACAACTAAAGTTTGTATATGTAGTAACATACTGTAAAATACCAAAGTTAGCATGTTTTCTAAGCAAAATGGTTCTTTTTAACTCAACAACAGTTTACTGTAACATTTGTTAAAGATGACAGATATGATAAAATATCAGTCATTATACAGGTTTACCCTATTCTTTTACAAACATAATAAAAAATAAAATTCTATAGTTAATAATAAAACAACAAATATTTTCTAATTAAAGAAGAGTAGATATTTCTTAAAACTTAACACTATACTAGGTTTATATTTGCATTATTGCAACATTCATTATTATTCATCCCTTTACATTTATTCTTACAGACTTTTTTGATTTTCTCAACAATGAAAAAAATAAATGAATTCTTTAAAAATCATTTACTAAGCAATTAAAAAATAATATAGAAAAGTTAGTAAATAATAAAATATTTTGTGTGTTAATTCTGTGAAATAAACTGCTAACACTTAAAGGTTCTCCATAGTTTCAAGTATGTTGCACCAGTTCCTCATACTTCCAAATTTACCCCACAGCAGGGTGTCTTTATTTGACTTGTTCATACTTGGATTTGTTGATATTCTTGGCCAGACAACAGGCAAGGACAGCTCCTAGAAGCTGAAATACACAACAAGAATACACTTTTATGTTATACATATATCGCAACAGTGTGCTAACTAATCATAGCATCAAACAATCATGAATAAATAGTCCACGACATGATCATCAATGAAATTTGTCATTTGTCGCAAATTTTTACAGCCTTATAATGCCTAGCTAAAAATATTCAGCTCAGAGATGTTTATATGCTGTTATGGATCTCTGCGCTGAAACGAATCCCGTACTGAAACCTAACCAGGAATCGCGCCAGAAGTCTGTCACGCTATAATTTCATCAAATGAAATGCAATGAACTCACCTTTTATTTTAAAATGTTTCTAATTAATTTTTCTTTTGATCTGGTATAAAATAATCCATGCAACGTAATTTGAACACAAGTTATACACACAAGTTTCAAATTGGTACCCCTGTCTGCAATATTGTGTCCGCCATTGCAGTTATCACCTGATCAGGGTGCTCTTCATTTGAAAACCAATATTCGGTATAGAATTGTTATTTATTGACCATTTCTGAGAACTTAAACTTTCTAGGATATGTTTTAATGAATTTTTATCGAAATTGGTTATGTTTATGATTAAAAAAATTGCATTAATAAGTGAAATTTTGAACTTGATTTTCAAAAATAACCACGTGCTCTGAACTGTTGCATGACGTCATCCGTTTCTCACGAGAGAAGTGTGCGAGATGTTGCGGTTTGATACTGGTTAGTTAACCAAATGGGGTTTCGCCATAACTTAATGGACGCGACCATCAGAAAATAAAAATAGCGTCAGTTAAGTTACGGTAGCCAGAACTAAATAATGCCAACAAAACAAGCCAAATGTAGTGAAATTGCCATTTAACTATAAATGTGCATGTAAATTGGATGTCTCTAAACTACAGAGAATTGTTATAATTGGCAGTTTCTGAACTATCAGTTCAAAATGGTCAAAATTACTGATATTAAGTTAATTTGCCTAAAATGGAAAAGTTTAGCTTTATTCATCTTATTTGGCATGAACTGATACATTTGAACTTCATCATGACCAATCAAGAATCCAGATTTTTTTGTACTGATAAATCAACATGAAAGGTCTAACTGATTTCCAACACTAGTACATTGTGACTATATATTTGTTAAAAAAGAATTCAGTAAATGCAATGACTTTAATGAAATAACTAATATTTGTGGGGACTGATTTTCATAAGTTTCATGGTTACATCAATCAATAGGAATTAAAGCCAGATGAATAGGCAATTTCTCCACCTGAAATCTACGAAATAGTGTTTTTTGATAAAACCATGAAATTTAATGCCCATGAAATGATATGGTTTTACATTATTAAACTAGAAATGTGTCACAGACACGGATGCCCCCGCAACATGAAAAAGGTCACAGGCATGGTACTGCTCACAAACTAAAAGGACCCTTGGCAGTTTTTATTTACAAAAACAAAATATTGTAGGAAAACCAGAAAATTTAGTATTCTGTACATGTAGTGAAAATTAGCTAAGTTCAACCAAGAACTGTGGCCTTGACCTTTGAGCTAGTGAAATGGTTGTTATGCATGACACATCATCTATCCATGCTTATCATTTGTGTCAAATTATTTTGAAATCGGACCATGCATGTCAAAGTTATGGACCGGACATGAAGACCACATTATCAGTATCTATGTAGTGAAAACTGGCTTAGTTCAACCAAGGACTGTGATCTTGACCTTTGAGCTAGTGAAATGGTTTTAAGCACGACAAATCATCTATTCATGCTTATCAATTGTGTCAAATTATTCTGAAATCGGATCATGCATGTCAAAGTTATGGCCCAGACGTGAACACCACCCTTTCCCGAACACACAAACAAACACACACACACAAAGACAGGGGTAACAGTATATGCACCCCCATTTTATGGCGGGGGCATAAAAATCCAAATGTACCTATATTTTAGACCAAATAATTATTCTTTATAAAAAGTGTCTTCATCAAAACTGTTTAATGACAAACATGATTTACTTCAAAAACTTCTGTCTCCTTTTGTTTTGTTTTGTTTTTATGTTTTTGTTTGTGTTGGGTTTAATGTCACGTGTCATATGGCAACTTTCCAACTTTTGATGGAGAAAGACTCAAGGACCCCCAGCAGGCATTATTTCAGGCACAAGCAGGCACCTGGGTAGAACCACCAATCTTTTGTAAGCAGCTGGGTGGCTTCCTTTCATGAAAAAAGTCTACATCCCAAGCACTGTTAGTGGTGCAGAGCATGTAATTCAGTCAGCAACTTTAACCACTTTGTCATGGAGGCCCCCAGTCTTTTTTCCTGAGGAAACTATGTCTGATTCTGAAAACTATTCTAACTGCAACAATGTCCTAAAATATGGCATATTTCTCAAATTGCATCCTTGAGATGCTGAAAATGGTCAAAACAAGGTATCACTTCTCCCAAATTGTTTACCTTATCTTTTTACAGAAAATGGCAAAAGTATCATTCAACTTAACAGAATAATAATTATTAACCATTACTGGCAAAATGCAATTCTGGTCTACTCAACTAGTTAGACAGGAAATAAATAATTGTGTATCTTGCATAATAAGATTTTCATTGCAATATAATCAGTCACAGCAGACAATGAAAAATCATCAATTTAAGATGAGATTTTATTATATCGAAGAAGTGCAGATGGTATGAACCTACTAAACTTTTGGACATTAGATATATTTTCTGCAAAAAAAAGATACCAGCAGCTCTTGAAGAATATTACAAAACAAGATATATACAGCAATAACTTGTAGAGGTTATATAGAGGTCAATGTCCTGCCCATTGATAGAGAACAGATTCATACCTGGAAGAACGAGATCCCAAGGGCAACTCCACCAATCAGAGCCATGTTTTTCCGCATGAAGCCTGTAACCGTATCATAACAGCCCTGCAAATATTCAAATAACTGAATAAAAACATATCAATATTCAATTGCCACTAGTACTCAATTAGATCACTGGGCAGGTTTAACATTCATGTGAAACTTCAGACTCATAGATTATAAAACTGAATTTGAAAACCAGTCACAGAAAACAACCTTGCAAAATAACCAATCAAAGGCTGAAATTCTGAGACTGGTCTACAAACTTCATTCTATATAAAGGATTGAGGACTGGTCTATACACTTAGTACTTTATGAGGGTTAAAGGTTGGTATACAAACTAGGCTCTATAACCTATGAATGATTTGTTTGTTTGTTTTTGGTTTAACACCATTTTCCAACAGTACTTCAGTTACCGTATGTAACAACCAGTGTTCCTGGATTCTGTTCCAGAACAAACCTGTTCTCCATGAGTAACTGCCAATTTACCCCCCAAAAAATCAGATGTGGAGGACAAATGTTTTTGGACACAATGACTTTTATTAAATCATCATGGAGATCATACACCTCACCCGGAGATCAAACTCACGACCCCATGATCCTTAGATCTGGGCTCTCACATTTCATCAAAATGCAAACAGTAACTATCTAAAAACAGACAGCTAGTACATATTTACTGACACAGGGCACTCAACAACTTTTGGGAACAGGTACCCATACCCTTAGAAAGGGGAATTTTTCGTCGTTTTAAGACAAATGGGGAAGTTTTTAGCCATATATATGTTACTACTTTCCACACTTATTGATACTGTTTTCAATCATTTTTAACTAATGTAACTATACTTCAGCAGTTCTATTCCTTAGAGGCACTAAAATATAACTTGTAAGATGGTTCATATCTAGTTGTGTCAAACAACTTGTTATCAGGGGAATTTTCTTCTGAGAAAGGGGAAAAAAACATATTATTTTATGAGGGGAATGGTACCCATATTCGGCCCCAAAAACAGCCAAACGAGTGCCCTGTGACAGAAGAAATCTTTATACAACCTCATTACCACATATATATTACTTTTTCCTAAAAGGGGCCAGGCATTACACAACAATTCAAGAACCTGTGCAAGTTTTAATAAAACTGTAGCAGCTTTTCTTAATGAACAACTTTTTTATCTGGAGAAAGTTTTGTCAAGGTATACCTTGACCCTTTATTCTCTTTAAAAGGCAGTCCTATCTTCCATAAATGACTTTACATGGAATACACATAGTTTATTACATGCATCTATGTCTGTTTATTCATACTTATTTTTTTCAACCTGACTTTATTCAGTAGAGTACCAGTATGTACTAAAAGCCATTTAACATTTTGAAATTAACTTGCCAGTACCTTCTACTTTGAATACTAGAAATGGTTTCAAATACGTTTGTTACAAGCATATAAATTCCTGCTATCTTTTAATTGTACATATATTCAACAAATTATTATTAGAAATATATACATTAAACTTGAGACAGAAGAAAAACAAACCTTGGTGTAAATATCCAAAGTCTGGTTTTTGCTGTCTGCTGGAAGATCGTAGTGCTTGCACTTGCTCTGATCCACTCGGCAACATGACTTTGGAACAACCCTTGTCAGGTTCTTCTGCTGCTCCTCCCATGGGGTGTCAAACCAATCCTGGTACTTGTTCTTTCCACAGCAGTGAAGCTGAAATAAAGAAAAAAATATGTTTCTAATGACTTTAAACTTGTCTGTTTTTCCCAGAATGTGCATAACCAAGCTGACTTTTATAGTTCCAGCGACCCTGATCTCTCCCTGTATGTTACAACTTAATCTTGGTACTTGTTCTGCCTAGTGATATAATCCCCAAAAATGTCCTCAGGCCACTTTTATTTATCTAACATCTTCTGCTGATGTTTTGCCATAGCAAACAAATATAAAGTGTTGGCTAAATTGAGCCAGAAGATGCATTTGGGAATGGAAAATAATAACCACTGACTGCATAAAGCACGCTGTCATTCAATGCAGCACTTTGAAAAAGGAAATTTGACCTGGGAATTCGAAGTGACTTTTACTGACTGGTGAACATTTATGAAGGGTAATAATTATCACAAGCTGGACTGTAACTTTAAACAGCATTACATCAAAAAAGAGTAATAAGCTAAGAAGCAAACAAGAGTGCCAGAATGTCACAATATACGCCCGTCACAGCAAATTTCTTTACTCTAGCACCTGTATTTGCAAATGGAATTTTAATTTTGTGGTTGTTTAGTAATCATTGTAAGTCATTTGTTTTTCTAAGTCCACAAAAAAAACTCCTTACCAGGTAGAGATACATTAAAATACACCTAAAATTTGAAAGTAACATAATGTTGTACCACAGAAAAGTGGTCTTATTTTTTCCATACGGTCAATTATAAAAAAGTTACAATATAAGTTATTTATAGTAACAACTAAGGGAAGATAATCTTAAAAAAAAAAAAAAAAAAAAAAAATCCAAAAAAAAATTGTAAGTCCACACAAAAATCTTTACCAGGCAGAGATTGGTCAAAATACACCTCATAATTGGATGTAGCAGGCATGTTGTACTACAGACAAGTGGTCTCGATTTTTCCCTACGACTAGTAATGAAAAAGTTACAATATAAGCTATTTATAGTAACAACAAAGGGAAGTAGTCTAAAGAAGGGAACTGCGCAAGACACTTCGTCTCATGATGGTGTAAATTGTGCCAAGTTACATCAAAATCCCTCCATGCATGAAGAAGAAAGCTTCGGACAAAGTCATTCTTGCATCTGACCTTTGGCCTTTTAAAATGTGACTTGACCTTTGACCTAGGGACCTGGTTCTTGCGCATGACACCCGCCTCTTGTGGTGAACATTTGTGCAAAGTTATAAACAAAATCCCTCTATGCATGAAGAAGAAAAAGCTCCGGACAAGGTTTTCATTCTTGTATCCGTTGACTTCTAAGTGTGACCTTGACCTTAGACCTAGGACCTGGTTTCTTGTGCAGGACACTCCGCCTCGTGGTGTGAACATTTGTGCCAAGTTATATCAAAATCCCTCCATGCTGAAAAGATATGCTCGGGGCAAAGTTTTCTTTCTTGTATCCGTTGACCTCTAAGTGTGACCTTGACCTTAGACCTAGGGACCTGGTTCTTGCGCATGACACTCCGTCTCATGCATGATGATGAACAATTGTGCCAAGTTTCATCAAAATCCCTCCATGCATGAAGAAGATATGCTCCGGACAAAGTCATTCTTGAATTTGACCTTTGACCTCTAAGTGTGACCTTGACCTTAGACCTAGGGACCTGGTTTTTGCGCATGACACTCCGTCTCAAGATGGTGAACAACTGTGCCAAGTTTCATCAAAATCCCTTCATGCATGTAGAAGATATGCTCCGGACAAAGTCTGTGGACGCCGCCCGCCCACCCACCCACCCGCCCGCCCGCCAGGGGCGTTACCATAATACGTCCCGTTTTTCAAACGGGCGTATAAAAATCTTAACACAAACACTGCTGTTGCTTTTCAAAGTGCAGGATAAAACTGATGCAAAAATTACAAAACCTACAATATATTAACTGAAAGCTAAGTGACTTAGTGACAGTGGTATAATTGCACTTTGTCCCTGTTTCACTAATGAAGGTATTCTATCAAAATTTCTTAGATTGCAGAAGGGTATGTTTACAGGTCATGAAGACAAATCATCCAAAATCAATATCAGTACTAGTTTATTTCAGCTCAATTATGATGAAAGCTTGAAGCTTGTTCTAATCACTTTTGACTCTGTTCCCTGAAAGCCAGTACTGGTGTCATGTGAGAAGGTGGGTCCTGACCTTAGCATAAACTGGCAGAAATCACTACTGTTGTAGACATACTTCATATAAAAGGTGTCCAAGGTTATAATTCCTGCATAATTACAGCGTCTATATATTATATTGTGAATTAAGCTAAATTGGATTCAAACAGTCTTTTATAGGTGTGCTCATGGTGACCCACTTTTTTCTACCTTATTCTAAATGTCCTACGTAGGTTCAAGCATTTCTTTATTTAAAAAATTCAGTCAGTTGTTCATAGGCTAAATAATGTAAACATATATTATTATTTCTTTAATCTAACATACATAAGACGTCCTTTAAAGAAACAGACATAAAACAAACAAAATAATCTTTTAACATAATCTGTACAAGCTGTTTTTACTTACGTTATGCTGGAGACCATCAAAAGCTTTCAGCATCTTTGCATCTTTGTTGTACTGTGTGAGTGCAGTGCCAAGTCCTTCCTTGAAACCAGCTTCTAGCTACAATACAGACGAACTAGTTGGCAACTTTTATCATAGAAACTAGGAATAATGTAATGATAAACTAAACAGTCACCTATGCAATGGGATATAATGCACACATTTTGACTTATTTTTTTATATATCAAAATCTTGTGTCCCTTGGTTTTGTTTGAAGTCATACTGACACAGACTGAATTGTGACTGAAAAAGACCCCTGGTGCACAACCTTGCAACCTCTTAGACACAAGCAGACACCAACCAACCTTAGTCAAACCAGTTGAACAGCTTCCTTACATGATGACCTGATCAGAGCTCCAACACACAGAGATGTAGGGCAAGTGATCCTTAACTACTAGTCAATGAAATGTAAGATTACAATGACAGTTAGTCTATGGTTCAGTTTGTACTAACTTATTTAAGTTTGACTTGACTGAAAGCTTTATTCTTACTCAAATCCCTGTGAAGTTAAACCAGTACTGGTGTCATACAAGATGGTAAGACTGTAACCCCATTGTGTGTCATTAGACATAATTTAACAAGAGGGCCATGAAGGCCCTGTATCGCTCACCTGAGTACCATTGCTCAAAATGATATGATCAAGTTTTGACATAGAGCACATAGGCATACACATTAAATATCATCAGGATAAACATTTTCTTGTAACAGTCCCTTTTGACCTAGTCAGGGCCAATTTCCATACCAAGTTTGAGGGTCCTAGGCTCAAATGCTGCATTTTTGTACTAACATGTCTATTCCTTACCCTGGAAGACTTAAATAACATTTAAAACCAATCTCATTCGATGCTGCTGAGATAGATTAGTTTACATAAAATAAAGGGAGGTTATTTGTCATAAATTCAGTAAAAAGTTATCTAACCTGATTGTCTGAGTCCATCTGATGGCACAAACATTTCAAATCAGTATCTTCATTGGTTACTGAGATACACCCATTTTAATTCAAAACAAAGGGAGGTAATTTGACATAAAATCAGTCCATAGCTATTTACCCTGATTGCCTCAGTCCAACTAAACACAATAATGAAATTTCAAATGAGTTCTATAAATATTTACCGAGTTAAATCCATTTTTATTAAAATCAGGGGAGGTAATCATGCACTGGTATATGCATGTAGAAGATACAGAGTACAAGCCTATACAACAATATATTAGTAAAGCATTCATATTGATAAATGTTATATCAAGAGTTATCTAATATGACTATTTCTTACCATGGAAGACATAAATAATGTTTCAAACCAATTTCATTAGAAGCTGCTAAGGTGTATTTAGATAAACAAGAGGGTCATGATGACCCTGGATCGCTCACCTGAGTAATATGAGCTACATGTTTCAAGGATCAAACTCATGATAAAATATTAAGAAAGTCAGTAGGTCACATTCATGGTCAATGAAATTCAGTTTTACAATTTGTGTGCAAAACTGTGTAAGTCATCAAAATTTCAAGGCTGTATCTTAAAAAACAAGAAAGTAGGCCAGTAGGTCAAGGTCACAGTCAAGTGACATCATATTACTTGGGGTCATCAGGTAATTATAATTAAACAGTCTTGGAAATAGGATTAGATGATTTTTTAAGTATTTTTCCTATATAACTCACATAATAACTAAGTGACCCCAGGGCAGGGCCTCTTTTACCCCAGGGGCATAATTTGAATAATTTTGGTAGAGGACTACTAGACAATGCATCATACCAAATATCAAAAGCCTAGGTCGTATGGTTTCAGACAAGAAGATTTTTAAAGCATTTTCCTATATAACTCTATATAAAACTTGGGACCCCCAGGGCAGGGCCTCTTTTCACCCCAGGGGTACAATTTGAACAATTTTGGTTGAGGACCATAAGACAATGCTACAAACCAAATATCAAAGGTCTAAGTGTTGTGGTTTCAGACAAGAAGATTTTTAAACTTTTTTTCCTATATAAGTCTATGTAAAACTTGGGACCCCTGGGGCAGGGCCATATTTGACCCTAGGGGGATAACTTGAATAATCTTGGTAGAGGACCACTAGATGATGCTACATACCAAATATCAAAGCCCTAGGTGGCTTTGTATAAGAAGATTTTCAAAGTTTTCCCTATATAAATCTATATAAACCATGTGACCCCCAGGGTGGGGCCATATTTGACCCTAGGGGGATCATAAAATTGAACAATTTGGTAGAGGACCACTAGATGATGCTACACACATTTATCAAAGCCCTAGGCCCTGTGGTTTTGGACAAGAAGATTTTTGAAGTTTTTCCTTTTGGTTGCCATGGCAACCAGAGTTCTGCATGGAATTCAATTCTTTGAATAATTTTGAAAGGGGGCCACCCAAGGATCATTCCTGTGAAGTTTGGTGTAATTCTGCCCAGTGGTTTTCAAGAAAAGAATTTTTTTAGAAATTGTTGACAGACGACGCACGACTGATGAAGCATGACTGACGATGGACGACGGACATCAAGCGGTCACAATAGCTCACCTTGTCACTTCATGACAGGTGAGCTAAAAACAGAAGCTTTTCCTAATATGATGGCCTGTTGGAGATAACTGGTTTGGTAAGCCGTGACTTTAATCTTTGATCTAGTGAACCCAAAAACAATTGGCGCCATCTACTGACCACAGGATATCAGCTATAAACTATAGTTGCTTTTGACAAAGGCGCATGTCTCCCACAACTGCCTAATCATCTAGATTGGCATTTCTTCTCCATTATGTATCTGAGTCAACTAAGCACCAAGTTCTGTATCACTGGCATCAGTATTTTCGGTAATTCAAGGGCCGATTTGGCTAGTTATCGAACCTGGCTGAGGACTTATTGTCAAACACATTTTGTTTAAGTTTGGTGAAGATCAGATGAGAACTGTTTGACTTAAGAGTGCGGACAAGATTTGTGACAGACTGACGGACACACACACACACAGGAGTAAATCAATATGTCTCCCACCACAGTGGTGTGGGAGACATAATGATTTTAATGTGCCAGTCCAAGTGTTCTTCAGTGATTGGTGAGAAACCACTTTCAGACTAAAAGGCCACTGTCACCTTGACCTATTCATTACAGTACCTGGAAACAAAAGGGGTCCCCTACAAACAAAATGCAAAAATCTTGTGAGTTTTGGGGTTGCAGACTCAAAGAATTCTCCACCTATTGTGTGGAGTACAGTAAAACACAGATTACTCAATGTCGCCACGGCATGAGCAAAATGCTGTCCAGGTTTCCAGCAATCCAAACCTAGAAATTATCAGGGCAATAGTCGATTGATCAAGCTGTCGATGATCTCAAGTGAGCGGCGTTTCACTGTATATGGCAAATCAGTTATTGTTTTCCAATAATTGCTTTTGCACAGTTACGCAAGACGATCCCTGGAAGATAAAAATGCAGACATTGAAGGAACCAGAATAATAAATGATTAATTACTGATTATCATTACCTTGCTTTTGTAGACAAAGCCCGCCACTCCGGCACTCAATTCAACAACAAACACCAAAACCAGGAAACATGCATACTGAAACAAAAAAAAAACAACATAGAATCAACATTTATTCCTCAGGCAAGTCTCTTTAATCCCTTACTAGTCTTTTAGTCTCACTCCTTTACTATCAATCCTTTAATCTGGGTCCTTGTGCCCACTTCTTTATCATAAATCATTTAGCCTCTTGTTTAAAATCAGTCTTTCAGCCACAGTTTATTAGCTTCAATCCTTTAACCTCAGTCCCTATGTCTCAGCCCTTTAACCTCAGTCCTTTTGTTTCACTCCTTTAGCCTCATTAGCAATAATTTCATTTAACATAACATAAACAAGAAGCTGCGTTCAATAAACGCTTGATGCCCCCGGTGGCATCCTTGTCAATACAAAGCAACCTAAGTCCAAAACGAGGTCAAGGTCAAACTGAGATCAGGTGATGTTTGAAGATGAGGAATGGTCACAGGTTACATCTGTATTAGTATCAACTCATTCTTGTAAGCGGTATTAATGCTAGACGAAACGGTCCCATTTGGTAAATTGGTTAACCAAGAGATGGCCCATATAAAGCAACCTAAGTCCAAAATGAGGTCAAGGTCAAACTGAGGTCAGGTGATGTCTGAAGATGGGGAATGGTCACAGGTTACATCTGCATTAGTATCAAGTCATTCTGGTAAGGGGTATTGATGCTAGACGAAACGGTCCCATTTGGTTAACCAAGAGATGGCCCATATAAAGCAACCTAAGTCCAAAATGAGGTCACGGTCAAGGTCAAACTGAGGTCAGGTGATGTCTGAAGATGGAGAATGGTCACAGGTTACATCTGCATTAGTATCAAGTCATTCTAGTAAGGGGTATTGATGCTAGACGAAACGGTCCCATTTGGTTAACCAAGAGATGGCCCATATAAAGCAACCTAAGTCCAAAATGAGGTCAAGGTCAAGGTCAAACTAAGGTCAGGTGATGTCTGAAGATGGAGAATGGTCACAGGTTACATCTGCATTAGTATCAAGTCATTCTAGTAAGGGGTATTGATGCTAGACGAAACGGTCCCATTTGGTTAACCTCGTACGGAGGGACGGACGAATTGATGGACGGACGGACGGACAGGACGATCACTATATGCCTCCCGCATCAGAAGATGCCGGGGGCATAAAAACTGTTGCTTACATATAGAGTTATTGGCATTCATAGAAGATCACCGCATGTCAATGACGCTATTGATGTCAGTAATTGATATATTGTCGATTAGCAATAACATGCACTACATATCAAAACATAATCTGCGAGTATGCCACAATAGTTTTCATGGTTCACTGCTAAAAGACAGACCTACACATCGTTATATTTTCATATGACAAGGTTTGTTGTTTTGATGTCAGTCGGTGATTGTCTTTGATCAGTGGTTTCTACTGTTTATGAAAGAAACGTTATTTTTGCATGTGGCCAAATGTCATCAGAGGTGAACTTTGAAGTTCTATATAATTATTCAAAACGAAACAACCCTAGAAAATATCATTTATCCATGTAATCAGAATTGAATTAGCTTACATCTTGATCTAATTTGTATAATATTATACAATGATGAATGAATTCGCAACGGACGACGTGACATTACTTCTGGATCAACCCTAGTACTCTTAATTTCATTATTTAGAATCAGTATTTTAGCATCAGTACTTTATTTTCAGTCCTTTAGCCATAATCCTTAACTCTCAATCCTTTGGCATCAATACTTTTATCTCAATCCCTCAGCACCTACACTAAATTAGGGTGAGTAGTCTCAATCCTTTATCGTCAGTACTTGAGTCTCCATCCTTTAGTTAGCATCAATACTTAGTCTCAGTCCTTCCGCATCTGTACTTTAATTTTGGTCCTTCAGCATCATTACTTCTTTCTCAACCCTTTAGCACCAGTACTGCAGTCTCAGTCATGTAGCTTCAGTGTTTTCTTCCTTTCCATTTGTTAGTCTCAGTTCTTTAGTATTTATTTAGTACTTTAGCATCAGTACTTAAGTCCCATTCCTTTAGCAGCAGTACTGCAGTCTCAGTCCTTTAGCTTCAGTGCTTTAATCTCAGTCACTTAACTTCAGTCTTTTAGCATAGTGTTTTAGCCTCAGGTCTTTAGCATTAGAACTTTATGTTCTACAAAAATCTACCCTTATCTATTATCTTTTGGTCCTTTAGTATCAGTACTTAATAAGTCTCAGTCTTTTGCATCAGAACTTTAGTCTCTGTCATTTATCTTCAGTCCTTTAAGCATTAATTTTCCCGCCAGATCAATGGTCGTTATTTGAAAATACATTTTGTTCTTTTAAGTGTAAGTGCAAGCCAGAATGGACCTTCTTTAATACAGTAATTTTTAAGTATCATATGATACCTACCTTTGGTCATCAGGTGACAGGTAATCTTAGTTCTTAACCTGGCTACCTACTTTATTCATGAACAAGTCTGCATTTTTGTAAGCAAACCCCATGTTTTCAAAGAGGATCAAATCTACTCCACAATCAACTCTTGTATAATATTTCATTTTAACTGTATTTAAAGTTTTACGAGAGAATATCCCTAACGTATACAGAAATTTAATAATAGTTTTGTTTATTCAAAAGTACTGCAACTTCTCTTCAAATTCTGAAGAAAAAAATCCCACATTCGGTTTGGTACCTTTGAACAGTATTTTCATAAAGCGGTATTCCGCAGAGACAATTGTAAGCTTGACAGTTAAAATCAATGAACGAGTCTGTAGCGAGAAAATCAAATAAAGTTTTCCCTAGAATCAACAGATTCCAGGAATCAATAATCCCTATCTGCACTAACTGTCTCGGTTACGCAATAATGTCTGGCAATTTTATTCCTGAAATAATTATATCAGATATGAAATACAAAATTAAGTAAGAAGAAATTCCGTCTGAAAAACTGTTGAAAATGTTCTTAAACCTCAAATCATGCCAGATGTGATTGATTCTGCCTTTGCGACCAGTGCAGATAAAGATCAACCTGCACATCCTAAGTCTGATCATGATCTGCACTGTTCACCACTCAGTCAGTATCTTTTTGGTATGAACCACTTTTAACAGTTTATGGTACTGTCCAGATAGAAAGATGGACATTGAGTTTATTATAGAAATTTAGCAAGGTAAGGGTTAGCTAAACTACATTCATGGTGGACTATAGTGCGTTTTGTTTGACCTGGCTGGGCGGAGTTAATCTCTGGCTTATGCAAATAAAGGTAATCTCAAACAAGATCTGTCGGAGGACAACAACGCTCGACTATTGTCAACAGCCTTGTCAATTGAATGAATATAAAAGTTGAAAAAGGGACATAATTTTGTAAAATGCAATGTAGAGTTATTGAACCTCTGCACTGCATGTCATATCATGACAGTGAACAAGTGTGTGAAGATTCAATACCAGCTTAACCAAAAACTGATGTCGAAAAAGGGGCATACTTTTGTAAAAATGCAAAGTAGAGTTATGGGACCTTCACAGTGCAAGTTAGATCATGACAGTGAACAAGTGTGTGAAGTTTCAATCCATTCCCATTAGTGGATACTGAGATATCAGCTTACATACAAAACTTAACCAAAACTGCTAAGTCGAAAAAGGGGCATAATTTTGAGCAAAAGAAAAACAAAGTAGAGTTATGGGACTTACTTAGTGCATGTCAGATCATGGCAGTGAACAAGTATGTGAAGTTTCAATCCATTCCCATTAGTGAGTACTGAGATACCAGCTTACATACAAAACCTTAACCAAAAGTTTTTAAGTCAAACAAGGGTGCAGAATGTCACAATATACGCCCGTCACAGCAAATTTGTTTACACTAGCACCTGTATTTGCAAATAGAATTTTAATTTTCTAGTTGTTTACAATGTTGTTTTTTTTAGAAATTATTGTAATTCTTTTATTTTTCTAAGTCCACAAAAAAAATCCTTACCAGGTAGAGATACCTTAAAATACACCCAAAATTTGAAAGTAATATCAATGTTGTACCACAGAAAAGTGGTCTTGGTTTTTCCCTACGGTCAATTATAAAAAAGTTACAACGTAAGTTATTTATAGTAACAACTAAGGGAAGTTAATCTTTAAAGAGAAAAAAAAAAAAAAAAAAAAAAAACAAAAAACAAAAAATCGAAAAAAAAAAATTACAAGTCCACACAAAAATCCTTACTAGGTAGAGATAGCTCAAAATACACCTCAGAATTGGATGTAACATGCATGTTGTACTACAGAAAAGTGGTCTCGATTTTTCCCTACGACTTGTAATGAAAAAGTTACAATATAAGCTATTTATAGTAACAGCAAAGGGAAGTAATTCAAAAGAAGGGACCAGTGCATGACACTCCGTCTCATGATGGTGTACAATTGTGCCAAGTTACATCAAAATCCCTACATGCATGAAGAAGAAATGCTCCAGACAAAGTCATTCTTGTATCTGACCTTTGACCTTTAAGTGTGACCTTGACCTTAGACCGAGGGACCTGGTTCTTGCGCATGACACTCCGTCTCATGCTTGTGAACATTTGTGCCAAGTTGTATCAAAATCCCTCAATGCATGAAGAAGAAATGCTCCGGACAAAGTTTTCATTCTTGTATCCTTTGACCTCTAAGTGTGACCTTGACCTTACCCCTAGGGACCTGGTTCTTGCGCATGACACTCCGTCTCATGATGGTGAACAATTTTGCCAAGCTACATCAAAGTCCTTTCATGCATGAAGAAGATATGCTCCGGACAAAGTTTTCATTCTTGTATCCTTTGACCTCTAAGTGTGACCTTGACCTTAGACCTAGGAACCTGGTTCTTGCGCACGACACTCCCTCTCATTATGGTGAACAACTGTGCCAAGCTACATCAAAATCATTCCATGCATGAAGAAGATATGCTCCGGACAAAGTCATTCTTGAATTTTTCATTCTTGTATCCTTTGACCTCTAAGTGTGACCTTGACCTTAGACCTAGGGACCTGGTTTTTGCGCATGACACTCCGTCTCATGATGATGAACAATTGTGCCAACTTTCATCAAAATCCCTCCATACATGAAGAAGATATGCTCCGGACAAAGTCATTCTTGAATTTGACCTTTGACCTCTAAGTGTGACCTTGACCTTAGACCTAGGGACCTGGTTCTTGCGCATGACACTCCGTCTCATGATGGTGAACAACTGTGCCAAGTTTCATCAAAATCCCTCCATGCATGTAGAAGATATGCTCCGGACAAGGTCTGTGGACGCCGCCCGCCCGCCAGGGGCGTTCCCATAATACGTCCCGTTTGTCAAACGGGCGTATAAAAAGGGGCATAATTTTGTAAAAAAGCAAAATAGAGTTATGAAACCTGTGCAATGTAAGTCAGTTTATCACAGTGAATTAATAAGTGTGTGAAGTTTCGATCCATTCCCACAAGTGGTTACTGAGATACCAGCTTACATACAAAACCTTAACCAAAAATTTTTAAGTCTAAAAACAAATGAAAAAGGGGCATAATTTTGTAAAAAAAAAAAACAGAGTTATGAAACCTAATCGATGTAAGTCAGTTTATCACAGTGAATAAGTGTGTGAAGTTTCAATCCATTCCCACAAGTTGCTACTGAGATACCAGCTTACATAAAAAATCTTAACCAAATCTGGACGCCAACGTGGAGGTAGACGCATGGGCGAGTCCAATAGCTCTACTATTCTATGAATAGTTAAGCTAAAACCAAGCAAAATAGGTAGAGCTATGAACAGTGGTTACAGTGTAAGGTAGATGGCAAGTGAGTAAGAAATCAGGTTGCCGATTATGCTACATATCCTGCACAATAATGCAGTGGACCGTCGCAAAACCACGCCCTGACAGGTCGATTAAAATGGACTATAATTTTCATTGATTTGGTGGTACAAAGTCAATCAATGAAATTAATTCCCAATAAAGATATAAAACTCCCATACATTTCATGTACAAAAGTCAAAAACCACAAATTTACATCCTCACAAAATAGCTGTTTAGGTAAAAAAATTAGTCCACAAAATTAAATAACTTTACAGCAAAACAGCCTAAGCATGTCGAGGTTTTCTCTAAATCATGTTAAATGTCAATGAACTAAATCTGATGAAGAAATAAGACAACTTATTCTGGTTAGTTTAGTTTTGCTGTAGGTTTGATAATTAAAATGAGGTTGATGACTTCTGAGCAAAGTGGTAGAGACAAAATGTAGTGGATTTGTGCCTGGGTTAAAGTAAGTAGAAAATTGCTAGCTTACATATAAATTAAAGCTTTACCAAAATGTTCTAGGGTGAAAAGGGGGCATAATTCTGTAAACCGTAAGTCAGAGAAATGAGGCCTGATTCAGAACTGTTGTTTCATGATGCTGTAGACTTTGCCTCCAAATCATAATCATGAAAATGATTGCTCCGGAGTAACATGTATATGTAGATGATGGGCGGGTATGACATTTAAAGTGGGTAGCAGCTTGAAGGAAGATAGTAGAGGGTCATCCAAGGAACATTAAATTTTGTGTAAAATTACTTTGAATTGGGTCAGCAGGTTCAGGAATTTTCCAAAAAGCCATATGAAAAAAACTCGCCCCATCCCTAGGCAGCCATGTTTTTAACAAATCATCATGTCTGGAAAGAATCTGGTAGACGGTCACAAAAGAACATTATTTTGGAATCTAGATTGTGGTCTGAGAGGAGAAAACTCAAAATCCTCCATACAGCCATTATAGAGAAAACTAGCCCCACCTCTTGACCTTTCAGTCTCTTTAAACAATTGATCTACAGTTCATTGTGTTTGTGAAATTAGAAAATGGGGGTTTTCGTATGTTGTCTCGTTCATTAAATAATCTACAGTTTATTGAAGGTCTCCGGCAAACAAAAATTATCTAGAACAAATTGCTTCTAAATATGTGCATCCTCCAGGGAGGGCTTCCAACAGATAATTTAATCAAAGTTTCAATATTGGAATACACACCACAAGCCTTTATCAATTTCAGTATACACACAATAGTTTTACTGGGACTGTTCTGACTTCACATATGATAAAAGTCTGTATAAATCATTTCAAAATGTGAGCTACTGGCAATTTGCTGGGATCCATTTTCAAAATGGTGCCTAAGTTTGTCTACTGGTTATACAATATACCAGGGTTTAGATTCAAGCTTCCTTATTAATCTCTTGCTAAGTTATTCAGGTGAAAGGTTTAATCTGCTAATTGAGAGCAAATTAAATTTTTAGGCTCTAGTGTTCTTTCCTTGACTAATCACATTTCAGAATGCTATATGAGTCATTAATGGAAGTAAACCTCTGATACATGTCTTGTGTGCATGCTATATTCCACTGACAAGTACCTTAAGTGTTATTTTTTCTAATCTATGCTATTTAAACATGAAACTTTGACATACATTTTTTCAGTTCAAAAGGTTTAAATATTTGTAAAAAAATAGTCAAATAAATTGAATAATCAAATGTGTTTCACTACTCTGATATATGCCGAAGTCCAGAAGTATCCTTGAGCTGACACACTGATCCAGAGGGCTAAGATACTTTCAATTTCAAACTGTACTGAAAGCCCCGGGTTTGAATCCTGGCTACTTCCATTGTAGTGTGTTCTTGGGCAGTGCATTTTTCCATGAATGCCTCATCAGAACCAGCAGCAAATTAGTATTTAGTATTTTTAACCTTTAGCCTGCTGGCAGCAAGCGACTCCGTCTTTGCAACCAGTGCAGACCAAGATCAGCCTGCACATCTGTGAATACCCCTTCAAAAGATAAATTATATTACCCAAAATTGAATAATGAACCTTAAGATAGGTTTGCTCAAAAGCTCTATATAGTAACAAAGCGTATGTTATTTCTGCACTCACTTATTTCTGGAAAATTCTATTTCCTGATCATAGAGTCACATTGTATCTAGACTTTCAAGTAATGAACATTATTCATGGAATGAGACATACTGTATTGTGGCACCCAGACAATATCAATCAGATTCAACAATAAAGGCTTCATCACTTTTTCCTAATCAATATCCCTGTATGTGAACATCAGATCATACGATTCTGCAACTTTGCACAACATTCTATGTCTGCTAGAAATATGGTCAGGTCTTCAGGGATGTAGACGCTACTGCTACAGTGACTTGATCAAGTTTTCTGTCAAAAATTCCATTATTGAAAAGACGCTTAAATAGTAAACATATAAAAAAACAATTTTGCAAAGTATTCTTGTACCGGTAATTTAGGAAAACAATTCAAAGAGAATCACAGTGCTTGATACTGTTTTGGTTTTATCTAAAGGCCAGGTACACATTTTTATCAAACCTGTAAAACTAGCATTGCAGTGCAACCCCACTGACTCCCTAACTATATGATCAACTAATAGACTTTTATTACTCTCAATTTCCTGGGGAAAACCCAGTCCTGGGGTCATGAAACAGAAAGGCTGTACCTATTTAAGCTATATACACCTAATCATATGAACGTTAGTCATTTATGCAGTGTGTATAGATAGTTTCAACAGTGTACCACTGAATTATAAACAAGGAAGTTACCAATACCTTTTGTTATCAAACTGGAATATGAAGTGCACTCATTATATTGAACAACATACATTTTTGTATACATACTAGGTGCAGATAATACTATATTTCATTTTAAAGGCGGTTAATCAGATCTGTTCAACTTTATTATCAGATTCTGATCATTTACACTGCTTTATTTAAGTTAGATTGTCACTTGGGGCATTATTCTGAAAGTATATTTGTACACACAGTTTCAAAACTTGTCTTTTTTGTTCAGATTGCTGAAACAGAATTTACAACTAGAAATGTGTCCATGGGACACAGATGCCCCCACTACATGACATTAAAATGATAATTTTTTCCCAGGTCAGGGGCCATAGCTCCTACAATACTGAATGAATCCAGACGCGAAACCCCAGGTGCACAACTGCACATGCTGACCAACATTCCTGTAAACTTTGGTGACTCTAGGTCAAATACTTTTGGAGAAACGCGCGACACAACATAAAAATGACCAATTTTTAACTAAATCAGGGGCCATAACTCCTATATGACTGAATGAATCTGGACGCGAAACCCCAGGTGCACAACTGCACATGCTGATCAACATTCCTGTAAACTTTGGTGACTCTAAGTCAAATACTTCTGGAGCTACGCACGACACAACATTAAAATGACAATTTTTTAACTAAGTCAGGGGCCATAACTCCTACACGAATGAATGAATCCGGACGCGAAACCCCAGGTGCACAACTGCACATGCTGACCAACATTCCTGTAAACTTTGGTGACTCCAGGTCAAATACTTTTGGAGCTATGCGCGACACAACATTAAAATGACCAATTTTTTACTAAGTCAGGGGCCATAACTCCTGCAGGACTGGATAAATCCGGACGCGAAACCCCAGGTGCACAACTACTTATTTTTTTTTTTTTATTTAACGTCGCACCGACATATGATAGGTCATATGGCGACTTTCCAGCTTTAATGGTGGAAGAAGACCCCAGGTGCCCCCCGTGCATTATTTCATCACGAGCGGGCACCTGGGTAGAACCACCGACCTTCCGTAAGCCAGCTGGATGGCTTCTTCACATGAAGAATTCAACGCCCCGAGCGAGGCTCGAACCCACATCGATGAGGGGCAAGTGATTTGAAGTCAGCGACTTTAACCACTCGGCCACGGAGGCTCAAATACTTTTGGAGCTAGGCGCGACACAACACTAAAATGTCCAATTTTTGCGAAGTCAGGGGCCATAACTCCTACATGACTGAATGAATCCGGACACGAAACCCCAGGTGCAAAACTACACATGCTGACCAACATTCCTGTAAAGTTTTGTGACTCTACGTCAAATACTTTTGGAGCTAGGCATGACACAACATTCTCGGAAGGACGGACGAACGGACAAGGGCAAATCTATATGCCCCCCCCCCCAAAAGTGGGGGCATAAAAAGTGAAAAATGTCACTAAATCATTAATGTTGGTTAAATGTGACAGACCAACTTTAACGATTAATTTACTTACATGTACATGCTCAGATTTTTACAAGATAGGAAATTTGGCCCTTTCTATTCAACAAGGAAGAAGAACTGTTCTTTCAACTTCAACTTTTTAATATTTTTAACTTTTGACAATTTTCCTATCATACAGGTTTCTGTATTTCTCATTCAGCACGGATTGTAAAACAAGCTCAAAAAGGTAGCAATTTTGTTATTAATCCGAACAGTCCTTTCTAGATTAAATTGTTGACAGATATTTCTATTTTTAGCTCAAGAAAACCATCCAAGGAACATCCCTGCCAAAACAACTTCAATCAAACAGTGTTGAAGGAGATTAGTTAGATTAGGTTTAAGAAGTGTGGATGGATGGACAACTGACAGACAGGTAACGCAAGAGTCACTTTCACTGATCACAAAAGTTTGCCAATAGCATACACTGTGCTCAGGTGAGCTTAAAACACTGTTAAAAGTATTTACCATGTAGAGAAGTACTGAATGTCCTTTAAATGTACAGCAACACCCAAACGAGCCGACAAGAACGATGACAGCTCCGACACCAATCAGAATGTAAGGTGCCTCCTTATAGTAGACTGTTGACAGTTCCATGTAGATATATAACTCTACCTTCGCCCATATTCCTAGAGCTAGAATAGCGATTCCAGAAATCTGAAGAAAAAAAAAATATTCTGCAATGAAAAAATAAAAGAACTTTAGGCAATGATTACAGTTCTTTTGTTCTTGTAACAAAAATGCTGTTAAAGTAATGGACTTGTAATGACACCATATGATTACGTATTTTCGTTTGGCAATTCGGCATTCTTCAGACATAAAGTAGTTGAACATGCTAATAATTGCGTAAAAATTGGAAAATGCTGAAATGGTATACAGAGAGTATGTAATTTGCTGACTGTCATAACAGGTCAACTACCTTAACCTTCACCCTACTAAATTCCTAAAATGGACTGGTCCATCTTTCAATCTGGCCAGTACCACTTGTTTACCAAAGGGGTGTTTGCTGAAAATTTACTGACTGAATAGCGAACAGTGCAGACCATGATCAGACTGCACGGATGTGCAGGCTGATCTTGGTCTGCACTGGTTACATAGCAAAACCACTTGCCGCCAGCAGGCTAAAGGTTAATTCACTTACATATATTAAATATCAACAATGGCATTTTATTCCAATTTTTTGGTAAAGCAATCTGCAGGAATCATAGAATTGCAACTTCTGCTACTAAGTTTGATGTCATGCTTCTTTTCAAGACATAAAAGTTATCAGAATTCATACTGTCATACCCATCATATGATTAGTATCAATTTGAATTGTTCAACTGAAAACTGAAATATCGCAAGAAATAATAAAGAAAATATCACTAGTCTGTCTGACTATCAACATTAAAAAACTTTCCTTGTCCACACCAAAATCGGTGCAAATTTTTAAAAACAAAAATCTACTTGTCAGCAACATAACTCAAAATTGGGGACAAGAGTTAGTTTTGAGCTTAAACTGTTTTGCAACTTTGCAAACTTGACTCATGAAAGTTAGTCTTTTACCTTTAAATCAGAAAGTCAGCATAAAAAAATTAAAATGTCAACCGAGTCATTATGTTTAACTATCTATTCAGCAAATTCTTTAACCAAATCAACATTCCTAGGAAAGTAGTGGTGTGGCAGAAAAAATGGTATGGCATACAATAGTTCTTTAGTGTCCTGAGCTAGCTAATTTTCAACCACACTCTCCACTGTTTTCCAATACATGTATTTATGTAGGAAAAAAAAATTACTAATTTAGCCGGAGATCATAAAGAAGTGAATTTCATCATTAAGAAATTGCATTTTGATAAAACGTCCCCTAGTAATTTTCTTCTATGGTTAAGATATTTCAGTCATGCTGCTTTTTCATGGATTTGTGCCTGCAACAGTCAAATTGGGATGTGCACATTTGACAGACTTTATCAGTGTGTACATACCACGTGGTTTGTGACGTCATTTTCGGGTATTACAGCAAGAAAATTTATAAACAAAGCCTTCGATACAGAACTTAAAAACACCGTAAGTATTTCATTTTTTAACCGATTTGAACAATTCTTTGACGAGGCTCAAGCCCAAATAACGAGCTATAAACACAAGGCAATGTTTTTCTGAAATTCTAAGCAGTTTTTACAAAGGTCCGTTCCAACCCTGAAAATCGGCGAATTCAACGAGGGTAATACGGCAAGAAAAACACGTGTTTTACAAAATAATGCAGGACTGCTTTCCTTTCTGGGTAGGAACGGACCTTTGCAAAAACTGCTTAGAATTTCAGGAAAAACTTTGTCTTAAGTTTATAGCCCACTATCTTGGCTTGAGCCTCGTAAAAACGTTATTAAAATCGGTGAAAAAATGAAATACTTACGGTGTTTTTAAGTTCTGAATCGACGGATTGTTTATTAATTTTCTTGCCGTAATACCCGAAAATGATGTCACAAAGCACGTGGTATGTACACACTGTTTATGCACTGACATTTTTATGTCAGTTACTGATAAAAACTTTTACAAATCTCTGTAATGGCATATGCTGCAAAATGTTTACCTACAATAGTTCATGTTCTTTACACTGTTACCTCTCACTTTCTCACTGATTGCCTTTTTATCTAGACTGGTTTTAGACAACTTTTGCAAAACTATCCTCCTCATCAAACGTTTATACCTAACTGACAGTTCTATAACTTTTGAAGCTACTGTGAACTTACATGACAAAATGAAGGGAATTCTATTAAGAAATTGATAAATTTGCTCCTCCATATTTATCAATAACATTTACTTACTAGTCAGCCACCCACCACACAGATACTTGGGAACCAGCTTTTTAGCCACTCTGCACTTATACAGCATCAAAAGTGCATTAATTTACTTGACAAGAGACAAACTCATCTGTATTTCACAGTGATTTTTTTTCTATTTTCTACAGCCGAATACAAGCTGTTTTCCCTAGCCAAAAAACGCTATATTGTCCCCTAAAATTGATATATTTTCCCTTAAAGAAGGTCAAGGTAATGGAAATACATAATAGTGAATAATTTCAGTAAAAATGGTGTTTATACTTTTTAACCCTAATTACCCCCATGTTTATTCAAATTCCCAACGCACCCAGCTGTTATGGACTGTAAATATGTCACATTAACTACATTTACTTCTCTACAGGTGCCAAATTCATAAGGACATCAGTTCTTGCAAATAGGTACTTTGCCCATTATCATGAAGATCACATGATTTGGATTTCCCTTTTTGGGGGTTTATCCCCCTGTAAAGCCAGAGGTTATTTTGAAATCTTTAAAATACTGTAAATCAAATAGCACACTCAAACAGCAGGCCTTACTGGCCTACTAGTAGTACTTAAGAGTTAAGTTCTTAAGCTTTCGGTCAAGAGCAGCAGGTCTTTCACAGGTTTAACTTCATGTTGTACTGCTACATGTAATTTTGTATAACCCTATCTCTTATTTTACAGCTTGCTTACTATATGTTTTAACTGTTTATCTTTGTTATATATAGTCAGTTAAAAAGCGCCTGTCACTTATGTTGTATTGTTTCTCTGTCTTGCCGACTTAAAATAAAATTTATCTTATCTTAGAATCAAGCTTTTATATGGTAATGAGTGTATACTTTTACATTAAGAGATAAATATCATATGAGCCGTGAGTAGTGAATGGTTTTGTTGTAGGTCTAATCAATTTTTTTAAATGTAAAATCAATAAATTTTCAAGTTAGCTTGCTCTGATGCTTTGCCTTGTTTCATGTTATGTGTTAAATGTCTTACATGTACATTCTAACAGATTCCCAGAACAATATGTGTACATTTAAAACAAAACAAGATGAAAAAGAAAAGATCTGTCAAAATTTCATAATACAGTAAACAACATACTACAGTTAATGTACATGAACATAAACTTGGAACTAAAATAAAAACATGTATGATCAAAATTATCTTTAACTCATGAACACAATATTTTACATTTTGCATCAATATTCTGGTGCTACAATGGCACTTGCCTTACTCATTCGACTTATCGGGATGACTTATTTTATGATCTGATATTTTTTAGTTCTACTCTAAGCCTAACCCGTATCTGCATTTTACTGTTAGGAAAACAAAGATATTAAAAAATCCAAAAAAGTCATAATATACTGGTCAGACTTACTTGCTATCATTTATAAATTAGACATTAATATTCATGTAGAAATTTCAAATGAGTTAAATATAACTCATAATTTGAAATATTAAGAGACTTAAATCTTCGAAAATATGAAGTGCGTACCCTGACACCGGTTTCAGTACACATCAGACTGTGATAACACTTAATTGCAGAAACATAACACAAAATAAACATTCATAAAATGTCAGCAAGAAAAGTTTATACTGTAATGTCAACACTAATTTATTATCAAAGATGTAATCATTGCAAATACTTTTACATGTACCAGAAAAATTTCCCAACAGATTTCTATTGGGGATTTCCTAACAAAAATATGCAGAATAAGTTTGGACATGATGGGACAGCGACAGTCAAAAGTTATCACGCTGTCCTGAAACGTCCTATTATTAGGACTATGTCATTATGGCACAAGTCAACTATAAAAATGTTTATTTGAATTTTTAATCAGGATGTATTTTGAAAAGTTTATCCTTTATTCCTTTAAATTTTATAACTGCGATGCCATGGCTGTTGTTTTTTTTTTAAAAATACATTTATAAGCTATTTTTAATTAATTATCAACTGAGTGCAATCCAGTGACAGTGTAGGAGTCTGAAATTCTATCAATAAGACCATAGAAGTCTATCTTTACAAAAAATGCCCCCTATATATATAAAATAAACACCAGGAATGAAACGTCAAAAACCCAGGGTCCCCTGCAAATACGAACAGAACACAGGGTGATTGGAATTTAGTGAGTGTGGTGATTTTTTTTGTTTCTTTGTTTTGGGTTTAACGCCGTTTTTCAACAGTATCTCAGTCATGTAACAGCAGGCAGTTAACCTAACCAGTGTTCCTGGATTCTGTACCAGTACAAACCTGTTCTCCACAAGTAACTGCCAACTTCCCCACATGAATCAGAGGTGGAGGACTAATGATTTCAGACATAATGTCGTTTATCAAATAGTCACGGAGAACATACGCCCCGCCCGAGGATCGAACTCACGACCCCGCGATCCGCTCTACCTACTGAGCTAAGCTGGCCGGTCGCGAGTGTGGTGAAGAAATAACATTAAAATACACCTACCACACTTGATAGGGTTTAAATCTGATACACTTTAAGAGAGTGATCAGACATTTTCTGAGATTTTCAGCTGTCGCTAAAGTCGTTTCTCTCTTTTGCAGTTCTCAAAATTGCACATTTATAAAGGTAAATATCAAAAACATTGGTCTCGAATATTACACTAAAATGTATCGGATATTAGAGAGTCAGTATTTCAGTAACTTTGGTATATTTTTAGGGCAAAATGTTATAGTCAAGGTCGGAAATTTGCCGTGATTATAGAAAAAGCATCAAAGAAAGAGACAATCATGATTATCTTTAAGTAGTTGTTAGGCAATTGTCTTTTCCTGAAATGTTTTGTAATATTCGATACAAATGTTTTCTTTGAATCTTTCAAAATTTTCTTCATTGTTCATGGTTTTGTAAATTTATTTGTTGCCATATTCAATTTTGAGGTACTGCCAATTGCTGCATTAGTGTAAGCCAAATAAACATTAGTTTTAGTATTGCCATAGCAGGGTTTTCCTTGACACACATTTTTGTGCGTTTAAGCACACTGATTTTCAAAATGACCCTCAAAATAATTCTGAATGCGTCATTGTTGACGCAACTCAACTACCGGCCGAAATTACGATGACACGAATTTTCGTACCCAATATTGTAAGTAAGTACAGATTCGCGCGTAGGTACAAAGCAGTAAAGGTAGACTGCATTCTAGGTTTAATTATCGGCTCAATATCGATGTCTCTTTATATGGTAAACCATTCAACAAAATGGTGCATCAACAAAAGATTACGTTTTTCATGTCATCTGCATGTAGGAAAACCCCGTTGAAAGGTCCTTGACCGAAAATGTAAACATTCATATATCAGTCAGGGGTGTAACTGTTTAAAGTTATCGCAGTTTATAACCCATTAGAGTTACTGCTTATACTTTCATAACTTGTTTCAGTTATCATAAAATATTACAAAGCTCTCCTGTGCCAATTCCTCATTATGAATGAGACTAATGCAATTATTTCCTGAATCCTTGAACTTTTATCTTTCCAGCTATGCAGCAAATTTTTTTACGCAAAGCTGATAAAGTTTTACGCAGAAGTTTTAAAGCTATAAAACTCTTAACATCCCATTATGCTTATCAGATCTTGATCAGACTAAAAGAGAATTTGATTTGTCACAGTTTGCTACTAATTACACATTAAAGGTCACTTTGTGAGAACAGCTAAACAACTTTTTTTGAATAACTTACCTGAGTTAACTATACTTTTATAACTAATAAAGGTTATAAAATGCTTGAAAAAAATAACTGAAATAAGTTACATAACTTGAAACAGTTACACCCCTGACTGTATATATCATATGTCATCACTCTGAAGTGAAATGGGCCATTTTACAAAGATTCAAAACAATCCTTTCGTATCGGGCTGCGAAAAGTTTTGCAACACTATTGTACACTTAACATGTTAAGTTAGGCAAAAATTCTTCACGAAACTTAATTGTTGAAAGATCCCTCCGTCACGCAGATCTATGCAGTTGCAATTACTGTCTGATTCCAAAAAATTGTAAAAAATTAATTTGTTGATGTACTAGTATTTCTTTTTGTTCTTTAGTAATCTTTACAGTACATTGCAAGTTAATTTATGATAAACACACTGTTTTCTTTTGGATTTTTTAATACAGATTTCAAAACCATTTTATTCATTTTTTGAACTTAAAAAAATGACCCCTTGAAATTGAAAATGACCCCCAAAGTCAAACATGAAGGGGTCATAATGACCCCCTATCAAAATTTCCAAGGGAAAACCCTGCCATAGTATCATTTAAAACCTATAAATTATTTTATTCACTACATTTTATTGTTAAAAAATGCTAGTACAGACAAAGCATTTCTTTGGTGTTCAAAATATTGTGGAACCACATATTTGTATATGTAAACTAAATTTTAAAACAAAAATAAAGTAGTTTGTGCAATTTGCTTTCATGTTATACTACCGAAAATCCCAAATAATTTGAGAAATTCATGAGTGTCAGCGACAGTAACCAGGTCTAGGAAAGTGGTATATTTACAGATTATCTGTAAATTTACAGATAATCTATAATTTTACAGATTTTTCGATCTGTAAATTTACAGATCAAATGTTTGAAAACTGCTAAAATCTTACTTGGACTCAAAATCGCAGCTTGAAATTAATCGATTTATTTATGGTACGCATAAACAAAGAAGTATAAAATACACAGAATGGTAACTGGCTGTAATCTCGCGTGAGCTCGTGTCATAGCGTGATTCGGCGTTATCTTACTAAAAACAAACATCAGCGAGCATGGAGTTACAATGTGTACCTTTAAAACTACATTTAAAATACACGTTAGCTTCTAAAACAAAATTAGTTTAATGAGAAATGGTACACGTTTTTTTTTTTGCCATCGAAAGAAGCGTGGTCATACGGTGATAATTATTTTACCGATGAATAATTGCTTTCGCAAACAAAATGGCGCGTGGAGAAAGCGCCACTTCCGGTAAACGAGATCTCGTTTTTTTGTCACGGGAGGTTGGCGAGATTTGCTCTATATGCCTTTCAAGTTGCCAATCTATTTATTTATTATAGCTCTTTGGCATAAATAAAGGTCAATTGTAACTTTCAGTCATTTCTGTTGACTTTGATTTTTTTGAAAATGCCAAAAATTCAAAGTCAATAAAAATGGCTGAAACTCACAAATGATGTTAATTTGTGCATACTGTAAATAAACCAATTAATTTTAAACTGCGGTTTTGGGAATAAATGTAATTTTATCAATTTTCATACACACAATCTGTAAATTTACAGATTGAAAAATCTGTAAATTTATAAATTTACAGATAATCTGTAAATATACCACTTTCCTAGACCTGGTAACGTTGTGTAGGCCTATTCAAGTCTCAACACTCACCCAAAAAATAAAGTTGAATATCGTCAAAATAGTTTTAGTCAGTGCCACTGCTGGTCCAGACGATAAAGTGGAACTAATCCTTCCTCCAGCCATATTTAAATTCCGATAACAAAGTTTAAATCTCTCAAAATATGGATAAGTTTCCCAGGTTTTCAACAGCTGTCAGCTTCTGAATCCTACCAGCGGTGAACTGTATAATTTACACGTCGTTATAATCATACTATTAGTTAAGGTTGAATACTACTACTATTATTATTATTATTATTATTATTATTCGTTCTTGTTATGAACATGTAGAAATAGCTTTTAAACAAAATACATCTACCCTTTAAATATTGCTAATGTGTCAAAACAAACCATTTTTTAGTCATACATATAGACCAGACAGTAGTGTCTGCTTTAGTCTGTGTAATAACAAAGGCGTAATAATGGTTCTGGTAACTCCCTATAACACTCAGTATTCAAAGGGCTGTACCAGAATTAAAATAAGCCTAGGTATGTATCTGTCCCTGGATACCAGTTTTGTTGTACAGGAGCTTTGTAGCTCAAGTTTTCTGTTGATCATATATATGCGATGTTAAATAAAGCTTAAATGTTCTTTAGTTTTGGACTGTACCATAGCCACATCTCTTTTATATATAGTGTGGACGCATTGGTCGAGAGGGCTAAGACGCTTTCCTACAGTAGTGAAGGCCCCTGGTTCGAATCCTGGCTACTCCCATTGCGATGTGTCTTTGGGCAAGGATCTTTATCACGATTGCCTCAGTCGACCCAGCTGTAAATGGGTACCAGCAAATTGCTGGGGGTGAGGTATACTATAATTGGTTTTAACCGTTCTTAATATAGGGTCGCAGAAAAGCTCTATTGAGCTTATGTTAATTGTTTCACCAAGCGACGGTAAATAAAACTTATCTTTACCTTTACCTTTTGACAGCATATGGACAGCTGTGAATATAATTACTCTACTGGAAAGAGTCATCGGGTGGAACTACAAATTAATACTGTTGATGTTGTGATTGGCTTGCCTGCTAGAAATTAACAACAGCACAACAACATGATCTGTCGTATTGAGCTTCAAAAATATTCTTCGTTTCCGGTAATGCCTAAAAAATTCTTTGTTTTCGGTAACATGCTCAAAAAGATTAGGGTAGGTAGGTCGGAAATTTTATTTTTCGGATTTTTTTTATATTAAGAGTGACCATGGAGACTTTTCGGAAATTATTTTTGTGTCAAAAATGAATACAAATAAGGGGTGATGCCTTTAGAGCACCAGTAAGTTGATTTCTAACATCACTGGCCATGTTTAAAGCATAAAAAGTGCAGTTTTGCAACTTTTTGCTAAAATCTGAAAACAATATTCTCCAAGGCCATAAAAACATTTAGGATCGGGCCAAAAATTTAGGGTAGGTCGGGATACTGGAAACAAACATTTTTTTTACGCCCAAACACTTGCTCAGTGCAATTCTTTGTCATTAATGTAAACACTTCTGGACAGTTTGACGAGGGACTGCCGTTTTTTGTAGAACTTCCATCAAAAATGGTAAACTAATGTACAAAGCGGCCCCTGAGCACGTTAATTTGCACCAAATCCTAAGTACGGCACTGTCAAGCAACAACAGGTCTAAACTTAAATGAATGAAGTACCTTGCATACTACTACATTAATTAATTAATTAACAAATAATGAAGGCCTTCGAGTTGTTTATCGTCTGATTTACAACGGTTCAGAGTTCAGATGCAATTCCTACGCATCTGAACTCTGAACCGTTGTAAATCAGACGATAAATCACAAGAAGGTCTTGATTGTTTTCATTCTGACATGCTCATTGATATATTTTAATAAATATTACACTGGACTTCATTTCCGCGAGGAGTAATGTATCGGACGTCATGCGGCAATTTGACGTCATAATTGACGTCATAATGCTCTCTTAACGGTCCGCGCGTCAACCGTTGTTTATCGCAGAATATACAGAGTTTGATTTTCTTCTTTGTTTATCTGGAAATCAAATCGAGCCATGTTAGAATTAATATTTACATTCGCCCTATTCTTTTCCATTGAAAATTATGACGTTTATTTCGTATAAACAACAAAAGGAAAGGCGCGAATGTCACATCATCGCTGCTTAGTGATATCCGGCCGTGTTTTGACGACGTCCGCGTATAGTCAAGGAGAACGTTCCTAAGATGACGTTGCAGTTGTTCCGTCTGGTGAAAAGTATGGAAATTGAACGTCATACAAGAGCTGTCACTAATAGTGACAAACGCCCCCAAGAATCCGACAGTTGTCTGCGCAAAATATGCCAGAATAGTTTAGCAGTTTGTAGAAATGTTTCTGCTGATAGATCTGGAACTAGTTCTAGATGAACGGTTCTTGTTGTAGTGCACGTAAACAAGCATTAGTATGCCTTAATGTCGCTTCTGTTGTTTTCTTGCATACCAAACGGGGATTTTCGGTATTTTTACCAGTGCTGGAAAAATCCATCTTACACCCCATGGTGTAAGATGACTCTCGTGCTTTAAATGACGTATTACGAACTACATATATGTAAAATAGATTTATGTAGTTATTCATATTTTATTTTTAAAAAAACGGAATAAAAATCAAATACCTTGACAGTTCCTCTTTGTTCCTGATAGTATATTTCTCGATTCAAAACACGTTATTTTATCAAAAATTCATAACGTTACGCTTCAACTGATAAAACGAAGCCGGAACTAAACATAGTTACTTGTCTTTGAAACGTCATGACGTCCATCGTCCGTCCACGAGGACGGAGCCTCGTTACTGCCTAAACAGTTACCCTCAAGGCCGGAAATTCCCATCTGCACCTACAACCAGTGAAAGAATCTTATAATCTCGAAGCAGTAATACCCTAGTGAAATCTACTCCTGTGTAAGTTAACGGCTTGACGTCAGAAACTTTGCTCTTTGGTAATAAAAGACCAGTAGTATAAGAAATACCGCTTTTGGCTCAATTCTGGCCCCCCTGACCCCTTGACCCTATTCTAAAAAATCCAATGCCGGACAATTTCAACAAATTTAAAACAAATTTTAACAAATTATTGTTAAAACCTATAGTAAAATATGATTAAACACTTCCACCAAATATTTGCCAAAATCCTGCCAAGTGGCAGCAATGTGGCAGTCGCTGCCAACTTGACAAACTTTTGGCAGAACGTTGGCAAACACAAATTCAACCAATCAAAAGCCTACCATTTTTCTGCCAAGTGGCAGCAAATGTGACAATGTCTGCCAACTTGACAAACTTTTGGCAAACTTTTGGCAGATTATTTTTATTGATAAAATGTAACTTATTTGATCTTATTTTGAATTAATAACTACATTATTAGTCTTTAAATAATTTTAAATACATCTGATATAGATGAGTTTACAAAATAAAATATATTGTTTGAAAGAAAGAAGATTTACTGATAATATAAATCCTCATCATGTTACAACAAAAAACGGGAGAAAAATGATAAGGGCTACTTGTTCATCTTGTGGAAAAATGAAATCAAAGTTTGTTAAAAGTACAGGGGGTAATTTAGATATTCACAAAGCAATGTTACCTTTATTACCTAAGAAAGGTTTAACACTTCCAGGATATAATTATTGTGGGCCAGGAAATCCCCTAGATAATGGACCCCCTGTCAATGAACTGGATGCAGTATGTATGGACCATGATTTTTGCTATGACTCAAGACTAAGTAAAAGTGAATGTGATAAACAAATGCTTTCCGATTTAAATAAAACTAAATCAAAAACATTTTGGGAAAAAAGATTGAAAACTTTAGTTGTAAAACCTAAAATTAAAACGAAATACACACGGGGTTGGGACAGGAACACAGTTCCCTTTGGGGCTTAACGTCCAGACAAAAACAAAAATAAAAAAACGGGAAAAGGGGTAGAGTTCCCCCCCGAAAAATGGAGGATGATTACAAAAGAATTCCCAAAAACCCAAATTAAAAAAAATTTAGGAAACAAAGATGATGTTAATTTTTAGATACTTGGTCAGCTATTAGTTGACATGAAAGTTTTTTCAAATAAAATAAAGGAGTAAGTACTTGTTAACCGTTATTGATATTTTTTAAAAATAGTTTGGGGTTTTCCATAAAAGAATAAAATGGGAATCTGTTACGGAAGCATTTGAAAAAATAATTTCTAAGGACTTTCCAGTAAATTTATGGGTAGATAAAGGGAAAAGAATTTTTAAATAAAAAGTTTGAATCTTTTTTTGAATAAAAATAAAATTAATATGTATCATAAATTTAATGAAGGAAAAGGGCTGTAGTAATAAAAGTTTTAAGAAGTTTAAAAAGAAAAATGGGGAAATATTTTACAGCAAATAAACTTTCTTATTTAAATAATTTGCAGATATGGGATAAATATAACAAAACAAAATTTTTAAAAAAAAAATGAGCCCCAACGAAGCTGAAAAATTAAAAAAAGGTACTGTTTACTTTAATTTTACGGGATTTAAAATCCAAAAGAGCAAAGAAAAATTTAAAATTGGTGACGAGTTCCTTAATAAATTTAAAAAAGACATTTTAAAAAAAAGATATACCCCAAATTGGACAGGGGAAAATTTAAAATTTTAAAAATTAATAATACAAACCCCAGAACATACACTATTAAAGTTTTTAAATGATGAAAAATTAAAGGGTTCATTTTATGAACAAAATTTTTACCACTACAAAAAAAGTTTTTAAATAAAAAAGTTATTAGACGAGACTAAAAGAAAAACAACTTTAGTAAAAGGGAAAGGGTTAGCGAAAAATTTAATATTTGGGGTACCTTAGCGATCTGAAAAAAAATTTTAATTTTAAAAAATAAAAAGTTTAATTATAAAAATAGCAAAAAAATCAATTTCTAATAATAATGGAATAAAAAACAAAGATCAATTAATTATTCACTTAACTAAACTACTGCTGCTTACGAAAAAGTTATAAATTTGGGGGAGATAAATCTGGATTTTTTTTTTAAGCGGGTTTTTGGTTTTCACTGCATTAGTACTTTTTTCCTTTTTTTCCCTTTTTTTTGTACATTCGGGCGTTCCATCATAATTACCTATTTATAACAGACTAAAACTTGCAAAAAATTTTTTTTAAATCAATCCCCACAAAATAAAAAAACTTATAACAAAAGCACGGATTGGAAAAGTAAAATAAAGAAACCAAAATAAAGTTTTTCGGATATTTTTACAAACTTTTAGAAATCAGAAAAAAAAAATTTTTCAACACCTCTTGAAATGCTATGAAGGAATTTAAACTTAAGGGATAAAAAGAAAAAAAGAAAAAGGCTGAAAATTAAATTTTACGTGTTTTTTTTAAAGATTTTTTTTTTTATAAAATGTTAATAAAAAGGGTAGATGAATGATTATCCAAAATTATCTAGCATTTAGGAAAAATAATGAACCCAAACAAAAATTCATATAAAAAAGTTTTTAAAAGAAAAAATTTAAAAATCAAAACTTAATCAAAAGTTACGAGAATAAAAAAAATCTGTCATTGATAAATTACAAAATTTTATAGACCCTTACTTTAAAAAATAATTTTTTTGAATGGAACTGCGGTTCCCTTTAACTGAAGAAAAAATGTGAAGATTATGTGATTGTCCCAGACCAAATAATTTTCGAAACAACCCTAAAAAAGTTATTCAACCGATTGGACACAAATAAAGAAAAACATAAAAAAGCATTTATCAGCACCCAAAGCCCTTAATATTAATTCGGGGGTTAAAAAAAGTGCTGAAAAGGGAAAAAACCAAGTTAAAAGGGGAAAATATCAAAAACCACGGAAAAAGATAAAAATTTTTAAATTTTTTTAGTTTTTCTTAAAGAAAATTTAAAAACTTTATTTATTTATTTTTTTTTTTAATTTTTTTTTTTCCCTTTTAAATTTTTTTTTTCAAAAATTTAATTAATAGATGGAATCGAAGATCTACAAAAAAAATTTTAATAAGAAATTTTGAAATTAAATTTTACTATAGACAAGACCAAAAAAATCAATTATTTTTTAACTATAAACGACTTTTATGAAATACTTAAATCTGAACTTAAATTTAAAAGGGTATAAAAATAAAGTTTTTTTAAAAAATACTTTGCAAAAATGGTTAAAAACTGTACAATAAAAATCACTTATTTTCAATCAAAGGCTTTAAAAATTTTTAACAAAAAGAAAAAAAAAAAAATTTTACATCAAGCTTTTGATGAAATAATAAATAAATTTAATTGGATTTTGAAGGAACGGTGGAGAATAGAGTCAGTTGATGCTCTTTTATAAAATAGTTTTAAAGTATAGCCCCTTGGCCTTAAAGTTTTTTAAAATTACAAAAACCATTAAACAAAAAAGAAGGAAATTAATAAATAAAAAAATGATGAAACAAATTTTAGATGGTGTATTTAGTTTACAAATTTCCTGTAAAAAAAAATTCTGAAAGAGTTTCAATTAAAAAAAAACTTTAAAAAACGATCTTTTTTAACGGGAATTAAAATTTTCCCTGTTAATTTAAATAAAATACCTAAAATAGAATTTTTTAAATGAAATACATTTAATATTTTTTGGTTTTAAAAAAATATTTTTTTATCCATTGTACATATCAAATACAACAAGAACACTGGACATGTGCTTTTACTAATGAAAAATAAATGATAAAATAAATGAAAAAAACGATGATCGAAAAACCCCAAGAACTTAATCCAAATTATGTTGGATAAGGCTTTAATTTTTTAAGTTTAATAAAACCAAATCAACATAAAAAACTTTTTTTTTTTTGGTAAATCATTTTTACAGAATTTTACTCAAGAAAGAATTTAAATAACAATCCCAAATTTTTTTACTATTAATGGTATCCAAGGCGTAAAAATCCCAAAAAAGGGGGAAGTAAAGTACAATTAAAAAAATTATCAAAAAGGGTTTTTAGCATAACTTTTGTAATTTATGCTGATTTTGAATCAATAACTAAAAAATTTTAAAAACTGCTTTACCATAAGGAATCTTCATTTATGGCCCAAAAGCGAAGTCTTCGGAAATTTTCCTTTCCCAAATATCAAAATCATATAATTTGGTTAGGGCTTAAAGTTTTTGTTTTATACGATAAAATACAAAAACCAACCCAAATTTTATAGAGCCTAACAGTTTAAAAGTTTATTAAAAAAAATCTTGAGAAGAGGAATATTGTAAGAAATATTTAAAGAACTTTTTTAAAAACAAAGAACTAAGAATTCTAAAAAGATTCAACCAATTTAAAAAACAAAAGTTTTGTCATTTTTGTAAAAAAAGAATAAAGGAAAAAAACCCTGCCGGCCCATTGTCATAAAAGGGAAATTAGGGGAAGTCCACCAGAAGTAATATTTTTTTAGATAAAACAAAATTCCTTTATTTTTCTAATTTTAAGGGGTTATGACGGTCATTTTTTAGCAACAAATGGGGAAAAATTAAAAAAAAGAAATTTTAATTTTTTCCCCAAAAATAGGGAAATATATGCATTTTTTTTGACTTGGTTTTTTTTGATTCATTCCATTTAGCCCAAATCTTTGGGATAACTTAAAAAAAAATTTTCCAGAATTTAAATATTTTCTCAAAATTTTGATTACATAGAATATTAAAGACAAAATGTTTATCCAAGATTAATGTTCTTTTAAAAAATTCAAAAAAACAAAATTACCTTCTAAAAGGGATTTTTATTCAATTTAAAATAAACAATATTTTGAAAGAATACGAACTGCTAAAAATATCTGGAAAAAAATTTTAAAATTAAAACAAGGGGAGAATATCATATTATTTTTAAAAAACGTGTTTTATTTTTACTGATGATTCGAAAATTTTAGAAAACTATTTTAGAGTACTACAAATTAATCCTTGTCATTATTTTAGTAGCCCTGTTTAGCTTGGGATCAATTTTAAAAAATGACTGGAATTAATTAGATTTAATAACTGTTTTGATATTATCTTTTTATGAAAAGGGACTAAGAGGGGAATAATTATATTTCAAAAATACAGTAAAGCAAACAATAAATATATGAAAAGATTTAATTCAAAAAAAAAAGCAAATACATTATGTACCTCGATGCCAAAAACTTAGGGTTGGGGCTATGTGTAAACCTTTACCCTTGGAAATTTAAATTTATATCCGAAAAACAATTCAAGAAATTTTTAAAAAGGTTAAAAACTAATTTTAAATTTAAATTTTTGCTTAAATTTACCCAAAAAGAATTACAAAAAAACCCAAAATGATTTCCTTTAGCTCCTGAAAAAAAAAAATACCAAAAAAGGTTTTCGATTAAAAAAATATTAAAAAAATTTTAAAATAGGAAAAAGGGTAAGAAAGAATTAGTTCCAAAATTTTAAGGAAAAAACAAAAAGAGTTCAATAAAAATTTAACTAATAACCCAATTGGGGTTTAAAAAGTAACAAAAAATACAAAAAATTTTAAATTTTTGACAAAAGCCCTTTGGGTTAAAAAATTATTGTTTTTAATACTCAAAAAAATCAAAGCAAAAAATTCTTTTAAAAAAGGATTTTTTTAATTTAAAATGAAAATTCTGTATTGGGAAGACGATGGAGAATTTACGCAAGGGGTTAATTTTAAATTTTAACCATGATGAAAATATTTTATTAAAACATACCCAAAAACCTTCATTTGTTATTCAAACGATTTTTAACTCAACCTTTTTTGGTATTCATAGAAAAAAAGAAAGTTTTATTAAACAACCTTTTTATTTTGGGAAAGTGCATTCTAGATTTATCAAAATTTTTAATGTTTGTTTTCATTATAATTACTTTAAGGAAAAGTAGGGGGGAATTGTAAATTTTGTTTTCTGACACGGTTTCATTTTTTTAAAAATTTAAAAACCAAAGATCAATAAAGACTTTATAAGGCAAAGATTTTTTTATAATAGGTTTACGTAACAACTCAAAATTTTTTTTGAAATAAAAAAAAAGAATTGGAAAAAATTTAAAGATGAAGCGCGGGGGTTATTGTTTTTTTTGGAAAAAAGAAAATGTTTTCATATTATTAGAAAACAAGGTTAAAAAAAAAAATTAAAAGGGAAATTTAAAAAACTTGTTGTTAAAAAACAATATTCAAAAAATTTTACAAAGAACGAATTAAACCCCCAAAGAAATACATTTTTAAATTACGTTCTATAAAAACAATCTTTCCCAGTTATGTTAAAAAAAACATCTTTATCATTTTAGCAAAAAGATTATTTTGATAATGGTATTGATACATTAGCTTTCTTTTAAAATTTGAACCATAATTTTTTAACAAAAATTTTTTAACGTTTAAAGAATTAATATAAAAAACTCATTTTTTTAAATTATTAGCATAATTAAAAAATAGATTCTTTTTTTCTGTTATTTTTACACGTAACTTTGAAGATTCATTTTCTTTATTTTTTAATTGAAAATTTGTTTTCCCCCTTTATCTAATTTAAATTTGCATCAACAAGAAAAATTTAAGAGAAATTTAAAATTTAAATTTTGTTACTTTTACCTTTTTAAACCCAAACCAGGACTAGCTTTTTACAGTTTGCCATTAAATAACCACCATGGTATTGGGTATAATTTGTTAAAAACAATGGGGGTTTTCTTTTTAATTGTTTTTCTAGTTTTTTTATTTTTTTTATTTTTTCTTTTATATTTTTGAATTTCCCCATTATTTTAAATTTATTCCAGTTAAATTTCATTAAAAAAATTTCCCTTTTTTAAAATTTTATAAAGTTTGTTCTTTTTCTTTTTGGTTATAATTTTTTTAGTATTTTATACAATAAATCATACAACGTTTTTTACTTGAACTTTTAATAAAATAACATAATACCCGCAAAAAACTTGTTTGTCTTGTATTGAACATTGTTGTATTTTACTTTTGGTATATACTAATTATTCTTTTGGTGAGGAAGTCCAAATGGGTTCGAAGTACATGTTTTAAGTAACAAACCCAAGTTTTTCCAGGACCAACAGACACCAAATTTTTTAATTCCACACTCGTCCTTTCTTTTAATTTTAAAAAATTATTTCTACAAAAAAACCCCCAAAAGTTTTTAAATTTTTTAATTTTTTACCCATTTTCAATTTCAAATTTGAAATAGGTTTTTATAAATTTTATTTTTTTTTTACTAAAAAGGAATTTCGTAGGTCTCCTTTGGGAATAAATCTGTAATCCTTTCCCTTAACAAAGATGTAATAAAAGGTATTCCTAACGCGCCAACATACCTAAAAACCACCGCTTGTTTTTTTTTTTTTAATTTTAAATCACCCAGTCCTACTTTGCTTTCTTTGATTAGGTTAAATAGGTGATACATTTTCCCTTTTATTTTTACATGAAATCATACCTTTTCCCAAAGATTTTACTAACACCAGTATGGCTACCCCAAAAAAAGCACCAATGCTAGAGGGGCTTATTTTTGGAGCTATTTTTTGCTGCCCTTGGGAAAATTTTTTCAACAACCAGCCAAAACCCTAAAAATCCACCTTTTGACCCGATAATTTGTTTCTTGAAATGTAATTTTTTAACCTTCTTATTTGCAACGCTTTTTTAATTTGATTAATTTGTGTTTTTGTTAAAAAAAAGGGAAATTTCCATTTAAATTTTTCATGTTTTAATCTAAAAGTAGTGGGAATTTTTGTTTTGTAGGGCCGGGGTAAATTTTTCTTTTTCCATCTGTAAGGTTAATTTTAATTCAATATAATTTGAACTTTTTAATTTTTTAAATTTTTTTTAATTTTTATTTTTTTTATTTTTAAAAAAACAATTCTTTCCAAAGTATTTATTTTTTAATGTTTCTTCAAAAATCAATTCGTAAAAAACAATATTAGCTGCTTTAAAAATTTTAATTTTAGCTGTTAAGGAATATGCTTAGGACTTCTGTATTTCTTTCCTTTTTTTTTTCCAAGTTTAAAAAGAATAAAACCAACAAACTTTTAAATTTGATCTATTAGCAGACTTCCCGTAGTCTTTTTATTTTTTTTATAATAAAATTAATTCATCATCTTATTTTTGAATACTTGTATATTCTGTTTCTGGATAAAAAACACCATTACCAACTTCGAGACGACAAAAACTCAAAATGCAATTTTCATTTTCTGCATTAAAATTTTTAAAGTATCTAAAAATTTTGGGTTAGTTCTTGTGAATTACTTTTATCATCGTTGTAAATAAACAAATACATGTTTGGTTTTGTTTCACCAGCTTTATTCAAAGGTTTAAATTTTTTTGTTGTGTACATTGATTGCGTCACCCTTTCCCAAGGGATGACCCTCTTTCTTTTTTAAATCTTTTTAGTAAAAGATCAAACCCAAATTCATTAAAAACCCAAAAAGGCCCTAGAATTAAATTTTGTTACAATTACTCTACCTGGCCCGCCAGCTCTAAAAATTTAAATTTTCTCATCCTTACTGCAGTGTTATTTTAATTTGACTTGGAGGTAAAAATTAGTTTCTAAACCCTGAAAAAATGAATAAATTTTTTAATGGAATTTTGCATTACCCCACTACCCACCTTGGGTTATTTTTTTTTCTAAAGCGAACCACTATTATATCCAGCTTGGGCCCGTCCACTTTCACAGAGCGAGAAACTAAAAATAAATTTTATTTTTTTCCAGTTTTTTTGCAAACTTCAGATAGTTTAACAACTCTTTTCATTTATTTCTTTGTAAAATTATTAAATCATAAACAATTTTTCCATTTGTTTTAACCCCTAATTGATCAATAATAAGCTGCATTTTAATTAAGCAATTTGATCCCAACATCATAATTATTCCCTCAGCAATTATTTACTTTAAAACTTATTCAAAATAACCTTAACCATCAAAAAAAAACTTCTTTTTAAATTTTAAAGTGATATCCGTTTTTTTTGTTGTTTAAAATATTTCCCCGGACGATTTAAAAAGTATCTAATTGAATGGGGTTTTAAATTTATATCTTTCACAAAATTCTTTTGTTCTAAACATGTATTTTTATATATTATTTTTTTTTTTTTTCTGTTTTTATTTTTTGTTTTTATTTTTTTTTTATTTTAAAATAAAAATTATTTTTTATAAATTAATTGTTAAAATTTTTTGTTGACTAAGTTCCAGCACGAGCATTATGTCCAGTCCCACAATATTCTATTTATTTTCAATTTTAAAACCCCCTCATTTTTCCTTATTTTTTATTTTTATTTTTTATTATTCTTTTTTGTAATTTCCCTTTCAATTAAATTACCAACTGCGGGGGCAGGTTTTTTTAATTTTTTTAAAAAATTTTTGCTGCACTAAAAATTTCCCAACTTCTGTCCAACCTTTTTTGTTCCACTTTCAAGTGCGCTTTTCCTCTGTTTCCAAAAACTTTTTTTCCCGCGTGCAATTTTAAGATTTAATTAATTTTGTTTTAAAATGTCAAAAAACCGCCAAACCGCGTCCCGGAACACAGGGTTTTCCCTGTTGATTTCTTCTCCCGTGTGACATCAACTAAATAAATTTCCTTTTTTTTTATCATAACTTTTTTTTACATTATATAAAACAAATTTTTTAAAAAAAGTTTTTAAAAAAGTTTTTTAATTTTTCTTTTAATATTAAAGTTTAAAAATTTTTTCAACCCTTTAAAATTATTATTCTACCAAATACTCTGTAATATATATTTTAATTGAATTTTAATATATTTATTATTTTTGAATACCAACTCTTTGGGTTCTTTTGTAAATGGTTTAAACTCTTTTAAAACTGCAGTACTTTAAAACATAGATAATATCACTGAAATCCACAACAAGTGAATTATCAAAAGATCGCAATAATGTAAATTGTATCCACAGAGTTATTAATTTTGGGGTTTTAGTTCCCCCTTTTTTGTTTTATTTTTTTTTTCTCAAATCCAAACAATGTATAAAATTTGTATTTCCAAAAACCAAATTAAAAATTTTCTGTAATTGAAATCAAAATCTTAAAACTACTTAAATCAAATTCCAAACTTATTGGGGCAATTTTGTTTATCAATTTTAAATCATCTTTCTTATTAATGTTTCTCTAATATAAATTTTTAAAATTTTGTGTAACGAAAACCATTTTTAAAATAATATTTTCCCCTCCCTTTCCATTATGATAAGAATTCTTTTATTGTCATATTCCCACTAAATTATGCCAGATAGGGCATAGTGTTAATACTATCCAAACCAACAACATAAGTTTTATTTTTTTCTAAAATTTTAAAAACGAAAATCTATTGTAAAATCACCGGTTTATTTTTATTATCTTTAATGTTTCAGAACTTAATACATTTTTTTTTCCATTTTAAATTATCAAACAATCTTTTTAATTTAAAATCAAAAATTTTAGAAAAATAATTTTTTAATAAAATTTCTGTTTTTCTGGTAAAAGAAATTCATTTTTAATTTGTTTCACAATTATTCAAACCTTCATTTTTTAGTTCTTTTTATTTTTTAGCATTAATTAACCACAAATTTAAATCCAAGTCATTTAACCCCTTCTTTTTTTTACATGGGCAAACGTTTTAAACCCTTTTCCCTAATTACTTTTTTTTAATTTCAAAAATCTTTTTTTGATGGTAATCCCGCTTTCTGTTAATTCTTTGAAATTTTTTTTTTGAATAAATTTATGCTTTTCTTTTGTTAATCTTTTATTTAAACAAAACAATTTAAAAAATCACTACTTTAGGTTAATTTCTTCTTTTCCCGGTTTTTCATCCTTAGCAAATTAAATTATTTTGACCCTAAAGTTTTTTTAATTAATAATTAAATTACCATATTGTCATTTGGTGAAACTTTATATGGGTTTTGATGTTTTTATTCCTTTCCCTTTGTTAAGTAGGATTTAAATTAAAGTATTTATAAAAACCCTTTTTTTTACTTATGATTCGTTTTGTTTAGTTTTAAATTTTTTTGTTATTTCCGTTTTTAGGATCTTTTTATCTTTATTTGCTAGCTATCGACCGTTTAGCTTCACAATATTCGAGTAACATTACCTATTATTTGGACTTTTTCTTTTAATTTTTTTTAGGATTTTAAATTTACTGCGTAAAAAATCAAACATTTCGACGGTTTGAAATCCATATTCTTTTAAAACATCAGTATCCCAAAAACCCCATTTAAACTACTTAGGTATTTCCTTTGCTTCGGGCCTTTTCATAACAATTTTAGAAAATTCTTCCGGGTTTTCCCCGTTGTATCATACTCACCTTTTTTAATGGGTAATCGTGTTGGTTTTCGGGAAAGTTTTTTTCCAAAACCCCTATTTCTTCCGGGGGTAATAATGTGTTGGTTCTCAGGGGGTGGGAAGGTTTTAAAGGGGGTTCTGGGAAAAGCTGTGGGACACCCTGGGATTTTTATGTTTTCTTTTTACACCTAATAACCTAATTTTTTGTTTTTTCCAGGGAATGCTTTAACTACTTGATAATTTTTTTTTTTGACTTTCTATTTTTTCAGTAATTGGCTTTTAAATTTCAGTATAAATATCCCGATTTGTAGTTTTTTTTTTTTTCATTATTTTTCTCTAAATTTCTCATCTTTTGCCCAATAATTTTTTTTTTATTTCTTTCATTGTTTTTTATTGCATTTATAAAAATGAAGATAGTAAAATAAATGAAATAATGTAAATAATGAAGATATTGTAAAATAAATTTTTATTATATAAATGGGAAATTTCCAAAATTTTGATACAAAAAAAGATAAATCCAAAACTTTAAAAAAATTTTTTCCATCCGATTCATGTTTTGAATTTTTAAAAGTATCGGACTAAAAAACAAATACATTAACATATACTTCGAAAAACCCTTTTATATTTTGATAAATTAACTGTATCAAAAAATTGAACAATCTAAAACCAAATTTAATTAAAACAAATCAAATTCAAAAAAAATTTAAAATAGACCAAATGAAAATTGAATATTTCCCGTCCCGACCAAATTGAACCTTTGGGGAAAATTGAATCGAAAAACAAAAAGTATAAAATTTGAATTTGTATGTGAGATAAAAAAAATTCAAAAGAAATAACAAAATCTTTTTTCAAGGGCTCACAAAACTGTTTGTTATTTATTTTAAATCAGTCCCTTCTTTTAAAAAACCAAAAAATATTTGAAATTTAAATGTTTCCTTATATTTATTTGAAAGTCCAGGTCAAAAAGAAAATAAAAGGTTGTGAAACAAAATAAAATCGTGAATTTTGCTAATGAACAAATCAAAAAATTTTTTTCTTAATATTGACAAACCAAAAATTTTTTAAAAAAAAACTTTTCTGGAAAATATAATAATTATAAATGGAGTTTTAAAAGAGTAAAACAAATTAAACAACCTGACGAAAAGTAAAGTTAAATTTGATATTGATTAATGATTATGCTACTAAAAAGCAATTCAAAAAACTTTTAAAAAAAAAAAAGGGTCGTATCTTCATAGAAAAAAGGGAAATTATTAAACAAGAATAGGCATTAGTTGGGGGGTAATGAAATAATCAACCTAGGAAATCCAATAAACCCAACGTGCATTCCCCAAACGGTTTGTGTAAAAAAAAATTGAAGTGAATAGATGACTAAAACTTGAAGACATCAAAAAAATAAAACAAAATAGAAAGAAGTAAAGAATATTAAAATTAACAAAAATTTTAAAAAAATTTCATTATTAATTAATCAATTCAAGGGAAAATTGAAGAAAAAATGAAAGCTATGACGATTTTATTAAAGAACTTTAAGGAAATCGATTTTACAGGACAAAATAAAAAAAGTATTTTTAGTTTTTTAAACATTTTATTCACCCAAATTAAGAATTAAAGATGTAGATTAAAAAATGAAAGAACTAAAAACAAGATTATTGAAGTGAGAAAAATTCAAAATATGACAGTTAAAAACAGAACAGAAATAAATAAACTAAAAACGAAATGGCAAAAGGGAACAAATTTACTCTACATTTTCAAATAAATTTTAGAATATAAATCTGAATTTGGAAAAGGCGCTTCACAAAGGGGATGATCATGATACAGCATTAGATAACCTTAAAAAAAAGAAAATTTAATTTTTAAAAAAGATACTTTTAAAAAACAAATTCGAAAATTTGGGTTAGTATTGTTGACAACCCTCACAATTTAAAATATCAAAATTAAGTAATATTACAAAAAAATTACAAAAAGAATTTGAATTTAATGTCAAATTAAAAAAAATAACAAATGTTTTATCTGTAGTTGAAATTCACTAAAAAAGAAGAACAAAATTTAAAATAATTAATGATAAAATTAATGATAAAATTAAAAAAAAAAAAAATGATTTTGGCCTGTAGTTAAAATACAGATAAAAAAGGGAATCAATCACTGCTAAAACCCAAGTAAAATTTCTGCTAATACTAAAGCAATAACCGCTAATTTTAAAAAATTCCCCTAGCTGAAGAAATTTCAAAATAAAAAAGTTTTCTTTAAAAAGAAAAACAATTACTAAAACAAAAGGTGTTTTACAATTTTTTCTGCTTTTAAATTGTATAACAAAACGGTTGTGATTTAGCTGAAATAATTCTTAAACTAAAAAAAAAACAAAAAATAGAAAAAGGGAAGAAGTGAACATGAAGCGTTTTTCTTTTAATCTATATAATATACTTTTTTTTATTACATACAAAGAAAAATTTTTGACCGTCGTGGGCCTGGATACTTCAACATATAAAAAATATGGCCGATCTGAAATTTAAAAATATTTTAAAAAAACCCGGGAAATTTTTTTAGATTTAAAGATTTATAAGATAAACCAAAAAATAAAAATAAATTTCTAGATAGCTTTTGAGTGTTGTTTATACAAAAAACCCCATTATAAAGATATTAAGTTTTTTTAAAGGGGCAAGCTCCCGGGTGACCGTATAAACCGACTAAAAGCCCAATATCACATTTTATATTTAGGTGGCGAAATAATAGGCCTCAGGATGATGTTTTACTTTTTGGTATATTTGATAATGTAAATATAACAGCTGAGGCAGCTGAGGACTTTGATACTGATAAGTTGATATCTATGTATAAGAAAAAAATTAAAATTTATCTAAAACAAGGAACAATGTTTGATATTCACCCGTATGACGATTCAGCATCTACAGAATTAACATTTATGCTTTTGATAGGTAGTTACATTAGATTCTACATATCGGATGAACCTATATCCTCTGGTAGAAGCAGACTTTTGGATTAAAGGGTTAATTAAAAGCTTAATTAAAAGTTTAATTAAAGTTTTAATTACTATGTGTACCCTAATAATATACTTACTAATTGAAAATAAGATCAAATACATTACATTTTATTAATAAATATAATCTGCCAAAAGTTTGCCAAAAGTTTGTCAAGTTGGCAGACATTGTCACATTTGCTGCCACTTGGCAGAAAAATGGCAGGCTTTTGATTGGTTGAATTTGTGTTTGCCAACGTTCTGCCAAAAGTTTGTCAAGTTGGCAGCGACTGCCACATTGCTGCCACTTGGCAGGATTTTGGCAAATATTTGGTGGAAGTGTTTAATCATATTTTACTATAGCTTTTAACAATAATTTGTTAAAATTTGTTTTAAATTTGTTGAAATTGTCCGGCATTGGATTTTTTAGAATAGGGTCAAGGGGTCAGGGGGGCCAGAATTGAGCCAAAAGCGGTATTTCTTATACTACTAAGACCTCTGCGCGCCTTCATCTAATAATATGTTTGTAGCAGCACCAACAATGTGGGGATGTACATTCTTGCATATAAACTACTTTTTTCACTGGATCCGCCCATGTATTTACGGGAGAAAAATCGTGTGCAAACAAGGCAATTCACGTGCTGTTAATACCCGATTTTTATTTTTGAAATGCTTTCCCAGGGACGTAAATGTATTTCTGCGCAGATTGACATCTGGTATCTGCGTCTTGTTTCTTTCATAAAAACCTCTTTTTAAAGGATAAAAGATGCAATCTAAACCATAGAATGTTTTGCTGTATCGGTAACTAACGCCAAATGCGCTCGGCGTCAATTCAGATTTTGTAGACAACCGTGGTGTAACCTGTGCGATTCTTTGTTTTTAGGGATCATATTTATAATTTTGGTAAGTATCAGTCGGTAATTAAGTTTTTATCCAATTTCTCGAAGAATTTATATAAACAGCTTAGAAGCTGTACACTACTACGTTCGTACTCATCCGTACTCCAACTGTGTCCGTACTCAATATCACACTGGCCATAGCTTTATCAGATCAAGTGGTTCCAACGTTGTTTGAGCGGTGAATTTTACGCCGATCAGATGGAGAAATATGGCCGATACCACACTGGCCATAGCTTTATCAGATCAAGTGGTTCCAACGTTGTTTGAGCGGTGAATTTTACGCCGATCAGATGGAGAAATATGGCCGATACTACAAATTTCTGGAATTGTAAGTATGATTTAAAGGAATTTCTACCCGTTAAATAACGAATCAAATGAAAACGATGGGTGCACCTGGAGCGCAAATGTGTCTATATTTTAGCACATGTGTCTATTTAGCTGAGGTTTGTGCCGTTTATTCAAACACTTCTGTACAGTCCGGCGGGGGAAGGAGATTTTTGACAGTTTTTAACAATATCGCCTCAAATTTAGTGTTTTTCGGGAGCAAGTAACTGTTAAAACACTTTTTATGTAAAGGGCTACCTCTTAAAACAAAGTGTGTGTATTTTAATAGAATTATTCAGGGTTGTTTCTGAACAATCAGTCGAAAACCTAATGCAACGCCGTTTCGAGTGGGTCGCTATGCAACGCAGTCAAGTGGATACCGTTCTGTGTCTTACTTGCGATGTCTTATCCGTCTTAAAAACAGTCATTATTTTCAAAGCCTAATAATGAATAAATTAATTTGGATAGTTTTATATCATCATATTGATCCCGCCATTTCTAATATATTGTACTTTTACATTTTTATGCTCGCTTAACATTTAACATATTTTGCGGACATTGTCAAAAAACATCAACACATAAACATAAAGCAATGATGAACATCGAACAATATCATTAAGTAAATAATAGTATTAGTTCGTTCAAATAAGAACCAGTTCACGGATATTTTTCTCCTCCACGAATGGTACTGAAAAGCATGCCAAAATCGGGTTGACTCTTTAAATCAGTATAGTTACAGTTGGTTACTTTCAGTCCCTTAAAACCAATACATTGCGATTTCATTACTGATTGGTTGTGCATTTAAGCTGTTCATACAAAACTTAAATAAAAGTATTGATCAGTTGTTTGTATATATTTTCATTCATATTCCTGGTGAAACGTTCATTTATTTTCAGAGAGATAAATCAAAGAGACCGTTAAAATTGGCCAGGGAAAAGGCAAGATTTTATTGGTCCTCCATAAAACAGAAACGATGTAATAAAACTCTACGGTCGCCGTTTAAATACATGTACTAAGATACAAATGAAATAAGACACCAATGCAAAAAAAAAGGTTTTGTTAGAGACAGTTAAAATACAACTGTAACACGTCTCTCTTAGAATTGCTAGTCCGTTTATTTTCTTTCACTGGTGTCTGTATTTTATTTGTTCATTTATACATTGATACCACACCCATTAAAATCCGTTCACTTTAGCTGTGTCCATCGCTCGCTAACATTGCCTACTCGTGTATACTAATACAAAAATGGTTGGAAGAAGGTCAGCGTACACCGTACGGTCCTGTATTAAGAATCGTTGTGTTCTTGGCATAGAGTGTAAAGACATTTTTAATGATATATGTTCAGTTTATGGGCATAATGAAATATCTTTTTCGACAGTTATTCGTTGGTTTAAGAAATTCAAATGTTGGTTAGTTTCAACAGGAGATGAACCACATGGCCGTCGGCCGAAAACAGCAACGTCTGCCAAGATGGTTGCTAGAGTGAAAGAAATAGTTGCTACTGATGCAAGATACACCGCTAGACAAATGTATGGTTGCATCTCATAAGAGCAGCTCATACAATTCTGAAACGTAATTTGAAATGAGAAAGATCTGTGCTAGATGGATTCCTCATATGTTGACAGATGAGCAGAAAAGGGCACGCGTGCAATGCGCAAACTTGTTGCTTTAACAGTTTCCAAATTACAATGCACGATCTTTCGCAAATGTCGTCACTGGTGACGAGACATTGGTTCACTATTTTTGAGCCCAAACGAAAGATTCAGAACAAAATATGGGCAACAAAGTCTGGCAAAAGACCATGCATTGCACTAAAGTTCTTCGAAAACTAAAGAAATATTTCAAAACTCGAAGACCCGCAACTGGTTTGGCCAATGTCAGACTACATGAAAACGCGTCATCGCACAAGGCGTCTATTGTACAAGACTTTCTGAAGCAGGAAAAGGTTGTTGTGTTCCTTCGTCACCCTCCTTATTCGTCTGACCTTGCCCCGTGTGACTTCTTTTTGTTCCCAAGGCGCAAAAATACCTTTCTGGTCAAAACTTTGTGGAACGCAAACACCTCAGTTCTGCAATATTCCAGTGTCTTCATAGTATACCTAGAAAATACTACGAAAAAGGCTTCAAGGATTGGATTAGAAGACTGAAATTTTGCAAATCTGTTGAAGGTGAATACTTCCAGGGAACCAAATAAAATTTTCATTGAAATCTATCAAGGATACATTTTTATGTGCTCAGATGCATTCATATTTGAACAATCCTCATAAAGAGTCAACCCGCTTTTGGCATGCTGTTCAGTACCATTCGTGGATGAGATAAATGTCCTTGAACTGGTTCTTGTTTTTACGAACTATTACTATTACTTACTTAATGATATTGTTCGATGTTCACCCTTGCTTTATGTTGATGTTTTTGACAAGTCCGTAAAAATATGTTAAATGTTAAGCGAGCATAAAAATGTATTATATATATTTAGTACAATATATTAGAAACGGCGGGATCATTATAATGATATAAGTCACTAAATTTATTCATTGTTAGGCTTTAATGACTGTTTTAAGATGGATAAGACTTCGCAAGTAAGACACAGAACGGTATCCACTTGATTGCGTTGCATAGTGACCCACTCGAAACGGCGTTGCATTAGGTTTTCGGCCGATTGTTCAGAAACAACCCTGAATAATTCTATGATAATACACACGCTGTGTTTTAAGAGGTAGTCCTTTACATAAAACGTGTTTTAACAGTTACTTGCTCCCGATAAACACTATATTCGAGGCGATATTGTCAAAAACTGTAAAAAATCTCCTTCCCCCGCCGGACTGTACAGAAGTGTTTGAATAAACGGCACAAACCTCAGCTAAATAGACACATGTGCTAAAATATAGACACATTTGCGCTCCAGGTGCACCCATCGTTTTCATTTGATTCGTTATTTAACGGGTAGAAATTTCTTTAAATCATACTTACAATACCGGAAATTTGTAGTATCGGCCATATTTCTCCATCTGATCGGCGTAAAATTCACCGCTCAAACAACGTTGGAACCACTTGATCTGATAAAGCTATGGCCAGTGTGCATTTTGGCGGGAAACTGCACGTGCCTTTCATGTCACTCCTTCCGTAATGATCTTACATACGTTAATGTATATTTCGTGCTTCTCATATCAATATTATAGTTTCGTGTCAAAGGAAACGTTTTTGATTGAATTAAGTTGAATAAACTACATAGATATGCTTCCATAGTTGTAATACCGATCTAACTCGGTTCCGGCGACATTTCTGCGGGTACGTGTTTTAATTATGTGGTAAGGATTTAGTAATATTCAACTCGTATATTATTTATTCAAGTAAAATGAACACATATGTCGTTTTTTCAACTTACTTGATGAAGATACTTCATTACATATATAAATAAAAATATCACCGAATATATGAAAAAAATGGAAACTTGTAAGACAAAGTCCTGCCTCCTGATTTATTCGTCGAAGGTTTTGTTTTATACGAATCACGCCATGTACCCGGATAATCTTAACTCTGTTCAGCGACCCTAACTCAGTGCCAACATGGCGGATGTAAAGCCGATACAACTTGGTTTTCTGTGTAATTACGATGTATAAAGGAGTGTTTCTGTTGTTATATCTATCTCCATTGATCAAGTGTTTATTTATTTCAAAATGTAACATGTTAGATATATCAACCTTTGTGTATTCAGGTGGAAAAACGACGAACAAGACAACTTTTTCAATGAAAACTTTTACAAAAAATCTTTAAAAATACTTCTATGCTTTTGATGCCTCGACAATTTTGTTGTTTGAAAGCAAAGATATACTGCTTTATATGCCCCTTTACACTATGTTCTTAACCCACTACATGTTGACACAATACATGTTCAAATGTACTGACAGCGAGAAAAGGGATAAAAACCTAACTTTGATTTGATAAAAACCGAACTCAGTTTACATGACGAATGGATAAAAACCTAACTTACACGAAATTGTGTGACGGATAAACACCTAACTGACTAGTATTCTATAGAAATGAATGAGTTGACATATACATGGTCTGATTATTGTAAACATTACTTTATAAGCGGTATTGTCTTCAAACTTTGTCATTAATTTTAAGATGTTATATGTATGCCCACTACAGTCAAATATTTTTTCATAATTTTAATATTATGCAAATAGCAATGTTCGGAAAAATCTGGATACACCCTAAAAAACAACTCAGTATAAAAGTCAAAATTATTATATTTACATAAGAAATTATTTAATACCACCGGTGTTCGAAGTTCTGTAGTCCCCAACCCTCTCTCCCTCTCTCTCTCTCACACACACACACACACACACACACACACACACACACCCGCACACGCACACACACACACTGTTTCAGAAGAATTGTGTTTGTTTCAAATCTTGTATATCGTTTAGTGTAAGAGATTTTTATAGAGGTGCTAATGGAATATTTTTGATATTGTTTAAATGGGATTAGATTTATGATTAATTATTAAATATGATATTTTTTCAGACGATAAATAGGGAAGAAAAGTGTGTGTGCGTGTGTGTGTGGTGTGGTGGGTGGGGGAGTGATGCATGGACTGACGGGACAGGGGAGTGGGTATTCTTACATTTTTCTCTTGTCCACGGACACTTAAAATCCACTTGTCCATAGTCAAATTTCACTTGCTCTGATCTGTAATATTAAACCTTCATGAAAGCGCAAATAGACTGGAGATCGAGTTCTTTATTTAGGACAATGAAAAGAAAAGCATATCACAGTAACCTTGGTAAAATATAAGCTGTTGAAATATTTGCCTTTTAACGTTTATAAAAGTCTGAAATCGCGTAAGCAGTGTTCGGGATCTTTTGAGGTCATTCCCGAAACACTGCCCACGCAATGGTGCAAAGCCAGATGAATTCAGAGAAAGACCTTAAAACGTTCCGACTTGTTTAGTCATACTTGCGATCTCTGTGTGCTTTTGATTTTAATTTGGCTGACTACTGGGTCAAATATTTCCTTTGACAGTGACTTATTGTCTCAGCAGTTGGAATTCGACTTACAAACTTGTCATAATACTTTTTATAAGTTGTTTACGTTTCTGATGTCTTTAAATGTCCTTTTAGTTCTCTGTGTGTAACCCTTGTTTTCCTTTGTTTTAGTTTTAGTTACAGAATGCTATATGCTGATGATGCAAATATTTTTTTTCAGTTACTTTAAGTAGTTCTTATGTTCCTTTTAGCATGTATATGGTTTCTTCTTTTATGTTTTTCTAAATGCATGTTGTAAAATGTGACTCTTCTTATTTTTGTGTAGTGTCAGTTATTTTTTTATGTTGCTTTAAATGTGCTAAATCTGTATGTGGTAAATTACTTTTTCGTTTTATTTGCTAGTACATATGTGCTATTTTGTTTTAATGCGCTGTAACATGTATGTGATAATTTGTGATTTGTTTCTTATCTACTTAGAGCCAGATGCTTTATTTGCTTTAATGTGCTTTAACATATTTGCATTTTATTACAGCTGTTTTACTTATGTTGAGCTTATTTACATGTGTTTGTCGGAAAATAGCTTTAAGCTAGTGTTATATGTTTATGCCTTTCCGACGTTAAATAAATCTTGTATCTAAATCTTCTCTGATATTTTATCATAGTCACCGAGTTACAGTGTGCGCGAGACCTAGTCAAAGAAATCATTATCTTTATCACCTCCATACACTTGAAGCAAGACACAATCTAAATGGTTTTATGTTTTCTCATTTTATACCTGAAAAAGTATGCTTGTCCGCGGACACACAGAATGAAAAATGCACTTGTCCGCCGGCAAAAAATCACGAGTCGGATAAGTTGGACATAGGAATCCCACATCCCTGAAGGGGCGGGTAGATCAAAGAACTTCGAGCATCAGCAGTCTATAAAAAAGCACAAACAGCAGTTTTCGTTTGGTTAGGTGTTTATCCATTCTAAGTTCGTATTTATCCAGCACTGTTTCCTATACCAGTTAGGAATTATCCGCAAATTTAAACCCACATCATAATCAATACAATTTTTAAGCTATAAAAATCGATTTCAAACTTTGATACTGTTAAACATTGTCAAAGAGATATTTATGGAACTAATACATTTAATAAGTAAGGTCTTACTGCAATTTCTGGTACTTTAAAACAGTTAGAAACATAAAACATGTTCATTTTGAAGACTTTTTGAGTACATTTTAATGAATTCCAGCCACATAATGTGACATTTCGATTGAAATATTTAGTACACAAAACATGTTATCAATACAGGATATTATGACTATCAAAAGTTTTACGCTAACATTGCATACTCACATAAAAAAACGAAAAAAGACAAGGAAATTAACTACATACATCGTCTTTCTGTCAGCCATGTTGGCACTGAGTTAGGGTCGCTGAACAGAGTTAGGATTATCCGGGTACATGACGTGCGAATGTCACACAGCAAGAAAAACATTACGTACACGAAACAAAAACAAAACACTAAATAAGTAAGGAGATATAGAAGCAATTTTTTTTTATTTAAAAAAATTAATATTTCATCCAGTATGTGAAATAACTTGCTAAATTGATGTAAATCCAAAAAATGCAAAACTGTTTCTATGTTGCTATGGTAACGCATATGAAATGAAAGTTTTGAATTTTAGTTTTAGAAATGTTCTTGATACGAAATAAAACGAAACAGACATAATAGTTAGAGAATAAGCCTATGTAGATGTATAAAATAAAAAAAATCTTATTTCTTAAAAGAGTTTCGCTCGTCTTTACATGAAAGAGTTATCTCCCTTGTGTTTGCACGATCATTCTGTCTCATACCACAGTCACACATACGGCGCGGATAGCTACGTCTAGCCACGGATAAAAACGTAGTAATCCGTATCGACTCGTACGGTGTCACCCCGGTATAGAAGTACTTCCGGGTCGTTGTATCCTAGAAAGTAGTTCTTTGAAATTTTGAAGTTCCCAATTTAACGCTATTCCTACTTTGACATGTTATATTCCAAATGTATTCATTGATACTGTTACATTTTTTGTCATTTCTGATGTCTTTAACAGTTGTTTTATGTGTGTTTTTCAGGATTACATTTCTATGCGGAAGGATTAAAAAACTACACCAGACTGGTGGCCATGACAGATGTCAGTGGGAAATTTAAACATGGACTAGATACTTTGATGTGTAGCAAAAAAGTTCATCGCTGATGGTGGTGTTTTTCTGTGATATATTGACTGGGATAGTATTACTCTTCAGAAATACAGAGCTGTCAATGCTGCAATTTTGTTGTGAAATTCACAATCCATGTCCAAAAGTGCTTGTTTTACTATACAGCAAAGAAGGAGAAATTGTACCGGGCCGACACCGTACCTGAGCCGTACCTTGAAGTAGTAATCCGTATCAATCCGTACGGCAATCCGTACAATTACTACGTTTCTATCCGTGGGTAGACGTAGCTATCCGCGCCGTATGTGTGACTGGGGTATTAGAATACAAAATAAAAATTCGTTTCAAGAAGTTGGATCACTGTGTATTGTGACGACATACAATTTATAGGGTTCAGCAATATAAACTAAAATATATTGCAAAATAGTTTTCTATACCCCCATTCTAAATGATCAAATATCTTTTCAGCGAAAGTCTTAGATAGATGTAATAATCATGATTTCTGGTTCATTACCGACGTCTGGTCATTATACCTTGGTGGATTTTGAAAAATATTGTTGTTTTACATGCATATTTAGTGGGGACCATTTTTGGTCCTTATCATATCCCGTCCTTTACATAAAATTCTAAGTAAAAAGGGGGCATAATTCATGAAAAATTGGTGCCTGAGTTATAGACCTTGTGTCCTGTGATGTGGTTAATGTTGTGAAACAAATATCTTAAGTTTGAATCAAATTCATTCAGAAATAACTGAGATAAAGTGAAAGTGCACCAAAACTTTAACCTGAAATTCTTAGTATAAAGGGGGGTAATTCATGAAATATTGGTGCCAGTGTTATGACCCTTGTGCCGTATGATGTGGGTGATGTTGAGGAACAACTATTTTAAAGGCCTAGATTCACTACTATAATATATAAGTGCTCCCCCCCCCCACCCCCAAATCCAATATACAACTCCCATCTTATCTGCTGCTTATCAGCGAATATGTAATAGCAACTGATTAGAGGGCAATTAGCCAGCAGGGACCCCAACTAGACCATGAAGATGTGTGCAGTGGAGTTGAAAGAAATTAATTTTTCTTCAGTAAATGTGGAATGATAATAATAATAATTATTATTTTGATATTATGTATATGATATATATAACTATTACGTTAATGTTATATAGAGGATATTACATGAGTGTCTTTTCATATTGAATTTATTAAACGAGTTGAATCAAATAATAAAATGCCAGGCTCTGCAATAATAAATTCAATGTGGAAAGTCACAAATGTAATATTCTTTTTATCACATGTTAGCCTTTTTTTTGTCGAAACATCAAAAATTCGACTTTCTTATACTATATAAACAAGACAATTTGACCGGCGTCGCCTATACTATAAATGACGTCGACGTCAAAGCTTTATTACACTAGTGTATTATCATTTTTATTAAATGGCTTTATTACACTCCCGCGACGTCAAACATGTGATAAAGGATGATAAAAGATACAGTAATAATATTGAAAATAATAATGATAATAAAACACAAGTATAGTGAAAACTTCATGAGTTCTTTGTGCTGACAAACAATATTTTTCGATTTGGAAATTGATTTTCATGTACTTCATGTAATCAACATTATTTGAATATAAAATTATTGTGTTCCATCTAATAGTATACTCAATTTTCATTTTCAGTATGTTGCCAAAAGGGACTTTTTTCATGGTTTGCTTTGTAACTTTGAAATTCACATTCTGTTTTCAATTTAGACAAATGTTATTTACAGTATTCTGCAAGCTTTAGATGAGTGAAAGTCACATTTTTCAGAAATATCACAATTCTCAAGACTGAATTTGAAAAAATAAAAACTTGCATGTTTCTTTAAGTAAGTTTCTCATTATTTCATTACTGTGAAAATAAGTTTCTGATTATTTTATTATTGTTTTTGATCAACAAATATTTTCTTTACATAGAAATGCCAAAAAAAAAACTAGTATAACTTTAAAAGTTATCAATTATTCATTAATTTGAAATAAATTACATCGTTTCCCCTTCTCACTAATAGATACACTTGTAAGGTAGACTGACTCTCCAATAAACAATGACCCTTGTCATACTGTGATGGTCATTAGCCCCCAACTGTGCTGGTGAAGACAAAAATCCCTTGGCTCAATGCCAAAATCTAGGCCTTTAAGTTTGAAGCAAATCCGTCAAGTAGTAACAAAGATAAAGAGAAAGTGCATCAAAACTTTAACCAAAAATGCGGACGCGGAAGGACGCCGATGCCGGGTCGAGTAGGATAGCTCTCCATACTTCGTATAGTCGAGCTAAAAAATCAATCCAGCTAAAACAACAATAATACCTCTATGAAAGATGAATTTTCTCACTTAAAAATATTGACTTATTAATGAATCATGTTAATAGAACAGGGATCGGACGAGAATCTGAGACTTTTTAATTAACTAGTTTACTGTTTTGAGCTTACACAACTGTTGAAATAAACATCCATTAACAAAGTTTAATGACATGTGGCGTTTTTTGCACACAAAACTCAAACCATTTTTTAAGCTGATAGTTCTTTGCACGAAAACTCAAATCCTTTAAGTCAGAGAGGGCCATAATTGCATGTCTTTGCATTCAGCCCCGATAGTTACAATCCACACGATGACATTGAATGTGAACACATGTAATGCACGTAAATCTTTAACTTAGTTTGACGCCCAATAGTAGAATAGCACTCATCATATTTCGAATAGTCTAGCTAAAGCCTGAGTAACAGAAGCTAAGATTTGCTTATCTTATTCGTGTAATATTCTAACTTGCTGTGTTAGGTAATGAATGTGAGGTTGGAGTTCGGATTTTACCATGAGCAGAAGTTGACCATGATCACAATAATTCATATTTGAATGCAAGTTTTTAAGAATAGTGTTTAATATGTCTGTATAATAAAAGCTACATTACCTCCGCAGTTCTAGATACGTATGCTGTATTTGCACCACTCAGTCAAAACGTGCTAGTCCTTCCTCTCCCGATCTGCTGCTTACTCGATACTGGTTAAAACCGGCGACGCCATCTGAAAGTCAAAGGTTCATATTAGTCTATATAAATAACTTGTACATGGCTTTTTATATAAATCAACGAACCATATAGTATACATATTAGGAATGCATTGCCGGTCAATAGTAAAAACAATTACCCGGTGTTCGACAAAAGACATGAAAAATGAATTTCGATTAGTAAGTGTTTTTCAAATGTTGACTGTAGCCCACCGTGACAAAAACTGTGTTGTATTTTAACCGGTCATAAAGCCCGGTGATAAAGTAAGGAGAGAACCTTTTGATGATCCCACAGGCCAAGTTTGATGAAATTCCATGGAACGGTTCATGAGAAGAAGGTATTTCTATTTGTAGAAAAGTGGCCCCTAAAAGGGACCAAGTGCCCCAATCGAAATTTGAGAAAAAAACCTAATACTGATTTCGAGAACAAGTCTGATGAAGATCCATCAAGTGGTTCATAAGAAGAAGTCGTTTAAAGGTATATCTATTTTTAACTCTAGTAGCCCCTGAAAGGGGCCAAGTGTCACCAAATGAACAATGTTAGTGAAGGACGTTATAATGTTGCTACAAATCACGTTTGATGGAGATCCATCTAGTAGTTCATAAGAAGGAATCATTTAAAGGCATTTATAATTTTATTGGCTCTGCTAACCCTTAAAAGGGACCAATCGTCCCCATTTGAACAAAATTTGGAGAGGACCTTTTAATGATGCTATAATCATGTTTGATTTGTATTTCTAACTTTAGCTCTAGCAACCCCTAAAAGTGGACATGTGCCTCCATATAATATATAATTGGGAGTAGACCTTACAATAATTGCAAAAGCATCACTCGGGGCGTTGATTTCTTCATGTCAGAAAGCCATTCATCTGCCTTACGGAAGGTCGGTACTTCTACTCAAATGCCCGCTCGTGATGAAATAATACACGAAGGGACACCTGGGGACATCCTCCACCAACAAAGTTGGAAAAGTCACCATATGACCAATAGTTGTGTCGGCGAGACTTTAAACCGAACAAAAGAATATGATAAGAATGCTTCAAGACCAAGTTTGATAAAGATCCATTGCCAGAAAGCTACTGACCAAGTTTGGTATAATTGTGACCTGTAGTATCAAACGAGAAGATGTTCAAGACAAATGCTGACACAGGACGATGGACGCCGGACCATCCACTTATTCCAATAGCTCACACAGTTCAGGTGAGCTAAAAAGACATGAATAAAACATAGGATAGATATGACTAAAAAGAGTTTATGATTTGTTGTTCATTGTTGACAATCATTACTGCTGTAATTAAGAAATTAAAGTTCAAAATCTTTTTGTTGTTGGACGGCATGGTAAAGAATTTGGCAAATAAATCCACTGTTCGAAACATCTCTTTGTGTGTAGAATTATTTCATGTAAATATGCCATCCAGCTTACATGTGGAAAGTAATGCTTGAAAGTTGTAATAACAAGGCTTTTACTTGTTTGACGATAACGCAAGAAAGAAGAAGACCAATCCTCCTGGAAATTGAAAAGAGTACAGTAACTGCCATTACTGTTTAAAAGGTCATTCGAAATTCATTGCCCTGATTTCAATGTGATAAATATTATTTTGCGCTATGTCCAATTTTGTAATTTCACAATGCTCCATCTCCTGATAGAGCAATACACTTTTACATTTTTTTGTTACTTTTGTCAAATTTGCTCTATCTCCAAAGTGAAAAATGTATAATTGCAGAAAAGGTAAAATGAATAGTATTAAAAAACATTTATAGTCACAATAAGCTAAATGCAAAGAACAAGTAGATATATTTTATTATCGTTTTCGCCCAGAAATAAAGAAACTAGACACCAGTTAAACTTTGGAAGCGATTTTCTCCACGTTCAAAAAATGGTAGATAGAGCAGCGTTCCACTCAGGCGACGATATGTCCAAAAAGGGCCATAATTCCACCAAAATATTTGACAGGCTAATGTACTCTTGCATGAAGATGGAATACACAAGTGTTCAAAGTTTCAAAGCCACATGTCAAACAATTTTGACAAAACATGGACTTGTACGAAAATTCACGTCCAAAAAGGGCCATAATTCAGCCAAATTATTTGACAGAATTATGTACTCTTGCCTACAGATAGATTGTTATAATAAATAAGTGATAAAAGTTTTCAAGCCATATGTCAAACAGTTTACACAAAATATGAATTGGCACGAAAAGCTTAACCAAGATTTGTAAGTTAAAAGGGGCCATAATTCAGTCAAAATCCTTGATAGAGTCATGTAATCTTGCTTAAAACTGGACAAAGTGATGGTACTTACGTGTTGGTAGTTTCAAAGCTTTATCTCAAAAGGTTTGGTCAAAATATACACAGGTACGAAAAACTTAACCAAGGTGTGACGCCGACGCCGGGGTGAGTAGGATAGCTCTACTTATTCTTCGAATAGTCGAGCTAATAAGATAAGAGTTTAGTCGGAAAAACACGCAACAATATAACATAAGCACTCCAGGTGCTTTTGAACCGACTATGTATTATTATCAAATTTATAAGGAACAAAAGTAAACAAGAGCTGTCCGTAAGGCAGCGCGCTCCACTATTCGGGGATTTGACAGTAAAATGAATGTATGTCTCAATAAGAGACCTCTACTTTAAAGTGAAGATACACCAAGGGGCATAATTCTGTCAAGAACACAAATTAGAGTTATTGGGATTGCTACCACACATGCAGATGATGATGGTAAAGATATATTTTGAGTTTCAAGTCATTATCTTATATAGTACCAAAGTTATGTCCAGAAAACGAAGTTTGTTAAAAAAATTAAGTATGAAAGGGGTATAATTTGGTCAAAAATACAAGTCAGAGTTATGGGGATTGTTACCAGACATGCAGATGATGATGATAAAGATACATTTTAAGTTTTAAGTCTTTATCTTATATTGCATTAAAGTTATATCCAGAAAGCGAAGACTGCAAAAAAAATTTAAGTACAAAAGGGGCATAATTCTGTCAAAAATACAACTAGAGTTATGGGGTTTGTAACCACACATGCAGATGATGATTATTGATTATAAAGAAATATTTTTAATTTCAAGTTATTATCTTTTCAAGTATCAAAGATATGTATATAAACGAAGCTTTCGAAAAAAAAAATTACATGAAAATAATTTCAAGTATAACAACTTTGTGACCTTGATCTTGGTTATAATGGGCCCAGCCCTGCACATACTTTGTTTGTATACTGTACAATGTTTATGTGAACTTACAGTAAGATATAAGCAATAGTAACAATTATATGACAGAAAAACAAAGGTTGCCAAAAACTTTAACCTTAGAAATAACCTAAATATAACACTTTTTTGGTAACATTGACCTTGGAAATAATGGGTCCAGCCCCTGTACATACTTTGTTTGTATGCTGGATAATGTTTATTTAAAGTTACAGTAAGATATAAGTATAACACCTTGGTTACCTTGACCTTGGGTATAATGGGCTCAGCCCCTAAAAATACTTTGTTTGTATATTGGACAATATTTATGTGAAGTTACAGTAAGATAAAAGCAATAGTAACAAAGATATGACAGAAAAACAAAGGTTGCCGAAAAACTTTAACCTTAAAAATAACCTAAGTATAACACCTTGGTGACCTTGACCTTGGGTATAATGGGCTTAGTCCCTACACATATTTTGTTTGTATACTGGACAATGTTTATGTGAAGTTACAGTAGAATATAAGCAATAGTAACAAAGATTGCCGAAAAACTTTAACCAAGAAAGGTCACGCTGACGCCGACGCCGGGGCGAGTAGAATAGCCCCCTATTCTCCGAATAGTGGAGCTAAAAAAAGACCTGTAATAGAAATACTGCTGCAATAACTACAAGCATTAAGAGATCTAGTTTGTAAGTCGAACCTAAACACATTTCTAGCACATAACAGAACATAAAATGACATAGAAACAACAATTTTAAATGTAATAATGACAAATTAAAAAAAAACATGTGGCAGCTGCTGTTCCAGGCCAAGACCTAAAAACTGCCAGAAATGAGAAATATAAAAAAAAAACCGTCTCAGCAAAAAAGCAGAAAAGATGCATAAATTAAAACAAAGCTAAAAGAAGTTATCATTTCAGGATCAGACCTGAGATGAACAGAACGAGGGTTCGAATTTTGTCAGGCGAAGCATTTCAAGCACAATCCTTACGTTCGACATGACTATATATTAGAAGCACGCCTAGTTTATACCAAGTTTTAAAGTAATCAAGCTATAACGTACCTGCTTTCATGAAAATGCTGCTACCAGGCCGTCGTCGGCATTTCTTCTGCGCCATTTTCTAACCTTTAGTATTGTTGTCAGTCAGTCAACTAGTTTTCCACTTTTTGACTTGTGAGCGAAGACTCATGTATAGCTCGTGTGTTTAAGTGGTCAAATTACAAACCATTCAATAGGTGTATTTTAGCCTCTGGGCTTTTTTTATTTATTTTGTAATCGAGGTCATGATAAAGTACGCATTCACGTTAACACAACACAAAAAAACAAAAACATTAAAGTGATTATCGGGGTATTTACGTCAAGATATTCAATAATTTCAAAATATATCTAAAGGTCACTTTAACGTGGTTCCTGATAAAAGTGATTTTTTTCGGGGGAGGGGAGGTTAGAAATATAACAATACATGTCTATATAGTGAATGACCTGGATTGGGGATAGAAATATAACAAAATATATAGTAAATGGCCTGGTATCCTCGGTCCGAGATTCTTCAAATGGGAATTTGGAGACCAGTCTCAAAATGCTTCCGTGTGATATTGGTCAATTTGAAAACTGCGCATTCAGATGCGTCAGACTCCGAATTTGGCTTTATAATCTCACCTCCTGATTGGTTGTTTGAATGTACCAATAGTACTGTTGCATTCTGAGACCGGAATCTGTATCGTGATTCTATCGTAATTCGCCTCTCCTGTCGCACACGCTTTCTCATAACTCTCATCAAAATCATCATCACATCGACACGTGGTCGAGTGCTTAAGGCTGCCCTCTCTTTCGTTGGTTCGAGCATCGTCCGGAATTAAGATTCTTTGGAAGTGCCACGGATCGTTATTTTTATAGAGTGTTTTATCCTTAATAGTAACGTGCGCCGTGCATTAAGTCTTTTTCTGAAACTAATACTTAACCCTCGCGCATGCGCCAAATATCATATTTATTATGTTTGTATCGTCTGCAGTTTTATTGATTTTTTTCGAATTTTTTTTCAGTCAAAAGGGGTAATCTATGTGAAGGACATTAACTACAATGACAAGGTCAACCAGTTTGCGAAAGAAAACAATATAAAGGTCTACCATAGGGGTTTTGAAATAGTAAATGGCAGAAAAATACCATCATCCACCATTAAGATCACATTTGATACAGAAACAGCACCATTATCAGTTAAACGTAATGATGGTACAGAGGTCCCGGTATACCCATCTTTACTATCACCACTCCGATGCAACAAATGTCAGAAGCATGGTCACACAGCAAATAAATGTACAGGCAAGTCAGTATGCCCACACTGTGCGGGACCTCACTCCCACTTTGAATGTAGATATAGGGATGTAAAACAATGCGCAAACTGTAAGGGCCCCCACAGTGCTGCCTATAAGGGATGTGTAGTCTACCTTAACTATCTAGAAAACATCAGCAAGAAAAATGAAGCCATCAAGAATGAATATAACAACAGAATTCAGAAATCAGGTCTAGTACGCTCAGACCCACCCAAGGTCAACAATGACCCAAACCAAAATATAGATACAACAGATTACATACATAAATCGCAGGTTACAAAAATAATCAAAAACATTGCACCAAAATTAAAGGACCAAAATCTTGATGAAAAATCGATCGAGAAATTGGTAACTGAGGCCATTGCAGAATGTGAACAACAGTCTGAGCAAAAACAAACTGAATACAATAAAAACTACACTCCACCCACATCTAAACAAACAGGCAGCGCACCCAGATATCACAACAAAAGGTTACCTAGACCCCACCCATTTAATAGAGTAAACAGGTATGCAAGGCCACAGACTACAACAGGTCGCAGACTCCCCCGGTGGGTCCCACACCACCCCCCACCACCACCCCAGTGGTATGCCGGATATTGTCCCTATTAGGTGACATCACAGTTAATTAAAAATAAAATGTTAAACAATAATCCCCAATTAATTAACTAATTAATAATGTCCGGTGTAGTTTCCAAGACGGCAGGTAATCGTAATTTTAATATTATGTCTTGGAACGCCCGGGGGTTTGCAGGGGACAAAAATACAAAGGTCACCGAATTAAACAGCTTCCTTAAGTCATCCACAGATACAATACATGCCGTGTGTATCCAGGAAGCGTTTAGATATGGTAAAAAAATAACACCACCAAAGCTTTATGACTATGAAATTGCCACATATCAAAAACGCACAGATCAAGAAGGAGGCGGTACAATAATATATGTCAAACAGGGCATCAAATTCACAGTAGAAAGATCAATAATTCACAATGAATATGAAATTAACGGCATAACTATATATGGTCACAGCAAAAACATAACAATTTACAACTGTTATGTAGCATATGAAAAACATAACACCGAAGAACACTATCAAAAAATGTTCTCTAACATACGAAACCACTCAGTAATTCTGGGAGATTTCAACATTAAAAACCCACTCTGGAATCCCCCGGGCGATCCAAGGTGTGACTCGGCCTCTGAGACTATGTTAAATCTATTATCACAGAAAAATCTAGTTGTATTAAATGATGGAAATATAACAAGGATAAGTGATTTACCAAATCAAAAAGACTCAGCAATAGATTTGGCAATAGTTTCTCATACTTTGGCACAATATGCATTCTTTGGAGTTATCAATAATACTTTTGGCAGTGACCATTTTCCAATATTGCTGGGATTAGAATTTTCAATAAAAACAGAGGCGATTCATACCACCCGTAAATATAAAATAGGTAAAGCAGCGACTGGGACCAATATCATGACTTTGCAATCAGGCATTTCCATTATAACACTGAGGGCAAGACAGTGGATGAAAATCACACACAATTTATAAATGATATCTATAGTATTAGTAAAAAGAGTATACCAATGGTCAAAGGCAAGAACAGTAGGAAAAAAGTTATACCCTGGTGGACTGAGGATTGCGCAAATGCAGTTAAACAAAGGGAGAATGCTAGGAAAAATTATAGCAGAAATAAGAATGATGAAAATCTTCAAAAATACAGGTTACTCCGCAATAAGGCTGTAGAGATCATTAAAAAAGCAAAACGCACCAGTCTTGAAAAGTACATAACGCAAATAAACCACAAAACAACATCAAAAGAAGTATGGGACGTTGTCAATAAATTTAGAGGCAAATCATCTAGCTCTATTGGTACACTTCTGAAAGACAACGATCCGGTGGTTATGGAAAAAGATAAGGCAAATTTTCTGGTGCAACACTATAAGAAAATCAGCAGTAATGACAATTACAGTGCTGAATTTTTGGCAAATAAACAACATAAAGAGCAAGAATACGATCTCTACAATGAAAATAACACAGCCCCACATGGTGATATTGAGTATAATAAACCATTCTCCCTCCTTGAATTAAACATGGCCCTTGATCAATGTAATAGTTCTGCCCCAGGCGAAGATGCGATCCATTATGATATGATCAAAAATTTACCAATACATGCCAAAGAAAAACTCTTAAAGCTATATAATCAGTCTTGGAAAGAAGGCTCTACCCCAGAAAGCTGGGGCGAGGCCATTATAGTACCAATACTTAAGCCCAATAAGGAAAAAACAAACCCTGCTTCATACCGCCCCATCTCCCTAACGTCAACCCTCACCAAGGTCATGCAAAGAATGATAAAACCAAGACTTGAAACTTATATTGAAATAATAATCTGTTCTCCCCATATCAGTCAGGATGTAGGAAAGCCCATTCGTGCGAAGATCACCTCCTTCGCTTCGAATCAGACTGTAAAGAGGCCCATCGGAAAGGCTATTACCTACTAGGCATATTTTTAGATCTAAGTAATGCATTTGATAGGCATTGGAATAAAGGGTCTCTCTTGAATTTAATATCTCTAGGCATTAAGGGGAGAATGCTTACATGGATCGCTAATTTCCTGGAAGGCAGAAAAATTAAGGTAAAGGTCAATGGCCATTTGTCAGATACAGTAGAACCTGACAATGGCACACCCCAGGGAAGTGTGATTAGTCCACTGATCTTTAATCTCATCATGAACACTCTAAACACGGCTATAGATGCACACAACAAACAGTCCCCCCCGGTGACCGAACCGAACTTGCCCAATTTGTAGATGATGGAGCCACATGGGTAACATCACCAAACCCACATAGTGCACTACTAAAAGGCCAAAAGGTCCTTGAGGTATAGAAAATGGAGTAATGAATGGGGATTCACCATCAACCCTAATAAAACACAAGTGCTAATGGTGTGCCGGCAACCATATCTTAAAGTCCTAGCAAAATCGAATAAAGTAACGCCGGAACTTAAATTATGTGGTAAAACCCTTGAAATAGCACCGACCGCCAAATTCTTAGGAATGTATTTTGATCAATATTTAACGTGGCACCATCATATAAATAATCTAGTTAATAGGTGTGAAAAAGATATTAACCTCTTGAGACTAATATCAGGAACAAACTGGGGAGCTAATAAGAAAACTAAACTCCTGTTATATAACTCCTTAATTATGAGCAAAATTAATTATGGTAGCACAGCATATGCGTCAGCCTGCAAATCACAGTTAAAAGGCTAGATGTAATACAAAGTAAGGCCCTAAGAGTAGTCACTGGAGCATATAAAACAACTAATAAAATGGCAGTATTAGTAGAAACGGCCCAGCTACCATTAGATATAACAAGAGGGGTCAATATGCTCAAATATTGGGCCAGATCAAGCCGCCTAGGTGAATATCTGCCCATAAATAATACAATCAAAGCACTGAAAGAATGCCCCATACCATCGAAAGGGTTAGAAACGGTCACACTGGTAGGAAAGAGCTTAGAACACAGCCGTACACTCGAGAGGTTAATAGGTTACTAGATAATAACCAATTAAATGAAGTAAACATACAAGAGCCGGTGTTTTCATATAATGCTGGGATCATGGTCACAACCCCCGACTTAAGCCTTAAATGCTTCATTAATAAAACAGAAGATACCACCCAGGCCAAACATATAACAGAAATGCATATAATGAAGTATTATAGGTCACATTACCATATATATACAGACGGTAGCAAAAATCCCAGCGAAAATAAAGCTGGCGCGGCCTTTGTTGTCTTTGATCCCTATAGCAAAGAAATTTGCTCGTCGGCTCTCAAATTAGACCCAAGGGTCTCCATATTCACGTGTGAGGCAACAGCCATCCAACATGCACTGAAATGGATACCCGAAAACATGCCCAGAAACATAGCTATATTTACAGATAGTTTGTCTGTATTACAATCAATAAATACAGGCAGGTCACACTCAAGATCTGATATAATAGTTGACATTATTCATAAAATCAGCCATCTCAGTAAAATAGGTATACATGTTTCCCTAATATGGGTCCCGAGTCACGTAGGCATTATGGGAAACGAAAGGGTCGATCAACTAGCAAAGCAAGGGTCCGAAAATGGAGCCCCAAAACAGGTCAAATTAGCAGTATCTGACGTTAATAGCATAATAAAGGCCAAATCAAGGGAGTTTTTTAGACAGAGATGGCTACAACAAGACACAATGCGCTGCGCCCTCTCTGAACATATCCCCAGTAAGATGCAAATTTATAGCACAAACACCGGCCATGATAAGATCATTACCAGATTAAGGCTGGGGCGGAACGGTCTGGGCTGGGAGAACTACTCAGATAAACATCTATGCCCACACTGTACAGAATACGAAACATTCAACCACGTATTCTTTGACATACACAAAGAGTGTACACGAAATGCAGAACACAGATTGGAACTTGAATGTGGACTCCTGAAACTCGGGTTGGTCTGTATAGACAGAAAGACACTCCTCTTCCCTCCAAAGGAAGTCGAGCAGCAGGTCTACAGCCTCCTAATACATTTCATCACGAAAATAGGTTACTTGAACAGAATATAAACAAAACATAAACATTACATAGGAGGGGCCCGACCAAGCAACTAATTTTATAACTTTGGCCTTAATTCAATATCACAAAGTACCAGGGGGTTTGAATCTCTATATGCACCCCGTCTGGGGGTACCATGTAAGGCTTAACGGCACTGGTGCGGTCAATAGAGATAATATAATCTCAGGGGAAACGTGTAAAAATATGGTAAAATCTTAAACATCTTACAAAAGAGATGGCGTCAATAATCAGGGGGGTTGAGCTAGTATATGCACCCCGTCTGGGGGTACCATGTAAGGCTTAACGGCACTGGTGCGGTCAATACAAGCGATATATCCTCAGGGTGAAAGGCGCTATCTATTAAAGTTACTAGGGTCGGGCCACAACTATGAACAGCAATAAATAAATTTAAAAATAACATAGTACCAGGAGCCGACTGTTTATAGAGCATATCAGTTGAAATAAGCCTGAAAGAGGTTTTATTATTATAACTTATATTATATTAATTTAAATTTTAAGTAGTAAAATGTGTATATACATATGTTATTTTAATTTTTCTATATTTTAAATCATAAGGCCAAATACTTTTTATCTACCAGTATATTTTAAATTGTTTGATTTTAAACATATATGTAATTTTAAGCCATAATCAGGCTCTTTTTAGACAATGATTTTAAAACTAGGAGACATATCCTTGCAATTACTTTACATTTCGGCAAGGATGGTCAACTGTTTTAACTAAATTTTTTTTAAATATATTTTTATAGTTCAATTTTATTAAAACTTTAGACAAAATAAAAATCAGGAATAAGAGTCTTTGTGTTTTCGTCTTTCGGCAAAGGCCGACTCTGATTTTATCAAATTCTATCAAATTTTATGGAATTTTAGCTAGCTTTTTAACCAACTTTTATTCAGTTTTAACTCTTTTATTTAGATAAAAGATACACCAAAATTAAATAAACCTAGTAAACTAAATTAAGCATTGGCCAGCAATGTATATATGTGGTAGGGACCTATGGTGGCATAAACAACGCCCGGACCGAGAAAGCATGTATTAGAAAGACGCCACCATAGGAAAATCCAGTAGTGACGACGAGCCGGAAACATACAGATGTCAACATACAATGGTAAACAAACAACAGGTAAACGGGTACATTTTAAGTAAAAATTCTTACGCGTAATTTAGCTACCGGGTACACAGGATTCGCGTGTAAAACATTTATTAATTCATAGATTATCTCCAAATTTTCAAAATCGCTGAAGAATACATATAGCTATATGGCTAGAGCATTTTTAGTAAGATAATTTAATATAAGCAAAATCACTTAGAAACGGTCGGAATTTGATAAAACCAACAGCAAAATTTCATACAGCGCGATCGTAAATATATTTTCTATACAACACGTAAAGTGATTAATATCGATATAATCATTAAATTTAGACCCTAGACTAGAAAGTGCAAAAAACAGATCGGAAAAACATTAAAAAATAACAAAATGACAGCAATTTAAAAATATAAAACAAAATTGTTAAAGCACATTGAATGTTTAGCGCATATAGAGTAAGCATATTTATCGATATGACACAATTATGCAGTAGGCGTGGCGTGTAATCTATAAATAACCTGTGTACTGTCAACAATCGGACGTATATAAAGGCTATGTTTTAGACGTGTTTTTAAAGTTTTAATGTTTTTAAAGTTTAATAATAAAATAAAGCTTAAGAGTATAGATGTAGTTCATGGTCAGTGGCAGTTTTTCTCAGGCGCTTCAGGAGTGTTAGTAAGGTAGTCGCGGCTCTTACCCTGGATGACTAAATTTAATAAATTTAAATATATATTTCATAACCTATTTATTATTTCGGAAATTTAGACACAGTATAGGGGGGTATAACATTTAAAAACAATACAATAACAATAAATACTCCAGCCAAGACCCAGACATGTTCCAAAACAACACCCGGGCCTTGAATCAAGGTCCCTTTTTAAATATATCATATGAATCTAATTCTTTGGAATCGATCCAGGCGCCGACCTGTATCTGGCAACAGGTCTCCAAATTCAAATCTCGCTGGGCCTACGATTGATTAGTTAGACTGGAAACAGTCATAACTACGCAGCGCAGCGTAAACAAATAAAAATGAATAAAACAAAACAAAAACAAACTGCAGTTTTATTGAATCGGGGAGCCTCAGTAATGTACGTTTTATCACGGATATTAACGGAGGTTCCCCGAGGCAATTCACCCGTGTGTTTGTCCGTGCAACCATTGTGGACACATTTCATGTATTTGCACACTATTACGTCATCTTTTATATTACCGTAGTGTGTTGCAGACGTCATCGGTATTGCAACCGTCGAAGGTGAAGTCGTCAATTTTGATATGGATTCCTGCACCTGCTTTTAAGAAGTTGTGATATCCTGATAAATACTGGGAGTATCTAAATCCTAATTATGAGGGTGTAACTTCTTACTCAAAAGTACTTACTAAAGCCTAAATTAGGAGTTAGTAAATCTAATTAGTAGTTATATGTCCTAAAAAGACATTGTCGGTTTACATATAAATTCAGTATTTTTTAGTTTGCCTTATCAGTTTCTAAATGTATGTAATAATGATTCATTGTGTTAATTGCCAAAAATAGACACATAAAACAAAAGAAATGAGGTGAAAACGTAATTCAATAGGCAACGTGTGGGCGAAATACAACATCGTGATACGTTAAGATATGTCAAAATCCACGAACACAGACATTCGATTATGTTTTGCCTGTAGCATAAGTGAGATGCGTCTAAGGTTTGCATTATATGTACAATGTTCACAGAGCTGTCACACATAGCTAGACCCATTTCAGAGTACTGATCCTTATCCCTTTACCTAGCCTGCTGGCGGCAAGTGACATCAGCGAGTGATATCAGCCTGTACATCCATGCAGTCTGATCATGATCTGCACTGTTCGCCATTCAGTCAGTACCTTTTTGGTAAGCACCCCTTTTAACAGTTAATGGTAATGTCGAAATTGAAAGATGGACAAGTTCATTATAGAACTTTAGCAGGGTAAGGTTTAAGAGTTATCCTGAACTGACATAGAAAAAGAAAAGTAGGAGAGGAGTGCAGATTATACCTGTCACATTCGCTTACGAGCAAAAGTTATTTTAAAATCTTAATCGAAGAAAATGCTGGAGACAGCGAAGCTGTGTATTTTCTCCATTTTCCCCAAGTATGACCTGAACCGTTCAGCTGATGACGTGGATTTTGCCTGTTTAGTTTAACCATATTCTATTTCTCATTCAATATTTATTTTGTAAATATAAAAAAAATGAAGTAGAGAGAGAGAGAGAGAGAGAGAGAGAGTCCATCTCATTGGGAAGTCAATCTGATAGATAAGACATTTTTATATTCTCATCTTTATACTCTCACTTTTAAGTATAACTATTAAAGTGCATTACTATATGAATCTGCCAATCTGTTTTATGTTTTCTCTTTATCCGTATATCTATTGCTACCAAAGAGTAAGCGGATGAAAAATACGAGTATCGCGAAATAAGTTAATTCTCTGAATTTGTTTTAATTCTCTGAATTTGTTCCTATTCTATTTCGATCGGATCTGTTCTGTTCTGCTTCATTCTGTTCTGTTATGTTATGTTTAAAGGATAATGTTGTATTTCTCGCCGTTCTGCATGTGCGTGTGGCGTTTTCCTCTTGCAAAATTCTATTTGTTTTGTTTTGATAAGTGAAATACACGTTTTACCTCTTAACTAGAGGTAAAGATTGGAGACGAAAAGTTTACAACTTTTAGATACATTCGTGCGTTCTTTTTTTTGTGTGTAAAATTTACAATTTACGGTTCAATTTTAAACCTTCACAGTTTAATCGGACCTTCTTATTTAAATTGCCACGGTGGCATAATAAACTTACAACTTTTTGCGGCTTTAATTTTGATTCAGTCTCAACTTGTTAGGTCGCATATAAGGTCTAATCGCAGAATGTACATTTATTAAAACATGACTGCATTTCGTCTAGCCAAGAAAGATGTGTGTGTGTGTGTTCGGGTTTAACGTCTTTTTCAACAATTTTTCAGTCATATAAACGACGGTGTCTACTTGTAGCAGTGAGCACAATGCCCAACTTTATTGTGCTGCCTCACTGGAATATCACGCCGCAGACACGTGGCATGATACCCCACCCAGTCACATTATACTGACACCGGGCTGACCAGTCCTAGCACTATCCCCTTAATGCTGAGCGCCAAGCGAGGAAACTGCTAGTACCATTTTTTACGTCTTTGGTAGCCAAGAAAGATGCAACTGTCTTCCAGTCACGACCAAGAAGACTGGGTTCCATGCTATTCAGCATTGGGTGTGTACTGCCAGACACCTAAAGCTCTGTTTTGGACTGCTTTAATACAAGAGAATAATTATCGACCAAACATCATGCAGAGTCATGTGTGCGTTCATTATCTTGTACAGCAAGAACAAAGGACTTGGTGTAAGTTGCTAAATCATTGACCTGAAGTTTGAAGATTAACAACTTTTTTTTTCAAATCAAAATTAACTTTTAAAGTTCTGTCCGGTAAAATAAGAATTAGGATGATATAACGAGTTAAGTGCATGTAGAAATTTGCACACAAATACCAGATCCTAGTCAACGTTTCCATAGTTTATCGTCGTTTATGAAATCTAACGTCTTACTGAGATAGATGAAAGCACAGAAAGTTTATTGTTTCTGGTGTCAATTAAATTTGTCATAGTAGAAACATGATCTATTGTACTAGTACTTCGTTTTCTTCTAAAACTGTTTTGCACATCTACAGACTTTTCGTCAGTCTCTGTCCAGGTAATCATTTAAAATACTACAGCATATTTTATACATAGACGATGGTAACGATTCTGTTCTGTTCTGTGTTTCCCCCTATATGATATATGACCCGTAGGTCTGTTGTTGAGGACTTGTAGATGGGATTAATAACAAATATACGGAATTTGATATTTAATGTTCTTCTATGCTTGCAGTTTAAGCAGTTTCGCTCGAATGTGCACATATTCGTCCGAATTTCTTAAGTGTGTTATTTGAAAAACGCGAATCTTAGCTAGATATCCAGGTAATGTTTTAATGAAAACTAGAGTTGTCACAGGAGTGACGAATTATACCCCCACAATATGGCCTTGTCACAGAACTAAGCCAATGTCAAAGCTGAACTTGTTTGACCTTTGACCTAATGATCTCAAAATCAATAGAGGTCATCTGCTGGTCATGATCAACCTCCCTATAAAGTTTCATAGATATGTCCTAAAACAATCTAAATTCTAAAGCATATGTGTTTGTAACCTGGGCTACAGGTTACAGTTTTTCTCACTATTAAGGACATTTTTTCTTAATGTACCATACCATATGATAACGTTTAAAGACACGCGGTTACAAGGGTTTTTAAAATATGTGTGCCCCGCCCCCCCCCCCCCCCCCCCCTCCCACCCCATCTGAAAATGCTTCATACGGTCCTGCTGTAACCTATGTAACCACTGTAACAAGGCTACTTTTAACCAACCTATTGAAAATAGGATTAAACATGAAGTTTGATTATGATCTATATTGCTATAACCACTGTAACCAGGTAACAAATAAACCAACCCATGGAAAATAGGTTGTTTTTGGACCATATATGAAGTTTCATGATCTTTGGCCCAAGCATTCTCAAGTTATTGTCTGGAAAAGGTTTAAATGACCTTTGGAACCCAAAATAATTATGGGTCATCTGCTGGTCATGACCAACCTCCCTATTAAATTTCATGATCCTAGTCCCAAGCGTTGTGAAGTTGTTGTCCGAAAAGCGTTTAAGTGTTCCGGGACACTGTCACCTTGACCTGTGATCTGCTGACCTCAAAATCACTAGGGGTCATCTGCTGGTCATAACCAACCTCACTATAAATTTTCATGATCCTAGGCCCAAATGTTCTCAAGTTATCATTTGGAAACCGTTTAACTGTTTCGGGTTATTGTGACCTTGACCTTTGAACTACTAACCTCAAAGTCGAACATGACCTGTATTTAATCATGTTACACCTGTGTACAAAAATTTAAGATCCTAGAACCAAGCGTTCTCAAGTTATCGTCTGGAAACCGTTTAACTGTTCCGAGTCACTGTGACCTTGACCTTTGACCTACAGACCTCAAAGTAGAATTTGACCTGTATTTCATGACGTTAAACCTGTGTACCAAAAATTAAGATCCAAGGCCCAAGTGTTCTCAAGCTATCATCTGGAAAGCATTTAACTGTTCCGAGTGACTGTGACCTTGACTTACAGACCCAAAAGTCGAACTTGACCTGTATTTCATGTTGTTACACCTGTGTACCAAAATATATGATCATAGGCCCAAGCATTCTCAAGTTATCATCCGGAAACCGTTTAACTGTTCAGGGTCACTGTGACCTTGACCTTTGATCTATTGACCCCAAATTCGAAATTGACCTGTATTTTCTGATGTTACACCTGTGTACCAAAAATTATTCAAATCAGCCAAGCCTTTCATGAGTTATCATCTGGAAACCACAAAAACCAACGGACCGACCGACCAACCGCCAAGGTCACTCCTATATACCCCCCAAACTTCGTTATTAAGGGAGACTTTTCGGAAATTATTTTTGTGTCAAAAATGAATACAAATAAGGGGGTAATGCCTTTAGAGCATCAGTAAGTTGATTTCTAACATCACTGGCCATGTTTAAAGCATAAAAAGTGCAGTTTTTGCAACTTTTTGTTAAAAAGTTGAAAAAAAAAAAAAACATTTAGGGTCGGGCCAAAAATTTAGGGTAGGTCGGGATACCGAAACAAACATTTTCTTTTTAAGCCTTTATTTTGAAGGATTGGGGGGCGGTTCATTAATTGAGACTTTTTGGAAATTATTTTTGTTTCAAAAAATGAATACACATAAGGGGGTTATGCCTTTATAGCATCAGTAAGTTGATCTCTAACATCACTGACGATGTTTAAAGCAACAAGAGGACCATGATGGTCCTGAATCGCTCACCTCTTCCCACATGACCCAGTTTTGAGTATGACGTCGTTTTTTCTATTATTTGACATAGTGACCTAGTTTTTGAGCTCATGTGACTCAGTTTTGAACTTGACCTAGATATTATCAAGATAAAAATTCTGACCAATTTTCATGAAGATCCATTGAAAAATATGGTCTCTAGAGAGGTCACAAGTTGTTTTTTTTATTTGACCTACTGACCTAGTTTTCGAAGGTACATGACCCTGTTTTGAACTTTACCTAGATATCATCAAGGTGAACATTCTCACTAATTTTCATGAAGATCTCATGAAAAATATGGCCTCTAGAGAGGTCACAAGGTTTTTCTATTTTTATACCTACTGGCCTAGTTTTTGACCGCACGTGACCCAGTTTCGAAACTGACCTAGATATCATCAAGGTGAACATTCAGATCAATTTTCATGAAGATCCATTGAAAAATATGGTCTCTAGAGAAGTCAAAAGATTTTAATAATTTTAGACCTACTGACCTAGTTTTTGACCGCAGTTGACCCAGTTTCGAACTTGACCTAGATATCATCAAGATGAACATTCAGACCAACTTTCATACAGATCCCATAAAAAGTATGGCCTCTAGAGAGGTCACAAGGTTTTTTTTATTATTTGACCTACTGACCTAGTTTTTTAAGGCACGTGACCCAGTTTCAAATTTGACCTAGATATCATCAAGGTGAACATTCTGACCAATATTAATGGAGATCCATTCACAAGTATGGCCTCTAGAGAGGTCACAAGGTTTTTCTATTTTAGACCTACTGACCTAGTTTTTGACCGCACATGACCCTGTTTCGAACTTGACCTAGATATCATCAAGATGAACATTCAGACCAATTTTCATACAGATCCCATGAAAAATATGGCCTTTAGAGAGGTCACAAGGTTTTTCTATTATTTGACCTACTGACCTAGTTTTTGAAGGCACGTGACCCACTTTCGAACTTGACCTAGATATCATCAAGATGAACATTCAGACCAACTTTCATACAGATCCCGTAAAAAATATGGCCTCTAGAGAGGTCACAAGGTTTTTCTATTATTTGACCTACTGACCTAGTTTTTGAAGGCACGTGACCCAGTTTCGAACTTGACCTAGATATCATCAAGTTGAACATTCTGACCAATTTTCATGAAGATCTCATGAAATATATGGCCTCTAGAGAGGTCACAAGGTTTTTCTATTTTTAGACCTACTGTCCTAGTTTTTGACCGCACGTGACCCAGTTTCGAACTTGACCTAGATATCATCAAGACGAACATTCAGACCAACTTTCATACAGATCCCATGAAAAATATGGCCTTTAGAGAGGTCACAAGGTTTTTCTATTATTTGACCTACTGACCTAGTTTTTGAGGGCACGTGATCCAGTTTCGGATTTGACCCAGATATCATCAAGGTGAACGTTCTGACCAATTTTCATGAAGATCTTGTGAAATATATGGCCTCTAGAGAGGTCACAAGGTTTTTCTATTTTTAGACCTACTGACCTAGTTTTTGAAGGCACGTGACCCAGTTTCGAACTTGACCTAGATATCATCAAGGTGAACAATCTGACCAATTTTCATGAAGATCTTGTGAAATATATGGCCTCTAGAGAGGTCACAAGGTTTTTCTGTTTTTAGACCTACTGACCTAGTTTTTGAAGGCACGTGACCCAGTTTCGAACTTGACCTAGATATCATCAAGATGAACATTCTGACCAACTTTCATAAAGATCCCATGAAAAATGTGACCTCTAGAGTGGTCACAAGCAAAAGTTTACGGACGGACGCACGGACGGACGCACGGACGGACGACGGACACCGCGCGATCACAAAAGTTCACCTTGTCACTTTGTGACAGGTGAGCTAAAAATGTGCAGTTTTACAACTTTTTGTCAAAAAGTTGCAAACAATATTCTCCAAGGCCATAAAAAAATTTACGGTCAGGTAAAAAATTTAGGGTAGTTTGGGATACCGGAAACGAACAATTTTTTTAGGCCAGCATGACATGACAGAATGACAAAGTAGAGTAAGGACATAACAAAAGTGGCATTTTGTCATCCTGGTGGGGGCATCAACATGACAAACCATGCTGTTGAGTTATTTCGAACTTTATGATTAGGTTAACTAAAAATTAAGCAAAAATGAGACAAATCAAAATGAATATTAATTCAAGTCAAAGTTGTGGTTATTGCACTCCCTCTTGTTGCCTTAAATCTATAATTTTTAAACATACAGAGTGGACACAAGTACCTGGTGACTGTTTGCTCCACGGATGCAGACTTACTAAAAGACAAATCCAGGGCTTTAAATGATGCATCACAGATAATTGGGTATTGGACATAAACCATTCTCAAGACTGATTTGTCGGAGTAGCTTACAAAAAAGCACTGTACAGTTTGTTTTTGTGAGCGACAAGATAAATGCTATGAAAAGTTTCTATCCACTCCAGGAGACCAGTTTTAATGTAACTTATTATTTGCTGTTGTACTTTATTTTTTGTGAGTACACTTTGCTTCAGTAACTGATAATTCCTTTGTTACGAGGATTAGTTCAGTTTTATATTTCATACTTTCATAACTTTTTCTCAGCAAAATTTATCATAAAAGAATGCAACGACCTTAAAGGATGACTGATATAAAAACATAGCATCTCTTTCAGTCAGTAACATGGTGAATAAATTACATATTCCATATTATCCATAGTAGTAACTGCAAATTCTATGACCTATAGTGATCAGCTAATTCTTTAACCCTTAGCCTGCTGGCAGGCAGATGTTCAGCCTTTGCGAACAGTGCAGACCAAGATCAGGCCGCACATCGTGCAGTCTGATCAGGTCTCACTGTTCGCTATTCTAGAATATTTTCAGTGAAAACCTTGAGTAATTAATTGTACGTCAAAATTAAAGATGACCAGCCATTATAGAAATATAGCAGGTTAATTAATGGAGTTTCATTTACTAAGTTGAAGCTGCATAGTTATAAGCTACTGATGTGTTGTTACGAACATTGAATACTGTAAATATAAGCTCCGCCCCTTCAACTCCCATATAAACTATGACAAAGTCGGTCCATTTTTTATCAAAAAGAAAAGAAGAAGAAACAAAACAGACACCATGATAATTAAACACATTTTATTATGAAAAGTAAACTGTATGTCATGTGGAAATGTATTGCACTAGCCAACAATTATATCAGATTCTTTATAATGTCACAGTTCTTCAACAACCTAGTATGTCACTTCTGGTTACTTTTCAGAATAGGCAAAAATGGAAATCTTCAAAAATCTCATTTACATTTTTAAGTGCCTTAAAATGGTACAAACTGCCCAAGAGAAAGCAATGTATCAATCAATTATTTGCTCTTAACTGTCACTTGATGATGTTTTAATACCACATTAAATGATTTTATGTTATATATTCAATAGTACAGGGTAGTTGTAACTCATCTGAAAAAGGAAAATATTTTAAGTTACCAACACTATTTCTTTATCACAAGGCTTTTGAAGAATGCAATTCAACAAGAAAGTTCAAGATTTTCTCAAATGATCAGTTAGCAACTTTCTGATTGGCTATCAATTCAGGCAGTTTTTCAGACAATGGAATGAAGTACTGCTTTTTAAATGCATGAATAAGGGTTTTTTCATCAAAAATAACATATAAAGGTTTTTGAAGAACACAGACATTTTTTTCTATATGCCTTTCAAACAAGATCTTACATATTCTAATCTATTTCATGAACATAAAATAAGAATGTACTGTAAACTCACATATTTTCCCGGGGTCAAAATTTTACTAATTTGAAATCTTGAGTATATATTTGTGAGATTTAATATTTACCAAATTGTAACAAGAGCTGTCCGTAAGACTGCGCGCTCGACTTTTCTCAGTGCTTGACTCTGAATTAGAGCTTTGCCAGTAAAAAAAAATTCAAGTTAAAAAGGGACCTAACCCTGTCAAAATTCAAATCAGAGTTATGGGAATTGTGTCTCCTGGTGTAGACTTTGATAGTAAATAACTATTTTGAGCTTCAAGTCAAAAGCTTTAATATAAACAGAGACATTTGACTTATCAAATATTTTAACAAAAAATTCTAAGTTAAAAAGGGGCATAATTCTGTCAAAATTCAAATCAGAGTTATGGGAATTGTTTCTCCTGGTGTAGACTTTGATGGTAAATAAGTGTTTTAAGTTTCAAGCCAAAAGCTTTGATAGTAACAGAGATATTTGACTTGATCAAACACTTTAACCAAAAATTCTAAGTTAAAAAGGGGCATAATTCTGTCAAAATTCAAATCAAAGTTATGGGAATTGTGTCTCCTGGTGTAGACTTTGATAGCAAATAACTATTTTGAGTTTCAAGTCAAAAGCTTTAATAGTATCAGAGATACTGACTTTATCAAGAACTTTAACCAAAAGTTCTAAGTTAAAAGGGGCATAATTCTGTCAAAATTCAAATCAGAGTTATGGAGATTGTTTTTCCTGGTGAAGACTTTGATGGTGAATAAGTATTTTAAGATTCAAGTCAATAGCTTTGATAGTAACAGAGATATTTGACTTTATCAAAAACTTTAACCAACAACGACGCCGACACCGGGGCGAGTGCAATAGTTCTACTTTTTCTTTGAAAAGTCGAGCTAAAAATGGTAACCTACTTGAATTAGAATTATACTAATGATGAATATTTACACGAGGATTAATTTTCGTGAGATATAGGGCCTCGCGAATATAGCAAAAATTTAACCATGGCGGAAATTTCTACTTTTACAGTATCAGAAACTTGCCCAGAAAATACTGATGCAAAGTCAGCAAGGAAAAAAAATCTTGTTAACTGTTTTGAAAGTTTCATCTAAATAATATATCATAAACTAATGACTGATTTATCTATTCCATAACACACATTTGGCATTAATTTATTCATGAAAATATTGATATTACACAGTATAGTAGAACTATAAGGGTTGTATCAGCAACATTGAAATTTTAAAATACATGTATGTTGATTACATGGGAACTTATCATCAAGAATTCTGGAATTCCATAGTAAATTTCAGCTAATTTGAACATCAATTTAAGTAAAATTGCAATGCTGTCACCATAAATTTTTAGATTCTTACATATCTCTCCAAATTTCTAATTATTATAATAGTAAAATGTTTGACACAATATGCAAAATTTTGCAAAAATGTTCTTCTTTTTCAAATGCCCATGTGCTCAAACTTCAGCAATGGAGTTTTTCCAATGGAAAAATAACATTTTTAGTGTCAGAACTAATACAATTAAAGATCTGTTAAAAAGTCAAAAGGTATAAATACCTATAGCATAATGTACAACTCATATATTTGTTCTGAAACCATAAGAAAAAAATCTGAAAACACTTGTTACAGATTTTATGAACCAAACAAGAAGTCCTTGAAAACTTACTTAATAACATTTTAAAGCGAAAAGTTGTGGTTAATGCATCTAACTTCTGCATAGATTTAACATAACAAGAAAATAAATTATTGAAAATATGATAATACAATAAATATAACTATAATAATACCAAGCTTATGACAGTTAAGATCAACTAACTCTACGTACTTTTAATCTGGTAATTTTAAAGAAATGACTCATAAGACACTGTTGAAGCAGGACTTTTATAAGATACTTATGGACTTCTCTCCACAAAAATACTAAAATTCATTTTTATAAATAAATTTCTTGTTACATAGGTCTAAGAAATACATTTGTAGCTGTAGATAATCTTTTTCTACAATGTCAATGTCATTGATTTTTCACTAGAATTAAATTGCAGACTAGAAGGTGTTTTTGTCACATAAACATATGTCTCTCCTTATGTATTCTTTTTTAGCTCTGGTGGCTATTTTGTGCTGTGAAGCAGAACATGCCAGCGATATGCACAACTAGGCTCCTGTGAAGTTTCCTCGAAATCCAGCCAGCAGTTTGACCTGTGAAAGCCAGACAAGATTTTTCTACCTTTAGCTTTGGTGGCCATTTTGTGCACTGAAGCGGAACAAGTCGGTGATATGCACAACTCAGCTAGGTACTGATCACTCCTGTGAAGTTTCGTCGAAATCTGTCCAGCAGTTTGACCTATGAAAGGCGGACAAGATTTTTCTATTTTTAGCTCTGGCAGCCATTTTGTGCAGCAAAGAGGAACGTATCGGTTGAACATGCTAGAGATATGCATAACTAGAGTTGGTACTGATCACTCCTGTGAAGTTTCGTCGAAATCCAGCCAGCAGTTTGATCTGGGAAAGCCGGACAAGCTTAAAGCGGATGGACGGAGACGGCGAAGGCAAAAACAATATGCCTTCCCTACCTATGGGGGAGACATAATGATGAGTTTATGAAATTTGCATAATGTAAAATTTAATAAGAATAAATCTATATTTATATTTCTTTTATATAAAATGTGATGTTGACTTTAACTGAATGTTTAGCATGAACACATTAGGAAAATGGTATTATAACTTCCAAGCACTTAAAAGCCCAAACATTCAATATATGGTGATATATAAGCTTGATTTATTTTAATATAGCATACAATATAGGAGTAAATTCACCTGACATGAGTAGAATATGGTCTACTATTTAAATTAACAAGGGAAATTTTGGTGTATATTAATGGTTTGTTCTGCTGCTTTCTCATCAATTGGCAAGAAAAAATTTCTAAAATTTGAACACTTTAAACAATTTTGCAATAAAAACAATAATAAATGGAACTTGAAACTTATAGAAGGAAGACAAATATTACTGGTATAAAACTAGGATAAAAAAAAATATGACAGTCATTGATGGTTCGGTTAAATGAAGGTCTACAGCAAGTTTGCACAAAGAAGTTATTTTCTGACACAACAATTACAAAACAGTAAAATTAACCAATCATGAATCACTAGCGCAACAAGTTCCGATATAAATTATAATGCCATTACCAAGCTCTAAGAGGTATTTTGTTAAACATTTTCTAGATCCAGATGCTGCAAAATGAACTTGAGTCAAATACAGTATCCAAGATAAAGCTACTTTTACAATAAGCATAATGTATCATACTTCGAGGAACAAATTAAGTCATCTTTAAAATTTGTAAGTTGGGGGATAAATAACTGAATTAGTTAAATACTTATGGACAATTTTGTACCAGCTGAAAAACAAAAGCATTCAAATTATAAAGTTTTGGTGTCTCTGTGAATTGCTAAAACATATTTTTACAGTAATTTGCATAGAAAGGTGTAAAATATAAAAACTGTCACTTTTAAATTACATTTAACAAAACGTTACAAGTTGAAAGTACATAGTCTGGCACCTCTGCACAATTGATGACTAACAGGACTGATATATAGAAGCAAATAACCATTTTTTGCACTGTAGTGACAAACTGTCTCAAAATGAAACACATAAACACATTTAAATCTTTTTTCTGTTTCCTTCCCGATTAATGTAAGCCAACATCCTGGACTCCTGGTGAAAACTGATCAGAAAGTGTCACTTGTTCCAAGTCCATGATGCTGGTCAAACCAATGCCATGAATAATCACTGTGGATAAACATGTAAACTTCATGAATAATATCATAGTTCATTTTACTCTGACAACTTTAATACAGCCCATTAGGTCAGCACTAACTATAAATTCAGCTTCTGGGGACGAGTCTTTTGACTTCTTGCTGTTTGAATCGTCTATAGCGAAAAAATGGTTTGAATTTGGAGCAAAGACAGCCACTGTGACTACTGCATTATGCACTGAAATGAAAGAAATAACAATTTGTGTCAGTGAAATAATACGTGTCAAGTGCAAAAAAAAGTACTTTGCAACTGGAAAATTAAAGTGCTGCTATATCATTAAATTTATTTTCTTCCGTTTATAGCAGGTAAAAAAATATCTATCCGACCTTTGCCAAATTCCTACAAATCCTTTTAATTATCTACGCATGTTTTTAATTTTATCCCTATAACAAAAAAAATACCAACAAATATTTTACAAAATTTTAATTCTGACAGCAAAAAAAGACATTAAAAAAGCGACTGTTGTACTCATGACTATTTTTCTTAAAAAAAAATCATATTTATTCCAATCTAACTTAGCCAATGCTTTAAGTTGGCTATTTTGAATACAAAAGCACTGCAAATACAGTATACAATACCTTTAAATGCCTCATAGTAATCATTCCTATCCCTTCTAGCTGAAGAGAATTTATAGAACTCATGTTGTGTCCTCCACAAGTAAACAAACTGATCTTCTGAGCCACACACTATATACTTGCCCTTACAGCTGTAATAGAAAAATAATCATTGAAGATGTCCTAAATATTATGCTATAAAAATATGTTTTCAGCAGTAATTTCAATGTATATGAAATACTTATATTTATTTGTTTCATTGTAAGATCAAAATATCTTTAAGATGTAAGATATGGTGCTAAAGAAATTTCATATTACTTTTAAACAAATTTTTTTTCAGAATTATACCATATTTCATCTGTCCTGTAGTTCAGTTACAGTGAAAAATATTTTTGATAATCAACACTTTTGTCTTGTTTAGTTTAGCACTTGTATTAAACATTGCCCTATTTGTTATTTTTATTTCAAACACTACTGGTATTTCTGAAGACTTATTCTCAAAGCTCAGCATTGTGTCTTTTTGCGTTTTTTTTGTTTTGTTTTGCTTTGTAACAGATTCTATGTAATACATATTATAAGTTAGAAATTTGAAAATATGAACCACACTATATTGTCACTACCTTAATGTACTTGAGAGCAAATAAAACGACAAGCACACAAGGAAAAGGTAATAAAGTTAAACAACTGTTCAACAAACTCACAATATATCATTTTTTTAAGCCCTAAAACTGATTTCAGACACACAAATATAAATAATGCCAGTTTCAAAAATATAAATGCATGTAGCTTAAAACGGACCAAAAATCTGATCATAAACTATTCATATTTGAAAAAAAAAATCATTTAAATAGTTCTTACCTAAAACCTGATCTAATTTGGCTGCTGGTGTTTGTGGGACCTTTATATTTACAGGTCAAGGTCAAATCCCTGAGATCATACAGTCGGACGCGAGAATCATTCGATGTTACTAACACCTGAAATACAATAGAAGAGACAACAGTTAACATCTGATATGGCTTTGATCAAAACAGCTGACACTGATTTGTGATTTCATCTTCTGATGATAAAATAAACGAGAAGTTTATCTGTTTTATCTGCTTTATCTTTGTTGGGTTTAACATCGCACCAACACAATCACAGGTCATATGACGACTTTCCGACATGGTGGAAGAAGACCCCAGGTCCACCTCTAAGCATTATTTCATCAAAGGCCAGCACCAACCTTCCATAAGCCAGCTGAATGGCAGGAATTTAATTTGTTCTTTGGAATTTCATTAATGGATGGCCTGGAGTTTTGAATTAAAACCCTTTCTTAGTCCTGACCAATACCTACAGAGTTAAAAGGGCAGACTTCCTAAAGCTAACCATTACAATCTGGTATAAAATTTATCTGCTACTTAAAGGTAAATCTTCTGTAAAATATTTTTCTGTTACATTAGGTTTTGAGAATAATAATAAACAAATTTATCACATGTTTGACATCACAGGAGTGAAATGAAGCCATTACATAACAAGAGCACCGCCTTGCGGGTGCTGACGCTCATCTGATTTTTTTTGTGTAATAGAAATATTGTCCTACCCATGATTTTCTAAGTCTAAAAAGGGCCATCACTCTTGCAAAAAGCAGGATAGAGTTATGTTTCTTGATGTACAGTGTCCACTTATGATGCCGAAAAACTGTTGCAAGTTTTAAAGCAATAGCTTTGATAGTTTATGAGAAAAGTTGACTTAAACATAATATTCAACCAAGAAAATGATTTTTCTAAGTCCAAAAGGGGCAATAATTATTGCAAAAAGCAGGATGGAGTTATGTTGGTTGCTGTACAGGGTCAGCTTATGATGGTGAACAAGAGTTGCAAGTTTTAAAGCAATAGCTTTGATAGTTTAAGAGAAAAAGTTGACCTAAACATAAAACTTAACCAAGAAATCTGATCTTTTCTAAGTCCAAAAGGGGCCATAAATCTTGCAAAAAGCAGGATGGAGTTATGTTTCTTGCTGTACAGGGTCAGCTTATGATGGTGAACAAGTGTTGCAAGTTTTAAAGGAATGCTTTGATAGTTTAGGATAAAAGCTGACCTAAACATAAAACTTAACCAAGAAAACTGATTTTCTAAGTCCAAAAGGGGTAATAATTCTTGCAAAAAGCAAGATGGAGTTATGTTTCTTGATGTACAGGGTCTGCTTATGATGGTGAACAAGTATTCCAAGTTTCAAAGCAAAAGCTTTGATAGTTTAGGAGAAAAGTTGACCTAAACATAAAACTTAACCAAGAAATCTGATATTTTCTAAGTACAAAAGGGGCCATAAATCTTGCAAAAAGCAAGATGGAGTTATGTTTCTTGCTATACAGGGTCAGCTTATGATGGTGAACAAGTATTCCAAGTTTCAAAGCAATAGCTTTGATAGTTTAGGAGAAAAGCTGACCTAAACATAAAACTTAACCAGGCAATGCCGACGCAGACGCCGACGCCGACAACCGCTCAAGTGATGACAATAACTCATCATTTTTTTTCAAAAAATCAGATGAGCTAAAAATGATAATGCACAAGTGTAATAAAGCTTTGATGTAGACGTCATTTATAGTATAGGAGACGTTGGTTAAATCAGCTTGTTAATATAGTAAAAAAAAGTAGAATTTTTGATGTTTCGGCAGGAAAAGCTAACATGTGATAAAAAGAATAATACATTTGTGACTTTCCATATTGAATTTATCAAACTCCTTGAATAAAATTGATAAAATGCTCGGCAGAGCCTCGCATTTTATCGTTTTATTCAACTTTAATAAAGTCAACATGATAAGACATTCATGTAATATCCTCTATATAAGAACTGTCTAACGACAGCACCCTGCAATATTTGAAGCAATTCCATTTAACACTAACAAATATACAAAAGCTTCAGTCAACATTTTTAAGTTGAAAGAAAATAATATCATTTTGCAAACTGCAAGTTGGAAAATCAAATATGGCTCAGAATGTTCAATCCATGATACTGAAGACTTATTAGTAGTTTGAAAACATTCAGTACAACAGTTATTGAGAAACCTGCTTACAGGCAAAACTTTCACAAAAATTTCTGGATGAAAAAAATAGCACAATTCTAACAAAACTAAAAATCAGAGATTATGTAACTTTCCCTATGAGGTCACCTCATGATGTCAAAGACTTGTATGGAGACTGAAAGCATCTGACCTCACAGTTTCAAAGAAACCTGCTTACTCATGTAGAACGAGTTTTACCTAAGTTAAAAGAAGGCGTAATTATGACAAAACAAAAGCTAGAGTTATGTAACTTGTCCTTGATGCTAAAGACGCGTGTGTTTTTTGAAAGTATTTGGCATAATAGGTCTACAAAAACCTGCTTACATGCAAAACTGTGACAACAAAAGCTCTTATATCTGAAAACATTAAATGAAGCTTTTTAAAATGAAGCATTTCAAAACATGACAATACCTTGTCTTCACCGGGTAAAGGTTCTATACCAGTAATTTTTTTCCCTCTTGAATTTTTTCCTCTGGTTGAGCGTACATGGATCTGTGTGTAATATTTCAAATGCTGAAAAGAAAATACAGTGTATTCTTAATTTTAACTTTAAATGTGTTCCCTGTAAGTAATTGGTAACTTTCCCTAAAATTCTTGAGTTCACATATAGTACCAGTCAGACAGTATTCCTCAAAACAATGGATTAAGAGTGGGATAACAATCTCTAATGCCTTTCTAATAATCAGCTGTTGAGATTTAAAATGTACCAACACAATTTTAAGTCATAAGTCATATGGCAACATTTTAGCTTTAAATGGTGCAGGAAGATCCAAGATACCCCTCTTAGCAACACCTCAGGCATGGGTGCATTCCGTAATAGAATCTTCCACCATATGAAAGCTTCAGGCTTCCTCACATGAAAGAATTCTTTATCCATTGCAGTGTGTTGAACCAAGGAAGTAATGTTAGTTCACCCTAAATTTCACAAACTACGTTGGTATATCAACAGTAAACCTACCTCTGTGCTAAAAAATATACATTTTCCATCATAAGTCCCGACGACAGCAAATTTTCCATTATGACAAAAGTTTGCAGTTGTTATCAAGCTTCCACTGCCAACTTCATTCCACAAGGTAACCTTCTTGTCAGGAATATTCCATAGCCGTAACTTGCCATCTAAAGATCCACTGAGAAAATAGCGGTCATCCTGCACGAAAGATGTGTAAATTACTACAACAAATACAGAAAATTTAAAAGGGAAAAACATCATATTATGACTCTACCACTTTATACCAGTCTAAAATTTCATAATAACTTGAACTCCCACAGTTGAGGCCTATTAAGCTAAATTCTAGCTAAACAACAGTGTGACTTCACAGAGTTGAACACTGTCTTTGAGTCAGCCAATGTGATCACAAACGTGTGTCCTCACACTGCGAAAAATATGTGCATATATGGGAGTATACGGTCCCGTTTATGTCTAATATACGAATATCATATAAAAGGTATCGTTCCTGAAACTATGATCAAAACCTACGCCTTAAACATACTTTTGGACCTTGACAATCCCTAACTTTGAATACTGACATAAACTGTTGAAACGTATTTATGCTAAGTATGAATGAACGGATCCATGTGAGAACAACATGAATGTCCAATTAAAGAATACGGGATTCCCGTATATGGAATGTTCCATATACGGGAAAAATGTTTCTGTATACGCCCGTATATTAGAAGTATACGGAATGCGTACACTCCCATATACGGAACCATTTTCCGCAGTGTCAGTGATTTATTTAATTTTCGTTTGTGGGAAAATACATATATAAATTAGAAAATGAATATGAAAAATCTATATTATAACTGTTTCTTTAAAAGCATTCTTATATCAATCTCTCTCTAACATATATATCAACATAAAAGGTGTTCTAAGGTTTTCAAGAAGAGATCTATGTTTTCTTAAATGAAATACACAAGCCTATTTTAAATTCTTGTTACAACATTAATCCACAAAATTAGATTTTACAAATGTTTTACAATCCTAAATGTCTAAAGTTTGTAAGAATTATTTCAAATTTTGACACTAAAGATCCTTACTTCACTATACAGTCAAAATCCTACATCATCCATATCCATACAAATATGAAAGCCCTTATTAACCCTTAGCCTGCTAAATTTCTATAATGAACTTGTCCATCTTTCAATTTGGACAGTGCCATTAACTGTTAAAAGGGGTGCTTACCTAAAAGATACTGACTGCATGGCGAACAGTGCAGATCTTGATCAGACTGCATGGATGTGCATTTGTTTATTTGGGTTTTACGGCGCACCAACACAGTATAGGTTATATGGCGCCAAACAGGACTACAAATTTTGGTTTCACATCTCATTTACATCGAAATAAAAAGCATGGATGTGCAGGCTGATCATGATCTACACTGGTCTCAAAGGCAGAAACAATCGTGTCTAGCATGATAAGGGTTGATATTATGCAACAAATACTCATCCGTACAAGCCATATGAGAGACTCTCTTTTTACAGAATAAAGAAATATCTAGACTTTTTAACAGAATAAAAGGTAAAGGTAAAGGTCTTGTATATTATAGTGTCATCCCTATTGAAAGAGCCAGCCAATTTGGTTTATGAGACATCTTTATTGTGCATACCAATTACCTCCCAACTCTAGGTGCCAGGCAGATAGAAGTCAGTAACCATTCATTTAACTAGCTCGCAGTGCACGAACCGGCCTTTTCGGAAGGAGTCCCATGACAAACATCCCCCAGACGAATGCTCTAACCTTTAACCTCTTGATCCCAAGGCAGATGCCTTAACCACTTGGCCGCAGTGACCGGATTGTAAATACTCAATTTCATTTAAATGTATGACTGATGCATCAGATAAAATGAAAACCTACCTTTGGGTGAAAGACTATAGACGTGACAAAATCTACATGTTGAAATGTACAGAGACATTCTCTCCGTGATAAATGCCACAATCTTACTGTCTTATCCATGGAAGATGACAGGATAAAATAATTCTGAAAATATATGGTAGTGTACACAAATTAAGAAAACAGATTAAACATTTCATTAATGTTGTTTAGCAAAATTTCAGATTTTACATTTTATAACTAGACCAATGCTTCTGAAAACAAAGCCAGAGCAACAGAAAAGTTTTCAGAGTCAATTGGGTGTAACCCCATTATTTTGGATTGAAATATGTATATGGAGTTTTGCTTCAACTGCATATTCAAGCACTGCAGTTCAAACTTTCAAAAAGCTATAATAATGTCAAAATGTCTGAAAATGGTTAAAATTAAAAAGTTTATTAAGTATTTACAATTCAGACAAGAAAGTATCATGCACAATACAAAAGTCTATGACACATTATGCATAATGCAAAATTTATGACACATCATGTAGAGTACCTAAGTCTATGATGCATCATGTAGAATAGTTAATTTATGGCACATCATGTAGAATATCTAAGTCTATGATGCATCATGTAGAATACCTAAGTCTATGGCACATCATGTAGAATAACTAAGTCTATGATGTATCATGTAGAATACCTAAGTCTATGGGCATCATGTAGAATATCTAAGTCTATGATGCATCATGTAGAATACCTAAGTCTATGGTGCATCATGTAGAATAACTAAGTCTATGATGCATCATGTAGAACACCTAAGTCTATGGCACATCATGTAGAATATCTAAGTCTATGATGCATCATGTAGAATACCGAAGTCTATGGTGCATCATGTAGAATACCTAAGTCTATGATGCATCCTGTAGAATACCTAAGTCTAAGGCACATCATGTAGAATAAGTAAGTCTATGATGCATCATGTAGAATACCTAAGTCTATGGCACATCATGTAGAATAAGTAAGTCTAGGACACATCATGTAGAATACCCAAGTCTATGATGCATCATGTAGAATACCTAAGTCTATGGTGCATCATGTAGAATACCTAAGTCTATGATGCATCATGTAGAATACATAAGTCTATGGTGCAGCATGTAGAATACCTAGGTCTATGGCACATCATGTAGAATGCCTTAGTCTATGATGCATCATGTAGAATACCTAAGTCTATGGCACATCATGTAGAATACCTAAGTCCATGATGCATCATGTAGAATAAGTAAGTCTATGACACATCATGTAGAATACCCAAGTCTATGATGCATCATGTAGAATACCTAAGTCTATGGTGCATCATGTAGAATACCTAAGGCTATGGCACATCATGTAGAATAAGTAAGTCTAGGACACATCATGTAGAATACCTAAGTCTATGGCACATCATGTAGAATAAGTAAGTCTAGGACACATCATGTAGAATACCTAAGTCTATGGCACATCATGTAGAATACCCAAGTCTATGATGCATCATGTAGAATACCTAAGTCTATGGTGCATCATGTAGAATACCTAAGTCTATGGCACATCATGTAGAATGCCTAAGTCTATGGCACATCATGTAGAATACCTACGTCTATGGTGCATCATGTAGAATACATAAGTCTATGGCACATCATGTAGAATAAGTAAGTCTAGGACACATCATGTAGAATACCTAAGTCTATGGCACATCATGTAGAATGCCTAAGTCTATGGCACATCATGTAGAATGCCTAAGTCTAGGACACATAATGTAGAATGCCTAAGTCTAGGACACATCATGTAGAATACCTAAGTCTATGGCACATCATGTAGAATACCTAAGTCTATGGCACATCATGTAGAATGCCTAAGTCTATGATGCATCATGTAGAATAAATAAGTCTATAACACATCATGTAGAATACTTATGTCTGCAGCACATCACTCAGAATACCTAAGACTGTAGCACATTATGTAAAATACCTAAGTTTGCATGATGAATACCTAAGACTAAGACAGATCATGCAGGATACCTCAGTCTATGACACATCACGTAAAAGTTACTGTAGACTTTTGAAAATCATGTAAAAAATTTCAGCACCTTTGACCACGAAACGTCGAGCAAGTCAGCAGTATGTCCCCTGTATTTACAGAATGGCTTTGTCTTAAATGGACCTTTTCTGCTGTCTTCAACAGTCTCCGCTGTTGCCTGAAATATTTATCATACTGTTAATCACATTATATTCGCGTGATCTTTATTTCGCGAACTCCCGCACCCTGAATTACTTCACGGATTTATGAATTCGCGACTGGAGGGTCAGAAATTAAAATTCACGAAGGTTCTTATCTAATATTGGCGAAATTCCAATTCCGGAATTCATGCATTAATGCCCATTCTTGTGTACCGTACAGAATTTATGCATGCCAAAGACTCGTTAAATGTACATGGTCCGTAACGGTCATTTCGTATTAGTAATCTGTTACTTTATTCACACAAATTGCTTTTGTTTTTGACTTAAATTGATTGAATGGAGCCTTTTAATCCTTTATTCAATTTATGGTCGCTTATTTTTATTACATTTAATAGCTGATCAAATGTTGAAAGTTTGTTACAGTCCTTTCATAGATAATTGTAAATTGCAAGTATTTAATACAATGGTGTGATAAATTATCCGCTAATCACTATTGTTATCTGAACAAAATGTGTAAAAAATCAGGTTTGTCAAGAAGATAAATGATACAGATCATACAATTTGCACTAAGGAGAAACTCTCCATAGCCTGTTAAAAACAAAGTTGTCATGTTATAGACATCCCTGCCAGCTACATGTAGATCCAACCTCTACACCTTAGCGTTAATTCTGTATTTTAGTGGTATATTATACATGAAATGTAGTTTCAAGGATTTTTATAATATAGGTATCATCAGACATTGAAATAAGTCAAAGTTCATTCAATAAACATCGCGTACATGCGGTTAGTATTCATTGCTGAACTTTTGGGACATTTTTTTCTGGATATGACTGTATGTTATGGAAGGAAACTTAAGCGGATTTATCAATTCGCGATGCACCCGATTCGCGAAAAATAGCGAAAATTAAAACACCGCGAATAATACCGGATTTACAGTACCTGTAAGTAATATATCTACAGCAATCATTATATAAACATTCCTCAAACATACTCATTATGAGCTTACTAGAGTTTGTGGGGAGATGGTTACACACCTTCATAAAGAACAGTTTCAGTGGCATTCAAAAATAGAGTTATTCAATACATCAAACAATATGGAAGAAACCACACTTTTCAACACATTGTGTGAAATAGCTTTAGCTTGTATAATTATTCAACTCTTTACAGTACTCACCTAAATCAGTAATACTTGAAAGAAGGTGAATAACAATATATGCATCTAAACTTTTAATCAACATGCAACCTATGGTTATATCAGAATTCAACTGTTGAACTCTTGCATACATAAGCAGGACACACAAAGCCTGTCATCTCTTAATTTCAAACACTTAAACTATGTAGAATTGAGACATTTACCCTAAAATTAAAAGTGCCATGACATGTACAAATACGTACATGATAATGTACACTTACCCCTAACTCCATAGAAGACTGTTCTGAAGACAGAGATGGTATTGAACTGAGACTTTCCTGAGACGGGGCTGGAGAAACTTTCACTGAAATTACACGTAGTGAGTACATCATTAAAACATTATAATAGGTATATTGCCGGTAGTTACTCTGTCTCTCTCATAATCTGTTATAAGTATAAATTCCAGTTATTTTTTGTATTCATTATGTAAAATTTTCATCTACAGTAACACCTGTGTTGAAGACTGCCTATGTTTTGCGACCTGCTGACCATAAAGATCACTGATGTCATGTATCAGTAATCCGCAGCAGTGTGTTTTGACCCATGTAAAATGACCAACTTCATATTTATAAAGACCATATTTACTCTTACAATATTAATTACTGGATTTGTTAGTGACCCTCCAAAGGAAATATGTGGTGTCAGCATGACATATGGGGGCAGGACCTCCCTATTTATCATACCTACCCTACATATTTTTATGGCGGGTCATTATCAAATCCAATAACTGAACTGTTTTAATGAGCACTTACATTTAGCCTAACCTGACTACAAGACTTTCTGACCCTCCACAGAAATATAGGGGTCACCATCTGATGACTTTTAAATCAATGAAAATGCTAGAATCTTAAGGAAGGTAAAGCAATGTAACATGGTCTTTCTATACAAATCTGAAAATATTACATCCTTCTACAGGCACTTTATCAAAGGCACAAATGATACTGGAAGAATACATTTGAAGAACTCACTTTCAACATATTTCTGTCTCATGTCATCAAAGTAGTTGTATGCTGAATCTAGAACCCAGATCCTGAGAACACTGTCCTGGCCTCCTGTAGCCTGAAAACAAAATGAAAGAATGCATTATATTCAGCACAACTTCTAGGTTTCAAACAAACTTTGCTTATTTAGTTAAATCCCAAATAATGGATTTTTTTCTGAATCTGCTGCTCCTGTACTCATTTATACATATTGAAACATTATATATCTTCAAAATGTTTAAAGGGAGGATTAAATTTTTAACACAATTGATTCATAAAGAAGCTGCTTTAAGTGGTTTTCTTTTTGTTGAATTCACCAATGTTACATCCTGCCCAGCAGTGTCAAAGAAAATGTTCAGTTTGCAAAAACAGTAAATCAAAGGCCTGAAGGGCCTGAGTCGGCTAATGATTGATGTACTGACAGTATAGTCTACCAGTTTCAGTTTGTTTTTAGTTTTTTTCTTAAAATTTCATAACACAGCTCGATATTTACCCAAAATATTATATCCGGATACGATTACACTTTTCTCCAGTTTCAACGATATATTTTACAAATTGTGATGATACGAAGACATTTAGCAGCAATTGGCGGTATCTGACATTGAAGTTTACGGTTAAATTACCTCTTATTTAAATCTTTTCATAAAAAAGTTGTTTCGATTTGTGAAAGCAGCCAAACATAGACGATCTACTTTCGATTTCAAAAACTACAAGAAAATACAATTTAATGTTTCGCCGATTTGTTTATTTCTCGAAAAATAAGAATTAAAATCATTTTTAATATCAGTAGTAACTAAACAAACCAGTAAGAGCTTCTTCTTCCGATAATTTATCCGTTTACTGACTGCAAAATTCAACCCACACAAAGTTTATAGAAATCATACGATGCGTGTTTACGTTCAATGTGGGAGAATTAAGGCTGATCGGCTATGTTACCTAACGCATCCAGACGATTCAGATTTTGTTTTTAAAAAAGCATTGTGTGCGTTTCTGTAATTTTATATATGTTTTTATACGCTTAGAAATTATTAAACATGCGTATTTGCATTATTTCTATACGTAATTTACGCTAATACGCATCTTATCTGGAGCCCTGTGGAACTATTTTTTGTCTTTCGCTGGATGTTACCCAAGCTTTGTAAGCCTGCGCAATTCTTAAAATGCACATTTATGCTTAATGAGTTACATTCGAGTATTGCACAATTACAAGTCATAAATATGACAGATTACATCGTATATTGGTCATAGCAAAGGGAATTGACACAACTTAACTTCATTCATGCCGTGAACTGTTTGAAGTTTGAGAAATCTAATGGAACTACATCCCTTCACGTGTTATTCGGTCCATTTAGAGAATCGCTGAACAGCAAGGACTCGTCAAAAGGCTTTCAGCCTTTAGCCGACTCAAAAACTAGAACTGTGGCCATAGGACAGGGATGTCCCCACATACTGTGCCATCCTCTAAATAGCAATGTTTTTATCAAGAAAGGGCTATAATTCTAGAAAAAATATCAACAGAAAAACATCCATTATTTATGGTCATCTTCACAGGAAGGTCCTTCATCTGTGAAACTTTCAAGCATATCCTTTCAATAGTGTTTGAGGAGTTGGATACACAAGACTTTTCTCTATATTCTATATAGTAAAACTATCGAAGGGCCATAACTGCAGTAAAAATAATCACAGAAGATTTCGGGACGTACAGATGAACTGTCGTACGGACGTACGGACTGCAGGAACGCTATATGCCCCCCACATAAATGTGTGGGGGCATAAAAATCTTGCATGTATTACAACCAGGGTGAAGTTATTTTAACTTACCAGTAACCTTCCACATGGTGAGAACTTCATCGCCCACACTGCACCCTGAAATCAGACGTAAGAAACATTTACAGCCAAATTTATTTTCTTTTATAAATTGTCACACAGTCAAAGTATTTCAATATCCATTAAATCATAATAACCCCAGGGCAGGGCACTTCACAGTCATCAAGTTGTTGTGGTTGCTGACCTCATGCCACTGTTCAAGTGGTTATGTCTGCTTGCCTATATCATGCCACTGTTCAAGTGGTTATGGCTGCTTACCTATATCATGCCACTGTTCGAGTGGTTATGGCTGCTTACCTATATTATCATTATTATTATTATTAAACCAGATTTATATAGCGCCCTTTTCATGATCAATTTCACGTTCAAAGGCGCTTTACATAGTTCAAATGCAGCCACACAGGTCACATAATTCATCCTCTACTAGTACAGACACAGAGCGATCTGACCAGAGGGACAGAGTGAGACAAAGCCCCCACGACAGAGAGATCAGAAATCAGATACAGGCTTGTCCGGCTAACTTAGCCTAGCTCGTTTCGAATAGACAGCCTGGTTCTTTAAGGTGCCCAGTGTATAGCACTGATACACGCAAGGATTGCCTGGGTTCCTGACCAGTACACCTCTAGTTGGGTGGGAAACACTGAAAAGCGTTTCTGAAAATTCCCGAGTAGCTGCCGGGGATCGAACCCCCGACCTCAGGATTGGAAGGCCAGTGTGCAAACCACTGAGCTATCCGTCCATATCATGCCACTGTTCGAGTGGTTATGGCTGCATACCTACATCATGCCACTGTTCAAGTGGTTATGGCTGCTTACCTACATCATGCCACTGTTCGAGTGGTTATGGCTGCTTACCTAGATCATGCCACTGTTCGAGTGGATTTGGCTGCATACCTATATCATGCCACTGTTCGAGTGGTTCTGGCTGCTTACCTATATCATGCACTGTTCGAGTGGTTATGGCTGCTTACCTATATCATGCCACTGTTCAAGTGGTTATGGCTGCTTACCTACATCATTTCACTGTTCTAGTGGTTATGGCTGCTTACCTACATCATGCCACTGTTCGAGTGGTTATGACTGCTTACTGTTCGAGTGGTTATGGCTGCTTACCTATATCATGCCACTGTTTGAGTGGTTATGGCTGCTTACCTATATCATGCCACTGTTCGAGTGGTTATGTCTGCTTACCTATATCATGCCACTGTTCAAGTGGTTATGTCTGCTTACCTATATCATGCCACTGTTCAAGTGGTTATGTCTGCTTACCTTTATCATGCCACTGTTCAAGTGGTTATGGTTGCTGACCTATGTCATGCCACTGTTCAAGTGGTTATGGTTGCTGACCTATGTCATGCCACTGTTCAAGTGGTTATGGTTGCTGACCTATGTCATGCCACTGTTTAAGTGGTTGTGGCTGATGACCTATATTATGCCACTGTTTACTTTAAACCTATTTATTTCACACTAATTGTAGAGAAAGGTATCACAACTTTAACTATATGCCTTATGACTACTTCCTGAATTCCTGACCAATACTTGCTGCCTTGGTATGGGATTTCCTACAATGCCTCCATCTGCTCTCACTGGGATTCCAAGATGCTTCATCCATAACAGGATGTTGACCCTCTACCACTGTGCCTCCCATGTCTTGTTATGCAACTATTCAAGATCCATACATTCTCAGAAACTACCATTATGTGAAATACACCTTTTTTCAGAAACTCCCATAATGTGAAATGTACACTCTTTTTTTCAGAAACTCCCATAGTGCAAACAACATAAATTTTTCGAAAACCACCATTATGAGAAATACATACATTTGTCAGAAATGTCTATAATAAGAGATGCATACATATTTCAGAAACTCACATAATGCTAGAAAAATGTTTGTTAATAGACTTTTATCACTCATTGCAAGAGTTGCAGAATAATATGGAAACCAGTCTCAAACATCTAGCATCCGATTGGCCGCTTCTGAGCACAACCTTGAAACTGACCAATGGAAAAAGAGTCTGTCCTAGACTGGTCTCAGTATTCAGTTCTAGACTACATGCAGAATGTGTAGAAATCAACACACACAACAGGAACCTTGTGAAATAAATACATAACACCTCATACTATGTATTCCTTAAAAAAAATGGTTACCTAAATGAAAATAGAAAGATTTCAGAGCCAGAGACTTACTGTATGTTCACCACTAAGGTCCTGCACTGACTTGAGCTGTCCAAAATCATATGGTCCTTTCTTGTTGTGATTTGCTTTAAACTGTAACAATATCAAATATGCCTATTTTTACAAATGAACATTTTGAACATTTGAGCAAAACAATTCTATATATTAAGAGACTTTTTCAAAACCCATTATACTGGTGTGTAAAAACTTCTTAATTTGACTACATTTCACTGTCACAATATTTCTGAATACAGTCAAAAGGTCAAATGGACTGCTTAAAACAGGTGACCACCTACAGCAGGTAGTGATATTTTCGAGAGTACAAATTATGTCTGTGGAAACCATGACACATATATATGAAATGTGGACAATATATCTTACTCAAGTATTACTGAATGAAAAAGTCTATTCATATTTTACTGGTTTCGAAGCAGTTTCCGTCGGGTAGTAGTATCCGTCAACGCATTATTTTACGTTTCGTGACATTCTTCACAATGAAGTCGAGATTGTTTCCACAACGCTACCCTGCAATCCAGAGCTCTGTGAAATTTCAGCAGCAAAGGGTAAAAACTTTCCAAGAAAACTCGAATTGTTCATTCTATAATTGTTTTGTTTACATTCCGCACATGGGGGATTTCACGTGCAACCAATGCGCATGCGCAAAGAATACCTCTGTAATCCCCAATTAAGTTGAAAGTTCCTCCTTTTTGCAGTCGAAACCAGATGGTTTACCAAAAATACATAATAAAGATAAAAATGAGTCATTTTTGTGCATCGGTAGAACATCGCCTCCACAAGCATGAGATCGCGAGTTCGAGTCTCAGGTTTTGCTTTTTTTTTACCTCCTATTTTCAACAAGCCTAATTTAACACATGAACCTTCAAATTTCTTAAAATTGTATTAATTAATTTCACCAGAAAGATTAAAAAAAACACGGATGGTGCTTTTCTAGTCGTATTCACTGTAAAATTGTACATAAATATTAAAACAAAAATTGATGACAGAAACTGCTTCTGTAGTCAACCGATTCATAATTTTAACATGTCCAAAACATTGTGGAATGATACTTATTTCACTTGGGTATTAATTACATTTTACTCGGACTTTATCATAGACTCCCTGTGTTAAATCTCAAACTTTAAACTAAAATAAAGGTATTAAATCCATAAATCATTTCAATGAAACTTCAAAGTTTTGTTGTTTGTAGCATCAACTGGGGCTTGTGCAGTGAAAAATCTGAATTTAATTTCTAAAGTAGTGTGATATTTATTTCTAAAGTCACTATATTTTCATTGTAAATATACTTCGTTATACCCAAGTGGAAACTGGCAGGTACTTGAAAATGCAGCTCTCTGATTGGTCAGTTAGAACCCCTTATGTTCAGTGATGTCATGATAAAGTTAAGAATTCAGCTCTATTTATTCCTCCCTTTTGGAGCCCCTCTGTGTGTTATCACGTGCGCTAGACACTATTGATATTCATGTTTTCGTAAAGCAGAAGAGCTAAGGTGTTCTCTTTGGGAGCATTTTACGGAACTGAAACGTTCAAGAAAAAAGATATTTTAAAAACCTTCATTTTATGACGGAAACATCTTCGAAACCAGTACTGTATATTTAAGACTTGTGGTAATTTGTCAACCATACATAAATACATATAAAGTTCAAAACACTACTGTTTCAAGTCAAGTGGCCAACGGATTTATGATTTATCTTTACATTTATTTCATTCACAATATTATCATCAAAACCAATAGAGAAATAAAGAATTCAGTTAAATCATTTTAAAAATATTCAAGTTAACCTTTAGCCTGCTAAATTTCTACAATGAACTGGTCCATCATTCAATCTTGGCAATACCATTTATTATTCAAAGGAGTGTTCACTGAAAATTTACTGACTGAATAGCGAACAGTGCAGACCATGATCAGCCTGCACAGATGTGCAGGCTGATCTTGGTCTGCACTGGTCGCAAAGGCAGAATCACTAGCTACCAGCAGGCTAAATGTTAAAGTATATAAGACCCAAATTTCACATTTGAAAACATGAACAACTACCGGTACTACATAAAGTTTATGTAAACCTAAAATTAACATGTTTATATGTAATAACAGTACAAAGCATTAGGTTTTAAATAGTACACACTGTGACTGTATACAATGTTAAGCTAAACACAACATAAATGTGTACTACCGCTAAAAAAAATGGAAGTTTTTTAACAATGGATTGTTACTGCATGACATTTAATTATGAATGAAGCTCTATATATACAATAGTAAACTTTAATACATTTGATGAGGATTTTCTACATTTGAAGTAAATATCTGAAGCATACATGTGATCTCCCGCGCGGGAGGGTCAAAATCCCGATTTTTTCACCTTGCCTCCCGTAAAAAAAAAAAAAAAAAAAAAAAAAAAAAATCAGTAAATCAAAGTGTCACGGAATGTTGTGTAATATACATGTTTGACACACATGTAGCTGGAGGAAAGAGTTGTTTTTCACAGGTGAATTTTGGTAACATGATTGTTTTGATAAGGGATTATATTAGACAAGCTGGGTCTTTTCCACCTGTCTCACGGAGCCGAATATCGGTCTATTCTCAAAGCCATTTAGGCTCCATTTTTTACCAGTTTGAAGCAAAAAAAAAAAAAAAACACCCAGTTATAAGAAATAATTCCCAGCTGAAATGATTTTTTGATTATTCAATAATAAAATCACATAAATAATTGTTGGAAAAACCAACCCATTACTATTCTTAGAAAATGAATGTTATTTCCCCTTATGCAGTTACGCCATTTTCTTCCAATGTTTACAAAATTAATTTGCTAATAAAGTCGGACTTATTTCATTGAAAAATGGATGAAAACACGCACTCACTGATTTGATATCAATCTACATTATTTTGGTAAGGGTAAAGACATGTTGATGCATTTCTGTTTTCTGTTTTTCATGTCAAAATCATTAATGATCAGCATTTTTATACGAAAGTGGGTGGGGTAAGGAATTAATTTAGGAGTTGTGTTCAGACCAATTTAGAGCTTCGATTTTTTTTCAGTCCTCGATTTGAATAATGTTAATGCATGTTCACAACCATTTCACCCCTAAATTGAGACTTTGTTTCTACAAATTTAACCTGTCAAGAAAGTTACTTAGTTAGAACAAGAGGGAGCTTCTGTAAGACAGCATGCTCGACTTTTCTCAGTGATTGACTCTGAATTAAAGCTATGCCAGTAAAAGGGGCAATTAAAGCTTTGCCAGTATTTAAGGAGCATAATAGTCAATAGCTTTGAATGTAACAGAGATACTGGACATTATATAAAACTTCTAATCAAGAGTTATGAGGATTGTTTCTTCTGGTGTAGGGTTATGCGTTATTGTGCGGCCTAAAATGTTGGATTTTGTCTCTAAATTTTGTGTCCGTGCGCGTAATTTATGTCGATAAAAAACCTCCAGTTTTGAGACCCCAACTCCAGCTGAAAAATGGCAAACCTCCAGTTTTGGGATTCTGAACTTATCACATGTATGATCTGAAGACAAAATATTCATTATAAGTGAAAGATGGCCATTGGATATCTATAAATCAGTCAGTTCTAATATAATAATAATAATAAACAAGAGGGCCATGATGGCCCTATATCGCTCACCTGTTATCATTGCACTTGAGGACAAGAAGGTCCTCAGAAATATATCTGTCCAAAGGACAGGAACAACAAAGGAAAGAAATTTAACCAAAAAGAAAAAAAATTCTAACAAGGTACAGATATGTCAAAATACACCTAAAAATTGATGGTACCATCCATGTTGTACCACAGAAAAGTGGTCTCGGTTTTTCCCTACGGCCAATATTAAAAAAGTTACTAAAAATAAGCTATTTATAGTAACGTAAAAGGGAAGTAATTAAAAAGAAAATTATTGTAAGTGAACAAAAGAAGGATCTGCCAAATAAATCTGTTGATATAAATGAAATTTCAGATCAGTATCTTCATTAGTTACGGAGATATACCCATTTTAATTTGAAATAAAGGGAGGTAATTTGACATAAAATCAGTCCATAGTTATCTACCCTGATTGGCTCAGTGCAACTAATGACAATAATGAAATTTCAAATAAGTGCTATAAGTACTTACTGATATAAATCCATTTTGATTACAATCAGGGGAGGTAATCAGATACAAAATAACTCTGGAACCTACGACTGAATCTGATTTGCCATGGAATCCAAGATTTATTATTGTTGAAGATATTTTGGAAGTTTGTATCAAATAAAACCATAAATGAAGTCTCTATATGGCTGCGAAAGCCAAAATAGCCAATTTTGGACCTTTAAGGGGCCATAACTCTAGAACCCATGATGGAATCTGGCCAGTTCAAAAAGGAACCAAGATCTTGTGGTGATACAAGTTGTGTGCAAGTTTGGTTAAAATCAAATCATAAATGAAGCTGCTATTGTGCAGACAAGGTCAAAATAGCTAATTTTGGCCCTTTCAGGGGTCATAACTCTGGAACCCATTAAGGGATCTGGCCGGTTCAATAAAGGAACTGAGATCTTATGGCAACAGAAGTTTTGTGCAAGTTTGATTAAATTCAAATCATAAATGAAGCTGCTATTGTGCAGACAAGGTCAAAATAGCTAATTCTGGCCCTTTCAGGGGCCGTAACTCCGGTACCCATAACGGAATCTAGCCAGTTCAAAAAAGGAACAAAGATCTTATAGTGATACAAGTTATGTGCAAGTTTGGTTAAAATAAAATCATAAATGAAGCTGCTATTGTGCAGACAAGGTCAAAATAGCTAATTCTGGCCCTTTCAGGGGCCATAACGCTGGAGCCCATAATGGAATCTGGCCAGTTCAAGAAATGGAACCAAGATCTTATGGTGATACAAGTTGTGTGCCAGTTTGGTAAAAATCAAATTAAAAATAAAGCTGCTATTGTGCAGACAAGGTCAAAATAGCTGATTTTGGCCCTTTCAGGGGCCATAACTCTGGAACCCATAGTGGGATCTGGCCAGTTCAAGAAAGGAACCGAGATCTTATGGTGATACAAGTTGTGTGCAAGTTTGGTTAAAATAAAATCATAAATGAAACCACTATCGTGCAGACAAGAAATTGTTGACGGACGGACGCACGCACGCACGGACGGACGGACTGACGACGGACGAAGGGTGATCACAAAAGCTCACCTTGTCACTATGTGACAGGTGAGCTAAAAATATAATAATAAGAATAATAATATCATATAAATAACATAAAATACTTACATGCATATTCTTAACACTGACATGTCCATTTAATGCTTGCAGCTGAAGTTAATTGACACTAACCATAACATAAAGAAGTCACTGATATTTTTTTTTTAAATCAATTTTAATTCTATAATTCCGAGAGAAGCTTTTAGCACATATAAGCAGCTTAAGCCACTTTAACAACCTGTCTTGTTTATATTTTTGGCAAGAGAAAGTGTAGAGTGACTATTAAATGAGATTGGCAAGGGGATGAAAAACAGCTGCTGCAGACAAAATAAAGCAAGTGGCCATTTAAATTAATACAGTACATTAAAGATGAAAATTTGTCATAGGAGATAGAAATTGAAAGTGACCATTGATAACAGGTAATTGCTTATAAAAGGTAACCATTAGCACAAGTTGGATTGTATGTATGTTTTGCAGACGTGCCATGCAGGGCCTATAATTTGGTTGGCTTAACTGATCTTTGGCCTCTAACCTTTATGTTCAAACAATGTGTCTGAGAAAAGGAAATATCTGGAAATATTTCTGGAATTTCACAGTTGTTGTTTTCACATGTCATTAAAATAAATGTTCACATCTTCAAAATCAAATTTTCGCAACACAGGCATGTTTTTTTTTTTTTTAAATGAATAACAATATATTAACCTTAAATCTTCTGCCATCCTCTGAGATCTCTCCTTCCACAATAGTACTGCTTTCTTCTCCATGCATAACTGAAAGTATAGCATTACTTATAGATTACATGTCAATATCAAACAATATACTGTTCATTACATTTCATCTTTAAACAAGAGGGCTAAGATGGCCCTAGGTCGCTCACCTAAGAAACACACCATAACAGTGTAAAACATGTTTGACCTAGTGATTTCATGGAAACAAATATTCTGACCAATTTTCATTCAGATTGGACCAAAAAAATTGGTCTCTTGAGATTAAACAAGCATTTTCTTAGATATGACCTAGTGACCTAGTTTTTGATCCTAGATGACCCATGTTCAAATTCAACCTAGATTTTATCAAGGCAATCATTCTGACCAAAATTCATGAAGATCAATTGAAAAATACAGCCTCTATCACATACACAAGTTTTTTCTTTGATTTGACCAAGTGACCTAGTTTCTGACCCCAGATGACCCATATTCAAAGTCGACCTAGATTTCATTAAGGCAATCATCCTGACCAAATTTCATAAAAATCAATTGAAAAATACAGTCTCTATCGCATACACAAGATTTTTCTTTATTTTGACCTAGTGACCTAGTTTTTTACCCTAGATGACGCATGTTCAAACTGGACCTAGATTTTATCAAGGCAATCATTCTGACCAAAATTAATGAAGATCAATTGAAAAATACAGTCTCTATTGCATACACAAGGTTTTTATTAAATTTGACCTAGTGACCTAGTTTTTGATCCCAGATAACCCATTTTTGAACTTGGCCTAGATTTCATAAAGGCAATCATTCCGACCAAAATTCATGAAGATCAATTGAAAAATACAGCCTCTATAACATACACAAATGTTTTCTTTGATTTGACCTAGTGACCTAGTTTTTGACCCCAGATGACCCATATTCAAACTCAACGTAAATTTCATCAAGGCAAACATCCTGGCCAAATTTCATAAAAATCAACTGAAAAACACAGCCTCTATCGCATACACAAGTTTTTTCTTTAATTTGACCTAGTGACCTAGTTTTTGATCTCAGATAAACCATATTCAAACTCGACCTAGATTTCATCAAGGCAATCACTCTGACCAAATTTCATGAAGATCAATTGAAAAATACAGCCTCTATTGCATACACAATATTTTTCTTCGATTTGACCTAGTGACCTAGTTTCTGACCCTAGATGACCCATTTTCTAACTCTGCCTACATTTTATCAATGAAATCATTCTGACTATATTTCATGAAGATCAGTTGAAAAATACAGCCTCTTTCGCATACACAAGGTTTTTCTTTGATTTGACCTAGTGACCTAATTTTTGAACCTAGATGACCCATTTTTGAACTCGGCCTAGATTTCATCAAGGTTATCATTCTGACCAAAATTCATGAAGTTCACTTGAAAAATACAGCCTCTATCGCATACACAAGGTTTTTCTTTGATTTGACCTAGTGACCTAGTTTTTGACCCCAGATGACCCATTTTCGAACTCAGCCTAGATTTCATCAAGATAATCATTCTGACAAAATTTCATGAAGATCAGTTGAAAAATACAGCCTCTAACGCATACACAATGTTTTTCCTTGATTTGACCTAGTGACCTAGTTTTTGACCCCATATGACCCATTTTCAAACTCGGCCTAGATTTCATCAAGGTAAACATTCTGACCAAAATTCATGAAGTTCAATTGAAAAATACAGCCTCTATCACATACACAAGGTTTTTCCTTGATTTGACCTAATGACCTAGTTTTTGAACCCAGATGACCCAATTTCGAACTCGGCCTAGATTTCATAAAGGTAATCATTCTGACCAAATTTCATGAAGATCAGTTGAAAAATACAGCCTCTATCGCATACACAAGCTAAATGTTGACAGACGACAGACGACAGACAGATGCCGGACGCCGACATCGAGCGATCAGAAAAACTCACCTGAGCATTGCTCAGGTGAGCTAAAAACTAACATTTTTATCTCAAATACAGCAATACAATGTTTTGGTAATTAAAAAAGTAACAACTTCTTTATAATGTGAAGAAAAAACGCATTACCAATGTCACCATATCCATGCATAAATTCTGCCTGCATAAATTCAGCATGCATTATTCTTGTATAATACATGATTAAAGTTACACATTTATAACACCCTTTTGGGTAAGAAATTGCACATTTAGCACAAAACTACTCAAAGTTGCACATTTTACTGCTTGTAAAATTCTGACTTTTCAAAATCCTTATTTGAGCAAATTTATTTCTTCCTGTCAATATGTAAGGCATTAACTCATATTTTCATTTTCAGAACAATTCTAATTTGCATAAAAATTCCACTTTATCTTGCTTCCTCTATACATCCAAGGACTCTTCACTGATATTACTAAATCAAAACAATCCTGCATGTACACGAAAGAGTTAGTTTAGTATGCTATCACACTAACAGCAATGACTGAAATTCAATGTATCCGTAAGAGTTCACTTCAAGGTGAAGCCAATGAAAATTAATTAAGTTAAATGTTGCCATAATTAGATACCTTAACCATTTATGAACTATTATCTTAATTGGAAACACGAAACTCACTCCTAAATTAACATTACACCGATGAAAAAATAGTTTCCAATGGTGGTCACATGACATTAAAACATGCCTAATAGGTAGTGTCTATCTAGACTTGTAATTAGCTTAATTGGTTAATCAGAGGAGTGGTCCCAAAATTGTGATTTTATGCAAAAAAAAGAAGACAAAAACCAAATCATTATTGACCAACTGTAAGTAAGTTAAATATTCAGTCTCTGTCAGGTTAAAAACAGTCTTGCACTCAAATTGGCAAATGTTAAATTACTGGAAAGTAATCAGCAGATTAAGTGGATAAAATGGAAATGAAATATAATGTTTTTATAACACTAAGAAGGATTTTTATTTGTCTTCAACTGTTTAATTGTTAGCTCTTTTACACTTTAAACAAGAGGGCCATGAAGGCCCTGTATTGCTCACCTGACGTATTGACCTAAAGATCATCAAGATTAACATTCTAACCAAGTTTCATTAAGATATGGTCATAAATGTGGCCTCTAAAGTGTTAACTAGCTTTTCCTTTGATTTGACCCAGTGACCTAGTTTTTGACCCCACATGACCTAGATTCGAACTTGACCTAAAGATCATCAAGATTAACATTCTGACTAAGTTTCATGAAGGTACAATCATAAATGTGGCCTTTAGAGTGTTAACAAGCTGTTCCTTTGATTTGACCTAGTGACCTAGTTTTTGACCCCACCTGATCCAGATTTGAACTTGACCTAGAGATCATCAAGACTAACATTCTGACCAAGATTCATTAAGATATGGTTATGAATGTGGCCTCTACAGTGTTAACTAGCTTTTCCTTTGATTTGACCTGGTGACCTAGTTTTTGATCCTACATGATTAAGATTCAAACTGGACCTTTAGATCATCAAGATTAACATTCTGACCAAGTTTCATGAAGATACAGTCATAAATGTGGCCTCAACAGTGTTAACAAGCTTTTCCTTTGATTTGACCTGGTGACCTAGTTTTTGATCCCAGATGACCCAATATCAAACTTGTCCAATATTTTATAGAGGGTAACATTCTGACCAAGTTTCATTAAGATGGGGCAAAATTGTGACCTCTAAAGTGTTAACAAGCTTTTCCTTCGATTTCACCTGGTGACCTAGTTTTTGACCCCAGATGACCTAATATCAATCTCGTCTAAGACTTTATTGTGGGTAACATTCTGACCAAGTTTCATTAAGATTAGGCCAAAATTGTGACCTCTAGAGTGTTAACAGTCAAATTGTTGACGACAGACGAACGACTGACGACAGATATAGGGCAATCACAAAAGCTCAGCTTGAGCACTTCGTGCTCAGGTAAGCTAAAAACATTGCACATCACCCTAAACATCCTGCTGTCTGAAAAACTTTCTTGACATAAACTCAAATGTATTTTTATATATTTTTTTCTAAAGCCGTGTCTCTCTTTTACAAAAGTAAAGGAGAGACTGAGGCTTCAAATATATATATTTGTATGCCTGTCAAAATTCTGAACATTACACTTTTCAAACAATTCATTGTTGGCATTCAAAATGTACAAGTTCAAAAGGTGTAGATTTACCTGTAGTAAACAACTTGGTTAAATTTACAAAACAGCTTTTAGCCGATGCTTAACATTTCATATAGGGATTTACTTCACATATGCATACACATGCTAATATTGAAAGCAACTTTATAATACTGAAAGGCTAAACAGACAAACCTTGGTCAGCTACAGATTTCACTTTACTGTATGTCTTTCCCATCTTCCTGCCAAACAGTTTCTTCAACCGCTTTCTGAAACATTGTAACATTAATAATAATATACATTGCTCATAAATTCATAGTCTGTGTTAATAGACCTTTCTAACGTAAACGTAAATCGGAAACGGAATACTGAATTCGTAAATATTATTTTCAAATAATGGTCTAAGGGAGATACTATTGCATTACTATTGGATGAAATTGTCTCCCCTAGACCACAAATTAGCCTAAAATTTTACGAATTCAGTATTCCGTTTCGTAATTACGTTTAAGTTAGAAAGGTCTATTACAAATATTTGTAAGATAATATAGGTCTCCTATATTTGCTAAACCTTGTGCCTAGGTCTGTTGGTAAATATGACATTGCTAGGTGATGTTTCCATGGTGCTGTGGGTTTGATTCAAATTTCCAGTTAAAATAAATTATCAGGATGATTGGGACTGTATAAATACATTCTAACATGATCTGATTTGTTGTTTAGTTATACAAAGAAGGACAAAACAATAGTATGAAATTTGCAATAAACAACAGTTAATGTGCAGACCAGTGAATGAACATTATAATGTAATTATGAAATCAAATTGCCGCATGATGTCAGATTCATTAATACATTGATAAATGAAGGTCAACCTTTCTTTATCCTTATGTTTCAAGATTATCTTAAAATAAAACATACAATCCCCCCTTAAGATTTATCATCTGATTTACCATGGTTCATCATTCAGATAACTGGATATTTAACACCATGATGGTCCGATTCCTGTGCATCTGAATGCTTAACTGTGGTATATCAGATGATAAACCATGTGAAGACCTTGCTTATAACATCAATTTAATACAAAAGTGGACTGGTATAAGCAATCAATAAATCAGGTATTGTACTTAATAACTAAGAATGATTGTTTTTTATTTCATGAAAACGTGATCTTAACATTACATTACATGTACTATTTACATATCTCAAAATAGATTTTAACTATTCTGAAATCAAGGATTGTATTTGCCGTGAAATCATTTAATTTCAAAGGTATAGAAGTTTGTGATTTCCCAATGATAGCTGTTGCGTGAAGATATGCATGATTCATCAATTTCAAAGTTTAACCCTTACCATGCCGGACACAACTGATTCTGCCTTTGCAACCAGTGTAGATCATGATCAGCCAGCACATCCGTGCAGTATGATCATGCACTGTTCGCCATTCAGTCAGTATCTTTTTTGGTAAGCACTGCTTTTAACAGTTAATGGTACTGTCCAAATTGAAAGATGGACAAGTTCATTACAGAAATTTAGCTGGGTAAGGGTATTAGGCACAATAATTGGGAATCTTGTGCATTTGTTGAGATTAAATTCTATGAATCAACACAACCACAAAATCCAAATAAATTAGTCCCATATCAATACCAATGACTTTATTTTATTATTATTAATATACCAGATTTATATAGCGCCCTTTTCATGATAAACACGTTCAAAGGCGCTTCACATATAGCAGACGCAGCCACACAGGGTGCAAAATTCATCCTCTACTAGTAAAGACACAGAGAGATCTGAACGTTTTAGATACAGACATGTGCGGCTAACTTAGCCTAGCTCTTTGCAAATAGATAGTCTGGTTCTTTAACGTGCCCGGTGTATAGCACCGATACATGCGAGCTGTCTTTCCTGGGAAGAACCAGTAGTTAGGTGGGAGACACTCAAGAGCATCTCAGAAATTTCCAGTGCCTGGACCGGGATTCGAACCCCGGACCTCTAGATTGACAGTCAAGCCTGTTACCACTGGACCATTGGCCCACTTTAAAGTACGGAGTAAGACTTTCATCCCATTACTAACCATGAGCAGTATAAACAGATTTATGGCAAGACTAATATGCTATTATCACAATAAAGTACTAAATTCATGGGTGCAATATAGTACAGCAGCATACCCTTTCTTCCTCACATTTTCAGCTGTTGCGGAGAGTCCACCCTCTGAGCGGCCATCATCATCTCTGTCTGATCCTTCATCACTGAAAATACAACATACTGATATAAATGTTGAATCCAGAATGAAACTCTTTCTTCATTTATGAAATGAAAATTTAGCTGTGGATCCTGTCAGTATGTTCCACTCACATTTTTGGTGTGGAGTTACAGCCCCTTACATGTCTTTTCTCCTGACTACTCCTATATCAATGTAAGAAGAAAGTTCATAATGAATAATCATTACCAGGGCTACAAGTAAAATTCAAAATTCAAACTAATATGAAGGACTGGTACCAATGTCTGACAAACTTTACAGCACTAGCCTGCGACCTTGATGAAGTTTAAATTCATGACCCCTTGTTAAGCACCCAAGAAATTATCCATTACATCACTTTTTTTTCAATCAGAGTAAAAATCAAATCACATACACATGTAGTTACTGCTTTTTGGATATTTTGAACATATTCATTGGTACAAATAGCAAATTTGATTCCCAATCACTGTCTCCTGTTATATAAAAAATCCATAACTTGGAAATTTGTAAATCAATATTTTAGATGTACCTAGGATATTCATTTGTCCTTTCCATTATATGTAAGACCAGAGGATCTACACATTTTGGTAGTTTCATATCAGCATCTTTCAGGGCTACCATCTCCCCTGTGTCCAAGTTCTTCACCATAACACAACTTAAAATTTCCTGAAAACACAAATACGCAGTTGCTCTGTTGGGCATTTACACAAAATAAATTAAGTATAATTAATTTGGCAGAAGAATACATTAGATACAGTCTGAAAAAAAACTAATGCAATGACCATCATTCATTCCGGATGTAAACAAATCTTATTATATGTTTGTATGCAAATTAATCAGGGTTTAAATCAAATTCTTATCCATAAAGCAGTGAAAAATGCTGTTTTTCCAGTTACTTAGCAATTGAAACCTCATTACAGAAACTGCAATTGAGCGTGAGAACCATTTTTTAACACATTAATGTTCCTTTGTCTTATTACAATTAACCAAACTGCTTTAAATTTCTACCTTATACAAAAGGCATAATGTTTTAGATAACTGCTGAATTAACAAGAGCTGTCCATAAGACAGCCAAGCTCGACTATTCGAAATATTGTCACAGAAGCTGGAAATTATTACCCAAAATGTTAAATATCAAAAGAGTTTTAAGTTCAAAAGGGGACATATCAGAGTTATGGGACTTGATGCTATCAACTAGTTTTATAACCCCGAAGAAACATGTTAAGTTTCAATTCAATATCTGCATTAGTTTTGGGGATAGTAACTTGCATGTAAAACTTTAACCAGAATTTTCTAAGTCCAAAAGGGGGCATAATTTGCTCAAAATACATGTTAAGAGTTATGGAACTTGACCCAGTGAGGTAGGTAATTGATCTAGAAAAAGAATAAATAAGTTCCAAATCTATATGCCTTTTAGTAATAGCTGTATGTACTTGCACGCAAAACTTTAACCAGAATTTCTAAGTCCAAAAGGGGCATAATTTGGCCAAAATACATGCCAGAGTTATGGACTTGACCCAGTGAGGTAGGTAATTGATCTAGAAAAAGAAAAAATAAGTTTCAAATCTATATGCCTTTTAGTAATAGCTGTATGTACTTGCACGCAAAACTTTAACCAGAATTTTCTAAGTCCAAAAGGGGCATAATTTGGCCAAAATACATGCCAGAGTTATGGGACTTGACCCAGTGAGGTAGGTAATTTGATCTAAAAAAAAAGAAAAAAAAATTTTAAAATCTATATCCCTTTTTGAAAATATTTTTTATGTACTTGCACGCAAAACTTAACCAAATTTTCTAAGCCCCAAAAGGGGGGCCAAAATTTTGGCCAAAATGAAGGCAGATTTTATGGGATTTGGTGCTACAACTATTTTTAAACCCCGAAACACATGGAAGTTTCAATTCAATAGGGGGCATTATTTTTGGGAGAAAATAATTTGAAAATTTTAAAACTTTAACCAAAATTTTTCCCTAACCAAAAGGGGGCCCTAATTTCCCTCAAAAAAACAGGGTTAATTTTATGGGAATTTTGACCCAGGGAGGGGGGGTAATTGCCCCTAGAAAAAAAATAAAAAGTTTCAAAGCTATAGCCTTTAAATGAAAGCTTATGAAACTTGCGGGGCAAAAACAAACCAAGGTGTGACCCGACGCCGACCCAAACGCCGACGCCGACGCCGACGCCGGGGTGGAAAAAATAGCTAGACTATTCTTGAATAGCGAGCTAAAAATATTCATGGGGGAGTAATCTGCAGGGAAATTTAGGTTTTCCACTCTACAAAAAAAAAAAAAACCAAAACCAACAAAAAAATTTTAGGACAAAAAAACTACATAAAAAATTTTTATGTCCCCCAAAAAATAGTCTTTTTGACACCCAACCAAACCCTTTTTAAGCCCCCAAAAATAAAACCCGGTTACTGTGATAGTAATATAAAAAAAATTTGGGGGCTACCCATCTGAAAGGGGGTTTTCCGGGGGCCTGACCGGGTTTTTTTGTTGTTTCCCTTTCCTACTTAAGTCTTGACCACTAGAATTTCTAGATCTACGTCGTTCCACCTTCTCCAAGCTTGACGTCTTACTATGTCTGGAAGAAAAATTTAATTAAAAAACTATAAAGTTTTCCTGAAACATTTAATACCCTTGGGTTCTGTTTTAAATTCAGGGAAAGCCCAATTTTGGGGAAACATGACATTTACCTCAAGTATGAACTTAAACCTGAGCCAAATTGATTTGGATTATGCAATCCCCATTTTGTCTGGAAGTAAACAACTGACACTAATTTTAAAAAAATCCTTTACAAAGGGGTTTGAGAAGCTACAAAGTGGCAAAAAAAGGCAATTTCATTCAAAACCCTTTAAGTGTGCCCTTTGGGCCCTTTGGATTTTAGTGACCCTGATCTGTGCCTGCATGAAAGTTTGCTAAAAAAAATAAAAACTTTCAAGAAATTTAGACAAAAATGGAAGAGTACATAAATTAAGCTATTTAACCTACAAAAAAAGCCCTTACCAGATAGTGACCCCCGTTTGGGATCCCTCCAAAAATTTTTCTTGATGAGATCAATAATTGGTGCCCGTTTTTTTGAAAAAACCCTTTCCCAAACAGTTTTTAAAAAATTTTGAATAGAGCTGCCCCGGTAAACCAGCCCTTGATACTTTTGGGATGCTGGGGTTTTTACGTACAGTAAAACCCCCTTAAAGGAACAGCTTGGGGCCTCTAAATTTGTTCCTATAACCGAGGGACCTTATATCCGTATAGCGAACAAATTCCTTGAAACCGAGGTTTGTAAAACGAACACAATTTGTATAGCGAACAAATATTTTGGGCTGACGTTTTAAAAGGGGTTTTTTGTTCACCTCTCCGGGGAGACCATAAATCTGTATTGGGGAATGGTGTGAGTCAGAACCAGGGGGTTTCCCCTAGAAACCTGAAAAAACCCAAAAGGGCCCCGGACCCTTGGGCCCAAATTTTTAAGGGGCCCTTTTTCCAAAAAAACAGGATCCTTCCCAACACGTCTTTTAAAATTTACTATATTTTTTTTAAATTAATAATAAAGTAACCTTTTTCCCAATTTAAAAAAAAAAACCCAAATAAGTTAAGCATAATAAAAATGTCATGTTACAGAAAAATAAAAATGTCAGTTTCAGTCAACAGTCTCATATTGAAAAATAATATTTAACAAAATTTATGTTATTTTTTATTTGGTTTTTTTTTCAATATTTCCCCTTTAGTTTTTTTAAAAACAGAAAACCCAAAAAAAAAAGTATTTTTTTGGGTAGGGCATTGGGGTTTTTATTTTTAAATTTTTATTCCCAATGAAAAATCGGGTTTTTCCCTTTTGTTTAAAAAATGTTAAAAGTCTTTTTTTTTGGAATTTGGGCAAAGGTGGGGTTTTGACTTTGGTGGGGAATTCAAATTTTTTGTTTTTTTCAAAAAATTGTTTTTTTTGTTAAATAAATCCCAATTTTTTTTAAATTGGAAAAAAATTTTGGGGCCCCATTTTTTTGCCGTAATCATTTTACATTTTTTAAAATTTGGGCCCCTTTTTTTTTAGAGTAACGGATCAAAAAACCCTTTTATTAAAATTTCCATTTTGTTTTGTTACCTGGGGGGGCAGCCGTGATTTTGAAAACTCAGCGACATCTACAGGAAAAAAGGGGGGATTTTAGCAAAGATCAAAGGCAGAGGGCAGACCCGCGAGCGTTTATTTTTTAAAAACCCTGCTATCGGGAAATAGTTTTCTGAAAAAAAATGAAGAAAGAGAAAGGATATCAAAAAGGAAAATCCCCCCCCTCCCGAAAGGAAGCCCGGGAAGATCTCCGGGGCCTTTGAGCTCTTTGAAAAACTCCAGGGTCCGGACCCCGGGGGCCCGGGGCAATTGGGGAACCCCGCAGAACCGGCCTTTTTGGAAAAGACGTAGGAAAATGCCCGCATGTAGTGACAAAAAGGGTTTTAAAAACGGCCTATAAACCAAAAATAAGCCAAAATGTACGCGGGAAGACTCCCCAGTTTTTGTTTATTTTTGTCAGTTTTTTTTTTTTTTTTCGAAAACGCTACATTAAAAATAAAAAATAAAGATATGTTGCAGTTACTCCCCCTTACCTTGCTTAACTGCATTTAAAGGAATAGGAACAACTAATATAAAACAAAATTTTAATTTTTTTATTTTGCATCATAGCAACAGCGCTTACATTAAAATTAAAAAGTAAATTTACCTATAATTTGTTTGCTTTTTAGCACCTGCTATAATTTTTACAGTTGGAAATTAAATGGACTGTTTTGCCATCGTTAAAGACTTGTAATTCCCCCATTTTTAGGATTTTTCCCATACAAAAACTATCTGGGCCCCCAAAATAATAAACAATATTAAAACCCCTACCCTTACTGTCGGAAAGTTTTTGATAAAATGTTAATGTGATATTACATTTTTTTCTTTTTTTTTGATCCTTGAATAACAAACAAAAAGACCCCATAAAAAAATTCATTTGTTTTATTAAAAGTGCATGAAAGCGGGGGAAATTTGGCCGAGATTTATTTCCAACGCCCTCAGCAATTCTCTTTTTTTTTTCCCGTTTTCAATTTTTTTTTTATTTGCTTTCGCTAAAAACCGGGGGGTTTTTTTCCACGGGGAATTTCATATTTGGGACTGGAAAAAGGGGTTTTCCCTTTTTAAACCGGGGTTCCCTATAACCGGGGGAAATTTTTACATTGAATAAAAAAAGGGGAATTAGATCGGGAATTGAAAAACTTTTCCTTATAATGGGGGTTTTCCCTTTATACGGGGTTCCTTATAAGTTATTTTTTTAATTTGGTATTTAATAGCATTTTCAAAATTTGTAAGGTTGGGGTCTCCCATTTTTTGGGTTTTTCCCTCTTTTTAAAAAAGTTTTCCCCCTTTTGTACAGGGGGGTTGGTGTTTATGAAATTTAAATTTAAAATATGATGAAAAAACAATCTTTCAGATGTCAGGGTGAACGTTTGGGCCCAAAAAAAAGAAAGGGTTGTGGAGGGGTTAGAATTTTTAAAATTTCCCCTTATCCCTTTCAAGGCTAGCTTTTTTTACTCTTTCTTCCTTTTCGCCCCAAGTTTGGACCTTTACAATTTTTCCCTTTCTCTTTCAAACCCTTGCCCCTTTTGGGCCTCAGTTTCTTACCCCTTTTCAAGACTCAAAACCCTTTTCCCAGCTGGCTTTCCCGGCCCAAGGGCCCTGGATACTTTTTTGTTCCCAAATGAGGGGCTTCATTTCAGCGTATCTTTGGTGAATCATGATCTGAATTCACACCCGCTAATGCTGTTTCCTGCAATGAAAATTTAATCCAAATACTCCATCAAAATTTTGCAAAAAAAAAGGGAAATCATAAAAAATCATAGGGACCCATGCCAGGAGGAAAAAAAGCAAGGGTTTGCGACCAGCATGGTTTCCAGACCACCCTGGACCCCGGCGCAGTCTGGTCAGGATCCATGCTGTCCCCAAACGGGTTTTCAAATTCCAATAGGCTTTGAAAGCGAACGCAGGGGACCCGGACCAAAATTTGCGCGGTTGCGCGGGGGGTTGTTTCCATGATGGCCCCAAAGCCACTTGTTGGTTTTTTTCCATGGCGGGCGGCTCATTTTTAATTTTTAAGGAAAAATAAACTAACTATTACAAAAAAATATGCATGCATAAAAATTTATCTCCCTACTTTGTCCCTTAGAATTTTGCAAAAAAAAAATTAAGTTTATTCCACCCCTTATCCCCGGTTCCTAATTTTTCCCTTAAGCAGTTTGTATTATGCAGAGTTTTTCCCGCTTTTTTATTGTGATTTTGTTTGGGGACTAACACGGACTTGGGGTAATAATTTACTAATGGCTTAAATTTTCTGTCCGTTTGCATGTTGCAAGTACGAGTTGAAGGAATACTTTACAAAAATTTTAAAGGCTGGAACATTAAAATTCATTAAAAAAAAAGCCCCCCCTTTTTTAAATGTCAAAAAAAACCCCTTTTCCCAAAAAATTACAGACCAAAAAATTTCCCAAAAAAAAATTATCAATTTTAAAGGGCAAAAACACGGAAATTTCATAATTTTATTTTTAATATTTTGGAATCGGGGGGGAAAGAAAAAAAATTTTGTAAAATTTTTGGCTAATCTGCAAAAAAATATATGGCTATTATAAAAACAACATGTTCATAAACTGTTCAGTTTGCAAATATGGCTAGCTGGTGAAAATTGAAAAAGCTCGTCGTGATCTTCCTGATTTTGTTTTCATATATTACAGCACCAGAATATTCCCTACAAACTAGTCTAGCAAACTAACCTCAGTGTTGATATGCCTTCTTCCAGCCCTTAAATTTAACTGATCGGGAAAAGGGGGAAGTTCTAGGTCAACGTCAGTTGATGGAGTCGGGTTTCCCTTTCCCCTAGTCTCTCAGGTGGCAGCCGGCGACTGAGGCCCGGGGGGTAGATTCATTTAGGGGGCCCAAGCTTGAGACACTGCTTTTTGCGATGTGGCAAAAAAACATGAATTTCAAATTTCAAATTTTTTTTTAAGACATTTAAAACCCCGAATTAAAGATTTTTTTAAGGGTCTAACAGCCCCTTTTGTCAGTTGTTTCACCCAAAGAAGTCAAAATTTCATGCCCCACTGGAGCCCCCAACCACAGTATAGCCAAAGTACGGGTTTTTTCCAGGAAGCAAAAGGTCAATAGATTCAAACTAAAAAATTTGTACAGAAGTGACGAAAAATAGCCCCCTATACACCCTTTTCACAAAATTTAACCCAATGTCAAAGTCGAACGTGTCCAAATTTTTGGATTTTTGTTCCCGGGTGTTTTCAGAGAAGTTTGATCTGTCAACCCTGAAAAAAATGTTCTACGGTTCTGGGTCAATGTGATTTTTAACCCTTTTGCCCTATGACCTCAAAATAATAGGGGTCTTTGTTTGACAGCCAAACCCTTCCCTATAAAACTTTCATGATTAGGCCCAAGCTTCCCTCAATTATTGTCCGGAAAAAAAAATTTAACACCCCGGGTCACTGTGCCCTTTGGGATTTTTGACCTACGGGCCTCAAAATTATAGGGGCCCATCTGCTGGTCAGGCCAACCCCCTATCAAAAAACCAAAAGAACCCCGACTCAAGGTTTTTCAAGTTACCATGGGAGGAAAAACCCAAATTTAAATTTTCCACGTCATTGTGACCTTGACCCTTTTTTTTTTTTCCTACCGACTCAAAATCACGGGATAATTGATTTTTTTTCATGACCAAACCCCCCCCTATCAAAATTTCATGACCCTAGGGGCCCCAAACCCTTTTTCAAGTTATCATGTGGAAAAATGTTTTTTAAATGTTTCCAGGTATTTTGGACCTTACCCTTTTTCCTATTTACCCCAAAATTGGGAAACCCGACCTTTATTTTGATGTTTACATTGTGTACTAAAATTTATGATCTTGGGCCTCCCCAACCTTCCTTAAAAAAGTAATCATCTGGGAAAAACCTTTTTAAATTTTCCAAAGGCACTGGGGCCGACCCTTTTAACCAACAAGCGAATTGATGTATTTTTTGGGTTTCACCTTGGGGTACCAAAATTTATGATTTTTTTGGCCCAAGCATTTTCAAGTTATATTTTGGGAACTGTTCAATGTTCTGGGTTTTTTTGTGGGCCCCGACCTTTGACCTTTTGAACCCCAAATTTGAACTTGGCTGTAAATTTTTTTGAGTTAACCGGGGTACCAAAAAATTACTAAATCTGTCAAGGGTTTTAAAGGTTACCGTCCCGAAAAATCATGGGAAAAACCAAACCCCCCGAAAGGGGGGCTGGGTGAACAACCTCACTCCTATTTTCACAATCAAGTAAGAAGTTAATATAAAAAACAAATACCAAAAAAAAAAACCCCTTTTAAAGCAAAATGAGGCAAAACAGGTAACAAAAAGTGATTATAAAAAAAATGTTTTAAACCAAAAAAGGGGGCTATTTTTGGGAAAACCTCTGGAAAAAACTTTAGCAGCAAAATTTCCCCCCATGTAAAAATTATTTTTTTATTTTTGGGGGGTTTTTGCAGAAATTTAAAATTTTTTAACTTTCCCAAGTTTTTTTGGGAAAAGGGCAGGACAGGGGAAGTAGACACTTTCCCCAATTTCTTCTTTTTTTTAGGTGGGAGCCCAGGTTCTACAAAAGGGTTTTTTCCTTCTGCAGGTTTTTTTTTTCTCACCCCTAGGTGGCCCAAAATCCCAGGTTGTGCTTGAGCCTTTTGGTTTTGGGGAGTATTCGGTTTGGGGTTTGGTTTTTGTACTTCGTACAATATAAAGGGTTTATTGTTAAACATCGAAAACTGATTTCTGCAGGAAAAATTTTCAAAAATTTTAAAAATCAAAATGTGGTCCAAATGTTTTTCATATTTTATTTATAAACCCCCCAAAATTTCCCGTTTAAAAATTTTCTCAATTTTGTTTTTCAGGGTGAGAAAGAAATTTTAAATTTACTGAAAATGTCGTTAAAATTTTTCACTTTGATCACTGCCTGTCAAACAAAGTTTGGGTGGGTTTCCCCCCCCCCCCCGGGTTTTAGAAATTTTGTTTCCCAAAATGAGGGGTCAATAAAATTTATTCTTTCTTTGGTCATTATTTGAATAAACGTCCAAAAAACAAAAAGGGCTGATGCCCAAATGTGGACTTTCAGTTGTCTCCCTTTTCAGTCATTTTCCCCCCCCAATTTTAGGTTTTTTTTCTTCGTTTTTTTTGTTTTTCATTTTTGTTGGGTTCCCGAAAAAAGGGAAAAACAATATAGTTGGGCAAAAGTTTAAAAATTAAAGGTTGGTTTCACTCAGAGTTTTTAAAAAAAGAAAAGGAAAATCAAAAAATATAGCTTTCAATTTGGGAAGGGAAAATGCTTTGAAATGGAGTTTAAAAAATTTTTCCAAAATTATTGGGGTTTTTATGTACTATTAAAATTTTAAAGGACACTATTGGTTTTCAAAATTTTGTGGAAGTTTTCCCCAAAAAGGAAAATTAAAAAACCCCAAAAAAAAAAAAACTAAATTTTATTTCTATGTTTTAAAAAAATTTTAAAGTCCAGGAAAATTTTGTCCCCCTTTGAAATAAACCTTCCCAAAATTCATTTAATATTTTCTCATTAACTAAATATCCTAAAGTTTAAAATTTAATTTTACTTTCATGACAAGAATTTAAAATAATCAGTTCCTTTTTAAAAAATCAAACCTTTAGCCGCGTCATGAGAAAACCAACATAGTGGGTTTGCGAAACCAAAACAGGGGGCCAGGGCCAGCCCGCGCATCGCCAAATCCGGGGCAGGGGTCCCCTTGCTTTTTCGCTTTCAAAATTTTGGCAATTTTGAGAAACCCGTTAGCAAAACCCGCATGGTCCGGATCCATTTCGTCGCAAACCCCCTTTTGGTTTTCTCATGGCAACCGCTCATTTTGAAACACATACCAAACAATTGGTTTTTTTACAGTTAAACCCTAAAAATAATTATTTTGTTTGTTTTCGGAAAAAAAAAAAACATTTTTACAAAAAAATTATACTCCGATTTCAAATGTTTGAGGCAAAAAGGGAAAGTGTTTAAATTTCATTCTAATGCAGTGTATGGAAATATCTCAGTTTCTGACCTGTGGGGATATGAGACAGTTTTCAGGGGAATGTCTTTGTTTTTTGGTTTCCCTATTTTAAGCTGGTAAAACCAAACTGTGCTAGTAACTTGGGGTTTAGTCAGGAGAGGGGGACCAGGTTATTGGTTTTTGGGAAATTTCCCTTAAAGGGTTTTTAAATCTATTTTAAAAACCCGGGAACAGTTGATAATTTTGGCATGTTCATTTTTTTATGAAAAATATTTTCAAAATACTGGGCATAAATTTTCTTATAACTGTAATAACAGACAACAGAAGAATTTCTTTTAAATATAATAATTTACCTCATAGCATAACTCTATAACTTATATGAATATATGAGTACAGTTCTACTAATCAATTTAAGAGAATAGAAACAATTCAATTAACATAAAATACAAAAATCTGCTAAAGTCACTTCCCTGTGTTATTTTTCCTATTAAAATTACATTCAATCATTGATTAAGAAACTCAAACACCTGCCATGCACCTTCTCTTTATACCTATTCACTATCAATTATTCCATTTTTCCTTTGTTGAAAATCACAAAACTTATAAAGCAAAAGATGAGGATGTAAATTCTACAATCTTAGTTACAACTGAGTTAAAGTGTATGTGATTAACTTGTCGATATTTAACACTTAAGAAAGATCCTGTCCAAATATCTCATAATCACATCGATTTCCTTTATAAAGCTAGCAATTTGGAAGGTTACTAAAAAGTGGACACATAGAGACAGATATATTCTCATGCCATTTGATTTGAAACAAAGTATAAAAAAGTTAACATTATTTCCTGAAATGAGTTTAAATTTTCATCAATTCAGAAAAAATATATAAAAGATAGGTAAATAAAAGATATTCATCTTACTTTCGTTTTTTCTTTATGTCCATGTTTCTTCATTTTGAGTGCTTCTAACCTCATCTTTAGTTCCTGATCTTCTCTCCTCCGCCTAAACAAGATAATGGATATATATTTAAATCATGGGCAGATTTTACAGAATGTTATCCCAATGTTGTCTCTTCATTCTGGCAAAGAAATGACTAACAACAGTAAGATCTACTTTCAGCCACATTATTTTCACAAGTAGTTCCATTTGTTTTAATTTTTTTTTTCTAACATTCTAAATTCAACCTAAGAGTCCCAGGGGTATATTATGTTTGCCCAGTGTGCTGCCTCCGTGAAATTTCAGCAATATCTGGTGTTCTTCCCAGAGACATTTTAGCACAATAGCTTCCATTTATTAGGGAATCAATCGCTTTGCGACGAAAATCGAGATAGATCCCTCTATGGTAACATGTGATATACTGATCAATGAGACATAATTATACTATCAAATTAAAAAATGCGTTCTTCCGGCACGTGCACAGAGTGTCTGACTCCGGAGGTTTTGGAAGAATACACCTTTTCCTTGAGCCTAATAAGCGTCCTCATAACTTGTCCGAACCGCAACGTCTTGCACATCAGTACAAATATGGATATATATCATATATATACATGTAGTGTGCACTTGAAAATAAAAGCACCTAGTGAGCACAGTTCATATAAATAAGTATACCTATCCGGAGCTAGCGCCTATCCAAGAGGATGAAATTACCTGTAATACATGAATTATGGGCAGTATTGTTTTTATTCCAAAATCTACTTTTAAATTGATAGATAATCGATCCTACGTTTAGTGACGAAAATCGAGATCGATCCCTCTTTGGTATTTAAACATGTGATATACCAAATGAGATATTTACTATCAAATTAAAAAATGTGTCATTCTGTGCTCCTTTCAAATGTTATGGGATGAGTTGAAGTCGGATCCATTACCGATTGAGGCAGTGCCTTATTTCATATTATCATCACTATTTTAAGTTAGTATTAAATTTTGTATCATTCTTTTTGTCATTGTTGTCATTCGATTGTAGCTTGTGTTCATAGCTTACCACACTTAGCAAGTATTACCCTTAGGCTAGATTATTTCTACATGTATATAATAATATTAATATTATCGAGACTGTTAACTCACCGGTATTAAATTAAATTCTATTTTTTACAATGACTACTGTGAAGCCATGTGTGCATTGAGTTACATTAACATCTGAAGAAGCCAAATTGCCTGATGAGAATACATAAGCACACGGAAACTTCTCAGTGTCATAATGGACCCGCTACCTTAATATATAAAGAATTTATTTACAACTGACACTTTAAACTAAACTTTCTCTTACCTTTCTTCCTGTTGTCTTTGAAGATCGAGAAGTTCTCTTTCTTCCTTTTCCAGCTCACTGTCATCTATGCTGTCATCCACAAAGACAGACCTGTTAAGATATAACATTTATATTTGTGATATCATTAGAGCCTCCTCCCTCATACTTCCACCAAATGTCAGGCACTTCATAAAATTGCAAAAGCATGTAGAAAATGGCATAAACATTACTTGTTTTTAACAACATAAAACTATGCCCCAGACTATGATGAGATCATTCAGTCTATTTAAAAGTGATCAATCAAATTATATATGCCTCTTTTAAAGTGTCATGTAAGAGTAGGAGTAGGGGGAGGGGGGAGGGGGGGCGGTGTGCATGATAATTTGGCTCAATCCCTGCTTGAGAAATCAGCTTTCAGGCAACATAGATAAATTCATACACTGACTGGTCTTAGAACTTTCGACAGACATTACTAAAGCCTACCTTACTGACAGTATGCTGAAAAAGTTGCTTATCTGCATTAACAAGAGAACATAGCTACAATCGGATTGCTTAAAAAATCATTTATCACTTCAAAAATCTTGCAAAAGAGGTTTTCAATTAGTTAAATGGTTGCATTTTTTTTAAAGATACCCTTTGGAAAGAAACTGGAAGAGGACTTTGTCATAAATGTTCCTAAAATTAAAGCAAGTGTTTATAGTAAGGAACCATGATTATTGATATCTCTAGACAAGCCGGCAAGAGATTGTCTAGGAATATGGGCCTCCCTTTACCAGATACTGTGGGTCCTGCATCTTTAATTTCGTTGCAAATGAAATAACAAGTAAGATTTAAACAATTTTCACCTATAACTTACATCTAACTGGTTCAGAGAATATTTACATTTTTTTTTAAAATTCCTGAAAGCTAAAAGATGTAAACGAAAGTAAATTTGTTGTTTGCAACTCTTAAAATCTGCCCCCTTCCATTACGGTACCGTATTTTAATTGCATCAGGTCGATGCTTGATAGTTGTGAACAAGAATACGGTATTTACTGTTTTTAACGGACTTTAAGATAGACGCTATTTGTAAAAACTCTGCAGGACGAGTATGAATTGTAGTGGGATGAATGAAAATTCTAAGTAGCTCGTCCTGCAGGATGAGTGGCTTTCAAAGAGTTTCATACATTTTCCCCAGTTTGATACCATGCAGATATTGCAGAAAATCTGGTTATTTGCACCTCCTAATGAAGAGGGCTTTTGGCAGGGTCTAAAAGCAGGTATGGTACCGAACCTATGGTGATATATGGTAAGTTGGTTTTAATTGCGTACTTTCCTTTTTGGTTTTTCAATTTCAATTAAATGTTTAAGCAGCCATGTAGGTCAAATTCTGGTACATAATCCAAAAGCAATGGATAATGGGCCAGTAGAAATGTTTAAACCACTCTGGGTCTAGAGGTCCAGTTACCGTTATTCATTTCTTCAAGCAGAAAAACAAATTCAACAATTCATGAGCACAATCCATGTTTTAAACGCTAAGTTTTCAGTCACGAGAAAAACAAGAATTTGATAAAAGCTTCCGATTATGGCATACAAATTGTTATTAATTATTTGTTGAATTTGCAATTGTATTTTTTCCGGGATTAAAGAATTATACTTCTGTTTCCTGTGACTTACCATGTATTTAAAACAACAAGAACAATTTTTTGAAATCATCTCACATTTTTAAAGAATTAAAATATAGTTATCTAGCTCTTTGTAAATACCGTTCTCAGTTTTCATATTGATTACCGGGCCTCTAGCAAACCCTGTAAGGGTTGTCTAGAGGTGTGGTTACCGGACCCCTAGCCAATGCCAATACGCAAATTAATATCTACTTTGAAGCGCCCATATTTATGAAATGTTTGTTTACACCTATAAATTAACATTGCTGAGAAGGTGTTGACAGTTTAAGATAGTGTCATGTTCTCAGAGTTAAGCAGCGAGAGGGATTTTTATGCGAAGTCACTGTTACGCGAGCCGTATATATGACCGATTGTAAACAAAATTCTCAGACTGATTTTTGATGCATATTATATTGAAAAGAATGTGTTGACCTACCTTTTTAAGATAAGATAAATTTTATTTTGAGTCGGCAAGACAAGCAACAATACAACATAAGCACTCCAGGTACTTTTGAACTGACTTTTTGATACATGATCTCTGGTACCTAATATACTAGTCAAAATAACTCGACGTTCAGATTGTTTAAATTTGTGACAGGGCAATCTAAACATCAAAACTTTGAAGGACCATCATAATGGAAGATAAATCCCAGTACACAGTCATGTAAAGTTATTGGTTTTATCGCTTGCGCATACTGGCATGTAGACATGGTAAATGTTTATCGTGTACAGTACATACATAGGTTTAATTTTAAATCACCATAAAATTTGTAATTTTGGATATTATTTGATATTTTTTACATAAATCAATGAGGAATTGAATCCCCTTTCAATACATGTAAGTTTTATTTGAATCTATGGCCAATTCGTGACATAATTGGCATTTAAACCTATAACATAAGCGTTGACAGCGATGAAAATTGCTTCTACTATTTTGGTCTTTCGAGCATATGGAGGTACTGCCCATATGAAAAAATTATCTCAATATTTCCAAGGATCGTGTCAAATTTGTTGGACTGGTAATATACAAGCTAGCGTAATATATTCAAGTGTTCACAGTAAATAAAGTATACATGAAAACACATAATTCACAACTTTATCATGACATCATCGTACATTAGGGGTTCTAACTGACCAATCAGAGAGCTGCATTTTCGAGTACCTGCCAGTTTCCACTTGGGTATAATGAAGTATATTTTTAATGAACATATAGTAACTTTAGAAATAAATATCACACGATTTTAAAAATCAAATTTAGATTTTTCACTGCACATGCCCTAGATGATGCTACAAACAACAAAACTTTGAAGTTCCATTGAAGTATTGTATGGAATTAATACCTTTATTTTAGTTTAAAGTTTGAGATTTTACACAGGGAGTCTATGATAAAGTCCAAGTAAAATGTAATCATTACCCAAGTGAAATTAGTATCATTCTGCAATGTTTTGGACATGTTAAAATTATGAATCAATCAAAATCCAAGTAAAGAGTAGTGAAGAGTGAATGACATTTTGAATAAAGGATCACAGAAATACTTTACACTTACATAGACCATGTTAAAGTAATGGAATGTAAATGTAGAAGAGGTCTTTAAGGTGCTTGGCAGAATAAAAAATGTGACTTAAGTATAACTGACAGAATATTTTTGTAAACAAAAAAAATCTTGCCTATCTGGAGTGACATCTTCAGCATCAAAAAACTCGTCTAACTCACTATCTGATGACATTTTATGATGTTAAAACCGTAGCGACTTTATCATCAAAATGGTCTGAATCATCAATTATGTTCTAGGACGCTCAGATTTAGCTAAAATTAATGGAATTATTGCAGCTGTCACAAGCTGTCACCCATTTTCAGCCATTTTGGAAATTTCTAGACTGTCATTGAGTATTTATGTTTGAAAAAGTTATAGATTTGTACAATAAATATTGAAGTAATCCAGTCTAAATTTTGCGATTGGTCTCCCGCGTCTTGAATCGTTTACCTATACAGCATACAGATAAAGCGGGTACCACAACCCGGTTTTTCCCAGAACGCACTTTTGTCTCAAAATGGAAGAACTAGCGGTAGAAGTACGAGGTACCAACGGTGCTTTTTACAAGGTAAAGTCACCTAAAGTTACAGAAAACTGTATTCAGTCATTTAAACAAACTTTGGTTAAAGTTGTGTTTCAGTTTGAAGATTTTTTCTATGGTTTACACAGCATAGTACACAAGTTTGCATGGTCTTCAAACTTTCGGTTTCTTTTTCTGAAATTTTAGTTCAAATATTAATAGAAAATATAGAAGAATAATTTAGTTATTATCTAATATGAAATTGGGTGCTACCTAAACAGGCTGGTAACATTGCCCGATCGGGCTTGGACATAAAAACTAATATTTCTTGAAAAATAATAATGATATTTCCTTCAGACTTGGTCCATTTAATCTATCTCTTCCGTTGAACCTCTTGCGGGGACGTAGACGTTTTGCGCGTCAAAATCATAAAGAGAAAGAATATAGTGATAAAAATTTAGAGTGGAAGAAACTTATGTATACTGAGTATACCAATTACCGGGATATGCATATTACCGTGAATGTCCTGTTTTGATACTTAACATGAAAATTGCTTTACAATTTTTCTCTCATTATTCATGCTCAATGTGCTTAGATTTTTAGCAAAACTATTTTTGAAAATTGGAGTGTCTTTCTTTTTATTTCTCACTGATCCCAGAAATTAAGGAATTTAGCTAAGGGACTGGTCATTATGGTTAATCTTTGCAATTTTTCTCTGCAAATTTTCAATGACATAGCTTATTTCTGCCATATCTCTTTCATATCTAGTTTGGCCCATTGTAAAATAGAAATGCAGTCTTTGTCTTAGATCAATTGAACAACGTCTTTAGATTGAAAGTTGAAATTCACGGTAATAGGTATATGCAAGAAAATGCTAAAATTACCCACCTCTTTTCTTTGAATGACAGTAGTGAAACTTTTATCTGAGGTTCTGACGATTTTTTGGCCAAAAGTCTAAAGCTAAAATATAAATTAATTAAACAGAATAAAATTTATCTTTTAATACAATCATTTTGTTATAAATAGAGTCCACTGAATATAAGACTCACGGTAATTGGTATATCCAGTATACCACATATATGATATATAGTAGATGATCATTTTTGTTTTGATTTGATGAAAATGTTTTATTTTATGTTACTTGAAATGTTTTTTTACTAAAGTAAATGTTAATTGTCATAATAAGGTAATTTATATGCACATAGGAATGTTAACAACATTCTATGGACTTGAGCTGATTAAATCAAAGTTGTTTTCACAGGTAATTATCACATATTGACAGTGCTACATAATGAGATACAATTACTATATAATATATAGGTGGTACACTAAGTGTCAAAGTGGTACATAAAGTGTCTGGTACATAAAGTGACTGGTACATAAGGTGTCGCACCCGGTTAGAACTTGAGTCAGCAGGATAACTAGGCCGAGACATGTTCAAGGCTGCAAACTGCGGCACTGAACTGCTCTAGGGTAGGGAGGTGGGTGACACAGGGGGGAAGTTGGTTCCAATGGTACACCGTTCTCGGAAAATAAGAAAACTTGTAATAGTCAATGGTTGCAGTAATTAACCTATAACTTAGGGAATGGCCATAGCGGACACATCGGGTCATTGGGGTAAGGTATCTACGATTGGGGTAGCAACAAGATTATTAAGCATAACATATGATACAAACTAAAATAAAAATAACTTGGTTGCCTTCAGTTTTGGTAGCATTATTTCCCCATTTCATATTTTTATGATGCATAATTTTTGAAGTCCAAAAAAAATATGTTCTAATGCTAAGTTTAAAACAAAAAAGGGTTCAATGGCTTTCTAATGCTCTAAATTATTGCGCCAGTACATAAATGTATATATTTTACTGTGCTCTCACTTACAACATTATAGAGAAATGTAAGTTGTAAAAAAATGTTCATATAGCTGCACTAGAAACAAAGTATTAACCCTAAAAATATATAGAGGAAAGGTATTGGCGCAAAAGTTCGGAGCAATAGAAAGCCATTGAACCCTTTTCTGTTTTAAACGTTGCATTAAAACATATTTTTTTGGACTTCAAAAATTATGCATAATGACAATTTGAAAAAGGGAAGTAATTCTAACAAAACTGAAGGCAACGAAGTTATTTCTACCTTAACATGCATCATATGTTACGCTTAATAAATGGACCAACTTTGAAAGAAATATCTTCATTAATTTTCAAGAAATATTAGTTTTTATGTCCAAAGCCCGATCGGGCAATGTTACCAGCCTGCTAAAGGGCTGAGCTCCCTTGAAAAATCGCCAGTGCCCCTTAAAAATTAAAGGAGTGGTGCTGGAATTATGGATCCGTTTAGGAAGTTTATGTTCTATTAGATCTATTAAAATTATAAGTATTAATGATAATTCATGATTTCTGAATGCATGTTTTAGACTGCATCAAGATTAATTCTCGACATGTGAAAACTTGACAAATATTCTATAGGGCTGTCATTGATTGGGTCTTAGGCGTATCGACGATACCGATATATCAGAAGACAAATATCGACGATACATCGATATATTGATTATTAAGTTAGTTTAACGACCTATTTGTTCATATAATACTATATACCTTCTTGTAAATGCTATTTTAAGTTTTATTGCCCACTTTCCATATTTCTGTTTTATTGTGTTGTATTTGTATTTATGAAATAAAAGAAATACATAAAAATTAATAACATCTTTCATTTTTATTTTGCCTTCACTCCTTTTTTGCATTCATCCAAATTTACAACTTTGTGAACTTAAGTTGTTTTTTAGGGTCTGAGTGTTTATTTGGGTAGTTTTAAATTTTTCTCCCTGTAAAATATCGATTTTTGAAAATGGGAATCGATAATCGATCGACAAAAAAAAATCGTTGATACATCGATATCGTTTCTATCGATGACAGCCCTAATATTCTATATATAATCAAAAGATAGTTTGGTATAGATTAACATCTGCACCAAGATAAAGAAAAAAACGTATTTGAATAATTCTGTTATTCTTATTAAAATGTACTGCATCAGTAATTTTACATAAATTATTATCATACTGGAAACTAGTCACAAATGATAACTCCTTCAAATTGAAAAGCTTGTACCTTGAAAATTTCAAACCTAACAGAATCTCATTAGGTCAACAAAGGAATTCTGTCTCTTTGCGTGTGAATGTTTGGCTTTGAGGATTTAATGTAAATAGTAACTTAATGTTGCAGTTCCAAAGTTAATAGAAATAAGAATTAACGTAGTCCTGGAAATGACTATTGTAGTTCTTTTAAATGTCATTATTGTCAAATTTTGGTTCTTTTTGGAAGGAGGGATGTGTCCAACTTTCAGGCAAAAATACTGCTGTAATAGACGTCTGGTATGTGAGAATTACAATCATTTACATGACTGTACAAAACTTGTTTTAAACCCAAAAGACTAGCGATTTTTTAAAAGTTAATGATCAGAATTTTACCAAGAGAAAAACACTGTTTGCCGAAATTCTCAAAAACCCCTGTTTATTAACTGAACTAAGTTAAAAATCTATGGCTTTTTTATGGTTAATCTTTAAGCACTATAGAATAAGGATGGTAGTAAGAACCTTTTTGATGTTTATTGATAATTCATCGCCAATAGTTCTTTTAGCTCGACTATTCAAAGAATAGTCTAGCTATTCTACTCACCCTGGCATCAGTGTCGGCGTCACACCTTGGTTAAGGTTTTGCATGCAAGTACATACAGCTATCATTTAAAGGTATATAGCTTTGAAACTTATTTTATCTTTTTCTAGGTCAATTACCAACCTCACTAGGTCAAGTCCCATAACTCTGACATGTATTTTGAGCAAATTATGCCCCCTTTTGGACTTAGAAAATACTGGTTAAAGTTTTACATGCAAGTTACTATCTTCAAAACTAATGCAGATATTGAATTGAAACTTCACATGTGTCTTCAGGATTATGAAACTAGTTGATAGCAGTAAGTCCCATAACTCTGACCTTCATTTTGGCCAAATTATGCCCCCTTTTGGACTTAGAAAATTCTGGTTAAAGTTTTGCGTGCATGTACATACAGCTAATACTAAAAGGCATATAGATTTGAAACTTATTTTTTCTTATTCTAGATCAGTTAGGCGTAAAAAAAAAAGTTGTTTGTTTCTGGTGGCCCAACCTACCCTATTTTTTTACCGCCGACCCTAAACTTTTTTAGTGGCAAAATCGGGCCGCATATTTTTGCAAATAAGTATATTATTATTTTTATAGCTCTTTGCACGAATGGACTACTCCACCGATCGGGCGAGTGGTTTTTACGTGGTAACTTTACCAAATTGAGATATTAATACATCAGGCAAAATTACCTGGATTGACTGGAATTTACCCGCGAATCGTAAAAATATCAAAACGATCAGATTTTCATATAATGTTTTGTAAAATTTCAAACAGCGCGATCTTGATTATTTACTTCTTTCTTAAAGTATATAAACGGTACATACTATGGTAATAAAATTCAGACTCTTGACCAGAATGTACAAAAAACACAATTAAAAAATCTTAAATAATGAAAAAGCGGCAGCAATTTAAATACATGGAGTAAAAGGATTTTTGGCAAACAGATTTCTGTTAGCACGGCAGAATAGGTTACGTGACCTCGTGAACGTAAATAGAAATGTGGTTTTAAAATAAAGCAGTATGATGTTGTTACGGATTTTAATAAGTTTTAAATTATTCATAGTACATGTATTTTTTGACACAACACTTTGTTAGATATTCTTTTCAAACAATAATGTAAATTCCTTGAGGGCAAATAGGTCTCAGAGGTAGGCTATCCACTATCATCGTTCACGACACATTTACATGTCAGTTTATTCGGGATATTGCTCATTCGCTTTTTAAAAAAAGATAAAGAAAAACCTTTTTTATTGATTTCTTCTCAACAATTTAAGGAATCGAGAAAGTACGATCAGACAGTGATGTGTCACATGGCGCGAAAACATGACGTAATGCCATGACAGTCTCGGGCAACTATACCGCTTTGATCTCCACTTCAGATGCCATAATAACCGACACACTTCTTTTAGCTCTTTGAGGGGATGTTAATTGATGATGAAAACAAGGCTAATTACTTAGTTTATCATCAGAATAATTACCGATAATTGTTAATTTTTTTTTCACTTTCAACACGGGTCGACGTCGGGTGGATGATGATTATTGTGTCCATATTTTGGGACACTTTCCAAAATGATTATTTTTCAGGATAACAGATTGCTACAGTCTTCATTTTTAATTATTTTAGAAATAAGTCCTGTTTCTTTGAGTCATATGAAGTTATGACGTCTACAACATCACAATTTATGTGATAGAATTGGAGGTCCACTAAAGTCTGAGCAGGTCTACTAGATTTCAGCAGTTGGTGGACCTGCTGATAAAAGTTAAGGTCGAGGCCTGCAGAGTCTTGAAAAGTCAGGTTTTAGATGGGATTTACAGGGTTTTCCCTAGCCCCAAAAAAGGTGGTAAATATACCACTTTTCGAGGTCCATGTCCCCCTTTTCTTAGCAAAGGGGGGCATGAGTTTTCCCCAAAAAACAATTTTTCAAATTAATTAAAAGTTAATCAATTTAAACTATTAAAAGCCCAAAAGAGTATCAAAGTATTCAAGCAAATCCAAACATGTCCCCCAAAATAGTCTCTTTTTTTCCAGAAAAATAAATTTGGGGGGACATGATGTCCCTCAAAATAAATTTCCTAGGGAAAACCCTGGATTTATAGTAGTAAGACGTTGAACAACCACTTGCAGCTTTATTAATTCACAATTTGGGCATACCAGTCAAAACTCCATTGTCTAGCATTTCCAGTTAATCCAGAATTTTAGACTGGGGTAGGGGGTGATGGTATTAATCTCAATGCAGATCAAAGATGCAAATCATATTCCTGGCCAGTGTGCTTCAATCTGACTAAAGTACATCTCCTATTACGCTACGCATAGGATCTGAAAACGACCTATTCATTGCCTCGTTCTGACGGTCCTTTCACTAGCCAATCAGAGCCTAGCTTACAACATCTTGCAAATCTACCTGTAGCATTGACTTTTGATATTTGAAATTCTTATGTCGTAATGTATCAGATAGCCGGTTAGCTCAGTCGGTAGGCCACTTGCTTTGTAAGCGAGGGGTCCCGGGTTCGAGTCCTAGAATAACTGCATATTTTTCTTACTCTTTGACAATCGAACAAGTCGTCTGATTGGATAACATAAAAATAGCAATAATGGAAATCCAAAATATACAGAAGACGTATGTGAATGGGTCGTTCTCAGATCTTCGTTTAGAAGATCAAGTACTTTAGTCAGATTGAGTGTGCTTTTACTTGGTTTTAGTTTGAAATATAAATGTTGGTTGTTGAATAATATTCGATATTAAAATTATTACTTAAAGAGAGAATCCACAGCAAGATTTCATTCAAGTTTCATGTTTAATCAAATATAAACCATGTTCTTCGCAAGTAATTGCCAACTTCTCCACATGAATTAGCGGCGGAGAATGAATGATATAGGATACACCGATCCTACGACCACTTGATCCGTAGATCGACTGCTCTACCTATTGAGCTAATCGGATTGGCTACTCTGGAAATGAAAAAACAACAACAACAAAACACAAACATAAAGCAAATATTTATTTCATAATATTTAAATACACAATCAAATGGCATTTTATATTGCTAAAACATCATCAAAGTCATTGTACATTCAGGTGTAAATCAAACATAACAATAGGATGCATGTTTATAAGGTTTATAATCTCTCTGTTTGAAACTAGGATGGTGTTAGGTTTAAAAAAAAAAAAAAAATACCTACCTACCTACCCTATTTTTTTTGGCCATGTCACTGGAAACAAACAATTTTTTTTTTAGGCCTTACCAACCTCACTGGGTCAAGTCCCATAACTCTGACATGTATTTTGAGCAAATTATGCCCCCTTTTGGACTTAAAAAAAATCTGGTTAAACTTTTACATGCAAGTTACTATCTCCAAAACTATTGCAGATATTGAATTGAAACTTCACATGTGTCTTCGGGGTTATAAAACTAGTTGATAGCAACAAGTCCCATAACTCTGACCTTCATTTTGGCCAAATTATGCCCCCTTTTGGACTTAGAAAATCCTGGTTAAAGTTTTGCGTGCAAGTACATACAGCTATTACTAAAAGGCATATAGATTTGAAACTTATTTTTTCTTTTTCTAGATCAATAACCAACCTCACTGGGTCAAGTCCCATAACTCTGACATGTATTTTGGGCAAATTATGCCCCCTTTTGGACTTAGAAAATCCTGGTTAAAGTTTTGCATGCAAGTACATACAGCTAATACTAAAAGGCATATAGATTTGAAACTTATTTTTTCTTTTCCTAGATCAAATACCAACCTCACTGGGTCAAGTCACATAACTCTGACATGTATTTTGGGCAAATTATGCCCCTTTTTGGACTTAGAAAATTCTGGTTAAAAGTTTTACATGCAAGTTACTATCTCCAAAACTAATGCAGATATTGAATTGAAACTTCTCATGTACCTTCGGGGTTATGAAACTAGTTGATAGCAGTAAGTCCCATAACTCTGACCTTCATTTTGGTCAAATTATGTCCCCTTTTGAACTTAAACACCAGGGTAAAAGTATAAAAGGCAGACAAGCTCAGAAAATGTCTACTTTTCAGCTGAACACAGTGCTGTGAACAACAGAAAACTGTTACATTTTTTCTAAATATCTCTATTTTTATTGAACTTTATTTTTTGAAATTTGGAACATATGTTCTCTAGTATGACAGAATTCAGTGTGTAAAATTTTGTAAATTTTTATCAAGTAATTACTGCTTTTCTGAAAAAAAGTTTTTTGTTGTCTGCTAGAAATTCAAATTTACCTCTACTTGCTATAGCCAGTCCACATAAAGGTTATGACCTCCCTTTCAGCCAATAACAGAATAGGGAAGTTTACATGAGTAACATCTTTATCTGACAGATGGCGGGAGATGAAAAAATAACTCCATTCAGCATTTAGATAAAGAAAAGAAATAAAATCTTCTGCTTTTTCTATAAACAAGCTAGATTTATTCCATAAATGATAATTCACTTTCTGATTTAACCTTCAAAATGTTGAGCACATATTATATCACATTGTTCACATATTCTACATTTGTTCCACTCAATTATCAAGAGTTATAATCCCCAGCATCCCTGTATTGCACACATTACAGTAATTAGCTACGCCACCTGAAAGCTGTAGATAAAAGTGATTTATATCTAGTTCCCAAAACATTGGTTGACCCATTAGGTTAGAAGGTAATTTGACTTCCTTCAGTGTTGACCTACTTCAAACAAATGAACAGTAACTGTATAATTTGAAACTGTTACAGTTAAAATATATAGCTCTTACAAACAGATGAGTATTTTTGGTATACTGAAATAAGTACTAGTAAAATTAGCAGGTCTGATTTCTCTGAGTACCCTACTTTATAAAATGGGGGTATTCTGGTCACTGTGATAAGCTGAACTAAAACATTCCTAGGATATTTAGTCACCAGGTGTATGTTTTTAGTGCAGTTTGTTAGTATTTACATGCATATTAAATATGGATATCAGAGCCAGTAGTTTCAAAATTCAATTTCTGGGAGATGTAAAAACAAATATTCAAACATTCATTATGCAATACACATACTGACATATATTGTTATAACTCTGAGAGATTCAAAAATTCTATGGAATATGTTTCAAAGAATTGTGTAAGTAAGCAAAAATATTTCCACATTTTAATATTTATTACATGAAATGCTAATTCCTGTGTATCATTGCTCTGATACTGATACAAAAGCAAAGTTAAGTTTAAACTTCTTAACTTCATCCAGTCATGTAAATTATTAGTATTTCAACAATGGAAAATATTTGTAGATACCCTTGTAGATACATAGGCTTTTTAATTTGTAGATGAGTATTTACTACAATTTATTCAGATCTGAAAAATATACAAAAGCACATGTGGCTCTGTTTACTAGAGATAAAGTTTCAGTGTTATCACCCATCATCTGTCAGATAAGCCCAGCCTACTCTCTAAATATGCTTAATTGCTTTACCACCGCAATATCAGCCAGGTAGGACCCGGCGTTTAAAACTCTTTTGATATTTTACCTTTTTGGGTAATATTTTCCTGCTTCCGGGACAATATTTCGAATAGTCGAGCTTGGCTGTCTTACGGACAGCTCTTGTTTTCCTAGTGATAAACTCTGGTCAGTGATTTTTAAGCTAACAGATGAAATATATATGTGAACGGGGAGAAGAGCATTATTTGCTTTTCACAGTTCAATGCCTTTATATTTTGATCCTAAAACTTTTTTTAAAAAAAGTTATGTCTACTGACTACTGTACAGGCACTACATTGGAACCTGACATCAAAAAACACTTGTTAAATTTCCCATGAATGACTTTAGTTATACAATATTTTCAAAACTCATAATAATACAAAAAAAAAAAAAAACCAGAAAAAAAAAATCTGGTCCTGGTGAGGATCGAACTCCCGACCTCTGGATTTCGACGCGAACTCGCTAACCACTACACCACTGTGGAGCTATGACGTCATCTGGACATACATAAGTATATATAATAAAGTTCAGTAATGGCAGCGTGACGAAAGTTGTTTCACATTGAAAATATTGTATTTTACTTCTTTTTTCTTCGTAGAAAATGTGTTTAGCACTAATTTCTTATTAACAAACGCGCATTTACATTTTTATTCAATGTTCAAAGCAGTAAGCGAGACGCTTTTGACAAATGTAAACAGCAAGCGTCTACAGACGTCTTTACTGATTAATTACTATGTGCATAGGGCACATTTAAAAATCCGAACAACACCGATTCCAAAAAGTACCAAACTCACCAGGTCAAATCAAAGGAAAAGCTTGTTAACACTCTAGAGAACACAATTTTGGCCTAATCTTAATGAAACTTGGTCAGAATGTTACCTTCAATAAAATCTTGGATGAGTTCGATATTAGGTCATCTGGGGTTAAAAACTAGGTCACCAGGTCAAATCAAAGGAAAAGGTTGTTAACACTCTAGAGGTCACGTTTGTGGCCCAATCTTAATGAAACTTGGTCAGAATGTTACCCTTACTAAAAGCTTGGACAAATTCGATATTGGGTCAACAGGGGTCAAAAACTAGGTCACCAGGTCAAATGAAAGGAAAAGCTTGTTAACACTCTAGAGGTTACAATTTGGGCCCAAATCTTAATGAAACTTGGTCAGTATGTTACCCTCAATAAAGTTTAGGATGGGTTTGATAATGGGTCACCTGGGATCAAAAACTAGGTCACCAGGTCAAATCAATGGAAAAGCTTGTTAACACTAGAGGCCAGATTTATGACATTATATTCATGAAACATAGTCAGAATGTTAATCTTGATGATCTCAAGGTCCAGTTTGAATCTGGGTCATGTAGAATAAAAAACTAGGTCACCCGGTCAAATCAGAGGAAAAGCTAGTTTACACTGTAGAGGCCACATTTATGACCATAACTTAATGAAACTTGGGCAGAATGTTAATCTTGATGATCTTTAGGTAAAGTTCAAATCTGGGTTAGGTGGGGTCAAAAACTAGGTCACTAGGTCAAATCAAAGGAAAAGCTTGTTAACACTCTAGAGGCCACATTTATGACTATATCTTCATGAAAATTAGTCAGAATGTTAACCTTGGTGATCTTTAGGACAAGTTCGAATCTGGGTCATGTCGGGTCAAAAACTAGGTCACTGGGTCAAATCAAAGGAAAAGCTAGTTAACACTTTAGAGGCCACATTTATGACCATATCTTACAGGGTTTTTTTTTGGCCGTTTTTATAGCCGTTATTCGGCTATATTCCCAATGCCAAAAAGTATGTATTTTTCCCAAAATGAGTGCAAAAATTCCCAATCTACATTCTGAAACAAATTCCATCAAAATTGCACAAACATTGACCAAATTATGGACAAGTTTGTAATGGAAGTATGTTAAAGAGGTTGTACAATGTGAAACAAATGTATGGGAAAGTGCTTAAACACATCCTTGCTATATCCTATGGGACTAAATATTTCCCAATTTGGAACATTTACGCGTCAAAATTCCCAATTTTGGGGGTATAGGTTATGTTCCCAAATTAGCTAGAAAAAACCCTGTCTTAATGTAACTTGGTCAGAATGTTAATCTTGATTATCTTTAGGTCAGTAGGTCAGGTGAGCGATACAGGGCCTTCATGGCCCTCTTGTTTTAGAAAAATCATGCAGTCTAATCCATTTGCATCCAACATCGACCTTTCTGCATACAGTATATATCGTTAGAGGTGGAGAAAACTCGCTTTGCCAGGGATCGAATTTAACTTTTTGCTAGTGCCATTTTTTTCCACTAGCAAAATGATGGGTTCCACTAGCAATTATTTAAAAGCTGTTTACATGCTAAATTTTTTTAAGTTGTTTTGTTGTTTGGTTTCATATAAAAGTTCACGGTCCGGACAGGCCGGGGACTTTCTGGTTTTGAAAGTACGATACGAACCAAAGTACTCAATGATTCTTTGGACTTTTGGCAGGACATTGAAGTTTTAAGTTTTTCTTAGGTCACTGCCTCTAGTGTTGCTAGCATTTTCGGTCTCCGCGGGCCTTTTTGCACAAAGAAACATGTTATTTTCCTCACCATTTCCGCAGAACTTTGCAAATTACAGACCAAAATGAAAACAAATATTGCCTAAACGCTTACTTAGATATCCGATAATTAATTTTGTATAAAGCAACAAGCGTCTACAAGCAGTCACGTGATTATCGGTAAATTAACTGCCCCAAAGGAGTTTTTAAAGAGAAAAGGACAGATTGAGCTAGTTCCCCGATTTTTGAACATGATCGCGAAAATATTCGAGTGCCATGATTTTCTACTCGCATTTTTTTATTCTTACTCGAATTTCGCGAGTTAGCGACCGCTAAATTCGATCCCTGTCTGCAGTCTGCACCTCCAGTTTTTTAAAGTACGACCAGACTTTACTTTTTGGTGACAACAACATGCTTATGATAGAGATATATTCTCAACTTGTTTAGTACGCTTAGAATTTGCAGGTGAAAAAATCATCACTGCAAAAATTACCATTCTGTTCGGGTACCATTTACTTAATTTTTTCGATGCTGTTGAACGCTGATTGGCTGTCAGGTGTGACGTCGTAAAAAAGCATTTCCAGAGTAAACAGATTACGCTGACTGGAGAAGAACTACTACTGAGGCCATTTACCATGTAGTTAGTTTCTTTTTGTTAGCTCACCTGTCACAAAGTGATAAGGTGAGCTTTTGTGATCGCGCGGCGTCCGTCGTGCGTCCGTAAACTTTTGCTTGTGACCACTCTAGAGGTCACATTTTTTGTGGGATCTTTATGAAAGTTGGTCAGAATGTTCATCTTGATGAAATCTAGGTCAAGTTCGAAACTGGGTCACGTGCCCAAAAACTAGGTCAATAGGTCTAAAAATAGAAAAACCTTGTGACCTCTCTAGAGGCCATATATTTCACAAGATCATCATGAAAATCGGTCAGAATGTTCACCTTGATGATATCTAGGTCAAGTTCGAAACTGGGTCACATGCCATCAAAAACTAGGTCAGTAGGTCTTAAAATAGAAAAACCTTGTAACCTCTCTAGAGGCCATATATTTCGCAAGATCTTCATGAAAATTGGTCAGAATGTTCACCTTGATGATATCTAGATCAAGTTCGAAACTGGGCCACGTGCCATCAAAAACTAGGTCAGTAGGTCAAATAATAGAAAAACCTTGTGACCTCTCTAAAGGCCATATTTTTCATGGGATCTGTATGAAAGTTGGTCTGAGTGTACATCTTGATGATATCTAGGTCTAGTTTGAAACTGGGTCATGTGTGGTCAAAAACTAGGTCAGTAGGTCTAAAAATAGAAAAACCTTGTGACCTCTCTAGAGGCCATATATTTCATGAGATCTTCATGAAAATATGTCAGAATGTTCACCTTGATGATATCTAGGTCAAGTTCGAAAGTGGGTCACGTGCCCTCAAGAACTAGGTCAGTAGGTCAAATAATAGAAAAACCTTGTGACCTCTCTAGAGGCCATATTTTTCTTGGGATCTGTATGAAAGTTGGTCTGAATGTTCATCTTGATGATATCTAGATCAAGTTCGAAAGTGGGTCACGTGCCTTCAAAAACTAGGTCAGTAGGTCAAATAATAGAAAAACCTTGTGACCTCTCTAAAGGCCATATTTTTCATGGGATCTCTATGAAAGTTGGTCTGAATGTTCATCTTGATGATATCTAGGTAAAGTTCGAAACAGGGTCATGTGCGGTCAAAAACTAGGTCAGTAGGTCTAAAAATAGAAAAACCTTGTGACCTCTCTAGAGGCCATACTTGTGAATGGATCTCCATGAAAATTGGTCAGAATGTTCATCTTGATGATATCTAGGTCAAGTTCAAAAGTGGGTCACGTGACATCAAAAAGTAGGTCAGTAGGTCAAATAATGAAAAAACGTTGTGACCTCTCTAGATGCCATATTTTTCATGGGATCTGTATGAAAGTTGGTCTAAATGTTTATCTTGATGATATATAGGTCAAGCTTGAAACTGGGTCAACTGCGATCAAAAACTAGGTCAGTAGGTCTTGAAATATAAAAACCTTGTGACCTCTCTAGAGGCCATACCCTTGAATGGATCTTCATGAAAATTGGTCAGAATGTTCACCTTGATAAAATATCTTGGTCAAGTTTGAAACTGGGTCACGTGCCATAAAAAACTAGGTCAGTAGGTCAGATAATAAAAAAACCTTGTGACCTCTCTAGAGGCCATACTTTTCATGGGATCTGTATGAAATTTGGTCTGAATGTTCATCTTGATGATATCTAGGTCAAGTTTGAAACTGGGTCAACTTCAGTCAAAAAATAGGTCAGTAGGTCTAAAATTAGAAAAATCTTTTGACCTCTCTAGAGGCCATATTTTTCAATGGACCTTCATGAAAATTGATCTGAATGTTCACCTTGATGATATCTAGATCAGTTTCGAAACTGGGTCATGTGCGGTCAAAAACTAGGCCAGTAGGTATAAAAATAGAAAAACCTTGTGACCTCTCTAAAGGCCATATTTTTCATGAGATCTTCATGAAAATTAGTGAGAATGTTCACCTTGATGATATCTAGGTAAATTTCAAAACAGGGTCACGTACCTTCGAAAACTAGGTCAATAGGTCAGATAACAGAAAAACCTTGTGACCTCTCTAGAGACCATATTTTTCAATGGATCTTCATGAAAATTGGTCAGAATTTTTATCTTGATAATATCTAGGTTAAGTTCAAAACTGGGTCACATGAGCTGAAAAACTAGGTCACTATGTCAAGTAATAGAAAAAACGACGTCATACTCAAAACTTGGTCATGTGGGAAGAGGTGAGCGATTCAGGACCATCATGGTCCTCTTGTTTGATATTTTGATCGATGAAACCCTGAATACCAGTATTTGATACATATCGAGAGCTGGTACCACCCCTTATGAACAGTATCTCATTCGAATAAAGCCGAAAGTAAACTGTGTAGAAATACATTACATAATTATTCTAATCAAATCAATGAAAGTCAGTTTTATGTAGTTAATATTTTACATGTCATTCTTTTACCATGGATACCAAATAATTGTGTCTATAATTACAATTAATCCCATGGTTGATCAGGGTTTCCACTGGCCTTAATTTTTTTTTCGCCACAAAATATCGAAGTCGGTGATGCATTTCTGGGGGGGGGGGGGGGGGGCTTGCATGGGGTGTATTCTCAAACACACTGTGCATGTTGCAACAATTTGTAATTCTTATGGTTTATTTAATTGTTGAAATTTTCATGGGTTGTGTGGGTGGGGGGAGGGGGGCTTTCCCCCTGGAAATTTTTGAAGTACAGGCATGAAATGGTAGCGTCCGGTGCATTTTTAGGCCCAAAATTTTGAGGTAATGGCGGGGTTAGTACCCCTTGAAATTAGAAAATACAAGTATGGAATGGTGGCCTCTGGTGCGTTTCTGGGTCTAAATTTTGAGAAAATATTATTAGTATTCCTTTGCCAAAATAGTATGGTGCATCCTTGATGAGTATAGGCCACTTCTGGGGTGCAGGGGGGGGGGGGGGAGCTGGAACTTATATTTCAAATAAAAGGGTTTTGAAAATCAAACAAACGTTAACAGTCTGATGCAAGATTAGAGTCTAATAGAGATATACTTGTTGTTGTATTTTGCATCTAACAAAATTAAATTTTAACTTAAAAATAATTTGCAAAAGCAGGTCTTCCCTGAATTACCAAAATTAATCGGAAATTGGGGTCGTGAAAATGTGTGACAAACGAAAAAAGGGGCAATCTGGACTAGCATTATTTATAAAATGAAAATTCATAACTTATTTTCTACGGCCAGAGTTAATTTTTACCATTGATTTTTGCTTGTTTATCGCAGTTTTTCATTGAATTTGCCAAAATCAATCTACGATCATGATTTAAAAATTATTGGAAATTATCGCGGATGTCCCGTCGTTCTACAAAATATAACTTTGAAATGGCTACTTTGACACTTCTTTCGTGATTCCGCTCGTTAAAACATGTATTAATCAGATTTATACGAAAAACATTGCCGTGAAATTTATAACTGATTTGTGTTTTTCATTTAACACCTGTCATTGACTTTTTATTCAGCCCGTGAAACATGATTTTCATTTCTTTGACGATAACAGTAAACTACCTCGCCAAATTACTTCAATCAACGATGACATATGTAAAGGCGGAGCTAAATAATTTTGCCGATAAAATACGTCACGCATTGTACATCCAAAGCTGTCAATGGTTTATCGCATATTTTATCAAAGATCGAGATGCACGTGGCAGCTTTGTGTAATGGATGGCGAATCACTAATCCCGCCGTTGGTGACACGCTGTGTATTGTGAATTATGAACGGAAACGGCCGCGGGTAATATTGATTTTTAGGCTAGATAGAGAGATTTTTAGCAAAGAAATACACATTATGAAAAAAAATACATGTACGGCAAAATATTTTTTCGCCACTTTTTTATTTTTTTCGCCATTGGCGACTTTGGCGAATTGCAGCGGAAACCCTGGTTGATAAATAATTTCTTTATAAAACATTGTTTTTTACACACGCACATGTTGACAATTAAACGCTTAGTGTCAAAGACGTAACTGCGGTGCTAATTGCCTGAATACAATTGCCTCTTGTGTAACAGATAATTTGATTCACTTACACACTTCTCGCGAAAATCTCACAAGTACCTGAAGTAGGCTGAGTTTAAATTATGCTATCAGCCTGTTTGTATTTGTTAACTGACTGTATTCAGCACTCATTTTGACATCGTGCAAATTGTCAACAATCTGAGTAGTGGTAATTACAGAGCTCGGATCCATAAAATAATCTGGTGCTTGCAACAAAATTAAATATGTAAATAACCCAAAATTGCTGGAAAAAGGAGGTCGGTACTTACAAACAATCCCTAATGGGCTTTTTTAGAGATACGGCTCCATACCTCTAAAAACAGGTTAAGAACATGTGACTTCTGATTTTGATGGTTTTGTAACGTTGACTTCTATGGAGCTTATATTTTTAATTGGTCACTGAGGCAGTTTGTCAGTAGTAATGGGCTGACCCCCGCTCAACATTCTAGTTCCATTAATTTCTACAGATGTGTATTTATATTAATTATATGTTTACCACCATTGACCTTAAGTTATTCTTAATCTTATTTGTTAATTAATGATTATCAAGTTCTTTTCTCGAAATTTATGAAAACACTACTATCAGAGCTTAAAATGATATTGAAAAATAAAGCAAGAACCATTTCAAAGTTTCAGTGACTCATAACATTTTGCCTTTTTTTTCAATTTCAGGGGTTTATAAAGAATATTCATGATGATGAAGTAACAGTTTCTTTTGAAAATGAGTAAGTATCAACTTTTAAGTCTCTATTACCATTTTACACAATTTTTGAGCTGCTTGATTTAAAAGGTTATGATGGTGCACTAGCAAAACTCTATAAAACTGTATAACGATGTAGCATGTCTTGCTGTCTAGTAGAAATTATCAGAAAGCAGATCTGTCAAAGTTCTTCTTTAGGGGAAGGTGGCTGTGTTCATACAGGGGGTGGGAAGTGCGGTAATGTCCTAAAGAGGGATTTTTATGGCCCCCCTTCAAAGAAGGTTGCAGATGTTGGTCGGTCGGTCGGTCGGTCTGTATGTAGACCAATCTGTTTCCGGATGATAACTCAAGAACGCTTGTGCCTAGGATCATGAAAATTGATATGAAGGTTGCTCATCACCTGCATATGACCCCTATTGATTTTGAGATCTTTATGTCAAAGGTCAAGGTCACAGTGACCCTGAACAGTTTTACGGTTTCTGGATAATAACTAAAGAATGCTTGGGCCTAGGATCATGAAAGTTGATAGGGAGGTTGACCATGACCAGCAGATGACCCCTATTGATTTTGAGGTCAGTATGTCAAAGTTCAAGGTCACAGTGACCCGGAACACGGTTTCCGGATGATAACTCAAGATTGCTTGGGCCTAGGATCAGGAAAATTGATAGGGAGATTGATCATGACCAGCAGATGACCCCTATTGATTTTGAGGTCATTTGGTCAAAGTTCAAGGTCAAATTGGCCAGGAACAGTTAAACGGTTTCTGGACGATAACTTGAGAACACTTGGGCCAAGGGTCATGAAAGATGATAGAGAGGTTCATCATGTCCAGCAGATGACCCCTATTGATTTTAAGGTCAATAGGTCAAAGGTCAAGGTTACAGTGACCCGGAACATTTTAACCTTTTCCAGACAATAATTTGAGAAAGCTTCGGCCTATGATCATGAAACTTGATAGGGGGTATGGTCATGACCTGTAGGTGACTCCTATAGATTTTGAGGTCTGTAGGCTAAAGATCAAGGTCACATTGTCCCGGAACAGTTAAATCCTTTCCAGACAATTCCTTGAGAATGCTTGAGCCTAGGATCACTAAACTTAATAGGGAGGTTGATCATGACCAGCAGATGACCCCTGTTGATCTTGAGTTCAGTAGGTCAAAGGTCAATGTCACATTGAACCAGAACGGTAGAACTTTTGTTTACAGTGAGCAAATGATTTCTGTTCCTTGTGCAATTACTGAATGCATCAGGGGGGGAGCATTTCGTGTTTGACCGGCTCTTGTTAAAATAGAAGTGAAAGAGATTATATAATTTAGTTTAATAGTATTTTCTTGTGCATAGTTTTTCTAATGTCCATAATTTTTAGCATGAACCGTTGACTATCCCGCTCAAGCACTAGAATATTATTATTTGTCAAAATATGGGTGGGAGTAGGAGGGAACCATACTTTTTGGAGAGGGAAATAGGGCCAAATTTTGACCCCAAAAGAGAATGGCCCAGAAAATACACTGATTTAAATGTTCACATAAATTATTATGTCTCCCGAGACATACTGATTTACTGACTTCTGTCTTTATGTCACAAATCTTGTCCGCGCTCTAAGTCAAAGAGTTCTCAGCTGATCTTGACCAAACTTGAACAAGATGTGTTTGACAATAAGTCCTCGGCCAAGTTCGATAACTAGCCAAGTCGGTTTAGGCATTTCAGAATTACGGCCCTTGAATTACCGAAAATTGCTCTGTACACTGATGTCTGCGCTCTAAGTCAAACAGTTCTCATCCGATCTTCACCAAACTTGAACAAAATGTGTTTGCCAATAAGTCCTCAGCCAAGTTTGATAACTAGCCAAATCGGCACAGGCCCTTGAATTACCGAAAAGATGCCAGCGATACATGTATTGGTTGAGTCAGATACACTGGAGAAGAAATGCCAATCTATTATGATTAGGAAGTTGTGGGAGACATGCGCTCAAAAGCAGCTGTAGTTTAATTATGTATTAAGATTTAATGCCCCATTCTCCGTCCGTCAGTGTGTACGTCTGTGCATCCGTTCATGTAAATTCTTGCCCGAGCTGTAACTCTGCCATCCATTAAGGGATTTTGAAATAACTCGGCATAAATGTTCACCATAATGAGGTGACATGTCGACCCCTGGCTCCAAGGTCAAGGCCCACAGTTAGAAGTTGAAGGTTGTCAGGGTCTGTTTTGTGTCCAGTTCATTACTGTGCCATCCATGAAGCGATTTCGAAATAACTTGGCATAAATGTTTACCAGAATGAAATGACATGTCATATGCAAGACCTGGAGCCCTAGCTCCAAGGTCAAGGCCACACTTAGAAGTCAAAGGTTAACAGGGTCTGTTTCATGTCCGGTCCATAACTCTGCCATTCATGAAGGGATTTTGAAATTATTTGGGATAAATGTTTTCCACAATGAGACGACATGTCATGTGCAAGATCCAGACCTCTAGCCCAAGGTCAAGGTCACACTTAGAGGTTAAAGGTTAACATGGTCTGTTTCTTGTCCGGTCCATAACTCTGCTATTGATGAAGGGATTTTAAAATTACTTGGCATAAATGTTCCTTATATTGAGATGCATGTCATGCACAAGACAGAGACCCCTATCTCCAAGGTCAAGGTCAATAGCTCATTTATCAAGGGATTTGAAAATAATTTGACAAAAATGTTAACCATATTGAGGTGTGTCATGCTTATGACCCAGGTCTTTTTGGTCAAGTCAAGGTCATGAAATGATGTGTGTTTTTTTTTTTTGCGCAGACAACTGTAGCATTCTTGGGCATGCTTCAGGGGCATTTGTAACCAATAGTGACAGCTCTTGTTTGCTGTATTATGTAAGCAAGTTGAAATACATGTAAATAGGGTCAATTAGGGAGAAATTTTGCCAAAGTTTTGATGAAGAGATGGGGAGGGTGGGAACATACCTTTTAGGTAGGGGAATTAAAATAGAACATGGTATTCACCATCAAACTGTGTAACCAGTAACTAAGAATATATGTCTATATGAATATTATACTAAAATATGTTTGCGCATATATCTTAATATGCTGTCAGCAGTTTCAGTCCAGTACTGTATTTGATGTGTTGCATGTTTTTCTCCCTTTTGTGAGGTATTTTGTTACTATGTGTATGTGCTAAATATATATTAACAGTTTACAGGTCATAAATGTTTGATAGTAGCTTTAGATTGTTTATTATTGCACTGTCAGTCAAGAATTGTGTAACTACGTTTGCACTATCAATCAAGAATTGTGTACTTTATCTTTGCACTGTCAGTCAAGAATTGTGTAACTTTATCTTTGCACTGTCAATCAAGAATTGTGTAACTTTATCATTGCACTGTCAATCAAGAATTGTGTAACTTTATCTTTGCACTGTCAATCAAGAATTGTGTAACTTTATCATTGCACTGTCAATCAAGAATTGTGTAACTTTATCATTGCACTGTCAGTCAAGAATTGTGTAACTTTATCATTGCACTGTCAATCAAGCACTGTCAGTCAAGAATTGTGTAACTTTATCATTGCACTGTCAATCAAGAATTGTGTAACTTTATCTTTGCACTGTCAATCAAGAATTGTGTAACTTTATCTTTGCACTGTCAATCAAGAGTTGTGTAACTTTATCATTGCACTGTCAATCAGGAATTGTGTAACTTTATCTTTGCACTGTCAATCAAGAATTGTGTAACTTTATCATTGCACTGTCAATCAAGAATTATGTAACTTTATCTTTGCATGGTCAATCACGAATTGTGTAACTTTATCTTTGCACCGTCAGTCAAGAATTGTGTAACTTTATCATTGCACCGTCAATCAAGAATTATGTGACTTTATCTTTGCATGGTCAATCACGAATTGTGTAACTTTATCTTTGCACCGTCAGTCAAGAATTGTGTAACTTTATCATTGCACTGTCAATCAAGAATTGTGTAACTTTACCTTTGCACTGTCAGTCAAGAATTGTGTAACTTTATCTTTGCACTGTCAGTCAAGAATTATGTAACTTTATCATTGCACTGTCAATCAAGAATTGTGTAACTTTATCATTGCACTGTCAATCAAGAATTGTGTAACTTTACCTTTGCACTGTCAATCAAGAATTGTGTAACTTTATCATTGCACTGTCAATCAAGAATTGTGTAACTTTATCTTTGCACTGTCAATCAAGAATTGTGTAACTTTATCATTGCACTGTCAATCAAGAATTGTGTAACTTTACCTTTGCACTGTCAATCAAGAATTGTGTAACTTTATCTTTGCACCGTCAGTCAAGAATTGTGTAACTTTATCATTGCACTGTCAGTCAAGAATTGTGTAACTTTATCTTTGCACTGTCAGTCAAGAATTATGTGACTGTGCTTTTAGCTTATGATTGAGTATCTTTATGCTTTTAGTGTTGGACTGTGTATCTTTCTCCTGTCAGTCAATAATTGTGTAACTTTGTGCTATCAGCTTAGGATTAAGCATCTTTAGCTTTTAATGTAGGACTTGTCAGTCTAGAATTGTGTTACTTGGCCCCTTTTAGGGGTTGCTAGGGCTAAAAGTAAAATACATTTGAATGACTACTTATCGTGAACCACTCAGTGGATCTTCATCAGACCTGGCCTATGGCATCAATATAAGGTCCTCTCATAAAAAACTTGTTCAGTTTGGGGTGTTTGGCCCGTTTTAGGGTCAGATGGTTAAGGTCCCCTTCAGGTGAGTGACTTAGGTCCATTTGGGCCTCTTGTATTTTGTAAGTGTGATGTTAAAAAGACAAAAACTCAGAAAGTAAAAAATTGTTTGTATACCTAGTTATTATAATAATAATAAGTATGAAGAGTGAATAGTTCTTTATCTGTTAAAATAATAAGATATGCTTGTTCTTTCAGCTGGCAGCCCCCAAGAAAAGTAAAGTTGACAGAAGTTCGTCCTGCACCAAATAAACTTACAGAAAAACCAGAATATAAGGAAGGAGACCAAATTGAGGTATTGAAATTAAATGTACATAGAATATATTGATCACCTAAAATGTGAATTTTCCCCCGTTCCAAATGGTTTTAATCCCTATAGAATTAGGTACTCTGTTAGAATGATTTGGGCATCTCTGTGGCTAAGTGGTTATGGTTCCTGACTTAGAATCATTTGCTGCTCAAGACAGAGGGTTTGAAACCTTGCTTGGTTTCATTCTCATGGACGAGTTATCCAGCTAGTTTATGGAAGGTCATTGTTCTATGCAGGTGCCCGCTCATATGGCACCTCGACCTTCCTCCACCATTGGAACAGGAAAAGTTATTGCTTGATCAAAATTGTGTCCAAAATTTGGCTTAAAACCCAACAACACAGATAGTGGGGGGCTGTGTTATCCAGCAGGTGAAGATCTTTGTCTGCAAATTGCTTCCTTCTCTTGAAACTTGACTTGGTTTGAACTTTGTGGAAAGCCAGGTGTCATATTTTTTAAAATGTGTAAGACATCTAATTTACTTGGTGAGTGTTTGCTGTTTCTCTCAAAAGTTAAGAACTTTGTAGCCCTTTTTCAACAGCTAAAGCTTGAAAAGGATGCTTTATATTCCACTTGGGATAGTTTCACCCTAATAAAATCCTTCGATCAAGGCCATAACAAACTTTCTCTAAAAAAGAAAAATATCTTAAAGAGGTACATTGAACTTTGTTTGTAGACATCACTTACATTTCATGAACATTTGATACCTTTAGTGCCATGTATAAATGCTATCCTTGAAAAATTTTTTAGTTGGAAAATATAACTAGAAGAGATATATTTTGAATGATCAAGATGAAAAAATCTTCTTATCAGATAAGTATGGGAGAAAAAAGTTCCACTTATATCTGTCTGATTTTGTAAACATCAGATTTGACTCATAGGTATTGGTAAATATCAAATAGTACATGGTAGTAGTAGAATGGTAGAGATTGTTAGAATTCCAGACTGGTTATATCATTATAATCTGTATCTCTGCTGCCAGTATATGCAAACTGTAAACCAGTCAGCTGTAAAACACCTGAGAGATTATCAGAAAAAAATATCTTTTCCTCTGATAACATGATGTTTTTTTCTTACTTGAAATTCTAGTTTCTTTTCTCAGCATCATGGTAACACAGTATTAATTTTATATATCACAGAAGTAATAAATGTTGGATTTTAAAACTTTCTGCTTCTAAATAAGCAGATTTTTATTGAGAGTTTCTAGAAAATAACACTGCCAAGATTTATTAAAACCCAATTAAAAGTTTAAGTAGGCTTGAATTATTTAGAATTTTATAGATTTCAGAACTGTTGAAAATCCCTTTAGTTTGGAAAAGTATTAGTGCAAAGTGCATTTTAGCTCGACTATTCAAAGAATCACCCTGGTGTTGGCGTTGGCGTCAGACTTTGGTTAAAGTTTTGTATGCAAGTATATATGGCTATCATTTAAAGGCATATAGCTTTGAAACTACTTTCTTTTTCTCTTTCTAGGTCAATTATCAACCTCATTGGGTCAAGTCCCATAACTCTACTTGTATTTTGGTCAAATCATGCCCCCTTTTGGAATAAAACTTTTTTTTCATGCAAAGTAATAATTTATCTCCAAATCACTAATGCAGATAGTATGATACTGAATTGAAACTCTATAGATATTTTAACATTTAGGGTAATATTCCTGCTTCTGGGAAAACAGTTTGAATAGTCGAGCAGCAGCTATCTTACGAACAGCTTTTGTTATTCACAACATTTAATGGTTTGTCAATCTGTTAAAGGTCAAATATATTTATGGGCTTCTTTTATTGATGTTTAGATAAAAATATGAATACATCTACCTGCACATCCATGTATTGTACCCATGATATAGTGACTTGAACATGAGTGGTACCTTTTATAAGTAAATGACCAACCCTAGAGCTACACCAGATATCAAGCTGTGTCTAGGATATATACCTCCATTTACATTTATAGTATTTTTCAGCAGTAGAGCCGAAACTTGGTTAGCACCTTCCAGCAAAGATCAAAATAAGTTCAAACACCACCTTGTCACCTTTTTGACCTCTCTTCAAAGTCAGAGGTACTCTTTTACCTGATTTTGGTCAGACTTGAATGCTTATTCATGTATTCATTCATACCATATCTCTGTATTTTCTTGCCATAGGGGCTCAGAGGGTGTTGAAACCTTCAGACATGAAAATAGCTAAGATATCTTTCAAGAAAGAAGGCTGCCATGTCATACTGTATGACCCTGTAGTGCTACTCAAGGGCTGTACAAGATAATTAATCTTGACCAAGACCTAACATCTACTTACACTATAGATGCATTGAGTTAGTAACTTGAGGTACTAAATCAGAAAGAAATTTAGTTAATAAGTGACATACACCTGGCACTAATGCTCTACCATACATTAGCAGTCATCATGTTGATATACATCTGATAAAATAGAGAAAATATTATGGAGAAGGAATTTGTGGTTTCTTTGTAACAGCTGAACATACAATTTATTTTGCTTAAGGAAGATTTTGGTATAATTTAACCCAGTGTAAATTTGGTGAAAAAGCATTGAATTTCATTTTTGGTTGCTTTTTTCTGTTATGCTAATAAATTTATAAGCATATAAATTTTTTTTTAAAAAGTCTTGAGTCATTAAAGTTGAGGTACACATGGAATTCAGCAACTACTCATTGATTTGTTATCAAGGCTTCACATAGTTTTCATGAAATGCACACATAGATTGTAGCTGATAAAATTCTTCATATTTGATAGGCTATCTTATAAAATGAAGTGATTTTTGTGCACGTGTTAGCAAATATAATGTCCTTATAGTTACAAAATTAGGTTTAAAATCAGGTGAACAGTAATTTGATCATGTTAAACAAGACAGCCTTTTCTGTCTAGAACAAAAGAATTTCTGAGAAAAATAGAACAGTAATTAATCATGTTTGTCATATTTCTTGTAAGCACACCTGAACAGATCAATGGACTGTACTCCTGGTTAATATTAGTATTTTAGCAGTCATATTTCTGAAGCAGTCTTAATCAAACCTTGACAGGGAGTAAATGGCCATGACACCTAGCAATTTTATAGGCCTAATTGGACCATTAGGTCTGTTTAAGGGTTATGGTCCTAGATATATTATATAATTCCATGTGTAACCTTTAAACAATTTAACTTCTTTGTTTTTCGGCAAATCTAAAAGAAAATACAGAATGTGTCTGACCTTAATATATCATTTAAATTTGGTTATTGGTTGGTTTAGTTTTATGTGCCCCTGATTTAAAAATCAAGAAATGACATATTTCACTATGTTTACACTGTAGTACCTTCATTTCTTTTACAATCATAAAGATATTTAAACAGATTGTTTATACCAGTAAGGTCTCATTAAAGTTTGGTTATGAGCTGGATCAGACATGGTTGTCAGGAGTGATCTGCCCTTGATTTATCTCGTCTGTAGCATGTTTAGACTGAATGTTAGGTTGTTTGTTTGTGCTCTGGGTAGCCCATAAAAGGGTTATACCAAGTCGATTAGATTATAGAGGATAGGTTGCCAAAAAAAAAAAAAATTGTGCTTAGTTATTTAGAGGCTCTTTAACTTTACCCTGCTAAATTTCTATTTAAAATGGACTGATCTGTCATTTAGTTTGGGCAGTGCCATTTATTATTCGGAGGGGTGTTCACTGAAAATTAACTGACTAAATAGCAAACAGTTCAGACCAAAATAAGCTTGCACGGATGTGGTTCATCTGTGTTTGCACTGGTCACAATAACAGAATCACTTGCTGTTAGCAGGGTTAATTATGGTTACTCTGATGGTGTTAAAGCTGTTTCATCTAGAAAAGCTGTTGGTTACTTGGGACTGTAGTAGGGTAACTGCCTCTCATTTACATTGAATATGGTGTAATTTCAAAATAATCTTTGCAAAGAAGAAAAAAAAACTGAAATATAGATAATAATTATATATTTCATATTTTCCTTTGATTTGTATCTGTTTAAAGTACATATTATGTAAGCATGAAGAAATAACACTTCTTCTTCATAGTTTAGGAAGTTAGAAGTGAATTCTGGTAAAAAATGAGTTATTAGAATGTTGGCACCAGAGATGTGGAGAATGAATTCTGGTGGAATTGCTGCGTTTAGTTTCTGATCCCATGTAGAATACAAATAGTTCATTTGTAATACATTTTGTAAATGATAGGGTAATGCACTCAGTTGGAACTGTTTCATCTGTATTGAAGATGTATCTTGCAAGCCAGATAGACATATCAGCATTGATGTATTAAACATGTAAACAAGATTTCTTTGATATACAAATGAGAGTTTCCTTGTACAAGGCAATGTTGCTACTTGTTAGCTCTAATATTTGTGCAGCACTTAGAATCATTTTATTATAAATTGGTGAAAACTAGGCTTGAAAAGTATTGACTAACTAATATTAATACTTGCTATGATTTCTTAAAGATATACCAGACCCAAATTATGAAGGTGGCCCAAATATTATACATAATTATGCCCCCCTTCAAGGAAGGTGGGGTATATTGTTTTGCAGATTTCAGTCGGTCGGTCTGTCTGTAGACCAATCCGTTTCCGGATGATAACTTAAGAATGCTTTGGCATAGGATCATGAAAGTTGATAGGTAGGTTGGTCATGAACAGCAGATGACCCGTATTGATTTTGATGTCAGTAGGTCGAAGGTCAAGGTCACATTGACCCAAAACAGTTAAATGGTTTCAAGATGATAACTCGAGAACGCTTGGGCCTAGGATCAGAAAAGTTGATAGGGAGGTTGGTCATGACCAGCAGATGACATATTGATTTTTAGGTCAGTAAAAAAAGGTCAAGGTCAAAGTGACCTTGAACAGTTAAACCATTTCTGGACGATAACTTGAGAACACTTGGGTCTAGGATCATGAAAGTTGATAAGGAGGTTGGTCATGAACAGCAGATGACCCCTATTGATTTTGAGGTCAGTAGGTCAGAGGTAAAGTTCACAGTGAAATGGAACAGTTAAACCATTTCCAGACGATAACTAGAGAACACTTGGGCCTAGGATCACAAAACTTTATAGGGATGTTGATCATGACCAGCAGATGACCCCTATTTATTTTGAGGTCAAAGGTCATGGTCACAGTGACCAGGAACAGTAAAACCAGTTCCAGATGATAACTTGAGAATGATTGGGCCTAAGATGATGAAACTTAATAGGGAGGTTGATCATGACCAGAAGATGACCCCTATTGATTTTGAGGTCAGTAGGTCAAAGGTCAAGGTCATGTTGACCCAGAACAGTAGAACAATGCAGTGACCAGATCATTTCTGTTCCTTGTGCAAGTACTGAATGCATGTATCTTAGTGAAAGATTGGTTTCGGATGTCTCAAAAAAATTATAGTAAGGCATTTTTTTTTTTTGGAATAAAAAATTGACTAGAATGAAAGTTGTGGAGAACTATACATGAAGGATTTTAATGTTTGAAGAGATCTACATTTTATTACTATACTTACATTTCATAGAACAAGAGCATTCAGTTTAGGTTGTGTTTGTGTGCTGTTCTATAATTTATATAAAAAAAAACAATCCAAAAAGGAAGAAAACATGGATGATGGAGAGCCCTTTGACCTATAGCCTGTATGATATTCAAACTTAATATGCATGACCCTGTTGATGTTGAGGTCAGTAGGTCAAAGGTTACAGTCAGTTACTGTTACAAAAATCATTTCTGTTCATTTATCTATGATTCTGGACCTCAAATAACAAGGGTGTTTTGTTGAAGTTGCTTTTCATAATTATATCCCAGAGCATCCATTTTTAGCTCATCTGATTTTTTGAAAAAAAATGATGAGTTATTGCCATCACTTGAGCGGTTGTCGGCGTCGGCGTCTGCGTCGGCGTTGCCTGGTTAAGTTTTATGTTTAGGTCAGCTTTTCTCCTAAACTATCAAAGCTATTGCTTTGAAACTTGGAAGACTTGTTCACCATCATAAGCTGACCCTGTATAGCAAGAAAAATAACTCCATCTTGCTTTTTGCAAGATTTATGGCCCCTTTTGTACTTAGAAAATATCAGATTTCTTGGTTAAGTTTTATGTTTAGGTCAACTTTTCTCCTAAACTATCAAAGCTATTGCTTTGAAACTTGGAATACTTGTTCACCATCATAAGCAGACCCTGTACATCAAGAAACATAACTCCATCTTGCTTTTTGCAAGAATTATTGCCCCTTTTGGACTTAGAAAATCAGTTTTCTTGGTTAAGTTTTATGTTTAGGTCAGCTTTTATCCTAAACTATCAAAGCTATTGCTTTAAAACTTGCAACACTTGTTCACCATCATAAGCTGACCCTGTACAGCAAGAAAAATAACTCCATCCTGCTTTTTGCAAGATTTATGGCCCCTTTTGGACTTAGAAAATATCAGATTTCTTAGTTAAGTTTTATGTTTAGGTCAACTTTTTCTCTTAAACTATCAAAGCTGTTGCTTTGAAACTTGCAACACTTGTTCACCATCATAAGCTGACCCTGTACAGCAAGCAACATAACTCCATCCTGCTTTTTGCAATAATTATTGCCCCTTTTGGACTTAGAAAATCATTTTCTTGGTTGAGTATTATGTTTAAGGCAACTTTTCTCATAAACTATCAAAGCTATTGCTTTAAAACTTGCAACAGTTTTTCACAATCATAAGTGGACACTGTACATCAAGAAACATAACTCTATCCTGCTTTTTGCAAGAATGATGGCCCTTTTTAGACTTAGAAAATCATGGGTAGGACAATATTTCTATTATACAAAAAAAATCAGATGAGCGTCAGCACCCGCAAGGCGGTGCTCTTGTTATACTAATCTGTTCCAACAGTTTTTCGAATTTTGAGCAAAATCAGTATCATAAATATTGGATTTTTATATAAATTTTAATGATATTTCTTTTTATCAGGCTGTTTTTCACTTATGTTACATTCACATCTCATGCCAAACTGTGTACATATAAGGAATATGGAATTTTTAACTCCATCTATAAATGAGTATCTTTAAAATACCGACGAAATTCCACATCAGTCATTGCCCATGCCAACAAGTTTCAAATGATGATCTTTACAAGAAGGTGCTGTAAACATGTACAAGTCTGTATTTTGAACCTTTACCTTGATAGCTATCAGACTGAATATTCCCTGGCAGTCAGTAAATATTAGTTTTCCAGATTACCTGCACAATGTGGTGGGTGCTTTTCTACAGAAATTAATGTAATTATAATAGTTTGATGGTTATAATAATATTCATGTTACAGGTATGATACCTAGTGTTCATGCCAATACAATGAATCGATGATTTCTATTGTATTTAGGATAAAATATTAATTTGCATTTATAAATATTTCAATAAGAAGAGGTCAAACATTTTGATATATACTTTCATTCAAAAATATAAACTTATAGCTAGAATATCATCATTTACTGATAAAAGCTTCAAAATAAGTTTCAAAGCAAAAGAACATCTTCCCGTTCCTTCTTGACAGCATGCAGCACAGAAGGGTCTTACACTTCCTTATCCCAGTTTAGGCCCTTAAGTTTGGGGGTTCTAGCCCTTTCTTGTTCATCATGTTGCAGTTTTATCAAGGTTACCATTTTTGTGCTAGAAAAGAATACTTCAGATCATAAATGCCAAGAGAATGCATCTGCATTTTTATGCCCCCGAAGGGAGGCATATTAGATTTCAACTGTCCGTCTGTTCGTTAGTTCGTTTGTCACAACGTTAGCTTTTTGCATAAAGGCACTTTACTCGCAAACCACTGCACCCAGGACCTTCAAACTTCACATGCTGATAGTACTTATTGAGTATACAACCCCTATTGACTTTGGGGTCACCAGGTCAAAGCTCAAGGTCACCTGGTCAAAGACCAAGGCGCTGGGGGGGGGGGAGTGGCATTTGTCACCATTAGTGACAGCTCTTGTTAATTGAATAGCTTGATCATTACACCATTTTATCAGAACAGTTTTCATAAAATTTCTCTCTTGTGGGATTTTTCTCTGTCTTACCTAGCTTATAATTATCTTAATTTTTTTAACTGAATGATGGAATTACATTGTCATTTCTTAACAAACAAAAAAAATATATAGATCCAAGAATGTACATGTAACACTTTTCCACGGGTTTCTGTTGAGTTTTCTCTAAATTGTAACATTGTTGAGTTCCGCCAGAAATTGGTTGCCAATATTTTAAGCTGTTGAAAACTGAGACTTATGGAATTCCGCCTACAATTATGCATGCTATGATCCAGTTTTTGTTACATGATTTCCGAAACTGATTTCCACAAAGTGCTTTTGGAAAACATTGATTGCTGCTTAGAAAATAATGTTAACAGAATTATAATCGAGAAGAAGTTACAACACGGTTAGTCTTATGTCTTTATTTAATTAGCCACAGTAAGATATAATAAGCATCACAGAACCAAAAATAACCTGTCTATCAAGAAAAAAGGTCTGTTCTGTCTAGCAAGTAGAGGAGGAATTCCATTAATAAATCATAATTGTGTTGATTATTATTTCTTGCACAATGAATTATACAGGTAATTTTTCCTGTTCAGTATTGTACCAGATGTAAGAATTGGCCTGTTTATGACATCAAGTTAGTTGTATGGCACATGGACAGGTATTACACCTTTGTTTATGCTGTGCAAATTATATACATTTTGTGTATAAATGAACTTGGTGAAACAACAACATTGTATTGTGTTAAAATGATCAAGATTATCATATTCTATTCTTTGGTTACTATGCATGACAATGTAAGTGTTTTCACACACTAAATAGCTGGTCTCACATAATCTATAATTATAGAATCAAGAAAGTTGCAGTGGCTGCAGATCGCACGAGGACCCATTTTAAATGTCTGTAACTTTAATTTTCAAGAATATTGTTGTTGCAGAATAAAAATCAACAGTTAGGGTCATGTTTTGATGCAAGAAAAATGTTTCAGTCAAATCAGCTTAAAATTGAGACCCCAACTTATGGTGGTGGTGTATGACCTAAGTTTCCATGACAAATTCTGCAGTGCTATTATTTCATGATGAAAATGCTACTTAAATTTCAGGCATAGGTCTGTCATGTGATTTCAGCAAAACAGCCAAAAAATCAGAAAAACACAGAACTATTTAAATACAGCATTATGGAACTAAAGCATTTTTTTTGCACCGTTTCCCTATTTTATATTGAGGTGGCCGCATGGGCGAAGTAGTTAAAGATTACCCACTTCGCATGACATACCTTTCACACTCGTAACCTCTTTTTAAGTCAAGGTGATTCTAATTTACACTCAAACAATAAAACTTCAACAGTTACTATCTGAATTAGATGGAAGCACTCTGTCAATACTGCATGATTATATTGAAGTTCCTCTGTATTTCACAGGTCTTAGCAAAAACACAAGATGATGAGGCATTGGGCTGGTGGATGGCAAAGATCAAGATGTTCCGTGGAGAGTTCGCAGTTGTTGAATATGTTGGCTGGGACAAAACATACTCTGATATTGTACCTATGGAAAGGTTACGGCCTGTTAATATTTTGTAAGTATTTATATGGACTTAAAGCCCTACTCCCGTCCTACCTTTTAACCTTGAATTGTCACTGAAAAAGCATGGAAATCCTGACTCTGAACAGTGACGCCTGTCGTAATAGAGTCTATTTTATATAAAATTCTATATGAAATACCTGTGGTTTTGCATGCTAAAGTGTGGCTCATGGCCGTTAACTGTTACCTATTGTATTCATGGGTTGCATACACACAAAAGAATTTAAATAGCAGCGGAGCAGGGCTTTAAGAATTTCTGAAAATAATGTTTCTGCAATGGTTTTGAGTTTTATTTTACTTACCACGTTAACCTCTAATATATGAAATTTTGCACACAATATTTCTTTCACTATAGTACTCTGAGAATCAGGTATTGTAAAATCAGTGAAGTAGTGAAAAACCCAGAATTTTTATGACAACTTTTATTCCGTTATACTTCTAAAATACTGTAATCATATGCTAAAATCATACCAAATTATAAGATTTAAACTTTAAGTGGGAACTTAGAATGCATGTATCAAGAACTACTTTTAGTAAATTTAAAATAAAGAAAAATAAAAGTGAATTTTATCCTTTATTTTACAGATGTCCCATAACAAAAGATAGTTTCTATAAACATGTACTAGATATTCCTCCAGATTTACATGAAATGTAAGTATATATATCTTGATGTAACATGTTATATGACTGTGCAACTGCTAAATGTAAAGGTAGAAATGAGCCGTGCCATGAGAAAACCAACATAGTGGCTTTGCGACCAGCATGGATCCAGACCAGCCTGTGCATCCGCGCAGTCTGGTCAGGATCCATGCTGTTCGCTAACAGTTTCTCTAATTCCAGTTGGCTTTGAAAGCGAACAGCATTGATCCTGATCAGACTGCGCGGTTGCGCAGGCTGGTCTGGATCCATGCTGGTCGCAAAGCCACTATGTTAGTTTTCTCATGGCACGGCTCAAATGAGTTTCTTGCTGTGAAGACATTTAGACGCACTATCTGTCCTACAATATAATACTATTTCTATTTCTACTTCTTACTCTCGAACAATTGTTAACGATTATGACTTGGTGGCACTTTTGATCTAATAGATAATTTTGAGAGAGATTCAGATAAAAGGGATTAGGACAAAATACTGTAACATTTTGCAAGTAGACCAAATGGTTCTTCTATATATTCTATTAAGCACTGTTGGGCGTGAAACCCCCTTTCCTGGGTAGACCAGGTGCTGGCCTCTTACTAACTAGTTTGGAAGACTGTTGAGTACTTCTGAGGTATTTCCTGTACCGGGATTGAACCAGAGATCTCTTGATTGCCAAATTAAGTACAAAAGTACTAAAATAAAATAAATAAGTTAAAAAAGACAGAACTCAACAAAAGCAAAACAAAAATGTTTCTACTTTTCAGATGTGCAGATGAACAGTCCCATGTAGAATTTAAGAAACACGTTGGTGGTGCTTGTATTATATTTAGTGCGGAGCAGTCAGCTTTAATCATTTTAGTAAGTCTGTTACTGTTAAAGCACATATTTTCGCTGGGTCAAAGTTTTGAGAATTTGAAACTTTCAGTATGTTCGTGAGGTTTAAAATGCGCGAAATTGTAAAAATGGTATCCTACTTGAATTTAAATAAAACTAATGGTGAATATTTATGCGATGTTTAATTTTCGCAATATGTAGGGCCTAGCGGATATAGTAAAATTTAAACCCTTGCGAAAATTTCTGCTTTTACAGTATGTTGTAAATATATCTAGCAGGTATCAACATGATGGCTGCTAAATCCAGAGGTAATGACTTTAATGTCTCTTTGTATGATGCAGAATTCCAAGGTCGTAAAGCTAAATTTGTAAACAAGTCTCGAAATTGCCAGCATTTTATTGGCTGATTCTGAGCTGAAATTTGAAACTGACCAATGACAGGGAAGCATTCAGAGTATGGTTTCAAGTCACACTTGTATAACTTTAGTTTTCAAGAAAGCAGACGCAAAATGTGTCATTTAAGCTTGAAGTATTCATTATGAGGCCATCCTTAAAAAATTGTTTGTTTGCGGTAACGCGACCGACTCACGAAAATCGCCGCGACTCAAACAATTTTTTACCCAAAACTTGCAATTTTTTTTTTTTATCGGTGCCATGTTTTTATTCTTTCCTGTTCCGTTATTTCTTTTGGGTAACTATTTGTATTTGTATAAGTTTAGATTCTAGATTTTCCTATTTGCCTGAAATTAAATTTCCATGGGTCCACTTTTTCCTATTTTTCAAAACCCAGACTTTAGAAACATTTATTAGCAGTTATTATTACTGAAACTTTCTGTGACTTAAATAATGTAACTGAAATTCATGCAAATTTTTGACACCTGCCATCAGAAACTGGGTTAAATCTGTTTGACAGCTGTTTCTTTTAATCTGTGCCGACAGTAGCAGATCAAAGAAGACACTAGCGGATCAAAGAAGATGTGTATTATGTGTGATGTCATAGTGATGTCACTGCTATTGACATGTATTTAATTCAAGAAGTGACTGTGAAATGCTTTTATTGATTTTTGTGTTTTGACTTTGAGTGCATTAGCACTGGAAGCTTGATTTATTTTTGCTGATATGGAATTAACCTAGCTTTTTATCTCACCTGTCACAAAGTGACAAGGTGAGCTTTTGTGATCGCGCGGTGTCCGTCGTCCGTCCATGCGTGCGTCCGTGTGTCCGTCCGTAAACTTTTGCTTGTGACCACTCTAGAGGTCACATTTTTCATTGGATCTTTATGAAAGTTGGTCAGAATGTTCATCTTGATGATATCTAGGTCAGGTTCGAAACGGGGTCACGTGCCTTCAAAAACTAGGTCAGTAGGTCTAAAAATAGAAAAACCTTGTGACCTCTCTAGAGGCCATATATTTCACAAGATCTTCATGAAAATTGGTCAGAATGTTCACCTTGATGATATCTAGGTCAAGTTCGAAACTGGGTCACGTGCCGTCAAAAACTAGGTCAGTAGGTCAAATAATAGAAAAATCTTGTGACCTCTCTAGAGGCCATATATTTCACAAGATCTTCATGAAAGTTGGTCTGAATGTTCACCTTGATGATATCTAGGTCAAGTTCGAAACTGGGTCACGTGCCATCAAAAACTAGGTCAGTAGGTCTAAAAATAGAAAAACCTTGTGACCTCTCTAGAGGCCATATTTTTCATGGGATCTGTATGAAAGTTGGTCTTAATGTTCATCTTGATGATATCTAGGTCAAGTTCGAAACTGGGTCACGTGCCATTATAAACTAGGTCAGCAGGTCTAAAAATAGAAAAACCTTGTGACCTCTCTAGAGGCTATATATTTCACAAGATCTTCATGAAAATTGGTCAGAACGTTCACCTTGATGATATCTAGGTCAAGTTCGAAACTGGGTCACGTGCCTTCAAAAACTAGGTCAGTAGGTCAAATAATAGAAAAACCTTGTGACCTCTCTAAAGGCCATATTTTTCATGGGATCTGTATGAAAGTTGGTCTGAATGTTCATCTTGATGATATCTAGGTCAAGTTCGAAACTGGGTGACGTGTGGTCAAAAACTAGGTCAGTAGGTCTAAAAATAGAAAAACCTTGTGACCTCTCTAGAGGCCATATTTTTCATGGGATCTTCATGAAAGTTGGTCTGAATGTTCATCTTGATGATATCTAGGTCAAATTCGAAAGTGGATCACATGCCTTCAAAAACTAAGTCAGTAGGTCAAATAATAGAAAAACCTTGTGACCTCTCTAAAGGCCATATTTTTCATGGGATCTGTATGAAAATTGGTCTAAATGTTTATCTTGATGATATCTAGGTCAAGTTCGAAACAGGGTCATGTGCCGTCAAAAACTAGGTCAGCAGGTCTAAAAATAGAAAAACCTTGTGACCTCTCTAGAGGCCATACTTGTGAATGGATCTCCATTAAAATTGGTCAGAATGTTCACCTTGATGATATCTAGGTCAAGTTTGAAACTGGGTCACGTGCCTTAAAAAACTAGGTCAGTAGGTCAAATAATAAAAAAAACCTTGTGACCTCTCTAGAGGCCATACTTTTCATGGGATCTGTATGAAAGTTGGTCTGAATGTTCATCTTGATGATATCTAGTTCAAGTTTGAAACTGGGTCAACTGCGGTCAAAAACTAGGTCAGTAGGTCTAAAAATAGAAAAACCTTGTGACCTCTCTAGAGGCCATATTTTTCAATGGATCTTCATGAAAATTGATCAGAATGTTCACCTTGATGATATCTAGGTCAGTTTCGAAACTGGGTCATGTGCGGTCAAAAACTAGGCCAGTAGGTATAATAATAGAAAAACCTTGTGACCTCTCTAGAGGCCATATTTTTCATGAGATCTTCATGAAAATTAGCGAGAATGTTCACCTTGATGATATCTAGGTCAAGTTCAAAACAGGGTCACATACCTTCGAAAACTAGGTCAATAGGTCAAATAATAGAAAAACCTTGTGACCTCTGTAGAGACCATATTTTTCAATGGATCTTCATGAAAATTGGTCAGAACTTTTATCTTGATAATATCTAGGTCAAGTTCAAAACTGGGTCACATGAGCTCAAAAACTAGGTCACTATGTCAAATAATGACGTCATACTCAAAACTGGGTCATGTGGGAAGAGGTGAGTGATTCAGGACCATCATGGTCCTCTTGTTTTAATTGTATTCATATTCAGATTAGGCTTTTCTTGGTTAAGGCAATCATTGCAAGAGTGAAAAAAACTTTAATTGGCAGTTTAATCACATTAGATTCACAAGGATAAGAAATTATTTTTACATTGATAAGTATATTTAGTTCCATTTTCAACTTTCATGTCATTGCGCTATTAAAAATCTTTCAGCGTTTCCCTAAAATCACTCCACCTCTCTCTAAAATCTCTCCACTTCTCCATAATTTTAGCTGAGGAAAAAATGACTTCTCCCTAAAATATTAACATAGCTTAAGCCCTGAGTAAACAATGTAAAGCAATTAAGTATTGTCTTAAAATTACATGATACATAGGCTTTGAAAGAGTGCGGTGCTAGTAATCAGACTCAGGTCTACAGGGTATTAAAATATCGAAGATTTTGCTATGTACTTCAATGCTGAATCCTAAGGAATGTAATGTTTTTTTATTACCCTAGCCAGTGCAAAGACATTCAGAAGGTCTGGCCAATTATTTTTGTTTAATATATTGATAATCTTAAATTTTTACGTTCATATGGAGATAATAAGCTCTGTTTCTAACTGGTGTCAGGCTGTCTGTTGTTTTTACTGTTATTAAAAAGGTGATATTACTAGTAATATTAGTATTCATACTTTGTGAAAACTACCACCCTTGCAGATATGTTACAATCAAGTTAGCATTCTACAGAGAAGTGTTAGTACCCAGAAGGTGTATAAACCAGAGGGTTACAAAAGAAAATACAGGTGTTGTACAATTAGCATACAAAAAAAAAAAAAAATCCCTACCTAACTACTCACACTAAAAATTCTGGGTCGCGTTACTGCAAACAAACAATTTTTTAAGGATGGCCTGAGTTAAAATAAGCTACAGAGAACTGGTTTAATGTTCATACCCAAGCTCTGCCTTAATGAACTTGATAGAATGTGTGTTACCTGTCAAATTCTGCACTATATCCAATCATCATGGAAATCAGTTTCTACGTAGTAACCTAAGATAAGACATGTTGAAGGTGATTTTGTCAAAAATAACATACCTGTTGAGAAGTAGTGTTTATTTCTCTGCAAACATTTATTGCCACACAAAGTATTACTTTTTAATATATAGACTAGAATGAAGATATTATTCAAGCTCAAGCTCCTGAGTAATTACCTTGCTTGCCAATAAGTATGAAGAAACTGCAGATAAATTGTCTGCTGTGACATTTGAAATGATGCTGTTGAACTACTGTCATACTTTGCATACAGGTTTCTGTCAATATGTAAGAGGGCTAATATATTAGAAACAGTCTTGAAGTCAGGAATTTTGATGAACTTCATCACAAGCATGCATTACAATGTTTTGGCAAGATTTTTTATTATGCCAAGATCATTTAGTGACCTATTTAGGTAATTGTATGTCAGCCTTGAAGGTTTGAATTGTTTGTACAGCAATATTGTTGTTACCTTTGCACATCCAAATGCATAAAATTGTCATACAATTACATATATTTTATTGAACAATTATTTTTAGCTCGACTTTTAGGAGAAAATGTAGAGCTATTGCACTCGCCCCAGCGTTGCCATTGGTTAAAGTTTTTGATAAAGTCAAATATCTCTGTTACTATCAGAGCTATTGGCTTGAAACCTAAAATAATCATTTGCTATCACAGTCTACACCAGGAGAAATAATCCCCATAACTCTGATTTAAATTCTGACAGATTTATGCCCCTTTTTAACTTAGAATTTTTTGGTTAAGGTTTTTGATAAAGCCAAATATCTCTGTTACTATCAAAGCTTTTGACTGACTTGAAACTTGAAATAGTTATTTACTATCACAGTCTACATCAGTAGAAACAATCCCCGTAACTCTGATTTGAATTTTGACAGAGTTATGCCCCTTGTTAACTTAGAATTTTTTGGTTAAAGTTTTATATAACATCCAATATCTCTGTTACTTTCTAAGCTATTGACTTGAAACTTAAAATATTTATTTGCTATCAAAGGCTACACCATAAGAAACAATCCTCATAATTCTGATTAGAATTTTGAAAGAGTTATGCTCTTTTTACTGGCAAAGCTCTTATTCAGAGTCAACCACTGAGAAAAGTCGAGCGTGCTGTCTTGCGGACAGCTCTTGTTGTTGTTTCTTGTCACTCAGTGAAAATACTGACATGATTCAGTACATGTTACCTCTTCACTGCGTGTTTTTTACTAACACTTTGGTAAATATGAAATATTCCAGCAGTTAAGGAACTCTCACATTCTAGATGTTCAGGTGCCTGTTCTTGCCAGATATAGTGTTTAAGAGAGCCAGTCCTGTTGTTCTTAAACAGCAAAACAGATGCCACTGGTTGCATGACTTAAGTTTGGAATTCCTCTGTGAAGAAGTCGGATAAAGAAAAAAGATATGATTTCCATGTAATCTAAAATCTATTAAAGAAATGATACATCATCTTGGTGCAAAAAAGTAGTGAAATGCACTAGGGTGACAATCAGTATTTTCTTGTCAACTTAAAACAAATAACAATTTTAATATATTTTTTTCAGTCCACCAGTTCTGCTGTGATACATAGGGCTTCCATGATGGGAGATATGCATATTAGAAATTTACGTCAAAAAAGTATGCTGCGACAGCGAACAGAAGAAGCTGTAAAAAAATTACAGGTAAATTAAAGTCCCATGTGAAATAACTAACCACTGGTGTTTATAATATATTACTTTCTTTTAATGTAAACCTTATTTTTTGTTTAGACGAGGAAGTTTTGAAACAAACATATATTGCACATCAATGTTAAAATGAAATTTATTAATTAAATTGGCAGGTATTTTGTGTTAGATGTGTCTCTTTGTGGTAAAATTGAACTGTGGTTTGATGTTTTTATGTAGCAAAATGACCAGTAAAAATTAGTTGCGACAACAAGCTGTATGAGTCAGTGGTGTGCCTTAAAATGCTACAATGCAATAATTTGCTTGATTTCTTCGGTGAATAATTGTTTTGCTAAATATTAGAGACAGTATTCTAAGATTAGCAATATATCAAGACTTTAGCTTGCTCTTAATGTATTCATGGCAGATTGTGGTTAGGCTTTTAGTATAGTAAATAACCATACCATAAATTCACTAAAACTAGTGCTGTTCTTCAGTGTCTTCACATAAGTATTTTCTCTGTGACAAAGGTACTGTGTTCCATTTGGACCAGCGAGATTTTCATTTCTGAACCCCATGCCTTGAAAGCAGAGGTCACAAAACTAAGATGATGAAAGTTGAAAAAAGTCGAAATCATGATGGAGAAAGCATAAAATCATAAAGGTGATAGTCGAAATCATGAAATGACGATGATGAAAACGTAATATCATTTCACGTTTTCACCATCCTGGTTTTGTGTTTTCATCATCATGTTTTCGACTTTCACCAGTGTACTTTTGACTGTAATCAGCATGCTTTCAACTTTCATCATCGAAAACATGATGGTGAAAGTCGAAACCACGATGATGAAAACATGAAACCACAATGGTGAAAGTGCGAAATGATATCGTATATTCATCAGCCTGGTTTTGGGATTTCGACTTTCACCATATTATTTTCACCTTTTCACCATTGTGAAAGTTGAAACTAATGATGACGAAAGTCGAAACCATGATGATGAAAACACGAAACCACGATGGTGAAAACGCGAAATGACATTGTGTTTTCATCATCCTGGTTTCGGGCTTTTGACTTTCATCACCATATTAGCACCTTTTCACCATCGGGATTTTGATTTTCACCGTCATGATTTGAACTTTCATCATGGTAGTTCCATGAATACTTTCGAGATATGGAGTTCAGAAATAGAAATATTGATGGTCCAAATGGAACACTATACAAAGATGTAGTATATTTTGACCATGTGACCTTAGTGTGAAAAGAAATCTATAACGTAAATACACGAGTTTTTGCAGTAAATCCTGCAATATCTTGTTTGGTCTTAATACTATTTTTAGCTCATCTGATTTTTTGAAAAAAAATGATGAGTTATTGTCATCACTTGAGCGGTTGTCGGCGTCGGCGTCGGCGTTGGCGTTGCCTGGTTAAGTTTTATGTTTAGGTCAGCTTTTCTCCTAAACTATCAAAGCTATTGCTTTGAAACTTGGAATACTTGTTCACCATCATAAGCTGACGCTGTATAGCAAGAAACATAACTCCATCTTGCTTTTTGCAAGATTTATGGCCCCTTTTGTACTTAGAAAATATCAGATTTCTTGGTTAAGTTTTATGTTTAGGTCAACTTTTCTCCTAAACTATCAAAGCTATTGCTTTGAAACTTGGAATACTTGTTTACCATCATAAGCAGACCATGTACATCAAGAAACATAACTCCATCTTGCTTTTTGCAAGAATTATTGCCATTTTTGGACTTAGAAAATCAGTTTTCTTGGTTAAGTTTTATGTTTAGGTCAGCTTTTATCCTAAACTATCAAAGCTTTCGCTTTAAAACTTGCAACACTTGTTCACCATCATAAGCTGACCCTGTACATCAAGAAACATAACTCCATTCTGCTTTTTGCAAGATTTATGGCCCCTTTTGGACTTAGAAAATATCAGATTTCTTAGTTAAGTTTTATGTTTAGGTGAACTTTTTCTCTTAAACTATCAAAGCTATTGCTTTGAAACTTGCAACACTTGTTCACCATCATAAGCTGACCCTGTACAGCAAGCAACATAACTCCATCCTGCTTTTTGCAATAATTATTGCCCCTTTTGGACTTAGAAAATCATTTTCTTGGTTGAGTATTATGTTTAAGTATACTTTTCTCATAAACTATCAAAGCTATTGATTTAAAACTTGCAACAGTTTTTCACCATCATAAGTGGACACTGTACATCAAGAAACATAACTCTATCCTGCTTTTTGCAAGAATGATGGCCCTTTTTAGACTTAGAAAATCATGGGTAGGACAATATTTCTATTATACAAAAAAATCAGATGAGCGTCAGCACCCGCAAGGCGGTGCTCTTGTTTGATGTGTTATAGAAACTCAAGGACTGTTCGCAAATTCATTGTTTAGATAAGAATTACACATATGTTTTAGGAATTGAACGTGTATCAGGTTTGTAAAGACAGTTCACACTGCCCTGCTTCTGCCATCTATTTCCAAATGCAGCGTATTCTTCAAAGCTTTTTTATCAGCTTATATTAAATCAGAATTTCTTCTTCCTTGCTTTGAAAATAGTGGTTATACTGGGAGGACATTCTTTCTAGCTCACCTGAGCCAAAGGCTCATGGTGAGCTTTTGTGACCGCTCAATGTCTGGTGTGTAGCATCATCTAGTGGTCCTCTACCAAAATTGTTCAAATTATCCCCCTAGGGTCAAATATGGCCCCGCCCCGGGGGTCACATGGTTTATATAGACTTATATAGGGAAAACTTTGAAAATCTTCTTGTACAAAACCACAAGGCCTAGGGCTTTGATATTTGGTATGTAGCATCATCTAGTGGTCCTCTACCAAGATTGTTCAAATTATCCCACTAGGGTCAAATATGGCCCCACCCCCTGGGTCCCGAGTTTTACATTGACTTATATAGGGAAAAAAGTTTAAAAATCTTCTTGTCTGAAAACACAACACTTAGACCTTTGATATTTGGTTTGTAGCATTGTCTTATGGTCCTCAACCAAAATTGTACCACTGGGATGAAAAGAGGCCCTGCCCTGTGGGTCCCAAGTTTTATATAGACTTATATAGGAAAAAACTTTAAAAATCTTCTTGTCTGAAACCATACATCCTAGGCTTTTGATATTTGTAATGATGCATTGTCTAGTAGTCCTCTACCAAAATTGTTCAAATTATGCCCCTGGGGTTAAAAGAGGCCCCGCCCTGGGGTCACTTAGTTATTATGCGAGTTATAAACGAAAAAATACTTAAAATATCATTTGATCCTATTTCTAAGACTGTTTAATTATTATTACCTGATGACCCCAAGTAATATGATGTCACTTGACTGTGACCTTGACCTACTGACCTACTTTCTTGTTTTGCATACCAATCATAAAACTGAATTTCATTGACCATGAATGTGACCTACTGACTTTCTTAATATTTTGTCATCAGTTTGACATTTGAAATATTTAGCTCATATTACTCAGGTGAGCGATCCAGGGTCATTATGACCCTCTTTTTCTACTTTTCATAATCGGCGAAAGATGGCAGCTGTTAGCTGCAATGATTATTTTGTATCACTAGCTATATACTGTTTTGTATTTGTTACTAAAACGATACTTAACATTTGTGAATTAACCATATTTTGACCAGGAAATACAATGCTTTGTCTAAAAATTTGAGAAATTTACGGCATTAGACAGTAGGTAGTAAGACCTACCCAGGTAGCTTGATTTGACTTTAAAGTTACATTCCAGTTATTTTTGTTCCATTTATTAATCATGCTCATCATTGTTTTAGTACAGACATACACTTTACACTTATATTGAGTGCTCAAGATAGTTTGGTTATTAAAAACATGGTCAGAACATTGTAATAAAACATATCTCCAGATTGTAAATTTCTGAATGTTACAAGATGGTTCAAATAGTTAGCTATTAACCCTTACCCTGCTGTATTTCTATAATGGACTGGTCCATCTTTCAATTTGGACCATACCATTTATTATTCAAAGGGGTTTGCACTGAAAATTTACTGACTGAATAGCAAACAGTGCAGACCATGATCAGACTGCATGGATGTGCAGGCTGATCTTGGTCTGCACTGGTCGCAAAGGCAGAATCATCTGCCGCCAGCAGGCTAAAGGTTAAAATTGATAGCGATTGAAACAGAAGTCTTCTCATATAGACATCTCATAACATGAAAGTATATGTGACTTTAACAGATTTTGTGGCTAAGTGTTAACATTTAATCTTTTATTATACCCCCACCAAACTTGTTTGAGGGGGGTATATAGGAGGCAGTTTTGTCGCGTCCCGTCGTGTCCCGAAATCTATTATCTCAGTTATTACCAAATGGATTTGATTCAAACTTAAAATACATGTTCCACCTTATCACCCACATCATGTGACACAAGGTGCATAACTCTTGACACCAAGTTTTCATGAATTATGTCCCCTTTTACTTAGAATTTAAGGTTAATTTTGTTGTATTTTCACTATATCTCAGTTATTACTAAATGGATTTGATTCAAACTTAAAATAGATGTTCCACCTCATCACCCACATCATGTGCCCACATCATGTGACACAAGGTGCATAACTCTGACACCAAGCTGTCATGAATTATGTCCCCTTTTACTTAGAATTTAAGGTTAATTTTGTTGTATTTTCACTATATCTCAGTTATTACCAAATGGATTTGATTCAGACTTAAAATACATGTTCCACCTTATCACCCACATCATGTGACACAAGGTGCATAACTCTTGACACCAAGTTTTCATGAATTATGTCCCCTTTTACTTAGAATTTAAGGTTAATTTTGTTGTATTTTCACTATATCTCAATTATTACAAAATGGATTTGATTCAAACTTAAAATAGATGTTCCACCTCATCACCCACATCATGTGACACAAGGTGCATAACTCTGACACCAATTTTTCATGAATTATGCCCCTTTTTACTTAGAATTTAAGGTTAATTTTGATGTATTTTCACTATATCTCAGTTACTACTGAATGGATTTGATCCAGACTTAAAATAGATGTTCCACCTCATCACCAACATCATGTGACACAAGGTGCATAACTCTGACACTAATTTTTCTTGAATTGTGTCCCCTTTTACCTAGAATTTAAGGTTAATTTGGATGTATTTTCACTATATCTCATTCTGAATGGTTTAGAGCCAAAGGGAAGTAACCTTTTTTAGCTCACCTGTCACAAAGTGACAAGGTGAGCTTTTGTGATCGCGCGGTGTCCGTCCGTCCGTCTGTCCGTGCGTGCGTGCGTCCGTAAACTTTGCTTGTAACCACTCTAGAGGTTACATTTTTCATGGGATCTTTATGAAAGTTGGTCAGAATGTTCATCTTGATGATATCTAGGTCAAGTTCGAAACTGGGTCACGTGCCATCAAAAACTAGGTCAGTAGGTCTAAAAATAGAAAAACCTTGTGACCTCTCTAGAGGCCATATATTTCACAAGATCTTCATGAAACTTGGTCAGAATGTTCACCTTGATGATATCTAGGTTAAGTTCAAAACTGGGTCACGTGCCTTCAAAAACTAGGTCAGTAGGTCTAAAAATAGAAAAACCTTGTGACCTCTCTAGAGGCCATATATTTCACAAGATCTTCATGAAAATTGGTTAGATTGTTCACCTTGATAATATCTAGGTCAAGTTACAAAGTGGGTCACGTGCCTTCAAAAACTAGGTCAGTAGGTCAAATAATAGAAAAACCTTGTGACCTCTCTAGAGGCCATATTTTTCATGGGATCTGTATGAAATTTGGTCTGAATGTTCACCTTGATGATATCTAGGTCAAATTCGAAACTGGGTCATGTGCGGTCAAAAACTAGGTCAGTAGGTCTAAAAATAGAAAAACCTTGTGACCTCTCTAGAGGCCATATATTTCATGAGATCTTCATGAAAGTTAGTCAGAATGTTCACCTTGATGATATCTAGGTCAAGTTTGAAAGTGGGTCACGTGCGATCAAAAAATAGGTCAGTAGGTCAAATAATAGAAAAACCTTGTGACCTCTCTAAAGGCCATATTTTTCATGGGATCTGTATGAAAGTTGGTCTGAATGTTCATCTTGATGTTATCTAGGTCAAATTTGAAAGTGGGTCAGGTGCCGTCAAAAACTAGGTCAGTAGGTCAAATAATAGAAAAACCTTTTGACCTCTCTAAAGGCCATATTTTTCATGGGATCTGTATGAAAATTAGTCTGAATGTTCATCTTGATGATATCTAGGTCAAATTCGAAACAGGGTCATGTGCGATCAAAAACTAGGTCAGTAGGTCTAAAAATAGAAAAACCTTGTGACCTCTCTAGAGACCATACTTGTGAAGTGATCTCCATAAAAATTGGTCAGAATGTTCACCTTGATGATATCTAGGTCAAGTTTGAAACTGGGTCACGTGCCATAAAAAACTAGGTCAGTAGGTCAAATAATAAAAAAACCTTGTGACCTCTCTAGAGGCCATACTTTTCATGGGATCTGTATGAAAGTTGGTCTGAATGTTCATCTTGATGATATCTAGGTCAAGTTTGAAACTGGGTCAACTGCGGTCAAAAACTAGGTCAGTAGGTCTAAAATATTAAAATCTTTTGACCTCTCTAGAGACCATATTTTTCAATGGATCTTCATGAAAATTGGTCAGAATTTTTATCTTGATAATATCTAGGTCAAGTTCAAAACTGGGTCACATGAGCTCAAAAACTAGGTCACTATGTCAAATAATAGAAAAAACAACGTCATACTCAAAACTGGGTCATGTGGATAGAGGTGAGCGATTCAGGACCATCATGGTCCTCTTGTTTAACTTTTGTACTGAGTTTCTTATCCTTAAATTCCAGGAATTAGTCTATTTTTAGAAATCCTATTTTTAGATTTTCAGTATTTTAGGTATTTTTCTAACTTTTTTATTATAAGTCCTATGTAAAAAGTAAAAACATTTTTCTGTGGTAACATGGGTCGGTAAGACACTTTTTTTGTATTCACTTTTAGTGTATCTCTAATATTAGAGATTTAATATATTTACTTGTATTACTATACTAGTATTATACTAGTATTACTTATATGTGGAAGCCCAGGATGAAGTACTCCAAACTATTTTTAAGATTCCTTATGGTTGCCATTCTTCTGTGACAAGACCGTATGGTAGGGGTATGAGTCACTCCTGTGACTGTTCTAGTTAACACTACAGGAAAGGTTAATATTCATTGTTACTATTATAGATATTTTACGTTCAGTTTGTTTCACTAAATCATGAATTTCACTGATATATGCAATATTGCAAGATCCAAATATATCATTCTTAACCTTTACCTTGCTAAATTTCTAAAATGGGCTGGTCTATCATAAAATTTGGGCTATACCATTTATTATTTGAAGGAATGTTCAACAGTTTAGACCATTATCAGCCTGCATGGATGTGCAGGCTGATCTTGGTCAACACTGGTCGCACAGGCAGAACAACTAACCGCCAGCAGGCTAAAGGTTAAGATTACTATATAATGTCAGTGTAACGGCCAAACATGTGTTTCCTCTGCATAAAATTTTAGCCTATGAAAATTTTTAATAATTGAAATAATTTTTAGGAAACTACCCTGTCAAAATCAATTTCTGAGGAAGATTTAAAACTAATAGAGACATATAGAAAATAAAAAAGATTCCTAATTTTATCTTCAAAATAAAGTAAAATATGAACAGTATTGTCTTATATTCAAGGAGAAAACAAGGAAATCTTACGTTATGAAATGGCAGATCAGACAATACGTAATTAAAAAAAGGATAGTTCTTTATAATGATTCTGAACAGCCTTAACTTAGAGAAACCCCATACTGTTGGTAAATTCTTAAATGTGTGTATTTAGAAGACTACAGGCAGAGTTTGTTCTTGGATTCCTTCACTGTACTTTTCCTGCTTACACAACCTATGAGGTGATCTGCACAAATGTATCTTAAAGCACTAGCTGTTATTTCTATACAAAATGATTTTTGTGATTCAGTATCAATCAGTAAATATATTTGGTGATCTTGAGTTCCAAACACGGTGTACATTATTTGGCAGAGGAAGTTTCTTAGATCATAGATGATTACTCATTATGTTTAGTTTTGAATAATGGTGCTTCCATAGTCGAGTAGTTAAGGTTGCTGACAAAACATTTTACCTCTCACTACTATGGGTTTGAGCCCAGCTCATGTTGTCCTATGGGTAAGCCATCCAGCTGGCTTGTTGAAGGCGGATGATTCCAATCCACCAAGGTGTCCGTAAAAGTTAAAAAGGATGGGCAGGTCAAGTTTACCTAAAGCATCTAAAAAGCTAGAAGTCAAACTATGACCTACAAAACCCAACTAAACAAAACAAATAATATTTAAATAAAGGAAATGGTTAGGTGGTTAAGATTTTCTCTAGAGGTAGAGGGTGATGATTTGACTGAAGTTTTTTTGTCCTGCTCTCCTGATACATGTGAGCCACACCATGAGAAAACCAACATAGTGGCTTTGCGACCAGCATGGATCCAGACCAGCCTGCGCATCCACGCAGTCTGGGCTGGATCCATGCTGTTCACTTTCAAAGCCTATTGGTATTAGAGAAAGTGTTAGCGAACAGTATGGGTCCTGACCAGACTGCGCGGATGTGCAGGCTGGTCTGGATCCATGCTGGTCGCAAAGCCACTATGTTGGTTTTCCCATGGCACGGCTCATGTTGTGAAGTTGTCAACAATTTGTCAAGAACAAATTTCTAGTCTTGTAGAAACATTGTTGTTTAAGTGTCTGTCATTACATAACAAAGACACTGCTGTATGATGTTACAGCAGTGTCAAAAAGCAAAGAAACAATATTTTTTCAGAGTACAAAAATCAAGAGTGGTCACGTGGAAGAGTTCAGTGTTGAAGACTCCCTGATGGGTCTTGCTATAGGTACACATGGAGCAAATATTATGCAAGCACGGAGAATTGAGGGCGTGACTGGTATTGAATTGAATGAAAGTACATGTACTTTTAAAGTTCATGGTGAGGTAGGTAACAGTTAATTTGTACATTACAGTATAATGCCTACTATGAATACACATACTTATTCACTTAGAAAACAGAAGTATGAAAATTTAATTGCATCTAAATTTTACAGAGAGTGCACTATAGAAGATACTTTTTTGTTGAACTGTTTGGTCTAAAGCAATACACAGTAGTCCTATATAATATGTAATATGACAAAACTCTGGTGAAAGTATATTTCTTGTTGCAAATAAAAATAATATACATTCTGAAAACATTTTCAGTCAGAAGAAGCCTGCAAGAAAGCTCGTGCCATGCTAGAATATGCTGAAGATACATTTCAAGTACCTAGGGAACTTGTAGGTATGTACCATATAAGTATGCAGAGTATTATTGTTATATAAAACATTGAGGACTCCCTGTTCTATTTGTAAGGTTTTCTTTGAGTTTAAAAATCTGTAAAAGTGTGGGTCTGAGCTGCAGTTGGAGCTCAGCGTCGTAATTCTTCTTGTTCAAAATCCATAAAGTTGACTTGGGGTAGAGTTGATTATTCTACCTGTGCACCCATGCTTACTTGAAATAATGCCTGACAGGTACATGGGTGTCTGCCTCCACCATCAAATGATGGTTGGAGAAAACATCAAAATTCTACTTTGGCAAACAATAATATGCCAATAAGATTTGGGGAGGGGGGGGCCTCTATGGTTAAGGCCACTGACTGTATCATCGACGTGGGGTCGAGCCTCACTTGGGACGCTGAATTGTTCATGTGAGGAAGCCATCCATCTGGCTTATGGAAGATTGATGGTTCTACCTAATTGTCTGCTTGTGATAAAATAATGCACAGAGGGGCACGTTGAGGTGTTCCTCTACCATCATAGCTGAAAAGTTGCCATAAGACCTATAATTGTGTTGGTGTGACGTTAAACCCAACAAATACAAAAAAAAGAAATCAACAAGATTTCCACATTTTGTAAGATGATTGTTGTTAAGAACTGTGTATTAGATGTGATAATGATTTGTTTGTTTCAGCTAAAGTTATAGGAAAGAATGGGAAAAATATTCAAGATATTGTTGATAAATCTGGTGTTGTGAGAGTGAAAATAGAAGGTGATAATGAAAGGGATGCTCCGAGAGAGGAGGTAAGTCTTCTTTCTGTTTGGAAGTTTCCCCATCTGCAACCCCATTTATTGGTTCTGTGTTACAATAAGGAACACCTGATGTCTTCCTCGAAGAAAGCCAGAAAATGTCCATATTGACTTAATTGCGCTGGTGTAACTTGAAACCCAGTTGCAACTATCAGGCTTTCAAGTGGCCCTAAAATTCCTAAAAATTCCTAATTTTTTTTAGGTCTCCCTAAAATTCCTAAAAAAAATGCTCAAAAAGGGCCAAATGCCTAAAAAAGCCCTTATTTTTTTTAGATAGTCCCTAATTTTTTGTAATATCTGTCTGAAGTTAAATTTGTTTTTGCACAAAGTCATGCATATAATGATCCAATTAATTTATTGAAGTTTATATTCTTTAAGATTCATTTTCAGAGGTTGCTTCTATCAGTTTCCATGAGTTCCTAGGCTACAGCTTCATGAAACATAGATTTACTTCATTGAGTGATCAGGCTTGGATCCATGGCTGGGCCCAGGAAGCCTGTGCCCCCAGTTGGCTCATCAAAGTTGCTCTCAACTATTTTGGCAAAGAATAAATATTTTCTCAAAATTAGGCCCAAAAATGCACCAGAGGCCACCATTCCATTCCTCTATTTCAAATTTTTCCAGGGAGTGGGGGCCACCAATGAGGGGATTACCTCTTCAGTACCTCAAAATTTATATAAGAAATTCACCAGAGGCCACCATTTCATATCTACATTTCAAAACATTTCCAGAGGAGAGTCTCCTTACCCTCCTAAAACTACAGGGATACCCTCTCCCACACACCAAAATTTAGACCAAAACATGCACTACAATCCAGCATTTTATACCTGTACTTAAAATTTTTGCATTAGGGTGGCAGCCTCCTTACCTTCCTAAAATTAGGGGGCTACACCCTCCTATGCCTCACTCAAAATTTAGAACAAAAAATACACCAGCACCCACTATTTCATACCTGTATTTCAAAATTTTCAAGGGGAGATCCCCCCGCCCAATTGAGAGAAGTACCCCTCCAGTACCTCAATATTTAAACAAATAAAGGCACCAGTGTCCACCGTTTCATACCTGTATATCAAAAACTTATGTTGGAGACACATTTGTTCTAGAATGGTGCTTCCGCGAAAAGCAACAATATATAAAAGGACGGGCTTGACATGTTGCCCTATGGGCATTTAGCCCTTATTTTTTGCAAAAATAGCCCTAATTTTTTGCCAAATAGCGCTTGAAAGCCTGAACTATAAAAAGAAATATTGAGGAAAGTATTTGATTTATTTGAAACAATTTATTTAATCCAGATGTTAATTACGTGATGCCCAACCATTACATAACTGAAATACTGTTGAAAAACGGCGCTTAACACAAAACAAACGAATTAAATGCTGCATTTTAAAGAAGTGTTGGTAAGTTTTCCGGAAAGAGTGCTAATTTAAATTCAAAGTCTCTTGGATAGACTATTTTTACTCCCAGTTCATAGACAGAAACCTAAATTGATTTCACTTCCTGGGCAGTAGACGTGGGAGGGAATAGTCTGGCATTATTTTTGTTACTGATGTGCTAGTCATGTCATGTACTATTAAAATGATATATCATTTTACAACTGTCTCTTTTCTAATGAGCTGTCATTTTCTTCTCTCTTTTTTTCACAGCTGTTGATAGTGTAGGGGATATTTTCCGGACTTTTGGCCGATTTTGCCCAGTACATAGAAATTTTCTCTTGTACACCTCATCTAAAGTGTACGGAGATAGAAGTCGAAAATTACAATTCTAGATTGCATTTCCGTTGCACTGAATGCACTGGCATCCCTTGCATTTAAACGAAACATTTTCATTAATAAAATTGAGTGAAAACTACTATTCCAGGCATGAATTTTTAGCTCACCTGAGCAAGTAATACTCACTTTGAGCTTTTAGGATCGCTGGATGTTGATCACAATTTTGCTTCAAATAACATATTCTCATAAACCGCTCAATCCAATTTAACCAAACTTGGTCAGAAGCATTCTGGGATAGATCTTTATTGTGGAGCACTTCACTACCAGACATGTTCAGATCATAGCTCTGTGTCAACTAATTGTTTCAGCACAATCATTTTCAAAGTAGTTCATGTACCTCCTCATACTCTGCATGTTACAAAGGACATCTCTTTCTGCTAAACATTAATTTCTACATTGATATTCAATTTGTACTACAAAACAATAATTCATCATATCCAGTTAATGTAAATTGATCATGTACATATGTTTAATATATCTGACAAGTCGAGGGTTCAACGCAATAAGAGCATATCTACATATGATTATTGTATGTAGATACGCCCTTATTGCGTTGAACCCTCGAAGTATCAAAATTACTGAGATTGGCGGTAGGTAGCATACTCATTTGCGTCAGGTGAGTGATATATGGTCACCAATATTTATAAATGCCAAAATAAAAGGGACCTATTGTCAATTGTATACATTTATAAAATCATAAAAACACAAATAGAACAAAAAAAATGAAGTTACCTGAGAATGTTTTATCTTATTTTAGTATGGCGATCAGATGTCTCCAACTTCAAAATCGGTTTGTATAAAATCTTTACATTTTGTATGTGTAATCGTATAAGTGTCATGTACATTAAATGCACTTATTTTTGTAACTATTGATTTAGACGGGCTGTGGGAGAGCTTTTATTTGATTCTATCTGTGAAATAAAATGGAAAAAGATAAACCATTTAACTTTACAGGCAGTTTTACCTAAGTCTAAACATAGGGTAGATATGGAGCTTGTTATAGATCAAAGAAACAGAACTATAGATAGAAAGCTGGGATATCCCACTCAGTTCAGTAGTTTTCATATGCATATGAAATACATTTAGGTGTGTTTTGAAATACATATAAGTGCACTGGAAATTCATTCACTGTAAATGAACCATAAATTTTAAGAAATTCCCACTAATATTGTCATAAAGACTGGGTTGTCATTGGCCCAAAAACTTGGGGAAGGTGTTTACTTTTGCATAAAAATTCCTGTGTACTTTCTAGAAACGTTATGACAGAGGTGTAGATTTTATTAGTTTTAAGTTGATGTGTGTATTCAGGTGTACAGAAAGCACAATCTTGCTTTCATTGTGTTGTGTATCTTATCAAAAAGGAGCCAGATTTATTTTATTTCTGTTAATGCATGCATGCTTACATATACACACACAGTGACACGTTTTAATGTTTCATTTTGTTAAAACTAGTACATATAATTGCACACATGCTTTTGATTGTAGGATGTTTGAAAATACAACACCAATTGAAATTTGATGAAGTCTTGTTGATTGTTAAAATCTAAAATTTATTTTTACACTGTCAGAAAATATTTTCCTATAATTAAAACAAGAAGGAAATTGAAACTGTTAATTCTCTTAATTCTGTTAGTAGCTTAGTTCACCTTACTATTGTTTAATGTCGTCCCTATTTAAACACTAGATTAAATGTGGTTCTGTAAACTGTTAGTATAACATGATAATACTTTATCGTATTTCAAAACTAAATGGCATAGGTCCCTTTTATTTTGGTTTGCTTCACTAGGTGTTAAAAGATGATTTTGTGATGTTTTTAAAAAGTGTTAAGCCAGATAAAGTATGTGTGTTATGGCTGCGGCTTGGACTGAACTTTAGTGACCAACAGACATAGGATTTTTTCCTTACTACCACAAATTGCATTTGAGCCGCACCATGAGAAAACCAACATAGTGCGTTTGTTACCAGCATGGATCCATCTGTGCAGTCTGGGTAGGATCCAAACTGTTCACTAACAGTTTCTCTAATTGCAATAGGCTATAAAAGCGAATAGCATGGATCCTGACCAGACTGTGTAGATGTGCAGGCTGGTCTGGATCCATGCTGGTCGCAAATGCACTATGTTGGTTTTCTCATGGCGTGGCTCATTTTATTACAAGTTTGTCTTAATAACTATAAAATAGTTCTTATTTGTAGCAGAAATATATTTTGTATTGTATCAAGATGGTTTATCTGCAGCATATATTTTTTTCAGGGTCAAGTGCCATTTGTGTTTGTTGGAACTGTTGAAAATATAACAAATGCTAAATTACTTCTGGACTATAACTTAGATAGTCTTCGTGTAAGTATTTCTGTATAATTACGTCTCCCACATGCAGTGGGGGGGCCATACTGATTTAGTACTGTCTGTCTATCTGTCTGTCTTACAATGTTTGTCAACACCTCAGGCAGATTTATTCCTAACTTGACAAAAGTGATAATTGCCTCAGCTTTAGCTGTGTTATCCAGTTTTTTTGGACAGCGAAAATTCACAGTGATTGCCTTCCTCTTTGGAAAAAGTATCTTTTTCCCCCCATTTTTTCAAACAAAATAATTATCCCATTTAATACACAAGACAAGAGAGCTTTTAAGACATTTTCATCTGGAGCATTGCTGTGTAGCATGTGACAAAAACTACTTTCATTACAATGCGATTTTCCCCCTATTTTAGTTGTTACGATTCAATTTTGCCTGTCGAGCAGTTCCTGCCACAATTTTTCCAGTACTGAAAAAAAAACACACCGTTATTTCAATGCCATAACACGAGTACAGCATAAACATAACTGTTGACATCATTGTTGACAATGTCAGCTGAATACCTGTCATAGCATTAACTTTATTGTCCGTAAAACATGATTGTATATTATCTTATTCCAGGAAGTAGAGCGGTTAAGGCAAGAAAAATTAGAAATAGATCAACAGCTTCGTACCCTAGCTGGGCCTCAGTCTGGACCCTATTTTCCTGCTCCCAGAGAGAGACGGTAAGAACTGTTTTCTAATCTGTCAAACCCTAGATTCTTGTTTACAATGAAAATTTTAACAGGTTATACATGAACAGATTCAGGAGGGAAGCTTGGGTATGAGTCCCTCCAGATGTTTGATTTCAGTAATAACTGTCTTAATGATGTAAGTTTTGCATGCAGTGATCCGTATGAGCATAACAGGCAAGGTGATTACTGTTGCAGCAGAGGTCACAGGAGGGGTTGGGTTAAGAAGAAATTATCTGAGCAATTGAGCGTACATACCCATGTATTACATTCTTTCGTCTTTGTAGTGACAGCAATGATCCGTATTCCAGTGACAGAGAACATGACAGACGAGGTGGTTACCGTGGTGGCAGGGGTCGTGGAAGGGGTCGAGGAATGCGGAGGTTTAATGATAGATTCACAGGTGAGGAACATTTTCATCACAGAAATTTATAGATTTTATTAGATTAAAAAGATTCTTGTTCTGAAAAAAATGCGAAGAAATCACTGCTAACACTCGCAGTGTGGTTGGCATCTTTGCTTAATTCATTTGATCTCCACTTATGGATGTGTATGTTTATGTTTATGTTGTATTTCCCCAAACTTTCAAATTCTTATGCAGTAGTTACTTGTTTGAATGTGTGATATTTCTTTCAAGAAAGAATGGAATATACATGGAATACACAGTACTCATTAGAAGCTTTGAAGAACTGATGAGACTTACGGAGATAGACATATTAAAACAAACTGTTTGCTTAATATTTGAGCCGTGCCATGAGAAAACCAACATAGTGGCTTTGCGACCAGCATGGATCCAGACCAGCCTGCGCATCCGCGCAGTCTGGTCAGGATCCATGCTGTTCGCTTTCAAAGCCTATTGGAATTAGAGAAACTGTTAGCGAACAGCATGGATCCTGACCAGACTGCGCGGATGCGCAGGCTGGTCTGGATCCATGCTGGTCACAAACCCACTATGTTGGTTTTCCCATGGCACGGCTCATTTAATAATGTCTGAATAATGTTACAGTTTTATTATCAAGACCAGTCCTGTTGATATTAAGAATGAAGCTTGTTTTTAGATGACTCAGAACCTCATGTTGGTGTTGGTGATTGGAATAACGAAGTTGTGAGAGAGGAGCGGCGACAATCTGGCTATCTTACTGACAGTGTTCTCAGTCGGGGAGGTCGCGGAGGCTACAGAAGTCGGGGTCGGCCCAGAATACCTAGGGGAAGAGGTTATTCGTCTAACAGAAATTCAGGTAGTTTGTTAATTTTACACATACCACATGCTAACATCTTGAAGGGTTAATAAATTATAGTTAAACATTTGTGTGTACAAATGCAACATTGTATATATTTGTTTGATTATTTCTGCAGTTTTGCATCCCAATTTCCATTTGCTAACTATGTGGTTCACATTTTTAGCTCACCCTGAGCCAAAGGCTCAAGGTGAGCTTTTGTGACCGCTCAATGTCCGTCATGTGTTGTGCATAGTGTGTCCGTCAACATTTTCTAAAAAAATCTTCTCCTTGAAAACCACTGGGCAGAATTTCACCAAACTTCACAGGAATGATCCTTGGGTGGTCCCCTTTCAAAGTTATTCAAAGAATTTAATTCCATGCAGAACTCTGGATCCCATGGCAATCAAAAGGAAAAACTTTAAAAATCTTCTTGTCCAAAACCGCAAGACGTAGAGCCTTGATATTTGGCATGTGACATCATCTTATGGTCCTCTATCAAGAGAGTTCAAATTGTGCCCCTGAGGTGAAAAGAGGCCCTGCCCCCGGGGTCACAAGTTTTACATAGACTTGTATAGGAAAAAACTTTAAAAATCTTCTTGTCTGAAACTAAAAGACCTACGCCTGTGATATTTTGTATGTAGCATTGCCTTGTGGTCCTCTATGAAAATTGTTCAAATTGTGCCCCTGGGATGAAAAGAGGCCCCGCATCGGGGGTCCCAAGTTTTACATAGACTTATATAGGAGAAAACTTTAAAAATCTTCTTGTCTGAAACTGCAAGGCCTAGGCCTTTGATATTTGGTGTGTTGCATTGCCTTGTGGTCCTCTACCAAAATTGTTCAAATTATTACCCTGGAGTGAAAAGATGCCCTGCTCCGGGGGTCCCAAGTTTAACATAGACTTATAAATGGAAAAAAATAATAATCTTCTTGTCTGAAAGTTCAAGGCCTAGGCCTTTGATATTTGGTATGTATGATTGCCTAGTGGACCTCTATCAGGATTGTTCAAATTATGCCCCTGGGGTGAAAAGAGGCCCCGCCCTGATGGTCACTTGTTATATGAGTTATATAGGAAAAATACTTCAAAAATTATCAGATCGTATTTCCTAGACTGTTTAATTATATTTACCTGTTGTACCCAAGTGATTACGTGTCACCTTACTGTAACCTTGACCTACTGACCTACTTTCTTGTTTTGTTTTTTTTTGAGATACAGCCTTGAAATTTGGATGACATGTACAGTTTTGCATACCGATCTTAAAACTGACTTTCAGTTACCGTGGATTTGACCTACTGACCTACTTTCTAATATTTTAGCATAAATTTGCCATTTGAAACATGTGGCTCATATTACTCAGGTGAGCGATTTAGGGTCATCATGACCCTCTTGTTAGCTATTTTCATTTCCTTTTATTTATTATTTGATTTATGTGAGGTGTGCATGTAGTTACAGTGCTTTGTCATTTTTCATCAGTAAAAACTTACTTACTATTATTTAGTGAATCTCTCTGTATTTTGCCACATATCGACATTTTGTTGGCTGAAATTTGAAAGAAAATAAACACAAAAATCAACAATATAATCCATTTGATTAATGGTCAGTCTCTTTAGTTGTACTGAATAAATTTATCAAGTGGGAGAAAAAGAATTTTGAAACCCAGTTTTATGAAATTCTTTTTTTTTTTTTTTTTTTTTTTTTTTTCATAAAAAATGTAAGTAACATATTTAGAGATCTAAAACTTTGGAACTTTCTGTACAAATGGAGCACTGTAAGTAAGGCTTTACTTTTATATATATTTTAAGTTGTGTATGAAGTTTATTGTAAGAGAATGTTGTAATTTACAGATTATGATAGTGGTTGGGGACATTATCCTCCCAGACAAAGAGATACAAGTTATAGAAGTAGGTTTACGCTCTCATTTCCATCTCACTTACTGTGAAATCTTTTATTTGAGCTGCACCATGAGAAAACCAACATAGTACTTTTGCGACCAGCATGGATCCAGACCAGCCTGCGCATCTGCGCAGTCTGGTCAGGATCCATGCTGTTCGCTAACGGTCTCTGTAATTGCAATAGGCTTTGAAGGCGACCACTATGGATCCTGACCAGACTTCGTGGAGGCGCAGGCTGGTCTGGATCCATGCTGGTCGCAAATGCACTATGTTGGTTTTCTCATGGTGCAGCTCATTTCATTTGCATATAAGGTCAGTTTTGGTGCATTTAAAACCTTGCTTTGGATGTAGATTTCATTTATGTGAGGAAGCCATCTGGCTGCCAAGTTGAAGGTTCTTTCCAGATATTTGCCTTTGTATGAAATAAAGCTAGAAGGGCACCTAGGGTATTCCGCCAACACCAAGAAAAGTCACAGTATGACCCAGTATTGTGTCTGTGTGACATTAAGCTCAACAAAAAAAAATCTGGGGGCACTTGGGTTGACTGACAGCTGATGTATTACTGAAATATGGTTTAAAATTCATACCAGATACAAACAGATGGTAAAGTGAATGGAATACTCAATCGCATCATATTTAAATAGGCTTGTATGTCCATGTTTTCATGCACGATTTTCAGCTCATCTGATTTTTTGAAAAAAAAATGATGAGTTATTGTCATCACTTGATCGGCGTCGGCGTTGCCTGGTTAAGTTTTATGTTTAGGTCAGCTTTTCTCCTAAAGTATCAAAGGTATTGCTTTGAAACTTTCAACACTTGTTCACCATCAATAGCTGACCCTGTACAGCAAGAAACATAACTCCATCCTGCCTTTTGCAAGAATTATGGCCCCTTTTGGACTTAGAAAATATCAGATTTCTTGGTTAAGTTTTATGTTTAGGTCAGCTTTTCTCCTAAACTATCAAAGCTATTGCTTTGAAACTTGCAACAGTTGTTCACCATCATAAGCTGACCCTGTACATTAAGAAACATAACTCTGTCCTGCTTTTTGCAAGAATTATTGCCCCTTTTGAACTTAGAAAATCAGATTTCTTGGTTAAGTTTTATGTTTAGGTCAGCTTTTATCATAAACTATCAAAGCTATTGCTTTAAAATTTGCAACACTTGTTCACCATCATAAGTTGACCCGTACATCAAGAAACATAACTCTGTCCTGCTTTTTGCAAGAATTATGGCCCCTTTTGGACTTAGAAAATATCAGATTTATTGGTTAAGTTTTATGTTTAGGTAAACTTTTCTCCTGAACTATCAAAGCTATTGCTTTGAAACTTGCAACTGTTGTTCACCATCATAAGCTGACTCTGTACATCAAGAAACATAACTCCATCCTGCTTTTTGCAAGAATTATGGCCCTTTTTGGACTTAGAAAATCATGGGTAGGACAATTTTTCTATTATACAAAAAAAATCAGATGAGCGTTAGCACCTGCAAGGCGGTGCTCTTGTTATGTTATATCAGTGCTTTATTGCATGAGGTTTATATTGCTGTTCAGTTTGTAGCAATCTGTTTTAAAGTAACTAAATTGATTTTTATACACTGGGCAGTTCCTGCATTTCACAAAATTCCAGTTGTGTTAATGCTTCAGTTTGAAATCAGTGGCTCTGATACCAAAAAGGATGAAGAAAAGACATTATTAATTTTGCAGAAATTACTTGATTGTAGCTTACTGTTTGTATTTAATTTAGTATTGTCCTTACCCAGTAACAGCAAACATTGAATACTAGTACATGTAGCTATGTCTATTTTAGGAGTTGAATTGAATATCAAAAATTTGTTTTGAAATATTGATATGAAATACAGAAACTACTGTGAAAATTTGCTCTTCAGGAGAGTGTTGCATTACATGTTTCATTTATTATTCAGTATACATCTTGCATTGATTATTCAGTAAGCATGTCACATTTATTGTGTGATATATTATTCAGTAAACATGTCTCATTTATTGTCTGAATTATTATTCAGTAAACATGTCTTATTTATTATTCAGTGTCGTATGATACAGATGATCGTTATGATAGGACAGACAGATCACGTCGTCGTATGACAGATGATGATGATACCGTCCTTGATAACGCCAGTGTCAATAGTCAAGATCAAGGTATCTAGAAAGTTATAGAATATTACATGTTTTGTTACCATTGCAAGACCAGATTTTTTTTAGCTCACCTGTCACAAAGTGACAAGGTGAGCTTTTGTGATCGCGCGGTGTCCGTCGTCCGTCCGTGCGTCCGTAAACTTTTGCTTGTGACCACTCTAGAGGTCACATTTTTCATGGGATCTTTATGAAAGTTGGTCAGAATGTTCATCTTCATGATATCTAGGTCAAGTTCGAAACTGGGTCACGTGCCATCAAAAACTAGGTCAGTAGGTCTAAAAATAGAAAAACCTTGTGACCTCTCTAGAGGCCATATATTTCACAAGATCTTCATGAAAATTGGTCAGAATGTTCACCTTGATGATATCTAGGTCAAGTTCGAAACTGGGTCACGTGGGGTCAAAAACTAGGTCAGTAGGTCTAAAAATAGAAAAACCTTGTGACCTCTCTAGAGGCCATATTTTTCATGAGATCTTCATAAATATTGGTCAGAATGTTTATCTTGATGATATCTAGGTCAAGTTCGAAACTGGGTCACGTAGGTTCAAAAACTAGGTCATTAGGTCTAAAAATAGAAAAACCTTGTGACCTCTCTAGAGGCCATATTTCTCAATGCATCTTCATGAAAATTAGTCAGATTGTTCATCTTGATGATATCTAGGTCAAGTTCGAAACTGGGTCACGTGGGGTTAAAAACTAGGTCAGTAGATCTAAAAATAGAAAAACCTTGTGACCTCTCTAGAGGCCATATTTTTCATGAGATCTTCATGAATATTGGTCAGAATGTTCTCCTTGATGATATCTAGGTCAAGTTCGAAACTGGGTCATGTGGGGTCAAAAACTAGGTCAGTAGATCTAAAAATAGAAAAACCTTGTGACCTCTCTAGTGGCCATATTTCTCAATGGATCTTCATGAAAATTGGTCAGAATGTTCACCTTGATGATATCTAGGTCAGGTTCGAAACTGAGTCATGTGCGGTCAAAAACTAGGTCAGTAGGTCTAAAAATAGGAAAACCTTGTGACCTCTCTAGAGGCCATATTTTTCAATGGATCTTCATGAAAATTGGTCAGAATGTTTACCTTGAAGATATCTAGGTCAAGATCGAAACTGGGTCACATGGGGTTAAAAACTAGGTCAGTAGATCTAAAAATAGAAAAACCTTGTGACCTCTCTAGAGGCCATATTTTTCATGAGATCTTCATGAATATTGGTCAGAATGTTCATCTTGATGATATCTAAGTCAGATTCGAAACTGGGTCATGTGGGGTCAAAAACTAGGTCAGTAGGTCTAAAAATAGAAAAAACCTTGTGACCTCTCTAGAGGCCATATTTCTCAATGGATCTTCATGAAAATTGGTGAGAATGTTCAGCTTGATGATATCTAGGTCAGGTTCGTAACTGGGTCATGTGCGGTCAAAAACTAGGTCAGTAGGTCGAAAAATAGAAAAACCTTGTGACATCTCTAGAGGCCATATTTTTCACGAGATCTTCATGAAAATTGGTGAGAATGTTCACCTTGATGATATCTAGGTCAAGTTTAAAAGTGGGTCACGTGCCTTCAAAAACTAGGTCATTAGGTCAAATAATAGAAAAACCTTGTGACGTCTCTAGAGGCCATATTTTTCAATGGATCTTCATGAAAATTGGTCAGAATTTTTTATCTTGATGATATCTAGGTCACATGCGCTCAAAAACTAGGTCACTATGTCAAATAATAGAAATAACGATGTCATACTCAGTTGAACACTGGGTCATGTGGAGATAGGTGAGCGATTCAGGACCATCATGGTCCTCTTGTTTTATATACCAAGCAGATGTTTTTTTCAAAGTATCTTTATGTTACATAATAAGTGTACACTTTCAGACTGTAATAGAAAGGTAAATTTCCAAGTCCCCATATTTGTAAAACTTTTTTTTTTTGCTTAATTTGTTTGCAGTATATGGCAGGAATTAAACAATTTCATTTGAAATTTTCACTGATCTTGTCAAGCTTGAAGCCCTTCGGTGACCCAGTGATTAAGGTCACTGATTTCCAATCACTTTCCCTTCTCCTCTATGGGTTACAGCCCTGTGGCGGGGTGGAGCCCGGCTTGGGTTGTTATGTAAGATCTCAAATTCTTGTGTCTGAAACAGTGCCCAGGGGAACTCCTGGAGTCTTCCTCTACCATTAAAGCTGGAAGTTACTGTAAATATGATTCAAGTTGTGACTTACACAAAATAATCCAGTTAAAAATTTTAAATATATTAGATACATTATTTTTATGACGAGTTACATGTGAATGTTACAAGCTTTATAATTATATATATGTATAGCTATATATTTGTAGTATGATGGAATTTTTTTGTCATTACAGATTATAGTGATAGTCGTTCTGGCAATGATCGTCGGCGTCGTAGAAGACGTATGCGGCCAGGCAGAGGAAACAGCAGTGCTGCATCTGGTACAGAAACCGACACCAGTGTATCTAATTATCCCCCACCACGTAGCGGCAATGCTGGTGCCTCATCATCACGAGGTAAAGGCGCTAATTCTAAAAATGACACTCGCAATGAATCTCCAGTTCCTAGTTCAAAGGCGGCGAATGGTGAAAGTCAAAGCGAGTCGGTGCCCAAAGAGCAGCGTGATTCAAGAAGAGGTGGGTTTAACCGACCACCAGTGAGGAATGGGGTAGCCCCAAGGAATTCCCAGAATGGGCGGGAAGCTGAGATTAAAGGAGGAAAAGTCAGCCAAGAATCATCGTCAACTGGCGGTAACCAAGAGCAGTTGGTGAATGGTCAAAATTGAGTTATTTCAAGTTGTGATTTGTTAACAATTTTTTCAAATTGTTCATGAATGTTATCCAACTAATTTATTCAATTAAGAAGTGTTTGCTATGAATTCATTGGCTGATTTTAGAACGTAGAGTAATTAGAAATGAAGATATACAATAGAAGACAGTGCTGTACGAGGATTCGCTTGATTAACAGATGATGAAGAATATGGAACATGTTCCATTAAGTTTCATATTTCTAATCGAATAATGACAATTTCTCATGATTTATGACACAAGAGCTGAACATGACAAGCCAACCAAGATAAGACATTTTACCCATCAGTGTAACATTTCATCTCTCAGCCAAATTAACACAACGTCTGGCATGCAGGACTTAAACTGTGTATAAAATGAAAAAGGACAAACAAGGAAAACTATAGACTAAATGTGAAAAGAAACAGGCCAAAGTTGCAACTAAACGTAAAAAAATAGATAATACAAGAGATGGAAATTAACATTGAGAGAAATGTATTACTTTTATCAGTGACAATTATTGTTTGTGTCTGTCTGCTTGGAAATTAAAAGTTACTCCATTCAGGCCACATTTCCATCTAGACAGAGGTAGAAAGTGAGTTAGACAACATACTGACAAGCTTTCCTTTCACAAGACATTATAATGGTGAATAATTTGTTAATGGCCTAAGTGCATTACAGTATAATAAAAAGGTTAGAATTTGAGATTTAAAAGCAATAAACATAGAACAAGGACATATACTTTCCTGGATTTTCGACAATATAAATGTAGATAGGTGACTGATAGATGTACAAATGTTATAACTTGTCTGTGTGGTTCGCTGCGTTCTTTGTAAACATGAGAATTAATTGTCATGGCAACCAGAAATCCGAATCACCCTATATGTCTGCTTGTTATTCCATTTTTTTTGTGTTCACCAATATTTTGTTTTTTTTCCAAGGCTTGATTTACATGTATCAATGTAAGATGTTATACTCTAAAAAATGGCCGATTGTTTTAAAGCCAACCAATTGAATGGCAATATGCATACAAAGCAGGGTTATGTATGTTCTAATGTGAAAACTACTTTTATTTCTATTTATTATTGACACCAGTTTAGTTCGCTTGCAACATGTTAATTAAAATCTGAATTATTTTGTTTCATTATTTGAAGACTGTTTGCATTTTTTTGCAGAAATATTTGTCATTTCCCAAGCTATTCAACATTTTAAACTGAATAACATACCTTGAAATTGCTTAGTAAGTTTGCCTGCTGTCTGTCTGTGTGTATGAAAGATTTGTACAAGTTCGTATTTTGAAGTATTTCACATGTTTCTGTTTATTCCAGCCTTGATGTCAGATGCAAATATTAGCATTCTAAACACATGATAATTTCTCAGTCTTGGCTTAACTTCATGGAATAAGACAACATAAGGTTAAATCTGTTCATACAATATATGGATTGTAAATTACACAAAGTTTTACTGAAACTTAATGTTGTAGCCTACTGGGGGTGGTAGTATAGATAGGTCATACTCAGACTATCTCAAAATGGCAAAATTATGGTTAACTGTGTGAGAATTTTGTGCACACATACTTTAATTTTTCCACAAAATTATGCCATTTTCTTGAAAACTGTGTGCCATATCACATATTCTTAAAACTGTTATAAAATGGATGCTACATAAGAGAGTGTTTATGAAATGTTTGTAGATATATTTGCAGTTAGTTTTCTCTTGTTTTTAATCTATCTGGGTCTATAGTAATGCAGTTACATACTGTCCATCTTTGAGGGTTTGCTCAAAAGTGTCTTTGACCCAGATGATGTTAGACAGATTTTTTACTTTTAACAACTACTTCTCCCAGGGAATTCATTAATGAATGGAGCATTATTTAACTGAAAGGGATTCAGTATTGTACATATAAATGCATACAGGGCAAGACTACATGGTGCCTGAAGTTACTTAACTTGAAGCCAGATTTTTTCCCTGTACTTCTGGATGGAATTAAATCAGATCTCAGTGGGTACAGCTTCGGATGGCAGGTAGTTAAGATAACGCAGAATGAACAATTGTTTTGTCCCATTTTGGTGAAGGTCGTGCAGGGTGACCATTCAAAATATTTTGGGAGCAGTTGTTGTAAGGTACCGATATAAGTAATTAACAAGAATTTTAGCAGGATATTCTTAGTTTGAAGGAGTACACTCATTTTAATCAACTTTAGAAGAAAAAAAATGAAAAAAAAACAAACTAATTAAAACTAAACATTTCTTCTTCAAAAGGCTGATTTGCAGGAATTTAAATCGATCTATTTTATTTTTATGTACCCCCGCCTCCCCAGCCCCCATTAAAAAAGTTTTAAAAAGCAGTTTCTTTTTGCCGCATGCAATGCAAAGCAAACATAAAACAGCTGACAGAATTGCCAAAGAAATAACAGTGACATTTTTGCATTTTTTCCTGTTGAGTGAATGTTTATTAATGTAGTCTTAACTTGTGTAAGATAGAGATTTTCATTGCATTCATATCACTGTATATTTATTATGCATATCATTATGAAAGACAATTTGCTGTGGAGTTTTATAAGAGTTACTTCTAACTTTGTATGCTTTGTTCTATTTAGAGTTTCTTTTTTTTGTGTGTACATGCTCTATTCTTGTATAGAATGAATGGTTTCCAAAGACTCAAATGTAGCATAAGGATGTATTATGGTAGGTTTTCTTTAAGTTTAGTTGTGAAAAATACTGCCAAGTTTGTTTCTTTTATTTTTATCTCACCAAGTTGTCACAAGCACAAGTAGTCACATTTGATCTCAACTTTAGCAAAGAAAAAGTATGTAAAGCTTAAAATAGTAAACATTGCTTTAAAGAATGTATCTTAATATGAAATTTCTATAGCTCTCATTTATTTGATAGCCATTAGCATGATGTATTATTATTTATCTACCTTCTTTCTTAAAAATAAGGATACAAGACCTAAGGTTATGAAACAGTTTGGAGACCAGTAAAAAACTTCCATGATATGTCGGTCAAAAGCTATACATAGCTTATGTTTATAATGTTATCTACCGACAATAAATATATATTGACTTGACTTGACTTGACTTGACTTGATCTGAGTGGTCGATTCAAAGCACAGATTTGAAATTGACCAATGATAAAGCTGCAATTTGAGACTGGTCCACAAACACAATTTCGATAACCCTGGACCTTATATGGCATATTTATTATCACAGTTTACACTTTCACACACTTTCTTGCAATTGTATGCTTATGGTGATGCATTATGCTAGTGAAAGTTGAAAGAAGTAATGCTCTAAGCAAGCAGGAGTCAGTAGCGCAGTGGTTAGCAGATTGGACTACAACGCCAGCGGTCTTGGTTCGAGTCCCTGGTCGCAGCTGATATCCTGACTAGTGTTCTGTGCTGAATGATTTACTTAAATTGCTACTTTTTCCAGCAACATTGGCCTAGACTGGATGTTGGGGAGGTAAATATGACACCTGCTGGAAATAGGTTGTTCTATCCCTACCAGGTTGGGACTTTCGTCAACTACCCACGTTAAACAAGAAACGTTACCTTTACCTTTTTAGGCATACTTATCAAAGATCAATATATTTGAAAAATTTGATAAATGAATAGTACAGTCCACATTAATTGTTTCCATTTCATATACTGTCAGTTGAATGCTAAAATTAGTCATTTGGCTTACCTGTATAGTTTTAATGTGTACTAAAGCGGGATTTTTCTTGATCAAGTTTGGTTTGAGATAGTGACATCCAGGCTGGCATAGTTCCTAAAACTACCATTCTAGGTGGCCGGTTTGATCCCCAGAGAAGTTGTATGTTCAGTTTGAACACCAGAGTTGTCTTTAGAGTTGATCATTGATAAGGCATATGTTCAGTTTGATCCCCAGGAAAGACATATGTTCAGTTTGATCCACAGGGAATATGATCTACCTGGTTCATTGCCAGTCATAATGATAAAATACTTCTGAAAAAACAGCATTAAACCAACAAAAAAAAAAAAAAAGAGAAAACTCTGGCAGGTACTGGTATGAATTAGTACACCGTTTATGATGAGATTATATTGGGGAGAAAAAATGTTCGGAAAGTGTAAATATGTGAATATAGTTTCTGTAAGTGACATTTGTATGATTATGGAAAGGGATTGAAAGAAATAAGTTTGTAAAACTTGGACTAATATCTTCTGTAGCTGTAGCTGATACATTGAATGTTTAACATATAAATACATTGGAATACTGGTTAAACATCTGGGCTGGTATTCATCAACAGTTTAAGTCTGAAACTTTAGGATTCAGGACAGAATGCAAAATGTTCAATTTTTCAACTTCGCTTGTAATCCATTAAAACTGCTCAAGTTTTGTTTAGCTGTCTATAGCATCAGAATGCAGTTTCATACGTTTTGTCATATTACACTTGAATTTAACACTGATATAGCAAAATGAACATTTTTAAAAGTCTGAGTCGAAGTTCAGACTTTAAACTCCTGACGAATGTGAGCCCATGACAAATATACGGTAAAAATATTTTGTAAATAGAAGGATATGTATTTTTTAGGAAAAATACCAAATTTGAAGTTGCTGCATAACATTATCACAACTTGAAATGTTACAAGGAATTATTTTGATGTTGAATGTACATTGAAATTTTAGGAGAACTGATTATTTTTGAATATGTTTTGATTGTGTTTTTGTTAAAGAGGTTGAGGAAAGCCTGTAGAAGGTTAACTAAATCAATGATTAGATAGGTCATTGTAAATAGAGATTGAATTTTCCTGGCATACCTTAATATAGAACTGTGCACCAGACTGGACACAAGTTACTGGCGATGACAAAGCTATACAGGGTATACTTAATATTCATTTTGATGTAGATGTACAGAACTGTTGCTGGGTTGCAATACCCTAACCCCAGTCGACTGTTAACACAATGACGTAGGTCAGGGTGCCTTTCACACAGCAGTACAAGGCTGATATTAATAGTTAGTAGGTTGGAAGAAGGTAAGCTGTGCAGTTGTGTTATAACATTAAATTGCATTATGTACAACTGACTTATAGAGAACTTTTGTGGTAAGATAAAATTGCAGTACAAAATGACTGTTTCTGTGAACGAAAAAAAGTAACTATTAAAACTGAGAGGTGATACTAATTTATTAAGTATACAATTCTTCTTTTATTACTTCTACAGTAGAGTTTCACAAATGTATCTGATATTACACACAAAAAAATCACCCTAACATTAGAAACTAGTTACTGACCAGTATTTTTATTCTGTCTCAGATTTTGAATTTTTAAAGTTTCGATAAAGAACTTTGGATACAACAAGTGAATGCCAGTGTTAATGTTCTGTTTTTACCTTTGTTTAAGTTAAAGTATTGTTTATTGTCAATTCTGATTATAGTTAATTACTTGTAAAATTAACATGTTATGTATGGATTTTTTGTGGAAAGGTGAAAGAACACTTGTTTAAACTTGTAAGGAAGGGATATTTGCATTTACTAGATATAAATTAATGATAACAGTGTTTGAAAAGGAGAGGATGATAACAAGAAATGAGATAAATTTGTTGCACTTTATATGCATGTTTTCTAAAAATGGGATTGAAATCCCAGTTATACATGTACAATATATAGACATACAGCTTATCTAGACTATTCCTACAAGTAGAAATCACAGGTACCTAGTGAGAGCAGAAAAGTTGTGGGTTCAATCCCTGGGAAAGACAAATGTTCCTTTTACATACTAGTGTGTTTAAAGTCGATTGTTTCCAATCTGTACCAGTAAATCATGTGGGGAAGTTGATGTGCTTCTTGTGGAGAACAATTCAGTACTGGTACAGAATCCATAAACACTGACTTTGTTAATTGAGTGCCCTTAAATAACCTTAAATACAATAGAAAAAAGATGTTACATCTGTATCATTGAAACTAAAAGTATCTGTAAACCAGATATGAGCCGTGCCATGAGAAAACCAACATAGTGGCTTTGCGACCAGCATGGATCCAGACCAGCCTGCGCATTCGGCAGTCTGGTCAGGATCTATGCTGTTCGCTTTCAAAGCCTATTGCAATTAGAGAAACTGTTAGCGAACAGCATGGATCCTGACCAGACTGCGCGGATGCGCATGCTGGTCGCAAAGCCACTATGTTGGTTTTCTCATGGCGCGGCTGATATTATTAAATAAACTACTGTTAAAGGTGTCATTTTTATGTTTATTGATAAGATTTGTTCTGATAGCACCAACAGTTTTTGAGGTCTTCAGATTTATAAGCATTATCAGTGAAACTTGAATGTTTCAGTGTATTCAAATGCATTTAGACAAAATGAAAGCAAATCTGATACTGCAAAATCCTTTCATTTCATGGGCAATAAATTGACATCTTTGACATGTTACTTATGTATGAGCATAATCAGTGAAAGTTTCGACATATTCAGATGCATAAGCAAATCTAATACCATAAATTCCTTTCATTTCGTGGGCAATAAATTTCAGTGTTTTTGTCAAATGGGGACATCAATTTGTGGCTTTCAAATTCTAAAGATATGATAAATATAAAATTGTTTGTTTGGATTTTACTTTGGGGATTTATGCTATAATTTAAATTATAAAATCCACACAAATCGGTTCCACAAGAATATTGATTTCACAGAACTGTATCTGAACGAATAGAGACACAAAATTACAGGAAGCGATAAAAGTTCTTGTATTCGTTCAAAGTACTTGCAAGGATGGAAACTGTGCTAGAAAAACCCTCGGATTTGAGACCGTTGTTTAGATACAACTAGTAATCCTGTATTATGCGTGACATTTACACAAGATAGTGACATAAAAGTATTATTTTCTAATTGCAACAGTATCTTTACGGAGATTAAACCAACATGTACAGTTGGATGTGCTTTTATTTCATGGTTTTTCATAATAGGTCATTGATTTTATGTTTTTGTATGAAATAAATCAACAATAAATATTTGAATTAAATAGTCTTTTAGTATTTTTTAGCTCACATGTCACAAAGTGACAAGGTGAGCTTTTGTGATCGCGTGGCGTCCATCGTCCGTCTGTGCGTCTGTAAACTTCAGCTTGTGACCACTCTAGAGGTCACATTTTTCATGGGATCTTTATGAAAATTGGTCAGAATGTTCATTTTGATGATATCTAGGTCAAGTTCGAAACTGGGTCACATGCGGTCCAAAACTAGGTCAGTAGGTCTAAAAATAGAAAAACCTTGTGACATCTCTAGAGGCCATACTTTTCAATGGATCTTCATGAAAATTAGTCAGAATGTTCACCTTGATGATATCTAGGTCAAGTTTGAAACTGGGTCACGTGCCTTCTAAAACTAGGTCAGTAGGTCAAATAATAAAAAAAAACCTTGTGACCTCTCTAGAGGCCATATTTTTCATTAGATCCGTATGACAGTTGGTCTGAATGTTCATCTTGATGATATCTAGGTAATGTTTGAAACTGGGTCAATTGCGTCAAAAACTAGGTCAGTAGGTCTAAAAATAGAAAAACCTTGTGACCTCTCATAGAGGTCATACTTTTGAATGGATCTTCATGAAAATTGGTAAGAATGTTCACCTTGATGATATCTAGGTCAGGTTCGAAACTGTATCAACTACGGTCAAAAACTAGGTCAGTAGGTCTAAAAATAGAAAAACCTTTTGACCTCTGTAGAGGCCATATTTTTCAATGGATCTTCATGAAAATTGGTCAGAATGTTCACCTTGATGATATCTAGATAAATTTCGAAACTGGGTCACGTGCGGTCAAAAACTAGGTCAGTAGGTATAAAAATAGAAAAACCTTGTGACCTCTCTAGAGGCCATATTTTTCATGAGATCTTCATGAAGATTGGTGAGAATGTTCACCTTGATGATATCTAGGTCAAGTTCAAAACTGGGTCATGTGCCTTCAAAAACTAGGTCAGTAGGTCAAATAATAGAAAAACCTTGTGACCTCTCTAGAGGCCATATTTTTCAATGGATCTTCATGAACATTGGTCAGAATTTTCACCTTGATGATATCTAGGTCAAGTTCAAAACTGGGTAACATGAGTACAAAAACAAGGTCACTATGTCAAATAATAGAAAAAAACGACGTCGTACTCGGTTCAAAACTGGGTCATGTGGGGACAGGTGAGCGATTTAGGACCATCATGGTCCTATTGTTTTAAAATTAGCTCATATATGCAAAAAAACTGGGCCAGGGAGTAACTTTTTACTTGTGTGTGGTACATAGCTCCGCAGTTCTTCCACAGAAAGTTGTGAAATGTATCAGAATTTACTAATGTAGGAACCAGCAAGGTAGCCATCTGATTTAGTCGCGCAACTGCATATGTGATATGACACACTAATATATTAAGGCTAGTTTTTGTTTAAATTTTATTGTGGGTGTATTTTTGACATTTTGGTTGATTTTGGAGTTCTAAGTGAAAAAGTAATACAAGGCCTCAACAGCATTATTTTGATTTGAGTCTGTAAACAACTGATGGGAAAAGTCTCTCTCAGAATATATATGACATCTCTAGTCATTTCATCTGTTTTTAGCTCACCTGTCGCATAGTGACAGGGTGAGCTTTTGTGATCACCCTATGTCCGTCCGTCGTCCGTCCGTTCACAATTTCCTTGTGAACAGGATAGACCAAATTTTGTATTTGATTTTAATCAAACTTGCACTCAACTTGAATGGGCATAATATCTCAGTTCCTTTTGAAAACTGGCCAGATCCCATCATGGGTTCCAGAGTTATGGCCCCTTAAGAGGCCAAAATTTGCTATTTTTGGCTTGTGAACACGATAGAGACCACATTTTGCAATCAACTTAATAAAACTTGCACACAAGTTGTATTGGCATAATATCTTGGTTCCTTTGGAAAACTGGCCAAATCCCATCATGGGTTCCAGAGGTATGGCCCCTTAAAGAGCCAAAATTTGCTATTTTTGGCTTGCGAACATGATAGAGACCACATTTTGCAATCAACTTTAATAAAACTTGCACACAACTTGTATTGGCATAATATCTCAGTTCTTTTCAAAACCTGGCCACATCCCATCATGGGTTTTAGAGTTATGGCCCCTTAAAGGGCCAAAATTTGCTATTTTTTGGTTGTGAACACAATGGAGACAACATTTTGCAATCAACTTTAATCAAACTTGCACACAGCTTGTATTGGCATAATATTTCAGTTCCTTTCGAAAACTGGCCAGATCCCATCATGGGTTCCAGAGTTATGGCCCCTTAAAGGTCCGAACTTTGCTATTTTGGCTTTTGCAGCCATATAGAGACTTCATTTATGGTTCGATTTGATACAAACTTGCAAAATTTCTTTAACAACAATAAATCTTTGATTCCATGATGAATCTGTTAGATCCAATCATAGGTTCTGGAGTTATTTTATATATGATTACCTCCCCTGATTTTAATCAAAATAGATTTATATCAGTAAGTACCTATAAAACTCATTTGAAATTTTATTATTGTCATTAGTTGGACTCAGACAATCAGGGTAGATAACTATGAACTGATTTATATCAATTTACCTTCCTTTATTTCAAATTAAAATGTGTATATCTCCGTAACATACCTCAGCAGCATCTAATGAGATTAGTTTTAAATGCTATTTAAGACTTTCAGGGTAAGGAATAGTCATGATTGTACAAAAATGCAGCATTTGAGCCTAGGACCCTCAAACTTGGTATGGAAATTGGACCTAACTAGTACGTGACCCATAGGTCTAAAGGGACTATTACAAGAAAATATTTATCCTGATGATATTTAAAGTGTATGCCTATGTGATCTATGTCAGAACTATATCTTAATATCATTAAGAGCAATGGTACTCAGGTGAGTGATATAGGGCCATCATGGAACTCTTGTTAAGAAAATAGTGTCACATCTGTTAGTATGGACAAACTGTCGGTGCTATAAATGAGGATTAAGGTATGGGCACACTTTCAGTGCTGTAAGTGGTGATTAAGGTATGGGCGCACTTTCAGTACTTTAAATGGTGGTTAAGGTATGGTATAAACACTTCCATTGCTGTAAATGGTGATAAAGGTATGGGCAGACTTTCAGTGGTGAATAAAGTATTGGATCACTTTCAGTGCTTAAGTGGTGATTAAGGTATGGGCAAACTTTCAGTGCTGTAAATGGTGATTTAGGTATGGGCAAACTCGTTGCTGTAAATAATGATTGAGGTAGGTATGGGCAAATTTTCAGTGCTGTAAGTGATGATTAAGGTATTGGCAAACTTAAGGTGCTGTAAGTGGTGGATAAGGTTTGGCAAAATTTCAGTGCTGTAAGTGGCAGTTAAGAAATGGACGCACTTAATTTGCTGTAAATGGTAATTAAGGTATTTGCACACTTCTAGTGGTGATTAAGGTATTTGCACACCCTTTGCTGAAAATAGTGATCTATAATATGTAGACACATTTTCAGTGCTGTATTATGGTGATTAACATATGGGCACACTTTCAGAGCTGTAAGTGATGATTAAAATATTAGCACACTTTTAGTGCTGTGATCATTAATGTATGGGCCTGCTCAGTGCTGTAGTGATAATGGTATGAACACAATTCATGCAACGTGCACATGTCTGCTGGAGCTAAAAATAAAAACCTTTAAAAACATTCATGAACCATTAATGGATTTTCACCAAACCCTGTAGCATCTTAAGGATTACATGGTGTAATAGCCATATTTCGTATCTTGTAACTGGATGGTAATATCTAAATGAAATTTGGTCACTTTAAAGACAGTCAAAATTAAAAACGTTTCACCGAGAGATTTTTCGAATTCTGTCATTTTTAGGGGAGATAATCGGTATTGAAGTTAACATTGATGCCTATGGGAAATACCTGATTTCTTTTATTATGGGAATCTGAGCTTGAGTTTCAAGAACATTTTGCGGTAGAAAGCTGCATTATATGATTCTGATACAAATATAAAAAAGAAATCGAAAATTCACCGTAGGGAAAACGAGAAAATTATTTTTTCTAGTTTTCAGGGGAGATAATTCATGAAAAACCAAAATTATCAGGGGAGGTAATCTAAAGGAAATTTTTGAGAACTTCTGTCACTATATAACTTGTCAATATGCACCTTATTTCTTTCGTTTGACATTTTCAAAGCTTACATTATCAAGTTGTATGTACGCTTTTGGTGAAATTGAGGCCTATTACGGGTAGTCATCCTTAAGGTATATTCATATGGGTATCGTACACTTACATTGGCCCCTCTCAAGCTTGTTAATGCCCCGCCATGAGTGGTCTGATGGGGAGGGGTTTAGGAATGGTCTCCGTCCTTCCGTCTGTCTGTAACATTGTGTGTCTGCTCTGTATCTCCTAAACCCCTTGTAGGATTTTCATGAAACTTGGGTCAAATGATCACCTCATCAAGACAATGTGCAGAACTCACGAGTCGACATAAAGTAAAGATCACAACTCAATGTCAAAGGTTTGAGCCTTCCATTTTGTGCCCGTTCTGTATCTCTTAAACCCCCTTGAAAGATTTTCATCAACCCTTTCACTATCCATAACAAAGCAGCGGGGGATTTAGCTGTCTTTGAGACTGCCTTGTTCAAATGGTTTCACTGCCACATGTAAATCTTTACATGGGCAAGGCTTCATTGAAAAACAACAGGAAATTTGAGTTTACCTCTCCATTCCAAAGTTAGTGTTGATGTCAGTATAACACAGATATTAAATATCAATATATGTAAATGTGTATAGTAAGGATATAGAATTTTGTCAGATATTTAATAAATTAGTAGATATATTAATCATGTGTCGGTGCGACGTTAAATCAAAAAAAAAAAAAAATAAATAAATAAAAATAAATACTTATTGATTATTTCCTACAAACCTTTCAAATCAGGGCCCCAAGGCTCCATGACCCAAATAAAGGAATGTCAACTATGATTTTGATATTTCATTTTCATTCTGAAGTTGTCAGAAGGTATAAAATTCTTGTTACTTTTTGTTTTGATGTTGCTTTTTATGTTTTCATTCTGATGTAGTTTGATGTAATTCTGTTGTAATTTAATGACATTCTGCTGTGGTTCAGTGTCATTCTGTTGCGGTTCATTGTCATTCTGCTGTGGTTCAATGTCATTCTGCTGTGGTTCATTGTCGTTCTGCTGTGTTTCAATGTCGTTCTGCTGTGGTTCATTGTCATTCTGCTGTGGGTCATTGTCATTCTGCTGTGGTTCAATGTCATTCTCTTGTGGTTCAATGTCATTCTCTTGTGGTTCAATGTCATTATCTTGTGGTTCAATGTCAATCTGCTGTGGTTCATTGTCGTTCTGCTGTGTCGTTCTGCTGTGGTTCAATGTCACACTGCTGTGAGTCATTCTCATTCTTGGTGTAGTTCAATGTCATTCTTGATGTAGTTCAATGTCATTCTGCTGTGGTTCATTGTCATTCTCCTGTGTTCAGTGTCATTCTGCTGTGGTTCAATCACATTCTCCTGTCGTTCATTGTCATTCTGCTGTGGTTATATGTCATTCTGCTGTGGTTCAATGTTACTTTGCTGTGGTTCAATGCTATTCTGTTGTGATTCAGTGTCATTCTGCTTTTGTTCACGGTCTTTCTGCTGTGGTTCATTGTCATACTGCTGTGGTTCGATGGCATTCTGATGTGGTTCATTGTCATTTTGCTGTGCTTCAATGTTATTCTGCTGTGGTTCATTGTCATTCTGCTGTGGTTCGATGTCATTCTGTTGTGGTTCAGTGTAAATTTGCTGTGGTTCATTGTTAACCTGCTGTGGTGCAATGTCATTCTGCTTTGGATCATTGTCATTCTGCTGTGGTTCATTGTCATTCTGCTGTGGTTAAATGTTATTCTGCATTGGTTCATTGTCATTTTGCTGTGGTTCATTGTCATCCTGCTGTGGTTCAATGTCATTCTGATTTAGATCGATGTCATTCTGCTGTGGTTCGATGTCATTCTAAAAGTATCATTCTGCTGTGGTTCAAGGTCATTCAGCTGTGGTTCAGTGTCGTACTGTTGTGGTTGAATATCATTCTGATGTGGTTCGATGTCATTTCAGTGCGGTTCATTGTCACTTTTGATGTGGTTCATTGCCATTCTTGATGTGGTTTATTGTCATTCTGTTGCAGTTCAATGTCATTCTGTTGTGGATCGATGTCATTCTGCTGTGGTTAAATGTCATTCTACTGCGGTTCAATGTCATTCTGCTACGGTTCAATGTCATTCTGTTGTGGTTCATTTTCATTTTTGATGTGGTTCATTGTCATTTTGCTCTGGTTCATTGTCATCTGCTGTGGTTCAATGTCATTATATTGTGGTTCAATATCATTCTGCCGTGGTTCAATGTCATTCTGCTTTGGTTTAATGCATTCTGTTGTGATCCATCATCATTTTTGATGTAGTTCATTGTCATTCTTGATGTGGTTCATTTTCATTCTGCTGTGGTTCAATGTCATTCTGCTGTGATTCAATGTCATTCTCCTGTGTTTCATTGTCATTTTGCTGTGGTTCATTGTCATTCTGCTGTGGGTCATTGTCATTCTGCTACCATTCAATGCATTCTGTTGTGGTTTATTGACATTTTTGATGTAGTTTATTGTCATTTTTGATGTGGTTCATTGTCATTCCGCTGTGGTTCAATTTCATTCTGCTGTGGGTTTTTTTTTGTCATTCTGCTGTGGGTCATTGTCATTCTGCTGTGGTTCAATGTTATTCTGCTGTGGTTCGATGTCATTCTTCTGTGGTTCATTGTCATTCTGCTATGGTTCATTGTCATTTTTTAAGTAGATCATTGTCATTCTTCATGTGGTTCATTGTCATTCTGCTGTGGTTCATTGTCATTCTATAGTTCAATGTCAGTCTGCTGTGGTTCGTTGTTTTCTGGTGTGGTTCATTGTCATTTTTGATTTGGTTCAATATCATTTTGCTGTGGTTCATTTTCATTCTGCTGTGGTTCAGTGTCATCCTGTTATTGATCAATTTCAATCTGCTGAGATTCAGTGTCATTCTGTGGTTCAATGTCATTTTGTTGTGGTTCATTGTCATTTTGATGTTGTTCATTGTCATTCTTGATGTGGTTCATTGTCATTTTGCTGTAATTCAGTGTCATTCTGCTGCGTTTCAATGCATTCTGTTGTGGTTTATTGTCATTTTTGATGTTGTTCATTGTCATTCTCCTGTGGTTCAATGTCATTTTGTTGTGGTTCATTGTCATTTTGATGTTGTGCATTGTCATTCTTGATGTGGTTCAATGTCATTCTTGCTGTGATTCAGTGTCATTCTGCTGCGTTTCAATGCATTCTGTTGTGGTTTATTGTCATTTTTGATGTTGTTCATTGTCATTCTCCTGTGATTCAATGTTATTCTGTTGTTCAGTGTCATTCTGTTGTGGTTCATTGTCATTTTTGATGTGGTTCATTGTCATTCTTCTTGATGTGGTTCATTGTTACTCTGCTGTGGTTCAATGTCATTATGCTGTGGTTCAATATCATTCTGTTGTGGTTCGATGTCATTTTGGTGTGGTTCAATGTCAATCTGCTATGGTTTAATGTTATTTTGTTGTGGTTCATTGTCATTTTTGATGTAGACCATTGTCATTCAATGTTCAATGTCATTCTGCTGTAGTTCATTGTCAATTTTGATGTGGTTTAATGTCATTCTGCTGCGGTTCAATGTCATTCTGTTGTGGTTCAGTGTTATTTTTGATGTGGTTCATTGTCATTCTGTTGTGGTTCAATGCCATTCAATGTCGTTCTGCTGGGGTTCAATGGCAATCTGTTGAGGTTCATTGTCATTATTGAAGTGATTCATTGTCATTCAGTTGTGGTTTATTGTCATTCTTGATGTGGTTCAATGTAATTCTGTTAAGGTTCGATGTCATTCTGCTGTGGTTTAATGTCATTCTGTTGTGGTTCAATGTCATTCTGTTAAGGTTCATTGTCATTATTGAAGTGATTCATTGTCATTCGGTTGTGGTTTATTGTCATTCTTGATGTGGTTCAATGTAATTCTGTTAAGGTTCGATGTCATTCTGCTGTGGTTTAATGTCATTCTGCTGGGGTTCAATGGCAATCTGTTGAGGTTCATTGTCATTATTGAAGTGATTCATTGTCATTCAGTTGTGGTTTATTGTCATTCTTGATGTGGGTCATTGTCATTCTGTTAAGGTTCGATGTCATTCTGATGCGGTTCAATGCCATTCTGCTGTGGTTCAATGTCATTCTGCTGTGGTTTGATGTCATTCTGTTAAGGTTCGATGTCATTCTGCTGTTGTTCGATGTCATTCTGCTGCGGTTCATTGTCATTTTTTATGTAGTTCATTGTCATTCTTGATGTAGCCATTGTCATTCTGCTGGGGTTTAATGTCATTCTGCAGCGGTTCAGTGTTATTCTGCTGTGGTTCTTTGTCATTCTGCTGTGGTTCAATGTTATTCTGCTGTGGTTCGATGTCATTCTGCCGTGGTTCAATGTCATTCTGCTGTGGCTCATTATCATTTTAATGTGGTTCACTGTCATTCTTCATTTGGTTCAATGTCATTCTGATGTGGTTCGCTGTCATCCTAATGTCGTTCAATGTAATTCTGATGTGGTTCAATGTCATCCTGATGCAGTCCGATGTCATTCTTACGTGGTTCAGTGTCATCCTAATGTGGTTCAATGTCATTCAGATGTGGTTCGATGTCATTCAAATGTGTTCAATGTCATTCTAATGAGGTTTTATGTCACTCTTATAGGGTTCAATGTCATTCTGGTTGTTCGATGTCGTCATTCTGATGTGATTCGATGTCATTCAGATGTGATTCAATGTCATTCTGCTGTGGTTCGCTGTCATTTAAACGTGGTTCATTGTAAATCTGATATGGTTCAATGTCATCCTAATGTGGTCCAATGTCATTTAGATGTGGTTCCATGTCATTCTAATGTGTTCAATGAGTTCTAAATAATGTGGTTGGTTCGATGTAATTCCAATGAGGTTCAATGTGATTTGATGTCATTCTAATGTGATTCGATATCACTCTGGTGTGATTAAATGTCATTCGATAGCATTCTGGTGTGGTTCGCTGTAATTCTGATGTGGGTTGCTGTTTTCCTGATGTGGTTCGATGTCAATCTGGTTCTGTTCTATGTTATTCTGTTGTCGTCAGATCACAAGTTATGCTGTGGTTACTATAACACTGACTTGATGTGGTTACATTCCATATTTAGACGTGGTAAAGTTACATTACGACGTTCGGCACTGAGTTTTACAACAAGTTTACAGATCAAAACAAATTTAACCATGCAGAGAGTCATGTGAGGCAAAATGCACCGACCGAGAGGAATCCCGTGCATTAACGAAATCGAAAGTAGGGCTTTTTTAAGGAAATGTGATGAAAATAACCACATAAAGTGTATTTACAGATAAGATGGGATCAACGACTTCACATACGTGATATAGATAGGAAGTATAAACATGGCCTGGTGCTCATCCGAGCTAGGTCCTTCCGTCTACATTCCATCTTCTTTTTGGATCGACTTGTGTTAACTGATGAAACAAATGTATCGGTAAAAAGCAAGGATATCTACATCTTCCCGTGGTTCATATGTTTTTATACACAAACCTGTGTTTCGGGTTGGAGTTCATTGTTTACCATACATGTGGAAGGTCCTGTGCGCGAACTGAGAGCTAGGGATCAGTTTTCTCATTTACCACAGAGAGGGATCCGATATGCATATACACTGTGAAACATTGAATTCGCTCCAACAACACTGCACCGTGTGGCGCTGGTGCCGCTGTTGTATTATGAAGTCCAATGCTAGCCTGTTTAGTTGCGCTTTGATCTATTTCATGTTGCATTCTTAATAAAGCATAGGCAAAATCAGACTGGGATAAGAAAATTAGCATTAACTGCACGCCATCGCAGAACAGTTTTAGAAGTTGAAACGTTTGTCCGAAAAAAACATTATATAGAGATATGCCTACAGAGGCATAGATCTTCGTCATTCATTATATACGTAGATTCTATACATATATAAATAGAAATCTAGACAGATTAATTAAACATGATTATCAGCATTTTGAAAAGTCTGGCGTCTATTATTTCACTTTGGGGATTTTTTTTTAAACCAAGCTACTGTAGAGCAGTTGACTTTATTGTGAAAAATACCCATCTATAGATATTTAAACGCACCCTTGCTACGGCTTGTTTTTTTTGTTGTTGTTTTTTTTCTACCGCGTGACGTTATTCTATAAATAACATCTCCATTTTATATGGGGATTTCCAGCAAGCGTCTCATTGTTTAATGTTTCATTACCTTAATTGGATTGCACCTACTCACTGGAGTGCTTCAGTTTAAAATATATCCGGTTTGAAGATCGGAAAGTTCATATATTTAATTATCATAACCGTTAATAAAGAGGACAATTTGGACAGATTTATAAATAGACACCGGGAAGGAAATACCAACTCTATTTTTAGAATGGTTGGGTTTCTAGAGTCTGAGGATTCCTAGAATAACGTGGAATAAAGAAACAGGGACATGTGTTATTCTTTTAAATAAATGTTTTGATATGATTTATTTCTTTGAATACTGATGAATAAGTGGTCAGACTGACCAGGTCAGGGAGTGGTGTAAAGGTTGTTTGGTGAAATGCAAAAAGTGGGACAGTAGTCGGATACTACATGAAGTCTGGACACGCCCTTATTTAAAACGAAAGAACAGTATTGATAAGACCATACATTCTTTAGTAAGTATACCGGTTACTACCTTTTGTGGGTTATTTGAAGTCGGAGGAATTGCGGAGCGTAAAGAGAACAACTGACATAGTTTACATAATTATGACCATAATTAACCTTAATTGTTCTTTGCTCATTGAAAATTTAATATTGTGTAATGATTTGTATGTACAAATTCCTTGAATAAAGAATTTAATCTGTAACGGTAAGTCACTATTTGAGCTGTCCCATCAGTAAAAATAGTTATTAGGCATTGAAGTTTCATGTTTGGGACTGTTAATTGTGATAGTGAAAGTAGAAATTCCCAGTGACATCGTACTGAGGTTGTTTACATGACATAAAAATTTTGTGATCATGGAGATAAAACCATCAGGGTCATAATTACGAACAGGCTAGCCATTAATAAGACTGAGTGATTTATTTTTAAATAATGTCTCAAAATGCTATCTTTAAAAGTTTTTCTCACATTTTCTTTTAATGCAGTTTTGTAGCTCAGACTTCAAAGTTAGTCTACAATCTGAATTAAGTTTATCATTGAGAATAGTTGGTATTAGTAACATGGACTTGGATTCATTTTGGACTAGTCCGTTCATTGGAATCTAAAGGGAAAGCTATATATCTAAAACATGAGCTACAGTGCTTTAGGGTATAGCAGATAGCTAACTACATATTATAATTTTTCCAGCATACCAATTCAAAGAAATGAAATTTAGTAGTTTTTCCTGTATATCAGACAGAAAACAGCTGTTTTTTTCAAAACATTCAGCTTTTGATAGAAATTCATGTGTTTTTTCTCTCCATGCCATATTGTTTACATATGCGCTGATTTAGGATACATGTACAGGATAGCTTTGGTATTTTTTTCCATTATTCGTTTAAAATCCACATCTAAACAAACTTCCCAAGATTTTTTTTACTATAAATCAGAATAATAATATATTCTCTTGTGAAAAACATTCAGCTTTTTAAATTTCTATCAAATACTTTTCATTCACTGATGTTTACACTGATTTAGTCAGTAGAGGATAGTCTCAATTTTCATTTGTTGATATATGAAAAATAACACAACAAGCAAACATTTAAAATGTATGTCAGAATGGCTATCTGCATCCCAGTAAAAGAATGATATGAAAATATAGATTAGGAGCTAGTCAAAATATAAATCAGTTTTAAAAGATTATTTTCACTATCTGTATATCTATATAATATTTATATTCATTCTTTTGGTTAAGTCATTAATTTCTGGGAGCCAGCTGAGGACCATGATTTTCCATGGTTTTATTTGTTTTGTCCACCTTTGACAGCTATAGGGGAGGGAAAGTTGTCAATGATAATATTAAGTTGGTATCTGAAAAGTGCATCATATGGCCAGTTTTTGAATTTTTCTACAGCTATCACTATATTTGTGACCGTCTAGAAAAGTGAGAGAGTTTTTGTCCTTGTAGTAATTGAAACCATGTCATCCCTGTCTCAATCAGCTTCATAGAATTTATACCATAAGGAAGGACGTGGGAGGATATCAAACTTTTAGTTCAAGGATGATAATTTGACATTTGTACACATAACAAAGTAGCAGTTACCACATAAATACACAAGGTAGGGTGGGCTAGTTCCTGCTTACATAATAATTATACACTAGAATTTGTTTCAGTTAAAGTGTATTTCATGGAATATTCAATTGTGGCATTAGATATACACATAATATATAACTCATATTGCCAAATGGTCATCTTTTAAGTATAGCATATGATTGCACTTTGATAGGTCTTTTGATACAGATCTTTCTATTTTGAAGCATCAACAAAGAGGAACCAAGCCTTTATTGTTTCAACACAGTTGTATGTTTTCTCCATTTTAGGCATACACTTTACTGAAATATGCAATTAAAGTACGGTATATAGTTAAACCGTGGTAGTTAACCTCTTGGTAGTAGTTGAGCTTGTAGAGTAAGATGTAGAAATCATTTATCCTCCACCTCTGATTCATGTGGGGAAGTTGTCAGTTAGTTGTGTAAAACTGTGTAATTGGCTGTCATTGAATAAATTGATATTTTCTTGAAAATGATTGTAATAGCACAAGAAAACATGTACCAATTAAGAAGGATAGTCATATCAGGCTCAGACGAACTATCTAAGTGTATATAGAATAGAAGCAATAGATAGTTTGCTCTACCTCATATAAAAAGTTAAATACTGATGAAAAACATGTCAATAAAACATTTTTCTAGTATTATAATTCAAGTATATTTATGTAGGTAGAAAAAGATGAAGCACAGTTAGGAGTTTAACCAATATCCTGCTAAATTTCTAAAATGGACTGGTCCATCATTCAATTTGGGCAAAACCATTTATTATTCGAAGGGATGTTCACTGAAAATTTACTGACTGAATAGCGAACAGTGCAGACCATGATCCTTGCAGGCTGATCTTGGTCTGTACTGGTCGCAAAGGCAGAAACACTTGCAGCCAGCAGGCTAAGGGTTAAATGGCAGAGCTTCTGACTTTGAATTTATTTGGGTTTGACACCCATCAAGGGATGTAAAATGCTTGCATCTGCTGGCATTTCGAAGGTTGGTGGCTTGGCCCCAGGTGCACAAATGTGCCCAAAAGAATGTACACCTCCGCCAATGACCATCTAAAACTCGAAAAATGATCATTTGACCTAAATTGTATCAGCAGCAGTGTGACTTATAACCAACGAAGAAAATATATTGAGTATGATAATGTAGGTATATTGAAAGTATGATTATGTGCCCTGATATAATTCTAAAAACAGTGATGCATCTCCTTTCAGAAATGTCTGACAGACCTGAGGATCTGCGGAAAGAGCTTGAAACTATTGTCAAATTTGAATATGACGTCTTTGTTATATTCGCGACAGAGGATGAAGATCTTGCAAAACATGTGTGTGAAGGACTTGAACAAATTCAACTACGATGCATTGCTCAGTTCAAACATGATACTTTCCAAATTGGACAAAACGTTTTTGATAATGTAGTCAGTAATGTATCTAGGTCAAATAAAACATTGCTGCTCCTTACGGAGAAATCCCTTAACAGTCATTGGGTGACCTTAGAAACTATTTTAGCTCTAGAAGAATCAAAAAGATCAAATATGTTGAGGGTACGAATGTTACTCCATAATGTTGCTGAAAGGGATATTAAATTCTTAAAGAGGGGCATTCTTGCCAGTGTGCCTCACATTAAAGTAGATTTCAATAAAAATGAATGGAACACACTTTTAGCACAAGAAATCAACAGTAAGTAAAAATCTATGTCAATATCTTTTCTTAGAAAAAAAAAAAAGCCTGAAAGGTGGTCAATCAAGTTTTTGTCATGTAATCGGTAATAGATTTGTTTGAAACTTTTAACAACAAATATCATGGATATTATACTTACATACTTGTTTTTTTTCCTTCAAATCTAAGTAATCTGTAAGGAATTCTCTATATGTATACATGTGTTGTGGATATATTATATGTAGTTCATGTCAGAACTGCTGGACTCACAGATATTTTCCTTACCTGGCATTCTAATAAAATTGTTTAAACCAGTGTGAAACTCACATTTAAGCAATCTAGAGCCATTATAGCCCTCTTGTTTAATTGTTGAATTTTGTTTCAGGTGAAATTTCACTGCCAGAAGTGTTGCCTGTGGGTAGTATGGCTCATGGTCTGGTATTCTCTCACTACACAGGGTTTTTATGCCATGTGTTACCAGGTAACATTTATTATGCCCCCCTTCGAAGAAGGAGGGGTATATTGTTTTGCAGATGTCGGTATGTCGGTCGGTCGGAATGTAGACCAATCCGTTTCCGGATGATAACTCAAGAACGCTTGGGCCTAGGATCATGAAAGTTAATAGGGAGGTTGGTCATCACCAGCAGATGACCCCTATTGATTTTGAGGTCTGTATGTCAAAGGTGAAGGTCACAGTGACCCTGAATAGTAAAACGGTTTCCGGATGATAACTCAAGAACACTTGGGCCTAGGATCATGAAAGTTGATAGGATGGTTGATAATGACCAGCAGATGACCCCTATTGATTTTGAGGTCAGTATGTTAAAGGTCAAGGTCACAGTGACCCTGAACAGTAAAACGGTTTCCGGATGATAACACAAGAACGCTTAGGCCTTGGATCACGAAAGTTGATAGGGAGGTTGGTCATGACCAGCAGATGACCCCTATTGATTTTGAGGTCAGTATATCAAAGGTCAAGGTCACAGTGACCAGGAACAGTAAAATGGTTTCCAGGCAATAACTCAGGAACGCTTAGGCCTAGTGTCATGAAAATTGATAGGTTGGCCATGACCAGCAGATGACCCTTATTGATTTTGAGGTCACTAGGTCAAAGGTCACATTGGCCAGGAACAGTTAAATTGTTTCTGATCTTCTTGTCCAAAACCATAGGGCCTAGGGCTTTGATATTTGGTATGTAGCAAAATCTCTTGGTCCTCTACCAAGATTGTTCAAATTATTCCCCTAGGGTCAAATATGGCTCCGCCCCAGGGGTGTTATGGTTCATATAGACTTATATAAATCTGGTATAATAATAATAATAATAATAATAATATAGGGAAAAACTTAGAGTCTTCATGTCCATAACTTACTTCATTCAAATTTGGACCACATGACTGTATAGTTTTGAGTGGCAAGATTAACCTTGACATGAGTTGACCTTGATCTTGACCTAGTGACCTACTTTCACATTTCTGTAGCTATACAGCCTTCAAATTTGGACCACATGCATAGGTTTGTGTACCGAAAAAAACTTTGACCAGTCACCTTGTTATTGACCTAGTGACCTACTTTCACAGTTTTGAAGGTACAGGCTTCAAATTTGGAACACATGCATAGATTTTTGTTCCAAAATAAAATTTGACCTTGATTTTGACCTAGTGACCTACTTTCACATTTCTCAAGCTACAGCCTTCAAATTTGAACCACATGCATATTTTTGTGTTCTGAATTGAAATTTGACATTGATTTTTACCTCTTACCTTCTTTCACATTTCTCAAGCTAAAGCCTCCAAATTTGAAGCACATGCATAGTTCTGTCTACCGAAATGAACTTTGACCTTGAAATTGATCTAGTGACCTACTTTCACATTTCTCAAGCCACAGCTTTCAAATTTGGACCACATACACATTGTTTTGGTCCGAAATGAAATTTGACCTTGATTTTGACCTTGAGCTAGTCTTGAAATTTGGAGCATTAAAAAATGGCTCGGTGGATGGCACCAAGATCACTCTGTAATCTCTTGTTAGGTTAATAGGTTAAAGGTCAAGGTCAGATTAAACCAGAATGGTAGAACCTTTGTTTACAGTGAGCATATAATTTCTGTTCCTTGTGCAATTACTGAATGCATCAAGGGGGGCATTTCGTGTTCGACGAGCTCTTGTTGCAATTCATTTTAGCCTTTATACTCAAATAAATAGATATCAACAAGGAAGTGTAGAGCACAAGAACATAACACTAATTTGAATAATTTTCAAATTTATCTTTCCTTTACCTTTGCCAGGGTAATTTAACATCTGTTTTGAATAAGTTCTAAATCATCTCCCCCATCTGTACTTAATTTTTAGCTCACTTGAATTTTGGTCAGGGTGAGCTATTTGTCAATCTGACTAAAGTACATCTCCTATTACACTATGCTTAGGATCTGAACACGAGCTATTGATAGCCTTGTTCTGACGACCCTTCCACTAGCCAATCAAAAGCAAACTTACAACATTCTGCAAGCTTAAAAAAGCCTTGGTTTTTGATATCTACAATTCTTATGTCGTAAGATGTCAGATAGCTGGTTAGCTCAGTCGGTAGGACACTTGCTCTGTAAGCGAGGGGTCCCTAGTTCGAGCCCTTGACTGACTGCAAATTTTTCTTACACTTTCAAATTCGAACAAGTCGTCTGATTGGTTAAAAAAAATAGATTTGCGAAAATAAATATAGCAATATTGGAAATCCAAAATATACAGAAGACGAATGTGAGTGGGTTATTCTCAGATCTTCGTTTAGAAGATCAAGTACTTTAGTCAGATTGAGCTATTTGTATGGTGTGGCGTCCATTGTCCTGCATCAGTATTCTTACAAAAAACATCTTCTCCACTGAAACTACAAATTCTGTTCAAATGGGGGCACTTGGGCCCCTTTTAGGAGCCGCAAGGGCTTATATTAGAAATACCTTTAAACAACTTCATCTCATGAACCACTAGACGGATCTTCATCACACTTGGTCTGTTGCATTATTATTAGGGTTTTACTCTAATTTATTAAAATGGGGGCTGTCGGCCACTTTTAGGGGCCACTAGGCCTAAAAATAAAAATACCTTTTAACAACTTCTTCTCATGAACTGCTTAATATATCTTCATCAAACTTGGTTTGTAGCATCATCAAAAGTTCCTCTCTCAAATTTATTATCCCCCGCCGATGAAATCGGGAGGGGGGTATTGAAATGGCGTTGTCCGTCCGTCAGTCCGTCCGTCCGTCCGTCCGCAGCCATTTCTCAGTAACTACTTGGTAGAATTTCATGAAACTTGAAATAAACATGAACCAACATACTGCGATGATGCCCGTCAAGTTTTTTTTTTGATTGGTCAATTTCCCTCAGAGTTATTGCCCTTGATTTAATAAAAAATGTCCGTCTGCAGCTATTTCTCAGTAACTAACAGGTAGAATTTCATCAAATTTGAAGTAGACATGAACCAAGATACTGTGCTGATGCCCGTCAAGTTTTTTTTTTGATAGGTCAATTTCCGTCAGAGTTATTGCCCTTGATTTAATGAAAAATGTCCGTCTGCAGCCATTTCTCAGTAACTAGCAGGTAGAATTTCATCAAACTTGAAACAGACATGAACCAAGATACTGCGACGATGCCCTTCAAGGTTTTTTTCGATTGGTCAATTTTCCATATAGTTATTGCCCTTTAATTGTTTAAAAATCCACAGATCTGTACATAACAAACCAACCAATTGGAAGAATTTCATTAAACTTCTTTCATTCTTTTCCATGAACATTTATTATAAACATGTGATGTTGTGTACCTACACCTGGTCACCACCTTACCTTGGTCCCCCCCCCCCCCCCCCCCCCCCCCCCCCTTTTTTTTTTTTTTTTTTTTTTTTTTTTTTCATTTTTCATTTTCTATCAATATTTATAATCAACATGTAAACTGTTGTGTCCTCCCCCCCCCCCCCCCCAGCCCCACCCAAACAAACCATTCATTTTCTTTTAATTTGATTTTGACTAATGAAATTATTTGCTTCTTGGTAACATTCTTAACTTTTTGCTGGATATATTTTTTTGCCGTTCCTCAACTCTGACCCTTTCGGCGGGGGATTCCAATTCATCGAATTTGCTTGTTCAAATGGTGATGGTCAGCCCCATTTAGGGGCCACTAGATTTCTTCTAATGAACTGCTGGATGTAATCTACTTCATCAAACTTGGCTAATAGTAAGGTCCTCACAAAAAATTTATTGTTGAAAATAGGGGCACATGGTCCCTTTTAAGGGCCATTAAAGCTAAAAAAAATTAAAAGACTTCTTCTCATGAATCATTTGATGGATCTTCATCAAACTTGATTTGTAGCATCATTATAAAGTCCTTTACCAACATTGTTCAATTAGGGGCACTTGGTCCCTTTTAGGGGCTGCTAGAGCTAAAAATAAGATAAACTCTATAATTATGACTTTTTCTCGTGAACAGCTGGGTGGATCTTTAACAAACTTGGTCTGGAGCATCATTATAAGGTCCTCTCCCAAATTTCTTCAATGGTAGGTGCTTGTCTCCTATATAGAGCTAGAAATAGAACTGTATTTACATGAATTTTTCTTATGAACTTGGTCTGAAACATCGTTGTAAGGTCTTATGCCAAATGGTTCAAACAGGGGCACTTGGCCTCTTTTAGGAACCACTAAAAATAAAAATAGATGGAAATGACTTCTTCAGTGATCTTGGTCTTTAGCATCATTGTAAGGTCTCCTGCCAATTTTGTTCAATCTTAATCAAACTTTGTTTGAGACTTCATGTAAGGTCCTCTCCCAAACTTGTTCAGTGGTGGTGCTTTACCCCCTTTAGAGGCTGCTAAAGCTAAAGATAGAAAAAAGCCTTTAAATGACTTCTTCTGATAAACTGCTGGATGGATTTTCATCAAACTGTATTTGTATCATTATTGTAAGGTCCTCTCCCAAGTTTCTTTAAATGGGAGCACTTGGTTCTTTCAAGGGACCACTAGAGCTAAAAAAAGCCTTAAATGACTTCTTTTTTTGAACTGCTTGATGGCTCTTCATTAAACTTGGTCTGTAGCATCATTATAATGGTTCCGCTTGATTCCTGTTAGGGACAACAGAGCTAATACTTATTCAGCATTGTATCATGAAGTTTGTTCTAGCAGTTTTGCATTTTTGGGGTGTGTCAGCAGAATGTATATTTTTTTTTAGATAACTTCTTTTGTTTGTTTGTTTCGGGTTTAATGCCGTTTTTCAACAGTATTTCAGTCATGTACAGTGGGCAGTTAACCTAACCAGTGTTCCTGGATTCTGTACCAGTACAAACCTGTTCTCCGTAAGTAACTGCCAACTTCCCCACATGAATTATCAGAGGTGGAGTACGGATGATTTCAGACACAATGTCTTTTATCAAATCGTCACGGAGAACATACGCCCCACCCGGGGATCAAACTCGCGACCCCACGATCCGTAGACCAACACTCTCCTTACTGAGCTAAGCGGGCGGGCGTGCGCTTAAATAACTTCCGATTTTAATGAATTGCTTAATGGATTTTCACCAAACTTGGTTAGAAACAAGGTCAGTTGATTAAGGTCCTCTTCAGGTTGAGCGACTTAGGCCCATTTGGGCATCTTGTTCAGATTTTTACAAAAACTTTTCAACTAATTAAGGGAATTGAAAGGAACTTAACAAAACAATGACAATAGAAGGGCCTCATAGCCCAAGTGTTTCAGGTCACTTGAGTCCCCAGTTGCTGTAGGTTCAATCTCTCACTTAAGGTACAGAATTCTTTCATGTGAAGAAGTCTACTAGCTGACTTACAGAAGGTCAGTGGCTCAGTTTATATGCCCATTTGTGCCTGCAGTGATCCCCTATGGTCACATTGGATCTTCAGCTGAAAAAATCTCTGTTTAATATATTTAAAGTTAATGCATAATTATGATCACTTGACAAAGCTCAGTTAGGAAGCCTCATTCAGTTTCTTTCTTACAGTATTAAAGGAGGAAATACAGAAGACCAACATATACAAGAAAAAACATCTACATGTTTCTACAAAGTATTACATGCTGCTTCCTGGAACATGCAACATTCGCGATGATCTGACATCATATGACGAGGAGGAGAACATAAAGATCGAAAAACAAGAAAATCTGAAATTTGAAAAACCACATGCTGGGAAAAAAAGGACCTTTTCATTGTCAATATACAAGATATCAAAAGGAACTGAGGTTTGTATACATAGTTTCCTGGTTGTCCTACCTGACTCGGCATTAGTTAAAGATTTGATTCACTTTCTCTTTATCTCTATATTTACTTGATGGATTTGCCTCAAACATAAAATGGTTATTCTTCACCATCACCCACATTATATGACAAAGAGGTCCTAAATCTGGCACCAGTATTTCATTAATTACGCCCATTTTTACTTAAAATTTCAGGTTTTGATGCACTTTCTCTTTATCTCTGTGATTACTTGATGGATTTGCTTCAGACTTAACATGGTTATTCTTCATCATCGCCCACATCCTATGACTAAGGGCCTTAACTCTGACATCAATATTTCATAACTTTTGCCCTCTTTTTTTCTTACAATTTCAGTTAAAGTTTTGAGGCACTTTCACTCAATCTATCTTATCACTGAACGGATTTGGTTCAAAGTCAAAACAGTTTTTCCTCATCATTACCCATATCATTTGACACAAAGGTCATAACTCTGGCACCGATATTCATGATTTATGTCCCCTTTTTAGCTCTTCTGTCAAGTAGTTACAAGATGAGCTTTTGTGATTGCCCTTTGTCCGTCGTCTGTCCACAAATTTCTTGTGAACAGGATAGAGACCACACTTTGCATTTGATTTTAATCAAACTGCACACAATTTGTATTGGCATAACATCTTGGTTCCTTTTGGAAACTGGCAAAATCACCTCATGAGTTCCAGAGTTATGGCTCCTTAAAAGGCCAAAATTTGCTATTTTGGCTTTTGCAGCCATGTAGAGACTTCATTTATGGTCTGATATGATAAAAACTTGCAAAATATCTTTAACAACGATATATATTGGATTCCATGATGAATCCATCAGATCCAGTCATAGGTTCCAGAGTTATGTCCCCTGATTGTGAACAAGATAGAAGTGACATTTTCAAATTGATTTCAACTACACAACTTAAGTCACAAAAAGATCTCAGTTCCTTTTGAAAACAGGCAAGATTCCATCATGAGTTCTAGAGTTAGAATTTTTTATTTTGGCCCTTTCAGCCATATAGAGGTTTCATTTATATTTTGATTTGATACAAACTTACACAGAATGTTTATCTTAATGATCTCTAGGCCAAATCTGAAACTGGGTCATGTGGGGTCAAAAACTAGGTCACCAGGTCAAATCAAAGGAAAAGCTTGTTAACACCCTAGAGGCCACATTTATGACTTCATCTTCATGAAACTTGGTCAGAATGTTTATCTTGATGATTTCTTAGTATGCCAAGTATAAAACTGGGTCATAAGGGGTAAAAGACTACGCCACCTGGTCAGATCAAAGGAAAAGCTTTTTAACACTCTCAGGGTTCGCACAGGCCTTGAAAAGTCCTTGAATTTGGTTGCAACCTTGAAAAGTACTTGAATTTAGTGTTGCCTTGAAAAAATGGCAAAAAGGTACTTGAATTTGATTGAAAGTCCTTGAATTTAGGCAGACAGCCTTGAAAATCCATTAACAGTTTCTGTCTGTTGTCAAAATCATATGTTATCGGTGTAAAAATGAATAAAAAACTTTTTTCCGGCAAATTTAAAATACGTTTGTGTAGGAGTACGAAAAGTCGCCGGTACGAGAGCGTGTATCAGGTACGGTACGGGTTTTATACTAAACGTTTGTGTATGACGTCACTAGAAATTGTGAAAATGGCAGCGTCCATAGTTTTTATAGGCATACAGACACTAAATAGAAAAATGGTGCGAAAAAAAATGGTAGTCGCATAATGGCGGATACAAATAGTCCTCAGTTTTTTCGCTGTGTAGAGCTATTTTCCTTATTTTCTTTGCAATTTTTTTTTTGTAAAATCACATGACAGATCTATGCTTGACATGAAGATAGCATTTTGATCATGAAATAACACCATGACAAAATTTTTCATGGAAACTTAGATCATACACCACCAGTATAATTTGGGGTCTCTTTTTTTTAGCTGATTTTGCAGTTTGTGTGTTTGACTGAAATTATTTTTCTTTCATCAAACATGACCCCCACTTTTCTTTTGATTTTTAGTTAGCACTGACAATATTCTTCAAGAAAATGTAAGTTACAGAAATTTAAAATGGGTTCTGATGTGTGCTGCGGTCATTGGAAATAGGTCAATTTTATATAGAATAAAGAACAACAACTATTTAGTGTGTTATAACCTATAAGATGACATTGGTAAAAAATGAAATCTGGCCAGATAATGGTGGAAATGGGCTAGTTTGATTAGAATTTGATAGAAAATGACAAATTAATTGCAATTTTGTTGAAAATGAGGATAAAACCCAAAAATATCACATTTTCACTGTTTTGGGTGTATTTCTTTCAAAAACTGCATATTTATAGGCTACTGCTTGCTATTTTCTGTCCATCAGAGGTAAAAGTGAAGATATATAACAGTTTAAATGTGTAATTTGCGTGCAGATCAGAGTAGAAAATGTCAAAACAGGGCAAAACAAGGCTGAATTTAGGGTAACTTTAACATTATGTCGCGACAGCTATTTTTGACAAAATCTGACGCTTTGTCTTATGGTACTGAAAATGCCATAAAAACTTGGAAACAGTTGATATCAAGCTAAAACCTTGTATCTTCATGCATTTGGGTTTCTTGTACATTTCAAATGAAATTGGCACACTGTCAGAGAAAAAAGTTTTTCATATAGGCATACAGACACTAAATAGAAAAATGGTGCGAAAAAAAATGGTAGTCGCATAATGGCGGATACAAATAGTCCTCAGTTTTTTCGCTGTGTAGAGCTATTTTCCTTATTTTCTTTGCAATTTTTTTTTGTAAAATCACATGACAGATCTATGCTTGACATGAAGATAGCATTTTGATCATGAAATAACACCATGACAAAATTTTTCATGGAAATTTAGATCATACACCACCAGTATAATTTGGGGTCTCTTTTTTTAGCTGATTTTGCAGTTTGTGTGTTTGACTGAAATTATTTTTCTTTCATCAAACATGACCCCCACTTTTCTTTTGATTTTTAGTTAGCACTGACAATATTCTTCAAGAAAATGTAAGTTACAGAAATTTAAAATGGGTCCTGATGTGTGCTGTGGTCATTGGAAATAGGTCAATTTTATATAGAATAAAGAACAACAACTATTTAGTGTGTTATAACCTTAAAAGAAGGAAATGGGGAAAATCGGGAAGAAGTGTTCGTTCCAGCACAAGTGGGTAGGAAAGTATCAGTGGGTTAAATCCACGAATAACCCACATAAAGCCCGATGCACGCTATGCATGAAAGATATTGACTAGACGCACATGGGTGTAAGTGCAATAATGTCGCATGCTAAGAGTGCAAAGCATAGGAAAAACGAAGAAGTGAGGTCGTCGTTGGCATCGTGTGGGGTGGCATTCATTCAACAGGAAGCTTAAGGAACTTTCAATGTAAAGAGCGAAACTAGTGCTGGCAGTAGCCGGGATATCAACAATAATTCAACTCTACCTCCCCCATCCACTCTTGAAACTGATGGAACTGTCACTGTATGACTGTCCCACCCCACCCACTTCAGAAACTGTTAAACCCCAAACATTTCCTACCGGGGCAGACAGAAAATAGTGGGAGGAGCTACATTTTGTTACTCAGAAGCAGTAGCTAAAAATAACCATTGTAAACGCAGGTAGCTTGTAGCAGACGATCTTTCAAAATACAGAAGAGCATGCAACTTACTTGCTGTTTTCAGTTGTAAAAGTTATTAATCCAATTTTTGTAAATATTTTCTTTAAAATCATTAGTTTTTCTTTTCTTCACAGATACTTGGTAAGTTTTGTGGGATTTCTTTTATAAGACATTGTTCTGTAGGAAGTAGATTCCCTATCAATGTTATCATTCCAGTCAACAAAGCAAAAGTTATTCTCATTTGATATGTTGTTTCGTTTAAGAAATTATTTAATTAAATCCAAATTAATCAAGATGAATGTAACACTAGGACTGCGAAACATAGTGTCAAGACATGAAATGAAAATTTGGCGGAATTTTTGGAGTCCTGTTTCAGTCAATGTATTATCAAGAAAGTCAAGATAATAGGCAATTAGGGAGGACTGTCAAAACAATACACATTCATGGCATCAAATTTACTGATAAGTTTGTGGCACTTTGCAACTGGACTTTCATACCAGATTATTCACAAATTCAATTGAAAATAATGCATTGAGTGGGGAAAATGGAAAATAGTTACTGTGAAACAGAACAGTCAGAAATTACAATTTATTTATCTAACACAAGCTTCAGTAAATAAACACTTATGTACTACATGTACTAGTTATATAATAAGTATTTATTCACTTCATGCACATAATAAGTGTAAATCATTTTCTGAGATAAACACAAAGATGATAAAAAGCAGGTAAACAGAGGTGACTGTGAATGTTGTGAATAATCTTCTGCTGCAGTAGTTTTGTTGATAAACAAAGCCACGTGCTTATTCTGTTTACATTTCTCTGCTCTCTGAGGTTATGACCTCTAAGCCCCTCCCGGGAAATTCAAATTTTTGACAGTTGAGATTTTAAAAAAATCTATAAGTATACTTTCTTGACATTTTTTGAAAAAATTAAGTGCACCAATAGAAATGATACAGTCATATCAAAGTACAAATGTGCATGTTTTAATTTTTTTTCATTCAGGAGTTCTTTCAGGATTTCAAAAAAGGGTTCTCTGATGTTTACCATGCATATTTTATGTAGAAACCTGCCCCAGTGCCATCTTCCTGCTTTTATATCCCAGTTGGGGGTTTAATAGACCCCAAGGGCCAACAAGGATTAGTCAGTATATTGAGAAGTCAGGATTACTTAGGGGTTGACATGGCCTGCCATTTTATTAGTGGTAACAGTTAAATACTCTAAAATCTAAATCTAAAATGTCTGTATTTGGGGATTAATTGGTTAAGGATTGACATAAACTGACATTAATTTTTTTATCAGTGGTGACAATAATTCATTTAGTGTGTGTAACTGTATGTGGAGGCCATTGTTAAGAAATGAACTGTGTTTTCTAGTCAGTGCTGAGTTTTCTAGTCAATAATGAAACTATTAAAGTTAGAAACTAATACATAGTTATCGTGTTCATGAAATACATTGTCATAATTGTATAATTTGAACTGGGTACGGATTTAAAAAAATCCTTGAAAATACAAATTTGACCTTGTAAAGTCCTTGAAAAGTCCTTGAATTTTGGTAAGAGAATTTTGTATGAACCATGACTCTTGAGGCCATATTTATGACCTATCTTCATGAAACTTGGTCAGAATGTTTATCTTGATAATTCCTAGGACAAGTTTGGAACTAGGTCATGTGGGGTCAAAAACTAGGTCACCTGCTTAGATGTAAGGAAAAGCTTGTTAACACCCTAAAGGCCATATTTATGACCATATCTTCATGAAACTTGGTAAGAATGTTTATCCTGATGATTCCTAGGTTAGGTTCGAAACTGGGTCATGTGGGGTCAAAAACTAGGTCACACTCAAATCAAAGGAAAAGCTTGTTACACTGTAGAGGCCACATTTATAACCCTTTGTTCATGAAACTTTCAGAATGTTTATCTTGATGATCCCATGGCCAAGTTTAACAGATGAGTGATATAGGATCATCATGATCTTCTTGTTACTTAGAAATTTTGATTAATTTGATGCACTTTCACTATATCTTTGTTATTTCTGAATGAATTTTATCCAAACTTTTAACATTGTTCCACATCATGTGCTGTATCATATGACACAAGGTCCATAATTCTGGCACCAATATGTCCTGAATATTTAATCAAAATAGTGGCCGTTTTGTTTCCATGGCAACAAAATGGCGGTTTTATTGAATTTCTAGATACATATTTAAACTGTATTTATTTATTGCAAAATAATTTCTCTACTTTTTCCAGTTATTTTGAAAGAAATTGCCATGTTTTACATCTTACACACAAGAAAGATATGAAATTAACCTATTTAAAAGGTAACATTTGCTAAATAAAGAATTCAGTATAAGTGGGTAAATGATGTCATAAACACACTAAAATGGCATTCCTTACCCTTTAAATGCCAGATTAAAATTTAATTTGTGCTAGCTCTGTTATTTCTGCATGGATTTGATTCAGCCTTTAAATATTTGTTCCACATCACCACCTACATCGTATAACACAAAGTTCTTGACTCTGGCACCAATATTTCATGAATGATGCCCTCCTTTTACTTAAATTTAAGGATAAAGTAGAGGTGCACTTTTGCTAAATATCTCAGTCATTATTGACTGGACTTCTTTCAGACTTAAAATAGTTTCCACTTTAATAATAACATGATAATTTTTTTATGACATAGTTTACTTTTGCAGAAATATTCCTTCATAATAATGCCCTGTCTATACTTAGTTAATATTTTGATACACATTTACTCTATCTCTGTTGAACACAATGATAAAACAGGTGGCCACTCAGGCAATTTCAACTGTATATAGTGTTCTGTTATGTAATATTTAACAGTTTTAATTCATACAAATTAGTCACTGCTAAAACTTTTTATATTTTCTAAACATTGTTACATTTCAGGAGTTTTACTTTTTTGCTGATTTCCCGAATGTGCTGAAAGCTATGTTCAGGATGGAGAATGAACGTCTCGCAGATGTGGACATTCGATTCCAGATTGCAAGGTTCTATTTCACCATGAATGAGATGATCAACCATGCGGAAAATGAAGTCTGTCATAACACAGTACAGTTAATCCTGTTCAATGGTACCTGATTTGCAAATTAATCAAAACTTTAGCATTCTTGTATAAACTTCTCTCATATTTGATTGTTGAAATGGCTGTGCTTGACCTTTTTTGAGTCCACTGTAACTGAAAATAGCAAAAACTTTAAAGTTTTTCTTGAACAGCTTGGTGGATCTGTAGTATCTGTAGCTGCTGCTCATTATATCTCCCCCAAGAGACATAATGTTTTGCCCTGTCAATCTGTCAGGCCATCCGTCCGTCACACTTCAGTTCTGATCAATAACTAGAGAACAATTTGATCTAGAACCTTCAAACTTCATAGGTTGATAGGGTTATGGAAAAGAGGACACCTGTAGTTTTTGGTGTCACTCAAAAGGTCAAGGTCCCGGGCCCTGAATGTAGAAAACCATTTCCGATCAATAGCTTGAGAACCACTTGACACAGAATGTTGAAACTTCATAGGATGACTGGACATGCAGAGCAGATGACCCCTTTTGATTTTGTGGTCACTCTGTTAAAGGTCAAGGTCACAGGGGCCTGAACATGGAAACCATTTCTGATAAATAACTTGAGAACCATTTGACACAGAATGTTTAAACTTCATAGGATTATTGGACAGAGTAGATTAAATTGATTTTGGGGTCACTCTATTAAAGATCAAGGTCACGGGGGCAAGAACATACCTTTTGACCCAGAACCTTCAATCTTAAAAGGATGATAGGACTTACAGAGTAGATGACCCCTAATGTTTTTTGGGTCACTCCATCACAGGTCAAGGTCACATGGACCAACTGCCTGTCACATTTCATTTTCGATCAATAACTGGAGAACCATTTGTCCTAGAACCTTCAAACTTCATTGGATGATATGATAGGGCTTACAAAGTAGATGATGTTACTTGATCAAAGGTCACAGGGGCTTGAACATGGAAATCCATTTCTGGTCAATAACTGGATAACTATTTGATCCAGAACGTTGAAACTTCATAGGATGATTGGAAATGTAGTCTAAGACCAGATGACCCCCATTGATGTTTATTTCACTTGATCAAAGTTCAAGGTCACAGGGGCCAGAAATCTGAAAACTGTTTTCGATCAGTAACTTGAGTAACATTTGCCCAGAACCTTCAAACTTCATCCCTATTGCAGCCAACCATTAGACTAAGTGTTTCTTTGCATCATGACCATCTTGTATCATTTAACTAACATGATAGTGAAAAATACTTTTGGCTTTGCAACCAAAATGTCATATTCACTGGAAATAACTTCCCAGTCCAATTTATAAAAGGTGTTTTTACATAATGTTCTTAAATACAGTCCTGTAAATTGACACATTTTTGATTTCTCAGAAGTAATTGTGTTTAACAAAATTTGCAGAAAATGTGGAATCTATGCAGGCTGCCTTATGGCATGCAGTGTCGCACAATGTACCAGCAGAAGTGTTGGAAGAAATGCAGGGCATGCATGTAAGATTTGATTTTAATATACAGGATAATTGTTGGTTTCTATGGTAGATCAAAATTTATTAGTCTCCACCAGTCCCAGGACTAGTTTCAGGGACTGTAGAATCGCATTTTTTCATCTATTGTTCCATCAGTCTGTCCATCCTCATTTTCATTTCTGGTAATTAGCGTTCATTCTAGTCTAAATAATGAGACCTCTGGTAGACCAATTTTACATTCTGATATTTCACGTTGTCTACCTAGAGGGGGGATATCGACGAGTCAAAAAAATATAATGATATTCAATTCTTTAGTACAATTATTTGGACTAGGTTCATTCTGACTGATAAAAGTCCTTGAATTTGATGCTGGTCTTCGAAAAACTCATTGAAAATGTCTAAATCCCTGAAAAGCACTTAAATTTTGAAAAAAAGTGATTGAATTTCAGCAAAAACTCCTTGAATTTCAACCATAGTTCCTTGAAAAATGGTCTGTAAGCTGGTCAATTGTGGAAAGACAAGTTAAAAAAAAAAAAAATAGAAAAAAATGAAAATGATATGAATGAAAGAAAATAATGAAATTTGGTCACCTACTGGAAGGCACCAGTAATTGTCATAGAAGAATAATAAAATATGTCATATTTATTGTCTAGTCTCTTTTCATTCATAGATTTTTGTCAAGCCCACTTGCGGAAGTGAAGACATAGTTGTCCAAATGGCTGTTCGATGTACGTGTGTGTATTGTGCGTGCACGCATCCATCCGGATTTATTTGTCCGGACCATAACTTTGACATGCATTGAGGAATCTTGTTTATATTTGGCATGAATGTTAACCTCAGTGAGACAGAGTGTCATGCACAGACCCTATCTTAAAGGTCAAGGTCACAGTTGGAGGTCAAAGGTCATGTCAGATCTTGTCCAGCCCATAACTTTGACATGCATTGAGGAATCTTGTTTATATTTGGCATGAATGTTAACCTCAGTGAGACAGAGTGTCATGCACAGACCCTATCTTAAAGGTCAAGGTCACAGTTGGAGGTCAAAGGTCATGTCAGATCTTGTCCGGCCCATAACTTTGACATGCATTGAGGAATCTTGTTTATATTTGGCATGAATGTTAACCTCAGTGAGACAGAGTGTCATGCACAGACCCTATCTTAAAGGTCAAGGTCACAGTTGGAGGTCAAAGGTCATGTCAGATCTTGTCCAGCCCATAACTTTGACATGCATTGAGGAATCTTGTTTATATTTGGCATGAATGTTTAACTCAGTGAGACGGAGTGTCTTGTGCAAACCCCATGTTCCTATCTCGGATGTCAAGGTCACTGTTAGGGGTCAAAGGATAGGCTTGACATGTTGCTCGTGGGCATCTAGTTCAACAAAATTGACATAAAAATCCACAAATTAAGCTGATGCTACATATGGACCTTAATGAAAAAGTGTTGGTGTTTTTTTCTTATGAATATCTTCCCTTTAATAAGATGAATTATTTCATTACATTATTCTCTATTGTAACATTTAACTACATTTTTATATTAAATATTGGTAGATGACAAAGCGGGTAAAATACATACTCTTGATTTTTTTCCTATTTATGTCTACCTTTTGCACTGATGTTTTCAGATTAACCAGCAGCCAATACAGAGGCTGTGTGAGAGACAGTCAAGCAATGACAAGGCTGAAAGAGATGCCACAATATCATGTTGTGATGAATGTTTGAAGGATCGACATGTTGCAGATGAAATTGAAGAATTTCTACAGAACAAGGGGAAATATGTTGAAACTAATCCCGGTGTGAAAAGTTTCGATTTACCAAAGGCAAAGTGGCATATATTTGTTTTGTCACAAGAGGCGTTAGAAACATCTTACACATTGGCAAAATTATGTATGGCTGCCTTGGCAGACAGTTTGAGTGACAATGCATTACGTGTTCTGGTTGTGATTAGAGAATTGGAACCAAGGAATATTCCAAGGTTTATCAAAAGTGTTAACATGCTGAAAGTCTCAGAGCCAAACTATTGTGAAAAGCTTCTGAAGACAATGACTGGTATGTAGTATGAATTACGTCCTTGTTAATTATAAGCTTAACTGGGCTATTGTGAGTGTGCAGCCTTTAGCATATGTGCTATTTATACTGATTTAAATGACTTCTTTGAAAATGCTGCACCAGTTTTCTTCTACTTTGCTCTTCCAAATTAATGTGAAATATCTTTATATGAAGCTCTTTTAAGTGAATTTAAATTTTGTCTAAGGTTACAAAAGAGAACTCTATCCTACGACCCTTGCCTTAGCAGCCATGTCCATGTCCAGATTCCTGGTTTTAGTTTTTAAAAATGAGCCGTGCCATGAGAAAACCAACATAGAGGGTTTGCAACCAGCATGGATCCATGCTGGTCGCAAACCCATTATGTTGGTTTTTTCATGGCGCTGCTCAAATAGCTTAAGTTTCTACAGATGTATGCAATTTATTTCCAGGAATAAAAAAAATCAACTGTGCTTTCTCATGACAGCTTTTGTTACACGTAACATTTGATAGAGGCACCCTACGTCTGTTTAAGCCAAGTCCTAAGAATCAACTTTTGGGGTCACCATAAGCATTTCATGTAGTGAATAAAATGAAAGCATTTTTTAAAATTAAAAAAGCTGAGGTATAAAGTATTTTTCACAAACCATTCATGATTGACCCCTTTCAAGTTTTTTTCTAAGTTGGGTTGACCACTTTTACCTTATTTGAGGTAACTATAAGATTTTATGTTTTATTTCATTAGTGACTTAGGGAAGATAAAATAAAAACAACTCCTCCTGTGAATTTATTTTTGGAAAAACTTTGAACAACTGCAATTTGAAAGGAGTTTTGTTTTTGCTTTAACAGGTGAAGTGTTAAGACTTGAGCACAGTTTGCCTGCTGGAGATGTTGCTACAGGTCTTGCCTGGGCGTACGTTATAAATTACCTTGTTGTTACATTGCTTGGAACATCCTCACCGGAAACTGGGCATTTAAGTAAGTGAAGTCATCCAGATTTCTGTAGATTATAAGGATCTTACATGCCTACCTTTGTAGGACAGGGTTTTTCTAACTTATGGGACAGTGGGGAATGAAAAACCAAGCACTCCCAAGATTTCTTATTCATGCTGTCCTGAGGGTTGGGTAAAACGTCTACACAGGCAGACATGTAAGTTAATTTTTTTGCTTACCATTGTAGAAAATTTCTAGGATATTGAAATTGCAAATTACAATAATCATATAGTTTATGATGTCATACGGTAATTATGATTTCACAATGTGCATGTGTAGCTTGCTTTTTCCCCTAGGGAAAAGATGAGGTGATCTACTACTAGGATATCTTTTTTTTTCCCTAGGTAGGTAAGACTTGCCCTATTTCTAATTGTGGCCTTTCGCTGAGCTCATATTGTCACTGGTTCTGTTCCAAAAGGAAATATCGTTAGACTAATGTCATGAAACTTTAAAATCTATCTGCCTTTTGTATGTGAAAGATAGTGTTTTCTACAAAAAAAACAAAGATCGGTTATAAAGAGGTCAAGTCATGGTCAAGCAACTTCAGGATTTCAAATAATTATGTAGTGAAAGCTTCATTGGTGCAACACTTACTTCCAGTTTCATACTTTAAACGTATTGGTGAAAAAAAATCTATAAATTTCTATAATCATGCGAATGCTCTTACATTTGATAGATTTAAAAAAAAAAAAAAACATTGTACAGAATTTCATTCTTAAACATATTGGTTAAAAATCAGTTTATTAGTGCCTATAATAAAATGCAAATGTTTTTACATTTGACAGATTTCAGAGGAAGAATACAGAAGTTTTTAAAAGACCACAGCATTCCTAATGGTTGTATTTACAAGATGTTTATTTTGTTGCCAAAGTCATGCACAACAGCGACCAACCTTGCTGACAAAGCAAATGAAGGGTAATCAGATTCAGAGTTCACTAATACTGTAAAATCATTTGATTTCGTGGGCATGAAATTTTGTGGTTTTGGTCAAAACGGCAATTTCATGGGGATATGAAATTCGTGGATTTCAACTTTTGAACATAAAATGAATGGAAATTTCACTTGTTCGTTGGGATTAAATTTTGTGGATTAACGCAACCAATAGCTGCCCCCAGAATCAGACATTTTCCTAAATATCAAGTGAAGTATTATTATTTTTTTTTTTTTTTTTTTTTTGCAACAGTGGTCTGATTTTAAGAATTCTTTCTGAATCATTAATATTCGTGGGGGACTAATTTTAGTGGATTTCGTGGTTGTGTAAATCCTCGAACTCCACCAGTGGTAACTTTACTTCTTTGTTGGAATTAAATTTAGTGGATTGACTCAACCATGAAATCCATGAAAATTAGTCCCCCACAAATTTTAATGATTTCACAGAAAACCATGGAAATTTCTTTCATTATGCTTGGAAAAAGTAGAGAAATGATTTTACAGAAATAAGTGAATACAGTTCAAATATACATGTACATCTAGAAATTTAATGAATCTGCCTGCCAGGGAAACAAAATGGCGGCTATTTTGATCAAATATTGAAATGTTCATAACTTTCTTATTTTAAGCCGACTTTGAAAATTCTTTCACTTCTTAAAATGATTTAAAAAATCTAAGGAGATAGAATTTATGTAAGAACAACATTGTCCTTCCCTTCAAAGCATACATATTCTTTTAATAGTAAAGTAACAATATTTGAAAAGCAAAATGAACAGTTTATACAAAGTAATGTAGTGTTTTGAAAGTGATTTAAGCAGTTTTTGCCTCTGAATGCTGGAAATAACTCATGCCAAAAAAGGGACAGACAATAAGCAGAATATAAGAAATATTAAAGGAAGCACAAAAATGAAATGAGCCGTGCCATGGGAAAACCAACATAGTGGCTTTGCGACCAGCATGGATCCAGACCAGCCTGCGCATCCGCGCAGTCTGGTCAGGATCCATGCTGTTCGCTAACAGTTTCTCTAATTCCAATAGGCTTTAAAAGCGAACAGCATGGAGCCTGACCAGACTGCGCGGATGCGCAGGCTGGTCTGGATCCATGCTGGTCGCAAAGCCACTATGTTGGTTTTCCCATGGCACGGCTCAAATGAATTGGTTTTGACTATTTCTCTGATGTGTAAAATGGGTAAACTTAGTCAAAACATGAAATATAAAGAAATTTTGTTTTGCAAGTAATATCAAAATATCTTTCACTCATGAACACCATATCTTGCATTTTCACTTGTGGCTATTGCACTTGTGAAAATATTACATCTAGTGTTCAGTTATGAAAGGTATTTCAATCTAACGCTGAAATAAACAAATGAGCCGCACCATGAGAAAACCAACATAGTGCGTTTACGACCAGCATGGATCTAGACCATCCTGCGCAACCACGCAGTCTAGTCGGGATCCTTACTGTTCGCTTTCAAAGCCTATTGCAGTTAGAGAAACTGTTAGCAAACAGCATGGATCCTGACCGGACTGCACAGATGGGCAGGCTGGTCTGGATCCATGCTGGTTGCAAACACACTATGTTGGTTTTCTTATGGTGCAGCTAAAATATCCTCTATCTATTTTTAGTAAAATGGTTTTTGTATTGTTCCAGAGTAAATGCAGTGAACATTAAAAAAGGAACTGGGTTTGTGACTAAACTTGGAAGTATTGAACCTGTAGTTTGTAATACAGGAGGGCAGCTTAACAGACCATTTTACTTACAGATGTACAAGCATGAGGACCCGAGGTCACAAAGGGTAAGTTGTTTTATATTTACATTGGGGATTTTGAATCTTGATTTGATGAAACCTTGCTAAATTAGGCAATTTGGTGACTCTAGTTCCAGAAAGCTTTTTATTTTATGTTAAAAACACATAAAGCAGCTGTCCATCTAGATGTTATTCATAATTACATGGTTATAAAACCATTTTATTCAAAAATTGCACATAAGTGTGTACAGTTAAAGCTGTAATTGGAGGTAATCACTGGATTCAGGTTTTGGATTCAGTTTTTTCTACTATGTTAATTAGTATTCAAACCTTTGACAAATATTTGAGAAAACAGTTATCAAAAATAGGTTCATAATAAAAAAAGTGGCAGCCACATTATAAACAATTGTATTATGGGCCTTTAAAGAGGGTTTAAGTCTTGAATAGCCATAGTAAAATTATAGAATGGCCTTTAGCTTAATTGTGAGAATGACTGTGTGATCTCTTTATCAAGTCTATCTGAATGTTAAGACATTAAATGCCTATTTCAGTATTCCATAACTTAAAAATTTCTGCAAAGGCATATCAGATTTTGAAGAACAAAAGGATTTTCAAGATAAAAGTTTTGTAAATACCCCATATTTTGTATGATGCTTGTCTCAATTATTCTTAATGAGTCATATAATAAATTTCAGAGTATCTGCTTCATAGCTGAATACTGTACACCTGCAAACTGTATGCGAGAGATGGTGGAGAACTATAAATTTGCTGGACTAGAAGAAGATGAGATGGCAAAACAATGTGATGATTTTGTGGAAATACTTCCAAACATAATGCAGAGAGAGGCAGTGAAGAAAAGGCTTGGTGATATCAGTGACCTTGTAGAACTGATATGTTATGATGGTATGTATATCAAAAGCAATTTAGTATCATAACTGGCTCACTAATCTGCCTGGTTAGTTTTGAAATAGAAAAAGAGCGAGAGATCTCAGGCCCTTATGACCAAATATAGAAGGTTTATATTTTTTTGTATGTAACTAATGATAAAAAGCATGTGAAGTATGCATCTTCCATACATAGAGTTAAAGTACGTTTCTTTAATAGAGAGTATGAAATCCAGCAAACTTGACTATTGTCACAAGCATTTTGTGGTTTGGAACCCAAGGCAGTAGTCTGAAAACAGCAAATTAGCAAACTTGACCAAGGAGGCAATTAGCAAACTTGACCAAGGAGGCAATACGCAAACATGACCAAGGAGGCAAGGAGGCAATTAGCAAACTTGACCAAGGAGGCAATTAGCAAACTTGACCAAGGAGACAACAAGGAAGCAATTAGCAAACTTGACCAAGGAGACAATTAGCAAACTTGACCAAGGAGGCAATTAGCAAACTTGACCAAGGAGGCAATTAGCAAACTTGACCAAGGAGGCAATAAGCAAACTTGACCAAGGAGGCAATAAGCAAACTTGACCAAGGAGGCAATTAGCAAACTTGACCAAGGAGGCAATAAGCAAACTTGACCAAGGAGGCAATTAGCAAACTTGACCAAGGAGGCAATTAGCAAACTTGACCAAGGAGGCAATTAGCAAACTAGACCAAGGAGGCAATTAGCAAACTTGACCAAGGAGGCAATAAGCAAACTTGACCAAGGAGGCAATTAGCAAACTTGACCAAGGAGGCAATAAGCAAACTTGACCAAGGAGACAATTAGCAAACTTGACCAAGGAGGCAATTAGCAAACTTGACCAAGGAGGCAATTAGCAAACTTGACCAAGGAGGCAATTTGCAAACTTGACCAAGGAGGCAATTAGCAAACTTGACCAAGGAGGCAATTAGCAGGCAATTAGCAAACTTGACCAAGGAGACCAAGGAGGCAATTAGCAAACTTGACCAAGGAGGCAATGAGCAAACTTGACCAAGGAGGCAATGAGCAAACTTGACCAAGGAGGCAATGAGCAAACTTGACCAAGGAGGCAATGCACAAACTTGACCAAGGAGACAATGAGCAAACTTGACCAAGGAGGCAATTAGCAAACTTGACCAAGGAGGCAAATAGCAAACTTGACCAAGGAGGCAATTAGCAAACTTGACCAAGGAGGCAATTAGCAAACTTGACCAAGGAGGCATAATTAGCAAACTTGACCAAGGAGGCAATTAGCAAACTTGACCAAGGAGGCAGTTAGCAAACTTGACCAAGGAGGCAATAAGCAACTTGACCAAGGAGGCAATAGCAAACTGACCAAGAGGCAATAAGCAAACTTGACCAAGGAGGCATAGCAACTTGAAGGAGGCAATAAGCAAACTTGACCAAGGAGACAATTAGCAAAATTGACCAAGGAGGCAATAAGCAAACTTGACCAAGGAGGCAATTAGCAAACTTGACCAAGGAGGCAATAAGCAAACTTGACCAAGGAGGGCTCTTGTACTAACAAATATCTGTGCCTTCGTTTAAATGTGCTGCTCAGAAACAGAATTAAAGTAAATAGCATAAAGCTATATTAAACTAGTAACATCTGTTATAATATTAAATCCAGGTACACATGTATTTGCATTAGAAGGGAAATATTCAGTGCTTAAATTGAGGAAATAATTATCTTCTCAAAGTATCTGTTCGTGTCTTGGTGGTTTTGGACGAGTGACAAAAATTAAGGAAGTGGTTAGAGTTACATTGGTTGGGATCGGGAGGGTGGTTTGTAAGATGATAATCCTACCATTAGTTCCAAGAATTGATGAGGTTTCAGTTTCATAGTGTAAACCTTGTATATTTATTATATAACTTGATAAAAGTTCGGTCACGTAATAAGGGATTGCCTTCTGTGTTTAGAATGAGTCAAACTGAATATAATCTTGTGTCCAGAATTTGGTAAAACAATTAAAAGAACCTGACTTGAGTAATAAGTGTGGGTGGGGTGTGCTTCTTTCAAGCAATTATTCACGTCTTCAAGTAAAAAAAACTCTTAATTAAGTATCTATTCAGAGTTTCACCTGAACTGTTAAACATGGCATTCTTGCATTGTTTTGTTTTTGAAAACTTTGTTTTTCACCTTTTCATAGCAGACAGGTTTTGATTAGTAACTACTGATAATTGATAGTTATTGTGTCTCCCCCATGGGAGACATATTGTTTTTGCCTTCACCGTCTGTCTGTCCATCTGTCCGCCCACATTAAGCCTGTCTGGCTTCCACAGGTCAAACTGCTGTCCCAATTTTGACAAAACTTCACAGGAGTGATCAGTGCCAAGCCTAGTTGTGCATATCACTGGCACGTTCTGCTTATCTGCACAAAATGGCCGCAAGAGCTAAAAATAGAAAAATCTTGTCCAGTTTTCACAGGTCAAACTGCTGGCTGGATTTTGACAAAACTTCACAGTCATGATCAGTACGAAGCCTAGTTGTGCATATCGCCGACATGTTCAGCTTTGCTGCACAAAATGGCTGCAAGAGCTAAAGACATACATAGCGGGGAGACATATGTATTTGTGACAAAAACACCTTCTAATTAGTATCTTTTTAGCTCACCTGTGCACGAAGTGCTCAAGGTGAGCTTTTATGATCGCCCTGTGTCGTCAAAAACTAGGTCACCAGGTCAAATCAAAGGAAAAGCTTGTTAACACTCTAGAGGTCACAATTTTGACCCAGTCTTAATGAAACTTGGTCAGAATGTTACCCTTAATAAAATCTTGGATGAGTTCGATATATGGTGTCATCTGGAGTCAAAAACTAGGTCACTGGTTCAAATTAAAGGAAAAGCTTGTTTACACTCTAGAGGTCACAATTTTGACCCAATCTTAATGAAACTTGGTCAGAATGTTACCCTTAGTAAAATCTTGGACAAGTTCGATATTTGGTCATCTGGGATTAAAAACTAGGTCACCAAGCCAAATCAAAGGAAAAGCTTGATAACACTCTAGAGGTCACATTTATGACTATATCTTCACGAAACTTGGTCAGAATGTTACTCATGATGATTTCAAAGTCCATTATGAATCTGGGTCATGTAGGGTCAAAAACTAGGTCACCAGGTCAAATCAAAGGAAAAGCTAGTTAACACTGTAGAAGCCACATTTATTACTATATCTTAATGAAACTTGGTCAGAATGTTAATCTTGATGATATATAGGTCCTGTTCAAATCTGGGTCAGATTGGGTCAAAAATTAGGTCACTGGGGCAAATCAAAGGAAAAGCTTGTTAACACTCTAGAGGCCACATTTATTACTGTATCTTCATGAAGCTTAGTCAGAATGTTAATCTTGATGATATTTAGGTCAAGTTCGAATCTGGGTCATGTGGGATCAAAAACTAGGTCACCAGGTCAAATCAAAGGAAAAGCTTGGTAACACTAGAGGCCACATTTATGGCTGTATCTTCATGAAACTTAGTCAGAATGTTAATCTTGATGATCTTTAGGTCAAGTTTGAATCTGTGTTATATTGGGTCAAAAACTAGGTCACTAGGTCAAATCAAAGGAAAAGTTAGTTAACACTTTAGAGGCCACATTTATGACCATATCTTAATGAAACTGTCTTGATGATCTTTAGGTCAGTAGGTCAGGTGAGCGATACAGGGCCTTCATGGCCCTCTTGTTTTCATTTCTGATCCATGTATTATGTATAGATTGCAGATGCAAACAGGTGTTTTATTTCTAACCTAGTTAAGCTTTATATTGAAGAGTGGCATATTTTATTTGCAGACAAAACTGAATCATTGTTGTCAGCCATTGAGGACCATATTGGAAAAGGTAGCCCAGACATAGTGTATGCAAAGGACATACCACGGACTGGAGACCAGAATTATCACCTGCCTTGAAATTCACTCAGCTGTCACCTGGTTACCCAGTCAAATAAACACTTCTTACAATCATGAGAATCATTTTTACCTGTAGCCTGCTGGCGGCAAATGATTTTGCTTGCAACCAGTGCTGGCTGATCACGGTCTACACTGTTCTTTTCAGTCAATAAATTTTCAAGGAACACTTTGAATGATAAATGGTACTGTCCATATTGAAAGATGGACTAGTCTATTTTAGAAATTTAGCAGGCTAAAGGTTAAATGATTTTTGTGTTTTACAGAAACAAATGTAATCATACATATTGTAAAAAGATCACCATTATGAACTTTGAGCAAGTAAGGATTACAGTTGGTATTTTTCTTTACTTTCCAGGGTATAATTTATCTTGATGGGGGTATTTACCCAAATTATTATGGGAAAACTGTAGTTCTTTTGGACAGTATAGTTGTGTCCTCATAAAACCACCAGAATATATCTGTTTCAGCTAGTGAAGTTATTGGAAATTTTACAGGGGAATTTTCATATCCAAAGAAATGCCTTTTAAAAAATACTCATAATAATTATTATTTAAAAACAGTCCCACTAAAAGACTTAAAATGTCTGTATATTGAAACTGCTTCATTGCCATAAAAGGACTGTGAGACTGATTTGGTTAGCTTTTGTTTGTGAAAGAGATATGCTGGCAAATTAGTACTGATGCTCATTTTCTTTAGGGAACAAATGGTTTTTAAAATGTATGAAAGCTCCCAGCAAGAAAAGGTTGTGGACAGCCATATATATGAATAATGTGATAGAATTATTTGATAGTTTGTTTAACTGTTTAGAAATGACTTGAAAGAAGCTTAAAATTCTATATAATACATGTATTCTTAGAGCCTGCCCGCTTAGCTCAGTAGGGAGAGCGTTGGACTACGGATCGCGGGGTAGTGAGTCTGATCCCAGGGCGGAGCTTATGTTCTCTGTGACAATTTGATAAAAGACATTGTGTCTGAAATCATTCGCACTCCACCTCTGATAATTCATGTGGGGAAGTTGGCAGTACTTACGGAAAACAGGTTTGTGCTGGTACAGAATCCAGGAACACTGGTAAAGTTAACTGCCCACCATTACATAACTGAAATACTGCCCTCAACCCTAACAAACATGTATTTTTATATTTTCCATAAAACAAGTTATTGATATTTAGGTCAGCCTGTAATTACATAATGTTACTGAACATTAAATGCCATCTAATAATGAGGTTTTAATAAACTTTAAGATTGATTGTTACAGTAAAATTGTGATTTTTAGGTGTAGCATTGAACCTTGACAAAATTTAGTTTATACTAATTTATTTTAGTTTGATTGTGATGAAAGCTTAAAGCTTATTGGAACCACTCTTGAGTCTGCTTCCTGGAAAAGCCAGTACTGGTGTCATATGAGAGGTCATGGTCGTGACCCCAGTGGGGCTTGAACCCACGAGCCCTGGGTTGAGCATCCGATACCTTAACCACTAGACCACTGCTCCCCTCAAAGTTGACAAAATTTGACATAATGAATCAGTGAAATTCAATGTTTTCCTATTAAAACTACATCATGTACACTTTTTCATGTCATGTCTGTACTTATAATTAATGTATTGTATCTGATTTTTTATTTTGTTGACAAAACAATTCTAATGTGTCGGAATATGTTGTTGACTCACCTACTTTTTTACTGCTGTTTGTTTTGTTTTGAAACTTTTAGAAATGGACAAATTCAATGTATATTCTAGACTTGTACATCATTTACTTGATTGCTATTTACATAAAATAGTTTTTTTTCAAACTTCATAAATCATCTCATAATTTAGTCAGCTTTCAGCTAAAAATACATGTCCTTCTACATAGGATATAGATCTATTTATATTTACATTAAAATACAGTACTGTTGATGCAACCTACATGTTATTTGGCACTATATAGGCACACAAAAAATATTACCATATTTGATCTACTGTTTTATATAAACAACATTTCATAATCAAAATTATATTAACAGAATGTAGTTTCACTTTATTTGCACATGCTGGAGAGCAAAACAAATCATTATGCCTGTACGCATTAACTTATCTTGTACCATACATGTCCCAAGAAATACTTCTTTCCTATTTCATTCACTGTTTTACATATATAGTAGAATGGAAATACTCCAAATGGGTTGTATGCAATGGAGAATAATTCACATGGGCTACTCACTCCTGAAATTATTCCCAAGATATATAGCTTCTTGGCCATGTTTCAGTTTATGGTTCTGCTATTTATTATTACTTAATTTTTAGCTCACCTGTCACAAGGTGACAAGGTGAGCTATTGTGACAGCTTGATGTCCGTCGTCTGTCGTGCGTCAACAATTTGTAAAAAAATCTTCTTGAAAACCACTGGGCAGAATTACACAAAACTTCACAGGAATGATCCTTGGGTGGCCCCCTTTCAAAATTGTTCAAAGAATTGAATTCCATGCAGAACTCTGGTTGCCATGGCAACCAAAAGGAAAAACTTCTTCTTCTCAAAAACCAGAAGCCCTAGAGCTTAGATATTTGGTGTGAAGCATTGCCTAGTGGACCTCTACCAAGTTTATTTAAATCGTGACCCCGGGGTCAAAATTGACCCCGCCCCAGGGGTCACTTGATTTTACATAGGAAAATCTTCAAAAATCTTCTCAAAAACCAGAAGCCCTAGAGCTTAGATATTTGACATGTAGCATTGCCTAGTGGACCTCTACTAAAGTTGTTCAAATCATGACCCAGGGGTCAAAATTGACCTCGCCCCAGGGGTCACTTGATTTTACATAGGAAAATCTTCAAAAATTTTCTAAAAATAAACCAGAAGGCCTAGAGCTTAGATATTTGACATGTAGCATTGCCTAGTAGACTTCTACAAAATCTGTTCAAATCATGACCCCGCCCCAGGGGTCACTTGATTTTATATAGGAAAATCTTAAAAAATCTTCTTCCCAAAAACCAGAAGCCCTAGAGCTTAGATATTTGACATGTAGTATTGCCTAGTGGACCTCTACTAAAGTTATTCAAAGCATGATCCCGGGGTCAAAATTGACCCTGCCCTAGGGGTCACTTGATTTTACATAGGAAAATCTTAAAAAATCTTCTTCCCAAAAACCAGAAGCCCCAGAGCTTAGATATTTGACATGTAGCATTGCCTAGTGGACCTCTACTAAAGTTATTCAAATCATGACCTCGGGATCAAAATTGACCCTGCCCCAGGGGTCACTTGATTTTACATAGGAAAATCTCCAAAAAAATTCTAAAAATAAACGAGAAGGCCTAGGTCTCAGATATTTGACATGTAGCATTGCTTAGTAGACTTCTACAAAATTTGTTCAAATCATGACCCCCGGGGTCAAATTGACCCCGCCCCATGGGGTTACTTGATTGTACATAGGAAAATCTTCAAAATTTTCTAAAAATAAACCAGAAGGCCTAGAGCTTAGATATTTGACATGTAGCATTGCCTAGTGGACCTCTACAAAATTTATTCAAATCTTGACCGCCCAGTGTCAAATTGATCCAGCCCCAGGGGTTACTTGATTGTACATAGGGAAATCTTCATAAATTTGCTAAAAATAAACCAGAAGGCCTAGATCTTAGATATTTGATATGTAACATTGCCTAGTAGACTTCTACAAACTTTGTTCAAATCATGACCCCTGGGGTAAAATTGGCCACGCCCCAGGGGTTACTTGATTGTACATCGAATAATCTTCCAAAAAATTTCTAAAAATCATCAGTTTGACATTTGAAACATGTAGCTCATATTACTCAGGGGAGCGATCCAAGGTCATCATAACCCTCTTGTTAGTTCTGTCACAGCAAAATAAACCATAAAAACCAAAAAAAAAAAGTAGCGGATAGTTTTGCATTGTCTCATGTAATTTTGTGACTAGGCAAACCCTGGCGGTTTGTTAAATGTATCGCCCATATGAACCATTTCTGCCTTTTTGATTCACCAAATATAGTGTTAGTAACACATTCATATTTAAATCATAAAATATATCAGTAATCTTTTAATATGTATTTTAGAATTAATGGACCATTTGTTAATTTGATGCAATTTCTGTGATTTTGTGATAACAAATACTGGAAGAATATATATAATTTATGTATGAATCTGTATGAATACATTCATTTTTAAAATGCCATATCTTAATCAATTGCATTTTGATATTTTGTTACTTTTTGTTGTATATTACTGCTAGTTTAAGAAATTGTTTGATAGTTGCAAATGTTTGAAATTACAAAGCAGCCATATGCTTTTAATGTATTTTCTGTTATTTTTGTACAAATCTTACTTTTTGTGGTGACATTTCAACAAACACCTACCCCAGTTTGACATAATCCTTAAACTTTAAGAATCATTTTTAAAAAAATCCCCAACTAATACATGTATGGCATCATTCCAAAATGAAATCATAAGTGTTTGATGTACAAACAATTTATGCAATTATGCTTACTCTAACTTCTGCTATCCATTTCAAGGTCTTTTCTTAAAGGTCTTTGTATGTAATATAATTGTGTTTACCTATGTAACTGGGAAAAAAATTCTAATTTTGCAAATTTTAAAATGAGGTAAAATTGTCAATGTATAAAAATATGGTTGTGAATTTATCTTGTTTAATTGTTACCTATTTGTTTTTGAATTGTATTGACCCGTGCCATGAGAAAACCAACATAGTGGCTGTGCGACAGTTCATTAACAGTTTCTCTAATTGCAATAGACTTTGAAAGAGAACAGCATGGATCCTGACCAGAATGCGCGGATGCGCAGGCTGGTCTGGATCCATGCTGGTCGTAAAGCCACTATATTGGTTTTCTCATGGCGCGGCTCTTGTGATTTTCGAGTGTGTACAGTGCGTACATTTCTCGGTAAAAGTGTTTTCTGCTTTTCATGTCAGTATCATCAAATAACGCAAGGACATCCCTAGATAAATATTGTTAAAATAAAATCAACCATTTTTATAACATCATCATTTAACACATGTCATATCATTTGTTTTGTAACTCCAGTTAAACCATCCTTCACTTAATACATGTTTGGGTGACATTTTTGCAGACAAACTTCCATCAGTGATGTTGTTTAGGTTGGAATGAAAATTATAGAGAGAGTATGTAATTTGTTTCAGTATATAAAACAATATTTTTTTCAGTGTGAATATGAAATATGGTGTTCAGGGATGAGAGATCTATAGATGTTAAATTTGAAACAAACATTGTGTATTATGATGATTTTGATTAAATATTTATTGACTGTGAAGAGTCGTGCCACATTGTGGTGTTGCACACTACTAAATAATGACTTAATGTTTATGATAATAAAATTTAATATTTCCATGAGATTTAAAAATATTTCATTCTGATATGGAAAAATGTTAAAGCAAGGCATCAAAGACCATGCATTCATTGTAAAAAAGCAGTGAAGTAGGGCTATTATGTCTTTATAAAAGCTTGCACATTCTAATTGAAATAAAGATAGCTCATATAACTGATATGAAGACATGTTCTACACGTGTAGTAAGTAAAACACATGAAATATGATTAAAGAACAGCACAAATGAAATGAAATTATATCTATTTCTTTTAGACATAATCCACTTCTATATTCTTCAGTATTCTAGAAATATGTAATAAAATAATGTCATTAATTTTAATCTATCAAAACAGAAGATTGAGAGTGTCTTATCATGTTACTTGTTAATTCATTTTGGAATACACCATTAAGAATAAATTATCATTACAAGTGAGGTGTTTTTGTTTTTATACTAAATTGATGTCTGTTTTTGAGCGTCTTGGATGCTTTAAAGAAACTCGCGTAAAAACTGTTCAGTAACTCTAACAATATATAATAAATGTTGCGGGCTCCGCACAAAGCCCGTTCGGATTGAGAACATGATGATAATAAAAATGTGTTATTTAATACCATGTATTGACTACATTTTGTTTATGACAATTACCATTGAAAATATTCAGATATGGTTAATATTTACTTTGTGGAAAAAGTGTTTGTGAACACAAATGATACCTTAAACAAGTGCAGAAAAGTATTGCCAAATAATGGACATTAAATCGCCTTCTGGCAAGGGTTGCAGAAGCGGACATATTTTTAGCTCATCTGATTTTTTGAAAAAAAAATGATGAGTTATTGTCATCACTTGATCGGTGTCGGCGTCTGCGTCTGCGTCGGCGTTGCCTGGTTAAGTTTTATGTTTAGGTCAGCTTTTCTCCTAAACTGTCAAAGCTATTGCTTTAAAACTTGGAACACTTGTTCACCATCATAAGCTGACACTGTACAACAAGAAACATAACTCCATCCTACTTTTTGCAAGATTTATGGCCCCTTCTGTACTTAGAAAATCAGTTTTCTTGGTTAGGTTTTATGTTTAAGTCAGCTTTTCTCCTAAACTACCAAAGCTATTGCTTTAAAACTTGCAACACTTGTTCACCATCATAAGCTGACCCTGTACAGCAAGAAACGTAACTCCATCCTGCTTTTTGCAAGATTTATGGCCCCTTTTAGACTTAGAAAATATCAGATTTCTTGGTTAAGTTTTATGTTTAGGTCAACTTTTTCTCTTAAACTATCAAAGCTATTGCTTGAAACTTGCAACACTTGTTCATCATCATAAGCTGACCCTGTACAGCAAGAAACATAACTCCATCCTGCTTTTTGCAATAATTATTGCCCCTTTTAGACTTAGAAAATCAGTTTTCTTGGTTGAGTATTATGTTTAATTCAGCTTTTCTCATAAACTATCAAAGCTATTGCTTTAAAACTTGCAACACTTTTTCACCATCATAAGCGGACGCTGTACATTAAGAAACATAACTCTATCCTCATTTTTGCAAGAATGATGGCCCTTTTTAGACTTAGAAAATCATGGGTAGGACAATATTTCTATTACACAAAAAAAATCAGATGAGCGTCAGCACCCGCAAGGTGGTGCTCTTGTTATCTATACTGCCATCCTACCTTGGTTATTAGTACCATTTATGCATGCCTTACAGACGCGCCACAGAATAACCGTACTATTTTTGTATTTCCATAATGCTGGTTATACATGATTTGCATGAAGAGAGGGGGTTGTCTGGTCACAAATTGACAGTGACATATAACAGGCCAAGACAATGAGTTTAATACAAGATGGGTCTTTAAAGACCCAACACAACTCTCCCCCATTCTGAAAATTTCTTTTATAATATAGCTATATTAGAAGGTGACAGGTGGGCAAGTTAGGCTGTCTCTGAATAAATGTGGTTTCACAACTTCGTCTGCAAACTTATTCTGTCCGGCAATGTTTTAAAAATACAAATAAACTGTAGAAACAAACTGCATCCAGTACTGTGCATGTTGATACAAAATTTAAAATGTTAAGATATTAAACATTATCTTGGCCTTATGTACTGCACTAACGGTCAGTTTGTAAGTAGTAATTTGTTGATTTTTTTTTTCATTTGTTTCATGCAAGCATGTAAAATTACCATAATAGAAATACAAAAGAATAGTTATTCTATGGCGCGTACTTAAAGAATTTAAGATATGAAACTTACATGAAATATTTGACCTCAAAGTGTGATCTTTACTCGTGACTGTTTGTAATAAAAATATAGACCATACATGAAAATGGACTTTTAGCGCGGCCTTATTTTATTAACCTAAATATAGGTTGTAGATAATCGAATCGGACTGTAAATAAAGCCTATTTATATCGCCAATGGTAACCCACACGGGCGGCTCCAACAACGTTAGTTCGAGGATAGTCCAAATATAAGGTTATGATAAACCAAATTAGTAAGGTTAGTTCGAGTATAGTGCAAGTACAGAAGATGCTCCAATTCCAAAAGCTTCCCTGATTCTTTAGTGTGTCAGGTGTAAAGCATCCACACAAGGGACCCTTTATTTTTTCCAGTGTTAATACGTTTTAGTTGGAGAACTCGAAGGAATATTGCCAAGTTCCCCAAGGGGAAACCATTTACATTGACCTTTCAGTGGATTTTCCTGTTGTTTTTCCCCGATGACATGTATCCAAAAATAGACATGATTTACCTATACGTTTGAAAATAACCTGATCTACGCACATATTAAAGTAAATATTGATTTGCTTATTTCTTACTGCCAGCCAACCCACCTGACTTTTTTTGGGAAAAAACCGTCTCGATTCAAGTAACAGTTTTGCCTATTTGACGGATTTTTATAAGATAACGTGCGTCAAAGACAGCACTTGAACATGAGTGCTTTCCACCGCGCAAAGCGTCTGCCATCACTTCTCACTCTCGCACAACTCATGTGTGTTGCTTGCAATGCTACTAGAGTAGAGTAGTCAACCTCCATAGATCAGTAGATGAGCCCTGTTTTTTTTTTTTTTTTTTTTTTTTTTTTTTTTTTTTTGGTTGGAGGGGGGGGGGGGTAGTAGGTCAGATGTTACGGTCACTATAACCGCAAGACTGAAGATGGGTTCCCGAAAAATAATTAAAGAAATCTTGCGCTCTGCGGAATGATGGACTCTGGCCCACGTTACTTTGGGGTCCATATTAAGCTACAGTCACACATACGGATATGTCCGTGCGTTGAGGTACGGTGCGGATAGGATTAGTCTGTGGGTGTATAACTACGGAGCAGTACGTCTTAGTAAGGGAAAAATGGTCAGAAACAGGAAACAAGCAAAACAATACAGGACGCGAATAAGTACGGATAGGTACGAGGTACTACGTTGAATTACGTTTTACTGCGCCTTGCAACTTGCCCAGCGTACGGACGGGTCTGCGGTAAACTACGTTGAACTATGCTTAAGTACGAGCAGCCTCGGATAACTACGTTCGGCTACGGCGAGGTAAGTAACAGCACGGATAACTACGTTTAAGTACGTTTAACTACGGATGAATAAGTTTCAACCAAGTTGGACTAAAGTCACGCTCAAATGACTACGGTCCGCTCAAACTTTTGTGCATGTTCAAAAGTTGGAGAAACCTGCAAGTTTGGAATAAGTTTTGAATACGTTTTGACCACGTTTTGGTACGGATTAATACGAATGACTACACTGAGGTACGGCTCAGGTACGGATCGATACGGATTACTAAGTTTCTGTTCGTAGCTAGACGTAGCTATCCGCGCCGTATGTGTGACTGGGGTATTACTGAAAACAGTTTCCAATCAATATCTGGAAAAGGCTTTGGTCTAACATCATATGTTGAACAGTTCAGTAGATGACCTCTAAAGAATTTGGGATCAGCATGTCAAAGGTCATGGTAACCTCTGTACTGAAAACGTCTGGGGGAACGATTATGCTTTGGACGGTCAAACTTCATAGAACGTTAGACGATCCTTATCAAATTTTCCGGTAGATGAAAGTTATATTGTCTTTGTGGCTATCAAGAACTGGGTAACGCTGCGGCGTACGATTACAAAACTTCATGACCAGAATAGGCCTGCATATAATTATGGTCAATTGATGCCTTCTGATTTGGTCAAAGGTCAAACATACATATTTAAGACTGGACAAAAGAATGCTGCATTCACTTACAATGAGAAATAGGGGGTGGTGTAGCCGTTATAGAAAGAGAATGCTACATGGAGAAAAGAGGAATGCAGCATTGAGCAAGTGTAAAAATGATGAATTCACTAAACCTGAATATCTGACCAGTATTAACGGGATCTTTGCGGTATTGTATTTTACATACATTACTCACGCAACCGTATGCAATATGGTTAAACCATTGGGAATTCCTGTTTATTCCGTATCATGTCTATTTTGAAATGGGAATTTCCGTTGAAAAATACGTTTGAACTGAAAACCTACTTTCGTTTGGTTCCTAGTCCAATTATTGTTTACGTTTATAGTTTGAAAGGTTGTATGGGACCAGTCTAATCTGCACTCTGTCCTTTTATTTCCTTTTCTTTAACTAAATAATTTCCATCAAATTTAAAATCGGTCCACAGATATTGGAGGAAGATGTCACGGTAAGATTTATTTGGTTTCTTTTATTTTTCATTTTAAAATTGTCTGCCGCAACGGGCTGGAAAGATTAGGTTGCTGGCCAGTGATGTCCAAAAATCGAGCTGAAAAGTAAAACCGACATCAAAATTTGTCAGTAATTGCATGACAGATACTAGCATAAGCATTCTATTGTATGATCCACTTTATTTATTTGTAAAGAATATACTGAAAACCATGATTGTGAAAAGTCACAGTATACATGCAGTGTTCATGACTACGCACCCACGGAACCGCCATTTCATTCCAGTGCTCATTATGTTCTAATCGCAATTTGTCCTTTATCAGAGACGGTCCTAGGTCGCTCACCTGAGAAACACACCATAACAGTGTAAGCATGTTTGACCTAGTGATTTCATAGAAACAAATATTCTGAACAATTTTCATTAAGATTGGACCAAAAATCTTGAGGGTAAACAAGTATTCTCTTTTATTTGACCTAGTGACCTAGTTTTTGATCCCACATGACCCAGATTCGTGCTTGTCAAAGATTGATTCCATAAAAACAAACATTCTGACAAAGTTTCAGGGAGAATGAAAAAAGTGACCACTAGAGTGTATACAAGCTTTTTCTTTGATTTGACCTAGTGACCTAGTTTATGGCCCCACGCGACCCACATTCGAAATCGTCCAAGGCTTTAAACATCAATATAAACATTTTGACCAAATTTCATAAAGATATGGTCATAGATGTGGCCCGTCTAAAGTGTTATCAAGCTTTTCCTTTGATTTGACTGGATGGCCTAGGTTTTGACTCAACCTGACACAGGTTCAAACATGACCTAGAAATCATCAAGACAAACATTGTGATTAAATTTCATAAAAATCCAGTGTAAAATGCAGTGCCTATTGCATACACAAGGCTTTTCTTTGATTTGACCTTGCGACCTAGTTTTTTTTAACACAGATTACCCATATTCAAAGCTGACCTAGATTTCATCAAGGCATCCATTCTGGCTAAATTTTATTAATATCCAGTGTAAAATGCAGCCCCTATTGCGTACAAAAGGTTTTTCTTTGATTTTAGCAGGTGACCTAGTTTTTGACCCCAGATTGACCTAGATTGCATCCAGACAAACATTCTGACAGAATTTCATGAAGATCGGGTGTAAAATGCAGTCCCTGTTGCATCAAGGCACTCATTCTGACCAAAATTCATGAAGATCAATTGAAAAATACAGCCTCTATCGCATGCACAAGGGTTTTCTTTGATTTGGCATAGTGGCCTAGTTTTTGACCGCAGATGACCCATATCCGAACTTGGCTTAGAATTTATCAAGGCAATCATTCTGACCAAATTTCATGAAGATCAATTGAAAAATACAGCCTCTATCGCATACACAAGTTAACTGTTGACAGACGAGACAGACAGACAACAGACGACGGACGCCGGGCATCGAGCGATCACAATAACTCACCTGAGCATTGCTCAGGTATGCCAAAACGGAACCATATTTATGATATTATATAAGTTATAATATATTATCTAGAGTAGTACTCTCTGATGAACCATGTTTACAGTGTTACCGGAACCAAATGATTGTTCCTCCGTTTTTGCAAGTTTCTATGGATTCGTCCCGCCATAAGAAATGAAATAAAAAGGCCATGCAGTCGTGTCAAATTGCATCCCATCTGTCAGACTCGAACGTGTTAACCATTTTATAATTTTATGCTTGGGCTTAGATTGTAGGAGCAGAACAAGGGTTTTGGAATTTTTAATTGGGAGGGGATGAGGTTGCGGGGTCCGGGGTCACGTCCCCTACCCCGAAATATTTTGACAAGTATACCTGGTATGGTGCAATCTTACATAGGCCTATATATCAGTCATAGTCTGAAAAAAGAATCTTTACACAATGTCATTTTTTTTTTGCAAATTGAAAAAATAATCTTAAGTGAACCTAATGGATCTAATAAAATTGACAAAGTTGATGCCGGTAGTCCGGTCCCGCCTCTTTAGAAATATCAAAATAGGTTAAAATAAAGCCTTTCGAAAATTTGACGCCTCAATGCTATCAAAATAAATGCTTGCGTTTGGGCGAGGGGATGCGGAGGCTGCGTCCCATCCCCTGCAATCAATGCCTAAATTTACGAAAAATAGTTAAAAACTCCAATAGTAAACGAATTAGTCCCTAACAGCGTAGCCCCGCTAGGACAGGCTAATCTATATGAATGTAAATCATGAAGGTTAAATATGATAGAAACAAAATTGATTTATATTGGCCTAGGAAACTACGCTGTAAAGTACGGAGCAAATAATAGCTAAATATAAACCGATAAGCTAAAAATAGTTTTCAATGCCGGAAAGGCACGATCGTTATGTTAACAGCGGTCCCGACAATTGCCGAAACGACATATTATCCAATGGCTATCCGTCGCTACTTATCGGATTTTCATCGTAATATCTCGTACTTTCCAAAACGTCACTGGAGTTTCCGCGTCAGGCATGTGTTGTGTTTCATGTCCGGTTTTATACATGTAATTTCGTTTTTGTGGACATGTTTATATTGTGCGAAAGGGATCGTTTGGGATCTTAGCATTGTGTATGTATATTTGTCATTTATGTAGGCTTGCATGTTTTGCAAGTACACTTGTTAACATAAATTATGTAGGTCAAGTGTACATGTATGACTGTTTTACGGAAAAAGTCTGTGCTATTTAAGTAATATATGAGAATTATTTTCACAATACGTGTAAAATCATCTTGTTTGTTTTAATATTACTTTTAAAAAATAGTGTGCAAAACTATTTATCATGTACATGATCGAATAATAAAATACAAAATGTATAGATATACTTAAGATAGATATATAATACTAATTAGATAAATTACAAATATAAATAAATGCATAAAAGGTATATTAAAATAAAAATGATAAATGTGAAAATAAACAACGAAACAAAGAAAAGAAAAGAAATAAATATTTTTTTAAGAAAGAAAAATATACGAATGAATGCATGCTTGCATACATAAATAAGTAAGTAATTACGTAAGTAGATAAATAAATAAATAAATAAAAAATATAAATAAATGAATACATAGATACATGAATGAATAAAATAGATGAATAAGTATACTATTTGAACTAATTCATTAAATAATAAATGAATAAATATATAGAATAAATAGTTTTGCACGCTATATCATTTTTATTTTAATATATCTTTTATGCACCTTGAAAGGTGCGCAGTTATAATCAATGACTGGATGAATAGAAACAAACTGAAAATGCATGAACACTTCCAAAACTGAATTTATTATGTTTGGTAGCAGACCACAACAATGTTTTACAAATTCCATTAACATTGCTGGTGATGATGTCAAACGTGAAAGCACAATTAGATATCTGGGTGCATTTCTTGACGAAACCTTGAACTTTAAAGATCATATAAATCGCAAATCATGTCGTACAGCCATGTTGAATTACCTACGAATTAGGAACATACGAAAATACTTAACAAAAGCAGCCACTGAAATTTTAGTTTTGTTTCTAGTTATTTCACATCTGGATTATTGCAATATCATACTGTATGGTGTAGCTAACTGTGAGGTGTGTAAGATGCAACGTATTCAAAACATGTGCGCAAAACTTGTCCTTAACAGGAGGAAATTTGACAGTTCTAAACAAGCATTGTACCACTTACATTGGTTGCCGATGAAAGCAAGAATTGAGTTCAAGATACTCTCTTGTATGTATAGCTGTCACACTGGCAGATTTCGCTGCATTGTTTTAAATTTTTGATAACTGTTTATCATGCGAAAACAGCAGGTGAGAGTTCTTAAATTTTTGTAAAAGGTTTTACATTTCAACATTTATATCTCCAAGGTTTGTTTAATAAACGCACTTGTTGGTAAGGCTCTATGGGTAGGGAAGTGTGTAGTATTTCTTTCTTAAAAAATGTATGATGGCACCATTAACCGGGGGGTTTGAACATCTATATGCAGCCCGTCTGGGCATACCAGATGCTTTAAGCACTGGTATTGGCAACATAGATAAAATGACCTCAAGGGGAGGGGTGCGATCAGGACTGTTTATTACAATAAGGCTGTTATTATTATTATTATTATTGTCATTATTAATATTGTTATAATAACTATTATTATCATTATTATGTACAACGCCATTGAATATATCATTGTATAAAAATAGGCGTTTAATCAAATTATTCAGTTTTTATATTTTAAAAACAAATATTTGATATTTTAAAATGACCATCTAAAAATATCCAAAACAAAACAGAAATCTTTTTGGAATCGTCTGTTTCAAAAATTCCCATAGGTTTATGACTTCAATGAAGTAGATTTATAGCGTAAGATAAGGCTGCTTATAACCCTTTTGTTTTTTAGTAATTTCAAACAATTGAGTGAAAGAGAATCAAATCATATTCATTATGAATTTACAAAAAGAAAGAAAGAAAGAAAGAAAAACGTATCAAAAATTTATTTGAAAATTATTAAAAATTCCATAATGTATTGCATTCAAAGAATAGGGCTGGGACGATTTCAAAATTTTGAAACCGGTTAATCTTTTGTTTGAAATCGAATCGAACCGGTTAATCTGCCGCCATATTGAAAATGCTGTTTTCTTTCCTGACGACCGTATCAACGTACTTCCAACAGCTGACTTCATTAGAAACTTAACGACTTTATCGTTTGCAAGCAGTGTGACAATTTTATAAGTCATATTTTGGTGTACTTTATTTTGAATATATCACGACATGCAAATCCGAGGCTATTGATGTGTTTTTACGGAAATATACTGTGGATCTCTGTGCTGGTCAAAGAAATGTATAAAGATAAAGTACGATTCGTAATTGTTTGAGAGCGATTACCGGTTTTGCAAAATTGAAATCGGTTTCACCTAGTAATCGAATCGGATCCGATTAACCGAGTAATCGTCCCAGTCGTATCAAAGAATGTGTTTGTCTAGATATAATCCTAAAAGAGAGACCCCGAGTCCCCGACTGAACAAATGATGAACGTCAAACAACATACTCATATCATTTCTCATTGTCAGAAGTAATAATTCCTATTATATACTTTCGACTTTCAGTAGATTTGTTTCAGGTACAGCATATACTTTACAAACAAATTCAACTTTCGTCAATATTCAATCAGAAATGACGTAATGATGACGTGACGACGTTTAATGCGTCAAAAAGTTCAACGTTTCAAACGACATTTCTGTCTTTAACTCTTATTTATCTTAAATTATTGTCAGTTTTAACTGATAAAACACTAGCAAAAGGAATATTTATGTAGTAAAAGGGACATTAAAACAGTACCTGGATTTTCAATGATGTATTCATAGTATCGAGCCGTATCACACTCGGCGCAAGCCTTCATGGGATTCAGACTTGGTTAACTTGATCCGCTCCAGCTAAATACAATATTGCAGATCATGGTACAATGTATACATACATCTGCATAATAACATTATACCAGACAATGTGTAACGAATGGCAGCTCAGTAGGGAGAGCGTTGGTCTACGGATCATGGGGTTGCGAGTTCGATCCTCGGGCGGGGCGTATGTTCTCCGTGACGATTTGATTAAAGACATTGTGTCTGAAATCATTCGTCCTCCACCTCTGATAATTCTTGTGGGGAAGTTGGTAGTTACTTGCGGAGAACAGGTTTGTACTGGTACAGAATCCAGGAACATTGGTTAGGCTAACTGCCCGCCGTTACATGACTGTAATAGTGTTGAAAAACGGCGTTAAACCCAAAACAAACAAAAGAAGCATTAGCTAAAGCCAAATGTTATGTACTCTTAGAAGTGTATACCTCAGTTAGGTAGATTTGCTTAAACTGATGCTTACTAGAAAGTTCGGGCATACTTTTTTTTTTAGCTCACCTGAGCAATGTTCAGGTGAGTTTTTCTGACCGCTCGATGTCCGGCGTCCGTCGTCTGTCTGCCGTCTGTCAACATTCAGCTTGTGTATGCGATAGAGGCTGTATTTTTCAATTAATCTTCATGAATTATGGTCAGAATGATAACCTTGATGAAATCTAGGTCGAGTTAGAAAATTGGTCATCAAGGGTCAAAAACTAGGTCACTAGGTCAAATAAAACAAAACCTTGTGTATGCGATAGAGGCTGTATTTTTCGATTAATCTTCATGAATTTTGGTCAGAATGATAACCTTGATGAAATTAAGGCCGAATTTGAAAAGGGATCCTCTGGGGCCAAAAACTAGGTCACTAGGTCAAATCAAAGAAAAACCTCGTGTATGCTATAGAGGCTGTATTTTTCAATTAATCTTCATGAATTTTGGTCAGAATGATAACCTTGATGAAATCGAGGTCAAGTTCGAATATGGGTTATCTGGGGTCAAAAGGTAGGTCACTAGGTCAAATCAAAGAAAAAGCCTGTATATGCGATAGAGGCTGTATTTTTCAATTGATCTTCCTGAATTTAAGTCGAAATGATAACCTTAATGAAATCTAGGCGGAATTTGAAAACGGGTCATGTGGGGTCAAAAATTAGGTCACTAGGTCAAATCAAAGAAAAACCTTGTGTATGCGATAGAGGCTGTATTTTTCAATTGATCTTCATGAAATTTGGTCAGAATGATAGCCTTGATGAAATCTAGGTCAAGTACGAATATGGGTCATCTGGGGTCAAAAACTAGGTCATTAGGTCAAATCAAAGAAAATACTTATTTATACCCAAGATTTTTGCTCCAATTTTAATGATAATTGGTCAGAATATTTTTTCCATGAAATCACTAGGTCAAACATGTTTACACTGTTATGGCGTGTTATAGTGTGTTTCTCAGGTGAGCGACCTAGGGCCATCTTGGCCCTCTTGTTTTACATATTTATAACATTGGATATATTTATAACATTGGATAAACAAATAGTTGGTTTTATTTCTGTGCATTATATAGAACAGACTTTCACTTGTTAATGCGATTTATTAAATTTTTTGTTAGGTTCGAATGAGATTTAATCATCAAAAGGGTGGCCAATCTACGTGACTTTTCGGTATGGGAAACACGTGAAAATTCATTTGATTCATGTAAAATTTTTGCATATGTTTTTTTATGTCTTGACTGATTTTATGAGAAGAAAAAGCATCGAAGACAGAAAAAAAACGAGAGCTTTCATGGCACAAAACGTCTGCCATGCATTATCAATGCTTCCTTCGAATAATATGCACGTTACCTACAGTACACAGTTGGTCGATTTGGGCGAAGTGTTTGTGAAATGTTATGAGAATGACTGGCTGATGATTGGTATAGAAGAAAGCACTCGTTTTCCTGGCTTCGACACTCTTTAAATGTTATCTGAATCGAGATACGATATTGAAATGTCACGTGGGATAGTATCATAGTCATCCTGGTCAAGGTGCGAATCAATCTGACTAAAGTACTTGATCTTCTAAACGAAGATCTGAGAACGACCCATTCACATTCGTCTTCTGTATATTTTAGATTTCCAATATTGCTATTTTTATTTTCGCAAATCTGTTTTGATTTGAACAATCATACGACTTGTTCGAATGTGAAAGAGTAAGAAAAATATGCAGTCAATCTAGGGCTCGAACCCAGGACCCCTCGTTTACAGAGCTAGTGGCCTACCGACTGAGTTAACCGGCTATCTGACACATAACGACATAAGATTTGAAAATGTAAAAAGTCAAGGCTAACTAAGATTTGCAAAATGTTGTAAGTTAATCTCCGATTGGCTAGCGGAAGGCTCGTCAGAACGAGGCCATCAATAGCTCGTTCTCAGATCCTAAGAGATGTACTTTAGTCAGATTGGGTGCGAATCATCTTCCAGAGTCGTGTTGGTATTACCACATCAATTTGGCCAGTTTGAGCTGAATACTGTTACACATATTACTCCATGAGTCGATGAGTTATATTCACTAAACAGATATTTAAATTCCATTGTAAAAAAATTAAAACATACGTGAAGAAATTTCTATTATTGTTTTTTGGTCGTAAACACGCATTCTCGCTTACAATGTCATCTGTTCATTGTATTTCATTAGCCTATTCAATTTGTTTTTTTTTTTCGTATTTTTAAACAAAACATCTTACTCAGTTGAAACATGATGTCGGACGTAAATCCTGTTACTTTTGTCATTGCCTCTAAAATGTTTTGTGCGTAAAAAGATCACGTGCAACAGCCGCCGAGGTGCATGTTCGGGCGCGTAGTTTCCTTAACGCAGGGTATCCGGGGGACGACTACAGATATGTTTATAAACAACGGCACAAAGAGGGCTGTCACAGCCCCACTCGTAAAATCCCTAAAAGATTCACATCTATTATAGGTTGTAGACCTAACTGTACCATATCGTGCTCATTTGTATCGTGCAGTGCCAGATATTTTGGGAAATTGTACAAAAGCTTCTATTGTCAGATAATCAAGGCCTTCAAGTAGCATTTCGTCTAATTTATCACTGTGAGTATAGATGATTTGGAATTGAACCACGAGAGCGTTAGCCTGAGTGGTTAAAGATCCAAGCAGCTTAATGAAGGAACCGTAGTCAGTCAGACGATAAACCAAAAGAAGGCCTTAATTATTTTCATTCTAACATTCATGCTCATTAAAAAAATAATGATAAAACTAATGCTGATTTTTATTCTTCAGTGTAGAAATTCACCCGACATCACGCGGCAAATTGACAGCATAATGTTTCCTCATCGGTCAGTCCTGAACCGTTGTTTATCGCAGAATATACAACGCTTGTTTTAATTCTCTGTTTAACTGACAAAAAATCGATCTTTGTTAGAGTGTTTGTTTTTTCAAAATCTCTTTCTCTTAAGTTCTTTTTTTTTCAGATAATTATCTTTTTTTTTCTAATTTGAATATTCAAGTTTGTAGAATACACTTTTTTATATCACACGAAACACACGTTCTGTATATGTTTTTATTGTAGTACGTAAATTGTACTCAAGTTGCATGTAGTCAGTTTAAAGTCGTACTCAGAAGTTAGCTGCGCCGACTGTCGTTGTACTTACGTCGCCATAGTTTACGCCCCCTTGATGCACTCGTCCCAGAGTTACTCCATGGTAGGAAATGATGTACTCGGCTCGTGGTAATGTAATCACAGTGTACATTAACTTTGAATCTACTCTATATATTTCAGTTATTGCGAAGTGTTTTGTGACCTACTTTGTCACTTACGCGACCACGGGTAGTTCTCAAACACACAGAACTAAGAAACAACGCTTAGACGATCGAGTTGTTTCGGTTTCTAAGACAATACAATAAGCAGAATCGCCTCCACAAAAATGGCTGAAGCAGCACTGGGACAGGAAGAACAGGAGTATGACGTATTCCTGGTGCACAGTTCAGAGGACAATTATACCGCTCATCAAATCAACAAAGGACTCAAGCATGAAGGTTTCAATACATACGCCCATTATAAAGAGGGAGTGGAATTTCCTGCAGGCCGTCCAGTGTTTGACAATATCATACACGCTGTAAAACAATCAAAAATTATATTAATTTTACTGACCAAAAATGCGATGAAATCTCACTGGGTTACTTTTGAAGTGTTAATGGGACTAGAGAAATCGCACCGTGAAAATAAAATGTGTGTTCGATTGGTGTTCCAAGGTGTTTCGGAAACAGAGAGAAAAGAATTTAAGAAGGGTGCTTTTCATTGGATACCAGACGTTATTATAGATTTCAATAAAGATACATGGATGAAAGACTTAGCAGATAAACTCAGAGGTATTATTTTATTTGATATTTAAATATATGACATGCTATAGGAACAACTCAAATAGCCAGAGCCAGACATGGGGTAATCGATTAAAGTAATCATAATGATTAATAACCGATTAATATTTTTCATTAATCATCATTATTCATTAATCATACTTTTTTCTGATTAATGAGCCCAGAGCGTTGAAGAATATCACAAATGAGCCGCGCCGTGAGAAAACCAACATGGTGGCTTTGCGACTAGCATGGATCCAGACCAGCCTGCGCATCCGCGCAGTCTGGTCAGGATCCATGCTGTTCGCTAACAGTTTCTCTAATTGCAATAGGCTTTGAAAGCGAACAACATGGATTCTGACCATACTGCGCGGATGCGCAGGCTGGTCTGGATCCATGCTGGTCGCAAAGCCACTATGTTGGTATTCTCATGGCGCGGCTCATTTGTGATATGTCAGATAATCAAGGCCTTCAAGTAGCTGTTTGCTTTCAAAGCCTATTGCAATTAGAGAAACTGTTAGCGAAAAGCATGGATCCTGACCAGACTGCGCGGATGCAAACGCACTATGTTGGTTTTCTCATGGCGCGGCTCAAATAATGTTGCTGCCAAGTATCGTTATAGTGTATCAGAGGTGAGATGGAAGGGAGATGAAATACTTGACGGATACGTGACGTATGAATCTTCCACAAAATGAATATTTATAATGTTCTATGGATTTATGAGTGCTGCACCTGTTCATCAAAAAAGGCACCGCAAACTGCAACATATAAATAAACCAAATTTTGAATATTTGATCAGTCCTATGTTAAACATTGTTATAATAATTGCAGATTTACAGCAAAGAAACTTCGAAAAAAATCACACGTCGATAACGTTGACGTCGGCAATTCATGAAAAAAAACAACATTGAGAAAACTTCATATTTACCAAATTAATATGAAAGAAACGCTGTATATTGCTCGGTTTGGTATTGATTGCCTGTAAACATTTAAAGGTCTTCATAACTTGTATTTATATTTGTTAATCTGTTTTCGTTTTATTGCAGAGGATGTTACCATGCACGAATTGCTGCCCGCTGGAAATGTTGCACATGGTCTTGTGTTTAACTATTACATAGGCTTCCTGGCATACGTCCTTCCTGGTAAATATAATCAAGTACATATTTAAAAATATTTTTGAAGCAAGACTATGGCATGTCAGACGTTGCTAAATTATATATGTATGTTATTATTAATGTATGTTTGTTATTGCTATTCAATGTCTTGTCATTCATATTCTAAAAGTCATTATTGTTGTTCTATATTTCGTTATTCTTATTGTATGTTTAATATTGTTATTCAGTGTCGTGTCATTCATATTCTAAGTCTTACCATTGTTATTCTATATGTCGTTATTCTTATTGTATGTTCGATATTCTGGTTACCCGTTTCCAGAAGAGTTGAACAAATTACTCTTTGTCATGTTTTTAAAATAAAAAATGGTCAATCCCCTGATTACATGGGTCATCATATCGTTAAACAGGATTCTGTTCACGCATACCAAACTAGATCTAGCCAAAATGGGTCATTTGAGCCACCGAAGGTTAAAGGTTTTGGTCTAAAGTCTTTTTCCTACTTGGGCTGCAAGTTATGGAACATGCTGCCTCCCCACATAAGACAATTGCCCAACATATCTAGTTTTAAAAGGGCGGTAAAGGACCCCTTTCTTAACGATAAGCTTCGTTACTGAACTTATGTGTTCTTTCTGTTATCTAGTCCCTGGTTGTAATGCATTTTTTTAAGAAATTATATTTTTACAATGTACTGTGATATTGATGTGATATTGGTGTCTGTTTATTCATCTGTCTTTCGTTTAATTATGAATCATAAATTGATTAGTTTGAGCAATTATAATTACATATGCATAACATATACGTTATTTTATAATAAATGAACTCAGTATTTTTTTATATATATTCATGTTAATGTTTCATGCCTCTCTATGTCAGACCATTGGTACCAAGGACCACAATGGAAATAAGAGATTTTTTTTCTCTTTCTTGTGTCATCCTTGATATTGATGTGACTGACATAGTTCATAACACATTACTTCATATGACAACTTTTATATGTGATTATAAATTTTATTATATGCATGTATTGTAACTATGTTATGTTTGCTCAATTATCGAAATAAATCTATCTATCAATCTATCTATTCTTATATACAATAACAATGGTAAGACTTAGAATATGAATTTCCACTAAATAAGTACAAACATGGGTTTAACAACGTTCACATACAGTTTTTCAAATTGATAAACGAATAGATAAACTGATTTAATCTGAATCACTAAAATGTTGATTTGGTGAAAACGATGTATAGCGATATTAGGGAACGAATTTACTTGCAGCCACGGAAGAGACAGTTGAAAAATGTGAATATAGCAGACAAGGTAATTTCTCAAAGAAATTTTTCATCATAATACCCGAGTCATGTAAAATCAGTCCAATAGAAGGTCGGCATGGCGAATATACCATAGAAAAGATGGAGAAACCTTTAGACATGGATGCGTCACACGGAGACAAGAAAAGAAAGTACAATCCTTCTGTGTATAGGATATCAAAGGATAATTTCGAAGAGGTAAGTTAAACGAAAGTTACATTCAGAGTATATGTCTTTAAGTCACAAATATATTTTGAAGCAGTAAAAACGAAGTCTTAAAAATGAACTCATATATATGGCAGTGACCTTACTTAGAACAAAACGAGTCCTTGTAGGCCTAACTAATAAAAAGGAACCAGCGTGGGAACCATCTGGTCGCGTAATGGCTGCCAGGTATTTGAACTTGGCATGGCCAGAGAGGTCTAAATTAAAGCTTGTTTCTGTTTAAATTTCCTTGTGGGTGTATTTTTGACATTTTGGTAGACAAAATGGGAGAGGAGGTTGCATTTTTGTGAAGTGGAACTCAATTTTAGTATGAGTAGTACTTCCAGGTCACAGCAGTGTGATTTTGATGTGATTTTACAGTCATCATATGTGACAAGAGAAATCTCTCTCACAAGATATATGACCCCTACTTTTCTCTACATTGTATGTCTAAATTCTAAGTTTTATTATAACTCTTTAAAATAAAAGGAAGGAATTGTTCTCTAAAATGGGTCTAGCTATGTTTGGTAGCTCATTAAAAATGCCAGTTTTATATAGAATATATAGGGATTACTATTAAAGCTATTGTGACCTTTAGAAGTGCTACCTAATGTTGCCTTTTATGTTCTTTTCAGTCATATTTCTTCACAGCAGACATCCCATTTATTTTGGCTACAATGTCCAAGATGAACGAGATGGGGTTTGTGGAGATTGACCTTCACATTCAGATGGTTCGATTCAAAATGACACTGATGGAACTGGTGCAACATCGTGAGAACTTGGAATGCAGAGATACAGCGAACTTCATTGCTTATAAAGGTTAATGTTTATGTGCTGTCTTTGAAAAGAAATTAATTGGTGCACTTCTCCTGAAGAAAATAATTTTACTTATTTTCCAGTATGAATCAAAACAGTATTTGCTTATTTTATAAATGAAATTTACCCATGGAAGTTAATGATTTTTCTGTATGTTTATAGTTTTTTTTATTTATTTGCTTACGTTTTAGATGAGGAGGAATCGCCTGCACAAAAAATTTGGGATTCTGTCGTCCATGAATTTAAAGCCAGACCTGCTGTAAGTATTTTCGACGAATTGTAATCTTTGTCTGTGGCACCAAAAAAGGTCACTATTCTGTGTGTAAAAGCGATTGCACTTTTATATATGTGTATAGTTGCAGCTGTTTTTCCTTTTCTTTTGCATTTCTAAATGTGCAGTTATAGGAATATCATAATATTTGTCAGCCTGCATCATATGGTATAAATATACGGTTTTGACGTCAGTGCAAGTTGTATACTGCCAAACTTACTATCATTTGTTTGAGAAAGGAATGTGAGTTGCATGGACTTTTCGCGTCTTCATCGGTTGGTTCAACCGAAGAGATATATCTGCAATTAACAATATAGGACTAATATTATGAACATGAAAATAATGTAAGTCCATTATATTCTTTTGGCAGAAAGACACCACAAAGACAGTTGCAAGAAAAAAGGCACAGATAATTCAAAAAGTAAGTACCGGTACACTTCAAAGCATAAATAAGTGTGAAAGCAGAATTACTTTTATACATAATTATAATTAATGTGCATTTATTTGCATAAATGACACGTTTGACTGAAAGCAGCATTGCCTTTTCATTGCAATTTAAGTGTTGAAAATTTAATGTATATGATATTTGCATAAATGAAATTGAGTGGAAAGATAATTGCTTTAATATTTTAAATAATAAATGCACCTCTGTTTAAATGTATTGTTAATGAAATATGCAATTTACATTTTACAGACAAGATCGTAAACGTTCTTAGAAATTATATCCAACCCGAATAAACATAATGTTAACATTTTGATAAATGGAAGATATAGTATCAGTACTTTAGAGTTGTTAAGGTAGGCGTCCACTCCGGTCTTCAGTATATAGACTATAAAAATTTTTCATTTGGCTGTAGTTCTTGCTGGAATATAATCCGACATGAGAATAAATGCTCAATCTATTCCGATATAGATACTTACTTTAGCATACAAGTAGTTATATCCATAAGAAATATTACTTTCTTTTCAACACATTTTTGTAGTACTTAGTAAATTGTCATAATTATTTGACAGGGCATATGATACGATTAATACACAAGACATTCTACAACCCTTTTTTGTAGAAGCAAGTGAAAACACTGGAAAAATACCATTGTATTGCTTAAACGTTTTCAGTTATTTGTTTTGAAATATTCTAGGGGGAGGAAATTACGGCAACGATCACGCATTTGACAGACCACCAGGCAGATCATGATACTGCTGCTGAGGTCGAAAACTTTTTGTCACAAAAGAATGTTCTGTTTACCAATGGTGAGGGTAAAATGAACTTCGAAGTGCTGAAAGATGCTAGATGGAATATTTTTATTTTGTCGGATGCTGCGATAGCAGACAACTTTATGAAGGCACAGTTTCAAGCAGCTCTGGAATGTAGCATTTCTGATAATGAAGTGCAGGTATTGCTCCAATACTTTTTAATGGAACTTTAACAATAACTTTTTTGTCTAACAAGTGTTTATTAAACCAGACATTTTCCTTGCACAGCAAGAGTCTCTATATATATAGAAATTCGACGAAGTAAATTTATTTATTTATCTATTCATTTATTTATTTATTAAAAGAAAACAAAATGGTTCTGAGAAATCAATCAAAATAAATAAACGTGAAATTTGTAAAAGTTACTTACCGGATTGTTTTCTAGGTTATTCCAATTCTTGCGGAATGTTCTGATATCAAAATGATGCCAGATATTTTCAAATGGACAACACTTCTAAAGAGAGATGAACCGGGCTACTTAGATAAACTGTGGACGGCTATGCAAGGTATAAGATATATGATTGTTTCTGTTGCAAATTAATATTTGCATTAAATTTTATAACAACATATTATGCCATCGCAAATTTAACGTCAGAAAAACAGGACTTTCCATAAATTGAAAAGCCTTATCCCTGAAAAAACTTTTTTTCAATCAGAAGATCATTTTCATATTTTCCGTTTTATTGTTTCATTTTACTATATCATTGTTTTCATTTCACCGTTTACGTAGAATTAATAAACACGAGTTCGTAGTTTTATGTGTAGGCCTATATAAGGATTGAATGGAAATTATAGGTTCTTACATCAGTTTTATACCTAAATGGTTGAATAGAAAACATGGATATTGGATATTGAAACTACGTATTATATTATAGTAAACATCTGAACACTTTTTTTTAATTCTTTCACATGTTTTCATGATAATCTTTCATGACTGCTACTTTGTAACAGTTTTATTTGTCAATAATGTGATTATCTTTTAAAGAAAGTAGGAAGATGCTAGAATTATTGTCATCAGGGAAAGTATATGAAGGCCTTGCATACGCTTACTTCATCAACTACATGCCTTATACTCTTACATACAGGACACCAGAGGGTAGAGGTATGTTGCATACGGTGTTAAATACGTAGTGTCATTGTTCAAACAGGGTGCTCCCTAATAGCGACAAGAACAGTAGTTTTATGTTAGAATTCCAGTTAATGAATTTCAGTTTGTGTATAATTATAAATGGCTTGATTTCATATTAGAAGAGACAATGAACCGAATAATTTAGGAGATGCAATACTAACATTAGGAGAACATGCATAATCCAGACATCTCAGATGCTTAGTAAGACGATAAAGTGTTTTTGAGTGCTTTTCATCCATTTGATAAACGACATTGTGTCTGAAATCATTAGTCCTCCACCTCTGATTCATGTGGGGAAGTTGGCAGTTACTTGCGGAGAACAGGTTTGTACTGGTACAGAATCCAGGAAAACTGGTTAGGTTAACTGTCCGCCGTTACATGACTGAAATACTGTTGAAAAACGGCGTTAAACCGAAAACAAACAAACAAAACAAAACAATCATCCAATCGATACGTTTGTGTAATTTTTCTTTTACCCGTGATCCCATTTAGGATCACCTACGCTAACAGTCAGCCGTTCTTACAGAATAATAAAGCTTTACCCGCAAACTTGCAACATTACTTGTGTTTTCAAATGAATTAAATCGCGCAATAGATTTACGATGTTTTGTTTGGAATGCTTCTGTTTTCAGACTTCAAAGAAAGATTTATTGATGCCAAGGAAAAGTACAATATTAAAGACCCATGTGTAGCCAGGGTTTACGTCATTGTACCGAAGTCTTGTTCTTTTCCGCCACCAGGATCAAACTTTAAAAAAGAAGAGCATCTTGGTCCACTCGAACCTGTTGTTCTTGGTTTCAGGAAATATTTTCTACAACTGTACAGACTGACCATGTCAAGTGGAGAGGTATAAGTTTATGTTGATTTATTCACATTTTCAAAATGTACAGACCCTTTTCTTCTGTACAGTAATTCTTTCGTTTCTTTTGAAGATTCCAGGTGTACCTCCTGACATGATTTAAGGCACATGCGGGTAGAACTACCGACCGTCCGTAAGCCAGCTGGATGACTTCATGAAAGAATTCTACACTCCAAATAAACTCAAACGCACAGCGATGAGGGGCAAGTGATTCGAACCCAGTGACCTTATGTTAAATAACCACTCGGCCGCGGAGGCACCTTGTTTCTTTGAAGATTGCAACTGATATAGATATATATTTAACACATGTTTGAAGAATATTACATTTGTGACTTTCCACATTGAATTTATTAAACTCGTTTAATAAATTCAATATGAAAAGACACTCATGTAATATTCTCTATATAAACTCTATGTCTACTCCACTTTCAAGTTGTCACTTTGTAAATACAATATTTTCTAAATATATGTACAAGCTAAAAATGAACTTATGTCAAATATAAAATAGTAAAAGTGGAAACTCCACATGTCGCGCAACACGACATAATGTTGCAGGCTCTGTTTGATAGAGCCTATTGATGGACGGTAGTGAAAATGCATGGTACTGCCCAAGCACTCTTTCCACGGGTTGAGCAGAAGTCAAACTATGGAATATATTATTTTTGCCGGCACATGTATGTTTATGTTTGGCATTCATAAGTAACAAATTAAATAAGATAATATGCATGAAAAGTCAAACACGAAATTAAAACATTTGTATTTGGCAGGGTACTCTTTATCTTTAGTACACTTAATTTCCTTTTTTTACCTTCTTTGAAATGCTACCATATCTTTGTTATATGAGCCTCACCCTGAAAAAACCAACATAGTGCATTTGCGACCAGCATGGATCCAGACCAGCGCAGTCTGGTCAGGATCCATATTGTTTGCTATTGCAGTAGGGTTATGGATCCTGACCAGACTGCGTGGATGCGCAGGCTTGTCTGGATCCAACCTGGTCGTGAACGCACTATGTTGGATTCTCATGGTGCGGCTTAATTATGTTTTATGCCTTTTCTCCTTTTCACTCGACAGAAAGTGTGTTATGCGAGAGAATATGCTACACCCGCCGTTGCTCTACATGACATGGCTCAGCTACCATTTGCTGGCCTGAGTAAAGAAGCTATGAATGAACAAGCAGAAAAATTTTCAAACTTTTCAGAAGAAATAATGAGAAACCCAATATTCAATGAAAAGATTGGAGATGTACGTGATAAATGTGAAATGGTTTATTTTGATGGTACGTAAAATTTAAAGTATTATCTTTTTGTTTATTAGTTCAGGGTAAGCTATTAGTATTAGGTAGATGGTACGTCGTCCGTCGTCCTGCGGTTTTTACCTGAAACTACTGGTCAGATTTAAACCAAATTTGGCCAACAGCTTTCTGACATAGACTGCCATAAAGTTTGGCCAAATAGTTTAGGCTGCCAGAGCTGAAAATAGAAAAACCTTTAGACGACTTCTTCTCATGAACCGCTTGGTAGATTTTCATCAAACTTCATTATAAGATTCTTTCCAAAGTTGTTCAAATGAGGGCACGTACACCCGTTTAGGGTCCTCTAGCTCAAAATAGAAATAACTTAAATGACTTCTCCTAATGAACTTTTGAATAAATCGTCATCAAACTTGGTCAGTAGTATCACTATGAGGTCCTCTCCCAATTTCCGTTCAAATGGCGACAGTCGGGTGGTGATGAGGTGATATGAGGAATGCATCAATCCACTTGCACCCCCCCAACCCACCCCTTCGATGCCCGCACAAACACAAACAAAAATCTTTACATTTAACTTCTTCCTCCTGATCTAGAACTGTGTTTGTATTTTGCTGCATTGCTACTTATTTCTGATTTATTGTCTTAAAAACTGAAATAGTTACAGCTTTGAAAATTGACACATTTTTTACCATAAGGTGATATTTATCATTAGGCCAAGAACCCTAACTTTCACATGCATTTTGTTGGAAAGATGGCCCTTTTTATATTTAGAGAATTGGAATTTCTTCATATTTTTAGCTAACAGGAACTTTGTTCAGGTGGAGCTGTTAGTACAGGCGGATGATCCAGCGTCCGTCGTCCATCGTCCTATTTTATCAGTTTTACCTGTGAGACTTCTGGTTAGATTTACACCAGACTCGATCAGTAGCGTCCTGGCTTGGATTCTACAAGTAGAAAAAAAAACCATTCCTTTAAACTTTTTTTTTCTCATAAAGCACGTGATGGATCTTCATCAAACATGATTTGTAGCATCATGATCAGATCCTCAACCAATTTTGTTCAATTATGGGCACTTGGCTCCTTTTAGGGGTTGCTTAAATATAAATATCTTCAAGTTTAACTGATTTCATCTTATGAAATACTTGATGTGTCTTCGTCCAACTTGGTCTGGAACATAATTATAAGGTCCTCTACCAAGTTTGCTAAATGGGGGTACTTGGTCCCTTTTAGGGACCACTATAGATAGTTAAAATTAGAAAAAAAACTTAAAACGAATTCTTCTCATGAACAACTGGATGGATCTTCATCAAACTTGGTGTGTAGCATCATCGTAAGGTCTCCTGCCAATTTTGTTCAAGTGGACACTTACCCCCATGTAGGGGACACTATAACTAAAATAAAAATATTTTAAATGAATGTTTCTCAAGACCCGATCAATGATTCTTTATCAAACTTGGTTTGTAGCATAACTGTAAGGCCCTCGCCCATATATTTTCAGGTTGGAATGTTTTGCCCTTTTTGGGACCGCTAAGGTTGAAAATGGGAAAAAATAATTAAATAACATCTTCTCATGAAACAGTGATCTCTTAAACCTGTTCAAATGATAGCCCTTGACCCCTTTTATGGGCTACTTGAGCTTTTCGAAAAACCTCTCATGAATAGTTTTATGGATCTTTATCAAACTTTGTCTGTAGTGGCATTGTAAGGTCCTCTTCGAAATTTGTTCAAATGGTTCTGCTTGGCCCCTTTAAGGGGACACCAGAGCTAAAAATAGAAAGAAAAATAACTTCTGATCTTGAAGTTTGTTCTGATGGTAACTAATAGGCCGTCGCAGCCAAATACGTTTGATAAGTTTTATTGTAATGAACATGTTAAAGGATGTTCACCAAACTTGGTCAGAAGCAAGATCAGGTGGTCAAGATCACCATGAGTCCATTTTGGCCTTTTGTTATCTTTAGGTCCGCATTTCTTGGATACTAAGATTATTGCTTTGAAACCTTGTCACTTGTATATCATAATATGATGTGTTTTTTAGTTTTAGTTTTCTAAATATTGTAAATGAATGTATAGTGTTGGAAATATTACGTCATGGGAAAGTTAAAAAATTGTTGTTGTTTTTTTTTTCAGATGAAAAAATGGGCAAGGAAGGTGTAACCGATGAACTGGAAAAACGACTAATTAAATGTTTACAGAAGGGCAACTACGTTTGAAGCTTTAACACCAAATGATTTATTCTATGCTCTTAAGGCTTTAGGGAACTTCAAGACAAAATGAGAAATTGCAAAGTTTTGTTAAGGCATCTGTAGTGATAAGAATACAAGTTTGTAGTAAACTTGAAATTCACATTGGTAATAATACACACGTTAATGTGATTGGGTTTTGTTTTACAGATTAGCGACACATATTTTTATCATTATTTTATTTGTATCGACAGCATTTTAATACGGACGAGATCTGAAACGAAGCAAAAAACGAGTGCGTTGCAAAACTGCATACCGGTTGGACTATGTAATGGATCACTCAGTTTGAAAAGTCTTCATTTATTTCCATTTGGTCGGTTACTTCTTGTAAGAATCTAAATTACCATATCGTGGCTAAAGTTGGAGTTTACAGTACTGAAAAGTAGAAGAATAAAAGATAAACATCTGAGGAATTACGATTTCCACCATCGCGATTACTGTAGTAGATATTTTATGCTCCCCTTTGAAGAAGGAGGGGTATTTTGTTTTGAAGATGTCGGTCGGTCGGTCGGAATGTAGACCAATCCGTTTCCGGATGATTACTCAAGAAAGCTTGGGCCTAAGATCATGAAAGTTGATAGAGATGTTGGTCATCACCAGCAGATGACCCCTATTGCTTTTGAGATCAGTATGTCAAAGGTCAAGGTCACAGTTAAACGGTTTCCGGATGATAACTCAAGAACGCTAGGGCCTAGGACCACCAAGGATGATAGGGAGATTGGTCATTACCAGCAGATGACCCTTATTGATTTTGAGGTTAGTAGGTCAAAGTTCAAGGTTACGGTGACCCGGAACAGTTAAAGGGTTTCCGGATGATAATTCAAGAATGCTTGTGCCTAGGATCGTGAAAGTTGATAAGGAGGTCGGTCATCACCAGCAGATGGGTTCTTATTGAATTTGAGGTCATTAAGTCAAAGTTCAAGGTCACATTGGCCAGGAACAATTAAAGATTTCCGGACGATAACTGAAGAATGTTTGGGCCAATGATCATAAAAGTTGATAGAGAGGTTAATCATGACCAGCAGATGACCCTATTAATTTTGAGGTCAGTAGGTCAAAGGTCAAGGTTACAGTGACCCGGAACAGTTAAACCCTTTCCGGACGATAACTTGAGAATGCTTAGGCCTATGATCACGAAACTTAATAGGGTGGTTGGTTATGGCCAGCAGATGACCCTGTTGAATATGAGGTCAATAGGTCAAAGGTCAAGGACACATTGACCCAGAACAGTAGAACTTTGGTTTGCAATGAGCAAATAATTTCAGTTTCTTGTGCAATAAATGAGTTATCAAGGGTGGGGGTGGGTATTTCGTGTTCTACGAGCTCTTGTTTTCATGAAGCTTATTGCACAGATAAATGACAATATAAGGAGCAAGAGGGCAAGTTAATCTTGTAATGACCTTAAAAACTTGAGACTTGTTTCTGTAAACTTACATACATGTTAGACACTATGTAGAACATGAACGTTATTATATTTTGCTCCGTCTGTTTTTCTGTCCTTCACTCGGTCACAAATGGTAGATTCTATCATAACATATTTGTTCAGGAAACCTGCGACATAGAAACAAGACAACATGGAGAAATGCACATTATTGCATTTCTGTCTATGTCTACTGTTTGTCCTGTCCGTTCATCAGATGCAAAATAAAGATGATGTATTAACTTTTAAAGTACAAGATATTTTTCCATGAAACCTGGTTATCAACTGCAGGTTGTTTTGGAAACTTGCAAGCTCTTTACTTCGTTTCAGTATAAAATATATCTTGTAATAGCCTTGTCTTAACTATAGTTTCGCTAAACAGTACACAGTCACTTAAAAAACGGCAATACCGTGTCTTATTGTTTTATTGGCAAGCGTTGCTTATTTTTATTTCTAAACGTAACTTCCGGTTATTGAATTGACACCCTGTATTTATGGTGCATGCTTCTGGTTGCTGGCATGAGTTACACGATTTTGCCCGAATCAGCTCTGTTACTATTTATTGTAAGATAAAGAGTAATGAATAGTGTACTCATCACTTTCTGGAATAAGACTTCGTGATGAGAGGTACGCGCAAATGTATGATACTGGCTTCTATTCCTTTCGCGAAAATATGGGAGCTTGCGGGTATTTCATCTTGTAAGTATTGATGCACATGCATATTGATTAATGTAGAAAACGTAATTTTGTTTGAAATTATGACATTTAAGGTTGATTTTCTTTCGACTGTGAAATGTGTAGTTGTGTCAAAATACGGATTAGGATTATGTTTTTTATCTGTTCAGTGACCCGGACTAAGTGTATGAGAATAAATGCATTCTGTGATTGGGATTTTGTCTTGAAAATGATTAATTGTCGACTGGTGGTATCACTGTAATACTTGTAGTATTAGAATATGGTTCATACCGTTAACAATAGGGAGAAGTTGGTCGGACTTTTAATGATGTTTAACGGTTTGCTTTGTCCGTTTCAAAGGCCTGCGTGTAAGATTTGATAGGATTGTTGTTATATACACTATCATTTCTATGCTCGTCGGATCATACCGTTTGTTATCATTACATTTGTAAAGGGTTGACATGACATGAAGCAGGTAGTTTTTATTTACAATGTCTTGTAGCTTTGGAACATCTCTGTACAATTAACCGGTTCAAACTCTCCAGCACTAGCCGCTGCAGTGCTGTGCCCCTCCTTTGATTGTTTGTTTTGATATTGTTTTCGTTGTGTTACTCTATGTATTTTTTGTAAATGTCAATACACTAGTGTAGTGTAGAATTTGTTTTTGGGACGTTATTCTTATTGGATATTTATCATTGTTTTTGTGTGTTTTGAACGAACAACAACAACACATAGATTGTAACAATTTCGCGAAGTTTTAATGTAAAACATTATTTTGTTTTTGTTTGGGTCGTTTTGCATTGCATTGATTTGACTTGGCAATGAACTTATCACGGTACGAATTAGTGAATGTTATTTTCATTGTTATTGTTAAAGTTGACTGCGGCTTATGAATGTCTATTTCAACATTTTTACGTATACGTTATGATATGTCGGCTGTTCTGCGTATTATCATTTTGTTTTGTAATTAACTGATTAAAGTATGACTCTTTCATTTTCGAGATTAAAGTCCATGAAAAACAAATAAATACTTGATCTAATAAACAGGAAATGCACAATGATATGTATATTCAGCATAAAAACATTTGTTATGTTAACAGTTTATTAATATAGAGAGTGTAGTAAAATTTGAGAATTTCTCTAGTTATCTTTACATTCCTTTTAGGCCCTAACCTTACAATACATACGCAACAAGATTTACGTATGTCTTGAATGCTATCACATAATTATGTTTAGCCTCTCATGTGCATGTCATTTATTTCCATGCCATTTATTTATTTGGTATTGGGACATATTATAACTGTTTTAGTAAAAACTGTGAAAAAGAAGATAATTGTGCTTTTGCCCCTTGGTTTACACATTTAACTACAATGCCATATTCTGATTTAGAAAAAAATATTCACAACCTTCCAGTAATGTTATAATGATAACACTTTAATTCCATAAAACTGTAAGTCAGTTGAAAAGTAAAACTCCATTATTATCCGAAGGTAGATTTAGCAGTAAATTGTTTATTGTTTGGTTTGTGATTTTGGTTTATCATTAAAATGATAAAAATGATCTTAATAATATTGTGTTATGTCGTATGTTATATGCATTTTACTTCCTTGATTCACTATACCACAACAAACACCAGGAATTCTGCACTAATGCGACATTTCTATAACAGTAAACATCCGGAAAACATTTCTATCAAGACAAATGAATAAAATTAATGCAACTTTATATCACATTTCTGTTAAAACAAGCATCAGGGATTTTGCACTGGTATAACATTTCTGTCAAAACATAAGTATTTTTTACATTAAAGCATTATGTCTACCACAACAGACATAGGAATTCTGCATTAATGCAATATGTCTACACAACAGATATGGGAATTCTGCATAATTGCAACAATTCTACCACAACAGACATAGGAATGCTCCAATAATGCAACTTTTCTACCACCCCAGACGTAGGAATTTTGCATTAGTGCAATATGTCTACCACATCAGACATAGCAATGCTGCATTAATGCAACATTTCTACACAACAGATATGGGAATTCTGCATTAATGCAACTTTTCTACCACATCAGACGTGGGAATTCTACATTAATGCAACATTCTACCACAGCAGACGTAGGAATTCTGCATTAATGCAACATGTCTACCACATTAATGCAACATGTCTACCACAGCAGACATAGAAATTCTGCATAAATGCAACATTCCTACCACAACATACATAGGATTCTGTATTAATTCAACATTTCTACCACAACAGATATGGGAATTCTGCATTAATGCTACATGTCTACACAACAAAAATAGGAATTCTGCATTAGTGGAACATGTCTACACAACAGATATGGGAATTCTGCATTAACGCAACAGGTATTAATGCAACATTTCTACCACAACAAATAATGTAGCAAATAGCATCCAGTAAAACTTTTTATGTTGTTAGAATATTGTATGAATAAACCAAAGTAACGTTTACTACTTACGTCAGTTTCTGCCTGCAGAAAATCTAAATTATACATTGTAGTTACCAATATCACGATTATCCCCGTATATCAATGCTAAATACACTGGGCACGTGAAAGAACAAAACGAACTGCTTTAGTTCATTTGTATCTCAAAGATTCTTCACTGAAATTTTAAGAACGCGACGACTGAAATGGAACGCGACTGAAATGTTACGAACGCGTAGATTTATTTAACACATTTCATGGAACGCATGAATTATTGAACGTTTGTTATTAGAATATTTAGCAAATAATCAAGGCCTTCGAGTTGTTTATCGTCTGATTTACCACGGCGGTTCAGAGTTCAGATGCGTAGGAATTGAACCACGTGGGCGTTAGCCCGAGTGGTTAAATACTGAAGCATCTGAACGATGAACCGTGGTAAATTAGACGATAAATAACAAGAAGGCCTTGATTGTTTTCATTCTGACATGCTCATTGATATATTTTAACAGATATTATACTGGATTTCGTTTACGCGAGGAGTAATGTATCGAACGTCATGCGGCAATATGACGTCATAATTGTCTTACCGGTCCGCGCGTCAACCGTTGTTTATCGCAGAATATATCGTCATGTCAGTGCAGTAACTCAATAAGTGCATATATATTATATAAGCACTTATTGAGTTATTGCGCTGACATGACGATATAGAGCTTGATTTTCTTCTTTGTTTAACTGGAAATCAAATCGAGCCAAGTTAGAATAAAAGGTAATTTATGACATAGGCATTGTATATCGGGTTTTCAGTCAAGATTTATCTGAACAAAGGAGATTGTTTTGATTAATAACAAATGCAAACGTTTAATGACGGTATAGTTTTTTTGTATATATATTTTGGCACAATATGTAAGTTAGCAACGTTATCATATTCCATTTTTACTGAAAAATCACAATGTAGATAGCAATCTAACATATCAATTAACTAATAAAAGTACACAACCAGCATTATGAAGCTCTTGGACAATCTGTGCCTGGTATGTGTAGCAGAATTTTGCTTTAGAGGCCCAACATAATTTAGCCACTCACCTATTTTGGTTACAACATAGAAATAGTCAATAAAGATGTTAAAATAGGTTACCCATCATTTGTCTTTAAGCAAGGTTAATCTTCTATTGCTTTCCATGGGGGGTGGGAGGAGGGGCAAATAAAAACAGCAATTTTGAGCAGTCGACCAAATAAATAAAAATGAAACGTCCAAAAGGATACATTTAGTTTTACTTTTTGTACACCATAGAAAAACGAAAGCTTGTAAGCTTAAATTGTATACACACTCACAACTGAACTATTTTGAACTGGTTCATCATCTCAGTATATTATTGTTTTCTTTATGTGTAGCTTGTTTGCATTATGACATTTTCAAAATCACCAAGGATATGTATTATCTAGTGTTTTTTTATGTATCTATTTTGTAGTAAAATAGACTTGTGGAAACATTTTTCATAATAAACTATACAGATACCATAGTTGGCATATCATAAGAACATTGCATAATGTTTATCATATAAACATGAAAAAAAACTGCTATTAAAATAGGGATATGCAATCACTACTTTAGGTCTGCATACATGAAATTGGCTGGAGATGAAAAGTCTTAAAATACAAGCATTGTCATACTAGAAAGCAAAAATTACGAATAGATAAATTTATTTTATGTTTTTCGGTGGTTTATCGAAATATAACGGTGAATTATATTCTGATAAACTCACTGGCCACTCAGTGAAAATTATCAAATCTGATACCCGGATTAACGTCAAAAAGTTTACCGAGCGTACTGAAAGCCGGAAACAATATGACGATGACGTCGTTAAAATGACGTCATCTTTGCGATGCTTCCTGATAAAATTTCCCGCAAATTTCGACATTTTATTGAAATAAACACAACAAAAGTAGAGTTTTAGACATAAAATAAACAGAAAAATTGTTGGTATCGATGTAATATCACTGTAATTTCACTCGTGAACACCAAAAGTTGTTATTTTCACTCGTGGCTGCGCCACTCGTGAAAATATCACTTTTGGTGCCCACTCGGTGAAATTATAACGTGATATTACACCGAAACCAACAATTATCCTCTATATTATGCACACTGGCTTTTGGAATATGATTCATATTATGCAGTAATTTAACCAACAATATCAATATTGTTGTAGCTTTGGTTAAGTTTCAGTGGCTTGAATATTGTTTTATATTTTGTCAGTGCCACCAATATTGTACGACAAGCCGAAACAATCTAAATTTTGGTTCAGCTAAAATGTGTACAAAATGACAACAACCTTATCAGCTGATGTTCAAACAACAGTTTTAGACAGAAGACTCTTCACTGAGACGGGACTTAGACTTAATAAGTTATGAGTCCGAAAAAAAAATTGATTACTGCATAATTAATGTTCCTCAGTGTCAAAGGCACATGTAACATATAGCGCCATATATAGCATATAGCTGTTTGTCCCATACATACTTCCAAAGGGTCTTCTTACAGATTTTGTTGGTATACTTCAAGTGGACATGAAAATATTGCTGGGAGTTTCATGTTTAATAGTTATCTTTTTATATCTTTTAATATTAAACAGCCTCAATTATTAGTCCCCTTCTGATTGAAAACCAGTTTCGGGGACTATAGGAATGCGCTTTTCCATCCGTCCATCCTTCCGTCTATCCGCAATTTCGTGTCCGGTCCATACCTCTGTCATCCATGAAGGAATTTTAATATTACTTGGCACAAATGTTTCCCATGATGAGACGATGTGTCATCCGCAAAACCCGGCCCCTAGCTTAAAGGTCAAGGTCACAATTTGAGGTCAAAGGTCAACAGGGCGTTTTACCTGTCCGGTCCATAACTCTGCCATCCATGAAGGGATTTTAATATTACTTGGCACAAATGTACCTCATAATAAGACGATTTGTCATGAACAACTTTCAGACCCCTATCTCAAAGTTCAAGGTCACACTTGGCAGTCAAATGTTAACATGGCATGAGCAGGGTCTGTTTCCTGTCCGGTCCATAACTCTGTCATCCATGAAGGGATTTTAATATTACTTGGCACAAATGTTCCACATGATGAGACGACTTGTCTTGCGTAAAACCCAGACCCCTAACTGAAAGGTAAAGGTAACAATTTGAGGTCAAATGCCAACAGAGCTTTTTTCCTGTTCGGTCCATAACTCTGCATCCATGAAGGGATTTTAATATTACTTGGCACAAATGTACCTCATAATAAGACGAGGTGTCATGCACAACTTTCAGACTCAAAGGTCAAGGTCACACGACAGTCAAATGTTAACATGGCATGAACAGGGTCTGTTTTGTGCCCGGTCCATAACTCTGCCATCCATGAAGGTATTTTAATATTACTTGGCACAAATGTTCCCCATAATGAGATAACGTGTCATGCGCAAACTCTGACCCCTAGCTTAAAGGTCAAGGACACAATCGGAGGTCAAAGGTCAATAGTTTTTTTTCGTGTCCGGTCCAGAACTCTGACATCCATCAAGGGATTCTAATATTACTTGGCATAAAATTTCCTAATGATGAAACGACTTGTCATGCGCAACACCCAGAACCCTAGCTTAAAGGTCAAGGTCACACTTGGAGATCAAAGATTAATGGGACATTTTTCCTGTCGGGTGTATAACTTTGTCATGCAAAACAGGATTTGAATATTACTTGGCACAAATGTTCACCACTATGAGAGGGAGTGTCATGCACAAGAACCTGCTCCCTACGTCAAAGGTCAATGTCACACACAGATGCCAAAGGTCAGATACAAAAATGACTGTCTGGAACAATTCTTCTTCGTGCATGGAGGGATTTTGATGTAACTTGGCATAAATGTTCACTATCATGAGACAGATTGTTGTGCGCAAGAACCAGGTCCCTAGGTCTAAGGTCAAGGTCATGCTTAGAGGTCAAATACCAAATTCAAGAATGACTTTGTCCGGAGCATTTCTTCTTTATGCATGGAGGGATTTTGATGTAACGTGGCACAAATGTTCACGACCATGAGGCACTCTTATTTTTTTTAGAATTATTTCCCTTTGTTGTTACTATAAATAGCTTATATTGTAACTTACTTATTACAGACCGTAGTTTTCTGTGGTACAACATGCATGTTACATCCAATTTTTAGGTGCATTTTGACCTATCTTTATCTGGTAAAGAGTTTTGTGTGGACTTATATGGATTTTATTTACTATAAATAACGTAACCTTGTTGATAATCGGCCAAAAATGCTATATGAAAACAATTACATGTATAGGGTTTTATATTTACAAATTTTAATCCGAGTCTTTTGTTTATAACATACTATATATATAGTACAATATTGTTCATACATCATTGACAAATATCAGTATATATAGTACAATATTGTTTATACATCATTGACAGATATCAGTTCATTATGCTATAATGCAGTAGAGAAAATTAGGTGCCTTCCAGTAGGGGACTTTGTATTGCATGGCAATACTTCATTCACTTGTTTTGTCTAAGTCTAGTTTGATTTTTTTTATCACATGTATCATTGTCGAGCATAAATTTGCAGGGGACATGTGTCATTATACATTGAAATTGAACTTTGTTTTGAACAGATCTCAGAATTATGGCATTAGTTTTTCTTCTCTGACCCTCAAGACTTCAAAGTAGAAAAAAAAATGTGTTTACAAGTGATACTCACATTTGCTCTTCCATTTTGCCATTTCTTTGGTTTCTTTCCTTTTTATCAACTGTGGTATTTTTTCTGACAGTCCCACATGAATTTGAACGTTGTCCAATAACAAATCTCGTACATGTGATACGCCAAATTTTTCAACATCTGGACAGCGTTGAACATGTGATGGTGAAGGTCATTTTTCGTAGTTTTACGTGATTATTCCTAATGTTGAGCTTTAGCTGCTATAATTTCTACTCAGATCCAATTTCATTACAATACTTGCTGTCCCTGCCAACTTTTTCCAAAGATTATTGTCTGTTAGCTTCTATATTTTCCTATTTAATTTCACACAATTTACATTCATGCAGGCCGCCATTTTAATGCGTCTGGTGATCTTGATCAAACAAACCTCTACCATACAGTTAAACATTTATTTTGGCAGTAGCAATTATAGACGGTCGGCGGGTAAAATGAAAATAAAATACTGAAAGTGACTTTTATTTTTATTCTGTTTTGTCAAAAAATAGAGTCGGCGCTCCCTTAAACCAGAAAATTAAAAAATGCTGGCCTAATCCTTGCTCAAAACTTGGTAATTGGTGAAACATTTTTTCATCTTTAGTCACCGTTTTAATTTTGTAATCAGATGCACTTATGTTTAGAGTATTTCATTTGCATAGAGATTAAGAACAACTTTCTATAAAGTATAGATTTACATACTTTTTAGATATTTCAAAAAGATTCATACTTTCGGAAACTTACACGAATGAGATTTTATCGAATGCGCTGCACCGTATATGATATAGTGAAAAATATTGAAAGCACACAGAAGGCTTGCAAAGTTTTGATATGACCAGAGGTAATATTTTGCATTATTATACCTCACTTTTGTCTACAATGTTAAAATCCCATTACCAGAAAAGGAGATATTTTGACTATCAGAAACATTTTCAGTCTTTTTGACACGTGACCAAGCGAAAGTGACTGTCAGGTCATGTGACCGCGCTGATATTTTGAATGTCATATAAGGGCAAATAACTGCTTCAGGTTTTTAGCCATATGATTGCGTCCCTTGTACACAATGTCATATTGTAATGACGTCGCTATTCAGTGTGTACACAAATGATTACCGCGCTAAAGATGAAACTGTTGAATTAAATGAACCAGAAACATTTTTAAAACTTTTTTATGTGTTTAGTTTTGTTCGGTATAATAAAATAAATACCATTATTGCAGCGTGTGTGACACTGATATTGTCACACACGCTGCCATAATGGTATTTATATAATATCTATTATGTTTAAATATCATAAGATAGTAACGTCTATAACAACTAAGACAAATGACATCATATTTAATACGGAAGTGTAACTATGTGAGTAATGACACTTTGATAATAGAACATGTATACTGAAAGTATAGACTGGAAAATAAATATGACAGTACATATCTTTAAATGATTAAACATATTGCAGTTTGTCATGGTGAAAATTTGTAGGAAGTTATTTGAGGTGTCACGAGCTTTATCACAGATATGCAAATGTGACACTAAACCTTGTAACGTTTCATGCTCATACATATTATGGGTAAACACATGAATATATCACAGGTAATTAACCATGCACACGATATATACAGTCCCTCCTGCAAACCTGACACAACGCCTACTACCGTATTTTCATGCAGTATTTCTGTTTCCGTCCGCAGTAATAACAGTGTTATGTTTTTGTATGATCTGCTCATGAATTGCATTCAGCAACGTTTTCTTTGTGTCTGAAATTCAAGAACGAACGATTTTAAAATGATATACTTTGTATCTCATATAGGTATACATGTTCATAGAAAATAGAAATGTCTTAAATCGTATTTTCTCGTATCTGTCTTATCAAACCTGAAATTCTTGCTTTAAGAGCACTTTTTAATCAGTTACGTGACGACTCGGTATAAATAGTTATTTGGCATTAAAATAAATTTTATAATAAGGAAATAAACGCCGTCTATGCTGACATCAGTGGTAACGTCGCAAGATGTAACCAAGAAAAACTGTTGCAACTACGACACAGACACTTTACAGATATCTAAAAGCTTTTTGTCGGACAAATCTGTCTTCCATATTTTGAAATGTGTTAGCTGGATATTACGTAGTAAATATATGCCGATTTTAAAAAATATTCCTATATGCTTTCTTTACATGCATTACAGAAAAATTATAGAGGAGATTTTTATTAACTAGATCTCTTATAAAACTTGAGCTATCACTAAAGGCGGCTAATACCCTCAGATGCCTCTTTATTATGGGAAATGTAAAAAGTTTTGATCATAATCTTTGACCTTTAGGTGCGACATTGAACTTGAACTTAGTAACCTTAGTTGTGCACTCTGTATGTAGTCTAACTGAGGATCACAACTAATGCTAGAATTATGAAAATCCTTCCTGTGGTTAAGAAGATATGAAACTGACACAAATTTGAGCTATTTGAACTTTGACGTCTGAGTGTGATCTTGAACTTTGACCTAGTGACCTGGATTGTGCACTCTACATTAAGTCTAGATGAGGCTAAAATACTGATGCTTATTTCATGAAATTCATTCAAGTGGTTAAGAAGATATGAAGTGGACACGGATTTAACCTATTTATTTTTTACCTCTGTTACCTTAATCATATGCTCTGTACGTCGTCTTTAAAAGTTCAAGTGGTTTAGACGATATGGAGCGGACACGAGGTTAAAAGCTTGGGATTTGACCTAGAAATGTGAAAATGACCTTAGATCTAGTGACCTGGGATTAGTGCTCGTCTTGATGAGGCTAATATTTCATGCTAGTTTATATGAAAAACGTCTTAGTCGTTGCGGATACGAACTTAAACTATTTGACAATTTACCTCCAAGTGTTACCTTGACTTTGGAATTGGTAGTCTAGGTTATGCACTCTGCACATCGTCTTGATTAGGTTAATGATTAATGCAAGTTCTATGAAAATATTCCGAGCGGTTAAGAAGATATGTCCAAGCGGAATAGTTTACGGACAGACCGGCGTAACTCTATACAGTCCCACATACTTTGAATCTCCGGTATTATAAAGTGTGATTAAAAGCTTTATTCAAACTGTCGAGTTATTTTTTAACTTCTTAGGCATATTGATCTTGCATTTATTTCTTATTATCTTGAGTGTCTCGAGATGAGGCGAAATCAGTTCTAGATAGTCCATTATTTCAAAAGAATTATATAAAACTTAAATGTGGCAGAAACAAACCTTCATAAAAGACGAATTCAACTAAATGGCTGATATCTCCCAGTCGATCTTTTACAGCTTTACGGTTCATTATGTCTGTCATTGTACATACGAATTGTCTGCACTGCCTCTCCATATCTTCCCTTGTCAAACCAGCAAACTGGAGTTTGCTCATTTCAAAAAGACAATTGATAGACGCACAATATTCGGCCATAAAGCAAACGCTCTGAAATGTCATTAAAAATGTTTATTAAAAATGAGAATTTGCGTATAGAACCTACAATTGCATATTGTAAATATTTTGCGGTGCTATATGGGTAATTTTGTAATACAATACGAAGCTCAACTCAATTGTACATCGTCATATTGTAATAAATATTTATAGCAATTGTTGTTCTCTCACTCACATATCTGTGACTACTACTATAGATGTCTACACTAAAATACTTAATAAATTCTTCAGAAACATTCTCCCGACTGTAGGTACGCAAAATACTGAAAGCTAACCCCAAATATGGTATGCTTACTTATAAATCTTAGCATTAACCTTGTATGGTTAGCGCGAAACATAGAGATTTTGGGAGCTAACAGTTAAAATATACGCTAACTCTTTCTGATCGCAGAAGTCATTGGAAAGTAACAGATATTTTAGGGAAAGTAAAAAAAGACTATTACTCATTATAAAATTACAACATTTCCTGTTGTTTTTTTTACAAATGAAGTTGGAAATAGCATATTTACATTACCTGTTTTTTCTGTTGGTCTGTATATTTGTACATATGTAAGTAAAATGTTCTGTGCTGACCAGCCATATTCTTTTCAAGCGGTTCAGTTTTCCCAACATAATCTATAGGTGGGGGTATGGACCTTCAAAGCAAAACAAAACTGTCGGATAAGAGTACGTCAGCATTGATTAGAGCAAGTAATATATGCTAGAAGTCTATATTTGTATCAGCTAAATAAAATAGTATACTCTATAGTATGAATCGTATTAAACATTTGTGTATATAATATATTAATTATACTATTTTATATAATACATTTTTGTATTAATATTTATCTTATTCAAAGTCTTACTTTTCATTTGCCTTTTCGTGTAGGCTGGTTTCTGTCTTACAAGACGACGGCACGATGATAAACAACTTTTCAATGCAGCCACACTGTAGTCCTTGCCTTTGTAATAACTGTACTATTCTGGCATGTATTCCTGTAAAATATACGAATATTGGTAACGCTTCTACAATGCATATACGTTATTTGAATTTGTAGAACTAGACGAATCATGCCTTATAATGACCTTCAACTGGGTTTTACGATGCAAAGAAGTCTCCTCCTATAAAATGTTCAAATCATTGGTCATAGTTGTCAAACATAAAAAATGCCATTTTAGGATGTAAAAACGCACTGTAGGTAAGTACTCAAAGTGTTCCACAGATACATTCCTATAGCATAACTCAAACTTAGGTCATTTATAATTTTGTAAAATATCAATTTGTTTAACTATCCAAAAATTCTACAGTCATTTCCGATGCGAAAACTAAGATTTATCAAAACAAAAGATAAAATATTCATGTAACTGAGAATACCATGTTGTTACAATACTTTGAATTGAGTTATCTGGACAGGGCACTACTGAAATGTTTAATATTTCCTCATTCAATAACAATAGGCCGTTACTAACAATGGCTGAAAAGGAATATGTTCATTTGCTTTGATGCAGTTAAACAGAGTAACATAATGTGAGTGAAAACTGTCAATTTTAATACGGTATTTTTAATTTCTTAAAATGACATGCATTTAATAATATCAAACAACATTGAGAAGCTGTTTTCAAATTTTCACAGTTAAATAATGTCTATCTAATACAAATTAAATGAAGGCAAAGGTGGGTCAATAAAAACCGCCTGTGTATGTGCTTTTAAAGAACTAACTCAGTTCGAAAATTAACTAAACAGCTCTAACCTGGTTTCATTATGATCGAGAGGTAGTTGATGTAGGCTGCCCAAGCTAGACCTGTTGCAATGTCTCCACATGGGATCTTGTATTGCATCTTTATAGGTTGACCTAAAAGAAAGGACAACAGACATGGCATTATTATAAAACGTTATCATTAAATGCAAAAATAAGTAAAATCGAATAATGTGTTTCGATGTAAGCTTTTTTTTCTGTTAAAATCAAGCTGGTTTATATTTCCCATAATATTAATGATTAAAGCTACTTGCTCACAGTTTGGATGAAATTTTTCAACATGTTCATTTCCATCAAGTTTGGCATATAGTATAATACACCGAAAAATGATAAAGTGGGTGAAAATAAAAGTTAGATAAGAATGCAAGAACAACGTAAATGTTTTGCAAAAATCTAATGTTAATAAGTTTGTACCACTAGTCACTTCTAGTCACTTTCAGGGTACTCACTTCTTATGGGTTTTGAGATATTATTTTTTTCGCCTAAAATATTATAAATTTAAAGAACACTAAAAATCAATTTACCCGATATAGTTTGCAGTATGACATCGCAGTAACTTGGGTCATTTGCGCTGATCAATGTTACCCATTTGATCAAAGAAGGAAGTTCTCGTGGTTCAACATCAACTAATACAGGCAAAACGCAAAGCGAGTCATCGGATATGCTACACTGCAGACACGTAATACATTTGCGTGCTGTCGTATCTGTGAAGTCCAACGTATTTCTGGATATCACGAAAATGTACCATTTTGCCTTTGCAATTTTCATCACTGTTTCATTTGCCCCTTCTGCACCGAAGTCCCTTTTAACTTTAAATCCTTTCTTTTCGAGGTAAGTTGCAATTGTTTCTGCAATATGAAGGTCTTTCTCGCAGTCAGGATGACATAAAATTGTGACATCGGTTTGTGGTTGTGAAGTTTGGGGAGGCAAATCTCGATGCAGAATTTGTTTGGTAACTGAGTCCTAGATAGTATATCAAAAGAAACGGACTCATGATGTTACAATCTATATATTCATACTATTTAGTGAGTTTTAATTTGCTATTTAATGGTTATTTACACCCTAACAAATGTTTTTTTCCAATGCCACCAGAACGTTTCACATTTGCTGTTTCATTATTGTAGATAGCTTTACCCGTATTTCAATGAAAAATAAGCGATGACATAATATATATAGATGTCTATCATATAGCTATGAGCATTCAACTGTATTATCATAGTACATGTAATTTTGTAACCGGAAAAGTTTCTTGTTTGATAAGTACAATTTAATAAAAAAAAGCCAGTCAGCCAGCCAGTCAGTCAGTCAATCGATTATGTTTAATATGTTACTTACTGTTGTACATAGTGTGCGTTTGATTGCCTCATACAAAACACATTCCCTAGACTCAGTTGAATCTAAAGATATATAATAAAAAATGTTTTATTTTTCAGCATGATCTATAGTGCTTCAAAGAAACCATTTCATTTGGAAAAGAAGACATTTGTTTCCTTAGAGCCATTTCAGTTTAATTCCTTTTCCTTTACTTAATGAATCATGTGATAAAATGTTTGATACTAATATCTTGTAATGCATACAAGTTACCAGAAACTGAAAACTCTAAAAGTAAGTTTGCTGGGATGATGCATATGACTTCATTGTTGAATGATAAAGAACTTCAACATTACCATTGTACCGGAGCAGCTCGACAACACCATTGCAGTCTTTATTCAGAGTATGGTTTATGACTTCGTTCATCGTATAGTAGAACCGGGCTACATGGAACGGTATATCAACTTTTGCTAATGTGTCCACTGACATTGTATATATGGCATTCAACACGTTTGGACAGTCCGCAAAAAAATAGAAAGGTTCCTGTAGAAAAATAAAAATGATACATAGAGAAGATAAAATTTCACTTTTTTGCGAAAATTTATTATTTAAGATAAATCCCGAAATAAACGATTATGAGCTGTATTAATTTGTTCTATTACTATCCAGTGGAAATAAACCTTTTAATGATTAGCGAAGGTTTTAAGGAATACCTGTGTTTATGAATTGATCTCATAAACTTCATTTTGTGTATTTTTCGTCGCTTATAACAATTTATATTCTTGCATCTAAAATTTCGAGAAAACACAGTCATATTTGTAACTTTGCTCCCTTTGTTACATTATGGGTGTCTCCGTGACTGAGCGGTTAAGGTCGGTCGCTGACTTTGAATCACTTGCCCCTCACCAATGTGGGTTCAAGTCTCACTCGGGGCGTTGAATTCTTTATGTGGGGAAGCTGACTTACGGAAGGTCGGTGGTTCTATACAGGTGCCCGCTTGTGATGAAATAATGCACAGAGGGGCACCTGGAGTCTTCATCCATCATGAAAGCTGGAAAGTCGCCATATGACGTATAATTATGTCGGTGCCACAATTAACCCAACAAAAACCAAAACAAATTAGTTATACCATAGATAATGATGTATATACCTCCCCTTCCTTCTTTATACTATAGACAGTGATATAAATTTCTCTTGGTTTTCCTGAATGATGCACCTCAATCATCAGTTTAGTTTCCTTTTCTATAGAGATCTTGTTCGTAACGTCAGTTCCTGCGAGACTATCCTCAACCTTGCAGCTGCTTGGAAGAAGTAAGTAATACTTCGTAGATACTCTGCCTGGGTTGTTCCGGTATATTGGATGATCTTGGAGACGTCTCCTCAGTTCTTGATGACAAAGAAAAATAACATATCAGACTCATGAATATTTCAAATAATAATCCTTACGCGCAACGATCAATTGAATTACAACAGAAGACATTTTTTCGCGCATGCCGGAGAAGATTTACCCACTGTTCCACCGGTGTAGAAAAATCTCGTATTATAATTTATGAACAAATGCGTAAATCTAAAAGCTTCTATCAAAAATTGGTTCTGAAAAGAATTTTTTTTTCTTCTTATGTTTGAAGAATACAGCTGGCAAGAATAAACATTGATCACTTGTTGTATGGGGTGCATGGAAATATCCAGCTCTCAGGAAACTGTTTTGCAGTAACTCGACGGAGCATTGTTACCGCCTTAACAGTTATCCCTAAGCCAGACAGATTTTTGAAGAATTTTGACAAGACTAGATGTATTTTCATCTGTAAATGTTAATTCTAAATAACAAAAAAGAGAGAGAGCAGTGATTTATATTTGATATTGGCCCTGGAAGTAATTTGATTTTATCAAAATGCTAGACCTGTTTTCATTTGCATTTTCAATCTGAAACTTGGACTTTGAATTGCCAAGATTACTATTTGCCCTATAGCTATATGTATCAATTTTGTATGGAATTTGATGAAACCTGGATTGAATATTGCATGTGCAACTAAAAAGCTGCTCAAACTATCTGCAAAGTAGATTTATTACGAAGGAAGTTTTTGGAAATTTGATTTCTTAAAGGTTGAAAGTTCAAGTCTAAATTTCAGACTTAAATCTTTAATGATTATGGGTCATGGTCAATATATAAAAGATTACCTGGTAGAACATATCTGTAGTATCCAATAAAATGTGAAAATACAAGCCCGTGTGCTAGACTTCCCACTGGAAGGATGTCTGGTAGTTGTATGTCCTCTGTGAAGTGAAAATAAATTGTGTACATATATCGTTCTCCGAATAAAAAATGAAACTTGAAATGTATGTTAAATGAACAAAAGATGTGGAATTTTATACATATTTATCAATATCAAATTTGAATAATATATTTTAGTTAAAAATATCAGCGACTATAAACATCATATCTACATCATATATCCAAGTTGACAGTTATATAGAAAATCTACTCGCTTAAATATTAGCTAGATAGTATTTTGTTCGGTCTAACATTTTTCTAGACAAACTTTAATATTAGTCAAGCCATTATAAAATATAAGAAACTAAACTAATACATCTTTACAAAATACATGGGGCTTTTATTTATGCACTAAGTTCTGAAAACAAAGTTTCTTTTATTGATGACTCTCGAGGTCAAGTCCTTTTGAAGATCCCAGCAATTGCAAAATGTGATATTCATGACAACAGTAAGGTTCGATCCTGATTTCTCCTTGGTTGCAATCGTTTACCGTTCATTTTTTAAATCTGTTTTGTGCCTAAAGAAATTATCAAGAATACATACAAGATTCCGAAAATAGTTATTCTTATGACATTTACCCTTCACGTAATTTGCAAGTCGCTCTTCCCAACCTTCCTTATTGAAATCCAACGTCCTATGGGGCACTGAAGCCAAGAATTCTCTCTTCAAAAATGGTATATCATGTTCATTGACGCCATTAAGTACTATCCGTAGGGTCAGTTCGTTCCTTTTCTTCGATTGCTCAAGCGCAAGGACAGTCTCTAGCAAAACCCACGTACTGTCTATAGAGTTTCTGCTAAGTAATAGCAAGGTCTTTTCGGAGTTTTCTATGCCTTCTACTATACTTTTGAAAACAATTTGTCCGATAGGAAATACTTTGTGATCATTGTTATCATAAATGCAACGAATTGAGTAGCTTCTTAATGCAGAAGCAACATGGCTAATTTTGTCTATGTCAGAGGATTTGAAGACTAAAAACACACCATGCTTGAAGTTAGAACGGACTTTCAGTCCAACGTTGCAATTCCTCACATCATTTTCTCTGGTGTCGGACATGGTTATACCTTCTCAGTACCTGTACGTATACATTTCTATGAAGTCAGTGTTTAGGTAATTGTTTTGTAATTGTTAGAATAAAAGTACGAGAAAAAGAATCTACAAGAAAATATCTTACTAATGTTATCCTGTAAATTTTCCTCATTTCTCTAGACAGTTTGAGGTCATAACGGGCGAAAACTTGATTATTAATTAACATAAAAGTTCCAAGTTAAATGAGTTAAAACATACATGTAGAAAATACACTGTTTTTGAAAACTTTACTTATTTTGCTTGTAATATTGTTTTCGGACAAATTCTACTTCACTGGCGAAAAAGTAATTGTTTCACAAGTACTTATACTTATTACTTATAACTGATACACTCATCTTCAACTGATGAGCTGATCTTGCCTTCTTTGAACGGCTAATGTTTTGCAAGAGAAATGCACTTAAATATGGGAATATCCTCACTGGGAGCCCCATCTTTCTCTCCCCCAATAATAAACAAACAAAAAAGAAAACAAACAAACAAATTAATAAGTAAATAAATAAAAATAAGTAAATAAATAAATAAAATCACAAACCTTTCTTTCTATAGAAATCATCGACGACAGTCATATACCACTTCATTACAGCTTTACGAAGCATGCTTTGGCTCCTAAAATTTATGGAAGTATTTGGATTAACATTACATAACTTTGTAATATAATAAAAGTTAACACACTTTTCACATACTAAAATGTCCCATAGACAAGATCAACTCATTTCCTAGGCAAGATGACATATACTTTTTGACAAAAACATCGTCGCTTTAATTCCAGGGTGAAGTGAGTCTAGTCCATTTTTGGCAAAATTCAGATTTAGATGCGATTACCTCTGTATGATGGTGTTTTAGTTCAATAACGCCGTGAATATGAGCAATGTAAAGTCATTGACACTCAAATTTTTAAATGTTATTTCTCAAAACTATCAAAAAGCTAGTTTTTGTGGAGATGAATTCGACAAATTCGTTTGACATAGCGATAAGGCACACGATTTTGCAAACAACATGTACATTTTACATAATAATATACCCCATTTTATTGAATTTGCTAACAAAAAATGTTGCCTTGTATGTTTGGTCAGTGATTTCACTTTTTTTCCAGGTAAATAAATCCTCATATAGACCTAAAAAGGCAATAAGTGCATAATATTGTAAAGACATAAATTTTTGTCGCCACTTTAGTAGTTATTACAGCATAACACAGAATTATCAAATTTCGGATAAAAAAATCATAGAATACCATACAGAATACCAAAGTTAATGCTTAGTTTCGGTTTCGGTTTCTATATATATAGAGATCTATATCTAAAATAATCTATATCAAAACATCACTATTTTAATCAGTTTTAAATAGTATACCTATTATAACCGCTAAATCGATATCGTATAAATTCATGCTATGTTTCATTTCTAGATTTTAGAAAAAAACCTTCAAAATTAAACTCAAGTGTCTATAAATATATATCTGAGCCATCTTGTCCTAAATTTATTTCGAATTTATATGAAACATCGTACATGTAAACATGAAATGTTTAAACGAGATATCATTTTACTAAATTAAACCGTCGATATTGTCTTTAGATTTTATAATATATCGTAACTGCAGTGTAATACATTTTAAATGCTATTCTATCGAATATAGACTCATACCTCAAATAATGGTTGAGAAACAATTAAATTATGATAATAAAATCATGAAAATTATGACGTGTTATACGTACAAAAACAATTTACAAAATTTAAAGTAGAAGCTATATTACCGTTTGTCTGCTATCCTTAGTATGTGCTATAAGTTTAAAAAACATTAATGTATCAATAGGAAACGCATTTTAAACAAGTAGTGCATTGTTCAGTGAACCTGTATATCTATCTAAGGTATGATTAAACAGTAATTGGAAAACTATATTTAGATGGGTGAAATTATATTTAGTAACAGGATGTAAATTTTCCAAAAGTAAACCCGACAAAATATTACCTTTTACGATGAAAAGGAAGGTGTGGATTTTCCATTGAAAACTAAAAGGAAAGCGATGACAAAACAATGCATACTCGACGTGTTTACGGTAAAAGGGGAAGTACATTTCAAAATTCAAAGAAAAATAAAATAAAAGTAAAATATGAAAATTTTATTTCTTATTTATAATAAAATCTCCGTAGAATTCAATGCGTGGTACGCAGATGGGGATGAAGGGACTTTGATACATATGAAGACTGAAAAGAATATTGTAACAATACCTTTTAGATACATACTGACGTCAAAGAGTATACACTCCTACGGAAGGCCGGTGCGCCAAGCTATTCCAAATGCTAATTGATAAATGCCTTATGTCAAATATTACCTATTAAATGGTAATTCTAAATTGATATATATCAACAGTAGTTTCGAGATGCAGAACGATAATACCAAATATAAATAAAAAGCTTCAATATCAGTTGAATGCATACTTCAAATAGCCAATGTCCTTTCCGTGTCCATTTTTGCTCTTTTAAAAACGTTTTAGAGTAAATAGTTTCAGTCCCATGTTTGCACGACCAGCAGAACATGTAATTTCTTCACTCGGGGAACATTATATGGTTTCAAATATCTGAAAGTTACATTCGTTAGTTTAAGAGATACACAATTTTAGAGGGTGTTATTTAATGGCACTGAAAATTCCAAAACCAGATACGTTACTATCAAGCTCTTTGTGATACAGGATATTTATTTTGAGTATCATCTGTAAATGAAACAAAACTCCTAAAAATCTTTTTTTTTCAGTAAGCATTTAGCATTTGGTATTTAGCATTAAGAATGCGGCATATAACATTTGGTATTTAGCATTGTCATAAAGTATTGGCGCATTTGTCATTAAGTATTTGGCATTAACTACATCTATTTGGCATTTAGCATTTGAAAATTAGTATGGCGCACATGCATTCCATTCCATATTTCCATACAAACCATATCACGAGGAACTAGCCACCATAGAATAAAACAGTACTAGATATAAACTACCAATTTTGTCAGCAGAGCAGAAACGAATGATAAGAAATGTGCAAGGAGGGACTTAAATAAGTATTCGTCATATATGCAGCTTTTCCAGAGATGCATATGCGTTACATTTATATAATGAACGTTTTATTTATAGCAAAACTGTAAAAACATGCTGTTCGGCACATTGCACAATCGCGACATTCATGGGAACGTTTGACGCATTATATACTCGTAAAACAAGGTAATATAAGATCTTGGCGGACTCGAGTCGTGGTAACTGCATAATTGTTTAAGAATGGGTAACAGTAAGTGTGCTTGGGCCGATGTATGCCAGACCATGAATAAAAATAAAATAGTTCACTTTAGATATTTTGCATACTAGTTCATATTGTCGTTAGAGTATAAATAGAACGTTTTGTAATTCTTAAGCGTTTTTGTAATGTAGTTGTCTAGTTAATCGAACTATTATCTCTATAATTATTATCTAAAACTAAGTCTTGCGAGTATTTATGTTTCTTTTTTTTTTTTTGGTTCATGAATTTCCGTCAATGTTAAATAGTTCCTCTTAAGATGTAGCTTGAATGGGACGTGAGGTATGTTGTACATTTCATTATCTCCCTGCTAATGTTATGTCTCTTTGCTTGGGTTATGCTTCTATTTAGATTTGATTAGTGTATATCTATAGTGCAGAGAAGTGTTCGCTTACATTTATTTTTTATTTCATAAACACGAAGAAGAACACGAACTTCCCGCTAAAACGTTTAAATTGTGAATATAACAAAGATAAGACAGGAAGAAAATCATTGCAATGTGATGCAATTCACAATATATATTCTTTGGTTGTGAGGAAAATGCACTTTTATAATTGTAAAAATGTCTGCTTTTGCGCATTAAATATGAACACGTATGTGTTGTATAATGTATAAAAGGCAAACCACGCAGATATTGAATCACTACTCTAAGTTTTTTGTTAAAAAAACAGTGTTATTTTGTATGTTGCTGTTTTTGTTATATTACCATGACTGACTATTGCCCCATGTAGTTCTGGGACGATCTGTGTATGAAAAGAATTGGAACCACTGCCTTACCCTTGCATGATCGTAAGAGGCGACTAATAGGGTCTTAACATTTGGTTTTGCAGTAACTCTGTGATTCCAGCAGGTATGCAAATTTTGATTCCATACCTCATGTTTTTATTTCGATGTAAATGAGATGTGGAACCAAAATTTGTAGTCCTGTTTGGCGCCATGTAACCTATACTGTGTTGGTGCGCCGTAAACCCCAAATAAATAAATAAATAAATAAATTGTAATGAGTAGACGTTACCGAAGCGTAACAGAAGTTGATAAGAAATATGAACTTTTTTTGCATTTATTCCAGAAAACCAGAACATATGAATATTTATTTTACAAAACATTAGAGACTTATAAAAAAAAAACCGCACTTGATGAACCTATCTATGCTCTCATTTCTTGTTACTAAATGTAACCAACTTTCGTTATGAGAATATTTTTTGCCGTTTGATTTCAACAACCTTTAAGAGTACTGAATTATTCTAGATTTGAAATATTCGAGTAACTGTTTCTAGCTTCAGATGGAATTTCAATTAACCTATCGTGTATACAAAACTTTTTCAAACGTCAATTGAAAACGTTTGGAATTCGTAAAAATATAATCTAAGAGTCCAATAAATCTAATATTTTTACACTAACGTTTGAAACTTTGATCGTGGTTTCCAACAACATTCAAAAGTATCTTTGTTAGATAACTCAGATTTACAGCGAATTTAGATGACTGTTCAATAAATTATAATTTGTATGTTTAAAATAAATTTTGTTTACGTAAATTTTATATATTTTAGTTAGAGTGACTAATAAATCGAAAGGTTGCAAAAGAACAAAAGATATTGATAATTAAATTTATGAAGCTATACGCAAGTACGTTATAGATTTTCTTATTATAAAGTAAACATTTAAACAACGCAGGTTGTCATGCAGAGCGTGTATACTGTATAATTATAAACCTTAGGTATTCCCGATAAACTATACGTTGGTATTTCCGATGTTATTTTTCTGTGTGCTAAGGGAAAATTATCGGACATTCAACGTTTCTTATTTGTTTCGCTGTTAGTATCTTTAACCGTGAACATTTTTGTCAACTTTTTTCACCACCTCATATCAGTGACAAGATTAGAAAAATATACATACAATAAATATACAAACGAAGAATAAAACAGATTGAAGTATAATACATCAAACAATAAGGAGTAGACAGTATCATATCACGTTTTAACATACTTTAACAATAACCAGTAGTTTGCATCTATAAAGATGGTATTATTAACTATTCTTCTGTGGTATTTGATACTCCCACTCCACCCCACCCCCCTCTCTCTCTTTTCCAAAAAGAATTGGGCGATTTTCAAAAGCAATTTATGTGTTAAGTAGTTTCAGGCTATATTATGTTAGTATGTGAAAGTTAGAAAAAAATGAAAGGAAAGCTTTCGTAGGCCTTCTAAAGTTTTGGACACCTGCCTACGATACTGAGAGTGTCAGCTACTGCAATGTGATTCTTCTTTATGATTTCAGACGTTAAGATACGTTTTGTCGGTCTAATTAAATGAAACTTAAACAATGCATTGGAAATTCACGTGTCTTATTAGAGTGACGCCATGGCGCTTTAAAGTCGAATAACAATACTGATTATTTTTTTTTGATCTATGGGGAGTGAAGTAGAAAATACTAATGTCTATTAAATGAACTATCCATTTCTTCTTTTTTTCAGAAATGCCGTTATGTTTTTGTTTTTATTAATATGAACTGATTTTGTGTGCTTAAATGTATTGGTGATTTTCATGAGGAATTGCAGATTCTAGGCTAAAAAAGACCTATTCGAAACGAAACAATAACAAATTTTGTTTGGCCTTGGAAATTTGGAAGGGAAGTCCGTGATAACGAATAATTCACATATCAAAATGTCAATATGGCTTACAAATGAATTCGTTGTTGATATGCGCAGTTAGGCCTAAAAAATCTTGTTACTGGTAACATGCTAAAAAATTAGGGTAGGTAGGTAGGAAAACTTTTCATTGGATTTTTTTTATATTAAGTGAGATTTTTCTGACATTATTTTTGTGTCAAAGAATGAATACAAATAAGGGGACTGTGCCTTTAAAGCATCAGTAAGTTGATTTCCAACATCACTGACCATGCTTAAAGCATAAAAAGTGTAGTTTTGTAACTTTTTGTTCAAAAGTTGAAAAAAAAATTCTCCAAGGCCATAAACACATTTAGGGTCTGGCCAAAACTTTAGGGTAGGTCGGGATACCGGAAACAAACAATTTTTACGCCTTAACATAACTTGTAGGCCATAAAATTATACGTTGTAATTTCCAAAGTGTAATGTCAAGAAAAAAAAGAGAGACAGAATATGGGTTTTTTCTAACAGTATCCTCTTAAAATCTTTAGGCCCGAGTTAACATTTTGTAGTGTCATAACGATGTACGGGAACGATCTTCATACACCATAAAGTTCCGAACCACATACAATTATTATGAACATATAGTGTTATTGAAATCAATAACGATGGTTGAAGTTTTCAGACATTTCAGAAAATCCACCATTCGTATTAAGTTTATGTGAACAGACATTTGCAGTTAAGAGAATATAATTAAAATTGAACAACTAAATAATATAAATAAGTGAATGAATAAAAGCGAAATGAAAAATGTATTTAATCAATGTTTCTATGTTATACGGAGGAAATAAAATGAACGAAAATAAACGATATCCCAAAAGCGTAGAATTAATTTCCCGAAATTATAAGAATAATATAAATTGAACAGTGAAGTTATTATTCTCTAATTTGATGAAACTGACATGCGTTTTTTGTGTTTGCAATAACATTATTGTTTTCAGTATCTACACCTTGGGCAATACCAATTTTATAAGAATTAAACAATAATTTCGAAGTACCTGTATTTGGAATATCATGGCGGAAAATATCACAAGTTCACCAAAATACGATGTTTTTGTGCATAGTTTAAGGAACGCTACAAAAGCTCGCAAAATTAATGAGTTACTAAAGATGTGGACTGAGTTGTGTTCTACTATCCCGGAGGAATATACCGCCTTAGTTATACGACAATATTAGTATCATATCTGCTATTCTGCTTAAACACTCAAAACCTGTTCAGATAATGTTTATAAAGCACGCCGGCAGCTTTTGTGGCACTGGAAAAGTCATACGACGAAAATATTTTGTGTCTGTTAAAGTGTCTTGAAACGAACAAGAAGGAGTATAAACTTTAATACCAAATGACGCAGTAGAATTCGACAAAGACCTTTCCATGAAAATAACAGGTAAGTACAAATGATATTTATTGAGTAATACTTGTGAACCATTTTGTCTTTGGAGGGAAATAAAACTTAACGGTAAAAGTAAAAAAAGAACTACTATAGTATATATATTATTATAAATCAATATGATTCTACTTTTCTTATAGACAGTTTTGCCATGTGATAGGTTGTTTCTGTGATCTATAAAGACTAAATGAGCCGTGCCATGAGAAAACCAACATAGTGGGTTTGCGACCAGCATGGATCCAGACCAGCCTGCGCATTCGCGCAGTCTTGTCAGGATACATGCTGTTCGCTAACTGTTTCTCCGATTCCAATAGGCTTTAAAAGCGAACAGCATGGATCCTGACCAGATTGCGCGGATGCGCAGGCTGGCCTGGATCCATGCTGGTCGCAAACCCACTAATCCCTTGCCCCTCGCTTTGGTTGTACAATTGTTCATTGGGCCGTCTAATCAACATTGTAACTTTACGAGAAACTTGCGAGGTCCGTTTCTCGTAAGTATCCTTGATAAGACGGGCCCCGTATTAGTAAGCTCTCCGTCCTACCAACGCCCGTGCCAAGAATGATGACCGGAGGCGCACCTTGGGGGGTGGGGGAGGGGGGGGGGGGGGGGTTCCTAACCCATCAAAAGCTGGAAAATCGGCAAATTACCTAAAATTGTGTCAGTTTTGATTAACCCCTAATAGTGAACTTTGATAATATGATTACAGATACTTCTTTTTGTTTAATTTGATTACTTTTAGAACACTCGATGTGTAGAAATTGTTATAGGGTGTGTGTGTGTGTGGGGGGGCGGGGGGGGGGCGGTAAAGTGGCTCCTGTCATCTTCCTGGTAGAAGTTATTCGTTTCAATCTTAAGGACTTTATCTAAATTTGCATGTCTTTCTTAAGTAATTAAATTCGTACCAGGAAAATAATGTCTAGTATCTTTGTGAATATACACAGATTATTTTGCCCACAAAATTTTTTGAATTGACAATGATAAACAATTATTTGGTGGACTGAACTGGGAAAAGTCTGCTGTTTGTTTTATTGCGTCATGTACTTCTAAAGAGCCGTCTTGTGGGCTTTATCTATAATAGTTGTTTTTAAATGAATACGACCTCGTCCATTTTAATGTTTAGAATGAACGCTAGAATATACGAACACTTCATTATAGAAAACATGCCGCGTTCATTCGATATGGAAGTCACACGCGGTGGCACACAACGGACACATACTCTGGACATCTATAAGAGAACGAGTGGAAACGAGGTATTCAGTACACTGTTTTTCAAACGTTTTTACAATTAAAATTACATTCATGGAATAATTATTGAATGTTTCCTGCTTATTTTAAGTTCTAAGCAGTTTTGTAATATTGATTATCTGTTGCTTGATCCAACAGGATTTTACGTAAATTTTGTCTTTAAAGTGGTGTCCCATATCTAAGTTAAACACCATTGCAAATGACTTCAAGGGTGGTAGTAGGACTGTTTGTATTTTAAAGACATCTTTATTAGGACAATGTTTGGATCGAAAAGGTATTTTTCCTGTGCAGTAAAACATTTTACAATGTAAAGAACCCTATGAAAATATTTTTGTTCATGAATTTAAAACTAATTAAGTTTTAGAAAAGACTACTATCACTTTGAAATTACGTAGAAATATTTTAAAAGTATAACTGTGTATGTCTTAGTTTTAAAGGATACTCAAGGACTGCCCTAATTACTGAAAAGGTGTACCTAACAGTAAATCATTATAATAGACACATCATTTTTCTTTCAGTTGCAGACTTTTGTAATTTGTGTTCTGATGGCCTAGACATTTTTGCGTTAGCATATGAGATGGAGAAGATTGGCTTTGTCGATACTGATGTGCGTCCGCAAGGTGTCAGGTTGTATGTGACCTTCAAACAGTTTGTTGAGAATCGAAACAACACTGCATGCAATGTTACAGAAGATGCAAGTACAGTGACGTACCAAAAGTAGGTTTACATTGCATATTACTGCCATAGGCCCCCTCAAGCTTCTTGTGTTTTAGCAATCATTGAGTTATTCTGATGATACGCATACGACTAGGCGCTGGACTGTCTGCAGCTTGTAACTTAATCGTCAGTTCTTATCAGGTGTGCCACTTTTTTACATTCTTCTGTTGAAGCCCTTGACATACAATCAAATAGCGCTGGAGTTGTCTAATTGTGATATAAAGTTTTAGAAATATTATTTCCTTTGAATGGACAATGAAAAACGTAAATACATAACGTTAACATGCGTAAACAGGCTAAATACTTACATCGTTTTTGCAGACGCTCAAACCGGAACTGTAGTGATTGCGCTCAATGTTACATTCTTTTTATAAAAATGTAATAAACTATAGTTCGCCTCCCCCTATTATAGCTTGGGGGGGGGGGGGGGGGGGGGCTGGCCCCCGTTGCCCCCCCCCCCCCGGCTCCTACGCCTATGTAGCAGTAAAAATATGAAACTCATTGCAGATTCGTGTTTGTCATGTAAGTAAATGCAGTCAGTACTATTCATAAACATATTGTTCGATCCATTGTTTCTATAGCAAGGCCGTCTCTGTAAATATAAGACACTATATCAGTCATATTATAAATAATTTAAACGAACTTCAAGCAAAGTAATACAAACATTCTTGATTTTAAAAATAGCTTGCACAGTTTCTAATTTGTAATACTTCTGGATGACTTATATTGCATGAAACAACATTTTGTATAAAGTTTAGACATTTTACACAGAGAAAACTTTTTTCCATAATATATAGGAGACTTTTAGAATATGAATATAAAACAAATATCTGGACCTTTAAAAAATAAAACAAAGTATAAGAAAATCCTGCAGATATTTAAACCAAAGAAATTATTTAAGATAAAAGGTAAGGATAAATTTCTCGGAAGCAAAAAACACCCCAAACACAGCCATAGAGTCTTGCATCGCAAAGTAGGCCCACAACAATAAGAAACTGTAACAGAAGAATATAGCAGACGGGTTGCTTCGAAAATCATACAAGTACATTTAAATCATATGCAAAATACAAAAGACTATTTTAGTAATTCATAAGTTTATTCTTTCATGTCATTATTAAAAACAATATTTAGGTATAATCAAAAGGCAGCTGCTAGAATGAGATGAGTAAAAATCAATACCGTACTGGCCTTTTGCTTGATAAACAGATATATCACTAGATTCAGCTTCTCACAGGAAACTGCAGTTGCTTTTGTTTTTGTTTTGCATGGAAATAATCTGAACATCCAGGCGATCCATTCTTTATACAGGTGCATTCTGAGGATTTTTATAGGTGCGTACACTTTCATATTTGTCTACAAAATTTTGAAAGACGTTATGTTATTGAAAAAATATTTATCTTTGTATGTAATTTACTTACACTGTATAAGAATTTAACAAAATCAGTCCGTTTGAATGGATAATAACATTACAAAGTGGATGTCACATAAATGCACTTTCCTTAAAGTAAACTAGACCCAAAACAAATACTATATATAGTTTATGTAAACATAGAATTAATAAGCTTATATGTATTAACAGTACTATGCATTATGTTAAACACAGTACAAACTGTATACATGTATAGCTGAACACAGTATAAATGTGTACTACCACTAAAACATCAGGAAGTCTTTTAAACAGTCGGCTGTTACTGCATAGCATGTATTTATGAATGTGGCTCTATAACCAGTTGATTTATATACTTAGAAAGGTTAAACATATTTGAGCCGCGCCATGAGAAAACCAACATAGTGGGTTTGCAACCAGCATGAATCCAGACCAGCCTGCGCATCCGCGCAGTCTGGTCAGGATCCATGCTGTTCGCTAACAGTTTCTCCATTTCCAATAGGCTTTGAAAGCGAACAGCATGGATCCTGGCCAGACTGCGCGGATGCGCAGGCTGGTCTGGATCCATGCTGGTCGCAAACCCACTATGTTGGTTTTCCCATGGCACGGCTCTTTTGATGAGGACTTTCTACATTGAAGTTAATAACTACATATGTATATGTAAATCATTTTAGTGACAGGTAGCCATTGGATGTTTTTAAAGAATACGAATTCATAAATTTATAAGACATATTACATGTCACCTTGTTTGTAGCAAGAATAAGCTTAGAAATAAATTATTCTTCCAGAATGTCATGAAAGACCAAGTAATGAGCTTTTATCCCCAAATTTCTTTCTGTTGTTGTTTTGTTCGCTCTTATTCGTTGTTTAGTACCTATAGGCTGCATCTATTTCAAATTGGTTTTTTTTGACTTCTTTCTTGTACGGTCGTTTTTACAGAGACAAATATTTACATTATTTGTTAACATATCTGTAAAGTTTTACCTATAAATCGATAATCAGTGCCGTTTACTCAAAATAGTACCGGACTCCTGTGGATTTAAAACGAAAGTAGGTTTTGAACTATTAGTTGTTAATTCAGATTAGATCATGATTAAAATTGTGTCGTTAACCTAAAAATACAAAACATTAATGTCTTTTATTGTCAGTACTATTATATATATATATATTAGAACTATTCCAAGTTTGGCATTCGTCTGTGTTGTTTTGAATACAAATGTATACACGACTTCTCTGAAATATAGGTATGTTAATATTCATACAATACTTGCTTTTTTAGTATCTTAAAGAAATTAGTTTATATTATTTAGTTTCTGTGTTGTAAGTATTCTACAACATTTGTTTAGAATATAGCTATAAATATATGAAGATTATTATAAGGAAAAATCATACTGGCAAATACTTGTATGATAGTGCTGCTAAATTTATATATATAGAATTTTAAATACGCAGATTGACAAAAGACGATTTGTTTATATACATATACAGAGATTATTATAATTGAATCGAATGTTTTAATTAATAAGATATTTTGCAAAAATAAATTCATTTAACATAGCACTGTAATATTCAAGTACAATCGAAATCATGAAGTTACAATCAACAAAACACATTTGTAAACTAAATAAAGATATCAAATGCCCAGTTTTCGCTGAAATGTTTTGTCATAAGATAATTACTTCATATGTAGAAAATTATCATCAGATGTGGCTAAATAGAAATATATATAATAGTATATGTAGATCTACATTCATGATTATATGTTATACTTTTATTAGGTTTTCAGTTAAAGACACTTCCAGCATTTTAATACTGTGTTTTTATGTATGTTCGACTTTTAACCTAATGCATAGCACTGATGTGTGTGATAAATGATACATTTTTTTGTTTCTCTTTTTTTTTGTTAGAAACAAGCTGCTTTCCTGCTTTCTTGGGTGACCATTTACCAATAGTGTTCCAATTATTCCAATTTGTCAAAAATATGGCAGCCAGAACTAAACGATTTTTTTTTCCAAACTACAACTCCTCCTAAACCGTTGGTCAGATTTTGAAATAATTTCACAGAAATGTTCCTTGAATGATCATCTACAAATGTTCTCCACATTATTCTGATTCGTCACAAAGCATGGCTACCAGAGGTAAATATAAAAAGATCTTTAAACGCCATCTCCTCCTAAACCTTTTGCCCAATTTTGAAATTATTTCCGACTAAAATATTCTATGGGTGACCGTCTACTAAAATTGTCAAAAGCCGTCATATTATGTTTATGGGTGCCTAACCCGAGTTACGTTTCCCTATATTTCTCTATGGAAAATAATAAATATCTACTCTACTGAATCTGCAGTTTTTGAATTATTTTAGTGGTAATATTTTTCGTTCTGGTGAGCGATAAAGGATTATCGTGACCTCTTTGTTTTAAATACCCTATCTCTTTTACCTAGGGTGCTAAAATCTGCAAGTCGCTTTAAAAATGCATTCAATCTATCATTTTCTAAATTATATGAATGCACTTAATAGATTGTGTTAATTTTGCTATACGTGTTGTTAAATTTGCAGTAATTTGTGATATTGCTAGTTGTGCAGTTTGCAATATTTTGTTCTAATATAAATCAAGATTTCAAAGCCGGCCCGCTTAGCTCAGTAGGGAGAGTACAGCTCTACGGATCGTGGGGTCGTGAGTTCGATCCCCGGGCGGGGTGTATGTTCTCCCTGGCGATTTGATAAAAGATACTTTGTCTTAAATCATTCGTCCTCCACCTCTGATTCATGTTGGGAAGTAGGCAGTTATTTGTAGAGAACAGGTTTGTTCTGGTACAGAATCCAGGGACACTGGTTAGGTTAACTGCCGTTACGTCACTGAAATACTGTTAAAAAAGGCGTTAAACCCAAAACAAACAAACAAGATTTCTAGACATGGCTTCTTTGGAGAATATGGCATATAAACGAACTAATTGAACTTGAAACTACAAGACGTCTAATTTGCTGAACGGACTGTTTACAAACTCCTGTGGTATCAAATCGAAAGTAGAATTTCAAACGTAAATTCAATCGGGATTTCCAGTGGAGTTTACCTGTCCTATTACTTGTTAAACTACGTCATATATCTTATTTTGCATATTTTGTATCATTGGGTTGACCTTCAATTGATAACAACTAAGTTTAATAACTTAAGAAAATAGTGAATTCTACATATGGTAATAATGCAGTATGTAATGATAGCCTGTTTGTTGATGATGTTTCCATTAAATTATTTAATACATTGACGATTCTTTTAAAGATAATGCAAAAGATCGTACTGATTTAACCATTTGATATAATAATTCAATGATTAAATAGATGTTTGAATCTAATTTCAAATAAACGCCACAAACTTTGAGAAAGAGCAATGTTTCTCATTCTAAAAATCAATTAAATAATACAAGTACAATATAGCGGCCGACCATATATTGATTGTTTCAGTATTGCCTGTTTGCTTGCTTGGTGTTTGAAACATGTTGCTATATGCTACTGTTTCGACTTTGTACTTCGTGTTTTTTTTCTAAACTGTCTTTGCTCTGGGTAATCAAACAATGAAATATTAAATCTACTATCTGACTAACTGGAAAACAATAAGTGGGTTGAGGCGGGAGGAGCGGCGGGTAGGGGCTTGTTTTGGTATTCTTATTGCATGTTTACATGTTAAGAAGCTTGCAATAGATTTGATTTTATAACTTCGATCAGTGAGTCTTTTTCATTTATCTTATCCTACGTATTGGCCATTTATTATTTGTTTAATCTGCTTGCTCTTATTTATACGTGTTTCGTATTTATTAATTTGAAGGTGAAACAGCGTGTATATTTATGTTCCTTTTGTTGTTTTTTTCTAAACATTACCTTTTCCCAGAGTGATAAAGCAGTTAAATACTTAATCTACTATCTCATTAATAGGAAAACATAAGCGGGGGAGAGGGGACAAACAGAAGCTTGTTTCAGTTGTGCCCTTAAAAGTTACGTTCTTGGTGCTCTGACTTCAGACAAGTTGTTGAGTGCATTGGTGTAATTATACCTTAGATTGACCCGCGAGGTTGGCATACCCTTAAAGCGTTTACCTCTCCCCACACGCAACACTCATTCTCCTTTAAATAGGTTAATGACAGTTCCAAGGCGGTGCCAATATTTCAACTTGCTTTTTTTGTCCGTTTCTTATTCTAAGTTACGTGTACAATCTTGTTTGTATTTTTTTTATTCCTCTCCGCCCTACCCACACCCCCGCCCCTGAATTTACGTCCATCTCCTTTTACTATGACTGAGCTTAGGTGCCATCAAATGTTTGGCCACCGGTCGTCCATGGGCGGTGTCCAACTGTGTTTTTTTCCCCTGCTTGTCTGTTTGTTTGCCCTGTTATGCGTGCGTGTGTGTGTGTTGTCTTATGTACGCACGAGTTTGCGCTGCTAGCTGCAGTTTGCATTGTGGGGATAAGGCGGTGTTTTGTGCGAGTCTTTCCCTGTTGAATACTTGTACTTGCTCTTTTTCCATTTTCCCCAACATTCCCACCCTTTTATCTACCCCTCACTCATTTTTGTATTTTGCATATATAAAAATGTACTTGTTGTTGGATTTCACAAGAGACCCGTCTGCTATGTTTTTTTTTGTTACAATCAGTTTTTTTTTGTTGCGGGCCTACATTGCCATGCATGGCTCTCTGGCTGTGTTTGGGATACTCTGTGCTTCCAGGAAATCTACCCTTACATTTTACCACTTCTTGCGTGTTTAGAAATTTGTAATATGTTGATGGACCGAAATAAATGCTATATCATATCGAAAGTAGATATTTCACACTGGGTTTCCAGCAGATTGTAGAAACCCTATTACCTGTTTTATTACTTAATTTCTATTTTGATTTTTATATATCCTTTAAAAAACAAGTAAGCGATTAATTGATGTAAAGCTTGCATGGCATTTTTATTCAGTGTTACTGAATACCTACCTGTATAAATAATCATCGACTGTTTTTGTCACGCGATGTCACATCTGACTGTGCAAATATATTAGTTTGTTTTATCGTATATTTTATCATCTATCTATTGCTAAATATATTTGAATTTAAATGATCAATTAGAGTTGTCGTTGGGAATAAATAAGTAATAAATTAAATGGTTGATCAATAATAAAATTAATCAGATCAGACACTACTCTTTATCATTATTCATATACTAAATTCAATATAATTCAATACAAAATAAAATAAAGCAAAATAAGGAAGTAGGTCAAACAATCAATCAATCAATCAATCAAAAGTGATGAAATCAATAATAAATAAAAGAACAAGATAAATTTGTTTCGTTCTCATCACCAGAAATGTAGAAATATATTATTTATACATGGGCTGAGTTCTAATTAAAAAAAAACAAGATAAAATAGTTTCGCTCTCATCACTAGAAATGTAGTAATATATTATTTATTATTTAGTAAACACGTATTAATACTTTAAAGCGTATTATTTCAAAAACTTAATCACGAAACTACTTTTTGCTTATACTATACTTAGGCCCTAAATTAAATGTAATTCAATACAAAATAAAATAAAGCAAAATAAGGAAGTAGATCAATCAGTCAATCAATCAATCAATCAATCAATTAAAGTAATGAAATAAATAATAAACTAATCAGCATTTTAGTCAATTAAAACGGCACTGAAAATATTTTTATTTTTGGAGCGAGGACCATAATACTTTGAACCAATTAAATAACCTTAATTTTTTGTTAATTAGTCTGATCGTGAGCGTATTTGATCACAAAAATTCAAGAATTTTTACGATTCAAGATTTCTTTCTCTAAATTTAAGAACAGGATCTTTTTGCGTGAAATGAAGTCAAAATTGTTTTGTAGTCCTTTTCTGAAATATTATTTCAGTTTATTTATTTCTAATGTATTTACCGACTGATGTAAATGAAAATGCTTGATGCTTGAAATAAGTTTACGAAATGTGTTTAAAAAGAAGAGCGATGTTGTTTCATCTAATGTTTAAGTAATGTGTACCTCTATTTTTTAGATGCGACATTCGCGGGAAACCTGATAAAAAATTGAAGTCTGGGAGCGAGGGAAGCTATTACCACAGGTGGATAAAAGCAACAATATCTGGACTATAGTAGATACGAAAAGCGACAGAGATGGCATCTGATAAAGAAGAAGAACACTATGACGTTTTTATTGTGCACAGTTCAGAGGATAATGAGGTAGCTGAAAAAATAGACCAGGGGTTAACAGATAAAGGCCTTAAAACATTTGCTCATTACAAAGACGGTACATTTCAAGTCGGGCGGCGAGTATTCGATAATGTTTTATTCGCCGTATCACGGTCCGATATCGTGCTTATTTTATTAACTCAGGACGCTTTGTCATCACATTGGGTAACGTTTGAAGTTTTGATGGGCCTTGAAAAGTCACATCGTGAAAATGCAATGTGTGTTCGTCTGGTGTTTCAAGGTGTCTCAGAGGCAGAAAGGCTTGGGTTTAAAACCGGTACGCTTGAACTTATACCTGATATTGTCGTAGACTTCAGCGAAGACTCATGGAAGGATGACCTTGCATCGAAAATAAAAGGTAGGCAAATTATCATGATTTGCTTTTTCATCAAAATCGTATCAGTTCAAAAATAAAAAGTGTATAAATTATCATGATTTGCTTTTTTATCAACTCTTATCATATCGGAAATTAAAGGTACATAAATTACTATGCATTGCTTTTTTCTATCAAATCTTATCATACCATTTACATGCAGCAAAAACAGCATACATTTATAATTCCACCACATCATTTTTCGTTTCATGCTTTTGTAAGATGTATAATTTCATCTATTTCAGAAAAAGTGACTATGCGAGACATACTACCTGCCGGGAATGTTGCTCATGGTCTTGTCTTTAACTACTATTTTGGTTACCTGGCTTATGTTCTTCCAGGTGAAGATTTTATTTTCTTGTAATACAAACTTTGTTTATTTTGTTTATTATTTCAAAAAAACTTACAGTCTGTTAAATTTGGATTCACATCGCTGCAGGAACTATACAATTAGATATTATCTTGGTATAATTCACGTAATCAAACTGTTTGAAAACATTCTGAAAATGCTTCCTACTTTAAATTATTTACCTTTACATTTTATACTATAGCTACAAAGGAGGAGATCAAAAATAGTGAATACTACTCGGTGGAAGCAAATAACTTTTCACAGAAATTTGTAATCATCATACCAGCTTCTTGTAAACCAAAACCAATAGAAGGAGAATTTGGTGAATTTCTGATAGAGAAAATGCCAAAACCTCTAGAAATGGATTTTACACATGGAGATAAGAAGAGAAAGTACAACCCAACAGTTTACAAAATCACAAATACACAGACGACAGAGGTATTGTTTGTTGCAAATTCATATTTAATTAGATACTGTAACAATCCTTCATTTACACATGTACACAATGTATACGGATCCCGAATATTGATAGCCAAAACAACACCAATGCATTATATTCTTTGCATTTGAAAATGCAACAAATTAATATATGTTTTACAAATTTCACACCAATAAATCTGACTTAATCTGAACATTTCATTCAAACAAATTCATTATATTTCGATGTTTTAAATTTCAGTCATTTTTCTTTTTGGCCGATATTCCTTTCATATTGGCAACCATGTCAAAAATGAAAGAGTTGGGATTTGCGGACATAGACCTCCGTTTTCAAGTGCCTCGATTCCGGATGACTCTAAGAGAACTCGTAGACCATCGCAATAACCCAAACTGTAAAAATACCTCAGTCATAATACCATTCGAAGGTATGTAACAAGTATTTTGTAAAGCTATATTGAGCCCGATAGTCTAAATCTGTATTTACGATAGTCAGTAACAGCCACAATTTAAGTGTCTGAATGAAATACACCGTAAATAATACATGCTGCTTTTGTCTTTAATGTTTTCAGAATTCTTTTACGTACCAAGATTTTTTTAACAAATTGCTCGCGTCGATGTTTGTGTAACGGTGATTTTGATATGTAAACTTTTTTATACAGTTGAAACCTGAAGCGTATTTTATTTTGTCACTTTCACCCCTCCGTAGAAACAAAATTCCAATCTCAGAAACCCAGTCAGCCTTTGCCGTCAACGCGTAGGCCTGTATCATTGCGATGTGCCTATCTCGAACCAGTAAACACGGTTTTGAAAAAAAAATGGCCTGCCTTGAAAGGAGACTTTTTGATATTTTAAATAGCAAAATGACTCCTTTCAAGCCAGTTAGTTTTGAATGCAAAAATAACACTATTTACCACTGATATTTTATTTCTTGATAACGCAGGAGGCTTTGCATCAGCTCTTTATAATAATCACTATATTATACCACATATGAATGTGGTATAATAATATTTAGTTCCATACAGACAATCATAATTTTCTTAAATTATCACACTTTAAAATGTTTCCTTTGAACTCGAAACAACATGTTTACCTAAGGCTGAGGGATTTTCTAAATGTTTTTTTTTCACGGGTTGAGGGTTTATCTCAGGTTTACCTCGGATAGAGCTCGATGTTTTCACTGGACAAGTTTCATGTTTGGCTATACATTGTATCCGTTTACCTAAAACATTTCTTCCTTCAGATAATGATGCCAAAGCATCACCCGCAAAAGACATCTGGAATGCGTTACAAGAGGAGTTCTCTGATCAAAAAGAGGTACTAGTATGTTAAAATTAATCACCGTCAATATGTATATTTTTAATAAACGTGAAAAGAACGTCTAGCAAGCCAATCCGATACACTGTGAGGTAAGATATTTTCGCATACACATACAATTTTAAAGTCCGTGTTTGACTATAATCGTTGATGTAGGAATCGTAAACGTGTCATGAAGGGTGTTTTATATCGCCTGTCAGTACTTTCGTCACTTTTTAAGCTATTGTCCTCATTTAGTCATATGAAGTCCACAAATCAGTTTCTCAAATGACATTACAAGGACAGATAGGAAAAAAAACCGCAAATTTTGAGACAATAATTGTATTTCTTTTTTTAACAACGTGTACTCCTAGATATTGTCTTTTAACTTATTGGTTTTGCTTGATAGGTGAATGTTTATTGCTTTTCAGACGGCATCACAATCGAATGTTGGGAGCAGTGAAGAGGAACTTAAAGATGGCGTAAGTTGACAAAATATTATAGAATCTACTAAGGTAAAATTGAATACATAGTCGAGTCGAGTCATGGTAGTGAAATACAAATATGTCTTCATTTCGGTATATACTGGAGAATGTACCTGTACTTTCCTCACTTTGTTAGCTAATGTCCTCATTTAGTCTGATGAAATCCAAAATGCTGAAATTGTGAGACAATAATTGTACTTTTTGTTCGTTTTTACATCATCCTAGCTATTGTCTACGAAATTGTTGGCTTTACAAAATACATATTAAAGTTTGTGCTTGCTCACAAACAATTCATAAACTTTGATACTGTGAATTGCCTTTTGCTTGACCGGTGAATGCTTATTGCGTTTCAGACGGCACCGCTATCGAATGTTGTGAGCAGTGAAGGGGAAATTAAAGATGGGGTAAGTTGACAAAACATTATAGAATCTACAGAGGCACACGAATAAATGAAGAGTAAAATTGAACTCGTGGTAGTAAAATGAAACGCAATATCACAATTTTGGTATACACATGAGAATATTGCAATGTTTCACCAGAAAAAAACTGACTTGTCATCAAACGAATTTTACATTTTTGTCTTTTTTCACTCGTCTAAAATCTTCTTTATATGTTAATGCGTACCTAAAGAGGGCAAAGAATTCGTCCTGGTTGAGCAAATGACAATATATGAGCCGTGCCATAGAAAATCAACATAGTGGGTTTGCGACCAGCATGGATCCAGACCAGCCTGTGCATCCACGCAGTCTGGTCAGGATCCATGCTGTTCGCTTTCAAAGCCTATTGGAATTAGAGAAACTGTTAGCGAACAGCATGGATCCTGACCAGACTGCGCGAATACGCAGGCTGGTCTGGATCCATGCCGGTCGTAAATACACTATGTTGGTTTTCTCATGGCGCGGCACATATTATTTTACTGAGATGGAAGAAAAATCATGAAAGGTTCGTACCATTTACTGAAAGACTACCGATGACCATGTTTTGGGTTTTACTATTTGATAAGTTGAGATGAATATATGACATTCGTTGAAATTTTTCCTTTGCTGAATTATTTTTAGAAAATGGCGTTTTTCACTAAAAGTGTTGTGGGTAGGCCACTTCCATACTTAACAGTACATATATTTTGCAATATTTTTAGAAGTTATTTTGTTTTACATTATAGTAGTTGAATATTTGTATTGTACAAATAACAATTCAGATCTGACTTAAATGTCTGTGCTAAAATCATTGAAAGAAGGAACGCTTGTTTAGTTTCAAAAGTTGAAAATTTCTGAACTTAGTACATAGAACGAAATGTTTTTTCTCCAATAACAAAATCATCTAAAATGAACCAAATTTCTACAGCAGCATTACACTTGTATATCAGCTTTCGTATGACAAAAACTATTTATGTTTTACTTTCCATGTTTTTGATATGCAGATTTATGTTTCCATTACCTGCTTGCACCTGGGTAGAACCACCAACCCTCCGTAAGCCGGCTTCTTCATATAAAATATTCAATGCCCCGAGCAAGACTCGAACACACATCGGTGAGGGGCAAGTGTTTCAACGTCAGCGACTTTGACTGCACGGCAACGCAGGCCCGAAATGAAAATAATAAAGCGTAATATATAGTAACAGTGATATTTTTGTATATTGTTTAAAGGATCAACACGTTACCGCTACAGTAACATACAAAAGCGACGTGGACGCGGATAGATCTTTGGCCGAGGAAATAATGAATTTCTTGAAGAAGAAGAATGTAAAGTTTTCAAATGGAGATGCAAAAATGCACTTCAAAGACTTGGGTCCTTCTCGATGGAATATATTCGTTGTATCCGAATCTGCAGTGAAAGACGTCACTATGGCAATGCAGTTTGAAGCAGCATTAGCTAAAAGTATTACAGAAAATCAAGTCCAGGTAAGATTTCAGTTTCTTCGTTAATACAAATGTGTTTCATTATGTGTATTATCACGTCAAGTTATTCAAATTAGATTGTTTAACAGTGCTATTGTAAACATGTTTATTTATTTTATAATTTCAGGTCATTCCAGTTTTAGAACAGGATTCCGATATTAATGAAATTCCACATCATTTCGCATGCACGACGCTCCTTAAGAAAGAAGATCCAGCTTATTTAGAGAAACTCTGGAAAACGCTGCAAGGTAATATAACACCTGTTATCACTTTAAATGAATAAAGGACTATGTTTAGTTTTCCACCTGGACATATTACGCCGTTATCTGTTATAATATATATATGATCGTCTTTTAACATTATGGTTTACTCCCAATATAAAAGCTTGTTGCAGACTTATTTTGTTCCATATATCTATATTTATATTACAGCGGGAGACACAAAGATGGTTGAATTGCTTCCTGCAGGTGTCGTCTATGAAGGATTAGCATACTCTTACCTTATGAACTATTTGCCATTCAATCTCACAGGAAAGACAGAAAACGGCAGAGGTACTTATATGTTAACTTTATTCGGATTGTTGTTCACGAGAAACTAGTTACAAAGATTATGTATGCAACGAATTGCCTGCAAGCAAAGAACATATACCAAATAAGGCAGCTAAACCGCCATTTATTTTGTTAATACTATAAAAACTAAAAGTAGTTTTTTGAAATTTTTGCGTACGCTTAGAACAACATCTTATTGATATAATTTAAACTTTAAGCAAAATCAAATCATACCTTCAGATAAATTCATGTATTTTACGTCTTCAGCCCAGTTTTGAAATGTCACAAAGATACTCAAAATTTTCTGCAATATACAAACTAGCGAAGAACGGATTTTGGAAAGTAAATGAAATAATGTTGATGTCGGTCCTACCTAAATAGATCATTTCATATATGTCTGATATTTAAGCATTTTCATGTAAAAGTCAATATGGAAACCTTTGATTTCTTATAAATGGTATTGACTCCTTTTCTAAAATGCAAGTTTTATTTGTATTTATGACTTTTAACAAATTGGTGAGGTTATAAAATGAAATGAAAATGTACCTTTATATCATTTAATTTTTTGATATGTTACTAACAACCCCTTGTTCTAAAGGCGCATTACGTTTCAGAAATGTATTTATAGTTGTTGTTAAGACAGTCTGTGAAAATAGCAAACGGCTCAGACAAACTAAGCTTACAACGTTTTCATTTTTGTCGTGTTGGGCAACCTTTGGAGTTTCTATTTTTTCTTTTGGTGTTTTTTCCCCCCAGTACTTTACAGCTTAACTATTTAAACTACAATATGACACATTGCCTGACATATTTCCGTATTCTAATCACTAATCAATTTTACTCTGGTAGCCTTATATTTTTGATTAGCTCTACAATAACAAATATTGAGCAAGGTTTAAGATTATCCAAGAAATGGAAAATCATTTTGATAATAACATGTGCATATTATACATGTTTGTGATGACAGAAAACTTTGAATACTAATTAAGCAATGAATTTAACGTTTCAGATTTCAAAGATAGGTTCGATGATGGTATAAAGAAATACAACGGTGGTTGCAAATGTGTGTACAAGCTTTTTGTCATTGTACCGGCCTCCTGTTCATTTCCTGGGCCAGGAACAATATTCCCCAATGAAGAACATCTCGGTCCGCTGGAGCCAGTTGTTATTGGATTCAGAAAATATTTTCTACAGTTGTACAGGCTGACGCTGGACAATGGAAAAGTAATTTAATCTTTCATGAATAAAACATGACAAAAAGTAACAAACTTGAATTATTAAAGATATTACAGTTCTAACATTTGACACTGATTTTAATCAAGTGCGATCCGTTTTACATTTAGAAACGACTTCATGTACATCTCGTATTTTACAGTTAAGGTAGTTCTGCACGTTTGAAACAAATATTGTTGAACAATGTAATTTTTTTCAAACGATAAAAGGTAAGGGTAGTTTTCTTGGAAGCATAGAGCTCCACAATCACAGCCACAGAGCCATGTATTTGCAAAGTAGGCCCACAACAAAAAGAAGCTGTAATGGAAAAAATTACTATAGGCGGGTTGCTTCAAAATTCCATCAAATGCATTTTAATTTTATGCAAACTGTTTTAATGTGTCGTTACATCTGAAAAATAAATCAGCCAATAAAACAAAATAAAATAAAAAGAGAAATAAATAATTAGCAATATGGTTCTATGCTTAGACCTTTTTGAAAATATGAGTCCTCTCGTCAAAGGACTTCGGACACTTTCTATATGAATTTGCCTACTCCAAGAATGAAAAATAAACTACTAAGAAATAAGCATTTAATTACATATGCCATCAAAATACCTATTTGAGATTATTTCTTAAAGTCAAATTTTCAATATTTGTTTCATAGAACAGTGATTTTTGTTCTAAATAGAATTACGTACCCTGTTATACAGATATAAAAAGTGTTTTGCTTTATACAACATTGTTCCCACAAAGTGCATCAAAACCATATTTGGCCAGCATATGGAGAGATTAATTATACGCATTTTCTGTGACTATTATGTTGATGCAAGGGGTGGAACAGTACTTTAAACAAAAAAAATATAACTACAGGGTGTTCCCAAATGTAAAGTAACCAATACATTTTATATTCATTTTTAATAAATTGATAGTCACATATTTTTACATCTGTTTGTAACTCAAATACTATACAAATGTTTGAAAGGGTATTATAGGCATGTTATACATGTAAAGTAGTGAAAGAAGCAAATACAGTGAATTCATTATTATTTGTTGGGTTAAATTTTCATTGGCTTATCCTGGTTGTTTGTTGCAGTAGACTGACAAATATTTGCTTTAACGTACTTGCAACACACCAGGTAATCTTCTGCAAGCCCCCACCCCTCCCCACCTCGGGACGCTCACGCCACTAGCGATGAGGATGTAATTTGTTTTCCATTTTGTTTTTATTATTTTTTGTATTTCTTATATATTTTTCATTTTTTTATTTTTTCATCTTCTGCGCGTTTATATTTATTTTTTTAGACACATACTAAATGTCACACGCATTCATCACTTCATGTTCTTCCTTCTGTGAAAACTGAATTGAAGACTGTTCTTTGCGGCGGACTAGGCCTAAATACCATACAAAAAGAGGCAATATGTGCACAGCAGTTAATCTGATCCTGACTATAGTCTATCCAACAGAAATAACGCTTGGCATTGATATGCCTGTGATGCATAGGTCAAGAACAATAGCTTCATGGCAGGTCATATCAGTGACGGTTTCACATTCAACGTGATGCCACGAAAGTGATGTGTCAAGTCCCTTTCCATGCAGATGGCATATATAAATACGGCTAGACGCGAAAAGTTTCAGGTGGATTTTTTTATGCAACGACCTGGATACATTTTTATTACATGTTTAAGCCAAATGAACCGTGCCATGGGAAAACCAACATAAAGGCTTTGCGACCAGCATGGTACCAGACTAGCCTGCGCATCTGCGCAGTCTGGTCAGGATCCATGCTGTTCGCTTTCAAAGCCTCTCGGAATTAAACCAGCCGTTAGCGAACAGCATGGATCCTGACTAGTCTGCGCAGATGCGCAGGCTGGTCTGGATCCATGCTGGTTGCAATTGCATTATGTTGGTTTTCTCATGGCACGGCTCATTTGGCTTAAACATGTAATAAAAATGTATCCAGGTCGCTGCATAAAAAATCCACCTGAAACTCGACTGGACCTTTTAGTTCGTTGTCGCGTCTAGCCGTATTTATATATGCCATCTGTTGGTTTTCTCATGGCGCGGCTCAAATGTTATCTGCGCCACTGGTACTTATCCCAAACAAGAACCAACCATACGGCTGCCTTTTTTTAGTATTAATGTTATGCAGCACACAACTATCTGCCATCACTTATAACAGAACTATACAGACAAGTACATGTACTTAAATAACCACCTGAACCACTGTAATAAAACTGACCGGTCACTTATACATGTATACCTATTCACACATGTAATGCATCAATAACTTTACATTACAAACAGTGTATAGATAAATCAAGTACAGGTTGTTTGCAAAAATATCGTTCTATTTTTTATTTATTTATAGGATTTTAATGTTAAAATGTTATTTTTTTCCTTAAATAAAATGATTTTGTCACTTTATTCGACTGGAATTCATATATTTAAAACTTCCGTAAAGTGATGACATTATATTTTTACGGAAATTAAAGATTTTATTTTTTTCAAGAAAATATATCCTGGCCTAGATAAAATAAGAAAAACATCTTGATAGGAACAGATACAAACCAGTTTCTGCTGTAATAAATTAACTAACACATTGGTTTATCATTGACTCGAAACGATTTCGGTATTGTTTAAATACTTAATGGGAATTTTGCCTTCAAAATGTAGGCTAGAAGCATATGATAGTGTCCGAAGTCCTTTCTCTATGGACATCTGCGGTGAAAATGCACTTTCGACGATATTTACGCATGATATTTCAAAATATGTCAAAATAGAAAATAAAGGTCCTTTATGACAATTTGTTCAAAATTCGCTAAATATCAGTTAAAGCTTATTTCATGTTACTATCTTGGGGTATTTTAAAACTTTATTGTTCAAATTTACCTTAAGGAAGACAGTACTGCCGAGTATTTAGCACTTAATACATAGGGCATAATAGATTGCCGACATAATCAAGGCATTATTCTAGCCCTTTTCCGGATAAATAACGTCATTCTGTCAGTTCTGGTTATTTAAACGTGTATAACTGCTTTAGATAGCAAGTATGTAGATATAACTGAAATGGAATATGGATCCGCCTTGTAATCTCTTGATAATACTCTCTTTGTAGCAAGTGTGCTATTCGCGGGAATATGCAACTCCGGCAATCACATTACATGAAATGACAGAACTTAAATTCTCGGGATTGAATGACGTGGAGATGAAAGACCAAGCGTGGAAGTTTGTTAAGCTTTCGAAGGAAATTCTAGAGAACCCATTATTTAATGAAAAGATTGGTGGGAACGTTGGTGATAAATGTGAAATAGTTTATTTTGATGGTAGGTACACATATATCCGTAAAAGTAAATATCTAATCCTATCTAATCGTATGCGAAACTGCGTAACGCTTTATGAAATTTTGTTTTAAAGATCTTCAATTACTGTATTTAAATTTTCAGTAATATATGGTCCTTTAAATGTTGTAATGACACACTTACTTACAGCGTTAGTTTTTAGAATGTTCGCACACAGAAATGAACGACAGGAAAAATGCTTTAAAACAATAATTTTATTTCAGACGAAATGGGACAGAAGAAGGAGCAAGTAACATCAGTTTTGGAGGAACGACTGAAGGAGTGTTTGAAATAAAATCATTTTAAAAGTGAGAAATAACGGAATAAAAGTGACATATATTAATGACAAGAATACGAAAATCTGCATGAACTTTATGTACTTCTTGCTCATCTGTGTCTAGCAGTATATAGATTTGGTCTATGTTTGTGCTTTATTCATCAAACAATCAGCTTAAAACTACTGTATTGGGGTATTTCAACAAGAAGGTGAACGTTATTGCTGAGAAGTTCTCTCGCTCGCGCAATCTTACATATGTGCGTTCCCTTGCAAAAGGTAAACGTATATTAAATGCCCATATAACAAGAAAGTGAACGTGTATTACTGAGAAATTCTCTCGCTCGCGCAATCTTATATATGCGCGTTCCCTTGCAAAAGGTAAACGTATATTAAATGCCCATATAACAAGAAAGTGAACGTGTATTACTGAGAAATTCTCTCGCTCGCGCAATCTTATATATGCGCGTTCCCTTGCAAAAGGTAAACGTATATCAAATGCCCATATAACAAGAAAGTGAACGTGTATTACTGAGAAATTCTCTCGCTCGCGCAATCATACATATGCGCGTTCCCTTGCAAAAAGTAAACGTATATTAAATGCCCATATAACAAGAAAGTGAACGTGTATTACTGAGAAATTCTCTCACTCGCGCAAACTTACATATGCGCGTTCCCTTGCAAAAGTAAAACGCATATTTAATGCCCATATAAAGCATAATTCAAAAGGAAACAACGTCAACATGATTAAACATTCCCTAGTATTTTATGAACATTTAATGAGGCTTGTGGACTATATATACTTTTTATTAACGTTTTTTTATGCTAGAATAACGTTAATACAATCATGGTTGTTTCATGGTATAAATCAGAACACTGTAATTACTTTGCTCACTAAATGAATACCCACATAGTTTTAGAAAAGCACATGAGCAAAATGTTACAGAACCAGACCATTTACCCCCAAGGACATTTGCCCAGCTCCCAAAACCTAACATCCAAAATGAAAAACTAGACTGCTGGGTACAACCGCCACCAAAACCCTCAAAATGTGTAGGACGTTTGTACCCAAACGTGCTTATATCTGAAATGGACATTTTCACCCAAATACTTTTTATTTTCTGGGACATCAATATATCATTTCATCTGTGGGATGTACAGCTTGCCATGTTTTCAATAGGGTTAAAATATCTTGGAGGAAAATGTTCTACAATCAGCTAGTTTATTAAGAAAACGCAAAATACCTATAATTTTCTCTAGGAAAGTTTCTACTTTCTAGAACACCTTTTTTGCAATGAAGAGGTATTTCCACAATGACACTGAGTTAATTTGAATAGTTAGATATTAATGAGTTTTGTTTCATAATGTTATGTATTCAGAAAATCGAATTAAGACATTTTTAGCTTTTCTAAATTGACCGATGCCAATTATAACATTGATTTCGCTTACTTTGTCTTACTATGTAATTTATAATTAAAAATACATTGATATCATCCATCAAAGTTACTGAATTCATTAGGTTGTTTATTGTACCCCCCGACAACAAAGTTGTAAGTGGGGGGTGTATACTGGTTTCAGGTTGTCTGTCTGTCTGTCTGGCCGTCTGGCCGTCTGTCCGTAGACGCAATCTTGTGTGCACCATCTCTCCTTATCCCCTTGACAGAATTTAATGAAACTTCACACAAGTGATCAGTACCAACAGCAGTTGTGCATGGGGCATGTTAGGTTCTTTTAGAAAAAAAATTTGCAGAGTTATGGGACTTTGTTTTTTTGTTACTATACTATATACATAGACACAATCTTGTGTGCACCATCTCTCCTCATCCCCTTGACACAATTTAATGAAACTTCACACAAGTGATCAGTAACAACAGTAGTTGTGCATGGGGCATGTTAGGTTCTTTCAGAAAAAAAATTTGCAGAGTTATGGGACTTTGTTTTTTTGTTACTATACTATATACATAGACACAATCTTGTGCGCACCATCTCTCCTCATCCCCTTGACACAATTTAATGAAACTTCACACAAGTGATCAGTAACAACAGTAGTTGTGCATGGGGCATGTTAGGTTCTTTCAGCGACAAAAATTGCAGAGTTATGGGACTTTGTTTCTTGTTAACATACTATGTACATACAGTCTGCATATGCAATTTTGTGCGTGCCTAATCTACCAAACCCTTACACACAATTTAATGAAACTTCACACAAGTGATCAGTACCAACCCTAGTTGTGCATGCTGCATGTTACATTCTTTTAGATAAATATTCTGCATAATTATGGGACTTTGTTTTTTGTTACTATACTGTATACATACAGTCTATATACATACAGTCCACATAATTATGCAATCTTGTGTGCGTCAAATTGCAATGTACTGTGTCAGTGCATGCGGGGGGTACATTCATCACCTTTAGTGATAGCTCTAGTTTTCATCATATTTTGAAAAAAAAATCAGTGCTCACAATCGCAACATATCATTTTTTGTGTTTAGTGCATTGTTTTGTTTTGAGTTTTAATATATTGTACATTATATGCATAGGGATTGGACAAAACGTTGTATTGCAAACGTTGATGAATTAACGCCAACTCTGTTCGAAATTATGACTTACAGATTCGGTCCTATTCAATATTTAGGGAGATACATTTTTCAAAAGCCAACTAAAGAAAGTATGTTAGTTGGATTTAGCTGGCGAAGAAAGCAGGGTAAAAATCTTTCGAAAGATCGGTTTGTTTTCTTGCTTTCAACAAAATCCTGTGGCGATACCATCTTGTCATCGTGCAGAAACAATTTTCAATATGGACTTGCTACGAAGGACTAAGAAATACTGATTTCGGAGTTGGATTGTGCAAATTTAAAAAGTAACAATAGGTTGTGAAATTGTGTAACACGCCATAGTTAAGACATGAAAAACTTAGAGGAAAATGCTTCATAAACGAGAAACAGATCTTTTTTTGCGAAAAAAACAACAACAACAACAAAACCCCCTGTAAACAAGACATAAAAAATCTGAATGGTAGAAAGTAATAAACCGTCTATGTTGGATATGGTGTATTTCATTTTATGTTTACTTGTACATAACAAAAAATATACCGAACGTTTTGAATTTGAATAAAACAAGAAAGAAATGACATTAATTGCCATTGTTTTTATTTCTAGTAACAATCTTCCTGTTTGGGAAGAAGGGTAAAGCCGATAGGCTTAGTTTTCTGTGTGTACTTAAATACAATATTAAAACCTAGTTAATTTCTATCAAACAACAAACAGCTTTATTTATTTTGGTGGGGAGCACATAGAGTTGCCCTTGTTCGTCCGTCGGTCCCAGTCTGTGTCATTCATATTGTCAGGGTACAAGTAATATGACCCAGGAAAGTGCCTACGCCTTTAGTGTCTTGAACAATGAATTTGGCTCAATTGCTAAGGTGACCTATATGTTTTAGACTAGCTGACAAACAATGTAGAGTGTCCTTTGTTAAAACGTATAGCTAAAAGGGACGATTTTAATTTTAAAATTGTCAACTTCCTCCACCTTGATGGAGATGTCCCTCGAGTCATACTGAGTCTATATTTCACAACTTATTCGGTTTACAAGAGCTTGCTCAAAGATAGATGATTTTAAAGACAGAAATCTTCATATCACCAAGAAATTGTTACAACAGGGTTACTGTTATCATAAACTACGGAAAGCTTTCAGTAAATTTTACTACAGATCGTCGGAACTGTTAGAAAAATACAATACGAGCATAAAAACACTTTTAAAACTTGGACTTACACACCCGGAATATTATGGAGATGTAGTTTATAAAATTCGGAATATTAAGCATAGTCCCAATTTTAATCAAATATTTGTAAAATGGATTAAAAAGTTGATCAAAAGAGGATACGATGCGAAAATCGTGAAGCACAGTGCATGTTTAGTGATTGACCCCTCTGCAGTTAATCGCTATACTTTCCTATTTGATGGTGCGATGACTAATAAAGTGTAAGACTCCATGATGCTTTTCTCCTAAATCCTAAATACAATGAACGGAGGGAGTTGATTTTTGTATTGCAGTTTTCTTAGTCGTGCCCTTAAAAGTTAGGCTCTTGGTGTTCTGATTTCAGACAAGTTGTTGAGTACATTGGTGTAATTATACCTTAGATTTACCTTAATTTTATGTTTTACTTTATTAATCCGTTATTTTTGCGCTAATGTTAGAGCCTTTCTCAGCGGGGATTTTATTTACATTGTGTTGTCTAACTTGTTGAAAATAGGGGAAGTGCGAGGTTGGCATGCCCTACACGCGTTTAAACCCCCAGTTTCCTTTATATAGTTTACTGACCGTTCCAAGGCGGTGCCCCTATTTTCAATTGGTTTTCTATCTGTCTTGTATTGTCCGTTGCGTATGTTTTCTTATTTGTTGTATGCGTCCCCCTCCCCCACCATTACTCCCCTATTGCCCCCTCCTTTCCCCTTGCATTTGCGCAACCTTTTGCATCCCTCCCACTTTACTTTGAGTTAGTTTTCGTGGCTCCCCTTTATTCAGGCTGACGGAATCCCAAGGCGGTTCACAATTGTTTTTTTTCTGCTTATATGGGTGCGTTTGTGTGATTGTGTGTCTAAGACGGTGCCGTACTGTTTCCATGTTATTTAGTTGGGTGTGGTTGTGTGTTTGATTTTGGTACACGAGTATCTGCGCTTTTGTGGTTTACGTTGTAGTGTGACTGTTATTAAGGAACATAGTATTCCCTTTGTATATTCATCTTTGTTCTCCTTCCCTTTCAAATTCCTCCCTCCCCCGGCCATTTTACCACTTTCTCCCCCTCTATCTATATTTCACATAAATTAATACACTGACGAGATATGAAAACGCAACAAACATATACCTGAATATACACTTTACAATAAAAAGCATTACCTGGAAATCTTCAACACATACATATCTCGTCACTATACAGTCATTGTGTTGATTTTACGGTCTGTTGTGCTGATTAAATTTGAACTCGATGGCTTTAGAGTATCGAGGTGTGTATTTGTTGAACATTTTAAGCTGATGCTTTTTGTACTGAAAATATATTCAGCCATATGATTGTTTCATTTTCATATCTCGTCAGTGTATGTTCTTGTTAGATGTTTGAAGCAACCCGTCTGTAATGTTTTTCCATTGGAACTTCCTTTTGTTGTGGACCTACTTTTCAAATGCGTGGCTCTGATGCTGTGTTTTAGGTGCTCTGTGCTTCCGAGAAATCTACCCTTACCTATTATCTTTTGTTGGGTGTTGTCTTTCTTTCTTGTTGATAGACTCTATATGTGTCGGAGCAGAAACGATTTTCGCGATATTGTCTAAGCAATGTAATTTCAACAGATGCCGATGTTAATGTTTAGTTTATCATTGTATGCATCCCATATATAATCCAAATATAACCTATATAAAACATCGGATAGAGTATATGTAACCACCTGAGAATGAAGGACTAAATCAGGTTATACACCAACAAAAGTGTATCAAATGCCACTGATTTATTAGATCAAATATTTGCAAGAAGATTGCGGCATATTATGCGGTATTGCAATCTTTATCTTAATATAAAACAATTAAAAGTACGTGCTAATGATGGAATAAGGTCAGTAATTACGTCAGCTCCCGTGGTGCAGTCAAAAGAAGTCCAAAGTAAATAGATCCTAATTTTCCCATTTATTGCGCAAATTCGTGTAGAACGAGTGCTTTGATCACCCCTTTTCACTGCCTGAAATGATACAGTTTTCATGTTTATACACCCCATATGACAAAGTTTGCAGATCGAAACCGAAAGTAGGGGTTTATTGTGCGGACAAGAGCAAATATGCGCCATGTTTAGAGTAGCAGACCACAAGTGCCTGGCATTTCACTAGAAACTATTCAACACCCTATTTTCTTTTCATTTGTTTTTGTTAATTTATCATAGAATTTTCATGAAAAATAGGTGTAGGAAAAAGTGATGTTCTATAAAGATACGTAAAGATGACCTGAAGTTGTCGTTTTTATATGAAACAAACAAGGATTTGAATTACTGACCTTCAACCTGATTATTTCCTTGCAGTAATAAAACAGCAACACAAAACAAGGGTATTATGTATTTTATATTACACTGTTAGTTTAAATATTTATGTATGTAAATGTTCAGTCGGTGAGCCGTTATTCGACTTGAATGACAAAAATAGTGAGTGATTTCATCATTGATTTAAAGCTTATTCTGATGATATTTCTAAAGGACATACAATAATTATCAAAATCAGTAAAGCTTGACAAAACCAAAAACAATAGATTCAGCTTGTGTGGTTTGACAATATCAAAAGCAACGTCGTCAAAATCATTATAAATTTTGATACAACCAAATGCAGTAGACGTCATTTTATACTTTAATCATCAAACACAAGTATATTGCCGTAACATAAATGACAATAGACATGATGCAATATACATCGAATAGAATAAGTTAAATAAACATCAGAAACTTGAGCAAATTTTAATGGACCAGATTGAGGACATTTCAGCTTTGCTGATGTGGCTACATACAATAAAGATGAAAAACGAGTTTGTAAAATATCACAGACACGCGTCTTATTCCAGAGATTTTTGCCTCAACAAATGCTTGTGTAATTGAAATAACTATTAATTTTAACGCCGTGAATCTTGAATAATGACTTCTGAATCTGTCGATGTCTTTACACGATTAATTAATGGAGGCTATACTGAAATTCGTACGTCTGACGTTTAATATTGTCGCAAAAATTTGGCACACAAAATTAATCAATGATTGTAAGTAGCAAGAAAACATTAATACTTCAAACACTTTAGTTGAATAATCAAATGTCAAACAATCTTATAAGTGTTTGACACTTTCAGAATTTATGTCACTATTTTCCAGTATCAGTACATTTTAACTACAGTCCATTGCCTCGGTTTCTCTGTTGCCATCAGCATAAACCACACGGTGTTCTTTGTTGCCGACGATTTGCGTCTGAATAGCTTGAAGCAACGACTTTGACTCCGCTGAATCACCTGTAAAATTCAAGGCATATCTTAATATCATCCACTTGTATCACCTAACTGTTGTAACTGATGTACATTTTAAAGTAATATGTAATTTCAATAACGAACTTACATAACGTCTGTAAAATTCAAAGCATATTTTTAATTGAACATTTCTACGTATGTAACTAGTATTTTTGTGATAATTTCTAACAAGGTCAAGTTAATTTTAAGTTACGATAAACTGAGAAATTTTCTTTAATGTTTACAATGATAATAATACCGTTATGACCCCGGTGTTTACACATGGTACATGTTTGGAATTTTGAAACTGCGGTAGCTGTTCACAATAGTAGTATATTCTGCTTATTAAATGGTTTACCATAGAAACTTACCTCCGTAATATACAAACTCAACCAAGCTGCTGATATCTCCTAGTTTGTCTTTGACAGTTTGACGTGACATAATGTCTTTCATGACACGTACAAAGTCTTCACATTGTTTCTTCATATCAGTGTTTGTCATGCCTGCAAACTTGAGCTGGCTCATCTCAAACAAACAGTTGATAGCTGCACTGTATTCAGCCAAAAAACATATGCTCTGAATAGTCCAAAGAAACATGTTAGTTGTGGCAATGAAACGCATAGGAAACGAATTTAGCATTATACTTATAGCTATTTGGTGGGCAGAATTATATATATTTCCTTTCTAATATCAGTTAAATATAATCTGTCAATTAGAAGCACCGTCTCTTATACTTCATTTCAGAAGGGCATTTTTAATTTTAATTGTATATTCAATGTCATTTTATACTGTAAATTTAACTTTTATGAATCATTTTCTTGGCTATGAAGGTATTAGATAATATACTGGTTAGTTACGTGCACATTTCTTTTTAATATATCATTCTGGGATCATGGATGTGAGGGTTGTTGAACATTTCTTTACCTCTAAACATGATATACTTTTATGACCAAACAAAGTATGCTATTATTTTGTTTGGATGCGTTTCATACTTCTTATGGTTCTTTTTACATATTTTATTTCCTAGCGCATGTAGCTTCTAAATAAAAAGAAGTAATGTTAAAAACATACTTCCTTCGTTTCCGGATTTGTGTATTTGTACATGTGCAAGTAGAACAATCGATCCTGGCCTGCCATTGGCACTTTCAATACCTTTGTACGACCTACATATTCGACAAACGGTTCTGGACAACTAGAAAAGAAATGACCACTTATTCAATGAAAATAAAAGTTTAACTTTCTTAGAAACTTTTCGTTAGGATATAAGCATTAAAACTGTATTCATTTTATCAAAATAAACAGACACAAGTCAATGAACTGTATTTCAACATAATTCAATTATTTTTATGTAATGTTTATGTAACATTAACCTTATAGTAAAAAATTCTTAACAAAAATGCACCACTGTTTCATGATATTAACGCGATTATTTATGAATGGATACTACTGTATAAATACATTCTTGCGGTATAGTAAGTAGGTAAACTTCACACCAACCCGTCATTCGCTGCATCATGAAGCTTCTCTTCTGCTTTACAAGACCATGGCACGAAAATGAACAACTTTTCAATACAGTAACACTCTATCTTCTCTCTCTTCAAAACGTCTTCAATCCTGTCTTGTAAACCTGTAACAAAATCATGTCTTTCATAATTGCTATTTTAAAAGTCTGAATTAGGTTTAAAGCAACTACTACACAAAACGTATAGTGTCAGGAGTATACGGTGCATGATGCTAAGTAACCATGATGATAATCGATAAATTCCGTATTCTCTGTAAGATATTTCGGCATTCTCCGTTTCTTATGGAAAGCCATGTGCGCAATGAGCTATACTTACGTCCGAAGAATGTCGGATTGCCTTTATAACGCGAATACGTTATACCACGGAAATTGCCGAATGTCATAATAGGTCAACAACCTTAAGAAACAGAAAGTATGATAAGGATCTATGATCCTTTCAATGCAAAATAGAAATGGAAACTAACTGAATGTCGATTAACTTGATAATTGGTTGTATATTTTTGTGTCAGATATAATTATTCATCAGTTTAGAACGATTTAAGTAAAGTGTTAGAAAAACATATACCTGGTTTCAATGTAACTGATAAGTAATTGATGTAGTTTGCCCATGCTAGACCTGTAGCAACGTCTCCGCACGGAATTCTGTGCTTCATTTTCACAGGTTTGCCTGAAGTAAATACCAGTCTACACATTAAATGGTCTTTACACGACCTAAAAGGTGCTTGTACTTCTTAGGATGCAAAATATTTGCGAGAACCTTACTTTCGCAAATATTTTTTCGAAACAGTACATACATTTTATATCCTAATGCATTTCAGATTTCAATTATCAGTATTTCGCGATTCCAAAATAAAATATAATGCATACAAAATAAGACAAATCGGATCAAATTTACAAAATTATATTGACGCGTTTGTAGTATTACATTAAAAGATAGAACATTACTTACCATGTATAGTCTGTAAGATGACATCAAGGTAATTTGGTTCCTCTGCACTGACCAGAGTGACCCATCTAATCAAAGCCGGTATTTCATGTGGTTTAACCTTTACTGTAACCGGCAACACACAAAGGGAGTTCTCGCATACACTTTCATGTAAACATGCTATACATTTGAAGGCAAGAGGATTGTTGAATTCGAGCGTGCTTTTCGATATCACGAAAATGTACCAGTTGGCTTGCGGAACATTCATTTCTGAAAAATTTGTGCCTTGAATACCGATGTCAGCATAAACAGATATGCCTTTTGCTCTAAGACATTCGGCAATATTTGTTGCTATTTCACAATCTTCTGTGACATCCGGTCGACAAAGGATAGTAACATCGTTTTCCTGCCTTTTTTCATTTGGATCCATAAACCTGTGTGGAATTCTTTCAGTGACTGTGGTCTATGTATTGTAGAAAAGAAAGAAAGTAAAATACATTGTAGACATTCAAAGTAAACGATAACTTTCCCGAAAATAATGAAGTCAAATCGTTTCGTCAATTCCTTTTGTGTATTTGAAGACGGACAACAGCGAGAAAATGCTAATTTGTTTAGCTAGGATGTAATATCTAAATTCATTTATATGCTAAGTTATGTCACAAAGAAGGAAAGGAGCACCATCATCTACAGTTAATGAAAGGCATGCTTAGAGATCTTGCACAAAACTTACATTTGTATCCAGATGGTGCTTGATGGCATCAAGCAATATTTTCTGCATTGACACGTTCGGGTCTACAATTAAACATTTGGCTCTTATATGTTGTAGAAATAAATATATAATCTGATATACAATGAATGTAGAACAAATTATATTTCATTTTAAGTGTTTAGGTGTTAAATATTTCAAGAATGAATCAATACTATAGCAAACATATATCAAAACGGTAGCAGGAAAAGAAAACCTCAAATAGAATGTTTTTTATTGATCTAAAAGCTTCATGCTTTGTTTAATTTCTTATATTTAAGTTTCTTAGACTCTCATTAATGTTATCAAGGCATATAAAACTAAAATGAAAAAAAAAAAGCTTTACCATTGTATGGTAATAATTCCACAACGTCGTTGCAAGGCTGGTTGAGGCTATGGTTCACAACTTCATTCATTGTATGATAGAATCGAGCCACTTGAAATATCATATCAACTTTGGCTAGTCCTTCGTTCTCCATTCTGTATATAGCATTCAAAACATTTGGTGTGTCGGCAAAGAAATAGTAAGGTTCCTGGAAAAAACAAAGAAAAACAACTGTCAATTCAAAACCCTGTACTTCGTTCACGCACAATTGCGAACCGTATGTACATTATAATGAATGGAACTTTACAAATGCATATGTTACTTGATCGACCTATGTTTAGTTTTCCAGTTTTTCCGTCTTTTTTAAGGTTTATTGAAACAGACTTAATTGATACTTGCAAAACTAAAAATAACAATATAATATGAATGCCAAATTACAGCATAAAATTAGATTTGGACTTTTAAGGAAGAACATTGTCAAACTTTCGGTCGTTTATATTTGACAAATTACCTCCCCTTCCTTTTGTATACTGTAGATTCTAATGCAGAACTTTCGAGGCTTTCCGGCGTGAGAAACTTCAAAGTTCAAAGAAGATGCTTCCTTGATAGTAATGTTGTTCTCATTATCGACACTCTGCAGAGTGTCTAAGGTTTTGCATGAACTTGGAATAAGTACGTAGTATTTAGTAGATACCCTGCCAGGGTTTCTCTTGTATACATCACTGTCGGGTAACTGTCTTTTCAGCTCTAGAGTAGAACATCATTTTTATTTAGATCTCTCTAAACAGTTTATCATTGGGTGTGAATCGTGTTCATGCAAAGAGGTGTTTGAAAAACATGAGAAACAAAGATATTGGAACGATACACTCAATTACAAATTGTATAATTTTAATATTCATATCATACTTTTGTTTTATAAATTGCATTATAATTCATATCGGTAATGATTCCAGCAGATAGAAAACATATCTTATATTTGAACTGGTAACGTTTAACGAATTAAAAATGTTCACCTATCACTGAAAAAGAAATTAAAATTATATTTACCTGGGAGAGCATATCTGCAAAACCCAATAAAATGGGAAAACACAAGTCCGTGTGCCAAACTTCCAACTGGTAGAATATCCGGTAATTTGACTTCCTCTGTATAATAGACATTTTAAAACTATGAGTAAATACTGATTCTGCCTTTGCGATCAGTGTAGATCATGTGCAAATCCTTGCAGTGTGATCATGATCTGCATTGTTCTCAATTTAGTCAGTATATTATTGGTAAGCACCCCATTTAACAGTTAATGGTGCTCTCCAAGTTGAAAGATGGACAAGTTCATTATAGAAATTTTGCAGGTAAGGGTTAAGATTGTTTCTAAGCGGAGGCATACAGACAGTACTACTGGGAAATAGAAATTGTGAGTAAGCAACCTCGATTTCAATAATTCAAATGTCATTTAGGTCTGCAGCTACTAATGCTGAGATTGCAAGGATTATGTAAGAATGTGTTTCATCAACAAGCAGACAAAAATATAAATTATATTTGGTAAAAAGATCATTAAAATTTAAGTTCACAAAAATGAATATTAATAAAATCTATAAGATTCCTTTGGAAACATAAGAACGCATCCAATTTACATAATTGCAGACTCTGTTTGACTGAGTCTATTCATGATAGGTAACGAGATGAGTAACCTTAGTACAGGCGTTAGGGGTATTCTGTTACAGTTAAATTGAATGTACTCCATGATCCTAAAGGGCCAGTACTATTATAACAACACTGAGTCTAAGTGCTGGAAGACTTTTTACAGTCACCACATAAAGATGACCGAAGATTGTGGACTTCACACAATCACAGTACATTTACAATTACATGATGATAAGCATGCTAATTTACCTTTAACATAAGTTGCCAGTTGATCACCCCAGCCGTCATCACTAAAGTCCAATTGAAAATGAGGGACCGAAGCTAGCAGATCTTTTTTCAGAAATTTTACATCACTTTCACAAACGCCTTCCAGTACTATTTTAAGAATCAATCTGTCAGAGCACTTAGATTGTTCGAGAGCAAGAATCGTTTCCAGAAGCACCCATGAACTATTTATTGATTCCTTGCTGAGCAGTAGCAGAGTTGTCTTTGAGTTTTCGATGCAGTTTACTATATTTGTGACAACTGGACACCCAGGAGTAAAAGCCTCATGGCTTTCACAGGAAAGGTTCTTTTTCTTCAGTTCAGAAGCGATTTTACGAACTTTCTTCTCGTCAGCAGTGTTTGATTTGAATACCAAAAAGACATCATTTTCAAAACCAGGAATCTCGTCTTTTGCCTTAGCAAAGCCTCTCTTTTCGTCTTCTCTTGTACCAGACATAGCTGCATATTACAGAACAATAAAAAGTCAGCAAGCGAATTCAATGAATTAGTATCTCAGCGAAACGGGTATTTCAGACATTGAAAAGCTATGACAAAAAATGAATATTTTTAATTCATCAAACTGCACTGAGGTAAGCGTTAATGTATAGACAGGCTTAAAATCATGGTTCGCTTTAATACACAGTATCAAAAAAGTACATATATACTACTAAACAGAAGTCGACAAATTAATCATTTTACCTAATTAAAATGATGTAACTCCTAAGCAACAAAATCGATTTTATCAGCATTTGCAAGGCAGTAGCTACGCGCACCAAATACTGTCTGAAGGTGGACAGTCTTAAAACGATACAAATATCTATATGTTTTTACCATCGTTGTTACTCAGACATGTTTTTAGTCACTGGGTGCAGCGCAGCTGTATAATTAAGCAAATCGATGTGTAATCGATTCTATATACGGGTTTTATACGGGATATGCTTTTAAATGAAAATCAAATTTTATATTGATGATGCTAATGAATAATTGTAACGATGATAAATAATTTTGAATGATACTAACTTTGACTGAAGATGACTTATATGATGATATTTTTTCTGGGTTTAACGTCACATCGACACAATTATTGGTCATGTGGCGACGTCCAAGCTTTTAATGGTGGAGGAAGACCCAAGACACCGCTCCGTCAATATTTCACCACGGGCGGGCACCTGTGTAGAACCATCAACCTTCCATAAGCCAGCTGGATGGCTTCCTCACATGAAGAATTTAACGCCCCGGACGAGGCTTGAACCCACATCAGGAAAAACATCAGTTTGACCAATCAGAAATTGCTTATTTATAGAACATATTGGAAAGTGATGTGAGTTATTCATTAAAATGATTTTGTAAAAACGCTTTTTTAGTCTTCGATACATAAAAACATACAAGGAATCATTTTAGAAAAGTGATTTGTTGAGGTAATGATTAGAATGATAGTGTAAAAACACTTGTTTAGTCTTCGATACATAAAACATACTATTCTGCACACATACTATAGTGCTGTATACACAAATTGTTGAAGCATTTCATTTAATACAATATCAATATGCTTATCATATTTAGAGAAGAATGCTTAGAGTTTGAGCGATCATTGTGGTTGTGACGTTTCACATTTTTATTATTTGTTTAATGTACATAAAATCACGGAGACATAACAGCCCATAGTTCGAATCGGTGTGACATCAATACAGAAGTCAAGTCCGTTTTCCACATTTTGATATTAAGTGCATAGACACTACTCACAAATAAAAGTGTTTTTTTATTTATTTATTTTTTGCGCGTTAATTAAAGTGAAACATAATGTTACTACTCCTACTATGTGTTTCTTTATGTTTTTAGTGTATTAATTATGAACTTTTTATGTTAATCAGAATAAAATAAAGAGAACCTACATATGAACCGTGCCATGAAAAAAACCAACATAGTGGCTTTGCGACCAGCATGGATCCAGACCAGCCTGCGCATCCGCGCAGTCTGGTCAGGATCCATGCTGTTCGCTAACAGTTTCTCTGATTGCAATAGGCTTTGAAAGCGAACAGCATGGATCCTGACCAGACTGCGCGGATGCTGGTCTGGATCCATGCTGGTCTCAAAGCCACTATGTTGGTTTTCTCATGGCACGGCTCATATAATATGAAGTAAAGTTAATATATTATGACACAGGTATCAGAAACAACCTGATAACAATAACTCTGGTAATATTAAGTTGACAAACTTTTCAGGATAACAGATACGAGGCAAAACAAACGCTTAAATTAAATATCAGCTCCATTTGACTGTCATCAAAATTTGTTCGCGGAAGTATAGACCAACGTACGGACATACTGACAATATCATAACATTTTAGGGAGAGATGATAAATGTAATTTAAGCTCACATGTGTATTTTGAATTATTTCATCCGAAGTAAGTATTCTATTGAAATAACATGATTATTTGCTAAATCCTTCTTCTGTCCGTCTTTGAAGCTGTTGTAAAAAGTGATCGTTGTTCTACCAAATATCATCCTGTTATCTTTAGTTTGTCAAAATAAATCATCGAGGTTGATATAAGTATCAAATCGAAACTTACTGGATACTCATTATCAGTATTTATATGATATACACGAGTTATCAGTAAACAAAAACATGTAATATACTTAACGCCATTAGATTTGTTAGCTTTATTACAATGTATCATTTCTTACCCAGTGTGTAAAGAAATTTCCCCTTTATCATATGTAAACATCTTGTCAAAAAACAAAATAACCCCCCAACTCCCCCCACCAAAAAAAAAAAAAAAAAAAAAAACAACAACAAAAAAAAACAAACAAACAAACAAACAAACAAAGAACAAAACCAAAAGTATGAAACAATGATTTTGTATTTCATTACTGATTAATGTCTTAAAACATTGTTGTAATCAAATATAGAAATCTGTGATTCAAATTTTAACTTTCGTTTTTAATGATGTTATCTATCACTGTATTGTTTAAAAGATAATACCTAAACTATTTTCTCCTGTGATATCCAGACACTGCCATTATTCATTATTCTCAAACCAGTGCCATACCAGCTCTGAAACATATCCCAATGTCTGAAATATAAAATAGATACATGTAAACATTATCTTAACATAATCGAAGTCATGCACAACATACTAAAACACGCGACTTATTTTACTTTAACAGGTATCATTTTTCCTCATCAGTTACATATTTTCAATCATCTTAGAACTAAATCTAAGTTAGTAAGTATATTAAAAAGTTAAATCCAGATTTTCTACCATTTGTGTTTCGGTTTCGGTTAAATACCCATACATAGACTACTTCCGTTTTCCTACCTGTTAACGTTCTGTTTATCGTTGTGTGCTAAACTACCGCTATATCCATCGATGTTGTATTAATCAATGTAGTTCATTTGATATTCCGAACATTCCAAATAAACTATAAATACAAAAACATACCTTTGAAAGTTTTTGCTTTAGGTAAACTGACAAATCTCTACAGTTCTTTTGGATTTTCCGTTTTCAAGGTAATACGAAACGAGAGGAAATCCTATGTTTTCTGTTCTATATTTAGTTAGGTTATTTTCAACATTTTTAGTCAATTCCAAAATTGTAATTAACGCACGACAAAACAATACCAGTCCCTCCTGAGGGAATGGGAATGGGAGAAAAATGAACATGCTTTTTTGAAACTAAAATGATAAACATTGCTAAAATAGATCAATGAAGTAACTGATAACCGTAAAACACAAAAAAGTGCAATTGCTTTTACCGTTTTATTCCTATTCCGTCTCTGTAACATTGTTTTTGCATAACATTTAACAGCATTCCTAACATATAATAATGTTGCAAAAATATTTTATGTATGTTTAACACTGAATCAAAGGTAACTGGAAATTCCGTGGAAAAGTCCTTTTTATTGACTTCCGTGTTTGTATATTATAAAACCGAATTATGTCATGAACAGGTCTTCGTGAATTTCCGTAAATATTTCTGATATGGAATTCCGTAAGGGAAACGTGAAAAAACATTGGATTTACATTACTGTATGACATAAGGTGTTGGATCATTGCCGAAGAGGAATGATGTCCCTGAATATTTTTTATAAGCTTTCAGGGTACTTAATAGATGTCAAACCATATTGTGAATATTTTGAATCATAATGATAATAAAAAGTGTTAGTTTAAAAGCATTGCCAGTTTATTATAACATGGCAAATGGTTTGGGGCAAAAGATGAGGCGGCCCTATTCAAACCATCTGCGAGTTCTTGCCTTTCCATATGAAATGATACAATGTAGCACGTTTGGTCGTTTCTTTTAAATTCTACTTTTGTAAAGAAATAAAGGGTAAATTTTAATTTGAAAAGATAGAATTAAAAATAAATTAAAGTTATTCTAAATATGACTCAATTGGGTCTTTAAACAGAGACGGCTCTAGTGTTGCTTTGTTTTAAATTTTGATACTTTTATTGCAAAACTTTTAAACGAGCATAAAAACATTTACCCAAATAATTATGTTTGTTTCACATTGGGTAGAAAAAAAAGCTGATGAAGAAGTACTGAGATAATCATTGTTATTATAATAATCATTTTCTGATTCAGTAGCGGAAAAAGGCATGAATACAATAGGAAAAGTTGAAACTCCTCAGACGTGTAGCAGCTACAATTAAATAGCGACTGCTACTAGATTTTTATGAACCAAATTGTCAAGTAGATCTCACGACTACCTGTTGCAAACTTGACTGTAGAGGCGTTTATGCACCAAATTGTCAAGTAGATCTCATGATTACTTGTTGCAAACTTGGCTGTAGCGGTGTTTAAGAACCAAAATGTCAGGTAGATCTCACAGCTACCTGGTGTAAAATTGGCTGTAGCGGTGTTTATGTATTAGATTGTCAAGACGATCTCACAGCTACCTGGTGTGAACTTGGCTGTAGCGGTGTTTATGTACCAAAATGTCAAGTAGATCTGACATCTACCTGGTATGAACTTGGCCGTAGCGATGTTTATATACTAGATTGTCAAGTTCTCACAGCTACCTGGTGGGAACTTGACTGTAGCGGTGTTTATGTACCAGATTGTCAAGTAGATCTCATAGCTACCTGGTGTGAACTTGGCTGTAGCGGTGTTTATGTACCGAAATGTCAAGTAGATCTCACAGCTACCTGGTGATGGAAACTTGGCTGTAGCGGTGTTTATGTACCAAAATGTCAAGTAGATCTCACAGATACCTGGTGTAAACTTGTCTGTAGCGGTGTTTATGTACCAAAATGTCAAGTAGATCTCACATCTACCTGGTGTGAATTTGGCTGTAGCGGTGTTTATGTACCAAAATGTCAGGTAGATCTCACGTCTACCTGGTGTGAACTTGGCTGTAGCGGTGTTTATGTACCACAATGTCAAGTAGATCTCGAAGCTACCTGGTCGGAACTTGAATTTAGCGGTGTGTATGTACCAGATTGTCAAGTATATCTCATAGCTACCTGGTGGGAACATGACTGAAGCGGTGTTTATGTATCAGATTGTCAAGTAGATCTCACAGCTACGTGGTGTGAACTTAGCTGTAGCGGTGTTTATGTACCAAATTGTCAAGTAGATCTCACATCTATCTGGTGTGAACTTGGCTGTAGCGGTGTTTATGTACCAGATTGTCAAGTAGATCTCACAGCTACCTGGTCGGAACTTGAATTTAGCGGTGTGTATGTACCAAAATGTCAAGTAGATCTCACAGCTACCTGGTGTGAACTTAGCTGTAGCGGTGTTTATGTACCAAAATGTCAAGTAGATCTAACAGCTACCTGGTGTGAACTTAGCTGTAGCGGTGTTTATGTACCAAAATGTCAAGTAAATCTCACATCTACCTGGTGTGAACTTGGCTGTAGCGGTGTTTATGTACCAAAATGTCAAGTAGATCTCACAGCTACTTGGTGGAAAATTGGCTGTAGTGGTGTTTATGTATCAGATTATCAAGTAGATCTCACATCTACCTGGTGTGAACTTGGCTGTAGCGGTGTTTATGTACCAAAATGTCAAGTAGATCTCACAGGTACCTGGTGTGAACTTGGCTGTAGCGGTGTTTATGTACCAAAATGTCAAGTAGATCTCACATCTACCTGGTGGGAACTTGGCTGTAGCGGTGTTTATGTACCAGATTGTCAAGTAGATTTCACAGCTACCTAGTGTGAACTTGGCTGTAGCGGTATTTATGAACCAAATTGTCAAGTAGATCTCACATCTATCTGGTGTGAACTTGGCTGTAGCGGTGTTTATGTACCAAAATGTCAAGTAGATCTCACAGCTACCTGGTGTGAAATTGGCTGTAGCGATGCTTATGTACCAGATTGTCAAGTAGATCTCACATCTACCTGGTGTGAACTTGGCTGTAGCGGTGTTTATGCACCAAACTGTCTACCAGATCTCAAATATATCTGGTGAGAACTTGGCTGCAGCGGTGTTTATGCACCAACTTGTCAAGTAGATCTCATTTCTACCTGGTGTGAATTTTGCTGTAGCGGAGTTCATGTACTAAATTGGCAAGTAGATCTCACATCTATCTGGTAAGAACTTGTCTGTAGCGGTGTTTATGCACCAAACTGTCAAGTAGATCTCACAGTTACCTGGTGTGAATTTGTCTGTAGCGGTGTTTATGTACCATATTGTCAAGTAGATCTCACAGCTACCTGGTGTGAACTTGGCTGTAGCGGTGTTTATGTACCAAAATGTCAAATAGATCTCACAGCTACCTGGTGTGAACTTGGCTGTAGCGGTGTTGATGTACCAAAATGTCAAGTATATCTCACAGATACCTGGTGTGAACATGGCTGTAGCGGTGTTTATGTACCAAAATGCCAAGTAGATCTCACATCTATCTAGTGTGAACTTGGCTATAGCGGTGTTGATGTACCAAAATGTCACGTAAATCTCACATCTATCTAGTGTGAACTTGGCTGTAGCGGTGTTTATGTACCAGATTGTCAAGTAGATCTCACAGCTACCTGGTGGGAACTTGGCTGTAGCGGTGTTTATGTACCAGATTGTCAAGTAGATCTCATGGCTACCTGGTGCAAACTTAGTTGCAGCTGTGTTTGTAGCGGTGTTTATGTACCAACATGTCAAGTAGATCTCACATCTCCCTGGTGTGAATTTGGCTTTAGTGGTGTTTATATACTAGATTGTCATGGAGATCTCACATCTACCTGGTGGGAACTTGGCTGTAGCGGTGTTTATATACCAGATTGTCAAGTAGATCTCACAGCTACCTGGTGGGAACTTGCTGTAGCGGTGTTTATGTACCAGATTGTCAAGTAGATCTCACAGCTACCTGGTGCAAACTTAGTTGCAGCTGTGTTTGTAGCGGTGTTTATGTACCAAAATGTCAAGTAGATCTCACATCTACCTGGTGTGAATATGGCTGTAGCGGTGTTTTTGTACTAGATTGTCATGGAGATCTCACAGCTACCTGGTGGGAACTTGGCTGTAGCGGTGTTTATGTACCAAAATGTCAAGTAGATCTCACATCTACCTGGTGGGAACTTGGCTGTAGCGGTGTTTATGTACCAGATTGTCAAGTAGATTTCACAGCTACCTGGTGTGAACTTGGCTGTAGCGGTATTTATGAACCAAATTGTCAAGTAGATCTCACATCTATCTGGTGTGAACTTGGCTGTAGCGGTGTTTATGTACCAAAATGTCAAGTAGATCTCACAGCTACCTGGTGTGAAATTGGCTGTAGCGATGTTTATGTACCAGATTGTCAAGTAGATCTCACATCTACCTGGTGTGAACTTGGCTGTAGCGGTGTTTATGCACCAAACTGTCTACCAGATCTCAAATATATCTGGTGAGAACTTGGCTGCAGCGGTGTTTATGCATCAACTTGTCAAGTAGATCTCACATCTACCTGGTGTGAATTTTGCTGAAGCGGAGTTCATGTACTAAATTGGCAAGTAGATCTCACATCTATCTGGTAAGAACTTGTCTGTAGCGGTGTTTATGCACCAAACTGTCAAGTAGATCTCACAGCTACCTGATGTGAATTTGTCTGTAGCGGTGTTTATGTACCAGATTGTCAAGTAGATCTCACAGCTACCTGGTGTGAACTTGGCTGTAGCGGTGTTTATGTACCAAAATGTCAAATAGATCTCACAGCTACCTGGTGTGAACTTGGCTGTAGCGGTGTTGATGTACCAAAATGTCAAGTATATCTCACAGATACCTGGTGTGAACATGGCTGTAGCGGTGTTTATGTACCAAAATGCCAAGTAGATCTCACATCTATCTAGTGTGAACTTGGCTGTAGCGGTGTTGATGTACCAAAATGTCACGTAAATCTCACATCTATCTAGTGTGAACTTGGCTGTAGCGGTGTTTATGTACCAGATTGTCAAGTAGATCTCACAACTACCTGGTGGGAACTTGGCTGTAGCGGTGTTTATGTACCAGATTGTCAAGTAGATCTCATGGCTACCTGGTGCAAACTTAGTTGCAGCTGTGTTTGTAGCGGTGTTTATGTACCAACATGTCAAGTAGATCTCACATCTCCCTGGTGTGAATTTGGCTTTAGTGGTGTTTATATACTAGATTGTCATGGAGATCTCACAGCTACCTGGTGGGAACTTGGCTGAAGCGGTGTTTATATACCAGATTGTCAAGTAGATCTCACAGCTACCTGGTGCAAACTTAGTTGCAGCTGTGTTTGTAGCGGTGTTTATGTACCAAAATGTCAAGTAGATCTCACATCTACCTGGTATGAATATGGCTGTAGCGGTGTTTTTGTACTAGATTGTCATGGAGATCTCACAGCTACCTGGTGGGAACTTGGCTGTAGCGGTGTTTATGTACCAGATTGTCAAGTAGATCTCACAGCTACCTGGTTTGAACTTGGCCGTAGCGGTGTTTATGTACCAAAATGTCAAGTAGATCTCACAGATACCTGGTGTGAACTTGGCTGAAGCGGTGTTTATGTACCAAAATGTCAAGTAGATCTCACAGCTACTTAGTGGGAAATTGGTTGTAGCGGTGTTTATGTATCAGATTATCAAGTAGATCTCACATCTACCTGGTGTGAACTTGGCTGTAGCGGTGTTTATGTACCAAACTGTCAAGTAGATCTGACATCTACCTGGTGGTAAATTGGCTGTAGCGGTGTTTATGTACCAGATTGTCAAGTAGATCTCACATCTATCTGGTGTGAACTTGGCTGTAGCGGTGTTTATGTACCAAAACGTCAAGTAGATCTCACAGCTACCTGGTGTGAACTTGGCTGTAGCGGTGTTTATGTACCAAAATGTCAAGTAGATCTCACAGCTACTTAGTGGGAAATTGGCTGTAGCGGTGTTTATGTATCAGATTATCAAGAACATCTCACATCTACCTAGTGTGAACTTGGCTGTAACGGTGTTTATGTACCAAACTGTCAAGTAGATCTGACATCTGCCTGGTGGGAACTTGGCTGTAGCGGTGTTTATGTACCAGATTGTCAAGTAGATCTCACATCTATCTGGTGTGAAGTTGGCTGTAGCGGTGTTTATGTACCAAAACGTCAAGTAGATCTCACAGCTACCTGGTGTGAACATGGTCGTAGCGGTGCTTATGTACCAGTTTGCCAAGTTGATCTTACAGCTACCTGGTGTGAACTTGGCAGTAGCGGTGTTTATGCACCAAATTGTCTACTAGATCTCACATCTATCTGGTGTGAACTTGGCTGCAGCGGTGTTTATGCACCAAATTGTCACGTAGATCTCACATCTACCTGGTGTGAATTTTGCTGTAGCGGTGTTAATGTACCAAATTGGCAAGTAGATCTCACATCTATCTGGCGGGAACTTGGCTGTAGCGGTGTTTATGCACCAAACTGTCAAGTAGATCTCACAGCTACCTGGTGGGAACTTGCTGTAGCGGTGTTTATGTACCAGATTGTCAAGTAGATCTCACAACTACCTGGTGCAAACTTAGTTGCAGCTGTGTTTGTAGCGGTGTTTATGTACCAAAATGTCAAGTAGATCTCACATCTACCTGGTGTGAATTTGGCTGTAGCGGTTTTTTTATACTAGATTGTCATGGAGATCTCAGAGCTACCTGGTGGGAACTTGGCTGTAGCGGTGTTTATGTACCAGATTGTCAAGTAGATCTCACAGCTACCTGGTTTGAACTTGGCCGTAGCGGTGTTTATGTACCAAAATGTCAAGTAGATCTCACAGCTACCTGGTGTGAACTTGGCTGTAGCGGTGTTTATGTACCAAAATGTCAAGTAGATCTCACAGCTACTTAGTAGGAAATTGGCTGTAGCGGTGTTTATGTATCAGATTATCAAGTAGATCTCAAATCTACCTGGTGTGAACTTGGCTGTAGCGGTGTTTATGTACCAAACTGTCAAGTAGATCTGACATCTACCTGGTGGGAACTTGGCTGTAGCGTTGTTTATGTACCAGATTGTCAAGTAGATCTCACATCTATCTGGTGTGAACTTGGCTGTAGCGGTGTTTATGTACAAAAACGTGAAGTAGATCTCACAGCTACCTGGTGTGAACTTGGCTGTAGCGGTGTTTATGTACCAAAATGTCAAGTAGATCTCACAGCTACTTAGTGGGAAATTGGCTGTAGCGGTGTTTATGTATCAGATTATCAAGAACATCTCACGTCTACCTGGTGTGAACTTGGCTGTAGCGGTGTTTATGTACCAAACTGTCAAGTAGATCTGACATCTACCTGGTGGGAATTTGGCTGTAGCGGTGTTTATGTACCAGATTGTCAAGTAGATCTCACATCTATCTGGTGTGAACTTGGCTGTAGCGGTGTTTATGTACCAAAACGTCAAGTTGATCTCACATCTACCTGGTGTGAACTTGGTCGTAGCGGTGCTTATGTACCAGATTGCCAAGTTGATCTTACAGCTACCTGGTGTGAACTTGGCTGTAGCGGTGTTTATTCACCAAATTGTCTACTAGATCTCACATCTATCTGGTATGAACTTGGCTGCAGCGGTGTTTATGCACCAAATTGTCACGTAGATCTCACATCTACCTGGTGTGAATTTTGCTGTAGCAGTGTTAATGTACCAAATTGGCAAGTAGATCTCACATCTATCTGGCGGGAACTTGGCTGTAGCGGTGTTTATGCACCAAACTGTCAAGTAGATCTCACATCTATCTGGTGTGAACTTGTCTGTAGCGGTGTTTATGTACCAGATTTTCAAGTAGATCTCACAGCTACCTGGTGGGAACTTGGCTGTAGCGGTGATTATGTACCAAAATGTCAAGTATATCTCACAGATACCTGGTGTGAACTTGGCTGTAGCGGTGTTTATGTACCAAAATGTCAAGTAGATCTCACAGCTACTTGGTGGGAAATTGGCTGTAGCGCTGTTCATGTACCAGATTGTCAAGTAGATCTCACATCTATCTGGTGTGAACTTGGCTGTAGCGGTGTTTATGTACCAAAATGTCAAGTAGATCTCACAGCTACCTGGTGTGAACTTGGCTGTAGCGGTTTTATGTACCAGATTGTCAAGTAGATCTCATGACTACCTGGTGCAAACTTAGTTGCAGCTGTGTTTGTTGTTACCGATAAAGACGCTAGACAACAAACCAAATGTGCCCGATAACCAAGGTCTTAACAGACATACTTGCGAGTGTCAGATAAGTTTTTGCCTACACTATGTTGGTTTTGTATAATACATACTCTTTCATTCTTTAAATGTTTTCATCCACGAGGATTGTATTTTGTAGTGTTGCTTTACCTAGATATATCTTATTGTATAAATAGTACATGTAAACGATATTTTGTACTCTTCATAGAATATGATAAACTGCCTCTTGCTTTTCACATTTTACATATAGTTAAAACCACTGGCACCAGACCAGAAAGAAAATGCCTCTGTATATGTTATATCCTACCCCTAGGTATACTATAAGAACCATGGTCGTGAACGGGAAAATATACTAACCCATTTCAATCGCATATTTCATACCTAAACACGCAGTTCAGTAAATGTGTACTATTAATATTAAACAAGCGATAATTTATCTTCATTCGTGCACCTGTCACATTGTCTCAATATTCCATATTGCAGAGATGTTCCACATATGCTTTAGTCAACGTTACAGAAAAAAACTTGCGTGAACTCCCCTAATGAACATTCGGTCTAGAGGTCACGGCAGTGTGCACATGTTAAGCGAAATGTAAACAAACAAAAACAGAATGCAATATATTCATAGTTTTACGATAAGACTCGAAATGATGAATGAAATTCATCTTGTTTATGATTTTGAATTTGAAATCATACATTGGTATACATCTATTCTGTTTATTTAATTCATTTTGCACATTTATGCTGCATATAAATATTTTAGCGTACACGTGTAGTAAAATGACGACGGACATACATTTTCACATCAGCCAATCAGAGTGTGTCTGTAATCTAGACCGGAACTTTTTTTGTACCGTTGGAAAAACTATAAACTACACGTTGTTTTTCTAAGATAAGAATGTGACAGGTACACAACGGAAGATAAATTACCACTTGTTTAATATCAATAGTACACATTTACAGAACTGCGTGTTTTAGGTATGAAATACGCGATTGAAATGGGTTACTATATTTTCCCGTTCACGACCATGGTTCTTATATGATACCTAGGGGTAGGGTATAACATGTACAGAGGCATTTTCTTTCTGGTCTGGTGCTAGTGGTTAAAACATGGTTGTGATGTAATCCTTTGTTAGTTTTGTCTATTATATAGAATATTGTACCGATACCGTTCTATACACACGATTATTTTACTATACCTGTCCATTATTAACCTGTAACTGTCCATTCTTAAAATAATGGATACTTTAAGAATGAACAGGTACAGGTTAATAATGGACAGGTATAGTAACAACCTTGTACATTGAGAGATGTGAGTACATCAACTTATGAAAGTCAAAAGTTTCGAAATATAAACTGCAATTTTCTACAGAACATGTAGCTGCAATAAAAAAAAGCTCTGAAGGGGAACGTATGACTTTAACCCAAATTGCTCCTCAATTATCAGTCAAATAAAAATCAAACAATGTGCCGAAAGTAATTAAAGAATGTTAGTTTAAATCTTAATCCGTTAGAAAGTAGTAAAGGCCTCTTTCTGTACTTCTAAATCGCAATGGAAATGTATCGGAGATATACACCTAGTATGGCATTTTTTGAGTCGAAAAAAAGATGAAAATAGGCAACGTAATGTAAAAACAAGAGCTGTCGGAAGACAGCAACGCTCTACTATTCAAAAGCCTTGTGAACTGAATGAACATTACAGTCGAAAAGGGGCATATTTTTTTAAAATTGCAAAAAGGGTTATGGAACTTGTACAATGCATATTAGCTCATGACAATGGACAGTTGTGCAAGTTTCATCCCATTCTCATCAGTGGGTACTGAGATACCAGCTTAAATACAAAAATTTAACCAAAAATTGCTTAGTCGAAAAAAATGGCATAATTTTGTAAATTTGCAAAGTAGAGTTATGGAACCTAAGCACTGCATGTCAGATCATTACATCGAACAAGAGCGTGACGTTTCAACCCATTTCCATTAGTAGGTCCTGAAATACAAGCTTACATATAAATTCTTAATAAAAAATTCTATGTCGAAAAAGGGGCATAATTTTATACAAATTAAAGCAAAATAGAGTTATAGAACCTATGCAGTGTAAGTCAATTTATTACAGTGAATAAGTGTGTGAAGTTTAATCCATTCTCACAAGTGGTAACTGAGACACCAGCTTGCATACAAAAACTTAACCAAATCGGGACGCCGACGCGGACGCCGACGCATGGATGAAATAAAAAAGAGGAAAACCACAGGATGCCGATCACGACATAAACGAAAATGATGCAGGCTCGGTTTGATTGAGCCTGTTCATGGACGGTAGTGGAAGTGCAAGCTTCCACGCCCTTTAGCCCCGGGTTGAGCAGAACTCAACATTTACACATGTTATAAGTACCAGAATATAATTTAGAGACATACACAGATGTATTCATACGGCGGTGCGCATGGAACCTACAATGATGCATAGAGTGCAATTCCATGAAAAGCGGCGTATGTCCCCAGAAAAAATATTGGCTGAGCCCTAAACGAGAAAACAATGGGCAAAATAAAACAAACTGGAGTCCAATAACTCCATCTATTCTTTGAATAGTCGAGCTAAAAAACATAATTTGTCTTTCTTTTTCAAATGCTGCAGACCTATCTTTTTCATGCAGTGTTCGTGTAAAATTTGTTATATTTTTGCCATGACTGACATTTGTTGCAGTCCTACCCAGAAATTTGCAATGTCACCTTTCTGCTACAAAGACAAGAAACAACAACAAAAAACATTAAGCTCCCTAAAATATTTTACTGCACGTTTCGGTATTACCAGAAAATTTGGCCGTAATTAATTTAATAATACATTTTTCTTGCAGTAACGATGTTATTTATTGTAATAAAGAAATATTTTCTCGTAAAAATGAGATATGAGTCATAACGAGTAAAGATCTCATGTGATACGGGTAATTTTTGGCTAATACAATTGATAGAATATCTCGTAATTACTAGATAAGAATGAAAATAATATACATACATACATTTTAGAATGTATTCACCTGGGCCCGTCTTGATTTATATAAAACTGCAAACTCAGCACGAACAAAGCATGGACAACAATTGATACATACATCATACGGCCAAGTTGAATTTTACTTTTTGTAAAGGTACTTCAAATCATTCATAAATATGACAAAACGAGATATTTCGAAACTTTCCTAAGAGTCAGCACTGAATATCATTAATGTTTAAAAAACTTTTAATTGCAATAAATATTTATATGTAATCTGTTTAAACTCCATTGTCTTGGTATTTTTATTTAGCACAGAGACACAAATCGATTAACTGTTATTGCCTTAAAGAAGACAATATTAGATACATTATATAATATCACGACAATCTTGATTTTTTCGAGAGGACCGTGTTTTAAGTCAGAGAAAAGCTTCAAACTATCCATTGTGTGAAAGAATGGACAATCTCGGCGCGTTGCGCCTCGATTTGTCCATTATTTCACATAATGGACACTTTGAGGCTTTTCCCCTTTACTTAAAAATTGGATCTATAGTTTTGATCAAAAGGCAAAAGTGGCATTATTTTTGTATTTTCCAAGATTATATAAAGATTTTTATAACACAATACTTATCAGGCATAACCTTGAGGAAGAAAATGGAAATCCCGATGAAGATTTTACATTTTAGTTAGTTATAACGGAGAACGAAGACGCATTGGGGATACTTTGCATGGACTATTTTGATGATTTTACTGATAAAGAGTTGAACATAGAAATATTTGTACTGAATTTAATGGTAATTCAGTCTGTTCAATCATTTGATCAATCCATCTTTTATAGTAATGGCATGTTAAATAAATAAAACTTATTGCAAAAATCAAGTTTTAATTGGAATTAATGTTCAATGTTATATTAAAGCAGCATTTCTAATAGCTGATTGTAGTAAAGCGTCTCATATTTAAACCTTTAGAATAAAAAAACGAATAAAATATCTTAAAATAGCATGCTTTAAGTTATGTTTTTACCGTTTTCCCTTTCTTCAATGCATTTTATCATCTACATTTTATGTGTGATAGTTTACATCATTTACGTCCTCCAATGACAATTAAAAATGTAAAACACTGCTAAACTATATTATTGTACACTTGTTTCAGGGGAGCACTGAAAACAGAAGAGACAATACTATGTAAGTAAGATTTTCAAATTGTCTGTAGTTACATGACTTACAGTGTTATACCCGGAATGTATGTCACATTTAGTATTGCAGGGTGACAGGAATAAACATTGTAGACCGCTTCAGTACTAGTCTAAAATGGTTTTGAGAAGGTACTCGGTAAATTTAATGTTTTCCTTACTATGTTTGTATTTCGCAACTAAACCATATTGTGAAGCAAGAAACAAAATTCAATGGAAGCTTAGGGTTTGATATATTTTGTTATAAAGCAACATGATGTAGTTTGTGCAGAAATCATACTTGACAAAGGCTGATATCCGTTACAAGGCACAAAAAGCATTGACAACGACAACATAAAACAGTATGTCTAACTGCTACACATGGTTAACAGTCTTAGGCATAGCCATTTGCGGTCACTATTCATTAAACTATCAAACGTTCTATTGGAAGAGGCTTATAAGATTCTTTCACTGGTTATAGGTGCAGATGGGAATTTCCGGCCTCGAGGGTAACTGTTTAGGCGGTAACGAGGTTCCTACCGAGTTACCGCCTAAACAGTTACCCGAGAGCCGGATATTCCAATCTGCACCTATAACCAGTGACAGAATCTTTTTCTTGCATACCGATATCAAGATATAATAATAAAAATAAAATCAGTCGAACGGCTTTCTTTTTAGAACTATTTCTTATAGCAGCGTATTTAAACAAAGCGCGGGAAATCAACGTCCGTAAACAGGAAAGACGTCATGACGTTTCAAAGACAAATAACAATGTTTAGTTCCGGTTTTGTTTTATCAGTTCCAGCGTAACTTTATGAATTTTTGATAAAATAACGTATTTTGAATCGAGAAATATACTATCAGGAACAAAGAGGAACTGTCAAGGTATTGGATTTTTATTCCGTTTTTCGAAATAAAATATAAATAACTACATAAATCTTCTACATATATGTAGTTCGTAATACGTCATTTAAAGCACGAGAGTCATCTTACACCCCGGGGTGTAAGATGGATTTTTCCAGCACCGGTAAAAATACCGGAAATTCCCGTCTGGTATGCAAGAAATGACTATCTTGCTCTGAGACACACTGCATGTTTAGTGTTCCACCCTTTTATAGTCGGGCAACTACAGTTTCCTCTTTGTACAAAGAAAACGAAACGGGGGAATCCATTGTATTTATCTCTTAAATCCCCCTCCAGGGAAGGACTGGTTTGATAATTGTCCCAGATCTTACTTTGCCGTGTCCTTAATGGCGTTTATCTTGGTGCTCTAGTTTTCTCAAAGTTATAGAAGGTAGTAATGTTGTTACATATGAAAATGGTGGGGGTTAAAGAGTTAAGTATAGCACCGTTAAACTTGTTTAAACTCCACGTGGTGCTTTTGAATCTGACCCATCCAAAGCGGTGCCCTGTTGTGTCCTGTCTTTATGCATGTTTTTTAAGTTCCAGTTTTATATGTTATTATTATTAATGCATTCATTTCTGTGTAAATTATATTACATTCATTAATGTGTAAAATGCGCTTAGTCACTTGTTTACATTTATGCATACCTATTATTTCCATTAGGCTGGCTGTAAGGGCAGCTGTTTTATTTAAATGTGGCTTTTCCTGTTGGCCGTTTGGTGAAAATTTAATTACACCCTCTGTGTTCTTTGAATGTGGTTGTGTAATATACGAAACTACTGAGCTGTAAAACTGCATAAGTATGCACTGATATGGAAAGTAAAATATAGCATTTTTACATTAGGATGGTGCTGCCTCAAACAATTTCACTGGGTTTAACTTATGTTTGATATCTTTTGTATCTTCAAAAAGAATTTGTCAATTTAAAGGTGGAAAGAAACAGAGACTATTTTTATAATTGTTAATAATAAATGTTATTTATTTATGTCTGATAATGATTTGAAATACGTTTCTTTTTTCAAGATTTTTTTAGATATCATATTTATGTAATAGAGATGGAAACGTCTTTTGAATGAATGATGTAAGAGCGTTATTTCAGGATATCCGCCATTTTTGAAAGATGTTTCTTTGAATATTTCTTTCTAACAAGATTGTATGCCAAAAATAAATACTTAGTCATCAAAATGTGGCTAATAATGTCCGAATTAATCAAGCAGATTCTATTTTTAAGAAAAAAGATTCACCCTATTTTCTGGTAGCATTTGCCTGAATCTCTAGGAAGTATGAATTAAAACAAAAGTAACAAATATATCACAATTGACCAGCTTTTTAAACTTTTTTCTGAATATATAATAGAAACTTCTTTTCTTTCTATTTTGAAACATATCTGTGTGTCATAAAAACAGCAAAATACTTAAAAAATAACATTAGATTTTTTTGTAGGTTTATATATGTTCTTTTTTCATTGAAAAAATGGGTTGGGTCAATGTCAACATTTAAAAATGAACGAAATTTGTTTATGACACTTATGCTTATATAAATGTATACTAAATATAACCTTGTATTTACAGTAACCTGTAAGACCTGAAATCCCTATAACATTAACTGACGTATTATATATTTATAAAGTATCCCCATTTTTTAAATTCTACTTCATTCTTTATTTCAGAAATGGTTAATTAGGTTTGAAGAAAATGCCCTATATCATAAAAACGAATGCAGTGACCTTTGCTCTTTCTGCTTTTATTTGTCTTAGAAACTAAAGTTCTTTAAGCTCACAAAGTATAAAAAAGATTCTTAACTGTTGAAAAACAAATTATCCTACATCCTTATGTGAATTACAAACGAATACAATTGACTGCTAAACTGTACATTAACAGTGCACTAGTTATCAAATATTGATTTTGACATGCGCTAATTGTATGAATAGAAATTTTCTTTCAATATCACTGTATAGGATTGGAGTACTGAAAAGGGGAGAAAATGTGTATGCGGCCAAGCAGCTCAGTCGTTAGAGCATCGGCACTTTATTCCGAGGCCCCGGGTACGAGTCCTGGTCTGAATGCACATTTTTCTCACCCTGTGACATGTAGTACCGCGTGGGGGACCGTGACTTTATATACTCTTTGATCATGTTCACCTTGTTCTTTGTCCCATTAGAATATCGAGGACGAATTTCACATAGTGGGGAAATATGTCGGTGTATAGGACTTGAATATTAGAACCTAGGGAAATTATGTATGCAGTCTTGTAGCTCGGTCTGTCATCGGGACGGTATTCCGAGGCTCTGGGTTCTAGTCCAGGTTTGGCTGCATGTTTTTCTCTCCTTTTTAATATTCAAGTTCTATACCGTTTAGGATCCAGGGTCAGTTTCATGAAGCATACTGAAAACAAAGTTAAAAATTAAAATTAGGTATTTCACTTGATTCTTAGTTGATTCCTTTTAATTCTTTTAGAATCTTGGTGGAACAAAAATTTGATAGATTTGTCAAAAAATTGAATTAACGACAACTTTTTTTTCAAAAATACAAGTAATATCCTATGAAATAAATGTAAACTAAATGATATTACGTAAGAGAGAACTTAAGACTAAACTTAGGAACTTTTGTTAAACGGGCCCCATCTCTCTTAATTGTACACCAAAAATGCTGCTCGGCCATAGGAATATTCTACATTTAGAAATACGAGCTCTTATATTTTGCTGCCTAAGTGCGAGGCACTTTTAAACGGATGTTATATGATATTGTTTCTGCATTGATATCAAAACTTACAGTAAGCATCTACGTCATGTAATGGACTTATGTTCTTAAAACTACAAACTAACGTAAGTGTGATGTGACTTTATATGTTAAACTTGTTGATAATACATTCATTTGAGTTCATAAGTTTAAATGTCAAATTAGTTACATATCGTTCGTGTTGGTTGATTTTGCTGATTTTTTATCTTTGCAAGTATTTTAGATCAGTTCTAGATCAGTTTAACATAGGATAAAACTTATAAAAATTTCCCCACATAAAATTAGAACTTTCTATGTTCAGATCCGTTTTACTTGTGTGACTACATATTCGCAGTTTATCTTTCTTCAATTTACTCAACGTACTGGTCATATACGAATAAATGAAAATAACAAATGTACCAAAAAAAGTCGTTCACAAGTTTCAAAATTTGTTTTATTATTTTGTTTTTACTGAACAGACTAAAACATATATACATTTATTTGATTTGAGCAGAGTTTAACACTTAACTGGAAATACAGTTAATTTTTACAGTTCATATATGAAATGCATGTAACAAAGAGAAAATACAAGTTGAAGATGCACAAGATAAATCTAACAAATAAGTCATTAAAAAAAGGAACTGAATTAATGTAAAACCCCTTAATCAGCCGTTGATATGTACTACATTATGAAATGAAAAAATGTTTGTGTGCAAAAAGTCTTATTGACAGATATTATTATTTCAAACGAGATATTGTCTTGCTTTTAAAGAAACAATAAATGTATATCTAATGAATAGTTGCGTTACAAAGTAGTAGATAAATATGCTATATACATATACAAATAGTACAGCGTTACTGCGCATGTAAAGTGTCAGGTATTTCCGATAAAGTTTACGTCTGTGCTAACGAACACAGTTTTATATTGTTTTTTCCGTGTTATTTTCCGGCTTGCTTTACAAAATTCCAAAAGGATATTTAATCTTTTTTTTGTTTCCAGTGAATATTAAAATATTTAAGTTTTTGTTCAAAGTTAATCTGTTGAAGGTCATGTGATAAGATTTGAGTTGTCATAGTTAAAATACGTTTTGTTAAGACACAAGTTTGTTGGATTTAACGTCGCACCGACACATGATGGGTCATATGGCGGCTTTCCAGTTTTAATGGTGGAGGAAGACTCCAGGTGCCCCTCCGTGCATTGTTAAGACACAAAGCGCATGCATTTATGAAATAACACTCCTCCCCCAATGCCACATTTTTCTTGTGGCAATTTACCCCATCTTTCGTAACAATTAGATCACTGCCAAGCTTGGTGGGACACCATGCATTAATCCAACCGTGACTAACATCTACGATTCTACGACTATCTTATCTACCGTTTTCTAAGGCTTTATTTCTTTGAACAAATTCTCTTGCAATGTTATTTTACCAGATTATATTATTCTTAAGAAACTAATGAAATGTGTTTGTCCTTTGAAAATTCAATGGGAAGATCGCGTTTAAAGCATGATTGCAAACGGAAAATCCGGAGTAACAAACGACTTAATGGGGTTCCATTTCGATCTTACTAGGACATACGCGGAGTAAGCCTTGATAATTTAACTTACTTTCCAAATGGTAACAAAATGATCTGATGAGGAGTGTATTTTTTAGCTAAGAAGAATTGATAATGTAGTTATAATCGATTAGTGAAAGATTCATCACAAAAATGCGTAAAGTTATTGCAAGCAATAGCAATGCATTGAAATTAAGAAATCAACAAAAAGATAGCCTTGCCTTTGAAATAGAAAGAGATAGGTATAAAATTAGATAAAGACAACTAATGAAAACTGATATATGTAAAAGTAACAAATAAGATATATAGGTAAGATATTTTGAAAGGAATTTTAATGATAAAAGGTAAATTTAAAATGAAGAAATAAATAGATAAATAAATAAAATAAAAATTAAATAAATTAATTAATTAATTAATAAATTAATAAATAAAATTATTAATAAATAAGGGTTAAAACTATGTAAAAACAAAGTAATTACCTTTCTAAAATGGAATTTAGTTGAAAAATTCTTTATAAGAAGTTAAATACACTGCTAAATAAATATAAATAAATATCATTTTTTTGTGTTTTGAAATAAACTTGTATTCGGACGTAAGTAAAAACGATTGCTATGAATGAATTAATATATATATATTTATCTGTTAAATAAATAATAAATAATTCAGTGAAACAATAAATAAACAAATGGATTATAAATAAATAAAATTTAGAAAATTGGAAAAAAGTACTTGATCTTGCAGAAAATATAAGCAGTTTTTATCATATGTAAAAGTCACTAAAAATAAATAAAACATCGGGAAGACCAGCAGCTCAGACGTTAAAACATTTAAGCAAAGTATAACTTCCTCAAATGGTATTATATGAAAAGTTTTCGCTCTACTTTGTTTACTTGTCTGATAACTTTTATTTCAATTTATTTCATATCATTCTTTTTATTTTGATTGTTTAATTAATTTCTTTATTAATTCTTATTATTACAGTTTGAACATTTCGTATCTTAAACATCTAAGTTATTGGGTTTTGAATAAAAATATAATTTATTTATTTCAGTATATACAGTGCGGACAATACTGAAAGACTTGAGAATTAAGATATCCTCTGAGAGATAGAATTGAATATTTTGAGAAACATACTAAATCTTAATAAAATGCTAGAAAACACAGTCAGTTCACCTAAATATGATGTTTTCATTGTGCATAGTTCGAAGGACGCAGCAAAAGCTCGCATTTTCAACCAGGCACTAATCGACATGGGGTATGTTGCATTCGACAATCTAAAAGAAGTATCTGCGTTTGCTATAGGGAGACCAGTGTTTGACAATATCATACATGCTGTAAAGCATTCGAAACTTGTTCTGATCCTGATTACAAAACATGCCATAAGCTCTCATTGGGTGACTTTGGAAACTCTCGTTGCATTAGAAAAGTCGGATCGCGAGAATATTCTGTGTGTTCGTCTAGTTTTTGAAGGAGTTTCTGAAACTGAAAGGCAGAATTTCAAGCGAGGAATTTTGACTGTAATACCAGACATTATAGTGGATTTCAACAAAGACAAATGGAAGGAAGAGTTTGCCGCCATAATAAAAGGTAATTTTGAACGATTCAGAAATTTGTGAATTAGACCTGTCTCTGATAATCATGAAGCTTTTTGGCATAAAATCTAAGGTCGGAAAAAATGACAAAATTAAGCATTTTCATTTAGATATAAGTTTAGTAATTCGATATAAATATCTTGAAATTTGTCATTTTGAAACAAAACTGTCATCAAATTAAAAAATAACGGTAAAAATTGCATTCTATATACATTTTTCGTTTAAAAAGATTGTACAGTCACTGAAATGTATTTAAAAGAAATAAAATTTAAACTTTGAAAAGAATATTGATTACGATAGTGTTTTTTATATTTATTCTTGAAATACAAAAACAACATTCTATTAAGAATAACATTAATTTTTTTTCGTAGAAAACATACCAATTCAGAAATTATTACCGGCGGGAAATGTCGCTCATGGTCTTGTGTTCAACTATTTCATAGGTTACTTAGCCTACGTTCTTCCAGGTAAAACTTTAATGTTTCTTTCAAACAATATTATACACGTCTGTGCTGTTTCAAGGACACTAGCTCTTTTGTTCATCGAATGTAGCGTCAATTTGTATTATGTAAGTGCGTTTAAAAAAGTGGCAACGTCTTAAAGCTATGATCAATTTATATTTACAACATCATTTTGTATACCTGGGTGTCAAATTTATTAAGATTCATCAGTTATATATAGCAACCTTTCATCAATATTTTACTTTTCTTAACCCTTATCATGCTGGACACGATTGCTTTTACCATTGCGACCAGTGCAGATCATGATCAGCCTGCAAATCCGTGCATTCTGATCATGACCTCTACCGTAATTTCCGGACAATAGGCCGCTGCACCGTATTGGCCGCAGCCGTATATTTTAACTATATTAGAAATTAAATTTATCATATAGGCCGCTTCGGCATATTGGCCGCGGCCTATGTCCCGCAAAGCGGCGAACTTGACCGTGTCGTATAGAGACAAGCTGTCCTCGATAAATAGTCATTGAAGTCGGTTGTATTTACGCCGAAATCGTAGAGATTTTACAAAGATGGGAATTCTTTGAATTATGAACATAAAACATATTGATTTCGTATCAAAATCTATTTCCCGTACCGAGTTTTAATATTGATTTTATTTATAGGCCACATGAAAAACTCATCTAGAAGAAATAAAATGGATTATAGGCTACTTCGACGCATTGGCCACATTCACAAAAATTTCACTTTTTTAACGTATAAGCCGCGGCATATTGTCCGGAAAATACGGTACTGTTCGTCATTCAGTCAGTAACGTTTTGGTATGCACCCCTTTAACAGTTAATGGTACTGTCTAAATTGAAAGACGGACAAGTTCATTATAGAAATTTAGCACGGTAAGGGTTAAATATTTAAACAGTCACACAGTGTTGTGCTTCGGTGAAACAGCAGAATGAAATAATTCACATGATTAAGTATTTTTAAATAAAAGACATTGATAAAATTTCCAAAAGAGTTGTTGTTCAACTTTAGTCCTGTTTGTGTTTATTTTGTCGTCATTTTCTATTAGTTTTACTTGTCTGTTTGTTTCTTGTACGTTTATATATCCACATATGCATTGCTTCTGAGCAGGCTTTAAAAGTGGATTTTATTATTGTATGTTCATCCTTGATATTTATACTAAAAATGAAGGCCACATTTTATCAGTTTGATAAATTAATTGGTGGACAAAATATCTGAAGAGCGACCTTGGACCCTTAAAAAACAGACAAACTGGGAAATTCAAAGTAATAATACATTAAACAGATAGACTGGTTAAAACGGTATTTTTGGTGCATAAAAATAACAAAAATAAAAATCTGTAAAGATATAGACTAAGTAAAGATGTGAAAAAAAGGTTATTACGAAACTTATTTGATTCTTTTTCCTACAACATTTCAAGTGCTAAGTCAGGACTAACATTGTTATGACAGTGCTCGTTTAAATGAATAACAATCCTAGAAATGTAAAAAGTACGTATAGAAGAAGAAAAATAAAGAAAAACTAAGTAAACAGATAACTTCAACATGAATACTTTTTCAGCAATGTCAAAGTCTGTGGAAAAGATTGAATATTTCACACATGATAAATTCTCCAAGAAGTTTTTCGTTGTTATGCCTGAATCTTGTGAAGTAAAACCACTAGAAGGAAAGTACAAAAACTTCGTCATAGAAAAGATGGAACGTTCGTTAGAAATAGAAGCAACACATGGTGACAAACAACGAAAATATAATCTGGCCGTTTATAAAATAACGAAAGAAAATGAGGTAGATACATAATTATAGAGTAGTTACTCAATAAATGTATATAAATCAATATAACGAGTAAAATCATCGACAACCTCAAAAGGAGATTATCATGTTGACAAAATATTCCAGATACATTATTGAAGTCAGTTTTACACTTAAATGTAAATAGTTATCGTTTGTTTGAATGAACTGTGTCTTTTCAAATATGTTTATAAGTAGTTTTAAAGTAGTTTTGTTATTGCATACTGTTTGGTTTGTCTTTTTTAATATTTAACTTGAAACAGAGCTTTTGCTTTCTTTCGCAGTTTTATTATTTTTGTGCGGATTGTCCGTTCATCATTGCGACTATGTTTAAAATGAAGGAGATGGGTTTTGCCGATATCGATGTTCACTTCCAAGGTGTCAGATTCTATATGACCCTGAAAGAACTTGTCGAACATCGAAGCAACCCTGAATACAAAGATACAGCAAACTTTATCATGTTCAATGGTAAGTTTATGTATTGACGTCACTTTCTATGTATTGCCCTTAGTTTTTTTTCTCATTCTCCTGTAGGTGCATTGTAAATTGTACATATGTTTATTTCAAATGTAAAGTGGTGTCCTAAGTTATTTAAGGTTCTTATTAAATCCATTTTGATAGCTTTTCTATTGGTTTTAACGCAGTCAGATGATAAGTGATAAAAAGTCATAATGACTCGAGGGCGGAATCAAATGTGACGTCATACAGAATATAAGACCGTTACTTTTAAACAAAATACCAGCCACAAACAAACATTTGCAACCCTTTGTAACATTTAAGCTTCCAGTTGCATGATTCACTGATAAAGAATTCACAATTTTGATTCTAAGTTAGGCAGATGTGAGTGCTACTCTCTCGGTCAAAATTAATTTTCTAGGTCAATAAATACTCATATTTAATATACGTACAAGCATTAGTTGCATTGTATAATGTTGTCATATTTTCAGGTATTGCACAGTCTTCAAGTCCAGCACTAGAAATCTGGGAATTATTGAAGACAGAGCTTTCCACAAACGAAGATCATGTAAGTCTATGGACAGAAGCTCAACAAAGGTTTTAATTGGCTAACTACTTCAGGTTTTAATGTACTTTACGAAAACTGTTAAGCATTTACACCTAAACTGTAAAACACTACTTGCCATATGGTAACAGAATATGTTGTTGGATATATATTGTTTTTTTTTCAAGTTGCAAATGAAGAGAATAAATCAGGGTGATAAAATCAGTAAAGCAACAAAAGTAAACCTGGTTTAGCTGATGAACAGTTATTGTGTTTTAGGAACTAGCCTGAGCGAGACAAACAACATCAGGGTGTATTAATAAAATATAGGTCCTTGAACATTATACTAGGTAAAATAAAGTGTGATCAGTTCTCACTTATACAGTATTTTATACACACATTTTGGCAAGGTAACTTACAGAATGCGCTGTGGAATGGGTCTTTCAAAGATTAACTTATCTTAATATACAGTTTTTATTTTGAAGGTAAAACAGATTGAACTTTTATAATTCTAAACGGATGTGTGTGTGTGTGTGTTATCTCAGACTGTAAGAATGTTAAATATTAAAAGATCTGTTACTATTTACAATGTGTGGTAACTTTTTGTTTTTGTTTTTCAAATATTTGAAAACAATTGTACAGGCTCGATGTATCTTAAAAGCAGAGATGACGGTCCAGTTTTGCCGTTACTCTTTGTAAAGTTCAAGGTTGTTCAAAGAAACTATGTACATATTTGTACAACATTTCGTTTGTTTAAATCTTTATGTATAAGAAACCATTTAAAAATGATTTAACCTTAGAAAATATTAACTTTATTATTATATCCTTATAACATTCAAATTTTTCAAAATGCGTTATTTTGTCCGTCAGTCCCGAGTAATTGAAATATAATGCACACAAGCATTTCTCTAAAGCTCTCAGATATACAGTTTTTAAGAAAACGTACCTACAGAGGTTTGTTTGTCAACCTTTTTTGTATTGTTTCAGGACACAACTGTTGTTACCAGAAACGGTTTCGCCGTCGAAAATGTAAGTAGAGCGTTTTTACTCCAACATATATCCTGTCGTAATATCAATAATTTGAGGTCGTAACACCTAAAATAATATTAATGATCTTAGGCTGAATAACCTACCACAATATCAGTCATATCTCTTAGGCTGTAAAACCAACTAATTTTACATGATTAAGAGACTGTAAACAATACCGCTATATCAAAGCATAATGTTCTCGCATCCATCCAAACATGCGAGTTTCTTTGCTTTGTTATCAGTTATTTTCTCTTATCAAAAGAAAATTGCAAAAAAGTGTTTTTTCATTTATTCTACAAATACTGCAAAGAAAAAAGAAAAGCTTCCAAGTGCTAAAGTAGTTCTTTTTTCACATCCGTAGATATTCTGCATCTAATACATCAAATTATCTGAAAGATTAATTTTTTCAGTATCCGAGCCTCACAGTGTCAGTCATCAACTCTACTGAAGGTGACATTGTGGCGGAAGAGGTAATTCAATTTCTTACCATGCACGGAATGAATTTCACAAGTAGTAGCGCTGCAAAGAAATTACCGGATACTGATGATACATGTACCAGATGGAAGATTTTTATACTGACTGATACTTCAACAAAAGACAAGGTTATGGAACACAAGTTTAATGATGCCCTATCTGAGAGTATCTTTAAAAATCAAGTTCAGGTTAGTTGCTGTGGAATAAAACAGTTTCAGCTTTTGCACGGGTTTTTATTAGCACATATTTTTGTTTAATATGTACTTATATTACTCAATGTCTTCTTCCGGAAACAATTACAAAAAAAAACCAGATTTCAAGAATGCATGGTACGATTAGCTAGATGACTTGCTTTGAATGAAATATAATGGAGTTTAGATTGTCTATAACGGAGTTTAGATTGTCGCCATAAAAATGTTCACATACTCTGACCTACTTCAAACAAATAGTGAAAACTATACATATTTACAAAGGGTTCCATTTTTCAGGTAATCCCAATACTTGTGAAGGGCGTAGACATTGAAACTATTCCCTATCGATTCAAATGGACAACTGTTTTAAAACAGGAAGATCCCAAGTATCTAGAGAAAATGTGGAAAACAGTACATGGTAATCCTTATATACTAAAATATATATACAACGTACCTGTCTGAAATTTAAAATTATATAAGGGAATTAAAAAAAATAGTGAATTAGCAACAAGATCAATAATGTAGATGAAATTCTAGTACAAATACTACAAATATCCTCCAACAAAATACGAGTTACAACTGCAGTATATATATTTGAATATGATGGTTAATGCACAACTGGAAGGATGCAGACAGTATGGATAAGTTTATGTACATTTTAATGTTTTCTAATGTTTGGCTATCTCCTCACAAACTATCGAAGTTATGTATGCCCAGTAAAAATTGTAGTAATAATGTAAAGTTGTTCACTAAATATTAAAAATATAGTTCAAAGTTTTAGTGATATAGTTTCAGTGTTGTTATATTTTCTGGTCCTTTGGGATCATGGAGTCCATTCAACATATGTGTAATAGAGTTCCGCTTAAAGGGAATTCCTATAGTTTTTATGCGCATCTTTCTGCGCAGCCGACACTTTCTATGGAAAACTGAAGTGAAGTCAACATTTGTTGAAACATGTGACAGAGAATCTTAAATATGAGGAATCTTGAATGAAATAACATTTTTGATAAGTTTTTATCTGTAATCAAATGGTAATACGGGTTTATGTTATATTGACAAGTATCATGCCTGACAGGTATCTTGCCTTGTGTGGTTGTGTTTTCACATCGCATTTTAGCAAAAGACAGTGTTGTTCAGATAATGTAAGACAATTGACTTAGTACTGATAAGACAATATCACCTTTCAGATTATTTAGTATTCAATTATAGAAAGAATTAAGAATTTTTAAAACCTTTTTTAACTTCTAGCAGACATACATGTAATCAATTTGGCCAGGTTCGCGCCATTTTCCGTCCGAACAGGTGTTGTATTCTAGCGGTCTTAACATAAAAATTAGCCTGGTGACCCATACATTTTTAGCCATTTTTATGCTCGCAATACAATTATCTATACATAAGAAAAACAGGAAAAAAATCTATGAAAGAGTTTTTTTCAAAATTTAAAAATATATTCTTCACTATGGGTATTTTTCATTGAAAAAAGTTCACAAAAGTAAATATGAAACTATATTTGTTTTTCATTTGTACTCATTATTGTAAGGAAAGAGTATTACAAATATGACTATGATATCAAATAAGTATATAATAAAATCTGTAAAAAGAAAAAAAAAACGTATTGTGCTTGTCTTGATGTATATTTTGGTTGGTATTTATAAAAAAGCAGAAAATTATGAAAATGTTGAAAATCGCTAGCAGTTTCAGCAACAGTGGGTGTGTTCAAAACAATTTTTCACAAAAACAAGCCTGGTGACCTATTGTTTTTATTTTTTCATTGTTTTCAGCACAAATTTTCCTATCATATATGTAAATTTAAAAAAAATCTATGAAAGGAAAAAAACTATAGGAATTCTCTTTAAGCCAGTGCTAGGGGGCGTGAGAGGTGTTGCACAATCCCATTACTTCTCATGAACAGACTCAATCAAACCGAATCTGCTATTATTCTTCTTGGTTGCATTATTTGCTTCCAATGGGTCTTTTTACAGATTTTATTAACTATCACAACAGCAATCTTTAAGTGCCGTGTGGCGGCTGTAAAAAGTCTCCCTGTACTTGGATTCAATGTTGTTATATTTTCTGGTCCTTTGGAATCATGGAGTCCATTCGACATATGTGTAATAGAGTTCCGCTTTAGCCGGTGCTAGGGGGCGTGAGAAGTGTTGCACAATCCCATTACCTATCATGAACAGAGTCAATCAAACCGAGTCTGCTATTACACTTCTTGGTTTTATTCTTTGCTTCCAAAGGGTCTTTTTACAGATTTTATTATATAAAATAGCAATAAATTAAGATTTGGCATCTTCCACTTGAAAATACTATATTGTGTTTTCTTGTTGTAGAAGACAAACCTATGGAGGAACTCCAACCTGCAGGATCTTTGTTCGAGGGCCTGGCATATTCATACATGTTAAACTATATGCCTTTCAACCTCGTTGGTAAAACTGTTGATGGCAGAGGTATTATAATATAATAGTTTCACTAATATGACTATTATTGTTATAGTTCAAATGCTAACTAACATTGAACAATACTATTTAGAATACAGATACAGCTCCTATAGAAACTGGTTCTAGAAACCTGAATAATTAGCAAGAATATTTTGTTGTCAATGTCTTAAGTCTATGTCTATCTTGAAATGATAGACCATCGCGGGTGTTTTTATTTTCAGACTTCACAGGGAGATTTGTAGATGCAGTTAAAAAGTACAAAGTCAACTGCAAGATTGTTCCAAAGGTTTATGTTATAGTGCCCTCATCCTGCGAGTTCCCTCCCTCGGGGACGCAGTTTGAAAAAGAGGAACATCTTGGGCCTGTGGAACCAATAGTCCAGGGATTCCGTAAATACTTTCTGCAACTTTATGCATTGACTATTTCAAGGCCTGGCAAATGGAAGGACGTAGTAAGCTATATTTGTTCTTTACTGATTAGTTCCCTTACGTTTTATGCAGAAATATCGGAATTGAAGCATAATAATATGTTATTTGTTATTATGTTTTATTATATTAGTAACGGTTTGGACTCCATTTCGAACAACGCACAAAAATTATAATGATATTTGCTGTTTGAGCCTACCCTAATATATAACAGGGAAACGTAGTAAAACATCATTGTATTTGTGACTACTCATGTCATCACAGCTTTATAAAAATTTCAGAAAGTGTGTTACGCCCGTGAATATGCCACACCAGCTATTGCCTTGCGCGATATGACAAGGTTACCGTTCGCGGGACTTAGCGTGGAGGACATGAGGAATCAAGCAAAACAATTTGCAGATTTTTCTAATGAAATAATGCAACACGATATCTTCAACAGAGAAATTGGAGATGTAAAAGATAAATGTTCCATTTTGTATTTTGAAGGTTTGTATATGTTTGATTGTAAATCAAAACATAGGAAATGTTCACTGAGGCTATCAAAACCTGTACAAAATGGTAATTTGTCCTTTCATATATATCTATAAAATCATTTTAATCCCCCATGATCACACGAGAGAGTGCAAATATGTGTTAACTGTTCCATTTGTCCATTGTTTTGAAAGTCTGAAAGGCAAGGGTTATAAATATGATATGGGAATAAAAATGCATATAGCGCTTAATAACGAGAAATGTAAAATAGAAAAAGTGGAAACTCCACAGGTCGCTCAACACGAAAAAAATGATAATGTTGCAGGCTCAATTTGATTGAGTCTGTTCATGGATGAAAGTGGAAGTGTATGCTACCGTCCACGTCTTAGCCCCGAGTTGTGCAGAACTCAACAATTACACATGTGTCTAGTACCAAAAAAAGGGACATCCACAGATGTGTTCATACGGCGCTGCACACAGAACCTTCAATGATACACTAGTCTGTAGTTCCATAAAAAGCTGCAAATGGTTCCCAGTTTAAATAATGGGATTGCCCTAAACGAGAAAAAAGGGCAAAATTAAACAAACTTGAATTTAGAAAGGGGTCTGAGGTTACGGAGACTGCATATCATACAAACTGTCAAAGACAAAATTAATCAAAGGCCTGAATGGCCTGAGTCGGCTAATGATTGATGTACTGGCAGTATAGTCTACCAGTTTCAGTTTGTTTTTAGTTTTTTTCTTAAAATTTCATAACACAGCTCGATATTTACCCAAAATATTATATCCGGATACGGTTACACTTTTCTCCAGTTTGAACAATATATTTTACAAACTGTAATGATACGAAGACATTTAGCAGTAATTGGCAGTATCTGACATTGAAGTTTACGGTTAAATTACCTCTTATTTAAATCTTTTCATAAAAAGTTGTTTCGTTTCGTGTTGTTGTTGTTCGTAGAAGCAGCCAAACATAGACGATCTACTTTCGATTTCAAAAACTACAAGAAAATACAATTTAATGTTTCGCCGATTTGTTTATTTCTCGAAAAATAAGAATTAAAGTCATTTTTAATATCAGTAGTAACTAAACAAACCAGTAAGAGCTTCTTCTTCCGATAATTTATCCGTTTATTGACGGCAAAATTCAACCCTCGCAAAGTTTATAGAAATCATACGATGCGTGTTTACGTTCAATGTGGGAGAATTAAGGCTATCGGCTATGTTACCTAACGCATCCAGACGATTCAGATTTTGTTTTTAAAAAAGCATTGTATGCGTTTCTGTAATTTTATATACGTTTTTATATGCTTAGAAATTATTAGACATGCGTATTTGCATTATTTCTAAACGTAATTTACGCTAATACGCATCTTATCTGGAGCCCTGTGGAACTATTTTTTGTCTTTCGCTGGATGTTACCCATGCTTTGTAAGCCTGCGCAATTCTTAAAATGCACATTTATGCTTAATGAGTTACATTCGAGAATTGCACAATTACAAGTCATAAATATGACAGATTACATCGTATATTGGTCATAGCAAAGGGAATTGACACAACTTAACTTCATTCATGCAGTGAACTGTTTGAAGTTTGAGAAATCTAATGGAACTACATCCCTTCACTGTGTTATTTGGTCCGTTTAGAGAATCGTTGGATAGCAAGGACTCGTCAAAAGGCTTTCAGCCTTTAGCCGACTCAAAAATCAGACACCATGTCCAAGGGATATTATACAATACCGAAATCAATGATAGCCGGAGTGTTGGAACCATCCAATCCGAAATGTTTAGGCTGAAAAACTTAACCGTACCAATAGCACAGCATATAAATCGTGCTGAACGATCTGAGAAGATCGAAATATAACAGCTCTGATTGAGTCTGAGATTGCATTTAACATAGCCTGATCGATTCAGCACTGGGAATGTCTTCAAATCCTGACATCTTGAAAAAGTTCTCCCACCCAAATTAACTTTAAATGAATACATTATTACTATTTGTCGTTTAAAATCTTTCCGATTGTTTGATTAACATCGAGAACTTTCTCTTCTTAGTAGAGCATTATAAGTATTCCATCAAGCTAAATTTAATATTAAGAATGTTAACTGAAGTAATTTGACTCAATACATACAAACAATGTAATTGTCTATTTTACTCTTGTTGTAAGTAAATAAAATACTGTATTTTTATCAAACTGGCTTTACAGGTTTGCTCACTCTTTTCAGATGACAAACATGGAATGGCTGGAGTAACAGAATTGTTGGAAGAACAAATAATACAGTGTCTGGAAAAGAGGCTCTTCGTCGAACCTCCTTAGCATAGAGAGAAAAGTAAAACATTTTCAAAGCCGAAAATATCTGATATGTTGTATTACGCTCTAAACTTCATAAAGGTTTTAGCACCTTATAGAGGAATTTTATCTGCCAAAGAAAGTGTTGATAATGAACGTTTGGCACGTGATTTCATGAATTACAAGTTAATGAGTACATATGTACCCTTATATTGCGTATTTATCCTATTTATAACTTTTATTTTATACAACCGGGTGTTTGATGGTAACTAGATGCAGGGCTTAGCTCAGGGGGAAATACAATAGTTCAATAGTCGATAATTATTTTTAACAGGTCATGAATTCATTCGAGTCAATAATCAATCAGGTTTCAGATATGACAAATTAAATGCATCTTAACTCAATACTATGCCCAATTAGAAAAACCTTGCACCCATGTTACCCAGTAGTGCCTTAAATCGCATGTATGTAATAATTAGCAAAACTTAAGAAATTTTTGTCTTTTCAAACAACGAACAAATTTAAATGTGTAAAATTAATTCTTAAATTTGCTTACAAAACTGATCAAAATTGTTTCCTTTTAAGATAAACATATACACATTCAGTTTTTAAAGAGAGCTTTTAGATTTACTTTGAACAAAGACTATTGAATTGTTTTCTGAACTAAACTCGTTCTACAGAAAATTACATTTCAAAAAACATTTTTTGTCTTCTATCAGTATTCAAAAATATATTTGTCTGTTTATAAATAAATTATTTGAATTATCATATTTGTTTTTCGTAAAAATGTCTGTGGCAGTGTTACAATCTGCATTGTTTTCATTATAAAAGTATATCATATTGTAGTTTATATAGAGGGTACATCGTCTTCTATATCCTTTCCCCATAGTGCAAGATAGTTTGGTGTTTGTGCACATTACTTCCAGGTTTTGTTACCCCTTTGGAAAGTTTTTTTTTTGCTAAATAAGTGGTATAAGATGCCAGTTCTTGCACACCTATTCAAATTTACTTGCCAAGATTTTTATTGACGATTATCATTGTTTTAAAGACAATAAAACTAAAATTTATTTATTTGATACAGTTCAGGAACACAAGGAACACCATTTTCAGTGGAGGTGTTCTCTATGTATATGTATACCTATATATAAATACAGACATTTTTCTCGACCTAAATAACCACTATAATACACCAGACCAATTACGGCAGATCGCCTACTAGTACAAACGAGCGCGCACATTTCACAGCAAGTCCTCTAACCCAATAAGATTGGTTTCGATGCTACTTTATATACACACCCGAATCACACGTTCATACTGGTCCAACATTTGCATATATACTCAAATTTCTGTTTCCATGTCTCACAAATCAGCAGTGACATTTAAGTCTTTCTAACTGATTGAGACCAGAAAAACTAAATTTTCTCTTTCTGAAAGTTAACTGGATCTCGAGGATACACTGATAACATACTTAAATGCGTTAAGGGACATCCCAACCTCGCAGTTTCCTAATTCCCTTCAGGTTAGACAAGACAGTGTACATAAAATAACTCCTCGCTGAGAAAGACTATAACATAAGTGACATAACACAAGTTTGTAGAAAGTACAGCATATAGATAGAGTCAATTTGAGATATCAGAATGGCAATGTACTCAACAACTTGAAGTCAGAGCTTATAAGTGCACGACTAAGCAAGTTGCAGGACAAAAAAACTCTCTTCGTCCGTTTTTATAGGATTTAGGAGAACAGTCAAACGGAGTCTCACGTTTATTAGTCGTCATAGGAGAGCATAGCGACTGACTGTGGAGGCATGCACTAACCGTTTTGTAACATACTTTACAAATATTTAATTAAAGTAACCATTATGTTTAATTTTCCGTAGTTTAGAAACTACATCCCCATAGTAAACAGGATGTGCAACACCAAGTTTAAGAAGTGTTCTAAGGTTTGTGTTATATTACTTTAAAAGTTCGGTCGATATGTATTAAAATTTATGAAAGCCTTCCGTAGTTTATTATATTAGTAACTTTGGTGTAATAAATGTTTGGTGAATAAAGATTTTTATGATAAGAGTCCTCTTACCTTTAGCAAGTTCTTGTAAAAAAAATAAGTAGATGATGTTACTTGAGGGACACTTCTCCATCTAGATCGGGGATTTTGACAATCTCAAAATTGAAATAGTCTATTTTACCATTTATTTCTGTTTCTAATTTACCATTCACAAATGTTAAATGTATGTCACATAATTACGCATCCAAATATGAGGTATAAACCTTGTTCAAGAGTGATTTCTGAAAAATATAGGTTTCTAAAAGTCCTTTTAAATTGTATCGAATAACTTGTTTTAATTGTTTATTACTTTTATTATTGCAATCATCCTCAAAATCTGATTTGTCAAATCAGAACCACTGGAATATAGATTTTGACTAAAGTTTCCTCTTTTGAACAAACATGGAAGCATTTATACCTGCTATGTAAAATATCTGATTTGCAACTTAATTTAGAAGAATTCCGCTGAAATGGTTTGTATGGCAACGAATGAAGCGTTCATTACATCTTTTATACATTTGAAAAAATACATTTGCCTTCTTTCGTTTTCTAGGAGACGTAGTTTTGCATTATCTTCTCTATGATTGATTCATCCTTGACAATGCAAATATTAATAAAAGATCCATACGGCTTATGATTTCGAATTAAATCAGAAGAAATTGCTGACTAAATATATCGTATGCATAATTTACACGGTTTAAAAAGCGCTAATTACTTGACATGAACTTACACATTTTGAAGCATAAAGCGAGGTAATTTTAATATTGGGTTCAAAAATATCTTTTACTATGTTAATTAATATACAAACCTTTGACAAAAAGTAGAGAAAACAATCATTACAATTAGGATTTAAAAATAAGTTAATTTTATTTGTTCATACCACAAATATAACAGTCCCTTAATAAAGAAGGAATAATAAGCCTTTAATATACATGTAAATGTAAGTTACTTCACAGTTACTTGAGGCAAACACAGTTATGAACCCGACAAAAGAAACACCAGCATGGAAATATCAATTATTCCTTCGTAATACTTTGACGGCCCATAATTCATTTTGTGCAGAAAATTCAAGATATTAAAAAAGTTTGTTTATAGTGGAGCGGGATATTGCAAAAATACTTCAGTTGATAATACAAGCATCAGATTTACAGGATAGTAACTACCTAGTATGCACTTTAACATGAGATCAAGGGCCACTTGAAGTTATGTCATTTTCAAGATGGCCGCTACAAAAACAAAATGGCCGCCGTTTTTATGTACTTTTCAATACTTTATTTCAGGTAAGCATGTAATACATTAAAACGATTGCAATGTTTTTTATTTATGCACTTTCGTTTCACTTAAGAACAGAATACCAAGCTGTAGTATGCATATTATTTTAATTTGTAATCAATTTTGTATGACTACGCTATGTGTGTAGAAATCCAAACACTTTGTTTTTATAATTTACATTTTTTTGACAATGGTTAAATCTGAAGCACACCAACCAATATAAGTTTATACACATTTTATTCAGATTACATACATTCAATGCAATAAATCAACATCGTAAGAAAATGCGTCTTATAAACCATAAGGGGACAAAGAAATAGGGCAGCGGGAGCAATTGCACAGTCAAGAGCAATATTTTCCTATAATGCAAACCTTAAGAACTACTACTGTTGATTTACCATATATACCCATGAAACTATACTCGTCGGAAATCGTGTTCTAACCGAAGCAACAAATATGCCTATGCTGCATTTAGTCATTTTTTTTACAGTTGCAAGAACAAATTGCTGTGCATAACATACCTGAGCGGTGGCACATTGCAATTACCAGTACAGGAAGTCCTTTTGCAGCCCCACCTTTGAAGCTCCCCGCAGCATTCAGCTATAGCATACGCCCAGTTAGGGATCCACACATTGTTCTGCTTCAGTCATCCCCAGTTTGACGGAGGTGGCAGTTGCTGCATTGTAACAGTTGCTTGACCCCAGACATGACCTGCCTGAAAAATTGTCATTTGATGTATTGTTTCAGAGCACCTTTTGTTGGTGGAACCGGATTATACACTGTTTGATTCTGGGCAAACAAATCAAGTTGAGCTTCATCCACCTTGCATGTCGTGCTTGATCGATCATACAATATAACTACAATTTTTTAATGTATCCACTTCCGATTCAGTTATTGTGTCTTTGGAAGCACTGATACTATGAAATACTTATGTAGCTATTTCGAACACATTCCATGCCTGCCGTGCAGATTGCTTGCCCTTGCCGACAAATGCAGAAACAATGTCGCAACCGGTAAAAGCATGAAAAATGGAAATGCCTTTGAACGAAGATCAAGTGATCTACGAACTTCATTAATCCGAATTAATCTAAAATTCTTATCTTTCGACAATCTAGCCACAAAGCATTAATATTTAAATTAAGGTACGCTAATATAGCAAGAACTAACTACCAATTGTACTTGATTGGTGGCATGTCAATGGATATGCTTTGCATTTTTGTTGGCTTCTTCGTGGAGCAAGCGCATTTCTGTTTATATCTAAATTGCAAACAATATCGACACCTTTTGTTGCTATGATCATTTTATTGGTTGCGCAGTTATCATTATACCCCCAGATGCTGTAGACGGAATTAGTCTGCACTATTGTTTAGCAATTATTTGCCAGATTTCAATAAAACCTTGTAATTATGATCAGTACAGCCTAGTTGTGCATGTGCGAAGCGGATTCCATTTGGATTTTTTTTCAATTAGTTATGGCCCTTTAATAATTCTTTCTTTGTAGGTGTATGGGAAACATTTGTCCGCGCTATTTCTGGGTCATCATATGCGAGACTTTATCAAACCTTGTAATCATCATTGGTACCAAGTCAAGTTGTGCATGTGCAGTGCTTTGTTCGCGCCACTACTCAGTCATTGTATGCCAGACTTTTATCAAACCCTGTTATTATTATCATCGGTACCAAGGGTAATTATGCATGTGCAAAGCACGTTCCATTTGAATGATTTTATTGCTAAGTCACGGCCCTCCATTTCTTTCAAATATGAATAGAGTTACACTGGAAAAAACTTCAATATTTTTCTAATATATTTCATATGCTGTTAAGTATAACTAGTTGATGACCCTTAGTGATATGATCAAATACAAACGTGGAAAACCACAGGTCGTCCAACACGACATAAACGAAAATGTTGCAGGGTCGGTTTGATTGAGCCAGTTCATGAACGGTAAGACGGTAGTGGAAGTGCAATCTACGGTCCACGCCCTCTAGCCCAGGGTTGAGCAGATCTCAACATTTACACATATAAGTACAAAGAATGGTATTTAGAGACATCCGCAGATGTTTTCATACGGCGGTGTACATGGAACCTTCAACGATGCACAGAGTGCAATTCCATGAAAAGCGGCGTATGGTCCCGAAATAAAATAATGGCTGTACGCTATACGAGAAAACAATGGGCAGAACTAAACAATCTAGAATTTAGAGAGGGGGTCTGTGGTTATGTAGCCTGCATGTCACAGAAACTGCCAAATAAATAAACAGAAGATTACATGGTCCTCTGACCATGACCTTGACCTACTGACTACTTTCTTCTTTCTTAAGATATTGCCTTAAAGTGTGCAGTTTTGAACACACATCTCAAAACTGACTTAAAGTGACCTTGATTTTGACCTTCTTCGTTGTTAGGTACAGCAATAAAATTTTAAGATCTTATACAGTTTTGCACAACATTTTTTGTGCATCTTTGTACATTTTCTCCCTTTACAATATACAAATATATCATATTTTCAATACCCCTGTTCTTCTGACAATACGCTGCTGCCTGGGGGTATTCTTTGCCATTAGTGATAGGTCTTGTAATTTCCGCAAGAAAACTAAATAGTTCAGTTTTATTTTCATCCCATCTAAGAAAGCTATTCCATGATTTAGGAGGTCTACTATTAAACTCTTTTTGACATTATAAATGTTTGAAATAGAACACAAACAAAAACACAAATACTCAAACTTATAATGATAGATACAAATTTGGTATTTTAATAAAAGGTATGTACTATTATAATTTGAAGGCCGAGGGACTATCATTTTACCATTTTCAATATAATATATATTTTAACATTTTGCTGTATGGGATACGACTTGGTTTCATCCAGTTACATGTAACTCCCGTACGATCTGTACACCATCCGGAGCATTAAAGCATTGTTCCTCTTGGCTCGGCTTTCCCGAGATGGCACATTCCGTCTATTCTGGTTCGACACTTTAACCATTAAAAGGGGGAGCAAAGCTTCATACAAGTGTTGAAGTTATCACTGAACCCTATGCTGAGTTGCACGACAGTGAACTACCCCATTGTGTCCTGGTAGTGATTGTGGTACGTTCTATAGAATCATTACACATATCATTTAATTATAAAGGATTAAAATATTTTGTTTCAGCGGATTACCAATGGTTCAGTATTGCTATGATTTTGAGACGGTTTCTCAGTGAAACAAAGCAAGAAATGAAAAAAAGAACAAAGAAGAGATTGAAAAAAAGAGAAGTCCATATAAACCATACGAGTGTTATTCAGGCCAAAATCATAATTATAATATTATAAGCTATCAGGTATATCTGGCACCAGGATCCATTCAACCGTCGATGGTGATAGCATTTGAAGTGGAAAACTCAAACTTGGTCGTGATAAGAACGCTATTTAAAAGTCTGGAGGCCATTTTAAAGATGGCGACCATCTTAAATGGGTAGATATTTGGAAAAAAGGAGGATTAAAAATAAAACTAACAGCATATGGGGACACATTTATAGGAAAAACACGTTATATCCAAACAAGTATGACACTTTAGAAACTTAAAGATCCTGATTATATGAAAAAGTGCCAAAAATGCCTCAATTCTGGTAGCCATTTTGAAATTTGGCGGCCATCTTGAAAATGGATGATTTTTAGGTGGCCCTCCATCATTTTTGAATCTGGGCCATGTGATGAACATTTAGTGTAAATTTCATGCTCGTATCATCAAGTAAAGTATTTCCTTAGATTTTCTCACTTAGCTGCTCCACTATTCAATACGAATGTGATTTGTACACCCAAAACTATTCTTATTTATCATCGCAATTAGTGACAGTGTTTGAGGCACCTTAAGGGGAAATATATTCAAAGTAGTCCCAACCGAAGTACTGTAAAATATATTTGATATTTTCCACCTTGAAGTTATTCAATATATTTCTTCACTTACACAGCAGTTATATCTCCGTATTTCTTCGGAAACCATAAAATAGAATATACGCATACAAAATTCCAAAACAATGGACAGGCATTAAAATTTAAATATATTTTGGCTAGGGCATAAAGGTCAAATATCAATTAAAATGCGTTTGCAAAAAGAAAAAAAGAAAAGTGTGTTCCTTTTTTAATACGGAAATTGTCAAAGTTTTCAACTTGTGTGAATAAAATGAGATAGGATAAACTAGAATTGTCATTTGAATTATTTAACATTTATCGTTTTAAATTGTGCAGTTAGAAATTTCATTGACATTCCATAGAAAACCAACCTATGTGTTTCACCCTTTTAACAGTATTTTGTTGGAAGGTACGTTGAATGTTATACTCAAATAGACATGTAATTTTGACATAAAGGTGTACATTTGTTTAAGTTAATGCTAAAAAGTCCTCTCAATACTCAAAACGAAAATACAATTTGAAGGCGTTAACACGAACATTCAGAAACGTGTATGAATGCCACGAAAGCATTAGCTTAGTTTTTCTACCATATACAGATATATTTGGAAATGTTGACTTTGACATAAAAATGGACTAGACTATATACGAGGATGCAATTATCCATTCAACTTTCGTAGATTAAAATTGTTATTTTTGTGACTGAATACTGATAAAAAGGTTGTTAAACGTAAAACAAACACTAAAAAATCTCATGTTCGATTTGTTTTCAATTATGACGGTAGTACCGTAGTTGATCTTTTATTTCCAATGTTAATGCAATTAATAGATAATAGCTTTGTTTAATACAATGGACTTGAGACTGTATGACCAGTAGGCCCGTCCCGTCGCTAAATCCAGGATCGTACTACAGTACAGAACTATCATCACTTGTCTAATAAAACTGTTTTATGCAGTGTTTTTATGCAGAGAGGGATTCTTACACAATATGTAAAACTGGAAAACTTAATGATATCTTTCAAGGGAAGTTGTTGCTCTAGGAAGGTGTTGTTTAGAGATTAAGGCTAAAACTTGTACATTGTTATTTAAGTCATTTTGCGATTAATCCCATATTTAATATATACTGACACAAAAAGAAACTGTGCACTTTTATATTGAGCATAACTTTTTCGTTACTAAGTTTAAAAAGAATGATTTTATTATCATGAGTAAAAAATAATCTTCCATACATTGAACTAATTTACTCAATATTTAAGCGCATGGATGTCCTTCAAACTGACCGAAAGCTACAATGAAACTTTTTGCACGTGCTACCCGTGCTACATGTTAACAAGTACAGATTGTCACTGACCGATATCATTATAGATTATACAATAATAAAATAACAGTAAATAAGAATTTCACTCGTTAACAAGATGCCACGGCTTCAAGAAAATGAACGAATTCAGGCTCTTCTGTAACTTGCATCCGGCGTCAGCGTCTGAGATATCGCTAGGTAGTTTAACAGCCACAGAAATTTCATCATGAACCTTCGACAATGCTACCGTCAAAATGGAAGCGTTAGAAATCTTCCATGATCCGGCCGGCCGAAGGTGACAACGCCACATCAGGATAGATACATGACGTTGACGCACAACAAGCACTACAGTAGAGCAGGGAATAAGTAGGCAAACAGTTTTAAACCGGCCTCGGGTCAATGCAAATCTGTTAAGGGCTAGAAGGTCAGGTCCTTTATAATCGACATCGTATATTCGTCTTGTCTGGGCACGCCGTAATTTACGCTGGAACCATGCCATGTGATTTAGGGTACTCTTTAGTGATGAGTCACGTTTAAATCTAAGCACTGCTGACGGTATTTAGGCGAAGGGGAACGTTCTGCCCAGAATTGTTTGTTAGAGCGAGATCGGAGGGAGAAATGTTATGGTCTGGGAATGTATCATGGGCGGTAGGAAACAGACCTTGTGGTTATTCATGGACATTTAGATGCCCATGTTATTCATGGAAATTTAAATTCACAAGGTTATGTTAACAATGTTTTTCGCCCAGTAGTTGTTTCCATCCTACAACAAAACCCTCTTTGTTTAATGCATGACAACTGAAGGCCACACACTACTATACATACCAGAAATTATCTCGCTTGACTTACGTTACCGTCTTGCCATGGCTGGCTTGCTCTCCGGACGGGATCCCCGTTGAACACTTGCGGGACTTGCTGGTTCGGAGTGCAAGGAAAACCTATGTAATCAACAATATCAATAATTGACCGCCGCCTTCATTTATGAATTGAATGCCATGCCCGACAACGTTATAAGACATATCGTCAGGTCAATGCATTCGAGAATACTTGCCTTGATCCGTAGAAAAGTAGGACAGAACAGATACTAATTAATTTCAATATTTCTTGACAAAAACCTGAAGGAAAGTAAGCATTTAGAAAACAATACAGATATGCAAATTTTACTTTTGCTACTTCTTCATACAAGCGTCAAACAATGCACTAACAATCTTCCTTATTTGATGTATTTTGATGTGAAGAAAAGATTTTCAAACATTTTGATACCTAATTTGCCCATATTTCTTTCACGAAGGAAAGACCTTTTATTTCTTAAACAAGTGCACAGATTCATTTTGGTGTCAGTATTCATAAAACTTTGTTTTGATATTGATTTTTTTTTCTACTTTCAGTATGGTGTTATAATATTGTACTGCTTTCTATGGGTTACAGTAGTATTTGACTGTATGAAATCCAACTATTACTAAATATTGGACTACACGTCGAGTAAATTGAATGTACATATAAATCGTTTTCCTAATGCAATGCAGTATCAAGTAAAATTTCGAGTATTAAATTAAAATTGGACTCCACGTGAATGTATGTAAAACAGAATAAATAAATAAAACAAATCAGTAAATGAATAAAAGCAAAGTAACGTATGCGTTTGTTCAATGTACCAAGATCACTCTGAGAAAATAAAATGAACGAATATAAACGATATCCAAAAAGGCGTAGGAATAATTTCCCGAAATTTCAAGAATAGTATAAATTGAAGTTTTTTTTAATTCACTTATCTGTTAGTTAGTTTTTGTAGTTATCATTTTTTATTTGATGAAATTAACATGCTTTTTGGTGTTAGTAACAAAATGGTATTTTTAGTATCTACATGAGGCAATATTAATTAGAAGACGAAGCAAAGAATAAGAATTCAACAATATCTTAAAGCACCTATATTTGAAATATCATGGCGGAAAATATCACAAATTCACCAAATACGATGTTTACGTACATAGTTTAGAGAACGCGACAAAGGTTCGCAAAATAAATGAGGTACTAAAGATTTGGACTGAGTGGTGTCCTACTATCCCGGAGGAAAGTATTGTCTTTGTTAAAAGGGACCAGTGTTTGACAATATCATATATGCTACCAAACACTCAAAACCTGTTCTGATAATGTTTATAAAACACAACAGTAGCTCTCATTTGGCAACTCTTGTAGCACTTGAAAAGTCATATGGTGAAAATGTTCTATGTATTAAGGCGTTTCTAAACGAAAACAGGGAGTTTTAACATTTACACCAAAATGGCTTAGTACAGTTGGCAGAGGACCTTTTTATGAAAATAACAGGCAGGCATAAATGATATATTTGTTGATTAATACGCATCTCCAGTGAGGCCGTGAACCATTCTGTCTTTCGAAGAAAATAAAACTTAGAGGTATTAATACAATTAGCAATAAAAGATAGATCATTACACATCGACATGTTTCTACCTTTCGTCTTGAAAGTTTTGACATGTGCTAAATTGTTTCTGTAACTTGTAATGACTAAATGATTCTTTGGGGCCTCTTAAGTTAATGTTTCAAAGTTACAATTCCTTTCCCTTCTGTTTGTAGAAAATTCCATATTTAAGTTAATAAGCCATGTAATCTACCAACCGTCATGCCTAAAACAATCACCGGAGGCGCAACCATCGAAAGCTTGAAAGTCGGCACATGACCTAAAATTGTGTCAGTTTTAAATAACCCCTAATTAAATCCACAATAATTCTTCGTAATACAATTGTTTCAGCTTGTATTGGTAACAACCCCACATATTTTAACAGGAATTTTGATTTAAAATTAAAGTGAACTTGAAAATACTAGTGCTTCGGTTTATTAATCTTGATTTGTTTTTTGAAATGGTACTCGTGTGGAAATTGCTGTGGGAGAGAAATATGGTTCAACTATTTTCTTCAGTACCTTTCCTGTAATCTTCTAGGTAAAAGTGATTCGTTTTAATTTAAATGACTTTATTTACATAAGAAATACAGGTCTTTCTCAAGTAATTGAATTCGAACCAAGAAATCATGACTAGTATCTTATGTTCTCTTAGTGTATACACATATTATTTTGCTAACAAAATTACTTGAATTGACAAAAAGAAACAATCATTTGGCGGATCAAACCGAATCTATTTTTTTTTCATTGCGTCATGTTCTTCTAAAAGAGCGTATCGCGGGCTTTATTTTTAAGAAATGCTTTTCAAATGAACATGACTTTCATGTTTAAAATGTTAGCTAGAGAAAGATGCTGTTGGGAAACGAAGTTTGAATAACGTTTACAAATATGAACTCCAAACAAACTGTATGTATATTTGTAATGTTGAGATGTCTAGAAAGAAATATACGGACACTTCATTATAGAAAAGATGCAACATGAATTAGATATATAAGTCACACGCGATGACAAGCAGCGGATACACATGTATACTCTGAACATCTTTGGATGGAAATGAGGTATTCAGTACAATGTTTTGTTTTTGTTTACAATTAAATTTGAAATCACATTCATGGAATAATTATTGAATCTTTTCCAACTTATTTTAAATTCTGAGCAGTTTTGTAATATTGGTTAAATGTTGTTTGATCTAACAAACCCTTAATTTGGACTTTACGTAGATTTCCTCTTTAAGTGGTATCCAAGATACAAATTAAACACCATTTTAAAGGACGTCAAAGACGGTAGAAGGATAGTTGTAATGTTAAAGACATCTTTAATAGGTCAATATTGTGATCAAAAATGTAATTTTCCTGAGTTCAAACTCTAGCCAGTAAAAACATTTCACAATGGAAAGTACACCATTAATATCATTTTGCATATAAATTCAAAAATAAAGATTTTTTAAACTTTGAAATTATAAAGATAACGAAATTATAACTGTGCATGTCATATTCTTAAAATACCGAGGGACAACCCGAATTACGGAAAAGTTAAAGTGTTACCTAGCGGTAATCCATAACATTGGACACAACGCTTTTCATTTTGATTGCAGTTATATGACTTGTATACGGATTGTCTGCTCATCATTGCGTCAGTGTATAAGATGGAGAAGATGGGCTTTGTCGATACTGATGTGTAATTCCGAAGTTTCAGGTTCTACATGACCTTCAAAGAAGTTTCTCGAGAATCTAAACAACACTAAATGAAAGGCTACAGTAGATATCGTTATGTACCAGAAAATAAGTTAGTGAGCTTGCGTTGAATATTACTATTACTTTGCTCGTCACACAATTAACTAAACTAATGATAATACTGTTATAAATATACATGATATACATTTTAATTTAACAGTTAGCGATTATTTATTACGGCATTTTCTTTGTAAATCTGTATATGTAGGCCAAACTGGAATCTAGGCAGATCTTGATTCGGTCCAGACCAAACTAGAATTCTAGTTTGGATAGACTGATTCCGGATCTGCCTAGGCCAAACTAGAATCTTCTTGTTTAAGAATTAACATATTAATAGACGCTAGTTTTCACCCCACAGGGGCATCAGTGTAACAATGGATTTTGGTGGTGCTGTATAGTTTGTACTTTTTGTTTCTTTTGGGCAATTTAAATAATTTTTGTCTTTCCTAATGGATGGTAAACAGACCATATTGTTCAGAAAAAAAATATGATTATGATATTTTATTGATAAAATACTTTTAAGGATTTGATGAATAGTTGACGTCTTGAAATTAGAACATTAAAAAATCATAGAAAGAAATAGTTGTTTTACATGAAAATTGCACAGCTTATCAATTAAGTACATTATTCTAAAATTCCAGTGTCAATTTAATGATAAATGCTTGAATTCCCGAAAAGGAACCACAATAAGGGGTCTCACTTCTGGACAATCCAGAGCCTTTAAAATCTAATCATTTTCAAAGAAATGTTGAACATTTTCGTTTTGATGCATTTGCAATGTTCAATGTACGAGTACTGAAATTTCGAATAATAAGATTGATCATCTTTTCTAGGAATTTTGAAAATTGAATGTTTTTATTTCTTAACAAATGGAACTCTATTTTAAAGGGGAATAACTTCTTGTGAATATTTGATGTTTGGAGCAGTATGCTACAATGCGTTTAAACATGTATTGGACTGAGTTTATAAGTAAAAAAAGCTGTCACTAATGGTGAAAAATGCCCCCGTAGCGCCTTGACCTTTGACCTGGTGGCTTTGACCTTTGACCTGGTGACCCCAAAGTCAATAGGGATCGTGTACTCAATAAGTACTATCAGCATGTGAAGTTTGAAGGTCCTGGGTGCAATGGTTCGCGAGTAAAGTGCCTTCCTGCAAAAAGTTAACGTTGTGACGAACGAACGAACGAACTAACGGACGGACAGTTGAAAACTTATATGCTTCCCTTCGGGGGCATAAAAATGTTGTCTATTTAAAGACAATTGTAAGACGTTCGATTTATGGTTTATGATATCTTTTTATGGGATAATCATGTCTGTTTCATGAAAGCCGTTATATGTTCAAAGTTTGTAAAATGACAAACTTTGACATATTGCATATTACGGAAAAAAAGAACAACGAGTCCTAATATTAAAAAAATATGTAAGATTGTGATTGTGATTGATTTATATTTTTTTTCTATTTGTCCAATATACACATTTTTGACAGACTGCCATTTGCAATTAAATCAAAGGGAAACAACTATTGTAAGCAAATGTGCATAATCACTTTCGTAAAACGGAAATGATTAATCAGAGAAAAGAGATTTATAAACCGTAAAAATAAGGTCTTACAATGTTTTGCAAATGAACAACGTCTTTACCGACATTCTAGTTATTCAATACATGTTTTCCCGTTGTGTTCCTGTCGCCTATTTATTTTCAAAAAGTTGTTCCCCGTTGAAAAACAATTCCATTTGTAGAGAAATGAAAATAAACAATTTTCAAATTTCCTGAAAACGATGTTTAACCTAGTCATTCGAAATTTCAGCACTCGTACAGTGCTGCAAATTCTTCAAAAACAAAAATGCGCAACATTTCTTAGGCAATGGTGAGATTTTAAAGGCGCTGCACTGTCCAGAAGTGCGGCCCCTTTACTTGGACCCTTTTCGGAAATTCAAGCATTTCTCAATGAATTGACAATCGGTTTTTAGAATAATAATCCTATTTTATCAGCTGTTTAATTTTCGTGTCATACAACGTTTTCTTTCTATGATTTGATGATGTTTCAAGACATCAAATATCCATCGAACCCTTAACCAAACTTTCACTTCAGCAATATATACAGATAAGCAAATATATGACATTTAATAACACATAAACAACTACATTAAGTTCTCTCAATAATCTATCCTGTATTTTCACAATTTCCGTGCTTTTCAAATACCCTGCATAATAAAACAATTATTAAATGGTTGACTTTTGATAGTACATAAATCATTTATTTTCACATTTTCAGTCATTTCCCAAATACCTTACAAAATGAAACACTGATAGAACACATACAGTGTATAAGCAGATTTATGACTTAAAATTACATTAACCACTAATAACAGTTTATTTTCATGTTTTCAGTGCTTCCTCAAAAACTGGGCAAATGTGTAATGCAGCAAAAATGTTTATAAGATAATTCTAATTTGGCCCAGGCAGATCCGAAATCAGTCTAGCCAAACTAGAATTCTAGTTTGGTCTACTTTGGCCAGCTGTCAATCAAACCAATCGATAATCCAATCAGAGATCGATATCTGATCAATCACTCGGAACGCTTCGGTTACTGAAAACCGACGCCATTTTCCTTAGACAAACTCTTGTATCGAAGTAGATTGTACATGGTATTTCATTTCGACTTTTAAAACTATTTCAACGAAACAAATATGGTGAAATGGTGCCAGTGGGGTACCTGTAATTCAGACAGTAGTTATCCAGAAAGACTGAATGGTGGCATTGAGTTTTTACCGTTTCCTAAGTCGAAAAGACAGCTCGATAAATGTAAAAGATGGATCAAGGCCTGCGGTCGACCCCACGAGCAACTGAACCTACAGAAAATTGACGGCAATTATAACGCTTATATTTGTACCAAGGTATTGTATAGCGTTTTAAATTCATTTATTCTACGTCAGTAGAAGCTTCGTTTAAAATTAGAAACATGTGACAAGGTCGCATTTCTCCACGATTTGGCCGATCACAGATACCCCCAACCACGTGCTGGTGTAAACATTACCGTATTTGGTAGCATGTAAACATGGACAATTTTATGACCCTGATCAATCTTTGTACGAATTAGTTGTATCCGAATTCTACCTCTACTTTAAATAAGGAAATGCATTAGGTAGGTCCGTATTTTCTGTAAGTGTACAGTTGTCATTCCTTTCCAGTTTGAATCACGCGACAGGTTATCAGACAGTCAGAAAACAAAATATGAAACATTTCTATTCAACTTTGAATTTCAATTTCTATTCAACTTTGAATTTCAAGAATGAAAAACAAAATGTACCGTTACACATGCCTGTGAAAATGTTCTACTGTATGCCTTTAGTATGTAAATGTGTCTTTTTGGTTTTAAATCCTGGTATGCTGACAATGTATACAAATAGGGCTGAACACATAAGCTAAGTTCTTTAGGAAATTTTCTGGTTTTCATTAACAGAAATCTTCCATCAAGATATGTATGACATTAAAGCTGTAAGATTTCCTTTTTATTCATGATGTTATGTATGTAGATGAAAGGCAGTGGCTAGTTACCAGCACCAAATGTCTAGGAAACCAGTTTCGGCTATTTAGACTTTTTTTTGTGTCGGCTCTATATATACATGTCGTACGTGAACATGAAAGTCTAAGGTTGCGGCTCTTTAATCAGCTGTATAATAAGGAGTCATTATATTAGTTAAATAAATTACATATTTTGTTAACCGGTTTATTTCACTGTATTTACACACTCCTGTCATATCGCCGAGATTTTGTTACATTATCAACTAAAGATCAGAGTGTAATTACTGTTATTGATGTCTACATAGCCACATAGACATAATGAATTTTCTTTCTCAACTTTCAGCATTTTCTCGAGGGTAAACCTACTGACAAACATCCAGATCCAGTACCTGCTTTATCAGTCGGAAGTAAATTAACACCTATCAGACCTCCGCCAAAGAGACGGCCTGATTCAGAGCCACCAAGAAAGCGGAGAAATGTGCTTTCAGAAATTAACAACAGGTAAACAGTAAAAAAAATTAATGACTATACAAGCTATTTATTATACATTATAAAGATAAGTTTCATTTCAAGATTTATTGTAATCTATACTACTGTTTGCAGATCAAACTGCCCTTTCGTCTTTTCTTAAATCGACAGACTTGTACCTTTACGTCACAAAAGCAGCGATGCTGAAGCTATTTTTAGATCTCGTCTATACAGGTAACTCCGCCTTTCCGATACCGAGTAAAAATATTGAATGAACATGTTTACATCGGCTGTATCACCGAGAAATGATGATTTAAATACTCATAAATACTGTTGGAACGCGTGTTTAACCGGATTGTAACAGATGTATCAGATCTAATCTTCATTTAGAATTTAAATGAGTCTTGCCACAATGCACACTACATTTAGGTAGCGTGGATGTGAAAACAGGACAACCTCTTTTACATTACAGGCCTTTTTCTGCCTAAATTTCAGTACCTTTTGCTGCAGAATTTTCTTTTAAATAATGCATCTCGTATTAAGTTTTCACTATAATTATAAAACGTGCCTGACTGGCTCATCATTGATTGAAGGGCATAAGTTCGAATCCCGGAACCGACCATGCCTCTTTTGTTGAAGAAAGTCGGCAATTTCTTACGAAATATGTGAGTCTTAGTCTAACTAATTTGACGCGATCCTAGGAAACAGTTACGAGTAGTTTTCTCCACTCGAAAGAAATTGTCATCGCTAGATTTGGCTTTAAATGCTGATTTTGTTGCGAATATGAGATAAATTCAAATAAAACTTACATGTATCAAAAGGAAGTCCAAATAATTGTACTCAATAGTTTAATATCGTTTATTTTTTGACTCATCGATATCCCCTTTACGTAGACAACGTAAAATATCAAAATGTAAAATCGGTCTTCCCGAGGTCTCATTATTTAGACTAATCAAAAGGGGGATTCAATTCCTCATTAATTTATGTAAAAGTTATCATAATTCCCCTTAACACACACGATTAATGTACACATAATATGCAACCTAACTTGAAATGACGGTGTACTATTATTTATCCTAAATTATTTTGGTCCGTTTAGAGTGACTGTCACAAATATAAAACAAACTAAATATCGAAAGTATAATAAACTAGATCTATAGGCGTAATGGAGTGAGATTTGTGATAGTTAAGCTACGGAAGGCTGCAAAAGTTTGAATATCAAATAAATCAGTTTTTATGGATATGACAATTAGATCTACAAGTGTTACGTAGCTTGAAGGTTCAATGATACCTTTCTATAAAACCTTGTGTACCTTGCGTGGTTGGACATTTCGTCGATAATAATTGTCATAACAAACAAAAAACGCTGTTTTCATTTGAACGTAGATGAAATATTCTATTCTACTTTTAAAACATATTCAATAATTATCACCATATTGCACTTTACAATGTATGCAAGTACGGCGATACTTTAAAGATAGAGTCAGAGCGCGCGCTTTGTGTGACGTCAAGATAAAGAAAAAGGTTTCACGAGAAGGTGAATGAATAATTTATTGTGGATGAGGCGGGGTTAACCTGTCAGGAGTATTCCAAAAATAGCTTCAGCTTCACAGTTTTTGTGACGTAAACATGCAACTCTATCGATTTGAAAAACGTTGAAGGGGCAATTTGATCTGCCAACAGTAGTATATTTATAATTATTTTCTGTAATACAATACTGAAGAATAATACACATTGAAATATATAACATACACATATCACTCATCAAAATTGTTACTTTTTTCTAGCATCACTGATGAAAATGTCTACAGGGGTCAGTCAACTGAAACGCAAACTGGAACCATTCAGAAAGGTATGTATGCGATCATTCTATTCAACACATGAATTTAGTAAAAAGATGGCACATCTTAGAAAAAATGTTTTCCATAGTTGGCTGATCAGGATAAACCCGTAATATGTGCAAGTCCTGGCGTGTATAAGTGACAAAGTCACAAAATTTTGCTCCTGTCACAAGCAACTGCCCTTGAACTTGAAACCAATATGCATGGGTTTTTTTTAATATTTATATTACCTCCATTGTATTCTAAAAAGAAATCTGGACGTGGCACTTCAGAATTAACAATGTCCAGAATTTTACTGTCTCTAATGGAAAATGGACATTTCACTTCCAAAATACCCGATGTACCATTGTCACATATTTTACCGTCCGGTGTTGCTCCAACACGTGGAAAGTTTGGATTCACAATAAATCCGCACTCATGCACGTGATTTTTTGTTTGTTTTTGGTATAACTTCTTGGCAACTCTTTCGTTTGCCGAACCATAGCTGGTAGATGCTGACGTAAATTTCTTGGGATTTTGAATACTGTCAATTAATGTCTTTGTGACGGCTGACTTTCTCAGCATTAGTCTTCCAAAGTTTGAAGCAGTTATTCTCTTTTTTCTTTCTGAAAACCAGCTTTCACTTTCAGACTGCTCTCTTGTATTTATCTCCATTGCAATTGTTTCGTCTTTTGTTATAGAAACACATTTGAATTGTTCACGGTAATCATTAGTGATATCAATGTTTGTTAATGTTGGCGTAAAGGGGAACTGCAGATTTCCACAGGGCACTGTGTTTGCCGCCGGTCCTTCCATTGGTTGGATCAGTTGTAACTGCAATTAAATTTTTTTTAGAGTATGTGTATCTTGTAAATTTATGTATGAGCCGTACAACAGGAAAAGGTGCCTCACTGTAAGAACTTTAATCTCTTATATTTAGATATATAATATTGATCAAACTGCAAGCAGATAATTAAGTATATATATTTGTTTATCTGTGTTTTCAGAAGTATCACCACTAGACATGCTGGCTTTAGCTGCTGATAACCAGACCCTCCAAAGACAGCTTGACATTGCAAGATAACAGTCATCACAACAGATTCTACATAATGAAGAGCTTAGAAGAGAAAATAGCACATTGAAGAAAAATGCTCAACCATCAAATACTAGTGTAACACTTAAAAAAGGTGCTGTTTTCACTGTAGAAACTGTAAGAGACAGTCCAATAAGGGACAATTTCAAATACTATACTGGATTTGTTTATTTGCGGTTCATGTGCATTTTCAACTTTCTTATACCGAACAAATGTGCAATTCCTATTCAGTTCTCTAGAACTATATCAAGCGTGAAGAACATGAAACTCCAGGACCAGTTTCTGCTTACAATGATCAAACTAAGACTTAACCTGCAGTTTAAGCATTTGGGACATTTATTTGGCATTTCCTCGCAAGATGCCGGAGCTCTTTTCAGAGAATGGATAAACTACATGTTCTATCGCTTTGGGTCAGTACCGCTGTGGCCAGGTAGAGAAATTATTCAGGAAAAGATGCCAAAAAAATTCAGAGAAGAATTCCCGGATACCATGATAATACTGGACGGCACAGAAATCAAACTCCAACGGCCATCAGCATTAAGAACACAGAGTCAATGTTACTCCGATTATAAGTCCTCAACAACACTGAAAGGTCTTGTTGGTGTAGACCCAAGAGGGTCTTTTACATTTATTTCTATGCTGTTTTCAGGATCTATATCTGATAAAGAGATCACATCAGCAAGTGGACTTTTGGAAATGTTTCAACAGCTGCTTGATAGCGGTCGACTTAAACGAGGAGACGGTGTCATGGTGGATAAGGGTTTTGTAATAAAAGATGAAATTGAAAAACTTGGACTTAAACTTCACATTCCACCATTTGCTCCTGGCTCAGGACAATTGTCTCCAGGTGATGTAGCATTTACAAGGAAGATTGCTGCCCACCGAGTTCATGTTGAGAGAGCTATATGCAGTAACTGTATATCACTATCTAGTAGGCTGATTTTCCTGCAATGTGACAACAAGTCTAAAGTTAAAGTATGGAAAAGATATGAAAAAAATATGATGAAAAATTATAGATAAGGAAATGATAAACTGCAGCTATTATTTACAACCACAAATTAACACAATGCAATGCAAATTAAACGTTATACAATAGCTGGTATGAATGTTATGTCAACTACCATACAACAAAACGGACTTTGTATAGATATGCTATAGACTGGCACACAATAATTTCAAATTACAATTACATATTAAATACACGGTACTATACTTGCCAACATACATCTATACATTTATACATTACAATGCAATGCAGTACCGGCGTTCCATAATTTACAACGAAAAAATTGACATATACCATTTATGACAAAGATAATTTTCTAATTACTACATGTATATTACATAATCTCAAATATAAATCTTACAGCTTATACAAACGAAACATTTTAGATTCCTTTTTCGAAATAAATTACAAAAGTCAGAAAAATTTAATAAATTAACCTGACATACCGAAACTAGCTTATATCTTGCCGAAAAGTAAACGTTTACAAAATTCTGTAGAATGAACAAAAATTTACTAAATAAAAATCATAATTCAAGAATTATACAAAAATCTAACAAATAAATTTCTTACCTCGATCGAGCAAAATTTCTACCAAGAAAAATCAAAGTGACATAATTTCGTCTAACTGTTAAAAATGGTGTGCACCAAAGATATCTAGTCCAGTCTATTTGTAGGGTTATGTCCCGCCAAATATTGGATTTCACGGGACTCACGGTGAAATTCGACTATTTCGATTTACACGGGAATCACGACATAACCATGAAATTCGACTACTTTTGCGCGGGTATGTATTTGATAATTTAAGTCCCGTTATAGTGGTTTGGGGGCTAAAAACACAAATTACTGAAAATATCAACTTCCTTATTACTGAACCGAATGAAATAAAATTTACATGGAAATTTAAGTTGTTAAATACAGAAAAACATGAGAGGTATTTTATGCGTAAAATCTGACATTTACCTCAATAACTCAAAAATTTACAAAAAGATAATGCAATACCTGCATTTAAACTACAGATACATTGAGGCCAGTATGTCAGTTTGTGACAACTGCATGCCATTTAATTATGAATGTAGCTCTGCATAACCAATTATTGCCCCCGCCAACCTTTTCGAAGATAAAACGGGGTCTAGAAAAAAGCTGTCAGTTTATCAGTCCTTCCGTTCATCCGCCCGTCCGTCCTTCCTTCCGCCCGTCACACATCGTGTCCAGTCCATAACTCTCCCATCAATGGAAAGATTTTGTAATAACTTGGCCTACATCTTCCTCATAATGAAAGAAGTATCATGCGCAAGACCGAGACTCCTAGCTCCAAGATCAATGTCACACTTAAATGTCAAAGGTTAACAGTGTCTGTTTCACGTCCGGTCCATAGCTCTGCTTTTCATGAAGGGACATTGAAATTACTTGGCTCAAATTTTCCGCATAAGAAGACGACGTGTCATGTGAAAGACCCAGACCACTAGCTCAAATATCAAGATCAACATATTTTACATCATAATAACATTCATAAGAATCTAGGAAACTTTGACAAATAATAAGACTAAAAAGGAGGGGGGTGGGGGCCGAAAAGTGGGGTTGAAATGACCAATTAGAAATCGTAAAGGGATACCAAATGACCAAATTAGGGGAAAGTTGTTGACTGGGAGACGAGTTGACTAGGGGACGTGTTGACTGTATCAGGTGGTTTGTAGTCGAACTCTGCCGCAGTTACACTACCGAGGGGATTCAGGTTTGTGACGTAAGCTATTTCCACAAGAGTCTTGCAACGGATTATACTGAGCATTTGCACATTCCTTAAGAAAATATTCCTACGAAACCCTGTGGAATTTTAATCTGCTGTTAAATGACCTTCAACCCAGATATTTACAGGACGTAAAGAAAAATTCAATTTAATTCAATGATAATATGAGAATGCTCAGGACTAGGATAATAAATTTTGGTACATAGATGTAACATCATAAAACACAGGTCAAGTTCGACCATTTTGTTAGTAGGTCAAAGGTCAATGACACATTGACGCGGAACATTTAAATAGTTTCCGGATGATAACTTAAGAACACATGGGTCTAGGATCACTTAATTTGATGGCAAGGTTGGTAATAACCAGAAGATGAATTTGAGATCAGTAGGTCAAAGGTCAAGGTTACAGTGACCCCCGAACATTTAAACCATTTCCGGATGGTCACTTGAGAGTGCTTACACCTAGGATTATGAAAGTTGATAGGAATGTTGTTCATGACTAGCAAATAACAATTATTGATTTTGAGGTCAGTAAGTCCAAGTTCAAGGTCACAGTGTCCCATAATAGTTATACCGTGTCCGGACGATATCTTGAGAACGGTTTGGCCTAGGATCACGAAAATGTACAAAGAGGATTAGATGATGACCAGCAAATGACTCCTACCGAGTTTGAGGTTTGACTTCTGTATTGGCTTACAACTGTGATAAAGCCGTAATGTGCGGGTATGATTCGTCACTTCTGTGACAGCTGTAGTTTTATCTATTTGTCCTCACCAATTCAAAAATAAAATACAATTAATTCTTTAAAATACAGATATTAGCATTTGAAAGCATTCACCAAATATAGATTTCCAGATTTTATCAAACTTCATAATTTCTTCATGAGTTATATGATATAGGCCTATAGTTATGACTTACGTACATTGTTAGTATGTTGCCCAGCTACTTAGTTTTTTTGTTTTTGTTTTGGGTTTAACGCCGTTTTTCAACAGTATCTCAGTCATGTAACGGCGGGCAATTAACATAACCAGTGTTCCTGGATTCTATACCAGTACAAACCTGTTCTCTGCAAGTAACTGCCAACTTTCCCACATGAATCAGAGGTGGAGGACGAATGATTTCAGACACAATGTTCTTTATTAAATCGTCACGCAAGAACATACGCCCCGCCCGAGAATCGAACTCACGACCTCGTGATCCTTAGACCGACGCTCTCCCTATTGACCTGTTACTTAGAATATGTTGTATTGGCATGCAATATGTCTTGTGAAAAATGTCCCTAGGCGGGGGACGTTGGTAACTATCTTGCAAATTCCTGTATTTAGTGTAGTTAGATATATTTGATGAGAATATTTTTACATTTGAAGTAAATATCTATATGTAAAATACTTTAGTGAAGGATGGCCATTGGATGTCTTTAAAGAAGACGAATTATATGTACAAGACATATTTTTGCTACCATATTAATAGGATGTATAAGCTTTAAAACAATCTACTGTTGAAAATGTCATGAAGACCAACCAATGAGCTCCTATCCCCATATTTCTGTTCTTGTTTTGTTCTCTCTTAGTCTTGCTTTTAAGTTGCATCTATCTCAAATTGATTTTAGATTTTAATGGAGACGAAAAAGTACGTTATTTGTTACAATATTCAATATGTGTTTCCGCACGCTATTTAGCTTTTAAGCAATGTCAGTGTACCTAGTGTAGAAACAACTAAATTTTCGCTGCGTTAGTCATGAAAAGAGATATATAAATCAATGCTATTTACTCACAACAATAGCGAACTCCTGTGGATTTAAATCGAAAGTAGGTTTTGAACTATTAGTTGTTAATTCAGATTAGATAAGATATAAAATCTGCGTCGCTATTCTAAAAATAGAATATATAAATGTGTATATAGATCAATACTGTTTACTCAAACCAGTAGCGAACACCTGTGGATTTAAATCGAAAGTAGGTTTTTTTAACTACTAGTTGTTAATTCAGATTAAGTTTGATTTACAACTTTGATGCTATTCTAAGATAGAATATATAAATGTCTCTAATTAGATGTAATATTATATATGAGTAGAGTTACACCTGTACCATGTATTGCATTTGTCTGTGTGGTGTTGAATACAAATGTACAATACTTTTTGTGCCCCCCCCCATGAGTGGTGGGGGCATATAGATTTGGTCTTGTCCGTGCATCCGTGCGTCCATCCGGCCGTGCGTCCGTCCGTCCGAAGTTTGTGACGCGCCTAGCTCAAAAAGTATTCGATATAAATTGATGAAACCTTGCATGAGTCTTTATCATGATAAGAACTTGCGCACCTTCTATTTTTCGTCTGGCTCCGCCCCCTATTTTCAGAGTTATGGCCCCTGAAATAGTCAAAAATGAACATTTTTACCTTGTTATACGCCTAGCTCAAAAAATATTTGATGTAGATTCATGAAACCTTGCATGAGTCTTAATCATGATATGAACTTGCGCACATCTAATTTTTCATCTGGCTCCGCCCCCTATTTTCAGAGTTATGTCCCCTGAAATAGTCAAAAATGCACATTTTCACCTTATGACACGCCTAGCTCAAAAAGAATTGGATATAGATTCATGAAACCTTGCATGAGTCTTAATCATGATATGAACTTGCGCCCCCCCCTATTTTTTATTTGGGTCCGCCCCCTATTTTCAGAGTTACGGCCCCTGAAATAGTCAAAAATGCACATTTTCACCTTGTGACATGCCTAGCTCGAAAAGTATTTAATATAGGTTCATGAAACCTTGCACGAGTCTTAATCATGATATGGAAAATTTTGAAATAGAGGTACGAAATGGTGGGCTCCGGTACATCTTTTGGTTGGCCTTAATTTTGAGTCATGGAATGGACACTTTCCTTCGTTTAGTGGGGTCAGGGTTTCTCTCCCATAGTCAAATGGCTTTTGGTCTTAATTTTGAGGGCATGGGAGGGGACACTTTCTTTATTTTAGTGGGGTCAGGGTCTTCTCTCCCTGCACAATTTTGAGATATAGATATGAAATGGAGACATTTGGTGCGTTTTTGGGTCTAACTTTTGAGAAAATATTAATCCTTTGCAAAAATAGTTGGGTGCAACTTTGATGAGTATAGGTCACTTCTCGGCAATCTTGGGGAGCATGGGCACCCTCTGTCGAGCCCTGGATCTGGACCTGAATCTCGTACTTTTACTCACGATTACACAGCAGGACAAATCACAATATATAAGGTCTGTGTATTTCTATGATGCTTTGAGTTCCCCATTGTACATAGCTAATTGCAACCTCTTATGCTTCGATATCAAGGTCAGTATTCAACTCACATAACAAACTGTCAGCAGGTTTCTGCATGCATAAGAGGTCACCAGCAGCATGTCAAAGGTCTCTAGAGTATCACAAGTACACTACCGGTCCTTATATTATGTAACAAAATTCATTATATAAATAAACTTACAACATTTGTTTACATATTTCTTCTTCTTCAGATAAAAAGTAGGAATAGTAGGAGTTTTTTTTTTTTAAAAAAGTAGGAACAGATCTAAAAAAGTAGGAAAAGCAGGAAAAAGTAGGACTACTTGAAATACTGCAAATATCTCTATCCTCTATCTAAGCCTCTATCGTATACACAAGGTTTTTTTTATTTGATCTAGTGACTTACTTTTAAAGCAATCATTCTGATCAAATTTCAAGAAGATCGATTGAAATATACAGCCTCTGTCGCATACACAAGGCTTTTCTTTGATTTGACCTCATGACCTAGTTTTTGACCCAGATGACCTATATTCGAACACGAAGATAAATTGAAAAAAAAAGCCTCTATAGGCATACACAAGCTAAATGTTGAGAGACGACAGGCGACAGACAGACAGACGACGGACGCCGGACATTGAGCGATCACAATAACTCACTTGAGCATTGCTCAGGTGAGCTAATAAACGTCCTAAACCACCGAGCCAATTTTGGAATCATTTCACAGAAACGTTCAATGAGTGACCCTTTACTAAAAGTGTCAAAAGTCGTCCTGCTATGTTTTGTACAAACCCAGGATTAGTTTCCTGTAAGTCTCGAAAGGAAAATAATGAATATCTTCCCTTCTGAATCTGCAGTTTTCGAAGTATTGTAGCAGATTTTTTTTTTCATTATAACTTTTCCTGATAAGCGATAGGGACCCCTTGTTTAAAGCATCCGCATCTTTTGTCTAAGGTGATGAAGTCTGAAATTCAATGCTTTGAAAGTGCAATCAGTCATCCATTTTCTGAACTATTGGAATTCAGGTAAGATAATGTTGCAGTAGTTATTTCTGATATCACTAATTGACATGTATGCTCTTTATAATATGTCCATAATTTATGTCAGAACTATTATTTGAAGACATGGATTGGAAACAATAATACCAATAACAGTGTTAATTTTACTTTTTTCGAATGTAAATTCATTTTAGAATGTATGATTGGGTGGATTTGATAATTCCATTTAGTTAGAATTTTACTGAATTAAATTAAATATAAGTAGCTGGATAAGGCTGTGTTCACATATTTATCAGATTTTGAGATGATAGAGAATGAGTATTTAAATTGATACAAAAATGTTTTTATTTATCTTAATAGAAAGAATGTCTGATATGCTAAACTAACTATTTACAGGATGAAATAACCAAACTCCTGTGGTATCAAATCGAAAGTAGAATTTCTAACGTAAATTCTATTGGGATTTCCAGTGGATTTTACCTGCGTAATTATTTGTTAAACTACGTCATACGTCATACATACCATTTAGATGACATTCACTTGATAACAACTAAGATTAATAAGTTTATGAAAATAGTAAATTTATGTACAGTGAAACTTGTCTATAACGACCGCCCTTGAGGAAGCAAAACGTGGTCTTTATTGGGAGGTGGTCTTTATTAACAGGTTAATATACACTGTTAATGTTGCAATGGAGAAAAATATGTGGTCTTTATAGCCAGGTGGTCTCTATTCAGAGGTGATCTTTAACACAGGTTTGCTGACAGAAATAACGAAGTACTGAAAAGACAGCCTGTGTATTGATCTTACTTCCTCTTAAGTTATTTCAAACATTGCCAACATTTGATTTTTTTTTCAAACAGAGTACAAATGAACATACTGATTTAAGTTTAATATTTCTTTCATTTAATATGATCAGTTAGTGATTAGATAGATGATTGAATTCAATAAAAGTAACTGGACTCTATGAGAAAGTGCAATGTAAGTTCTTTGGAAAAGACCAAAGAACATATATATTTGTTTGGTATTTATCTTTCTGATAGTGAAACATCGTGTATGTTATTGTTTCTACTTTGCATTTTCTCATGTTCATTTACTAAACCACCCTCGCTCTGTCCTCTTCTCCTAGGATAAGACAACAGTTAATTACTTAATCTACTATCTCACTTATTGAAAAAAAAAAGCATAAGCTGGGGAGGAGAGGAAGGGGGCGCAGAGAGGGGCTTGGCATGAATGATGTCATTTCTTGCGTGTTTGTGTGCTTAGAAATTTGCAATATTATGATAGAACCAAACAATTGTGATACCATATCGAAAGCAGTTGTCTCATACTTGGTTTCCATCCTGTTATCTATTTTGTTTTGTTTTTATATCATTTACCTGCCAAGGCTTAAATAAAGTTAACCCAGATGGAACAGCTGGCACTCTTGTGTGTGAAGTGCGGAAATTATTGAGAACTCATTGACTGAAAACTGTTAACTTGGTCGGATAAGGGAGTGATGGTGCCTCAGTGATGTTTAAAAGAAAAGAGGGTGGAGGTGTTAAATTACAAGAAGCCTCACCCATGATGAACCATGTCCGTTGTGTTGTCCACAGACTGGCATTTGCTTGCTCTGAAGCTACCAAAGCAATTCCCTACTTGAAAACTTATAAAATTAACTAAAGAATATGTGCACCCATGTTAATGGTTCAGGAATTACAAGTTAGAGGAGATGCATAATGTGATGGAAGAGTCGAATCTCAATCTGAAAGACCCCATTAACATTCGCTGGCTAGCCATGGAGAATGCCGTTAGGACAGTTCATCAGTGCTATGGTTCGATAGGATCGTATCACTAGTCAAACGAAGGAAAAAACATAGTTGGCGATGTGATCGCACAGGGATTGTTGAGAGAAGTTTTATATTACAAGTTTTCAGCATTTACAGCTACCTTGGCTGATGCATTACGGATACGTATTGTCAAAGCAACACATAGCTGAGTCATAGGATTGAAGCCAGTTTACACCAATGGAGAATTCTGCTGTGGGCAAATTAAATGGACTAGAGACTGTGAATGGAGTATGTATGAAACACTTGAGTCTAAGATCAGCACAAACGGAAATAAGGTCTACTACAAGGGTATCCAGCTATTTTATAGCAATGAAAAAACAGTGTTGAAAAAATGAAAAAAAAATACATTGGCTATGTAAGTGATTATATTGAGGAGTATTGAGGAACGGATGACAACTAACACCTCAGTGCTTGAGGCTTTCAGTGTTCTTGAACCCATTACCAATGAACTGTTGTCTGCTACAAAAACTGAGGAACAGCTGAAATAAAGGTCATGAAATATGACTTTGACTTAAATGAACTGAAACTTGAATACGCAGGTGTAAAGTGTCTCCTCCAAGTTGTCTACAAGAAAAAGAACTTAATGGACCTCTGTAGGATCATGATGAAGTGTCATGCAACTGACTACCAAATCATTAGTAAACTTTGTAACATGTCCCTTTGTATTCATGTTACAAGTTTATCTTGTGAAAGAGGTTTCAGCTTGCAGAACAGAATTAAAGTAAAATCAAGAACTTGCACCTGAAAATTTAGAGACTCTTATGAAACTGTCATAAGGTCCTTCTGTTAAACAATTTCCCTATGAGAAAAGAATTGCATGTGCACTGGCACAAGGTTAAAAAGGCGTCTGCATAGACTTTATACACTAAGCAAAGTCACTAAATGTTTGAACATTCACACACACTATCACTGTTATGATAATCATATCAATACATTTTGCTATGTGATTGTAGTATTCACATTGTTATGTTATGTACATGTATTTCATACCATGTTGTGCAAAACATTGAACTAGAAATGTTGCAGATGTTAACTAAAACATATCTGATTAATTGCTGTTTTATGCATGTGTTTTGATTTTTGATAAAATGCTGATGGTTACTACCTATATATTAAAACAATAAAATATTTTTGTTAAATATTCTGTTTTCTTATTATTCCAGTGGTACTTTAAATATGATGACGAAGTCAGAATATAATGATGATGATGATGATGGTATTAAGGGTCATTGTACAAAATTATATTAAGACTCAAAAAAAAATAATTTAAGAGGGACTCCAAAATCTGAATGTTAGGCAGTCCTGACTCCATGAAAGTGAATCCTTATGGAAGCCCTGGTTAAGCTTTTATGGCACTTGTTATTATTTGTTGCTAAATACCTACCTGTTTCATAATCATAGACTGTTTTTGTCCATGTTCTTATCATCTACACATTCAAATACAGTTTAAACTCGTTAAGAAGCTATTTTCAAATCCTGTCCAAAAATGCGTGAACAAAATATCATTTAAAGTCGAATTTCGGTTATCTCAAAGTAAAATATTCGATCCCTTGTTTCTTCGAGATACCGAGGTTTCACTGAGTGTTTATTTATTTTATAGTGCCGTGTTCTTAGAATTAAATTGTTCCTATTGTGTTCATATTTTCACAGAAATACTATTCTGCTAATCAGCTTTGCAAGAGGATATGTGAGTTTTAGTAATGTCTTATACATCTGACTATGTACAGTTGTGTTTTATGTCATTAGTGTCTTGTTTTAGTCTCTAAGTATTTTTAACATGCGATTAGGAACACCTGTTAGCTTTAATCATTTGGAACATATCTATCATGCGGTTGAAACTATCCAAAGTGTTATGTGTTTTATAAAAGCGACTTGATATCAGTATAAAAGCGTACGCACACTAGAACGGCGCGTAATGGAACACTTCAACTTTTATTTTGCCATCTAAATTTGTTATGTTCTAAATGATGAAACACATTTAGGCTTTTGCTATGCACTCAGAACTTTCCTCTCCTTCTGCTAACAGATGGTAATGTTATTTTTAAAATGGTCTGACTATAACTTTTAGCAGTCAAAGTGAATATTGGTCTTCAAGTGGATAATAATATATGTGTACGGAATCCTACTAAATAATTGAGTGACCAATGAGTGCTAAAAGCCTTGCTTTTATCTGTATTTATACATGCATTGATATACATGTAGTATGAATATCAGTACACATGGCCTGTCTGTACGAGATAACTTTTGTCTGATAGTGTGCGCATTCCATCAAAAGAATTCAAGAATTAATTACGATCAAAGATTTCTTTCTCTTAATTCAGGAACAGATCTTTTTGCGTGAATTTTTTAAAAATTGTGCTCATAGTCTTTGTCTGAAATATTATTTCTTTTTATTAATTTCCAATACATTTACCGACCGATGAGAATGATATACAAGTTTTGTTTGATGCTTGAATCAAATAAATAAACAATGTTTAAAATAGAAGAGCGATCTTGTATCATCAAATGTTTAAGTAATGTTTACCTCTATTTTTCAGATGCGATATTCATGGGAAACCTAATAAATTGATTAAAGTCAATAGCGAGGGAATAAGATAAAACAGGTGGATAAAAGCAACAATATCTGGACTATAGTAGATACGAAAGGCGAAAGAGATGACATCTGATAGAGACGATGAATGCTATGACGTTTTTATTGTGCACAGTTCAGAGGATAATTCGGTAGCTGAACAAATAGACCAGGGATTAACAGATAAAGGCCTTAAAACATTTGCTCATTACAAAGACGGAATTTTTCAAGTCGGGCGGCGAGTATTTGATAATGTTTTATTCGCCATATCACGATCCGATATCGTGCTTATTTTATTAACTCAGAACGCTTTGTCATCACATTGGGTAACGTTTGAAATTTTGATTGGACTTGAAAAGTCATATCGTGAAAATGCAATGTGTGTTCGTCTGGTGTTCCAAGGTGTTTCAGAGACAGAAAGGCTTGGTTTTAAAACAGGCACGCTTGAACTGATACCTGATATTGTTGTAGACTTCAGCGAAGACTCGTGGAAGGGTAACCTGGTATCGAAAATAAAAGGTATATGAATTATCTTGGTTTGCTTTTTTCTATCAAATAGTATCATATCGAAAATAAAAGATGTATAAATTACCGTTAATCGCTTTTTGTAACAATTCAGATACAACAATAAAAAGGAGCATAAATTGATAATTCCACTAATCTTTTTCCTGTTACAGTCAAGAGTTCATGCTTTTGTTAAATCTATAATTTTATCTGTTTCAGAAAAAGTGACTATGCGTGACATACTACCTGCCGGGAATGTCGCACACGGTCTTGTTTTTAGCTACTATTTTGGTTACCTGGCTTATGTTCTTCCAGGTGAAGATTTCACTTTCTTGTATTTCAAACTTTTTTGTCCTGTTTTACTATTTCAAAGAAACTTGTAGTTTGTTTATTTCGGGTAAACGGCAGGAATTTCAAATCGCTGCAGGAATTATACAAATAGATTTGTATCTTGTTATATTTCACGAATAAACTGTTTAAACATGATTTTGAAAATAATTTCTTCTTTAAATTCTTTACCTTTTATGCTATAGCTACAAAGGAGGCGATAAAAAAAAGTGAATACTACTCGGAAGAAGCAAATATTTTTTCACAGAAATTTGTTATCATCATACCAGCTTCTTGTAAACCAAAGTCAATAGAAGGTGACTATGGTGATTTTCTGATAGAGAAAATGCCAAAACCTCTAGAAATGGAGTTTACACATGGAGATAAAAAGAGAAAATACAACCCAACAGTTTACAAAATAACGAAAACACAGACGACAGAGGTATTATTAGTAGCATTTCACATTGCTTTGATGCCATCTGTCATTTATACATGACTTTTTGTATACACTGATTATGGATATTAGATGTTGATATCCTAAACCCACCCACGCATTATATTATTTGTATTTGGATGAGGAAACTCAACAAATTTAATATATTTTATAAATTTCACAAAATAAAGTCTGTTTTTAGCAATATATTTTATTAGAACAAACTTACCATTTTTCGATATTTGTAATTTCAGTCATTTTTCTTTTCGGCCGATATTCCTTTCATATTGGCAACCATGTCAAAAATGAAGGAATTGGGATTTGCGGACATAGACCTCCGTTTTCAAGTGCCTCGATTTCGGATGACACTAAGGGAACTAGTAGACCATCGCAATAACCCAAAGTGTAAAAATACCTCAATCATAATACAATTCGAAGGTAAGTAACAAGTATTTTTTAAAGCTAAATTGAGCCCGATAATCTTTAGATAAGCTAGTATAACAAATATCTGTATAAATCTGTATTTATGATTGTCAGTGACAGACCCAGTTAAGTCTCTGAATGAAGCATGGTAAAATAATACATGCGGCGTTTCTCTTTAATGTTTCCAGAATTCTTTTACTTACCAAGATTTTTCAACATATTGTCCGCGTCGGTGTTTGTGTTACGGTGATTTTGATAGCACTCTACACCTGAAGCGTATTTTAATTTAGCCACTCACGCCTCCGCAGAAACAAATTGCCAACCTCAGAAACCCAGTCAACTTTTGCCGTCAACGCGTAAACATGGTATCACCTAGACTCTGTATCATTGCGATGTGCCTATCTTGGAAAAATAAACACGGTTTTGGACAAAGTTTGGCCTGCCTTGAAAGGAGTAATTTTGCTATTTAAAATATCAAAAAAGTTTAATTAGCAACAACGACGGTACTATTTACGACAGATTTTATCTCTTGATTATTCAGGAGGCTTATTCAACTCTTTATAATATCCACTACAATAGACCACATATGAATGTGATATGATAATAATAAAATCTAGTTCCATACATACAATCATAATCTAAATGTTTCCTTTGAAATCGAAACCTCAGATTGAGCGATTGCTCAGATTTATCTCGGGTTGAGCGTTTATCTAGATAGACTGGACAAGTATCATCAGCTTTGTCTGTTTGCCTTTCAGATAAAGATGCCAAAACATCACCCGCAAAAGACATCTGGAATGCTTTACAAGATGAGTTCTCTGATCAAAAAGAGGTATCAGTATGTTTATATTAATCACTGCCAATATATTTGTTTTTAATAATCGTGAAAAGAAATTATAGAAAGCCAATAAATGTGTCATGAAGGGGATTTTATATCGCCTGTCTGTACTTCCGTCAATTTTTTAGCAAATTTCCTTATTTAGTTGTATGAAGTTCAGATAGTTGGCACCAATTTGTTTCTCTACTGACATAACAATAAGAGTTATCTGATTAAAAAGAGGTACTAGTATGTTTATATTTATCACCACCAGTATGTATGTTTTTAATAAACGTAAAAAGAAAGTCTAGCAAGCAACACACTGTAAGGTAAGACATTTTCGCACACACATGCAGTTTTAAAGTCCCTGTTTGACTATAATCGTTGATGTAGGAATCGTAAACGTGCCATGAAGGGTATGTTATATCGCCTATCACTACGTCCGTCACTTTTTTCGCTAATGTCTTCATTTAGTCGTGTATAGTCCAAATAGTTGACACGAATCTGTTTCTCCACCGACATAACAAGGACACTTAGAATATTGAGGAAATTTTGAGATTGTGTTCTTTTTTACATCCTGGAGTCCTAGGTATTGTCTGTGAACTTCTTGGTTTTGCAAAAATACCTATTAACATATGTGATAGCTCTCAAACAACTAATAAACGTTGATACTATAAATTGCGTTTTGTTTGACCGGTGAATGTATATTGCGTTTCAGACGGCACTGTTATCGAATGTTGTGAGCAGTGAAGGTGAACTGAAAGATAGGGTAAGTTGATAAAATATTATAGAATCTACAGAAACTAGACACGAGGATAAATGAAGTAAAATTGAACACATATTTAAAGTCATGGAAGTGAAATAAAAAGCCACGTCACAATTTTGGTACATACTAGAGGAAATTGCAATGTTTCAGCAGAAAAGAAACCTAACGTGTCATAAAACGAATCTGATATATTTCTCTTTCCCCTACTATGTTAGATCTTTATGTCTTAATGGGTATCTACATATAAACATTCTATCGTACAAACATATTTACAACATTTTGATGTACCTTGTGCATATAAGCTTCCGTTTGCACGCATTATATTCTATTTTTAACACAGCATTCACTATATTGAGTCATAATCAGTTATATGCATGTAATTATAAATATTTCAAATGGTTGCTACAGAGCTTTTTTTGAAAATAAGGGTGCGTCTTATCACTTTGATTAACTACAAACTGAATGATAACACACCAAAATTAGCATGCATTTTGTTTTTGTTTCTGTTGGGTTTAATGTCACATTGACACAGTTATAAGTCATAATGGCGACTGTCAAACTTCTGATGGTGGAAGAAGACCCTAGGCGCCTCTTACGGTATTATTTCATCACAGGCAGGCGGCACCTTGGTAGAACCATCGATCTTCCTTAAGCCAGCTGAATGGCTTCCTCACATAACGAATTCAATGCCCCAAACGAAGCTCGAACATACATCGGTGAGGGGCAAGTGATTCAAAGTCAGCGACCTTGACCACACGACTACGCAGGGGCGAAATGAGAATGTAAAGCATAATATATAGTAATAGTGATATTTTTGTATATTGTCTAAAGGATCAACATGTTACCGCTATAGTAACATACTCAAGCGACGTGGAAGCGGATAAAACTTTGGCCGAAGAAATAATGAATTTTTTTATGGAGAAGAATGTAAAGTTTTCAAATGGAGATGCAAAAATGCAGTTCAAAGGCTTAAGTCGTTCTCGATGGAATATATTCGTTGTATCCGAATCTGCAGTGAAAGACGTCACCATGGCAATTCAGTTCGAAGCAGCATTAGCTAAAAGTATTTCTGAAGATAAAGTCCAGGTTAGATTTTAGTTTCTTCGCTCTTGTTTAATTATGTGCATTATGAATTCAAATTATTTAAACTAGATTGCTTAATCGTGTTGTTGTAAACATGTTTATTTATTTGATAATTTTAGGTTATTCCAGTTTTAGTGCAGAATTCCGATATTAACAGAATTTCACCTCATTTCGCATGCACGACGCTCCTTAAGAAAGAAGATCCGGCTTATCTAGACAAACTCTGGAAAACGCTCCAAGGTAATTTAACACCTGATATCGCTTTAAATGAATAAAGGACTATATTTAGACTTGCACTTGGGCATATTACACCATTATCTATTATATAGTTTATATCATCTTCAAACAATATGGTATAATACCGATATAAAAACTGGTTGCAAATGACTTTTGTTCTGTTTTTTATATTTATATTACAGCGGGAGATACAAAGATGGTTGAATTGCTTCCTGCAGGTGTCGTCTATGAAGGATTAGCATACTCTTACTTTGTCAACTATTTGCCATTAAATCTTATAGGAAAGACAGAAGAAGGCAGAGGTACTCTTATGTTAACGTTATACGGATTTTATGTTATTCGGGATCAACTAGTTACAAAGATTATATATGCAACAGATCGCTTGTAACCAAAGAACATACACTAAACAAGGCAGCTAACCTGAATTTTATTTTTGCCTATGACATCAAAACTGCTTTAAGTATTGTTTTGAAATTTTGCGTACGTTTAGAACAATTTCATGTTGATTTAATTCTTACTATAAAACAAAATCAAACCATACCGTCAGATAAAATTGATATATTCTACGACTTCAACCAATTTTTTGAAATTTCACAAAGATACTCTAAGTTTTCTGCAATATACAAGCTAACGAAAAACGCATTTTGGATTGTAAAGGAAATAGTGCTATTGTCTGTACTACCTAAAAAGAGCATTTCATAGATCTCTGATATTTAAGCATTTTCATGTCATAGTCAGTATGTACTCCTCTGATTTCTTATAAATGGTATTCATTCGTTTTCTAAAAATACAACTTTTATTTGTATTTTGTGACTTTTTACAAATGGGTGACGTAATAAAATAAATATAACTATATCTTTATATCATTTGATATTTTTGAAATTTTAATATGTTATTAACAACACGTTGTCCTAAAGGTACGCTACATTTCAGAAATGTTTTTACAGTCATTGTTAAGATATTGGTAATATAGCAAATGACTAAGACAACTGAGCTTACAATATTGTGTTGGACGGCCTGAGGAGTTTCCACATTTCTGTCTTAGCTCTTTTGTTCAGTACATTTCGGTATAACTAATCAAACTACACCATGATTCTTTACTTAAGATTAATACTCGAAATACTGCCGTATTCTAATCACAAATTAATTTTCCTTTTGTAGACGTGAATTTTTACAAGGTTTATAATAACAAATCTCGAGCGAGGCTTTAAGATTATCAAAGGAATGGAAAATCGATTTAATAAGACAATGTACATATTATAGATATTTTTGATAAAACAAAACTTGAATGCAACCATATATTAATGAAGCAATGATTTTAACGTTTCAGATTTCAAAGGTAGATTTGATGATGGTATGAAGAAATACAACGGTTGTTGCAAATGTGTGTACAAGCTTTTTGTCATTGTACCGGCCTCCTGTTCAATTCCTGGACCAGGAACAAGGTTCCCCAAAGAAGAACATCTCGGTCCGCTGGAGCCAGTTGTTATTGGATTCAGAAAATATTTTCTACAGTTGTACAGACTGACGCTGGAGAATGGAGAAGTAATTATTCTTAATACACAACAAAAATTAACAAATTTGAAGTGTATGAACATTTGACACTATTTTTAATGCGAGTGCGGTTCGTTTTAAAAGACAATATCTTGTAGAGGTTAACATTAAGATACGACTTTACAGCTCATTTTCACAGTTAAGGCAGTTCTGCACGTTAGAAACAAATATTGTTCTACACTACAATGTAGATTTTATAAAATCCATTTCCGTTACATCTGAAAATTAATCGGCCAAAATAAAATTAGACAATACATGAATAAAAAATTAAAATATAAGGTTCTGTACTTAGACTGAGTCCTCCGATCAATTGTCACAATGGACTTCTAAGGAGAAAGCGCACTTTCAATGATATTTACGCTTATTTACGTGTATAGAAAAAGTTCCACAATGTCGATTTTAATGAAACTTTCACAGTTATAGGTTTGCCTATTTTCATTCGTATTGCTTGTTTGTTCACAATTCGCCAAATGTCAGTTGGAGTCGCGAGTTTTTACATATTTGCTTACTTTTTAGAATTATTTTGGAATATTTTATATTAAAACCGACTTACTTTCCACATTTTCCTTAAGAAAGACAGTAGTGCGGACTGTTAAGCACTTAATACCTGGAACACGATAAATTCCCTACATATTTTGTGCTATAGCTACCATGCATTATTCTAGTTTGTTTTTTTTTTCGGATAAAAATGTAAAGCCCTCACTTCCGGTTATTCAATAAATAACAAGTATGTAACTGAATTGAAATATGGATTCACCTTATAATCTCTTGATAATGTTCCCTTTATAGCAAGTGTGCTATGCGCGAGAATACGCAACTTCAGTCATCACATTACACAAAATGACAGGCCTTGTCTTTTCTGGATTGAATGGCGTGGAGATGAAAGACCAAGTGAAGAAGTTTGTTGAGTTTTCGAGGACAATCGTAGAGAACCCATTATTTAATGAAAGAATTGGTGGGAACATTGTTGATAAGTGTGAAATAGTTTATTTTGATGGTAGGTACACATCTATCATTTAAAAGTAATGGTTGATACTCTTCAAGTACCATAAATGATATAATCGTATATTGCGTAACGTTTCATGAATTTTTACTATAAAGATCTTCAAAGGAATTTATATTTCATCACTGTACTGGGATACTACTAATAGTATATAAACCTACACGTATTCAGTAAAACCATTTAAATCTTGCACTGACTTACTGCGGTAGTTTCTGGAATTTACACACACAGAAACGAACGATAGGATAAATGTTTTTAAACTGTAATTTCATTTCAGACAAAATGGGTCAGAAGATGGAGCAAGTAACAGCAGTTTTAGAGGAACGATTGCAGGAATATATAAAATAAAAGCATTATAAAAGTGATATAATGAAATAAAAAAAATATACATTAATGGCAAGAATACGAAGTTCTATATGAACATTACGTACGAATTTACTGTATAAGTTTCGCTCATCTGTGTCTAGCTGTATATATAGATTTGGATAATGTTATGGTTTTGTAAATTGTGTTTTATTCAGCATACATTTTAGTTTAAAACCAATGGTTTAGACGTTTTCAGGGGTTTCAACAACAGAGTAAATATGTATTGACTGAGGAATTTTTCGTTTATGTACTCCTATATATGCACGTTCCATTGCAAAATGTAAATCTTACGCTGACAGGAGAAGTTAGCTAATACTGACCTAACATGACAGAAGTAGCTGTTAGTGACCTAACAAGAGAGGTGAAGTAGCTAATACTGACCTAACAAGACAGGTGAAGTAGCTAATTCTGACCTAACAAGACAGGTGAAGTAGTAATACTGACCTTACATGACAGGCGGAGTAGCTAATATTGACCTAACATGATAGGTGAAGTAGCTAATACTGATCAAACAAGACAGGAAAAGTAGCAAATACTGACATACATGACAGATAGAGCTAATACTGACCTGACATGACATGAAAAGTACTTAATATTGTCCCAATATGACGAGTGAAGTAACTAATACGTGCCTAACATGACAGGAAAAATAGCTAATACTGACCTAACATGAAATGAGTAGTAGTTAATACTGACCTAACATGACAGGTGAAGTATAGCTAATACTGACCTAAACCTAACATGACATGTGAAGTAGTTATCACTGACCTAACATGACAGGTGAAGTAGCTAATACTGACCTAAACCTAACATGACATGTGAAGTAGTTATCACTGATATAACATGACAGGTGAAATAGCTAATACTGACCTAAACCTAACATGACATGTGAAGTAGTTATCACTGATATAACATGACAGGTGAAGTAGCTAATACTGACTTACCATGACAGGTGAAATAGCTAATACTGACCTAAACCTAACATGACATGTGAAGTAGTTATCACTGACCTAACATGACAGGTGAAGTAGCTAATACTGACTTACCATGACAGGTGAAATAGCTAATACTGACCTAAACCTAACATGACATGTGAAGTAGTTATCAAAACTGACCTAACATGACAGGTGAAGTAGCTAATACTGACTTACCTGACAGTGAAATAAGTATACTGACCTAACTACTGACAGTGAAGTAGCTATACTGACTTACATGACAGGTGAAGTAGCTAATACTGACCTAAACCTAACATGACATGTGAAGTAGTTATCATTGACCTAACATGACAGGTGAAGTAGCTAATACTGACTTACCATGACAGGTGAAATAGCTAATACTGACCTAAACCTAACATGACATGTGAAGTAGTTATCATTGACCTAACATGACAGGTGAAGTAGCTAATACTGACTTACCATGACAGTGAAATAGCTAATACTGACCTAAACCTAACATGACATGTGAAGTATCTATACTGACTGACACTACATGACAGGTGAAATAGCTATACTGACCTAAACCTAACATGACATGTGAAGTATTATCACTGACCTAACATGACAGGTGAAGTAGCTTACTGACTATACATGACAGTATAGTATACTGACCTAACATGACAGGTGAAGTAGCTAATACTGACCTAAACCTAACATGACATGTGAAGTAGTTATCCTAAACCTAACATGACATGTGAAGTAGTTATCACTGACCTAACATGACAGGTGAAGTAGCTAATACTGACTTACCATGACAGGTGAAATAGCTAATACTGACCTAAACCTAACATGACATGTGAAGTAGTTATCATTGACCTAACATGACAGGTGAAGTAGCTAATACTGACTTACCATGACAGGTGAAATAGCTAATACTGACCTAAACCTAACATGACATGTGAAGTAGTTATCACTGACCTAACATGACAGGTGAAGTAGCTATTACTGACCTAAACCTAACATGACATGTGAAGTATTACGTGACTAAATGAAGGTGAAGTAATGCTAATACATGACTCTAACATGACAGGAAATAGCTAATACTGACTAACAACCTACTCCTTTATATTATCATTGACAAAAAGTAGTAGCAAACTGATTACATAACATGTGATATATACACAAACAACATGACTGTTATTTGCACTACTAAATATGACAAGTGAAGTATTAATCTGGAACTATTCAGAAGGGTGTTCATTTGTTTATATGATCCACACAAGCATAATTATAATATAATCTAAATTTACTATTCCTTTTATTTATAGAAAAAAATAGTTAAGCTCATGATTTTGAACTACAAAACAAAGCTGTTTTACTGTACTTTGCCATAATGAACGTTATATAACGAATATTCAATAAATTCATATTACCAACGCATTTTGTAATAAATTTTTCTAGTGGTAAAAATACAAAAGAAATAATGATTTTAAATTGTTTTTCTAATTTTACTTATACCAAATGCTTTCATTTGACTACTATTAGATGGACTAACATAACATTTAAATTCAATTAAATCTAATATCTGAGACTGATTGACAATAAACATAATTATCTATTTTATATAAACCATTACTATACCAATAATTGAAATTCTTATGAACATGCACACAATACTTCAACAAATGTTAGACATACCATTTCATTCTCACTTGGAGAAATGGTGTATTTTACTTTAATACCCAGTGCTTTAACATTCTTGGCCAGATGTGAACCAAACAAACCATGCTATTACGTAATAAATGTATAAAAATATTTTCGACCATACTCCCAGCGGGTCGCATCGTAATCTTAATGCATATGCAACGTATCACTACTGTGCATTTGTTAACTTTTAAATACAACATGTGAGAAGATCCTTTGATAGCACAGAATGCAACCAAGCAACGAAGTTGCAGACTCTGTCTGACTGAGTCTGTTCACGAGAGGTAATAAAATTTGCAATACCCCTCACGCCCCCAGCACCGACTTTAGCGGAATTCTATTACAGTACGAATGAATGTTTAAAACCACAAAATGTAACAACTCCGAGGCCAAGAACAGGCATACATTTTACAGCCGCCACATTTTCGACAGTTTCTATCAGTTTACTTCTCTTTCAATTTTCTGAAAAAGGAAGAACGTGGAAAAATTTTTTAGTACCGGAAAACTATTTACAGGCATATTGTCCTGATTACAAGGGAGATCATACATTATGCACTGTTCTAAAATGTTTTACATGCCGGAATGAATTATGAAATATGAAAGTGTAAATAAAATTTTAAGACATTCATATTTCACAGACCTGCTTCCAAATATACAACTTCATAAATGCCTCCGCTTTAATGTTTTTGACGCACTTACATTAATATATGTAATCATCACATTATGATAGCCCCTTCCTACATCATAAGCCCTTAAAACGTTTGATATATTTACTATTACAGTAAAAACACTGTCTAAATTGTTCTCACTGACTTACATTGTCACTCAGTTTTAAATTTACCAAAAAACTTACAAAATCTCGTTATACCGCAAAAACATTCGAATTTTTAAACAGACGGCTATAACTAGGTGAAATAAAAAAAACTAACAATCAACAGGCCGTCAAACATAACAAAAATGCTCTCTTTGACTGAGCCTGTTCATGAACTTTAGCAACGGTTTGAGCAGAACTCAATATTTTCTACGTTACAAGTAATAAAATACAAACAAATTTAGACACATCTGCAGATAAGTTACGGGGGTTTACATGCAATCTTCAATGATATACAAACATGCAATTCCATGAAAAGGGGTGTATGGTCCTCAGACGAACTAACGGTCTAACCCAAAACAAAAATGCAATGGGCAGAACTAAACAAATTAGAATTTAGAGTGGGATTCATATTTTCTGTAAATTGCAACTCCTGTAAATTGCTTTTTACATAATTCTTACTACCCACATAATGCTCTAGGGTACTGTTGCCATTTTCTTCATGTAAACAGTACTTTTAATATTTGGCAGAGTCTTCATTTTGATAGACATTTTAGTAATTAGGATATGTATGACATAAAAAACTTAATATGCCTGTAATACTGTTACAACAAAGTACCTTGTAGATAACTGAATCTTGAATTGTTTCATGCATTTGATATAAATTTTCATGCGGCATCGTAACTTTAAATTGAGAATATTTAACAGTTCCATGCAAAAAGTTTAAATGGTGGCATATTTCTGCCACGTGGTAGCTATCACGATACTATTGTAAACTTTCCAGGAAATTTGTGCATTTTTTTCTGTAAACATTTCAGAAATTATATTTTCTAGATATTCTAACTGCTTCCTCCTGAAAATGCTTTAAAAATCGCGAAATTTCGCGTTAATGCTTGAAAACGCACGAGACGTTTTAATTTTCTAAACTTCCAAGTAAAAGTTGTGCATTTTTTCCGAAAGTTGTTGTTCCAAGATATGCTTTTTTATTTCCAAGAAACTTTTGGCTGTTGAGATAATCATTTTCAGAAAAGTTTGAAATATCAAGATTATTTCTAAATGTATCGAGATACTATCCAGCGAATAAATGGAAGCTTGGCGCACCTACGCAAAACGTATCGAGATTATGATGTAAATTATCACAGTAATTATTTTGATAAACATTCGACGACTCAGATAATGTTTTCGGAAAACCCCCTCTTCAGTATAGTGGTAGCCTAAGTATAGCGGTGCTACCTAGTTTTTTCTCGTTGCAGAAATATGCCATCAGAGACGCCTGTTATTCATCGACAAAAGATCTGGATGCAACGATATAGATCTACGTCATACTGAATATGTTTGGCGCGCGTACACCTTCGCATGTCTCTTTTTTTTATGATATGTCTGTGTAGTGCCGGCAGCAGTGACTCTTGTTAGTCTGCAACAAATAATTGATAACAGAAAGAATAACATTTTTGCAAAATACCGGTATTTAATCATTTTAGTTTTTTCCCGAGTTGCAAGTTTAATTTTACTAGGCATTTTCGTTTTATATTTGTCTATGGAACAACGCTGGTGTCGTATTCCGGTACATTTTATTTTGTGTTGTCCATTATGCAAAATAAAATCCTTGCAATTTTGCCACAAATAGTGTATTATAGTCTATGAACATGATACTTTGTGTGAAGCTTACAAGGATGAATTTATTTCACTATATTGTAACTTTAGAACATGGTTATTTTCTTAATCGTTTATAGTCAATATTATGTCTTATCAATATGATGAACAACTACGGTATTATGTGGAAAATATATCATTATGTCAAAGAAACATGTGAACCTGTCTATAGGCCACGTTTTCACAGTTTTGTTTAAACAATATTTATTTTCAGCAAATATACAGCAAACATACACAAATCAAGGATTGAGTAGTAAGCTAAGCTTATTTAGAAACTCGTTCCTTATAGACAGCAGGTAATGGCTGATAATTTTGAAAGGAAGTATTTATAAACTATGGAAAAATGGCAAATTAAACATGCATATCAATAATACATTACCAAAGCCAGACAATTTTTTCTCTCATTTAGTTTGTTTTTTAAAACGGTAATGTAGAAACTGCATATAATTAACGTAGTTAGAAACAATAAGTATTCATAGTTTTGGTAAAACATGTTCTCTATAAAGTTTCATACACTTACTTTATTATGTCAAAATATATGTTACCTAAGAGTTATAGGAACTAGTCTGTGGGATATGCTGTTATGAGAATTGCACATGCTATTTTTCAAAATGAGATGTTAACTTGTCCGTAAAGTGTTTTGTTATGTCAACATAATACATGTACGTTATTTCGTCTCTGTCTGGCGTAGTCTTGTCCAGGTATTGTCTTTTTATGTCAGGCAGTAGTGTCATTATGTTAAAGTGTGATTAAAACTTGTCTAAATTCAATAGTGGCTTATTAAGTCAAACAATTATGATTTTATATCACGTGTTGTGTGAAATTGTCCAAATACAGTGAAACACCGCTCGCTCGAGCATCGATGACTCGAGCACCCGGGCTCGCCCGAGCAATTCATATGGTCCCGGCCAATTTCCTTCTGTTTTCTATGTGAAATTACCATGGTTGGGTCGAGCATCGATAACTCGATCGCTCGAGCATGACACCTGGTCCCTGTGTATTAATTTACTCTTTTTTGCTTCTGGCTAACTCGAGCAGAGGTGTCAAAATATTTCACAGCTTCGGCGATCAGAATGTATCGGTTAATTAAAAATTTTCGTACGCCGTGAAAATTGCGTTGTCTATTCCCCGACTATCTTAAATGTTTGTTTGTCGGTATATTTGATCTGATAATGAGATTAATTATTGATGAAAGGTTAAAGAAAAGTTTTATTGATGAAATGTTGATCAATTACTGTTTGCTTTAGATTAAAGCAAGTATGTTATTACTTATTACTTCATAGATAACGTTTGTGATACGTTTTCTTAAATGTCACGGGTTTGTTATTATTACGCATCACCGTTTCCTCTGCCAATGGTCCCGATGACAATTGATACAATAAAACTTCAATTTTTCATCGTATGTTGGCCAATGTTTGGGTCGCTTGAAACCATGGATAACTCGAGCATTTTGCTCATCCCCTTGCGACCTCGAGCGAGCGGTGTTTCACTGTAGTTCGTTATTATGTTAAACAGCTACGTTGTTATATCATAGTGTGGTGCAAAAATAGTCACATAATTACAGAAAGTTTTGACAGGATAATAATATGTATGAACACCACAGACAGTGGCGCCTTTCCATAATCAATGTACAAGAATCATAATGTTTATACAAGAAATTTGTTTTTAAAATCAATCTATCTAAGTTGTTGTCATTGGAAACGTAGGCGTGCAAGAAAATCTACTTTTACTCTATAGTACCTGCCGCTATCGGTTGGTATTTCATTAACTTTTATTTTTTACTTATACTTCTTGCAATCGGTTTCAATTTTACTTATTAATATACCCAATGTTTCTGTTGCTATAAATTAAATGCTACGCCTGATTTGAAAAATCACAACATTCTTATAATCTATTATGTCTATTGAATAGCTTTCGATAAAAATAGTACACAGAAACAATATATATCAGAAATATCAAATTATAAAAAGGACAAGAGCCTTTTTCTCCATACCGTCATAATAGATGATTTCAACAAGATCTGGCATGTTTCCTAGTTTTTGTTTCACTGGTTTAAGCCCAAATATTTCTGAAACAAGAGTCACAAGACGTTCTTCCTGGGTTACCATGTCCTCATTCTGTAGTCCAGCAAAAGGGTAGCTGTATGCCATCTCATGCAAACAATAGCCAGGCGTAAAGTACTCCGCTATGAAGCAAACACTGTGAAAAATTGATTTTAAGTGCTTGAAAATCACAAGCTATGACATAGTTGTAAATCTAGATCTTACATTATAAAAAAAAAGTATAAATCGAGTAGTGTACAGGAGTGTGGGTTTTGATTTCTTTTCTTAAATTACAATTTTAGCATTTCGCCCATAGACATATCATTCATTTTTTAACTAACTAGTGTTGGGGATATAGTTATAACACTTTTATAAGAAGACGAACATATTTCATAACCGTCAAGTAAATGAAAGTAACCTATTAGTAATTTTGTATAGATAATTCGTTAAATATCTATTTAATTAATTCATAAAGAAAAACAGGCGATTTTTCATTCGCCATGTAACAAACTAGTATCTCTCCTGAATAGATGCAAACATAAAATTATTTGAAGTCTAAATGTTGAATAAAAGCAGGCCATGCTAATGTGCAACACTTACCCTCTGGGTTTTGCGATCAGTATACATATAAACATGAAGATAAAATGGACGCCCAAGCTGGCCACCAGTATTCTGATACACTAGTTCTAACTGCCCTAGATATTTCACAACTTTTTTTCAACCTACAAAAATATGACAAAAGATTAACTTGATTCACATTCGCCTGATGTTAACTTTGAAAATAAGGTTTTAAACTCTGTTTGGAGATATGAGAGCAGTTCATTGTAGTGATAGATTTATGTTTATTTTAAAATTACTAATATATAAACAGGCGTAAGTTTGATTAATCTCTTCAACAAAATTGTAAGGCAAAATCACAGAGCAGATCGAATGTAATAAATAAAACATAACATGTCATTAAATATATGTGACAGTAATTCGTGTTTGTTAGCATCTTCTTTAGCTAAGTTTTTAAACACACCCTATGCAACTCTTAGTTATAATATACATTTGTACATACAAAAGGAACTTTTAAACGTAGATTTACCCTTCGTTTGCTTTTAACTGTAAAGCGTCTTCCATTGTACATGATTTTGACAAAATTGGAAACATTTTCAATATACATCCGCATTGTATTTTATTCTCAACCAGGAATTTTTCAATCCGAACTTTCAAATCTACGAAAAATTCAAAAACTATTACGGATTATATAATACTAACATTATATAAATATTATATGGCAGCGTGTGTAACACTGATATTGTCAACCCAAGGGCAGAATGTCACCCGAGGCGAAAGCCGAGAGGTGACATTCTGTTTCGAGGGTTGACAATATCAAAGTCACACACGCTGCCATATGATATCTATCTTATTATACCGAACAAAATTAAGTAAACAAAAAGTTAAAAATGTTTTTAATTCATTTAAATCAACAGTTTCATCTTTCGTTTACACATTACTACTATATCTGTATAAGGGAAGCAATCATTTAATAATTTGGCTAAAAAATTGAAGCAGTCACTTGCCCTTATATGACATTCAAAATATCAGCTCGGTCACATACATGACTTGACAGTCACTTTCGATTGGTCACGTGTCAAAAAGGTTTTGAATATTTTTGATAGTCAAAATATCTCTTTCTCGGGTAATGGGATTTTATCATTGTAGACAAAAGTGAGGTATAATAAAATATGATGTTCTACAATATTAAAAATATCAGCTCGCTCACATATATGACTTGACAGTCACTTTCGCTTGGTCACGTGTCAGAAAGGTTTTGAATATTTTTGATAGTCAAAATATCTCTTTCTCGGGTAATAGGATTTTATCATTGTAGACAAAAGTGAGGTATAATAAAATATGATTTCGATGTTCTACAATATTAAAATCAACACAAGTAAATGTAAGATATCGGAGAATTGGAAAAGAAGTACTTCAGACTAAAACTTTTCTTTGATTTGACTTAGGTTTTAATATTGAACTGATAAGCTTGTTTTCAAAAATAAGTTGAACATTACTTATATATTACAAGTATTGCTATGCTAGAAATGTTCGCTGTAACAAAACTAACATTTACTTTACCTTAATTACCAGTTTCTTGCCTTGATCTGTACAGCAGTGTGGTTCTTAGATAATTGATCACATAAGCCCATGCCAGGCCTGTTGCCACATCACCCGATGGTAGACGATGCACCATTCTTACTATGCCACCTAAATCATATACAGATGAAACATATACATTGTATAACTTTTACATCATCATAGTAGAAGAGGTTCTTAAATGTGGTCATAGCTTGTATTTCAATAGATAGTTAAATAATTGTAAACTGACTTAAATTGTGTTTTATTCTGCTTTTATCAACGCAAAAAAAAAAGAAGAAAAAAAGATCGCAAAAGCGTTTCGAATGTACTATTTAAAATCGATTCTATTACATCAGCTAATCGCCATACTTATACAGCTATTAAACGGGGAAAAAGTAATGAATAAGTTTTTTAATCGATATCATAACACTATTTCCAAATATTTATCAAATTTATGATTGATGTTTATGACTTGGTTAGTAAACCACTATCTCATTTACGCCATCTGGTAATAAAGAATATCCCACGAGTTTCCAATAAATCAACACTTTATTTGTTAGCCCATTTTTAGCGAAAATCGGAAATGAATCTATCACTGGTAGGGCATCCAGCGAATTACTACTCAGTCCATCATTGAGGATACTGGAACACCTAAGTAACAAAGAGTTAGGTTCCATCACAGCTTGCTTTGAAAGCACAAAAATATGCCATTTTGCTGGATGCTTATAAAATTCACTTTCGTTGCCATTATCAAGATACACTGTCATATGTTTACTGCGAAGGTTACTGGTGATCTGGACAGCTACCTCACAATCTCTTTCCGAATCTGGCAAACAAGATACTGAAGTGTCATACTGTACATTCGTCGCTTTATCTGCCAGTAATGGCATTTCCTGAAATATATGTTTACATATGTGTCATTTTTGTATCACCTGAGAGTTTTCTCATAAGATATTCTAATCCACTCATTTATTAGCTTACAGTAAATAGAGTTTTTTTCGTATTGAATTCATTATGTTGATAGAAGAAAGTACTAAGATGAAAGACTCTGTTGAACATTTTACCAGTTTAATACATTCAATTTGAACAGAAAAAGTATAAGATTCTTTTAATACATATCAACTTTTTCTGCTAATACATTTCTTCTTTCTTTATCTATTATAGATGCAATCATTTCGACCAACGTCTGCTAAACTTTAAACGACGTTAACGTAAAATGCTTAACGCTAGTGTAGGCGTTGCACATTGAATTAAGTCTCATGACCAGACTCAAATCAAACTGAGTCTGATATTATATCGCTTGGTTGCGAGTTAGCCCCCAGAGTAATTTCGTACTGATTTTGATGGTCATAAAGATTATTGTGTTTTTTTCTACTTAATGCATTAAGATACTGTATCAAAACATTACTCAATTTGTGATTCATCAAATTGAAAATTTAATACAATTTTAAATCTTAAAGTGTTTTAAATTGTTTGCGACAGATGCCTGATTCTGTTGTTTTGTACTTCCTCTTTAATCAATGATATAGTAGTCGCAACTTGACCGCGATGGTTGACCTTAGCCTGATTATTCATATCGATTATTTCATTGTAGAAATAAGGGGCCTTAGGGTAGCTGTGTATATTTATATAGACTAAGTTTGTACACAGTGCAGTATCAAAGTATGTATATTTACATTTGATCAGTTAAAACTTTCCAATACACTAATTTATATTCACACAAACTTATATTTCCATTTTCGCGTGCAGCTCGTGTTTTACGTACACTCCTTTTCAATAATAAGTTGTGCCTCATTATGTATTGTAATACAAAGGTCAACCATCGGGGTCAAGTTGCGTCTACTATACTATGTCCGAACGATAACTTGATATTAACAAACATGACTATAAATAGATTAAAATGGAACATAGGGAATTCAACATTTTTCTAACATGTTACAATCTAAATATTTCTAGATTTTGTACCAATTAGGAATTAGCTCAGTGGTAAAGCATACTGTCCACGTTCAACAGATCTTTTGCCGTGTGGGTTCGAAACTCATCGACATTTAATTTTTATTTCACTTTTGCATAAAAAATTAGATTCCTTCATGAGCTCTGTGACAACTCGACAGAGAGGTATCTACTGCGGTATGGCAGTTTATAATATATCAAAGATGATATTGATTGAATGCATGCACTTACGCCATGCAAATAATGAACATACTATTGTGTTATATAAAGACATATATACAAATACAAACCATCAAGAAACAAACAAAAATACGGAAGCAAAAATGAAAACGAATAGGAAAATCAAAAGAAAAAATCTGAAAAATAAAACCTCATGAAGATTCGAACCCATTAAACGATTCGCTTATATGCAGTTGTTTGTCTGCATTTTACCCAACTGAGCTATGTTGCCATATACACAGTGGATATCTAAAATGAAAGAAATACTAATATATGCTTGTCAAGTAATGTGCAAGCATATAAATTGTTATTACATCAGTTATCATGAATTAGACTCGTCCTCGCGTTTCGGCGGGAATCACGTTATCATTGGGGATTAATAGCATTGCATCGATTTTCATTGAATGCCTTCCATTTGCTTGAAATATACTGTTCGTACACATATATGAACAATTTAGTACGAAAAGTGTGGATGACTTTGTGATACTTTAAGGCAGAGTTATAGTTTATATTTTATATATATCATATTTCCACTTTATGCATCAAGTTATAATAAAATAGAATAAAAAAGGTCTTCTATTTAAAAAAATAATTAGAAAAACGAAAAGCAAAGAGTGTATAATCATTAAATATAATGATTTTCATCTTCTACGATTGTACAAAGTTCATTTGAAGATTCATATGCGTTTTAATTAATCTCTATTCATTTTTAGGCTTGCAGTAAGAATATTAGTCTCTTATGTTTCGGGACAGGCGGTTGGTTAAAAATGATTCTGATATAGTCCCACTGCATAGTGTTGGTAGATACACTAATGTAAATGTATTATTTTGCATTGTCGTCACGTTTTCTGCAAAATAAATATGTCTTTCATCAGTCATGACGAATTAAGAATCGATTATTTCCTATATCGCACTGAACGTTCAGAATTACCTACAGACCTGACCTTTCTTCAAACTTTTCAAAGCTTTGCCATATATTTCTCGAAAAAATAAGTTTGTGGCATTTTATCAAAAATGAAAAGTTTACAGCATTTGAAAGAACATTTCGTGATAAAAGAAATATAACTCTTCTTGGACATGTAGAGCTGAAACATCAAAGGAAATACTTTATTGGATATGTTTTATTTGGTTGTATTTCATTTAAATTTGGGTGCTAAACAATGGTCCAATATATCGTTTGCTAAAAATAAAGAAATAATGGAACAGTCCGATACCTTGAAATGAACATGCTTAAACAGACTGCAAATATTTAAACCCTGACCAAGACTCGAACCAAGGCACTCTCATACATAAGGCGGAAACAAACTGCATCACAGTTACAGCGCTGTTATAGCAGGTTCTTTAGCAGGGTAGTGTAAATGTACCCTTACACACTTCCAGGCCACATTACGGGATCTAGAACCACTTTGTGACCTTGTTTCGCTGACGGCAAATTTCGTGTAAACAAAATATAAGTTCTTCTTGCTCAACTTTCTCTTACGAGTTTGAGTACAAACGTAAATAAAAACTGACAGCACTATTATGATATAATTTACACCGAATCTTCAATGTTTGCCCTTTTAATAGCAGACGAACGGTGAAGACAGGAAGTATTGTTCAAATTTCAATAATGATTTTATGAGTTTCGATAGGATTTCAGTCGTTGAGATAAATAAGTTACAAACTAAATACCTCCCCACATCACCCAAATACATTATCATTCGCTGTCAATTAGCATTTTTACTAAGATCGACTGTAATTTATTCATTCTTAGATATAAAGTCCATTTTTTTTGCATTTACACATAAATAACAATCCACTACTAACATTAAAGTACGTATGATTTATGATCAATCATTTTTGGACTGCATTCATTGTTTCTTCATAATTCAATTTCGATAGGTAAGAGCTCTTTAGAATAAGTAATTTCAATAAAAGGCAAATGAAGAACAAAAAGGTCCCTGTTAATGACAATGTAAAAGTTACCGCGTGGTATTCTAGGATTTTGAGCAAGAAAATACTTTCAAACCAGCAACAAGTCAGAGGAAATTTTATAATTTTATATTTTACTGTATAACCCACCCCACTTATCATTGTAACGAACTATCTTCACTGTGTCAAAGCATGATTTATTTTCAGCATGGTTACTACGTCTCCCAATACATGGCAGTATAGTGGTGTAAGAAATGTATATAGTGCTGAACTTTCTAGGGCCAAGGATGAGTACTACCAGAACAAGATTGGAGAAGCAGAAGGAAACATCAAAAAGCTATATGCTGTAACATCCGATTTACTGGGAAGGTCGAAGGACAATCCGCTCCCATTACACACAAGTGCAATATCTTTGGCAAATGACTTTCTACGATACTTTGCTGATAAAATAATCAAGTTGAGAAATGATCTTGACAACATATCAACTGAAACACCCAATGGTAATTCTTCCTACTCAAATCCACCCGTGATTATGAATACATTTACTGCGTTCAAACCACTTTCCGAAAACGATATTTTGAAACTTGTATATGCAACTTGTGAACTTGATGTGATACCAGCTAAGAAATTAAAGGAGCATTTTTCACAACTTGCTCCCGTTGTGACAGAAATTGTAAATCGATCACTGCTATCTGGTGTGATCCCTGAGGAATGGAAAAGTGCTGTGATAAAACCTTTCTCGAAGAAGAAAGGTCTCCCACTTGAACTGCAAAACTATCGCCCAGTGTCAAATTTAACATTCCTCTCCAAAATTCTTGAAAAAACTGCACTAAATCAAATCAACAAGCATATTGAAGCTAACAATCTGCTCCCAGCTTACCAAAGTGCCTATAGAAAATATCATGGGGTTGAAACAGCAATGGTCAAAATGTATAATGGTCTTTTGGAAACCATAGACGAAAATCAAATAACAATCGTGGTCATGATCGACTTGAGTGCAGCGTTCGATACCATCGATATCCCGATACTGATTCAAATCCTTCAAGATGACTTTGGTATACATAGCACTCCCTTGAAATGGATAGAATCTTATCTCACGAACAGAACAATGAAAGTTTTAGTCGAACAGTCAGCATCTGACACGGAACCACTGAGGTTTGGTGTCCCGCAGGGTTTTTGTGCCGGACCAGTGATCTTTACCCTGTATATATCGGCTCTTAACCGAGTGGTGCAGAAATATCCAGCTGATCTCTATGGATACGCGGACGACCACAAGATTGCGTTAAAATTCAAGCGGGAAATTCTAAAAATGAGACAACTGTTCTTCAACAACTCGACAGTTGTCTCAATGAAATCATAAAATGGATGACAACCTTCAAACTGAAAATGAATCAGTCTAAAACTGAAATTATTATGTATGGAACAGGACAACAGTTAGCGAAATTGAACATCACAAGTGTAAACGTTGGTGGGTGTGACGTAAAATGCATCGATCATGTCAGAGACCTAGGTGTAACTATGACCAATACACTCAACTTTGACCATCACATCCAGAAAAAGTGTCAGATAGCTCATGTGCAGTTACGAAACCTTAGGGCTATACGGAAACATCTCACACAAAAGTCAACTGAATCATTAGTGCATGGATTGGTTCATTCTCACATTGACTTCTGCAACAGTTTATTTACAGAAATTCCAGCCTACCAAATCAATAAACTACAGCGAGTCCAAAATCATGCCGCTAGAGTAGTCAAGAATGCTTCCTATGAAAAACCAAGTACCGAACTTCTGAAAGAATTACACTGGCTTCCAGTTAAGGCTAGAGTCATGTTCAAAGTTTTTGTAATAGTCTTCCGTGTCAACAATGGTACAGCTCCAGTATATCTGAGGGAAATGTTTGTACCTACTCGACAACGATACAGACTTCGCTCACAAAGTGACACTAACTTTAACATCCCTAGACGGCGAACAAAATTAGCAGACAGATCTATGGCAGTCGTTGGTCCCAAATGGTGGAACGATCTGCCTAGCTATCTGAAAAACATCCAGTCTGAAGCCAGCTTTAGATCAAAACTGAAAACACATTTATGTAGGCAGTTTCATGAACAATGAGTGTAGTCTTGTTAAAATACAAAATATCAGAAGTGGTGTAAAATAGTATTTATACATGTCCAAATCTTTAAATCTAAGTTCTAGAATCCTGTTCATATTTTGTATGTATATATGTTAAATGTGTGTTATGTAATTGTAAAGCGCAATAGAATATTTTATAATTTTTGCGCTATATAAGTGCCATGTATTTGTATTTGTAATCGTGCCAGCTGTAGACGCATGTCAAGTTCAACTAAACCTTTTTCTTTCATTGTGTACATCGCCTTCAACACATTCGGGAAGTCAACTAAAAAATAACAGCTCTGAAAATAATCACTGTTACAGTTCAATTTCATAAAACAAAAAGCCCTGAACATTAATTACAAACTGAGATTTCATGTGTATGTACTGTCAATAGAACCTGAGTATTGACGATCACATATAGGTTTTAGGTTGTCTGTCTGAAAGCAAACCTTTTCAGAGTGGCTGTGTTGTTATTAGTTTAGTGATAACTAATACAAGAATTCAGCATTTCGCACCTACCTTGATTTAAAAACTTAGCGGAGTCACATAAACTTAGCTTTGTACAAAAAACCAACAATAACGTGATTTATTTCTTTGATATATGTAAATGTTTTCTATTGAGATATTTGTTCACAGACTCGCCAAAGACTGATGCTGCTTAGAAAACCATATTTTCAAACTTCTTTTAAACTTCTATAAAATGTTAAACCTTTTTAAAAATTATTAAAATAAGCAACCTTAAAATATGTATAAAAGTCAAAGGATTTAAATAATGTGAAGCACGATATCAAATGCAAATTAACAAGTTCTGTCTTAAAAACATATATCCCCCGGGAGCAAGTACAGGCCTAAGGTCATTGTGAACTTGACTTTTAATTTTTTGACCTTCAAACAGAGGGAGTCGTTTACCACATGCAGTTATCTTATGAAATTTGACTGTTGTAAGACCGAATATTCTCTAGTTATTGACTGGAAGCCAAATTGTTATAGACAGACAGACAGACAGACAGACAGACATACAGACATTGAGTAAAACAATATGCCCCGTCTTTTTCGAGGTGGGCCGGAGCATTCTAATCAATAAATAGAAGAAATATGACTAATATTCAAATATTAACGTATTAAAGTTGACGATCGTTTAATTTATATAAAGCGCTTCAATAAAATCATAATGCATGCATTCAAACACCTTTTCGTCAATTAAATACTGACCTAATTTTAAACATGCAACTAACTCGAAGCAATCCTACAAAATAAAGTTAGAAATCACATTTTCTATTTTTCTACGTTAAAAGCGAGTTCTGACAGAGTGAATAGTTTTTTTAATGTTCCGTTAAAAATATTTTATATACAAGAAAGAGTCTTTCTGATCTGGTTCTCTTTGGTATAGCAAACATCTTGGATACAATTAAAGTCACCAGTATAAGTGGATAATTATCAGAATATTAAGAGACATAGTCTGTCTGTCAGAATTTGTCGGATTTACTTCAAGTGTGCTCTTCGATATTTAATGTAACTATTAGTGCTCATACACTTTGATTTATGTGGATCAAACCTTTGGGAATATAGCAAAACTTCAAAACGATTTTACTAAGTGTTTTGATTCTATGAATGTTTAAAGTTTGTTTCAGGTATTCCATTTAATATTGCATTTTGCAAATTTCTTTGAATAAATTGTGGGAAAAGTCGCCATATGACCTATAAGTGTGTCGGTGCAACATTAAACCCAACAAAATAAAAATATTGAATAAATTGTGCTATTGTTCAATGTTTGTTGCTCGTTACGGCTGGTTCTCTACATATAATTATAAATACCTCAATCCCTGATGCAGTTTGCTTTGAAATTTTGTATATAGATATTTTAAATGTTCTTTGTTTTCCTGCATGCATTCTCTTGAATTCTGTAATATTCCCCTTCTCGATTTCGATTTGATTTTCCTAATCGTAACCGTCTATATTGTCGTAAACTCTGCATGATTCCGGCAACAGAATGTAATACTTTCTTGACAGGTTCTGTGGCATGTCTTGATATATACTGGTCTCCTCTATGGTTTAGCACGATGTGTTTTAGTCGGTCCCGATTTTTCCCTATATATTTCAATGTTATTATTTATCATTACCTCGATATGATTAGCTCGATATTTTGTTTAGCTCGATGAGATTTGTCAGTCCCGTCAACTTACCTGTACTGTTTTTACACCTGGTTTCGTCGATATCACAGCTTGTCAAAAATATCCATGTTATGTGTAAGGTGTGAAAATCAACGTATTGTTGTCCGGCGATGTATCAATCATAATCAAGTTGGTTTGTTTGTTTGTTTTGTTTGTTATTTAATCTTTAATCCAATTTAAATGTGAGGAAATTTGCATTTAATACCCGATAATTAGTCTTATAAAACAGCGTCCAATATAACAATTAATTTGGATGAAATATCTTTTCTGTCTGACAGAACAGAACAGAACAGAACAGAACAGAACATCTCGTTTATTCTCTCAATACATGTACACACATGCAAATATGAGGAATTTACAATAGACAATATGATCTATTACGAGGCTACCATATATAAACACATCAAAGTACAGTATATCAGTTATAAACAATTAATATTAAACACATGATATATGCACAATTCATATTAATAGAAATAATAATCTGTAAATATGGAGGAAAGATTACATTCTAATTTCTAGCAATTCGTAGGATAACCTTTACGAACTTACAAAGCTTCAAAAATTCTGATTTGTTGCTAGTACACATTAATTTTTCTAATTTAAACATATTCGGACGTCGATAAAAATATGGTTTGATAAATTGTCTTCTGGCATCGGAGAACTGATCGCATTCGAATAAATAATGAAATTCATCCCCAATTTTGTTTCTACATGAGTTACAAGTTCTTTCATTTATTGGTATTCTTGACCAGTTTCCCGTTTCAATAGGTAAGCGGTGATTCCTTGTTCTAAATTTAATGAAATTATATAATAGAGAGGGTTGTAGTTTGGATAAATAAGGTTCAATACCAAAAGAGTTCTTATATACTCTGTAGAATGTGCTATTGCTTGAATTTTCAACTAAAAAATACCAATTATTAAGAATAAATCCTGTAGTTTTTGTTTAACGGTCATCTTTAACCATTTTGCATTCGGAAAATTTTGATCTGTCCATATATTAACAAGGCCGCATTTAATCAAAATAGATCGAACATTGTATAACCATGGGTACTTTATTTTAAGCATTTCAATAGGTATGGTTTCTGTTGATTGTAAAATATTTTTATGAACTGCAGTTGATAATTTGTTTGGGGTGTCTCCACCTTCAGTTACACAGAGCCTTGACCAAAACGAAATTATTTTTTCTTCTATATCTATTGACAATGGCATACATCCCGTTTCACCATAAACAAAATAATTAGGAGTAGACCTTTTTAATTTTAATACATATTTTAAAAATTTTAATTGTACACGCTCTATTAAATCTAGTTTACCAAAACCCCATATTTCAGCTCCATAAAGTAAAATAGGTCTGATAGTTCTGTTAAAGAGATCTATTTGTAAATCTATTGGAAGGTTAAGACGATTGGAGTTTTTAATAAGACTATACATTGCCCTAGTTGCTTGGTTTGAAATATGTTTTTTACAACTAAGAAAAGAGCCACTTCTATTAAAATACAGACCAAGATATTTATATTCATTCACGACCTCTAGGGCTTCATTTTTAAAAGTAAAATTATATATAGGTTGTCTACCTTTAGCAAAAACAACAATTTTCGTTTTTGAGATGTTTACCTTAAGTTTCCAAGTATCACAGTATTGTTCGTAAGTATTTAAAGCTTCCTGTAAGTCATTCGCTGTTTCTGCCAATATTACTGTGTCATCAGCGTAAAGTAAAATAAAGATTTTTAAGAGATTAAAGAGTTCATTTGTATTTTGTTCATTTTGAATTGTTATTCCTCGTACATTACTATTATTTTGAAAAAAGTCCCTTAGATCGTTTAAAAATAGTGAAAAAAGCAAAGGTGATAAATTTTCCCCTTGACGAACTCCAATATTACAGGAGAAAAAGTTAGAAAATTTTGAATTTACTCTAACACAGGATTTTATATCATTATACATGTTTCTGATGACTTGGAGACACTTTCCGTTGATTTTGGTATTCATTAATTTTTCCCATAAACCATTTCTCCAGACCGTGTCGAAAGCTTGTTTTAAGTCAATAAATGAGCAGAATAATTTTCTCTTGTTATTATTTAGATATTGAATAATGTGGTGTAAGACGAATAAATTGTCTGCTGTTGAGAAACCTTTTCTAAAACCCGCTTGTATATTGTTTAAAATGTTATTAGATTCAACATAGTCAGTTATTCTTTTATTTAAAATACTGGTAAAAACTTTTCCTAGACAGCTTAACAATGTTATAGGCCTATAATTTTCAGGTTTTGTTATGTCGCCCTTATTTTTATATATTGGGTTGATAATACCTATTGTCCAAAGTTCTGGGATTACACCAGTTTCATAAATTAGATTAAAGAGTTTAACATATATATTTTTCATCAATGGTAAAGATGCTTTTATTTGTTCATTTACAATTTTATCATAACCACTTGCTTTGTTATTTTTTAAAGTTTTTATTGCTGCATTATTTCATTTTCAGTAATGGGAACATTTATTTCTTCGTTTATTTCATTTTCAACATTATTATTATTATTATTATTATTATTATTATTATCATCAGTATCATTATTTTCATCATCGCTGTTATTTACATTTTTGAAGAAATTATAAAGATCTGACAAGTCAGCTTCACTTTTCTGTGTTGGATTTCCTTTTAGGATTTTCCAGTATTTTTGCGGGTCTTTACTTTTAACATCCCGTAATTTCTTAATACTTGAACGTTTGTCTTTATTATAAAATTGGTTTAATGTATTTTTGTAAATTTTAGCGTTTCGTTTTAGAATCTCCTTTGTTTCGTTATTCTTTCTTAATTTATAAAGATACTTTGCCGTGTGAAAGTTTTTTCTAGCCTTCTTGCACTTTGGTCCAAACCAAGAAGTTTTATTAGAATTACCCGTGTATGATTTTTTATTTACCTTTGTATATCCAAAAGTTTCGCTAGATGTATTTAAAAACAGTGATGATATATCACTGACTATTTCGTCTACATTCTCTTTGGTAAAGTTCATATTTAGTGTAAAATTATCAAGTGTTTCATTTATATTTCGCAGTTTTTGTACATCAATTTTATCTACAAATTCGTTTGCTTTAGTTCTATCCCATAGTTTAACAGACAATTGTTCCTCATCATGTTCGTAGTTGCTTTTACTTATGTTAAATGTTAAGTTTAGTTCAACTGGGTTATGAACATCTGATAACAATGGGCAGAAGTCTAATACTCGCAGTGAAGACACATATTTAAAAAGATTAGAGTTACAAACAAAGTAGTCAACAACACTTGTACCTTTACATGTGGTTTTCCCGGGAATGTCCATATTTGTTCTCCCATTTAAAATGTAAAAATTATTCAGTTTCAAAAACTCAAGAAATTGATGCCCATAATTATTTGAGGATTTATCATTATTTATACGTACTTTATTTACATTTGAAGACCTGTCAAACATACTCATTTCGAGGTTATATTCTAAGCATATTTCTTCCAAATTTTGACTTTCAAAAAATTCAGTATCTACTATGATATAATCCTGAAGACATTTAGTTCTGGAATTAAAATCTCCAAATAAACAATACATGTCATATTTCTGTGCAAACTTGTTAACATCACTTTGGATTTCTGAAAACGGGTCTTCTGTAGAATATTCTGAGTACTCTGGTGGTACATAGACAATGCCACAAACTACATCTTTTACTGTTTTTAACAACGTTTTTGAAATTGTAAACCATAAAACCAGTTTATTTTCTGTCTCTTTTACAGAAATATATTTAGAAATATCCTTTCTAATAAGTAAAGCAATGCCACCAGATTTACGTCTTCTGGTAGAAATTCTGTTTTTCATAAAAATATCAAAGCCCGGTACATTTACAAAATCTAAGTCACAACATTTTGTTTCTTGTAAACCTATTATACTATACTGGTTTAAAAGATCAATAAACTCTGGACAAATCAATTTCGATTTCAGGCCACATACATTTAACGAAAGCATTTTAAGTTCTTCAAAAGCATTTGATTCTGATAGAGAAACAATTTTATTCGCGTTATCTCCCTTATTCTGTCTATCATCTTTCGAAGAAACTACCTTTTCTCTAGCATTATACCGCAAAGGATGGTTACGAGAGTCAATAGCCTGTTCACCCACTAAGGTGTTCCCACATGCACTGTTACCATTATTACAGTCATTATTATAACTTAGGTAATTATATTCATTATCGAAAACACAACTTTGATTAGAAATGTTAGCATTTAAAAAGATAGGAAAATAGGCAAAATTTAAACTGTTCCAATACATATGAATCCATTCAGGTGAGATATTTTGGTAATAATAATAATTCAAATACAGCAAAGTCATAGGCGATAAACTACATGTACCGTTACTCCAATTATAAATTTCATTCAGATATAAAGCTGGAGTCAACGACCAACAATAGTATGGAATGTAGTACATAAGATTCTCATTTAAAGATGAACATACAATTGTATTACCTATCGATAAAGTTACAGGTGAATGCACACCTAACAGATAGTCATACGGGTAAACACACCAGTGTCCATACCTATGTAACTGTTTCGTCTGCATTTGTCAGACTTGGAGGTTCCCCTTGGGGGTCATTGACTTGAGCATTTATATGAACAGGCTGGCAACCCGCCCAACAGTTATCTAATGCATTATGTTGAACCGTGGAGTCAATGTCAATTAAAACACCATTATTTTCAACGACGGAGTAAAGATCTGCCATTTAGGGTTGTCAGTAACAACAGCGTATTTAACTGGCAAACTTAGATATCGAAGCACAGTCAAAATAACTACTCATCTAGGAACATTACCACTACATTCAGACTTGTTTAGGGAAGGAATAAAAATGCTAATGTTTACACGTATTTTTTTGGAAAAATTAAAAAGTTGTATGTATGTGTGTGCTATTTAAATAGGGTGTTTTATTTGTCAAAATTAAAGTTGTATTTACGTTTAATATTATTTCTTTCCCCTTTCAAACCCTTTGAAAATGCATTAGATATAATGACAATATAGACGTCCGACCCAAGTACAAAGTAGTCCCAGATAGTCGATATCGTTACGTCGAACTTCGGATACGTCGATGCAATTTTTACAGTCCCTTGAATATTGAGGTAACGGTATTCGACTGTATTTGCATAAGGACTCAATATTTTTCCTGTCAGGAATATCTAGCAAAGACGGAAAGTGTTTTTTCTTTGAGAACGTCAGCATTTGGCGCTACTTTTACCGTGGTTTCTTCTGAGATAACCTTAATGTCATGTACATAATCTTTAGTACAACAACTAAGCCTCTTTGACAGCTATCTTTGTGCATTTTGGTTCACATTTTGGTAAGTATTTCAAACAGATACCATCTGGAATACTTTCTAGCGAGTCAATCGCTAATGTACATTAATCCGCCATTTTGAAAGAAGCTTGTGGGAAGCAGCAACAGTAACTAAGTGGCGGAGTTTATTGATCGGTTTACGCGTCCAAGCCAAACTAAATGAATATTAATTTGATTTGTACACCCGAAACTACTCTTATTAAAGTTATTGTCATCTTTTTAAATTATTATCGCAATAGGTAAAGTGACAGAGCCACCCTGAGGGGAAATATATTTCAAGTAGTCCCAACTGAAGTACTGTAAAATATATTTGTTTTTTTCCACTTTGAACTGATGAATTTATAAAAAAAAACATTTCACTTGTATCTCAGTATTTAATCCGAAAGTATAAAATGAAATAGAATATACGAGTAAATAATTGCATAACATTGCGACAAAACTAAGGTTCATGTAAGTGCATGTACTTAAATCTGGGGGCACCTTATTTGCATATTTTTTTTTCTTTTCAAATGTTTGCAAATGCTTCAGACACAAGAAATGAAGGCAGTTTTTTATATGTAAGGGGCTATAAACGTTTGAAGATATCAAAGTCAAAAGTCAAAAGTCAAGTCAAGTCAAGTCAAGTCAAGTCTAGTCTAGTCTAGTCTAGTTTATAAGAAGATCCTTTGGAAGCATAGTTTCCACAATAACATTTAGTTAATTAAACTTAATTTGAATGGTTAAACATTCCCTATGTTTGCACTTTCCTTCCTTAATTTATGTTTACTTCTATAGTAATCTAATGACGTATAGCTGAATAATGATATTTCTCTCAATCAATATGAATCTTTTTTAGAATTATTTGGCAGCTTTATCGAACTTTTCAAAAACAATCGATGCGCTCAATCAAAACAAGTTATCCTCTTATTTTCTGTTTTACTTATAATACCCGGGCCTTCCACAATTAGTTCTGATTCATGTTGGGGAGTTGGCAGTTACATGCGGAGAACAAGTTTGTTTTTGTACAGAATCCAGGAACACTGGTTACGTTGATTGTCCACCGTTACATAACTGAAATACTGTTGAAAAACGGCGTTAAATCCAAAACAAACAAACAAACCCACAATTAGTGGCGTAGAAACATAGGTGATTGTCTATTGTACCGATTTCTATTTAAGTTCTTGCGTCTTGGAGGGAAATGTAATAAGTTGCGGATAAGAAATATTCAGAATGTGTAATTGACGGTCACGTTACATGTATTCTTCCTCAACTAATCAGTTAGGTTGTTCCGTAAGTCGTCATTTTAAACCGGAGACCTTTTTTTGTTGTTTTCGGCATGAATACTTGTTCATATTTTCACTTTACTAACTTTTGGTAACATATCTAATGGTAAGAAAACTTTTGAAGAGAGTTTGAAGGGAGATAAATATATCTCAAGTCAACTAACAACACTAGATTTGTAATCCAATTCATTCGATTAAGAACATGGGATATTATCCATTATTATTATCTATGTATTGTATTTTTGTTTCAACATTTATAAAGGGACGTACAAAGAGCAAAACACATTTTCAAATGATCATATTTACCGTGAGAGAAAGTTACAATACTTAGATAAAATCATGAATGAGTTCATAATAGACTGTGCAATGTAAATGGAAAGAGTTGCAATAGGAACCGAACTGTTCGTTTTATAAACTGTTAGTAAATGGAATTACTGGGGATAATAGTATTAACCATTGGAGCAAAAACAAAATCAACCTGTCTGTCCATATTAAGAATATCATGCAGATGTGTAGATGTGTTGTTAAATGCAGTAGTTGTATGTGCCGTTAATACAATTACATGTTGTTTTAGTAATCCTTTGTCTACCTAAACTAGGAAATTCTGAAATTTCAGGACCAACTTGCAATTCCCAAAAAGACAACTGTACAATTCCCAGGGTAAAATGCAAGTCATACAAACTGCTGTGTATTAAAGAGCACATAGTATATGCACTTATTGGTTTAATGAAAAAGTAACACACAGAATTATCACCGGTTTGTTCTTTTTAATATGACATTTCAACAAACCATTTCATAATTGTATGCTTATGTATCTTAAATATATAACAATAAGCTAAAATTTAAGGCATCCAATCCACAAATAAGCAAGTTCTGTTTAACAGTGCTATTAAAATATATCAAATATTGATGCCTGGTGTCAATTGAAAGTGTATTGTCTACTGAAAACGAAATATAACTTACATGACAAAATATGTTATAGAATTTTTATTATTTTACTTTATAGCTTTCAATGATACTTCAACAGAAGTGTAGGATTTAACATTTCTCAGTCAAAAAATATGACTGTAATGATTCTTACATATTACTTATGGTCATCTTATTTATACATTCTTGTTCAGCAGACACAACCCTTTCAAATGAAACCAAAAAACATGGGTTCAACAGGAATGGAAATGTTTGTGGATCTGATACCATCAGTTCATTTTAACAATAAATAAAGTAATCCCTTTTCCCCATATTCTGGGATCGGTTTGCGCTGACAGGAGAAGTTAGCTAGTACTTACCTAACATGACAGAAGTAGCTAAACTGATCTAACATGCCAAGTGAAGTAGCTAATACTGACAATACATGCCAGAAGTAGCTAAAACTGAACTAACATGAAAGGAAGAGTAGATAATATTGGCCTAACATGACAGGAGAAGTAGTTAATACTGACCTAACATGACAGGTGAAGTAGCTAATACTGACCTTACATGACAGTGAATTAGCTAATACTGACCGGTCACGACAGGTGAAGAAGCTAATACTGACCTAACATGACAGGTGAAGTAGCTTATAATGACCTAACATGACAGGTGAAGTAGCTAATACTGACCTAACATGACAGGTGAAGTAGCTTATACTGAGCTAACATGACAGGTGAAGTAGCTAATACTGACCTAACATGACAGGTAAAATAGTTAATACTGACCTAAAATGACAGGTGAAGTAGCTAATACTGACCTAACATGACAAGTGAAGTAGCTAATACTGATCTAACATGACAGGTGAAGTAGCTTATACTGACCTAATATGACAGGTGAAGTAGCTAATACTGACCTAACATGAAAGGAAGAGTAGCTAATATTGGCCTAACATGACAGGAGAAGTAGTAAATACTGACCTAACATGACAGTTGAAGTAGCTAATACCGACCTTACATGACAGGTGAAGTAGCTTATACTGACCTGTCATGACAGGTGAAGAAGCTAATACTGACCTAACATAACAAGTGAAGTAGCTTATACTGACCTAACATGACAGGTGAAGTAGCTTATACTGACCTAACATGACAGGTGAAGTAGCTTATACTGAGCTAACATGACAGGTGAAGTAGCTAATACTGACCTAAAATGACAGGTGAAGTAGCTAATACTGACCTAACATGACAGGTGAAGTAGCTAATACTGACCTAACATGACAGGTGAAGTAGCTAATACTGACCTAATATGACAGGTGAAGTAGCTAATACTGACCTAACATGAAAGGAAGAGTAGCTAATATTGGCCTAACATGACAGGAGAAGTAGTTAATACTTACCTAACATGACAGGTGAAGTAGCTAATACTGACCTTACATGACAGGTGAAGTAGCTAATACTGACCTAACATGACAGGTGAAGTAGCTTATACTGACCTAACATGACAGGTGAAGTAGCTTATACTGACCTAACATGACAGGTGAAGTAGCTTATACTGAGCTAACATGACAGGTGAAGTAGCTAATACTGACCTAACATGACAGGTGAAATAGTTAATACTGACCTAAAATGACAGGTGAAGTAGCTAATACTGACCTACCATGACAAGTGAAGTAGCTAATACTGACCTAACATGACAGGTGAAGTAGCTAATACTGACCTAACATGACAGGTGAAATAGCTAATACTGACCTAACATGATGGGTGAAGTAGCTAATACTGACCTAACATGACAGGTGAAGTAGCTAATACTGACCTAACTTGACAGGTAAAGTAGCTAATACTGCCCTAACATGAAAGGTGAAGTAGCTTATACTGATCTAACATGACAACAGAAGTAGTTAATACTGATCTAATATCACAGGTGAAGTAGCTAAAACTGACCTAACATGACTCCTATCCTTTTATATTATTAGTAAAACTAGTTCAAGCTATGATGATAACATCTGCATACAGCAAAAACAAATGACTGTTTTTGAACTAGGTGCTAGACTTTGGCCATATGAACTGTTATTACTTCTTCGGCGTGAATATACACAAGGTTTCACATTAGAATTGTTTTGATCCCCAACACGCATTTTTTAATAATAATATTATTTTCTATTGTAAAAATATTCAAAAGTTTCATAAAATATATATAATCAGTTTAAGCCTCCGATTTTAAACTCGAGCACAAACCTGACTGATTACTATGCACCATTAGATTGACGTTATCATTACAATAAATTTAATAAATTATATTACATGATTTGTATTATTGTTCTTCACAAAATATGAAGGTATATAAAATACTAAAAAAAATACAAATGTTTGTTTAATCATATGTCTAATAAGGTTTCTAAATGCTTTCATTTTACACACTTCACTATAAAATAGACATAACACATTACTTAATCATTAGAAAAATTTTAATTTCCGGAGACTGAATTGACAATCGCATATTTTGCCATTACTGTACCAATAATGAAGCTAGACATCGCCAAAGTTAAAAATGCTACTACTACTACTTTTCTACTAAATGGTGTATAGACTTTAATACCCACGTGATTTTAACATGCTTAGCAAGATGTTCACCCAACAACCTATACTATGATTGCTATCACACAATAAATGCGTGATCCAGAAACTTTGCTGCTTTATATAAGTAAAAGCACAATATACTTAATAGCATTTATGCTCTACTTTGCATATATATATAATTGTACTGCATTGCAATTAACAGGTATACTGTCATGTTTATAAGTTTCACAGTTGAATAAATTCGAGTAATCAAATGTAATCATTTTGTAATCATGATTACTTTACTCAAAGTATTCGATTACAGACCCAAATGAAAGTAATTGATATAATCGATTACACCAAATATGTCCATGCATGTAATCAATTAATAATCGATTACACATATCAGTAATCGACCACCATGTCTGATGCTATCACGCAATAAATGTATAAAATATTTTTAAACTTACTACCAGCAAGTCGCATCTTAATCTAAATGCATATACAACGTATCAATACCGTTCATTTGTTTACTTTTAAATACAATCTGTGAGAAGATCCATTGAAATCACAGAATGCAACCAAGCAGGAAAGTAGCGGTATCTATTTGATTGAGTCTGTTCATGAGAGGTAATGAAATGTGCAATACCCCCAGCACCAGCTTTAGCGTACGAATGAATGTATAGAACCAGAAAATATTATCGAGGCCAAATACAGGCAGACTTTTTATAGCCGCCACATTTTCGATAGTTTCCTTCAGTGTAATTATCTTTCAATTTTGTGAAAAAGAAAGAACGTGGAAAATTTGTAGCACGGGAAAAATATTTACAGGCATTTTGTCCTGATTACAAGGGAGATCATACATTATGCACTGTTCGTAGTTGCTCTAAAACATTTAACTGCCGGATATGAATGTGTAAATAAAATTTAAAGATATTCATATGATCTCTATGGATACGCGGACGACCACAAGATTGCGTTAAAAATTCAAGCGGGAAATTCTCAAAATGAGACAACTGTTCTTCAACAACTCGACAGTTGTCTAAATGAAATCATAAAATGGATGACAACCTTCAAACTGAAAATGAATCAGTCTAAAACTGAAATTATTATGTATGGAACAAGACAACAGTTAGCGAAATTGGACATCACAAGTGTAAACGTTGGTGGGTGTGACGTAAAATGCATCGATCACGTCAGAGACCTAGGTGTAACTATGACCAATACACTCAACTTTGACCATCACATTCAGAAAAAGTGTCAGATAGCTCATGCACAGTTACGAAACCTTAGGGCTATACGGAAACATCTCACACAGAAGTCAACTGAATCATTAGTGCATGGATTGGTTCATTCTCACATTGACTTCTGCAACAGTTTATTTACAGAAATTCCAGCCTACCAAATCAATAAACTTCAGCGAGTCCAAAATTATGCCGCTAGAGTAGTCAAGAATGTTTCCTATGAAAAACCAAGTACCGAACTTCTGAAAGAATTACACTGGCTTCCAGTTAAGGCTAGAGTCATGTTCAAAGTTTTAGTAATAGTCTTCCGTGTCATCAATGGTACAGCTCCAGTATATCTGAGGGAAATGTTTGTACCTACTCGACAACGATACAGACTTCGCTCACAAAGTGACACTAACTTTAACATCCCTAGACGGCGAACAAAACTAGCAGACAGATCTATGGCAGTCATTGGTCCCAAATGGTGGAACGATCTGCCTAGCTATCTGAAAAACATTCAGTCTGAAGCCAGCTTTAGATCAAAACTGAAAACACATTTATTTAGGCAGTTTTATGAACAATGAGTGTAGTCTTGTTAAAATACAAAATATTCAGAAGTGGTGTAAAATAGTATTTATATATGTCCAAATCTTTAAATCTAAGTTCTAGAATCCTGTTCATATTTTGTATGTATATATGTTAAATGTGTGTTATGTAATTGTAAAGCGCAATAGAATATTTTATAATTTTTGCGCTATATAAATGCCATGTATTTGTATTTGTATTATTTCACAGACGTCCTTCCAGATCTACAACCTAATATATGCCCCCGCGTCCAATGTCTTTTGACGCACTTACCTTAATATATGTAATTAACACATTATAATAGACCCTTCCTACAACATTAATAAAGCTTCTGATATATTTGCTATTGCAGTAGAAACACTGTCCTTAGCACAAAACACTCGAATTACTAGCTGTCAAACACAACAAAAATGATCGCTTTGATTGAGCCTGTTCATGTTTGAGCTGATCTCAAAATTTGCACATATTTCAAATACTAAAAACATCTACAACTGCAATCTTCCATTCCGTGAAAAGGAGCGTATGGTCCCCAGATGAAATAAAGGTCTAGCCCTAAACAAGAAAACAATGGACAGAACTAAAAGAGAGGGATTCGAGGCTATGGAGCCTGCATATCACAAAAACTGTAGAACAGACAAAATTTAGAAACAGACATCATACCCAAAACTATGAAAGCGGGAGTATCGGAACCACCCAACATGAAATTTTAAACGGTACCACTTACACAACATATGTTGTGCTGAAAGATCTGGAAAGGTCGAAAAGTAACTGTTACAGTTCTGACTGAATGTATGTGGAAACTTTTTACAGCTGTCACGCTGGTGTGGTGATGAAGTAGACTTAATTGCGATACAGATATACATAAATAGCTTTTGTATGTCTATCAAATTTAAACATTTCTGTCGAGAGTCAGATTAATATTATCTATACTGAACAAATATTTTAGGGAAAGATGGTTATAATATATCTTTAATAAATTAACAATTTATTATGAATTAATGTTTCTTTATAGATTTTTTGTATCTTAAAACACCTAACTGCTGATTGCGATAAAATTTGTTTCATATTTTCTGTAAATATTGCAGCTCCTGTAAATTATTTTTTACAAAATTCTCACTCCCCGCATAATGCTTTAGGTTACTGTTGCCATTTTCTTCATGTAAACAGTACTTTTAATTTTTGCCAGAGTATTCAATTTGATAGACGATATGTTAAAAATATGCATGTATGATGTTAAAAAATGAAATGCTATATATTAAAAATCTTAATGTTTATGCATGTAATACTGTTACAAAAAATTAAATAAATGAATCTTGAAAGAAAGAAACATACAAATATTTACATTGTTATAAATCTTCATACGGCATAATAAGTTTAAATGAAGAATATTGTCACATTTAAACAGATGATTTATAACAGTTCCATGCAAGAAGTTTATGTTGTGGCATATTTCTGCCACGAGGTAGCGATCACGATACTAATGTAAACTTTCAAGGAACTGTGTGCATTGTTTTCTGTAAACATTTCAGAAATAATACTTTCTAGATATTCTAACTGTTCCTGAAAATGCTTAAGCGCAAAATTTCGCGTTCATGCTTGAAAACGCACGAGAGGCTTTAATATTCTAAACTTCCAAGAAAAGTTGTATATTTTTCTGAAAATCATTGTTCCCAGATATGCTTTTTAAGAACTGTTTGAAATATCAAGATAGTTTCTGAAAGTATCGAGATGGTATCTAGCGAATGAATGGAAGCTTGGCGCATTTACGCAAAACGTATCGAGATTATGATGTAAATCTAGAGATCATTTGACTACTGATACCCCTCTTAAGTATAGCGATAGCTACCTAGTTATCTCGTGGCAGACATATACCATCATACGTTCGAGACGCCTGTAAATGTACAGCAGTATACGACGATATTCCTACGTCATTTTGACTATGTTTGGTGCGTACACCTCAGCATGTCTCTCTTCCAGGATATGTCTCTGGAGCGCCGACAGCAGTGACTCTTGTTTGTCTGCAATAAATAATTGATAGCAGAAAGAATAACGTTTGTTTTTTGCAAAATATTTAATTATTTTAATTCTGTACCCGAGTATATAGATTTCCAGTTATTTTCATTTTAATATTTAACTATGAAACAAGACTTTTGTCTTATGCCGGTACATTTTTATTTGTGTTGTCCATATTGCATAATAATTTTGCCACAATTTCTTGATTTCTTTGAAGGTATATTTTCTTAATGGATCTTTTTCCACGTTTTATAGCCAAAATTATGTCTTATCAATATGACAAACAACTACGGTATTATGTGGAAAATATCGCTTCTTGTCAACGAATCATGTGAACCTCTCTATAGGCCACGGTTTATATGAAATATTCACAGTTTTGGCAAACTTGTTTGTCTTTAAAGTTTCCTTCATTTACTTTATTATGTCAAAATATATTTTAACTAAGAGTTAAGGAACTAGTCTGTGGGACATGCTATTATGAGAATTGCACATTCTATTTTTTTTTTTAAATAATATGTAAACTTGTCCAAAAAGCGCCTTGTTATGTCAACATAATACGTTATTTCATCACTGTCTGGAAATAACTGTCTGGATTTGTCCAGGTATTGTCTTCTTATGTCAGAGTGTTGTGTCATTATGTTTAAATGTGATTAAACGTGTCTAAATTCAATAGTGGCTTATTAAGTCGAACAATGATGATTTTATATCACGTGTTGTGTGAAATTGTCCAAATAGTTCGTTATTATGCTAAACAGCTACACTATGTATGGACACCACAGAATGAAAGTAAATAGGCTGCGCCTTTCCATAATCAATAGACGAAAATCATAATGTTCAACAAGAAATTTGTTTTTAAAATCAATGTATCTAAGTTCTTGTCATTGGAAAAGTAGGCGTGCAAGACAATCTACTTTTGTTCTATAATACCAGCCGCTATCTGTTGGTATTTCATTAACTTTTTTTTCTTATACTCCTTGCAATATGTTTCAATTTTACCTACTAATAGACAGAAAAACATGATAAAATATGTTTCTGTTGCTATGAATTAAATGCTACGCCTAATCTGACAAGTTACAACATTCTTATAATCTATTATGTTCATTGAATAGATTTCGATAAAAGATAGTACACAGAAACAATATATATCAGAAATTTCAAATTATAAACTTTTACTTCATACCGTCGTAATAGATGATTTTAACAAGATGTGACATGTCACCGAGTTCTTGTTTAACTGGTTTAAGTCCTAATATTTCTGAAACAAGATATACGACCCGTTCTCCCTGCGTTACCATGTCCTCATTCTGTAGTCCAGCAAAAGGGTAGCTGTATGCCATCGCATGCAAACAATTGCCAGGCGTAAAATACTCCCCTATGAAGCAAACACTCTGAAAAGTATTGCTTGAAAGTCATATGTCATGACACAGATGTAAATTGTCGATATAAATTTATGTTCAATTAAATGAAAGTAACATATTAATAATTTTATAAAGATCATTTGTTAGATATCTGCTCAATTCATTTATAATAAAAACAGGCGAATTTTAGTCGTCATGTAGCAAAATATCTCTCCTGAGTAGATGCAAACATAAATTGATTTGAAGTCTAAATGTTTAAAAAAAACAAAAAAACATGCTAATGTGCAAAACTTACCCTCTGAGTTTTGCGATCAGTATACATATAAACATGTAGATAGAATGGACGCCCAAGCTGACCACCAGTATTCTGATACACTGGCTCTAACTTTCCTAGGTATTTTATCACCTCACTACCTTCCTTCAACCTACAAGAAATGGTAACAGGTTAACTTAATTCACACTCGCCTGCTCTGTGCGGAGATAACAGATCAATTATTTTACATTATAGTGATAGATATACAGTTGAATATCGTTACCTCGATATCGCTTAGCTCGATACTCCGGTTAGCACGATGTATTTTAGTCGGTCCCGATTTTTCCCTATATATTCTAATGTAATTATTTATCATTACCTCGATATGATTAGCTCGATAATTTGTTTAGCTCGATGAGATTTTTCAGTCCCGTTAACTTCCCTGTAATGTTTTTTACACCTGGTTTCGTCGATATCACAGCGTGTCAAAAGTTATCCATGTTATTTGTAAGGTGTGAAAAGCAACCTATTGTTGTCCGGCGATGTATTTATCATAATCAAGTTAGTGTGTTTGTTATTTAATCTTTAATCCAATTCAAATGTCAGAAAGTTTGCATTTAATTCCCAATAATTAGTCTTATAAAACAGCGTGCAAGCGGGCAACTTGTTTTCCAATATAACAACTAATTTGGATGAAATTTTTTTCTGTATCTGCCATTTAGGATTGAGTAACAATATGCGTATTACACAGGCAAATTTTCGTTATCGAAGTACAGTCAAAATGACTACTCAACTAGGAACATTACATTATATTAGTAATTAATAGTACACTCGTATAAAGAGGGGTAAGTTTGATTAATCTCTTCAACAAAAAATTAAGGCAATATCAAAAGAATATATCTAATGAAATAATTAAAACAAAACATGTTATTAAAACAAAATAATCCAATGTTATACCCTATGCACATTGCAAATTCTTAGTTATAATATGCACACAACAGAAACTTTTAAACGTAGATTTACCCTTCGTTTGCTTTTAACTGTAAATCGTCTTCCAATGTACATGATTTCGGCAAAACTGGAAACATTTTCAATATACATCCGCATTGTATTTTCTTTTCATCCAGGAATTTTTCGATCCGAGCTTTCAAATCTAAAACAGATTCTAAAACCATTACATTTCATAAAAAAATACATTATGTGATATAGATATTCTAAAAGAAGCGAAATGTAACACGTCGAAAAATTATCGCTTTGTTAGAAGTGATCGCTGTAGCAAATATAAGATTTATTATACCTATATTCCCAATTTCTGGCTTTGATCTACACAGAAGTGTTATTCTTAGATAGTTGATCACATAAGCCCATGCCAGGCCTGTTGCCACATCACCCGATGGCAGACGATGCCTCATTCTTACCACACCACCTGAATCATATACAAATCAAACATATATACATTGTATAACGTTGGCATCGAACTATTATAAGAGGTTATTATTGGACAAATAGAATTAAATGTAGTCGTAGCTTGTATTTTAATAGATAGTCGAATAAAGTTGCATCGCTATATTTATGCAGCCATTTAAGTAGATGGTAAAAAGTAGGTAACAAGTCTTATATCCGACATAGAACAATTGTCAAATAATTTCAAATTTATGATTGATAGATTAGTGAACCACTTTTATTTATGTCAGGTAATATAGTTTATCCCACGAGCTTCCAATAACTCGACACTTTATTTGTTGATCTATTTGAAATGAATCTATTTGTCCTTGTGCCGTTAGGAAAATGTACAGAAAGGAACGCATGTTATCGACTGTTAAGGACTTACCTTTCATTGACATTAAAAGCTTCTCGCAATACTTCGGTTCTGATGCACTCACTAAAGTCACCCACTTGATATACCGAGGAACGTCCACTGGCGCTATGTCAACAATCACTGGTAGAACATCCAATGAATTACTACTCAACCCATCATTGAGGATACTCGAACATCTAACTAACAATGAGTTAGGTTCCATCACGACTTGCTTTGAAAGCACAAAAATATGCCACTTTGCTGGGTGCTTATGAAATTCCCTTTCGTTTCCTTTATCAAGATATACTGTTATATTTTTACTGCGGAGATAACTGGTGATCTCGGCAGCTACCTTACCATCTTTTTCCAAATTTGGCAAACAAGATACTGAAGTATCATACTGAGCATTCGTCTCTTTATCTGCCAGTGGTTGCTCGTCCTGAAATGATTTGTTTTTTAAACATGGGTAATTTTTGTATCATCAACAAAGAGTTTCTCATAAAAACATCTAATCAACACATTTTTAGCTTACAGTAAATAGAGGGTTTTTAATGATTGGTTATTATCTGGACAGAATGAAGTATTAAGATAAAAAAAGTCTGTCGAACATTTAACCAGTTTAACATATTCAATCTCTACAGACAAATATATTAGGTTATTTTAACACATATTAACTTTTTCTGCTGAAACCTGAAATATTCTTCTTTCTTAATTTATTATAGATGCAATCATTTCAAAAACTTTAAAGGGGCCTCCGTGGCCGAGTGAATAAGGTCGCTGACTTCAAATGACTTGCCTCTTATCGCTGTAGGTTCGAGCCTCATCCGGGCCGTTGAATTCTTCATGTGAGGAAGTCATCGAGCTGGCTTACGGAAGGGCGGTCGGCGGTTCTACCCAGGTGCCAGTTCGTGATGAAATAATGCACAGAGTGGCACCTTGGGTTTTCCTCCACCATCAAAGCTAGAAAGTTGCCTTATGTCCTATAATTGTGTCGTTGCGACGTTAAACACAACAAAACAAAACGAAACTTTAAACGCTTTTAATGTAAATATGCTTTACGCTAGTGCAATACCAAGACATGGCCAAGACGTCAAACGTGTGATAAACCTGTATCTTTCGAAATTTCTTTTAAAATTTGTCTTAAACGGGAGCATGCAATACATGCATACCAAAAAGACAAACAGGCAGGGATGTTTATTATATTTCGTTCTAGACATTATGTCTGTTACAGGCTTAGTCTGTAACAATGGTCTGTTTTCAGGTTAAGTTGCAACAGAATGCATTTAAACAGCTAAAGTTATGAATAATTAATGATTAAACTACTACTAACGGCTTTTTTGTCCCTTATAAATAAACCCAATCAAAACAAATGTGTTGCTATCTAGCTAGCTTGTTTGCATACCATGATGCCAAAGGTCATCTTTTTAGATTTTAAAGCAGTCTTAAAATGATACTTAGCGGCCGTAAAATGTCTTTTTCTTATCGTGTTTGTACCCAGTGTGGTTCTACTTTCTTGCCGCTTGGTATCACTGAGTCTATTCATTATTCTAAATAAGTATGTACTGCTTAAGCCATTGGCAAGGACATGAGGGTAGTTGCACATTGATTAAACTCTTATTAACAGGCTTAGATCAAACTGAGTCTGATATTATATCGCCAGGTTGCGAGCTATGCTCGCAAAGGAATCTCTACTGACTTTGTTGGTCATAACGATTATGGTGTTTATTCTAAATAATGCATTAAAATATCAAAAAAATACTCAATTTGTGATTAATCAAATTTAAATTTTAAAACTTAAATATTTTTACATTATTCGCGACAGATGCCTGATTCTGTTGTTTTGTACTTCCTATTTCATCAATGATAGCATTGCATCGCTTTCCATTGAATGCCTTGGATTTGCTTGAGATATACTGTTCGTACAGAGATATGAACACTTTAGTACGAAAGGTGTGGATGACTTACAGAGTTATAGATTATGTACTCTATATATCAACACTATGCATCAAGTTTTAATAAAATAGAACAAAAAATGTTCTTCTATTTAAAAAATGAGAAAATCGAAATACAAAGGAATGATTTTCATCTTCTACGATTGTACAAAGTTCATTTGAAGGTTCATGTGCATTTTAATTAATCTCTATTCATTTCTAGATTGGAGTCTTATGTTTTGGGACAGAAGTACAGGCGTTTGGTTAAAAGTGATTCTGATATAGTCCCACTACATATAGTAATGTTGGTAGATACACTAACGTAAATGTATTAGAGTTTCATATGAAACAAGCAATAAACACAAACGAATGATTCTATGCATTTAATTTTAAATTACCTCTTCTTTCAACGAATTGTTGATATCTTGTCCAGGGCAGTTTGCCCTGACTTCTGTGGCAACACTCCCTTTCACAGCATGAAATAAAGCGTTTTGCATTGTCGTCACTTTTTCTGCAAAAGAAATCTTTTTCATCATGAGGAAATTAAGTATCAATTATTTCGCACTGAACTGTTTCTAGCATTTTATCAAAAACACAAAGTTACCAGCATTTGAAAGAAAATTCCGTGATAAAACAATATTTCTCATCTTGAACATGCAAATATTTAATCCCTGATCAAGACTCGAACCACGGACCTCTCACACATAAGGCGGAAACTGCATCACACTGCTGTTACAGCAGGTTTTTTTAACAGATTAGTGTAAAAGTTCCCTTATACATTACCATACCACATTACGGGATCTGGAACCATTTTATGACATTGACCTATACATGATGCACTGACCTTGTTTCGCCGACGGCAAATTTCGTGTAAACAAATTCTTCTAAACTTTTACGACAAAAATTTGCCCAACTTTCTCTTGTAACGCGTTTTAGAGTACGAACGTAATAACTGACAACACCACTAAAATATAACTTACACCAAATCTTCTATATTTGCCCTTTTAAAAGCAGGCAAAGGGCGAAAACTGAGAGTTTTGTTCAAATTTCAACAATGGTTTTATGAGTTTCGATAGGATTTCAGTCGTTTAGAAATATCAGTTACGAACTAAATACCTCCCCACATCACTAAATCTAAATACAATAGCATTCGCTGTCAATTAACATTATGACTAAGATTGACTGTAATGCATTCATTCTTAGATATAAAGTTTAATGTTTGCATTTACACATAAACATGAGGGCCATGAAGGCCCTGTATTGCTCACCTGATCTATTGTCCTTAAGATCATCAAGATAGTTTCATAAAGATATGGTCATAAATGTGGCCTCTAAAGTGTTAACTAACTTTTCCTTCGATTTGATCCGGTGACCTAGTTTTTTACACCACATGACCCAGATTCAAACTTGACCTAAAAATTATCAAGATTAACACTCCGACTAAGTTTCATGAAGATATATCATAAATGTGGCCCCTAGAATGTTAACAAGCTTTTCCCTTGATTTGACCCAGTGACCTAGTTTTTGACCCCACCTGACCCAGATTTGAACTTGAACTATATATCATCAAGATTAACTTTCTGACTAAGTTTCATGAAGATATGGTCATAAATGTGGCCTCTAGAATGTCAACTAGCTATTTCCTTTGATTTAACCTGATGACCTAGATATTCACTGTACATAACTCAAATTCAAATTGAACATTCTGACCAAGTTTCATAAAGATACAGCCAAAAATGTGGCCTCTACAGTGTTAACAAGCTTTTCCTTTGATTTAACCTGGTGACCTAGTTTTTAACCCCAGATAAACCAATATCGAACTTGTTCAAGATTTTATTGAGCGTAACATTCTGATTAAGTTTAATTAAGATTGGGTCAAAATTGTGACCTCTAGAGTGTTAACAAGCTTTTCCTTTGACTTGACCCGGTGACCTAGTTTTTAACCCCAGGTAACCCAGTATCAAACTCTTTCAAGATTTTATTAAAGGTAACATTCTGACCAAGTTTCATTAAGATTGGGCCAAAATTGTGACCTCTAGAGTGTTAACAAGCTTTTCTGTCCATTTGACCTGGTGACCTAGTTCTTGACTCCAGATGACCCAATATCGTACTCGTCCAAAAATTTATTAAGGGTAACAAATTTTCCAAGTTTTATTAAGATAAGGCTAAAATTGTGACCTCTAGAGTGTTAACAGACAAATTGTTGACGACGACGGACGGACGACAAACGACGGACGACGGACGACGAAGGACGACGACGGACGCCGGACACAGGGTGATCACAAAAGCTCACCTTGAACACTTCGTGCTCAGGTGAGCTGAAAACATAAACTTTTTCAGAGTGGCTGAGTTGTTACTAGTTTAGTGATAACTAATACAGGAATTCAGCAATTCGCATCTACCTCGATTTAGCAAATTGGAAGTGTAAAAATCAATGAATAATAAAATCTGTAAAAAAGTCTATATATATATAATAATTTATTCTGTTACTGTATAACCCACTTACCATCGTAACGGACTATCTTCACTGTATCAAAGCATGATTCATTTTCAGCATGGTTTACTACGTCTCCTAATACATGGCAGAATCGTGCCAGCTGTAGACGCATGTCAAGTTTAACTAAACTTTTCTCATTCATTGTGTACATAGCTTTCAAAACATTCGGGAAGTCAGCGAAGAAATAATAGCTCTGAAAATAAACACTGTTACAGTCCTGTATCACAAAACAAAAACCACTGAAAATTAATCACAAAAACAAGAAAGAATATCCAACAGGGAAAGCCACGTTCCAAAAACGCAGCCTCCTAAACTGAGTTTCCATGTGTACGTGCTATCAAGAGAAACTGAGCATCGACGGTCACACAAGTGAAATATAGGTTTAAGTTGTTCTGACAGCAAACGCTTTTGAGGTGACCGAGTTGTTACATGTCCAGTGATAACTAAAACAAAAAATCAGCATTCGTATCTACCTTCATTTAACAACAGGAGGCAATCACATATTTATAAGTAAACTAAACAATTACATGATTTATCTCTTTGATATAATTATGTAAATGTTTCTAATACTGACGTTGTTTTGAGAAAACCATATTTTGAATTTTTTTTAAAAAAACTATTATAAAACGTTAAACCTTTTAACGAAATATCAAAAATAAAACCTTAAGCTGTGTTTATATGTCAAACGATTTAAATAATTTGAAACAAAATGAACCGATAAGAGCTGTCTTAAAAACTACATATCCCCCTGATGGCATGTCGGTACAGGCCAAAGCTTTCCTTAGTAATGGAGCGGAAACAGTTTTCAGCTTTAGATCACTGTGAACTTGACATTTGATCTACTGTCCTTCAAAACACAGAGTAAAATCGTTTTGAGTTAAGCAATAGTCCCCAAAGGTTTAATTCACATAAATCAAAGTCTATGGATACTAATAGTTACGTTAAATAGCGAAGAGCACATTTGAAATAAATTGCGACAAATCCTGACAGAGTCAGTCATTTAATATTCTAGTAATTGTCAACTAATACAGGCGACTTTAAATGTGTCAAAGATGTTTGCTGTACCATAGAGAACCAGCTCAGAAAGACCCTTATTTATATATAAAGTATTTTTAACGGATCATTCAAAACTATTCACTCTGTCAGAACTCGCTTTTAACGTAGAAATATAGAAAATTTGATTTCTAACTTTATTTTGTAGGATTGCTTTAAGTTAGTTGCATATTTAAAATAAGGTCACACTTGCAAATGTTATTTGACAAATAAAGTTTTGAAAAATCAGTAATATATAATCTACATGATGTGTTGTTCAAACGACTGTCATACAGACGACAGAAGTTCACATCATTTCAAGACATGTTATTATTTCCATGACAAGTGGGATTCATATGAAAACAGGCTTATGTTTCTGGCGTTAATGCATTTCTTCTGTCCTTTAAAATATTCCAGACATAGTATTTAATTGATGAAAAGGTGTTTGAATGCATGCATTATGATTTTACTTAGTGTTTTGGTTCTATAAATTTTAAAACTTTGTTTCAGGCATTCTATTTAATATTGCATTTTGTAAATTTCTATGAATAAATTTTGTGATCGTTCAATGTTTGTTGCTGCTTACGGCTAGTTCACAACATATAATTATAAATACCTCAATTCCTGATGCAGTTTGCTTTGAAATATTGTATATAGATATTTTAAATGTTCTTGTTTTTCCTGCATGCATTCTCTTGAATTCTGTGTTATCCCCCTTTTCTATGCGAATTTGATTTTCCTCATCGTAACCCTCTAAAGTGTCGTAAATTCTGCACGATTCCGGCAACAGAATGTAATACTTTCTTGACACGTTATGTGGCATGTCACGATATATTCGGGTCTTCTCTATGGTTTCTCTAAGTACTGCAATATATATATTTAAATAATATATTTGTCAGGTGAAAATATACTATAATAATTTCAGTCAGAAAAAATTGTCTAAGATAATTGTAACTTCAAAAACAAAACGCAACTGGTACTCTTTTGTTCACTAACAGCCTCTCAAGTTATTATATAATCAACATGGCGCTCATGAATGGTCTTTCTAATACAGCTGTACTTCTCTAACTTAACTCTCTATTATTTTGTTTTTGGCGTAATCTTTGTTTTTCTGACAAATTTTGTACAAATTTCAGTGAAAACGTATCAGATTATTCTTAATGAAAGTCACAAAATGAGGACAGATAAGTGTTAGCTTCCGTGTGGCAAGTAGTGTCAAAAGTCCTCACGGAAGAATTAATATTTGTAAAACTGTTGGAAAAGGGTTTTAGTTATATTGCCCAATGGCCTGCATACATTATCCGAACCGCCATGTGTTGTAACCAACCTGGTAGGACGTATGACAAAAAACCAGAATAATGCGAAAACACTAATCCATGTGCAAGGCTTCCTTCTAGAGGCAAAATATCCGGTAATGGTACTTCATCTGTAGATAAAGAAATCTTTAATTAGTAAGACAGTTTGGAGACCAAGGTACAGAATAACTCCTGATCTAAGAAATCGAAAATGCTTTCAAGTAGGTTTTAACGTGGCGCCGACGGAATTGTAGGTTATATGGCGACTTAAACGGGAAGTGCTGCTTGATTTATTTAACTTCTTTAGACAAACACAAATCCTATTTAAAGGGACCAGCACCAAATTCAGCATGAAAATTTTATGAATTAAACACAGAGCACATGTTAATTTCTTACGATAATATTTCATCAGTGTGTAAAAACCTATGAACCTTGACAGTCTATTATCACAGTTCTATTGCATGACTTTCGCTTCGTCGAATTAGATCTATCAGATAATTGATGTTATAAACTGTAAGTAGCGATTGAAAAGTTAAATATCGTGTTACCTTTAGTTCTAATAGTCATTTGCGAATTATGTCGAAGTGGAATGTGAACTGTGAGGACGATCGATGTTTCAACGGGCTCATCTCAATATAAATTCCTTACATTATGTACAGTAGGAAGCACGAGCATATTACTATAATAAGTTTGAAAATATTATGCTTTACTGGAGGGTTGGCATAAATTTTGAAATTATCAAATAGTAATTAAGGCCTCGAATGTGTAAATAGTGATTTTGGCCTTTGGTTTTTAAGATAAACACTTTGACCATTTTTCATATAGATTTAGCAAATTATAGCATCTATGATCTGACGCAGTGACCTTGTTTTTTAACAAATATGACCCAGTTTCAAAGTCTGCATGTTAAAACAAAGATTCTGACTGTGTTTCATTTGGATTGGGGCTAAAATTGTGACCCCTAGAGTGTAATGAAACTGTGTACGACGGATCAAGGTGGACAAAGATGGACGACGGACACACAGCTACAAAAATAGCTCACCTTGAACTTTCTGTGCTCAGGAAAGCTAAAAATGAAAATTGATATGCGAAACTTCAAATGTTTAACAGTATCACCATAACTGTCTTGATGGAAGGTCAAATACTTCCTGAGATATGTGCAACACAAATTTTCTCTGACGTATAAACATATGGACAGACAGACAAAGGCAAATGTATATCCCATCGCAAAGTAATGACATAATACGTCAGACCTTATCACCGTTATAGGGACGTTTTCCTACCGAGTATAATATACCTTAATTATGTTGAGATGGGTCCCTTGAAATATATATTTTCCTAGCAGATCAAACTCTATTTCTTTTTATCCATGATAAAGGAGCTAAGAAGTGTTTATATTTTGTACATCTTTTACGAAATAAGAACTTCAATACTAGAAGTTTTGCTCAAACACCTTGATATAAGAAAGAACATTTCGTATACGTTTTGCTCTTGCACACAACATATTTATTGAAAACTTACTCTGAATATTTTCTATCAGTCTTTCTGCCCAGTCGTCCTTCTTTAAGTCTAAAGAAAAGTGTGGAACAGATGCTAGAAGTCCTCGTTTAAGAAATTTTACGTCTTTGTCGTTTACACCGTGTAAAAGAAGTCTTAATGTCAACACGTTGCGCCGCTTTGATTGTTCAATGGTATGAATCAATTCTAATATGATCCATTTGCTTTCCAACGCCTGCTTTGTCAATATAACTAATGTTTTTGCAGAGTTATTAACACACTTGTCGATACTTTCAAATATCGGATGCCCTGCAGGAAAGGCCTCAGGCTTCCACTGTGCTATAACCTTTAAGGAATTCCTCTCCAGTTCCTTGTCTATTTGTAATGCTAAATCTTCATCCTCATCCGTTTTGTAAACGATGAAAACATCATACTTGTACCGTGCCGCATCGGCTGTTTTTGATGCCACGTCTAAAACTGAAATAGTTGATCATCTTCTATATAACAGTTAGGAAACAAAAGCGACAATATTTGTTTACTCTATGTAGTCATACTGTAATACATAATTATATATTGTAAATTGGGACAAATGGGAATGTAAAACTAAAAGCGAAGTTAATACTGGTGGTGTCCAGTAATAAGGAAAACTTATCGAAATGACAAATGTAGAGCAGGTTAAACATGCTTTGTTTTAGGAATTCGACTGTGTTTTGATATGGTATTTGCTATTTTCTCGTTGTCGATTCACACACTACAGGTAGCTCAGGCAAAATCAGTAACCATGCAGAACAAGACACAAGATCTCAGCCCTTTTAAGCGATAGTATATACAAAGCACTTTGAGCATGCAAAATTTTGTCAATATGTAGACTACTTACCTGACATTGTTGTGAATATCAAAGGAATACTACTCAACCATTATGGATAATGAATCTGGATTTGTGTGCGATAAAAGATCTGTTGAGAGAATAGATGAGCTAAATTTAAAGTACAGCACAATCATCCTCTATCAGCAGTTTGAGAGACAAGCCTTGTTATGTTTAAAATTTGTATTAAAAAATCAAATTTGCTGTATAGAAGTTATAAGTAAATAAAATTATTTGATATTTTACAGGCTAAGATGTTAGATATTTATTGCCATATTTTAATAAATTGCATCGAAATGGGCATTTCAATGAGGACTGACATAGACTAACAATATGATGTAAAATCATAAAAGTGATAATTTGTATGAAAATGCAATATCGTTTGTTAAGTTCCACTTTAAGACAAAAAACTCGGCCAAACATATTGTTTTTCAGGTTGAATGTTCAAAGAATCGATAGAGATATTGCCCTGCCTCGGCGTCAGCGTCCCGAAGTATTACATATAAGCATGTGTGTAAGCTGGTTTGTTAGCTCACCTGTCACAAAGTGACAGGTTGAGCTTTTGTGATCGCGCAGCGTCCGTCGTCTGTGCGTCCGTCCGTCAGTGCGTCCGTGCATAAACTTTTACTTGTGACCATCCTAGAGGTCACATTTTTCAAGGGATCTTTATGAAAATTGGTCAGATAGTTTAACTTAATGATATCTAGGGTAAGTTGAAAACTGGGTAACGTGCGGTCAAAAACAAGGACAGTAGGTCTAAAAATAGAAAAACCTTGTGACCTCCGTAGAGGCCAAATATTTCTATTGATCTTCTTTAAAATTGGTCAGAATGTTCATCTTGATGACATCTAGATCAAGTTCAAAACTGGGTAACGTGCAATCAAAAACTAGGTCAGTAGGTCTAAAAATAGAAAAAACCTTGTGGCCTCTCTAGAGGCCATATTTTTCATGGATCTTCATGAAAATTGGTCAGAATGTTCAACTTGATGATATCTAGGTCAAATTCAAAACTGGGTCACGTGCGGTCAAAAACTAGGTCAGCAGGTCTAAACATAGAAAAAACTTGTGACCTCTCTAGAGGCCATATTTTTCAAGAGATCTTCATGAAAATTGGCGAGAATGTTCAACTTGATGATATCTAGGTCAAATTAAAAACTGGGTCACGTGCTTTTAAAATCTAGGTCATTAGGTCAAATAATAGAATAACGTTTTGACCTCTCTAGAGGCCATATTTTTCAATGGATCTTTATGAAAATTAGTCAGAATTTTTATCTTGATGATATCTAGGTCAAGTTCAAAACTGGGTCACATGAGCTCAAAAACTAGCTCACTATGTCAAATAATAGAACAAACGACGTCATACTCAGTTCAAAACTGGGTCATGTGGGGACAGGTGAGCGATTCAGGACCATCATGGTTCTCTCGTTTTTTGCTTGTTATGGGTCTAATGCCATTTTTAACAGTATTTCAGTTATGTAACGGCGGGCAGGTAACCTTATCAGTGTTCCTTGATTCTGTACCAGTACAAATCTGTTCTCCGAAAGTAACTGCCAACTTACCCTGATGTATCAGAGGTGGAGGACGAATGATTTCAGACACAATGTCTTTCTCAAATCGTCACGGAGAACATTCGCCTCGCTCAGGTCACAAACTCACGACCCCGAGATCCGTAGATCTACGCTTTCCCTATTGAGCTAAGCGGGCGGGCTTTGTAAGCTGGTATCTCTGTAACAATAAGATCGAATAAAATTGAAACTTCATACACTTTCTCATTTATGTTAAAAAATATGCATTTCACAACTTATTTTTTGCCTTCCTTTTTGTGAGTTAGCAATGCTTAATTATGTTTTTATTGAAATGGATTGAAACTTTATACATCTATTTAAAGTGATTTTCTAACATGGAACGCACAAGCTTCATGGTTTTGGATTACTGCTTCACAAAAGTTATACCCGTTCTTCGACTAGCCGATATATTGATTAAGTTTTTGTATATAAGCTGGTACCTCAGTATCTCAGTAACCACTACTGGTACTGGATTGATATTTCATATACTTGTTCACTGAGATGATCTGGCGTGCAATTCACCGATTCAATAACACTGTTAGGCTTCAGTGTATTTATATTTTCTGTTTCTTTTGGGATCATGGAGTCCATTCAATAGATATGTAATAGAGTTTCGCTTAAGCCGGTGCCAGGGTGTGTGAGAGGTGTTGCACATTTCATTACCTCTCATGTACAGACTCAATCAAACCGAGTCTGCTATTATTCTGGTTGGTTGCATTCTAAGCTTCCAAAGAATATTTTAAAAAAGATATCATTATTTATTTATCATTAAATTATGCCTTTTTCCACAAGGTTTACATCAGACATTTTTGCTTTAATATGCATTGTATTTCTTTTTATTTGAAAATTGACCAGAGGACGAATATTTTGTAATCAGCCTACAAAAAAATCAAGCACACGACCCTGTCACTTTTGTAAACTGAATTTCCTTCGGATATAATGGTGCCTTGAAAAATGGTTAAATTAAAGGACACTATTTGTTTCAAACTTTAAAAACATAGTTTATGTCCTGGGATAAAACCTCTTCTGGCCATGTGCCAGGCATAGAATTATGGTCTTGTTGTAGCAATATAGGCTAGCTATACAATTGCGAACTTGTAAAAAAGATAATTTAAGGTGACGTTGTAGAACAGGTCTTTCATGTTATTACAAAATGAATTCATTTGTAAATATCAAAGTTGTAAAGTTTTCATTCTAAATATCATTGCAAAACAAAAGCAGTCCAAATATATACAGTATGTAGCTTCACTCGTTAACCGTAACCAACGAAAGTTAAGATAAGTTAGATTGCCATACCTTGATCAAAGGCTTTAGCAGGGTGGTTAACAAAGCTTGAACATTGAACTCACTTTTGTAGCATACATGCACAATCTACTTTTGACTTTAGTAAGGTAAAAGTCATATTAACTCAATTTATAATTAAACCATATACTCTAGCTTACATACGTCGCCATATTTGGAAAACTATGTTTCTAAAATTATAAGCAGCAGCAACATGCACATGCAATGTTCACATGCATCAGCAACCACCTTCCTCGTCGTTAAAGTAATAATTGACCATTTTATATGTAAACTTCGACACATATTTATAAGATGTTATACAATTGCAATTTAATAATCTACCAAGGACGTTTACTCCAAAATGGTTTGATCGGATGTGTGAGGTTCTTGTAGCACTTACTGGTTACTATTTTTGACATTTGCCATGCATCAATAGATATTATATTTATATTATATTGCTTATTATTTGCTTATGTGAATGGGCCATATTATTATTTTTAGTAAGCTGACATGCTGATGTTGAAAATTTGTCTGTAAAAAGCCATCAAAAGAAAGGACGTCACTTGTTGCTCCTCCCAGTGCTTTTTGACGGCAGTTGGACGAACGCGAAAGTACTGTAACTTAAAACAATTTAGTTACAAGATTTAAATGTTTTGAAATATTTGTTGTAAGACATTCTCATTATTAACCCTTAATAATCAAAACAGGGAATCGTGGGTTTGTATTAACCATTAGAGGTATTATGATACAAAAATAACAAGGTCAAAAATACTTTAACAAAAAGCTCGCATCCGGTTTAAAATAAAGTAAACAAGATAATTCGCTTAACACTGTACATAGTGTGTATTACCATTACTACTTTGTCACGTAATCGCATGTTTATTAATGTTATCAAAACCAAAATTGTACAATGTCCCACTGTCTCAATTTTCAATGCACAAAAACAGAACTACGTACATATTAATCATTTTAACGACACAACTAGTAAAACTCAATTTGATTATACTGTTTTTGAAAACACCTCAATATTTGCATTACATATCTAGATGTAAAATACAAATGTATTAATAAAAGGCAATAGAACGTATTTAGTGGCGTTACGACGGTGAATCTAACCTCATAACTTTGTAATTTCTAAAAAAGTTCATGTGCACATATATCAATGGAAATATTTCACTTTATATTTCTTTGATCACACATTTGTCTTCAACATTAAAACTGCATTATTCAAAAAATATATATGCAGGAATTTGAATCTCTTTAGATTGATATCCCTTTCGTACATGTAACGTAATAAAACGTATTTACGTCTGATGACCCTTTCACGCCTCCGTAGAAACATTTATTAAATAAAATTCATTTTGAAAATATTTCTTAAATGTCTAGGTCTGCAGCTCTCAAATACGGAAATATCGTACATCCGAGACATAAACTGACCATTTATTACATCAAAAAGGACCTTTTGAGTGATTTGACGAAGTTCCAAAAGTCTCTATGCACCCTTGCTCCGTTACGGACCCCTGTGGGATATGTGTTTATTTCTAGTTCAAATATCTTATCGTAGATGGAAAGCTGACATGTCGTGCTAAAGCTCAGGTATTTTAGAAAATGCTGAAAATTGACTTCCCATTAGCAAAAAAAATATATAAATAAATAAAATAAAATAAAATAACTCCACGCGCATACATTTTGACAGGTTGATCCCTGACTATCGACCAATGCAAAAATGACTTTCGTTTTCAAGTTTAGCCTGACTGAGTGTCAACTTTCATTTTCTTTGCTTCCGGAATTAGCTGATGGTCGAGTGACGTCATTTTCTGTGTTGTCAAAAACATTATGCCTAGGCGAGATTGCATAAAAATGTGTCCGGTGTCCGAAGGATATCAACGTCTTAAAACACCAAGGTAATGTCTCGAAACAATAGACTATGCTGACAACATGTATAAGAAAATCTATTGAAAGTACAGAGCATAACCAAGCGTTAAAATATCAGACTAAGTTTAATTGAACTTTTTATGTGAGGTAATGGAACTTGCAATACCCATCTTGCCCCTGTTGCATCGGCTTAAGAGTAGTTCTGTAATATAGACAAATTGTGTGGACTCCATATTCCGACAGGACAAGAAAATATAGCAAGTTTGGAGTTTAATGGCCTTAGCATGGCATTTTAAAAGTGGTGATCATTAATACAGTCTTTAAGAGGATCCTTTGGAAGTTTAGAAAGCAACCAACCAAATCTTAGTTTGATTGTGAAAACATGACGAGAAACTGTAGCAACAATCCTGATACATTCTTAAGCAGAATGAAAAAACTAGTACAAATCAAAACAAGTTGTAGGACACAAAGATGAGAAAGGAAAATGTAATTCAGGGAAAGCATGTAAAATAGTGCAATAATTCGTATATACTTGTACAGGCAAATTATACATAACATGCAGCAACGCAAAGAAAGTAATATCACTAAATTAACATAGGAAAAACTACTAAGCACAAAATAAACAAGGCAACTCTATGAAGCTAAAGAATCCTTGAGTATTTGGATCTTTAACCGCTCTAGGTCTCCTTAAGTCCAATGAACTTGTTAAAATCAGTTATAGTCTTAAGCTCATTTTTGAGGTCATTTCTGACCTTGATGGCTTAAAAAAGGTTTTCTTACCATATGGTTTAGTTCTAACCCTTGTACACCAAGTGAATTAACATTCCTGAAAAAGCAATTTACTAAATTAACAAATATAAGTTCTTGAATATACTTAGGTAATATAGTTTGTATGCATTTAAGTACTCAAATAGCCATATGCCTTATCTGTGTATGTTATATGTAGGCAAATTAACGTTACTTCAAAAGTTTCATATGATGGCATGTAATTCTCAAGGGCTATTTCGTGTGCCATGTTTGTAATTTTTCCAGTTTATCGGTGTTTTGTTTAGCATAAAGTGTCAAACTATTAGGCAGAAATTAAAGAAAGAGCAGGCTAAACATTTGCAAATAAAATTAGTGTTTAGATCTCGCAAGAGTTTCTCCGGTACTTTTGTGAAAATTTTAATACATGTGCAATTAATTTTAAAAATGTGCTAATCATATTGCATGAACTGGTCTGCATGTGATTATTTTCAGACAAGCTGATCAAATTAGGTCTTTTATTTTCTAATGCAGCGTAGTTATATTTGGATCACTGCACAGATATAGACTGTTGCTTTATTAAGAGGACCAAAGAATGATCACTCTGAGATAGTCATTTATTCATAGTAACCCAGTCCCGAAGTTATTTCCAGAGTTTTACCCTTTGTTTTTGTCTGTAAAGTGTCTGCAGCTGTATAAGTTCATACATGTAGGCCCTGAGGTATACTACGATCATTGGACAACTCTGCGAGTATATAGACAACCAATAAATCAGAACTGCTCTAAGAAATTGATATTCTAAACAATTTTTAGTTTACCACGGTAAATCGTCGAGACTGACAACAACAAATCATTTTCATAGTATTTATATATGAATAGGATTTATCTGTGTCAGGTGTATGTAATAATATTACGTTGTATTTATCACTTTAAGTTTAAAGTTAATACCTGATTTATTCGTTTCGTTGATACCTAGAAATTCTCATTATTTCCACATTAAAGCTGTATTCTGAATCTCGTTTCTTGTAATTCGATGTCAATGTCTGTCAAAAAGTAAACAAAACAAAACTATATCAAGTTCAAAGCATAAATAAAAAATGTCAAACAAAACACACTTTAACGCACGTCTTATATTTAAGCATACATGTATATATATCTGTATCAATATTCTTAAAAATCTAGTCGCTATATGACCTATAATTATTCATATAAATAATTATTACATTACAAGTTATTCAACGATTTTCAACGTACTTTTGGTTTCGATGTGAACAATTTACTTCCTTTTCCCACCTGCCTACTTTCTGTTTAACAAAACTGATTTAACACTATATCGCTGTCGTTTTCCTGCGATTTGAACATACGATATTCATATCGGTTAAATTACCTATACGCTTGAAATTTATATTAAAGCATATTTACTTCAGTTATTTTCTTTAGTTAAACAGACGCTGTTGGTCTACATTTCTGAACTTATTTATTTTCTTGTTTAAAGAGTTAATCTCTGCATTATATGATTAACAACAAATATCGTATATATGAAAATAGATTTACTCAAGCCGCTCGCATACACTAAACTGACTCAACATCGCATGCGCAATATCAATGTATTACGTACGACATACAAAGCATCATGGGAAGGTTATCAAATACTGTTACATTTCTATAAATAGCAATGACATTCCTTCATGCAATGTTTACATGTAGTATCCGAAGACGGTAGATGGCTCACTGTTCAGTCGGAACTATAAAAATGCCAGCCCTTCACATATATTTGGAAACAAGACATTTTAGAAATACTGCAAAAAAAAAAATTAAAAAAAAATAAATTACTTAATTGAGTGCATGCATTATCATTTTATATATTATATACAACAAAGGTAAATGGAAATCCCGTTAACTAGTCGGAAATTTCCACTTCGTTCGTTGTTTTCCGTCTTTGGTTATTATTAGATGGGGTTGAGTTGTAAATATTCCATTAACATATCACGCGGAAACTACAATATAACATAACATGTGACATATTTTTAAAGAATAGATCCTGAATACCTGTGTATCAATGTTAAGGATTTTCAAAGAGATGTCAAAACATTTTCGGTGTAAAATGGAGTTTCTTAAAATAAAGCGTGTTCAATGGGTGTTCAATAAATACTCGGGAAAATGTTGTCGTTGCTTCATATATCACAAAAGAGTCACTGAAAAGTAATATTATATAGAATAGGGAATACTTCATTGATATGTGAAAATCATATATTTTGAACAAATAATAAGTTAATGCAACGTCATGTGACGTCTTCTGGGTCCAGTTGTGTATCTTCTTCTATATTGCATTCTCTGAAACATTCTCCGCCACTTACCTATTTTTTAAGCTTTCCCTATTTTTAATCAGCAGAATATTAGCCTGAAATATAAACGCCAATAACGTCAAGTTATTAAAATGTTTGGCAGGCTTATTGTGTTGAAAATCAGTATAAATGGAGACTTGAGACAACATTTTATGTTATGAATCAAAAATCAAGGATAGAGACATATGCTATGCTATGCGACATAGTATACCAATGAGATACCTTACAATAAAATGATTAACAGACAGATTAGAGAAGAAAGCAAATGTCAGTTGGGTTCTTGTAAAATCATGTCAATTTTGCCTCTGTGTCCAGGCGATCATACCGAAAAAGTTAAATGGATGGTGATAAGGAGATATAATTTGATTACATTTTATGCCTATTTTTATTTAGAAATATGTTATGACATAAATAGTACATGTAAACGGTACTTTGTTAATGCTTTATAGTTTGACTTCTATGCTGTGCACTACTTCTTTCGCTTTTTTTTCACATTGACCCATTGACCATGCTCTTAAAAGCTTTTAAGTCAATAAAGATTCATTCTCGTACTTCAGCGTTAATATCTGCTGAAATTAAGAAGTCAAAAACATTGAACATTAAAACATTAAAAAATAATTTCAAACAACATTTGTTCATGTTACAGTCCAGCGCTTAGAATATGTTCTTCCCGTTTTTACATAATTGAGCCGTGCCATGAGAAAACCAACATAATGGCTTTGCGACCAGCATGGATCCAGACCAGCCTGCGCATCCGCGCAGTCTGGTCAGGATCCATGCTGTTCGCTTTTAAAGCCTATTGCAATTGGTGAAACTGTTAGCGAACAGCATGGATCCTGACCAGACTGCGCGGATGCGAAGGCTGGTCTGGATCCATGCTGGTCGCAAAGCCACTATGTTGATTTTCCCATGGCACGGCTCATATAATGATGTCGTTTACTATTTTGTTGCTGTTTTTTAATTTCTTTAATTTCCATATATATGAGTGTCTGTCCGATGGATAAATGACAAACTTACACCTTACACCTTTTTTGATATACGTTTTATGAAATGTGTATTGTTGTTCTTGTTAACTGAAGGCCATACTGATTTGTTCACCTTTTAATTTTCATGTTATGTACACTTTATATGCTACCCTCATTAAATGGAGATTTGTTTTTTTATAATGTTATTTATTGTTGAAAAAGAAACCTGAAATCATTGTTGGAAATAATGTTGGAAATGTCCACGTATATTTAAAGACCTCTAAACAGGAAATGGAAATCCCAATGAAGTTTACACTTCAATTAGTTATAACGAAGACCGAAGACGGACCGGGAATACACTGCGTGGACTACCTTGATGATTCACTGATAAACAGTTGAAGTGGATAAGTTTTGCATAGAAGGTATTAGTAATACAAACTGGTAAAATATTTTATCAACGTGGTGTTATTAGTAATTAAATTAATCTATAATAGCATCATAGAAAAAGTTACTTTCTACTTATTTGAGCTTATATTCAAAACCATCGTTTCAAATGGTCAACAGTAAAGGCATTAAAAATTCAAAAGTAAAAAAGAAAAAGTAATCGCATGAAAGTTGCTATATATTAAGAATATAATAAAGTGCATATTTGAAGTTATAGATATCGCAATAGATCTATTACCAGAGAATTAGACGTTTCCTTAAATGTTCATAGAGAATTTTACTTTATCTTTAACCTTTAGCCTGCTGGCGGCAAGTGATTCTGCCTTTGCAACCAGTGCAGACCAAGATCAGCCTGTACGTCTGTGCAGTTTGATCATGGTCTGCACTGTTCACTATTAGGTCAGTAAATTTTCAGTGAACACTCTTTTGATAAACAAGTGATACTGCCCAGATTGAAAGATGGATAAATCCGTTTTAGAAGTATAGCAGGCTAAAGGTTAAAACGAGTTTCTGTATCTTTAAAACGTGTTTGTCTGTTAACAGCTAAAAAGAATTTATATAATTTTGATTTAAATCCATTTACTCACACTAAAGCTGTGAGTAAATCAATTATTCTCTAATCTCAATTATCAGAACAAAAAACAGATTCAGTATAGGTTTAGACTATGTATTTTGACAGCAAATATCTTAACATTTTTCGCGGAGTAAATACAACATTTCTATAGTGTGGATTTCCTCTTGTTGTACCCATCAGGCTTTGGCATGGATTGTAAGCTTGATTCTTTAAGATATTCTGAAACGAAACTAACACATACTTTTAATAATCGTACAAACGTGTTACTCAAAACTAAAATACTCAGCTTTCCGAAACCATTATTTAAAGTTATGATTCTAAATGTATATTATTCATGTTTTTGAATCCAAATGATAGTGTAATTAATTATTCTAAAGTCGGATCACAATAATTCTTATTTTATAAAGCGATAAAGCTATAACTCTGATATATCCATGGTCCATTAAATAGTTTAGTTCAGCTTGAAATAAGGGAGGGTGGGTGGGTCCTGATGTGTATTGCTGTCAAAATTCTAGCCTCAAGTGACGACTACACCTGTGTAACGCTTAAATACCCCCGAATTACCACGAAAACCCCGTTCTAAATTCCCGCCAAACAAAATCAATAAATTACCGTACAGCCTGATAATTTCGAAACGAGAATAATTTCACTTACTCACACTAAAGCTGTGAGTAAATCAATTATTCTCTAATCTCAATTATCAGAACAAAAAACAGATTCAGTATAGGTTTAGACTATGTATTTTGACAGCAAATATCAAGTTCAACAAAGAGGGAAAAATTACCAAGAAATACCAAATAACATACGATACCATCTTAACATCTGGTGCTAATTTGAAGACTTGTAACTATAACATTCTTAACCTCAACTGCAGTTATTGTGCCCTCCTGTGCATCCAGCATCCAATCCAGGTTCGTACTATTTTATATCAAATCTGCCCATTCAGTTCTAAAATATTCAAATGTCATTCAGTATGATGTCATCAGAAAGTACGAGTGTAATAAAATAATCATCAGTATATTCTGAAAGCTATAAAGAAAGCATTACTTTCATACTTATTTTACTATCGAAACAAATGTATTCTTATTGTTGTATCATGATACTTCTATTATTCGTACGAACAATATATCTGAAGAGAAATTAATAATTAGATATTTTAGTCTAAAACAGTTCAGTGAAAGCAAAAAGAAGCTAACTAACTGTGTACTAAACAGTCTAAGTAAAATATAGAAATATATGGATGAATAGAAGCAAAATTGTAAGACAACCGATTCAGGTATAATTTTCTCGCCACAAACAAGAAGTTAACAATACTTATCTCAAACAGTCAGCAGTGGACATGACATCACACCATAACCAAGCTACAATCACTATTCTATCGACAACATCAGATCCATGCATCTCCAAAACCATCTTGTCAACTGGACATGTCATCAATTTGTTTTTTCCATATAACACAGCCTGGGCACATAACCAGATGGCTATCACCCGTGTGTTCCACATAATGCAGCCTGGGCACATAACCAGATGGCTATCACCCGTGCGAACCAACTAATACAACCTGGGCACATAACCCAAAAGTTATCACCCGTGTATTAAACATAACGCAGCCTGGGCACATTACCATAAGGAAATCACCCGTGCGTAAAACATAACGCAGCCTGGGCACATAACTCGAAGGATATCACCCGTGCGCACAACAAGTTTTAATACAACGCAGCCTGGGCACATAACTCGAAGGATATCACCCGTGCGTACAACAAGTTTTAATATAAACGCAGCCTGGGCACATAACTCCGAAAGATATCACCCGTGCGTTCCACATAGAGCAACCTGGGCACATAACATGAGGATATCACCCGTGCGTACAACATAATGTAAACTGGGCACATAACTCCGAAGGATATCATCCGTACGTTCCACATAAAGCAACCTGTTCCGCATTAAGTGACCGATGAACATAACACTTCATTTCCCCTTTGTATTCTACATTAAGGGAAGTATGTACCAAACATCTCATTATCACCGTGTATTCTGCATAAAAAACCTGTGAACGTTAGATATTGCCCTGTATTCTGCATAAAATGACCTGTGAACATAATACTATCACCTTGTATTCTACATAAAGTGACCTGTAAACATAATATTGTGTTTCCACACTGTATTCTATATAAAGTATAGTGACCTGTGAACATAACATTACACTATCACTCTGTATCCTGCATAAACTGACCTCTCATATAAGACTGCAATATCGCCTTGTATTCTGCAAACAGCGACCTGTGTACATAACACTTCATTATCTCCCTGTAGTATGCATAAGTGACCTGAGAAATTAAAAGTTATCACATTGTATGCGCATAAAGTGACCAATAAATTATCACCAATGTATTATGTTTGATGGTAAACCACTTTAAATCATTCAAATGCAATGAAGGTTTTACTATGCCACATAATTGTGTCCTGTTTGAATAAAACTAATTTCTTAAACTTGAATCTCATTTTAATAATTCAAACAGTAAATGACAACAAAATAGTTCTTGATAAACAAGCATAAGTATAATAATAAACCACATATACAGCATGTGTAATTATATTAACGTTCCAAAACTGTCTCTATTCATATTCGGAAATACTGTGCAGAGAAGAATCTGCGCTGATAGTACGTCACACAACTATATCACATAGTTCATTAGACAGAACTTAAAACATATTGCATTAATAAATAATAAATATAATGCTGTAATCTATCATATTAATAATGCAAAAACGAGTATTTGAAAAAGATTTGTATACAAGATCAATAAAAATACTTCAACGTTATATTTTCAAATACTGAAATATACATGTAAGTAAATTATAAATCTAAATTTGAAGAGACTGACAAACGATCCGGTAAAGAGTCTTTAACATATCCGTCTCTAGCAGAGACAGATTTCCACCTGCCATGCCGTTGCCAAAGTCTTTCACATGTTTTATTGTTAGCGCTTACTGATGCTGCACCGAATCTGAATGAGTGTAAACCATAAGAGCCAGGATTCAGACCTAATATTTCAAGTTTAGACTTGAACAAATCATTTACTCCAGTATAGGAGAGAGGTTTATCTTTCTTCCTTAAAACGTACTTTTTTGACTGTTTACAGTATTGAACCGATCTAAAAACATACTCTGACGACTTTGAATTTATGCCAGCTTCAGACAAGTATCTTTCGAGTAAACGAACTGGACAGGAAAATGTACCTGTCCGGGCAATTACAACAGTATTGCCGTCTCTTAAGACATCCGTTTTAGATTTTGAAACAAATATTTGACAGTACGTGTCAAAAAATGTAATGTCAGATCTCCTTAAATTTAGAACTTCACTGATCCTAAAAAATCCAGCATACATAAGAACAAACAAAGATACAATTCTTAAATCTGCCAACGAACTGCTCTCAGAGGCAAAACGTAAAATAAGCGTTTTAATTATATCTGAAGTCATTGGTTCTTTCTTATGAACTGGTCTTGAAACCTTTCTGATACAACCGGACAAAGATAATTTCAGCCAGTCATCTTTACAAGGATTGTCCACATGAGAAATTATATGAGCCCAGTTTATAGCGTAAAAAATATTGTTCAGTTTGGATTTTCCGCAAGCACTTTCCGCTTGAATAACTGATATTAAATATAATGCTACTGTCACTGGCGTAGCTGGTAAGTGATTTAAACTCATTTCGTCGCACCACTTTGCAAATTTATTGTAATATGATAAATAGTTACGTGTAGTAGATTGTTCTTTTCCGCTTGAAACAGTACTTTTTACTTCTGAGAACAATTCCTCGGGCTGGTCCGAAATCAAAAAACAATGATTTTTAACATCTGTCCATCTCTGAGTACTATAGAGGCCATGATGGTCGCAATGCAAGCTTTCACTTCTTGGATTGTTCTGCCACAGTTGTTGCTGAACCGGAAGTTGGTGCTGGCGTGGAGCCCATGGATCCTGATTGGGAAATGTCTGTTGCGCAGCCGGAAGCGAAATGTCCTCCCAATCCGCATTTGAAGCAGACGACTTCTCCTCTCTGAACGAATCTTCCCGCCATTGGAGTTCTGGCGCCGTTGTTTTTACCACGAAAGCTGCGAAAAGACTGATCAGCATGATTAATATTTGAAGGACTTTCAGACTTTTTAGATTTTTCAATTTTGTTTTTTGCTCTCTCTTCAGCCCTACGAATTCTCTTGTCATCATCGGAGTCGCTGGCCATATCATACAATTCATATTCTTGGATGGTTGCCCAACCAGTGGGCGAATTGTCAGCGATTCTGATCAATTTATTTCTGTGCTTAATTTTGTCAGAAGCTTCTTCAATAAACTCATAGGCCTTTTTTGCCTCTCTAAGCTCAACTGCCTTTTTAATAGAAGCCAACAAGTCAAGAATCTCTGAGTTAAACGAAAATTGTTTCCTGTTTGACAAGTTTTTTAAAGTAATTGAATTATCAGTTCTAACCTTCTTTCTCGTGTTTTCTGCTATCCACTCAGAATCTGCTGTCAAATCCCTCTTGAGCTGTGAAAATTTGCTGTCGAAAAGCTGCTCTAAATCTGAAACAACCTGTTTCCTCAGTTCAACACTCGATTCATCTGTCATCCTGATGTGTATTGCTGTCAAAATTCTAGCCTCAAGTGACGACTACACCTGTGTAACGCTTAAATACCCCCGAATTACCACGAAAACCCCGTTCTAAATTCCCGCCAAACAAAATCAATAAATTACCGTACAGCCTGATAATTTCGAAACGAGAATAATTTCACGTTATCTAATCATTTATTAGAAACTCTTTGAACGAGTTCTACTTTGTCGTCGTGTTAAAGACATTTTACTTATCTCAAAGAGTTAAATATTATTTGGAATACACGAAGTTGTGTAAGGGTGAATAAGTTGCCGATATTTGTTTCTTAACAGATGAAGTAAATTTATTTTTTAAAAAGGTGTACAGTAAATCAGGAAAACTGAAAAAATCTTCCAGCAATATACGCGTAGTAGAAAATGTTTCAAACTCCAATATGGATATTCTATCTTATTTTAGGATTCAGTTATCTTTAAAACACCAAAAGGGATGATGTAAATGCCAAAACCTAAGTAGGCTAAGTATGATAAAAATGTTCGACTTAAGAAAGAGAATGTTGTTATTGTCATTGATATCTTACTAAAATCAAGCGTTTATTTACATTTATACATTACTTAAAACATAAATATTATATCACTGTATATGCTATATTATTTTTTGATAATATGGTTTAAATTTCTATTACAAAATGTCAAATTTTTACGTTTCGTATGTGTGTGTTGATTTTGCTAATTCTTATATATATTTGTAAACAATTTTAGATCACTAGCGTAAGGAATTCTCACTATATTAAAAAGTAGGATCCATTTTGATTGCGTACCAATTTAAAAGAAAATGGCATATTCAGTTTAACTTTTTTAGATATGATCAATAGAGTAAACATTGAAAAAAAAAATACAAAAAAAAAATTCAAAAGAAGTAATTCACAGATTTTTTACGCTTTAAATATTGACTTATAACTTTTACTCACTCAGCATTTGAAAATAAATTGGAAAGGATAAATATATAATTCATTGTTAAAATTTCAAAATGCGTTATTCCCTGCATAGGAAGCAAAAATTTAAATGTTGGACAAGCAATGCATTTTCGAAACATTTTTGATGGATATGCAAAATTAAATTAGATTAAATTGAAGATGATTTAGAACAAAGAAACAGTTGCAAAAATAATAATGCAGTACAAATAAGATTGGTAGCATAAATTTTTTACTAAGTACGACACCGAGACAGTTTTTCTTACAGATCAGTAAACATTGAGTTCTGACTAGGGTTGGGAAATATATTTGTTTCCTGGTTGTTTATATTGATTAATGAATGACATTTTAGCATATTGTGAATACGCTTTGTGTTACTGATATACATTTTATAAATCCCGCACGATACCTCAAACGATAACATGTTTGATAATTATGATTGTTTTTCTTCAGTAAAACGTTTCAATACAGAAAACATTTTTGTATAACATTACAGTATGCTTAACTTTTATTATAAACAACATTTTTTTAGTTCAACGATGCATGAGAACCATAACAATTAAACAATAATATAAACATGTTGTCGTTTAAATTATCGTGTTTAGCGACTGCTTTTGTTTTGATATTCATTTAACATAATCAAAAGAAGTACTTTAAGATAACTTATTATTTGATCTAACTGTGTTTGACCAGTTTTATTTCAGCATTTAACAAGTATACTTTTAAATTTTATGAAGGTATGTATTACAACTATATCATAAGCTATATGCAACCAATTTTAAGTTAAAAATTAAAAATGTTATACCGTCTACGTTTTCAAAGAATTACATTTCAAAGCAGTCATTGTATGAGTTTTCATCTCTGGTTTCAATTTCTTATTAATCTGTAAAAAAAATAAAACTTTCGCTTACTGTGAAATTATTTGATATCATGATCACGAAATTTCGTGGTCCTTCAAAAACGGCTGTGTCGCGGTGATATGAATTCGTGGACTTCATGTTTTGGACATACAATAAATAAATGGGAGTTTTAGTTGTTTGTTGGGATTAAATATCAAAGGCTTATAATGCTTATATTTAAACTGTGGCTGCCACATTTTCCGTTATGAACATAAAATGCATTAATTTCTTGTTAAATCTTATTTCTGATAATTAATTTCTTTAACCTTTGTCAAATACTTGAATATTGCTGAAAATAATAGAATATTTTATTGAATCTATTGTTTTTATAACCTCCCTTTAAGGCTCTAACTTTAACAGTTCATGTGCAATATTAAAAGTAGTGCTTTTTAACTATAACATATCTGTTTGGAAAGCTGTTTTATCTGTTTTTAAGATTAAAATTAAAGCATAATGGACCTTTAAAGACTGACTCAACTACGATACTCCCCACGTAGATTGATGATTACCAGTATACGTTCTTGCAGCGAACAGTTAGAATAATGTGTTAAAAGTGAAAAAAAAGCATAGTGGTCTCTAATGGGGGATGGTGATGAACTCACGACCTGGAAAGATGGAAAACGTAGATGTTTTGTTTTTAATTAAGTGTGTGTTAATCAAAAGTTGCTCATCTTTTGATCCAATCCTGACCATATTTTAACGAATTAATAGCAGAGCTACCGGCGCTTTTTTGTTGTTGTTTTTATGAGTTTTGAAAGCATTGTAAAAAATAAAGTCATTCATGTGAAATTTAACAAGTGTTTTGTTAGTGATGTCAGGTTCCAATGTACTGTCTGTAGATAAAACTTATTTTTTTAAAAAGGTTTTGGGAACAAAAGTATATAGGCATTGAACTGTGAAAAGCACATAATGCTCTTCTCCCTGTGACACATTCTTCCTTCTAAAAAGAACCGTAACTTTCTTTAGTTCGTATATAGCATATTTGTAGAGTTTTCGCATGTCAAGATTTAATCTTAATGCATTCTAAGACATTCATTCAGAAATCATGAATTATCATCAATTCTTAAAAGTTTAATAGATCTTAAAGAACATAAACTTCTTAAAACGGATCCATAATTCCAGATAATTCCAGCAGCACTCCTTTAATTTTCAAGGGGCACTGGCGATTTTTCAAGGGAGCTCTGCCTACTAGGTAGCACCTAAGTTCATATTATTTACTAAGTTATGAAACAAATTGTGAGTAGAAGTTTTATTGACAGTTAATTTCGTTATTGCAAATTCCAAACGAGACTTAAAAAGAAAGCCTAAAGTGATAAACGAAAAAAAACAAAAAAACAAAACAAACAAATGTATATTTAATAAATAATTGCAATACATACACTGTACATACAAATAGCACAGCGAGCGTTACTACGTGTGTATGTAAAGTGTCAGGTATTTCCGATAAAGTTTACGTCTGCGCTAGCGAACACAGTTTTGTTTTGGTTTTTCCGTGCTATTTTCCGGCTTGTTTTGCAAAACTCCAAAGGGATATTTAATCTTTTCTGCCATTATTTTGTTTCCGGTGAACTTATAAAATATATAAAGTGTTGATAAAAACCATTTGCATGAACATAATTATATTTTGTAAAGACACAATTCACATGCATGTCGTTGATGTAATTTGCCCTCACTTCCGTATCCGCCAAATGGCTACTGAGCCTATTAGTCTCAATGAGTTGCATCTAACAGTGTCGAAAAGAGTACCTTAGGGAATTATCTAACCTTTTGTTTCTAAGGCTTTTTTCGACCCGTTTTACCTCATTCAAAAAACAATAATGACATACACACAAAAAATAATAAAATGTGTTTGCCCTAAGAAAATTTAGTGGGAAGTCCACTGCATACGGAAAAGCCGGAGTAAGCAGGTTAGCTGTTCATTGGCTGGATTTAAGTTTTATCTTTTGACAGCAATAAAGTTAACATACTTTCCAAATGATATAAGACTGGATACGTAGGACGTCTTACTTAGTCTTAGTATGTTTTCGTCTTTAGGAAACACTAAAGGAATTTAAAAATTCCTTTGCCATAATCGGTAATTGAATCATGATTAAAATTTTGCAATCCATAGGATATACACACGGACATGAAGACGAAAAAATAGCCTTACCATTTAAAAAAGAGCGATTGGTAAAGTGCATTAAATTATTGTAGGACAATTGAAGTGTTATATAGGTAAAAAGGAATGAAAGGGACTTTAATAAAAAAAAAACAATAATGTTCAAAGTTGATGCCAGTTTTATTTTTGTGTTTGTTGAGGATATATAAGTAAACGAAACATTGAATTAATTAATCAATTAATTAATTTGTTTCAATATTATACCTTTTATGATTATTGTCTTACTTTATATATTTATTCAATGTCTAAAATATTTATTTTCAATATTTTTTTCAATGTTTTTTATATATCTTTTCTATCTTTTGAAACATTTATTATTAATAAAACTTACAAATACCCGCAATGCGACAAAATGTATACTTAATGTTTTCAAATTATTTATTCAGTCCTACAAAATATTTATTGCAAAATAAAAATATTTGTTCAAAAAAGCAAAAATATTTATTGTATTTCACAAAATATTACACAAAACACAAAAAAATGTCAACAAAAAAGAAATTTACCCAGAATTCTTTTAAACAAATATTTTTAAGCAGACACAATAAATATTTACGTTTTACACAAAATTATTATTGTTGCATCGAACAAAAATGTTGTAGGATTGAATAAAAATATTAAATTTTGGATAAATATTTTGTGATATGCAATAAATATTTTTGTTTTATTAAGCAAACAATGTTTTTGCAATATTGTAATATTTTAATACATTGAATAAATATAGAAAGATAGACAATGATTATAGAAGATACAAATGTATATTATTGAAACAAATTATATGCCTTAGTAGATTGATAAGAATAAATATATGTAACACAAAAGTATTTCATGAGATAAAATTTATTTTCAATATTTTATTTCCTTTCCGTCTTTTGGAATGAATTTATAACTGAGCGTCGTACATAAATGAATAAATAAATAAATAAATAAATAAATAAATAAACAATACTTAGAAATACGCAAAAATATATAAATGTACTTTTAAAAGATATAACAAGTTATTAAGCATATGCCAATGTGACTGAAAATGAATAAAAGAAAACAAATAAAAACCGAAAAGGCATTTAAATATTAAACAAGGTATCAATTTCCTGAAATGATATGAAATGAAAAGTGCTTACCCAAACTTATTTACTTGTGTGATAAACTTGTAGTTTTCATTTAATTTCCAATTTCATTGTTATCTTCAATATATGTATTTTTCATTAAAATTTTTGTTAATTCAAAGTGACGTATATAATAACGGCATTAACATTTGAGGCTTTAATTATAATAGTTAAATGTGTCAATTTTCAATAAAAACGTAATATATGTATTTCAGTTTATACAGTGCAGACTATATTGATTTGTTTGACAGACTGAAGAAATCAGACATCCTTTGAGAGAAAACTTTTTTGCACAATTTGACAAACATATTAAATCGTAATAAAATGCTGGAAAACACAGCTAGCTCACCTAAATATGATGTGTTTATTGTGCATAGTTCGGAGGACGCAGCAAAAGCTCGCATTTTCAATCAGGCACTTAACGACATGGGGTTAGTTGCATTTGACAATATAAATGAAGGCCCAGCCTTCGTTATAGGGAGACCAGTGTTTGACAATATCATACATGCTGTAAAGCATTCAAAACTTGTTCTTATTCTTATTACAAAACATGCCATAAGCTCTCATTGGGTGACTTTGGAAACTCTCGTTGCACTGGAAAAGTCGGATCGCGAGAATGTTCTGTGTGTCCGTCTAGTTTTTGAAGGAGTTTCTGAAATGGAAAGGCAAAATTTCAAGAGAGGAATTTTGACTTCGATACCAGATATCATAGTGGACTTCAACAAAGACAAATGGAAGGACGAGTTTGTCGCCATAATTAAAGGTAATTCTGAAAGAGCCACTTACTTGTGAATTAAGCTTGTCTTTAATATCATAAGCTTATTTGGCTAAAAAACTCAGGTAACGAAAATTGGCTGAATTAAACATTTTTATTTAGATACAAATTTAGCAATCTGATATAAATATATTGAAACTTTATTGTTTTTTTTATACGAAATCATCATAAAATGGATAAATAAAGATTATACATTTTCTGAAATGTTTTGAAAAGAAATAAAATTATAAACTTTGGAAAGAAGTTTTGATTACAATAGTGATATATATATTTATTCATGAAAAACAACAAGATCAGTAACATCAATAACGATGCTAAAGATATAGATGATAAAATTAATTACCTTACATTATTTTTCTTAGAAAACATACCAGTGCAGAAATTACTACCAGCGGGAAATGTCGCTCATGGACTTGTGTTCAACTATTTCATAGGTTATTTAGCCTACGTTCTTCCAGGTAGAACTTCGTTTTTTTCCACGTCTGTACTGTTTCAAGGACACTACCTCTTTTGTTCATCGAATGTATGCTTCAATTTACATATACGTATTTAGAAAAGTTGCAACGTCTAGGAGAAAATTGTGATAAGTTCTATATTAACAACACCATTTTGCACACCTTGGTATTTTTGGTATGAATTATATAGTGGGACAAATTTATTCTGTTTTATTTATTATATATAGCAATTTTTCATCAATATTTGACTTTTGTTAAACCTTTTAACAATCCGACAGTGTCGTGCTTCGGAAAAATGCATAATGATTGTGCAAAATTATGCATATTTACATAGAAGTCATTATGATATTTTCAAGTGCAATATTTCGTCCTAATGATCATTGTCTGTAAATTTTACCTATCTGTTTGTTTCGTGTATGTTTATACATCCACATATGCATTGCCTCTTAGCAGCTTTGTTCTTCGAAAGGGGCTTTTCTTACAGTAAATTCATCCTTGATATTTGCACTAAAAATGAAGGCCACATTTTATCTGTCTGATAAATTAATTGGTGGACTGCATATATGAAAAGAGAGACATTAGACCCTTTAAAAACAAACAAGGACAAACTCTGTTTAGATTCAATTTCTACATTTAGTAATGAGATCTGGGAATTTTTTTTAAGTAACTTTAAAATAAATAGATTTTGTTTAAAAAATATTTATTTTGTAAATGACATACCAAACCAGTATATGTGACAAATACAGTTAGGATGAGAAGTTACTTTGTAATTTATTTGATTCATTTTCTTAGAACATTTCTTGTACTGAAATAAGACTATTATTTTTATGACAGATTGCAAAAAGTGCACGTTTGAATGAATAACAATCCTAGAATTGTAAGACGTACATGAAAGAAGAGAAGTTAAGAAAAACTAAATAAACTGATAACTATGAATACTATTTCAGCAATGTCAAAGACCGTTGAAAAGATTGAATATTTCACACCTGATAAATTCTCCAAGAAGTTTTTCGTTGTTATGCCTGAATCTTGTGAAGTAAAACCACTAGAAGGAAAGTACAAAAACTTCCTTATAGAAAAGATGGAAGGTTCATTAGAAATGGATGTCACACACGGTGACAAACAACGAAAATATACTCTGACCGTTTACAAAATAACGAAAGAAAATGAGGTAAAAACATAATGTTGGAGCAGTACCTCAATAAATGTATAAAAATCAAGATAACGAGTGAAATAATAGACACACACAAAATGGGGGTATCATGTTTACAAGATACTTGACGTGAAGAATTAAAGCCTGTTTCACATTTAATTTAAAATTGTTACCGTTTGCTTGAATGAGCCATGTATTTTTCAAGGATGTTTATAAATCAGAAAATGTTTAAAGTTGTTTTTGGTGCTCCGGGCTTACGAAAAATATACCCTTACCTATTATCTTTTGTTGTTACATGTTGTTTGATTTGTTTTTCTCGATATCTAGTTTGAAACAGAGCTTTTGGTTTCTTCCGCAGTTCTACTATTTTTGTGCGGATTGTCCTTTCATCATTGCGACAATGTTAAAAATGAAGGAGATGGGTTTTGCCGATATCGATGTTCACTTCCAAGGTGTCAGGTTCTATATGACCCTAAAAGAACTTGTCGAACATCGAAGCAACCCGGATTACAAAGACACAACAAACTTTATCATGTTCGACGGTAAGTTTATGTATTGTGATCACTTTAACTTTATTGCCCTTAATTAATCTATATAAAGTTCGGTTCATTATTACAGAAGGTTTTTTACTCATTCTCCTGTCACTGCAATATGATTTGTAAATGCTTTTTTTGTGTTGTTTTTTTTTAAATATAAATGGAGTCCTCAATCATTTACGTTTCATATTATATCTATTTTGATAGCTTTTCCATTGATTTTAGCACAGTCAGATGATAAGCGATAAATAGCCATAACGACTCGAGGGCGGAGTCAAATGTGACGTCACACAGGATTTAAGACCGTTACTTTTGAACAAAATACCAGCCGCAAGCAAACATTTGAAACCCTTTTAACATGTAAGCTTCCAGTTGCATGATTCACTGACAAACAATTTACAATTTCGCCTTTGGGTTAGGCAGATACGAGTGCTACTCTCTCGGTCACAATTAACTTTTCCAGTTCAATAAATACTCATATTTAATTTACGTACATACAATAGTTTTATTGTATTATGTTGTCATGTTTTCAGGTTCTGCACAATCTTCAAGTCCAGCACTAGAAATCTGGCAATCATTGAAGAAAGAGTTTTCTACGAACGAAGATCATGTAAGTTTATGGACTGGAGCTAAATAAATTGGTCAGCTGCATACGGTTTTAATGTTAAACACTATTTGCCATATGATAAGAGAATATGTTGTTGGAATTTTTTTTCAAGTTGCAAATAAAGAGATTAAACCAGGGTGATAAAATCGGTTAAGCAACAAAAAAATTAGTTTAGCTGATGAACAGTTTTAGTGTTTTAGGCAACTACAAGTAAAGAACTAGCCGGAGCGAGACACACAACACCAAGGTGAAGTATGGGTCCTTTTGAAGATTATACTAGGTAAAATAGAGTGTGAAAGTATGGTCAATTTTCACTCATAGAGTATTTTCATACACACATTTTGGCAAGGTATCTTATAGAAAGTGCTGTGGAATTGGTCTTTCAAAGATTAACTTATCTTAAAGTCTTTTTTTTTTATTTTGAAGGTGTAACAGATTGAACTGTTATAATTCTAAACGGAAATGCGTGTGTTATCTGTAAGAATGTTAAATAATACGAGATCTCTTTCTATTTTTAATATGTTGTTATCTGTTGTTTTCTAAATGTTTGAAAACGATTGTACAGGTTCGGTGCATCTTAAAAATAGAGGTGGCGGTCCAGTTTTGCTGTGACCCTTTGCAAAGTTCAAGGTTGTTCAAAGAAACTATATACATTTGTACAACTTTCGTTCGTTTAAATCTTTATGTAAAATATAATTTAAAACTCATTTAACCATAGAAAATGTAAACCTTATTATTATTTTTTGTTTGGTAGGTTTAAACATATCCTTACAACACTTGATCAAAATTTTCAAAATGCGTTATTTTGCCCAACAGGCCCGAGTAATTGAAATATAATGCACACAAGCGTTCTATAAAGCTCTCTGATTTCCAATTTTTAGGAAAACGTACGTACAAAGATGTGTTTGTCAATTCTTTTTGTATTGTTTCAGGAGACAACTGTTGTTACCAGAAACGGTGTCGCCGTCGAAAGTGTAAGTAAAACGTTTCTACTTCAACTGGATATCAGTTATAATATCAATTTTTTGAGGTTGTAAAACCTATAATGATATCAGTGATCTTAGACTGAATAACTACCATAATATCAGTCATATCTCAGAGGCTGTAAAACCTATTTACTACCAAATCTTTTATTCTACATGTACTCCAAAGAGAAAAGAAAAGCTTCCAAGTGATAATTTTTTTCCACATCCGTATATATTCTGCAACTAATACCAATACATAAAATTATCCGACATAATTATTTTTACAGTATCCGAGCCTCACAGTGTCGGTAATCAACTCTACTGATGGTGATATTGTGGCGGAAGAGGTAATTCAATTTCTTACCATGCACGGAATGAATTTCACAAGTGGTGGCGCTGCAAAGAAATCGTCGGATACTGATGATATATGTATCAGATGGAAGATTTTTATACTTACTGATACTTCAACAAAAGACAAGGTTATGGAACTCGAGTTTAATGCAGCCCTATCTGAGAGTATCTCTAAAAATCAAATTCAGGTTGGTTGCTGTGTTTTATCTCTAATGTACATTAATACTTAGAAATTTCTTTTCAAAATGTATTCTTATTATTAAACTCGGATAGGCACTCATAAAAAGAATTATATTTATCAGCTGATATATAGTATACTAGTAAAATCTGTAAAAAGATCATTCAGAAGCATAAAATGCAACCAAGCAGAATAATAGCAGACTCGGTTTGATTTAGTATGTTCGTGAGAGGTAATGAAATGTGCAACACCTCTCACACACCCTAGCAGCGGCTTAAGCGGAATTCTATTTTACATCTAATGAATGGACTCCATGATCCCAAAGGACCAGAAATATTATAACACTTTGACTGAAAAAGAATGGAGTTTGGACTTTCGCTAAAAATACAAGTTATCAAATTCTAACATACTTCAAAAAATAGTGAAATACATATTTAGAAAAAAAGTTTCATTTTTCAGGTAATCCCTATACTTGTGAAGGGCGTAGACATTGAAACTATTCCTTATGGATTCAAATGGACAACGGTTTTAAAGCAAGAGGATCCCTTGTACCTGGAGAAGATGTGGAAAACATTACATGGTAATCCTTCCTTACTTACATGTATATACATTATATTTTTAAAATTAGAAGACACAACAGGAAATTAAAAAAAAATCCAGAATATTACAAATAATAGCAATAATGCTGACAAAATGTTTCTTTAATTTCCCCTGACAAAATACATGTACAGATATACATGTATATTTGTGCATGACAGATAGAAAGATGAAGATAGTATGGATAAGATTATGTAATTTTAAGGTTAAACTTCATCGAAGCTATCGATGACTTGAAACGGAACCATATTAAGAAATAAAGTAATAAAGTAAAATTGTACATCAAATATTTGAAACGTTTTAGTGTTCAAAGTATTTGAAACATCAAATAGCAAGCTATTAAGATGCTTGTTTCTAAGATATGGAGATTTCCACTTGATAATACTGATTTTTGTTTTCTTGTTGTAGAAGACAGACATATGGAGGAACTCCAACATGCAGGATCTTTGTTTGAGGGTCTAGCATATTCTTACATGTTAAACTATATGTCTTTCAACCTCGTCGGTAAAACTGGTGATGGCAGAGGTATTATTTTGTAATAGTTTCCACAATCTACCTATGATTGTCATAGTTTAAATACTAATTAACATTGAACAATAATTATAAGAATACACTTACAACTGTCTTTTGAAAACCTGCAGCATTAGCAAGAAAATTATATTGTCAACGACTTAAGTCTATGTCTATCTTGAAATGATAGACCATCGCGGTTATTTTCATTTACAGACTTCACAGAGAGATTTGTAGATGCAGTAAAAAAGTACAAAGTCAACTGCAAGATTGTTCCGAAGGTTTATGTTATCGTACCCTCATCCTGCGAGTTCCCTCCACCAGGGACGCAGTTCGAAAAAGAAGAACATCTTGGGCCTGTGGAACCAATAGTTCAGGGGTTCCGAAAATACTTTCTGCAACTGTATGTATTGACTATTTCAAGGCCTGGCAAATGGAAGGATGTAGTAAGTTAAATTTGTTCTTTACTGATTAGTTTCTTTACGTTTTTTCGTTATCGGAATTAAAAGCATGATATATGTAAATAACGGTTTGGGCTCCATTTAGAAAAAAAAAAACGCACAAAAATTTTAATGATGAATGCTGATTGAGCCTACCCTAATACATAATAGGAAAAAGTAGAACATCATTGTAATGTGACTACACATGTAAACGTAGCTTTATGAAAATTACAGAAAGTCTGTTACGCCCGAGAATATGCCACACCTGCAATTGCCCTGCGCGATATGACAAGGTTACCATTTGCGGGACTTAGCGTGAAGGATATGAAGAAACAAGCAAAACAATTTGCAGACTTTTCTAATGAAATAACGCAACACGATATCTTCAATAGAGAAATTGGAGATGTAAAAGATAAATGTTCCATTTTGTATTTTGAAGGTTTGTATATGTTTGAATACAAATTAGATCATAAAAAGATATTCAATGTGGCTTAAATAATCTGTACAGAATGTTAATATAGATAAATAAATTCTTGTAAATACAATATAGGAACAGAAAATTCCTGTAACGCTAGGAAACGGCAGTTATTATACGCTGAAGTTGCATTTTACATGGCCTGATCGATTCAGCACTGGGAAGTGCTTTGATAATCCCATTTCTGGAATGCCTTCCCGATTCTGCTAGATATTTCAAAAAGAGGGAAGATCAAATGGCTACAAGTCAAGTTATATGCCACATGCTGAGATGGAGAAAATAATCAAAACAAACCCTTTATATATATAAAAAAACATAAAAAATCCAAACTTTTGAAAACGGTAGATAATGAATTTGAAAAAGTGTATACTTTATCATTTTTAATCGCTTGATTAACATAGAAAAGTTCCATTTCTTAGTCGAGCCTTACTAGTAATAGATCAGGCTAAATATCATATGAATTTAATGAAGTTTGTAAGTAGTAATTCTCTCTACAACAGTAAAATATTGTTTAATAGTGTAATATGAATCAATACATACTCGGAATCGAATCGCCTATTTTGTTATTGTTATAAATAATTGAATTATATCAAGTGTTGTGTTTCTATTAAAATAGCGCTTTAGTTTTGCTTACTACTTTCAGATGACAAACATGGAATGGCTGCAGTAACAGAATTGTTGGAAGAACAAATCATACAGTGTCTGGAAAAGAGGCTCTTCGTCGAACCTCCTAACATAGAGAGCACGTTTTAGCACAAAAAAGCTCCGATAATATATGATAACTTAGATGGTTGTGTTAAGCAGTTAAAGGAAGAATGCATGTTGCATGTCCACGAAATCGTTGATTATGACCTGTTGGCACATGATTTCATGAATTAGAAGTTAATGATTACATCCGAGTCCTGTAATTGTGAATGACCCTATTTATGTGTTATATTTCATAAAACCGGGTGTTTGGTGGTAGCTAGATGCATGGCATAAATCAGAGCTAAACTCGGCGGGAAATATGTAGTTCAACAGTAAATTTTAAACAGTCCTTGAAACCCTTGGAATTAATAATCAATCAGGTTTGGGTTATGACAATCCAGACTCTTACATATTCAAATGTTTCTAACCTCCATAATGTGCACTTGTTAAAAACCCATGACCCCAATGTGACCCATGTTCCTCCATGGGAAAAGCAGAGACTGTTATATTTGTACAAGATCAGATATAGTTAATGTTATTCAAACAATTGTTGAGTAACATACACAGAATAATTTAAATACCACAGAATGCCGTGCCTGTTAGAATTATCAAAATTAAGTTACATCTATCTCCTCAATAATGTTACATTTGTAAAATCAATTCTTACATAGCTTACAACACTGAGCTAAAGACATGCACATTAAATTTTGAAAGAGAGCTATTAGATTTATTCAGAACAAAGCTTATCGTAAACAGTTCTGAACAAAGTTGGAAGGCCGTTCCACAGAAAATTGTATTTCAAAAAGCAATCATTTATGTCTGATTCCGTAATTGAACATAAGTTTGTCTTGTAGCTGTCTCGAGTCATATATAATTCGCATTCGCCTTTAAATGGTTAATGTTCCTATTCATCTATATATTCAATGTATTGTCGAATGAGCGTCACTGTATCGCTGCAAATTTTTTTTTCCGCATTTTCTGCCTCTTTAGTATAACATGCCTACAGTCGTCCTCAGTTGCTATGAAAATATATCTTACGCAACAATTTGCACTGATCCCAGCTTTATCTTTTGTTGCTATTAAATTCTTCCAGCTTTTCTGACATAATCACATATATGACCTGTTGTAATATTTGTACTATTTCAAGTTTCTGCATTTTTTAAAAATATTAGTTTGGTGTAACGGAGGTCAACAAACTATTGTCTATTTAAGAAACTATATGAGGCAAAAACTTGTTAAGGTTATATATAAATGGTTTAGTCTTTCTTTGTAAAAGTGTCTTCTTTAGATATACATAGATTGCTCAAATGTATTGAGATATGGTTGTAAATTCAAATGTTTAAACAAAAATTTAAATAGTTTAAATGCATTTCAAGCAAAAACATTAAAGACCGTCTGCTTATGTTATAGTTTACGGAATCTCCTATTTAATTAACACTTTTTTCCTGGCTTTAATTACTAGATCTAATATATGCGATTATGCAGAAGCTCATGGACATGCTCGGTGACCAGTATAAGAAAACATCAAGATGATGAAACTATTTTTTACTAATATATAAACTCAGTTTTTCAAAGAATTCGTGAGAATATTTTTTCTTCTAAACCATGTTTATAAGTATTGATACTGGAGTTAATTCTGATCAGGCTGAACTGTAACAAAAATGTACAATGTTAATCTAATGAGTAGATACATAAATGAGCCGTGCCATGAGAATACCAACATAGTGGGTGTGCGACCAGCATGGATCCAGACCAGCCTGCGCATCCGCGCAGTCTGGTCAGGATCCATGCTGTTCGCTAACAGTTTCTCCAATTCCAATAGGCTTTAAAAGCGAACAGCATGGACATGGGGTAATCGATTAAAGTAATCATAATGATTAATAACCGATTAATATTTTTCATTAATCATCATTATTCATTAATCATACTTTTTTTCTGATTAATGAGCCCAGAGCGTTGAAGAATATCACAAATGAGCCGCGCCGTGAGAAAACCAACATGGTGGCTTTGCGACTAGCATGGATCCAGACCAGCCTGCGCATCCGCGCAGTCTGGTCAGGATCCATGCTGTTCGCTAACAGTTTCTCCAATTCCAATAGGCTTTAAAAGCGAACAGCATGGAGCCTGACCAGACTGCGCGGATGCGCAGGCTGGTCTGGATCCATGCTGGTCGCAAACCCACTATGTTGGTTTTCTCATGGCACGGCTCAAATGTATCGCAATTTACTTCGATATGCTGAAAGTGGTTTTTATTACTTTAGACAGATAGGTTACAAACATGGTATTTTAGACTGTACAATTAAGAAAATCTTAACATACTATATATCATGAAGAAGATTGGCTACAAACCTCTTTTTTTTTCAAACTTCATTTTCAACATGTTAATTACTTGACTTGTCTGTAAAACATGGATTATCTATGGAATTTCTCCGATTTCAGCCTTCCTTCGGGAATTTGGGAATGGCAAGGACATAAACTCTTGTATATATTCAGAAATTTTATGTTTCAAGGAAAACATAATACAGAATAAAAGGATATAAACGGACAATTAGGATGAGTAATTTTAATGTATGATAGGATTTATGGAACAGGGTGGACCATGTATCAGCCTGCATTAGTCTCTGAACTATTTCTAATTGTACTGACAAAAGGTTTTTACTGCGGAATACATGTTATAAGATACCAACCGTCTTAGGTCATTTCAAATTTCAGAGCATGATGATTTAGTGTGCCCCTATGTTCTATGCAAGAGTGTAAAATATGTTTCTGTTATACACCTACTTGTACTGTGAAAATATTTAGTAATTTTTAATGTGTTTGTCTCGAGAGTGACGTCGCACTAATTTAAATCATATGTAGTTCATGCCTTTTTTATGATGTGAACATATGTGACATGATTTTTTTTTTCGTTCACTGTTAAACTGTGATTTTCTGCTTATGGACGAGTTTAGTAGATCTATATGATTTGGAAAATGTCCGTTTTACATAGGACAACACTTTGCCTGTTGCAAACTAACGTTATAGTTTGCGACATTTTCTGCTAATAAAGAAATCTTGTAAAGTTCTTTTTTTTTTCCATTCAGAATAATAAATTGATTCTGAAATGGTAAACTTTTATAAATAAAAGATATTACTTCACACTTTAGGTCAGACGTAAATGCATGCATAGGTGTAATAATAACTTAGCATTTCTATTGTTAAACAAAACAAAACATTATGAGTGTATTACATTATTTTTGTTTAACTAATTCTGCATGTACAGTCCCATCCACATCCCTTGCATGATTTGATTACACTGCAAGAATAGTCCCATCCACACCCCTCTCATGATTTTCTTACATCCCATCCACACCCCTCGCATGAATTGATTACACGCACAGTCCCATCCACATCCCTCGTATGAACGCTACACGGTTAAGTAAAAAATTTACCGACCACCATATATTTCTCTGATCGTGATTGGAATAAATGACAGTAATAGCATTGTTTTGGTAATAAGGAAAAGCATTTCATGTTGTCTTGAATAATACTTGCAGTGATTTGCTGTTTGCTTAATAGGAAAGAACTTTCTTGACACCCTTTTTGTTTCCTTTGTACTGTGCAGCATCCCAAGAAGTACGGACTTACTGGAGGTAACCTTTCGGGATGAAAATAGATTTTGCATGAATAGCAACTGCTTGTTTGTTTTATTCTAAGCAAAAGTGTTAAGTCAAGTTAAGTTAAGCTTTTTGTTAAATATTTAAATGACTATGTATTAGATTTCATAATGTGTTATATGTATATATAAAACGTCAATGGGACTTCAATAAAGGTTTAAAATTACCAAAAACTCTATTTAATTTTGCCACATATTTGTCAATTGTTTCCACGAAAGTTGGTGTTGGACCTAAAACGTTTCCTTTTCTCATAGATGGGAACATAAAACACATACACATCCGATTACGGCCAGTCATCTAAACAAGTATAAAACTTCAACAGCCCACTCCCTCAAATCTTCTTTAAAAAATACAGAAATAATGTTCCAACGCAAGCTCTCTGCATCTCCACGGCAGACTTAGTTTTGTATTTTTTTAAGTCGCTACATGAACTGAACGCTTTCATTAAAACACGGTTCGCATACATTTGTAAAGACTTAAATATGGCAAGTTGTAAATAAGCGACCGGTGTTGTATATAACTTTATGTCAGTCAGTACATCAGAACAGAGAGTACTATGCGACTTTAAAGATAACACGTAACCTTACGTAACAGGACGTCATTGTAATAGCTTTTAGTGACCCTTTGCACTACTTTTTTTCAGTTTTAAACTTCCTCTTCTAGTAACCCTTTGAACTTTTTTATTACAGTTTAAACTTTTTCTTTTTAAAGACACTTCAAGTCACCCTTTCGTTTACAGAAGTATTACCATTGTAAGTTTTATTTTAGTTATATGTGGACGTTATACTATACTAAACATATTTCTGACCCGAGCGTATAACTTCAAAGTCGGAATTTATCTTAATTTGTGGGTTTATCATATACAGGTCTAAAGTCGCACCACCAAAAGTGCAACTGGTAAATATTTACTAAAATTGAACTTTGAGCGTGATCAAAATTTAACCACAATTACAAAAAGGAGTAGAAACGTCATGTTTTTATCCGTACATTAATGAGCCGCATTATGAGAAAACCAGTATAGTGCATTTGAGACCAGCATGGATTCAGACCAGCCTGCGCATCCGCACAGTCTGGTCAGGATCCATGCTATTCGCTTTCAGAGCTATTGCAGTTAGAGAAACCGTTTATAATAGCGAACAGCATGGATCCTGACCAGACTGCGTAAATGCAGGCTGGTCAGGATCCATGCTGGTCGCAAGCGCACTATGTTGGTTTTCTCATGGCGCGGCTCATTTGTTCTCTTGATATTGTAAACAATAGCAACGCACGTCTTCAAAACAACTGTTTGATTCTCAAGTGATGTTACATTTTTTCATTATTTTGCCAAACCGAAATATAAATTATCATTGTTTCTTAGTTCTTTGTGGAGGCTCTGAGGTGACAAGTATCTCGTGGATGCAAAAAAAAAAAAAAAAAAAAAAACTAACACGTAGGAACATTCCCCTTATTCTAAATCTATCGCGAATTTTTGTTTGCAAGATAATCGTTGTGCATCATTTTGACCTACGAAAATCTATTTAAACAAAACATTCTAAAGCCCTATACATGAATACGCTGCTTATATACTGAGATATCTTGAAAGTTTTATACGAATACAAAGACAAGTGTCTTCAATCTTTAATACAGATGTATCCCATAAAACAGAGTTTTCCAATTCACGACTCATTAATACATTTTTCTAAACAAAAAGTTTCTTTTTTTCAATAGTTCAGGCGTTTAAACAGATGTTTAAACTATTAATTTGCGAAAGAAGTAATCAGTAGGGGATGTATGTACATTTCGGTCATATACGTTCAACATCTTCTGAAAGAAAATTTCATCGAGTTATTTCCTTTTTCATGGCGCTGACAAAAAGTTGGGGGAATGTATAAAAATGGGTCGGGGCAATGAGGGGAAGTAGCACTACCGAAATACAAGACAGTGTACATAACATATATAACGAATCGGATAAACAAGCAAGTTTTGAAAAGGGACACCGTCTTGGATCGATCAGGAACCTATGTACAGGAAACTTGTGGGGGTTGGGGATGTACGGGGGTCGGGCTTTCAGCAATGTACTCAATAACTTGTCTGTACTCAGAACACCCAGAGTATAACTAAAGGGTATGACTAGGCAAGTTGCAAGGCACAAAAACATTCCCTCCGTCTGCTTTAGTAGAATTTAGGATGAAAGCATCACAGGGTCTGACACTATCACACTGACATTATCAAATAGGAAATCGTACCTCGTATCTGTGGAGGGGCCAGTCAGAAAACATGCACTCTGCGAAATGTAAAAACTGTTTGTCTATGCTAGTTTCATACTTTGATATAAAGATGACTATGCTGGTATACAATATACTCGTATTGTAAGATAAACAGTAAAGAACTTAAAATTGTGAATATATAAAATAAATTGAAAAGGTATAAATTCGCCATAATTCAATGTAAAGTGGTGTTTTTCTCTTATTTTTATGTGTAAGCGAAAAAAGTAACAATAGGAACGAATGTACATTAGTTTCTTTAACATATTGAAATGTAATAGTTTACTTATTTTACCAAGGGAAAATGTTTTGCACCTGGTAGTGTTTCTATGACGTAAGCACTACTATAGTTTCCTAGTATGATACAGGTAAGCGTAGTGTAACCGCAATATGTAGGCAACAGAGTCAGCCAGTTCACCACCTGTCATACGTGGTCAAAGTTTCAGACTGGAATTCTATATTTAGAACATATAATCACGAAGGACCAGGATCACCTTCTATAGATGGCGTCAACGCAGTAGGACAAAGTACATTTGGTAACATATATAAACTGACTCCCAACATAAAGTTAATCAGACTTCTGCTGTCTCTTCAGCTAATCATTTTAAATTGTTGAACTTTGGAACAATTTTTTATATAACGTCTGCACATTTTCTTATCTTTGTGACACATATATCTGTATATATATTATCGCGTTACTGCCAAAACGGTGGTGTTAGTTTTAATCTCGGACAGATTCTATTGTAGACGCAGCGTGTCTTATCTTTCGGCTATCTTCGGCACTGAGATTCCGCCAGGTGGCGCTTATTTAATTTATTGTCACGGTCTCTCTGCCCTTTTGTCTGTTAGACATCTGTGACAGAGGTCAGTCGAGAAAAACGTCAGCTAGTCTCACAAGCACAATATAGAGGGAATTGGCTGACCAGAAAGTGGGCATTTCTTCATTGGAACAACGTTGTAGAACAAAGATATCAGGGATAAGTTTCGGTGTTTGAACTTTTTTAAAACATGTTACTACCAACCACTTTCTGCCTTTTGGCATTAGCTGCGTGGGCTAACGGAGGTAAGTAGATATTTTTCAATCATACTAATTAAATATGAAAACTGCCTATTGAAACAAAAATGAGGGCGTAAATAAGAAACAGCAACGTGTGTAGTGCTTACAATTATGAAGAAGATATTTATAATCCCGAAATATACATATATATCGCCGCATTTTCTTAACGATTTGCGGAGCAATTTTTAAAGTCGTTAGATCTAGCATTGACAAGTTAAAGATATTTTGATCGTCATATAGGAAAAAAAATATGGCTTTCAATTGCTCGTGCACGTTCGTGCCTTTGAAAAATATGATGTTTTTACTCCGATATTACATGATTTGTTTCAGTAATTCACCGTATAAAATGTAATAGATCGCTATGTTGCAGAGCATACATTTGTTCGTTCCTATCATAGTTTATGGGTGTAATTGAAACAGAAAGATACTGACATAGCTTAAATCATACATTATAGACGAATTTCGATGAACGTGCTTATTATATGTTTGAATAATAAATACGACAAAAAAAATTAAACTGCCATATTTTCAACGCATGAGTATTTTTTTACAGAATGTGTTGATTCGTTGACAAGTTGCCAGTTGCTTAAAGATGTGTACTGCAGCGACCCCTATGACGTACTTGCTAGACAAGTCTGTCCAAAACGCTGTGGACTCTGTGACGGTATATTTTTCTCCATCTTTAAATTAAGAAATAATAAGTTCCCAAACGTGGTTTATCGTAGAATAACCCGACTTTTGAGTTCTTATGCGTAAGAATATATCACGAAGGCCGTAGGCCTGAGTGATATATTGTTTCGCATAAGAACGAACGAGGATTATATATTTTTCTACAAGGCATAGCTGGTTTCGGTAAATGAGTTTTTCCTCCTTTTTTGATATAGAAGACGTCTGAATACAGATAGGTGCTGAAATCACATTTATGATGCTTTAATATTAAAGTGTTTACAACCGTATAAAGTACATCGTACATTATTTTGTTTTCAAAAGACAAAGATATGAAATTTGAAATTGTGTCGTAAAATGGGCCGGTCGCGACTGCATATCCCATTTCAAGCAAAAAGTTAATCGTTTTGTTTTTTGTTGTTGCAGACGACAATAATTCCTTTAACAAACGTTCACACAATCACGGACCAGACTGGGCTGACCATTGTTGGGACCATAACAGTAACCATATCATGGATCCCTTCTGCAACCTTCTGACCACAACAAGTAAGTCCAGCTTTCTTACTTCTGCAGACAAATTTGTGCTTAAACATACAACAGACAAACAGTCGTGACTTTAAGAATACATAGCACGTAGTTACAATATAAAGTATTTATAGAAAGTAATCAACAGGAAGTCACTGACCTATGAATTCTCTTACTGTCTGACGATGTTACACATTTGCTAATGCTCCGCCTTAATTTATACAGTGGTGACAAATGTTATGCATAAAGACGTTTTCATAATCGCTGATAGTTTTTGTTTACCAGGCTCCTATTTTCCCCCGATATTAAGACTTCCTGTTTCAAACAATTGATGAAAACAAATCAATGTAAAAATATTGAGAAAAAAAACCATATACCTTTACCATAGGTTTGAAGTATAACGGATGAATGAAAAAAAGTTGTAACTACAATACTATACAATGCACTTTCAATGTCAGATTGTTTATTATTTCATATTTCGTAAGAACAGTTATTGTAAGAACTTAAGCAAGCAGTATACATGTAAATGTTTATCTAAAAGTGATAAAGATTCCATTATTCTATACAAAATGTTGGAAGTTTAAAATCTTATCAGCGGACTTAAATTGTACTGGCTAGGATGAGTATCAGAGTTCATGTAGTACACGATTAAAATGGAATGGCATAAAATTCATACTTTTAATCGAGTGATTTCTTTTTCAGCCACGCCTAAACCAACAACACGTAAGTATACCTTACTGCAAATACTTATGGATCATGGAACGTCATTGATTAAAACTGCCGTAGAACACGTGCATATATGATGAGTTCGTAGTCAAATAGACGGAAGCATTTGATCAGTTGACTTTTAGGACAAATTTTAAACTGCCAATGAAAATACCGCAAAATGAGTATTTACTAATAAACTTTGATAATGTGGCAGTTGACCTAAATCCAACCGACACTGTTTATTTTCCAGTACAGGTAAATCCAGTATTTGCTTTACAATAGATCTGTAACAGATAATTTTTTAACATACCTGGACATACTGGACTCAACTGCCACATTATCAGAGTTTATTAGTAGACATGATCTACTGTAGATATTATTTACTTAAAGTCTTAAAGCTGAAACCGGCTTTATTAATAAGGAATGTTTCACTTCATAATTCGTTAATGTGAATATTATGGAATCAATGAAGGTGTCTTCTTAAGGATAGTAAAGGATAGTTAATTCTTCTTAAGGATAGTAAAGTTAAGTGTAAACTCCTGTTTCAGCAACAACAACAACCACAGAGCCCACTACCACAACAACAGAACCAACAACTACCACAACAGGTACGTGTCATCTATTTTAGGTTTATATCACCTGACCTGTAACCGCCCAATTACGTATTTTACATATGTGATTTCGGAATTCTCCGTTTTTTACGGAAAGCCGTGTAGCCTATACAAGGCTTCATTTAAGTGCGAAAAATTGCCAGACGACTGTGTGTAATCATACGAAAATTGCAGGTGTTATTAGGGATCAATTACTATCAAACAACTTAAGATCATAACTGTAATTACTCAAAACCATTTAACCTTTAGCCTGCTGGTGGCAAGTGACGTGCAGGCTGATTATGGTCTGCACTGTTCGCTATTCAGTCAGTAAATTTTCAGTGACCACCCCATTGCGGACCAGTCCATTTTAGAAATTTGGCAGGGTAAAGGTTAAAAAGGCAAGAAAGAACTTTATTGTAACTTGAAAAAAACTCGTGTTTTTTTTTAATTACTAACAAAGATAAAAAATGCATGGTATTGCCATTATTATTTGTACATATAACCTAATAACATATTTGATAATTGTCTATTATCAGTCAATCTCGATAATATGTTTTGTAAAACACGATGTCTGTCTTTCAGAGCCAACAACCACAACAACTGGTGAGTAAATGTATATCATTTCCCTCTAAGTCTCCCCTGTAAACAAAAATATTTACAGATTTGTTTCCTGTAATCGTAAAGACACTCTGTCCCTGTCTGACAGTGCTTTCATATTACGCATGTTATACAACTAGCTTTAAAGCATTCTATACACTGTATGTTTTCCCAAGTTATGCTTTTATGCAATCCCTACACTAACATATTGTTAGCCAAAACTTAGATAAACGGATATAGATGCGATAACTTTTTATTGCTTTTTATAATAAATATTGAACAAATGTGTACCCCAATATGACACTATGAATGCTTAATGCTGCAGTTTAACCATTCACTTCCATTTAACACGGCTATGAGCTTTGAATGTACCTTTAGTATGACATCCCTATTTTGCTTTGCTTCAGAACCAACCACAACAACGACTGGTATGTATAAATGAAATTTTCACTAAGATAATTTAGGTCAATAGTGACGTAGGGATATGGTTAAATATATATAACTCGTATTAAAGAGGGAGAGAACAGTGTCTGTCTTTCTAAATCAGAAAACTGAAAATTGGCTTAAAAGAAAATTTATGAACATTTCATTCTAGTATGGCCCGATTTGATTGCCAGTACAATGACGAAAATCAAGCTATGTAGATTGATATTCTTTGAAAAAATAGTGGTTGATGCGCGAAATTGTAAGAGCATAATGACGTCAATTATTACGTCAGATTGCCACATGATGTCCGGTTTATTTATCGGGATAAATGAAGTTCAACATAATGAGGGTGTAAGAATACAAACTATCAATGCCTTATTTGTGGTTCATTATCTAACTTAACATGGTTGATCGTTCAGACGCTTGGATAACGCCTTTCGTGGTTTAATTTCTGCACATCTGAACTAAGAACTGTTAAAAAGCAGGCGGTAAAACATTCGAAGGCATTTATTTATTTATTTATTTATTTATTTATTTGGGTTTTACGGCGCACCAACACAGTATAGGTTATATGGCGCCAAACAGGACTACAAATTTTGGTTCCCCATTCCAACATGAAAAGAACAACTGTTTCAATATATTTTTCGACATGTATTTGACCTATATTCCTATAATCTGTAGGCCTTATATTTTAGATAAAAGAAAATGAAGAAATCATTCTGTATTAGAGTTGTGTGGCTTTATAGCTCTATGGCTATATCAAAATGTCGTCTGCTTTACTTTCAAAGAAGTTCTTGACATTTCCACCATTTCACCAAACCAGGTCGAAATGTTAATCTATGAAAGTTACAGACAACATAATTTTGTGAAAATATGGTCACCTCCGTTGATCAGTTTCGTGCTTTTTTAAATCACACACAAGAGAACGCGCGACAGTGCTGTCAGAAAGCTTTAAAAATTTCTGCCTGTCACAGGATACTAGATAGTTTATGAACAGAGATAGAAAATAACAAATCTATCAGTGTATGTTAACGATTTATCAAAAGCATTTTTACTGAGCGACCAACACTGTAGTTAACATCTATATGTAATTTATAGCCTACATGAAATACTTTCGAATGAACTCTTTGAAGTCTCTTATTTCATTTTCTAAACATTTGACAAAAATTAGGTGGCATTGGCTTTTAAGATACCTGGGTGTGCATATTACAATAAATATTAATTAACAAGAAATTGTTCTAATAAGAAAAATCAACGCACTCATGGAAATGTGACGTCACGTCGATATATTCTTTGACGCTATACAGGCGCCGAGAAAGAGTGCTACAACACTTTTATACTACTATTTATAAAAAAAATCCTATATTATTAAGATCTTCTATACATGTCAATAAAATAAAGTTTTGTATTTTGTATTTCTTATTTGCAGAACCAACAACCACCACCACTAGTAAGTTATTGTAGACTATAATGAAAACATAAAAGCCTTAATTTCCACCGAGTGCTAGTATGTTCAGCATGCATGCTAATATGATTGTGTATCATTTTTCACAGAGCTTAAAAATATTAGCATATTTGCATACTCGGCTGAAAATCTCAGTAATTAAACAATCGGGCATGGTGATTTTTATTATTTAAAATTCTTTGTTAATTTCGCTGAGTCTTTGGATACTCACTAGATTTAGAAAAGAGATAAAAATTCGCATTTAACCGGAAACCGGACGTTTTAAAGCATAGAAACTTAAATAAGACATAGTATATAGAAATAGTAAAACTTTTACTCTTATCATGATTATTAAGTTTCATTTATTTTCTCATTAGAATAATACAGCATTGCCTTTGCTTCAATTTAATTTTGCTTAGCTACACCTGAACATTGGTACCTAAATGCTTGTATATTTCTCATAGTTCCGAGGTTGCTTTGTAGACACACTGCGTTTGCATGTTGAAAAGCCTTTTTAACCGTAACATCTATACAATGGCTTCTGTTTTGCATGTTTATATTTTTTTCTAACCCGTTGTCCACTGCATGCTTACTTTCTTTTATTAAGTTCCAACTACCACCACAACAGAACCGACAACAACTACAACAAGTAAGTCACATGACTTCCGGTATATCCCGGAAGTGTAATTCAGAATAAAAAACTTCCTGCTTGTGCTTAACTTTGTGTAATGCTACATGAGCTTAAAATATTTTACATAAAATGATATTTTATGCTATGTAACCAAGTTAAAAAACACATAATCTAGTGCCATTTTAAAATATGAATTACAAGTTTGGTTCCGAACTCAGCTTTTTACGACAATCTTGCCTTACAATTGATGTTCTTGATTTAAGAAACACAGCATAGAAACAAATGTTTATACGGAAAGGAAGATTTCATACAATCACATAGGTATTTACTTCATATTCCGTTGTATTTTTATGTTCCATAATGTGAGCCGCACAATGAGAAAACAAACATAGTGACTTTGCGAACAGCATGAATCCAGGCCAGCCTGCGCATCCGCGCAGTCTGGTCAGGATCCATGCTGTTCTCTAACAGTTTCTCTCATTGCAATAGGCTTTGAAAGCGAACAGCATGGATCCTGACCAGACTGCGCGGATGCGCAGTCTGGTCTGGATCCATGCTGGTCGCAAAGGCACTATGTTGATTTTCACATGGCGCGGCTCATTTTCACTAATGCTTACTAAACTTTATTTTTTCTCCAATTACACAGCCCTTCCACCGACCACAACTGAGAGTAAGTTATCTTCTAACTTAATTGCGATATAAGCTAGTTTATTAGCAATGTATAATATATAAATATAAAGGCATAACGCCATACCTTTTTCGCATTGGCACTATAACATTACAAATTGTAAGTTTATGATATGTTCATAAACGAGAGAATTAATAACGAAAATCATTTACTATACAGTCAAACCTGCTCCTGCGACAACTTGTACTCGACAACCACAGAGCAACATGTCGCGTGCGACCAGTGTGTGATCCGGTACAATTCTGTATATAACATCCCTATATTGAACAAGGCACTTGTTACCAAGAGCAGTGAGAACGTGTAACCTGACCGTCTTATGCGACCAGTTGATATTTTACAGCGATAAGTTTTGTGTTTTCTAACAACGTATATCATTACAAAAACATGTGTTAAGTAAATTGTATAAAAAGAATTTTTAAGGCTAAATAACCATACAAATATTTTACCAGGAATATGTCACTATGAGGAATACAACGAGACAGACATCAAGAGTACCAACTTCGGCACGGATATGGCCCTTGTGCAAAACACAAACATCACCTTGAATGAATCGGTCCATCTTATTGGTGACGTTAATTTCTGTCAAGGTGTATGTGCGCAGTCCGTTCTCAATGACGGTTTTGAATGCTGGGCTTTTACATACAACGAATTGGACAGGTATATGTGCATAACGTTAACAAAGAATCATATATTTTGAATAAATGTTCTGCGGTTTGGAAAGAAATCATATTTGCAATTAGCATGTAAAAGATTTCAGAGAAAAAAAAAACATGTTAATTTGGCACTATTATCAAACTTATAAACTGGCTCAAACTCGAACACAGTGTTACTTCTCCTTAACCGTAATGTAAAAACTGCAGGGCTGAATTTCAGCCGACTTTTGAATTTTGTTTTACAAAATTTATATCCCAGAAGTTAAATGCTATATATTTTGATTGTAATACGAACAAAAGAACAAAAAAGAACAATGTAATACTAAATTTACTTCTTTTTCTGACGTTGTGACACGCACCTGTTAAAAAGTACACATTAAAATTATTTGAACATATTTGAGTACAGTCAAAGAATTTGACAAATTCCTTATAGCAAAACATTGCCAGATTGGACACATACATTATGTTCTCAAAGACTGTGGCATAAATGACCATTTGCCTGTATATTATGGTTCTTGATTTAACAGGCGTTGCAAAGCGTGTCGCCATTTTACGATCACACGGTCACGTGATTTTCTCGGAGGCAGGGATAATTGTTAGACAATATTCCTGCGCGGAGATTGGAACTGGCTAAGCGATAGAATTACCATTGAACTAAATTTTATATAGATTTATCGATTGACCGACAATACGTCATTATGATTGAGACACTTAAAGTTAGGCAGAACAAATTCATAATGATGATACAGATAATACATATTACCTGTAAATTTGATATGAAGATTTTGTATCAAGTGCAAGAACAGTGTGCAAGAAAAGCGGCCAGACAGACTTCTAGAATTGGCAGACGACGCATAATAGTTTTTTTTTCTAAATTTCAGATGTTACCTGTATTATTACAACCGACCTCTTCAGATCATCTCACAAGAAAATTTTAACAACGCAACCAGTCTATTCATTAAGAGATGTACCGATGGTGAGTAAATAAATTGTCATGGTCACTGATGTAGTAAAAGCTGTATCAATAATGGACATGTAAAATGTCAATGTCACTGATTAGGTAAACGATGAACAGATATTGAGTTAGTATATCCGTGCGATAAAAGAAGTTCCAATGCTTAATTGGCCTACATAAAATGCCATGGTCATAAAAGATGTACCGAGGGCGAGTACATAAAATGTCAATGTCACTAATGTGGTAAACGATGTACTGAGTTACAAAATGTCAATGTTACAGTTATGGCCACTTTCGCAGTGAATGCAAAAGGTGCGCAATCAATTTCTGTAGGGGCTCCTAGACGGAATTCTAATACACATACTGGGTACATTTTGTTACGCTTCTTCGCTCCCTAATGTTGGTTTTTCACTGGTACATGTATATGAAAATTGATACATTAGATTGTTAGCTGCATGGTCGTCTTTTTTATTTATTTTCTTTTTTGTTTGAGAAAACAGAATATCAGCGCATTGCCTAATGACACTGATTGCAGAATATGTCATTTTACATTGACAATTAACTTTTGTATAAATTATGAAAGTATTGTAAGACTAAATTTTGACCGTGATAATCAACGATTTTACCTTTAGCCTGCTGGCGGCAAGTGATTCTGCCTTTGTGACCGGCGCAGACCAAGAATCTTTAACTAACATCTGGTGATATTTGAATTTTCTCGCGGGGAATAAAACAATGTCACTAGTATTGGGCAATTCTATTTTTAGACCCGATGACAACAAAAAGCCCTACCACAATGGAGCCAGTCGCTACAACACAGGAACCTTCTGGAACAACCCAAGCACCTGGAAGCCAACCGCCAACACAGAAACCTGCAGGAACAACCCAAGAACCTGGAAGCCAACCACCAACACAGAAACCAGACGCTACGACAAAAGCGCCATCTGGATCAACTGCTGGTATGGTAGCAACGACCGGTAACGGACCAATTGGAGTCAACACTACTGAAATATTCAACACGACAAAGATTATTTATGGTACCACGATCATCAACATTATCAACGGTACTGTCATGGGAACCAACCCGCCACCAATGTTGACAACAGACGGCAGTTCCGGAAGTGGAGTGACAACTAATGCCCCATCGGGAACAGGACCACCACCACTGTTGACAACTTCTGGAAGTTCAAGCGGCACAGGCACAGGCACAGGAACAGGCACAGGCGGAGGTAGATAATATTATATATTTTTATATTTCCAGTATATCAAATTAATAGACTTTTTGGTGTACCACTGCTCCGTTCCCTTTTATAGTACATGGTCAATTTGTGTAGACTATTTGTTATAGTGACCTTTGACTTCAATATCTATTTTCATAACTTCTTTTTATATTTAGGACAGGTAAGAAAAAGGTCAGTATAAATAATGAATTATAACCCCGTTCATCAGAGTTAAGTTCAGACTGGGTACAACCAGCATTGTATTAAGCTGTAAATATGAAAAGCCAAGCTGTCTTCCCTGATGTTGATATAGCATTTAATGCTGTATATATATCAATATATGAAGTGCCTCTACTTGTATGTGCAGTGCTTATACATGTAATTGATGCGCTTAACACTGTATATGGGGTGCATTCATCAGTATGTGCGGTGTTTTTTAAGTTCATATGCGGTCCTTTCAGATGTAGATGCAATGCTTTCATCTGATTGTGCGGTATATGTAACTTTGTATGCGATCGTTTCAATTGCTTATGTGGTGCTTTCAACTTTATATGCGTCGCTTTTATCTGAAGTTATAAGCAGTTGAAAGCACCGCATATACAATTGAATGCACCACATATACAGTAGAAAGAACTGCATATAAAGTTTAAAAGACCACAAATGCAGATGGAATCACCGCATATGTTATTAAAAGTAAAGCACCACATATACAGATGAAACAACCATATACACAGTTAGAATCACCACAAATACGGATGGAAGCACCGCCTATACAGTGTTCAGCTCTTTATATACATGTATAAACACTGTATATATGGGTAAATGCATTTCATATACCGGTATATGTACAACATAAAGCGCTATATCAACATCAGAAGACAGCTAGGGCGTTCTATAATTATGTAAATTAGACTTGTTTTCAATATGCTGAATTTTCATTTCCTCGATTTTCAAGACTTTTTATTGCGAAAATTTACTTGAAAATAATTATTGTAATTACAGATGTCATGTATATTTTCAGCGGTATAGATAACAATATAAAAGAAGTAACATCGACTTTGACATTTAGGCATTTGAAGTCAAAATCTGAATTTCAGGATCAAAGTCTACTTCTCTCTCAATTTAGTTAATCTCACTGTTTTACAAAAGCAGTTACCATCAAGAATTAATCAATGTTCGCTTCCTTTGATGTTAGAATCTATCTATAATACCGCCACATGATGGCTGCCTCTCCTGATTCAGGAGAGAAAAGATGGACCAGAAATTAATCACGATTGCTCCACTCGTTGTTTGCATTTATTTATTTCATTATACCATGGTTTCTTTTTATCTAATTCAGGACAGGTTGGACCAGATACAAGCCGAGGCCCAGGAGGTGTAATCATTGTCAGCTCTAACAGCTACAAAGTTAGCGGTCAAAAATCCCCCGTCCCAGGTCAGTAACATTCGTATAAATGGTTACGGACACAAAACCAATTATATTTTAAATAGATTGCAAAGTTCATCCAATTATATTTTAAACAGATTGCAAAGTTCATAACATACCAAACATCACAAATAAGATGTAATAGGTATTATATGTACGGAGTACAGCTAATTTTCCTATTAATGTTCATTTTATTGACTAACAATAGGAAGTTGTAATTTATAGGGTATACGTCCATTTGTGTAAACAAATATTGCATAGAACACACCGAATAATCCGGTTTTCTATTACTAAATATTTTTTGAAAACCTTTACACAAATTTTGGGACCTGCCACTTTAAATGTGCTTGCAAAATCACAAACCAAGACATTATAGATGCGAACATAGACATATATATATATATATATATATATATATATATATATATATATATATATATATATATATATATATATATATATATATATATATATATATATATAAGCCTTTACGATTGAAAAGAAAGAGCACCTTGATAACTTTGTATATAAAATTCATATGCTGACGGTATATATAATACATTGATGGAGGTAAGAATTTGAGATGCAATACATATATTTGTACAGCTATTCTTATAATAACAGACTGATAGACGAGGCATTATAAAAGTGCGTTGATGCTTTATACAGTAAGGCGATGAATAACTTAACATGATTCACTTCAATGGGTATGAATATACAACACTGATGTCCACTCAATATATCAGTGACAGGGCTAGAGTAGTCTGAAACTTGAAATAACAATTTCATAGGACAGCGATTGTATAGACAAGCTTCTGAAAGCTAACACATTCTTAAAATCTTTCATTTCTACAGACACCTGTTTCTTCTTGAACCAGACATTTAACAAGGGAGAACACTGGAAAGATACCTGCCGATACGACTGTGAGTGCCTTGACACAGACACCAATACTGCTCTCTGCACAGATGTGTGAGTATATGTCTTATATAATTCTTGACCCTGCCTGTTTTTGTACAAATTTGGCGATAAAATTAATCACAAAAATATGATTGGCTGACAATGATATGCACGAGTTTGTTTAGTACAATGGATTGTTCTCCTCTCAAAATCGACAGAAACACTCAAGATATGGCATAAAAAGCACCAAAAACATCCCAAAACATAGACTATATATTTTGGACGTTCAGGAATGAACGCTTGAAGAAATGTGTTGTATTTTTAATTCAAATAGAGTATTATTATACATCTAAACAATTTCCTAAGTAGGCATTTGGTATGTGCATTTGTTTCTGTTAACTGATTGGTTGTCTTTAAATGTTTTGTATATGAATGACATAGATGTGTTACATGCAAGATAATCTGCTGGATACTGCTTAGGTCTGGACCTACCTCGATTGCTTATGACGTATTAATTTGTTTTCGCCTAGCAAAATTATTCGAGTTAAACATATATAGTTAACAGAGAAGTATCAAACACAACTGAACGCAAAAGATATCTTTTGCTACTGTGAATAATGAAATATGTTCAATGGATGATCAAATATTGTAGAAAAACAATATCATACATTTCCGTAGCAATCTGACTAACAAGCATACTGTACCCGTGTAAATTTTTCAGCTGCCCTCACTACTCGAGCATTCCACCAAGCTGCACAATTAAGGCCGAAGATGGTCAGTGCTGTCCACAACTTGACTGCGGTAACAATACAGAAATAATCAACTCAACAAACATTGATCAGGGCAGCGGAAATCTCAGTAAGTATGTTTTTGTAGACTGGCTCCCGTCCCTATGTTTGTATTTATTTACATATATCAGTTTTCTTCATTAAGTGGGAAGTAACTCCAGAAGGTTGTTTCTACATTGACATTTTTATTGCCCCTGGCTCCAAACATAGCCATCAGATAAAACTGTGCTATTTTAGAGGCTTAAAATGTTCTTATAAAATGTTAATATAAAAAATAACCATGCAGCCAGGGAGCCAGGCTAATGTTTTTGTTTCAGCACGAATTTTTAGTGCTTTTGGAAACATATTTCTTCTTGCAAAACTCAATAAAGATCATTATAATTATTATATATTAAACTGTGGAATATGAATTCCAGGTGACTGCCGTGACATGCAGGATAACTGTGATTATTATGAGGATAATGCATGTGTAGGTGTATATGAACCATGGGCACGTGCTCACTGCGCTCTCAGATGCGGCTATTGCGGTAAGTACAGTTTTAATTCGTAATGGTAAAAGACTTTTTATTGCAGTCAGCAATTTCTGGAATCGCTTTCCTAGATGCGATATTAGCATTTATTATATACCTATATAAATTCTGTCAAAAATTGGCTTGTATTTCACAAGTAAATATGAACAGGTAGAAAAAATCCGTATTGTACCTTTTGTATTGTATGTTACCGGACTACTTTCATTTAATATGCATGATCTGACATAGTTCTAAAAATAGCGCACATAAAACTTCACTCAAGTTCTATTTTAACATCAGTAAACATTTTAGAGTTCGTTCGATAACAAAACAGCAAACAAAAAGGTGAAGGTATATAATAAAAGTGTCATTATAACAGTAGCTAAACCTGGGATTTTTTATTCGGCTCTCGTGAATTTTGCAAGGTCGGATCACACTCGGCACTTGCGCGCCCCGTGAGATCCAATCTGACAAAATCTCCTCTAGCCGAATACAGCATCCCAGATCGAGCTACTATTATAATAACCATATTTTCCAATCAGCTGCATGTGCTGCCACAGACTGCCGAAGAAATAGAATAAAACTTTCCGAGAGCAATTACGAGTCGACTACCTTAAAATGTTTGATTTTCGCATTACACAATTATCACTTATTCCTTTAATTTAACCATCATTGTATTGCCAATTACATTACGCATGTAAGGTAATTTACAAAATTACATCAGAACAAATGTTCATTTTAGACCGCTTATTCATACAGTCAGCTACAAATTTGCTCAGGACTCTGAGATGAAGCTCACTGAAAAAGTATATGAATTGTTTTACATGTTATGGTTCTAATCAAGTTTATTTAGCAAATTATCTAAATTAATGTCGAGTTGATTTCCAGTTAAAGTAGTATTAATTCATGAATAAGACATACTATCAAAAATACAATTGATAAGTCGAAATTATTCTTTAAAATTATCTCTGAAATTACGGTACACGTATTGAATCAAGCGCTATAATGTGTCAATAGGACCGAACTTCTCTCCACGACATATCAGGAGTTCCCTGCAATCCAGATTTGTGTATTAATTTTTGCATTAGAATAATTTATAGCATATCTTGGATTATCATCATTATTATATATTAAATATACAGATTATTCCCCACCATGTTACGACCGCCTGACATACTGCAGTTTATATGAGCTAGAGACTGCTTGTGCGGACTACAGAGGCTGGGCCAGGTACAACTGCAAGAGATCATGCAACATGTGCACGTAAATCTCGTGCGTACATAATGTGTATCTGGACACGCGTTTTTACGTATTTCAGTTGTCATTTTCATCTAGTTTTGAAGTGTCAGTGTCGTTAAAATCACAGAATGAAAGTCGTTTCAATATTTGTAAAAATTGTGTTAATAAAAATGTTGTGTGGAAATATCGCTTGTCTTAGTGTTATATCAAGGCAATGTATACAATGTATATTTTAGCTGTGCAGTTGGATTAAGAATACAGTCTAGGTAATAGATTTGCTAAATGGTTGCCATAAAAGTATGTTGACCTTAATAGAAGTATCCTTGATGTACAAAGGATACATGCACATTATCAAACCATCCTGTTACGGTTCAAGTAAAGTTTTGAAACCCCCATCCAGCTAGCTTACGGGAAGTCGGTGGTTCTACCCAGCTGCCCGCCCGTTTTGAAATAATGCACGTAGCTGGAAAGTCGTCATATGACCTAAAACTGTCGGTGCGACGTTAAACCCAACAAAATAAATACATAAATAAGTAAATAAATTAATAAAATAAAATAAATAAATAAGGGGAAATGTTGTTTTTTGGCTTTACGTCTTACAGGCCTTTGTTTTACAATAATTCAGGTACTCCGAGTTTTGAAAATGTTACAAAACATACACATTTAAATAATGCAAAAAAAAATGTAAAATGAAAGTGAAAGTAGAACTGTCTAATGAACAAACAAGAAATATCTTTATAAAAGATGGTCAGCGTGATGTAACAGAAGCACAAGTTATATATGGGCAGAAACCTGTATTTTAAATATTTTGGCAATGTTGAAAGGGGCCTCTGTGAAGTTTTGTATAAATGAGGACAGTAGTTCTGAAGAAGACTGTGTTTAGAAATTGTGGAGGGACACACGACGGACACCAAACAATCACAAAAGCTCACTTTGAGCCTTTGGTGCTTAAAAAATGATAACAGTAAGCAAACAATATTGAAATACGTTCTATACTTTATTTCTGGAATTGTTGGAAGCAACATGAACCCTTACCCTACTTCAGCTTATTACCAAATTTGTCTATCATTCAGAATATGTACAGTACTGTTTTCACCGGAAAGATTAATTTAAAATTTAGAGTCTAAAATTTAACAGTATCGGACATGTTGTTGCAGGTTAGTAATGATTTGCACTGGTTAGAAATTGTTGCTGTAATACAGGGTATAAAACAAATAACCTTTTTGTAAACACAAAACTTAAGGAAAGGAAACTTAACAAAACAGAAATAACTTAACAAGAAAACTTAACAAAACAGAAATATGTCCGGATGAGCAGATGAATATTTGGTTACGCACACCTATTCAAGTGGTACGTATACAACCCGATGGTGCTGTACTTATAGAGGTTATAGATGACGAACGCGTTGTCATTTCACTCGGTGTCACACGTCACTCAGAGTGAAGCATTTTCAGCCTTTCCTCCAATCAGCGCCACTCTTACAAAATCTCTCATTATGGCTGAAAATACCGAGAATACCTTACCAAGTAATCCGATTGGTACATTATTCAGACGGCATAAGGTCATACGAGGTCATAAAATCGTGCTTAATACGGCACGCCGATAAAAAAATGCTATGTTTCAAAAAAAATATATATTAATCAGTTTTCATTATTGGGAGTACCTAGATAAGTTTGTTAAACACAATATATATAATGAATAGTTGTGGAATGTGAGCAATAAATCTCCAAAATTACTTGAGTGGTGCTCGCAAAACATTTGAACATTAAATTAGATTTATAGAAGATCATAACGATACCCTTCCAAGAGATTAAATATATCTACTGTCTTTAGATATTATTTTTGTAGAAAAGCTTGATATGGGCGTAAGGGGCGAGGCTTGTGAAGGTCAGTGCCTTTAATACTTTTTCGATAGCAGTTGCAGCTAAAAATAGGAAACCCTTTATACAACTTCTTCTCATGGACATCTTCATTGATCTTTATCAAACTCTTTGAAATTTGTGCAAATTTGGGAGCTCGGCCCTTTGTACATGCCGCTTGAGCTAAAAATAGAAATTCTTCTCAAAATTCACCTGACGGATCTGCATCAAGCTTGGTTTGAAGCATTATTATAAAGTCTTCTGCAAAAATACTTCCAATGGTGGCACTCGCCCCATTTTAGGGGCCGCTAGAGCTATAAATAGTATTACCTTTAAACTCGCTTATCGCTTGAACTGCTTGACGGATCTTCATCAAACTTGCTATGTAGCGTCATTATAAGGTCTTCTCTGAAGTATTTTCAAAATAAGGATTTTAGCCCCTTTCTGCGGCCACTGTTAAAATTAGAAATGCCTTGAAACAAATTCTCCTCAAGAACTACTACACGAACTTCATCAAACTTGGTCTGTGGCATTATTGTAAAGTTGGTAGGATCTTCCCCCAAATGTGTCCAAATGGTGGCTCTTGGTCCCTTTTACGGGCCACTAGTATATACTTAACACAGATGTAACCATTCATGATCTAATGTGTCATACAAAATTAAGGTGAAACAGTCAAAGGCAGATGAGCGAAGTTTGTTAAAATTAAGAATGAAATATCCTTATGATTCACATCTTTTACGTGGTTTATATGATTTTGAAGAAAAAAAAACCTATATCTTTAATTTAGATGATGTTTTTCTTTTGAAAGTTTTGATATTGAGATGTACCAAAAATATTATATATAAATTAATACCGTAATTGTTCAGTGAAATATAGTACAGTCTAACTTTGTCCAAGTGCTTCAACTTGCTCGGCCAATGGAAACTTATTCGAGCCATCGGTAGGTCGAACCAGTTGAATTTCAAATATAAATTGGTAAGACTTACTAGAGAAACATGATGTACTGCATATCTTACTATCTTACTAAGCAATTGACTAAAGAAAGTATGCAGATGCTATAAAATACAGTTTTATGCTTATTCGAAAACAATCACATTAATTGTATACCATAGAGATCTTATAAGGACCAAAAATGGAGTTCAAGAATATAACAGGCCATTTGATCATTTCGTGCAAATGAAGTTGGATGTACCATAAAACTTTATACCATGCACTCAACGTTTTTTTTTATTATTTTTATATTTTCACAGCTATAATTCCAGTAACATTATGCTCCCTTAAGATAAATTTATGATGTTATGATTAGTTTTAAAAACAGTGCTTTGTTTCATAAAGAATGAAACAAAATCAAGAACTTCTAAATTCAAGTATTTTTCATGCGTTTGGCTTAACATTCTGTACTAAATTATAAAATCATGTATCTGGTCAGTCATATTTCTGTAGATAGCCATGCAGTGGTTTCTCAGACCATAGTTAGGCGAGGCATTGCCACTGAGCATATCAATTTACACCTTGTCTGCATAAACAGCTTTTGATTAACTAATTTCCATTAATTGGTCATAAAATTACATGCATGGTTTAGGGGAAAGCAGAGAAATTCTGTGAGATCTGGACAACAAGCACAAACTGAAACGTCTAACCGTCAACAATTTTAAAGTTTTTTATAATTTCGATCTAATCTTAATGAAACTATCAGAAGCATCTAGGATGACTTTGTAACTGAATTATCTACGGCAAAAAGACTAGGTCACTAAGTTAGATAATAAATAAACTTTGATAACATTGTAGTGGCCACATTTCTGACACGATCTTCTTGAAAGGTTGTTCAAAATTTGGTTATCTCAAGTGAAAATGAAGGTCACTAAGTGGAATGAAAGAATAGCAATGTCAACGTTTTAGAGACCACAACTTTACTGATCTTCATTAAACTTCGCCAGAATGCCTGTCTTTGTAAAATCTAATTTGAAATATCATTTTCTGACGTAAATAATATAGTTCGTTAGGTTAAATCGTAGACAAAAATTGTTAGCACTCTAGCGGCCAAACAGAGACAAACTACTCAAAAAAGTCAACACACTGATTTTTAAATGTCTCAGGCTATGAGATATGATAAAATGTGCAACGCAACTGATGCTCCCAAACAGCGGCTTAAGCAAAATACAGTATATGGTACATGTCCAATTAAATGGATTCTGTGACCCCAAAGCACAAGAGATATGACAGTAATACTGTTTGTTTCAACACTACAATATGTAAAGGTATTAAATAAGTCACATTCATGAGTTTCCGACGCAAATATTTAACATTGAAATAACGTGAAATCTTATGGTATTAAATGTAATATTGAAGTGTGAATAAAGTATAGAGTAAACATTATTATGCCATATAATATCCACTCATCCTGTTCCATGTTATAAAACACATAAAAATATTACCTAAAATGATTAGAATATAGTTAATTTCTTTCTCCATGCTTTTAAGTTTAAGAACGTACTACCTCGCGACAAGCATTCGGTACATGTTATATTAATTTACAGACATGAAATGAACTTTAATGAGTCTACCAAGACTTTGATATGAAGCATGCCATATGCGCTTTTTCAAAAGCAGTCTCTTATTACCATAACGCACAGCCAATTGATTTATCGCATGGTAAAGTCGCACGTACAAGTTCCTCATTTTGACAGTAAACTCACATCAATTTGTGTTAGAATACCTAATAAAAAGAATGTCAGCATTTACATTTATGCAAACATCATGTAATGAATGTCAATTCATTCCCAAGAACGCGAACAAATATTGTAAATAACATTTAATTGCAGTAATAAATATTTATATGCCGTTTTAAATAATTATGTGTTTATATAATAAACAACTGTTGCGTAATAAGTGTATTGCCGCTGGAAGGAAAGCTACAGATATGGACAGGGATAAATGTACATACTTTATCCAGCTTTTGGTAAGACGGTTAAATCTATCTTGATTTTCTTGATTTCTTTTCAAATGGCTGTGCTTGTTTATATTATCTTCAAATTAAAATCTGTGAGCAGTCGAAGGCCCCATAGATGTACCTTTTGATAGTAGACCTTTACTATTTACAAACTATTCTTCCCTTTGTCGTTTACCTTTTTTATCTTTCTAATACCTGATGTTTATTTCTACTTAGCGATACGTAGTACTATTTGATTAGAACATTGGTTTGCAGGAATTATACTTTTAGAAAACTGATGTGGTCAATTCATACTTGACTTTAAAATAGTTACTTGAAATGTTCTTAAACGCTGTGGGCTGACAAAATCGGTTGTGTAAGAGGTAATTGTGTTCTACGTGAAACATGTACCTAGAAACTCAAATATAAATTAATGAAATAGTTATTTAAACGTTTGAATAAATAATCATTTGGTCAACTCGTACCTGATATTTTGAAATTTTCGTACGACTTTGTTTTATAAAATCCGTTCCGATCGACATAATTGAGGTATTAAACAAGAAAATTGAATAGCAAGGTAATAAAATGGTTATAGATTTTTTGTGTCATATGTGGTAAACCGTACCCAGTTAATTCGTCTTGTTCCTAATACATACAATTCACATAAAATTAAACTTGTTCTTAGTACATGTAATTCACATAAAATTCAGCTGGTTCCTAATACATGTAATTCACATAAAATTCAATTTTTCCTAATACATGTAATTCACATAAAATTCAACTTGTTCCTAGTACATGTAATTCACATAAAATTCAAGTTTTCCTAATATATGTAATTCATAGAAAAAGGGGAAATACCTATTGCATAAAAATATCGCAATGCATATTAAATACACACAAATATGAAAATGAAAACGATAGAAAATAGGTACGAGATATAATTAGGATTCGAGTTGAATGAATTATCAATGCAAGTTGGCCAGTTCTGGTATGAATTAACAGGTACGAGTTAACTGACTGTCTTTCAAGTATTCAAAGTTTTGAGATGTGTATTTGTCATGTACTTATATAATTCTGAATATAAAATTAGTACATAATCATTTTCACCTAATGCAAAATCATGTATTTTCACCATATTTCCAGATAGTGTTCGGAATTCTGGTACTGACAGACGCAAGTAAGTGTTATTTTATTTTTATATAACATAACAGAACAGAAAAGTGGTATATAGGCATTGTACAAGATGTAAAATATATTACATCAGACTAACTTCAATTACGCTTTTTTCTTGCAAACAAGTGCTATACTATGACGCAAAGCAAAAGTGTACAAGTAGATATTCAGGGGTGTAAACATTCAAAAGCTTTATCGCGTTATCAGAACATGATTAGTCACATTACCAGCGATTGTAGAGGACAGGTCTGGTGTTCAATATCAAATAATCAATCGATTTATTTTCTGTAAGCATAAAACATGATTGACCAGTCGCCGCCTGTCAATCAAACTTATCTATGATCCAATCAGATAACGATATTTTACACACCCGTGTGTACCACTTATCGCCGCCATTTTCCTTCGACAAGCTGATTGTCGAGGTTAGTAGATAAGTAAGGGGGCAAGGGACAGTTAATTTGAAAATTCCACAAATCTGCGCTGATACCAGTGCGAAAAAAATCATGAAAAATCCAATTTTGACAAATTCAAGGCAGGTGTTGAGCGAATGTATTGCATAGACTTAGCACTTCATTGTGTGACATTTTCAGCCTGCCGATTATGTTGCTTCTGTGATAAAAACGAGTAAAACGCAGGTTTCAGGACACTAAATTTTGAGGCAAAAATGGCCCAAAATGCACTCCTTGCGCGACCTGTACCGTATTATCTGCAAATGACTGACCTAAAACACATGCATATTTTTAAAGCATGTGGCCAGACGAAAATAATGGTGGGAAGAAAAGTGTCTCATAACCGTTTACTTTTTCCGCTATTTTGAGCTGAATCTGGAAGGATGAATGACCGTTTCCATTTCGTCTGAATTCCGTTACCTCAGGTAAGACTTTAGACCCGGCCGTCTACACGGAGCTAGGAAAATCGATTCAAGTTACTTTACACAATAACTACTCGTACGCAGGAATCCTCAGTTCTATAAACATCATAAATAACCAGTTGAATATAAATGCCTTTAAAGTGCATCTGTCTATTTTATTTAAAAAACGTACCCAGGCCAAATGCGAAACTGGCCCCTGCCACTTAAGCATATGTCTATAAAATTTTGTTAAAACTCTGTTTTATTGCTAAACTGTTGAAGTGAAGTTAGAGTTGTGCAAGTTATTTCTTTCCCTTAACCAAAAGGATGAATAAACTCGAGATCAAATTTAAAATTTATTAAAAATGTAACACCATATTTAATGTATTTATACCATATTACAAAATAAAAACTGATCTCTGCACTCGAAGTAACCGCTGTTTGGCGAAGACAGAAATAAATTAGTGCGAATATTTGCAAAAAACATATAATCATTGAATTCCAAATAAACTTTAAGGTACCAATTTTGTGAATGAACTTGTAAGTATCATTATATGGCCAAATAAAAAGAACTGATTGGGTCGGCAACCTTTTTTTTCGTCAGAAATATAGTGTTTTATTTTTTTTCTCGAAAATGTTTAAAGTACTGCTCTATCTTATACAAGAAATAATGAAGATTTAAGCTTTTAGACATTTAAGAAACTGTTATTGATATAATAAATACCACTCAGGTTTTCAAATGTAGATGAAGGTTTGAAATGTTGAAGAATTTAATGCAATCGCACAGAATCCCCAAACTGGGCACAGGACTCATGTGAATCCCGCTGAAATACCAGTGACTGTTCGGATACCTATCCCCTATAAATAAAACTAACCAAGTTCATTAGAAATAAGTATTTATGCCGGATTTAAGTTTCAGTTTAATAGCCACAAAAGAGAAGCCGTTTGTTTACCGAATGAATTAACATAAGTATTTAATGAATAAATAAATGATACCAAGAATTTAGAAGAAATAACGAAATGTGAATAAAATGACAGAAAGTATACTAATACGGACGTAAATTTGTTCAATACGTTCATATTGCGTTAAATATGCAACACTTTTATGGTATTTTCTTTGAGCGGGTTACATTTGAAAACGTTATATAGTTGAAATGAAGTATAGAATTTGAGGACATACGAGGAATTTGAGAAATATATGAAAATACAATATACATTTTAAATTTGAGAAACATATCAGTGTGAAGAAAACTACAACTCAACGCGGAGCCTTAACGAACATTTGACTTTCGAATTACCAACCTTAAAGTCAAATACCCGCGGCCTCTTTAACCTTAATACGAAAACATTCCATAGAATTGATATAATGTACGACTAATAAGCAAACTTATTAGTCATAATTATCTTTAGTAAGGAAAGAAATATTAGCCAACATCGTAAGGGACATCATTTCAGCATTATCGTATCCATCATCTTGAAGCTTGTTTGTCGAAGGTTTCGCATTTCCAGACCACGTGATCTAAGAGGCGGAGCGATCGGACGTTTGGCGACTGGTCAATTCCTTCTGTATTGCATTGAAACTTAGTCTAGCATGATTTAAATCATTTTCAAACACCAGACAGAAGTATGACTCAAGAGAGGACATCAAGTGCCGTGTGATAGCTGTAAAAGGTTACTCCGTGCTATATATCTCAGTGTTGTTATATATCTGTATTAATAATGTATGGATCGGTCTCTGGTTTCTCCATTTTGATTGTGTATTTTGACTTTCTACACTTTATTTCTTTTGAACTGTAGTGGACGTTTATCAGATAAGAGCGTTTTGCTTCGCTTGCCTGGCAATGCTACTCATAGACATTTAGATGGGTGTCTGCTATATCTTTGTGGTTGACATGCTTTGTGATGTATGGCTCTTGTTATGTTTGTTTTGCCCAGTGCTTCCAGGCAATCTTCTCTTAACTATTTGTGCCCAGTCTTACTGGTTTTATAATCCAGAAATTCACAATGCACTTTTATATTTTAACCTTACATTTAGGTTGAAAGTGCTGCTATCTATTATCAGATGGATAATAAGTAATTGTATTGCCAATGCAAAACTATTATATATTCAATTTTTCTCAGAAACTGACATCTTTTTGTATTTGGTCTGTTTTAAGGAAAACAATAATGTCCAATTTATGTTATAGACAAGAATTCGCATGACAATTAGCATTGATATAACACAAATGAATGAGATGATAGATCAAGTGTACACTTTACTATTCTTATTCAGCGATAACCTGTATATAGCGTGGCTCTGCTCAGCGTAGTCACTGTCAGGTCAATTAATAGAATGCCGTATAAACATATTATTTTATACTGCAACACGGCCCGGTCATATCAGTAAAAGTGTGCTGGTGTGGTCTCTAAAATGTTATGAAAAAAAAAAAATATTGTGTCTGTTCCGAAATTCAGAGTATATTCTCACAAATATTTTCTCATTTATTCCAGCACCATGCGATTTTTTCTGTAACAATGGAGGTTGTCCGCCTATCTTCCGATGCGTTTATGATGTTGCTTGTGGAGCACATGTGTGTAAAGTAGTACCATTAGGACTTGGAGGATCAGGCTGAGGAATGTTCTGAAGAATGATATAACCGTTATTAACACAGCAATAATGATAATAATAGTCGCTCAGGCGTTAGAAACTACAAATATTATAGACTATATTTGTACGTGACAAGATAATAATAAAATATAAATGAACAGTTTTATGTGGTTAACAAATAAATCATTATTTAGATATGTTCCTCTTTGTCTTTAATTCTATAGTAATATAGTAGATGCCAAGACGCTTGAATTATTGTCCCTTCTCTTGAGAAGGAATATCTTAATTGAGTAAGTCACACTTGACTGAGCTACTGATATCGAAAGCTGTTGTCATTACAAGCTGGCCGATTAAAATCCGTGACCTTAGAAATAACCTCTGACGTTAAACTATTCTTTCCTAATTGAGGCGACTCTCTTACTAAAACGCGTTCTGTGGAATACATATTACTAAACCAGAGGATGATTGATTGATTCTTTTATTTCCTCCATTTTTGAAGAACATAACATCTGTACATTCAGTCGACCAGATAGACATATATCAGCAAATTTACATGTAACAACTAAATATTATCGTCACCTTCAAATGCATGGTTAATATATGAAAACAAACCCCATTGCGACCCTCTAATTATGCCAACAAATTTACGCATGGAATCGTAATAGATTGACCGGGTCAATGTCTTATTGCCGTATTTACTCTACTGAAAGTGGTAACAGATTTAATTTGTTGTTGGATTTAACAATTTATGTTAAATAACTAGCGTAAATACTTACTTGACATTTTGGCAGTATAAAACAGACATTGCAACCAAAATTTTACAAGATGATCATTATATATTTATATAGATGTGCCCTAGAAGGAACTTTTGCCATGCTTTAACTTGTCATAATACCTTCATTTGTCCGTGACTAGATAAATGATCAACAATTTAATGACTGTCTATAATCCATCCTCTCTGGAGCAATTTATTCAGTGTATATTATTTGATTGACGGTTGCTGAGATATTCATATGGAGTCAAACATATCAAAAAAAGGTTGCGCAATGACAAATATTGTTTTGTTTTTAAAGTGGTCTCCAAAGACAGAATAATTTACACTATGGTTAAATTGGGAAGATAAAATTGAAGCGATTGTAGGCTTTTTTCAGTGACCTTATCCTTAGGTGAACTGGAGAACAGGATTGACTGTACATGTTTATAAGAAGGAGCTGCTGCGTTCCGATTTCTAAATTATATTTTAGGAGTGGGACTTGTTAAAGGAATTTCGTCACTTCTCAACACATAAACAATTTACCAAATAATAAAACAAATAGCAAAACAAGATTATTCGAGATAAGGCTGTGACTTTATTCTCAAGTTTCGAACGAAAATTATGGCATATTTTAAATATATATTATCGTACATTCAAAATATAGTTAAAAATGTTGTTCATTCATATCAAGGTATTGTCATAATTACTGAATGCATTAAAACAACAATACTGGAATTTTGCCATTTTGATTAAGACAGATGTGTACAGTAAAACATTTTCTGATGATTTCCTTACTTGTGTAAAATAATATAATATATTTTGATAAAAGGCTATGTGATGAGTCCTAAAAGTTATCACTGAAATTATGGATGATGATCAATAAATCAGATTATAAAGAAGCGCAAATTCAGAAAGCACTAAACTTTTAGGAATAATAAATGGCATTGCAGATTTATATAGTTTGACAAAGATCGTCTGTGAGAAAAATGGGGAAAAAAATAAGAGTTTCGGGAAATTTAGAAATAGTTATCATATACGTGATTTCAATCAATATCCAAATTCTAAAATAAGTTAATATAAGGATTACTGGCGTAATATCTGGAGTATTCTAAATCTGTATGAAACTAAGATAAGTTCATATCGGCTTAATGCCATCTCTTCCCAAATATATCACATCAGAAGCCGCAAGTATCTTTAGCCCGGTGGCATGATTAGAATCTCCTTTAGTGTTATATATACTTATATGAAACTAGCTATACCGGCAGTTATATAAATATAGGCATAGGAAATAGAGATCAATATAATTGCACCTTTACTAATCCTACCAGGTGTTCTGTATTAAAGAAGTGCTTCTATTGTGACATTTTGATACAAGCAAAACTGTATTATCTGCACTATTAATTACTTACTGGTACTTAATTTTATTATTGTCTTGTTAAAAGTTAATTTTTTACCATATGTAAGTTGATAGAATCATAGGAACCATGTTTTGAGGTGTAAATCAAACACAAATGAATAAATCCTAAATGCTTTTGTTGTGCAAAAATGTATGATATTGTGTCTAAAACAGTTTTCATTTTCCATTCAACTGGTTAACTGCAAGGGAAGTAAACTAATAGATATCTCTGCTTATAAGTACTAGCCCAAGGCAAGAGTTGTCATTCTTTGTAGATCACAACTTTAAATTAAAAATTAAAACTTCTGTTATTGATATTAACAAAACTATCATAAACTTCACATTTGTGAAATCATTTTTGGTTATTTCAAGGACTTGGAAATCAATTTCTAGACTTTATTTAATGTATTATTATCACTGAAAATTTTAGGGTCTATCTCTAATAAATATTAGAAAATTAGATGTAGACAGAAGACATAAAAAGAAAATATTTTGTTTAGTGTAAAAATCACTGATGATGATCGAATTACTGCACTGTGTCATTTTGGATTTATATATCTCTGTATATAACAATACTTTACATACAAAAAGTATATATCAAAGACAGGATTTAATAAAAATTAACATTGTAAATTACCTGATTTAATCTGTATAGGGACACACCACAGGCAAAATCTTTAAGCCTATTTCTTACCCAATTCAAGAGGGTATAGTGTTGATTACGTGTAGTTTCAGTGAACTTAAATAAAACAATATGTCACAGTTTTACATTGTTACCTTTATAATACTCCCAAATACAAAGCATATGGTCACTGGTGTTCGTCGTTCCGTTCATCCTTCCATCATATCCTCTTTCTATCTTCTTAAATGGTGGGGAGATTACCAATTGTTAAACTGATAGTTAAAGGGAGCACAACCTAGGTCATTATCCAAAGACAAGGTCGCCTTTGAACGTAAAAGTCAAACATCTGAACTTTATGTACGCCCCATATTGTTTTAACCGCTTGGAAGAGTTTCTTAAGAACGCTTCTACGCACGAACCTTAAATGTTGTAAGCAGGTTTTCGTGACCAGCAAATAACTCCTACTGATTTTGAGCTAGGTTGCTGAAAGGTAAATGTCACGGTGACCTTGAGCTTAAAATCTATTTCTGGTTGATAATTGAAGAACCATTGGCTTAAAGCACGTGTTCAATAGATGGCCCGTACGTTTTGAAAGTCAGGAGGTCAAGGTCACGGTGACTTTGTGCTGAAAATTGGCTTCTGATCGCTAAAAGAAGAACGCTTTGGTTTGCTGTCGTTAAACTTTATAGAATTATTTCCTGTTACCAGGAAATTACTTCTACTGCTTCGGAGATCAGTTTGTCACAGGTCAAAGTCACTTTGACCTGAAAGAAAGTTCCCTCTCAATAACTAAAATAATACCCATCACATAAATGCGTGTTGTCATTAAATGACTACTATAGTATTTTAGGCATCTATAGGTATAAGTTCAATGTCACAATGACCTTAAAGCTGAAATCGGTTACTCCCTGTAACTGAAGAAAGCCTTGGCCTACAGTATTTAAAGGAGTTCATCACAATATTTTGTGCGCAGCTCAATCGCGCAGCAAGAGATAACCACTGTAAAGTTTAGGATTCGCCGCCGAAAGTGCATAATTGTCGGATATGCAGCGCACTCGCGCAAAAAAATATCGTATGTACTGACAATATAGGTCGTACATCCATATTTTACCTTTAAAAGTGATGGTGTTTTATTGGAGGAGTAGTCGTAGGAAGTGCTCGAATCGAATACATTGTGGACAGCCAATTTGAAAGTAAAACTATTTCGTCCAGTAATGATGCAGCCGACTCCAAGTCAAATAAAATTCCAGAAAATCTTAACGTAGATCTGTCTCCTTCAAGTTCAAATGTGACTTCCTAAAAATGTTGTTATACTTTTGTGCCCCATCCCGCATTTCGCATAGTAAGACCAGAGCTATGGCCCTTGACAGTCAAATTGTACATAAAGGGTCTAAACATTTGTGCCGCATGTACCTCAAAAGTATATGCGCCAAGAGTCATGAAACCAAACAAGAATTAAATTCAGCATGCGAAGTTGTGCACCAGTGCTTTTATTTGAAGTTTCACTCAGTAAAAACAGATTTATGTCCCTTGACGTGGTCAAATATATACGTAAATGGCATGTGAAAGCTTGTGTAGCACGTATCCCAAAAAGTATTTGACCTAGAGGCATGCAACCTTAAAGGAGCATTATTGCGCATGTGAGTAAGAAAATTGGTTAAGAAACTGATAATAACATTGTGCAATTTGTTTTGTAAGAAAAGAATGTTCATAATTTTTAGGTGGGTGGGGTAATGACAAAATACTTTTGTGGGTGGAGTGAATATTTTTCAATTTTTCTTAAAAACAAGCACGGGTTGATATTATTTTTTTGGTTTAGATTTTTTTGTCTTAGTTCTAGCTTACATAATATAAAATTTGGTAAAATTCTGTCCGCTAGATTTTTCATATCATTAAGAAATACTTCGTGATTTTCTCAGTTCCAGATACTTTCGACATCTATCAGGAGTAATTTTTCTGAGTTAATATATCTATATGTTGACATTATATGCATAGCTATAGTGGTTTCATTAATTGTGATGCATAAACAGTAACATCAAAGTGAAACTTTGAATAAATAATTGTTTGCAGTAGTTTTATTATGACATGTATGTATTGTTTCTTCAGACAAAAATACCGATTTGGTGTTCTTAATAAACTTTAAATATTGAAAAAAGAAGCACGGGTACCTATCATTTTTATTTTTTATCTTAACTTGCCATACATCAGTCTATAAATATGCAAAGTTACAAAAAAATCTGTCCGCTAGAAATAATTGTGAAAAACACCTTTAAACGTCATTGGATGATTGTCGATGATAAATTGAAGACGTCTATTTTTTGGAGTCAGTAAACCAAAGGTCTAGGACTAAATAAATTTGGGATTGAAACTATAACTATAACAATAACTATTGAATGCATTGGCCCACAGTCTTCAAACTTCATAGGATAATTGCTTATGATCAGTATGTGGGGAATTCTTGTAGGGGAGTGGGGGTCAATAGCCACGGCTTTTGAAATTCAATTGTAAAAGTAGATTAGAGATACAGTCTCCCAAATAGCTGCATCAGTGGGTATTTCATCGGGAAGTGTTCAAATTAAAATTATCGAAGTTGCATGGTGGGTTCCCCATCTTTTGACCAAAGAGCAAAAGGCCCAAAAGAAGCAATGTTGCAAAAATGCTTACACAAGGTTTCAGAAATCTGAAAATTTATTGCTAGCCCTTTGGGCTAACAATATTTTTGTCAGGGTAGCCCGAACTTTAGTTTATTTGGCAATGATTGTTTTGGTTTATTTGCTAAGTGTTGGATGGGATTTAGCATAGGTATATGTAGAGACTTTGTTCTCTAAAGTAGCAATAATCATTACTCTTTTTTTTCATTTTAGAAGATAAACCTATTTAAACTTGGAATTCTTCTCCCTTTAATTAATATCATAAAAAGAATGTCAACCAACTTCTATAAACTTGCAGATACCTTTGGGCAGTATCAATTGCAATTTTTCTTATAAAATCATTTAAAGTCCACAAATGATTCTGTATTCCCATCAAAAGACTAAACACGAGTAAATAACGTCTCTCATTTTCTTGGCACTGTGTATTCACTATTCCGAATTTGTCTGTCCGAAAAACTATGAACTCGCCGATTTTTGCTAAGCTAATTTTGTCAATTTTTAGCATAACAAGTTCTATAATGATAATCTTGTAAAATTTTGGTTGCATTGTCTGTTTTAAACATTGGTCATCAGTGTGTGGAACCCCAGGATCGGACACAAGGACAAGACCATTCTACCTTATTGACATTCCGTATCCCCACGTTTAAGCGCCTCCGGGGGCATTACATTTTGTACCAGGGGTACCTTCATTTCTGTACCAAATACAAAAATAACTAGAATTTTGAAAAGAACTATGTTGTTTTCTACTACCGAAAAATGTCAAGTCCGCTATTTTCAAAGTATTAACGCTAACATATACATATGTAAGTTGTTAAATCCTACAACAAAGCAAATCCGTTACCACTTTCAGTTGAATAAATATGACAATTAAGAGTAAATACGGCAATTAAGAAACACTGGCTATAAACATTGACCTTGGTCAGTCCGCATGTACCATTCGATGCGTGAATTTGTTGCGCACAATTAGAGGGTCACAATGGGGTTTGTTTTCACATATTGTTCGGCATGTTTGAAAAAGCCACTTTTTCATATGTAATCCGCGGAGCGCGTTCAGTCAGAGAGAAGCCTCAATTAGGAAAGAATAATTTTTACGTCGGAGGTTATTTCTAAGGTCACGGAGTTTGATTTGCCAGCTTGTAATTAAAGCAGCTTTCTAGGTCAGTTGCGCAGTCAAGTCAAAGTGTTCCTTCTCAAGAGGAACAACACTATGGCCATAAGATAAGATAAGATAAGATTTATTTTGAGTCGGCAAGACATTTACAAATAACATAAGCTCTGAAGAGCTTTTTTAACCGACTATATAACAAGTGTATGTTAACAAAAGTAAATAAGCTACAAGTAAGAAGGATAATTTACTACATAAAATCTATGAGAAACATGCTAATCTTACCAAATTTGGTTTAAAACTGCTTAAAAAGATGAAATTAGTTACAAGTTGACCAAAAATATGGGGCAAAGGTGTCACAGTTAAGAAATATCTTAAAAAATCAGAATATCACTCAAATCAGATTTGAAAGTGACCTGATTAGCATCTTTTTCATAGGGTAAATCAATAATCATTAAAATGAACATGATTAAATAACATAGGAATATAGATTTGTATTATGGAGGTCCATGATGGACCTAGATCGCTCTCCTGGATGAAAAGAAACTGGCATGGAAGATACATGTGGAATTTTTGTTAAAGGTCCACTACCAACACCCGAACGAGTATTATATGAAAACCAGTGTTTGTAGCTAAGACTTCCTATTTACTGAAAATATGATCAAAAGCATCGGATCTGACCAAATAGTCATGAATACGTTCAAGAATAACCAACAAATAAACAAAAGAATTTGCCTCTTTCAAACCGAAAGTATGTTTTCCGACTGCTTACGAACCCGTCGCGCATCTTCGGATTGTTTCGAAAGAATCTTCCGAAACGAGGCTATAATTTATAAATAGATACAAACTATTCATAACTTTATCATGATATCACCGTACATTAGGGGTTTTAACTGACCAATCAGACAGCTGCATTTTCGAGTACCTGCCAGTTCCCACTTGGGTATAACGAAGTATATTTGCAATGAACATATAGTGACTTTAGAAATAAATATCACACTATTTAAGAAACCAAATTAAGAGTTTTCACTGCACATGCTCCAGATGATGCTACAAACAACAAAACTTTTGAAGTTTCATTGAAATATTATATGGATTTAATACCTTTATTTTTCTATGATAAAGTCCGAGTAAAATGTAATCATTACCCAAGTGAAATTAGTATCATTCCGCAATGTTTTGGACATGTGAAAATTATGAATATTATATGCCCAAACGATAACGTGATTTTTACAAACTTAGCAGAGGGAATTCAACATTTTTGTTACTCACAAACTTCATGAAATCATTCTTATAATACAGGTAATATACAGCTATACTACAAGTTTTCGGGAGGACAATTTAGGCCCTTCCCGAATAAAAGTGTTTTCACAACTTCGTCTGCAAACTGTTTCAGTTTTTCTCTTTTCAGCATAGTTTTAAGAATATAAATGAATAACTATCTTACACTGTAGGAACAAAATGTGATTGAAACTTACCTAGTAAACACTCTGATTTATGTACATATGGCTACATTAATTTAACAAAATTTTAGACATTAAACACATTGTCTTGGCCTAATATATGTCACTGTCATTTTGAAACTAAAATTATGTACATCTCATATTTTTTTCATGCAAATCGTGTATAATTACCGTCATGGAAATAAGTTCTTTTTAATTAGATCTAAGATCACGTGATCCCGAAGAATGTCCGACCGATTACGGAAAAGTGATAAACACGAAAGTAGGACAAAATGACCACCCATGTCAGTCTAAGAAAATACAAAAACAATCATTCGTTTCTCTGTACATGTGTTGATTTCAAGGCAATATTGCACGGCTATCGTAATGTTTAGTAGTATATTTTAAAATGTGTAGTCTTTTTTTCAAGATTTATGTCTATTCATTTGTCTTTATTTTTCATCTTTAAATTTGGCCATTTTTCTGACAAGAAGTCTTTTTAAGTATCCACTATATGCATATAAGAAATACTGTAAACGTAAATGAAAAGGTGACTACCACCTCTGGCGGTCATGTTTTCAATAAAATGAAATAATTTGAACGATTTTCGCATAGGGACATCAAAGAAATATTTCTGGAATATTATTTAAATTAGATTTCATAGAGACAAACATTATACCTATGTTTGATGGAAATCAAAGCGGGCCATAAACCAAGTGTTTTCAATGATTTGCCTTAGTGACATAGTTTTTCACCCAAGTGACTAAGTTACACATTTATCATAGATTTCAAACAGGCGAACATACTGGGCCGAGTTTAATGAAGATCAAGCGGAATAGTGGCTTGAAGAGTTTGTCAAGATTTTTCTATGATTTAACCTAGTGGCCTAGTGTTTGACCTCTGGCATCTCACTTTCAACTTGACATATATTTCATAAAGACAAACATTCGGACATAGATTTATAGTGCTCAAGTAGAAAATGTGGCCTCTCGAGTGTTTTTCAATGATTTGAAGTAGTTACCTAGTTTCAGACCTCAGATAACCCAGTTTTTAACCTAACCTACGTTTTATTGACAAAAATATTCTGAGAAAGGTCGATGATGAACAAGTAGAAAATGTGGCTTCTATAGTGCTAATAAGGGTTTTTCTATATTTCACAATGACATAAATTCTGACAAGTGGCTTTTTTCAAACATGCCGAACGTATTATTTTTCACAAATCAAATTGAAATTGTGACCTCTAGAGTGTAAACAAGGTTTCTATGATGGACCTAGATCGCTCTCCTGGATGAAAAGAAACTGGCATGGAAGATACATGTGGATTTTTTGTTAAAGGTCCACTACCAACACCCGAACGAGTATTATATGAAAACCAGTGTTTGTAGCTAAGACTTCCTATTTACTGAAAATATGATCAAAAGCATCGGATCTGACCAAATAGTCATGAATACGTTCAAGAATAACCAACAAATAAACAAAAGAATTTGCCTATTTCATAGAGACAAACATTATACCTATGTTTGATGGAAATCAAAGCGGGCCATAAACCAAGTGTTTTCAATGATTTGCCTTAGTGACATAGTTTTTCACCCAAGTGACTAAGTTACACATTTATCATAGATTTCAAACAGGCGAACATACTGGGCCGAGTTTAATGAAGATCTAGCGGAATAGTGGCTTGAAGAGTTTGTCAAGATTTTTCTATGATTTAACCTAGTGGCCTAGTGTTTGACCTCTGGCATCTCACTTTCAACTGGACATATATTTCATAAAGACAAACATTCGGACATAGATTTATAGTGCTCAAGTAGAAAATGTGGCCTCTCGAGTGTTTTTCAATGATTTGAAGTAGTTACCTAGTTTCAGACCTCAGGTAACCCAGTTTTTAACCTAACCTACGTTTTATTGACAAAAACATTCTGAGAAAGGTCGATGATGAACAAGTAGAAAATGTGGCTTCTATAGTGCTAATAAGGGTTTTTCTATATTTCACAATGACATAAATTCTGACAAGTGGCTTTTTTCAAACATGCCGAACGTATTATTTTTCACAAATCAAATTGAAATTGTGACCTCTAGAGTGTAAACAAGGTTTTTATATGACTTGACCTAGTGACCTAGATTTTTACCTCGGGTAAACCAGTTTTAAGCTTCACCTCGATTGTACAGAGACAAAGTTTTATAACGACCAAGCAGAAAATGTGATCTCTAGAGTGTTGATAATGATTTTCAATGGTTTGACCCGGTGACCTAGTTTTGGACCTCAGGTAGTCTTATTTTAAACTTGATCTATATTTCATGAAGAAAAATATTCTCACAAATATTTATTAGAATCAAGTAGAAAAATGTAGTCTGTAGTGTGTAAACAAAGTTTTTCATTGACATAGAGACATAGCGTAAGACCTCAGGCTACCAAATTTCAAATTAGAACTAGACTTCATATATACAAACATTACGACAAAGTTTTATGAAGATTAGGTAGGCAGAAAATATGAGCATTAGAGTATTAATTAGTTTTCCTATTAAGTGACCTCGTGACCAAGATTCGTAATCCAGATGACCAAGTTTTATTAGGATTTGGTCAAAATTGTGATCTCTAGAGTTATAACATTTAAAATGTGGACACATGACGACAGACTACGGATAATCCCCCAGGATGATCACAATATCACACCTTGAGCACGTAATGCTCAGGTGAGCAAAACATCTATAAAAATGCAGACGAAAAGAAATTTAAGGAATTTAACTTCTCACAGGGGGTGAAACAGTGGTATATTATTTCGAATCTCAAAAGCGGATAAACAACAAACAGCGACTTATAGAAAAGGGCAAGAATGACCTGTAATCGCTAAGAGAAGTTGCAAATTAGTTCTTTACACAATTTTCTTCAGTTCAGAAGTCCCTGTTGTGCAAATACTCAGTGCACCGGGCAGACCTCTTACTGGAAAGATTTACACGAACAATGTTCTTAAATAAGTTAGAAAACATTACGTTTATCGTCGCCCACGAACTGGTTTACGTGTCATATGCCTTATTCATGACAATGCATCTGCAAACAAGAGCAATATTGTTCAAAAATATTTACAGAAGCAACAAGTGAAGCATTGCTGCAACATTCATTTTCGCCCGTCCTAAGCCCTATGATTTGTTTCTCTGTCCTTTCCTGAAAACAGCTGGCTGGTTGTAGGTATAATTCCAGAAAAACCCTGGTAGCGAACTGTACCAGTTTTTGCAAAGTATACCAAGGGTAGACTACTGTGCGGCTTTCAGGTCATGGACGCCTGGATGGAACAGGGCGTTTATGTTAATGGCAAGTACTTTGAAGGACTGGTGTAAGCAATATTCTTAAATATAGTATTTTTTCTGTATGTTATATGGACAGTGTCAGGATACGAGTTATAAGACCCAGGGAAGTGCCTACGCCTTTAGTATCTTGAACAATGTAATGGGTCCAATCGCTAAGGTGACTATGTCTTAGACAAGCTGACAAACGAAATAGAATGTCCTTTGTTAAAACGTATAGCTGGTGAGACCAAATATTTCATATATCGAACTTTCCTTCAGGCTACCTTGCCTAAATGATTCGTGTACCAATGATTTGTGAATGATTTCAATTATGAGCTAGACAATTTTAGGGATCAGGCAAATCACTAAATGTTTCAAACTAACAATCTTCAGTTAAAAATGATCAGCTTAAACTCCTACAGGCTGGAGACTCTATACTTGACTGGTCTTTTTGTTGAAGTTCCCGTCAGACAATATCTTTGATTCAACAACATACGAGTCCTATCGTATAGATGCTCGACGCCTATATGCTATCTTATGTAGCATTCAAATACCATATAGGTATATCCCCGATGCCTTGGCTGTACTTTGCCAATACCGCTGAACCGTCTATAAGCTGGAACTCTCCTACTCTCAGTAGATTACCAAACTCTGGGTCTCTGTCTCAGCTTTCCGATGCTCAGCCTATATTTGCTATAGTCTATAGCATTCAACTACCATAAAGGTAAAGCTATGCGCTGGCCCTATAGCTCAAAACCTTGTTGAAATTCTGCAACTCTTCTTTAGTCTATGAACGTCTTCTTTTTTAATGATTTATCCGCCCTGACAGGGTAGTTGCAATAACCTCCTTCTCAAGGTACTGGGATAAATTATTAGTTGAATCCTCGATGTGTCTTCTTCAACCGCTGGATACCGAATGAACTCTCTATTATCCATCTACCTATTTATATCCTAGCAGACGTGCTATTTATAGAACTTGTTTCTGATTGGTCCAAATTTATACATAGTATTTTACAACGAGTACTTGCTCTAACAAATATCTGGTTCCATTTAACTGTTGTATATTACATAGTGTGTGATGCTGGGATCCAGCTATCAACATAATGAACCCAAATTAGCCAGAAATGACCCAAAGTCTATTATTAACATCAATTCAACAATAATTATAACAAAGATAGCATGAAAACATAAAATGGGTGTCAAACACTATCTGTGTTTATGTGTTATGTTAGCAATACATCAAATATACAAATTATTCTGACAATAGCCCCCTTCTCAAGAATATACTTTCAGTTTTTCAAACACTTAAGGAATAATTTGTATACAAAATCTCCTACCTTTTTACTATTTCTCGATTTTTTACAAATCATATACAAACGTACTACTGCTATCAACAACATACATTTAGTAATTTTCTGCTTAAATTAGTATCAAAGATCTAAAATCTCTAAGAGACTCAACATAAAGTCTATGAATTATTTGGGCCATAGTCTTTATAACCCATGCCAGGTCTTCTGTTAATATTTCTATCTATACCGTTTTTGTTATGCCAACGTGATCCCCTGTTTATGTACTTAATAGATGACCTCTCATGATATCGGTCCAATCCTCTATCATCACAATTATGTGACTCTGGTCTGTCATCAGATTGTCTCCAGTTTCTTTCTGTTCTATCATGATGCCAACATTCTTGCAAACCATGTCTAACGTTACTGTTCTTTGATGCCAAGTCAGTCTTAACTTTCTGGCATACATCACATGGCCGGCAAAACCTTGTTACTTCATTTGTTATACCAGACCAGTGAAAACTTGTGCGTATTTCATCAACTGTCTCTTTAGCTGATAAGTGTCCCCTGACTTTTGACTTATGAGCTAATGTCATAACACGTCTGAACTGTGTTGGGACTACTATCTGTTTAACAACTCTGTCTTTCTTCTCGAAAATTCTATATAACACGTTTTTCCGCACTTCATAATGAAACCTGAAACCTGTTTTTGTTTTCAGTTTTGCCTTATCTTTGGCACAAGTCCAAAGTTTTTTCAACATCTCATCATCTTTCTGAGCATTCTTTATTTGCTCAACATTTAATGTCTGATCTTTTGCTGTGCAAACCTCAGACGATTCCGTAGTTTCTACATTTATTGCATGCTGGTTTTTCGTCATCCCAGTTGCAGCAACATCTTCGCCGGATGAAGACTGTCTTTCATCTCGGGCTTTACATTTTATGACTGGCTTATCTGAAACTCCTTTTATATTTCCGATTATCAAATCGCATATCATCGTCGGCAAACCATTGCCTCAACTTCACCTATAAAATATGGTGTATCAACCTGTATCTTTGCTACAGGAACTGTCCTTGAACGTCCATCAATCGCAACCATAAGATATTGCTTATCTAACATTTGACTCTCTGATACAAGGTCTTTCCTGACAGCCGCTAACTCACAGACTGTGTCTCTCAACACCTGGACTTCTTTATCACCTATTTATCCTTTCTTCGATACCAAGTTCGCTGGATACCGAAAAGAACTCTCTGTCATCCATCTACCTATTTATACCCTAGCAGACGTGCTATTTATAGAACTTGTTTCTGATTGATCCAAATTTTTACATAGTATTTTACAACGAGTACTTGCTCTAACAAATATCTGGTTCCATTTAACTGTTGTATATGACATAGTGTGTGATGCTGGGATCCAACTATCAACATAATGAACCCAAAATTAGCCAGAAATGACCCAAAGTCTATTATTAACATCAATTCAACAATAAATATAACAAAGATAGCATGAAAAGGGAGACAAGCACTATCTGTGCTTATGTGTTACGTTAGCAATACACCAAATATACAAATTATTCTGACAGACAGTCTCACAGTTTCTGAATTCCCCTCGTACAACTGCTGCAAAATGAACTCATTGCCACTTAGAAGAAGGACAATCGTAAGTGAACATACATTATTCAGCTTTTGGTAAGGCTTTTATTTTATTTATTGTCAGTGTTGTTTTTCGCGATTCACTTTAACATGTATGTGCTTGTTTATATTATCTTCAAATCAAAATTTGTGAACAGTCGAAGACCTCCTAGCTGTACCCTTTAATATTTAACCTTTACTGTATATATACGGTCATTTCTTTTGTCGACTACCTTATTTTCAATCTTTTTAATACCTGATGTTTATTAATATTTAGTGGTACGCAGTATGCATTTCATTAGAACATTTATTTACAAGAATGATATTATTTTGAAAATTGTTATGTACATGAAATGTTCTTAAACCTTTTTTTCTATTTTGAAAATAATGAATTGTTTAAGAATGAACATGGTTATACGAGATATCTAGAAAATTAGATATAAATAAGTGAACTAATTACTGAAATGTTTGAACAATCAATAATTTTGTCAACTCGTCGCACGTCTTTATAAAATCATTTGTGATCGACATAATTGAGATATTAAATAGCAAGGTAAACAAGATGCCCACGGGCAACATGTCGAGAAGCCAGCTGTCAAAAGGACTGGGAGTGCAAAAAAATCTAAGTCCACACAAAAATTCTTACCAGTAGAGATAGGTTATAATACACCTCAATATTGGATGTAACATGCATGTTGTACTACAGAAAAGTGGTCTTGATTTTTCCATATGAACAGTAATAAAATAGTTACAATATAAGTTATCTATTGGAAAAACAAAGTGAAGTAATTCTAGGTTCTTGCGCATGACAATCCGTCTCATGATGGTGAACCATTGTGCCAAGTTACATCAAAATCCCTCTATGCCTTAAAAAGAAATGCTCCGGACAAAGTCATTCTTGTATCTGACTTTTGAGCTCTAAGTGTGACCTTGACCTTAGACCTAGGGACCTGGTTCTTGCGCATGACACTCCATCTCATAAGGGTGAACATTCATGCCAAGGTACATCAAAATCCCACCATGCATTAGGAAGAAATGCTCCGGACAAATTCATTCTTCAATTTGTCCTTTGACCTCCAACAGTGACCTTGTCCTTTGAGATTGGAACATGGGGTTTGCGCATGACACTCCTTTTCATTGAGGTTAACATTCATGCCAAATATAAAAAGGATTGCTCCATGCATGTCAAAGTTATGGTTCGGACAAAATCGGACGGACGCACGGACGCACGCACATACACCAAACCACCAAAAGTTGCGACTAAGTCGAGCTCACCGCAAGCGGGCTCGACAAAAATGGTTACAGAATTTTTTCTGTTGTGTCAATTTAAAATCATACCTAGTTTATTCGTTCTTAATAATTCAGATCAAATGCCCACCTTCAACAGATAAAAAGTAAATATGTAATGCATAAAATATCGCAAATTATATTAAATTTACACAAATACGAAAATAACAACGAAAAAAAAAATAGGTACGAGTTAAAGTTAGGATTCGAGTTTACTAAATTATCCTTGCAAGTTGATCACTTCGGGTACGAATTGTCTAAGGTAGGAGCTGACTGACTGACTTTCCAGTATACAAAGCTTTAGGATGTGTATTTGTCTTGTATTTATGCAATGCGGAAAACGGGCAAATGAAATAAAATGTAGTATTGGAAACGTGAAATATAAACATTTCATTCATGACATTCAGACATTTTTCAGTTCGGTTGTCCGGTACTGACAGACGCACAGATGACAGGTAATTGTTAATTTAACAGAACAGAAATTGTATATAGAAAGTGTACAAAATGTCAAATATTAATATTAATTGAGTTTGTGTCTTGGAAATGTATGACCTGGAAAGCAACTCATTTAAACTTTGGGGTTGAACTTATGCAAACATAAACTTTTTGGTATGCAATAAATAGTATGTAAGGAAATGAAACACAGAAAAAAGTCCTCAAAAATATCATGGCATGTTTTCGAGATGTTGCATCACGGATTCTGAAGTAGTGTCTAATACCTATTGTGGCCGTTACTGCAGACCATATGCTGTATTGTTCTACTACAGCACAAATATGTGCTTTGAATATCGAAAACAAAAAATCTTTTGAGATTTCTAGCAAGTAACGGTAGGCTACGTTTATACGTTTAATATTTTACCATCTATGTCAAAAAAGCGTCGGGATGTCAAAATTCAGAACATAATCTATATTTCTAAATAAATATTTATATATACATATTTCAAAAACAAACTTGTCGGCATTTGAGGTTAAAATGGCTGAATATAAAACATGTGTATTTCCAAGTCAGTAAAAAAGTTTTAGGGGACTCGTAAAAACATCGATTTACAATATTACAGATGGGTGGGCTACTCGATAACACCAATATTTGCTTGAACTCCATAAACAGTTAAATGTACGGCAATTATCCTTCTTGCACTGCTTTATTATGTAATTTTATTATGTGCCTGCTAATAAAGAAAAGATACTAATATTACGCTTAAATTAAAATCTGAAAGAAGCTGCACTTACGTATCACCTAATTTTCAGAGTTTCTGACATTATTTCTAGTGATATAACCGGCATAATATTTTTTATTCTCTTCAAGAATATTGTTTACAGAATTATACTAAAAGATGCCAAAATAGTCCTTATGTACTGTGTATTCATTCATCTTATCTGACAACTTAAATGAGTTTTTTATAAAAGATATTTGTTTTCGGAACAACTGAGAAGACCGTAAGTTAATTTGAAATATGCATTCATTTCCAAGGATTCATTACTAAATAATCGCTCATAAATCTAAGAGAGAGCACTTGTTCTTCATTTAGTATAATATTATGTAGAAGTACATTCCAGCCGAAAACTAATACAAGTGATTAAGGAAACTTACTTTTGACGACAAATGACCCCGAAATATCATTCAGCAATGATATACGTGCCTCGCACTCTGCCACGGCCATACTGCACACCATCTTTCATTTGAGATGTAGCAGTGGTATTAATTGGATACTCTAACGAAAACTTTGGTATATATAAAATGTGTTATTTTTTACGATACTTTTAAGCGTCTTGTTATGTTTTATTTCAGTATAGGATCAATTCACGGAAAAGCCGATTTACTATGACACACAACCAATTGCTTTTCGCATAGTAAATTCATGCGTTTTGACTGGAAAACATATCGAGTCATTTTACAATACCTAAAAATAAAGAATGTCACCTTTTATCATTTGTTTTAAATCATACTGATGAATGTTAATGTATTCCCAATGACGCTTACAAAATCATAAAAATGAACAATTACTTGCTGTGATTCATCTTTAAATATGTATATATAATTTATAACTGGTGCAAAGTAAGTTCATTGCCACTGAAAAGAAAGCTACAGATATGGACAGGGATAAGTCAGCTACGTTATATTTTATTTATTGACTATTTGATTTCCTTTTATATGTATGTGTTTATTTTATCTTCAAAATCAAGTTTGTGAACAGTCGAATGCCACTAAGGTATAACCTACGATACTGAACCTTTACTGTTTATATTAATATCAAGTTGCACATTTTTATTTAGAACATTGATTTACAAGAATGATAGTTTTTAAAAACTCAATGCAAGTTGACCATGTCGAGTACGAATTGACTTAGGTACGAGCTGACTGACTGACTTTCCAGTATACAAAGTATTGAGATGTGTATCTGTCATGCATTTAAGCGATGCGGAAAACGGGCAAATGATTTAAAATTTAGTATTAGAAACGTAGAACATAAACATTTTCCTTACATGCAGAATAATGTATTTTCAACATTTTTCCTGATAGTGCTCGGTTGTAGTTGTCTAGTACTGACAGATGCACAGACATTACGTAAGTGTTATTTTCACAGAACATAACAGGACAGAAATATGATATAAAAGCATGATGCAAGATATCAAATATATTACATCAAAATAATCTAATTTGAGTTTTTTTCTTGGAAACATAAGGTATGAAATAATTCAAAGCAACAAAGTACTGTTTAATTATTCAGGTGTCTAAACGTCCGAGTCAGCTATATTGCGGTCTTGAAACCTGGTTAGTCAGACGCTTAGCTATTGTAGATGACAGTTCTGGTGTACAATCTTAAAATGTAATTAACAACAACAAGTAACACATTCAACATTGGTCAAATAATGCAAGATGAATCAATGTGAGCGCTTTAATCGATTTATTTTCTTTTAAGTATACAAATGTAATATAATACCCTTCTGTATTGCATTGAAAATTAGGTGAGCATGATGTTAACCATTTTCAAACACCAGATGTCTGCCTTGACAGCGGACATCAAATGTCTTTTGGTAGCTGTTAAAGGTTACCCCATACTATGTCTTAGTGTAATCATTACATTTACTGATTCTTTGAAATAATTGGTCATTTGTTTGCGTGACTGGTAATCCACTGCTCACCGCCTTGTTCTTCTATTTTGATTCTGTATTTTTGACTTTTCACTTTTATGAATTGAAGTGGAAGGTAATTATTCTTCTGTTATCAGGCAATATAACCCATAGACATGTTGATGCATATTCATATTCGAAGCAACCCGTCTACTGTTTTTGTCGTTGGACTACATTAAAATGTATAGCTCAGACTGTGTTTGCTTACTCAGTTTTTCATGGAAGTCTGCATTTAACTTTTATTTTTTGAGTTTAGTCTTACTGGGACTAAAATCCATCACTTTGCAACGTACTTTAATATTTAACATTTAGTTTAGAGATGTTGTTACTTGTTATCGGGTAGAAAATAAGTATTTTCATTGTCGATGAAAAACCATTAGATATTCTATTTTTTTCTCAGAATCCGGACATTTTCATATTTTGTCTTTTTTAGCAGAACAATACTGTCTACCCGTCTTGTATCGAGCGTGCATCATACTGTTCTTTTTCTCCGTGATTTTCATTGGAACTGACTTTTGTTGTTTTTTTGTTTTTGTTTTTGTTTTGAGTTTTGAGTGGTTTTTCTTTCTTCACTGGTAACTGTGATTTTCTATATATGAATCAGACCTGGAGGACAAATGGTTTCAGACAAAGTTTTCTATGAAATTTTCACGGAGAACATACTCCTCGCCCATGAATCGACCTCACGAACCCACCCTTGATAGATCTGCATTCTCTCTTCTAACCTAAGCGGACGGGTTCACTGAAACTGAATTTTGACATTGATGTGTACTATTATGTTCATTTGGCGGTAACAATAATCATCTTTGTTTGCAACAGAACGATGTGGTTAAAAGTAGTCAGGTACTTCTATACAACGCGTCAGTCGACCTTTATAACGATACATATACTGTTAAACTGCTTAAGCGATCACATGTATATAGCATGACGCTGCTCAGTGCAGTCACTGTGAGGTCTAACCGTTAGAATGCCGGTCCGAACATTTGCAACTAGATATGTCAGTAAAAGTGCACTAGCGTGGGCTCTAAAGTATTATGAGTAAATTCATTGTATGTGTACCAAAAGTCATAGTATATTCAAGATTGCTTTCTTACTTATTCCAGCAGCATGCCCGGAGTTCCACAATTGTGTTGATGCTCTTTCCTGAACACGGTCCGAACATTTGCAACTAGATATGTCAGTAAAAGTGCACTAGCGTGGTCTCTAAAGTATTATGCGTAAATTCATTATATTTGTACCAGAATTCATAGTATATTCAAGATTGCTTTCTTACTTATTCCAGCAGCATGCCCGGAGTTCCACAATTGTGTTGATACTCTTTCCTGTATAGGAAAATTTTGCCAGCGGAGTGGAGGATTGTTACCAATGATGATGAGGGGAGGAATGTAAGGGGGAATGGTAGGAGGGATGTAGCTGTACATGACACAGCGAAAAGATACAAATAAATTAACATTTCAACATGTTTAGCTTCATCTCTAATTCCAAGATAATAGATGCACAGGCGCTAGAATTGCTAAATAACTTATATTAGATCATGAAAAGATGACAAATGATGAACATGGGATTTTATTGACCTGGCTATAATTCACCCTGTCTAGAATGTCAAGAATACCAATACCGTTTCATATACTTCTAGACATTTATATTTACAACATGTTTACCTCTGGATTTTTTGAAATATTAGAATTAAATATTGTAAACTTCACTTACAACAAATACAGTTATAACGAATTTTCGGTTATAAGAAACAATTTCAAATATCTCAATTTTACCCTGCTTTATTTTATGCAAAATAAAATGACGTCAGCGAACGCGCTTATAGCGAATTATCGGATATAAGGAACACATTTTCATGTCCCAATTTTAAGAAGTACACATCCATGTACATTAAACAATCAACGGATATAAAATTCATAATCAGATAGTTGTGTTCCTAATGTATGCTTTTTATGTTCATTATTGTTTGGAGAGAACAGCATGACAATCAATTATACATTATAACAATACCATGTGAAAAGAGCACTCTTATGTGTGACAAATCATGCCTGCGTTGTTATACATCTCTTAAAGAAATTGACATTTTTAAAACAAAAATCCTTCAACATAAATGGCATATGACAAAAAAGTTCAGTATCTTTAGTATTATTAAAGAATAATTGCTAATAGTATTTCAGTTGCTTTACAATATGCATTTTCTACCTTTTGAAAATTAATATTGTAAAACGTCTAAGTCTTTTAAATGGGGCAATAAGCGGTCTTGATCAAATTGTAAAAGTGAGTTAATGTTAACTGTTATCAGCTCTTCATCGAGCAGATTGACAGAATATAAACAATCAAAGCAGGTCAATCAAGTAAACTACGTTCTGTAAGGACATGACGAAATACAAGGCACAATTAATCAGTTTGATAAAAAAAAGTGTTTATCTTACAAATATTGTTGATAAGGATAAGTTCGCTTTACGTTTAAAAGACACTATGGATATAATGAACATATTTTGCTAGTCCCGAGGAGTTAACTATAACCGGAGTTTATTGTATATCTGGTATGTTTTAGTGTACTATTGTTCACTGGTTGGTTTTAACTGAATGCAGACAAACAGGAATTACAGTACAACTTGCATTTAGAGACGGGAAGGGCAAAAAGCGGTCTAAGAGACATACAACCGGTCTTTTTATACAACAAAATTTGTTTCTTAACAATACAAAAGGAACTGAACAGTGGTCTCTTAATGCACATGGTCTCTCGAGCAAGTTTGACTGTGTAAATAATCGGTAATTCTTATAAATTAAAATATCTAAATGCAAATAAGTACATAATTATTGCAAGAACATAAAAATGTACACACCGTCAGAAAAATATAATAAAAATCTTTAAAAAAACAAGGATAAATATGCAAAAGGAAAAAACACAAACATACACACAAACGCACACGCACCAGACACACACACACACACATACATACATGTGCGCACGCAAGCACAGAGACAGACAAACAGACAGAAAGACACATACACACGCATGCACACGCACATACAGAGGCAGAAAGACATACAGATAGACGCACGCACGCACAAAGACACAGACAAAACAAACAGACAATGAGGAAGTTACGAACAATTAAAGGAACACAATTGGGCATTGGCTTGGTACGGTCAGTGGCAAAAACCCCATTGGGAAGTTTAAGCCGGTTTATTGTGCGCACTCAACACAACGCTCCAAAGTCACAGGACACAGTAAATAAATGTTATCCGCGCCGGGTGAATCCCTAACATGCGTAATAGCAACACAAAGCATGACATGTAAAACATAAAAATGCTCACGTAAACGTATATACTAGGGGTGTCAAATAAATTCCGTCACAGGTCTTCTTATGGCTAAATTATCAATCAGCTAGGTCAAGACAATTTTCACTTTGTCCATGCTTAGAAACACTTTTTGGTGTCTTGCTATCCATGACATAAATGCTGCAAGGTACTCTCCCCTTTCTGTACAGTTGAGACACTGAAAAATTGCAGAACCAAGGGCGCTTCTAGTGGCATACCCAGCAAACACCTGACGTTGTACCAATGTTGGATCTTAGTTGGATTTTGGTCAGGACGTCGGCGACCTAAACGTCTATACAATGTCATATTCACGACGTCTAATAGACGTTAGATTTAGACGTCTAGGGTACGTTGGATTCTGGTTGGATGGGAAGTGAGTGCAATACTGTTCTTTGTTAAACAACTATTAGGTGTAAAGATATTATTATAGTATTAAAATAATTACTTGTTTTCATTAAGTACCAAAATATTGAAGACTGTCTATTTTTCAGAAAAAAAAACCTTTCATAAATTGTGTACTGTTCAAGAAATCAATATAGATTGAACATGTGTAAATTATTAGATTCGTATAATTTTTTTTCCCAGGGTCTTCCTTACACATGTTGTCTATTACTCACGCACTGCATTGGTTTACACTATATTTTGGCAATTTGATATATTGGATTTTAAAACTTAGGCTTACTTTAATAACTGCTTAATTATTTTGTTAAAAACATTTGATTTGTTTTAGAAATGCATTTTACCAAACTTTGTAAAGTTTCTGTGAGGTCAGGGAAAATATCTGGATCTTAGATATATTATATATTTGTTTTGCATGAAGTGATTATGATTCTAGTTAGCACGAAAGTAACACTTTTGCTTTTTTATTTCAATTTTGTGGAAATGATAAAACTGATGAAAATCTCGTATTTTGTACATTTCAAGTGAAAGTTAAATCGGTGTTGAAGAAGCATACAAAAATGACTACACTTTATCTTTTGGACTTATTTATGATGCAACAGTAGGAAATAAAGATTAGAAAATACATATAATTATATTGATAATATGCTGGATCACATCTAAAATTGCAATGTTTAACCAAAGGAAATTCAATGTCTGAAATAGTTAAATTAAGGGTAGAAAGCTGTCGTTAACATGTTGGGTTATGGTTGGATTGTGGTTGGTTTAAGGTTGTATTATTGCTGGATATTGGTTAGTTTCACAAAGTTGTATCAACATCGGATTATGACGTCTAAAAACTTTAGTTTACAACCTAAATCCAATAGTCATCCAACGTCATGGTCTAATGTCAGTACAACGTCTATGCAACGTCATGTGTTTGCGTTTACCTGTGATCATTTTCTTCAGCAAGGGAAATAGGAAAAGGTCATACGGACTTTGGTCAGGAGAATAAGGCGGATGCTCAACAACCTTTTCGTGTTTAAACAAATATTGTACAATTTGGCTTTTGTGGGCGGACGTACTGTCATGAGTAAGCTGTATGCCTTTCAAACCTTTACTTGGGCATTTATTTTGATAGAATGGACCTCGAGCAAATATTTTCAAGGCATTTAATAAGTGTTTATTATTGTGTCTCATTTTATTGCCAATGCAAACTCCAATAAAAGAAAAGTAAGCTGTATTTCTATCAGGAACCCGGGCTACACGTAGGGTGGCCATTCCGGTTAGTTGGCATACACAGAATTTGAAGCTGCAAGAAACTGCGCAGGAAAACAGATTTGTAACCTTACGAACCACACTCAAGCGTATGAATCAGCGTTAATTAAGCTAAGCGTAGTATGTAAGTTAGGTATATGATGTGTAATAAATACAAAGTTATTTGTTTTTGAAGCTGAAAAGCTGTATATATTTACACATATGTCAAACCTACTATTTAAGATATTGGACTACGCGTGATCCGAAGGACATACAAAGCGTTTAGAAATAGTCTTAGAATAAGTATAGCCAGATTGTGCTTGATTGAAATTTTAAACTTGTTCTTATATTATATTTATGTTCATTAAACTGATATAAAAATGACTTTATATTGGATTAACGCACATGACTTTCCCTGTATTTTCTTAAATAAAGACAACACTACCATTTACTTGCCTTTCATTGGATACCGGATAAGCTACTGGGAGTTTAATCATATAAACTTTATTTATAAAGTATATTTTATAAAGGTAGGTTGTCAAAACAGTGTATGTACCTTAGAGAATCACCAAACTCATGGGCATAGTTTAATTAATACTAAACCATTTCTTTACATTCATGTCTTACCTTTACCTAAACCTTTTGAAACGAACCGGTGTGCTAGATAAAATGAATATGTCTGACCTGAAAAAAAGATGAACAGATAAATTGAGCCGAGCTATTTAATAAAGTAACAAACATAGACTCTGAACCTGAAACAAATGCTTCTATTTCACCCCATCCGACATGTGACATAAGTACAGCCATATTCAGTTCATTTTCGAAAAATAAACAAGAGTCATCAAATATTGACAGTATGAACTGTTTTCTGGGTAAGAAAGACACTACACCAGTAAATATTTTAAATATTTATTGCCGTCTTAAATGGAGAAGTTAAAGGACTGGTTCATATTGCCTTTGTTTAAACTGTGGCTGCCAGTTTTAAATAAGAACATGAAATATATTAATTTCTTGCTAAATCCTATTTTCGATCATTGTTTTCTCTATTATTTGTCAAAGTACAGAATATTGAATATCATACTAAAACGTTTTGTCAAACCAATTTACATTCTACGGTAAAACCTCTGAAAACCGGCTCCTGCCCGGACAAAGTCAGAAGTCCGGTACATTGTATTATTTATGTCTTCTCTGGTTTATTTTTTCTGCAGATATAATATTAGCTTTTGTTTTCAAATTTCACCTCTGTTATACATCACAACTGAAAAACTTAATAAATCTTTCTTTTTTAACCATCACTTAAAATGAGCCTTTAAGATTAAAGGAATGCTTCTTATTATAGAAATCAAATACACTAGCTCCTACAGATCATGGAACATGCATCATTTGGCTCGGTCTTTAATAATTAAAAGCATTTATTGTTTTCATATGGAAAAATGTAATTTTGCAAAAATAATGTACAACAATTTATCCAATCATGATCAGATAGCTTCTCTTTCTTAGATTAACGTATTTTTTCATTTAATAGTTAATATACATTTACACTGGTAGGTGTCTTTCACACCTGCTCCGGTAACCATTTGTAATGGTTAATTGATGAACAAAATTTGTTACCTGCTTGATACAATGTTTTAAATTAAAAATGACAATTCGCAAAAGTTTGATACATATTGTCCTGTGTTCAGAGGATATTTTATGTATAATATTCCTTTGCGGCCAGGAAAATCCGTACGGTTTTCAGAATTCAGAGTTTCCGGTAATCAGAGTGCTTTTTAATTGGATGTATAACAGAAAAAATTGGGACTTTGAAAATCGTCCACTTTTCAAAGGATTCCGGTTTTCAGATGGTCGGGTTTTCGGAGTTTTAACTGTATTTCCTCCTTTTATGGCGCTGACAGTGTAAGATAATTTGCAGTGTTGAAAAAAGTGCTTTTCTAACTATGAAATTATGCATAACACCTATTTGGACAACTGTTTCATCAGTTTTAACATAAAATGTAAAGCCTCATGGACGATAAAAGAGAAAATATGCCAATTTGAAAAAGAAATGAAAAAATGCGGACTTCTGTACAACACAAGTCGAAGCAGACGCACAAATAATAAAACATTGAAGAAATGATGGAGACTACAGACATTTCAGTTGATCTTTTAAATGGGAAAGTTGTTGAAATACTAACATAGAAGGACTCGCTGGGAGTGAAGTTGCTCACATTCAGACGGAGTCCGTGTGTAACAATCTGTGCTATTACTGAGGCCCCGACAGAAAATACGGAGGATACTGAGAAAACCACTTTTGGTAGAAAAAAAATAAGCTCGCTCAGCAGATGGTGGAAGACATCAAATTTTAACGCATGAAAAGAATGGTAATGAAATCAAGAACACAGTGGTGAAATTCTCCCTGTTCTTAAAATATGAATATTGTGGAAACAAAAAAAAATGTTTTCAGAGAACAAATTTCTTCATACATGAGAAGTTTTCGAAGGAGGTAATGAAAAGAGAAATCATCCGTTTCCAAAACTGAGGCCAAAAAGGCAGAGAAAAGAGCTTGGTTAGCCTAAGATACACAGTATGCGGCTGGGAATACCGCTGTAATGTGAACAAATAGGAACTTTCGGATGGTGAACTAAAATGCTTGTCATGGATTGTAAATGGATATACTGTGAAAAGAAGAATTAAAATCAATTTAATATCTGATTTCTTCTAGTGACAATGTATTTTTGTATGAGGAGCTGTGGAGTGGGGAATGAAATTTAATACTAGTACATGTTAAATTCTGTGCAAGATCGCAGGCGGCGGGCTTTATGGTGCCGGTATTGGACCCTGATGTATACCTGACACGTTTAACCAAAAGACTTTAAACAAAATGTAAAAAATCGGATACTTTGTTACAGCAAATATTGTGGTAAAAGAATAGTCAATAACAAATGTGCCTGCAAAATACAATTTGCTCTCACAGAAAAGATTAAAAACTATTTTCTCGTGAAATTAAAAGGTAAGGGTAGATTTCTTGGAAGCACAAAGCACCGAAATCACAGCCAGAGAGCAATTGCATCGCAAAGTAGGCTCGCAAACACTTGTGGAGTGGAACCATCTGGACGATAAGATTGTGCATGTGAATACAAATCAGGGTTCCAAGGCAGCCCTCCTAAAACTCGATTTGAGACGCTCCACCTTGCAGAATTTACACCAGAAGTGGTTTTCCTACGTAAAACAACAGAAACAGAATAAAAAATAACGATATATGTATTGCATAATTTGTACAAAAAGTTTCAAAACCGCGAGAAGATGCAGCGGATAGTTTTGTACTGTAAAGGGTATTTGTGCACGGTTGTAGAGTTAATCAAAAAGCATTATGGCATCATTATTTGGATAAAGGTAGACTATATTTTACATTCATTTTGGTTCTGATTTTTGGTCGAACATATAAACTTCTTCAAATTCAAATGGATCTTTGGTGGTGGGGAACGGGGAGGGGGAGGGGTAAGGGTTAGTGACCTTTATTACCAAAAGAAAGAGACTTTATTGTTATGAAAGTTTGCTATTGACTTGTTCAATGAAGATGGCGATCATGCGGGGATGTCATTTATACTGAGATGTAATAATCCTGTAGATAGTCTACATAGTACAAACGAGAACAGGAATAAAAGAATGAGAAATATGAAGGTGATTTTCGCACACATTTTATTTCAAAATTACAGCGTTTGAATCATGTAACAAGTACTACTGATACTAATAACGACTTTGCTTATAATGTTTTGACACGTTTTACTAGTATTTTATGTGAAGTTGCATATCCGTTATTTTCAAACCCTTGTAAAACTAAAACATATTTGATAATGACACATTGTTAAAAATTCAGAATGATTTGATGAAGTATGTTTCCAGACACGAAGACAATATCAAGATACCTTAGGAGTATTAAATCGACTACTAAAGTCTAGCTATAGTAGAAAGCAATTTTGTCACATAAAAATGGTGTATACAAATATATGCTATAACAGATATATGTATTATGTCATTTAATCTATGCTACGCCAAAACAATTTTGGAGATATTTCAAAAAGTATATCTATCAAAAATATACCCCATGAGCATTTTCTAATTACCTTCCTGAGTTGGACAGTGCCCTGTCACAAGATAAGAATCCTGATGAAGAAAAATATTGTAATACACACGATTTCAATAATTCAGATTGTTCATTTGATGAATTAGATAAGCTCATAATTATACAGGAAGTTCATGTGCAGTAAAAGAGTTAAAAAGGGGTAAGGCAGTAGGCAGTGATAATAATCACTGAGCATTCGATTGAGAATGTTAATATCTTAGCTTCACATGTATGTGAAATTTTAATACCATAGTAGACTCCGGCTGTTTTCCGGGTAAATAAATGGAAGGTGTAATTGTATCTCTTTTAAAAAGGTAGATAAGAATCATGTTGATAATTACAGAGGCATTACTTTGGTTAGTCTATTTTTTTCACACTTATTCGTCAGAGATTTAAATTAACAAATTGTGCCATTTTGCTAAAATAATGATGTTATATTTGATACACAGTTTGGCTTTAGGAAAGGTAAAATGTTAAACTACTATTGATGCTTTATATATATTTAATACTGTGCAATATTATTTGAATGTATTGTATATTTGTTTAAGACATGTTCTTTTTGTTGTGGGCCTACTTTGCGATGCATGTCTCTATGGCTGTGTTTGGGGTGCCCTGTGCTTCCGGGAAATCTACCCTTACCTTTTATCTTTTGATGCTATATACAGAAATGCATTATGAACGAAGTTGTATAAAACAGGTTTACAAGGTAACTTATTAAGAATTATGAAGGATATATATAAAAAAGTAAATCTTGTACACAGTCTTGAATTGATTACTCCTATTATTTTAAACATGTTTGCAGGCTCAAGACAAGGGGAGATAACGCCTCCTGTCCTGTCTTCTTTATTTTTTGAAGATCTAGAGTTACTTTTACAAGACAATTCAAGTTCTGGACTAAAAATGGAGGAAATGCTGTTAGTTTTAATGTTATTTATTTAATGATGACATGGTTATACGTAGTAAAACACCCAAGGAACTAAAATGTACATGTATTTAGTAAAATTACATAAACAGTGTAGAGATTAAGGGTTACAGGTCAAAACAAAACATACGGTGACAGAACAAGAGGAGGTTTAATACAAAATAAGTCTTGGTCTTGTAACTAGAAATATTGAAGTGGTAAATGATTTCAATTATTTAAGGACTGTTTTTAAATACGCTGACGACCATGCACGGAATCAAGAGTATATTACAGCATTTAGTGTTTATGGCGAGTAAGGAAGATATCCTCTCTGTATATATCATTATTTACGTATTGTTAAATATTTGTTTAAAATATTAAATCTGAATATATTATTCTTTTTTCACTGTATCAAAACTTGTTAAGTGATTATAACAATTAAATAATTGGGTTTCAAACTTAAAAATGCTTTCATGTGATTATGGTTTTGTAGATATATGGAATAATCCATATGCAGCTGAATACAAAATAAGTCATATATAAAGACAATGTATCATTGACTGTATTCGAACTTGGCACGTATCTAAGCAAACTGATGCGGTACATAACAGTATAACAGTTGTAAAATCCGTTCCATTTCTCTAATGTTTATTACCAAACAGTTTGAGATTATTTTAACTAGAATTTCTGCACATAGCCTTGGAATACATACATGACGAATATGGAACAAATAGATTACAAAGAGTCAGTGTTGTAATGAAAGGAACACAAAAGATGAATTTCATTTTATTATTATGTATAGATGTAATAAAACATACTAGATCTTGCAAGTTTAAGCTTTTGGAACTGATGCAGAGTTATAACAGAAATATACTATTTAAGTAATGATAACATGGCTACGAGTAACAGAAATTTTAAATAATGTACTGTAAAATTTCACATTTTCGTATTGTGTGTTATGTTTTTCACGGAACGTTTTCGACATGGATTGAGCCCCTATGACTGATGCACATACACATACTATATATAAATGTACGTATTGGTCCTTGCTACAGTTTGAAACTAAGATCGGGAACCTGGAGTGGATCTAAAGGCCTTTGCAAGTTAAGTGAATTTCAGTATATAAAGACACTATAACACGTTTTGAGTTATCTCCAAGTCCCTACGTGTCCGGTACTTTCTTGTACCATAAATATACCCGCTTTACTGTGTAGAAGTCAACATGGTGCCTTAGAAGGGTAGGGTGCTGGTCCCGAAAAAGCTGGCTTGATCTAAGGACCAGCAAGGATGACTCCAAAATATCGTTGGACTTAGCTTAAGTACTAATAGTCATTAGTTACTCGTTAGCACTTGAACTTCCTAAAATAGGTTCCGAATATTACAAAACATTGACCTATGACTTTTGATTGCTGACAGGCAATGAGCTTACCCTTATTCCTCGAGGCACGAGCCTGATCTGCATTATTCATGGTAGGATGAAGATACGAGTTCAGTATAGAGAATTCATACATGATAAGACAAAGTATTGAATTAGATTTTCTCTTCTATCGGAGATTCTTCAAAAAATCTAAAGTTAATGAAAAACAAATACTTTAACCCTTATCATGCTGGACACGATTGATTCTGCCTTTGCGACTAGTGTAGATCATGATCAGCCTGCACATCCGTGCAGTCTAGACTGATCAAGATCTGCACTCTTCGCCATTCAGTCAGTATCGTTTTGGTAAGCACTCCTTTTAACAGTCAATGGTACTGTCCAAATTGAAAGATGGACAAAAGATAATAGGTAAGGGTAGATTTCTCGGAAAGCACAGAGCAACACAAACACAGCCACAGAGCCACGCATTTGCAAAGTAGCCCCACAACAAAAAGAAGCTGTAACGGAAAAACACTATAGACGGGTTGCTTCAAAAATCCAACAAGTACATTTTAATTTTATGCAAAATATAGAAAAAGGGGGAGGGAGGAGGGGGTATGGGGTAGGGGGTGGGGGTTGAAGGGGAAAGTGGAACAAGGATGAATATTCAAAAGGGAATGCTACGTTCCTTAATCACAGTTACCCTACAACGTAAACCACAGCAGCGCAGACACTCACGTACAAAAGACACATACACGCACGCACGCACGCACGCACGCACGCACGCACACACACACACACACACAAGCAAACACACGAGAACAAAACGAACAAATAAAGGAACACAGTGGGGCACCGCCTTGGAACGGTCAGTGGCAAAAGCACCACTGGGGAGCTTAAAACTGTTTATGGTGCGCACCTAACCTCACTCTTACCCCCACCATGTTCCGGAACAGTGTAAATAAAAGGGCCCCAGGTGAATCTCTAACACACGCAATGGAAACAGAAGACATGACACGTAAAATACAAAAATGCTCCAGTATTATCATATAAAAAGCAAACCTAAAGAACCCAAAACACATATACTCAATGCCTTTGCAGGAGACAGAGCATCAAGAGGTACACCCTCTTAGACCCGACGAAACAGGCCAGAAGACAGAAATCAAAACAGTCCTAGTGGGATTTAAAAACTGCTTATTACAGAGTCACCCCCATCTTTCGTCAGACACAATCAACGAGGGAAGCGTAACGTCCAGAGGTAAATGGGTCGAACACTAAACATGCGGTATGTATCAAAACAGGGGGGTCGTAACCTCTTTTATTGAAACGTTTAATGATTTTACCAAATTTTACGAAGTTTGTAAACCACATCCCCATAAAAATCAGGTTTTGAAATAACTTCTCGCAGAAGTGTCTTTAAATTGCTAGTGAATTTTAAAACCAAATCAGAATTACGATAGTAAAATTTAGCAAACTATTTACGCAATTTGTAATAGCGGTAGCCTTGCTAAAGAAGTTTATTTATAATGTATTGATTACGTTCATTGAAATCCTCAACATGACTACACGCTCTGTCAGACAACTGCCAAGACGAAATGTTCTCCGCAACAGAAAGTTGCTGTTAACTTCATAGGAAACGTAAAAGAAATCCAGGCGACAATATGTCATAGAAAAACTCATTATTTCGTTTTAATGAGATCCGGAAAATATCAACTAAATCACCTGATTATCAACATCTGCCACCAGCTTTGCGCCTCTGTAACATAATCAACTCATTGTTTATCAAAATTATGTAGAGATACAATTCACAGTTATTGTAAGTTTTGGGAAGAAATGTTCATGGCATGTGAATGTACAAACATGCAACATATGGCAGATAATTTTAATTAATTACCTTTGTATCGAATTCTAAACAATATTTAAAACATCATCCTAAAACTGTAATATTTAAAAAGAGAATTTACAGTAGAAGCTGTCAGCCTTTTCTTTTGGTAAGTGATAAATTCTTATATTTGAATAATTCTTTGTGTTATTATTACTTACTACTTGAAGGATTAAATGAGAATCTGTTGAAAAATCTTCATCAATTTTTACGTTTTAGAAGTGAGCGTAAGTGAAAGTTTATGCGCAGCAGTCTAAGTTCCTAGCCATTTTAGAGTATTTACCTATATTCCGTTGTATCACATATGCACACATGTGTACGTTATTTGTATGTAAATACTGTTAACAGAATGTGTACAACAAATAAGTTTGTAAAGTGAACTCAAGTTTTTTTCATTTTTTAATAAAAAATATTCGTCCTAGTTCTAGAATGAAGAAACAGACCTTTTTTTAATTTGAAAAGTCACCGGAAGCAACCGTTTCTATTTGTTTATTCTACAGATTTCTACGGCTCCCTGGACCCCCGCCAGGTGAAGCGATTACCCCTCCCATCACTCCCTCCCTCTAATTAATGTCAAAAACATTAGTTAAGTAGTTCATGTATTTCAATCACGTGTAGCAGATATATTTGATTCTCTTTAAGAAATTGCTTACAGAATTTTACTTAAATAAACCCAAATTTTCCTCGTCTACTATTCATTTATCTTACCTGATAACTTGAATAAGTTTAGTATAAAAAAAAATTGTTTTAAGAACAACTGAGAAGACCGTAAGTTGATAAGTTGATTTGAAATACGTATTCATTTCCAAGGATTCAGTACTAAATTACTGCTCATAATTCTATAAGAACGCATTTGTTCTCCATTTAGTACGTGTAGAAGTATATTCAAACCAAAAGCTAATACAACTTATTAAAGAAACGTACTTTTGACAACAAATGCTCCCGAAATATCATTCAGCAATGATGCACGTGCCTCACATTCTGCCGAGGCCATACTGCACGCCATTTCGAATTTGAGATGTAACAGTGGCATCAACTAGATTTAAAAACTAGCAACTCTAACGAGCACTTTGGTATATAACATGCGTTCGCAAACCGCCTACTCGCAGTTTTAAGCGACTTTTATGGTTTTATTTCTTATAGTATAGGATCAATTCACGGAAGAACTGATTTACTATGACACACAGCCAATCGTTTTCCGCATAGTAAAGTCATTCGTTTTGACAGGAAAACACATGGAGTCGTGTTAGTATACCTTAGAAAAAAGAATGTTACCTTTTATCATTTGATTTAAATCATGCTATTGAATGTTAATTAATTCCTAGTGACGCTTACAAAAATCATAAAAAGAACAATTACTTGCTGTGATACATTTTATATAACGCTTTAAATATGTATATATAATTTACAGCTGTTGCAAAGTAAATTCATTGCCGCTGAAAGAAAGCTACAGATATGGATAGGGATAAATGTACATACTTTATTCAGCTTTTGGTAAGACGTTTTTTTTTTATGTATTGACTATCTTGATTTCCTTTTATATGTATGTGTTTATTTTATTTTCAAATTAAAGTTTGTGAACAGTCGAAGGCCACTAAGGTTTAACCTATGATACTGAACATTTACCGTTTATATTAATACTAAGTAGTACATTATAATTTAGAACATTGACCTCATTTGGTCTGTTCTTTTCTTGATTTTAATAGAACTACTTGAACATAATCGGTTGTGTAAGACGTAACTCTGTTATACGGGATACATGTTCCTTAAATCATATATTAGTATGTGAAATAGCTATTGAAATGTTTGAACAATTTATTATTTAGTCAAATCGTACCTGATATTTTGAATTTTCGCACGATAGCTGAATGTTTTTTTCTCAATTATATCCGTCTTTATCGACTAAATTAAGATATTAAGAAAAAAAACTGAATAGGTAGTACAAAAATGATAACAGATGTTTTTGGTTTGTGTCATATGTGGTAGACACGTACCCAATTTATCTCAGATATCTATATGCATATTTAATATGAAAATGACAACGATAGATAATAGATACGAGTTCAAGTTAGAAGGATTCGAGTTGAATAAGTCATCAATGCAAGATGACCAGTTCGATTACGAATTGGCTAAGGTACAAGTTGACTGACTGACTTTCCTGTTTACAAAGTATTGAGATGTATATCTGACATGTAGTTATGCAATGCGGAAAACCAGCAAATGAAATAAAATTTCGTATTAGAAACGTTGAATATAATCATTTTCATCACATGCAGAATCATATATTTTCAACATTTTTCCAGATAGTGTTCGGTTGTAGTTGCCTAGTACTGACAGATGCACAGCCGCTACGTAAGTGTTATTTCCTCAGAACATAAGAGAATAGAAATATGATAAAAAGCATGGTACAAGATATCAAATAATCTACATCAAACTAATCTAACTTGAGTTTCTTTTTCCTGGAAACATGTGGCATAAAATAATTCAAAGCTAATTATTCCGTTGTCTAAACGTTCCAGTCAACTGTGTTGCGCTCTTGGAACCTGGTTATTCAGACGCTCAGCTATTGTAGAGAACAGTTCTGGTGTTCAAACTCAAACTGTAATTAATAACAACAATGAACACATTCAACATTGATCAAATAATGCAAGATGAATCAATGTGAGAGCTTTAATCGATTTATTTTCTTTTAAGTATGATATAATACTCCTTCTGTATTACATTGAAACTTAGTTGAGCATGATATCAGTCTTTTCAAACACCAGCTGCCTGCCTTGACAGCATACATCAAGTGCCATATGGTAGCTGTCAAAGGCTACCCCGTACTATGTCTCAGTGTAATTATTACATTTAATGATTCTTTGAGATCATTGAGTATTTGTGACCTGTAATCCACTGCTCGCTGTCTTGTTCCTCCATTTTGATTCTGTGTTTATAACATTTCAGACTTTACTCGTAATTATTCTTCTTTGACTTGGCAATATAACCCATAGACATGTTGATTTGTATTTGAAGCAACCCGTCTGCTATGTTTTTATCTTTGACTTACTTTAAGATGAAGAGCTCTGGCTATATTTGATTACTCTGTGCGATTACTCATGAAGTCTACCCTTATTTTTTTCTAGTTTTCCTTGGACTATTATGCAGCACTTTTGCAACTTTATTTATATTTTAAATTTAGTTAAGACATGTTGTTACATGTTATCGGGGAGAAAAAATTATGTTAACTTCCAATGCAAAAACGTTAGATATTCGATTTTTCTCTGAAACTGAACTATTTCTTATATAGTCTGTATCTAGTCAAACTATACTATATGAAATCTTCACGAATAACATGATCTTCCATGAACCAATCTCATGAACCGACCCTTTATAGATCTGTACTTGTTTTGCTGAGCTGAGCGGACGGATTCAATGAAACTTAAATATCACAATTTTTTGTATTACGTTAATTATGCAGTTACAATGAACATTTGTGTTTGCAATAGAACGGTGTGAATAAAAGTAGATGTATGCTTTTATACAAAACCTGGTCTCTAAAATGTTATGAGTAAAATCGTTGTGCCTGTGCCGAAATGCAGACAATATATTCACAACTACTTTCTTACTTTTTCCAGAACAATGCGAAAAGTCGTGCACCAGTGATGCGACATGCCCACAATACAAATGTGTTTATAATGATCATTATGGAAGAAAAACGTGCCAGTCAATGTGTGGAGGAGGAGGGTAGGAGTGGGAGATTGGTGGAATGTGAGGATTTTTTGAGGAGGGAAATAACTGTAAATAACACAGTGACAAGATAACAAATAGATTATCATTTGAACATGTTCAGGTTCGTTTTTAACTCCACAATAATAAATGTCCAGTCGCTATATTCTTATGTTATCTATATTAATTCATGAAAAGATGACAAAAGATGATTATGGATTTTTTGCCTGTCTATAATCCATTTGTCTAGAATGTCAAGAATACCGAGACAGCTTCATACACTTGTACATTTTTTGTTGATTTATTGACATTTCAGAGTGAAATATGACTTGTTTTTCATAGTGCACTATTGTTATTTATTATTAGCAGTATTATTATTACTACTATTGTTACACCAGATTGATATAGCGCCCTTTTCATGATAAACACGTTCAAAGGCGCCTTACATATAGCAAACGCAGATACAAAGGGCGCGAAGTTCATCTTCTACTAGTATAGTCACAGAGCGATCTGAATCCCTAACATGCGTATTGGCAAAAGAATGCATGACATGTGAAACGCCACAATTCTTACATAAACTTACATATGAATTGTGTGCAATAAAATCGTCAATAGTCTTCGTATACCTAAATAATCAAACATATCAGTTTTCGCGTTATCCCTTCAAAGTGTTCTCTCTGCACGGAAAAATCACATTTGGGTACTTGCTATCCATGACCTAAATGCTGCAAAGAAGTCTCACCTTAGTATAGTTTGAAACAATGACAACTTTTAGAACCAATGGCTATTCAACTGACCAAGTATTTACTTGCGATCATTTTCATAAGCAAAAATAATATACTATAGGAAAAGTCACAGAGACTTAGGTCATAAGAATAAGACTGGCAATATACAACATTATAATGTTGGTAATGTACAATAATTTATGCCTTGGGCGTTTACTTTGATTGTAAGTACTTTATTTTTATTTATAGAACTTGCCTATAATGGTACCCAGGTTTCACTTACATCAGGCTACCAGTCCTAGAGCTATCCTCTTAGTCCTGAGCGCCAAGCGATGAAGCAACGAGTACAAGGTTTTACGTTTTTAGCATAGCGTCGTCTCGGACCGAGCCCTCAAGCTCCCTCACTTAGTGCAGGCGCTCTACCATCTAGGCTATGTAGATGGTATGGAAAAGGGTTGAACACCAAACACGCAGTGTCTCGAAACAGTCGTTTCATAAATTGTTTAAATAAAACTAACCGAATACAGCTGGAAATTGCCATGACCAAAAATCATGTGAAGTTTGTAAACAACATCCCCATGAAAATCATGGTTTGCTTTAACTTCTCGCAAAAGTGTATTACTGTCTAATTTCAAAACAGATCTTAATAACGACTGTAAACTTTAGGAAATATTGACGTAATTTATAGTAACGGCAGCCTCGATGTTAATAATTACTTGTAATGTATTGTTTATGATTATGTTCATTGAAATTCCCAGCATGACTAGATGCTCTGGCAAATCTAATTAATCGACAAATATTTATCCCAATAAGATGTTGCTCTGGTACACCGCAATCCAAATATAGGCGAAATTTATTATTTTAAAACAATTGTCTCAATAGTATTTTTATATAAATACTATAAAGTCCTGATGTTGCATGAAAAACAAAATTGAAGGCCTATCCACTATTCATTTCACGAACGCTGTAATATGACCGCCGGGCCTCCGGCAAAAAGTGTGTGTGTGTGTTCGGGTTTAACGTCTTTTTCAACAATTTTTCAGTCATATAAACGACGGTGTCTACTTGTAGCAGTGAGCACAATGCCCAACTTTATAGTGCTGTCTCACCGGAATATCACGCCGTAGACACGTGACATGATACTCCACCCAGTCACATTATACTGACACCGGGCTGACCAGTCCTAGCACTACCCTCTTAATGCTGAGCGCCAAGCGAGGAAGCTCCGGCAAAAAGTGACAAGTTATCAAGTAGTATATATTATCATACCTCATTTTAAATGTTTGTGCAAACTCCCATAAAACAAAAGTAAGCTATTCTGTTTCTATCAGAAAGCTGTCATTTTTACCATTTTTACGGCGGATTGATCATAGGATGGCCGTTCCGGTAGGTTGGCATACACGGAATTTAAAGTTGCATGAAAACGTACCTTTTTGGGAAAAAAAGCCGGTGTGCGAGATAAAATCGTTGTGAATGGTCTGAAGTGCTGAGAATTGCTGAGACTGTTCAATTAAGAAATAATAAGTTCCCAAACGTGGTTTATCGTAGAATAACCCGAGCTTTGAGTTCTTATGCGTAAGAATATATCACGAATGCCGTAGGCCTGAGTGATATATTGTTTCGCATAAGAACGAAACACTCGGGTTATTCTATGATAAATCACACTTGGGAACTTATTATTTCGATTCTAACACGACATACTAGTATCAACAGTGTTAGAAAAAGATGGTAACTACTTTTTACGACCGCGCTACGCACCTGGATCGGATGACGTCATTGCACGCGAGTGGTATATTGCAGAATAACCCGAGATAGATTTTGCTCTACATGTATGTAGGTTATTTGCTGGTCGTGTTAGAATAACTATTATTTTAATGATGTATTTGCTGCTAAGTCTGTAGCATCTAGTACCGTTTGGACAAAATTTTGCTATGAGAGATGCTGTGAGGTTTGAACGATTCACAAATATTTTCAATGCAAAACAGCACAGCAACGATATACATGTTCTTATATACTTGATTTTTTTTTAATTTTTGATTTCTTTCTACAAAAGTTTCACAACAATTTGTGACATAATTATAAGTAAAATGCGTTCTTCTTTTTTGTTCGATCAAACAATTTACTGAGTTTTCAATGCCATTTAGTCTCTTTTAAATGCAAGAACTGTGTAATTTGGTGATTTTGTATTATCTGTAAAGGATTTATCTTTTTTAGAGAATATATTGATATATTAAATGAAGCAATCACTATAATTTGAAGTTCATTGATAAATGGAATATATTACATGACTGCCTTTTCATACTGAATTTATTAAAGGTCCATTACTAAAACCCGAACGAGTATTATATGAAAACCAGAGTTTGTAGCTGAGACTTCCTATTTACTGAAAATATGGCCCACTGCATCAGATCTGACCAAATAGTCATGAATATGTTCAAGAATAACTAACAAATAAACAGAAAATGTTGCCTATGTCAAACCGAAAGTATGTTTTCCGACTGCTTACGAACCCGTCGAGCATCTTCGGATTTTTTCGGAAGAATCCTCCGAAACGAGGCTATAATTTATAAATAGATGCAAAATATATTATATATAAAAGTAGTCGCAACTTGACCGCGATGGTTGACCTTAGGCTGATTATTCATACTGATTATTTCATTGTAGAAATAAAGGGGTGCTTAGGGTAGCCATGTATATTTATATTGAATTAGTTTGTATACAATGTACTCCTTTTCAATAATAGGTTGTGCCTCATTATGTATTATAATACAAAGGTCAACCATCGGGGTCAAGTTGCGTCCACTATACCCAAACGATAACGTGATGTTTACAAACTTAGCACATGGAATTCAACAATTTTGTAACTCACAAAACCTTCATGAAAATCATTCTTATAATACAGGTAATAAACGGCTATACTACAAGTTTGCGGGAGGACAATTCAGGCCCTTCCCGAATAAAAGTGTTTTTACAACTTCGTCTGCAAACTTTTTCAGTTAATCTCTTTTCAGTATAGTTTTAATAATATAAATGAATAACTGTCTTACACTGCCGAAACAAAATGTGATTGAAATTTACCTAAATACACTGATTTATGTACATATGGCTACATTAATTTAATAAGATTTTAGACATTAAACACATTGTCTTGGCCTAGTATATGTCACTGTCAATTTTAAACATTAATTTTATACATTTCATATTTTTCGTGCAAGTCGTGTATAATTACCATCATGGAAATACAGTTATTTTGTCGCGCGTCTTTAAACGGATATTCGTTTGAAACAATTTTAAAATCACGTGATCCCGGAGAATTTCCGACCGATTACGGAAAAACGATAAACATGAAAGTAGGACAAAATGACCACACATGTCAGTCTAAGAAAATACAGAAACAATCATTTGTTTCTCTGTTCTTGTGTTGATTTCAAGAGAATATTGCACGGCTATCATAATGTTTAGTACTATATTACAAAATGTGTAGTCTTTTTTTTAAGATTTATGTCTATTCATTTGTCTTTATTTTGCATCTTTAAAGTTTGAACAAAATCTCAAAGTTTCTCAAAATCAGTTGATAACTTCATACTTCCAGGTTCATTTCAATGTATTTAGTTAAAATCATTAGCCATACAAAACTTCATTATTCTTATACCTATTGATAGTGTTTCGCATCAAATTTAGTCTAATTATATATATATGGATAATCAAATAACTTAATAAGCAGAAATCCTGAAACTAAGCTTTTTATTTCGCATAGTAATAAAGAGAAGTCTTAGGCTTACGTGATATTACATGGAAAACTTTAGTAGCAACGTGTGATATAAATAAAATACACGCATATCGGTGACGTTTTACCCAAAATCTATATGAGAGACGTTGAAGGGGAAGGCGAAGTTTGAAATCTCAAACTCTCTATTATCCCTTTCAGAACGTCTAAGGTTAGGACGGTGTTTTAAAAAATCTCAAAAAGGTATTGTCTGGGCAAAGATTGATGGGCAAAAATATCATATTTGTCTTATATAACACACAATCTGGCCATACCTTAACACATAACATTTTTAATATATAAAAAGATTATTCTCTTGTTTCTTAAATACTTATATAGGTTTTCCATGACAAATAGCAATACAATCTTTAAATGCCAGTGATCTAATATCCGTTATCAATGATAATGACTTTCACTATCTACAACGAACTGTCCAAAATAAAAGCATCGTATGAATGGTACATTATTAATCATTCAAAGTCGACTTCCAGGGGTTTTTATGCCCCGGTGTCTAAGACACTGGAGGCATATAGTGCTTTAACTGTCCATCCGTTACAAAGTCTTTTGTAATAATTAAGCTCCTCCTACAGTTTCCATCCGATTGATATGACACTAACTATTCATCATAACAATGAATAATAATAATAATAATAATAAATTTATCTCAAGAGGATAACATATTTGGCTGTAGCCATTCTAACATATGATCCTCTAACAAAATAATGTGAAAATTCATCTTAAGTACGTAACATAGACAGTGAAGTGAAAGACGTCAAAATAACGTATTATGAACAAATTAATTTTTAGTGGCATAAAACGTATGTAGTTCAATGAACAGAGATTAAAATAAGACAAAATTATGTACAAGTGGTGAAAGAATAAATGTTATTTTAAAACCGCGAAACAAATCTGTAGAAACTCTAATGTGGGAAAAGTACGGGAAAGCGTTGGATTACATTTAAACAAAATAAAACTGTTATTATGTAACACATGCAATAACAGAAATGGAATGTGGGAAAAGTGCGGGAAAGCGTTGGATTACATTTAAAGAAATAATACTGTTATTATGTAACACATGCAATAACAGAAATGGACTAAAGAAAAAAATAATAACACATGATATGAAAATGTTAACATTGCAGTTGGCATGCGTACATTTTTAGATGTTCATATCTGATGATTATTTTGGAATTATGATCATTTTTACTTTGAAATATTACAGCTACACCAGGACATTGTGACCTCAGCTACTCCTACAGTTTCCACCCAACTTAATGTAACATGGTATACATCATCAACATGAAGAGGACATGTGCATATTGCCGGAACATGACAAAAAAAATTCTGAAGTTATAGCCCTTTTTGGACATTAAAATTATAACAACTACATCAGAATAGTTTTTACTCAATTACTTCTACAGTTCCCCTCTGATTAGAATGAGTCATGGAATTATGGTCTTTCTTTGTGCTAATTTTACAACAACATCAGACACCAAGCAAAAGTTTTGTATGAATTTGTTATTGGGTATTTTGTTTCGCTTGCTTTTCATTTCAAGACGCTATTATGATAACCTTTAGTTATTCTTTCACTTTTGTTCGTTGCTTTTATACATTGAGGTATTGAAGTAAATGCTTTGTCAACCTTAAAACTCAAAATCTACAAAAACACTCAAATAAATCTCAAAAACGAAAGGGACACAACTTTGAAATGCCAGTTTTAACAGGCAAAATATATTATTTCCCCTCCAATCGCGCCGCAACTTAAATATTTTCCTCACGTACGTATAAAGCAATACAATTTCAGATAATTTTTATTTCAATCACTTTTTTAAAGTATCCAAAACTGAGTATTTACGATTTTCTTCATGCCAATGTTTCCATATCGTACAGGAAGTCGTAAAGCATATACGTCTAGACGTGCCTATTTAAAAGTACGAAAAGTATCGAGAAATCATTGTAAACTGATCATAATTTACACGAAAACTTTTAGATTTACTAATTATAGAAGCCCTGGGGGGCAATTGATTTCCTTACTTCCCACTTCTGACTTCTAACGTTTGCACTTCTCACTTCCAACTTCTTGACTTCCTTCGTCCTACTTCTAACTTCCGCGGAAATGCGGAAATCAATTGTCCCTCCAGGGCTTCTATAACTAATAGCAAAAGTCGTCCGACCTCAGCATGCTCATTTGACGAAACATTAGTATTTCTATTACTGAATAACAGTCTTATGAAGTTCTCCATAATGAAGCACAATGTATTAAATTTTAAGTTTACGAGAATCGATATGATTCCTAGGAATATGTGGCTGTTGTTCGTTTAGTTTATACTAATTTGTTTTAGCTAGATTGAGATGAAAGCTTCAAGCTTATTGTAACCAATATAACCTGAAAAGTAGATATAATCTGAAAAGTACGGAAGTTAGAAAGTCATGGTCGTGACCTCAGTGGGACTCGAACCCACGACCTCTGGATTGAGCGGCCGACACCTTATCCACTAGACCACCTCTCCCCTCTGCAATTGTTGGTATCTTGGGGTTGATTTTTAACTGTCTCATTTCATTAAAACCTTTGACCGACCTGGACTTTTCTCAAATATGTTCCAGGTCGTTCTGAAATATAATTATTGGTCGTTTAATCCGGTTTTCCTGAAGTCAGGGTTGTACCAGTGTCTATTAATTTCACCACTGCCATTATACAAAGTCATTGCTAAAAGCGTTTACTGAGGTGGGACACCTATTCAATTAGTAAATTTGATAGTTTCTTGAAAATTATGACCATTATTAATAAGATTTCTCGGTATTCCATAAGCACATATACATGTCTACGCTAGTTAACTTCGTATACGAGGTAAAAATACTGATGGTGTGACATGTAGAAAATCGTTAATTCTGAGTTTTGAAATCATTTAAAGGTGATACATTTTCTGAACGCTTATGGATCTTCTATCAGCACAAAATGGGAGCAATTTTCTTTAACTATTTGCTCGAGATAGTAAAGAAGTTGTGTCCTTTAAAAATAAGCAATATTGACATTTACCCACTTAATATAATATCTGCCTGATAAAGCATAGTTTTATCATGAATAAACTGAACTTTTATGTACCCGAAAACCACGTGTTTCAATAGGTCTAATCGTGTAGAATAATACGTTTAAGTCACAATATAGTGAGCTAACTGCTAGTCAGGTAAAAGTTACCATGGCTGACAGCGTAGATGGGAGATCAACATCTAAAGAAGACGGCCTACCAGGTAAAATCTCTAACTATCAATACGAATGTAATGCTTGTTTACAAGATGGACTCACAAAACAAGCAGAGGGATTTTGTCTAGATTGTCAGCACTACCTGTGTGACGATTGTTTCAAATATCACCGACTTCCGCGGCCAGTGCGTCACCATAGATTATTGGATAAAAATGAAATGCCAAAAAGGAAAATATCAAGGGCTTTATCTGAGAACTGTCTTAAACATAAAGGAGAAAGAATAAATTACTACTGTAAAAGTCATGATGCTGTTGGCTGCAACTTGTGCATATTTCAGGAACATCGAAATTGTACAGACATCTGTACCGTTGTCGAAAAGGCAGAAGAATTTAAAGATTCGGATTCAAGCAGAGAAATGTTCATCAAATTAACTGACACAGGAGAAAAGCTTGATAAACAAATGAAAGTAACAAAACTACACATGCAAACTAGTGAAAAGTCTTGGAAAGAAGCCATGTCAAGCATAAACAACTTCCAAAAAGAATTGAATGAGAAAATTGATTCTTTAAAGAATCAGATGATAAAAGAATCAGAACACTGGCAAAATACAACTCGAACGAAGGTAAATCAAATTGAAGTAGACGTAAATAGAGCAAAAGGGGAACTTGATGATTTACAACAAGATTTGCAAATTTTTGAACAAGCAAAATTGTATAATCAGCTTTTCATAGCCACAAACAACGTAAGCAGACAACAAGACGAATTAGAAGAGAAGATGATGCAAATGGAAAGGGAAAATGAAATAAGAAAATATTCTTTCATTCCAAACGAGATGCTCATTAATCTAATGCAAAATGTGGATGCACTTGGTGAAGTATTTACTCAAGACATCGAAAATCCACAGGAGTCTTTGAAAAGCTTCTACAATAATTATTTGGAACATGGCTTTCGCAGATGGATCCCACTCTCGGAAACCAGCGTAATAGTTCTTGATCATATCCGAAACTGCATTCATTTGATAAAAGGGGAAAAAGTCAGTGTAAAGAAACTTACATCTGGACCATGGGACATGACCTGCACAGAAGAGAACATTTTTGCCGTTACATTACCGAGTGAAAGGAAAATACAGATCATGCATATTTCCCATAACTTTTTAGATGAGAATAGAATTAGAGGAGAGCAAGATATCATGGTTGGCTCTCGATGTGAAGGTATTGTATATGCTGAAAATGACATATTTGTTACTTGTTCCAGGCCAGCAAATGTAACACGTCTTGAAATGAATGGCAATGTGAAACAAGTCATTTCATCGGATGAATTCGGGAAAGCGTTATTCGAGCAACCAGCTTACATTGCTTACCACATGGAAACAGATACGCTTTACGTGTCTGACAGACAAACTGGTTCCATTACAGCTATGTCAAGGGAAGGAGACGTTAAGAAGATGTATGAAAATGTGATGAAAATACCAATTGCCTTTGTTCATGACGAGGAAGAGGAAGATGTTTACGTTACTGGACTGAAAGAAAATGGAAGAAACCATAACTTTTGTGTTCTTCAGATATGTATGAGCACTGGGGAAATAAAATCATTATCTACGCTTGATTACCGAGAGTTTATTCAACTGTCTGCAATGCCAATTTTAAAGAAATAATCGACGATTGTCACTGAAACTGAAATATTGTCAATTTCTATTTTTACATGATAAATCGACAATGTGTTATGCAGTCTCAACAAAGACACTCCTGCTTCTTGAGAACATATTAAGGGGAAGATTCTGTACTTAGAATTATAATGTTATTTGCAGTTAATATACATATAAACAATTACGAAAACTATTGATTTGAGACAGAAAAGCAGAATGCATTACAGCTATGAAGAGGGAGGGAGAAGAAATTAAAAAACGTGATAAATATTAATCGGTTGCCATTGCTCCTGACAAGGATTTTCTTTCCCTTACAAGACTCTCTGAAACCGAAAGAAATTTGTCGAAATATCCAATGATAATTGCCAAATGAAAAACACTTGTGTCCTATATACAGTCATGTTTGCAATGAGAACTATACAGATCTAAAATAAGAAACTGAACTTGAAAATTCATACGTAACATTTTCAAAATGACGAGATCAAAAATATTCAGTGTTTCAGCTTTTATTGAGACAAAACAATAATCATGCTTATTTTTTAAATTGATTTTTTTGTAATTTAAAATTTATGTATTACATGTTTGTCTCTTTCGTGATATTATTGTAGTCTTTTTGCAAAATATTAGCTTCCCCCTGATAGTAAGTATTATAAGAAATATTTCATGTTTGACAGAACTGTAAAACAGATGAAACTATACAACATTCGCATCATGTTTTAAATGTAGTACGTTTCCAAATTTCGAAAAATATATAGAGTATAAAACTCTTTGTGTTCATACATAGAAGGTCGGAAAACAATGTTAAAGTCTACCTAAAATATTAACATCATTACCCTTAAGGTTTATGTCATGTATTTGGTTACCTACCCTCTCCCACCACTCGGCACACGCACCCCTCTCACACTCTTCTCAACAAATTTCATTGACCATTGCCATCATTAATGTATATAAAAAACGTAGGAAAACATTTACGCAGAATTTATATTGTTTGAAAAAACATTATATATTGTTTTGCGTTGTATTCTATAAACTTCTATTGTACATAGCTTTTTTTCAAAAACAGTTTCTGTGTGATAATTATAATCATTGGTCAAGTAACATGTAGTATGGTTATGAATGTACAATTAAAAGTGAAACTTCCAATGTGCTGGTATAATTATCAAATTTAAGTTCATATTTTGTTAACCGTTCTACTTAAATACGTATGCTGAGAGTCAAAACTGTTTGGTACATTTAAATTGATTTAAAACTTGGAAAATATTATTTCTAACAAAAGTTTATCATTTTGTAATATTCTCATTAATATTCATTAATATCCAAATTAGTTTATTAACATAACAATACTGCTAATAAAAGGCATATGCCTCAGCTCCATTTTGATACTATTATTATTATGGTTTTATCACCAAACATGACCAAGAAATGGTTCGGTCGTCGTTATGTAAACGGTTGTCATTGAAACAGTGAAATTGTGTATATGTTTTTATTTTGAAATAGTTGGTCCTGCCAAACAATTTGGTACCTATGCAAAAAGAAGTTAAGGGAGATTTATGGCAGACGTTGCTGACCCCCCCCCCCCCCCCCCCCAGCCCCCAACACACACACACACCTATGTACCTATGCAGATATGCATTTAATACATCTTGTTAAAGTGTTCTATGGTTGTTTTGATATGTTTAAATGATCATACACTGGATAAAATAAAAGTATTTACCAGTCTAGATTAAGAGGTTATGTAGTTTACCATGATCAGCGGCCGTTTTGATTTTTGTCAGGACCCTCTTTCTGCATACCGAATATGTCAAAAGAACTACCAGATCTAGTCACGCTTTCTATATCTACGTTAGGACAGGACATTAAATTGAATATACCTATAGAAATAATGTTATTACTATTACTGATATTGAACAGACACGACGCCGTTTGTAAATTCAAAAAATCTAAACAATTCAGAAACATTCTAGGTTATCTGTGGTTTCCGTTTAGTATAATCTACAATTCAAAACAAAGAATGGTCTAAATAGTACGGAATTCCGTTAGGGTCATCGCCTTTATATGTGTTGATCTGAAACGCGATACTCGATAGTACGATGATGAAAACGCGAAATCACGAAACTACGATAACGAAAACGCGACAACACGATGATGATAATGCGATACTACGATAACGAAAACGCGATAATACGGTAGTACGATGATGATAATGCGATATACTATCGCGTTTTCACCATCGTACTGTCGCGTTTTCACCATCGTACTGTCGTATTATCGCGTTTTCGTTATCGTAGTATCGTGATTTCGCAATATCATTATCGTACTATCGCGTTATCACCATCGTACTGTCGCGTTATCACCATCGTACTGTCGCGTTATCACCATCGTACTGTCGCATTATCATCATCGTATTGTCGCGTTATCACCATCGTACTGTCGCGTTATCATTATCGCACCATCGCCTTCCGGTGCGCATGTGCATGCTAAAAATGAGAAGATTAGAAGTTATACTTTTAGAACTACAGCTCCTGCTCTAGCGATAGGGCGATATGCAGATTCGAACGCGGGTGCTAGTGTGTGAAAATCTTGATTTGTATTGATGATCCTCCTATAGCTACAGCTGCTAGTTAGTCAAAAGCAAAAAATAATTAACATTTTCCATGCTTTTTTAGCTTTCGTCAATTTAAGAGTCATTTACAGAAAATGAATTTAGGGAGACAAAGCGTGTTGGATATTGAACAGGTTCAGAATGCTGTGCAGATATAATTTTACTGCATTTCTCATTCCTGTAAAATCATAAATAAAATGTCTGGATAAGGGGGCGTTAACTCACTTTTGGTTGTAAACTGCTTTACTTTTTATTTTATTTTTGCAGAAAATTGCCAGGCTTTGATGCATTAAAAGAAACTATGTGCCATGAAAACTGCAAACAATTTTCTTCGAATATTTGCGATGCTCCGATTTCAGTGTTGTTATGCGTCTTACGGAATTCAACATCAATGACCTGAGCTTTACAAGACATGCATTTGCTTTTCAGTGTTGAAATATAAACCATCATATTTGTGAAAATATTCATCATCATATTTGTGAAAATATTCATGTCAGACCAAAATAAAAACAAACAAAAAACGCCCTGATCATGGTTCAATATAACATTCTTTTTTTTCTTGTTATCATATACTATATAGAAAACTCAAACCGATTGACCTGCAGAGTTTTTGCCTAAGTACATATTTGGTTTTAGCTGAAAAAACTTTTTACAACCCATTAGCAAGCAATAGAAATCATTTTTAATTTCAACAGAGCTTAAATAACAAGATAAATAGAAACCAGAACACTGGAGAGGAAATTCTTCTGTGCGCATGGGCACCGGAAGGCGATAGTACGATGATGATAACGCGATAGTACGATGGTGATAACGCGACAGTACGATGGTGATAACGCGACAGTACGATGACGATAATGCGACAGTACGATGATGATAACGCGATAGTACGATAATGATATTGCGAAATCACGATACTACAATAACGAAAATGCGATAATACGATAGTACGATGGTGAAAACGCGACAGTACGATGATGAAAACGCAATAGTGTATCGCATTATCATCATCGTACTATCGTATTATCGCGTTTTCGTTATCGTAGTATCGCGTTATCATCATCGTGCTGTCGCGTTTTCGTTATCGTGGTTTCGTGATTTCGCGTTTTCATCATCGTACTATCGAGTATCGCGTTTCAGATCAATACATTCAAAGGCGATGGCCCTAACGGAATTCCGTAAAATAGCTCGTCTGAACTAGGTCTTACCCCCATATAACCTAGTATCCAATTTGATTTAATTAAAATAAAACTTGTGCTAGACAGGCTCCCGTTTCTATGTTTGTTACTTACAACATATTTAAAATATTTATACAAAAATAATCATGCAGCCACGAAGCTAGGCAAAATCTTACCATTTCTATGAAAATCAGGTAGACAGTTATTCAAGTTTTTCTATGATTTATACTAGTGACCCGTTTTGATCCTAGATGACTACGTTTCAAACTTCTCCTTGATTTTATAAAAACAAGCAATCACACAAAATCCCATGAAGACAAAACATAAAATGTGACATCTAGTATGTTAATATATTTTATAACTGACCTTGTGACCTAGTGTTTGACCTGATCCGACCCAGCCTTAAGTTTATTCTAGAATTCGTAATGATAAGCATTGTAACAAATGGCTTCCGGAGAGTCAACATTTGACCTAGTGAGCTAGTTAGTAACCTTATATGACTATGAACTGTACTTACACTTTATTTTGACAGATATTTATGAAGGTCAGGTAAAAAGTAGGAAACAAACTCTCTGACTACGGTTTCATAAAAGTATGCTAAAACTGTGTCATCAAGAGTGTTTAAAGTCTACTTGTTGACTAAGACGGACGGACAACGGATGATTATTATAGCGCATTATGCTCAGGTGAGCTAATGAACGAGACTGGAAATAGGTATTTCCATATAGCGTGTCGACTTACTGAAAACATTTTGTCTGTAAGATCTAGAGTTGGCCTAAGTCAAAGATGTTTAACTAGCGTACCTTTACCTGTATCACTCTGATTGATATGGCCATAATGAGGATTTTTCCATAAAATAATGCTTGTGTTTTAATGTTAATGTGCTGTAAGCATGCCACCAGAAGACGAGTTAACACGTTTTCTCTGTTAAGAAAATGTGGTTCTACATTCTGAAAAACAGAAATATTATGTGTTGTCTCTAAAAGATAGATTATAATGTATTTGGATCCAGCCGTAATAGTGTACATGTTTTATCTTTTCAATGTCATAAAATTACCGAAAGATAGGTTGCCTACTGTTATCTAAACATGTGTACATTTCAAGTGCGTAATACATCTGATAACGCTATCTATAGATGCAAACCCGCATGTAAGGAAGTAGAAAGATGTGAGATTGGTTTGATTTAGTTATCTTTTTTTTTTTTTTTTTTGATTCACATTATTGTTCCTTCTCTTGAGAAGGAACATTATAGTTTGGTAAGTCGCACTTGACTGAGCTACTGATATCGAAAGATGTTGTCATTACAAGCTGGCCAGTCAAACTCCGTGACCTTAGAAATAACCTCTGACGTTAAAACTATTCTTTCCTAATTGAGGCGACTTTCTGACTGAACGAGTCCATGGATTACATATTACTAAACCCGAGGATGGTTGACTGATTCTTTTATTTTCTCCATTCTTGAAGAACATAACATATGTACAAACAGATAGACATATATCAGCAAATATACATGTAAACAACTAAATATTATCGTTATCTTCAAATGCATGGTTAATATGTGAAAACAAACCCCATTGCGACCCTCTAATTATGTGCAACAAATTCACGCATCGAATCATAACGGATTGACCGGGTCAATGTCTTATTGCCGTATTTACTCAACTGAAAGTGGTAACAGATTTAATTTGTTGTTGGATTTAACAATTTATGTTAAATAATAACTAGCGTAAATACCTACTTGACATTTTTTGGCAGTATAAAACAGACATTGCAACCAAAATTTTACAAGATGATCATTATATATTTATATAGATGTGCCCTAGAAGGAACTTTTGCTATGCTTTAACTTGTACGTTTCATAGTTTCAACCGTAACAGTTACTATGAAACGTATAATGTGAATAAAAAAAATAGATATATAAATCAAACCAATCTCACATAATCATTTATTTACTTTTCTGACAGCCTCGTCCCTGGTTTTCTTGTGGTCATCGCTTTAATATTGATATAAATATTTTGATGGCCACAAGTGTCTTATGAAATATGGTTATGATTCCAAATTTATGTTAATAATTCACACTAGGCGACAGAAGTATGAAGCGAGAATTAGAAAAGGCAAATATATCCTGTCATTGTGGAACTATTCTATTTATTTAGAATATGTCAATATTCAAACTGGCGATATGCAAGACCATTTCTTAGAGTTTTCAAACTCTGAGATTTGGTATAATATTAACCGATGATAAGTTTTTCGTTGCTGTCTTAAGAAAATTCCCCACTTTTGTCCGAGGTATATAATACATGAACATGGTCGCACACATATACACTTACGCTGAAAATGTCTAATTGGAAGGTGGACAAGTTCATTTACGAAATTTAGCAAAGTAAGTGTTAACAAATAATACTACATATAAACATATTTATAACGGTTATACCAGATTTGCATTTGTCTGTTACGTCAGGCGCGAGGCTGTCAGAAAAGTAAATAAATGATTATGTATTCCTGTTGTCTTATTTATCTTATTATTTCATACTCATTTTAAAACTCCGTTAAGTTTCAATGAAAGCTGAAACGTCCATATTGACGTTCAAATTTCATATATTATGTGTGACGTCAGTTTCATTTATGCCATTGCGTTTAAAATTTCTGTAACGACGATGTTTTCAATTTCACTTAGGCTTAATAACAAATGTGAATCATTTATGTAATAATTTATGTGTATATGCGTATGTAATAAAAAGATTATTAGATTTGGATCGAGAAATATGAACTTGTTCTTTCGCGGCATATATTGCACTCCTAAAATCTCGTAATACTTCCGCTGCAGAACTCATGCATACACGATATAAATCTAATAACCTATAAATATCATATAAGTATTCTTGTCTTAGTAATAAAGAAAATACATTTAAGGAACTATTCTAAAATCTCATAAGACATTTTACTCGCTTTTCTCTCAATGAATATTACAGTATTTTTAAAAGATGTGCTAATGCCTCGAAGCCAAGGTCAGTTTGCAATAAAATGTTAGAATCTGGCAAAAAGTAATTAAAGAATATCCTGAAATATCAAACAAAACATTCGGTCGCTTCAATATACTGTTCTGTTCCATATTCTGCACATTAAGTATGAAAGACAGTATTGTCAACTCTTGGCTTTTATTCCTGCAAGGATATCCACTTATATTCTAGCATAAAACTGCTGTTATTGTCACTTTTGTGGGGGGTGGGGGTGTTTTTACAGGAGAGAAAACAACGTGTGTTCACAGAGAGATTCTCTAGCTCACACGCTGCTATAACACCTTTATATATATGCACATTTCATGGCAAAGTATAAACGCATAACGGCCCCAAACGGATAATCAAAAAGGAAATGATGTCAACGTAAACTTTACCGAGAATTTCATGAAAATTAAATGACGTTGAGGGTCAATATATTAATTTACTGGGTTTTAACGCAGTTTATGCTAAAAGCGCATGTTCCTTTCGTGTTATAACATATTCAGAATCCCACGGGAATCGCTGGTGCCCCCGCCCTAACGGGCTAGTGTACCAACCAATCCTCCTCGATTCTGCAAATGTTATAACACAAAACATCATGCGTTATCCCTACATAATCGCTTCTCGTGCAGTAATCGCGTTGCCCCTTTAAACTAAATATCAAAATTTACCTTCGTGCTAACCGTCTAATAAGTTCTTATATGTGCATTTGCGCACATTGCACACAATTAATTTTCGCAAATTTATTGTAAAATTTATATATATGGATGTTCCTACCAGGTTTTCTATGTACGCAAATAAAGAGTAAACGAGTCTGAGCAAAACCTGCCAGCTCAAGCTCCTCTTATTTTCTAATGGCCGTCTACTAATTACTGGATCTGAACAGAACTACCACCAGCAGTGTTTTAATTCCCCGGGTGTCAAAGACCCGTGAGGCATGCGGTATCCGTCGTCCTTTGCCGTGAATAACTGTCGCTTTCAGTTCCTTTTACTGGTCTCTTTAAAATCAAATAAAACATGATATAAATTATCAACAATAAGCGGACATGCCTCTCAACGAATAACGTACCATTAGCTAATATTATTACCAAGTCTCATAGGCAAGGCACATCTGAGATTTACCGCCCCAGGAAAATCTGAGCTTACTTATCGCACTGTTAGTCTAGACTTTAAATTACGTACGTTCCTGTTTTGACTATGTATTTATCTGGCTGAATTATTCGTTCAAATCATTGCTATTCAAAATGTGTCCAGTGTTTTGTGAAAATTCCTAGAAATTAATCGAAATACATATACAAGTACGTGGTCATGTACATTTCCATTTACGCCGATAAGGTCTATTTGGACAGTACCACACACCCCATTACCTGATGTCCACCACGCCGAGGGATGCGGCTGCCACAGAGGTCAGAAATCAATAACGATGAGTAGTGGTGTTAGTCTTTTAAGCTGTATTTTTTCATTTCGGCTTTCCATGAAAATATTCTGGTGCAAGCATACGTGTAATTGCCTAAACATATTATATAATTAATCCTGGTGACCAACTTTGCGAAATAAAGAAGAATTCAGCTGTTTAAATTGGAAGTTTATTAAAATTGATGCGAAAATCATATTCAACGGCCCCATTCGAAGTGTTTACAAAATATTTTGATCGGATTTACCTCACACGTCAAACGATCATCTGGGGATAATCCTTGCAAGTTTCAAGTCTGTCCGTACGTCTACACTGACGTTCTGACCGTCCAAAGTGACCCGGGTATAGTCACGTATGATAAACTTTACCGCAGAGGTCATTTTTAAATGACGTCCATCCCGCCGAGGAGTCAAAATATAGGATACCGTTTACGGCAGAGGGAAATTTGGTGTAAAAACGTCTATTTTGGCCGTTTCTTTCGCTTTTAAGACTTGGGAGGTCATGGAATCATTTGCAGTATGCATCGTTTATACTTATGTTTAATAATGGGCGATTTTCAATGGCGAACACCGCTGTAACACAGTGTTAATCAGTCTAGATTGAACTTCTATCTATCTCCGGCGTTGCATACTATCTACTACATGTATAGATTGGTTCTGCTGTTGTAAATGTTCATTTTGTAAATTCATTTTTGTTTCAATTTCTTTTATGATGAAATATACAGAAATAATGATATCTTAAGTCCTGGTACTTGCGTTCTTGCAGGATTCAAAATTGAATACATTTTTAAAGTTGTCAAGAGAGATCGATCAGAATGAAATCTTCATTTCAGAAAGTAACTTGGTAATAACAGGTGGTTTAGTTATTTTCATTGCATTTTGATAGATCTCTCTTGACATGACAATTAACTAAATGGTCTGAAATTGAATACTAGTACAAGATAAATTGTTTAGAACATTTCTGTAAACGATTAATGAATAACAGTTTTATTTAGAACCGATCACTTGACTTATGCCACTGACAACAAAATATCATATTTAAATATTTTAGCCTAACTGATGTTTTATGTAGAACTATGTTACTATCAGTAGCCTCTTAGTATGAAAGCTTGATAATGCAAAACAATTTGATATTTGATATTAACCTATATTCAACACTGAATCCATCAAGAACGCAAGTACCAGGACTTAGGATTTCATTGCTGGCAGCAAATGTCTGTATATTATGATAAAAAAGAAACAAGAATGATTTTACAAAACGAAGACTTTCAGTGGCAAAACAACACTATACATGTACAGTATCAGATTGTATGCAATGTAGGAGAGATATATATAAATACAATCTAGACTGATTGCAAAACGATTTATCATTTAATATAAGAACGCAAGTACCGATACCAGCAGGACTTACAATATCATTATTTCTGTATATTTCATGATAAAAGAAATTGAAACAAAATTGAGTTTACAAAACGAAGACTTATACTAGCAAAACAACGTCGGTGATATATAAAAGTTCAATCTAGATAAAATAACATCGTGTTACAGCGGTGTTCGCCATTGAAAATCGCCCATTATTAAACAAAGTATAAACAATGCATGCTGCAAATAATTCCGTGATCTTCCAGGTCTCAAAAGCAAAACAAACAGCCAAAATAGACGTTTTTACACCAAATTTCCCTCTGTCGTAAACGATATCCTATATTTTGACTCCTCGGTGGGATGGGCATCATTTAAAAATGCCCTCTGCGGTAAAGTTTATCATACGTGACTATACCCGGGTCACTTTGGAGGGTCAGAACGTAGGTGTAAACGTACGGACAGACTTGAAACTTTCCAGGATGATCCCCGGATGACTGATCGTTTGAGGTGTGAGGTAAATTCGATCAAATTATTTTGTTAACACTTCGAATGGGGCCGTCGAATATGATTTTCGCATCAATTTTAATAAACGACCAATTTAAACAGCTAAATACTTCTTTATTTCGCAAAGTTGGCGACCAGGATTAATCATATACATTGTAATATGTTTAGGCATGTACACCTATGCCCGCACCAGAATATCTTCATGGAAAGTCGAAATGAAAAAATACAGCTAAAAAAGTACCATAAACTGTTGAAAGGGATGCTTACCAAAAAGTTAGTGGCTGATTAGCGAACAGTGCAGATCATGATCAGACCATATGGATGTGTTTTGTTTAGTAAGGTAGTTCTACATTTCGGGGTCAAACATTTTTCATATGATTAAATTTTGATTCTTCAAAACGTTTCGAATTTCTTCAACGATTGCTAGGATACAAAAATTATACAAATATCCGTTCCGAGGGCACCTGCGCATTGGGCGGTAATGAGGCTGACTCGTAAACACATGACTGATATTTTTTCTTGCATATCGTATACATGTTAGCATTTTATTCTGGCAGATTATTTTTTTTGCATACCGTATTTTACAAATAATAAGTAGAAATACTTACGTAGCACTCTTTCTTATAGTAGAGAATGAGCACAAAGCGCGGGAAATTAACGTCCGTAAACAGAAGTGACGTCATGATGTTTTGCGTTACGCACAATAACAAAGTTCCGCTTCAGTTTTATCGTTTGTAGCGTAACGTTATGTTTTTACGGTAAACTAACGTATTTTGTATCGAGAAATATACTATAAGGAACGGAGAGAAACTATCAAGGTACCTGCTTTTTTCGTATTTTACATGAACAATATATTATCAGTGCATGAACCATTTGTTGTCATTAACAGTACGAGAGTCATCTGGAATGGGGGGTGCCAGATGGGTTTTGCCGGTGTAATGAAGTATTTCGACCCCCATAGAATAACGACCCCCCGGTCATTATTCTATAGAAAATGTGACTCCTTTCCTGTAAAATATTGACTCCCCTTTAAAAAAACTGACTCCCTTTGAAAACTCTATAGAATAACGACCCCCGGTCATTATTCTATAGAAAAACTGACCCCTCCAAGTAAAATACTGACTCCCTAAAGATGACTCCCTTCGAATCTCATAGAATAACGACCCCGGTTATTATTCTGTAGAAAAAGTGACTCCTTCCATGTAAAATACTCACTGCCGAAATTACTACATTCGAACTCTCATACAATATCGATTCCCGGACATTATTCTATTTAAAAAAAGTTACTCTTTCCGTGTAAAACACCGGCTCCTAAAAAGACTTTCGACGATAATATCTATTAAAAAGTGATCCCCACCAAACCTAACGGACAATTTTACTAGATCTACAACTCTAATACCCTCCATTGCCAATAGTTAACATTTTGATTGTACTACTACTACTGGTGTCGCTACTTCTATTGCTATTACTACATGTACTTCTTCTTCTTCTACTACTACTACTACTTCTTCTACTATTACTACTACAACTGCTACTACTGATACTACTATACCTGCTTCCACTAATACGTCTTGTACATCTACCTCTTCTTCTCCTGCTGCTGTTGTTGCTGTCACTTATTCCTCTGCTGCTGCTGCTGCTGCTGCTGCTGCTACTGCAACTGCCACTACCACTGCCACTTCTACTACTACTACTACTACTACTACTACTTTCTACTGTTGCCGCTACCGTACTTTACTGCCACTGCTAAGTATTGCAACTTCTATTAATACTAAGTTCTATGCTAGCAGTTTCTTGTGCAGTTTTCTTCTGAAGAATTACTTCATACCGAAGTTTGCAGGGATTATTGACACTGGTGTGTTTTGTGAACGTATTGTGAATTGTTATTTTCCTGAAAAAAAATGTATACATCAAGATACAGCGTCTAGAAATAGAATCCCTTTTCCCGTTGCGGAATGCTCTGATTTCTGTGTCAAGTGATGATATCTGGGGCTAATGGTCAAACGGAAGGACGGACGGACGGACGGACAAGGGCAAATCTGTATGCCCCCCTCCCCCGAGTGGGGGCATAAAATGCAGCAATTAGGCCTTATATACATGAGTTATCACTAAATTTGACCAAATGACCGGGGGTCGTTTTTTTTATGGGAGTCAATATTCTTCGTGAGGTTCAGTTTACTTCACGTGGGGGAGTCATAGTACTATGATCTGGAGGCCATAATACTATGACCGGGGGGTCACTTTTTCTATAGAATAATGACCGGGGGGTCATTATTCTATGGGGGTCGAAATACTTCATTACACCGGCATGGGTAAAATCACCGGAATAATAATATGTCATGTGTTTACGAATCGGATAGAAATGTCCGTCCCGAGGGCACCTGCGCATTGGGCGGTAATGAGGCTTGCCGAATTACCGCCCATGCGCAGGTGGCCGAGGGACGGATATTTCCATCCGATTCGTAAACACATGACTGATATTTTTTCTTGCATATCGTATACATGTTAGCATTTTATTCTGACAGACTTTTTTCTTGCAGACCGTATTTTACAAAAGGTAGACATTTCTTTTTAGCACTCTTTCTTATAGTGGAGAATGAACACAAAGCGCGGGAAATTAACGTCCGTAAGCAGAAGTGACGTCATGATGTTTTGCGTTCCGCGCAATAACAAAGTTCCACTTTAGTTTTGTCGTTTGTAGCGTAACGTTATGTTTTTATGGTAATCTAACGTATTTTGAATCGAGAAATATACTATAAGGGACGGAGAGAAACTATCAAGGTACCTGCTTTTTTCGTATTTTTACATAAACAATATTTTATCAGTGCCCGAACCACTAGTTGTCATTAACAGCACGAGAGTCATCTGGAATGGGGGTTGCCAGATGGGTTTTGCCGGCATGGGTGAAATCACCGGAAACGCTAGTCCGGTGTGCAAGAAAAGCGATTTCTTGCTGTTCAAAGTGAATTTACCTCTGAAACAGAAGGGGTTGAGTTAGACATCTTTAAAAATACTGAGTTACGTGCGGTAAAAGTTCTTTATTTTGCCTTCATTCTTTAGATTACATATCGTGGAAGAAATGTAGGTAGGTTTACTTCTGCTCAAAGGTTATTTTGAATGAAGTGAGCAAAATTCAAACCAGACCCGCAGGATTCGACCTTAATTTTTCAATGTTGGAGTTAGAATTCTGTCTCACTTCAGGCACCCTAGAAAAAAACGATATTGGCAGTTTTACTTTAAGTTTTATAACTGTTTACCAATACTCTGATGTTTTTTTTATTAAAAAAATAATGGTTTAATGAATTTTCTGTAAACGTTTTTGATAAAGGCCATCACTTTGAAATTTGTCTCTACTTGAGCTTGAGGAAATGCCATAAATTATAAAAAAAATATTTAAAAAAAACGGCACGGTAAAAGTTTTTAAAAATTTGCGAAGCACGATCAACTGTAGGAATATACCAAGCAAATGCCATTTTTCAAACAGTGCTATTAAGGGTCTAATACATTAAGCGTCAGATCGGCGACAAGTTCATGATTTTTTTCCGAAGAATGGATATATAAGCACATTTAGGTTGTCGTAAACGTTAGCTCCAGTTGGGCACGCGTCATACAAATATTAAGGTAACCTACCTCCTTAATTAAACAAGCGTTTGATACAGTATGGCGAAACGGACTTTGGCAAAACCTTTTGAATCATAATATTAACGGCAAATGTTTGACATTGTTCCAAAATATGTACCAAAACATAAAATCATGCGTTAGTGTAAATTCTGAATGTTTGCATTTTTACATGCAATGTCGGCGTTCGACAGGGAGAGAACCTCTCATCTCTTTTGTTTTCATTATATCTAAATGATCTCAATGATTTCTTTTTCCAAAATAAGTTTGAAAGTGGTGTAACTATTCTTGCCTACCCAGCGGGGTAAGTATACATTTTTCCGAGCACGCGCCGGGGACAGATATTCCTGTCTTTCCCTAGGGAAAAAGCTTGTCAAAAATAGCTTGCACTAAGGTGACGTCACATAGTATTGGCACCATTGTGACGTCATAAACTTTATAAATAATGTCAGGAAATACCCAAACCCATTTGTCTCCACGATCTATTTTGAATGTGATAGGCAAGAAAAATGATCTAACATGTCTGCCTGTGTAAGACAGCTGTTTTCCCTACCCTCGGGACAGCATGGATAAAAAACCTCGCTAACGCTCGGTTTTCCATTCCACACTGTCCCTTGGGTAGGGAAAACCCCGTCTTACACAGGCAGGCATGTAAGATCCTTATATTCCAAGCTATCAATACCGTGCACTACGTTACATTTTCAAGATTTTCATATTACTCTATACTTATGATACCGTTATATTATCAAAAGCAGAAGGCTTTAAATCTTTATGCCCAATATTGTGACCAGTGGAAACTGACAGTAAATACTTCAAAATCTAAAATAATATTTTCTCTAAAGGACGTCAACTTTACTGGAATTTTGTTTTTAAAAATGAGCGTATGGAAATAGTAAATGAACATAAATGTCTTGATATTTTGTTTAGCAGAAATGCTCATTTGTTAAGTGTAAATCTCATATTGCATCTCAAACATAGGTTATTTGTAGAAACTGGAAATTGGAAACCATACTTCTTCAGAAATCCGAATGTGTTTAAACTCGAACAACGTATACTTAAGAAATACTACATCTCATTGAATAAATGATTGCTTGGAGTTCCGATGCGAATGAATTATATCACGAGGGCGCAGCCTAAGTGATATCAAAGTATGCATCTGAACGACAAACAATGATTTTATTCATGAGCAAATCACTAAATGAGATATATTATTTCGATTCTAACACGGTAGTTACCAAGGACATTAAAGTACATCCTTGACGGCATTCATTAAATATTTGCCCGTTTTCAACCGGTTTCTTTTCCAGCGCGCTTCTATGCCATTTGACGCTATGACGTATTAAAATCTAATTGTGAATTGTTGTATAATAATTCACTGTTTTTAGCTTACTTTGTTTATTAGGAAAATAAATCGGATCGTGTTAGAATTAAGAAATAATATATCTCATTTAGTGATTTGCCGCTTAATAAATTATTGTTTCGAGTTCAGATGCTAAGGAATAATATCACGAGGGCATTATGGCCCATGATATAATAATACGCATCTGAACGACAAACAATGATTTCATTCAAGAGCAAATCACTATATGATATATATTTTTTCGATTCTAACACGTTACCAAGGACTTTAAAGTATATCCTTGACGGCATTCATTAAATATTTGCCCATTTTCAATCGGTTTCTTTTCCAGCGCGCCGCTGTGCCGTTTGACGCTATAACGTAATAAATGTGACATCAGAACAGTGAATTGTTGTATAATAATTCAATGTTTTCAGCCTTCTTTGTTTAATAGAAAAATGAATCGGGTCGTGTTAGAATGCAGCGTAGCGACGTAGCAGCGTACACATTATCTTTGTGTGGTATCACAGACCTTCGTAGGCCAGCTGGATGACTTCCTCAAAAAATTATGTACGCAAACCAAGGTGTTTAACCCACTACAATGTGAAGCAATTTGTTCGAAGTAAGATACCTTAAGCTCTCGACCACGCCGAACATATTACAAAACGCAAATAAGATTCAAATATTTGGTTTTAAAGCCTGCAGAACCCAAAACATTAATATCTTTCTCGGAAATCAAATCATCAAACAAACATATCTTTAATTAGAGAGTGAAATCTCGTTTTGCGATTCGAATCGCAAAATGCAAACACTTTTGCAGTTCGCATTTCAAAATACAAAGCGCAGATGTGACGATGTGACTGAAAAGTTAAATTTTAAAGCCTGAAAAAAAAAACAACAACAAAAAACAAAAAAACATTAATATCTCGAAAATGGGAATCATGAAACATACATATCTTTAATTAGAGAATAAAATTCGTTTTGCAATTCGAATTGCAAAATGCAAAACATGTTGCGGTTTGCGATTCTTTTAAATGTAAACTGCAAACTGAAGACCAACATAACGCCTATCTATAAACCTCATAATCTATGCTACTTATTGTATCTATATACCTTTGTACTATTGCATGAAATATTTATTTTCTAATCTAGCCGGGTCTGGACGAATTCAACAATTACCTCTATCTCAAATACCACTGATAAACACAAACATGGCTGACAGCGTAGAAGGAAAATCAATATCTAACGAATATGAATTTTCGGAAAGAAAACCTACAAATCAGCAAGGCTGTGACACATGTTTTGAAGAAGGTGTTACAAAACAAGCAGAGGGATTTTGTATTGATTGTCAGGACTACCTGTGTGGTGACTGTTTTAAATATCACCGTCTTCCACTTCCAGTGCGTCATCACAAATTATTGGATAAAAATGAAATGCCAAAAAGAAAGGTGTCAGTGACTTTATCTGAGAACTGTATTAACCATCAGGGTGAAACACTAAATTATTACTGTGAAACTCATGATATCGTTGCCTGCACCTTGTGCATATTTCAGGAGCATCGAAATTGTACCGACATCTACACCGTTGCCGAAAAAGCAGACAAAATTAAAGATTCGACTTCATACAAAGAGCTACGCATGAAATTAACGGAGGCAGGAGAAAGGATTGATAAACAAATTAAAGAGGCAAAAATAAAAATAAGCGAAAATTCTACCGAAGAAGCAGTTTCAAGCATCGACAAATTTCAGAAGGAATTAAATGAGAAAATTGATTCTTTAAGGAATCAGATGGTGAAAGAATCAGAAGACTTGCGGAATGGAGTTCGTTTGAAGATGAATGAAGTCGAAGAAACGGCAAAAAGAGCAAAAGGGGAACTTGAAGATCTACAAAACGATATTCAATTTCTGGAAGAAGCAAATCTGCATAGTCAGCTCTTTATAGCCGCAAACAAAGCAAGCAAGCAGCACAAAGATTTAGAAGACGCATTAAGGCAAATGGAAATTAAAAAAGAAATAAAGAAATATCGGTTCATTCCAAATCAGATACTCATCAATCTGATGCAAAATGTGGATTCACTTGGTGAACTATTTGTTCAAGACATAGACAACCCATCTGGGCCTCCTCAATGCTTTTACGAAAATTATTTGGAATACGGTTTTCGTAAATGGTTACCACTTTCGGAAGCCAGCATCATAGTTATTGATCATGTTCAAAACTGCATCTATCTCGTAGAAAAAAATGAAATAATTGAGAAGAAATTAACATCTGGGCCATGGGACATCACTACTGTAGCAGAGAGCCGTATTGCTGTTACGATGCCAAATGAAAAGAAAATCAAGATACTGTATGTATCTGATAACTTTTTGGACGAGAACAGAATAAGTGAAAAGCAAGATATCACAGTTGATTCTCGCTGTGAAGGGATTATATGTGCTGAAAATGACATTTTCGTTACTTGTTCCAGACCAGCAAAGGTATTACGTCTTGAGCTGAATGGTAGTGTAAAACAGGACATATCATCTAACGATATTGGTGTAGCGTTATTTAAGCAACCAGCTTATATTGCTTACCACGGAGAAACAGACACACTTTACATATCTGACAGACAAGCATCCTCTATCGTAGCTATGACAAGAGATGGAGAAATCAAAAAGAAGTATGAAAACGTTATGGAAATTCCCATCGCCATTGTTCCGGGAAAAGATACTATTCACGTTACGGGACTGCTTAAAAATGGACGAAGTCGTAAATTCGGCTTCCTCGAAATATCCATTGATAATGGTGAAATGAAAATTTCTTCTCCAGCAGACTTCAGAGAGTTTTTGCAGATAACTGCATTGGCATTTCAAAAGAAATAAGAAACATAGACAGTTTTCATTTTCACGCCTCCAGAAAACAAATCTGCTAGACCCGCACTGGAAACGGGCGCTCTACAACTCGGCAGCAATTTAATTAAAATGTCAAAATGAAGACATGCTTGTTTTATTGCCAAATATGGACAGCTATTTGAATCGATTTTGATATTTTATGTAGGAATTACAACGACTTCTGATCTCATTATGCTCAAATTAACAACAACAAAAAACAACAAGAAAAAAAACAACATAAAAGTTCTGAATAATATCCTATATAAAATCGTCAAAGCAGAACGTTTACATTCAGGGAGATATATGTTCTTTTCATGTAGTATGAAACATTTTAAGATTATTTATTACTTCGTTTATTTGAAATATAAAGTTGTTCCTATTTCGTGGATTATGTCGGAACATATGCCATGGATTATGTTGGAAGATATGCCATGAATTTTGTTGAATCTATGCCATGGATTATGTTGAAACATATGCTGTTTTTCTGTGTATTGATCGTGTAACATTTCCTCTGTATGCTTTTATCAGGGAAGATACTATAAAAACTCAAATCCAAACGAAAATAAATAAAAAATATACAAAAATATATGTTTTCAGAATTATTCATTATCCCCCATAGTGGCAGTTTTAACCGTAGTACAGCATCCTATCTGATTTCCGGTCAGTAATGGTTACCAATCGCTTTGGACTCTATGTTGTCATATTGTTTGGTCCTGAACATTCAATTATTTAGCTCAACTATGCGAGGTATTGAGAGCTGTCCTACTCGACCCGGCGTCAGCGGTGGCATCGGCGTCCTGCATCCGCAGCTTGGTTAAAATTTTGAATCACTTTCCCTTTATCTCTGTAATAACTAGAAGGATTTGTTTCAAACTTATGGTATAAGGGACATAACTCTCGCATCAATATTTAATGAATTTCCCCTTTTTACTTTGAATTTCAGGTAAAAATTGTGGTGCACTCGCAGTATTATTAAATGGATTTGATTCAAACTTAAAATATGTAATCCAAATCATCACTTAAATCATTTGACACAAGGTCCATAACTCTGGCACCAATGTTTATGAATAATGTCCCATTATTACTTAAAATTTCAGGTTATTAAAGTTTTGATGAACTTTCACTCTTATTATTATTATTATTATACCAGATTTATATAGCGCCCTTTTCATGATCAATTTCACGTACAAAGGCGTTTTACATAGTTCAATATTAATGGAATGTCGGCCTAGCCATTTCGTTTTTTCACAAAATAGCAAAACTGTACCCGAGTGTAAATCAACAAGCATAGAACACTTCAATGATTTGAATTTCCTGAGATTCATAATTGAATCCAAGATCTATTGTTGTTAAACATATTTTTGCAAGTTTGTATCAAACCAAACCATAAACGAAGTCTCTGTATAGCTGCAAAAGCCAAAAAAAGCAAATTTTGGCCTTTTAAGGGGCCACAACTCTAAGACCCACGTTGTGATCTGGCCAGTTTTCGAAAGGGACCGAAATATTATGCCAATAAAAGTTGTGCGCAAGTGATCGCAAAATGTGGTCTCTATCGTGTTCACAAGAAATTGACGGATGATCACAAAAGACCGCTTAAGTCTGTGTCAAAAGTATTAAGTAATAATAATGTGTATCAAAACATTAAATAATTATAAGAGGGACATAATTCATGAAAAATTTCTGCAAGAGTAATGCACAATGTGTCATATCATGTGACTAATAATGTGTAATATCTAAGTTAAATCTATTTAGTAATAACTGAGAGTGAGCAAAAGAGCATTAAAACTTGAACTTGAAATTCTAAGTAAAAAGGGGGCATAAACTCATAACATATTGGTGCCAGCATTATAGACCTCGTGTCATATGGTGTGGAACAACCACTTTAAGCTTGAATCAAATCCATACTGTAACAACAGAGTGAAAACGCAAAGTAAAAAGGGGGAATAATTCATAAAATATTGATGCATGAGTTATGGCCCTTTTGTCATGATGGAACAACTATTTTAATTTTGAATAAAAAAAAAACAAAGACAAATATCAAACAGGGAATGCCACGTACCAAAATCGCAGCCTCCCCAAAACGAAACCTACAGCACGCAGACGTGCACACCACAAACACACACACATGCACACACACAAAGCCAACACACGAGGACAAAACGAACAAACAAAGGAACAAACACACATACACGCGCACACACACAAAGCCTACACAAGAGGACAATACGAACAAACAAAGGAACACAGTGGGGCACCGCCTTGGAACGGTCAGTGGCAAAAACACCACTGGGGAGCTTAAACCGGTTTATGGTGCGCACCCAACCTCACTCTTACCCCCACCATGTTCCAAAGACACGGGACAGTGTAAATAAAAGTAATCCCCTCCAGGTGAATCTCTAACATACGTAATGGAAACAAAAAGGCATGGCAAGTAAAACACAAAAATGCTCGTGTATAAAAATATAAAAAGCAAACCTTTAGAACCAAAAACGCATGTACTCAATGCCTTTTCAGAAGACAGAGCAACAAGAGAAACACCCTTAAGAGCCCGACGAAACAGGCCAGAAGACAGATATCAAAACAGTTCAGTCCTGGTAGGATTTAAAAACTGCTTATCATAGAGTCCTCCCCCTCTTCCGTCAGACACAATCAAAGAGGGAAGCGTAGTCTCCAACTGTAAACGGGTTGAACACTAAACATGTGGTATGTCTCAAAACAGTTGGGTCGTTACCTCTTTTAATAAAACGTTTTATAATTTTACCAAATACATTTGGAAAATTACCATGACCCAAGATCTTACGAAGTTTGTAAACCACATCCCCATAAAAAACGGGTTTAGAAATACCTTCTCGCAGAAGTGTCTTTAAATTACTATTAAATTTTAAAACTAAATCAGAATTACGATAGTAAAATTTAGCAAAATATTTACGCAATTTGTAATAACGGTAGCCTTGCTGAAGAAGTTTACTTGTAATATATAGATTACGTTAATTGAAATGCTTGACATGACTACACGCTCTGGCAAACCGAATTAATTGAGAAATATATACCCAGACCATTTTGCAATAATTGAGTGAAAGTGCATCAAAACTTTAACCTGAAATTTTTACGTGAAAAGGGACATAATTCATACAATATTGGTGCCAGAATGTGGCCCTTGTGTAAAATTATGTGGGTGATGATGTGGAACAATAATGTTAAGTTTGAAGCAAATTCATTTCGCAATAACTGAGATAGAGTGAAGGTGCACCAAACCATTAACTGGAATAATCAAGTAAAAAGTGGGATAATTCATGCAAAATTGGTACAAGACTTCTGGCCCTTGTGTCATATGATGTGCATGATGATGTGGAACAACTACTGTAAGTCTGAATCAAGCCCTTTCTGTAATAACAGAGATACAGTGAAAATGCATCAAAATTAACCTAAAATTTTAAGCAAAAAGGGGCCATAATTCATGAAAAATTGGTGCCTTGTGTCATATGGTGTGGGTGATAATGTGGAACACATATTTAGGTTTGAATCAAATCCATTTAGTAATAACTGTGAGTGAATGTGCAACAAAATGTTCACCTGAAATTCTAAGTAAAGAGGGGGATAATTCATGAAACATGGGAGTTATGCCCCTTGTGCCCTATGATGCGGGTGATGATGAGGAATAACTAATTTAAGTTTGAAACAAATCCATCAAGTTATTACAGAGATAAAGAGAAAGAGCATCAAAACTTTAACCAAGGTGTGGACGCAGGATGCCGATGCCACCGCTGACGCCGGGTCGAGTAGGACAGCTCTCCATACTTCATATAGTTCAGCTAAAAAACTGAATGTGCCCCATGATCTGGAAGGACCAGAAAATGTAACAACACAGAGTCAAAAGTGATTGGTAACCCTTACTGATCGGATTCAGATAGGAAAATATACTGTACTATGGTTAAAACTGCCATTATGGGGAATAATGAATAATTCTGAAAACATATATTCTTGTATATTTTTTCATTTATTTTTGTTTGGATTTGAGTTTTATAGTAGCTTCTCTCATAACAGGATAAGGTACAAATGTTATCCAATCAATACACAGAAAAAACAGCATCTGTTCCAACATAATCCATGGCATAGATTCAACATAATCCACGAAATAGGAACAACTTCAGATTTCAAATTCTAGTAAACGAAGTAATAAATAAGCTTAAAAGTGTTTCATACCCCATGAAAAGAACATATATCTCCCTAAATGTAAACGTTCTGCTTTCACGATTTTATATAGGAAATTATTCATTTTTTTATCGTTTATTTGAGCATAATGAGATCAGACACCATTGTAATTCCTACATAAAATACCAAAATCGATTCAAATAGCTGTCCATATTTGACCATAAAACTAGCATGCCTCCGTTTGTACCTCGCAATTTTTAACATTTTAATCAAAATGCTGTCCAGTCCCGTTTCCAGTGCGGGAATAGCAGAATTGTTCCCTGGAGGCGTGAAAATGAAAACTGTCTGCACTTCTTATTTCTTTTGAAATGCCAATGCAGTTATCTGTAAAAACTCTCTGCAGTCTGCTGGAGAAGAAATTTTCATTTCACCATTATCAATGGATATTTCGAGGAAGCCGAATTTACGACTTCGTCCATTTTCAAGCAGTCCCGTAACGTGAAGAGTATCTTTCTCCGGAACAATGGCGATGGGAATTTTCATCATTTTTTCGTACTTCTTTTTGATTTCTCCATCTCTTGTCATAGCTATAATAGAGGATGCTTGTCTGTCAGATATGTAAAGTGTGTCTGTTTCTCCGTGGTAAGAAATATAAGCTGGTTGCTTAAATAACGCTACACCAATATCGTTAGATGATATGTCCTGTTTTATACTACCATTCAGAACAAGACGTAATACCTTTGCTGGTCTGGAACAAGTAACGAAAATGTCATTTTCAGCACATATAATCCCTTCACAGCGGGAATCAAATATGATATCTTGCTTTTACACTTATTCTGTTCTCGTCCAAAAAATCATCAGAAACATACAGTATCTTTATTTTCTTTTCATTTGGCATCGTAACAGCAATACGGCTCTCTGCTACAGTAGTCATGTCCCATGGCCCAGATGTTAATTTCTTCTCAATTATTTCATTTTTTTTCTACGAGATAGATGCAGTTTTGAACATGATCAAGAACCATGATGCTGGCTTCTGAAAGTGGTAACCATTTACGAAAACCGTATTCCAAATAATTTTCGTAAAAACTTTGAGGAGGCTCAGATGGGTTGTCTATGTCTTGAACAAATAGTTCACCAAGTGAATCCACATTTTGCATCAGATTGATGAGTATCTGATTTGGAATGAACCGATATTTCTTTATTTCTTTTTCAATTTCCATTTGCCTTAATGCGTCTTCTAAACCTTTGTGCTGCTTGCTTGCTTTGTTTGCGGCTATAAATAGCTGACTATGCAGATTTGCTTCTTCCAGAAATTGGATATCGTTTTGTAGATCTTCAAGTTCCCCTTTTGCTCTTTTTGCCTTTTCTTCGACTTCATTCATCTTCAAACGAACTCCATTCTGCAAGTCTTCTGATTCTTTTACCATCTGATTCCTTAAAGAATCAATTTTCTCATTTAATTCCTTTTGAAATTTGTCGATGCTTGAAACTGCTTCTTCGGTAGAATTTTCGCTTATTTTCATTTTTAATTTTGCCTCTTTAATTTGTTTACCAATCCTTTCTCCTGCCTCCGTTAATTTCATGCATAGCTCTTTGTATGAAGCAGAATCTTTAATTTTGTCTGCTTTTTTAACAACGGTGCAGATGTCGGTACAATTTCGATGCTCCTGAAATATGCACAAGGTGCAGGCAACAATATCATGAGTTTCACAGTAATAATTTAGTGTTTCACCCTGATGGTTAACACAGTTCTCAGATAAAGTCACTGACACCTTTCTTTTTGGCATTTCATTTTTATCCAATAGTCTGTGGTGACGCAGTCACCACACAGGTAGTCCTGACAATCAATACAAAATCCCTCTGCTTGTTTTGTAACACCTTCATCAAAACAGTTATCACAGCTTTGAATTTCTTTCCGAAAATTTATATTCGTTAGGTGGCAGGGGAGCGGTTTCGTAGTTTTGGCCCCTGTCGATTTTCTGTATAAACAGGACAGGGTAGATATAAAGGCATATCTATTTTACTGGTTATTTATCATTATTCATTCTTTAATATATCTGGGGAATGTGGAACGGTTAATGATTCTACATGACGGGTGTTTTAAAATTCCTAGCTCCGTACTTCCGGTTGAGGCTAAAACATAAATATCAGAACAAAAAGTCGGCCAGACGCGCGGCTGTCATCCATCCACTTTTTTTTCAAGTGAAAATTAGGGGAATAAAGTGGTGGTTGGCAGACACATTCCACACCACCTGGGTATGCATCTATGTTCGTACTATACATATATGCTACGAAATTGGATTTGAAAATAGAAATGGATGAATGGCAAATTTCAAAGTGAGGCCCGGTTAGGCTATTTTTGGTCTATAAAATTTGGGTGCTGTGGCCGATTTTCACTACATCTGGCGTGGAAAGCGACAGGTGCATAGGACCGGAGAGGCGTCTTTATGTAGTCTATAGTATCTGCAATGGTCCATAGTAGTTTCAAAGAAAAATAAGCAAAAACGAGATTTCTATGGATATTTCAACACTGGTACCCACACGTCAATGTGGAATTCGCAAATTTGCACTCCCCTGCCACCTTAGATGTTAATTTCCCTTCTACACTGTCGAATTGTTAACCGCAAACTGTTTTACAGTGTGTAAACTATTTTACAGTGTGCGATTCGAATTGCAAAATGGATTTTATTTTACAATTTAAGATATACATGAAAAGCGATTAGTTTTCCCAAAAAGATGTTACTGTTTCCTTAAAATTTAATATTTCTATTTCGTTTGGTCTTCTAAGTTGAATGTCTGAAAAACATTTTGCAGTTTGTATTGCAAAATGAATTTCTGTTTAAGCGATGTAGTTTCCAAAAAGATGGTATTGTTACAAGCTTTTCAAACTTTAAAATATAAACATTTTAATCTTAATTGCGCTTTGTAATTTGAATTGCAAACTGAAAACTATTTTAAGTTCAAAAGTGAAAAATGCAAAATAAATTCTTGTTTTGCGGTTCAAGATAGGGATTTGGAATGATATAAGGGCATTTTTGTATCATTTTGCGAAAATAAAATGTCCCCACCCCCTATTTGCCTATTTCAACCGCACAAAATTAAGAGTTTTTTTTTCAAAATTTAATTTTGGTCGATTTCACGTAAGTTAGCAGGATACACTTGGATTCGAACATTTTGGGCACGGCCAGGCTTACATGTAGCGAGTCGTACTATTGCAATTCCCTAATGTGCAGAATCTGGCTGGCTATTTTATAAATTGTATGCATCTGCTGTGCTTTTAATTAATGACTCTCATACAAGAATACAGGAAGTTATCAAAACGAAAGTTGCACCCCAGCCATTAAAAATAACACGCCACAATCATCAGTTTTGCGCTTTTTGGACAGCCTGCAATGATCCCGTTGCAGGAACAATGTCCATTTTTTGAATTTCGCAATTGAAAAGGTCCTACTGAACTACAGGATATTAATGGAATGTCGGCCTAGCCATCTCCTTTTTACATGAAATAGCAAAAATGTATCCGAGTGTCAATTAACAAGCATGGAACTCTTCAATGATTTGAATTTTCCGCGCCGAAGACGACAGAGTTTTACATGTATCAGCGGTTTAAATTTTCTAAAGAATTAACAATCATTAACGCCACTGTAATGTACAGACATCAAAAATTACCTAATCATTACAAATATTGACGGGGGCCCAAAAAGTGTACCCTGCTACCTAATTTGTGTGTCTATCGTGTTCACAAGGTAAAAATTAACAAATTTTGACTCTTTCAGGTGTCAATCGGGTGCCAGAACTCCGGAACCTATGATTGGATCTGAGAGATTTATAATGGAATCCTAGATCTATTGTTGTTAAAGATATTTTGCAAGTTTGTATCAAAACAAACCTTTTCATAAAACCAAATTTTGGTCCTTTAAGGGGCCAGAACTCTGGGATCCATGTTGGGATCTGGCCTGTTTTCGAAAGGAACCGAGTTATTATGCCAGTACAAGCTGCGCGCAAGTTTGATTAAAATTAATCACAAAATGTGGTCTCTATCATGCTCACAAGAAATTGACAGACGCACGGACGGACGACGGACGATCACATAAGCTCAACTTGTCACTACGTGACAGATGAGCTAATATCAGCAGACTCGGTATGATCTAGTCTGATTGTGAGAGGTAATGAAATATGCAATACCCTTCACACCTCTTAGCACTGGCTAAGCTGAAATCTATTATAGACAAGCATTGTCACAGGAGACAGTGCGCTCAACTATTTTGATGCTGGATAGTTAAACTGGGCACATCTGAGGAAGCTGGAGTTGTCACTGGAGTGTTTAATGATTCCAATGTGGATGAAGAAATTGGGCAATAGCTTAAGTCTATGTCGAAAGTATTAAGTAATAATAATGATTAAGTGTATCAAAACATTAAATAATTATAAGAGGGACATAATTCATGGAAGATCTCTGCAAGAGTACTGCAGAATGTGTCATATCATGCGACTAATAAAGTGTAATATCTAAGTTAAATCTATTTTGTAATAACTGAGAGTGAGCAAAAGAGCATTAAAACTTGAACTTGAAATTCTAAGTAAAAAGGGGGCATAAACTCATAACATATTGGTGCCAGCATTATAGACCTCGTGTCATATGGTGTGGAACAACCACTTTAAGCTTGAATCAAATCCATACTGTAACAACAGAGTGAAAACGCAATATAAAAGGGGGAATAATTCATAAAATATTGATGCAAGAGTTATGGCCCTTTTGTCATATGATGGAACAACTATTTTAATTTTGAATCAAGTCCATTTTGCAATAATTGAGTGAAAGTGCATCAAAACTTTAACCTGAAATTTTTACGTGAAAAGGGACATAATTCATACAATATTGGTGCCAGAATGTGGCCCTTGTGTAAAATTATGTGGGTGATGATGTGGAACGATAATGTTAAGTTTGAAGCAAATTCATTTCGCAATAACTGAGATAGAGTGAAAGTGCACCAAACCTTTAACTGGAAAATTCAAGTAAAAAGGGGGATAATTCATGCAAAATTGGTGCAAGACTTCTGGCCTTTGTGTCATATGATGTGCATGATGATGTGGAACAACTACTGTCAGTCTGAATCAAACCCTTTCTGTAATAACAGAGATACAGTGAAAATGCATCAAAATTAACCTAAAATTTTAAGCAAAAAGGGGCCATAATTCATGAAAAATTGGTGCCAAAGTACAGACCTTGTGTCATATGATGTGGGTGATAATATGGAACACATATTTAGGTTTGAATCAAATCCATTTAGTAATAACTGTGAAAGTGCAACAAAATTTTCCCTGAAAGTCTAAGTAAAGAGGGGGATAATTCATGAAATATTGGTGCGGGAGTTATGCCCCTTGTGCCATATGATGCGGGTGATGATGAGGAATAACTAATTTAAGTTTGAAACAAATCCATCAAGTTATTACAGAGATAAAGAGAAAGTGCATCAAAACTTCAACCAAGGTGTGGATGCAGGATGCCGATGCCACCGCTGATGCCGGGTCGAGTAGGACAGCTCTCCATACTTCGTATAGTTCCTCTATAAAACTGAATGTGCCCCATGATCTGGAAGGACCAGAAAATGTAACAACACAGAGTCAAAAGTGATTGGTAACTATTACTGATCGGAATCAAATAGGAAAATATACTGTACGATGGTTAAAACTGCCAGTATGGGGAATAATGAATAATTCTGAAAACATATATTCTTGTATATTTTTTCATTTATTTTTGTTTGGATTTGAGTTTTTATAGTATCTTCTCTCATAACAGCATAAGGTACAAATGTTACACAATCAATACACAGAAAAACAGCATATGTTCCAACATAATCAATGGCATAGGTTCAACATAATCCACGAAATAGGAACAACTTTAGATTTCAAATAAACGAAATAATAAATAAGCTTTCACATTAAACTACATAATTACGTTATACATCACATATAATATAAACATTTACTGAAAAATATAACATATTACAAAAACTGTAACACGTTACATTTCATATAAACATTTACTGAAAAATGTAACATCTTACATTCAATATAAATATTTACTGAAAAATGTAACACATTATATTCAATATAAACATTTACTGAAAAATGTAGCATATTAGATTCCATATAAACATTTACTGAAAAATGTAACAAATTTCAATTCATACAGACATTTACTGAAAAAAGTAACCCATTACATTCCATATAAATATTTACTGGAAAATTTAACACATTATTATCCATTCAAATATTTACTGAAAAATGAAGCACTTTATATGCTTTGCATATTTGGCAGCAGCTTATTATGAGCTGCTAAGTATGTACAATTTCAACTCTGTGAAAAAATGTGTTACCACACCACAGAATACATCAATCAATCAAATTAGCCATATACAGCAGTTTTAAGTAAAACATTTCAAGTTAACTTAAAATAATAATTATTATGATTATAAAATATTTGGCAGTGTATATATTGATGCACATGTATATGTCTAAAATATATATCACCATACGAACAATATATATGAAGTAATGCTAAATTAGGCCCTTCAGATCTTGAACATTTAGGTGAAAAAAAAAGAGAGTAAAAATGGCAATCTAAAAAAAATGGTATGTATACACTGTATACAGTTTGTTCAACATGGGCAAAACACCAATTTTCAACAGTATGTCAGTTATGTCACATTCTGCTAGATTCCATTTAAGTACTAGGTTATTCTATGGAAAGAACTGGGAATCTGATCACAGAAAAAGGTTATAAGAACAGATAATGACACAATATTCTCTTCTATGATATAAGTTTAGAACATTCACCTTCCATGTGGATTAAACCGGTTACTTTTTCATTCATAGCCTTGCACTGGACTAACTGGAATGAACAGTTGGGCGTTCTGGTGAAACACAAATATAATTCTTCAACAAATAATCCTCAGATAAAATCACTCGAGTTCAGTATACCGTGAACATTCTTTTTAAATAATGAATGGATTTACTACCATAGATTTAGCGGTCACATTTTCAAAGATTTTTCTGCCATTTTACTTGTTATAATCAAATTTCACTGCAGCCAGTGTCTACCATCAGTCTCAAACACGAAGGTTAACAGAACATGTTTAACAATTTCTAAAAGGCTCCATATCTGTTGTACCAAAAGCTATATTTTCATTATTTAATCCATCAAAAAATAGACTAGTACAGAAAATATATGAAAAAAAGAAGATCAGCAGTTAGGCCTATCTTAACATCTGTAAAAATACCATTTTGGTACTGCAATCATTCAGAATACATAATGTGTATTAAAATATTGCTTGATCTTAAGGTCCAGTCCAATGAAATATTCAAAATTTTCACTGTATTTCATCTTTTTAATGACTGAAAGAGCACAAAATATTACAACAATACAGTCAAACCTTGGCCAGACCACACTTGAAAAGTGACCACCTGACCATATATTTCATTTAACTTTTTAACTTTTCCGTTGTCTCTTAAACCACCAACTTAACCACCTTAAAAGAAAAGCAGCTTTGTGGTCTAAAAAGCAGAGATTTTATATACCTCAATTACTATACTTGAAAAACTGTATGTAACATTTATAATAAAATGTATAATATTTGTGAAAATGAAATCAAGACAATTAGAAATATAAATCAGAGACATTCATTTAAGCCTTCCATATGCATGTTTATGACAAACTGGTTTCCTTCTTATAGCAGAAAAGTTCATAATATTAACCTTGAATCTGCTATATGTCTAAAACAGACCTGTCTATCAGTAAATTTGGGCAGTACCATTTATTTTTCAAATGGGTGTTCATTGAAAATTTACCGAATATCAAACAGTGCAGACCATGATAAGCCTGCACAAACGTGCACGCCGATCTTGGTCTGCACTGGTCAGAAAGGCAAAATCACTTGCCTTGAGAATGATAAAGGTTAATTATGTTTCTGTCAGGAAATGGTCCATATCAACTATGGCATGAAATTATGCATGAAATTATGCATGTATCATTTTAACCAAGCATGTATTCTAATGTTTAACATGTTAACACATGCATAGTACATATTATTGCACATATCCAGTGAATGTCTTCACAGACATTTTTGAAAATATCACCATCTATCTAATAATGATATCTTCTAAAACCTTTTCACACTGCAGGAATTCCATCTGATAATAATCTACCACTGTATATATCATTTTCTGCACTAACGCAAGACAACTCTGCTGTGAAATTTCAGCAAATATACAAAAAAGATGGATTGTTCCCCTTGAATCAAATTTTTATTGGTCGATTTATCCTCAAACTTATCCAGTTTGAAGGAAAAAATGAGAACACAATTTTCTGTAAAATATCTCTATCCCATCTGTATGAGATTTCTTGGTGCTGTTTTTTTTTTCTTCAGTACTTTACATGTGTCTTCCCCACTGTTTGTCGTGAACACTTCGATATCTCTATTTAAAGTCAAAGTCTAAAAACTGAGGATGTTTTAGATTTCTTTCCTCCTCCAAATTTAAACTAGCCTTTCTTTTTATCATGTTTTTGTGAGATTCTATGACGAGGTAGAGTAGCATAGGTAAAGTCTTTCAAGTCTTTCTGTAACATAATCTGTCCATGTGATGTTCGACCTCCGGACTGTTTGTCTGAAAAATTGTTATATTTAAGAAATCATATATTTGTTGGGGTTAACATCGCACCGACACAATTATAGGTCATATGGCGACTTTCCAGCTTTGATGGTGGAGGAAGACCCCAGGTGCCCCTCCGTGCATTATTTCATCACGAGCGGGCACCTGGGTAGAACCACCGGCCTTCCGTAAGCCAGCTGGATGGCTTCCTCACATGAAGAATTCAACACCCCGAGTGAGGCTCGAACCCACATCGATGAGGGGCAAGTGATTTGAAGTCAGCGACCTTAACCACTCGGCCCCCCATATATTTGAGAAGCGTACATCAAAGAGGCTAAATGTTTTGCTGAATTATTTTACGAGGGTTCTGACAAAGAGAACTATTTTTTTCAGCAAGTAACCAATCATCTACAGTATTTTATGCTGCTCCTTCTTTGATCAAACACTATAACATTATACACAGGTAGATTTAAATCATTGCTTGTTTGATCAAAAATAAACATGGACTTTCATCAATTATCTCTTATCATGTATTTATTGCATTTAAGAAAGTCTCAAAATTTTTGTAAATTACACTAAAGGACTGTTTCCTCAACATCAGAATGTTTATGTTACAGCCTATATTCTACATCAAGCACTTCCATGAAAACATAAACCAGGAAGTTTCAAAACTTTAAAATTCCATGTTATAAAATGATGATGGACAGCATTAGCTGAACAACTTGCAAATACAATCAATCAAAAGATACATACCTTTTAAATGTGACTGGGACCTGACTTTGTTTCAAACAGTTTGCTTCAAGTGGTCTGGGACACACAAATCTACAAATTGCAATGAAACAAACATTAAGGTCTATTCAGTATAGAGCAGCCTTTCTTAGAGAAATCCTGGAGGAATTTGTAATCAAAATGTTGATGATCATAAAGAATTCTGGGACTGGACACAATCTACAATCTAACCCTGTTCACAAAAGGTCTCAACCTGTTCACAAACGGTCTCAACCTGTTCACTAACGGTCTCAAACTGTTCACTAATGGTCTTGTGCTCTATCCACTGACCTAACTAAAGTACGGAATCCTGTTCGTGCCACTTAAATTGTCGCTTCGCCAACACGCGACAACGCGATAATTATCGCGTTGTCGCCTTGTCCGAAAACATACTTACATGCGAGATTTAACAATCCTCGCGAGGTTAAGAGGGCGACAATTATCGTCTTAATTGTCGCTTGTCCTTTTTAAACCTCGCATCGTGAAATTGAAATCCAATAGACATAGTTGCGAGAATTAGTAAAACCTCGCATTGTCGCATTGTCGCACTGTCGCTTGGGATTATATTTCTGGACAAATTGATCGATATAAATCTTCTTGGGTATTATTTATCAATACACCGAAACAAATTTCTAATGACAGTCTCTGCTGGCTGAACACCACTAAATCCGACTGTACTATATTTCACATAAAATAAAGTTTTCGACATTTTCTAGCATATCAGATTTTCAGAGACTTATCGCTATTATAATATCTGAACGTTTGTGACAATCAAAGACAACATCTGGTCGCTGGGGTGGGGGGGGGGGGGGGGGGGGGGGGGGGGGGGGGGGAGTAAAAGCTGTATTTCTGTACTTAGCCATACGGAAAAAATGGTTTCGTGTTTTTCATTACTCAAATTAATTGTAAGAATGTTCCAATCCAAGCCACAAGCTATTTAATGAAAATCTTTTAATAAAATAAATCTAAAACATGACCTAAACAGATACGCAATCTATAGCTTTTTTATTTACCGCCAAAGGTTTCGTCGGGGGACCGTCTAAAAGTGTAACCATTTTTGGGAAAATATGCATATATTCTTCATATACTAACTAGAGGGGTGGGGCCTTGTCCAGAGAAGCTATATCTTCATAACTTGAAGTCTGATTTTAATAAATGCAAGAGCAAGCCATACCTCGAGGAAACAGGTCAAGTCAGGTTCGAAACCCGGTCAGCTAGGGGTCAAAGTCATAGGCAAAGTTCGGTAATATTCGCAAAAATGAAGTTTTCGCAGCAGTCAAGGCAGTCCTGAAAACAAAATACAATCTTCACTAAGTCCACAACACCATTGGAACAATTCCTCCCGGCTCCCCCCGCCGGGCCAGCTTAGTCTTGTCTGCACCCTACTGCATATAACCAAGTTTGGTAATTTTCTGATACCTTCCTGAACTCTGATGCATCATATTGACTTGTAAGTAGCTTTAGAACCTCTACCAACATATCTATATATGGGATCAGGTAGGTACCCAGGATGTAGAAACCTCATAACTCACCACCCTAACCCAACGCTATCCGAGGTACTCGTACAAGCATCAATCGATAGCCTGGACTTTCGGTCGAAAAACATTTCCTCCGACGTGGTCAAAAACGCAGATTTTCAAAGTTCGAACACTGCCTGGTGACTTCTACAACCTGCCCTGACTCTTCGGCGACACTAGGTACTCTGAACGTGGTCTTCAATCTTTAGCTAGACCTATACTTTACCACGAGCAAGTATACTAATGTACTATTCCAAGGTCACAGGGGTTCAACCCGGGTCTAAAGCCGACAGACATGATCAAATTTGAACGTATTACCTAAGTTTCAACAACACTACCCGGTGACCTATAGGACCGCCCATGACCTATATGAGATGTCAAATACAAAACTTGATATTATTCGATAACAAGGACCTATACCTATCTTATGGATATAATATGGTGAGTATTATACCGGGTCACAGCCATCCAACAGGGTTGAAAACCGTCCAATAATGAGAAACATAATCGCTGTGTTTTGACTTCCAACATTTCTCCATAATTTTATTATAGGCCTGACCCAATGTATCCAGTATCATCCCAAATTGGATTTTGAACAGTACTATGAACCATACGAGTCAATCCATAATTTAAGTAAGGGTATATGTGATGACACATAGGCTCGAACCAGGGTCTAAACTTTCAGTTAGGTCTAAAACTGATGTTTCATTGTTTTTTGGCTGTAGTTGATTTCCATCTTTTTCATCTCCTGTGACCTCTAGGGGTTGATCCTTGCACCTTCAAACCTTACCTTAAAATGTAATATGTTATTATGGTACAATTATGTAAGTATAAACAATTTTATGCGTAAGAAAGGTGGCTGTTTTGCCTTCTCACAGATAAAATATCAATCAAAAAGGGCCCCGTTTTTAATGAATATTACCTTTACCGGACATGCCTTTTGTTCATTCCTCACCCATGTAGCGTCGTGAAGTTATCAGCCTAGCAGTCTAGCGGCCTAGTAGCCTATACATTTTTCTTTGTCCACTTATTTAAGTCACTGGCGCATGCAGAGATGTATAAAAAAAATCTTCTGATTTAGATCAGCTGCAACGACTGTGAACTCATGTTTCCAAATAATAATTATTTAGAACATGTATAGGTTAAGCTTTGTGAAACCAATTGATAATGGGCCGACCATTAGAACATCTTGGAGTGTTTTTTTTTTTTTTTTTTTTACATTTGTGATATTTTTCACAGTCAATATACACGAAATCATCTCACACTAATATTCAAGTAATTCTAGGGAAAATCATGTAAATTAAAAGAGTTTTAAGTTATGAATTTTCCTTTATTTTTCACTTTACTTTCTTGTCCTTTGTTTATTTCCATGAAGTGTTTACCTTATTTTTTGGCAATGTTGTTATTTCTCAGGAGAGGGTAGGCGGTGGTGGTGTGGGGGGGGGGGGGGGGGGGGGGGGGGTGGGGGGGAAAGGGGTTGGGGTGGCGGAACAGGCTGATAAATGTGAATTATAGATGGTATTCACCACTGGGATAATATGGGTTGACGGTTACTCTGTTTCTGTTTGCAAGCTTAGTTATAGTCGCCACTGGATATCCCTCCGGGGGGGGGTGGAGAGAGAAGCACTGTTCAAAATGTTGCTGGAGAAAGTGCAAGACTACTCCCATTCCAGAATTATGTTAGGCAAAATTGCGTGTATTCAATTTATATATTATGCTCAAATAATTCTATCTAGGGGGGGCTGCACAATCGGATTCTAGACAAAGCCGATTTGAGGACTACCACTAATAAAAAATGACATGTCTAAACGTTTGGCCCCGTTATTGTCGCACTCACCGTTAATCGTTAAATCTTTTAAAATGGCATACTGTTCGTGGCACTACATGTTTTGCTTTTTTCAATGGTGCTACACTATACATACGTTAATGAATGAATATACAGGGTTGAGCCTCGACGCGGTATGCGCGACAGAACTTGAATTATTTATAAGTCCTTACTACGGATGTTCTGTCAGGTAATAGGACATTCGCGTGTCTGCAACCCCTCGTAAGTAGATATGAAGATGGGTTCTGAACAAAACGAAACCCCTTCAGTTAATAAGTTGAAAAATACTTTGGCATGTCCTTTTTAGATGTGGTAATGTTTAGACACATTTCCAGATTAAGGTTATCTTACGAGCACTCGACATAATGTGTCGTGCGCACAGATAATATTTCGTGCGCTCGAGGAAAAAGTCGTGCTCTTCGAGATAACTGTGTGCGATCGAAATAAGATTGTTCAACTCGAGATACGAATTTTGAGCGCCAGAGATAAGATGCCATATCTCGAGCGTTCGAGATACATATAATATTTTTCCTGAAAACAAATAGGTATGAATGGTCTCTAGATCGATCACCTGAGTATTTTCACCGGTCGCCAGATATTATAACACACACATTGTTCTAGCAGTCATGGCCACCATCGGCATCACTTTTACAAATCATAGTGTCCCAACAGATTCCCTGAAATATCGATTTCGTTAAATTTGTTTGACAAGGCATTTTAGAGGAAAATAAGTCATAGCGAACCATGATTTTACCATATCAATGTGCATCAACAGTCGGATGTATACAATTTGAAGCGGTCGAATGACGTTCTCTCCTCCTGTAGAGAAACTACTTCCAGCACGCTAAATGCGCCTTGCTAAACTTCCGGCGAAGTGTTTCTCGAAATTCATCACTTGTGTAGAAATACATTCACGTTAACCGTAAAGTTGGCTTCTAAGCAGATCATTGCGGGCTAACTCTTTCAGCTCGCTGATAAACCTGGCTCCGCTTTGATGCTAATGGATTAAATTAAAGAATGAAACAATGATCTAGTTACCTCGGAACGCTATCAAATTTATTGCGTTTACATACATCACAGAACGAACTGGCAGAAATAAGGCCACCATATAAGATACTATATGTTTATTTGTTATATGTCTTTTTTATTAAATACCGTAGCTCGCTTCCGCAAAGCGGGGCAATATACGATTAGATTAAAGGAGGACGAAGAAGTAAAATTTCACGAAAACAATTTTCGGGATGTGTGTCGAGGGTGTATACTGACAGCGTATATTTCCAATATTGTATTTCAGTTGATTGCTTAGTAACTGATAAGGAGCTGTTGACATTTGCAATATCATTTTCTTGTATATAACAAGCACTAGAAATAAAAATTAGTTAGAGAAAAAGAAACCACAATGAATATGTAACAAACAGATAGGTACAAGCAGAATCACCACCAACAACAACACTTCTAAAACTTAAAAAATGAAAAATATGAAACAGACAAGCGCAATATAAATGTTAGTTAACAAGAAACTTTGTTTTAAACAGTAAACTCAATGTTTGACCTGATTTGTTACATCCGTATCAGACACATATTATACGTACCAAATTCAAAATACATGAACTTGCAATTACACCGAATTTGAATAATTACACCGAGCCCGCTTTGTGATGTTTTCGATATCATAACACTACATATAAGGCAAGCAATGATATCCATTATAATTTAGGAGATAATTCAAGAAAAATAAGGAGACAATTAAACATTCATTTGTTCCGTCCCTACCTAGTTAAAATTTAAATGGTTACACGGTATGTCCTGCAACATGAATTAGTGTTTCCACTGATAAATGCTGTATTAAATCATCCCTCTTACTATATTTTCCAAAATCACGCAATGAACCTAGTCCATGTGATCCAACTTAATTGGAATTCAAAATTTAAGCACTTTAGTACTTCCTCAAATTCTCTATGAAAGAACAATCTAAATCCGGTAAGCCTCCTCAGACATGTCAGTTTCAGCTCGAGTCTGTCTGCAAACCGACTGCCACTGTAACCTTTTTACTTAAGCTCTTTAGGTCCCTATTTCACTGTTCCAGTGTAAACATTTTTAAACACATATAACTGGAGACTTTTCCCCCCAAAACCCTGCAGCACCAAAAGAGATAACTTATAATAGCTGCCCATAATACCTTTCGGGCTTCAATAATGTTATCAGTTTACGGTTAACTTTCGAATACCCCATGATGATAGATTTTTGAAAGATCTTTTTGTAATAAATATATGTTTTTAACAATATATCTAATGAAAACTAACACTGAATTATGAAAGCCAGGTTGACTTTTCCTATATTTACAAAATTTTAGTTTGTGTCATTCTAGGTAACAGCAGAACGATCGCTGTACAATATAACATTCCCTCCTTATAATCAAATTGCAGTTTGTAGCATATATGATCATAGTCATTATCAATGATATATGGACAATGACAACAGAACTAAAAGCATATAAAGATGTTAGATAATGTTATTTTCATTTTACACAATCAAGTCCTTTTAACTTTTACTCTCAGTTAGTTACATCTGGATCAATGTTAGTTTTGTAAGGCTGAAGATGAGGAGAAAAAAAAACAAACACAGAGTCAAACAATGCCGTGACCATCATTGAAAGCTACTCATTAGTTTCGATAGAACACATATTCATAACACATCTCTTAGCTATGTTGAAATTTGCAAAATCTTTAAAGCTCCAATACTGCTACTTTGTTTAAATTTGATTAGAATATACGCAAAATATAGAAACAACGTGCTTTCTAATCAATAACTAATGCAATTTACAATATACGAAACAAAGTTATATTTCAAATAATATAAATTACAGTCCATAGTTAAGAAAGTCACTTTTGAAAATGAGGAGATTAGATCGTGGAAGGAGTAAAAAACCTCAAATTACTAATTACAGTATGTTGAAATTCCAGAAAATAGTTTTAAGACATTTTCAAATTATAGTAACTGCTTGCCAAACCTTAAATTTGTAAGTGGATCGAAAAAATAGCTTTGGTAACCATATTATTGACCATACTTGCTAAATTCAGACTATAAATGGAGTTTCCTGCATTTTAAGTAAAAAAGGAGTATATCTCAAGATACCGGGGTAAGCTATTATATTTCAAGTTCATCTTTGAGGTTAACAACTTGAAGTAAAACAATTATTACATGTAATACACATTGTATCGTATTGAATATAATCACCAGAATAATAATTCATGTCATGTGTTTACTAATTCGGATAGAAATATCCGTCCCGATGGCACTACGCTCGGCAGTAACGAGGCGTACCGAGTACCGCCCAAAGGCCAGATCCGTTATAATTCGAGTCCAGAGCATAACTTCAAAACCGTTCAAAATATTGACTTCAAACTCGCATATGAAATAGGAGGCGATGAGATGATGTAGCAGAGCCCATGAACATGATTGGTAGTCAAAGTTCAATGTCCACAAATTAGTTCAAATGGCAACGATGTACTTTTGTATTTTTTGTTTTCCAGAATCACAACTATCAAAACTATTCAAGGTATTGACTTTTAACTTCGGATATAGAATAAGGTAATAATAAGACGATTTTGCGCAGTGTGACAACCCACCCCACTCTCCTCACATATACATTTTAGTCCCCTCTCCCCCACACAAACAAACGAAACACCCACAGTCAACCGCAGCACTCAAAACACAAACCTGTCACATTGCACCCCTCTCTGACTCACACACCCCCTAAAAGTAGTCCATTGTATATTGTGCCCGAGAAAAACCTTATAGTAGTCCAGTAAGAATAACAGAGAAAAGAGACCGAACCTTGCAGTAGGGTATATACAGGGTTTTATTGCATTTCTCTGTCTATCATGTGTAATATGATCTAAACAAGCATTTAACATGACACTGAAGCTGATATAAAAATGTAAGGAAAATATGGGGTGATATTTCTTTATGAACTCTTATTTTGATTTACAGAAGATTTGTGTAGTAATAATAATGTTTACGTAAAAATCAAATACCTTTTTTATGGGGGGCGGGTTGTTCTCTTATAACATATTTCTCCATTCAAAAAATGTCCGTTTACGGAAAAAACATAACGTCTTACTGCAGATGAAAAACTAAATCGGAACTATTACGTTGTTTTCGTGGTTGTAACGTCATGACGACTTCCTGTTTATTGACGTAAAGTTCAGCGCTTTGTTAATACGCTACTATAAGAAAAAAAGTGCTATAAAAATATCGTTTTGATTTTATTTTTTACTAACTGTTTGTTGAGTAGTATCCCGCATGCAAGAAAAAGATTTCAATCAACTGGTGGGGGTGAAGATGGAAATATCCGGCTCTAGGTAACTGATTAAAGCGGTAACTCGGCAAGAGCCTCGTTATCGCCAGAAACATTTACCCTCGAGCCGGGGGAAATTCCCAGTCGGCACCTACTCCCAGTGGAAAGAATCTATAATATGAAACAAACGGCAATCGATTATGATTAAAATAATAAATAAAGAAAAATTAAGTTAGCAGTTGTATCTGTAAAAACGTGAAAGGTTCATGTGGTATCACTAACCCTCACCCTCGCCGTTTCTTCATACTAAATCTTACCAGTTTTTTATAGTGCTGTTTTAATGCTGTTTTAAAACAGTCTCTGAGCGGCACGTTTTCGGGAGACCGGGTTCTAAATTTTCGCGTAAAAGTTTGTAAACGGCACCGATCCATCATAATCTTATACCTAGTTCATTCAATCAATCCCGATTTGTTTCATCTAAATTGAAAATGACAGAGATTTAAGCATCATATCCAGCTAAATATTCACGTTATCGCATTGAAAAAGAAGCTACCATACTGATAAAACACGTGATTTTTCTACCTGAGTGTTCATATTAATACGGTCAAAATGCTAGATGGCGCTTGACCTTACGGTTCAACAAGTGACTTATGTCCGCTTTGGCATGTCAACGTTGGTTTAAATTATCATTGTATGTTATTATTATTGTATGTTTTTATTGTAAATCAAGGACTTGGCATTCATATTCTAAAAGTCATTATTGTTATTCCTATATATTCGTATTCTTTATTGTATCTTTGCTATTGTTATTCAATGTCGTGTCATTCATATTCCGAAGTCTTACCATTGTATTTCTATTGTCGTTATTCTTAGTGATATGTTTCGATATTCTTATGGTAAACGCCATATTGTTTATTCTTATATCGTTATTCTCCTTGTATCTTTGATATGTTATTCAAAGTCGTGTCCTTCATATTTCTAAAATTACCATTGTTTATTGGTAATGTCGTTATTCTTTATTGTATGTTCGATATTATTTTGACAAAAGGCATCATCTGTTGTTCAATATCTGACGTTTCTATTTACAAAACGTGTCATTCTTTATTTATGTTATGTGATTGTATTTGAGTATAGCGACCGCTAGTGCTATATATATCGCGAGAACCACATACAATAAGAATATCAAGCTTTTTAAAAACAATATGAATATACAACATCAAAACGTTCTTTTAACAATAAAAATTGTCAAAGTTGTTAGTAACATTTAATGTTATCAATGTTTGTGCCCTTCTAGTGCACTAAATGCATTGTGCTTCTTTTTTAAGTTTAGTCCAGTTTTTCCTAGTAAACAGTGTTTTCTTTAATTTTATCATCTACCCTTAACCTTTTGAACCAATTTATGTATTTGATTTAATATCACCCTTTTTTCCATAAATAACTAGGAGAGTTAGGGTAAAGAAGTGTAATTCAGCGACGTCTGGCGGAACGCCAAACGTTACGCCATCGCAACGTCGCGACATTACCTTCTATACAGCTGTGGAAAGAAGCGATGCATGAGGCGATACACCGGACATTTTGTATTTTTAAATTCTCGGCTGGATAATCTTGTGGTTAAGCACTATATATGCTGTGTATGTGCAAGTCTTTTCTATAGACAATGGGTACATTTAAGAATTTTGAAAGGCATTTCAAAATTCATATATATTTTGAAGACATCTTCAAAGCGTATAAATTTTATTTATCATACAGAATAATTTTTATAACATTGTTATTACATACAACCATAGAATGTTTATCAAGCGCATTGTCATAATAAACATGAAAAATATGAAAACATTGATGTTTGTGTTTGCTGGTGTGTGGTATGTGGTAGGTATAATTAATACGACAATTAACTGTTATTGTTTCCAAAGTTCGAACTCCTACCGGTAATAACTTGCTCAACATTGTTACTGACAACATCTCAACAAGTAACAAAAGCGGGTACTTCCATTGTCCGAATGTTCAAAAACGAAACCTATTAGTCTGACTGGTTGACTTTCTATAACCATCTGTCCTGAGTTTGTTCTAGATGCAGTATTTCACAAGATAAATTATAGCAAAAACAAGTATTTGGTGCGGTGCTCAACCCCGAATATGTTACAACTTCACAATGCAGATACTATTTAAGATATAGCAAACAAAAATCTTGAAGCACTTAACGAGATACATGTGACACAAACTTTATATGTATATTTTCGACTACGTCAAGGCCATAACACTGGTCTACTGTGTTAGAATCAAATTAAAACATTTAGTATACCCTCTTTTGTCTACAATGATAAAATCCACTTACCCGGGAAAGACTATTTTGACTATCCAAAAACATTTTCAACCTTTCCTCTCTTTTATACAATGATAAAATCCTCTTACCCGAGAAAGACATATTTTGAACTATCAACAACATTTTCAACCGGGGGGGGGCAGGGGGGGGTGACGTGACCAAGCGAAAGTGACTGTCAGGTCATGTGGACCGCGGCTGATATTAACCCAGGGCAGAATGTCATCCGAGCGAAATTGTAATATACTCAAATGGAAGTGCGATAAACAATCCTGGGAGGTTTGATGACTTTTGGTCAATACTTTCTGAAGATATCCCGACACTAATTTCAAGACTGACGGCAGACCGGACGGGTGGGCTAGGGCCAACACTAACTGCCCCCACCCACAACACAACATGGATGGAGGGAGGGGGGGGGAGCACATAAAAATAAATCATTTCAGAATTGTAAACCTTCTCTATGCAAAAGAAACAGTTACCGGCCAGTGTGCACCTAAATTATACTTCGTACACATCTTCTTAAAATATGTCCTGTCCCAACATTTCATGCGAGAGAATAAAATTACGGCTTTCTATTTTACCCGCGGAATACCTACAATCTTCTAAGAAAGGAACTTGAAAATATCCACATATATTCACGTGATAAAGACAACTATGAAATGTATGATTTGTAAATACAAGAATGAAGAATGTTTCCAGAAAGGATAGATTTTTTTTAAAGCGTATGGCGTAAATATCTATTTGCAACAGCATTCGCCGTTTTAAGTAATACGACGTTGCGTAACTCAGAAAAAAGCGGGAAAATGCGCAACGCCCAACGCCGTCCATATCGCCAGTTGAGACTTTATCATTTTTTTTAGACTTCGTAGCTCGCAAATACAGGTCGTAGTCAAGGACTTTATTCGTTATTTTGCTGAAAAATGCCTTTTAAAGTAATTGATTATTTTTTTTTAACTCTAGTGGAGCAATCATATGCATGCACCCAATTTATACAAAGAACGTTCACTTCCCGGTAGAGATCAGATTTGAACAACAACATGCTAAATTTTGGCTACAACATTATTAATCAAAAAGGGTCAGACTCAAACTTATCAGTTAACAAACTCGTGTGCAATCAATCCGCTATGGCTTGTGGCACCGTTAAATGTCGCAACGCCGCAAATGTCGCAACCACCGTTCTATGTCGCAAGGTTCGACGTTAAATGCCGCAACACCGCTAAAAATGTCGGCAAAATCGCCTGCCGCTAAAATGTCGGCACCTTTAACGTTTAAATGTCGCAAAATTGCCCATCGTTATATGTCGCAACTCCAAACGTTAAATGTCGCACAGCAAAATAAGAGTTAAACAAGTCCTTTGTGTACAACTTAAGATAAGATAAAGGTAATGCATGCTTGCATGCATCAGTATGCAATGTGTTTGATATTGAAGGGCTGAATGACCTTTTACTCTCATCTGCACGTTTGCTTTCAAGTTGGTCCCGCACCATACATACGTAATATCTTCTATACTAAAGTGTTTGAGCCACTAACGTAGTACTCACCCACAGTACCAAATTTATTTCAGTCTGAACATGTAATTCTAAAGAGTCCTGTTAGCTCATAGAGTTAAGCCGCGCTCCGTATTGGTCCGCGCGTTGTATCGCATGTCCCTTTATCGACCTTAATTTCTTACACAACAGCCCGGGGCAATATTGTTGAGGAGGAGGGGGTGGGGGTGTGTTGGGGGGTGGGGCCAGTTTTAACACAAAAAGCGTCACGCGACGTGCGGTAGGTACGGGTTCCTCTATTCGTAAATTGTGGAAAGTTTTTTATGTACAGGTAGCAATCTGGCTGAGGCGCATTTTTGTCTATTTTTTAGGTACGAACTAGAGGGGCAACTACCCCTATTTTTAAGGTGGTTAGGGTCTTTTCCATTCACAATTTTGAAATACAGGTAGGAAAGCTGGACTTTTACTGCATTTTTTATTCAAAATTTCGATGTATGGGAGGGTTTATCCCTGCCATTTTTCCGAGGGCTCAGCGGCTCTCCCCGGGAACGTATGAAAAACAGTATAAAGATGCCTCTGGTGCATTTTTTGTCTAATTTAAGTACTGTGAGGGTTACGCCCCTCATTTTAAGGGGTCAAGGTTCTCCCCCTGGGGAATTTTTGAAATATTAAGTATAAAATGTTCGCCTCTGGGGCGTTTGGGTCCGATACATTTTAGAAAATATTATTTCCAAATAAGTCGGGTAGCAACTTAGATGAGTAATAAAGTCACTACCGAAGCCAACAAGATGGGGGTGGGGGATCGCTCGGGCCGCGATCCGGGCTGTTTACACAACAGGATGTTTAACTCCGGGCGACACGAAGATCTGTAACGTGTTTTGTACCAACCTGTAAGAAAACGAATATTTTCTATTAATCAGTCACTGGATTCTATTCTTGTTTGGAGGTTTACATTTCAAATCAATAAGGTAACTATCAAAGCCTTCAATGGCGGAGTAAAGATCCTATGTGGCCTTTGTACATATTTTTAGGTAAAGCGGGAATTTTGATATTATTTTACTTTTAGTCTCCTTAAAATTGTTTGGTTTAGTATCCATTCCCCCTAAAAGATATCCTACTATGCCGCCTACCCACACATAACCCCCCTCTCTCATCTCTCCCACCCCCTTCAGACATGTACATATTTATATTTTCTAATTAATGTCTTGGTCTTGGGTGCTGTGTGTTTGTGTCTTAGATTTCTGTGTCGTTTACTCACCCCGTTCCCCACCATACCAACCCCCCACAAACCAACAGTACATTACCAAATCGTATTTAGTTAGAAGAACCTCAGAATATTCCTTGTCCTAAAACACTGGTCCTATTACAAAGTAATAAATATTCTTTTTTGCGTGACTGCTCAAACATGGTTGAACCTCAGGTGACATCTAGCCAACAAGGCCCGCTTGTTGCTATACGACGTAACAACACTTCTCATTGAATAATTATTTTGTAATTACATAACCCCTGTTAATTTTTTCCTTCGCCTCAGAAAAATCAATATACACAAGGAAATGATAGTCATAGTGTCATAGTGCGACATTGGGGAGCGTTGGTGTTGCGACATATAACCGGTGGCAAATTTTTGGCGACATTAACGTAAAGTGCGACATTTAGCGGTGGTTGCCGAACATTAACGTCACCTTGGCGACATATAACGGTGGTTTGCGACATTTAGCGCGTGTGCGACATTTAACGTCCACAGTGCTAAAAAATGTCTGGTAATAGTGTATTTCTTGAATTTGTCAAATGATTTTTCTGTATGATTTTTTTATTCAACAAATGCAAGAAAAAACGGGGAAAGGGGAAAAATTTCTGACAGTACTGCAAAAACGAAGTCGTGGCCCCCCTATTTTTGTTTGGCTCATTTTACAGTAAAATAAATTTTGTAAGATAATTATTTTTTCGACGTCATTTGCGTAAAAAGTGTCATTTGAACCCTTTTCAACTATAATTGTCACATCGGGTGAAGATCAACTTTTGCTGTTATTTACGTATGTTATCAACGATGCACAACTGTGACGTCATCTACGAACGTTCTCCCTGACTACACGCGGACTCCGATAACGAAAAAAACGCGACATACACATTGATGATACGCGATACTACGATAACGGAAAGGTGAAAACGCGACGAACGATGGTGAAAACGCGATATCACCATCGTAGTATCGTAAATCGCGTATCATCATCGTGTTGTCGCGTTTTCGTTTATCGTAGTTTGGTGATTTTCGCGTTTTCAACAACGTACAACCAGTATCGCATTTTCAGATCAACACATTCAAGGCATGGCCCTAACGGGATTCCATATTTATTAAGTAAGCGATTCGCGTGTCTTATTGTATGATTTACTAGGTTCAGGAATTCAAATTGCTTGGAGCGCTAGGATTTAAAAGTTTTATTCATTTATAACCGATTTTTGAACATTAATACTGCATTAAACATCGGATATGGCGATTCATTCGATGACATTGAGCAACGCTGTGCGATAAACGCCGTGCAGTCTATTAAGTCCTATGTTGCTTATATATCTCTGACGTGCCAATGAATTCAATCAGTGTACAAAAAAATTATAGGCTGCTAGCCGCAACTTCACGCTGCTAAGCCGCCGGGCGCAAGCTGCTAACTTATTTCCTGTGACCTTCATTTTGTGTTACGTTCTTATTTTGTAGCTACTACATTTATCTACATTATATTGTAATTATACTGATATGTCTGCAGCACTGGACTACAAAATATAAAACCCGACCAGATTTGATTTCCCATTTGATATTTGTATATATTCATCAGTCAAGGTTCACTTCGTTGAGTTCCAATTATTTCATCACCATTTGTTTTAAAGTTTGTGCCTAAGCCTAACTAATAAAAAATTTTTATTACACCGAAACTTTATTTTTTTCGCATTTTTTCAAAGGTTTTTGTTAATACCCACACCCCAAAAAACATACCATCCCCCCCTCCCCCACCTCCCCAGATAATTAGTTTAGGGTAAGATAATTTATTTTTGAAGGCAGTTCGTCGATGAAATCGATTAAACTCGTTTTCCCTTGCAAGAAAAAAAAGAACAACAACAAAAAATCGGAGACAAAAATATTATTTTTCGACAATCTCCACAAGGTCCACTTAATATAAAAAAAATTGTCTCCGATTTTTTTTCAGGAAATCAAGTTTAATCCATTGATTGAGACCATGTTAAAGTCTTGGGTGAGCATATTGTCAGGGGAGGTATACATGGAAGGACGGTATAGTTATTCTGACACTCGGTAGATTTATTGCCCGCAGATTCGAGACTCTTAATCCCGGGTATCTACCTATACCTTATATGAATATGTTGCTAATTATCTAACTTTACATTTAAGCTACTTACAAGTCCATAATAATGCCACAGAGCTCAGGGACGGTATCAGTAAATGACCAAACTTGTTATAGCGGTATGGAGCTGGCCAAGACTACCTGGTCCAACCGGGGACCGTGAAATTGCTCCAATGGTTTGTTGGACTCAGTGAAGATAGTGCCTGCCTGACTGCTCTAAAAAGTTCATGATTTTTGAGAAATTACCGAACTTTAACCTAAATGACCTTGACCCCTAGCCCGACCGAATTTGAACCAAACTTGGCCTTTTTTCCTCTAGGTAAATGCTTGCCCTTTGCATTAAGGTATCAATTATTTATCAAAAACGGACATCCGGTTATGAAAGAATGACGTCCTCTGACAAAGGCCAATCCTATATTTAATATATGAAGAATATGCATATTGTCACGAAAATGGTACATGTTTTAGACTGTCCCACGACAACCCGAGTTTGTCAAATAGTACCAATTTACATGTCTGTTTAGACAATATTACATTATAATTTATAGAAGTTATTCATAAAAAACTCTCGTGTTTAGACATTTTAGAATTATTTGAAGTTAACACATTACCCTGCTACATTTCTATAATGAACTTGTCCCATCCTTCAATTTGGACAGTTCCCTTAACTGTTACAAAGGTGCTATCACAAAAAGATACTTACATGAATGGCGAACAGTGCAGTATCATATCAAACAGCACGGTATTGCCGGCTGAACATGATCTACACTGATCGTAAAAGGCAGAATCATCCTTGTCCAGCAGTTTAAAGTTATTGAAAAAACACGGACTTTTTCCGCACGGAAAAACGGAAATACAGCTGATCTCCTAAATTACGTACAGACGAAGGAACAGATAATATTGTCTTTTTGACACAGAGCTTTCAGATAGTGTCATTTTCTATAAAAAAAAGTTTTATTTGCAGTTATTACCCCAAATACATATCTCATAAGCACTTTTTCCATATTGTACGGCAAATATTTTAAAGCAAAAATTCAAAGTTTCAGCAAATTTTTTCCGATGCCGTAGAAAATTGTTTTCATACTCGTTTGTTAGTCATATTTCGACGGCATGCAATGGGACCCTAACCGGATTCCGTAGTTTCCCTTGACAACGTGTAGCAGAAAATTTCACCAACGTGCTGTAGTTAAGACATAATCCCAATCACCGGGCGACAAAAGCGACAATGGCGAACAAATGCGAGATTTACTAATTCTCCGCAAGTATGTATAATTGGAATTTCAGTTTCCATCACGATGCGAGGTTTAAAAAAGACAAGCGACAATTAAGACGATAATTGTCGCCTCTCCTTAACCTCGCGAGGATTGTTAAACTCGCATGTAAGTATGTTTTCGGACAGGCGACAACGCGATAATTATCGCGTTGTCGCGTGTTGGCGAGGCGACAATTTAAGTGGCACGAACAGGATTCCGTACTAAAGAGATCCTTTAATAGTTTTTAAACGATTTACCAATTTTCTGCATGTTTTTATTCAATATCGCAGAAGAATGACAAACTAAAGTATCACAATTATATAAAAACAACCCAGTCATGACAGGAGACTGCAATGGTCAGGTGGTGTTTAATATGTTGGCAGCTCGGCCCAGTAGTAGGGCTACAACTGCAATTCTTACATGAAACAAGTGCTCTTTTGCCTGAGAAGCAGTCTGGTTACAGTTACAGTTTACATTTCAAACTTTCATGACAATAAAGCTTTAATATATCAGTATAAGCTAAATTAATAATTACCATTTTCTTGATCTTCAAGCACCCGCTGTCTCTCATCTCTAATTGCCTTTAGCCAGGACTGTTTGACAGCCTCAGATTTGGCATAAACAAGGTACCATTTATCTCTGTGTGTCTCATGAAACTTCCATGCATGTTTTACTGTCACATAATATTGGCTATCTGTAACAAATATAAACAAAATGTGTCATACATAAATCAATCACACACAGAGATACTTGTGTCTAAAAATAGTAGAATTTGATCCAATACCAGTACAGCATCTATAAATCATAAGTTAAGTTGTTAATCACAACTCCATTGTTAGTAGTCCACAAATCTATTTCTTGTATTCTGATAAACCATACTGTGTTTAGTATTTTAATACACCATAATGTGTTCGTATTTTGATAAACCATACAGTCTTTATTATTTTGATATACCATACTGCTGATACTGATCCAAGAAAATTAAAAATTCTTAATTTGAAGAAGGATTTAAACAGAATGATATCTGTGTACCATTCCCTTTAATATGGTTTACAATATCACAGTATTTACAATGCCCCTTTTCACTCCACAAAGATTTAATTGCAGAAGTCTGTTTTAGTTAATTCAAATTCAACTAAGAGATAAATAACCCCATTAGGATGTAGTGACTTATTCTTTACTGTAAATAAGCAGTGCAGTGTGATTAAATTAATGAAAACACACATTTGCTGTATATCATACTGATATATGATATGGTTTCAACTGTTTTGATTTTTTTTCTTTGAAGTACAGAAATATTTCCATCTTCTACATTAATAAGATTTCTCTCAATTATGACTGTTAATTAAATGATCAAGTGATGCAGATTCTAATCAATACCACACGCAGTAGTACAGCATTTAGCCTAACTGTGAAGAATTACCTTAAACAATAAAGTACATACCTTTTCCATCAGGTATATCTACAATATCACAGTGATCTAGATCTATCCTTCCTTTATAGCTAAATACATGCCGCTTGAGCAACTCCTACCAAATATATGTTTGAAACTGAATAAAATTATCATATACAAGTTATTACCAGTAAATCTAAAGACTCTGAAAACAAAATACGCATTTCAAACACTTTTAAATACATTTTATATATTGTTTAATTCAATGTAATAGATTAAGATGTCTGATAAGAACTTATACAAATGTAAAATTAAAACAGTATTCAAATCAATTTTTGAATTGTCTCCCTTACACTGCTAAAACAGTTTATTACATTTTTTCAAGATTCATAATACTCTACAAATATGAAACTGATCAAAAATTTTGTCACAAATGAAAAATATATACATATGCTACATAACAATAATAATGTAACAATAAGAGTAAGTAGAAAGATTACCAGTGATTTAATCCCCCTAACCATTATTATGCTGGACACGATTGATTCTGCCTTTGCGACCAGTGTAGATCATGATTAGCCTGCACATCCATGTAGTCTGATCATGATCTGCTCTTTCGCTATTTGGTCAATATCTTTTTGGTAAGCACCCCTAAAACAGTTAATGGTAATGACCAAACTGATAGACGGACAAGTTCATTATAGAAATTTAGCAGGGTAAGGGCTATAAACTGTACTAAAACTCACCTTTTTACAATAAACAATTTGATGATCAAAGAGGAAGAAAAAGCGCTCCTGTGACCAACCAGCTGTGTTGATGTTATTCAACTCTCCTGATAATATCAACTCTGAACTCCCTTCTAGAAGGTCAGGACCCTAAAGTGTACAAAAATAATGTCTTCTTGCTCCATTTCAAGTATTAATTAATAAACAGAGGTCTGTATATTTCAATGACAAACTCCAATAATATATCTTTGGAACAATCAATATTTTTCTTTACTGATGTGTAAACTTTTATGTTTGGTGTGTGATGTCATTCTAATGCGAGCCTTTCCATTTACAAGTTAATTAAAACTGTTTTATTCAATTACACTCAGTCTATGGAACAACTGTGTATCATTGATCAGTGTGAACTAGTATATAGTAAGGTTACTAAATGTAAATTTAGTATGTAATAAAATGGTAATGCATCATAATTCAGCCTTTTAACCTTTAGCCTGCTGGCAGCAAGAGATTATGCCTTTGCGACCAGTGCAGACCAAGATCAGCCGTGCAGGCTGGTCATGGTCTGCACTGTTCACTATTCGGTCTGTAAATTTTCAGTGAACATCCCTTCGTATAATAAATGATATTGCCCAAATTGAATGATGGACCAGTCCATTTTAGAAATTTAGCAGGGTTAGACCTGAACTCAGAGACAACCAATCAGATGATAGAACTTGTCTCGCCCTGATAAATATTTGTTTCACAATTGAAATATCCAAAACTGGCAGGACTATCATTCTCTCATCTATATGATTCTAACAAAAATGGGCATCAGAGTGCGGATAAGTTAATAAAGACTTTTCATTATCATAGATGGCCTTTAGTTCATATTTAAAAGTATTAATACGTTATTTCCATTGTTTATAAGCTTCAATGATATCTTGTCTAGGCCCGAATTTAACTGATCCCTTTAAAATACACGGTTACTCTGAAAATGTTAATTCACCACAATTGTCATTTTCCTAAAGAACAATTATGTCTGATCATAAATCAAATTGTTTCCTTGCATATATATATAGAGCCATTGCCCAATATTACTTTCGTTGTGTGACTTATCATGTGTCACAGGTGTTTCTAGTCACTAGGGGATATGATGGCGTTGTTTGGAGACCATAAAAATAAATGTTGATTTTTTTTCTCAGCTTATATCATAGCGTCAAACACTGGTCTTCCTACACTCATTTATAATAGTGACAAAATTCCATTACTTTATGTTCTTCATAGATAATGTTACAACGAACGAATAAATATAAAATATTTTCTTTTTCTCATTCCGGTAAACGGACTATATGGTTATGTTTTGCCATTTTTTCAATATCCTAATGTTTCACTTCACTGGTTTTCATTTTGATTAAGGATTTCAATCTAATGTACCAAACTATTCTACAGGTCGGGGATTTTTTTATATATTTGATACTCCTGTTTGTTAAAATGTGATTACAGAGATGAATTCATCAATATGTTTAACCGCAAAAAAAATTTCCTTCAACTTTAATCGTTCAAATACATATCGGGTCATGACTCTATTTATAGATAACTACCCGTATGCAAGGAAGACATTTTACGTTTAATCAGACATATATTGTTCTTGCGGAAAATGACAATTGTGGTGAGTTTGACATATTCATAAATTTTAATTAGCACATTAATACCATTAAGTATTATAAAAACTTATACAATTGACGATATTAATTTAAATAGACTTCCAACCCAGGTTTAACAATGTTTTTGGTTACCAAGTCTTTACAGATTACATGCAACATTTGATTTATGCATTTTATACATGCTATAGTTCTCACAGGGTCTAGTCTGATTTAGATTAACCCTTTTTTCAACGCAGGTATTAAGTTCTCTATTTGACATAATCAATAAAAACTACTTTTATCATAACCTCTTATCAGAATGTAAACCAGGAAGTGTAATATTTTTTTATCATTTTAATTGGAAGTTTCTTTTTTTAAAAAATGACATGTAATTTTGTTATCCTGTTGCAAGACTTTTATAACTCTTGATGAGTGGTAATGCTAATTTAAATGTTTTTGTTGGATTAGTAAATATAAGAATGTTGTCTACATTGATAAGACTATAAAATTGTCAAAGATCGCGAAAACTTCAGTCTTGACTTGAAAGGCAAATACGTTACAATATCTAGTTGACAAGGACGTAAATGTTAGAACGGAGACAGATACTCTGCAATGTAGTATCGAAGATTGTGCTGTCTTTACACATGAAAAAGTCGTTCTTGCTGACCAAAATAACTGTAAGGTAAAAGTTGTGGACATCCAGAAAAACGTTGTAAATGACGAAATACAGCTAAACTCAAGGCCGTGGGGTTGTGACAGTAGTTTTCCCAACGACCAGAGTTGCAGTAACAGTACAATATCAAAAAGAAATCTTTATGATGATCATGAACAAAATCAACCACTGAAAACCATCCGTAGCATTAATGTTAGAAAAATATCGTTATGGTTAATTTGCCACGAATATAGTCTATTTGTGCTATGCCATGAGCCTTATTCAGTACTGATATTAGATTAACAAGGTAATGTCAAAAGTACAATCACCTGTCTGGTACAGTGCAAAGAAATCCATACGAAATTGCATTCTGTCGGGATCAGAAGCTGCTATATGTAACTGACTGTACAAATAATTCCATAGTAAGTATATCATTGAAAGGTGAGGTACGTGCTGCACTCACGGACAAGGATCTTGGTTTGCCCAGAGGAATGCTGGTATTAGATGATGGATCGTTGTTGTTGTGTTCCAGTGCTAACAAAGTCATTTATAAAGTATCAGGGGACTTGAAACAAAAACAGAAAATTGCAGACAGTGTAGAGTCACCATGCTGTATCGGCTTCAATACAATTGACGATATTAATTTAAATAGACTTCCAACCCAGGTTTAAATGTTTTTGGTTACTAAGTCTTTACAGATTACATGCAACATTTGATTTATGCATTTTATACATGCTATAGTTCTCACAGGGTCTAGTCTGATTTAGATTAACCCTTTTTTTTCAACGCAGGTATTAATTTCTCTATTTGACATAATCAATAAAAACTACTTTTATCATAACCTCTTATCAGAATGTAAACCAGGAAGTGTAATATTTTTTTATCATTTTAATTGGAAGTTTCTTTTTTTAAAAAATGACATGTAATTTTGTTATCCTGTTGCAAGACTTTTATAACTCTTGATGAGTGGTAATGCTAATTTAAATGTTTTTGTTGGATTAGTAAATATAAGAATGTTGTCTACATTGATAAGACTATAATACATAAAAATAAAAATACATAGGTATATGTATGTAAATTTTAACAGAAAAGTCGTTTTGCGTCTGACTATAACTGAAAAAATATATTGTGAGCTTACTTGTATTGTTTCACAAATTTGGCTTTATCCAACCAATATTGCTTTATTACATCCCTCAGGGACTGCATTCAGCATTATGCATTTTTCCATGTAGAGTGCCGTATGGGCGACTGTGCTCTTTGACTGAGGCATTTCCAGTTGAACTTCTGTCCTTATTTTTTACAAAGCTAGGGATTGCTAAGTGCATGACCAGATACTTTCTATCTCATTTAATTATTGTATTCAAGCCAATAGGACAACTATTGTAAAGCTTATATAAAAACCAGTTTAAATTTAGGGTTTGGTATTTGATATATATTGCACTCCGTTGATACTCTGGATTTGAACTCGTTGTACATGTACATTATGTTTATCTTCGTCAAGGTTTACACTGCGGTGTTCAACAAGTGATACTAATAAAGCTATTTGACCTGTGGAAACCCCGAGATTTAAACCAAGGCCATGATATATATGTGATAATGTAAGAGCTTCTATTCTTAAATTGTTTTATCGCATGGAAAGGTGTTTAGATACTATGACTGACAATCAGTATTTAATATGTCATCTTTTAATTATTTATTGCCTTTTTGAACCAAAGAAAAATGTTAAAAATTATCAAGGTTATTTGACTGATAATCATACTATATATCTTTCAAGGGCACAAATGTTCAGGTCAAAGAAAACTGTCTTGCACAGGGTAACATCTCCAAAATTATCCAAAACATTCCAAAACTTCTTTCTAACTACAGTCAAACCTAATCTAGAAGAGACCATGCTAAGTTTTATTTCCAAATTAAGGTTTTTCAGTTTCTTTAAAGCTGTGAATAAATACCATCTGTACATAGAGACCACATTTTGGCTATATGCCGGAAGCAAGGTCTATACAGACACACCTTTGCAAGAGACCATCTTTGAACATACAGGACCTGACTCTTAAAATCACTAGTTTCATTCATTTTCATATTAAACATTTTCAGTTTATTTTAACCTGTGAATAAAGACCATCAACGCATAACTAATTCACTGTTTGGCTTTCCGAGCATGGATTTTGCAGTCAAACATGTGTTTAAGACCACCTATGAACAGAGACCACCTGGCTCTAAAGACTACTTATTAGTCCTCTACTGGTTGAAAACCAGTTTCGGGACTATAGGATTGTGCTTTTCCATCCGTCTTTCCGTCATTCCGTCCCTCTTTCCGTCCGTAATTTCGTTTCGGGTCCATAACTCTGTCATTCATGAAGGAAATTTAAAATTACTTGGCACAAATGTTCTCCATGATAAGACGACGTGCCATGCACAAAATTTGGACCCCTTGCTTAAAGGTCAATGTCACAATTGGAGGTGAAATGTCAACAGGATTTTTTCCTGTCTCGTCCATATCTCTGCTATCCATCACAGGATTTTAATATTATTCAGCACATATGTACCTCAAAATAAGACATGTGTCATGCACAACTTTCAGACCCCTAGCTCAAAGATCAAAGTCACACATGGCAGTCATATGTTTACATGACATGAACAGGGTCTGTTTCGTGTCCGGTCCGTAACTATGTTATTCATTATGGGATTTTAATATTACTTGGCATAAATATTCCTGATGATAAGACGTGTTATGCACAAAACGCAGACACCTAGCTTAAAGGTCAAGGTCACATTTGGAGGTAAAATGTCAACAGATATTTTTACTGTCCGGTCCATAACTCTGTCATCCATCAAGGGATTACAATATTACTTGGCATAAATGTTCCCCATGATGAGATGAGGTGTCATGCGCAACACCCAGAACCCTAGCTTAAAGGTCAATGTCATACTTGGAGATCAAATATCAATAGGAATTTTTCCTGTCTGGTCTCAAGGGGGGTATTCGATCTACTCTTTACCACCAAAACAAAATGGCGGCCAAAACTGAAAATGTGAGTTTTTCTTACTTTTTATCTTTTTTAAGGATTTCTAGACCATAAACACATGGCTATCAACCTGCTCCACTGTTTTTTTCTATCTATCGGTACCTTTAACATTGGAAACAGTGCTGTAGTTTGTCTGGAATGCTGGTCATGGGATTTGAATCGATGGAAAATCCTCCGGTAAACACGGGATAAGGAATAGTACGATTAGCAAAAATGGTCTTTTTTTCCTTATAATTCAAATAATTGTGAGCTATTTTTCTGATTAGAAGAAAAGAATCAATATATATTTCCATCATGGTTAGTCTGGAGCCGATTAAAAGTCGTAATTTTAAATTACACAGTTTGTTTTGTCTGATGGTAAGGAACAGTGTACGAAAATAAGAGGATAAGGTGCAGTTCACTTCTTCAAGCAACTTTTTACTTCGCTCTTTTCAGAGACAATCAAATAAAATTCTATTACAATAATATTTTGGTGATCATTTATAACTATCTCTTGCTAAATGTAGTAAGATTTAAAAGGTATCCGCCTGTCTATCAGACACGTGATGTACTGAAAGCCAAAAGTTCAGCAAGTATTTATTAGTATCCCTCGCCAACATTTAAGTATTTATAATTTCTATTTGGTATTAGCGCCCAAAGTCATTAATAACAAGCAATTGCCTTACAAAAATGTTGAATTATTATTTTTTTTGTCTTAAAAAACCATTAAAAGTTAAACCTACTTAAAATACAATGTGTTTTACTAAAGATAGTGAAAACTCAGCAACACCACTTAACTTGTTTAGGTGTTACTAGTATGCATTCTTTGTAATTTTGCGTTGAAATACATACGTTATGCGACATTTAGGCGCACTAATTCACAATTTTATGGATACAAAGACCAGAAATTATTCGTGATTGAAGATATAACTATGTATACGACTTTTCATAATTATGGTTAACTCTTACATTATAAGTTAACGTTGGCTTAGAGTTATTAAGGAATATTACCTCGCGGGTTCGCTAGTAGATTATTGAACGAACATTTAACTGTAACAAAACATATTTAAAAACGTTGACAAAAGACAAATCGCAAACATAATAAGCTCATAAAATCATAGATGTACGCTTACGATGCCATTAACATATATATTTGGAAGAGCAATTTGAATATTTTATGTGTCCTGCTTGTATCTTAAGCTGCATTACAAAAGTAACGTAAGTATCATTGCACATAGGTATGAGAAAAAAATACATTCAAGTAAGGCTTAATAAGTGGCAAATATGATTGTTATTTACCAACATTATGTATCTTATACCACGAATTTAAGAACATTTAATTATCAAGCTTTTCTTGGAAACATTTATGTCAATACAACAATAACACATATTAAACTTGTCAAAACTGATCAGAAATATGCTGATGGTAACGTATGTATCCCAAATTAACAAATAAATTCATTTTCGGGCATCAAAATTCGTGTTCAAGATTGCCATCAAATTGAAGCCGACCATTGTAAATCAAAAGCACAAATACTTATTTATTCAAATTAATTATTTCTTACGATTGTCAAATTTATTATTCGTATTTTCAAAGGCGGCTTTGATAATCTCGTTCTCTTATAACAAGTGCTTTTGTCACTGAATCCATGAATCACACCACTTTAAGCTGTATATAATGAATGCACAAAGAAAAGTACTTATTCTAATATTAAAAATTAAATATAACCACAAGTCACCGTGTCAGAACTTTTCCAAATAATGAAGAAAAGATATTTTATTTGGAGTACAACCACATTCATGAACCAAGCACCAACAAAAACCAACAATTCTACATATAAAATTTCATTCAGAGTTAACAGTTCTATTAAGTCTGTCTTTACTGTAAAGACTTTTTCAAATATATTAACAGTCTTGTAAAAAATATTTCAAGATATATCACGGTTGGAACAAAACTTTGTGCCCTTTTACTTGCAGATTTTACCTTAACAGTATTAAAGCTAGCTCTTTTACCTTTTAGCTACCAGTTCTACGGCAGCGATTCGTTTTAAGGTATCGATTTTAATAGAAGCGAAAATAAAGTATATAAGGTCGCATACGTTCTAGTAAAAACTACAAACACTATCTTTCGGTTAAGCCTGCGCCCGAACAACCAAAGCCTATTCAACAAACTAGAAACAGACTCTCGATACTCCGAAAGAAACATGGTGCATTTTCGCAGGGAATGTATAATGTCATATTATACATTTCTTGTGAAAAAGTACTGTTTTTTTTTTCCGAAGTCTCGAAGTCCGTTTCTCGTTTTGTTTTTCTTATTTCTCTCCTCCCTTTTCTGTTTGCCAAAGGATTTAATTAGCAGGAGGTAATAGTTTCACTGTCTGATTCTCTCTTTTTAAAGTAGCGCACTGTCTTTAGCCTTCTTACATTCTCGATACACCTTTCAGATTTTAGCCCTTGATGTTACAATAATGTTAACCTGATGTGCAACCCACCACAAGTCAACAGTGAGTTATTATTACTGATATACGCACACACACACCAATAACCTATGTATTGATACATACGTTACCGATCACTGTGCTATGGGTACCACGGGTATGCTGTTTCCATTCATTTTTGTATTCAAAAAAAATGTTAAACATGTATCTTTATGATAAAAACACTATGACATTACGACCAATTCTGTAAACAAACCTTTTTAAACAAGAAATAATATTAAAGCATATATTATCAGATTTTAAAAATAGAATCTGCATGACGTGTTTTAAACAAAAATTAGTGATAAAAACAAAACTTTTTAGCAAATTAAAACGCCTGAGCGTATTATCTTGGAAACCTTGACTTCAAAAAATAAAGAAGCTTCATGTTGTATAAAAAGGACTGTCAGTAATATATCAGGCATGAAAGGATACATACGTTACCATACGTAACGTATGTATCAATAATTTGTACTGTGTTTATGGCGTACTCAATGTGTACAACAACATAATTTTAATGAAACAAAAAATATAATTGTCATATAACACAAATAGGTTTTACTTTAGCTTCCTATTTAAACCGAACTTACCAGCGGAGCCCATTGAACATTTTCAGAAAAAGAAAACACGTCTTCAGGACAATTGTGCGACTTAACCTGTGTGAAATCTGCATCTTACGACGTAGACGATACAAACTGATGACACTGTCAATTAAAACTGAGTGACACTTTCTTGTTTATGTTATTTTAGATAAGACTGGTAACGTTTGTATCGATCACGTATCATTTTGCCATTTCTTATGCCATTAAATTAAGAAGGACATCTGCTTCATAATAGACAAATGATAGATGTATTGAAAATGCATACACTGTTTGTGGCATGAAAAAAACACTCTTAGTTCACATGAACTGCTGTGATTTTCAGTGTCTTAGAATAAAGGTAACGTTTGTATCACAGAAAGTGGAATCTTTACATAAGGAAAGTTTAAGTGAAAAATATATCACTACTAAGTATATCTTGTATCAAATGTTATAACATGTAGTTGAAACAAAACTAAAATACCTTTAAAGACATAAAAACGCTATTCTTTATATGTCAAGCTCATATATTCATAGTAGGATAGATCAATAACCAAAGTATTCCTTCATCGGCGTCGTATCTGTTTTATTGTTTAGGAATCGTAATAACACAAACATACATATTATGATGCAGTTATAAATAATTAGGGAACATGTATAATTTGCATTTACTAAAAAATCCGTCATTAACTACAAAAAAACGGTTCAAGCGTTGTGAATTTTTGTATAAAACTTGCGCATGGCGCCAGTAACGTATGTATCATTTTAAATTGTCTTTTGTACATTTTTGAATTATGGATAATATAAATCCAATTGACCATTAGGTAACAAGTATAAACACATATCATTGGAATTATATTATGTTTAATTGCTTCCGGAGCCTATTTTTAAACAACCACGATAAGAAACACTCGATTGTTCGTCATTTACGACTTTTAACGATAGGAGGGTTTACACTATGGTTCACCTAAAATATTAGTGTAGTTTAACAGCCAGGGTCACGATTCAGACCTCTTTAATTATTACATGGTAGAGAAATGTCAATTGGTTATCTCAGAAACGATGAGAGAAAACTGTAAAATCCGTTTGAAAAAATTGCACTGCACCTTATCCTCTAATTTTCGCACACTGTTCCTTACCATCGGACAAAAATTGTGTGGTTTTGTTTTGAAAATACGAACTGTGATCTGCTCAAAACCAACAGTATTAGATAAGTATGTGTTAATATTCCTTCAAATCAGAAAAATAGCTTACAACCTGCGGTATATTAGGTAAAAAGACCATTTTTGCAAGTCGCACTATTCCTTATCCCGTGTTTACCGGAGAATTTTCCATCGATTCGAATTTCATGACCAGCATTCCAGACAAATTAAAGTGCTGTTTCCAAAGTGAAAGGTACCGGTAGATGGAGAAAACAGTGGAGCAGGTTGATAGACATGTGTTATTGTCTAGATATCCTTGAAAAAGCAAAAAAGTAAGAAAAACTCACATTTTCAGTTTTGGCCGCCATTTTTTTTTCCATGGTAAGAAGTAGATCGAATAACCCCCTTGTGGTCTATAACCTTGTCATGCAAAACAGGATTTAAATATCAGTCGGCACAATTATTTCTCTGGATGAGAAATGTGCCATGCGCGAAATCCAGGCCCTTAGCTGAAAGGTCAAGGTTGCACTCGGAAGTCAAATGTCAAATGGGCTTTTTTTCCTGTCCAGTCTGTAACTCAAAAATCCTTGAAGGGATTTTGATATTACTTGGCAGAAACGTTCACAACCATGAGGCAGAGTGTCATGCGCAAGAAGCATGTCCGTAGATCTAATGTCAGGGTCACACTTAGAGGTCAAAGGTCAAATACAAGAATGACTTTGTCCGGAGCATTTCTTTTTCATGCCTTTCAGTAGGGGACTTTGTACTGCATGGCAACTTCATTCACTTCTTTCATTTCTGAGTTAATGTTACCCTGTGCACTAAGACCACCTGTACATAAAGACATATTTATTTCTTTTCAAAGCTTGGTAAGTTAAGTCAAACCAATCCTAGAGACCACAGATGAACTGGGAATATCTGAATATGAAGACTACTAGAATAATTGCCGTATTTAAAAAGAAATATTGTTCGCATCCTTTCAGGTAGTGCAAAGTACCATTATCAAAATATTGTTAAGTTAGACCCTCATACTAAACAAAATAGTGGAAAAGGTGTTTAGACACATACTCTTACTTGTGTGTGTTACTATGTTTACCATGTCCAAAAGATCAAAAGAAAATTGCTGCAACCATGCAATAAAATTAAATTTAAACAACTTGTGCTTTCCAGCATTGTTAAGAGTTTGATGTTGAAGGTCACTAATTTAAATCCTTCTTTGTTTTTTCATATACAAACGACAACTTCAGGTTGCATTTACGTATCTTTAAAGAACATCACTTTTTCATACACCAATTTTTTATGAAAGTTTTATCATAAATTAACGAAAGAAATGAAAAGAAAATATGGGGTTGAATAGTGCCTGGTGAAAAGCCAGTCAGTTGTAGCCTGCTACCCTAAAAATTGGGTATATTTGCTCTTGACAGCACAATAAACCCAGAATTTCGGTTTCAATCTGCAAAACTTGCCATATATGGGATGTATAAACATGAAAACCGTCTCGTTTCATGCAGAATGTATTCTAGCAGTGGAAAAGTGTTATTAAAGCACTCTTTCTAAACGAATTTGCGCATAAAATTCGGAAAATTAGGATGTTTACTTCGGACTTCTTTCGACTACACCATGGAATCAGATTTTCGAACAGAATTACTGACCTTATTTCTACAGAAACTACTATTTATATCGACAAAATTAATGTCGTGTCTTTGTAGAATTTGCTCATCCTCAAAGGATGTTGATATAATTGTCGAAATACTATTTTTGTACAATTGTTAACTGATATTATTGTAGAGATTTGTTAAAAAAGATTATATCCCAAAATTTAAAAAAAATCACTTTCGTCCCAATAGATAGTAAATTCATATGATAGTTTGTAAAAGATACATAAGTTCCGTCAGCTTAGTAATCTGCAAACGGAAGACTAGTAAATTGAAAATAAAATGCTTTCTTTTGAAAATATCAGTTGTTTATATTAATGTACTATAATATATTTCACAGGATAGACCAATGATCGGTCTAAATTAACATGGCAGTATCGGGGCGGAAAGCAGCCGACTTCCGGGGCTCAGTATCAAGGGGGTCGGCAGAGGAATTTGACCATTGCTGTGAGCCATGTCTTACAGAAGGACAGCATATCGAAGCATTTCGTTACTGCGTCGACTGTCAGGAATATCTGTGCAAGAATTGTGTTCGATATCACCAAAAGACCAAGGTTCTAAAACATCACCAGCTGATAGAAAAAGATAAAGTAGACAGTCAAAAACCTGTGGCCAGTTCTTCAGATACAAGCACTGAAAAGTGTTCCACTCAAACAGAGGAACTAGTCAAGTTTTTCTGCCCAGAGCATGAAGTTCTTGGCTGTAGCGATTGTATGACCATGGATCATAGAACATGTAAACTTGACTATATACCTGACAAATGTAAAGATGTGGGAAACAGTCAGGAATACAGAGAAACTATGAAAACCCTTGAGAAGAAACTCAATCATCTAGATTTTATCATGAAGAAAGCTACAGCTAAAGAAAAGGAGATCGACATTTGTCATGATAAGGTACTTCGAGAAATTGTAAAGTTTCGAAAAGAAATAAACGACCATCTAGATACGCTACAAAAGAAAATAGAGACATTCAGGAGCAAAAAGATATCCGAGGATAAGCAGAAGATCCAGACTGTCTTTTCCAGCTGTAGCAAAATTTCTACAGATATCAAGCAATTACAATCTAGTTTGCACATTAGCAAACTGGCAAAGGAAAATCATAAGCTATTTATAGCTCTGAAACAAGCAAGAACGAAACTGCAGTTAGACGAAGTAAAAGAAGCTGAAGCAATCTTAGAGAGGTCAGATATACATTATACATTTGAACGCAATAAATATTTTAACAATATTTTGTCAGAGCAAGATATTGGGAAATTGTCAAAGATCGCGAAAACTTCAGTCTTGACTGGAAAGGCAAATACGTTACAATATCTAGTTGACAAGGACGTAAATGTTAGAACGGAGACAGATACTCTGCAATGTAGTATCGAAGATTGTGCTGTCTTTTCACATGAAAAAGTCGTTCTTTCTGACCAAAATAACTGTAAGGTAAAAGTTGTGGACATCCAGAAAAACGTTGTAAATGACGAAATACAGCTAAACTCAGGGCCGTGGGGTGTGACAGTAGTTTCCAACGACCAGATTGCAGTAACAGTACCATATCAAAAAGCAATCTTTATGATGATCATGACAAAAATCAACCAACTGAAAACCATCCGTAGCATTAATGTTAGAAAATATCGTTATGGTATAATTTGCCACGAATATAGTCTATTTGTGCTATGCCATGAGCCTTATTCAGTACTGATATTAGATTTACAAGGTAATGTCAAAAGTACAATTCACCTGTCTGGTACAGTGCAAATAATTCCATACGAAATTGCATTCTGTCGGGATCAGAAGCTGCTATATGTAACTGACTGTACAAATAATTCCATAGTAAGTATATCATTGAAAGGTGAGGTACGTGCTGCACTCACGGACAAGGATCTTGGTTTGCCCAGAGGAATGCTGGTATTAGATGATGGATCGTTGCTGTTGTGTTCCAGTGCTAACAAAGTCATTTATAAAGTATCAGGGAACTTGAAACAAAAACAGAAAATTGCAGACAGTGTAGAGTCACCATGCTGTATCGGCTTCAATAAAAACAGAAATGAAGTCTTATTGGGGTGCTCAAACTGTGATGTACTGAAGAGGTTCCTTGTTTCACATAACTGTTAGATAGTATTTTGAATTGAGAAGTAAACGAGCACGTCAAACTAGCACTGTAATCTATGTAAAGGGACATCAAGTGTGGTACTCTGATCACATTGTATTATGAACGATGATTTGCATATCACTTCGAATGCAAAATGTTATACAAAATGATATACATTCAGATATTATTCGTACTCGTTATATTTGTTCATTTATAAGACGGAATGGATTAAAGAGAATTAAAAATCATAAATCTCGAGTTACGAGAATAAATGACGTGTTGTCATATTTATAAAATTACAAATTATTCCCTACAAGGCAGAGAATGAACCGTACAATTTAATTTAGATGGTAAACGTAGTTTTAATTCGAATACTTTGATAGACAGGTGTTGTGATGATATGTAAAATAATATAAAACTTCTTCCTATATGTATATCGGGTCATGATTCCATTTGTAGAAAACAAACCCCGTCTGCAAGGAATTGTTACTCATAAGGGGGGTACGTCTTCCCTGCGTTTTATTTATTCTCAGATAATGAGGATGATGATCAATTAAATGTGATGAAAGTATGATTAGACTTTCATCCAAAATTTAACAATATATTGAAGTAAATCTATCTAAATGATAACTGATCTAAATATTGCATCACGCCTTTGGCTAATTATTACGACTTGTTTTGACAAAAGTGATTGGTTACATTAGCATAGAACTCAAATTTAAAAGTTTGAAACATGTCTAAATTTAACTGAAATATTGACAGTGCAGGCAAAAGATGTATCTCTACAGGTATACTTTTTAAAAGGACACAACAGATAATTATTGTTTTAACAGATGGCAACGTGTATACAATATCAAAATTCTTACATTATGTTAACTTAACCCTTATCATGCTGGACATGACTGATTCTGTCTTTGCGACCAGTGCAGATCATGATCAGCCTGCACATCCGTTCAGTCTGATCATGTTCTGCACTGTTCGCCATTCAGTCAATATATTTTTGGCATGCACCCCTTTTAACAGTTAATGGTACTGTCCAAATTGAAAGATGGACAAGTTCATTATAGAAATTTAGCAGGGTAAGGGTTAAGTACAATTTTGTTAATATGGTGTAACAAATGTATCTACATTCGTTTTATATGTTAAGCATTGCACTGCGTGACCAACGTAGTAGGAGCGTTTCGCATATTTCACAGACTACGAATGATGTTTTTATGACTAAGTAATCAGATATCAAATATTATTTTGATGCTATTATGTTACAAAATGCAATATTTTCTTAATGAAATGTATTCGTCTCATCGTTTTGTGTTTTTATGCAAACTGTCAGGAACTTGGTAAATTTCTTGACATGCCGTCCGCGGTCCCCTATCACCGCCGCCCCCCCCCCCCCCCCCCCCCCCCCCCCCCCCAAAAAAAAAAAATAAATAAATAAAAATTTTGCAGGTTCGGTTTGAAAAGCCAAATTTATCATTTAACATAATCAAATTAAAGATATTTGCCACAATGCGTGTTGTAATATATTGGATGATATGTACACGTCATTATATATTGTTTATAACTTTTGCAAGTAAACAAAGCGCATGGTTGCTTCAGTGATAAAAGATTATGTCTCATTGTTAATATTGAATATTTAATACTTTTTCAAATTGCTTTAGACAGACGAGTAAAGTGCATTGTATTGATTCCTTTCCAAAATAATTACTTGTACCTAAATTAATTTTATTTGAGTGTACATATTATATATGATTCGCCTGTCTGGTTGTTCCCTTCGAAATATAAATTATTGTGCTTTGAATGACAAAAAAAAAAAAGAAAACAGACATTTACAAAATAATGTAACGGCGTTAATTTACTTTAAAATAGTTTTTATATATCATCTTGCAAGAGGGCAGTTCATATTTGGTTCAACAAAAGTTTGGTTATTCCTGTCCGTCACTAATCTGTAAACCGGAAACGTGGATATTTTCGAAAGACTCTACGTAATTATAAGCCTGGCAATCATTGTTTCAAAGTAATCCTGACCTGGAAGTATGGGGGTGTCAAGTAACCGACCACTTAAACTTAGTATTATTAGGCTCGGCAAAGGACTTCGACCATAGCTGTGATTCCTGTCTTACTGAAGGTCAGCAGGTATACTGCGTAATATAAGAATCTTTCACTGGTTGAAGGTGCAGATGGAATATCTGGCTCGAAGGTAACTGTAAAGGTGGTAACGAGGCTCTGAATGTCGTGTCTGACACTGAAGAGTGTTTTACACACAAAACATGAAGTACTTTGCTGCACTGATTGTATCACAATGTGCCATAGAAAAACATGTCCTCCACCATCATAAGCTGGAAAGTCGCCATATAACCAATAATTGTGTCGCTGTGATGCTAAGTCCAACAAAAAGGACATGTATCCTTGACTATTTACCTGATATATCTAAAACAAAATAGACTAAACGAGAAAACATTCGGCAGAATTAAACAGATGGAATTTAGAGAGGGGATCTGAGGTTATGGAGCATGTATATCACAGAAACTGCCAAAAGCCAAAGTTAAAAAAACATGCACCATATCCTACAAAACAGTAAGCTAAATGGTAAATTCTATAACACAAACTGCAGGCAGACGAATTTAATGAAGCATGACAGAAAACAGATGCTCCAAGACATAATACTTAGATAGCGGCTTCAGAATCTGGTGCAAAAGTCCGCAGCATTTGACAGTAACGTAGTTTAGGCATATGAGCCTTCTTTTCAGCATTGTCCTCCATTTAAAGTTGTATTTTCAATTCTGAGACTAACTATAGTATACCCTAGTTTTTGATTAACACCAGAATAACGCTCTGTTTTATCCTGCAAACATGGTAATAGGTGGTAGTTGCCAGCGTTGGATGCTAATTGGCAAGGGTCAAAATCTTAAAATAAAGGTAAGACTAAAAACTGAAGACAATGTTTAACTTCTAAATACTATTGTGGATATACTGCTATGGTGCTGTAAAATTGACACAAAGCAATTTTTTCTGTGAAACTGAAATTTGATATTAAATCTGTAGATTTATGGGAAATAATCGAATATCTTTAATTTTGAAAGATGTCTTTTGCAGGAATTAAGACCAGATTAAACTCCGGAATGGTTATGTAAATATTTGAACATGTTTTCCTTAGCGAAGTTTTACCATTTAATGCCCAGTGAAAAACAGTCTTAAAGTAAGAAAACATCAGGTAATGTAATTCACCTTTAAGTGTTTTCCCTACAGCAACAATGTTTTTAAGTCATTTAAATATGTAACCGGTCACCGTGGCCCAGTGGTTAAGGCGTCCGCCTCGGGATCGGGAGGTCGAAGGTTCGAGCCCCATGGGGAGCGTTCGTCCGGGGGATGTTTGTCATGGGACTCATTCCGAAATGGCCGGTTCGTGAGCCGCGAGCTAGTTAAATGAATGGTTACCGACTTCTATCCGCCTGGCGCCTGGCAAAGTGGTAGAAGTTGGGAGGTAATTGGTACGCACAATAAAAGATGTCTCATAAGTCAAATTGGCTGGCCCTTTCAATAGGGGTTATACTATAATAAACAAGACCTATACCTTTTTATCTTTTATGTACTAATTATTGTATTTTGTCACGTACTGCATTTGTTATTTGTATTGACCATAACGTGTTGGAAAGTTGTCATTAGAAGCCAAAAGATAAAGTACTTTTTTCTCTTTTAACATGGAGTGTACACACTGTAATAATTGTCGTTTTGTACAGAAGTTCTTCGCGAGAAACTTCTCTATAAACAAATATGAATTATATGGTTTTCGAACTGTTCTTTTTTATGTTTTCTTGTCCAGTGTACAAATTGTCAAAAGATGTGCATAAATATGTCTGTATCTTTAACAATTTCAAGCGCGTAATATGATTGCGCTATTGAATGACTTTATGTTATGAAGTAGAAATATTCGAGAATGCTTTTACCTTTTGAGACAACCAAACTTAAGTACATTGGTGTATTAATTATGAAAATATATGAGGGACTATATCAATCCCAATATAGGTCGATGCCGTAGGTCCATAACACGTCAGCAAGAGGGGCATGTTCTCGCAATGATAATGTAGCAACGGCAAGCTTATATTCTAAAAGTCGTCTGATTCTGAAATAACCCTTACCCTGCTAAATGTCTATAATGAACTTGTCCATATTTCAATTTGGACAGTATCATTAACTGTTAAAAGGGATGCTTACCAAAAAGATACTGACTGAATGGCGAACAGCGCAGATCTTGATCAGACTGCACGGATTGTAACAAGACATTGTCAGTGTGCTGTACTAGAGACTAGAACCGTGATGTATGACAAGCGGAGCTTTTCGAACTCTGCGTTGGACTTCCCTTCTAATCAAGATTAGGGAAAATGATTCGATGGCCGACTTTAAAAATCTGCTAAAAACCAATTAGTTTTCAGAACACGTCTCCGACTAAGAATTGGGCAGATATAACGCACTGAAAGATTTATAAATAAAATACTGTTTCATAGTTTCAACCTGCAGCCAGATTGTATCACTCTATTGCTGGCTGCTTAATACGGGTTTGGCTGTAGAAAGGGGACATAACTCATGAAATATCTGAGCTAGTCAAGTATGCCTACGGGCAGAATGTCGAGCCCGCCAGCTGTCAATTGTGACCTTGACCTTAGACCTAGAGACCTGGTTCTTGCGCATGACACTCCGCTCATAATGGTGCACATTCATGCCAAATCCCACCATGCATGAAGAAGAAATGCTCCGGACAAACTTCAATTTAACATTTGACCTTCATCTGTGACCTTGACCTTTGAGACAGGAACATGGGGTTTGCGCATGACAGGTCTTCTTATTGAGGTTAACATGCATGCCAAATATTAACAAGATTGGTCAATGCACGTCAACGTTATGGTCCGGACAAAATCGGACGGACGCACGCTAGAACGCACATACACCGAACCGCCAAAGGTGGCGACTTTATCGAGCTCATGAGTTGGGTGATGATGTGGAACAACTATTTTATGTTTAAATCAAATCCATTCTGTAATAATAACAGGAATAGGGTGAAAGTGCATCAAAACTTGATTCATGGAATACTAGTGTTAGAGCAATGACCCTTGTGTCATGATAAAGGCGAGGATGACAAGAATTATTTTATGTTTAAAAGCAAATCCATCAAGACTTCAGTAATAACAGAAATAAAGTGAAAATGCATCAAACTTTAACCATATTATAGACACCAAAACAACGGTGAGTAGGATAGCTCTTAGTATACTTAGTATAGTGGAGTGGGGCTAAAATGGAATGTAAATCCATGTTCAATGTACAGATATGGACAGGGTATGGATAAGGGAATGTATTTTGGTGTATCCAAATGTTCAAGCAGTGACTGTTTTTTAATACTGAAATTGACTTCAGCAAAATATCATTAAAATCTGAGAAGATCCTTCGGAATCATAAAACACGACCCAGCAAAATAAAAGCAGACTCGGTATGATCTAGTCTGTTCATGAGAGGTTATGAAATATGCAATACCCCTAAAGCACTGGCTAAACTGAAATCTATTATAGACAAGAGCTGTCACAGGAGACATTAAGTAATAACAGAGATAGAGATAAAGTGTATCAAAACATTACATAAGTATAAAAGGGACATAATTCATGGAAAATTTCTGCAACAGTAATGCACAATGTGACATATCATGTGACTAATAATGTGTATTATCCAAGTTAAGTTTGAATCAAATCCATTTAGTAATACTGAGACTGAGCAAAAGAGCATCAAAACTTGAACCTGAAATTCTAAGTAAAAAGAGAACATTACTCAAACATATTGGTGCTAGTATTATGGACCTCGTGTCATATTGTGTGGGTATTGTTTTGGAACAACCACTTTAAGCTTAAATCAAATTCATTCAGTAACAAGATATATGGTTAAAAAGTATCAAAACTGAACTTTTGCCATATGATATGGAACAACCATCTTAAGTTTGAATCAAACACAATTGGCAATAATAGGGATGGTAAGAGTGAAAGTTCATCAAAACTTTAATAACCTGAAATTTTAAGTAAAAAGGGGACATTATTCATAAACATTGGTTCCAGAGTTATGGACCTTGTGTCAAATGATTTGAGTGATGATTTGGATTACCTATTTTAAGTTTGAATCAAATCCAATTTAGTAATACTGCGAGTGCACCAAAATGTTTACCTGAAATTCAAAGTAAAAGGGGAAAATTCATTAAATATTGGTGCGAGAGTTATGCCCCTTATACATATGATGTGTGTGATTATGAGGAATAATTATTTTTAAGTTTGAAACAAATCCTTCTAGTAATTACAAAGCTAAAGAGAAAGTGCATCAAAACTTTAACCAAGCTGCGGATGCAGGACGCCGATGCCACCGCTGACGCCGGGTCGAGTAGGACAGCTCACAATACCTCGTATAGTTGAGCTAAATAATTGAATGTGCAGGACCAGAAAATATGACAACATAGAGTCAAAAGCGATTGGTAACCCTTACTGACCGGAATCAGATAGGAAAACATGCTGTACTACGGTTAAAACTGCCACTATTGGGAATAATGAATAATTCTGAAAACATATATTCTTGTATATTTTTTCATTCATTTTCGTTTATATTTGAGTTTTTATAGTATCTTCTCTCATAAAAGCATACAGAGAAAATGTTACACAATCAATACACAGTAAAACAGCACATGTTCCAACATAGTCCATTGCATAGATTCAACATAATCCATGGCATATGTTCCAATATAATCCATGGCATATGTTCTAACATAATCCATGGCATAGATTCAACATAATCCATGGCATATGTTCCAACATAATCCATGGCATATGTTCCAACATAATCCATGGCATAGATTCCAACATGATCCATGGCATATGTTCCAAAATAATAAACGAAGTAGGAACAACTTTATATTTCAAATAAACGAAGTAATAAACAATCTTAAAATGTTTCATACTACATGAAAAGAACATATATCTCCCTCAATGTTAACGTTCTGCTTTGACGATATTATATAGGATATTATTCAGGGTTTTTTTTGGATTTTTTTTTTTTTTTTTTTTTTTGTTTTTTTTTTTTTGTTAGTGAGATCAGAAGTCATTGTAATTCCTACATAAAATATCAAAATCGATTCAAATATATGTCCATATTTGGCAATAAAACAAGCATGTCTTCATTTTTACCTAGCAATTTTTGACATTTTAATTAAAATGCTGCCGAGTTGTAGAGCGCCCGTTTCCAGTGCGGGTATAGCAGATTTGTTTTCTGGAGGCGTGAAAATGAAAACTGTCTATGTTTCTTATTTCTTTTGAAATGCCAATGCAGTTATCTGCAAAAACTCTCTGAAGTCTGCTGGAGAAGAAATTTTTATTTCACCGTCATCAATGGATATTTCGAGGAAGCCGAATTTACGACTTTGTCCATTTTCAAGCAGTCCCGTAACGTGAAGAGTATCTTTTTCCGGAACAATGGCGATGGGAATTTCCATCACGTTTTCGTACTTCTTTTTGATTTCTCCATCTCTTGTCATAGCTATAAACGAGGATGCTTGTCTGTCAGATATGTAAAGTGTATCTGTTTTTCCGTGATAAGCAATATAAGCTGGTTGCTTAAATAACGCTACACCAAATTCGTCAGATGATATGTCCTGTTTTACACTACCATTCAGATCAAGACGTAATACCTTTGCTGGTCTGGAACAAGTAACGAACATATCGTTTTCAGCACATATAATCCCTTCACAGCGAGAATCAACCACGATATCTTGCTTTTCACTTATTCTGTTCTCGTCCAAAAAGTTATCAGATACATACAGTATCTTGATTTTCTTTTCATTTGGCATCGTAACAGCAATACGGTTCTCTGCTACAGTGGTAATGTCCCATGGCCTAGATGTTAATTTCATCTCAATTAATTCACTTTTTTCTACGAGACAGATGCAGTTTTGAACATGATCAAGAACCATGATGCTGGCTTCTGAAAGTGGTAACCATTTACGAAAACCGTATTCCAAATAATTTTCGTAAAAACTTTGAGGAGGCTCAGATGGGTTGTCTATGTCTTGAACAAATAATTCACCAAGCGAATCCACATTTTGCATCAGATTGATGAGTATTTGATTTGGAATGAACCGATATTTCTTTATTTCTTTTTTAATTTCCATTTGTCTTAATGCGTCTTCTAAATCTTTGTGCTGCTTGCTTGCTTTGTTTGCGGCTATAAAGAGCTGACTATGCAGATTTGCTTCTTCCAGAAATTGGATATCGTTTTGTAGATCTCCAAGTTCCCCTTTTGCTCTTTTTGCCGTTTCTTCGCCTTCATTCATCTTCAAACGAACTCCATTCTGCAAGTCTTCTGATTCTCTTACCATCTGATTCCTTAAAGAATCAATTTTCTTATTTAATTCCTTTTGAAATTTGTCGATGCTTGAAACTGCTTCTTCGTTAGATTTCTCGTTTATGTTTATTTTTAATTTTGCCTCTTTAATTTGTTTACCAATCCTTTCTCCTGCCTCTGTTAATTTCATGCATAGCTCTTTGTATGAAGCAGATTCTTTAATTTTGTCTGCTTTTTCGACAACGGTGCAGATGTCGGTACAATTTCGATGCTCCTGAAATATGCACAAAGTGCAGGCAACGATATCATGAGTGTCACAGTAATAATTTAGTGTTTCACCCTGATGGTTAATACAGTGCTCAGATAAAGTCACTGACACCTTTCTTTTTGGCATTTCATTTTTATCCAATAGTCTGTGATGACGCACTGGTCGTGGAAGACGGTGACCTCTGAAACAGTCACCACACAGGTAGTCCTGACAATCAATACAAAATCCCTCTGCTTGTTTTGTAACACCTTCATCAAAACAGTTGTCACAGCCTTGCGTATTTCTAGATTTTCTTGCCGAAAATTTATATTCGTTGAATATTAATTTCCCTTTCACACTGTCAGCCATGTTTGCGTTTATCAGTGATATTTGAGATAAGTGATCATTTAAACAGTCCTGACCCGGGTAGAATAGAAGACAATAGTACAAAGTTATATATAGATACAATCAGTAGCGTAGATTATGAGGTTTCAAGATAAGCGTTATGTTGGTCTTCAGTTTGCAGTTTGCAAAGTTATCAAAACGGAAGTTGTACCCCATCTATTAAAATCTTATACCCCAGTCGCACATACGGCGCGGATAGCTACGTCTAGCCACGGATAGAAACGTTGTAATCCGTATCGATCCGTACCTGCACCGTACCTTAAAGTAGTAATCCGTATCAATCCGTACCAATCCGTACGACTCAGGTACGGATCGATACGGATTACTACGTTTCTATCCGTAGTTAGACATAGCTATCCGCGCCGTATGTGTGACTTGGGTATTAAATAACACACCAAAATCATCAATTTTGCACTTTTTTGGACAGCCTGCAATAATCTCGTTGCAGGAACAATGTCAATTTAATAGGTCCTACCGAACTACATAATATTAATGGAATGTCGGCCTAGCCATTTCGTTTTTTCACAAAATAGCAAAACTGTACCCGAGTGTCACTCAACAAGCATGGAACTCTTCAATGATTTGAATTTCCTGAGATTCATAATTGAATCCAAGATCTATTGTTGTTAAAAATATTTTGCAAGTTTGTATCAAACCAAACCATAAATGAAGTCTCTATATGGCTGCAAAAGCCAAAAAAAGCAAATGTTGGTCCTTTAAGGGGCCACAACTCTGAGACCCACGTTGTGATCTGGCCAGTTTTCGAAAGGGACCGAAATATTATGCCAATAAAAGCTGTGCGCAAGTGATCGCAAAATGTGGTCTCTATCGTGTTCACAATAAATTGACGGACGACGGACGATCACAAATATACAACTTGTCACTACGTGACAGGTGAGCTTAAAAGCACACTCGGTATGGTCTAGTCTGTTCATGAGAGGTAATGAAATATGCAATACCCCTCACACCCTCTAGCACTGGCTAAGCTGAAATCTATTATAGACAAGCGTTGTCACAGGAGACAGCGCGCTCAACTATTTTGATGCTGGATAGTGAAACTGGGCACATCTGTGGAAGCTGGAGTTGTCACTGGAGTGTTTAATGATTCAAATGTGGATGAAAATATTGGACAACAGCTTAAGTCTGTGTCAAAAGTATTAAGTAATAATAATGATAAAGTGTATCAAAACATTAAATAATTATAAGAGGGACATAATTCATGGAAAATTTCTGCAAGAGTAATGCACAGTGTGTCATATCATGTGACTAATAATTCGTAATATCTAAGTTTGAATCAAATCTATTTAGTAATAACTGAGACTGAGCAAAAGAGCATCAAAACTTGAACTTGAACCTGAAATTCTAAGTTAACAGGGGGCATAAACTCATAACATGCCAGCATGATGGACCTCGTGTCATATGGTGTGGGTAATGGTGTGGAACAACCACTTTAAGCTTGATTCAAATCCATTCAGTAACAACAGAGTGAACACGAGCTGTCACAGGAGACAGCGTGCTCGACTATTACGATGCTGGATAGTGAAACTGGGCATATTTGATGAAGCTGGAGGTGTCACTGGAGTGTTGAATGACTCCAATGTGGATGAAGATATTGGACAATAGCTTGTGTCTGTGTCAAAATTATTAAGTAATAAGAGAGATAAGGATAAAGTGTATCACAACATTAAATAAGTATAATTCTAAGCAAAAAGGGGGCATAATTCATGAAATATTAGTGCAAAAGTGATGCACCTTGTGTCACGTTGAATCAAATCCATTATGTAATAACGGAGATATAGTGAAAATGCATCAAAATCAACCTTTAATTCTAAGGAAAAGGGGGCATAATTCATGAAAAATTGGTGCCAGAGTTATGGACCTTGCGTCATATGATGTGGGTGATAAGGTAGAACAACTATTTTCAGTTTGAATCAAATCCATTCATTAACAACTGAGATATAGTGAACGTGCATCAAAACTTTAACCTGAAATTATAAGTAAAAAGAGGGGATAATTCATGAAATGCTGGTGCAAGAGTTATGGCCCTTGTGTCATATGAAGTGAGTGATGATGTTGAACAACTATTTTAAGTTTTAATCAAATCCATTTAGTAATAACTGAGATAGAGTTAAAGTGCATTAAAACTTTACCCCGAAATTCTAAGTAAAAGGGGTGCTAATTCATTTAATATTCGTACAAGAGTTATGGACCTTGTGTCATATGATGTGGGAGATGATGTGAAACAACTACTTTAAGTCAAATCCATTTAGTAATACCTGAGATAAAGTGAAAGTGCACCAAAACTTTAACCTGAAATTTTAAATAAAAAGGGGGATAATTCATGAAATACTGGTGCAAGAGTTATGGCTCTTGTGTCATATGATGTGAGTGATGTTGAACAACTATTTTCAGTTTTAATCAAATGCATTAAGTAATAACCGAGATAAAGTGAAAGTGCACCAAAACTTTAACCTGAAATTCTAAGTAAAAGGGGGGATAATTCATGATATAATGGTGCCAGAGTTATGATCCTTGTGCCATTTGATTTGGGTGATGATGAGGAACAACTATTTTAAGTTTGAAGTAAATCCATCAAGTAATAACAAAGATAAAGAGAAAGTGCATCAAAACTTTAACCCGAAATTCTAAGTAAAAGGGGGGCTAATTCATTTAATATTCGTACAAGAGTTATGGACCTTGTGTCATATGATGTGGGAGATGATGTGAAACAACTACTTTAAGTTAGAATCAAATCCATTTAGTAATACCTGAGATAAAGTGAAAGTGCACCAAAACTTTAACCTGAAATTTTAAATAAAAAGGGGGGATAATTCACGAAATACTGGTGCAAGAGTTATGGCTCTTGTGTCATATGATGTGAGTGATGTTGAACAACTATTTTCAGTTTGAATCAAATGCATTAAGTAACAAGCAAATTCGATGAATTGGTATCCCCCGCCGAAAGGGTTTGTGGTGAGGAATGGCAAAACAATATATCAGGCAAAAAGTTAAGGATGTTACTTTAGAGGCAAATAATTTCATTAGTCAAAATCAATTTAACAGAAAATTGGTGGTGGTGGGGGGGGGGGGGGGGTGACTGGGTGAGGGTAGAAAACATCACATGTTGATCAAGGTTTGAAAAAAAAGTAATAAAAAGGAATGAAAAAAAAATATTCTTTTTTTTTTTGGGGGGGGGGGGGGGGGGGGGGGGGGGGGGGGGGGGGGGGGGGGGGGGGGGGGAGGGGATGACCAAGGCAAGGTGGTGACCAGGTGTGGGTACACAACTTCACATGTTTATAATAAATGTTCATGAAAAAAGAATGAAAGAAGTTTAATGAAGTTCTACCAGCTTGTTACTGAGAAATGGCTTCAGACATGGATTTTTCATTAAATCAAGGGCAATAACTCCAAGGGAAATTGACCAATCAAAAAAAAACTTGACGGGCATCATCGCAGTATATTGGTGCATCTTTATTTCAAGTTGTATGAAATTCTACCTAATAGTCACTGAGAAATGGCTGTGGACGGACATTTTGTGGTATTTTTCAATAAATCAAGGGCAATAACTCTAAGGAAAATTGACCAATCAAAAAAAAAACTTGACGGGCATCATCGCAGTATGTTGGTGCATGTTTGTTTCAAGTTTCATAAAATTCTACCTGATAGTTACTGAGAAATGGCTGCGGATGGACGCACGCACGGATGTGACGGACGGACAACGCCATTTCAATACCCCCCTCCCGATTTCATCAGCGGGGGATAATAACTGAGATAAACTGAAAGTGCATCAAAACTTTAACCAAAGTGCAGATGCGGAAGGACGCCAACGCCGGGCAGAGTAGGATAGCTCTCCATACTTCGTATTGTTTTCCTATGTAAAATCAAGTGACCCCTGGGGCGGGGTCAATTTTGACCCTGGGGGTCATGATTTGAACAAATGTTGTAGAGGTCCACTAGGCAATGCTACACGTGAAATATCTAAGCTCTAGGCCTTTTGGTTTATTTTACGAAATTTTTTAAAGATTTTCATATTTAAAATCAAGTGACCCCCAGGGCGGGGTCAATTTTAACCCCGGGGTCATGATTTGAAAAACTTTAGTAGAAATCCACTAGGCAATGCTACATGTCAAATATCTAAGCTCTAGGGCTTTTGCTTTTTGAGAAGAAGATTTTTTAAGATTTTCCTATGTAAAATCAAGTGACCCCTGGGGCGGGGTCAATTTTGACCCCGGGGGTCATGATTTGAACAAATTTTGTAGAGATCCACTAGGCAATGCTACATGTGAAATATCTAAGCTCTAGGCCTTCTGGTTTATTTTTAGAAATTTTTTAAAGATTTTCATATGTAAAATCAAGTGACCCCTGGGGCGGGATCAATTTTGACCCCGTGGTCATGGTTTGAACAACTTTAGTAGAGGTCCACTAGGCAATGCTACATGTCAAATATCTAAGGTCTAGGACTTCTAGTTTTTGAGAAGAAGATTTTTTAAGATTTTTTAAGATTTTTCTACGTAAAATCAAGTGACCCCTGGGGCGGGGTAAATTTTGACCCCGGGGTCATGATTTGAACAAACTTGGTAGAGGTCCACTAGGCAATGCTTCCCACCAAATATCTAAGCTCTAGGGCTTCTGGTTTTTGAGAAGAAGATTTTTAAAGCTTTTCCTTTTGGTTGCCATGGCAACCAGAGTTCTGCATGGAATTCAATTCTTTGACCAATTTTTAAAGAAGACCATCCAAGGAACATCCCTGTGAAGTTTCATCAAAATTTGCCTGTTAGTTTAGGAGGAGATGTTGTTTAAAGGAAAGTGTGGACGGACGCCGGACGGTGAGCGATCACAATAGCTCACCCCGAGCACTTTGTGCTCAGGTGAGCTAAAAACAAGAAAGTAGGTCAGTAAGTCAAGGTCACAGTCAAATGACCCCTACTTTGGGACATCAGGTAATTTTAATTAAACAGTCTAGGAAATATGATCAGATAATTTTTGAAGTAGTTTTTCCAATATAACTCATATAACAAGTAACCCCAAGCGGGCCTCTTTTCACCCCAGGGGCATAATTTGAACAATCTTGGTAAAGGACCACTAGGCAATGCTACATACCAACTATCAAAGGCCTAGGCCTTATACTTTCAGGCAAGAAGATTTTAAAAGTTTTTTCCTATAAAGGTCAATGTAAACTTTGGGACCCCTGGAGCTGGTCCGCTTTTCACCCAAGGGGCATAATTTGAACAATTTTTGTAGAGGACCGCAAGGCAATGCTACATACCAAATATCAAAGGCTAGGTCTTGTGGTTTCAGACAAGAAGATATTCAAATGTTTTTCCTATATAAGTCTATGTAAAACTTGCAACCCCCGGGGCGGGGCCTCTTTTCACCCCTGGTGCATAACAATCTGTATAGAGGACCACTAGATGATGTCACAGCCTAAATATCAAGGCTCTACGCCTTGTGGTTTTGGACAAGAAGACTTTCAAAATTTTTCCTATATAAGTCTATGAAAACCATGTGACCCCCCAGGGTGGGACCATATTTGACCCTAGGGGGATAATTTGAACAATCTTGGTAGAGGACCACTAGATGATGCTACATACCAAATATGAAAGCCCAATGACTTGCAGTTTTGGACAAGAAGATTTTTTAAGTTTTTCCTTTCGGTTGCCATGGCAACCAGAGTTCTGTATGGAATTCAATTCTTTGAAAGATTTTGAAAGGGGACCACCAAAGGATCATTCCTATGAAGTTTGGTGTAATTCTACCCAATGGTTTTAAAGAAGATTTTTTTATAAATTGTTGATGGACGGACTACGGACGACGCACACCGCACGACAGACATTGAGCAGTCACAAAAGCTCACCATGAGTCTTTGGCTCAGGTGAGCTAAAAACTGAATGTGCCCCATGATCTTGAAGGACCAGAAAATATAACAACATAGAGTCCAAAGTGATTGGTAACCCTTACTGATCAGAATCAGATAGGAAAATATACTGTACTATGGTTAAAAATTCCAGTATGGGGAATGAATAATTCTGAAAACATATATTCTTGTATATTTTTTCATTTATTTTTGTTTGGATTTGAGTTTTTATAGTATCTTCTCTCATAACAGCATAAGGTACAAATGTTACACAATCAATACACAGAAAAAACAGCTTATGTTCCAACATAATCCATGGCATAGATTCAACATAATCCACGATATAGGAACAACTTTAGATTTCAAATAAACGAAATAATAAATAAGCTTTCACATTAAACTACATAATTATGTTATACATCACACTTCATATAAACATTTACTGAAAAATATATAACATATTACAAAAAAACTGTAACACGTTACATTTCATATAAACATTTACTGAAAAATGTAACATCTTACATTCAACATAAACATTTACTGAAAAATGTAACACATAACATTCAATATAAACATTTACTGAAAAATGTAGCATATTAGATTCCACATAAACATTTACTGAAAAATGTAACAAATTTCAATTCATAAAAATATTTACTGAAAAATGTTACATGACACATTTACAATAAACATTTACTGAAAAATGTAACACATTACTATCCATTTAAATATTTACTGAAAAATGAAGCACCTTATATGCTTTGCATATTTGGCAGCAGCTTAATATGAGCTGCTAAGTATTTACAATTTCAACTATGTGAAAAAAATGTGTTACCACACCACAGAAAACATCAATCAATCAAATTAGCCATATACAGCAGTTTTAGGTAAAACATTTCAAGTTAACTTAAAATAATAATTATTATGATTACAAAATATTTGGCAGTGTATATATTGATGCACATGTATATGTCTAAAATATATATCACCATACGAACAGTATATATTAAGTAATGCTAAATTAGGCCCTTCAGATCTTGAACATTTAGGTGGGAAAAAAAATAGAGGGAAAATGGCAATCTAAAAATAAAATGGTATGTATTCACTGTAAACAGTTTGTTCATTATGGACAAAATTACCTCAGTTATGTCACATTCTGCTAGATTCCATTTCAGTACTAGGTTATTTCATAGAAAGAACTGGGAATCTGACCACAGAAAAAGATTATAAGAACAGATGATGACATGATATTCTCTTCTGTGACAGAAGTTTAGAACATTCACCTTCCATCTGGATTAAACCTGTTACCTTTTCATTCATAGCCTTGCGCTGGACTAACTGGAACAAACATTTTGGCTTTCTGGTGACACACAAATATAATACTTCAACAAATAAACCACAGACAAACACACTAGTTTTCAGTATACTAAGAGAATCCTTTTTATATAATGAATGGACTTACTACTGTAGATTTAGCGGTCAAATTTTCAATGATTTTTCTGCCATCTTACTTGTTATAATCAAATTTCACTGCAGCCAGTGTCAACTATCAGTCTCAAACACGAAGGTAAACAGAACATGATTTAAGTTAACAATTTCTAAAAGGCTCAATATCTGTTGTACCAAAAGCTATATTTTCATTATTTAATCCATCAAAAAATAGACTAGTACAGAAAATATATGAAAAAAAGAAGATCAGCAGTTAGGCCTATCTTAACATCTGTAAAAATACAATTTTGGTACTGCAATCATTCAGGATATATTCAAAATTTTCAGTGTATTTCATCTTTTTAATGACTGAAAGAGCACAAAACTTTACAACAATACAGTCAAACCTGGGCTAGACCACACTTTAGCAGTGACCACCTGACCATTTATTTCATTTAACTTTTTAACATTTCCATTGTCTCTTATTTCAAGAACTGAACCACCTTAGAAGAAAAACAGTGGTCTCCATGGCAGAGATTTTATATACCTCAATCACTATACTTTAAAATCTGCATTTAACATTATAATAAAATGTATAATATTTGTGAAAATGAAATCAAGACAAGTAGAAATATAAATCAGATATATTCATTTAAGCCTTTCATGTTTATGACAAACTGGTTTCCTTCTTATAGCAGAAAAGTCCATAATATTAACCTTGAATCTGCTATATTTCTAAAACAGACCGGTCTATCATTCAGTTTGGGCAGTACCATTTATTTTTCAAATGGGTGTTCATTGAAAATTTACTGAATATCAAAAATTTACTGAATATCAAACAGTGCAGACCATGATAAGCCTGCACAGACGTGCAGGCTGATGTTGGTCTGCACTGGTCTGCACTGGTCAGAAAGGCTAAATCACTTGCCTAGAGAATGATAAAGGTTAATTATATTTCTGTCAGGAAATGGTCCATATCAACTATGGCATGAAATTATGCATGTATCATTTTAACTAAGCATGCATTTTAATGTTAAACATATTAACACATGCATAGTACATATTATTGCACATATCCAGTGAATGTCTTCACAGACATTCTTGAAAATATCTCCATCTATCTAAAATTGATATCTTCTAAAACCTTTTCACACTGCAGGAATTCCATCTGATAATAATCTACCACTGTATATATCATTTTTTGCACTAACGCAAGACAACTCTTGTCATGAAACTTCAGCAAATATACAAAAAAAGATGGATTGTTCCCCTTGAATAAAATTTTCATTGGTCGATTTATCCTCAAACTTATCAAGTTTGAAGGAAAAAATGAGAACACAATTTTCTGTAAAATATCTCTATCCCATCTGTATGAGATTTCTTGGTGCTGCTTTTTTTCCCAGTACTCTACATGTCTCTTCCCCACTGTTTGTTGTGAACACTTCAATATCTCTATTTAAAGTCAAAGTCTAAAAACTGAGGCTGAATTCATCTTTTAGATTTCTTTCCTCCTCCAAATTTAAACCAGCCTTTCTTTTTATCATGTTTTTGTGAGATTCTATGACGAGGTAGAGTAGCATAGGTAAAGTCTTTCAAGTCTTTCTGTGACATAATCTGTCCATGTGATGTTCGACCTCCGGACTGCTTGTCTGAAAAATTGATTATTTATGTGTGTTTCAAATATCGTTTAAGAATTTATATATTTGAGAAGCGTATTTTAATTAATTTAAACACATCAAAGAGGCTAAATGTCTTGTTGAATTATTTTACGATGGAGCTGACAAAGAGCTTTTTTTTCAGCAAGTAACCAATCATCTACAGTATTTTATGCTGCTCTGTCTTTGATCAAACACTATAACATTATACATGGGTAGATTTAAATCATTGCTTGTTTAATCAAAAATAAACATGGACTTTCATATCAATTATCTCTTATCATGTATTTATTGCATTTAAGAAAGTCTCAAAATGTTTGTGAACTACACTAAAGGACTGTTTCCTCAACTTTCAAATGTTTATGTTACAGCCTATATTCTACATCAAGCACTTCCATGAAAACAATACTTGTGAAGTTTCAAAACTTTTAAAATTCCATGTTACAAAATAATGATGGACAGCATTAGCTGAACAACTTTCAAATGCAATCAATCAAAAGAGTTACATACCTTTTAAATGTGACTGGGACCTGACTTTGTTTAAAACAGTTTGCTTCCAATGGTCTGGGACACAAAAATCTACAAGTAACAATGAAAACAAAAATTATCGTCTATTTCAGTTAAAAGCATCCAAGGAATTTGCAATCAAAATATTATCAGTCACAAGAATAACATTGGCATGGGACTGAACTCAACCTGTTCACTAACGGTCTCAACCTGTTCACTAACGGTGGTTTAACCACTGAGCTAACTAAACAGGTCATGCAGACATGAAATATAAGTCAGCAGTGCTCAAGTGGTTTTTAATATGTTAGCAGCTTGACTTGGAAGCAGCAGCTCAAATTGAAATTCTTATATGAAACCATCAAGCTATAATAAATCAGTAAAAGCTAAATTAATAATTACCATTTTCTTGATCTTCAAGCACCCGCTGTCTCTCATCTCTAATTGCCTTTAGCCATGACTGTTTGACAGCCTCAGATTTGGCATAAACAAGGTACCATTTATCTCTGTGTGTCTCATGAAACTTCCATGCATGTTTTACTGTCACATTATACTGACTATCTGTAACAAACATAAAACAAAATGTGTCATACATAAATCAATCACACACAGAGATACTTGTGTCTAAAAATAGTAGAATTTGATCCAATACGAGTACAGCATCTGTAAATCAGAAGATAAGTTGTTAATAACAACATCACTGTTAGTAGTCCACATATCTATTTCTTGTATTTGTTGTACTCTGATACACCATATTGTGTTTAGTATTTTGATACACTATTCTGTGTTTCATATTTGATACACCATATAGTGTTTATTATTTTGATATACCATAATGTGTTTAGTATTTTACTACACCACAATGTGTTCGTATTTTGATATACCATACAGTGTTTATTATATTGATATACCATACTGCTGATACTGATCCAAGAAAATTAAAACTCTTAATTTGATGGAGGATTTAAACAGAATGATGTCTGTGTACCATTCTTTTTAATATGGTTTACAATATCACAGTATTTACAATGCCCCTTTTCAATCCAAAGATTTAATTGCAGAAGTCTGTTTTAGTTAATTCAAATTCAACTAAGAGATAAATAACCCCATTAGGATGTAGTGACTTATTCTTTACTATAAATAAGCAATGCAGTGTGATTAAATTAATTAAAACACACATTTGCTGTATATCATACTGATATATGATATGGTTTCAACTGTTTTGATCTTTTTTCTTTGAAGTACAGAAATATTTCCATCTTCTACATTAATAAGATTTTTATCAATTATGACTATTTATTAACTGATCAAGTGATACAGATTCTAATCAATACCACACACTAGCCTAACTGTGAAGAACTACCTTAAAGTTAAACAATGAAGTACAAACCTTTTCCATCAGGTATATCTACAATATCACAGTGATCTAGATCTATCCTTCCTTTATAGCTGAATACATGTCGCTTGAGCAACTCCTGCCAAATATATGTTTAAAACTGAATAAAATTAACATATACAAGTTATTACCAGTAAATCTAAAGACTCTAAAAACAAAATACGCATTTCAAATACTTTTAAATACATTTTATTTATTGTTTAATTCAATGTAACAGATTAAGATGTCTGATAAGAACTTATACAAATGTAAAATTAAAACAGTATTCAAATCAATTTTTGAATTGTCTCCCTTACATTGCTAAAACAGTTTATTACATTTTTTCAAGAAAATTCATAATACTCTACAAATATGAAACTGATAAAAATTTTTGTCACAAATGAAAAATATATATATGCTATATAACAATAATAATGTAACAATAAGAGTACGTAGAAACATTACCAGTGATTTAATCCCCCAACCCTTATTATGCTGGACATGATTGATTCTGCCTTTGCGACCAGTGTAGATCATGATCAGCCAGCACATCCACGCAGTCTGATTATGATCTGCACTGTTCGTTATTTGGTCAATATCTTTTTGGTAAGCACCCCTTTTAACAGTTAATGGTAATGACCAAACTGATAGACAGACAAGTTCATTATAGAAATTTAGCAGGGTAAGGGCTAAAAACTGTACTAAAACTCACCTTTTTACAATAAACAACTTGATGATCAAAGAGGAAGAAAAAGCGCTCCTGTGACCAACCAGCTGTGTTGATTTTGTTCAACTCTCCTGACAATATCAACTCAGAACTCCCTTCTAGAAGGTCAGGACCCTAAAGTGTACAAAAATGTCTTCTTGCTTCATTTCAAGTATTAATTAATAAACAGAGGTCTGTATATTTCAATGAAAAACTCAAATATATATTACTATGGAACAATCAATATTTCTTTATACTGATGTGTAAACTTTTATGTTTGGTGTGTTATCTCATTCTAATGCGAGTCTTTCCATTTACAAGTTAATTAAAACTGATTTATTCAATTACACTCAGCCTATGGAACAAATGTGTATCATTGATAAGTGTGAACTAGTATGTAGTAAGGTTATTCCATGTAGACTAGTATTTAGTAAGGTTATTTTAAAAATGTAAACTAGTATGTAGTAAGGTTTTATTTAGGCATCCGGAAATATATATTTGTTCTTTCCCATTTTAGTACAATTCTAAATTTGTGCAATCTCTCGACTGCAGAACTTGTGCATATTTCTCCATACAAAATTAATTATCTATAACTGTTAAGTTAAGTAAGACATACCTCCCAGTCTACTACAGAATGCTGCCACACTGCGATCTTTTCTATACTTTCCATTTTTCTCTTCCGTTCATTGATCAATGTGGCAATTTTTCTCATGGCAGCTAAAGCATCTTTTACCATCATATAGTCTGGATGGTCTGGGGGCGTGTATTTTAAGAGTTCGGCAAGTTGTAATGGATATTTACAGATCTTTTGGACGGGGGTAAGCAGGAAGCCTTCCAATGGAATTTCAACAAGTTCTTGTAGAAGTCTGCAAGCCTGTAACACAAAAAAAATGTCAACAGAGTTAGAAACATGTTTCAGAATTATGATTATGCATTTATAATAAGCAAATATCACTTAGTATCAACAGCAGGTATATAAACATGGGCATGTACAAGTTCTAGATAATTATCTTAATCTGACGGGGTTTTTTATATTGTCATAAAAGGTTTCAGGCTTTACAGTGAAACACTTAATATGTCTGGGCTTCATTTACATTCACATAATTATAGTGTGTTTAGCGCTGTCTCTTAAAAAGCGGTTAATTTATAAGCTGAACCTTTCTGCCAATCAACTGTTCCGTACAAACAAGATAAACTAAATGTTTAAATGTGACATGGAGATAAGAGAAAATCTTTGTAATTTCCAGTACTAACAAGATAAAATACGTGTTTAGATGTGACACGACAAAAAATCTTGGGAGAACAGGGCCTGAAGCCAGAGTACAAATAAACTAAAATCCTCCTGCATCATAATTCAGCATTTTAACATTTAGCCTGCTGGCGACAAGTGATTCTGCCTTTGCGACTAGTGCAGAGCAAGATCAGCTTGCACTTCTGTGCAGGCAGATCTTGGTCTGCACCGTTTGCTATTCAGTCAGTAAATTTTCAATGAACACCCCTTCGAATAATAGATGGTATTGCCCAATTTGAATGATGGACCAGTCCATTTTAGAAATTTAGCAGGTTTAGACCTGAACTCAGAAACAACCAATCAGATGACAGAACATGTCTTACCCTGATAAATATTTGTTTCAAAATTGAAATATCCAAAACTGGCAGGGTTATCATTCTCTCATCTATATGATTCTAACAAAAGAGAAAGGAATTCCAAAGAATCCATTATAAACAGACGAGACAGTGGGATAATTTTGATAGCAAATGAAACATCACGAAAAAACAGAATTGCTGCACAAATGCCTGTCTTGTTAAAATACTTAATCATTTTTTTTTTCTACACCAGCATGCAAAGTCTGAGAATTGATAATAGAAACAAAAAGCTTACCTCAAAGAAGTGCTTATATTTAGAATCTTTACAAAGTTCATCAAGTTCTTCACAAGCGGACGGATGGTTGTTACAGTAATCTGAATAGATCTCAAAACCTCGCTCCTGAAATAATAAATACATTACATTAAGTCATGTATAGTAATGCAGCTTCACCCCTTTTCATTCTTTCTGTTATAAGAGCCCCACCCTCCTACTGTTTTTCTGTTTGTCAACAGCATTCTTGACACAGCATCCACACATGACAACTGAAGTGGGGCCTGAACTCACAGTATTCACATTTCCCAATACAACTTCAAGAGCTTTTGCAATTCATAAACTTCTAGACAGCTATTGCAATACTGCGAATTTCATGAAACGAAGAAAATTTATAGTATTAAAAACTATACATTCTCTCAAATCAAAATATTTAACAGAAATGTATATTCAATGAATATAGGTGCCCCTCACCATAAAGGTTTGTCCATAAACAGGTTCTTTCAAATAGCCATGACTCTGAAATTTACTACTCCTTGAAAAATTCCACTTTGTGACAACTTAGATCAGTTCACCACACATACAGATGGACAAACAAGGGCAAATCTGTATTAACCCTCATCATGCTGAATACAATTGATTCTGCCTTTGCGAACAGTGCAGATCATGATCAGCCTGCACATCTGTGCAGTGTAATCATGATCTGCACTCTTGCCATTCAGTCAGTATCTTTTTGGTAAGCACCCCTTTAAACAGTTAATGGTAATGTCTAAATTGAAACATGGACAAGTTCATTATAGAAATTTAGCAGGGTAAGGGTGAACCCCTGACCCAAATTTAGAGGCAACATATCTATTATACTTACATTATCAAGGAAGCACTGGCCTATCTCACTAAGATGGGGACAAACGTCTATACACATTTCTAGTTGAGACACAAACTTCTGAGCAAAACTGTATATCTTTTCAATGTTGCCAAATATCAACAATATCCGTTCCTCCGGAAACATCTCCGTTCTTTTTCTCGCGTGCTGGATATAACCCTGAAATAGACGATAAAAAAGTTCACACGTATACAGATATAACAAATAAACGCTTTATTTACAGCTATTTTAATACTGGGAACAAGTGTTGTAGATGTAAGCAGACATGTTCTTTGGCAAGAAAACAGATGAATAAAATGCAATTTACTGGTGTACGTGAGCATATTCACAGCACATTTAGATCCTGTATCTATATACTTATCAAGATTGCTTGCTAGAACAAGTAAAATCAAGCTATAAGAAAATGATACGAGTTACAAATATAAAATCCAAACTTATTTTTTTTACAGCAGAAATCAAGTTAAATAATGGAAGTGTTAAATCTAATAGTCTCTGTGGATGTTTTACCATTGGCATTTTATATTGCTATGTAAATAATAATTACCTCACTGAAAGACAGATACCATCAAGGCTTTTAAGTCTGACATTAAATAATGGGGAAAAAAAAAAAAAAAAAAAAGAGTCAAAAATTGCCTTGCTACGTGAAAACTGACATCCCCCAGAAAAGCAATCTAAAGCCATTAATGGTAAGATAGGGCTTTTTTGAATTTCATCAAACAAAAATAATTTCCCATTCTACATTCTGTTTTTATAAATAAGTCATTTACAGCATAAACCCTCCTCATATCTTACCTCGACAACATCTTTAAGATGTTTGACGTATTCTCTTTCTGCATTTATAATCTCATTGACTACGTTACTTCTAGCCTGGTTCTTGTTAAACATGCTGATACGTCGTAATTTTGGACTAGTCGTAAGATTATCTTGTATGGTAGAATCAAGGTCAAGGTCGTCATCTAGTTGGTCCTGATTTACACGGATCTGAAATACCAGAATGTAACATTTCTTATCTTTACCGTAACAGTGGAAAGCCAAAGATTGAACTCCTCTAACCAACTGAAAAATGAAAAATTTACGTAAAAATTTTGATATCATTTTTTAACAAGAGGACCATGATGGTCCTGAATCGCTCACCTATCCCCACATGACCCAGTGTTGAACTGAGTATGAAGTCGTTATTTCTATTATTTGACATAGTGACCTAGTTTTTGAGCACATGTGACCTGGATATCATCAAGATAAAAAATTCTGACCAATTTTCATGAAGATCCATTGAAAAATATGACCTCTAGAGAGATCACAAGGTTTTTCTATTATTTGACCTAATGACCTAGTTTTTGAAGGCACGTGACGCACTTTTGAACTTGACCGAGATATCATTCTCACCAATTTTCATGAAGATCTCATGAAAAATATGGCCTCTAGAGAGGTCACAAGGTTTTTCTATTTTTCGACCTACTGACCTAGTTTTTGAACGCACACAACCCAGTTATGAACTTGACCTAGATATCATCAAGCTGAACACTCTCACCAATTTTCATGAAGATCCATTGAGAAATATGGCCTCTAGAGACATCACAAAGTTTTTCTATTTTTAGACCTACTGACCTAGTTTTTGACCGCATGTGACCCAGTTTCGAACTTGACCTAGATATCATCAAGATGAACATTCTGATCAATTTTCATGAAGATCTCTTGAAAAATATGGCCTCTAGAGAGGTCACAAGGTTTTTCTATTTTTAGATCTACCGACCTAGTTATTGACCGCACGTGACCCAGTTTTGAACTTGACTTAGATATCATCAAGGTGAACATTCTGACCAATTTTCATAAAGATCCCATGAAAAATATGGCCTCTAGAGAGGTCACAAAGTTTTTCTATTTTCAGACCTACTGACCTAGTTTTTGATCCCACGTGACCCAGTTTCAAACTTGACCTAGATATCATCAAGGTGAACATTCTGACCAATTTTCATGAAGATCCATTGAGAAATATGGCCTCTAGAGAGGTCACAAGGTTTTTCTATTTTTAGACCTACTGGCCTAGTTTTTGACCCCACGTGACCCAGTTTCGAACTTGACCTAGATATCATCAAGGTGAACATTCTGACCAATTTTCATGAAGATCTCTTGAAAAATATGGCCTCTAGAGAGGTCACAAGGTTTTTCTATTTTTAGACCTACTGACCTAGTTTTTGACCGCACGTGACCCAGTTTCGAACTTGACCTAGATATCATCAAGATGAACATTCTGACCAACTTTCATAAAGATCCCATGAAAAATGTGACCTCTAGAGTGGTCACAAGCAAAAGTTTACGCACGCACGCACGCACGGACGACGGACGCCACGCGATCACAAAAGCTCACCTTGTCACTTTGTGATAGCATTTAATAGTGTAATTTCTAGTATCCAATTGTCAGGACCCATGTGAAAATTTCTTACTGGCTTAAGGTACAGACTGGGTTATCCTGAGTGCAGAAAAATGTACAAACATGTTTTGTGTCACACATTCATCTGGTGCACTTTTTGTGAGGGAATTATGTACAGTGGTTGATTCTCATCTTAACAGTGTCTATTAATTCATTCATAATAAATAACGGTTTATATACATTTCCTCATTCTAGGGACAGAGGTCACAAAGTACCTTAAATTAATTAAATTTACAAATCAATATCAAAATGCATATCAGTTAACAATAAACTTTAATTTCTTATTTGAAAATTAAAACAATTATATCCACCACAAAAATTTTATAAACATATTGTATTAAGAAGCTAGCAAAATTAACTGGTAGAGAAATTAATTGGTATAATAAATCTGTCTGAATTATATAAATAGATTTTGCAGACGGGCAATCTGATCTTAACTTACTGCACCATAAATAACTTTTATCAATACAGTGCAGTATCAGAGAACAAATACATCACAACACTTCAATTATCTTTGAAATTAATACTTCAGCAAAGTAATAAATTTAGACCTTGAAAGCATATAGCAAGACTGTTTCAAAATGAGTTCTCTCCCTTTATACACAGTTTATCAGCAGCACTAATTACTTTGTCCAAGGCATCTGTGCCAATACTAGGGTCTTAACTTCCTTAGTATTATCCTCTATGGATATTACTACTTCATATTTGCTCCATCTAGGTAACGCCATATGGACCCAAAAAAGTACATATTGTGAATAGTACAATCCTGACAGCATAAATTAACTTCTATCTAAAGAGATTTTTCAGAAAGAAGCCGGAACTATTTTCTTTCAAACTGACTTTGTCCTCGATCCATATAAATTTTTACTTCCACCTCTGTGTAAGTCTACAGCTGTAAAATGAATACCAACCCTGACAAAAGTGGCCGGAAACCAACCCTCCCTGTCGTCTATGACACCAAACCACCAGTCCTTATCTGCCATGTCGAGCACTTCTATAACATCTTGAGCTCGGAACCCTAGTTCTTCAGGATCCATGGTGATGTGGTCCCATAACGCTTCGGCATAAGTCAGGTTGTCCTCGTCCTGAAATATATTTATCATGCTTATGCTAATTTTATCTTCTAAATTTAATGTCAAATGCACTCACTTACTCCCATTAAACGTATAAACAAACAAGAAATATTCTTTGGATACATAACACTTTAAGGCACTTTAGCCAGATAAAACATTCTGGTTTGGTACTTGATTAGAATTTTCGAAAAAAAAAATCAAATCAATCAGTTCAAATCTATATATTTTGCATTATCTTTGCACTAGTATTACTTAACCAAGCACTACCAAGTGTGCAGACACTATGATCGGCTCTTTCCTGCTACACTATATTTGTCAGAGTTTTTTATGCCTACACAAATTACCGGTAAATGCATTATGATATAACAAAGACAGCTTTTTCACAACTTTTGCAGTTACAAATATCCTTCTACCTCGTTATCTAATTACAGAAAGAATCATATCACATAAGCCATAACATCCTACCAAGACGAGATGAAGTCTCCTGGTAATTCTCATTGTGTCCAATGCCGTTTCATTTTAGCAAACAAAATATATATATATATATATTCATATAACCCAACCACAGAGATGGGGTACTATTTTCTACTTTAAAAACATCTGGACTCATACAATCTATAAGCCAGCTATCTGGTCAACCAGTCAATGATCAGGCACACTTATCGATGCAAATTTCAAGCACCGAAGAGGCAGATCAAACGATAATCCTTAAATAGTATTATTAAATCACGATTGTCTATAAAAGTACACTACTTGTGCACATTTCAAATAAGACAAACATAAAAGAATAATTTTGAAGTGCATATGTAAGTAGTAGTAAAAATTTCGGTTTATATAACATAAATAAACAAAGAGTAATTGTGTGTGAATAACTTCTACCACTTCCTGCGTAATAATTTTGGAGACTCAAGTGCTCCCCATTAGTATGTTAACAGGCCAGCAGGTCAAAATAATTCAAGTCGCTATAGATTTTGACATCTTACGACCAACTTGAGAGTACAGTAATACTTCTACTATATCTACAACTGCATGTTACAAACGGGACTACTTGAGGACTTTGCGTCACTGATTTTGGTGATAATTAGAAACTTCACAACTCTTAGAAAACTAGAACACGAAGTAATTATTAAAACAGATCTATATCAAATGAGTAAATCACTTCATATAAGCTTTAATAACTCAGTTTTATTTTTGGATATTGACAGTACAGCTTCCTCCATATTAGGTAAAAGGATCTATTTTGAATTAGATGATAATCTGTAAGTTGAAAAGTGGTGAAATCTTAAAGCCTTTTCAGTCCCACTTTTTGACATCCCTCATAATGGGAATAACAATTAGTCCATAACAAGTACAGTTTTATACTCATCATATCCTAAGCCCACCACCTCATCTTAGCCCAAACCCACTACCTCCTGGGGACGGTGTTTGAGTTTAATGCATTTATATATTTACTTTCTAATGTTAGGGTTCATAATCCTTATGTTAGGCTTAGAAAAAGTTTGATAAGGATCCTAACTGATTCATTTATATTTTGTTCTAGAATTTTAGGAGTTAAAAGTTTATGATATTTAGTTTAGTTTAAAACAATCGTCAATCAAATCCTGCTTAACCTAACACATAGGGACCAGTAAAACTTGTTTTGGTGTGAAAGATACTGGCCCCTGTGTGACACTAAAAAAAAGAATAAATTCTGAGATCAAAATGTACATGTACAAGGAAAATTAATCTGTAATAGTCATTGATTCATTATAATTAACTGTATTTTACTGGCAAACGTGAAAATGAATAGACAAAAATATTTAAGATGATCATTTGATGTTTAATATCTCATCTATTGTGTACAAGAAATCTTCCTTTCCATTGTAATATAAAAGTCTAAAGCCAGAAAATGTCACTTACTAATCTCTTTAATTTATTATTTATATGTCAACTTTCACCAGCAGTTAAAAGTACCTATGTACTACTTTCTTGTAATTAAGCAAATAGCGCAGCTTTTCACTTTGTACTTTTTACAAACCTATACAATGCCACCTTATAACAAGAGCACCGCCTTGCGGGTGCTGACGCTCATCTGATTTTTTTGTATAATAGAAATATTGTCCTACCCATGATTTTCTAAGTCTAAAAAGGGCCATCACTCTTGCAAAAAGCAGGATATAGAACATAAAACTTAACCAAGAAAACTGATTTTCTAAGTCCAAAAGGGGCAATAATTCTTGCAAAAAGCAAGATGGAGTTATGTTTCTTGATGTACAGGGTCTGCTTATGATGGTGAACAAGAGTTGCAAGTTTTAAAGCAATAGCTTTGATAGTTTAAGAGAAAAAGTTGACCTAAACATAAAACTTAACCAAGAAATCTGATATTTTCTAAGTCCAAAAGGGGCCATAAATCTTGCAAAAAGCAGGATGGAGTTATGTTTCTTGCTGTACAGGGTCAGCTAATGATGGTGAACAAGTGTTGCAAGTTTTAAAGGAATAGCTTTGATAGTTTAGGATAAAAGCTGACCTAAACATAAAACTTAACCAAGAAAACTGATTTTCTAAGTCCAAAAGGGGCAATAATTCTTGCAAAAAGCAAGATGGAGTTATGTTTCTTGATGTACAGGGTCTGCTTATGATGGTGAACAAGTATTCCAAGTTTCAAAGCAAAAGCTTTGATAGTTTAGGAGAAAAGTTGACCTAAACATAAAACTTAACCAAGAAATCTGATATTTTCTAAGTACAAAAGGGGCCATAAATCTTGCAAAAAGCAAGATGGGGTTATGTTTCTTGCTATACAGGGTCAGCTTATGATGGTGAACAAGTATTCCAAGTTTCAAAGCAATAGCTTTGATAGTTTAGGAGAAAACCTGACCTAAACATAAAACTTAACCAGGCAACGCCGACGCAGACGCCGACGCCGACGCCGACAACCGCTCAAGTGATGACAATAACTCATCATTTTTTTTCAAAAAATCAGATGAGCTAAAAATGTTTAAGATGTGGAGAGAAAAACAATTCATTGTTTATACCCAGGCCACAAGTATGAAAAGGAATGAACAGTGTTAAGATATGGAATGAACAGTGTCTGAAAAGGTTGGAAGCAGAATGTCCCAATTTAGGGGAAAAAAAACGTTTTACCTTGAACCAATCAGTGTCATGCTTTGTAATTGAAACAGATACATTTCTCATACACTCGGTGTCTGTATCTTTGTAAGAATTTCTGCCACACTGCTGTCAAGAACATTTTACAATCAAGACCTTATTTTTCAAGTAAGGAGGGATTCCAGTTGAGTATTGGAACACAAACCTCCTAAAATCCATTAAAGGGTTTCTAATAAAAAACAAAAAACAACAAGAGCTGTCACTAATGGTGACAAATGCCCCCCCGCAGCGCCTTGACCTTTGACCTGGTGATCTTGACCTGGTGACCCCAAAGTCAGTAGGGGTCGTGTACTCAATAATTACTATCAGTATGTGAAGTTTGAAGGTCCTGGGTGCAGTGGTACGCGAGTAAGGTGCCTTCATGCAAAAAGTTAACATTGTGACGAACGAACAAACAGACAGACAGTTGAAAACTAATATGCCTCCCTTCGGGGGCATAAAAAACTGGCCCTTTGAAGACTTGCACAGCCAGTAGTCAGGAAACATGTGTTTTACCTACACGTTGTAGGTACTGGTCAGTTACGTACCTCGTCCATGGCTGTAAGCTGACTGCTGGACGACTGGATGCTCACACTTCTTTCCTGTAGACTGGCCTGATCAAACGAAAGGTCAGATTCGTCTGACAGGGTGTCAATGTCCATGTGCCGAGACAAACTGTCTAAATGGAAGTCTGTAAAAGAACAAACAACTGAATCAAATTAGAATTTTAGCATTTTTTTCTACCATCTGTCATTGTTAATTTTAAGCCTAGCAAAAAGCAATCCTTCATACTGTGCTGCTGTTTTACAAAACAGGTACAACTGAGAACTTTTACACTCTTCTACGAAGCTTATTTGATATACACCAGGTCTTCAAGCCATTTTTTTTACCTCTACTACATATCAATTACATAGACATTGTTTTCATATATTTTCATTTACTTACTTAGTAGCCTCTTTTCAGTTAAAAAAAAAGTGTTAAAAAATAGATTTACAATTGCCTGTTGTCACCTTTATTAATCAGCCACTTGTCTTAAGCAGTCAATTAACTTTTCGAACCGACAATATGTTCTAAATTGCACCTCCTTAAAAAGTCACCGGTATCAAACAGTCACCTTAAGCAGCCATTTGTATTAAGCAGCCACCTGCCTTATCCCTTACTATGCTAAATTTCTATAAAGAACTTGTCCAATGAACTTGTCCATCTTTCAATTTGGACAGTACCATTAACTGTTAAAAGGGGTGCTTACCAAAAAGGAACCAGCTAAATAGCGAACAGTACAGATCATGATCAGACTGCACGGAAGTGCAGGCTGATCATGACCTACACCGGTGACAAAGGCAGAACCAGTCGTGTCCAGCATGCTAAGGGTTAAGCACCAATTTGAGCCAGTCCCTTAGGTCTGACTGTAGTATATAATACAATAATTATTTAAGTTTTGTTTTCAGCACATGACTCTATAAACCCCTATATTCTATTTTCAACTATCTAATGAAATGATGAAATAAGGAAATTACATTTGTCAAAAACAAATTTTGATTTAATTTTTTTTTAAATGAGAACATTGCATTTTTCAGAGTATTAAAATCAAAACAGCAGTTACATAATAAACAAAAAAAAAACCCCCACAAAATCAGTGGAAACTAGAAAATGCTTTTGTAAAAAAGCGCATGTCTCCCCAAATGCAAAGTCCTATAGGCACGAAGTCAATAGGGGTCAGGAGCGAAAGTCAACGAGACACTGATGGTTGGCTGCAATAGGGATCATCTACTTGGCATGTCCAGACATCCCGCTAAATTTCAACACTAGTGGCCTAGTGGTTCTCAAGTCACTGTTCAGGCTCCTGTGACCTTGACCTTTGATCAAGTGACCTCAAAATAAATAGGGTCATCTACTCTGCATGTCCAATCATCCTATTAAGTTTCAACATTGTAGGTCAAGTGGTTCTCAAGTTATTTCAAAAAATGATTTTTACATGAACAGGTCACTGTGACCTTGACCTTTATTAGACTGACCCAAATCAATAGGGGTCATCTACTCTGCATGTTCAATCATCCTATGAAGTTTCAACATTCTGGGTCAAGTGGTTCTCAAGTTATTGATCGGAACTGGTTATCAATGTTCAGGCCCTGTGACCTTGACCTTTAACGGAGTGATCCCAAAAACAATAAGGGTCATTTACTCTGCATGAACAATCATCTATGAAGTTTCAACATTCTGGGTCGAAGGTTCTCAAGTTATTGATTGGAAATGGTTTTCCATGTTCAGGCCCCTGTGGCCTTGACCTTTAACAGAGTGACCCTAAAATCATTAGGGTTCATCTACTCTGCATGACCAATCATCCTATGAAGTTTCATCATTCTGGGTCAAGTGGTTAAGTTACTGACCGGAAATGGTTTTCAATGTTCGGGCCCCTGTGACCTTGACCTTTCACAGAGTGACCCCAAAATCGTTAGGGGTCATCTACTCTTAATGACCAATTATCCTATTAAGTTTCAACATTCGGGGTCAAGTGGTTCTCTAGTTATTGATCGGAAATGGTTTTCAATGTTCAGGCCCCTGTGACCTTGACCTTTGATGGAGTGACCCCAAAAACAATAGGGGTCGTCTACTCCAGCAGCCCTACAACCCTATGAAGTTTGAAGGTTCTAGGTCAAATGGTTCTCCAGTTATTGCTCGGAAATGAAGTGTGACGTACGGACGGACGGACGGATGGACGGACAGGGCAAAAACTATATTTCTCCTGGGGGAGACATAATTAATTCCTGGTGGATGTTTCTAATTTACAGTATCATAGAATCAAATTAATGTCAGTAAAAACTAAAACTTGTATTTTTTATCTGATTTTCTGCTGAATTACACCACTGATGTATTGGAAGAGTAATAGAGGTTATGTTTTCACATGCAAGATGAAGATCTTCCCTTCAAACAACTCTACATATCAACTGTAAATATTAATGATTTGTCCACAAAATAATTACAGAAATGTTCACATTACATAAAATAGATGGAAATAAAATTTATTGGGCAATATCGGAGAATTTCTGATAAACATGATGTTTATTTTACAGGAAAGAATTCAGAAACAACCGAGAAGGGATTATTTTAAACACTTGTTCTTGTTTTCAATATGTATTCAAATATATTTTAATTTGAATTTTTTTATGAGTAAAACAGCTTAGTTTTGTTGAATCTGGTTCAAGCTTGATTGTGATGAAAGCTTTAAGACTATTTGAACCACTCTAGAGTTTGCTTTGGGCTCAAACCCATCCCCTCAATACTGATCAGTTGTTAACTGGAATTACAAGATTTTCTTATTGACAAGGAATACCTGCCATAAAATAAATACTCTTAGAAAAAAAGATAAAATCCACAACATTTATTAAATCCAACTGAACTCACTTCAAATATACTTCTCTATTCTGATAAAAATTTATTTTAACTATTGCCAACTTGTTTTATTCACTTTTAAAAAATAAATAATATTACAATGCAAATCTTGAAATAGGATGACATGTCAGTGTAATTTCTAATTCTTACGCTTAACAATTTCAAATGAGGCTCGTAAGTTTATATATCACCATAATACTATGCAATTATAATGAAACGTCTATTTACGTATATTTAATTTTGGATACAAGGCCAAATAAAGTTATCTAGATTATCACGATGCTCTGTTGGTATGCAGGTACTTTTTTTCCTTCTTTTTTTTTTTCAAACGAAGTACACAGAAAATATATAAAAATTCATATAAATACATGTGTTTAACAGAAATAAAAAGGTATTCATCACTAGACATCGAATATTCCCATCCTGGAATAGAAATATTTAGAAGAAAATTGGATTTTTTTTTAACTGTTGCGGGAGGGAGTCGTGGGGAAAGTGGGGCTAGCAAAAACATGGTAAGTGGTCAATATATATGATTGGTTAGGCCACTAGAAACATACCTATATTTAGAGAAAATGTTTACCAGACGGGTATAATCTATAATCTATGTAAGATCTATCGTAAGAACAACAAGTTTTCTTTACCATTGATTAGATATTCTGTGCAGTCTGATTACTCAGATTCAAAATACTGTTAAAACCATTCTCTTTAAAAACACTTAATCTAGGTATCTCTGTTTACTTGTATTGGTGCATGTATATATATGTACACAATACGTGGAAAACAAAACACTTCTTTGTCTAGAAATTTTGATAATAAAGAACTTATATATATATATATATATCATAACTTTTCAAAACCTATATATGTTTGTATTTGTCTAAGAGTAATTTAAAGGTATTGCATTTCCACTACCACAGCTTCCTTACAGCCACACCAGTGGTAACTATGTCAAAAATATTTTCTTGGCCTGAACGTTAATCCATTCTATATTGCCATTAATTCATAAGTTGAAAGTGTGATAATTCAATATTTGCCCAATCCCTATAAAATGAGACAATGAGGATAAGCCTGGTGAAGGATTATCCATTTAATATAGGTATGATTAATCTGTAGGGGGTATAAAGGCAGAAATAATTAGATTATTGATGACTGTTTATTTGTTAATCCAAGTGGTATTCTATCGTAATAATAGGTATAGATTACTTTTCTATGACATCAAAAGGTCAGATTGCCTTATTCTGTAACTGAAGAAACTAGAAGTCACTACTGTAGTGATTTGCCACTATAACGGTAGCTTAGGATAAATTAGCCGCGCCATGAGAAAACCAACATCGTGGCTTTGCGACCAGCCTGCCCATCCGTGCAGTCTAGTCTGGATCCATGCTGTTCGCTAACAGTTTCTCTAATTGCAATAAGCTTTGAAAGCGAACAGCATGGATCCTGACCAGACTGTGCGGATGCGCAGGCTGGTCTGGATCCATGCTGGTCGCAAAGCCACTATGTTGGTTTTCTCATGGCGCGGCTCAAATATCTTGTGGATATATGATGAAAACTGATGTAATAGCAATATCTTGTTTCAAAAATTAAGGCATATATGCAGAAGTGTTTTATTTTGCATACTCCAGTGATTTCATCTGTGCCGACAAAACTCGCCTTACAATCTGCGGTTTTGGATAACTATTTTGCATATTAATAAATAAATATGTACACATAATTATGCTACTTTAAGAAAATAGTGCTCATTAGGAAGTCAACTGTTTTATTATATTTCTCGACCTTCATGGCCAAAAAATTAAGATCGCTGACTTGGAATCACTAGCCTATTACTGGTGTTGGTTTGAAACCTCACACACTGTATAGAATTAATGTTAGGAAGTCATCAAACTAGCTTATAGCAAGATCAGTAATTCTACTCTGGTGCTCGCAAATGTTTGGAATAATGCCCATTGGAGCACATGTGGTCTCCTTTGCCACTATAAAAAGCTGGAAAAGTCTCAATATGACATGAATTGTGTCTAAACCCAACAAAAACAAACCTATTATTGTAGAAAAAACATGCAGAGTTTATGCACTGCCAAAGCATTTACCACAGAGCCAGATATTCCTACCTACATCTACATATGTAACAGAATCTCAGGAACCAAAGCATTTTAATGCTACATGTGTAATTATGATGGAGGTGGTGGAAACACTTGCTGAATGAAATCTTTTTATATTCCTTTATCATACCTAGCAGATGGTGCATCTTTCTGCGTTTGTGGATTTTTTCGAGACTTTCTGGCATACTGCTGGATCGCACAAGGGGCGGCTGTTTATGCAACTTTTGTGGCACCCTCTGTAGGCGGGACTTGATGGGATGAGGGGTTGACATCTAAAACAACAAAAAAGAAAATTATTACAGAATAACACCCTTTATCTAAGTTTCCTACCCCCAAAAAGTTATTCATTACATAAAAGGAAGACATACATGTAATTCAATTTTAGCATCTTTTAAAATAGTTCTCCTTTTTTTATTTAAACAGAAAATCACCATAATATTATATTACTTCATGATATCCCTCAAGCCCACAAAGTAACAGAACTTTAGACTACCAATCTTAATCTTAGTTCTCCGCATGTTTTGTATTCCAACCCTTACACAGAGGTGAAGTTGTCACTTTCTAGTGGAGAACAATTTATATACTGGCCCAAATTCAACTCAGCATTCTGTTCTGAAATACTGCTTATTAAATGTTTTCAATATAAATAATAACATAAAAATGTGAGATTACTTAGCAACAAGATGCATGTTGAAACATACACAGACTTACTTAGCAACTACTCGCGTACTGAAACATTCAGTGATAATTTAGAGGGTGGACCCAATGATCGCCAGATAATGATGGTAAATTGAGAAAGATTTCAGAAAATAACATAATCATCCCCATAAAGAACAGCAAAAGCAAAATAACAAAATGTACCAAATTAAACTCTGTTTTTACATTATATAGCAAACAAATGTAAAAATTGACAACAAAAACTGACCAAAGTTTGATAATGAGGCTATGGACTAAATGGCCTGAGAAGAATAAGGGTCTATTCATTCATAAATAAAAGTTAATTCATTTAATAGGAAGTGCACCGCAAACAGCATTTCATTTTATAATGACATTGCTTTTTTTTTATTTATGCGTGATATTAACCATAAAGAACATATCCCATTGACAATACTCATTATAGGACACAATTAACTGTGATAAAATTAACTTAAATGAAAAATTGTCTATTTCCTGAACTTAGGTACTTTATACAATCAAATTAATACCAAGGTTAAAGTATCATATTAGAAGATTACACTCAACAAACAACAATTTTGTCATTGGGAAAATAGCAACATTTATTGATTACACCAATCAAATGTTATCAATTATTGATACAATGTGTAGGTTTGTGTTAGTGTAACCACCTTAAAGCATATTTAAGGTGGCTATCGTATGCAGTGTTTCAAAAATAGTCTGTTCCCCTCAAGTAGCTAAAAACTTCACAACATATATCAGCGATCACTGGACAAATAACATTAAGGCAGGGAACATTCAGTTTGTTTGAGGACAAGTCCCTTAGCCCTAGGTTTGTAGGAATGTTATTAACTGACACAATGTGTATCAAGCTGCTCAGACTTGATAGAAAATCAACTCGTTGTATGATTTTGATTGAACACCAATTCATGCCATGACAGAAACTAGTACTCCTGGCTTCTGTTACATATTTATTTGAGCCGTGCCATGAGAAAACCAACATAGTGGGTTTGCGACCAGCATGGATCCAGACCAGCCTGAGCATCCGCGCAGTCTGGTCAGGATCCATGCTGGTCACTTTTAAAGCCTATTGGCATTGGAGAAACTGTTAGCGAACAGCATGGATCCTGACCAGACTGCGCAGATGTGCAGGCTGGTCTGGATCCATGCTGGTCGCAAAGCCACTATGTTTGTTTTCTCATGGCATGGCTCACTTATTTGTTCTACACCAGTAACTGACAACTTCTCTACATAAATCAGATGTGGAAGATTGAAGACTTAAGTTGGCCAGTCCATCACAAAACCCTTTCATTGTTTTAAATCTTGTCAGGATAGTAATTTGATTTTCTTACAAAATTGTCACATGTCTATTCAAATGTTGTTGAATTAAGAAGCAATATATGAGCCGCGCCATTAGAAAACCAACATAGTGTGTTTGCGATCAGCATGGATTCAGACCAGCCTGCGCATCTGCACAGTCTGGTCAGGATCCATGCTGTTTGCTAACATTTTCTCTAATTGCAATAGGCTTTGAAAGCGAACAGCATGAATCCTGACCAGACTGCATGGATGCATAGGCTGGTCTGGATCCATGCTGGTCGCAAACGCACTATGTTGGTTTTCTTATGGCATGGCTCAATTTTATTAAGTTAACCAAAACACTACAAACCCGTCTGTTCTTCTGTCTGTCCAGGTCTTGCCGTTTCATCTCGTACAAACTCCGCAGTGAGCAGTACGGCTGCAAGTTGATATCACTGCCAAACGCCTTCATTCTCTGCGACAAAAATGAGCTGCCATCTACAAATAGACGATTCAATATATATTTACAAATCATATTAAATCAATAACAAAATATAATCTGCAAATACTACTTTAATATACACCCAAGTCACTACTGGTATATAAAACTTCCAGAAACTGTATTAAACTATATGATTTCACATTTATTCTATAATTAAAACTTACACTTTTATTGAAATGTTCAAAAGAACATTTTTGTGATAATGATGTGCCTGATGGACAAAAAAAAGTGCTTTGTTTACATTTTGAAAGCTGAACCCAGTGTTCCCAGAATAAATGTATCATTAACCGTTATTTTTAAACCATAGGAAGCATCTTAAGTTAAACTCATTTGAATATAAAAATTATCTTGAAATATGAAAACATCAGAAAACAGTAAAAACTTTATTAAATTATGAGACAGTTTTACAATTTTAGCCTGGGAAAGAACTTTTACAAGCCAGAATGTGCATATTTCACGTGATCTGAATAATAATTTTAACATAAAATATAACATTATTCATACAGTTTTAAAAGAAATTTTCAAGTTTATATGGCCTCAAGGTTTACATGTTTTTCAAGATGAACAGCTGAACAAACCCTTAAAATTCCATCACGATTCACAGAATGTATAAAGCAAAAAATACCTTTTAAAAGATAGATATCTAAGTCATCCATTTATTACAATATTAAAACACTGAAACAGAAATATTAACAGGTCCTCTGTCTCTAATAAACAGTATAATTATACTCAGTTTATAAGTAAACAACCTGTTAGGCATGTGATTCACATCTTTTAAACTTCCTCGACTTACATGATATATATATTTCTTACAATTTCTGTCAAATACAGGCTAACCTGTCACATACAGTCCCTCAAAGAGCACGTACTGACGGTCTTTGCAGTCTGTGTTTGATTGGTTTAATTTGTTATGAACTCTTTTAGCTTTACTGTTATGAATGCACTAAATTATTGAGCAACTTTATTAAGAGTAGTCCCTTGAAAAGGGCAGTGTAGTTACTGGGTCATATCAAAGAAGCTAGCCGCAAACTGAACCTATGACCTCAGGATCATAGTTCTTGGGTGGTTTGCAAGTTTGGTTCTGCTGCTAGGCTATAACCCTGATTATGGTAAAATACAACCCACTTTACTTTTACCCTAAATTTCTGAAAATGGACTGGTCTATCATTCAGTTTGGGCTATACCAATTATTATTCAAAGGGGAGTTCACTGAAAATTTACTGACTGAATAGCGACCAGTGCAGACCATGATCAGACTGCAAGGATGTGCAGGCTGGGCATGCTCTGCACTGGTCGCAAAGGCAGTCGCTTGCCGCCAGCAACCTAAAGGTTAACTCTTAGCCTGCTGCAGGCGAATTTAACAGCCTTTGCAAACAGCTTGGAACCAGATCAGACGCCGATTAAATCGGCGTCTGATCAGGTTCCAAGCTGTTTGCTACTCTGACAATATTTCTTCCAATTTTGGAGCAAATTGAATGAACTTTACTATTTTAGCAGATGACATTTCCAGCAGACGACAATTTATCTAGCATGCTAAGGGTAAATCACTCACAATTTCATTGTATCTTATTTCAAACATTCTTTGGATATATAGGTTATCTTTCAGGAAGTGTTATATTTCAATCTACTGTCTAAGTATAATGAAAATGCATTTCAGCGGCAAAAATGGAATCATGCCAAATTTGAAAAGAAAGTTTCATACTAACTGATGTCATAAACCATAAATATCCTAAGATTGACAAATTATCATATGATAAATGTCTTTTCCTCTATCAAGAAATAAATCAATTCAAAATTATTAAAATACTTCAATATAAGCATATACATTTTTAAAGAGTCACGCATAAGAAATATTTAATACAACTATGCTGAAGTTTTTACGATGTGTGACTCTGGTTGTCTTAAAGTGCTGTGCTCAGTGTTTCCATAGAGTCCACTCAAATGCTTTAATTTTTCATATTTTAATCCAAGTAATCTATTACAAATGTCTAATACTGGATAAAATGAATATAATTGTTAGCAATGAGTGATTTCATTGAAAACATTTATAAATTCACACATATTACCATTTTCTTAAATCTGCTACTGCAGGCATACTGTACAACAAACGTGTTTTTAGTTTAACTCCAATAATCATGCTAAATATAAAGTCTACCCTACCTAGTATCCTAAATAAATCCATCACTTAAAAACAGGTGTTCCAAATCTGATTAAGATTATCATTTTAACAAACTAATCTGAAGTTATCTAGATTCTATCATACAAACTTGTCTGTACAAACAAATACCTAGTTTTTTTAAAATCTACTGTCAGATCACAATTTATCGAAGCATGCAAGTGGTTAATTATTACAAAATATAATACATAAATATTATGTTACATAAGTAGTGTCTATATAAAATTTACAAAAATACATTTATGAAATACTATACAATATCAATACAGAACAGAAGTAAAGCTTTTTAAAAAACAAAATTAAAGAATTAAAAGGCTAAATAAAATATGTGTCTTCCTTTTCACGACCTATAAACTGTTTAAATGATTATCCAGTTATACTGTAATTTGGTTAAAGGTATTGAAGGACCAATAATGCAGACCAATAATACATAAGCAAATGTTTAAGGTATTGGACCCATAATGCTTAACCAATTGTTTAAGGTATTGGACCCATAATGCATAACCAATTGTTTAAGGTATTGGCCCTATAATGCATAACCAACTGTTTAAGGTATTGGACCCATAATGCATAACTAACTGTTTAAGGCATTGGACCTATAATGCATAACCAATTGTTTAAGGTATTGGACCCATAATGCATAACTAACTGTTTAAGGTATTGGACCCATAATGCATAACCACTTGTTTAAGGTATTGGACCTATAATGCACAACCAATTGTTTAAGGTACTGGACCTATAATGCATAACCAAATGTGTAAGGTATTGTGTAAGGTATTGGACCTATAATGCACAACCAATTGTTTAAGGTACTGGACCTACAATGCACAACCAATTGTTTAAGGTACTGGACCTATAATGCACAACCAATTGTTTAAGGTACTGGACCTATAATGCATAACCAATTGTGTAAGGTATTGGACCTATAATGCACAACCAATTGTTTAAGGTACTGGACCAGACCTATAATGCACAACGAATTGTTTAAGGTACTGGACCTATAATGCACAACCAATTGCTTAAGGTGCTGGACCTATAATGCAAAACCAATTGTTTAAGGTACTGGACCTATAATGCACAACCAACTGTTTAAGGTACTGGACCTTTAATGCACAACCAACTGTTTTAAGGTATTGGACCTATAATGCACAACCAATTGTTTAAGGTACTGGACCTATAATGCACAACCAATTGTTTAAGGTATTGGACCTATAATGCACAACCAATTGTTTAAGGTACTGGACCTATAATGCACAACCAATTGTTTAAGGTACTGGACCTATAATGCACAACAAATTGTGTAAGGTACTGGACCTATAATGCATAACCAATTGTTTAAGGTATTGGACCTATAATGACAATCTGCAATATCAAAGTTAAACCTAGATTGCCCTTTAAGATTTTCACAGTCTGACCATTGTAGCTCAAAAGACCTCATTACTTCTGATTCTAACCAGAGAATGCTGAAATCTCACTTCAAGAATATCACTGTAATCAAACAGATATTGTTAATTTTTATTGTAACAGGTCTTCTACATTAAACAGACATGAGTTAAAATTCTAAAATATGCACTTGATATGCATAATATTAATGGTGTCAGGCCCGAGTCCAGAAATATATGGAGGGGTGGGGGGGGGGGGGGGGGGGGAGACACCAGTTCAGAATGAAGGCATCATCGGCAAGGTGCATAATGCCAAGATGGGGTAGGTACAGGAATTCTGAAATATATGTATGAAATGGTGGTCTCTGGTGCATTTTTGGGTCTAAATTATAAGAAAATGTTATTTCTTTGCTAAAATAGTTGAATACGACTTTGTACAGCATACTGGTAACTAAACTCAGCCAACTGGAAGGGGAGGCATGGGCCCCCCTTGGTCTGACCCTGGAATGGGCCTGACTTTTTGCACAGTTCGGAATTAAACTTCTATTTAAAGCTTAAGTGATGCAGCAGAGGTACAGCAGTGTCAAGAAAAGGGGACATATATGTTTTCAGAGCCTGTTAAAAACGGCAAATAAAATCTGAAAAATAAACCAGAAAAGCTAATTAGATATACTGTGCAAACCTGCAGCCAAGAGATTTGCATTACAGTGATACATTGTGATACACTATAATAAATAATAAGCCGTGTCATGAGAAAACCAACATAGTGGCTATGCGACCAACATGGATCCAGACCAGCCTGCGCATCTGCGCAGTCTGGTCAGGATCCATGCTGTTCGCTAACAGTTTCTCTAATAGCAATTGGTTATGAAAGCGAACAGCATGGATCCTGACCAGACTGCGCGGATGCGCAGGCTGGTCTGGATCCATGCTGGTCGCAAAGCCACTATGTTGGTTTTCTCATGGCGCGATTCATATATAATACAATATCAGAATGGAGACACTTGATATTCGCTGCTAATAATCTGACTCCTCCAAATTTGGACATATAGCAATGGAATTAATAGTATGACAACCACAGAAAAAGAACTACAGCCAGTTTGCAGTTCTTTTTCTAAGCAAAAACTATTATTCATATTCTCTAATAAAGTCCTTCACTTTTATATAAGAATATCTGCATTCACTATGCTTCCAGTAAAGTCAAAACACTTGTTTGTAAGACACTGAAAAATATGAAAAAGCAAGTCTGTTCCATATTTTACATTATATTACATAATATAATGTCATGTAAATAAACTAATCAAAATAAAAAAAAGAACATTGCCTATGTCAGTGTACCAGGATGATACATTCTAACAACCAGGACTAAGTCTTAATTCATATTATTTATTTTCAATATCATATTTTGAACTAAATTTTTAAAATATTGTCCCCAAGCAATATGGTTGACTTTACAACATACAGTTTAAACTCAAACAAAGAAGTTCTGAGGATTTAAATTCTTCTCAATTTCCAGAAATTTGCCTGTGAATATTTGAATATTTGTCAGAGGCAAACAGCCAATAAAATTTCAACAAAAACATTATTGTACTTTGCATCAACTAGAAAGACTTTTGAACATATTTTGATTCAGCCAAAGAAAATCTGGGCCACATTTTGTTTAAACCAATGAGCACTTGGAATGTACTATGCTTCAGCCTATGAAATTCAGACAGTAATTTTATTTCTGAGAAACTAAAAAACTTATTTGCTAAAAGGACAAATTGTGGACTTGCAACATACTTTTGCTTCAGCCTATAAGGAACTGCAAAATACATTTGTTTCAGCCAATGATGACTTGCAAGATTTGTTTGTTTCAGCTAATGAGACTTGCAAACTTTTGCTTCAACCAATGACAACTTGCAAAATATTTTGTTCAAGCCAATGAGGACTTGCAAAATAATTTTGTTCAAGCTAATGAGGACTTGCAAGATACTTTTGTTCAAGCCAATGAGGACTTGCAAGATACTTTTGTTCAAGCCAATGAGGACTTGCAAAAAACTTTTGTTCAAGCCAATGAGGACTTGCAAGATACTTCTGTTCAAGCCAGTGAGGACTTGCAAGATACTTTTGTTCAAGCCAATAAAGACTTGCAAAAAACTTTTGTTTCAGTCTTTGAGGGCTGCAAAATATTTTTTGTTTTAGCCTATGAGGACTTCCAAAACACTTTTGTTTCAGCCAAGGAGGGCTTGCATAATACTTTTCTTTAAACCAAGGTGGGGTTGCAAAATACTTTGTTTTAGCCAATTAGGAATTGCAAGTTCTTTTGTTTCAGCCAATGATGACTTGCAAAATACTTTTGTTTCAGCTAACAGGGATTTGTAAATACTTTTGTTTCAGCTAATAGGGACTTGCAAAATATTTTTGTTTCAGATAATGGGGACTTGCAAATACTTTTGCTTCAACCTATCAGGGCTTGCAAAATACTTCTGTGTCAGCAAATGCAAGTTCAGACTATTGTTTGTTTCAGCCAATGAGAGCTACAAAGGCACGTAGTCAATTTGGAACAAGAGAAAGAATTCACAACCTCATATTATACACATTATTATAAATGTAGTGCAGTTACAAAAAAATAAATACAACAGATCAAACAAAGAATCAAACGAAACCAAAAGTGTGGGAAGTGATATGAATATATACAACATCACCCTGACTATATTCTTGGGTACCTGTTTCAAAATCTTCTAACACTTCCTCAAAAAGCTCATCAAACAGGTGTATATTGTCCTCTGAAAACAAAGTCGCTGTTTTTGTCAACCTCCTCATTATTTTTTAATATATATATATAAAGATGGGGCTAAATAATAACACAAAACCTAGCTAAAATGACATAAAGCCTGCCTTAAATGACACAAAGCCTATCTAAAATAATTATATTGAAAAGGTAACGTTCTGTAGTTCTTAACTGGTCCTTAAACCTTTTCCCTTTAACTTCATAAGTTTTAAAATACTTACAGGTAATCCATAGATTGAGGATTTTCGAATCATGAGGTTGAGACCAGATAAAATCAAAATAATCCTTCCATTTCCCATCCATACTTAATACATTTAAACAACTGTCATCCATTTTGTGGTCTGATAATTCCTTATAATCCTCAACAGAAATAAACTGTTCCTTTAAACTCCATAACACTTCAGACATCATGAAAGCAGCTCAAATATTTCATAAATTTCCTTGTCATACTGCTGTTTTAGCAATTTTCCTTTGCTATACTTTTTAATAGTTATCAATTCCATTGTATTTCATTTTCATAAACTTCACTAGAGCTGCCCATTAACTTTTCTTTAAAAAAAAAAAAATTTTTTTGGAACATCAAGTCCTTCTTTAAACTGTCTGTAATTAAAATGAAACTATACCATGCCCATAAAAAGCCTGAATTGCTGATTATTTAAAAAACACCCTAACGTAAAATCAATCCAGCACGAATGCTAAAAATTTAAATATACATTAACAACTTATTACAAGAGATACCTAATCAAGCATTAAAATCTGTTATATTTAAGCTTATCTCTAAATCCATCTTCAGTTATTTTAATCCAACCATTGTTTTTCAATGATTTCTGACTTTGTGACATATCTGTATAATTATATGATTAACCAAACACTGTTTCATCACAACACACCAAATTACACACATTCTTCCAAAAAGGAAAATTATTTTCGTTTTTAGATTGTCATAATTGATAAATAAATTACATCCATGTTACCATCTGTCTCAGGTGTCTAGACTTTAGATTTTCTACAAGAGTAACGAAAGGTGTGTTCGGAAAATATTTGAATATTTACTTTAATATGTCCATTTTGGGTCAACAGTTACATATAACAAACAAATCTGGCCATAAAGTCATTTCTTACTAGCAATAAATCATAAGATGTGTACTCTGTATCACTAGCTGCTCTCAGGATTGAACAACATCCATTATATATTTATAGTGGTCATAGACCTGTCACAGTTAAATACAATATCAATGTATCACCTATATGGTCTAAATGGTGACTATGTTGATTACAGAATTCTAGCATATAAATTATTTTCTGTCTACTGCCTACCAATGATATATCAATACAGAATTTCTGGATATTTACGATATATCAATACCAATGTTCTTGATTTATATTTATATAATTATACTTTATAATATACAAATAGGATTATATTTTTGATACTAAGCCTTAAGTGTTCAACTGATACAAAAGAAGCCACTATTACATTATAATGCAATATTATTTCATACACAAATTCATAATTGACCATTCTGTAAATGAACTGAAACCAGCGAATTTATGTTCCTTGTTTGAAGTAAGGCATTTATTAGTATTTATTGTCCACTGGTCAAACAAAAATGAAAGTACCATGAAGAGAACAAATAAGGAAGTAACCATTGACTTTTTGCTGTTTCACTTTCAATCATTCAAAAATAACTAATAAACAGTGAATTATCCTTAGATATCTTGTGGTAAAATTATTTCTAAAATTACCCTAAATTGCAGGAAATTTAATTGCTTCATACTGAATAAATCTATGATGAGCCAAATACCTACCGAGATCTGATTTTGGCCGAGGTCTATCTCTGGGGCTTTTATTCCGTAATTTAACTGGCGTCTCTGTGATGTCGTAGTCTCCCGAGTCCCCATCAGCCCATCGTACACTTATTTCTGATTTCGGTCTGTCGGGATGTGGCGATAAAGACTTATTTCGGCGCAGTCGAATACGGCTTTCTGATGTTCCCTGCAACAACATTTCAAAACTGTTACCAAAGGCTTACATTACTGTGAATAACACAAACTTAACAGAAGAATACAAAATATATCTTAAAATATTAACAGCACAAAAAAAATATTGATGAAAAAATAACTAATTATAATATTTTTAAGTTATTAAATTTTGAACCCGGTTAGAAGTTATAGTATGATATGGACCATTATCAGCACAATATGGCTGGGTAGCTGTACCCACTTCATTTTAATGGTAAGACGTTAATATGTCTTTTTTTGTTTTTAAATCATGTTTTTAGACTTTCACTACACTATATATCTGTTCCAATAACTTTAAGCTTATTTATAATTATCATTTCTTCGTAATATAAAACATACTGGGACTCAATTTTACCCATCCTCCAATATACTGCTGGGTTTGGTGTTTATTTATAGGCCATACTCAGATGCAGGCGCAAATGCTCACATATGAACGTCACTTCCATTTGTCAAAGTGTATGTCCTATATACCTTGTCCTACATGCCCTATGGTGATTATTTATTTTTTATGTATTATGTGAAGGAGTCGAATGCACCGCCGTGTTATTTTTTTCAAGGATTAGTGAGAAACAATATCTTATTATTCATTAGTGAATAGTTTTAACTTGACTACATTTATTTTATATTATTTTATATCATAATTGTTCTGTAGGAAAAAGAAAACTTTTAAGATTTCAACTTTCTGATCACTGCAAACACTTTACATAGGACATTGTCATGATGAATCATAGTACACTATCAATGCAACTGCCGGAGGAGTGTAAGACATAAATGAATCTGAAAATGTTAAGATAATTCAGTACCTGTGTTTTATACAGCCAAGACAACTTCCTGTCAAATTCATCAAGAAAGTCATCAAACTCATTATCCTCTAGAACTTTACTGTCATTTAATTCAAGACTACAAGGTCCGACAGAGTCTGTTTCTGATTCATATTCATTCACATTATTCTCAACAATACCTATACCACTGCCAACATTACCAAGGAAAAAAGTAGCAATATCATGTTGACCAGATAATTTTTTGTCCATGCACTTTTCCTTTCTACCATCAATTATACATTCAGGGCTTAAGTTTATATCTGGCTCAAATATGTCGTTTTCAAGTTCTGTTTCTGCACAGTTCAAGTCAATTTCTATCAGACTATCGGTTAAACTTTTACTTCTTATTGCTGTATTCTTTTTCCAAAATGAACTTGATGTGTTTCGCTTTCTTGGTGCATAGAGACTCATACTCCTTTTGGGAATTAATGATTTATCAGGTTTCTTGTCTAATTTTGAACAGTTCTCTATATTTGCTTTCTTTGCAGAAAAGGAACCTGTACTTAACTCTGAGCAACTCTCTGTGTCACAATTAGCATCTTTACCACTAATATTTGTTTTCTTTACAAAGTCTTCATTGATTTGTAAAGCGCATTCTCTTTTTTTCAAGTCATCTGGTAATTCAGTGGCAAGGTACACATCAGTATCTTGCTTCAAATTTACGCTTTCATTTTGTTCTTCAAAACCTTTTAAAATGTCACTGACTTCATTTCTATCCTCTGTTGTGATAGTGTTGATGCTGGGCACAGTATCATGATTATGCACTTGAGGTTTAAAACCGTTTATTCTAACATAGTGCACAATTACATCTTCATATATATGTTCATCAACGTCATTTTCTGCAGAATTTAATTCAGCTTCCCCTACACAGTTATTATCAACATCAATATTATTATTATGCTCCTCAAGAGAATCTTTTACAGATTTTTTATGTGTGCTACAAGGTAACCCACTGTCACTCTTTGTCCTTTTCAATGAAAATTTTGAAAACTTTTTGCTGCTAAAACTTGAACTTCTCTTCTTCTTATTCTTGTCAAACAATTTCTTGTCATGTTTCGATGGAATTACAGTATCATCAAAATGTTCAGGGCTTACAGAGGATGACTGCTTCGGAACAAGTTTATCCACAGCATATTTACAGCTTAATTTGCAACATGATTTCAATTTCACACACTCATAAACACTGCAGCCATCCTTACTTTCTTCATCATCTTTAATGTCATCACAATTATCTTCGAAACAATCATCATCTAGTCCAGCAACTTCTCCTTTTCCAAACCACTGTGTGATCTCATCCTGAACCTTCTCATTTGGACTCCACTGTATCATAGACTCCCCAAACAAAAACCTTTTCAAACTTCCTCTTTTGGAATGTTTAATCCGCTTTGTACCTTCACCAACATGTCCTCCACTGTCAATGTGATGTCTAGGCTTAACATATTCATTTTGAACACTCTGCCTTGGCTGTGAGCTCAAGAGCTCCAGATTCCCAAAGTCTGGTGTAACATCATTGGAAACTGTTCTAAACATTACAGTGTGATTATCATAAACATTTTCCATCTGAGGATCGTATCCATCCATTCCCGCGACCTGCGAGACCAGATTATGATGTGACACGTGCAGATTATCATTATTTATACTCCATGTGCCTCTCAGATTGTCAGTGCAACATTTGAAAACAGATTTAAAAGGCATGGTCAAATATTATCTCTCAAATCATTAATGTTTAACTATCAAAAGCACTAAAGTCACATTGCCTTTTTTTAACATTTTGATGAAATACCTCCAGTCAATTTTGATGAGAAATCAGTAATGTATCACCTTTACTATCAATATATTATTTATCAAAAATGTCAGCGTAAGCTTACAAACTAATATAGCTTTTTTTGCATCACCTTAGAAATATCATTTTAATAGTCCAGAATTTTTTTCAGCAAGTCTGAAGTTGACACATTTGTCATTTTTTTAAACATATTATGTCCTGATGGTTTTAAAACCAATTATGAGATTATAATTATGTTAATATGTTTTCACCCAGGTACATTCAGTTAAACTTAGCTGAAACTTCACAAATGTAAAAATAATCAAGAAAAGCATTGTAAGAATGAATATTTCTAATTTTCTTATGGCTACATTTGTAACTCCAATCATTATGCTAATTAAGCCTCAATATATTCAGTGTTTTGACCATACATATTTTAGAAATGTCTAGCCTCAGTCTGATAACTACTACCTTTTTCAAATTAATACCTTTCTCAAATTAATATGTTCTCAAATTAAATCTGAATTTCGCCCAAATTCATGCTCATGTGCAATTTACTGTACTTCTAGCTATCCAGAAAATGTCTTTTAGTCCTGAAAACTGAAATCTCCTTTGGCATTATATTCATGCTTGTACCTGTAATTCGAATCAAATGTATTGCCTTATATAGGACTCAGAAATTTTCTATTCTGTTGAACAAATCAATTCTATTCTGTTGAACAAATCAATATGCTGACTGATTTTTTTGAAATAATATCCAGGAAACAACATTAAACAAAACATGGAACTCCCAAAGCAGAAGCAATTTTGCTAGTATATCTCTCCACAAAGTGTAAATGACAGTAAAAAACAAACAGCGAAATAGGAAGTTTCCAACATTAAACCTGAAGACTGGTAATATGACCATTCTTGTAAAACGAATAAATCTTTAAATCTTCCTTCCTTCTGCACTTCCAAAGGAAATTAATCTGTTATTCTGCTGCTATTTATAGTGTTGTCATTTAAAGACATTTGGAATCTTCCTGGTTAATAGAAAGAAATCTTTCACAAAGTCACTAAAAATTGAGTTCACTGTAACATTGCATATATTTTACCCAAAAGTTCCTTCTAGTTTTGTTTTTACTTTACATATTAATTCTTAAATTTACATTCTTCACTCTACCTATCAACTCATCTTTACACTGTCCTTTTATCACTTCAGTATTCACTGAAGCTTTGCATTTCTTGCTTTTACTCTTTTCTGCAATACCTTTTCACTTTAACTTCCTGCTCTTTAATCTTTCTACTTCACTGTCCTTTACTATCTACTGAACTGCCTTTAACTTTAAGTTGTATTATTTTACTGTCTTTCATTTCACTATTTATCCTTATATCTCATTTGTTCTATGGCATTTCGACTGTTTCGTGTCCTTTGCTTTTATTCCTTGCTTAAGTAATTTTTTGCTCTCTCCTTTCCTTTCCTTCTATGTCATTTACTGCAATGTGCCAATGACCTGAACTTTGTTTTCCCTTGCTTTAATCATCCTTCTTTTGCTTGTTTGTGCTTTTTATCCCCTTTGCTTTTCTGCTATATCATTTACTGCAATACCCTGTACTTTGTTTGCTTTGCTACCTAGAGTATCCTTTACTTCACTCTTGTTTCTTTGTACTAAACAGTCCTCCAATTCAGTTCCTTTTTAGAATAATTTCATGCTGAACACTTTTGCAACACATCTTTTGATTCCAGCATAATATATCCTGCAAAATGTTCATTCCTTTCTATTGAAAACATACTCTGTCAGGTATATCAACAAGGCAAGGAAAGCCAAAACTCCAAGAAATAGGAACATCTCAATCTCCATTCTAAAACTGAAGTCTGTCTTCACAATACTGACACACAATTGACTGGATCTGTGCTTTTGCCAGATACACCTATCTTAGTTTGTTTGGAGAACTGTTTTGAATTTCTGATTTTATTTTAAACCCTCTCTCTTTAAATTATGATATGATTTTATTTTGATATCTTGTTATGCAACACAATATCCACAAAGGATCATTGATATTTGTCATTATTTATCACTTAAATGAGTTAATTAAGTTCAATTTTTTTTCTTCAAGTTAAATAAAACTTTTGTTTGAACTAAAGTAATAGAATATGAGATAGGAAATCTCTTTGAGGCATGCCTCCCTATGAAAATTAAATTAACAATTCATGTAATTGGAGGAAGTTTCTATTTATCATACCACTTCCTTAAACTTAAAAATCTGTTTATATTTTATTGCCTTCAGCCAAACCTGTCAATACACCATCATAAGACGTATGTAACTTCGTCACTTCGTGATTACATAAAATGGTTTTTACATGACTATTAGACTTGCCTCAAGATTTCTGTCAACATTTTTGTAATTGAGATAGTACTTTTAAATAAACTGCCACATGGAAAAAACTTGTAAGTGCCTCCAGTGTTTTATTTAGAATGGTTAGTCTAGTGTGGATGGAACAACGTATTCCAGAAAACCCACTTTAGGTCCCCAGCATCCAGTCTAGGTGGATACTGCTGAATTGACGACCAATTCAAGTAAAGCACCCAGCACTGAAAACAAGTCAGGATATCAGCTACAATATGCCAAGTTAAACTTACTTCTGCGAAATTATGTTGATTATTCAGTTTTTTAAATTTTATTATGCAACAATTTTTAACATATTTTCATTAAACTGCTCTTTGTAGAAATCACCTAGCATTATAGACTCAGTAATGGTATAACTTTAACGCAAACAGTAGATAGTAACATTACAGATATTTGATTGTTTCAGTGTAAGATCGAAATATCTTTCATGACAAAACATCAGATGCAATTTAAGTTATGGTATTCATGAGTGAAATATATTCCTTAGTATTTTAAACCAAAAACAAACAAATTTTCTTTTCATTTCATGTTTTGACGAAATCTATCCATATTATAGTTTCTTACCCCAGTGAAAAATATATTTGATATTTTTCACTGTGAAAACACCAGGTTAATTTCACTGTAATACTTCTTACCTTTAAAAGTGATCTGAACATAACTCCAAAAATAAAATTCAGTTACATATACAGGGTCATGTATATGTAATTCTATATTTGAAAATTCATGTTGAAATATAATTTGATCTCTATACAAATAACTAAGGCACCATGCTGGTTTTGTTTGTAAGAATTTTGTGTAGTCTAAAGAGATTTAATACATTTCACTATGAGGAGGAAGTGAAGATAAAATGCACGTCTCTTACCCATAATTTAAGTTCAAAAACAATTTAGGAATGCAGATTAGATCAAGTAATCTTACCAACAGAAATATGTGTCCAATATCTGAAAAAAGTTACTCCTTTGTTTTGTCTTATACTTATAAATGTAACTTCATCAAGATTGGTGCACACCAATAAATGGAAGCTACCTTTTAAAACATGAAAGCATACTTGCAAAGTTTCTTGCCTGAAAATAGGGAAGGGGGCACAATTCATTACCAGTGCACTCATAGTCAATGCTATCTCATATGCATATTGATTGCCTTAAATCAATTAAGACAATTATAATTGATATTTCAGGGAATACATTGTTTTTGCTACAATGAAAGTTATTGCAGTAAGGTTGTCTGGTTACAGCTGAAATTTTTTTTTAAAAATATCCTTACCTTTATTGACTCATTACTGGAATGCACGCTGGCGTCACGCTGTATGCCACTGTCATTGCTGTTACTTGACGCAACGTCTGCTTGTGATATAATTCCCAATCTTTCGTAGTTAATTCGTCCCGAGGAATCTTTCCTTAACCTAGTACTATCATCACTTACTTTTTCTTTACTCAACAATTGCTGTTTATGAAATGATGAACTTGAAAAAGCACTATCAATTTTATAAAATTCCATTTGTTTACAAAATTGGCACATGTTTAACGAGCCAGATGAGCCTCTGACATTACGATTGGATGTTCTGTGTTTAATTTCATCAGATTTATAACTGCACTCACATCTTGGGTCTCTTATAGTATCGTCTTGTAACGATTCGTACTGGTCACTTTCTAACGAAGTCACTGAATTCATTACATTTCTTTGAGAAGATTGGGAACCAGATCTCGATAACTGGGAACCAACACTAGCATTTCTCCGTGGAGAGGCCCCCACAGGTTTAGGTGTTTTCGGTTTATGAGGTTGCTCAAGGGGTGGCGAGTGAATACTACTGGCATAACTACTTGCCGACGTTATACTCATCTCGTCATCATCACGAAAATGCGGGGCTGAGTGGGGGCTGAGATTCAAGAATGAGTTTGCCTCATGAGAAGGAGTTGAAGGGGACGAAATAGAATGTCTTGATATATTGCTCCTTTCTTGAGTTGGTGTAGGGCAGTTAGAATCAGTTTCACTAGAATCAGGATATGACTTTAGTATGTCAGCAGACGTATGTCTGCGGCGTAAATCTCTACTTCTGTAAGGAGAACCGGGTGGGGTATCAAAACTACCAATGTCATCATCCTGAAATGCAGCAATAGGTGGGCTTACCGGGTGCTCAGTTTTCAAAGGACTATTAACTGATGTATCCGATTTGTTTTTCCTAAAAAGGCCTTTCAATGTCATTTTCTTGGTGAAAAAATCTTTTGCCGACTCACTCTGTTTTGAAAAGCCCGATATATTGAGATTCTCATTCAGAGTTTTTCTCCTCCCCATCACTTTTTTCAAAAATGTTGGATTTTGATTTTGCACATTTTGTATCTTTGGAGAATTTTTCAAGTCAGAGTTCTGACTGTCGTCTAGCGATACCGATCTAGCTCTAGTACTATTATGAACTTTATCTTCTTCTATCCCAGAAAGCCTAAGAGAACCACCTTCCTGTGCAGCACGGAAACTGGATGTCCGTTTCGCACGTTGTATAACACGTTTCACGTCATCCTCTTTCGCGTCAGGAAGGCTAGAGCTACTTAGTTTTTGGGCATCTGTCAGGGAATCATCCGTACTTAAATCCATTCTTTCTGAGGAATAACTATCTACTGACATATCTGAGGTCCGACTAGAACAAGACTCATTAAAAACTTCTTCACTGGTCCGACCCATATTTAGCACTTTAGAATCACCATTTAAATTTGATTTATATGGGCTAACATTTTCTACATATTCAGTTTCACTATAGAACACATCTTCGGTAGAATCACTACTTTGTAGCACTGTTTTTGCATTCTGCCTCCTCATATGAGGTTTGTTATGCATGTCTGTTACCTCCCTTGAATCACTCTTCACTCTAGAATAGTTTCCGCTGGTGTCCGGCATATCCCACATGTCACCTACATGACTATCAAGATGCCGGGAACTGGAGTGATAATCAGCAGGCTGTGAGGAATCATATTCTGAGTTGTCCATGGTTTCGATTGTAAAATGCCCATTCTTATATACAATCCTTGCATCGCCGAATGCTAGCGTCCCTGAAAAATCCAATGAAATATTAGATTTCTTTTTTAAATTAAATCATCAAAATCTTAAAACATTACAGACCTGCTTGCTTCCTTATACTGTAAGTTAAGCACTGAAATGGCTGGGCAGACAAATACTGAAACTACTTTATAAATTAGCTACTTCTGACAGTTTTTAGACAAGAACTCAAAATACAGCAAATTACAGAATCAGTTACAAAGAATCTACACCCCAGCCAACCTTTGGAATATATTCCGGTACATTTTACTTTACAATCTTTAAAAAAATTTGACAGTAGCTTATAATGTAACACAAAACAATATTACAATATTATCATGTATTCGCTACAGTATAAACTGAAAAACCCTGCTGATGTTTTGACCTGATAAAAGTAATTAGCCTGTTAAAGTATGTGTAATACAATGTCAAAAATGACCCATTATAACTCCTCGTTGATGGAAACAATTAACTGTCCCATAATTTACATTTAAAAAAAATATATATATAATTTATGGAAAGAAAACATTTATAGCAGTATATTATACTGATATAATATATAATTACTAAAACGCCTACCATGCAAAATGTTTAGCCGCGTTGTGTATCTCTTTTAACGCAATCCGTAACAGTACATCCTAGTAGGCTGCTTACAAACTATCATGCAGTTATCACCAGTTTAATGGCCATGTTAGACACATAATAAGGTACATATCTTTGTCAGAAAGCATAATTTATGCAGGAATGTAAAGGCTTGTAAATAAAAGTTGGTTGGTTTTTTTTTTTCATAATAACCAAACCATAATAAACTGAAGATTCCCGATTGTGTCACAAGCCCGGCAGGGCATGACTATCATACGGATCTTTGTGCTTCAAGAATCATTGTATATTCCGATCTCTGTACATTATATGTGTGTCGTATCAGATATCATAATATCATTTAGAAAAATAAAAGATAATGATTTGTCCACAGGGTTTATGAATCAATGGGTTTTCTTAATAGGAAAATTGCGCAATCTCAATTAACGATCTTAGATAAGGCAATATATAAACAATGCCTTGTTATTTATAACTCTATTATAATGACAGTGATAACAAGACTAATTAAACCCTTGTTAAATGATTTCTGCAATATCATTATTAAAAATAGGGGCAAAGATCTTAATTGCCACTAATGTTTGGATCTACTGGCTTCTTAAGCTAGATTCTGAAGAAATGAATCAGTCTCGATTCTTCCTTGGAAAATCAAAACAGTTCTCATGTCCTAAATGTGCAGCAGTGGTCAGAGTAGTGCTTGGACCTATGTGCTCCAGGTTCATTGGATTAACTGAGGATCCCCTTTTATCCAAGAATTAGATGGAACCCTCCACAAGCTGGTCTCTACATCTGATGAGTTGAATTCAGCCTGGTAGCTGAACACACAACAATAAAAGAAAATATAGTTGTTTCAAAATCCAAACTCTTTCAGACTTTCTTCCTATCAATTAAGAGTCTTCATGTAGGTGGACTTCAGCCTTATCAATATCCCCAAGGTCTGTGTCATTAAGATGATCATTTATATTGCCTTACCACCCCTGAAGGAAGGCCAATAACTGATATATTTACACTTTAAACAAATCAGTGACCTTCATCAGGTCATAAATGTCCAGATAAACCACAAGCCAGGCCAACTGGAAGAAATTCCTACAGAAGATGTAGAGGTTAAATTTCTATTAACATAGATCTATTCCAAAAGGCTGCAGAACTTTTCCTAAGATCAGACTTAAGTTACACTATAACCCCACCCCATGTTTACCCATTTAAAACAATAGTTTCCCTACAGAACTCCCTTGCTCTTACTCTCTTGGAGCAAACAACAGTCAGGAATGAAGCTCAACTTATTTCAAAGTACATTTGTAAATGAGCCACGCCATGAGAAAACCAACATAGTGGGTGTGCGACCAGCATGGATCCAGACCAGCCTGTGCATCCAGACCGCAGTCTGGTCAGGCTCCATGCTGTTCGCTTTTAAAGCCTATTGGAATTGGAGAAACTGTTAGCGAACAGCATGGAGCCTGACCAGACTGCGCGGATGCGCAGGCTGGTCTGGATCCATGCTGGTCGCAAAGCCACTATGTTGGTTTTCTCATGGCACGGCTCAAATGTATTTGGTATCAAAGCAAGACAGAAAACATTCCTTCTTTCCTAGATTTAAAATCACCAATTTTAAATCTTTATCTATAATATTACCTTTTAAAACCGGATATATTAAGGGTTTAATACCCGGGTAAGTGTTTTGTCAGACACCTTGTGAATATTGCTGTAAGCAATACTGGCATGCAGAAAGTTGCAGTAAATGATACTGATGGGCTTTGAAGAAAATCAGAGGTAGCATATATATTTTATTAGCGATCATCAGGTGCCTTTAATATATCATCATTCACCATCAATGCTGACGTTTTATGACTTATATCTGCCCACAATATCTAGATGTTCATCATAACATGTTCCTTTATGAATGTGAAAAAGACTTCATAGGAAACAGATGTGTGCAAAATTCCAGTTGCATGTAAACAACAGTTTGAGCTAGGAGAGCATATCAAAATTTCCTTAACATTAGCATTAATCATGTCCTTTTTTTTTTTTAATGTCAAGAAATTCTCATTTCATTTCAGGAGAAAGTTGAAATGAAAGAATTCTGTTTAACAAGTTCATGTGTTTTCTCAATTGTAAATATATGTACCATGAAGTGGCTGGGAATAAATTACATGTTAGATGCATATCTAGGAAACTTATTTCAAGGAGACATAAACTGTTCATGGAATGGAAATAACTGTTCCACTTAGCTTTGTAAATTGCAAAATATTTTTGTGTTACAAAAGTTTCTGGAGCTAAATTAATTATTCTTGCAGTGGCAAATTCAGTCTCAGTTTTTTAACCTCTTATAGTCACTCCTCCAATAACTGAACAATGAATAAATCTGTTTCATCATACCAGTATTATATTAATATATCAATATATCATAACACTTTTATTCTGAACTACTATTTTGAGCTTTAAGTACCCCTAACCCACCATGCATGCACCCACCCAGCAATCTGAAGCAATGGAGGTTTTTCTATATAATAGACTTCTTTCATCCTACAAAACATGTCAATTTACTGGATTCAGGAATGCAAACTAATAAACTATCATAATGTATAAAATGTCTTAACTCTGCAGCTTCTAAATTGATAAGTAATGTTAATTTGTTTTAAGGTTTACACAAAGTTCATTTGGCTTCTCTCCAGACTTCATAAAGGTGGATAACTTCAGATGCTCCCTACACTGGGAAACCATTTAATTTCAGGAGTATAAAACTTTGTGTTTTTTTAATAAGTATTTGGATACAAATTCATTTGTTTGTTTGTTCCAGGTTTAAACACATTTTTTTCAACAGTATTTCAGTTATGTAATGGCTAGCAGTTAACCTATCCCCTGTTCCTGGATTCTGTACAAGCACAAACCTGTTCTCCACAAGTAACTGCCAACTTCTCCACATGAAGCAGAGGTAGATCCTGAATGATTTCAGACACAAATCATCACAGAGAACATAATTATGCCTCCTCCGAGGATCAGTCTCATGACCCCCGCGATCCACATATCTGCCCTGTCCCTACTGAGCTATGGGATTTAATTCCATGCACTGACTCAACCACAAAATATACACTGATGCACATGATTAGCGTAACACTTCATACCGCAATCAAGCAACGCCAGTAAAATTTTTATAACGTACCTGTTGGTAGACTGAGACTCCTACGTTTGTTGCTACGCCTCACTGGTTTTGGTCCTTCCTGTCGCTGCCTATCACTGTAATACTGCTGTTGTTGCCGACGATCACATGTCACCGAGACGTCATCCTTATTTTCCTCCACTTCAACAATCTCCGACAACAACTGTAACGAAACAAATAATACACTTACTAAGCAATCTTCATTTTTTTGTGGTGTCGCTATGCATTATTGATGCCAACAGGAATTAGAACCGGCAGAAAAATGACCCTGGCACTGTTGGCAAGGTTTCTGCAGACAATACTATGTGGTGTTTTATCGTGATTAATTTGTTGCTAACTCTTGGCAATGCTGCTACATTTTATGCACTGACTTCATGGTGAAGCAGATGTAACATAGTATTAAACAGGAATCCAATCAATTGATATAAAGAAATTTTAAATGTTGTGTGACATTTAAACTCAATACATCAAGTACTGAACATAAAATAGAGCATATTTATTAATGAGAATATTTATCATACAGCATTTTTACTATTTGGAATATTTAGTAATTGAGAAAATTTACTATTTGGTACATTTATAGAGTATATTACATACTATTGTAGAGCATATCTAGTTATTTTCTATTGGTATATTTACTTACGAGTGTGCATATTTTTACTGAGAACATTTACTTAATACATGAGCTTATTCCAATCAAGACAAATTGCTGCAAAAAATGAAAGGCCACATGTGGTAATCACTTTTCAATAAATAAAAACAATCAAGCTCAATTTATGCTCAGGTCAACTTCAACATTTACAAAACTGAAATTAAAGCTTTATGGTAGTTCTGCACGTTTGGATCAAAATTTTTTCTACAATGTAGAATTTGATTAAACTCCAATTTTTCAAAACTTCAAAATATACCTAGAAAATTCAGCAAATAAAAAAGATAGGATCGTGTGCTTGATTTTTTGCTAGGCTGGTTTGAAAAATTTGGACCTCACGCAATATTTCATAATGGGAGTCTATGGGAAAATCATAACTTTCATAACATTTTCGCGAATAGAATTTTTTCTACAATGTAGATTTTGATGAAACTTCTCACAATTGTAAATAAACACATGACCTATAATTTGGTGAAATAAAATGTATAGGTCCGTGTGCTTACTTTTGAGATATTTTACCATGATTAAAGGGAACCGGGCATTTCAAGTTAATTTTAAGAAATTATTTTGATTTTTTTAACGTGTCATGTTTTAATATCATATTTTGACTTTAGAAATATAGCAACAGTGCCATTATAACAAATTTACTCACATGTTTCTATTAATTCATAAATTGATTTTCATTTCCGTACGCCGAATCCAGGCTTTATTCTACGTTTTCCGGATAAATGACGTTACGCCATCACTTCCGGTTTTTCAAACGTGCAGAACTACCTTAAAGCTCATTACAAACTTTTCAATATAATACTGAATTTAACAATCATATTCTAGGTCCTAAAGATATTCAGATCAATTCTGTCAAATTTATTAATAGAATATATACAATAAAACTCACTTACATAAAATGTTCCAAAATATCATCAAAAACTTTAAATATCTCAAATCTCATTACACTTTTTTTAGAAATAAAACATTTTTTTTTTCAATTAATGGAGAAAAGGTGTAATCATTTAGATATGTGGATGGACAGATTAATATGTTTGGTATGATAAAAGTTACTATCACATACATAATGGATGTCCCGCGATCTACGATGTGCAATATTCTGTCACCACGGTGACATGTCGTTATGAGTGATCTGATCAACTGCTGATCGATTTAAAAACATCATGAATAATCATTAATATTAATGAACTATCTATCTCTTAAGATGTATTTTGTACATATAGCCACCAGGGGATGCATCTGTAAATCTGCATGTTTTAAAGCGTAATCTGTATCCATATTTAGAATATCGTGAATTATTTTACAACAAATGTTTGATATGTATCTGAAAAAAATTAACATAATGATAAAAATTTCTGAAGGGAATTATTTGTTTATCAAAATATATTTACATATAATGTAACAATTATTACAGATAAACAGAACTTCCAAAAATTTTGGACAACAGTTCTGGATAATTTGTAATTTTATAAGACTGAAAGAACCATTGTAATTTCCAAAAACTCTAGGATAACATGAATCTTCTCTATATCAATAAATTACTGTTCTGTTCTGTTCTGTTCTGTTCTGTTCTATATTAACAACACAAACTGGTTATCTGGAACTACATTACATACTTATCTAACAGAAAATCTTAGATCAAGATTACTGTAATTCTTAATTCCACATTTGTCAGAATATCTTGAAAACCAAGACATGTGTAATATTCTCAACATTATAAAATTGTACATAAGCCATCTTTAAGTAGGTTTCAGTTTTAATACACCACTGCAGTCACTTTATCTAAATTCTATATAATTATGTAACAATCTCTTAAGACACTAATTCTATATACTGCAAGTTGATCAGTTGCTGGATGTTCTACACTTTCGGATAGAGTAATATTTTTTGTAATTAAAAGAACAAAATTAGGTATTATTCATCAACATTTGAAACAGTGCGACAGAATGTAATATTTTAATTGGTTATAAATTTCTTCGCACATATATCACACCTCAATTTCTCGATCTGATGATATAAGCATGTGTTTGTCTTGGACAAGTTAGCTCCACTTTGCAAGTGGCTGCAAAAACAAAGTCACAGGATGATTGTTATTTTTTTTTAATTGGACGATATTCATATTTACATGCTGTTTACTTTTTGCAAAATAATGCTGTCTTTAGAGTGTTCATTTTCATGTAAGAAAATGTCCTTCAAAACCTAAAAGCAAGTAGTGAACTATAAGGGCAGTACAGAAACTATACATGTATGAAAGCTACCAAGTTATAAATTAACTGAGTTAGTCTTACCTTAACACTACTAGAATACTCATAAATCCAGTATCCTTTTTAAAAGCAAGAAAACAAACAAAATCATTTCACAATTATCGGGACAGAATAATACAGAATGACAATAATAAACAACCACACATGGACTAATACAACTATGACATTGTCAGGGTGTAGAAATATTTCACCCACTCGGGCTTTTAAAGAGTATAAACAAAGCCATTCTGAAGACATTACACACAATAGGTATCAGTCGACAATCTATTGAGGAACAATCTCCCACATCGTGAATCGTGTCAACAATTTGTTTTATTTTACATGCTACCATATATCATGGCTGTGCCCCAGCTAATAAGTAGATGAATAGAAATTATTCCTACGCAAGAGGCTTTTATTTCGTAGCATATTTAAACGTAAAATTTATTGGTAATTTTTAAAGAAGGCTTTGAGAATATTTGGAATTCCACACATACCCTAGCTCTTTGTTTTCTTGTTTAGTATGCATTTTTTTCATAATATCTTTTTTTTAAATTATATCATTATATTTCAATGACCTTGACCTCCTTGAAAAAGTAAAGGTCATGTGGGGTTTAACATCACATCGACACATTCATAGGTCATATGGCAGCTTTTCAGCTTTTCATGGTGGAGGAAGACCCATAGGTGACCTACTGTGCATTATTTCATCACAGGTTGGCACCAGGATAGAACCACAAATCTTCCACAAGCCAACTGGATGGCTTCCTCCCATCTAGAATTCTATGCCCTAAGTGAGACTTGAACTCAAAAGTTCAAAATATAGAAGACCTAACAGTATCATAGAGGCTTTGTACATTAAAACATCCCCTCTCAGACTGCCTAGTTTTGTAAAGACCTTGACCTCATTTTTACTGTCAAGATATACACCTATATATCGGCTTATTCCTTCAATAATGTCTTGCCTGCCATAGAAATCTTTCTAAAATACTCCTATTAGTGAAAATGGGACCTTAGGGTGCTGACAAAAAAGAAATTTGTAATCTGTCTGAAAAATCTATGTAAAAATCAACAGTTCACCAGTTCATTTGTATGAATGGACACTCCCACCATTGTTTTTGCACCCAAATATAATCTTGTTCTAGTTCATATTACAGCAGTGTTTGGCAATAACTTCTGCTGAATGTCATGCTAAAAAGGTGTCACATAACTGACCAACTTTTCATAAGTATGCCAGTGGAAGTATGTTTAAGTGCCTTGCGGCTTCTGTTTTTTGGTGCAGCTGTTTTGTATCTTAAGAAGTGTAAGGACACAGTCATTGACTCAAAAGGTACTTGACAAGAGTTTCTTTTTCTCATCTTAGTCTCATTTACAGTAGTTCCAATTCTAGTGTGTCAGCACATCATACAGAAAATCTTTATATCTCATAATCTGTTGATCCAGAGAAGGACCTCCAATGGTTGGTAATTCAATTGCCCCTCACCCCTGTGTGTTTAAAGCCTACTTAACATCCTGCTGACTTGGCAAACTATTGTGCCTGGGTGCCATCTCAATCCTAAATATTGCCTTGTGAAGAAGCTGCATGAGTCTTCCTCCACCTTGTGCCAACTATTCAGTAAGTTAAAAGCTTTTTATTTAACCATCATGAAATTAATTATTGTTTTTTAAAGATTATCTGAGCCGCGCCATGAGAAAACCAACCTGGTGGCTTTGCGACCAGCATGGATCCAAACCAGCCTGCGCATCCGTGCAGTCTGGTCGGGATCCATGCTGTTCACTAACGGTTTCTCTAATTGCAATAGGCTTTGATAGCGAACTGCATGGATCCTGACCAGACTGCGCTGATGCGCAGGCTGGTCTGGATCCATGCTGGTCGCAATGTCACTATGTTGGTTTTCCCATGGCGCAGCTCATTTTAATACAACAGGATGCATGGTAAGCATATGATTTTTTTCTGTCTTGATGTATCTCTTAATACCACATCCAGCTTGCCATATGATACAGGCAGGTTGCCCTGACCCTGTGTAGAGAGAAAAAAAAGCTATTATATTCAATTATCTTCTGTCAGAAAGCAATTTACTTTTATCTGTGACTATATCTAGCTGTAATTCCACAGACACCTACTTGAACATAGTGATTATTTACACCTTGCTATTCAAAGATTGGCCACAATTTTATCAGATTGCCAGTAATAAGCTCTATGTATATTTGGTTTCCTTTAGTTTTTTTCTTATCTCGATGAAACCTTTATTTTTACTTACATGCCATTTTTTATAACATTGATTCACTACTTGTTATTTCATTACATTATAAATACACTTTCAAAAATGAAACTAAATAAGAGGTCCAAAAAAAATCCTTTGAAATGCAAAATATCATCAGATAATTAAGAAAGATTCTAATAAGCTGTTTAAAAAAAAAAAACATAAGGAAAACTTTTCTGGGTTCATACAAGCCAACAAAGGCTTTAAAGTTACGCCAAATGATATCAAAAGGAAGTTCAATCAAAACACAATAATATCCACAGTCTCCAATCTTTTTCTCATTACCTTCATAGTTATTTCAATAACACTAAAGCACACTTCTGTCCAATTGAAAAATTCACTTTATCTAGAATAATTCCATATCTTTCAAGCTATATCCAAAGTATTCTAACAAGACTTCAAAAACAAAATAAAATCCATCAGACAAAGAAATGTTAAACATCAAACTCTATTGCAAAATACTCTTTAAGTCATTCTCAGTAAGTGTAAGCATATCAAAACACAAACCTCCTTTACATGTGCTAAGTATAAAACACTTATGCCATCAACTCATTGAGTACTTTATTACCTACATCATACATCATAAGTAGTCACCATGTATCATAAATACTTGATACGTAGTAACATGCTCGAGAAAAAGAGCATATTTCTTCCAAATATAGACAACAACCTCTGATAAAAAAACAGCTCTGATAAACGAAACCCTGATAAACAACATCTGTGATAAACGACATCTCAGGAGCGCAGACACCTCTCTACAATGGCATGCAGCTTTTTCCTTTCCTTGTTAGATAAAATCCTCACCAGAGCAACAACCTCTGTACAACAGACATACCTTACTTATACCATAAAAGGTTCCAATGTATGTTTAACTTTATATCGGCAACAGGTTCTGGATTTACATTAAAATTAAGAGGCCTTCTTAAATTCCATCAAAGTTTCACATCATGCTTAGAAAAGGTGTCTTCATTGCCAAAAATTAATTTCAAAACAATAAAATTCACCATGATCCATTACTATGACCATAAAGTTAGCAAATGATTGCTAGCTGACATTGAAATAAGCTGGTTATCTAGTTGTCAGTTAACTTAGAACAATCAAAAATAACAATATTGACTAATTTCATAATTGTTTGCATCTTCTTCAAACATAATGAAATTTCAATTAATCATGTCAAATTATTAAATTTCCTTTATTTATCCCTTTTCCTCTTTCACCAACATGTTCTCTCCAAAAAATGTAAAATATATAAACTTCCACCTCCCTGTTAGAATAAACAGAGCTAAAACCTCCCTGTTAGAATAAACTAGCTAAAAGTTATCGAGGAGTCTGACAATAATGTATTCCCATTTTTTAAAGAATTTTGACAAAAACCTCACAACAACATCCTATAGGCACCACAGATGAATGACATCTCTGAAACTGTGAGAATGAAATTAATAGTGGGAACGCAGACAGAGTGTAACTGATATGCTGTGTTTTCACACATTACATGTATTTATGTACACAGCCCAGCCAGACTGTGTGATAAGTAACAACAGCTGCTGCCCTGATATCTAGGAACAAGTGTACTGGCTAACTGGCTTGCAGATATAAGGTCATGTGGTGGTATGCATTTCTGTCATTTTACAGCCCATTAAAACTATTTTGAGGCTACTTTCCGAAAATACAGAAACCTGCACATAGCTTATAAATAATGACTGAATGTTCCAACCTAAGGCTCAACTGACTGAAATTCTTATAGGTATTCAAAAGGAGATTTTTTTTTTAATTGTACAATTACATTCTAGATCTACTTCTTGTTCACTCTGAGGTTATCTGTCATATCTAAGAGAATGCAAATATCTAAGGGAGATAATAACAACACACTTCCAAAGCAACTAATTAGTTTTCTATGTACCAATTACTTCCCTTCATACACACATTTTATAAAATACGTTATCTTGCAACCTCAGCTATGTTTAGACTTTAATTTCTCTTAAATGGAAACTGAACAGCTATTAAATGCAAAAACATACTGTAAGATGGAGGGCCCATCCATCTAAAACATCTCAACACTGTTATTAAGGAGACAACAGTCTCTTGCTTGGATTAAATATGTCAACATGCAAATTAAAGTCATTAAATGTGGGCCTCTTATCCTAATTCCCATTAGAAATGGGTCAATAAAAATGTAAATTGGAGGCAGTATATTCTGCATGGAAATCTTTATCTAAGGCAAGCATCCTATCTAACTCGTAGTAAATAAAAGAATACATGTCATTACAAGATATGTGTATTATTTTTGCTAAAATATATCGTAACAGGATATTTTTATCACAGGGGATTCTTTAAAAAGGCATTCCTAGTACAGAATTTCTTAACAGGTGTTAAAGTGTAACTAAAGACCACAATTTCCTGAAGTTCTTCATTTTGTCCTTACAAGCACTGACCTTAGAGATGATTATATAATAGCACTGACCTTACAGATGATTATTTGAAAGCACTGTCCTAACAAATGATTATTTGAAAGCACTGTTCTTAATGATGATTATTTGAAGGCAATGTCCTTAAAGATTATTATTTGAAAGCACCGTCCTTACAGATGATTATTTGAAGGCAATGTCCTTACAGATGATTATATGAAAGCACTGTCCTTACAGATGATTATTTGAAAGCACTGTCCTTATAAGATGATTATATAAAAGCTACTGTCCTTACAGATGATTACTTGAAAGCACTGTCCTTACTGATGCTTATATGAAAGTTACTGTCCTTACAGATGATTACTTGAAATCACTGCCCTTACAGGTGATTATTTGAAAGCACTGTCCTAACAGATGATTATATGAAAGCTACTGTCCTTACAGATGATTATTTGAAAGCACTGTCCTAACAGATGATTAAATGAAAGCTACTGTCTTTAAAGATGATTATTTGAAAGTACTGTCCTAACAGACGATTATTTGAAAGCACTGTCCTTACAGATGATCATTTGAAAGCACTGTCCTTACAGATGATTATATGAAAGCTTCTGTCCTTACAGATGATTATTTGAAAGCACTGTCCTTACAGATGGTTATATGAAAGCGTCTGTCCTTACAGATGATAATATGAAAGCACTGTCCTTACAGATGATCATATGAAAGCACTGCTGAGCCTTACAAATGATTATATGAAAGAACTGATTACAGAATAGTTTATGCCCAGTTTGAAATATAGAGATATGTTACTGGTGGCACTAAATACAAAATTTACTACTCAGAATGTAAAATGAATTTTTAAATATTTGACAAAACTATATGAATCCCAATAAAAGAATAAAATTCAAATTACACTGTACTTCTATCATTATTATTATTATCATTAATTTTTGAACTGCACCAATTCTTATCCCAACAAAATGACTTTGTTGGCTGAAACCACAAAAAAAGCTGGATACATCAGAGGCAGGATCGTGCTATTCCAGTATTTACGTGCTATTCCAGTATTTACGTTCTAAATCTCGAGTTCATGTCTTGTAATGGCCTAACTGATGAATTCCATCAGGGAGTGTTACCCTTTATGAACTTTTCTGTAAGGCTTTTTGGAGAGAATAAGGAAAGGACATGTCTTTCCTCAATATCTCTTTCAGATACAATAAAACAGACTGTATATCACAAAACTTCCTTTTCCTTATTGACATTTGCAAACTATTTAAAAGACTGGTAAGTTACTTTAGAACAAAAACTGAAAGAGAAACTGAAGATCTCAATCATAAGGAAAAATTACAAAATGAGTGGTTTGATTTTTAGCTGGTTTTCTTCTAGAAAGCTAAATTAAAAACTAACAGAAAAAACAATATTTGAGAATATTTTGTTACAAAAAAACCTTCTATCACATACTTTTGCCTGAAATACATAAATCTGAAATAAAATAACTCCTCCCAAATATGTTTGCCCTAAATATACATCAAGTACTACTACAAGTTAATATTCCTTAAGCAAAGACAACACTTGTACTTGCTGAACTTTTTCCTTCAATAAAATCAACTTCTTAAGACATAAATGATTCCTTCATCTAATTTAACATTTCCCTTCTAATACATATTTCATGGATATACCACTTCATGTAAAAATATTACCAAGATAAGCGAGGCCCCACTATAGCATACTTCCATTGATAGGTTATCAATAAACAAGCATATTTGTGGAGATAGAAATACTTAACTTCAAAGGAGCTTGCTAATATACAAGGTTATTTCAGTTTTTTTTTTTAATTTATACCCCAGGTACCAAGTGGAGAAATTTGACCCTTATTAATTGCTACTGATCAATCTATGTATTTATAGCTGGTGTATTCAACAAGAGCTTTCCTGAGAGCGGCCGCAGTGGTTTAGTGATAACACTGTCTGACTACAAAACCAGGGACCATGAGTTCGAGCCCCCACTCCTCTAACTAACAAGAGCTGTCCATAAGACAGCCAAGCTCGACTATTCGAAATATTGTCCCAGAGGCAGGAAAATATTACCTAAAAAGGTTAAATATCAAAAGAGTTTTAAGTTCAAAAGGGGGAATAATTTGACCAAAATGCATATCAGTTATGGCACTTGCTGCTATCAACTAGTTTTATAACCCCTAAGGCACATGTGAAGTTTCAATTCAATATCTGCATTAGTTTTGGAGATAGAAACTTGCATGTAAAACTTTGTCCAGAATTTTCCAAGTCCAAAAGGGGGCATAATTTGGCCAAAATACATGCCAGAGTTATGGAACTTGATCCAGTGAGGTTAGTAATTGATCTAGAAAAAGAAAAAATAAGTTTCAAATCTATATGCCTTTTAGTAATAGCTGTATGTACTTGCAAAACTCTAACCAGAATTTGCTAAGTCCAAAAGGGGGCATAATTTGGCCAAAATGAAGGTCAGAGTTATAGGACTTGCTGCTATCAACTAGTTTTATAACCCCAAAGACACATGTGAAGTTTCAAATCAATATCTGCATTAGTTTTGGAGATAATAACTTGCATGTAAAACTTTAACCAAAATTTTCTAAGTCTAAAAGGGGGCATAATTTGCTCAAAAAACATGTCAGAGTTATGGAACTTGACCCAGTGAGGTTGGTAATTGATCTAGAAAAAGAAAATATAAGTTTCAAATCTATATGCCTTTTAGAAATAGCTGTATGTACTTGCACGCAAAACTTTAACCAGAATTTTCTAAGTCCAAAAGGGGGCATAATTTGGCCAAAATGAAAGTCAGAGTTATGGGACTTGCTGCTATCAACTAGTTTTATAACCACGAAGACACATGTGAAGTTTCAAATCAATATCTGCACTAGTTTTGGAGATAGTAACTTGCATGTAAAACTTTAACCAAAATTTTCTAAGTCCAAAAGGGGGCATAATTTGCTCAAAATACATGTTCGAGTTATGGGACTTGACCCAGAGAGGTTGGTAATTGACCTAGAAAAAGAAAAAATAAGTTTCAAAGCTATATGCCTTTAATTGATGGCTGTATGTACTTGCATGCAAAAACTTAACCAAGGTGTGACGCCAACGCCGACGCCAGGGTGAGTAGGGGTGCTTTACAACTGCCACACTAAAGAACCAGAGAAGCATCTGGAAATGGAGCTTCTTCTGTATCTTCTAACATTACTAACAGTCTTCTGGAGGAGTCAATATGGGTTACCGGTGGCTTAAAAAAATCACTTAAAACTAAAGTATGATGCCGATGCCCTGGTGATTTGAATAGCTCTCATTATTACTTGAACAGTCAAGCTTAAAGTATGTGATTTTCTGATATAAGAAAAGATAAAAATTGAAAACTTACATCAGCGTATCAAAATATGTTTATGTTATCCTTCACTAAAAGACTGGAGAAATGTGAAAAAAAAAAATACATAGACTTTGATACATAGAAAATATCTGACATGAAGAAATACCGGTAACAGAATTCATATTTAATAGCTCATACTGTCTAATCTTTATTCCTTTATAACATTTTACTAGGGTCATTGGCTTTTAATTCCAACAAGTTGCTCTATTAAGTTTATGCAATGTCAATACATCATCTCCAGTCCTGTCCTTCTGTGTTTTAAACACCAGCTTAGAGCTACCAGACAAACAACATTTTATTGGTGAAAATGTTCTAGCAAAAATGTTCTTGCAAATTTTAATGTTCTTGATGTTCAAGTAAAAAACTGTTGACATACTGATATAAAAATTGTTCTTGTAACAATGTTCTTGTGAAAGAGATGTATGATGTCTGAACTCTGTATGAAATCTACAGTATCACTTCAACAAAATTACAGCAAACAAATCTTACCTAATACTACAGTAAATTAGCTGTCTAGACCTGGATTATTATCTACTTATCTATTACTGTACTGCAACTTTAAATTTCTATTCACTACACTGTTAAACACTCAAATAAAATTCATTATTTACTTAAAGTATCTCAAAATTTTCCCCAAAAATAGAATTTCTACAAACTTTGAATATTGAAGGACAATCATCTAAGAAACAAAGATAAGCATTTAAAAGTCATAGGTCACCAGTATTGAAAAAGAGTTATCTGCCCTTGAAAACGGCATTTCCGCCTTTAAGTCTTGATATTCTAAAGCAACTTTTTCAAATGTTGAAAATTATAGTAACACTTGGGCACCATATAGTGAAGGTCCTAGTCACTCACCTTACCATAACCTACTCACACAGAGTAGTGCTGTTTACGAGTTCTTTAAAGGTTTTCTATTTCTGACTGTGGTGGCCCCTAAGTGCAGTCAAGCTAAAACTTTGAACAAACTAGACAAAACCCCAAGGATGCTTCTGACCCAGTTTGACGAACATCCGTTCAGCAATTATTATTGGGAACCTGTTTTAGGTTTTTCTGTTTTTAGCTATGGTGGCTACCTGGACCATCTGAACAAGCTTCAGCATTGCCAATGCCAGTGACATAGTTTGGTGAATCCATTAAGCAGTTCTTGCAAAGAAGTTGTCTGAAGAATTTTCTATTAAAAGCTCTTACTGGCTCCTAACTAGACCCATCTGAAAAACTGAGAAACATGTACTTTATCCTAAGGTAATCATGACCATGCTTGGTGAACATCCATTCAATGGTTCATGAAAAGATGTTGTTTGAAGGTTTTTGTATTTTTAGCTCAAAGTACAGTCAGGCAAAACCATAAGAGGTCAATAGGCAGAATTTGGTGTATTTCTGACAAGTAGTTTCAGAGAAGGAAATGTCTTAAGTAAAACATTGATGTTACTAACAGCTCACCATGAACGAATGGCTCAAACAATGGCGTCTATTTAAAACTGGCCTTTTAGTCAAATTCATCACCTCATTTTCTCAGAATATTTTTTTACATAGCTTCTCTTTAGAACACTGGCAAAGTCATGTTGCAATTTTACCATAAAATGGAAATTTAGGTAATGGAATCACATGTATCTTGTTCTGTTTCACATTGCCCAATAGACGATAAAAGTCAATCTCCAGTTGTAATTTTCATCAAAGCCGATTAATCCTACCAAGAACAAAAAAAAAGTGTAACATAACAACAAGATAGACAGAGAATCTGTTAATACGCTTAGGACCAGAGACATTCACAATGATGAATGACTGATTCTTAACATGCACTGTTTTCTCACAACATTTTTTTCAGATCTGGCTTTGTTCAGCATCAATATACAATACTCAATCTTAATTTGTCTCTTTTATTTCGGTCTTAACATACCCTAATGGATTTAATTTTCGTGGTAGACCCCTACTGTTAAAACTTCCCACAGTCCCCATTGACAAAAAATCCTTTATACAAATCATCAAGTTACTGTATTGATTCATGCACAAAAGCATTTGAAATGCACGGTTAGTAGTGCAAGCGCATGAGAGCAACGGCTCTTCCTTATAGATGACTCATTCATTCATCACCGACTAGTATAGACAAATCACACTGAACTGTCTTTGTAGCCATGAAATGACGCTGAGTTACGAATTATCTACCAGCATGTTTTGATGCATTTATGCATTTTATGTTTGATTTATTGTCTTCAACAGCATAACAAATCATTTCCTTAAACAAAAGCTTTGGTTCATTTTAAATTTTTAATAACTGCAATATTCACCCGAGTCAAGAAAAAAGACAGTTTAAACTGTGCGCCCTATATAATACCTGTATGTCCCATGTTTAACACGCTAAGCAAACAAATCTCTTAACGTTTTTAATCTGTCACATCATGTTGTGTTAACCATGCAGAAGCAGATCTATAATTTGAATTTAATAACAATTTAATACAGCCACTATCTTGCTTTCTTTAAAAACTCCTTCGTAAAACAGAGTTAGTAATATGAACAAGGATCTACAATAAAAAAAGATGCTATTCAAAGTTCTTAAGTGTGCACAATCTAATGAAACGAACAGTCCGACTCAAAGAACCACCAATTATACGACCTTAACCTTTAGCCACCTGGTGGCAAATGATTCTGCCTTTGCAACCATTGCAGACCAAGATCAGCCTTCATGGATCGTGGTCTGCACTGTTCGCTATTTAGTCAGTAAATTTTCAGTGAACACCCCTTCAAGTAATATATGGTACTGCCCAAATTGAATGATGAACCAGTCCATTATAGAAATTTAGCAGAGCAGACTATAGGTTAAAAGAAAGATATCTGAAATGTCCTTTTAATAATAGCAACACAACTGTTTGTTCTGTATTTGTTTTAAATTCAAATTTGAAAAAAATATTTCAATTTATTATGCATGACACCCAGTTAACATGTTTCCTGGATTCTCTACCTGAATTAACCTGCTCTCTTCAAGTAACTGACAACTTCTCTACATAAATCAAATGTGGAGGCTTACTGACTTCAGACATTCTTTTTGTCTTCAGTCAGTCACTAAAGAGAACATAGTATACACCCCACACAGGACTCTGACCTACAACCTCTAAATTGGAAGTCTCACTCTACATCCTACTGAGCTAACTAAGTTCAATTCAGGTAACTTAAAGTTTGAAAAAGATGTGTATTGTAAAGAAATTCTCAACCGACATTAGATGTACATACCATTTGTGATGTCTCAAATTCTGTAGGTAACATCTTAAAACTCCTTTTTCCTATTCCTCGAAGAAAAAACAATTCAAATTTAACCCATTCCTTCAACAATCTAATAAAGGTCTATATAAATCCTAAATTGTTATTGAAATTCCGTAATGAAACATCATCGGGTGATTCCGTCTGATAGATTTTCCTCCAATATCCAAGTTTCATTTATCTCAAAGTATCAATGATACACCCCGATATTTTCATTAATTCTGCCATCGTTCCAAACTAGAATGATACATATCGCACAAACTAAATCCATCAAGATGCTTTTTACAGACCATGTTCTATCTCGTTCAAATTTCAAATACCGATACATTGTTACGTACCAAGAATCAACATAAGCTTGTCCGCTAAGTAACCAAAAACCCTTTAAACAGTTAATCTAAACATATCATTAAAATCAATTTCATGGTGTATCACTTGATTTAACTCCATCAAAGTATAAAAATCCTGGTCACAATCTGGTTTAAAGTTACTTTCAAATCGCTTATCCTTCGGTTTAACACACAAGTCACAATTCAAATACAGGTAGGCTGTCTTAACATTTGAATTTCCCTCTGTTGTCAATAGCTCTAGGCAAATTTTCACCTGACACAGCATACTACACTATTGTCTCTTTTGATGAAATCTTAATTTTGCGTTATCTAGAAATCAACTGATAAAATCTTTGAAGCTTGTATAATTATAATAAGAACTATATTTAAGCCATATTTTGTAAATATTCCATAGTTTATCTGTTGTTTATTAAAATAGAATACTTGTAAACATTATTAAAAAATCAGAATTGCATATTTGACTGAGTTAACAGTAGTGGAATTACCTGCCCTTATTGATTAATAACACAACAGAAGGATACAAAGGTGATGCATTGGACACTAGATAAACGAGAGCCGATTTAAAAAAAAAAAGTTATTGTTATTATCGTTAAGAAGTGAAATGAATATCTTCTAATCTTTTTTCTCCACAATTTCTGAACTGCTTTTCTAACAATAAACTTTTATTTAATCATCAACTTTGCCATTTATCTTATACACTGATATTGTGATTTCTTTCAATTTTTTAAAAAAGATTAAAATATGTGTATCTTGAATAACTGAATACATGCTCAATAATGAACGATGGATGATTTATCAAGAAACCATAGTATATGAGCATGATGAATACCCAAAGTTGTTAAAAATTATTATTCTTTATGTAATTTGGATGTAATTTTTTTACCAAACCCTATGACCATGCTGCCCAGATTATTTATATTCTATTTTGTCAACAAATTGTTAGGCCAGTTATATGTTAATTTTGAGTCAACTTCGTGCAAAATGTCACTATATTTATATAATTTACATTATAAGTTATGATAAATTATAATTAAATCAATTATATCTACATAATTAAATATGGAAATAAATGTACCATAAGCAGCCACAGGATATTGTATTATGTTGTATAATCATACCTGTTAGAGTTACAATAATTTGCACACTTTATACAAAGATCACATCAGTCCCCCTGGGGTATTTTTCTGCATGATGGTTAACTTGACTTTGACAGCTAAAGTGGTAGTACCAACTACCAATTTCCACCGTAACATGTTGTCTTAACACATACTCAATATCGTGATAACTATATTAGCACACATGTGCACTGTCATGACAATTTTAATTAGTGTAAAGAAATAAACTAAAAAGTAAATGCTATATTACCTTAAAAACACAAGGAGGAAAAGGGCCTGTTTTGACTTCAAATTTAAGTATTTTAAAGATTATTTTGATTTTTTTTTTTTTTTTTTTTTGGTAGGGTTTAACATCGCACCGACACATTTTAGGTCATATGGCAACTTTCCAGCTTTGAAAGTGGAGGAAAACCCCAGGTGCCCCTCCGTGCATTATTTCATCGCAAGTGGGCACCTGGGTAGAACCACCGGCCTTCCGTAAGCCAGCTGGATGGCTTCCTCACATGAAGAATTCAATGCCCCGAGTGAGGCTCGAACCCACATTGATGAGGGGCAAGTGATTTGAAGTCAGCGACCTTAACCACTCGGCCACGGAGGCCCCTGAATTTATTTAAAGTTACATATATCTCTAATATGAATTTATTTAAAGTTACATATATCTCTAATATGCCTTTTGTACTTGACATGATTGTATAAAATGTCAGTTTAAAAACAACTTTCCCCAACAACAAATTTAATATTAAAAATATACTGAAAACAATTAATTTTACGTTGCCCTTTTTGCCATTCAGCGGCAAGTGGGTATTGGAAAAAAATACATATTTTTAATGCTGTTAAAGTTACTGTTTTTTTAGCATTTTCCTGTCATGGATTAGCAATGGATTTTCTCCTTTTTTATACTCATTGCATTTGTATAAAAAATGAAAGTTATTTGAAATATCACCTTTTCTTCAACTTTCTAAAAATAAATTTTGTACATTTGATTTCAATGTCATTATTGGAATGCGAGATCATAATATACCATCAGAACTCTTACATCAATATCTTTAAGTTCCAGACTATTATAAATAAACAATCGAAGTGCTGTTTTTCTTAGTCAGCATATTTAATCTATCTATCCAATTATAATTTATATTCGAGGATGGACACAGCAAAAGTAAATACTGAAAATACACCTTTACCAGGCCTTTTTTCCATCAATTTGGGAATGCCACCGACACAGGTGGAATTGGGAAAATGTTCTCGGAAATTATCTTAACTGGGACAATTTGCAAATTGCCAAAATCTACATAAATGTGTTTTTGTGTGAAGTATTAATGAATTGCATTTCAGTAATTGTTCAACAGTATTATAATTTACCTAAATATACATACAAATTAGCAAAACTATCTTAAAACAGCAAAAACCCTAAAAGGTATAATCATTTGGGAATTTTAAATTCAACTTTGGGAAAAAAAACATACTTTTTGGCATTGGGATTAGATCTACCTCCTTTTACCGGAGGTAGATTTATAGGGGAAAAAAGCCCTGTTTACATTTTATTAACAAACAACTCTAGACACTGTACACACGTATTATTATCTAATTTAAAACATACAGTAAAGTCAAAAGTGCCAAAACCAATTTTCAATCTATTACTAATTTACTATCTGATACTAGGTCGAACAAGTTTGAGTACGAATCACTCCAACATACCATATGAGATAATTTTATCACAGGTGTCCTAGAATGTGTGTCTGTATATTAAATAAAAGTTTTGTTTATGTGTGTGTTTGCCATTTCCCGACGGAATCGAAACATAAAAGGACAAAATGGGCGAGTAGATATATCTCTAGTATCAATTTTTCTTGTTTAAATTATGCGCTAACAAATGGCGTTAGTAAAACTAAGGGAAGCAACTTTGTATTTGAAAAGTAGTAAATCGGGCACATAGGCTACGAAATCAAACAACAGTGAGTGTCTGTATATTCTGAAGTATAGTTGGCTGTTTAGTCATCAAAAAGCTCACAGCTTATGTTGTACAGTGTACTTGTTTCCTATTATATCTTATCTTATCTTTTAACCTGGCAGAATACTAGCTACACTCTCTAGAAGATAACTTAAATTTACGCGTTCATACCTGTCACATCCCTCTTTAAAGTGTTACGGACAGGAGTGCGTGCCATGATTAGTAAAGGGAAAATGTTAAAAAAGAAATACTAGTAGAGATACTAGGAAACTTTCCTAGTAGAGAGTGAAAACGTGAAATGAAAGCATATAGCATGTTAAGAGTATAGTCAAAATAATTCGACGTTCAGATTGTTTTATATTTGTGACGGGCAATCTAAAGTGGGGATATTGCCCATATGAAAAAAAATATCTCAATATTTCCTAGTATCGCGTCAAATTAGTTGGACTAGTTAAGAGTAAAACAAAAAAAGTAAAGGTGTTAAAAATCCCTTGTTTTAATTCTGAAACAGCCCGATTGAAAGAGTCAAAGCTAGGCATGACAGCAATGTGAAAAGACAGACCATTCGAGAGTACTTCGAGAATTTGAAATAATCTGTGCAAAGAGACAATAAGAGTGCATACGTTGGGAAATCCTAACTTACATGCCAAAGACCTGTATTTTTCGATTTTTGATTTGGACTTTATATGGTATTTTCGGCATACATTAGGACTATAACCAGGCTGAAAAATGAAAGGTCCTGTGAAATATAAAGAATAATAAATGCTGACTTCTTTTTTTTTTTTTTTTTTTCTTTTCGGAAGTTTCAAACATCAACTCTGTTCCAGATACTCACAAGACACGAACATATAGGACTAATACACATGACCATAAACAAACATTATAATATAACTGTTTGTTTAAAATTTGTAACCAAATCTTAGTACAAATAAATGATAGTAAAAATCTTTGACCAAAGTTTTCAAATTCTGAAGATTAATCTATCTCTGTTTACATTTACTTTCATTATCAGTAATCGTGGAATTAGAATCCAGTTATAGCCGTATTTGACATTTTTATTGCAATATCAGTTTCTAATTGGTTTATCTGCCAGATCGATACTGATATGAGAAAAGGCTTTAATCTTCATCAATTATTGATTATCGGAGTCTCCGTATGGAATAATTACTATAAAACTGTCGTGATGTTGCAATATACAATGTAACAATTATGTGCACGTGTAAAGCAAATGAGAATCGATGTGTTCAATAACGGGCGCTGCTCCCTTTTCTCTCACAATCATGCATCTTTGTAAAATGCATTCTGTCATGTAAGACATGCATGTCTTTAAATTCGTTACAAGATTTTCGTAATATAAACATTTTGCCTTAATATGCACGGCGATCCCTTTTCATAGCAGAAAGCTGCAAACATATATCGTGTTTATGTCAGTTCGCATCATTCAGGACTTTGACTTTTGTATAAAGTATACACATGTTTAATGGCTTGCCGCTCAATAATCAAAATTATAGCCCGAGCTCCAAATGACCGGGACCAAGTAGTTTTGGCAACTGACCGGCAAGGCATCCATTAAGTGTTTTATTGCATGCAAACAGAAATGAACTCTGAGATTTATTTTAAAACTTTGGCCGCTGCTATCCAGCGAACATGCTGCTACATAACTATGGACCGATCATGTATTAAGTGAGAAATAATATGTATAAACTGTATCAGTTTCATAATTGTGTACTATTACAGTTTTATCTCATTTACAAGATTTGCATGCCTTCAGTTTTTTCATCATCTCAAAATAAATAGATTAGTAGTTTTTACTAGTTCTAGTTATTGACATATCTATTTCTATATAGTTATGAGTTTAAGTTATAAAACGGGACCATGGGCTCTGAACTCTCATTAATTAACCCTATGTGGTCCAGTGCAGTAGAATTAATAAATTAAACGAGACTTACCTGGAAGTTGAAGTTCAATTCGAGGGCTTGGTGCAAAACTATTGTAAGTGTATATAAATAAAGAACAAGATACAATAGTTTTGCGCCAAGCCCTCGAATTATAATTCTACTGCTACTGGACCACATGGTTTAATGCCCTCCCTTACTTACCCACCCTCATCATATGAACGAACCATTGGCTGCATTTTATATTTATATGCTCTGAAAGTCTGCTTGGTCACGTGATAAGATCACATGTTCATCTCATTAAACCCTGTGGTCCGGTAGCAGTAGAATTATAATTCAACTTCAACTTCCAGGTAAGTCTCGTTTAATTTATTAACTATACATCACCAGGTAAATTATAAAAAAAAGAGCGACTATAACAATTTTACTGTATAAAATTGCAATGTCTTCGGCAACAGATCTTCTACTTCTCATTTGAAATGAGAAAAGAATTGCACATTTGTTTTGTATGGGTGCTAATCTTATGTTACAAGACATTATGAAGATCATGTATTCATGACAACCAAACCGAATGATTAGTGCTAGCTTTACCTCTTTCCCCCCCCCCCCCCCCCCCCCCCCCCCCCACACACACACACACCCTTTACAATATTTCTTCGCAGAGTCTTGAACGTTTAAAGGCGCTATGCTAAAAAATAAAAATAAAAACTCAAAATATGTTCTCCACCTAAACTGATAAAATATCAAAATGACAAAGTTTCAAGTTGTGGCAATCCTTGTGAGCAGTCATACAGACAAGACAAGAGCTTTCCTGGAGAAACAAAAACAACTACTTCATAAGAAATTGATGAAATTATCTATATACAGACCTTGCAATATTTTACTTGCAATCAGCAACGGACTATACAAACATGACCTACAACCCACTAGAGATATGGCGCAGACCAAAGAGACAGAAAAATCTATAGAACAAACGGTGTGTGATAGCTATGATATATTATATTAGGGATATGCACCACTTATTATAACATCCGTCAGGAACGACTGAAAGAGGAAAACATCTTTATATTTTGTGAAAAATACATCAGGCCCGTCAGGTTTGCTAAGAAGAGCGCAATATAACCATTATGGAAGTCATGACAAATTAGACAGTAATATGGAACGCCTCAACTGCATCTTCACAGCTGTTTTTGTTCTATGCATTTACCAGTTCGGCATTTATACAGATATAAAGGATTAACACCCTTGGTAAAACATTATACCAAAATATCAAACAAATATTATGCTTATATTCAACCACTTTTTGACAGGAAAAGTCGTGCTCTATGGCATAAACCATCTTGAGATGTTGAAGCGGTGTAAGTGTTTTTCCAATAAATCCGAAAATGAATCCTAACACATTTAGCTGTGAAGTTTGTATGTATAACATTGTTAAGAAGATTAAATCAAATATCAAGGGACCGAGGACCAAGAAATCGTGCGTTAATAATCAGTATACCACACGAGATACAAACATTTATTATTCATAGAAATAACGCAGACGTTATTCTTAATCGGAATGACATTTGAGCTAGATCTAGTATATATTTTACTTCCATAAGAAAATTAAGTATACATGTATGCAGGCATTAAATGTTCTACTCTGTATAAAATATCTCGCTGTTCAAAGACACCTTCAAGATATACAAACGAACACTGAACCACTTTGTCAATGTCTACAAACATTGAATGGTTCATATTTCACGCTATAATGACAACATGTCTTACAGATTGTAGGACCTATAAATGAATTAATGTGATACTGAATTATCGCCATAGCGTTTACTTACCTCTCCAAGTTTGAGAATAACGTAGACAACCAGAGCCATCCCGATCACTTGCATGACACTCCACAGAGTCACAATCATAGCATAATATTATTGTCAAAATATCCCTCCGAATCCAAGATTAATCAATCCTGTATTATTGCAGACATAGGACGAAAACAACACCGTCTTATTAGTGCTTATTGTACGTCCAATCAATCACTTTGCATAGATTTTCTCCGGCACTACTGAACTTTTCTTGGTATGAAGAGTTTCAACGTTTATTATAAAAATAGTTCTTTATGTAGACAATGTTCTTCTTCCGAAATTAAGTATTTTTAAACGTTCCATGTTGAAATTTCACAGTGGTGTGTCTACCATTTTTGACCACCAGCATTTGCATAGCCTAACTCTAGATGAGCGGGAGGTGTTAGCTAATTAACAATGTGAATTATCCATCAATTAACGTTATAAGCAACACTTGTGTTGCTGGTGTTTTATCGGTCATAACACAATAATAACATATTCTCCCTCTTAGGCATAAGGTTTATCACTACATATTAACAAAATATCAATACAAGTTAACGTAATTTCCCATTGGTAAATCTATGTGCCGGGACACTCAATCAAGTGATCAAATTTCCCATATCTTCATCATATTTTCTATTACATCTCGCGCTCTATCTCGTGTGGAATGTCTAATAGCGTTGCTGAATTGTCAATAACTCTGACTATGCATATTTTTTTTCGATCGAATTTTTCTTTATCATTCAAATGAATAAAAACTAGTGCAAATTTCTTCCTTATCAACCCGATTTCGACCTACATCAAATTTTACAGGTATTTTGTTTCGTGTCAAAATCTTCCGTTTTCATCCTTTTATCCGAAGATGAATTAAATTTCATCATATCAAATTCATTATCATATCATATACTGTAATCCATGTCAGAATTATCTTTCAGTTAAAAGCGATATGCCACAATTAACACCTGTCGATGAAATAAGAAAACTCATTTGATTGCACCATTTCATTCAGCTAAATTATGCACCTGAACTTATTTTTAAGACGAACGAAAAGTTAATTTCTAAAAATTTAATTGTTACACAATGATTGCTATTTAAACTTAAAATGTTTTCAATCACAGCGCAGACAAAAAAAACAAAACAAGATGACGATTTACTTAAATTTTTAAAGGTGTAGACAACAACACTGGATATTCCTGTATTCGAAATATGATACGAGACAAAAACTAACGACATTTTATTTGTAAGTTTCAACTGACAAATAAAATGATGTTTTAAAAACATATAAACTGAAAACACCTTCAAATTAACGAAAGCATTAAATGACGCGAGTTCGAGAAATATACCAAAATAGTATTTCGAAGATCGAAAATAGTACCAACTTGATAACATGTGACTGTAGAAAGATACATCCAATACATCGAAAAATGTTCCAAAATGATAACACGTGAGTGTAGATCAATGAATGTATAAAGACTGACAATACTTTTATGTAGATCGAGAAATATACCAAATTGACAATGTTTTCGGTGTTGATTGAGAAATTTGCAGAAATGACAATGTTTTTAGTGTGCCAAGATGACGATGTCTTGGTGTAGACTGAGAAGTGTGCAAAAATGACAAGGAGTGTGAGAAATGTACCACCGTGTAGGCAGAGAAATGTACCAAACTGATAGGCATTTTACTTAGTGTAGGTCGAGAAAGTGTATGTAAAGGTAGACCGGAAAATGAACTTTTTAAAGCAATGCTTTACGTAAAGGTAGACCAAGAAAGGTTCAAAAGTATACATGGAGAACAATATGTGCGGCTCCTCGATGGGGAAAATAAACAGTACAAGTGTGCGGCTTTGCGGCGGGGAGAATGAACAGTACAAAATGACATCAATATTTACGGCTCCGCGACGGTGAAAATGATCAGTACAAAAAAAAAAAACAATAGCCTGTGTGGCTCCACGGCGGCGAAAATGAACAGTACAAAATGACATCAGTATACGTGTGTCTCCAAGTCGGGAACAATGAACAGTACAAAACAGCAATAGTATGTGCGACTCCACGGCGGAGAAAATGAACAATACAAAATGACAAACGTATCAAAAAAGACGGGAAAAGAGAACATACACCTTTAATATTTGCACCATTTTTTTTTGAAATAATATTTTCCACATGAAGGACCATGTCTGTCAACATAATCATCCAGCCTTTACCATACTTGTCTAAGTCATTCAGTAGCAACGATATAACCAACGTTTAAATGTACAGATTTCAATGAAGATAGATCTGCAATGTTTCTTCAGTGAGATTGGGTTTCATCGTTAACTCGGTATTTGTAAAGTTAACATAAATGAGCCGCGCCATGGGAAAACCAACATGGTGCGTTTGCGACGAGCATGGATCCAAACCAGCCTGCGCATCCGCACAGTCTGGTCAGGATCCATGTTGTTCGCTTTCAAAGCCTATTGCAATTAGAGAAACCGTTAGCAAACAGCATGATTTTGACCAGACTTCGCGGATGCGCAGGCTGGTCTGGATTCATGCTGGTCGCAAATGCACTATGTTGGTTTTATCATGGTGCGGCTCATTTGCTGAAGACGAAATGTTTTTTTTTTTTTTTTTTAATTATTTATCTTGATTTTGTAAAAAGAAATCATTTCCTCAACAAACGTTTTAAGTATCAAAATTTCATTGTTAACTTAGGATAAAAAAGAAATTTGAAAGAACAGGAATATAATTATCTAACAATTGTAACTATCTGGGTGGCGTATGAACAACAATGAATTACAAGGAAGATAATTATATTCTTGTGTGTGTGTGTAAATGTACAAAGAAAATTTACAATGAGAAAAATCTTGTTTCGTAATTTCCCATACCCAAAGAGATAAGTGTTAACAGATACGAAGTGGTTTTTTCTAGTAAACTCAACAGATATTTTGTAGTTTTTTTCCTATAATCTTAACAGAAAGACAACTGGAATAAATACAAAGTTAGTAAACGTTAGCTAACCGGGAAAGAATGATATATAAATGGCCCCGACAGTTGGCCTTAACTTCCACATATTCCACAAAAACACGTTAAGACGAAATAGTGAAGACTCTGTTACTCTGCAGGAGAAACATGGACTCTTAAGATTGTCTGGTGTTCTCCCACTACGAGTGTAAAAAAGAACTGACAGCTCGTAAATGACATTAATCTTGGTGCGCTGTTAATGCATCTGAATTAATGTGATTACGATTCCTATGTCTAATTTATGGTATATTTATGGAAATAGTGTCAAGTTGTCAGCAGATAACTTCTTCTTATTACTAAATTAGAGCAATTTCATAACTGTCATTGAGACTATTAGACCGCACAGAGTGAATTAAATAATCTAGCATTTTCATGACTTCCCTAAACTAGTTTTATGTGTTTGGTGATATGATATAACGAAATGGAAGTGAACATCATGCAATAATAAACTTTTCATGCTAGTAGAACAACGTAGTCGAATCAGCTGCCATTCAAGGCTGTGGGTTCGAAACCTAGCTTGGGCGAAAACCATAAAGCTGACTTATAGAAGGTTTGTGGATCTACCCAGGTACCTTCTTATGTCTAAAATATTGCACGGAGGGGCACCTTGAGTTTTCTCCCACCATTAAAAGCTAGAAAGTCCCCGTATGACCTAAAATCGTTAAAACCACAAAAATTGACATTTGAACTCAGACTGTCACTCTGAAAGCTGTTGAAATTACTTTCACATGAGCAATATCATACCGTTTGCTGCAGAGTAGTTTTAAAGCGAGTGTGTTCTTTTTAAGTAAATAGTAAATATTACATTTTTTTGCAAAACATCATTCGGCAAAATGGATAATTTTCTTTCACTCGTTTTAGAAAACGCATTAATTCAGTTTATATAAAGTTTTCCCTTTAATCCATTTACTATGACATTTCACAGAGAAAGGCTCGGGGAAAACGAAAACATCAGGCATTATTTAAAGTAGTCCCTGAAGGCTGTCGTTAACTCATATCCTTGCATATCCTTGCATATCCTTGTCGTATAATTTGTAATTCTGGTCGCCTCCAGATGGTGTTATTTGCCGATGTAATTTTAGTAAATAGTTAAAGCAAATACATCCAGAATACTTCACATAGAATAAAGAACTACGAGTATTATCAAAATCTTTGCTAGAAAAAAAGTGAAAACGATATATGTGCCGACAGTCATGTTTCAATATTTCTAATATTATTTGGTTTCACTCCGACACACGTCATATGGCGACTTTCCAGCTTTTGATGGTGAAGGAAGACCCTAGGTTCCCCTCCGGACATAATTTCATCACAGATGGGCACCTAGGTAGAACCCATGACCTTCCGTAAGCCAGCTGGATGACTTCCTCACATGTAGAAGCCTATGTCCTAAGCAAGGCTTAAACCCAGACCAGTGAGGGGCAAGTGCTTTCAGGTCAGCCACCTTAACCACTCGGCTACGGAAGCACCAGAACTCTTTTTATCTGGCAGATTGACGAAACTTACAAATTCTACAGCAAAATTGTTAATATAATATAATGTATACTTAGTACACACATTGGTAATCGCCACGTTCGTTATTTGTAAAGTTGAGTTAGCCAAAACATTTATAGACGTGTATTTCCTACTATTGAGCCGAATTAAGATCGGAGGCATCTTCATGCACGGACAATCGAGTGGCCCAAATGATAAAACCAAATCCGTGCTGGTAACATACTATCAAACGTGTATATACATTCATGTTCTTAACTCTTATTTTTATCAGTTTTGCTTTAATTTATAGCTTCCTTTTTACGTCATTTTTATCTATCACATTATCCAACATATTTATTTTATATTGCCACAGTCTTAAGCCAATGCCAAACCACATAAATATAAACCACATACCATTGTGGAGATAGGGTTTTAAAAATATTTCCTGATCAGTGTAAAAATGTTAAAACACCTACCCTACAAATGCTGTTAATGACTTTACTAACCGACGATTGGACGTCGGAATGTTTTGAACGGTTAAAAGTAAAAAAAAAACGCAAAGTGCCAGTGAAAAATTGTGTCCAAGTGAACAAAGAAAACCCGGTCGAAAGATTTAAAACTTATAATTAAGATTTTCAAAAATTCTGAAAATAGCCATTTAAAAGTATGAAATACATAATCTTCCCGTGTATTTTATGCGTATTTGTAAGTGAAAATGAAGCGATATTTGAGCCGCGCCATGACAAAACCAATATAGTGCATTTGCGACAAGCATGGATCCAGACCTGCCTGCGCATCCGCACAGTCTGGTCAGGATCCATGCTGTTCTCTTTCAGAGCCTACTGCAATTAGAGAAACCGTTAGCGAACAGCATGGATCCATGCTGGTCGCAAAAGCACTATGTTGGTTTTCTCATGGCGCGGCTCAATTTTTTATTTGAATTTCCTTATGTGGTAATTGGACCACATGCGAAAACATTAAAACTGTCATACTAATGTGACATTCATTAACATTAGATAGCCTTCTTCACAATGAGACGATGTACCATCCTTCTTGCCTTTAACAATTATACCAAATCTATATGCATAATCCATGTCACAGTATTTGAAATGTCACTTGAATCCACAAAATATATCCGATTTTTGCCTGTTTCAAAGTACATGCACTCATAATCTACGAAACATATCCCATTGTTGCCCTTTCAAAGTATAATGTTGTTAGTATCTTTTTTAAACTTAAGGAGGTTTTGCACTGAAATAGTCTATCCATATAAGAGTAAATTACACCTGTTCTGAGTTACAAGCCATTTATAATAGTTGTTGAAAAAAAAAACATATGCAAAATGCATTTTTGCCTTGAGAGAAGAAAAGAAATATAGGGCGTCCTATATTTTTGTATTTAACACACCTTTGAAAAGTTTCTTCTGATGCGGATAATTGATAAACCCTCTGACAGTTCAAAAGATAACTGCATCAACATGCAACTAGATACAGACACTTTTAAAGGTGCGTTTTCATTGTACAATATTCATGTTATAAAAACAGCAACAACAAACAACGCTAAGACAAAAAATTACGTTGAAGCGCCATGCTGCGGCATGAAGTCACATTCTTGAAACGATGTTTTGTTTAATGTTTTTGGCGAGAGAAAAACTTTTTTTTTCTACTGCCGGGAGAAATTAAGTGGCACAAAGCCTGTAGACAGATGAACTTCTACAACTCTTTAAACATCACAAATCGATAAACAGACAGGATTTCCATTTTTTCTTATGCATATATCAAAGATGTCGATTTATTGCTTACCCTCAGCAACGCGTCTGCATATAAATCATGAAATGTGGACTTCTATCATCTTTCTTAAAGAACACGAAAATGGTCCTTTAAAGCCCATGGAAAATTATCCATCAATTAAGCTTGATTTTTGTACACGGTTTTCATATTGTAACAGTTTTGCTATTGATAGTTACGTTCTGTAAGTAAACCTGGAGAAGAAAATACCAAGGTCCCTCACGGGGATCAAACCCGCGACCTTATGATCCCTAGGCGGACATATCAACCACGTCTCTAAAGGGTTACCGCAACAGCAAGACTGTTGGAAGCGACCTATAAAGCTATTATTATTACACTACTATATAGATGTGATGGATGAAATAACTTATTCGTCTCCCCATATAAATCGCCACGATGTAACTTTATGTTTTTATTATCATTTTATGGTGAAATTATGTTATCACAGCATTTTGCTTTTAGTAAAACATGAATCGCTTTGTAAAACTGTACAGCAAAAAGTGAAACAAAACACTTGTGTGTAATAAGCCAAAAAAGAAAATATCGAAAAGATAGATTGAGGTGATGCGGGGTGATCGACTGTAGAACATTTCAAGATGTGTACGAGTGATAGCGCTTTGCCAAAGTATGATATATCAATAAAATGGCTTCCAAATATCCTCAGGTGCTCAAAAGAAAATATTCCCATGGCATAAAGGTAATAATTGCAGACATATGTTTGATGCGAACAATTTCAGAACAGGTGAGTCACAGAGAGGTGTTCCATTATTTCGTTCGTCCCAAGATGTTTCGATAACGAACATTTCGCTCCTAGATAGTTCGACCACCAGCTGATTTTGATTACTATACCTAAATATTACAGAGAGGCGGTGGAACATCAAAATGCGGTCATAAATGAATCATCATCACCTAAATATAATGTGGATTTGGAACATGGAAGTACAACCGAACATTTAAAATGGGTTTGTCCCAGTATATGATAGAAGTGTTCCAGATATGAGCAGATGAAAACTCTAAAGTCAATGTGTCAAGACAATGGGAAAAGTAACCATATATAGCAGGAAAGGCACTGAAAACTAGAAAAATGTAACTGCGTGCTTCAGCGGCGACGAAAGTATGATACGTGTACAGCGGTGACTGAACAGGAAGAAACGAGCACCGCAATTCGCAGCAATATACGCCAGAAAGTATGACCGTTGACCCCTAAGTGTTCCCTTGACCTTGTAGCGAGCCATCCGAAACATGCGCTCTGCACGTCGTCTCGATGTGGTGAACATTTGTGCCAAGTTTCTTTAAAATCCTTAAAGCAGTTCAAGAGTTACAGAGCGGACACAAAAAAGTCATATGACCTATGACCGTTAAACGTGACTTTGAACTTAAAGCGAGCCATCCAAAACATGAGTTCTGCACGTCGTTTCGATGTGGTGAACATTTGTGTCAAGATGCTTTGAAATCGTTCAATGGTCTCTAGTGTTACTGTGCAGACACGGAATTGCTAACGGACGGTCAAACGGATACCGGCGTCAAAACATAATACGTCCCTTCGGGCGTATAATAAGGCGGGAAAATTGGCGGCGCGAATATCATTGCTAATACTGGAGTTTATTCGCATTAATCGTTTTAGCCTCACCAGGGGACTAACACACTTGTATTATAACGAGAGGGCCAATTTTTCTGATACAGCATAAAGTCTACATATAGCCTGATAAAATGCCGAGAAAGATGCTTTCTTTATACTAGACATACAACATAATATGCACTGTTGTTGCATTTGCATGCAGACTTCAGAAAACTCAATAAATTACGTCTTATGTAACTGAACAACTCTGATAAGCAGATAACACTTTAAGACTCTTTTGATGGAAGGCACACACACACACATACACCAATGATAATATTTCCAAAGTATTGCCATAGTTACCAAACATATTCGAAAGCAACCAAACAATAAACCGAAAGTATACAGTGCACGCTGAGGCACACGTTTTAAACGAACTTAATCCATTCTCATACACTGCGAAAAGAACATCACTTTTTTTCGTGTATTGAAATCCATTTTTATCCACAATATTTCTCCGAAACACTGAGTTTTTATCCATCTTTTGTGTTGTCCAAGTATAAAGCAGACATTCAATTTGGCTAGGCTATATTGAACAGTCAGTAACTTTTCCAATATATGCAAATCGATCTCCCACTTTGTCTAATATCAGGCATTGGAGTCTTAGTTACAGCTGCAGTCTGAGTGATCACTCTCTGATTGTTTTATACAGTTGTAGAGTAACAGGATATATGGTACTCAACATCTCCACTCTAGAGAAATGGAAGCTACATTCAATGGGTCTTTATGCTAGATAATCTAGTTTGGCTCCATTGTACGATTCTCTTTTCAGACGTTTGACAATTTCCGAGAAAATGGTCACAATACTCTCATAAATAGCCTCGTTGTTTCTCCTCCAAATGACAGTAAGATAATTGGTATCGATGGGTGAATAGTACGCATTTTGGTACTTCTGTCAACATCATCATCATCATCATCATCATCAAGGTCATCATAATCATTTTATAAATCTTCGTTGTATTGCCATCATCCTTTCATCATCATCATGACAATGACATTTATAATGGGATTATTATGATAAATATAATGACGACCATCAAATGATGATAAACGACGACCACGATGATGACAGCGATGATGATGATGATGATGTCGACTTTGAAGATGATGACGTGATTCATAGTCATTATCAACAAGATGATCTTTGAGATCAACCAACTCTATTTACCTGTTACCTAACTTATCATTTTTAATAATCCTCCTTTGGTGTACTGTTTGTATTGGTAGATTGTCCGTCGCATACAACTTTAAATTTCAAGAACCGTTTGATGGATATCCATCAAACTTGGACATATGACCTCTCTCCAGTGCCGTTTTCAAGTCAACGCAAGAGATAGTACGCCATCATGATTCATTTTTCTAGACGGCATTTTTTTAGAAAAAAGCCCAAAGATTGTTACCCGAATGGGAAGTTTTTCATATTTTAGGCCTAATACGTTCCAGAAACAGTTCTCAGCAAAAAGATGAACTATAAGTTTCAAGTATTTTAACTCTCTGATACCATAAACGGTTTGCTGTAAAGCCTTATCCAATTTTGCAAAGTAAGAGTAAATCAATTTTAGGAAGCTTTCTGTGAGTTTATCGAATGCTGTATTTCATGCATGTTGTGGAAGAATAAACAGCCAGACTTAATTGAAATGTCAAAATTATTAGCATCAAATACGGCTGAGGAAGCGGCCAATATGACATACGAGACCCGGATCAATAATGTAAATGACTTCAAACAACAGATCTTAAAATTCTACAATATTCAGTAATTTTTCTCAAATATTGAGGATTGTAAACCACGACGAATATTGAAATTTGACAAATCCAGAATAGAAAATTGTCCAGTATCTCTTGGATGCAAGAATGCTAACTATTTGAACATGTACCTTCTTTTCTGTTAAAGCAAAAATGTCCTATCTGCGTATAAATAAAGAATTATGTAGGCATATTTCGTATTATTCAAATTTATCAGAAAACTTGGCTGACTGGCTCTAAACCTTTTACAAGTGCGACTTCAAACAGATAGTAAGAACATAAATCATTTCTCATCTTCCTTTCCAGCGCAAGACTTCAGAAACCACAAAAAAATTATACAGGGAAGAAACACTCCATGAAAATATTCCTAAATAATTCTCTTTGCAAAACTGGCGCGAAATACCATGCTAGACTAGACGAGAATATCATGCTTATAAAAGTGAGTAACGTAATATTGAAAACATACATAAAACATAATTCTAGAATAAAATTATCAATTGCAGGAATTTCTCTATAAATTGAATCGACGCCGTAGCCACTTAATCTCCTGAGCTTTTTCTCGTATTACTGCAAGTCTAACATAATTTTCTGCTACATTCAACATAACAACATTCTGTAAATTGATTTTTGTTATGGAGTTTTTCAAAATATATTCTGACAAATAACTCATACGGATGATTTCGAAAACAAAATGTGCACGTTATTTTCGAGAGTGATGAACACAAGTCGACGTAACGTTGATGATTACGATGATAAATATCATGATGATCATCATCATCACCCAAATCATCCTCATCATCCAAATCATCATTATTATCATCATCACACAAATCATCATCATCATCATCACTTTAGTCTTCTTAAGTTTAATCTTTACACAAAAAAAAACGCCATATTGTTATATAGGTCTGTAGAGTATGTATTTATGAACTCTTGATATATATTTAATTGAAGCAGATGTTTGCAAAAACAGTTCTACAGATTGCATGTCTTATCGAGAGCCAAAATCAGAATTTCCTACATTAAAGCTTAGCTTTAATTAGAAAAAATATCACAGTTCTTATCATATACAGTCTTTTTATTCATGAAAATTATCGCTAGAACGAGAAAACCAGATGTTTATAACTAGCACCAAATTCTGAGATATGTTTCTAAGTTTTGATTAAGTACTCAAAAATGTGGAAGCCTTAGCAGTTAAGGAACTGCTTAAAATATCATAAAGGCTCAAAACACATACTATTTAAAATTTATTTCAGTACTGTTGTAATTTAATGTATGTGATTAAATTACACACATCTGCAAAACAATAATTCAGAAAACGTGTTAAATGCATTTAGATAACATAAGATTTCTTGTTATTTTATCATTTTTTTTCTAGCATGAACACCAACTCTAGATATGTGCCTACTCAACGAGATTGTATGTTAGTAGGTCTGCAAGTTTGAGGCATAAAATGGCGGATTCAAATAGTCCTCAGTTTGTTTTGCTCTGTAGAGCTATTTTCCTTATTTTCTTTGCAACTGTTTGCTGAAATCACATAAAAGATGTATGCTTGACATGTAGGTAGCATTTCTAAAATGCATACTAACATGGCAGAATTCGTACACCACCGTATACCACCACTACTACAATTCGGGGTCTCATTGTTTAGCTGATTTTGAAAATAATTTTCTTGCATCAAACATGACCCCCATCTTTCTTTTGATTTTTATTTATCAAGAAAAATTTAAGTTACAGACATTTAAAATGGGTCCTTATGTGTGCTACAGCCATTAAAAAGATTTTATATAGAATAAAGAAGAACAGCTATTCAGTGTGTTGTAAAACATCAAGCACACGAACTCAGTACATCTTTACGTTTTGAAAATACAAATTCTATGTTATAGAAAAAAAATTATCTGGACATACAGACCTAATTTAAGGCGCAATATTCGAAATAAGTTTCTGCATTAGTGTTCAATACACAATTAAAACTCTGTTCGCGGGATTCTCTGAAAAGAAAATATTTGTACATAGAATAACGCTTAATAACAGCAACACTGAAAGTCAAAATGAAATGTGTCAAATCTTACCTTAGATCGTGGGATCTGTCTTGGTCCCTTTTCAGGCGATCTTAAACGAACTCTTGGTTGGTCCACACAAAGTCTGTTAGGAGATCTGTCACCACTGGAACGTCCTCTACAATGGTCTGGTCCAAGCCTGCTGGGAGATCTATCTGACTGCAAATCGTTCCTTCCTCTGGTTTGGGTTTTATCTAAATTCAATTTTAATCCAGCTTTTGATCTCTTGTCCGACATTCTCGAAACTGACGGCACTGCAGTAGTATCATTTTTGTAATGTAATGCATTTTTATCACTTTCTGTTTTAACACTGTAATTACCCGTTTGGACTATGACTGTCGGTGAAACAGTTGGTTTACATGGAACACTTGTATTGTCACTAGTTCTATGGGTTACATGTTTTTGTCTTTCTATATCACCGAGACCAGAAAATGTTTTTGATTTTCTAATTGGCAGTTTCATTGCTTTGAAATCGATACCCTTTTCTGAAAGAATTTGTTCTTGAGACACTTTACTTTCATTATTCTCTGTTGATGGAAAGCTGATATCACATTTAGATGACTGACTTATATTTGTGTCTTTTAAGTATTCCGTCTTACATTCAAACACTTCTTCTTGAATCTTTACAGCTTTTATTTTTGGTATGCATTTTGGATTATCAGTCATGTTTGCACTTTTTTCAATAGTAGTACTGCCAGTACAAGCATTTTCAACGATATTTACGTCAACGTTTTGACACTGTGATTTCAATGCATTTTGTACATTTTTATAGGACTCATGATGCGTAAAACGTCTTGGTTTTCTCCTGTTATAGCTATCAAGGAGCCCAAAAAGAAGTTCTTGTCTTTTTAGATGTTTTTCCTGACCGCACTGAGCATCGTCTAAAGTTGTTCCTATTACTTTCATTTCAATTTCGGCATCAGGATCAGTGCTACAAGGCTCTGAGGACGTGTCTGTCGTTGTAGGATCTGTAATTTCATTTATCGGAATATGTTCACCTGTATTCGAAAAAGGCTTTAGTGTGCTGTGTAGATCACTTCTAGTTTGAGGGATTTCCATATGTCTTGTGACATCAACCTTTTGATCTGCATTTGGTTTGGATGCATTACCGCCATCAGATTCATTTGTATCTAGTACTATTCCAGAGGAGGATTTCACATCTATATCATGGGATTTGTTCTCATTGTTTGAGTCACCTTTCTCAACACAGATTAGTTCATTTGTTACATTGTTGCATTTCATTATCAGTTGTGATTCTGTCGTTTCATTTTTTGTCTGGATCGCATCTGGTGACTTGCATATCAATTCCTCCTGTTTGTTAATAGACTTTATTATTTTAGAAATATCTGTATCAAGTGCATCTTCTTTTGAATTTGTTTCTAAACCATCATTAGATACATGTGTCTCTCTTTCAGCAGGAGGAGTGTATTGTTTATCGAGTAATCGATTTTCATCACATTTGTCGTTATCTGCTTTTAAAATTGTGTTATCAGGACTTTCTACAGTTGCATTTATGCAGTTTTCACTGTGCACAGGCTTCTGTAAAGATTCGGTAGGGCTTTGACTGTCCTTTGTATAATCTGTATTGTCTTGCGTGTCATCTATAGGTATTCGCATCCATTTTCCTTGATTATTTACCCATTTCATTAATTTTCTCTGAGGAGCTGGTGATCTCGACAGATTCTTGGCTCGTGTTCTTTGTGCAGAAGCTTTTGTTTTAGTCATGAAAGACTTACATATATCGGACACCTTTTTATTAATAGGCTCTAACGTATCCTTGTTGTCACTGGCATCTGGAAGCTCTGGTGGATTCATAAATGAAGCCATTGGAGAAATTTGTTTTCTATCTATCCGAAAGCTTTTACTTTTCTTTATAGCGGGTTTCGCTGTTGTTTCATTACCAATGCTCGTTTCACTCCCCGTTTCATCCTCCTCTTTGTTTTCGAGTGAACAGGTTTCGATGGTGGCACGCCTTCCACTTCGTTTACTAATGAACAAACTTTTCCTACTTCTGCTTTCGTCATCATCTGCAAGTTTCTGTCTCTCCAGTTCAAGTGCGTGGCGCACGGATATATTTGACTCCTCACATATATCTGCCTGCATACTGATCTCTGCACTGTATTGTTGAGATTCTTGTAACTGATCAACAGGAGTACTGGCCTTTAGATCATTTAAGACCGCTTCTTCATTGTCCTGACAGTTTCCTATATCGGTTTGCCCATTATCTATGTTTGATTTAGTTGTCAAGATATTTATTTCACAAGTTACTTCTGACTCCTCAAGAATCACATTGTCTTCTTTGACACCCCCTCCTGCTAAATCTAATTGTTGTTCTTGGTTCTGGGACTGGTTTTCTTCCAATGCACATGTACTGACCTTTGTATCAACACTATTTACGGTTTGTACACCAGGTATTAAGTGTTCCTTAGAATCCCTTGTAGAAATACCGTTGTTTGCATCGATACCTACTTCTGTGCAGTCTACTCCAAACGAAAACGTGAAAGAAACATTTGGTGATATCTGTTTTTCCTGTTTCGATTCGTTTTCATTTTCTTCTAATGGACCAGTTTCCTTTAACGCATTATGTTCGATTTCCGTTTCATCGATTGTGGTGTCATCTGCATCAATAAACTCAATATCGTCAAAATCAACATCCTTCCTTTGTATATTTTCTTCTAATTCAACCGTTAATTGAACATCATTAATTGTATCATTTTTCGTCGCATATTCACCGTCAATTGTGGCGTCTTTTTGACATATCGCATTGTCATCATTATTTTCCCCGGGTTTATTACTTTCATTATCACTTGTTTTAAATTTCCGAGTTTCATCTAATTCTATTGCACTGGTCGTCAAAATAATTTCATTTTTCCTGTCTGTAAACGTGCATTCAGCCGTATCTACCTTATCTCTACCGCTGCTCACTTCTTTCGTTACGTAATCGTCATAGCCAGAGTTCAAAGGCGTTCCTGAGTTTGTACTCCGGTCTAAATTAAATTCATTCAAATTTAAATTCGTGCTAACTTGCTGTGATAGCTCTTTAGTTCCAGACGCTAGCTTATTATTGAAGGTCATGTTATCAGATACGGTGCAGGAATATATAGAATGTTCGGAATGCGAGCCAGAACTTTTCTCAATGGATTCATTGTCGTGTGCCTTGTCTCCTTGCTTTGAATTTATCAATTTTATTTCAGATATATGCTCGTTCACACAATCACTGGTAATACTCACTTTTTGTTGTCCTATCTGCCGTCTTCGGCGTCGTTGTGTCCGTTTAATGACCGCTGTTTCAATTTTGGAGTCAACAGCGGTTGTTGGTATATGAGTTTCACTCTTCCCAATACCCGAGGAGCCTGGCTGTGTGATGGTTGCACCATGCAATATCGTCGCACTACCATGATCTTGTCCATAGTGGTCAGCGTCTTTAGATTTAGTATTTGAACAAGCTCTCGTCTCAGTTCTGACACCTTTGACATCAATATCCTTAAGAGTACCTCCATTTCCTGTTTCAAAAATAGAACTTCCGATAACTTTTTGGTCCGCGCCATATCTCATATCTTTATATCTTAAAGAGTTTGTTTTTATCTTTGACAGATATGTTTCAGTAGATTCCGAAGTGGGTGATGGACTTTGATAACTTTTATCATGTAAAACACGTTTTGTTATACATACAGCCGCGTGCGCTTGGCCATCTGGTAAAGTGTATTGCGAATTCCTATCATTATTTGTCATACCTAATCGTTTTGCCTCCATATCACCATTGTAGTCATTTATATCTACTATATTCTCGGAAAATTCTTCCCAGCCCGACAAATCATCCATAGAGCCAGCAATACTTGTCGAGCTATCATCAACACTTGATGAAGTTTGTGACAAAGTTTCTTCATTTTTAAACTCATTCGAGTGACGAAAATTTGTAGACGTTAGATAATCGTCATCTAAACTTTCAACTGCATCCACAAAGCTTTCTGTTGAAGTACTCGCTCCGCATGAAATATTCAAATCTTTACTATTTGCAACAGAATTTTTGTCACACACTGTATTTATTTTGTCTGTAAATGGCGAAATCAAACGGTCCTCTGCATCTATAAAAGCTTCGCTTGTATCACTCAAGATTTCATCTAAAGATGAAGTATTTTCATTTATACTATTATCTGGTTGCTTGTTTTCACAAAATTCAAGATCCTTTACTTTTTCTGGAAACTTGAAATCTCTAGTCGTATTCAAATCTGAACTATTACTTATTCTTGCAACTGATGTGTCACTTATATCGTTATAAGAAATACTTACATTTGTCACAGTACCTTTTTCCGGCGGGCTCTGTAACTCTGAAATACAACCTGGCTCGGAAGACTTTCGTACACATAATTCTTCACATAAATTATCCTTAATTTGAGTCTGAATTTCGTTTTTATTTCCAGTATAAGCAGTACCAGATAAACTGTTTTCACTTTTTTCCGGCAAATTAAAGTTCGAAATTGACTCCTCGTTATGTAGCGTTAATATTCCGTTTACATCCCCCTCTGTTTGGCATGTGTCTTTTTTAATTGAATTTTCCTGTAGAAATCCGTTTTCTACATTTTGATGATGGCGATAATCCTTATCTGACCCGTGTTCCGGATTAGCGCTGGATAAGCCGTTATCTTCGCTGAAAACATCTTCATCATGTGATAATTTGGTTCCTATTTCAATGCCCTCTTTGTTAGAAAGGCCAAAACAATTATCCTGTTCTGAACTATAATGTCCACTGAGAAGTCCAGTATGCAATTCGAAAAGTTTTGCTCCGCCTGTAGCACACGATTTTGGTTCTGTTTCAAAGCCTTGTCCCTGAATACCTTTTGAATTTACTTTTGTTTTCAATTGCTCACTTTCCAATGAAGAAGAATCACAATGTGAGGGTGTTTCTAAATTTAAATTATTTAATTTAATTTCACAATTGATATCCTCGTCACGAATAGCTGCCAAATTTCTAAAATTATTTTCTTCCTGTGCGCTGGCGATACCGGTATCAAGTTCATCTTTGCAAGAATAAAATTTCTTATGGCCCGTAGAATTTTTGTGCTCGTATCTCAACATTAGATCTTTCGGTTCGCTGGATTTTTCTGAAAACACTAGATTACAGCTACTTTTCTGTGTAGTAATTTTAACTGCCGATAACTCACCGGATGGCTTATCTTCAAAACCATCTTGATATGAGCAAGGATTAAGAGTTTTAAGTGTTTTGCTGTCGGTCAATTCAGCGGAAAGTTCCGAACTTAACTCAGTGCTTACCGTCGCCACGCGCGTATTGTCACGTGACATGGTCCCACGGGAGTCAATATCTTCGCAATCATCAAAGAGCGAAGATAAGTCGCTTAAATCCTGATATTCAGTAGATTTACCCCAATTGATATGGGTGCTTATCTGTTCTTTATTTCCATCACACGGTATGGAACCGGTGCATAATTTATTTCCCGTATTTTTCAATGATCCATGCTCTGCGGAATTTACCTGATTTAAATCATCCCGTGAGTGCAACTTTTTTGAATAACTGTTTGAAATGTTTTCTGAAGTCTGCGATAAGTCAGTACAATATAAGCATTCAGAAGATACGTTGATAGCATCTCTGTCTGAATGTTTATAACTTTGAAATAAACAGGCGCTATCATTTAATTTCATATTTAAGGAACAGGTATTCAAATTGGCATTTTGCGTCACGTTTGAACGTTTTATATCTTCATGGTTTATTTCTTTTTCATTGCTCAATTCGCTGCACTTTTTATTTTTTGATTTCAAATTCGGATACATTTCACATATGCACTCAGATAATTTTGGAACACTGCAAAAAGAGCTATTGTTCGAATGTTTAAACTCATTACAATGTTTTTGTGTCAAATTATCCGTGTCAGAAATAGATATATTTCTCCCAATGTTTCTGGAAATATTACCTGTATTAAAAAGATTTTCTTTGTCCTGCGACGTAAGGTTTTGTCCGGGATCAGACGTACTAATTTCACTTGTAGTCATAATTAGTCCATCTGTAATTGTCTGTTGTGAAAATAAACTCCCGGAATCATTACCCAAATCAAAACAGTCGGCTTGTTTTTCTTGGACATCTAAAACAGAAGGTTTACCAGTCGTATAAATTTTGAGCTCCACTTCTGACAGAAATCCATCTGGGTTGAATCTTAATAATTGATTTTGTTCGAAATTTTCTGTCGGCAATGTGCCATTAATATCTTCTTCCGCACAATTTGAAACAATTTCAATACTTTTTTCATTATTCAATGGACACTGTTTACATTCACGAGATTCTGAATATCTGATGAGCTCTAATCCAGTGTGGTCTAATTCCCTTGAATTTTGACTTATATTTGTACATTTATATGAAGCGTGAAGCGACAGGTCATGTTCTGTGTTAATTTGTTTAGCATCCATTGTTCGCAAATCTCGTTCAGGTGAACTGTTTTCATCGTTATGATAATTGATGTTTTCGACATTTTCAAAAACGCATGTTAACTGATTTGGCAGGCTTGTTTCATCCACCAAATAATCTCTTGGACAAGACTCATTCTGCAACAGTGTCGATATGCACGATTCCTCTCCGTTGTCATTATAGAAATATTTGTCACTTTTGATTGATGGTTTTACGCTGTCGTGTGTAGATGTCTTAACATTGCCATCACTTTCTACAGTATTGAATGAATCTTTTAACGTGACATATGTTAATTCCTGCTCTGTATTTACTTGATGTCCTAAAATTTCAGTTTCCTTAATTTGTTCAAAATTAAAATCACATACTGTACCACATTTAATGTCATGACTGCACATTTCGTTTGCATCATTCTCTATATTATTACCTTCCCGAACTGAATCCATATTATCACGAGACAAATTATCATTACGTTTGAATCTTCCAGAACTATTTTCTGGCTCGGAAGTTCCTTTGTTTATTTCACAGTTCTTTAGCACCTGTATTTGTGATATATTTTGCGAAGGTATCCAATCACATAAGTCTGAATTTTGCCAATCAGATAAAATTTGTTCAGCAGCTAATGAACCTTTATTACATTCAAAGTCATTAACCATCTTTTCCGATTTATTTGTTCTGAAAACTGATTTGTCAGTGTTTGAACTTGCATCATCATAATCTTGGCCCATTTCAAGATTTGTCGTGACCTGATCCATTGTAGCACTTTTACATCCGACACCCAAGTTCCCGACAATGTCTCTATCAGAAATAAGTACTAAACCATTCTTGTTGCTACACAACGCAGTATTACGTTTCCCACAACTCGATAGTGACGTAATCTTTTTATCTTGTCTTTTATTTTCAATCTGAGAGCTTACGGCACCTGTGACTGGGACGGCATCGGTGCATTTGGCGTTATCTCTCTGAGAATCACTGAAGTTTGCGTGCTTGAAAGCACACCCGCCGATGATTGGCATTTTGTTTGAACTGTTTACATCACATGTGTCTATTTCAAAAGTTGAATTTTCTGTTTGCTTATCATCCTGACAACTAAAACTCTGAGAAATATGCACATCGGAAGTTCCATTCGTTTGTTTCAAGTTTATTATTTTATCATTTTCTACTTCGCTATATTTTTCTTCATACTTGCAATAAGCATTATCCGCAGACATGTCTTTATTACAGAGTATACATTTATTTTCAATACTGACCAATTTTCCATTTTTCACATTTTTAAATATACTGGCACTGTCTGAATTATCTCTACATAAACTGCAAATGGAGATAATTTGTGTTTCCGGCACATCTGACAACGATGTATCAATTTGCATTTCACATTCCTTGCAAGGTTGTAAACTAATATTTTCCATTCCGTATATATCACTTTCATTTTCTGATGGAGTAAGATCCTTATTATTTAAAGTGTTTGTTGAGCATTGTCTCTCTGAACACAGAACTATTTCACCGTCATAGTTTGAAGTTTCATTTTGTAAACTAGTTATTTCTGTATATGTTTCACAATTTACTCGCTCTATCTCAATTTCTCGCACATCTGATAAGCAATTACTGCTGACCTTAGTGTTAGGGTCATGAGTAGTTGTTTCGCGGTCAATGGAATTAATGTCTATGCACAGAGCATTTGAAGGAAATTTATGTTTTCCCGATATAAGAGCAATGCATCCTATATTGTCATTTTTTCCACTGTGCTCGTTCTCTTCAGAATACATTCTATCTTTTATTTCTGAAGAACACATAGAATTTTCCAACAAATGATTGACATTTGTATGGTAATCACTTCTGTCCAAATTAAAATCAATAGAATTACTTTTTTCATCGTCAGTAATTTCGGATGTTATGCGGTCCGTTCTATGCATGTTACTAATTTCGTTTTTGCCAGTATTCAGAAGATCTGATCCACAAATATCAACAAGCTCATTTTCGTCCTTAATTAGACAAGTGTCTACACCAATTAACTCATCGGCAATGTATACACCTTGTGTTTCCAACTCAAAATTTGCAATACTTAATGTTAAATTCCCTGGTAATTGACTGTTTTGTTTACATGTTTCTTCTTTTTCTGATTTATTACAAGGCTTTGTTGAAATACCGTCTCTTTTAATGACAGACAGTGATGCTGTTTTTCTTGATTTATTATCGGAAACCAGTGTTTTATTGACTTTCTTTTGAAAACTTCTATCCCCTCTTTGTAAGCGGCTTCTATTTTCAGAAGATGTCTGTAAGCTGTTAGATTTTTTATTTTTCACTAAAGTATGTATTTTGCCAGCTTTTATCCGTGAGTCAGGCTTAATTGATAATTTTGTCGATTTCTCTATCAGTTTATCATTCTCGGCTGGAGATAGCACTTGAGTTTTGTTACCGCAAATATTATGACTGCCTAATAATTCCGAGTGCTTATTTCCTTGCCTAGTGTTTCCAGCAAAATTCGATACTGTAGTAAAAGAGCTGCAACTCGCCGTAACTTGAAGCTGTGAGTTTGATTTAGTTACAGAACTTAGTGCTGATGCGCTTTTAGACTCTCTTGCTTTGCTTTTTGTGCTTGTCTGTTCAATTGTAGCTCTCCCCTTTTCAGAAATGAGAATGCCATTCGTTTTACCTTGAAGTCGGTGTACTTGATTGGATGAAATATGATGCTTTGGTTTCTGTTTATCGTCTGTCTCGGTGTTATCCAAATTCTGTGACTTGTTATCATTGCGTTTCGGACTAAAGGCAGTTTTCGTTTTCATATAAAACATTTGTGTGGTTTCGTTTGAATCTGATTGTTCGTCTGTCTTAGCCTCCGTACTATTTCTTTTTCTGTCAGATACTGTTGACGTCAAGCGAGAGGTCGAATCAGTTGTTCCCTCTGGTTTACGAGATTCTAAATGACGGGATACTTTGTCGCCGCTGCAGTTTCTTGTTAGTACTGGTATTTCTTTTGGAATTTTAGATCGCAATTTTATTTGGTCAGATTGTGAATTTTGCTTAGAGGCTGCTTTATGTTTCAGGAAAGCATTGTTGCAGCTGTTTCTACCTGGAGGCAAGGTGGAGGCATCTGGTGTCGATGACCTCGATCGAGATTTTCTGTCACTTTTCAAGTCGCCTTTTGAATCTTGTCGTCTTAATGTCGCTGGTTTTGAGACTAATTTTAAACTAAGGTCGGATGAATTACACGAGGTTGCAGACGCGACAGGCCGTGTACCTAAAACAGAATGTCTTGTCTCTTTCAGCTCCAATTGGGAGTTTGGTTGTTTTAAACGATTTGTTGTTGACGTTTTGGTATTATGAAAGCTTCTGGATGAAGATGGGATGGATTTCAATCGCGAGGGCTTGTTTCCGTTCAAACTTTTATCCCTTGGTGAAATAGTTTGCTTTAAGCTCGACATTGTTTGCCTTGATGAAGATTTAATACTACTATCGCTTACACTGCTACCGGAAGAAGTCGATACTGCCCCTGGAGTGGTAGAACGCGACCGCGAGTTCGAATCTGTACAGGCCGTCTGTTCCGTTTGCGAGACATTTTGTTTAAAACTCTGTTTCGAAGAAGATTTACTGCCACCATTACAAAAGTTGTTACTAGAAGTAGTAGACGACGACCTTGAAATGGTAAAGTTCGAGTCTATTTCCTTCTGTGATACATCCTGTTTTAAACTGCATTTTGTTTGTTTTGAATTACCTTTACTATATGTGTTCTTACCGGAAACGGTTGCTGGGGCATCTGGTGTGCAAGATCGCGATTTAGAAACTCTCTTTAATGCGACAGTCTTATCAGTCATTGCTTGATCGCAGGCACTTGTTTGAATCTGGGGACCACTAGATGATGTGGATGGCGCCCCTGGTGTAGAGATAGGCCCTAAAATTTTCAATGATAGAATTACATTAAATAAAGTCTAGAAATTAATTTCTAAGTCCTTGAAATAACCAAAAATGATTTCACAAATGTGAAGTTTATGATAGTTTTGTTAATATCAATAACAGAAGTTTTAATTTTTAATTTAAAGTTGTGATCCATAAAGAATGACAACTCTTGCCTTGGGCTAGTACTTATAAGTAGAGATCTATTAGTTTACTTCCCTTGCAATTACACAATTGAGTGGAAAATGAAAACTGTTTAAGACACAATATCATACTTTTTTGCACAACAAAATCATTAAGGATTTATTCATTTGTGTTTGATTTACCCCTCAAGACATGGTTCCTATGATTCTGTCAACTTACATATGGTAAAAAATTAACTTTTAACAAGCCAATAATAAAACGAAGTACCAGTAGGTAAATAATAGTGCAGATAATACAGTTTTGCTAGTATCAAAATGTCACAATAGATCCACTTTTGTAATACAGAACACCTGGTAGGATTAGTAAAGGTGCAATTATACTGATCTCTATTTCCTATGCCTACCTGGTGTGGTGGATCGCGATCGGGAGTCCGAGTCCCTTCTCACTGTCTGGTTCCCTCTTGAGTGTTCCTTAAGAGCTTGTGTTGTTTTCTGTGCGCCAGATTTATTGTTATAAGAGACAGCTACGGACAATTCTGATGTGTTAGACCGCAGTCGTGAGTTTGAATCTTTTTTTAATGGCTTATCTCTTTGTGCGTTTCGTGACTTCAAGTCCTGTTTTCTGTCTGTATTTCTATCAGCTAACAAAGATGTAGTCCCAGGAGCAGTGGACTGGGATCGTGGACTTATGTTTCTGTTAGCTGACTGGCTCTTTTCCGATTTTTGTGTCCCTGATGTCTGAGATCGCAATTTCGGGTTAGAAATACTTTTCATATCAGGTTTTTCCTTTGAATCTAATTGTTCAAAATGCGATGATTTAGATTTTAAAGTACTTTCAGTACTATTTGTGTTATCAGACGTAACAGAGGATATACTTTCTTTCATATTTTCACCATTCTGTGAATTTTGCTGATTTAAGCCACGCGCTTTTTTGTGTTCAGATTCCGAACTTCGGCAGTGGCTGCTATCAGAAGAGGACACGGAAGAGACCCCTGGTGTCGTGGACCGCGACCTCGAGCCGGTCGTTTTGTCTTGTGAGATTTGTCGCTTTGAATTTAGTGGCTTTAAATCACATGGAGTCAATGATCGCGCACGTGTGTTCGGACCTGATGCAGTTGCACATTCTTGTTGTGCGTTTACTTGTTTTAATCTCAATGTTTTAGGCTTTGAAATAGAACCGGCACTGTTATCGATTCCTGCGCGTTTTCGCGTTACGGACATTGATGTAGATACTCCCTTTACTTTATTTGCAGATGCCGAAGAAGACTTTGGTATGAGAGACTGTGACGTCATTTTTCTGCCTTCTTTGATCGGAACTTTTGCTTTTTGTATATTTTCGCTTTTAATGTCATTTGGACAGCTAGTGTTCTGTACCTCAATTACTGACTTTGAAATTCTTTCGACTGGTCGCGATGAATGTACAGGTATGTCTGAATCCCGATTAGAATTATGTGCTTCGATTTCTTCTTCGTCAGTCATCTTGCATTCATAAGACGTATTTTGGTTATATTCAGGAGTCAGTATCGTGTCCTCTGTGCTTGATGAATCTGATTTGATAGCATCTGTTTCAGCAGGTCTATTGCTTTTATCACATGGAGCGGTTGTTGAGACAGAATTCCGTGTAGTCTGTATAGCGTTAACACTTGATCTTAATCCAGATGGCCAGTCTTTTTTAGAATTGTCATTTTTTGATTCAGTTCTACTAAAATCTGATTTAGATTTGTGTCCTTGATTAACAATGGATTTAGAATGATATTCTTGAGCCAATGACCGCTGTTTCGATTTAGAAATCCGTGCTTTGTCTGCATTCATTTTAATGTCTTTATTTGCAGCACTTGATGTCATTCTTTGGTAACTGGGAATGCTTTCAGGATGAGACGATTTTGTATTTTTTCTTTCAGTGTTTGTATTTTGCACTGAAAATTTCCCATTTGTTGGTATGGTAGTTGGTTTGATGCATGCATTGATACTGGATATACATTTGTCTGGTGTTTTACGTGTAAGCTTTACAGCATCCTCGTTATGATCTGCATCACTTTCTGTCTTGCAAACTGGGCGTATTTGCCCAGAAGTGTTCGAACTGCAAATAGTATCTTTATTTGCATCTGGCAGTTCAAAATCTAATTGTTTTAAATCACAGCTGTCTAAGATCACAGATTGTGGTTTCGGAATGAAACTTCTAGACTTTACAGAAATCACAGTTTTTATTTTACTGTCTTTGTTTAAAGTTCTGTTCTTTGTAAGAGATTCTGTTTTTGATAAACATTGCGTCGATATTGGTTTTGATTTTGTAACTACACTTACCGGCGGCGATAGTTCCCCTGTTTTTTCTGTAGAGTTATTCTGATTGTTTTGCTGTTCAGCCATTTCTGTATGTCCACCGTTACATGTTTTATGTGCCAAAGAAGTTAAATCACTTTTTGCATTACTCTGACTTGTGTCACGACTTTGTGCCTTTGCAATTTCACTTGACCTTACACTATTAGTTTGAGAACTTTTTATAATTCCGGTAACTTCAACTTCACTGTGTGATATATTTTCTGTTATTCTTTCATCTTCCTTAATAATATTTTCATCAGTCACAGTATCATGCGAATTTACTGAAACTGTCAATTCGCAACTTTTCAGAGTTGCATTATCATTTAGCACGTGTTTCTCGAGTTTGCCCTCCTCTGCTTTTACGTTTGTTGATTTACTTCTCTTTTCGTTTAAAACGTTCTTTCTGCGGTTATTTTCACTACTGTAAGATGGCTTTTTAGATCGGGCTGCAACTTTATCAATTTTTCCGAGTTTATTGCTAGATGTACTAGTATCGTTGTCATTTGATTTTTCTTTTGACGCCAAATTTCGTTTAATGGCGATTCTTGTTTTGGAGCTTACATAATTTGTCCCCATTGTAGACTTATTCCTTTCATGTAACACTACCTTTGACAATGGTCCACCTATGACGGAATCTTTTAACACAGATGACATTCTATTAATTAATCCAATTTATTGACCCAATACAGGTCTAAATATACTGGCATCTGTGATTCCAATCTAAAACACTCCCAACAATAGGAATGACTTGCCGATAACATCATTTGGCACAGTATCCTATGTAATGCAATCTGCAAAACTTGCATAGATGATTTACATATCGTAATCTTCCACCGATACACAATCATTGATTATAAAATATAGCGTTGTAAACCGTATTAAGATGCAGTTCATCATCAGATAATTTGAATATCTTTACAGCAACAAGTCGCCCAAAAATAAATTATACCGTGCAACAAGAAAATAGTCTCCTGTTCATCATCGATTTAACTGCTTGGAAATAAAGATATGATGAGTTATATCCACAGTTTCTATTGAGCTTAAATATATATGGTAAAACTAAATAGTGTCTCTCCCTAAAAACTCTGGAATAATCATTTACAAACTTTGTACTGCTCGTAATGATAAAGAGTTACTTTCACTTTCACTCCCCGCAGAGTTTGAAATTCAAATTCCAGGTAAGTTGAACCAATGACTGTAAAGAATACAGTTGTTAGGAAAACTCGTTCAGGTGCGCCCGTTTTATTTATCTGTCTGTGTAGATCAAACTAATGATAGCACATGTTCAGTTTGCTCCGAGTCAATTTTTTGTATTTCACTTTCGGCGCTGATTGAATCATGAAAAGCAATTTGTCAGAGGTAAAACTCATGAAAACTAATTTGTCAGAACATTCTGTATGCTAATTATGTTTATATAATTATGTTCTTGAATCTGTTTTCCCAATCTTCATAAAATTTGCCTCCCGTTCTCTTAATTAACTCGGAGCATATTTCAGGCGTAAATCACAGCGTCTTCTTGACTCAGATTGCAAATCTTATTACTGCACTTATAAAATGCACAAATAAATGTTCACTTCAAATTTTCGTCATATCATCTTGACTGGCAGTGTTTATTTGTGAACCCGTACACTGAATGTCCAGTAATCCACATTTATTATGTTTTTCATGATTTAATGAAATAATAACTTCAATATTTCTTATTCCTTTTAATCGGTGGAAGTAGTACAAATGTATGTATGAAGCTGCTAACGATAACGCCCAATACTTATCCAACTGTTCAATATTTTGTTATGTTTTGTAACCTCTTCCATCAATCAAATTAACGTTCCTTGATAGTTCGAACCTCTCTATATAATCCGTATCAGATCGTCCCACACCGGCGGTAAGAACTAACGCTTATCAGGTATATATCTCTACTCTTGCTTTTCCTTATAACATTCCTGGTCTATATAACAACAGGGTTTGCTCACTGTTCTTTCATTCGATGCGTACTTCTACTACAGTGTAAGTTATTAAATGAGATATCGGTTATTATTGTGCACTGAACAAGCACTAATAATGAAGAATCATACCGTAAAATGTCACTCTCAGATAAATTACACACTAGACAGGTGCCTGTGGTTATATTTACAATATTATTCCGTGAATAATGCTTAAAACATATTCATTGTATTACTGTACTGTATTATGAATAAATTCAGATATTTATAATCGATATCGATCTCTGATTTCGATTAACATACATTATACAACTGATAAATTTGTTTTACTAGTCCGCGACAGCCGTTTCAGCATCTCAGTAGTTTACAAGCCAGTCCTGCCGTTTCCAGACAGTAAAGTCTCTGGCACAAATTTTCTGTCTTTTTTCAAAATAAATAGCACACGTACTCATAAGCAAATACAACTGCGCTTGGAGATGGGATTCTTGTAGAAATATGTAGAAACATGCATTCCTCCCACTCTGATAGATAAAGTAACGGTCAAAAGCCTATTTCTTCTGGCATTCCGTAAAATCCAAGATGAGCTAGCGTTTATTTTTGTTGCATTACAATAACATTCTGTTTGCTTACAAATAATTATTCAGAGCTGAACGATCCCATTTAGAATACTCCATTTTATCACCGAATCCGCACAATACCATTCAAGCTGATATTCAATTCCGTGGTGGTTTTAATCAAAATTTATATACTTCGATTTTCTTTATTGCCCTAATATTACGCAATTTCTTCGCGTTATCTTCCTAAAACTAGCTTTTCTTTCTCGTGTGGGTTATTTATATGCACGTCTCAATGTATTGTGCTGTTTAAATATTTGTATTTCATATGACAGTTATTTGATACTTAGATTTTTTTGTATTTCATATGGAGAGTTTCAAGCTTATAGTGTTTTATGAGCAATTTATCTTTTAAAAGGCCTACGCAGTTTATTTAAAGCTATACAAGTAAATTTCGTAAATAAACAATATTCGTTCAAAATAAATTCGCATCACACTTTACGCAACAATCCTTCTAAGTAACTTCCTTTCTAACTTTATATCTTGTAGTTTCAGCTTGAATTTCATCACATTTCGGGTATGGTTGTTTGACTTGGCAGATGTTAAATCCACTGTAGATTAACCCTAGTCTTTGGTCGTGACTTCAGGATTATCTCCACCTGAAACAGAAGCTACTGTTATTATATATACATTTGTGAGTAACTAAAACACACCTGTTCACATAACAAGACCATTTATAAATCAGCTTGCACTTTAATTGTTTTAAAATTGCTTCCGTGGCTAAAGTTAATCTGTTTTTGAATAACAACTTCATTTAGACATGTTTTGATATAGGCTAGACAAGGTAATAACTTTGAATGTTGATGTTTCGAATCCTCGATGACTTTAGGCATGTTATTCTAGAAGGCCAACTATCTTAGATAAAAACTCACAAAAAAATGCAAACTAGTTTTTAAAAATATTGAGGCATTTTAAAACGCAATATGACAGGACAATGTGATTTCAATATGCATCAAAGTGTTGGTTCACGATCAATCTATTTAATACCATTTGCTATTTTACTGTCGTCTTATTTAAATTCGGACAAATAATGTACAAATTTTCTTTATGGAAATATAAGGAGCTAAAACTCATACCTATTAGAATAGCATTTTTCTATCGTAAATTCTGTAGCCATTTTGTCGATCCATGTAGTTTTCTGAAAACAAAAGTAACATAAAATGTATTTGAAAGAAATCCGAAAGATTCAAGATAATTATTTAAAATAATATTTAATATTTAAAAAACATTTGTCGATCCATGTAGTTTTCTGAAAACAAAAACAACATAAAATGTATTTGAAAGAAATCCGAAAGATTCGAGATAATTATTTAGTATTTAAAAAGCATTTGCTTTGTTTTGACCCCACCCCCACCCGTATTGTTCGCTTAATGCTGAAAAACTTGCTTATTTCAGAGGGACTCGCTGGAAACATCAGCTGTCACGTTGATTTCATCTCAACCCTGGGTCGTGGGTTCGAGCCCCACTAGGGTCACGACCACACCCTCTGATAAGAGACGCATGTACTGGGTTTTCCAGGAAGCGGACTAAGAGTGTAAACTTGATGCTTTCATCACAATCGAGCTAAAATAAATTAGTATAAACTAAATAAATGAAATTGATACATCCGTAAACGACGTACATTATACTTTAGGTAGAAGTATTTTGATATTGATTAAATTTTCTGTAACCTTATCACTTATTCAAACGAAAACATAAACTTAGACTTTTACGTCGTTTTCATGTGATACCAGCTTTGTTAAATGTTTGTTTGAGAAATAAGAAATTAGACATGTATTTATAGCATAAAAAGTTCACAACACGGCCGTTTAATACACTTTTTTTCCTCAAATGGTTAAGTGTTCCAAGTGGAAAGTGTCTTACTTTTAAGAATGTTGACTGCAATCAAACATTGAAAGAATTTTAAGATGGTTTTAATAGCTACTTTAAACATCAGCTCTAACAACATATCTGTCCATCTGTTACACGAATATGACAAAAACCATAAATATAAAGATATGACTAATGGCTGTTTGTTGAGTTTTATATGAATGTTTCAGTTAACATTTCATTCACAATGGGAAGAAACATTAAATTATAAGTTTTCCTTGTTTCAACCTGTTTCACTAACCTACCGCACGAGTTAATTAGAAATAAAGTAATATTATTTTTATTAAGACAGCTTTAGAAAGAGTAAAGTTTTCAGTTCATTTACATGATTCATAACGTACAAGATGTTGCAATGTTTTATTTAAAAGTTTCAAAATCAGAAGTAGATACAAGTGCACTTCAGTTTTTTAAGAGACAATAATTCGCACCATTATGAAACAGTCACGTTAGTCATAGTTCGACATGAAATTCACATACTGCATGCATTTTCAAAAATCAGTGCCATTGGATTTGTATAGTGTAGATCTATTCTAATAGTACCCGATCGTTACATTTCAATTTCTGCACCACAATACAAGTCTGAGCAGCTGTAGTACATTCTGATGTATGAAACTTTTTTTTTTAATCCCTTTTCTGACCTTTTCTTTCACTGTGATTAAAAACAGGGAAGTCAGTTATTCTTCTCATTCCGACATTTACATAAACTTCCATACCATTTATAATTGGACATCAAACAGACAGGCATACATACGTACAGGTAGAAATCCTTTACTGACTCAAGATTTATAATATGCAGACTGCTCAGGATATGAAAATGCGTTCAAGTGCAGTCACAGAACGGACAGAAAAAAACTGATGATAAAATATGCATGTTATATGAAGCATTTACATGTAATATGTACAAGGGGAAAACTATGCAAACTTTCAAAGTTTATTTGGATTTTAAAGCCCACGAGGGCATCTGACATACAAGGCAATAAAAACAACAACATCCAGAACAATCAAACCATTATTTCTCCATACTCGGCCAATTACACGTGTATGTTTTCAATATGTTACAAAACAGGAACTTTTTACAAATGATATTAAGTAGACTACATGTAACACTTACTGATTTTACTTCCCTGCAGATCATCTATTATGTCTACAATATCCCTGTTAATAATATATAGACACAGTCATTTAATGACAAACACGTCACAGTTTCACATAAGGTAAATTCCAACAAGAGTTATGAAAGAAATGAAAGATCTGTTTTAATTCGTGTGTTGATTAACAAATACTGTTTCATATACAACACAAATCACAAATACATTTTAACTGGTTTACCTAACGCAAAAATAAACTGTATCGCAAATCCAATTCGTTGATTAACACATGAAAAACTCCCTTCACAAGGCTGATAATGTTTCTTGTCCCCACCATTACAAAACACTTTTTAATTCTATATTGTAATCTGTATTAAAAGCTACTGTTCAATCTAATTCTAGATTTCAACTTAAAATCCAATCCGATATTTATCATGCAAAAAACACTCATCGTTTATGGCTTTCACAAAGCAAATCTTTATCTTGCCGAATATAAAACAAATACTGTTGCATGCCTGAGAGAAACGATCTCAGTATAAAACAAATACTTGTTCAATGTATGTTAGATCTCCGTTTCTATCATACATCCAGCCTCATCATGATTGTAATGATAAACTTTCCCCTAGAACAACATCACGCTTCATTATTGAGTTACTCACATAATTTGTTCCTACTTGATTAGCCAGATAATTGACAAGAATTAGTACAATAGCTTGCTATGTATTCAGACTGTGATGAATTCACGATGTTAGAAACTTATACCTTGCAACCACCTGATGGGTCTGGGAAAAGGGATAAAAAAAAACAGTCATGTTTATTTATGACCAGATTAAAACCCCGATGCTAGGGGATGAGTGGAATGCTATTGAATTCATAACCTCAGTCAAACCATGTCTGCCAATATCTTGCTTGATTGCGTACCATGGGTCTTTTTTATCTTATTAAAGCCGATTGTAAAAAGAATTTCAATCTATATACCTTTGTTTATATCTTTCACCATTATTTTAAAGCGTTGCAACAGTTGTAAAATTACACCACTGGTCATTTTCACAGTATCCACATTTTATGGATTTTTGAGGATAAAAACCAGTCGCCTAAGAGTCGCTTTAAAACCTTGATGACTTTTTGTTTTCTAATGTTACGCTCAAAAGATTAAATTTCTCAATGAAAACACGGATATGATATTACATTACTGCAGTCAATATTTGTTGTTGTTGATTTTTGTTTTGTTTTGTTTTGTATTTATTTTTTGCCTAAAACTAAAGAAAGGTATGGTAGTATGCACGTGTAACGCTAAAGTTTTTCACATTCAGTTCAAGTATTATAGCCCGCCAGCTTAGCTCAATTAGGGAAAGCACAGATCTACGGATCACGGGGTGGTGAGGTCGATCCCTGGGCGAGGCGTATGTTCTCCGTGAAGATTTGATAAAAGACATTGTGTCTGAAATCATTCGTCCTCCACCTCTGATTCATGTGGGGAAGTTGGCAGTTACTTGCGGAGAACAGGTTTGTACTGGTACAAAATCCAGGAACACTGGTTAGGTTAACTGCCCGCCGTTACATAACTGAAATACTGTTGAAAAACGGCGTTAAACCCAAAACAATCAAATAAACAAATCAAATATGATTTTTCCTCATAGGCTTTGTAACCATAATTAACTCTATGTTATGAACCACAATCAAAATATATGCATTCATACAATATAATTTCTGTTTCGGAATTGAAAAAGAAAAGTTTAATTTCATATATATATTCATGAACATGCGTTTAATTGTTGTCAAACATGGTGTCCGTAATATATGAGTAACAAAAGATGACTTTATATGTATACTGTTGAGTTGTACTGCATTTATACAAAGGTTTATGAACTCTTAAAAAGAGAAACATGGCGCTGCATGCTGATAAAACTTGCGAAACCATACAGAAAAAAGCAATTAACCATGTTGTTTTCTGTCTCTTCAAATTTTATGTTGTTTGTATTTCCTTGCAAATAATCTTTTTTCTTTTAAACATTTAAAAAGGACAACAATGTCGAGCCAATTATTTGTTGCCACACCGCCTCAACAAATAGAACATTTTAGCCAATTAAAAACAAAGTAACTGCACCAATGAGATCTGATATGACCTTTCACCTTTTAGTGTGACATTGACGTTGGAGATAGGAACCTTTGTCTTGTGACATACTCTGTTTCATCTAGGGAATTTCTTTTGCCAAACCAAAAAAAAAAAAAAAAATAATAATAAAAAATTGTCTAATGCATGTAGAAGTTATGGCCTGACAAGATCTAATATGACTTCGAAGTCACAGTGAGACATTGACCTGTGAAACAGGGCTTGTCACTTGATTCTCTGTCTAATTATGTCAAATAACAAAAATGTTCCATGCATGGCAAAGATGCAGCATGGACAAACTCGAAAATGGCCTTTGACCTGTATGTCTGACCTTGACCTTTGAGATCGGTGCCTGTGTTTTGCACAACACTCAATCTCATTGAGGCAAACAATTCTGCCAAAGAAAAAAATGCTTGCTGTTACAATCCAGACAAACACTAAAAGGATCTTTGATCCCTAAATGTCAGACCGACCTTCAAAAATAAGGGTATGGAATTTGCGCACAACACATCCTCTTGAGAGAAACCTTTCTGCCAAATAAAAAGGAAGCTTGTTCGTTTCATGTCAGAGTTACTTTTCAAGATGGCGTTTAGTGTGATCTGGACTTTTAAAATCGTGGCATGGAATTTGCGCGTGAAACTCAGTTTCACTGAGACAAATATTTCTGCCAAACAAGATAAGATTGCTCACAGGATTTCACTGATTCCTAAGTGCCACATTTACCTTTAAAATGAGGGCATGTGAGCACATCGACACTCTCATTTAGAGAAGCATTTCTTCAAAATAAAAAAAAAGCTGCCCTGTACTTGTCAAATCTCCTGGACAGGATCTAAAGTAACCTTTAACCCTAAAAATGTGACACTAACTGACATTTAGTATAGGGGTATGGAGTTTTGCGCACGACATTCCTTCTCATTAAGACACACATTTCTTCCAAATAAAATCTTGCTTAATTTATGTCCAATGGTAGACAACAACTATCACTAAATGACCTTTGACCTCTTAGAGTGACCTTGAACTTTAGAATAGAGACCTGCGGTTTGCACAAAAAAACTCCACCTCACTGTAGTAAACATTAAAACTAATTATTCATTCAAGTCAGAGTTATTGTATCAGGATCTGACTCACTTTTGACCCCAAGTACGACCTTGATATTTGAGTTAGGGACTTGTGGCTTGCGCGCCAAGTTCCGTTTCATTGAAGTAAACCTTTATACTAACCATAAGACAGATTGCTACATGCATGTCAATGTTATTGTCCGGACAAAATGCCGACGGACGCACGCGCGAGGGCACTGACGCGTTAACACCGACTGACTACATTAACAAACTTGTACCGAGCTTTCTGAGGGCGGACACGACAAAATCAGTTAAAATAAAAAAAAAAATATATTTAACTTACATAAATATGCAACCCCAATAAAACGTGTATATAAAGAACATAGATCCAACAACAATATGGGAAGAGAACATCCGTCTACTAATTGTAAATCTATTTGAAACATCTCGGTACAAATACAAGTTGTCGGACATAGGTCAAGCAGCATATCGAGATGTATCAGAAGTTCATGTATTATACGAAAACATGGAAACGTTACCCAGACATATTGATTCTTGTGCGGAAAAAGTTCATACATAAGGCAAACAAATCATATGAACAGATGCTATTTGTAGGTTTGGATTCAGCATAGTGCAATTTGCAAGAAAGTAATTTGTTGTATCTCGTTTGCATAAGAGTAAATCATTTTTGCGGCCAAACATCGTTATCTGTCATAAGTCTACTAAATGATACTGATATGATGTCAAGCTGTGGTCAGTCGAGGTGAAATGACCATATTAAACCATTTAATTAGTTTAATTATAAGACTAAATACACCCTTAAAAGGTCAAACAATGGTAGATTTTCACAGCCTTTTAGACTTTTAGACACTGGAACACGTTATATTTTAAAATGTATGAAGTAAACTTTAATAAGAGATAAGTTTCTTGTTTTGTGTCGAAGAATCCATATAACCTAGAGTTGAGGCCGGACTGAGAATTTATAAGTGATCGTTACTTTTTTCATTAACAAAAAAAACAACATATCACATGACCATGAAAAAACATCAGCCGATCCTACCCCATTCTCCATACCCAAAATCAATTCAGAGGAGCAGCATAATGGAAATGAATATAATGACCTAACACCGTCCCCACACCCTCGTGCAACACGTACAAGAAGATGCCATAGTGTACGTCCTACGACAATAAAAACACCACAGACGCTTGATGCATTGACTGTAATTGAAGATTTCTACGATGTTGCTGCAGGAGTTGATTTAATTTTGCTGATGTATTGCTATTGTCAATAAATTTTCCAACAAAGGAAAATTTATAGTACGAATCCCAAATGTTCACTTGTGTTAACATATTTGCCAAAACAATGATAAGTTCAACATGTATATAATTTTTGAAGTCCAAAGTCTGAAATTAACATGCAAAAGAGAAACGTGCCAAAATCTTCTGAAGGCCGGGCACAGTGACAACCTCCGAACAAAACCACAAACTAAACTCTTGAAGAATCGGCTGATTTGAGTTTCGCATTGAAGCAGGACCCTAACTTGAACAAAGGAGTATACATGCGTTTATGTATCAAATCTGAATCTACGTCTAGGCACTGTAGGCAAACTTGTCTTTTATCTGTTTTATCCTAATATTTCAGTCTTATCTAGCCCCAAAGACTGCGCTAGTGCATATAAATATGCTGTTATCTAAAATAGATTCAAGCAGATGAGAACATAATTATTATGAGCATAATGTTTTTCAAAATGCATCTTGTATTTCCCTGTGGACAAGGGATCAATGAAAGTGTTAAATTATCTGCAATGACCTGCCACGCAGAGCAAACAACTGACATAAAATGATAAAATACTAAAAATGTGTCCCCAGATGATGCTCATTCTTTGCAGGGAAAGTGATAAATATGTCGTACATTACAGACTGTTGAACAATCTCAAGATTTTATCAACATGTAATAATTTGAATGAAGATATTTTGCACGCTTATTATGTTTGTCATCGTTCGTATCGTACACGTCATGGAGAGTGTACGGAAAAGTCGTTCACTGCAGAAGCTTATCACAATAAACAACACTACTCGCATCGAATATTTCCTAGGAGGTTCTGTATGAAATAAACGATTAACAAGGAACTCGTGCAGAAATGATGATTATGTCATGATGAATAAATGATTGTATTGATCAAACGCGAAGGCTATTAATAGGATCCGTCTGTAATATTGTGCATCTTTGCTCGGAACCGTCATTCATAATTAACCATAATTATTAGTAAATAGAAAACTCTATCTTTTTCGTAACATTTTCTATGAAGTCCTCTAGTATATTATCCAAGATACTATTGATGATCTAAAGCTTTCTTAAAACAACATAATTTTTCTCTTCTTTTTGTATGTTCTTTTGTTTGTATCCCCTCCAAAATAATGTCAGCATTTGTTTTTTCTTGGATATAAGAGTTAAACAGCTGTTAAAATCCGTAATTTTGAAGTACATTAAGAACGGAAGCTTAAAACAGAAGTGAAAGCTACGTGAGCATTGTAACGTATTCCACTAGCTTGTTCTGTCAGCTGAAGAAGCCCTTAATGCGAATTACTTAAAGTTTAAAGTTTGCACAAATATTGTAATCAGAAGAAGTTACATACATCAAATCAATAAACATTAGCTCTTGTCCGCTAAAGATGAACACTTATTTTTTGTGTGTAAATTATGGCATGAATACAGTCAATCTGACGAGAATTGTACGCTGTGAGTCCATGCCAACAGTGAAAAAATCTGCGGACTGTCATTATTATAATAAAATGCAGCATTGTCAAGCACTCGTATTGATTTGAACATTATAGTGGAAATCAAAATGTTAAAATGTATATCATTTTCTTTAAAAGAGGAAAAGTTAATTACCTTTTTTATGTAATTCCAGACATGAATAAGACGTAAACAAACACTGGCAGTATTTGTGGTAAAGCCTGTACCAAACAATCTATATAACTACAAACTGCAGTCTCTAACACAACACTGCAAGGTATTGATTTTACTTGGTCCGATCAATGTCTTTTGCAATCAGAACCAAAATTAGTGACAAAATTAATAAAAAAAATGCACTTGCGCTACGAAATAAATAAGCGTTAATACATAATTACAACATGAACCGTCTTTGCAAATGTTTTTCCCCTTTATTTGTATAAAAGATATCGGAAAAGTTACTTTTTTATCACCGTATCTTTGGGACCTTTAAATTAAGGTTTTGATGAACAACCTGATCTACAGCCAGTCTCAATAAATGCAAAAGCAAAACAAAAGGGCGGTAACTGTGGCAATATCTAAGTTAGATTTATTCATTGTTTTTATAAATCATGTACGACCTGTGGCGAAGACATTAGTTACATTTTAAACGTTCTGTCTCGCAAAATGTTTCAGGCGTTGAAAACTAGAATCCTATCTGCACTTTTAATTACAAAACATATTACACTATCTGGATACGATACATTAAGTTACTGGACAAAAATGTCTAGAGTTTATAACTCGAGGTTCGGTAACCAATTGATGATTTATTCGACAACATTCCCTAAACAAGAGCTCCGCATTATACGCCCGAAAGGTTACATCTGAGGATGGGAGCAAAATTTAAAGGCCCAAAGGACAGGAACAACAAAGGGAAGAAATCCAAAAAAAAATTCTAAGTCCACAAAAAATCCTCACCAGGTACAGGTATGTCAAAAATACACCTAAAAATTGGAGGTACCATCCATGTTGTACCACAGAAAAGTGGTCTTGGTTTTTCCCTACGGCCAATAATAAAAAAGTTTCCAAATAAGCTATTTATAGTAACATAAAAGGGAAGTAATTCAAAAAAAATTATTGTAAGTGAACAAAAGAAGGATCTGCCAAATAAAAACAAGAGCGCTGCAATGCAGAGTAATATCAAAATGCAAAGTCATATATGACCTTTGACACCTAAATGTGACCTTGACCTTGAAGCGAGTCATCCGGAACACGCGCTCTGCACGTCTCGATGTGATGAACATTTGTGTCAAGTTTCTTTGAAATCCTTCAAGCAGTTCAAGAGTTACAGAGCGGACACGAAACAAACTGATATGACCTTTGACCCCTAAGTGTGACCTTGACCTCGAAGCGAGACTTCCAAAACATGCGCTCTGCACGTCGTCTCTGTGTGGTGAACATTTGTGTCAAGTGTCTTTGAAATCCTTCAAGGGGTTCAATAGTTACAGAGCGGACACCAGCGTCATAACATAATACGTCCCTTCGGGCGTATAAAAAGGCCAGTTATGTGCTTTGCCTTACCAAAGTTATCTTCTCCCATTTTCGTTTTGCAAATGGCGATTTTTGAACTGTCAAAATTGTTAAAGTTATGCTTTTTTTAATTCTGTGCAGTTTTATCCCTGGAACAGTATTGCATATGCATTAATGGGAAGATGTGTAACAGTTCTTTGAACATGGCGAGATATTTCAGATGCTGAACTGGCCGGAATTGTTACTACTTTATAGGTCCCTATTCCCTAATTCAAAGGCCATAGCATGTAGTTGACACCGTTTTGCAGGATGATATACATGCTTAATATCCTGAATAATTATGTTGTAAAACAACGATTTCTTTGGTATTGTAGGTTTTCAAGTGAAAACAGTAAAGGAGATTGCGTGAAATAAAACGAAGCAATTGTGTGTACTTGAATACCATGTTTTGAAACATAATTCTGCGATAATTCTAAATATTAACTGTAAAACGAGTTAAAAATTTCGTTTCTGTTATAAATTAGAAAAATTTACCGATCATGTTTAATTCGTTTGAATTAAAGACATGAAACTTTCTAAAAAAATACCTCAAAGCGATTTATCTCAATTACACTTTTCTTCCGTGATAATATACATCATTGATATACCCCATAAATATTGTTGGTTTGTCTACGTAAGTCAGAGAAAATTGTTAAAACTGTTCGCAGTATTATACTGGCAAGGTAAGAAAGTGGCAAACCGGATAATTCAAGGTACGTATTTATATATATGCTTTCATAACCATTGACCGGAGGTTATAACTTTCCGTCAAAAGTCAACAGTTGATTTCACTTCATCATGCTCATGACTTATGCGTAATTATACAACGCATATGACTTGTAGTCTGTTTCTTGGGCTAAAAACATGTGTTTTCCCCTCTTATGAATAATAATATTTTCTTTAAGAAATGAAACCCAGTCATACCATGTTATCTAATTTTAGGCAGTATGTACGAACAGACGTGATTCTATATGCTAATATAACGTCAGATTACATTTTAAATTGCGCGTGTACACAGACATAATTATAACATATGAAAGGCTTAGCAAAATTGTTATATTCAATAATTCAGCGGGGGCGTGAGGTTCTTGCACACTTCATTGCCTCTCATGAACAGTCTTTATCAAACCCAGTCTGCTGTTATTTTGTTTGGCTGCAATTCTGCCTCCCAAAGAATCTTCTTAAATTTTTTATAACAAATACATTTCAAAAGATTTTCAAGATATCAAATGATAACTTCTCCCGGAAAGTTGATTGTATAATACGTAATGTTTACAAAATAAGGGGCTTTAGAGGTCGACAATTACCAAAACAAGAAACAAATCACAAATATCATTATGACTACATAAATATAATAATACATTTCTGAGATGTATATGCAAAATGCGGATGTATCCAAGCAAAAAGAATAAAGGTCATTCCCCGATCAAACTGTTTCAAATGTTACCTCCAAAATAACTCCCAGCAAAACAGACGCAAGAGCTCTATATCGATAGCTTCAAACATAACTAAAATGCATTTCAAAATGCTTCTGTAAGAGTAATGTTAAAACGAAAAGTTATGTATTCCCAACATAATAACTGACTATATATTTCAAAAATCACGCAACAGACATGCACTTTTACGGACCAGTTTACAGTTTTAAGCCCACAAGCTATAAATTTAACAAGTAATACGACTCTAGCCAAGTGAAGTCTCGATCTAAGAACAAAACTTTAATGATAGAAACATATGAAGAATGCACCATATGTAATAAAAATTTGCGAAATGAAACTGACTGATTATACGTTTTGTTTAGTGTAGATACGCAATTCAAGTTGGTACATATTATTACTGAGTTCTTGTTAATGAGTTTTAAGTTTTCAAATACACACAGACAAATTAAGAAAAGTATTTCACCTTCCAAACTGCCTGATGATTAATAGGCTTGAATTGAATAATACCGTATCACCTGAGAATATTTTATACAACATCAATATACGTTTAAACACGTGATGAACATTAAAATATTTCAAAGCTACAAGTCATAATTGATAAAATATTTCAAACACGAAAAAACGACTTACCTATTACAAAATAATTATACTATATCCTTTTATATCTGGTAAACAAACATTCAAGTTAACAGATAGGAAAAGAAAATACAAGTATTTTCAAACAGATGCATTTAATAGCATGCATTCGCTAGGATGTTTAAAATTCAAATTTTGTAGTTAACTACATTTTAAAATCTTGAATACAATCTCACATACTTCCTGTTAATTGTTTGTCAATTGAAACTTGTAAGTTTAAGGTTTTGCTATCTGAACTTTTTTCCTTTCGGGTCATAGCTGATAATACGGTCTTGATACTTAAGTAAATATTTGGACCCCTAAAACAAGCACTTATCAGTCAACTATGACCATAGAGGACTGCAATGACTCGTCAATTCGAAATATATTTAGTAAGTGTGTTTGTTTGTTTTAGGTTTAACGCCGTTATTTCAACAGTATTTCAGTTATGTAACGGCGGGCAGATAACCTAACCAGTGTTGCTGGATTCTGAATCAGAACTAACCTGTTCTCCGCAAGTAACTGCCAAATTCCCCACATGAATCAGAGGTGGAGAACGAATAATTTCAGACGTAATATCTTTTATCAAATCATCACGGAGAACATACGCCTCGCCAAGGGCTCGAACTGACGACCCCGCGATCCGTAGATCTGCGTCCTCCCTATTGAGTAGGCATAGGAAATAGAGATCAGTATAATTGCACCTTTACTAATCCTACCAGGTGTTCCGTATTACAAAAAGTGGATCTATTGTGACATTTTGATACAAGCAAAACTGTATTATCTGCACTATTATTTACCTACTGGTACTTCGTTTTATTATTGGCTTGTTAAAAGTTAATTTTTTACCATATGTAAGTTGACAGAATCATAGGAACCATGTCTTAAGGGGTAAATCAAACACAAATGAATAAATCCTTAATGATTTTGTTGTGCAAAAAAGTATGATATTGTGTTTAAAACAGTTTTCATTTTCCACTCAATTGTGTAATTGCAAGGGAAGTAAACCAATAGATCTCTACTTATAAGTACTAGCCTAAGGCAAGAGTTGTCATTCTTTGTGTATCACAACTTTAAATTAAAAATTAAAACTTCTGTTATTGATAATAACAAAACTATCATAAACTCCACATTTGTGAAATCATTTTTGGTTATTTCAAGGACTTGGAAATTACTTTCTAGACTTTATTTAATGTAATATTATCATTGAAAATTTTAGGGCCTATCTCTATATTGAGCTAAGCGATTGGGCTTCTATATTTAGTGAGTTATTTCATAGTTCTATATTTAGTTAGTTCTTGACTGACATATCAAGATGGTTTTGTTCAAACATTTATGTCAGATTTAGCAAATAGATATTTTGAGCTCGCTTAGATATATGAATATGCACTTTCCACACACATTACGGGGAAGTGTACTAGCGTTATTCTACAGTTATATTACTTTTGTGTTCAGAAAAAAAAACTGTTATCACTAGTTTCCATTCGAAGCCTTTTTAAAGCTGCAAATACAGACCGCCTGCAGGAAAACACCACTTTTTAGCTGTCCATCTCGACTGTAGTTACTACAATAGTATAAGCCTTTAAAAGGAGGTAATAATAAGAATATTTAATCCATAAGTGTCAGGCTAACCTTCAGAATGAGGGTATGGAGTTTGCTCACAATTTCGCCAAACATTTCTGCTAAATAAAAAAGAAAGGTTGCTCTGTTCATGACCATGTTACTGCCCTAAAACGACTTTTGACCTCTTAGTGTGATCTTGACTTTTGAAATAGACGCCTAGAATTTGCGCGTTCAGTCCCGCTGATACAGATACTTCTGCCAGATAAAAATCAGTTTGCTCACCAGATTTCAAATTTATGACAAACTCTAAAATGACCTTTGATTCGTAATTGTCACATTTACCTTTAAAATGAGGTCATGAAGTCTGCGCACCCAACTCTGTCTCTTTGAAACGGAAAGCTTGCTCCATGCTGTCAAAGCTACGGCCTGAACAAGCTCTAAAGTAACCTTTGACCCAAAAGTGTGACACAGACCTATAGAATAGGGGTATGGAGTTTTCCACGAGACATTCCTTCTCATTTTCCAAATAAAAATAAGGCTGTTCCATACATGTCCAAGTTATGACTCTGACTAGCTCTTAAATGACCCTTGATACCTAAAATGGCAATGTGACAAATGCGGACCAAACCTGACTCACTTTTGATCACAAGTATGACCTTGACATTTGAGATTTAGCTTGCGTGAGACACTCCGTCTCATTGAGGTAAACCTTTATACTAAACATAAGACAGATTGCTGCATGAATCACAGACGGGCACGATAAAATGAGCTAAAAATATTAGACTAACAGAATATGTAATTAATAATCTCTAATAACGCACGTATATAAAATACACAGGTCCAACAACAACATGAGAAAAGAACATCCATCAAACTAATTGTAAATCTATTTGAAACATAGATACTCGGTACAAATACAAGTTGTCGGCCATAGGTCAAAAGTTTGATCTTTGTCCATGTCAAACAGCATGTCGAGATGTATCAGAAGTTCATGTATTATATGAAAACATGGAAATGTTACCCAGACATATTGATTCTTGTGCGGAAAACGTTCATACAAAAGGCAAACAAATAATATGAATATATGCTATTTGTTGGAATGGATTCAGCATAAAAGAATTTGCTAGAAAATCGTCTGTCATAAGATTAATTATCGTTTGTAGGTTTGGATTCAGCATAGTGCAATTTGCTAGACAGTAATTTCTTGTATCTCTTTTGCATAAGAGTAAATCATTTTTGCGGCCAAACATCGTTATCTGTCATAAGTCTACTAAATGATACTGTTATGAAGTCAAGCTGTGGTCAGTCGAGGTGAAATTACCAAATTAAACCGATTAATTAATTTAATTATAAGACTAAATATACCCTTAAAAGGACAAACAAGGCAGTCCGAAAGACAGCTAAATCCCCCGCCACTGATATGGATAGTGAAAGGGTAAGCATTTGACCTTGAGCTGTGACCTTGACCTTGAACTGACATGGCTGATTCATGAATTCTGCACATTGTCTTGATGAGGTGATTATTTGACCAAAGTTTCATGAAAATCTTTCAAGGGGTTTAGGAGATACAGAGCTCAAACCTTTGACCTTGAGTTGTGACCTTGACCTTGACTTGACATGGCTGACTTATGAGTTCTTGATGAGGTGATCATTTGACCCAATTTTGATGAGAATCCTTCAAGGGGTTGAGGAGATACAGAGTGGACAAAAAAGTGAAGGCTCAAACCTTTGACCCTAAGTTGTGACATTGACCTTGAGCCAGCAAGTTTTACACATCGTCTTGAGGAGGTAATTATTTGACCCAAGTTTGATGAAAATCCTTCAAGGGGTTTAGGAGATACAGAGGTGACACAACATGGAAGAAAACCTTTGACCCTAAGTTTTGACCTTGACCTTGATCCAGCGTGGCTGAGTCATGGGTTCTGCACATCGTCTTGTTGAGGTGATCATTTGACCAAAGTTTTATAAAATTCCTTAGTTTAGGAGATATAGATATAGAGCGAACACAAAATGGAAGGCTAAAAAATTTGACCTTGAGTTGTGACCTTGACCTTGAGCCGACAAGGCTGACTCATAAGTTCTGCACATCGCCTTGATGAGGTGATTATTTGGCCCAAGTTTCATGAAAATCCTTTAAGGGGTTTAGGAGATATGGAGCGGACACGAAAGTGTTACGAACAGACGGACGGACGGAAAGACGGACGGAGATCATTCCTATAACACCCCACCACTCGTGGCGGGGGATTAATAATGGCGGATGTTAACAGACTTTAAAACGTTGTTAAACATTATATTCTAAATGTAGGAAACAATATCAAGAGATAAACTTCATAGGTCGGATGAGTGAGTGAGTGAGTGAGTGGGATCGGATTTACAAGTTACCATTACTTTTTCTTTAACAAAGAATATATATCGCATGACCATGAAAAACATCACTCGATCCTACCCCATTCTCCATACCCAAAATCAGTTCTGAAAAGCGACATAATGGAAATGAATATAATGACATATAATCGTCCCCATCCCCTGGTGTAAAATCATGCGGCAATAAAAGGTATTCTTCTGTAATTGTGCATCTTTGCCCGGATCCGTCATTCATAATTAACCATAATTACTAGTATATAGAAAATCATTTCCCATAACAATACTATTATGAAGTCTCTAAAGTATATTATTCAAGATACTATTGATGATCTAAAGCTTTCTTAAAACAACATAATTTTGTCTCTTCTTTTTGTATGTTCTTCTGTTTGTATCCCCTCCAAAATAATATCAGCATTTGTTTTTTCTTGGATATGATATTAACAGCTGTTAATATCCGTAATTTTGAAGAAGTACAAAAAGAACGGAAGCTTAAAACAGAAGTGAAAGCTACGTGAGCAATGTAACATATTCCTCTAGCTTGTTCTGTCAGCGTAAGAAGCCCTTACTGCAAATTAATTCATATTTAAAGCTTGCACAAATATTGTAATCAGAAAAAGTTACATACATCAACTAAATAAACATTGGTTTTACCTCAAAAACTCCTGTCCGCTACAGTTGAACACTTATTCTTTTTTTGTGTAAATTATGGCATGAATGCAGTCAATTTGGCGAGAATTGTACATTATGAGTCTATGCCAACAGTGAAAAAAAATCTGCGGACTGTCATTTTTATAATAAAATGCAGCATTGTCATGCACTTGTATTGTTTTGAACATTACAATTGAAATCAAAATGTTAAAATGTATATCATTTTCTTTAAAAGAGGAAAAGTTAATTACTTTCGTAATGTTATTCCAGACATAAATAAAATGTAAACAAACACTGGCAGTATTTGTGGTGGAGTCTGTACCAAACAATCTATATAACTACATATTGCAGTATCTAACACAATACTGCACAGCATTGATTTTACTTGCTCTGATCAATATCTTTGCAATCAAAACCAAACGCTACAGTGACAAATTTAATTGAAGAAAAAAATGCACTTACATAAATAAGCGTTATTACATAAGTACAACACGAACAGAAATGTCTATTTTTTTCTGTTATTTATAAAAAAAGATCGGAAAAGTTTCTTTTATTATCGTATCTTTGACTTACGCTTAGGCGAATTTTCACGTCGGCGAGTTGTATAAAAATGTCGTAATTACCTTTAAATTAAGGTTTTTATGAACAACCAGATCGACAGTCATTTTTTAATAAGTATAAGGTTTGCATATCGTCAAAAGAAAAACAAAAGGGCGATAAATTTGGCAAGATCTTAGTTATATTTATTCATTTTTTATAAATCATATACGACATGTGGCGAAGAAATTATATGTATTTTAACATTCTGTCTCGAACATGTTTCAGGCGTTGAAAACTAAAACCTTATCTGCACTTTTAATTACGAAACATATTACACTATCTGGATACAATACATTTAGTAACTGGTCAAAAATGTTTGGAGTTTATAACTCAGGTTCCGGTAACCAATTGATGATTTATTTGATAACATATTGTCCCTAGGTTTCCATAAAAAAGGACAGTCACGTGCTTTGCCTTACGAAAGTTATGTCCCTTTTTCGTTTTGCAAATTTTATTTTGTGCAGTTATATCCCTCGAACAGTATTGCACACGTATTATAGGGAAGATGTGCAGCAGTTCTTCGAGGGGCATAGCAAGTAGATGACACCCTTTTGCAGGATGATATACATGCTTAATATCCTGAATGTTGTAAAACAATTATTTCTTTGGTGTTGTAGGTTTTCAAGTGAAAACAGTAAAGGAGATTGAAATGTGTGTGCCTGAGCACCATGTCTGCGATTATTATGAACATTAACTGTATACGTGTTAAAAATTTCGTTTTTGTTATAAATTAGAAGTTTTACCGATCGTGTTTAATTCGTTTGAATAAAAGGCATGAAACTTTCTAAAAAATATCTCAAAGCAATTTATCTCAGTTAAAACTTTTCTTCAGTGATAATGTACATCATTGATATACCCTATAAATAATGTACGTAAATCTTAGAAAATTGTTAAAATTGTTTGCAGCATTATACTGGCAAGGTAAGACTCATTATAAATAAATTGGCAAAGTGTAGACTGTAATCAAGGTAACTGACATTGGAGAATTCAAGAGTTATATACTTATATGCTTTCTGTAACCACGAACTGAAAGTAATAACTTTCCTTCAAATGTCAACAATTGATTTCACTTCATCATGCTCATGACTAATGCGTAATTATACAACGCATATAACTTGTATTCTGTGTCTCAGACTTAAAGATGATTTTCTCCTCTTATGAATAATGTTATTGTCTTTAAGAAATGAAACCTAGTCACCATGTTATCTGATTTAAGGCAATATAGTAAGTTTAGACGTGATTCTATTAGCTATTGTAACTTCTGATTACATTTCATATTGCACGTGTACACAAAACATATAACATACAATAGGCTGAGCAAAGAATGTCATATTTCGATACTTATTTGATAGAATGTCGCATAACCAGTGCTTAGAGGAAGGGAGTGGGATGGAGTGTGTGTGTGTGTGTGTGTTGTGTGTGTGTGTTTGGGGGGGGGGGGGGGGGGGGGGGGGGGTTGCACTCATGGACAGACTTTGTCAAACCAACTCTGCTGTAACTTTTTGTTGCAATTCTACGGATGTATATGCAACATGCGGGTGTATCCATGCAAACAGAGTGAAGGTCACAATCAAACTGTTTCAGATCTCCGAAATACGTAGGTGAGAAGCAAGTGTCCATTAACTTATCAGCACTTTAAAAGATAATTAAAATGCATGTCAAAATGCTTTTGTATAAAGTCACAGTATTGTTATAACGAAAAGTTATCTTTTCCCAACATATCTATCTATTTAAAGTGAAAACTGTAATATCACTCAACAGACATTATCAATGAGTTTTAAATTTCCAAATACACACAGCCAAATTAAGAAAAGTATTTCACCTTGCAAACTGCCTGATGATTAATAAGACTAAATTGAATATTATCGTTTCACCTGAGAATACAACATCAATATACATTTAAACACGTGATAAACATTAAAATATTTCATAGCTACAAATCATAATTGATAAAATATTTCAAAAACGAAAAAAAAAACGACTTAGATCTACCTATTACAAAATAATATAATTAATAAAACATTTAAAAGAAACAGAAAAAAGAACGACTTACCTATTACAACAAGATATATCCCATTATATCTGGTAAACAAACACTTAAGTTAACATATAGGAGGAGAAAATACATTAATTTTCAAACAGATGCATTTAATAGCATGCATTCGCTAGGATGTTTAAAACTCAAATTTTGTAGTTAACTACATTTTAAAATCTTGAATACAATCTCACATACTTCCTGTTAATTGTTAGTCAATTGAAACTTGTAAATTTTAAAGTTTTGCTATCTGAACTGTTTTCCTTTCGGGTCATAACTGATAATACAGTCTTGATCCTAAAGTAAATATTTGGACCCCTAAAACAAGCACTTATCAGTCATCTATGACCATAGAGGTCTGCAATGACTCATCAAATAGAAATATATTTAGCTAGTTCTTGATTGCCATGTCAATATAGTTTTGTTCAAACATTTAAGTCAGATTTAGCAAATGGATATTTTTAGCTCGCTTAGATGGAATTATGAATATGCACTTTCCACATAATTATAACGCGGAAATTTACGATACAATTGTATTACATTTCAGAAAAAAAAGACTATTATCATAAACAAGAAATCCTATAGAAAATGTTTCAGTGTTCAGAATATACAGCCAAACCTATCGAACAACAACCACTAGTTTCCACTGGAAGCCTTTTCAAAGCTGCAAATACAGACCGTCTGCAAAAGCTATCCAAAGCGTTGTCGTTACACACAGGTTCGACTGTAGTTACTTATATAGTATAAGCCTTTAAAAGGATGTTATAAGAAATATATAATTATTGTCTATTGTGCTGACACAGTATTTGAATCATATAAAAAATCCCTGTTGAAAGTGATGACCCGGGAAAAAAAGATTACAAGGAAGTTTATACTGTGTATATTTCGCATTTGTATGCAACATTCTACAAAGACGCGTTGTTATTATTTTATAAGAAACTTATCCGTAATTGTTATTTCCTTTTTATCTGACATTGGCCTGGTTTTTAAGTTGCAAAAATCCGGGGTTTCAAGCCCACAGCAGTAAGGCGTGCTTATAGCACTGATGGGCAAGTGATTTTATACCACTCGGCTGTCAAACCAAATACAAGAACAAATACTGGATTTAAGGGACATCTTTTTACATTTTTTTAACCGAAGTGCATTCCCTTTTTATTTGATGTACAGATAAAGAAAGATTCCAAAGCTCATTGTGCCTTTATTTATAATGTGGATGCCATAGTTTGACTACGAACACAAAATATATGTATTTCTTGTTAAATCCTATTTTCGAAATTTGTTTACTAACATATTTGCCAAAGGTGTTATTTAGCGCGCTTCTAACCACGTGACACTGCATATCAACTGCTTTAGGCCTATGTGTTTTATAACATTAATTCATAGTTTAAAGTAGAGGTAAAAACTTACAAGTAGTGAAACTACAGCGTTTCATATATTTATTTCATATCATTTATTTATAACTTAATCTGTTGTTTACATGGTATTTGATACTTAAATCTTTGAAGTGCACTATACCTGTATGGATTTCTTTATACATGTTTATATGAAATCATAAATTATAATTTTTGATGTAAATCTTTTAACAGATATATCAAAATTGTAAATCTTATAAACGCAAATGATAACAATCATTTTGTATTACTATTGCACACACAATCTATTACCTCTTACTTTGATACAGTAAAAAGCATTTGACTTATAAATGCCAGATATATTTGCCTCTAATTTTGAGGCATACATAACGTAAATGATATAATTTTCTATATATCAAAACTCGTATTATATCTTTTAAATTTTGTGTATGCATTTTAGTCGTATTTACTTAAAAACATTTTCCTATCAATTAGTTTAAAAAAAATAAGAAAAGATATAGAAATAACAGATCTTGAATTAAGAAATAATTTATAGCAAAAGAGTGTTTTCTAATATGCCCTTTATCTTAAACAGTAGATAGAATATAGTAGCGCTCTTTCTTGGTCGCAACAAAAACATTGACCTCACTGCACGTTAACGTGACGTCATTCTAGCGTAAGAGTGTTTTAACAGAGAAAAGCATATTAGAATGATATTAAGATTATTCGTACCCACCCCCCCCCCCCCCCCCCCCCCCCCGCCTCTCCGACCTAACCACACTCTCGTTTAAAAGCATATAATATTAGGAGATGAAAATATTTTCACTTGACTTGAAATTCAATGGTCAAAGCGTGTCAAGCAGCAGGTCGAGATGATGAATACATGAAATTGTTATCCAGACATATTGATTCTTATCATGAAAAAAGTTCATACAGAAGCCAAACAAATAATCTGAACCGACTCTATTTGCTGGAGTGGTTTCAACAGAGGAGAATTATTTAGAGAACAGCTTAATGTAAGACATAGTTGGCTTCCCCATTTGTCAAAGAGTAAGTCATTTTGGATGCCACATTGTTCGTTATCTATCATTAGTCTGCTAAGTGATATTGATATGATGTCAAGTTGTGGTTAGTCGAGGTGAAATGACAGTGTACACCGACTAATTAATTCAATTATGAGACTGGATGTACTTTTATTCTGCCAAAATATGGAATATCGTTCACGCCTTTGATTGAGAGGAAAACCCAAGCACAAAACCAAACACTTATTAATGTATTTTTGCAACTGCAAGTTGCAACACTGCCTGCTACATAACAGTTTGTAAAGTATATAAAATGTTAGACATGACAATATTCTATATGGAACTACAATAGTCTGTACTGTACTACATGAATTGAGTAATGAATAAACTTGTAAACTGGTTAACTTGTATTCATTCCGCATGTATTGCTCGTAGGAGATTGCTCCTGAGGCTATTCAAATTTTGCCCCTTTTCTTCTCAAACATACAGATAATCAGATCTAAGACGGAATTGCTGTGATATCAAAACCGAAACAGTAGAAATTTAGTAAATTTAAAAAAAAAAAGATTTTAAAAAAGTATCCAGTCGGTGGCCAGACTAATGTCAAACCGCCATGTCAAGTTGAAGCATAAGGAAGTTCAACTGAATCAGGTATCAAATTACTGATTCTTATAGTGAAAGATCATGCACGAGTAGAACAAATAACACGATCATTTACAGGATATAAGTGGAATCTCACTGGTGTTTTGCAGACAGATTGGAATACATAGTGCAAACAACGAAGAAGCAAACAGTAATTGTAAATACATATCTTTCCAAAAAAAAAAAAAAAGAAACTAAAGACAAGTATAGACTTCTCGGAAAGACCGAGCACAACAAACACACAGTAGGCGCACAATAATTAGTAACTGTAGTGGAAAGATATAGCAGACGGCTATCTTAATAAATTCCAGCAATAAGAACATTTTGATTACAAAACAATGTATATTTAAGATGCAAAAGCGGGTATGGGATAGACTTGTAAAGTCGTAACTGTTCTAACCACTGCAACTAACAATGGTTCTGATATAGCTAGTGACTATTCCTAGCAATAAACTAGAATTGTGTTCATAGGACACAGATGCCATCAACACACTGCGTAATTTCATATCAATGTTCTTCACCTATGTACCTTGTCCATTTGTGAAAGTTTGAAGCAAATCAGGCTAATAGTGTTGGAGGAGTTGGATACACAAGATTTCGAGACGTACAGACGTACGGACAGCACCAACGCGATATGCTCCCACATAAACGTGGGGGCATGATGAATATTATGAAAACAAAGAAGGAATATATAGTCAAACAGAATAACGCGGATGATGGTACGACATTGGTAATCAAAGCCTTGAGATGTCTGGTTGCGGGTTTTGTCAGATTTATTTTCTGTTTAAATGCCAATCTCTAAATATACATGAATGAGAAACAAATTAACAAAATATACAAAAATGTGCCTCATATCTAAGATGATCTCTGCCTGACCTAGCTTGTGATGTAACTATGGACTGGAAAATCTTATCATTGATAGATCTTATGTAATTCAAATGGTCAGTGTGAATGGATACAGGTTGAGTCAGAACTGCTTGACCATTGATAATTCATCCGCATTGTTCATGAATGGGACTATTTTGTGTAGCAAATGAACATCCTTTGGAAGTGATTTGGAATAAAATAAAGATGCTATATGAATGTCAGAATTACACCTGTAACTTTGGTAGCGGGTAAACCCGCAACCAAAAATTAAAACTCAAAAGCCGCCGTTTACGCATATAACAATATTGTGCTTCAACGGATATAGGGGGGCTTGCTCGATCAAATACAAAGTCCACAAAACTGTAAGACCTATAGCGAATTTACAGACAACAAAAATTATCTACCCTTATTTACATGGCCTGGCCTGGTAGCCATAATGTCATTTTAAAAGGGATAAATATCTCGTAAATTGATCTAGATTGAATTTAGAGATATATCTTGTTATATTTCGAAACGTATGTTCCAAGAAGTTTGCCTACAAACTGAGTTCGGGACGGGCTGAGTATTAATTAGAATACTTGGAAATATATCATATGCCCGAAGGAAATGAAAAGCCTCTAGCTAACTAGACCTTCAGCAATACCACACCTCAAAATGAGAACAAAGAAGTAACAAAAGTTTATCAGAATAGCCCCAACCTCTAATGAAAAAAACATAATGCAAACTGCCACAGTGCATGCTTTATAATAAACACTGAACAAAGACATTGCAGACGCTTGAAGCAGAATGTCTGAGACAGAAGCTGTGTACAATGGAACTGTAGCCTGAAGAAGGAGAAATCCTAGTTTTATTTTCTTTTTCAGATGCATTGCTATTGCATAACAAAGGGAGATTTATAAAGGGAGTCCCGGTGGTTCGGAAACGTCGCAAAAACATGAAAAAATGAACTATAAATCACTAAGTGTTTATAGTTTTTGTATGCTGATTTCTGTATTTAATATGCAAAACAAAAAGCACCATGAAATGGTGCTCATGGTGCTTTTAACTACAGACGGACGTATAAACTGTTTTAAAGAAGTTGCAAGTACACTCCTGAAAACCAGCTGATATGTGTGCACACTGCAAACCTCCCAACCTAGAGAACTGGTAAAATTACACGCCTGAGCTTGACCTAATATGTTTTAAACATCATCAAAAACATGGCATAACTAAAATAAATATCGGCGTCCAGACAGGCATGTACAATGGAACGGTAGTCATATGAAAATTTCCTTTACTAGCTGTAGTTATAGGCCATAGACATAACAATGCCTGCTAACATTTTCTTTTCTAAAATGTAAAGAGTAAACGATAACACGTGGGTATACACATATTATATATCATGTTTCTCAGAATTTTGTTTTCCGCGCTGGACAAGAGGGAGAAACATCTGCATTAACCCTGCATTCAGAGCCAACATGCCATAGAATGATAAAACATAGATTAATGCTCATTTCTGGTTAAAATAGCCTTGCTTAGGAAAAAGTTTTACAAGATGGAATCTTAGTTATGTATGTAGCGTTTGGTGTAATGTAACCTAAAAGCAAATGTTCACCTTTGGACCTTCAAGTGCTTTGTTATTATGAGTATATTTGCCAGCGTCTGAAAACTGACTGACATGTTCTGCAAAGAAAGTTTTCCAATCTTCTAGTAACTGATAAAGCTTCTCCTCTTAGATACAGGTATACATGTAGAATTTAAAAAGCCGCCGCTTCTTTTTTATTCAAGGAAATCATATTTCTTTATTTTTGAATAGTTTTGTTCCTTGTCTGTGAGCAACCAATGATTTTGCCGGATATTTCCCAAGAGGAAAATAATGTAGTTCCGTAAACTGTTTTTATCAAATAATCGACGAATGTTGAAACAAAGGACTTGTCATGATCAAGATTTTGTATTGATCAGAGGCGTCAGCGATTTGCAGACATTTTTGTGGTTGGGAAACATTGCTTGGTCTTGTCATTCACAATTAACCATAAATATTTTGTCTGTGACATTTTTAAGGCCGGTAAATTATTTTTATTTTTACCTTTTATGCTAAGAGCAAAGCTTTATTTAAAACACATGCTGCCTAAGAACATGACAAGTAACAGTAATGATATAACGAAAAGCTATGTTTTCCCAATAAAATAACTGATTATCTATCTATTTCAAGAGAAAACTACAATATCACACAACAGACGTGTACTTTTACGAACCATTGTGCAGGTTTAAACAACCAAGCTATAAATCGTACAAGTCATATGACTTTAGCCAAGTCTCGGTCCAAAAACAAAATTTTCAATGATAGAAACAAACTGACTGATTATAAGTTTTGTTTAGTGTCGATATGCAGTTGAAGTTGGTATATATTATCACCGAGCTCTTATAATGCAAATACACAATTTCTGCCTTTGCGACCAGTGTAGATCATGATCAGCCTGCACATCCGTGCAGTATGATCAAGATCTGCACTGTTCGCCATTCAGTCAGTATCTTTTTGTTAAACACCCCTTTTAACAGTTAATGGTACTGTCGAAATTGAAAGATGGACAAGTTCATTATAGAAATTTCGCAGGGTAAGTATCATTTCACAGTTACTGGAACAGACCCGGAGAGAGAGTAGAAACTACTCGCACCCTAGGAGGCTCCAATTACATGGTAATTGAAGTGATGGCCAGTTTACCAGCATGCAGCCAATAAAAAGCAATAAATCACATGTAACAGTGTTGATAGGCTTAGGCCAGATTTTCCTTGATGTGGGAATAAATGAATAACATGTATAAAATGATAGTGTGCTGTTTATAAGTGCATGCATGTGCATTTAACTGCATGTCTTTTAAATTTGCCCCCCCCCCCCCCCCCCCCCCCCCCCAGAAAACTTGATATATGGATATTAGACAAAATTAACCAACATCCACTTTAATCAATTTTGTGCAAAATATTTAAAACCTATGAAATATAATGGTTCCTATCATTAGTATATAATAACTTCCATCAGGAAATTTGATAGTAAGAAGACTATATTGAAAATACCTATATATGCTATTCAAATTTTTACATTTGTATGCCTGTTTGCCTGTCTATCAGTCAAATAAGGTAGATCTTGCTGCGACTTTATAAAAACAACATGTTTTATAAATAAATGGCAGCCTGAAGAATATGCTTATCGTTATATTTCATCCATATATTAAGTATGTCTGTCTGTCTGTCATTTATTGAAGATGGAATCTATAACTGGATAAAAGAAACCATTTTCAGATTGGACGAGATGTTGTTTATTATGCATGCCGATGTACCACGTACAGGTTTTCTAAATTCTATTCTGCTCTGTTCTATTATAAAACTCTGCTAAACAGTGGTTTCACCTTACACAAAAACAAATAATGTAGAATATGTACTGCATTTATTCTCTTATAAAGATCGTATACTAAAATGCTCATGTTGAAAGCATCTTAAAAAACATTTTCCTTGCAAATTATAGAGAAAGTTAAAAAAGAAAAAAGAAAAGAAATAAAGCCAACGCCTTAAATTATCTATACTCTATTCTTGAAACACCTGATAGGAATTTCGGAACAAAAAAACATGTCGTACACTGGTTCATGTAAATTGATAGATTACCTCTGCTGACATGAATTTGCATTATGTAACAATTATTTTGTTAAAATAACAAAACGAATACACATGTTTGTGGATTCAATTTCGGTAGTTTTGCACATTGAAGGTAAAATATTTATAATACACAATGTAGAATTTGATAAAACCACCCCATTCTAGAATTTCAGGACATACTAAGAAAAAGTCGCAAAATATATATATTCTCGTGCTTGCATTTTTTACTAGACTGATTTGAATGAATCTGGACCTTAAGCAAGATTTTGTAATTGGAGTTTATAGGAAAATTGCATTTTTTGCACTACATTGCAGATTTTATTAAAAATTCTCACAGTTTGTGAAGACATTATTGGAAAATGTGGTCCCTATCGTGTTCACAAGCCAAAATACCATATATTTGGCCTTCTAAGGGGCAATAACCCTTGAACCCATGATGGGATCTGGCAAAGTTTCAAAAGGAATCGAGATATTATGCCAATACAAGTTGTGTGCAAGTTTGATTAAAATTGATTGCAAAGTGCGGTCTCTATCGTGTTCACAAGAAATTGTGGACAGACGACGAACGAAGGGTGATCACAAAAGCTCATCCACAGGTGAGCTAAAAACAAAATGCCTCTTTGCTGAGCTTACGACTGATTAGCAATGGATGGACCTAGCTATGGCTACACAGTGCTGTGTACATGCTAACAAATTAAAACGTTAAAAAAAAGAAATCAATGTAATGAATCATATACATCTTAAAATTACGTTCACATTCATTCTGTTCATTTTTTTCGAAAAGGCCACGAAGAAGAATACCTTTTTTAAATAAAACAGGAAGAGTAAAACAATTAATCCTATATACTTAATTAACAGGTGATTTACACTTTAAAAGTAATCACATAAAATATACAAAATATGCAGGCTTTTACCAATCTTGTTAGGTCATTCGGATTCTCTGATAATAGACATAGCAACACATTTGAAATTGCAAAGTTTTTTTAACTTTCTTATAATTATATATCATGGAACATTGTTGGTCCAAATATTTAATAATAACAGAACAGAATAGAATTTTATTAAAGACCTGTACATGGTACATCGGCATGCATAATAAACAACATCTGGTCCAATCTGAAAATGGTTCTTTTAGCTCTTGCTTGTCGTCACAGGATAATTTTCCATTTCAAGGACATGTTATTGCATATTCCATCTTTAGTGACAGACAGACAGACATGTATTATAATGATAAGCATATTCTTCAGACTGCCATCTTCTTATAAAACAGGTTTTAATATGTAAAAACAGATTTATAAAGTCGCAGCAAGATCTACCTTATTGAATGATAGACAGGCAGACAGTCATACACAGCTAGAAAATTAAATAACATAGATATTTTCAATATTGTCTTCTAATTAGAAAATTTTGTGATGAAATATATTCTGTGCTTTGAATTATATTCTAATAATAAGACCCATTTTATTGGCATAGTTTTTAACTATTTTTGCACAAAATTGATGTTGATTAATTTTGTCTTATATCCATATATTAAGTTTCCTGAAAAAAAATATGGGCAAATCTAAAAGTTAAATGCACATGCCTTCACTATAAACAGCACACTATCATTCTATACATGTTATCCATTAATTCCTGCATGGAGACTTATCAACGCTGCTACATGTGATTTATTGCTTTTTATTGACTGCATGCTGGTAAACTGGCCATCACTTCAACTACCATGTAATTGGAGCCACCAAGGGTGCGAGTAGTTTCTACTCTCTCTCCGGGTCTGTTCCAGTAACTGTTCACCTTGCAAACTGCCTGATGATTAATAAGGCTGAATTATTATTATTATTATATTATCGTTTCACCTGAGAATACTTTATACAGCATAAATATACATTTTAACACGTGATGAACATTAAAATATTCCATAGCTACAAGTCATAACTGATAAAATATTTCAAAAACGAAAAAACAATTTACCTATTACAGAATAATTATACTATATCCTGTTATATCTTGTAAACAAATATTCAAGTTAATAGATAGGATGAGAAAATGCATTAATTTTCAAACAGATGCATTTAATAGCATGCATTCGCTAGGATGTATAAAATTCAAATTTTTGTAGTTAACTACATTTTAAAACCTTGAATACAATCTCACATACTTCCTGTTAATTGTTTGTCAATTGAAACTTGTAAATTTTAAAGTTTTGCTTAAGTAAATATTTGGACCCCTAAAACAAGCACTTATCAGTCATCTATGACCATAGAGGTCTGCAATGACTCATCAAATCGAAATATATTTAGCTAGTTCTTGATTGTCATATCAAAATGGTTTTGTTCAAACATTTATGTCAGATTTAGTAAATGGATATTTTGAGCTCGTATAATTATATGAATATACACTTTCCACACACATTACGGGGAAATATGTGAGAAACCTTTTTAAACCTCCAAATACAGACCGCCTGCAAGAAAACCACTTTTTAGCTGTCCAAAGCGTTGTCGTTATACACGGGTTCGACTGTAGTTACTTACATAGTATAAGCCTTTAAAGGGAGGTAATAAGAAATATATAATTATTGTCTATTGTGCTGACTCAATATTTGAATCACATAAAAATTCCTGTTGAAAGTGATGACCCAGGAAAAAAGATTACAAGGAAGTTTATCCTGTGTATATTTTGCATTTGTGTGCAACATTCTACAAAAACGCGTTGTTATTATTTTATTAGAAACTTATCCGTAATTGTTATTTCTTTTTTATCTGACATTGGCCTGGTTTGTAAGTTGTATTGTTATCATAGCTGACTAAATCCCGTAAATGTCCTCTCCTATATCCTCAAATGCGGATATGAAAGTTAGCTTATTTCAGCACATATTCATATCTTTGCCTTCAAACCAGCTGTCAAAGCTCTCAGAGTAAGCAGTTTAACTGGAAAATAAAAAATGTTTAATGCTTTTTGGTATTATTTCATTTTTATTTATTTATTTTTGTTCTAGCGCATTGAATGTTCAAAGTCGAGAACACATTCAATTTTTATAACATAAACTTTTGAACATATTTCTAAAAAGTATTGCTATCCAGCGTTACTTCACAATGAAAGAATAAATTACATACTGATAAATCAAACCACTTATTGAAACCCAATTTTTTTATATCCTAAACAATTTATAATTTAATCTGGTGTTTACATGGTGTTTGATACTTAAATCTTTGAAGAGCACTAACTTTATGGATTTCTTTTGTATGTTTATATATATATATATATATATATATATATATATATATATATATATATATATATATATATATATATATATATATGACATCATAAATTAAAATTTTGATGTAAATCTTCTAACAGATATATCAGAATTGTTAATGCAAATGATAACAATCATTATGCATTACTATTTTACACAAAATCAGTCTATTACCCGTACTTTGATACAGTAAAAAGCATTTGACTTATAAATACCAGATATATATTTGCCTCTAATTTTGAGGCATTACATAAAACATAAAATAAACGTTAATGATATAATTTTCTGTAAATAAAAAATCGTATCATGTCTTATGGATTTTAGTCGTATTTACTTAAAAACATTTTCCTATCAATTAGTTTAAAAAACAAGAGGGCCAAGATGGCCCTAGGTCGCTCACCTGAGAAACACACCATAACACAACATATCAAACAGAGTAAACATGTTTGACCTAGTGATTTCATGAAAAAAATTATTCTGACCAATTATCATTAAAATTGGAGCAAAAATGTTGAGTACATGTATAAGTAAGTATTTTCTTTGATTTGACCTAGTGACCTAGTTTTTGACCCCAGATGACCCATATTCGTACTTGACCTAGATTTCATCAAGGCTATCACTCTGATCAAATTTCATGAAGATCAATTGAAAAATACAGCCTCTATCGCATACACAAGGTTTTTCTTTGATTTGACCTAGTGACCTAGTTTTTGACCCCAGACTACCAATATTCGAACTTGACCTAGATTTCATCAAGGCAACCATTCTGACCAGATTTTATGAAAATCCAGTGTAATGCAGCCTCTATTGCATACACAAGGTTTTTCCTTGATTTGACCTAGTGACCTAGTTTTTAAACTCAGATGACCCATATTCAAACTTGACCTAGATTTTATCAAGGCTATCATTCTTACAAAATTTCATGAAGATCAATTGAAAAATACAGTCTCTATCGCATAAAGAACGGTTTTCTTTGATTTGACCTAGTGACCTAGTTTTTAACCAAAGATAAACCATAATCAAACTCAATGTAGATTTTATAAAGGCAATCATTCTGACTTAATTTCAGGAAGATCAATTGAAAAATGTAGCCTGTATCGCATACACAAGGTTTTTATTTGATTTGACCTAGTGACCTAATTTTTGATCTCAGATAACCCATATTCAAATCTGATTTAGATTTTATCAATGCAATCATTCTGAGTAAATTTCATGGAGATCAATTGAAAAATACAGCCTCTATCGCATACAAAAGGTTTTTCTTTGATTTGACCTAGTGACCTACTTTTTGACCCAAGATAACCCATTTTCAAATTCGACCTAGATTTCACTAAGGTTGTCATTTTGACTTAATTACAGGAAGAACAATTGAAAAATACAGCCTCTATCGCATATACAAGCTTTTCCTTGGATTTGACCTAGTGACCTAGTTTTTGATCCCAGATAATCCATATTCAAACTTGACCTAGACTTCATCAAGGCAATCATTCTGACCAAAATTCACGAAGATTAATTGAAAAGTGCAGCCTCTATCGCATACACAAGGTTTTTCTTTGATTTGACCTAGTGACCTAGTTTTTAACTCCAGGTGACCCATTTTCAAACTTGGCCTAGATTTTATCAAGGTAATCATTCTGACTAAAATTCATGAAGATTAATTGAAAAATACAGCCTCTATCGCATACACAAGGTTTTTCTTTGATTTGACCTAGTGACCTAGTTTTTGACCTCAGATAATCCATTTTCGAATTCGGCCTAGATTTCATCAAGGTTATCATTCTGACCAAATTTCATGAAGATCAGTTGAAAAATACAGCCTCTATCGCATACACAAGCTAAATGTTGACAGACGACAGACGACAGACAGACGACAGACAGACGCCGGACATCGAGCGATCACAAAAACTCACCTGAGCATTGCTCAGGTGAGCTAATAAGAAACTAGAAGGTGTTTTTGTCACAAAAACATACGTCTCCCCCTATGTATACCTTTAGCTCTGGCGGCCATTTTGTGCAACGAAGCAAAACGTGTCTGCGATATGCACAACTAGGCTTGGTACTAATCACTCCAGTGAAGTTTCGTCGAAATCAGTTCAGCAGTTTGACCTGTGAAACCCGGACAAGATTTTTCTAATTTTAGCTCTGGTGGCCATTTTGTGCAGCGAAGCGGAACGTGCCGGCGATTTGCACAACTAGGCTTGGTACTGATCACTCCTCTGATGTTTCGTCGAAATCAGTCCAGCAGTTTGACCTGTGAAAGACGGACAAGATTTTTCTAATTTTAGCTCTGGTGGCCATTTTTTGCAGCGAAGCGGAACTTGCCGGCGATATGCACAACTAGGCCTGGTACTGATCACTCCTGTGATGTTTCGTCTAAATCCAGCCAGCAGTTTGACCTGTGAAAGCCAGACAACATTTTTCTATTTTTAGCTCGGCTTAATGTGGTTGGATTAAGCGGACGAACAGACGGACGGCGAAGGCAAAAACAATGTATGGGGAGACATAATGATTTAAAGATTATTCGTGACCCCCACACCAGACCTACCCATACTCCCGTTTAAAAGCATAGATAGTATTACGATAGAAAATCTTTTCACTTGACTTGAAATTCATACACCCAACAATAATTTGTGAAACAAGCATGTATCATCTAACTGAAAAAAAATCTGAGCCAAACATAAAAAGTACTAACACAATTATCCCGACAAAGGTCAAAGCGTGTCAGACAGCAGGTCAAGATGAAGCAGAAACTCATGCATGAATACACGGATTTGTTATCTAGACATATTGATTCCTGTCATGAAAAAAGTTCATACAGAAGCCAAACAAATAATCTGAACTGACTCTATTTGCTGGAGTGGTTTCAACAGAGGAGAATTGTTTAGAGAACAGTTTACTGTAAGACATAATTGGCTTCCCATTTGTCAAAGGGTAAGTCATTCTAGATGCCAAATTGTTCGTTATATATCATTAGTCTGCTAAGTGATATTGATACGATGTCAAGTTGTGGTCAGTCGAGGTGAAATGACCAGTTTACACCGACTAATTAATTAAATCATGAGACTGAATGTACTATGGAATATCGTTAACGCCTTTGATTAACTGAGAAGAAACCCAAGAGCTTCATTTGAAATACACCCAGCTATCAAACATACAAAATCTTATATCAAGGTTCTTCACCTACGCAACTTTGAACCTATCCTTCAAGGAGTATGAAGAGTTGAACACACAAAATTTCCTAACTATACCCTATTATAGTGAAATTAAGAAAGGGCCATCCTTAACGGTCATATTCAGATAAGGTTGTGCATTTGAGCAACTTTGAATCCATTCCTTCGAAAAGGTTATGAGGAATTGAACACACCAAATTTCTTCACTATTGCCTATTTTGTGAAATTATGAAAGGGTCAGAATTCTAGAAAAAAATAGCCTCAGAAAAAAATCAATTATTTATGGTCATCTTCGCATCAAGGTCCTACAACTGAGAAGCTTTCATACATATCCTTTCAATAGTGTTTCAGGAGTTGGACACGAAAGATCTTTCTCTATATTCTATTTAGCAAAACTATCAAAGGGTCATAACTGCGGTATAAAATATGACAGCAAAGATTCCTTAATTTATGGTCATCTGCACCTTCATCTGCACATCAAGCTTGTTCATCTGTGAAAGTTTGGAGCAAATCAGGCTAATAGTGTGGGGGGATTTGGACACACACGATTTCGGGACGTACGGACAGCACCAACGCTATATGCTCCCAATGAAATGTGGGGGCATAATGAATGTTACAAAAAAAAAGAAGGAATAGATAGCCATACAGAGTAACGCGGATGATGGTACTACATTCATACACCCGTTTACGCAAATAACAACATTGTACTGCAACAAATATTGGGGGCTTGCTCGATCAAGTAAAATGTCAACAAAGTTGTAGGACCTGTAGCGAAATTACAGATAACAAAAAATATCTATCCTTAATATGTACGTGGCCGGTAGCCATAATGTCATAATGCTTAAAAGAGATAAATGTCTCGTAAATTGGTCTAGATTGAAATTAGACATATATTTTGTTATATTCCAGAACGTATGTGCCAAGAAACTTCCCTACAAACCGAGTTCGGGACGGGTTGAGTACTGATAAAACAGTGTTAGAAAACTTAGAAATATGTAATATGCGCGAAGGAAAAGAAAATTCCCTAACCTATTCTAACCTCCAGCAAAACCATACCATAAAATGAGAACAGCTATATAAGTAACAAAATTAATTAAAATATCCCATCCTCTGATGAAAGAACGTAATGCTACTGCCACAGTGAAAAAAATCGTCTTATAATACAGCCTAGTACACTGAACAAAGACATTGCAGACGCTTGAAGCAGAATGTCTGAGACAGAAGCTGTGTACAATGAAGCTGTAGCCTGAAGGAGAAGAAAGCCTGGTTTTAGTTTTTTCGGTTGCATTGCTATTGCATAACAAAGGGAGATTTATAAAGGAAGTCCCGGTGGCTCGGTTACATCGTTAAGACATGAAAAATGAAATATAATTCGCGAAGTGCTTTTAGCTTTTGTATGGTTAAAGAAAGAAGACAACTCAAGTTTGCAACTTTAGTAAATAAACATATCATATCAACAGTCATATTTGCAGTTTTTGTATGCTAATTTCTGCATTTAATATGCAAAACAAAAGCACCATGAAATGTACCAGTAACTACTGACGGACGTATATATACGTTTTAAGAAGTCGCAAATTCATTCCAGAAAACCAGCTGATATGAGTGCACACTGCAAACTTTCCAAAATATATATCTAACTTAAGACTCAGAAGTAATGGAACTCTCAGTTATATTGGTAAATTAGGCGCCTTGACCTAAAATGTTTCAAACATCATCAAGAAGATGGCATAGCTAAAATAAATATTTCCGTCCAGAACAATGGAACAGTATTCATATGAAATGTTCCTTTACTAGCTGTGGTTATAGTTCATAGACATAGCAATGCAGGCTAACATGTTCTTTTTCTAAAAGATATAGAGTAAACACATATACATGTATAATGTTTCTCAGAACTTTGTTTTCTGCACTGGACAAGGGAGAAACCGAAATATTTTAATATCTGTAATAACCCTGCAAGCTGAGTCAACATGCCATAAAATGATAAAACCTAGAATAATGCTCATTTCTGGTTAAAATGGCCTTGCTTTGGAAAAAGAGTTTTACAAGATGGAATCATAGTTATGTATGTATTGGTGTAATGTAAACGAAAAGCAAATGTTTACCTTTGGACCTTTAAGTGCTTTGGTATAAAGAGTACCTTTGTCAGCGTCCGAACACTGACTGACATATTCAGTAAAGAAAGAATTCCAATCTTCTAGTAACTGATAACTCTTTTCCTCTTAGATACAGGTATGCATGTGAAACACCAGCATTCGTTTAAAAAGCCGCCGCTTTTTTGTTATTCAAGGAAATCATAATCCTTTATTTTTTAATAGTTTTGTTCCTGGTCTGTGAACAGTCAATGCTTTTGCCGGATATTTCCCAAGAGGAAAATAATGTAGTTCCGTAAACTGTTTTCTATCAAATAATCGGCGAATGATGAAACAAAGGACTTGTGATGATTAAAGTTTTGTATTGATCAGACGCGTCGGCGATTTGCAGGCTTTGGAAACATTGCTTGGTCTTGTCATTCACAATTAAAAATAATTACATTGTCTGTGACATTTTAAAGGCTGGTAAATTGTCAAGTTTTTACCTGTTATGTTAAGAGCAAAGCTTGATTTAAAACATATGTTGCGTAAGTATTAATGTATGCAACATGACTATACTTTACATTTATTTCTGTAGGTTTTTCTTTTGTATTTTTGTATCCCTTCCAAGTCAATGTCAAATTTTGTTTTTCTTTGATAACAGATAAACAGCTGTGTTAGAGCTGGAGTTTAGAAGTTTTCATAATAGTTAATGAAAGGATCATTCGTGTTTTCCGTTTTTAAATGTAAAATATTAGCTATTGTGAGTACAAAAAAAGGTAAATTTCATTTTAAATAGCAGGTTTAAAAGAAGCTACTCACATTATTTTGAGAGTGCCAAGAACATAATCAAACAGTATTATTGCGCCCATACCCACATCGGAAAGTTCTAAGGATAAACATTTTCTTTTTTGATGTAGTAAGTTCACTTATTGTGGCCAGTCTAAGAGTGCTTTAACGACATAAGATTTTGTCAGGTTTTGAAAAATGGAATTTGTTTTATTTTAATTACAAGATACAACAAAACATATAATGAATACACTATTTTATCAAAAAGAATAGCAAGATCGGAAAAGTTAATTACCTTTATATGTTATTCCAGACATGAATAAGATGTAAACAAACATTTCCAGGATTTGTAGCAGAGTCTGTATCAAACAATCTATGTAATTACAATGTGCAGTCTCTTGCATAACTGCACAGTATTGATTTTAGTCGGTCTGATCAATGTCTTTACAAAAAACAAGCAACATCATGATAAAGCTGATTGAAGAAAAACGGACAAGGCTGAAATTTACAGTTGTTACGAAATAAATTGGAACAGTCATCAAAATTTATAAAACACATCTTGTAATTCAGAAGGAAAACTTTATATTTTTGTGTAAGAATCTTTTTTTTTTTCTATACAAAAAAAAATACTTTCACCCGCCATATGTTTGGCCTACGCATTAGGTAAACTACATTTCACTTCAGCAGATTTTACTTGTCATTACGGAACCATTTTTGAATGAAACGCACGAGCAAACTCAAATGTATTGTATGTGCTTGAACACCATAATGATGATTGAAATATTCAATGATGTCTTGTGGTAATTCTAAAGATGAACTCTAAACATTGTTAAATTTCCTTTTACAAAGCAAACCGCACAGTTCTTTTAAATGGTTAAAAAGAAAAGACATGCAACTTCCCAAAGATTATCTTAAAGAGATTTTCTTCATTTTACTTTTACTTCCGTGATAAAGTATATCGTTAAAGCATGGAAAACAAAATATGAGATAATCTACAAATCTTACGGGTTTTTTTCTACGTAAATCAGGGAAAATTGCAAAAACTGGTTGCCCTATCACACAGTCAAGATAAGACTCATTTAAAATGCATTGGCAAAGTTTCCCCAGGTAAATAACCGCTTGATCTACCTTAATAACGTCTCGACTAATATCATGGTAATTTATACTGGAAATTCGTTCGTTAAAAATTTTAATGTTTTTCCCACAAGGCTTGAAAGTACACTTTGTTCAACTTTCATTCTCATTTCATTCATTGTCTACTTATGGGGAAACAAAACATCAAGATAGTTTTAAAAGCAATTGTTTGACTTGATTGTTTCTTGGAAGTCATGTAAGGCCAAATGCTACGGACTTTTATGGTTGACAGTTCTTTAGTAGGGTCGGGAAATGGTGAAAATTGTCCAAAATGTCACGGCCATTATATAATTTCTACCATTGTCAGGTGAGAGTATAGTCAAACAAATGTTGGTACTATTAATAGGATTATCACAACATGTTATTGTGCGTTTTATCCGACCTGGCGGGCGGAGTTAATCTCTGACTTATGCAAATAATGGTAATCTCAAAAAACGAGCCAAATAGGTAGAGAAATATAATTGACTAATTCAACGCTACATTGGTTACAATGTAAGACAGATGGCCACTGAATAGGAAATCAGGTTGCCGAATATACTACATATCCTACACAATAATGCAGTGGACCGTCGTGAAACTCCGCCCCGCCAGGTCGATTCAAACGCACAATAGCATCTGTGTACATCCAATAGCCGTCCTGGTACCTGGCTTGCTCTAATAAAAATTCACGTTTTCAATTTTGGGATTCGAATCCGTACTGTAGAGGTATACAACCCACAAGAGCAAGAGTGAGTGGCGCTTAATTTAAAGCACGCAGCCATAATCAATCAGCCGTCTTAAAGGGACTAACCCACACATTTTAGGCGAAACATAATTTCTCTCAAAAGTCCATAAAAGATAAATACTCTGAAATTGACTAGTGAGATATTCTTAGAAATAACCTATAATATTGTGCAGAAGATAGTAAACCGCTGCAACGCTTTTGAAATAATGTAAAAAATTTAGATTCTTCTTGCATTTTTACCTATATCTAACTTTTATTTCACCCACTGTTTCATTTTTCAGTGTCATATAAACATTCTATGCCAAACCTTGATAGGAATGAGTGTTGAAATATTTCACCTAAAGTGTGGGCGAGTAACTTTAACAAATACAAGTTCACTTTCTTGACCTCTAGCCCCTCCCTTTCGTCTTCATGTGCGCACAGGAACACATTCAAATTCATTTAATGCGCAGGCTATTATTTAACTAGATATAGACAAACTCAAATGTCTTCGTTAAATGTATTAGCTTAAACTATTCAATCTTACTGCATTACTATATCAGTATAGTAAACTACTTACTTACTTACTTACTAAGTTATTATCTTACTTTCATCAACCAACTTTTTTGTGAATTCAAGAATCACGGAACTGGCTAAGAATGAAATGAGTGTGGAGAAACTAAAATGATTTTAACAGACATTAAACATTAATTTTCTTCATGTCTGAATTCTTACCTGCTTGTATCTTTTTAGTTATATATATCCTTGTCCATTTAAACTTAATCCTGTGTTAAACTAAAGTCTTTATTGTACACTAAGTTTATAGATTTATACATATATCTTTAATATGAAACAATAAAGTATAATTTTTGTGAAACTCTGTTAACAACTGTATCATAATTGTAAATCTAACATAAATATAAAATAATAACGTACCTGCGGCACTATCGCCGCATTATTATTTTTGTCATTGGAGCTTGAAACATAATGTCTATGTGATATACCGTACTGTAAATACCTGGCTAATTGAATCACAAAATTATATATTTATGAAATTAACGTGTTAAGTAAAATTATTAAGGAAAAATTGTTATTAATAATTACTGTTCTTGTATGACTTCTGCAAAGATGTTGAATACGATATGATGACTTCAGGATACACGAGAATAGACGAACCTTCCAAACTGTGACAATAAGACAAAGCCACACCCTAAACTCACCCTAATTTTCGTAGTGTGGCCAGGAATTGAGCCATATGAAAGAAACAGAAACACACTGCAATAAATAGGCTGTTTAAAAACCAGTAATAAGTGTGTGGCGGGGGAAGGGGTAGGGGTCACGTTAATATGCGATTTTACTCGTTTGTACTGTATTTTCTTACAAATATTTTTTTCTCTCTCTCAAATAGTTTCACGAATCAGGTTAACATTAAAACATTTTTCGACTTAACATCTTTTGTACGATTCGAACAATACCACTATAACATTCCCGGATAATGCACATATGTTAAGAGAAGAATCGTTGCATTTGATTCCAGATATTCATGGATCCAACAATAATATGAGAAACATGCATCTGTCTACTAATTTTAAATCTGCTCGAAATATTGACACTCGGTATGAACACAAGTTAATAAATGTACCATTATATGCATATTTCGTAAGTTCTTTCTATTAACTCAGGGGCAAACTTTGTACCGCTAGAGCTAACTGTGACTAACATCCCCGACACCCGATCCCCTTCCCCCCCCCCCCCCCCCCCCCCATTCTCAACCGTTTCCGGCCACGTCACAAAGTTGTAGGGACGTTTGTATGGTTCTGCCCCACCTAACGCCACCCCAGAAAAATATGTGACTCACATCTTCTCATGAAGAGCATGACTGCATACAAAGAGAAATAAGAAATACATTTGGGGTGAGGAATGCGGGAATAGGTGCCCACCCCAACAAAAATAAATATGTCACTCACGTACATCTAAACTTAATAGTACTCATTTGTTTGAACTTTCACTGGAATATGACTTCGGAAATGTAGTACGCCACAAAATCGAGAAGAGATAGATGCAAGTGTGCCGCACGCCTTTATTCATCCCAGAAAAATATGTCTACACTTGATGGTTGAACATTAAGTATCAAAAGAAAAAAATAATACGGTTTAGTGAAGTAGTGTGGCTAGGACTGAGCAGGTGGTTTCCCCAACCTCTCTCACCCCAGCAAAAATGAATGTGGACATCAATACGGCCATACTGAATAATATGCACCGTGCATTAAAACCAATTTGCTTTGGAACACGAATACTGATACCTGGAACATAATCGCCGCAAATCGGCAGTGGTAGATCAGTGTTCGCTAACGTTTATCATTCCAAAGGAAAATGCGACCAGATGGGACATAAATCCAGGACTGGGGAGTATGCGGCTTAGGTCTGGGATCATGCTCACTCGCTCCCCAAACAAAAAATGTGTGATTTTACGGCATGGTCATATTTTGTTCGAAGTTTAATTAGACTCCCTTTAAAACTGTAAATGTAGTGAGAGGGATGGGGTCCACCCAACTTTGTTCAAAAGAAATGTCATGAAATTTTATTGGAATACCTTCAGAACTTTAGAGGAAGTCTGTAAATGTGGCCTTAGGGGCCCCAACATTTGTCCATCGAAGAAAAACAAATGTCAAGCACATCTAAACTTCATGGTTAATATAATGCTTGATGTTTCCAAACAATTTCTTTTGGACTGACAGCACAGGTTATTTTTAACATAATCCAAGAAAACCAAACAGGCTTGTACACGAGAACAGTATTCACTTTGAAATTCATATCTAGCGTTTTACTCTTCTAACTGCAATAATGGTCCCCGGTCGTAATAAATTCATATTAATATGATGATGTAAAAATGCCCAAAGTTAAGTCAATAAGACAAGAACAAACATAATGATAATGTTTTTTCAAAATTTTCTAATATGCATCTTGTATTTCCCACTGGACAAGGGAATAATGGAGGCTTTGTTATTATACCAAATGTAATATCAATAATAACCCTGCCCGTTGAGCAAACGGTTGCAATAAAATGGAAATTTGTCCCGAGAGGACGAAAATGGCATTGCAGGGCTGAATAATATACTGAAGATTTTTCCATAAAAGTTACACTTGAAAAGAGGATTTCATGTAATGTTTTGTAATAAACTGCAGAATTCTCTAGAATGTATTATCGAAATTGAAAGAGCATATGTTTTCATGTGAATTGTTTAAATTGAAACAAAGAGTGCTGTCATGATGGCGATCCTTTATCGACCAGAAGTGTCAGCTTCTGTTGTTGCGAATGTACGACTTTGTTTGATTTTTTTTCATTTGTAATTTACCATAATTATACAGACAACTAAAACAGTTCATGAAAAAAGACAGAAAACAGTAAATTTTCATGTGATTTATATTAAAGAGCTGTTAGAAACACGTGTATTCAATTAAAATACGCTGTCATAGTATAAATATAATACTAAATGTTTACATGTGAATTGTTTAAAATATTTACATTTTCTCATCAAAATGTGTTATTTTTTGTATGTTTTTGTAAATTTGTATAGTTTGAATAATTCAAACGATTGTATCCCTTTCAATAGGTCAGCTGCATGGAATCAGTTGAGCCTCAAAAGAGCTAAAATGGTTCGCCAGTTAATGTAACAAAAAAGTATAATGGAGAGAAAAATCAGCCTGTAAGAATGTTACTTTTTTACCTGAATAACACTTTAAACCTACCCACATGTTATAACCGCAATAAAATTAATGTCCTTCCTTTAAAGCTCAAATTCCGTATATGATGAACAAAAATCGGAGCTTTCTATCCTTAAAACGTGGTAATAAAATAAACAAAGAAATACCGGTATATTAAATGAATATTAAGAAAAATCGGAGAAGTTAAATACCGTCATGTTTAATTCCAGACATGAGTAAGACGTAAACAAACACTGGCAGTATCTATCAAACAAATGTGCAGTCTCTGGCATAAACTGCACATTATTGATTCTACTTTGCCTGATCAATTTCAATCAAAACCGTGCAACATCCATGATAAAATTGATAGAAGAAAAATGGACAAGGTAAAATTGCGCTTGCGTTACAAAAAAGGAAATAATACAATAATAATAAAGTTCAACGTTATAACAAGAAAATTTGTACTGGGAGACAATCGTAAGTCTCAAAATCTGTGTGGTCTCAAAATCTGTGCTGGGAGACAATCGTAAGTCGTGCTTGTACGCTTTTTTATTACTTCATTTTTTGTATATATTTGTTTTCGAACAGGTTCCCACATCGTCAAAGTAAAAAAAAGATCATATAATATATATCTTTTTTAACTAAACCTGGAATTATAGTTCATACAAAGATTTTTCATCTACACTTTTACCTATGTATCCTTTTAAATGTGAAGTTTCTGTGTTAAAGTGAAGAATAATAGACATAAAACTTCCTCAAGATTATCTCAAAGCGATCTCCCTAAATTACACTTTTCTTCCGTGATAAAATACATCGTTAAAACAATTTTAAGGAAAAGAAAATATAATCAGACGATCTACAAGATCTCTGTGTGTTTTTGTTTCTACGTAAACACGAGAAAATTGCAAAACAAAAAACTGGTTGAAGTATCACTCAGGAAAACAGTAATTAAATGCGGTCAGTCACATTTAAGCAACATTTTATTACATTTTTCATTACTTATATGTTTGTGTTTATAAAATTTATACTTTATATTTATGCTCTACATGTATCTTGGCCGGGCAGAATATAAAAATCAAATGTATGCTCTTCAAGAATGGAGGAAATAAAAGAATCTATCTAACTGTTACACCTGCAGGTTCAAATCAAACATGTACGTGTAGGTATAATTTATATCTGCAGCTAAAAATCTTTTTATACGTGCAGGTATAAAATTGTACGTAGTGGCACAATTTTATACCAGAACGTACACTTTTTCATATATTCACGTATACGTTTATACCTGCACGTACAATTTTATACTTGCACAATACACCTTTATACCTGCACATACAACTTTATACCTACACGTACAATTCTATACAAAAATATACCTGCGCGTACAAAATTGTACCTCGCCATACAAATGTAAACTTTCCTAACAAAGAGCTAGGTCCGGTGTTCCAGTATGAAATTTGATGCAGTTTTTCAAAGTACGCTTTATACTGTTGAAAAACGGCGTTAAACCCAAAACAAACAAACAAACACTTTATTACTGTTCTCAAAGGCTTTAAATAAATACTGCGTATGTAAAAAAAATTCTATCGCCATATAATTCGTTTACTCTACTGCACATCTATCTATATACCAGAGCCGCAATAGTACTGTACCTTCTTCATGCGGAAAGAACTTACACAAAATATCATTACAATTATTGCATACTTGACTGTTTTAAACATTTTCTTATAGACATAACGGCTGAAACAAATTATACAATTATTGTTTCACTTGGAAGCACTTTCTACAACATAATTACACATAAACATTTGATGAACGTTTACCATATTATATAGCCACATCATAATTCATACAACACTTTAAATATAGAAAAAAACGACCCTACCTTTTACAAGTATCCAATTATATTTTGTAAACAAATGTTAAAATGAAAAGATTTTGGGCAAAAAAATGCCACATAAATCTCAGCTGCATGCTTTACTAAGGATGTTTAAAAGTCAAATTTTGAAATAAATTACATTTACAATTTTTGAATATCAAACTCAAATACTTCCTGTTTATTGTTTGTTACAGGAAACTGTTAACTTTTTGGATTTTGTAATCTTCCTTTTGAATCGTAGCTGATAATACGTCTGGCCCCTGTACCCTTACTCTGCCAAATTTCTGTAATAGACTGGTCCATCATTCAATTTGAACAATTTATTATTCAAAGGGGAGTTTACTGAAAATTTATTGACTGAAATAAGCATTTGTCACTCATTAATATACCCATAGAGGTTTGCAATGACTTAATCGAATCGTGTTTAGTTAATACATATGACTTCATGCATAAATACTGATATTCCGCTTTACACCTACTTATGCATTTCAGGAACAGTGGCACATTTCAGGGATACTCTTCACTTATATTTCTGTTGTGTTTAGAATATTTGGTGTTCAAAAACATTTTATTTTATATGAAAACTTTCAGAGTTAAGAATATACAGGAAAACATGTATAAAAGACAACATGTGAGTTTCGATCCGAAACGTATCCAGTTTTGTAAATAAAGATCACCTGCAAGAAATAACAACCCTTTGGCTATCCCATGCGTTGACTGGCTGTAATATAGTAAACAAAAGAAGGACTATAGCCTTTAAAGGGAGGTAATTAGAAAAATAATGTGCTGATTCGCTATTCAAATCTCTTATGAAAGTATAATGAAAGGAAGTTTAACCATTGTATGTTTTATGATTATCATCATTTTTGTACCACATTTACAAAACAAATGCTTTGTTTAGTATTATTACAATATATTTCAATCGTAAGATTTCGTTATTCTTTTTTTCTGACATAGGTCTAAATCTTTTATTATGATAGATGAATAACCAGTACTGCATATGTATCCGCCTGCCTTCACACAGATACAGAAAATAATGTTGTTACCAGAACGCATTCCTGTATTCCAACCATCTGTCCAAGCTCTCGGAATAGGCGAATATACAAGTTGAGTAGCACTTAAAAACTCAACACGGATAAGATTTTATTGTTCTTACATAAAAAATACGAAATATTATGGATACGACTGGAAAATGTCAAACTTTATACATGGCATAATTTGCATAATATATATAAAATTTATCAGTTATTTGTAAAATGTATTGCCACGTAACACTGCCAATAAAGTAGCAATTTGGAAAGCACGGGTCGTTTTCTATGCTCAAGTGTTTAAATCTACCCAATGTTACGTTTAGAATTTATCAGCCCGTAAGTCAAGCCATCTACTAATTTCTCTGTTTTGGGATCTGTTCATAAGTTTATTCAAAAATAAAACGTTAGTTAATTAGCATGCTCTATGAAAACTTCAGGCGCCACGTTGGGTAATTCAAGTTGTAAAAGCCAAACTGGCTCTTAAGTAAAGATAATATCAGCATTGATTGGCAGCATTGGGTAATTTGGAAATGGTTTATATGTAAAATTATTTTCATTGTCCAAAACCAAGTGTCTGTTTATATTAGGAGACGAAAATTGAGAAACTAGATTCATTTTAAGTTTTCACTTCTTACATGTTTTGCCAGATTTTTTGTTACATTTTTATATCCTGAACCATTCACAACTTAATTCTTTGTTTCATGTTATCTTATACAAAAGTCTGTAGTATAAACTAACTACTATATTAATTAGAATATGCATTTTTAATCTCGGTAATCAGGCCCTGAGTAATTATTGTAAAAATCTATTAACACAAATTGAGCCGCACCATGAGAAAACCAACATAGTGCATTTGCGACCAGCATGGACCCAGCCCAGCTTCCGCGCAGTCTGGTCAGGATCCATACTGTTCGCTTTCAAACCCTATTGCAATTAGAGACACCGTTAGCGAACAGCATGGATCCTGGATGCACAGGCTGGTCCAGATCCATGCTGGTCGCATAGCCGCTATGATGATTATCTCATGGCGCGTCTCAAATGTATAATAAAGAGCGTGATATAAAAGACGGAGTCTTGTTCAATATCACCTTAATATTTTTTACACATAAAAGTAATTTCACAACTAGTATAGATAATAATTATGATGCTGGTATGAGAAATTTTCTGAACAGCCTCATATTTTTTCGTTACATACAAGTCTTTTGTCGGCTCGCGAGTTACAAGTGTCCACACTTTGAAGATAAACGTCAGCCTGTTTTTCATTTACACGAAATGTTGAGACCGGTTCAAGTGGACACAAATTTTAACGGTCAAAACAACTGATTTCAATTAAAGAAACACATTCTGACATTATCCACCGCGAAGATAAACGCACTAGGAACAGGGGAAGCAACTTTGATTTTCCTAAAATGAAATAATGACGGGTTACTTTTCCTTTAGCAATGTACAGTATATTCATAATATTCGGTATTCCGGTGTGTGTAGATTAATATCGATATCAAAATGTATTCATATTTATTCGTTTCTTTTATATAAAATGCTTAAAATGCAAATATTCATCAAATATTTTGGGTAGTATACTTGTTGCGTAACATCAACAGTTAAAGTAATACTTTTCCTGGCATTAAGTCTTGTGTTGGTGCAGCATTGGCATTTCCCAGCAGATAGTATTTTATGATGTGGGGTGTAGTTGTGCTGATAAATAATATGTAATTAATTAACTTTTACCTTGATATAATACAGATTGCGTTGATTTCATAGTCAGTGTAGTTTGTTGTTTTCAAAACTAAAAGAATGTCATGGTCATTGCAATATTACGTTAGGACATAGAACTGAATTGAAAACGAACATTTCATAATTCATCATTCTGAATCGCAGACATACATAAGAAATCAAATGTCACAACACTGTGTTATTTGACTTGTTATTTTCTATTAAAATAACTTTAAGATTGTTTTACATCTTTTTTCTACCCCCACCCGTCGATCCTGTCCGTATTTTGAAATGTCTATTTACTGCGAAAAGTGAGCTTTAACTTATTTAAGATGTTGATGTTAACAATTCTGCTTACTTTTTGTAATTCAAGGGAAAATAATAGCTACAATCTAAGAAGGCAAGCTGAAAGCCTTTTATTATATTATGTTTAAAATGATATAATTATTATTTAAATGACAAATGACAACTGTGTAAGAAATAGCACTATCACAATATAAAAACAAAATACATGTCAGATTTATAGGATTTGATACTTTCAACTAGATTTATAACCTTATATCTAATATCTTCATTAGTTTTGGAGATAGTAACTTGCATGCAAAACTTTAACCAGGATATTTTAAGTCCAAAATGGGGCATAATTTGCTACAAATACATGTTAGAGCAATGAGACTAGACCACGTGAGGTTGGAAATTGACCTAGAAAAAGAAAAAAAAATAAGTTTCAAAGTTATATGCGTTTAAGTAACAGCTGTATGTACTTCAGTGCACACAAAACTTTAACCAGGCTTTTCTAAGTCCAGAAGTGGGCATAATTTGGCCAAAAGACATGTCAGACTAATGGGACTTGACCTCGTGAGGTTGGTAATTGACCTAGAAAAAGAAGAAATAACTTTCAAAGCTATATGCCTTTAAATGATAGCCATATGTACTTGCACGCAAAACTTTAACCACGATTTTCTAAGTCCAAAAGGGGGCATAATTTGGCCAAAATGCAGGTCAGAGTTATAGCTTTTGATGCTATCACCTAGTTTTATAACCTCGAAGACATATGTGAAGTTTTAATTCAATATCTGCATTAGTGTTGGAGATAGTAACTTGTATGTAAAACTTTAACCAGGATATTTTAAGTCCACAATGGGGCATACTTTGCCAAAAATACATGTTAGAGCAATGAGACTAGACCACGTGAGGTTGGAAATTGACCTAGAAAAATAAAAAAAAATAAGTTAAATCAGGATTTTCTGAGTCCAAAAGGGGAGCATAATTTGGCCAAAATGAATGTTAGTTATGACTCTCGATGCTATCACCTAGTTTTATAACCCCGAAGACATATGTGAAGTTTTAATTCAATATCTGCATTAGTTTTGGAGATAGTAACTTGCATGTAAAACTTTAACCAGGATTTCCTAAGTCCAAAAGTTGGTATAATTTAGCAAAATACATGTCAGAGTTAAGAAACTTGACCCAGTGATATTGGTAATTGACCTAGAAAAAGAAGCCTTTAAATGATAGCCATATGTTCTTGCATGCAAAACTTTAACCTGGGTGTGACGCCGACGCCAGGGTGTGTAGAATAGCTATTAGATATTAGAATAGAATAGATAATCTTCGAATAGTCGAGCTAATAAACAATGTCGAAAACATTTCCATTTGATTTTCATGATTACGAAAGAAAGGTCAGCTCGTCTATTAAGGAATAGCACTATCTCTGATACAATTATGAACATTACATTATTCAATGAACAAACTTTTCATTTGAAGTAATACGTAATTTGCACCATGAACGAAACAGATTACTTACTTAGATAAAACCTCGTAATTCTTGTAAATGGATATGATTTATGTTTAGAAAACTGGGAAAATTTTACGCAAAAGTCGTTGAAAAATTATTATCAATAAAGTATGTCAGATTAACTCTGTGCGAACATAGGTAAGTTATACAGCTCACATAATTATGGTGTTGGTATAAGAAATTTTCTGAATAGCCTCATATGTGTTCATTCTGCAAGTCTTTTTCGTCTGGCGACTTACAAGTGCCCACTTTGAAAATATGCGTCAGCCTGTCTTTCATTTACACGAAATGTTCAGCCCGGTTCAAGTGGACACACATTTTAACTGTCAAAATAACTAATTCCAATAAAAGAAACACATTTTGACATCATCCATTGCCGAGATACGACAATCAACGTACTAGGAACATGGGAAGCAACTTTGATTTTCCTCGAATGAAATATGGACGGGTTACTTTTCCTTTAGCAACGAACAGTATCCGGTGGTTGTAGACAGGCGATCAATGGATATCAATTATACGTTCCTTTGATATAAATGGTTTGAGTAGTGTACTTGTGGCGTAATATTAATAGTTAAAGTAATACTTTGCCCGGCGTTAAGACTTGTGTTGGTGCAGCATTTGCACTTTAAGGCCATACCAAATTGATTAATAGTTCTTCGGAAAATTTTCAAAAAAATAGGAGCGGGCGAGCGAAATTTTTATTTTATTTATTTTTTTCTCAATTTTGATTTTTTCAGAGGCGGTAGATTTTACATGGAGCGAGCGGGCTTTTTTTATTTTTTTCCCCACCACGAACCTTGAGGGGGCGGGTTTATGATTATATTATAAAGTTAACATTTCTATAGAAATAACACAGAAATAAAAATTTCAGTGTGGGTACACAATATATAGCTTTTTTCCTATATGTTTTTTAAAGACTTACATGAATGATTTTGCAAATAAATTTCTTGCAAAACTCACTGAATCATCTTTTTTTTTATTTTGTAATTTTAATTACTAAGAAATGAGTGTCTTATTTTTAAATTTTGATTTTTCTACATTAATTCTGAAGACGTGCCTATTTAATGGCAAGATGAGGAATTTTAAGACAAAACAGGCACATGAATTGTGTGGAATAACATTTCTTCTGAAACACAGTTAGATGGCTTTCACACATGAACAAATTGGTGCCCTAGTGGAATCCAACCATAGAGGTGACAGGGAAAGTAATAACACTTGACCAGTGAGACCAAACGGGGTTGGGCATACAGATGCTTAAAAACATTGCTCGAACCCCTTTTGGGGAATAATTAAATTATTTTTTAAAACAGATCATGATCAGGCTAGCTTAAGCTTTTGTGGTAGAGATTCATTTCAGGCAAAATAATAACAGACGGAAAAAGAATGATCCCAATATGGCCACCCCTTAAAAGTGTTGTTGTTGTTCTTTGATGAGCTTGAAATTTAGAGTTGGGGAGTCTGTTTTTTCCAGTTTTTTCGTTCAATAATTTACAGCCAATTTTAAATATATATCATGTGTCAAACAGGCAAAACTGGGGCTACAAAAGGACAGATTTTGTTTGAAATTATTTTCATATCAAACTACTTATTTGAAAAGCTAAACAATTTTTTAAATTGACTAAATGCGTTTTGATAGAATATCTGACTACTGTACTAAAAAAGTTACGTTCAAAAAGATTTAGGCCGAGACAATGTGATAGGTCGGTCAGGATCTGTGAACAAATTTTTTTTTAAGATAGTAGTTGGCCTCAGCTTTGGGCTCTAGATCTAACATGCTGAATTAAACAACTGATAACAAATGGTTTGAAAACTTTATATCTGAAACAATATTTCCAAATATTTTTAACTGCGCCCCCGTGCACGTCTTACAAGTCGGGCTTCGTTCTTTTCACTGTATTGAGCAAAAGTAGAATGTGCTATTTCATTACCTCCCGGCACATCGAAGGCTGTGTGGCACTAACACAGACACTCCGATTTAAAACAAAATAATGAAACAACACATAATTCCTGACTTTTTGAGTTTGGATCATCAGCTACATGTATTACGGACGCATGAAATCCGTAAATTATCCCTTTGACGCTTTAAAAAAAGCGATAAAACCTTTTTTGCCGTTATTATTCCGGACCGCGCGTAATGAACAATTTTTTTTTTCGAAGATTTTTTAGTACGTGGGGGGGGTAATTTTTATTTTTTTTTTCGGGAATGAAATTTTTGATGCGGTAGTTCCGACGAACGACATATCAATTTGGTATGACCTAAGCAGATAGTATTTTAAGTATTTTAAGATGTAGATGTGCTTGTAAAAAAAGTAATTAATTAATTTGTTCCGGTTGTATGATACAGGTTGAGTTGAAGGTATTTCATAGTGTACTTTATGGTCACATGAATTTGATGTTCAAAACTGAAAGAATGTCATAGTCTTTACAATATTACGTTAGAACATAGAATTGAAGTGAAATTGAAAATTTCGAAATTCATCATTCTGAATCGCGGACTCCAACAGACCAATCAGATAGCTGCATTTTCAAGTACGTTGGAATAAAAAAAAATATTTCACATACAAAAGAAATCAAATGTCACAACACTGTGTTATTTGTCCTGTTATTTTTTATCAATAAAACTTTGATTGTTTTACATATTTTTCTACCCACAACCCCCACCCCGGGTTTCTGTCCGTACCTGGAAATGTCTATTTACTGCGAAAAGTCAGCTTTAACTTTCTTAGTTAATGATGTTAACAATTCTTCTTACTTTTGGTAATTTAAGGGAAAATAATAGCAACAATATAAGTAAACAAGCTGAAATCCCTTTATTATATTATGTTTAAAAATGATATCAGTATTATTTAAATGGCAAATGACCAGTGTAAAAGAAATAGCACTACCACAGTATAAAAATAAACAATGTCGAAACATTTTCCATTTGATTGTCATAATAACGAAAATGCGAAAATAGCACTATCTCTGATACAATTATGAACATTACATTATTCAATGAACAAACTTTTCATTTGAAGTAATACGTAATTTACACCATGAACGAAACTGATTACTTACTGAAATAAACCTTTTAAATGACCCCTTGTCATTCTTGTAAATGAATTTGAGTTATATTTAGAAAACTGGGAAAACTGTACGCAAAAGTCGTTGAAAAATTACTATCAATAAAGTGCGTCAGATTTATTCTGTGTGAACATAGGTAAGTTATACAGCTCACATAAAAGTCATTGCACAAGTAGTATAGAAAATAATTATGTTGTTTGGTATAAGAAATTTTCTGAACAGCCTCACACGTGTTCGTTGTAAAAGTCTTTTGTCGACTGGGGGGTTACAAGTGTCCCAACTTTGAAGAAATACGTCAGCCTGTCTTTCATTTACACGAAATATTGAGCCCGGTTCAAGTGGACACACATTTTAACGGCCAAAATAACTAATTTCAAACACAATTGCCGAGATACGACATTCAACCAAACGTACTAGGAACATGAGAAGCAACTTTGATTTTCCTCAAATGAAATATTAACGGGTTACTTTTCCTTTAGCAACGTACAGTATTCGGTGATTGCAGGCAGGCAATCCGATATGTAAATCAATGGATTTAAAATGCTTAAAATGCATATATGCATTTAAATGTTTGAGTAGTATACTAGTGGCGTAATATCAATAGTTAAAGTAATTCTTTGGATGGCCTCAAGTCTTGTGTTGGTGCAGCATTGGCATTTTCCAGCAGATAATATTTTTTGACGTGGAATGTAGTTGTGCTGGTAAATAATATGTAATTAATTAACTTTTACCTTGATATAATACAAATTGACTTGATTTCATAGTCAGTGTAGTTTGTTGTCTTAAAAACTGAAGGAATGTCATGGTCATTACAATATTGCGTTACAACATAGAACTGAACTGAAATTGGACATTTTATAATTCATCATTCTGAATTGCAGACTCCAACAGACCAGAGAGCTGCATTTTCAAGTACGTTGGAATAAAAACAAATTATTTCACATACATAAGAAATCAAATGTCACAACACTGTGTTATTTGGCCTGTTATTTTTATCAATTTAACTTTATAAGATTTTTTTACATCTTCGCAATGTGAGCTTTAACTTTCTTAGTTATTGATGTTAACAATTCTGCTTACTTTTGGTAATTCAAGGAAAGAAAATAGCAACAATCTAAGTAAACATGCTGAAAGCCCTTTATTATAGTATAGCTGAAAATGATATAATTGTTATTTAAATGACAAATGACAACTGTGTAAGAAATAGCACTTAGTCTACCACAATATAAAAATAAACAATGTCGCAAATATTTCCATTTGATTGTCATGATTACGAAAATATAGATAGCTCGTCTATTCCGAAATAGCACTGTCTCTGATACAATTATGTACCTTACATTATTCAATGAACAAACTTTTCATTTGAAGTAATACGTAATTTACACCATGAACGAAAGAGATTACTTTCTGGGATAAAACTTTTTAAATGACCCCTTGCAGTTCTTGTAAATGAATTTGAATTATGTTAAGAAAACTGGGGAAATTGTATGCAAAAGTCGTTGAAAAATTACTATCAATAAAGTACGCCAGATTTAGGTAAGTTATACATTTCTAAGCTATTTTTGTGGAGTTGCATTTGATTAATTTTGAACCGGATGAAAATTGAACTTACAAGAAAATTGAATGGTATTCATCCTTGACCATGTTTATATTGAGCAGCTTAGGTTAGTTCGTCCTCTAACTGAACAGCTTTGATCAGCTGTTTAGGTAACGGCAACAGTGCTGCCTTTTCAGGAATATTCTCTGTGAAGGTGTTTCTAATTGTAAATATTGATAGTCTAAATAAGCTCTGGACCAACCTGGCGCCCTGGCGGAAGTACTCTAACATAGCCTGGTTCGCTATTAGAGAATCCGGTGGACACATAGACCAGTCTGTCAGGTAATCAACACGTGTCAAATCATATCCGATTTCGACTAACAACATTGCGACTTCAAAAGCACCTATGTCAATAGCAAGATGAAAAACATCAGTTTGGTAATCAAGTTCTCCCCGTTTAACGCGTCCTTTTCTGTACAAGTCACTTTTCCAGTTTAATAAAACCTTTATCGTTTTCAGATCTCTTTTTCTTGTAGCAATTTGAAGAGGTGTCACACCACAATAAACTGAAGTAAAAAAGAAACTTGATCAAGATATACATAGCATGTTGTATTTCATCGTCGACACACTTTAAATACAGCATTTAGCCGTGTCCCTTAGTAAAACACAGTGGTCAGCTTCAAATAAATTCATAAGAAATGAATACACGCCGAATTATGTTTATATATCATGTAATTTTCCAAGTGTAACGTAACTCAGTCCTTTCCTCCCCCACCTCCTCCTCCTCTCCCACCTCCTCCTTATCTGACTCCTCAGTATCATCCGCAGCAACAGCAGTAACAAAACAAACATTTATATTAAAACTTACAGTCGACATTTTGGTCTGCGCCGTTATACAGCAAATAGTGCACTAGGTTTGTACACTGGTACATAGTTGCCATGCACAAGGCATTACTGTGCTCATATTTACTGATGTTTAGGTTCGCTCCAGCCTGAAAACGTTAGAAAACTTCAGTCATATATCCTTTATTCATATCACTTAAGACAATGGCACGAGTACATGATAGGTGGATCGCTTTCGAGTTTGAATTTTTAGCTCACGTGTATATAACCACCAGGTTACACATTATATAGTATTCAATGTAAGCTGAAATTTATATGCTGCTTATGATCAAGTATAACTTCATTTTATAAACACTAAATACGGTATTGATCACAATTCAGTTATTTAAATTATGTACAATTAATGTTCCTTCTCGTCTTCGTCTCATTGAACTTAGTTAATGATTTTAATGAATTTTTAGCTTTTAGCTATAAAACTATGTAATTCATGACAGACAAAATTTTATTAATTGTTGGGTGTGTTAGCGGATCTTCGTGGGATATGTCGGATCAGTATGATAAATGAGAGAGGCATCAGTCTAGTCCCAATATTCATCATATTGATCCCACATGTTTCCGTAGGAGTTACTAACAAATAAAATATGTAAGAAGATCCATTGGAAGGACAGAATGCAACCAAGCGAGAGTACAAAAGACTCTTTTCATGTTCTTCACAGGTAATGGAACATGTAAAACCCTTCACCAGCTTAAGCCGACTTCCAAAATGGACTTAAATATTGATATTATATGTAAGAAGATCCTTCACAATTATACAGTTAAGCAAAAAAGCATTGTTAACATTCTCGATTTGACTGAGTATGTTTGTGAGAGTATTGGAGATTTTTACGGCCTCCAAACGGCAGAAGCTAATAGCTAACAAATGAGTTGTTGTATCGACAATTTACTTTTAGCCTAACCCATAATCACCGGCCGTATTGAAATTCTACTGAGTCTTCTGACACTCCAAAGAAATATAGGGGTTCAGTACGTGATTATCTTTTTACCAGTGAGTATGCTAGAATATTGTTCATTATAAAACAAAATACACTATTTGGACATAATGGACATAATAATATTACAACAAACCTGTATCAACATGATGATAATAATCATGACGTCATCATCTACGTCAGAAGAATCACCCCGCTTCCTATGATACCACAGAATGTTGGTAACAGGACACCGTCCACAGCTGTCTATTGTGTTCACTCGAGCACCGGCTGCTATCAGCATCTGCACCACCTCTACATTTCCGGTTATCATTGCTCTCTGCAAAATTAATCACCCATTGTAAGACAATCCCTTCCTAAGGGACTATAGAATGTTGTTGCCATGTGCTCGTTGTGTTCGGTTTTGGTCTAATGTTCACTGTTGTCATTGCCGCTACCAATGTTCAAATACCTCATTTAGTCAAATTCTACATGTGTACATCCGCCAACCTCTTTATATACATGACAATTTAAGTGCGATTAAAGATGTTTTCCTAGTGAGCGGGGTCTATTTGGGAAAAGTCAGATTATTTCGATGGACTAGCAAATTGTTCTTTTCCATTCATTTCACACTTACATGCCTAATTTAATAATGGTTTCAAGTCCTACAATTTCCGATACCATAAATAATTTGCATTTTGGTTCATGCTTACACGTAAACAAGGCTTTTACAAAGCCCCGTATTACATTATAGGACTTAATACTGCTAATAAAAAACGCGGCAGTTAAATGTTTGTACCTGAAGCGCAGTTCTCCCCTCCATGAAGTCTTTACAGTTTGGGTCAGCGCCTGCTTCCAGTAGAAGTCGGACTATTTCGACAAGGTCACTTGCTGACACCTCTTTATCGCCACATACAGAATTTAAGGGTGTAATACCTTTCTCGTCTACGTTATTTACCTCCGCACCGTATCTCAACAGAAGCTAGCAATATATGCGATATAATTAACGACATAATAATGATGATAATAATAATAATAATAATAATAATAATAATAATAATCATCATCATCATAATAAAATATTTGTACAAATATAATCAGATTGATCAACATGTTTAAGTTCATAACTGGTCCCGCAAACAAAAGTAAATATTGGAAGAAACTTAAACGTCCCGCGTGGTATTGGAGTAGAATACAATTTGTTTTCATCTCTATGAATTTATTTTAGAATATATATTTGCCTTTACTGAATTGTACACCTTGCATATAAAACCAAGTAATTATAATTAAATTCTGTTTCTTTCACAAATCTGTTTTTTCTTAATCTGGAAATATCTCAGAAAAAGCCTGGAGGACATGAAAACAGCTACCCGACGAAATATACACTGACCCTAGCTGATCCCAGTATTCCGCAGAAAATAGCTTCTCTGAGATTTTTGTATTAAAATACTTTAAGGAAAGAAAATAAGACAATTTCCAAACTCCAAAGTAATTCTCATATTTTTACCTTGTATCTTTGTTTTTCAAAGAAATAAGACAGAAACGGATGGGCGAAAATAAAAGAGTATAAACAAAATGTCAAAAGAGACGTATATGACCATGCTAGCGGAGTAGTCGCTCAAGTTGTGGACGTCTGTTGTAATGATTTGCTAGAACGTATTGGCAATACACAAAGTAAGTCGTTTTACTGTCCATTGACAGCAGAACATATTGTTATAAACTGACTAACGCTGACAATCTTTTGTTGTTCAACAGACTGTCCTGGTATTTTCAATATTGTAAGTTGTTAGCGCAAAGAAATTTTATGCAAAATGATTCGAGCGCATTATTTGCAGAAAAAATATCAAACCCAGCATTGGGACCTAATGAGTTATGTCGAGTACAATAGCAGGATTTAGTGAATCAAAACATTTAACTGAAGCTTGGAGACGATACAAATACACTTCTTATCTAGTATTAGCAGCGAAGATATGCCAACAATTTCAGATGAGATGAAATCTGATCAAACTCAGGGAGTATCTATATAATTAATTAGTTTTGACGATTTGGTTACCTCTACACCCTCGATTGCCGCATTTTTCACGGCAATATGTAACGCTGTCCTGCCGTACATATCCCCGATATCAATAACATCTCGATCATGGTTGAGCAGAATTTCCGCTATCTCGTACCACTGCGTGATCATACAGTACATCAACGGAGTCTGGTACCAGGCATCACGTGCTGCTAGGTTCGCCCCTTCCTCTAAAAGCACCTGTAAAGACATGGACTGAAAACATATACAAAATGCCAAGTGACCACATTTAGAAATATTAAATGAAACCCTTTGACAAACACCAGATCTATGTATTTAGTCAGGAAGCCCGGCTGTTACCCAGAATTCTGTGAGTGTTTCTGTCTTAGTCAACGTTATTGCTTAGCCTACTAATGCTCGAGGTACATCTGAATTCATTATTAAAAAAATGTGTATATAAACTTTCTTTGGTTCCCAAAACAAACAAGAGGCTTCAGACTATCAAATAAAATTACGGATGATTGAGACAGTAGATAAGAATTACTGACTGATTTCCATTTGATTACCATGTGGTATAGATTCTTTTAAAGCTCGACCCTCCAAAATATATATTTTTAGAAATTCAACACTTTAAATACAAGAAATATATGCAATAACCAAGAATTTCTAACCCTGGAAAAGTGCTTACATTTTCAAGTTTCAAATACGATTTCTCTTGAGCCAAGAAATAACTACCTTGGAAAAACAAAACATTGGCTATAATTCAGTTCTGTCTTGGTTAAATGTTAGAAAGTAATATCGTCTGAAATATGCAGACTCGAACGTTTTGCAATTCGAAGGTTTTGTGCACGTTTGCAAATAGTTGTGTTATATAATCGTTCAAAAGGCACCCGTTGTGTGTAGTAGGAAACCTTTATGACGGACACGCTCCTCAAAAGCTTGTAAACAGTGTACATTTACGTGTAGAGAGCAACAAAAGTTATACCAGATTCAAGAAATATCTAGGCATAAACTTTACGTACTCATACACGAAGTGGAACATTTTTTATTGTTGTTTGGTTTTTACGTCACACGGACACAATTATAGGTTATATGGCAACATTCCAGTCTTTCATGGTGGAGGAAGACCCCAGGTGCCTCTCAGAGCATTATTTCATCACGAGCGGATACGTAGGTAGAACTACCGACCTTCCGTAAGCCAGCTGGACGTCTGCCTCATACGAAGAATTTAACACCACGAGCGAGGCTCGAACCAACATCGGTGAGGAGCAACTAAGATCTAGCAGATTTAGGAAATATGCAGGTATAAAGTACAAGTACTCTATTCGAATTAATATCTCAACCGACCTGCCAATCACTCACAACAGTAACTTAGACACTTCTAAATACATGCCCGAAGAAATCTACCTTTTCGCCTTGTCATTCTTTTATGATAATATCAAAAATAAAGGAAATATGAAACTTTTGTAATTATTTCTTATCCTTTCTTCTGTTGTAAGTGAAAAGTGGCAGTAAACATTTGACAGATATGTTTCTTAAACTCTGTTATCTAGTTGAAATCTTAATTATCGGCTTCATCTGCTGTCAATGGAAGATATTCATATGTGTGTTTCTTCATTTGTCATTCTTATTAAATCTAAACTGTGGAATATTCTTTTACGTTTTACAGTCAGATTTTATAATTCAGTCAAATAAATTTGTAAACTTTTATTAGCATCCTATATAAGCATTTTATCTAAGGAAATAGTTCGTATAATCTAAATCGAAGATAAAAAATTTCATACGTACTTTAACACAGTCAATTCTTCCTTTCTCGCAACACATGTGGAGGATAGACTTGGTGGAAATCAAGCTCAGATCCTGATAAAGTGTGTTCACATCTCCGCCAGAATTCAATAGTTGTCGAAGTCCTGACGGATCGTTCATCTGAACAGCATTATAAATATCGGCATCCATGGTTCTTTTGCTGGAAAAGAAATATACACAATTCTTTTGCTGGAAAAATGGAATATGATAAACAAAAGTCGTAATGCATTCGTTTAATATATATTAATTTTCTGTTAAATCCTATTTTCGGTAATTCCTTTCTCATATATTTGTGTTATAAGATTGAATATTTGATTAACATAGTAGAAAGTATTTTTGAATTCATTGTTTTGATTACCTCCCTTTATGACTTTGCCTGTATAGATTCACGTGCTTTTAATTATCCATATTCTGTAGTTGGACAGCTGTCTTGTCTGTTTTTAACATCATATTAAATCATATTAAAAGCCTTCTGGACCTTTAACCTTTGGAGGAAACGTTAATTCCCGGCCTCGTTTTAAAAAGTATAACACTGAAATATCAAATAAGTAACAAAAACAAACACACACACATCAGACCTACTTCTAATTTAACTATACGACGAGTACACAACATGAGCAGGTACACTGTCATGTACTAAATACTGCTTTCATTTGTTGTGTTTTTATGTTCTAATTTACGTCTTTACAAGAAGGCATGTGATGTTGTATAATTTCTTGTTTTTCTTTTCTTCTTGAATGTTCTGATTAATTGTAACGTACATGTTAGTTCAGGTTGTTATAGCAACACATGTTACGATATAAAACAATAACTATACATACCTAGGAACAAAGAATCATTTGGAATTTCTCGAATATCCACACATTTGAAAACAAACAAAACTGTACGAAAATCCTCTGGCACATATAAGTACACGTTCTTTGTTTATCTGCGTCTCATAGTCTTACGGGAGAGTGTGTTCCAGTACCTGTACACATTGCCAAGATATGTTCCTAATCATAACCAGGTAATGCTTACAAATATTCCGTGGGAATATACCTGTTAGCGCGCCGAGACACTACAGAGAGCGCTTCACACTGCAACGACAACTATTAATGCATCCTGGAATGTATTTATGATGTTGTGACAGAATTTTTGAATACAAGCTTTAATGAGACAATATTTGCCTAAAAGTGCACTGGTGATAACACATATCGTTACGTACATGTAGTTACAATAAATATTCCAAAAGTTCACGTCCCAGACAGCTACTTAGTGTTATTTCAATGTCATGAACAATTTAGTTATAAGTTTTAGGCAATGTGGATCGCCGAGGTAGCTGAAACCATTCAAAATGACGCTGTAAAACAGTTAATAACTGGTAGTCATTAGGTAGACGACTCGAAACACAAGGGATGATAAGAAGTACTATATCTATATCCCCGCTTGCTGATCAGTTTGAATCTAATCAAATGCCTACTACGAATATGCGTATTACATACTTGATATAACAACTGATAGGAGAGTTCTTTTAGGAGAGTTCTTTTTCTAAATGAGTTAGTGTAGCAACTGCACAGGAAGGCGTCAAATGGCAATAAGCTTCAATAAAACAGTAGTAGAAAGGCAACTTCAAGTTCGTACTTTAATGTTCTAGAATAGACAGATCGTGTTATAACATTTAAAGTATTGCCATACTATATTCGAAATACTTCAGTTACCCCCGTCATACTGTATAAATTATGATAGTTATGACGAAACAGTGTCTTAATAATTCTAAATGATAGTCTTAAAAACTGGTATTAGGCACCTATACAATACAATAATACAATACAGTAATGGTTTGTTTATAATATAAGGCCTGCGACATCAAATAATGTACAAGGTAAATTTTAATATTTCAAAATCATGCAAAAATTGGAAATTTTAAAGAACCAAAGTGTAAAATATAAAGCAAAAACGGACCGCTAATAAGACCAATTCACTACTGAGACCACCATTTTGCCTGGTCTTATTAGCGGAACTTTACTGTAGAAAAGACTTTAAAAGTGGAATCAATTTCGATTATAGGAAAATCTTTTAAACTGAAATGATTGATAAATCGTACTCTTATTAATGTTTAAGTATTACGAGAGTAACTTTTCCAAAATGTATTTATTTGTACGTTACAAAGTATCAAACAATATGATTATCCAAAATATTGTTTTAGACAACTGTACTTGCGTATTGCATATGTATCTATCGCCCATTTTAAACTAAAAAGAAATCAGTCAAATTTATTCAGTTACATTTTTTCCGGACAAACGTAAATCATTTCAAGATAGAATCTAATTGTTTTAACATTGATTAAATCCGAACAGGTATTGGACGTGTTATAAACTCCAGGGTAGCTAAGGTGACTGGAACAAAGTTAATGAAATGCTAATTAGTAAACCAGAGACAGTCGACAGAAAATGTGAGGTGAGATGAACAGAAGTTGAAACAATAACATGTACAATCTCTTTAAGTGTAAAAGTGTTTGAACCGAATATCAAAAAGCAGTTCATATGATCACTGTTGGGTACATAAATGTAAACATTAGCTACCAACGCGGGGACGTGACACTTACTAGATATGCGTTTTAACTTCATAACAACAACAACAGAAGATGTGGTAACTATTGTGGCTAACCTGTAGGTCAGGTAAGGTAAGTTAGAGTAACACATTAAAGCAAGTTAAAATAATGCAATTATGCTTAAGTCCCTGGACCACTTGACTATAAAATCATTTATCATGAAAACTAACCATTGACAGAACATTATTTTAATTCATTCGTTCATTTATCTAATAAACATGATTTTATGAAGCTTTTTTGCAAATTTTATTATAAAAATGTTTAAGTACTAGCTTGATTACATTACACCCCAACCCTGTCGCTTCTAAGATCAAAGTGCCTATCCCGTGATAGATGTGCCTTCGTAAATCAATTAAAGATTTGTATTTACATGTATATTAGCTTATCAATAGTGTTGTTTTGTGCAAGAAAAAACCTTTTATTTCGTTTGTAAGGTATGTGTTATGTACACAAGTGAATGGAATAAGCACTATTTCTTGGCGAATGCGTGGCACAAAATAGTAGGTCAACGTGACGTTAACAATGTGCACTAAGACACGACGTAGATATTACAAGTTCCGCGGAATAATTTAGGAATGTGTAGACGTCTAGAGACTTGTTTCATACGCGTATTAAACGATTCAGAGGATGTGATTTAATTGTAACACCCATGTGTCAGATCATTCCAAAATTTAAATAAACTTACATAAAAGTAGATCAAATATGGTGGTGCCGGTGCCAAATAATATGTCGACATGAAGTAAACGTTGCCGTGTCTTGATGGAAATACACGTGTACCTTGGTACAACCACGGACCATCGGTAAACCAGCTTGATGGCTTCCTCATATGGAGAATTCTACATCGAACCCACAACGTTGAGACGCAAGTCATTTGAAGTTACTACCTGTATCTCTCGGCCATGGAAGAAATTTAACGAAGACTAGACGAAAAATATTTAAATGAGTTCCCCTCAATGTAATTTAATTATTTTATGTACAGTAGGAAACCGTGCATATGTCGGTAATAAAGACTTTTTTAATATAGATCAGGTATAAAATATAGCCTAAGGTTTTCATTTGACTTTCATTTGATTTGACATAGTTTTAGACCCTAGATAATTCATTTGTTTTAACTTGATGTAAATTTCATTAATACAAAAATTCTAACTAAGTTTCATATAGACAAAGTAGAAAATATGGCTTCTAGAGACCTAAGTATTTGACCTAGTTACGTTCTTTTCACCCTTGATAAACAACTTTCGTGTTTGATCTAGATTTGATAAAGTCAACTATTCTAAGCAGGTTTCATATAGATCAGGTCCAAAATGTGGCCTCTGTAGTGTATAAAATGGCTTTTTCTGCGATTGGATTTAGTGACCTACTTTTTGACAACAGAAAAAAATGTTTTTCAAACTTGACTACAACTATTTTGTGCAGAATTTATATAGATCTAGCAAAAAAACTCTTCAGTGTTAACAATGTTTTTCTACGATATGAATTTTTGAACAAAGATGACTAAGTTTCAAACCCTTCCAAAATTGTTGGGACAAACATTCTGACCACGTTTCAAAACGAGGAAGGATTATTATCTGTGTCATTGGTTTAAACAATATTTATTTTCATACAAACATTTATTAATGTGATAGGATTGAGGAGTAAGCTAAAGCTTGTATTAAAACCTCTTTCCTGTAATATTGTATCATTGATTGATCTCTAGTACTATGTCTACATGAAGGTAGGTCGAATATGTGCTCTAACGGACAAATTGACGGATGGACAGACAAAGACAAATGTATATTACAAAAACTGCAAAATGTGCTATGGGGGATGCATAATAATTCTAATCTTTCCGCACAAAATTTAATTTCTGCTAAGATGAGCCCCTTGAAATACCTATCGTCATATTAGATTACACCCGTCTTTGCCTGAATATTTTAATGCAATTTATATAACAGTATAAGAAAGAACTGTATGAATGATGTTTTGTTTACTAACTAGATTATCAATCTACTGTGCAAAATATCAAGAGATGTTCAACTAGCAGCGTCTGTAGATCTCCAGATCCAGGATGGCTAAGACTTTTGATATACTACAGTAGCCTTTGTACTGGTCGCAAAGGCAGAGTCAGTCGTGCCCAGCATGATAGGGGCTAATATTTGCTTTGTTTTTACGAGAAACGCCTATATCTGTATATATGATGTCATCGGTAAGTACTGTTGCAATAACACTTCACGACAAAGCCGGACAGAGAAAAAAAGTATATGGATAATATGCACATAAAAAGGATTTTTTCTTAGATCTGTTTTGTTAGGTATCAATTGGAACTGCATCTGCTGGAGCAATGCTGTGCTGTGTTCTATTATAAATGATGCTCTCACAAAACATGTAGCAAAACATGATTTATACAGATACATGAGTTATGCTCTTCTTCGAAACGAACGGATATAAATCTGTTGGGAATGAAAATGTGACGCATTTGCTTATCTCCCGTAGACCAAGACACCAAGTTCATTCCAAAATTAAACGGACAAGATGTTATTGTATTTTCTCATTTTTATTTAGCGTGTGTGTACACGTGTGTTTGTGCGTGCGTGCGTGTGTTTGTGTGTGTCAGTTCTGGGATATTTGAATTAATTTAGGGATCGTTAGAAGTAATTAATAAGACTTTAACAGCTGATTTTTACGATAATATCATAAGATAAGGTAAGATAAGGTAAGGTAATATTTATTGACATTGGGTTATAAATAACCTAATGAACTTGTATCCGACATAAACTTGATTATCCAGTAACATACAAACAAAAGACCCAGAAGGATTTAAAGCGACTAAACCCACACATTGTGTTTTTTTAAATAATTCATCGCCTGATCACGGAAAGGCAAATATGCCGCCACTGTTTCATATATTTACATGAAACTTAATGGTTGATCAGTTTCTAGTTTCCATAATCACGGGAATATTCGAGTTTTCGCAGTTTTTCTCATACACTTTTATAAACCGTTGCAACGTTTTACTTTTGTAAACATTGATAAATTTAAAACGAAACGCGAGAGTATTTTAGGACACTATCAACACGTGAGCAGAAACCAAAACTGCGCATGCACATATTTTGCCTCCGTCACTGATAAATCAATAGAGTGCACATGTATATGTATCGCACGGTATTATGGCGTTTTGAAATGTAAACAAACAAAACAATAACATAAAACGAAGTCAGTACACTACGTTTACTATGCAGTCAGTGATTCCGAGCGATTACGGTATTCGCATTATACTTTTTCGCCGGGAGTTCGATTCCCAGACCCGTAAAAAATGTTGTTTTTAAAACTGTATTTAATTTCTTTTTCTTCAATATGATTCAACGAATACAAAACGAGTTAGTTAATCTCTCACTGTCGCGTGATGTTTGCAAGGTGCTCGCTGAACGGAATTCCGGGGGGGGGGGGGGTTGTTGTTGCTTTTAAACCAGAAATCGTACACGAATGTTTTATTAGGAATCAGAATTTGCTGACAAATACATTCTAGAACATCAAATATGCGACATAAAGGTGAATATAGGAAAAGTTTGATTTTTTTTAAATCTCACACCACGTTGTGTGGGTTAGTCGCTTTAAACAGAACGAGTACATTTTAGACAGGCATTATAAGAGCAATAATAAAACGTAGTTCGAGTTAAAATCATTGAAAATGTTTGATTTAGTGCCCTGTATTGGAATTTCTAAAGTTTCTTTATATTCTCCTTACTACAATATTACCATACTACAGGACAATAATTGAAGTTCGATTTAACTAAACATTATGTAAATAAGTAATTTGTTTTCAATATGTTTAATATGTTTAAGACATTAAACTGTCTTGCTGCTTAAATGCAAATATTGGTTACATGCTCACTGAATTTAATAACGAGTCTATCTGTCTGCCAAGTAATTTTACATGACTATCTTATTTAATTAATATCTATACCTGCTACAGAAAAGATTAAATATTTTCCAATATTTGTTTTCATGAAACTTGTCAGGGTTTGTCTGCATCAGTTTATCCTGGGTGGTTTCCTCACAGTGAAACTCGGAAAGGGACTATACTAAGGTCTTTCTTAAAACTAGTGTAATCAACGTTTTTGTATTATCTAAACTGAGCAAATTTTGGTTTGGTTACGTGACAATTTTGTTTTATTGTATTAACTACCAAATCTTGACAGTCACTAAGTCCACAGTAAAAATGCATGGTGTTGCAAATGAGTGCTCTACAATTTGTCCAGACTACATCTAAGCAAGATGGAGCACCATTTTTCATATGACATATAAACCCTGCGACAACATTTTGTAGATTTTATGTGTCACATAAATTCTGTAGGAGGTACTGATTGTTCAGGTTTATTAAGATCGAAATTAAGATCTCCAACAGTTAACACAAAGTCAAAATTAAAGAAAACTAATCTAATAAAACACTTAAACAGTCATAGACTCTGTGAATTACATATTTTTTTAATATCTAGTGATTTATATAATGTTTTTCAAATTTCAAATTTGATTTTCCTATCATGGCTGTCCAACCATGATAGAGTAATTTCAGAACATGTTAAAATTTAATAAATTTGCCAAAGGAATGATATTAGAATAAGAAGTATTGCATTATACTACTCCCAGATTTGCATTTAATATAATATAAAAATACGAAATTCATTCAAGTTTATAAAAAATTTATTAACTCCTTTTGCATATCTTGGTAACGATGATGAAAAATAATAACGCACCTGTGTATTCAATGTATAATGATTTATGTAATAATGTTACTACTGTTTGCTGGGCAAGTAGATTAAATTCAATTGTTGATCACCTTGGTTTTGCAAATGTTAGACTCAATTTTGACAGAAGTATGAACTATGACAACTTGTTTAAATTAAGGATAAGAGATCAATTTGCTCAAGATTGGAGGGACTGTATTAATTCTATGCCAAAATTAGATTATTATTGTAAATATAAGAATGATTTTTGTTTCGAAAAATATCTCGATGTTATAGCAAACGATAAATTAAGAAAACAATTAACATGTATATGATTATCTTCACACTCTTTAGAAATTGAAATAGGTAGATACAATAATGTTGACAGACAAAACAGATTGTGCAAATTATGTTCACAAAATATGATAGAATCTGAATACCATTTTATGTTATGATGCCCTCTGTATCAATGTGTCAGATTAAAGTATCTAGGTCGATGTTCCTGGCCTAGCATACAAAAATTCAATGCATTAATGTCAACACAAAATAGAACACGGTTGCTAAATATTGCAAGATTTGTGAAAGAAGCGCTATGAATACGTAAAAATACTCTTGAAAACTGATTTTGATATGTCTACTGATCGATGATTGTATTTGTGCGTTTATGTGCTTTTGTTGTTTGTAAAATGCAATGCAATGCAAGCGGAGGTAGACAGATTGAATGCACATGTTGAGACCGGGAATCGAATCCGGATCGCTGGCGTTGTAGTCCTGGGCCCAGTTGTTCGAAACTTTAACAGGCGATTAAGCTAACGGCCGATTAACTTCTAGAGTTATATTTCAACATCTTAGAAGATTTAGAAAAAGAAACATATGAGTTAAATATTATGAACACTTAAAAGTCTTTACAGTAAAATAAAAACTCCATACTAATGTTTCCCGCCAAGACTAATATTTTGAATCAAAATTTAACAGGCAGTTAGTTTAACAGCCGGTTAAAGTTTCGAACAACTGGGCCCAACTTGCTACCCACTGCGTCACTGACTCGCTTAAATGTTTATGACTCTAAGTCAAAATATTTTTGAGTTACATGCGATACAAACTCGTATGCTCTTTATGCACATTTTTTACAATTCAAGGGCAAAAGCTCTAGTCTAACAACGAAACATCACATGCTAAATTTTGTTCCTATTATGTTTTATGACCCTAAGTCAAATATGTTTTAAGACTCTTAAACAAGATTTTATTCTCTTTTGTGCATATTTTCGACTAAGTCATTTAAAGCGACTAACCCACACATTGTGAATTGTATTTTTTAAAATAATTTATCACCAAAAGGCAAAATGCCGCCACTGTTTCATATATTTACACGAAACATAATGGTTGACCAGTTTATAGTTTCTAGAATTACTGGAACAATCGAATTATTGCAGTTTTTCTCATGAACTTTTATAAACCGTTGCAACGCATTATTTTGTAAACATTGATAAATATACTGTAATCGAACGATAATTTGATATTTGTAAACAAATGCGGTCGATCGTATTATTTACCAGTTTAGGTAAATCAGTCATAGACGATATGGATTAGTATCTCAAACTGAGACTCGATGAACGAAGTACTGTATTAGCGCAACACGTTAGGCCGCTAGGTATGACACCCGAGGTCCGGAGTTCGATACTGGGTTAAAGTAAACTTTTTTTACGTTTTTCAGCATAGATACAATACTGGTTTTTCCACTAGCTTTGAAAATAATACGGTAACACAGCATACAAGGGTTTTTTCGTGAACATCCTTTTATACCGATGGAATGTAAGTAGTACCCCCACAATACCATTCCATAGCTCGAAATGGGGAACATTGAAAAAGCTTCTGCGAGCGATTTCATTATTCTGAGGATTCTAGGAAGATCATTCGATAAGTTCTAAAGGATTTGTTGTTGTTTTTTTTGTAATTTTGAAATGATGATACTTTTTTAATAAAGCCAGAAATTAAATGAATTGAATTGTATTGGTTAAAATTCCATTAATACAAAAAAAAATAGAAAAAAAAATAATAAAAGTAATACACGTAATAAGAAAAAATAAAAAAGAGAAGACAAACTGAGAATCAAACTGATATAAAACAAAAATAAAGCAGGGCTACATAAAACCATTTCCTGAGAAAATAAACCTATTGCGTGTTTCGAACTCGTGCTATTTTTCGCACTGCATTTGAAAACCGACAGCTTTGCCACCTGAGCTATTTCGCCATTCAAGTAACTGTTAATTTTTATTTGACAAGTATCATAAGGATGCCTATCTAATTTACCACGATAACTGACCAACTTAAGTTATCTTTCTTAGACTCGCCTGACATTTTCGCGCCATTTTTATTATCGTTCGCCGACTGTAGAACGAAACGCGACAGTATTTTTAAACGCTATCATCATGTGTGCAGCAAACCAAAAGTGCGGGTCAATTTATATACTCGTCTACCGATTAGGGAAGTCAGCATGATTTACTCTGCCTTATTTAGGTAAGAACAACTATATATCGTACCGAATAACACTTCCTAAATAACGGGCCGTTCCATTATCACACCCTATAAACGACTGTATCCCCCGCTTCCTCTTGCGAGTGATCAAAACAATAAAATGACACGGTAAAGGTACGAATCGTCATTAAATTCATTATTTGGCTTTACACTCTATGTGTATTTAAGTTAAACGGTAAGTCTAACATAAATATGTGTATATGATGATATAATAGATGCAACTGACAGGTAATGTTTAAAAAATGTTGACTGATCACACTCATTGCATGAAAATTCTCTCGACGATGTCAAGAAATTGATGAATATCACGCCAAATTGATTTGTAATCCAATTATCCATTTTGTTTTCTGTAATAAGTATGCATACTCCATAAATGTATGTAAATAAAATGTTTTGTTTCTGTTGCGTTTTTTGAATGAAATTAATTTTTCTCTAGTCGGTAAAAAAAACATTTACTGTATGCCGGCTTGCCAATTTTGATATTTGATCTGAATTCGTATTTGCGAATGATACTGTATTCCATCTTGCGATTACAAAAGGCGATTTATGTCCTTGAAATGCGTAAATGAAATAAAAAATATGCATATAAAATTGTTTCTTTTAATCAGTCGTCATGTTTATACTGCCATTAAATCTCGACCCCCTCCCCCCCCCCCCCCCCCATGCGATGCTTAAACTAATCCATTGGGGTGGTTGGATTCGAGTGTCTGTGACTCGCTATCCTACTTAATTAAATAATTAATTGAATGCTTCAGCATCGTTTACATGCAAGTGTTCAGAGTTGGCTTTACACTCATATACTAGCATAAAATACGAATTAGAAACTGGATGTATACAAAAGGTCCCTACCATGTCTTGCAAGAAATTAATCGTCGATCCCCTATGGAAATCGCACGAAGTAATGTTACCTTACGATTTCAAAATATCAGTGAGATGAGACAGGAGAGGACTATAGGTTGACCCCCGTCTGTCTGTCCGTCTGCAAGAAAATGATCCTCTGATTTAAAAACAACAAACAAAACTATTTCACCCGCAAGTATCCTGCGGATGAACGTAAAAAATAGAAAAGGATAACGAATATATTATCGGAAAAGTCGATTAAGTCCTTATTAGTAATTCAGAGTTAACTTCATGGTGAATCAGTCAACAAGATTCAAAAGCAGCACAAAATAGCCGAATAGCCTAATGGTTTAACCCCGTTTCTCAATAATAAACTTTGATAAACATGTTATCGTTACAAATACAGCCGACATGTTTACTGACTGTCAAGATTTACCGCTATTTCTGATGTTAGAAATAGTTTGCATTTGATAGTGATAACGCACACACGCCAGGAATATGTCCTTGCGGATTTGGTCGTTTTCATTGCTTTTTACAGTTTACAGTTTATTAATCAAGTCAAGGCCCATAAGGGCCTCTGACAACAATTGTAACAATAACAAGTCATAGTAACAAAATCAGATTGGCATGTAAAATCTGACAAATCGTTGCAGAAGTAACTGATGATGTGGAGGATGAGAACTAACTATTTATCTAAAAGTAGACATCAATTTTTTACAGAAAACAGTCAGTTTTAACAAAGTATTCTTATTGTAATTGTTCATAAGGTCAGACAATTTGAGAGTGTCTGGATATTTAAAATAATATTCATCTATATATTAAATATATAGATGAATATTATGTTGATAGAAAAAAAAATATATTACATTTTTTATCAACTTTGAAATATATATTTGTAACAAAAAGGAAATTCATCTCCTAAATATGTTACAATTACACAAATGACAAGTACTTTGTTCTCCTGCATTGTTTTCAAATCTACCCTTTTCTATTGGCAACATGATTCATGCATCTGAATTTACAAAGTGAAATGCTAAGGTCAAAAGGTAAAAGCTTGAAATATTTTTCAAATACAAATTCGTGTTTATACATTCTATAATTTAAACATTTGCTTGGGTTATTAACTGAATAGTTCCAGTTTTGTATAAACTGATCTTTAATTCAAGTGTTAACAGCATTTTAGAAGGAGTTACAAGAGCGAATCTTCTGATCTAACGACTAATTAGATATACCAAGAGAATCAAGACTTTTTTTAAAATAACATAACCAGTTAAATTTCTTGTTTTGCCTCTGAGACAGTGAGAGAAGTTCTGTACAAAATATTACAAATTTTATTTTCCTTGGAGCTTATTAACTTACTCCAAAAACTCCCTGAATTTACTAATAACTGCAAACATAGCTTTGCGTGCTTGATCAACTAAATGAGCCTCAGTTCTACCGAACTTGCCATTGAATGAAAATTGAATACCTAGGTATGAGAAGTAGCCAGCAATTTCTAGAATATTACCACTCTCAAATTGAAATACTGAAGCATTACGTATACCTCTCTTATTTTTCAAAAATATGACAACTTTAGCCCCTATGAGGTGCAATACTCTGAAATAGCATTAAGAGCTGACTGGAGGTCATTAGGGGTCTCTGCTAAGGTTACTGTGTCATCAGCATACAATAGCAAATATAACTTGAAGAAGAAAACTTCAAAATCGTTATCACTTAACATATGACTAGCATTATCAGAAAATAACTGAAGACCATGAAATTTACTAGACAAAAAGCTATTAATCATTCCAGAATAAAAAAAATAGAATAGGAAAGAGATTTTCACCTTGTCTAACTCCTGTATCACAAACAATTCAGATGGAGTATTGTTTGATTTTACACAAGACTTCGCTTTATCATACATGTTGAGAATAATTTTAAAACATTTACCATCAATATTGTAACTTAGAATCTTTCGCCGCAGAGCAATACGATTGACTGAGTTGAGGGAAATTTGGTTAATCCAAAAAAGCACAGTAGAGTTTTTTATTATTGACAAAATACATATCTATTAACAACTTTAAAGAAAATATATGATCAACAGGGCTATAATGTGTTCTAAATCCAGCCTGTTCTTCACACAATATGATATTGACCTCAAAAGTGTTTAACCTAGTGTTTTATAAAGATGTGAACAACTTTCCAAAACAGCTTAATATAGTTATGCCCCTGTAATTGTCAGGGTTATTCATGCTACCCTTGTTCTTGTACAAAGGTAAATAACATCATCACTCCAGATATCGGGAAAAATACCCGACAACGACAGACGACGGACACAGGGTAATCACAAAAAGCTCTTCTAGAGCACTTCTTGCTCAGGTGAGGTAATAGACCCTCATTTTTTTCCTCTAATGGCACTTCTGCTTGTAAAATGGGGACTTATTTCATTCTCAGAATGTATTTTCAGTAAAATAAGACAAGGTTCATGTTAAAGTGCATGTGTTTATGGCAAATACAAAGACAAACCTAAAATAAAGCTGATTACTGTGCGACGCTGTCAAGAAAGCGATCCACAAAGGATTAGTGAATTCAATCTGGCGCCGCTTCACTCCATTTACTGTTCATTTTCTCACATGTTATTAATTGCAGTTGCGATTATATATTAGTTGGTTTGAAATTCTAGAAAATATAGTCTTGTATGAGACATCGTCGCATTACGGTCTCATGATGGTGAACATTTGTGCCAAGTTATTTCAAAATCCCTTAATGTATAAAGAAGTTATGGCACTGACACGAAGCACAGACCATGTTTCTCCTTTAAGTGTAACTTTAAAAAGAAAAAAGGAAAGTAATAAGATGGGCATTAACTACATATGGCCGATGTTTGTATGAAAACTTTGAGAGAGGTAGGTGCAATAGCATTGAAGTAATTGCACGACCAAATATATGAGAACACATATACAAACAGATCGAACAGACAGACCGCATGGTGACTGCTTTATACCGCCCTCCTTCAAACATTGTTTGCGGGTTCTAAATATGAAGAAATATTACAGGAGCATAGGAAACGCCGACATTTTGTAAAGAAGTCACTCACAAACAGGCATACAGTCTATCTACCGAACTCGCAAGCACTTGTACAGAAATTAAGCAAGCATGCATACAGTCAGGAAATAGCACTGAATCTTCTTTCCTTTACGGTTATAAACAAATTCGAGAATTTATCAATGATTTTATTTAATTTTACCAAACTAGTATTGTTTCTTTATCCATGAAACAGTGGAATTTACATATAGGTCATATTTCCAGCAAAAAAATAAGTACTTATGACGCCGACAATGTATAATTTCTGGACAAAATCAGTGATCAATCGAGTTTTTGCTATAATTCTACCTGTCATCAGACTAGCACATTATATACTGAAACAAGTCATGTTCAGGTTCTAATAAAATGAAAATATATATACCTTTAAAGCTAATCAGTCACTTTAAAATGTTGTTTTTCAACGTTTAGCTGTCAGTTTATTGTTTTGATCACTCGCAAGAGGAAGAGGGGAAATACAGTCGTTTATAGGGTGTGATTATTAAAAGTATACAAACATCGCTCACCGCAAAACTGAACTATAGGTAGCGCACAGTATTATGGTGTTTGAAGTGAAAACAAAACAATAACATAAAATTAAGTCAATACACTAAGTTTACGATTTAGTCAGTGATTCCTCGTTAGCCGAGCGGTTACGGTATTTGTATTACACCTTTTCGTCTGGAGTTCGATCCTCATTTTTTTCAGTTTGCATTACATACTTTGTGTAAGTTTGTTTTTCTCTGGTTTCTTATTTATTGTTTCTTATTTTCGTATAAAATTGGTAGTATCTATAAATCAGTCAATCCTAAAATTATGGCCGGGCAATGCTTTTATTAAAGTGAAGTGTAAGATTGTTATAAAACTTATAAAACTAACCCGTACAGGTTTAAAAATATCACTGGAAAGCTTAAAAACATTAGATCAAATTAAAGGTGGAGTGTACTTAGACATAATAACGTGTCAACTGTGACATATAATTTTAGTGAACATGTTAGAACTAGATTTACTAACTTGTTTTGTCTTCATTGAATTGTAGTGAAGAAAAAATTAAAGACAAAATTTAACGGGTCTGGGAATCGAACTCACAACGAAAAAGTATAATACGAATACCGTAACCTCTCTGGGCCATAAGAAATCACTGACTGCATCATAAACGTACTCCTCCGTGTTTGTAAACATGGACGGTTCCAAACTTAAGGGGGATCCATGCTCAAAAATAATGACAAAATACAATACATTTCGCATTTTCGTAGCTCTGACCAACCTATAAACCGGGCCAGTCTATTTTGTAAGTACAACAACACTGCTGACCCATTTAAACGAGTTATACGTGTGGCGGCCGTAAAAAGTCTCCCCGTACATTCAATCAGGGCTGTTGTTTTTTTTTCGATCTTCTCAGGTCGTTCAACACGACTTTCATGTCGTCGTGTTATTGGTACTGTTTAGTTTCTCAACATGACCATTTCGGCCTGGGTGGTTCCAATACTCCCGCTGTCATAGCCTTGGGTATTGTATAATCACCCCTTGGATATGGTGCCTGCTTTTTAATTTTGTCCTTTGACAGTTCCTGTGATACGCAGGCTCCATAACTTCATATCCCCTTCCTAAATTTCAGTTTGTTTAGTTCTGCCCATTGTTTTCTCGTTTAGGGCAAACCCATTATTTTATCTGGGGACCAAACGCCAATCTTCATGGACACGTGTATCATTGAAGGTTCCATGTTCACCGCCGTTTGAATACATCTGCGGATGTCTCTAAATTGCTTTTTGTACTTTTAGCATGTGTAAATGTTGAGTTCTGCTCAACCCGGGGCGGCTAGAGGGCGTGCATTCCCACTACCGTCCATGAACAGGCTCAGTCAAACCGAGCCTGCAACATTTTCATTTTTGTCGTGTTGAGCGACCTGTGAAGTTTCCACTTTTCTGTATGTTATACTTAGTGCACTGATTTCTTTTTTTTTCTTTCCACAACGTCACAATAGTGTGCGATACCTATACACATGCGCTCTGTTGATAATCACGTAATGTTTGCTGACGGGAATTCTGTCGGGGAAACCCTTATCAGAAAGTGTAGACGAATGTTATTAGGGAAACAACGATTTCCAACAGAATATGATGAAAAAAAAAACATTGTAAGAACATCGAATATGTAGCATTATAGGTGAATATAGCAAACGTTTGATTTTTTTTAATCTGACACCACGATGTGTGGGTTAGTAGCTTTAAAAGAATAAAAAAAAAATCATGTAAAACACCGCGCACGAATATTAGGAAAAGCGAAAATAGGTTTCTGTATTTTCCAAAAATGTAAAACCGAAAGTAGTATTATTACCACAACAAACAGATCTACTGTGCAAAATAATTTTCAAACTAACTACCGTTTCAGAGGGATATCCACGTAATCTGGTATATATTATGTCACATTAATAAATGTTAAATTTTGATAAATTCGCAAGAGGCAACCTGTAGCGTTCTAGTAGTAGATCTCAGTTACTGTGAACATTTTGAAAAAATGCTAATGTAGGTCAAAAAGGACACAGGTAAATTGAGGTAATTGTTACCGAATTTGATACTTGACGGAAATTATTCATTTGTTTTCCAGCGATAATGTCTCGGAGCTAACCGTAACCGAGAAACAGTTGCTGTGGGATACTAAATGAGTCCGAAAACAGATAGAACATTCATGTCGGCTAACTTGATTTATTATCTATCGATTTTATCTAGAACATAACATGATTTTTTTTAAATAATTAAATAGTGTGGGTTTGAAATATTCACATTAATATCATTTTAAATATATTTATGAAAATGCATTTTTTTTTGTATATTAAATTATCAATGAAAATTTACATCAGTTTCAGCTAAGTGTATGAAATGTTTGGCCATATAGCATTAAGACATGCCATCAAAGAAAAATAAAAGGAAGCAGAGAAGAGGTAGGCATGCAAATTGTTCAAATGCTCTCTCACACACACACGCACGCACGCACGCACACACACACACACACACACACACACACTGTATTAAACTAAAGTTTCTAATTTGTTCTGTTTAGACAAATTTACTGTAATCATTTTCAAAATAATTATATTCAGACTGCTTCACCAAGTAATGCAGTAAGCGTCATTAGGAATATTTGTATTACACTAATTAAGGTGAAGTTTGACATCTTAATCCACAGAGAGGCTATCAAATACACTCGCCAAACAAACTCCACTTATTTCTAGGAAAGAAATACAGCCAAGAGAAATAATAAATTTCTTGCAAAATGGTTTTCACGCCTAACTGAAGTATATCTACCATACAATATAACTGACAGCTTTATTCTTTACATTTCAGTTTTGTCTGAGGGTGATGCAGCTCAAGGCAGCAGCAGTGTGCATGGAGGAGCAGGGACTACAGATCCCGGTATTCATATACTTGCAGTTGCAAAAGTGTAACACGAATATGTGTTAGATTGTATACTCATTTTGTAAGAATTATACGATACCTATAAATTCACAATGATTACGTTTTGCTGCCTATTGAAAAGGATTGAAACTGGGTGTGAAATTCATAAGATAAGTGCATGGATTCTTGATGATGTCTCAGAAGTCAATTTGCCATCTTGACAATTATTACTTGATACAGGTACTTGGTAGGTCTACAGACACAACTTTATATGATTTTAATTAGAGTTTTATGAAGACTGTATTACGTAAGAGAATAGTTATACACTAGATCTATAAGATTTTTTCACTGGTTGAAGATGCCTATTGAAATATAGGGCTTATGGGTAACTGTTTAGGCAGTAACAAGTCTCTGCCCAGTTACCGTAAAACAGTTACACGAGACACAGCCATTATCATCTGCATCTTCTATCAGTAATAGATCCTTTTATTGTTTACAGTATTCTTCAAATGATAGAAGAAATGATACAAAATGAACGTTTTTTTCTTTTTAGCACTATTGTATTATAGTAGCGTATGTATTTACTCATTCATTCATACATTACAGCACAAGAGTCATCCTACAACTCGATAACAGCTATCACACAGAACATTTCGGGAACAAATGTTCAAGTAGGTCATGGTAATGTTATTGAAGACAAGAGGAGACATAAAAGCGACACAACTGACGGAGCTGAATATACAGGTGCAATAGTTTGTAGCAAGCCTATACATATTTGAAATTATAGGGTAAAGAAACAGAAATAGACATTTTTAGTAGTTTTCATTTAGATATGAGATAGAAGATGCAGTTGTTTTGATAAAGAAAAGTCATTAATCTGTTTATTAGTTTTTATAAAGATGTATAAAAAAATATCAATAGCCTTTTAGTCTTTTTAATTCGAGGTAAATTCTTGTATTTCCAGATCAAGGTTTTGCCATAATACAAATTTAGTTTACAATTCTCAACACTAAAACTGAATGAACCATAAATCTTTGTGCTTTTTGAACACTGTTATTGCTGAAGCTCTATGCATGTTCTTCTATTCGAGATAGTGTTGTGATATTTATCCACAATGTGATCACGAACCGTGGTAAAGATTTAATTATAAAGACATGAACTTTCACAAATGCATGTATTCAATACTTTTAGTAGCATAGACATACAGGATTTTATTTCCATAATTCAGTTATCTTGCACAAATTCAATCGTCTGCGTCCTTAGTCTGTTATATAACTCGTCATTGGGATAGATTAGAAATGCCTTATTTGAGTAAATGCGTCACCTGCTACCAATGTTTACTTTTGTGCAGTTGAAACAAACTGGTAATTCTTATGATTACTTGTGCAAATCAAAGGTGTGTAAACTCATTTTTGACTGGACTACGTCGTGTTTTTTGTGTTGTTGTTTTTGTCCGGTTTAAGGCCACAGCGACAAAATTATAGGTCATTCGGCGACTTTCAAGCTTAAAATGTTATTTGAAGACCTCAGGTACCGCTCTAATAAGTATCATGTCAGACACGGGCTGGTACTTGGGTAGATCCATGAACATTCCGAAAGAGAGCTTGAAAGCTTCTTAACATGAAAGAATTCTACACCAAAATTAGATTTCGAACCAAAAGCGCTGACGGTCACGTAATGCAATTTCAGCTACCTCACCCACAGAAGCCCAAGACTACATGTTACACCTTAAATCGGGAATATACATGCATTTATAAATCGACAGTATCTGTTAATTCAACTGATATGTATATTTTCCCACTGATTTGATGGTTTAATGTTTAAAATGTTTTAAAGTTTGTGACTCTCGGATTTTTCATATTCAAGTTTCGAAGTTAACATTACAAAAATTTATAACAAGCCAGGACACGAAAAATAGAAATTTATTTATCCATTATCGTATTGTGATTCCTTTCTCAAAGGAACTGTTGCTAAACTATTAAGATATTCTTTCCAGGGGCTTGTGCTTTGCCACCAGATTGTCTAGATCAGGAGAGAACGTATGCAGACGTCGTTACAGGAAGAGTCGTGAAGCAGCATATTCAAGCAGACAGAGTCACCATTAATATAAATGCAAATACTGGCACAGTTGAAAGTGAAAATGTATCAAGAAAAGAAACCGAAAGCAAAGAGCAAACAGCAAAAATAGCACAGTTTAAAAGGGAACAGGTTGCTTTGTTTCTTAACTCTGTCGATAATTTCAGTAGAGGTCATTTCATTTTAGCGGTTGGTAAACAAAATACTGTTGATTACATTCAATTTGAGGCTTTATCTTTAGTTCCATGGACGGTCGTGTTCGACTTTGATCCAGAAAGTAGATCAACTGGACTTTTATCCAGTATAGAGTCTATATTAAGTAAACGCCGATCCTTACATATTGACAGTATTCAAGGCGCATGCACGTTCTCCGAACAAATCACTAGTTGGATTTTCTTAATGGGTTGTTCAGACAGACCAGATACAAGAACTGCAACCGAAGCAGGTGACTGGAAAAAGGAGGTGGACGAAGAAGTTGATAAGAAACTTTCAAATTTAAAACAGTTCGAAGCAGGCATTACTCATTTTACATTTGTTGTTTTTTGGCCTTCTGATCCAAACACTGCCAAATGTATGCATTTCATTCTAAGCAAGGTATGCACTCGTATGAGTTCCTCAGTTGTTATAGTAGAGGATGGTGAAATGAAATCCGATGTATCAGTTCGAAACTTAAATGTCTTGAAAGATGAAAAGGAAGTTACAGTGGTAGAACTAGGTATTAAAGAACTGTGTCAAGCCGTAACAAAAGTTATGAGGCCTATTATAATGGAGTCATCAAGTTACTATCTACCAACAAAAGACAACTCAAATGATCCCGGAATAACAGAAGAAAAGGCACAATGGCTGAAGGAAGACATAGAAGTTCTTTATGTGAACAATAAAACAGGAGTTAAATACACTTCCCAACAGATGAAGATCGAGGAGGACACTTTCCACAAGGGAGGAACATTACCGTGGACGTGGTGGTATGAAGTTGGCCCAGGACATGCAGACGTCGAGAGAGATATCACAAAACGTATAGTTCATTCGATTAAACAAAACTACCTGGATATTCCTAAATCGGGTATCATTACACTGCTACATTCTCCAGGATCCGGTGGTACAACGCTTTCGCAGAGAGTTCTTTGGGATTTGAAAGACAGGGTTCCTTGTGCACAGATGAAACAAAATTCTGGATCATCTGTTACGGACCTTGTAGAAAAGATTACTTATTTGAGTGACAGAACAAACATGCCTATTGTCATTTTACTGGATGGTGAAGACGAACACAGAATACGTTCTCTTCAGAAACTTTCAGAGCGAATGAAGATATGTGTCATTATGCTGTATGTTAGAAGATACTACGTAGATGCTGGTGATTACGAAGGGAGGAAGGATATCTATGTGTTAACTGATACACTATCCAAGAGAGAAGCTAGGGTTTTGAAATTAAAATTCAGCGACAAAATAGACCATGAAAAGAGGCGTAAAAATGTGGAACAACTTGCGGAGGATGTTGAAAATGATAAGAACCGGACGATTTTTGAATTTGGTCTTGCAGCTCATAGCTATGAATATCAGGGAATTCAGTCATATGTAAGAGGTTACTTACAACTATCTGAATCTGAGGATGACCGACTTTTACCATGGCAAACGTCGCTTGCGTACTTGTCCCTTGTATATTTTTACGGGCACACATCAGTCCCTTGCCACTTTTTCACCGACATTCTACGATCAAAAGACAATAAAATGATCCTCGAGACAAAAGATTTTCCTCCCGAAATGCAAGAATTCATTGTGCGAGGTGTGAATGAATCTAGAATGTATACTGTACGAATCAGCCACTACTATGTTGCAAGAGAGATACTAGACCAGGTGCTGACAAGACCTGTCACAATCGAGAGACATGTTTCTCCTTATTTATGCAGTGCAGCTAAGAAAATGTTGGGTACATTTTGTCCAGGACTTATAAAAGAAGCAGGAAAAGTCAACGATGGAAATTCTTCAGAGGTCATATCAAAAATGTTGATCAACACATTTATCAAAAGAGAGCACATAGATATTCTTGAAGACGAAACACAAGACGCACGTCTCAAAGGACCCAATAAGCCACGGTTTTCTCATATTTTAGAAGACGCGAGCTCAACCGCTCCATTTTCTGAACGTTTTGACATTCTGCAACAACTGGTTGTATCATTTCCCTCTGAGGCACAATTTCGGGCACATCTAGGGCGACTCTATATGATATGTCGACCAGAGGAAGAAGAGAAAGCTGAAGAAAACCTTAAAAAAGCTTATGAGATGAGTTCGGCTATCCTTGATGAAACTGAATCCGTGGATGAAATTCCTTTTTCCAGGAGACTTGACATACGAAATATATGTCACATGTATGGGAACATGTTGTCAAAGAAGGTATTCAAGTATACAGGGAAATGTAGCACTGACAAACCTGTCATTGTTGTAAGGACTGATCAGTTCCTTGCAATCGCTGAATCGCTTCTTCCCGACGTTCAGTTTGCTTGTAAACTTTTCTCGACGAACAGAGAAGTGATGTCCCCAGGGTATGAAGAATGTTTAGGGTTTGTTGGTGAAATCCATGTTAGACTGATGTTTTGTCGTCTTGTTAAAGAAAAAAGTGGAGCTGCTGATTTAGAAGCTTTTGCCAGTACCAATGATGGAGAAGTAGCACAGTTTGTCAACGACTGCTATTCAAACCTGGATGTTCTTTTTGACGAACTGTGTGATGTGGCAGATGCAAAAAGTATGGAGGTAAACGGCCAACCACTACAAGAAATTTACATGGATATTATGAGTTCCACTGCTCCGGGGCACATTGTTTATAAACAAAACAGGAATACCCCTAGAGTGCGCAGAAATGAAATAGGAAAAATAAAAGCGCGATACAACACAAAGAATTCGCATGGATATTTAGAAAAACTGACGCAAGAAGACGAGATTAAATTCATAGTAGACTGCTACGAGAAAAACTTTCAAACGACCGATTCAACAGATAAAGCATTGGATAATGATTATCGAGAATGGATCCGAGCGATAAGGCACCCTGAATTCCCGAACAGGTACTCCATTGAAGTTGTTCTCAGGCACGTAGAAAATTGGTATGAACATGTTCAAAAACAGAATAACCCCTGGAAGAAAATCACTGCAAGGTTTTACTACTTTGTCTTGTCGAGTATACTGGGTTTTGGTGCGTTCGGGCAATCTGGAAACTTGGAACTTCTTCGCAAGTCGCAAATCTTGCGGAAAGATTTATTAGAAATTGCAAAATATTCACAAAACCCTGATTATCAGATTGAGTGGCTTGGTTTACCTGTGGCGACAATTGATCGACTTATACCAGGCAAGAGATGTTTTGGTTTGAGCGGAGACCTGCCACTGAAAGAGGAAGACCTCGAACGTCTTGAGATCAGGCTAGGTACAGTATGTCCTCCAAATAATAAGCCTAATAATGGCTTAATAGCGCTTGACTTGGGACCTGGGAATCGAGAAAATGTGAAGATACATTATGTTCCAATTAAATGGAAAATGAAAGGAAAAAGTTTTAAAAGTTGCCGTGTACAATTTGTGATTGGTTTCAACATGTCACACGGCTACGAGGCATTCATGGTTCAACGAGTTGAACACGTGAAATGCCTAAATTCCAAATGTGGCACACATATAGAAAGAAGAAGTTGTGACAATACTGTAAAGTGCCCAACATGTCTCCAAGAAACAAAAATTAAACATACCTAGTAAAACAGTATTATGGGTTAACACTATCCCCATGTTCATTCTTTCTGTTGCAATTAAAAGTTTACTGCGGAATCAGCTGGAGTCACTGAATACCCTTACGGCTGAATTTGAGGATACATTTATCAACCTAATATTCACAAGCACTAAATTCATAAATTAATAAAGCACAAACATGGGTAGGGTGTGGTAATGAGAGTATTTTATACGACAGTGAGTCCTTTTGATACCTACTAGTTGAGGTTAATGGAGAGGTCGATGTCATATCCATACGGGATATGTACGTGTAAGTTTCCATTCTATGCTTCATTTAAAAAGTGTCTACGGTGTCAAATTGCTAGCGTTTGGAATGTGTAGATTCACTAGTAACAGCGATTCTATCAATGTATAGTTTTTGAGAACACAAAAATACGCGTACACGTTCTGAATCACAGGTTATTATCCGATGACCAATAGATCTGTCTTAATTAAATACTGATTTAAACCTCCATTTTTTCTTCTCTCCCCAACTTCCATTACCTTCAACGTTAAAAATATATATAATATAGTTATAAATTCAACTATTGTTCTATAATGATTGTGTTGAATAAGTCAAGTACTAGTTATGCCACTTAAACTGTTTTCTCCTAAGTTGGAACATTGTGTTCTACTTGCGCATCATGGTAAAGGATTCAGGATTTGTATTTCTATCAGTTTGTATGTTTTTTCTCTCTCTCCCTCTCTCTTATACAGATAGGATAAACTACGAGTGCATACCTAACTTACTGCGTTATGTTTAAGTTCTTCTTTTAACCCTTACCCTGCTAAATTTCTATAATGAACTTGTCCATCTTTCAGTTTGGACAGTACCATTAACTGTTAAAAATGGGTGCTTGTCAAAAAGATACTGACTGAATGGCGAACAGTGCATATCTTAATCAGAATGCGCGGATGTGCAGGCTGATCATGATCTAAACTGGTCGCAAAGGCAGAATCAATTGTGCCCAGCAATGTAAGGGTTAATAATTATTGTACGCAATTGATATTGTAAATACAAATATTGTTCTAAATCAATTTTTTCTGCGGATTGACTGTCTGAATATATTTTTATGTTTATATGTGTTACTAACTGATTGGCTGTCGTTGAGTAGGCCGAATAGAGTTCGAGACTTTAATGAAAAGACTTTTTCAAATAATGTAACGCTTAAAACACGCATGTAAATTCATACAATAAATAGACAAAGGAGTTTAAACTTGCATAATTTAGCAAAACACTTTTCTTGACAATATTCATGAACTAGGGACTAAAGTAACCAGGAAAATTCGTTTAGATGAAGCAACAGTATATCAAAAACTGCACGATAGCTGCGTACCACAGTCAGAGCAAGAGGTCGTCCAAAGTTGCATGGTTGTATCACACCATTGGCAGCCACTGCTAGTTGTATACTAAACTCTCAACCAGCCGGACTGGTTCTCTAACAGTACATATTAGCCGTGTACTATGGAGTATTTAGATACTGTAGTTTATTCAAATTTCGTAATAACTATGTAGATATCTACCACGTTTGGCAGTGAAGGTTATCTATGTTCGATACTGTAGATAGAAATGGCTTTGCTCACCAAATAATTTTCAAATTATAGCGTGTAACAAATTATTGGTATATACTACAGTTTATTTAAACATGCATAATAACTTTGTACCACAATGTCGGAAGGCTCAACACAGCAGGTTATCTAAAATTGCATAATATTTAAATTTGTACACACATATGAGTATTTCCAGCTCATTATGTTAACTGCTGACCTGTCTGGTGAGAAACGAAAACACGTAGTTCTGTCATGTTTATTAGATTATATGATTTCTTCTATGCATTTTTGTTCTGTTACAAATATTGCTATCTTAGAAGACTTTTATTGTGAAGAGATAATATGCATGTAATGTTTTTTTTTTCTTCATTTAAAAGATATTTTGTTTAATCATACAGCATATTTATGATGCTTGCAATATTTACGTTATGTTGGTGAACATAGTTTTAGCTAATAATCAAAATTGACAAAAAAGCATTCATTACCAACTTTTAGTAACATCGATCTATTGAAAAATCGATAAATTTGCCTATATAAACAAAGAAGGAAAAAAATACTTAAACTTAAATAGAAAAAGTTCTATTTGGAAATCAAAAATTCGATACCCTACAAATTAAAGTTTAATTTATTCCGGATATTATGAATATTTTTTAAAAAAAATATTTTAATATTTGGTTGGTCCTTTTTGACTTTAAATAGACCCACCTCAGTTCATATAGACTCTGAAGGAAACGGGTAAAAAAAACTGACTTTTTCAAATATAACAGATAAAATGAGATATTTCCCGCAAAAAATCAAAAATTCGATACCCCTAAAAATGTAGAAGAATTATTAAATTTTCGTTATGTGTAATTTGTTTTAAATTTTAGAATGGTTTGTTTGGTCCTTTTTGCATTTTAGTGTGTACAGTGAACATTTCTTAAAAAATTCCGGCTTTTTCCGCCGTCATCCGTAAGTACTCGGAAACTGTTACGGAAAATATTGTCGTCTGCTAGTCTGACTTTGTCGGTACAAATTGTTATAGCTCAAAGCCTATAAATTGTAGGCAACTTCACATTGACAAAAAAAAAAAAAACATAAACAAAAACAGATTGTAATTAGACAATTTAAAACAAATTAATTGTTGAACTCAGAAACGCCGAAACCTAGATCTGCTGTCGTTTAAAATAACGCTATGGGGGATTTAGTGTTCAATTCGCGTTAAATATACAAATGCTTTCAATTTTCATCGCAAAATATACTTAATGCAACTAATTCTCATGTGTTTTCGTAAAATATAGCCTGTCAGTAATTGAGTTTCAAAGCATTCTTAAGAAATATAACGATGATTAATTTATTTATTTCCAGATACCTATATTACGATCTAGAGACTTTTTTTATTGCGGTAGCGGTCCGGGTCCGATCTCCGACGCGGTCAGCTTTTTTTCTTCATGTGGGATGTTTTAATAATTTTTAAACAAAAAAAAAAACATTTTCTATTATTCATAATATGACCAAACTTTAATTTGAAAGATAGCCTTGATGAACTGATAATTCTGCTTCTTTCCGAACCTCCTTTGTATATATTATTCTGTATTCTTAAATTAATGCACGTTTTTGGTAAATTCTTTAATCATTCGTTTTAAAAAATTGCGATATCTATTATTTGATTTAATTGTAACAAATATCTTAAAATTACCCTTTGACTTTTATTGTGTATTACAATATTGCCTAGGGGTAAACAATATCCGGTCAGTGTTGTTTCAAGGTGGGTCATAAAAAATATGTTACCCCATTTACTATAAGTGATGGGTATTTTTATGGTTTTATGGTTTTTGCGTTGTAATATATGTCTTTCACTTTCTTCTGTCTTTATATAGTATTTTCCCTTTCTTTCATGAAATTTGTTTTTACGATTTTTACCCTTATTTCATGAATCGTATGACAGTAGAAAGAATCAGTACAAATTTAGAATTCACATCGTTAACAATGTTGTTCCGTAAATATCTACTGAGTAAAGATCCTGGCCCAAATTTCACGAAAAATCTTAAGTTATTACTTAGTTAAGTCTGCTATTCTAAAATTGAGATATTGATGAAGTTATTGTTATTTAATGTCGTTTTTTCCTGTAACAATATATTTATAGTTAAAGTACACTATGGTAGTAGTATTTGTCAGCAGTACTTATTCAAGTCACGCAAATATGATATTTCTATTTAGGCACGATATAAGAAACTTAATCCTTACCATACTAAATTACAATAATGAACTTGTCTATCTTTCAATTTGGACAGTACTATTAATTATGAAAAGGTTGCATACCAAAAAGTTACTGGCTGAATGGCAGACAGTGCAGATCATGATCAGTCTGCACGGATGTGCAGGCTGATCATGATCTACACAGATTGCAAAGGAAGAACAAATCGTGTCCAGCATGGTAAGGGTTAAGTATTTCCTTTTAAAAGTATAAGTCTTATTTCTATACTTCTTTTTCTTTAAAGCGACCGGCCTACAGATCGTTCGACAACAAAAATACTTTTTAGATATCTTGAAAAAAAAAATGCTATATTTCTTATGAAGGCTTCAAAACTTAATTACTGACAAACTTAATGTTATGGAAATACATGAGAATTTGCTGTTTTTACTACCTTTTACGAAGAAAATCGAAAAACGTTAGTCGTTTAGAATTTTGAAAATATTTTAGAATCAAAAGCTCATATTCTAATGTTCATAATATGTGAAAAAAAGCGCGTATAGAGGAAGTATATACGCTTTCTAAATATTTTAAATAACATATTCATATTCTTGAATATTTATTTTATTTACAGACAGTTTCTTGTGCGTAAATATTTCTTTTCTGTACATAGATATACGTTAGCATGATGTTTCAAGTATTAAAAAAAAGTAAATCTATGTGTTCGATGTATAAAATGTAACGATTTCTAAATATTTTAGATAACATATTCATATTCTTAAATATTACTTTTATTTGACAATTAATAAAGTATTATATAAATTTTCGACTTGTTCCGATTTTAACTTTAATAATTATAAAAAACTTCATTCAATTCAAGTATATCGTTTAGCAAACCGCCCGCCTGTAAATGCATCAGATAATGACCAAAGATGTTAATTATCGATTTTTCCCCCTTGTTACTACAACAACAACAATTAATACGGAAATCAACGAATCCGTCCGGTAGCGATGATATTGGATTATTGGTTTTATTGATTTTTATGATAGGTAATCTGTCCCGCTTTATCGGTTTCGAGATGTTACTAAAAGTTGGTAATGAGACATATGTAATACCATGACGCAGAAATAAAGTAAATCGTTTTCTTTTTTATCAGATGGGACAATGAATTGCTTAATACTTGTCTAGAGAGGTGACAGATTTCTATGGTAGATTGAAGGCGATTAAATGGCGATTTTCACGTCATATACAAAATTATACATTTGTATTTTATTTTACCCATTCCCGGGATTCATTTAAAATGTTGTATATATTTTTATATATTGTTTGATCTCAAAACACATTATTTATAAATGTTGCATTCACATATTTCAACTACTGTACAAGTCCAAAAGTAATAAATTGAGGCTGTACGGTAGTCGTTACTCGTTAGTCTGAATCTAGAGACGAATTTTGTTCGTGACTATTAATCTGATCACCTCGGCCTTCTTGCTACGCAATTGGAGGATACGGAAATACCCGATGTTTCACGAATGCGCAGACAATGTCTGAAGTCATTTGTAGCTACCACTTCAAAGTGACTGAATTTTTGTGTGACTGACTGAGGACAAGTCAGTGCTGGCAAAGTATCCAAGAGAACTAGTCGGGTTAACAGTCAGTCGTGACATGATCACGAAAGACATAACAAAAAATACAGAACATTGCGTAACAAACACAACGTAATCACAGCAGGTTGTCTGAAGTTATCGAATCGATTTTAAGAAATAGGCCTTGATATAACGTAGAATATTGTTCTTAATTTTCTAAGATTATGAAATTTGAAAAAAAAAAAAAAACACTGACAAATTATATCTTATCTCTTACGATAACATTTTGACTTAAAAATCGTCACTTCTAAAATTACATCCATATAACAAATTACATATATTATTTGTTAAGTCCACAAACATATTTTTGTCTCAAACAACTCTGGTATATACTTTCAGCTAAGAAAGACTCAAAGCCGGGAGTGTATTGTTGTGTAAATATTAAACTGTAAAATGATTCCTTTTGGGATCACCAGGAACAGTGATACATGTATAATTAATTATATATGTATGTATGGTTTTTGCATAGATTTTTTTTTTTTGTAAATATACTGGTTTTGTTTTTATATACCGGTAATAGTTATTTCATTGGTATTTTAAGATGTTTTTTTAAATATATTTCGTTGACAATATAATATGAAAATTATATATTGATTGTATCTGTTTTAATCCTAAATGTGCCAAAGATATAAATCTTTAGCAAAGCTTTTGATAGCGAGATTTATTTTGTTGTATAATTTTAAGAAAGGTCTAACTCATTTTGTTTTCGTGATATTTTCTAACCCCCTCCCGCCACCTCCCCACTCCCGAGTTATGAGGAATAGTAAGCAAATATGGGTACAGAATCCAGAACCATTGATCAGGTTTGCTGTCCGCTGTTACATAACTGAAATATTGTTGAAAAACGGAGTTAATAGTTACTAATAAGCTTTGATAACGTGGCAGTTGAGTCCAATAAGTCCAGGGGTGTTCAAAGATAATCCGTCATAGATCCATTGTAAAGCAAATATTGGATTTACCTGTATTGGAAAATTAACAGTGTCGATGTATTGATGTCAACTGCCACATTATCAAAGTTTATTAGTATGAGCAGCCACTAGAGTGAAAATATAGAGTATTAAAAATATTTTCTTTAGTTGTTTTTATGTAAAATATAGTCTGTTCTAGAGATTTTAAATAGAGAAATAACTGTTAGATTTGTCTAACAGTCCATCCTAATTACTAATATTGTATAAAATGCAATTAGTATCACATCAAAATGGTATCAAAAAGCGTAATTGTGTTATTTTCCTAATTCCTAATGAACACAGTATTTGGGTAAAGTTATGGCTGAGTCTAGTTAATACCCCCCGCCCCACTGTCGACAATCTAGATCCACTGTTATTATTAGGAAGTTTATATTCCATTTTGACTTTAGTATCATAGTAGATCATAACGAGTTGTATATAAATACGTGGGGCATGAGATCCCAAAATTCTGTGAAATAAATATATAAATATCAAATTGACTTGCATTTTTATTTCACACACATGCTATTCATTACAGCGTATTATAGGAGATAACGGTGTGTCATGATTGATCGAGGCCGCGATCATATTGAATAGGACAAGTATTTGCACGATGGGGAAAATATTTCATGATGGACCTGTCAATTCTTTACTTGTGGGTGAAACAGGTCTCATAAGCGTAAATACGACTAGCTTCTACTGATTATAAAACATACCGTACGATTTGTTGTGAATCAACTGTTGTTGTACTTTTAGTAGTTCAACCGCCACCCTTGTTTAAGAGCAACATTTAAAAAACACGTTTTTTTTTTCATCCTCAAGTAAAAAGTAAGTAGACTCGCCCAGTTTAATCAATCTAGACGCATCGCATAATCTACATAGAGCGCTTACTTCACCCGATTTACATTCTGAACATTTTCACGCGTTTCGGGCTTTATCGTATGTTTAATATGGGATTTTTGAACCGTCCAAAGATGTTGGAAATGTTTGTCTCATTGTTTATTTTTTTAAATAAAAATGTTACTGCTTTCATTGTCTACCACTTTTTTTCCACCCTTGCCTGAAAAAACAGTAATGAGCTTGTACACTGTTCAGACAATTGTGCTCTGTTGAAATTTAACCAAATACAAGTTTACCTGCATAAACAGAAAGCATGATATGTCACCATGCGCGGATCCAGATGGGGGGTGGGGACCGGGGGTCCGGACCCCCTCTGGAAAATCTTTAAAAAAGGAAAGAAGACAAGAAGGAAAGAAAATGTTTTTCGAAAAAGGCAACATTAGGACTGCATGTAAAGTATATGCGGCTGCTGCTACATACGACCCCGACATAATTCATATTATTTATCTAAAAGAAACTAAGAATTTTACCTTCAAGAAAGCTTGATTTTATCATTTTCGCAAATTTAACAGGTTAGTCCATAAAACTGTCCCAGAATGCAAAAAATGAAGTGCCAATTTGCAAAATTTCCAGGGCGGGTGGGGGTTTGGGCAGGGGATCGGATCCCCTCTGAGAAAATTGGCTATGTGTCCGTGCATGGTCACTATACCTGTCCAGTACTGGACATTATGGTAAACGCTTCATTCCTGCACAAATGACAATTTCGCAACTTCTGTCCGGTTTGTACAAATTTCTGGCCGCGATAAACCATTTGACTTGTATACTCTGGAATATATTTTACACGAAAGCACTGGTTAAGCTGTTGCTAGGTCAGTGGTATCGGACCTAGGATGGAAACAGAATATGTAAATGTAAAATATAACATCAATCCTCATCCAAAAACGACCTTATCTGAAATGTATGTCGTCGAATAAACAGCCCATATTATAATATGGTTTAAACGACTTGCTTTTTTATAGGCATGACACGCGGAAGAGATATGTGTAAGCATTCTCACCTTTTATGTTAGTTTAAACAGAAGAGAGATCAGTCAGATACAAAAAGAAGAAACATTGATGAGAGACCAATTTAGAAAGAATTAATTTCGTTTTTGACAGCTGTACTAACAAAAGTTTTACTTATTAAGGTACATGAACTTTTGTAGTCAATGTTTTTCACAAAAGTACCGAATACATCAGGAACAATTTCTATTTGCGTACCTTAATTATACAAAGCCGATTAATGATGAATAAGGAAAATAGACATTCTGCATCAAAACAAATAAATCTTGCCAGTTTTTTTTTCTTGCTCTATTGGATATATGCAAATCTTTTTAGATTATAGGCCAAGACCACAGTTATTTGCCCTTGGTTGACCAGGAAGTGGTTACGCTAAAAATAGTTCCTCTGTTTGATGGTGAATATTGGTGAATGTTTGAGTGAAAGACCTGCAATAAATGGCATAATTTAATAGAGGAGATATGAAATAGTAGGTACATGTACAATTTGACAGAATGAGAATGTCAGAATATGCATAACATGACTTTTTGATAGGGCCTGTTTTGCCTGTTTACGGCCATCTAGAGGGTATTCTTCATACGCATGTGATTTGGTTCAAAATGGTGGAAAAAAGAGCCGGTCAACCCCATGTTTATTGTGGCTGGAATTGTTTTTTCTTGAATAGTTCTGTTGAGTTCAGGTATTTTTAGGGGGATTGGAATGCATGCAAAATTGTTATAGTGTCCAGTGCCTATATAGAACATATATTAAAAATAACTGTGGTCTTAGGCCTTATATTAACCAAGTATTCATTAAACGATGTACATATACAGTTCTCCCGAGAAAAAATCTCGTAATCACCTTAATAAAAATTAACTTCAAAGTTATAATAACATTTCCATATAATCTTGATTACAAAATCACAATTTTTGTAATTTGTAATTTGACTCATTGAAAGGATACCAAGCAACAAAAGACAAAGGACATCTTTATCTTCTATATGTCCTGAATGCTTGCTTCTGCTTTCAAAGAGGAAAAACTCGATCGTACTAACCTTGTTTTACTTTTCTCCCTTGCGTAGTGACAAATGTCGCCAAAAACTAGCAAATGGTCATTCGTCCACAAAGAAGTAAACTTAATGACTGATTGAATTTTACAGAGTAGAACCCTACTTGCACCAGACCAATGTGAATTTAAAGGTGCAAAATAAAGACAAATGAATAGACATAAATCTTTTAAAAAGACTACACATTTTGAAATGTTGTACTAAACATTACGATAGCCGTGCAATATTCCCTTGAAATCAACACATGTACAGAAAAACAAATGATTGTTTCTGTATTTTCTTAGACTGACATGGGGGGTCATTTTGTCCTACTTTCGTGTTTATCGCTTTTCTGTAATCGGTCGGAAATTCTTCGGGATCACGTGATTTTAAAATTGTTTCAAACGAATATCCATTTAAGACGCGCAACAAAATAACTGTATTTCCATGATAGTAATTATGCACGACTTGCACGAAAAATATGAGATGTACAAAATTTAAATTTAAAATTGACAGTGACATATATTAGGCCAAGACAATGTGTTTAATGTCTAAAATCTTATTAAATTAATGTAGCCATGTGTACATAAATAAGTGTATTTAGGTAAATTTCAATCATACTTTGTTTCTGCAGTGTAAGACAGTTACTCATTTATATTCTTAAAATTATACTGAAAAGAGATTAACTGAAAAAGTTTACAGACGAAGTTGTAAAAACACTTTTATTCGGGAAGGGCCTGAATTGTCCTTATGAAAACTTCTAGTATAGCTGTATATTACCTGTATTATAAGAATGATTTTCATGAAGTTTTTGTGAGTTACAAAATTGTTGAATTCCATGTGCTAAGTTTGTAAAAATCACGTTATCGTTTGGGCATATGATATATTTTGCATCTATTTATAAATTATAGCCTCGTTTCGGAGGATTCTTCCGAAAAAGTCAGAAGATGCTCGACGGGTTTGTAAGCAGTCGGAAAGCATACTTTCGGTTTGACATAGGCAACATTTTTTGTTTATTTGTTAGTTATTCTTGAACATATTCATGACTATTTGGTCAGAACCGATGCAGTGGGCCATATTTTCAGTAAATAGGAACAGAACAGAACAGAACAGAACAGAACAGAATTTTATTGAGACTTGTACATCGTACATCGTCTAAATAGGAAGTCTCAGCTACAAACTCTGGTTTTCATATAATACTCGTTCGGGTTTTAGTAATGGACCTTTAATGCTGCGTTTACACTTAGCCACGATATCCACGATGTCCACGATTTAAAGAAAAGCTCGGAGCTCCACGATTTATTGCACGAATTTTGTATTACTACGCTTTCCTACGCTTTCTTACGCTCTCAGTACGTTTTGTTACTACCTGCAGCGTTTTATTACGAAACCAACACGATTCTGGTCGAGATCTGCCACGATTTTCATCACGTTCTCTCAAGTTCTCTTACGATTACCACGATATGCTATCACGCTTTGTCACGTTCTGTTTAGATCCCTCACGTTATCAAGTTTTGTTAAGCTCTCCTACGATTTATGGCCACGATTTGATCAAGATTGTCACGTTTTGAGCACGATTGGAGTATAAATAGGAGTTATGGGTCATCCTCTCATTCTCTCCAGAAATTCCAAAGAGGAACGAGCTATGCATCAAAGAGCTGAACAAGATGCTGAATTTGCATTTTTCGTGTATGCCTATAATAGTTACTCGTCGGCTGCAGCAACAAGGGAAGGAATAGGGCAGGATATAAAAGAGAGAAATGAGAAGAAGAAATAGAAAGCCTAAGACCTGGTGGGTGAGACCATGGTTAAGTGGAAACCGTAGGCACCGACTGGGACAATACTCTCAACTTTTCAACACAAAACTCAGGCGTGAAGATGTTGGCTCCAACGTCAATATTAGGATGCCTCCAGATCTAGTCGAACTTAGAATCGTGTTTCCAAGTTCATCAAGATCCCCATACGATGGAGCATCAAGGCCTGATGCGCTACGTTAAGGTCTGTTAAGCTGCATTACGCTCTACAACGATTTCCACGTTCCATCACGCTCTCTCAAGATTTAAGATAAATCGGGATAATCGTGGCAAAATTTTTGACTGTCAAAAATTTTGTCACGATCCTTACGATCATCCCGATTCCACCAAGTTCCCTCAAGATCACCACGATTCGATCCCACGAGCCCCCACGCTCATCACGCTTCTCTCAAATCGTGGACATCGTGGACATCGTGACTAAGTGTAAACGCAGCATAAGAAAGTCCTTCCTAAGTCCAAATTATTCAACCAAAGTCGTTTTCAGTTAATGATAATAGTAACATCTTGTGATGACCACAAATTATTGTCAAGGATTGCATACTTCAAAATGTATTCTAATATACTTGTCTCTGTTAAAACTCTTCTGCTAGAATGACGTCACGTTAACGTGCGGTGACGTCAATGTTTTTGTTGCGACCAAGAAAAAGCGCTACTAAAGTTTATATACTATTTTAAATTACCATATTAGATATAGAATCGAAATAAGTTATAGCAAAACACTCGGGCGGTAATATGTCGTAAAAAAAATTCACTCGGACTGCGCACTCATGAAATTATTACGCGCGACGTATAACCGCCCATCGTGCATATATAGTGTTGAAACACTCTTTTGCTATAAATTATTTCTTAAATTATGTAGGTAAGGTTATTAAGGTTTTAATGAATGAAACAAGGCTCCAATTTTTTTCTTTTCTTTTTTTTTCCCATAAACGGATCCTGATATTAGCCGTGTTGGCCATCTAGGTGGTGATGTTAGCCAAGGAAATTCTGTATTCACCGAAAAGAAGCAAACTATTTTCGACTTTATCCTTGAATGACTTTGACTATTAACACAGTTTTGGGGCTAAACATTACTTAGCTAATTAATAACATATATGTTTTTATACAATGTGCATCATAAGCTAGTCTGTATCATAACATGTTCTGTTTTCATGCATGTCTTCTCTGCGATGTGCATGCACCAGATATGTATGTGCTTAGACCTTAGCCTGCTAAATTTCTAAAATGGATTGGTCCATCACTCAATTTGGGCTGTACCATTTATTATTCTAATGGGTGTTCACTGTAAATTTACTTCACTGAATAGCGATCAGTGCAGACCACTGCTGATCTTGGTCTGCACTGGTCACAAGGGTAGAAACATTTGCCGCCAGTAGGCTAAAGGTTAATTAACAGTGAAAAATCAAAAGTTACCTATTCAAAATCGTAAGTTTCAGCCTAAAACGTAGCGCTCTTGGCACAACAAATACGGCGTTAGAATAATAAATAGTTTGTTTCATGGCAAACTGCAGATTGATATGAGAAAAACAGTTAAGAAAATGCACACTTCTGAAATATAACATATTTAACCTTTACGGTTAACATCGTGTACGCTTGTCCCTTACTAATTAGGTTAAACAAATGATTTATTGTTCTTTCATTTACATGTAAGTGCGATGGAAGTATTTTGTTCACACTTGGATAGACTGTTTCGTCTTGAAAGGTAATACACTTATATACAGATTTTTGTGAAATAATTATTATTCAAACTTGGTAGACAATTTGTATTAAAATTAATTTATGTTTTTGATTACGTATTATGATATAATAAATGTTTTCTTTTTCTATGATGTGTTTATAAATCTTTACATGTATACAAATGTACATCTACTTGTCTAACCTGCGATGTTGTAAATGCAATACGTTACAGTTTTAGAAGAAAACTAAGCGTCAAATAGAGTTTCAGAATTATAAGTCAATTGTGTAGTGTTTACAATAAAGTAGATTATAAAAAATTGGTTTCAAATTTGACTCCTAGGAGAAAATTTGGTACTACCTTGGACGTTACATACTTGTAGTAACTCAACGGAATAGGGTCTATACAGGATCCCCGTAGTTTGCGTTACGTAATGGGACTAGAGGAAAACAAACTGACTGAATGCCGTCAATTCAATTTATTTTTCCCTATCCCATTTGTTCAAAATTTGTATAGTAAAAGGATAGCTTATATTTCACTGCGCATTTATGATTTTTGCTTTAATTGAAAAGAAAACAAGTGTTTTTATCCGTCTGATCAAAATATTTTTTGTCCCAGGTCAGATACTCGCCCGATACTCGTGCCTGTCCGATACTCGTGCCTGTACTTAGCTATGATTCGTCCGTTTTTAACTTTAAGCCTGCTAGATTCTAAAATGGACTGGTCCATCATTCAATTTGGGCTGTACGATTCATCATTTGAAGGGGCGTTCAAAAAATAAAATTTACTGACTGAATAGTGAACAGTACATCTTTGTCTGCACTGGTCGCAAGGGCAGAATCACTTGCCGCCAGCAGGCTAAAGGTTAATAGAAATAGAGCCCATGAAAACTGTTCATTATTTATTGCAAAAACGCGGGTAATACTTGTGTTTAAAGGGCATTTCTTCGAGAAATTATTTATATTCCTTTTGTTTATTTCAACCAAAGACATTTAAGTATTGTCTATTCCAACAAAATACGTCGTTAAATGTGTCATGTCTGGAGACAGTACATATCAATGAATCCATTAGATCCTTATACAGCAAAGGCCTTAAATTTTTAACACACAAATGAAATGTCAGTTGTTAAGTCAATGCATATGTTGTCGTTTTTACTTTTGTTTGTACTGTTTGCACGTGCATTACTGTGCTCGTGATATTTATTTTTTAGATAAAAGTGTCATGATGTGCGGTTGCAACGGAATGAACGTGTCTGTCGTGTTGATAGGGATTATCCTATACACGTGCATTCTCGGCGCATGCGCACAGAGCAATGGCTATCCTCGTCGTGGCCGGATAATACGAAGATTCCGCTCAAATGAACTAGTTATACCATTTCATCATCAACAAAATGGGATTGACATGCGAACTGGAAAAACGTATGCTTCCGAATGTAAGCATGAACATTTATTATTATTATTAGCAGTAGTAGTAGTATTGTTATTATTACTATTATTATCATTATTATTGTTGTTGTTATTATTACCGTGGTTCGTTGAGTATCCGATTAGTATAGGGATATCTGGCAAGAGGAGGCGGGGCTCTTTGTGAACTTGAAGTTCGGGACAACTCAAACTATTCTCACAGAAAGCGAGGTTGTCCTGCCCTACGAGGCGGGCCTCCCCTGTCGCTTACTTTAGCATCTTACGCAACTCTTTAAGTGTTTTTCGAATATCTTTTTCATTACATAATCAGGACGTTTGAAATTTTAAAATAAAAGATATCTTATAGACAGTTTGACTGGTATTATTTTAACATATTTTTGTAACAATCTATTCTTCAGTACCTCGATTCGTAGTTATTTACTGTGCATATAATTGTATATATGTATGCATAATGAGTAAAAGAAAAGTTACTTCATTATTATAAATAATGACACACTGACATTTTAACGGGGCAATAATTTATCATAACTTATGTCAGCACAGGAAAGACCTGAGTTAGGCTTGTGAATTAATAATGTTATAATTGCTATTATTTTAATTCAAATCACATTGATGATATTACATTCCGCTGGTACCTGATCGTTTTTTACAGACGTATATTGATCTGCAAAAGACATTTCCGTATTCATTGTGCGACAAATGATTTTTTTTTTGTTCACGATGTATTATCATTTTATATCGTGTATTTTCTTATCCTAATGAGACCATAATTATCGTCTGTACACGTCAAGTATTTGCTTCATAATAGTGGTGATGATAATGATGATGATGCTACTGACGATAATATTGACAATAATGATAACAGATGATGTTGATAGTAGTGGCCGTGGTGATTACCACGATGATGACTGCGATGAAAGTAATGATGATGATGATTATGATGATCGTAATGTTACCAACAGTAATGGTGCTGGTGATGAAGCTAATAACAATTATCACTTGTTTGACGTCGCGGGAATGAAATACAGCCATTGCATATAGTGGCTGATTTCTGCCAGTGTCGTTCAGTTGTTCTGGTGCCCTGCAAGAACGAAAGAACGACGTTTTCACATTTGGTGTTGTCTCGTTCTGTCGTTCTGACGTTGTCTCGTTCTGTCGTTCTGCACAATTTAAGTCGTTTTAAGTATAGTAGATGTTGGTCAAACTGACTCTGTCTTCAACAGGTAAAGAAAAAAGAAATGACTTGTGATAAACAGTAGAAATATAACGTTGGTGAGAATGATGATGAAGTTGATGATGATGGTGATGATGATGATGATGAACACTAGTTATAAAACATTGTTGTTGATGGTGATAATTATGACGATTTTAAGAGGCCTCTTATTTTATTTTAAAGCTTGCAGTGGAGATTGTCCTCCTAAATGGATTGACTTAGTTCACGGTTTAACTGGTCTCAATCCGAACATATCCCATCCCATGTGTGAGTTCTCCGATGCGTTTTTGCCATGTTCCGTGGAGGGGAAAGTTTGTCGGCATAAACCTGTACAATTCACGTGTTGCCCGACACGTTGTATGCCTTCCGTGAAGGAGTGCTATGGTGCACAGCCGCCCGAGTTCCTCTGCATGCCTAAGAGTATACAACGTAAGTATGTTATTTTGTACAGAAGTAATATCAGAAGACACCTACATAGCTGTAGGAACCACGTCCAAGCATATGAAATATATAATCAGCGCCTTTTGTCTTTAAGGTAGATATTCAGGGGGTTTGGAGAAACCGAAAACGTTCAAAATCTATGAGACAGGATCAGTAATTTTTTGGAAAAGTAGAGTGAAAAATATCAGATATTTTCACGGTGGATCTGCACTAACCAGAAATAAGAAAATTTTCATTAAAAGATAATATGTTTTCTTACACATAAGATTAAGATATGTTCTCCCTATTCAGCTATAGAACTTGTTAAAAAATAGGCTATGTTATTATCACATGAATAACACTCGTCGGTAACATGGTTCTAGTGAACATTATGAGTGAAATATATTTTTTATTTCCACAGTGAAAAGATGGAATGTATCTTTCACTGGTGAGAAACTATATAAAGCTAGTAACAAAAATAAAACGTAAGAAACATAAATAAAAAAAACATGATAAAAGAAGAAAATTTGTTTACATTGTAATACAATTCGTACATTTTTCAACTTTGAGAATTAAATCTATGATCCGTACTTAAAGATAATGTATCACATGGAAAAAGTGTGGCAATTTCCGAAATTCGTAAAATGAGCCGTGCCATGAGAAAACCAACATAATGGGTTTGCGACCAGCATGGATCCAGACCAGCCTGCGCATCCGCGCAGTCTGGTCAGGATCCATGATGTTCGTTAACAGTTCCTCTAATTGCAATAGCAAACAGCATGGATCCTGATCAGACTGCGCGGATGCGCAGGCTGGTCTGGATCCATGCTGGTCGCAAAGCCACTATGTTGGTTTTCTCATGGCGCGGCTCATATACATTTTGTACACAGTTACTGTCTGTGTAACAAATATGCTGAGGTTATTGTTATTCCTGTCAGGAGAACGCTAGATGTTATATTTTCACAAATGTACATGCATGTATATTTCATAATTTACTGTGCAAAGACGAAATATATTTCACTCTAATATTCATATAATTGAAAAATATAGAGGATATATGTTTGTTTCAGTGTAATAGAATCTATCAATTTTATTTCACAAGTGAGCATCAAAAACTGATATTTTCACGAGTGGCGTAGTCACGAGTGAAAATGACTTTTTTTGGTGTTCACGAGTGAAATAAAATTGATATTTCACTGACACAAACAAATTTTCTTTTTATTTCATGTGTAAAACTCTACTTTTGTCGCGTAATTTATAAAATGTCGAAAATCGTGGGAAAGATCAACAGAAAGATAACGCAAATGACGTCATTTTAACGACGTCATCGTCATTATGGTCCCCGATATTCATAACGCTCGGTATACAATTTGACTTCAATCGCGACGGAGGACCGGAACTAGTTCGGCAAAAACAGTGAAAAATAAAAATGATAATCTACTGTTTCAAAACTGTGGATTATCACTTTTATTTCACTGAGAAAACTCTATATTTCACTGGAAAACATAAATTCTAACATGGCTCGATTTGATTTCCAGTTAAATAAAGAAGAAACCAAGTTCTATATATTCTGCGATAAACAACGGTTGACGCGCGAGAGCATTATGACGTCAATTATGACGTCAAATTGCCGCATGACGTCCGATACATTACTCCTCGCGTAAATGAAGCCCAGCATAATATTTATTAAAATATATCAATGACCATGTCAAAATGAAAACAATCAATGCCTTCTTGTGATTTATCGTCTAATTTACCACGGTTCATCGTTCAGATGATTCAGTATTTAACCACTCGGGCTAACGCCCTCGTGGTTAAATTCCTACGCATCTGAACTCTGAACCGTGGTAAATCAGACGATAAACCACTCGAAGGCCTTTATTATTTGTTAAATAACATATAATATCATTTGATAGTGTTTATTTTCAGAAAAAAAAACAACAAAAAAACATTCTTCCCTGATGAAGGCTTAACGCCGAAACGTTGGAAGTTAATAATTATCTATGAACAAACGCTACACGTGTTGTTGTTGATTTTTCTTGTTTGTTTATTTTCAGACAATTGTTAGATCTAGATAAAACGTCTGTTATGAGTTGATTATTTTTTCATTTTCAGCCTGGCTGCAGACTATGTTCAGACTCAACATCTGGGGACCGCAGAATTAATAAACAACCGCAGAATAAAACATGAAACTTTTTTTAATTCTTGATATTCCGTAAGATCCCATATCAAATGAAAATAAAACTAATTTAGTACCAAGACAAGCGTTTCTGGCTCTGTGGCGGGGAGGTTGCGGACGTTATTTGGATCTTTTGCCCTCGCCGGTTTGGGTTCGTGCATAGAATATTATTTATGTAGAAATAATATACAGGTCATTTCCCTGAAAATAGCTGCGGATTCGAGCCTTATCATGTGTTAAGAAAGCCATCTGTGTTTACCTTATAAATTACTACACGGGTACAAACACGATTTTTTTCATGGACTTCTATGGCGTTTCAACAGCCATGTACATAGAAAATTTTCATCACAACTGGTTTTGTTATAGTCACATGCGAGTTCAATACACTGGTGTTATTTTATCAGAACAGAACAGAACAGAACAGAACATGGACTACATTTTATTTTGAATTAAGCATATACAGCTCATCTTCATATACAACAATATATACATGCATGAATACGAAAATATGGTAGTACCTAGTATAATAAACATAATTATACCAGTAAATCCGTGCGAGTGCAATACATCACATGTAACACTTTATACAATCTATATAACTCTATACATGATAGCTAGGATGGTAAGATATACTACCCGGCGTTCAATGCATTCGATCTCATTTTGAAGGCTTTATTACAATATACAGCTAATTTGATTAACACTGAATTCCTTTCTGAATTAAGCAATTCTATGAATTTATACATGCTATGGTTTCTTACAAAATAATTAGATATACATGTATACTGTTTCTTATAGTATCATACAAAGAGCAATCATGGATGCTCCTGGTAGGCTGGTAGAAAGGAAAATACATCCTACATAAAGGTGCGTTGTCCTATAAATATGCAAGCAAAGCAGATTCTGCGAGAATTCAAAACTATTTATGGTGATTCTTTCCCATTCAAACCACTGTTTATAGAAAAGTGATGGTATTTCATATGAGAGAATCTAGAGTCCAAGATATACCTCATGTAGGGTGCTCTAAAACGTTAGCATTCTCTCATAACATCACTGCTGTAGCAGCCACTGTAGCAGAAGCCACGAGATATACAGCATAATTCCACCACGGACGGACACCTGGATAGAACCACCGACCATACGGAAGCCAGCTGCATTGTTTCCTCACCTGAAGAATTCAACACACCGAGTGAGGCTCGCACCCACATCGGCGAGAGGCAAGTGAATGAAAGTCTGCGACCTTAACCACTCGGCCACGGAGGCCCCGTCCTTACAGGGGATGAGATGAATAATAATATCTGCCATGTGTTTACGAATCGGAAAGAAACGCCAGTCCGGTGTGCAAGAAACGAGTTTCTTTTATACCAGACAAGATTTCCCCGTGTTTTTGCCGTTGCTAGAAAAACTCCTCTTACATCCCGGGCTGTAAGATGACTCGCGTGCTGCAATTTGTCAATGAATTCATACGCTACTGTAACAAAATAGTGCTTGAAAGAAAAACATTCGTTTTATTTTTTTTTCTATTTTAAAGAATACGGTATGTAAGAAAAAGAATCTATATCATAATCACTCTGACAACAACTGGTTCTCGGGTAACTGTCTTGCGGGAACACGGAACAGCAAGTATCACAAAATGGACTGCAAACGGTTTCTCTACACACTTTTCTTCAATCCAAAGGCTCTGTTGTACAAATACCCAGTGCGCCCAACATATCTATTCCTGGAAAGATTTACAGGGACAAAGTTCTAAAATCAGTTAGAAAAACTTACGTTAAACGTCGCCCAACAGATTGCTTTTACGGGGCATCTGCCTTGATCGTGAGAATACATCTGCACAAAAAAACAATATTATACATCAGTATTTACAGGACCAGTAGGCCAAGCAAGTGCATCTTCCATATTCACCAGACCTTAGTCTCTGTGATTCTTTTCTCTTCCCTTTCCTGAATGAAAATGCTGTCTGGGCGTAGCTACAATTCTAGACGCGGCCATGGTAGGGCAATGGCCATGGATAGCCCGGATGGAAAAGTGCGTATCTGTTAAAATAGAATAGTTTGAGGGTCTGGGTTAAGCAATATGCTTAAATACAGGTTATTCTATATTTTATATGGACAGTCTGAAAATGTTCTGAATTTCCCTTGTATAAAAATATGATAAATTACAGATATAAATACATATATTTCGTGATGGTCTCCCTTTACCGTCGGGAAATTGCAAAATAATATTTATTTATCCTTCAAAAAGAAACCCTCGACCCCAAAAGGTGTCCAATGTCAGATATCCAAATAAGCCGACCGTCGGTTATGTTTACACTTAATAGCTGTGTAGGAGGTCCTACATAGCTGTTCTTCTTAAATAAAATTGATATGGCCGCAGCACACATCGGGGCCCATTTTAAATGCCTGAAACTTACTTTCTTGAAGAATATTGTCAGTGCTGAATAAAAATCAAAAGAAAAGTGTGGGCCATGTTTGATGTAAGAAATTATTTTCACTGAAACACACAAACTGCAAAATCAGCTAAAACGAGACCCCAAAGTGTAGTGATGGTGTATGATCTAAGTATACATGACAAAGTCTGTCATGGTATTATTTCATTATGAAAATGCTACCTTCATGTCAAGTATAGACCTGTCATGTGATTTCAGAAAAAAAAGTTGCAAAGAAAATAAGGAAAATAGCTCTACAGAGCAAAAATACCAAGCACTGTTTTAATCCGCCATTTTTTTCCACGCTATTTTCCTATTTAGAATCTGCATGCCTTATGCTGACAGTAGGCCTAAACCGCCCGCTCAATGCATCATATGTACTTAATGTTGAATAGTTCCTTAGATACTAAAACAACACGAAGCATGTGAAAACCTTCCACGAAGCCGGATGTCATACACAAATCATACAAAGGATACATCTGATGCCGGAAAGAAGTGCCATAGAATAAACATATACAGGAGAAAAGATATGTCGTAAACAACGCTTGACAATTTGTCACATGTTTTCGCGACTTCATTTATAATTATATAGTGACTATCATAGCAAGATTTAATTCGATATAGCAGCTTTTTTCTGTATCCTGTAATTGGCTGAGTGATTTTGCACAGATAACTCACAGATCTATGTCTTGAAATAATACCTGAATATACCTTCACAGTAAAGACAATTTGTAATAATTATATCAGCTTTAAACATGTATTAGCATTTAAAGGAGTAGAAGGGAACGCTTACGTAAGTCGATGTTAAACAATAGCTTTTTGAATCGGACCTTCCTTAAAAAGAGTTGTCAGTTTGAAAAGAGAAGATTCAATTTTGCTTACAAATGACATAAAAACTGAAAGTCTTTAAATGTTTTGAACAACATGATAATTCTGTTTCAAGAAGAAAAATCAGTATATAACATTGGTAGAAAGCAATGTATAAATTTCTAGTTATCACCTACAACTTTGTATCTGAAAATTTTCCAAATTGTGTAGGACTCAATTATAAGCCTCAAGTGAACCTTTAATTAATAAGTGCATGATCACGGCGGCAGCCAATAAAGCGTTACACACTGCTGAAAGTACCTGTAATAACTGATAAAAATTATAGGCTTTCAGTTTATGATGCAGAGTGTTAAAAGTTTTGTTTGTTTTTTTCGTTTTAAGTGAAATAAATATCAATTGTTTTATTTCAAATTTAATAAATGCAATTCAAAAAATATTTAAAGAGAAATTAGTTCCACCATTTTGTTTTATAATAATATGGAAACAGAATGGCTACCATTTGTATCGTATGTGGAAATGTTGTACATAAATAACTCGTTATAAGCCGAGTTTGGAGAAAATAATTAAACTGATCTAAGAAACAAAACAAAATGAATGTAAGACACATTTTAGACAAGGTAAAGATAATGCCATAACAGGCAATATGGGAAAGGTATAATATAGACTAGATACGTGTCAGCATCACATAAGAACCATGCGGTAAAGGGAAAAACAACGATAAAAGTAGTGACAGACAAGATGACAAACGTACTATACAAGGTTGGACAGTATACTATCTGTACCATGCAGGAAATTGTAAGGCGCGATGGTTAAAGAATCATACTAGACAAGATGGTTAAAGAGTCATACTTGACAAGATGGTTAAAGAACCATACTTGACAAGATGGTTAAAGAACCATACTTGACAAGATGGTTAAAGAATCATACTAGACAAGATGGTTAAAGAACCATACCAGACAAGATGGTTAAAGAGCCATACTAGACAAGAAGACTAAAGAACCAATCCAGACAAGATGGTTAAAGAGACATACTAGACAAGATGGCTAAAGAACCATACCAGACAAGATGGTTACGAACCATACCAAACAAAATGACTAAAGAACCATACCAGACAAGTTGGTTAAAGAGCCATACCAGACAAGATGACTTAAGAACCATACCAGACAAGATGATTAAATAACCATACCAGACAAGATGGTTAAAGAACCAACCAGACAAGATGGTTAAAGAACCATACTAGACAAGATGGTTAAAGAACCATACCAGACAAGTTGGTTCAAGAGTCATACTAGACAAGATGGTTAAAAGACCATAGTAGACAAGGTAGTTAAAGTACCAAACTAGCCATACTAGACAATATGGGTAAAGAACCATACTAGACAAGATGGTCAAAGAACCATACCAGTCAAAATTGTTAAAGAACCAACATGACAAGCTGGTTAAAGAACCATACTAAACAAGATGGTTAAAGAAGCATACCAGACAAGATGGTTAAAGAACCGTACTAGACAAGATGGTTAAAGAACCATATTAGACAAGATAGCGAGGCGGCGATATTAAACTACATGTCAAATATATGAATTGGAATAACACTAACAACACATACATATAACATAACATATAATACGCGTCGGAATGAAAGGAAATTGAAAACAGGATAACGTCCTTGAGACGGTCAAACGTTAATATCGGTACCATTCCAGTGCAGGTGACGGAGGTTCAATACAAGCCTAGATGGTCACGGAAACGACTATGTCAGAAATAATGTTGACAATACAGTACAGGCGTGCTTAAAAAGGTATTTGATCAAGGCCCCTATTCGTCCACGTTTTAAGTCTGGAATCATAACTTAGACTTTAAATCCCTAAACAAATCAAATCGCCGTAACTTCCTTGGTAACAAATATATAATTGCCGTGACCTTGCATAGCTTTTTTGTTGTTGTATGTGCCATATCCATGCCATGTTTAATTAAAAATCTGCTCAGGATTAACAAAATATATGGCAAATTCAAAATCTAACATTCAGACTTAAATCTGAATGAATACGTGTCCATTCTATTTCTTCAAACTATATTTTTGGACACTGTTGTACAAAATGGCGGAGGATCCACACCAGGCCATATGTCAAATATAGTATACCAGGAACTATGCAAGAAAAAGTAGCGCCGTGTTTGACAACAATAAAATTATGAAGATTGCATTTCAGACAAAAAAAAAGAATAACACACAAACAAAATGGCGGTGGCATAAAGTCCGACATGCTGATGAAGTCACCATGTTTGACCAGATGGACAAAGTACCGTGTCAGACAATGTTATGAAGTCACCATGTCCTCCAAGATAGCAAAGATGGCACGCTATACAATATGTTCTGAAGTTATCATGACCGCCAAGATAGCAAAGATGACACGCTATACAATATGTTGTGAAGTCACCGTGACCGCCAAGATAGCAAAGATGACACGCTATACAATATGTTGTGAAGTCACCGTGACCGCCAAGATAGCAAAGATGACACGCTATACAATATGTTGCGAAGTCACCGTGACCGCCAAGATAGCAAAGATGACACGCTATACAATATGTTGCGAAGTCACCATGTCCGCCAAGATAGCAAAGATGACACGCTATACAATATGTTGTGAAGTCACCATGTCCGCCAAGATAGCAAAGACAACACATTTTACAATATGGGGTAGGTAAAGGTGAAGGTATACTGCAGACAAATGGCCAATGTGTTATGTCTGACAAGATAACCAAAGTACTGAGAAGGCTAATGCACCATGTCCGGTAAGATGGCGAATGTACTGTGCAATGGAATAGTGAATGTGTCATGTCAAACAATATGACGAAGGTACCATGCCAGACAATATGACTAAGTACCGTGTAACACAATGTAACGAAAGTACCATACTAGAATAAACGACGAAGAAACTATACAAAAATTGATGGTGATGGTTACATTACAGACAGACGCATGCTAATTGAGGTATATGATGCTAGAGTAGACAGTGTAGGTACCAAAAGGGTGATTTCAGTCACAAAATACCAAAAGTATTGCATCGGAAAAGTAGGAGACGAGGCCTTTGTAAAATAAGGTGGTATCTGTATTATTTAAAATAATATGGCTAAAGCATGAAAGATGACGAAAATGATATGCGTGACAAGACAGTTAATGTTATGTTGAATAAACAACATTGAAACAATCTGATATCATCGACAGACAGAGAAAACAAGATTGATAATGTTTACTCTTCAAACACCTATAAAAGTAAATCGCTTGCGAAATAAATTTCCGGGAAGAACTGTTCGTGTCTGTCTGGCCTAGTGGTACAAATGCACCTCGTTTGTCTATTGTTTTCTTACATTGTACTTTTAGTTATTTACATTTTTTTGTATTTTATGGATATCTGTCGCCAAACAAGATAAATTGTAAAATTTCAATTCATATTCATACATTCCATCTATCACGTGCACTTTAGTTAACCGCAGTCTTAATACAGAATCAAATAAGTGCTATAATATCGTGTTTTTCGCGTTTTTAAGAGCATAATGTTAGAGTGTTTTATGCGTACGTGTGTGTACATGCGTGCGTGCTTGTAGCATCTTCCTCGACCATTGAAAAAATAATTTCCTCCAGCAGATACTAGAACTGACTACTTAAATGTATGAACAAGATGATGTCTGCCATGGTGGTTTGCCACGTGTTTTTTTTAAGATGACAGTACAGACCCGAGCAGATACATAGCAATAACAATATCATTAATGGCCGAACAACGTGACCTAAAAATATCATACAACAGGTGCGTAAGATTCGTGATGCGGAAGACAATGTTATTGCAACTTTCCAACACGACTAGTCTGTGTCATAGACACTTTGATATATGAAAATGCACAATGCAACACTGTAAATAGCTCTGATTAAGATGTTTTAAGGCTGCAATGTCGCAGGATCATAGAGCCTCGGGCTGACAAATTTGCTTTAAACATGACAAGATGGTCAATAAAACTGACAGGTTTTACGATGATATTATTGTTATTAAATAACATTTTTCTCAATAAATCTATTGTATATTTTCTCATTTGCGGTTTATGTCGTTGTTAATCGAGGTTCGGCTGGGGTTTTAAAGAAATCGTAACTTCTTGTCCCATTCTGTACTACGGAATAGAAGATTGTCTGGTATAATCGCCGAGGGTTGTGTCGAGCTCGAGCCTCCGGTATAGTAGATTATCCGGTGTAACCGATGAGGGTTAAACCCATAGTTTAAAAAGCCGGCGTATGTGACTATTTGTAAATATGCGTATATATAATGGTAGAGAAACTTTTCGGGAAAAAAAACACCGACAATGTGACCTTTGCCAAAGAAAATATACTGTTTACATACAGATCGCACAGTTTCTACATGGCCAGATTTATTTCAAGCTTGGTGTGAATTAAGAAAAGTTGAGTAAGCTGTCTATGCTCAGAAAGTCGGTTTCCCTTAAATTTATTTGTTTATAGTTTACATACTAGCATACTGCGACGGGCACCATCTCAGCAGCACGAAACAAACATTAAAAATATCGCCACACTGCATTGTATTAAATTGGTCAAAATGTGCTGAAATAAAAAAATTTAAAAGGTTGCATCCTTGATACCGAATGTAATTGTATAAAAAAGGGCAGTAATCTGATAGAGTATAATTTCCTGTCAGATGTTTCTTATATATAAAAATGTTAGGATCAAAATGTCTGCGCGAGACGGGCCTCTCTATTTAAACTGTCAAAACCAGATTGAAATTGATATGTGCAGGACAGTTTCATAATAAGCGAGGTGTATTCATCATCGCTCATTATCATATAGAAATTAGAAATTACAACAGAATAACTCATGGGGATTTCGTTTCAGAATTTACAATGGATAACATTGTTATCGATCGTGTGTCTGTCTGTCCGTCTAACTGTCTGCCAAGTTCCTCCATCACAGAATAACAATCAAGCAGGTAGGATTTTAATTAGTTTTAAAAGAAAATAAAATAGCGTTTAACATGTTACGCTTTCTAACAGGGACGTCAGTGCTGCAATTTTTTTCAAAATGTATACAGTTTTCAATTTTGACACCTCTCGAGTGTAAAACTAAAACTAGATTTTATTCGGAACTTATAAAGACACGTTTTATTGCGACTGTTTGAAAAGGCGACGCTTATGCCTAACCCAACCGCCATAGAGTTCCTATGGTTATTTGTCCGTACGTCAGTCTTTGAAATAGTTTAATTGAAACACATACGAAATATAGTGTTGGTAAAGAGACGAATATTCGAAGGGAATATATGCCACATTGGGAGACCATTTTACTAGACAAGCGTGCCCAGGAAATATTATTTGATACACATGTTCAAGCAGTGAACGCTGACCTTTTGAGCCGAGTCCCAACGATAGTCGAGAATGGTCACCTTATATTTTACCTACAGTTCTTAACATCTCTGCGTTTTTCTCTTCTCTCAACCGAGTGACTTCAATCTGACAATTGCTTACGAAACGTCATTACATAGAAATAAATACGCAGTGATGGAACTTGTCCTCTTAATAATCGGCTTTTTTGGGGGTCCAAAATAATATTGATAAATACTCATACTGAAGAATTGGGCAAAAATCGATTCTATTATATTTCCTTGTTTAAGAAATATAGTTTATAAAATTTCATTACATTTTCATCTCTATTTTCAAGAGAGATGTAATATCAAACATGTTAACAAATTTCATTGTGAAAACTCGAGATTTTAGAGAAATATAGACATTTAAGTGAGGCCACCCCCTACTCATTTTCTGGGCTAAATTTAGACTCTATGGCCGCTTCATTGTAAATTTTGGTAAAAGTTACATCTGTATGCATTATTTTTCATTTTTATTCTGAAATATCATTCATTCCGTCGTGAATATGACTCAAATGGATGCATTTTGTGCATTTTCACATATTCTTGAGACAAAATTTTGGCCTTTTTATTGCAGAAATTGCTGCAGAAATAGGCGCATCTACTCAAAATATGGTCAAAATTCAAAAATTTTCGAATTAAATGATTATTTTGCATTGAAATCATCATTTTATGACTAATAAGACTAATAATGATGTGTTTCGAGAAGAGTCTTATTTCAGCTCTTAAAGGCTATATACCAATAAAAGAAATTGTTCTTTGTTTCATATAAAATTCACCTACTTCAGAACAATTTTGTTACAGTTTCTAGATTTTCACTCCGTCGTAGGCCTATTTTCCACAAGATATCCATACATTTGCTTCAAGAAAACGAAAAGAATAGTGGGTGTTGAATAGTATGCAGTGAAATGCAAGTCAACTGAAGTCAGGTACCCACATATTGCCGCATTTCAGAAAGCGGTCCGCAGAATAAACACCCTACTTTAGTTTTCAAGTAAGCAACTCGAAAACATGCGAATATTAGCATGAAAAGTGTCCTATTTTATGTATATTTCATTCCACAAGAGAAATAATGCCCATTTGGCCCCTGATTTACGAGCAAATGCGCGAAAAATGGAAAAATTAGGATCTATTTGTTACGGACTTCTTTAGAACACACCACGGAAGCACATTTTTGACCTAATTACTGCATTATAACCTTTATGCGAGATCAACGTCATACATTGTTGTCTCCCTTAATATCGACCACTATCGAGATATTTTAGCGAGTGTTGCAGATCGTTATGGTTCGGCTATATCCTCTTATCGTATCACGTATTAAACGCAAATAAAACTCGTCAGTACTTCTCCAATTTTATATCAAAATCAATGAAAATTAAAATTCAGGAACTCGACTCCCATATTTTGAAAAAGAAAAAAAAACATCTTGAAAGTTTGGGTTTTGTTGATCATGAACATTGAAACAATTTTTTTTCGAAACTATCTGAGAAATTCGAAATCAAGAGAGAAAAAATGTGTCAGAGCTCGAATACGGGATCCCTTGGCAATATAAACATTTCTATTAATTGACCGATGCATTTATATAAAGCTTTATGACTAAGGCAACTTTCCGTCCGACGGTACCCCGATACAAATGCCTTTTAATTTTGAATAGAAAAAAATCGTAAACTTTGATTAACTAATTCCCATGTGTTTCCATAATACATAAATTGTCAAGTAATTTCCTGATATCTTATGTTTTTCTTTTTTTCTTTGTTGTCGTTCAATTTGCAGGGTACTTCAAAAGAGAGATTTTATCTAAGCATGTTAATTTGTCTTACGTGTTTCTGTACCTTGGAAAATTAAATAATTTCATTATTTCATTTTTACTCCAGCAAATAATGAATGCAAAAAGTGCAGACCTCAATGGATCAACACACTCGAAGCGTTCAGCGCCGCACTAACTGTAAGTACAGTCGCATCTGTTTGCATCTTATTTTATTTATAGTCGCAACCGGTAACGCATAAGCGTCACTCCCTTTTTAGTAATTTTTAGTCGGAGAATAATGCATGATACAGTTCTAAAACACTCCAGTTCAGAGGACTTCCCTGGCTTTTTAGTGTGCCAGGTGTAAATCACCCATACACTGTGCTCTTATTTATCTCAATACTAATTATTTAAGTTGGAAATACGTGAGCCTGAGGGGTTGAACTCGTGACCCTGGTTTCGTAGTTCAGTGTCATAAACCACTCAACCGTTGCGTCCGCTCTAGGACAGTCAAACATGTGCTAGATGTGCTAAATACCACATATGGCTCTTTAAACCGTTAGTTTCCTTTCGTTTTATACATTTGCATTGCTTATAAACCTGAAAATAAAAATCACCCGAAGAAAAGACCTCCTGACAATAAGGACAAGTCACGTGACATTTTAATATAGGTTTGACAATATTATATCGTCAAAAATTTAGAAAGAAAGAGGAACTATACTTTATAAATGGAAAACTGTTCTGCCAATGATTTTTATAGACACTTTATTATTTTACTAAATACCTTTCGCTGGGACAACTGATACGTATTAGACCTTCTTGCCTTTCGTAATAAATAATCCAAACAAAAAAAGACCAAATAAACACTGTCAATAAACGCCACCAAAACCATGTTCCACAAACGAGTTGTTAGTTCAATGAACACCATCAAAACCATGTTCCAATTTCACATGCAAATGAGCTAATTGATCGCTAATTAACATGAATGTGTCATTTAACAACACGCTAATGAAACGCATAATAAACCGCTAATGGATCGCATAATAGATCGCTAATGGAACGTATTTATAACAAATCGCATAACGGAACGCTTATTAGATCGCTTATTGGAACGCATAATAGACCGCTTAATGGAACGCATAATAGACCGCTTAATGGATCGCATAATAGACCGCTTAATGGAACGCATAATAGATCGCTTTATAGATAGCTCAATAGAATGCATTCCTAAGACAAGATTACATAACATAACCATGGCAACAAAAAAAAAAGAAGATATTTTGTGAATGGTTATTCGAAGAGATTAAAACCAAATGTTTACTGATAAAAAAGGTAAAAAGCCTTCTAAATGACTCTCTGTAAGTTAACAACTCGCTTCATTCAAAACACTGAGAGTACTGAAGGGGCGCGGTGCAGCTGTATTCATAACATGGCAGAATTCACTTGCAGTGACCGTTAAGACAGCTTACAAAATCAGAGCATCAACAAAATTTCTCAAGGACTTCCCTTCCGTCAGACATAGCTTATGCATTAGTACTCATTTCATATTTCAAAATAATTAGCTTTTTTTCTTGGCTTATGAAAAAAACAAAATACTGTTAAATGCAGTTTATTTTACATAGCTCAGTAAATTTCTACAATTTAATGCCCCCACTTTGGGGTGGGGGGATATAGATTTGCCCTTGTCCGTCCGTCCTTCCGAGAATGTTGTGTCGCGCCTAGCTTCAAAAGTATTTGACGTAGAGTCACAAAACTTTACAGGATTGTTTGGTCAGCATGTGTAGTTGTGCACGTGGGGTTTCGCGTCCGGATTCATTCAGTCGTGTAGGAGTTATGGCTCCTGACTTTGTAAAAATTGGTCATTTTAATGTTGTGTCGCGCGTAGCTCCAAAAGTATTTGACCTAGAATCACCAAAGTTTACAGGAACATGTGCAGTTGTACACCTGGGGTTTCGCGTCCCAGAAAAAAACATATATGTTAATATGTACATTATATATGGTTATTTTGGCATTTTTTTAAATAGCAACATATTGTTTTCCCAAAGTTGATGTGTGTTCTTTAGTGACCTGTAGTGGGGGCATCTGTGTCCCATGGACACATTTCTAGTTTCGTATTCAAAAGCGTTCATGGAACTCATTGTTTAGGTTCTCATCATTTTCACTGTCAGATTGCTTTACAGAACCAGTCACTTTTGCCGATTCAATAATATGTTCGTATATCCTTCCATAACAAAAGCGCTTTGGAATATCATGACTTGGAAATTTCATCCAGCCTCAGTTATTTGAAGAACTGAAATGGTCATTGGCTTCTTTCTCACAGTCTGTTAAATGTCTCGTACTTTATGCTCGTACCGCCTTCTCTTGTCATCAGAAATGACACTGTCTGTCTTTCCAACGTGACAGTCTCAGGAAAAATGTGCAGCCTCGACCAGGATTCTAACCTCGGACCTTCGGCTTACCGAGCCAACACTCTACCAATTGAGCTACCGAGGCCACCCGATAGTAGAACCGCTGCACCCCCTTATTGCGAGACATTGGCACTCCTGGCCAATGTCTGCCGCAGACTGTTAACCGAATTCAGATGCACACCCCAGCCAAACTGCTTTGCCCCGCATGGGCTCCAAGGGTGAACATCTCGTTAGAACCTCCAAATGTAACAGTCTCAGGAAAAATGTGTAGCCTCGACCGGGACTCCAGCCTCGGACCTTCAGCTTACCGTGCCAACGCTCTACCAAAAACCGGATACGAGAACCGCTACACCGACATCTATACACTCCAATCACCAGAAATGATAAAATTGACAAGTATTTAATTTAGCTACACTTTTTTCATAGAAAACCAGTAACATTATTTGAAACTTATTATTATGGAATTCTATATAAGAATGTAAATTTTAATTGAAGTACTACTCCTTTTTTCATCAATAACATGTTCGGTCAAATAGATCAGTTTTGCTTGAAATCAAATAAAAATATATCATATATACAGGTAACAAGAGTGGTAACAACATTCATTTCGCATTTGTTATTGCCCTTAGGAACGAGGGATTGAAATAATAAAGTTTAACTTATACTAAGCAAGAGTAAAAACGTAACATAGTACCTGCATATACTAAAAATTGTACAACCACACATCCGTGTATAACCTACCCTGACCTCTAGCTACCCCATATTTCAAACTGTAGCCAGAAGGACATACCTATACTTTAGTATGTCCATGCATAGTATATAGCATGGATATATGCAAGGGCTCGAACCAGGTCAGAAATCTTCAAGATATTGCAAAAATAATGAAATAAGTTCGATCATTACCCGGTCACCTTTTTCGGCATTCTCTCGCATCTAGAGCTACCTCAGGTACACTATACTGGTTGGTCTCGCGATAGCCAGACCCGTTAAGTAGGGTATGGCTATAGTTCCTTGCCATACGGGTTCGAACTGGGTCGAAAACAATGGTTAAAAGATTTATTTTATTTACGTACGAACATTATGCATCTTCTGTGACCCTCCATGGGCTACCAAAAGAACTTGATCTTGAACAGGACCTATACACCTACGTCCGTGTTTGGTAGTAAGCCGAAATTTTGAGTTACGTATGTCGAAATTTTGAGTTTCGAGTTAATATGTCGTACATAAATTGCGTACGTTTTACTTTGTCGTGAAATATATTTCTTTTCAAAAATAAAGAATCATGGTAACTAGTGCCTGCCTTGCGCCTCCGTACCATAATCGCTCGTGTTTATTTCAATTAGAAGTAGAACCTATCGCGGAATCAAGCTTACACTACCCATGAAGCTGTAATAGCATGTAATTCTAGAATGTAATCAATGCTTTATTAGGCTGTTAGTATTAAAAAATAATCTGAACATTTTCTTTTTCTTTACAAGCCGGCAATGAAGTCAGTGTGTACCCTGGCGCTCAGAGAAAAATTTGTAAGCAGTTGCCAGGTCCCTAACACTAAATGTGATGGTAACAAGACCGGAATCAAGTACTGTTGCTGTTCTTTGACAGAATTATCCAGAGTAAAAGACTGTCTTCCAAAAACCGCTAAAAACGCATGTGTACCCGATAAAATTACACGTAAGTAAATACTTAGCAACTTTATCTTTTGTTCTAACATGCCCCGATTTGGTTTCCTATGAAACAAAGAAGACGTGACGTTATTATGCGAGAAAAACACTGTTTGTACGTTACAATTATTACGCCATCATGAGCGTCAAACTTCGTAGCGACGACCACACAAAACAAAAAAAAATATTTGGGTGGATGTCGTCAAGGGTTTAGATGATTTTTTTATTAATCGTGTTAGAATCGAGATAGTATATCTAAAACAGTGATTTTCTCTTGAATAAAATTATTGCTTGCAGTTCAGTTGCGTACCAGTATTATAATCCATACGCATCTGAAACTCTAAACAATGATTTCATTTAAGAACAAAATCACTGTTTGAGATATATTATTTCTTAGATTACGTTATACTTTGACAGGCGTATTAAAAGTAATGAGTTTATTTAAGTCAATTGCAGATGCATGTTGCTGATAAAGCAGTTCGCATAACATGTAAATTACCAAAACGGCAAGTGTCAAATGATAAATGCTAATTGTTAATTACGTAATGCGAAGCAATATATGCCAAATGCCTTTTGCTAAATGCCTTTATAAGTAAAGAACTAAATGATGCATCCTTTCAAAGACATTGGCCTTCATTACATAAGTTTATTTCTGTTAAAAACTTTTTTAGAACATTTTAAAGTAAAGAGCTTTGGTCCCACGTTCCCATTACTGATACAACATGTTATTGTTTTAATCCATTCAAACTTTGATCAGACTTACATTTAAACATACACTGAATGTCTGCCACATATATATAACCTTTTTTATTAAATTACATTTTACATTGTTAATCAAGTAAGGTGGCTTATATACCCATTTTGCCGGGCACATTTTTGTATTTATAATTATTCTTGTAATTGTAATATGAATGCACATGTCACTATAATACTTATCTTATTTCTTTCTCAAACACGTCAGCGCATTTTGCGAACTGATGTCCTTATACATACATGTACTTGCATAAGGGTTGTTGCTTTTTTTTGCTGGATAAAAGAATATGAGCCGCGCCATGAGAAAACCAACATAGTGGCTTTGCGACAAGCATGGATCCAGACCATTCGTGCAGTCTTGTCAGGATCTATGCTGTTCGCTGACGGTTTCTCTAATTGCAATAGGCTTTGAAAGCGAACAGCATGGATCCTGACCAGATTGCTCGGATGCGCAGGCTGGTCTGGATCCATGCTGGTCGCAAAGCCACTATGTTGGTTTTCTCATGGCGCGGCTCATATCAATTTCTGAATGATTAAAACGCTGGTGTTTAAACTGTCAAGTTAACTGTAGGATTTACTTGACATTTTGATTAGTTTCCTTTGAAAGTGGAAAAAATCCAGAGCTCCTACTTTACTGCAGTGCAATCTCAGCAATTTGATTTCAATTCATATGACATTCATTTACTTTCATTCTATATAAACTTGTAAAATATTTTGTCTTTTACAGCTTGGATAACACAGTTTCAGCAAGCGTTCTTTGCTGCAGTAGGTAAGTAGACGTGATATTGCGACCATTTCTAATAGTTCATTTAAGCATGAAGTCCTCCCCTTTGTATCGGAGACATATTGCTTTTGACTTCGTCGTCTGCCAACCAGTCCTCCCGTCCGTCGGACTGCATTTATCATGCCGCGCTTTATCTCCAAAACCCCTTGCTGGATTTCAACGTACTATCACTATACTACTATCCTACCATCGCTATCCTATCATCCAACTATCGCTATTCTACTATCCTACTATCGCTACCCTACTATCATACTATCGTTATCCTACCATCCTACCATCGCTATCCTTTCATCCTACTATCGCTATCCTACTATCCTGCCATCGCTATCCTATCATCCTACTATCGCTATCCTTTCATCCTACTATCGCTATCCTACTATCGCTATCCTACCATCCTACTATCGCTATCCTTCTATCCTACCTTCGCTATCCTATCATCCTACCATCCTACTATCGCTATCCTACTATCGCTATCCTACCATCCAGCTATCGCTATCCTACTATCCTACCGTCGCTATCCTGTCATCCTACTATCGCTATCCTGCTATCCCTATCCTATCATCCTACTATCGCTATCCTACCATCCTATTATCGCTATCCTACTATCTTACTATCACTATCCTATTATTATCCTACAGTCCTATTATCGCTATTTTACCATCCTACCATCGCCTGTCCTACTACCCTATCATCCTGCTATCGCGCTTTGATAATTATGCGATGGGCGATGGTAGGATATGAACAAAGCAGTGGTACGTACAGTTCTATTCAGACTTTTGAGTACATCTTATTATTCACTTCCCTATAAAACCCTGTCTGATCAATGTAAATGCATCGGGGATACATACGTTATTTTTTCTTTATATTTCAGGTTGATTGGGTTTTATCAAATCTATTGAAGAGTTATGCACAGCATTCATGTTTCGACAGCCATACATGTATAATCTGCATTGCCTAACACACTGCAAACAAACATCCAAACGTCGGCAATAGAATATTATGAACTTTAAAACTCAACTGTTTTAAAGCACATTTTGAATGTTTATTCTCCACTTTTTGCACAAGAGAAGTTCACTTTTCAAAACATGAATGTATAATTCTTTTCTTCATTATATGAAGCATTTATCATTTCATTTAAATGTTATATTAATGTTATTTAAAACAGTTCTAAGAACTTTTTCTCAATGTAATGTGTTCCTTTTTTGCTGTGTTTCATTTTTGTTTATGTCGCGATGCAAAGCTTTGACCATTGAAAGCCGTTGCTAATAAACATTAGGCTTAATGCTATAATTCACTTGTCTCATTTATAATTACACAGTATGTCCCAGTTCATTGTATTTTAATTAATAATGTCACCGTGGAAAGGTAAGGGCGTCAGAGTAGATAGGTGTGTTTTAGACCACAAAAATCGTTACAAGTATCTAACATGCGTATATTTTACGAACGCCGAACAAACCCCTTCCGGTATCATTTCTCCTTTGTTACTGTATAGTAAAACAAGCATTTTTCGACATGAACTGTGAATTTCACAACAAAATTACAGCAATGGCCGCTTTTAAAATTTAATGCTTTCAGTTAAAGTCACTTCTCTCTAAAAAAAACTGGCTTAAATTAACGATGAACTTTTTTTGCTACGTTTCAATGTTTACAATTATTGTTGAAATCTGCATACGCATCCGTCACGGTCATCTGGTCCTTCCCCACAGAAATGTGCTCCTGCAGAAAACAGACAAAACAACTGTTAAAGACATCAGAAATGACACAAGATTTACACAATGTCAATAAATACATTTCAAATGTAACTAGTCAAAGTAGGGATGGCTTCAAAATAGAGACTTCATAATTTCAAAGAACTACTTTCTAGGATACATCGACCCGGAAGGGTGACACCATGAAATACTGTAATACTAGTATCTAGGGAGATTATCTTTAATACGTGTAATTTATACGTTTGATTATTAGAAAATGATATATTTGTTTATACATTGTAGACGCTTTAAGCCTTACTAAGTACAGCGTTGTAAGTAGGGTTTTCATTTCAAAAATAATAAGGTGATTTCTGTCAATATTTGCGGCAATTCAATAGATAAACACTACATTTAGATATTAGCACCAAAGTGTAATCTGTTTAATACGTGAGGTAGCGCCTGGCAGTTTGATAATCTTAGTTTGAGTAGAAACTGCTAGAAGATCAAAATGCCCCTTGTGTGATTGTGTTGATTTCATTTTGAATTTTTATGTCCTTGTAGAAAATTTAACAGAACATACATGTACTTGCAATTGTGTTGGAACTTGCTTTGCACGTCTGCAGTGCCATGAAAGTATATTTAAGTGTTGTATAACAACAGTTATCCAAAGTGAATTGCCTCCAACATGATTCACGAGGAAAACAAAACAAACAGAAAAAATAGATGAAGATAAAAATATCTAAAAACAGCTTGTATTTTGCTTCAAATCTCATATATTTTAGACAATAAACTGGTATATTTCTTTCGAAATATTTGGTTGGCCCTGAAAAGGGCCGTTTCTGTATTTCTGTAAGGAAAATGATTTCATTCAACGTCCATGTCGGCTTCGGAATCGTCATCAAATTCCTCGAACTCGGAGTCAGTAGAGTACCCGTCAGTGTCTGAGTCATCGATGTCCTGATTGTCAGCCGCGTAAAAGTTGTCAGCCGCTGATTCATCGCTGATAACCTCTACGATTTCGCCGAAAAGATCTCGTCGAAGACTAACTATCTCATAAGCCTTTCTGTTTGCATATTCGTAGAACATATTCCGGATGCCTTCAACGATTGCCAGGCGCAGTCGTAGTTTGTACCGGAAGCTACGATTCGTCTGCGTGCGTGCTTGGTGATATCTGTAAAGGACGCCTTCCATTCGTCGATTGAGTAGGACTATCTGGTCGCATGCCCGCCGAAAGTTGTGTTGTGTACGTCTCAAAATTATTCGCTTTGCTGTCATCACTTTGGCACGTGTAGGACTCGTTGTTCGGAACATGTCGTGAAGATATTTACTGACAAGTATGAAACTTTGAAGCAATGCAAGATTTTAGCAATGTCAGAGCTTGTTCAGCTGTAAAAGCAGAGAAGGTCTGAGTGCAAATGAATGATAAAGGAACTGGCTTCAGTACATATATAGGTGAGAATTATCTGATTGCCTCCAAGGTAACTATATCACCCGCTCGTTCGTTTAGGTGATAAACAGATTAGCTACCGGCACAATTAATGTTGGCACATCCTTACAATTAAGGTAATTTGTTGTGACCACTTTATGTTAATATTTATTCTTCAGTTAACTACTTCCTTTTCTGAGGTTATCGATTCACACTTCTTTAACTTTTATACAATGTGCAAAGATGGACGGTTGTAATTCTCGCTAATTTATTTATTTTAGGCAAGTGTCCGTGGTTAATAGGTTCAGATGAATAATTAAATAGACTGCAATTAACATAGATACAAAAGGATATGGTAATTACTATTAATCTTTATGAAGGTATGCGGAAAAAGAATATACCTATAATATAATATAATACATATAATATAAACATTGTTGTTACTGTTGCCACAGAATAATGTTGTTTAAAGAAAAGAAGGAAAACAGCTTGTTAATTGTAAACACTTTGAAGATATATAAAAATGCATGTTTCACTACAATGATAATTAGCAAATTAATTTTGAAAATTATCGGAAGGATTAATTATCTGAAAAAAAAAGACTAATATGATGGAACCATAACTTAGAATTTGGACTAGAAGTATATCTCAATAAAAAAAATAGAAGTAACCCCCGTTTGCAGTTCCCAAACAGCTAACTTGGAGAACCTCCAGAATATGTGTACCATGACTTAAATACATGTTTACATCCTTTCTGAAGGGAGTCAAAATGAATTAGACTGCCGACAACGAAAGGAAGCGCAGTACCCCGAAAAAAAACTCTCTTTGCCTTGCATAATTTTAAATAATTCCCCTTTTATCTTTAGTTTAGCATAACTCTAAAAGTACTGACTTTTATCTACAAACTATTTTCCTTTTCGCACCTACTTTTATATTTTCCTCAGCTTAGCTCTAAAGAAACTAAAAAATATTCAATATTAAACCTGGACTATAGTTATACCTATGATTATGAGTGTGTGAAATTGCAAAAAGCAAGGCTTATAACTGTGTCTTGAATAGTTTACCAAATAATGTCCCTTTATGTACTCTCATCTTCCTTGTCCACGCATAACTCTCTGGGGACTGGTGCGATTTCAATGAAATTTGAACTAGAAATACATTGGTGACAGCAAGCGCAGATATCAAGATTATAAAAACCGTACATGTACCTTGAAAATTTGCTTAATAATTACATCTTGTAATCAAATATTAGCAACAACTCACAACGGAGGAGGAAAGTGAAAGTAACTTTATATAATGCTAGATTACAATTAAAACCACAGTCTAGTCTCATACATATCTCTATCACAACTTCAGGTAGATTGGATTCCTGTTTTTGATACATCTATCGTGAAAGTAGTCCAATCACACAATGCAGATGCCTGGCAAAGCCATAGAACGAGCCTTTTATCAAAATAAAAATTCATAAATTCCGCTACAGTTCACTAGCAAAGAACTATAAAGGCGGTATTTTTGTTCTTACAAGAAGATCAATTAGGTATATATTATAAGCTTGAACAATGAGTCTTCTGCAGCGCCAGTACATAGAAAACAGCAAATGTTATCGGCACTATCAATGTTATCGAGACTGTGGTCCAAATTCCTCACTGTCCTAATAGGTCAAGTTTCACATTGAGAAAATATCGAAATTTCTATCTGTTCAACTAATATAACATAATGGAATGACGAAAATGTCATTTAATTAACGTCAAAATTGGTATCAAAAAGCAAATCTTGAGATATCCCTCTGACCCTAAAACTAAAAGTGCTTTTGAGTCAAACTCACTGTCTTGTGTTCTTGCACAATGTAACCAGTAAAAGAACCAGGGAAGCTTCTGAGATAGAATTGCAGACACAAACTCATCTCTTATTGTGTGTTGGGCATCACAGCGCTAGTATACTCACACCCTTGCAATGATGACCAGTAGATTTCACGGAGAAATGTGATGGGCTGACAATAATAATACAAACTAGTTTGTTTGCCTGTATCATTTTCTTTTGCAAGTTATTGAATAAAATATGGTTGGAAAATCAACAGAAAATGTATATAAACGTGTACACTATTTTCTAAATGACTGGTTATCTGCACACTTGGGGCGCCTTCGAATGGAAATTAAGGAAAGAACTGTAAACATTTGTCTGCTTGGAAGTAGTCTCAAGTACAATTTTTCCGATAGCAAGATAAAGTAAAACAAATTGCCAAAAGAACATAGTGGCTTCATCAAAGATCTATTTATAAATGCATCTGATTAAACTGTGGCTTCATCACAGGTCTGGTCTGTTTAAATGCATTTGATACAATGGTTTTATTGTTTTATTGTTTTCCACATGTTTACGCGTAAAAAAAGGTCCAGCCTGTACCAAGTACATAATGTGATAATAGAAGATTGAACGATCTGTTTTTATTGAAATGTTTATTATTTCATAAATCCGACATTTTATTTGATGGATTAAAATTGCGTTGTTTTTGTCCAGCTTTCGGTGCTTTGTGACAGATGTATAGAGGTTAACGACCGTCGACAGAATATGTGTCATTTATTCCAGAGAGCGAAGGTTCGAGCCAGGTTGTGTCAATAAATCCAGAACAGATAAAAAGTGCCATTTCTCAACGTAAAATTTTAAAATGGATAAGGCGTATAGATTTTTGCTCCAACTGAAGTGCAAAACTTAAAGCAATTTCCGTAACATCAATAATAATAATAATAATAAAAACTTTAAAAACGTATATCTGTTAGGACATATTTTTATTTTGTCCTTGGGATAATATAATTCATGTAAATAAATTACACATGGAAAAGTAATAGACGTAATAAATATTGTAACAACCTGAAAATATATCACGCGCATTAACCCAAAAAACATTTTGATTACATCGTTTTTGAGTCTAAACGATGCGTCAAATAAATTCATTGGTCACATGCTCTTGTAAGAGGCCAGCCGATTGGTTAATTGCGTTATTACCTCAAGCATCGTAAAAAGGCGTCAGTCACATTAATCAACATGGTAAATACTTTTAAAATGACACTGTTTTGCGCCCGGGACTAATCTCTTGCATGTCAGCCTTATAAAATGGTGTACAAGCAGTGAAACGCACTCAAAATCATCTGGAACTCAAATAAATAAACGTACATTAATTTTCAAAGTACGAATTTCAAGGAAATAGAAAAAGGTAAGTTAATTTGTATTCATGCCGCATTTTTCATGCATCTAAAGTTAAAATTTATAGCCGCTCCTTCGCCCGATTTTTTAATTACTATAATGGCATTTTCCCCCCATTTATCTGGCAATTTGGCGAAGTAGCATAAACCAGTACAAGTTTTAACAAATGCAAGATATATATGGCTTATTGTTGTTTTAACTTACTTTTTTGTGTAGAATTTTAATAACTTTATTTAACTTATTAAGGCAATATCCCATAATAGTCAACAGTTATATTTGAAGATACTAAATAATGATGATCAGGAAAAGTATCCAGACACTATATATGCATATGCAAAATCAAAACTGTACAACGATCCTTTGGAAGCAAAGAATGCAACCAAGAAGAATAATAGCCAATGTCAAAAGAACGCTGTTCTCGCTAGGAATAATTTAAACAGCTCGCTGTATGCGTGAATAATTTCTTTTTGTTATTTTTCGATTGATTTGCCTTTCGATTTGGGAAGTGCTTCAGTATCTTTTAAAAGGAGACATACTTCTACCTTCCATTTCTTTTTTTCTCTCAATTAATCTATGTGACCACTAACCAGGAGGTCACGAAAAGCCACAAACTCTGATCTCATTGCCTGTTTTATTACGTCATTATAAATACCGAAGCCTATCCTTCCATCGTGGTTGACCATGATATGATTTCTTTTAAGAACAATGGGCGATATATGAGCCACGCCATGAGAAAACCAACATAGTGGGTTTGCGACCAGCATCCGCGCAGTCTGGTCAGGATCCATGCTGTTCGCTTTCAAAGCCTATTACTATTAGAGAAACGGTTAGTGAACAGCATGGATCCTGACCAGACTGCGCGGATGCGCAGGCTGGTCTGGATCCATGCTGGTCACAAAGCCACTATGTTGGTTTTCTAATGGCGCGGCTTATATAATCAATCCATTATGGCTTCGTGCGTGATCAAATAATACATGCCAACAAGTTATCAGTTTATATTAACTTATTTTAACAGCTTTAAGCTTACTTAAATTACTCTAGAGTCCGCATTCTTGAAAATACCTGTACAGGTGACACATGAGGTGTTGTCGTGACTACAGTGGGGCTCGAACCCGAGTGACAAATATCCTAACCACCATACCGTGCCGATCCCTTTAATCAGTAAATATATTTTCAAAAAGAACAGCGTTTGATTACCAGCTGCTTTGTTTTAGAATGCAGACTTGGAAAAAAAATCTTATTGCATAAATTCAAATACAAACTTGCTTGTAAAACGACGTGCGCGTAACAACAATTGGACCGCGCCATGATATAACCAACATAGTGGCTTTGCGACAAGCATTGATCCATACCAGCCTGCGCATCCGCGCAGTCTGGTCAGGATCCATGCTGTTCGCTTTCAAAGTCTATTGCCATTGGACAAACCGTTAGCGAACAGCATGGATCCTGACCAGACTGCGCGGATGCCCAGGCTGGTCTAGATCCATGCTGGTCGCAAAGCCATTGTGTTGGTTTTCTCATGGCATGGCTCAATTTTGTAATAAAATGACGTGATGTATCATCACACGAAACAACAAACGCCAAATTGTCGTGAAAATGATGAATTGTAATTGTCTAGCAAAGATCTATCATGTCTACAAGTTAGTGTAATTAGCGCGTTAATTTATGTGATTTTCATGTAGAAACTTTCATTTCTTTAGAATTTGCTTGTTTATTGAAATCGGTGCTTTTTCTATTTCTAGTATCGAAGATGAAACAAATGGTGATCATGGTCTTCATGTCCCTCTGCCTGGGAACAGCGTATGGAAGTAAGTATTGTTATTATCAACTTTGCTGTGCTTATTTGGCAAAGAAAAAATGTTAGTTGCTCGTTTTTGAATGTTCGTTACCGCTAATCTAGACGGTTTAGAAAGCACGACAGTTTTAGCATGAATCTGATATTTTTACTGTATTTGTTTGCGCGGTAAAAATGATTGTTTTCAAACTTACTTCTTTAAAAGGTTTTACTTCGGTGGTTTATTAAGTACAGATTACTACCTATGTGGACTTTATAAGCAACCAGCTGAAAGATCCTTAAGTCATACTTTTGCTGGCGTCCGTATTAATTAGAGGTCACAGTAGTCTATGTTATGTTAGAGAGTAATTTGGACATCTTTCGTCAGAAAAGATAGGAGTAATATTAAAAGCTTGAATAGCTTATATCTGTAATCATGTCAAAACTTTGTCGCAACAGTTTTGTTTTGGAGACTTCTATTTTAGGCTATATTTAGATTCTTTTTTTTTTTCAGGACTTACAGCAGAGGAAATGCGTGCAACTCTTAAATCCTTAAATCCACTGTTTTCGCATGCGCGTGGAAGTGCTGTTCCCTTTAGACAGAATGTGAATGTCAGATTGCCAGTTTCTGAGGCTGCTGTACAAACTGCAAACGACCGTATTTCGATCGAGAGTCCAATGGCGTCAGAAGCTCGCACAAACGAGCTTCCATCGAACGCACGTCCAGTGTCATCAGCAGCTCGCACAAACAAGCTTCCATCGAACGCACGTCCAGTGACATCAGAAGCTCGCACAAATGACCGTCCTTCGAACGTACGGCCAATGACATCAGAAGCTCGCACCGGCGGGCTAGGGTCTCCTGTTCAACAGAAAAGACGTGTAGTTCCAGTGCCTGCTGGAAAACCAAGACGTCAACAAGATAACATGTTAGGTCAGATCAAACCAGCCCCGGTCGCACAACAGCCAGTCCAAGCTCCTGTAAACGCCCCAGCAAAGAATCAACAAAGCAGACCCGCATCTCAACCCTCGACAAACAATATCAGGCCCGCAGCAAATGTCGCATCAGCCGAACAGCAGGTGGCTGCAAGCAAACAGGAATGTGCCTTTCACATTCCATCATTTCTTTTGCCGGACCCACACCCAAGCAGCATTGGTTCAAGTCAGAGCTGTCCGTCATTCTTGCTGCCGGGACCCAGCATCAACCGCGAACTTGTCACCCTTATGGTTGAGCACTTGACCGGAATTAAAAAGTCAAGCAATCCTCAGCTGAATGGAGTTAAGAGTCAAATCACACAGGTCGAGTTCGAGCAGAAGTGTCTGATTCCCGCCTTGCGCGCGCATGTACTCGGTGGTCAAGCATGCAAGACACGTGAACTGAAAGTTTATCTAGAATGGCTCCTTTATCTACGCCAGAGGCTCTTCAATATATAAACAGTTTCACATACTGGATCAAAAGCCTGTAGACTGGTTTTTGTTACATGAAATTCTGTGATATAAATACGTAAAACCCCGCAAATTTTTGACTTTTGAGTCAGATTTGCTGCTTTCCAAGAAGACATTTCCTACAAACGTACAAAGATTTGATAAATCCTAATATAACATGAAAGTCGTTCTTTAGATGTGGTACACTGTCATAATGGTTGCGGTAGAAGGGAAATTCATGCAGAACAACGTTTTCGTCTTTAATTAACAAGACACTGTTGTTGTACAAAAAGATTATTTATTACTCGCGTTTTCCAGTTTGATGAACATATGAAAAGTTGTGACATTTTAATATTTAACTGCAACAAGATTTTAAGCAGCGAATGTCACCGTTATGTTAAGAGTTTATTCATAATTTAGCGTGTTTTTCTTGACTGCCTTCCAAGTCACATAACGCGATCTTACAGCGGAATTTTTCAGGTCTAGTGGAAATACTCATTATTTTTTAAAAACTTATATGCATTTCATCATAACACATTATAATGGCCAACTGATATAAAAAACAAACATAGTTCCTGACTTAGTCTACCGACTTTCACAAACAAAACAGGTAGAAAGATTTAAGTAGTATGCTGCCTATACACCCAAAATGACAGCCGTAAAAAGTTGTGATTGCGTACTCTCTGTGAGTAAAAACTTCGAGGCGTAATTGCACTTATTCGAGTGCCTACAAAACTACAATGCATGTATGTCTTACCATCAACTACACAACATTCATTATAATTGTAATATTCGTTTAACAATGATGAAATGTTTGCATCAAGTCTGTTTTGTTAACTTAATAAAACAATAAATAAACCAAAATTTCAAAAAGTTGTCGTACAGCTAAATTCAGTATATCTACGTCTTGAACAATTTATTTATCTACGCCAGCGTTTATATAAAAAAGAATTCATGAAACTCTCTGAATCACTTCATTTTAACTTTATTTGAACATTTTATTTACCATCTTTGAGAAATATGACATAAATGTGGAACAATGTCCTACACAGTTGGGTGTATATTTACACATTATTTTACTTTCTTTCATTTTCCAAAACGAGAGTTTTACCATTTTCTCTGCTGTTCTTTTTAACCCTTAGCCTGCTAAATTTCTATAATGGACTGGTCCATCATTCAATTTGGGCAATACCATTTATTATTCGAAGGGGTGTTTACTGAAAATTTACTGACTGAATAGCGAACAGTGCAGACCATGATCAGACTGCACGGATGTGCAGGCTGATCTTGGTCTGCACTGGTCGCAAAGGCAGAATTACTGCCGCCAGCAGGCAAAGACTTAAAAACTATGATGAATATCAGATGAACAAGAATGAAAACCATTTTTTCTCTCTCGAAAAAATAGCATCTCTTTATTTCTCGTTAAAGTGATGGTTCACATACTTCGTCATATTTTAGGCGACTTTGTGAGTAAAACATCATCTGTTCATTTCTCGTTAGAGTGATGGTTCACATACTTCACCATAGTTAGGCGACTCTGTGAGTTGCACATTATCATTCATAAATTATTATTTCTCTCCCGTTTTTTGTTGATTTATTGCGCAAACATACATTTAGTATTTTGAAACATGTCTGGGGAAGCTAAATCAAATAAAACTTGCATTTATTAAGGCCTAGGTTATAATTTTGAAATGTCATACGAAATGGAACAGAATTATAACTGAAGTTGAAATGCTTCCAGAACTAAGCCATGTAAATTGACTTGGATCTTTTTAAATAAAGGTAGGCCTGTCTGTCTGTCTGCCTGCCTGCCTACCTGCTTATATGATAAATGGTACAGAACTATTTTTTGAAAGTGATATAAAAGAAGGCAGAGGGATTTTTTTCTAATGACTTAGCAATGTATGTCCATTTATTTTATACTGGAATAAGTTTAGAGTTTATAAAATTACTTAGACATTCTATATTCTTTTATTTGTAAAAAAAAAATCATTTTTTTTAAATGGTGGGCTGCATTCAGCTTAAATGTGACAATACACTCACTCAACATATTATGTGCTATTTCTCAAGATGCCATATTGTTTATGTACATAGTAACTATATTTATTTCAAATGCTTTATTTATCAAATAAAACAAATAATTTAAAAGGTAACATTTGTTTTTCTGATTATTCTTTAATTCTCCATAGAAGTTATCAAGAAACCGATATTGTGTACAGACTATAAGTCAATCCAATTGACTGATAGTGAATTGACTGAACGATCGGGTGATTGATTGACTGATATCTGTGTAAACACAAAAGTATGCCAGTTACAGCATTTAATTAACCTAGTGTTATTGTCTTCTATGCCAGTTCCAGCACAAACCAAAATGTCTTCTTTTCCAAATAAAACTTACAACTTCCCTGTATGAATCCAAGATGGAAATCAAATGACTTTAGACATATTGTTTTCTGCTAAATTATGGGGAGAAGCCATTGCTTACCCCTGAATTTAACTTGCAACCAGACTGGATTCATAGACCTCTGCTCTATCTACTGAATGAACCAAGTGCATCCTAATATAGTACAACAAGAGTGTCATGATGACCTGATATTGCTCACCTGTTAAACTCAGGCTTGGAATCATCAAGATAAACATTCTGACTAAGTTTCATGAAGAAAGGGTGATAACAGTGTTAACAAGCTTTTCTTTCGATTTGAGTGGTGACCTTGCTTTTGACCCCACAGTCATGACCTAGTTTTGGACTTGGCATATGAATCATCAAGATAAACATCCTGACCAAGTTTCATGAAGACAGAGTAAAAACTATGGCCTCTAGATCGAGTGTTTATGAGCATTTTTTCTGATTTAAGCGGGTCGGCTAGTTTTTGACCCCACATGACCCAGTTTTGAACTTGGCCTAGGAATTACTAAAATGAACATTCTGACCAAGTTTCATGAAGATCGGTCATAAATGTGGCCTCAAGAGTATTAACAAGCTTTTTCATTCATTTCACCGTTTCACCTAGTTTTTGACACCATATGACCCAGTTTTAAACTTGGCAAAGGAATCATCAAGATGAATATTCTGACCATGTTTCATGAAGACAGGGTAAAAAATATGGCCTCTAGAGTGTTAACAAGCACCTGGGTAGAACCACCGACCTTCCGTAAGCTAGCTGGATGGCTTCCTCACATGAAGAATTCAACACCCTGAGTGAGGCTCGAACCCACATCGTAACAAGCCATTTTCAAATTTGGGTCATATGGGGTCAAATGTTGGCCCTTTATAGGGGCAATAACACTGTAACCCATGATGGGATCTGGCCAATTTTCGAAAGGAACAGAGATATTATGTCAGTATAAGTTGTGTGCAAGTTTGATTGAAATTGATTGAAAAATGTGGTCTCTATCATGTTCCCAAGATACTGTGGACAGATGACGACGATTACAAAAGCTCACCTTGTCATTATGTGACAGGTGAACTAAAGAGGCCATGATTGTTCTACTTTGCAAATCATCAGTGAAGGTCATTCAGACCAAAGTAAATTACACAATGTTCAAACATAACAAGCAGACAAATGTAATTCTGACCAAAATCCAGGTCAACACAGAAACTGTGGCTTCTTGACGGTATATCATCCTCATGCTGACAATAACTGCCCCCCGCAAAGCAATGTGATATTCGTATAATAAAATGTGCAAAGTTCTTATCAGTTCAACCAATTTTGAAATATAACTGAAAAGTTCCAGGACCTTTGACATTTAACCTTGCAAATGTGGATGGTTATCAGCTTAACAAATTTCTGATTAGTCATGCACAGCAACACAAAATTATAACACGACCATTTGAAAAAAAAAACCTCCTTGGTCACAGTGTTCTGTTACAGAGAACAAGGGGCATAACATTATTAAAATCAGTATCAAAGATTAACTACAGATTCTCAAAAGATGCCAAGATGGAAAGCATCATTTCAATATGAAAATCTTTTTTCATTGGTAAACTAGAGCTACAAATAAGCTGATTAATACCCCTGCAGGAATGTGCCTGGTCAGAGAAAACTAGAACTGTCACAGGAGTGACGAATTATACCCCCACAATATGGCCTTGTCACAGAACTATGCCGATGTCAAAGCCAAACTTGCATGACCTTTGACCTACTGACCTCAAAATCAATAAAAGTAATCTGCTGGTCATGACCAACCTCCCTATGAAGTTTCATGATCCTCGGCCCAAGTGTTCACAAGTTATTGCCCAGAAAAGGTTTAAATTGTTCCAGGTAACTCTGACCTTTGACCTTTGGATCTCAAAATCAATAAGGATCATCTGCTGGTCATGACCAACCTCCCTATTAAGTTTCGTGATCCTAGTCCCAAGCGTTCTGCAGTTATTGTCTGAAAACCGTTTAAATGTTTCGGTCACTGCGACCTTGACCTGTGACCTACTGACCTCAAGATCAATAGGGGTCATCTGTTGGTCAAAATCAACCTCCCTATCAATTTTCATGATCCTAGGCCCAAGTGTTCTCAAGTTATCGTCTGGAAACCATTTAACTGTTTCATGTTATTGTGACCTGGACCTTTGACCTACTAACCTCAAAATCCAACTTGACCTGTATTTCATCATGTTACACAAGTGTACAAAAATATATAATCCTGGACCCAAGCATTCTCAACATATCATCCGGAAACCAAATAACTCTTCTAAGCCATTGTGACCTTGACCTTTGACCTACTGATCTCAAAGTCAAACCTGACCTGTATTTATTGATGTTACACCTGTGTACAAAAATTTATGATCCTAGGCCCAAGCGTTCTCAAATTATCATCTGGAAACCGTTTAACTGTTCAGAGTCACTGTGACCTTGACCTTTGACCTACTGATCTCAAAGTCAAAACTGACCTGTATTTCAAGATGTTACATCTGTGTACCAACATTTATGATCCTGGGCCAAAGTGTTCTTAAGTTATCATCTGGAAACCATTTAACTGTTCAGGATCACTGTGACCTTGACCTTTGACCTACTGACCCCAAAGTCAAACCTGACCTGTATTTTCTTATGATACACCTGTGTACCAAAAATTATGATCCTGGGCCCAAGCGTACTCAAGTTATCACCTGGAAACCGTTTGACTGTTCAGGATCACTGTGACCTTGACCTTTGACCTACTGACCCTTACGTCAAACTTGACCTGTATTTTCTGATGATACATCTGTACCAAAAATTATGATCCTAGGCCAAAGCATTCTCAAGTTATCATCCGGAAACCGTTTAACTGTTCAGGGTCACTGTGACCTTGACCTTTGACCTACTGACCCTAAAGTCGAACTTGACCTGTATTTTTTAATGTTACACCTGTGTACCAAAATTTATGATCCCAGGCCCAAGCGTTCTCAAATTATCATCTGGAAACCGTTTAACTGTTCAGAGTCACTGTGACCTTGACCTCAAAGTCAAAACTGACCTGTATTTCAAGATGTTACACCTGAAATTTGTACCAAAATTTATGATCCTGGGCCCAAGCGTACTCAAGTTATCACCTGGAGACCATTTGACTGTTTAGGATCACTGTGACCTTGACCTTTGACCTACTGACCCCAAAGTCAAATTTGACCTGTATTTTCTGATGATACAACTGTGTACCAAAAATTATGATCCTAGGCCCAAGCATTCTCAAGTTATCATTCGGAAACTGTTTAACTCTTCAGGGTCACTGTGACCTTGACCTTTGACCTACTGACCTGTATTTTTTAATGTTACATCTATGTACCAAAATTTATGATCCCAGGCCCAAGCATTCTCAAGTTATCGTCCGGAAACCGTTTGACTGTTCAGAGTCACTGTGACCTTGACCATTGACCTACTGAACCCAAAGTCGAACTTGACCTGTATTTTCTGATGTTACACCTGTATACCAAAAATTATTTAAATCGGTCAAACCTTTCGTGAATTAATTGTCCGGAAACCATGAAAACCAACGGATCGACTGACCGACAAGCTCACCCCTATATACCCCCAAAAACCTCATTTGTGGTGGTATAATAAATGTGTGATGCTAGTCTTTGCTTCATGGACATAACATGCATGAAGCTTCATTGGAATCTGTTTAAAGCTCTTGCAGCATTTTGTGCCAAAAACTTCCAGGCATCAAATCCAAGGGTGTATAACTCTGACATGCCTCAACTGGCTCTTAAAATATTCCACACATCTACACTTAATGAGGGTCATATGCAGGAAGTTTCAGTTAAATTCACACAAAATGTGGAATAAGGTTTGGCCACAATGCTCCATGTGGTCCATGACTGTACTATAAGAAAGCATAATGGAAAGAAACAATCATATGGCACATTAATTATACATACACAGTCTAAACAAGCTCATTACAAAATTTGACTTAGATTTATGAGATAAAACACTGTAATTACATGTCACTTTGTTAGGACTATTGAAGAAATGTGCATAAAGAGTTTAATGTATCATAGACTCAGACCCAAGGTTAAATCTAAATAGGTTCTTGTACACATCCAGTGTAATATGATAAGTGGTAGAGACTATATTTTGTGAAATACTGAATTACGATAGTGGATCAGTACAGATACTCGGCAATTTCCATACAATTACGTCTTAACATTAACCCTTATCATGCTGAACACGATTTATCCTGCCTTTGTGACCAGTGCAGATCATGATCAGCCTGCACATCTGATCATGATATGCACTGTTCACCATTCAGTCTGTAACTTTTTGGTATGCACCCCTTTTGACAGTTAATGGTACTGTCCAAATTAAGAGATGGACCAGTTCATTAAAGACATTTAGCAGGGCAAGGGTTAACCAATTTGGTATTCTTCTGTTGTAAATGTAGCTCAAAGTGCACAAGGTTTTCATGAAGAAATAGCATACAGAAGATAAATCAAGGGCCACAACTCTTAATCAAAGGCCTGAAGGGCCTGAGTCGGCTTATGATTGATGTTCTGACAGTACAGTCTACCAGTTTCAGTTTGTTTTTAGTTTTTTTTTCTTAAAATTTCATAACACAGCTCGATATTTACCCAAAATATTACATCCGGATACGATTACACTTTTCTCCAGTTTCAACAATATATTTTACAAATTGTGATGATACGAAGACATTTAGCAGCAATTGGCAGTATCTGACATTGAAGTTTACGGTTAAATTACCTCTTATTTAAATCTTTTCATAAAAAAGTTGTTTCGTTTCGTGAAAGCAGCCAAACATAGACGATCTACTTTCGATTTCAAAAACTACAAGAAAATACAATTTAATGTTAATAAGAATTAAAATCATTTTTAATATCAGTAGTAACTAAACAAACCAGTAAGAGCTTCTTCTTCCGAAAAATTATCCGTTTACTGACTGCAAAATTCAACCCACGCAAAAATTATAGAAATCATACGATGCGTGTTTACGTTCAATGTGGGAGAATTAAGGCTGATCGGCTATGTTACCTAACGCATCCAGACGATTCAGATTTTGTTTTTAAAAAAGCATTGTGTGCGTTTCTGTAATTTTATATACGTTTTTATACGCTTAGAAATTATTAGACATGCGTATTTGCATTATTTCTATACGTAATTTACGCTAATACGCATCTTATCTGGAGCCCTGTGGAACTATTTTTTGTCTTTCGCTGGATGTTACCCAAGCTTTGTAAGCCTGCGCAATTCTTAAAATTCAAATTTATGCTTAATGAGTTACATTCGAGTATTGCACAATTACAAGTCATAAATATGACAGATTACATCGTATATTGGTCATAGCAAAGGGAATTGACACAACTTAAAGAGAATTCCTATAGTTTTTTTCCTTTCATAGATTTTTTTTAAATTCACATATATGATAGGAAAATTTGTGCTGAAAACAATAAACAAATAAAAACAATAGGTCACCAGGCTTGTTTTTGTGAAAAATTGTTTTGAACACACACACTGTTGCTGAAACTGCCAGCGATTTTTCAACATTTTCATGATTTTCTGCTTTTTAATAAATACCAACCAAAATATACATCAAGACAGCACAATACGGTTTTTTTTTCTTTTTACAGATTTTATTATATACTTATTTGATATCATAATCATATTTGTAATACTCTGTCCTTACAATAATGGGTACAAATGAAAAAGAAATGTTGTTTCATATTTACTTTTGTGAACTCTTTTCAATGAAAAATACCCATAATAAAGAATATTTTTTTAAATTTTGAAAAAAACTCTTTCATAGAATTTTTTTATGTTTTTCTTGTGTATAGATAATTGTATTGTGAGCATAAAAATGGCTAAAAATATATGGGTCACCAGGCTAAATTTTATGTTAAGGCCGCTAGAATACAACACCTGTTCGGACGGAAATGGCGCGAACCTGGCCAAATTGATTACATGTATGTCTGCTAAAAGTTAAAAAAAGTTTTAAAAATTCTTAATTCTTTCTATAATTGAATAGTATATAATCTGAAAGGTGATATTGTCTTATCAGTACTAAGTCAATTATCTTACATTATATGAACAACACTGTCTTTGTACTAAAATGCGATGTGAAAACACAACCACAAAAATAGCAAGATACCCATCAGGCATGATACTTGTCAATACAACATAAACCAGTATCAACATTTGATTACTGATAAAACTTATCAAAAATGTTATTTCATTCAAGATTCATCATATATAAGATTGTCTGTAACATGTTTCAACAAATGTTGACTTCAGTTCAGTTTTCCATATAAAGTGTCGGCTGCGCAGAAAGATGCGCATAAAAAACTATAGGAATTCCCTTTAACTTCATTCATGCAGTGAACTGTTTGAAGTTTGAGAAATCTAATGGAACTACATCCCTTCACGTGTTATTCGGTCCATTTAGAGAATCGCCGAACAGCAAGGACTCGTCAAAAGGCTTTCAGCCTTTAGCCGACTCAACAAACTAGACTGATTTTACCATTAATCAAATGTGATTGAGATCTTAAAGTGATACAAATTCTACCTAAATTAATTGACTGTTTAACGTTTTGCTCTATTATTTGCTCCATTTTTTATTAATATCAGTCTAGTTTTAGGGTGTATACTTGTATAATGCCTGCTGCTTGAACCTTGTGTGACTGATGTGAAATGGAATTGTAGCTCACATATGTCACTTAAGATGTTTTTAAATTGTTTTTAAGCCCCCCTGATTCTCCGAGTAGGAGAGCTAAATGGCCTCAAAAATTAACAAAATCCTCGTCAATCTGAGATTGGATAATTTTAAGACATGTCATTAAAGTATAGATTGTGACATTCACCAAACGTCATTTGTGGTATTGTAAACACTTTGTGTTTTTTTCTGATTTAAAACATACAAGATGCCTGTACATCAAAGTAAAAATGCTGAAATCTGTAACAATATGAGCCGTGCCATGGGAAAACCAACATAGTGGCTTTGCGACCAGCATGGATCCAGGCCAGCCTGCGCATCCGCGCAGTCTGGTCAGGATCCATGCTGTTCGCTAACAGTTTCTCCAATTGCAATAGGCTTTAAAAGCGAACAGCATGGAGCCTGACTGCGCGGATGCGCAGGCTGGTCTGGATCCATGCTGGTCGCAAACCCACTATGTTGGTTTTCTCATGGCGAGGCTCATATACATTTTATTGCATCACAGCATATTTTGCAAGGCAATCTCTAGCTTCATAAAGTTCTAAAAGAGCCACGTGAAAAGCATCTATGCAAAGTAGATAAGTCTAAACAATGTTACTAATTACCGTTAAGAATGGATATATCATTCAGGAGATAATTGACTTAAGGGACTTTTGAAAATGTCAGTCTATTATGAATACCCTTGAACAAAACACAATACATGTATACCTAATGTAAAATAAATTGCATTTCGAAACAATTCTACCAAAAACCTGTGCAGAAACTGTGTTAAGATCAAAAGAATGGTAACATCTGGCAAAAATAATTTTGACGAGTATAGAATTACAAGATCTGCATTTGACTCAATTCATCTTAATTCTACGGTCACACACTCAACTTCATGCACTGCCGCTTTGATGCATCGAGAAACAATTAGAGTAAAAAACTTGATGACTGTAAATGCGGCAACAAAATATATAGGATTTTGATTACCTGTAACCGCGACATATGCTGTTGCAATTCAATGCAAAAATCTGAACAACAATGACGCACTACATCACATATAAGTATGACCGCAAGCAAATAAATAAACAAGATACTTTAGTGATATGGCATACCGGTACCTTGCCGGACGGGATAAAGGTTTCACCCTTAAAAAAATTCTCTGCCTACACAAAGAGTAAATATTTTCAAAACGGATGTCAGTTTGGTCCCAATATGTCAATCCTTACTCAAGTTACCTTGCTGAAAGAAAGCTTACATATTTTCAATAAAAGTAATTCATTTTAACTGAAATTATTAAGTAAAAAATATCTTATATTTTAAGTACATGTGTAACAATGACCCAAGCAAACCAAAATGCAACTGAACCTTGATCTCTCTGTAAGATACCTCAGTACAAAGTTTAGCCTCATTCCTAATTGAAGTTACTGATCAAAAATGCAATTTCAAATTTTCTATTTTTTTGTAACACTGTCCTAGAATTTGACTAAACCAACACTAATACTCCATGGCAAAAATGGCCATTTGTAAAACTCAATATTATGCTGACATAAAAAGAAATACTCAGTTGTTGGTTTACTTGTAAACACTAGAGAGGAAAATGGTACAAAAAATGGTATTCACTTAATGGTGGATTCAAATAGTTCAGATTTTTTTTGCTCTTTAGAGTTACTTTCCTTGCTTCCATTGCAATATTTTGGCTGAAGTAACATGTAACATTTATGTACAAATGTAGCATTTTCATAGTGAAATAGCATTACAAAATTTGTCATCGAAACTTAGGCCACAAACCACCACTACAATTTGAGGTCTAAATTTGTAGCGGATTTGTTTGACTGTTAATAGCTATTTATCTTGCATCAAATATGAACCCCACCTTTCTTTTGATTTTTATTCAGTACTGAAAATATACTCCAAGAAAATGCAAGTTACTGGTATTTAAAATGAGTCCTGGTATGTGCTGCAGTCATTGGAAGTTTCTCAATTTTATATATAACAAGCAAATTCGATGAATTGGTATCCCCCGCCGAAAGGGTTTGTGGTGAGGAATGGCAAAAAGATATATCCGGCAAAAAGTTAAGGATGTTAATAAGAAGCAAATAATTTCATTAGTTAAAATCAATTTAACAGAAAACAAATGTTTAATTAAAGGGTACATAATAAATGTATGATACTTTGATCCTGACTAAGATTTATTTTGAATGGGATATGCTTACTGTAATAAGCTTAGCTTTTAAAATTAAATGCAGTTAATTGAAATGTGAGCTTGAAGTTTAAAGGTCCAATACTAAGGAAAGTAAACTTTTTAATTTCTTTTAAAAAGCACAGAAACTATTTCATTTTATTGGAAAATGAAAGTTGGTATGTAGAAATTCGAAATAAATAATAAATCGCAGTATATGTACAATTATTTTTCTATGAAGTATGAAGAAAGTTAAAAAGACCTGGGGGGTCATTCTGTCGATTCATTGAAATTTCAACATAATACACATACATTTCTTTGAGTTCCAAAGACCTTCTGTAAATTTTGACCTGCCAATCTTCATTATTTAGTGTCTTGCAGAAGTCTATGCACTGGCTATGAAAAAAATTGCCAACTCACTTTCCCTTAGTAATGGACCTTTAACTGGAATGAAATATTGTCTTTGAGTGGTTTGGCACCAGGTGTTGCTGTTTTACATGTTCATTTGAACTTAAAAGATCAGATGTCCTTAAGAGAACACAGGTAAGATATCTTGAACATGGCTGAGGGCAAGGTTTGTGTAGTCACAACTTAACATGTTGAAGGTTTGAACATTCAAAAAAAAAAAAAAAAAAAAAGGAATGGAAATATATATATCTATATATAGATATATGTATATATTTATTTTTTGAAAATTAAAAAATGAAAAAAAAAAAAGGTAAAAGGGTGAAGTTGAGGGGGGGGGGGGGGGGGGGGGGGGGGGGGGGGGGGGGGGGGGCAGAGGATGCATGATCAGTGGTGGGCATGACTGGGTGGAGAAGTGAGGTGGGGGAATGGTACAACTTGGAAGGTTTGAAAAAAATCTAAAATAAGAAATGAAAAAAAAAAAAAAATTGGGGAGGGGGGGGGGAGGGGGGTTGGGAGGGGGAGGAGGTTTGACCAATGCAAGTGGGTGACCAGGTGTGGGTGCGCAACTTCACATGTTTATAATAAATGTTCACAGGAAAGAATGAAAGAAATTTAATGAAATTCTGCCAAATGGTAAGTTTATTATGTACAAATATGTGGATTTTTAGACAATTAAAGGGCAATAACTCTGAAGTTACAAAAAGAAATCTGTACAAAATTGTCTGTGCACAACCACATTATAGTGCTCTAAATTCTGTTAAAGTTTCATAGTTCTAGGTCAAATATATCAAAAGTTATGATGCAGAAATTGGCATATCTATAGATCTATAGTACCCTATATATAGTTAACACAAGAAACTTCTAAGGGCCATAACTCTGGTGTTACTTGGGCAATCTGTCTGAAACTTGATGGGCCCCATAACCTCATAGTGGTGAACATGTATATGAAGTTTGTTTGAAAAAAATCTTAAATAAGGAATGATTTTTTTTTGGGGGGTGGGGGGAGTGGGGAGGTGTCGGGGGATAGGGGGGGAGGTGTGTGATCAAGGTAAGGGGGTGACCAGGTGAGGGTACACAACTTCACATGTTTACAATAAATGTTCATGGAAAAGAATGAAAGAAATTTAATGAAATTCTACCAAATGGTAAGTTTGTTATGTACAAATATGTGGATTTTTATACAATTAAAGGGCAGTAACTCTTAATTTACAAATAAATCCAAATGAAGTTGTGTGTGCACAACCACATTATGGTGATCTAAATTCTGTTTAAGTTTCATAGTTCTAGGTCAAATATAGCAAAAGTTATGATGCAAAAATTGCCATATTTATAGTACCCTATATAGTTAACACTAGAAACTTCTAAGGGCCATAACTCTGGTGTTACTTGGGCAATCTGACTGAAACTTGACGGGCCGCAAGAACTCATTGTGGTGAACATGTATATGAAGTTTTAAATAAATATTCCAAACCATTTCCTAGATATGGCTCCGGACGGACGGAAGGACGGAAAGACAGACGGACAACGCCAAACTATATCCCTCCGACTTTCCTCGGGGGATAATAAAGAAGACCAGCTATTTAGTGTGTTTATGCCTTTTAAATACTTACATATCCAAGGGGTCACATATTCTTATGAAAATCAAATCAGTAACAACATACATTTCTGACATTTTATGTAATGAGACTTTTCGATCCTTAAATAAGTCTCTAAATAAGTCTCTATATGAAATGTGAAAAATGCTAAAAATGTCGCTTAAATGTGACTGACAATCTTTAAAGGTTTTGTTGACAAGATAGTTTTTTGCTTTTCATGTACAATTTTGAAAAATGCAGAATGATGGACCTGCAAAGGGCCATAAATCTTGTCTTCTTCCAGCAATCTAACTGAAACTTCAACTTGCTGGATTGCATTTCTCTGCAACAATTTACATTTTACCGTTTACTGAAATCCTTCAAATCATGTCAGAGATATTAAGGGAGCCATGCAAAAAATTTAATATAAATTTAAGTATAAAAGGTCATAAATCTTGTTTCCCACAGGCAATCAAACTGAAACTTGCATGGTGCCATAACCGTATAGGTAAGTGAGTGATATTTCTACCATGTTTGGTTTCAACATTCCAAACCGTGTCTTAGATATACTCCTGGATGAACAGAATGGCAGACGTCAAAACTCAGAAATTTATTCAGAAATAAACACATTTGAACCACACCATGAGAAAATCAACATAGTACATTTGTGACCTGTATCCGCAGTCTGATCAGGATCCATGCTGTTCGCTAACGGTTTCTCTAATTCCAATAGGCTTTGAAAGCAAACAGCATGGATCCTGACCAGATTTTGCGGATGCGCAGGCTAGTCTGGATCCATGCTGGTCGCAAATGCACTATGTTGGTTTTCTTATGGAGCAGCTCGTTTGTTTCGATGACACAGCCTAGTCCTAATGTTCCACCATGCAGTTGTGCTCTTTACTTCCTGTCCAAAAAGGCAACTATTTGTTAACATTTTTCGTAGGGTTTTAACATCACACTAAAACAATGTGTCACATGGTAGAATCAAATGTATTAACTGTACTAATTATATAAATCATGTATGTACAGAGAAATAGTTAAAGGTCCCGACAGCTAGTTTGGAGGAAAACCGACGCAGTGACCGACAGTAACTGAAAATGCCATAAAACCTTGAAAACTGATTTTATCAAGCAGAAACTTCATATTTTTTCATGAGAAGTTACTGGTACTTTATAAATAAATGAAATTGACACTATTACAGAAAACCAATTCTTCTTATATTTCAAGCATGGTAATCACTTAATACCTTAAACAAATACATAATACTTTATAATTCTGACTGAGCATGTAAATGTTTTATTTCCTAACTCTTCTTTAATATCTAATTAAGATAGACTGTGTAGAAAAGTTAATTATTCACAACAAAATGATCATTTCATCCACTCAGAGCAAAAAACTGATAACTGCATTTACATTAAGAAGCAGTTATCTACATTTTGCATGCCATGATTTGCCTCAAGGAAGCACTGGTTTAATAATATCTGTCATGTGTTTATGAACTGGACTGAAATATCCATCCCGAGGGCACCTGCCCATTGGAGGGTAATGAAGCTTGCCCAGTTGCCGCCCATGCGCAGATGACTGAGGGACAAACATTTCTATCCGATATGTAAACACATGACTGATATTATTTTTGCATATCGTATACACATAAGCTTTTTATTCTGAAAGATTATTTTTCTTGCATACTGTATAAAATAAAGCAAATAGAAATACTTTCTTTGTAGCACTCTTTCTGATAGTAGAGTTTGTACACAAAGCGCGGGAAATTAACACCCATAAGTAGAAGTGACGTCATTATATTTAAGTGATGGATAGAAACAAAGTTTCACTTTAGTTTTATCATTTGTAGCGTAACGGTATGTTCTTACCATAAAATAATGTACTTTGAATCAAGAAATATACTAAAAGGAACGGAGAGAAACTATCAGGTACCTGATTTTTTTTGTATTATATATAAAGAACTAGAAATGTGGAAATTCCACGAAAACCAGGTTTTCGATTCCATCACGCCAACAGGTTCTTTAAAACTAGAAATACATTTTGCATGCCCAAGGGCAGAATGTCGAGCCTGCCATCGCATCTGGCCTCTAAGTGTGACCTTGACCTTAGACCTAGGGACATGGTTCTTGCGCATGACACTTGCTTATTCTTTTTTTTTTGTTGGGTTTAACGTCGCACCGACACATGATAGGTCATATGGCGACTTTCCAGCTTTAATGGTAGAGGAAGACCCCAGGTGCCCCTTCGTGCATTATTTCATCACGAGCGGGCACCTGCGTAGAACCACCGACCTTCCGTAAGCCAGCTGGATGGCTTCCTCACATGAAGAATTCAACGCCCCGAGTGAGGCTCGAACCCACATCGATGAGGGACAAGTGATTTGAAGTCAGCAACCTTAACCACTCGGCCACGGAGGTCCCCACTTGCTTATTCTGTTTACTTATTTGCTTAAAGGTAGAATTTCAGGATACAGTTTGTACGAAACTGAAAAACAGAGACAGAAAGAAATGTACAGACCTCGGTCGGAAACGATCCTTCTTTAATAGAATTCTAAAATATTTCAAGAGCAAGTTCAAGTCTTATTTGCTAAGTTCAGTCCCCATTACTTTTTTCCTCAAAAGAAATCTGAAGCAAGAGCCAAAATCTGAAACAAAGGGCTATTACAGCTCTAGATCGCTCCCCAGAGTTTCACAGCTTGCTCGGGGTGGGGTTGGAAGGCAGATTATGTTTGCTGCAGAGATGATGATTTGATATTAAGAGGCAATATCAAGAAACACACAAAATATAAAGCAAAAAAAAAAATGTGGAAATGGGGTTGGGTGGGGGAGCTGGGGGCAATGTTTTTGGTATGAATGGTTGTAAAAGTCATTTACAATGACAGGTAGGTAACCAAATCATCTTATCTCCTATACATTCATTGATCAATCCTAAAATTCAGCCTTTCACTATAATAACTGACGTGATAGGTATGACATTCATTTTATTGTTTTCTAAGAAATCATGGCAAAAAGTCAGCGCTAAATGTCTGTTAAATGTTAAAGGAAAACCACAAAGTTTGACATTCAAACCATTGTTTTTTTTATATAACATGATATTTATTAATGTTCCATAAATTGTAAATTTATTGTAAATTGTAGAAAACAATACATTTTTTGCACCACCTCAACAACATTTCTAACTTGTCTTTCTTGTCAAATGAAATATCAGCTTAAAAACTAAACCCTTGAAAATAACGAAGTCATGAAACTAACATTTAACTATCTAATAACTTGTGTCACTTGATTCTTCACAGCTGCACATATCAAAGTGTACACAAAAAACTCAGGTTACCATTGCCAGTCTTGACAAGAACGATGATTTTCTACTTCTCTTTCTTGTCATTTTAAATTCTATCACCTGGTATAAGACTGTCTAGTTTTTAACAGACTGGTTACAATTATTTTTCAGACTGGTCAAATAACTCATACAGTGGATGTATCCACAATTTTATTCACTAATTAAGGTAACTTTATGGGCTGGTTCCCATACTTCAGTAGACTGGTTCCGTATCACAGCCTTAATGCTTCTATATCCATCTCGTCTGAAAAGTCTTTTTCCCAATGTATTCTGTCCATAAGCATACTGTACAGGTCTAAAGGCACTCCTTATTTTCTCAAGCAGTCCATTTCAGGCATCTACAAGCAAACTCAAAATAATGATGTAAACTTTCATTTGTTACAAAGAACGTTAGACTGGAATGAAAATGGCCTCAGTCTCATCATAAACATTTATAAACAATAATGGCCATTCTGGTGGCCATTCCTTTTCGAGAAATCAAAATTAGTTTATCAAAAGTGGGACATCTAAGGAATTTTTTTACACTGTAAATAAATCAAATTCTAACAAGACCTGATTCATTTTCCTATTTAACAAAGAATGCTGAAAATTGTGTGCTATTATACAACAATTCACTTTTCTGACGTCACATTTATTACGTCATAGCGTCAAATGGCACAGCAGCACATAGGACAAGAAATAAATAGAAAACACTCGGAAATATTTAATGGATGTTGTCATAGATGTACGGGGTACTTTAAAATCCTTGGTAACGTGTTAGAATCAAAATAATATATCTCATTTAGTGATCTGCTCTTGAATAAAATCATAGTTGGTTGTTCAGATGCATATTATTATAACGCACCCTCATGATATAATTCCTTCGCATCTTAACGACAATGATTTTAGTCAGTGACAAATCACTAAATGAGATATATTACTTCTTAAATATTGTTTTCATCATTTATTCATGAATGCACATATCATTTATATGAAACAGGTGTAACAAACATTGATCATCTTTTAATTTCAGGTGTTATGCTAGGGATCCGGACATTTGCCCCCCAGGAGATTTGCCCCCCAATGAAAAAGTGAACTGCTGGACATTTTAGGAACTTGTTACAAGATATTCATCATATTTTAGGGGACAATGTCTTTGTTTTATACAATTTTGTAGTACGTAATTGCCAAATTAACAAGTTTGAGTGTTAAAAACATTGCACTAATTAAGAAATTATAACACTGTTATGAGCACTTTTATTACTCAATAATATGCTATAATTTAACTTAACACCTGAAAGTAATTAACATATTTATCAAATTATTATCAATAAAACAGTTTATTTTTACTGAAAATTGCCTTTTAGAGTAATTTTTAAAAATAAAACAACAAAAAACACAGTTATATATACTGGCATATAGGATAAAAATATTGGGGGGCAAATGTCCATTCCAAAAATAAGCAATGGGGGGCAAATGTCCTATCTGCCATTTCAACCGGGGGGCAAATGTCCAGCAGTTCATTTTTTCATTGGGGGGCAAATGTCCTTGGGGGCAAATGTCCTACAACCGTTATGCTATTACTTTATTGGTTTAATGAATGTTTGTTTGTTTGTTTGTTTTGGGTTTAATGCCGTTTTTCAACAATATTTCAGTCATGTAACGGCGGGCAGTTTACCTAACCAGTGTTCCTGGATTCTGTACCAGTACAAACCTGTTCTCCGCAAGTAACTGCCAACTTCACCACATGAATCAGAGGTGGAGGATGAATGATTTCAGACACAATGTCTTTTATCAAATCTTCACGGAGAACATACGCCCCGCCCGGGGATCGAACTCACGACCCCGCGATCCTTAGACCAACGCTCTCTCTACTGAGCTAAGCGGGCGGGCTTGGTTTCATGAATATTTTATTAGTGTAATAAAATAAATAAGTACTGTAATTATATAAATCTTTGAGACTAGCATTTTAAAATGCAAAACAATTACAGTTTTTTAGTCCATCTTATGTTAACACCATGTACTAGGACAATTTCTATCTTTTCTTAGGTAAGTATTATTTGTAATTATTTAGTATATTAGTAACAGTTGTTTTTAAGTTAAAAAAAAAATTTGCTCCAACCATTATTTTGCTTTGAACTTTTTCTTTATTTTAAGACAGCAGTCTTGCATATTATTTGTAAAATTTAAACATAGCAAAATAAACATAATTACTGGATATCATGTGTATTTTGGCATGTAAGTGCCTCTCACTACCCATTAGGCTCTACCTAGTTATTTCCCTTTAAATGATTGATTATAAAGTTCAAATACAGTGTTTATAATTGTTTGTCAAACTGATAATATTTAAGTATCATGTTTATGATTTATGTTGATATAACACACTTGCCAGCTCAACACAATTAAATCTGAAACTACAGAATCAATTTCTATTACATGTATTTCTTAGCTATAACAATAACAACAGCCACAGGTCCCGCTGAAAACTGGCGGAGTAGGTGATTTGCATGCCAAAAACAAAATATTGGACATCAGATCCAAACTTTGACAGAAACGTATCAACAACAGAGCAAACACACATGCTTGAAATGGAAGAAGGCTGTGCTACTATTGGTGCTTTAACTTTCACACTAATGGTAAGCGTTTTGCTAGGTCTAAATCTTGTCACTTTTGTGGTAAACAGGGACATAATAAATGGATATGGTACATGGAAAGGCCAGAAATCACACAAACTGAATAAAAATAATCAAATTTGACAAAGGTACAGAACAAAAGTTTGAAATAGGAAAATATATCTAAATGAGAAATCTTATTAGGGAGTCGGTGGCGCAGTGGTTAGCAGGTTGGACTACAACGCCAGAGGTCCAGGTTCGATTTTCGGTCCTGGCTGATATCCTGACAAGTGTTCAGTGCTGGGTGATATACTTAAATTGGTACTGTTTTCAGCAGTATCGGCCTAGAGTGGATGCTAGGGAGGCAAATATGATGCCTGCCCTGGACTTGGCTGTAAATAAGTTGTCCCATCCGTCCCGGTTGAGGACTTTTGTCGACCAACCACGTTAAACACAAAACTTTACCTTTTTTTAACAACCACAAGAAAATTGAGAAAAATGGGAAATTGTGACAAGTTAAGGCCAATTTAACATCTATCTCAACTGTCAATTCTCAAATGGAGCTAAATTCTATCAATCTAAATGTAGAAGGCAAAAATATTAAATGTCTTGTTGATTCTGAATCAAGTTTGTGTTGTATTAGGAAATCCTTCTTGGATAAATTCGACCAATCATTATGTGAATATGGTCAGCAAGTGGAAAACTTATACATGTAGATGTACAAGGTACTGTCTTTATTACATTGAGAATAAGGAACAAGGAATTCAAACAGAAATGTGTCCTTGACTTTCATACAAATTTAAAACTTAATCCTGTCAGTCAGGTATTGTAAGGTTATCAAAGTCTTGTGTTCTCAGACCTATTTCTGAAACATCTGTTCCTGTCAAACTATCAGGAATAGGTTTGAATTCAGTCACAATCACTGAACCAGTCAATAGGTTGCGCTCAAGGCATCTTGCAGAGGCTAAGGTTATTGTCAAAAATAATAATGGTCAAGCTGTTTTTAAGCTTCTTAACCCTTTACTCAAAACTATCAGGTCAAAACATAATGCTTTTGTTGGCAAATTAGGATGAATAGATAAGAATCTGATTTAAATGAGGAAGAAAAGGTAAAACTAACCTTACCCTGCTAAATTTCTATAATGAACATGCCTATATTTCAGTTCGGACAGTACCATTAACTGTTAAAAGGGGTGCTATACAAAACAAGAGCTGTCGGAGGACAGCAACGCTCGACTATTTAACAGCCTTGTCGCTTGAATGAATAAGAAAGTCGAAAAAGGGGCATAATTTAGTAAAAAAGTAAAATAGGGTTATGGAACCTGCATAGTGCTTATCAGCTCATGACAGTGGACAAGTGTATGAAGTTTCAATCCATTCCCATTAGTGGGTACTGAGATACCAGCTTACATATAAGAATTTAACCCAAAAACTCCTAAGTTGAAAAAGGGGCATAATTTTGTAAAATGCAAAGTTGAGTTATTGACCCTTTGCACTGCACGTCATATCATGAAAGTGAACTAGTGTGTGAAGTTTCAATCCTTTCCCATTAGTGGATACTGAGATACCAGCTTACATACAAAAACTTAACCAAAAATTTCTATGTTGAAAAAGGGGCATAATTTTGTAAAAAATCAAAATAAAGTTATGGGACCTGCTTTGTGCATGTCAGATCATGACAGTGAACAAGTGTGTGAAGTTTCAATCCATTCCCATTAGTGAGTACTGAGATACCAGCTTACATACAAAACCTTAACCAAAAAATTCTAAGTCGAAAAAGGGGCATAATTTTGTAAAAAAACAAAATAGAGTTATGGAACCTGTGCAATGTAAGTCAGTTTATCACAGTAAATAAGTGTGTGAAGTTTCAATCCATTCCCACAAGTGGTTACTGAGATACAAGCTTACATACAAAACCTTAACCAAAAATTTCTAAGTCAAAAAAGGGGCATAATTTTGTAAAAAAGCAAAACAGAGTTATGGAACCTGTGCAATGTAAGTCAGTTTATCACAGTGAATAAGTGTGTGAAGTTTCAATCCATTCCCACAAGTGGTTGCTGAGATACCAGCTTACATACAAAAACTTAACCAAATCGGGACGCGGACGCGGACGCGGACGCGGACGCCGACGCGGACGCCGACGCATGGGCGAGTCCAATAGCTCTACTATTCTATGAATAGTCGAGCTAAAAAGCAAAATAGAGTTATGGAACCTGCTTTGTGCATGTCAGATCATGACAGTGAACAAGTGTGTGAAGTTTCAATCCATTCCAATTAGTGAGTACTGAGATACCAGCTTACATACAAAACCTTAACGAAAAAATTCTAAGTCGAAAAAGGGGCATAATTTTGTAAAAAAGCAAAATAGAGTTATGGACCTGTGCAATGTAAGTCAGTTTATCACAGTGAATAAGTGTGTGAAGTTTCAATCCATTCCCACAAATGGTTACTGAGATACCAGCTTACATACAAAACCTTAACCAAAAATTTCTAAGTCGAAAAAGGGGCATAATTTTGTAAAAAAAAGCAGAATAGAGTTATGGGACCTGTGCAATGTAAGTCAGTTTATCACAGTGAATAAGTGTGTGAAGTTTCAATCCATTCCCACATGTGGCTGCTGAGATACCAGCTTACATACAAAACTTAACCAAATCGGGACGCGGACGCGGACGCGGACGCGGACGCCGACGCATGGGCGAGTCCAATAGCTCTACTATTCTATGAATAGTCGAGCTAAAAAGGTACTGACTGAATGGCAAACAGTGCAAATCTTAATCAGACTGAATGGATGTGCAGCCTGATCATGATCTGCAATGGTTGCAAAGGCAGAATCAAACTTGTTCAGCATAATAAGGGCTGATAACATCATTGTACAAAACTTAGACCTGTTTGCAAATGAAACTTCCAAATTTTGTTTGTTTGTTTTGGGTTTACGCCACTTTTCAAAAATATTTCAGTCATGTAACAGTCGGCAGTTATCCTAACCAGTGTTCCTGGATTCTGTACCAGTACAAACCTGTTCTCCGCAAGTAACTGCCAACTTCCCCACATGAATGATCAGAGGTGGAGGACGAATGATTTCAGACACAATGACTTTTATCAAATCGTCACGGAGAACATACACCCGACGATACTTCCAAATTAGGCTGCACTCAGTTACACACTCATAGGATAGAAACCACAGTAGTTGAAGCTTGAACAACTTTTCGTACTTAAAAACAACTGTTACTTGTAAATTAAAAGTACAATAATAATAAATATAACTTACCAAAGAATAATAGAAATTGATCCTAATGTTTTCACTTTTAATGTGTCAAGCTGGCTAGAGTATTTGGCTTAAGCTCGGTTCATTCTTATATATTACACGACCAAAATGTTATTAAGACTTTGCAGATGGTGTTAACTAAAAAACTTTGTTTTGTATTTTTAAAAGGCTCTTGTTTGATGCATGTCTCAACGATTTAAATATTTATTTGTTTCTTTTATTACACAAATTCTGACTAGAAAGTTCCTGCAAATATAAATATATGGAAAAGCCCCCAAAGTGGCCATTAAAAAAATCTCCATTATTTGAATAACTCCTCAGTGCAGCCAAGCAGAACAATTTGAACAAACTTGAAAGAATCATAAGCTGACAAAGTATAATGAAAATCATTAGGGTAAAAAAATTGTTTCAAAGCATAATGTGGATGATTTACACCAGAACATCCATCTTTACTTATAGTTCTTCATTCAGTGAGCTAAAAAAGCATCAAATAATTATTTTCCGTCATGTCTTATCTCACATCTGATTTCATTAAATTCAGTTGTCCTCTACAAAAATCTGTGCCACAAAGGAAATGAAATTTTGTTCATTGTTCTTACCTTGTATCTTGATGAGTTCCCAAGCATCTAATACAGCAGTATCTGGCTCCACACTGCACACAGGTATATGTAGATGTATATATACACAATGTTAAGGTCCTACTTGGTAATGATTTGTTTGTATGTTTTGGGTTTAACGCCGTTTTTCAACAGTATTTCAGTCATGTAACGGCGGGCAGTTAACCTAACCAGTGTTCCTGGATTCTGTACCAGTACAAACCTGTTCTCCGCAAGTAACTGCCAACTTCCCCACATGAATCAGAGGTGGAGGACTATATATGATTTCAGACACAATGTCGTTTATCAAATAGTCACGGAGAACATGCGCCCCGCTCGAGGATCGAACTCATGACCCCGTGATCCATAGACCAACGCTCTTAAACTTGGTAATGAAGTGCAAAGATAGAATCTCTGAGTTTCAAAGATAGAAACACATTGAAGAAACCCAATGACTATCTTTCACTAAAATAGTTTATCTTTAGATACCTACTTCAAATGCAGAAAATCACCATCAAATGTATTCAACTTTAATAAATATGAAATTAATTGTGTAAGTGTATGTAGATCTACATTCATAATGAAATGTCAGGCAGTAACAGTTGTTTGTTAAAAGAACTTCCAGCTTTTTTTAGCCTAGTACACAATTATACTGTGTTTAGCAGTATGTACTGAGTGTGTACCATTCTATACCTAATGCATAGTACTACACATAAATTTATTATCTTTACATAAACTATATAATTTATGCAACAAATGTTCATACTTTCAGTATGAAAATTTAAATTTTGTAAAGAGTCTTGAATCAAAAAAACTATGAAACCGAAGCAAAGAATAATAAAAAATAGTTGTACTAACTACTTTGACAGAAACACAGCCCTAGAGAACTTTCCCTTCATTTGCCTGCATAAGCTTCTGTTCCAAATACTGGGCTAACTGTTTGGGCCGAGTAATTGTTCCTGATGTATTCTACTAATAAGACAAGCCGATTTATGTTTGCTTTGCGTTTATCACCTGTTTTCAACAGTATTTCAGTTATGTAATGGACCCGTATGAACACTGATAATTTCCGTAAGATTACATATTTTCTGTGTAGGACTTTGACATTCTCCACCTGGATGCTTCACTGTGGGGAATCACATGATCAAAATAATCTCTAAACCAAAGTTATATTTTGAAGAACATGAATAAATTTCCTGTCATGATAAGATATGAAATTTAAACATAGCCCATCATGTGACTAATGAAAATTGTTAAATTAAAATGTAGTTGATGATAATGATAGATATCCTGTAATTACAAACACTAAGGAAATTAATAAGTATCAGTTTCTTGAAGTGTTCCAGATAATCAGAAGGTGATTGTGATCGAAATCGTTGTAGTTTTAGGATACATGTATGTTGCCATATGATAGGCTATAATTTAGATTTTCAGCTAAAGATTCTTCAATATTATCCCATATTATTTACAAATTTATTTTGGTTTAGATATTATTTTGATCATGTGATTCCCAGCAGTGTGCTTGTACAAGCTTCATTAGCAGTCAGAGAATGCCAAAGAAGCATCTGGATATTACGTAATATCACGTAAATTGCCAATTGCCAATATGTTTCCATTGCCTTAACGTAAACACTGTGTTCCTGGATCCTGCACCAGTACCAACCTGTTCTCTACAAGTAACTGCCAACTTCTCCATATGAATCAGAGGAATAGCTTTTAACTGATTACAAAGGATATCCACAAACAGCACAGAAATGTCTTGGAGGTAGTTTAGATGGTGGTGCACATGCACTAACATAGTTTGGTGGGTCCCTGTTCGTCATATGCTGAAAAATACAAATACCGATTAATCAACCTGGAAGTATTAACAAGAGCTGTCAGTGGACAGCGCGCTCGACTATTCTCAGTGCTTGATAGTCTAATAAAAGCTATGAGTAAAACTTTAACATTATAATAAGCATATTCTAAGTCAAAAAGGGGCCATAATTCAGTCAAAATGCTTGATAGAGTTGCCTCCTCCTTTTTACAGACTGGGGTCATGATGGTAAACAAGTATGCAAAATATGAAAGCAATATCTCAATGGACTTTAAAAAATATTTAGGGCGGTACGCAAACTTTAATATTTATTCTAAGTAGAAAAGAGGCCATAATTCAGTCAAAATGCTGATAGAGTTGCCTCCTCTTTTTTACAGACTGGGGTCATGATGGTAAACAAGTATGCAAAATATGAAAGCAATATCTCAATGGACTTTGAAAATATTTAGGGTGGTACGCAAACTTTAACATTTATTCTAAGTCGAAAATGGGCCATAATTCAGTCAAAATGCTTGATAGAGTTGCCTCCTCCTTTTTACAGACTGGGGTCATGATGGTAAACAAGTATGCAAAATATGAAAGCAATATCTCAATGGACTTTGAAAATATTTGGGGTGGTACGCAAACTTTAAACATTTATTCTATGTCAAAAAGGGGCCATAATTTAGTCAAAATGCTTGATAGAGTTGCCTCCTCCTTTTTACAGACTGGGGTCATGATGGTAAACAAGTATGCAAAATATGAAAGCAATATCTCAATGGACTTTGAAAATATTTGGGGTGGTACGCAAACTTTAACATTTATTCTAAGTCGAAAAGGGGCCATAATTCAGTCAAAATGCTTGATAGAGTTGCCTCCTCCTTTTTACAGACTGGGGTCATGATGGTAAACAAGTATGCAAAATATGAAAGCAATATCTGAATGGACTTTGAAAATATTTGGGGTGGTACGCAAACTTTAACATTTGTGTGACGCTCACGTTAACGCTCACGCCGGGGCGAGTAGGATAGCTCCCCTATTCTTCGAATAGTCGAGCTAAAAATTCTATTTTCATCTAAACATGGTTGATACCAGTAAATGCACTTATGAAACAAGCCACAACTAAGATTTAGCAAAATATTGTGCACTTCAAGATTTTTATATCTATTGCTCATTACTGCATTAACTACCTCATTATTCATGTATTTCGTAAACATTTATGCAAACATTATGATAAATGAGATGGATTTGCACTTGTAAAACAATAATAATCATTTACAAGAGAAGAGGTTTGTTTATAAATTTAAAGTTTTTTCGCACCTAAATATTGTATTTTATCCATTCCACAGTAGCTAAATTGTTCATAATGCTCAGTGTTTTCCATGAATTTCTTTTCTTATTTTGAAATTCAGATAATATAAGTTTTACATAATTTTACAGGTGTTCGGGAGGTGGAAATAGGAACTTTTTGAATTTTACAAGTGAGCTGTGTCATGAGAAAACCAACATAGCGTGTTTGCGACCAGCATGGATCCAGACCAGCCTGCCCACATGCGCAGTCTGGTCAGGATCCATGCTGTTCGCTAACAGTTTCTCCAATTGATGTAGGCTTTGAAAGCGAACAGCAAGGATCCTGACCAGACTGCGTGGATGAGAAGGCTGGTCTGGATCCATGCTGGTCACAAATGCACTATGTTGGTTTTCTCATGGTGCGGCTCAATTATCTTGTTATGGATGAAAATGTCACTTTCATAGGAAAACCCCAGAGCAAATTTTTGGTCTAAGAAATAGCAGAATTTTTTGGAGTTAAGTTTTCTGCTGACTAATTAAAATATTAGTAGGTAGAATTTCCTTTTTGTGAGGACAAGAAATTTCAACTCCAGAAGAATCAACTTTACTAACAATTTTGATATAACTATTTTGACAGAAATTTTATCCGCATAATTACCTGGTTATTTTATTATTTTACTTGTCAACATTTTGGAGTTATGATAAACTGGACTGTGTATCAAAAACTCTAGACTGAGTATAACAATGGGATTAAAATTTGCAAACCAGTCTATTTTAGTTTGTGCATTGGGTGAAAATATCACCAGTCATTGCATACTGTGTAAAAACACCATCAATGAATCCTTATTTTCAGCAGATTGAAAATGAAAGCTTCATCATTATTTCCACTTTACTTTTTATAATATTATAAGTTCTGCTAGCTTTGACAAAAGACACTCGCATTTTTCAAAATGTACTCACATTCTGTGAGTTAGCAACACTTAATATATGAACCCTGATATCTTTTAAAGTTTCACATGTCTGAAATGAAATGTCTCTTCAAAACCATTCTATGTATATCAAAAAGAATCCAATGCTCCCATCACCACCCTTGAAGTTCTTTAAAATGATTTAAAATACCAATAGTGTATCATATACATGTGTTTCAAGGTGAATCAATGAAAAACCTTAAGGTAGTTCTGCAAGTTTGATAAACCGGAAGTTATGGCGTAACGTCATTTACCCGGAAAACATAGAATAAAGCCTGGATTCGGCGTACGGAAATGAAAATAATTTTAGGAATTAATTGAAACCTGTGAGTAAATTTATTACAATGGCACTGTTGCTATATTTCTAAAGTCAAAATATGATATTAAAACATATGACACGTTAAAATAATCAAAATAATGTCTTAAAACGGCATGCTTCCAGATCGTTCAATATTAAAAAAGATCTATTTTTTTTTAGATATCTTGAGAAGGCTTTAAAACTTAATTACTGACAAACTTTATGTTACAGACAAACATTAGAATTTGCTGTTTTTACTGCTTTTTATGATGAAAATCGAAAAGCGTTTGTCACGTTTTTACTCCAGGTAAACTGTCTCAATTACAAATATCCATATTTTGAAGTCATTATTCACTACTTCAGCTTTAGCGCTATTGGTTACGACGGCGAGAAAATGTCTTTATTACTGCAGCGGTCCGGGGTTCGATTCCCGACGCAGTCATATTTTTTTCTTGATTTTGGAACTTTTAAAATATTTTAGAAACAAAAATTCATATTCTAATGTTCATAATATGACCAAACTTCAATTTGAAAGAAAGATTACTTTTTAGCCAAATCTGGAGGCATGCTGCTTTAAAATTAGCGTGAATGTCTGGTTCACATTAATCACGGTCAAATATCTCAAAAATAAGCACATGGACTAATACATTTTATTTCACCAAATTATAGGCCATGTGTTTATTTACAACAGTTACTGTGAGAAATTTCATCAATATCTATGTTGCACAAAAATTTCTGTTCGCGAAAATGTTATGAAAGTAATGTTTTTCCCATAGACTCCCATTATGAAATATTGCGCAAGGTCCAAATTTTTCCAATGGGTCTAGCGAAAAATCAAGCACACAACCATATCTTTTTTATTTGCTTAATTTTCTAGGTATATTCTGAAGTTTTGAAAAATCAGCATTTAATCAAATTCTACATTGTAGAAAAAATTTCCATCCAAACATTCAGAACTACAATGTACCTTAAAAGGTTGAAACAAACAGTAATATAACAGTCATAGCAGAACAAAGAGAAATAATCAGAGGGATAATTTCATCAAAATGATAGCAAGAGTTATGAAACCTATGTCATTTAGCTGAGAAGGTGTACACGAGCTGTGCCATGAGAAAACCAACGTAGTGGCTTTGCGATCAGCATGGATCCAGACCAGCCTGCGCATCTGCGCAGTCTGGCCAGGATCCATGCTATTCGCTAACAGTTTCTCTAATTCCAATAGGCTTTGAAAGCAAATAGCAAGGATCCTGACCAGACTGCGCAGATGCGCAGGCTGGTCTAGATCCATGCTGGTTGCAAAGCCACTATGTTGGTTTTCTCATGGCGCGGCTCAATTATGTGAAATTTCTCTCAGTTGTGATATGTAATGACTGATTTATAAGAGCTTGCTAAAATTCACTAACAACATGTCTGCACATAACACCAACTCTGGACTTTTGATGAAAGCTTAAAGACCAGAAAGTCAAATATATCTCAAAGCACTAGCTGAGTATATAAGCACACTGCAAAATCATGTAATTTATTGGGCATGGAATTTCATGGTTTTATCCAAAACATCTACAAATATAAATATTTAGTTTGAGATAAAACTTACAGTAATTTTATTTCTTTATTTGAACTTGTTATGTATTGAAGCAACTACAGGGGTCTACCTAGGTCCAATTTTTTGGGAGAAGTCACTTCTCCCTCAAGCTGATTTAGGGAGAAGTGGGAAGACTTTTTCTACTGCAATGCTGTTGAGTGATTCAAAAGGTGGCTGTAATTTTCTTGTTTCTAGATAAAAGACATTGATGTGACCATTCATTTTCTTAGTTAGATCATTTCCCATGCAGTGGTTATTGATTCATTACAAAATTCTGAAAAAAGTCGTTTTCAAAATTCAAGCTGATGCTGTAAATGTAACCCGCTGAATTTTGGTTATATCCTGTATGAAGAGTTTATTATTAACACCGAGTCACCACCTCAATGTCAGTATTTCACTCGAACAAAATTGGAAGTAAACTAGTAATACATATTCAAATCAATTCATCGATGGAAGCCAATTTAATGTAGTTAATACATTACATGTCGTTCTTTTATCATAGATAAACAAGAGATGTCTCCATAGGATGACACATGCCCCCGATGGCACTTTGAATGAATAGTTATGGCCGATGTTAGAGTTTAGGACCTTTGACCTACGGATCTGGGTCTTGCGCGCGACACATCATCTTACTGCGCCACACATTCATGCGTAGTTATTTTAAGATCCATGCATGAATGACAAGGATATGGACCGGACACGCCCATCAATGCACTATCATGAAATATGACTTTAACGTCTAAGTGTGACATTGACCTTTGAGCTACAGACCTGGGTCTTGCACGCGACACGTCGTCTTACTGTGCCATACATTCATGTGTAGTTACTTGAAAATCCATCCATGGATGACAAAGATATGGACCGGACACGCCCAACTATCATGAAAAATGACCTTTAACGTCTAAGTGTGAGCTTGACCTTTAAGCTACGGACCTGGGTCTTGCGCGCGACACATCGTCATACTGTGATACACATTCATGCCAAGTTATTTGAAAATCCATCCATCGATGACAAAGATATGGACCGGACACGCCCAACTATCATGAAAAATGACCTTTAAAGTCTAAGTGTGACCTTGACCTTTGAGCTACGGACCTGGGTCTTGCGCGCGACACGTCGTCTTACTGTGGTACACATTCATGCCAAGTTATTTGAAAATTCATCCATCGATGACAAAGATATGGACCGGACACGCCCAACTATCATGAAAAATGACCTTTAAAGTCTAAGTGTGACCTTGACCTTTGAGCTACGGACCTGGGTCTTGCGCGCGACACGTCGTCTTACTGTGGTACACATTCATGCCAAGTTATTTGAAAATCCATCCATCAATGACAAAGATACGGACCGGACACGAAAATGCGGACGGACCGACAGACGGACAGACGGACAGACCGACAGACAGACGGTTCAAAAACTATATGCCTCCCTTCGGGGGCATAAAAATAATTGTGTACAATATTCCAATTAATCGCATGGTTAATCAGCAGTTTCTTTATAAAACATTGTTTTTTTTGCACCCAAACATGTTGACAATTAAACACGAAGTGTCAAAGACGTAACCGTGGCGCTAATTGGCTGAACACAATCAACTCGGATAATCTGATTCGCGTTCACACTTCTCTGGAAAATCTCACAAGTACCTGAAGTAGGCGGAGCTTAAATTAAGCTATCGGCATGTGTGTTTGTGCATTCAACACTCGTTATGACACCGTGCCAATTGTCAACAGTCCGGGTAGCAGTAATTAGCTTGCGGAAATCAAAGAAATTCGGGCGACTTGCATTTCGCTTTGAGGTTAGATCTGAGCGAAGTTTGAAGTTCCACAGCGCCTATTTCGCTCAAGTCCCCCACTCGCGAGAGCCCTGAACTATAAAATTAGCTGTCCATGAATATTTTGAAGATTTCAGTGTAAAATGCAGGTACCTCCTCTTCAATCAAAGCAGCAAAGCTTTTCTTAAATTTGTACTTCAGGAGATCACTACGATATTTTTTCTTCTTTCTGCTGCCCGACTGCGATGCTGAAATATCAGAACATAATGTACAATAAAACTGTCTGCTCTCAAAAATTAACTCAGGTTTTACAATTAATTTTGATTGCTTAAATGTTACATGTACAGGCAGCAGAAACTGGCTCAAAGGTAGCTGCAGCTTTTTTTGTTGAGAACTGCTTAATCAGATAAATTAAATGGCTTCAAGAAAAAAGACAACTGGTGCCCTTTGGATAAACTATGTTTCTAGACTTCTGACCAGAACCAACTCATTCTCTACAACTTCACCACATAAAAACAAGCGGAAGTAAAACAACTTGTTGAGAAATAAACAACTGCAATAATTGTATCCTGCATTTGATTTCCAGCACGTGTATTTGTAATATTTACAAGTAATAAATATAGATAGCTCTCCTGTTTTACAGACATGAATGAAGCAAAATAGAAAATATACAAATTTAGCTGTAGAAAACAAAATAATCTATCTACATTAAAGCATTGGTTACACAATGTTCATTCAGATTCTATTCTTTAATACAAAATTCATTTTTATACTGACAGTAGTTCAGTCAGTAATGATTTGGCTCATTATATTGAACCAAAAGCATATACATACATTGTGTTTCCATGGATTCTTCAAACTTTGGTGCCTTTTTGCTCATTTTAAGATCTGCATGTGGATCTTCCTGGAAATTGTCTTGTTCAAGAGCTTCAAGTGCCTTTCTTTGGCGTCGTCTCCTAGCAGCCTCGTCAAGGATACGACGCTGTTCTGCATCCTTGATTCTACCTATTAGAAACAAATATTTAAAGTATAAAATATTATCATATTTGTACTTTACTCAAATTTTTCCCCCTTTACATTTCAGTTGATCTGCGACAGAAAAGTACAACAAACATTAATCGAAAGTATTTTGTTTTTTCATTCTTATATCTGAACTTGCATATTTTTATCAAACTTGTGCTGTTTTGTCATTTTCTGATATCAAATAATCATGGCCTTCGAATGTTTGTTGTCTGGTTTATCAAGGTTCAGAGCTGAGATGCACAGGAATTGAACCACGAGGGTGTTAGTCTGAGTGGTTAAATAGCCAAGCATCTGAATTATCCACCATGGAAAATTAGAAGATAAACCATGAGAAAGCCTTGATTATTTTCATTCATGCTCATTGAAAATTTTAATGGACTTCATTTATTTGAGTAGTGATGAACCAGACGTCAAGCTTCAATTTGACAACTGATGTCATAATGTTCTCTTAATTCACAAACAAGACCCTTAATCGCTCACCTGAGTAATATGAGCCACATGTTTAAAATGGCAAACTGATGCTAAAATTTTAGAAAGTAGGTCAGTAGGTCACATTCAAGGTCACTGAAAGTCAGTATTAAGACTGGTGTGCAAAACTGTACATGTCATCCAAAATTTTAAGGCTGTATCTTAAAAAACAAGAAAGTACATGTAGGTCAAGGTCACAGTCAAGTGACCCCTAATCGCTTGGGGTCATCAGGTAATTATAATTAAACAGTCTAGGAAATACGATCTGATAATTTTTGAAGTATTTATTCCTATATAACTCATAATAACAAGTGACCGCAGGGCAGGGCCTCTTTTAAGCCCAGGGGCATAATTTGAACAATCTTGTTAGAGATCCACTAGGCGATGCTACATACCAAATATCGAAGGCCTAGGCCTGGAACTTTCATACAAGAAGATTTTTTTTTTTGACTATTTAAGTCTATGTTAAATTTGAGACCCCCATGGCAGGGCCTCTTTTCACCCCAGGGGCATAATTTTCACCTACCGGACTCTCTCTTTTCAGCGCCCAAGGCAATGCAAGATACCAAATATCAAAAGCCTCAGCCTTGCAGTTCCAGGCAAGATGATTTTTTTTCCTATATAAGTCTATGTAAAACTTCAGAACCCCCAGGGCAGGGCCTCTTTTCATTCCAGAGTTATAATTTGAACAGTTTTGGTAGAGAACCACAAGGTAATGCTACATACTAAATATCAAAGGCCTAGGTCCTGTGGTTTTTGTCAAGAAAATTTTTAAAAGTTTTTTCCTATATAAGTCTATGCAAAACTTGTGACCCACGGGGCGGGGTCTCTTTTCAACCTAGGGGCATAATTTGAACAATCTTCATAGAGGACCATTTGATGATGTCACATGCCAAATATCAAGGCTCTACACCTTGTGGTTTTGGACAAGATTTTAAAAGTTTTTCCTTTTGGTTGCCAGTTCTGCATGGAATTCAATTCTTTGAACAACTTTGAAAGGGGGCCACCCAAGGATCATTCCTGTGAAGTCTGGCATAATTCTGACAAATTGCCTGTTAGAGTTATGGTTCTTGGCCTACACAGTCACATAATACTGGTTAACAAGTGTGCAAAGTTTCAAAGCTGAAGCTCAAATAGTTTTTGTCAATGAGAAAAGGTGGACCTAAGCAAAACATTTTAACCAATGAACTCAAATTTTCCAGGTACAAAAAGGGACATAATTCTAACAAAATGCAAATTAGAGTTATGGTTCTTGGCCTACACAGTCATCTAATGATGATAAACAAGACTTAGTGTGCAAAGTTTTAAAGCGGTAGCTCTTCTAGTTTTTGAGAAAAGGTGGACCTTACAAATATCAAATATTTTAACCATGAAAGTCAAATTTTGTAAGTACAAAAAGGGCCATGATATTTTGACAAAATGCATATCAGAGTTATGGTTCTTGATTTACTAAGTCACCTAATGATGACAAACAAGTGTGCCAAGTTTCAAAACTATAGCTCTCATGGTTTCTTAGAAAAGGTGGACATAACAAAAAATTTAACTGACGCCGATGATCAAGTGTCGAAAATATACCTTGTAAATTTTTTTCCTCAAAAATCAGATGAGCTAAAAATGTTTCCTGGAAACTTTGTACACATGAGCAGCAGGCAAAACTGACTTAGCCGGGAGTAAAAGTGTCTCTACTGCTACCACAACACCCCTGCTTTTCCTCCACATCCTAACTTGCTGCACCTGCGTAGTGAAAACTTCCGGAAACCTCTATTTATTTTAAAGTGCTTTCTAACCCTAGTCGAACTAATCCGACGTATACAGTTTGTTTTATATTGTGACGGTCAAACTGTAACTGCTGTGGCTACAAAAGTCAGAAATTAAAAAGCAGCCACTCAGCGACAGTAAGCTTGTCTATTCTACCACCAGAAGGCAAATTAAAATTTTAACCCAAACTATCACAAAATGATGATGATGAAAATGGGTATAATAAATTCTATATATTTATGTAATAAGATATGTCATCAAATAATGTTTAATATGGGAACTATCCTTGTTTGTGATCCGAGCAACACTAGTCCAACTAATTTGACACGATCCTAGGAAATATTGAGATTTTTTTTTTTAAATGGGCAATATCCCCTCTCGCGTCAAACACTCGAATGACCAAAATAGTTGAAGCAACTTCCGATGAAATTTTCATCGCTGCCGACGCTTTACATGCTATATAGGTTTAAATGTCGATTATTTCAGAAATTGGCCATAAATTAAAATATAACTTACATGTATGTATCGAAAGGGGATTCAATTCCTCATTAATCTATGTTAAAAGTATCAAATAATATCCAAAATTACGAATTTTCTGGTGATTTAAACCTTTGTATGTACTGTACACGATCAACGTTTACCGTGTGTTTACACGCCATATAAAACCCTGGGATCGAATTTAGCAGTCGCTAACTCGCAAAATTCGAGTAAGAATAAAAAAATGCGAGTAGAAAATCATGGCACTGGAATATTTTTGCGATCATGTTCGAAAATCGGAGAATTCGCTCAAACTGTCCTTTTCTCTTTAAAAACTCCTTTGGGGCAGTTTATTTACTGATAATCATGTGACTGCTTGTAGAGGCTTGTTGCTTTATACAAAAGTAATTATCGGATATCTAAGTAAGCGTCCAGGCAATATTTGTTTTCATTTTGGTCTGTAATTTGCAAAGTCATCGGAAATGGAGAGGAAAATAACATGTTTCTTGATGATAAAAGACCCGCAAAGATCGAAAATGCTGGCAACAATAGGGGCAGTGACCTGAGAAAAACTGAAAACTTCAACGTTCAGCCAAAAGTCCAAAGAATCATTTCAAGAGTACTTTGGTTTGTTTCGTACTTTCAAAACCAGAAAGTCCTTGGCTTGTCCGGACTGTGAACTTTTATATGAAACAAACAACAACAAAACACTTAATAAATTTAGCACATCTTCATCTTCACTATCATCATTTTTGAAGCCTTCCTTTCACTGCTTTTAAACCAACTTTTATCTGGTTGTAACCCGCAACCCGGCTATTATACCCGTGAGGGGAGTCCAGCCGTATACAAAGATAGATAGACATCAACAGCTTTTGAATAATTGCTAGTTGCTAGTGGAAAAATATCGCACTAGCAAAAATCAAAGAGCTATAAAAATAAATAAATCGGCAACTTGAAAGGCATACAGAGCAAATCTCGCCAAAAAACGTGACAACTGAATGAAATCTCGTTTACCAGAAGTGACGCGTTCTCCACGCGCCATTTTGTATCCGAAAGCAATTATTCATCGGTACATTAATTATCACCGCATGAACACGCTTCTATTGATGGTAAGAAACATGTACTTTGTATCTTAAGATTATTTCAAATTGAATTAATGTTGTTTTACAAGCTAACATGTATTTTAAATGTACTAAAGGTACAAATTGTAACTCCATGCTCGCCGATGTTTGTTTTTACTAAGATAACGTTGATTCACGCTCTGACATGAGATCATGCGAGATTACAGCCAGTTGCCATTCTGTGTATTTTATACTTCTTTGCAAAAATTTACTAGTGGAAAAAAAAGTTAAATTTGATCCCCGAAACCAGTAACTTTACAGGACTGTGTACTGTGATTTAACTTCCATTATTTTGGTCCTTCAAAGTTTTGACGTTTAGATTGCCCGTCACAAATATAAAACAATCTGAACGTCAAATTATTTTGACTAGAGCAACACTAGATTCGAATATTCTTGAGTACGAATATGTTGTTTTTTAGATTTCGCTCAAGTTTGGGCGCACTCATAAGGGTAAATGGAATGTTAAATACATGAAAACCAAATACAAGTAAGTGAGCTCCGGAACCATTAATTCGATTTTACCTAATGAATCAGAAAGAAGAGATATTCAGAAAAGTTCTCATTTTAACCTACCGGACTCTCTCTTTTCAGCCATCTTTGCTTCGTCAAGGGAGAAAACTCTCATAACATGTAATACGGAAGCAAAAACCAATGTAAACAAACGGTAAGATATTCTTTGCAAAATATGACTACAAAAGTAATGTCCATTATTGGTGTAATTATATCGTAACTGAAATTACTGCCAGCTCTTTCATGCATTTTGTAGCAGACAAATTCTCTTGCTCAGGTGTGCTTCCAAAAGACATTTCTACAGAATCCTGTTAGGGACATCGCGTTCTCGCCCCTCGCCTTTCACAGATGCACTAGAAAAACAACCCGAGATTTGCTCGTTACATTGACGCATGTTTTTTTTTCAAAAATGAATAGATAAACAACAAAATTTCTATCGGAAACGTGAGATAATCTCAGATTCAACCTTCTTGTTTCGGGTGTCAGCTATTTCACTCCCAAGTCTTTACACTCTGACTCCCAGGTCTTTTCACTCCCATTTTCTTTAAAGAGGTGACTTTTCACTCCCATTTTTATTTTGTTCTCTAGAAATTATATTTTAATTACTGGGAGGTCAATAAAAATTAATGATTTTGAAATGTTTTATGTATTTTTTTATAATGCAGATTATATATACTGAGTATTGTGAAAATTTGTAGGATTATTTTTTTTCTGAGAGGGGTAAAGATAATCCAAAATATACTTTGGAAATATTAATGAAGGTTTTTATTTTTTTTTATATATTATTGACTGTGTGATTATTAATAAGTTCTGAAAATGCAAGTTTAATTATTAATATTCTGAAAATGCAAGTTTAGTTTGTTTTGAGTATTTTCAGTACAGTAAAGAGGATAATGAAAAAGAGAGAGGATATTAAGAAAATACCTATTTAATAAAACTTTACTGTGATGGCCTAAATGTGTAATTTAAACTGCTGAGAATTAACTTTTGGGTTTGCATTTATTGAAATGGACTATAAATAGAGACTAAAAATGTAACTGGAAAACATTCTAACAAAATTCATACTTCACTGTATCAAAAGAAAAAAGAAATAAAAGAAAACTTTTGATTTTTATGTGTATATTTTTTTAATCCTTTGGTCAAAATTTTCATAAGTCATTATAGCATTGTGCATGATAATTTTTTAAATTGTAATAACATTACCTTATACCTTGTGAAATAATTTGTGAAACATCTTTGATATTCCATATACTTAAAAGCTACCAATTATCTCATCACCATGAGATGTAACCTCCTTGATTAGTTGTATATTAACAAAGTCATCAATTATCACTTGTGTTTGTTTAACACTCCCTGATTGAAAGTTGCTACCCTAATCATCACCTTTCAGATCAATATCTTATAGAAATTGCTAACTGATACTTCTCATGTCTTTAAAGTTAAAATTCATCATAAGAAGAAGAAGAAGAAGAATATTTTATTGACTTAAACTGTACACAGTTTCTCGTCATACATATATACATATTACAATAAACATAGCTTAACAATAAGGTCATAGTTACTGTAAAATAAATCAATAATTAACATAAGGTAACACAACATAACATAATTTAATTTTTGTTAAGTTAGGTTAGGTTAATTAATTATTGCTTGTATGTTCATTGTATGTTCATTGGCTGGATTATATTTACAGACAACAAAACTGAATAATTTATTAATTTATTGACTTCTCTTTTATTTTCTAATGTAGATATGTAAGATAAGATAAATAATTACCCAAGACTGTTTTTTTTTAAATGTTGTTAGTGCAACAAAAATAATATAAAACATAGAGTGTAAAGAAAACATCTTAAAATCTTATAAAAACAAAATTAAGGAATTTTTGAGGAAATGAGACTTAAAAATTTTCTGGCATGATAAAAAAGAGCCAAAGCAAAGAAGATTTTAAGAATTAGGTTTTAAAGAAGAGTAATGTAAAGATAGAGTGAGTGGCTGAAACATCTTTCTTTCAAATTGAAGTTTGGTCATATTATAAACATAAGAATATGAGTTTTTGTTTCTAAAATATTTTCAAAATTCCAGATCAAGAAAGAAAAAAAAGATGAATGCGCTGGGAATGGTAAGGTATTAAAAACAGCAAATTCTCATGTGTTTCTGTAGTAGATTCTATAGTTTGTCAATAATTAAGTTTTAAAGCCTTCTTAAGAAATATAGCATGTCGTGAATTTGCACGCTTTAACGTAACGTAAACGACGTCACATCCTTGCAATATTTTATATGTAACGTCATTATTAAAAAGCTGTCGAACCTGGAACAGCGTTGTTATTGCTATATTCCACTAATATCTAAGATATCGAATTTATTTCCAGATATTTAAAAAAAAAAAATTGTTAGCGATGGATCTGGATGCCAGTCTCCTGCAGAACAAATATACAATATTTTATGCCTCTTGCTCTACACAAATGTTTGAATAGGTGAATTTGCGATGGTCAGCTGACTTCAATAAACTCAAAAGCATGTATTTTACGAATGTGTACAAAAAAGTTTAAAACTGTCAAAATTGTAATTCACTCGAAACCAATATGATTTTGATGGGTCTTGATCAACATTTTAGAATGGATAAATTTTGTGAAGTCTTGTCATTTCACAGTGAAAAAGGGTCCCTTAACAGTGAAAAAGGCCTTCTTCGATATTTTGAAAACAGTCTGCAAAAGCTGAAGCCAGCGGAAGCTAATTTTTTTTTTTTAAATGTTGATTCTGCAAAAAATGGAGCGGAAAATCCGTTGACCCAAGTAAGTAAGTAACAACTTTATTTAAAGCTGATGACATATTTGACAGAGCCAATTTTCAGTATAGCTCACTGTATAAATATGTTCAATAAACATGATTATAAACAATAATGAGAGAACATTTTGCAAAAATAAAGAAAAAAAAATGAAATAAAATTATATACATGTATAAACAAACAAAATATTCTAAGTAAAGTTAATGACATACATTAATAGTCTGCATTGTTTTGTTAGTACATTGTAATGATTGTACTGTAATGGTAAATTTGTTATGTACTAAAAACTATTTGTCTACATGTATCTTTTATATCAATGTCCTTGGTTACATGAATCATTGTAATGGTAAATTTGTTATGTACTGAAAAGTATTTGTATACATTTATCTTTTGAATGAATGTTCTTGGTTACATGAATCATAATCTTAGAAACCATTTAAACAGAAGATAATCTGGCATTTCCCTAATACTAGCTAGTTTTCATTAATAATCAACATGAAGGAAACCGCAAAGCCTTTGGAAAGCTGCAATAGTAAACAAATAAATTTTAATTTTATATCGCGATGGTAAATAATCTAAATTGTCTTCAGAAACAACACATACATTTATGATCCATGTAACAAATAATTATATAGTGTACAATAAATTAGGCTTCCGTTTCCTAATATATCGTTGCACTAAACTAATATGTTACCACCATTGATATTGTTTGAAATGTTTTTCTTTACTGTGATGCTTTGCTGTTTATTATGTATGAGCCTAAGTATTGAAATAAAAGTTGAAAGTTGAAAGCATATGTTGGAACTTTAAATAACTTGGTAGTCACTATTTTCTGATAGTAATTTTGGTTGAGAAAAGTGCCATTGAAGATAGAATTGGTTGAATTTTGCAAGAGTATCAGATGAGCATATATGATTAGGTATGTTATTCCAGATTGTGGGTCCCAAATAGCTCAAAGATTTATGAAAAAATTCTATTCTTGCTTTTGGTATCATTAGTTCATTGTTATGATTTGATCTAAGTACACATCAGATATTTGGCTGTGGTTAAATTTTGAAGTAAGATAGTCGGGGGATTGCTTGGACGAACCTTCTTGTTCCAGTCAATACATAAATCTAACTGTGACATAATTAATGAAATTTAATTTACAATACATAATCCAACAATTTCATAATTCACTTTTCAAACAGTTATGACACCAGAATAAAATTTAGCATGTACAATAATACTCAAGAATGAAATAGATTAAAATGCTTGGATTATATACTAGGGAATATAACGGTAATTATAACAGGTTTTTCAATGAGCGATTGATAATTATTATAACAATGCATATCTTTTTATATCAATTCTCTCATTAAATCATCAAAGGACATCAAAGATACATAACTTAATTAGATTTAATTTACATCTTATTCATATTTCAATAATTACTGATGATAGGCAACTGAAACTTCGGTTTCCGATACAAAATAAATCGTTCTTTCAGAAAATGGAAGAAAAGTAAAAGCAATAAAAAAAAATACCATAAGGACCCTTTTTGCTTGACGGGGCTCCATTATTGTTGTCATTATTAATATTGTTATAATAATTATTATTGTTATTATGTACAATGTCATTGAATACATCATTGTAATGTATAGCATTTAATCAAATTATCCAGTTTCAGTTATATTTAGAAATATGAAATTTCAATATTATATATCATACATGCAATAATATTCAAATATTCTTGGAATGTCTATTTAGAATTCAGTTCCAACCTAAATATTAAACATTGAATAGTTTTGAATTGTCATAATAGAAAAAAATGAAATGAGAGTGAATAGTCACCCCATAAGGTGACTATTCACTCCCATTTTGGGAGTGAATAGTCAGGGGAGGAAAAGACAGGGGAGGAAAAGACTTGGGAGTGAATGGTCCGGAATTTCTTGTTTCGCACATTTTTTCACAAACGTTGGTGGTGAAAAAAATCAAGACATTTTATGGTAGAACTCTCATTTGATTTAATGAGCCCGGACTTATTTGGAGAGACTATTGTAAGAATGAGATAACAGAGTCGGCTCGAAAAAAAAATCCGTGAGATTCTACCATAAACAGATAATAGAGAGTTCAGTTGTTGTACTGGTTTATGTAATTTAATGTAAAATTAGCCAATTATGAATGTGCAAAACATGTGCTGTTGTTATTAAACATGTACTTTTTTAGCTCACTTGAGCCAAAGGCGCATGGTGAGCTTTTGTGACCGCTCAATGTCCGTCGTGCGTTCAAAGAATTGAATTCCATTCAGAACTCTGGTTGCCATGGCAACCGAAAGGAAAAACTCAAAAAACTGTCTTGTCCAATACTTTTTGAGATATGTCATTTTGAATTTCTGTAAAACTGAGAAATTTTGTAAATTATAAATCATTTTGCTTATAGAAAATACATTACTGAAAAGGCACCAAACTTAGTAAAATTATCCAAAAGTACAACCCTTTGGATTATATAGAACATTGCATTTCTTGTCAGACTTAAATGTTATAGGTATGTGTATGTATCATTGTTTAGAGCAATAATTTCATAACAAATTTTGCAACACTGGCCAGGTACATCATTTACTGTGAGATAAGAATGTGCAAATGCAATCCTTACAGTAATTAACTCTATGTGCTATAGAATTCTACTGTCCGAAAATCTCTCTGCCACGTGTGTTTGTTACTAATAATAGGGATGACCGCATTGGGTGTGACGTAGTGATACCTATAATCTGAAAATGTGCTATTTAAATTCAAGAGAAAAGGAATGGAAATAAAAATTCACCTGAACCCCCTACAGATAAAATGTCGTGTTTTTGAATTCTACCACCAACATTTGTGGAAAAAAAGTGTGCGAAACAACAAGTTGAATTACTTGTTTCTTTTTAAGATTTTCCAATAGAAATTTAATAGAATATCCATTCATTTTTGGAAAAAAATATGCGAGAATGTAACGAGCAAATCTCACGTTTTTTTTCTAAAGCATCTGTGAAAGGCGAGGGGCGAGAACTTGATGTCCCTAACAGGATTCCATACATTTCAGCCACAAGACGCATCCAAAATAAAAAATCCTTGAACTCCTTTACCAGTGCTACACTCTTTTTAATGTTATTCTAGCTATATGTAGGGTCTTTTTAAATGAAGGTATGTGTAGGTACCTTTAATTTTAGCTAGCAGTGTTTTGTAAAAGGAAGTGGCTAACAGGGCCTGTAGTCAAAATTATTTGACGGTCAGGTTGTTTTCAACTTTTCGACGAAATTTTAAGTAGAGCTATCACACTCTCCCCGGCATCGCCATTGATTAAAGTTTTTGATAAAGTCAGATATCTCTATACTACTATCGAAGCTATTGACTTGAAACTTAAAATAGTTGTTTACTATGTATCAAAGTCTATGCAGGAGACTTAATCCCCATAACTCTGATTTGAATTTTGAAAGAGTTATGCCCCGTTATAACTTAGAAATTTATGAAAATTATGAGACACAAATTCATTCTGTGCACACTTCTACAGGGCCACCAGTATATAAAAAGATGGTAAACAGTGATCATTGTTTGGAGTTCAGATCATGCAGAAGGAATTACATGTATCTCACAAGGGTGGTACTAAGCCCAAGTGATGCAATAATGACAGGCATATGAATTACAAACTTCGAGATATATTCTTACAATTTTAACATAATATCAAGGATGACTATGTTTATTTATGCACCCACCAATATTTGCCTGTTGTATGTCATATTAATTTTCAGCATGCCTTTATAACGTTTGATGCTATGACGTAATGCTCTTGACATACAAACAGCGATTTTGTTGCATAATATTGTCACACTCGGTCTTTTTTGTTGGATAGGGAAAAAATCAGATCATGTTAGAATTTTTAGTGAATTTTCCTTTCCCTGTTTGATAATGTAGGGATAGCGCATGTTTTTTCATGTTATAATATCTGCAGAATCCTGAGGGACTGGTTGATGCCCAAGCCAAAAGGGTGAAGGTACCAATGTATCCCAAGGGATTCTGAAGAAGTTATAACACAAAATGAACATGCACTAATGCTGTTCTAGCATAAAACGCCAAAAAAAAACTAAAAAATGAATACATTCTCCCTCATCATCATTAAATTTTTATGGAATGCGCAGGAATATCTGAGTTGATTTTTCACGTTGATGTCATTTCTGTTTGAATTATCCGTTGTTGGGCCGTAATACGTTTATGCTTTGCCATGGAACGCGCATATATAAAAAGGTGTTATAACAGCATGTGAGGGCGAGAATCTCTCTGTTAACACACGTTTTCTCTCTTGTTAAAACACCCCCGAAAAATGACAAGAACAGCAGTTTTATGCTAGAATATTCACAAAGATTGCCATGTTAGATTTTGTATTTAATCGAATTCCCATATCAGATTTTATAATTAATTAGATCAGTCAAGCTTTATTCATCTTGCTAAACAATTTATCTTGTGAATGGAGAGCTTTTTAGTTTAGTGGGACATCTTGCAAGAACTACTATTGTGTTGATATGTCAGTGACTTGATGCAGATGAATTCAAGCAGGAAATATTCCTCTTTGGGCACTGTGGCTTGCTTAGAATGATTATTATTCTATTCTAACAAACTTTCTCAATAGATTTGCATGTTTGGAATATTTGAACTTAGACATAAATGGATCGTAAGTGTTTGGTCCAGTATAAGTCTTTTTTTGTGATATACAAACAAAAAATAATGGGGAATGCAATTGGTTAGAACTGTAATCAAATAGTTGTGTCCTGAAAGACTGCATATTTACTTTGAGGTATTGAACAAGCTATTTTAAGTGATCAAACTGAACTGAAGGTTCAAGGTGTTTTTCTAATCAAGCTTCAGCATCCAATGTACTTACCTTTTACTTTAAACAACTTCTTGCAGAAACTGCTTGTTGGATATTTAAAAAACTTTGTCAGAAAAATATAAGCAATAAACACAAATCCTCGCCATGTTAAAAACGTCTGTGTTTAAATTTGTTTATTTTGAGATTATTGAATCTGAATTCATACTATGAGTTCTTAAGGAAAACAGAATAAAATTAAATCATATAATAAAAACAATAATTTCGCATGTTGATATAAGTGATGCAGTTTAGGAGGAGGTATACTGGAGTCAAAGCTTGCCGGTGCATCTGACTGTCCCTACATCCAAGCACATTAGTCCTGTGATAACTCCAGAAATAATGAGTTACTGTTTGGTACACAGGTATGTTATCATAAGATTCAGATCCAGGGTGGTTTTCATTACAATCCACTTATATTAATTTTGCTAGAGTTATGGCCCCTTTTTTACTTAAAATTCAGCAAAATTTCGATGCCCATTTAGTTTTAGCATGATTGTGATAAAAGCTTCAAGCTTATTGGAACCACTATAGAGTCCGCTTCCTGGAAAAACCAGTACTGATGTCATATGAGAAGTCATGGTCATGACCCCATAGGGGCTCAAACCCATGACCCCTGGATTATCTCTTGGACTAAATTCTTCTTTTGTAGGCAGGTACATGATTGTTAAATGCAGGTTACAAATCCACAATTTTTGTCAGACTTATACGGCTCCTAATGAACTTAAAATTCACCAAAATATTGATCTCCATACAATAACTTTTGAAAAGATGAATAGGTTGTTTTCATTTTTGGTTGAATTCATTTTTGGTAAACACAATTATATATATATGATTAAATGATACAGGTTTGGTGGAGTTATGGCCCCTTTGTGACTTAATTGTTTTAAAAAGCCTTTATTTCATGCAAGAAGGCACCTAGCTGCGCTCTGGGGTATTATTTAGTTTGCCATCAAGTTATTTTATAAAAAATGAATTAATTGTTTTTTCATGATTTTATTTACAGATTCCATCAAAGTCAGAGATTTGTTTCAACAGAGTGATTATTGAATATCCGTGTTAGTTGCATAAACATGGATAAGCCCGATTGATTCAAGTCACACTTTCTGTAGGATTTAAGCTGCCCAGAATATCCTAACTGATTGATTGTAATCGGATAGGGAGCTCTAACTGACTGACAGTAATCGGATAGGGAACGGTTATAAAATGTAAAGCTCTGGCGGCAATGATTATTCGAAGCAAGTAGCAAATAGGAAAATATTGGGAGTTCTTATGTACTTAATAGGTGAGTAGTAGTATAGTTGTATCAATATGCTTTTGTGAATGTTAACTTTTGAAGGCATCATTTTTATGGTGGCATATTTCCGCAGTGTGACTAGTAGTAAGAAGCAGTTATAATGATATTTCAAACTTTTACAGGGAATATGTGCATTTTGTCTGAAAACATTTTTAATAGCAATAAATAATATTTTCTAGATAGTTTATTTATTTCTTGGAAATGTTATAGTGCAAAATTTCGCACAAATGCTTTGAATTGTCCTGAGATGTTACCTGGATAATATTCTTAACTTGTGCTTTTTTCTGAAAACATTAATTATCGCAATAGATTATTTTTTCTATATATATACTTTTTATTTCCAGGAAACTTTTGGCAAATGAGATAAAATTTTGTGAGAATAGTTTCAAATATCAAGATAATTTCTGTAAGTATCTAGATAATAAATATTAAATAAATGGCACTTACGCAAAACCTAATATTGAGATAATAATGTTAACTATCAGCTATAATATTCCAAGGATACTTTCTACTGCTTAGATATTTTCAGAAAACATTTTTTTGATCAAGATATTGTTTTAAGTATCGCCGTAGCTATACCTAGCTCTCTCAGAAATATGCCACCATAACTTTTATATGATATAATATATATCATTTTTTGCTCGGCATTTAGAAGAAAAAGTAGAGCTACTGAACTCGACCAGAGTCGCTGTCACTGTTGGCATTGCAGTTAATTAAAGTTTTTGATAAAGTAAAATATCTCTGTTATTATCAAAGCTATTGACTTGAAACTTAAAATAGTAATTAACTATCAAAGAATTTAAAGTCTACACCAGGAGAAACAATCGCCATAACTCTGTTTGAATTTAGACAGAGTTATGCCCCTTTTTAACTTAGAATTTTTTGGTTAAAGTTTTTGAAAAAGTCAAATATCACTGTTTTATCAAAGCTTTTGACTTAAAACAGTTATGTACTATCAAAGTCTACACCAGGAGAAACAATTCCATACCTCTGATTTGAATTTTGACAGAGTTATGCCCCCTTTTAACTTAGAATGTTTTTGTTAAAGTTTTTGATAAAGTCAAATATCTCTGTTACTGTCAAAGCTTTTGACTTGAAACTTAAAATAGTTATGTACTATCAAAATATACACCAGAAGAAACAATTCACATAACTCTGATTTGAAGTTTGGCAGAGTTATGCCCCTTTTTAACTTAGAATTTTTTGTTAAAGTTTTATAAAGTTTTAAAAAAGTCATCAGACAGCTCTTGTTAAACAGACGTTTATAAATTATATGTTATACAATATGACAGTATTTTGTACACACGCCTTTGTATTTTGCTATATACCTACGTAATTGCAAATATGGGTTTGAAATGAAAAACAGTTACAACTAAAAGGTAAAGAAAATGTCGCCTTAATTCACGGACATAATGTGAGAAGCTAAAAACCTTGAAAAAAATCTGCCAATTTGTACATAGGAATGCTTTTATCCATAATAAGTGCTGACAATAAATTGCTAATAATTATGTTGTAGTTCCTAAATATAGGAATGATAAGCTTTTGTGAGCTTCCATATTATGGTGAAGTAAGCTCTTATATCAGAATGTACGAGATCTTGATTTAGATTTGAGCTCACCGAGCTACTGATGCTGTATAATCGAGCTACTGATGCTGTATAATCAGATGATCAATGGTCTGGCTTCATTTCGAGACACATTTATCATAGCAACAAGTGAAGAACATTTACTGTATTATGCTTTTGAAGAATGACTTGGCTAAGCAATATAGTCTCTATCTCCATTAAGCCAACAGAAATACAAATTTAAGTGTCTGTGGAAGGTCATATTGAATATCTTAACCTTTACCATGCTAAATTTCTATAATGAACTTGTCCATCTTTCAATTTAGACAGTACCATTTACATGATCTTGGTCTGCACTGGCCGCAAAGCCAGAATCAATTGTGTCAAGCATCATAATGGTTAATGAGTTCATTTGTAGCATAAAGCAGAAATTTTGTTTGTAGGTGTTTGTCGCTTGGTGGTCTAGTGTTAACATGCTTCACAGATTGTCTGTCCAGAGGTTGGGGTTTGAATCCTGGTGCAGGCTGATCTTGGTCTGCACTGGTCACAAAGGCAGAATCAGTTGCTGCCAGCAGGCTAAGGCTTAATTACACTGTTAGCACATGTAGAAAATATCTGTTGAAAAGAATAGACATTAAGCACTTAATTGGTATACAAACTGTTTATTGAGGCTGCTTATGAATGTCTTAATAACACAGTTAGCACATAAAGTTACACAGAATGTCTGTTGGAGAGAGTAGTTTTAAACTGTTTGATCCACCTTTTCAGAAACAGGATTTTACCTGATTTCTTGTTAAATGTAAGAAATACCATTTATATATACATCATTCAGAACAACTCGGAGGGTGGAAATAGAAACTTGTTCAGTCCATTCTTATGATAGAATCTTATCAGTGAATGCTGAGATACAAGCTTACATACAAAAACTTCACCAAAATTGTAAAATGAAAAGAAAGTGAAATAGAGTTATGAAACCTGTGCACTGCAAGTCAGTTCATCACAGTGAATAAGTGTGTTAAGTTTCAATCCATTCATGATTGCTGAGATTTGTTTTAAACCATCTTACATACAAAACTCTCAAAAACAAAGTGGGAGTCCGACACTGACGCTAACAAATGAGTGAGTGCATTAGCTCAATTTAACCTACTCTTCAAATAGTCAAACAGAAAAAGGGGAAAATGTAATATAATGTTGGGCAGATGTGATTGACCACCCTTTAAGTTCATAGTGAATGTCTAAAAAACAATGTGAGCCATGCCATGAGAAAACCGATGTAGTACATTTGCGACCAGTATGGATCCAGACCAGCTTGCATCTCTGCGCAGTCAGGTCAGGATCCATGCTGTTCGCTTTCATAGCCTATTGCAGTTAGAGAAACAGTGAGCCAACAGCATGGATTCTGACCAGACTGCGCGGATGCACAGGCTGGTCTGGATCCATGCTGGTCGCAAATGCACTATGTTGGTTTTCTCATAGTGCGGCTCATGTCTAGTTCTCATACAACTGTATGCTGCAGTTCACAGTAAAAGCCTTGCTTACAGTGTGATAGCCATAGTGCTGAAATTAGTGAATCACTTTATTGCAATGTTGGTACATGTAATCAAAATGCCTCATGAATCTCAAACAGACTTGGTTACACTACAAACATGTTTATAAACTTTCTGTTTATGATTTGCTAGCATTGTTTATTGTTAGTCTGGCATCATTTGAAACAAATATCTCTACCATAAAATCTTCTTTAATAGCACTTTCTGAAAAAAAATTACAGTGCATCTTACCTCGGACTCTAACTTTAAAATGAGCCTAGAGAAAAACAGGCCTTTCTGAGAAAATGTCAATATCATATGTATGAAGAAACAAACATTATTACAGATAATTTGATCTTAACAGACTTTGTAAGTCTAATATATTGTGGCAGCTCCATAAAGGTGCGCAAATTCAAAGTCTCTCCAGTACAAAAACTTGCTGAAAATGTCAACATTTGGTATTGCAGATTTGAAGTATTAAAGTATTATACAGACCAGGATTTACTTAGAATAAGGGCAAAATAATGGAAGCAAGAATTTATTGCAAAATTTCGGAACTTTATTTGGATGAGTCGACAGCAACAACAAATGGAGATGTAAGATTTCTAGGGATCTGTACATGTTATAGTGGAATCTGATTATGTACAAACTTAATAGCTTTAGATAAATCAGTTTGGCCTATCAGTTATCAGATGATTGGCAGTTTAGACAAAATCATGTGATTATTCATTATTTTGATGGGGGAGGGGACAAATGTTTCAGTGTCTCTCATCCTGATATGAAAATTCAATAAATGCCACAGACCATGGGGCTATCATAACTGGAGTAACCCCTGAATGCCCTCCTTGTTCTTGTTACCCTGCTAAATTTCTATAATGACTTGTACCATTAACTGTTAAAAGGGGTGCATACCAAAAAGATACTGACTGAATAGCAAACAGTGCAGACCATGATCAGACTGCATGGATGTGCGGGCTGATCTTAATCTGTACTGTTAGCAAAGGCAGAATCACTTGCAGGCAGCAGAAATTTTGTTTGTGGATGTTTATGGCCTGGTGGTCTAGAGTTAAAATGCTTGACTGTCTGTCCAGAGGTCAGGATTTGAATCCTGGTCCAGGTATCGGAAATTTCTGAGTCAGCAGCTTCCCACCCAACTAAGAGTACTGGTTCATCCTGGGAAAGACGATTTCATGTGTATGGGTGCTATACACTGAGCATGTTAAAGTACCAGACTTTCTATTAAAAAAAAAGAGCTAGGCTTAGTTAACTGGGCGGGGGGAGGAGAAGGGGTGGGTAGTAGGGTCTTCTCTTTCTTTGTCCTTCTAGTCAGCCTCTGGTCAGATGGCTCCTTGTCTGTACTAGTAGAGGATAATATTTGGTGTTCTGAGTGGCTGCCTTTGCACTACGTAATGCGCCTTTGACCGTGTTTATCATGAAAAGGGCGCTTTATAAATCTGGTCTAATACAATCATATTTTTAGCTCACCTGAGCAATGCTCAGGTGAGTTTTTCTGATCGCTCGATGTCTGGCGTCTGTCGTCCGTTGTCTGTCGTCTGTCGTCCGTCGTCTGTCAACATTTAGCTTGTGTATGCGATAGACGCTGTATTTTTCAATGTATCTTCATGAATATTGGTCAGAATGATAACCTTGATGAAATCTAGGCCGAGTTGGAAAATGGGTCATCTCGGGTCAAAAACTAGGTCACTAGGTCAAATCAAATCTGGTGTTACTTGGGCAATCTGACTGAAACTTGACGGGCCGCAAGAACTCATGGTAGACGTGAATTGGAAATACTTTGAGGTATTGTTTCAAACTCAGTAAATGGGCATCTCAAGGCTCTGTCAACGTTAGTTAAGTGAGTTGGGTGGCTCAAAATTTCTTCAAGGAATAATTCCACCCATTGAGGCACAAACTCAAGAGCCAGATTTGACAGTCAGCAACTTAGATTTATGGCTCTGCTAAGGAGGCCCACAATGATTATTGGGTGTAATTGAAATAATGTTGAAAAGTGTCGAATTGTTAGCCCCATTATGCAATTTGAAAAGAAATTTAATGTTTCAAAAATGTTGACAGAGTAGGGAAAATTTTCTGGTATTTTGAAGAATAATGGCAAGCATCAATTTTGAATGAGACAGTCTGCTTTGGACAGCAGCAGTAAATGCTTCACAAATTGCTTTCTATTGCTATAAAACAGAATCACTTTGACTAAAATCCTGGAAGCAATTACTCAAAAAGCCATGTAGTCTGCCTTAATGTCACTATAGAGCAATTATCTGATACTTTTGTGATGAGCTGTCATGCAATTTTGCAGGCATATCTGTGTGATCAAAGTTATATCAGACACAACACAGGCATTATCTTTGCAAATTGTGTAGGTGTAATACCTTTTTTATGTCATTAATTTGTCTTGCTTTGGTAAATAGTAAAAGCAGGGTTGTTAATAAGAACAGGCCACCGGCCGAAATGGATGGTTCAAATGGCATTTGGGCCGGTTCAAATTCGCAAAAAAAAAAATTTTTTTGATCGGGCCTAAAATGAAAATTAATTGTTTTGGTAAACAGGTGAGCTCATATAAATGTGAAAATAAGGGGTATAAGGCTATATTGTATATAAAATTGCAGTGGAAAAGGTGTTCTTGAGTGCTCCTAAAATGCCCCAGAATGCAGGAAATGAAGCACTGAATTTCAAGATTTTCCCCTCCTAGCTGGCTGGTTACTTTTCTATTTCAGGCAGTTCAATACAGATTTAGTGACAACCCTATAAAAGTCGCCAAAGTCCCCTTTATACTTCCAAATATGGCAAAATATTACCTTTATGAAACTACAGAAATTCTGCAAATATAATATTTCTATATTTCATAATTATGTGAGGTGAAATTTTTACCTATGAACATTAGGTCAGAGGTCAGCAATGAAAAAAGCCCTAGCTAAATGAAAAAAGCAACAATGTTGAATAAAGCATAATTATTGTAACTAGACAGAAATTGTAATAAGAAACCCAGGGGTATAATACATGTATAATGACAATAATGTACCAACGAAAAAATAACATTAGCCTAATTGGCAAGTACAGGGTTAAATATATGTGTTACTATTACTGGGCTTGCAAACATAAATATTGTAGTGAAAATAGAGATCACTTTTGAGGAGTTTATAATCTTTAATCTGTATGACATAGCTAAAGGGATAGTGAGATAATCGTTGACATTTTGACCTATTTAGGACATCCTTAGTGGATCAAAGGAAGGTTTTGACTGTTTTGTATTTATGATGTAGTGATTTAACAGTAACTGTTTGTTTATGATTGAACATGTATGAGGGAAATCTCTTTGTAGAAAGTGAAGTGCATACTACCTTAATCAAATAGATCTCGACCTGAAATAGATTTGAAATAAATAGACTTTTAAATTCATGCAAACTAAATTTTAATTCTAATTTACTCGAAAAAAGGATAATGTAACATAATTGCACATTTTGCACACATTGTTGTATTTGCATTATATGGAAAAATCTTAATTTAGTGATCTGTATGTTATAAATAGATATATGATAGAAGTATTATATAGATCTAACTGATACCAACAGTGTGTGTGTACAGCATTGTGTGTACAGTATATATAAAATTATACTGTGTCTTCAAGTAGGATACTATTATTTTGCTTAAATTTTAGAAATTGATAGTGCGGATAGGACGAAGGTTATATATACACAATAGAATACTATTTTAACAGGTATGTAAATATTTTCATTTTTGACCTAAATTTTTTTTATTCAGTTTAACCACTATATTATTTGATTGTAGACTGTTATCGGAGGCAAAAATATAACTACTTTGGTTTCCCTTATTGAGGTTTTTAGTTCTCAGTCGGCTTATTAATGTTATTTACTTAAAAATATTAGAACTTGTGGTATATTTTCTTGATTTTCTTCCAATTAGCTGCATGTAGATGGCTGCTGCTGATACATGGTCTAACTGAAAGAAATCTGGAACAAAATCACAGGTGAGCTGAATAATATTCACAAAATGGGCATAAAAGGTTGTTTCACATGTATCTCACAAAGTATTAGACTTAGAGACATAAAACGTTTGGGGATTGTTATATATAGCATGTGAAGTTGCACACCTGGTGTTCTGTTTTGGACTGTAAACAACCAGACCCGAATTATGGTCCTTGACTTGGTGAAAAATATGCATATAAATTGCTTAAAAGTTGATTTTGCATATACCTTAAGAAGGATTTCACCTAGAGTCGTGAAACCATGTAAGAATATTATCCAGCTTGTGAATTTGTGCACCTGAGAGTTGTTTTTTTTTTATTTCACTTTGCAAGACCAGAGTTATGACCCTTGGCCTAGTCAAAAAATAAAAGTTTGTGTCCCATGTATATTAAAATGCAGTGTCTTCACCTAGAGTTGTAAAACATTAGATATGATATATACATTTATATATAGCATTGTGAAGTTTTTCATCCAATGTTTTCTTTTAGATTTCATTTAGCTAGGCCAGAGTTATGGTCCTTGATTCACTTAGTGAAAAATACACATAAAGTGCTTAGAAATTTGTGTTGCATATGTCATAAAAAAGATTTCAAATACTAGTGTCATGAAACCATGTTACAGCAACAGTAGTTGGGTGTGTGGGAGGGGACACCAGACATCTAATTGTTTCGAAACTATTTTAAAAACAACAAATTAAAAAAAATACACACTAGAGCTGGGAATCGAATCTGGGTTACTGTGGTATAATTAAAATTTTCTTGCGGTGTTGACCGTTATATACCATGGAGGAATACGTACTTAACGGTCATTAAATATAAAGATTTATAATGAATACTTTCAATTATGAATGCAAAATTGCAATGCATGTTTTGATAAAAAAAAATTGTGTAGCTTGTCTGTTAAATTTCGTAAAATTCCGGCTCATTTGGTAATGATTATACACCTTGAATAAGTAAAATCAACTAATCCTAACATAAAATCTGTCAGTAACTAAGTTTCATTTAAGCCTAAGATTTCTCTTTTTTTTTTTTTTTTTGTTGTCTATGATCTGGAGGTCAGTGCCCTAACAATTAAAACTCATTTAACCTCTTGATTTTTATGTTTTTCTAACAACTGCTGAGAAGTAAATCCAATTTCTCAAAAATTACAGAACATAATGTTCCTTATCCATAGTATTAGTGTTATATAGACTAAAGAGGACTTAAAGATTAATATTCTGTACTAAGGATGTAAAAGTTTGTGAGTGGGTTGAGTATCATAAAATTTCTAAGAAAGTACTCATTTGTTCAACTTGTTAGAAGGAAGTGCAATTTTCCTGTTATTGTATTACAGTATATCCTGGTGCATTCGTTCAAAGTTTGGTGGTAATGTTTTTAAAACTTTTGTTAATTACATAACAGGTGTGTCAAAACCCCTTGTATTAACAGAAGCATGTTGCTACAAACTTAATTTATCAGCCTCATTGTAATTTGAATTTCAGAATAATTATTATAACAAAAAAGACCTTATATTAATTTTGAATATGATACTCGTATGTATTGCATACGTATTTAATATGTTCTGTTGAAGTATTTTATGACGAAACCAGGATATTTGAATTATTTTGAATGACATAATTATGTGGAAGTTATTCTGAATTTTGATGTAATACTACCCAGATTTCTTTCATGATACCCGGATCTGGGTGGAGTTATGTAATATGTAAACAAAACAATTGAATAGGATCATATTTCAGGACAACAAAGTTTATTGTCAGTACGGATCCTAGATCTATATTTACACTGGGTATACATTAGTCATGGTTGACAATTATTTTTGGATTTTGTTCCATATTTGTTCTTTTCTATTGGAAAAATTTCAACACTTGTTCCTGCCAGTTGTAAAAATAGAGCCATGTTGTGTTAAATAACACTATAATACTAAATTACCAGTTGAAGGCATTATGGGGTAATGCAGCGAATAATTACTTTATAGTCACAGAATTTTAACAGTTAAAATATCTACGTTACACGTAGTACTACTTACCTTCACACTGGCCATAGCTTTATCAGATCAAGTGGTTCCAACGTTGTTTGAGCGGTGAATTTTACGCCGATCAGATGGAGAAATATGGCTGATACTACAAGTTTCCGGTATTGTAAGTGTGATTTAAAGGAATTTCTACCTGTTTAATAACTAATAAAATGAAAACGATGGGTGCACCTGGAGCGCAAATGTGTCTTTGTTTTAGCACATGTGTCCGTTTAGCTGAGATATGTGCCGTTTATTCAAACACTTCTGTACAGTTCGGCGGGGGTAGGAGATTTTGACAGTTTTTGACAATATCGCATAAAGTATAGTATTAATCGGGAACAAGTAACTGAAAAAAACACTTTTTATGTAAAGGGCTACCTCTTAAAACAGAGTATATGTATTTTCATAGAATTATTTAGGGTTATTTCTGAAAAATTGGCCGAAAACCTAATGCAACGCCGTTTCGAGTGGGTCGCCATGCAACGCGATCAAGTGGATACCGTTCTGTGTCTTACTTGCGAAGTATTATCCGTCTCAAAAACAGTCATTCAAGCCTAACAATGAATAAAATTAGTGAGTTATACAGCATTATAATATCCCGCCATTACTAATATATTGTACTTTTACATTTTTATGTTAGCTTAACATTTAACATATTTTTGTGGACATTGTCAAAACACATCAACACAAAAACATAATGCAAGGACGAACATCAAACAATATCATTAAGTAAACAATAGTAATAGTTCGTAAAAACAAGTACCATTTCACGGATATTTTTCTCCTCCACGAATGGTACTGAACTGCATACCAAAAGCGGGTTGACTCTTTAAATCAGTATAGTTACAGTTGGTAACTTTTTAGTCCCTTAAAACCAATACATTGCGATTTCCACTGATTTACTGTGCATTTAAGCCAGTCATACAAAATAAAAAAAATGTTGATCCATGATAAAAGTATTATTCAGTTGTTTGTATATATTTTCATTCATATTGTTGGTGTAGCGTTCATTTATTTTCAGAGAGATAAATCACAGAGAACCTTAAAACTGGCCAGGGAAAAGACAAGATTTTATTTGGCCTCCATAAAACAGAAACAACGTAATAAACCTCTATGGTCGCCGTTCAAAAATGAAAATACAAATGAAATACAGACACCAATGCAGGGCCGGATCCAGACATTTTTGACTGGGGGGGGGGGGGGCACCAGTCTTTGTTCACCAGTCTTGAACAAAGACATCAACGCCGAGGCGCAATATTTTAGAGGGGGCGCCTTTGCCCATGTTAGGTAGGGGGTCAGGGGCGGGTACGGTTAACTCCCCTGGAAATTTTTTAATAAAGGCATAAAATGGTGGCCTCTGGTGCATTTTAGGTCTAAATTTGGAGATATTGGAGGGGACAATATTCCCCTCTTGATCGTGGGGTGGGGGGGGGTCAAGGGGTTCTCCCCCTGGAAAATTTTGAAATACAGGTATGAAATGGTGGCCTCTGGTCTTCAGTCAAAGTGAATAAAGCAAAAGACACATTATTTTGCAATATTTCTAACTGTTATCAAATCGAATTAGTACCTATTGGCTTTTCTTCTTTGGTTACAGAAAGTTAAATAGTACAACTGTGGTACATCTCTATTAGTATTGCTAATCCGGTTTATTTTCTTTCATTGGTGTCTGTATTTCATTTGTATTTTCATTTTTGAACGGCGACCATAGATGTTTATTACGTCGTTTCTGTTTTATGGAGGACAAAATTAATAAAATCTTGTCTTTTCCCAGGCCAATTTTAACGTTCTCTGTGATTAATTTCTCTGAAAATAAACGAAAACTACCACAGCAATATGAATGAAATATGTACAAACAACTGATCAATACTTATATCAAGGACCAAAGTTTATTTATTTTGAATGAACAGCTTAAATGCACAACAAATTAGTAACGAAATCTCAATGTATTGGTTTAAAGGGAGTAAAAAGTAACCAACTTTAACTATACTGATTTAAAGAGTCAACCCGATTTTGGTATGCTGTTCAGTACCATTCGCGGAGAAGATAGATATCCGTGAACTGGTTCTTGTTTTTACGAACTATTACTATTATTTACTTAACGATATTGTTCGATGTACAATATATTAGAAATGGCGGGATATTAAAATGCTATAAATCTCACTAAATGTATTCATTGTTAGGCTTGAATGACTGTTTTTAAGACGGATAATACTTCGCAAGTTAAGACATAGAACGGTATCCACTTGATTGCGTTGCATAACGACCCACTCGAAACGGCGTTGCATTAGGTTTTCAGCCGATTTTTCAGAAATAACGCTGAATAATTCTATGAAAATACACACGTTTTGTTTAAAGAGATAGCCCTTTACATAAAAAGTGTTTTAACAGTTACTTATTCCCGATTAACACTGTATTTCATACGATATTGTCAAAAACTGTCAAAAATCTCCTTTCCCCGCCGAACTGTACAGAAGTGTTTGAATAAACGGCACACATCTCAGCTAAATGGACATATGTGCTAAAACATAGACATATTTGCGCTCCCGGTGCACCCATCGTTTTCATTTGATTAGTTATAAAACAGGTAGAAATTCCTTAAAATCATACTTACAATACCGGAAATTTGTAGTATCGGCCATATTTCTCCATCTGATCGGCGTAAAATTCACCGCTCAAACAACGTTGGAACCACTTGATCTGATAAAGCTATGGCCAGTGTGACCTTACTCACACTCAAGTTTTCCAGCTTTGAGAAAATTAATAACTTGTTGTACATGCTGCAGAGCTTAATTAAAGTATTGTACAAATAAAACTTTCAATAAACTATTGTACAGTACGAATTAAACTATTTTTACAGCAGCATTATTTAAACTATTGTACATATTGAGCTTGAAGTAAACTAATGCTCAGAGCTCTGATTAAATCATAATAAAGAGCTCTTCTTTAACTGTTGTACAGTGTCTCACTCAGCGTTTTACAGATTGAGCATTGAATTAGCTATTCAGGGGTTTTTATCGGCCGTTTTTATAGCCATTATTCGGCTATATTCCCAATGCCAAAAAGTATGTTTTTTTTCCCAAAATGAGTGCAAAAATTCCCAATCTACACCCTTAAAAAAATTTCATCAAAATTGCACAAACATTGACCAAATTATGGACAATTTTGTAATGGAAGTATGTTAAAGAGGTTGTACAATGTGAAACAAGTGTATGAGAAAGTGCTTAAACACATCCTTACTATATCCTATGGAATTAAATATTTCCCAATTTGGAACATTTACATGTCAAAATTCCCAATTTTTGGGGTATAGGCTATGTTCCCAAATTAGCTAGAAAAAACCCTGCTGTTGTACACTGAGCTCAGAATAAGATGTAATTTATTTATAAGTATCATTCTACCTCAAGTACTCTTGAATTCTTTATGCTTTGGTTTTGTGAGATTTTGTATACTAATTTATTTCTGTCTGTGTTTCACAGTCTTTCCACATTGACTTTTAACTTTGAAAGTTTTGTCTAAATGTCAGAGTTGCAGTTCTAGCAAAGTCTCTTTATCTAGGTCACAACATCAAACTTGGTATAGTACAGACAATAACTGGTTAGTTGTCGTGTAATTGTCACATGGCACTTAGAACTTGTGATTATGAAGAAACAATCATATAATATTGAAGAGGCACACTTAATTAACAATACTATAGTGACCTTAGACAAGGAAATAATACCATTTTATATAGATATTATTCATAATTACATTTGAAAGATGTTGACAATTTGGAAGTTTGATTTTAGTGTCTAAAGGTGATTACAAGAAGAAATTTAACGTTTAGAGGGATATATAGTCCATTGCAAAAGCTTGTTCAGTAAAGGTTTATAAAATTACATGATCACCATTAAGTTAATGTGCTTAACATATTTTTTCTACACTTGGATAAAATTGTGTATGTGGGATAATAAGTTAATTCAAGTTCCACATGTTAGAAGGAATTAATAAATTCTAGTAAAATTTCATACACAAAGTGTGATGTACATGATAAATATTTTTCTGGAATGAATATACCTGGTAGGAGTATCCACACCCTCCCCCTTGTCCCACCATAAAACATTTTGTATTTGATTTAAATTAAGGATAAGGTATGGCACTGCAGAGTAATGAGTCCTTGCACTTAAAATTAGACAAAATATCTTCTTTCTGTTGTCAAGGTGATATTCAGGGGTATTTATCACATTTTGTGTTAGCTTTTAGCTGCTTAAGTTTGGTTTTGGTTTGGTTTCATCACCCATCAAGACCTGTCAGATTTAATATATTCCATCATGTGCCCATTTTCACTATCCAGCATTGACAGAATGATTGCCTTGATCAAATCTAGGTTAGTTTGAATATCCAGGGTCAGCTGGGGTCGAAAACTAGGTCACTGTAAGGTTGTATCAAAGAAAATACTTGTTTAAACTAAAGAGACCACAGTTTTGGTCCAGTCCTAATGAAAATTGGCCAGAATATTTGTTTCTGTGAAATTGCTAGTCAAACATGTTTACATTGTAATGGTGTGTTTCTCAGGTGAGCAGCCTAGGGCCATCTTATCCCTTTTGTTATAATTGTGTCTTAAATGCTTGTTTAGGAAAATTTGTACTGTGCTGTCTCACTCCAGGAATCCATTGTCAGTCAGCTGGTGAAACTTACCGCTAATGATCGAAGCGCTCTGAATGTTATTTTACATTAAAAAGAACTAAAAATTACTTGTACATTGACAATAATGATGGAAAAATATTACAAAAGTGTGAATAATTGCTCCTGACCATCAACATTTTATTGTATTACAAATATTTATTGAATACCAAAAAGCTTGTCAGATCTATCATAGAAGTGTTTTTCAGTAATATTTTATGTTATAGAATTTTCATAAAGTATTCTCAGTGCACTATTTTTTTATGAAGGAACAAGATGTTACTTTCATACATGTACTTAGTGATCAATTTTTATAATTCTTAGTCTGTAGCATTCTTATAAAGTGCTTTGTTGAATTTCTTTAAATGATGGCTCTTGGTTGAACCATTAAGGGGCCACTAGAACTATAAAGATATAAATATCTCTGAATGATTTCAACCTTTTGGCTGATTTTCATAGAGTAATTAATAGCATTCTTTAAGCTTTTTTGATAAAGGAAATAGCAGGTTTTAAACGCTCTATGAAACTGTGATTTCAGCCACTTGGCATGATCTTTATTAAACTTGGTCAGTATCATTAATGTAGAGGTCCTCTCTCAGATTTATTGAGATCAGGGTATTCTACTAATTATATATTTTTTGTACTAAACACATATTTCAAGGGGAAGTATACCAGTTTATATGGGTATCTTAGGGCCAATGCTGAGACATCTAATTCAAAGGTGAAGGTCACACCAGGTCAAAGGTATATAAACAGGGTTTTGTACCTGTTCAGTCTGCAACTCTACTCAATGTGTCTTAATATTATTTGGCACAAATGCAGATGCCCAATTCAAATGTCAAGGTCACACTAGGGGGTCAGAGTTCAGTAGTTCTTTTCCTAACCTGTCTGTATGTCAAACATTCATGAAGGGATTTTGATATAACTAATATAGACACAGCTTCAATAATGAGGTGATGTGTGTGGATCAACTTTAAGTTACCTAACTTAAAGGTCAAGGTCATATATTTAAATCAGAGTTTAACATGGTATTAACAGGGTTTGTTTTGTGTCCAGTCCATATCTTTGCCATCAGTCAAGGGATTATAATATTACATGGCGCAAAATTGCACAAAATAAGACGATTTGTCAAGCAACACCCACACCGCTGTCTGAAAGATCAAGGTCACAATGGAGGTAAAAAATGATGAGGATATGTTTTGTGTCCTCTCCATAACTTCTGTCTTAATATTACATGACACAAATCCTGCCCATATAATGAGAAAATGTATGATGTGTAAGACCCAATTCTCTTACTTCAGGGTCAAGGTCATACTTAGAAGTCAAAGGCTTTGAGCCATTTTTCTTGTTGAATCTGTAAAAAAATTTTCATCCATATATGGAAAAATGGCTTAAAAATGTTGTACATTTGTATGTGTCATAGGGATCCAGTTAAAAAATAAACATTTGTATTTCCTTCAGAATTACTACTCTTCAATACGATGAAGTATATTCATTACACATTTTAGCTCACCTGTTCTTTGTTGAGCTATTAGTGTAGATGGATGGTTTGGCATCCATAGAACAGTGTGTTCTGTATACCAGTACCCATTTTAATTAAACATCTTCTTCTCTGAAAGTACTATCCAGAATTACACCAAACATAGTCAGTAGCATATCTATTGATATGTTTCAGCTTGGCTCCTTTTAGGTGCCACTAGAGCCGAAAATAGGAATAACTTTTTTTGTAACTTCTTCTCATGAACCATTTGTTGGGGATCTTCATCAAACTTTGTTTAGGCCCTTTCCTAATTTATTCAAATTGGGGCTCTCTGCCCCTTTTAGGGGCCCCTGGAGGTAAAAATAGAAATACCTTTAAATATTTAAACAACTTCACATGAACTGCTTGAGGGATCTTCATCAAACTTATGTAGTGTCAGTGTAATGTCTTCTCCCAAATATTTGGCTGGCTTCTTTTAGGAGTCACTAGAGCTAAAAAATAGAAGTACCTTCAAATGACTTCTTCTCACTGAGGGCTGGATGGATCTTCATCAGAAATGGTCGGAAGCATCATTATAAGGTACTCTTACAATTTGTTTGTTCAAAGGGGGTTGCTTGCTTTAAGGTGTCACTGAAGCTAGAAATAGTACAACCTATAAACAGCTTTTTATGAATCACTTGATGGATCTTCATCAGACTTTGTCTATAGCATACCTGTAATGGCCTCACCCAAAGTTTTTTTTTTTCAAATTGAAGCACTTGTTCCCATTTAGGGTTCGATGGAGCTAAAAATAGAAATATTCTGTAAACAATATCTTCCTATGAACCACTTGATGGATTTTCATCAAACTTGGTCAGTAGCATTATTATAACTGGTCTTCTCCCAAATGTTTTAAATAGGGGTACTTAACCACATAAAGGCCTGCTAGAAATGAGATAGAAACATTCAAACAACTTATTCTCATGTACGAATAGACAGATCATCACCAAACTTGCTGTATAGTATCCTTGTGTGCTTCAATCTCCCTAAGATTTATTGAAATGGTTTCACCTGGCCCTTTTAAGGGGCTGCCATTGCTAAAATTGGAGAAAAAAAACTTAACATGAAATCTCATGAACCACTTGATAGATCTTCTGTTCTTGTTTTGTAGCTTACTTCTAAAGTTTGTTCAAATCTGCCGGCCTAGCTTAGTAGGGAGAAGGCAGATCTACAGATCGCAGGGCTGCATCCCAGTTATTGCCACATACTGAAGTTCAAAATATATTCCAGTCTTACCTGATGTGCAGTTTACTATGCATATTTTAGTTTCAAGATTTAAAGCAAGCTAGCACAGTAGCTAAATTTGTAAGTTTATTTGTATTTGCAGAGTCCATTTCAAAGATATTGAGAATCTCAGAAATTTCATTTTCTAAGAAATCTTGAAATATAATGTGCTTGGAAGTGTACATAAAAAGAAATATCCCTAGTAACAAGAGGCTTTTACTGAGTCAGCAGTTCTGTGCATTACTTGCATATTCATTAAATATCAAAGATACTGTTCAACCGTACTGTATTTCCCATTATTTCTGAATATTGTGCATCTAAGTCCGCACTTTCAGTTTTACTTTAAAATTATGTATGAATTTATATATAAATATGCCCAGTTATTTTATTTCACATGTTCCTGAATCCTGTTCTTGTCAACACAACTGACAACTGTTCACATATAGAAATGTCTGTCATCCATCGTCATTTGTCATAAGTATTATCAACAGTTTGACTGTTAACACTCTAGATGTCACAATTTTAGCCCAGTTTTAATGAAACTTGGTCAGAATATTACTCTCAATAAAATCTCGAATGAATTTGTGACAGGGTCAACTGGGGTAAAGAACTAGGTCACTTGGTCAATTAGTAGGAAAACCTTGTTAAGAGGCCACATTTTCTACCTCCCCTTTATGAAATTTTGTCAGAATGTTTGACTCTATGAATTTTAGTATAGTTTTGAAACTGGTTTACCTGAGATCAAAACTAGGTAAATTGGTCAAATCGTAGAAAAACTTTGTCAACGCTCGATGTCCGGCGTCTGTCGTCTGTCTGTCAACATTTAGCTTGTGTATGCGATACACAATGAAATTTTCTCAGAATAATTACCTTGATAAAATCTAGGCTAAGTTCGAAAATCGGTTATCTGGGGTCAAAAACTAGGTCAATAGGTCAAATCAAAGAAAAACCTTGTGTATACGATAGAGGTTGTATTTTTCAACTGATCTTCATGACATTTTGTCAGAATGATTGCCTTGATAAAATCTAGGCCAAGTTTGAAAATGGGTTATCTGGGGTCAAAAACTAGGTCACTAGTTTAAATCAAAGAAAAACCTTGTGTATACGATAGAAGCTGTATTTTTCAATTGATCTTTATGAATTTTGGTCAGAATGATTGCCTTGATGAATTCTAGGTCAAGTTTGTATATGGGTTATCTTGGGTCAAAAACTAGTTCACTAGGTCAAATCAAAGAAAAACCTTGTGTATGCAATAGGGGCTTCATTTTACACCGGAACTTCATGAAATTTGATCATAATGTTTGTCTGGATAAAATCTAGAAGGAATTTGAATATGGGTCATCTAGAGTCAAAAACTAGGTCACACAGTCAAATTAAAGAAAAACCCTGTGTACGCAATAGGGGCTGCATTTTACACTGGATATTCATAAAATTTAGTCAGAATGATTGCCTTAAAATCTAAGTCAAGTTGAAATATGGATCATCTGGGGTCAAAAACTAGGTCACTAGGTCAAATCAAAGAAAAACCTTGTGTATGCAATAGAGACTGTATTTTTCAATTGATCTTCATGAAATTTGGACAGAATGATTGCCTTGATGAAATTAAGGTCAACTTTGAATATGGGTCATCTGGGGTCAAAAACTAGGTCGCTAGGACAAATCAAAGAAAAACGTTTTGTATGCGACAGAGGCTGTATTTTTCAATTGAGGTTGATGAAATTTGGCCAGAATGATTGCTTTGATCAAATCTAGTTCAAGTTCGAATATAGGTCATCTTGGCTCAAAAACTAGGTCACTAGGTCAGATTGAAGAAACTACTTGTTTACCCTTAAGAGACCACAATTTTTGGTCCAATTGGTCAGAATATTTGTTTCCATTAAATCACTAGCTCAAACATGTTTACACTGTTATGGTGTTTCTCATGTGAGCGACCTAGGGCCATCTTGGCCCTCATGTTTTGTTTGATCTTCTTGAAATTTAGTTTGTCTCTATATGAAATCTAGTTTTAAAGTTTTAAAACTAGATAACTGAGGCGAAAACCTAGGTCACTAGGTCAAATAATAGAAAAATCTTGTCAACACTCCAGAGGCCACATTTTCTTCTTTATCATCATATTAAATCTTTGTCAAAATGTCCCTATAAAATCTAGTATTTGATGTCTGAATACTTCATAAATCTAACAAATATAAATGTATCATTTTGCTTCATTTTTTTTTCCAAAGACAATTCTAACCATGGTAATACCTGTCGAAATATTTTTTCCACTGTGATATGTAACTTTTTAATGGTCCAAGAAAGAATACCGTCATCCTACGAATATAAGACGCACATTTTTTAACGAGATTCTGGCCTCGAAGGACCAGTGCATACTATATAATTATGGGGATAGAAAAAGACCAAACATTTCCCCCGACTCAATGCGTACTTTTATATTGAAGAGAATTCAAGGGGAGTAAATACCAATGACTCGGGCATAGTTAAAAGCCGGTATCGGGACCCGGCATCTTAAATTACTTTTGTATAAATTGTAAAATTTATAATAAAGCTCACGTAAAATTTTAAGATAAATAAATGCTGTTTTTCATTAAAATATATTTTACAACGCATTTCTGTAACTGATCATAAGTTTTTAACAAAACCTGTGTAAAACTTTCCCGGCGTGATTTCACACATTTTGCATTAAAATACTTGAAACTCCATATCAGGTAGCCCGGAAATTGATTATCTAGTCTTCAAACATAATTTTGATAGTTGTCTATAATCCTCTTGTTCATCTAGAAATTCACGCCCGAGGCATTACTTATCTTACACCTACTGTCACAATTTGCAAACAATTAACCGTTTAATCATACCCGGAGGCAGTTGTAAACATGTGCATGCAAGATTTTGACTGATCCAATAACATGATCATAGTCACTGGTCCATAATGTTCAAAACAATCTGCAAACCAGTCATAAAATTACGTCATTTTACCGCCACGTGCTAAAGTGTACTTTCGTTTTTGCTAGCGTCAATATTCATGGAGTGATCAGAGGATGCGGCAGTTTAGTAATACACAGAGTTTATGCTTTTCAATTTAAGTACTTGCACATCACGCAAAAACATCGACAATGATTTAGGAAAAACTGGCGGGTTCGTGTCAGAAACTATAGCGAATTTCAGACAAACATAAATTTGGATAAGTGACAAGTGGGTGTAAGCATTTTTCCAGAATTCTGTTGATATTTTTTCACTGCTTCATATACACGAGTGCAACCTATAATAGGCCGATTACGGTTGATAAAGTTTTTTTCCCCTTGTTAAGAACCATGCCATTTACAAATGATGACATGGACGTACCATTTGAATTACGTAGATGCATATTTATATATAGAGTAATTTCATAATCTCCCAAATGATAGAGACAGGAAGTATTTGTTTCTCTTGGACATGATGGGACAATTGAAGGATTGCCATTAAATACCGCAGCCACGATAGGGTCAAACAATAATTATAATTGTTTGCCACAAAGATGGCATGATGTTCAGCTACATTTAAATCAGTCTTTTCTGGAAAAAAAAAAGCAATACAGAGATTAGTGTTGACTTGTGAAGCTGTTTCAGATTCTAGTCCCAAAATGGCAAGGGGAAATCTTCAAGCGTTAAATACTCATAGAGACGGAAATTGTTCAATTTTCATGCTGCGTCATTGAGACTTTGTAGTAAGTAAAGAATGTCTTATTTTATGATCACAAATTATATTAAATTTCATCTTATTATTAAATTATCTCCGAATTCTTCATGGGCTTGTACTTCTTAATGACCTCACGATGTCTATGAAATAATTCATTTTTGCTTATTCTGGGGAAAGGTAAAAGGAAATAGCTGAACTTGAAGCTGTGGTTGCTAGAAAAGGCAAAATGCCAGCTCGATTTGAAATGGGAATACCACTTATCTGTAGAATTGTATTTCAGACAGATATATTTTAAGCGATCGACCCGACTGTCAGTTCAATAAAAGACCACTGTGACAGTGGTAATTTTAATCTGCACCTGCAGGTTGAACAGCTTTTGTTGAAAATTCACCAAAAAGTCAAACTATGAGTCTGAGTTTGACACGGATTCAGAATTCTGAGGGGACTAAGCTTGGACTTAAATATTTTTAAATACCAACTGGTGGCATTAGACACAAACTTTAAAATATCAGATATTTCTTAAGCTTTTAAAGCTGCTGCTGATAAAGATTTATATGCCTATACTACCAATGCTGCAAGTGAAAAATCTTTCAGTACCGACTTCACAGAAACAAAACCTATTTGAAGTGGGCATTCGAATGACAAAAGATCGCTCTGGTGGTTTTAAATGTATACAAGGCATATATAGACAATTTAAATTTAGTTGATGTTGCTCAAGCACTAATTTGTTGATGCTTTTTCAAATAGGAAATCTGTATTTGACAAATTGAATGCACGTAATTTATTTACTGAATAACTTTAAAAATTATGTTATTGTTGTTGTTGTTTTAGAAAATACTGGAAAGCCCAATACCAAGTCCTTCGTTATGCCCCCGATGTGACATTATGTTGCTTACCTTTTTGTTTTCAAAGTGTGACAAATCATTTTCATGCATTCATATTAAAAGAAAGTTCTTGGAGAAATTTTATACCTCTGTGTATTAATTTTTGGATCCCTTTTGTATGACCATTTATAATGCAAATCTAAACAGGGAATATAACTGAATGTATAGAGGGAAACATGAAATGAATATTTTATCTTCCTTTGGCAAGTGATAAATGTCACATTGTCTGAAGTTACATGCTCTGAGTTTCTATTTTTTATCATTCATTTATATATACTGTACATGTGTTATATCGAAAAATCTTCATATTGATAAAACAGTCTGTTGATTTGAAGATTTGCATTGAATTGAGCTGACTTTGTGTCATATGCCACTCAGCTTGGAAAAAGGATTATACCAGTGTTTCTATGGCATTCTATGATGAGCAGGTACCGTAGTCAGAGGGGTCAAATATTTACTCATCCTTGCTTTATAAGTTTTTTTTGACTAATACATTTGAGTCTGCAAAGATAGTGGTTTTCAGTGCAACTTTGTTGTGGTTTCTGTTTGAAAACGCAAGTTTTATATACATGTATCAGGTATTTTACAATATTGTTAATTACTTTAACAGCCCATTATTGGGTAGCCTGCTAGAGTCATTATGAAAGACACTTTCCTGTCTAGGTTGAAACATTATATCTGTAACAACTGCATGCAACAAAAATTGACATCTTCAACACTGGTTACACCATATTAGGTAATGTGTTTGAAAGTTTCCCTAGTACATAAGGAAATGCTTTTATTCAGTCATGCTGGCCTGTTGGTTGCTGATCTTGTAATTTTTTATGGGAGAGATTTTATGAAACAAATTGTAATCAAAAGTAACGATTACCTTAAAAAACATGTATTTTTATTGGCGATTAAGTATAATACTTCAAGGTTTTTCTACTCAGTTTGGCTTAAACCAAGATACAGCTGAGTTATGGCAGCTTTTAAAATTCAGGTTTTAATTAAAATAGAGACAATATCATTATTATTATAATAGTGCACTGTCTGCATTAAATTGTGTCAGAGATTAAAGTTGGATCTGTTCTTGGCATCATTATCTATAGTGTTACCACATCAGATAACAACTCTGATCAAAATAAGTCTTGAATTTGCAACTTATAATCATTTCAATATTTTATTGCATGTAATCCTGTAATGTTTAATTATGTCTCTCCCAGGAGACATATTGTTTTTGCCCCGTCCGTCCGTCCGTCCATCCGTACGTACGTCACATTTCATTTCCGAGCAATAACTGGAGCACCATTTGACCTAGAACCTTTAAACTTCATAGAGTTGTAGGGCTGCTGGAGTAGACAACCCCTATTGTTTTTTGGGTCACTCCGTCAAAGGTCAAGGTCACAGGGGCCTGAACATTGAAAACCGTTTCCGATCAATAACTAGAGAACCACCTGACCCAGAATGTTGAAACTTCATAGGATGATTGGTCATGAAGAGTAGATGACCCCTATTGATTTTGGGGTCACTCTGTCAAAGGTCAAGGTCACAGTGGCCTGTTCATGTAAAATCATTTTTATACGCCCGTTTGAAAAATGGGACGTATTATGGGAACGCCCCTGGCGGGCGGATGGGCGGTTGGGCGGGCGGGCGGCGTCCACAGACCTTGTCCGGAGCATATCTTCTACATGCATGGAGGGATTTTGATGAAACTTGGCACAGTTGTTCACCATCATGAGACAGAGTGTCATGCGCAAGAACCAGGTCCCTAGGTCTAAGGTCAAGGTCACACTTAGAGGTCAAAGGTCAAATTCAAGAATGACTTTGTCCGGAGCATATCTTCTTCATGTATGGAGGGATTTTGATGAAAGTTGGCACAATTGTTCATCATCATGAGACGGAGTGTCGTGCGCAAGAACCAGGTCCCTAGGTCTAAGGTCAAGGTCACACTTAGAGGTCAAAGGATACAAGAATGAAAAATTCAAGAATGACTTTGTCCGGAGCATATCTTCTTCATGCATGGAATGATTTTGATGTAGCTTGGCACAGTTGTTCACCATAATGAGAGGGAGTGTCGTGCGCAAGAACCAGGTTCCTAGGTCTAAGGTCAAGGTCACACTTAGAGGTCAAAGGATACAAGAATGAAAACTTTGTCCGGAGCATATCTTCTTCATGCATGAAAGGACTTTGATGTAGCTTGGCAAAATTGTTCACCATCATGAGACGGAGTGTCATGCGCAAGAACCAGGTCCCTAGGGGTAAGGTCAAGGTCACACTTAAAGGTCAAAGGATACAAGAATGAAAACTTTGTCTGGAGCATTTCTTCTTCATGCATTGAGGGATTTTGATACAACTTGGCACAAATGTTCACAGCATGAGACGGAGTGTCATGCGCAAGAACCAGGTCCCTGGGTCTAAGGTCAAGGTCACACTTAAAGGTCAAAGGTCAGATACAAGAATGACTTTGTCTGGAGCATTTCTTCTTCATGCATGTAGGGATTTTGATGTAACTTGGCACAATTGTACACCATCATGAGACAGAGTGTCATGCACTGGTCCCTTCTTTTGAATTACTTCCCTTTGCTGTTACTATAAATAGCTTATATTGTAACTTTTTCATTACAAGTCGTAGGGAAAAATGGAGACCACTTTTCTGTAGTACAACATGCATGTTACATCCAATTCTGAGGTGTATTTTGAGCTATCTCTACCTGGTAAGGATTTTTGTGTGGACTTGTAATTTTTTTTTTTGATTTTTTTTTTTTTTTTTTTTTTTTTTTTTTTTTTTCTCTTTAAAGATTAACTTCCCTTAGTTGTTACTATAAATAACTTACGTTGTAACTTTTTTATAATTGACCGTAGGGAAAAACCAAGACCACTTTTCTGTGGTACAACATTGATATTACTTTCAAATTTTGGGTGTATTTTAAGGTATCTCTACCTGGTAAGGATTTTTTTTGTGGACTTAGAAAAATAAAAGAATTACAATAATTTCTAAAAAAAACAACATTGTAAACAACTAGAAAATTAAAATTCCATTTGCAAATACAGGTGCTAGTGTAAACAAATTTGCTGTGACGGGCATATATTGTGACATTCTGCACCCTTGTTTGGAAATAACTTGAGAACCACTTGACCTACAATGTTGAAACTTAATAGGATGATTGGACATGCAGAGTAGATGACCCCTATTTATTTTGAGGTCACTTGATCAAAGGTCAAGGTCACAGGAGCCTGAACAGTGACTTGAGAACCACTAGACCACGAGTGTTGAAATTTAGCGGGATGACTGGACATGCCAAGTAGATGATCCCTATTGCAGCCAACCATCAGTGTCTCTTTGACTTTCGCTCCTGACCCCTATTGCCTTCTTGCCTATAGGACTTTGCATTGGGGGAGACATGCGCTTTTTTACAAAAGCATTTTCTAGTTATCTTTTGGCACCATCCATTTTGCACCACAAATGTAATTACATTTAGTCAGTATATCTCAAACTGAGCTTCTGTGAATAGATAAGATATGTTTTTATTTATACAAATAGAAGATGATGACAATTTGGAGTCTGACAAAGTGCATGATTTATGAATATTTGTCTGTTCAGTTTACTTGCAAAATCGAAATAATTTAGTCCTGTCACAGTACATTGACAGTTCTATAAAAGGAAATGGTTGAATTCCCTCAATTTTACGTACAGGTGTTTTTTTTTACTCTTTTACTAAATCTTGGCTTTAAATGTTGCCTGGATCATGTACAAAATACAAATAAAGATATTGATGTTTGTCAGTTACATTTTTCATCAGAATGTGATACTATGTCAGTAGAGTAAGACTGCTGACTTTAACCTTTAGCATGCTAGATAAATTGTCGTCTGCTGGAAATGCCGTCTGCTAAAATTGTAAAGTTCATTCAATTTGCTCCAAAATTGGAAGAAATATTGTCAGAGTAGCAAACAGCTTGGAACCTGATCAGACGCCGATTTAATCGGCGTCTGATCTGGTTCCAAGCTGTTTGCAAAGGCTGTTAAATTCGTCTGCAGCAGGCTAAGGGTTAATGAACATTTTGCCAAATTTATTTAATTGACGTAATGTCGTATTTTCAAAGCTAATTTACTATCATGCTGGCATTTGCCAGCACAATAACAAATTAATTTGTTAATTGACTGGTAATATCTTGTGATATGATGCACACAATTTATTGGAGAGGTTACATAGTGCTGCTGAGTGAGGAATTATACAATTGAAATAAAAATACATTCAGTAAAATGAAATACTTACATTACAAATGACAGGTAATTATTACACAATTACAATAAATGTAATTGATTATGGTAATCCGTATTATGATTTTATGCAAAATACCTGTAATGATAAAGGTAATACAATACTGCATTGGTGTCATGCCATGGTTATGTTTTTCGTACCAGTCTGTATACATTTTGACAAAACCTTTTGAGACAATTTAAGCTTTAAAACTTTCAACACTTGTACACCATGACCTTGTCCAGTTTAAGGCAATAGTACATAACTCCATCAAGGATTATTTACTGAATTATGGTCCCTGTCAAGAATTATACAAATCTTGGTTGTTTTTTTTGTACCAGTTAATATTTTGTGTAAACTGTTTGACATATGGTTTTGAAACTTTTATCACTTGTATGTTATAACAATCTCTATCTGTAGCCAAGAGTACATAACTCTGTCAACTATTTTTGCTGAATTATGGCCAGTTTTGAACTTGGAAATAATGATACAATTTTCGTACAAGTCCACATTTTGTCAAAACTATTTGACATGTGGCTATGAAACGTTGTACACATGTTAATATCATGATTTCCATCTGTAGGCAAGAGTACATAACTCTGTCAACTATTTTGGCTGAATTATGGCCCTTATTGGACTTGGAAATCAGTAAAAATTTTCATACCAGTCCATATTTTGCCTAACTTGTTGAAACTTTCACCAAGTGTTAACCATCATAGTCTACATCTATAGGCAAGACTATATACATTATAACGAGGACAAGGACTTTAGCTCAGTTATGGCCCTTTTTATGCCCCCAAAGGGAGGCATATAGTTTTTGAACCGTCTGTCAGTCTGTCAGTCTGTCCGCAATTTTCGTGTCCGGTCCATATCTTTGTCATCCATGGATGGATTTTCAAATAACTTGGCATGAATGTGTACCACAGTAAGATGTGTCGCGCGCAAGACCCAGGTCCGTAGCTCAACGGTCAAGGTCACACTTAGACGTTAAAGGTCATTTTCATGATAGTGCATTGATGGGCGTGTCCGGTCCATATCTTTGTCATCCATGGATGGATTTTCAAGTAACTACGCATAAATGTGTGGCACAGTAAGACGACATGTCGCACGCAAGACCCAGGTCTGTAGCTCAAAGGTCAAGGTCACACTTAGACGTTAAAGGTCATATTTCATGATAGTGCATTGATGGGCGTGTCCGGTCCATATCTTTGTCATTCATGCATGGATTTTAAAATTATTGGGCATGAGTGTGTACCACAGTAAGACAACGTGTCGCGCGCAAGACCCAGGTCTGTAGCTCAAAGGTCAAGGTCACACTTAGACGTTAAAAGGTCATACTTCATGATAGTGCATTGATGGGCATGTCCGGTCCATATCTTTGTCATTCATGCATGGATTTTAAAATAACTACGCATGAATGTGTGGCACAGTAAGACAACGTGTCGCGCGCAAGACCCAGGTCCGTAGGTCAAAGGTCCTAAACTCTAACATCGGCCATAACTATTCATTCAAAGTGCCATCGGGGGCATGTGTCATCCTATGGAGACAGCTCTTGTTGACATAGAAATTAGTTAAGTCTGGCATACTATTCCATATTTTGTCTAAACTGTTTGATATATGGATTTGAAACTTGGAACACTTCCTTACCATCACAGTCACAGTTATTACAATATACCGGGTATTGCAAGACTTATCCAGATCCGCAAATACAAGTACATTGTTTGTCTTATCTATTTTTCTTCTTTTGTCTGAAAATCTCTGGTAATATTTTGACACCATACTCCACCAATTCTTCAATTAGTCAATTATTAAGCGTGCTGTCAACAGACAGCTCTTGTTCTTGTACTGCCCAGTACATTTATACAAGTATGTTAATATTATCATCATAGAGGTTTATTAAAAGAAATTACAGGATCTCTGATGTTTACCTGCTGTGCTGAAACATGTAGTAATTAGCATAAATTGTCCCATGAAATGACAGACTATTCAGTTCAGTTTTTTCTTATAAAATGTATTTAGATTCCATATGGTATTTTGTTTTCAGTTTTCTGTGTTTCCTTCCGAATCAACATACCTTTTATGAAAAAGTTTTCTTTAGATAAGTTTTATAATTAAAGACTTTAAGAGGCATGCCTCGTGAATGCATGAACATTGCAGCAAATTGTTATACTGGTATTAAGGTAATACATGTATGTAAGCAATAAGTTTCAGTTTAGATGAAAACCTGTTAGGAGCTGTAAATCCAGACATTTGGAGATGTAATTTACAAGTTCCTGATTAATTACTTTGTATTGGATGTCTGGTAGTTTTGATTATATTTCTGTCAAGAGAAGAAGTCATCAATAAAGAAACAACTGGATAAATGAATCAATGTAAATTATGGAGAAAACAAAATTGTAAATATAATAACAATGTCCCAACTTTTCTTACTTCACAGTTTATCCCGGTCATTAAATATTTTTAGAGAAAGTTCTAGAGTGGTGGAACCTATGCTCGCGGTATTTTGTACATATATAATCTTTTTAAGAATCAAGAAAAAATTATTATTTCGATTTGCCTATGCAAAAACATAAAGTTATCCTCCTTTTATCGAAACATATTGTTGATGTGCGTTATCACGTGACTTAGTCGTCTCGTGAGCTATCGACACGGCATACGGGAAAAGGTGAAAATTCGCCCTGAAGGGAACCTATGCTGGCGGTATGTAATATCGATTAAACTAAGGACGAAAAAAAAAATCAGCAGGCTAAAAATGAACAAACAAGCATATGCAAATATAATATTTAGAACATTACTCATTTATTATGTGAAAAACAAAATAAATGGAGATAAAATTTAGTATGTGCCTCTATGTGTATATTTCCCTTTCAGAAATGGAGTCACTATTAGAACAAAGCTTAAAAACGTGTAATAATGTTGTTTAAAAACAGAATGTTCAAGTATTAAAGATTCAAACAACGACAGTGATTAACTCGCTAATGTTTTCTACATTTCTTTTGTGTGTAGGAAATTTACTCCTCCCTACATCCCAGAAAGAACCATTTGGACTTTGTCAAAATACTAAGATCAACATCGATCTTTTCATGTTCCGAAAGGCACACGTAGTGTAGCCAGGCGTCACATTCATCACATCTTGCTCTTAAATGTATCTTATATCTGAATGTAATGCATGATTTCTAAAAAACTAACTTTAGGTTAGTGATTTTGACATATTTGTGTGAGATTTGTGCGACGGATACAGATTGCGTAAAATGTATCGGCTGCTATATACGTCACGTGAGCGGCACGCGCGGCTATCGCTACGTTTGTTGTAAAGGCATTTCACCACTGGTCGGTGTTGAACATAGCATGATGAAATATTTTTATCAGTGCTTCTGCAGAGAGCATATTTATCGAAATACCGCGAGCATAGGAATACTGCGAGCATAGGTTCCACCACTCTACACTCTATTATTTACTCAGATCATAGCATATAAAAGCAGCAACAATCAGGCATAACAATCTTAACAATGATGCATACATTCATGACAGTAACAGTAAATTATAACCATAAAAGTCACAAAATGGATGTAACTTTGTTGTGTGTGTGTGTGTGTTCGGGTTTAACGTCTTTCTCAACAATTTTTCAGTTATATGAACAACAGTGTCTACTTTATAGTGCTGCCTCACTGGAATATCACGCCGTAGACACATGACATGATACCCCACCCAGTCACACTATACTGACACCAAGCTGACCAGTCCTAGTACTATCCTCTTAAATGCTGAGCGCCAAGCGAGGAAGCTACTAGTACCATTTTTTACGTATTTGGTATGACGCGGCCAGGGATCGAACCCACGACCTCCCGCACTCGAAGCGGATGCTCTACAACTAGGCTACCCAGGCGGTTTCAACTTGGTTCTGGCTGCTATATGTTTAATAGTACCATTTGCAGGATAAAACTGTGTGAGGTTTAAACCAGTTGTATATCCAATCTTACCCGCCAAGAAGACTAATGTCTCCAGGGCTTTAATTAATGGGATAGCAAGTGTACATTAAATAAGTAGCTTATTAGATTTTGTATAAGACCTGAAAGGGAGATGATGCACAACACTGCTAAGCTAAAAATCTTTTTTATGTAATGTTGCCTGACATTGAAAATCACATTATACTTTGCAGGAGGAAAAAAAATCAGGACAAAGAAATTAAAGGTTTCAAACTATTTGTTGCACATTTGATAAGTTAAACAAATTGAAATCAGACACATATCACCAGTTTCTAGTTTCTTCAAAATCACTTCATTATTGCATTTATATGGCAAAAGGTTCACAATTATTTTTGTTCAGTTGCCTTTTATCCACCAGCATATATATTTGCATCGCTTGTCTGTGCTTGTTGTTTGTTAGTTTGTTCCTTTGTTCTAAAAAATAAAAGTGTCCTTATTACAGTAAGCTGTGTTTATCATTAAGCATTTAAATTGAGACAGTTTCAGTTTCGGGAGAATGTACAGTAAATCCCACCTTAAATATCTGTATTATTATTGCTTTTGTGCTTTTGCTTTTTGTTTGTTTGTGTGTATGTTTTATGTTTTATTTTTAATTCTATGAAAATGTATGATTTGTCTTACGTATTACGTATGCCATGCAGTACGTATGTAATTGTTTACGTATTATGCCGATAAGCTGTTATATGCTTAAGACTAATAAATACGTGTTCTGTTTTGTTCATCCCAATTTTGTGTCAGGTTTGTATAACTCGGTCATTCATGGATAGATTTCAAAGAGACTTCCCACAAATGATGGGTTACCATAACAATGTGGAGTTGGAAAAGTTGTTATATACATGTACATACATTATTAAGGTATAGGTCCAGGTTTCAGAGAAAAAAGTTCGAACGTCATCAAATCATAGAAAGAAAGCATTGTTTTACTTGAAAATTTAACAGCGTATAAAACATTTATATTATTCTACAAAACCATTGTCAATTTACTGATATATGTATTGAATTCCGGAAAGGGACTGCATGAAGGGGCCACACTTCTGGACAGTTCAGCGCCTTTAAAAACTCACCATTTTTTAAAAGCTGTTTCACGTCTTCGTTTTGATGCATTTGCAACATGGTGCGAGTGTTTAAACTTTACATAAATAGGTAAAACATCGTTTTTGACAATTGTTTACATTTTTTCTTTACAAATGGCATTCTTATTTAAAGGGGGACAACTCATTAAGAATATTTTAAGTATCCAACTCTGTGGGACAGAACAGTAAAACATGTATTGGACAGATAAGTTGTGTGTGAAGATGCTGTTCATTCGTTAAAAAAATCTGTTGTTTTGTGATATACTGCTAAACCTTAAGATATCAATTGCAGAACTGATTTTGAAATTTCATCCTTAGTAAAACTGGTGTGTTTTAAAGTTTGCATATTGGAAACACAATAGTCAAACCTGTGTTTAAGACCACCTCTGAACAGAGACCACCTGTCTCTAAAGACCACATGTTTTGTTTCCCATTAATTTAACAAATTTTACATTGTATTTTAGCCTGGGAATAAAGATCACCTCTGTACAGAGACCACCTGGCTCTAAAGACCATGTGTTTCGTTTCCCATTTTACATTTACAGTGTATTTTAACCTGGGAATAAAGACCACTTTTTGGCTCTCGGAAGGGTGGTCTTTATAGACAGGTTTGGATGCAATTCACATTAATAAATTTTATTTCATGTGTTTATGAAGACTTAGTGCAAAACTTCAGAATAATTTAAACTGCAGAAAACCCTTCTAATGAAAAAGTACTATTATAATTATTATCAGTTTTCAACACCCATGTTTTCAATACAGACTCATAGATCAAAGGCAATGCTGAACTTTGTAAGAGTGATGTGAAAACTAATGCATTTTTTCTATAAATGCAGTTTCCCATGAGATTCTAGTGTGCAATTAATTCTATTGCTGATTATATCATATAATGCAGTTCAAAAGGCAAATAAGGGAGGTGTGAGATATTAAATTGCTGATAAGCACAAATCTCTTTTATAAAAGAATTAATTGTACCCCGCCCCCGCCTTTCCCCCCCACCCACCAACAACAAAGTTGTAAGCCGGGGTATACTGGTTTCAGGTTGTCTGTCTGTCCGTCCGTAGACACAATCTTGTGCGCTCCATCTCTCCTCATCCCCTTGACACAATTTAATGAAACTTCACACAAATGATCAGTAACAACAGTAGTTGTGCATGGGGCATGTTAGGTTCTTTCAGAAAAAAAATTGTAGAGTTATGGGACTTTGTTTTTTGTTACTATACTATATACATAGACACAATCTTGTGCGCACCATCTCTCCTCATCCCCTTGACACAATTTAATGAAACTTCACACAAGTGATCAGTAACGTTACAGTAGTTGTGCAAGGGGCATGTTAGGTTCTTTCAACGACAAAAATTTCAGTTATGGGAATTTGTTTCTTGTTAACATACTATGTACATACAGTCTGCATAATTATGCAGTCTTGTGCGCGCCTAATCTTCCGAACCCTTGCAAACAATTTAATGAAACTTCACACAAGTGATCAGTACCAACCCTAGTTGTACATGGTGCATGTTACATTCTTTTAGATAAATATTCTGCATAGTTATGGGACTTTGTTTTTTGTTACTATACTGTATACATACAGTCTATACACATACAGTCCACATAATTATACAATCTTGTGTGGTCAAATTGCAATGTACTGTGTCAGTGCATGCAGGGGTGGGGTGGAGGGGTACATTCATCACCTTTAGTGATAGCTCTAGTTTTCACAGTATATAAAATTATATGTGTGAGATGGAAAAATTGATAATTCTTGCTCAGCCTGTTTCATTGTCTGGGATTTATTACTGTTATAAGATATGGAAGATTGATGTATTGTTTGCTCGATAAAGAATATATATTAATAAGATGGATAGAGCTTTTTGTTGTTTGTAATAAAAGTGAATGGAAATTCCTGTCAGTTTTGTGCCTTGTGTATATAAGTTCTTCTGGCATTAGGTGCAAAGGTCATTTCCTTTAAAGGTGGTCTATCAATTTTTCAACTTTTTATGACATTATGTAGTTTTTGTTTATTCTGTAGTAAAAATTAATTTAGGGAACAAAAAGAAAACACATTAAATAGAGTAAGATCCCTGTTAGAAATTAATTTTTATATATTTTATGCATGCCCCTTTTATTATGAAATTATCTAAAAAGCAAACTGTTTCTTTTGATTTCAATGTAATTTGTACTTTTACATTTCCAGTTGATAGAGATTTGAAAATTTATACTTTTTGAAAGTAAAAGCAATTTTAAAACAGCTTGTTACCTAATTCAGAATTATGAAGCCGAGATAGGCAAAGTGAGGTAATAATAAATATACAGAAGTCCATTTTTTAGATGAATTTCAAATAAATATATATAGCCCACCCATTTAGCTCAGTAGATGGAGTTCAGGTCTACGGATCGCGGGGTCGTAAGTTCGATTCACAGGTGGGGCATAATTGTTCTCCGTGACTTTTTTGATAAACGACACGACATTCACCACTGATTCATCTGGGGAAGTTGGCAGTTACTTGTGGAGAACAGGTTTGTACTGGTACAGAATCCAGGAATGTCAAATCACTTGTCTCTTACCAATTTGGGTTTGAGCCTCACCTGGGGCATAGAATTCTTTATTTGGAGAAGCCATCCAACTGGTATATGCAAGGTTGATGGTTAATTCTACCCAGGTGCTTGTCTGTGATGAAATAATGTCCTGAGGGGCACCAGGGATCTTCCTCCACCATGAAAAACTGAAAGGTTGCCATATGATCTATAATTGTGATGTTAAACCCAACAAAAGCAAAACAAGCATGAGGAAAAGTATGTTTTTATATGCCCGTCTCTGAAAGCGTGGGGCGTATTATGTGAACACCCATGGCGGCAGGTGGTCAGCATCCAAAGCATGTCCGCTCTGAGCGCTCTCTGAGTCGAACAGTTTCCATCCAATCTTCACCATTAACTTGCTGACAATGTTTGTTGGCATAATAACTCACCAAGTTTGATAAACACCCAAATCGCCCCAGGCACTCCTGGATTATGGCCCTTGAATTGCTCGAAAAACTGCGAATTTAGCCTTGTCTGCTCTCTAAGTTGAACAGTTTTCATCCGATCTTCACCAAACTTGTTGACAATGTTTGCGGGCATGATATCTTGGCCAAGTTTGATAACCAGCCAAATCGCACCAGGCACTCCTAGATCATGACCCTTGAATTACTTGAAAAACTGCAAACTTACTGACGATGTTTGTAGGCATATTATCTTGGCCAAGTTCCATAACCACCCAAATCGCCCCAGGCACTCTTGGATTATGGCCCTTGAGTCAGGCCAGGTTCGATGAGGGGCGTATTTTGTCACAGTCTGGCACTCTTGTTTAGATTTATAGTTATGCTAAAATAAACTGTCTCTGTTGTACAACAAGGCTAGGAAAACCAAATTTGAAAAATTACTACCCGTGAAAATGAACCATGTTTTATTATTAAAATGACTGGTTGCTAAAGTTTCAAATAAATTCATTTCTTGACCAAAATCTGATTAACCACCTTTAAAGTTTACCACTCAGACCGAATTACACAATTTCATATGCACTCACATGATAATAGTGTGAAATTACTTTATTTTGCTGGGGTCACATATCATTGTTTCCACTGAAATTGATATCTCAGGAAGTTATTTGGAACTAGAATTTTATTTATTGTTTGTTGATGGAGTGAATCTGAATCCCGAAATCAATGAAAATTATTGACCCTTGTGGATGTTAATAAACGATTTCACAGTATGTTTTAGATTTGAAAATTGTAAATGAATTTAAATACTATAGTTTTATAATAACCTTATTGAATGGCTTGCTAGTCAATAGTCAGAACTATTACCAGGTTTGGGCCAATATAGTTTTGACTATTGACCTGAAAGCCATTCAGTAAGACTTTGTTATTACATGACATCTAAAAGTAATTTTCACAGTTTTGTTTTAATATTTTTTACTCGTTAACCCAGTAGACGTGTTGTGTGTAGACCTGACATATAGTAAACTGGTGATCTAATATAAATGTACTGAGGAGTCATGAAATCATAAAGATTATTTCAGTACAGGAAAACAGCTGTTTTCATAGTCATTATAATAATACTGTTCACGTCTATTTCAGATAAGAAGATAACTGAAAATGAAGATTCCTTTTGTCTTGTTGATGGTAAAAATTTGCTTTGTTGCTATAGCAACAGGGGAGGAAGTACACAATGTTTCCCCAGGAAGTAATGCATCATACAAACCAGTCACTGCCAATCATGTTACTTCGAATCATGTTACTGCAAGTCCTCATGTAATAGGTAAGACTTGTTTGCCATTTTTAACCTGACTATTTGAAAATTTTCACATATTCAAGCTTTTGTTTTGACCCTTTCTTCGATCATTCACAGTCTTCCTCATAGATAGTGTGTCACAGACGTTTTGCATGTAAGCAGGCTTCTCTTAAACTACTAAGCTTTCTGCTTTAAAGCTTCACACAGTCATGCATTCAGTGGTATGAGCTTGAACCTGATGACAAAAGATAAGTAACATAACTCTAGATTTTATTTTATCAAAATTATGCCCCACTTAGAATTTCAGGTTAAAGTTTTTCATGTAAGTTGTCTTAAAAGCTGTGAAGCTAAATGCTTTCAAGTTTCCTATATTTTGTCAGCATCCTGAGATGGCTTCAGATTGTCAAGCATTAGATAGCTCTTGTTGTATGTCCTTGATAGCAAAATATATTACTACTACCTGTGCAAAAATTTCAAGAACATACCAAAACTAGAACCATCATTGTCCGCTTGTTTATTTAGAATCGGTACATACTTTGTATGTATGTATAGGCTTGTCATAGCAGCTTTTAATGGCTTTGCTGATGTCCATTTCTTTCAGTTGAGTTACTTGAAAGCTGAGTGGTTTTAGACTGGAAGTCACTCTGTGCTGGATAAACCTCCCACTTTAGCACTTCCTGAACACTGCTACTGCTTAAAGGAATATCGTGACTGACAAACCTCACAACTCTAACTTACATCTGATAATATAGAACATTCTAATTATGTTTGTTTAATTTTCTCACACTAGATACAAACCACACTACCCATGGAAGCAATCACAGCGAGAAAGCTTGCAAGTATGCCCATAGTGATGGTCACCATGGTGATGAAGGTCATGATGGTCATGAACGTCATAAAAGCAAGAAGATACATGTTGTTGAATTTAACTTTGACCATGTGAAAACACCATTACTGTTTGGACTGGTAGTGATTATAGCTGGACTGAGCAAAATAGGTAAGACTGAGTATTTACGGAAGGCATATGTAGGACCACAGTTGGTTCAAACATGTCCTGTGTCTGGTGGCCAACCTTTTATCCAATACAAGGCTTCTATAAGACTAATTTTAAGGCTTGTCTTTATTGCCTTAAGCGCGTCTGATTTTTGAAAAAAAATCTGCGAGGGATTGTCGTCACTCGATCCTCGGCATTGGCGTTGGTTAAGATTTTTGTTTAGGTCCACCTTTTTACTTTGTACTTAGAAAATCTGAACTATACTCTTTTCTTTCATATTGTCCAGCACTTGCAGATGAGCGATGGCCCCTGTAGGCAGTGCTCTTCTTAATATTTGAGCCGCTCTGGATCCATGCTGGTGGCAAATACACTATGTTTGTTTTTTTCATGGTGCGGCTCATTTATATTCGGAGATTTTAAGATTCAAGAAAATAGTTAGTATATTGATTTACTTCTGTTGGTTTGTCTATCGATATATGGTGCAGTTTCTAATCAATAACTGGATAACACTGTTGCTTTCATTAGTCAAACTTCATAGGATGATTGCATATCATCAATAGATGTTTTGGGTATTAGCCCTTACCCTGCTATATTTCAATAATGAACTTGACTATCTTTTAATTTGGACAGTACCATTAACTGTTAAAAGGGGTGCTTAACAAAAAGATATTGACTGAATGGCGAACAGTGCAGATCATGATCAGACTGCACATCTGACAGACTATCATTTCATTCCTGATATAAGCCATCAAACTACATTTGCAGATACTTTTCAAAACCTGATTAAAAATTGGTTTTCAGTTCTTTTGATATTTCGCATATTCTGCTAAATGTTTACACTGGTAGCCTTTACATTAAAACAGTGTTATATGAGCATCTTGCAAACTAGATTTGTAAGTATGTAGGTTGATGGCTAGGAAAAATATAGGTTTCATCATTTTAATAACAGAAAAGAATTGTTTTGAAATAATTATGGAAGTCATCTTTCAACACTGCTTGAGATATTTCGTGCATAATTTCATCATTTTCTCAGAATGTTGCTGTCAGTATATTTCACTGAAAATTTCTCCAGGGAGTTTGAAAATTGCAGTCTGTCAACATAATTTATCAAACCAAAGCAGTAAAGTCAGTGAAATATATACATTTCGTGAAATGAGTTTTACACTGTTCACTGATTTGAAAAGAAGCATATTTTTTTATTATTATTATTTACCCTTACCATACTGGACGCAATTGATTCTGCCTTTGCGACCAGTGTATATGATGATCAGCCTGCACATCCAGTCCTACACAGGGAACTGTAATGCGACTAGTTTTTAGCTCGACTATACAAAGTATGGAGAGCTATCATACTCGACCCGGCATTGGCATCCTTCTGTGTCCGCACTTTGGTTAATTATTACTTGATGGATTTCCTTCGAACTGAAAATAGTTGTTCCTCAACATCACCCACATCATATGGCACAAGGAACATAACTCTGGCACCAATATTTCATGAATTATCCCCCCTATTTAGCTCACCTGTCACAAAGTGACAAGGTGAGCTATTGTGACCGCTTGATGTCCGTCGTGCGTCGTCCGTCAACAATTTCTAAAACAATCTTCTTGAAAACCACTGGGCAGAATTACACCAAACTTCACAGGAATGATCCTTGGGTGGACCCCTTTCAAAATTTTTCAAAGAATTGAATTCCTTGCAGAACTCTGGTTGCCATGGCAACCAAAAGGAAAAACTTTAAAAATCTTCTTGTCCAAAACCACAGGGCCTAGGGCTTTGATATCTGGTATGTAGCATCATCTAGTGGTCCTCTACCAAAATTGATCAAATTATCCCCCTAGGGTCAAATATGGCCCGCCCCAGGGGTCACATGGTTTATAAAGACTTATATAGGGAAAACTTTGAAAATCTTCTTGTACAAAACCACACAGCCTAGGGCTTTGATATTTGGTTTGTAGCATTATCTAGTGATGTCTCTACCAAGATTGTTCAAATTATCCCCCTAGGTTCAAATGTGGCCCTGCCCCGGGGGTCCAAAGTTTTACTTAGACTTATATAGGAAAAAAAGTTTAAAAATCTTCTTGTCTGAAACCACAACACTTAGACCTTTGATATTTGGTTTGTAGCATTGTCTTATGGTTCTCAACCAAAATTATTCAAATTGTACCCCTGGGGTGAAAAGAGGCCCTGCCCTGGGGGTCTCAAGTTTTATATAGACTTGTTTAGGAAAAAACTATAAAAATCGTCTTGTCTGAAACCATACGACCTATGCTTTTGGTATGATGCATTGTCTAGTAGTCCTCTACCAAAATAGTTCAAATTATGCCCCTGGGCTTAAAAGAGGCCCCGCCCTGGGGTCACTTAGTTATTATGTGAGTTATATAGGAAAAAATACTTAAAAAATCATTTTATCCTATTTCCAAGACTGTTTAATTATAATTACCTGATGACCCCAAGTAATATGAGGTCACTTGACTGTGACCTTGACCTACTGATCTACTTTCTTGTTTTTTAAGATACAGCCTTGAAATTTTGATGACATACACAGTTTTGCACACCAGTCGTAAATCTGAATTTCATTGACCATGAATGTGACCTACTGACTCTCTTGATATTTTATCATCAGTTTGACATTTGAAATATGTAGCTCATATTACTCAGGTGAGCGATCCAAGATCATCATGACCCTCTTGTTACTTAGAATTTCTGGTTAAAGTTTTGATGCACTTCCACTCTATCTCAGTTATTATGCCCCCCTTCGAAGAAGGAGGGATATATTGTTTTGCAGATGTCAGTCGGTCGGTCTGTCTGTCGGTCGGTCGGAATGTAGACCAATCCGTTTCCGGATGATAACTCAAGAACGCTTCGGCCTAGGATCATGAAAGTTGATAGGGAGGTTGGTCATCACCAGCAGATGACCCCTATTAATTTTGAGGTCAGTATGTTGAAGGTCAAGGTCACAGTGACCCTGAATAGTTGAACGGTTTCCGGATGATTACTCAATAACACTCAGGCTTAGGATTATGAAAGTTGATATTGAGGTTGGTCATGACCAGCAGATGACCCCTATTGATTTTGAGGTCAGTATGTTAAAGGTCAAGGTCACAGTGACCCTGAACAGTTAAACGGTTTCCGGATGATAACTCAAGAATGCTTGGGCCTAGGGTCATGAAAGTTTATAGGGAGGTTGGTCATGACCAGCAGATGACCCTTATTAATTTTGAGGTCAAGGACACAGTGACCAGGAACAGGAAAATGGTTTCCAGGCAATAACTCAAGAATGCTTGGGCCTAGTGTCAGGAAAATTGATAGTGAGGTTGGTCATGACCAGCAGATGACCACTATTGATTTTGAGGTCATTAGGTCAAAGGTCAAGGTCACATTGGCCAGGAACAGTTAAACGGTTTCTGATCTTTTTATCCAAAACCACAGGGCCTAGGGCTTTGATATTTGGTATGTAGCAAAATCTAGTGGTCCTCTACCAAGATTGTTCAGATTATTTCCCTGGGGTTAAATATGGCCCCACCCCGGGGGTCACATGGTTTATGTAGAATTATATAGGAAAAAACTTTGAAAAACCTCTTGTCCAAAACCACAGGGCCTAGGGCTTTGATATTTTGTATATGACATCATCTAGTGGTCCACTACTTAGATTGTTCAAATTATTCCCCTAGGGTCAAATATGGCCCCGCCCTGGGGGTCACATGGTTTATATAGACTTATATAGGAAAAAACTTTGAAAATCTTTTTGACCAAACCACAAAGACTAGGCTTTTGATATTTGTAATGTAGCATCATCTAGTGGTTCTCTACCAAGTTTGTTCAAATAAAATTTGATCTTGATTTTGACCTAGTGACCTACTTTCACATTTCTCAAGCTACAGCCTTCAAATTTGAACCCCATGCATAGTTTTGTGTACCGAAATGAACTTTGATCTTGAGATTGACCTAGTGACCTACTTTCACATTTCTGAAGCTAAAGCTTCAAATTTTGACCACATGCATATTTTTGTGTTCTGAATTGAAATTTGACATTGAAGTTTACCTATTACCTACTTTCACATTTCTCAAGCTACAGCCTCCAAATTTGAAGCACATGCATAATTCTGTCTACCGAAATGAACTTTGACCTTGACATTGATCTAGTGACCTACTTTCACATTTCTCAAGCCACAGCTTTCAAATTTGGACCACATGCACAGTGTTTTGTACCGATATGAAATTTGACCTTGATTTTGACCTTGACCTAGTCTTGAAATTTGGAACATTCAAAAATGGCTCAGTGGTGGGCGCCAAGATCACTCTGTGATATCTTGTTAGGTTAATAGGTTAAAGGTCAAGGTCAGATTGAACCAGAACGGTAGACCTTTTTTTACAGTGAGCATATAATTTCCTTGTGCAATTACTGAATGCATCAAGGGGGGCATTTCATGTTCGTCGAGCTCTTGTTCCTAAATGGATTTGATTCAAACTGAATTTATTTGTTCCACATCATCTCCCACGTCATATGACACAAGGCCCACAACTCTGGTACCAATATTTTATGAATTATCCCCCCTTTTTACTTAGAATTTCTGGTTAAAGTTTTGATGCATTTCAACTGTATCTCAGTAATTCCTAAATGGATTTGATCCAGACTTAAAATAGTTGTTCAACATCATCACTCTCACATCATATGAACAAAAGCTATAACTCTGGCACCAATTTTTCATGAATTATGCCCCCTTTTTTCTTAGAATTTCAGGTTAATGTTTTGATACACTTTCACTCTTCTCAGTTATTACTAAATGGATTTGATTCAAACTTAAAATAGTTGTTCCACCTTATCACCCACATCATAAGGTGCATAACTCTGGCACCAATTTTGCATGAATTATGCCCACTTTTTACTTAGAATTTTATTTTAATTTTGATGCATTTTCACTATATCTCAGTTATTACAAAATGCATTTGATTCAGGCTTGTTCCACAGCATCACCCACATCATACGACACAAGGTGCGTAACTCTTGCACCTATATTTTATGAATTATGTCCCCTTTTTGCTTAGAATATAATACTTATATAGTGTTTTGATACACTTTATCTTTACCTCTCTTATTACTTAATATTTTTGACACAGACTCAAGCTATTGTGCAATATCTTCATCCACTATTGGAGTCATTAAACACTCCAGTGACAGCTCCAGTTTCCTCAGATGTGCCCAGTTTCACATTCAGCATCGAAATAGATGAGCGCACTGTCTCCAGTGACAGCTCTTGTTACCTCTCCTGGCTGCTTTTAATTTTACAGAAATCTAAAGAATATAAGATTCTTTCACTGGTTATAGGTGCAGATGGGAATTTCCGGCCTCGAGGGTAACTGTTTAGGCGGTAACGAGGTTCCTACCGAGTTACTGCCTAAACAGTTACCCGAGAGCTGGATATTCCCATCTGCACCTATAACCAGTGACAGAATATTTTTCTTGCATACCGATATCAAGATATAATAATAAAAATAAAATCAGTCGAACAGCTTTCTTTTTAGAACTATTTCTTATAGCAGCGTATTTAAACAAAGCGCGGGAAATCAACGTCCGTAAACAGGAAAGACAGCATGACGTTTCAAAGACAAATAACAATGTTTAGTTCCAGTTTTGTTTTATCAGTTCCAGCGTAACGTTATGAATTTTTGATAAAATAACGTGTTTTGAATCGATAAATATACTATCAGGAACACAGTGGAACTGTCAAGGTATTGGATTTTTATTCCGTTTTTCTAAATAAAATATAAATAACTACATAAATCTTCTACATATATGTAGTTCGTAATACGTCATTTAAAGCATGAGAATCATCTTACACCCCGGGGTGTAAGATGGATTTTTCCAGCACCGGTAAAAATACTGGAAATCCCCGTCTGGTATGCAAGAAAGAATGGTGCTTTAACCTAATAAAAAATAAAATGAATATTGTAAATGTTGTAAAACCTATTTAATTTAACATTCAATGTAGTTTTATTGCTCTAAATTCCTGGGAGGAGTTCTACAGAATGCTTGTGAAAATCGGAATGATCATCAAATTGTAAAACTAAATACCTAAAAAACTAGATAGGAAATAACCAAATCTGATGTATTTTCTAGAAAATAACTTCCAGTGCTGGAGAGTGATTTATACAGACTTAGAATTGTCTTCGAAGTTGGTATAATTAAACTAAGGTTTTGTGCTATAAATGTTCAAATTTTCCACATTTAATCCAGCAGAATGCATTATAAAGATTTCTTTCCTTCCATTACAGGATTCCACCATGCTAATTTCCTGTCATCAAAAGTTCCAGAGTCTTGGTAAGGATCTAAAGACATCAATTTTATGCATTTTTTGAATGGTCTCATTTTTCAATTAAAATTTTACAAAAAAGAGATGGGAACGTTTCTTCATTATGTTATGTTTTATCTAGTAATGGAGGCACAGATTTTGAGTTTCTCATGGTTTTCACACATGTCAGCACAAAGAGTCCTTGCCTACATCAGAAGATACATAATTAAATAATTATTATTATATAACATTTAAAGGATCATTGGTCTAGGTGGACATCATCTGCAGTAGATTAATGCATACATAAAGAATTGGTAATCAAATATCTGTGATTTACGTGATGATATCACATGACTTATCAACTACTCAGGGCCTTCAAGAAGTGTGTTGCGGTATATTTGTAATGGTTCAGAGTCCAGTGCAGGCATTGAACCACAGGAGTATTAGCTGGTTAAATGTTAAGCACTAATTAATGATAAATCATTGTAAATTAGATGATAAACCACAAGAAGGCCTATTGTTTTCATGCTTAAATGCTCATTGAAATATTTTGATAAAAATTATGCTGGTTTTCATTTATCTGAGTGATAATGAACCTGTCAGCCATTGTTTATTGCAGAATATATTACATAGCTTGGCTTTCAGCTTAAAAACTGTTAAACTGACATTCAAATCAAGCTGTGCTAGTTTAGTTATACTAATTCATTTTAGCTTGATTGTGACGAAAGCATCAAGCTTATTTGAACCACTCTCAAGTCTGCTTCCTAGAAAAACTAGTATTGGTGTCATCTGAGAGGGCTTGGTCGTGACCCCAGTGGGGCTCGAACCCACTACCCCTGGATTGAACAGCAGACACCTTAACCACTAGACCAAGCTATGTTAGAATTTGGTATAAGTTATGCAGTTTTATATAATAATTATAATAATAATGTCACATTTCTGTTGTTTGAAAACCGCAGTCATGTAAGATCTGCTGAGTACATTTCACAGAGTAAGCAAGTGTGATTATACATGAAAACTGCCTAGAACTTACTAGAGTTGGGTTGTATTGTACTATATCATTATATGGAAAATGTCAGGACAGATAATTAGTTTTAATTGAGTATCTGCGAAATTTCTCAACTTCCATAATGAAACTGTTGGGAATTGCATGCAAAGATGAAGTTTTAATTTGCAATTTCCAGTACAACTAGCAATTAAGACACATAATTAATATTACAAATATTTCTCTCTTTTTCAGCATTTTAATCATTCTCGGTGTTATATTCGGTGCAATATTTTTGTAAGTATAAACTTAATATCAGGTTTTTTTTTGATACAGTCAATTTTAATATGCATTGTGGTAAGTATCACCTTTTAGCCCATGGTGGGCTATTCAAGTCACTCTGCATCCGTGGTCTGTCTGTCAGTCCGTCCGTTAACAATTTCTCGTTATCACATTCTCAGAAACTACTGGGGGATTTTGACCAAACTTTGTCAGAATGATGTATTAGTACCCTAGTTGTGTCCCCCTGAAACTCAAACTGGTTCAACAATTTTGAGTGTTTGAGTGAGTTATGTTTATTTCTATAATTTACATAGATTTATATAGGGAAAAACTTTGAAAATCTTCTTATCCAAAACCACAGAGCCTAGGGCTTTGATATTTGGTATGAAGCATCACCTAGTGGTCCTCTACCAAGATGATTCAAATTATTTCCCTGTGGTCAAATGTGGCTCCACCCTGGGGCAGACATCCCAACTTTTTCTGAATGCCAAGTGGGAGTTTTTGCTTTCCAAAGTGGGAGATTGAGGTGTTCAAGTGGGAGATTTTATACCGCGGTTATTATGTTCATGATGACGAAGCTTTTAACAAATCTAATGATAATATAAACTTATTTGCCCTTATAAAATCACTAGTCTTAAAAAATTCACTTGTCTATATCTTATTATTCATGCATTTTTAATGTTTTGGAACAATAATACATGAAGCCTTCTGTGCAAAATTAAATAGTTATGGCACTTTAAGCACTATGTCTAAATTCAAAACACCACTGAGAATTAAACCTGCACTTTTATTTCTTTTGTTGGAAAGAAGACTCCCCAGGTGAATTTTACATGACAAACAGTGCAGCTGTTAGAACTGTAAAAACAAAATGTATATAGCTAAAAGAATAAAAGTTCAAGCAATAGAAAATTTACTGTTTGATTCTCATCCCTGTCAACCAGTATTTAAAACCCCTTGCTCAAATACTTTTATTGATCAAAATCCTGTTATCCAAAATTGAATGTCCAGGTATTGTTACACTTTCGTAGATTTGCCTAAATCTCCAGTTAAAAGGATGTGTTTGACAAATTGTTATGATGCAAAGACAGTTTAACAGCATTTGATAGTAAGTGATATTAAAATTTACCATGACATTTCCTCTATCAAAATGATTTTAAGAGAAACGTTTTTTTAAAACCTAGCAGGTTGACTCGGCGACCATCTACTTTCGATTTCAAAAAAGTTACAGAAAAAGGTAAAGCCAGTATAATTCTAATCTAAATTTGATTGAATTTAATTAGATATCTAATGTCTGGATTTTAATTTCAATTGTGACACATTAATCAACACCTGGCTTTGTTGAATCGTGTAATAAACAATAATCAGCACGGGTAGAATAAGGTGCGAAAATATCCGAAAGGTGTTGTTTACAGACTCATCAGTAGTGATACGTACAGTATCAGATAGGCGCAAAGAAGTGGATTATTTCATAATTTTGTTTTTTTTATTGTTGTTTATGTTGTTTTGTTGTGTTTTTTTTTAATCGGGAGATTGAGACTTCTGATCGGGGTGATCGGGTTTTACAACCAGAATCGGGAGAAACCCGATCGGATCGGGAGAGTTGGGATGTCTGCTGGGGGTCACATGGTTTATATAGACTTATATAGGGAAAAACTTTGAAAAACCCCTTGTTCAAAACCACAGGGCCTAGGGCTTTGATATTTTGTATGTGACATCATCTAGTGGTCTTCTACTAAGATTGGTCAAATTATCCCCCTAGGATCAAGTATGGCCCCGCCCTGGGGGTCATATGGTTTAGATAGACTTATATAGGGAAAAACTTTGAAAATCTTCTTGTCCAAACCACAAAGCCTAGGGCTTTGATATTTGTAATGTAGCATCATCTAGTGGTTCTCTACCAAGTTTGTTGAAATTATCCCCCTAGGGTCAAATATGGCCCTGCCCCGGGGGTCACATGGTTCATATAGACTTATATAGGGAAAAGCTTTTAAAATAGATCTTCTTGTCAATAACCTACAATATTCAAATTTGGACCACATGTATAGTTTTGAGTGGCAAGATGAACCTTGACTTGAGTTGACCTTGATTTTGACGTAGTGACCTACTTTCACATTTCTGTAGCTACAGCCTTCAAATTTTGACCACGTGCATATTTTTGTGTTCTGAATTGAAATTTGACATTGATTTTTACTTAGTACCTACTTTCACATTTCTCAAGCTGCAGCCTCCAGATTTGAAGCACATGCGTAGTTTTGTATACTGAAATGAACTTTGACCTTGAAATTGATCTTGTGAACTACTTTCAGATTTCTCAAGCTACAGCTTTCAAATTTGGACCACATGTATGGACCACATGCACAGTGTTGTCTACTGAAATGAAATTTGACCTTGATATTGACATTGAGCTAGTCTTGAAATTGGAACACTCAAAAATGGCTCAGTGGTGGGCACCAAGATCACTCTGTGATCTCTTGTTTTTATTGTTGTTGTAAATAAAAACAGAAGCTACAAGTAGGTGCATGTTGTATATTGCTTTGCTCATGTCTTTGGGTTTGCTGGTAGTCAAATTGACCACTGCCAAATCACTAATATTCGTGGGGGTTTTCGGATTACTTCCAACAAATGAAAGTCCCAGCAAACAATTGAAATACCATTCTTTTATAATTCCATTGCATTATGTATTGCTTAGTAAAGTAGCTCTGAAGTTGAAAGTCAATTAAAGAATGTTCAAAACAGTCTTGGTCTTGTCTTTGGTTTAATTTCTTAAGTTCGATTTCATTTGAACTTGGAAGAATTATTTATGACAACATAAGTTTATGTGTGGTGAGAACAGCTGCCATCCTCTTCAGATAAAGTTGAAGGAGGATAGTAATGTTTTTGGTATTTCTTTCAATGCCATTGATATAATTATGATGGTGGTTTCTATTTTGGAAATGAATACAAAAAACAGTTTTGTGATGAAAAAATATTTTGATTCAGTAGTCTAATTTCGTATATTTTTCATTTCAGACTGACAGGTGCTGGTGAAGACTTTGAATTCTTTCAGCCTGATCAATTTTTCTTGTATCTTTTGCCCCCGTAAGTAAATCTTTCTAGTTTTCCATACCCACATCATTATTTTATGTGGCTGGAAGATTTACTTTCAATACAATACATTAGTGTCTTCAACATATTTCATGAATTTTTGTATGCCCAAAGGGACGTATTATGTTATACCCCCAGTGTCCGTCTGTCCATCCGTTAGCAATTTCGTTCAAAGGAACTACACAAATGTTCACCACACCGAGATGACATGCAGAGCGCAAGTTTTGGATGTCTTGCTTCAAGGTCAAGGTAACAGAGGTCAAAGGATATATCAGTTTGTTTCGTGTCTGCTTTGTAACTCTTGAACTGCTTAAAGGATTTCAAAAAAAAATTTGCACAAATGTTCACCACAGAGCGCATGTTTGCATGACGACTCGTTTCAAGGTCAAGGTCACACTTAGGGGTCAAAGGTCATATATCACTGCTTTGTTTATATTGCTCTTCATTGCAGTGCTCATCTTTTTATTTGGCAGATCCCTTTTTTTGTTCACTTAAAATATTTTTTTTTTTAATTACTTCTCTTTTATGTTACTATAAATAGCTTATCTTGAAACTTTTTAATTATTGGCCGAAGGGAAAAACCGAAACCACTTTTCTGTGGTATAACATGGAGTGTACCTCCAATTTTTAGGTGTATTTTGACATACCTGTACCTGTTAAGGATTTTTTTGTGGACTCAACAGTCAAGTTCTTTAAATTTTGCTCCCATCTTCTGATGTAACCCTTTGGATGTGTATTGCCCCACTTGGCGGAGCTCTTGTTACCAAGAGAATTTCTGCATTTTTTATTTGTTTGCTCAATTATTTGAAAAAAAATTATCTGATGCCAACTTCCCTATTACAAAAGTTTAGCTTGTAAGCAGGTTTCTTGAGAAGCACTAGACTAAATGATTTTCAAAGTCCAAGTATGCCTTTGGCATTGTAAGATGACCTCGTAGCACAAGTTATGCACCTCTGAAATGCATTTTGTCAAAATTACAACCCTTTAAACATAAAGGTTTTGGTGAAAGTTTTGCATATAAGCTTGTTTCTCAGAAATTATAGGATCATTAGAAAGTTATATGACAATTGTCAAGTGCAATGTCATTTAAAGAACAAAGATAAAGTAAATCTCATTTCCAGCAGGAGTTCATGAATATGACAGTAAATGCATCATGTATCATCTGTTCCAGGATAATTCTAGAAGCAGCATTCAGTTTACATGATAGAACTTTTACAGACAACCTTGGCAGCATTATAATGTTCTCAGTTGTGGTAAGTTGTTCCATTCTGACAGTAATGGAATTCTGCTTAATTAAAATGTCGATACAGTTGATAAAATAAAATGAAACTTGTATCCTTGAGAACTAATTTGAGTGTGAAATAGAAGAGTTTTGTACTTGCATATTATAACCGGAACTAATTCAAGTGTTAAAATGTTTGTCCAGTTTTGTCCATAAAATGCCTGACCCTGCAAACTGAGCTTCAGTTAGTTTCTGTCTTTGCATATTTTCATGGAGTATTGACCTATAGATGGACTACAAAATTTTCAATAGTTTGCTTGCTTTTTGGAACAAACATACCAAAATCGGAATGCTTTAATACAGTTAGATAATGGAGACTAACAGTCTATCTTTTAGAGTTGAAATATTTACTGATATGTTTGAAGTGGATTATATGAGCCGTGCCATGAGAAAACCAACATAGTGGCTTTGCGACCAGCATGGATCCAGACCAGCCTGCGCATTCGCGCAGTCTGGTCAGGATCCATGCTGTTCGCTAACAGTTTCTCCAATTCCAATAGGCTTTTAAAGCAAACAGCATGGAGCCTGACCAGACTGGCTCATTTACTGATATGTTTGAAGTGGATTATATATTCTACAACTTGCATTCCTCTAGTACTACTTACGATTGTTTCATATAATCAAGATATAAAACGTATTTATAAAGAAACCATTATAAACTGCTTTGTAAAATTACTGGTTAGCTTAAAGATGTCTTAAAGATGTAGAGATTTAGTATCATTAATACAGGCATCTCTTTGAACTTATTTTCTGCTTACAGTTACAAGACTGAAAGTAGTGTCTGAGCTTTAATAGCAGAACGCTTTTGACTTTAGCATCAACACTTCCTAGTCTTAATGCCTATGTTTTTGGGAAGTTCATTAGGTCAGAGGTCAAGGTCTAGGTGACAAAGACACATTTTCTGCCTATGACTGTCAAGTAGTTTTATTGCCTTAAGTTGACCCACTTTATTTTGGTCATTCTGTCAATGTTGAAGATAGCAGAAACTTTCCTGAACTGTTGCGGCTGCTAACGTTGAATAACGTGCCCTGTTGTAAAAAGGGTTCAAGCCCTGCTTGCACCATCATGTTAGAAAGCCCTCTAGTTGCCTTTTGTGAAGTTGATAGTTTTACCCAGATGCTTACCCATGCCTGATATTATGCCCACAGGGGCACATGTGGTCTTCCTCGCTTTAAAAGCTGAAATTTGGACTAAAATGGTTTTTGATCAGTAACTGGAGAACAGTGGTGTCTCTTGCCCCACTCCCATAAAATGATTGGCAGTTAATGGTATATGACAGCTGTTTGAGGGCCTTTAGGTCAAATAGTCAAGTCACACTGACTTTTGAGTAATAAATTGTTTATGATCAGTTACTTGAGAACACTTTGTTCTTCAACAGTCAAACTTAAAATGATGATACCGTGATTGTTTGGTGAAAATATGTCAAGGTCGCAGCATAAAACCCCCCCCCCCCCCCCCCCGAAAATTTCACACCCTATCACCTTTATTATATTATGGGTGACATATTATGTGCTTTACAAACAAATTTTTCCCCTTGACTAAATGAGCTAGCTACGCAGATGCCTTAAATGTTAATGTAAAAATACTAAATAAATCTAATTAGAGTTAGTTTGAATGAAAGAGCCGGCTCTATCCCAGACTGCAGTGATATATTAATTGTATGTTCACAAGCATGACTTGATTGAAAGGTGCATGTTTTTGTTTGTTTTAGGGAACTGTGATTGCATGCTTTTCTATAGGTAAGTATGGAATAAGAACCTATTATATTTGTTAAAATGGCAAAATAAAACAAAAGAAAATGAGCTTTGCATTTGATTCATATATTCACTAACAGTGATTAATTCTAATACTGATTTGATATGTTTTATTACAGAGGTCACTTAGGAAGGTAACTTATACTACTGGATGCACATACCATTAAACATGCTTTAAAACCCTGTAAAATATCCATTAAAATAGGAAAAACCATTAATAAACCCCATTAATTCTTGTATTACGTTATTTAACAACAGGTTTCACAATATTAATGGGTTACATGTTAAAATACCATTAAAACACCCATTTTTAACCATGAATCATGCCATTAAAAATTTAGTTTGGTAGCGTAAATAGTTAATGGCTTTGAAAATATAGTGAAATTCTGTATTTTTAGCTCACCTGTCACAAAGTGACAAGGTGAGCTTTTGTGATCGCACAGTGTCCGTCGTCCGTCCGTGCATCCGTAAACTTTTTGCTTGTGACCACTCTAGAGGTCACATTTTTCATGGGATCTTTATGAAAATTGGTCAGAATGTTCATCTTGATGATATCTAGGTCAAGTTCGAAACTGGTTCACGTGCGGTCAAAAACTAGGTCAGTAGGTCTAAAAATAGAACAACCTTGTGACCACTCTAGAGGTCACATTTTTCATGGGATCTTCATGAAAGTTGGTCAGAATGTTCATCTTGATGATATCTAGGTCAAGTTCGAAACTGGGTCACATGCAGTCAAAAACTAGGTCAGTAGGTCTTAAAATAGAAAAACCTTGTGACCACTCTAGAGGTCACATTTTTCATGGGATCTTCATGAAAGTTTGTCAGAATGTTCATCTTGATGATATCTAGGTCAAGTTCGAAACTGGGTCACGTGCGGTCAAAAACTAGGTCAGTAGATCTAAAAATAGAAAAACCTTGTGACCACTCTAGAGGTCACATTTTTCATGGGATCTTCATGAAAGTTGGTCAGAATGTTCACCTTGATGATATCTAGGTCAAGTTCGAAACTGTTTTACGTGCAGTCAAAAACTAGGTCAGTAGGTCTAAAAATAGAAAAACCTTGTGACCACTCTAGAGGTCACATTTTTCATGGGATCTTTATGAAAGTTGGTCAGAATGTTTATCTTGATGATATCTAGGTCAAGTTCGAAACTGGGTCACGTGCCTTCAAAAACTAGGTCAGTAGGTCTAAAAATAGAAAAACCTTGTGACCACTCTAGAGGTCACATTTTTCATGGGATCTTCATGAAAGTTGGTCAGAATGTTCATCTTGATGATATCTAGGTCAAGTTCGAAACTGGGTCACGTGCAGTCAAAAACTAGGTCAGTAGGTCTAAAAATAGAAAAACCTTGTGACCACTCTAGAGGTCACATTTTTCATGGGATCTTCATGAAAGTTGGTCTGAATGTTCATCTTGATGATATCTAGGTCAAGTTCGAAACTGGGTTACGTGCGGTCAAAAACTAGGTCAGTAGGTCTAAAAATAGAAAAACCTTGTGACCACTCTAGAGGTCACATTTTTCATAGGATCTTTATGAAAGTTGGTCAGGATGTTCATCTTGATGATATCTAGGTCATGTTCGAAACTGGGTCACGTGCAGTCAAAAACTAGGTCAGTAGGTCTAAAAATAGAAAAACCTTGTGATCTCTCTAGAGGCCATATATTTCAAAAGATCTTCATGAAAATTGGTCAGAACGTTCACCTGGATGATATCTAGGTCAAGTTCGAAACTCGGTCACATGCCATCTAAAACTAGGTCAGTAGGTCAAATAATAGAAAAACCTTGTGACCTCTCTAAAGGCCATATTTTTCATGGGATCTGTATGAAAGTTGGTCTGAATGTTCATCTTGATGATATCTAGGTCAGGTTCGAAACTGGGTCACGTGCCATCAAAAACTAGGTCAGTAGGTCAGATAATAGAAAAACCTTGTGACCTCTCTAAAGGCCATATTTTTCATTGGATCTGTATGAAAATTGGTCTGAATGTTCATCTTGATAATATCTAGGCCAAGTTCGAAACAGGGTCATGTGCAGTCAAAAACTAGGTCAGTAGGTCTAAAAATAGAAAAACCTTGTGACCTCTCTAGAGGCCATACTTATGAATGGATCTCCATAAAAATTGGTCAGAATGTTCACCTTGATGTTATCTAGTTCAAGTTTGAAACTGGGTCACGTGCCTTAAAAAAACTAGGTCAGTAGGTCAAATAATAAAAAACCTTGTGACCTCTCTAGAGGCCATACTTTTCATGGGATCTGTATGAAAGTTGGTCTGAATTTTCATCTTTATGATTTCTAGCAAGTCAAGTTTGAAACGGAATCAACTGCAGTCAAAAACTAGGTCAGTAGGTCTAAAATTATTAAAATCTTTTGACCTCTCTAGAGGCCATATTTTTCAATGGATCTTCATGAAAATTGATCTGAATGTTCACCTTGATAATATCTAGGTCAATTTCGAAACTTGGTCATGTGCGGTCAAAAACTAGGCCAGTAGGTATAAAAATAGAAAAACCTTGTGACCTCTCTAGAGGCCATATTTTTCATGAGATCTTCATGAAAATTAGTGAGAATGTTCACCTTGATGATATCTAGGTAAAGTTCAAAACAGGGTAACGTACTTTCGAAAACTAGGTCAATAGATGAAATAATAGAAAAACCTAGAGACCATATTCTTCAATGGATCTTCATGAAAATTGGTCAGAATTTTTATCTTGATAATATCTAGGTCAAGTTCAAAACTGGGTCACCTGAGCTCAAAAACTAGGTCACTATGTCAAATAATAGAAAAAACGATGTCATACTCAAAACTGGGTCATGTGGGAAGAGGTGAGCGATTCAGGACCATCATGGTCCTCTTGTTTGAATTTAACAGGATTATTCATGGCCCTTTTATTTGATTTAATACCCATTAAATGCTCAGGCTGTGTACGATTTCATTTAAAAGTAAACTTAATGGCCCTTAACAGCAATGTAATGCCCATTAAATCCTAAATTCTGTAAAATGTGATTCGTATATATTTGAGTCGGCTAAAGGCTGAAAGCCTTTTGACGAGTCCTTGCTATCCAACGATTCTCTAAATGGACCGAATAACATGTGAAGGGATGTAGTTCCATTAGATTTCTCAAATTTCAAACAGTTCACTGCATGAATGAAGTTAAGTTGTGTCAATTCCCTTTGCTATGACCAATATACGATGTAATCTGTCATATTTATGACTTGTAATTGTGCAATTCTCGAATGTAACTCATTAAGCATGAATGTGCATTTTAAGAATTGCGCAGGCTTACAAAGCTTGGGTAACATCCAGCGAAAGACAAAAAATAGTTCCAGCAGGGCTCCAGATAAGATGCGTATTAGCGTAAATTACGTATAGAAATAATGCAAATACGCATGTCTAATAATTTCTAAGCGTATAAAAACGTATATAAAATTACAGAAACGCACACAATGCTTTTTTAAAAACAAAATCTGAATCGTCTGGATGCGTTAGGTAACATAGCCGATCAGCCTTAATTCTCCCACATTGAACGTAAACACGCATCGTATGATTTCTATAAACTTTGCGTGGGTTGAATTTTGCAGTCAGTAAACGGATAAATTATCGGAAGAAGAAGCTTTTACTGGTTTGTTAAGTTACTACTAATATTAAAAATGGTTTTAATTCTTATTTTTCGAGAAATAAACAAATCGGCGAAACATTAAATTGTATTTTCTTGTAGTTTTTGAAATCGAAAGTAGATCATCTATGTTTGGCGAAACGAAACAACTTTTTAGCTCACCTGAGCACGAAGTGCTCAAAGGTGAGCTTTAGTGATCACCCTGTGTCCGGCGTCCGTCGTCGTCCGTCGTCCGTCCGTCCGTCCGTCCGTCGTCAACAATTTGACTGTTAACACTCTAGAGGTCACATTTTTGACCCAATCTTAATGAAACTTGGTCAGAATGTTACCCTCAATAAAATCTTGGACGAGTTCGATATTGGGTCATCTGGGGTCAAAAACTAGGTCATCAGGTCAAATCAAAGGAAAAGCTTGTTAACATCTAGAGGTCACATTTTTTGGGGCCCCAAACTTAATGAAACTTGGTCAGAATGTTACCCTCAATAAAATCTTGGACGAGTTCGATATTAAGTCATCTGGGGTCAAAAACTAGGTCATCAGGTCAAATCAAAGGAAAAGCTTGTTAACACTCTAGAGGTCACAATTTTTGGCCCAATCTTAATGAAACTTGGTCAGAATGTTACCCTCAATAAAATCTTGGACGAGTTCGATATTGGGTCATCTGGGGTCAAAAACTAGGTCACCAGGTCAAATCAAAGAAAAAGCTTGTTAACACTCTAGAGGTCACATTTTTGGCCCAATCTTAATGAAACTTGGTCAGAATGTTACCCTTAATAAAATCTTGGACGAGTTCGATATTTGGTTATCTGGGATCATAAACTAGGTCACCAGGTCAAATCAAAGGAAAAGTTTGTTAACACTGTTGAAGCCGCATTTATGACTGTATCTTCATGAAACTTGGTCAGATTGTTAATATTGATGATCTAAGGTCCAGTTTGAATCTGGGTCATGTAGATAAAAAACTAGGTCACCAAGCCAAATCAAATGAAAAGCTAGTTTACACTAGAGCCACATTTATGACCATACCTTATGAAACTTGGTCAAATCTTGATGATCTATAGCTCAAGTTAAAATCTGGTTAGGGGGGGTCAAAAACTAGGTCACTAGGTCAAAATCAAAGGAAAACTTGTTAACACTCTAGAGGCCACATTTATGACTATATCTTCATGAAACTTAGTCAAATGTTAAATTTGATGATCTTTAGGGCAATTTGAATCTGGGTCAATGTCGTCAAAAACTAGGTCACCGGTCAAATAAAAGGGAAAAGCTAATTAACACTGTAGAGGCCACGTTTATGACCAATCTTAATGAAACTTGGTCAGAATGTTAATCTTGATAATCTTTAGGTCAAGTTTAAATCTGGTCAATGGAGTCAAAAACTAGGTCACTAGGTCATATCAAAGGAAAAGCTTTTAACACTCTAGAGCCACATTTTTGACTATATTTTCATGAAACTTAGTCAGAATGTTAACTTGATGTCTTTAGGTCAAGTTCGAATCTGGGTCATGTCGGGTCAAAAACTAGGTCACGGGTCAAAAAAAAGGGAAATAGTTAGTTAACACTTAGAGGCCACATTTATGACCATATCTTAATGAAACTTGGTCAGAATGTTAATCTTGAGATCTATGGGTCAAGTTTAAATCTGGGTCAGGTGTGTTAAAAAACTAGGTCACTAGGTCAAATCAAAGGAAAAGCTTGTTAAGACTCAGAGGCCAGATTTATGACTGTATCTTCATGAAACTTAATCAGAATGTTAATCTTGATGATCTTTAGGTCAAGTTCGAATCTGGGTCATGTGGGGGCAAAAACTAGGTTACCGGGTCAAATCAAAGGAAAAGCTAGTTAACACTTTAGAGGCTACATTTATAAACCATATCTTAATGAAACTTGGTCAGAATGTTGATCTTGATGATCTTTAGGTCAATAGGTCAGGTGAGCGATACAGGGCCTTCATGGCCCTCTTGTTTTATGAAAAGATTTAAATAAGAGGTAATTTAACCGTAAACTTCAATGTCAGATACTGCCAATTGCTGCTAAATGTTTTCGTATCATCACAAATTGTAAAATATATTGTTCAAACTGGAGAAAAGTGTAATCGTATCCGGATATAATATTTTGGGTAAATATCGAGCTGTGTTATGAAATTTTAAGAAAAAAACTAAAAACAAACTGAAACTGGTAGACTATACTGTCAGTACATCAATCATTAGCCGGCTCAGGCCATTCAGGCCTTTGATTTGTTTTTGGTTTTTGGCTTGCTCTCCTATTGAATGCTTATAATTCCAGTCTCATATTGTTCTAAAATGGACTTTAATCACAATAAATACATACTACGCACACATCGTCTATAATATATCATGATGTTATATTTAGTTGCATTGAAGTTATTTCCCCTTGATGCAGTTAGGCCATTTTTTTTTAATGTTTGGCAAATTGTGTTCCTACAAAAATTGGATTTATTTCAATGAAAGTCGAATGGAAACGTATTAATTTATTTGATAACTTCAATCTACAATATTTTGGTAAGGGCAAATACATATTGATGCATGCCACTTTTTCTGTTCTTTGTTTTTCTTGTCCAAATAATCAGCATTTGTATAAGAAAACGGGTGGGGTAAGGAATTTACATTATAAAATGTGTTCAGACTAGTTTAGATTTTCAAATTCTTGAGTAGAAACTAAGGTTTATAGAGAATTGAACAATACACATAATTGTGGAGATTTACAGTCTGATTTAAATTCATTTGGGGCATGGGCAGATCAATCGCTTCTTTGTTTCAATGAATCAAAGAGTGTGGTACACTTAATTGGAGGTGGGAGAAGCTACTTGTGATGCAATCCCTCAAACATTTGCTCTTAGCTGTACAGTGCATGTGAGCACAAAATATTGAAGTAGAGCTAAATTGTGATTACCCGTTGTGCGCTGACATTGTCATCAACAGTTGTTTTTTTAATACACTTGATGCTTAATGTCTGTACCAATAAAAAATTGGTCAGAATGTTTGTCAATATTATAATGTTGAATAGTTAAAACTACCCACACGGTCACTTAATCTATTAAACCGGTACCTGTAAACCCTTCTCAGTACAACTCAATACAATACAATATCCATTTATTTCTCATTTCATATGAACGTATGACAGAATAAGGATACAATATAACAAATGTTTGTATGAGGGTGTTACATCACATGTGTTTACATTACAAAATAATAAGAGAAAAAAGAAGAAACAAATATTCTTCAGGCATTTTACAAAACAGTACATATGTATAGATACTATTACATGTGTAGTAATATGTAGTTTAAATCAATACGGCAAATATTAATATGAAGTTGATTATCTTAAGATGTCTAATTCTGAAGGCAAATTTTCATGGCCCTTAATTTGATATACAATTTAAATATTATAAACCCATTAAAATTGAATCTGACATATTTAATGACCATTAATTAATTTGTTATTAATTAACGGCCATTAACAGAGTATTAAAAAAATTAATGGCCCCATTAGTTCTTACTAAGTAATGGGGAATTAACCGGTAATTTTTTAATGGCACATTAATTTCATGCCAATTAAAATTTTTCATGGAGTTTTAAGGAGCCTGTTAACTTATCTTAATGGTTTGTTTTAAGCAGCTTTTCATGGCGATCAAAGTCATTTTTAGCTCACCTGTCACAAAGTGACAAGGTGAGCTTTTGCGATCGCGCGGCGTCCGTCGTCCGTCCGTGCGTGCGTGCGTGCGTGCGTCAGTCCGTAAACTTTTGCTTGTGACCACTCTAGAGGTCACATTTTTCATGGGATCTTTATGAAAGTTGGTCAGAATGTTCAACTTGATGATATCTAGGCCAAGTTCGAAACTGGGTCACGTGCCGTTAAAAACTAGGTCAGTAGGTCTAAAAATAGAAAAACCTTGTGACCTCTCTAGAGGCCATATATTTCACAAGATCTTCATGAAAATTGGTCAGAACATTCACCTTGATGATATCTAGGTCAAGTTCGAAACTGGGTCACGTGCCATTAAAAATTAGGTCAGTAGGTCAAATAATAGAAAAACCTTGTGACCTCTCTAAAGGACATATTTTTCATGGGATCTGTATGAAAGTTGGTCTGAATGTTCATCTTGATGATATATAGGTCAAATTCGAAACTGGGTCACATGCGGTCAAAAACTAGGTCAGTAGATCTAAAAATAGAAAAACCTTGTGACCTCTCTAGAGGCCATATATTTCATGAGATCTTCATGAAAATTGGTCAGAATGTTCACCTTGATGATATCTAGGTCAAGTTCGAATGTGGGTCACGTGCCTTCAAAAACTAGGTCAGTAGGTCAAATAATAGAAAAACCTTGTGACCTCTCTAGAGGCCATATTTTCCATGGGATCTGTATGAAAGTTGGTCTGAATGTTCATCTTGATGATATCTAGGTCAAGTTCGAAAGTGGGTCACGTGCCGTCAAAAACTAGGTCAGTAGGTCAAATAATAGAAAAACCTTGTGACCTCTCTAAAGGCCATATTTTTCATGGGATCTGTATGAAAGTTGGTCTGAATGTTCATCTTGATGATATCTAGGTCAAGTTCGAAACTGGGTCACGTGCGGTCAAAAACTAGGTCAGTAGGTCTAAAAATAGAAAAACCTTGTGACCTCTCTAGAGGCCATATATATCATGAGATCTTCATGAAAATTGGTCAGAATGTTCACCTTGATGATATCTAGGTCAAGTTTGAAAGTGGGTCACGTGCCATCAAAAACTAGGTCAGTAGGTCAAATAATAGAAAAACCTTGTGACCTCTCTAAAGGCCATATTTTTCATGGGATCTGTATGAAAGTTGGTCTGAATGTTCATCTTGATGATATCTAGGTCAAGTTCGAAAGTGGGTCACGTGCCTTCAAAAACTAGGTCAGTAGGTCAAATAATAGAAAAACCTTGTGACCTCTCTAAAGGCCATATTTTTCATGGGATCTGTATGAAAGTTGGTTTGAATGTTCATCTTGATGATATCTAGGTCAAGTTCGAAACTGGGTCACGTGCGGTCAAAAACTAGGTCAGTAGGTCTAAAAATAGAAAAACCTTGTGACCTCTCTAGAGGCCATATATATCATGAGATCTTCATGAAAATTGGTCAGAATGTTCACCTTGATGATATCTAGGTAAAGTATGAAAGTGGGTCACGTGCCGTCAAAAACTAGGTCAGTAGGTCAAATAATAGAAAAACCTTGTGACCTCTCTTAAGGCCATATTTTTCATGGGATCTGTATGAAAGTTGGTCTGAATGTTCATCTTGATGACATCTAGGTCAAGTTCGAAAGTGGGTCACGTACCATCAAAAACTAGGTCAGTAGGTCAAATAATAGAAAAACCTTGTGACCTCTCTAAAGGCCATATTTTTCATGGGATCTGTATGAAAGTTGGTCTGAATGTTCATCTTGATGACATCTAGGTCAAGTTCGAAAGTGGGTCACGTACCGTCAAAAACTAGGTCAGTAGGTCAAATAATAGAAAAACCTTGTGACCTCTCTAAAGGCCATATTTTTCATGGGATCTATATGAAAGTTGGTCTGAATGTTCATCTTGATGATATCTAGGTCAAGTTCGAAACAGGGTCATGTGCGGTCAAAAACTAGGTCAGTAGGTCTAAAAATAGAAAAACCTTGTGACCTCTCTAGAGGCCATACTTGTGAATGGATCTCCATAAAAATTGGTCAGAATGTTCATCTTGATGATATCTATGTCAAGTTCGAAAGTGGGTCACGTGCCATCAAAAAGTAGGTCAGTAGGTCAAATAATGAAAAAACGTTGTGACCTCTCTAGAGGCCATATTTTTCATGGGAACTGTATGAAAGTTGGTCTGAATGTTTATCTTGATGATATATAGGTCAAGTTTGAAACTGGGTCAACTGCGATCAAAAACTAGGTCAGTAGGTCTTGAAATAGAAAAACCTTGTGACCTCTCTAGAGGCCATACCCTTGAATGGATCTTCATGAAAATTGGTCAGAATGTTCACCTTGATGATATCTAGGTCAAGTTTGAAACTGGGTCACGTGCCATAAAAAACTAGGTCAGTAGGTCAAATAAAAAAAAACCTTGTGACCTCTCTAGAGGCCATACCTTTCATGGGATCTGTATGAAAGTTGGTCTAAATGTTCATCTTGATGATATCTAGGTCAGGTTTGAAACTGGGTCAACTGCGGTCAAAGTAGGTCAGTAGGTCTAAAATTAGAAAAATCCTTTGACCTCTCTAGAGGCCATATTTTTCAATGGATCTTCATGAAAATTGATCTGAATGTTCACCTTGATGATATCTAGGTCAGTTTCGAAACTGGGTCACGTGCGGTCAAAAACTAGGCCAGTAGGTATAAAAATAGAAAAACCTTGTGACCTCTCTAGAGGCCATATTTTTCATGAGATCTTCATGAAAATTAGTGATAATGTTCACCTTGGTGATATCTAGGTAAAGTTCAAAACAGGGTCACGTACCTTTGAAAACTAGGTCAATAGGTCAAATAAGAGAAAAACCTTGTGACCTCTCTAGAGACCATATTTTTCAATGGATCTTCATGAAAATTGGTCAGAATTTTTATCTTGATAATATCTAGGTTAGGTTCAAAACTGGGTCACATGAGCTCAAAAACTAGGTCACTCTGTCAAATAATAGAAAAAACGACGTCATACTCAAAACTGGATCATGTGGGAAGAGGTGAGCGATTCAGGACCATCATGGTCCTCTTGTTAATGTATGGCATTAAAACTGGTCATGAAAATCCCATTAAATAATAAGAAGTAATGGGTGAATTTTAATGGTGAACTGTTAAAACTCTGTTAAAAACCTTTGAAAAAATTAAGGCCAATTTCATGACCCGTTTAATGGCATGTGCATCCAGTAGTGTTAAGCTGTCCTACTTGCCTCGATGTCCGCTTCCATTTCTATATTTTGATGCACTTTTGCTTTATCTCTGTTACAACATGATCAGTTTGCTTCAAGTTTAAAGTAGTTCTTCCACATCAGCACCCACATCAGGTTACACATGGTTCATAAGTCTAGCAGCAATATTTTATGAATTATGACCCCTTAATATTTCGAATTTCAGGTTTTAGTTTTGATCCACTTCCACTCTATAATTTCTGTCATTACTAAATGGATTTGATTTAAAAGTTAAAGCATTGTCGTATATCATCATCAGCAAGGTCCATAACTTTTGCACAGGTAATTGATGACTATTGCCCCATTTTATTATCCACCTTTGGCAGGAGATAAAATTTTATATTCAAATTATTATTTACATTAAATCTAATAAAACTTCTTAAGAAATATTTTTGTATTATTATTGATCAGTTTAATAGAATATTACTGAAACTCAATTTTAGTTGCCTTTGATTTATAATAGAAATGGACAGAAATAATTTTAGAATCCAATAGTTTATTATTATGTTACATTGATCGTTTATCAGTTCTTATAGTATTAATAATGATGATTGTACATTCACATATTATGACACCAGTACTGGTTTTTCAAGAAAGTGTACTCCAGAGTGATTAAAATAAGTTTCAATCTTTCATTACAAATAAATCAAGTTAAAAAATACCAGTATACTTATCAGAAGCAGATGGTCATTGCTTCAATACAGGGGTCCGATTGGACTTATTCCGTTATTAAAGGGGTGGGGGGAGGGGTTTAGAGACTAGCTAAATTCTAGTCTTGGTTTACATTCAGTCCAGACTGTATCTCTTTAACTTGTAAAATATCAAGTTGTTTAACAATATGTTATGCATATGTTTCAGGACTGAGTCTAGTTGGTTTGGCTAAAGCAGGTGCTATGGAGGATCCGCAGGCAACACCGGTGCAAATACTGGTGTTCAGTGCACTGATTGTAGCTGTTGACCCAGTTGCTGTAAGTTGGGTTGTCAGTTTGTTAAAAAAGGGAAATATGTTTTCAGCTTCTGCTGTGTGTTTACTAATGAAACCATTATCTGCACAGTGACTTAGTTGAGTTATTTTTCTCAGAACTGTTGTAACTACAGAAGGTTTACAACAAATAATCCAGGTCAAGTTTGATAACAGCATGTATTGGACTAGTACCTCCAAAGTAATAGCCCCTGAATTAGTCTGAATTATGAAATTTTACAGTTTGCACTCAATAATATGGATTATTTTCTCTGATCTTAACTAAACATATGGAAGATGTGTAACTATAAATCCTGGTCAAGTTTAATAGCCAATCACTCTTGACCAGTTTCACTGTTGGCTCTAGTATTGCTCAAAAAATGCAAAACAATTTGACAAAGTCTGCTTAATGACTAGCCTCTTTACAGTGACGGCCCTGGACCGTTTTGCATTATTGCAGAAATTGATAGTTTCAGCTCAGTAGTTTGAGTAGTTTTAGCTGGAACTTAACAACATTTTTAGCTCGAAGAAAAAGTAGAGCTATTGCACTTGTCCCATCGTGATAAAGTCAGATATGTCTGTTACTATCAAAGCTTTTGACTTCAAACTTAAAATGGTTATTTACTATCAAAGTCTACACCAGGAGAAATAATCCTCATAACTCTGACTTGAATTTTAACAGAGTTATGCCCCTTTTTAACTTAGATTTTTTTTTTATTAAAGTTTTATATAACATCCAGTATCTCTGTTACTTTCAAAGCTATTGACTTGAAACTTAGAATAGTTATTTACTATCTAAGGCTACACCAGAAGAAACAATTCCCATAACTCTGGTTTGAATTTTGACAGCTTTATGCCCCTTTTACTGGCAAAGCTCTAATTCAGAGTCAAACACTGAGAAAAGTCGAGCGAGCTGCCTTAGCTGCTCTTGTATCTAGGTTAAGACATGTGAGAGGTTATTGAACATTTGCAGAATCCTGCACATACGATGTTACATTTTTTTATTGTATTTTTGCACAAACAAAATAGCAATGTTCATTTTTTTTTTAAATCGACAACAAAATCTTAAAACAGGACAATCAGACACAGCTTAACTTATTTTATTGATGGTAAAGGTAAAAATTGAAAATCAACACAACTATGTGATTTTGTTATTAGAGGATTTTATGATATTTAGGATAAAAACAAGGTTTTTAACATTTAGCCTGCAGGCTGATCATGGTCTGCACTGTTCGCTATTCAGTCAGTAAAGTTTCAGTATCACCCCTTCAAAAAATAAATGGTATTGCCTAAATTGAATGATAGACCAGTCCATTTTAGAAATTAAGCAGGCTTAGGGTTAATATTCAGTAATAAACATTCAGCAGTAGCGTGTGTTCAGGAGAATCTTCTTGTTTGTACATGTTCTTATTCCAGATTTTGCATGTTCAATATCAGCAGAAAACATAACGTTTTATGCATGAATAATTAGAATCAGGAAAAAAACATCACCAAACTTTGTTAGAATGGTAAAACTAATGATGTCTGCACAATAACTTTGCAACTAATGACTGGAATGGGACAAAACTTGACATAAGATACGTGGCAGTAACAGGAAGTGTGAAATCAGTAATTCTGTTTCACATGATTATTGATTAACTCTTAGCCTGCTAAATTTCTAAAATGGACCGGTCTATTATTCAATTTGGGAAATACCCTGTATTATTCAAAGGGGTGTTCACTGAAAATTAACTGACTGAATAGCGAATAGTGCAGACTATGATCAGACTGCACGGATGTGCAGGCTGATCATGATCTACAAGGGTCGCAAAGGCAGAATCAGTCGTGTCCTGCATGATAAAGGTTAGGTTCTGTTGTCATTAACATGATCTTATCTACACTGGTAGCAAAGGCAGAATCACTTGCCGCTAGCAGGCAGGCTAAAGGTTAAGCTCCCATTGTGTACTTAATTTTCTATCTTAATTCTGATTTTGGGAAAATGTTTTACAAAATGTTAACAAATTAAAATATTAGGACCAGTATAAGTAAAGTTTGTTATTCCACTGTCATTTGTTCATTGTTGTATATTGAAGAGACTGAGTGAGAGTTATATAATTCATTTAAAAAGGAATAGAATATAGGCTCATTTCCAACTAAAGACATCAGCACAGGTCTGTTATAACCCGTATCCTGCTATATTTATATAATGAACTTGTCCAGCTTTCAATTTGGACAGTACCATTCACTTTTAAAAAGGGGGTTTACCAAAAAGATACTGACTGAATAGCAAACAGTGCAGATCATGACCAGACTGCACAGATGTGCAGGCTGATCATGCTCTTCACCAGTTGCAAAGGCAGAATCAATCATGTCCAGCATGATAAGGGTTAGGTTCTTTAGTCATTATTATATAAATAAAATAATTACAAGTATACATTTGTATGGGAGGCTCATGTCAACTTTTTCCCCATCCACTCCCTGTTACATCAGCAGAAAGAAGGCCATGTATTGAAATCTCATAATTTAGCACTACTATTGTTTTCCATTGCAATTTGTCTGTAGATGGTGTGTCTTAAGACATTTGAGCCGTGCCATGAGAAAACCAACATAGTGGGTTTGCGACCAGCATGGATCCAGACCAGCCTGCGCATCCGCGCAGTCTGGTCAGGATCCATGCTGTTCGCTTTCAAAGCCTATTGCAATTAGAGAAACCGTTAGCGAATAGCATGGATCCTGACCAGACTGCGCGGATGCGCAGGCTGGTCTGGATCCATGCTGGTCGCAAAGCCACTCTGTTGGTTTTCCCATGGCACGGCTCATTTATTCTCAGCCTTTGCTTCATGTAGGAAAGTGTCAGCCACCTACAGAGAACTTATACACTGAACTATCAGTGAGTCTGAACTGAAGCCATTACTCATGATTTAGGGATTGGCAAAGGTTTTCATATATATACTGAATTTTGGTCTGAATTTCTAGGTAAAAGTGTAGCATGCTGTATAGACATGTAAAATGACTTGACATGGGTGAAAGATCATATGTTATTGCTTGGATATTTAATCAATAAAAGGTGCCGAAACCAGTCTGAGAATGAAATTGGGATAATGTGATTCATGAATAGAGGAATGAAGTTGAAGAATGCCAATACTTTCAATTTCTTTCCCAGTCCAAAGAAAAAATTCCCAGTTGACATGAATTTTCGATTATTTGTGTAAAAAGTTTTTTCTGTAGTGAAATCACACAAATGGTTGGAAAAAACAACCTGTTACTATTTTTAGAAACATAACTGTCTGCACCTCAGCAAAAAATTAAATATATGATTCTGCCAGAATGCTGTATGTTTTGTAAGTAAAAAACCTTTCAAATAACATTTATTGAATAAAGTACCCAAAACGTGTTGACAGATAGTTCTTAAAACCATTTAAATCAAATGTCACAAACTATATTTTTGCGACCCATTTTTTTTCAACCACTGTACTTTTTGCACAGTTCTGTTGTAATTGTAACTTGTAAACTTACTAAGTGTAAAGAATAGTTTAAACATGTGAAATGAGGAGTAATTCAATTTCTACAACAAAGTCTTTCAAGAGTCAGCAAACTTAGAAGAAAAATCCTGAAAATATAAATTCTCTAACGTTCACAAAGGGGATACTATAAATTTGTAACTTTCATTTAAATCTCTACCAGGAAATCTCAAAGATAAAGTTTGCAACAAATATATCTAAATGCTTAAAACATACAATTTACTTGATTTGTTGATCTTTTTTTTTTCCAATTTTGACCCTTTACTGCATAAAAAAATTGCAATTTGACCAGGGGCCTTTTCCCCCAAAACCCTGTTAGCATTAGCAAATTAGCTAGAATTTGTAACTACTGTACAAATAGAACAAGGCCATTCCTTGGCCATGGTCAGCCAGTTTTGTAAAATTTCAACTTTTACTGTATGTATAATATATTTCAGGTATTGGCTATATTTCAAGAAGTTGGTGTGAACAATATGTTGTATTTCATTGTGTTTGGGGAGTCACTACTGAATGATGGTGTTACTGTAGTGATATATAATGTTATGCAGATCTACAGTAGAATGGACACAATAGAGGCTGATCAGGTAAGTCTTGTCTGAAAACTAAAGCATGTTAACTTTACATGACACTACAGTGTTTTTGGCACAGTCTAGTTACTGAATAATGCACACTAGAGCACAACATGCTCAAGGTTGGCTATTGTGATCACTCACCACCCATTGTCTGTCAGCATTTTCTTCAAACATCTCTGAAACCATTAATAGCTGGGAGTTGATGAAATTTGGGTGATCAGTTTCCACAGTTTTTCAAACGGTTACAATTGGTTTGGAGCTAGGAGCTGCCAGTGTAAAAAGCCTTCAAACAACATTTTCTCAAGCGCTATCCTGATTTTAAAATATTATCACAGAGATGTTTCTTGGGTAACCCTCTGCTAGGATTGTTTTTTTTTTCTGATTTGTGAAAATCATGGCTTATAGAGCTTGAAATAGAAAAATCTTCTACACAGAAACTTTTGGCCCAGATTTCAAAATAACTTCACTCAGATCGTCATTTGGAGACTTTCTGCTAACAGTTTTCTGATTATTCTTATTCTCAAAATCATTGCCACAAGTAAGCGTCATTTCTATACCCTACATGTATATAGTAGAAAATTAAAAAATTCTTTGTGTCGGAAACTGCTGGCCAGATTTTATAATAGTTTCACACAAATATGACCCTTTACCATGAGTGCTTGAATTATTCAGATTCATCAAGAAACTTTGGCAGTAGGTCTAAAAATAGTAAAATCTTCAAACAACATCTGCTAAACTGTTGGTCTCATTTTAAGATAATTACCAGAATAGTTCCTTGAGTGATTGTTTGCCAGAATTATACAAATTACAGATGTATACTGATTTGTCAAAAAATATGGCCCCAGTTGGCAATGGTAAATTTTCCTTAGATGTATACGGTATATATTTGTGTATTGGGAACTTTAAATATATTCTTGTCAGAAAATTCAGTCACAATTTCAAAACAGTTTCATTGGAATGGTTTTCGGGTGACTCTCATACAGCTATAGGTAAACATTGAACTTAAAAAAGTCTTGTCAGGAACTGTTGGCCTGATTTTGAAATAATTCCAGCCAAATGTTCTTTGAATGGCCCTCTATGAAGAGTGTTCTATTCTAGCTCTCCAAACTACATTTCTTCTGTTGATCTGGCTTTGAAACAATTTTACTGAACTTTTCTTTGGATAACTTACTGGGAAAAATGTTACAGCCATCTTGTTTTGTCAAAAACATGGCTACCAGAGGCGGGTTTAGCTGTCCCTTTGTGATTGTATGGAAAACTTTGAAAATCTTCTTTTCTTAATCTGCAAACAAGTTTTCCAAAGAATCTGACAGAAATATTTCTTGCTAATTTTTTTCTTGAGCTTTTAAACTTTGGTTTGGTGAGCAATGTAGGGCTGTAATTGCCCTCTTGTATTTTGAAACCAGAACACTTTGAAAATCTTCTCTTAATCTGCAAGTCAGTTTTCAAAGTGATTTGGCAGAAATATTTCTTGCTACCGATATGTGCTCTTGAGCTGTTTGGTGAGGGATATAGGGCTGTGACATTGCCCTCTTGTGTTTCGAGAGCAGATAAGAGTTATTTAATAGAGAGCTTAATTTTTCAAGATAGTTCCCTGCCTGTACACCTATACTTGTATACCTGTACCCTTGTATACCTGTACACCTATACTTGTATATCTGTACAGTGTACACCTACTTTAACACCTATACATGTACACCTATACTTGTGTAACAGTCTCAGGAAAAATGTGCAGCCTCTACCGGGATTCAAACCTCGGACCTTCGCCTTACTGTGCCAACGCTTTACCAGTTGAGTTACTGAGGCCATCAGATACGAGAAACGCTACACACCTTCCCTCTTATTGCGAGGCATTGGCACTCCTGGCCATATCTGCCGCAGACTGTTAACCGAATTCAGATGCACACCCCAGCCAAACTGCTTCGCCCTGCATGGGCTCCAAGGGTGAGCATCCCGGACGAGCCCCCAAATGTAACAGTCTCAGGAAAAATGTGCAGCCTCGACCGGGATTCGAACCTCAGACCTTCGGCTTACCATGCCAACACTCTACCAATTGAGCTACCGAGGCCACCCGATACGAGAACCGCTACACTTGTATACCTGTACACATACTTGTATATGTGTACTCCAATACTTGTTTACCTGTATGTAGAAAAAACTACTTATAGTAATAAGCATCTACTGAAAATTGTTTGAAAACCTTGAGTTACTCAGAACTACAAGTTCAAAATTTCATATTTAGGTTTTTTAGCTTTTATGCCTTTAAAGCTACTCACCCAAAATTCTTTTAACATGATAAGAAATTTTAAATGCTGCAGAATAGAAATTTTATAAAAATGAGATTAAGTGAGCTGAAGTGTGACACCACTGATGCTTTGAATAACAAAATTTGCCTTACATGTAGCAATACCCTTACAAATACCAGTTGATGATCTCAGTTTGAAATGCCATGCTTTATTTCTTGCATCAATTAATCATATATTCATTAAGCATACAAAATGTCATATTGATCATGTGGTAAAATGTCTAAAGCATAATTTATTGGGAAAAAGACATTAAAAAGTGGACCTTAGAATAAAATTGTAATTTTATAAGCATTCGTATTTGCTAGAAATTGTTATTTTGAATCAAGAAAATTTCATTTACTCTTATTCTGAGAAAGGTTTTGCCTCTGAAGTTGAGACCATCAGGTAGTCAGTATAATAGGGTTATTATAATAGTAGCTCGATCTGGGATGCTGTATTTGGCTGGAGTGGAATTTTGCCAGATCTGATCTCATGAGGCATGGAAGGGCCGAGTGTGATCTGACTTTGCAAAATCCACATGAGCTGAATACAAAGTCCCAGATCTAGCTACTGTTATAATGACCCTTTTATTATATACCTCCACCTTTTTGTTTTGTGTTTTGTTATTGAATGAAGTCTTAAATGTTTACAGGTGTTAAAATGAAACTTAGTGAAGTTTATATGTGTACTATATATAGAATTGCATCATGTCATGAATATTAATGAAAGTAGTCCGGTAACATACAATACAAAAGGTACGATACAGATTTTTTTTCTGCCTGTTCATACTTACTTGTGAAATACAAGCCGATTTTTTTTTTTTACAGAATTTATATAGGTATATAATAAAATCTTTTCTATAATGTTTTTGTGAATTTTTTTCTCTTTTTCTATCATTACAGATTGTTCTTGGAATTGTAAAGTTCTTTGTGGTTGTGTTTGGTGGAATATTTATCGGTGTTGCAATAGGACTCATATCATCTTTCCTTACCAAGTTCACAAACTCTGTCAAAGTTGTGGAACCAATTATCATATTTGGCTTTGCTTATCAGTCATACATTTTGGCTGAAATGTTTCATTTCTCAGGGATCATAAGGTGAGTATTTACCTTGTTGTAATTTATTCAGTTACCTCAAGTTAATAAGTGTTGATTGCATTAATTTATTTTAGTGGATAACATTTCGTAACAGTATGCCTATGTTTAATCATATACATCAGCATTGTAATGGCATGATGGTATTTGTCACTCTGTATGGGAAAAATGGATAAAATTTCATTTAATCCATTGAAAAGACAGTACTGAAATAAAAATATGATCAAAATGTCTTTTACTTGTTATGGTTCCACTGTTGACTGTGCTGCGTGTGTAATAATGGTGTCATGTTTTCACTTGGCAAAGAAAAAATTAGTTTTTCACTGAAACAAGAATATGCAGTCGAACTTCGATGGCTCGAACTTGAGGGTCCCTTGGAAATTAGTTCGAGTTTTCCGTTGTTCGAGCCATCCAAATGGCGGCCATTTTGAATTTTGGAATTTGAGGGCATGATGTGTTAAAAACCTTACTCGTAATATATTGTCATATTGTACCTAAATGTGTGTACGATACGATGATAAATAAAAAACGAACGCTGAAATATGCTTTATTATCTATCTTCAAACATGACTTAGATATGAAAAAAAAACACAGATAAAACACTTGTATAATTATAAGAAGTGGTGAAGACAGCACCAAATAGAATGTCATAAATAGCAAACATTTATGAATCATAGTCCATTACAAATATTATTAAACATTATATAATATTGCTTTCCAGTAGCCGACTTAGCTATCCCCCCCGTTTCCGGGTCCTTTACTAAGTTGTTCAGCCATGCTAAAGCAGTATGAAAGTTGACAGCGGATCTCCCGTTTTTATGCAGAAAAATAAAGACAGACATTGCTCAATTGTTTTAAATAATTTTATTCGTATTAATCAAAGCCCATTAAAGCATTGCAGTGAAAGAAGTCGCCTTAGTTTGTTTGTCGTATACCGACGCTAATTATGTAAGCGTGTGATAATTATGCAGGTGCCGGTTAAAAGTGAAGCTTGGCGAATGTCAGGCAGAGGTGTGAAAAACTTTGTAAATACAAGCCATTCCGGCGACAAATTGTCTGTTCGACTGAATATGTGTAATTATCACTGTAATTAAGCCGAGGGAACCACCAAATGAGTTCGAGAGTTCGAAATTTCGAAGTTCGAGCGATCCGAGGTAGAACTACAAAGAATAAAGAAGGAATAAATTCGGGACCGGGCGAGAGTTCGAGCGATCCTGGGTGTTCGAAAGATCCGAGTTCGAGCCATTGAAGTTCAACTGTATCTGCTATTTAGTTATACCTGTTTGTATGGAGTCACTTAAATTAGGAAAAAGATTTTGTTGAATAATAATGTGTTTTGTTTTCAGCATAATAGGGTGTGGATTGACACAAATGCAATATGCCTTCAACAATATCACAAATAAATCAAGATTGGCTTGCAAGTTCTTTGCTAAAGTCATAAGGTAAGCTTACAAAACAATTATAATTGCTTTATTTGTGCTTGTTTAAAATTTCCAGTATATTCAGCTAAGTTTGTTTCCAATATTGCTTCATTTTGTTTTTCATTTAGTAGGTGTCTGAGACACTTAACACTTTTTTTCTTTTATGCGGATGATTTGCAAATATCATGTGACATATGTGCCACTCTACGAAGAAGTTTTGCTCATGCTATTCTGGTGGTAGATGATTTGGTTTCCAATCAGTAACTAGAGAATGCATTGGCTTACAGTGGTGAAATTTCTTAGCATGATTGTAAATGGTTCGTAGATGACCCTTACTATTTGAAGTTCAGTAGATTAAAGGTCAATGTCACACGGACCATGAAAGTGAAAACAATTTGTGGACAGTACCTGCAGAAGGCTTTGGTCTTTGTAGGATGATGCCTGTGGTCAGAGGTTAATCCCATATTGTTACCAAGGTCAGGAGGTCAAAGTTCAAGGTCACAGTGATCATTAGATTAGATATTTCTTGACATTAACAGCAGCTGCTGAAGAATTGCTGTTTAACCATTAAACTTTTTAGAATGGCTGTCTACGGTCATGAATGTTCCTGTTGCAGTGCATATTTCTGAATACAATTCTAATAGCCTAGAATTATTGATCAATTAAAGTCACATTTTAAAACAAGAGTACCTTTTCAAACAGTCTAATAAATCTTTTGACAATATGATTTTGTGTTTTCATTTTGTTTTCTCTTACAGCAATACCTGTGAAATTATCATATTCCTGTTTTTGGGACTGAAAACTGTAAATCCTAATCATGTTTGGAATACAGGCTTTGTATTGTGGACAACTTTACTTTGTGTAGTTTATAGATTCATCAGTGAGTACATATTTGTTTTGGCTTCTTTTACTTTCTTTATCAAGAAGAGATAGAATGCAGATATACTGTAAAATAATCATTATTCATGGGGTCAAATTTTCATAGATTTTGTGTCATTCCCTAGCATAAAGTCCTACAACATTAAACCCCAGGAACAAATAATAACTAATCCAACTAAATATCATTTTAAGCCAAAGCCACAAAATTTTGTGCTGATTAATGTAAAAGGCTTAATATCTAGTTTCTAGTAAACAACAAAAATAGCTTGTGTGCTGTAGATTTGGTAATGAACATGACGGTTTTATTTCTGCTAATACATTGTATAGGTGAACAGTCTCGAAAGCATGAACTGAAACACGTGTAGACATTCAGAAGCATTGCCTCTTTATCTTACTTCTCTGAGAGCAGAAATTTTCGTGAGGGTTTAATTTCGTTATATTCACAAGGCCCAACATATCGCGAAAAGTAATCCTTGCGTAAATATTCACCATTCACCATTATTCAAATTCAAGTAGGATACCATTTTTTTTACAATTTCACGAATATTAAACCTCGCGAACATACTCAGAATTTTTAATTCGTGAAAACTTTGACCCAGCAGAAATATGTGCTTTTACATTACATATCAGATTTTCTGGACGTTGGAATTATGTCTGTTGTCTATCTGGTTAGCAAAATCAAAGTGATATGAAAATATCATCTATATAGCAGAGATTTACATCAAGCAATTACAATATTTAATATGAGAAAAAAAATCAGGCAGTGAATTATTCATTGATGACATACTTGCCATGTACAGACACAAAACATATTGGACCAGATTTTCCATATTAAGAAATAAGTATTAAGCATATACATAATTATATTTTTTCCTGTTTCAGTAACTTTTGTAATGTCATTCCTCATCAACAAATGTGATAGGTACAGAATACGCAAAATAAAACTGGATGAAATGTTTATGATTGTAAGTATAAGTGATCTTGTCAAATAAATGATTTTTATATGACCGTCTCTGAGAGAGCGGGGCGTATTATGTGAACAGCTGTGGTGGGCGGGCGGTTGGCGTCAAAAAGCATGTCCGCTCTTTAAGTCGAAAAGATTTTATCCGAACTTAACCAGACTTCCTGACAATGTTTGTGGGCATAATATCTCGGCCAAATATAATAACCACCCAAATCGCTCCAGGCACTCCTGGATTATGGCCCTTGAATAACTCGAAAAAACTGCCACTTTAGCGTTGTCTGCTCTTTGAGTCGAACAGTTTTCATCCAATTTTCACTAAACTTGTTGACAATATTCGTGGGCATACTACTAGTATCTTAGCCAGTTTTGATAACCAGCCAAATTGCCCCAGGCATTCTTGGATTATAGTCCTTGAATTACTCGAAAAACTGCGAATTTAACCTTGTCCGTTCTCTTAGTCGTAAACTTGCTGACAATGTTTTTGCGCATTATATCTCGGCCAAGTTTGATAACCACCCAAATCACCCCAGGCACTCTGGGATAATGGCCTTTGAATTTATGTAACTGAATATTTAGATGGGCATATTTTGTGACAGTCTGGCACTGTTGTTGAATGTAGTTCAGTTTGTATAAAAAAAAAATGTAGGGACCTCCGTGGTTCGAAATTTGAGGTGTAAAACTGTGAGGAATCCATCCAGCTAGCTTACAGAAAGTAATGTATCTACCCAGGGACCAAGGGCTTATACTGGGTACGACAGGATTCTGTTAAACCCAGGTGCCACATCAGTCTACTTCTACTGTATTCATTAGAAATAACCATATACTGCACTGAAAAACACATTTAGCAAAAACACTTTGAAACAGACTGTATGTTCAAGTCTTTTTGTGAAATTTTGTTTTTGAAATTGTCAAAAACTGTGTTAATTAAACTGTCTCATAAAATAGATTTATCAGCTAAATTGCAATGTATGGGAGGTCATGAATTCAGTACCTGGGCACACATACAATCGATGTACAAAATGGCAGAAGTAGCTCTCTTACTTTGCTTTCATTGTATGTTTTACCAGGAGATAAACAATGCCAAGTTTGTTGATGCCTGATTGGTCACATAAGAGCTACGAAGCAATTTCTTGATTCTTTTGTGGAGTTGTTATATGTGTATAAGCCAGACATATTTAACACTACATATTATTTTGTAGAGTTATGGAGGATTACGTGGGGCAGTGTGTTTTTCCCTTGTGGCATTGTTAGACAAGAAAGAGTACGCCATGAAGGACATGTTTATGACTACAACATTGTTCATCATCTTTTTTACTGTCTTTATACAGGTAAGTATAGAGCATGTTTTTCTCCGCAAACATTGTTTATTGTCTTCATTACTGCCTTCACAGATAAACCTGTACTAAATAACACCTCCAGATAAAAGCCACTGCTCTAAAACTTGTTCATAAAGGCCACTTTTTTGTCTTCAAAACTGTAAACAGTGTAAATTTATCAGCAATATCTGGTGATAGTCCTGTCAATATATGGAATGAATAAAAATAATAATTAATTTAGTAACCTTTTCAGCTCACCTGTCACAAAGTGACAAGGTGAGCTATTGTGACCGCTTGATGTCCGTAGTGCGTCGTCCGTCGACAATTTCTAAAAAAATCTTCTTCTTGAAAACCACTGGGCAGAATTACACTAAACTCCACAGGAATGATCCTTGGATGGCCCCCTTTCAAAATTGTTCAAAGAATTGAATTCCATGCAGAACCCTGGTTGCCATGGCAACCAAAAGGAAAATTTTTAAAAATATTCTTGTCCAAAACCACAGGGCCTAGGGCTTTGATATTTGGTATGTAGCATTATCTAGTGGTCCTCTACCAAAATTATTCAAATTATCCCCCTAGGATAAAATATGGCCCCGCCCCGGGGGTCACATGGTTTATATAGACTTATATAGGGAAAATTTTGAAAATCTTCTTGTACAAAACCACACGGCCTAGGGCTTTGATATTTGGTATGTAGCATCATCTAGCGATCCTCTACTAAGATTGTTCAAATTATCCCCCTAGGGTCAAATATGTCCCCGCCCCGGGGGTCCCAAGTTTTACATAGACATATAGGAAAAAAAGTTTAAAAATCTTGTCTGAAACCACAACACTTAGACCTTTGATATTTGGTTTGTAGCATTGTCTTATGGTCCTCAACCAAAATTGTTCAAATTGTACCCCTTGGGTGAAAAGAGGCCCTGCACTGGGTGTCCCAAGTTATATATAGACTTATATAGGAAAAAGCTTTAAAAATCTTCTTGTCTGATCTGTGGTCACAGTTACAATGTAGTAATTTAGTTGATAGTTTCTTCAGTTGTTGAAGTTTTTGATTGTCAACATAAAGCTTTTTTTTTAAATTCTCCACCACGAGTGGTAGGGGGTTATAGGAATGGCCTCCATCCTTCCGTCTGTCCATAACATTTTGTGTCTGCTCTGTATCTCCTTGAAGGATTTTCATGAAACTTGGGTCAAATGATTACCTCATCACGACATGTGCAGAAATGATGAGTCAGCCATGTCGACTCAAGGTCAAGGTCACAACTCAAGGTCAAAGGTTTGAGCCTTCCATTTTATGTCCACTCTGTATCTCTGAAATCCCTTGAAGGATTTTCATGAAACTTTGGTCAAATGAGCACCTCATCAAGATGATGTGTAGAACTCATGAGTCAGCCTTGTTAGCTCAAGGTCAAGGTCACAACTCGACATCAAAGGTTTGTGTCCACTCTGTATCTTCTAAACACCTTGAAGGATTTTCATGATACTTTGGTTAAATGATCACCTCATCAAGGTGATGTGCAGAACTCATGAGTTAGCCATGTCGGCTCAAGGTCAAGGTCACAACTCAAGGTAAATTGTTTAACTCTGTATCTCTTAAATCCCTTGAAGGATTTCCTTGATACTTGGGTTAAATGATCACCTAATCAAGACGATTTGCAGAACATATGAATCAGTCATGTCGGCTCAAGTTCAAAGTCACAAGGTTTGAGCCTTCCATTTTGAGTCTGCTCTGTATCCCTAAACCCGTGGAAGAGTTTTCAAATTCATCGACATACATAGACTATAAAATATAATTAACACTGTCAATGAAATGACTAAAAGGTATATACAGTGTATGGTTATACATTTTATATCATGTCAAGTGCATGAAATGACTGAGAGAGATAGTATATTCATGGATTCAGAATTTGACCTGGGAATGACTCAGAGATACAGTATATTCTATTCTACATTTTGTTTTTCAAGGTTAAACCATTAAGTGGTTCTGTACATCATGTCAAGTTCATGAAATGAGTGAAAGACATTGTCTATTCAATGTTAACATTTTATATTTAAGGATGGGACCATTGAATGATTGTGTAAGTACCGGTAACATTTTAAATTTCAGGATGGGACCGTTGAATGATTGTGTAAGTACCGGTAACATTTTAAATTTCAGGATGGGACCGTTGAATGATTGTCAATGTAAGTAACATTTTAAATTTCAGGGTGGGACCATTAAATGGCTGGTGAAGAAGATGAGAGTGTCTTTACAAGATTCCTCAAAGGACATGATCCTCTACCAGCAGTTAAATCAGCATGTATGTTTTGTCCATTCTAAAACTTTTGAAAAACCAATTACATAACTAATTACTTATAGAATAAAGCTTGTCATTTTTAGACAGTGAATCTAGAGTTGAATGCAAAAATTTGATAATACAAGTTATGACAGTTTTGCGTTCAGCCATCAAAACAGACTGATTTACTTCATTAGCCCACCATCTGATGGTATAATATTATTTTTAAGCTGACTGATAAAAAGTTCAGAAACATTTATTTTTTAGCTCACCTGAGCAGGAAGTGCTCGGGGTGAACTATTGTCAGATTGCTCACTGACCAGCGTCCATCGTCCATCTCTGTCGATCCACATGTTCCTTTAAACAACATCTCCTCTAAAACCACTTGGCGGAAATTGATGAAACTTGGCATGGATGGTCCTCTTCCAAAATTGTTCAGATGGTTGCGCTTGGTTGCACATAGGGGCCGCCAGGGCTAAAAATAGAAAAATCTTTAAATGACATCTCCTAAACTGCTAGTCCAGTTTTAAAATAATTTCATACAAATGGGCCTTAAGTAATCTTCTACCAAGGTTCAAATTAGCCTGGTTCGTCAAAAAGCATGGCAGCCAGGAGATCTAGATTTGGTCACTTTTTCCTATATGTATGTATTGGAAACTTTTAAAGTCTTTTTGTGTGAAACTGCTAGCTTGATTTTTGAATAATTTCACAGAAAAGGTCCTTGTGTGAATCTCAACCAAGAATGATCAGATTATTTTGATTTGTCAATAAACATGGCTGCTAGAGAGCATGGTCGCTTTTCCCTATATGTATATAGTGGCAACTTCGAAAACCTTCTTGTAAGAAACTGCTTGCATAATTTTGAAACAATTTCACACAAATGGTCCTTATATGACCCTTTACCAAGATTATTCAATTTTTTTTCCAATTTGTCAAAAAACATGTCCGCCAAGGTCAGTGGTCAGTTTTCCCTATATATATGTATTGGAAACTAAAAATCTTCTTTTATGAAACTGCTGACCCGATTTTAAAATAATTTCACACAAACGGTCCTTGTGTGACCTTCTGCAAAGAGTATTCAAATTATTTTGATTCGTCAAAAAACATGGCCACCAGGGGGCGTGGTCACTTTTCCCTATAATATGTATATTGTGGAAGCTTTATAAATCTTCTTGTATGAAACTGCTGGCCTGATTTTAAAATAATTTCAGATAAATGGTCCTTGTGTGACCCTCTACCAAGATTATTCAAAAACATGATTGCCAGGGTGTGTGGTCATATCTTCCCTATTTGTGTTTATTGCAAACTTTAAAAATGTTCTTGTCAGAAGCAGCAGGCCCAGTTTTAAAATCATTGTCAGAAACTGCTGGCCCTTTACAAAGACTGTACAAATCATGCGGTTTAATAATAATTTCACAGACATTTATTTTCCAAAACTGTTGAAGCAAGTAGTATATCTCAGGTGAGCAACCTATGGCCATCATGGCCCTCTTGTTTCTTGATGTTAAAAGAAGATGTTCTTTTATTACAGGTATCTGACCATCTTATGGCAGGTATAGAAGAAATAATTGGTATTTCAGGAAAGTATATCTTAAGGGTATGTACATAATAAAGGTCTGTTGTTTTTTATGGTATCCAGATGCTTTGAGTTCTGTTAATCTTTGAACTGTTTCTATTGTGTATATGGCTGGGAAGCTAAATATACTGTAAAATCATTCATTTTTGTGGGGGACCAAATTTCATGGATTATGTGGTTGAGGTTGAGTTAGTCCATGAAATTGAAAGCCCTTCTGTTTGGCTCAATAGGGAGAGCACAGATCTACGGATCGCAAGGTGGTGAGTTCGATCCCCGGGCGGGGTGTATGTTCTCCGTGACAATTTGATAAAAGACATTGTGTCTGAAATTATTCGTCCTCCACCTCTGATTCATGACCGGAAGTTGGCAGTTACTTGCGGACAACAGGTTTGTACTCGTACAGAATCCAGGACCACTGGTTAGGTTAACTGCCAGCCATTACATAACTAAAATTCTGTTGAAAAACGGCATTAAACCCAAAACAAACAAACATGAAATTGAATTCCAATGAACAAGCAGAATTTCTATTTATTTTATCTTTAGGCTTTGAATCTCAGAAATCTGTGTCCCTACAAAATAGCCATTTTGAACTAAAACACAAAATTTCGTGCCCACAAAACTAAATGATTTTATAGTACCATAGATACTTTTGTATAATGCACTTTTTTTTTACCCCTGGAACCACCCCAATATTGTGGGTGCATATTATACACAGGTATAGACAATTGTCCAGCTTCAAAAGTTTATTTACGAAAATTGGGGGGGGGGGGGGGGGTGTATTATACATGGTTGCGCATTATACATGGGTGTCTATGGTACTAATATTTCAAAGCAAACCAATCTCTGTTGAAAATGTTGTTTAACATGCACAGTCAGTATTTACAGAATACTATTGTTACCTGCTAAGCTCACTTTGCTGGTGCAATTTGAAAACATTTTCTAGTTATTATGGAATTATTTGTAAAACTTAAATACCATACCTTGTGTAAAGTTGTATCTAAGTACGGTCAACTTCATCTTGATAAATTTTATGGTTAAAAACAAATGTTGAATTTCATAATGCAAGTTGATACTTAAGGTATGTTTTGTTATGTATTTTACTTTTTTAAAGTTGTATGTTCATTGCAGGAAAAGTTTGACCGTCTAGATGACAGACTTTTCCGGCCTATATTGCTCCGAGACCCAACAAAATGTGACCTAAATGAGATAAGCCAGTACTATGAAAAACTCATGATGAAGTATGTGTATCCAGTTTGTTATTTTAGTTTTTTATACCTCGAGTAAACTCTCAAAGTAAACGTTACTAGAACAATAGGTCAATGGAACATGTTGCCCTGTCGCGCATGCAGCAGTCACGTGGAACATGTTGCCCTCTGCCGCACACGCAGCAGTCACCAGTGGAACATGTTGCCCTGCAGCAGTCACCAGTGGAACATGTTGCCCTCTGCCGGGCACGCAGCAGTCACCAGTGGAACATGTTGCCCTCTGTCGTGCACACAGCAGTCACCAGTGGAACATGTTGCCCTCTTTCACACAAACAGTAGTCACCAGTGGAACATGTTGCCCTCTGTCGCACAAACAGCAGTCACCAGTGGAACATGTTGCCCTCTGTCGCACACACAGCAGTCACAGCTGACTCCTTCAAAGCCATTGTCAGTGTGCCTGTTCTAATCTCTGCCCTCAGTCTCTTAACAGACACCAGTGTAAAAATATTTAATCATGTAAATTTAGAAAGTTTTATTGTTTGACTTTTGTACAAATTTGATAAGAAAAACACCTTAACCTTTAGCCTGCTGGCAGCAAGATATTCTGCCTTTGCGACCAGTGCAGACCAAGATCATCTTTGCAGGCTGATCATGGTCTGCACTGTTCGCTGTTCAGTTAGTAAATTTTCTGTGAACACCCCTTAGAATAAATGGTATTGCCCAAATTGAATGATGGACCAGTCCATTTTAGAAATTTAGCAGGGTAAGGGTTAAATTTTAATCAGCAACTACACATAATCTTCAATGTTATGAAGGAGTGTAGTAACTAGAAGAATAAGATATAAATTCTCAGAATTTGAATATGATTACTAATTTTTTGTAGTTTACTGTTCTTGTAATTTTATGTAATTTTATGAAAAGTTATGATAAATAAGATAACAAACTAGAGTTCTGGTGTTGTCATGTTTAGAAAAACAATTCTTAAGCATTGCTAATATATTTGTATAAAGTATGCTTTAAAACATATTCATTTCTTACACCATTTAAGCTTAATATCTTCTTTCAATGAAATGCAGTCAAAACTCGGTATCGCGAAATTCAAGGCTGTTATGAGGAGTAACGTATATTGACGAAATGATGAAAAAACAGTTGGTTCAAACACCTTTTTTAATCTCCAGCTATTGGGCACACTATAAATATAGTATACCTTGCAATAAATCTTTTAAAACGCAACACAAAATGATTACAAATTTAAAGTACATTTTGTATTTTATTTCCATGTAAACATAATCAGAAATACACAATCTGTACATACATGTTCGTCAAGTAACTTTTCCGGCATATGCGCATCAGTCAACATAAAAAAACATCAATATTCAGTACACTTGGCACTTTACGCGTACATGATTCCATACAGTTTGTGTTTATCAAAGTTTTCAGTTTTTCGAAGAATAAAAATGATACTAAGATACTAACCTCAAATGTTTTTGAGTCAAGTTTCCTTTTTGTACCACGTTTCTCTTCCGGAGGATTGATAGCATTTCAATCTGACATTTTGAACGGATGATGCTTTCTCCAAAGAAGTTATTTTTTATACATTCTCATCGCGATTACCTCTAAATAATCCTTATTAAAGATCCCAACTGTTCAAACTAATTAATCTATTGGTTTAAATCAAAACCAATTTTCATAACGTCTCAAAAACAAATGACCACTGATTAAAGAAATCTAATATTTACATCAAACAATTCTCATTATGGCACGTGCAAACAAGTATGACATCATCTCTCACGGCTTTCTGGTAAGGCAATAAACATGGACATGTGTTACAAACCAACCACATTCGCAATGACGTGTGAAATTTTATTGCATATTTTTCTCACTTTGACTTACCGAGTTTACAATGCACTTGAATTTTATTGACAGGACTGAAAAACCCTTTTGACACATCCGAAGTCTTGGTAAGTCAAATTTTGAAATAACCGGAGTTGAATTACATATATAAAGAAGGAAATTCGACGGGACTTGAAAATTTCTTCGACTTAAGTGGAATTTCGAGGTAAGCGAGTTTGAGATACCGAGTTTCGACTGTAGTTTAAAACATGTGTATAATTACTCTGCCATTTAAAGTTATTTGAAAGATGAATGTGCAATCATGGTTTGAAAATTGAGTTAGTTTTCTCAGAAATAAAGACAGTACTTGCTGAGCACCAGTAGTAAAGTTTTATTATTGTTTTCAGGGAGCATTACAAAAACCTCCGGCTTTGTGGAGCTTCCAATCTGCCACATGTGGCCTCTGATCTGTAAGTTCATTTTTTGCACATCCAGCTCGTCATTACATATAGTCTGCTAGAGATAAACAGAGTGTACAGAACCAAATTATATTATTTATATAAAAATATTAATTGGAGATGTGTATGTAATAAAAGATTATTATACCCCCAGATACAAAGAATATGGGAGCTATATTGGAGTCTTGCATGTCCATCTTTTGGTCCGTCCCTAATTTGTGTCTTCCCAATATCTTCTAACAGCTGGGAAGATTTTCATTAAACTTACATCAGTTATTCACCTCATCAAGATTATGAGCAAAGTTCACAACCCAGGTCATTAGGTCCAAGGGAAGGTCACACTTGGAGGTCAAATACATTAACTTGGTGTCCGCTCCATATCTTCTAAATGACTTGGAAGAATTCCATAAAATGAGCATGATTTTTTACCTTATCAAGACAACATGCTGCATGTTCAACCCAGGCTACTAGGTTCAAGGTCATGGTCACACTTTTTGGTCAAAGGTCAAATATCTTCAGTTTGTGCCCAGTCTGTATCTTCCAGCTAGCATCAACTATTTACCTCATTAAGATGACATACAGAGTACATGACACAGGTCACCAAGTCCATGAATTGCATGGAATTAGTCGCTAATCTCTTCTAGACTGCATGCAGATTGGAAAACCCAGATATTGAGGGTCAAGGTCAATGTCCCACTTGGAGGTCAAAGGTCATGATAGCAATATTTTACTTGCCCTGTATCAAACAACATCTGGAGGTATTGGTTGCTAAATTGATAAATTTGCACTCATTCCTAAAATCATGCAGTATCTCAGCTGTAGAACTTGTGCCTATTTCCCAATACAAATTGAATGACCTATACTGTAAAAAGCACGTATTTTCACTGGGTTAAAATTTTGTGAATTTGAAATTTTTAGTAAGTTTGCGAGGTATGATATTTGCAAAATTGTAAAAATGGTATATCCTAGTTGAATTTGAATTATACTAATGTTGAATATTTATGTGAAGATTAATTTTCGTGAGATGTAGGGCCTTGCGAAAAAAGCGAAAATCAAACCCTCACGAAAATTTCTGCTTTTACAGTAATTATCCTTATTCAGATATTCATGTGCATACGAATTAGAAATTTGTGTTCATAATTATTGACATTTAAAAAACAAAAAACAAAAAAAAACATTTATTTTAAATTTTAACTTTGATCAGTAATTATGGTTTAATCATATTTTTGTATGATTGCAGGAGACAGATCGACAGTTCAGCCTGTCTGAAGGGTATGGATGATGAATATGAGCAAAGAGCACTAGAAAGAGATGGTAAATATCTCTCTTACGCATATTTGAAAAATTAGCTAATGGGTTTAATTTCAATTTAAAGAAGATTTAAGGCCTCCATTGCTTAGTGATTCAGATCATTGACTTCAATTCACTTGCCCCACACCCTCGTGGGTTCAAAACCTTATTTTCAGATGAAGATTTCTTTCATTTGAGGCAGTCATCCAGCTGACATGGAAAGTCAAAGCCCTTGCCAGGTGTCATGTTTAACCCAACAAAGGCAAAACAGAATGAAATAGATGATATTTTTGTGTTTTAACCCTTAGCATACTGGACACAATTGATTCTGCCTTTGCTACCAGTGTAGATCATGATCAGCCTGCACATCCATACACTCTGATCATGGTTTGCACTGTTCGCCATTCGGTTAGTATCTTTTTTGGTAAGCGTCTCTTTAGACAGTTAATGGTACTGTCCAAATTGAAAGATGGACAAGTTCATAATGAATATTTAGGAGTGTAAGGGTTAAAGAAGTATGTCCACTTTGCATTCATTATCTTTATACTCTACTGTTTTCAGAAAAGATAGAAATGCGCAAGCATCGTTTGACATCACAGCGGTCCATGAAAGAAGCTGAGGGTCCAGAAGGAGTTGATTTGCAAAAACTCTTCCGAAGTGCTTTAGTATCCTCTAGACATGTATGTATTTGATGTGTTAATAATGAACTTTACTTTTTAGACATGTAACACATATTTTTTCACTGTGTCTTTTAATTGAGATTATTGTAATCATACTGAAGAATTAGTCCAGATATGAAAAAAGTGAAGTTTCACTTTTTTAGCTCACCTGTCACATAGTGACAAGGTGAGCTTTTCTGATCACCCTTCGTCCGTCGTCAGTCCGTGTGTGCGTCCATCTGTCCGTCAACAATTTCTTGTCTGCACGATAGTGGTTTCATTTATGATTTTATTTAAACCAAACTTGCACACAACTTGTATCACCATAAGATCTTGGTTCCTTTCTTGAACTGGCCAGGTCCCATTATGGGTTCCTGAGTTATGGCCCCTGAAAGGGCCAAAATTGGCTGTTTTGAGCTTGTCTGCACAATAGCAGCTTTATTTATGATTTGATTTTTACCAAACTTGCACACAACTTGTATCATCATAAGATCTTGGTTCCTTTCAGGAACTGGCTAGATTCCATTATGGGTTCCAGAGTTATGGCCCCTGAAAGGCCCAAAATTAGCTATTTTGAGCTTGTCTGCACAATAGCAGCTTTATTTATGATTTGATTTTTACCAAACTTGCACACAACTTGTATCACCAAAAGATCTTGGTTTCTTTCTGGAACTGGCATGATTCCATTATGGGTTCCAGAGTTATGGCCCCTGAAGAGGTCAAAATTAGCTATTTTGACATTGTCTGCACAATAGCAGCTTCATTTATGATTTGATTTTAGCCAAACTTGCACAAAACTTGTGTCACCATAAGATCTTGGTTCCTTCCTTGAACCGGCCAGATCCTAAAATGGGTTCCATGATAGGGACAGATTTAGCTTTTATGACCTTGTCTGCACAATAGCAGCTTCATTTATGGTTTGAATTTCATCAGACTTGCACAAAACTTGTTTCACCAAACGATCAATCAACACTTCATGCCAAGTATTAAATATCAAATATTTGACAATAAAAGTTAACTATTTCCGCAGAATATGAAGCGATTTCGTTCCGCTTGAACGAGATTTAGTCACCCGGTGCATACGTACAAAAATCCAATATGGTTGACAACTGTCAAAATTTCAACTGACATAAACTTTTATGAAGCTTTACAAAGTCAACAATGGACATTACATGAAGACATCGATTTAATTTAATACAGCAGGTGATTTTTGATTGAACTGTTGAATAATTCAGACTGACATTGCGTACTTTTATAAAGAATCCCTGCGAAAACTACAGTTAAAAGTTTCACTAACTGAAACAAACACGTGACTTAATATTTCTGAATGTAGTTTAGTAAACAACAATTTAATAATGCATCTGGTTATCTGTCAATGCCTAGAAAGATTACAGAACAATGAACTGTGATTAAAGTGTAGCTGACAGATAGTCTAACAATTTTGAAATAAAACTACTGATAGGCTGTAAAAGCAGTTCAAGACCATTGCATAAAACGAGGTCGTGAGGCGTCATGCCTCACAATATATTTTCATTTTACCACTGGCAGTAAATATTCGCCTGTGGTCATTTTTACACCGGAAGCAGAAAATCAGTTTTGGATCACCTTTGACATTTTCAATCACCGAAAATATTAAGCTGGGGAGCGTATCAGAACATTTTTTGTTGGATGACGATTTTCTGCTCTTTTTTTTGTCACTGAATCCGACACAAGATATGTTTCGTGACTTCAAGTTCAATAATAAAATCTTTAAAAAAAAAAAAAAAAAAAAAAAAAAAAACAAAACTGCAAATCAGTGAGTTTCTCCCAGTTGTTTTGATCATAGAGGTAGTGCAAGAGTTTTTCGCTTAGATCTACTTTGATTTCTGTAAATATAATGGGATATTCAAGTGCATCGGTAATGAGTAAAATCTGAAACCGTTAAACTCTCTTGATTTTTTAACGTTTTAATCTGAATGTATTCTATTAGTTTTTTTAAATCAATAGCTTGTTAATGATGAATGATTTGAAAAAGTTTCAACCTGTGTCATTACCCGCATTAATATTCAGTACATTAGCAAACAGAAAACCAAAGTGTACATTTAGGTCTAAAATTAATAAAGTAGTAAAATATCTCCCCGAGCAGACGACATGGAAATCATATTTCGATGAGAACAACAGAGGGTAAGTCAAGGTCTGCGCACCCGAGACAATGTATTTTCTGTCGTTCGTAGAGGAAACTATGTAGCTTTGAACTGTTTTTAAAATAACACTTAATGATAATGCTTTATTCTGCTATATTCTTCTTCAGTTCAGAATGTGTCTCTAACAACACAACAACATAATTCAGCAAGACGAACCGTAGCTGTACCGCTGTAATAACTGCTTATTTTTACTTTCTGGTAATCATTTTGGACGACCCCGTGACACCTAAATAGCCAAACATTTGAGTAAGAGTGCATAGTTTGGTGTGTATTCGCTTTACAAGCATAGATTGTGCCTCTTATGCAATCCGGGTCTTTGTAGCTCGAAATGTTAAATCTGCCCCCACGGAGATGTTGATAGGATGGACTTTACATTTTCTGACATATGATTCTTTTCTTACTTTCTTATTTGCAATAACACTTCCATGTGATGAAAAATATCAAGCGGAAAATGGCAGTTTATGTTATCCCTGTGGCGAGGGGTTTTACAAGGTATCAGACTGTGTCGTAAATGGGGAACAAGCTAGATGCAGGCCATGTAGAAATGGAGAATATCAGCCGTTTTGTGACAATTCCACAAAGTGTGATCATTGCAGACTCTTTTGCAATGATCAAAGAAAAGTCAAAGTTAAAAACTGTTCGGCCACAAGTGATATAGAGTGCCAATGCAAAGCTGGATTCTACTGGACACCGGGTACAGGAAAACATGATGAAGGCTATTGTGCCTCACATAGCAAGTGTACAGCTGGAGAAGGGCTGGTTGAAAAAGGTAGGTAACTAATGATACCGTAACAAGGACAGATATACAAATTTATTGAATTATTTCAATCTTGTTTTCACTTTAACGGTAGAATGGAACTGCTTGCATACCAGACTGGGATTTCTGGAGATAACAAGGAGAGATATACAAATTTATTGAATCATTTCAATCTTGTTTTCACTTTAACGGTAGAATGGAACTGCTTGCATACCAGACTGGGATTTCTGGAGATAACAAGGAGAGATATACAAATTTATTGAATTATTTCAAGCTTGTTTTCACTTTAACGGTAGAATGGAACTGCTTGCATACCAGACTGGGATTTCTGGAGATTTCACCGGTGATGGGTGGGTGTAAGATGACTCTCGTGCTGTAAATGACTTGTGCTATAAACTACACCTGCGTTGTAGATTTGTGTAGCAAAAAATGTGTTTTACGTAAAACGGGATAGAAAGCAAATACCTTGATAGTTTCTCTTTGTTCCTTGTATTTCTCGATTCAAAAGACGTCATAAAACGGAAAAAAACATAACGTTTCATTGCAGATGATAAACAAAACAGGAACTATTGCGTTGTGTTCGTCTTTGTAACGTCATTACGTACTTCCTGTTTACGGGCGTAAAAGTTCCCGCGCTTTGTTAATACGCTACTATAAGAAAAAAGTGCTATAATAAGGAAATCATTTATTTGAATTTATTCTTACTATTATTTGTTGAATATGGCATGCAAGAAAAAGATTCAATCATTAGTAGTAGGTATAGATTAAAATATTCGGCTCTCTGGTAACTGTTTAAGCTTTAGCTCGTTACCACCCAAACAGTTACCCACGAGCCGGATATTCCCATCTGTACCTACCGCCTGTGAAAGAATCTTATAATATGCCGTAAAAACTTTTAAAAAAGGTATAAAACAGTGCTTGTTTTCCTTAACGCGATATCGCATCCTAGACCGGTATTTGCAATCGGACCAGTACCTCCCCTAGTATGCCAATATCGCTTTAAGGCATCCCAGCCCGGTAAAATAGCGTCTACTTATCAACTCGCCGTCTGTCGTCAAAGTATTATTGTTAATACTTGTGGAAGTGAAAATTTTGCCCCAGTCTAAGTGAAACTTGATTGTAATATTTGCCTTAACAGAATACCGAACAAAGTTAAAACACGGTTATCTTGGACACTAGATCAAAAGATATATACAAGAGGGCCAAGATGGCCCTAGGTCGCTCACCTGAGAAACACACCATGACAGTGTAAACATGTTTGACCTAGTGATTTCATAAAAATAAATATTCTGACAAATTTTTATTAAGATTGGACCAAAGATCTTGAGAGTAAACAAGTATTTTCGTTGATTTTACCTTGTGACCTAGATTTTAACACCACATTACCCAGGTTCATGCTTGTCCAAGATTCCATGAAAACAAACATTCTGACAAAGTTTCAGAAAGAATGAAAAAAGTGATCTCTAGAGTGAATACAAGCTTTTCCTTTGATTTGATCTAATTACCTAGTTTTTGTCCCCATGCGACTCACATTCGAAATTATTCAAGACGTTAAACATCAATATAGATATTTTGACCAAATTTCATAAAGATATGGTTATAAATGTGGCCTCTAAAGTGTTATCAAGCTTTTCCTTTGATTTGCCTGGATGACCTAGTTTTTGAATCAACATGATCCAAATTTAAACTTGCCATAGAAGTCATCAAGACAAACATTGTGATCAAGTTTCATGAAGATCCGGTGTAAAATGCGGTCCCTATTGCATAGACAAGGTTTTTCTTTGATTTGACCTTGCGACCTATTTTTTGACCACAGATTACCTATATTCAGACTTGACCTAGATTTCATCAAGGCAGCCATTCTGACTAAATTTTATTAATATCCGGTGTAATATGCAGCCCATATTACGTAAAAATTTTTTTCTTTGATTTGAGCAGGTGACTTAGTTCTTGACCCCAGATTGCCCATATTCAAACTTGACCTAGATTTCATCCAAACAAACATTTGATCAGATTTCATGAAGATCGGGTGTAAAATGCAGTCCCTGTTGCTTACACAAGGTTGTTCTTTGATTTCACCTAGTGACTAGTTTTTGACCCCAGATGACCCATATTCGAACTAGACCTAGATTTCATTAAAGCAATCATTCTGACCAAATTTCATGAACCTCAGTTGAAAAAAAACACAGCCTCTATGGCATACACAACGTTTTTCTTTGATTTCTCCTACATAGTGACATAGTTTTTTACCCCGGATGACCCATATTCGAATATGACCTAGATTTCATCAAGGCTGTCATTGTGATCAAATGTTATGACTATCTAGTGTAAGATGCAGCCCCTATAGCGTACTAAAGGTTTTTATTTGATTTGACCAAGTGACCTAGTTTTCGGCCCAAGATGACCCATATTCAAATTTCACCTAGATTGCATCGAGACAAATATTCTGATAAAATTTCATGAAGATCCGGTGTAACATGCAGTCCCAGTTGCATACACTAAGTTTATCTTTGATTTGACCTAGTGACCTAGTTTTTCACTCCAGATAACCCATATTCGAATTTGACCTAGATTTCTTCCAAGCTATCATTTTGACTAAATTTCATGAACCTCAATTGAAAATTACAGCCTCTATCGCATACACAAGGTTTTTCTTTGAACTAACATAGTGACCTAGTTTTTGACTCCATACGACCCATATTCTAAGCTGACCTAGATTTTGTCAAGGCAATCATTCGGGCTAATTTTTATGAATATCCAGTGTAAAATGCAGCCCCCATTGCGCACGCAAGGTTTTTCTTTAATTTGACCTGATGACCTAGGTTTTGACCCTAGATAACCCATATTAAAACTCGACCTAGATTTCATCCAGACAAACATTCTGATCATACTTCATGAAGATCCGGTATAAAATGCTGTCCCTATGCATACAAAATGTTTTTCTTTGATTTGACTCTGTGACCATGTTTTTGACCCTAGATGACCCATATTTGAACTTGACCTAGAATTCATCAAGGCAAAAATTCATGAAAATCAATTGAAAAATACAGCCTCTATCTTTGACCTAGTTACCTAGTTTTTGACCACATATGACCCATATTCAAACTTTGCCTAGATTTCATCAAGGCAATCATTCTGCTCAAAATTCATGAAGATCAATTAAAAAGTACATCCTCTATCGCCACCACAAGGTTTTTTATTTTATTTAACATAGTGACCTAGTTTTTGACCCCAGATGACCCATTTTCAAACTCGGCATAGATTTTATCAAGGCAATCATTCTGACTAAATTTCATGAAGATCAATGGAAAAATACAGCCTCTATCGCATACACAAGCTAAATGACAGACGACAGACAGACAGACAGAGAGACACTAAATATAGGTCACTTCTTGAAATCATAGAAAAACATTGTTTATACTAGAATTCACATTATACTGGATCTTTCATTAATGCTTTACCATTTGATTTTCTTTAAGGTACACCGTTTAAAAACACGAAATGTAAACCATGCGAAGAAGGCGTTACCTATTCAAGCAATGCTTCATTTGACGCTTGTGTACCCTGTTCTGAATGCAACTCAACGGTAGCTTTTAAATGCACAACTACGAGCGATGTAGATTGTGGCGCTCTGCCAGACAAGCCGTCACCAACTGAGAGTTCATCTAAAGGTTGAAACATTATTTCTGCTTTTGTATTAAATCGAAATAATTAATAACAATTCTAAGCATGATATTGCATGTGTTTGGGTTTAGATTTCGCATGTGTTTAAGTTATTATGTATACCTTTTTGTATTAAACAGGTATATCTTATATTTAGATTTATTTAGCTCTCATGAGCACGTGTTCGTGGTGAGTTTTTATTATCAGGATCGTTGGAAGTCCGTCATCGTCGTCATTTCTAATTTCAACCAAACTCTTGAGCATAATTCTTGTTACCATGGCAACCGAAAGAAAAACCTTAAACAATGTTCTCATCAAAAACTACTGGCCCAATTTGAAAATAATTCCAAAGCTATGTTCCTTGGATGGCCATCTACTAAATACTTTCAAGTTATTATATCCTACCAAACAAGGTATTTGGAGCATATATGAATCACTGTATCCCGTCTCTCTCGCATTGTTTTCCTTAAATATTATTCTGTCAATTCCAAAACAGTGAACTCCATAGAGTGCATCTACTTTTATTCGGGGTGGGGAAGGGGGTGGGCATAGAGTTGCCCTTGTCCGTCCGCTGTCCGTCCGTCCGTCCAAAATTTAGACATTAATGTATCAAAAAGTATTTGACCCAGAGTCATCAAACCTCACAGAATTGATATTCAGCACGGGAAGTTGTGCACTACCTATAGGGGTTTTAATTTGGATCTCACACAACCGGACCAGAGTTAGTCAAAACTATGCATAAAAAAGGACCTACGTTTGTGTCGCATGCATCTCAAAAAAGTGTTATGAAACGTTACAGGTATATTATTCAGCATATGAAGATGTGCATCTGGGGTTTTCTTAGAGATATCACTCAGTCAGACCAGAGTTATGGTCCTTGACTTAGTCAAAAGTATGCATAAAAAGGTTTAAAAGTTCTGTTGCACATATTTCCAAAACTATTTGACATAGTGCCATGAACCATCATAGGAATATTATTGTGCAGCTTGGATTCGGCTCCGGATTAGTGTCCATCAGACCAGAGTTATGTCCTTTGGTTTTAAAAAAAAATGTATAAAGGGCATACAAGCTTGTGTCGCATGTATCTCAAAAAGTATTTGACTTTGAGTAATAAAACATTAAGGGATTATTAAATTGCATGTGAAGTTGAGCACCTGTTGTTCTGTTTGGGTATTTACTCAACCAGACTGGACTTAGGGTCCTTGACTTAGTGAAAAAAAAAAATAAAGTGCTTTAAATTTGTGTTGCATATATCTTGAAAATATTTTACCTAGAGTCATGAAGCCATGTAGAATTATTTTAATTATGTTAATTTGTGCACCTGAGTTTTTTTTTATTTCATTTTACGAGACCAGAGTTATGGCCCTTGACTTAGTCAAAAATAAAAGTTTGTGCTCCATGTATCTCATGACTTAGTGTCATAAAATATTAGTGGATTGTTTTATAGCATGTGAAGATGTGGTGTTCTCTTTAGGATTTCATTCAGCTAGGTCAGAGTTATGGTCCTTCATTTAGTGCAAAATACACATGAACTTCTTGAAAGTTTGTGTTGCAAACATCTTAAAAATAGTTCACTATAGTCATGAAACACTGTACAGTGACAGTGACAGTGACAGGATTGGGGTGGGGTAGGGGGTGGGGGGCACCTGTGACTTTAGTTCCTGTATATGTTTCTATAAGTATATAAATAAAACTGAATCAAAATATTCATGTCAGAAATCGTCTTGCAAGAAGCCACTGGCTCAATTTCAGAATAATTTGGCAGGCATTTTCCCAACTGTAAAACTCAGATGAGCGATATATGGCCATCATAGCCCTCTTGTCTGCATTTTTCTGCTTTAACATAGCATGGTTTAAATTTTGGTTTCCCAGTTTTTTTTCTTTTTTTCTTTCTTTGTATAGAGCTGCTAGAACTGAAGGAAGATACTATTTTTATAAATAATAGTTAAATATTTTGATCCTGGGAGGATGAACTCCAAATGTATTAAACGACAATAGAAAAAGTTCTTAGTACGCTGCTGTTTGCTTAACCTTTAGCCTGCTGTTGGCAAATGATTCTGCCTCTGCGACCAGTGCAGACCAAGATGAGCCTGCACATCCATCCAAATCTTCAGTGAACGTCCCTTCAAATAATAAATGATATTGCCCAAATTGAACGATAAACCAGTCCATTTTAGAAATTTAGCATGGTAAAGGTTAATTACACATGCGTGCATGTCTCATCCCCATCATGGATAAAGGGATCAACCGCAGATCCCCTAAATGGGACAGAAAGTAGTCGCGAATTACCATAGAATGTTTATAAATACATATTCAGGTTGTCACCAATGCCATTTATGATAAAATGGTGGTGCATGACTTCGAAACAATTTCTTGATTTGGATATTTCTATTTTCAATACAATTTTCCAAATATAAATTTTGGTTGATTATCTAAGTAAATGGTCAAATGAAACTAGTGACTTTTAGAGCCAGGTGGTCTGTTCGTTGACGGTCTGTAGCAAAGACTTGAATGTAAAGACCATGATAAGAAAGTAAAACAGTGGTCCTTATGCGCCCATGGTCTATATTCACAGTTTAGCATGAACTGAAAATGTTTAATTTCGAAATGAAACTAGTGGTCTGTAAAATCAGGTGAAATATGTTCACATTTGGTTTCTAGCAAAACTCATGCATAGGAATGACAAACTTGGTCTTTATGTGAGATAATCTTTATTCACAGATTTAGATAATCCATATACAAAACTTGTTGGGTCTTGGCCTAAACCTCTGTGCCCTTGAAATATACGCAGTGTTGCTGCTTATCAAATAAAGTTTATACTTGTAAAAAATTTTCTTGGGTTCAGATGGGGGAAGTAATTAAGTAATTTTTATTTAAAAAACTTTCCATGCAAGGCATAAAGAATATAAAACTCCTTATACACCATGGTCTAGGTATAAATCTCGGGGTTTCCGCAGAAGATATTAATCTCGGTCAAAGACCTCGATTAATTTGCATTGTGAAACCCCTAAATTTATACCTCGAGCATGTGTATATTATGATAATGTACTCTTTTATGTCATATAGCTACTACTTAATAGGAATATGAAATATCTTCTTCCTTGGCAAACAAAACTAAAATTCAGTGCATGATATATACATGCTTTTGGTTTGGTTTATATGTGTTATCTTTTACATATACTGATTTATATTTCTGCAATCTTTTTTTATACACTATCCTTCTGTTATATTTCATGAATATCCGTAGATGGTGGTAAATGTATGGTGTTTGTGATAGTATGTTTAGTACTTGTAGCACTTGCTGTAGTCGTCGGCGCTTCAGTGTTCTTGTACAGGTAACAATATATAAATAACTTTCATACAGTATAAATACATAATTCAATGTGATCTTTTCCATGTTAGTTATTTCAGACAAAATGAAAACGGATTTTTTAAGATTCACTGATCATATAAAAAAGTTGCGTTCTAAATAAGCTATAGGTTTTATATTCGTCACTAAGAAATGGCATTGAAAACAAACAAAAAAACAAGGTCTTTATACAATTTTATAAAAAAGATATACCAATCTTTGAAACGCAGCAATCTCAGTAGAAAATCTTATATATTCTGCTGAAAATTCTGTACAGAATAATTAATTACAATGAAGTCTATGAAGTATGAAATTGCAAAATGAAAATTCAATTAGTGAAGTAACCTTAATCAATTAGAAGAATCATTTTGCTTTATTCCTACACGCTTATTAAATTCTATTTAGTCTCTGGTACACGTCCTATGTTGGTAACCTACTGTAAAATTGTTGCGCACGGTTTCGAATTTCAGTAATTGTTTATACATGTTTTGCAGCAGACATTTTTAAATTGTATTAAGTAATGATTTACGGGATTCCTTATCGTTTAGATTATAGTAACGTATACATAATGATTAAAATTTCTCTATTATAATTAGGCGACGACGAAATACTGAAACGAATAGCCCTAACGGAGGTAGTGAAGTAACCAGAGTTGATATTTCCAATTGGAACACACATGGATCATTACAGGGCCAAAATGAAGAAGTTAGTTCTAGCCAAACTGGTACTGGAGTTCATTATTTTCCTAATCAATCAGCATGTGATCTCGGAAGTACTGCAGCTAGTTCACGGAAAGACCATACCAGTGATGCAAGAAATATTTCACAGCAAAGGAATGGTGGTATTGCGGACAACAGTGAAAGTGATTCCAGAACCAGTTTGTCAAATTCACAGCAGTCTTTAGGGCATAATCATGAAAACAGCGAATATGACGCACAGCAGATCAGACAGACCAAAACCTCAACCGCTCTTGATCCCCAACATGCAAATTTTAATATGCATATTAATTCTCCAGATTCCGAAGATAACAGTTACTGTTCAGTGATCGATACCGGTAGAGCTCATACCGTTTCCTCACAAAATAGATGTACCTCAAGTGAAACATCTGAGAACGGTCTGCGAAGTGATTATTCGAACAAAAGTACAGGGTTGCTCCAAGAAATACATAATACTCAAAACGGAGACACTGATAATGACCAGAACACGATCGATGATATTAATAAGAAATCGAAAGATTGTACCTTCAGTGCAACGCCTGAAAACGATATTCGAAATAATTATTCGGACAAACGCGCAGAGATGCTTCAAGAGAGACTCGATACACGAGAAACAGCCATGGACACGAAAAAGGGAACTCAAGATATAGAAAAACATAGGTCGAAGCTAAGCCACGGATCTGCTACGCCCGATACCTCAGAAAGCAATGCCAATGGCATCTATAATAGGCAGTTCACTGCTGTAACTGATGTAAATAACTCAAAGTTGAATGGCGCTGTACAATGTGAAAATATTAGTGATATGAGTATGGATGCCGTCGGAGTTTCGGCAAGGCACGGAGTACAACAGGTGTCCTTATCGGAATACACTTCTGGAGAGGAGAGGGTAACTATGTCTTTATGTATATTATTATACAGCTTATATATCAACATATGTTACATATAGTAAGCTTATCTCCAACGTAGTATTTATTGAAATTTAGTGCATAAATCTCCTAAGATTTTGACGGCATCTGTGTGTCATCCCCAACATGAATTTTTTTCTCCTAGTGCCGAACAATCCTAACCGGTACGAGGCAAGCGATCCGAGGTCAAAGACATTTACCACAAGATCACAGAGGCCCGCGCAAAAAGTACAAATTATAAATTTAAAGAAGCTAAGTTGTTTTCCTACATGAATTACGTCTCCCCATACCGCTTCCTTAATAAGGAAGGGTAAAGACTACTGCTTTGTTTAACAGGACTGGCAAAAGAATTTATTAGCATTTAGAGAGGGAAGTAGGAAGAACAAAGTTTTAGGGTACATGTGAAGTGTTAGGAGACCAAGCCGTAGTTTGACATTGATACCTCATAGACCATTACTATTCATAATATATACTGAATTGTTCAGAAGGAGTAGGATGTAATTTCTACAAAGGTCATCTTGTTTGGAAATACACATTTGTCTTATATCTCATGTATATCGACTATACACGTTCTCTTTTGTTGAAAATATCAAACTTCTTTTTCAAAAATAAAATAGATAAGGGGAGACGTAAATCATGTAGGAATAGGAAAATATTAAAATGTAAAAGAATGTAAATGTCATGGAAATGTTCATTCGTATATACTTCTTCGGCTTACACCATTGAAAATACAATAAATAAAACGATTTTATCCTCCACTTATAACTGAAATCCAACTTCTTCTCTTTCGCTTGTGGCTGTGCTACTTGTGAAATTTACACTATGTTATATATTATATGAAGATATTTCAATATTTTACTGAATCAAGTAAATAACCTATAGGTCATTGAAATGCAAAGATCCCACTGGGGGATACATATTGATCTAGTGTTGTCCGTCTATCTTTAAGTCTGCCTGCCTGATCATTACCAAAATTAGTTGTGCATAGCATTTCTCGGTCTGATGATTTTCAGCGGAGTTATAACCCCTGATTCATCAAATTTTATGTTTTGACCACTTCTCTTATATTATTGGGTAAATTTCCACCAAACCTTACGTGAGTAATCAGTGCCAAGCTAATTATACATATTATCGGCATTTTCCAGTTCGATGATTTTCAGCAGAGTTATGGCTCTTGTTTTATCAAACTTTATGATGTTTTGGCCACTTCTTTTATATTATGGGGCGGATTTCTACCAAACTGTGCTAGGGGGCGTGGACAGTGTTGCATTTTCCATTACTGCTCATGAACAGACTCAATCAAACCGAGTCTGCAATTTTCACTGTTTGCATTGTTCTCGGTGCTTCCGAGGGATCTACTTTTCAGATTATATTTACAAGAATGATCAATTCCAAGCCGTATTGTAGGCATGTTCTGGTTCAGTGATTTTCAGTGGAGTTATTGCACTTGTCAATGATTTGTAGGAATATCATGCACATGTTCTGGTTCGGTGTTTTTAGCAGAGTTATGGTCCTGGAATCGTCAAATTTTATGATGTTTTAGCCTCTTCTCTTATATAATAGGGCGGATTTCCACCAAACCTTACAGGAGTGATCAGTGCCAAGCCTAGTTATATACTTCATCGGCATGTTCTGGTTCAGTGATTTTCAGCAGAGTTATGGGCCTTGATTTGTCCTATTTACAGTGTTTACGCTACTTGCTGTATACAAATAAGCTGAATTTCACCAAACCTCATGAGTGATTAGTTGAAGCATAGTTGTGCATATTATCGTTATATTCTGATTAAATGATTTTTAGCTTAAGAGCCTAGATTCGTCAAATTCTTTGATATGTGCTTCTTCTCCTATACCATTGTTTGGAATTCCACCATACTTCCTATGAGTTACCGCTGCCAAACCTAGTAGTATATATCGTTTGAACTTTATGGTTCAGTGATTTTTCCTGAAGTAATGGCACAAATGTGTGACATGCATATTAAATGATGGAAAACATACGTTTGTCCTGAAAACCAACCGCCGAAGGCGGAGGTGTATAGTTTTGGCGTTGTCCGTCAGTCTATCTGTCCGCACTTAAAGTAGGATAGTTATGTGGCTAGGAAAACAATAGACAATAGTAATTCTAATGATTCTGTTTCTTTTATGTGGCTAAAAAACTTTTACGTGGCTAAAAGGAACTCTAGAGAGAACAAAAGAGTAGTCAAATAATTACTTTACTGTTAGAGCGCCCGTCTGTCCGCCCGTGGAGTATTTAAATAAAACATAGTAGCGATGTTAACTGCTGTTGGAAACAGCCACACTGCAAGTGTCGATCAAACTGCCTGAGTAAGACGAGATTTATTGCCATTCGAACATGTATGTATGATACATATATAGTGTTTTATTCCATCTTTTGTCCATCCGGAGTCATGTCTCAGACATGGTGGGAAGGATTTTAATAAAACACGGTTTAAATATTTACTTATAAGCAATACGGTTCTGCAAATGTCGTTCAGATTGGTTGAGGAAGACAAGATTCATGTGTCAGAATAATTTGTATATTTGATACGTAACTCATAAGCACAAATAGTGTTCGACTCCCTTTTCATGCTATTATTGCTCTAATTATCCTAATTATCGTTGAATTACTGTTAATAAAAGAATTTGGGTAATTTACGGCTGATTTGGGTTCATTATGTTGATAGCTGGATCCTAGCATCACACATTATGTTATATACAATAGTTAAAGGTAACCAGATATTTGATAGAGCAAGTACTCGTTGTAAAATACTACGTATAAATTTGAACCAATCAGAACACGTTCTATAAATAGTACCAATCAAAGCGCACGTCTGATGAGGTATAAATATGTAGATGGATGACAGAGAGGGCATTCGGTATCCAGCGATTGAAGAAGACACATCGAGGATTCAACTAATAATTTATTCCAGTACCTTGATAAGGAAGTTATTGCAACTACACTGTCAGGGCGGACGAATTATTAAAAAGAAGACGTTTGAAGTTCACAGACTAAAGAAGACTTGAAGAATTTGAACAAGGTTTCAAGCTATAGGGCCAGCGCATAGGAGTTTTACCTTAAGGATGAGATTCAGGCCTTGAGAAACAAACTCAAACAACACTTAATCATAGAAAGAAAGAGTTGTTTGACATGAAAATTGAACAGCATGTAAAACATGTATATTATTTTACGAATCTAGTGTCAGTATACTGATAAAAACATTGAATTCTGGAAAAGGACCGCCTAAAGGGGCTCCACTTCCGGACAGTTAAACGCCTTTAAAAACTCACAATTTTTAAAGAACTGTTACACATGTTCGTTTTGATGCATTTGCAACAGCGTGCGAGTGGTGAAATTTCGCATAACAAGGTGGAACACAGTTTTCAGCAATTGTTTATCTTTATTTCTTTACAAATGGCATTCATTTTCAAAGGGAGACAACTTTTTCGGAATACTTTAGGTACAAATGGCATTTATTTTCGAAGGGAGACAACTTTTTCCGATTATTTTAAGTAATCGTGGAGAAAAAGTTGTTTCCCTTTGAAAATGAATTACTGTTAATGAAAGAATTTGGGTAATTTACGGCTGATTTGGTTTCATTATGTTGATAGCTGGATCCTAGCATCACACATTATGTTATATACAATAGTTAAAGGGAACCAGATATTTGATAGAGCAAGTACTCGTTGTAAAATACTACGTATAAATTTGAACCAATCAGAACACGTTCTATAAATAGTACCAATCAAAGCGCACGTCTGATGAGGTATAAATATGTAGATGGATGACAGAGAGGGCATTCGGTATCCAGCGATTGAAGAAGACACATCGAGGATTCAACTAATAATTTATTCCAGTACCTTGATAAGGAAGTTATTGCAACTACACTGTCAGGGCGGATGAATTATTAAAAAGAAGACGTTTGAAGTTCACAGACTAAAGAAGACTTGAAGAATTTGAACAAGGTTTCAAGCTATAGGTCCAGCGCATAGGAGTTTTACCTTAAGGATAAGATTCTGGCCTTGAGAAACAAACTCAAACAACACTTAATCATAGAAAGAAAGAGTTGTTTGACATGAAAATTGAACAGCATGTAAAACATGTATATTATTTTACGAATCTAGTGTCAGTTTACTGATAAAAACATTGAATTCCGGAAAAGGACCGCCTAAAGGGGCTCTTTATTTCTTTACAAATGGCATTCGTTTTCAAAGGGAGACAACTTTTTCGGAATACTTTAGGTACAAATGGCATTTATTTTCGAAGGGAGACAACTTTTTCCGATTATTTTAAGTAATCGTGGAGAAAAAATTGTTTCCCTTCGAAAATGAATGCCATTTGTAAATAAATAAAGATAAACAATTGCTGAAAACTGTGTTCCACCTTGTAATGTGAAATTTCACCACTCGCACGCTATTGCAAATGCCTCAAAACGAAAATGTGTAACAGTTCTTTGAAAATGGAGAGTTTTTAAAGTGGTTTGACTGTCCGGAAGTGGAGCCCTTATAGGCAGCCATTTTTTGGAATTCAATGTTTATATCAGTATACTGACACTTGTTTCATAAAGTAATATACATCTTTTACATGCTGTTCAATTTTCATGTCAAACAGATCTTTCTTTCTATGATTTGGCGTTGTTTGATTTTTGTCTCTCAAGGCCTTCTTCGTAACCTTAACGGTAGTTGAATGCTACAGACGATAGCAAATATAGGCTGAGCATCGGAAAGATGAGACAGAGACCTAGAGTTTGGTAATCAACTGAGACTCTAGGAGAGTTCCAGCTTATAGACGGTTCAGCGTTATTGGCGAAGTACAGCCAAGGCATCGGGGATATACCTATATGGTAGTTGAATGCTACATGTGATAGCATATAGGCGGTGAGCATCTAGGAGTCAGGGCAATTATATAGAGCTGCAACTTCAATTAAGAGGACAGAGGCCGAGCATCTATGCGATAGGACTCGTATGTTGTTGATGTTGTTGATTCAAAGACGGTGTCTGACGGGAACTTCAACAAAAAGACCAGTCAAGTATAGAGTCTCCAGCCTATAGGAGTTTGAGCTATTGAAGATCGTTAGTTTCCCTGAAATTATCTAGCTCATAACTGAAATCATTGGTACACGATTCATTTAGGCAAGGTAGCCAGAGGAAAATTCTATATAAGATATTTGGTCTCACCACTTGAGTTATTTGGTCTCACCAGCTGTACGTTTTAACAAAGGACATTCTATTTTATTCGTCAGCTAGTCTAAGACATAGTCACCTTAGCGATGGGACCTAATTCATTGTTCAAGATACTGAAGGCGTAGGAACTACCCTGGGTCTTATAACTCGTATCCTGACATCATGGCTTTTTGCAGTTATATATACATGTATAGTACATACCATTCACGGGTTAAGGAATTTTAATAACACGTGCTGGACATCACTGTGGTAGGGAATTTCGGTCCTGCAGGTTTCATATAGATTGCTTGAAGAAAACAAGATTTATGGCTCTTTGTACTTAAAATACATTGAATAAATAGTGTTTCTATTCCATTTTATGTCCGTCTGGTGCTACATCTCAGACATGGGTTGAAGGATTTAAAAGAAAATACACAGTAATAATTTAAACTGTTATTAGGTAATGCGGCCCTGCACGATTCAGTGAAATTGTTTCAGGAACACTTGAGTTATGGCCCCTAGGCTATATAGTGTTTACTATATAGGGTATACTTTTTGCCAGTTTAATGGCATTTTATGGTGCATTTTCGTTATGGGATATTGTGATCTTGCGTAGTACATATACAGCTTTCTTGAGAATTGATAAAAAGACCAATGTTTTTGTTGCTTTTTGGGTAGCTTGGGTTTATGGTCATTGTACTAAATGTGCAATAATGATTTTCGATCAATAATTAAGTAAGGAATGAGTAGCTTTCAAAGAGACCGATATTTAGTTGCATTTAAGTGTTTTTATAGGCAGAGAATGGTTTAAAAGGGTGAAACCTTTCATCCGTTTGGCGGCGGATACAAATTCACTGAATTTGCTTGTTCATTTACGTTTTTAACATTTTCCCGTGACAGAGTGAAACAAATGAAGCAGATTTTACCACTGGGACAAATGACTGTTCTGAGGTGGTTGAAGCAGAGGTAGAAACCAAACCAGATAGAAGTTGTGGACCAGCAACAACAGAAACAGGTGCAATAAAGCCTACTAGTAGTAGTTCAATTGAAAAAGGTAATTCCTTTCTATTATATTTGTTCATAATATTTATTATGCTACATTTGACTTTTAATCATAATTCAGTACGTTTACTTTGTTTCAAAGAAGGCAAAGGGCTATCAGAGGACTATTCAACAGCTTTTACACTAATATATGTGTAGTTAAATGACTAATACAAAAGTCGAAAAAGGGGCAAAACTTCGTAAAATTGCAAATTACAGTTACGTAAGTTGTACAATTTATGCGGATCATCACAGTCAATATGTGTTTGAAGTTTCAATTCAATCCCATCATTAGGTACTGAGATACCAGCTTACATAAACAACTTTACCAAAAATTCCTGAATCGAAAAAGAAGCATAATTTTGTAAACTATGGAGCATATGTATTGCATGTCAATACACCACAGTGAGTAAGTCTGTGAAGTTTTAATTCATTTCTTCAAGTTGTTACTGAGATATCAGCTTACATTCATAACCAAATCAGGAAGCCGACGCCTAGTGCAATAGTTCTATTCTACGAAAGGTCGAGCTAAAAATCATTTGATATACGAGTTTCTTACTGAAATAATTAAACTTAATGAAAATACTTAATATGTAGAATGATCATCTCAAAAGTTTAAAGCAAGGCAATTTCTCCTTGGTAACTATATCAGGAAGAGTGAAAATGATTCGTCTGTATATGATAAAGATTATATGCTTTGAAGTTAGCTGGAAAATTTTCATACGAAGAACATGATATATATAAATATAAATCTGGTATAATAAATAATAATGATATGCGAGCGGATGAAATTTATATTACATTGTACATTGTTTTCTACATATCAACTTTTGGAGAGGCATGTACATTTTTCATGAAGCGAGCGGGACATTTTACTATTTGCAAAACAGGTCTACGAAAGTGGTATATTTATAGTCCGTACAAATCTTTTTTTAATATTAATGAATTTACAGATCGTTTGGAGTGTATGTAATCTGCCACTCAAAATCGCAGATTGGCGTAAATGCATAAATTGCCTGCTTTATGTTATGCATATAAAGGTTATTTGACTGTCAGTCATATTATTGACTTTGATCGTTTGCATTTCCGGGTAAACTCAAAGTCCACAGAAATGAAAGAGACTCATAAATAGTAAGTCTTACAAACTCCGCGGAGTACAGCTTCTGTTACTGTTATGTTATGGCGACTATTCTGTTACAAAAAAAAAGATATTTTTAAAATAACCAAAACTTCCATTTGTCAAATGCCACATCAGTATGGTTCTGCTTGGAATGTCATCTTTATAATGTACACTGGTTTAGATACACACAACACGTGTGTTCCAACAGCATATTTCACTTAGGTCAAGGCTTGTAATTTCTCTCCTTCAGATGGAATCTTTGGTTGAATATTCACGAGCACTTATTCTTCCCTAAAGTATGTTCAGGGTTTCAGAAATCTGAAAATTTACTGGTAGCCCATTGGGCTACCATTATTTTTGTCTGGTAGCCCGAACATTTTAGTTTATTTGGCAATGACCGTTTTGGATTATTTGCTAAGTGTTTGTATACTACAGTGTTCAGTTGGAATGGAATGCTTAAATTAATATAGGGTTTCATAATTCCAGCCATTATGGATTTTGTTCTCTACAGAACCCATTTTGGGGCGGAGTATCCGCCTCAATGTTAACAAGAAATATCTTTAAAAATGATAGTCGGCGAATTGTAATAAGGAAAGAAGTTTATGAATTTTTCATCTAACATTCATCTTTCATCTAACATTTTTCAAATTGCAAAACTAAACACCGCACTTTAACAATTTAAATGGTTCTCTTTTAATTTTTCGCAAAGGTTTCGTAGGGTTGCAATTTTGTTTCGTTTATCCTTAGACGAATAATTACAGCAGTAGTTTGATGAAGATTCATGAAGCGGTTCATGAGAAGAGGTCATTAAACGTGTTTATATTTTTAGCTAAATTGGTCCCTATCCCCATTTGTAATAAAATAGCAGGAGACCTTACGATATTGTTACACATCGAGTTTGATAAAAATCCATTACATTTTAGTGGTTAATACGAAGAAAGGCATATCTACTTTTAGCTATAGTGGTCCCTAATAGGGCCCAAGTTCCTATATAAATAAATTTGGAAGAGGACCTTATAATGATCTCCAGACTAAGTATGACAAAGATCCACCAAGCTGTTCTGGAAAGTAGATCCCTCGGAAGCACCCAAAACAAGGCAAACAGTGAAAATTGCAGACTCGGTTTGATTGAGACTGTTCATGAGCAGTAATGGAACATGCAACACTGCCCACGCCCACTAGCACCGGCTTAAGCGGTATTCAATCTTCAAATCTAAATGAATTGAAATCAATGATCCCGAAGAACCAGAAAATATTACAACACTGAGATGAAGTCAAAGGCATTTCTAGTTTTAGCTCTAGCAGCCCCTAAAAGGGGTCAAATGTCCCAGCTGAACAAAGTTGGCTGCGGGCCTACTATGCTACAAATCAAGTTTGATTAGAATACATGAGAAAAAAAATCAATTAAAAGATTTTTTTATTTATTATTTTTATTTATTTCTAAAATAGGCCAACTGATCCCGCTTTAACAAATGCATATTCGCTATTCATGAATCTTTGGACAATGACGTCACACCTATAAAAAAAGTGAAGGTCAAGCAAAACATACCATTGTAATTATTAGCAAAACACACCATTGTAATTATTTCAATATTTCTGTTTCATAAGCAAAGTTTGACCGTAGTCATAGCACATAGATAAACTGTATGAAGCGTACCTTCACTTCAGTGTAATGGGATTCAGTCATTATATAGCATATATATAATGAAACAGATTTCAACTGAGTTCAAAATTTGCATACCATACTAAAGAAAATTATTCATATATAATAAATCAGTTAAATAATTTATAACAAATATATCAAAGCAAACAAGTATTCATTTTAATATGCAATCTGAATAAGTCACAAAAGCAAGAAACCTTTTCATATACAGACGACAATTGTAACAAGGAAAATCTTTTAATAAGCACTTCTCTACATAAAAGACTCTTATCACACCCTTATTTATGTGATACGCAGACCGTATTCAGCTCTTTCTTTAATTTGATATATGTTGGTATTTGAACAGGTTTTTAACATATTTATTAAACTTACTTATCATTTGAGATATATCAATATTCTTGCTAAATATACTGAGCCAAAGTTAGCTTTAAAACTGTGAACAGCGTCGTTTAGGATAAACGCTTTGTCTACATTTCACTCAGCGTAGCACAATCAACAGAGTGAAAGAAATTGACACTCTCGTCCAATCAGGCAGAGTGTTGCATAAATCTTCCATTTTGATAAATTATCTATAATACGTTATCAAGCAGTTTGATTTGCAAACTGAAGTCACGTGGCATAGGTAACGAAAACGAATTCAGACGGCGTCGCCGAAAAACAGTGCGTTTAATATCGGCAATATTTATCAAAAAGCGCAATAATACAGTCTTGTGTCCTAAAATAAACTAGTGGGCTGAAAATAACCATTACGGAGGTTTGACACGAATCGTGTGCTTCTGCGTTTCTATGTGGCCGAATTACATGAAACTATAGGTACCATTACCGTGCATGTGTAATGCAAATTATTTATATGCGTTTAGCCGAGACGAATTCCCAATACATGGTTGGAAAAAAATGACTGGAAGCGGATAATAGCACGCTCTTGTTCTCATTTGTTTTCATTTTAGAAGATAAAACTATTTAAACTGGGAATTTTTTCCCTTAAATTATTGCAACATGACAATCTTAAAAAGAAAGTCAATCGATTTTTATAAACTTGCAAAAATTCTTATTGATTGCAATTTATCTTATTTTAGCCGCTTATTACGTTTTATTTTACTTAATAATATATCATTTCCAGAAATGTCTAAACAAAGTTATTTCGACAGAGTGACAAATTTTGAACCAGTAGGTGATGAGCAAGTGATTCAAATTCAATGTAGTAATTTCTTTAGACATATATGCAGTAAGAAGTTTGTCTATATTAAGTGACCATTACTGTAAAATTATGATAACATTTATCTACTGGTTCCACTGTTTCTACTAAACATTTTTTTTGAAAGAATGTATATAGATTAGGATATCCCGAGTTTTCAAGTCTAAATGAATTGCTGTTAACTTTTGCAGGAATAGAAATAGCCCCAACCCTAGAATGGGGCCATACTGAAAACATGTTGGATCGTTTTAAGTTAAAGGTTTAAAAGCCCCTTACTGATCATCTTGAAGTTATTGGAAAAAAAACTGTACATAGTTTTCTGTCCATGCAAACGGATATTTTTTTTTCTCGAAGATGATCCTTCCGAAGAACTACAAATCAGTTTATCTATACGCAGCAAACGCTTAGTCAAAACTAAATTATTTTGGATTTATATAAAATTTATTTAGTGTTTAATAAATAGTTTATAAAGTTGCATCTACGTTTTCGCTGTTCGTTTTCACTAAATTAAGTATTGACACTAGAACACAAACTAGGTAAACTATCGACATCCGAAAATAGCTCATTCATTTATCCACAAATTTTAGAGGTTAGTTAGAAATAATTACGTCTTAACATTTCAAGATGTTGAAGTTATGTAACCTCTGTCATATGGCAAACTGTATCTTCATAGCATAAAGAGCCAAGTAAACAAATAAGCCAGACAATAATACCACATGCCCTGTATGAGAATGCAACAAATTGCATTCTTTACTGTGCTTTTGGTGAGATATAGGGAAATATAGACCCTTAAACAATTGATATTATATCTCAGATCCATAGTATTTTAAGAGAAATTACAGCTATGAGTAATGATACTAGCAGTACTGATGCATATCCACAAACGATAAGAAATGGAAATACAGAGGATGTTTGTTTGTTTCAGTGTAAAATCTAAGTATATTTCAGAGTGAACACCATATGTATTATTTTCACGAGTGAAATATATATCGATATTACGCTGAAATAAATCAATTTTCTTTTTTATCTTTGTACCCGCGCAACGTCATGTGGACTGACGTCACGATATCTTTCTTGAAAAATTGCCAAATAGTTCTGTGAACTTTCCAGATTTCGTTTACATTTCATTACGACGGAGCGTATATCTTTCTATTGAAATTCGTGTTGGTATTTATATACAACTATATCTTTAATGAAGTATGCTTTCGAAGAACTTTTGATTGTTTGTAATCAATATTCTTCCGCCTTTAGATTTGTTTGTTTGTTTTGGGTTTAACGCCGTTTTTCAACAGTATTTCAGTCATGTAACGGCGGGCAGTTAACCTAACCAGTGTTCCTGGATTCTGTACCAGTACAAACCTGTTCTCCGCAAGTAACTGCCAACTTCCCCACATGAATCAGAGGTGGAGGACTAATGATTTCAGACACAATGTCGTTTATCAAATAGTCACGGAGAACATACGCCTCGCCCGAGGATCGAACTCACGACCCCGCGATCCGTAGACCGACGCTCTACCTACTGAGCTAAGCGGGCGGGCTTTCCGCCTTTAGAAATCTAGCCTACCAGTGAAAGATAAAAATGATATTTTCACTGCTTTGAAACTGAAAACTTTAATTATATTTCACAGATATTTTCCAATTTTTCACCGAAAAGCATAAACTAAAATGGTATTCACTTTCAATTTCCATGGTTTATGCTATATGGCTAGTCTATATTCAACCCCGTGTTTACCGAGATAGGCTAATAAGAATATAAAACTGTGAATTTCATGTAATAAGACTTCTTTTCGGACATCGGGCAATAGTTTTGACTGTTGACTGGCAAGCCATTCAGTAATTGTATATTATCGCACACCTTTTTTTATCTGCCTCGAATATAATTGATTTGTTCGATGTGGATTTAAAGCCTTTTTCATAAATATGTAATAACCGCGGTAAGTTAGCCTAGCCAGTCATCCTGTTCCCAATGCCGTGCCCGTTCTTATTTTTTCAGCACACTGAAACTTCCGCACATGAATCACGGGAGGAGAATGACTGACATCAAGTAGCCTATATGTGCATACCTGGATAGCATTAAATGCATCTACTAATATCAATCTTGACATGACATGTAATTATATTCGCGTTTTCTTTTTTTGTTTTTGTTTCCAGTTTGGTTTGAAAGTATGGATTTTCTTGCACATCAAATGAGTTTTAAAGATTTTAAAAAGTTCATCAGAAGACTAACGGGTATGAATTTATCATATTGAATGTATTCTTTCTATTTAAAAGTTTACTTATTTAGTTCTGTGGCAAAATACTATTATAATAGTAATGAATTCTCAATCAATTTCAAATATTTCTGAAAATTTTACATGAGTTAAACTTTTTGAGGCCAGCAAAGTTTTCTGGAAATGATTACAATGGCTTTAGATGCCATGAAGCACAAGCAGCATATATATTAAAAGATGTAGCAGCTTAGTTTAAATAGATGACACTAAATATTTAAATTTTTCTACGACAAAAAGAATAAAGTCGTTTTTGACCTTTTAAGGGCGTGTTCTGTACCATTTAAGTGAATTTTATAGTTCTCATTCATTGGACCAGTTTATGCATACTACTCTTAGGATATGAGGTGTAAATTTTTTATTTCAGCAAATACAAATCCCAAGTTTCACGAAACGATTGATGTGAAAATAGAAAACTCTGTAGAAAGTAATACGTCTTGTTCCGAGAAAATGTACCAATTAATGAGAACCTGGAGACAGGCAACACCAGAAGCATCACTAATGGATGTCTTTGCCGCTTTAAGACAATCGGAGTTGAACGTGGTATGTAATCGTCTAATAGGATCATTAAAAAGTAAAAACCTGTTAGACAGTGGATTAGAGGAACAATGTATAGATGCCAGCCGAAATGAAATTGAAACAAAAGCATTACCTCGTGGCGAACTTCCAATGCCGAATACGATACTAAGAACAGAAAATGATGTAATGGAAGAAGAATGTGATACCAATTCCAGAAATGTTAATCATGAGATGATGGAATTGAAACCACTTTAAACCACTTTAAGAAAACATTTAGAGTTCAGATAATTTACGTTTATTATAGGTTTCGGGTACGAAATACATAGCCATGTGTAATGTGCATAAATGTCTCCACACGTACTCTAAGTACGAACATTTATTTCGTACCAATTGGACTTCTCTCAAACTACGAGTCATAACTTGTAAGCGTATGATAATATCGCTAGGGCTAAACAAGAAACCAAGCTAAAAGAAACTGATCTAGATATCAAAATTCTTAATTCTGTCATTTCATTGTATAAAGATGTCCAATGCTGTATAAGGTTAAATAATTTTGATTCAACTTCAGTTTGAAGTAAATTGAGGATTGAAGCAAGGCTGCCCATTGTCACCAATACTTTTTAGTTTGTATATCAATGACTCAGTCACTGCTATTAAAGAAACAAATAATGGTATCAAAATAAATTACGAATTGATAATTGCAGATGACGTTGTAATTCTGGCTGAAACTCCAGAACAAAAACTACTATATATTTTAAATATTTGGTGTATTGATAATAGTATGACTGTCAATAATGATTCAGTTTAGAACACCTAGTTGCATTCAAATGAGTATTGTCTCTATGTTGGGACACCTCCATTACATATAATACATAATAACTGTGGTTTCAACTTTTCAACGTTTTCAAAACTATATATGATACAATGGTTTTACCTGTTATATGGCATTCAGCTCCCATCTGGGGTGATAACTCTTACTCGTGTATAAATTCTGTTCAAAGCAGGGCCGTAAGTTATTTTCTGGGTATGGGGAAATACAGACCGAGTGCAGCTGTATTTGGGGATACGGGCTGAAAGCCGATATTTGTTTAACAACAGGATCGCAGTACAAGACAGTTTTGCAGATTTTCGATGATGCAGTATTTGAGATTAAATAAAAAAGTTTTTAATTGGGTGAAAACATCATCCAATGTTAGATGTAAAAACAGTATTATTGGCATTGTTGGTATAGATAATATACATTTACAGCGTTGTTCTAAGATTTCTGTCAATGGGTTACTGAATATTAGAGATTGAAATTGATAATTACAAACAATCAGTAACACGAGATGAATCAGTAAGAGGAAAATGTTGCAATAAATTAAGAACTTAATGACCTATAGACACTTATTATTAGAAACTGAATTTTATGTTAAAATGTCACAACCATTTCACGTCCGTAGTTGTATGGCAAAGTTTAGAATGAAGCACCCATCAGAATAGGAACAGGGAGATATGAAAATTAAGGTGTAATGCACGAACTTGTTTTAATTGTTTGATCTGTATTAAAGATGAAAAACATGTTTTACTAAATTGTTCATTCTATTCATCTGTAAGGGAACTTCAATGCTTTTGATAATTTATCTGATGTCAAAGAGAAATTTTGTGTATTATTCTCTGACACAAATATATTAAAGTACACAGCCAAAGCATGTTATTATTTCAAAACATAGATTTTTTATTGTATTGTAGATAATGTCAATAATATTTTAACATTGTCATTTGTAGTTTAGAAAAATAGTATAAAGGAACAGTGAATCAATCTGCAAATGTATATCAAATATGATTTGACACAATCTACATATTATAAAAGATTTATTAACAATACTTTAGACAAATATTCTCTGTTTCATGTCTTAAAAGCCGTTTTAACTTTATTTGGTCATAGATGGATTCAAAATTTCCTTACATCATCTGTCTGCAGCTAGTCAGGTGGATTCACAGTTCCTCGTGCTTTTACGTAAAGAAACCTTATTATTTAAGATTAAATAGTTTTATGTTAATGACTTTGTGATCTTACTAAATATTAGGTCTTAGAATATGTAAATGTATAAAACTAATGTTTAGATCAAAATATCTCATATTTCCATACAGAAGGGCATACGTATTATAATACCTTAATAATATACTGTTTTATCATGCTGTATGTATAAAGATATATAAATGAACTATTTGACTTGACTTGACTTGACTAGGTTGTATCCAGTTTTGTACTTGCATTTTCATTATATTAACTGATTCATTATGACATACTTTTGAAGCAGTTATCTCTGAAACAACAAAATTGTGAAATGACATTTTTTTTTAATATCAAACGTTTTATTGGGAGATTCGAGGCCAACCAATTGTCAAACAGCTACACCTGACTGAAAGCAAGCCTATACCGGTATATGTTCGTTTCAACTGAGTAATGAGTAATCAAATTAAAACTGACATGTGAATAAAGATTGAGATTCGTATTCATTTTATACAGTATGCTTTCACACGGGATACTTCGTTGTTTCACATCCAGCCGACCTGTAATAAAAGCAAGTCTGTTGTAATTCTTATTACATTTTATTCATATAAGTTTACAAATAATTGTCCCGATTGTATCTGCTTATTTCTATTGTTTGGATATCTTGGACATGGTTCCCGCACTCATCATGTTGACCCCACTAGGTAAACCAGTCACCGAACAAATTGTCGTTTAGGGCGACCTTGCAGCAATTTGTTAATGCCCAAAAAGACAAAATTCGAGCCCCAAAAGGCTAAATTGAAAAACTGCCCCAAAAGGCTAACTTTTGCCCCAGAAAGCTAACTTTTGCCCTAAAAGGCTGAATACAAAATGTTTGCCCCAAAAAGCTAAATACAATAAATTGCCCCAAAACAGATTAACTTTTTAATAAATCCGCCGAACTTCCCATTCCCCCCTAAACACTGATGACTAATCCTGGAGATCAGTTACCAAGCCATACAAAAGTCCATGACCAAAATTTGCCCCAAAAAGCTAAATTCAGAACGAACGGATAACCGCATGCCAACTTAATGTCTTTCAAAGCAACGCCCAATAAAGTGTACGCATCTCATGTAACGAAGTAACATACATTTGTTTGTTTTTTTTTTTTTGTTTTTTTTTTTGTTTTTTTTTTAAATTTGGGTTTACGCCGTTTTTCAACAGTAGTTCAGTCATGTAACGGCGGGCAGTTAACCTTACCAGTTTTCCAGGTTTCTGTACCAGAACAAACCTGTTCTCTGTAAGTAACTGCCAACTTCCCCACATGAATCAAAGGTGGAGGACGAATGATTTCAGACATAATGCCTTTTATTAAGTCGTCAAGGAGAACATACGCCCCGCCCGGGGATCGAACTCACGACCCCTCTATCCGTAGATCTGCGCTCTCCCTATTGAGTTAAGCGGGCGGGTGGGGGTAAATACAAGAATGGAGTAGTTGTCTATAGTTCCACCAAAGGAAAAACATTTCGGCTAAATAATTTTGAAAAAAAGTTTACGATTATATGTAACTTGATAATGTTGAGATTTCCATACGCACAGTATTACGTGGTGTTAACTTGAAGCTATATGTACATCTACACGTTAAGGTCTCGGAACATTTATATGCGTGTTCTGACACCTCAATAAAAATGAAATCCTACAAGTAACAGTACCCTTAAATGTTTTTCGTTTTGTATTTTACAATCTTTTATCTCAAACTTAGGTAATAATATTATTTATTTACATTGAAAAACTAAAACCCGCCAAAAATGTAATTTCAGTAGTAATTGTAATATTTTTTTCGAAAACAGCGTAAATGTCGATAGTAATTTTTTTTTGTGAAATTCATATTATTTAGAAAGAAATTAGCAAAAATTCCTACAAATGTGTAATAAATCTCCAAAGTATAGGATATACAAAGAATTTGACACCGTATCTATGGTAACACGCTTTCCTACGTTGAAATACGAGTATGTTGTAAGAAATAAAGTTTACACTGGTACGTGACATTAGATATCAGATTAACAAAATAATGCCTGAAATTGTTCTGATGGAAAATCACGAATGTTACACTAAACATTAAAGGCTCAAAATGCTTTTGTTAAGAATTTTTTGTTTTGCATATAAAATGGATTATGTTCTTGGTACATCCTATTTTCAATAAATGTTTTCTCATATATTTGTGAGCATATTTTATCAACATTGCAGAAATTATTACTGAATCTATTATTTTGATTACTTCCCTTTTAATTTTAGAAGACTTACTTCAATTTTGAAAACTTCTAAAACATACTTTGATATAAATGGAAGCTCACAGTTAATACACAAAAAACGAAGGCAACGAGATTCAAAAGGATGGATCTCACAACAGTATACTCTTTTAGAGTGAGGCGATTACTGAAGATGATGACTAGTGATTTATTTTTAATTTGATGGGGAATGTATGGAAATTGTAAATACAATTATATATCTTTGGATAGTTTTATCATTGTGAATTCTATAAAGTAATGTTTTACATCTAATGCATCTGATACCTGTGAAGCATCTACTTTTACCCATTCGTGTACAGTGCCAAAGTCTAAAAAAATAGATACATACAGAATATTAGGTTACTGTCTTATAAATCTAAATTTATTAAGTGAGTCGGAGAAAATATAAAAGTCGAGGCTCTGCCGAGACTTTTATTTTTTCGTAGACGAACTTAATAAATTTAAATTTATAAGACAGTAACATAATGTTCTATTTATCCTACCTTCTGATCTAAATTCATTCTTTAATTAAAATTCAAAATTTACCAACTAGATCTGAGTCTGTCTTGCACAGAAATTAATACGCCCCACCATTACACAAACAGGTCTTTAAAATAAAAATATTACAAAATAAGAGCCGAAAAACAAAGGCTCACCTTGTTTTGCTTTGTGTCCGACTTCTCTGTTCTGCTGAACATTAAAGAATTATTTTAATTTGCTGCCAAGTGAAGTTTTGTCCTAAGTTCAATCACAGGAGCCTGAAATTCTATCTATAATGCTCCAAAATGGCTAAATATAAAAATTACCCCTCCTATATATATAAAAAAAGAACAGGAATGAAACAAAACCGTACCCCGCCCACTTTTTGTAAACAAGAAACTTCGAAAAACAGAAAAGCATCTCTATACGAGCGGTCTTATTTTGAAGAGGACAAAAAATATACTAGAAACACTGCTTACTGTAAACTGTCTTCCTTTTAACTAACGCAAAATCATCATTTTCAATACCTTTTCGTTCATCGCCGAAACCATTGCGTGACGTCACATATACATGTACCTGTTTCACAGCCTCGCAGTTAATTCGATGTACTTTCACTTCGATAAGAAATAAAGGTAAGATATTGTTTATGTTCTATATTTTATTGTTCATTTTTACTTGAATAAAAATTATATATTTGCATTTGTTTGACAATGTATTCAACTAATATTTTCAAAACAAAAACGTAAACAAAAGGGGAAGTAACTCCATTATTCACTGGAGGGAAATTTAAAAATTGGAAACTTCCATAGTGACTATTTTTTATTATGGCAGATAACCTGAGCGCTGCGATATGGTATGGAAATCCTGTGTTTTTTATAAAAATGTTGCATTTGACCCTTAATTAGTTATGACACATCGAAGTGAAAGTATATCGAATTAACTGCGAGGCTGTGAAACAGGTACATGTATGTGACGTCACGCAATGGTTTCGGCGATGAACGAAAAGGTATTGAAAATGATGATTTTATGTTAGTTAAAAGGAAGACAGTTTACAGTAAGCAGTGTTTCTAGTATATTTTTTTGTCCTCTTCAAAATAAGACCGCTCGTATAGAGATGCTTTTCTGTTTTTCGAAGTTTCTTGTTTACAAAAAGTGGGCGGGGTACGGTTTTGTTTCATTCCTGTTCTTTTTATATATATATAGGAGGGGTAATTTTTATATTTAGCCATTTGGAGCATTATAGATAGAATTTCAGGCTCCTGTGGTTCAATTGAATGCCGGATTACCCATCTTCACCAAGCAAACGATTGACGAGACTTATATACACGCCATATCGCCGCTTGACAGAACAAATAGGCAAACCGTTTCCTCGATGATTTTATTCAATAACACTCCATTCCAGATGCAATATATTCCTAGATTGAAGTGTAGAAAGCTAAAATTCTGAACAAACGCTATACATGAGTCACTTTCCGTTTCTCCGAGCGTTTCCGTTATAAAAACGTTTTGTAGTAATTGCAAATACGGTATGCATACACTATACATTTGTGACATGGTCTCACGTACCTTATAAAAGCGCGTTTATGAAAATAATTGCATAAATATGTCTTTTAGCAGTTATTCTCAAAAACAAGATGGCGTCGTTTTAAAAAAAATCCAAAAAGTAGTCCGCCAAGCTTTATCTAGTCACTGACCAGATAAAGCAAAATTTATCTGACCCCTTGATTTTTGCCTTTATTTTGCATGAAGGTAGGATAAAAAATGGTTCACAGACAATTCTTAAAAAGTTTATTAGTTGTAAAAATATCAACATGCGTTGCTAATGTCCATTGTTTGTAATTAGTTTGTTTGTTTTGGATTTAACATCGTTTTTCAACAGAATTTCAGTTACGTAACGGCGGGCAGTTAACCTAACCAGTATTCCTGGATTCTGTATCAGTACAAACCTGTTCTCCGCAAGCAACTGCCAACTTCCCCTTATGAAACAGAGGTGGAGGACAAATTATTTCAGATACAATGTTTTTTATCAAATCGTCCCTCGTCCAGAGCTCAGAACTCACCACCCCGAGACCCGTAGATCTGCGCTCTCCATATTGAGTAAAGCGGGCGGGCATTGTTTGTAATTAGACAAATAAGATTTTGTAATTACATTTAGAGAAAAGTAATTGGTGTTTGTTAGCAACTGTACTTAGGATACGAACTAGTTGGTCACCAAAAGCTGGAAAGGTCGCCATGTGACATACATTATTCCGGTATGACTCTGAACCCATCCAAAGGAGGTTTCCGGTTTTAATAATTGTATGGTTATTTCTGGAATCAGTTCATATCAAAATGTTTTTCAATATTAAGAATAAAATTAATTGAACTGTAGACAAGCCATATGTAACAAATTTCTTTGTTTAAAGAGTTAGATTGCATTTGAGGCATCTGTATATTTAAACAATGTGTTAGTCTAAAATAGAGTTGGTAAGCTACATTTGCCTCTCATCATTTAAATATTGACATAGATATAACATAGATTGTAAACACAGAAATACATTTATAGTCCAGTAAAAATATGAAATTTAGGGGAGAAAATTTGCACAGAAATGATATTTGGCATGTGTGATCTATCACATTATCAAGAATGACATCAAAAATCTAACAAAATCCAATGATGCAAACACCCTATTTGTGGGGTAAAATGTTGAAAAAATGAAACGAAAGTGTGAATTTTTGGAATTCCCTCATAACATCATATATACTTATCTGAACATGTCAAAATTTTAAAGGATATAAGCAGAATCTATTACCAGTCACCGAAAGTTATATAAAAATTCAATTTGGCCGCCGTAACTTAAGGGAATTTCTTGAATTGATTCATAGTATGTTTTATACTGCATCTGAGTGCGTCAAACATCCATATAATAACAGAAAAGTAAAACAACATTCACTAGACATAATCCCTAAAGCATTTTAATCCAATATCACATCATATATCCAATATGACTGCCTTATTTCCAATATGGCCGCCTAAAAACAACATGATAACAAACAATTTTAGCATTATCTTTATGAAATGGTTAACAGTACCCTTGTAGAAAGAGAAAGATAGCGGCTAGCAAGCTAAGCTGCTACCTAGTCACTTCTATTTTTATATCAAGAACTAGTAGCAGGAAGGTAGCAGGTGGGTGCGAGTATCTGCTTTGTACCTGCTACCTACTCGCTACTAGTAGAGACCTCCCACTTTTGGTATCAGGAACCTGCTAGCATAGAAAGAAGGTAGCGACAAAGCGATTTGTTGGCACATCAAGTCTAATATGACAGCAGCTACCTGCTACGTACCATAGCAGTAAAGTAGCACTTAAAATGCTGTAATTGTGTAGGCCCCCTAACGTTTATCATGATAATTATCACAATGTCTTGAGGTGGAAATGAAATGTTCAGTGCTTGGGACATGTGATGTAGTCGCCCGATTCAAAGTATGAAATGTGGAAATGAAGTATATTCTGATTTACTCAAGAGGGTTTTTTTTTTTTTATTTTCACGCAGGGAAAGTCAAAAAAATATTGTCAAAGTTGAATTCGAGATGACGCTGACATGTTGTTTCATTCAGATATTCCAGGGGCAGATGAATTTTAAATCTGTAAAATATAATTTATTTATTTTTTGATTCAGAAGTCAATTTTACAAAACAAGATGAGGGCATATGTTGATCTAGGTAGGTTGAGTGATTTACATGATAAATAGAAAAACATACAACTGTCTTTTGATACCAATGTTATCCGGTCTCGGCAGCGCTTATCAGCCTCAACCTGATAACCCTGATATCAAACGATAAGTTGCCTGTTATTTTCTATATATCAATATATCATCGAAACTTGCCTTTTGATATATCAATACAAACTTTTCTTTCCATGACAGCCCTATGAAATAAAATCTTGATCTAGTCATAATTATATCTCCAAATAAGCTAATGATTTATATTTTGTTAATCTTTACTTCTGTTGATTTTGGGTCAGTATTTTGAGCCAGTCTCTTGAAATTTACATTTTTTAGCTCACCTATCTCAGTGTAATTAGGTGAGCTTTTGTGACCACGTTTGTCCATAATTTGTCAAATGTCGTCTGATCATAAGCATAGACAATTTCCTTGTGAAGACTCTAGAGCCCATAATATTTTGCAATCTTCATGAGTCTTAGTCATGATATCTAGGACAACCTTTTCAGTTTTGAACACTGTGGGAGTAGTACATTTGTGGTCCAATCTTCATAATACTTCACTATGTTTACCCTGGGTAGATTAGATAAGCTACAATATTTTCAAAGGTAGCAGCTCGGTAGCATGAAAAGGTAGCAGCTAGGTAACGGCAACTAGTAGCAAGAAAACTAATTTGCATACAAAACACTACCAATAGCAGCTAGGTAGCAGTTAGCTGCTACTATAGTAGCAGGTAACAAGTAGCAACAAGGTAGCAGGAAAAAGTAGCAGCTAGCCGCTACTAGTAGCAGGAAAACTAAATTGCATACAAAAAACTACAAATAGAAGCTAGGTAGCGGGAAAAAGTAGCAGCTAGCTGCTACTAGTAGCAGGAAAACTAATTTGCATACGAAAAACCACCGTAGCAGCTAGCTAGCGGCTACTGGTAGCAGTGTGGTAGCAGCTACTTAACTGCTAGATCTACCTAGCTGTTACTGGTAGCGAGAGGCCAATTATTTCTGTAAGAGTAATAACTAAAATTCACAAAAAATATTTTTTAAAAAGATATCGCATTGTATAGTTTTACTTAAATGCTATATGGCATGTATTAGCTAGTATCTCTACCAATACAATATCAATGCAATAAATCAAACAAGTCCTGATTTCTAAGCTATTATTTTTGTAGATGTAGTGAACTTTAGATTGTAAAGTCCTCTGCATGTCGAACAGGCGGAACTACATTCCATACCTACTTTTCTGCAACTACATGCTAATGATTTACAACCTGATTGGCAAGTACAGCAAACAACTATCATGACAACTATTCCGTCTGTTCGACGTGCAGAGGACTTGGTTATGATAACTTGTTTGTACCAGAGTTTAGTGCTGACTAAATCTTTAACAATCTGAAGTTCTGTAGTGGGAATTCAGTTAAGGTTAATTAGGTCACTGTAAGAGTTCATAGGAGAAACAGCCAATCAGAGAGGACGATCCCAATCACTTGAATGTGGACGTATTCTGTATCATCAACTGAAATCCAAGGCCATCTTGGGTAGTACGACTGCATTGTATTTATATCTGCCTGTTAAGGTTAGAAACCTCTTCCGCCCCTAATAGGAGTGTTGGCCCCAATATAGCGAAGGCCATTTTCGTTATATTGGTGTCAGAAGTGGGATGAATGCAGCATCCATGTTGTCTATAGCACACATGGAACTAGGAGAAGTTAGATACAGTATCTGCATTATTGTACAGAACACATTGAGCGCTAGGAACCATAGGCCACTAGGTGACTACAGTATTCATTCTTTCTAGGGCATCCAAAGAAAAGGTAAGTATGATATCAGCTTTATGGTATATGGGGTGCGAGAGTTAGTGACAGTGCATAAGGCGCTGGGAGGAATGGTAGGTACAGTATCTGTAACATTGTCCAAATCATATGGGGCGCTAGGCTGGAGGGTTACTACGGTATCCACATTGTCTCTATTGCACGTGACATTGGGCAGAATGGTAGATACAGTATTTGTATTACTGGCCAGATTGACAGTATTTGCATTTTTGCCCAGATTGCTTTGGATGTTGGAATTAAGGGTTGATATGGTGACCGTATTTTCTAAACTGTAAGGGGCGCTCCAAGAAAGGTTAAGTACAATATCTGAACTAACACACAAAGTGCTAAGATTATGAGTGGATGCAGTCTCTTAATGATCTCCTTTACTAATTAACTTGTTGGGAATAAATATGATGTTATTCCTACAAGGCCTACTAGCATTAGTGGTGTCAGCAACATTACTCCCGAAATCATCTGATACAGTCATCAAGCTGGTTACCGCTCACTGTACTGCTTCTCTGCAGAGACTCATCACTGATACCCTCAAGACTAGAGTCCGGACTCAAAAGAGAACTAACAGTCTCAGAGCTATTTGCCTGCTCACCCCAAGGTTTCGGAGATTCTCTCTCCCCCCCCCCCCCCCCCCCAACAGACACACACACACATTTCACTAAATCTACAAAAATAATAGCTCAGAAATCAGGACTTGTTTGATTATTTCTGAAGAAATAGTTAACATGCTTACAGAATATCTCCTAGTGAGTAGGTCGGTAGACTAATTCAGAAATATCTGTTTTGCTGAGAAACAGTGTTTCCCGAATGTTAAATATTTAGCAGACATCATGATTACAAATGTACGGGAAGTAACTATGTAAGTTAGACATGTAATTCCAATAAAAGAATGCATTCATACCCATATGCTTCCTTGCCTAAGTGTGTATTTGACTTTGAAAGAGAGTTCTTATAGAGTTATTCTTTAAATTAAAGAAATTAATAGGAATCCAACCCTTTTCTTCCAAAGGGCTTGGTTCACTTATAGGTTAAAATGGCACAACATCAAATGTTGTTGAAATATTATTATAATGAATGACCAACAACTCAGAATGCAAAAATCTCATATTTTAATTCATTTGAAATTGTGCTGTTGCCATGGCAACCGATTGATTTTCTTTATGGAAACACGAAAATCTCTTATAACAATTACATCAGAACGTATAATTAACATTCAGATATGCTAAGATATAACCCTAAGCAACGCCTATAATTTGAGGCAAAAAAATATATGGTTGCCATGGAAACGGAGATAAAAATGAGAATATTTGTTATGTCTGTTTTTTATGGAATAAAACCAATTTAGGTCATTCTTTAAGAAAAATAACATTTGTAATTTGTTTGTGAAGATCATTATTCATAAACAATACAATATATTTCTGTTGCTATGGTTACAATGGAGTTGCAGTATATGCTTCAATGAGACAACAATGACGTTTTTGTTAAGTTATTGTAGAACACTTTCAGCATTTACCATTACATGTAAATATTTGAAAAAAATGCACCACTGAAAAGTGTTCTTCAAACAATGTTTTTTTCAAGACATAATATAGAACAACAGAAAAATGTTTCCATGGTTACGCAGTTAATTCCGTAAACATAATACTACATAATCTCATTTAACACACAGTAATAGTTTAAGAAAACTGCCTTATTAAATGTCTTGATCATATTAAAAGAGTTAGATGATACTAACGGCAATAATATATAATTTGGCATACAAAAACTAAATTGTTTCCACAATAATCCAATGTATGTTTTACAAATTATACATATATTGTGCTTTCAAGACAGGTTAAATTAATTGTTCATGAAAAGGGAAAATAAACATGATACTGCCGACAGAAATGATTACATGCAGTTTGAATACAGCAGAAAATATTCGTAGATCTATGTAATCCAACTGTCGTAATGAAAAAATGTGCATTACTACCATATAGGTTACAATTATTGTTGAAAAATCTTCCAGTGTTTTAGAGGAATTTCACATTTATACTGTGTTCAGCCTTACATGTATATAGTGAGTCAATATTTAACAAATGCATAGTACTGTTGACACCATAAAGTTGTTAATTCAATGTTTACATAAACTATATGTATCATTTGTTCTTTTTCAAATATATTAAATTTGTGTCTAGTACATCTTCAAAAAATCAAAAACACTTTCAAATTAATCAAAATTTCAGAGCTCTTTCTCTGTATTACTTTAAATGTTAAACACTTTTTTCAATTCATTCTTCATTTTAAATGACTTGAATTATCAATTTTAATGGTTTTGACACTGCTGGTTTTGAGCATACATTGCTGTTGCTGCAAAGGGGTGCTATTTCATTATACAGGTACCACTGTCGACTGGCATCCAGCTCAGGAATGGTAATACCCCCTGCCTAAAAATATTAATCTCCGTCTCTGTGTTGAAGTTATAATCCTTCAAGAATACTATCTATACCAGGTCATGCAGAAGACATTCTGTAATGATAAATGTATCAAATATTTAAGACAAAAACACATAACCTTTTCATCAATCCTGAACAACAGCATTCCAAAAGACATCCCACACATAATTACATTAAATAACATTTTAGAATTTTATTACAGTAATAACTTCTTTTCATGAAAAAATTCAACCATCGCACATATTCTACATCAAGTAAGGGCCATGATTTTGATCTCATTTTAACAAATAGTTCTTTAACCTGGTTAAGAAAAAAACAGTTACTTTATTAGAATTATGTTATTTCTGTTTAACTTGCTTGCAGTGAGCTAGACACTCTTTAACAACACAAATATAAACAGAAACTGTGGTATTTTAATGTAAGTGGCCTCTTTACAGACATGATCTCTGCAGCAAGTTTTATCAATACTTGATTATAAATAAAAACATAATTGATTAAAGAGGCTCAAGCCAAATATACCTAAACATGTTCAGGACTGAATTCTGTATGCCGGGCCTCAATCAGGTTGTACTCCAAGTCATCATGTAGACCCATCATAACAAGCCACATTCCATAGCTAAAATAAGGGGTATATTTAAACAATGAATGTAAGTAGCAATAGTGAGTCCTAAGAATATAACATAGCATCACTTTATTAAAACAAATAAATGCCAGCTACACAGTTTATTTTCTTACATACACACCTAAGTCTTAATACAGTATGCTGTGTAAGTATGCAATATTCAAATTGTAATTCAATGTTTATCAGTGGAGATATTATTTTTCATTTAGATAAAATTATGCACATTATATATATAAACTGGAAACTAGTGACTTTCCAAACTGAAGTGTATGAACACACTGTTAAATAAAATATTTCAACATCAAATTCTGTGTGCTTGATAAATATTTCTTTATTTATTGGGAACTTACCTTATCACAACACTTTTCTTATTTTGTCCACTATAATTGTCCATATGTAATGAAACATTCTTTTCTCCATAGCCATGATGCTTGAAGTGATGGTGGACTATAGACACCACACTGTTTGCTCCTCTTCCAACAGCAGTACTGTACTTTTCATACAAAAACAAGAACAGTTTATAAGAAATGTATTAAATTCTCATCAAAAATGGAGTGAATCAACACTGACCAAACAGTTCATCCTTTCTTATAGATATTGCTTAACATTAACTTGTATTTATCAAAATTTAATTGAATTCCAATTCTCAGTGCTTATGATATAGCATCTTTAGTATAAAGCAATGCAGTATTTTTAACCCAATTTCAGGATTTACGGAAAGTTCCGTGAAAAAAAAACCCATAGAAATTAGTAATATCAAGTCTTACCAAAACATAACTTCCTTTAGATAATTTTACTTGACAAAATTTCTGCAAAGGTGTCACTATAATTCCAATGTAAAATGTGCACTGCAGGCCTGAAGCTTTTATTCATAGTGTCATGATTTGTTTGAAGACTATGGAATTTAATTTAGTGATATATGGAATTTCATACTCGACAAAGTTAAAATTGATATTGAAAAAGTGCATTTGAGGATACTGACACTGACTTGAATGTGAACACTAACTTCAAAATCTTATACCTGCATGAGGATTCACAGAAATACAAGGGCCCTACTTGCTGAGCATAGTATGGGGTCAATACTTGTTGAGCACTCAAAACTGCAGTAAGCCTTTATATTTCTTACTGCTGGAGGTTATCCTGAAAAATATAAAAAAAGAATTTCTCATTTATTTAGTAGCCTACCAGCATGCTGTCTACCAGTAATGGCAGTAGTGAGAATGAAAAAATTAGTTTTTATTGTAATTTGCAGGTAGAATTTTTAAGAAATTTTTAGGAGGTCTATTTTAGTTGCTATAATTACAAAAAAAAGTGACAATTTAAAACACCATTTTTCCTGTGGTATTGTACTATAATTTTCAATTTTCATAGATTCCACTGTGCATAATGACCATGTAATTATTAAATTGTTCACATCTGTGACAGTTTAAACAATGTACAATATCTTGTAATATTGGGCTATTCCAGAAAATATCCACCCCCTCCCTGTGGAAGCAGTTTTTTTGGTACAACCTAAGAGGAGGGGAGTGTGTGTGTGTGTGTGGGGGGGGGGGGGGGGGGGGGGATTTGGAGGGATCCTATTGGAAGGGGAGCGGGGTATTTGAGGTAACCGGGGTGTGGAAGGGGTAGAGGGGGGTAAAATGTCTCCAGGAGGGGGGGGGGGTAATTTTCTCCGAAAAAAACTGCTTTCACAGGGGGGGGGGGATATTTTCTGGAATAGCCCATTCCTGTTCATCAGTTCATTTACCTCTTTACAATTTCTAGATAGAAAGTTTCATACAGAATGTAGGCCTACTTAACACAGTAAATGCCCGACTGTCTTGGCTACAAGTATATTCTTCCATCATGAAAACTTACAAATACACAGGAAAGATATAAAAGTATTTGACAGCAGACAGTCGAATCGAAATGTCAACACTGCTATAGTCAACAAACGAAGCGGTCTGTCCATTTTGTTTTGCCTCTAATTACGAATAAATTTATAATGAAAATTAACACTTACCATAACAATTGTTAAATCCGCCATGCACTTTAAATATCCGCGTATATTCAGGACAATAACTGCATGTATTCTCTGACCCAGTTTCAGACATGTATCCACCGACAATGGCGTGTTGATTTCAAAGGGAAACAATTCGCTAATTCACTCATTAGGTTTGTAATATTTCACTAAATGTTTAAACGTTTAAACTTAAAAATCTTCGTCCGATATTATTGATTTCGATGTAACTCATTGCAGACTTGGAGCGGTCTTCTGCGCATGCCCGAAAGTGATTATCAGTTCTAGCGCACGGCAAAAATATGCATATTTTTGCATGTACGCATGCATTTAGTGTACAATATGCATAAAATACTGACTAAAGGTTAGGGTTAGTATCACCATGGTTACAAAATATATACATTTAAGATATTTTCGTTCAAATTTAGTTAATCCGGTATGTACCGGAGACTGTAATTTATACCGGCGCTCCAAGTCTGCATTGAGTCACAGTCTATTGATTTTAACACTAGCTCTAATGGCTGTCGCTTGAAAAACAAATTAATGAAAACAAATATCTAATTAGGCCTAAGTGACGTCAACTTCAACGTCATTTTACCGAAATCGAGGCTTGTGTAATTTCGGATAAAAAGTGTCTCTAAGACGGACGTTTTTTTTTTCGTTTTTGAATATGGCGGCATTGCTCACCAGCGATGATTTTTGCACTTTTTGTTGGTTTTTAATGTACGAAGTAGTGGTTAAAATATTAAGACTGGTAAAGGATGCCGCCAAGGCGAAAATCATAAATAAAGTCTCAAATTTCATGGAAAATTCACATTTTTTTTGGAAAGTGGGGCATGTTTGGAGTAATATATAAACACAACAACACATTATTTTTCAAAGTTTATTACTTATATATGAAGCATTCTGTTTACTTGTTACGAATAGCATATGTATCAATGTAGAATAAGTAATGTATAATATGGCTAAATTCGGTGCCATTTACGTACACTAGTGAACCAAGCCCTTTGATAAACAGATTTAAAACGAAAATATTTGCAACACAGTTAAAGTACTTTAAAATGCACTATAAAATGGTATCAATGGTATTTCTGTGTATCTTTTTATACATGCAATGTTAAGAAATCAACTTAGATTTTGGTAGATTTTTCACTGTTGACTCAGCACATGTTGTAGAACAAGAAAATAAGAAAATATTGTAAAATTATTTGCTGACTACACTAAGTTGTATCGTGAAATATCAACTGACATGGATAGGCAGAGTATACAGTCGGATTTTTCAGCTTTATCAACTTGGACAGATAAATGGCAACTAAAATTTAATGCCGGGAAATGCAAGTGTATGCATCTAGGGAAGAACAACAGTGGCGCACAGTATTATATGTCTGATAGCTCTGGAAATACCCCTATTGAAAATATCAAAAAAAGAAAAGGATTTAGGAGTAATTTTCGATGACGAACTCAGTTTTAATGAACATATTGCACAAAAAGTGAAAAAAGCCAACCAGTCTTTGGGGATGATCCGTAACACCTTTACTTCATTGGATGCTGATATTTTTCTTCCTCTGTCCAAGAGTTTTGTCAGACCTCATCTTGAATACGCAAGTGTAATGTGGATCCCAAAATTTAAAAAAGACATTATTTCAATTGAAAATGTCCAGAGGCGTGCTACAAAACTTGTGAGCGAAATGAAGGATTTTACATACGAAGAGAGACTTAAGAAATTAGGCCTGCCCACAATGAGAGTAAAGTTGGTAGGCAGTTGGTAGTTGGTAGTTGAACATTCGAATAACCAACTACTTACTAGTTGCCAGTTGGTTATTCAAAATGTATAAGCAAGTCTGATTACCTTTTAAAACATAATGATAAAAAAAATCATTTTAATCCATGTTTGGTTCTTTAATATTAATCTTCATTTCTTAAAATGCATTCAGCAGTCTCAAAAAGTACCTTGAGAGCCAGTTGCCAATTCGCGATATGTTTCAGAAAAGCTTTTTTTTCAGTCACAAATGGATAAAATTATTCCATATGACATTTTATATCGTTTTTCATATCAATATCTGACACTTTCAACATAAAGATCAGTCTTGGAAACACTAAGGAGAGCCAGTTGCCAGTTCGCGTGCGAATAACCAACTACCTACCAGTAGGCAGTTGGTTATTCACACGCGAATTGGCAACTGCATTTAAAGGAATAAATATTATCATTAAAGAACAAAACAAGGGTTAGAATAAATTTTTTATCATGTTCTACCAAAAGACTGACTGTATGTAAATTGTCGAATAACCAACTGCCTACCAGTAGGCAGTTGGTTATTCACACGCGAATTGGCAACTGGCTCTCCTGAGTGTTTCCACGACTGATCTTTACGTTGAAAGTGTCGGCTATTGATATGAAAGACCATATAAAATGTCATATTGAATGATTTTATCCATTTGTGACTGAAAAAAAAAGCTTTTCTGAAACATATCGCGAATTGGCAACTGGCTCTCAAGGTACTTTTGAGACTGCTGAATGCATTTTAAGAAATGAAGATTAATATTAAAGAACAAAACATGGATAAGAATGATTTTTCATCATTATGTTTTAAAAGGTAATCAGACTTGCTTATACATTTTGAATAACCAACTGGCAACTAGTACGTAGTTGGTTATTCGAATGTTCAACTACCAACTACCAACTGCCTACCAACTTTACTGTCATAGTTTACAGGAGAATTTAAGGGTGAATGGGACAATTTTCTATAGGGCAAAATTTTTCCTACGGGCAGAATTTCTATAAACTTTGTATACTGTCTGAGAATCAAATTTAGAACGAAAATATGTATTAAAGATCAAAGGTACCCAGGCTTGATCCTGAATTTTCTGCCCTTGAATATCGGTTTCAAGGGCAGATAATTCATGATAGATTAAGAACGCTTCAATGATCTATCTTTAAACGATACGCGAGAAGGGTAGGTTTTACGGCCTATTACACATCTGAAGGAATCTTGTAAATGATTTTAATAATACAATTTAACTGCTGGAAGTATTATATGTAGGACATTGACAAAATAAATACCTTATGTCATTCTCATCACCTGGTAATACAGCTTGATGAACTGTTTTAATTGCTGGCAGTAGTAGCAGTTAACTGGTGTTAGCAAACACGATCAATTGCTGTAACTAGTGGCAGTTAACTGCGACAGGCAATAAACTGCTGTAACTGCTGGCAGTATGAACAGTTAACTGCTGTAACTGCTGGCAGTAGGAGCAGGTAACTGCTGTAACTGCTGGCAGTAGAAGCGGTTAACTGCTCCTACTGCTGTACTGCCAACTTCAGGCTGATGGTATTTTCATAGTTTTATTGTATACTTACTAAATTTCATCCGCATTTTGGGAAACTGTTTCGTTGGTAATTTACTAAAGGTTCAATAAAATCGAATTGTGCAAAAACATAATTTCATATATTTAACGACATTACTCGTTTGTAAAATGTCACAAAATACACATAAAAGAAGTGGTTTCATACAACTTGCAAACATCATTTATAATTTTTGTACATCGTATAGCGGAGTACCTTTGTCCTAGCGTTATGACCTTTCAAAACCTGTTTTGACTGCTGGAGTGATTCGAGAATAGATATAAATAAGACTTTCGGCGGTAAGAAATCAGTTCTAGCGATTCACTCTGTGCGGTGACCTCATTAAATTCAAATTCAATGTTTAAAATAAGAGGAACGTTATTGTAACACGTACTTCGTTACATAATGATTAGTAATCTCAGTGTTGAGGAAATGTAGTTTATCAAGAGTTCTGACATATTGTTCATAAAAGATCTTTCAAGGATGAAGCCCAACGTTCAGTGGTAAAAGACATGTGATAAAGGGGCACAGGTTTCCAAACACTGGTTTCTCCTGGGCGAGTCGACCACGTTTTGAAAATCTTTTATGTATGTCACGTGAACTTGTAAAACATATTCGAAGATTGTTTTTTTAACATATACATATTATGTTTGATTAATTCGTATGTATCTACGGCTTGTCTGCTTAATAATATGTCATCACCAAATAAATATGTCTCGCAAATCGCACAACAGTGTCTGTTGTTGGTTTTGTATAGTAAAATAGATAGGACTGACACAGATGCAGATAATAACTTTTCAGTTATTAATATATGATCAAGTATCAGCCCAAATTTATATTTTCCCCAAGATGTTACAGGCTAAGAAAGTTAGTTTATGTCATAATTTTCCTTCATTATAATATGTATTTTGTTGACTTTTAAAGATGATATGGATAAAATGATAACATTACATCACCCGATTTTGTTAAAATTTTGATATATTATTAACAACATACGTTTCTAAATGTTTGAATGTACCTTAAGTAATATGCTATATAGAGTTAAAGATGCCAAGAGGACGTCGGAAGTTTCGTGAAGTATATATGATGTTGTATAGACTAGATTATTCTTACATTTCTCCGCAACTTAATCTTACAATTTAATGAATACCTAAAGTAACGAACATGATCCTGAAAAAAATCTGCCATTTCAGATGTAATATTCATAAACTTCAACAAATAGAGGACATTAAAAAATATATATAAGGGAACTCAAAGGGACTTTTTTATAAATTTAAAATATTGAAAATTTACTGACTGAATAGTGAACAGTGCTGACCCTGCACTGTCACAAAGGCAAAATTGCTTCCCGTCAGTAGGCTAAAGGTTAATACCATCTTATAACCGTTGCATGAAAGTTGCGTAGTATTACAAGTCCGTATTACAAGTCCTTTCTATAAAAACAAGTTGGAGATTCGTCTTCCTAAGAGCTGAATTCATTAAGTTCCGTCTCGCTTTATCCGAATTGGAAAAAGTGTTTGTAATTGGACTTTGACACAATTTTTTCCTGATGAGCTTTTCCTACACCCAGTGCCCGTCGCGCGTCCGGTGTCCTTTGTCCGGATTTATTTTTAACAAAATAGCCACCTAAACTGTTTACTAAGTTTCAACAAAACTTCCTCGAATGTTTCTTAAGTGGACCTCAAATGAACTGCTTCAAAGAAATTTGCGTAACTGTTAAATGAATATATTTATGTTATAAATGTGTTAAGCTCACCTGAGAACGCAGTGTATTTGTACCACCGAGTGAAACTTGATGAAATTCGGCAAGGATATTTCTTTAGTGATCTTCTTCCAAAGTTGTTCGAACTGTCCCTCTCAGCTGCATATATTTATAGCCTGTACTTACAAGATGTGCTTGTAAAACCGCCGCATGCCCCCCCCCCCCCCCCCCCCCCCCCCCCCCCCCCCCCCCCATTTGTATTTTGACCAACTGACCCTAAAACCTGGGACAGGCAATCATCCTAAGAAGTTTGACGTCTGTAGGCCAAAGCATTCTTCAGTTATTAGTTGGAAACCGTTTTCAGCCTCAAATTCAGTGTGACCTTGACATTTGACCTACTGACTCTCAAAACAACAGAAATCATTTACTGACCGGCCCGCCCGCTTCACTCAGTAGGGAGTGCGCAGATCTACGGATCGCGGGGTCGTGAGTTCGATCCCTGGGAGAGGCGTATGTTCTCCGTGACAATTTGATAGAAGACACTGTGTTGGAAATCATTCGTCCTCCTCCTCTCATGTGGGAAGGTCGGCAGTTACTTGCGGAGAACAGGTTTGTACTGGTACAGAATTCAGGGACACTTATTAGGTTAACTGCCCGCCGTTACATAACTGAAATACTTTGAAAAACGGCGTTAAACAAAAAAAAAACACAAACAAACAAACAAACAAACAAAAACGAAAACAAACAAAAAGCGGAAAAAAACACAAACAAACAAACATCTTCAGACCACAGGCAATCATCCTGTAAAGTTTGATGCCTGTAGTCCAAAGCGTTAGTGAGAACCGTTTCCGTCTCAATGTCACTGTGACCTTGACCTTTGACCTATTGACACTATACACCAATAGTGGTCATTTACTGACAACAAACAATTACACTAGTTTGATGCTTATTCAAAATGTATTTACACTAACGTTCAAATTGTTGAAGGTTAATTCTTAAAGAAACCAATCTATATGTGCATGTATAAAGAATAAATGCAACTATTTGGCTGTACTTACATCCATAAATTTTGTTAGTCATTAATTTCGGAGGATAATTCGAATGAAGAATTTCTGAAGTAAGGGCGACAGTAATTTTTTAAGTGGTTTTGAGCAGCATTTGCTCCTAACACTTCGTGGATCACAGACACTTTGCTTTGCAAGGATTTGCACCCTTAATCTACGTTAAAACGTACATAAATTATACATTTATTGTATGACATGTGTTGGAAATAAGGCAAAAATGTCGGAAATGTCCTTGATTGCAGGTGGGTTGAGTGTAGTTTGAAATACCTTATTTATTCTCGAGGAAATCACGAAAGTTAGAACTAATACTGTAATTCTGAAGCACAAATTACTGCCGTATTACAACGCGCATAATACTTCTAGAAACCAGGTACGAAAAAAAAACCTCTCCGCTGTACCTGAAGTTTACATAGAGACCTGAACATGATTGTTGCATTGTTCAATAGGAAACGGATATGTTTAGTCCGTTATAATCGGCCAGTGACGTAAGTAAACCACAAACGTGTTTTGTTGTTTTTTTTTTGTGTGTGTGTGTGTGTTTTTTTTTTGTTTGTTTGTTTGTTTTTGTTTTTTTTTTAAATTGAACAAGCGTCAATCATTTTGAAAATATTTGCTACATTTGGCTGACATGTTACATTATGAAATAAAAGTATACAGTAAATATTACAGAAGTGATGTAAGATTTAAAAAGGTAACATGTAGCTCATACTACGTATTTTGTAAGAGCTAAACTTGTGTGTCTGAATTGTTTTGCTGGAAAACCATGTGCGTAATAACAGATCGCAAAATAGTCACCATGTCAATTCTTACCAGTTCAATCTTTTGAAGAAAACGAAGACAGTGGTAAAAAGAATTGATCCCGCAACAACACTTTAGATGTTTTAATATGATGGAGAACGCATTGAAATTGTAAGTAACTTTAATTATCTCTGGATTATTTTATCCAGTAGTGGATCATGTTTACTTTCAAATTGATTTAGCATCCATTCTAAACTATCTTTACAAAGCATATTATATAGAGTTTTATTAAGTCTGAACAATTCAAAAAGGGTACATAGAAAATTCTTAAAATGCATTGTAATTGTATAGTGAAATTGGTATATTTCCATTTTTTTTTTTGTAATTAGAAAAAAAGAAAGATTATTACTAGAGAAAAGTAATAATATGTGTTAACTAGATATGATACTGATAGACCGGGTGCGAATGTAGCTTGCGTATTGGTGGATCTAGAAGTTATTGTGACAATGAATGAATCAGTTGATATTAAAACATGTATCTTCATATAAAAAAAAAAGATTATTAAACCTTAACATTTATAGTTAAGACAAGACGTATGTAATAAATCTCTTTGTTCCTAATGACATTTGAGGCATCTAATGCATTATATTAGGTCGAAATAGTATTGGCTAGCTACAATCGCAGTCTCGTCACTTAAATATAGACATTTGTAAACAAACGAAACACATTGATATTTAACAGGAAAAGTGTTTTATGTGAACATAACGGAAAATGTTTTTATGTGAACATAACGGAAAATGTAATTTATGTGAACATAACGGAAAATGTTTTTATGTGAACATACCGGAAAATGTATTTTAACGATATTGAAGCCGAATATCACCCTGTATTAATATATTGTGATTCGAGGAATTAAATAATAAATTGTTGCTTAAGATGTTCAGTCTTCATAAACTAGCTTGTATGTCTATTATGAATGCAGACAATAGATTGTCCAGTACTCATGTTTGTTTAAAATATTTTTTGTCATGTAACTAAAAAGTATTAGAGAAGTCTATATTGTTGACCACTGAACATATTATTTCTTTCTGGTTGTATGTAATAATAATGTATTACTATACATGTATAGTAATGGTGAAGAGGAACTTTTCTAATCATTAATAAAGTTCTGTTTTGTAATTATTTCTTACAAGTCGTGTCGGTAAAGAGTCTACTTCTATAACATGCAATCAATGAAATAGGCCTAGTTTCCGAACGATTAAGCTAGCCTACTGCGTGTATTTTGGGCTGTTTTATAATTTACTGGCATCATATATAGCTCGCGGTCAGTATTAGACATACATACTTGTTGTGCATAATTGTTGAAAAGTATGGTTTAGACGCAATATTTCTTGCCTACCCGGCGGGGAAAAGACTATAGTAATATGTCATTGGCTGTAGATACAGATGGGAATTTTTGCACACAGAACCGTTTCCGGTTATCTTAACTGTGCAAACATAACCCCTCTCCCTACTCAAGGCAGTTTAGGACAACTAGCGTAGGTAGTTTATTGTTATTAATTTAAAGTTTGATGAAAAACTGAATAGATCTAGACCTTAATCTACCTTGATAGTTACTCTTTGTTCCCTATAGCAGAATAATTTTTTACATTACGTAACCCTACAAATGATAAAACTGAACAGGAACTTTGTTGTTGCAGAGCCTCGCTAACCATCGAATTGGGTATTCCAATCTGCATCTATAACCAATGACAGCTTATTATAATCTTTCATCTGGGAAAAGATAAGCTTCGCGTACGTATACTGACGTCATAATTTAACGTCATATTATGACGTCAAATTGTTTGTAAATCAACGGTAGGTATGAAATTCATGAATTTTGGTTTTCCATTTAAAGCTGCCCCTCGGGTTTGGGAAAACCAGGTCATACACAGGTAGAGATTATATTATAACAAATTAGAGTAGATATCTAGTTGTTCTGTTTTAGGCTGTTGCGAATGTGTATTGATTTGAAAATAACGCATATTTAATTGTTTTAGAACTACAGCATATGAAATCATATACGCAACTTGACCCCGATGGTTGACCTTTGCATTAAATAAGGCACAACCTATTATTGAAAAGGAGTGTACGTAAAACATGAGCTGCACGAGAAATAGGAAATATAAATTTGTGTACTGGAAAGTTTTAACTGATCAAATGTAAGTAGCTCTATATAATTTGATACTGCACTGTATACAAACTAATTCCATATCAATATACACGGCTGCCCTAAGCACCCTTGATTTCTACAATGAAATAATCGATATGAATAATCAGCCTAAGGTCAACCATCGCGGTCAAGTTGCGACTACTATACATGTGCGAAGTCCGAAGTAAAAGTTTGCTCTGGGCATACAGTAAACTTACCGATGCGTGAACGGTCATTAATTTGCTCTATTTATAGTACCTGTTAACGTTTAAATTGGAAAGTAGCTTATACTCAAAATGTTAAAGTTGTATTATTTATTGTGTACCATTACATTTCAAGGCCCTACTAGATTTCTTTGTATCAGAACTATTTGTAAATTGTGAAAAAACATTAGTTGCATAAAAAAGAAATCAATAAAAACAAGCATAAAATATGAAAATTATTAACGACTTTGGTAGATGTCAAGTTGCATGGAGTGTATTTATAAATCATCAAAAAGTGGGAAACCTCCGTCCATGCATGGAGGCCATAGCTTGCTCCAGAAGGTAATGAATTTCAGATTCCATTTAATAGCATGCGTTTTGGTAAAATGTTACACAGTTTAACTGTAGTCATTTTTATGAGCAGGTATTTCGTTGACCCAGTGAGTAGGTTTGTAGATGGCAAAAATCAGTATGTACTTTCTGTTTTAAATACGTTTTAAGTAGGGGTGGGGTGTTGTTGTTTTTTTAAAGTCTGCAGCATGAGGGAAATATGTATGCATGCTACTTAATATTTACGAAATGCTATCTCTTTGACGTAAACGTACTTGATATCTAAAAATTAACTTTGTCAGAAACTAGGCCAAACGGTGTCCCGTTCGTGCCACCGGCGCATTATGCGAGAAGAACGATACTGCGGTGTTGAAAAGTTGAAACAACGAAACTACGATGGTGAAAAGTCGAAACCACGACGATGAAAACACGAAACTACGGTAGTTCAAAGTAGAAACAATGAAACTACGATGGTGAAAGTCGAAATTATTTCGTACGTAACACTTTTCATCAACTTCGGTGTCTAGACTTTTCACTAGCCTGGGAATCCAGTCTGCCAATTTCTAACATTTTTTTTCTACCTGCAAATTGACAGCCTGGGGAAACCTGTTTTCCGACCGCAGCGCCACCTATATTACACCCGAAATATGCGGATGTTTAATAAAGAACGATAACTTCTGAAAGCAATAATCCATGGCTAAAAATAGAAACGGAATTCTCACGGAAAAGACAGATCGGAATCGTGTACTTCCGAAGGTTTCCGAACATTTCCGGGCTAGAGAAAAATTCCAGTTTGTACCTCCCATAGCTTTTCCAGCAAGTTGTAACAACTTTTAAATATATCAGTATAAACTTAAATTTGCGTCATAGCTATCAAGATGTTATTTTAATGCAAACCTAGTGATCTACGAAAATTGTCGAAATTTCGGCAGCATTGCCTCGTTTTCGTTTCAAACAAGCGCAAATATGATCACATGTTAATAAGGCTAATAATAGAAAATCGATAATCAGTAGTTACATGGAAACTCCTTCAGATTTCCCCAGGCGTTGATAATAGGTTACATTCTACCAATTCAATTCCTTATTTATTTCATATTAATAACAAAACATTCAGACCTCATTTTCAGCACTTTAGAGCATTTCAATGATATGAAAACCATATATGGTCATTTAGTATAACATGTCTTCTTATCAAAAATAGAAAAATATTGACATGTTATGTTGAATATAAGAAAAATAATCTGTTCTGAGAAACATCACCCTCTAAAAATGCCCCCATGAAAACAGCCGTTTAGCAGTTACGCGTAGGTAGACATTTTTCGCAAAGAATAAAACTTATTCCAAGAAATTTACAATGAAAATGGTTTAGATCTATTCTCAATACTATAAGCAATAAACATAAGCCAAAAATTTAACTGTCACCTCCTCATGTCACTCATTGTACCAGATTTCATCCATAGCATGGAACTACATTTTGGACTACTTCACATGTAACACTGAGTAGTCACTTCCGGTTTGGTGTAATCCGTCCTAATATCAGAAACTCGATGAATGCCAATTAACACTAATTAGCACAAATTAAGTGATATTTAGTGCATAGGTATTAGGTATGATTTCTTCTGACAAAGCACAAATATTATCAACGGCTTCCCAGGCTAACTTTTCACCATCGTACTTTTGGTATTTCATCATCGTACTTTCGACTTTTCACCATCGTAGTTTCCTGATGCGCATGCGTACAAGTCTGTTTACCATTACACGATGTAGAACGTAATCATGTTATCTAAAGATGAATCTTTATTTTTTGTACATGTATAAATATACAATATTTTGATCTTCATGAATTGGAGACTGGGTGGAATTTTCTTGCATAACAGATAAGACGGGGATTTCCTGTATTTTCAGCAGTGCTGGAAAACTCCATCTTACACCCTGGGGTGTAAAATGACTCTCGTGCTGTAAATGACGTATTACAAACTACATATATTTAGCAGATTAATGTAGAAATTCATAGTTTAATTTTATAATTATTTCATAAAACGGAATAAAAATCCAGTACTTTGATAGTTCCTCTTTCAGGGTTCCTTATAGTACATTTCTCGATTTTTAAAAAAAACCTAAGTTTATTAAAAATACATAACGTTACGCTGCGACTGACAAAGCAAAACCGGAACTAAACATTGTTATTTGTCTTTGAAACGTCATGTCGTCTTTCCTGTTTACGAACGTTGATTACCCGCGTTTTGTTTAAGTACGCTGCTGTAAGAAAATAGTTCAAAAAAAGAAAGTCATTAGTTTGATTTTATTTTTATTATTATTTCTTGATTATGGTATGTAAGAAAAAGATCCTTTCACTGACTGTAGGTGCAGATATGGATATCCGGCTCTCGGGTAGCTGTTTACGCGGTAACTCGGCATAGCCTTGTTACCGCCTTAAACAGTTACCCCGGAGGCCGGATATTCCCATCTGCACCTACAACCAGTGAAATAATCTTATAGTTGAAATAATCTTATAGTATATAATACATGTACTTCAAATAATATTGATAAATCTCCATTATACATACAGTACTAGTTGGGTTTTTTTTCTCTCAATGATCTTAAAATGAGGTCGATACCTTTTCAATTGGGACAGATACACGTTGTAAATAATAAAAGTTAAGCAATCATAAAACATAAATGAGCATTATTCTTGCGATAACTGTTGCATTACTGTGGTATTACTATCATAATAATGCACTTTCGGACCTCTATACATTTTATGAAAGATTTTAATTTTTTTTTCTCAGTTTTTAATTGGAGATCTATGAATTTTAGCCTATAGACCTAATACCGTGTTCAGACTACGTTTTTAATCCTATATTAACTTGGGTTTATTTTTTTAAACTCGTTTGCGTCCACACTACATGTGGTGTAAAACGTGAATTATGTAAAGGTCAAGTGGTTTCTGTAATATAGCATTAAAACTACCTCGGGAGGTGGTTTTAATACTATATTAAAAAGTAATACTACATTATTTTACAAGTGTGAACGCAAATGTGAGTTATAACTGGTTTTACAATCCCAAATGCACAGATCTTACCTTTTGGCGGAAGAACAGCATGTGTTTCTCTTTTGTATCAAACAATTGATACTATGGCTGGCAAAAGTAATTGGAGTGTTGATGAAACAAAAACATGAAATTGCGATATGGAGTCCTGCTGATGCTCAAAATGGACTATAGATAGAATGAACAGAAATTTTTAGATGAACACAGAAGTTTAAACATTGATGACTCCTTCTTGTTTCTGTTAGCCTCCTTCTTTGTAAACTTTTTTGCTTATTGCAAAATATTTGTTAACTTCAAAAATTGCATGTATATATTTAAACCACATTTCTTTGCCTAGTGTGGACTCAAACAAGATTATATTTTGATGGGTTTTAAATGTCAAATACCAATTATAGCCAATAAGTGCCTGATGAAAAGTAAAACCGATCTGCTAGTGTTGAACACGGTATAAATGTGGAAAAACATACTACTTGATTTGGGGACTCGGGCCCTGTTCATAGCAACTAAACCCCTTAAATGCACTGCTAATTTTGATGTTTCAGCAGGAAAAAAAAAGTATACTACATACCCGATAAAAGGGGAAGTAACTTTTTCGTTAGTTAGTATAAGTGAGTTCTTAGTTACGCGTGACAATACTTTATATATTTCACCTTTTCATTGCCTTTCTAAAGAAAGAAAAATGGATAGATATGAACAGTGATGTTGCCAGATAATAAAATGTAAGTTGTGTTTTCTTTTTGCTTAATTCTGCGGAATATATTGCTTGTTTCAAAAATAAATTAAGTTCTATTTTCTGCATCAGATGACATAGGTTCTATAAATATAACGTAAATAAGTATACATACTTACAGTAATACTATCGGTAATCAATCAACATCTTTCTCAAAGCCTAGGTCTATCGATCATGCTTTGTAGACCGTATTTAAAGTTGAAAGTAACTTAAACACATTCATTACAATTTGAAAACTTACCTTATTACAGTCCAAGGCACACCGTTGTAATTTAACCATCCCAACAACACGTCTGATGGCAAGGATCAGCGTACAACGGTTGCCTGTTTGGAAGATTGTTGGAAGATTATCAATAAACTAAGGCGTGCGACATGTTAAAAATACATGTTCAAATGTTGCTAAGGATCACAGCAAAAATGGTGTTGTCGAAAGAAAAACTGCAATTGTTTGAATAATTTTGTCCTGAAAAAAAAGCATTTTAATAGTTTGCGTGGATCCAATCAGGAACATATGATATATTCTGTATGGTTCAGTCTCTTTGTATTTTTTTCTTTTAATACGATACTTTCAACACCACATACACACACACGCACGCACGCATATACTCAAACATAAAACACAAAACAACATTTATCATTTTTATTATAGACAGATTAATAAAGTTGCAGAGGTTGTTTAGAGATTGATATGCCTCACTGCACTTGATATCTCATTTCTGTGTTTGAAAAATCGTTTCTGGTGCATGATACAAATAAATTTATCAAAATTAAATGGCTTTTCCATAATAGTATATGTGTGATTCGAATTTTACAATGTGAACGCGGTCAAATCTACTCCCAAATATCAAGACAAGATGAATTGTAAGAATTGGTATGCTAAAGTGTAAATTCTTAAATGAAACTAATTAGCTGAATCAGTTTACCTATCTTAATAGCAAAAACATCTAATTTTTAACTGAGGTTATCGAGTTAAAAACAAAATTATGACAGAATCAACCAAATACAAAGTTCTAAACAATTCAGCTACTTTTATAGCATGTTTAGTCGCAAAACCTCGTTTCCAACTGAAGTTATTGATCGAAAACAATTTTTTTGTTTTAAATAACGAAAATACAATCAACCCTTGTATTTAAACTCTTCTGTTCATGTCTGGCTCCTTACTGGTTATTGAGCCAAACAATTTTCCTTAAAAATCTATTTGGGCAAGTCAACATTACATTTGGACATAATAACATAGTTGTTTGCCATAGGAAGATGATTCAAGTTCACACCGCAGTTTGACAACATAGCATTGATGTTTAACAAAACAGGACGTTACTAGTATTTGGACAAGCAAATATCAAAATTTGACAAAACAACATAGCTGTTTGACATAAGAAGACGATATTTGAACAAATTAACACCGCATTTTGACATAATAACATTGTTATATAACATAAGACAAATCTCCTCATTGTCTTTAATTTTGATATCCCACCCTGTCTTTGGGTATGAAGCAGGTAAAACCCTCTTCCATCTGATACGTTTTCATGTAGCATTCATTCAAGAACTCGTGAAAATGGTGTCATATCTTAGAAAGTAATAAAAGTTCGGGAAGTAGCTTATAAAGCTCTAGTCAGGCCACAGCTGGAATATGCTAGCTGCGTCTGGAACCCTTATACTCAACATAACATCCACCAGATCGAAATGATTCAGCGGAGGGCAGTGCGATGGTTAATCATGACTACTCCCCTTATAGCAGTGTCACAAACATGCTTAGTCAGCTGAGATGGCGTACCCTTGAAAATAGGAGGTCTGATTCACGCCTCCTTATGTTCTACAAAATAGTGAATGGTTTGGTTGCTGTACCACTTCCTCCCTATGTCAGCCTCCATCCCGTCTAACAAGACAAATGCATTCCCACTCCTATACTCAGATTCTCACTCCCTGTAATTACTATAAGTACTCTTTTTTCCAGCCACCATAGTGCTTTGGAATTCCCTTCCAGTACAACTTGTGCAAGCCCCCACCCTGAACCAGTTTAAGCAGGGTGTGGCCAAACTTGCACACAATGCTTAACATGATAGACCTATTTTTAAAATGCTTTTATCTGTAAATCCTTCTTTTTTTAACACCATCAGCTGTATTCATGCTTGCAATACACATCGTGTATTACTTTTATTCTCCTGTCCGTTCTACTTTTAAATTTCTTGTACAGGCACGCAGCTGCACGTAATACTCGTAAAGCGGAGGGATGCAGTATAAATAGATAAACATTAATGTTTTGGAAGTCACAAGGAAACGGGCAGGTGCATAGAGAACAAATACCATGACCTTTATTTTCCATAAATGCAAATACAGAAGAAAAATTTAAATATCTGTGTTGATATTTTACTTTTTTATAAAAAAAAAGAGTAAAATATCAACACAGATTTGTACTATACTTCTCTTTGGAAGATTTACAGACATGTTGAAAATTTAAATAACCTGACTGAATGAAATATTCCTAAAAGACAGAAATTACAGAGTGAAACACGAACACTAATTCTGTCCTTAATAGTACAAATTTATTCGCCACCCACCACAAATTTGTGTGCATACAATACCTTTGTAACTTACAATAAAGGAAATTTCACAATTTTCATTAAACTGACAGCTGATAGCTGTAAATGCTAGAAGAACCATAACCCGATCTTAATCTATTATTGAAATGTTCATTTTCCTAAGGTCAATGTAAAGGTTTTCGATGGTTTCTCTTAATGGATTTTTATTTGAATTATTTTCCCCCATGAATCCTATCTACATGTATTCCGAAAAAAAGAGTAGAGATTTACACAGATTTGTCCATGATTAAAGATATGACGTCAGCTTTTGCAATTTGACTGCATGGAAATGAAAATTTAAACTTATAAGAAAACATAAATCTCTATTTTTAAAAATGGGTTTATACAAATAATGGAAGTGAATGGAATTGAACCATATTTAAATAAAACAAACATGTTCAAAATTCAGCTTCAAATAATTTGAACTATTAAGAGGTGAAAATATTGCCTTGTTTTTCCTTTTGCCAATGGCACACCTAGTGTCCTAATGGTGCGGGTAAGGGTCGTATGCGCATTGAAGGGAAAGTCAATATTCAAAATCACAATTATGTTTTATATACAATAAAGAAAAAACGTTTATGAAAATATATATAACAATGGTGCAATAATATCTAAAACGGCCGTTTCCGTGATACTGCATCCTCAATATGACGTCATTCCAAAAAATGGCTTCGTTTGAAAAAAACGTTCAAAATTGAACAACAAAATTTTAAAAACGAACGTAAAAAGATAGGTAAAACTAACATTTCTGACGGCAAATATCAAAGTTCAGTCGACACGTTTGTGTAATGTTTTCTTTGATTTAGGAAATAGAAATCAGGAACTGCATTTTTATCGGATTTCACGTAGGCGGGTCTTTTTACCTGTTCTATTTCGATATTGAAACGATTGATATACTGACAATTATCTGGATTTTCTGATACTCAAGGAAAGCAAACGATTTAAGCTCAGGTGAGTTTTTCTGATCACTCGATGTCCGGCGTCTGTCTGGAGTCTGTCTGGCCGTCAACATTTAGCTTGTGTATGCGATAGAAGCTGTATTTTTCAACTGATCTTCATGAAATTTGGTCGGAATGATTACCTTGATTAAATCTAGGCCGAGTTCGAAAATGGGTTATCTGGGGTCAAAAACTAGGTCATTAGGTCAAATCAAAGAAAAACATTGTGTATGCGATAGAGGCTGTATTTTTCAATTAATCTTCATGAATTTTGGTCAGAATGATAACCTTGATGAAATATAGGCCGAGTTTGAAAATGGGTCATCTGGGGTCAAAAACTAGGTCACTAGGTCAAATCAAAGAAAAACCTTGTGTATGCGATAGAGGCTGTATTTTTCAATTAATCTTCGTGAATTTTGGTCAGAATGATAACCTTGATGAAATCTAGACCGAGTTCGAAAATGGGTCATCTTGGGTGAAAAATATGGTCACTAGATCAAATCAAAGAAAAACCTTGTGTATGCGATAGAGGCTGTATTTTCCAATTGATCTTCATGAAATTCAGTCAGAATTATTGCCTTGATAAAATCTTGGTTGAGTTTGGTTATTGGTCATCTGTGGTCAAAAACTAGGTCACTAAGTCAAATCAAAGAAAAACCTTGTGAATGCAATAGAGGCTGTATTTTTCAATTGATCTTCATGAAATTTGGTCAGAATGATTGCCTTGATGAAATCTAGGTCAAATTTGAATATGGGTCAGCTGGAGTCAAAAACTAGGTCACTAGGTCAAATCAAAGGAAAACCTTGTGTATGTGATAGAGGCTGTATTTTTCAATTGATCTTCATGAAATTTGGTCAGAATGATTGCCTTGATAAAATCTAGGTCAAGTTAGAATATGGGTCGTCTGGGGTTAAAAACTAGGTCACTAAGTCAAATAAAAAAAATACTTGTGTTTGCTCCAATTTTAATGATACTTAGTCAGAATATTTTTTCCATGTAATCACTAGGTCTATGTTTACACTGTTATGGTGTATTATGGTGTGTTTCTCAGGTGAGCGACCTAGGGCCATCTTGGCCCTCTTGTTTTAACAAGCTACTGTAAAATGTAAATATAAGAATTGAATGCTAATTTTCATGCGTTAGCTCTAAGACGATGTAAATAATATAGAGACTTCTTACAAAGCGTACACGAATATTGGTCTAAATGCACAAAAAAAAAAACAAACATTTTATTCTTATATAAATTGAACAGATACATAGTATTTACATTCTCGCCACAACACCTATAATTTCACAAGATTTAGCTTACCAAAAGGTTCCTTCTAGCGCATATAAAATATTCTTTTTAAGGGATTTTGTTTTAGCATAATGTTACAAATGTATAAGGTGGAATAGCACTTTGTAATTTTCTTACAACCCGCATATGATTTTGATTTCTCACTTATCGAACAGAAAAATCTCTATTTTTTGAAATGCTGGAAAATCTTATCTCACATGGGTTATCCCACACTCCTGTGACGGACTACTTCATGCACTGAATATACATATAATTTATGTAAAATAATTAAAAATCAGGTACCTTTATCTTTTCTCTCCTTTCCTTCTAGTGTATTTCTCGATTCAAAATTCATTACTTTATGATAAGAACGAACCGTTACGCTACAAACGATAAAACTAAAACGGAACTTTGTTATTGTGCGTCACTGAAATGTTATGACGTCGCTTTTGCTTACAGACGTCAATTTCCCGCGTTTTAGTTAGTTTCATATTTTCATGCTTGTTTTTATTGTTTCTGTTTTTGGTAAGTGAGAAATAGAATCCATCATTGGTGTTCAGTGAAGATCGGAAATCCCAACCCTCAGGCGCACCGCTCAAGTCTTAAACTCGGCACAGCCTCGTTTAAGACTTGAGCGGTGCGCCTGAGGGTTGGGATTTTCTGATCTTAACCGAAGACCAATGACAGATTCTCTATATCATATTAAAGTAGAAGTTTTCTCACTTATCGGACAGAAAAATCTCTATTTTTAGAAATGCTGGAAAATCTTATCTCACATGGGTTATCCCACACTCCTGTGACGGACTACTTCATGCACTGAATATACATATTATTTATGTAAAATAATTAAAAATCAGGTACCTTTATCTTTTCTCTCCGTTCCTTATAGTGTATTTCTCGATTCAAAATTCGTTACTTTATGATAAGAACGTACCGTTACGCTACAAACGATAAAACTAAAGCGGAACATTTTTATTGTGCGTCACTGAAATGTCATGACGTCACTTCTGCTTACGGACGTCAATTTCCCGCGTTTTAAATAGTTCCATATGTTCATGTTTGTTTTTATTGTTTCTGTTGTAGTAAGTGAGAAATAGAATCCATCATTGGTGTTCGGTAAAGATCGGAAACCCCAACCCTCGGGCGCACCGCTCAAGTCTTAAACTCGGCACAGCCTCGTTTAAGACATGAGCGGTGCGCCCTCGGGTTGGGATTTTCTGATATTACCCGAAGACCAATGACAGATTCTCTATATCCCCGTCATGAATGTGTAACTGTTTTCTTGGTTACTAGTGAAACGTTTTAGCTATGAATAAAATGAATAATGTCAATAAATCTATCAAAATGCGATTTTATTCAAAGTATAATACAATGTCTAGACTGATAAAGTATTCCTCTTACAGTCAAAGATTATGAATTTAAATAATTGAATAAGACTTTATTTAAAGTATAATACAAAGTCAAAACGGATAAAAGCTTCTTCTTACATTCAAATTTAATATATTTAAATATTTGAATTAGAAGCGCGAAGGAAAAATATTTAAGTACAAAAACAATATTCGATATGCGAAGTAAAAATCGAAAATGAGCATTAATTCATCAATTAATTACGGCCACCTTTGAATCTCTTTGACAAGGGTGCTGGTTAATTAAACCAATTAGTCTGCATTTATACCGTATGATCTTGAAAGGAATATCTCACCATGACTAAAATGTTACATCCCCAGGTATCAATTTATGTGGGTACCGTTAGATAAATATGCCAGAGTCTCAAGGAATACTCGCAGTTCTATATTTTAATGTAGACTGTGTACTAGCTAAATTATTTTGGCTAACTTTAAAGCATACCTTGGAGATAGTAAATCTATTGTTTGTTAGATCTTACTAACAATGCAAAAAAAGCCTTCATTACTATTTCATTTTTACACGCTATACAAAATAACGAGAACCTACCTCGTACATAGCGGAGCTCACTTACACCAGGTTTCACCTGGATATTCAGGAACCTACCCTGACAGAGCATTAACACAATAACAGGCTTTAATAAAATCTAACGTGAATCCACGTAATATATTGATTAATAATTTTAAATGAATACAAATACTAATACAAATCCATAAGATTCTACTAACGTAGGATTTAGATTTTATAGCAACTGAAGAAGACCTTCGGGTCGAAAGCGCTTTTGCGTCAGGATATTGTTTTCCTGGTAAAATCTTCCAATCCTATACCAGTGTATCAATTATAAAACGATACAACTGCTCATACTATGTAAAAAAATACGTCAGCAATTGATAAAAAATACGTCTTTAATTGACATTGCAAATACCGCAAAAATTCAAATTACAATATATAATAACGTGTCAGCGGTATGCATACATACAGGGATATATAGTATTAAAATACACGTTAAAGAGTTGGGTGAGATTAAACCCATGAGGTTACCTCAAACTTGGCACGGGGCCCTCATGAGGCATTCTGAACCATCAGCTGTGGTCGGACACCCGCAACCCCCCTTAATATCTATCACTGCAAAGTACTATAATTTTAAAGGAAAACAAGGTATTGTCAAACACTACTACATTTTAGAAAAAAAATATTTTACCTGGGAAAAGGCTTCCTGTAAGACATTGTCTTTATCACTACACTTGATTGAATCCGCTATGGAACATGTTCGTGTGACCTCACCGGTGTCATGAGATTCTTCTTTAATTTGTTTGTCTTGGGGTTTTCAACAGTATTTCAGTTATGTAACGGTGAGCAGTTGACCAAACCTGTCTTCCTGGATTCTGTACCAGTACAAACATGTCAGTAACTGCCAACTTCCCCCCATGAATAAGAGGTGGAGGACGAATGATTTCAGACACTGTCTTTTATCATATCGTCACGGAGAACGTACGCCTCGCTCAGGGCTCTTACTCACGAATCCGCGATCCGCAGATCTGCGCTATCACTACTGAGCGAAGCGGGCGGGATCGAGATCCTTCTTAACGTTCTTCAGCTTTTACATTGATCAGCTATTAAAATTTTCTTTTCGTAAAAAAATCAAAAATTGGTATATTTATAAATGACTGATTGCCTATATGACGGCACATTTTTGCCAGATTTGACAAGATCTGGAAACAGAATTTGTATGAAATTCATTCATGAAATATTTTTATTATAAAACAATTAAGAATTGAGAGAAATGAAGTATATTTATTGGGGAATATTCAGTGCATACATGCCTTTTTAAGAATATACATTATTCTTACGAAACCATACCCGCGTTGTATCTAAGAACGCACTTTGACGTCACTTTTTGTTCGACGGATAGTGGACAGTGATTAAAATGAATACTGGATGGTAAAAGTTCTCTTTTTTTGAAATTTTATCAAACATATTTTTATCTTGAATATATAAAATTTTGGCAAAAAAAAATTCGAGCCGTTTTCCCGTTAATTTAACGAGTGTGCGATTTTTTCAATAAAACTAAAATTTTGAGAATGTCGTTTTTCTTCATTCTTTCCATCGTTTTGAAAACAAAAGTGACAACTACTATCCAGCACCGTAGACCTTTGTATAACACACTTAAAGATGTAGATTTCATTGCCGTAAATTGAAAAATAAACAAATGAGAGAAAATAAACCGATTTCTTATCGCTTTTTAACGTGGCGCCAAAACAGACGTGCATGGTAATGTTTGCGACGTCATAGCTAAAAAGTTTCACTAGTAGCCAAGAAAACAGTTGCACATTCACGCCGGGGATAACTTCTACTTTAATACGATATCAAAATCATATGCGGGTTGTAAAAAAAATACAAAGTGCTATTCTACCTTAAAAATGCAATGAGAAAAATAGATTCTTACGGAACATACTTTTCTCATTGCATTACTAAACATTTTTGGTGCAAACTTTACTAGATCTATCTAGGTATTAAGTATTAACAGTTTTGTTATAATCCAAAGTTTGTTGTTTTTTTTTAATATAAGCAAGCGCATTACATATTATGCTATTTGGAAGCACTTGTCCAGAAGTCAGGAAAAGTAAAAAAGTACGCAAAAGAAGGCACTTGCAAATCTGAAATGTTAGAAGCTAAAAAAAATCACGTGACGAAAGACAATTTCATTACGTAATTTTTTTTTGGCGGTAGTCTATTTTTAGATGATGCATATTCATTTCATCAATCTTGATTCTTTAGTCTACGGTATATTCAGCTTAGAAGTTACATGATTTAAACTTTATTATTATGTCTTGTTGTTCTGTTATTTTATGTAGTGGCACTAAAGTTTTAAGTAAAGATTGATTATGCGTAAACACATACTGGGCTAGAGGCTGTTTGTAAAGAATATGCACGAGTCCAAGATAGTGGCGCCCTACGGGAAATCGGATTCCCTTGACGATACCCTTGTATCCATTACATGCTCAGTCAAATTTGACATGTTCACCACAAGTGATCCTTCCCATGCGTCGGGGTTGGGGGTGGGTGGGGGAGCGACTGTCAGGTTTCCTAGACTACTCAATCCACCCAGTGCTTCCTACCAGTTGTGATGAAAAAGGTATAAAAATATCATCTTAAGACTCTCAGGCAATTATAAAAAGATTCTTCATGTTAACTAAAATCTCGCAAAAAGAAAAGTTAATGTTGAACTTAAGGTGATGTCACTTTTTGAATTTCCGGTGAATAACAAAAAAACAAAGAATATCAGTTCTTTCCAAAAACCGTTATATTATGATTCAACCAAATAGTTTCCTTTAACAATTCTTATATCCTGGAGCAATGATATCTTCTTCCCAGTTATATCTTAATATTGAGTTTTGGTACCTTTATAACAGAAAAAAAAACTAAAACTATAGACATTCATATGTGACTTCGGTGAGCTCAACAAAGCAATTTCAAGCACAAATATCAATGTGGAATGTAAAGTAGGCGATTTTCTGAATTCATAAAATCGGTTAATTATTGAGAACAGCACTTTTTTCGCGTCTGTAAATCAAGTTAATCGTCTTATGTGTCATCGTTTCTGATTGGTCAACGGTTTTTATTCTTTTTAAATCTATTGATTTTTTGTCATAATCATTGATAGGCTTATTCTTGTATTTTATAATTCAATTTAGACAAATTTCTTCATTCTGTATTTTTAGCTCACCTGTCACATAGTGACAAGGTGAGCTTTTGTGATCACCCTTCGTCCGTCGTCAGTCCGTGCGTGCGTCAACAATTTCTTGTCTGCAAGATAGTGGTTTCATTTATGATTTTATTTTAACCAAACTTGCACACAACTTGTATCACCATAATTCCTGCTACAAATTTTCCTTTCTGCCAAGTACTCTGGTCTTGATAGAACAACCTCCTATCTGAACTTGTTTTCCTGCCTTCGCTTGAATCTCTCAAGCAGGCAATATGCCAACATACATGGCAAAGTGCGTTTTTAACCTGATTTTACTTCTTTTTTCTGTACATCTCACACTTTTAACTATTTTCAGTCTCACATCTCAATCTCAGTACTTTTGTAAAAATCTTTCCCTTGCACGTACTGACTGCGCATCTGCTAATAATACGCGAAAGGGGAGGTAAGCAATGAACGAATACGCGAAAGGGGAGTTAAGCAATGAACGAAGATAGATAGATAGATAGAATCTTTCCCGACGTCCCAGTGGCAAAGTGACGATACCTCAACAGGATCATTACATTCAAGTCACTCATCCGCGAGATCATACAAAAACTGCAAATGACACTATAAGCGGGATGTTAGGAACACACGGCCGTCCCCTCTCTTCCTAAATAGTCCCGAGTCGCTTGAGAAGTGACGGCTTCAAAAGGGCCCCGGCGGTCGTACGTTGGTACTTAGCTATTGCCTAGGCACCGCCAGCAAACTCGACGTTGGGCAAGACAGCATCTTAGGTGGACCAGGGCCGACTGGACCAGTGTTCTCTTCAGTGAAACACGCTTTAATTTTCGACGGGCCAACGGTCGGATTCGAGATTTATGAAGAACCTCTCAAACTTTTTAATGGATATAATTCTTAGGCTTTATGTTTGTAACTACAATTATGTGAACATCTGCACGTATTTAGACACCAAAGGAAAGATATGAACAGCACTTGCAATTCAACGCCGAGTGCATCCGCAATCTTTTGGGGAAGATGGAAAACGAACGGCTGTGAAACTTACCGAAGATTATCCTTGTCTCAAAACAAGAGACTCCATGCTGATTCCGAACCGTTCGACAAAATTCCTAAGATGTCACAGCGATGTCATTAAAGCCACATAAATAACTGGCAGCGAAACTTATAGGGGGAGGAGAGATAATGTAATCCTTGCTCATGATCCGCGCACAAGTCTATTCGCAATGAATATATTATGAGCACAACCGTTTGAATGGTATCTTCTTTTTGTTGGCATATCATATGCAGAGTACTGAGGAAAGTACAAAAGCTATAACAGGAAACGAGCATGCTTTCATGCTATTCTAGCAGAAAATGTGTAAAAATATAAGACTGAACGAATATTACGCACGTCGTCCTCTCTTACACATTTTATTTAGATCTATGCATTATTGGAATGTAATACGTTTACGTTTTGATATATGATTAGGTTGTAACTGCATAATTATATCCTTGTTAACACACGTTTACTGCATAGTTCTTTGATAAAATAATTTTACTGAAAGTTTCTGTCGACGTACGACTGTATTGCTTATTTACATCGATTTTAAAGATAAAAATCAACGTAGAAATTCTCATCCCTGCGGAACATTTTGTCCTGCTTCTGGTGCGAATTTTCTCATCCTTAGGTGTCTTCGATCGCTTAACCATAAAAGTACGCTAATGTTCCGAAAAAAATACAGTTACTATTGTACGGTCGGTCGTTACGAAAAGGAAGCTGGCATTTTTTTATGTTGTCCATTAATTTACGGATTTTGGCGACCTTCGTCCACTGACTTCCAGTGATGCTCTTGGTATTATCGATATCCCACTCCCGCCCCCAAGAAAACTCCACGGATTTACATCGATCTCATAACTGAACATTGGAGCCTTCAACTCCCGATTTCCGGTTTAATCCAGAATTTAGATATTATCACTACTTTTGAGACAGATGAATGTGCATCAAAATCATTACCCGAGATTCAAAGTAAAACCGGGGCATTATTCACGAAATATTGGTGCAAGAGTGATGACCCTTGTGTTTTATGGTGTGATTATTGATGTGGAACAACTGATTTAAGTCTGTATCAATTCTGTTTACCAATAGCAGAAGTAGATTGAAAAAGCACATAACCTTTATCGTTTTTTGTTGGGTTTAACGTCGCACCAACACAACTACAGTGTCATACGGCCACTTTCCAGTGGAGGAAGACCAACGATGAGCTTTAGATGCAATAGTTTCACGAGTGGCATAGCCACAAATTTCTTTTCATTTCATGTCTTGACTAAATATACCCATTTTATACATTTTTATCAGTGAAAAATACATTTGATATTTTTCACTGTGAAAATACCAGATATATTTCACTCGAATATTTCGATAATTCACTGAAAAACGTAATAAATAGTTTGTAGTACGTTGCACGTAAAACTTTAACCACATTTTCTAAGTCGAAAAAGTCATGGTTTCTATTAAATACAACAAAGAGTTATCTACTTGATTATTTCAGTAGGCTTGATGGCTTGGAAGCACCGTGAGCAGTTTCAATCCAATACACGTACTGGTTACTGATACAGGGTTGCACGCAAAACGTTCAGGGTTTGACGCTGACGTTAAGGTAAGAAGGAACAAAGAATGATGCTTTATGTTTTAATTAACTATACACAACTCATAACGTTACAACCGCTTTGAACAACCATTACTTTATGTAATAAATCAAATACAAAATTTATCAGATATTCTTTAAGACACGTATCGTTTTTCCATTAAGTCTCTATTAAGTGAACTAACCTATAGATTTTAACAGATTTTCTAGTATAAACTGCCATTCTTGTCACTTTTCGGGGTTGTAGTGGGAGATTCTCGCGCTTAGATGCTATTAAAACACCTTTTTTATATACGCGCGTTCCGTGGCAAAGAGTAAACGCATTATGGCCACAAAACGCATATTTCAAATAGAAATGACATCAACGTTACCCCTCCACCCACCAAGAAAAAAAATATCTCAGACATTCCTGCGTATTTCACGGAAATTTAATGACGTTGAGGGACAATGACATTTACTTGACACAGACTGGTACATATATTTACCAAGTGGATTTCGAGACATCAGAAATGTGTAGCCTTGCGCGGTGACTACGTAGAAAAAGTGCGCCGTTCGTTGGACCTGGATGACATTTTTGGTGTGCACCGAGTGACGCATAGTGACTGTTTTAGGATCGATGTAACTGTAAAACTTTTTAATGGATCCGTATAATATTTATTAGGGAGTATCGTAATTCATTAAACATTATTGTGGTATATTTTTCAATTCTTTTATTAGCGATAGAACACATATCACACTAAATTTATACGTACTTCGCGATCACCCCTCGTATAAGGTTTTACGTTTTTATGCTAGAATAGCGTTTCTTTACGTTCATTTCGTGCCATAACATCTTCAAAATCCCTAAAAATTCGTTTGCACCAACCATTGCCTTGGGATCGTTGGAATCTGCAGAATCCCGAGGGATTGGTTGGTATTCTAGTTAAAATAATTGTACTCGAAGAGTTGAATATCGTTACATTTTTTGACTGGTCGATACCCCCCTCTGGGCAGACAACGTGAAATATCCGAATGTAAAATCGGTCTACATGAGGTCTCATTATTTAGACTAGTTGGTACTCGAGCTCGGTAAAAGTGACAATAACAGCAGTTTTATGCTAGAATACGCAAAAAAAAAAAAAAAAAAAAAATTATCCCTACAACATAAATTGAACCATCAAATTCAGTTAAGCATCACTAATATATTCTCTTCATTACTTGGTGCTACTTTCATAATTTACGAATTTATTTATTTATGAAGTTTTTAATTAAGCACAGGCAATATGTAAGTAAATGTTTTGCAACAGGCTTGAGCAATAAAGCTATGCTGGCAAGAGAAGGCTATTTTATTATACACCTATATAAATTCTGTCAAAAACACAGCTTGCATTTCACAAGGAAATGCGAACAGACTGAAAACAATCCAGTAATGTACCTTCCAAAATCCCGTATTGTACCTTCCGTATTGTATGTTGCCGGGCTACTTTCATTAATATGCATGAGCTGACACAGTTATATAAATATCGCGTACAAAAACATCACTCATTTCATATTAACATCAACAAACATTTAAGATTTTGTTCGATTACAAATAAAGAAACAAAAAGATGGAGGTATATAATAAAAGGGTCATTACAACAGTAGCTAGATCTGGGATTTGGATTTTGCAAGGATGGATCCCACTCGGCGATTGCGCGCCCCGTGAGATCAGATCTGGCAAAATCTACTCGAGCCGAATACACCATCCTGGATCGAACTACTGTTATAATAACCCTATTATATTAATTAAATATTTAAAGTTCTGCATGTTTGAATTAACTGGAAATGACGTCGTTACGTCATATATCTGGAAAACGTGTAATAATTAATGCCTCGTAGCTATTATATCGGAAGTGTAACTATCATATCCGGTACATTAAGGATGACTACCCGTAATAGGCTTCAATTTCACAAAAGCGTACATACAACTTGATAATGTAAGCTTTGAAAATGTCAAACGATAGAAATAAGGTGCATATTGACAAGTCATATAGTGACATAAGTTCTCAAAAATTTCCTTTAGATTACCTCCCCGGATAATTTTGGTTTTTCATGAGTTATCTCCCATATTTTTCTCCTTTTCCCTACGTAGAATTTTAGATTGCTTTTTGATATTTGCATCAGAATAATATAATGCAGCTTTCTACCGCAAAAAATCTCGCGGTGAAACGTTTTTAATTTTGAATGTCTTTAAAGTGACCAAATTTCATTTGAATATTACCATCCAGTTACAAGATATGAAATATGACTATTACACCATGTAATCCTTAAGTGTTAAACAATCGGAGCTACTGTATTTCTTATGGTTAATTTTGATTACAGATTAGTTTTGATGTAAACTAATTTAAAACAATAGCATTAATAAATATGCAAAAATGTAAGGGTTGGTGAATTGTGAAAAACTTAGCACATGGACAAATACATTTTATTTGACCATATGACTGAAAATTGGCCAATTTACAAATAAGAAGTTTCATTAAACTGTACACTGCGGAACTTTTCTATACTCAAAACATGTCATCAAAAGTGCAATTTTTCCACGGAACCACACCGATGAAGTAATGTCATGAAATATCAATTCAAAAACTAAAAGCTAAATCTCAAACAACTAACATATCCCTACATTCTGTCCAATATTGTACAAATAAATGCCATTATGCCGAACTAGATCCGCAGTAAATAGTTACAGAGCATAAACGAAATTCCCCACTGATCATACATGTACATTGAAGAGTAGTTCTATAATTGATGTGCGAAAACATAACAACTTTCACTGACACATTTAAATAACAGTCATATTTATTTTGACCGCAGAGGCGCCATAGCCGAAGCTCCGTCGAATTTTCTGCAATGCAGCTAAAGTCATCGGAACCAAAACGATCCAACGTTCATAAAATTTAAACAGTAACTTCAGTTTTCGTCATTTCCTTGAAAACTTGGTTAAAAGTTGCTGTCTTTCTGACTAGATTACCGAGTGAGGTAGATTAAACATTACTGACCAAATTTATAATGCCAAAAGCCATGTTTTCGCTCCAGTTTACAACAGTAATCTAACTCTATCCAAGCATACCACGACTGTATTATAAGCGCTTCACTTTTTTTAATTTTCCGACAGTATACAGCTTGAATTTACAACACATTGTTACCATACTGTCTCCGCATACATATATGCATGTGCATGTTCTCCCACTGATACTGACGTTGTGTCTGAATACCGCAGATTTCTTTTTATTTTATTTCCCATATTACTAATATTAGTTGACTGATAATTATTAACACTAGGTTAAGCTCAGCACTCTTTTGCAACAGTAGTATACTAATGTACATGTTGCGCTATATATGTCTTCATGGTTCCCTACCACAACCACGAATTCACCTTTTTTTCAATATTTCTACCCGCTATTATTTAAATTTATGAATATTTACAACACTAGTAAGAACTTGTTGGTATGGGTGCTCTTCAAAACATTTCATATGTTGTCATAATTCCCATTACAAATGTTTTCGACAATTATTTTTATGCCGAAAGATTTCTCATTACATATAGATATATGTACTAAACACAAAGTTACTTCATGTATTAAGCTAAATACGTGCGTACGGTTCCTTTGATGTACTTTCCACACGTGTCAACCGTGCAATATCTTACAGTAGGTGCACATTCTTCGCACGTGACAAGATGCCCGCACGGTAGAAATACAATACATACATCATTGGTCTTACACTTCGTACAAATTGATTGTTGTTTTAGTTTCTTGTTTTCTTCTTTAAGTCTTTTCTGCTCCAATAAATGAGCTTTACCTGCAAACAAATCATTATAGTACTATGAATTCAAACGATATGTTCCAAAGATTAGCCATTGTACTTTTGTATACAAGCTGTTTTAGTAATATATTTCAAAGTCTGTATGGAAATTGTATACATCATTTTTACACTTAAATATATGTATATTACTTCAATGAAAATGTGACCATCGGACATTAGCAAGTGTATACGCCCTTTAAAAATGTTTCTGAGGTTGTAGTAAAGACTTTTTGAAGTCATGTCCAAAAACGTACTTTCATCCGTTCCGTTCCGTTCCGTTCCGCAAAGTACCATTAGCCCTATTATGCCAAGCTGCCATAAAATCTGTAGTTAAATTTTCAACTTTACGAAACTTTAAAATAACTGTTAAAAATAACTAAAATTTTCAATGGAAAAACTTTATCAAAGTCGCTTTATGACGAAAACGCTATTATAAAATCGTTTTCTGAGATAATTATGAAAGTTTAACTGCCTGGCACAAAATAAATTTCTCCAACTATGTAGTTCACGCGAAATGAACGACAGACTATGCCCGGCAAATCCCTGCATTGCGCTAGGCGTTTCACGTACGGACGGACGGACGGACTGACAACGCCGAAACAATACCCCCGCCTCCGTTTTCCAGGCAATTTCAGTGACCTTGACGGGAATATTTACTGACCATAAACAAATATACTATTACATTTGATGGCAATAGAACAAGCAGTTTCCAGTTAAGAATTACAAACCATCATAAGCCCCGCGGAAATCGTGGCTTTGACCTTAAACTCCGTAACCCAAAACAATATTGGTCATCTACTGACCATTTACAAAAACGTTATGGAGTATAATGGCCGCATGGTCATTTGTTCTCCACCTGTTGATCAGAACCTTTTTGAGCCTTAAGGTCTGTGTGATTCTGAACAATGACCAACTGCCCCACAAAACATTAGGGGTCGCCTTAAGACCAAAAGCAAACATCCTACTGACCTTCAAACCAATAAACGCCTGCTGCTGGCCAAAGCCTTTAATTTTCCTATAACGATTGGCAGTCCTAGGCCAAAACATTCTTGATCAGAAGTCGTTTTCAGCTTGAAGGTCACTGTGACCTTGACCTTTGACATACTGAACTCTCCTAATAGAGTTGGACTACAGAAAGCCTAGACATTCTCTTACTAATCAGAAACTGTTTTCAGTATAAAAAGTCACTGTAATATTGACCTTTGGTATAATCAGGGCCGTAGGAACAGAGGGGGAGTGGGGTATAGGGGATCCGGCCCCCCAAATAATTTGACCGATTATGGCAATTTTAGCTGTGCTCCCCAATCTAAAAATGCTTCCTACAAGCCTGATAATGACCGCAAGCAAAGTAAGGTCATCGACAGATTGACCGCAGAGGTTTGACAATGTTCTCCAATTATTGACTGGAAACCAAATTATCTGCTGACGGAGGACCAACACGAACAATACAATATATTCCTCTTCTTTGAAGCGGGTTTGGGGCATAAAATAATCAATATAACATACGTGCAGTATCTGGTATGTCTAGTTGTCTGTTTTGAACGGCTATACTCTGATTTGATCCAGTGCCTCGGTCACTACTGGCACATTCGTTTGACGTAGTTGTCTTTGTTGTGTCATGTGGTTTCTTATTCTTCTCCTTTTCGTTCGCTGTACGACTGTCGCCGCCAGTAGCTTCTCTACTTTCTGTACCTTCACTATACTCTCTCTGTGAGTTCAGTGACACGCTAGCTTCATCCGTGGTATTTCTGTCCACTACTGTTGATGTGCGGCGGGACTGTTCGTCTTGTTGGCGACCTTGACTTGTTTCTGTATCGTCAGGTATAGTGTTTTGTTGAGTCTGGGAATCCTCGATTTCGAAAATCTTTTCCATTAAGTTTGTAGCAGTTAAACTTTCACGACCTGAAATTGAATGACTAAGTTCGCAGCTGTTAAACTTACACGGTCTGACAGTCAATGGTTAAGTTTGCAGCAGTTAAATGGTCTGAAAGTGAATAACTTAGTTTGCAGTAGTGAAATTTTCACGGTCTGTAAGTGAGTGACTAGGATTGCAGCACTTAAATGGTGTGAAAGTGGGAGACAGTGTTTGGAGTAGTTAAATAGTCTGAAAGTAAATGAATGAGTCCGTTGCTTTGAATGTCAGGTCATTGTTCAGAGTGACATATATACATACAGTCGAAATTCTGTATATCTAATTCAAGGGATCAAGCGGTTTTATTCCAGATAACAGAAAATCCACGAAAATGATACTTTTTATGAATATTTTTTAGATAAGATAAGCGAGTTCGATATATCGTGAATCAACTGCATTAACTTTGGCTTAATTATTCCTAAATATTTTGTCAGTCCTCGCCTGCCGGTGCGGTACACGTCCAGTTACAAAGGTATCAGGACACCAAAGGTCAAACCTGATACAGACCTTACATACATGCAACGAGAAGTAAAGCAACTACTAAATGCAATACAAAATGTGACTATACAGTCCTACTGCTGGATATAAACACCTGCTGAGGAAATGATCATTCTTATAGCTCTGCGTATGACGTCAGGATTATATCCCATCTCCAGAACACTTTGTGCAGCATCCGTGTGCATCAGTCTGTCTGTTCCTGCTTGATCAACATCGGATTGTCCGCCAGCTATTGGTAAAATGTAAACTTTGTTATTACTCAGTTTATTAGTGCAAGAGGGTGGCTCAGTATCTATCGTGGGGAAACACACAATAAACTTCACACTTACATTGAAGAATTCATCAATGTGAACCTTAATTTGATTTAAAGTAAATTTTTCGTTAGATTTACAGACACATGAGACACGGCCATTTAGATATTGCCGAGAACTGCAAACCAGTTCTACCAACTGCATGTACGTCATTACCGCACATTGCCTCCCCGCAAAAGGCTATATTAATCCGTTCTATGGAAAGAAGTTTTAAACAAATATATCAAAATACCAGCCTTTCAGAAAGGTCTTTTTTGATTTTAGCCCTCGTCCTGATTGCGACATGAGGAAAGTTTGTATTTAGGCAGTTGCTTGCAATATACCGTGCTCTCAGCCTAAAGTTCTGTGAAAATTAATGTAATAATTAATATTCAAAGTATTTTTTGTGGATTAAACTTTATAAAGCTTTATTATAACTTTTTTTTCAAGCTACATAACAAAAGTCAGTGTTGATTATCAAAACGTACACATATTTATTTGGTTAAGTGAATTTTACCTGCACCGCTTGTATCTTGTGACAACAGGTCATCACCATTTTGCTGAAATATTAAAAATGTCAATTTTTGATATCAGAAATCATGCCTCTTACATGGTCAACTAGTTTCATAGCTTCAGTAAATAATCTAACATGGTCTATTCCTAAGTTTTTGCTATAAATGGTAAAATTAATTGTTAATTACCCTTAGTATTTAAAACCTTGATTTTGACCTGTAAACGGGAGGCTTGGTGGTATTTTGAACCTGTGACTTTTCAAAAAAAAATGTCGCTCAACTGAGTATTATACCATAACAGTGTAAACATGTTTTACCTAATGACTTCATGGAGACATATATTCTGACCAATTTTCATTAAGATTGGACCAAAAAGCTTGGCCTCTTGAGTGTAAACAAGCATTTTCTTCGATTTGACCTAGTGACCTAGTTTTTGACCCCACATTACCCAGATTCGAACTTGACTTAGAGATCATCAAGACAAACATTCTGACCAAGTTTCATAAAGACTGAGTTACAACTGTGGCATCTAGAGTGTCCACAAGCTTTTCCTTTGATTTGACCGGGTGGCCTAGTTTTTGACCCTATAGGACCAAGATCTGAACTTGACCGAGAGGTCATCAAGACAAACATTCTAACCGATTCTCATGAGTTTCAAACTTAAATTGTGGCCTTAAGAGTGTTAACAAAATTTTCTTTTGATCTGGCCTAGTGACCAAGTTTTTGACTCCACATCACCAAGTTTTGAACTTGACCTAGAGATCATCAAGACAAACATTCTGACCAAGCTTCATAATGATTGAGTCACAACTGTGGCCTCTAGAGTGTTCACAAGCTCTTTCTTTGATTTGACCGAGTGATCTAGTTTTTGACGCCACATTGCCCAGATCTGAACATCAAGACAAACGTTCTGACCAAGCTTCATAAAGATTATGTCACAACTCTGGCCTCTAGAGTGTTCACAAGTTTTTCCCATGACCTGACCTACTGACCTAGTTTTTGACCCCACATGACCCAGTTTCAAACTTGACCTAGAGATCATCAAGACAAACATTTTGACCAAGTTTCATTAAGATTGGTTCACAACTGTGGCCTCTAGAGTGTTCACAAGGCAAATGTTGACGGACGACGGACAATGACCAGTCACACTTCGTGCTGAGGTGAGCTAAAACGACCAATGGTTAATCAATTTGTAAGTCCGTGTTTACTTTAACCCTCCCCCCTCCCCCACCCCCGAGTTCTCAATCCTTGCTTAGACTAAAAGTTACGAAAATGATCTATGTGGTAATTACCAATATATTTCTTCAACAAAAATGGGAAAAAGTAATATTTTCCGTAACAGTGACTTAAGAAAATATAGCATAAAACACAGCCTTGCATGAAATGTAGAGTATAATTATATTACACTCGTGACTAATGATAAGCACATGAGTCAACAACAATTTTACTAAATTAACACAATTGTAGAATATATTAATATGGATCACACATGGGGTTTTATAACCATAGTTGAATATACATATAATACTCCGATAGAATTAATGACAGTACCACACAATGTGTCCTCGAAAATCCTTTCCCCGGATGTTTGTTTGTGTTTGTTTGAAAAGTAATAAGTCCTACTTTCAAACAGAATGACCTTTACGCAAACTGAATACTAGTAGTACATTTTGGGTACAGTACGCACCTTCGAACTAATACATTTTTTTTTTTTTGACACAGGACCGCACCTACGCAAAGACGTTTTCACTGAATAATTGGTACATATGTACCAATGGTAATATGACCTGTACACCGGTTCATTAGGAAGTTTTCGTGTAATTTTCGCGATTTGATGATCAGCAGACATAAACGAGTTATTATGCTTTCATGCTTAGTATATGATTATGCATTTGGATATATGGCGATTATGTTCAGTAGATGTCGCTTGTGGCAAAAGTACCTAAACGAATCTGGGTACCGACTGATGATCGAATCAGTCTCTTGTAATGTTATTCAGTGTTATGATAAATACTTATCATAAACAGAGATATGACTCGAGTTAAATGGGCAATACTAAATAATTATCTTATGAGTTCTCTTGATCTTGACCTTTAATATCGGAGAATGAATTATGTGCATTGAATGGCACAATGAGTTGTGTTACCAACATGCACCAATGTTTACTAAAATACTTATACAACAGAATTGGGCAATAACGGGAAGACATGCAATATGTAGGACGATTCCGACACCTTCCGACCTTGACCTTTAATATAGGACTGTAGATTCTGAGCACCACGCACCGACTATTACTTGTATCAACTGTAATTAAAATTGAAAGAGTAAACAATGAACGTTATGGTCAAAATGTCTTTGGAACGGGCACCTCGGTAGAACCATCAACCTTTCGTAAGTCAGCTGGATGGTTTCCTCACATGAAGAATTCAACGCCCTGAGCGAAGCTCGAACCCTCGTCGGTGATAAACAAGTGATTCGAAGTCATCGACCTTAACCACTCGTTCACGTAGGCTCCAAGAAATTTTTTACAATATGCTAAATGTATCAAAGGGTGAAGGCCAAAAAAGGTATCTTCCCTGTGTAAAATTTTACCCCATGAACAAATTTGAATTTACAAGATTTCACATGGACATGTTGCTTTCATGCTAAATAATCTATCAACAAAACGGAGCCAACAAGAGTGGCAGACTGTCACAAAATACGTCCGTCATCGAATTTGGCCTAATTCAAGGCCCATAATCCAAGAGTGCATGGGGGCAATTTGGCTAGTTATCGAACTTGGCTGAGATATTATGCCGACAAACATTATCTGTAAGTTTGTGGAAGATCAGATGGAAACTGTTTGACTTAGAGAGCGGACAAGGCTAAATTCGCAATTTTTCAAGTAATTCAAGGGCCATAATCCAAGAGTGCCTGGGGTGACTTTGCTGTCGAACTTGGTCAAGACATTATGCCCACAAACATTGTCACCAAGCTTAGTGAAGATCTGATGAAAACTGTTTGACTTAGAGGGCGGACAAGGCTAAATTTGCAGATTTTGAGTAATTCAAGTGCCATAACTCTAGAGTGCCTGGCGCGGTTTCGCTGGTTATCTAACTTGGCCGAGGTATTATGCCCACAAACATTGTCACCAAGTTTGGTGAAGATCGGGTGAAAACTTAGAGAGCGGACATGCTTTTGGACGCCGACCGCCCGCCGCCTTCCACGGGTGTTCACATAATACGTCCGGCTCTTTCAGAGACGGGCGTATAAAATTGCAACTGTTTCATGTCCAGGGTGGCTGAAACTAGAAAATACACTAGCGAAATCATTTTTTTTTCTTCAGTAAAGTAACAACTAATCAAGAAAAACTATATCCCGAGGTCCAAAGACAGTCGAAATAAATTTTCACATTGTGAAATTCACTGAATGACTGGTCGTACAGCACTAACTATAGACCACCGATTTATATAAAGTCATAAAATAATATACTTGTAGACGTATTGAATGGCGTGTCAGTCAATAGTCAAAATTATTGCCCAAAGTCTGAAGAACCGAGGGCCTATAGTATTGACAGAAGTGCTTTGAACATGATATCAGGAATTGGTTTTCAAAGTTTTATTTTCTTTTTTCGAGTAAACATGTGTTGAATATATACCGGTCATACAGCACAAACTTTGGACGGTCAATCTATATAAGGAGTCGTGTAACTATACAAATCATTTCTTTAATTGAAACATACCATCTACAGATCCAATATTTACTAGAATAATCTACTTATAGAATATTTACGTTTTGAGAATATTGTACTGCCATTTGCACGAGATTAACAAACTCCTGTCCTCTCATCTGTCGCACGTAGGAACATTCCTTTGACCATCTAGAGTGCTCTATCCACGGATCATCTTCTTCCGACCAGTGACGTAATCCTGCGAAAAATTATTTAATAGCATACATGAATTGAATGGCTTGCCGGTCAATAGTCAAAATTATTGCCCGATGTCCGAAGGTTATTAATTTAAGTGTGTAATTACATGACATAAGAAATTAATTTTCACAATTTTTTTTTTAATTTTTGACTTATTAGCCCAGTGAATATGCGTTGAATATCGACCGGTCATATAGTACAAACTCTGGACATGCGATGTTTCTAAGGAGTCAATCAATAAAGACAGTAGTTTTTATCAGCACAAACTTAGCGTTTTTTCTGTCTAAAGCAATAGGTAAATAACAGACAAGGAAAGAAACAATTGGAAAATTGTTCAAGTGTCAAGATAAAGTAAATTATGTAACATCCACTCCCTATAATGGTTTTGCATGAAATCACGAAGAGGCCTAACTCTGACAAGAACAAAACGATTGCAACGGTATTCCACTTGCATTGCCTCCCATACTATAACCACTTTCAAGTATCGATGAACTGTCTGCCAATCCAGTATTTTGGAATAGATCCAAGCAGACAGAAAGAAGACACAAAGGACGCATAAGCAAATGTACAATGCTAAAACTGTTTTCCGCTAACAATGAATATATCCAGGAACTTTATGAATGATTTTTCAATCCTCTGTAAGAATTTAAATCCTATCACACCTGTAAAAAATATGAACGTATTCTTCACAAGTGTGAAGAATGTGATTTGTGAAAAATATACTCCAAAATACCCGTCTTTACTAAGTGGTCTTATTTCAGTGTACGATTGACCCGTGTAGGTGGAATAATATAAACAACACACCTACACCGAACTGGGATTGTGTGTCAAGACCTTCGAAACTAGTGAAGAAGTAGCTAGCCTTTGCTAGACTGTCTGGCGTGTGTGACCTACCTTCACACCACATTGGAAACACCTCATACAATCTCTGAAACCAGCGTAGAAGAAGCCAGCCTCTGCTAGAGTGTTTCGTATGTAACATACCTTCGACCCACTGGACACATCTGATCTCATACAACCTCCGACACCAGCAAGAAGCCAGCCCCTGCAAGATTTTCAGGAGTGACTTCCCTACATCTGACACAATTTCCGAAACTAGCATAAAAGAAGCCAGACTGTCTAGTGTGTGTGAGACTTACATACATCATACTAGAAACATCTGACACACTCTCTGAAACCAGCATAGAAGAAGCCCGCCTAAGCCAGATTGTTCTGTGTGTAAATGACTTACCTCATCGCACTGTAAACACCTTACATAATCACCGAAACCAGCATAGAAGGAGTCGGAACCTACTCAATTGTTTGATGTGTGTGACTTACCTACGCCGCACTGGAAACATCTGACACAATCTCCGAAACCAGCGTAGAAGGAGTCGGCATCTACTCAATTGTTTGATGTGTGTGACTTACCTACACCGCACTGGAAACATCTGACGCAATCACCGAAACCAGCGTAGAAGGAGTCGGCATCTTCTCAATTGTTTGACGTGTGTGACTTACCTACACCGCACTGGAAACATCTGACGCAATCTCCGAAACCAGCGTAGAAGAAGCCCGCTTCAGCCAGATTTTCCGGTGTGATCACAATATCTCCACAGTCAACGAAACTTGTCAATCTGACTGTCTTACTGTAATACTTTGGGTACTTTGGCGAGTCTTGGGAATTTATGCCTCCTACAAGAATATGTATCAGAATGAAAATGTTTTATGTCATTTACAGACAGTGGGAAAAAACTGGAGATTACTTTTGAAAAAAGTGCATGTATTTCCATATGACATCGTTTATCTGACAGGATATATGGATTGGCAATATAAAAGTTTCATTCAAATCCAGTCAGTAGTACAGGAGAAGCAGTCTGAAGTTTATTAAAAAAGGGAGATGTATTACTATATACTATTAATTTTGCATATTGTCAGCGTTTTGACGTTAAATGTTTTAATGAAGTAATGGCCTTAAATTGTCATTATTTGAGAGCATGTGTACATTTTCACAATGTTTCCAAATGCACGTTTTAACCCCTTTTGGGCAATACGGCAGTTTGGATGCAATTCGTTTTGTTCTAAAACAAATTTCTTGTGAACGTTCTGAACATTTTCTATCTTTATAGTATCTATGTATAACAAAAGTAACATGTAACAAACGGCCGAATATTGCAGTGGCAATACAGAGTTCCCTGCCAGTTGAAAACTTTGTTAGTATTCGTCCCTTGTTGTTGGCAAGAGTGTTAGTCAACCACGCTGAAATCGTAAGCTGGGAAACTGAGGCATTTGTGGACGGAGCTACCAAATCTGCACCAAAAGTGTACGGCTTTTAAAGTCAACCAATAAGTCAATAAGGGGCCATAAACTAGGTCAGTAGGTGTTGTTTATGCTGAAGTTTTAAAACAATGTTACGGACTCTGGAAATGCATGGCTAAATGGATGCGATTCGAAATAGTTTAGGCTATAAGCAACCAGAACTGATTAGTCCCTTCCGGTGTTCCATCTGTAATGAACTAAAATGCTTCAAGGCAGTTAGGAGCTAAGAAACAAAAAAAAACTATTGTTACTTAAATTCCAATATTGACCTTGATCTTTGACCAACATGTATGCGACACATCGTCTAGTCATTAGGAACATTTGCATGTAGGGATAAGAAAATCCTTCGATGCAAATAAAAGTTACGGATCAAACTAGAATGTGTCTGTAGGACACAGGTTGTGCCCCCCACTGGTATATTTGTCACAAATAAAGGGCAATAATTCAAATGTTTGAAGTCTTAATGGGGTATAGCCTCAACAAACATTTTATGAAAAGGATTCATTATTCTAGGCCCTATACTTTTTTGAGCTATGAGCATCACAAACAAAAAATCCACTATTTTGGCTATTTCAAGGGCCATAACTCTGTAATAAGAGCTAAGATTCTCAAGAAGAATGCCAAGTGTGCAAGGTCACATCACTCCAGCAAGGTTTCCTGAATTTACATCTAATACTTTTTGAGCTAGGCACATAATTAGGTGAAAAAGTGCATTTTACTATTTCAGGGGCCATAACTTTAAAAAAAAATAGGGGGTGGAGCCAGCCAAAAAATTAAAGGTGTGCAAGTTTATATCATGAAAAAGACTTATGCAAGTTTTCAACCATTTATATTAAATACGTTTTGAGCTAGGTGCGTACAAGGTGAAAATGTACATTTTTGACTATTTCAGGGGCCATAACTCTAAAAATAGGGGACGGACCCAAATGAAAAATAGGAGGTGCGCAAGTTCATATCATGATTAAGACTCATGGAAGGTTTAATGAATCTATATCAAATACGTTTTGAGCTAGGCATGTCACAAGGTGAAAATGTGCATTTTTGACTATTTTCAGGGGCCATAACTTTGAAAATATGGGGCGGACCCAAATGAAAAATAGGAGGTGCGCAAGTTCATATCATGATTAAGACTCATGCAAGGTTTCATCAATTTATATTAAATACTTTTCGAGGTAGGCGTGTCACAAGGTGAAAATGTGCTATTTTGACTATTTCATAGGCCATAACTATGAAAATAGGGGGCGGAGCCAGATGAAAAATAGGAGGTGCGCAAGTTCATATCATGATTAAAACTGTTGCAAGGTTTCATGAATCTATATCAAATACTTTTGAGCTAGGCATGTCACAAGGTGAAAATGTGCATTTTTGACTATTTCAGGGGCCATAACTCTAAAAATAGGGGGGCGGAGCCAGATGAAAAATATGAGGTGCGCATGTTTATATCATGATTAAGACTCATGCAAGGTTTCATGAATCTGTGCACTGCATGTAAGAACATAACAGAGAACAAGTGTTTGAGGTTTCGATCCATTCCCACATGGGTACTGAGATACCAGCTGACATACAAAAACTTAACTAAAGATTGCTTAGTGGAAGAAAGGGGCTGCATAGTTTTGTAAAGAAAAAAAAAAGCAAAATATTGTTATGGGATCTGTGCAATGTAAGTCAGTTCATCACAGTGAATAAGTGTGTGAAGTTTAATCCATTTCCACAATAGATACCAGTTTACATACAAAAAACATTACCACATCGGGACGTCAACACCGACGCCGAAAAATGGTCGAGTCCAGTAGCTCTACCTATTCTTCGAAAAGTCGAGCTAAAATGATTAACGGTGGCCAGATTAAAAACAAAACAAATATCAAAATCAAGAAATGGTTTCGATACGGTAGAATACTAAGAACTCGCTTTTTCTATTAACGTTAAATGTCTGGTGTTCATCCTCCCTTATGGTTTTACAGATGATCGAAATATCTAACAATTATTAATTAAAATACTATTTTCTTTCAGTACTGACAGTTCTATACAAGGAAAAAATAAGGAAAAACAAACTGGATAAATAAAAATTTAAACAGTGTTATGTTAAAGCGGCAAAAATGCAAATAAGAAGGCTACGATGGCCCTATATCGCTCACCTGAGGTTTACAGTTTGCTTGAACATTTTTGATAGAGGGTCACGCAAAGAAAATGTCTGCAAAATTATTCCGAGACTGAGCCAGCAGTTTCTGACAAGACGATTTCTGATATGAAGATTTTCCATGTTTAACTATATACTTATAGAAACATATAAAGGAAAATGTAACTACGCTCTGTGGTGGTCACTGTTTTGGAAACAACAGAACAATATTTAAGGAAAACAATTCAGCACAGAAGGGATAAGATGATTCATATATTGTCCCAAAACCTTGTTCGGTAAGATATAATAACTTGAAACAATGGTAGGGAGGCATCAAAGGAACATACCTGTGGAATTATTTTGAAATCGGGACAGTAGTTCTCGATAAGAAGATTTTTTTAAAAGTTTTTCCATTCGATTGCCATGGCAACATAAACCGTGCATGGACCACCCAACAGTTTGGCTGGTATAGGAAATATTCTTCAAAGGAAAGTGAACGACGGACGGATGGACGGACAACGACATGCGACGATCCTAAATATAAAAACTCGCCATGAACACGTGAGCTAAAAAATCTTTATATAAGATATGCATATTTAGTGCAAAATGGTATACATATATATGGATATATGTGAACGCTAATCATGCTTAGAATCGTCATTTATTATTTCTATTTCACAAAGTAAGAAATAATGTTTCAACCTTCAGATGAACTCTCAGTGGGTGACGGTTTGTCTGGCAGAGCGCCACAAACTACATCGCGTGTAGTTATGCATTTAAAAGCTTCTGTTGAGTTGCACACAGAACAGGGTACACAGGTGTCAAATGAAGCATTGCTGGAATAGGTAACGCCTTCCTCGCATGGTTTACATTTAGTGTTTTTATATGGTGTACCTAAAAGAAAAACAAATGGTATATCATTAATGAAAGTTAGCTTTAAACATAAACATTGTACAAGTAGTTACTAAACAAGAGGGCAATGATTGCTTTAAGTTGCTCACCTGGCTTTGGCCGTTGAATTCTGGTACATAATTTTATGACAGCTTACACTTTTGCTGAAGCATGAAACCAGATGGACAATAAAGTTTCACGAAGGTTCAGTATAATATGAATTCTAGTATAAATGTTTTTTTCTATGATTTCACCAAGTGACCTACATTTAGTGTCTATGTGATTCAGTTTCACAACTGGCACTGATTTCGTAAAGATGAACATTTTGACCTGATTTCACGAAAATCAGGTAGAAAATGTGACCTGTAGAGAGATTATAACAAATTTCTACGTTTTTATCTAATGAACTAGTTTTTGATCCCGGGTGACCCAGTTTCAAACTGAATCTGTATTATTATATATATATATATATATATATATATATATATATATATATATATATATATATATATATATATATATCAATGAATCATGATCAGAATGGTCATACAAATGTATTTATAAAATCGAGGTTAATCCTGGTTCTTTGGAGTTACAAAAATCATGGGGAAACCGTGTAAAACTTACATTTCATAGGCTACATAATTTGTCGATGCATGAAACATGGCCAAACTGTTATATATATATAAATATGGCTTCTAGTCTGTTATCAAGGGAGTTTCTAAGATTTGACCAAGTGACCTAGATTTTTACCCTCAGCTTTCTAAACATTCTACCAAAGTTTCATTTGAATTTGATAGAAAATGTGGCAGCTGGAGTGTTCATTATTTTTCTATCATTTGATCTAGTGTCCAACATTTTAAGCCCAAGATGACCCTGTTTTAACCTCGGTATTCTATTGAGGCAACCATTACGATCAAGTTTCGCATAGATTGGGGTAACGTTTTAACCTCCAAAAGTGTTAACAATAAAATTGAGTACGCTTTTAAGGCGATATTTTCATACTAGGAGAGATATACATGAACATTCAATTATGCTTTGCAACATTAAATTATTTCAATGTTGTTTTCACTTTAACAGTTGAGTTGAACATATACAATAAAAAGGTTCTAAAACAGGGCTGTTGTGCCTTAAGGCGATATTGGCATACTGTAAAATAACCTTCTACTTATGCTATTTATAAAATTTTACGGTATCATTAGTTACCTACCTTTTTCAACCAGCCCTTCTCCAGCTCCGCACTTGCTATGTGAGTCACAATAGCCTTCATCAGGTTTCCATGTTGACGGTTTCCAGTAGAATCCAGCTTTGCATAGGCACTCTATATCACTAGTGGCCGTACAGTTTTTAACTTTGACTTGTCTAGCATCAATGCAAAAGAGTTTGCAATGATCACACTTAGTTGAATTGTCACAAGACGGCTGATATTCTCCATTTCTACATGGCCTGCATCTAGCTTGTTCCCCATTTACAACACAGTCTGATACCTTGTAAAACCCCTCGCTGCAGGGATAACATAAATTGCCATTTTCCGCTTGATATTTTTCATCACATGGAAGTGTTATTCCAAGTAAATAGTCAACGCATATTATATATGTCAGAAAAAGTAAAGCCCATTCTTTCAATTCTTTCAATATTTTCAAGAGGCAAATTCAGTATTTTGTGAGAAAAGGCCTGTTTGACCAAGCAGGTGTCACAGGGTCGGCCTTTTTTAAATGAAATTTCAGCGAGATTGAACGGATGACTCCATCTTTCTATGCCCAAAATGAAATCATTAAATACATGTAGTTTGTATTCCTATATACAATGAGTCAGCATATATGCCGGACGATTGTGCCTCCAGTTATTGCAGTGCGTCTATCATACGTGATACCGTTTACATTCTGAAATTAAAGAAGTTTATATAAGAATAAAGTATTGTCAGTATTATTTAAAAGCAGTTCATAGGTTAATAGTACGTTCTATAAACGACAGAACATCTTCATTATTTGAAACTCATGTTTATGATACTCAGTTACTCGTTTCAGTAACATTTGAAATCTAAGCCTAAACAATAACAAGGGGGTCATGATGACCCTGAATCGCTCACCTGAGTAGTATGAGTCACGTATTTAAAATGGCAAACTGATGCTAAAATATAAGAAAGTAGGTCACATTCATGGTTACTGAAAGTCAATTTTAAGATCGGTGTGCAAAACTGTACATGTCATCCAAATTTCAAAACAAGAAAGTAGGTCAATAGGTGAAGGTCACAGTCAAGTGACCCCTTATCGCTTGGGGTCATCAGTTAATTATAATTAAACAGTCTGGGTGATAGGATCTGATAACTTTTGAAGTAATTATTCCTATATAACTCATATAACAAGTGACACCCAGGGCGGGACCTCCTTTTCACCCCATGGGCATAATTTGAACAATCTTGTTAGAGATCCACAAGGCCAATCAACTTTCAGACAAGAAGATTTTTAAAGTTTTTTTCCTATAAAAGTCTATTTAAAACTTGGGACCCCAGGGCAGTGCCTATTTTCACCCCAGGGACATAATGTGAACATTTTGGTAGAAGACCACTAGGCAATGATTCATACCAAATATCAAAAACCTAGGTTTTGTGGCTTCAGACAAGAAGATTTTTAAAAGTTTTTTCTATAAAAGATTACGTAAAATTTGTGACCCCGGGGCAGGGCTTCTTTTCGCCCCAGGGGCATGATTTGAACAACCTTCATAGAGGACCATTTGATGATGCCACATGCTAAGTATTGAGGCTCTATGCCTTGCAGATTTGGACAAGAAATATTTTAAAGTTTTTTTCCTATATAAGTCTATGTAAAACTTGCGACCCCCAGGGCGAGGCGTCTTTTCACCCTAGAGGCACAATTCGAACAACCTTCATAGAGGACTATTAGATGATGTCACATGCCAAATATCAAGGCTCTACGCCTTGCGATTTTGGACAGGAAGATTTTTAAAGTTTTTCCTTTCCATTGCCATGGCAACCACAATTCTGCATGGAATTCAATTCTTTGAATAATTTTGAAAGGGTGCCACCCAAAGATCATTCCTGTGAAGTTTGGTGTGATTCCGTCCTATGGTTTTCAAGAAGAAAATTTTTTAGAAAATGTTGACAGACGGACAACGCACGACTGACGACGGACATTGAGCGGTCACAAAAGCTCACCATGAGCCTTTGGCTCTGGTGAGCTAAAAAGGCTTAACAGTGGAGGTGAGTGGGTAGGTAAATGTCATATGAGAATGCTGCTTTTTTATCCTTGACATGGTTTCGTCATCGAAACTTGTAAAACGTTTGCTCGCTCCACTCACACTAACGAGTCTAAATACAGATTTATTTGTTACAATGAGCTACATTAAACAACCGTAGAATTTTTTATTTATATAATGATAGCAGGTGAAAATGCTAAATTTGTGTTCTGCATCCTGATAAGTTCCTAACACCCAACATTTAAATTTAATAAGCATGAATACAGATCTAGGTCAATAAATACAATCGATAGTACTTTGCCTCTGATAATCTTCCTGTGACTGTAGATGCAGAAGGGAATATACGGGTCGAAGGTAATTGCTTTTGCGGTAACGAGGCGCCAAAAACATTATTGTTCATGCTTACCGTATTTTACCAAGTTTCTGAATAAATATAGCAAACCAAAACAGTTTCTTTGTAGCACTCTTTGTTACAGTAGTGGTTTTAAACAAAGCACGAGGAATGCGTATGTGTGTTCGAGTTAAGCGTCTTTCCGTCACAGTATCTTGTGTACTAAACTCCTACAGTTTTCATCGGATTCAAATTAAACTTAATATACATCAACATCAGGTGGACATGCATATTTTGTCCGTTTACGTTCTTTTGGAATTACGACATGTTACTGAACATTACAATACTTCAACTACATATGTAGTTAGTTTATACAAATCTTCCTACAGTTTTCATCCAATTAAAATGTAATTTAAGGTGTACGGCGCAGAAAGTTTTAAAAGCATTTTCCCGCCCTCTCTTTGAATCACTCGCCCAACTTTCTTTAAAAACGTTTGTACTACGTAAAGACAAGTAGCCTGCTTATATTTGCCTGACCTCCAGAATTTTCCACTTCCCGTTTTGTTTGTGAAGGAGTCACACCGCAACCTACACAATATTTTATTAATACTTCCTGCGCCGCGAACTTTTCTGACGTCGTAATTTTTGAAAGTGCGTGCGACTGTTACTTTCAAGTTTACATCACCATTTTAAAGCAAGTGATGTCAAAGACTTGAAACGCAACGTAATTACGTGCCACACATTGCAATTAACGTCGATATTAATTTTAATCCTATGAGATGTATATCGGGTAAGTTACATGATTTTAAATGGAAGCTGCTTCTTTTTGTAGGAGGAAAAACGAGCGTACGCCGACTAGCACTGACTGCCGTCTATTATTTAAAGAATACTCAAATAATATGAGAGGTATTTCATTTTAAACTATATAGTCCTGTCGGGTATACATTGAAATACCATCAGTTAAAATAATTATTTCATGCGTCGCTTATTTAGAAATAATAAAAAAGTTCCAGATTTTCTGGGACAACCCTCGTACACCCATTATAGGGAATGGGCCATTTTCACAAAATTTAAAATGCTCGCAATTGTAATGACTTCAAAAACTCAGAAGGTTCACATTCAAAGGTATTTTATAGACAACACAGCGTTAAGACTAATTACAGACTTGATACCTCTTGTTTACAACTTGTTGTAAGAACAAACTACATCAGTCATCTGAGTGTTTCATCTTAAAGGTGGTCAATCACATTTAAGCAACATTTTATGACATTTTTTCAGTTACATATATTAGAGATTTATTTCAGGAACAAAAAGACTTACTACATAGAGTAAGGTCCCTGTTGGAAATGTATATTTTATTAATTTTTATGAGATTTTGTAATTACCTCCCTCTACAATAAAAGCATTTTAAAAGTGGTATATTTCTTTTGATTTTAAAAAGGCGATTAAAGATGGCGGACAGTGTGATCATGTAAAATTTATGCATGGATAATTTTAAAATTTTAGTGATTAATCGTGTAGGGATTTTGAAAACTCTTTTGTTACTGTTGAGATAAGAAATTGATAGTTCACTACGAGTGGAAATATTAAAGTTTTTCTGGTCAAAATGAACTTTGCATCTAACTTTAGTGTGCCGGTTCAAAACAGACTTGAAATTTTCACAGAGCGGTAAATGGATGTTCAACAGAATATGGGATTTAATAGGCAAGACTTTATTTCTAGCACAATAGATGATAAATTAGTGCACATATTTGACGAACTGAAATATATTAGAAATGAACAGATGGATTTAGTCGGAATATTGTTGTTTTTCAAAAAAAACATCACAGGTGAATGAGAAAGTAGGCCAGGTAGTACAGGTGACAAATTCTCACACAGAAATGCTTAGAGCACTGGCGTATAAGTCTATAGATTTAGAGGGGAGATCTAGAAGAAATAACTTAATTTTCAGAGGAATACCGGAAATGAGAGATGAACAGTGTTTATCACATATTAACAATTTTCTAGAAACAAATTTAGACATAAACCAGAATGATGTATTCATTGCGAGGGCGCACAGACTAGGAGCCAGAGTTCCAGGTAAAAACTTAACAAACGGCCCATAATAGTGAACTTCCGTGATTACGGAGATGTAGAATACATACTGAGTAAGGCCTACATGCTGAAACAGCATCCTGGTTTATCCATTGACAATGATTACCCTAAGGAAATTCAGACTGCAAGAGCTCGACTGTGGCCCATTTATAAAGAATATCGTGCCAAAAATCCCAAATGCCAAAGTGAAAGTAGTATACCCGGCCAAAATTATTGCAAACGGAAAGGTGATACACGATGAATTTCCGTTGTGGAACCAATATGTCAACTACAATAGACTGACAGAAGTTGGACTTATTAACAGAAATCAGGTCCCCACACAAGCTAGTAATCAAAACTTTCATTCCATTCAAGGCCCAGATACGGCTGTTGAAACATCAGCTCGGATACAGCCCATAAATATAAACAGCCAACAACAGTATATTCCAGTGCAAAATGCGGAATGTGCCAGGATAACCCCACCACCAGGATTTCCAGCTAGGTACGCCCCCGTAATACCAAATCACAATAATTCGCTCCAGGGTGAATTTATGAATGTGTCCGGCCAACCATGTTTTCCAATACTGTACAGAGGAGTTAGTCAAAATATTGAAAGGTTGGGGTCAGAGTTCGCGGAAGCCGGAGGACGTGAAACTGTTTCAAATATTACTGATGAACCGGCTGTCCAGCAGACTGATTTAATGCAAATGAGACCAATGTCATGTCCGCAAACTGTCATACCAAATGTTGTACAGCAAAATTTAGAATCTATAAATAACCATTTTGGTGAAATTCCTACCTTGTTAAAAGAAACTTCTCTGGTTCTTATGGTGGCTGATTTCTGCCATTTCGCGTTTTCCCCCCGCGACCCCGCCGAGCGAAAACACGAGAATTTACAAGTTAAAATGGCAGGGGCGCGGGGCGAAAACACGCTATTTAGCGGGGGCGCGAGGCAAAAACACGATAATAAGCGGGGTCGCGGGGCGAGAGTTAGTAACTGGTATGTCGGGGGCGTGTGGCGAAAACACGACAATTAGCGCTGCTTAAACGCCGAGTTTTCGCACTGCGCCCCAGACATTCCAGTTCCTAAATCTCGCCCCTCGACCCCTCTAATTATTGTGTTTTCGCCCCGCGACCCCGCCGAGCGAAAACACGAAAATTAACAAGATAAAATGGCGGGGGCGCCAGGCGAAAACTCGCTATTTAGCGGGGGCGCAAAGCGAAAACACGATAATTAGCGGGGGCGCGGGGCAAGATTTAGTAACTGGAATGTCGGGGCGCGGTGCGAAAACTCGACGTTTAAGCAGCGCTAGTAATCGTGTTTTCGTCTCGCGCCCCCGACATACCAGATACTAGTTCTCGCCCCGCGACCCCACTAAACAGCGAGTTTTTCGCTCCGCGCCCACGCTAAATAGTGAGTTTTCGTCCCGCGCCCCCGAAATTTTAACTTGTTAATTCTCGTGTTTTCGCTCAGCGGGGTCGCGGGGCGAAAACGCGAAATGGCAGAAATCAACCACCATAGGTTCTTGATGGCAGTGCAAATCCAGTGAATGATGGAAATTCACATAATATTCAATGTCCAGATGAATTGAACTCTGTGAGTTCTGATTTGACTAGTTTTGAAAATGATCAAATTAAATCCACAGATATAGTTCACGCGTGCAAAATCCTTATGACACAGGGCAAAATGAACAAACTTATGTGAAAGTGTTAGACGATAACACATCTAATCCAGTGTCGCATGTTTCACGTGCCAGAAATCGCAGTATTCGTCAAACACATTCGGCTAGTCCGTATAGACGCGATAATTCACATTTCCCCAGGTTCTAAAAATAGAACAAATGATGGACAATCACGTGACCGCAATCAAGAGTTTAAAAGCTAGGACGCAGCAGAGAAGGTCAATATTCGTTGCGCGTATTTGAACATAAATGGACTTTATAGTAGAAGGACAGATAAATTGAAAACAGATTTTGCTAGAATAATATTTCAAGAGAATGACATTATTTTATTCAATGAAACTTGGTCAATAAGTTTTGTCAAGCATTAACTAAATTATGAGTCTCATCACATAGATTACAAATTGAAGCTGGAAGATGGATTAGACCTGTAAGAATTCCTATTGATGAAAGAAAATGTTTTGTTTGTAATCAATTGGAAGATGAATATCATTTTGTTATTGAATGTAGTTTATATAATGATATAAGAAAGCAGTATTTACCACGAAAGTATTGGAATAGACAGAGTATGATGAAGTTTGTTGAACTTAACCAGTCAGACAATAAACAAGAGGGCCATGATGGCCCTATATCGCTCACCTGTTATCATTGCACCTGAGGACAAGAAGATCCTCAGTAAAAATATTTAAGTCCAAAGGACAGGAACAACAAAGGGAAGAAATTTAACCAAAAATAAAAAACAATTCTTACAAGGTACAGATATGTCAAAATGCAACTAAAAATTGGAGGTACTATCCATGTTGTACCACAGAAAAGTGGTCTCGGTTTTCCCTACGGCCAATAATAAAAAAGTTACTAAAAATAAGCTATTTATAGTAACGTAAAAGGGAAGTAATTAAAAAAAAATATTGTAAGTGAACAAAAGAAGGCTGTGCCAAATACATCTGTTGACATAAATGAAATTTCAGATCAGTATCTTCATTAGTTACGGAGATATACCCATTTTAATTTGAAATAAAGGGAGGTAATTTGACATAAAATCAGTCCATAGTTATCTACCCTGATTGTCTCAGTCCAACTAATGACAATTATGAAATTTCAAATAAGTCCTATAAGTACTTACTGATATAAATCCATTTTGATTACAATCAGGGGAGGTAATCAGATATAAAATAGTTCTGGAACCTACGATTGGATCTGATTTGTCATGGAATCCAAGATTTATTGTTGTTCAAGATATTTTGGAAGTTTGTATCAAATAAAACCATAAATGAAGTCTCTATATGGCTGCAAAAGCCAAAATAGCCAATTTTGGACCTTTAAGGGGCCATAACTCTGGAACCCATGATGGAATTTGGCCAGTTCAAGAAAGGAACCAAGATCTTGAGGTGATACAAGTTGTGTGCAAGTTTGGTTAAAATCAAATCATAAATGAAGCTGCTATTGTGAACAAAAGGTCAAAATAGCTAATTTTGGCCCTTTCAGGGGCCATAACTCTGGAACCCATTAAGGGATTAGCCGGTTCAAGAAAGGAACTGAGATCTTATGGTGACATAAGTTTTGTGCAAGTTTGATTAAATTCAAATCATAAATGAAGCTGCTATTGTGCAGACAAGGTCTAGAACCCATAAAGGAATCTCGCCAAGTCAAGAAAGTCAAGAAAGGAACCAAGACCTTATGGTGATACAAGCTGTCAGCAAGTTTGGTTAAAATAAAATCATAAATGAAGCTGCTATTGTGCAGACAAGGTCAAAATATCTAATTCTGGCCCTTTCAGGGGCCATAACTCTGGAACCCATAACGGAATCTGGCCAGTTCAAGAAAGGGACCAAGATCTTATGGTGATACAAGTTGTTTGTCAGTTTGGTAAAAATCAAATCATAAATAAAGCTGCTATTGTGCAGACAAGGTCAAAATAGCTAATTTTGGCCCTTTCAGGGGCCATAACTCTGAAACCCATAATGGGATCTGGCCAGTTCAAGAAAGGAACCGAGATCTTATGGTGATACAAGTTGTGTGCAAGTTTGGTTAAAATAAAATCATAAATGAAACCACTATTGTGCAGACAAGAAATTGTTGACGCACGCACGCACGGACGCACAGACGACGGACGACGGACGAAGGGTGATCACAAAAGCTCACCTTGTCACTATGTGACAGGTGAGCTAAAAAATCATAAGAAATTTAGGAATGTTTATTTATCATGCATTTGTCTTAAGAGATTCTACATTATATGGAAATTAATGTCCTTATTGCTCATAGTGATATGTGAAATAAAGCATGGATTATATTGGTCATTACGTGGCCTTCTCCGGTTCTGATACTGTTAACATGAATAAAATAACTTAAAATAAATTGAAATTAGTTTACAGTTATTAGTTTATGTAAATGTTAAATGTTATAGTATACAAAATAACATATAGGTAGTTAAAGTTCAATTTTAATATTATGATGTTAATAGTACTATCTATTTAAGTGTCCTGAAACACATAATACTGTACTTAAGGATGTTGGATACGTTTCAGGCCAATTTGTTCTACAGTTAAGAATTTTTTCATACTTTGCATGTTTGAAGATCTTTAGTACCTATTTCATATAAAAGCAAAAAAAAAAAACGGTAGGTCACCGAACTCCTTTTCATTATATCGGCCATTTTCTACACACACTGTCAAGACAAAAGTGAAATTTGAAAAACCTGGAAAAATTGGGGGTACATTTCAAAACACAAACTATCTTTATCAGTTGTAAAATAATTGTATTTCTAACAATTTAGTTTGAATATGCTATGAAGTCAGTATGAAATTTTAATGATTTTCACATAATACTGTTACTCATTTTCACAAGGCAATATAATTACCCCACCCACTTTTTTCCAATGGGACCAGTACTTGTATCAGTCTAAAGATAGATTAACATTATTTCAACAATTAAGATTTTTGAAATACTTTTTGTATATATTGTGTCTCAAAATTGCTTCAAAATAAGGGTAGAAAAATTGGGGGTCACCGAACATATAAGAGAGATATTCTGTATTTTATCATGAAAGTACCAAAATTTTAGAATATTGGGGTTTGCTGGCAAATAAGCTATAACAACAAATATTTTCATGAAAAAAAAAACGCCTAAACAATATGAACATGTGTGCAAAACATAATTTTAAATAACAAAATAGTTCCAAACCATTTACATCGACATTTCATCATAAAAAAAAACAGATGTAATATTACCCCACCCACTTTTTTAAAGTTAAGTATGAATTATATAGCATTGTTAACACTCCAGCATGAATATTACTATAACAATCTTCACCAAAGTATAAAAACAATATGCATGGCTACATAATCTTGGATGTGTTGCATTATGGGGATGATCCGACCAATATATCAAGAGTAATGTGCCCCTGATATTGTAAAAAAATAGCAATATTTACCAATTTTTTACAACTGTATCATTTTTATTTAAACAAATCTCGAATAAACTTAGAAACTTGTCTAAAATAGACAATGTGTACGGCCATATGGTCTTGCAAGACCTAGATTTCAGGCATTTTCAGACTAGCAAGTCCAGAGTTATCTGTCCCTGTTATATAAAAAGTTGCAATATCTGACAATTTTAACGCTCTAGTTTGAACATTTTCATAACAATTTTGATCAGATTTAATGGCAATGTATACGAGCACAAGCTCTTGGAATAACTCGATTTTGGATATGATCAGACCAGCTTGTCCGGAATTATGTGCTCCTGATATATCACAAAAGCTGTCTGTTAACAGCACACTTGAAGGGGTTTAGGAGATACAGAGCAGACACAAAACTGAAGGCTTTGAATTGTGATCTTGACCTTGAACCGACATGGGTGACTCATGGGTTCTGCACATTGTCTTGATGAGGTGATCATTTGAACCAAGTTTTATGAAAATCCTTCAACATGTTCAAGGGGTTTAGGATATACAGAGTGGACACAAAATGTTACGGAAGGACGGAAGTAGGGAAGGATGGACAGAGACCATTCCTATAACCCCCACCACTTGTGGCGGGGGAGTTATAAACACCACGGCAATAACCATGGAGGAAATGACCTTCAATTCAGCACCTATAAAATTTCATGTTGTGATAATTGCCTACAAAAACAAGTCCCAGTACCGTACCGTATTATCATTTTCTAACAGATGGTTAACCACCTTAAATATTTCTAACAGGTAGTGAACCACCCCAAGTAATCTAAAATATTTCTAATTGTCACTCAAAAATGTTCTGGTATGTAGGACTCTCAATGAAAATTATCTTATATCATATATGATAATAAATCACCTTAAATTATGTCCAGAAGTTGTGTTGAGCTACCTTAAATAATTCTTCCTATAGTAAGTTACTGAATTAAATCAACAGGCTACTTCTAATCAGGCCATAGAAATATATAAAATGTGTAATAGACCAAAAACCTATCAAAGTATCTTACAAGTTCAGAACTGACTAGTACTGAAATAAATAAATTTCTTTTTAGGCTATATACCAATAAAAGAAATTGTTCTTTGTTTCATATAAAATTCAGCTACTTCAGACCAATTTTGTTACAGTTTCTAGATTTTCACTCCGTCGTAGACCTATTTTCCACAAGATATCCATACATTTGCTTCAAGAAAACGAAAAGAAAAAGGGGTGTTGAATAGTATGCAGTGAAATGCTAGTCAACTGAAGTCAGGTACCCTCATATTGCCGCATTTCAGAAAGCGGTCCGCAAAATAAACACCCTACTTTCGTTTTCAAGTAAACAACCCGAAAACATGCGAGTATTAGCATGAAACCTGTCCTATTTTATGTAAAATTCATTCCACGAGTGAAATAATGCCCATTTGGCCCCCGATTTACGCGCAAATGCGCGAAAAATGGAAAAATTAGGATCTATTTATTAGGGACTTCTTTCGACTACACCACAGAAGCACATTTTGGACCGAATTACTGCATTATAACCTATAAGAGATATCTTTTTATCAAATTTCATAACATTTTCATCTCTATTTTTAAGAAAGATGTAATACCGAACATGTTAACAAGTTTCATTGTGAAAATTCGAGATTTTAGAGAAATATAGACATTTAAGTGAGGCCACCCCCTACCCATTTTCTGGGCTAAATTTAGGCTCTATGGTCGCTTCATTATAAATTTTGGTAAAAAGTTTCACCTGTATGCATTATTTTTCACTTTGATTCTGAAATATCATTCATTCCGTCATGAATATGACTCAAATGGACGCATTTTGTGCATTTTCACACATTCTGGAGACAAAATATTGGCCTTTCTATTGCAGAAATTGCTGTCGAAATATGCGCATCTACTCAAAAAAAAAAAAAAAAAAAAAATATACCGCCTCGGTAGCCTAGTGGTAGAGCGTCCGCTTCGAGTGCGGGAGGCCGTGGGTTCGATCCCCGGCCGCGTCATACCAAAGACGTAAAAAATGGTACTAGTAGCTTCCTCGCTTGGCGCTCAGCATTAAGAGGGTAGTGCTAGGACTGGTCACCCCGGTGTCAGTATAATGTGACTGGGTGGGGTATCATATCACGTGTCTACGGCGTGATATTCCAGTGAGGCAGCACTATAAAGTTGGGCATTGTGCTCACTGCTACAAGTAGACACCGTCGTTTATATGACTGAAAAACTGTTGAAAAAGACGTTAAACCCGAACACACACACACTACTCAAAATATGGTCAAAATTCAAAATGTTTCAAATTTAATGATTATTTTGCATTGAAAACATCATTTTATAACATATACAATCGATTTATGACTATGAAGACTAATTGTGATGTGTTTCGAGAAAAGTCTTATTTCAGCTCTTATAAGAGATATCTTTTTATCAAATTTCATAACATTTTCATCTCTATTTTCAAGAAAGATGTAATACCGAACATGTTAACAAGTTTCATTGTGAAAACTCGAGATTTTAGAGAAATATAGACATTTAAGTGAGGCCACCCCCTACCCATTTTCTGGGCTAAATTTAGACTCTATGGTCGCTTCATTATAAATTTTGGTAAAAGTTTTACCTGTATGCATTATTTTTCACTTTGATTCTGAAATATCATTCATTCCGTCATGAATATGACTCAAATGGACGCATTTTGTGCATTTTCACACATTCTGGAGACAAAATATTGGCCTTTCTATTGCAGAAATTGCTGTCGAAATATGCGCATCTACTCAAAATATGGTCAAAATTCAAAATTTTTCAAATTTAATGATTATTTTGCATTGAAAACATCATTTTATAACATATACAATCGATTTATGACTATGAAGACTAATTGTGATGTGTTTCGAGAAAAGTCTTATTTCAGCTCTTATATTCACTGCACAAGATATTATATTTGAAAATTTCTATTAATTGATTATTTGAGAAAAGTACCTTGGACCTTTCATCAATGAAATTTACCAAAATTCTCTAATATAAAGCAAAGAAAACCTGTAATTTGTTCAGGATAATATTAAACAGTAATGTTCAAATCAAATAAAAGTACATGAATTCACAGAATTTGTATACTGGGTATAAATAACTCAAACAGATTTTTTCTGAAAATCTATTAATAGAACAGTTTTACTTTATGCTAAAATTAGTTAACCACTGGACCAATGAAAAATCAATACTACCTTGTAATGAGGATGTGGAAAATTGCTGGAATCCCAAAATGTGTACAGTAACTAATAAATGGGGATCCAGAAACTGAATAAAAAAAATAGGACAAGTCTAAAAATAAATTCCACTGACTAAGATTAGTAACAAAGTACTGGCTTGTTGAATATGCCTTTTAATTAACTACTACTCAGAAACAACAATACCAAAGATATTAATAAATTTAATGATCTTAAGATGTGTCACAATTCAAAATATATTTGATCAAATGATTCAATAAACAAAGACAGATTATAAATAAGCTACAACTGCTTACTTAGTAATAATCACAAGTTAAACTTATGGAAATGAAATCCATTTGTAACGTAAAGTTCAAGTGTTTAACTAAACTGTCCAAATTCCATTATAAGAAGGAGAAATTTGGTCTGTTCTGCTCTTTATTATTTCCTTAGTATCTGTTCTACCAAGACATTTCTCAAACTGTACTCTACTCATATCTGGTTCTGAAAATAGACATAATCATATCTGGTTCTGAAAATTGACAATCAATACAAAATATCAAAGAAAATGACTATGTGGCAGTTGCCTACCAGGATGCTTGGTATCTCGGTATTGTGACTGGTGTTAAGTCGGAACAAATGTTAGTTGTTAAATTCATGACTCCAACAAGGAAGACTGGTCATTTCATGTGGCCTTCAAGAGAGGACATACAAACTGTTGATCTGGCTTTTGTTTTAAAGACTGGTTTTATCCCTGACTGTATGAACTCTGGTAGACAATGGAATATTTCAGAAACATCTGAGATTGCAAATTTGTATGATGAATTCAAAAATTACACTTTTAGAAAGCAGAAACTGCTCAGAATGACTAAATGTGTGTCATCATTAAGAGTAAAATAACAAGTTTTGTTTGTTTGAGAAAAGCATTGCTCTTCATTCATGTAAATGATTATATTTGTAAATATGTTTCCCTGAAGTCTTAATCTCAAGCAATGTAAAATGAATTGATCAGGGTTCGAATTTAGCCAGATTTTCTACTTGCATTTTTTCGCAAGTGGTATTTTTTTTAACTTGCTAAATGAAAAAACAACTTGCATTTTCCGCGACTTGTCACTTTATTACAACATTAACACAAACATCCACGTGACGAGTCAAGCCAATCGTATCTGCGCTATGTAAATAGTAACTTATTATAGATTACCAAAAAACCCACCGGATGCGGTAAACGTCATCAAAATTAGCGCAGGTACTTGTCAGCAGTTGAAAAGACATGCGCACGGGACATGTGTCGAGTGTAAACTTCCGTTTACGACGACAGATGAAAGAGTGCTCCGAAATTCGTTCTGCAAATGACAATGCGCTGCAATGACCGCGAGTTGTTAAAGAAAGAACAGTGTAAGATCGAGACGACCGTTAGAAATGCACATTATTCAGCCAAAAATTTTCACTCGCAAAAAAATGCTGGTGTCTGAAATCTCACCTCGCAGTTTGAAATTTGCACTCGCATTTCGCGAGTATGCGAGCTTAAATTCGAACCCTGTTGATCAGCTTTCAAAAAAATTTTTTTTTCAGAAGTATTTTTTATGACAGCCTGTACATATTTCTACAACAAAAGCCACCAGGCAGAATCAGTTGTTATTCATTTCAAGTTAAACTTCAAACTGTGATGAAATGTATGAAGTTGTATCTTCAAATTAATTTATTACATGTGTTAGTTTCTTGTATATGTATGCTGTGTAATGCGATGAAATGATATTCGAAAAAAAAAAGATATTAAATTCAACTGAACATGCATTTTGTGATTATTTCTTTACAGAACTATCTGAATGTTAAATACTTATTCAAATGCAGCACTTCAAGATCTATGTGTGTTCCAAATTTCATTAAGATATCTCAAATAACAAAAAAGATATGGCATTTTTTCTAAATTCTTAACATTCTGATTCCGTTATTCGGTGCCATCATCGCGGCGCGAAATATAGTAATTATATAGTGAAAAAATTCTTAATATTTGCGTAAAATTAGGGTAAATAAATTGCCATAACTTTTTTATTTTTTGAGATATCTAAAAAAGAAAAACAGTTCTAAAAAGCTCTCCAAGAGATCTTTACAACAGAATTTCCAACAAAGTTAAAGAAATTTTAAAAATTAAGGTGTGGTTGCTAATACAATTCGCATTGATACAGAATACTAACTTGATTACTTATAATTAAATATTTTAAAATTATGTATACTAGGTCTTTATTAATTCATTCATAAATCATCATGATAAAACATATTTAAGCACAATGGTCCATTACTCCAGAAAAGATAAAAGAACCTTAAGGCCTCAACAAATATTAAGTTCTAGTTGTACAACGCTAATTATCTCAATTTTAAAAATGTACATCTTTCACATTCAGACAGTATTCCACTCCCATTTAAATAACAGAGCTTTATCTAGTAAACATAGTGCATTAGGTACTGAAAAGAATGTAACCATTCTTAATAAAAAATAATATCCCATGAATTTGATTATGCATGACACAAATGAGCCACGCCATGAGAAAACCAACATAATGGCTTTGCGACCAGCATGGATCAAGACCAGCCTGTGCATCCACGCAGTCTGATCAGGATCAATGATGTTTGCTTTCAAAGTCTATTGCAATTAGAGAAACCGTTTCATAGCGAACAGCATGGACAAGACTGCGCAGATGCTGGTCGGAAAGGCAAAATGTTGGTTTTCTCATGACGCGGCTCAAATCTTACAAAATAGAACATGTCCCAATCTGTAGGTAAAGAAAGATTTACGAAATCAAGGAATAGCATCGTACACACGATAACATTTGGCTGTACATCATAAATTTAACTGGTGTTGTACAACAAAAACCTACCGTCTGTTGAGGGCTTTAGAATGAACTAAAATAATTAATAAACAATTACAGTACAGTATGATCTACTATCAAATGACAATACAATGTATTTTACATGACTCACCAGACTTTTGGAATCTGTAAACCAACGAACAGGAACAATGCCACACCACTCGTGACAACTTCCGCATTCATTCTGGTGCTGTGCTATTTTGTGTTGATCAATGTCGTATGTATTTCCATGTTTTTTTTTCCAGTATTTATTTTGGAAATTTTATGGAAAATGTAGACAAGCTTACTGTCGCGGGGTGGCTGCTTTTAAATTTCTGACTTTTGTAAGCTGCCTTGACAAGTGGTCCAATTCAACAAGTCCTTCCTTCCTGCCATTCTGGAAACTGGATAAAGTCCTGATGGATCACTAGTGTATGAATTCCGAATGCCAGACAAACTGTCCTTTTTTACGAACCATATTTAGATCTATAGAAATACTCCACAGTCTGTTCCGGTACTCTCGACAGCTAACAGTTACTGCCTAAAACTGATGGCAAACGTAAAACAAATGACAGACCACTGGCACTAGAACCGCAAATTTAGCTTTGAGTGGCCTATTTTCATAAATATGTGCATTAGTTTTCAATTTATAAAGAAATATAAAAGAAATGGTGCCTTCTTATATATTACGTCCCATCCTCTGTTCTTATATTAAAACATGGTAATGAACGGAATCCGACATCGCTCCGTTTCGCCGGTCATAACTTTCCATAGAAATAAGCTATCGCTGATACTCATGTACCGATCGGAAGGTCTTACATTTATTTAACAATGACAACAAGAAATCCCCACCAAAGAACGCTATTTTTGAAGAAATCAAGCGAATTTTATCGCTTTTGGAATTATTTACATCTCGATCACCCATCAACTTCCGCTTTTACCAAGTGCGAGCGATCTCATTGGACGGAACAAAAAGAGTCAAATGGCGCGATATTTGAATGTAAAAATCCAAACAAACCAGAACAGTATATTTTTCTGTATAACTTCTTCTGGAAAAATTCATGAATGAGAAAATATCTAGAACGATTTGTCCAACAGAAATAGTATAGTGGTATCCTGCTTTTATGAATAAAATAAGATATTTTTTCAATTTGATTTGCCCAATCAATTACATCTTAGTACCATGGCAAATCAAACTGAAAAAAATATTTTATTCATAAAAGCAGGATACCACTATACTATTTCTGTTGGACAAATCGTTCTAGATATTTTCTCATTCATGACTATTTCCAGAAGAAGTTATACAGAAAAATATACTGTTCTGGTTTGTTTGGATTTTTACATTCAAATATCGCGCCATTTGACTCTTTTTGTTCCGTCCAATGAGATCGCTCGCACTTGGTAAAAGCGGAAGTTGATGGGTGATCGAGATGTAAATAAATCCGAAAGCGATAAAATTCGCTTGATTTCTTCAAAAATAGCGTTCTTTGGTGGGGATTTCTTGTTGTCTTTGTTAAATAAATTCAAGACCTTCCGATCAGTACATGAGTATCAGCGATAGCTTATTTCTATGGAAAGTTATGACCGGCGAAACGGAGCGATGTCGGATTCCGTTCATTACCATGTTTTAATATAAGAACAGAGGATGGGACGTAATATATAAGAAGGCACCATTTCTTTTATATTTCTTTATAAATTGAAAACTAATGCACATATTTATGAAAATAGGCCACTCAAAGCTAAATTTGCGGTTCTAGTGCCAGTGTGACAGACGTAGTGAGACGAAGAATTCGTCAACTTTTTAGCCAAAAAACTGCATCAAGACGACACTTCCGCATTGCGCCAAAACAAACGATAGTCTGTTACACTGATCTGTCTTATCGAATACAGTATGTAATATGTAGTATCTAACGCGTGGAAGAGTCTAAACAAACGACCGCTTTACGAAACCGGCGAATGTCGTTAAAAATTCCGTGATAAACTTTGATTTAAAGCCTCAACGAATAGTTTCCTTCTACCTTTTCCATTAAGACGCCGATTATTGAAGATTCTCTTGGAAAGCAAGCAAGAAATAAGTAAAATTCAATACACTTAAATTTTTCGACTTTACGTAAACCGAGATTATTCGCGCATGCGCACAAAATGTATCGAACTACCCTCACTGATTATGTCGATATGTTTTCACTGTTATGAGCATTATGTAGTAAAAGATATTTATGGCAAATGATCTATATTTAAATGTTACATGTTTTCACACTGTTTGTTCATCATGTATTATTGTGTGTTATTATCCTCATGTATTTATAAATGCAATGGATTTAAATAAAGTATCTATCTATCTATCTATCTATAATAGAAGAGGCACATTTCCATCATAGCCGTACATTGCTTAGGATCAAGCTATTTAAAACTCTTTGATTTTTGCTAAATATAACTTCATAAAAATCAAAAATTGATAAAAAGAACTTCTCGTGTACCAAAATCATGCTTGTATAGATTTATCACTTTCTTGGCTATATTCGGTGTCCGTTTCCCCACCGTGAATGTGTGTTTTTTTTTTTTACAAATTAGAAAAATGAGGTAGGTAGACATGTTTCAAGCAAGCATCAAGAAGAAGAAGAAATGTTTATATCTAGTTGAAGCGAAAAAATTAACGTTGCTCTGTAAGTCGACCCAGTTACTATTTTTTACTAAAGTAAACATAAAAAATGAATAAATATGCTTTGGTATTGAATTAATTAAACACACAAATGTGCATCGAAAATTAATGCTGAAAAAGTGTTATATAATCATAGCTCCTTTTGCCTAGATATTAACTGACACTAGTATTTCATAGTAAAAACAAGATTGTCTATTGAGCCATTTATAATTAGGTGTAGCTTTAGGTAGTTCTACACGTTTGGTAAACCGGAAGTGATGGCGTAACGTCACTTATCCGGAAAACATAGAATAAAGCATTTTATGAATTAATGGCATCCGTAAGTAAATTTATTACAATGACACTGTTACTACCTTTCTAAAATTAAAATGTGATAGGAAAACATCTGGCATGTTAAATAATTCAAAATAATGTCTTAAAATTATCTTAAAATATGCGGTTCACTTTAATCATGGTCAGATATCTCAAAAATAAGCACACGGACCTATTCATTTTATTTCATCACATTTTAGACCATCATTGGTTTATTTAGTTTATAATTATTTGTTTTAGCTGGATTGTGATGAAAGCTTCAAGCTTTTTGGAACCATTCTCGAGTCCGCCTCCTGGAAAAACCAGTACTGGTGTCATATGAGAAATCATGGTCGCGACCCCAGTGGGGCCTGAACCCACGACCCCTGGATTGAGCGGTCGACACATTAACCACTAGACCACCGCTCCCCTTTGTTTATTTACGACTGTGAGACGTTTCATTAAAATCTACATTGTAGAAAAAATTCTATTCGCAAAAAAAATTATGAAATTTGTGATTTTCCCATAGGCTCCCATTATGAAGAATTGCGTAATGTTCACATTTTTCAAATCAGTCCATCTACATTGAAGAAAAAAAATCGGTCCGAACGTGCAGAACTAACTACCTTAATAGGAAATCAAATTGGGTCTCAAATAAAATGATAAACAATGCATAAAATGAATGTTTAAGCCCTACCTTGCGTCCCGCCTCTACTTCCACACAACCGAATAGTAACAAACCTAAAAGGATGAAATATCGAACTTCAACATAGGTACGGGATGGAAAACCTACGCAACCTTAATTCCAGCTGTCCAGTTAACCATACACTTTTCTGTTTTGCTTACCAGATTGTTTATTTTTAGCACTGTGAACTTTTATCGATATGTTAATCCGTTAACAAATTCTATTCATCATTTTGAATATAGGAAAGGCTAAAAATAAGTAGACTTAAAAGTCTTATGCATATATCTCTCGGCGTATTTAGTGTAGCAATTCACGTCAAAATAAAAACAGATGAGTCATAAAAATAAAGGGCCAGTTGTCCTTAGCCAATACAATATTGAGTTCACGACCTTAAAATCCAGATAAAACGCGTTAATTTTAATCCTGCAAACTAAAATTTATAAATGATGCAGTTCTCACGTGCAGGAAAAAAGTTCAAGATCGTAACTGAAAGTATACTGTAGGAAAATGTTTGTTTTCCCTCTCTCCTCTCGTTATCTTATTCACGTTCGTAGTAAAAACATAGTATATATATACAATCCGCCTACATTTATCTACTATGGTATGCGAACGACTCAAGTTGTTTAACGTTTACAATAGATTTACGCCGCTTTCGCACAATATCTTGTATATATACACACACACACTCCGCATGGCCAATGAATTACCCGCTCCAATACTTTCAATACAAATCAATTTCCAATTTTCCGATATTATATTTGCGTGTCTATCATTTAAATCACTCTCTTCTTTTCCAATTGAAAATGAAAAAAGAATATAAGGTTATGCGAAAACAGCTATATATCATTTTGATTTTTTTTTTAAAAGGGTTCAGTAAAAGGCCTAAAAATCTTTGTTTCCAGTAACATGCTAAAAAAATTAGGGTACGTAGGTCGGAATTTTTATCTTTTATTTATTTATTTATTTATTTATTTTATTAAGGGAGGCTTTTCAGAAATTATTTTTGTGTCTAAAAATGAATACAAACAAGGGGGTTATGCCTTTAGAGCATCAGTAAGTTGATTTCTAACATCACTGAGCATGTTTAAAGCAAAAAAGTGCAATTTTGCAACTTTTTGTCAAAAAGTTGAAAAAATATTGTCCAAGGCCATAAAAACATTTAGGGTCGGGCCAAAAATGTAGGGTAGGTCGGGATACCGGAAACGAACAATTTTCTTTCTTACGCCTAAGGATGGTCGCAAGGTAATCGTCTTCCTTGTAAAGGTAATGTAAATACAGGATATTTATATCGGTATTTGTTAATAACCCCTTAAACTTTGAATGACTTAAGATGAAACAAGATCTCATATAAAATATTATACATTTTAAGTAAATGTCGAAACGGTTGTCAACCATTACAAATTATACGTTTGAGGAATAAATCGGACCTGCTTGACCTCAGGGCCAATTCTGCAGATTGGGTAACTCATATTAATTTAAGCATAACTTACAAAATTTACACCATCTACAAATTATAAGAATAACTGACATATGCCTATATATATTACCTAATAAATTATTTGAAGATTTTAAAGGGACACTACTTGCCATTGCAGACGACTTAAAAAAATACCATAACAACAAGAGCTAAAGGAAAGTAGGATCTTTTTAATTAACCCAAACAACATACCTGATCATACTCTTTGTTTTCGTCACTTGATTACTGAATCCCTGATTTTGGACCAGACGGTCTTGATGTAAATAATGTGACTAATACTTATTTTAAGATATGTATTTATATTTTGAATCCATTAAACATATCCATTAATAAAAGCACGTACTATGCGTTTCTTTGTTCAGAAATATTGAAATCGCGCCCAATATAGGGTTATTACACATATTTTCGTGCATTCACGTTTGTAGAAGCACAAGGACTGTGTAGAAGCACGAGCCAGAAGCACAAGGACTGTGTAGAAGCACGAGACCGCAGAGCGAGGAATTCAGCAGAGTCCTAGGGCGTCCGCAAATGTTGTTGCACGAACAAAATCGTGTATTAATCGCTATTCTTGCAAAAAAAAAGTAACGAATTATACTGCCATTTCCATCTTTCCACTTGGAAGTCTTTTATTTTATGCCCCAGTGACGTCATTAGAAGTTTGTTAAGTTTTTGACATGCATGACCTTTACCAGGGCAACGACTATTTTTAGACATTAGTAGCCATGTTTAGAGTGTTTTCGTAAAGTTTGGGAATATAATTATTTGCCTTTTCTGATCAATACTAGAATTGGGTATTTATTTGGATAATGAAATTAACTGTGCACGATTTAAGCTGTGTTTGATCAGTTAAACCTAGAATTTAGCGAGTGACATTTTATTTATTTATGTGCAACATGAAGAGGAGCTAAATAAAAAGCCTATTATTAAATACCCTCTCCGGTTGATTCAAAAAGTCGTAAAAGTTCACCCGGCTGTCATCAAAGGTTCAAATTATGCATAACAGTAGCATTTTAGAAACATTTTCATTTCACTGTGAGGTACCAAGAACAGAAACGTTATTTTAGCAGGATCAGGAAGAGAATTAAGCCAGTGTTAAAGCCTCACTTGACTCCAAAGAAAGCATTGAAAGGTAGGAGCTCCTTAGATTACAGAAATGAGCTGCGCCGTGAGAAAACCAACATAGTGTGTTTACGACCAGCGTGGATCCAGACCAGCCTGCGCACCCGCGCAGTCTGGTCAGGATCCATGCTGTTCGCTTTCAAAGCCTATTAGAATTAAAGAAACTGCTAGCGAACAAATTGGATCCTGGCCAGACTGCACGGATGCGCAGGCTGGTCTGGATTCATGCTTTTTCTCATGGTGCGGCTAAAATTGAGAATTTTATTTTATCTTTACAGTAAATTATATTGGCGATATGTAACATTGTCGATATATCACTATTGACATTACCTTACTCATTCGGTTTATCGTGATGACTTATTCTATAATCTGAGATTTGACCGTATTAGGTATCGTACACAAGGAATGTCGATAACTACATAATATGTATCCACTGTACTTCTGGCGTATATTGGCATTTTTCTTCAATTTTTGGCCAGAACGCTGACCTCTGAACATCCACTGTTTTGTTTATCGTGGGACCCTGGCTGCATAACTGAAACCGTACACTAAAACAGCAGGTGAGCACGAGAAGTCCTCCATTCTTCCCCGAGGACGTTGAAGAATACAGTATAGTAGATTTTAGTGTAGGAATCAATGTTTTTCCAGTATTTTAAACTATTTATTATGCAAAAATTATATCGTTTCACTAATACAAGTTTTCTCATGGAATTGCCCAATTATGTATAATTCATGTTTAAAACTGGACACACAAATCCAGTTAGCAGCAAAACTCAGAGAGTTATCAAAATATTTGATGGAATGACCATCAGATATTATATTTTCACCCGAGTAAAAATTTAAAATCTGGTGTTCACGATCGAAAGATGTTTTGATCATAGGCGGGATGAAGCAAACACAATTTCTTTTATTTCATGTCTTGTACATGTTATGGATAGTGAAAGGGTTGATGGTATTGGGTGGAACCATTAATCATTCGAGTTGTGACCTTGGCCTTAAGCTGGCAGGGGTGAATTTTGAATTCTGCACATTGTCTTGATAAGGGAACTATTACAGCTTAGTCATATCAAAATCCTTCAAAGGGTTTAGGAGATGCAGAGCAGACATAAAATGGAAGGCTCAAACCTTTGACTTTGAGCCAACATGGCTGACTCATGAGTTTTGCACATCGTGTTGATGGGGTGATCAATTGACCTAATTTTCATAGAAATCCTTTAAGTGGTTAAAGAGATACAGAACGGACACAAAATGGAAGGCTTAAACATTTGACCCTGAGTTGTGGCCTTGATTTTAAGCTGACATGGCCGACTCATAAGTTTTGCACATCGTCTTTATGAGGTGATCATTAATTTTGACCCACGTTTCATGAAAATACTTCAAGGGGTTTATGAGATACAGAGCGGACACAAAATGGAAGGCTCAAACATTTGACCCTGAGTTGTGAACTTGACCTTGAGCAAACATGGCTGACTTATGAGTTCTGCACATTGTCTTGATGAGGTAATCATTTGACACAAGCTTCATAAAAATCCTTCAAGGGGATTAGGAGATATAGAGTGGACACAAAATTAAAGGCTCAAGCAATTGACCTCGAGTTTTGACCTTAACCTTTAGCCGACATGGCTTACTCATAAGTTTTGCATATCGTCTTGATGAGGTGAGCATTTGACCCAAGTTTCATGATTATCTGTCAAAGGGTTTAGGAGATACAGAGCGGACACAAAATGGAGGGCTGAAAATATTGACCTGGAGTTGTGACATTGACCTTAAGCCGACATGGCTGACTTATGGTTTCTGCACATCGTCTTGATGAGATGATCATTTGACCCAAGTTTCATGATTATCCTTCAAGGTGTTTAGGAGATACAGAGTGGACACAAAATGGAACACTCGAACGTTTGACCTCGAGTTGTGGCCTTGACCATGAGCCGACATGGCTGACTCATATGTTCTGCTCATCGTCTTGATGAGGTGATCATTTGACCTTGACCCAAGTTTCATGATTATACTTAAAGGGATTTAGGAGGTACAGTGCGGACACGGAATGTCACGGACGAACGGTAGACGGAAGGAAGGAAAGACGGACGGACCTACGGAGACCATTTCTATTACCCCCACCAATAATGGCGGGTGTTAATAAAACGTTTAAAGGTTGTCAATCATATTTAAGTAACATTTTATGACATTTTTCAGTTTCGAATATTCTGTTAGGGCTTTATCTAAAGACTCATTACCGAGAGTTAGATCCCTTATAGTACTTTTTTATATTTTGTGATTAATCTCATTTTATATAAAGGTATTTAAAAAGCGTAATATTTCTTTTGATTTAAATATAATTTAATTTTACATTGGTTTTTACAGATAATGGGAAATTTCAACAAATTAAAAGCTCAAATTCTAGATTCATTTATTTCCAATCTATCTAGCTAAAGGGGGATAATAATTTTTCTACAAACTTGCATTTTTGAGGAATTCGTCTGAATATATAATTGTAATTTCAAATATTTGACAAGTATAATACAAGAGTTCTTCTAATCATTCCCCTTCATAGGCAAAGTTTATTAAATTTATACTTATACTCGATAACTCTAACTGATTGGGCAATTAAACAGATCCAGTGACAATGTAACATATGTTTACATTACGTGTACATATGTTACTGAAAATCATCAGTTATAAAAGTTTCGAAGAAATTCATTACTCGACTGTGTTGACAAAATCTGATTAACCGCCTTTCAGAAATGTTTAATTTACCGTTAGACTTTAAATCATAGCTTTGGTCTTTGTACAAAAGGTTTAATAAGTACTGAAGAATGATTGTAAAATCCTATTGTAAACTGATATTTTCTCTCACAGTGATAAACGCAATGTCTATATCAATATTATATTTTATAAACCATAATCAGAATGATTTGCATAAATATACGCACTTAGATTTGGCGACGGTTTTAACTTCATGTTCAACATTAGGATTGAATGTCTATGAATATGCTTAAAAGCAATTGAACAGATTTTTCCAAGGCCAAAAAATTTCCTATTACAAATGAGCCGCACCATGAGAAAACCAGCATACGCACAGTCTGGTCAGGATCCATGCTGTTCGCTAACGGTTTCTCTAATTGTAAAAGGCTTTGAAAGCGAACAGCATGGATCCTGACCAGACTGCGCGGATGCGCAGGCTGGTCTGGATCCATGCTGGTCGCAAATGCACTATGTTGGTTTTCTCATGGTGCGGCTCAAATATGTGTCAAACTGCTTGACCTTATATGTTATATTGTATGTTTTTTTTATTCATTTTGGAGACCAGGGATATACCTTGTAAGTATACTCAAGGTGGGAAACTCAACCAGTGCCTTTACGACTTATTCCAACCGAGGTCAATATATGGACAACATCTAGAACCAGGATAATGGAGTCTTTACCGAACGTGCCACTTGCCTAAGATCCCATCCAACTACACACACAAACGTTGCCTTAATTAAACTGATACAGTTTATATTATGTATGTGTTTATATGTTTTGCTTATTTTCGCGAACAGAACGACGTGCGAATTAAAGAAGTGCCACGAAAATTACCATATCTACTTCTCTACTGTACACAGAACATAGGGCTAGTTTGACAGATCATTTTGGGTTTAGTTGTTTCACGGTGATATTCACATTATAAACTCTGGGATCATGGAGGACATTTACTCCTTAACAGAGGTCAATACATCGACAACGCCATGCATAAAGATATAGTTGCACTTACTCAAGGACCTTATTTCGCAACAAATAGGACACGTGGTTTTTTAACTCTCGTGAATACTAAAAAGCACTAACTCCGTTTATAGAATTAACAACAAAGCCCAAATTCTTTCTCCTGAAATAAGTATGTTGTCTATCAAATCGTGAAATAAAAGTGTCATGAAAAATACCAAATCTACAGTACATACAACAAAGAGGTAACTTTGGTATATTAGGCGTAAAAAATTGTTTGTTTCCGGTATCCCGACCTACTCTAATTTTTTGGCCCGACCCTAAATGTGTGTATGGCCTTGGAGGATAATTTTTTCAACTTTTTAACAAAAAGTTGCAAAACTGCACTTTTTATGCTTTAAATATGGCCAGTGATGTTAGAAATCAACTTACTGATGCTCGAAAGGCATTACCCTCTTATTTGTATTCATTTTTTGACACACAAATAATTTCCGAAAAGTCTACCTTTATAAAAAAAGAAAAGAAAAAAAAAGAAAAAAAAATCCGACCTATCTACCCATTTTTTTTAGCATGTTACCGGAAACAGGAAACAGATATTTTTAGGCCTAATATGGATCATGGAGCACATTCAACTTCTTAAGTATGTTTTAGTGGTTGTCGTATTTACGCACACACAGACATAATCACTCAAACCGAGTTTGTCAATGTTTGCTAAGTATGTTCCCAACTCGTCAGATTAGATTTTATCATTCAAATTGAAATCACATAATCGTTTAACTATAATGATAGATTTGTTACAGAAAGATAGTGAATAATAAAAAGCGTCAAGACATTTTATCTTTTGTATACTTAAAGCAAGTACAAAATCGAAGACAACTTTAGCTTTGGTAATTTTAATGTATTGTAAAACAGCTATAATTTTGTAAAGGTTTTGGCTTTGTGTTATTTTTATCGAACATATTACGTCAGTGGAATAAACAGTTTACAGACTTATTGTCTATATATACCTATTTTTTGTAGTACAACATTTGGCAAACGCATTTAAATTTCTTAAAAGACGCCAATAAAGAATTTCCCTTAAATTTAGCACGAGTTGGATCCTAGGCGGTAGTCTAATGTATTACATCATGTAAATCTTCAGCGCATGGAATATACTCAGAAATGTCATTGGATGTGAACACATAATTAAATTGAGCTTTGTATCAGTATGTTTATTAATTGAAAACTACATAATCAAATCATATCATGATTATCTACATTAGATAATGACAGTACATCTGTTTGAACTCATATATAACATTTACGTGACTTGGGCCTTAGGTTTAGTTTATATGTATTTGATATTAATTTACACGCGTTATAGCAGGCGTTTTAGTTTTAGCAACGTCATACGCAAAATTATGACGTCACAGTGATAATATTGATAAATATTCTTCGTTTAGGTCAAAAGTTGGCTTAGAAAGCTACGCCGAAAAAAAATCTTTTTGTTGATATCATAGGCAAATTCTGAATATTTAAAACAAGCATTTAAATCGGAAGATGTAGGTTATATATGGGATAAATATCAGTCAGATCACGGCGGGTAATCAACACGGCGGCTATATGCTCAGAGCACATGTGTGCAAAATTGCAATTTCTTCGCACACGTAAATGGACTTAAAGTGGCATATGGTGCTAAGTCGGATGGTTTTCTGACAAGGAAACGCATCTTTATGCCCCCTTATTTATGGAGTGGTGGCACATACTGCTAATTTCAGAAAACCGCGCCGATACAGTATTTGCACTATACACATGTAGTGACTGACTTATATCGATTTTCTCTTCGTGAGTGGCTAATTTTAACAGTCATTTACATAAACTCCGCCAAGGTGCGGGTCAAGTTATGTACATTTCATATTCTGTTTGGTTTTCCCGTTAATTGTCTAAACAACACATAAACTGAAAAGTCAGTCATTTACGGTGATATTGCAGTTTTTAGCCGTATCTCGGAATCAGTTTCAAGTCAAACATTTTTTTTTACATCTCTATCCAAAACGTGCAGAATAGACATCCACCACTCGGCCTGATTACTTTATGTCTGTAAAACTGTCCTATTCGATAGCTGTTGATTAACGTCGCATTATCTCAATTTATTACACGCATAAAATTATTTTTTCTGTCATTGATTTCCTTGTGACAAATTGATAAAAATCACCCACTACAAACTGCAAATTAAGTCAGCGGGAACGTAAAGATCAAAAGATGTGTTTAAAAATGTAAAATTACACATGTAAACAACATGTGTATTTTTATCGCTTGGTCAGTGACTTTTCATGTTAAAAATACAATATTTAATTTAAACATAAATGTCCTGTTTATATACGTTACACTAGTTATAAAGGTAATAAACAGTTCGCATTTGCGATTCTAAAGACAGGCTTGAATCAACTGGAATCATTTTTTTTCCGTACATTGAACATGTATTTACGATTCAACTTCCGGTCCTGTAGTCGTTGTACATGAAGTCAAACTCAAGTGCTGGACTCGCCGAGTGGTTAAGGTCTATAACTTCAAATCACATCCCCCTTATCGATGTGGGCTCGAGTCTCACTCGGGGCGTTGAATTCTACATGTGAGGAAGCCATCCAGCTAGCTTACGTACGGAAGGTCGGTGGTTCTACCCAGTGTCCGCTCGTGATGAAATAATGCATGGCGGGGCACACTGGGTCTTCTTCTACCATCAAAGCTGGTAAGTCGCCATATGACCTTTAATTGTGTCTGTGCAACGTTAAACCCAAATAAAAATAAGTGCTGGACTCCTTCATATCACTTTATGGAATAGCGAATTAAAACTTGATTCGGGATTCATGACTAAGTAAGTTTCCTTGCCAAGCAACTTGCTCACTACGAAAAATTCATTTTTTTCTACGGGTTAACGCCCATTTTCAACTGTTCTTCCTGTATGTCGGCTGGACAGTTTACCTAACCATCGCTCCTGGGGAGAACCAGTACAAGACTCCCGTCCTCCGTACGAATCTGCCAACTTTCTAACATAAAGAGATATGGTCGGTAGCAAGGTTAGAACCAATCCCCCTCCCACACACACAGGTTACAGTGACTAACCACTCGACTACAGGGGCGGTCACACGATGGGTGGATACTACAATTCGGAATCTAGAAATCACACGGGTAAGTAGTTGCAATAAAGCCAGAAGTCGACATAGAACTTCCAAACTGACGGGTTCGACAAACAGCTTATTTTTATCTCTCCTTTTTTTGTTTGACTAAGTATTCATAACATTGCATACCACATGTCTTCAGTATGCGGTAATAATTTGACGGATTTCTATGAAATAATGTATATTTGAAATATGGAATCTTTTCTAATCGATGTCGATCCTTTGGTAAAACTGGAAGACTGGAAGTAGTTATTATACTCAGACGGACGTATAATTATAATGACCGCATCACTGTTTTTTACCGACCATTGATACGTAACTCAGTACCATGTAGGAAAAGAAATGCGTATAATATTATGTTTAATGAAATTTGCTGCGTGTTTATCTGCACCATTTAGTAATTTTGAAGCAAAAATAAAAATAAAAAGTGCCAAGACTGCACGCGATTTACCCGACCGCACTCAGCGTGCATTGTGGTCCGATACACAAATGCAGAAGAAATGACTTACTGAACAAGACTTAGTGCTATTATATAACAGTAACCTGAAAGCATATTCAGTAAAGTAATATCAGTTAAAATAGCAATCAACATGACATGAAGCATCGAGTAGCGACTGCGCAATTAACACTTTATTATAAAATCTAGTGCATGGTCATAGATTTTTCATTCTCTATGTAACAAGAACCAAATGTTCTATTATTCGCAACAAGCTGCGACAGAACTAAAGGGTGTGTAAAAAGTTCGATCCTATTTTCACCATAGGCTTCATTTTCAAATGAGTTTTCAAGTGCCGCTTTAATTTAAACATTCAAACAAGAACGCATATCAGTTTTAGAAAATTGAATAAAAATATTATAATTTCCGGACAAACTGGATTCGTTGGCTATAAAACTTATATATTTTGAAATCACTCAATTTCGAAAAGGTAAATATTTTCACTGCCCCAATCCTCTTAATTATAAATACATGTACTGGCCACTTAAATAAATTCTTGGTTCTTGCTAAAGAAGCTTATAGGTATGTTCATCAGAAAATGAAAACGTTCAATCAATATTATTTACGAATTTGAAAAGCTAGCCTTTAAAATATTCAACAGCTTGATTTTATCCGAAATGGCATTATCCAAACTTGGCACACTTTTTAAACGTGAAATCTGGCTAACAGTCTACATGCCAAAAGGCACTTGATGACATTCTTGTATACTAAACAGGTTTTACAGTAACAATGCAAAACGTGCAACAAAATGCATTCGACACTATTCAGTTTATTAGGGTAACAAAAAGGAATAGGAACGAATTTACTACACACCCTTTATATGCCTTTTTAAAACAGAAAGGCAGTATACATACTATGTATTACCAGACGTTCACGACGTTCTAGGGACAAAACTCCCAGATGAATTTGAAAAAAAATATTGCATGTAGTTTTATTTTAAATAAATAAATAAATAAATGAATATTACCGAGTTTGTTTTCTCACGATTGAAAGCAAAATTTAAAAGCAAACCTTATAGTTCAATGTGTAAAGACAACATCGCGTATGTGATATTTTCCATGACCGACATCCCGGACATTTTACGAAGACTGGATACATGTACATCAATTCAATGCTGCACATGAATGTATTTATTATGCAGGATTATCTTGAAATAAATGCCTGTACTATTTTGATTTTGTAACTAACCCGTAAGTTACTAACGACTGAAAGAAATATACTTCTGGGCGAAGCAAACTACAATCGTGATCAAATTAACTTCTCACCGATAACTAGTGTGACACCTACGTCATTTACTACTTGCGTTTGATGTAAACGCCCATCCGGTGAACTTTTCTGAAATCGGCAGTAGCTTTACTGCTGTCCGTGCGTCCGTCCCGAAATTTTGTGTGTTTAACTCTTCACACACTATTAGCTTGATTTGCTTTAAACTTTCAGAGATGAACAAGCTTGATGTGCAGATGGCCATAAAGGAGGGAACGTTTGCTGTGACTATTTTTTCCTGAAGTTATGGCCCTTTGATAGTTTTGCTATTACAGAATATAGAGAAAAAAATTGTGTGTCCAACACCTCAACCAAAGTTGCTCATATGATCATGGACTGTGACCAATTTGACCAGTGTTATGTTCCTTTGTTAATTAGGGTATAGTGAAGAAGTTCTGTGTGTACAACTCCTAATACTCTTTGAAGGACGGGTTGCATAGGTGAAGACCCTTGATATGAAACTGCGCAGAATGTGGGGGCATTCGTGGCCTATGGACAAAATTCTAGTCTTTATATTTTAGATATGCAAGTACAATCGTGTCAAAAAGCTAGCACTTCGTTAAATATCAAGTAGCATGCAAACATATTTTCCATTCTGTTATCAATATATGTAGAAGACTTTAAACATGACAACTCATCCCTATTAACAATGTTTTCAAAACTCTATCGTTGATATTATTTGCAACATTTACAAACAATTTGACATCATAATATGTCTATGACGTCAATATACGACAGTGAAGCATGAAAAATAATAATAATCTGTCATGGAATACCCGGTTCGATTGCAACAATAAAGATCCTGTTTAGTTATATCATTTGTAGGCTTAGGTAATGTAATAGTAATTATTTTGCTACAGGAAACAAAGAAGCCCCCCCCCCCCCCCCAAAAAAAAAAAAACGCACAGTAGCTTAATCGTTCGGAAACTGTCACTGACTGCATGTAGATATCTCATTATAGAAGAAGTGTTATTATTTAACGACATGACTAATTCGAATTAATGACATAATAGAACTTTACTAATGAGTACACCATAAAGGGTCTATACATATATACAGCACCTAGTAATGCATTATAATAACATACAGCCAGAGGGGCATATGTTCGATGATCAACACAATAAAACTTTGTAGTAACAAGTTGAAAAGTAGATTCTATTTAAAAACATACATTATTGTCTGCATTCATACTAGACAAACAGAATAATTAATGTAGATAGTCAGTTCTTCAAACCAGAATAAACAGGGCATATATTTAATGATATTACAAAGAGTATCGTTATGTTCACATAAAGTACATTTTCTGTGTTTACAATCTATGTTATATCTATGTCCATATTTAAATGATTAGACGCAAATGTAGCTTACCAATACTGTTTTAGATTAACGCATTGTTTAAACAAAGAGATTTGTTACATATGGCTTGTCTACAATTGTTTATATTCAAAAACATATTTTGATATGAACTGATTCCGAAAATAACCATACATTTATTAAAACCGGAAACCTCCTTTGGATGGGTTCAGGTCAGAGTCATACCGGAATAATGTATTTCACATGGCGACCTTTCCGGCTTTTGTTGACCAACTAGTTCGTATCCTAAGTACATTTGATAACAAACACCAATTACTTTTCTCTAAATGTAATTAAAAAATCTTATTTGTCTTATTACAAACAATGCCCGCCCGCATTGCTCAATAGGTAGAGCGCAGATCTACGGATCTCGGGGTCGTGAGTTCTGAGCCCTGGGCGAGGGACGATTTGATAAAAGACTTGTGTCTTTGTGTCTGAAATCATTCGTCCTCCACCTCTGATTCATATGGAGAAGTTGGCAGCTGCTTGCGGAGAACATGTAGGTTTGTACTGGTACAAAATCCAGGAATACTGGTTAGGTTAACTGCCCGCAGTTACATAACTGAAAAACTGTTGAAAAACGATGTTAAATCCAAAACAAACAAACTAATTACAAACAATGGACATCTACCCATTAGCAACGCATGTTGATATTTTTACAACAAATGAACTTTTTAAGAATTGTCTGTGAACCATTTGTATCTAATTTTGTAGACTTTGGCACTGTACACAAATTGGTAAAAGTAGATGCTTCACAGGTATCAGATACATTAGATGTAAAACATTACTTTGTAAAATCCACAATGATAAAACCATCCAAAGATTTATAAATGTATTTACAATTTCAATACATTCCCCATCATATTAAAATAAATCACTAGTCATCATCTTCAAAAATCGCCTCACTCTAAAAGATTATACTTTTGTGAGATCCATCCTTTTGAATATCGTTGCCTTCGTTTCTTGTGTATTAACTGTAAGCTTCCATTTATCAAAGTATGTTTTAGAAGTTTTCAAAATTGAAGTAAGTCTTCTAAAATTACAAGGGAAGTAATCAAAACTAGAGCTATCACTAAAGGTGATGAATGTATCCCCCGCATGCACTGACACAGTACATTTCAAATTGATGCACACAAGATTGCGTAATTATGTGGACTGTATGTATATAGACTGTATATATACTGTATAGTAACAAAAAACAAAGTCCCATAACTATGCAGAATATTTATCTAAAAGAACGTAACATGCACCATGCACAACTAGTGTGATCACTTGTGTGAAGTTTCATTAAATTGTGTGCAAGGGTTCGGAAGATTAGGCGCGCACAAGACTGCATATGCAGACTGTATGTACATAGTATGTTAACAAGAAACAAAGTCCCATAACTCTGCAATTTTTGTCGTTGAAAGAACCTGACATGCCCGATGCACAACTGCTGTTGTTACTGATCACTTGTGTGAAGTTTCATTAAATTGTGTCAAGGGGATGATGAGATGTGCGCACAAGATTGTGTCTATGTATATAGTTTAGTAACAAAAAACAAAGTCCCGTAACTCTGGAAAAAAATTCTGAAAGAACCTAACATGCCCCATGCACAACTACTGTTGTTACTTATCACTTGTGTGAAGTTTCATTAAATTGTGTCAAGTGGATGAGGAGAGATGGTGTGCACAAGATTGTGTCTATGTATATAGTATAGTAACAAAAAACAAAGTCCCATAACTCTGCAAGTTTTTTTTTTCTGAAAGAACCTTACATGCCCCATGCACAACTACTGTTGTTACTGATCACTTGTGTGAAAGTTTCATTAAATAGTGTCAAGTGGATGAGGAGAGATGGTGCGCACAAGATTGTGTCTATGTATATAGTATAGTAACAAGAAACAAAGTCCCATAACTCTGCAAGTTTTTTTTCTGAAAGAACCTAACATGCCCCTTGCACAACTACTGTTGGTACTGATCACTTGTGTGAAGTTTCATTAAACTGTGTCAAGTGGATGAGGAGAGATGGTGCGCACAAGATTGTGTCTATGTATATAGTATAGTAACAAAAAAAGTCCCATAACTCTGCAAGTTTTTTTTCTGAAAGAACCTAACATGCCCCATGCACAACTACTGTTGTTACTGATCACTTGTTTGAAGTTTCATTAAATTGTGTCAAGGGAAGAGGAGAGATGGTGCGCACAAGATTGTGTCTACGGACAGACAGACAGACAGACGGACTGACGGACGGACGGACAGACAGACAACCTGAAACCAGTATACCCCCCCGCCCCCCCTTACAACTTTGTTGTCGGGGGTACAATAATAGATTCAGTAATAATTTCTGCAATGTTGATAAAATATGCTCACAGATATATGAGAAAACATTTATTGAAAATAGGATTTACCAAGAACATAATCTATTTTATGTGCAAAACAAAGAATTCTTACAAAAGCATTTTGAGCCTTTAATGTTTAGTGTAACATTCGTTATATTACATCAGAACAATTTCAGGCATAATTTTGTTAATCTGATATCTAATGTCACATACCAGAGTAAAATTTATTTCTTACAACATACTCGTATTTCAACGTAGCAAATGTATTACCATAGATATGGTGTCAATTTCTTTGTATATCCTATAATTTGGAGATTTATTACACATTTGTAGGAATTTTTGCTAATTTCTTTCTAAATATGAATTTCACAAAAAATACTATCTATTGCGCACCGGACAAATATAGACACAATATATAGAACTATTTTTTACGCTGTTTTCGAAAAAAAATATTACAATTAGTACTGAATTTACATTTTTGGCGGGGTTTTAGTTTTTCAATTTAAGTCATTCGAAAATGGTTTGTTTAGAAATGTAAATAAATAATATTTTTACCTAAGTTTTAGATAAAAGATTGTAAAACACAAAACGAAAAACATTTAAGTGTACTGTTACTTGTAGGATTTCATTTTATTGAGGTGTCAGAACACGCATATAAATGTTCCGAGACCTTAACATGTATACGTACATATAGTTTCAAGTTAACACCACGTAATACTGTGCATATAGAAATCTCAACATATCTAGTTACATATAATCGTAAACTTTTCTTCAAAATTATTTAGCCGAAATATGTTTCTTTTGATGAAACTATAGACAGCTACTCCATTCTTGTATTTACCCCCACCCGCCCGCTTAACTCAGTAGGGAGAGCGCAGATCTACGGATCGAGGGGTCGTGAGTTTAGGTTTAATCATATTTTATTGTATATATATACATATTAAATACACACACATACAACAAGCATACATAAATACATCAATGTAAATATACAAAAGGGTTGGGCCAGAAGTTATAACAACATTATCGGGGGCCCTCCCCTGACAAAGCAGACTATATGTTATTTAGAAATACTTTCGTTTTGTGATATATGTGAACAATCAAATCAGGAATTGAAAAAGAAAAAAAGAAAATATAGTGAAAAAAATAATAAGAACAAAAAAACAACACATTTATATATTACAGAAAAGCGAAAAAAAGAAAAAAGATACAATTGCCGCAGATCCAATATAGATGCCACCTTCCCAGTCTAGTGCATTTCATGTATGTAATATTTTAGCAGTGGTCCATTCTTTCTTGATGTACATCATAAAAATACAGAAAACTAAACAGTAAAATAGTACAATAGTTATCAAAATCTCTTAGTTTCCTTTACGAAATGATGTAGTTGATGAAATAAGAGCCTATTTTGAGCATCGTTCAGGATATCAATATCAAATAGTAATTTATTCGCGCTAAGAGGATGGAACTCGGATACTTTTATTTCCTCCTCGAGGGAGAGCAGAACATATTTACAACATATATGATAAAGATATGCATGTACAATGAACAAATTCAATACAATTTTACAAACATGTACAAAATATACAGATAAAATCAACACTCATGTAACTATTTCAAGTTATTTAAGATGTTTACAATAACTATCCAAACGTGTGCAGATATCTTAAATATCAAGTGTTTCAATAACCGCTATTGAGATAATACGAACATGATCTTACAGTAACGAAAAGCAAGAGCAAGTTATATTTAATGTCAAGCGGTATATTCACTCCAAATACTTTTATATAAACAGATGAATAATACAAGTATTATAATTATGCTATGCAAATATGTAATGTAGCAATGAGCATACCGCCAACCTCGAATTACCAGTATTGAAATATCCTCATGAGAACAAGATCTTACCGAAACGAAAAGCAAGAGCAAGTTATGATAAATTTCCAGCTGGACATTTTCATTAATAATAATATTATATGAATAGATAATGCAAAATCTTGAGAGCTATCTTATGAAATTCATCATGCGCATTTCCTGATAAACAGAACAAACCAGAGACAAGTTCACAGACTTGTTGGGTCTCACTTAATCTCATATATTGAAAAAACACTTCATAGCCAAAGAACTGAATAATACTTCGGAACAGTGATTTTCTGAGTTCTCTATTTTTAAAGCAGTGGTGTATTTTATGAAGTACAATGTTATCGGTACAGCAGTTACACTTGTTACATATTTCTGTTCTCCCATTTGAGCACAAACGACCTAAACAATTAATAGCTGTTATGCAGACAGGCTTTAGGGATGGCTGGTCAAGGCATAGCCTCCATATTATACAAGGTTTCTCAGTCTTGAATATATATTCAAAAATAGCTCTCTCCACAACTCGCTCAATCCTAACTTTTCGGTTGTTATAATGGAGATTATTGACACTTGTCTTAATTTTGGTGCACCAAACATGTTTCGACGGGAAACGACCAGATGCCAGAAAAGTGGTAAGACAATCCATCAGGCTATATTTATTCAAAAGTTTGTACAAGTCTGGAACAAAGCCTTGGGTTTGACGACCCGTGTTCAAATATCTGGTCAGTCTGTGAATGAGAAGCCGCTTGGCAATATATTTTTCAGGCAGTCGGCAAATTTGACCAAAAAACTGTAACTTTTTTATATCAACAATTGATTCAATGGAATATACACCGAGTGTTCCAAGGGCAATATCGTTTGAAGAATATATCGGCAGTTCCTGCAATCGTTTCAAACAAACTCGATGGCTTCTCTCCAGTCTGAGTATATATGTCTGGTATAGGGAATTCCACATTTCACACCCGTAGAGAGCCTTTGGAATTACTACCGAGTTATATATTGTCAACATGGTTAAAGGGTTAAGCCCCCCTGGACGAAGTCCACAGTTTAAAAGGCTAAAAAACGTTTGGCGTAGTTTTACATCTGCATCGCGAATTGCCAAATTCATGTTTAATTGTTTATCACAAATGATTCCTTAATGTTTATAATGAGATCCAGCTGGAATGGCCTCAGTTCTCAAGGATAGACCGCTTATTTCGTTTATCACAGAGTCATTATATGTTACTACGCAGCATTTGGAAGTATTATATAGATAACGCCATTTCAAAGAATAATTGTAACATATATGCATCATGCCCTGGAGACCAGATTTAGAATACGAATCAAAACCATGTCATCTGCCACTGTTGGAGAGCTCACATGAATATTATATAAACAAATACCAAGTCCACTAGATTCCAATTCATTGATAAGGTCATTTATGTAAAGTTGATAAAGTGTCGGAGAAGTTATCCCCCTTGTCTGGTTCCCTGAAGTACGTCAAAAAACTGAGAAACCGAACCATTTATGCGAACACAACTTTTCATTTTATCGTACATGCTGACAAAGGAGAGAAATATATTGTCATCAATTGAACAATTGTACAGTTTCCAAAGCAGACCTTGATGCCAAACTCTGTCAAACGCCTGTTTTGCGTGAAGAAAACAAATATACACTTTACTACCATGTTCCTTACTGTAGAGTATGCTTTCTTTCAGAAAAAATGAAGTCATTAGACAACATAGCCATTCCTGAAATCCACCTTGCTGTACATTTAGTTTTGATACTATTTTGTCTTTACACCTGTCCAACAGAATAAGTTCGTATATTTTCAAGATTACAGGTGTTAGTGTTATTGCTCTATAGTTGTTGGGATCGTCTTTACGTTTGCTTCCGCCCTTGTGTACCGTTACTATCACCCCCTTTTTGATGTTGCTAGGGATATATCCAAATCTAAGCATTCCTGAATAAAGTAACGACAAAACTTTAGTTGAATTAAGGTTGCTACAATTGTTTCTAATGCGTGCTTGATGAACGGATGGTGAGCGATCGCCACTTGTAAAATATCATGGAACAATTGATGGTTTGTATAAATCCTTGAGTTTTCTTTTGAAACTTGCTAATGAGTCTGATTCTCTAATATCTAAAGGTAATTCATTCCAAAGTTGTATTGCTGAAGGGATGACGGACTTAGAATAAATTTCTATTCTCCTCGCCATTGATACATAATTAACATTATTTCTCAAACAGTATTGATTTTCATATGCATTTTCGACTAAAGTGGGGAATAACTGTGATAAGTAAGGTGGCAATAAATGATGTTTTTCTTTGTATAGTAATATTAATTTCTGAATCTTTCTTCTGTCCGCAAGAAATGCCCATCCGATTTCTTTTAATAGTTTTTGAATAGATACTGATCTTGTTAAACCCGTTACAACTCTTGCAGCTTCGTATTGTATTTTTTCTAATATTTCTTTCTCATAATTAGCACAATTATCCCATAACAAGGAGGTATATTCCAGACGTGGACGTAAATAAGATATAAATTTTATATATTTGATTGAGGGTTTTTCGTTGAATTTGAAATTTCAACATTTTCATTGACCCTAAAATTTTCAAGGCAGATGAGACTATAGTGGCGGTATGTTCATGCCATGACCCGTCCTGACTAAATGTAACACCGAGATGTTTATGATGTTCAACAAATGTTAGATGTACATTATCAAAATATAAGTTTGGGTGGTTTCTATTACAATAGGAAAAAACATAACTTCTGTTTTAGAAGGGTAAAAATTCACTAACCATTGATTGGACCATAACTTAATTTTGTGGAGGTCATGATTAAGAGTTTCTTCCATCGTATCTATGTAACTTGTTGATACGGCTATCATCTGCAAAAAGTCTAGTAATACTTAAAAGTGAATCAGCTATATCATTTACATAGATAAGAAATAAAAGAGGTCCAAGGACTGAGCCTTGAGGAACCCCACCATGTAGACATTATGACTCTGAAAAAGAAGTTCCGACGAAAACTTTTTGAGTTTTATTCATCATATAATTTTCTAACCAGTCTAACAAATTTCCAGTGATTCCATATTGTCGTATTTTGAACATTAGTCCTTTATGCCAAACTCTATCAAACGCTTTGGATATATCACAAAAAACAATACACATGGATTCTTTATTGTCTAAAGCTTTGCATATTTGATTATAGATGTCAATCAGTTGATAAATTGTAGAATGCCCTGGTAAGAAGCCTGATTGATTTTGGAATATTAGTGAATTGTCATGTAGATAGTTAAACATATGTTTAAATATAATACGTTCCATAACTTTTCCAACACAACTAATAAGAAAAATTGGTCTGTAATTCGACGGTTCATCTTTGTTGCCCTTTTTAAAAAGAGGCATAACGTGCGCTAATTTCAAACTAGACGGATATATTTTTTTCGGACATTGAACGATTATAAAGTAGACAAAGAGGTTTGCATAATGTTTTAGAAGTTTCTTTTAGCATTTTATGACTAATTTCGTCAGGACCGGAAGCTTTGTTTACAACTAAATTTATTAAAATGCTTGTAATTTATTGTTCCTGTATTATAAAATTTTCAAGACTTGTTGGTGTGCTTAGTGAGAAGATAGGAAGTTCAGTATTTGAATCATCAACATTTGAAATAGACACGAAATAATCGTTAAGAGTATTTGCTTTATCAACATCTGACAATGAATAGCTATTATTTTGGATTTTCAGAGGTGGTATACTCTTGCTACTTCCTTTGAAAAGATCGGTTTCAAGAACTATCAAGATTTGTTTTCAAAAATATTATTTCAAACTACTTGACATTGTTTATGGCGGAATGGGAAGTTCAGCAGATTTATTTAAACGTTTAACTGTTTTGGGGCAATTTATTGAACTTAGCCTTTTGGGGCATTTACTGAATTTAGCTTTTTGGGGCAAATTTTGGTCAAGGACATTTGTATGGCTTGGTTACTGATCTCCATGATTAATCATCAGTGTTTATGGGGAAATGGGAAGTCCGGCGGATTTATTAAACAGTTAATCTGTTTTGGGGCAATTTATTGTATTTAGCTTTTTGGGGCAAACATTTTGAATTCAGCCTTTTGGGACAAAAGTTAGCCTTCTGGGGCAGCTTTTGAATTTAGCCTTTTGGGGCATTTATTGAAATTAGCCTTTTGGGGCAATTTCGAATTTTGCCTTTTGGGGCATAAACGAATTGGTGTAAGGTCGCCCTAAACGACAATTTGTTCGGTGACTGGTTGACCTAATGGGGTCAACATGACGAGAGCGGGAACCATGTCCAAGATAGCATATCCAAACCATAGAAATAGGCAAATACACTCTGGACATTCATTTTTAAACTTACATGAATAAAATGTAATAAAACTTACAACAGACTTGCTTTTATTATAGGTCGGCTGGATGTGAAACAACGATTTATCCCGTGTGAAAACATACTGTATAAAATGAATACGAATCTCAATCTTTATTCATATGTCGGTTTTAATTTGATTACTCAATTGAAACGAATATACCTGTATAGGCTTGCTTTAAGTCAGATGTAGCTGTTTGACAATTAGTTGGCCTCGAATCTCCCAATAAAACGTTTGATATTAAAAAAAAAAGTCATTTCACAATTTTTTTGTTTCAGAGATAACTGCTTCAAAAGTATTTCATAATGAATCAGTTAATATAATGAAAATGCAAGTACAAAACTGGATACAACCTAGTCAAGTCAAGTCAAGTCAAGTCAAGTAGTTCTTTTATGTATCTTTAAACAGTTTATTATTAAGATATTATAATACGTATGCCTTTCTGTACAGAAATATGAGACATTTTGATCTATACAATAGTTTCATACATTTACATATTCTAAGACCTAATATTTAATAAGATCACTAAGTCATTGAAATAAAACTATTTAATCTTCAATAATAAGATTTCCTTACGTAAAAGAATGAGAAACTGTGAATCCATCTGTGACTAGCTGCAGACAGATGCTGTAAGGAAATTTTGAATCCATCTATGACCAAATAAAGTTAAAACGGCTTTTAAGACATGAAACAGAGAATACTTGTTTAAAGTATTGTTAATAAATCTTTTATAATATGTAGATTGTGTCAAATCAGAATTGATATACATTTGCAGATTGATTCACTGTTCCTTTATACATTTTTTACAACTACAAATGGCAATGTTAAAATATTACTGACATTATCTACAATACAATAAAAAATCTATGTTTTGAAATATCAAAACAGGCTTTTGCTGTGTACTTTTATATATTTGTGTCAGAGAATAATACACAAAATTTCTCTTTGACATCATATAATTTATCAAAAGCATTGGAATTCCCTTACAGATGAATATAATGAACAATTTAGTAAAACATGTTTTTCATCTTTAATACAGATCAAACAATTCAAACAAGTTCGTGCATTACACCTTAATTTTCATATCTCACTGTTCCTATTCTGATGGGTGCTACATCTAAACTTTGCCATACAACTACGGACGTGAAATGCTTGTGACATTTGAACATAAAATTCAGTTTCAAAATAAGTGTCTATAGGTCAGTAAGTTCTTAATTTATTGCAACATTTTCCTCTTACTGATTCATCTCGTGTTACTGATTGTTTGTAATTATCAATTTCAATCTCTAATATTCACTAACCCATCGATAGAAATCTGAGAACAACGTTGTAAATGTATATTATCTATACCAACAATGCCAATATTACTAAACATTTTATAAATGCGAATAATACTGTTTTTACATCTAACATTGGATGAAAGTTTAAAACTTTTTTTATTTAATCTCAAATACTGCATCATCGAAAATCTGCAAAACTGTCTTGTAACTGCAATCCTATTGTTAAACAAATATCGGCTTTCAGCCCGTATCCCCAAATACAGCTGCATTTGGTCTGTATTTCCCCATTCCCAGAAAATAACTCATGGCCCTGCTTTGAACAGAATTTATACATGAGTAAGAGTTATCACCCCAGATGGGAGCTGAATGCCATATAACAGGTAAAACCATTATATCTTATATAGTTTTGAAAATGTTGAAAAGTTGAAACCACAGTTACTATGTATTATATGTAATGGAGGTGTCCCAACATAGAGACAATACTCGTTTGTATGCAACTAGGTGTTCTAAAATGAATCATAATTGACAGTCATACTATTAACAATACACCAAATATTTAAAATATCTAGTTGTTTTTGTTCCTGAGTTTCAGCCAGAATTACAACGTCATCTGCAATTATCAATTCGTAACTTATTGTGTTACCATTATTTGTTTCTTTAATAGCAGTGACTGAGTCATTGATATACAAATTAAAAAGTATTGGTGACAATGGGCAGCCTTGCTTCAATCCTCAATTTACTCCCAACCAAAGTTAAATCAAAATAATTTAACTTTATACAGCATTGAACATCTTTATACAATGAAATGACAGAATTAAGAATTTTGCTATCTAGACCAGTTTCTTTTAGCTTGGTTTCTTACTTAGCCCTAGCGATATTATCATACGCTTACAAGTTATGACTCGTAGTTTGAGAGAAGTCCAATTGGTACGAAATAAATGTTCGTACTTAGAGTACGTGTGGAGACATTTATGCACACTACACATGGCTATGTATTTCGTACCCGAAACCTATAATAAACGTAAATTATCTGAACACTAAATGTTTTCTTAAAGTGGTTTAAAGTGGTTTCAATTCCATCATCTCATGATTAACATTTCTGGAATTGGTATCACATTCTTCTTCCATTACATCATTTTCTATTCTTAGTATCGTATTCGGCACTGGAAGTTCGCTACGAGGTAATGCTTTTGTTTTAATTTCATTTCGGCTCTCATCTATTCATTGTTCCTCTAATCCACTGTCTAACAGGTTTTTACTTCTTAATGATCCTATTAGACGATTACATACCACGTTCAACTCCGATTGTCTTAAAGCGGCAAAGACATCCATTAGTGATGCTTCTGGTGTTGCCTGTCTCCAGGTTCTCATTAATTGGTACATTTTCTCGGAACAAGACGCATTACTTTCTACGGAGTTTTCTATTTTCACATCAATCGTTTCGTGAAACTTGGGATATGTATTTGCTGAAATAAAAAATTTACACCTCATATCCTAAGAGTAGTATGCATAAACCGGTCCAATGAATGAGAGCTATAAAATTCACTTAAATGGTACAGAACACGCACTTAAAAGGTCAAAAACGACTTTATTCTTTTCTAAGTGACACATTTTGTCGTAGAAAAATTTAAATATATAGTGTCATCTATTAAAACTAAGCTGCTACATCTTTTAATATATGTGCTGCTTGTGCTTCATGGCATCTAAAGCCATTGTAATCATTTCCAGAAACCTTTGCTGGACTCAAAAAGTTCAACTCATATTTGAAACTGATTGAGAATTCATTACTATTATAAAAGTATTTTGCCACAGAACTAAATAAGTATACTTTTAAATAGAAAGAATACATTCAATATGATAAATTCATACCCGTAAGTCTTCTGATGAACTTTCTAAAATCTTTAAAACTCATTTGATGTGCAAGAAAATCCATACTTTCAAACCAAACTGGAAACAAAAACAAAAAAAGAAAACGCGAAGATAATTACATGTCATGTCAACATTGATATTAGTAGATGCATTTAATGCTATCCAGGTTTGCACATATAGGCTACTTTATGTCAGTCATTCTCCTCCCGTGATTCATGTGCGGAAGTTTCAGTGTGCTGAAAAAATAAGAACGGACACGGAATTGGGAACAGGATGACTGGCTAGGCTAACTTACCGCGGTTATTACATATTGATGAAAATGGCTTTAAATCCACATCGAACAAATCGATTATATTCGAGGCAGATAAAAAAGTGTGCAATAATATACAATTACTGAATGGCTTGCCAGTCAACAGTCAAAATTATTGTCCGAAAAGAAGTCTTAAGGTTTAGCAGTTTATCACAAAACAACAGATTTTTTTAACGAATGAACAGCATCTTGACACACAGCTTATCTGTCCAATACATGTTTTACTGTTCTGTCCCACAGAGTTGGATACTTAAAATATTCTTAATGAGTTGTCCCCCTTTAAATAAGAATGCCATTTGTAAAGAAAAAATGTAAACAATTGTCAAAAACGATGTTTTACCAATTTATATTAAGTTTAAACACTCGCACGATGTTGCAAATGCATCAAAACGAAGACATGAAACAGCTTTTAAAAATGGTGAGTTTTTAAAGGTGCTGAACTGTCCAGAAGTGTGGCCCCTTCATGCAGTCCCTTTCCGGAATTCAATACATATATCAGTAAATTGACAATGGTTTTGTAGAATAATATAAATGTTTTATATGCTGTTAAATTTTCAAGTAAAACAATGCTTTCTTTCTATGATTTGATGACGTTCGAACTTTTTTCTCTGAAACCTGGACCTATACCTTATTACATGAAATTCACAGTTTTATATACTTATTAGCCTACCTCGGTAAACACGGGGTTGAATATAGACTAGCCATATAGCACAAACCATGGAAATTGAAAGTGAATACCATTTTAGTTTATGCTTTTCGGTGAAAAAATGGAAAATATCGGTGTAAAATAATTAAAGTTTTCAGTTTCAAAGCAGTGAAAATATCATTTTTATCTTTCACTGGTAGGCTAGATTTCTACAAGAGGACGAATATTGATTACAAACAATCAAAAGTTCTTCGAAAGCATACTTCATTAAAGATATAATTGTATATAAATACCAACACGAATTTCAATATAAAAATATACGCTCCGTCGTAATGAAATGTAAACGAAATCTGGAAAGTTCACAGAACTATTTGGCAATTTTTCAAGAAAGATATCGTGACGTCAGTGCACATGACGTTGCGCGGGTACAAAGATAAAAAAGAAAATTGATTTATTTCAGCGTAATATGGATATATATTTCACTCGTGAAAATAATACATATGGTGTTCACTCTGTGAAATATACTTAGATTTTACACTGAAACAAACAAACATCCTCTGTATTTCCATTTCTTATCATTTGTGGATATGCATCAGTACTGCTAGTTTCATTACTCATAGCTGTATTTTCTCTTAAAATACTATGGATCTGAAATATAATATCAATTGTTTAAGGGTCTATATTTCCCTATATCTCACCAAAAGCACAGTAAAGAATGCAATTTGTTGCATTCTCATACAGGGCATGTGGTATTTTTGTCTGGCTTATTTGTTTACTTGGCTCTTTATGCTATGAAGATACAGTATGCCATATGACAGAGGTTACATAACTTCAACATCTTGAAATGTTAACACGATATTATTTCTAACTAACCTCTAAAATGTGTGGATAAATGAATGAGCTATTTTTGGATGTCGATAGTTTACCTACTTTGTGTTCTAGTGTCAATACTTAATTTAGTGAAAACGAACAGCGAAAACGTAGATGCAACTTCATAAACTACTTATTAAACACTAAGTAAATTTTATATAAATCCAAAATAATTTAATTTTGACTAAGAGTTTGCAGCGTATGGACAAACTGATTTGTAGTTCTTCGGAAGGATCATCTTCGAGAAAAAAATATCCGTTTGCATGGACAGAAAACTATGTACAGTTTTTTCCAATAAGTTCAAGATGATCAGTAAGGGGATTTTAAACATACCTTTAACTTAAAACGATCCAACATGTTTACAGTATGGCCCTATACTAGGGTTGGGGCTATTTCTATTCCTGCAAAAGTTAACAGCACCATACTTTGAACCAATTCATTTAGACTTGAAAACTCGGGATATCCTAATCTATATACATTCTTTCAAAAATAATGTTCAGTAGAAACAGTGGAACCAGTAGATAAATGTTATCATAATTTTACAGTAATGATCACTTAATATAGACAAACTTGTTACTGCATATATGTCTAAAGAAATGACTTCATTGAATTTGAATCACTTGCTCATCGCCTACTGGTTCAAAATTTGTCACTCTGTCGAAACTTTGTTTAGATGTTTCTGGAAATGATGTATTATTAAGTACTAGTAACATAAAACGCAATGAGCGGCTAAAATAAGATAAATAACAATTAATAAGAATGTTTGCAAGATTATAAAAATTGATTGACTTTCTTTTTAAGATTGTAATGTTGCAATAATTTAAGGGAAAAGAGTTCCCAGTTTAAATAGTTTTATCTTCTAAAATGAAAACAAATGAGAACAAAAGCGCGCCATTATCCGCTTCCAGTCGGTTTTTTTCCAACCATGCATTGGGGAATTCGTCTCGGGTAAACGCATATATATAATTTGCATTACACATGCACGGTAATGGTACATATAGTTTCAAGGGATAATAGCATTGTAATTCGGTCACATAGAAAAGCAGAAGCACACGATTCGTGTCAAATCTCCGTAATGGTTATATTAGTCCACAAGTTTATTTTAGCACACAAGGCTGTATTACTGCGCTTTTTAATAAATATTGACGATATTAAACGCATTGTTTTTAACATTGAGGCGGATACTCCGCCCCAAAATTGAGTTCTTTAGAGAACAGAATCCATATAAACCTATAATAATTTAAGCATTCCATCCCAACTGAACACTGTAGAATACAAACACTTAGCAAATAATCCCAAACGGTCATTGCCGAATAAACTAAAATGTTCGGGCTACCAGACAAAAATATTGGTAGCCCTCAGGGCTACCAGTAAATTTGCAGATTTCTGAAACCCTGAACATACTTTAGGGAAGAATAAGTGCTCGTGAATATTCAACCTAAGATTCCATCTGAAGGAGCGAAATTACAAGCCTTGACCTAGGTGAAAAGTGCTGTTGGTACACACGTGTTGTGTGTATCTAAACCAGTGTACATTATAAAGATGACATTCCAAGCATATTTTTTTGTAACAGAATAGTCGCCATAACATAACAGTAACAGAAATTTTACTCCGCGGAGTTTGTAAGACTTACTATTGATGAGTCTCTTTCATTTTTGTTGACTTTACCCGGAAATGCAAACAATCAAAGTCAATAAAATGACTGACTGTCAAATAACCTTTATACAATCTGACTTAAGTACTTGATCTTCTAAACATTATGACATAAGAATTGTAAATATCAAAAGTCAAAGCTACAGGTAGATTTGCAAAATGTTGTAAGTTAAGCTCTGATTGGCTAGTGAAAGGGTCATCAGAACGAGGCTATGAATAGGTCGTTCTCAGATCCTATGCGTAGCGTAATAGGATATGTACTTTAGTCAGATTGACCTTTATATGCATGACTGACAGTCAAATAACCTTTATATGCATAACATTAGCCAGACAATTTATGCATCTATGGCAATCTGCGATTTTGAGTGGCAGATTACATACACTCCACTCGATCTGTAAATTCATTTATTGAATTATTGAAAAAGACTTGTACGGACTATAAATATACAACTTTCGTAGACCTGTTTTGCAAATAGTAAAATGTCCCGCTCGCTTCATGAAAACTATACATGCCTCTCCTAAAGTTAATTATTATGTAGAAAACAATGTACAATGTAATATAAATTTCATTTGCACGCATATCATGTTCTCTGTATGAAAATATTCCAGCTAACTTCAAAGCATATAATCTTTATCATATACAGACGAATCATTTTCACTCTTCCTGATATAGTTACCAAGGAGAATTTGCCTTGCTTTAAACTTTTTTCGGATGATCATTCTACATATTAAGTATTTTCATTATGTTTAATTATTTCAGTAAGAAACTCGTATTTCAAACGATTTTTAGCTCGACCTTTCGTAGAATAGGTAGAGCTATTTCACTAGGCGTCGGCTTCCTGATTTGGTTATGAATGTAAGCTGGTATCTCAATAACCACTTGCAGGAACGGATTAAAACTTCACAGACTTACTCACTGTGGTGAACTGATATGCAGTACACATGCTCCATAGTTTACAAAATTATGCTTCTTTCTCGATTCAGGAATTGTTGGTAGAGTTGTATATTTAAGCTAGTATCTCAGTACCAAATAATGGGAATGAATTGAAACTTTAAACACCTATTTACTGTGATGATCCGCATGAATTGTACAACGTACATAACTGTAATTTGCAATTTTTCGAAGTTTTGCGACCTTTTCGACTTTTGTATTAGTCATTTAACTACACATGTATTAGTGTTAAGGCTGTTGAGTAGTCGAGAGTTGTTTTCCTCTGATAGCCCTTTGTCTTCTTTGAAACGAAGTAAAGATATTGGATTATGATTAAAAGTCAAATGTATCATAATAAATTCTATGAACAAATATAACAGAAAGAAATAACTTTTTTTCAATTGAACTACTATTAGTAGGCTTTAATGCACCTGTTTCTGTTACTGCTGGTCCACAACTTCCATCTGGTTTGGTTCCTACCTCTGCTTCAACCACCTCAGAATAGTCATGTGTCCCAGTGGTAAAATCTGCTTTATTTGTTTCACTCTGTCACGGGAAAAGGTAAAAACATAAATGAACAAGCAACTTTAGTGAATTGGTTTCCCCTGCCAAACGGATGAAAAGTTTCAACCTTTAAAACCATTCTCTGCCTACAAAAAGCACTTAAATGCATCTTTGAAAGCTACTCATTCCTTACTAAATTATTGATCGAAAATCATGTGTCTACATTTAGTAACAATGACCATAAACCCAAGCTACAAAAAAGCAACAAAAACATTGGTCTCTATGAAAATTACCTACTTACAAGGTTTTGTCTGCTTACCTCATTCCTAACTTAAGTTCTAGTTTTAGTAAAAGTGATTTGAGCTTGACGCAAACCATCAAAAAACATTTTAAACTATGGCCTCCATGCAAACTTCCTCAATTTTAAGTTTTATCACAAAAGCCTTTATCAGTTCTAAAGAAAGCTGTATATGTACTACGCTTGGTCACAATATCCCATAACGAAAATGCACCATAACATGCCATTAAATTGGCAAAAAGTATACGCTATACAGTAAACATTATATAGCCTAGGGGCCATATCTCAAGTGTTCCTGAAGCAATTTCACTGAATCTTGCAGGGCTGCATTACCCAATAACAGTTAAAATTATTACCGTGTTTTTCTTTTAAATCCTTCAAACTATGTCTGAGATGTTGCACCAGACGGACAGAAAATGGAATAAAAACTATTTATTCAATGTATATGTAAGTACAAAGATCCATAAATCTTGTTTTCTTCAAGCAATCTGTATGAAACCTGCAGAGCCGCAATTTCCTACCACAGTGATTTCCACCACGTGTTATTGAAATCCCTTAAACTGTGACTGATAATATCTAATTGCAAATGGCCATGAATCTTGTCTTCCTCAACCAATCTGAACAAAACTTGCAGAACCGTATTGCCTATAAGTTAATATTTAAACATGTTTTATTAAAATTCTTCCAACCATGTCTGAGCCATGACTCCCGATTCACAAAAAATGGAATAAAACACTATTTATGTATCATACATACATGTTCAAATGGCAAAAAAATCTCGTCTTACTCAGGCAATTTGATCGTCACTTGCAGGGTTGCTGTTCCCGACAGCAATTTACATCTCTACTATGTTTTATTTAAATACTCTACGGGCGGACAGACGGGCGTTCTTACAGTAAAGTAATTATGTGGCTACACTTTTGTTCTCTCCAGTGTTCCTTTTTGTCACGTAAAAGAATTTTAGCCACATAAAAGAAACGGAATCAATAGAATTACTATTCTCTATTGTTTTCCTAGCCACATAGCTATCCTACTTTATGTGCGGACAGATAGACTGACGGACAACACCAAAACTATACCCCTCCGCTTCTGCGGTTCTTTTTCAGGACAAATGTATGTTTCCCATTATTTAATATGCATGAATTGTAAAATGTCACATATTTGAGCCATTACTCCAGGAAAATTCACTGAACCATAAAGTTCCAACGATATATACTACTAGGCTTCCAACGATATAAACTACTAGGCTTGGCAGCGGTAACTCATGGGAAGTACATTATGGTGGAATTCCAAACAGTAGTATAGGAGAAGAAGCACATATCAAAGAATTTGGCGAATCAAGGCTCATAAGCTGAAAATCATTTAATCAGAACATAACGATAATATGCACAACTATGCTTCAACTAATCACTCATGAGGTTTGGTGAAATTCAGCCTATTTGTATACAGCAATTAACGTAAACACTGAAAATATGACAAATCAAGGGCCATAACTCTGCTAAAAATCACTGAACCAGAACATGCCGATGATACATATATCTAGGCTTGGCACTGATAACTCCTGTAAAGGCTGGTGGGAATCTGCCAAGGGTGTTAGAAGAGTCGCCAAAATAATTACATTGTCTATTAAAAATTAAGGGCCATAACTATCCGAAAATCACAAAACCGGAACAGGCCGATAACAATCATAATAAGGTTTAAATAATGATCACTTATGTAAGGTTTTATGGAAAGCCCACCTATTATATAAGATAAGAGGCTAAAACATCATAAAATTTGACGACTCCAGGACCATTACCCTGCTAAAAACACCGAATCGGAATGTGCACAATTAGGCTTGGCAGCGATCACTTTTTGTGAAGTTTGGTACAATTCCTCCTCGGGGTATCGGAACATTTGCCCGGACAAGGTAAAAGGCATAACTCCACTGAAAATTACTGAATCAGAACATGCCTACAATAAGGCTTGGAATTGATCATTCTTGTAAAGTTTGGTAGAAATCCGCCCCATAATATAAAAGAAGTGTCCAAAAACATCATAAAGTTTGATAAAAGAAGGGCCATAACTCTGCTGAAAATCATCGAACCGGAAAATGCCGATAATATGTATAATTAGCTTAGCAGTAATTACTCACGTAAGGTTTGGTGAAATTCTGCCCAATAATATAAGAGAAGTGGCCAAAACATAAAATTTGATGAATCAAGGGCCGTAACTCCGCTGAAAATCATCAAACCGAAAAAACAACTAATTTTGGTAATGATCAGACAGACTTAAAGATAGACGGACAGCACTAAATCAATAGTATCCCCCAGTGGGATCTTTGCTTTTCAATGACCTATAGGTTATTTACTTGATTCCATGAATTTACATCATTCTTTTACATTTTAGTATTTTCCTATTCCTACATGATTTACGTCTCCCCATATCTATTTTATTTTTGAAAAAGAAGTTTGGTATTTTCAACAAAATAGAACGTGTAAAGTCGATATACATGAGATATAAAACAGGATGACCTTTGTAGAAATTACGTCCTACTCCTTCTAAACAATTCAGTAAATATTATGAATAGTAATGGTCCATGAGGTATGACTGTCCAACTAAGGGTTGGTCTCCGAACACTTCACATGAATCTTAAAACTTTCTTCTTCCTACCCCTCTCTAAATGCTAATAATTCTTTTGCCAGTCCTGTTAAACAAAGCAGTAGTCTTTACCCTTCCTTATAAAGGAAGCGGTAAGGGGAGACGTAATTCATGTAGGAAAAAAACTTCTTTTTATTTATAATTTGTACTTCTTGCGCGGACCTCTGTGATCTTGTGGTAAATGTCTTTGACCTCGGATCGCTTGCCCCGTACCTTTTAGGATTGTTCGGCACTAGGAGAAAAAATATTTCATGTTGGGGATGACACACAGGTGCCGTCAAAATCTTAGGAGAATTATGCTCTAAAATCAATAAATACTAAGTTGGAGATAAGCTTACTATGTAGCATATGTTGATATATAAGCTGTATAATAATATACATAAAGAAACAAGTTACCCTCTCCTCTCCAGAAGTGCATTCCGATAAGGACACCTGTTGTACTCCGTGCCTTGCCGAAACTCCGAAGGCATCCATACTCATATCACCAATATTTTCACCTTGTACAGCGCCATTCAACTTTGAATTATTTACTTCAGTTACAGGAGCGAACTGCCTATTAAAGATGCCATTGGCAATGCTTTCTGAGGTAGCAGGCATAGCAGATCCGTTGCTTAGCTTCGACCTATGTTTTTCTATATCTTGAGTTCCCTTTTTCGTGTCCGTGCTTGTTTCTCGTGTATCATGTCTCTCTTGAAGCATCTCTGCGCGATTGTCCGGATGATAATTTCGAATAGCGTTTTCAGGCGTTGCACTGAAGGTACAATCTTTCGATCTCCGATTAATGTCATAGATTGTGTTCTGGTCTTTAGCAGTGCCTCCGTTTTTAGTATTATGTATTTTTTGGAACAACCCTGTACGTTTGTTCGAACAGTCACTTCGCAGACCGTTCTCAGATGTTTCACTTGAGGTACATCTATTTTGTGAAGAAACGGTATAAGCTCTACCGGTATCGATCACTGAACAGTAACTGTTATCTTCGGAATCTGGGGAATTAAATTGCATATTAATAGTTGCATGTTGGTGATCAAGAGCGGTTGAAGTTTCGGTCTGTCTGATTTGCTGTGCGTCATATTCGCTGTTTTCATGATTATGCCACAAGGACTGCTGTAAATTTGACAAACTAAGTCTGAAATCACCTTTAGTTTTTTCCGCAATACTGCCATGAAACAGTCCATTTCTTTGCTGTGAAAGATTTCTTGTGTCACTGGCATGGTCTTTCCGTGAACTAGTTGCAGTATTTCCGAGAGCACGTGCCAGTCGATTAGGATAATAATGAACTCCATTACCTGTTTGGCTAGAATTAACTTCTTTATTTTGGCCCTGTAATGATCCATGTGTGCTCCCGTTGGGAATATCAACTCTGTTTACTTCACTACATCCGTTAGGGCTATTCGTTTCAGTATTTCGTCGTCGCCTAATTATAATTGAGAAATTTTAATCATTATGTATACGTTACTATAATCTAAACGATAAGGAATCCCGTAAATCATCACTTAATACAATTTAAAAAAAGTCTGCAGCAAAACATATATAAACAGTTACTGAAATTTGAAACCATGCGCAACAATTTTACAGTAGGTTACCAACATAGAACGTGTACCAGAGACTAAATAGAAGTTAATAAGCGTGTAGGAATTAAGCAAATGATACTTCTAATTGATTAAGGCTACTTAACTAATTGAATTTTCATTTTGCGATTTCATACTTCATAGACTTCATTGTAATTAATTATTCTGTACAGTTTTTTTTCAGTAGGATATGTAAGATTTTCTACTGAGATTGCTGCGCTTCAAAGATTGGTATATCTTTTTTTATAAAATTGTTTAAAGACCTTGCTTTGTTTTCAATGCCATTTCTTAGGGACGAATATAAAACCTATAGCTTATTTAGAACGCATTTTTTTATATGACCAATGAATCTTAAAAAATCCGTTTTCATTTTGTCTGAAATAACTAACATGGAAAAGATCACATTGAATTATGTATTTATACTGTATGAAAGTTATTTATATATTGTTACCTGTACAAGAACAGTAACGCGCCGACGACTACAGCAAGTGCTACAAGTACTGAAAATACTATCACTAACATCATGCCTTTACCACCATCTACAGATATTCATGAAATATAACAGAAGGATAGTGTATAAAAAAGATTGCAGAAATATAAACCAGTATATGTAAAAGATAACACATATAAACAAAACCAAAAGCATGTATATATCATGCACTGAATTTTAGTTTTGTTTGCCAAGGAAGAAGATAGATATTTCATATTCCTTTTAAGTAGTAACTATCTGACATAAAAGAGTACATTATCATAATATACACATGCTCGAGGTATAAATTTAGGGGCTTCGCAATGCAAATTAATTGAGGTCTTTGACCGAGACTAATATCTCCTGTGGAAACCTGAGATTTATACCTAGTCCATGGTGTATCAGGAAAGAATTTTAAATAAAAATACTTAATTTCTTCCCCCATCTGAACCCCAGAAAAATGTTACAAAGTATAAAATTTATTTGACTTACAGCAAGACTGTGTATATTTCAAGGACACAGAGGTTTAGGCCAAGACCCAACAAGTTTTGTATATGGTTTATCTAAACCTGTGAATAACGATTAGCTCACATAAAGACCAATTTTGTCATTCCTATGCATGAGTTTTGCTAGAAACAAATGTGAACATATTTCACCTGATTTTACAGACCACTAGTTTCATTTCGAAATTAAACATTTTCAGTTCATGCTAAACTGTGAATATAGACCATCGGCCACTGTTTTACTTTCTTATCATGGTCTTTACATTCAAGTCTTTGCTACAGACCGTCAACGAACAGACCACATGGCTCTAAAAGTCACTAGTTTCATTTGACCACAATCAGCCCCATTTACTTAGATAATCAACAAAAATTTATATTTGGAAAATTGTATTGAAAACTGAAATATCCAAATCAAGAAATTGTTTCGAATCATGCACCACCATTTTATCATAAATGGCATTGGTGACAACCTGAATATGTATTTATAAACGTTCTATGGTAATTCGCGACTCCTTTCTGTCCCATTTTGGGGATCTGCGGTTGATCCCTTTATCCAAGATGTGGATGAAACATGCACGCATGTGTAATTTATCTTTACAATGCTAAATTTCTAAAATGGACTGGTTTATCGTTCAATTTTGGCAATACCATTTATTATTCGAAGGGATGTTCACTGAAGATTTGGATGGATGTGCAGGCTCATCTTGGTCTACACTGGTTGCAGAGGCAGAATCATTTGCCAACAGCAGGTTAAAGGTTAAGCAAACAGCAGCGTACTAAGAACTTTTTCTATTGTCTTTAAATACATTTGGAGTTCATCCTCCCAGAATCAAAATATTTAACAATTATTTATAAAAATACCATCTTCCTTCAGTTCTAACAGTGTACAAAGAAAGAAAAAAGAAAAAAACTTGAAAACCAAAATTTAAACAATGTTATGTTAAAGCAGAAAAATGCAGACAAGAGGGCTATGATGGCCATATATCGCTCATCTGAGTTTTATAGTTGGGAAAATGCCTGCCAAATTATTCTGAAATTGAGCCAGTGGCTTCTTGCAAGACGATTTCTGACATGAAGATTTTGATTCAGTTTTATTTATATACTTATAGAAACATACACATGAACTAAAGTCACAGGTGCCCCCACCACCCCAAACCCCACCCCAATCCTGTCACTGTCACTGTACATGACTTCATGACTCTAGGCGAAATATTTTTAAGATGTTTGCAACACAAACTTTCAAGAACTCTATGTGTATTTTTCACTAAGCGAAGGAAATAACTCTGGCCTAGCTGAATGAAATCCTAAAGAGAACACCAGGTGCACACATGCTATAAAACAATCCTCTAATGTTTTATGACTCTAAGTCATGAGATACATTGAGTACAAACTTTTATTTTTTGACTAAGTCAAGAGCCATAACTCTGGTCTCGCAAAATGAAATAAAATAACTCAGGTGCACAAATTCACATGCTGGATAATAAATCTAAATGGTTTCATGACTCTAGGTAAATTATTTTCAAGATATATTCAACACAAATTTTAAGCACAAGCTTGTATGCCCTTTATGCAAATTTTTGACAATCAAAGGCCATAACTCTGGTCTGATGGACACAAATCCGGAGCAAAATCCAAGTTGCCCAATTTCACATACTGAATAATATTCCTATGATGGTTCATGACACTGTGTCAAATAGTTTTTGAAATACACATGTATGTGCAACAGACCTTTTATACTTTTTATGCATACTTTTGACTAAGTCAAGGACCATAACTCTGGTCTGGCTGAGTGATATCTCTAACAAAACCCCAGATGCACATCTTCATATGCTGAATAATATACCTGTAACGTTTCATAACACTAGGTCAAATACTTTTTGAGATACATGCGACACAAACGTAGGACCTTTTTATGCATAGTTTTGATTAACTCTGGTCCGTTGTGTGAGATCCAAATTAAAACCCCTATAGCTGGTGCACAACTTCCCTTGCTTAATATAAATCCTGTGAGGTTTGAGGACAGCGGACGGACAAGGGCAACTCTATGCTTCCCCCTCCAAAAAAGTTGATGCACTCTATGTAGTTCACTGTTTTGGAAACGACAGAATAATATTTAAGGAAAACAATGCGAGAGACGGGACATGTGATTCATATATGCTCCAAATACCTTGTTTGGTAGGATATAATAACTTAAAAGTATCTGGTAGATTGCCATCCAAGGAACAGAGCTTTGAAATTATTTTCAAATTGGGCCAGTAGTTTTTGATCAGAACATTGTTTAAGGTTTTCTTTTCGGTTGCCATGGTAACAAGAATTATGCACAAGAGTTTGGTTGATATTAGAAATGTGGACGACGATGACGGACATCCAACGATCCTAATTATAAAGATTCACCATGAACACGTGCTCATGAGAGCTAAATAAATCTAAATATAAGATATAGCTGTTTAATACATAAAGGTATACATGATAACTCAAACACATGCGAAATCTAAACTCAAACACATGCAGTATCATGCTTAGAATTGTTATTAATTATTTCGATTTAATACAAAAGAAGAATTAATGTTTTAACATTTAGACGAACTCTCAGTTGGTGACGGCAGAGTGCCACAATCTACATCGCTCGTAGTTGTGCATTTAAAAGCTACCGTTGAGTTGCACACAGAACAGGGTACACAGGTGTCAAATGAAGCATTGCTGGAATAGGTAACGTCTTCCTCACATGGTTTACATTTCGTGTTTTCATATGGTGTACCTGAAACAAAACCAAATGGCTCAGCATTAATAAATGTTAACTTAAAATAGAAACAATGTACACGTAGATACAAAACAATAGGGCAATGATATCTTTAAGTTGCACACCTGACTTTGACTATTTAATTCACTAATTGACTAATTAAGTCATGACAGCTTACAATTTTGTTGAAATATGAAACCATATGGACAATAAAGTTTCATAAAGATCTAGTAGTATAGTGTAAATTCTAGTATAACAATGCTTTTCCTATGATTTCAACAAGTGGCCTTCACCTATATTTAGTGTCTAGTTGATTCAGGTTCACAACTGGCACTGAATTCGTAAAGATGAACATTTTCAGTGACCAGATTTCATGAAAATCAGTGACATGTAGAGTGATAATAATAAACAATTTCTATGGTTTTATCTAATGAACTATTTTTTTTTTATCCCAGATGACCCAGTTTGAAATAGAGTCTTTATAATAAGAAAACAGTTTGACCTTGTTTTATGCATATCAGCAAATAATGTGTCTTATGAAGTTTAGAGATAGTACCTAAAATTTTGAATTATGAAAAGCAACTAAAATTAACTTTGGTTGTTTAAATATAACATTTAAGACGGAATATAATACATAAGTCTTGCTTTGATCTTTTTAAGCGTGTTGTTTTTCTTAAACGTTTTATTTAATTTCCGCGTATCCCCTCTTGCATATAGGGCCATATTTATAGTCGTCGCTCAAACTCACATTTGACTCAAACTTGGGTAGTAAGTATCACTCAAGTGAACCTCGGGTAGACCTTGTGGGATAGTGAGTGGAGTTCGATAGTCAAATTCATAAATCCCACTCAATCTTAACTTTCGGAAGGACAGCTCAAGTAATGGTTTCATTGTACACAATGGATTTAGCGGATTATAACGGTTTATATGACAATAGCATCAACGGTATGCTCAAGTGTTGATCATCATATTAATATCACTCAGTTTTTAACCATACAGTTACTTCACTCTTCCTATTAAGTGGTGTCCTACTGGTGTAAAGGTTAATACAGGGAATATTTGTTATTTGTGTCACTGATTGATCTCTAGAACTATGTCTACAAGGTTTTCTGTGCTTTTTGTAACTGCAAACAACCAGGATTAACCTCAATTTTATAAATATAACCATTCTGATCATGATTCATTGACTGAAAATGTGCCTTCTAGTCTGTTAACAAGGGTTTAAAAAAATACCTATGTTAACTCTCAATGACCCAGTTTCAGTTACCCTAGGCTTTATAAATTTTCTATCAATATTTCATTTAATTTTAATGAAAATGTGGCAGTGAAATATTCATTAAGTTTTTATATCTATCTTTTTATCTAGTGTCCAAGATGAGCCTATTTTAACCATGTTCGGTATTCTATTGAGACAAACATTACGATCAAGTTTCACTCAGATATGGGGCAAGTTTTCACCTCCAAAAGTGTGTGTAAAATTGATGACGTTTGACGACAGACAACGAGTTGATAATTAGTAAGAGGTTAATATACGACTGGGTTCTGCCTTCTTGTCATTATGACACACCTAGTGTCATAATTGCCCGAGAGCCATTATGAAACTAGGTGTGCCATTATGGCTAGAAGGCACAACCAGCTGTTTATTGACCTTTTCATTATATACCTTCGCTTCATATTTATCTAGGTATTTTCATTTCACACATTTTCCAAAAAGCCATGGTCAGCTTTTAACGAGAATTTGAAAGATTTTTCTCTCTTAATTATTGACTGTGTTAAAGCAATTCCCTTCAAATTGGATTGTCTCCCTTACATTAGCTAAAGTCGTTTCATTCATGACCCAAGTCAATAATTCTTTGTCATGGATTTTGCATTGATCTAAAATTTTGCTTTAAGTAATAACCGGAAATTAAGCTCGCATGTTACTCCGTAGAAAGCAACAAAACATGTAGCCAGTTTTTGATATAAATCATGTTGTTTTATATACTCATATAGAAATATTATTCTTGTAAATATATAAAACATTTCTGTAAAAAAAAAACATTATGTGAGCTTATGATATTGCGAAATTCGTATTGTGATGTAACAGAAAATGAAAACATTTAAATTTTCTTTTCTTTTCTTTTGAATCCCGCTAAACATTGAAATCCGAGAATTATTTCATAAACAAGCTTTCCCACAAAAACATGTATGTGTGAAGATACACGTATTCCCATTTTGTTCCATTGTTGTTGTTCATATAACGGGACTTCTGTTGCCTAGAAGTTTACTCTTTAAAACATGATAAAATAACGTAATAAACTAAGCAATACTGTATTTGACCGGCAATGGCCAAAAAAATAATAATCCACGAGCAACTTAACAAACATACATGTTACTAAAACACGCACATACATGTTGTATTTACTGGCATTCATCCTAGGTTTTCCATAGAAATCAAGGAAAGAAAAAATCTATTTAATTATGAATCAAGTTTTTGTTTTTTCTTGTCAGCATATTGGTGTATGTGTATCATTGAGATCCAAACTCGTTCTTTTTAAAAATAGCTCTGATTCACCCTGTCCACTTATTTATAGTGTCTAAGTTACTTGTATAATCAATGATATACATAAATCAAATATGTATTCAGATATGTGTTTGTATATACTATACAATCCAATCATGAAATCGTGTAAACTAATTAAAGTCTTTAGTTTTTTTTTTGTTTTTTTTTTTTTTTTTTCAAGCTTGGATTTCATTTCTAAAATAGACATGATATTGCGCGTCTGTTAATGTCACCCTTTTTTGCACAATTTGGAAACCATGCTGTGTCTTTTGTTTAAATAAATGTACATATTCTCCACCTCCCCTCACCCCCCCCCCCCCCCCCCCCCAACCCCTTCTCAATGAGCGCCTAACTTGCAAATTACACTATTTCATAAGAAAATTATTCTTTGAATTATTCTTTGACACAGTTTTTCTCCTGTCGTTGAATGTTTCCATAGATATTTAGCTTTCAGTCGAAAATAATGTAATTTATGTTGATTCGCATTGTTCTCATAAACAGTTTGGTGAAAAATCAAAGCTCTGTTCTATTCTGTTCTGTTATTTCTTTCTATTTTTTGACTAATAAGAAAATTATGAACGTTATTACTTCAAAAGACTATATTTAATCGTACGTCAGTTGTTTGTATATGCAGTTCTATAGATTAACACGGTTTAAGTTACATCAGAACTTAAGAAATCCGCAAGTTTTTTATTTCTTGATACACTTTGACGTTGAATGGAAGAAAGAAGCTTTTACCCTATTACAATTATAAATATACCATTGTATTGTTTATAAAGTCAAGAACACCTACATATGTGTATGAAAATATAGTTGATTTGCCTCTAAAGTAAAAGAAATTGAAAAGTTTAGTGATTTTCACTATATGTTCAATATATGCGATGGTGATACTTTTAAAACAAAATTGGAAGCAAGAAGATGTTCAGTTAGAATAAATATTTTCACATAAAACTGAAGAAGAGAAATTGGTGTAGTCAGATGCGTTAAAATATTCACAAACTTAAATATATTTTTGAAATTAATCATTGAAAATAAATTTCCTATAATTATAATCTTTTGCTCAAAGTGACATCACTAGGTAAACCGATATTGATTATCGGATAATTTTCAAGGGGGACAACCTACTAGGATATGCCAGTCAAATATAATTATAGGTTATAATGCAGTAATTCGAAATAAGTCCCTAATAAATAGATCCTAAGTTTCCCATTTTTCGCGCATTTGCGGGTAAATCGGGGGCCAAAGGGGCATTATTTCACTTGTGGAATGAATTTTACATACAATAGGACACGTTTCATGCTAATACTCGCATTTTTTCAAGTTGTTTACTTGGGAACGAAAGTAGGGTGTTTATTCTGCGGACCGCTTTCTGAAATGCGGCAATATGAGGGTACCTGACTTCAGTTGACTTGCATTTCACTGCATATTATTCAACACCCCTTTTTCTTTTCGTTTTCTTGAAGCAAATGTATGGATATCTTGTGGAAAATAGGTCTATGACGGAGTGAAAATCTACAAACTGTAAAAAGAATTGTTCTGAAGTAGCTGATTTTTATATGAAAAAAAGAACAAATTCTTTTATTGGTATATAGCCTATAACAAAAGCTTGGGATGATTATTTGTATTGCTTTTTATCAACAATGCCATCAATATTTAACAATCGATCTGAAAATGATTCAGCCCCCTTTCAACCGCCATAATAACGTTGCTACATGACGTCAATATCAGAAGGTGGTGACGTTCTGGTTACCCAAGGCCATTATGATTATGGCGCGTGAGGCGCACTGCGCCATTATGGATTCGTCAACAGAGGCCGTAATGACCGTTTCTGTTACTATTTATAGTAACGTATATAATAAAGGCTATTATACCGGGCTGGTGTGCCTTAAGGTGATATTGGCATACTTGGGTGATATATACAAATATTAAATTATTTCAGTCTTGTTTTCACTTTAACAATAGAATGGAACATATGTCATAAAACGGTTATGTAACAGAGCTGGTGTTCCTTAAGGCGATTTTGCATCCTAGTCCTATATTTGCCCTCTTGCCAATACCTCTCCTCGTATGCCAATATCGCTTTAAGGCACACCATTCTTGTATAATAATAACCTTTAATTATCAACCTCTCTACTTAAGCTATTTATAAAATGTTACAATATCATTTGTTACCTACCATTTTCAATCAGCCCTTCTCCAGCTCTACACTTGCTATGTTGGGCACAATGGCCTTCATCAGGTATCTCTGTATGCGGTTTCCAGTAGAATCCAGCTTTGCATTGACACTCTATATCACTAGTGACAGTACAGTTTTTTACTTTGACTTGTCTAGTATGATCTTTGCAAAAGAGTTTGCAATGATCACACTTTGTGGAATTGTCGCAAAACGGCTGATATTCTCCATTTCTACATGGCCTGCATCTAGCTTGTTCCCCATTTACGACACAGTCTGATACCCTGTAATACCCCTCGCCACAGGGATAACATAAATTGCCATTTTCCGCTTGATATTTTTGATCACAAGGAATTGTTATTCCTTGTAAATAGTCAACGCATATTTTGTATGTCAAAAAAAGTAAAGCCCATTTTGTCAACATTTCAAAGAGGCAGATTCAGTATTTTGTGTGAAAAGGCCTGTTTGGCCTCTCAGCACAGGGTCGGCCTTTTTTTAAAAATGAAATTTCAGCTAGATTGAACGGTTGACTATGTCTCACTATGCCCAAACTGAAATAATTCCGTTGTTTGTTTACCTATATATAATATATCAGAAAATGTTATTTTCAGTTATTACAGCTCGTCTATTTTATGTCGTTGTGTTTTTACGGAACTATTCTGAAATTTAAAAAAAGAGATTATATGAGAATAAAGTGTTAATAGTTTTATTTCGAAAGCAGTTTATAAGTTCAATGTACGTTCTATGACCGGCAGAAAACCTTCACTCTTTGAAAATCAAGTTTATGATACGCAGTCACTCGTCTATCTAAGCCTAAAAACTCAAAAGAGCTAAAGAAGTTTAACAAGGAGGAGGTTAACAGGTAAGTGAATAATTTTATATGAGAATAGCGTTTCATTGGTCCTTGATTTATTTCAGTCACCGAAAAACATGTAAAAAAATCTTCTCGTTCCACTCGCACTGATGAGTCTAGATACAGATTTACTTGTTACCACGAACAGAATTCTTGCGTGCCAGACTGGGATTTCTGTTGATTTCGCCTGTGCTGTATAACTCCCATCTTTCACCCCGATTCTAGTGATTTAATGGCTAGTTGGTTATACGTCATTAAATCATGAGAATCGGGGTGTAAGCTGGAGGGATTGGTTAGTACCCGAGCCCGGTAGGACGAGGGTATCAATGATACCGGAGGGAATCTGAAGATGGTTTTACACGAAAAGAACACGCGCTAACGCTATTCTAGCATAAAACGCGAAGAAACCAAGTAAATGAATATATTGTCCCTCAACGTCATTAAATTTCCATGAAATTCGCGGTAAAGTTTACGTTGATTTTACACATTGACGTCATTTCCTTTCGAATTATCCGTTTTTGGGCCGTAATACGTTTACGCTTTGCCACGGAACGCGCATATATAAAAGGTGTTATAACAGCACGCGAGCACGAGAATCTCTCTGTTAACGCACGTTTTCTCTCTAGTTAAAACACACCTGAATAGCGGCAATAACAGCAGTTTTATGCAAGACTGCATAAATCGCCACAACGTTATTTTGCTGACGTCACGTCGACGTGATGTTTAGCGCCATATATGCATCTAGAAAAAAGCGCTTTCAATTTTGATCCGATTTTTTAGTTAATAGTTTTATTTTAAAAGAAATGACACATTGCACACCTGTCTTGATTAATTTACACACATGCTAAGCTTGTGATTCGCTTTGCGGAATACTTCGTCATCATTTTCGTCCAAATTGAACTCTTCCGCAAGACGTTTTACCATTTCTGGTCCTGGCGTGTATAAAGAAAGGAGCGTGACGACTTACCATTTGGCACATAGCCCGAGTGAATTATGCTGGGGACGTATAACCGATTTGGATGTATTAATTTAAGAAAAACACGATTTTGTTTTCTAATATGCTCTCATCATAAAACAGTTTATAAAATATATTCTTGGTCGCAACAAAAATATTGACGTAATAGCCCGTTAACGTGACGTCATTTTAACATAAGCGTCTTTTAACAGAAACATATATTTGAATTCTAATATCATTTAAACTATTTTTGTGTTAATTGAGTTCATAATAAATGTTAGATTTTCGCTAGAAGTATTCATAAAATTTGGTTTTCCTATCCTGATTTAGCGTTATTTTAGCATAATAAAATTTATAACCTTCTTTTAAAATATTTAGAAAAAAAAATGCCACGGCATTATTTTGCCATGGACTTGCCATGGAATTATTTTGTCATGGATTTGCCATAGCAGTACCTTGCCACGGCAAAATAGAAAAAAAACAACTGAGTTACTGATATGAAACATCATATTTCTACCTATATACTCGTTTGGAAATAGTTAAAATCAGTTTTTAAGAAAAATGAAAAAAAAAATGTCATGGCAAATTGATCAATTTTCTTGGCATGGCAATGATTTTGCCATGACAAATGCAATTTTCTCGTACTTATCTACAAAAAAGCTATTAATGACATTTAACCAAAATAACTAACTTTAAAATAGGTAAATTAATGTAACAATTTAAAACATTTTTTATTTTTATAAAGCGCGTATAAATATAGGCTGAATTTGCCAAATACCGGCGTGGCAAAAAGAAACCGGCGGCTATTATATGTATTAATTAAAGGCGTACGCTAGAATTCCCTGTATATGAGATGGGCGAAAATTTTCTCAATAACAGAATTTCTTTAAACTTTGGATATTGAAGGGCAATCACCTAAGAAACAAAAAAATGCAATAAAAATCATAGGTCACCGGATTCGAAAAAGAGTTATCTGCCCTTGAAAACGTCATTTTTGGGGGAAATTCTAGCATACGTCCTTAAATAAACATATTTTGCCTTATGGAAGATATGAATATGATTTGCATTGACAAGTACATATTTTGCCAAAATTAATTAGAAATGTAAGTTTATACAATTATTATTACCTCCCTTTGTCTATCTCGGTTGCGCAACCACGACAGGTTGAAAGTAGATGAATTCCGAAGCTATACGCTGTTTTAAAACATGGCTTTTGTTTCAGGTTGTTGGAATATTGCAATGCAGATGTAAAACTAGAAATTATATCGAAATCTAAAGAAACAGTCTACTTTTTACATTCTTTTATATTAAAGGGAGGTCATTACAAACTTTTTTGAAAAGTACGAAATATACTATTTCCAGAAGGGATGTAACTCTATGTAATGGGTCTTTTTGTTCCTTAAATAAAGCTCTAACCGAATACACGAAAACGGAAAAATGTCATAAAATGATGTTTAAATGTGATTGACCACCTTTAACAGTCATTTATTTGTTTGTAACAGGAACATACTGTATTGTGACATAATCATCTATATTCATTTAGTATATCAAAATAACTTTAAATTATAAACTATTTGATTTGCACTTTTTTTTGGATAGATTCTATGAATGTGATCACTAAACCAAATAGATTTTATGTTTTGAGATGTTCCCAAGGTTTAGGGAATGGTTAAAGGTGATCCAAAATTTGCTGATTTCCTTGTACACAACGAAGTTGGTCCATGTCCATAAGTAAAATTATATATTATCTGCCAGTGATTAAAGGAATACTTTACCAATATCAAAATATACTGAACAGCAAAAGAAACTACCCAGTTTAATAACTGGGATATTTTTTATTTAAAAACTTTAATTTATAAATCACTTGTGTTTTTCATATTACATTACACTTGAAGAACTTCACGTGTAAATTTTTAAAATAATCAATCAACCGTGAAGTCAGTAGTCCCACAATAGCCGTTTTGCACGAAATTTACGTGCGCCTGTAATTAACAATTTTCTTTGTGAAATTTTATTGTCATTGGAAATATTGATAATTGGCTAACTCGAAAAACAGCATAAAGTTTAAATAATATTGTTGGTTGCCGCACGGCTGAATCAAATTTAGCGCGAGCCCGCAATTGGGATGTTACAATGCATCTGACGCACAGAAGATATAGTCTTTCAAACGTCTATTGTGGGACAACAGACTTCATGGTTGATTGATTTTTAAAAAATTATCACGTGAAGATCTTTAAGTGTAATTTTGGTAAGAAGAAACAATTCAAATTTGAAAAATTAATTTTTTATTTCAAAATATACCAGTTATACATCTGGATAGTTTCTTTTGCTGTTCAGTATAGTTTTTTAAAACCAAAGCTTTTGTTTTTAAAAAAAGTTAAAGCACAGGAGTCTGAAATTCTATCAGTAAGACCATAGAAGTCTATCTTTACAAAAAAATACCCTCTATATTATTATTTTATATATATAGGGGGTATTTTTTGTAAAGATAGACTTCTATGGTCTTATTGATAGAATTTCAGACTCCTGTGGTTAAAGTCACAGTAGTTTTCTCCACCGTATGCTTCCAAAAATATACCGGATTAGTTATTTTTAAAATTTGGTTTTCCAATTAATGTAAAATTAGCATGTATGCTTCGTAATACGATTTCCATTAATAGCATTATCGTGATGAAATGGCGCACTGTCACACTGAATACAGAAATGCCAACAATGAACCATGAGAAATCAAAGTACTGAAAGTACAGAAAGGCTGGCTACCACAAAACACTGAATGAAAACTGTGCGGGAAAGATGTTTGCAAAATCTTAGATATTATGGGTTTTCCATATTAAACTAAGGCGAGCATAGAGTATTGTTGTGATGAACCATCTTGATAAACTTGTGCATCCAAGTTAAAGTTCAATCGAGAAACCTAGTTTATCGGACGTAAACATGGGTCCAAGAGAGTAAAGTATAGTTTAAGCCCGTTATACTGTGTGTTTGCTCGAAAATTTATGTTAGTATTCGATAATCCTAGTTTTTCGACAAAGAATGTAATTATTGGACAATTTGATTGCCGAGAACCATTGTTTACGGACGTGAACCTATGTTTAAGATCATGAACTTGGTTTCTCAAACAAAACTATGATTTTTGGTCATTATCCTATGTCCACCAGCGTTAACCTATGTTTACGGTCGTAAACCAATGTTCACGGTCGTAAACCTAAGTTCTCGATCGTTAACATATGTTCACGTTCGTAAGCTGTGGTTTACACTCGTGAACCCTGGTTTACTCCCGTAAACATAGGTTCACGCTCGTGAACTTAGAATAGCGGCCGAAATTCAAAGTTCAATTGAAAAAATGAACCTGGGTTCACGGGCGTGTTTTCGCTCCAAAATATGGGTAAGTATTAGAAAAACCTGGCTTTACGTTCGAAAACCCTTGTTAATCTGTAATTGTTAATTCTAGTTTTTTGACCTTAAACCTGGGTTCACGTTATTATTGGACAATTGGCGTGCCATGACCGTTTATATATGTTTCTTAAGAAGCGATAATAAACATCGAGGGACATAATATCAGATAAAATATAAAGATAACAAGCACAACATCTATATTTCGATATGCAATCTCCCCACCCAACACACACATTATGTCAGATGGGGCAATTTTCTTGTCGGTATGAGGGAAATTTTGGGCTCGAACCCCGCTATAAACCGGACTGTTAATGATTATTGTCTAGTCATGTTCCTTCCTTAATACGATGGTTAGGAAAAATGACGTACCCGTAACAATGTACTTTTTTGAAGAGTATTCAATTCCTACCATGAGATTACTTTAACTAATTTTTCAGGAGGGCGTAGGTTTAAGCCCCACTAGGACCAAACTTTGTTCATTATTTTTCTTTTTTCGAGTAAGATAAACTGGGTTTTTTAAGACTTATTATCATTGATGTGTCGTACAAAGCGGAAATGTTTTAGTTGATTAGCCATTTCTTGCTGTTTCAAATGAATTTGGCCTGAAGGGTGAATGTTTAGACATCTTTGAAAATACTTAGTTACATTTGTAAAAGTTCTTGATTTTGCATTTATTCTTTAGTTTACAAAGTTTGGAATAAATGTAGGTAGGTAGGTTTTACTTCTGCCCTATGGTTCGTTATGAATGCATAGAGCAAGGCCATAATTTTTAAGAGTTGGAGCTTAATTTCTTTCCGATTAAATCCTTTTACTCGAGGCTCCCCAGAAAAATTGTTATCGACAATTTTATTTTGTGTTTTATAATTGTTACGCAATATTTTGAGGTTTCATTTAGAAAAATATTTGGTAAAATGAATTCTCTGTGATCGTTTTGCGCAATGGCAAAACAAACAACAGCGACACGGTAAAAGTAGTATAAAGATGAATCACAGTGCAAAAATATGTTAACTTCAGGACTGTATCAAGTTAGTGCAATTGTTAAACATTACCAATACGGGTCCACTATCTTAATATAACCTGAAAAAAGTTGAAAACATATGCTTAAACAAAACTCGCTTACATCTACATCCCCATCCTTAAAGCAAATTGGTGACAAAGCGCTTTTAACATTATATCGTTCAGTATTCGTCAGAATGTTTAAAACGAATTAAGTATAAAAATAGCCTAAAAAAACCAGGTATAATGTGGTCATTTGTTTCTTCTCACGTTACTGTGGCAATCACGCAGCGATTACGTCCCTTAGTACCTATAGCAAATGATCTGAAAGAATAGATTCTTAAAACTTAAGCCCTAAATATAAGACCTGACATAACTCATATCACTATAAGTTCATTTTAATTGATATTTCATATTTCTTATTTTCCACGTTATGTCAGGTCGTCGAATAATGCGCAGTATAATTCATATCGACGAATGTTTCTCGGAACCAGCGTTTGTTTACTTAGCTACTTATAGACCGAGGTCATAATCTATAACGAAGCGGTCAACGTTGAGTTACGAAAAGTTCCATTCATACGGACATTTCATTCATGGAGGCGAATTAATTTACCATCATTATGTAATATTTTCTAATGTTATCTTTCAAGTATTTACCGTTAGAAAAATAAAACATTATTATAACATGGTTGTGCAAATAGATCTATTGAAACAGGTAAGTTTAACAATCTTTATACAACTCTATAGCAAAACTGATAAACGTGGCGGACTATTTGAATTGCGCATGGAATTATATTCTGTGTTGTCAGTCTCAGCACCTGTTGAACTTTATGGAAACTCGATATATGGTTATAATAGTCTGGCGAATATCGCCAGCCTAAAAAACCGAACAGGGTTATTGTGCTATTTACCTAATCTGATAACTGATTGTCACTTATTTGTGGCAGAAAAACATTATACATCAAAAATGAGTTAAATATTAAGCAGACATTACTTACCGACGGCAAGTAACACAGAATTCGTCCTGAAATGGTGTATGTTGACTCACATATCGTCAAAAATCATCTGTTCTAAGCAGCGTTAATAAATGTTTAGTTGTAAGGTATACACATAAAACTCCAAGCTTTCAAACACTAAATTTGAAACTACTGACGAAGAATAATACCTATCATATTAAATACTTGTTATCAAATGTAGGTGTGGTATTTAAAACGTTCACTTAAGATAAATACGAGTATATATAGCGTTGAATTGCGTTATATATTGTGTCCCCATTTAAATCAGGTATGCTACGTAATATGATTTATAAACCATTAATTTCAAAAATCCATTGCAAAATAGAGTAATGCAACCAGAATATATATATATATTCGGGCCATCTTGCTATTCGCTGTCATACACGAACGATGTCACAGCAATACGATGACATGACGGTGATGGAGCGGAGGCACGATGACGAAGACACAAAGGTACGATGACAAAGGACAAAGACGCAATACTACGATGACACAATACGATGGTGATGGAGCGATGCTTCGAGTCTTCGTCGTTGTGCCTTTGCTCCATCGATATCGTACTGTCGTGTCATTCCCATCCTGTCATCGCTGTCTTGTTATCGCCTTCGTGGCGAAGACGCGATACTACTGTAATAGGACCGGAAAAATATACAGCCCGATACAGGATTCGAACCTGCGACCTTCTGCTTGCAAGTCAGATGCTCTACCAACTGAGCTAATCGGACAATCGATATCATAGACTAATTATATACGTTATATATACACTGCTACATTCCTCTCTCCTTTTTTCTCGAAGACAAACTCAGATTCTCTTGACTTCAAGACCATTACTTCACCTTAGCTCTAGGATTCTAAAGCTACTCCCCACACTCACGGCACCAATGTAATAGGAGCGGAAAAATGTGCAGCCCGATACAGGACTAGAACCTGCGACCTTCTGCTTGCAAGTCAGATGCTCTACCAACTGAGCTAATCGGACAATCGATATCATAAACTAATTATATACATTATATATACACTGCTTCACAACGATAACACAATACGATGGTTATGGATTGATGCTACGACAACACGATGACGAAGACGCGATATCACTTTGCGTTTTCGTCATCGTGCGTTCCCTTTCTTATCACCGTACTATTGAACTGTCGTGTAATCACCATCGTGTTATCGCTGTCGTGTTATCGCGCGGCCTGTAAACACTGGCCCCCTCTCTTTATGGAGACGAGTTGAAAAAAGAGCCAGTGATACTTCCGAGGCGGCGCTAATGTCCGGAACTATACGAGAAATATAAAGAAAGAGTGTAGTTTATTTTTTACTTTCTGTAACAAATTTAAGATCTTATTCAAAAAGGGACAATCTTATTCCACTCAGAAATGATTATAGTGTATATGTATGCAGGTTGATCTGTAGAGTGAAGGCATTTCTTGACGTGAGAACTTTTGAAAGTTGTGAAATAAGATCGGTTCAAAACGGAAAATGGACATATGTCTGTACATTTCGCCCTAATTTACACTAGTCAGATATTTCAAAGACATCGTATGGATCTTGTTGAAAAGAATGTCTTATTACTGTATAATCTACGTGATTTTTGACGGGTTTCACAGTGTATATTTATGACCAAGAGGTCCTGCCAGCACTGCAGAGGGGTCGCCAAGAACCAGAGTGGGAGCTAATGGAGTGGTTCGGTGGTCTAGTGGTAACACGCTTGACTGTCAATCCAGAGGTCCGGGGTTCGAACCCCAGTCCAGGCACTAGAAATTTCTGAGATTTTCTTCAATGTCTCCCACTTTACTTAGAGACCTGTACTGGTTCTTCCCAGGAAAGACGGTGTATCGGTGCTATACACCGGGCGCGTTAAAGAACCAGACTGTCTATTCACAAAGAGCTTGGCTTAATTAGCCGGACAAGTCTGTATCTAAAAAGGATTTCTCTCTATCTGTTCTTGGGGCTTTATCTCACTCTGTCCCTCTAGTCAGATCGCTCTGTGTCTGTGCTAGTAGATGATGAATTCCGCGCCCTGTGTGGCTGCGTTTGCTATATGTAAAGCGCCTTTGAACGTCTTTATCATGAAAAGGGCGATATATAAATCTGGTATAATAATAATAATAATAATAATAGTTTAGTACAGTCTGAATAAAGAAAGATGAAAATAAGTTACTAAAAGTTACAGCTAAAATTAGTATCACACATGTTCTAAAAGATAACTATCATGTTTTGAGATATTTATTCCCCGTTACAATTTGAGGGATATAGTTTCGACAGTGTCCATGTCCATTTATGTGTTATTCTGCAGCGGTATAAATTATACAAACGATAACAAAATGTTCAACTCAATATGACTTCAGGATACACAGATATGGCTTCAGAATGTCGGACGAACGGGCACGGACAATGACGAAACAGTATCATTTCGGTTTATATCGGGGAATAAATATCTCCATATCATGCCGTTTTCAATTTGTTTGTTACTTTTCGAATATGTTGGATAATAACTTTTAGCCGTAAAATTCAGGAATGTTATTTCAAATTTCCTTATTAAATCAAAGCTTTTAACAAGTCCATCGGTAACACTTTCGGTTAAACTTTTAGATACCAAATATGTACAACTAATGACGCTAAGTTTGAGCGCCATTACATATGTTACAATAGAGACAAGAGGAGCACATATCTCTGTACGCCCTGAAATTAAATGTGCATTTGCGGCTCCCACTCTGGTTCTAAGCGCCTCCTCTGTGTCACTGACTCCTCCTCTTGGTCAAAAATACATATATACAAATGTAACCCGCCAACAAATCACGTAGATTATACAGTAATAAGACATTAGTTCTTAACAACATCCGTTCGATGACTTTGTAATCTCTTAGTTGTGTAAATTAGGGCAAAATATATAGACATATGTCCACTTTCGGTTTAAATCGGTCCTATTTCACAACTTTCAAAATGCCTTCGCTTTGCAGATCGACCTGCATACATAATAAGTTTAACCAATTCTTAGTGGAATAACATTGCCCCGTTTTTGAACTCAGGACTAAAATTTGCTTCAGAAAGTGAAAAAAACAAAAAAAAACTCAACCTCTGTTTTTGTTTACATTTTTCGTATATAGTTACGGTCATTAACGCCGCCTCAAAAGTATCACTGGCTCTTATTTCAACTCGCATCCATTATGAGATGGATCCAGTGTTTACAGGCTGTGTATCGCATTCCTGTATTACATGCGGAAACAAAAGCAAACAGTGGAAGAAAGCATGGATTCCAGTATTAGAAGTTATTTTGTGCCTGGGTACACATACATGTACATGGAAATACAGGTACACAATAAATAACTTTATAACCATCAAAGGTACATGGCGATGTGACGATGCGGAGAGCGCTAGAACCAGCTCTGTAGGTCAAAAGTCAACATCACAAATTTAGCTTAAAGGTCAAACATGTCCGTCATATTTCGTGTAGTCAAATAAGTAAAACTAGACCATCCGTCTGGCAACAATCTTTTTTTTTTTTTTTTTTTTTTTTTTTGACTAAGCAGTATGGCTTTACCCAAGTTTTATGAGTTGTTTGGATCATTGTTAATGATGTTACAGACCAAGTTCAACAAAGATCCATCCAGACGTTCATAACAAATTTGAGGATGGACCTTAAAATGATCAACTTCAGACCAAATTTGATGAATATTCCATCAAGCGGTTCATGAGAAGAAGATAATTAGATATACATAAAATAAAAATACATATGTATACGGAAATCTGTTACGTTTTTAAAATCTTTCTACAAAAAAATTACAAATTGTTTTACAGAATACACAAACGATGTATTGAATATATTTGCAATTAAAATAAGTTATAACTGTATTAAATACTTGGCTAGAAATAATTGTACTGTTCACTCTGTACTTATTTGGAGAACGATAATACAAAACGCAACAGATTTCCGTATAACTGTACATTCATTGGGTTTACATAATGAAAACATATAGAATGGAATACTAAATTTGGAACTCTGACGGATATCGAGCCCAAACAACCTGTAATATCTATACTTACCTGTACTATCATGGCTATTAACGCGGTATATTTTTTCTGGTGCTAAAATTAAATATATATATCGTATCGAATCATGCTGATTTGTATAAACTGTCAAAATAAAGAGCCGTTCCATTATCAAAAGTATAAAAACATCGCTGACCTCAAAACTGAACTACAAGGAGTAGTCAGTAAACAATTAAAAGGAACGTGGTACATATCTCTATAAATACTAGTTGGTATTATTGATATTTACCCATTATCTAATTAGCTAAACGTTAACTAGTGCATAGATTTGATTTGTCATCTACTATAAATACATTTCTTTTTTGGGTTTCCAAATTTGCTTCGTTATACATTTTAAACTAGTGGCGTGGCAGCGGACCTATAGGAGGGTGGGGGAGGGGAGGAAGCAATCAATATATATCATAAATCAATATCAGTAAATCTAAATGGTCTCTCAGGTTGGATTTTTCTCCATTATCTACTGGTGGTTTTTTTTTTGTAAGAAAAAATAGTTTTTCAGTCAAAAGTTGGGGTACTATTTCTCAAATTGCTCCTACGCCCATGTAAACTACTGTATAACATATCAATTCTATTTTTGACACGTACATATATATTAGTTCATCTCGCACTTATCCCTAGCTTATTCAATAATATTGTCCGCTGTTATCAAGTATAAAATGAAGGCAATTTGGTGAATATGTAATAGTAACTACGTTAATGTACTTAGTTTCATTGTCTCAAACGGTTAACCAATCACGTGTGAAATGTAGCATTGTGTGTAATAATAATGTACTAAAGATAAAAAACTAGATTATTTATAACGCAGTGCATTTTTTAGAACAAAATATGGTGGCTGATTTCTGCTAACTTCGCAGGCGACAAAGCGAAAAGGCGAGATTTCTGGTTTAGGCACGTTGTCGTCTTTTCGCTTTGTCGCGGGCGCCAGAGCGAAAAGGCGAGATTTAGAATTCGACAAACGGAAAAACCACAACGCGACAAGGCGAAATAGCGAGAATAGCATAGAAACGAAATACCGAGATTTTCTAACGCGCCGCAAACGGCGCGTAAAAAATATCGCTATTTCGCTTTGTCGCCTATTCGCCCGGGACAAAGCAAAAAAGGCGACAACGCGCCAAAGGAAAAATCTCGCCTTTTCGCTTTGTCGCCTTCCTGTAGCGGATGCCCACAGCATTGTTATGAGATCTTTAGTTTAATGATATTTTATTGCTTACTGTTTCAAAGATACACACAATAGTACATACATTTTTAACACATAACAAAAAACAAAAGGGTCGGGCAACGAGTTATTTCAACATCAGGATACAGTCCTTCCCATAGAAAGAATGTTATATTCTACTAAACAGATTTAATGTGAGCAAGTTACTTGAGAAATAAAAAGAACAAAAACAAACAAAAAAAAATACAATAACACAAAAGAAAATAAAAAAGCATATCGAAGAATACATTTCAGGAATGGAGCTATTATATTGTTCCTTGAAGCTGCCTCTTCGTCCCGACCGTTCCAAAAGAAACCCATACTTGATATAAATTGATACTATAAGAACTTATATACAACTGTAGAGAGCACTGGTGTCACAAAAATCAAATAACAGGAGACCAGATGTGACGCTAAAATAGCAGCAAGAGGTATAAAAACATTGAGTTCCCACTTCTAAAACTGACAGTAAACTGGGTAAACTAAAAATAAAATACTATTTTAAATAGATCTACAAAAAAGAATCAAATCAAGAGCTGTCACTACTGTCAGATCAATCAATTTATCAATGAAAGTCAGTTTAATGTAGTTAAAAAATACTTTCAAGTCGTTCTTTTTGCCGCTGTTTTTATCACTGATACCAAATAATTGTGTACAATTCCATTTTATAACATGGTTAATCAACAATTTCTTTATAAAACATTGCTAAATATATTTTCCGCCATTTCTTCAAGTGTTTGCCGATTTGCCGATTTACTGCAGTGGAAATTTACTCCATTACGTCGTCAAAATATTATCCATTACTGACTCTACGCTATGACAATGATCTATTCTGATCGATTCACTATCTATGAAACTTTAATGTGTTAATTCTGCATCTACCAGTAAAATAATGACAAATTTTATTCTGTCAATTACTTTGTGACTTTTGTGTGTATTGTCCTTGTAATGATATGGAATTTTTGTCATAAATACACAGGTTTATCTCAAATTAGTAGTGAAATGATGATGTCTGCATGAAAAAAAGAGAAAATAAAAATTATCTGCAATTATCGACCCTAACAGGCACTTTCATCAAATTTATTTAAAAATCGATTGCTCGCAGGAAGTAGATATATTATCTAGCTACGTTTTGGTCACAATTTTAGGCAGAATAATGCTTGTGTGTAGCGGCTGTCGATTTTGAAAAAAACATGACCTCTGTTGTCATAGCAAAAAAAAACAACAAAAAAAACAATTTGACATAATTTGAACATAGACGGCCAGAAATCCTCTGCATTATGCCATATAACATGTTTGATTCGGCGTGCTGACTTATCCGGCAAAAACCATCAAGATTTCTAAAGTAACCTAACATTAATTAGGCCTACTGTGTGTATTCGTCTTTTGTTTGTTTCAGATGAATGAATACAGGTTTGCACAATGGAAATAATGTCATTTATAAACTGTTTAAACCTGTGCTGGACGTGCACATTGACATTTCTTATTCATCAGGAATATTTACATGATGGCGACCAACAGTACAGACAGGTTAATGTCAATATTCTATATAGAATCTATAATCTACAATAATTTTGTAAAAAAAAAGAACAATGTCTGTAAGTAAGCCAAAGAAAGGACACCTCTGCATAGCTTACAAGGTCAATGTTCCGAATGAAGCATGATCATGTACTAAAATATCAACAAATTTATAAAAGTTGAATAAAATAACATACAGTAGGCCTATATTACACCAAGATTTATTAAATAAATAGTATACAGTAATAATTTTTTTCATGGCATGCATGAATTGTTCAACTACATTTGTACATCAACTGAGCTGTAGACCTACAGAATAAGCTTAAAGTAGTGAAGCTACATGAGCAGTTTTAAAATACATAAATCCACACTTGTCAAGATTCTATATAATGCTAATTTCCTTACATGGGTGGTTTTCAAAATAATGAAGCTTTTTCTTCTTTTTCACCTTACTTTAATTCAGTTAAGTTTTAGAATGTGTTTTTGGGTAAATCATATCCAAATCATTATGTAGTCAATAAATGTGTGCAATTTCAGCTGAATGGCCCACACATTTTTAAAGTTATATTAGATTATATAGCTAATTTTGTCCCCTGTGCACCCAAAAAAGTGTGACATTTTGCATGAAGGATAGTTTTCAGCTGTGTTTTACTTTTTCAAACCAAGCTTTATTGTCACAGTTTTGGCTTTTTTATGTAACATAAACCCTGCACATTTAAAGCAAAATACTTTTTTTCATAAACTATATCTTATTCTTACCAATAGTTCATATCTTGTGATGGAACTCCCTCCACAAAAAAAAAAATAGTGAAAAAAATACTAAATTTAAATGTTGAACACTACAATTTCATAACTCCATTACTTTTCTTAAGTCCTAGTGGTTTTCTAAGATCTTTATCCTTTCAGCTGTGAAGACACCTTATGACTTTTTGATTTATAATTCAACTTTCTCAGAAACTTGATTATGTCTATACACCCTAAAATGTCCCCTGTGCACCTTTTCAGTTAATAAGTGTCAGCTTTCTTTTATTCTTTAAATAAAATGCATTTTTACTTTATTTCCCTCGAAAGGGAGTTACAATGGATACAACAGCAGCTTTCAACTTCACATATTAAGGACTGCTAAACATCCACAAACTTTAAGCCAAAAGTGATGTCCCCTGTGCACCTTCTTTTGAGATTCATCAATTATCATAGCATTACTGTAATATGTTGTGGCAGTTCTATATTTTTAGCAGTGTGTAAGCTAAATGCAGGCATTACTTGATAATTAAGCATTATATAAGAAACCCAGGACAATTTAAATTTCATTTTTTGCATTCTTTCCCAAGTTGCCAGTTTTCAGGTTTAAAAGTGGAAACATCAATTCTATTGCTTTTTAAGCTCTTAAGTTTACCTACATATGTAAATGTTCACTAGTGAATATTGTGTAGCTGAAAGAACTTAACTTACTGTTTGAACATATTCTATGAATATAATTATTTTGCTGCAATTTGTCCCCTGTGCATCTTCTTAGTAGCATTATAAAGTATGTATGAATGTTACTATTCCATTTTACCATACATGGCATTTTGTCATTTTTCTACTCTGAATAAGCAGTGTGTGTAAACTAAATGATTTCAATGTGTTAGTTATGTTTAAAGTCACTTATTTTTTATTTAAAGCAATTACATGCTTTTGAATTTTCATGTTTTTTGTTGTGAAAATTTTCAGTTTTGTAGTTATTTTGTATAATAAACTAGTTGTTTGATAGACCTCGTCTTAAGATGATCACAATTAGTCTTTTTATGAACAGAAAACTAATAATTTATAAATATTACACTGATTTTCAGTATGTGTCCCCTGGTGCGTCTCAATTTTGAGTTGACAATTTTAGAAATTAAAATCACTGGACATTCTTGAAATTTGGCATGTGGTTTATAAACCTGCTAAATGTGAGAAAAAATAAGTTTTCTAATAATATGTTATTATTTTTCATTCAGCAACAACTTCTCTAGGTAAAATGTTATTTTCATGTCAGATTTGTGCAGAAAGGGTGATTTTAAAAACCAATGTATAATCATATGTTATTATTTTTCATTCAGCAAAAACTTTCTAGGTAAAATTTTATTTTCATGTCAGATTTGTGCAGAAAGGGTGATTTTAAAAACCAATGTACACAAACATTTATTAAATAAGTTAAACACAAACACCTATTCATATATGATGAAAAAATACTGTAATACATATTTCCTTGTCATAAAACACTGCAACACTTATCACCCATCTTACTGGAAATTCTCTGAACTTTTGAAATAAAGGCTGAACTATTATCTGATTGGTATCTCTCAACACTTTCCCAAAGTTATTTCCTTGAAATTTGAATTATTTGCTATCATAAAAAATAAGTGACCACTAAAAGAAATAGGTTTGAATTTTCAACCCCTATGCCACACGTTTGCTTCATTATTTTGAAAACCACCAATATGTTTCCTCATAGTTTTTTATACTATACTTATTTCAGATGAATATATAAATTGATTCAAAGACAGAATGGGACAATGAATAAATGCCAAGAAGAAGACTGCCATATTTACACACCATTTTATACAGGTAGGTGTTTAAAAATTGTTTGGAAAATATATGCATTCAGCACTTATTTTACAAACTATAATAATTGATTTTAAAATTAGGTACTTCTAAATTGTTTTTAATATGAAGTGTCAGCAATTGAAATTTATAGAGAAATCACAGTTTATTGTGAAAGAAAAATTTATGTATATATAAATGTGTATGTTGGTCTTTTATTTCAGTTACAGTATGATATGGTGAACAAAAAGCCCTCAATGCAGCCTTATGGAGCTTTGGCTAGACCATGAACAGTAGACATCAAAAAGGTACAGGATAGTTTAGAGCTGTATTTATTTAATTCTTTCATGTAATTACTAATTATCAGTTCAAATGAAACTTGGTACACAAAATCAGCATGAAATGGACATGCACATATTGTCAGGACTATCAAATTTGAATATTTGTTTCTTCAGTTATTATGTTATACTTCAAATTATCATATCATAGCTTCCTTCATACCTTGTGCATTAAACCTCTTTCTGCAGATTCCATCATATTCAAATGGATCATGGTATATTTCATAGCCAAGCAGCAGAAATACACATATTATAGTGAATTTTACATCTGATGACCTTTTTTCTTAAGTTATGGCCCTTTTAGAATTTTGAATTAAATATTACAGTTTCTTTTGTCCTTCATATACTAAGCTCCTCCCCCACTTTCTATCCAATACCCTTGAAACTTGTAATACACTTTTACCTTAAATGTAAAAGCCTTTATCTGTTTTAGCCTAAAATCTAAATTATGTTATGTCCCTTTTTCTATAAGAATTATATTTCTTTTCCTCCTACAGTTTTCATACTGTGTCACAATGGAAGAGTAAATTGATATGAAATCATAAACATGAAGTAGGCGTGCACATATTGCAAGACTTCCATTTCCTGTTACTTTTTCTTGAGTTATGTCCTTTACTTTAAAATATCACAATTACACTAAGTCTTGTACATTGTGTAGTCCTACTCACAGTTTCAAAGAATTCAAAAGAAATTTAGTATACCTATTGGACATAAAGTGATCATGTGCATAGTGTTAGTTGAAAATGAAGATGCATAAAGACATATAGACAAATATATATCATCTGTTAGAATTCATAGCTAGGCCTTAGTCTTTATTACTTGTGTAGGGTACTGTTTTTCCACTTCTTAATGACATTTTCTTGATAATGTCTGTCAGACTGATAATGTTATAATTGTAAGATTTTACATTCTAAAATTTTGTGTTTTTATCATATGAACATATAAAACATGTAAGATTTAAACTGGTGTAAAAATGACATAATTTTCTCCTTTCAGATGATCATCGTAAGGGCCACAAGTGTTTGAAGCATTGGTCAACAAAACCTGAACTATTTGATGGATCATACATGTACAGAATGTACTATCATATTTCCAGAATCAGAGAAATAGAAATATCAAGTATTAGGGAGAAAGAAAAGTATGAATCATGTATGAAGAACTGCCTTAGATTAATTTGCAAAATACATTGAAATCTCACAATTGCTAATTGCATAATGCATATGGAAGTTAAGAAAGGTGTACTCTCTTGGAAAATATGTGTCCAGTGCAACAATTTTTTTTCAATTTTGTGAGCATAATTCTACATAAAATTGTAACATGGCTACACAATATAAAATGTGTAATCTTATTTCCAGACACAAGTTAGGGGAATCAGAGAAGAAATATCAAAAATTAGGGAAAAAGAAATATTTGTCATGCATGAAGAACTTGCTTTTTATTAATTTACAAAATACTCTGAAGTCTCAAAACTGTTAATGCCATTATGAATATGAATGTTTAGAAGCTGCATTTTGTTTAACCATCTACTGGCACAATATTTTTTTTCCAATTGTCTGAGCATAGTTCTACATAAAAATTGTAACTTTATAGTATAGTCTTGTAGAAAAAGTGTAAGTCTTTCATACTTGTTTTATAGAAACCGTTTCATGATGTTTCAATGTAAATTTGCTAGACCCAGACCCCTAGCTCCAAAGTCAAGGTTACACTTGGATGTCAAAGGTTAAAAGGTTCTGTTTCGTGTCTGGTCCATAACTCTGCCATCCATAGGGGGATTTTGAAATAAGTTGGCATGAATGTTCACCATAAAGAGACAACGTGTCATGCGCAAGACCCAGACCACTTGCTTTAAGGTCAATGTCCAGTCTTTTTTGTTTCTAGTCAATAACTTTCCGATCCACGAAGGGATTTTTAGATAACTTGGCATAAATGTTCACCGTATTGAATCGACGTGTCATGCGCAAGACCAAGACCCCTAGCTCTAAGGTCAAGGTCACACTTAGAGGCCAAAAGTCAGATACAAAAATGTCTTTGTCCGGAGCATTTCTTCTTCATGCATGGAGGGATTTTGATGTTAAATAGCAAAAATGTTCATCATCATGAGATGGAGTGTCATGCGCAAGAACCAGGCCCCTAATTTAGAATTACCTTCCTTCGCTGTTACTATAAATAGCTATTATTGTAACTACTTTATTATTAACCATAGCGGAAAATTGAGACCACTTTTCTGTAGTACAACAAGCATGGCTACCTGATAAGGAGTTTTGTGTGGACTTAGATTTTTTTAGATTACTTCTCTTTGCTGTCACTACAAATAATATATATAAGGTAACTTTTTATAATTTATCGTAAAAAAAAAAATCAAGATCATTTTTCTGTGCTACTCTCAAATGTTAGATGTATATTAAGGTACCTGTTCCTGGTAAGGAGTTTTTTGTGGACTTAAAAAAGCAAAACTTACTTCCCTAAAGTTGTTGCTACAATAAAACGATTATTCTTGAAACTTTTTATCCTGGTTATTAGAATTGGATATGTCATTGTTTTGGCTTACTGTCTATCTACCAAACTTATAGTTTTGTACAGAAAATGTTTTATTGTAACATCTACATGACGGGCATATATCCAACATCCTGGCACTCTTGTTATATTTTGTTCTCTTCTTATATTTTGTTCGTGCCAAGATGCTGTATTGGCATACAGTATATATAATAAAAATATGAACTTATGTCCTACAAATCCATCAAACTGAATTGAAACTTGGTGTCATCAACAGCATGAAGTGAATATGTACACTTTGCCCTGACGTTTATGATCGATTATTTTGTCTGGAGTCATGGCCCTTCTTTAACGACGAATGACAACTACATTGTAGTTTCCTACATTTTTAGCTCGACTATTCGAAGAATAGTCTAGCTATTCTACACACCCTGGCGTCGGCGTCACACCTTGGTTAAGTTTTTGCATGCAAGTACATACAGCTATCATTTAAAGGCGTATAGCTTTGAAACTTATTTTTTTCTTCTTCTAGGTCAATTACCAACCTCACTAGGTCAAGTCCCATAACTCTGACATGTATTTTGAGCAAATTATGCCCCCTTTTGGACTTAGAAAATTCTGGTTAAAGTTTTACATGCAAGTTACTATCTCCAAAACTAGTGCAGATATTGATTGAAACTTCACATGTGTCTTCGGGGTTATAAAACTAGTTGATAGCACCAAGTCCCATAACTCTGACCTTCAGTTTGGCCAAATTATACCCCCTTTTGGACTTAGAAAATTCTGGTTAAAGTTTTGCGTGCAAGTACATACAGCTAATACTAAAAGGCATATAGATTTGAAACTTATTTTTTTCTTTTTCTAGATCAATTACTAACCTCACTGGGTCAAGTCCCATAACTCTGACATGTATTTTAGGTAATTTATGCCCCCTTTTGGACTTAGAAAATTCTGGTTAAAGTTTTACATGCAAGTTACTATCTCCAAAATTAATGCAGATATTGAATTGAAACTTCACATATGCCTTCAGGGATATAAAACTAGTTGATAGCAGCAAGTCCCATAACTCTGATATACATTTTGGTCAAATTATGTCCCCTTTTGAACTTAAAACTCTTTTGATATTTAACCATTTTGGGTATTATTTTCCTGCTTCTGGGACAATATTTCGAATAGTCGAGCTTGGCTGTCTTACGGACAGCTCTTGTTCTTCATTTCAAATAGAACTTGTTAAGCATCATAAACATTATGTAGACATGCGCATTTTTTTGTGTTCAGTTGTTTAAGTTATACATTTTTTTCTTAATAACATTATTGCGCCGTCGTTATACTAAATTATTGAATGAAACTTCTTTTTTCGACACCATTCTAGTTCGGTTTGCAACCTCCGTGAAGGAATGTAGTCAAACTATACCGATAAGGGGAAGAGTTTGCTTACTTTTGTAGCACAACTTTCTATACATAATTGTGTATTAATCATATATATAATACTTTTATTTGTGTGAACATGCATGAATTAGTTATACTGCAAAATAAAACAGTTATTATTAAATACTTTACTTGTTGTCCCTTTCATCCTTTTTATCGTTAATAGCAAAGTCATTCACAGAAGATGCTGTATATTAACACATTTTGTTGTGAATATGTTCTACTTTGTTTAATATAAAAAGTTATTCTTGGAATTTGTGTAAACAGAAATCCTTCATGAATTCTTGACAGTACTTGTTTATTAAAGCACTCGATGAATATGTATAATATGTAGTTGAAGAACTAAACAATAAATGATATTGGTTCCACAGACGTGTCCTGATATGTTTTTCAAAACATTCTGAGATAAACCCGAAGGCGTCCAACGTAATGCATATGTTTTAGCCGTCGATTGTCCTATACTCATCAATATTGCACCCAACTAATCTGGCAATATTTTCTCAAAATTCAGACCAAAAAAATTCACAGATGCCAGCATTACATATCGACATTTCAAACTTTAACAGGGGGAAAACACCCTTACTCCTACTCACGCTGGGAGCTTTGCGTCTCTCTGGTGACACCTTCTTCCTAAACTATTGCTTCGCTCCATCAAATAAAGGTATTTCTGGATCCGGACTAGCCTGGGAAGCCGTTCATAATTAGTGTGCTTTGTCAGAAGAAATCCTGCTTACATTAAAGATCCCACTTAATTTGCGCTAATTAGTGATAACTGGCATTCATCGAGTTTCTGATATTGTCAATTTGCAGATAGAAAAAAAAGGTAAGAAATTGTCAGACTGGATTCCCAGGCTAGATCCGAACCTGCCCTTAAGGTCGATGTTGGACGAGGGATCTAGCAAAGTTTTACAACATTTAAGCTTATCAACGACGTCGGCTGAGGTCATGCAGAGATAATGAAGTTGTTCTGTTGTCAGGCTTAAGATGCAGGCATACTTAAACTCCAAAACGACGGTCATTTTTGGCATATAAACATTTATTTCATACAATAGAGCTCCATCAGGTTCGAATAGTTCAAATGGCCGCGATATGAATTTTGTACGGTAATCATTTCTGCGTACAGACTGAAGGATTACCACTAGCGGTTTCATAGCGGGGGTTCTGTTTTTGTTCTGGCTCAATAATATGTTTGTTTTTTTTCTCGCTCACAACGCTCGAAAACGTAAAACGTTTTATCTCTATCACACAGGTAACTTGTTTTTTGTTTTTGTTTTTCTTTTGTTTCGTTTTTTGTTTTTTGTTGTTTCTTTTTTATGAAAAAGTATGCATTTTTTCTCGCTCGCTATGCTCGCACATTTAAAATCTGACAAAGTTTGCATGAGCTCCTATAAAGCTCTTTAAAATTTTTATGTTAGTCCTAGGTAAACTCTCCCCATAAAATCCCCAGGAAACGGGCTCAGAAATTCCGAGATACTCGCGCAAGAATAAGTCTGACAATTCATATGACGTGAGCATAATTTGCATGTTATTTGTGTTGATTTTGTCACAAAACCTGTCCTTTGTCAATAACAAATAAAGTACCCCGGAACGCCCGGAATGCACCAGATGGATCCATTGTTCTAATAGTTTTCCGGGGGATCATGCCCCCTGCCCCCCTATTTGCTGTACACTTCAAATATTTTACACCCCCTCTTACACCAAATCCTGTATCCGCTCCAGATTACAATATTCAAAAGACGTAATGGAAGTAAGATTTTTTTTTACAAAGTTTGGAACGATAACGCTTTTATCATATTGAAAAAAGTAAGATAGTTCAACGAAGCAGATAATTTAGATTTCATTTCAGGTTGTAGAATATTTTGAAATAAAAAACTTGATTACTCTTAAAATAACTATTGACTGTACTATTAAAATTGTGTTATTGGATCTATAAAATCTGCCGAGAATGATAATCGGGATAAAGAACTCTCCCTTCAGGTAAACGGCGTGAAGAACTATCCTTTATTATATTTGGCGGGAATCGGACACGACTTCCCCGTGCAATATTAATATTTATAGTAACTAAAAAGTGGTCCGTCATGTCAACAAAGGACAATGAAAACAATCGTTTAAAGCATTCTAAAGTATATTTTCAATCGTAAATCGTCAGCCTTTAAAAAAAAGTTTGGGTAATTTAAAGCGTGGCAGGAACTAGATAAAAATTATATGTCTTATCTGTCTTTTAATACATTTTAAATGGACTCCGCTTGTATTTTGAAGCGGCCCTTGATTTTGAAAAAAAAAACATGACCAATTCTTATCAAATTCGTCATCGTACGACTTATGAAAGAGTCGTAGTCGTCGTTTGATTATCTGGTCGAATACTTCGTTCCAAGACGAATCTATTGGTGTATACGTGTATACTTTTTATAACTTTTATTCAGTAACTAACCCGCCAATCTAAATTATTTAGACCCACTATTTTTCCGATAGAATGAACCTTAACGACACGACTTGTAAGAAATAATGACATAACAGAACTTTATGTAATAGAAAGAGCAATGAAACTCGAGGGTAAACGATTTGTACTCGGGGGGCGTAGCTCCCGAGTATACCCGAGAGTTTTAATGTTCTTTCTGTTTTGTATCATAGCCATCCATATATGGTAGTTCAGTAGGCGTTCCACATTGCCATATACAGCAGCTTAGTGAGTACTTCAAATCCTTGCTTTACAAATGTGTAAAGCTCAGGTAAAATGAACCAATGCGAGCGCAGAAAATCAATAAACTGCACGTCGCTGTCAGCTGTTAGAGACACGCCCATACACGTTGGCATACTTTCCTATCCAACAGTGCGGTAACTAGCGTGCGGGTATTGTATCATAGGTCGGTGTTTTTTCTTAACAAATTTGGTGCAGGTAAATCGTATACTCTGAGTACAGGGTGCGGTAACTAAAAGTGTGCAGGTATTTAATACCCGCACGCTAGTTACCGCACTGTTGGATAGGACAGTATGCCAGCGTGTCTGGAACAGTAGACAGTGAAGTGTATTTTATTGATTTTCTGCTCTAGCATTGGTTTATTTTACCTGGGCTTTACACATTTGTAAAGCAAGGATTTTAAGTACCCATTGAACTGCTGTATATGGCAATGTGGAACGCCTACAACTACCATATATGGATGGCTATGATACAAAACAGAAAGAACATTAAAACTCTCGGGTAAACGATTTACGCCCCCTCGTACAAATCGTTTACCCGAGAGTTTCAATGCTCTTTCTATTACTTAATTAAGTTCCTCTCCACCATTACCAGACATGTATAGTAATGCATTATTATTACATACAGCCAGAAGGAACTAGTATGTTCAGTGATCAACAATATGATACTTTTTAGTCACATGATGAAAAGTATTTAAACAAACATGGGTACTGAACAATCTATTGTCTGCATTCATAACAAGATACTTAATGTAGATAGAACATCTTAAGCAACAATGAATTCATTATCAGAATATGTAACAGGTCATATTAAGTGAATGCGATATTCACATAAAATGCATTTTCTGTCAGACAGCGGTGTTTTTCTTTGTTTACAATGTCAATATTTAAATGACAAAAGTACTATTGTAACTAACCAATACCATTTCGGCGAAATATTTTCCTACGACATTTTATTTGGACATTTAGATGCCTCAAATATCATCTTTAAACTCTTTAAAGAAACAAAGAGATTTGTTACATATGTCTTGTCTTCAAGATATTTAATGTAGATAGAACATCTTAAGCAACAATGAATTCATTATCAGAATATGTAACAGGTCATATTAAGTGAATGCGATATTCACATAAAATGCATTTTCTGTCAGACAGCGGTGTTTTTCTTTGTTTACAATGTCAATATTTAAATGACAAAAGTACTATTGTAACTAACCAATACCATTTCGGCGAAATATTTTCCTACGACATTTTATTTGGACATTTAGATGCCTCAAATATCATCTTTAAACTCTTTAAAGAAACAAAGAGATTTGTTATATTAAGATACATGCTTTGATATCAACTCATTCTATCGTTAATTCACACTAACTTCAAGTTAAATGGCTACTTTCCCAGCATGTAATGGTAGATGAAGATCCACCATTCGCACCCCAATCAGTATTGTATCTAGTTAACAACATCTCTAGAAAAAAAAGTCTTATTAAATTTTGTCTAATTATAAAGAATGGAAAATACCCATTTCAGTAATTTGTGCTTTAAAATCACAGTATTTCTTCTAACTTTTGTGATTATCTCGAGAATAAATAAGGTATTCAAACTACCCCCAACCCTCTTGCAATATATGTATAATTTATGCACGTTTTAATGTAAATTAAGGCTGCAAATCCTTGCAAAGCAAATTGTCCCTGATCAGCAAATGCTGCTCGAAACCACTTACTGTCGTCTTATTTCAGAAATCACTTCTTAACTTTCTTCATCACAAAATTTATGGATGTAAGTGCAGCCAAATAGTTGCATTTATTCTTTATACATGCACATCTAGACTGGTTTCTTTAAGAATTAACCTTCAATAATTTAAACATTAGTGTAAATGCATTTTGAATAAGCATCAAACTAGGGTGATTGTTTGTGGTCAGTAAATGACTCCTATTGCTTTTGGTGTCAGTAGGTCAAAGGTCAAGGTCACATTACTATTACTGTTGTATTTATTGAATAAAAGTGATAGGATTGTTGAAAAAGATATGAGATATAACAAATACAGTGATTTAATTATATCATTTTATGTATTCTGTTATCTCAACTTAATTTCAAAAGTCAAAAAAATACACCCAAATGTCTAGAATTCAGAAACAAATGTACTTCGTTACAAGGTTGGGAAACCATGACAAAAACAAATAACTTCCTTATCCTGTAATACCTTAGGAAATATATATTTGGCTTGATATCTGACCTTATGTCAGTGAAAGATTATTAATGGTATTTGCTAGTCGTATAAAATACTACTTTACAAGGCTTTTAATTTTATGCTAAAACAGGTAAAATGTGTATCCAAATACCGGTAGAAAAAATAAGCATATTAAATGGTTAGAAAAACACCAGTTTTAATGTTACACATGAACGTATACAGGTAAAATCATTAAGGGAAGAAATAAAAAATGGATTCAGTGATATTTTCTTCAATCTTTATTTAATTCTCATCATTGTGATTACATTTAATAATTGTAATATATAACAAGGTTAACAGCATAAAAGTACAATGTAACTCTAACATTGAGATATAAGAGATGGCTGACAATATCACAGCTATTTATCGTTATTTCTATACAGGTTTACGGAATAAAACCGAAGCACCACTGTTAACCATATTACATTTTGACTTCTTTACTACGATATTTCTAAAACAATGAAAGTATTAAAAGATTCTTCTATACACGAATATGATCGAAACCCCCACAAAAGAGCACAATAATTATAACTGGCCAAACAATAGAATCGTATAATTTTGTAAAGACATCATATTTTGGTACACCACTGCATGTCTTGCATTTAGTACTAAACAAACCTAATGCACGACCGACTGGAACTCTTAGCAACAGATTAAACAGTAACATCGTTATCCAAAGTATATCTATACACAATGTTAATCTGATGTATTCCACACACAAATCTAAACTGGGTGTATAATTCTGACTTGGGTAAAAATGTACATTACTTTTACAATCATTAACATTCGTGTCATTTTGATAACACCAGTCATTTAAAGCATTTAGTAGCACTAATCATCAGCAGACTCAGACAATAACACAAAGTGAATCAAACCTACAATCATTACTGAAAATATATGATTTAACAAGAACAGAAATATTTTATATTCATCACAAAGAATGCGATAGCCACAATTAAAACAAAAATACATTATGGACCTTTGTTACGTATTTTTGTGACTTTTTAAAAACAGTTATATATAAAATTATTAAATAAATGAAATAATTTATTTGCACTATTTTATTTGTTGAACCTTTAATATATTATTAACAAAGCAGTTTTCCAAAATGTATGTAAATAAACAGTAGAATTATGAAAGATACTGCCCAAAAATATCCAGGAGCCCCTAGAAACTATATAATAATTGTTTTTGAACCTACGTGGCAGAACACTCACCCCTTTTAGTTAGAGTTCGAGTTTTGCTCAATTCGTAAAGTGAGGAAGTAATTTAGCTGACTTTCCTGAAAGCCGATATGCTCACATGTGCATGTAAAATACCCCATTCGATGGGAATATAGGATCTTTATCCAACATAAAAAGCTAAACAAACAGTCTATGACACTGTTAATGTAACTTAAACCCATACTGCGTCATAAATTAACATTTGGGTTAACGCAACAAGGAAATAATTGTTTATTTTCAGTAGATAGGTATATGTTAACAGCAGCGGATGATACAGTGAATTTCTCTTATCCCATCTACTAAGATAAGATACATGTAAGTTTTATTAGAGTCTCACTTTCCATGATACAATATACATATACTATACATTATTAATTAACATAGGATTTATCAAGGAAACCTTTTTTGAAATAGGCATACGAGAGACTATTATTAAATTTGTACACTTTCTATGTTTAAAACACAGTAAAACAAGTACTGTTTACCAAGTATTGTATATCAAAATAGCAAACCATACTACATATTTCTTTCTCTATCTACTAATAAATCTATTACATATCTTTATCAACAAGCCACGTCTATTTTCGGCTCGCCTAGGCGGGACGATATTACGATAGGAATTTTGCTTCAAGGTTAACTATAATTTGACATTCAAGGCCCATGAAGGCATCTGACATATAAAAACAATAACACAAGATACAAAACTGGCAATACATAGTATATTGCAATGTATTTAACATGTGGAGAATGAGAAAATTACATGTGATAAATGAGATAATACCGACTACATTTTTTTGCAAAAAATTGAAAGCTTCAACAGCGTACCCTTACTATCACTGTTCATAGCATAGAAAACTTAATATAATAGAATTTGGGTGCTGAAAATAAAACTTATCCAATTTTTTTCTTCTCAAGTCATTAAAGTCATTAAAGTGTGTGCAATTAAATAGACAATGGAATTCATCACCCAAAAGATTTAAATTACAAAGCTAACAGAACCTGAATTCTCTGGGTATAATAAACCTGTCCTTTTCAATAGGTAAGTTATGGTTAATACATCTTAATTTAAAAACTACAATGACAAGATTAGTTTGAAGAATTCTGAAGTAATTTTCAAATGAAAAGACTTGAAGATAATTCTATAGTTTAAACATTTACTAGAGTTTTCAACAACTCTACTCCAATTTTGTACAAACTGATCCTTCAACCTATTGCTAACAATACTCTTGTCCAAAAATCTGACATATAAGACAATAAAAACAATAACACAAGATACAAAACTGGCAATACATAGTATATTGCAATGTATTTAACATGTGGAGAATGAGAAAATTACATGTGATAAATGAGATAATACCTACTACATGCATGCTAACAATATTTTTTGCAAAAAATTGAAAGCTTCAACAGCGTACCCTTACTATCACTGTTCATAGCATAGAAAACTTAATATAATAGAATTTGGGTGCTGAAAATAAAACTTATCCAATTTTTTTCTTCTCAAGTCATTAAAGTCATTAAAGTGTGTGCAATTAAATAGACAATGGAATTCATCACCCAAAAGATTTAAATTACAAAGCTAACAGTACCTGAATTCTCTGGGTATAATAAACCTGTCCTTTTCAATAGGTAAGTTATGGTTAATACATCTTAATTTAAAAACTACAATGACAAAATTAGTTTGAAGAATTCTGAAGTAATTTTCAAATGAAAAGACTTGAAGATAATTCTATAGTTTAAACATTTACTAGAGTTTTCAACAACTCTACTCCAATTTTGTACAAACTGATCCTTCAACCTATTGCTAACAATACTCTTGTCCGAAAATCTCGGTACTTGATTAAAAGTTTTTCGCCAAGGAAAAAATTCATTGCATCGCTTAATAGTAATATGAAGACATTCTCTCAAGAATAAATTATCTTCGGCAAACCAGCTGCAAGGCTTTATTGTCATCTGAAGATCTATCAGGAATAAAGTCCCATCGCTAGACCAGCTACTCTGACTAACTGTGACCTCTCTGTCTCTTTGACTCCCCGGTGAGGTTCAAACGCCGATTCAACTTTCATAGAATTAATGTTGTCTAATGGGCAGGAATAAAGTCCCATCGCTGGACCAGCTACTCTGACTAACTGTGACCTCTCTGTCTCTTTGACTCCCCGGTGAGGTTCAACCGCCGATTCAACTTTCATAGAATTAATGTTGTCTAATGGTAGAGCGTCCGCCTATAGTGCGGAAGGTCGCGGATTCAATCCCTGGTCGCGTACCAAGGAATTGAAAATTCCAGTTGCTCCCTTAATATGCTCAGCGTTATGCGAATAGAACAGGCTCTTCTCGTAATCTAGCATGAATGAGATGTGGAGACTAATGTCTAAATTAAACTGGTAGACTTTGTTTCAGGATTCACGTGGAAATAATTTGTGTAAAAATAGTAATTTTGTATTAGATATAAGATCCAATACATACTATTTTCGTGATGATTATACATATAATGGGGAGTAACCGTATGAACTGTTGTAATCGATGCGCGTCGATAAATATTTCTGGCAAAATCAAGCAAATCCTCATATCATAAAATTACATTTGAACGAACTTTCTTAAAGTTAAAAACTTGTTAAAGTAACCATTTTCACGAAATTTAATCGACAACGGGCCGCTTAATAGTTTTTTAAACAAAGAGCTGAGCTTGTTACAGTTTTAATTCCATCATCCGTATATTGTTTGCACCGTGATCATTTGCAGCATTTGCGTTTGTATCAATGTTTAGAGACTGTAAAGTATCCGAAGTTGAAAGTTCACCGCGTGGAGGTGCTTCAACAACATTCTGTCCGTTATCAGAGATTTGAATCTCATCTCTTTTGTCTGGTACCTGTATATTTTCTATCAACGATTTTAGTTTTTCAGCAATACGTTTTTGTTGGCAACGTTCTAGGGCTTGAATGAAATCGTTTGTTACAACTTTTGGCGTTGCTTGTCTCCATCTAATCATAAGCTGGTACATAGCCTCTTGGGATTTGTTGTGCACCTCAAGAAAAACATTTGTCATATCTGCTTCAACCGACTGAAACAGTGCAGAATTCGTATCCGCTAAAACAAATTAAATACTCCATGGTAATAAAGAGATCAGTTAAACTACGCATATTTTTACAGTGTTTGAAAACAGTAAAGACGAAAATCCTTGTCTCGATGTGGCATTAATATCAAGATACCCTAGTTATACCTCACAGTATCTCAAGTATACTCATTGACCAAAATTATTTGTTCGTATTTTCATAAATATATACATTTTACCTATTAAAACTCAGTATCTAACTTCAAGTTTTACTTTTGATTTACAAATACTAACAAATAAACGAACTTTCTAAACATAGAAAAAAATACACAAATCTAGATGCGTGTCCGTTTAAATAGCATGGAGCTCAACGGGTCCTGCAAACAATTCAGAAGGAAAAGTTTGTATGAGTATTTAAAGTCCATCACTAAAATACACACATAGATGCAACCTCGCCCTGATTTGTAAGCGCTGACAGTATTATGTATTAGTGTATTTCAACTAGTAATGGTCGTAACGGGAAAAGGCTTTAAAGACAATAAAGAAGTGAAAGCTTACCTGTCAGTCTTCTGAGGAACATTTTGAACTGGTCCCATGGTACAATACGACACACAAGAAAGATAACTTCTCGCCATACTGGAATTGAATTCAAAACTAAGCGGTAATTTGAATATGATAACAGGATGAGACAAAATCTGTGATGATTTGCTAAACTAGAACAGTTGATTAGAGCAGTACGCATTTAAAGTAAATAAAAAACTTAAAAGTGCAATCTTTGAGCAGCGTTTGCTGTGTACTGCAGTATTAGACTTACTAGGGCCTCATGTTCACAAAACATTTTCAGTCTCAGCTGAGTGTTATGGTGAAACTCTATACCTAAATTGCAAGTTTAAAAGATGATATCAGTCTTTAAACTGAAATGTAAGTTATTTATATTCTATGGTTGCTCAGAAGGTTCCATCAACAGGATGTTAACATTAAGAATCTTCCATAATTCTTTAAATAGGAAGCTGTCTGAACAAACTATTACTAGTTTGGACATTTAACATTTGATATTAACATTGTGGATTAAAAAATATGCAAAGAGAGGATTTATATTCTTGGATATACTAATTTCAGTTGGATTCTCTGAGGAATTTGGAATTATTGTCGATTGGATTTAGATTTGAACAGAACAGGATTTGGACTATTCTTGCATACTGAAATTGGACTTTACAGCTAGTTAATATTTTTAAGGTATTTGAATTGTTACTTTTCAAGATAAATTCGGTATCGTTGATAGTTGCTAATTTTCTGTTACTTTTAGTATTTTAAGTAAAAAGCAATTTTTACCATTAAACTTAATCTCATATTGATAAAACGAATGTGTTGGACTTAAACGTACTTATCTCTTCTTGACAGGTGTCATCCGATCTATCCTCTTCGGAATCTTCGCCAGTATAATTTCTTACCTTTGATTCATTTTCTTCAATCTAGAAGTATAATTTTGTCATCTCATTAACGGTCAAAGGCCACCAATTCAAATAAGTTAAGGGAACTAACTGGGAAAAGGTAGTCATGTACGTAGGATTAACATCAGTGATTCGGTCAAAAAGTGTGCTTTCCGTGGTGTATTAAAAGAAAGATCCATAGTAAATAAATACTAGTTAATTCTTCCTTTTCTGCGCATTTTCGTGCAGATCGGGTGCCTTAATCACACTTTCAGACTGCTAGTCTACATGAAACGTGATGTTTTTCATATTCATACTCCAACGATGGCAAGTTTTTCAGATCGAAACTGAAAGTAGGAGTTACTTTGTTGACAATAGCAAATATGTCTTTAGGGTAGCAGACCGCCAGTGAGTGGCATTTCACTATATTCAACCTCTTGACTTTCATTCAAATTATTTCGCCAATTTATGACAGAACTTTCATAAAATGTAGGCGTAGGAAAAAGTCATATTCTTAAATGATACGTAATTCAGATATGCATTGTCCGTTTTTAAACAAAGGAATTTGCATTAATGACATTTAACCTGACTGGTCATTAACGTAAACAAACCAAAGAAGTGATTTCATTTCAAAATTCAAACATTTTATTATGTTTACAGTTTTATATTATACATTTTGACATTTTGCTACATCTGATGTGTATCGAAAAACGTTTTCTCCTGTCATGTCAACGATGTAAACTGGGAGACATCATTCACGCGAAAAAATCCTCCAAGTGTCACTATTCGTATGTTTTTCGTCAGTTATTTTTGGTGAAACTAAATTAGTTTTTGAAGAAAATGCGATTGGATATACATGCTTCAATTAATTAATATAACGTTTGCTTCTTGAAGACATACTATGCTGATCTTTCGTTGAAATAATTTATAATTACTTATTTATTTACATCTAGAAAACCGTCATAAAGTACATAAACCTAACTAAATTACTGTTTTTAAAATATAAAACATCTTTGTATACGCCTCTGAAGATAGTATCTTATTGTCGAAAGTTAGTTTTTCCCCTGTATAAAATTTTTACCGATTTTATTTTTAGATATACTTTTTTTCAAAGTATTACAACTTTTTACATGGAAATCTTGTTTTATGCTAATACATTTATAACAATACCTTTTCATAGCCGAATTCGACTAAAATTTACAGTGGAAATAGTTTAAAACATCCCATTAAAGATGGTTTTGACAAAAAATAAAAAATAATCGAGATATTTTGAATATTAAAATTCTTATTTTCACACTCAGAGTTCTTTAAAATGATGTATACCAAGAACGGTAAATTGCCTTAAAAACAAGAGGGTCATGATGACCCTGGATCACACACCTGAGTAATATGAGCTACATGTTTCAAATGTCAAACTGATGCTAAAATATTAAGAAAGTAGGTCAGTAGGTCACATTTATGGTCACTGAAAGTCAGTTTTAAGATCGGTATGCAAAACCTTACATGTCATCCAAATTTCAAGATTGCATCTTAAAAAACAAGAAAGTAGATCAGTAGGTCAAATTCAATGTCCCTGAAATTCAATGCTTAGATCAGTCTGCAAAACTGTACATGTCATCCAAACTTCAAGATTGCATCTTAAAAAACAAGAAAGTACATCAGTAGGTCAAATTCAAGGTCCCTGAAATTCAATTCTAAGATCAGTCTGCAAAACTGTACATGTCATCCAAATTTCAAGGTTGTATCTTAAAAATCAAGAAAGTAGACCATTCGGTCACATCCTTGGTCACTGATAATCAGTTTTAAGATTAGTGTGCAAAACTGTACATGTCGTCCAAATTTCGAGACTTTATCTTAAAAACAAGAAAGAAGGTCAGTAGGTCACATTCCACATGACTCAGATTCAAACTTGACCTAAAGATCAAGTTTCATTAAAATAAGATCATAAATGTGGCCTAAAGAGTGTTAACTAGCTTTTCCTTTGATTTGACTCAGTGACCTAATTTTTGACTCCTCATGACCCAGATTTAAACTTGCCCTAAAAATTATCAAGAACAATATTCTGACCAAGTTTCATAGAGATATTGACATAAATGTGGCCTCAAGAGTGTTAACAAGTTTTTCCTTTGATTTCACCTGGTGGCCTAGCTTTTGACTCCAGATAACCAAATATCAAACTCGTCCAAGATTTTATTGAGGGTAACATTCTGACCAAGTTTCATAAAGATTGGGCCGAAATTGTGACCTCTAAAGTGTTACCAGTCAAATTGTTGACGACGGACGGACACGGGGCGATCACAAAATTCACCTTGAGCACTTCGTGCTCAGGTGAGCTAAAAATTAAAGAAAACCTTGCTACAGAAAAGGTAGATCAAACAGTTGTTAGAGCTGCATTGACAATTAAATGGTATTAAGTAAATGTTACCTAATAACAGCTGTTTGTATGTAAAAACTTCCAGTTTTTCAGTGCCATTATACATTCATACTGTGTTATCTTGCCCATGTGTATTATCTTAAACTTAACTCATAGTACTGTTTATACAATATAAACACCAACATGTTCATTTATGTCTACATGGTGCTATTTAGTAATTGTTCATAATTATTTTCACGTATGTAATTGGGCATATCATATCTTTAAGAACAAGTTTCTGAGAAGAACATTTTTGTACAGTGGCACAAAAATTTTAAAACCAAAAAAGCCAACCTTTCAACCATTGAGCAGTTCAATGCTGCTGTTTGAAACATTAAACATAACATCACCATAACTCCGCTCTTTATCCCTGTTTTTATATTTTAGATCACTAACAAACTTTCCATTCCCTTTAATTTGGCCCGATTATCTTTTATTCTCTACTCCTAATCTTTGTGGCTTGACGCGCATGAAATGTCTACGTCCCTGTAATTGAGCAGACAGTAACGGAAGATAGGTATATAGATAAATCTTCGCAATCCAAATTCAACTAAAATCTTTGAACACAAGTATGTTAAAATGTATCAAGTGTCTGCACTTACCCTTTGGGCTTTCGATACATCATCTAATGGGGACACAGGGTTCCTTAACTGTAAATTTACTCCGCCAGACCGAAAGGAACTTCTAGGGGATACTGCAGCAGCGTCTGTACTTATAGGAGCATTTTCACCGCAGCTATTTGATAATGACTCGTTCTCGACCATTTCATTAGCAGGTACTACTTTTCTTTCTACTGGTGTTTCAAGGTCAGTTTGCATGGTGGTTGCGTCGCCTAATGGTGAGCTTTGGCGTCTAGTACCTTCTGACTCCCATTTTTTGTCATGGGGCACTGTTAAGTCTTCGTTTTCGTCCTCAAACTGTATTTTGCTACGTGGGTCCTCTTGCTGCTGACTTTCTGTTCCGCTTACTTTAACAGTACTATCTTCTTGTAATTCGCTTACTTTACAGTCCGGGATCGGATTTTTGTCCTTTGGACCAGGTATATTGATCTTGGTACACTTTTCTATTGTTTGCTTGGGGTAAACATATTCATTTTTCGGTTCATTTTGGTCGACTTCGCTGCTGGCAAGTCTATCGGGATTCGTGTCGTTTTCATTACGTGGCTGCGAATCTTCGTGGCTGCGGCTTCCTTGTGAATTGAGGAAACTATTTGTTGATTCATTTTCATAATTATTTTCATTTTTATTCTTTTGAGATATACTGTTGTTGAACAGACTTCTGTCTTTAGGAGTTTCAACGGCACCATTTAGGTTACCAGGTGTGTCATTATAACCACTTCCATGACCACGCTCTTCACTACTATGTGATAAATCCACCTTGAAAGGGTCAGAATTTTTTTTCCGTTTCCGCCTTATATAGAAATACACATTAAATTATTTTAGGAAAAATGGTATAGATCTAAAACCAAACATGCAAATTTAGTGAATTTATATTCCCCGCGGTATAATTTGTTTTGTGAATGAGGGGAGTATATTTTGAAAGATATTCTAACACGAACCGATTCAGTTTCCTATTAAACAAAGAAGGCTAAAAATTGTCAGTTTTTTACAATCCATTTTTCTGACGTTACAATTATTACGTCATTGTGTCAAACGGCATAGCGGCGCGTTGGAAAATAAACCAAAACAGACGAATATTTGATAAAAGGCATAAATAATGCACTTAAAAATCCTTATCAAAATAATATATCTTACTTAGTGGTTTGCTCTTGAATAAAATCATTGCTTGTCGTTCAGATGCGTATTATTATATCACGAGGGCTCGTGATTTAATTCCTTTGCATCTAAAACTATAATGATTTTATTAAACGTCAAATCAGAAAATGAGATATATTATTCCTTCATTTTATTTACAGATACAAAGGTTATATACAATAGGACCGTGCAACGGTTTGTTTGTTCCTTTTTTAAACTACAATGACACATTCACCACTGCCCTATAGTAATATGTAGTTGTATTTAATTTCGTTAATTACTTCGTTATGTGGGAATTTATGCATTGTAAAATAATTAAAGGGCAATAACTCTGGTTAATAAAGATATCCAGACGAAATTGCATGTGCAACTATGCCCTATAGTAATCTAAATTTGTGCAAACCTTCATGAAGATCCATCAATAGGTTACTTAGTCGATAATTCCTATTTTTTTACCAAATTTCAAAAGGAAAAACTATGCGTGAGCAAAGGTCATGTGCTAATTAATAATTATGTGAGGTTTAGTGATTCTAATTCTAGCATAACACTGCTACTCTTGTCACTTTTCGTTTGAATAACAGGAGAGAAAACGTGTAAACAGAGAGGTTCTCGCGTTTACGTGCTGGTAAAACACTGATTAATAATTATGTGAGGTTTGGTGATTCTAGCTTTAGTACATTTTGAACCATAAGCACGGACGGACGGACAAACGCGCGCTTGTTTGGACGGACGAACATCTGGCCGGACAACGCCAAAACAATCTCCCTCTACATTTTGCGGGGATAACAAAAATTGAATAAAGATACATAGCAAAGATATGACAGTTATTTTAAGCTTTGAATCCAAAAATTAGAAAATTAAATTGTAAACGAGATTTCTAGCGGTTCTTGGCGGAAAAAGGGCTTAAAGAGCCTATGAAGTATGAAAGTTACATAAAACACACCTTCGGCAATTGATCAATGTAACTTTTATTGTCAGATGGCTATTTTTTTCATCAACTGCTCGTTAATATTTTATGAAGCTGACGGACAATGTTTGTAATAATGAGAAAAATATATTAGAACTGTTGAATCATTATTTACTCTAAATGCAAGACTTAGCATGTCAAATATTTAACTGTCTGGGTCGCCAGAAATGTTGTTGAGTGTATAAATGATTACCTGCAGAAGAGAAGTGTTAACACCACCACAGCTACTAAAACAGCGGCTACAGAAATAACTATCGCCGAGATAATACCAGCATCTAAAGATAAACATGCATGGAAAATATAATGGCATATATATATATATATAACTATAATATATATATATATATATATATATATATATATATATATATATATATATATATATATATATATATATATATATATATATAAAACAGTAACCGCAAGAAAGCAAAAGATGCATATAAAAGCTGAAATAAGTTAACTAAGCTTTGTTACTACGTTTACGACATAGATATAAATAACACAATTACACTCTAAAAAGTTATATTTACCTCTTTGAAATACCAGAAAACGTTGAAATGAATGTTAGATATTAATATATACTAATCATATATATTTGTCCCTCTTATAGTTAGGGAAAAAACACGTAAAATACGATACACACAGATAATAAATTGCGTTATCAATGACAAATCAGGAAGGTCTAATACGTATCAGTTGTTCCAGGACAAATGTAAATGACTACGGTTAATAATCAAAGCGCTCAAAGCGCTGATGGTGGCTGCTAATCAATGTGTAAAATATTACAAAGAAAGTGACATTTGAGGAATTCTTAATATAAACCTGAGAAGAACTTTTGTGGGGGTGTAGGGGGCAAAATATTCAGCTTTGGTTTCAAAATTAATCCTTTTTTCATTGCCAGTCATGAAGCTTTTTCTACAAACCATTCAGCTTTTAAGATTTCTTTCTAAAGCTTTTGGACAGTGCCTATCATTAATTATATACACACTGATTTAGTCCTTATCGGATAACTTTGGTTTTCACGAGATTTTTGTGGAAGAAAACAGCATAAAACATGCACCACAAATGCACCTCAGAATTTCAGTTCTGCAGCCAGTGTATTTAAGAGGCGCATTAATTATCACTCCATCTGTTATACTCAAAAGTCCGCTAGACATAGCAGCAGGCTTCGCAAAAATGTTGGACATTTAAGTCAGACAAACTTACAACTTCAGTCAGACCGAGAAAAAAAGTCGAAAATTAAATTATGTAACTGGCGAAACGAAACCGTTTTAATTTTTATACATATTTGTATCAATCCAGACATTTTGAGCCGCACCATGAGAAATCCAACATAGTGCGTTTGCGACCAGCATGGGTCCAGACCAGCCTGTGCATCCGTGCAGTCTGGTCACGATCCATGCTGTTCGCTTTCAAAGCCTATTGCAACTAGAGATACCGTTAGTGAACAGCATGGATCCTGACTAGACTGTGCGAATCCGCAGGTCCATGCTGGTCACAAATGCACTATGTTGGTTTACTCTTGGTGCGACTGAAGTGAGCAGAATCTGTCTTAAAACAATTCAATTTTTAAGTTGGTCAAATCTGTTATCCGATGGCTTGCTTACAGTCTGACATATTGTCGTTTCAAAAAGGCGAGTATTAATATCATCGGTGCGCACGTTGATAATTCGTGTTTTGTTAGACGAAATTGTACCGAATACATGTGTATCTATGCATTAATATAGTATCTTACGTTGTACATTTGCTGAAGGAAGATTATCCGTGTAGGGAATATTATTTAGAAAACATACATGTCTTTGATTCTCATGGCAGGTCACATTGCAAACAATATTGAATGAATGTTAACTGAATATTCTTTTGTTTTGTTCACTCTCGTATTGCAAAGCATGATTAATTATATTTTGTTCTTAATATAACGATGAACTGTACATGTTCAAGTTATATCAATAAATTACTGTCCTGTTCTGTACTGTTCATAAATCATCTTACTAAATTAGTGCGCTAATTAGTGTTAATTGGCAGTAGCAACGCCTGAGGAAACCCGTATCACTGCTGATTATCGATTTCCTATAAATAGCCTAATTAATATGTGGTCATATTTTCGAGTGTTTGAAACAACAACGAGACAATACTGTCTAAAATTCGGTAACATTCTTAGATCACTAGGGTTGCATTAATATAATATCTTATAATTTGATAGCTATGACTGACGAACATTTAAGTTTATTCTGACAACTTGCTGGAAAAGCTATGGTAGGTACAAACTGGTATTGTATATGGACCGGAAATGTTCGGAAATTTTTCCGTTGAAATTCCGTTTCTATTTTTAGCCATGGATTATCTGTAGATGTATATAATCTGTAGATTATTGCTATTAGAAGCCATCGTTCTTTATCAAATACAGTCTTATATTCCGGGAGTTATACATGTCACAATGCGGTTAGGAAACATGTTTGAATTGTCAGTCTGGATTCCCGGCTAGGTTTCTACCTTTTCTACGTTATAAGCTACGTGACCTCTAGGGCAGTACTATGCAATAGCTAATCAATATCATCGCTCAGTTCAGGTGTCATGAGGTCAACGTTTATTCACGTGATCATAAATTTGCATATTTGTATTCATACACGTGGTTGTTTTAATTAAAACGTTGACTTCAGTTTGTATTGATTTTAGTTGCGGAATTTACATTAAAAATGGTATTAAGGCATATATTGTAGCATTGCATATTCTGCACGTTGTGTAGATAATCATTTCCCTGGAAAGCCTGGACCTATTTTTGGTTGTGTTGTTAGGATGGTCTTAAGAACTGACAAGAATTCTCAAACAGAGTATTCTTTTTAACACTGGTGGCAGCAGCCACCAAAAACTATTGGATAATCATAAAACTGAAATATTTTTATAAAATGTTTCGAATATAAAAGCATGTAATTCATATTTACAATGTTAAGGTCAGTAAATAACTTTTTGTTACATTTTTAAAAGCGTCACGGATGCTATATAAAGTGTTTCGCCTGAACAATACGCCACATTTACTTCTAGGACATAACTATCGAAGCACTGTAGTAAACCTATTTTTATTCATAGTTGTTCTCTTAACGAGAAAAGTGAATCATTTATATTTTCTGTAAATGTACGCAAAAATTAGATAAAAGTAAGTTGTTACTCTCTCGCCTGATATGGATTTCCTCGACAGCGTATATCCCGTATCCTGTCACCAACAAGCAGTGTAACAAATATGAGCCGCGCCATGAGAAAGCCAACATAGTGCATACATTCGCGCAGTCTGGTCGGGATCCATGCTGTTCGCTAACGGTTTCTCTAATTCCAATAGACTTTGAAAGCGAACATCATGGATCCTGACCAGACTGCGCGGGTGCGCACTGGGCTGGTTTTGATCCATGCTGGTCGCAAATGCACTACATTGTATGTTGGTTTTCTCTTGGTGCGGCTCAATTATGTCATGATTTCCATTTCATTATCTCTTTTTAAATATATAGAGGATACTTGATTGTTTTGAGTGAATATTATTATGGAATAACGTTATATCTCACTGAGAAGTGAGAAAATTTCAAATATTTTCACGAGCACGTAGCGCGAGTGAAAATGTGAACACTTTCTCACTTCGAGGTGAGATATATTCAATATTCAATATTCACGAAAAACAAATTTTCGTTTTATTTTATGCTCAATTACGTTGAGATGTGCATTTTGCAACAATTCTTAATCTCAGCGCGGGAAACAGACGCGCGTAAACGGACATGACGTCAAACGTGTTGTGACGTTAGAAAGACGCACACAACATAAAGTTCCATTTTATTTTAACGTTATACGCATAACGTTATTTAATTAAATTTCACTCGTGAACACCATAATTTCGTTTTTTCACTTAGGGGTCCTCTATTTCGTTAAGGTGGAGTAGCACTTTGTAATTTTTCTACAACCCGCATATGATTTTGATATCATAATAAAGCAGAAGTTACCCCCGGCATAAATGTGTAACATAAAGTTCCATTTTATTTTATTTTTATTGCTGTATAACGTTATGAAATTCTCATTAAGTAAAATAATTTGAACTGTGAAATATACTATAAAGAACAATGTGCCACTACAATTTTCATCCTGTATAAGCAAATAATTTAAAATTCAGGCACAATGTATGAGGGGGGCGGAGCTATATCTCTCACAGTGTGAACATACAATACAGTATTTTATTAGTTAGCATAAAATAAGATAAAGTTACGCACTGAACACCCCTTGTTTAAATGTAATATTTAAGTTTCACAAAACCAAAATAAATAAACATCAAATATATAGTATACTAAATTGTTAGTTAGGCTATATACTAGCTTGAAATACTTTACAAGTAAGCTATCACTTTGAAATATATTTACCATAACCTCAAGAAAACTGCTACAATTTTTAACTTAACAATTTTGGAAAATTTTCTAAAAATCTCATTTCGAAATATTCTGCATTTTAATCTTATCTTTTTTTCTTTTCTTTTCTATTTTTTTTTTTTTTGGCTTCTACACATATAACATTATGAATTCTAACAATGCGACCGGTGAAACCGATAGGTGCATTGATAAATGTATTTTTAACGCCACATAAAACAGTTCGAGCAGTTGCTTGGCCTTTCCAAAAATATGTTCACTGAGAGAAACAAAAAGTAAAAGGCAGACATTTCTATCTTCTAAATCATGTACCACTCTTTCCCTACCGTAAATTTCCGTATAGGTTATGGATGTTTTTTTACGCCAATTTCGATATCGAAAACAAAATATTACACTTGAAGAATGTCCTTTGCTACGCATAAACCCGAATTTGCAATGGAATGTTAACTGAATAAAAAATTTACAATCGTAAATGATAATTTCATGTATCCTCTTAAACCTTAATTATGCGTCGCAATAAAAAACTTTTAACCAAATTTTCTTCAATAAGATAAGAGATTGATTGATGAGTTCTGCGCGCAAGTGTGTGTGCAAGTTTGTTTTTAGATAACATCAGTCATCCATATTGGCGACTCTATCTAGAATCTAATAGTATTTTTTACTGGATGGAGAGGGTGCGTCGAATTCACGGCCACTAGTTTTGTGCTCGCACAAATAGAATCAAATATTCTTGACGTCCGTGAATGGTTACAGTCGTAGATTATACAAGTGACCATACAGTGGCAATACAGAAGTCCTCTACCACTGGAGAACTTTGTAAGTTTATTAGTGTTCGTTCCTTGTGGTTCTTGGCAGCAGTGTTAGGAATTATAAAGGTTCAAGACATTTAGAAGCTATTTCTACTTAAGTTTCATTAGTGACCTGACCTACAAGCATAGATCATTTATCTTAGTTATGGAGCGGAAACAATTTTATTTGACCTTCAATAGTGACATTGACCTTTGACCACCAACCATAGATCATGTGCACAACACACAGTCTAACCATGGGGAACATTTCTGTGTAGAAATAAAAAAATCCTTCAATATAAATCATATATAAAGTTAAGGAGCAGACACAAATTTTCACTTGACTTTAAACAGTGACCTTGAACTTTAACCGACAAGCATAGTCATCATTGGGAACGTTTATGTGTATTACTAAGATAATCCATCAATGCATATAAATGTTATGGAGTGGAAACAGTTTTTACTTGACCTTCAATAGTGACCTTGACCTTTGACCTACAAGCACGTGCATAATTCACATATTGCTCTCTATTCACATACCAAGTTTTATGAACATAGCTCGAATACCTCTTGAGTAATTGCAGGATCCAGATTTGCGGACGGACGGACGAAGGGCATTCCTATAGTCCCCTCCGGTTTTCCGGTAGGGGACTTATTACACTTATGACGATTAGAAGCGTTACCTTTCACAAACCAGGAAAATAACGTAGGTGTAGTATAAAAAGTCCGTTATCTGCATAAAACCAACAAATACGAAATATGCAAATTAACATACTCATGCATACTTAGGTCATGCGAAATTGATTATTAGTTCGTCAAACCGACTGTATTAAAATTTCACTCGCTTGCATGTCGGAAAAAAAGTCTTCGAACATTTGTTTTGATTGGACGACCAATTAATAACAGTAAAATGTTGAGCAAACTGGGTTTAACGCTACTTTTATTTATAAACTAACCCTGAGCTCTTAAAATATGAACCCCTTTTGTGGTCAGGTCTATTTCTAGACAGAATATTAGATTTCAAAGCAATTCACTTATATACGTGGAAATCAAACCGCCCTAATTTAAACTTCTTTTCTATGTTAGATGTTATCAATGTGTTTATTGGTCAGCTTGTCATGTAAAGGGTATAAAACGGATGCAATCTTGACAAATGACTACCCGGGACAATGTCGAGACTTTTAATAGCCGAGTGAAAAATATCTGTTTAAATGTCACTTGCATTCATCCTAAAAAGTAAAAACAAGACAAGAAGTGCCCTGAGATTCCTTCTGCAAGAGCAAAGTTACAGGCAATGACTTTGTTAAAATGCCCTGTTGGAACTCTTTATGTTGTAGTTTAATTTTTTTATCGAAGTTTACATGATTACAGATGTGCACCAAATCATTGCTCATACATTTGACATAAAATGTCATTTTTATTTACAATATACTTGTTGTAAAACAGATTAGTTACCATATTTCAATAATAACCAAGACTGCCCATATGTTGAAACTGCTTGGAGTTTTTTCTTCAAGATTCCCTACATTAAACAGTTGAAAAGATATTATCTTTGTCATGCACATTGGTATTATTTTGAAACATGTCGGTCGTTTTATAAGCTGAAATTAGTCTACATAAAAGAATTATCCAGCTCATTTCATCAAAAATGCACCCGCAAGGAAAACAAAAAATTGCGCGCTCTCGCTCCATAATTTTTCGAAAAAAAAAAAAATCCGACAAGCTAGTAATCAATTTGGCATGACCTTAGAACTATCAGAGTAGGAAACATTCCATGCTTATAAAAAATAATACCTGGACCCGTTGACAAGTTCTTTGTTGTTAAGGGCCGCTGAGGAAACTGTTCGCCGCAAACCGCGTCATGCGTAGCTGTACAACTGGCGATTACTGTTGTGTTGCATATAGAACATGGTTTACAGTTGCCGAAGGAAGAATTGTCCGAATAGGAAAATCCTTCCCTACATGGTTTACACTTAGTATCTTCATATGCTGTTCCTTGACAGAAAAAAACAACAACAAGTGAATGAAGTATTACCATGCAATACGAAGTCCCCTACTGGAAGACACCTATTTTTCTCTATTGTTATTTATAGTAACAACAAAGGGAAGTTAACCCTAAAAGAAAAACTGTATAATGTAAGTCCACAAATAACTCTTTACCAGATAGAGATAAGTCAAAACACACCTAAAATTGGATACAACATGCATGTTATACTAAGAAAAGTAGTCTCGATTTTTCTCTACAGCCAGTAATAAAACAAGTTACAATATCAGTTATTTTTTATGCACGAAGAAGAAATGCTCCGGACAAAGTCATTCTTGAATTTGACATTTGACCTCTAAGTGTGACCTTGACCTTAGACCTGTGGACCTAGTTCTTGTGCAAGACAATCCCACTCATGGTGGTGAACATTTGTGTCAAGTTACATCATAATCCCTCCACGCATAAAGAAGAAATGCCCGGCCAAAGTCGTTCTTGCACCTGACCTTGTGACCTTGACCTTAGACCTAAGGACTTGGTTCTTGCGCATGACACTCCATCTCATAGTGGTGAACATTTATGCCAAGTAATATTAAATCTCTTTAAGGGTTGTTGAGTTACAGACTGGACAGGAAAAATGCCTTTTTGGCCTTTGACTTCAAAGTGTGCAGTTGACCTTTCAGCTTTTGTCCCGGGTTTTCCGCAAGACACGTTGCCTCATCCAGGGGAATATTTGTGTCAAATGATATTTAAATCCTGTTTTACATGACAAAGTTATAGATGAGCATGTGTATGAGTATATATATCATGAGGAACATTTGTACCAAGTAAAATTAAAATCCATTCATGGATGGCATAGTTATGGACCAGACATGAAATTGCGGACAGACGAAAAGACGGACGGAATGACGGGCGGAGAAGTGTATAGTCCCCGAAACTGGTTTCAATCAGTTGGGGACTAATAAATGAAAGTTAAACCTAATAGCATATAACTTGATTACAACGATTGACGTTGTAGAATAAAACACAATACTTTTTGGCATTTAGTCAAATATTATTGAATATTTGAAGGTATACCTTGATAAACCTGTTGTGTCATGATGATTAACTGTCCGTTTAAGTTCAGAAAAGAGGTATTAACACAAACTTTTAGCTTACTCCTCAATCCTATCACATTAATATAATTATGTTTGTATGAAATGCATATTTGGAAATAAATATTGTTTGAAAGCTTTCTGTTGAAACATATTACATATTAAAAATACTTGTTTAAGTTATTCTACCCAGTTTAAATGGAAAACTTAAATCAAACGAAATTTCAACAAATTTTATTATAGGTAATTCATCTTTAGGATATATTATATATAAGAAGATAAATAATGTAGTTACGCAAATCTATATATGACTGTGTACACATAAATGCTATTTCTAACCGTCTTCTTAGAAATCTGATTTTTTTAAAATTATTTATTTAATATCATTTATTTAGTATCTTAACATACCTGTTTCAAACATTCCCTCTCCTGGTCTACACTTACTGTGTGGCTTGCAATGTCCTTCATCAGGATTCACTGCACCAGGCTTCGTTTCATCAGGCTTCGGTGCATCATGTTTCCAGAAGGAGCCAGCTTCACACTGGCATTCTTTATTACTGGTTGCATTACAGTGTTTAACTATGACTTGTCCAGGCGGACAGAAAGGTCTACAGCTAGCACATTTTTTAGAGTTATCACAATAAGGCTGGTATTTTCCATTTCCACAACGCATGCACCTTGCTTGTTCATAGTTCACAACGCAGTCTGAAACTTTAAAATATCCCGGACTGCACGGATAACACAGATGACCATTTCTGGCTTCGTAGGTTTGATCACAAGTAAGTCTTATACAAAATAAACAGTTAAAACATACTACGCATGTCACCAATATCAAAAGCCATCTTTTTAACATTTCCAGGAGCGGGGTACAAGTTTTATGGTTGAAGAGGGTCAGGTTCATGAAGACGCCCGAGGTATAATTCCCGGAGTACTTCAAATCAGATAAATATTAAGTTTTCAAACCTGACACGAATGTTTGACCACTAATTTGTCATATTGTCGACCTTATTTTTGTAAATTATGATTACACCTAACTAGTAACGTCTTCCAAATTTCAACTCAAATATCATATTATTGGCACATGTTTAATACAGATTCCGTGCAAACAATTCTCTCGAACCGCCTATGATTTCACAGGAAAAAGACGTTTAAAGTTCTTTTTAGCAATTCTGTTGATGTAGAAACGTTTCATTGTTATTCTTGTATTGTTTATTCAGTTGTGGAAACATACTCTGAAAGTACAGAAAATAAATGACATATTATGATAGAAATAAAAATATACAATGTAAAAAATACGTTTTTGAAAGTTTTACGGTCTAATACTTCTTTTATTTCCTTGCGTATATATTCATTATTCCTTCTCTTGAATAAGTCACACTTGACTGAGCTACTGATACCGAAAGCTGTTGTCATTACATGCTGGCCAATAAAACTCCGTGACCTTAGTAATAACCTCTGACGTTAGACTATTCTTTCCTAATTGAGGCGACTCTCAGACTGAACGCGTTCCGTGGATTACATATTACTAAACCCGAGGATGTTATTTCCTCCATTACTGAGGAACATAACATACATTCAGTCGACCAGATAGACATATATCATCAAATTTAAATGTTAACAACTAAATATTATCGTTACCTTGAAATGCATAGTTAATATATGAAAACAAACCTCATTGCGACCCTCTAATTACGCGCAACAAATTCACGCATCGAATCGTAATTGATTAACCGGGTTAATGTCTTATTGCCGTATTTACTCTACTGAAAGTGGTAACAGATTTAATTTGTTGTTGGATTTAACAATTTATGTTAAATTACTAGCGTAAATACTTGAATTTTTTTGGTTTAAACATATTTTATTCGTCTATATACTGCTACATGAAAACATATTGAACACAACAGAAATGACAAGGATTAAGCTGAAAGCAAATTAATGCTTATTGAAGCTTTTTCCAAAAATTTTTTTTTGGCAGTATAAAACAGACATTGCAACCAAAGTTTTACAAGATGATCATTTTATATTTATATAGATATGCCCTAGAAGGAACTTATGCTGTGCTTTAACTTGTAAAACATTTTTTTTCCATTGAAATTTTCTACTCTCTCTGGCTTTGAACTAAATAAGTTATTATCGCGGGACGCGTGACTGGAGGTCAAAGGCTAGATTATTTTTAGATATTACATGATAAGGTCTTTTTTCAAATTTTTGGTTTCCCAACGAAAAGGTATAAAAGTTCTTATCAGTGCTTACCTATCCTATATCACGTCAACTGTATTTAAAATATTCAATCAGTTCGATACTTATGGCTATTTTAAGGTAGTTTTGAGCGGTCGGATATTTTTTTCTACAATGTAGAAGGTGCTTAGAAAATTCGGCAAATCAAAAGATAGGGTCGTGTGCTTGATTCCTTTCTAAACTGGTTAAAAAATGGACCTCACACAATAATGGGAGTCAATGGGAAAATCAGTATTTTGAACAGAAATTTTCCTACAATGTAGATTCTACTGACACTTCACACAGCGATAAATAAACGTTTGGTCAGTAATATATGGTGAAATAAAAATCTTAGCTCTGAAATATCTGGCCACGATTAAAGAGATCCATACGTTTTAAGACATTTAACGTGTCGAACTGTTTAATATCATTTTTTCAGTAAAATAGAAACGTTATCGTATTAATAAATCTACTCACGTAATGTCATGAATTCGTAAAATGATGTTTCATTTCCACAACCGGGTAAATGACGATACGCCATTAAACGTTTAACACTACCTTAATTAGGTTTAACGTAAACAATTAAGACCCATGCTGTCCGCACCGTTTAGCAAATATGTGTTGATAACAAGTCACAAGATGGCATAATGAAATTACGCAGATATAAGTATCTGAATATTTCTTTTTCAATCTGATTACACACGGGTTCGTTTTTGTAAACTACCAGATACTATAAATAAATACAGCACACCCGATATTCGTGCGGTCTCTAAGTTGTTGATACAACGAAAAAAATAACTCATCTATTGACTCGAAGAGTTACTACTCACTTAAAATGACACATACTTCAAAAATAAAATGTAAAGTGTTACATGTATAACCATTATGATCTTTGGATTATCCTTTCAATAAAATGTAAAATGCCTTGAAAATTAATACAGTTAGATAATATGAAAATTGAAATCTTAAAATATCCATGTAGGATATCTATTACAACCGGTTTGCTTTAAATTTATTCAGTATGTTTGAAGTGTATAGATAGTATTATGACGTAACAGATATTTATTGAATTGTGTATAACACCGATCTTAATAATAAGAAAGATTACGCTATGACTAAATTTGTTCTGAATCAGTCGAAAAATACTCCAAACGCACAAAATTTATTTAATAGTTGTTTAATTTAAAAAAAATTCAGGTTATGATTTTACTGAATAAATAAGCTACCCAAGGTGACGTCTACGCCTGAGTCTGAGTCCTGTAATGTTGCCGCAGTACAACCTCACAAACCCGCTTTCTGTCATATACACTCAGTTCCAAAAGAAAGTGTGCACTTAGTTTTCTGTTATTTTTTCTCGGTTATTTTCATGAAAACTTATAATGTTTGGTACCAAAATTTAAATCAGTTCGTAAACAAATTGGTGTGCATTTTAGATTTTGAGTTATACCTGAGAGTTAGTGTATGAAAAAAATGAAACAAAAACGTCGGGGAATTTTTTAAAATATTTAAACTTAAAAAGTGCACACTTTCTTTTGGAACTGAGTATATACCACTTCACATTATCTTCATGATCAATGGGTGGAAGAATGGGGACATTTTGCTTCCCAGCGTCGATCTCAAGTGCACCTGATCAAAGTTCAGTCTTTTGAAATTGTTGAAGAAATGTTTGTTTGTTTGTTTTGGGTTAAGTTAACGCCGTTTTTCAACAGTATTTTAGTTATGTAACAGCGGGTATGGCGAGCAGTTAACCTAGCCAGTGTTCCTGGATTCTGTACCAGTACAAACCTGCCTTCCGCAAGTAACTGCCAACTTCTCCACATGAATCAGAGGTGGATGGTAAATGATTTCAGATACAACATCTTTTTTCAGATTGTCACAGACTAAGAGAACACACGACCCCCAACCGATGATCGAACTTACGAAATCGCGCTCCGTATAATTGTGCTCTCCCTTTTGAGCTAAGCGGGTGGGTTTTGAAGAAATGTAGCTTATTTAGAAAGAAAAACAACAGGACCAAGATGGCCCTAGGTCGCTCACCTGAGTAACATACCATAACAGTGTAAACATGTTTGACCTAGTGATCCAGTTTTTGACACCATATGACCAAGTTTCAAACTCGTCCGAGTTTTCAAGGATATAAATATTCTGGCCAAGTTTCATGAAGATTGGAGCAAACATATGGCCTCTAGAGTGACTAGTTTTTTCTTCGATTTGGCCTAGTGACCTAGTTTTTTGCCCCAACCTTACCCAATTTTTGTCTCGTCTAAGATTTCATGGAGACGATTATTCTGCCAAATTTTCATTCAGATTGGGCTAACAATGTGGCCTGTTGAGTGTAAACAAGCATTTTCTTCGATTTGACATACTGACCTTGTTTTTTACTACACATGACCCAGATTAAAAGTCGCCCAAGATTATATGGAGACAAACATTCTGACAAAGTTCCGCGAGGATTGAAGCAAAGTAGCTTCTTGAGTGTAAACACAATTTTCCTTTAATTTGACCTAGTGACCTAGGTTTTGACCCTACGTGACCAAGATTCGAAATCATCAAAGACTTCGTGACAACAAACATTCTGACCAAATTTTATGAAGATTGAATAAAACGTAGTTTTTGACCCCACGTGACCATGTGGCCCCTAGATTGTTAACAGGCTTTTTCCTTAATTTGACCTAGTGACCTAGCTTTTGATCCCACGTGACCCAGATAAGAACTCATCCAAACAAGTTTCATGCACACCAGATGAAAAATTCTGCCACTATTGCACACACGAAGTTTTTCTTTCATTTGACAGTGACCTAGTTTTTGACCCCAAATGACCTATATTCAAACGTGGTTTTTGATCCTACGCATCCCAGATAAGAGCTCATGCAACCAAGTTTCAACCACATCAGATGAAAAATGCAGCCTCTATTGCACACACCAATATTTTCTATGATTTTAAAGAGCGACCTAATTTTTGACCCCAGATGACCTATATTCAAACTTGATCTAGATTTTATCAAGACAAAGAATCTGAATTCCAGGAATATCCAGTGAAAAATGCAGCCCCTATTGCATACACAAGGATTTTCTTTGATTTCACCAGATGGCCTAATTGTTTGACCACAGATGACCCATATTCGAACTTGACCTGGTCTACATAAAGTCAAACATTTTGATCAAATTCCACGAATATTCAGTGAAAAATGCAGCTCCTGTTACATACACAAGTTTTTTCTTTGATTCGACCAGGTGACCTAGTTTTTGATCCCAGATAGACCATATTCGAACATGACCTAGATTTCATCAAGACAAACATTCTGATAAAATTTCACGAAGATCCACTGTAAAATGCAGCCCCTATGAGGGACATTAGCTTGTTACTTCCCTTGAAAAGTTGTATGATAAAGCGCAAGGATAACCAAATATTACATTGGTCCCTGTCAGTTGGATTCCTCTGACTTTTTCGTTATAATCTTTATCCAAGATGTTGCGGTTGGTCAAAATAAATATGCTTTTTATGTGTAGGTTTCTAAATAAAAATGATTAAACAAACATAAATTTAGCAGAGTGCCACTAAAAGGAACCTGTCCTTGAACATTTTCCAGTCCAATGAAATTTAGTATAGATATTGCTTTTGAAAATTACAAAGAAGTCAACGATAAAAACAGAGGAAGGACCAATCTACTTCTTAGACAAAATCAGAGGAAGTAACTGACTGATGTTCCCCATTGCATACACAATATTTTTCTTTGATTTTTGATCAGGTGGCCTAGTTTTTAACACCACCTGACCCAGATTTGACCTAGTAAGGTCATCGAGACAAACATTCTGACCAATTCTCTTGAGTATCAAGCTGTGGACTCCAGAGTGTTAACAAGATTTCCCTTTGATCTAGCCTACTTACCCAGTTTTTGACCCCACATGACTTTCGAATTTGGCCTAAAGATCATCAAGATAAATTCATGAAGATAGGGTTATAAATGTGGCCTCTAGAGTGTTAACGAGTTTTTCTTTTGATTCGACTGGGTGACTCAGTTTTGACCCCACATGACCCAGATTCGAACTTGACCTAGAACGCATCATAACAAACATTCTGACCAGTTCTAATGAGTTTCAAACTTAAACTGTGGACTGCAGAGTGTTTTCAAAATTTTCCTTTGATCTGGCCTACTGACCTAGTTTTTGACCCCATATGACCCAGTTTCGAATTTGACCTAGAGATCAACAAGACAAACATTCTGACTAAGTTTCATTAAGATCTGGTCAAAACTGTGGCCTCTAGTGTGTTAACAAGGCAAATGTTGATGCATGATGGACGCCGCCGGACAATGACCGGTCACAATAGCTCACCTTGAGCATTTCGTGCTCAGGTGAGCTAATAAGAACAAAAGTAAAACATGACCAGCAAAGTTCAAAGAATGCAGCCACCCTTACAGAACTGCCCATGGAAACAGGTTAATGCACACATTAGCAAATCGACTGAGCGTACGCATATATGAATACGAATGAATGCAATAATAACAAGAGGGCCAAGATGGCCCTAGGTCGCTCACCGGAGTAACACACCATAACAGTGTAAACATGTTTTACCTAGTGATTTCATGGAGACATATATTCTGACCAATTTTCATTAAGATTGAACCAAAAAACGTGGCCTCTTGAGCGTAAACAAGCATTTTCTTTGATTTGACCTAGTGACCTAGTCTTTCTACCCCACAAGACCCACATTCAAACTTGTCCAGAATTTCATGGCAAAGTTCGGGAAAATTGGAGCAAAAAGGTGGCCTCTAGAGTATATACAACTTTTCCTTTAATTTGACCAAGTGACCTAGTTTTTTTATCCCACATGACCCAGATTTGAAATCATCCAAGACATGATAACAAACATTCTGACCAAGATTTTTGAAGATAGAATAAAAAATAAGTGCCCCCTAGGGTGTAAACAAGCTTATTCTTTGACTTGACCAGATGACCTACTTTTTGACCCCACATGACCCAGATAAAAATTCATGCGATATTTCATGCAGAAAAACATTCTTACCAAGTTTCATGCACATCAAATGAACAAGAATGTTAACAAGTTTTTCCTTTGATTTGACCGGGTAACCTAGTTTTTGACCCTATAAGACCTAGTTTCGAACTTGGCCTAGAAATCATCAGATAAACATTCTGACCAAGTTTCATGAAGATAGGGTCATAAATGTGGCCTCTAGGTTGTTAACAAGTTTTTCCTTTGATTTGACCTGATGACCAAGTTTTTGACCCGACATGATCCAGTTTCGATCCAGGCCTAGAGATCATCAAGATAATCATTCTTTGCAAATTTGTATCAAATCAAAGTATAAATTAAAAATCCTCTATATGGCTGAAAGGGCCAAAATAGAAAATTTTGCCCCATCCAGGGGCAGTAACTCTAGAACCCATGAAGGAATCCAGCCAGTTTTCGAAAGGAACCGAGATCTTATTGTGACTTAAGTTGTGTGTAAGTGTAGTTAAATTCAAACATAAACAGTTTGGTTTCAGACAAGAATATCTTTGAAGTTTTTCCTATATAAGTGTATGTAAAACTTGGGACCCCCTGGATGGGGCCTCTTTTCAACTCGGGGCATAATTTGAAGTCTTGGTAGAGGACCACTAGGCAACGCAACATACCAAATATCAAAAGCCTAGGCCATGCAGTTTCAGACGAAGATTTTTAAAAATGTTTCCAATATAAGTCTATGTAAAACTTGGGAGCCCCGAGGAAGGGCCTCTTTTCACCCCAGGGCAGGGCCTCTTTTCAACCCAGGGTAATAATTTGAACAATTTTGGTACAGAACCACAAGGCAATGCTACATATCAAATATCAAAGGCCTAAGTCTTGTGGTAAAGTTTTTTTCGTATATAAATCTATGTTAATTTGGGACCCCAGAGGCATAATTTGAACAATCATCATAGAGGACCATTAGATGATGTTACAGGCCCAGTATCGAGGCAGTACACCTTGCGGTTTTGGACAAGAAGATTTTTAAGTTTTTCCTTTCGGTTGCCATAGCAATCAGAGTTCTGTATGGAATTCAATTCTTTGAACAATTTTGAAAGGGAGCCATCCAAGAATCATTCCTATGAAGTTTGATCAAAATTGAACTGGTGGTTTAGGAGGAGATGTTGTTTGAAGGAAAGTGCGGATGGCCGGCTGAATGGTGAGTGATCACAATAGCCCACCCCGAGCCTTTGGTTCAGGTGAGCTTAAAGGCTGACAAACATAAAACTTATCCAGGCAACGCCAAAGCTGACGCAGATCAAGTGATGACAATAACTTATCTTTTTTTTTCAATAAATCAGATGGCCTAAAAAAACCTTTTGAACACTAAAACTGCACTGTCTCGGTATCGTATGGTCATAACCTAAATGGTTTTATCAGGGGATTATGAAGCGTTTCTTTCTTCAGACTTAAAATGAATTACCAGGAAATTTGTGCACAAAAGTCAAGAAATGTTGTATTGTCTATTAGATAGTGTATGTTATATTGAACTGTCGATAGAGTGCACATTTTGCAGCTTACTGATAAAGACTTGGTGAAGTACTAATATAATATGATAATTGTTGACCTTGTGCATTCCAATTAGTTTAAAACAAAATCAGAAAAAAGAACATACACGTAAAACTTGTGTTTTATGTAAACTCGGTCATACATGTTCTTTCTTATAACAGTTACAGGAATATAGCAGTTATTTAAGAGATGTCGAGGTATAATTATAAACCACATTTTACAGCCCACCCCCCTCCTACATCTAGATGTTGTGTGCATTTAACAAACAAGAGGGGGGCCAAGATGGCCCTAGGTCGCTCACCTGAGAAACACACCATAACACACCATAACAGTGTAAACATGTTTGACCTAATGATTTCATGGAAAAAATATTCTGACCAATTATCATTAAAATTGGAGCAAAAGATCTTGAGTATTAATAAGTATTTTCTTTGATTTGACCTAGTGACCTAGTTTTTGACCCCAGACTACCCATATTCGAATTTGACCTAGATTTCATCAAGACAACCATTCTGACCAAATTTTATGAAATCCAGTGTAAAATGCAGTCCCTATTGCATACACAAGGTTTTTCCTTGATTTGACTTAGTGACCTAGTTTTTAAACCCAGATGACCCATATTCGAACTTGACCTAGATTTCATCAAGGCTATCATTCTGACAAAATTTCATGGAGATCAGTTGAAAAATACAGCCTCTATCGCATACACAAGGTTTTTCTTTGATTTAACCTAGTGCCTACTTTCTGACCCAGAAGACCCATATCTGAACTTGACCTAGATTACATCAATGCAATCATTCTGACAAAATTCCATGAAGATTAATTGAAAAATACAGCCTCTATCGCATACAGAAGGGTTTTCTTTAATTTGACCCAGTTACCTACTTTTTGAGTCCAATGACCCATAATCAAACTCAAAGTAGATTTTATCAAGGCAATCATTCTGAGGAAATTTCATGAATATCAATTGAAAAATACAGCCTCTATAGCATACATAAGGTTTTACTTTAATTTGACCTAGTGACCTAGATTTTGATCTCAGATGACCCATATTCAAACTCGACCTAGATTTCATCAAGGCAATCATTCTAACTTAATTGCAGGAAGATCAATTGAAAAATAAAGCCTCTATCGCATACATAAAGTCTTTCTTAGATTTGACCTAGTGACCTACTTTTTGACCCCAGATGACCCATATTCAAACTTGACCTACATTTCATCAATGCAATCATTCTGACTAAATGTCATGAAGATCAATTTAAAAATACAGCCTCTATCGCATACACAACGTTTTTCTTTGATTTAACCTAGTGACCTAATTTTTGAACCGAGACAACCGATTTTCAAACTTGACCTATATTTCTTCAATGCAATCATTCTGACCAAATGTCATGAAGATCAATTGAAGAATACAGCCTCTAGCGCATACACAAGGTTTTTCTTTGATTTGACCTAGTGACCTAGTTTTTGACCCGAGATGACTCATTTTCAAATTCGATTTAGATTTTATCAAGGTTATCAATCTGGCCAGTACTCATGAAAATTAAATGAAAAATACAGCCTCTATCGAATACACAAGGTTTTTCTTTGATTTGATCTAGTAACCTAGTTTTTGACCTCAGATGATCTATTTTCCAACTCAACCTAGATTTCATCAAGGTAATCATTCTGACTAAAATTCATGAAGTTTAATAAAAAAATACAGCCTCTATCGCATACACGAGGTTTTTCTTTGATTTGACCTAGTGACCTAGTTTTTGACCTGAGATAATCCATTTTCAAACTTAGCATAGATTTCATCAAGGTAATCATTCTGACCAAATTTCAGGAAGATCGGTTGAAAAATACAGCCTCTATCGCATACACAAGGTTTTTCTTTGATTTGACCTAGTGACCTAGGTTTTGACCTCAGATGATCCATTTTTAAACTCGGCCTAGATTTTATCAAGTAATCATTCTGACAAAATTCCATGAAGATCAGTTGAAAAATACAGCCTCTATCACATACACAAGCTAAATGTTGACAGACAGACAGACAGACGACAGACGACGGACGCCGGGCATCGAGCGATCAGAAAAACTCACCTGAACATTACTCAGGTGAGCTAAAAAGCTAAACACTTTTGACGAAATCCAAAACCATTATAACTTGAACATAAATTTTATATAACAAAACACATGTCATAACAACAAAATATTACAAGTAGTTAAATGAAATTGATACAGGCCATGGTTTCCCTCAATCAAAGAAGATAACCAGTCGTGGATTTTGTCCATCAGAGCTTGCAATTGACTGCGCAGTGCTGCTCATCTTAACAACTTTATTTCTTAAGTTAATGTGATCGACTTGACAGTTATTTACAAAATCATTGTCACTTCCTTCTGTTGGTCAGTTTCAGTAAAGCAGAGTGAAAATTATGCCATACTAGACCACTGTCTTTGTCATATTAAAACATAACCTTTGCCTTCACCATATTACAACTCTGCCAATACAATTGCCTGTGGATAAGTTCTGTTTTAGCCAGTTACAACATACAAATTTAGTAAAAATGTGGCATCTACAATATGTAAAATGTAAAATTTAATAAAAAAAAAATGTAAAGATAAGTAATGTAATCCATTTATGAGCTATTATGTTGTCAAGGGCTAGACCAGAGTGTCCTGTTAAAGTTGCATTGGGTCAAAGTTAGAAACAAATAAATTACCAACCAAAATTTCCAGTAAAAAGTTCTATTGAAAAATTGTTAATGAAAAAATGTAGTGAACTGTATGATTCAACTCTTGTTGTTTTTTTTTTTTTTTGTTTTTTTTTCTGTTTTTCTTTCAATTTAAAGGTTAACAATAAATATATTTTCTAGACTGATATTTTGATTTGGCTGAACCCTGTGTTCTAAATGTAAACAAACAAATCTCTGAGGAAACAGTAAATATCAGAAAACACATGAGCCGTGCCATGCGAAAACCAACATAGTGGTTTGTGACCAGCATGGATCAAGACCAGCCTGCGCATCCGCGCAGTCTGCTCAGGGTCAATGCTGTTCGATTCTAAAGTCTATTGCAATTAGAGCAACTGTTAGCGAACAGCATGGATCCTGGCCAGACTATGTCGGTTTCCTCATGGCATGGCTCAAATAAAAGTTTATGTATTATCCTTGCTGAGATGACAATTAACCTATTATGAAAAATATATACTACCAAATAACACCTTCCCCCTTCCCCATTTATCATACTGACCCCACAGATTTCTGTGGAGGGTAACTAACAAACCCAATAATTCATAATATTAAGTAAAACAATTAGTATATATAATGGGACTATATTGTGTGAGAATTTAACATACTTAAAAAGTGAAAGAATGGCATATCAATAACAACAAAAACAATATGTTTCTAAAAGACATATTCTAAATCAAAGAGGGTATCAATATTTTATTACAAAGTCTATGATAAGACAGATGACAAGGGGAAAATCAGACTGATATTCATTTGGATACAGTTGTTTCATTCTATGGCAAATGACTTCCCTTTTATGTTTTTTTTTGGAAGTGTCTAGGAGTACGGATCCGTACCTCTAGAATCTGAGTCTAGAGGTAAGGATCCGTACCTCTAGACAAGCCTGTTAGGGGCCTCCTTTTTCTAGGGATGTATGGTTATTTATATCTTAAATTATATTGAAAATGAAATTACAAATAATTCTTAACCAGAGTTCACTTAAAACTTGGATCTAAATGGTTTACAGATACCAGCTATCACTCGTTTATTTACCGTCTCTTTCAATACCTAGATAACCGAGGAAGTCAAAATGAATAACTGTTCTGTGCCGATTAGTTTGTTGTACAACATGTAGGTTTTTGGCAAACTGGACAGAAAATGGGCCATATATGGTAAATAAATTCTATTTGAAAATCAGCAAAAAAAATTTTTTTAAAATAAATTAGGCATAATAATATGCACCTACTTGTTTTGTTATTTAACAAAATATGATGACAATCGGTACGGAACTGATTGTTTAATAATCAATTAACCGACATTAAGTAAAAAAAACTGTTTGTGAAAACATCCCTTGTATCTCGTAATGGCTACCAAATATGTGGAAAACATAAATACGCTAAGGGTTAATTATCATTAAAAATAGTTTTTTCTTTCCAAAAATATTTACCATTATTTTGTTTAATCTTTGATATCTTTTTTCTGCCAGTTCAGATCCTCGTGATTTATTTGGTGTTCCTCGGTTATTTACGTTCCGAAAGAAAATGTAACAATTCAGATAAACGTTGTTATCTGTAGGCCTAAACCATTTATATACAAGTTTAATGTGAATTCTGATGAAGACTTATTTGTTATTTCATTTTCAACAGGATTCGAAATGTAAATGCCCCTTAATCTCTAGAAAAACGGAGATCCGTTCCCATGGAAAACCCCTTACAGGATTGTCTAAAGGTGCGGATCCGTACCTCTAGATTCAGATTCTAGAGGTACGGACCCGTACCTCTAGACACTTACTTTTATTTTCAAGATTCATACGCATACTAATTATGACTGTTTCGTCTACAGAAAATATCAGGCTCATGCTGCTTTTGACAAACCTAGAACTTATTCAACATTCTCTCCGTTACAACAGGTTACACAATCTTCAACATCCATGTTTATCTGTCATATTTACATATATGACATTTTTCTTAAGTCACTGTTCAGGCTCCTATGATCTTGACCTTTGATCAAGTGACCCCAAAATAAATAGGGGTCATCTACTCTGCATGTCCAATTATCCTACGTTTCAACATTCTAGGTCATGTGGTTCTCGAGTTATTTTCCGGAAATGATTTTACATGACCAGGCCCTTGTTACCTTGACCTTTAATAGATTGACCCAAAAATCAATAGGGGTCATCTACTCTGCATATTCAACATTCTAGGTCAAGTGGTTCTCAAGTTATTGATCGGAAATTGTTTTCCATGTTCAAGCTCCTGTGACCTTGACCTTTAACAGAGTGACCGCACAATCGATAGGGGTCATCTACTCTGCATGTTCAATCATCCTATGAAGTCTCAACATTCTGGATCAAGAGGTTCTCAAGTTATTGATCGGAAATTGTTTTCAATGTTCAGGCCCCTGTGACCTTGACCTTTAACGGGGTGACCCTAAAAACATAAAAACAATATGGGTTACTCTGCAGGAACAATCATCCTATGAAGTTTCAACATTCTGGGTCAAGAGGTTCTCAAGGTATTGATCGGAAACGGTTTTCGATGTTCAGACCCCTGTACCTTGACTTTTAACAGAGTGACCCCAAAATCGATAGGGGTCATCTTCTCGGCATGACCAATCATCCTATGAAGTTTCAATATTCTGGATCAAGTGGTTCTGAAGTTACTGACCGGAAACGGTTCTCCATGTTCAGACCCCTGCGACCATGACCTTTAACAAAGTGACTCTAAAATCGATAGGGGCCATCTACTCTGCATGACCAATCATCTATGAAGTTTCAACATTCTTGGTCAAGTGGTACTCAAGTTATTGATCGGAAATGGTTTTCAATGTACATGCCCTTGTGACCTTGACCTTTGACGGAGTGACCCCAAAAACAATTGAGGTCATCTACACTATATGACCAATCATCCTATGAAGTTTCAACATTCTGGGTCAAGTGGTTCTCTAGTTATTGATCGGAAATGGTTTTCAATTTTCAGGCCCCTGTGACCTTGACCTTTGACGGAGTGACCCTAAAAACAATAGGGGTCGTCTATCTCAGCAGCCCTACAATCCTATGAAGTTTGAAGGTGCTAGATCAAATGGTTCTCCAGTTATTGATCGGAAATGAAGTGTGACGTACGCTGAACATGCTATCTACAATTGTATACAAATTGTATTACCTCCTAACATATTTGGCTGTACATTTTTTCTGCGATTTATTCTCAGTGTTTTTAGAAACATGCTGCATAAATTATCATATTGTATAAAAAGTCGATAGATCAAAATTGGTTAGTTTAGGACACATGAAACATCTAATAAGGAATCCCTATACACATCTTAATTGTCCCGGACCAGTATGCGGAAATACTGTGGCCAAATGTTTCAAGATTGTCTAAAATAATTGCATATATCGTGATAAAGCAAATATTTCGATTGTTTTTATAATTTATAAATGTACAATCACGTATGTGTGAGAAAGTTACGTTAAGGTTACCGCAGGAAGTGCCGAAAATTCTATTTCCACCAAATTTTCCGTGAGATAAGCAGCGCGTAAGTACATAAATTCCACTATAATAATTTAAACCTTTCTTATATTTGCACAATCCTTGAAAAGAATTTTGGATAGTTGCCAAATCTTGTTCACATTAAGTCTAAGACTTGTCTTAAAATTTTAGGCAGTTTGGTACACCATACGTAGAAAAATCATTGTCCGCACATTACACTACTTTTATGTATGCCGAAAATAGCAATATGTACAGATTTATTTTTGTTTTAATACATGAGGTGGTCAGATTTGAAAACGGATTTTGTACTAAGTTTAGTTCTATTCACTAAGACAATTCTCCTATGCACTAATTGAAACTTTGAACTAACTTTTGCCATTCATGAATTTTTGATAAAGTATTTTGAAAGGAATTATAAATCTAACCAAAAATTTGGAAAAATACAGGTAAAATATCTTCTTTGTTTATTTCCAAATTTTTGTTTTACTTTTTATACAGCAACTTTTATTTCAGGTCTTGAAAACTGAGCTGTTTTTGTACTCTGGAACAGCTGCATTTGAAAGCTTTTGTTCACTGTATTTTCACAACTCAAATGAAAGTCACTCTAAATTCAAGATGGCGGAAGTACCTTAACATTTCCAACGGCAGTCTTGCAATTTCTTTTCGTGTAAGAACTGCTGTGTTTGGAACATTGATTCTATTGGAATAACTTGCATTTTGCCTTTACATGTATCACTACGATCTCAAATTAAAAAGTTATCAATATTGAACGGTTAAGTAGCTTTAATCAAACGAAAATTTCTCGTTGTAAGCAAGTGAATGGACCACGCGAGGTGCGTTACAATATAAAGGAAAATCTCATTATGCTTGCTGGAGTAATCACCCATTTTATACTCGTACATTAATTTCAAAATATTGTTGTCTTTTTTTAAACATCTCTAGGGTCTATAAAGTATTTACAGTCTATAAATAGCCAACGAACCATAGGTACCAACACTTTATCTGAGAAAACGTATCACATATTCGCAACTGTAAAGATCAGAATCTTATTTCATACATAATTAAGCAGTTAAGTTTCAATGGCGATAACCAAAATGTTTCGGAAATTATGAACTCTCTATTGTACATATTCAATTTTACATGTCTTTCACTAATTAGTTTAAAATTTGTAATTTATGCACGTTCCATTCTCCCGTCGTCGGAGGGGCGGATCCGCCCTATTGCAGCAAAATACCTTAATCCACGACTTGTGGCTAAACTACGGATATTAACCACATATCAGCCTCCATGATCATGGAAATTCATGACTCAAACAAAAAGCGCCATCCAGTCACATTTTTCTTATACAATCACTTATACATACATGCACATTCTGTTACAGTCAGTACTTTCATTCGAACATACATATCTTCTCAACTGTTGCCTCTACTCCTCATACTCTCTGGAAATGTACACCCTCAGCCAGGACCCAATAGTACAAATTCATCAGACAACTCATCTTTATCCGCATACAGTGAAATATTGCAAAGTGGTCTTTCTGTTATGCATCTAAATATTCAAAGTATCAAGCCTAAACTTGACATTTTAGAAATAGAAGCTCAGCCTTATGATATTCTTATCTTCACAGAATCTTGGCTATCTCCTGCAATATCAAATGACGATCTTCTCATACCTAACTTTCAAACACCGTTTCGCTGTGATCGTAATGCTCGCACATGTGGAGGAGTCACTAACTATATTCGAGATGGCCTTCTCGCCAAAAATCGTGACGACCTTTCTGTTGCTGTATTAGAGGCTCTCTGTCTTGAAATAAATTTCAGACATCGTGTCATCCTTGTAGGAGGCATATATCGTCCTCCGGATTCAAATAATCAGCAATGACTTCTTCTTGAACAGTCCATAGACCAAGCTTTTAACCAACCTTGTGATAATATCCTAGTTGCTGGTGACTTTAACATCAATATTCTAAACACTCAGACAAACAAGATATCAAATTTCCTCTTACCAGGCAGAACAATTAATTTCATCACCAACACATTTTACAGAAAACTCATCCTCTCTTATTGATCTCATTTTTGTTAAAAATAAAAATCACGTACTAGTTAACAAGCTTTGTTGCCGATCATTTATTCCTGACATGATTCGATTTCACTGCCCTATTGTTGCTGTTCTTAAACTAGACAAACCTATAAACACTACATTCAAAAGAAAGGTATGGTTGTACGACAAAGGTAACTATGATCAATACAAAACAATACTGCATAATACTACCTGGGACACCATAATAGAAAACACAGACCTTAACAAAGCCACTGAAGACATCACACACGCAATATTTACTGCAGCACAACAAACAATTCCAAATAAAACAGTCACAATAAGACCAAACGTCATTCCTTGGCTAAATAACACGATAAGAAAGGCTGAAGTTACACAACACAGCAAAACGCCTTAACACTGAACAAGCTTGGACAAAGTTTAAAACAATACGTAACGAGGTTACAAAACTAATACGAATATCAAAACAAAACTACCAAAATAAACTTATTGAACACGTAAACTCAAACACAATAACAGCGAAATTCTGGTTCAAAACTGTTAAATACTAACAAATAAAACAACAGCTCAGACAATTCCAACACTACAAGACCAAAATACACAAGCATCTACAGACCAAGAAAAGACAGAACTCCTTAACCATTTCTTTTGCTCACAATCCACCATAGATGACATTAATGAAATTTTGCCACTATGCCCATCCTCTACTACAGCTACCCTAACGAATATTCTTATTACACCAACATACGTCTCTGATGCTATATCCCTCATTGATCCATCTAAAGAATGTGGTCCTGATTTCATCAGCCCTAAACTTCTTCGAAAAGGTAAGGCAGAACTTTCTGAACCTCTTTCAAAGTTTTTCAATAAGTTATTGTCGCATGCCTTCTTCTTCTCGTCCTGGAAACTAGCAAACGTTACTCCAGATTTTAAAAATTCAGATCCCTCTAAACCTTCGAACTATCGACCAATCTCGCTTCTAAGCTGCATAGGCAAACTTTTGGAACGGTGTATTCACAAATATCTCTACAACTATGTCACTCAAAACAATCTTCTTACTTCTCTTCAATCAGGCTTTATCAAAGGTGACTCTGCAGTGAACCAACTGGTATATCTTCATAACGACATCTGCAATGCTCTCGATAACGGCAAAGAAGTTCGAGCCGTGTTTTGTGACGTTTCGAAAGCCTTCGACAGGGTGTGGCATCGCGGACTTCTTCATAAGCTATCCTCTCTTGGTTTTAAGGGCTTACTTCTGGACTGGATAACCTCATACCTTTCCACGCGTAAGCAGCGAGTTGTGTACGCAAATGCATTATCCTCTTGGTCGACAGTCAACGCTGGTGTCCCACAAGGATCTATTCTAGGACCTTTGTTATTCCTAACAAACATCAACGACATTGTTTCAAACATTGGTTCTAAAATTCGTCTTTTTGCAGATGATACTAACTAGTCTTTATATCATCGTAGATGATCCAGCTTTAGCCAGTACCACTCTGAACACTGATCTTGAAACTATACTAGTATACTCTTGGTCCAAAGCATGGCTTGTGACACTCAACCCATCAAAAACAAAATCCACGATCTTTTCAAGAAAACTCTATAAACCCAATCATCCTCAAATATATATTAACAATATACCAATTTCTGAAGTGGCTGTACACAAACATCTCGGTCTCACCTTTTCCTCAGATCTAAAATGGTCCTCACATATATCTATTACTTTTAGAAAAGCTTGGCAACGAATTGGAATAATGAGATCTCTTAAATTTCTATTAAATCGACAAAGTCTCGAACGAATGTAATTCTTGAAAACCAGCATAATATCAATACTAGATATAACAAAAGAAACATCAGAAATATCTTTTGCCAGTCACATTCATACAAATCTTCCTTTCTTCCTAACACAATAAACGACTGGAACTTACTTCCTCAACATAACAAATCATCTCCTTCAGTCAATGCCTTCTAATCAAATCTGAATAAAAACCTAACGAAATCAAATCCTTTATTTAATGCTGGATCCAGAAAAGGCCAAATTCTTCATGCTCGATTACGTCTAGGTTGTAGCTCCCTTAACTATGACCTCAACCGCCGAGGAATCACAAACACCGCTAGATGTGAATGTGGTGAGATAGAAACTGTCGGCCATTATCTGCTTCATTGTCGAAAATACCAAAATTATCGAAATGACATATTTTCCAATCCCCAATGCGCTCTGACTTTTAACAATCTGCTGTATGGTGATGAACATCTATCTTATCAACATAATATTTCCCTATTCACAGACGTTCAACGATTTATCATCTCAACAAATAGATTCAATACATAAGCTGCGACAATCACCATCTCTGCTCTCCCAACCCCAAACGATGACGCGAGACACCAGCATAAACATGCTCGTTAATTCTTTACTCACCATTAAAAAACAACACACACACACACACACACACGCACACACGCACACACAGAAACTTTGTATTATACATATATTTTTCACATTCATATTCCGATTAACACAACATGATACACATACTTACACAGCCTAGTTACTATTCTTCATCTAACCTCTGTTTTTCTGATGGAGCGGAATTCATATAAGTTTTAAGTAGCTTGTTTTCCAATCCATTCGATTAAAAAATTCTTTGTTTGTTTGTACTATTTTGATTGATGTATGTCTTTCTATCAAACTTTGTTAATTTAAATATAGTACTCATGTTTGTATATACAATTTGTGGAAATAAATACAGTTTAAACTAAAACTGAGGTCTCTAGAGTGTTCACAAGCTTTTCCTTTGATCTCGCTTCTGACCTAGTTTTTGACCCCACATGACACAGTTTCAAAACTGACTCAGAGATCATCAAGGCAAACATTCTGACAAAGTTCCATAAACATTGGGTCACAACTGTGACCTCTAGAGTGTTCAAAAGCTTTTCACTTGACCTGACCTACTGACCTAGCTTTTGATCCCACATGACCAAGATTCGAACTTGAACTACAGATCATCAAGACAAACATTCTGACAAAGTTTCATAAAGATGGAGTCACAACTGCGGCCTCTAGAGTGTTCACAAACTTTTCCTTTGATCTGGCCTTCTGACCTATTTTTTGACCCCACATAATCCAGATTCGAACTTGACCTAGAAATCGACAAGACACATATTTTGACCAAATTTTATAAAGATTGAGTCAAAACTGTGGCCTCTAGAATGTTTACAAGCTTTTCCTTTGATCTTGTCTAGTGACCTAGTTTTTGACCCCATATTACCTAGTTTCACATCTGGCATAGAAATCACCAAGACAAACATTCTGACCCAGTTTCATAAAGATTGAGACACAACTGTGGCCTTTAAAGTGTTCACAAGCTTTCCCGTTGATTTGACCGGGTGACCTAGTTTTTTATCCCACATGACCATGGTTCAAACCTGATCTAGAAATCATCAGGATCAACATTCTGACCAAGTTTCATAAATATTGGGCCACAACTGTGGCCTTTAAAGTGTTCACAAGCTTTTCCTTTGATCTAACCTACTGACCTAGATTTTTACCCCACATGACCCGGTTTCAATCTTGACCTAGAGATCCTCAAGACTAATATTCTGACCAAGTTTAATAAAGATTGGATTACAAATGTGGCCTCTGGAGTGTTCACAAACTTTTCTTTTGATCTGACCTACTGACCTAGGTTTTGACCCAACATGACCCAGCTTCAAACTTGGCCTAGAGATCATCAAGACTAACATTCTGACAAAGTTTCATAAAGATTGGGCCACAAATGTGGCCTCTAGAGTGTTCACAAAGCAAATGTTCACGCACAACGCACGACGGGCGCCGACGGGCGCCGACGGACGCAGGACAATGACCGGTCACAATAGCCCTCCTTGAGCACTTTGTGTTCTGGTGAGCTAAAATGAGTTAAATATTTAACAGACATTACTTACTGACGGCAAGTAACGCAGAAGTTGTCCTCAAATGGTGTCTCTTGACTAGCATATCGTCAAAAACATTTAAATATAGTACTCATGTTTGTATATACAATTTGTGGAAATAAATACAGTTTAAACTAAAACTGAGGTCTCTAGAGTGTTCACAAGCTTTTCCTTTGATCTCGCTTCTGACCTAGTTTTTGACCCCACATGACACAGTTTCAAAACTGACTCAGAGATCATCAAGGCAAACATTCTGACAAAGTTCCATAAACATTGGGTCACAACTGTGACCTCTAGAGTGTTCAAAAGCTTTTCACTTGACCTGACCTACTGACCTAGCTTTTGATCCCACATGACCAAGATTCGAACTTGAACTACAGATCATCAAGACAAAATTCTGACAAAGTTTCATAAAGATGGAGTCACAACTGCGGCCTCTAGAGTGTTCACAAACTTTTCCTTTGATCTGGCCTTCTGACCTATTTTTTGACCCCACATAACCCAGATTCGAACTTGACCTAGAAATCAACAAGACACATATTTTGACCAAATTTTATAAAGATTGAGTCAAAACTGTGGCCTCTAGAATGTTTACAAGCTTTTCCTTTGATCTTGTCTAGTGACCTAGTTTTTGACCCCATATTACCTAGTTTCACATCTGGCATAGAAATCACCAAGACAAACATTCTGACCCAGTTTCATAAAGATTGAGACACAACTGTGGCCTTTAAAGTGTTCACAAGCTTTCCCGTTGATTTGACCGGGTGACCTAGTTTTTTATCCCACATGACCATGGTTCAAACCTGATCTAGAAATCATCAGGATCAACATTCTGACCAAGTTTCATAAATATTGGGCCACAACTGTGGCCTTCAAAGTGTTCACAAGCTTTTCCTTTGATCTAACCTACTGACCTAGATTTTTACCCCACATGACCCGGTTTCAATCTTGACCTAGAGATCCTCAAGACTAATATTCTGACCAAGTTTAATAAAGATTGGATTACAAATGTGGCCTCTGGAGTGTTCACAAACTTTTCCTTTGATCTGACCTACTGACCTAGTTTTTGACCCAACATGACCCAGTTTCAAACTTGGCCTAGAGATCATCAAGACTAACATTCTGACAAAGTTTCATAAAGATTGGGCCACAAATGTGGCCTCTAGAGTGTTCACAAAGCAAATGTTCACGCACAACGCACGACGGGCGCCGACGGGCGCCGACGGACGCCGGACAATGACCGGTCACAATAGCTCTCCTTGAGCACTTTGTGTTCTGGTGAGCTAAAATGAGTTAAATATTTAACAGACATTACTTACTGACGGCAAGTAACGCAGAATTTGTCCTCAAATGGTGTCTCTTGACTAGCATATCGTCAAAAACATTTTATAAGTAGTGTTAATAAATGTTCAGTGGTAAGGTATACATATAAAATTCCAAGCTTTCAAACACTGAATTTGAAACTAGTACAGATCAGCTCACGCGGAAAACCCACTTTCCGTTTTTCCTCGAAGGAAAAATCTTGCATAGCGAGAAATTTCTCCGAGTACTGCCTAATTCTGACTCGGAGTACCGACTGTTATAGTTTTATTACTTTAGCGGAATTTCGTCGAGTCACTCCGAGAAATTACTTGACGGAACTCCGAGTCCAAAATATACAGGTAACACTTTAATGATTTCAGGTATTTTATGGCCACTCCGCGCGACTCCGAGTCTGTAATAAACAATAAATCGGTCATTTCGAGTACCGCGAGGTGATTTGACGAAACTTCGAGGCAGCATTTCCTTACTTACGGATTGTTTTTACATAATTAGCTTGTTTTTCTTTTGTTCTTTTTTTTTTATATATATATTTGAATGTATATAACTGTTGTAAATTTTGATATTTAAATAGTTTCTGACCATGCGAATTAGATTAAGAAATATATTTATTTATAATAAACTAAATTATTAATCACACGACATTAAACAAACTTTGAAATCACCGCCGTTAAAGGAAAGTGATTTGTTAAATTTTGATATTTAAATAATTTCTGACTTTGCGAATCAAATTTAGGAAAAAAAGTCGTGTTATTATTTATAACTTATGCACTTAATTAAAAATAATTTATACTATATAAACTTTAAAATAACACCCGCTAAAAGTAAATTAAGTAAATTGTTTAGTATGATATTGAAATACATGCGAATTAGATTTAGAAGTAAATTTATGTAGAACGGAATAAATTATTAATCATATATTATTAAATAAATTTCCAAATGAGCGCTGTTAAAGGAAACTGTTTTGTTGTATGATGATATAGAAATAATTTTTGACTTTGCGAATTTAATTTAGAAATAAAGTCATAAAAATGCACTAAAATATGAATACTTTATAACTAGATAAACTTTAAAATTACGCCCGCTAGAAAAGTAAATTAAAAGTAAACAGAATTTCAAATAACTGCCATTATAGAATAGTGATTCAAATATAATATTGAAATAGTTTCTGACAGTGCAAATTTAATTTAGAAATAAATTGATGTAAAATGGACTAAATTAGAAACTATATGATACTAGATAAACTATAAGATAATGGCCGTGAACGAAAAGTGACTTTTATTAAGTAATGAAAATTATAGGAGAAATGATTAATTTTATCATGAAAGTGGTCTTTCTTTTATTCAGTTGGAAGGAATTATAAATAGGATAAAAACACTACTGCCGTATCCACTAAAAAAGAAATAAAATATCATTAGTAAACAGAAAAGTTTGGTTTATCTTAAAGTAAGATAAAATACATCGATATTATTTTTATTTACAATTCAGTATTATTTTTATTTACAAATTTTGTGTTATTTCGCGTATCACTATGTAAAATATAATCACCCTGCTCCAAGTAATCTGAAATCTGTCCTCGAATTTATTCGAAGGCTCATTTAAATTTGTATAGGTAATTAATTATTCGTCTCGGAGTCACTCGAAGGAATTCCGTCAAGTGACTCGGAAACAAAAGAAACCAATATACAAATGAAGGTGTGTATTCCGCTAATTGGATTTCATCTCGAGTCACTTCGAGGATTTCCTTCGAGTGATTTCGCATAAATCCTCGGAGTCAGATAGCGAAATTCCTTGACGGAAAATGGCTGACTCGAAAAACTTCGAGTCGGAGCCTTGGTACTCGTTTTGGCCATCCTCCGAGAATCAAGTAGAATGGGTTTTCCGCGTGAGCTGATCTGTATGTGCTATCCGAAACACAGAATAATACCCGTTATATTAAATATACTTGTTACAAATGTAGCTGTGGTATATAAACGGTTCACTTAAGATCTATATATAACGCATGTAACATTGAATTGCATGATATATTGTACACCCCCATTTAAATCAATACGCTACGTAATAGGACTGCAAACTATATATAAATACGGTGTCCCGTTCGGGCCATCGTGCTATTCTCTGTCAACGCATACACGAGCGATTCCACGGCGATACGACGATGATAGAGCGAGGGCAAGATGACGAAGACGCGAAGCCTCTGCTCCCTTATCCCTTATCATCGTGCTATTGAGCTGTCGTGCCATCACAAACGTGTCATCGCTGTCGTGTTATCACACGGCATGTAAACACTGGCTCCCTCCCTTTATGGAGGCGAGTTGAAAAAAGAGCTAGTGATACTTCCTAGGCGGCGCTAATGACCGGAACTATATGAGAAATATAAACCAAAAAAAGGGCGAGTTTATTTTTTACTTTCTGTAAGAAATTTTAGGTCTTATTTCGATAAGGGACAATGTTATTCCACTTAGAAATTGTTATATTTCATATGACGTGAGAACGTTTGAAAACTGAAATAGGACCAGTTCAAAACGGAAATGGCTATATGTCTATATATTTCGCCCTAATTTACACTAGTCAAAAATTTCAAAGACATCGTATGGAACTTGTTGAAAATAATATTATTATTGTATAATTTATGCGATTTTTGACGGGTTTCACCCACCTGTGTACATTTATGACCAAGAGGGGGAGCCAGCACTACAGAGGGACGCTAAGAACAAGAGTGGGAGCCAATGAACATTTCAATTTCAGGTTGTTTTACTACTTTAAGCGATCAGCAAGATATTCGTTTTCCTTGACAGTTGTGTCTATTCTTATGCCGTTCTACAGCTGTATATACAAACAATAACAAAACTTTTAAATCAGTATGACTTTTGAATACACAGCTATGACTTGAGAATGACGGACGAACGGACACAAACAAAACAATATCCCTTCGATTTAAATCGAGGAATAAATATCTCCAATACATGCCGTTTTCAATTTGTTTGTTATTTTTAAAATATGTGGGATGATAACCTTTGGATGAATATTGTATAGAGATTTCAAAGAGATCGTTTGGATCTTGTTGAAAATAATATTATTATTGTATAATTTACGTGATTTTCGACGGGTTTCACCCACCTGTGTACATTTATGAACAAGAGGAGGAGCCAGCCCTGCAGAGGGGGCTCAGATAGGGAAAACCAGACCCTCTGTCTGGCAACAATCGTTTTGTTTTTTTTTCGACAAAGCAGTATGGCTTTACAAAAGATGAGTTGTTTGGATCATTGTTAATGATGTTATCGACCAAGTTTAATGAACTTTAATGAAGATCCATACAGACGTCGGTTCAATTTAAAGCTCTGTTTGCCCTAAAAAGGCCAACTATCCCATTTGAACAAATTTCAGGATGGACCTCAAAATTATCAATTCCAGACCAAATTTGATGAATATTCCGTCAAACGGTTCATGAGAAGAAGATAATTATATATACATAGAATGAAAATATACGGCAATCTGTCGCGTTTTCAGTTCAGAATCTTTCTTTAAATAATTACAACTTGTTTTATAGAATACACAAACTATGTGTCGAATATATTTGCAAATAAAATACGTTATAACTGCATTAAATGCTTGGCTAGAAAAATGTATTGTTCACTCTGTACTTATTTTAAGAAAGATATTACAAAATGCAACAGATTTCCGTATAACTTCATTTTAAGTATAGTCACTGGATTAATTAATAAAAAATTATAGAATGGAATACTAAATTTGGAACTCTGACATCTGCACTAATCTGCACTATCGTGGCTATCAACGCGGTACATTTTTTCTCAAAACTGCAAAGAATAGTAAGCAAACAATTAAAAGGCATGTGGTGCCTATCTATAAATACTTGTTGGTATTGTTGATATTTACCCATTATCTAATTAGGTAAACGTTAACTATAGATAAATTTGATGTGTCATCTACTATAAATACTTTTCTTTTTTGGGTTTCCAAATTTGCTTCGTTATACATTTTAAACCAATGGCGTGGGAGCGAACCTATAGGAGGTGTGTGTGTGTTGTGGGGGGGGGGGGGGTAGTCAATATATATCAATAAATCTATATCAGTAAATCTAAATGGTCTCTCAGGTTGGATTTTCTCCATTATCTACTGTTGTTTTTGTTTGGTTTTTTTCGTTGTTTTTTTTTAAATAGTTTTTCATCTCTCAAATTGCTCCTACGTCCATGTAAACTACTGTATAACACATCAATTCTACTTTTGACACATACATATATATTAGTTAATCTCGCACTTACCATGACGATCCCTGGCTTATTCAATAATTTTGTCCTCTGTTATCAAGTATAAAATGAATGAAATTTGGTGAATATGTAATAGTAATTACGTTAAAAGTATTTAGTTTCATTAATTGTCTCAAACGGTTAACCAGTCACGTGTGAAATGTAGCATTGTGTATAATAATAACGTACTGAAGATAAGAAACTAGTTTATTTATAACGCAATGCATTTTTAGAAAAAAATATGGTGGCTGATTTCTGCCAACTTCGCAGGCAACAAATCGAAAAAAAGGCGAGATTTCTGGTTTTGGCGCGTTGTCGTCTTTTCGCTTTATCGCGGGCGCCAGAGCGACAAGGCGAGATTTAGAATTCGACAAGCGAAAAACCACAACACATCAAGGCGAAATAGCGAGATTTTTAACGCGCCATGAATGGCACGTAGAAACGAAATAGCGAGATTTTTAACGCCCCGTAAACGGTGCGTAAAAAAATATCGCTATTTCGCTTTGTCGCCTTGTCGCCCGGGACAAAGCAAAAAGGCGACAATGCGCCAAAGGAAAAATCTCGCCTTTTCGCTTTGTCGCCTTCCTGTAGCGCATGCCCACAACATTGTTATGAGATCTTAAGTTTAATAATATTTTATTGCTTTCTATTTCAAAAATACACACAATAGTAGATACATTTTTAACACATAACAAAAAACAAAAAGTGTCGGGCAACGAATTATTTCAACATCAGCATACAGTCCTTCCCATAGAAAAAATGTTATATTCTACTAAACAGATTTAATGTGAGCAAGTTACTTGAGAGAGAAAAATACAACAACAAACAAACAAACAATTTACAATAACACAAAAGAAGAAAAGCATATCAAAGAATACATTTCAGTAATGGAGCTACTATATTGTTTCTTGAAGCTGCCTCTTCATCCCGACCGTTCCAAAAGAAACCCATACTTGATATAAATTGATACTTATAAATTGAGAACTTATATAAAACTTATATAAAGCCATACTTTGTTCAAGCAAATAAGAGCATACGTAGACAATTTCATTCATAACAAAATGTATATAAAAGGTAACAAATAGAAATAAAAAGAAAGATATATTAGGTTGTTGAATTTATTGTACTACTAAAACCGATTTGATTGTTAGCTTGCACTACTAAAAATATTATACTATTTTCTTCTTCTGTTTGTTCTTCTTTTCCAAAGAGTAATATATTTGTGTTTAAAGGATGAAATTGTTTTGTTAATTGAAATAATCGGAGTCTTTCCTCAGAGTATTTTTACAAATAAAGAAATAATATTCTGCACTTTATTCTCCTTTTCCGCATTCACGAAAGTCCCCATTTCGTAAGTGATTATTGCCAAGATCGTAGTTAAGAATGTTACATTTAATTCTTAATCGAACATGATAAACTGAATTTTCTCTTTGGTACAATGGGAAGCTTAAACAATTCTTTAAATTTTGCTTTAAATATATTTAAGGAGAGTATAATAGAAAATTAATAGAAGGTACATCACATGGTATGTAATGGTCAATAAACGGCTGATGTTATCTTCTGGCCATAATGGCACATATAGTTTCATACTGGCTCCCGGACAACTATGACACTGGCAAGAAGGTACAGCAAAGCCGTACATTAACCTCCTTTTTTTAAATCAGTTAATCTAATAAAATTGTAAAGAAATAAAAATAATGGATTTATTGTTTATTGAGCAATATCTATCCTAAATGAGACCTGTGGAAATTGTAAACGGCGTCAGTTGTGGTTTCTTTTTCTTTGCGTAATACAAATAAAATGATATAAATGCAAATTCTCATAATTTCCCTTTACCTTATTAATTAATATTTTGTTTGCAAAGGTAGTAAATAATGTTTTGAATGAACTAGCAGCAGTTAAGTATTAAAGGAAAACGCTCTGCGGCGTTTACGTCACGAAGAGTCGGTAAGTGCATTAAGCATTCACAAAAATGTTATTATCCAACGAGCATTTTAAAAATATAAATAAGCAAGATGGCAGTGGCAATAGCAGTAGCCAGTCTGCTTCAACCTTGACGTGACTGACTTTCTGCCATGACCGTTTTTAGCTCACATGTCACAAAGTAACAAGGTGAGCTTTTGTGATCGCGCAGCGTCCGTCGTCCGTCCGTACGTCCGTCTGTAAACTTTTGCTTGTGACCACTCTAGAGGTCACATTTTTCAAAGGTCTTTCTGAAAGTTGGTCAGAATGTTTATCTTGATGATATCTAGGTCAAGTTTGAAACTGGGTTAACTGCGGTTAAAAACTAGGTCATAAGGTCTAAAAATTGAAAAACCCTGTGACCTCTTTGGAGGCCATACTTTTCAATGGATCGTCATGAAAATCAGTCAGAATATTTACCTTAATGAAATCTAGGTCAAGTTTGAAACTGAGTCAACTGCAGTCAAAAACTAGATCAGTAGGTTAAATAATAGAAAAACCTTGTGACCTCTCTAGAGGCCATGTTTTCAGGGGATCTGTATGAAAGTTGGTCAGAATGTTCACCTTGATGATATCTAAGTCAAGTTTGAAACTGGGTCACGTGCCGTCAATAACTAGGTCAGTAGGTCAAATAATAAAAAAAACTTGTGACCTCTCTAGAGGCCATATTTTTCGTGAGATCTGTATGAAAGTTGGTCTGAATGTTTATCTTGATAATATCTAGGTCAAGTTCAAAACTGGGTCAACTGAGGTCAAAAACTTGGTCAGTAGGTCTAAAAATAGAAAAAAAAACCTTTTACCTCTCTAGAGGCAATATTTTTCATGAAAATTAGTCTGAATATTCATCTTAATAATATCTAGCTAAAGTTTGAAACTGGATTACATGCAGTCAAAAACTAGGTCAGTAGGTATAAAAATAGAAAAACCTTGTGACCTCGCTAGAGGCCATACTTTTCATGAGATCTTCATGATGGTGAGAGTGTTTACTTTGATGATATCTAGGTCAGATTCAAAACTGGGTCATGTGCCTTTAAAAACTAGGTCATTTAGTCAAATTGTAGAAAAACCTTGTGACCTCTCTAGAGGCCATACTTTTCAATGGATCTTCATGAAAATTGGTCAGAATTTTTATCTTGATGATATCTAGGTCAAGTTCAAAACCGGGTCAAGTGAGCTCAAAAACTAGGTCACTATGTCAAATAATAGAAAGATCAAAGCATACTCAGTTCAAAACTGGGTCATGCGGGGACAGGTGAGCGATTCAGTACCATCATGGTCCTCTTGTTTTATGAACGGCTATGGCAATTGACTTACGAAAACAATTATATTTAACCGACAATAAAAACGCATACCACAATTAAATGCCGAGTTATTTATGTATAAGCTGAATTAGGTTACTAATTCAACAATATGCTTATAACATGTATACAGAAATAATAATTAAATAATTCTCCGATTTGACTGAACCCCGGTTTTACAATATCTGTAATATTGTAATAATTGCAACTGTCAATAAATACTGTTTAAACCAACACGTGCAAGGCACGCGCCACAAAAATGAAATATTAGCGTTAACGTTATGCGGACATTGCATTTTGGATTAAAATTGAACTTTTGAGTGAGTTTTCCAGACTATGGCTGCGTCACTACAAGGTTCGGTTTATGTATAAAAATAATCTTGATAAATCAGATAATAAGAAATACAGATATGCTCTCATTAATGACTGAGCAAGGTCGTTAATTTAATACGACTTCAGCCAATAATTGAAAAGTCACAAATACTAGTATGCTCAGAAATGTCTAGACTTTACAAACTATTAGAACGTTTCTTTTCAACATCACGACTTTGTATTTACAAGGAATACCTAAACAAACGTACAAATCCTTGTATCTCCCTGTTTAACATTTCAATCAAATTTCTTGAGGTCAACGACTTTGCCAAATTCCGCTTACTTCGATTTGCTTCTGCTTCACGTTATATAAAGTATACCTTCTTTTAGAACTCAGTGCTTATCTGATCGTGTTAATTGGTTAACAGTCTTTAACGACATTTTGTCAGAATAATTTGTATATTTGATATATTATTAATGTGACTCCTTTTTCATTCATATCATTGCTATAATTATGGTTGAATTGCTGTAAATAATATGATTTGGGTCATTTATGGACAATTTGGATTAATTACAGTGATAACTGGATCCCAGCATCACACATTACGACATACAATAGTTAAAGGGAACCAACTATTTGTCAGAGCAAGAACTCGTTGTAAAATATTATGTTCGAATTAGGACCAATCAGATATAAGTTTTATAAAATAGCACCAATCAAAGCGCACTCTGCTAAGGTATAAATAGGTAGATGGGTGCCAGAGAGATCATTCTATATCCAGTGATGGAAAAAGACACATCAAGGATTCAAGTAATAAATTATCCCAGTTCCTTGATAAGGAAGTTATTGCAACTACACTGTCAGGGCGGACAAATTATTTTAAAAAGACGTTTGAAGTTCACATACTAAAGAAGAGTTACAGAATTTCAACAAGGTTTTGAGCTACAGGGCCAGAGCATATTTTTACCTTCAGGGTAGTTGAATGCTATAGACGATAGCAAATATAGGCTGAGCATAGGAAAGTTGAGACAGAGACCCAGAGTTTGGTAATCTACTTAGATAGGAGGAGAGTTCCAGCTTACAGACGAAGTTCAACGTTGTTGCCGATGTACAGCCAAGGCATCGAGGTTATATCTATATGACAGGTAAATGCTACATGTGATGGCATATAAGCGCTGAGCATCCTGGAGTCAGGGCAAACATATAGACTTGCAGCTTTAATTAAGAGGACATAGGCTGAGCATCTGTGCGATAGGACTCGTATGTTGTTGATTCAAAGACATTGTCTGACGGGAACTTCGACAAAAAGACCAGACAATTATAGTATCTCCAGCCTATAGGAGTTGCAGCTGATTTCATTAGTTGAAGGTAGATAGTTGAAATATTGAGTGACTTTTGCCTGATCTCAGAAATTATACAGCTTATAATTGAAATCATTTACGGATCATTGGTACACTAATCAATTAGGCAAGGTAGCCAGAGGAAAATTTTATATATGAGATATTTGGTCTCACCAGCTATATGTTTTAACAAAGGACATTCGATTTTGTTTGTCAGCTAGTCTAAGACATAGTCACCTTAGTGATTGGACCCATTTCATTGTTCAAGATACTAAAGGCGTAGGCACTTCCTTTGGTCATATAACTCGTATCCTGACACATTTGTTAGGAACTACAGTTTATGTGCTTTGTATTATATATATCATGATATAGATAACTCTAGACATACAAATATTTAGGTGCTTTATCTTAAAAATTTCTTATGCATGATTAAATGGATATTGAGATAACTTTACATGAAATAGATCCATGATTTGTTAATATTTTTCTTCTCTGTCAATTAAAGCGAATAGGAAGAATTTGTTTCATCGAATTCAATCTTGTTGCAAAAAAAATGTTAACTGGACATATGTGAAGTCGCGAAAACATGTGACGAATCATCAAATCGAGAATCTGACCATATGAAGGTATCCAGCATATGAAGGTCAGGGTAGCAAAATTACGAAAATTGCGGAAGCGCTTTACTAATGTGAAAACAACGTGTGCGACGATATTGTGAAAAATACCATATCTATTAACATTATAAGGATTTTACCTGTTCGTTTACTGTTCAAACTGTGTATCCCTTTAACATAATAAATGTTTGGCGTACGATCGATAACCATTCACCGTTTTCTATCATCAACAATCAAAACTATCTCAATGTATTATTTAATGGAAAACCTGAATTAGATGTTAAAACCAGTATGATCCGGTCTGTTCAAACTCTTTAACAAAAGAAGAACGTATTGGCAAATTTGTAAGAATAGTCTAGGTAGTTTTTGGGTTCTCTTTATCAAGACCTCCTAATGGTAAGTGAAAAAATCTTTATTTTTTACATTTTGTAAACTTTGTATATCTGTAACTGTTTTCTTTTTAATTCACACGCGGACTTTAAGTCGAACTACTATGCCAGAAAAAAGTTCACTATTCCGTTATAATATTTACGTATGCTAAATGTTAAGATAATAACATTTAGAAAAAAGCCAACTTAATGTTAAGATAATAACATTTAGAATAAACATAGTATTTCAGAAACGATGTTTTTATTATAACAAAAAGAGGTGTATAACAAAACGCCTTTATCCCTCTTAGTCACAGTTTTCAAGTATATGTAAGTAATTGTTAATAGTTTTAAAGCAAAACAACTTTCGGCTTCCGAAAGGGCTCAGGTCTGGATCATAAAATGCTTACATTCTGGGTATTCATTGTAAATGTCGCAAACGGGGACACCATTATGCGTAACTACTGTAGCAAAAGAACCCCTTCAAATATAATTTAAGATTTTCATTGATTTTGATCATTGTGATCGTTGAGCTCTGGTTTCAAATATCGCTCGGGTGATAAGACACATTTATACTGTATCTATCTATACATGTTTGAAGTGTGTGCTTTATTAAAGTCACCACAGGTACCCCGTATGAGCGACACTTCCAGAAGACAGTTAGTTTGATTTAAACATGTTTTATTCCTTTTTTTTTAAGACAACATATACAGAATATATAAAACATTCTAGGCAATGTAAAAGGGTTGGACCACAAGTTCTTATTACATTAGTAATTCGGTGCGTAAGGAAAACTTATATTATTGATTGCATTGTATTCTCATGAAAATAAAATGACAAAATGTATTTGGAAGAGTACAAAGCTAAAATGAACGGCCTAACTGTAGAAATTAAGACAAAGCGAGATGGATGGAAAGATAGGAAGAGGGAAGTCCGAAGTCCTGGGTCATAACTAGGGGAGGTACAACTGCGTTAAGCTAATAATTTAACAGCAATCAGATATCTTTAGGAAAAAGATTTGTATGTTTGATTTATTTTTGTACTTCTAAAAATATTAATGTATCACAGACAGTTAGTAATGTTAGTAGGAGGAAAGTACAAGATACAAAGGACACTCCAATGCCAGAAGCTTCCTTGGTTCTTTAGATTTCCAGTTGCAAAGCACGCAATTGTCGGACCTTTTATCTCAATGTTATTAATTATTGGGAGGAGCGGGGGCTCGAACTAACGATCCCTGGTTCGTATTCCATCAGTGTTACTACTTGACCACTACAACCGCTCTACTGCTTTAAACCTAAAGTCATACTAATATACGCATGAACTTCTTAATTTGTGTGTTTACAAAATCTTGTGATTGGCATATTTGAAAATATGATTTTTTTATTTTGTATACATTTAAAGTTGCACTTTAATTCCTAAGTGTGTGTGTGTTTTTTATATATCAAATAACAGACTATGAATATTTATTTAAGGTATTTTGTTTTACATAGAAAGGATATTTTAGTCTTTAAGGTGCCTGATATCAATTAAAGTTAACACAAAACTCTCTTTACGCGGCTTTTCGACACTTATCTATTCTAATCATACTTTTTCTATACACGATTTTGTATACTTCTTTCATCAAGTATTGAACTACCTTTAAAACCAATGAGTGACATTAACATGCTCAATAGTAACATGATATGTATATCATTGTATTTAATTAATAGCAAATGAAAGGATCTTTCAGAAAAAAGAACAGATTGATGTATATACCGCTGAATACCGCTGAAATAAGCAGTATGATATACCAAGGCGGTATCAGCTGAAGGATTTGAATAATTATAATTGTGATTTACACATTATTTCCGACAAATATACTTTCGCAATAACTTGATTTGATAGATCTAGCCGAAAAGAAAACACAGCCAAGTCGATTCATTTACTTAATAAATTCAAATTTGAGCGTTGTCCTGATATTACAAGAACTTGAAATTGCATCTAAATAAAAATTAAAGTAACAACCTTCATTGAAAAATATCAGACTTGTTTAGCTAAAATGTATTAAATAACATGTCTCGGTAAAGGAGCGTATAAACTTTTGCGAACAACAGATTACTTCGAAGAGGTCTGCACAGGAGAAATATGTGTTAAAACATTTCGACTGGTGACATGTTCTATTAAAATGGTTTGTTTTAAATCAATTAAATATTTGAAATGGAGAATATTTAGATGATACTATATTAAGTATTTACGTGCAAACTACAAATAAAATCATATGATACACCTATATTTTGAAACTATAATCAGAACTAGATCAATACTTTCTGCTGGTATCTACTTATGCAGAATTCGACTGTGTAAGCACTATGTAATAGAAGTTCTCTGTGACAGATCTGCTATGCATTAAAAATGGAACTCTGTAATAAACAGAAAGGGACTCATTCATAGATAGTTTGGCTTGATGACACTTTGAGTCTCGCAAACTGAAAGAAGTAAGAGTGTAATGCACGGATGTCAAAATGGCAGTACCAGTTCTTGCTGTTTTTAGAGTAGTATACTAAATAGATATATGTGCAGTATAATTGAATAACATGTCTACCGAAACAAACAGAGAAATTTTTTTTTTCCTTTTAATTGGTTCCACTCTTGATATTTTTGGATTCGGACGGGACGCTGTTTCTGTCCGAGCAAAACGACTAGAGATTTGTTCGAATACATGTTCGGCAGAATGCGCGAAATATGGAGTTCCTTTTTCACCACTACTTGCTGGAAGTTTGGGGGAAGGGACAAATCTGAAGGACAGTGATGTAGATATGATGCTGATTAGTGATGACACTGTGTGTGTAGACAGAGTTGCTTTCGCCAGATATTTTAATATACTGCAGATAGATAACACAGACACGCCTCCGGTGTATACGAGATAAGAGTTTGTACATCTCTCTAACGATAAATATATAATAGGACATTTACTTTCTCTGTCAGATATGTATCAGTCTTGAAGCGGATATCCCTTCATATCTAGTACCATATTCAGAAATATGTTTTTGAAAATTATGCAAACCATGCATCATTTCAAATATGACAACTTCGTGTTTGATGATAATTTTACGACAAATGGTCCAGCACTCACTTGCGATAAAATTACTTCTGAATCTGGAAATGTAAGGCACGATATCGTGTGTGGGTTATACTATTATGGCAAAGATATAGTTCAAAGAATGAGGAGAAAAGGGGTTCGTAATTGGCCGCCAGAAGACATTGTAAGGGACCTCTCTGATATTGAGGGATATGTAGTTCCAGTTGGAATGAAGGAAAGTGAAAATGTTAACATAGAATGGCGGGTATGCTACACTACAGCAGAAATAAAATTAGTTAGAAGTCTTAATGACATTCAAATAAAGCTTTACATTTTATTAAAAATGATTGCAAAAAATGTCAAACAGAAATGTAAACCATTCTCATCATACCTTGTGAAAAAATGTAGTTTTCTGGATAGCAGAAGGAAGCCCCCCTAATCAGTTCTCTCCAGACCTTTTGATATTCCTCGTTAAAAAATTCCTATTTTTCATAAAACACTGTTTGCAAAATAACTATCTTCCTAATTATATCATACCAGAAAGAAACATGCTGACCGGGGCCTTCAGTAGACAAGACAAGCACGATTTACTAATGATTGTTACAGAATATTTAGAAAACGATTCTTTGAATTACATATTTCATACAAACTCAAAGTTTAAAAAGTGTGTTTCATATGTGTACACATGCCCACGTTTTACATATTTATACGGTCAATGGAGAAATGAGGTTGAAAAACTGAATGCCTTGGACCACCACCAAAGACTCGAACATGTAGAGGTACCTATGTTAAGAAAAAGAACATGTCTTTATGACATTGAAGAAAGATATTCAAGAGATAAGAGGTATTTAATGAGTAAGTTTAAGCTTCTATCTTTGTTAATTCCGGACTGGGTGATTTTACTAATTACAGGAAGGTTAGAAGGCCTACATAATAAAAGACTGAAGCTTATACAAATGTTGTAAAACGTAAAGTTCGTTCAAATTGTCACATTTGATACATTTTCGAATGGCAGTGTGCGTTTTGTAAAGAGTCGACAAAATTAAAGTTTCTCAAGTAGAACGGTGAAAAATAAAACGCTGGATATTTATTTATTCTATTGGTTTGTAAATTAATTCATGTAGAGAAATGAAATAAAAAAAATGAGCAAAACGTAAAACTTCTAATTACTATAGCTGAATGAACAAATTTCTCTTTGTTTCTTAGCTGACGAACAATCTAGCAAAATATTTCTTTTCTGTTTTACTTTGAGCAATATTGCCTAATTCACTTATTCCGTATATATACATGTATTATCCTTTGTTATCAAGTATAAAATGAATGCAATTCGGTGAATTATATTACGAAACGATCAGTATTACGTTTCATTGTTATAAACTGTTAAGGGGACGCATATTGCTACATTAACAGTTCATACAGAAATGCGGAAGGGGTGCATATTCAAGAAATCGATGGTGGGAAAATAAAAAACATATTCCTAAACTGATTTAATACTGATGGACACCTGTAATATTCAGTATTTTGTGGGTAAGGATGTGGTACTATGAATGTAATAGGAAAACAGAGGTCTTTGTGAAAGTACATTCAACACAAAATATTAAGCTTTTGTATAAGGAAAAATCAGGTTTTTTACAATAACAGTGTTCCAAAGTATGTTGAAGGGATGAGATTTTCTTTCTAACACACCAGGTTTGCTTAAACATGTAAAAATTTAACGCCATGTCATTTCAGCTCGGGATGGACGCCATATTTCTCATTGATAAAAATGTAAACAAAAAAAATCAGAGTGGGATTAGCATTGCAAGGGCATAACATGACATTCTACACAATGAATACCTTACAACAGATATCTAAGATGCTACACAGGTCAGGCGGGTTAAATGCATAATGGCGATCACTTGAAATTCATCTGAAAAGGTGGTTAATTTTAGTTTATTTACATGGTTTTTAATTTTCCCACGACTTCTCGGCGATTCACTGCAAATGTATTACTGCGCCGGACGAAAGGTAACTCTAATAAACAACGGGAGACAACTTAGGTGTCAGCACGTGTACGATTTTTAAAAAAACATGTCGATGATTATAATTTCTTATCAAATAATGAATCCTATTCAGATATTCGTCTTTAATATTAGAAAATTATTAATTTCTGTGGACATTTGTCAAAAAATATTACTTACATTGGACTACTTTGCGCATCAAACTGGTTTCCGCTTCAGTTGTGAGGCACTTCGTTATACTTTTTGACAACAATAACAAAACATAAAATGAATCAATAGTCACTTATAAACCGACTGCTACTTAAATCAGTGTAAGTAAAGTTGTTGTTACAACATTATACATGTTCGTTACGTTATGAGATAAAGTTTATTTTGAACTGCATAATCCATTAATTACGTTTAGATGATATTGCATTTACAACTTATTTGACCCCATTTTTTTACGTGAATGACAGCATTCTCGTGCAACTCGTGCAAACAGAATTATGAAAAGTATGGTGGAGAATTCAAGGACAAATTATAAATGACATTAAAGTGAGGATAACTGTATATTCGTCCAGTTTTGATCATTGACATGCCTGCTGTGTATTAGTAACTTTTGTGAACAAGATTAGAATGTTACTTTTGCACATATACACATTGATTGGACCTCTCAACCAAATTTCATACCTTATTTTAGGGATTTTTAAGACAATACATTTTCAAAAGTTTGTTGAATGTGTTTTGATATTTAAGTGCATTGTAGTTCATGAATACCAAGTTAAAAATTAATAATGGCAACATTTCTAGGCCCTTATTGTAAGCCACTAGACTTCTGTAACGATAAATGTTTAATGTATTAAGGGGAATATACTCTTTTAGTTTTGGAATGTGGCATTCCTTGACCACCGTATCTTTTCTTATGCACTACTTTGTAAACAAACTAAATAATGTGTTTTAGCTTACATATGCGAAATGAAAAGCAAGACAGTGACCATATTTCACATTCTTTCTTTAAATTAGAATCTGTAGGACATTGATAAATGTTTGGACAAGGTGAAGCACTATTATTTTCGCACCAAAAAGTCTTAATTGTTGACTTTGAATGTACACAAGAAGTCTTATGTAATTCAACAATAACTTTCTTGTTTCAGTTTTCTCATTTTTATTTTAGTGAGCAATCCTTTGTGTACTTATTTTAGGGATTTTTAAGACAATACATTTTCAAAAGTTTGTTGAATGTGTTTTGATATTTAAGTGCATTGTAGTTCATGAATACCAAGTTAAAAATTAATAATGGCAACATTTCTAGGCCTTTATTGTAAGCCACTAGACTTCTGTAACGATAAATGTTTAATGTATTAAGGGGAATATACTCTTTTAGTTTTGGAATGTGGCATTCCTTGACCACCGTATCTTTTCTTATGCACTACTTTGTAAACAAACTAAATAATGTGTTTTAGCTTACATATGCGAAATGAAAAGCAAGACAGTGACCATATTTCACATTCTTTCTTTAAATTAGAATCTGTAGGACATTGATAAATGTTTGGACAAGGTGAAGCACTATTATTTTCGCACCAAAAAGTCTTAATTGTTGACTTTGAATGTACACAAGAAGTCTTATGTAATTCAACAATAACTTTCTTGTTTCAGTTTTCTCATTTTTATTTTAGTGAGCAATCCTTTGTGTACTTATAACAGTTGAAACAGTATCCATTTCATGTACCAAAACCTTGTACTTTTTTGCAGGTAAATTTTATCATACCCCACCCACTTTTTTCTAATTTCAAAGTATGCGTCCCCTTAAGCGATATAATTGTGAATGACGTAGTGAATAGAAATTGTTTACAATAAGAATCAGAATAATATAATTTTCTTAACAAATACATGTGTTTTCTTGCTTTAAATACAGATAAGTAATTTGAATTATACAATATAAATCAATGTTCTGTCGAATTGTCATCGCCAGATCCACTATTACACTTTTAGTAAGGCCTTTTGTAGTAAAATATGAAGAAGAGATGTATAAAACGTACCTTTTGAAATCTTTAAACAGTGTCTTTGTTTCAAGTATACAGATTTTTTTTTCTGTTTTCCATATTATATCTGGTGCAGACAGCAGCTTAACTCAATGACTGCAAACACTTCTACAGTAATTACCGATTAACAAGTCAGTTTATTCGCCTTGAAACAATGTATTATTTGATACGCTAAGTAGGACTTTTGTTGGATCTGAAGATATATTGAGCTGATACATGCAGTGAATCATCGAACACGGAGAACACGCATATTCTATAATAACCATGACATACAATAACCGAACAGTTCTGTTTTCATAAGAACCGCATCTATTAGGCTTCCTGTTTTTCACAATTAATTCTAGCATAAAACTGCTGTTCTTGTCACTTTTCGGGGGTGTTTTAACAGGACAGAAAACGTGTGTTTACAGAGAGATTCTCGCGCTCGCGTGCTGTTGTAACACCTTTTTATATATGCGCGTTCCGTGGCAAAGGGTAAACGTCATTCAGCCCCAAAACGGATAATTCAAAACGAAATGACGTCAACGTAAAAAAAACAACTCAGACATTCCCGCGAATTTCGTGGAAATTTAATGACGTTGAGTGACATTGTAATCATTTATCAGCTTTTACGCTTTTTATGCTAGAATAGCGTTAGCGCATGTTCATTTCGTGTTATAACATTTGCAGAATCCCTCGGGATTCTGCAGATGTTATAACACGAAAAAATATGCGTTATCCCTACACTCATAATGTTTTTTTTTTTTTTTTTGTTTGTTTGTTTTGGGTTTAACGCCGTTTTCCAACAGTAGTTCAGTCATGTAACGGCGTGCAGTTAACCTAACCAGTGTTCCTGGATTCTGTACCAGGACAAACCTGCTTTCCGCAAGTAACTGCCAACTTCCCCACATGAAACACCAGAGGTGAAGGACGAATGATGTCAGACACAATGTCTCTTTATCAAATCGTCACGGAGAACATATGCCCCGCCCGGGATCGAACTCGCGACCCCGCGATCCGTAGACCAACGCTCTCCCTACTGAGCTAAACGGGCGGGTTAACTCATAATGGTGTAAAGAATACGATGATTAGGGATCGATCCTCAAAACGGTATTTTTCACACAAAGCGGATATGTTTTGGATTTTTTTTCCATTCCAAATGAACTTGCAGATTCACTGCCTTGAAAATCTGGCTATGAAAAGAACATTTTAACATGTAATCTTTATATCCGGAGCCTGACTGGCATAAACATAACTTCACGAAAACATGTTATTATACTTGTATAACGTAATGCATCTGTAAAGCGGAGCAAATAATTTGCTAAGTGTGTAAAACTGAGAATAACTTACGATACGTTGCAGTTGATACTATAGAAGGGTATTTATTTAAATGTTTCTCTGTGTGTGTGTGTGTGTGTGTGTGTGTGTGTGTGTGTGTGTGTGTGTTCTGTTTCCAAACAAGCCGCGGGCAATGTTACATTAATTGGTTTTGGCTTTGTTGAACACAAAGTGCTCAGATACGTAATCGTTTCGTCAGCTGCACATAATTATGTCCAGACGTACTTCTTCAAACAATATTCTCCTCTAAAACAATTTGTTAAATCTGATGAAACTAAGACTGAATGACCTCTAATAAATGTGCACAAGCAGTTTCGTTTGATACCACACAGGGGCTGCAAGTGTTAATTATTGTTTGCTTCTAGTAGACTTTTTCCAATTTGTATATAGTGGAAAATTCAAAGATTTTTTCGTCTGAAATTACTTTCCCTAAGTCGAAATCATTTCACAGAAACGTCCTTTGCATGACCCTCCAGTATACTAATTTCCGACTCGTCAAAAACATGGCCGTTTCCCTATATATAAAGTTGGAAGTAAAACTATTCTTTTTGTCAGAAACTGTTAATTGACTTCGAAACAGATTCCCACAATTGCTTCTTTGTGTAAATTATTAAATAACATCCTACCAAGCTTGTTTAAATGAATCAGATAAATTTGTTGGATACATGACCATCAGATGACAAGGTCGCCTTTCCATATATAAAGTGGACACTTGTCAGAATCCGCCTACCCAATTTTAAAATAATTTTACACAGCTGTTTCTTGGGTAATTCATTATTAGAATATTACTATGATTTACGTTTCAATGTGATGTCTATGTTGGTGATAAGGAACATGTATACAAACATTTTTCCATGGATTGTTACTAGACAGATATTCTGCTACATATACCAAACCGGGACTGTTTAGGCACAAACAGTCCAGACTGACAAGACGTGGAATGAGGCTAGAAGCCTGAAACATTCGTACCAAAATGAAAACCTTGAAAATGCCTAAGAAGGGTATCTGGCTAATACATAATTTTATCATTTCACCACACATAATTGTTTGATATACATAGAGATACAAAATTGGCATAAAAAAGAAATCAGGCTTATTTCATTTATTGTTTCTTATAATCTGATAACAAATCATTGAAATTAGATAACATTGCATCAATTAGCCTGTACATCCGAATTATGAAGTCAAACAACATGTAAACAATATATGACATTGACATTATTATATATTTTGCGGTAAAAAGTAACCACAAAAAGAAAACGTCGAAAATTACGTTCGACTGATCCATAATGCACAACCGTGCCTCACGCGCCATAATCAAAATGATGCTGACGTCTACGTCATGTGGCAACATTATTATGGCGGGTGAAAGGGTGCAGATCAATTTTCCACAATTAATGGCATTGTGGATGAAAACAGAGAAACAAATTAAAACTCGTAAGTATATAGAAATATGAAAAAATGGAAATAACATGAAAACAAAGAGTAGGCACTTAATAGAAAGTTCAATAAAGGGCTATTGTCTGGCTTTTAGTCATAATAAAACATCTAGTTTCATAATGGCCATAGGGAAATTATGGCACTACGTATGTCATAATGGCAAGACGGCACAACACAGCCGTTTTATAAATCATATAAATTATTTTATAAATCAGATAAAATGACCTTTGGATCCAAACTAATTACATTAAAAAGATAAGTAATGGGTTCATTATGGAGCAATACTCGTCTCTAGGTGACGTGTGTAACCTAACCAGTAAGAGCACATTACCTCTAAATTTGACCTTGCGCACAAAGACAAATCAATGATTTTGAAACTTAACACCAATCCTTTTATATGCAAACAAGTTTGAAAATTTAGTCAATATGCAGCCGAAAAACTCATGGAAATTTGAAAACTTTGAAATTGACTAAGTATGGTATCTGGCTAATACATATTAACACGTAATCAATTGATACACATAGAAATACAAATCTGCATCTTAAAGAAATCAGAAACCGTAATTCTTATATCATTTATATTTATATAATAACAAACCATTATAATTAGGTTATATTACATCAATAAGCCTGTACAAGTACATCACGTCTACTAAGTAAAAAACATCTATATAACACAATAATATACTTTTTGTTAATAATAAGTTAAAAACAAAAAACAAAACGTCAAAAATGACCATTTCGGTCGCCGTTGACGGATCCATAACGCACTACCGTGCCTCACGCGCCATTTTCATCATGGCCCGGATAACAAGAACGTCTGCGGGTTCTGACATCGACGTCATAAAGCAACGTCATTACGTCGAGTGAAAGGGTGCAGATTGATTCGCTAATATAAATGGCATTTGTGGATGAAAACAGCAATACAATTGATACTTATGAATTTAAGGAAAATATGGAAAATGAAATTACAAAGAGAACAATAGAGATGGTACACAACAGAATAGCCAATAAATGGCTGGAGTTACCTTCTAGTCATAATGGCACACCTAGTTTCATATTGCGTCCGGGCAACTGTGGCATTGGCAAGGTCAGGCCTGTAGAAATTTTCAATACACCTTACTTTTGTGGCTTTGCACAAAAAGACCAAAAAACTGATTTTGCAGCCTTACTTTTTTGGTAGAAAATGATTATGAAATAGCTCTAGGGAAACAGTAATTATAGACAGGACAGGCAAGAAAAAAAGTTGGCTGCTAGACAAGTTACGAAAAGTGACAGACACAACACAAAAGTACAAACATACAGGAGAGATCGCCCTGACGTCACGCATCAACACCTGTATATCTGGTGGTGGGCAAAACAAAATATTTTTACATCGTTTGTGTATGAGATCGGAATTTTTAATAACTTTTTCGTTCATTTATGGATTTTAAAAATTCAAAAAGTTTTGAAATGCTTACAACTTTCATATTTTCTTATTCAAACATCTTTTGAAAATGAATTACCGTTTTAAATGACATATGATTTTAATAGCGGCGTAGCAATTCTAAAAACTTTTAGAAAAAACACTGTAAGTTAAGCGTTCATAATTAATCCATTTTATTTCGAAATAATAATTAAAAGTTATCAATAAATTGCTTGTTTTATATCCTTTCCATTAATCAAAAAAAAAAAAATTGATATAATTGATGTTTTAAGAAAATTTAAGCAGTTAGAAAAACATCACTGTTAACAATAACATGGTCGCTCGGCGTCTGCCCACCCGATCTTGGTCTTATCAGTTCTAAAAATAGAATATACAACGGATCTGTGTACAAACACGATCTCTCCTTATAGTCACAATATCTTTTCAACAAGTGACTTATCCTTATGCAAATGACATTTGATTATCAGCAAAAGATCTCTCTTTCCGGAACTTTCAACTCATTCATCTCATGACTGATCTCAGTATGAATATGGAGTGAACTACCGCCAGGAGGCGAGATATGCTTTTCAGCTGTTTCTTCATTTTGTACAACAGCATTACTCAAAGGAGAATTCCTTCTATCTAACAGCCCTTTTTGTATCAACGCATCACCGAGCTGTTCACATTTAAGCTTCAGTGAACATTCATCCAGAGCGTCAAATACGGCTTGTACTGTTGCTTTTGGTGTCGCCTGTCTCCAGGTGTTCATTACACTGTGGATCATATTTTTGCAGGCATTGTTTTCTTCTTTCGCATGCTCTAATACGACGTCTATATTATTCAGAAGATCAACATTCGTGATTGCTACAATAAATAAAATCTGTTTTACAGTATTTTGGAATTACGCAACGCAATTTCTTTGATAGCTTTAGCTTTTACGCTGTTTTAACAAAAGATCTATAGATATATATTTTTGATATCACTATTAGTTTACTTGCTAACTGCTTATTTACATTCAGTCCAGTGTAGGTTCCATTCGGCACTGAACTGTATTTTACTTGCAAGACATTTCTCCCACTTTCACGCTTCTTTATATTTTCAGCAGTGGATACAAAAGGTATCAGTTTTCTTGAAGTCATTGTCTTTTGTAGCATAATATATTAATAAAGATGGTATAAGTACATATTATAAACTGTGATTTTGCAATATTCGTAGAATGAATCGATTACTGCTGATTAAAATTACTGATTTCGATTACGCAATGTCTTGTATACGTACCTACAAGCTGCATGATAAATATATGAAAATCACTCCATTTCAAGTTTTGGGCAATGAAGGCTATTATTTCAAACCAAACTGAAAATAAACAAGGAAGTACTAATATATATTTGCTAGGAAACAATGACAATTAAAGGTAATTATTTTGATACATTTTGTAGGCGTTATTGAACGGGTTATTAATCAACACATATTAGCTAATGGGGATGTATTTTATTTTTAAATCAACTCTAACACACTCTTATGGAAAATATATATAGATCAGACTGTAAACGGTTTATACATATCATAATAACAGGAGCGTGATGGCCCTGCATCGTTCATCAGAGTTTCTTCGCGCAGATACACAGACCGTGGTGTCATAAGTTCGACCCCAAAGGCGAACTTTCTTTATAAATATAAACGAAAAATAAATGGTAAACATGTTATAAAATTGCTATTTAAATATACACGTCGAAGGAAGTTTACTTCGTCTTGGATGCCTGCAAGTATTAGACATTAAGGATAGGGGGTTATAATCCAGTGACCATTTTCAGCTGTATTTGTCTTGCAACACACATAAGAAATTCAATAAAAGGAAACATCGAATTATTAAAATGAATGGTCACCATTATGGTGCTGAAATAACCGTACTTCTGTTTTTCCGACTGCAGTCATCCGACCGAATGGTTTCCTCTGATAAATCGTCTTCAAAGTTGCAGCCAAACTGTCCACCTACCTCTGATTCAGTTTCTTCTGCCTAGAAGAGAAAATATATGATGAAACTTGTTTTATTTAGAGAATTTATTCACTATAGTTCGTCACTGTGTATTGAGCCGTGACTGAACTTTAAAGAATGGACTCTTCCGGGTTATAGGGTTGTTTTGTTGTCATTAAATGATATACACATGTATTATTAAAAGTGCTAATAGCATTAATCAGAATACATTATATTGATTTTGAACTTTATGTTCTGTACTTACTGTTTTTTCTTCAGTTGTAACTTCCCTGTGTGACATTCCACACTGAAGAGAACTTCGCGGTGACACTGCAGCAGCGTCTGTACTAACATCAGTATTTTCATCGTAACGGTTGTTAATATTCACTTCGTCGTATTTGACCGTTTCATTGCCAGAAGTGATTTTCCCATCTAACAATGTGTCGATATTTCTAACAGGGAAAGTTGGCAAAGTGTTTTCATTGCTTGATCGTGAGCTGTTGCTGTCTGTGTTATTTGACTCAAATTCAGTGTGTTCGTGTTTGCCCTGGAATTGCATTTGTTCATTTAGGTCTTCTTCCTGTAGGTTTTCATCGCCACTTTTAGTAGTATCTGTTTGCACATCGCTAACCATACGGTCCGGGTTAAGGTCATTGTCATTTATCTCGTAGCAATAACCTGTTGATAGTTGTGATTGATGAGATTTCGTTTCTTGCGCATTTTGAATGGCGTTGCAGTTTTTGTCGTTTTCAGGCTCATTCTGTGTCGTAAATTCGGTACATGACTGTGAATCAAAGGCATTATTTTCATATTCATGTTCTTGGCTTTGTTGAGAATTAGAGCAACTCTTGACCAAGTCTTCTTCACTATCATCAGAACTGTCATTTTCATCTGCCGATATAACTTGACTTGACACACTTTTGTACTCTGAGGTCTCAGTTTCGCTCACAATGACGCTTGTTTGTGTTACAATGTTACCATTTTCAAGATCATTTTCTCCGTTCGAATCTATTTTTGATAAATCGACTTTGTCGGATTCACAACTTTCGTTAGTTGCTTTATTTTTTCTGTACCTAATAAATAAAATAATAATGTTAAATTCAAAATGATATCATGACTGCGGATTATTCAAAATCATATAACGAGTTAGAACAAGAATGGTTACAACATCGTATGACATTTGTCTGCCTGAGATTACTTGAAAGGGTAATATCATAAAGTCCAAAAAGGGACATAACTAAAAACAAGATAATCGGACATGAAACTTAAAACCTGCATATCTGTACTTGATGTATAATGTATATCAAGTTTTTTTATTTAGATGAAAACAGAAGGAGGAGTTGAATATACTAACAAAATGTGATGGACTGACGGACGAACTAACGAACGAAATGCCAGTTCAAACACTATATGCCTCCCTGTTCTTTAACAACGGTGCTATTAGAATAGGAGATTTAACAGCAAAATTAGTATGTTTATTGCAAACATTTCAAAAAGTGAGCCCGCAGTAAGGTTTGTAAGAACTGTATCAAATGGTTACACAAAAAATCAACACACACACACACGCACGCACCCCCACACACCCACACACACACACACACACACACACACAAAAGAAAGATACAAAAGGTTACAGCCAATACATATACATGTAAGCATATATAATATTACAGTATACTATGATATCAAGTATGTGTAAATACCAATACCTGTATATGATAAATGCTACCACCAACGCCGCTACTGGTATAAGAATTACAGGACAAGCTATCGCTGCAATAACACTGTCACCTAAAGATGAACATGCATATAAACTAGAACGTAGAAAATAACCGCAAGCAAAAAAAAAAAGAAAAGAAAACAATTTTAAAGCTACATTAATAAAAAAATTGAAATAAATAAAACGTGCAAGCCGAAGTTTGCTATAGTGTAAAACTCAATTACTTTGACCTTACTTCCAAGGCACAAAAAATTGTTTGCTTCCTGTATCCCGACCCACCCTAAATTTTTGGCCAAACCCTAAATGTCAAGTTTTATAGCCTCGGCATTTTTTTCTAATTTTTAATAAAAAGTTGCAAAACAGCATTTTTTGTGCTTTAAACATTGTTAGTGATGTTAGAAATCAATTTACTGATGCTCTTAAGGCATAACTCACTTTTGACACGAAAATAATTTCCAAAAAATCCAACTAGATCTAAATAAAAACAAAATATATATAAAAACGACCTACCTACCCTTATTTTTTGGAGCATGTTATCGGAAACAAACAATTGTTTAGGCCTTATTAACATCTGTTTCTATATTTCATAATTCTGCAGTTACTAATTTAACTCGCAAACAAAAATCCATCCTGAACTATCTTCATCCCTACTCCCCTCCCTTCTCCCTACACCTAACGAAAATTAAAACCATTATTTACATGTAGAATAGCATTCCTATCTTGGTCAAATGTGCGCGATAAAAACATTTCTGATCTTAACCAGGGAATAAAACACTAAATGGGCGGCACACCCTTTGATCTAAAATCTTATTTTGAACACTGTAATATTCTCATTTTCTTCTTAGCCACGATCATTTGGTACATAAGCTTTAGTATATATTAGTGACAAGTCATTTGAAAGTTTATGTGCCATAACCTTACAAGTAAAAGAAAGAAAATCCTGGCGCATTTTTGTTGATCTATTTCAGCTCTGTAAGAACGTGACTGATTCAGATTGTTCTCCCTTTAAAATGGCTAAGGCCATGTAAAGAAAATAATTTATCATTTTTAAAAGTGACCAGTATTAAGAGTAAATGGAAGTCAATATTTAAAGTTAATTTTCAGGCTGAACAAAACTAAACCCATTAGTTCTTTATTTCATATACAATCCACTTAAAAATCTTATTTCGACATATGCTAGAGTATCAGATTTTCAGAGACTAAAAGTCCCATAAACAATTATATCGCTGCTATAGAAAAAGACAAAAGACAAAATTGGTAAAAGAAAGTTACACTATATAAACTACAGTGTAAATCTCGAAAACCTTATATCTAGCATGCAATTTAGACAGAATGCCACATACATATAATAAAATGAAAACACGATGCTATTGAGAAAGGGCAAATGGAACGTAAGGCAAATAAAAACTATTTATATTCGGACCCGCATAGGCTAACATTCGATTTGGCAGACTAGTGATCAGCAAGAACATGCAATAAAATTAGCTTTACACTTTCCAACCGTTCATAGTTGTAGGCAAATTACATGCGAAAATAACACTAACGCAGAGGAACCATGTTGCAGCTCATTAAGATAAATAATACCTAGATGCTTAGACGAGTTCTTGGTATGTGATGGCAGCCGTTGAAGCTGATGGCCGCAAACTGTATCATGCGTAACTGTACACTTGGCGCTTACTGTTGCGTTGCATACAGAACATGGTTTACAGATGTCGAAGGAAGAATTGTCCGAAAAGGAAACCCCTTCCCTACATGGTTCACATCTGGTATCTTCATATGGTGTTCCTTGATAGAAAAAAAGGAATGTTTACAAAAACTGAAAGTTAAGATTATATAATTAAAACTTGTACATAATTCAATGTAATCTGAATACCCCAAATGACATCAAGTGACCTTACGAATGGAAGATTCGCTTTCTGCACTATTGAGAATATCTGAAGCAGTACTTAACAGAAACATGATGCGTATAGTTTTAAAATCATCCATAAGTTAAAACGAATCAAACTGATGAGTGAAACAATCTATGGTTTTATTTTGTATTAGAATCTCAGGGCTGCGACAAGTCGATCTGGTATATATATTGTCAATACTGAAGTAAATCGCTATTCCGTGATTTTTTCAAAGACGGAGACATGGGCAATGTCATTCTTTTCCACTTGGAGTTGATTGTACGACAAAAATAGATATTTCGAAGACAAGATATTTGTTAACAGTTGATGTTTTAAAATATATGTAAAGTTTCATAGGTGTTCATTATGTAATTCAAAAGATATTGGCAGAAAACTACGTTAGTGGATTTGCTAAGTACGGAAGAGGATTAGTGCCAGGTGCGTTTTATTTTATCAACTCGAAATTTCGAGTTACTATCTTGCCATTTTATCCGCAAAATTTGAACGTCTGTCCGTCTGTCAAAGGCCAAAAATGTAATAGGCAACTTGACTCTTCGAAGTGGAATCATCCATCTCCACATCCATATATTGTACCGAACATGTAGGGACTTGAACATATACCACATACATCAATGTATGGCCTAACATACATAGCCTCTAGAGCTACTCCAGATTTCAAACTGTATCCAGGATATATACCTTCATTTTATATAATACATGAATAGTATGTTCAGGTGGTAGGGGCTCGAACTAGGTCGAACACCTTCCAGATATGGTCAAAACAGTGAAATATAATAAGTTTGAATACTTCAAGATCACCTCCTCTGACCTCTGCTCAAAATGTAATTCTGTCTAGGTACCCGATCTTGGTCAGACTCATAACTACACGTTCATTAAGGGTATGTCTATATTTCATTGCCATATGGGCTCAAACTAGGTCGAAAACCTTCCAGGCTTAACCATGGTTTAGGGGGGGGGGGGGGGTCTTCCTCCAACATAAAGCTGGGAAGTCACCGTATGACCTATAATTGTGCCGGTGCGACGTTAAACTCAACAAAATAAAGAAATAAATAAACATGGTTTAAATAGTGATATTTTCTGTGAGCAAACACTGGCCGGTCATCTTAATCATATGACCCTGTAGGGCTACCCGATGGATACACCAGGTACCTTGGCCAGGTCCTATACATCAACGTAAAACTCGAAATTTCGAGTTAGTAACTCGAAATTACGACTTAGTAACTCGAAATTTCCAGATACGTAACTCATTTTTCGACTTAGTGACTCAAAATTTCGAGTTAATAAATAACATACACCTGGCACTAATGCTCTTCCGTAGCTAAGTGTATAATCAGGCAACGAAAAGAAAAGTTAAATAAAAACTATGCCTAAAAAAGTTGTTTAGACCTTTGTGTTGCTTTATTAAATCGGCTCGGTGTATAGTTTAATTTGTGTAATGGCTCGGTTTATCGTTTAATTTGTGTGCTTTCGGGTAAAAAAGCATGAAAGATAACATGATGTAAGGTGTCCTGATACTTTTTACTACTTCCCTACTAAAGCTTTCTACAATATTCTTGCATAAAAACTACTTTTTTCACTGGATCCGCCCATGTATTAACGGGAGAAAAATCGTGTGCAAACAAGGCAATTCACGTGCTGTTAATACATGATTTTTATTTTTGAAATGCTTTGCCAGGGATATATGTATGTATTTTTACGCACATTGATATTTGGCATCTGGGTCTTGTTTCTTCCTTAACAACCTCATCTTGTAGCATTATAAATACAATGTAATCCATAGTATATTTAGCTGTATCTGTTTCCAAGCCCAAACGTACTACCCCCATCAATGTACGCAATAGCTTCTCTTAAAGTGCACTCCCTTTACAAAGCGTCTGTACAGTTATTGTAAATAACTGTGAATAAATAAGTATCGCGTGTAACTTGTGCTGTTGATCGTTTTTAAGTATTATATTTATGATTTTGGTAAGTATCAGTCGGTATGTTTTTATCTAATTTCTCGAAGAATTTATATAAACAGCTTGGAAACTTGACACTACGTTCGTACTTATCCGTACTCCAACTGCGTGTCCGTACTCAATATAACTCGAATGCAAAGTTATTATTCTTGAAATTGTGATCGAGTCCACCAAATTGTGAAATGATATGAACAGTTATTGGAAATTTTATGTTTTTAATAATGAGAGATAGAAAAAATCGCTTAAAAACCTTCAGGATGTGCTTTTGATAGTGTTGTTTATTTCCGGGCCCTGGATACGGATATTTAAAACATGTTTACCGTTTCCAAGAACAACTGGAATGGTAAATAAAAAATGTACCGGAATCGTCAAGTCATCACGTATGAAAACAATACATAAATCGTCGTGAAATATATTTTTATGCAAGAATAGCGGCAATACACGTTTGTTTTGTGTATTAACGTCTGCAGAAGCCCTTGGGATATGTTTGTGACCTCGACCTTCGGTCTCGGTCACAAACAATCCCGCGGGCTTCTGCAGACGTTAATACACATAAAAACATGTATTATCCCTACATTCTCATATTTCAAAACCGTGAATAGAAATGGAACTCGATCCAGCGTTTTGCTGTCATTGGCAATGTTTACATGGACATGATGAAAACCTATCCGTTTAACCCATGATCATCCTACTCAGATTACATGGATAATTATAACCAAATTACACCCGTCTTTGGATAACATGTTATAGGTCATGTTATACAAACATATAATATTGTAATGTACAAGAAAAATGAATGGAATGTGTATATTTTAAAAACACTGATTTGAACAACAAATAAAATACAACATTAATGTATGTAATGTATAACATTCATGCATGGAATTATTTAATTCGTATAGTTTCTACATTAATACTGTATTACAATTAGTACACATTAATGCAATTTCTAATCGTCACCTGAGAGAAATCTAAAACAAGAGGACCATGCTGGTCCTGAATCGCTCACCTGTCCGCACGCAACCCAGTTCATTGTGGCTAAGTTTCACTGAAAACCACCAAGTAGGTCACAAGGATTTTCTATTTTTAGACCTACTGACCTAGTTTTGGACCGCACATGACCTGTTCCGAACTTGACCTAGATATCATCAAGATGAACATTCTGACCAACTTTAATAAAGATTCCATGAAAAATGTGACCTCTAGAGTGGTCACAAGCAAAAGTTTGTGCACGGACACACGGACGACGTAGACCTACTGACCTAGTTTTTGGCCGCAGTTGACCCAGTTTTGAACTTGACCTAGATATCATCAAGATGAATATTCAGACCAACTTTCATACAGATCCTATGAAAATATCGCCTCTAGAGAGGTCACAAGGTTTTTCTATTAGTTGACCTACTGACCTAGTTTTTGATGGCAAGTGACCCAGTTTCGAATTTGAACTAGATATCATCAAAGTGAACATTCTGACCAATTTTCATGAAGATCCATTGAAAAGTATGGACTCTAGAGAGGTCACAATGTTTTCCTATTTTAGACCTACTGACCTAGTTTTTGACTGCACGTGACCCAGTTTCAAATTTGACCTAGATATCATCAATGTGAACATTATGACCAATTTCCATGAAGATCCATTGAACAAAATGGCCTCTAGGGAGGTCACAAGGTTTTTTCTATTTTTAGGCCTACTGACCTAGTTTTCGACCGCAGTTAACCCTGTTTCGAATTTGACCTAGATATCATCAATATAAATATTCAGCCCAACTTTCATACAGATCACATGATAAATATCGCCTCTAGAGAGGTCACAAGGTTTTTCTATTATTTCACATAATGACCTAGTTTTTAAGGCACGTAACCCAGTTTCAAACTTGAACTAGATATCATCAAGGTGAACATTCTGACCAATTTTCTTGAGGATCCATTGAAAAGTATGGCCTCTAGAGAGGTCAAAAGGTTTCTCTATTTTTAGACCTAGTGACCTAGTTTTTAACTGCACGTGACCCAGTTTCAAACTCGATCTAGATATTATCAAAGTGAACATTCTGACCAGTTTTCATGAAGATCCATTGAACAATATGTCCTCTAGGGAGGTCATAAGGATTTTCTATTTTTAGACCTACTGACCTAGTTTTGGACGCACATGACCCAGTTTCAAACTTGACCCAGATATCATCAAGATGAACATTCTGACTAACTTTCATAAAGATCCCATGAAAAATGTGACGAACAGAGCGGTCACAAGCAAAAGTTTACGCACGGACGCACTGACGCACGGACGATGGACGCCGCGCGATCACAAAAGCTCACATTGTCACTTTGTGACAGGTGAGCTAACAAGAGCTGTCGGAGGACAGCAACGCTCGACTATTCAACAGCCTTGTCAATTGAATGAATACAGAAGTCGTAAAAAGTGCATAATTTTGTAAAAATGGGGAAAAGGGTTATGGAACCTTCACAGTGCTTATCAGCTCATAAAGTGAACAAGTGCGTGAAGTTTCAATCCTTTCCCATAAGTGGATACCGAAATACCAGCTTACATACAAAAACTTAACCAAAAACTGCTAAGTTGAAAAAGGGGCATAATTTTGAAAAAATGCAAAGTAGAGTTATGGGATTTACACAGTGCATGTCAGATCATGACAGTGAACAAGTGTGTGATGTTTCAATACATTCCAATTAGTGGATACTGAGATACCAGCTTACATACAAAAACTTAACCAAGAATTTCTAAGTCGAAAAAGGGGCATAATTTTGTAAAAAAATAGCAAAATAGAGTTACGGAACCTGTGCAAAGTAGGTCAGTTTATCACAGTGAATACGTGTGTGAAGTTTCAATCCATTCCCACAAGTGGTTACTGAGATACCAGCTTACATACAAAACCTTAACCAAGAATTTCTAAGTCGAAAAAGGGGCATAATTTTGTGAAAAAGCAAAACAGAGTTATGGAACCTGTGCAATGTAGGTTAGTTTATCGCAGTGAATAAGTGTGTGAAGTTTCAATCCATTCCCACAAGTGATTACTGAGATATATACCAGCTTACATACAAAACCTTAACCAAATCGGAACACCGACGCAGACGCAGACGCGGACACCGACACCGACGCATGGGTGAGTCCAATAGCTCTACTATTCTTTGAATAGTTGAGCTAAAAAATAACTGATTTTTTTTAATTATCTATGCTATATCATTTATTTAGTCTTGTAACATACCTGTTTCAGCCCTTCCCTCTCCTGGTCCACACTTGCTGTGTGGCTTGCAATGTCCTTCATCAGGCTTCGCTGCATCAGGTTTCCAGAAGGAACCAGCTTTACACTTGCATTCTTTATTACTAGTTGCATTACAGTGTTTAACTGGGACTTGTCCATTCGGACAGAACAGTCTACACCTAGCACACTTTATAGAGGTATCACAATAAGGTTGATATTCTTCATGTCCACAACGTCTACACCTTGCTTGTTCACCGTTCACAACGCAGTCTGAAACTTTAAAATATCCCGGACTGCACGGGTAACACTGATGACCATTTTTGGCTTCATAGGTTTGATCACAAGGAAGTCTTATACAAAATATATAGTTAAAACATACTGCGAATGTCACCAATTTCAAAGGCCATCCTTTGAACATTTCCAGGGGTGGGTGGCAAGTTTTATGGTTGAAGAGGGTCAGGTTCATGAAGACGCCCGAGGTATAATGCCCGGAGTACTTCAAAGCAGATAAACATAAAGTTATCCAACCTGACACGAATGTCTGACCACTAAGTAGTCATATTGTCGACCTTATTTTTTTTTTGTAAATTGTCTCCGTCTTCTAAATTTCGACTCAAAAATCACATGCAAATAACTCGATCTGCCTATGATTTCACAAGAAATACTTTCAAAGTTCTTTTTAGCAATTCGGTTGATATAAAAATGTTTTACTTTCATTCTTGTACTGTTTATTCTGCCATCGTGGAAACATATTCTGGAAGTACAGAAAATAAATGACATGTTATGAAAGAAATAAAACTAGAAGATGCTTTTGTAGAAAAGCGCATGTCTCCCCCAATGCATAGTCGTATAGGCAAGAAGTCAATAGGGGACAGGAGTGAAAGTCAAAGAGACACTGATGGTTGGCTGCAATAGGGATCATCTACTTGGCATGTCCAATTATCTCAATAAGTTTCAACATTCTGGGCCTAGTGGTTCTCAAGTTATGAATTGGAAACGGTTTTCCATGTTTAGGTCCCTGTGACCTTGACCTTTGATCAAGTGACCCCAAAATCAGTAGGGGTCATTTTCTCTGCATGTTCATTCACCCTATTATAAGTTTCAATATTCTGGGTTAAGTTGTTCTCAAGTTATTGAGTTTTCCATGTTCAGCACCCTGTGATCTTGACCTTTGATGAAGTGACCTCAAAAACAATAAAGATCAACTAATCTGTAAGTCCTATCATCCTATGAAGTTTAAAGGTTCGAGGTCAAATGGTTTTCAAGTTACTGATCGGAAATGGATTTCCATGTTCTGTTCGCTGCGACCTTGAGGTTTAATGAGAATGACCCAAAAATCAGTAGTGGTCATTTTCTCATCAGGTCCAATCATCCTATGAAGTTTCAACATTCTGGGTCAACTGGTTCTCAAGTTACTGACCGGAAATGCTTTTCCATGTTCAGGCCCCATTTGACCTTGATCTTTAATGGAGTGACCCCAAAATCAATATGGGTCATCTACTCTGCATGCCCAATCATCCGATGAAATTCCAACAATCAAGTTCAAGTTTAAGTTGGGTCAAATGGTCCTCAGGGTATTGATCGGAAATGGTTTTCCATGTTCAGGCCCCTGTGTCCTTGACCTTTCATAGTGTGACCCCTAATTAAAGAACTAAATCAACTTCTTCAGATATGTACACAAGAGGATCATGATGACCCTGAATCGCTCACCTGACTAATATGAGCTACATGTTTAAAATGGCAAAATGATGCTAACATATTGGAAAGTATGTCAGTAGGTCACATTCATGGTCACTGAAGGTCAGTTTTCAGATCGGTGTGCAAAACTGTACATGTCATCCAAATTTCAAGGCTGTATCTTAAAATAAAACACAAGAAAGTAGGCCAGTAGGTCGAGGTCACAGTCAAGTGACCCCTAATCGCTTGGGGTCATCAGGTATTTATAATTAAACAGTCTAGGAAATATGAACTGATAATTTTTGAAGTATTCATTCCTATATAACTCATATAACAAGTGACCCCCCAGGCCGGTCTCTCTTCACCCCAGGGGCATAATCTGAACAATCTTGTTAGAGATACATAGGCAATGCTACATATCAAATATGAAAGTCCTAGGCCTTGAACTTAAAGACAAGATTAAAAAAAAATCCCCCATATAACTCTATGTTAAATTTGGGACCCTCAGGGCAGGGCCTCTTTTCACCCCAGGGTTATAATTTGAACAATTCTGGTAGAGGACCACAAGGCAATGCAACATACTAGATATTAAAAGCCTAGGCCTTGCAGTTTCAGAAGATTTTTAAAGTTTTTATTTATATTTAAGTCTATGTAAAACTTGAGAGAGAGAGGGTGGGGGCGGGGGAGTGGCAGGGCCTCTTTTAACCCCAGGGTTGTAATTTGGATACTTTTAATTTACCGAATATCAAAGGCCCATGTCTTGTGACATTAGACAAGAAGATTTTAAAGGTATTTCTTGTATCACTCTATGTAAACCTTGTGACTCCCGGGGCGGGGCCTCTTTCCACCTCAGGGGCACAATTTGAACAATCTTCATAGAGGACCATTAGATGATGTCACATGCCACAAATATCAAGGCTCTACGCCATGCGGCTTTAGACAGTCAAGAAGATTTTTAAAGTTTTTCCTTTCGGTTGCCATGACAACCAGAGTTCTGCATGGAATTCAATTCTTTGAAAATTTTTGAAAGGGGACCACCCAAAGATCATTCCTGTGAAGTTTGGTATAATTCTGCCGAGTGGTTTTCAAGAAGAATTTTTTTAAGACAATGTTGACGGACGGACGACACATGACGGACGACGGGCTTAGAGCGGTTACAAAAGCTCACCATGATCCTTTGGCTCAGGTGAGGTAAAAAAATGCATTCGCGTCAAATTCTGACCAATTGACTAGACACACATTGCTGACCTCAGAAAAAGACTATAATCTTCTCAATGCACGGATTTTTCATGTAATACAAATTGCTGACAAATATATTTAGAGGTGCTAGCAAGTTGGGCAATTTGATATATTGTAGTATTCTTAACTCTACATACGATGCGTCATTCAATAACAGATCTGTAGTCAAGTGGACTCTATTCTTTTTATGTTTGTATGGTGTAGGTTCAATCTGACTAAAGTACATCTCCTATTACGCTACACATAGGATCTGAGAACGACCTATTCATAGCCTCGTTCTGACGACCCTTTCGCTAGCCAATCAGAGCTTAACTTACAACATTTTGCAAGCCTACCTGTAGCCTTGACTTTTAATATTTACAATTCTTATCCCGTAATGTGTCAGAAAGCCGGGTAGCTCAGTCGGTAGGCCACTTGCATTGTAAGCGAGGGGTCATGGGTTCGAGCCCTGGAATGACTGTACATTTTTCTTACTCTTTGACATTCGAACAAGTCGTCTGATTGGTTAAAATAAAAATAGCAATACTGGAAATCCAAAATATACAGAAGACGTATGTGAATGGGCCGTTCTCAGATCTTCGTTTAGAAGATCAAGTACTTAAGTCAGATTGGGTGTAGGTTCGTCCTCCTTTTCTAATATGATTTTACTAATTCTATTTTTGCAGGTCTTTTTTATATTATCATTTGTATTTATTTTTTCATTCTTGCAAGTGTTTTCGCTATTCATTTTGCAATATTAATAGATTTAATATCGATTCTAATACGAGATCCTCTGAAAAATATTAATAAGTACTTACGAGAAAATCATGATACAAGTAGTTTTACCTGTATTCTTCTCCAGGTAAAACATATTATAAAATTATATAAAAAAATAGCTAATCATGTATTCGAACCAGCACCGTAAGCTTACAAATCATACGTGTTAACCACTAGACTACGCCACTACTTACATCGGTTTTTTGATATAAGATATTTGTCAAATAATGTGTCCACCTGATTCCCTATTTCATTGTTATGGTTGATCCGGTATTAGTAAATAAAGGCCGCAGTTATCGCGTTTTGTTAATACCAATACCACAATTCTTCCTAATATACATGTACTTACACAACTAATATGTCGCAACAAATCGTAAAGACATCAGAAGACATTGAGAAAAGCAAACATGAAATTCATGAAATTGCCTAACAGCTGTGTATAGAAGTGGCCTGTATGTAGTTAAATTAAGGTTTTGATGGAGGCCTTGAGAAACAAAAATCAAACAACACCAAATCATAGAAAGAAAGAGTTGTTTGACATGAAAATTGAACAGCATGTAAAACATGTATATTACTTTATGAAACAAGTGTCAGTATACTGATATAAACATTGAATTCCGGAAAAGGGCTGCCTAAAGGGGCTCCACTTCCGGACAGTTAAACGCCTTTAAAAACTCACCATTTTCAAAGAACTGTTTCACATGTTTGTTTTGATGCATTTGCAATAGCGTGCGAGTGGTGAAATTTCACGTAACAAGGTGGAACATAGTTTTCAGCAATTGTTTATCATTTTTTCTTTACAAATGGCATTCATTTTCAAAGGGAGACAACTTTTTCTCAAAGATTACTTAAAATAATCGGAAAAAGTTGTTTCCCTTTGAAAATGAATGCCATTTGTACTCAAAATAATCGGGAACAGTTGTCTCCCTTTGAAAATGAATGCCATTTGTAAAGAAATAAAGATACACAATTGCTAAAAAAACTGTGTTCCACTTCTTTGGCGAAATTTCACCACTCGCACGCTATTGCAAATGCATCAAAACGAACATGTGTAACTGTTCTTTGAAAATGGTGAGTTTTTAAAGGCGTTTAACTGTCCGGAAGCGGAGCCCCTTTAGGCAGCCCTTTTCCGGAATTCAATGTTTATATCAGTATACTAACACTTGTTTCGTTAAGTAATATACATGTTTTACATGCTGTTCAATTTTCATGTCAAACAACTCTTTCTTTCTATGATTTGGTGTTGTTTGATTTTTGTTTCTCAAGGCCTCCATCGAAACCTTAAAAATTTCTTGAATAATACTTAACAAATTGTTTACTTCGTATTCAATCGCACATATACTTGAATATTTATGAACATTTGTTATAAAGCAGAACCTAACCAAATTCGTATGTAATACGTCAAGTACGTGTCAAAATATGCCCTAATCCGAATTCTTTTTATTTATTTATTTATTATTATTATTATTATTATTATTATTATTATTATTATTATTATATGAGGGGAAGGTAGGGAGTATCCGAGGCTCTGACCAGCTTTCCGAGTATTTACTTACATCATATTAATGTTTCTTCTAGATAAAGTAAATGTGCCAAACAAAACAAAAACAATACAAAAAAACTGGGTAATGTCCATGAACTGTCATCCAAATTATAAATCAATGAAATACGATATCAGAATTTGGCAAACCTGCGTGTTATCGGCTGTGTGTAGTAAACCTCGAATGAACTAAAGCCCGCGCAAACTCATATTAAACCAAAAGTTAACAAAAACAAGAAAGAAAACCTTCAAGTACCAAAAAGAAAAAGATACGATTATTTGTCCTACATACATGTTACAAACCTTTTACAAATCCGAAACTAATCTTGACTATGTAAAACAAAGATGCATGTAGGTAAGTCAGTTATCATTCTCGGGTGTTTACAGACCAGGGGCCGTATTCATAAAACATCTTAAGTATAAGTATAAGAAATTGATTATTTACTTAAGTATTACTTAGGAAAGAAATTTATTTTACTTAAGTATATTTGTTATTCATAAAACAACTTAATAAGTAATTCTGACGAAAACATTAAAAACAAGAGCTGTCTCCATAGGATGACACATGCCCCCGATGGCACTTTGAATGAATATACAGTTATGGCCGATGTTAGAGTTTAGGACCTTTGACCTACGGAACTGGGTCTTGCGCGCGACACGTCGTCTTACTGTGTCACACATTCATGCGTAGTTATTTTAAAATCCATGCATGAATGACAAAGATATGGACCGGACACGCCCATCAATGCACTATCATGAAAAATGACCTTTAACGTCTAAGTGTGGCCTTGACCTTTGAGCTACGGACCTGGGTCTTGCGTGCGACACGTCGTCTTACTGTGGTACACATTCATGCCAAGTTATTTGAAACTCCATCCATGGATGACAAAGATATGGACCGGACACGCCCATCAATGCACTATCTTTTAACGTCTAAGTGTGACCTTGACCTTTGAGCTACGGACCTGGGTCTTGCGCGCGACACGTCGTCTTACTGTGGTACAAATTCATGCCAAGTTATTTGAAAATCCATCCATCGATGACAAAGATATGGACCGGACACGCCCATCAATGCACTATCCTTTAATGTCTAAGTGTGACCTTGACCTTTGAGCTACGGACCTGGGTCTTGCGCACGACACGTCGTCTTACTGTGGTACACGTTCATGCCAAGTTATTTGAAAAGCCATCCATCGATGACAAAGATATGGACCGGACACGCCCATCAATGCACTATCCTTTAATGTCTAAGTGTGACCTTGACCTTTGAGCTACGGACCTGGGTCTTGCGCGCGACACGTCGTCTTACTGTGGTACACATTCATGCCAAGGTATTTGAAAATCCATCCATCGATGACAAAGATATGGACTGGACACGAAAATTGCGGACAGACTGACAGACCGACCGACAGACCGACAGACGGTTCAAAAACTATATGCCTCCCTTCGGGGGCATAAAAACCCATTAATTTCAGACAGATACAACATGCACAATTATGTTTAAAGTGCTTTTATCTGAAAAACAACATTTTAATCGTACTCACGACACCATTTTGTTTTCTGACTTAATCTTTTCTTACGTATCTTAAGTTTAAGCTGTTTTATGAATAGGACTTAAGTTTTGTACTTAGACTTAAGCTGAAATCACCACAAACTTAAGTAAAATTTTCAACTTAAGTCGAAACTTATACTTAAGATGCTTTTTGAATACGGCACCAGTCCTGTGCGGGGATTTGAAAACCTCGCTCGCTACGCTCGCTCGGTTCACAAATCCCTCACTGGTCTATAAACACAATGCAGACCTAACTTTTACGTATGCGGTAATCGAACAGAAATATAAACAACTATTAAAACTATGTGTCCAATTCATATTGAACATAATATCAAAATCGAACACAAATATGTGCCATTAACAAATACATTCCTTTACCAATGGCCAAAAATTGGTGTTGCTCCAAATAATGTCCGCACTTGTCCTTTTCAGATCCTCGTACGGTCCGAGAAATCCAGAAAAAGCCGAAACTGCACAAAAAAGTCCCTATTTTCGGTCACTAATGATTTACATTGTTGAAGTTTTCTTTTGTCTAAACCGGCCACATTCACTTATTCTAATACTTCTTGCTTCCTTACGTATATTTCATAAAACATTCATTTACATACTAATTGTTTTCCATTGAAATTCCTTACTTAGGACACTTCGATCTCTCTGCCGTTGAACACTATTATGAATATATAACGATGCGTGATTGCAGGTCAGAGGCTACACTATTTTTAGCTACCTTTTTCGTTATGATTTAAATTGTTGGTTTCCCAACTGAAATGTATACATTAATAGTAAACATAATAAAAGTGCTTATCAGTGTTTATCTATCCAATATCAGGTCAACTGTATTTAAAATATTCAATCGTTTTAAGGTAGTTCTGAACGTTCGGGTATTTTTTTATAGAATGTAGAATTTGATTGAATCTTGTTTGTAACTTAAGAATGTATAGAAAAAATTTAATAGGCAAATTAAAAGATAAGGTCCTTTCTAGATGGTTTAAAAATTTAGGACCTCACACAATAATGGGAAAATCAGTATAACAATTTCGCGAACAGAAATTTTCCTACAATGCTGATTTTACTGAAACTTCACACCGCGGTAAATAAACGCGTATAAACATAGGTCCATGCTTGTCTTTAAAATATATGCCCACGATGAAAGAGATCTGCACATCAAGTTTCAAGTCGATTTTAACACATTATTAGAAATTATTTAACGTGTTAAATTTGTTAATACATTTAGTTAAAATTTACTCACGTGTTGCCATTAATTCGTACAATGATTTTAAATGATTTTAATTAACCAAGCTTTATTCTACGCTAGCCGGGTGAATGACGCGTGCAAGTTTACCTCATTTGGAGGTCAAGCCCTGCCCCCTTCCCCCCCCCCCCCCCCCCACACACACACACTCTTCGCCCCTGCTGGATATCAGTCAATATTTTTAGTCTTTTAAAACATACTGGGCACATAATGTCAAACACTGAATATGTTTTGTTACAAATTCATTACCATTTACTATCAATGCAATAATGTGAGTGTTTTTAATCATGTTGAAATGTTGTATGACATTTGCTCAGTTTGTTTTAAATGGCTGAAGGCTGGCAGGGCGGATTGGGAGGGGGGAGTTGTGCTGAATCCCAAGTGTCAGAGGATTATCTTAATTTAGTTTAGCTTAAACAATGAAGACCCATGTTGTCCGTACCGTTTGGCAAATTTCGTGTTGACAAGTCATAATAAAGCATAAAGCGACTGCAGGTACAAGTTTCTTTCGTTTTGTTAAACACAGGTTTATATTTTTTGTAAACAAAGAACGCACCTACCCTGTACTATAAATAAATACAGCACACCCGATAAATATTTTGGTTACCGAGCGATCTCTATGTACAGTACAGTTCGTTTTTGTAAACACCATGTTTGTAAACATTAAAGATTGCGTTTTGTCACCTTAACTTCGGCTTCCATAATTTTGTGTTTCTAGTATAAGAAAAATGTGAGCTCAAGCTAAAACAAAACATGATCAGAAAGTAGAAAGGTCATTTTGTAAGAAGAGAAATTTTGAAATTGAAAACCTGTAAATACGTATGACCTAGTAATCGAACTGTAAACTGTTGTTGGTTGATACAAAGAGAAAAGCACGTACAGATACATTCTCATCCATCAGATGTCCGTCAAAATCCCGAGACGAATCATCCGGGGAACCACGGTAGACCACTGGTATGCGAGAATGATACAGATACGATAAACTGAAGATCGTCGTGTTGTTGTTTTCTTCAGAAATATTCCAAACCGCTAGCAATATAACTAACAGAAAAGTTAGTCACTACTCACTTAAGATGTAACATACTTCAAAATAAAATGTAAAGTGTATAACCATTATGATACTTACAAATTCTCTGGATTATCCTTCCAATAAAAATGTGAAATGCCTTGAAACTAGTAGGTTAGATAAATATGAAAACGGAAATATTAAAATGTATTATAACCGGTTTTGCTTTCAATGACTCAATCCGTTTGAAATCTATAGATAGATCTAGCTTTATGACGTAAATTCAATAGATAGTGCCGATTTGTTTACGGCGCAGTTATTAAACCGATCTTTATGGAACGCCATAGCTGTCTTCTGATGATGATATAGCACTTTATGCTGTACATATATTGGTATATGAAATGCCTCTACCCATATATACATTGTAAAGTGTTTATAGCTTATCACTGTATAGAGGGTGCTTCAATCTGTACTTGCGGTGGTTTTAATTGTGTATATAGTTGTTTCAATTTTATATATGTGGTGCTTTTAATAGTATATGTGATGATTTCATCTGCATTTGTGGTCTTTTTAACTTTATATACTGTTCTTTCTACTGTATATGTGGTGCATTCAATTGTACATGTGGTGCTATCAACTGCATATAATGTGCTAATAGCTTTGTATCAGAATTGCTTTAGCGGAGTTTTCAACTTTCATCTGTATATATCTGCAACTGTATATCGAGGGCTGAGCGCGAAACTATTGTATCTTGTTCTTTATATATATACAGTTACAATAGTTTCGCGCTAAGCCCACGATATACATTTCTTTTAAATTTACATGCGGTGATTTTAACTTTATATGTAGCGTAATGTATTGTATTTATGGTGCTTTCAACTGTTTATACGGCTAAATTAATTGTATATGCTGTACATTTATATCCGGTGCTTTCAACTTTGTATGCGGTGCAAATAACATTATGTGAAAACTACATTATGAGATCGGAATACAACCTGTGTGACATTAAAGCACAACCTTTGGAGGAAACATTTTTACAATCAAAACTGCCTTGCCAGTGTGAGTGTAGGAAGGATTTTTCCAGAAATGGCAATGACAGAAAACTACCAATATAGCAGAAAATATCTGTTACTGGCTGAATATAATATATCTTATTTCAAGAATTAATCATGTAAATCCATGGTTATAATTGTGTTAAAAGATATTTTTACATGACATGACCTTTGCAGAAATAGCTATTTTTTTTTGCAAAAAATTGTGAGTTGCCATGGTAACACAAATTTGACTTAAATTTAGATTAATTCGATTATGTAAACAGAATGTGTCTTGTTTATATTCTGCTAATCAGACTATGTTCTGCAAGAAAATATCTTTTATGTGTAACCATCAACAAAACATGTTATAACACAAATCTGCCATAAAATGACAAAGCTGTAATGCAGGTAGGCATATCAGGAAAATATGTAGTTCTCAAAGACAAGTTATATTACATAAAATGATGTTTGTTTTTTATAAATGATCATAATTGACCATTTGTGGTGTAAAACAAATGTATACTGAACAGATGCTAAATGAATGTTCTGATTCTTTCTGGAAAATTTACAAAAAACTACTATTTTAAGAAAATAGTGCATTGTTGCCATGGTAACATTTATTTAACTTTTAAATTATTTTGGATATCATCATATGCAAAAAACATATTTCTTGTTTATATGTTATATTTGTTAAGCTGTATTATGTTAGTGAATATATTTTCATATGTAATAATTGCATCAGCAAAGCACTATGTTATTACACAAGTCTGCCTTAAAATGTCAATAGTTGTAACTGAGAGAGGTGTATCTGAAAATTATGTATTTCTCAAACCATATTACATTAATTTTCATGGAATGATGTCTACTCTCTTACTTTTAAATAAGAAAACAGACAAGTTTTGATGTAAATATATGGAAAAACACTTCCAATATTCAATTTATTACAAAGAAATTGCCAAAAATGTTAGTATTTTTGTAAGAAAATACCACATTGTTGCCATGGTAATGTTAGTATTTTTGTAAGAAAATACTACATCGTTGCCATGGAAATGATTCACTGATCAGTATAACTAAGTCTTCTGAAATTTTAGCAAACTCACAGTTGATAATAACAGTCTAATTATTATATCTTCTTGCCTGATTTTCTTTCTTACTGTTTAATAGATAAGGTGTCTATAACAATAAGATTAATGTCCTCGTTTTGGGGATGTTGTCTAATTTGATATCAAATATAGTCTGTATTTTGTTCTAAAGAATGTCATAAAACAGTTGTCGGTAAACCGAATGCACACTAGAAAAAGTTAATTATGTATTTATTTCACATTCTATGTAATTTATTGCTAGATTCATCAAGGTACTGTTAAAAAACTGCTATAGAAACGATTTTTAGAACAAAAATATTTTTTATACTACATGAAAGAAAGAGACAAAAAGAAATACAATCCATTAATTGCATGTTGCTTTTGTTATTTTATGATGTATTTCATCTTGATATTATTTAAATATGGAGTCATTATTAAGATATACTGCCTCAATTTTGATACAGTTAGACAAAAACATGGGGTCCGAAAAATGGTAATATCTCCATGACAACGGCTGATTTTTGTTGTCAAATTGAAGATTTTTACTCAAAACGGGTCAGTCTGTCAGATTAGCCCAAAATCCCATTTGTGCCCAAAATTGCATTTGGACCCAAAATCTCATGCTCTGTCACATAACGAAATTTAACGAATATTGCCGAAAACATCCGACATAGGATATTATTCGAGGGCATTCTGCCTAAAGTTAAAAACGAAAATAAACCATATTTTTATTTTATTTCTAATTAAAATTAATTTTATAGCATTATATAGATACGACCAGTAGACACTTAAACCAAAAATAAATTATTTTAGTCCAACAATTAGAAAATAATAAGCGATTTTAATTAAAACGCGTCAAAATCGGTAACGATAACAACTTTATTTTTCTGATATAAAGAGCTATATATTTTATTTTTTACCTTTTTTTAAACTGCACTTTCTGTTTTTTTAAAGAACATGTTTGCACAAACTTATATACGAAAAAATATATATAGTTGATTTTGTACCAATTCTAACGAAGTGAACAGCAAATATTTATGATGTATGCGTCAAAATCGCTAACGAAAATAACCTGGATCTCTTAATGTTGTTTAACCATAATGAAGTTTGCACCGCATATACACTTGAAATCACCGCACATAAAAATGTAAAGTACCGAATATGATAATCGAACCACTACACATAACGAAAAGAGGACCAACAAGAGGTGAAACAACCGCAAATACCGTTAAAAGCACCACATACACATTACAAAGCACCACATATAAAGCTGAAATCACCGCATGTGCAGCTGAAACCTAGTTTTTGACCATACATGACCCAGATTAAAACTCGTCCAAGACTTCACGGAGAAAAACATTCTGACAAAGTTTCGTGAAGATTGGAACAAAATGGCCTCTAGAGTGTAAACAAGTTTTTCCTCTGATTTGACCTAGTGATCTAGTTTTTGACCTCATGTGGCCCATATTTGAAATCATCAAAGACTTCGTGATAACAAACATTTTGACCAAGTTTTATTAAGATTGAATCAAACATGTGGCCTCTAGAGTGTAAACAATCTTTTTCTTTGATTTGGCTTAGTGACCTAGTATTTTATCCCATGTGGCCCAGAAAAGAACTCATCCAACCAAGTTTCATGCACATCAGATGAAAAATGATGCACCTATTGCACACACCAAGTTTTTCTTTGATTTGACAGTGACCTAGTTTTTGACCCAGATGACCTATATTCAAACCTAGTTTTTGATCCCACGTGACCCAGATGTGAACTCATCCAACCAAGTTTCATCCACATCAGATGAAAAATGCAGCCTCTATTACGCAAAACAATTTTTTCTATGATTTGACAGAGTGACCTAGTTTTTGAATCCGGATGACCTATATTCAAACTTGTTCTAGATTTAATCAAGACAATCTCTTCAAATTCGAGGATTATCCAGAGAAAAATGGAGTCCCTATTGCATACACAAGGTTTTTCTTTGATTTGAACAGATGGCCTTACTTTTGACCACAGATGACCCATATTTGAATTTGACCTAGATTACATCAAGACAAACATTCTGATCAAATTCCAGGAATATTCAGTGAAAAATGCAGCTCCTGTTGTATACACAAGGTTTCACTTTGATTCAGTCAGGTGACCTAGTTTTTGACCCAAAATTAACCATATTCGAATATGACCTAGATTTCATCAAGACAAACATTCTGATAAAATTTCATGAAGATCCAGTGTACAATGCAGCCAAAGGTTTTTCTCTGATTTTTGATCAGGTGACCTAGTTTTTGACCCCACATGACCCAGATTCTAATTTGGCCTTGAGGTCATTGAAACAAACATTCTGACCAACTATCTTGAGTATCAAACTGTGGACTCAAGAGTGTTAACAAGATTTTCCTTTGATCTAGCCTACTGACCTAGTTTTTGACCCCACATGACCCAGCTTGGCCTAAAGATCATTAAGATAACATTCTGACCATGTTTCATGCAGATAGGGTCATAACTGTGGCCTCCAGAGTGTTAACAAGCTTTTCTTTTGATTTGACTGGGTGACCTTGTTTTTGACCCGCATGACCCAGATTCAAACTTGGCTTAGAGGTTATCAAGACAAACATTCTGACCAATTCTCATGAGTTTCAAACTTAAACTGTGGACTCTAGAGTGTTAACAAGATTTTCCTTTGATCTGGCCTACTGACCTAGATTTTGACCTCATATGACCCAATTTGGAAACTGACCGAGAGATCATAAAATCAAACATTCTGACCAAGTTTCACTAAGATTGGGTCAAAACTGTGGCCTCTAGTTTGTTAACAAGGCAAATTATGATGCACGACAAACGCCGCCTGACAATGACCGGTCACAATAGCTCACCCTGAGCACTTCATGCTCAGGAGAGCTAATAGTAACACATGAACAGCAAAGTTCAAAGAATGCAATAATAACAAGAAATCATAGAGTGATCTTGGCGCCCACCATTGAGCCATTTTTTAATGTTCCAAATTTCAAGACTAGCTCAAGGTCAAATTTCATTTCGGTACATAACACTGTGCATGTGGTCCATGCATGTGGTCCAAATTTGAAAGCCGTAGCTTGAGAATTGTGAAAGTAGGTCACTAGATCAATTTTAAGGTCAAAGTTCATGTTGGAATACAAAACTATGCATGTGCTTCAAAATTGGAGACTGTAGCTTGAGAAATGTGAAAATATGTACTAGGTAAAATCAAGGTCAAATTTCAATTCAGAACACAAAAATATGCAAGTCGTCAAAATTTCAAGCCTGTAGCTTCAGGAATGTGAAAGTAGGTCACTATGTCAATCTCAAGATCAAAGTTCATTTCCGTACACAAAACTATGCATGTGGTCAAAATTTGAAGGCTGTAGCTTGAGAAATGTGAAAGTAGGTCACTAGGTCAAAATCAATGTCAAATTTCATTTTGAACACAAAACTATGCATGTGGTCCAAATTTGAAGCATGTACCTTCAAAAATGTGAAAGTAGGTCACTAGGTCAATGTCAAGGTCAAAGTTTTTTTCAGTGCACAAAACTATGCTTGTCATCCAAATTTGAAGTCACTAGGTCAAAATCAAGGTCAAATTTCATTTCTTAACAAAAACTAGGCAGGTGGTCCAAATTTGAAGTCTGTACCTTCAAATATGTGAAAGTAGGTCAATAAGGCAATGTCAAGGTCAAAGTTTTTTTCGGGCACAAAACTATGCATGTGGTCCATATTTGAAGGCTGTAGCTACAGAAATGTGAAAGTAAGTCACTAGGTCAAAATCAAGGTCAGCTCATGTCAAGGTTCATCTTGCCACTGAAAACTTTACATGTGGTCCAAATTTGAATGTTGTAGGTTATTGACAAGATTTTAAAAGCTTTTCCCTATATAAGTCTATATGAACCATGGGACCCCCGGGGCGGGGCCATATTTGACCCTAGGGGGATAATTTGAACAAACTTGATAGAGAACCACTAAATGATGCTACATTACAAATATCAAAGCCCTAGGCTTTGTGGTTTGGACAAGAAGATTTTCAAAGTTTTTCCCTATATAAGTCTTTGTAAGGGCGGGGCCATATTTGACCCTAGGGGAATAATTTGAATAATCTTGGTAGAAGACCACTAGATGATGTCACATATAAAATATCAAAGCCCTAGGCCCTGTGGTTTTGGACAAGAGGTTTTTCAAAGTTTTTCCCTATATAAGTCTATATAAACCATGTGACCCCTGGGGTGTGGCCATATTTGACCCCAGGGAAATAATTTGAACTAGAAATTGCTTTTGTAAAAAAGTGCATGTCTCCCCCAATGCAAAGTCCTATAGGCAAGAAGTCAATAGGGGTCAGAAGCGAAAGTCAAAGAGACACTGATGGTTGGCTGCAATAAAGATCATCTACTTGGCATGTCCAGTCATCCCGCTAAGTTTCAACACTCTTGGCCTAGTGGTTCTCAAGTCACTGTTCAGGCTCCTGTGACTTTGACCTTGGATCAAGTGACCCCAAAATAAATAGGGGTCATCTACTCTGCATGTCCAATCATCCTATTAAGTTTCAACATTCTAGGTAAAGTGGTTCTCAAGTTATTTTCTGGAAATGATTTTACATGACCAGGCCCCTGTGACCTTGACCTTTAATAGACTGACCCAAAAATCAATAGGGGTCATCTACTCTGCATGTTCAATCATCCTATGAAGTTTCAACATTCTGGCTCAAGTGGTTCTCAAGTTATTGATCGGAAATTGTTTTCCATGTTCAGGCTCCTGTGACCTTGACCTTTAACAGAGTGACCCCAAAATCGATAGGGGTCATCTACTCCGCATGTTCAATCATCCTATGAAGTTTCAACATTCTGGGTCAAGAGGTTCTCAAGTTTTTGATCGGAAATGGCTATCAATGTTCAGGCCCCTGTGACATTGACCTCTAATGGAGTGACCCCAAAAACAAATAGGGGTCATTTACTCTGCAGGTACAATCATCCTATGAAGTTTCAACATTCTGACTTGAGAGGTTCTCAAGTTATTGATTGGAAACGGTTTTTCGATGTTCAGGCCCCTGTGACCTTGACCTTTAACAGAGTGACCCTAAAATCGATAGGGGTCATCTACTCTGTATGACCAATCATACTATTAAGTTTCAACATTCTGGGTCAAGTGGTTCTCAAGTTACTGACCGGAAATGGTTTTCAATGTTCAGGCCCCTGTGACCTTGACCTTCAACAGAGTGACCCCAAAATCAATAAGGGTCATCTATTCTGCATGAACAATCATCCTGTGAAGTATCAACATTCTGGGTCAAGTCGTTCTCAAGTTATTGATCAGAAATGGTTTTCCATGTTCAGGCCCCTGTGACCTTGACCTTCGACGGAGTGACCCCAAAATCAATAGGGGTCATCTTCTTTGCATGACCAATCATCCTATGAAGTTTCAACATTCTGGGTCAAGTCGTTCTCGAGTTATTGATCGGAAATGGTTTTCCATGTTCAGACCCCTGTGACCTTGACCTTTGATGGAGTGACCCAAAAACAATAGGGGTCGTCTCCTCCATAAGCCCTACCAGCCTATGAAGTTTGAAGGTTCTAGGTCAAATGGTTCTCCAGTTATTGTACGAAAATGAAGTGTGACGTACGGACGGAAGGACGGACAGGGCAAAAACAATATGTCTCCCCCAGAGGAGGGGAGACATAATCATCTTGGTACAGGACCACTAGATGATGCTACATACCATATATCAAAGCCCTAGGCTCTGTGGTTTTGGACAAGAAGATTTTCAAAGATTTTCCCTATATAAATCTACGTAAATTATAAAAATAAACAAAGGGCCATAACTCGCTCAAAAATTGTTCAACCAGCCTGATTTTCAGGGGGAAAGTTTAGTCAAAATCCCCCAAGTAGTTTCTGAGGAGATGCGATAACGAGAAATTGTTAACGAGCAGACGGGCGGATGGACTGAAGGATGGACCACAGACCACAGATGCAGAGTGATTTGAATAGAGATAAAAATACAGATGTGACAGAGACACAGGCATACATGAACAAAAGGAACCACAATGAAAACTGCCACTGGAGAGTTTAAACTAGATTACTGTAGCAAAATCTCAATCATTTGCTCGAACCATGTTCCAGTATAACAAAACAGTGCAAGTTAAATTACTCTTTGTACGGCGAAAAACTTATACAAGTAACAGTATACAATTGGAACACACCGTTAGATAAAAAAAATCGTCTAAAGATATATAAATGTAAACCCATGGCACTGTAAACATATTATGTACTTCATGACTCTGCAGAAGCCAAAAGCACGGAGAGAAGCACCATCAATAGTACAGCGAGGATTTTAAAAAAATAACTGTCCCTACCAGTCGCAAAGAGAAAACAAGAGGGCCATGAAGGCCATGTATCGCTCACCTGACCTACTGACCTTAAGATCATCAAGATTAACATTCTGACCAAGTTTCATTAAGATATGGTCATAAATGTGGCCTTTACAGTGTTAACCAGCTTTTCTTTGATTTGATCATTCTGGTGACCTAGTTTTTGACGCCACATGACCCAGATTTTGAACTTGACCTAAAGATCATCAAGATTAACATTCTGACTAAGTTACATGAAGATACAGTCATAGATGTGGCCTCTAGAGTGTTAACAAGTTTTTCCTTTGATTTGACCTAGTGACCTAGTTTTTGACCCCACCTGACCCAGATTTGAACGTGACCTATAGAACATTCTGACCAAGTTTCATTAAGATAATATTATGGTCATAAATGTGGCCTCTACAGTGTTAACTAGCTTTTCCTTTGATTCAACCTGGTGACCTAGTTTTTGATCCTACAAGACCCAGATTCAACTGGACGTTGAAATCATCAAGATTAAAATCCTGACCAAGTTTCATGAAGAAATAGTCATAAATGTGGCCTCTACAGTGTTAACAAGCTTTTCCTTTGACTTGACCTGGTGACCTACTTTTTGACCCCAGATGACCCAATATCAAACTCGTCCAAGACTTTATTGAGGGTAACATTCTGACCAAGTTACATTAAGATTGGGCCAAAATTGTGACCTCTAGAGTGTTAACAAGCTTTTCCTTTGATTTGACCTGATGACCTAGTTTTGACCTTAGATAACCCAGTATCGAACTGGTCCAAGATTTTATTGAGGGTAACATTCTGACCAAGTTTCATCAAGATTGGGCCAAAATTGTGACCTCAAGTGTTAACAAGCTTTTCCTTTGATTTGACCTGGTGACCTAGTTTTTGACCCTAGATAACCCAATAAAGAATTCGTCCAAGATTTTATTGAGAGTAACATTCTGACCAAGTTTCATCAAAATTGGGCCAAAATTGTAACCTCTAGAGTGTTAACAAGCTTTTTCTTTGATTTGACCAGGTGACCTAGTTTTTGATCCCAGATGACCCAATATCGAACTCGTCCAAGATTTTATTGAGAGTAACATTCTGACCAAGTTCCGTTAAGACTGGGCCAAAATTGTGACCTATAGAGTGTAACAACAGTCAAATTGTTGACGATGGACGACGGACACACGGCGATCACAAAAGCTCACCTTTGAGCACTTCGTGCTCAAGTGAGCTAAAAACAAAACAAGAGCACCGCCTTGTGGGTGCAGACACACAGAGGGTTTTTTCAACTCTGTATAACAGAAATATTGTCTTACCCGTGTGTTTTTATGATATTTTCTAAGTCCAAAAGGGGCCATAATTCTTGCAAAAAACAGGATGGATTTATGTTTCTTGCTCACAGTACGGAGTCAGCTTTTAATTGCAAATTACTGCTCCAAGTTTTAAAGCAATAGCTTTGACCTAAACGCAAAACTTAACCAAGAAATCTGATATTTTCTAAGCCCAAAAGGGGCCATAACTCTTGCAAAAAGCAGGATGGAGTTACTTTTCTTGGTGTACAAAATTAACTTCTGATGGTGAAGAACTGCTGCAAGTTTTAAAGCAATAGCCCGTCCCTAGATTTGCCGCCTAATGCCACTCTTTGCCACTTCTTTCCATGGTAAAAGGGTGGCACTTGGTGGAAATAGCTGGCATTAGCTGGCGTTTGGTGTACAATTCAACTCTTTTTTCCAGCAAGTGGTAAATTTGCCACTAAAAGCCACTTTATTTTGGTGACATTAGGTGTAAATTTGAACATAGTTTTTCTTTATGGTGGCAGAAAGGTGGAAATTGGTGGAAAGTAGAACATAGTTTTTTTTCATGGTGTAAACTGAGCGGCGTTTAGTGGAAAATAGGGACTTAGAAAATTTTCTTGGTGGCAAATAGGTGAAAAAAAAACTTAGAAATTTTTGTGATGTTTGATTTAGAAGCAAACTGAAAAGACATTGGATTACCCTTGGCAAAATCTTTACATGGACTTGGTTGGAATCAAGGTGTAATGGACACTAAATGTCAAACTTCAGGCCTAACTGACGGACCCTGACTTTGCTAAAACCCCACATTGACAACAGCTCATAGAACACAAAAATGCCCCCCTTAATGCATTCATTAACTGTACAAGAAACAGAAAACATCTGTTCACTGTGCACTGGACGTCTCATGTACTGACCTCAAATCAATAATTATGGATCATTTACCAGTCATAAGTGACTTCTGTATCAAATGTGATCTTAGACCAAAGCATTCTCTAGTTATTGGGCAAAAAAGTTCTAGTGTTCTGGGTCAATGTGACCTAGACCTTTGATCAACTGACCTCAAAATCAATAGGGGTCGTCTGCTGGTCATGATCAATGTCCCTATTTATTTTCATGATCATAGGTCTAAGAGTTCTCAAATAAACACCCGGGAAAACAGCTTAACTGTTTCAGCTCACTGTGACCTTGAGCTTTGACCTACTGAACTCATAATCTATCTCATAGGGATATCTGCTAGTTTTGATCAACCTTCCCATTCACTTTCATGATCCTAAGCCCAAGAGCACTAGAGTTAAAATCTGGAAACTGTTTAACTGTTCAAGGTCACTGTGACTTGACCTTTGACCTACTGGCCTCCAAGTCAACAGGGGTTACTGCTGGTCATGACGAACCTCCATATAAAGTTTCATGATCTTAGGCCCAAGTGTTCTTGAGTTACCATCCGGAAAACGATTGTTCTACATACCAAACGACCAACAGACTGACAGACGGACTGACCGACATCAGCAAAACAGTATCACGTACCCAGGCTCCTTCAAAGGGTTTCGTTAAAATGAGAATAAGTCTACGCTGACTCCAGCTGGACAAAAATAATATTCAGAGTGGTGTATTATACAGAAAATTTGAATTTTGGTTATTTTGTGAGACAGAATATTTATTAATATTATATTCAATGTAAATATTAATAAGTCACTTTTTCAATCAACAATTCTGAAATACAGAAAATGGTGGAAAATAGGTGGCAACTAGTGGAAATTGGCTGTACTGGCTGAATCTGAAAAGATCATTTTCGAATGTGTCTGCAGTGTATTATTTCTGCATAAGTGAAAGTTGGTTAAAGATAAGATTAATGATAGATCAAGTTACAAGCTCCCACACTAATGTATAGAAACAACCCCAGGTGGAATTTGGGTCAGTTAAGATATATACATGCAGGCAAACATCAGGTCAGATGCAAAGAAATAGTTCTTGCCTTTTCTCTTCATTGATTGAAAAAAAAAAGAAGTGTATATAAAAAGGATGTTTTTACATAGTTTTCAACTTAAGTATCTGACACCTTCTTTAGCTGACCAAAAAGTGTATGTGTGGAATCAATTTATCTGTGTAGTAATACCAAAATTTGAAATCTGGCATTTGATGAGTCAGTCAGGGAGAAAATGGAAACACATTGTGAGAGGTAACAATATTATACTGTTTTTTTTTTGTTTTTTTTTTAAATTATTACTGTCTTTAACATTGTCTTATACTTACTCTTAACAAATACTTGAATTTGAAACAACATTTACAAAACTGCTTGAAATTAAAATCAACCAATCTCCTTTTAGGAAGCTTGGCAGATGGATTATTAATCCAAGATATATTTTTTGGTATATAGCTCAATTATGTTTATAACACTGCTGGTAAAATTGTATCAATGTAATTATTTACACTGTTGATTAGCACTTAGGATACAATATGCAACTTTTCATACCAGGAACCTTCTGTGAAAAAATGCAACTTTGTGACATGATCTGCCTGCCTGGCTGTATAATTATACCTGAGCAGCATACAGCTTATTACTGCATAAAAGAAACATATCAAGATAATTCTGAATCAGGTAAATATTTTATGTTTTTACAAAAGCTTATGTTTAAATAACCCTTAAATTTTAAAGAAATACATCAATTAATAGAATTTCCTGGCATATTATATGATAAATATTAATTATAAATTTGATGAAAAACCCAAGTGCCATTATTATCTTTTGTCAAAGGTAGAGGGATATTATTTTGGTGTTGTCCTTTCTATTTCATTTGTCCATCAGATTAATTGAAAATGCTTGTAATTGGAAAAATATTATAGCAGCTTTGTCTATAGAATCACAAAACCTCATGTAATTATTATAAGCTTATTAACACTGCTCAATTATTTACCTTGATTTGGTAAAAAATAGGGATTTCTCCTGTATTAATTGAATAGAAAGTTTTCTACAAAGTAGATTTTGATGAAACTTTTACAGTTTTATAAAGATGTGGCATATCATTTGACATAGATTAAGTTTGTAGAGTTTGTTGTTAAGTCAGTTAGTTCAGTCTTTTGATTTTATATTTCCGAGAGGAAATTTACAATTTTCTGCAAAATTATTTAAGAATGTTAGAAAAATATATTTATTAATAGATATATGGTTTGCTGTTACAGATTGTGTGCTGGGAAAATGGCCTTGCATCCAAAGGAGTGAAATTTGGAGAGTCATTTGCCATCAACTTAAGCCATCCTGGAATATGAAAAAATGAGATTGCATCGACAGCATCCTGATCCTCGTGTTCAGATCTTTTGTGATTTCTTGTGAAGGGTCTTTGATTTTTGCATTAAAATAAAAAAACATATTAATATAATTTGATTTTTGCTTACTACTGATTTTTTTTCAGATTTAGCAGGTGCAGCCAATTTCCACTAATTGCCATCTATTGCCAGCTATTTGGTGGCATTTAGTGGAAAATAGGACTGCCACCATAGTGGCGTTTGCTGAAATTTTGTCCACTTACTGCCACCTATTGGAGATTGGTGGAAATAAGTGGCGTTAAGTGGAAAATAGATTTTACACCATAATGGTGGCATTTTAGTGGTATTTTGTCTAAATACTCCACTTACTGCCACCACGAAGGTGGCTATTGGTGGAATTAAGTGGCAAACAAATTTTCCACCATAATGGTGGCATAATGGTGTAAAACTGTCTAAATACTCCACTTATTGCCACCTAAAGGTGTACACAAGTGGAAAAAGGTGGAATTTAGTGGAAAACAGGTTTGCCACTGTCCTGTTCATTTTTTCACCATTTTGGTGGCATTTTAGGTGGCATTTTGGTGGAAAATTGTCTAAATACTCCACCATTGAAAAGGGTGGCATTATAGTGGCAAATCTAGGGACGGGAGCTTTGATAGTTTAGGAGAAAAGCTGACCTAAACGTAAAACTTAACCAGACAACGCCAATGCTGATGCCAATCACAGATGTGCAGGCTGATCATGATCTGCACTGGTCGCAGAATCAGCCATGTCCAGCATGATAATAGTGTATAGTGTGTATGGTATTATTGGACTGTCAATGGCATGCACATTTTATATAAATTCAATGGCAAGTTAATGATAAAGACTTGATTAAATACAATGACAATTGTTCACCTTGTGCATTCTGATTACTTTAAAACAAAAACAGAAAAAGGAACATGCAGGTAAAACTTGTGTTTTATGTAACTCGGTCATACATATACTTTCTTATAACAGTTACGGGAATATAACAGTATTTCAATAGATGTCAACCCATATAATGATAAACCAGATTTTACCATTCATAATGTTGATAGGGTCTTGTCAACTCCCCCTCCTACATCTAGATGTTATGTGCATTTAACAGAAAAGGTAACTGAGAACTCCGATGATATGTCAATGGAAAGCCAATGAGGGTTATACAACAAATGAGCCGTGCCATGAGAAAACCAACAGTGCGTTTGCGACCAGCATGGACCCAGACCAGCCTGCACATCCATGCAGTCTGGTCAGGATCCATGCTGTTCACTAATGGTTTCTCTAATTGCAATAGGCTTTGAAAGTGAACAGCATGGATCCTGAACAGACTGCGCAAAGCCACTATGTTGGTTTTCTCATGGCGTGGCTCAAATAAACAACAGAAGCATCTGGTATGCTGATATTGCAATAATATTTATTTAATATTTCATTTAATACAATAGAGTACAGCCGGATGGACAATAAAATAAGTCCACCAAATATACACAAATAAAATTGCATTAATTACAAGAGTGTATGTAAATAATATCACCTTTAAAAAAAAGTCGAGCAAAAAGGGAATGATGATTGTATAAGCTGTACAAAGTTTGAATAAGAATTGATTATTTTGTTGTTTAATATTTTATTTTTTGTCAAGGAAAAAGGAATGATAATGGTATAAGTTGGTTATCATAGTAATTGACTATTTTGTAGTTTATTTTTTATTTTTTGTCATACAGTCACTTCCCAAAATAAATAATTGAGAAAAACAGCCGGTACCACTCTGATCATTAGTTTAAGTAAAGCTAGGAAACTGTCTGGAATAACATTCAAAACGTATCTTGGCATATAAAATAATTTATACTGTACAAGAACATGATGTAACATTAAACTAACTAATGAACATAATAACGTCATGTATTGCCACATGCAAAAAGAAACAGTATCAATTTTGCATGACCACAGATTACCAATTCCTGTTTCATGAAGCTTAAAGCTGAAAATTTAAAAGACTAAATGAAAATGAACTTGCTCAGTATGGAAAACTTGTAAATGAAGCTGATTCAATAAGAGTTTATGCAAGTTAAGTGTGTGAATAATATGGTTTTCATCAGGTCAGAGACCACCAATTCCAAAAAGTACAGGGAACTTACTGGGAATAAGGTAAGTGTATACCTGGGAATAAGGTAACGTCTGTGCGTTCTGATTGGTCAGTCATGTAAACAAACCCAGGAAGTGATTATTTTTTTAAAATTGATATTTTTTCACTGCATTTACAGTATTTTATTATACATTTTGACAAAATTTGCTACATTTTATGTGTATTGAAAAAAAGTTTTATCAAACGAATTTCTCCCGCCATGTCAATGATGTAAACAGGGGGTCATCTCATTCACACGAAAATTACTTAAATAAAGTATCACTATTCATATGTTTTTCGTCCAATATTTTGGTAGAACTCAGATAGTTCTTGAAAAGCTTGTATTTGATATACATGTTTCGATGTATGGAAGGCCGTACACGCCATAATGTTACAATGTAAGTCTATGGGAAAACAATTGGTGGTCTCTGACCTATAATGGAGCTAAAACATGACTTTCGTCGGAAGTCATCACAGGTAATGTAAATGGACACAAATCTGTTGTAAATGATGTAGAATGACGTTTTCGTGCAGAAATAAGCGTGAAATTTGATTTTTTTAAAAAAAATTTGGCCTCTTTTTTTAACAGGTGTGCCCATTTTTATCTGGGCTTTTTGGCCAAAAAGGGTCATTTTTATCTCTGTAATGTTAGAGAATGATCAAAATTATTAGACCTTATTTCTATTTTTTACGGAATGAATCGTATTTCAGCTTCCAAGTCAAATCAAAAGCAGACAACTGAAATTTTCACGAAAAAATGCAATCTCACGATGACAGGGACCGAGTCTGGGCATATAAATCGACAGGGGGTGACCTCAGTAAACTGTCCATATCTTTCTTAAAACTGTTCATTTCTTGATGAAACTTTGTAAGACATTTGGTATTGGATCATGTTTCACAATATCACTGTAAAATTGGAAAATGTGATACGAAACATTCATCTATAGGTCAGAGACCACCAATTCCAAAAAGTACAGGGAACTTACTGGGAATAAGGTAAGTGTATACCTGGGAATAAGGTAACGTCTGTGCGTTCTGATTGGTCAGTCATGTAAACAAACCCAGGAAGTGATTATTTTTTCAAAATTGATATTTTTTCACTGCATTTACAGTATTTTATTATACATTTTGACAAAATTTGCTACATTTTATGTGTATTGAAAAAAAGTTTTATCAAACGAATTTCTCCCGCCATGTCAATGATGTAAACAGGGGGTCATCTCATTCACACGAAAATTACTTAAATAAAGTATCACTATTCATATGTTTTTCGTCCGATATTTTGGTAGAACTAAGATAGTTCTTGAAAAGCTTGTAATTAGATATACATGTTTCGATGTATGGAAGGCCGTACACGCCATAATGTTACAATGTAAGTCTATGGGAAAACAATTGGTGGTCTCTGACCATCATTATATTTACTGATTTAACCCTTACCCTGCTAAATTTCTATAATGAATTTGTCCATCTTCCAATCTGGACAGTAGCATTTACCGTTAAAAGGGGTGCTTACCAAAAATATACTGGTTGAATAGTGAACAGTGCAGATCATGATCAGACTGCATGGATGTGCAGGATGATCATGATCTACACTAGTTCACTAGTTGCAAAGGCAGAATCAATCGTTGGTTAAAGCAAAAAGAAATGTGTATACAAATTATTCATTTGTACCAACAACAAAAAACAACAGAAATAAAACAAATCTTACAGGACAAAAATCATACATACTTGAAGCTGCTAAAATACAGTATATTTTACACATTGTACAAATAATAATGCTACTTTCTGTAACAAAACTCAATCGGTATTTAACTTTAAGCCTACTAAATTTCTAAAATGGACTGGTCCATCATTCAATTTGGCCAATACTGTTTATTATTGGAAGGGATATTCACTGAAAATTTACTGACTGAATAGCGAACCGTGCAGATAATGATCAGCCTGCACACTGATTTTGGTCTGCACTGGTCACAAAAGCAGAAATACTTGCTACCAACAGGCTAAAGGTTAATCGTACCAACTTTGCTACATAAACTAAATTGTAAATAAGGAGTAAATAAAAACAAGCTAAACACTTTTGACAAAATCCAAAACAATTATAACTTGAACATAAATTTATATAACATAACACATATTATAACTTACAAAACATTCTAAGTAGTTAAAATAAAATGGATACAGGCCATGGTTTCCCTCAATCAAAGAAGATAACCACCTTAACAACTTTATTTCTAAGGTCAATGTGATCGATTTGACAGTTATTTACATAATCAGTGTCACTTCTTTTTGTCGGTCAGTTTCAGTAAGGCAGAGTGAAAATTATTACAATACCATACTAGACCACTGTCTTTGTTATATTAAAACATAACCTTTGCCTTCACCATATTACAACTCTGCCAATACAATCACCTATGGATAAGTTCTGTTTTAGCCAGTTGCAACATACAAATTTAGTCAAAATGTGGCATCTACAATATGTAAAATGTAAAATTTAATGAAAAAAAGTTGTAAAGATACGGTAAGTAATGTAATCCGCTTTTATAAGCTATTATGTTGCCAAGGGCTAGATCAGAGTGTCCTGTTAAAGTTGCATTAGGTCAAAGTTAGAAACAAATAAATTACCAATCAAAATAATATTGCCAGTAGAAAGTTCTACTGAAAAATTGTAAATGAAAAAGTAGTGTACTGTACGATAAATTGTATACAATTCAAATCTTGCTTTTTTTTTTTTCAACTTAAAGGTTAACAATAAATATATTTTCTAGGCTGATATTTTGATTTGGCTGAACCCGTGTTGTTTTTTTTAATGTAAACAAACAAATCTCTGAGGAAACTGTAAATATCAGAAAACAAATAAAAGTTTATGTATTATCCTTGCTGGAATAACAATTAACCAATTATGAAAAATATATACTAGCAAGTAACACCTTCCCCCATTTATCATACTGACCCCACAGATTTCTGTGGAGGGTAACTAACAAACCCAACAGTTCATAATATTAAGTAAAACAATTAATATATATCATGGGACTATATTTTGTGAGAAGTTAACATACTTATAAAGTGAAAGAATGGCATATCAATAACAACAGAAACAGTATGTTTCTAAAAGACATATTTTTGATCAGAGACAGTATCAATATTTTATTACAAACTCTATGATAATGCTAGTAGACAAGGGGGAAAAATCAGACTGATATTCGTTCGAACAGAATAGTTTCATTCCATGGCAAATGACTTCCCTTTTGTCCTTTTATTTTCAAGATTCAGCATCTTAATTATGACCGTTTCACCTACAGAAAAATCAGAATGCCATGCTGCTATTGACAAACCTAGAACTTATTCAACATTCTCTCATTTGCAACACAGGTAACAAAATCTTCAACATCCATGTTTATCTGTCATGTTTCTGTACAAAATTTTGTGTCTTCATAAGATTACATTTACAAAATAGTAAAATGTGATTTCGTTTGTGTATGTATACAATGTAGTATTTTCTGTTCTATTTCCATAAGTACCTAAAAATGTAAAACAAAACATCAGATGAATTCTCCTTAATCATAATTTAAATTTAATTAGCAAGTACAATTAATAATGTAGAAGTACTGATAGGCAAAATGAAGTTCCCTACTGGTGAAAGGGCAATAACTTCAATCCATCCCAGATGTGCATCTCTTATCATTTGTTAAAAATGTTTCATCTTAGTATTTTGCGTAGTAATTTGAATATCCACTTTTGCGTAAACATTCTACTTAGATATTCATCCATGCCAAAAAAGTGTTGTGTGAAATAGAAAAATGACCTGACCTCTTTGACCTCTTAATGTGACCATTATCTTTGAGGTAAAGGTCAGGGTCTTACATGTGATAAATCATATTTGTCAAGGTCAATTTTCGTGCCATTTTATTTAACTAACTAAAGACTTTTAAACCAAGCAAAATTATACAATACTTTTAATCTAAATGTGTGACCTTGACATTGAAGTAGTGTATATCTGTGCGAAGTTATTTAAATTTCCGTGCAGAACAGATACAGTCAGTTCAAGAACAATTGTGTAAAAACATTGACATTTATGTGTGACCTTGACAATTATGACAGAGCTCTGGGTCTTGATTATTTGTGCATCCATCCATGCAAAAAAGTCCAGACATGGAAAACAAATAAATAATAAACCAGAGCTGTCCCTGATATGGACTCATACTCTCACAAAAGGCTTGTCTAAAACAGATTTTTAACTTCCATTCTATAAGTGGAGTCAAAAAATTAATGGACTTGTCAATATGAACAAGAGGCCCTATATTGCTCATTAGAGTTTCGCAGCTCAAACTGGTAAAACTTGAAACCTCTACTGACCTGCGGATTCAGAGGAGGAAGTTTTCCATATATCCATATTGGGAAACCAGCCTCTTTAAGCTATGATTATTTTATTAATTAAGATCTCTTATAATAATTTTACAGAGGTCACTTAATGAACAACCGAGGTCACTTAATGAACATTTTTGAAAAATTATTTCAATGAGACCAATGGTCTGGAAGAAGATGGTGTATGAAAGTTTTTCTATTTTTAACTTTGGAGGTCATGTTTATTGACAACTCAGGGAAACAGGAATGTTCTAGATGGTCATTTAAGGTATTGGACCAATAATAGTATACCTCCCTTTTGAAGAGTATTCAATTCCTACCATAAACCTATTTTGACTGCAATTTTTGGGAGGTGGGATGCATAGGTTCAAGCCCCACTGGGACCAAGTTTTTTCTCTCCATATTTTCCTTTTTTTCTAGTAAGTTTTTACTTCTTTCAAGACTTATTATGGATGTATTGTACAAAAGTGGAAAATTTTCTTTTTATAAGCGATTTCTTGCTGTTCAAAGTGAATTTACCTTTGAATCAGGAGGGGTAGAGTTAGACATCTTTAAAAATACTGAGTTACATGCAGTAAAAGTTCTCTATTTTGCCTTCATTCTTTAGGTTACATATTGTGGAAGAAATGCAGGTAGGTTTTACTTCTGCCCCAAGGTCATTTTTTTAATTAAGTGAGCAAAATTCAAAACAGACCCACAGAATTCGGCCTTAAATTTTCAATGTTGGAGTTAAAATTCTGTCTCATTAAATCTGTTTACTTGAGGCATCCCAGAAAAAATGATATTTACAGTTTTCTTTTGTGTTTTATAATTGTTTGACAATAGCTTGATATTTCTTTTATCAAAATTAATGCTGTAATGAATTCTCTGCAAACGTTTTAGATAGTGGCCATCATATTGAAATTTGTCTCTACTTGAGCTTGAGGAAATACCATAAATTATACAAAATTAACAAAAAACGGTGCGGTAAAAGTTGTTTAAAATTTGCAACACAGTGCGAAACATGGTCAACTTTATGAATATATCAAGCAAATGCTATTTTTTTAAACATTACTATTAGGGGTCCAATACCTTAAGCAACATCTCCATGAAATTATTTCAGAATCTGATAAACAGCTTAGGAGATGTTGTTTGGAGATTTTTCTTTATATTTAGCTCTGATGGCAATATCTTTGATGAATAACTGGAACAATCTTTGTGTTACAAAAGACTCATTTGATTATTATCAAGTTATTTCAAAACTGTGCAGGCAGTTTCTTAAAAGTTTCAGCTTATATACAGAGAGGAGGGGAAAATGACCATGATGACCATATCTTTTAAAGAATCAGAATAATTTTTGTTGGTAGAGTCATTCAAGGACTATTTAACAAAACAGAAAAAATCCTGGTCATTTTATGTTCAAAGGTCAAAATCCATGAATTTATATTCCCACTAAGTACACATTTTCACTAAAACGCTGAAATTTTGTGTCCATAAAAATAAATGATATCACAGTAAAGGGAAACTGAGAATGTTTAATAATTTCATGAAACTCTACTATAGACATGTAGAGAAAATTTACAATGTACTCAAGTAACACAGGTTTTTTTTGACAAGTCAGAAAATTTTGAACATTCTTCAAGAAACATTTGTGTGAAATTATTTTGAAATAAAGCCAGTAGTTTCCTGCAAGCAAATGTTAAAAGTTTCCATTATATACATACATCAAAAAGTGATCATGCCCACTAGCAGCCATATTTTAATTCTAAAAATAATTATAGTTACAGTTATGTTTCTTGTGCTAAACACTTCCTTATAATCACTGCCACATATCATTGTGTCAAGTTAACCCTTACCTTGCTAAATTTCTATAATGAACTTGTCCATCTTCCAATTTGTACAGTACCATTAACTGTTAAAAGGGGTGCTTAACAAAACGATACTGGCTGAATAGCGAACAGTGCAGATCATTATCAGACTGCACTGATGTGCAGGCTGATCATGATCTACACTGGTCACAAAGACAGAATAAATCGTGTCCAGCAGGGTAAGGATTAATGAAATTGTCTTCAAAGCATTTAAAGTTATTGTCTTTACACAAAAGCTAAGTATGAGAGTCTAAAAAGGGCCATCATTCTTGCAAAAAGCAGAACAGAGTTATGTTTCTTGATGTACAGTGTCCACTTATGATGGTGAAAAACTGTTGCAAGTTTTAAAGCAATAGCTTTGATAGTTTATGAGAAAAGTTGACTTAAACATAATACTCAACCAAGAAAATGATTTTCTAAGTCCAAAAGGGGCAATAATTATTGCAAAAAGCAGGATGGAGTTATGTTGCTTGATGTACAGGGTCAGCTTATGATGGTGAACAAGTGTTGCAAGTTTCAAAGCAATAGCTTAGATAGTTTAAGAGAAAAAGTTGACCTAAACATAAAACTTAACCAAGAAATCTGATATTTTCTAAGTCCAAGAGGGGCCATAAATCTTGCAAAAAGCAGGATGGAGTTATGTTTCTTGCTGTACAGGGTCAACTTATGATGGTGAACAAGTGTTGCAAGTTTTAAAGCAATAGCTTTGACAGTTTAGGAGAAAAGCTGACCTAAACATAAAACTTAACCAAGAAAACTGATTTTCTAAGTCCAAAAGGGGCAATAAATCGTGCAAAAAGCAAGATGGAGTTATGTTTCTTGATGTACAGGGTCTGCTTATGATGGTGAACAAGTATTCCAAGTTTCAAAGCAATAGCTTTGATAGTTTAGGAGAAAAGTTGACCTAAACATAAAACTTAACCAAGAAATCTGATATTTTCTAAGTACAAAAGGGGCCATAAATCTTGCAAAAAGCAAGATGCAGTTATGTTTCTTGCTATACAGGGTCAACTTATGATGGTGAACAAGTATTCCAAGTTTCAAAGCAATAGCTTTGATAGTTTAGGAGAAAAGCTGACCTAAACATAAAACTTAACCAGGCAACGCCGACGCTCAAGTGATGACAATAACTCATCATTTTTTTTTCAAAAAATCAGATGAGCTAAAAAAACATTAAATTTTAGGAAACAAGAGCTGTCACTAATGGTGAAAATGCCTCCCGCAGCACCTTGACCTTTGACCTGGTGACCCCAAAGTCAGCAGGGGTGGTGTACTCAATAAGTACTATCAGCATGTGAAGTTTGAAGGTCCTGGGTGAAGTGGTTCGCATGTAAAGTGCCTTCATGCAAAAAGTTAACGTTGGCCCCTGTGACCTTGACCTTTGACCTGGTGACCCCAAAGTCAGTAGGGTTGGTGTACTCATAAAGTACTATCAGCACGTAAAGTTTGAAGGTCCTGGGTGAAGTGGTTCGCGAGTAAAGTGCCTTCATGCAAAAAGTTAACGTTGGCCCCTGTGACCTTGACCTTTGACCTGGTGACCCTAAAGTCAGTAGGGGTGGTGTACTCAATAAGTACTATCAGCATGTGAAGATTGAAGGTCCTGGGTGCAGTGGTCGCGAGTAAAGTGCCTTCATGCAAAAGTTAACATTGGCCCCTGTGACCTTGACCTTTGACCTGGTGACCCCAAAGTCAGTAGGGGTGATGTACTCAATAAGTACTATCAGCATGTGAAGTTTGAAGGTCCTGGATGCAGTGGTTCGCGAGTAAAGTGCCTTCATGCAAAAAGTTAATGTTGGCCCCTGTGACCTTGACCTTTGACCTGGTGACCCCAAAGTCAGTAGGGTTGGTGTACTCAATAAGTACTATCAGCATGTGAAGTCTGAAGGTCCTGGGTGCAGTGGTTCGCAAGTAAAAGGCCTTCATGCAAAAAGTTAACGTTGGTCCCTGTGACCTTGACCTGGTGACCCCAAAGTCAGTAGGGGTGGTATACTCAATAAGTAATATCAGCATGTGAAGTCTGAAGGTCCTGGGTGCAGTGGGTCGTGAGTAAAGTGCCTTCATGCAAAAAGTTAACATTGTGACGAACGAACTAACTAACGAACGAACGGACGGACAGTTGAAAACTAATATGCCTCCCTTCGGGGGCATAATAAAAAATAATACTTTTATACAAGTTTATAATCTACTTGTAAATTTCTTTATCTATTAATAGTAGCTTCGGACTAATACAGTTACCAACATTATTGGTAAACTTCTATAACTATATTACACTGTCTAAATATCATATGTATATCAAAACTACTTGAACTAGTTGGTAAATATCCAAATCAATCACACAGACATCTGCCTATTCAGTTTATCTTTCTCTTTTTCTAAATCTTGCATTGGAATTTCAACACCGAGATCTTGGTCTTTCATTGCATCTTGTCGTAACAAATGTCCCGAATGCTGTGAGGACTGGGATCGTGAAGGTCCAGATTTATTTCTAGCCTGATCATCTCCAGTAGTTGCTTCTTTGTTCTTAACCTTAGTTTCATTTTTTGACACTGCTTTATTATTCACATCAATTTCATCTTGTTTCTGAAATGTCACATGTTTATGTTCATCCTTATTACTTGCATTTGCTGTTCTTTTATTGTTGTTAAGTAAAGGCTTTTCTTCTTGTTGTTCATCTTCAACTTCAAAAACTGTATCATCCAAACCAAACACAGGCTGTGACGTTACCCTGTCGGAACTGGCTGAATCGATTGGCGAATAATCCACAGTACGAGCACGTCCAGCTCTAAGGTTTAATTTCAGGTCAGAAGAACGTCTAGTTGCTAAATCCGTTTTGTCCTCCTGCCAGGATGCAGCTCGTTCTAATTTTGGTGTAAATGTACTGAGGCGTTGATTTTTCCTGTACTTGTTTCTAAGATGACTTGCCATGTTACGACGGTCATCATTGACAAAGTTTTTGTCATGGAAATGTAGGCCAGTTCTCTGTAAAAAAAAATTAAAAAAGAAATTGAATTTTATGTTTTTCTTATATTAAATAATATTTTTCTCTAGAAAACTCTATCATATCTATATCCTACAGTATTTTCAACTAACTTTCTAGTACTACAACAAACAATATTTATATGAACCTTGCAACGATCCAAGTGATAAAGATAATGTAGTGATACAAGTGCAACAAGCAAATTCGATGAATTGGAATCCCCCGCCGAAAGGGTCAGAGTTGAGGAACGGCAAAAAAATATATCCAGCAAAAAGTTAAGAATGTTACCAAGAAGCAAATAATTTCATTAGTCAAAATCAAATTAAAAGAAAATGAATGGTTTGTTTGGGTGGGGCTGGGGGGGGGGGGTGAGGACACAACAGTTTACATGTTGATTATAAATATTGATAGAAAATGAAAAATGAAAAAAAAAAAAAAAAAAAATGGTGGGGGGTGGGTGGGGGGGGGGGGGGGGGGGGGGGGGGACCAAGGTAAGGTGGTGACCAGGTGTAGGTACACAACATCACATGTTTATAATAAATGTTCATGGAAAAGAATGAAAGAAGTTTAATGAAATTCTTCCAATTGGTTGGTTTGTTATGTACAGATCTGTGGATTTTTAAACAATTAAAGGGCAATAACTATATGGAAAATTGACCAATCGAAAAAAACCTTGAAGGGCATCGTCGCAGTATCTTGGTTCATGTCTGTTTCAAGTTTGATGAAATTCTACCTGCTAGTTACTGAGAAATGGCTGCAGACGGACATTTTTCATTAAATCAAGGGCAATAACTCTGATGGAAATTGACCTATCAAAAAAAAAACTTGACGGGCATCAGCACAGTATCTTGGTTCATGTCTACTTCAAATTTGATGAAATTCTACCTGTTAGTTACTGAGAAATAGCTGCAGACGGACATTTTTTATTAAATCAAGGGCAATAACTCTGAGGGAAATTGACCAATCAAAAAAAAAACTTGACGGGCATCATCGCAGTATGTTGGTTCATGTTTATTTCAAGTTTCATGAAATTCTACCAAGTAGTTACTGAGAAATGGCTGCGGACGGACGGACTGACGGACGGACTGACGGACGGACAACGCCATTTCAATACCCCCCTCCCGATTTCATCGGCGGGGGATAATAAGCAAAACTGTTTTCTGCCTTTCTATAAAAGTACAAGGACAAAGAATTCCTTAGTAATGCTTCATCTGTAAAACAGACACCATTATATCAGGAAATTTATTTTCAAATTCAAACTTAGCAATTCCATAATGATAACTTCTGTCCATTTACAACAGATGTTAAAAATTCTCAAAGAAAAACTACTTTCTGCCAGGGTAGAGCAGCCGATTTAAGTTGTGAAATTAAAATATGGCTTAAAACTTTCAGACTTTTAAGTTAAACAAATATAAGTCATAAATATTTGCTATGGCAATCAGGTTTAAACATCTTGATTTACTGTAAAAGCAGAAATTTTTGCGACGGTTAAATTTTCGAGGCCCTACATCTCGGGAAAATTAATCCTCACATAAATATTCACCATTAGTATAATTCAAATTCAAGTATGATACCATTTTTATAATTTCGAGAATATTAAATCTTGCGAACATACCCAAAATTTATCGCGAAATTTTGATCCAGCGAAAATATGTGCTTTTACAGTAGTTTAACTGTATTACCTGAATAAAATATTGCAAAATGCGATAAAAAGTTATGGATGTATTGAAGGTATAGAGCAATAAAATATCTAAATACTGTAAAATCATTAAATTTCGTGGGCATGAAATTTCATGGTTTTGGTAAAATGGCAATTTTGTGGGGATATGGATTCGTGGATTTCAACTTTTGAAATTATATAAAAATGAATGGGAATTTTACTTGTTCGTTGGGATTAAATTTCATGGATTGACTCAACCACAAAATCCACGAAAATTAGTCCCCCAAGAATATTAATGATTTCACAGTATACTGTTAGTATAGACTACATGATAAAACTCTGTATATGAAAAAAGCTATTTTAACTAATTAGCAAGCTGTGTACTATTATGCTAGTTTCTACAGTTAGGTAATGTACTTTTATCTTTTCCTCCAGTTACTGAGGTTACTCTATGAAAAACAGGCTAATCTGACCATTTCAAATGTGACTTGCGTGATATCCTGATTGTTTTTTACAATGGCACCTTCACCTCATATTTCTGTGGTCATCTTGTCACTATCTTTTCTTTTAAGCAGTTTTAAACCATAATTGGTAAGATTAGCATGTTTCTCATAGATTTTATGCTGTCGTATTATCATTTTTATTTGTAGCCATTTTATTTTACATTTTGTTAACATACACTTGTTATACTGTCGCTTAAAAAGCTCTTTATGATTTATGTCATTTATACATGTCTTGCTGACTCAAAATAAATCTTATTCTATTTTAAGCATTTATCATTTTTAGTAGGCAACTAAGATTAAATATTTATAAATCATATACAAACTAGCCCTCAGATTAATAACTTTATCAACATTTAAAATTCTGTGTATGTTAATAGACCTGCAGTGATTGAAAAATAATCTTTACATATTTAAACAATTAACTGATTAAAAAGAATTCATGTAGCAAACAAGAGGGCCATAATGGCGCTAAATCGCTCGTCTGAGTTTGAATAAAAAGACATTCAAAGAACATTTCAATCAAATTATTATGAATTTTGGCAAGCTTCCACTATATACATATACGAAACAAGAGGACCCTGATGGTCCTGAATCGCTCACCTGTTCCCACATGACCCAGTTTTGAGTATGACGTCGTTTTTTCTATTATTTGACATAGTGACCTAGTTTTTGAGCTCATGTGACCCAGTTTTGAACTTGACCTAGATATTATCAAGATAAAAACTCTGACCAATTTTCATGAAGATCTATTGAAAAATATGGTCTCTAGAGAGGTCACAAGGTTTTTCTATTATCTGACCTATTGACCTAGTTTTCGAAGGTACGTGACCCTGTTTTGAACTTGACCTAGATATCATCAAGGTGAACATTCTCACTAATTTTCATGAAGATCTCATGAAAAATATGGCCTCTAGAGAGGTCACAAGGTTTTTCTATTTTTATACCTACTGGCCTAGTTTTGGACCGCACGTGACCCAGTTTCAAAACTGCCCTAGATATCATCAAGGTGAACATTCAGATCAATTTTCATGAAGATCCATTGAAAAATATGGCCTCTAGAGAGGTCAAAAGATTTTTCTAATTTTAGATCTACTGACCTAGTTTTTAATCGCAGTTGACCCAGTTTCAAACCTGACCTAGATATCATCAAGATGAAAATTCAGACCAACTTCCATACAGATCCCATGAAAAGTATGGCCTCTAGAGAGGTCACAAGGTTTTTTTATTATTTGACCTACTGACCTAGTTTTTTAAGGCACGTGACCCAGTTTCAAACTTGACCTAGATATCATCAAGGTAAACATTCTGACCAACTTTCATGAAGATTCATTCAAGGGTATGGCCTCTAGAGAGGTCACAAGGTTTTTCTATTTTTAGACCTACTGACCTAGTTTTTGATCGCAGTTGACCGAGTTTCAAATTTGACCTATATATTATCAAGATAAACATTCAGACCAACTTTCATACAGATCCCATGAAAAATATGGCCTCTAGAGAGGTCACAACGTTTTTTTATTATTTGACCTATTGACCTACTTTTTGATGGCATGTGACCCACTTTCGAACTTGACTTAGATATCATCAAGGTGAACATTCTTACCAATTTTCATGAAGATCTCATGAAATATATGGCCTCTAGAGAGGTCATAAGGTTTTGCTATTTTTAGACCTACTGACCTAGTTTTTGACCACACGTGACCCAGTTTCGAATTTTATCTAGATATCATCAAGGTGAACATTCTGACTAATTTTCATGAAGATTCTTTAAAAGTATGGCCTCTAGAGAGGTCACTAGGTTTTTCTATTTTTAGACCTACTGACCTAGTTTTTGACTGCACATGACCCTGCTTCGAACTTGACCTAGATATCATCAAGATGAACATTCAGACCAACTTTCATACAGATCCCATAAAAAATATGGCCTCTAGAGAGGTCACAAGGTTTTTCTATTATTTGACCTACTGACCTAGTTTTTGAAGGCATGTGACCCACTTTCGAACTTGACCTAGATATCATCAAGATGAACATTCAGACCAACTTTCATACAGATCCATATGTTGGTAGAGGTCTAGTACTTCAAGTAATATGATGCTCGGCTAGGAAGGTATCAGGAAATTCCAAATGTTTTGCGTGGGTGGGGCCCAAGACTAAGGGCCCCGGCCCGGGGGGCCGAGAGAAAATTGCCCCAAATGGTGTTGTTGGACTTAGGGGAAGATTGTATTTCGTTTTAGGACTCCCTTGGACTGTTGTAAAAAACTTCATATTTTGGAATATTACCGAACTTTGACGTATGATTTTGACCCTAGCCGACCGGGTTCGAACCTGACTTGACCGGGTTTCCTCGAGGCTTGCTCTTTGCATTTATTAAAATCAGACATCAAGTTAGGGAAGATATAGCTTCTTGACAAGGCCCCCCTCTATTTTGTATATGAAGAAATAGCATATTTTCACCAAAAATGGTACACTTTTAGACGGTCCCCCGACGAAACCTTTGGCGGTAAAAAACTATAAATTACATATCTGTTTAGACCATGTTTAGATTTATTTTACAAAGATATTCATTAAATATCTTGTGCTTGGAACATTCTACAATTATTTGAAGTTAATGAAAAACACAAACTTTTTCCGTATGGAAAGTACAGAAATACGCTTTTACCCTAAATTACGTACATACGGACGAACAGATGTTGTCTTTTTTGTCACAAACGTTCAGATATTATAATAGCGATAAGTCTCTGAAAATCTGATATGCTAGAAAATAAAGTACAGTCGGTTTTGTGGTGTTAAAGCCGCAGAGACTGTCTTAGAATTTGTTTCGGTGTTTTAAATAAATAATACCAAGAAGATTTATATCGATCAATTTGTCCAGAATTGTATCCCAAGGGGACAGTGCGACCAATGCGACAATGCGAGGTTTTTTCTAATTCTCGCAACTATGTCTATTGGATCTCAATTTCACGATGCGAGGTTTAAAAAAGACAAGCGACAATTAAGACGATAATTGTCGCCCTCTTAACCTCGCGAGGATTGTTAAATCTCGCATGTAAGTATGTTTTCGGACAAGGCGACAACGCGATAATTATCGCGTTGTCGCGTGTTGGCGAGGCGACAATTTAAGTGGCACGAACAGGATTCCGTACTAAATGGAAGATTTATGCAACACTCTGCCTGACTGGACGAGAGTGTCAATATCTTTCACTCTGTTGATTGTGCTACGCTGAGTGAAATGTAGACAAAGCGTTTATCCTAAACGACGCTGTTCACAGTTTTAAAGCTAACTTTGCCTCAGTATATTTAGCAAGAAAATTGATATACATGTATCTCAAAATGATAAGTAAGTTTAATAAATATGATAAAAACCTGTTCAAATACCAACATATATCAAATTAAAGAAAGAGCTGAATAAGGTCTGCGTATCACATGAATAAGGGTGAGATAAGAGTCTTTTATGTAGAGAAGTGCTTTTTAAAAGATATTCCTTGTTACAATTGTCGTCTGTATATGAAAAGGTTTCTTGCTTTTGTGACTTATTCAGATTGCATATTAAAATGAGTACTTGTTTGCTTTGATATATTTGTTATAAATTATTTAACTGATTTATTATATATGAATATTTTTCTTTAGTATGGTATGCAAATATTGAACTCAGTTGAAATCTGTTTTATTATATATATGCTATATAATTACTGAATCTCATTACTTGGGGATCTGTCATCCATGGTCTCATTGGCCAGCCGACAGTGACCCACTTTGGCTACAAAATTATTTTGGACTTTGGCTAATACTCTACGGAAATTGCGTAGAGGTAAATTCAATTCACCAACTTTGGCATCAAAAATTTTCTTTTACGGCATGCTTGGTGACATGCCCGCTGGGCCTACGATTGATTAGTATGACCGGCAACGGTCAATATTACGCAGCGCAGAGACACAAAATAAGAAAGAATAAAACAAAAACAAAACAAAACACTGAAATGAAGGTACGCTGCATACAATTTATCTATGTGATATGACTACGGTCAAACTTTGCTTATGAAACAGAAATAATGAAATAATAACAATTGTTTGTTTTGCTTGACCTTCACTTTTTTATACATGTGACGTCATGTCCAAAGATTCATGAAGAGCGAATATGCATTTGTTAAAGCGGGATCAATTGGCCTATTTTAGAAATAAATAAAAATAATAAATAAAAAAATCCTTTAATTGATTTTTTCTCAAGTATTCTAATTAAACTTGATTTGTAGCATCTTTATTAGGCCCGCAGCCAACTTTGTTCAGCTGGGACATTTGACCCCTGTTAGGGGCTGCTAGAGCTAAAACTAGAAATGTCTTGATACAGCGTCTCATGAACAGCTTGGTGGATCTTTGTCATACTTGGTCTGGAGCATCATTATAAGGTCCTCTTCCAAATTTATTTATATAGGAACTTGGGCCCTATTAGGGACCACTACAGCTAAAAGTAGATATGCCTTTCTTCGCATTAACCAATAAAATGTAATGGATTTTTATCAAACTCGATGTGTAACAATATCGTAAGGTCTCCTGCTATTTTATTACAAATGGGGATAGGGACCAATTTAGCTAAGAATATAAACACGTTTAATGACCTCTTCTCATTGTTTAGTTTTGCAATTTGAACAAGAGCTGTCTCCATAGGATGACACATGCCCCCGATGGCACTTTGAATGAATAGTTATGGCCGATGTTAGAGTTTAGGACCTTTGAGCTACGGACCTGGGTCTTGCGCGCGACACGTCATCTTACTGTGGTACACATTCATGCCAAGTTATTTGAAAATCCATCCATGGATGACAAAGATATGGACCGAACACGCCTATCAATGCACTATCCTTTGACGTCTAAGTGTACCTTGACCTTTGAGCTACGGACCTGGGTCTTGCGCGCGACACGTCGTCTTACTGTGGTACACATTCATGCCAAGTTATTTGAAAATCCATCCATGGATGACAAAGATATGGACCGGACACGCCCATCAATGCACTATCCTTTAACGTCTAAGTGTGACCTTGACCTTTGAGCTACGGACCTGGGTCTTACGCGCGACACGTCGTCTTACTGTGGTACACATTCCTGCCAAGTTATTTGAAAATCCATCCATGGATGACAAAGATATGGACCGGACACGCCAATCAATGCACTATCCTTTAACGTCTAAGTGTGACCTTGACTTTAGAGCTACGGACCTGAGTCTTGCGCGCGACACGTCGTTTTACTGTGGTACACATTCATGCCAAGTTATTTGAAAATCCATCCATCGATGACAAAGATATGGACCGGACACGAAAATTGCGGACAGACTGACAGACCAACAGACTGACGGACCGACAGACGGACAGACGGTTCAAAAACTATATGCCTCCCTTCGGGGGCATAAAAATGTTAGATGAAAGATGAATGTTAGATGAAAACTTCATAAACTCTTTCCTTATTACAATTCGCCGACCATCATTTTTAAAGATATTTCTTGTTATTTTATCTATTTATTTATTTATTTTTCGAAGCTACCAAATTGCGTTTCTATATATTGTTGGCATACATGTAATAAGGCTATTAATGCTGGTAAAGCTAAAGCAAGCCTATCTATAGTTTCTAAAATTAGCATCTGGCAATTTGCATTTTTCAAATTCGTATACGATTTCAGTCACAAACACAGTACATCGTCGGCCTTCAATAGTTAATACATTTACTAGCATTCTAATTCATGCCGTAGGAGTAATCGTAATTGTATGATGACAATAAATTCGTCTTACGTTCACTGCCTCTTGCATACTTGTCTACATACTAAATAGCAAAGATATACTACTACCTTGAAATCTTTTGACAATTAACGTATGGGAATCTAAATGGTTTGCACCGAATATCTTCTATGAATGTTCGTGAGGCTATGAGAGGTATTGTAATGGTCACTCATTCATGAAATGTAGCTCCTCCCTCCTGCACCGCACTAGCGTATAGCGTGCCGGTTCTAAGAACGTATACATGTTTGTATTATACTGTTAAATCAGTTATCTTGTATTAGCTGTAGTGAATAAACGTAGTGTTAAACAATCCCGTCTTGGGTCAGTCATTTAGAATACAAATCCCTTTAAGGGTCCGAAATGTTCATATATATAATCAGAACATTACATTGGCGACGAGGATAAAGCGTGCTTTTCGAAGAATTATGGAATACAATTTATCAATTTAATCAGTGCAATAAAACAGTGGATATTTATGAACAATTGAACTATGGCTAGCATTCCGGAATTTCCGAAATTTGAAGTTTACAGTGATGAACAGTCTGCAGGTGTAAGATGGAACAAATATGTCGCGAAATTAGAGAATTTATTTGTGGGAATGAACATAGACAAAAATAAAGAAAAAGGCATTGTTATTACACTACTCCGGAGATGAAGTATTTGAAATATACGAGACGCTCCACCTTGGAACTACCGACGACAATTATACAGAAACAAAATCTGCGCTTCATGACTACTTCATGCCAAAAAAAGAATAAAGAATTCGAAAGATTTGAGTTTAGAAATCTGAAGCAAAATCAAGGCGAAACAATAGATATGTATGTAACGAAATTACGACAGAAAGCGGAACATTGTGAATTCAGTGATAAGGATGGTGAAATTAAAAGTCAGATAATACAAGGATGCGTATCAAAGAAATTAAGAATTAAGTGCTTAGAAGAAGAAAAGGAATTGAAAGACATCCTAATTTTAGCAAGAAGTATGGAAATGGCGGAAAAACAAGCATACGCAATGGACAGACATGACAGTCTTCCGGTAAACAAAATTAAGAAACATCCTTCCCAGCGACGAAAGCCTGAAATCCTGCTATCAGAAAGAAATACAGAAGTGTAGAAACTGCGGAGGAACTTATCCACATGCGCGAAAATGCCCAGCCCTTGGCGCAAAATGCAATTACTGCCATAAAAGAAACCATTTCATTGGGGTATGTCGTAAACGGCTGAATTCAAAAGGACAACTACACGAATATCCGAAAATAACAATGGCTATGAAACCAACAGTGAAGACGAATCTTGTTCTGAAACGGATGTGGCTTTTGGACTTAGTGTTGTAAAGAAAATTTCAAACAAAAAAGTGCCAAAAGTAAACTTAAAAGTAAATGGTGTTGATGTGACTTTTCTTGTTGACACAGGAAGTAGCTTGAATATTCTCGACGAGTCTTTAATCGACAAAATGAGACCGAAGCCGAAATCCAGAAAACAAAAACAAAAGCATATGCATTCGGTCAAACAAACCATTGTCTATAAAAGGGAAATACGTATGTGTCATAGAATCGGGTCCTAAATTCGCAACAACGGATTTTCATGTCGTGAACGGTGCATCGGAAAATTTGATAAGTTATGAAACCGCCGTGGAGCTTGAAATTGTACCAGTCATACAGACTATATCTAGTAAAAATGAGAAGTATTCAGACTTATATGACAAATACAAACCAGTGTTCAATGGGCTAGGAAAATTAAAGGATAAGCAAATCAAATTCCATATAGACGAAAGTGTAATACCTACTGCCCAGCCAGCTAGACGCATTCCGTTTCACGTCCGTGATAAAGTTGCACAGGAGCTCGAGAAACTTGAAAAACTTGATGTAATTGAAAAAGCCACAGGTGCGACACCCTGGGTCTCGAACTTGGTCGTTGCTCCGAAACCCAAGTCTCCGAATGATGTCAGAATTTGTGTAGATATGAGAAAAGCGAATCTAGCATTAAAGCGTGAAAGACATGTCGTGCCTACAGTGGATAACATAGTAATGGAACTAAATGGCTCCACCGTGTTTTCAAAGGTGGACCTTTACAAAGGGTTCCATCAGCTCGAACTTTCCGAGGAATCAAGAAACATGACCGTGTTCGCAAGCCATGTTGGACTTTGGAGGTACAAACGGCTAAATTTCGGTGTAAGTGTAGCCCCAGAAATTTTCCAAAATGAAATACGGCAAGTGATAAATGGATTAAATGGTGTGCTGAACATTTCAGATGACATAATCATTCATGGGAAAACGCAAAACAGATCATGACTCGAACTTAGAAGCACTTCTGCAACGGCTACAAGATAGAAATCTGACACTCAACAAAGAAAAATGTGAATTTGGAAAAAGCAAATAAAATTCTTCGGATATGTCTTTTCTGATTCGGGGATATCACCAGATCCTGAGAAAATTACTACTATCAAGAACGTCGAAAAGCCGAAAAATCAGGGCGAGGTTCGTTCTTTCCTTGGAATGACAAATTATGTGTCAAGATTATTGAAAATTACTGTACAATCTCAAAACCCTGCAGACGCTTAACACAGCAAAATCAGCCATTTGAATGGACAACACTGCAAGATAACGCAACTTCATCAACTGAAAAATGCATTAGTCAGTAATAAGGTCATGGCATACTTTGACCCGTCAAAACAAACAGAACTGTGGGTTGATGGAAGTCCTGTTGGTGTTTCTGCGATCTTGGTTCAAGAAAATCGAATCGTGTCATATGGAAGTAGGTCACTTACACCCGTAGAGCAACGCTACAGCCAAACAGAGCGTGAGGCATTGGCTTGTGTTTTTGGTTGCCAGCATTTCCACCTTTATTTGTTTGGAAAAGAGTTTACATTAATCAGTGATCATCGTTGTTTAGAATCAATATTCAAATTTAAAACAAGCAAATTCAGTCAGCGCGCCTTGAAAGATGGAGGTTAAAATTGACAACTTACAATTTCACAGTGAAATATCGCGCCGGAAGCCAAATGATCTCAGACTACTGCTCCAGACATCCAGTTAAAGAGCAGCCAATTGAAAGCTTTGCTGAAGATTACGTCAGGTTTATAGCTCACACGTCAGTGCCAAGTTCATTAACTATGTCTGACATCGCAACTGCCACTCAGAAAGATTGTGTTATTAAGTGCGTAATGGACGCGTTACCGAATAACAGTTGGTCGAAACAATTATGTTACCAAGATGACAGCTTCAGGAGTTATCAAACTGTGAGCGAAGAGCTAACTGCCGTGTCACTCGATGAAGGAAATGTTTTATTGCGCGGCACGCGACTGTGCATTCCTGATTCGCTGCAACAAAAGGTCGTTAAGCTAGCACACGAAGGTCATCAGGGTCGTGTTCGCTGCAAAGCACTTTTGAGAGAAACATGTTGGTTTCCATACATGGATACACGTGTAGATGAAATGTGTAAAAACTGCATACCGTGCATGTCCGCTTCTCCCTCAACAACACAAGAGCCTATAAAGCCCAGCCCGTTACCAAAACAACCTTGGGACGAAGTATCCGTGGATTTTTGTGGACCTTTCCCGTCAGGCGAATATTTCATGGTAGTCATATGTGACTATAGCAGATATCCTGTTGTAGAAAAACTCCATAGCCTTTCTGCGCAAACAGTTATTCCACATCTTGAGAAATTATTCAGTTTGTTTTCTATCCCAAGTGTCGTGAAAACTGACAATGGATCTCCATTCAACAGTCAAATCTTCTCGGACTTTGCAGATCGTTTTGGTTTTAAACATAGAAAAATAACACCACTCCATCCGATGGCAAACGGTACAGCAGAAGCATTTATGAAGCCTTTAGTTAAAACCATGAAAACCGCATCAGCATCAGGAAAGAACTTTAAAACTGAAATCAGTAGTTTCCTCATGAACTATAGGAGTACCCCACATCCAAGCACTGGGCTTTCTCCGTATGAACTCATGTTTAACAGAAAAATGAAAACAAAACTTCCCCAGTTTTCAGTTTTCAGAAAGGATAAGTATGTCAGAGAAAGAGACACTAAAGCAAAGATGAAAAATAAACGTTATGCCGACATCCGACGGAAAACGAAGTATTCAACAATAAAACCTGGAGACAAGGTACTTGTGAAACAAAATATAAGGAATAAACTTGACACACCATTCAGCTCTTCAGTCGGTAAGGTAATCCCGAGAAAAGGTTCTATGGTCACAGTTCAACACAATGATCGTACAATTACCCGTGACATATCACATTTCAAACCTGTAAACTCATTTAACGACAGCGACCAGCGTAAATCCTCTTCCGACGCCGACGGTACCTCACTGCGAAAATCAGGAAGGAAACGAAGACCCCCTAGAAGGTTTATAGACGAATAATAGTAAATACAGTGTGTATAAATTGCCTAAAAAAATGTGTCTCAATTGCAAAAGAAAAAATTCTTACACTTATGGATTAATTTAGTTGGAAGTGTTCTAATGTTCAGGTCATAATAAAACCTGGAAGTACAAAAAAAAAGTGCGATTCTATTTGTGGCGTGTTTTAAATAGCCAGGTCATAATAAAACCTGTAAAGTGCAAAAAGTTCAATTATACTGCGAAGTGTTATAGCCAGGTCATAATAAAACCTGCAAAGTACATATTCTATTGCGAAACAAATGAGCATAACCACTGCTGGTGGTCATTTAATGTCTAGTGTTTTTTTTTCTTGTTTATAATCTAAATATCTAGTTCCACAAACTAGCTCTTTAATTTGCACAGCTGTGGATAATAAAATATCAGCGAACGCTATCACGGGGAAAGATTAATGAGCGTCAGACAAAATGGACATTAACTTTACAAGCATTTAAAACAAAATTTCATGGTGTTTTCACAGACTATTCTGGTGTCACGATGAACATTAGATGATAATCCCTTAATTTTACAGACATTATTTCTTGTATTCAGGTAATAATGACATTCTCAAGAACAACTACGAACTTATAAATGAATCGTAAATCTGAATATATGAAGCTTAATGATTTGACACTGACATTTATTTCGTTCTGGGAAAACGACTCTAACCTCATGAGAAGGAATACATCATTATGCATGACAAATGAGTAAATAGGGAATTGATCGGATACTGTTGATATTTATTTTCTTTAAAGTTTGATGCCTTTCTTTTGTTTGTGTTATAAGCTTCACATTATATTCTGTTCTTAGAAAATACGATTATTATAAGATTTTAAATCTGAAGATAGGAGGGATGTAATGGTCACTCATTCATGAAATGTAGCTCCTCCCTCCTGCACCGCACTAGCGTATAGCGTGCCGGTTCTAAGAACGTATACATGTTTGTATTATACTGTTAAATCAGTTATCTTGTATTAGCTGTAGTGAATAAACGTAGTGTTAAACAATCCCGTCTTGGGTCAGTCATTTAGAATACAAATCCCTTTAAGGGTCCGAAATGTTCATATATATAATCAGAACATTACAGGTATTGACTCAAACGTTCTCATGTTGTTTTCTAAGAGTTATATTTAATAATGCACTTAGAAGTAATGTCGTTATAAATAATTCCATTTCACTACAACGTCATTGAGTACAAAACTGGTTGTATTCATACTTGCTGACTGAGATACCATTTAGTATTCTTTTTGTATATAAATCTATTCTTTGGTTTTATTGCAAATGTTTACTCACGTGAATTACATTATCTGGAGCGCTCAACTCAATATCCCGAAAGCGCGGTATAAAATCTCAGTCGCATAACACCTTAACATGATCTTTTATCGAGCGTTCGTCTTATCATTTCTTAAGTCGTGCTCACGTGATAATAAACCTTAAAACCACCGCAGACAAAAAGGCGTTTACCTAAAAAGAAATAATGTGTTACTGGCTGTAAATAATTAGTAGGTTTTTTTCCGGCCACAGGCCGGTATTGATTTCATCTTTACTTCCTGTTTATACCGTGAAGGCCATTTAACAGCGGATTAAAACTGTACATTTTGATTGGTGGATGAAAGGTTTTCGAATGGATTAGATAATATTTACTCAACGGGTGTGCAGGTGCTCTGAGCTGTATTGTTACACAGTATAATGATAATCCGTTGCGAGGCTCCTGTAGAAATAGCTTGTAAAACATCTTAAACCTGAATCCCCTGCGACAGAGTTCAACCCTGCCACTCTGATACGGAATGATCTCCCGTAAACGATTTACAGTCAATTCGTCCCCTAGTCAACTCGTCCCCTAGCTAGCTCGTCCCCATTTTGGTTATTTCGTACTTTTCAGCCCCTCATTTTTGCCTTATTTTTGTCAAAGTTTCCTAGATTATGATTTATATAATTTACATGAAAATTGTACTTCAAAACTACATTTTGTTTTCTTTTTAAATACCTGATCGTATGTAAAAGTGGAGAGTGCATGCACGTTTCCAGGCATTGACTAAAGCAGCCGTGAAGGAAATTGATTAATTGCAAAATGAATATCTTAGAAAGGCTGTTTCCTCTGTGAGACTTCCAAAATGTTCGAATTAAATCATCAAGCATCAAACCGGTTTAATTTACGTGTACTTTATTCTGCGCCGAAGGGAATATTTATATTCTCTACAGAATCCACTTAACATTAGGCTTTCGTTGAAATTTACTTCAAAAGATATACTTAAGAAATAATTTATAGCAAAAGAGTGCTTTAACACTTATTTATGCACGATGGGCGGTTATACGTCGGGTGTAATAATAGCACGAGGGCGCAGCCCGAGTGAAATTATTTGTACGACGTATTCCAACCCGAATGTATAAATAGTGTTAAAACACTCTGTTACTATAAATTATTTCGATTCTAATATGCCCTTAAGGAGGTAGGTTACCTTCATATTTGTATGTGCGCATGTCCAACCGGAAGCTAACGTGACGATTTACGACAACGTTTACGACAAACTAAATGTGTTTGTATATTCATTCTTCTGAAAACAAATCATGAACTTGTCTTCGATCTGATGCTTTATGGTTTAATAATGCAGAAATAATGAATAAATTGCCGCAGAAACGCTTCAAAACATTGTTGCCTTAAAATGACGTCATGACGTTACGTGTCAGTTACCGCGCAAAATTAATAGCTTTTATCTTGAAAGTACGTAATTCTGTACATTTTCTTTATTTTAACTATTTTCAAATAACCATTGTTTGCTGAAATATTTTTATGAGTCTTTTGCTCTGAATAAATAGAGGATAATTGTTGGTTTCGGTGTAATATCACGTTATAATTTCACCGAGTGTGCACCAAAAGTGATATTTTCACGAGTGGCGCAGCCACGAGTGAAAATAACAACTTTTGGTGTTCACGAGTGAAATTACCGTGATATTACATCGATACCAACAATTTTTCTGTTTATTTTATGTCTAAAACTCTACTTTTGTTGTGTTTATTTCAATAAAATGTCGAAATTTGCGGGAAATTTTATCAGGAAGCATCGCAAAGATGACGTCATTTTAACGACGTCATCGTCATATTGTTTCCGGCTTTCAGTATGCTCGGTAAACTTTTTGACGTTAATCCGGGTATCAGATTTGATAATTTTCACTGAGTGGCCAGTGAGTTTATCAGGATATAATTCACCGTTATATTTCGATAAACCACCGAAAAACATAAAATAATAATCAATATTTTGCTTCTTTTATGTAGTTATATTGAAATGTTATGCGGAATGTAAGAAAATGGATGATGGCAACCAATGTTATTTGGAATATAGTTGGGTAAAAGGTTACTTGTTACGGCCATTTTCAAATAAAAAGTCTAGCAGTTTGATTTGTAATACCTATTTTTCAGGTTCCATTGATAATTTGTTACTTACATACTAAAACTAAGATCTAAAATTGTTCAAATTTCAGTAGAAAATTGTGTTTCTTAAATTGAATTGATGTTACCATGGAAACGAAGCCCGTGACCTATGTATCTAAATGTAAAATTCAAAACCGTTGACACTGGTCTATTTCAGAAACACAGCTTCGGCTTTTTATTTTCATTTCAACAATATCCATGAGAATAATAGCAGCACGCTGAACGATTTTTCCATGAAAAATGGCAGACGAGGGGTACTGCTGTACGTATTCTAAGCTATGAAATCTGTTTGAATAAATGCAAATAGCACGAAAATGTAACCTACGTTAGAAATAATATGTTTTAAAGCTACATCAACCAGAAAGATAATCTTATTCAATATTTTTTTTAAAGAAATTACGATAAACAGCAAGATATAAGCTATTTTAAACATCTCTGTTGCCATGGTTACTTTAAAATTTAAGAAAAATAGGGTACCATATAAAGTGCTTGGTATTTTGCTAATAATATTACCCAAATATTTCATGTTGGTCATTAACAGAATGGCACTGAAGCCGTCGAAAACCCCTATTTTTATACATAGTTATTTAAAAATGAGAGAAAATGCGTTACCATGGAAACAAGAGCCCCGCGACATATACATTTTAAGCTTATATTAGAAAGATAACGTGCATACCAGTAAAAATATCAATTATGCAGACTTCTACGGATATCAATGAAACTAAAATACACTGAAAAGTGTTTAATATCCGTATTTTCCTTCTTCTTTCAATATGAAACACCTTTGGAGGGTCATGTTCTTCAAACCTGGATAAAAATTGAACTTGAAGGGACAGAGACAAACGAAATTGAGATTGTAGCAGTTAAAACTTCATATTATACGAAATACAAAAACATGCTGCTGTTCAACTAATTTGAATTTACCCTTGTAACAAGGTATCCTACCTCCTTAACAGAGACAAGCATATTAAAATTTAGATTAAATAATAGGTAACCTTTAAAAGTACATATGTTTGTCATAGTTTTCATTAATGTGAATTGCTTTATTTTACATATACATATTTTTCAGCCTTCTCGTGTGACGATGTTGCAGTTAACTTGTATCATTTGCGAGAATAAAGAAATACTGGTATTTTATATTATATCATACTATATTATTATACCGAAATTATATCTGGTTTATATTATATATTTTGGTAAGCAAGGCAGGAATTACGATTTCGTTGATTTTCAAGAAATAATATCGAAAATGACGTTTGACAAAAATTCATGCGTCAATCAAACAATCTCATTAACAACCCTTACAAGTACACTGACGAGATATGAAAACGCAACAAACATATGCTTGAATATATTTTGTACTGGTTCGAGCCTCACTCGGGGCGTTGAATTCTTCATGTGAGGAAGTCATCCAGCTGGCTTACAGAAGGTCGGTGGTTCTACCCAGGTGCCCGCTTGTGGTGAAATAATGCACGAAGGGGCACCTGGGGTCTTCCTCCACCATCAAAGCTGGAAAGTCGCCATATGACCTAAAATTGTGTCGGTGCGACGTTAAGCCCAACAAAAAAAATTGTACTACAGAAAGCATCACCTTGAAATGTTCAACATATACACATCTCGATACTCTAAACACATTGTGTTCCAACTTAATCAGCACAACATACCGTAATTTAACACAATGGCTATATAGAGTATCGTGATATGTTTGTGTTGAAAATTTCAAGGTGATGCTTTTTGTAGTAAAAGCTATATTCAGGCATATGTTCGTTGCGTTTTCATATGTCGTCAGTGTATATCACAATGCTATGGTATTTGAGTCCCGCAATATTTTGTGAATGGATACTTGATTTATTGTTTTCCAAAGTTAAAATTCTAATGTTAAATAATAATTCAATTGTGGTATTGGTGTGTTTGTGCTTTTTCTGCTGACAAGTGTGCCACTAAGTTATATCTATATCTTTTTTAGGAATTTTGAGCAAATATGATTTTTTTCGCATTAAATATATATGACGTAAAATGTCTGATGAGCAGAATAGATAGAATAGAAAAAAGAATGCCTTCAGCTCTATACAAGTGTTCCTGTTATGTACTTGTAGGGACAACAGAGTAACGTGAGTGTAATCACATGTTTCATACTCCAAACACTCAGACTTCATATAATTTTTTACCGCAAGTGCACGAGTGTGATGAGAGCGTAAAAGAAAAGAACCCAAAAACATATAATTGTCTATTACTTGAAATAAACACAATCATTTGCAATACGCAAGTAAGCGGTCTTGCAGTGCGTCATATAAATAAGTGTATTATACAAAAATGCAGGGGGAAATGCCGTGAAGGGACGTTAATACGTCGGAATATTAATCACCTGGAATGTATTCGAATCCTGTCTGAACGAACTCCGAACTCTGTCCAGGTCTTCAAAATATCTATCTACGGTACTTTTTGTAGGAAGAAACCTAGGATTTAAAAATGATATGAAGATCTTTTGGAAGCATCCAATACAAGCAAGCAAAAAATAGCAAACTCAGTTTGACTGAAACTATTCATGAAAGGTAATGGAAAGTGTAAAACTTCTCACGCCCCCTCCCCCACTAGCAGCGCCTTAAGCAGAAATTCTCTTACCAAGACATTATCCCAAATGACCAGCATTAAAGTATTAATACAAAGTACATGTAACAGAGTAACTCGACAAATTACATTTCAGTCAATATTAGAATATGAGTAATCAATTCTAGATATTATCTTTCTGCTCTTCTTGTTCATTCCATTTCAAAATAACCAGTTACGTTTGCTGTTATTTAACTCGTTCAGAAAAAAAAATCAGTTACGAATAATCATACAGTGGAGCATGTTTATTTTCACTATAGGGGTCGTTGAGTATTATTATAAACATCATAAATTTCACATAATTATTATTATGTACTTAAAATCAGCTGTCATTGAGGATGGTAGCATTCATAATATGTATTGCGGGGTATGGTAAAACTGTCACGAAGCCAGGTTGGAATACCTAAATGTCATGCATTATGGTGAGATTTATAGTATGGCGGTCTATGACGTCATAATGTCATTTTGCAGACGGCCTTGACTTGTCAATATTTCAATCCAACTTTTTAAGGGTGATTAAAGGATAAAAATGGGTGAATGGGGGCAAATATGAACAGAAATGGTGAGTTTTATTGTACTTTGTATGAATACTAGGGTTACTTACCAGTATTAAAGACATTTTCACAAATTTTCGTCCCGATGAAAAAAGAAACACTTTCGCTTTCAATTTCACGTGGTAAACAGTTGACAGAGGGCGCTTTGTATGCAAATTAGGTAATATACGGATTACCGCGGTATCAGCGGGGACGCGGTACCAGCGGGGACGAGTATACAGCTGAGCATGGAAGAATTTACAACAGGTGTTGTGTAACAGGAGTTATTGAGAAGCACGGAATGCTTTACAAGTGGTGTCCTGGAGCAAGGTGGCACAGACAATAGTTTATGTGCAGTTCAGCTGTTACGTATTAAAACATATAGAAAAAAAAAACATTCAAGTGTTTACTGTACAGGGAACGGTATGTAAAATGTTATGGGTAATGTGAACAACAGAGACACTGTTACTATGCTTGTCTATATAGACGTATCAAAAAGTGAGGATGTAAACAACAGTGCCTTTCTGTTTTCGACTACGACCGATGTTTCTGTATCTTACTGTAAAGGAGTCATTATGTATATGTACATAAACGGTTTTGTCTAAATGATATCCTGCATTATGGCACTTTAAGAAATCTGCCTTGCTTCATGACAGTTTTACCATACACCGCAATACATATGAGCCATGCCATGGGAAAACCAACATAGTGGGTTTGCGACCAGCATGGATCCAGACCAGCCTGCGCATCCGCGCAGTCTGGTCAGGATCCATGCTGTTCGCTAACAGTTTCTCTAATTGCAGTAGGCTTTAAAAGCGAACAGCATGGATCCTGACCAGACTGCGCGCATGCGCAGGCTGGTCTGGATCCATGCTGGTCGCAAAGCCACTATGTTGATTTTCTCATGGCACGGTTCATATTATGAATGCTACTATGCTAAATGACAGCTATTGTGAGTGTGTATATTTTGCGGGCTGTGGGTTGCAGGTTGCGGGCTGCGGGTTGTGGGCTGCAATGCAATATGTATCAAAGTGTTTTTCACTTTACAATTCTTTTTTTTCACTTGGCCTTAGAAAACTTTCAAAATTCGTTTATTATGAGAACCTTTCAGTCTCATTCTAAATACCAAAATCAATTTACAAGTTTAATTGTACTATTATATGAATTATTTCGACAGCATTTACTTTAAAATAAACAAGAGTAATTTAAAATGACATTCTCACCCAACACCATGGTTGATGTATATGAAATTATTTTGGGCAAGAGTAGGAGAGAAGCTGCATGCAGAATAAAAGTGAGGACTATATCAAGTGTTGAACTTGATCTTTGAGCTGAGAACTTGAGTGTTGTTCACCACACAGCTTCACAGTATACTGTGAAGAATGAATAAAATAACAGAAAGAGTAACAAACTATTATGGCACATATATTGAACTATAAGCTGAGTGCATGACAAAATTTCCATTGTATCCACCCGCAACACGCAGCCCGCAATCCGCAATTTAGTGTATATATTTTGCGGGCTGCAGGTTGCTACAATGGAACATTTTTTACCACTACAGCAACCTGCAGACCGCAACCCGCGTCCCGAAATTTAGTTTTACTGTAATTACTATGTTACCACGTGACATTTTGAAACCGTGGACAGAGTTCGTTTCAAACAGGATTCGAACACGTGGGACAGGTTAGAATTCCGATGCTCTACCGTTGTATTAAGGACTATGCTATTTCGACAATGCAAAATTCGTATGTAAAACTGAGATTGTCGTAACAACGCGAGAAATGCACGGGGATCAAAAAGAAACTAATAATTGTAAGAAAATGTATCTCCGAATAAATTATAAAGTATCAATGACACTCAAAAACATGTCCCAACAGTGCACTAGAAGAAAATGCATAGAAATTTTTGGGGTAAGTATTTGGTACCGTAAGTCTCTCATATATATATACAATATATATATTCTTCAATCAAGGATATGTCAGTGTAAATGAGCTGAGCGTTAGCTTTCTAAGAAAACGCCGTTAAACTATGTTACACGAATCACACGTGCACCGCTCTTTTACAAAACTGTGTCCGCCATGTTTTTCTTCAGTGAACGAAATAAAAGGAGTATTTTTACCTTAGATTTCCTTATTGTAGAGTACGATTGACTTTCTAATCTAAATGAAACATCACTTTTTTATAACATCCCACTGTCCGATCTTTCTGATCACTTAACGATCATCCACAATTACAAAATAAAACCAACGTATCATCAAAATTATCACTTTACACGGCTTCATGGACATCACGGCCTACTAACATTAAATTTGTAATCATGCGCCAACCGAACAAATGATGAAAGATCGGTACTTTTTCAAAGACATGTTTTATTTCCTGTAATTTTCTGATATTCTAACCTTCAAACAACCGAATTGTATGCACAGAAATAACGAAACATTTATGCAATATAGCTTTTAGTTTAAATTTTGGATCTATCTTTTTCCAGCCCAACAACAGACATGTATATGTCACAAACCCGGCCTGTCCTCGAAATCAGTGTCAAAGGTTACTAGAACATAAATACAATAAATAAACAACCGCTTACTATGTTCTTGTAAGTCCTGTAAGATGAAACGGCTCGTGTTTATACATTCATATATATTCCGTATCGGGAACATTGACAATCACAAGTCGATCCTTACCACGAACATGAAAACAGTTACTTTTATGCCTTTGTTTACATTTCAAAAGTAACTATTCACATATACGTTCAAGAACGTAAATTTCGTGTTTTCCGACCCACATGGTGTGTAAACTTCTGTATTTAAAAGTATGGTGTATTCGGCAAACCATTTGTAACTTCCGACGTGGTAAATGTCATTGTCAGTTATATTTACGAAATTTAATTGAATATTTATGTTTTATACTTGCAAAAGAAAAAACTTGATAGTCATGGTCGCTGGTCGCTTCCTCGCCCATCACCGACGTGGGATCAAAAACCCACTTGAGGTGTGAAACTTTTCACGTAAGGAAGCCATCCGGTGTCTCGATCTAGGTACTAGTCTGAGCCTCAAAAAATGTCTGGAGGGACCCCTGGAGCCTTTCACCACCAACAAAACCTGGGAAAAGTTCATTGTGTCGTTTCGGTGTTACTCACAATCAAACAAAATAAACATTGTTCCCGTTTTTGTTTGTTGTTTTATATAAATGAATATGCAAAAAGGGTTTGTTTGTTTCAGTGTAACGTCAAAATATAATATTACAATTATAATCAACAGTGAATGCCACATGCATTATTTGTTCACGAGGGGTTATGCTTTAATCTTACAGGTAAAACAAATATATTCCTATTGTATAAAGGGTTAAGGTAAATATACATGTATATGTGTGTGTACTCGTGGAATTAAATGTTAAGTGTAAAAAGTATATATTCACAGTTCAAATCATCCATGCTAAATAATACGTACGATATGTTTGCTTTCTCACTGTCTAACATGTTCGAAATGATTTATTCGATTTTTATCATAGAGTTCTAGTTTATTTTTCACCTTAAATTAAAGCAAACGTGTTCAATATAATTTTAAACAAACTCTGAAGTTTAGTAGGTTGTAGCATTCTCTAGGTCAATGGTATTTTTATTACCTTCTGTAGTCAGTCATTATCTATTGTGAAAAAAAACTCTTTTTAACCAAGTGGAAAAATTCAGGTACTTGAAAATGCAGCTTTCTAAAGTTAGAATTCTCGATGTCATTTGTCAGACATACCTTGTAAATAAATAATATTATTACAAAATTAATACTGCTATTTCTTTTATTGCACTTTGCGGACTTATGATAAAGTTATTTATGTGCATCTGTTCACAACGAAGCACTGACCCTGAGGACTATGTATGGGAAAATATAAGAGTGAACTAAGTGTTGACTGAAAAAGGGCAACATTATTTTGCCGAACAATACCTTAACAAATATATATTTTTCACATATCTGGGCGAAAAATACCGCTTAACAAATATATATTTTCACATATCTGGGGCGAAAAATACCGCCATTGCAAAACAATACATTAAAAAAATATATATATTTTCACATGTCTGGGCAGAAAAATACCGCCGAAAAATACCTTAACATTTATATTTTCACTTATCTGGGCGAAACATACCGTCCTTAACAAATAGATATGTTCTCATATCTGAATGGAGTTACAGTCCAATACCATAACAAATATATATATTCACATATTAGGGCGGATATAACCGCCGAAAGCATATTAAGAAATGTAAATGAATTTGCATATTAAGAGAAATCTTTCAAAATTAGAAAATTGTCACTTGAAAGAGGAGGCGGAATAGCATGTGGTGGTAAGATAAAAACCAGAAATTAGCCAAAATAAAATTAAAGAAAGAAGCGTGCTATTCACTCTTGAATGCTGACGAAGAAGGAAGATGCCGTTTCACGATTGGTTCAACGGTATAAAAGGAATTCATTGATTGGCTTTTACCGTAGTATATAAATTAACATATTTCAGAATAGGACCGATTTGCTCCAAATGTACAACAATGACATAAATAATTTTATCTACCTATAAAATTCATATTATATATATGAACAGTACAATTCCTGTAAATGAGCACTACGTAAGCGCTCAGGCCCCTCTCGCACACCATACCTATAGTTCGGACTTCTTTAATGTGTAAGGCATGTGCACAAAAATGACAAATTTTGCCAACACCTGGTAAATTGTAATGTGTTTTTTAGAAAAGTAATAAACGGAAATAGAAAAATAGCTCTCAGTTCATTTACACGGATAGTTTAGCTTTATTATGTATGTTATAGTTTTTCGCAGTTATGAACGATGACATAGAATACTTACCCCGAAAATTGTGACACGAACATACTGATAACTTTTCCCACTTTACTTTTTAAATTAAAGTAAGAGTTCAGCACTTCATGGTTTTGATGTATTGTCACATTGGAATAACGTTTGTTTTACAGTAACTTCGAAATTAATCAGAAATAATATCATGTACCCCACCCACCTAATTCATAATTTCAAAATAGCATAGGCCTTAACGGCATTTTCCCCGCACTTTTATATAATACACTTATCTATATGACATACTAGAAGCCTGCTTGCAGAGTGCAAATGATAGCTTTTTAAAGAAACAGACAATTAAATGTTTTCTGGGTTATTTTCGTGCAAATATCTTACGTTCTTACACTTAATTTTTCAAAGTAAGGGATACAGAGATACAGTCTACGCTCTCATAGTTAAAAAGTAAACATGAGTATCAACGAAATGTTTTGACATCACACTCGTGCACGTGCGGTGAAAAATATATAATCTTGACTATTGGGAGTAAGAAACATGTGATTGCACTCACGTAACTCTGTTTTACCAACACTTTTATAGAGAAGAAGGTACTCTATTTTCTGTTCTAGCTGTACTAGTCATCAGTTACTTTACGTGATATACATAAAATAAGATAAATCATCTTTGCTGAAAATTCCTGAAGAAATAATTCAGTAACACAGCTATCACTAGACAAAACTTCACTCTTACAAAACGAAAGGTTTGGAAACTTCCGTATTGTTTCGGAAATATATTTAAACGAACATCTATTCACAAAATATTTTGGGATTGAAATATCATAGCATGATATACCAAAAGTATTTGTTAACATGACTGACCGACCAACCAAATGACCGACCGATCGATCGATTGATTGATCGAGTGATTTTGGTGAGACGCTATATTTAATATTATTTAATATTGAAATCTAAATTTGAATTTTGCTATGCTATTTGACGAGATCAATCATTATATGAGCCGTGCCATGAGAAAACCAACATAGTGGGTTTGCGACCAGCAAGGATCCAGACCAGCCTGCGCATCCGCGCAGTCTGGTCAGGATCCATGCTGTTCGCTTACAGTTTCTCCAATTCCAGTAGGCTTTAAAAGCGAACAGCATGGAGCCTGACCAGACTGCGCGGATGCGCAGGCTGGTCTGGATCCATGCTGGTCGCAAACCCACTATGTTGGTTTTCTCATGGCACGGCTCATATATACCGTTCATTATGCGAAAACTAGACTTTCTTAAAATAAGAATGAATTAAATATTCATCATGAATTTCATGGTAAAGGTGAAACTTACTGACTGTTGCCCGGAGATACATATAACATAGGCCAAATAGAGCTTCGAACGACCCCGTTTTTCCTTACCCAAAGCTAATTTCTAGAATCTACAGTTGCAATTTCGATCAAGTGCCGTGCAGCTGTGATCAGGTGTCTTGCATCCCACCCAGGCGTCAGACACCGCAGCCTGGGACACCCGGGATCAATTAGATACGCTTGTTCAGTTATCAAACATTCAGTGTGTATTAAATATTGGAATTCATAATTTCATCGACAGGGTAAAAACTCATTTAGTAATTGAAACGATATAGTGTCGATGAGTTAAGCAAACACACTAGCCAAAATAATACAATAAAGAGTTTGCCCATATCGTCGGCACATGTAGAAAGGACAGTGGAATCAACAGGGGATGAAATTATGTAAATGGCTCCTATGTAAACTTGGGCTCGATCCTTCGTTCCAACACACACAAACACACTGTTTTGCAAAGTAGGACCGCTGTAGCACATGCGCTTGGCGCGCGTTCTAAAATAAAAATAATTAAAATGTATCATATTTGAAGTCATAAGACATGTTATTATTTGTTTATACTGTAAAATACACGTACCCTTGCTATCATACAATTAAAGTACCTTTTATCTTCAGGTGCCCACATGTCAATTGTCCATAACGTGACCAATTTGATAATACAGCAGAACTTTTTCAAATGTCATTTAACCATCAATTTCGGCAGACTGACAGGAAGAATACATACTTATTTGATAAATCTTAAAATAATAAGGTTACACTATATATTTTATTCTAACACGACCAGCAAATAACCTTTATACACACAGAAGAAAATCAATCCACGGTTATTTTGCGATAACCCATGCGCGTTTAAAGGGTTGTTTTGGCTGTTCCGCCCCGCGTGTAATTCTTTTGATGAATGAAAGTCACGTAACGTTTATAAATACTAGCGTAATAATTGTAATATCCGCATACAACAAAAACAACAAAGTTCGGCTCCAAAATGGCACAAACGACTAATCTGTTGGGTACGGGAACAATCTACGACATTCGCCATGGTTTGGGGACTGGAGGCGGTAATTGATCAAAGGTTTGAGGCCATGTTACACAATATATGCTGCAAGCCTTAATTAAGCAATGCGGAGATTTCAACAGCCAAACCCAGCTCCGTAGCACGAAGTGTAGTTCATGGAGTAAAAAGTAGTAACCATTTTTTTCTAACACTGTTGTTGCAAGTATGTGTAAGAATCGAAATATCAAATTCCCAATTGTGATTTATCTTAGAATAACCCGAGTAATTTTCGTTTTTATGCGGAACAATATAACACTCAGGCCTTCGTGACGCGGATTATTCTACGATAAACCACACTTGGGAACCTATCATTTCTTAAATTATACATTTTTGTTTACAATTTTAATAAGTACTGTAAACAGTCTCCGACATTACACTTTATTAGCAACCCTTTTATACTATTTCATTTATAGTTGAAACGCTCCATCAATATTTACATATCTATATTATTGGTTCAATTTACATTTACAAACTTAAATCTAGTGTTGTAAAAGCAAATACTACAGTAGTATACCTTTATATTGTTCAAAAATAATCTCCGTTGACCTATGGCTATTCTGCTTTGTTTACTTCTTTGCGTGTTAAAACTATGGTCAAGGAATTGTTGGAGTATTCACTTTTAAATTAAAAACAAAAATGAGCTGCACCATGCTGGATCCATGCTGGTCGCAAAGCCACTATGTTGGTTTTCTTATGGTGCGGCTTAAATGTAACATAGCTTCGGGTTTCGGGATTTTTGATGTACAGTTTCGACAGTCTAATTGTAGTGGTCAGCTACGTTTCTTCCACAATTTATAAGCTCCGCCATCTTGGGTTCAACTTTTGCGCATGCTTTGTTCATCACATGGTCCTTAATTTCTGCACATAACTGTTACGGTGGTTTAAAAAAAATAACCTTTGGGTAAAAACTCGGGTAAAGTATACCGTATTGTTTTCAGAAACACAACTAAGTTAATATAATGTGAGTCTGTTGTTAATGTTGTTGGGTAGTAATAAATATACTAGTAACAGATTAAAACATTTGGTATGTCAGAACAGCGGAATGGTCGTAATTAGGTAATTGTGAAAGGAATCTAAGGCTCTATCTTTATGTCTAACTCATAAGCTAAATGTAGATATCAAATGCATTAAAACCACGGAAAGGAATAAGAAATGCATTATCAAGGAAGGTATAACTTGCTAAAATTTTACATTAAATTGCATATTTTACAAATAAATCAGGTGATCACAAAAGCAACAAATTCCTTTCATGTAGAGAAAATCAAAACTACCCCTCTGGGTATAATAGATTATTCGCTTCTTGACCTTCTCATTGATAAACTTACCATTAAATCAGTGAAAATATTTTCCCTCTTTGGACAACAAAAGCTTCAAAAGGTAATAGAACTTACATAAAAGAACGGACAAAAGCCAATTTAGTCCGTTTTGGTCGATCTTCGACGGGTTTTAAATCCTTAATAATCAATACATAGCCCTGTGGCTAAGTTTTATAAATACTTTCAAATTTCAAAAAGCATACAGGCTGATCTACGGAAGAGCATTCGTGCCAGGTGCGTTTTACTTATTAACTCTAAATTTCGAAATACTAACTCGAGTTCGAAATTTCGAGTTACGTTACTCGAAATTTCGTCTTGCTATCCCGAAATTTCGACTTACAGACTCGAAATTTCGATTTAATAAATAAAACGCACCTGGCACTAATGCTCTTCCGTACTGATCTGAAACTTGATCACTGAGGATTTTCATTTCACCGCTCTCTGAAGACCGCCATTTTTGCACCACTCAGTCCAAAATGTCCACCATTTTCAATTTGGTAGTTTTACGACGTGGTTTAAAATGGCCGCAAAACTACTTTTTCAGCAATATTGATCTTTCATTTTGACAAAATTAAGATTAAAGAAAAAATAGCAACTGATACATCAATCAATTTAAAGTTTAGATCAATATATATTTGTATGGACATTTCTTAACATGGTCTGACAGAAATTACAGCTTACATGATAATGTCATTAAAAGTTTAACTTAAAAATGAAAAAAAATATTCAAGAGTAGTTGTAAAAGGCAATTCATTTCCGTTCAACGATTTCAAAGTTTCCCCCGCGCAAACCTATAAAGTCCCCATCCTAAATTTAACCAGGCCGAAACAATCCCCCAACCCTACATTGATTCTTTAAATTTCAAATTTTTCATTTAAAATATCAAAGGAGTGGGTCGGTGACCAAAGCGGTCAAATTTAACAGCGGGAGCGGGGCGGGGGAGCGGGCGGGTATTGGGGAGATTCTACACCAACATTCTTGATTAGTTGTTAGCCTATAATCTCTATTCTTGTGGATTCAAGATAATTTTAATTCTAATTGAAGGTTTAAACTTAATGATTTCAGCGCAAGGTATATTTTTGATTTTATGAAGTATATAAAATGATCCAGAATATAAACATGAGATGGAGATATACTTGGTATTTCCCTTAAGGATAACATGGTGTAATAGCTATATTTCATATCTTGTAACTGGATGGTAATATTTAAACGAAATTTGGTCACTTTAAAGACATTCAAAATTAAAAACGTTTCTGCGAGAGATTTTTTTTTAATTTTATCATTTTTTGGGGGAGATAATCAGTATTGAAGTTAACATTGATGCCTATGGGAAATATACAATGTATAATTTCTTTGATTTTGAAAATCTGAACTTGAGTTTCGAGAAAATTTTGCAGTAGAAAGCTGCATTATAAGATTGTGATACAAATATCAAAAAGCAATTTAAAACTACCCGTAGGGAAAAGGGGAAAATTAGTATTTCTAGTTTTCAGGGGAGATAACTCATAAAAACCCAAAATTATCAGGGGAGGTAATCGAAATGAAATTTTTGAGAACTTCTGTCAATATCTAACTTGTCAATATGTATCTTATTTCTATCGTTTGACATTTTCAAAGCTTACACGTACGCTTTTGGTGATATTAAGGCTTTAGAAATCCTTAAGTAAATAAATTCCAGTTGTAATTTAAATCCTCGATATAATGCAGATCTTACGATTTTTTATCAATATGAAGGCCATTTTAAAAGGAAATATCCGTCAAAGTTCCAAAGGATATTCTAAAAGATTTTTCAATATCTTGTGGTATCGTATGTTTATTTTGGATTTAGGAAACAGACTCGCTTCATGTGAGCGTATATAGCTTTAAGCATTACCAGGATGAATATATTTTAACACAATTGTCAATGACGGATGATAATTTGATGTCACATAGTCAGAGTGACCAAGCAAGCGAAATTTATTGCCTGCTGATTATCTAATACCTGTAGTTGTCACCTAAAAATATCGTCTATCGATCTTTCATTGTATATATACCCATTTGGGAATACGTTTGGATATTATAAGTAGTGTGTTTCCGGGGTTTTCAGTTTTGGTAATACGGTTTCATGTTCTAAATCGGATTATAATTAGGTAATTAATCCGATTAATAAAAAAAATACGCAATTAATCTGGATTACACACAATTAATCTGGATTATAATGTAATTTGTATTGATTAGACAGCTTAATTATAGTTTGTATCGATCTTTCATTGTATATATACCCATTTGGGAATACGTTTGGATATTATAAGTTAACACAGCATCGGAATTCTAACCTGTCCCACGTGTTCGAATCCTGTTTGAAACGAACTCTGTCCAGGGTTTCAAAATGTCACGTGGTAACATAGTAATTACAGTAAAACTAAATTTCGGGACGCGGGTTGCGGTCTGCAGGTTGCTGTAATGGTAAAAAATGTTCCATTGTAGCAACCTGCAGCCCGCAAAATATATACACTAAATTGCGGATTGCGGGCTGCGTGTTGCGGGTGGATACAATGGAAATTTTGTCATGCACTCAGCTTATAGTTCAATATATGTGCCATAATAGTTTGTTACTCTTTCTGTTATTTTATTCACAGTATAATGTGAAGCTGTGTGGTGAACAACACTCAAGTTCTCAGCTCAAAGATCAAGTTCAACACTTGATATAGTCGTCACTTTTATTCTGCATGCAGCTTCTCTCCTACTCTTGCCCAAAATAATTTCATATACTTAAATTGCTCTTGTTTATTTCAAAGTAAATACTGTCGTTTTTGGTATTTAGAATGAGACTGAAAAGTTCTCATAATAAATTTGTTAACGAATTTTGAAAATTGTCTAAGGCCAAGTGAAAAAAAAATTGTTAAGTGAAAAACACTTTGATACATATTGCATTGCAGCCCGCAACCCGCAGCCCGCAACCTGCAACCCACAGCCCGCAAAATATACACACTCACAATAGCTGTCATTTAGCATAGTAGCATTCATAATATGAGCCGCTCCATGAGAAAACCAACATAGTGGGTTTGCGACCAGCATGGATCCAGACCAGCCTGCGCATCCGCGCAGTCTGGTCAGGATCCATGCTGTTCGCTTTCAAAGCCTATTGCAGTTAGAGAAACTGTTAGCGAACAGCATGGATCCTGACCAGACTGCGCGGATGCGGCTCATATGTATTGCGGTGTATGGTAAAACTGTCATGAAGCAAGGCAGCTTTCTTAAAGTGCCATAATACATGATATTATTTAGACAAAACCTTTTATGTACATATACATAATGACTCCTTTACAGTAAGATACAGACACATCGGTCGTAGTCGAAAACAGAAAGGCGCTGTTGTTTACATCCTCACATTTTGATACTTCTATATAGACAAGCATAGTAACAGTGTCTCTGTTGTTCACATTACCCATAACATTTTACATACCGTTCCCTGTACAGTAAACACTTGAATGTTTTCTTTTTCTATATGTTTTAATACGTAACAGCTGAACTCCACATAAACTATTGTCTGTGCCACCTTGCTCCAGGACACCACTTGTAAAGCATTCCGTGCTTCTCAATAACTCCTGTTACACAATACCTGTTGTAAATTCTTCCATGCTCAGCAGTATACTCGTCCCGCTGGTACCGCGTCCCCGCTGATACCGCGGTAATCCGTATATTACCTAATTTGTATACAAAGCGCCCTCTGTCAACTGTTTACCACGTGAAATTGAAAGCGAAAGTGTTTCTTTTTTCATCGGGACGAAAATTTGTGAAAATGTCTTCAATACTGGTAAGTAACCCTAGTATTCATACAAAATACATTATTGGCAAACTGCTTCTTAATGGTGCGTTCTTCATGTTTCCCCAAAAATTCAGTAAGAACCCGGTTCTTATTTCATAATTTTTAACTGACAGGTTTAATTGGGAAGGTCATGATAAGACCACAATCAAGTGATGTAAAAGCAATTTATTTATCAGACTCATTTATTTGTGGTGTACTTTACAGGAATGCAGTGACATAGGACATATTATGAAGTGTGAAAATATTTAATTAAACATTTCACTAAAAGAGCTAGCTAGGGAACAAATGACTCTTTTAATTCTTTGCTCAACAAAATCCTTTGAAACAAACTGAAAACAGTCCGTCATTTTGCTAGACATTCACATCTGTTTTGGCTCCAAATTACAGACAAAATAAATGATGGAATTCACACTCAGCTTACCTCTGAAGACACAAATTTGTTTGACAACAGCAATTTCATGGTTAATTAGGAAGGTCAGATTTCTTCACCCCCACATATTTGCCAGTAAGTAGGTAAGACGTTCTGATAACCGGGCTTTGCCCGGTTATCAGAACCTCTTACCTATACATAAAACTCACCATTTCTGTTCATATTTGCCCCCATTCACCCATTTTTATCCTTTAATCACCCTTAAAAAGTTGGATTGAAAGTTTGACAAGTCAAGGCCGTCTGCAAAATGGCATTATGACGTCATAGACCGCCATACTATAAATCTCACCATAATGCATGACATTTAGGTATTCCAACCTGGCTTCGTGACAGTTTTACCATACCCCGCAATACATATAATGAATGCTACCATCCTCAATGACAGCTGATTTTAAGTACATAATAATAATTATGTGAAATTTGTGATGTTTATAATAATACCCAACGACCCCTATAGTGAAAATAAACATGCTCCACTGTATGATTATTCGTAACTGATTTTTTTTCTGAACGAGTTAAATAACAACAAACGTAACTGGTTATTTTGAAATGGAATGAACAAGAAGAGCAGAAAGATAATGTCTATAATTGATTACTCATATTCTAATATTGACTGAAATGTAATTTGTCGAGTTACTCTGTTACATGTACTTTGTATTAATACTTTAATGCTGGTCATTTGGGATAATGTCTTGGTAAGAGAATTTCTGCTTAAGGCGCTGCTAGTGGGGGAGGGGGCGTGAGAAGTTTTACACTTTCCATTACCTTTCATGAATAGATTCAGTCAAACTGAGTTTGCTATTTTTTGCTTGCTTGTATTGGATGCTTCCAAAAGATCTTCATATCATTTTTAAATCCTAGGTTTCTTCCTACAAAAAGTACCGTAGATAGATATTTTGAAGACCTGGACAGAGTTCGGAGTTCGTTCAGACAGGATTCGAATACATTCCAGGTGATTAATATTCCGACGTATTAACGTCCCTTCACGGCATTTCCCCCTGCATTTTTGTGTAATACACTTATTTATATGACGCACTGCAAGACCGCTTACTTGCGTATTGCAAATGATTGTGTTTATTTCAAGTAATAGACAATTATATGTTTTTGGGTTCTTTTCTTTTACGCTCTCATCACACTCGTGCACTTGCGGTAAAAAATTATATGAAGTCTGAGTGTTTGGAGTATGAAACATGTGATTACACTCACGTTACTCTGTTGTCCCTACAAGTACATAACAGGAACACTTGTATAGAGCTGAAGGCATTCTTTTTTCTATTCTATCTATTCTGCTCATCAGACATTTTACGTCATATATATTTAATGCGAAAAAAATCATATTTGCTCAAAATTCCTAAAAAAGATATAGATATAACTTAGTGGCACACTTGTCAGCAGAAAAAGCACAAACACACCAATACCACAATTAAATTATTATTTAACATTAGAATTTTAACTTTGGAAAACAATAAATCAAGTATCCATTCACAAAATATTGCGGGACTCAAATACCATAGCATTGTGATATACACTGACGACATATGAAAACGCAACGAATATATGCCTGAATATAGCTTTTACTACAAAAAGCATCACCTTGAAATTTTCAACACAAACATATCACGATACTGTATATAGCCATTGTGTTAAATTACGGTATGTTGTGCTGATTAAATTGGAACACAATGTGTTTAGAGTATCGAGATGTGTATATGTTGAACATTTCAAGGTGATGCTTTCTGTAGTACAATTTTTTTTGTTGGGCTTAACGTCGCACCGACACAATTTTAGGTCATATGGCGACTTTCCAGCTTTGATGGTGGAGGAAGACCCCAGGTGCCCCTTCGTGCATTATTTCACCACAAGCGGGCACCTGGGTAGAACCACCGACCTTCTGTAAGCCAGCTGGATGGCTTCCTCACATGAAGAATTCAACGCCCCGAGTGAGGCTCGAACCAGTACAAAATATATTCAAGCATATGTTTGTTGCGTTTTCATATCTCGTCAGTGTACTTGTAAGGGTTGTTAATGAGATTGTTTGATTGACGCATGAATTTTTGTCAAACGTCATTTTCGATATTATTTCTTGAAAATCAACGAAATCGTAATTCCGGCCTTGCTTACCAAAATATATAATATAAACCAGATATAATTTCGGTATAATAATATAGTATGATATAATATAAAATACCAGTATTTCTTTATTCTCGCAAATGATACAAGTTAACTGCAACATCGTCACACGAGAAGGCTGAAAAATATGTATATGTAAAATAAAGCAACTCACATTAATGAAAACTATGACAAACATATGTACTTTTAAAGGTTACCTATTATTTAATCTAAATTTTAATATGCTTGTCTCTGTTAAAACACTCTTACGATAGAATGACGTCACGTTAACGTGCGGTGACGTCGAAGTTTTTGTTGCGATCAAGAAAGAGCGCTCCTATATTTTATCTACTGTTTAGATTAAGGGCATATTAGAATCGAAATAATTTATAGTAACAGAGTGTTTTAACACTATTTATACATTCGGGTTGGAATACGTCGTACAAATAATTTCACTCGGGCTGCGCCCTCGTGCTATTATTACACCCGATGTATAACCGCCCATCGTGCATAAATAAGTGTTAAAGCACTCTTTTGCTATAAATTATTTCTTAAGTATATCTTTTGAAGTAAATTTCAACGAAAGCCTAATGTAAAGTGGATTCTGTAGAGAATATAAATATTCCCTTCGGCGCAGAATAAAGTACAAGTAAATTAAACCGGTTTGATGCTTGATGATTTAATTCGAACATTTTGGAAGTCACACAGAGGAAACAGCCTTTCTAAGATATTCATTTTGCAATTAATCAATTTCCTTCACGGCTGCTTTAGTCAATGCCTGGAAACGTGCATGCACTCTCCACTTTTACATACGATCAGGTATTTAAAAAGAAAACAAAATGTAGTTTTGAAGTACAATTTTCATGTAAATTATATAAATCATAATCTAGGAAACTTTGACAAAAATAAGGCAAAAATGAGGGGCTGAAAAGTACGAAATAACCAAAATGGGGACGAGCTAGCTAGGGGACGAGTTGACTAGGGGACGAATTGACTGTAAATCGTTTACGGGAGATCATTCCGTATCAGAGTGGCAGGGTTGAACTCTGTCGCAGGGGATTCAGGTTTAAGATGTTTTACAAGCTATTTCTACAGGAGCCTCGCAACGGATTATACTGTCTAACAATACAGCTCAGAGCACCTGCACACCCGTTGAGTAAATATTATCTAATCCATTCGAAAACCTTTCATCCACCAATCAAAATGTACAGTTTTAATCCGCTGTTAAATGGCCTTCACGGTATAAACAGGAAGTAAAGATGAAATCAATACCGGCCTGTGGCCGGAAAAAAACCTACTAATTATTTACAGCCAGTAACACATTATTTCTTTTTAGGTAAACACCTTTTTGTCTGCGGTGGTTTTAAGGTTTATTATCACGTGAGCACGACTTAAGAAATGATAAGACGAACGCTCGATAAAAGATCATGTTAAGGTGTTATGCGACTGAGATTTTATATCGCGCTTTCGGGATATTGAGTTGAGCGCTCCAGATAATGTAATTCACGTGAGTAAACATTTGCAATAAAACCAAAGAATAGATTTATATACAAAAAGAATACTAAATGGTATCTCAGTCAGCAAGTATGAATACAACCAGTTTTGTACTCAATGACGTTGTAGTGAAATGGAATTATTTATAACGACATTACTTCTAAGTGCATTATTAAATATAACTCTTAGAAAACAACATGAGAACGTTTGAGTCAATACCTCTCATAGCTTCACGAACATTCATAGAAGATATTCGGTGCAAACCATTTAGATTCCCATACGTTAATTGTCAAAAGATTTCAAGGTAGTAGTATATCTTTGCTATTTAGTATGTAGACAAGTATGCAAGAGGCAGTGAACGTAAGACGAATTTATTGTCATCATACAATTACGATTACTCCTACGGCATGAATTAGAATGCTAGTAAATGTATTAACTATTGAAGGCCGACGATGTACTGTGTTTGTGACTGAAATCGTATACGAATTTGAAAAATGCAAATTGCCAGATGCTAATTTTAGAAACTATAGATAGGCTTGCTTTAGCTTTACCAGCATTAATAGCCTTATTACATGTATGCCAACAATATATAGAAACGCAATTTGGTAGCTTCGAAAAATAAATAAATAAATAGATAAAATAACAAGAAATATCTTTAAAAATGATGGTCGGCGAATTGTAATAAGGAAAGAGTTTATGAAGTTTTCATCTAACATTCATCTTTCATCTAACATTTTTATGCCCCCGAAGGGAGGCATATAGTTTTTGAACCGTCTGTCCGTCTGTTGGTCCGTCAGTCTGTCGGTCTGTCAGTCTGTCCGCAATTTTCGTGTCCGGTCCATATCTTTGTCATCGATGGATGGATTTTCAAATAACTTGGCATGAATGTGTACCACAGTAAAACGACGTGTCGCGCGCAAGACTCAGGTCCGTAGCTCTAAGGTCAAGGTCACACTTAGACGTTAAAGGATAGTGCATTGATGGGCGTGTCCGGTCCATATCTTTGTCATCCATGGATGGATTTTCAAATAACTTGGCATGAATGTGTACCACAGTAAGACGACGTGTCGCGCATAAGACCCAGGTCCGTAGCTCAAAGGTCAAGGTCACACTTAGACGTTAAAGGATAGTGCATTGATGGGCGTGTCCGGTCCATATCTTTGTCATCCATGGATGGATTTTCAAATAACTTGGCATGAATGTGTACCACAGTAAGACGACGTGTCGCGCGCAAGACCCAGGTCCGTAGCTCAAAGGTCAAGGTACACTTAGACGTTAAAGGATAGTGCATTGATAGGCGTGTTCGGTCCATATCTTTGTCATCCATGGATGGATTTTCAAATAACTTGGCATGAATGTGTACCACAGTAAGACGACGTGTCGCGCGCAAGACCCAGGTCCGTAGCTCAAAGGTCCTAAACTCTAACTATTCATTCAAAGTGCCATCGGGGGCATGTGTCATCCTATGGAGACAGCTCTTGTTCAAATTGCAAAACTAAACAATGAGAAGAGGTCATTAAACGTGTTTATATTCTTAGCTAAATTGGTCCCTATCCCCATTTGTAATAAAATAGCAGGAGACCTTACGATATTGTTACACATCGAGTTTGATAAAAATCCATTACATTTTATTGGTTAATGCGAAGAAAGGCATATCTACTTTTAGCTGTAGTGGTCCCTAATAGGGCCCAAGTTCCTATATAAATAAATTTGGAAGAGGACCCTATAATGATGCTCCAGACCAAGTATGACAAAGATCCACCAAGCTGTTCATGAGACGCATGTATCAAGACATTCTAGTTTTAGCTCTAGCAGCCCCTAACAGGGGTCAAATGTCCCAGCTGAACAAAGTTGGCTGCGGGCCTAATAAAGATGCTACAAATCAAGTTTAATTAGAATACTTGAGAAAAAATCAATTGAAGGATTTTTTTATTTATTATTTTTATTTATTTCTAAAATAGGCCAATTGATCCCGCTTTAACAAATGCATATTCGCTATTCATGAATCTTTGGACATGACGTCACATGTATAAAAAAGTGAAGGTCAAGCAAAACAAACAATTGTTATTATTTCATTATTTCTGTTTCATAAGCAAAGTTTGACCGTAGTCATATCACATAGATAAATTGTATGCAGCGTACCTTCATTTCAGTGTTTTGTTTTGTTTTTTGTTTTATTCTTTCTTATTTTGTGTCTCTGCGCTGCGTAATATTGACCGTTGCCGGTCATACTAATCAATCGTAGGCCCAGCGGGCATGTCACCAAGCATGCCGTAAAAGAAAATTTTTGATGCCAAAGTTGGTGAATTGAATTTACCTCTACGCAATTTCCGTAGAGTATTAGCCGAATGTCCAAAATAATTTTGTAGCCAAAGTGGGTCACTGTCGGCTGGCCAATGAGACCATGGATGACAGATCCCCAAGTAATGAGATTCAGTAATTATATAGCATATATATATAAAACAGATTTCAACTGAGTTCAATATTTGCATACCATACTAAAGAAAAATTTTCATATATAATAAATCATTTTAAATAATTTTAAAAAATTTAATAAAAGCAAAAAAGGTACTCTTTTTAAAATATCCCAATCTAAATAAAGTCAAAAAAGAAAAGAAACCTTTTCAATACAGACGAAAATTGGGTAACAAAAAAATCTTTTAAAAAGCATTCTCTCAAAAAAAACTCTTATCCCCCTTATTCATGTGATACGCAGCCCTTTATTCAGCTCTTTCTTTAAATTTAAAATATGTGGTATATGAACGGGTTTTTTATCATATTTATTAAATTTTACTTATCTTTTTTGAGATATTTTGTATATAAATTTTTTTCCTTGCTAAATATCCCGGGGGGAAAATTTTTAGTTTTAAAAAATTTGTGAACAGCGTCTTTGGGATAAACGCTTTTTTAAAAATTTTCACTCGCGTGGGGCAAAATTAAAAGAGTGAAAGATATAGACACCCCTCGCCCAATCAGGCAGAGGTTGCATAAATTTCCTTTTGTAGGAATCCTTTGGGCCCCCTTTTAAATTGTCCCCTCCCAAACACCCGCGACAACGCAAAAATTTATGGGCTTTGGGTCGCCTTTTTCCGAAAACAAAATTACATCCCAAAATTTTAAACCCAATCCCTCCGAGGTTAAAGAGGGCGACAATTATCGTTTTAAATTTTTCGCTTGTCTTTTTTAAACCTCCATCGTGAAAAAAAGATCCAATAACATAGTTGCGAAATTTAAGAAAAACCCCTCGCTTGGGCCCGCTTTGGGCGGAAACTGTCGTTTGGGATTAATTTCTGGACAAATTGATCGAAAATTTTTTCTTTTTGGGGAAATTTTTATTAATCCCACCGAAAAAAAATTTCTAATGACAGCCCCTGGGCTGGCTGAACACCACTAAATCCGACTGTACTTTATTTTCAAAAAACAGTTTTTTCAAGACTTAAATCGCTATTTATAATATCTAAACCCGTTTGTGACAAAAAAGAAAAAAAAAAAATTCTGTTCGTCCGTATGTACGTAATTTGGGGTTAAAAAGCTTTTATTTCGTACTTTCCAACGAAAAAGTTTGTGTTTTTTAAATTAACTTCAAATAATTGTAGAATTTTCCCAAGGGCACAAGATTTTTTTAAATGAATATTTTTTTGAAAATAAATCTAAAATGGTCTAAACAGATATGAAATTTTATTTTTTTTTTTTACCCCCCAAAAGGGTTTCGTGGGGGGAAACCGTTTTAAAAAGTGTCCATTTTTGGGGGAAAAAATATGCTTTTTTTCCCTTCTTACTAAATAGGGGGGGGGCCCCTTATGAAAAGGCAAAATCTTCATACTTAAAGTCTGATTTTAATAAAAAAAGGGAGAAAAGGCCCTCGGGGGGAAACAGGTCAAGTCGGGGTTTCAAACCCCCGGCGGCTGGGGGATCGAAAGTTTTTAGTCAAATTCAAAAATTTTTTTTCCCCAAAATATAATTTTTTCAAAACAGTAAAGGCAGTCCTAAAAACAAAATTTTCAATCTTCCAAATTTCCCAAAAACCCCCTTTGGGAAACCCAATTCTCTCGGCCCCCCCCGGCCGGGGCCAGCTTATTTCCTTTTTGGCCTGCACCCTATGCATATAAAAATTTTTGGAAAAATTTCCGGGAACCTGCCCTTTAGCTTTTGATGGGAATCTATTGACTTTAATTTAGCTTGGGAATTAAAAAACATATCCATATATGGTTTAGGTTTAAGGTTACCCAATGTAGAGACTCGAACTCCCCCAAAAAAAACCCAAGGGGGAAATTCCGAGGTATACCGTAAGGGAAACAATCAAATACCCCAAGGATTAAAAATCAAAAACCCTTTTCCCGACGGGGCCCAAAAAAGAATTTTTTTCAAATTTTCAAACCACTGCTTGGTGCCCTTTCTAAAAACCTCCCCTGACTTCTTCGGGCTACACTAGGAAACCCGAAGGGGGTCTAAACCCTTCGGGCTAGGACCAATCCCAAACCGGGCATGTAAAAATATATTTTTCAAAGCTTTGGTTCACAATGGGTTAAAACCCGGTCTAAAGCCGTACGGGAATGATCAAATTTTTTGACGTTTTTCCCTAAGTTTCAACATTTTTCCCCCGGTGACCTTTTGGGACCCCCCTGCCTTTTATGGGTATGTCAAATACTAAACTTGATTTTAATTCGTTAACAAGGACCAAAAACCCTTTATTTTTATGAAAAACCATAGAGAAAAAACCCGGTTTCACGGGGCATCAAAAGGGGTTTGGGAAAACCGCCCAATTATTGAAAAAAAAAGCTTTTTTGGAATAAAAATTTCCCTCCAAATTTTAAAATGCCCTGCCCCTCAGGGGTACCCGTATACCCAAACAGGAAATTTTGAACAAAAGCAATAAAACCATACAATTTCAGCCCAAAAGGGGGGGGGGGGGGGGGGGAAAGGGGTTTATTTAAAGACACAGAGGCTCAAAACCCGGGGTTCAAAAACTTTTTCTTTTTGGAAAAAAAACTGTTGATTCCATCTTTTTTGCTGAAAGGGGTTTTCCCCAATAATTTAAATCTCCTGCCCCTTAGGGGTTACCCTTTGCCCCTTAAACCCACCAAAAAATGTAAATGTTTTTTTGGGTTTAACAAAAATTAAGTACCTTTTAAGTGTAAAGGGGGTGTTCCCTTTCCTTTCAGTTTGAAAAAACAATAAAAATTTGGCCCCCTTTTTAGGGGAATTTATACCCCTTTTCCAGAAAAACCTTTTTTTTTCTTTTTCCTGTCCCCCCATGTCCCGGGGGTAAAGTTAGCACCCTTTGCGGCCCTAGTAGCCTTTACTTTATCTTTGTCCACATATTAAGCCACTGGCGCATCGAAAAGTTTAAAAAAATTTTCGGGATTCTGGATCAGATTGCACGTGTTATCTAGTTTCAAAAAATTTAATTATTTACCCCCAGGGTTAGGGTTTAGCTTTGGAAACCAATGAAAATTTGGCCGCCCAAATTAGAACTTTTTGGGAAGTGTTTTTTATTTTTTTTTTTTTTTTTTTTTTTTTGGGGAAATTTATTTTTCACTGTCAATTACAGATTATCTCACATATTTTTTTCGAAAATTAAAGGGAAAATCTTTGAAATTTTAAGGGAGGTTTAAGTTATGAATTCCTTTTTTTTTCATTTTATTTCCTTTTTGCCCTTTTTTTTTATTCAAGAAGTTTTTATTTTTAAATTTTTAGGCTTTGTTGTAAAATTTTTTTCCGGAGGGGGGGGGGGGGGGGGGGGGGGGGGGGGGGGGGGAGGCGGAAACAGGGGCTGAATTTTGGGAAAATTTCCCTAGATGATTTCAAAAAAACCTAAAAAATGGTTGCCCCGGTTACTTTTTTTTTCCCTTTTTTTGAAAACTTATTTATATTTCCGCCATTTGGATAAATTCCCCCCAAAAGACTGTTAAAAAATGTTTGGGGGGAATAGTGCAAAAAACTTCCTTTCCCAGAATTATGTTAGGAAAATTTGCGTGTTTTAAAAAAATTTATAGATTGCTAAAATTAATTCCTATCCTGGCTGCAAATCGGGTTTCAAAACCCCTTCCCCCGAATTTGGGAATCCCTCTAAAAAAAAAAAATATGACATTTTTATAAAGGGTTCCCCCCTTTTAATTTGTCGAAACCACCTTTAAATTTGGGTTTAAATCTTTTTAAAAGGGCCAAAAACTGTTCTGGAACTACATTTTTGCTTTTAAAGGTGCTAACTAAATACAATTTTTGTTTTTGAATTTTAAACGGGGTTTGAGCCCCCGGGGGCGGAAAAGGCCAAAGGGAATTTGAATTATTAAGGCCCTTACTAGGGAAAGTTCTGTTCAGGTAATAGGACATTCGGGGTTCTTCCCAACCCCCTCGTATGTAGTTTGGGAAAAAGGGTTTGCCCAAAAACGAAACCCTTAGTATAATTTGAAAAATATTTTAACATGTCTTTTTAATGGTGGAAAATTTTTAAGGCCCACTTTTTTTTGTTTAAAGTTATATCGACCCACTCAAAACCATTTTGCCCGTGCCACGAGTTTAAGTTTTTTCGCCCCGCTCGGAAAAGAGGTCGTGCTCTCAAGAAAAACTGTCGAGCGATGAAAAAGATGTGCACTCGAGATACATTTTGAGAAACCAAAAAAAGGATCCAAAATCGAAGTTCGGGGGGAAAAATTAATTTTTCTGAAAAAAAATGGGTAAAGTGGTCTCTAGATCGATAAACCTGGGGTTTCCCCCCGTTTTGGGCAGGTTTTTAAATTCCCCAAAACCACAATGTTCTAGCAAGTAAAACGGCCCCCAGCGGCCATAAACATTTTCAAATCTTAGTGTAAAAATTTTTCCCTGAAAAAATCTTTTTCCCTTTAAAAATTTTTTGAAAAGGGCATTTTAAAAAAATAAGTCTAGCGACCCTTTTTTTTAAACCATTTCAATGTGCCAAAAACAGTCGAAATATACAATTTAAAAAGGGGGGAAATGCCCGTTCCCCCTTCCTCACTGTAAAAAAAACTATTTCCCTTACCCCCGCTTAAATGCGCCTTGCAAAATTCCCGGGGGGGGAAAAGTTCTAAAAATCATCACTTTTGTAGAAATACATTCACTTTAAAACCGTAAAATTTATGCTTAAGAAAGGTCATTGGGGGCCCAAACTTTTCAGCTCCCCCTGAAAAACCGGCTCCCCTTTATGCAAATTTTGGTTTAAAATTTTTATGACGAAAAAAATGAAAAAAGTTACCTCGGGAACGCTATTAAAATTTGTTATTCCCTTTTAAAAATACGTCACAAAACCGAAATGGCAGAAATAAGTTACCATAAAATTTATATTTGTATGTTGGGGGTTACGTGCATTGTAACTGTTTAAAAACTTCGATAATCAAAAACCCACCAAAAGTCCGGTAAACTTAAAATGAACCTTGAAAAAGGGTTATACAAGGAATTTTGCATTTTCCCGGGTTCTTTTGACTTCGGAAAATGAGAACCCCAACCGGGGTGAAAACTTTGGGGAAAAAGCTTTTTTTTAAAAAAATTTCAAATGGCCGCCCCCGTAAAATGTAAATACTTTTTCCCCTTGAAAAAAATTTAAAAAACTTTGTAGGGGGTTTTAAATTTCAAAGTTCTGTTGCCTTTATGTTGTTCATTAGGTGGGCTTTCACAGTACCACAGTATCGAAATGTTTTTATCTGGGAGATCCTTGGGCTTTTTCCCTATTTAAAAAAACATCAAAAACCCAAATAAACATTTACTGACAGGTATATTTTCATATTGTTTTTCAGTTGATTTTAAAAAAACTGAAAAAGGGGTTCTGTTGAAATTTCCCAAATATAAATTTTCTTGTATTTAAAAAAGGGAAATTTAAAATTTAAAATTAGTTAGAAAAAAACCCCCAAAAATTAAAATGTAACAAACAGTTAGGTACAGCAGAATCACCCCCAAACAACAACATTTCCCAAAAATTTAAAAAATAAAAAAAATTTTAAAACAGACGGGCGCAATTGAATTTTTTATTTGACAAAAAAACTTTTTTTTAAAAAATGTAAACTCTTTTTTTTGGGAACCTTTTGGTTTAAAATTTCGTAACAGACACTTTTTTATACTTCCCAAATTAAATTAAAATGAACTTGCATTACACAAAATTGAATAATTACCGAGGGGCCGCTTTGTGTTTTGTTTTCGAAACATAACCCCACACAAAAGGGCAACCCAAGAAAACCATAAACATTAGGAAAAAGGGGCAAGAAAAATAAAGGGGGACAATTAACATTATTTTATTTTCCGTCCCACTGGGTAAAATTTAAATGGTTAAAACCGGTATGTCTGAAAACAAAAAAAAAGTTTTTCCCAATGAAAAAGCTGTATTAAATCACCCCCTACTTTTTAATTTTTTAAAAAAATAAAAATTGCCTTACCTATGTACCCAAAATTTAAAATTGGGAATTTAAAAATTTTAAACCCTTTTTAAAATTTCTCAAATTTTCAAAGAAAGAACAATCTAAACCCGGGAAAAACCCTCCTCAACATGTCCAGTTCAGCCAAAGTCGCCCCTGAAAAACCGACGGCCACTGTCCCTTTTTAAATTAAGCCAAAAGTCCTATTTAAATTTAATTCCAGTGAAAAACATTTAAACACATAAAAAACGGGGGAGACAAACTGCACCAAAAAGAAAAAACTTATAAAAGGGCTCCCATAAAAATTTTTTGGGCTTCTAATGTTATCAGTTAGGGTTTTACTTTCGAAAAACCAAAATTTTTAAAGTTTTTTTGAAAGATTTTTTGAAATTTTAAAATATATTTTTTAAAAAATATATCAAAGAAAACAAACCACTAAATTATAAATTTAGATTTGACTTTTCCTAAAATTTACCAAAAATTTTTTTATTTTGGGTGACATCCAAAAGGTAAAAGCAGAACGCCCGCTGTACCATTTACTTTAAACCCTCCTTATTTTCCAAATGCAGTTTTTTGATATAAAATCATAGTTTTTATCAATTTTATATGGACAATAAAACAAAAAAAAAAGAATTTTAATGGGAGGGTTAGATAAAATTTTTATTTTCAGTTTTACACACTCAAGTCCCTTTTTAACTTTTAACTCTCTTTTATTTTAAATCTGTATCATGTTATTTGGGAAAGGGCTGAAGATGATGGGGGAAAAAAAAACCTAAACAAAAAAAAAACAATGCGTGCCCTTAAATTAAATTTACACTTTTGTTTTTCGGTTAAAACACTTTATTATAACACATTTCTTATGCAATGTTTAAAAATTTGGGCAAAATCTTTAAAGCCCCAAAAACTGATATTTTTGGGTTTTAAAAATTTTAAATTAAAACGCAAATTTGGAAAAAAGGGTGTTTTTCTAATAACATTTTGCAATTTCAATTATAGAAAAAAAAAAAAGGGGTTAATTTTTTTCTAATAAAAAATTACAGTCAAAAAGTTAAAAAAGTCACTTTTGAAAATGGGGAGTTTTAAATCGGGGAAAGGGAAGTAAAAACCACAAATTTATAGATTACATGTATGTTAAAAATTTTCAAAAAAATAGTTTTTTAAAGCCCTTTTTTCAAAATTATTAGTACGGGAAAACATTAAATTTGAAAGTGGATAGAAAAAAAAAGTTTGAAACAAAATTTTTGCCCAAAAAATCCCTAAATTCGGGGGCCAAAAATTTGGAGCCCTTGGCTTTTTTAAGTATAAAGGGAAATTTTTCCCCAAATCCCGGGGGAAAAGCAAAAAATATTTCAAGTTCATTTTTGAGGTTATCCTTTTTAATTTAAAAACAAAAAATTACATGAAAAACATTTTTTATCGTTTAAATATAATCACCGGATAAAAAACCGGGCCCCCTGTGTTTACCTGGGTTTAAAAATTATCCGCCCGAGGGCACCTAGCTTTCGGCCCAATTTAAAAACCGGGGCCCTTTTAAACCAATTTAAACCGCCCAAGAGGCCCGATTTTTTTTAAAATTTCGAGTCCAAGCATAACTTAAAAAAACCTTTAAAAAATTTTTACTTCAAACTGGGGCTTGAATAGGGGGCCAAATTTTGGGTTGAGAAACCGAGCCCATAAAACCCTTGTTTTGGGGTGGGTTCAAATTTCAATGTCCCCCAACTTATTTCCCAAATTTGGAAAAAGCTGTCCTTTTGTATTTTTTTTCCCCAGATCACAATTTTCAAAACTATTAAAGGGATTTGACTTTTAAATTTCGGCCATGATAGGTAAAAAAAAGCCCATTTGCGCCGTGTGAAAACCCCAAACCACCCCTCACAATACATTTTTAGTCCCCTCCCCCCCACACAAAAACAAACAAACACCAGACCCCCGCCATTTCAAAACAAAAAAACCGTACCTTTTTGCACCCTTCTGCTCACAAAAAACCCCCCAAAGTGGGTCCTTTGTTTTTTGTCCCCGGGGGAAAAAACTTATAGTAGCCCAAATTTAAATAACAGAGAAAAGAGACCAAAACCATGCAGTGGGAAATAACAGGGTTTTATTGTTTTTTCTCTGTCTTATATGTTTTAAATTGTTTTAAACAAGCATTTTTAACATTGAACTAAAGCTGATTTTAAAAAATGAAAGGGGAAAATAAAAAGGTGTTTATTCTTTTGGGAACTCTTTTTTAAATTTTACAAAAAGATTTGTTTTAGTAATAAAAATTTTTTAAATTTAAAAACCCCAAAAATTTGTTTGGGTTTTTTCGTTTTTTCCTTATAACATTTTTTTCCCCAAATTAAAAAAAAATGCCTTTTAAAAAAAAAAGCTTAACGTTTTAACGCAGATATAAACAAAAATGGGAAAAACAAATTGGGGTTTTTTTTGGTGTTTTTTAAGGGGGTAAAAAAAAAAAACGAAACTTCCTGTTTATTGCCCGTAAAGCCCCAGCACTTTTTTTAAAAACGCTCCCAATAAGAAAAAAAAAGTCCCTATAAAAATATTGTTTAAAAAAAATTTTTTACTTTTTTTTGGGTTGTTTTGATGTAGAAAGCAAAAAAAAGTTTCTTTCCCCGGGTGTAGGGAAGAGGAAATACCGGCTTTTAAAAAACTTTTTTAAGCGGTAATTTCGGCAAGGACCTCTTTTCGCCAAAAAAATTTCCCCTCAAAGCCGGATTTTTTCCCCATTGACCTTTACCAGTGAAAAAAAATTTCTTAAAATATGAAAACAAACGCCAATCAAATTTGGTTTAAAAATAAAAAAATAAAAAAAAATTTAAGTTGCATTAAACTTTTAAAAAACGAAAAAAAACTTCATTGTTATCACTCCCCTTTCCCCCCGTTTTCAAACTTTTTTCCCTTCCCTTTTTTATAGTGCTTTTTTAAAAGGCTTTTTTAAAAACCGATTTCTGAGGGGTTTCAGTTTCGGGGGACCCGGATTCAAAATTTTTTGGTTTAAAAGTTTTGGAAACGGAAACCAAACAAATCATATTTTTATACCCATTTTCTTCAAAACACCCGGGAATGTTTAAAGCTAAAATTGAAATTGACAAGTTTTAGCATCTATACCAGCTAAAAAATTTTCCAAAGGTTATTCGAATTTGAAAAAAAAAAGATACAAACTGAAAAAAAAAACGGGGGAAGTTTCAAACCTAAAGGGTTCATAAAAATTACGGTCAAATGCAAGTTTGGCGTTTGCCCTTTAACGGTTCAAACAAGTTGCAGCAGATGAGATTTTTCCCGTAAACGTTAACCCTAAAAAATAAAAAAACCCCTTTTTAAAGTCCGGGTTTGGCATTTAAAAACCGTTTTTTTAAATTAATAAAGTATGTTATTATTATTGTATTTTTGGGTTTATTTTTTATTAAGTTTTTGCTTTTCCCTTTTTTTTAAAAGTCTTTAAATTGTTATTCTATATTCCGTTATTTTTATTGTATCTTTGATTTTGTTATTAAAAATGTCTTTGTCTTTTTCATATTCAAAGGGCCTTTCCTTTTGTTTTTCTATATGCCCTTATTTTATTGTATGTTCGATATTTTTGGGGAAAACGCTTATTTTAAAATTTCTATATTTCGTTATTCTTATTTAAATTTTTGGGAATTTTTTTAATGCCCTTTCTTTCATATTCTAAATATTACCATTGTTTTTGTAATTTTCGTTTTTTTTAAAAGTAGTTCATTTTTTTTTGAAAAAAGCATCATTTTTGTTCAATATCTGACTTTTTCTATTTACAAAACGGGGTAAATTCTTATTTTATGTTAGGGTGATTGAAATTTGTATGCGTCGCGTTTTTTTTGCAAAGTTTAAAAATCGGGGAAATCGCCCCATACCAATAAAAAATTTTAAAGTTTTTTAAAAAAAATAATGAATATAAACAACAATAACTTTCCTTTTTGAAATAAAAAATTGCAAAAGTTGTTAGAAAATTTAAAATGTTACAATGTTTGTCCATTCTAGTCCCAAAAAGCTTTGCTTTTTTTTTTAATTTTTTAGCCCCATTTTTTTCCTAAGAAACAGTGTTTTTCTTTAATTTTATCATCAAACCCTTACCTTTTGACCAAATTTTGTTTTGATTTAACATCCCCCCCTTTTCATAAATAACAAAGGAGTTGGGGTAAAAAAGGGTTTAATTTTCCCAGCGACGTCTGGGGGAAAACGCCAAACTTTTACGCATGAAACGTCCGACATTACGTTCTAAAAAAAGCTTTTGGGAAAAGAAGCAAATGAAAGGGAGGGGGGATACACCGGACATTTTGTTTTTTTTTTTCCGGCTGGAAAATTTCTTGGGGGGTTAAGCCAAAATTTTAGGGCAATTTTTTTTAAATATGAAAAAAGGGGTACATTTAAAATTTTGAAAAGGCATTTAAATTTTCATATTTTTTTTTAAAAGCCCAGCACTGTGAATGTTATAAATTTTTTTTAACATTCAGATTTTTATAACATTGCTTTTATTCCCAAAAAAACCCATAAATTTAAACAAGGCTTTGTCAAAATTAAACCATAAAAAATTATAAAAACCCTTTGTTTGTTTGTTTTCGGTTTTGTATTTTGGGTAGAAAATTTAAAAACTGAAAATTTTAATGTTTTATTTAATTCCGAATTTGGGAACCCCCCAAACCGAATTAATTTTGCTAACTTTTGTTACTAAACAACAATCAACAATAAAAAAGAAGGGGGTATTTTCCCCATTTGGGTCCAAAAGAAAAACCCCCAAAAATTTTAGTCTGACGGGTTGAATCTTTTATTTAAATCTGTTTTGAGTTTGTTTAGATGCATTATTTTTTCAAAAGATAATTTTATGCAAAAAAAAGTTTTACGGTAGTCAACCCCGAAAATTTTAAACAATTTCACATGCAAATTTTTTTTTTTAAAAGTATTTTGAAACAAAAATCTTTTGAAGCCCCTTAAAATGAGATCATGTGACACAAACTTTTATGTAAAATTTTCAAACTACGTCAAGGGCCATAACATGGTCTGACTGGTGAGATTTTAAATTTTAAAAAATTTTATTATACCTCTCTTTTGTCTACAAAAATAAAATTCCCATTACCCGGGAAAGACATATTAGTATCAAAAAAATTTTTTTAACCCCTTTTCCCCTTTTTGGGGAAACAATATAAAATCCATTCCCAGAAAGAAAATATTTTGACCCATCAAAAAACATTTTCCCCCTTTTTGATTTCGTGGGGCCCCAAACGAAAATGACTGCAGGTCATGTGACCCCCCGCTGGGTAATTTAAACCCGGGGGACAGAAAGTTTATCCGGGGGGAAATTTTAAAAACTCAAAAAGGAAAAGGATGATAACAAACCGGGAGGTTTTTTTGGGCTTTTGGTCAAAACTTTCTGAGATAGCCCGACACTTAATTTAGAAATGACGGGGCGACGGACGGGGGCGGGGTAGGGGAACCCCCAAAAAGCCCCCCCCCCCAAAAACAACTTTGGGTGGAGGGAGGGGGGGGGGGGGGGGGTGACATAAAAAATAAAAAAAAAAGAAACATTTAAATTGTAACAAATTTTCATAACAAAGAAAATCGTTAACCCCCCAGCCTGACCTTAAATTTACTTAAAAAACCCCATTTTTCTTAAAAAATGTCCAAAAATTTTATTGCGAAAAGAATAAAATTTCGGGTTTTCTATTTTAAACCCGCGAATAGCTACAAAATTTTTAAAATAAGTAAATTGAAAATATCCACATTAATTTACGGGGATAAAAAAAAACCAAAACCCCTTTAAAAGTTTGATTTGTAAATACAAGAAAAGAAAGTATGTTTTAGAAAGAAAATTTTGATTTTTTTAAAAACGGTATGACAAATTTTTTATTTGCAAACAGCTTTTGCCCCTTTTTTTGTAATAAGAGTTTCGTAACGCAGAAAAAAAAACGGGAAAATGCGCAACGCCCCAAAAGCCGCCCCTAATTTGCCAATTTTTGGGACCCTTTTTCCCCCTTTTTTTTTTTTGGGGACTTCGTAAACTCGCAAATAAAATCGGGAGCAAGGACTTTATTCGTTTTTTGCTGAAAAATGCCTTTTTAAATAATTGGTTTTTTTTTTTTTAACTCATGTACCAATCCCAAAAAAGCCCCAATTTATACAAAAAAAAACGTCCCTTCCCTAGAGTTTTAGATTTGGAACAACCATGCTTAAAATTTTTGGCTACAAAATTTATTAATCAAAAAAGGGGGCCCCAAAATTTTCAGTTTAAAAAAACTCGTTGGGCAATCATGCCGCTATGGGCTTGTGGCAAGTTAAAAAGTCGCAAGTCCCCCTAAAATGTCGCAACCCCCCGTTTTATGTCCCCAAAGGGGGTTTACGTTTTTAAAAATTTGCAACCCCCCGCTAAAAAGTCGCAAAAACGATGGGCCCCTAAAAAAAGTCCCCACCTTTAAAAAGTTAAATGTCGCAAAAAAATTTTTCCCCACCGGGTTTTATGTCGCCCAAAACCAAAAGCTTAAAAGTCGCAAATATGAACAAAGGGTTTGGGCCCAAAAGATTTCTTTTTGATTTTTTATTTTCAGAAAAAAAGCAAGAAAAAAAAAAGGGGTAGGGGAAAATTTATGAAAAATACTGCAAAAACCCAAATCGGGCCCCCCATATTTGTTTGCTAATTTTTTCAGTAAAAAAAAATTTTTTTAAAATATTATTTTTCGACGTCATTTGCGTAAAAAAGGGCATTTTGACCTATTCAAAAAATTTTTGTAAATCGGGGAAGTTTAACTTTTTTCTGTTATTTACGTATGATTATAAAAGAGCAAAATTGTAAATTTTTAAAAAACCCCCTCTTTAAAACCCCTTTTTCATCTTAATTGGTTCCTTTTTCTGGCGGGATCCCGAATTGATTTTTTAAAATCTTAAATACATGCTTTAAGTATCCAAAATTTTAAAATTTTTTTTATATGTCAGCAAAAAATGTTATCCCGCCCTTTTTAAAAAAAAACGGGGGCTGTTTTCGTGCTCCCGTTTTTGTGCGTGTACACAGGGATATTCTTGAGAGGCAATTTTTCCCCGTTATGTGTTTCTGCGACGTTTTTAAAATTTTTCGAATTTCCTTAAATTTTTTGTTTTTACGTTAAAATCATTGTTTTTTTTTATAAGAAAAAGAAAAGATTTTTTTTTTTGGTGTTCATGGGGAAATGAACGGGCGAAAAGGAAAAAGGGAAATCCATGTTTATAATTTTTCCGATCTTTAAATTTGTCGTTCATTTCGTAGAACATTCGAAAAAAATAGTTTATTTCTTATAATTTTTCAATAAATTTCATTTCCCTTTGTAGACAAGAAAATTTATAAAAAACACATATTTTGTGGCATTTAAAAATTAAAAACAGCTTCCCCGGCCCTTCGGGTTTACCAAAAAGGGAAAAAACCCGCGACGTCTCCCAAGGAAAAGTATCCCCCTGACTTTACGCGGACCCCCAAAAAGATAACGGAAAAAAGCGACAACAAGATGAAAGATAAGGGGATACTACGATAACGGGAAATGGTGAAAACGCGACGGTTTCGATGGTGAAACCCCGCGATATCACCCCGTAGTTCGTATTATCGGTTATCATCATCGGGTCGCGGTTTTCGTTTACTAGTTTGGTGATTTTTTGGTTTTCAACATCGTACAAAACCAAAATAATTTTTATTTTCAGATCAAACCCCCCCAAAGGCGATGGCCCCAACGGAAAATTATAATTTTTTAAAAAAAGCGATTCGCCCTGGGTTAAAATTTTAAGATTTACTAAAGGTTTTAATTCAAATTATTGGGGCGCCTAGGCTTTAAAAGTTATATTCATTTATACGGGTTTTGAAAAATTTAATTTGCATTAAACATGGATATGGGGGTTTTATTCCCATGACCCGGCTGAGCACGCTGTGCGATAAAACACCCTGCAGTCTGATTTAAGTCTTTTTGCTTATATAAACTTGACGTGCCAATGACCTTTTAATAAGTGTAACAAAAAATGTATAGACTGCTATTGGCCCGCCAACTTCACGCTTTCTAAAGGGGCCCCCGGGCTGCAAGGCAAAATTATTTCCCCGTGGACCTCCCTTTTTTTTGTTATGTTTTTTATTTTTTTTAACACGACCTTTTAAACTTAAAAATTATATTGGTAATTATAATGATATGGTTTGCACACTGGAAATTTTAAAAAAAAAAAAACCCCCCCAGGGGAATTTTTATTTTTCCCATTGGGTTTTTTTATATTATTTCAGGTCCAAAAGGGCACTTTTGTTTAGGTCCAAAATTTTTTTTCATCCCCCCCTTTTTTTTTTAAAATTTGTGCCTAGCACTCACTAAAATATTTTTATTACACCAAACTAAATTTTTTTTTTTTTTTTCCCCATTTTTTCAAGGTTTTTTTAAATACCCCCCCCAAAAAACTTTCCCCTCCCCCCCCCCTCCCCAGAATATTGTTTAAGGGAAAAATATTTTTTTTTTTGGGAAGGGAGTTTCGATGAAAAAATTAAAAAAAACCCTTTTTTTTGCAAGAAAAAAAAAAAACAACAAAAAAATCCAGACAAAAAAAAAAATTTTTTTGACAAAATTCCAAAAAAAATAAAAACTTAATATAAAAAAAAAATTTTTCTCCGATTTTTTTTTCAGGAAAAAAAAGTTTAAACCCTTGATTAAAACCAGTTAAAAATACCCCGGGGGGGGAGCCAAATTTTTGTCAGGGGGGTAGTTTCGGGGGTACGGGGAATTTTTATAAGACACTTAAAGGTTTTTGATTTTTTAAACCCCGTTTCGAGGGTCTTTAAACCCGGGATCCCACCTGAAAATTAAAAATTTAATTTGTTGGTAGGGATCTAAAGGGTTTACTTTAAAGTACTTCAAGTCCCTATTAAGGGGTTCCCGAGCTCAGGGGCAGGGAACAGTAAAAAACCCCCCTTGTTTTTATGCGGTAAAGGGGGCTGGCAAAGGAAAATTAAAAATTGTCCAACCCGGGGGCCGTGAGAATTGCCCCCAATGGTGTCGTTGGACTCTTGAAGATAGGGGCCTTTTCTTGATGCTTAAAAAATTTTATTTTTTTGAGAATATTACCCCAACCCTTTAAACCCATGACCCCTTTAACCCCCAGCCGAACCCCCTTTTAACCAAATTTTCCTGTTTTCCCCCTTGGTAAAGGTTGGCCCCTTTTAATTAAGGTAACATTTATTTAATTTTAAAATAGGGAAACAGGGTTTGAAGATATGACTCCTCTGAAAAAGGCCCAAACCCCTAAATTTAAAAAATGAAAAGTATCCAAATTTTTACCCCCAAAATGGACAAAGTTTAGACTTTTCCCAAAGATGAAACCGAGTTTTTGTAAAAAATATACAAATTACCTGTCTGTTTAAGGGGCAATTTTTACATTTAAATTTTTAGAATTTAATTTTATAAACATATCTCGGTTTTGGGCCCATTTGAATTATTTGAAATTAACACTTTTCCCTGCTAAATTTCTATAATAACTTTTCCATCCTCAATTTGGAAAAGTACCATTAAAGGGTTTAAAAGGTGCTTTTCCCAAAAAAAATACTTACTTGAAAGCGAACCGTGCAGATCATGATCTACATGATTTGTTAAAGGGAGAAAACAAAACTTTGTCCAGCAGGTTAAAGGGTTATTGGGAAAAACACTGGGTTTTTTCCGCCGGGGAAAAATACGGAAATAAGCTGATATCCTAAATTAGTACAACGAAAGGGAAAAGATAATATTGTCCCTTTTTGACACAGACTTTTAGATAGTGGGCCAATTTTTTTTTTTCTAAAAAAAGTTTTATTTTCAGTTTTTTTAACCCCCCCAAAAAAATAAATTTTATAAAACACTTTTTTTCCCTTTTTTGGGGAAAGGCTAATATTTTAAAAAAAAAATTTCAAAATTCAAGGCCCAATTTTTTTTCCGATGGCGTGTAGAAAAAATTGTTTTCATACTGGTTTTTTTTGTCAATATTTCGTCGGCATTCAATGGGACACTAACCGGATTCCGTAGTTTCCCTTTGTCAACGGTGTAGCAGAAAATTTCACCAACGGTGCTGTAGTAAGAAATAATCCCTATCACCGGGCGACAAAGCGACAATGCGACAATGCGAGATTTTACTAATTCTCGCAACTATGTATATTGGATTTCAATTTCACGATGCGAGGTTTAAAAAAGACAAGCGACAATTAAGACGATAATTGTCGCCCTCTTAACCTCGCGAGGATTGTTAAATCTCGCATGTAAGTATGTTTTCGGACAAGGCGACAACGCGATAATTATCGCGTTGTCGCGTGTTGGCGAGGCGACAATTTAAGTGGCACGAACAGGATTCCGTAATTTTGATAAATTGTCTATAATGCGTTATCAAGAAGTTTGATTTGCAAACTGAATTCACGTGGCATAGGTAACGAAAACGAATTTAGACGGCGTCGCCGAAAAAATGAATAATCAAACCCTTTATTTAGCTTTATATGTTTATATATCATAAAGTAAGTGATGACAACGTGATTTAGACTTAGCTTTTCATTAAAATAAAATCCAATAATACCAACTCCTAGGCAGAAAATATGAAAATTGGACAACATCTAAAACATGTATATTACTCTACACGCCAGCTGTCAGTTTACTGATATATACATTGAATTGATGAAAAGGGCCTCAAAAAGTGACCACACTTTCGGACAGTTCAGCGCCTTTTAAAACTAACCATTTTCAAAGAAGTTACATAATTATCTTTGCAATAACGTCCCAGTGCTGAAATTTCACATAACTTTGTTGAACGTAGTTTTCAGCAATTGTTTATTTTCATTTCTTTACAAATAGTATGCATTTTAAAGGGCAACAACGTTTTGAGAATATTGTAAGTATCCATCGTTTCAGACAGTACGGCAAAACATGCAATGGTCAGTAGATTGTTGGTATGGATGTTGTTCGTTTATCAGATATTTTTGTGTTTTGAAGATATACTACTAAACCTTAACTTCGTCATCATTTTGGTAATCATTGTGATGGTAAGCCTGGTGCAAATACCTGTAGCCGCCGTTATTTGTATATGCATACCCTGGGTGCGCTATTGGTAGATATTCCGGCATCCACCGTTAATCTTAAACATTCCCTTGTGATTATCTTCTTCAGCTGAATCACGTGCTAGATTTTTATCAGACTTGCACAGTAGCATCACTGCATTGACCTCTCTCACTTGTGTTCCGAGTAATTGCATATTAGGGCCTCCATATATTTAAGGTCAAGTACAGATGATCAAGATAAGAGCATCAAGAATTTCTTGTTTTATCTTGCTGAATTTTCTCAATTGTCTAATACGAAAAAAAAGATCAAAACCCTTTTTGCAATACACTGTCTATAATACTACTGAACATATATTTTGTAGTTTATTTTTACTACAAAGAAAACACTCAACTGAAATCGATCATTGGTTCTGAAATTAAAGCAATTGTGTTCTCGAATAACTTTTCTTTTACATCATGGTAGAATATAAAGCCTAAATACCATCGTCACATACAGCAGCTGCACAATACAAGGATGTGCATTCTCTTAATGTAATTGGTAGTCTCGTGAAAATAGTTTATTCCCGCATCCGTTCCCCAACCTCCGCGCACCCACCATACAAATAAAAATCTCTTTATAAACAAAGCTTGATATACAATGTATATTTATGCATGAAAAGCTTTATGTAAATATGCTTTAACGAAAACTGAATTTTAAAGTAGGAAATACTACATATCTGAGTGAGCATGTACTATACTATACTATACGTATGTTCAAAGAACACCTGACAGAAAGAGGACTATTTACGTCGCGCAGCTTCACAAATGTAATTAGGGATACAAGATACTCCGTGCAAAATTAAACGAAATCAAATACAATTTGCATCTACGTCCAAGGGTGTATCTAGCTTATTTTCTCACACTATTATAGAAGAGAATATAACAGTTTTCGCACGGGATAGGAGAGAAGAATCCCTTGTATATTGAACGAAAATTATTTTTATCTCTTCACGAGGAATGCTTCTGAAGAAACACGTCTGTGAAGTGAATTCGAAACGAATGGTTAATATTCTTTTTTATTCGAACTTACGACCTGTGGAACAGCAGTCAAATGACTCAGCAGCTACTATTTTAAGACCCATTATAGATCAAAGCATTCCCTGAGCGTTTCCTTCATATGATATTTGACAGATGCGACCATGTGCTAGACATTATAATGTAATGACGTAAATGCACAGTGCAGTTTTCGATTTCAATTATTTGTTATGGCTTAAAGATAGCTTATGTTTTCTAAAAGAAAGACGAATTCATTGAAAGCTGAATTAAAAATCATAGGGCTAAGTAATTTGTACTTTGAAGTGAAATACTCTGTGCGTGTGTGCGTGTGTATTTGTGTTTGTGGTTAAGGTCATTAAATAACTATTTAAACCATTTATCCGCAAGTTTGAAAATAACGAAACAATAAGTTTGATATAACATTTCGATGGTTGTCTACAATGCGGGCTTGTAAATTTAATGAGCAGTGAGAGGTACTGTAACCTACTTGTTGCCATATCACCAGAAGTGACAGCAAGTCCATGAGCCCGCTCGTGATGAAATAATGCACGGACGAGCATCTGGGGTCTTCCTCCATCATCAAAGCTGAAATGTCGCCATATGACCTATAAGTCCATGAGGGGTATGTTGCCTATGTTCACTTGAAGGTGTCAAGTTTTACACATTGACTGTACGTATTTTGTGAAATGGACTACATGTATTTTGATTGATCTTGTGATTAAAGCAAATGTTACAAATTTAATACACTTAAATAGAAATTGAAACAGTGCAAAATTCCACTTCTGTAAGACTGAACAGCATAAATTGTCTGAAACTTGTTAACATGAGTTTCTTAAATAAAGCTATACAACAAAAGTGTCTCATTCTACTCAAAGATTAATTAACCTCATAGTTTTATCAACTGAGCTGCTCAGAAAAGAATGTTTTTACTTTGTATAAAAGTATCATGTATACTGAATCAGCAACGATTGTTAGTCATCTTAAAAATGCATAATTTATTCTTAATTTTCCCCTTGACCTGTACCATTCAATACGAAAATGTGATATTGTGTATTTCAGATTAATTGCAAAGGCTTATCTCGTTTATGATTGTACCAATTTGATGTTTAAAACATACAGTTAATTTTATACTTACATTATCACCAGCACCTGACATGATATCTCGTGCGCTGGGGATTCGAAATAAAATGTACAGCGCTTGCGATGATAAGCCGAGTACTTGAAATAAGATGTCGAGCGCTCCAGATATTATGTTTGCGTCGAGAAAATAAGTCGATCGCTCGTTATAACTCAGTTTCAAAACAAGAGGGATGATCCGAGATTTATCACCGGGAGTTAGTTAGCCAAATATGATCAAAACTAACAGCTCTCACTAGCTGTCATATTTCTTTTCAATGAAAAGAATTCAAACACAAAGTGAAGAGGTCCTATGAACAGTCATAAGTACCAGTTAGCTTCGAGAATAGATGAAACTGTTCAAGTCTTATGAAGATCTGTTAAAAAATAAAATTTCTAATACCGGTATTAGCCACATAACCTGTTTTAGTACAGACTTTTCAAAAGAAGGTGTGAATGGAATCATTATATGAAATCGAAACAGCGGGCTTAGACAAAATAGACTTTACAAAATGTTTCCTCGGATGACTCTCTACTAAAACTAATCGAACCGTCGCCAACAGAATCAAACTAATTTTCTCCGTACGTATGCAATTTTTGTGTGAATCCGCTTGTTCGATTTCAAAAAAGTATCATACCAAAACTGCTATGTTTAAAGGCGTGATGGCCATGACTCATGTACCACGTGAAACTGATATGTTATAAATAATTTTCCATGTGCCTGTTTAAATGATAAAACTCATGTGATCGATTTAGGCCATTCATAGTCTTTTTGACTAGAATTACATTATCTGGAGCGCTCAACTCAGTATCTCGAATGCACGACATAAAATCTCAATCGCTTAATACCTTAACACGATCTTTTATCGAGCGTTCGTCTTATTATCTCTTAAGTCGTGTTCACGTGATAATTAACCTTAAAATCACCGCAGACAAAAATACTTTTACCTTAAAGGAAATAATGTGTAACTTCTGTAAATAATTAGTATCTTTTTTCCTTTTATTTTACTTAAAAGTTTTGTCAATAAAAAGGAAATCAATTAATAGCAAAATAAATATCTTAGACAGGCTGTTTCCTCTGTGTTCGAATTAAATCATCACGCATCAATCTGGTTGTAATATACTTGTACTTTATTCTGCGCCGAAGGGAATACGATTCATGCAATATTTATGGCACAGTAGTAATATTCTGTACAGAATCCACTTAACTTTAGGCTTTCGTTGAAATTTACTTCAAAAGATATACTTTTTAGATTAAATAATACGTAAACTTTAAAAGTACATATGCATGTCATAGTTTCATTAATGCGAATTGCTTTTTTTTACATATACGTATTATTCAGCCTTCTGGCGTGACGGTGTTGCAGTTAACTTGTATCATTTGTGAGAATAAATAACGTAGTGACAGGGTGAGCTTTTGTGATCACATTGTGTCCGTCGTCCGTCCATCGTCAATTTCTTGTGAACACAATAGAGACCACGTTTTGCAATCAATTTTAATCAAACTTGCATCCAACATGTATTGGCATCATATCTCGGTTCCTTTCTGAAACTGGCCAAATCCCATTATGGGTACTAGAGTTAAGGCCCCCTAAAGGGCCAAACTTCGCTATTTTTCGCTTATAAACACGAAAGAGACCATATTTTGCAATCACCTTTAATCAATCTTGCACACAATTTGTATTGGCAGAATATCTCGGATCCTTTGGAAAACTGGCCGGATCCCATCATGGGTTCCAGAGTTATGGATCCTTAAATGTCAAAATTTGCTATTTATGGCTTGACCACATTTTGCAATCAACTTTAATCAAACTTGCACACAAGTTGTTTTGACATAATATCTCGGTTCTTTTTGAAAAGTGGCCAGATCCGATCATAGGTTCTAGAGTTATGGCCCATTAAACGGTCAAATGTGCTATTTTTTGGCTTGTGAACACGATAGAGACAACATTTTGCAATTGATTTCAATTAAACGTGCATACAAATTGTATTGGCATAATATATCAGTTCCTTTAAGGGCCAAAATTTGCTATTTTAGCATTGACAACCATACAGATATTTCATTTATGGTTTGATTTGATTCAAACTTGCAAATATCTCCAACAACAATAAATCTTGGATTTCATGATGAATCCGTCAGATCCAATCATAGGTTCCGGAGTTACGTCCCCTGATTGACCCCTGAAAGAGTCAAAATTTGTTAATTTTTGTAAACACGATAGAAGTGACATTTTGTATTTGATTTAAACCACACTTACACAAACTTTAGTCACAATAAGATCTCTGTTCCTTTCGAAAACCGTCTAAATTACATCGTGGGTTCTAGAGCTACTGCCCCTGAATTTTCTATTTTGGCCCTTTCAGCCATATAGAGGTTTTATTTATGCTTTGATTTGAAAAAAAACTTGCACAGAATGATTATCTTGACGATCTGTAGGCCAGGATCGAAACTGGGTCATGTCGGGTCAAAAGCTAGGTCATCAGGTCAAATAAAAGGAAAAGCTTGTTTACAACCTAGAGGCCACATTTATGATCCTATCTTCATGAAACTTGGTCAAAATGTTTACCTTGATGATTTCTAGGCCTAGTTCAAAACTGGGTCATACAGGGTCAAAAACTAGGTCACCCGATCAAATCAAAGAATAACCTTGTTTTCACTCAAGAGGCCACTTTTTTTGTCCAATCTTAATGAAAATTGGTCAGAATATTTGTCTCCATGAAATCGCTAGGTAAACATGTTTACACTGTTATTCAGGCGAGCGACTTAGGGTTATCTTGGCCCTTTTGTATATTTTGGTAAGCAAGGCAAGAATAACGATTTCGTTAATTTTCAAGAAGTAATATTGAAAATGGCATTACTAAGGTATTTGAGTCCCGAAATATTTTGTGAATGGATGCTCGTTTTAATAATGGTTATCCAAAGTTCAAATTCTAACGTTTAATTGTAATTTAATAGTGGCGTTAGAATGTTCCTGCTTTTGTCTGCTGACAAGTATGCTACTAAGTTATGTCTATATCCTTTTAGGGATTTTCAGCAAATACGATTTATCGCATTATTTGTATATCACGTATAATAACTTATGAGAAGTATAGATAGAATAGTAAAGAGAATGTCTCAAGCTCTATACAAGTGTTCATGTACACGTAAATACAACAGAGTTACTTGAGTGCAATAACGTGCTCCCAACACCCAAGACCATTTAATTCTTTACCGAATGTGCACGACTGTGATGTCGAAACATTTTATTCATACTCAAGTTTAGTTTTTAATTATGAGAGCATAGATTGAAAATCTGAAACCCTTGACTGAAAAATAAAGTGTAAAAACGTAAGATATTTACACGAAAATAATACAAAAAAAAAAAACATTTAATCGTCTATTACTTGAAGTGAACACTATCATTTGCACTATGCATGTAAGCTGTCTTCCAGTGCGCCATATAGGTAAGTATTTCACAAAAATGCATGAAAAAAATGCCATGAGGGCACGTTAATACAACGATAGAGCATTGGAATTCTAACCTGGGGTGTATTCGAATCCTGTCGGGAACGAACTCTGTCCACGATCACAAAATATCTATCTAATAAGAAACCTTGGATAATAATTTATAAGAAGATCCTTTGGAAGGATCAAATACAATCAAGCAAAATAACAGCAAACTCAGTTTGACTGAATCTGTTCATGAAAGGTAGTGGAAAGTGACACACTTTTCACGCCCCATTCCCAGCAGCGCCTTAAAAAGCAGAACTTTTCTTACCAAGATATTTAATGGACTGCATGCTCCCAAATGACCAGACTTGAAGCATTTCTTAGACGCGGTGACAGAATAACTCGAACAGCTACATTGAAGTCAGTATTGGAATATCTGTAATCAAAGCAAATTGACCCCCTTTTAGACACAATCTTTCAGCTGTTCCTGCTCATTCAATTTCAAAATAACCTGTAACGTTTGCTGTTAAGTCGTTGCGAATAGAGGCAATTACGAATAATCGTACAATGGAGCATGTTTATTCTCACTATATGGGTCGTTGAGTATCATTATGAGTATCATAAATTTCACATTTTTTTTTCATTATTTGTACTTAACAACAGCTGTCATTGAATGATATGTTTGTTTATTTGTTTTGGGTTTAACGCCCTTTTTCAACAGTATTTCTGTCATGTAACGGCGGGCAGTTAACCTAACCAGCATTCCTCGATTCTGTACCAGTACAAAACTGTTCTCTGCAAGTAACCGTCAACTACACAACATGAATCAGAGGTGGAGGACGCATGATTTCAGACATAATGTCTTTTATCAAATCATCACGAAGAACATACGCCCGGCCCGGGAATCGAACTCACGACCCTGCGATCCGTAGACCAACGCTCTCCCTACTGAGCTAAGCGGGCGGGCTTTTGAATGATATATATGGGGTATGGTACAACTGTCACGAAGCCAGACTGCAATACTTGGTATCAAAGTGTCATGCATTCTGACTGCTGACCATTGAAGGATTTACAACAGATATTGTGTAACAGGAGTTATTGAGGAGCAGGGAATGATTTACAAGAGGTGTCCTGGAGCACGGTCGCACTGACAATAGTTAATGTGGAGCACGGTGGCGTTTATAATAGGTGTTATTTAGAAAAACCATGTACATATACATAATGACTCCTTTACTGGAAGATACAGAAACATTGGCTGAAGACAGAAAGGCACTGTTATTAACATCCTTATGATTTTGATACTTTTATATAGACAAGCATAGTAACAGTGTCTTTGATGTTTACATTACCCATAACATTTTGCCTACCGTTCGTTTACAGTAATCACTTGAAAGTTTTCTTTATTTCTGTAATTTCGAATGTTTTGATAGCGCGATATTTGAGCACTGAAAGAGCCCTACCACGCTACATCACATGACTTCCTCAAGCCAGACTGATTACTGAATTACAGTAAATAATAAGTCTGGATATCACAGGGTGGATTTGGTTTTGTTGTTAGCCACTACGCATTAAGATTCATAAGCATTTACACCCCAATCAAAGCAAGCTTGCAGCTAAAAAGTGGAATGCAATTTAGTCGACATATTCAGAATTTTAAATGTCTTCAGGGCATCCATTACTGAATAACATCCAAGACGACTTGACATATTGCTTATTGATTTGTATTGAATTTTACTAATAATTTGTTTACAAATTAATGCGGTAAGATAGTTCTAGGAATGTGTAAAGGTCTCACCAGATCTGTGGTTAAAACAAAAAAAGACATAATTAGTTGTAATGAACACTCAACATAACATTTCGAGCGCTGGATATCTTATTTGTAGCGCTTATCTTGAACACGTAACATCTTATCTCGAAAGCATGACTTATGATATTTGTACATAGATGAACAAAAATTACATCTGAAGTATATTTCATGATGATGTATATTTGTTTTTCTATTAATGGAACTAAAGTTTTATGTTATCAGTACGGTACTTGTGTACTCCCCAGTAACTCATGTATATCGTTTTGCAGCCAATGCTGGGGATAATTGCTCTTTTGCTGGATACAAATTTGATTTAATCAATTTTTTTAATGTATTTAATTTGTTCCTTGGCAGTTTTCGCTGGGGCAAATGAAATCAGGTAAATTTCCATATATATGTTAAGCTGTATGTATAGCGTATGCACTTTAAACATGATTTCACCTTGCAAATTGCAAAATTGAGAAATCTTTAAATTAAGTCGCAGCCTTTTCCCATTAAATAGTTTTAATTAGTTGTAATGGGTAAGGCAGACGTACTAGTATTAGGTTGGACGCTCAATCAATGTGCCAATGAAAAGATGATATACTGAACAGCAAAAGAAACTATCCAGATGTATAACTTTGATTTTGTTTAATAAAAAACTTAAATTTATAAATTTGACTTGTTTTCTTAATACCACTTTACACTTGAAGACCTTCACATGGTAAGTTTTAAAAATCAATCAGCCGTGAAGTCAGTAGTCCCACATTAGCCGTTTTACACGAAATTCACGTGCGCGTGTAATTAACGATTTTCTTTGTGGAATTTTATTGTCATTGGTAATATTGATGATTGACTGACTAGAAAAACAGCATAAAGTTTAAAAAATATTATTGGTTGTATGGCACGACTGAATGAAATTCAGCGTGAGCGCGCAATTGGGATGTTACTATGCAACAGCCGCGCAGAAGATATAGCCAGAATTTCGTGCAAACTGATCGTACAGACTTCACGGTTGATTGATTCTTTTAAATTCAACACGTGAAGTTCTTCAAGACTTAGTGTAATTTGATATGAAGAAAACAAGTCAAATTTATAAATTTATGTTTTTTATTAAAATACCCCAGTTATACTTCTGAATAGTTTCTTTTGCTGTTCAGTATATAATCAATCATTATAACTGTAACTATTGTTTTCTCTAAATAAAGGCTGATGATTTTGCGTCTTGCTTATGGCTGCTGTCATATTCTTTTATATAGGTTTATTGATAAAATAAATTCAAATAATTGATGAAGACAATTCATTTACATTCAATGGAAATGAAATGAAAACATCATTCTATATTAAATCAGCAGTTTTCTCCATTCTAATTGATCTTGTTAACGCTAGTAACACATTTTAAGGTATATCTAAATTGCTAGAAATTTATATCCTAAGCTATGGTTGTTTAAAACCAGTATTTCAGATAAAGTAGAAGTCATTTAACTATGTCATTTTTTTGGCGTTGTAATCAGTTATTGTTTTGCAGGATTATGTAAAAGTATTTTGCGTTCTGAAATGTATTGATAGGTAAATATTTGCAATAAAATCAAAGAATAGATTTATATACAAAAAGAATGTTAAATCATGGTATCTCAGTCAGCAAGTATAAATACAATCAGTTTAGTAATCAATGACGTTGTAGTGAAATGGAAATTATTTATAACGACAATACTTCTAAGTGCATTATTAAGTAACTCTTTCCATATATCGATACCGCTCATGAACAGGCTCAATCAAACCGAGCCAACGACAATTTCATTTTTGTCGTGTTGAACGATCTGTGGAGTTTCCGCTTTTACTATTTTAGCCTTAAATTTTGCGAAATAAATTAAACAACACCAAATCGTAGACAGAAAAGATTGTTTCACATGAAAATTAAAAATCATGAATATATCACTCTACACAACAACTGTCAGTTTAGTGGTATATACATTGAATTCCGGAAAATGGCCTCAAAAAAGGGCAACACTTTCAGTCAATTTAGCGCCTTTTAAAACCAACCATTTTCAAAGAAAAGTTACATATCTTCGTTTCGATGCATTTGCAGCAATGTCCCAGTGCTGCAATTTCACATAACAATGTTGAACTTAGTTTTCAGCAATTTGTTTTTATTTCTTTATAAAAGGTTTGCATTTTAAAGGAGAAAAACGTTTTGATAATACTATAAGTATCCATCGTACCGGACAATACGGTAGATCATGAAATGGTCAAGTAGTTTGTTGGTAAATATTCGTTTAACAGATATTTTTTGTGTTTTGAAGATATACTACTAAACCTTAACTTCATCATCATTTTGGTAATCATTGTGATGATATGCCTGGTCCAAATAGCTGTAGCCGCCGTTATATGTATATGCATACCTTGTGTGCACTATTGGTAGATATTCCGATATCCACCTTTAATCATAAACATTCTCCTGTGCTTAACTTCTTCGGCTGAACCACGTGCTAGATCTTTACCAGACTTTTTCATTATTTAGAAGGTTTTATTCTAGTTAATTTCTTACTACAAGGAAAAATCCCAGCTGAAATCGATCGTCGATTCTGAAATTAAAGCAGTTTTGTTCTCGAATAACTTCTCTTTTACATCATGGTCGAATACAAAGCCTAAATATCATCGTCATATTTAGCTGTTTCACAATACAAGGATGTGCATCCTCTTAGTGTAATGGGGAGTCTCGTGAAAAAAGGTTATTCCCACATCCATTCCCCAACCTCCACGCTCCCACTATACAAATAAAAAATCTTTATAAACAAAGATTGATATACCATGTATATTTATGCATGAAAAGTTTTATGTAAATATGCTTAAACGAAAAGTGCATTTTAAAGTAGGAAATACTACATCTCTGAGTGAGCATGTACTGTACGCATACGTTCAAAGAACACCTGACAGAAAGAGAATTATTTACGCCGCTCTGCTTCACAAATGTAATTAGGGATACAAAATACTCCGTGCAAAATTAAACGAAATCAAATACAATTTGCATCTATGTTCAAGCGTGTATCTTACTTTTTTTCTGACACAAGTATAGAAGAGAATGTAACAGTTTTCGCACCGGATAGGAGAGAAGAACCCCTTGTATATTGAACGAAAATTATTTTCATCTCTTCACGAGGAATGTTTCTGAAGAAACACGTTTTTTTTTTAATCTGTGAAGCAATCTGACTAAAGTACTTGATCTTCTAAACGAAGATCTGAGAACGACCCGTTCACATACGTCTTCTGTATATTTTGGATTTCCAGTATTGCTATTTTTATTTGAACCAATCAGACATCTTGTTCGAATGCCAAAGAGCAAAAAAAATATGCAGTTATTTCAGGGCTCGAACCCGGGACCCCTCGCTTTCAAAGCAATTGGCCTACCGACTGACCTAACCGGCCATCTGACACAATACGACATAAGAATTGTAAATATTAAAAGTCAAGGCTACAAGTAGATTTGCAAAATGTTGTAAGCTAGGCTCTGATTGGCTAGCGAAAGGGTCGTCAGAACGAGGCCATGAATAGGTCGTTCTCAGATCCTATGCGTAGCGTAATAGGATATGTACTTTAGTCAGATTGTCTGTGAAGTGAATTCGAAACGAATGGTTAATATTCTTTTTTATTCCAACTTAGGACCTGTGGAACAGCAGTGTCAAACGACTCAACATCTACTATTTTAAGACCCATTATAGATCAAAGCATTCCTTGGGCGTTTGCTTGTTATAATATTTGACAGATGCGACCATATGCTAGACATTATAATGTAATGACGTAAATGCACAGTGCAGTTTTCGATTTCAGTTGTTTGATATGGCTTAAAGAGAGCTTATGTTTTCTAAAAGAAAGACGAATTCATTGAAAGCTGAATTAAAAATCATAGGGCTAAGTAATTTGTACTTTGAAGTGAAATGATGTGTTTGTGTGTGGTTAAGTTCATTAAATAACCATTTACACAACAATCTGTTAAATTATCCGCAAGTTTGAAAATAACGAAACAATTAGTTTAATATAACATTTCGATGCTTGTCTACAATGCGGGCTTGCACTGAAGTAATTGTTCAGCTCGTAACAATAACCAATAAGAGGTACTGTAACCTACTTGTTGCCACATCACCTGAAGTGACAGGAAGTCCATGGGCCGCCCGTGATGAAATAATGCACGGAGGAGCGTCTGGGGTCTCCCTCCATCATCAAAGCTGAAATGTCGCCATATGACCTATACGTCCATGAGGAGCCTTGTTGACTTGAAGGTGTCAAATTTTACACACTGACTGTACGTATTTTGTGAAATAGACTGCATATATTTGGATTGATCTTGTGATTAAAGCAAATGTTACAAATGTTGTACACTTAAATAGAAAATGAAAGAGTGCAAAATTCCACTTCTGTAAGACTGAACAGCACCATTTGTCTGAAACTCGTTAACATGAGTTTCGAATTATTATCTTAAATAAAGCTAAAGAACAAAAGTATCCTAATTCTACTCAAAGTTTAATTAACCTCATAGTTTTATTAACTGAGCTAAAAAGAAAAGAATGTTCGTATTTTGTATCAATTTGATGTTTAAAACATACACTTAATTTTATACTTACATTATCACCAGCACCTGACATGATATCTCGTGCGCTGGGGAATCGAAATAAAATACAGAGCACTTGCGATGATAAGCCGAGTGCTTGAAATAAGGTGTCGATCGCTCAAAATATTATGTTTGCGTCGAGAAAATAAGTCGATCGCTCGTTATAAATCAGTTTCAAAACAAGAGGGATAATCCGAGATTTATCACCGGGAGTTAGATAGCCAAATATGATCAAAACAAACAGCTCTCACTAGCTGTCATATTTCTTTTCAAAGAAAAGAATGAAAACACTTAATGAAAAGATCCTATGAACAATCATAAGTACCAGTTAGCTTTGATAATAGATCACACTGTTCAAGTCTATGAAGATCTGTTAATAAATAAAATTTCTAATACCGGTATTAGTCACATTACCAGTTTTAGTACAGATTTATTAAAGGAACGTGTGAATTGAATCATTAAATCGAAACAGCGGGCTTAGACAAAATAGACTTTGCAAAATGTTTCTCGGATGACTCTCTACTAAAACTAATGGAACCGTCGCCAACAGAATCATACTAATTTTCTCCGTACGTATGCAATTTTTGTGTGAATCCGCTTGTTCGATTTCAAAAAAGTATCATACCAAAACTGCTATGTTAAAAGGCGTGATGGCCATGACTCATATGTATCATGAGAAAATGATATGTTATAAATAATTTTCCATGTGCCTGTTTAAATGATTAAACTTATGTGATTGATCTAGGCCATTCATAGTCTTCTTGACTAGAATTACATTATCTGGAGCGCTCAACTCAGTATCTCGAAAGCACGACATAAAATCTCAATCGCTTAATACCTTAACACGATCTTTTATTGAGCGTTCGTCTTATTATCTCTTAAGTCGTGTTCACGTGATAATTAACCTTAAAATCACCGAAGACAAAAATACTTTTACCTTAAAGGAAATTATGTGTTACTTCTGTAAATAATTTGTATCTTTTTTCCTTTTCTTTACGTAAAAGTTTTGTAAATAAAAAGGGAATCAATTAATAGCAAAATGAATATATTCGAAAGGCTGTTTCCTCTGTGTTCGAATTAAATCATCACGCATCAAACTGGTTATAGTTTACTTGTACTTTATTCTGCGCCGAAGGGAATATGATTCATGCAATATTTATGGCACAACAGTCATATTCACTACAGAATTCACTTAACTTTAGACTTTCGTTGAAATTTACTTCAAAAGATATACTTTTTAGATTAAATGATACGTAAGCTTTAAAAGTACATATGAATGTCATAGTTTCATTAATGCGAGTTGCTTTATTTTACATATACGTATTAATCAGCCTTCTGGCGTGACGGTGTTACAGTTAACTTGTATCATTTGTGAGAATAAAGAAATACTGGTATATTTTATAATATCATTATACTAAATTTGTACCTGGTATATATTATTAGCTCACCTGTCACGTAGTGACAGGGTGAGCTTTTGTGATCACATTTTGTCCGTCGTCCGTCCATCGTCCGTTCATAATTTCTTGTGAACACGATAGAAACCACATTTTGCAATCAATTTTAATCAAACTTGTACACAACTTTTATTGGCATAATATCTCAGTTTCTTTCGAAAACTGGCCAAATGCCATTACGGTTTCTAGAGTTATGGCCCCTTAAAGGCCAAAATTTGCTATTTTTCGCTTGTGAACACGATCGAGACCACATTTTGCAATCGACTTTAATCAAACTTACAAACAACTTGTATTGGCATAAATTCTCGGATTCCTTTGAAAACTGGCCAGATCCCATTATGGGTTCTGGAGTTATGGCCCCTTAAAGGCCAAAATTTACTATTTTTGGCTTGTGAACACAATAGAAACCACATTTTGCAATCATCTTTAATCAAACTTGCACACAACATGTATTGGCATAATATCTCGGTTCCTTTTGAAAACTGGCCTGATTCCATCATGTGTTCTAGAGTCATAGCCCCTTAAAAGGCCAAAATGTGCTATATTTGGCTTGTGAACAAAATAGAGACCACATTTTGCAATTGATTTTAATCAAACTTACAAAACAACTTGTATTAACAAGATACCTCAACGCCTTTTGAAAACTGGCCATATCTCATCATGGGTTCTAGAGTTAAGGCCCCTTAAAGAGCCAAACTTTTCTATTTTGGCTTTTGCAGCCGTATAGAGGTTTCATTTATTGTTTAATTTGATACAAACTTACAAATATCTTCAACAGCAATAAATCTTGGATTCCATGATGAATCTGTCAGATCCAATCATAGGTTCCGGGGTTACAGTCCCTGATTGACCAAAGAAAGAGCCAAAATTTGTTAATTTTTACCTTGTGAATACGATAGAAGTGACATTTTATATTTGATTTTAACCACACTTACACACAACTTAAGTCACAATACGATCTCGGTTTTTTTTTTCAAAAACTGGCTAGATTCCATCATGGGTTCTAGAGTTACTGCCCCTGATTTTTCTACTTTGGCCCTTTCAGCCATATAGAGGTTTTATTTATGCTTTGATTTGATACAGACTTGCACAGAATGATTATCTTGACATATCTAGGTTATGTCGGGTCAAAAATTAGGTTACCAGGTCAAATCAAAGGAAAAGCTTGTTAACAACCTAGAGGCCACATTTATGATCCTATCTTCATGAAACATGGTCAGAATATTTATCTTGATGATTTCGAGGCCAAGTTTGAAACTGGGTCATATGCGGTCAAAAACCAGGTCACCCGTTCAAATCAAAGTAAAAGCTTGTTAACACTATTGAGGCCACATTTATAACCTTATGTTCATGAAACATGGTCAGAATGTTTATCTTGATGATTCCTTGGCTTAGTTTGAAATATCGGATGAATTTTTATCTGGGTCAGTAGGGTCAAAAACTAGGTCACCAGGTCAAATAAAAAAATAAGCTTGTTTACACTCAAGAGGCTACGTTTTTTGGACCAGTCTTAATGAAAATTGGCCAGAATATTTGTCTCACTGTTGTTCTGTGTTACTCAGGTGAGCGGCTTAGGGCCATCTTGGCCCTCTAGTATATTTTGGTAAGCAAGGCAGGAATTACGATTTCGTTAATTTTCAAGAAATATTGAAAATGGCGTTACTAAGGTATTTGAGTCCCGAAATATTTTGTGAATGGATGCTCGGTTTAATAATGGTTTTCCAGCAAATACGATTTATCGCATTATTTGTATATCACGTAAAATATCTTAAGAGAAGTATAGATAGAATAGAGAAAAGAATGTCTCCAGCTCTATACAAGTGTTCCTGTACTCGTAAATACAACAGAGTTACGTGAGTGCAATAATGTGTTTTGTACTCCCAACACTCAAGACTTCATTTAATTCTTCACCGCATGTGCACGACTGTGATGTCAAAACATTTCAATCATACACAACTTTATTTTTTAATTATGAGAGCATAGATTGAAACTCTGAAACCCTTGACTGAAAAATAAAGTGTAAGAACGTAAGGTATTTACACGAAAATAACCCAAAAACATTTAATTGTCTATTACTTGAAATAAACTATAATTTGCTCTATGCAAGTAAGTTGTCTTCCAGTACGCCATATAGGTAAATATTTCACAAAAATGCATGAAAAAATTCCATGAAGGCACGTTAATACAAAGATAGAGCATTGGAATTCTAACCTGGAGTGTATTCGAATCCTGTCGGGAACGAACTCTGTCCACGACTTCAAAATGTCTATCTACGGTGCTTTTTGTAGGAAGAAACCTAGGAATTAAAATTTATAATAAGATTCTTTGGAAGCATCAAATACAATCAAGCAAAAAAAATAGCAAACTCAGTTTGACTGAATCTGTTCATGACAGATAATGGAAAGTGTAACACTTCTCACACCCCATCCCCAACTAGCAGCTCCTGAAGCGGAACTTCTCTTAGTAAGATATTTAATGGACTGCATGACCAAACTTAAAGCATTTATTAGACGCGGGAACAGAGTAACTGGAACAGCTACATTTCAGTCAATATAAGAATATCAGTAATCATATCAAATTGACCACCTTATAGACATTACCTTTCAGCTCTTCCTGCTCATTCCATTTCAAAATAACCACTAACGTTTGTAGTTAAGTCGTTGAGAACAGAGGCAATAACGAATAATCATACAGTGGAGCATGTTTATTTTCACTATAGGGGTCGTTGAGTATTAGAGGTGGAGGACGAATGATTTCAGACACAATGTCTTTTATCAGATCGTCACGGAGAACATACGCCCCGCCCGGGAATCGAACTCACGACCCTGCGATCCGTAGACTGACGCTCTCCCTACTGAGCTTAGCGGACGGGCTTTTGAATGATATGTATTGTGGGGTATGGTACAACTGTCACGAGGCCAGGCTGCAACAGTTAGTATCAGAGTGTCATGCATTCTGAATGCTGAGCATTGAATGATTTACAACAGGTATTGTGTAACAGGATTTATTGAGGAGCACGGAATGACTTACAAGAGGTGTCCTGGAGCACTGACAATAGTTAATGTGGAGCACTATGGCATTTATAATAGGTAATATTTAGACAAAAGCTTTTATGTACATATACATGATGATCCCTCCACTGTATGTACATAATGACTCCTTTACTGTAAGATACAGACACATTGGCTGAAGGCGAAAACAGAAAGGCACTGTTATTTACATCCTAATCATTTTGATACTTTTATATAGACAAGCATAGTGACAGTGTCTATGATGTTTACATTACCTATAACATTTTGACTACCGTTCGTTTACAGTAAACACTTGAATGTTTTCTTTATTTCTGTAATTTCGAATGTTTTAATAACGCGATATTTGAGCACTGAAAGTGCCCTACCGCGCTACGTCACATGACTTCCTCAAACAAGACTGATTACTGAATTACAGTAAATAATAAGTCTGGATATCACAGGGTGGATTTGATTAAAAGAAAACATAACTTGTTGTTAGCCACTACGCATTAATATTCATAAGTATTTACACCCTAATCAAACAAACTTGCAGCTATAAAAGTGCAATGCAATTTAGTTGACATATTCAGAATTTGAAATGTCTCCAGGCCATCCGTAGGAATACTGGTATTTTACTGAATAACATCCGAGACGACTCAACTTATTGCTAATTGATTTGTATTGATTTGTATACAAATCAATACGGTAAGTTCTAGGAATATATAAAGGTCTCACCAGGAGCCATATTCATAAAGCATCTTAAGTATAAGTTTTGACTTAAGTTGAAGATTTTACTTAAGTTTGTGGTGATTTCAGCTTAAGTCTAAGTAAAAAACTTAAGTCCTATTCATAAAACAGCTTAAACTTAAGATACGTAAGAAATGACTTAAATCAGAAAACAAAATGGCGTCGTGAGTACGATTAAAGTGTTGTTTTTCAGATAAAAGCACTTTAAACATAATTGTGCATGTTGTATCTGTCTGAAATTAATGTTTTTTTAATGTTTTCGTCCACAATAAAAGCCAAGAATTACTTATTAAGTTGTTTTATGAATAACACATATACTTAAGTAAAATAAATTTCTTACCTAAGTAATACTTAAGTAAATAATCAATTTCTTATACTTATACTTAAGATGCTTTATGAATACAGCCCCAGATCTGCGGTTTAACATAAAAAAAACCCCACAAAAACATAGTTAGTTATAATGAACACTCAACATAACATTTCGAGCACTGGATATCTTATTTGTAGCGCTTATCTTGAACGCGTAACATCTTATCTCGAACGCATAACTTATGATATTTGTACATAGATGAACAAAAATTACATCTGAATTGTATTTCATGATGATGTGTATTTGTGTTTCTATTAATGGAGCTAAAGTTTTATGTTATCAGTACGGTACGTCTGTACTCCCAAGTAACTCATGTATATCGTTTTGCAGCCAGTGCTGGGGATTTTTGCTGGATACAAATTTGATTTAATCAATTTATTTCAATGTATTTAATTTGTTCCTCGGCAGTTTTCACTGGGGCAAATGAAACTAGGTAAATTTCAATATACACGTTTAGCTGTATATATAGTGTATGCATTTTAAACCTTATTTCACTTTGCAACTTGCCATGATAAATCTTTAGATTAAGTCGCAGTCTTTACCCATTGAACTGTTTGTTTTTTAAATTACGAAAATGTAGTTGTAATGGGTATGGCAGACGTCGGACGCTTAATCATGTGCCAATGAATTGATGATTTAATCAGTCATTGATAACTTTAAATATAGTTTACAAAAATAAAGGCTGATGAGTTTGCGTCTTGTTTATGGCTGCTGCCATATTCTTTTATATAGGTCCATTGATAAAATAAATTTAAATAACTGATGAAGACAATGCATTTACATTCACTTGAAATGAAATGAAAACATCATTGTATACTAAATAAGCAGTTTTCTCCCCTAGAATTACGTCTTTCTAATTGATCTTGTTAACATTAGTAACACATTTTAAGGTATATCTAAATTGCCAGAAATTCATGTCCTAAAATATGATTGTTTAAAACCAATATTTCAAGAGACGGTTAAAGCAGAAGTCATTTAACTATATCATTTTTTTTCTTTGTGTAGTACTTAATCAGTTATTGCAGTGCAGGATTAAGTAAGAGTATTTAGCGTTCTGAAATGTATTAATACAGTAAATATTTGCAAAGAATAGATTTATATACAAAAAGAATACTAAATCGTATCTCAGTCAGCAAGTATGAATACAATCAGTTCAGTACTCAATGACGTTGTAGTGAAATGAGAATTATTTATAACGACATTACTTCTAAGTGCATTATTAAATAACTCTTAGAAAACAACATGCGAACATTTGACTCAATTACCTCTCACTGCTTCATAGAAGATATTCGGTGCAAACCATTTAGATTCCCATAAAGTAAAACCAATTCAAAGTGCAGCCACGTTAATTGTAGAATTATTTCAAGGTTGAAGCATAACTTTGATATATAGTTTTCAGTCAAGTATGCAATATGCAAGAGGCAGTTAAAATGAAAGAGAAGATGAATTTATTGTCATCATACAATTACGATTACTCCTTTGACAAAAATTAGAATGCTAATAAAAGTATTAATTATGGAAGTCCAATGATGCACCGTGTTTGTGACTAAAATCGTATTTGGATAATTTGAAAATGCAAAATGCCAAATGAATTTGCCAGCTGCTAATTTGAGAAACTATAGATAAGCTTGCTTCGATCAGCTTTACTAGCGTTAACAGTCTTATTACGTGTAAATATGTATGCAATTTGGTAGCTTCGCAAATAAATAAATAGATGAAATATAAAAAATAATTAAAATCTTTATCATTCTTCAGCTTTATTTGTTTACATATGAGAAAGTTAATGATGACAACGTGATAAAGAATTAATTAAGACTTACATTCAAACAGGGCTGTTATATTTCGATCTTCTCAGATCGTTCAGCACGACTTTTATGTTTAGCTATTGGTACTGTTTAGTTTTTCAGCTTGACCATTTCGGCTACGGTGGTTCCAATACTCACGCTTTCGTAGCTTTGAGTATTGTATAACCACCCCTTTGATATGGTGCCTGATTTTTAATTTTGTCTTTTGACAGTTTATGTGATATGCAGGCTCCGTAACCTCAGATGCCATTTCTAAATTCCATTTCGTTTAGCTTTGCTCATTGTTTTCTCGTTTAGGGCAAGCGCATTATCTTAACTGGGGACCATATGCCGTTCTTCATGGATTACACAAAGTGTATCATTGAAGGTTCCATGTGCACTGCCGTATGAACACATCTGCGGATGTCTTTAAATTATTTTTTTTTGTATCACACAAGCTTAATATAAAGGTGGGCCGGTGGTTAGTGGTAACACGCTTGACTGTCAATCCAGAGGTCCAGGGTTCGAATCTCGGTCCAGACACTGGAAATTTCTGAGATGCTCTTGAGTGTCTCCCACCTAACTAAGAGGCCTGTACTGGTTCTTCCAAGGAAAGACGGCTTCGCGTGTATCGGTGCTATACACCGTACACGTTAAAGAACCAGACTGTCTATTCGCCAAGAGCTAGGCTAAGTTAGCCGGACAAGCCTTATCTAAAATGGATTTCTCTCTAACTGTTCTACTCTGTCCCTCTGGTCAGATCGCTGTGTGTCTGGACTAGTAGAGGATGAATTTCGCGCCATGTGTGGCTGCGTGTGCTATATGTAAAGCGTCTTTGAACGTGTTTATCATGAAAAGGGCGCTATATAAATCTGGAATAATGATAATAATAATAATAATAGTAATAATAATAATGATAATAATAATAATAATAATAATACTTGTAACATGTGTAAATGTTGAGTTCTGCTCAACCCGGGTCTACAGGGCGTGGGCGGTAGCATGCATTTCCACTACCGCCAATGAACAGGCTCAATCAAACCGAGCCTGCAGCATTTTCATTTTTGTCGTGTTGAGCGACCTGTGCAGTTTCCACTTTTACTATTTTAGCCTTACATTTTGCGACAAAAATTTAAACAACACCAAATCGTAGAAAGAAAAGGTTATTTCACATGAAAATTGAACATCTTCTAAAACATGTATATATTACTCTACACAACAACTGTCAGCTTACTGATATATACATTGAATTCCGGAAAAGGGCATAAAAAAGGGCCACACTTTCGGACAGTTCAGCGCCTTTAAAACTAACCATTTTCAAAGAAAAGTTACATATCTTCGTTTCGATGCATTTACAATAATGTCCCAATGCTTTAATTTCACATAACTAGGTTGAATTTAGTTTTCATCAATTGCTTATTTTCATTTCTTTACAAATGATATTCATTTTAAAGGGGGACAACTTTTTAAGAATATTGTAAGTATCCATCGGACAGTACAGCAGATCATGTAATGGTCAGATAGATTGTTGGTATGGATGTTGTTCGTTTATCAAACATTTTTGTGTTTTAAAGTAACTTCATCACCATTTTGGTAATCATTGTGATGATAAGCCGGTCCAAAAAGCAGTAGCCGCCGTTATTTGTATATGCACATTTTAGGTGCGCTATTGACAGATGTTCCGGTGTAATGAAGTATTTCGACCCCCATAGAATAATGACCCCCCGGTCATTATTCTATAGAAAAAGTGACCCCCCGGTCATAGTATTATGACCTCCAGATCATAGTACTATGACTCCCCCACGTGAAGTAAACTGAACCTCACGAAGAATATTGACTCCCATAAAAAAACGACCCCCGGTCATTTGGTCAAATTTAGTGATAACTCATGTATCTAAGACCTAATTGCTGCATTTTATGCCCCCACTCGGGGGAGGGGGGCATATAGATTTGCCCTTGTCCGTCCGTCCGTCCTTCCGTTTGACCATTAGCCCCAGATACCATCACTTGACATAGAAATCAGAGCATTCCGCAACGGGAAAAGGGATTCTATTTCTAGACGCTGTATCTTGGTGTATACATTTTTTTCAGGAAAATAACAATTCACAATACGTTCACAAAACACACCAGTGTCAATAATCCATGTAAACTTCGGTACTAAGTAATTCTTCAGAAGAAAACTGCACAAGAAACTGCTGGCATACAACTTAGTATTAATGGAAGTTGCAATACTTAGCAGTGGCAGTAAAGTACGGTAGCGGCAACAATAGAAAGTAGTAGTAGTAATAGTAGTAGTAGTAGTAGTAGTGGCAGTGGTAGTGGCAGTTGCAGTAGCAGCAGCAGCAGCAGCAGCAGAGGAATAAGTGACAACAACAACAGCAGCAACAGGAGAAGAAAATGTAGATGTACAAGACGTATTAGTGGAAGCAGGTATAGTAGTATCAGTAGTAGCAGTTGTAGTAGTAGTAGTAGTAGAAGTAGTAGTAGTAGTAGAAGAAGAAGAAGTACATGTAGTAATAGCAATAGAAGTAGCGGCACCAGTAGTAGTAGTACAGTCAAAATGTTAACTATTGGCAATGGAGGGTATTAGAGTTGTAGATCTAGTAAAATTGTCCGTTAGGTTTGGTGGGGACCACTTTTTAATAGATATTATCGTCGAAAGTCCTTTTAGGAGCCGGTGTTTTACACGGAAAGAGTAACTTTTTTAAATAGAATAATGTCCGGGAATCGATATTTTATGAGAGTTCGAATGTAGTAATTTCGGCAGCGAGTATTTTACATGGAAGGAGTCACTTTTTTTATAGAATAATAACCGGGGTCATTATTCTATGAGATTCGAAGGGAGTCATCTTTAGGGAGTCAGTATTTTACTTGGAGGTGTCAGTTTTTCTATAGAATAATGACCGGGGGTCGTTATTCTATAGAGTTTTCAAAGGGAGTCAGTTTGTTATAAGGGGAGTCAATATTTTACAGGAAAGGAGTCACATTTTCTATAGAATAATGACCGGGGGTCGTTATTCTATAGGGGTCGAAATACTTCATTACACCGGCATCCACCGTTAATCGTAATCATTCTCCTGTGCTTAACGTTTTCGGTTGAACCACGTGCTAGATCATTATCAGTCTATTGCATTGGCCTCTCTCACTAGTGTTCCGAGTATCTGCATATTAGGGTCGCCATATATTTAAGGTCAAATACAGATGAGCAAGGATCTCTTGCTTTGTTTTGCTGAACGATATCGATTTAAGTTATTTTCTCCATTGTCTAATTACAATGACACGGAAAAGAATCTAACCACTTTTCGCAATACGCTATCATTGTACATAATTGTACAATTTGCATATATTCACAATGCAGTTTGGTACTACACTACAAACCGCCTATGCAGCCTAGTGGTAGAGCGTCCGCTTCGAGTGCGGGAGGTCGTGGGTTCGATCCCCGGCCGTGCCATACCAAAGACGTCAAAGACGTAGAAAATGATACTAATAGCTTCCTCGCTTGGCGCTCAGCATTAAGAGGGTAGTGCTAGGACTGGTAAGCCCCCCCCCACACACACACAAAATGCGTAGCGTCATAGAAAACATTTTTTAAATCTTGACAATTTATTGTGCTGCAACAGTACTATTCTTTTTCATTATTTAGAAATTTCATAATAGTTCATTTCTTACCACAAAGAACATTCCCAGCTGAAATCGATCATCGGTTCTGAAATTAAAGCAGTTTTGTTCTCGAATAACTTCTCTTTTCCATCATGGTAGAATATAAAGCATAAATATCATCGTCATATTTAGCTGTTGCACAATACAAGGATGTGCATCCTCTGAGTGTAATTGGGAGTCTCGTTAAAATAGGTAATTCCTGCATCCCCTCCCCAACCTCCACGCTCAAAAAAAAAAAAAAAAAAAAAAGAAAGACGAATATCAAACAGGGAATGCCACGTACCAAAAACGCAACCTCCCCAAAACGAAACCCACAGCACGCAGACGTGCACACCACACACACACACACACACACACGTACACGCGCACACACACAAAGCCAACACAGGAGGAGAAAACGAACAAAGAAAGGAACACAGTGAGGCACCACCTTGGAACGGTCAGTTAAAATAGGTTATTCCTGCATCCCCACCCCAACCTCCACACCTCATGCTCCCTCCATAGAAATGAAAATTTCTTTATGAACAAATCTTGACATGCCATGTATATTTATGCATGTAAAGCTTTTATGTAAATATGCTTAAACGAAAACTGCATTTTAAAGTAGCAAATACTTCATATCTGAGTGAGCATATAAAATACGCCTACGTTCACAGAACACCTGATAGAAAGATGCCTATTTACGTTGTTCTGTTTCTCAAATGTAATTATGGATGCAAGATACTCCATGCAAAATTAACCGAAATCAAATACAATTTGTATCTACGTCCAAGAGTGTGTCTTACTTATTTTCTCACCCAATTATAGAAGAGGATGTAACAGTTTTCGCACGGGATAGGAGAGAAGAATTCTCTGCGTATTGAACGTGCCTTTGTTTTTATCTCTTCACGAGGAATGTTTCTAAAGAAACACGTTTTTCTTAAAGTCTGTGAAGTGAATTCGAAACGAATGGTAAATATCCTTTTTTATTCGAACTTACGGCTGTGGAACAGCGGTCAAACGACTCAACATATACTACTTTTAGACCCATTATAGATCAAAGCATTCCTTGAGCGTTTGCTTCATATGATATTTGATAGATGCGAGCACATTGATATTTGACAGATGCGACCATGTGCTAGACATTATAATGTAATGACGTAAATGCACAGTGCAGTTTTCGATTTCAATTATTTGTTACGGCTTAAAAATAGCTTATGTTTTCTAAAAGAAAGACGAATTCATTGAAAGCTGAATTAAAAACCATAGGGCTAAGTAATCTTTACTTTGAAGTGAAATGCTCTGTGTGTGTGTGGTTAAGTTCATTAGATAACCATTTAAACCCTAATCCGTTAAATTATCCGCAAATTTGAAAATAACGAAACAATAAGTTTGATAGAACATATCGATGTTTGGCTACAATGCGGGGTTTTACTGAATTAATTGCTCACCAATAAGAGGTACTGTAACCTACTTGTTACCATATCACCTAAAGTGACAGCAAGTCCATGAACCCGCCCGTGATGAAATAATGCACGGAGGAGCATCTAGGGTCTTCCTCCATCATCAAAGCTGGAATGTCGCCATATGACCTATAAGTCCATGAGGAGTACTTGTTGCCTATGTTCACTTGAAGGTGTCAAGTTTTACACATTGACTGCACGTATATATTTAGACTACATGTATTTTGATTGATCTTGTTATTAAAGCAAATGTTACAAAATATTGTACAATAAAATAGAAATTGATAGTGTGCAAAAAGATTCCACTTCTATAAGACTGAAATGCATCATTTGCCTGAATCTTGTTAACATGAGTATCGAATTATTATCTTAATTTAAATAAAGAACAAAAGTCTTGAATGTTTTTTGTTATCCAAAGGCGAATTAAGCTCATAGTTTTATTAACCTAACTGTTAAGAAAAGAATGTTCTTATTTTGTATAAAAATATCAGCAACGATTGCTGGTTATCTGCTTAGTTTTCGCCTTAAGCTGTGCCATTAAACACGAAAATGTGATATTGTGCATCTCAGATTTAAGGTACAGGCTTATCTCAGTTGTAAGTATAAGAATTTGATGTTTGAAACATACACATATTTTTATTCTTATATTATCTCCAACACAGGACTAAATATCTCATGCGCTAGAGATTCGAAATTAAATGTAGAGCGCTTGCAATAACATGTCGAGCGCTTGAAATATATTATAATATGTTTGTGTTCATAAATTAAGTCGATTGCTCGTGATAAATCAATTACAAAACAAGAGGGCCAAGAGGGCCCTAGATCTAGAACAAGACTTGAAATGGCAAAATCGGTATAAAGGATACTAACCACACTCACTTGCGGCCATGTTTCTGTAAAAATGTTGTTGGTGAAAAGGTCCCATGAAAAATCATTAGTCTCAGATTGCTTTGAGAATATGATCATACTGTTGAACTTTTATGGAGATCATTTGAAAACTGAAAGTTCTAAATAAGGTACATTACAAGTTTTATTACAGATCTATCCAAAGAACGCCTGAGTGGAATAACTCTATGAAATCAAAATAGCAGATTCAGACAAAATAATTTTTTTGTAAAATGTTTCTTGGATGACTATCTACCAAACATTATAAAACCATCGCCAACAAAATCAAGATAATTTTCTCCGTATGCACGTTAAAGTCTTTATGAAATTCTTTTTGTCTAAATCAGCTTGTTCAGTTTCAGAATAATGTCGCACAGTAGTTTGTTGAATTTCCCTTTGTCCAAATTAATACGTTTAAAGGCGTGGTGGCCATGAACGTGGTGTACTTTCTCCATGTGTCTTGCCAACATAATATGTCATAAATGATTTTTCATGTGCCTTTTTACTTACATTGCTAACACACTATTTGATTTGCAAAAAGCATGGCCGGTTGTGGACGTTAGGATACGTTTTGATATGTGTTTTTATACCTGTTAAAATTGAGAAACTCACGCGATCCATCTCGGCCATTCATATTCTCTTTGTCTAAAAATCACATAAAACTTTTATGGAGCGCCCGCAACATTAGATCACCCCTATTGGACTTGGTTAAAAATAGGTTTAACAGTGTACATTCAATGCGTGCGTACACTCAATGCGGCAGAACTAATGCCGCCCTTACTGTCTCGTGATAATTTAATGTAAAATTAGAAGAGCGCATATCTTATAAGCTCACCACCGCAGACAGAAATACTTTTACAAGAAGAAAATAACGTTTTGCTAAAAGTAATTAATTACTAGCATGTCTCTTCCTTTCACGTTAGAAAGCAAATTAATTAATAAAGCAAAATGAATATCTAAGAAAGGCTGTTTCCTCTGTGTGGCTTTCAGAATCATCACGCATCATATTTGTTAGAATTTACTTTTCTTTTATTGTGTACCAATGGGAATATGATTCATTCAATATTCATGGCATAATGTCCACAAAATCCTGAGCTTTGGTGTTCCGTAAAGATTTGCTTAAGGATAAAATAATAGGCAGTTTTCAAAAGAATACATGCATGTCATAGTTTCGATTAATATCTGTAATTTACAAATAAGTTTTATAAAATAGTTCTTTCAACCTTCTCGAGTGGCGGTGTTGTCAGATTCTAGTATCAATTGTGACGTTTTTAAATTTGAATAAATACTATTAGTTTAGTTTATACTAATTTGTTTTAGCTCGATTGTGATGAAAGCTTCAAGCTTATTGGAACCACTCTCGAGTCCGCTTCCTGGAAAAACCAGTACTGGTGTCATATGAGAAGTCATGGTCGTGACCCCAGTGGGGCTCGAACCCACGACCCCTGGATTGAGCGGCCGACACCTTATCCACTAGACCACCGCTCCCCTTAATAAATACTATTGAAATTAGCGTTTGACATCAATCAATCAATCAATCAATCAATCAATCAATCAATCAGTCAATCAAATATTTACATATATCATAATGCTATGGTATTTTAATCCCAAAATATTTCGTGAATAGATGCTCGTTTAAATAATTAAAGGTGCACAGCCTTAAGTTTAATATTTAGGTCATAGTGAAATGTTGATGCGTTCCCGCTATTGTCTTGTGACAGCTGTGTTGTTGAATTATGCCTATATCCCTTCAAGGGTTTTCAGCAAATTATATGATTTATCGTATAATATGTTTATCACGTAAAGCAGTACAGCTGGAATATTCCTGTTGTGTACTGGTGGTACAACAGAGTTACGTGAGTGCAGTCCCGTGTTTCATACTCCCATCAATTAATTCTTCGCCGCATGTGCACGAGTATGATGTCGAAACATTTTCATTCCATTCTCAAGTTTACTTTTTAACTAAATCATAGATTAAATCTCTGAAACCATTGACTTTGAAAAAGAAAAGTGAAAGAACGTTGATATTTGCACGAAAAGAACCCAGAAAACATTTAAATGTTTAAAAAAGCTATCATTTGCTCTTTGCAAGCAGGCTTTCTTCCATTATGTCATATGGATAAACACGGGGAAAATTCCGTGAAGACATGTTAATAAAACGGTAGAGCATTGGAATTCTATCCTGGGGCGTATTCAAATCCTCTGTCAATGGCATTAAAATGTCTATCTTGAGTATTTTTATAGTAAGCTAGCAGATAGAATCTATAAGAAGATCCTTTGTGAACATAAAATACAACCAAGCAAAATAAAATCAAACTTGACTGAACCTGTTCAAGAGAGGTAATGAAAAGTGCAAAACCCCTCACGCCACACCCCTTCTCTCCCAATAGTACCGGCTTAAGCGGAATTCTGTAAGATAAAATTTTAATGGACTCCATGATCCCAAAGGACCAGAATGTAAGCATTATTTAGACGAGGTAACAGTAAAACTCAGTCATTTAATTACATTTCAGTCTATATTAGAATAGAGTAATCAAAACAAAGTGACCATCTTACAGACATTATCCTACAAGTCCCCCTGGTCATTCCATATCCAAATAACCTGTAACGTTTGTCGTTTAGTCGTTGAGCAAGGAAGCAACTACGATGAATCGTTTCATGGAGCATATTTTATTTTCAATATAGAGGTCGTTGTGTATAATTGTGCGTATTATTAAGAGTATTATAAATTTCACATTATATGTAAGGGTAAGCTTAACAACAGCTGTCATCGAGCATGTTAGCATTCATAATATGTATTGTGGGGTATGGTAAAACTGTCATGAAGTTAGGCTGCATTCTCATAGTGTCACGCATCATGGTAATATTCATAATACTGTTGAACAGGGAAGAATTTAGAAGAGGTATTGTGTAACAAGAGTTATTGAGGAGCACGGAATGATTTACAAGATGTGTCGTGAAGCACTATATCACATGACTTCCACTAGCAATTTAAGACTGATAACTAAATTACGTAAGTGATAAGTTTGCGTATCAAAGGTTGGATTTGATTAACTAAATATAGCTTGTTGTTAGCCACAACGCATTAAGTTTCGTTAGTTTTTTTTACACCCAATCAGGAGCAGCTTGCCACTAAAAAGTGCAATGCAATTAAGTTGACATATTCAGAATTTGAACTGTCTTCAGGCCATCCGTATGAAGACTGGTATTTTATTGAATAAGCCAAGACGACTCAACGTATTGCTAATTGATTTGCATTGATTTATCTAACAATTTGTATACAATTCAATAAGGTAAACTAGTTCTAGGAAGATGTAAAGGTCTCACCAGATCTGTGGCTTACAAAAGACATGATTACTTATTATGAACATTCGACATAACATTTTGAGCTCTAGATATCTTATTTCTAGCACTCGTCTTATTATCTCGAACGCGTAAAATCTTATTTTGAACGCCAGGCTTATGATCTCGAACGCTCGAGATATTATATAAATGTTATGCGTTAGAGATAATTTTGTCTACGTCATACAAGGTAAACAGACTTTAAATAGGAAAATGGCGCGAATAAAAGTAGTCGCATAATGATGGAATCAAGTAGCCCTCAGTAGTTTTGCTCTTTAGAGCTATTTTCCTTATTTTCTTTGCATTTTGTTTTTGCTGAAATCACATGACAGATCTACGCTTGACATGTAGGTAGCATTTTCATAATGAAATAATGACATGACAGAATTTGTCATGGAAACTTAGATAATACACCACCACTTCAATTTGGGTTCTCATTTTAAGCTGATATTGCAGTCTGTGTGTTTGACTGAAAATATTTTCTTACATCAAACATGACCCTCATTTTTCTTTTGATTTTTTATCCAGTACTGACAATATTCTTCAAGAAAATGTAATTTACAGACATTTGAAATGTGTCCTGGTGTGTGCAACCATTGGAAATATGTCAGATTTATATTGATAAAGAAGAACAGCTATTCAGTGTGTTGTAACAACAATTATAGTAAGTGGTGTATTCTGTTGTAAACATAGATTCTACCACACCGTATAATTATGCACTTGGTAAGTATGAGATATATGTACATATTGGCTGAGGAGAAAGAACACACCTTAGTGCTTGATGAATGAGGCCAACAAAAAGAAATCAATCAATGGCAACTACTATCTTGGCACTTTCGCTACAAAATTTTGTTTTTGCGATATATGAATGATACATTAACATGCTACATATATAAATATACACACCCTTTGGCAGAAAACGTAGAATCAAACTGATAAGAATAACATTTTAACACATAAAACAAGCCAGGAATGTAAAAAGAGCACGATAGAATATATTAATTCTCATGGATTAATAAAAAGTAAAGAAAACACCGTTATATTTACACAGTCATATGTTTCTAGTTCATTGTCACATGAAATTAAAAAAAATGAATTGTTGTCTAATGTATATAAACGCATTATCTTAAATTCCTAGGGACCGCGCATTTTACTTCGAGATAACCGCAGTTCGACTTGAAAGTGATTCTAGTATATGGTACAGGTGTGTTCGGGATAAAACTTACCCAGTTTCTTAGATAAAGCTGCGACTTCGTGATATGCGAGTTCGAGATACCAAGTCTCTCCTCTTTGATGTACACTTTTACCGCCCACTAGTGCAAATCAAACTCACATTAACATCAGCATCTTATCAGGATTGCCTGTTTTGTTGGTATATTTCATAGTATTGATCGTTCGGCAAAGTTTAACTTTATCACGGTCATTTGGGAATCTGGATGCAAACACTGACCTTTCATGAGCCTGTCGGATGGCATTTATAGGCACAGTAACCAGTTACAACTATGATTTGATTGTATTTCATGGACTAATGCAGCCTATTCCTGCGTGTAATATTTGTATGCGTTCTAAAATATATATTTTTTTGGTACAAATATTTATCCATAATTTGGAGAACCTGATCATTATCATATCAGAAATTAGGAGCGAACTATGTAATTACGCTCACATCCATGCATTTTACCATTTTTCCTGAAAATGAGCTGCTAATATAAGCATAATTTACATTGACAGTTTTGCCTTTTGATTATTTATCTTGAAATAGTTATTGTAAATTTATAATCATATGTTGAAGAGCAAAAATGTTCGGTTTAGCTAAATAAAGTAAATGCGAGCGGAGCGACCGATCAAATTTTGTTTTTAGATTCTAGCATATAATTCTAATATTTGAGGTATCTTTGATTTATTTTTAAACTAATGCCAGCCTACATTATATTTAGACTATTTATTTACTTCAATGCTTGGGCGAGAATATCGGTTAACTTTCTCTGACAGTCCCCTTCTCTCTCCCCCGCCTGATTTTAATGGTCGTTTTTCCCTTTATGATAATCTGTTCAAGCCATATTGATACTTTTGATACGCCAGTAGAATTCTATATAATGACATTCTACTAGTATGAGGATTTCAGTACTGGGGTTCAATTCAGTTATAATTTCATTTAATTTAAGCAAAAACAGATCAGTGATATGTTTCTCCGGTTATTATTTACCTGTAGCTAATTATTCTGTCCATATTGAAGCAATATATTCTAGGGTATAATTTACATGCACAAAAGAAATATAAAAACTTTACACTGCAATAAACTTCTAAAAAGGGGCTGATATAAATTACCTTCATTTGAATTTCAGCTACGAGAAATGAATCGCGAAATCATTTTGTGATCAATGCAAGAAATAAAATATTTGCCAATAGAAATAAAGAATAAACAAAACAAAGAACGCAAGTGTTCAACTGAATGGAACAAAAAATTCCAAGATAAAATGATGCGTCTGTAAACAATTGGAACATTGTTTGTGTGAATACCTAGAGAGATCTAAAAACATGATAAACTGCCTTGTGTCTGTTTTGGGCTACGAATCTTTAGCTGTCTGTTTTTGTCAGTCATTTTCATCTAAACAAACACAGCAGTTGTAAAGGCCTTGGACTGATTTGTTTCTGCAAAATGTGTCATGTAAATAACGTTCTAACAAGTTTCTATCAAAGAATATATTTTGTTGTAGTATATTATACGTATATTTGTTGTCTAAATACGTTCTTACCTCACGTAGCAGTTTATTCATCCCACTTTCTCTGTTTTGCATCAACGCGTAGTATCACCTACTACCATGTTCATTGACATATCCTGCACTGAGACGTAAATGCTTACCACCCTAACTGTGTTCACGGCCCCTGTTGGGAATGATACCATGATCCTTACCCCTATTATGACCGGTTCACTGCACCACGACCCCTACTTGAAATAATACATTACCCCCTAACCCTGTTAAAAATGTTTCAATGCTTCACGACCCCTGCTGGGAATAATATTGTCACGACTAAGCCATCATCATTTTACGTCCGGATATAGTTTATCCGAAATTAGTAAACTATATTATTCGCACTTCGGTTATGTTACAAGGACGTCCTCATGCCGATACGCGGTGTGGATCAAGAGATTAGCCTCTCCTGAACATATTTTTGAATTTATCATGCCTTTAGATATTAAACGGGCCATATTAGAGACGAAAAAACATAAATTAGCCACCTGATGCCAAACGTGGATGCCATATCCGGCTAGGACTAAAATTCTGATACACGCGCGATGACGTCATCCACTAGATTACGACTCCGCCAAGCCTGGCACCCCATACCAATGTAGCCACCCCTGTGAGACCATAAATAGCTGGCAGACCCTGGCACTGTCGTCAGTACCCGGTTAGAGCTTGTCCTAACCACTACGTTTACCATTTAGCTCATATATGCCAAAACACCCTATGTATGTATCTACTGCCACTAAGAAGGTACAGTAACCATACAAGATTGCCTAGAATTTCTGGCAGGGTTTGACAGTTTGGCAGAATTCCTTAACCTACGAAAATACAATAAAGTTCTTAATAAAACTACAAAATCCAAGACTAGATAGAACCTTATAGCCTCATATCCATAATAATGATCCACTACCTATCTCCAGTAGACCTAGGACCTTTATTCCAGTCCAAAACAGATAATTACCATTTTAATATACAATGTAATCTACTAGACAGCCACTATTTAAACTTAACATAGACAGATTCCTTTCGTCTATATAGCTCTTCACCCATTCCGAGAGCCAGTACCATCAACCAGATTTCCTGACAAGACCGTATAGGCAAGACGTGACACCGTTTTTGTCAAGCCTCCAATATTATCAAGGCAATACGTGACACTGTTTTTGTCAAACCTTTCTTTACTCTTTAGAATTTCTGGAACTACATCTAGATGAGGAACTTCTAATTGGCGCAGACTTACATTCCTGGCCAGAGGCAGACGAGGAACCAGGGCCACAATACAGATAAACCATATCCGATTATATTGTTTGTGAAATGACATATAAATAAATTATTGTTTTAATTTTATTTCAGGTGTCCTAATATTTTACTCCCTAACATCTCCCTATCCCCCCTTCCATGTGTGTTTGAGAAGAACCCACGTTTAGCTATTGATGTGTGCGCGGGTTAGCAGACCCCGTGTACGTTTCAATATGCTCCCTGTATATATCACGAATGTTTCAACACTTCATGACTCCTATTGGATATAAAAAAAATCTTCATATTTGAATGTAAAAATTGTCCTTTGTGAATTAATATATCTGGCTCCTAGTTTGAAAAAATGGTCTACCCACAACTGCCAGACCCCATCCACTTTAAGCTCGATTTCTAATGTGGTCCACTTAATCATTCAAAGAACTGAAATCCATAATCTTTATATGTAAAGATCTTACAGTTTGATTTACTATTTTGCTTTATGTTAAGTCTATGTATTTGAAAGTAATTTTTGCAAATGTGTTCACTAATTCCTATTTCTGAATTGTGACATTTCTAACAATACACCAAGTGTGTTACCGGCGCTTCTGCACAAGTAACTCAAAGTACTGAAATTGTTTCAAATATACTATGGTCTTGCACTTTAGTTTATACATAATTTATTTAAGGTCGATTGTGAAGCAAGTTCTACAACTTATATTAATCACTCTCGACACCTCATTCTTGACGGAATCCACCGACACGAGAGTATGAGAGAAGAGAAGCCAGTTTCCCTTTTAATGCTGAGAGCGAAGCAATGAAGCTACTGGTACCATTTTTCACGTCTTTGGTATGTCGCGGCCGGGGATCGAACGCACGACCTCCCGCACTCGAAGCGCACGCTCTGCCACTAGGCTAATGAGACGGTTTCCTGTCTTGCACTTACTAATTACATGTACTAATTCCAAGTAAAACTCTTGTAAGAATAAGCCGCTTTTGTTAAAACAAATAAACACTCTTGGTTAGATTTCACACAAGAAATATTTGTGATGCAAAATGTAATTTGACCAACTGTTTAGGGAGAGATTTTGTATGGAGTTGTTTCTGTCTTTTAGCTCTAGTGCTTATGTTTTCTTCATTTGAACTGAAATAAGCTCAATAACAATCAAACTGCATAGGAAAGAAAATAACTTACTGGTATTCCATGTTACTTTGACAGAATGAAATATTGTTTGAATGGACTACACTTATCACGATAATAAGTCAACTCTCCGCCATAAAATATATTGGGGGCGATAACTCGAATGATGGTGTTCACAATTTGTAATTTGCTTCCAGTTTATCTGTACATCTGATAGGACATGCATGCCTAGTAGGATAGTAACACACCTGTTTTAAAACATGTTTTGACACGATATACCAGGTTTACTTCGTGTTTTACGTTAGATTTACGTGGACATATACAGATTATGAAGTATAAGTTTACATAGAAATCAACCATTGCCACTGCTATCTGACACATTAACGTTGTATTTTTGTGATAATGTTTGAAAAATTAGTCCAATATACATATACAATATTGATTCTTATATGGACCTATACACAAAAAAATTGCGCATAGCTGTTATTCGATGAAGCGGACAAAACCCCTTCTCACAGCCGTTTGAATAGTACAAGGTGGACTAAACCCCTCCCACTGACATTTAATGGCAAACATATCCCATTAAGTCATTTTGAAAAAAAGATAGGTTAGAAAGGTCCATACCTTCCTTGCTTTGCATGAATTTCCCTACACAACACGTTGAATACTAAGATCAAAGTGAAATCAATACTATAACAATCATTGAACAAATTGAGAACAAAAAAATATGAAGGGACCAGACTAAAATTTTAGGAAAAGACTTTGACAAGCCTTCAGAGAATATGACTTCAGGGAATATGATTGTTTGACATTTTGATTGTAGTTTGTAGAACATTTATTTAATAATCTATTATTGTTTCCATTCCCGGTATAATTGTATTTATTGCTTCTTGTCTCTTATAACACCACCGAGGAGTGGCATTTATGTAGTGATGAGACTTTAATAATGATTTCTGCTATCTAGATCTGTAAATATAATTGAAAGGCGTTCTCTTAAATAAGATATTGGAGAGAAAAGTAGTTGTTTTGATTTATTTCATATGTTCACACAATATTTTAATAGTCATAATAACAATGAAGATGACACTAAACATGAAAGAAATCAAGAAAAATATGTGTGTTTTTTTTGTTTCTTTTGTGAAAAAAAAAAAGATATTTAGAGAATCAAGTTTTTTTTAGCAATTTATATGCACTGTTCGTTGAAAATAATTGTTCTTTCTTTTCAATTTAAAGTCAAGCATTGCTTAATGTATAAATGTGTACTGCGGGGGTTGTTCAGACAGTTCGTGGAATTTCATTGTAAATCATAAAGACTTATCCAAAATTGTGGACGTAGCGCTACGTGTTATTACCATTATGATTATGACAATTAATATGGCATCTGATGTGAAATAATACAATGTACAATTTTGAATAACTCAATGACCACCACTATTGTGTTATTAAAACAACTTTTCCAATTATTGAACTTGATTGAGATCTTGAAACCGTATATATTAAGAATGTAAGATTCATAGTTTAACCCTTATCATGATGGACACGATTGATTCTGCCTTTGCGACCAGTGTAGATCATGATCAGCCTGCACATCCGTGCAGTCTGATCAAGATCTGCACTGTTCGCCAGTCTGTCAGTATCTGTTTGATAAGCACCCTATTTTAACAGTTAATGGTACTGTCCCAAATTGAAAGATGGACAAGTTCATTATAGAAATTTAGCAGGGTAAGGGTTAAGATTGTACCAAAGTTGTAACTTCTAGCGAGTTAACAGTATTCATATTGGCGACAATAGATGGCAAGGCGTTCACAATACTTGTGCTCAGGTTGCTTAAGTGTCAAATAAAAATAACATGACACTTAAAGTCTTAAGTAGGTAATGGAATCATGGTGTTAGACGTTAAACAGAAGTAATACGGTGTTCATTTTTTTTCTACGTTCATAACACAAGTGTCTGCCCGAATGTTTGATTTGTTGCAGATATTTCTATTATTTTTGCATATATTATCGCCAAAAACTTAATTTTAGCAATTACCGATACAGATTTAAAACATTCAACAAATTCGATATCTAAATGATTTGAATGTTTGGTGACAACTTATACATTAACTTTTCCGTGTAACTTTACATTTTTTTCTCTTACATTCTCTACCAGGGCTAACTGGCTTTGTAACCTGTTCACGTATAATTGTTTGCAATGTATTACAAATGGTACCATTAAAAGCAGCTACTTTTTGCTCAACAAACTGTACGCCGAGTAGTTCACTAGGAAGATCTACGAAGGGGTCGTGTTCAGTCCGTTGTTGAGTTGTATGTTGTCCTTGACGAATTACTAGAAGACATTGTGTCTGAAATCATTCGCTCCCACCTCTGCTTTACTTTGGTAAGTTGGCAAGTTTCATGCGGAGAACAGGCAAGTAGGCCAGTACACATACAGAATCCAGGAACACTTAACATACTCATTAAGTATTATACCACAGTCACACATACGGCGCGGATAGCTACGTCTAGCTACGGATATAAACGTAGTAACCCGTATCGATCCGTACCTGAGCCGTACGAATTGGTACGGATTGATACGTATTACTACGTTGAGGTACGGCTCAGGTACGGATCGATACGGATTACTACGTTTCTATCCGTGGCTAGACGTAGTTATCTGCACCGTATGTGTGACTGGGGTATTAACCAAAACCCCAAAACAAACTACTAGTAAAATAGCCTGATGTTTTGTATAATATCAATATCTGCAAATGTGATAATATCAAAATCTGTAATAGAAATCACTACAACCCTGCGAATTGTTTTCATACGAGCAGCATGGAACTGACGTCTTTCGAGAATTTTACGTGAATGACTTATTGAAAATTGAAATAAACATTATTTCGAGAATAGCCATGCGCGCTCTGACAAAAACTATCTTTAGGCAGGACGTCTAACATTAAGGAATCCGGGGAAACTTATAATTAGTGAAGGAGACAATAAGTTAGTAGACCTCTCATTGAATCGAACATCATCATTGATTTGTCATCAGTTTTACGATCTTAATAACAATAAAGTCATTATCTGTGAGGAGGAAGAAACTATTGCATATATTATTCTGTGTTGACAAGTTGCTCCTACATCTGTCTACATTTTTAAAAGAAGATTTCATCGCTTTATAACTTATGTCAAACTCTTTATTCCTATGGGGAATTTGATAAATGTTTGTCCCGTTTTGTCTGAATTAATATTTCTAACCAGAAGACTGGCTCACAGAAGATATATCATGTTCTTCTAGTTGCCATAAAGTTGTTTACGCTGAATTCAACTATAATATTCCTTTAATGACAAACAATCACGCGTATTCAAGTTTAACTGGTTTTTTTTAAATTAAAACTTACTACCTTCAACTTACCTGAACTGATATTAGAGGAAAAACAATAAGTCGAATGTCTTTAGCCCACCGTGCTATCTAAAAAAAGAGAAAAGAACAGTGTTCCTATTGTTTACTGATACACGTTCAATTATCCTGGCATTAACTATTACAAGTTCACCTTTGTTGCCCTTTATCTCTATGATTTAATCATAAAAAGCTAGCTATTCAAAAACAAGTTCATTTATTTAATGATACTAATCTTGTGGTAGAAACAGAAAAACATGTCTTGCTGTAGATATTTTATAACATGAATGATGAGGCATTATTTTTATATTTTGTAAGTATTCTAGTCTTAGAGAGTGTATGGACATTTAAAAACACACGTTCCTCAGCGTATCAAACAACAAATAGTTCAATACGTTTTGAAACAGTATAGACTATATAGCGTTCCTCAGCGTATCAAACAACAAATAGTTCAATACGTTTTGAAACAGTATAGACTATATATCGTCTCTCAGCGTATCAAACAACAAATATTTCAATTTGTTTTGAAACAGTATATATGACGTTCCTCAAGGTATAAAACAACAAGTATGTCAATTTGTTTTGAAACAGTATATATGACGTTCCTCAAGGTATAAAACAACAAATATGTCAATTTGTTTTGAAACAGTATATAATTATAGTGTTCTTCAACGTATCGAACAAAAAATAGTTCAATACGTTTCGAAACAGTATATATAGCGTACATCAAGTTATCAAACAACAAAAAGTTAAATATGTTTTGAAACAGTATATATATAGCATTCGTAAAAGTAACAAACAACAAATAATTCAATACGTTTTGAAACAGTATATATAGCGTTCCTCAACGTAACAAACAAGAAATAGTTTTCATAAAAGAAATAGCATGAATACGCGATTATAATAATAGTATGACAACATTTGTCAGGTTTAATTCTTTTCGGAAAACACCCTCCCTTGAAGACTACATAAGTGTTTTTGGCCAGCAATTTTGTTTGAAGAAATTACTAATTTTCAAATTAGATGTACATACATTTTTTAAGATAGAAACAAGGTAGAAAAGAAAAACAATGATAAAAAGCAAAATAAATGTCAAGGAAAACAAAAATTGTTACGTTTTTAGTTCATGGAAAACAAATTTACATTGTCTTCTTTGAATGCATTCTAATGCAATTACTCTTCTTAACATATCTGCACTAAATGGGGAATAGTATTCAAATTATAAACGGTTTAAACATTGTTAACAGTAAGAACACAAAACAAAAGCGCATGATCAATAGCCATTGCTAAATGTATAGTGTTAACGCTTTTGTGAATATATACTACAGATTACATGTATTTGATTGTGTAAAGGTTGTTAATTGCATAATTATATACGTTTATCACCAACGTGTCATCATTCTTGCTAATTTGCAGGAAAACGTGATCTAGATTTACAGTTTTATTAACGTCATCGCATCACAATGGTTCTATTTTTGCTTATACTCGTCACGTGTTTGCAACGTTTGAAACACAAGAATGTTTATTTCAAGGTAACATCGGATGCGTTCAAATGCATACGCATAACAGACGTTCGTTTAATCCATCAAAATAGTCTAGTCCAGATTTCAATAAATGTGAGAGATACAGGCATTTTGTTAGTATTTGGTCTCATATACCTTTTTAGTATAATTTGGGTATGCTGAATTCAAAAATATATGTTGGCCATCCGACAAATGATTTTTTGTAGGTCAAAATGGCTGAAAACAAAATGGCCGCCAAATTAAGATATTTCTAATATAAATATATAATAGTATTACAATTATCCAAAAATATGTGGGTTTTTTTATCAAAGTTATGTGTAACATAGTAACAGATTAAATTAACAACACTTTTTTTCAAAGATACATAACTTTTAATCCAAATGTGTGCTCCGCTAGGAGTAAAAAAGCAATTAAAAATCCACTCTAACTTCACTATTTCGCCAAAAAGATGGTTATTAAATAATTCACGTCGGTTATAATTGCAAAACTATTGCTGAATACAGTACACTAATTTTATATTTGGAATTACTTTACAGGACAGAAGCTAAATATATAAACTGTTTATCATATAATTATTTGTTTCAAAATAATATAGATTGAAATACTTGCTTTATTTCATGTTAACTTACTGCCTCGAGTTCATACAGCTGGTAATGCTTTTATCGCATATACATTATCTATATCTGTATATCTGTGCATAAGAGCCCAGTCTTTTTACACTCACATCTGAGGGTTCTACATCCAGATGTACACTTGCAAGCAATGAACTCAATACAAACTTGAGGAATTGGATCACGGGTAATAAGAACTGGCTTTAGTGTGTCATCTGCCACTTTCCAGCCCATGTCGGAAGGTGCAGGCAGGTCTGAATTGAGAACAGTTGATTGGTTCCATACCAAGGCTTGATAATGAGCTCTTCTAATGTGAAATGAGCAAGCATCACTGGTTGTTGGTATGTGTTCAGGACTTGTAGACCTGCCAAACATAACATTTTGAGCACTGTCAGTACTTACAGCATCTTGGCCATACATTTTACAAATGAGATATTCACAGTTTTTCGTTACTTCATCAGACAGTTGTCCATATCCAAGACCTTCTATCAGTTTTGCACTGGCTGTAAACACTATAAATACAGATCTTTAGAGATTCTCCAGAAATTTGATGTTGTGTCACAGCCAGTGAATGCATGAAAGGCAAGTAGATTTCTACGCAAATCTTATTGAGGATTTATTTAACACTATGTTGACTTGAATGTATTTTCGTTTTTTCACTGTTCCAGCCATCACCCATACTGTTGCATTTATTTCCTGCAAGTGGCAAAGTTAGAGAAAATACGTCAGTATCTCTGGCAGAAACAACAACAGTGACACAATTTGATCGTTTACTGCTGTGAACAGCATGGAGAATGATTCTTGTGTCAGCTTCCTCGCGTTTAGCCTTTAATTCATCCAAATTAAGTTCAATGACAGTGTTTTCAACAGTTTTTTTTCATCCTAAAAGCCAACGCCAACAACCAACGTCTTTTCTGTAGGCGATTGCATGATTAGCTTCTGATAAAAATGTACTACGTCAATTTTATTTGCTGGAAGAGCCAAAAAGTTACACCAGATTTCAAATAATTCATTGATATTTGCAAACCACCCATTCTGGGGCACTGCCCATTTCAAATCCACAAGCTTAAAGTAAAGAGCCTGATTAACAGTTATAACTGATTGTGACTGTCCCAGTCTTTCTGATATATGCATACACTTCTGAACAATAGTGTTAAATGTCTCGATATCTCATTCTCAATAAGATTCAGCGGAATAACATGACCAGTTTCAGGACCCATTGATTCCAGGTTTTGTTTTTCAGCTAAAGATGTGTCTACAATTAGTATGTCTCTGTAGCTCAATCTGTGTCCTGCGCTATGATATAGGTTAACTAAATGTTTAATCTTGTCATCTTGTGCTATGTACTTGCAAGTCCTGTGTGTTTAGGGGTCCATTTTTTTACCATCACTCACTCCATAAACAATATCTTGTGCTACACTTAATAATTTTGTTTGCCTATCAAATTCAGGGTCTTTATGGTCAAATTCTTCATCTTGAAGCTCTTGGCCACCATATGTTGAATTCAGAAACATGAAAAGACACTCCGGAACACAATTTACTGAATCATTTTCAGTCGCACTCAGTCCAGAATGTCCTTCCAGAGAGAACATATCAGACCTTAATTTAAGTACTACGTATACAGTTGTCAAGAAGTCGTCACTGGAATTATATTTCTGTATTGTCAGCCGTTCATCACTATTACCAGTAGTATTATAATGGGCATCTCTAAGCATTGACACAGCACATTCATATGGAACAAGAAGTGTATTCCTTTCATCAGAAGATACATGTAGTGGAGTTACAAACTAAAACTGGTTTCTCAGTTTACGTTGTAGGGCTTCTTTGAAAGATGATATTCTAGAATTAAATGATTGACAAAGAATTGTTGAAGAAGTCTCTTCAGTACGTATGCGGTATCTGTTCCAACTGTCTGAAAGCTGCAGTATTTGTGATTTCATTGCAGCATACCCATGTTCATGTAAAAAAAAGATCATGGCAAGATCTGTATTTGAGTTGTCCGACTTGGTTTTGCGAACTCTGTATCTAAAAGAATTTAAACATTTTTTATGATATTTGCCCTCCGTTGACACCAGAGAGTCATAATCGCATTGTGTTGTCATGTTTAGCATCCTTTAAAATACTATCACTGACTAGTTATGTTAAAGAGTTTTTTATGTTTTTTTTCTTTTTCTTTTTTTTTGTCTTGACAGAACATACACATTTCTTAATTTAGTACGAGTATATGATAAGTTTGATGAGGATGCAGCTTAATCTGGTGTTTGTTCTTTATTAAACTTAACTTTGACTGAATAGTATGTATTAGTTCTTTGTGGACAAAATTGGAATAACACTTTCTATGGAAACTTATTTTGTCATTGTCATCTATTTTTTCAGTTCTACTAATGGCTTCATATTTAGAAAAAATCTCTAAACAAATCTTGATTCAGCACACTCTTTAGAGATGTTATACCTTGAGGCTGTTGTGTCTAAAGTTTTGTCAGATTTTGCCTCCTGACAAATGATGCACTTTTCTGTGCTATCTTGAAATGGTCTCTCGAGATGCAAAGTCTTGTCCATTCTTACTTTGGAATATTTTAACACCTATTAAACAAAATAATATTTATTACTTATCATTCACAAGCAATTATAGTATATAAAAAGCTAACATTAACAGATTCTTATAAATGAAGTTATCGCAGATACTGAAAGTTAAAATAAATACAATTTCACCAAATCTTAAAATATAACGAAGTATATAAAGCGAAGCATCTCTAAAAATATTTAGAAATAAAATATACATGTAGATTTGGCCTACCTGTAAAAAAACATCGAAAAGTCCTGATTCCATGAAGTATTCTTGACATCTCTAGAACCTTAATGATCATGAAAGAGTGTGTTCTTGACAGAGTAAATGTACATTAAATAACAGGTAAAACACTCCAAAGAGTTTAGATAAGGACTTTAAAAAACATGATTTCACTCAGATTGTTATTGTGATAGAGACCTGGATTGTTTATACTAATTAAGTTCACATTAGCCTTAATCTTAATCCCTGTCACACTTAATTTTCCTCAATTATTATGATGCTAAGGTATTAAAATGTTGATTATTAAATAAAATGATCTTACCAGGATAAAATACGTTCTACATGGTATTATGTTCATTACAAACAATGTCATGTTAATTAAGTTTTAACTTCCCCATTGTTTATTTTTTCTTAAATGACTATTTAAAAACTGCAAAACCATTTCATCAAAATATCATTTTCTTTTTTGACATAAAATTCCAGCGGAAGTTTTCAATCTAATACTTAGTCTCATTTTTCTATTCTATAAATGATGTTGGATATTTTTTTTAAAAAAACTGTCTTCAAATTCCCCTTTTTAAACCCCTTAAAGTTCACATTTTTAACTTGTGATATATTTTATTGATAAATATTTACTCAATTATACTAATAACATGAAATAATTTGTTGAAACATATTTAAAGATAAAGATTTGTATTATAAAGTAATATCGATGAAAAAGTTTTTGTTAAAAACAGTGGTCATTTTTGCCTCCATTTTTAACACTTTCAGAGGCATTTGCCAGATGGCCAACATATATTTTTGGATTCAGTATACCCAAAATATGTTAAAAAAGTATGTTGGACCATATACTAACAAAATGCTTGTAACTTCTTAAATAAGCTGATATCTGTAAAATCGGACTAGGCTAAAAGCAACATGTCGATAAAAACAATATATAAGTGCGAGCTTAAGTATATCGTTGCGTATATGTGGGCGTTTTGTTATATCTTGGACAAATCGTTGACGAATGAGTTGTCTAACCATATGACGCCATGTACCAGGAACGCTCATAATTCGGTTTTTATATTACTAAACTAGAAAGATTCATTTGATTTGAAATGTAAAAACGAACTATGTCTAGAAAATGCAAATGCGCGTTTCAAGAAAGAAATATTTGTCTGCATAGTTTTGACGGGACATTTTTCCAAACCAAACATTGATTATCGTGACTGACAGGTTTTGTCTTGGCTCCATTGTCCGGGGCGGGCGTTTGCATACACTTTCTTTTATCCGCTGGAGAAACATTTTGAAAGGAATGGGATAACATATATATCACAGAGCTTCGCGGTGACGTTTTGGGATAGCGTGACGCTGTCCCATCATGCCCTGATTTATTAAGCATATTTCTGTATGGAAACGCCCGATTAATACTCGTTGGGAATGGTTTCTGGTACCTGTGCAGTGTATTTGAGATGATTACACCACTGATAATGAATTTACGTTGACATTAAAGCATGAAATTGGTCCTCTGACATTTTGTGAATGCATATTTTATGCTTTGTTTTCATCAACACTTCACTGTGTATCGATTCTGGTGACCTTTTCAGCATTTTCCTTCGCACCCGTTTCACCCTGTACAACGGTGGGAAGACGGTGTTGTACGCTGTACTTAAAGTCGTAATACGTATAAACAGCGCTGTAGTGAGCGATTTAAAGTCTAGGCCCAAACAATCTAACAGCACCAAATAACAGAAAGAAAGACTTGCTTTACACGACAGTTAAAAAGTTTGTAAAACATGGTACATTAATCTACAAAACGATTGTCAATTTATTGATATGTACAAAGGATTCCGAAAAAGGACTACATAAAGGGGCCACACTTTTTCATCGCCTATGATAACGCACTGTTTTTACAGAACTGTTAGATATTTGTTTTACGCATTTGCATTAATGTTTTAGCGCTGGAATTTCATATAACTTGATTCATCCTAGTTTTTCACAAATCGTTTTGATTTTATTCACAATTGTTTCTATTTGTTCGAGAGGGACAATACAGTAAAATATGTATTGGATACTATTAGGTAGATTTTTGGTAAAGATGTTGTTTGATTTGTGATAAACAGCTTAACCTTAAGAAGTTCACAATAAACATTGTGTCTACAAATAGTGTTTGTTTTTCGGAAACTACTAATCATTTGAAGTTATTTAAATTTTAATGAAAGATGTGTTTGGCGGAGAAGAAGAACGTGCGTTTTAGATCATACGAGTATTTTTATGTCGTCAATGCGATCCGTCTGTACTTGGCAGTTTGTTTCATTACTTGTTAAATCGGTAAACCTTTTAAAATATGTTTAACTACTATCTCCTCCCTAGACCCAAAAAAAGTTTTTTTTTTTAAATGAACAATTGCGTACATACGTAGAGATGTTTACATTTTTAGCTGCACCAACAAAGGGTTATAAAGAAAAATATATTGACGTATGGGAGTAACGATGAAAACTGGCGTCTTGAGTTTGTAGTTCAGTAACTTACTGTCTTTTTATGTTATAGAAATGCATCAAACGAAAACATTGGACAGAATGTAAGGGTAGAGTTCTACCTTGGAAAAATATTTTTAAGGGTGTAATGGTTCAGGACTGTATTTACATGAGAGAGAAAGGTGTGTGTGTGTGTGTGGGGGGGGGGGGGGGGGGGGGCAAGAAGTTAAACAATATTTTGTGACATTTTTGCCTTTTGAATGTCTTCGTTTTCCACAGAGTAAAGTATAGATACGTGTAAGGCTTAAAAAGGCTTAAAGAATGCTCACTACTTACACTATTTGATAGTATTATATTGTACATCTGTTAGCTTATATAGAACAAAGACATTTTCAGGTCATACTGGTAAAAATATATCTAGAAAGGGGTGACAGAAAATTATCTGTAACATATTTGGTACCAGTAGCCTTTAACTGACTATATCCAGTTGACTGGGACATGCTATAAACCAGTCCTGTTACTATGACAGTTTTGAATCACAGGACTACAGACTAATTCTTTTTTTTTTTTGTTAAATCAGGCTCACGTCTCAGCATTAACAAGTTTGATAACCTATCGCTGACGTGTAGCAGATGTCATAGGATAGACCGATATATTGTTTATTGTAACCAATATACACTGTTATTCCAGCATCCAGTCAAGATATTGGGTGAAATTGTTTCACCAGCTTTCGAGCGTTCATTGATGCAGAGCGTTATATCTAAAGAACAATTGTTGCCAAGCGAAACGGGATATCAATAAGACTTAGCGATGAAACATTGTGAATTTTATCGACATGCTGGAAATGAGACATAGAACTTTGTAAAAGATTTGGAATCTTGTGTGCCAGGATTTATACTTGTTTAAATAGAACGGAAAGCTACTATATCAATTAACATTTTCAGTAAAGTATAACTTATAAGTTATATATATACACTGATCAATGTCTACTTATGCGCATAGGTAAAATATTCAAACAGTTTTGAGCGTATTAACTAATACAGTTGAATCAATACAAGGAGCTATATAATAATATATATGAATAAAGAAAAAAATATTTTTCAAAATATATGATATTACAAAACGGAATATATGAATAGTATTTCATAACATAGATTAAATTCGTACCCATGTCGGTTTCGAATTACACATGGTCATCAGATTTCATATACCAACATTATTTAAGTGATGAAAATTATTCGACAAAAATGCCATTGAATTCGAGTTACATGGGCAATAACTTGCCGGATACCTACAACTGGGGTGTGTTATTTTTAGTACCTATTGTACTGTTTGGAATTACGGGAAATATTTTAGTTTGCATGGCGGTTTCAATGGAAAAGCGTTTACAGACTGTGACAAACTACTTCCTATTTTCTTTAGCTGTTACGGATCTGCACGTCTGCATCATAGTTATGCCAATGAGCATCATGAATGACTTCTTTGGTAAATGTTTTTTCTCATTTTATCTTTATTCTGATTGTCTGTAGTTACATATATTTAAATATCAAGCTCGATTGCACAGGAGTCATCACTCAAGCAAAACCCAAAGTAGCCCACAGTCCACAGCTTTTATAACCTCGATCCCTAAATTACGTCTGTTCATAGACTTTTAAAAGATATATATTTTACGGCACGTCTGTTCATAGACTTTTTAAAAGATATATATTTTACGACACGTCGGTTCATAGACTTTTTAAAAGATATATATTTTATGACACGTCGGTTCATAAACTTTTTAAAAGATATATATTTTACGACACGTCGGTTCATAGACTTTTTAAAAATATATATTTTACGACACGTCTGTTCATAGACTTTTTAAAAAGATATATATTTTACGACACTTTTTAAAAGATATATATTTTACGACATATATTTTATGTATCTGTGTAGAGGGTATATGCGCTTTTTTGAGTGGTGTTGTCACAGGGTCAGTTACACATAATTATAATTCGTTTTAAATAATGTTTTTCGTGAGTAAAAATGGAACAAACCCTGAGTTCAAAAACTTACTTGTTAATTAGTGTAAATCATGCTGTAAAGTATAAATAATTGTGTTTCGAGCATAACTGTAGTACTGAACTTCCCCTGTCTAATTTCTTAAATAGTGTGACATTAAATTACCCACAATCATGATGCATCACAATCGTCATTTTTGTTTCCAGCACATTGTAAAATGATATGAGCCGTGCCATGGGAAAACCAACATAGTGGGTGTGTGACCAGCATGGATCCAGACCAGCCTGCGCATCCGCGCAGTCTGGTCAGGCTCCATGCTGTTCACTTTTAAAGCCTATTGGAACTGGAGAAACTGTTAGCGAACAGCATGGATCCTGACCAGACTGCGCGGATGCGCAGGCTGGTCTGGATCCATGCTGGTCGCAAACCCATTATGTTGGTTTTCTCATGGCGCGGCTCATTTACATTAACCAGAGTACAACAACAACAACAACGAAATACTACTATAACAAGAGAAAAAAGGCAAACCAACATTGGCTTTATAATTCAAATAACTCACTTAAAAGAAATTCATTTTCTTTGATTAAAAAAGATAACTATGCTTGGGAATTCCGAACATATTTAAGATTTTATTTTATGATACACACGTAACGTGTGAGTTCTCTTATCAAATCTCCATCAGAGAAAATATCCCGTTTCAAAAATGATTATTTCTCAATGGTTGTATTAATTCAGACACATTCAGACACATTCAGACAGATTCAGACACATTCATTTATTATCTTATCACATACATATACAGTATGATATATACCAGAGAATTAAGAAGATGAAGTCATAGACAAAATAAAATGTAAGACTTATTTCACCAGTAAATAAATATTGTATCGGGATACGATTTCTTTATGAGTATTAAAAAATACGTTTACAACATATTTGGTATTGTAGATTGAACTTAACGTCAAAAGTTTGTAGTTAGACTAGGGCAGGACAAAGATCTAAAATGAAGAAAGGGTTGTGCAACATAATTTGTGAAGTTGCTCAACCATCATAACTTATTTACGTTTAGGTGCACATTCTTGGTCTAGAGTAAAATTCTTAGCATTTGGTTTTGATTAAATACGTTAGACAAGTTAAGACTACATTGATTGAGAGTATATTTTTTTGTCATACTGGTGGAATAAATAGTATAAAATTTGATATAGTTTTTTTTTTGTTGAAATGGAACATTTGAACGTATTTTCAGAAATACGAACCGCACTAGTATCATTGCAAACAGATTACATTTTACGCATACCTGTAAAAATCCATTTAACAAGCTAGTGTATGCACGCATGAACTTACGGCTACGGAAGACCTATTACTATGTTCTTCTATATAACTAATTCGACGAGGTGCGTCCGTGGCAAACACTGGATAAAACGTTAAAATATTCGGTATGTTGATGATGACATGTAGGTTAACTGGATCTGCCTTCACTTACTGTCACTGTAAGGTCATACGTTACTGACAATGAGGTGACGGTCGCGGGATGGGGGTTGGCTGAGTCAGGATACTACAAAACATCTTAAAAGTACAGAGTAATATTCGTAGCATTTGGTTTTGATTAAATATGTCAGACAAGCTTAGACTTGTCCAAATTGACTGAGAGTATAATTTTTGTCATACTGGTAGAATAAATAGTGTGAAATTTGGTATAGTTTTGTTTTTGTGGAAATGGAACATTTGAACTTATTTGAATGCATTAGAGGCTTAATACCTATATAGCTAAATACAGTATACATGTGTACAATATGTACAATTAAACATTGGAAGTTTAGTAACCCCGAACGAAGGTTACTGCATGACATATATTTAAGGATGTAGGTCAGCTCTACATACACAATTAATTTATGTATTTTGTAAAGTTATATTCATTTGATGTTTGAAGTAAATATCTTGAAAGAAATTATTTTAGTGAAAGAAGGCCCAAGGATATTTTTAAAGATACACGAAATTTAAGACCCTGGAAGTCTCTTAGAACAAAAATGTCTTATAGGGCAACGCTGGGGTTTGTCGCATGCTAAAACATTCGTAAAAAGTTTCATGATTTTAGGTAAAACACTTTTTGGAGATACATGTGGCAGAAACGTTCAAGTCCTTTTGCCTTTGACCAAGTCAAGGCTCATAACTTTGACATAACTCTAGTCTTGGGGCGAGTTCTCAGGGGCACAACGATACATGCTAAATAATACACACATAGTTAATTTTTGACGATTCTAGAGCAAATCCTTTTTAGGTAAAAAGATACATGTATTTGTTACACAGTCTTTTAAGCCCTTTCTAAATATGTGATATCATTTTATTTGCTGCAACGAACAAACAATACAAATTCATGTTGACCATTTTTATCTTATTTGGCATCTAGTAAAGTACAATTCCCACTACGATGACCATTATTATTTCGCATCTAAACTGCAAACCCTATGATGTTGTAAAGACTGCTATTTCATAGCTTAATTTATCCAGAGATGCTTCAAATGATGGTCTCAGTTCTGGTTTATGGCTAGTGCAATTGAATTTGCAGCACAGGAATGTCATCTTGATTTGAAACAGACGTACTGTTCAGGCCATTTCCTGTTGAACTTACTGTTATGGCCTTTTCTCTGATCTTAATAATTATTATATTTTAAAATATTTTAATGGAATTAACCTAAGAGAAGTGTAATTTCTAAACGCTTCCTTGAAATAGGTATATTTGAAAATAACAATGCTTTCCAGTATAACCATCAATGTACATGAACTATTTTAACAAACAACAAATGGACATAAATGGACATAGGATGCTTCTGTAAATCAAACGATAAGGAGGAGAAGTTTTGACAGTCTTCTATTAAATTTTGCTGATAAGCACACATTAGTTCATAATAACACAATACAAATAACAGCATAGTGCAAACACTCCCAAAGAATTATGTTTGTTATACGGTGGTAGTTTTGGAAAACAAAGTTTTGTAAATGCTCTTCAGCGTGTTTCTTACCAAGTTATACTTTACTTATTTCATTATGTTAAAACATAGATTTTCTTCAGGCATATATAGACCACAGCTCTGTTGACAACATCTAGGCAATCACATATATAATCAGTATACTGACTAGCTGTATTTGTTTGTTTATAAGTTTATTTATAGCCGCCACATGTACTCCTACAGTACACTGTCTGTAATGTTAGTGGGAGGATAGTGCAAGATACAGAAGACGCTCCAATTCCAGAAGCTTCCATTTTCTTTAGCGTGTCAGGTGTAAAGCACCCATACACGGGATACTTATCCCAATGTTAGTAATTTTTAGTTGGAGGAGTGGGGGTTCGAACTTACGACCCCTGGTTTCGTTGTCAAACTGTTACCACTGGACCACTGCGTCCGCTCTAAAGCCGTATAAATGACAAACTGACTTTATATAACATTAACAGAGTTTTAATTACTCAGAAATAATTGGATGAACCTATTATATTAATCTTCTTTGTTTTGTATGTTTTCAATACGCACTGCTGTTGCTTGCTTTTTATGCATCAGTGGTGTCTTGTGATTAACTAATAAGCTGTTTCATCTCGAAAAACACAAGCGTTTTGTGTTATTGATGCAATGTGGATTTACCATATATAGAACCTAATATAATTGTTTGCACTGCACTTTAAAAATTTGTGGGAAAATGAATCTCCACTTCAAGCAAAACATATAAATTGATATCATAAGTTTATATTCGAACGTAAATAATTTCCGCATAAAGCGTAATTGATGGGCAATTGATTATCCGTAAAACGGCGTTGCAGATGCAATGATTTCAAATGTCTAACAGTTGTTTTATAGGTGCGTCAAAATTAAACGCGTGAACCATTTGTTTGTGGTATTGACTTGTGAACATTATCATTTCATATCATGCCAAGTAGCAGTTGTTTCCATTTGCCAGTTTGAGTGCGCTTGTAAATCATTCCATACTCTTGATTCTAATTTCTCTTTAATTTGTTTCTCCTAACTTGCATCTCATTACTTAAGAATGTACTATACATACTTTTCCGTCTTGAAATTTATCATTTCAAACACTGCCATAACGTATTTAGTACAGTACTGCATTAATGTAATAGCAGAAACATTTTATAAGCTTTAGCTTTCGGCGGAGTCTTTTTTCTTACATTCAGCTTCTTTTTATTGTAAATATTGTATACCGTGTTTGAAATAATTTATGTTAAAATAAAATGACTTCAAATGCGGATGAACAAGCACGTTTTCCTAACAGTGTAATGATATAATTAGCAGCTTCCCAGTGGTTTACTTTCTGAGGCATTATAAAACCAATGTCCATGTAAATAATGTTTCTGTTACATTGATGGCACGCAAATATGAATTAAATGTTAGTTAATTAATGTGCACAGTGATTGAAATATTACCTCTTTTCTAAAAATTAAATAATGTAACTGAATACAAAGCCTTCATTATAGCATTCTTCAAAACAGACGAATAACAAATTTACAGCAAGACCATTGTAGAGGCCATTCACTGATTCCGACAATATAAAAGAAAAGGAAAGTATCTATATTTCAGTGGTAGTTCAGCATTCTACTGTGTTTCAAACGTCAGCTGAATAATTCCACATTTATACATACAATGTAGATTATCATAACATTGCTTTCAATAATTCAGCCGAAAGTACCAGACACTTTTATGCTTTTTGAATAATATAGTACTGACATCAAAGACGTACCACTTATTTAACACTAGCTTTTCTATTGATCTTACTGTACAGATTAATTCTCTCAGCTGAAATGGCAGTATTTATTAAGGGCGTGCAGGTGTTGCTGTTCATTCTGTTTAGGCCAGATAGATATTTCAATCATTTGTTTATTGCTCTCTCACACCTATTGATCGAAAATCATTCTAAATAGAAGGGTTTGTATAAAAGACATTTGGTTGATCAAAGTATGAAAGTCACTTAATTCAGTGCTTCTTAAATAGAAAGCTGGCATAATATTTGAGAATATATTTCATGAAAACATACCCTGTTCCAGCTCCATATATTAAGCTAGGCTAACAAAATCCTTATAAATCTCGACTCGGTATAAGATAACACAATGTAGTGCTGTAAGTGTTTTGTCCCAGGAAAATGAAACATCATAGTAATTGGACCCAAAACAAGTAAGTACAATGTACTACGAAAAGATGTAGAAAGTGAATGAGTCAAAGGTGGCTATCCATACTGCCGAAAGTACAGCTCTTAGGCAAAATATACTTGACAGAAATTATGTTATATCTTGTAAGGTATTATTAGAGAACGCATGTACTGCATTCCAAAACACGCATTACATGAAATAAGCTTTATAAAAATGGCACCTCTGTCTGTATACTTGCCTACGTCACACGATGTCTTTTTATTTGCTGATGGTATAAATAATAATGAATATTTAATATGCTCCGTCGCTGTAATTTGGAGCCATAGTTTGGAGCACAAAGTCGTATTCGCTGTGGTTGTTGTAGAAACGTTTTGAGATATAGATAACAATGGATTGTACTTGCTAAACTGCACTCAACTGACAGTGTGATTTTGGCTTATATTCATCCTATATGCACTGATTTCCCGACGTCAGAAAAAGCACAATTATATGATACTAACATTGTTTGAGGGATATCTGAGATGTCATTCCCAGCATGATAAAATTTTAAAGAATAAGCTGAATGTAACCCGTTATTTACGAACACAATTTTTACACAATTCATCTTTTGGTGAAAGCAATAAATGAATTTTATTGGTTGTGTAATTTTTATTGTAATGGTGTCTTCATGATCAAATTATGTCAGTAATATATCTCCAGAAAGGAGTAATTCATTTTTTTCCGAAAACTTTAATACTAATACCTAAACTAAGGATGACTTCTAGATAACTTTGGCAGCGATACCGGACGGCATGATTTTGCTCACTCCGTGTAATGCCACCGATGCTGCAGCTAAATTAGTTTGTATCATGATCAATTTTGTTGTATAGGAGCAGATAACACATTGCCATATTTATAAATATGAAAGGAAATCTGACACAACTACAAAGCTGCTTATTATGGTCGATAATGGTTCATTTATTATTATAGCCTTGTCTACATCTGTCCTCTTTCTTTACTCGAACGTCATCTTTAGATAAGCTATAACTTTACTTGTTTAACCTTTAGCCTGCTGGCTCTGCCATTGCGACCAGTTCAGGCTGATCATGGTCAAAGGTGTTCAGTCAGTAAATTTTCAATGAACACCCCTTTGAATAATAAGTGGTTCTGCCCAAACTGAATGATGGACCAGTCCATTTTAGAAATTTAGCACGCTAAGGGTTAAGACATTACATGTTCGATTTCTTTTATGAATAGGTCAATAATTGAACAGAATATCATTAAAAGTGTCATCATGAAGTTCTTTCACTTTATTTGAGCTAGAAATGTGGGCAATGTCTTCCAAAGTTAATGATTCAGAAATAAAACGATTTTAATGAATCCATCTCATCAAGATGAGCTTTGCTCTGTTTGATTAGCAATGAAAGAAAAGACAAACACTTAGATGAATTGAAATATTGCCAGTTTATTGATAAAATGACGGATAACTGTATACTACACTAAACATATTACCATAACAAAATAATAGATTGTATATTAAGATATCTGACTATAATATTTTTATTGAGAACTTTAGTCAAAATTGGGAGAAGAAAACCGCCAAAATTGTGAACTTTTTGTTAGCCGACCAACAAAACGTTCATAATCTCCTCGCTCTGAAATAATCAAAAACATAAATCTACCTAACGGTTACTTATTGACAGACCATTTATCTAGCTCTCTCTCTACCTTTCTTCTCTTCTCTCTTTCTCTCGATACATGTCAGTCAGACTTCCAATCTATTTCCATTGCCAATTTTTTTTTCTAATCAATCCATATACATGTATATGACGCAGCCAACTATGATAAAAATGTGTCTACAATTTCATATTCACCACCCATTTTTATTATCAATCCCTTCCTATCAAATCATTGACAGTGAAGTAATGAAAAAAAACTTGGCTCGGTTCTATTTTCAATCCAAGAAACTATCTCCTTAGATGTTACATCCTTTACGATAAAATACCATTCAATACCCCTGTCAAAACTTTCAAAAACCCATGCAAAGTTAGATTCACTATTTAACTGTGATAATTTGATAATTATCTGCTTATCGAATTTTTATGAAATAACACAGGGTAACTTATCTATTAAGTTGTTTCACAATACGTGCAAAATAAGTATGTATTTAGAAGTCATTTTCTATAAATCAAACTGTTTGAAATATATGCACGCGTCTTCTACTTTATACAGCTATCGACTCTTAGTCCATTTAATATGATGCGATATTCACCTCAATATTGCTAATGTGACTGATGTTGTGATATGTTATGATATATTATATACTATTTATACAGCCAATGCGGATTCTACTTTTAAAGATATCTAATGGCCATCTTTCACTGAAATATTTTATATTTATATATTTACTTCAAATATATAAAATCTGCTTCAAATGTATTTAAATTTACTAGAAATATCAATTAAATTTGCATTTTGAGCCAAATTCATAATTAAATGTCATGCAAAAAACAGCTGATTGTTAAAAAGCAGCCAGTATTTTAGCGGCTGTACACCTTTATACAGTTTTTATCTATATATGTATGTAGTGTGTTGATATAGTGTGTACTTTTTAAACATAAAGCAATGAGCAGTTAATACACATAAACTTGTTAATTTTATGTTTACATAAAACTATATGAAGTAACTGTTCATGGTTATTAATATGAAAATTGGATCTAATATACCTTCAATGTTATTATTATATCTTGCCAATCATTATATTGTGCTAATTTTACCGTATATATGTTGATAGATTTAATGAATGGTTCATTGCGTGATATAATTTGTTCAATATTTATATATCTGGGCAAATGTTGCTGCAATATCTATGTATTAAATCTAATTTTACAAATAACTTAGTGTAATAAAATGTCAATTAAAGCGGCATGCCTCCAGATCGTTCGACAACAAAAAGAAGATTTTTTAGATATCTTGAAATAAATGCTATATTTCTTAAGAAGGCTTTAAAACTTAATTACTGACAAACTTTATGTTACGGAAACACATGAGAATTTGCTGTTTTTACTACTTTTTACGATGAAATTGTCACGCTTTTACCCAAGGTAAACTGTCTCGATTATAAATATCTATATATCCGTAGATCTCCACTCTCCCTATTGAGCTAAGCGGGCGGGCTATTGATAATAGTAGAGAGTTTGAGATTTCAAACTTGCTTCCTCACGTCTCTCATAATTTGGGTAAACAGCTTTTTTATCCCGTGTTAATTCCAGTATATCTAGCCTAGACTTCGTTTACTATGCGAAAAAGCTGTTCAGGATTCTGCTTATTAAAGAGATTCGATATTTTTTCTTTCATAGATTTTTAAATTCATATATATGATAGGAATGTGTGCTGAAAACATTGATACAATAAAATTAGGTACAGGCTTGTTTTTGTGAAAATGCTTGACCCATGTTGTAAACTGTCGCGATTTTGACATCTTCTTTAATTTCTGCTTTTTTATAATCAACCAAAATTAATCGGGCAGCCATTGGTTTTTGCTTATTACAGATTTTATCATATATTACTGATATCATACTCATATTTGTAATACTCATCTTACAATGATGGGTACAAATGAAAAAAAAATATTGTTTCATATTGCTTTTGTGAACTTTTTTCAATGAAAAATACCCATAGTGAAGAATATTTTTTAAATTTGAAAAAACTCTTTCATAGAATTTTTTCTTTTTTTTTGTGTATAGATAATTGTATTGTGAGCATAAAAATGGCTAAAAATGTATGGGTCACCAGGCTAAATTTTATGTTAAGACCGCTAGAATACAAACACTGTTCGGACGGAAATGGCGCGAACCTGCCCAAATTGATTACATGTATGTCTGCTAAAAGTTTAAAAAAAAGTTTTAAAAATTCTTAATTCTTTCTATAATTGCATACTAAATAATCTGAAAGGTGATATTGTCTTATCAGTACTAAGTCAATTATCTTACATTATATGAACAACACTGTCTTTATACTAAAATGCGATGTGAAAACACAACCACAAAAATAGCAAGATACCGTCAGGCAAGATACTTGTCAATAGAACATAAACAGTATCAACATTTGATTACTGATTAACTTATCAAAAATGTTATTTCATTCAAGATTCCTCATATTTAAGATTGTCTGTAACATGTTCAACAAATGTTGACTTCAGTTCAGTTTTCCATAGAAAGTGTCGGCTGCGCAGAAAGATGCGCATTAAAAACTATAGGAAATCCCTTTAAGTTATTTGATTATCCATATATATATAATTAGACTAAATTTGATGCGAAACACTATCAATAGGTATAAGAATAATGAAGTTTTGTATGGCTAATGATTTTAACTAAATACATTGAATTGAACCTGGAAGTATAAAGTTATCAACTGATTTTGAGAAACTTTGAGATTTTGTTCAAACTTTAACTTCTACGGCATAGTTGTGTCCCCAGGCGGTATCGATTATACCAGATGGGCCTTTTTGTCGTATGAAGTGAAGTTTTGAACGTCAGAAGATGTGATATCACGAAAGTCGAAACTTCATTCTTTTTACATCTACTCTGTCCACATACTCGGCATCAAAGACTGAAATCTGGATGGAGGCACATGGCATGACAGTCATTTTACTTGAAAAATAAATAATTACGCGCGATTATCATTTGATGGAACATATTATTTTCACATCCAAATAAAATCAATCTGTTTCTGTCGGACACTTAATACGACAACTGGGTTTTAATTATAAACATAAAATGGTACTAGTAAGACGGAAAATTCTTTTGAAGTATCGATAATTTCAGATTTATGATATCATGATGAGAGACATTTCCTGTTGGCCGTATGGGATAATTCCATTTTTTAAATGGACGGAACCAGAGCCTAGCAGAGAGACATTGTGGGTTAATTCCCCCTTTGGTTCTTACATTTTACAAAGAAAGTCAGTCTTGAAACTCGGTGTGACCCTACCCTCCCCCCTGAAATGGGTGACCCCCTCTTTAATGTTGGTGTCCCTCTAACAAAAAGTCCTGGATCCGCAGATGCTTTACTTATAAAATAGTATATTAAAATCATATTGTGCTGTCTGAGAGTTTGGCATTATACAGAGTCATACAGAGTGTCATTATCACTTTGATCATAATAGGCTATTAACTTTGTATGTGGATATATGCACGAGTTTTGTAGCAGTAATATTGCGCGACTTTAGGAGCGCAATATTGTTCGCGAAAGAACGAGTGCATATATCCACATACAAAGTTGATAATCTTTTTATTACATATCCACTATCAAATGATTAATTTATATCTAAATTATCGTTCTGTCACGAAAGACAGGAAAAAATACGTAAAAAAATTCTCCGAAAATGCAATAAACAAATCAAACTGACGCGCATTAATATTTTCCGCGAAAATGACGTCAACTTGTTGTCGCAACGTGCGCGTGGAGGCCATGGACGTCACGCGATTCTTTCCATTACAACGTTAAGAAAACATTCCACGTCCTATATTAGTCCAACCGATGTAACTCATTGCAGACTTGGAGCGGTCTTCTGCGCATGCCCGAAAGTGATTATCAATTGTAGCGCACGGCAAAAATATGCATATTTTTGCATGTCCGCATGCATTAAGTGTATAATATGCATAAAATACTGACTAAAGGTAAGGGTTAGTATCACCATGGTTACAAAATATAAACATTTAAGATATTTTCGTTCAAATTTAGTTAATCCGGTGTGTACCGGAGTCTGTAATTTATACCGGCGCTCCAAGTCTGCATTGAGTCACAGTCTTAGTCCAACTCATGACGTAAGTATAACTTTCATTTCATTTCAGTCTGATAAATTACTACGTGCCAGTATCTAATAGGTCAGATTAATCAAAGAGTAAAAGTAAACAAAATGTTGCATAAATTACAAATTAAACAAATACACAATAACAACAAAAATCTAAAGAAACGAGATTCGCAATGGACGGACCGTCAGGGGAGGTAACTAGAGTCACGGATTGGGACTAGTCCGATATGAAAGCGTTCAACGTCATGATATGGAAAACTATTGCACGATCGCGGTCCATTGAAACCCGATGGAAAATAAGTTTAGGTATGTAATAATCATTTTTATTTCCTCTCGTGTATGATTTACAATCGTGCATTGTATACTGACTATACTGACATAATTTTATATAAAACCTAAATGTTTGGAGCAACACTAACGAGTATTTACATTGTTCACATTGTTTTATCGTGGTTTTTTTAATTATTATTTTTTTGTTTTGTGTTTTTTGATGTTGTTTTTTAGGTAATCGCTCTAATATCCATGCGATGATTATATTAATTGAAATGTTTTTTTTCATTTAATTTTCATTCTTTTCATTTTTAAAACCTCTTGTAAAATTCCTGCCCTTTCGGACAATTGGTATCAAAATGAACGAAAAAAAAAAAACGATCATAATTACGTATAAATTGAATGGGCGGACTAAAAGAAGTAAGTTTCATTTTAATGTTTGAAATCTCAAGGAATTTTAATCGAACTTCAACTTCATACGTTAACTTCACAAGAGACGTTGAAGGGGGAGGCGAAGGTTGAAATCTCAAACTCTCTATTAATGATGATACTACTACTACTACTACTACTACTACTACTACTACTAATAGTAGTAGTAGTATCACTTCTTCCAGAGACGAAACATAGTGTCCAGAGCCATAACTTTGTGAAAGATACTGTCAAACTTGTTGAAATCTTAAAAAGTATTCGATAATACTGAAGTACAGTATAAAAATCTGACGTCTACTTTGTGTCCATACAAATAAGAAATCTTACAAACTTTGTTGCCTGTCTTGCATTACCTGTCTGTCTTTCTTGCACGTCTGTCCTGCCAAGCTTGCATGCCTGCCTTCATATTTTCCTTTCTTCAGCATAATCTTTGCCTGTTTGTCTGCCATGTCTGCATTGCCTTTTTGCCTGCCTTCCTACCTGTCTGCCTGTATTGCCTTCCTGTTTGTTTTCCTGTCTGCCTGCATTGCCTTCCTGTCTGTTTACTTGCCTGCCTGACTTGGCTGCATTGCCTTTCTACTTGCTGTCCTGCATGTCTGTCTGTATGTCTGTAGATTATTTTCTTAGATGTTACGTTATATATAACAAAATACCAACCAATATTGCGGTCTGCACCTTGCATGCAATAGTTAGAATCAATGTATATTACAGTAATAAATGTAAGAAATAGATATTGTAATTATATTGATCACCGTTTCTTTTTATCTTTTACTGTGTCAGTCTGAATGCCGCTGTATCGACAGGGTTGGTGATATTTTAAAGTCAATTAACAGCATACGTTAATGCTATATCCACGTCCTAATTAGGTCATTTATTCCAAGTGTTCTTTAGGGATTATTGTTAACCGAGTAAATAACAGTCCATGTTGAACGTATTTCTCAATAAATCGATGTAATTATTTCTAGATCTACACATTAAATATTTCATTATTTGTAGATTTTATGCAAATACAGTTTAATCTCATTTAAGCGAACACTACTGGGAAGAAAGAAGAGATATTTGCTCTGCGGAGGTAGCATTAGCTGAGGATTTGCTTTATATGTAAAATCATATGCAGTTTATGTACATCTGTTTTGACGAACTCATGCAAAAATCTGCTATTGCTTAACACATAAAGAAATTGTTGGTACTGAGATCTTTTAACTCAGAATAAATGCGCATGCTATATTACAAGTGTTTCCCGGAAGTTTGTATTCATAGACATACATAAAAATACAGAATAATGTATTTAATCAAGCGGATATTGTAAAACAGACAGGATTCTTAGTGACTTAAGAATGGCTTTAAAAACCGCCAGGGGCCTATGCAAATGTACAAATTGTATCATATGTTGTAATTAGATAAAAGGTATACACTCAGTTCCAAAAGAAAGTGTGCACTTAGTTTTCTGTTATTTTTTCTCGGTTATTTTCATGAAAACTTATAATGTTTGGTACCAAAATTTAAATCAGTTCGTAAACAAATTGGTGTGCATTTTAGATTTTGAGTTATACCTGAGAGTTAGTGTATGAAAAAATGAAAAAAAAAAAAACGTCGGGGAATTTTTTGAAATATTTAAACTTAAAAAGTGCACACTTTCTTTTGGAACTGAGTATATTTATTTCTGAATTAGATGTAACAAACTGCAAAGCGTAGTCATTAGTCGGTATAGCATTGACATCCAGACTTTCAGAAAACGGAAAAAATGGTCAGAATGGCACATAGTATTTTAAAGTAGATTCGAGATTGCGCCAAAAGTTTTGATCTAACGCCAATGCCATTTGTCAAGAAAACTAAGTTGTCCGATGAGATTAATATTCGGTGTAGGGTTTGGCTGTTAGTCACATCAGCAAAATCCAGATTATATGGCGGCTTTCCAGCTTTTAAATGGAGGAAGAAAACCCAAGATGCCCCATTTCATGGAAAGGCGAGAACTTGGGTAGAACAGGCGACATTCCATATGCTAGCTTGATAGCGTCCCCGCATGAGACAATGCTACACCCAAGGCGAGGTTTCGAACCTGTAGTGGCACGATGCAGTGAGTGACCTTAACCACTCGGCAACGGTTGCTCCGTTTGTAGTTTTGTGGAAATGATTTACATGTACTGAGATTGTAATATTGAAAACACAGTTTATTTAAAGATGTTGGCACTTCTAAAGTACGTTTGGTTTATAGCGCATTATGCAAATACAAATTCGGGAACACCTAACCAAGTGGAAACAAATATTTCTGAAATCACGAATACTGTCATTAAGAAACCAAAAATTAGATTATTCTTTTCATGGAAATTTTCAAATTTTTCTACATCTCTGTTATGCAGCTGAAACACTTCAACGATGAAAAATTACATATATAGTTTAATCTATCATGAATGCTCGTATTTAATGCCCGACCGGACCATCAAACGTAGTAAGTAGACCCAGTACTAGGGGAATTCAGAAAATTTTGAGACTGTTAATATAAAATATACAAAAATCGGTACCTAAGCATATTGCAATAATAAGTTCCTCAAATATACACCCTTGACAGAAACGCACTTTCTATCCGGGCTTTCCATGACCTGAAAGTCGCACAGTAGTATACAATTAGTATACTATGCAGACACTGATATATATATGGCGCTACTCGTGGTGCTTCTCAAATTGTAGCAACGTCCACCCAGTTTTTCTTTCAGCAAAGAAAGTAATCACGGGGACTAAGGTCTGGGTGCGGGAGAATATGGAGAGTGCGGGAATTGCTTGACTTACTGGTCCTGTAAATACTGCTGTTTAATATCGCTCTTTTTTGTAGATGCATTGTCATGAATAAGGCAGATGAGCTTTAAGTCAGTTTGTGGGAAACATTTAACGTAATGTTTTCTAACTGATTTTAGAACTCTGTCCCTGTAAAACTTTGCGGTAATAGATCTGCCTGGTGCACTGCGTATGTGCACAACATGGCTTTCGGAATAGAAGAAAGAAAGATCCCGTTTGCAACTTTTGACTTCTTGTTGCGATAACTGGTCGTTCTTGTCCTTTCCTAAGCAACTGTTTGTTGTTTATCCGCCGTTGAGATTAGAAATAATATACCCATGTCTCATCCCCTGTGAGAAAGTAAGTAAAGCTCCTTTTATCTGTATTTCTATAGATTTTTAGAAGTTGCTGTACAACATTACACCCTTTGAGTTTATTCATTTTTTGTCAAAAGATGGGGTGCCCACCTTGCACACACCTTGGTAAATTTTAGTCAGACTTTCGTGAACATTTCCCGATCAAATGCCCACTGATGATGCTATGCTGCTATAGCAGCATGTGATGTGAGGATACTGACATTTTAGGGCACCCTACATGAGGTAGGTCTTTGACTCTAGATTCTCCCTTAGTAAATACCGTTACCCGCCTATGAACAGTTACTCTTAATTGGACAAGAATCATCGCAAACGGTTTGTAATCCTTGCAGAATCTGCTTGGCTGGTATATTCAAAGAACAACGCATTATTACGTAGGTCCTAATTTCTTTTTTTCTTGGAGCCTCCATGCTTACGAAAAAAAATAACACCAGTGTATATGAGTGTGGTATGTGTTTAAACACTTGAAGAACAGCTAAAAAACAAAACAGTTGTGTTGAAATGTTCACTGTACTGCCATTCATGGCTATTGGAACCCGCTAGAAGTCCATGAAAATTCGAGTTTGTGCCTGTAATTGTTTCTACGGAAACGCGTTAGTCTATCTAAAAAAAATTCTGAATTCCTCTTGTATTAGATTCGTTATTACTATGTACTATGAGAAAGCTGCTTTATATACCACACGTTCATTTTATAAAGAAATGAGACATTGCCCTGGTACAGTGAGGAGCGAGCTTAGTTCACCTCTATATACGCATTGAATACACTTCATTTAGATTAAAATCATATTCGAAATGTTCTAGATGAATTTTTGTTATTATATACAGTGTATGCATGTGTTTCCGTGAATAGCATATTTAGAGCAAATATAGAATCGTACATGTATAAACAAAAATGCATTATTGTCTCATGTTTGTAGTTAAAAACAAACATGTACTAGTATTCTCTGCAGGCCTTCAAATAATCTTTTACAAGAACAGAGCAAGAATACAATTCCCTTGGTGACGACATACAAGTTTCAGACTGTTTCTTCTAATATGCTGTCACGTCAATCACACTGATGCATGCGCAGCCACGAATGCATTTTCTGATACATGAACATAGCTAAAACAGTTTAAATAGTTAATTTACTTAATGCATGTTTGCTTTAGATAATCGTACAATCATCTACATTGTCGCGATACCTAATGTGTTTGAATGAATAAAATATGAAACTCTTATTTGAGAAAGTTCTTTTAACGTGTTCCAACTGGAAAACATTACTAATATGCTCATTCTATAACGACGAAACGATTTTTATTAGAATAGATTAAAAGTTGCCCTTACTCCCTTACTACAATGTATGTCTGATTTCTTTCGCATTAACCATATTAAAGTAAAGTATTTTCAGATATTGAAACGGTATATAATTGCAAAAAGTCAGCAGAAATATCTTAATGGAACGTTGAGAGATTTTAGGGGAGAGTGTCTAGGAAATATATTAAATATACATGGAACTTCACACAACCTATTAATGCAGTCGTTTACAAGGTCAAAACAAAGTTATATAAAAGTTACCAGTAACAGAAGAGCACACTAAGATTTGAGACAAAAATACTGAAATTGCCAACCTACTGAAACCTGTCCCGTATTATCTGCGTATAAGTTATTTGTTAACATGAGGCTACAGTGAAAAGTATCCAATTACTGCTTACTTTTTCGGTTTATTTGAGCTGAATCTGCATTGATGGGCGACCGTTCCAGTTATGGCAAAATTTCGACACATTAGGTCAACGTTGAAGACTTAGTCGTCTCTAACAAGGTAGACATATATAACATAATTTCCTTATAATCTAGATAATATCTCATTATCCTTACATGCTTCCTTAAAATACCAAATGCTACATTTTTACATTTAAAAAATGTTGTTTATATAAAATGAAAGATTGGTTGTATTAGAAATTGTCTCTTTTTATTCAAAATTGAATACATTTGTTTACTATTTATATATATATATATATATATATATATATATATATATATATATATATATATATATATATATATATATATATATATATATATATAATTAATGTAAATTGATGAAACGTAAATAAATAAATAAATAAACGAATTTACAATTACTGAATAAGTGTACAATTATTAGAATGAATACGGTTCAAGAGAAATAGTTAAGTTATTTCTAAGAGCTATCCCAATTATTTGTGACCAATATTCTGTCTAATTGGTATCAGGATCAGCCAGTATACTCCATATCTTTTATCGATACTGATAAATTAATTGCCTTTTTTAAACAGCCCTATCCACTATTGTTAAAACCTTACGCTTTCTATTTTGTATTAGGTATTTGTTTTAGTGCTGTTGTAAAAGTGATCTGGAATCATTCTTCTTCTACTGTAACAGCTGACGAAAAGCATGGACTCTACCTCAACATAGAAATGTCAATGGAAATGGTACAAAAGCGTCATTCAGCATTTCCTTTAAACATATATATAAGTTTTAGGATGTGAAATTTAAATTGAGAAAGACTTAAACAACAACAAAATCTTATGAAAATGAATACAGGTTATTATGACGTACTTGAGAATTTAGTGATATACAGTACCTTGTTATGTCTGCCTGAACAAAAATAGATGACAGTATTAGAAAAGTTCTGCTATTCCCTTCCATTTCCTACGCGGAGACGTTGTCTAAAACCCGTGTTCTGTCAAAGTTTAGTTTAAAGCTGCGCTTCTTAGTTCAGAATGTGATAGACAGAAATTAGCTATTTCATCGTCGTAATGTTTTTAAATACTACCATTTAGAAATACTATATTGTGAATTCATTTAATTTCGTGGACATACAATAACGTGGTTTCGTCTAAAAACGCATTTTCCAGGGGGTTCGAGTTCGTGGCTTGTAAATAATAAAGATGAAGTAAAATGAAATTTTATATTTTATGTGTTCGTTAAGATTTTAATACCGTGGATTTATCCAGTCACGAAATCAACGAAAATAGTCCATAAAATATATTAATGAGTTCACAGTAATTTTTTTAATTTTAAATAAGTTTTGATCAGTAAAAATTGAAATTGTTGAAAGAATTCAAGGTGAAAAATTACCTTATCACAGACTATAATCTGAGAGAACAACTGTTTCGGTGAGATACAGAACAGCGTCATAGTTGATATATTATAGTTCGTCAGTTATAATGAACTTTTTGTGTGAATATTTTCTATCGCCTTTTGCCTTCAACTTTTGGCTTATTTGTTTACAGAATAATAATCTGGCGCCAAGAATTAGATAGACTTCTGTCTAGGTGGTATTAAGAGAATGACGTTCGATTATTGTATGCTTGACGTTCCAAATTTTGCATAGAAACCAAATTTAACAAGGTTTTGATTGTCTTAAAAGTGGGTAGCGGAATAAATATAAATGTAAATTTCAAATTTCTAGACAGCAGCAAAATGTCAAATATTATATAAAGGCGATGTTTTGTTTTTGAGAAATAGAGCTCTTACTAGACAGGGATTCAAGTTTTTAAACGCATTTATTCTTTTATCATCAGAATGATTTATAAACATGGGAATACAGCTTAAACTGGGCTTTGTCGAAGTTGTTTTCTGATACCTGATTCATTTCTCCAAAATTATTTGTTACATCACATCAAAAAGTGTGTTTGATAATTACTAGTATATAAGAGAATGTGTTTGTGTCGGATCATAATAATGTTGTTCACGTTTTGAGCTGGAAACATTCTAGATTAAGGAGACTTATAACGCGTCATAAAATGATTCACCCAAAGGTCTTCCAAAGTTTTTACCTTATTTATTACATTCAGAACGAGTTCTATAAACCAACAGTTTTTGGATTTTTTAAAAAAAAAATTCCAGACAATTAAAACAAAAAAGATCATAGTAGTATAGACTTTATAAAGACACGGAGAACCAAAATCAGGCAGAGATGACCATTGTGCCAATCAGTGTTACCCCATTCTATACCATAATCTAAAATGAAGGGAACCATGTTATAGAAATGGATCCCTTAAATCATGGGTAAATATCTAAAAATAAAAGAAAATGCACACTGACCTATACATTCTATTTCCCACGTATCATGGTTTACCTGCAGTGTCATTATAACTGTTAACTTCTATCAACTGAGGAAGAGGCGTGGCTATATGCCGTACTCTTACTAAGTTAAAGAACATGTCTTAGGTCTCGCCTACATATAGAATACTGTATCGAAATGTTAAATTTTCTGAAACCGTTCTTTCTTTCAGTTAGAGTACGCTTGTCACGTGATAGTACCAATGCTTTAAATGGAATGTTAACTTGTCAATCAAAATTAGTAGCCGAATGTGTTGTTCATATTGGCGGATCATGATACAAAACAGAAAGCGTAGGGGCCACTCGAATAATGAGGTTATTTCCCGAAAGCTACGCCTTCTCGAAATAACATAATTATTCTCGTGAACCCCTACTCTTTCTATTACATATTGTAGATCATTTATTTATTTTGTTAGCAGTTTCGTTAAAATCTACATTATGGAAAAATATCTGTTAGTGAAAATATTATCAAAAGCGTAATTTTCTCATAGACGCCCAATATGAAATCAGTCTAGCAAAACTAATTAAGCACACGACCCTCCCTTTTTCATTTACCGAATAATCTAAGTATATTCTAAAAGTTTTGAAAATTCAGGTTTAAAACAAACTTTATACATTCTGTAGATCATGTTTACCCGAATGTGCAGAACTACCTTAAGACATTACATTAATTTAATGGTATGTACCTTTGAGAAGTCATTAGCTAATAATAATTTTTGTAGTTGACTAGTTTTAACAAAAAAGCTAACCTTGCTTACATCTATCTATGGTGGATCTTCAGACAATGTATATTTGAAGCAAAAGCTTTTGAAAGCAAGTCAGCATGAAGGTTACTGTGGATAATCGTAATATTAACAAACAGCTACCATATGACTTCGTTCCCGGGTTAAATCATGCTATTAAATAGTTATTTTTATTCTGTATAAACGTTTATAGCTCAGGATTTAGATATGACGTCAAACACGATATTATATGGCCTCAAAGAGACTGACTTCAATCAAAGCCGACTTAATTGATAAAGTATGTAAGAAGCTCTCCCATTATAAGAACTTATTAATTGATCTTTAAGAAATAATTTTGCAGAATAAATGTCATATTCCTAGATTGAAATGAAGCTTTTTGTCAAAACAAAACCACTACAAATATCTTCCATTCTTTTGATTTGATCATGGTCCAGGCACCGGACATTTCTGAGATGCTTTCGTGTGTCTCACTCCTAACTAAGAGGCCTGTAATGGTTCTTCACAGGAAACACGGCTTCGCGTGTATCGGTGCTATACACTGGACACGTTAAAGAACCAGATTACCTATTCGCAAAGACCTAGGCTAAGTTACACAATGTAGTCAGACAGGCCTGTATCTAAAAAGGATTTCTCTCTATCTGTTCTGGAGGCTTTATCGATCTGGTCAGATCGTTCTGTTTTTTATTTATATTTATTTCATTCTCTTCCATTTACAAACAATAAGTATATACAAATATACAACACAACATTAAAACATATGTAAATGGCCATTCAATTTTAGAATTATAAGAGACATATAAAACGGTAAAAAACAATACTACAAACATTAAAATCGACCAGATAACTTAAAACAGTACACACAATGTATTTATATGTATAAGCATGAGTGTGCTCGTGTGTGTAAATGCATGTGTGCTTGTGTGTGCTTTTTTTGTGTGATTGTTTGTGCGTGCTTGTGTGTGTTGGTGAGTGTATATCCATTACTTAAAAAGTATACAGACAAGTGTGTGTGTGTGTGTGTGTGTGTGTGTGTGTGTGTCTTTTTTTTTGTGTGTGTGATTGTTTATGCGTGCTTACGTGTGTTGGTGAGTGTATATCCATTACTTAAAAGTATACAGACAAGTGTGTGTGTGTGTGTGTGTGTGTGTCTGTGTGTGTGTCTGTGTGTGTGTGTATGAATCTGATGAGATAAAGTTACCTCAGAGTGTACTAATACACTAAGTGTGGAAGTCAAATTCATATTTAATGAAAACGTGACAGTCACATTCCATAAAATATTAAAACACCATTTATATAAACCGTACTCTACCAATGATACGTATTTATTATAACAGTTGGTACTAAAAACCATACTAATAGACATAGTTGGTACTAAAAACCATACTAATGGACAAATGATAGATTTGTGAAGTTGGCACTAATCCTGCCTGGTTCACTGGTTCATGTTTAAAAGGATGTACTAAGAAAGTTAAAGTAAAAAGAATACTAAACAAAGTATTTAAGATAGTGGATAATACTTCAGATCAGATCTAGAGCAACATGGTTAATACCAACTTCCTAAATAACAATTTACCCTCATTCAGAAAGGGATTAAAACTAATCAAATTTAGTGGAAAAAAGACTGAAATTCTATGTAAAATTATTTACATAAGTACAATTTACGACGGTCTACAATTTTACAACAGGTTTTGGCAACAGATCTTACTAACAATGGGTTTGTAAACAGATATTTCAGTTGTTCTTGTTCTGGCAAATTCTTGAAATTTTCATTGTTTTTAACAACATAACTGAAAAGAGACTCCCTTAAATCATTATACAAGGTACATTTCAAAATAACATGTTTTTCATCTTCCACAATATTAGGACAGAACGGGCAAATTCTATTTTCAACTTGTAAATTTTCATATCTACCACTCTCTATACGTATTGGTGCTACACCACATCGAAATTTACATAAGGCAGACATATGTTTTCTTGGCAGAATAATTTTACAATAATCTTCAACAATAAATTCAAATTTAAATGTACAGTATGTCCTTAATTTATTGTTGCCTTTACCACTATTACTAGTTATTCTATTAATACCATTAAACCAGTCTTGAACATATTTTTCCATAATACATTTCTCAATGTTACCAACAACATTTGACTTACACACATAGCTCATTATATTGAAAGTAATTTTACACTCTTGGAATTTCTGTTTCACATAGTAAAACCAATTTTTGCACCGAACTTTAGAACTAGCCCAGACTGCAATCCGTTTATTAACTCTTGTCATTGCGGTGTTACACAGACGACACACAAAGCCCGCGACAGTTTTCCATTGACGGACCATTGTAGGAGTCCAGACCATCTCCCCCGCAAGAGCCAAATTAGGAGTATACCTCCCTACTCCCAAATAGAACCGCATGGCTCTATTGTGAACAGCATTAATACAAGAAAATGACCTGTACCCCCAAATGGCCGAACCATAACTAATAACTGGCCACACTTCAGTATCGTAGAGCTTTGTGAATACGTCATATGGAACCCCACCCATCACTTTACATTTGGCTATGACAAGTCCAAGAGCACGGCTTGCACTTTGTGCTACAGCTTTAACCATAACATTTAAGTCCAGATGTTCATGCATTAATAATCCAAGGTACCTATATCTATAAACTATTTCAAGTGTGTCATTACCACATGTAAAAACCTGATTAGTTCTTGAACAATTAGGTGGCCTAAAATGTATGATCTTACTTTTAGAGACATTAATGTTCATATCATTTAAATTGCACCAGTCACGTAACGCATTCAACAGCTTTTGCAGATCAGCAGCATTTTCTGCTAGTAATACAATGTCATCTGCATATAGTAAAATGCATAAAAGTTCATCACCAATCTTTACACCTATGTCTAAAGATTTAAGAAAAACAGCAAGATCATTAATGTACAAATTAAATAGTAAAGGCGATAAAATACACCCTTGTCTTAAGCCTGATTTAACATCAAACCATTCGGTAGAAAAACAATTTACCCTGATTGAAGCAGAAACTGTAGAGTATAAAGATTTTATAGCACTTAACATTTTTCCATTTATACCAGTATTACATAATCAATTCCATAATTTACTTCTATTTATAAAGTCGTAGGCCTTTCGGAAATCTATAAAAGCTGCAAAAGTTGATTGTTTAAATTTTTTCCTGGTATCTATTACATTATATAAAGATGAAGCTTGGTCTATTGTACCACGCTTTTTCCTAAATCCATTCTGTTCATCCACCAAAATTCCATTGCGTTCTACCCACTTATTCAACCTTTCATTTAAAACATAACAATATAACTTATACATTGCTGACGCAAGTGCTATTCCTCTATAAGACATAGGATCCCTAGGATCAGAAGCTGAAGATTTTGGAATTGGGTTTACAATACTTTTACCCCAAACCGTTGGTACAGTGCCGTTATTAAAACAAGTATTAAAAAGTGCATGTAGAAATAAAATAGCAGTATCATTTTTCAAAACTTCACTTGGGATACCATCTATACCAACTGCTTTACCACGGTTTGCTTCATCTACCGCCTTTTTAACTTCAAGGATAGAAATATTATCATTGAAAGCATTAACATATGCATTATTCTGTGTCGGATGTTTCGCACCCTGTGTGGCTACGTTTGGTATATTTAAAGCGCCTTTGAACGTGTTTGTCATTAAAAGGGCGCTATATAAATCGGGTATACTACTACTACTAATAATAATCAAAGCCTTGAGATGTCTGGTGGTTGCGGGTTTTGCTAGAGTTATTTTCATTTTAAATGCCAATCTATAAATATACATGTATAAGAAACAAATACTTATGTGCCTCATATCTAAGATAAACTCTGCCTGACCTTACATGAACAGCTGGAATTCAGTGATGTAACTATGGGCTGGAATACCTAATCATTGACAGATCTTATATAATCTAAATGGCCAGTATGAATGGATAGAGGATGAATACGAACTGCTTGATCATTGATAATTCATCCGCATTGTTCATGAATGGGACTACTTTGTGTAGCACATGAACAAATTCCTTTGGATGTGATTTGGAATCAAATAAAGATGCTACATGATTGTCAGAAATACACTTAACTTTGGTAGCGGGATAAACCCGCAACCAATAATAATATCTAAAACGTCAAGAACAGCTTTCTTATCCTGAACTTTTACTGCGAATTACTTGCGCTATAGCGAGCATATATTTAATAGGATTAAAACACTTTCATTCAGTTATATTGCTAAATGATACGAATTAACTTAAGCATAACAGACGTAGTAAGAATTGCGTCATGTGTTGTTTCCAGCACTAGATATTTAGGTGATTCTTCCCTTTACTAGAATAATATAATAGTATTACCTAACAAAATCGATCGAAAGGTTATGGCTGCAAACGACTTGTGGGTTTATGCGTAACAGACCACCATTTACGTTGCAACAAATCAAATATAATCCCTTTTACAGCAGGATTATGTCTAAATTCACATATGGTGTACAATACATTCTACGTTTATTTTGATAATCATTCTAACCTAATCCGATTTATTTTCCTATCAAATAAAGAAGACTGAAACTGTGTATAATTATGCAATAAATGCATAGTTCGTGCGTCACAATTATATTTTCATAGCGTCAAACGTCATATCGTTACGCTGGAAGAAAAAACTAAACAAAAACGGCAAATTAATTTGGTTGATGTTGTAAAGTGTGTAGATACTAATCTTTGATATCGTGTAAGAATCGAAATAACGTATATATCAAACAGTGATTGTCTTTTGAATAAAAATCATTATTTGGGGTTCAGATGGATATCTTTATAACTTGCGGGATGCACCCTTGTGGTATAATTCTTTCGCATCTGAACTCCAAACAATGACTTTATTCAACAACAAACCACTCTAAGGGATATGTTTAACGTATATAAACAAACATTCAAGAAACGTTCCAATGATTATTGTAAATATTAGAATATTTGAAAAGTTTAATGTTTCTTAAATATTTTTTTTCTGTCTCGGTTGTCAACAATTCTGAATGTAGAAACAAAAATAGTGACAGTAGAATGACATTGAATCACAGAAAAAACAACATGTTGAAATAGCCTTATCAATACATAGGAGTTTATAACAAAATCTAGCATACAAATGTTTGCCTCTTGCCAAACACATCATCGAACGAATATTTCTCCACGTACAAGTCAGATACTTTATGATAGTGGAAAACAGGAGGAAATAGTAAAAGAACAATGTACATCTAGTCAGAGATTAAGTACTTATTACAAAGTAATGACGGATGATACAGGATCAGTGTGTTTTTCCCACAGTGACGACAAACAGACATGTGTTTGTAGAAGAATGATTTAGTGAGCTTGCGTGATTATTATTAACATGATAAATTATCAGTTTATGGTATCATTCTCGTTATGGGTGCCATACTTTTGACAGCACTTGCTTTCAGTACTTCGTTTTATAAGTACTGTCACCAAGAGCGTGAATGTGTACCATTATATTTATGAATGACTAACAAATGAAAGACATAATTATATGCGGACAAATCTCACTGTTCTATTCGCAATTAAATGCCAAACCATTTCTGCTTGAAAGCTAGGTAAATATTACACGAAAAGATGCTATAACCGACAAAGAATCGATCTTCATGCCACAAAGGTTGGGTTTACTGGGATAATGCAAAAATGCAATAAGATTGTAGATAATTATATAGTGTTGAATATTATTAAAGGTATATCATGATTAAGAATGATTCTAAATTATCGGGGCGTTCAAATAAGTCACTATAAAATTTAGAACATACATTTATTTTATTTACATGAAAAGGTAGTAAAGTTAAGGTATACCAATAAAACACGGAGCAACTCAGTATCAAGATATATGACATTTTATTAACACCTTGGGAAATAAATGGTGCTTTTCAAAATGTATGTTAAAATTCCAGGAATTCTTTTCACGCTAATTTTTCCACGCTCCTACCTTTTATATGCAGTACAACATGCATCACGTAACGAAATTTACAAGAACCTCAGGCAAGGTATACAAACTCTATTTCCAATACATCTGTATCTTTATTATCAGTTCTTTGAAAACAGTAGATATCTATCTGACATCAACGTAAAAGAGAATTTATATAAAGCCTTATCACTCAGAATGATTAAATAGGGAATGGTGGTTTTTAAAATGCTTTTCTACGATAACAAAAATATATCACCAGATAAATAAAGCCGTTTCTCAACAACTACTGAGTAATTGAAACAAACAGTGTTTTATTCCCGCCATTAGTTTTCTTGATAGTATATGTCAAGATAAGTGTGTGCGGTAACAGACGATATATCAGGCAACTCTGAAATTGCTAAAATATTTAAAAACAAATAGTCTCTTACACTTCATCTTACATTGCATAAGAGAAAGAAAACCGTTTTTGTTCTTTGTCAGTGGAAATTGAATATGTATGTACATAATTGTCCATTACGAGAAAAACGTGCTAATGGTAAATGAATATATGCTAATAGCAATAATAAGGGGAAATTAAAATGCCGCCTTGATGAATGATAAATGTGAGATATATGAATTATGCTTACTTTACTGTATAATGATCATCCATATTAGCAATTTTGGGCTTTAACTATTTATGAAATACAATTTAATAGCAAAAATATGTTTTATTACATGCTCTTCAAGGAATTATCGAACTATTAGGATGAAATATATCTGGTATTTTTAACAGTGAAAAAAAAAATCACTGGTAAAAAAAACTAGTAAAAAATGGTTTAATTTAGTCAAAACATAAAGTAAAAAGAAAAATTTGATTGTTTGTTTTACGTGTACGAATGAAATATATTTCATCGAGAACATCATAATTTGCATTTCCACTCGCGAAAATATTGCATCTGTTGTCAACTCGGTGAAATATATGTGTTGACCTTACACTGGCACAAATAAATGAGCCGCGCCATTAGAAAATCAACATAGTGGCTTTGCGACCAGCATGGATCCAGACCAGCCTGCGCATCCGCGCAGTCTGGTCTGGATCCATGCTTTTCGCTTTCAAAGACTATTGTAATTAGAGAAACCATTAGCGAACAGCATGGATCCTGACCAGACTGCGCGGATGCGCAGGCTCGGTCTGGATCAGTGCTGGTCGCAAAGCCACTATGTTGGTTTTCTCATGGCGCGGCTCAAATATTCTCTAGCTCTTGATATCCACACTATCAACTTTGTGTTGCTGACCACAGTTAATTGTTCAACAATTAAACATTGTAATGAGCGTCTGCCCGAACCTTCCACTTGCCAGTCAACTTAGTTTCAACTCCAAATACATCACTGAATCTTGAAAAGAAGTTCAACTTAAATGGCTATAGGTTAAAATTAAAAAGAAATCCCTCTGAATTTGCTGAAAAAAATTCTGCAAAAATGTCCCTTGGATGAAACTCTGGTTGAGCAAATGGTTTAAATTGACCTTGATTTACAAACGAATGTAATGCAAATAGAGTTAATTAGTTGTCCTTTACTCAATTCACACTGCCACACACGATTCCTAATATACTGAAAAACTAGAGATTTATAAATATTGTCAGAGTTTTCAAATAACCCAGACACAGTAGAACTTCAAGTAATAATAACTGTCGGTGGAATGCACGAATATCCATGGTATTTTGCAGTTATGTTTAGGTTAAGTAATATAGAATGGAGGCGATGATCATGTTGACCAATGCAACAAGAGCAAACATTCCATTTTTTTAGAATAAAAATCATCTGTATTAAGATATACCTCACATACTTCTATTCGATTTTATCTACGTTATATATATATTTGCAGGGTACTGGAGATTCAGCCACGTTTTATGCAGCGTGTATACAACATCAGACGTCCTCATGTGTACATCATCGATTTTACACCTTTGCAGTATCTCGTTAGAACGCTATCTTGCAATTAGAAACCCTTTAAAGTCTCGAAACAAATCTAAATCTATTGTACTTCTCAAGATAAGCCTTATATGGGCTGCAGCCGCTGCTATATCGAGCCCAGTGACGGTCCTTGGAGTGCTTGATGAATCCAATATATTCAATAATAGACAATGCACGTTAACAAACAATGAATTTATTATCTATGGATCGATTCTTGCCTTTTTCATTCCGCTTATAATCATGGTGGTTTCCTATGGATTGACAATCCGATTGCTGCATAAACAGTCGAAGCTATATGATCCTAATGGAAATGTTGCTCAGTCGGGCCAACCGATTTTGCGCCGCGTGAAATCTAGGCGTCACAAAAATAGAGCAAACTCCTCCCCAACTCCTTCAAGACAAAGCTTTTCGGGTACACGGGGCCACAATATGTACGAGATGTGTATAAAAAGCAAAAGTCAGATGAATATAGCGGAGTGTGGACGTAGTTTAAGAATTCCAAGCATCATTTCTCAGTCGGCGTCATGTGAAACAATTTACACAACTTCAAAAGAGAATTCACAAGCAAACAGGTGCTTTCTAAGTGTACCCAATCATCATACAAATTGCACGTCATCAGAATCACTAATCAGTGACAATGAGACAACATCTGATGACGAAAGTAGGTCATATATTCACGTGAATGGTACAGAAAGCCCAGGAAAGCGATCTCTCCGTGACGTCATGACAAAACAAATAATTGTAAAAGCTTCTAGCATTCTGAACTTGACTAGAGATAAAAATAGTGACAAAACAACTGTTCGGACAGAGCAAAAGGCATCCAAAGTTCTAGGATTCGTGTTTGCTATATTTGTGATGTGTTGGACACCATTTTTTGTAGTTAACATTTTAACAGTTTTGTGTAAAGTGTGTTCATTTAATCCCATCTTGCTTTCAACTTTTGTGTGGCTGGGTTGGATAAGTTCAACAATAAACCCTATCATCTACACAATGTTCAACTGCACATTCAAGCAGACATTCGTGAAACTGATAAAATGTCAATACGGATTCCTCCAAAAGCCAGGAAAACGTAGAATGGAGGGTTTTCATAAAGGGGCAGTTGAATACAACATGAATATACCGTTGTGATATATAAATATATGTATTTAATATACATTATGCTCTCATCACTGTATGTGTTACACGTGCATTAACTCTCACTCGAAGACAAACCTTTATGAGCATATTATGAGTCCAGAATTGAATTTTAATTCTATGACCATTTATAACAAACGTCACCCCTAATGAAATAGATATGAAATAGATAAAAAGAATTTTCACATACCTGTGATGTGAAAAGAACAAACATCGGGCACAATAATGAGTTTACGATACAGAAGTCTTAAGACGTGACAGGTTCAGGAGAATCGTTTTTTTTTTGTCATGGGCTTAGTATATGGTAAACAAAATACGAAGCAAATAAAGAAAAATAAACAAGTTTTTTTATCATTGTTCACCAAATTATCTAGTATGTCAAGGACATATTCTGCCTGGCATTGCAGTTTCAATCTGTATGCCTTCTATTAAAGGCGTACGCTAGAATTCCCTGTATATGAGATGGGCGAAAATTTTCCCAATAACAGAATTTCTTTAAACTTTGGATATTGAAGGACAATCATCTAAGAAACAAAAATATGCAATAAAAATCATAGGTTACCGGTATCGAAAAAGAGTTATCTGCCCCTGAAAACGTCATTTTTGGGGGAAATGCCGTTTTCAAGGGCAGATAACTCTTTTTTTGATACCGGTAACCTATGATTTTTATTGCATTTTTTTGTTTCTTAGATAATTGTCCTTCAATATCCAAAGTTTGAAGAATTTCTGTTATTGGGAAAATTTTCGCACCAAATTCTAGCATACATCCTTAAATGTGATGATTAATAGCAACATATGCCCCCAGTAAATGTTATGTTTTTAACAGTTTCCACTAAAGTCGATACTAGTGGGCTTGTTGGGCGTTGAATGTTCACAATGACAGGCTTTAAGCCGTGTGAAAATTGCTCTTAAAATGAACTCAGTGTTATTGTTATTTGACAGTTGGGACCCATTGCACTCAACGGTATTCAATGACATTTGATATAGAAAGGGTAATCGGTGGTGCATGACTCTCACAGGCACACTTAACACCTATTAGGCCATTTTTATTTTGTTTACTTTTTTCTTGAAAGTTGTTATTCTATTCTCCACTGTAAATTGTAGCAGAAATGCCGCTGAATCGCTGTTGATTAATCCATAATGCTCAAAAAGTGCCTACAACGCCGTAGAAATAATGACCCTTGGTATCTTGGTGTGTTTTGACATTGGCAACAAGTAGCAACTTATTATGGTAGGTCAAAACGTGCTGAATTGTTTTACAGATTGATTCTCAAATATTTATGACATTGTGGATGAAAAAGTAATACAGATTATACTTATAGATTTGTGGAAAATATGAAAAAAAAAATGAAAATAATAAGATGAAACTGAAGAGAGTATAATAACAAGGTCGATAAACGCCTGGAGCGTGCCATCTAACGGGGGCACACCAAGTTTCATTAACTCAGTCGGATTAAAGTCCTTGGAAAATTAAGGCACTGTGTGTCATTATGGCGAGAATGCGCAAACATGTCGTATATTCTCTTTATGGTTGAAAATCAGTTTCGAGGACAGTATTATTATGCTTTTCCTTCCGTCATTTTTTACGTCTGTTCTTACTTTCGTGTCCGGTGTATAACGCTGTCATCCCTCAAAGGATTTTAATATTGCTTGGTGCAAATATTCCTTATAGTAAGACAAAGTGCCATACGCTAAACCAGAACCCTAACTTTTAGAGAAAGGTCACACTTGGTGGTCAAGGGTCAACAAAGCTTTTTTCTTCTGTCGGGTCTGAAACTCAATCACTAATCGATTTATCTATTTTTATTTTGGTGGGTTAACGTCGCACCGACACAATTACAGGTCATATGGCGACTTTTCAACTTTGATGGTGGAGGAAGACACCAGGTGCCCCTCCGTGCATTATTTTATCACGAGCGAGCACCTGGGTAGAACCACTGACCTTCCGTAAGTCAGCTGGATGGCTTCCTCACATGAAGAATTCAACGTCCCGAATGAAGCTCGAACCCACATCGATGAGCGGTCAACATTAGGACTATTGATCGAGGGAATGTCATATTATTACTTGGCGTAAATGTTCCTCATAATAAGGCAATGTGTTGTGCAAAACTGGCTTGCCACTGGCTTAAAGGAACATGTAACACTTGCAGGTCAAATGTTAACATGATACTAACAGTGTCTATTTCGTGCTCGATCCAAATTTCTGCCATCAAATGAGGGATTATAATATAAACTTAGCACAGATGTACCCCTGTCAAGTGCAACACCCAAATTCATTGCTACAAGGTCAAAGTCATACTTGGAGGTCAAATGTCAGTATGTTTTTCTCTTGTCCTGTCCATAAAACAACTTGGTGTACATATTCCCCGTAACAAGAATATGTGTCACGCACAACACCTAGTCCATAGCTTAAAGGTCAAAATTACACTCCGAAGTCAAATGTTAAAATGGTATGAACACAGATTGTTTCAAGTCCAATCCAGAGCTCTGCATTCTAATGGGGGATTATAAATTTGCAAAATGGTTCCTCGCATTTTAAGATTACTTGGAATCAATGTTCCCTAAAAGACTTCTCAAGCGCAACACGAAGTCCCCTAGCTCAAAAGTCAGGGTCACACTTGAAGGTCAAAAGTCAGGCCTATAAAATAAATTAGGACATATTTTTGTAATGTATGTAAGATTTTCGTCTATGAATTGCTATTAAGATAGTTTTTTATAGATATTCAACATAACAAGCTAATGTGTCATATGAACCCAATTGAAAAAGTGATGGTTTATTTTCATCAAAATTACTTCTGTATACTATGATGAAGTATTTCATTATAATTTACTGTCTTATCTTGCCCATCAATAGAAAAATAAAATGTTATTTCAATATTATATAATATTAATACATGTTATAACCTAATCATCTGTACATTTTTATATATGCAAATTTCAATCAACACATGTGTGCATAAGAAAATATTTTACACATTGCACAGTATTTTATATACATCACCTACAGATATCAGATCATAAAGTTATACTGCAATTGAATGTTGAGATAGCGGCAAAATCGTTCATTTTCTGTCGTATCTTAATTTGGCCATGTTTTGCGCCGTCAGAAGTAAAAGGTTTCACTTACGAGCTAGATAAAACACTTTCAAGTTCGAATGGTTAGAAACCAGGTTTTACACAAACAACATTATAAGTACGTATCTAAATTGACCTGACAATCAATTAAACGCTTAATTCTTCGTGTAAACGTTGCATAGTAAAAACTGCGTTTTTAGAAAGTGGCGGGAAAATAAAGTATAATACATATATATTATATGTGCGTGTTTTATTACAACTGAAAATGAACATATTAGATCCCTTTATATGATCACTATAATTTTTTGTTGCCTTATAAAGTAGGAAATATAAATTAGGTCAATGTCTTGACATAAACAAATGGATGTGCCTTCGCCTTTTATAGATTGAGCAACGGCCTATTCGTTGAGGTGAATATGTCTAAGGCTAAACGATAGAATGTCCTTGGGGTACACCGTATATATATTTTATATATGTATCATTTTTCTTCAGTTTCCTTGCTAATGTTATAAATTGTTCTCTTTGTAGTTTCATGGATCAGGCTAAATAAATAACGTTTTAAATAATGGCATAAAATTAATGATGTTCAGCTTAGTTCCTCATTAGATAATAGATTTCAGAATAAACTGTGTTATACGTGCAGTTTATTAGTACAGCAATCATGCACCAATCATAAACTGTTCGTAACATAAGGTTGATTTGTATGTAATTATTCTTTGTCAAAGTAATGTTTCCATGTGGTCGGCAAATAAAACAAAAAATAGACAACCGCTAAATGCAAGATGCATGTGCTAAAAGATAAACATTCACAATGATATATCAGTACAGAGCTTATCACATACACATTTCCAGTCTGTGTGTACAATAGGATCTGAAATTGGAATATTTTCGCATATTGACTTCAGTTATGACTTCAATGTGAGTCGTCGCGTATAAATGTTCATTTAAGGCCATTTCATAAATAAATCGAATTAATGGAAAACAAATTGCAATCAAATGGCCACTTCACTTATACGCCGAACGGAAAGGATTGCTAAACGAATATGCACAAATTGAAATCCTATAGCTGGGATACCGAGTTCGAACCGAAATGGGTGAAAATTGTCACACTTTTCCACAAGTTGGTCGATTTACACATTTTCGCTCAGATATTCGGTGTGTATATGAAAGCTCCAGTCGATTCCGAAAAGAAGAAAACAGAGAGAAAAAAAATCTGACATTAGGTCGGACTCAGTTTTTGTTCGATGTTTATGTGAAACGGTCTTAAGGGCGACGTCTTCAGTTTAATTCAGACTAAATATTGATTTTATGATTATAATTAGTTAATAAAAAGCATGTGTGCATAATATAACGGTTTATTATTAGCTTTGTATTCAGAAATATACACTCTTTCTTTCGCGGCATAATACTGCGAACTTAATGTTGCGAAATAGTTGTGCTGCAAAACTCGTGCATACTCTCTATACAAATCCAATAGCCTACGTTTATTAACCACTTAAACTCTACCGAATATAATTCATGGCAGTAAAAAACTTGCACATATCAATATATAATCTGAATATTTTGCTAAGCTACAACTTCACAAACATGTAGTTTTAACTCCATTCACGAGATTTAAATCAATTCCAGCGAAACATCAAATATCTTATATACCTGCATATTCATGTGAAATTATTAAAAGAGAGGAGCATTTGTTTAGGGTAACACATCAGGGTGTCACACTATAGTACAGAACAGAAATGGGAGTTTAACTTGTTTGCGTATACGTACAGGTAAATGTACAATCATTGGTACTAAAATAGTGCCAGTACAGTTCTGACATAACAAATTAATGCTAACAGCTTGACGTCGCTTCTTTCAGTCTTATTTTGGAACTACATCAATCGCTCTCTTCTTTGGTTATCTAAAACATATAAAAGAAGAAAAACTGAAAAAAACAAAAACAAAAAACAAACAAACGAAATAGTTCAATGTCTTAAGTATAGAATTTAAAATACTTCATTGGTGGCTTCAATTACTTCCAACCATCACTAGACAGTTTTTTTCCCTAAAAAGAAAAAGCAAATCAAACAAAAAAATAAATCCCCGAAAAAACACGGAAATATAAAAAGAAGATTTGAATGTATAAATCACTTCCCCTTCCGTTGCAACTATTGTCTATCAATTCATCCTCTAGAAATTTTGAAAGTTAAATTGTTGTCTAGAAAATGGAATTAAAGCTTAATATTTCTGAATGTCAGTTATTCACATGGCTTCTTTATATTTATAAAATATGCAAATCATAACAGGATGCAGACGAATGTAACGTAACAATAGATTGGACACAAGATAGAACTAGCTAGTCTTAGACAACTCAGAATTAAGACAAAAATAGCACCAAAGCTAAGTTTGCATTCAATTATTTCTAATATATAGAGGGTAACCCCAGGAGGCGTATCCCCCTCACATAATTAGCCTCCCTTCATCCCGCACCTTTCTACTCAGCACTACGTCTGGGATGCCTTTGTTCTTAACTAGTGTATCCATTTTTTTTTATCCAAGCCTGCACTTAGAAGGAAAAGTAAACAGGTTTAACTACTACCGTTTATAACAGATCCAAAAATAAAAGGTTAGGGAAGATTTCCCAGAAACACAGAGCAGCCCAAACACAGCCAGAGAGACAAAACTAATTACTGACAGTACAGCGAACAGCAACTCGTCGTAACTTTATGTGATGGTGCTGTTTTATATGCTTATATAAGTCATTTGTGAAACTGGTGTACCCGATGTCTTTTCACATGTCGTGTCTATAAAATCTGCTGCGAGTATTTTTGAAGAATATACTAACTAGTGTTTTTCTCTCATGTGGCATAAAGTGTAAACTAGCTGTATTACATCCTACGACATACATTGTATGCTGACTAGTATATTCACACATGTTACATAATGTGTCAGCTTTTAATTTATATTTACGCATGTGACATAATTTGATGCTTACTTGAAATATGCCCACGTGCCATAATGTATAAGCTTACCAATTATATTAACATATGTGACATGAAGTGTATGCCTACTTGTTAAATTTACACATATGATGATATAATGTGTAACCGAACTAATTATATTCACACATGTGACAAAAGTTTGTAAGTTTACTAGTTAAATTACCGTTACCTACTTGACCTACTGCTCTTACAAGTACATGATAAATTTTGGCATTATACACTGGTCACATAATGACTGTTTTTGGCTGTATCACGGAACTTCAAGAAATTGACCCGAATACGAAACATTCAATTTAATACCTGAAATATGGTTACCATGGCAACCAGTCTACATTAACATCTGAAAATTGCAATTTTGCACAAATTCATTTGTTTTTGTAGCATATACGTTAATAAATGGGGAAAGAGTTTAATATATATCATTATTTTAATGTCTGAATGATTCATTTAATGTTGATTTCTTTCCGTAACTATGGTTACCGAAGGTTAAAACTGTCAACAGCAGCATTATAACGATATTAATACATTCCCAAGTTAACTGTTGTTCATCCAATATTACTTTAATCTAACAATTTTGACATTTAATCAATTATTACGTAATTTATAGAACAAACTGGTTGTTATTTTATTTCGTCTGCATGCCTGCCCTTTATTACCTAAAATAAATTTCATTTTCTCATCTCGCAATTTTACATTTTGTAGTTTAAAAAGACAAGTTTCTCTACTTTCAACCCGTTGAACACTCCAAAAGGAGGTAAATGACTGGAGCTTACGTAATGCATCTTAAATGCAGCATAGTTTGCTACAAATTTCTCGTACAAATTGCGGCGTGTGTCCTTTAAATAACGTTTCTGCTTTTTAATTTGCATCAATGCTATCGTATCTGTCTTTCCAGGGGCATGTATACTATTAATATTCTCCTCAAGGAAATGAAATACGACATACTATCTTTCTCAATTCTCTCTGTCGTTTCGCAAAATTATATGGTTTCATTCTCTCCATAGGTTTGCTAAGTCGTTGCAACTTTTTTCTTATACTTTCCCAGTTTTCTGTAACGCTATTTCTGGTATTGTAGTGTAGCTGTCGGCATATTTTCGCTCTGTTAAGGTTTTTTCTCGCCTTACAATGTTTGATGAGAATACGGCTGGTTTGGAGTGTTTAGCTTAATAGAAGAACCTTGTTAGCTTTGTTTTTAATAATTGCTGTTTTTCTTTCTTGCGGAAGTACTCCAAAGGCACTTCTAATCTTGCGGTTGACGTGTTTGGCGTATTCTGATTTACAACGTCCACTGCTTTTCTCTTGGTCTATTCTTTCTCTCTCTTTCTTTTCGTTTCTGGACTTCGTCTTAATTTTATTTCCCTTGAACTTCAGTACTATTACCATATTCTCATTTTGCTTTACGCTATCTGTAGCGTTCTATCTCCTTTTGAAGATATGCGGCGTGTGTATCAGAATTTTTCCTTTTATTGTCTCTGTATCTCTTCGCACTCTCGGCCGCCGTGAGAGCCATATTTTCTGTAATATTTCGGTAAGAGAAAACATGAGACTTTATTTCTTTTATTTCACTCAAGTGTTTAAGTAATTCTGTACTTCTTTGGTGCATATTTGTACTTTCCATTTCATTTAGTACACATCTTTGTTCCAAAGTTCGTTTTTCTCAATAAATGCTTCCAAGCTTCATTTTCTAGTGCCAATGTCTGACTCGACCTGTAAGAAATTGAAATATTTATGTCGAATAAAGTTTTTTGTCATCATTAAACTTTTTAAACAATAAGACAGATAATTAGCAATTTCGTTTTAAAAGTTTTCATAAATTTTGTGAAAATTTGATTTATGATTTAACTGAATAATCGAATATGTTTTATAGATAAGACGCCATATTAACGTCTTAAGCTAACGTTACCGTAACGTAGCGGTTAATCTGTGACGGTTACAACACATTTTAAGAGTAATGTGTTATCATGTCTACATAACACATCAAACTTATGACGCTGTAATTTGCATTTAAAATGACCAGAACACTTAAACATTCACTGGCTAAATAGTAATCTAATTCAATCACTTGTCACAAATTTGACATACAGTAAAAACAAGTAAAATCAACGGCATTGAAACTGAAAGTTACCTTTTCGATGGCGGCTGCAACTTGAGCTCTTTTCCGGGAACTAGAAGAACGTCGCTAAGAAATGTATGCTGTTGTATAAGGAGCAAATAATTACGCAATTAACTAATTATATTTATGGCATTTTACAAATAAATACCATGACTGTAAAGACAATATGTTTTTAACTGTAACTGACATTATTCATACAAAAAAACTTGTCTTTTGTTCCGTTACTAGAGTTAAAGCAATTTTTTGTTTGTTTTATAAACGGAAATCAACAGTAATTTTTGTGACTTGCCAATATGTTTGTATTTTTGTCGACAGATTTTCTAAAACTGGGTGCAATAAGAGAGACGTGACACAACTTTCCAGCGTTACTGGAACTCCTGATTGATTTCCTGATTGATTTCCAGGAGCAATATCAGAAGCTTTACTGGTTGTCTGAAGTCTCAATAAGTGCAGAGATGTCTTCTGCAAGAAATTATCCGTTGTTCATTAATTGTAGCACCTGCTGGAGATCACTAGATATTAGGAGATCACTACTAGTATCTAATTCTCCACAGGCGGCGAGCTATGGATGAGAAATTTGCATGTTGAACAGTTGCCTCAGAAGTATTTTGGGTGACGTCTGTATTCTGAGAGTAGCCCGAAGCTTCGTTATATCTGTTGGTTTACGCCAACAGATGGACATCATTTAGGTTTAAATGAACTATGCAGTATGCGTGGAACTCGTTTTGATGGTATCTACTAATAACGTACTGCTCTAAGATACTTTACAAAGGGTTAGAAATGTTCACTTATTGACAGCGTGAAATGAATATTCTACGAAGAAGCCAGAACACGGTTCATTGAATGACACCATGAGCCGTCCAAAAGCCATGGATCAAGTGGTTGTATTGCATGTGTGCAAGGTGGGGGTAGAGAAATCATGATTATGGTATTGGCAACACCCCGCTCTATAATTGTTAGAGTCTCATGCGAGCCATGGCCATCTAATATTAGAAACTCTGGCCTCTCTGGTCCACATTATATTAGAAAAACTTACTAAAAACCGCTTTCCTCCGATTTCATCACCGATCCAGTCATGCTATTGGAAAGACCACACACAATTATCGGGTGTCTCGCGAACATTAAAGCACTGAAGAAAAATGATTTGCTCTGCCCTTTGCTATGATCAATGGTGCACACATGCATCAGCACCACCGATTTTTGCCATTACCGTTACATTCGCCGACTTTAAACTCATCATTGAGCATGCTGAATGTTCAAATTAAAAGAACCCGTTTCCAAATTTCAAGACCTGAATCAACAAAAAGTTTTTGTAAGTTATTTTTCTATGAGCAACCTCTGCATTCAGTATCCGTGAGATTTATCTGGTTTTCTCAAGATAATATCAGGGAACATATGCATCAAACCATTAAACCAGATGAGTCCGTTCCTGAAAAATTGAAAACGTTGAAGTGATGATAACCGGATGATTTTTCACATAAAAATTGCCCTTTGATAATTCAGCATTTGTAAAGTATAGTGCTCTTCTTGTCCGGATAGTACCCCAGAAACCACTGTCTAATATTCAGCGAAACTTCATAGGAAGCTAATTCACAAGATGTTGTATATCTTTTGGGTGCCTTTTTCAATAACTACACGCAGGATTTCTATGAATTTATTTTGTTGGGTTTAACGTCGCACCAACACAATTATACGTCATATGGCTTCCTCACATGAAAAATTCAACGCCTCGAGTGAGGCTTGAAGCCACATCGATGAGAGGCAAGTGATTTGAAGTCAGCGGCCTTAACCACTCGGCCACGGAGGCCCACGAATTTCTATGGAACTTTTGCGGAAGCTTCACTAGTAAAACGAGTTATGTGTCCAGTCTATGAACGGCGCATTTGTGTGATCATACTTTCGGAGGCATCTATCGGTTTTACCGATATTTTCTTGTTTTCATTTTCTTTTTGTAAAATCGAACCATTGGGAAATCTTTAAATTTTTACCTTTTCACTTTAACTTTCGTTGTCTTTTTCACTTTTAAAACACTACGTTTCAAACGATTGGTTTGTAGCAAAAATGTATTTTTTTCACTTACTAGTAACTGGTTTGCGTATAGTCTATACAAAAGTCATGTTCTCAAATAGACTTCTTATTTGATACTTTTATGAAATTATTTGTGTAAGTATTGTTAAAAGTAGTATAGGGGTCTCTTTGGGGTCACGACTGCGCATGCGTGAGAATGACGTCATGCGCGGCGGCCATTTTGAATTTTATTTTTAGAATGACATCATCTTCCTATTTTAAGGATGACTTCACTCTGCTATTTATATCTCCCAGAAGTATATAGAGCTGACTTATATACCTATCTAGGGCGTGTTCACGCACATTGAGGGTCAGGTGCTCAGCCCTAGACGGGGAGATATCATGAAAACAAAATATTTCAAGAAAATCAAATAAATATTAATTATATTTGAACATATAGATTTATCTATAACCTAAATGAATAAAACATTGTATGGTAAACAAAGAACTAATTAATGATAATTTAAAGCATTATTTTTTAAACCATTAAGCTTTTTTTAAAAATAGCTACGTTAGAAATAACGTTAACTGAAAATAAAGTATTATATTTTTGTCGACGATGTTTCCTCCTTGGCGTCTACTGACAAAATGACCCCAATCATAAGCGTATTTTCCCTAAATGCGCATGCTCGGACCTATTTTTACAATGACTTCATAAGCTATATTTAGATAAGGTCATGAGTGCATCAAACGTGATCATGGTCAGAATGTCTAGCGTGTGTTGATTTAAGGCCGGATAGACGGACAATAAAAAGTAAACATGTCAAAGTTAATCCCTTTAAAGTCGCCACAATGTCTGGCGTTTATTTATTTAAGAGCGGATGCGTGAACAATAGCCTATTCAACTGTCAAATTTAATCCCTTTAAAGTCGCCAAAATGTCTGGCTTATGTTGATTTATGGACGGATGCGTTAAAAAAGCGTATTCAACTGTCAAATTTAATCCCTTCAAAGTCGTCGTAGTGTCTGGCGTGTATTTATTTAAGAGCGGATGCTTAACAATACCTATTTAACTGTCAAAATAAATTCCCTTTTTGAACTAGTCACAATGTCTGACATATGTTAAGGTCCAATGGTCTATTAAAAAGATGGTCAAACGTTGGAGTGTTGTTTCCTAACTAATCATGTTTTACTAGGTCTTATAAGATTGTATTTTCTAAACAACACATTATGTTATTATCAGTCTAATTACTCTTAATGATATATGCTACGCTTATATAAAGAAATGTATATTTTGACTAACAAGTAAATATAAACAAAAATCACACTTACCAATGTCATATACAGGACTGCTACTCCATATTAAATCACTATTGCAGTAATTTCTTTTTGTTTGTATCACACACACACACACACACACACACACACACACACACACACACACACGCACATACATTTATTGAAAAAGGAACGAGTTTATTCTAAAATTCAAGTCAGTTATATACAATTTTCTAAAACAGTGAAAATTCAGACGCAGTGGATATTATTTTGTAATATCCCACTTTTCCGAAGCAGTGGATTTATGTTGTCATGTACAGTTTTCTAAAAGCAGTAAAATTTGCAAGCAGTGGATGTAATGTTGTTTCCTAAAAACAATTTGGCTTTAAAATTGCAACCAATCACAGAGGCCAAAAGTGTTTGATATTCATATTCTTTTACTTTGATACATATAGATGACTTTACAATTGAAATCAAACAAGTTAATGTCGTTAACCAAAGATTGTTATGTTGCATACAGTAAGGTAACATAGCATGCGCGATTTCATGTAACAGAGTTCCAATTACATGCATCTCGGAATGATGTTTTTGAATGTCCAATTTAATATCGATAGTGTTATCATGATGAAACTCGGTAACACCATATGCATTTGTTAAAGAACTATAACCATTTAAAAGTTCTATTTTTAATGTTGTAATACTCGTCTTTCTTTTTGTCAAAAACGGTAGAAGATATTGTAATGTACTTCTACAAAGAGTTATGGCCCTTAAATAGTCCACTTTTCCAGAGGCACTCTCGTTATTTGTCTTTGTCACGTCAACAGAGCACAATTCATCTTCAGAAAACACCACTAAATCACAAGCTTGCACCTGCTCTTCTACTATTAAATTGTCTTCAGACATTAAGACTAAAGATACACTTACCTGGCCAAAATGATTATTACCAACCCCAGAAAACCCCAAAAAATCCACTGCATCCCTTAACTTTACAATTATGGTAATTAAAGGTGCAATCAAAAGTGCTGAAGTAAAATTAATGATATCCATCATTATCTAAAATAATTAAATTGAATTAAAAAGTCGTTCCTTTTTGAGTAATGTCTTTCACAAGATTGAACAAGATTTTACATGATCAATCATGAAATTCAACCTTCTACGGACATTAGGTATTAATATTTTTTGACTTGAGATCAGCTTAAGATAAATCATAAAGGGAGCTGGCCAATGTTGACAGAATGCTTTCAATATAACTATAGTAATGGATTAAATTTTGATCAATTTTGCAACTTTTAGTGAAATTTTTAATGTTTCATATCTTGGGTTATATATGAGTTTGGATACCCAAATTGCTGTTTCTTTATATTTTTGTCATTGATATAGGTATGGGCAAGTATGATACACCAAAATTCGCAGAATTGTGTGAGCTTTACGATAGTATAGTTTATATTTGATGAAAAGAACGTTTAAATCTCCAGAACAGATTTTTGTCTCTAGAACAACCGTTTATGATATCGAATTTAAAATTGTTACCCTCAATCGATAGAATAAGTCATAATCTTCAAAATAAATGTGGGGTTGTCGATTTTATTTTTGACCGTTTTTGAGTTATTGCCCTTAAACCACTTTTTTTTAAATGTTCTCAGATTAATTTAAAACTAATTTCATTTGAAAGTTCTTTTCATTCTGATTCCAAATATATTAACTAAAGAGGGTCTATCTTCTACTGTTTCCAAAATATTCAGGTTTAAAAATGGTAGTACACATTTGTGACGTCACGTTTTGGCGGTAAATTCAAAATTTATGGTTTCAATCTTTAAAATGTTATATCTTGCATATTTATGAACCGATTCTCTTGGTTTTGGTATTAAAATGAAGGTCTGAACGAGAACTAAACGTTTATTGCATTCATGCACAAATTATGACATTTAAATACTTCTTTTGACCCAACTGAGTAATTGTTTAGCTATTAAATGACTAACTGACCTTAATATCTCTGTTTGAGACGTCAAATAATGTTACGCTTGAGAACTTTCTTAAACCTACTTGTTGTAACTGGCATAAATATCGTCATTTTGATTGGTTATCTAATGTATTTAATCCTTCAATTAGGTCCATTACACATTACTTGTTGTTTACCCTTCAACATGACTACGTTAAAACTTTCTACTCATGCGGTAGAAAAGCATTTGGATGTAAATAACTTAAAAGCTTCTGTCTTTTTTAACGAGCGTGTTATGTATACTGCAATTGAGAGCTGTTTGAAAGAACCTGATGTTGTGATTAAACGTGGAAAACGTTTCGAACTTACAAAACGGTTTAATTATGATATTGGAATTCAGGGATACACAGATCAGCCGACTCACAAAATAAAAGTTGTGTACACCAAAACAAAGAAGGTACTTTTTGTCATTACGGCCTATCCCATTGCCTGATTTTATTGCCAGCACATGTTTGAACTTGTCATTTTATAAATAGATATGACATCGGTTTCTAAAGATATCCACCAATGAAAGAACGGAATACCTATAAATAGACAACCAATCAAATACTCGTATTTATGGACCAATCAAATGCGGGCTCATTGTATATAATACGCTGTAATATTTCTTCTCGTCATTAGAGTTTTGATACTCAACCAAGAAACATGGCAACTTCCAGATGTTATTTCGCTTTGGGAAATGATCGTTATGTGCAGGTGAACGAGTGGAAAGGGGAAATGAGAGTTGACATTAGGGAGTGGCAAGGCAACAAACCAACGAAGAAAGGTATCAGTTTAACATTAATGCGATGGAGGAATTTTGTAGACCAACTAACCTATGCGGATAAGGCGTTACAAGATAAGCAGTCCTATTGGAGTCACCTTGGAGGTAATGTTTATTGTAACATTACAGAAAACAGCGTATGCGTGGACATAAGACAGTACTGGAAGCCCGAAAATGAAGTGGTACCGACAAAGAAAGGTATATGTTTGCGACCAAAAGAGTATGTCTGTTTGAAAGAAGTTGTGTCACAGATAGGAAGGACGCTCCCTGAATTAGACGCAGTGGTACCCTGTTATCTACAAAGCGATCATATGAATCAGTTAGGGGCGCTTCAATGTACAGAATGTAATCCAAATGATTATGGGAACTACTGAGGTCATATTCTAAAAAAAAACAATGATGTACCATGTCTAAAAAATAGCAACCAGTGAGACAGAAGTTCTAAAATAAGACACCAATCAGAAATCGGTTTGAATGTATATAAACGAATGTACTACAAGGCTGTATCATTGACAAAATGAACGTTATCGACTGCACACCCCTCAACAAAAATATGGAATATTATGAAAATAGGCTGAAGACGTTCGAAACTTACCCGAAACAAATGCTTCCAAACAAGTATGAGCTGGCAAGTGCCGGACTGTTTTACAGCGGAAAATCGGACATGTGTGAATGTTTTCGATGTCACGTGAAGTTGAGCGCTTGGGAAAGGGCGGACTGTGCATTGAGGGAACACTTTAAATGGTCTCCAAACTGCGAATATATAAGAATAGTGGGAGCCCCTCAACAAATACAGTATAGTGGCTTTGGAACAATAACAGCAACGAGACCATCTGGTGGGTTTGGAGCATTCAGTTCAACTACTACAGGGGCAAATTTATTTGTCAATAATAGATGCAGTACAAATAACGCAACAAACTTATAAAAACAAGATATGTTTGCATTTGTTTATATGACTGTGACAATGATAAATGGCTGGATTAGACAGTATCAGTTTAGACAAGAATATTGTGAAGCTGCTGAACATTTACTCGATATTTTGGAACAGTATTTAGAAAACTGTAGAACAACACCTACTCTGTATTCTACTGTATTATAATATATTAATAACAACTTTGTAAGAATATGCTCTACATTTGTTGTAACTTTGTATGAATAAACTTGTTATATGTTATCAATAATAAAAGATGTCTAACTGGAAGGAGTACTTATCTTCTCTGTATTTTGACCCCAAACACCCCGCTAGTTTTTCGGGTGTTGAAAAAGTGTACCAATATATCAAGTCCGAAGGTAAATATAAAATCGGAAGACATAGAATAAGGAAATGGCTTCAAAGTCAACAGTCTTATTCCCTGACTAGAGGGGCCAGACGTAAATTTCCTCGATCTCGTGTAATTGTCCAAGGGATAGACAGCCAATGGGATATGGATCTAATGGACATGGTTGACTTAGCCAAACAAAATGAAGGCTACAAATACGTGTTGGTGTCCATAGACATTTTCTCCCGTTTTGCTTATTGTCATCCAATTAAAAGTAAAAAAGGTACGGAAATAGTGAACGCACTAGAGCGAATACTATCAGGCCCAAGAAAACCTAATACGGTGAGAACCGACAGGGGTATGGAATTTAGAAGCAAGGAGGTCAATAAGTATCTTCAACATGAAGGAATTCATCATTTTTACGCCCTAAACACTGAGACAAAGGCTAACTACGCGGAAATACTAATCAAAAATCTAAAGCACAGGCTATTCAGGTACATGTTACATAACAGAACACAGCGCTATATAAGTGTCCTCCAAAAAACATTAAAAGGATATAACCGCCACAATTCACAGGAGCCTCGGAAAGAGACCCGTAGAACATACGAAAGAGAAAGAAGGAGAAAGTAGGCTTCAGCAATATTTAATTAGAACCAAAGGGGGTAAAACAAAACTAATCAGAAAAAGTACAAGTCAAAATAGGTCAACGGTACGCTGTATCTCACGTGAAAAGTGTGTTCGATAGGGAATATTCACAAAAGTGGACGGGTGAAATATTCAAGATTAAAACGCGTTTCAAAAGAGAAGGTATACCTGTGTATACTCTAGCTGACTGGGATAATGACGATCAGGTAGACAGGACATTTTGTGAACAGGAAATACAAGCGGTCAACGTTGACGAAACCACAGAGTACCATGTTGAAAAAATACTAAAGAAAGAGTTCGAAACAAACAAAGACAAGTCCTTGTAAGGTGGTTACACTGGCCAACGAAATACGATAGTTGGATTCCCGAAAAAGACGTGACGCAGTACTCCTAGACCACGTGATCGACTTGTATTTATATGACAGATAAGTTTCATTTATCTTCATTTTAGCCGAGCTATTGGAGAGTCAACACCATGATTATCACCAACGTTGTGTACAGTGCCCATTTGACTGTGCTATTGACTTGAGGCGCTTGTGTTATCGTTATCAAACGTCGTTACGATCCTAGAACATTCCTGGACTGATCTGGAACACAAGACCATAGGAGGAAATTGCTTAGTCTTCTCCAACGGCGTTATCAACTGTAATGGAAAAAGCGACCAGTATTCAACAGGGACGTCAAAGACTAAGACGTTATGCCAGACGTATACAGCGATTAGGGTACACAGTGTGTCTGAAAGAGATCAAATGCATAACCGTGTCAGCCAGTCACACCTTAAGTACCACCCTAGACTTAAATCAGTTGGTAAAAGAAAGACAGACCGTGTATGAACCCGAACTATTGTCAGCGGTGAATTTAAAAAATGATGGAGTCAATTTTTGTTGTTTTCACAGTGGTAAAGTGGTCATTACTGGAATCAAAGATCACACTCAACTAGATGATGTGGTCTACCCAGTATTAATTGAACTGGAACTCTACACGCGTAAGAAGGAGTGAGAGTAACGAAACCAATAAACAAACATGAATCAGTCTCAAGTGTACCTTAAACTCAACTATCTTCTCCAACTGAAAGATGCTACTGTAGCAGTTAGAAAAAACATGATCATCAATATGACGACGAGTCAAATGCAGGCTATAGCTCAAGTGGCCAGGAGAGTGATTAATGGAACGATTAATCCAGCAAGAAGATATGTACAGTTACTTGAAAGGAAAAGACTTTTGCTACGGTCCCTGTCTTCTGGAAACGTATCATTAACTAGAAAGAAAACATTGTTTAGACGCCATCACTCACTTATACCTATGTTGTTGAGAGCTCCCCATCTTTTTGACACTATTCTGGACGAAGTCAGGACGAACAGAGAAGCGTAAGAAGCCAAATATCAAACGAATACAAATGAAAACATGACCAACTTTTACCTTTATCTTAGCAGTAGGGACTCTCAGAACATACGTAAGAACAACCAACCTTCAGATTTTTACATTCAGTTTCCCAAGTCATACACTTTAGAGGATCGCTGGGACATGCGCTGTGACTGAAATTTCACTTCCCTGCGATTTTACACCAGAAGTAAACGACTGTATTTGTGCTGCGATTTGGTGCGAGAATCTTACGTTAGAGACACTTTATACCCGTACTAAAGAAACATAGAGATAGAAACCAGATCAAGAAGCTTAAATATATAGAATATATTCGTCCTGTGTACCTACCTGTGACTGTGAATTACTTTAATCGGTGAGACTCTATTTGAAGACGAAGATTTACAACCTGTGGAATTTAAAGCAAACGATCTTCACTGCGTATTACATTTCAAAAAGGTATGGGCTCCATAGAAGTGTACGATTATAAACAAGAAAAATGGGTACCAGTAAACCGGACCCGAAAAATGGATACAGCATTTCAAAGACCTCAGGGAGGATACGTACGGCCTGATCATATGGGTCGTTACATTGTGGGTAGCGGTGCTCATCTTAGGAAAATGGCCGAAATGAAACAGCAGCCAGCAGTACAACTGGTATCCCCCGTAGCACAGGCGACCGAAATCGCCAAGTCAGAAGTAAAACGTAAGAAGGAAGAAGAGGGTGAAACTCGTAAGAAGGGCAGTGGAAACACGAAAAAACGTAAGAATACGTCACCAATAACGTATACTAAGCCAAAGAGATCAAACTTTGCAAATCCTGACTTTCAGCTCTAAAACAACATGGAAGATTTTCATAAAGAAGAGTTATCTTTGTTCACTTCACCCCCAGCAGCCACGACAGTACAATCGAGAGAGTGGATCACTTATCGTCCAGTAAATCAAGTCACCACCTTATCGGCACTTGAATTTAACATACCCGGTCAGTCTTCGGCGTATTTGGATCTGAAAAGAAGCGTGTTGAACCTTAAACTGCAAATTGTGAAAGGCGATGGCGCCGCTGTTAGCGCCGACGAAATAGTTGGTCCAATCAATCTACCATTTCACACCGTTTTCAGTCAGGTTGATGTATCTTTACAGCAGACCCCTTTGTCACATACAGGAATCAATTACCCCTACAAAGCCTACATAGACACGATTTTAAAGTCAAACCGAAACATACAGGAAAATCTGTTAACAAGTCAACAGTATTATAAAGATACCGGAAACGTTGGCACCAATGACGGTAAAACAGGAAATAATAACGGGTTGTTTCTCAGATGTGCGCTATTTAAAGGTAGTAAAATTGTGGAAATGGAAGGACCATTACATATTGATTTGTTTCAACAACCCAGATTACTCATCAATGGAGTCGCTGTAGGCATTAAACTACATCTTAACCGTGACGCCTTCACATTAATCACTGACAGCCCTTCTCCTGACTATCGCGTGAAAATAGCGGACGCTTATTTCAAACTCTGTATTCAGCGGATGAAAAGTGACGTATTAGTAGCGCACGACAATCTCATTCAAGACATGTCAGCCATTTACCCTTACTTACGTACAGAGATCAAGACGACGTCCATTGCTTGGGTCAATTTAGTTACAGCGCAGACGATATATTTCAATGGACTTGTACCATGTAAATTGATAGTAGGCCTCGTTCCTAGTGTGGCATTTAATGGCGATTATGCACACAACCCATTCAACTTCAAGCATTATAACTGTAGTTCCCTCGGCTATACGTCGATGGACAATCCGTGCCTTCACAACCGATGCAATCAAATTATTCGGCGGATCAATACATGGAGTGTTACAGAGCATTGACTCTGTTTAGAAACGACATTAACATTTCAAACCAAGATTATAAGAAGGGATATTGTCTGTACGCTCTTGATGTAGATCCTTACTACTCATTAGCACTAAAAAGAAGGGACATTGTCGACTAGAAATCAAATTTGCTGAGGCATTACAGAGAGTGTGACACTGATTATGTACGCACGTTCCCAGAAGTACTCCATATCAACAGAAGCCAGGGGAGTCTATTTCAAATGAATAATATAGAACTTGAACGTTTACTATAGGATATCCAGTAACTGTATGCGCTCTGATCAAATTAAAGTTCAAAAAGGACAGTTTGTTATTTCTAACACGGATACGAGTTATGGAGCAGGAAAGCACTGGGTGACTTTTACTTTCTGATACAAGGACCTTATGATTTCTTTGGTTCTCTAGGAAAAATGCCTAACGACTACGATACCGGCTTTGAAACCATACTGACAAACAAATACTGAGTGATTAGTGATCCTATTCAAGACTCTAAATCGGACACCCGTGGACTTTATTGCGTGTATTACGTCATGACTAGATGTACAGGAATGACTTTAAAGACATGTTCAAACCTTTAAATGTGTATGATAGAAAATGGAATGATATCTACATTGACAGAATTGTAAACAAAAACAAACTATAGAATCTATTATATTCGTTTATTTTGTATGTATATAACAATAAAATAGAAATCAAAAACAAATATTGTCTTTGTTTTAAAACGAGATCCAGTCTATATTGTTTTTTTAGTTTTTTTCTCTTTCTTGATCGCGCGTTCCCCCGGTGGAGTTAATGAGGTTCTGCTCACTTTAGGAGATATGGGCTCATCATCCTTTGTTTCTCCAGATCCTGTATACTTGAACTGCTGCATACGCTGATATTTTTCATAGGGAACCAAAATAAACTTTCTCCATTATTGTAGCACAGGTTCCAAATAGACAAAAGCAATTTCACCAAAATATTGACCGTTCGTACCTTATGTTGAATTGCTTCTTTCTTTTGTTTGAATCCAATTTTTCTGTTTCCCAAAGATGAATGAACCGTCTTTGACGTTTAAGACGAGCTTTTTCAGAAGGTGTCAGACGTATTTTAAACTGAGAATATTGTAGGCAATCTGAGTGAGGGCTTTCAGTTGATTTCTAGTAACGTACTCAACAGTGCCTTCCTTTGCGACGCTGTAGTGTACACAAGTAAGTTTAAGAAATGACGTTGCTGTTTGATTAGTTCAACCATGGTTACTCTTACGCTGATTTCGTCTTCCTTCTTACGTTAATTTATAAACGATAGGGTCTTCTCCCGGAAAAATATGGGGTTTTTAGACGATATTTATCCTCGGCGTGAGGGCTTTATATCCACCAAAAGTAACCGTGTTTTGTGGTTAACGCATCTTGATAGGCTTTCATGAATCCTTTGTTTACCAGGGTAGAGTTGACGACCTAGAATGCCCACCCGTGATATGTCTCTCAAATTTTTCATAAGCAGCATATACCATGTATTCAAGCAATCGTTCTGGCGTGCTTACCTCTGGGGTATATGTTCTGGGTAATAGGTATGACAGATACTCTCCTATGATGACAACCTTGCGTGAAAAGCAACTCCGTGTCTTTGTTTTGCATAACTTCGTGTATGAGATCATCAATAATAATCAACTTGTGCCTCTTGTCACGGGTAAAGTCATCCACTTCTTCACATGTTAGCAGTCCTTGTTTACTATAAAAGTTTGGAATAGACCTTTCCAAGTCAGCAGACTAGTCTTGATGTATACCGTAACAGTATAATACGTGCGAAGGTGGATCTCTCGAATACATGTCTTTTAAATGTTTCAAAAAGTTATACACCATTGCGTTTTTACCGCTTCCAGTTTGAAACCACTAATACATATACTGGAACAAGGTTCGAAAGGTAGAGACGATTTCATTATTTCTTTAGTTTAGGACTTGGCAATGCGTACCCGATACAACTGCTTAGTAAACTTATCCACAATTCGCTAGTGCCGTTTCGAAGGGATAGGTTGACAATCGAGGTGATGATTATTACATACACAATGATCATTTGGCAAAAGTAGACGATTTCGCTTGTGGAACACGAGTTCCTAATAAATGCCAACGATCACCCTCGGATGTCAGGAAAACATATAAAGGCTTCCCTTTCAGGCTCATGATACTCGGTAGTATTCATATTCTTACGTACAAATTGGAACAATAAAATCGAGAAGATAGGTTGTTCTTACAAAAATTTTTTTTCATGATATAAGACAATAACATAGTTATACAATTCTTTCAATCATCATAGACAAAAATTGAAACAGTGTAGACAAAACTTAAAATTTTTGATGACAAAAACATTAACACAGAAGACAAAAACTGTAACAAAGATGACAAAAACAATAACACGAAGACAAAAACTGTAACAAAGATGACAGAAACGGTAACACAGATGACAAAACTGAAAAAGACCTATGGAAAATTACATGTTAAAGTGCAAAACCTGAAACGTAGGTAACAGAAACTGAAATGTAGATGACAAAACAATAACACAGATGACAAAAACTGTAACGCGGATTACAAATACTGTAACGCAGATGACAAAAAACGTGTAAAGCAGATGACAAAAATTAAATTTTAACACTATTAAAAATCAATACATTGTATCTAACTTAATATCCATATGGTTCAGTGTCAAAATCTGCTATTTTTCTACGTTTTGTGTACACCTCTTGATTTTTTTGTTTTCTTCTCGATTGACTATTTTTCTTTTTCTCTTATCTCTACAAATTTTATGCGGATTAGTCACTGTAATGTTCGGACAACCTTTCGGATCGGTAACAATGTGTTTTACACTTTCAAAATTGATCAACTGACTATTCTTATAATTCAAAGTAAAACCCCTAACCTTACACGTCTCTTTATTTTTACTGGTTTTGTAAGCGTAATTTTTAGGGCCACCAGACACAAACTCTACAATGTACTCCCCCGTCAAGTCATCCGCAAGCTCCCCCAAGTAATCACCTAATGGAGGATTCATACTGTCCCCGGGGGACTTTCATATATCACACTGTCTGTATCATAATACAGACCTCTATTGAGCTTTTCAAGCACACTGTAAAATTTAAGTCTGGCCCAACAAGTTGTAAAAGTAGCTAAATAGATGTTTGTTTTATTATCTTCGGGTTGACAGTCTTGTTTGAATTGCCATTCTACTTGTAACATGTCATTGGAAAGGATATGAAAATTGAGTGGTTGTTTCGTTTGGATCGGAAAACAATTGGAAGAAAAGGTTTGCCTGCGTTTCGTGAAAGAACTCTGTCTGACGCATATTGAGACGTTGACCAAACTTACCCCAAAAGCTATTGAGACATAGTTTAGCAGCGCTCTCAAACCCGGATTCTTCCTAATGTTTGACCGATCCAATGAAACACCCTCTTTCTCCATATATTGAGTTATGTAATTCTTCATGTCGTGTTCATTTTGTATCCCGTCAGGGGAGCCGCTTGCCTCTTGTTAAACTTTAAAATGTGTTTATGTAATTGGCAAACAGTCCCCTTCACTGGTTTTAGGATCATATTGAGTGGTTTCCTCCAGTGGTATACTTCATTTTTTTCATAATGGTATAACTAATCTTAAAGCGGTCTGGATCTCTGGAGTACACCACGTGCCAGTTACGCTCTATCATCATCCGGGCAATCACAGGGGTTTTGGTTTTCATTATCTGCGCAGGTCCTACATAAAGGGAATTTCAGTTTGCATTTGACCCATAAGGAAGGACGGGATGGTATAGACCTCTTGGTGGTACTATTTTTACTTTGGCAATACCAAAGTACTCCTTTAAGTCATTAAAATCTTTCGTTATTTTGACGGGGTGACCTACAGGATACTGGCAATATTGTTGACCAAGGATACAAACTAGTGAAATCCACATATTTGACTTGCTCGCTTTCATCAACTTGGTAGTAGAGTTTACTGGGATTGGTGCGCCCCCCGAAGAAACTTTCCCTAGGATCTAATCTGTCTGTTAAATCTAAATTATCAATGAAACGCTTCATCTCAGAATTTTGATTCTTTTGTTTTCTGAATTCGTGGTCCCAATACAAACATATTTCATTCCTAATTGTTCTATGTAAGCTTTCTTTTTATGTCAATGCTAATAGTTCGTCTAAAGATTGATTGGCGAGTGGATGACACGTATTTTCGCGATTATCAGTGAAACAATCTCGGCATCCATGGAAGATGCACCCGTTGAACTCATACGCTGTGTTTGTTTCTTCACAATACCCATCTAATTTATTTTGTGTACCTGGTAAAGATTTTTCGCCAATATTTAATGCATGTTGAATTTTGATATTTTTAGTATGTGCCAACCATTCTAACCATTCTATAGAGACCTTACTATATTGATCATTGTAACCACCAGGAGGAATTTTTGCTATCATTGTACGTACAAATTTTTTTTCTCTCACTTCCTTTCCGGTCAGTTCGGTTTCGTGGATCCATTCATTTTCGTGTAATACATACAGCTTTCCATCTACTAATTTTGCGGGTACCAATCAGTTTCATCCTCTAATTTTACTTTCATTTTCTTCTAAAAATTTGGTTCTAAATACGTTCATGCAGACGGAAGCTATAGTCACGGAATCGAATGGATCTACGGACCGTACTAACTTTTCTTCTTCCTGCCCTTTCTCATTTATTTCAAACTCTCTTTCACCGTAGCATTCATCAATAATTCTCTAAATTTTAAACACGCTTGTCTCAAAATATCAACATCACTTCTACAATATTCTAACATTTCTTTTCTAAAATCAAACACATCATTCTTTTTCTCACTCAACCATGCTAACAAATCAGATCTCTCTTTCTCACTCATAAAATCATGTCCGTAAAATTTAGCCCCTGGGTAGGGTCCTATATAATTTTGGTTTTCTTTTGTATTAAAATAATGAGGGAACCACCCCTTTTTCAATTCATCTAATCCCAAAAGGGTTTCGGTAATGCAGATAATTTCATGGGTAAAAAATTGAGACTGTCAATCACTTTAATATGCAAATCTTGCTCCAACGTCATATACATAATTTTGGATCCGCTATAAATGATTTTGTCGGGTCTAAGGGATTGGTCTATAAGGTATTCTAAAAGGAAATAACGTCGTAGCCTTTCTATTGTGGGCAACAACTTTAAAGTATTTATGTTGATCAGGAAAACAACCATTCGCCAAATTTGTTCACGGTATCCATTCCTTCAAACGTGACTTTCTCTAAACCCACAAGTTCCAGGGCATGGCCCTTCATCTTCGTTAGCAGGCAACTCAGAGTTGTCACATTCGTCGCAACGGGAACCGCATTTTTTACATTTTAGACTCGGACGTAAGTCTTTATTAATGCATTCTGGACACACCGTATGGGCTACTACAAAATTGGGACGATGCGTGTTCTTACCGCACCATGACGTTTTACAATTTTGACATTTGGAGCAAGATTTACATACCTGTTGCGATTGGCAGTCTTTACAATCAATTTCCTATTTGGTACATATCCATTTTCACACATTGATGTTTCATCCTGGCTACATTCAAAATCAAAAAATATAAACTTTGGTATGTGATCTTCTTTTGCTGGGGTGGCTCTTAAATAACACAAATGCCCCTCCAATACATATTCATTACACGAACTACACATATACTCTCCGCACTGGTGTTCTTCTTTCTTGCGTTGATCTAATCTTAACACTTTATAGCATTTAAAGGGGGACTTCCACATTTGTCGCACTGTGAGGTTCCCCTGGGTTTTCCTTTATTTTTCCTTTCTTATGTACTGGTATTTGTTTATGTTTTTGATAGCACTCTTCTGATCTACAGTCCATTTTTACAATCTCCGCAAGTCACTTCATTTTCAGTTTTGGGACATTTGGGCTCTTTTACAGATGAGACAGTGTGTTTCGCACTGATGTCTTTCTTTGTTGTTGTAATGTTTAAGACATTTTTCGCAAAAATACATGGCGCTGAGGAAGCCCGTTATACTGGTCATGGAAGTGATTGTCGTCCACTAAGTATATGTAGATGCATGGACGCTTGTCGGAACTGGGACTTGTAATGAATTTGTTACCCAACATGGCGCTAACTACTATCACACGTACTCCCAGGACTTCTTCAAACGCCGTGATATCTTCTAAACTCGCTGGTCTATCCAATGGTATTTGAGCTAATTGACTTATTGCAGCCGCCAACTGTCGTTGTTCGTCTCTTTTCTTTTTTCTTAAGTTCATATAATAACTTTCTGGTACTTTCTGATTTTCTAGTATGAGCTGTAGATTACTCTTCTTTTGTCTGTTTTTGGTTATTTCTTTCCATTCTTCTTGCGTACATCTTTTTAATTTGGCCCAGCTGACTCCAATCGCTCTGGCCATACACATCTGGTCGTCATTTTCTATGGTGACTATAGATTTTTTTCAACTGTAACGAATTGTTTTTTCCTTTGAGTTTAGTGATTCTTCGTTTTAGCTCCTCCTTTAGGTAAATCAATGGATCCTACTGAAATGTCAAAACTTTCGTCGATGGACAAGTCTTTGTTGCTATTCAGCACTTTCTCAATAGTTCCCATCACTTTATCGGCATTCAGTTCGTCCCAGGGCTGGAGGGGAATGACAATTGGGTCGTGCAGTCCTTGATGATGAATAACAACACGCCCTAAATCGTTCCCCGCCAAATCGCCCCGGGTTTCCTCCAACACGTGGTCAAACATCTGGTGAAGACCTTGTCTCACATCTATTAAATTTTGTCCTTTATATTGTTCGTCCACTTTGACTTGATACGTACGATCGACTGCAGCACTTTTCGCATATGTTCTCTCATTTTTCTTTCGTATGGTATACTGGAGTCCCTTTGGGGTCGGGTCTATGAGACGGACCGGCTGGGGTTCTTCTCCGCCACCTATCTGTAACCTGGTGATGTAGGGCGCCAATCCCCATCTTGGGAATACAAGCAGCCGCCGTTTCTTCCATCTCGTCATCAAATAGTAACGCTTTAATACACTCTTCAACTTTTCTGCTCTCTTACGTATTCCAGGGCCAACTCCATATCGTTTGTGTTCTGGTCAGTTGGCTCTCCAAATGTTGAAGTATGTTATTCAGCTCTTCCTCGACAAAGTCATTACCATATTGCGGGTTCCTCAATTGAAACAAACGGAACCGCACCCCCGGGGAATCCTGTATCCCCCACGTCGCCGCAAAATTCATAAGCTCATCTGCGTCGGTGAAAGTATTCACTATCATCTCAAACGTCGCTGCTATATTTTCCATGTTGCCGGTATGAATTCTAAAGTTAGAATGATTAAACTGACTCGAGCGCGTTCTTATATACTCGCCAAAAAAGCATTTCAAAACGAGGCTTGTATTTTTAGTAAGAACGTCATTTATCTTAATTCGATTTGGGCAGTTAAAATAGTAATACTGGTTTAAACTAGTCAAACATGAACCGTCACAGAATGGACAAGTTGAAAAAAGTACAATTCTCTTTGTTAGAGGATTAAATCTTTATGTCAATACTTCTATTGATAAAATCAATATCCATTATACTGCGTCCGCTCTTAAATAAATACACGCCAGACACTACGACGACTTTAAAGGGATTAACTTTGACAGTTGAATAGGCTATTGTTCACGCATCCGCTCTTAAATAAATAAACGCCAGACATTGTGGCGACTTTAAAGGGATTAACTTTGACATGTTTACTTTTTATTATCCGTCTATCCCGGCCTAAATCAACACACGCTAGACATTCTGACCATGATCACGTTTGATGCACTCATGACCTTATCTAAATATAGCTTATGAAGTCATTGTAAAAATAGGTCCGAGCATGCGCATTTAGGGAAAATACGCTTATGATTGGAGTCATTTTGTCAGTAGACGCCAAGGAGGAAACATCGTCGACAAAAATATAATACTTTATTTTCAGTTAACGTTATTTCTAACGTAGCTATTTTAAATAAAGCTTAATGGTTTAAATATAATGCTTTAAATTATCATTAATTAGTTCTTTGTTTACCATACAATGTATTTATTCATTTAGGTTATAGATAAATCTATATGTTCAAATATAAATAATATTTATTTGATTTTCTTGAAATATTTTGTTTTCATGATATCTCCCCGTCTAGGGCTGAGCACCTGACCCTCAATGTGCGTGAACACGCCCTAGATAGGTATATAAGTCAGCTCTATATACTTCTGGGAGATATAAATAGCAGAGTGAAGTCATCCTTAAAATAGGAAGATGATGTCATTCTAAAAATAAAATTCAAAATGGCCGCCGCGCATGACGTCATTCTCACGCATGCGCAGTCGTGACCCCAAAGAGACCCCTATACTACTGTTAAATGCTATTTCATTTTGTCGAAAAGATACAAGAAAAATAAACTGGTAAAGGATAAATTTACGTGTTTTACGGATGTTTAACATTAATTCTAATATGTTTGTCTCTGTTAAAACACCCTTGCGCTAGAATGACGTCACGTTAAGGTGCGGTGACGTCAAAGTTTTTGTTGCGACCAAGAAAGAGCGCTTCTATATTTTATTTACTTTTAAGCTCACCTGAGCCAAAGGCTCATGAGGAGTTTTTGTGACTGGTCAATGTCCGTCGTCCGTCGCATGGTGTCAGTCGTCCGTCGTGTGTCCGTCAACATTTTCTAAAAAAATCTTCTTCTTGAAAACCCCTTTCAAAATTGTTATAAGAATTTCATTCCATTCAGAACCCTGGTTGCCATGGCAACCGAAAGAAAAAATCTTCTTGTCCAAAACCACAGGGCCTAGGGCTTTGATATCTGGTGTGTAGCATCATCTAGTGGCCCTCTACCAAATTATTCAAATTATCCCCCTAGGGTCAAATATGGCCCCGCCCCGGGGTCACATGTTTTATATAGACTTATATAGGGAACACTTGTACAAAACCACATGGCCTAGTGCTTTGATATTTGGTACGGTATGTAGCATCATCTAGTGGTCCTCTACCTAGATTGTTCAAATTATCCCCCTAGGGTCAAACATGGCCCCGCCCCGGGGGTCCCAAGTTTTACATAGACTTATATAGTGAAAAAAAGTTTAAAAATCTTCTTGTCTGAAACCACAACACTTAGACCTTTGATATTTTGTTTGTAGCATTGTCTTTTGGTCCTCAACCAAGATTGTTCAAATTGTACCCATTGGATGAAAAGAGGCCCTGCCCTGGGGGTCCCAAGTTTTATATAGACTTATATAGGAAAAAGATTTAAAAATCTTCTTGTCTGAAACCATACGACCTAGGCTTTTGATATTTGGTATGATGCATTGTCTAGTAGTCCTCTACCAAAATTGCGTAAATTATGCCCCTCGGGTTAAAAGAGGCCCCGCCCTGGGGTCACTTAGTTATTATGTGAGTTATATAGGAAAAATACTTTAAAAAATCATCTGATCCTATTTCCAAGACTGTTTAATTATAATTACCAGATGACCCAAAGTAATATGATGTCACTTGACTGTGACCTTGACCTACAGACCTACTTTCTTGTTTTATCCTGTCACTTGCAGTATTTTCGACCCGATATCAGGGTGCCGTACATCTTTCTTGATATACCGTCAGTTGATCATGTGACCAGTGATATACGGTCAGTTGATCATGTGACCTTATGATCGATATTGTTGTCATAAGAAATTTCCAACGAAACCATCATCAATGTGTTGGAAATGTCCGAACTAAGAAAATGAGTGGTCAAATAATGAGTTTTCATTCAAAAACGAAGAAGTTATTGCGATTTTGACGGTAATCACGTCATTATATAAGTGACGTCATTACGAATATGACGTTATTAAAGCGGTTGTCGCACACTTATTTTTGTAAAATAAATTGCCAAATATCGGAAAATGAAGTAATGACAAGATAAATAGAATAATAGGTTAGTGCCTAAGATGGTTTTGCACACAAATCGTAAAACTGAATTTCATTGACCATGAATGTGACCTACTGACTTTCTTAAAATTTTTATCATTAGTTTGACATTTGAAACATGTAGCTCATATTACTCAAGTGAGCGATCCAGGGTCATCATGACCCTCTTGTTTAGATTGAGGGCCTATTAGAATCGAAATAATTTATAGCACAACCGTGTTTTAACACTCGGGTGGTAATACGTAGTACAAAGAATTTCACTCGGGCTGCGTCCTCGTGAAATTATTACGCCCGACGTATAACCACCCATCGTGCATAAATAGCGTTAAAGCACTCTTTTGCTATAAATTATTTCTTAATTAAATATAAACATGTATGTATGTATGTATGTATGTATGTATGTATGTATTAAAATGAAACCAGTTACTAAACATGAATGAATGGTGAATTTGTGTGGATTTGAAGAATATCGGGGAAGATTGATTCTGGACTGAAATGAAAGTTAATCATATTCTAGAAATGTTTAGTCACCCCTATTATACTTTTCCACTGCTTCTTCTTGTTGTCGTCTGCAAAGTGTGGCATCAGATGTGTTTGCTATCCTCGTTGCTATCAGAGAGTCTACTCGTGTCTTATATTCTTTATGAAAACAAACCCAATTATTTCAATTTAAATATCGAAAAATCTTCAAAAACGCCTCTAAAATATTTAATATGTTATCTTAAATGCACTATCTCTATGGTACAAAACGAACAAAGGAATGTTCTAGACCCGAATCACCCTACCGCATTTCTCGCAGGACTGTAGAAAAAAATGTGAATGGTTCATAAAAGACATACATTTAAAGATAACCGTTTGAGGACAGAAAGAGTGTTTGTCGAGAAATAATGTAACCTTAAGAGTTGTCAAGGAAAATACTTACCAATAACTGAGAGTTGAAACTGTTGGTTCAGAAACTACTTGACAAGAATATTTCATTAACTGCCGTGCAGCTCATAGGCATGAAAACATCTAGTTCATTCTCACCTCTGGTGCTATTTCTGAACAAAAGCAAAATCTAAGTTAAAACAAATTGTGTTGCAAACTCTCTCAGGCTTCCGACAACATACGTCAAAGATCTGATCTATGAACACCAGCCGCAGCTGCTGCTACTTGCACAACATCTGTGGAACTCGACATTTCTCTATCTGTCTGTACTAGCCTTCCGTATCCTAAACTTCTTCTATGGAACTCCTTAGGTTATATCATTCTAATAAAGTTTCTTCTGTTTTCATATTAACAATATTAAATATTGAGACCTCACATGTAACACCGTATAATCAATTCCTTTTTTGATGTAAATAGTCTTTGAAGGCAAACTTTTTATCTATAAAAGTGTCAGATTTATATGTCTGACATAAGTATTCACTGTAATCAAGATATTTTCACAAAATTTTTGTCACACGATCATTACCAAAGCCAACACAGTACAAGTTTTTTACAATCATATAAACGGCATATGATCCAAAACAAACAACGTTCCTTTATAAAGAGTCTCTCTTGGTTAATTGCGATATGTTAGTGGGGTGCTCAGCTTGCCAATTGCTCAATTTTCTGAAAAAAGGTTAAAAAAAAAACAAAAACAAAAACTCAAGGAAAATGAAATGTGTTACAATGTTAAATGTAAACATATCCCTAGGACTCTTTCTAAACATCTTCTATAACATGTATAAACAAAGAGTTTTGGAGGGTTTTACAGAAACTATTATCATACTAATCTATTGTAACATGATAGGATGTTATCGGGACAGTTTCTATGGAAGAAGAAGTGCTAAATATTCCCTTTGGCGTGACATTTTTATGGCTTGCTTCGTGCTTCTATTTAATTATGCCCACACTAACGACTACTTCAATCTGCTAATTTTTGTTAATGCATAATTTAGTGAGAGTAGAAAAATAGCAACGAGAATGGGGAAAAGGCTGACAATTTTCTCGCTTCTTCATTTCTTATTTATATATTAAATGAATTTTATCTTAGAAGTTACAATATCAAATGCCGATAACCTTCCAACTTTCCACACGTGTCCGTTGGTATATGACTTTCTCATTGCAGGGAATTCTTTGATCATTATCCTAAATATGCAATACGATCTTTGATAAATGTAAGTGAAATGAAAATTAAAGTACTATATTTTACCCAGTGTAACTTAAAATACAAACTTTAAGTAGGACACTGTTTTTTTTTTCAAGTTCTTCAAGTGCACATCTGAAAAAGTATGATTAAAGGATCAGTTTCAAGAAAAGAGTTATTTGAGCTTTCGTAAAAATGCGGAGAAAAAATGGAGGCACCGCCGCTAAAACTTTACTGTAAACTTAGGTTAATAGGTACATTTCATCTCCTGAAAACTGTGCACTTATTACCTCTTAGCATGATAAAAGTATGCATGATTTAAGCTAAAGCTTTAATTGGTCTGTAGTCAGAAAGGAAAACAACATAAAGATCAAATCTCGGATTTCCCTGGGGAATAAATAACATTTTCCGTAGTGAAATCATCAACAAACAAGAAGAAATATTTTTCCTATGTTACATGTACACAACCACCGAAGCGAAGCTTAGTGTATACCGTCACTGACACGAACTAACGCGTACACCATCACTGAAGCGAAGTTACTTGTAAACCATTAAGGAAGAGAACTACCGCGTACACCATCACTGAAGCGAAGTCACTTGTAAATCATTAAGGAAGAGAACTTACGCGTACACCATCACTGAAGCGTACTTACGCGTACACCATCACTGAAGCGTACTTACGCGTACACCATCACTGAAGCGAACTTACGCGTACACCATCACTGAAGCAAAGTTACATGTACACCGCTATATGTACACAACCACTGAAGCGAAGTTATGTGTACACCGTCACTGACACGAACTTGCGGGTACACCATCGTTGAAGCGAAATTATTTTACACCCGTAATGAACAGAACTTACGCGTACATCGTCACTGAAGCAAAGTTACATGTACACCGCTATATGTACACAACCACTGAAGCGAAGTTATGTGTACACCGTCACTGACACGAACTTGCGGGTACACCATCGTTGAAGCGAAATTATTTTACACCCGTAATGAACAGAACTTATGCGTACACCATCACTGAAGCAAAGTTACCTGTACACCATCACTGAAGCGAAGTTACATACACATCGTCACTGAAGGTTACACACCAGCAAATATTATTCCCTTTATATTCTATATATAACTGACATTTCTTAAAGAGCTACTAAACATAGCTAGACCCATTTCAGAGAACAAATCCTTACCTCATTTTAAAGAGTTATGATAAAACTGATATAAAATGAAGAGAAAAGTAGGGGTTATGTATCCTCTAAGAGAGATTTCTCTTGTCACATTTGCTTACTGTAAAATCACATCAAAATCACACTGCTGTGACCTGGAAGTAGGCCTACTACTCATACTAAGATTGAGTTTCACTTCACCAAATACAACCTCCTCTCCCATTTTTCCAAAATGTCAAAAATACACCCACAATGAAATTTAAACACAAACCAGCTTTAATTTAGACCTCTGTGACCATGCCAAGTAAAAATTAGTGTTCAAAAACCTGTCCGCCGACCAGATGGCTTCCACGCTGGTTCCTTAACGGAGGCTTGAAGCGACGTTATGTGTACATCGTTACATGTACACAACCACTAAAGCGAAGTTATGTGTACACCGTCACTGACACGAACTTACGCGTAAACCACCACTGAAGCGAAGTTACTTGTACACTATTAAGGAAGATAACTTACGCCCAGACCATCATTGAAGCGTTGTTTTACGTACACAATCACTGAAGCAAAGTTACCTCTTCAGCATCACTGAAGCAAACATACGCGTACACCATTACTGAAGCGAAGTAACCTGTACACCATCACTGAAGTGAAGTAACGCGTACACCATCACTGTAACCGGACGCCTAGCCTGTCGTATAGGGTTCGGTCACTGGCACCAGAACAGAAAGAAAATGCCTCTGTACATGTTATACCAACCCCCTAGGTATTCTATAAGAACCATGGTCATGAGGTGGAAAATATACTAACCCGTTTCAATCGTGCATTTCATACCTAAAACACGCAGTTTGGTAAATGTGTACTATGGATATCAAACAGGTGGTAATTTATTGTGTACCGGTCACATTTCTTCAATACATCTTATCTTAGAAAAACAACGCGTAGTTTATAGTAATTTCAACGTTACACAAAAAACTTGCTTGAACTTCCCTGGTGAAGTTCCGTTCTAGATTACAAAACCATTCTGATTGACTAATGTGACAATGTATGTCAATCGTCCTCACAGTGTAGAAACGATTGAACAACCAAAACGGAAATAGCGATGTGATTTCAATCATTTGTTGAACTATGATAAACGTGGTCTAACTTTTTCGATTGATATTTGGATAAATGTCAAATAAAGGTATGTTTATTCCTTGAGATGTGTTTCGAAAGGCATGTTTCAAAATTTCCCCAGTCAATATAAGTCCAGAATGACTTACATGAGCGGTAGGTAAGGTGAAATCAGTTGATTACACGGTGAATGTTTAGATCATGCATACCAACATTAAATGAGTTTTATAAAAAAATAAAGCAAATTTCTGAATGCATGTCACATTATAAGAATTTAGTGTATTTTCTTTTTCATTGATAACGATTTCAACCTTAATTCATCCCGTATTTCGTTTTAAACTCAAATTTACGGTGCTGTGTATTGTATTGTATTGTACGCCTTACTGAAATGATAGTGAACGACTTATTTCGATTTTACACACACGATTGTACTACTTATTGCAAATATTTTAATACGATTTTGTCCATATTGAATATAAAGAAACGACACCAGACTTTGAAAACATAATTAAACACAACTTTATTCCAAACTGACGAAAACATACAAATTAAAATCGAAACACACGACAACATTGACAATAAGAAAGTTTTATTCACGAAAGATTTCAAAGTAATCCCAAAAGAAGTTAACAATAGCAATATAATGATGATACCAATTAAAGAAAAAACAACAATAAAAATAAAAAAGAATCCGCTAATAAATTAGAATCGCCCTTGAAAAAAGTACCAAATAATAATTGTGCTCAGCAAACGAATACAGAGGCTTAAGCAAGTTTAGCAATCCAAATTTAAAATAATGACACTCGAAAAAATTATTAAGGAGAAGAATTCTGTAAGAATGTGTGTTTCATTATTATCCTTTCTAAATTATTTTGTATAAACTACGATGTATGTATTTAATCTGTACATGGATTACTGGGAATAAAATATGTTTAAAGTGAAAAATAAGGCTAAGGCAAGTTTTTTTTTTGGATTTAACGTCGCACCGACACATGATAGGTCATATGGCGACTTTCCAGCTGTAATAGTGGAGGAAGGCCCCAGGTGCCCCTCCGTGCATTATTTCATCACGAGCGGGCACCTGGGTAGAATCACCGACCTTCCGTAAGCCAGCTGGATGGCTTCCTCACATGAAGAATTCAACGTCCCGAGTGAGGCTCACATCGATGAGGGGCAAGTGATTCAAGTCAGCGACCATAACCACTCGACCACGGAGGCCCCGCTTAGGTAAATTATGTAGTCTAAATTAACAACACTCGAACAAAAGCTGCTTAGTCAGAATAACATGAGAAAAGGAAAAAAGGTGAGAAAGTGTTTTAAAACTACTTAGATTTTTAAAATGCAAAGCATGATGTATAATTATGTTGTAATACCACTCATAGTGAAGGCTATATTACACGAGAATGAGGTAGTGCCAGCGTCTACATTGCGTGTTTCCGTCATTTGACAAAAATATCAACCTAGGAAGAGAAAGAATGCCACTTATTTATAGCCCTCAACCTAAAACATGTGTTAAAAAGATTAACCCGGGAAGAAAAAGAAAGCCACTAAGCCCTCATCCCAAAACAAATAGCCTGATGACAAACACACAAAATACTCTCTCATAACAAAAATTATGGAAGGCAATGGACTTAAAGCACAGAAATGTAAAATGTAAAGTGAACTAGATGGCCGAAAAATCTAATTGAGATTTTGTTCTTACATATTTAGTAAACTATAACTATATCTAAACTATACCCAACATAGTCATGAATAATTGTCGCTCAAACCTAACAGCTGCCAAGTTTCAAACACATATTGCACAAATTAATTATTGTATGTACATTTGTATTTGCTAAAACTGCATTATAAATGTTTTAAGTTCTTTCACGCCCAATGCCACTGGCACTGTCTACAAAATCTCTCCAGTTTCAACAGTTAAATGAAAAAGAATTACTATAATTATTCCCAGTTAATCGCTATAAATTTTCAATAAAATCGCAACAAATCGTTCACATCATTGTAGACAGTTTCCAATAAATCGTTCAATATGAAATGACATATTGACTACAGATATCGGTATATTTCTACGCAAATGATAAATACCTTGTAACGCATGAGTTTAAGAACAATTTATTGACAATGCAGGACTTCTTTAATATGAATCTTATACACGTCCATTATCAACTAGAAGGGAAAACTTTGTTTATTCGTGTGACACTTTCTGAAGTTTCAACAGAAATCGGTGATTACTTTTGATTACGGTAGCATAACGACGGTATTTAACACACATACTGATGAAATCTAAGACGAATTATCTCTTCAATGTATAATTTATTGACTACTTACAGATAAAGACGCCTAAACTCCACTATAGTGTAAAAATAAATGAAAATAGCAGCGGCGTGTAAACCCAGATACTGTGTATGTCGTATAATCACATCGCTATTTCCGTTTGGGTTGTTCACTGTTTCTACACTGTGGTCCTTTTACTACACGTGTTCGCTAAAATGTGAAAATGCAGCATAAATGTACAAAATGAATAAAATAAACAGAACAGATGCAGACTAATGCACGATTTCAAATTAAAGATCATATACAAGATGAATTTCATTCATCATTTCGTGTTTTATTGTACAAATGTGAATTTTTTCGGCGACGCCGTCTATATTCGTTTTCGTTACCTATGCCACGTGACTTCAGTTTGCAAATCAAACTACTTGATAACGCATTATAGATAATTTATCAAAATGGAAGATTTATGCAACACTCTGCCTGATTGGACGAGAGTGTCAATTTCTTTCACTCTGTTGATTGTGCTACGCTGAGTGAAATGTAGACAAAGCGTTTATCCTAAACGACGCTGTTCACAGTTTTAAAGCTAACTTTGGCTCAGTATATTTAGCAAGAATATTGATATATCTCAAAATGATAAGTAAGTTTAATAAATATGACAAAAACCTGTTCAAATACCAACATATATCAAATTAAAGAAAAAGCTGAATACGGTCTGCGTATCACGTGAATAAGGGTGTGATAAGAGTCTTTTATGTAGAGAAGTGCTTTTTAAAAGATTTTCCTTGTTACAATTGTCGTCTGTATATGAAAAGGTTTCTTGCTTTTGTGACTTATTCAGATTGCATATTAAAATGAGTACTTGTTTGCTTTGATATATTTGTTATAAATTATTTAACTGATTTATTATATATGAATATTTTTCTTTAGTATGGTATGCAAATATTGAACTCAGTTGAAATCTGATTTATTATATATATTCTATATAATGACTGAATCTCATTACACTGAAACGAAGGTACGCTGCATACAGTTTATCTATGTGATATGACTACGGTCAAACTTTGCTTATGATACAGCAATATTGAAATAATTACAATTGTATGTTTTGCTTGACCTTCACTTTTTTATAGGTGTGACGTCATTGTCCAAAGATTCATGAATAGCGGATATGCTATTTGTTAAAGCGGGGTCAGTTGGCCTATTTTAGAAATAAATAAAAATAATAAATAAAAAAATCCTTTAATTGATTTTTTCTCATGTATTCTAATCAAACTTGATTTTTAGCATCTTTATTAGGCCCGCAGCCAACTTTGTTCAGCTGGGTCATTTGACCCCTTTTAGGGACTGCTTGAGCTAAAACTAGAAATGCCTTTATACAGCGTCTCATGAACAGCTTGGTGGATCTTTGCCATACTTGGTCTGGAGCATCATTATAAGGTCCTCTTCCAAATTTATTTATATAGGAACTTGGGCCCTATAAGGGACCACTATAGCTAAAAGTAGATATGCCTTTCTTCGCATTAACCACTAAAATGTAATGGATTTTGATCAAACTCGATGTGTAACAATATCGTAAGGTCTCCTGCTATTTTGTTACAAATGGGGATAGGGACCAATTTAGCTAAAATTATAAACACGTTTAATGACCTCTTCTCATGAACCGCTTCATGAATCTTCATCAAACTACTGCTGTAATTATTCGTCTAAGGATAAACGAAACAAAATTGCAACCTACGAAACCTTTGCGAAAAATTAAAAGAGAACCATTTAAATTGTTAAAGTGCGGTGTTTAGTTTTGCAATTTGAAAAATGTTAGATGAAAGATGAATGTTAGATGAAAAATTCATAAACTTCTTTCCTTATTACAATTCGCCGACCATCATTTTTAAAGATATTTCTTGTTGAATTCTGTTTTTGTTTGTTTACATTTCGCCAAACATGTGCACACTGCCGTGACCTTTAGACCGGATGCTCATTAGGGAAGGTCAAGCAAGTTTTTTCTGTAATGTTGACGAAAGCATAAAATATGCTGATCATCTCAGCAATATGGAATATTGACACAATGTGACTGGTGCACGATGGAAGATAAATTATCGCTTGTTCAATATACTAGGTACCCATTCACCGAACTGCGCGTTTAAGTTGAGAAATTTACGATTGAAACGGGTTAGTATATTTTCCCGTTCATGACTATGGTTCTTATAGAATACCTAGGGGGTTGGTATAACATGTACAGAGGCATTTTCTTTCTGCTCTGGTGCCAGTGGGTTCGGTAATCAGTTTATTTATGAATTATGTGTTTTTCTGTAAAAATATTAACTTTACATTATTTTATCTAAATCTGTCAAGCAACAAGGAAATTATAAGCAAAATGTTTCCTGAATCGAACGATTCGCGAAGTCATGTGAGTTTGCCACCCTGTATATGTAGAAGAGTCTCGTAAAACTTGTTTAGGTTTGATTTATTAGTTTTGTATGTTCGGTGTATGTGCGTGCGTCCGTGCGTGCGTCCGAATTTGTTTGTCCGGATCATACCTTTGACGGAGCAATCATGTTTTATTTGGCATGAATGTTAACCTGAGTGAGACAGAGTGTCATGCGTAAACACCAGGTTCCTATCTCAAAGGTCAAGTTCACAGTTGGAGGTCAAATGTCATGTCAGATCTTGTCCGGTCCATAATTGACTTTCATTGAGGAATCTTGTTTATATTTGATATGAATGTTTAACTCAATGAGACGGAGTGTCATGTGCAAACCTCAGGTTCCTATCTCAAAGGTCAAGGTCACAGTTAGGGGTCAAAAGTCATTTTAAAGCTTGTCCAGGCCATAATTTTGCCATGCATAAAGCAATCTTTTTTTTTTAATTTGGCATGAATGTTTGCCTCAATGAGACAGAGTGTTGTGTGCAACTCCATGTCCTTTTGATAGCTGGCGGGCTCGACATGTTGCAAGTGGGCATCTAGTTATTATACGTCCAAACGGACGTATTATGTTATGACGCTGGTGCCCGTCTGTCCGTACTTTCGTCTGTCCGTTCGTTAACGATTTTGTGTCCTCGCTGTAACTTTTGAACTCCTTGAAGGTATTCAAAGAACTTGACACAAATGTTCACCACATCAAGACAACGTGTAGAGCGCATGTTTTAGATGGCTCGCTTCAAGGTCAAGGTCACACTTATGACCTTTTTTTTCGTGTTCGCTCTGTAACTTTTGAACTGCTTGAAGGATTTTAAAAAATCATGGCACAAATGTTCGCCACATAGAGGCGATGTGCTAAGCCATGTTTCGGATGGCTCGCTTTGAGGTCATACTTAGGGGTCAAAGGTCATACCTTCGCGCATTACGGTGCTCTTGTTTCTTGTTGCATCTGCAAAAAAATGCAGAAAATACGCGTGGCAAGTAGAGTGTCAGGCACGATACTGCAGATATTTGAATATTGTCTCAGCAAGCAAAGTTCCCATTGAGAAAAACACTTTATAAGTGGCAAATGAACTTTTGAAATGGGCTTTTATCTTATTTCATTCTGAAATATATCTCTATATTACACAATAAACTAATATATGCACATTGCAGAGACAAAAACAAGAACAATGTAACACAACACACATATGCAATGACCAATGGTCTCTTATATTTGAAGCTTTAGGTCCATATACTTTATTTTCCTGTTACAGCTTATGCTGGTGGTTTATGATATTATCATGTGCTGAACATTGGTTGCAACAAAGGACTGTATTAAAGGTTTTATTTTACGTTTTATTTTACGTCGCATATAATTAAAAGGTAACATGAGCTACAATACTATCGTGCAACAAAGAACACGATATGTTCCAAAGTTTGAAATGCCAGTGTGAAATCAGACAGACTGTGTTTGATGCAAAAGTTATAGTTTGGACCTAAGCCAGGTTTTGAAACGCCAGTCTTGCAAACTTACACTGTATGCTCATAGCAGCGATTTACTTATTACATTTAAACGGTACGGAATATGACACATTAGAGTACATTAGGGGTCAGGCAACCGGTTAGCTCAGTCGGTAGAACACTTGTCCTTTAAGGCAGTGAACCCGGGTTCGAGCCACGGATTGGCTGTACATTTTTGTCAACCTGAGACATTTGGCGCTATGCAAGGGGTCATTGCCTTATTGCTTTATTGGAAATTCTTTTATTGCGACCAATGACATTATGTCAAAGATTTCTTGAAGATAGATGAATACAGTGACTCGAAACGTAATATGCACGTCTATGCATTAGACTTAGTAAATGCTATTCAAATACACTGAAGAAACATAATTCTGTAATAAAGTATCTACATTTTTCGTGATAAATTGTCATTCAACCACATGTGAGCCGTGCCATGGGAAAACCAACATAGTGGGTGTGCGACCAGCATGGATCCAGACCAGCCTGCGCATCCGCACAGTCTGGTCAGGATCCATGCTGTTCGCTAACAGTTTCTCCAATTCTAATAGGCTTTAAAAGCGAACAGCATGGAGCCTGACCAGACTGCGCGGATGCGCAGGCTGGTCTGGATCCATGCTGGTCGCACACCCATTATGTTGGTTTTCCCATGGCACGGCTCATGTATTGTATTACGTTTTTGGCTTTTACTTCACATATATCGTAGAATTCACCTCATGTCGCAAAATATGATTTCCTTACTAAACATGTATAAATGATTAAAAAATCAATCAATAGAAATGGAACATAATAGGTCTGAAACTACATTGGTTGCAACCATGTATTTTAAAGTTTTGGCACAACAAAACTCAGTTTTCAAAACAGTTCAGTATACATGGGCTTGCATATATATCCAGTTATCATTTCTAATATATGGATAATCTATGATTTTTTTCTGTTATATATGTATACATTTTACACTGTAACATATTTCATTTACATTGAATTCTTTTGTTTTACCTTTTCTCAGAGAATTGAGCAAATGGCAAGTGTAGAGCACCCACTAACATATCGCAACTAACATAAGGGGGTTAAGTGTGAGGTTTGGCACCAGTGCGCTAGTTTAAACTTCTCATTTACTGCTCCAATACGGTGCCCTACAATCCTTCTTTAAGTATGTGTGTTACTACATTCATTCAGGCTTAAGTAAACAAATATACAAGCATTATTTATGACAGATCTTGTGCAATACGGACTTGAATTATATAATTGTAAAACAAGACGAATAACTTATAAATGTATTGCAATACACTTTAAGGGTGAAAGTTATTTTGAGTTATGAACTTTGTAAGTGGCCTTCCGCCATTTAATGAAGAAAAATGCCATTTTCTACAACTTTGCACGAAAAAAGCAAACTTTCACCAAAAATGGCATATTTCTGTAGTAAGACCAATAACGTATGCTTCACATAAATAACAGTCAAGCAACACAGCTTTCTGTTTAACTGAAACGATCATTTTTATGTACATTTAGACTATTATCTCTTTAACTACCTTTTGAAAAAGATCGTAATATTAGAACAGAATATAATCAACAATATTGAATGATTTACAACTATAATGTTCTCGAAGACGAGTACCGTTTTTTTCAGAATAAAAAAGCAACAAAACAACAACAACAACGAAAACAATCATGGACGTTATATTATTAAACATTAAGTATGTAGAAAAATGTTGAAAAAAAATCCATCACTTGCATTATTCAGATTATTTACAATTGTATTTATAGTTGTACTGTGAAGTTTATATATGAAGCCTTCCCGTTAGACAAGGGTTCATAGATAGTCAAATTAAGCCATGTATTCAGAGTCATTTGCCTTTACCTTCATTTTGAATACCATATTATTTATCATAATAGGCCGTGACAGAAAATAATTTCAAGATTGTATTTAATATGTTATACAACAGTTTTTTTTCTTTAATCCATATATAACGGTAAGAGGTGTTTGATATCAATCTCTGTCTGTATGTTTGTTAAAAATGTGTTTTGTTATACGTAGTTTAACGTGCAATATCTTTGTACATATTTGTTACGCTTGCATGTAGTATTCAGCAAATTATTGTATCATGTAACAAGGAACGTTTATATGTTTACGTTACTTAATAAAGAATCTTGAGACTTGATTTTACATTAGGTATATTTGCTTCGACGTAATTTTTCTCTTGGTGTCAATATGCCTATTAGTGAGACATTCAGTTTCTATTGGTGAATGGGATAACAAACCTCTAATTAACGGTGAATCTCTGAAAGAGAAATCCCGAAGGGCATTTCGCTTTTTGGAGAGAGTTCGTAATTAGCTACTTTTCTAGATTATGGACAAAGGCGTTCGCTCACATTAAACATCGCATACTGAACAAATAAAAACATTTTCTTTATAACGAAGTCGGTAGTTGTTCTTCAATCTTTGGAGGAAATAAAATGTCTATCTTTCAGTCTGTCTGCCTGCAATACCACTTTGAGGCACCCATTTGCCAATCGCCAAAAATTGGAAGTAAATTTTATTTTTTGCTGTAGAAGCAACATAAATAACAATATCTATCTGAAAGAGAACAATAATTAAGTTACTATGAAACAAACGCAAAGATGGGGGAAAAGGAGCTTAATAGTAGTTGTATTGATCCAAAATATTTTCATTGTTTAGCTTTGACGCACAGTGCTGGGGTCATTTCGCAAGTTTGATATACGACTGAAAAATCCTTTCAATCGTTATACCAAATCGTAGCTTTAAGAAAATGCCCACGCTTGTGCTGTTTTTCTGAAGCAGAATGCATGTTTAAAGTAAACAATTTCTGTTTAGGTAATGCTCACACGTATACGATAATTATGGAGCTCGGTTGTAGAGTATTCAAAATGTGAACAATAGAAGTTTGATACTATTTAATTAAAAAGATATTTGTTTTGGCAAATGCAATTGACATACACAAAGGAGAAAACATTGTTTGAACTTTGTCATTATTTTGTTGAATGATGAAATTAAGAAAACTATTCAACGCTTTGATTATATGAAGAATGATCTAAATGCAAGAATTTCAAAAAGTAAAGAACTGCCCTTAATATGAATATAATTAACCATTGCACTGGCACCAGACAGTAAAGAAAATGTCAACGTATATGATATACACTACCCCAAGGTATACAGTAAGAACAATGGTCATGAACGGAAAAAAATGTATTAACCCTGAATTTCAATCGCGCATTTCTCACCTTAAACGATCAGCTCTGTAAATTGGTACTATGCATTATTTTTATCTTTCAACGTGTACCAGTCACATTGTCTCAATATTTCATATCACTCTGCATATTATATGCTTTCGTCAACGTTACAAAAACACTTGGATGAACCCCAGTGAACTCAATCCGGTCTAGACATCACGGCCTTGTGCGCATGTTACAAACAATAACAGAATATGAAATATTCGCAGTTAATGATGAAAGAAAGTCATCTTAGAAATAATTATGAATTTGAAATCATTGAGTGGTACACATTTTGTATTGTTTGTTCAATTCACTTTGCACATTTATGTTGCATATACACATTGTAGCGTACACGTGTAATTAAACGGCGATTGACATACCTTTCCATATCAGCCAATAAGAATAATTTTGTTATATTGGCCGAAACTACATTAGGGGAGCTCATTCAAGATTTTTTTTCTGTAACTTCAACGAAAAAATAAAAGATGCGGGGAGTCTCTGCCATATGAAATACTGAGACAATGTGACTGGTGCACGATGGAAAATAAATTACCACTTGGTCAGTTTCACACCCTATAAACGACTGTACTCCCCCTCTTCCTCTTGCGAGTGATCAAAACAATAAACTGACAGCTAAAAGTTGAAAAACAGCCTTTTAAAATGACTGATTTGCTTTGAAGGTATGTATATTTATATTTTATTTGAAGCTGAACATGATTTGTTTCTTTATATAATGTGTTAGTCTGATTACAGATAGAATTATAGCAAAAAACTCGGTTGATCACTGATTTTGTCCATAAATTGTACATTGTCGTCGTCAAAAGTACATATTTTCTTGCTTGAAGAATGACCTACATGTCAATTCCACTGTTTCATGGATAAAGAAACAATACTAGTTTGGTAAAATAAAATAAAATCATTGCTAAAATCTCCAATTTGTTTATAACCGTCAATGAAAGAAGATTCGGTGTGATTACCTGACTGTATGCATGCTTGCTTTAGTACTGTACAAGTGCTTGCGACTTTCGGAAAAAAGGCTGTATGTCTGTTTGCGACTGACTTACATATAAAATATCGGAGTTTCCTAAGCTCCTGTAGTATTTCTTCATAATTATAACCCGCAAACAAAGTTTGAAGGAAGGCGGTATATAGGATAATAGGTAAGGGTAGATTTCTCGGAAGCACAGAACACCTAAAACACAGCCTCAGAGCCACGCATTAGCAAAGTAGGCCCACAACAAATAGAAGCTGTAATGGAAAAATTACAGACGGATTGCTTCAAACATCTAACAAGTACATATTACTTTATGTGAACTATAGATAGAGGGGGAGGAAGTGGTAAAATGTTGGGGCGGGGCGGGGTAGGGGAGGAATTTGAAGGGGAAAGAAGAACAAGGATGAAAATATAAAGGGAATGCTACGTTCCTTAATAACAGTCACACTACAACGTAAACCACAAAAGCGCGGACACTCATGTACCAAAATCAAATACACAACCATACCCAGCTAAATAACATAGGAAACAGTAGGGCACCGTCTTAGACTCACAATCACACAAACGCACCCATTTAAGCAGGAAAAAAATGTGTACCTCCTTAGGATTCCGTCAGCCTGAAAAAAGGGGAGCCACGAAAACTAACTCAAAGTAAAGAGGAGGGATGCAAAAAGTAGCGCCAATGTAAGGGGAAAAGAGGGGGCAATAGGGGGAGTAAGGAGGAGGAAAAAACGCATACAACAAACAAGAAAACATACGCAACAGACAATACAAGACAGACAGAAAACCAGTTGAAAATAGGGGCATCGCCTTGGAACGGCATGCCAACCTCGCACTTACCCTATTTTCAACAAGTTAGACAACACAATATAAATAAAATTCCCACTGAGAAAGGCTCTAACATTAGCGCAAAAATAACAGATTAATAAAGTAAAACATAAAATTAAGGTAAATCTAAGGTATAATTGCACCAATGTACTCAACATTTAAGAATTAGAAATTTATTTATAACCTTAAAAAAAATCAACTGGAATTGACAGTCATGACCACGCGTTTTTAAAGCATATGGTCATTATATAACGATAGCATACGCATCTATTTTCCAAATATATCTCCAGATTAGCTTAACCCGGCTTTTATTCTATCACTTCATAAAAGTAGCTCGAAAGAAGTTTTATATTATCGCAGACCTACTTTTATTTAACCCAAATTATTGAAAATATTTTTAAAATAGAACAAAATTGCACACATTCATACAGGAAGACACTATTATTCGTGGATGTTAGTCCAGGTTTACACAACTGTACTCTCGTCGAACTCTTGTCGAACATTTCTTTTCGACAAAATGAATCATTTGTAAAGGATCGAGATTCCGGTTGTTATAAAAGTGAGTTTTTCAACGTTTAATTTACTTTATCACAAAGTATTACATTAAAAATTGATATTATTTTTAAAAAGTTTTGTAGCTTATCATTAAACAGCATTAAGAAAATATTCACAAGATGTAAAGTTATTCTAGTTTCGATCCACCCGAGTCCTACAAGGTTAGGGAAGACCCGTTACTAATGTTGCGAGAACTTGTGGGTCGACCCTTTTGCCTATTATATGTACAATTGGCGTAGTTATCTGTTTATATATGTATATATTGGCAATAAAATATGTTTAAACTGCAAGGGTTGAAAAAGAGACCTTACCTTTTTAACAAACATATATAGACATGTATGCAGACAAAAGCAGTATGTATGCGTAGTAATACAATACAAGAATATTTGCTGTTCAAGAAAGGCAGTGTGTCATATACATGGATGGCGTGAATCTAACCATTATGCTGTTAAAGCAACCTGTGTGTATATAGGATCATAAATACAAAACTAAAAGCGCACCCTCCCCTCTTTGCAAATTGAAATAAAGAATAAAAAACAATCAAACAAAAATTTAACAAAGAGTTTATGCCTACAGAAAGATACAGATCACTACAAACAACGAAGTGTCTTACTTACTTGTAATTTATGACCAAGTTTCATTGCTCCATGTTTGGAATAGCAAACGTTTTTACGTCGTGTCACAAAACACGTTTACTATGAGTACCGTCCGGCAGAATGGACCTATCTCAAATGACGCCACTATCTATGTAAAAACCACAGTTAATCGAGCGTTGTGACGCCCGAAATGTTCAGCCTTTACATGATGTCAAAGCCATATGAATTCAGATCAAAATACTGATCATGAAGGTTTATAGAATAGAGAATTAATGTAAAAAATATTGTTATTATTATTATTATTATGACTATCATTATTATAATTACTACAGTTGTGTTTGTCACTGTTGTTGATGTTTTAATACAAAATTGGGGCAAATGAAAATGGACGCTTGAATAAAACATGAAAACAGTTCATGTTTCTTCTTACTTCCATTTTTATACATGGATTAAGTCCAAGGAGATTGTTTTTCTAAACATTTTATATTACATGTATAAAGATGGAAGTAAGTAAAAACATAAAATGTTTTCATGTTTTATTCAATCTTCTATTTTTCTATTAATACGTCAAGTAATTTTATATATCTGTTTTTTACAATAAATGTAAAAATGTTAAAAAGAAGCAACACATGCGGTTACTTGAAAGGGGTCTTAATGAACAACTAACAAGAGTCTCCAGCGGTGTTAATGCAAGCAAACATTACCTAGTTTGTTTGTTTCGTTTGTTTTGGGTTTAACGCCGTTTCCCTAGTTTGGCAGATGCGCATAACGAACTTACCTACCTTGTTACTGTAATGAACAAAATTAACTTGCTTGAGAACAAGAACCTTGCCCTGCTGACCGTCTTATTTACCGTGGTTAAGAGTGCATATGCGTCTGAAACAAAGAGGGCGTTAACCTTAGTGGATAAATAGCTAATCATCTGAAAGATAAAGTGTGGGAACACTAGAAGGGCTTGGTTAGTTGCATTCTAACATGCTCATAAAATAATTATCATTGTTTGGTAGTAAACCTGGCGACAGGCGGCTTAAATTTGACATCATATTGGTCTCTCATCGGTTCGCACGTTAAAACTGTTGTTTTTCGAAGAATATGAAACATGCCATTTTAGAATAACCTTTAAAATACACTTTATTCAATTATACAGTTGTTAAAAATCTAAAAGGACGCCATTACAAAACGAAATGTGACTACTAATTTAAAGAACATCATAAAAACTGTGGTTTGGTACCGTTTTCTATAAAGGCCAAATGCATACTCCCTATATAAATTCGAACGCATGCAAAGCTCTGATCATTTCGGTGATGAAGCGCAATCTTTTTACCATCGTATCTCCACGCTTTGTTGTAATAACCTCCGGCTTTGCCATCGTTCCTTCAAATTTCCAGCTTGCATGTGTCTTTATCAATGCGAAGCTCGAAGATACGATGACAAAGCGCGAAACTACGACAACGAAGCGTGAAGTTTTATCATCGTAGATTCGTGCTTTGCAGTGGTACCTATTCACTTGGCGCGGTGAAACGCAAAGCGCGAATTTAAGATAGCGATGGTACAATGGCTGATTGTAAAGTTACTACGGTGAAGTGCAAAGCTACAATGGTAAAATAACTTAGCGTTTTGAAATCGTACCTTACATTAAGCTCTTTATGTAAACAGCCATTAAGCCGATCACAAAATAAATAGTCACATGTATAGATTTAGACTAAATTTAAATAAGTATATGACGTTTGCATTAAGAGCGAAACATTTTCTGATGAAAGGAGAAACTAATTCATATAATGTTGGAGGACCATCGCAACAAAAGCATTATTATATTACTTCCAGTTATCAATTACATGGAGGATTATGCATGCTTAGAAATAATAAATAAACTCTCCCTGCTCGGCAATGCTTCATATTAGCCAATAAATTACTTATCATAACCCCACAAAACGAAGTTTGATGACGGGGGCGGGGATTTATATAGGAGCTTTTCGGATGAACAACTATGTCATAAGATTAAATTTAAGAAAAACCTTGAGTACACAATACATTTCATTCAATATAACGAAACTTAAATAATTTATCAAGGTCAATTTCCCATATGGGTTATGATCAGTCAATAAGTAGGTCACTAAATACAACCATAAAAAATTCTGCCCACACTACAAAGGCAATCGTTTTTCTCCAACATTCATGAAACCGCGTCTGTTTGCTTAGGATGTACAACCAAGACACCAGCATCGTTATATTACCTCCTGTTCTATCAGTACTGCTTTCATTGACGCGGAGTTTCCTTTTGCTGCATCTTGCAACAACTTTTGTACTTGTTTATTTTTTATTAAAATACTTAAAGGTATGTAATTATAGTCACTCAGAGTACGAACTACTTGTAACGTATCTGATGAGTGTTTACGGTGTATCATATATCAACTTAAGCAATCGGAACCACTGAGGTTGGTTTTATATTGTTTAAATTTTGTTGCAAAGGTATAATGAAATAATAATTAATACAAATAGTTTTTTGAAGGATTCATAATTTTCTTATCTACCCAATAATTTCACTATTTAACGTAGAAAATAATGATTTATGAATGCAATAATGCGCTCACAAGCGCTTAAGGCCAGCTAGAGCACACCTGGCGGATGAATACACTAGCATTTTCTTTTCCTTCTTTTAATTTTGAGAGAACATTAGGTTACCGGCTTAAACATTAAACTAATTAGGTTTGTCTACGAAAACAAAGCATTGATTTTACAGTTTCTTCTATCAGTTCAATTTATAAGACAGTAACCTAATATTCTCTGTCTATTCAATTCGACTAAGACAGTGAGAAATTTAAACCTCTTCTGTTTAAACATCTGCTGAAAACGTGAATTTTAATTGCTACCAAAAACTGTGCACTAGATCTTTTTTTTCTAAAACTCAGCCTGATAGAAATAATGTACAGGTAATATACATTGTGATTTAATTCTCGTGCTACATGTAGCTACTTCTACTGCTAAATGCAGTTTTACCGTCTTTAAGGAGTTCATCACAATATTTTGTGCGCAGCTCAATCGCGCAGCAAGCGATATCCACTGTAAAGTTCAGAATTCGCCGCCGAAAGTGCATAATTGTCGGATATAAGGGTACTCGCGCAAAATATGTCGTATGTACTGACAATATAGGTCGTGCATCCATATTTTACCTTTAAAAGTGATGGTGTTTTATTGGAGGAGTAGTTGTAGGAAGTGCTCGAATCGAATACATTGTGGACAGCCAATTTGAAAGTAAACTATTTCGTCCAGTAATGATGCAGCCGACTCCAAGTCAAATAAATTTCCAGAAAATCTTAATGTAGATATATCTCCTTCAAGTTCAAATGTGACTTCCTAAAAATGTTGTTATACTTTTTGTGCCCCATCCCGAATTTCACGTAGTAAGACCAGAGTTATGGCCCCTGATAGTCAAATTGTACATAAAGGGTCTAAACATTTGTGTCGCATGTACCTCAAAATTATATGCGCCAAGAGTCATGAAACCACACAAGAATTAAATTCAGAATGCGAAGTTGTGCACCAGTGCTTTTATTTGAGGTTTCACTCAATAATAACAGATTTATGTCCCTTGACGTGGTCAAATATAACGTAAATGGGATGTGAAAGCTTGTGTAGCACGTATCTCAAAAAGTATTTGTTCTAGAGGCTTGCAACCTTAAAGGAGCATTATTCCGCATGTGAGTAAGAATATTGGTTAAGGAACTGATGATAACATTGTGCAATTTGTTTTGTAAGAAAAAAAAAATGTTCATAATTTTTAGGTGGGTGGGGTAATGAAAAAATACTTTTATGGCTGGAGTGAATATTTTTTAATTTTTCTTGAAAACAAGCACGGGTTGATATTATTTCTTTGGTTTAGATTTTTTTGTCTTAGTTCTAGCTTACATCATATAAAATTTGGAAAAAATCTGTCCCCTAGATTTTTCATATCATTAAGAAATACTTCGTGTTTTTCTCAGTTTCAGATACTTTCGACATCTGTCAAGAGTAATTTTTCTGAGTTAATATATCTATATGTTGACATTTTATGCATAGTTATAGTGGTGTTATTAATTCGGATGCATAAAAAGTAACATCAGAGTGAAACTTCGTATAAATAATTGTTTGCAGTAGTTTTATTATATTAACATGTATGTACTGTTTCTTCAGACAAAAATATCGATTTGGTGTTCTTAATAAACTTTGAATATTGAAAAAAGAAGCACGGGTACCTATTAGTTTTATGTTTTATTTTAACTTGTCATACATCAATCTATAAATATGCAAAGTTATAAAAAATTCTGTCCGCTAGAAATAATTGTGAAAAACATCTTTAATAAACAAATTATAACAAACATTTCTTTCCTCTGAAAAACAAATCATTACAGTTGAAAAGGGCAAGTGCACACACAAAAACAATTTATTCAAGACATTATAGACATTCACGTTTTGGCGTTTTGTTGTGTATTTTAGGAAAAAAAAATGTGATAGTAGAGCATCAATAGTCATTAATCTTTGTACATAGAAAATGCTCTGTTCGTAGCACAGGGATCGTAACATTATATAAGGTCTAATTAGACTATGAACTTTACCAAATTCATGAACACAGGCCTAATAAAGTGTTACTTATTCCTTTGGAATATAGCCATTTCTGACCTTAAAGCTAGTGAATTACGGGTAATCTAGTAAAAACTGTAAAAGTAGATTTTTTCCCTTTGCATCATTCGTTCCAGCAGCAACTGAAGTATTCTTTTATGGTGGCTGATTCCTGCCATTTCTTTCTGGAGTGTTGGCGCGTTTGAAGAGTCCCAATAAGCCAGAATGACAAATAAGCGTGCTATCACGAGAACTATTTTTTTGTCATATCGACGCGTACATTTTCGCTCTGGTGTATAAGGGCCCTTAAACGCTTCGACACGCCAACATCAAACATTCAGAGTTGTCGTTTTTGTGTCCCGGCAAATGGCACATACTTTGTCGTACTGGCACGCTTATCAGTCGTTCTGACGTGTTGGGGTCCTTCAAACTTTCTGTTCTTCAAACGCACTAAAACACCAGAACAAAAAAACAGAAATCAGCCACTTTAATTCTACCATGCCTTTAGTGCATATATTTGAAGAACATGATTTCTTCCTTGTGTAAACAAGGTATGTTTAACAACAATATTCGGTCTCTTATACAGTGTTTTATATGCAGAATTTTTGTGTATTCATATCGTGTTACTAAATTTTTTTCTGATGTTTCTCTAACATAAAACTAAGTCAAATCATATGAGACAACCAATCCTTATTCCAAACAAACAAATATTATGATGATGCTTGCTTCCAAAGGTTCTTCATAAAGACATAACAAATAGATTTCCATTTTGACCAGTGTTTCTGTGGAGAAGGTATTATACATTAGCACCAACATGTATGAATAATGACATTTTGCCCTGTTCAAGTCAATCATATTTAGTACAAACGTCTTTAAAAATATTTTCCTTGACAAGATTGCATATTTCGCATAATTATGATTTTTCGCAATGCCAGAACTTCTTTTATATCTTCAAAGTCACACATGTTAGAAATCCCTCTAACCGGGTCTGTGTCTAATAAGAGAACTTCCAGAAATAGTTTAATATGACTTTTGGATGATCAATTTTAAGACTCTCCAAATATTTGCCAGCATATGTCAAAGCATCCCCGATATCTTTTTCTAAAAATGAAATATCCTATCATTAATTAATGAAGTTCTAGTTGCTACTCCAGGCAAAATGCCTTGTTTTATATTTTCTGCATATTATATTTCGTGTACACGAACTTCCAACAATGTACATCAAAAGTCATTTTGCAGGCACAACATTGTTCATCCCGTCTGCCATTTACCATGTCAACAAGAACTGACTCCCTGACGTTACTTGCGCAACACGATATTCGTCATTAAAGCGCACTATGCGACAAGAAAGAAAGGGACAAAGTCTCAATGAGCAGTACGAGAATTGACACCACCGAGTAAAATTTGATCATGTGGGAGTGCTTGTGGCGACGTTCGTATGTAAAGCACCTTTGAACGTGCTTACCATGGTAAGTATATTTTACAAATATTGTATCATATATATCATTTAATGGGTCAAGGTGCCGTCAACTGTGACAAACCGTCGATAACTGTTCCAAACCACCGATAACAGTGCCCGCCAGTCGATAAATGCCCACACATCAATAATTGTGCCAAAACTCCGATACTGTTTAAATCCATCGATAAATGTTCCCACACATTGATAACAGTTTCCATCCGTCGGTGACTGTCCATCTGTATATTACTGTGGTCATCAAACAATTAATGTTTCCAGTCGTTGGTAAATGTACCCACACCATGGAAATGAAGCCTGATAACTGTGCCCATCAGTCTATAACTGACTGCGACCTTCCATGATTTTTTTCTTGCACTAATCTGGGAGAGCGTTTGTATTGCATAAACAGTACTACTTACCATATTAAATCTAAATAAAGATATTATAAAACTGCTTTTTCGTTTCTATACTTTGTTGTTTCAAAAACCTTTTTTTTTTAATTTTTGATAGGACGTCATAATAAGCCATTAAAACGTGTTACACCTGTAACATGCACGCCATCATGTCGTTAAAATATTTAGATTGTTCTTAACGTCCTTGGAGGGAATGCAACATTCTTTGGAGAATTCCGTTTACATATTCTTTTAATATAATAAATTTTTGTCATATACAGACGACTGAATCTAATAACAACAAGTACACTTAGTTAACAATTTTACATTTTTTCTTTAATTTTACACCGTCCTCAAAACAGAATCCACCGTGTACTGCGATTACAGGAATGTGAACATCTCCTCAGGAAAGCATGTTGAATTATTTACACAGCACCGTACCGACTACGCCCACTTTAATGATCACAACGAATGTTGTTTAAAAGAAAATATTTAACGCGCGCTTCGATTCCATCGTTTAAAAAAACAGGAACAGTTCTAAATTGAGAGTGCATTGTGTTCCTAATTCAATTATTAAACTTTGATAAAAGGAGCATTTGGTTCATCTGATGTTCTTATGCAATATTTCATGTGCAAATACATTCGCCTTTACGCACAATGCCAATTAAAATGTTTTCTTTGCCTGCATGACCATGAGTACAGTTATAAATGGACATGAATAGTAATTAAAAATTGACCAAATATAAAAAAGCATAAGTCCAACTGAACTAAAACGAAAATTCAAATGAAGTCGTATTCAAATAAAAGATGTAGGTGTAATGAAGAATGTTATTTCCAAGATAGAAACTGTTTGAACATTTTGGCGAAATTACACTTGTCATAATCAATATGTATGAAGTGTTTTTATTCTTTTTAATGTAACAGTGGGACTTAAATCTTTAGATATCTAAGTTCAATTTAGATGTCTATTTTACTGATCAATTAAGTATTATCATGAACGCTTTAGTTCATCAATATTGTATGAAGTATTCTGCTCTTACATCTTAATAACCCTTGCCATGTAAAACATAACAGAACTAAAGTGTTCTAATGCCCAGTTTAGTAAAGTATACTCTTTATGTTCTGATAGTACATAAGAACTTGATTATTTGTGATAAAGGAGGCTCCATAACAGAATAAGCACTAATTAGTGTAAGACCGACTAAGCTAATCAAAACATCACATAAACAATATGACGTCAATAAGAATACCTAGGGCTTCCTTCTGTCGCGGAAAAATCGTCTAAGAAAACAGACATTGGAATGTTTCCAACTTCCGAGCAAACAGAGTGTTGTAACGATGTCTGAATCAATGAAAAACAGCGATTGGGTTTCTATATAGAGACAAACGCTTATCATATGATTCTTTAATTTTGTTATCAATAAAAATATCCTTTGGAAGCATTAAAAGCAAACAAGCAAAATAACAGCAGATTCTGTTTGTCAGAGGTAATTAAATGTGCAAGAATACCTCTTAAGTTACTAGTACTTAAGTGGAACTTTGATATACAGTGCCATTGAATAAACACCAAGATGACCAGTGTTAATAACAAGACAGAACCCAATGCTCTTTCCTATGATCTTAAGTAGTAGACCAACCTTTATACAATACATGTATGTATATCCTACACCATGTTTACCAGTAGTCAAAACAAATCTTCCTGTACACTATTTCCAACATGATGGTAACCAGTAGTCACGACAAACCTTCCTATATACCTATTTCCAACTACATGATTACCAGTTAGCACGACAAAACATCCATTATATCTATGTTCAACACCATGATTACCAGATAAACCGTCCTCTATACGTATTCAAACGTTGAATTTACCAGCAGGTACGACGAACTGTACCTTTTACTAACACCTTGATTTCCATATACAACATAATAGAACAAGAGCTGTCGGAGGACAGCAACGCTCGACTATTCAACAGCCTTGCCAATTTAATGATTATAAAAGATGAAAAGGGGCATAATTTTGTAGAATTGCAAAACAGGATTATGGAACCTATACAATGCATATCAGCTCATGACAATGGACAAGTGTGTGAAGTTTCAATCCATTTCCATTAGTCGGTACTGAGATACCAGTTTACATACAAACACTTAACCAAAAACTGCCATGTCGAAAAAGTGGCATAATTTTGTAAAAATACAAAGTAGAGTTATGGAACCTGTGCACAGCATGTCAGATGATCACATTGAACAAGTGTGTGAGGTTTCAATCCATTCCCTTTACTGGATACTGAGATACCAGCTTACATATAAAACGTTAACCAAAAAAGTCGAAAAAGTGGCATAATTTTGTAAAAAGGCAAAATAGGGTTATGGTATCTTTGCAGTATAAGTCAGTTTAGCACAGTGAATAAGTGTGTGAAGTTCCAATCCATTCCCAAAACCAAATCAGGACGCGGACACTGACGCATGGGTGAGTCCAATAGCTACACCTATTTTGTGAATAGTCGAGTTAAAAGTTACTAACATAATAATAATGCGGATATAACTTCAGCTATCAACTATACGTAGCAGTGTAACGTAGATGATAACTATATAACTGTGCTATAATCAGAGCGAAGTCTTCTTGTAGTGATATTAAATGCCCAGGAAAGTTGGTCGCATTCGACTCCTGATCTTTTACTTTAGTAGTTGTTCTTATTTTAAATACAATGTTGATTACCTACTGCCAATATTTGATTTTCTGGGTATTCATAAATTATTGATTAAATGAATATAATTCGTATAACAACATCCAATGTTGGATGGTTTAATACATAGATAAAATACGACTGCTCAAAAAAGATTCAATCACGTCTCCTATGTAGGCTCAATACCTATCTTTCAGAGCATACACTACTTTCAAGTTAAGGTAAGAAGACCACTCATACTCATGCTAGGAACGTCTGAAACCTGAACATGTTTTAAATACTCGTATGTAACCTTTTTATTAGCAGAATATTATTATTTGAGCCGCGACATGAGAAAACCAACATAGTGGGTTTGCGACCAGCATGGATCCAGGCCAGCCAGGTCAGGATCCATACTGTTCGCTAACAGTTCCTCCAATTCCAATAGGCTTTAAAAGCGAACAGCATGGATCCTGACTAGACTGCGCGGATGCGCAGGCTGGACTGGATCCATGCTGGTCGCAAAGCCACTATGTTGGTTTTCCCACGGCACGGCTTATTTTATTAATATTTACAAGCTGTATATGTTTCCGTTGCTAGACAAAAGGATAAAAGTCGTTCTCCTGTCTAACAGCATGTTAGATAAAGGTGTTTCTTTTAAAGAAAGAAATAAAGAGAAAAGATGTTGTGTAATCAGTAATATTCCAAAAATATTCTAAGATACGCATTCATAGTTAGTTTATCTTGACCTACACGAATAATGATAATTAATGAAGGCAATAAAAAAAGTTTTATCAATTTTGCTACATTCTCTTGTGAAATCTTTCTTTTATCTTTTTTATATCATTTTGAATGATACGGTATCTTTATATACTTAGAATGTTACATTTATGCCAGTTTGATATCTAAGGGTATCAGTTACCAAGTCGATCTAACGATACTAACTACCATAAAAAATGTGTTTACAACAGCGCACCATTATGGAATTTCAATTTATTTGTACTACAACAAAAAGTTACAGCATTACAAAAACAACTGTATTTGATGTTCGTTAAGTTTCAGGATAAGCTGTTAGTATATGTGGAAGATCCGGCGTCAATCGTCTCCAACTTTACTGTTAATACTCCAAAGGTAACAATTCTGGCCCAGTATTGGGCTGTTTAACCATGTAGTCTAGGGCGGATTTGATACTGGATCATCAGTGTTCAACTAAGTCACCAGGGCAAGTTATAGTTCACCCTTGTTAACATCTGTCAATCTATAGGTCATATTTTCTTACCGATGCACATAAACCTTGTCAGACTTTTTAAGTGAAGTTCGCAGATTAAAAGAACCGGTTACTACTTCGAACCACAGAAAAAACATTTTTAAAAAATACTCCAGAGAAGGTTTTGAGTTTATAACATCTAGAAAGAATTCGAAACTGGGTCATTTGGGAACTTAGACAATTCATTGAACATTTTGAAGCACTAAGCTTTTTTTTAGTATATTTACTTTAGGGCGCGCACTAAATATTTTAACATGCATGGCATACGAAACATCATAACAGCTAATTTTTAAATTATTTATATATGTATCAATATCTGATTCACCAGACATTAATTTTCGTTCAATATCATCAAAAATGTGTTTCTTCTCACAAAGAATAGTATTAAGGCTACCGGGATCAGTTTCATCCCATATTTTTTCATATGTTAATACATCATAACCTTATAAAAGCATGTTTTCAATATTCATACAAAATCCAATATTACAGTGTAAGGTCAGGGACCTTCATACTTGAGATATAATAAAAAATATTATAACTTGTACTAATATAGTCAACAACACTAGCCACTCTCCTATTATTAGATTATTATTGTAAATATAAGAATGATTTTTGTTTCGAAAAATATCTCGATGTTATAGCAAACGATAAATTAAGAAAACAATTAACATGTATACGATTATCTTCACACTCTTTAGAAATTGAAATAGGTAGATACAATAATGTTGACAGACAAAACAGATTATGCAAATTATGTTCACAAAATATGATAGAATCTGAATACCACTTTATCTTATGCTGCCCTCTGTATCATTGTGTCAGATTAAAGTATCTAGGTCGATGTTCCTGGCCTAGCATACAAAAATTCAATGCATTAATGTCAACACAAAATAGAACACGGTTGCTAAATATTGCAAGATTTGTGAAAGAAGCGCTATGCTTACGCAAAAATACTCTTGAAAACTGATTTTGATACGTCTACTGATCGTTAATTGTATTTGTGCGTTTATGTGCTTTTGCTTTTTGTAAATTGTCTTGTGTATATATTTGTTGTCTTTGCCATAAGTTATCACTATTGTAAATGGCCAAAGGCAAATGTTTTGCCGATTGCTAATAAACTTGAAACTTGAAACTTGATAAAGGGTTAAACTATAACATGTATACAACCCATCGTCTAAACGACCATTTGTAACAAGTAAATCATGTTCTTTGCAAAGCGATAATAACTTGAGACCAAAAGGATTAACAGCGGTGTCTTGAGAGTTGCGTATCGGAAAGCCGCTTAACGGTACATTACCTTCAGGCATATCAACGTATCTATCAAGATTTATATTTGTACGTAATCTGATAAATTTCCTGTTTTGGAATTTAAATCCCCGGTCACAAAACTATGTCCATACAAGCTATATTCTCTAATATCTTCATTAAGTTGATCAAAAAAGTCAAAATTATACAATTGCAAAGAAGCATTTTTGTATATATTTGAACTTTCGGATGGTATATAACATGTACAAAAGTATGTATCGTAAACTTTACCAAAATATTCCTTCGCCTACTTAAACCAGACAATTTTCATTCAACCTGACTAGTTGTATTTTGTTGAAAAAATTCTGCTTATAAAAGATAATTACACCACTACTGAAACGTTTTGCTTTTAGTTTGTTTTAGGTCTAGGACATGAGAATGAGCAGAAGCCATTGATATCAATAATTCTAAGTCTCAATAGAAAGCAGGTTTTAAGTCATTGGCATTAAGTTTATTTACTAGCCCCTAGACATTCCAGAATAAACAGTTGAACTGCTTCTCGTCGTTGCTCTATTTACATTTGGCAACACTAAACAGTTTGCCGTCAATATAAAGTTTATAATACCGAAGTAGTACTGCCTCTTTATCATCTTCTCTTGCTTTGATAAGCTCAGGTATCAATTGCTTTCGCCGTTCTTGAAACATTTACGGATATTTGTCACTGACTTTAGCATAAACTTTCTTACGCCGTTCGTATACTCACTATTTCACTCCAAAACTAGTAACAGATATACCTTCATTTTCATTAATTTTAACAGTTACAGAACAACGTTCATCTGTATATCCGATCATTCCAGTTCATTCAGAACTACGTTTACATTTAGAATAAATTCGCAAAAAAGGGTAATTGAGAAAATAGAAGTTTTGCGGGTTTTTTTTCGTAAACCGTTAGTCTGACATAAGACAGTCTTCAATTTTAAACTTTTCTGTCGGCATATCTGTCAATATAAGCACTTAGAACTCTTTATTCTTAGAATAAAAATGTCAAAATTGATTAGTTTATACGAATGTTCAAGTCCATTTTGAAGCAAGTTCTACGGCTTATATTAATCACTCATGACACCTCATTCCTGATGAGAAGCCAGTTTCACTTTTAAATATTGAGCGCCATGCAAGGAAGCTACTGTGCAACTCATACAATGATATTTGAAGGATATTGAGTGTAAAGAGTTAAATAGACTAAAATCAAAAGATAATTTTGGTGGGTGTACAATCCTGATTAGATTACTTAAGTTAATGATAAAGCATACGAAAAGGAACGTTCATGCATGATACTTATCATTCGAATATTATATCTGCAGCTATAAAGATTTTTCTGCACAGTTTAGGATTCATAGATAAATAATAAATCAAATTGTTATACAAAACAGATTTATTTCCATAAAGAAAATAAGTTTAAATATTTCAAAATTGTGTCAATACTTTTGTAGAATATAATTTGAATAATTATAATACTATAGTAATATCCATGTATTTTAGAATTTAAGAATCAACGCAACAAATTCATAACATTCAGCTAGGTGTTGTTTACATTTTGTGACAAGGATGGACGTACCGGCGACAATAACTATCAGAACAAATAACACCCTTTACAATATTTACAAATTTATTTACATAAAATGATTATTAACAATGAATGGATGATTAATAGAAAAAAACTGATTATAAGAAAGAAAAAAATCAGAGTTAAGTATCTCTAGATACAAAGTTCTATCACTGACAGTTTCTTTGTAACGTGACGTGGCACAGGTGTTTCAGTTAATTTCGAACATTAAGTAGCACAAAAATATAACATATCTTCCAATAAAGTCCCTTTAAACCGTGAATACGTTGACTCCGTTTTGGCTCCCTATGACGGTAGGTGATTGCATCCCTGAGCTGACTTCAGAGGATAACAAAAATCAGCGTCTTTGCGGTTTACGGCACAACCATGGGACGAAAGCTCTGCGCTGGGAAAATCACATCCAGGCGAGTGAAGACATGTGAACCTCGGGCATTGTACTTCCGGGTTATGACATCACCAGGTAAAATCGTCTGGCGGAAGAAGCTAAAATATATAACATATGGTAAACACCATAGCATAACAAATAAATCAGGGCATAAAACTGCTCCCATGGGTACACCATACCTCCGTAGGCTCCCATAAATAATACGTGCTACTTATACAAAATTTATGTGCTACTAAGTTCAGACGTCACGTGATTAAAATACGTCACTTATTACTTCCCTTATTACAAAATTAATTACTTAAAAGACTAAAGTTAAAGTATGAAAAAGATATGAAAAGTTTATGATGAAAAAAATATAGTAATGGAAATGATAAACTGCAGCTCTTATTTACAACTACAAATTAACAAAATTCAATGCAAATCAAACGTTATACAATAGTTGGTATCAATATAACATCTAATGCCATACAACAAAACGGACATTGTATGTATATGCTATAGACTGGCACACAATTAATTTCAAATTACAATAACATAATAAATTATTACATACATGGTACTAGACTTGCCATATAGATTTATTCATTACAGTGCAATGCAGTATCGGCGTTCCATAACAACGAAATGTTTGACATATGTTTTTTAACAGTGCTTCACAATTATCATGTTACAAATTTCAGTACAAATTTTACATCTTATATAAACGAAACATTTTAGACTCCTCTTTCGAAATAATTTACAAAAGTCTGAATAATTTAATAAATTATCCTGACATACCGAAACTAGCCAAAATCACATGTCGAAAAGTAAATGTTATAGAACTCTGTAGAATGAACAAAAATTTACCAAGTAAAAATCGTAATGCAAAATTCATACAAAAATCTAACAAATAAATTTCTTACCTCGATCAAGCATAAATTTCTAGCAAGAAAAATCAATCTGACATATGGCCAGTTTTTCAACTCTAGCACTAAGAAAGGCTCAAACCAGTATTAGTTAAGCCATCGCTCAACCTTGTTTTCTAACGGATTTTTATTAATACCCGGCGGGTATATTTGCGATGTATTAGCTAAGCCTTGGTCACACACTTTGAACATGTAAATACAGTCATCAGACCGTTTCGCTGTATTTTTACATATATAAAACGTGTTACTTGGTGATTTACTACTTTCGAAAAAGAAATTCTCATAGAAATCATAGAAAAATACAAAGACACATTAAAACATAAAAGCACTAGCGCCAGTCTAATGAATGAAAAAAAAAAATTTCCTGGGAAAAGGTGAATTTAATTCAAGGTAAGACTACAAGCATTCCTATGTTTGCTCACTGTCTAATTGTTTTCATTATTCCTAAATGTTTCACCTTCCATGTACAAAACACATGCAATATGCACTTGTAATTAGGAATGCATTTGTAAATTTAAATTGATAGTATAGGTATTCAAACTGCACTGAATTTCAAAATCCACATGTCATTGAAAGGAGACGTATATATGTAGACGTGCGTATCCATATATATATGTTCAACTACATATTTTCGCGTTACATGTAATTATAATTAATTACATGCACTTATATATTTATGCTTGCACGTATATTTTGAAACGTGTACAAACGTAGCGAATTTAGTAAAGTTGAAATTGAAGAGTTGAATCTGTTACATTTTTCGCTCGACTTTTCGAATAGAAATAGAGCTTTTGCACTCGCCCCAGCGTCAGCGTCGGCGTCGGCGTCGCCGTCGCCGTTGGTTTAAGTTTTTTTTATAAAGTAAAACATCTCTAATACTAGCTTTATTGAAACGAAATCTACCCAAAAGTCCAAATCGTCGTACATAACGAAAGGGGTTGCTCAGTCCCGCATCATTCCCTTCCTCCTCAACATTTCTGCTTTAACTTCATGCTGGAAATTTAAATCCATGTCTAAATATTCCGCCTCCATCTTTTCTTAAACCACCTATGCCCAAGGTTTAAAATAACAATAGAAAGATAAGCCATTGCTGACACCGCTCAAAGTAGAAAAATCCAATCGAAGGTTTAACTTTTGTCGAGTCCCGTTATTCCCGTGCTGACTTAAGCGTTGTAAATATATCCGACACGGCTTTAGTCGGAGCTTAAGTCTTTACTTAATAGTTGAAAAACTGGTCAATAGATTCGTCTAATGTCGGAATGTGGTGTGCGCTAGGCATATCTAGTCCAGTCTATTTGTAGGGTAATGTCCCGCCAAATACTAAATTTCATGGGACTCACGACTAATGCGTGTGCTATGACTATTTGTATTTCCACGGGATTCACGATATAGCCGGGAAATCTGACTACTTTGGCGCGGATTTAATAGAACAATTTAAGGCCCGTTATAGTGGTTTTTGGGATAAAAACATGAATTACTGAAGTTTATAAAATATCAACTTTCTTATTACTGAACCGAATTTAATAAAATTTACATGGAAATTTAAGTTATGAAATACAGAAAAACATGAGAGGTATTTTATGCGTAAAATCTGACATTTACCTCAATAACTCAAAAATTTACAAAAAGATGATGCAATACCTGCATTTACACTACAGATACAATAAGGCCCGTATGTCAATTTGTGACACATTTTCAAGGCATTGTTGTGTTGTGACACATTTCCAGTACAACAGTTCAAAATTCGTATTATAACGTACTGCGTACATCAGGAAACATTCATTACAAGACCTTTTACAACATACAGGAAAGCCCTTGGAAAAGATCCCTACCTTTTAAAACACGAATGTTTTTTAGATCAAACGGCAAACATCAATATCGATAATGGCAATACATGATTCATATTACATTTTTAATAACACTTTAATAGAAGTCGGCAAGCCTTTGGCAGGGGGCTTAAACTTAGTCAAGGCCAAAAATGAATTTTTTATCCTTATTCATCCGTACCCCCATTAGATCTATGCTCGTTTTCATATTATTGAAAAATATTTAAAATAATATTGGATTTCTAATTTTCGAAGTGATGATTACATTTTTGATGGGATCCAGATTCTTGTTTTTCTTACTCTAAAACGCTCAAAATTTGATCTCCGTTGACCCCGAGAAGCAAAAATTTTCCGGGGGCCCCCGTACCCCCTCCCGTATCTACACCCATCTGGACCCCTCCTGGAAAAATATCCTGGATCCGCCCTTGATGTGCATACGTCAGATGTTGATTTAACCTTTATCATGCTAGACACGGTTAATTCTGCCTTTGCGACCAGTGTACATCCGTGCAGTCTGATCATGATCTTCACTGTTCGCCATTCATATCATTTTGGTAAGGACTCCTTTTAACAGTCAACGGTACAGTCCAAATTGAAAGATGGACATGTTCACTATACAAATTTAACAGGCTAAGGATTAAAAGTGTTATGAAGTTCCCCTTGTTGTCCTTTTGACAGAATAATTTTCTTCCCCTTTCCTTTCATCGTAATTCTTTTACATGAAAATATCAGTGTCGCTTGTATGAACTTTACCCTGAATGTAGCTGCCATTCACTGCATTCGAAACGACAGCGGGAACAATCATGTAGTCGCGTGGTTTTCTTCTGAACCATTGTTCTTTTGATTGCTTTTTATAAGCATAGTTGCCCTCTCTCCACATGTTTATAGGTTATCAGTATAAAAAAGCAGTACTTACATTGCGATATGGCACTAAAGTAAACTTCAAAAGAAAGCATTAATTTCAATCCATGTGGTCACCTTTAAAAGGAATGGACATTACAGCCTACCCCTAACCTCTCTAAAAATCAAGAAAATTTGAGCATGTTTTCCTTACTTTCAACACATGCCATACACTCGTTTGTGAACATTCATACAATTACACCAGGTTTTCATATAAATCAACCCTTACTTTGCAAATCTCTTCTAAGCAAAGTGTCTGTCAACCACAAAGTTTCTGGAGAAAAAGCAGACCTAAGACACTTACTGTCCAATTTGCTATAGAAAACACCTGGTTCATTCAAATCTGCACCCATAAATAATGACCGACAAAATTTATGGATCTAGGTGTAGCCAAATATTCACATCTGCTATTTATAGCTACATGCATGTACACATTGATTTCTTTTAGAATAAACTTTCAGTAATTAAAACATTAATATCAATACACTTTGAACAAAGCTATCCTAAATATTTAAAAATCGACCGGGCCAATAATTCGAAACTGCTCCCCTGCCAACTTAGTTATAATCTTCATCAAGCAAAATGGCCGTGTGCGCTTTACACTTTTTGGATAACAACATTTGATTGTTTTCTTCAAAAATTATGAATGACTTTCTACTGCTACATTATTATATCTCGCATTTATTTTCAAGCTGTTTATTTCTTTCAAAAACATATACACATTTACAAAGAATGTAGCGAACGTTTAATTTTCACGGCATCATCTACATCTCACGTTATGTTGAATATAAGCATTTGCCGTTTTAATGGTAGACGTCTAGCTTTAAAAGAGTTGATGTTATTATTTGGAGGTAACGCTTCTAGTGTTTCACAGCATTTTGAATTTGTAAGTTGCTTGGCTTGTTTACATTTTAGGCTTCTAATCTTTCCTCTAACTTTTACAAGTTCGATTAGATTTCTGTGAACTGTCATATTTCTTATTTGAGTGTATTGTTTTTCTTTCAAACCTTTACTTTTCTTCGGTATTGGATTTAAGAGTGTTTCATTTAGTCTTCTTGTTGATTGTATGTTAGTTGTGCATTTCTTATTTCATTACAAATACCACCGTTAGAACTATCTTGTTCTGCCAAAGTAAGTTTCCTTTTGACAGTTTTATGGTGACATATTGTATATCATCATCAGTACTAAAATAAGATACTGACATTTGATGTGTGCCTGTCAGTGTAATATATACATGCCACACTGATGCAAAAGTACATTGCCCCTCACCGATGTGGGTTCGAGCCACACTCGAGACGTTGAATTTTTCATGTGAGGAAGTCATCCAGCTGGCTTACGGAAGGTCGGTTGTTCTACCCAGGTGCCCGCCCGTGAAGAAATACTGCACGGTGGGACACCTGGGTCTTCCTCTACCATCAAAGCTGGAAGGCACCATGTGACCTTTAAGTGTGTCAGTGCGACGTTAAAGCTAACAAAAGAGAAGTACATATTTTTCGTAAGTGCACTTCATTTTCGGAGCCCTCTTTTAGCGTTAAAATGGAACAGATTCAAATCTGATTTAATTTTGTAATTTCATACGTGTCTATGTTTTTATATTTTGAATAAGTTTGCTGTTTTATCAGTATTTTTCTTTCCTTGTCCATTCATTTTCATACTCCCCTAAAAATGCCTTTCTCGAGAACATTACGTGAAATGGTAAAATACAAAACAATGAATGACAATGGTAAAAATCGAAGAATCTGTTCAAAACAATTTGGTTGCTGTCGGGGTACAGCGTGTTCCACAACATCCCGTGAAATCCATATATCCGTCTGGAACTGGCACTGTCTCACAGAGTTTTGAAACAAATTCCTACATAAAACGTGTATAAATCTTAGGCTTACCTCTTCGTGTGTCCTTTTGCATTTGCATAAAGATACAAACTAGTGAACTTTATTTTTCAATACAATCGTTGATTATTTTTCCGAGTGCACCTTGCTGAAATTTATACAGAATTCATAATTCGGAGTTCGTATGTGTTGTTTACATTTTGCAGCTACATCATTGAAAAACAAAATGAAATGAAAGGTAAGCAAATGCTTTTAAAAGATTTTCCTATAAATAAAACCATAATCAAACGTGTATCAGTCTTTTATAGTTTTAACTTACACAAGTCTGCCTTTAAACAGAGTTGCCATTGAGGCAAGTATTTGGAACTATTGAATTATTCCGCTTTTTGAAAAAAAACACTGATTAAAGTGTTTCTCAATCAATTGAGAATTATTAATAGGTTCTGTACGATAACGAGAAACTTTATCTTTGTTTATTACTGACGGAGTCTTAAACCTGATGATTATTTCGCAGTAAGTAATTTATCCTAGAACATTGGGAACGCCTCCTTGTCAAGATATTTGACCTTTATTAAGTCTCAGATTATTGTAATATATAAAACTGGGATCGGTGCAATCCATTTTCTTGGTTTAATACCAATAAAAAAAATTGTTCTTTGTTTTATATAAAAGTGAATCACTCCAGATCCATGTTAATACAGGTTCAGTCATGGTCTATTTTAAACGAGGCGCTCATACATTTGCTTCAAGGCATGCATGTTGGATACTATACCGTGAAATGCAAGTAAACTGTAGTACACTTAGATTGCCGTATTTAAAAACCTGTTCCACAGAAGAAACCCCCTACATTCATTTTCAATAGTGAAAAACTCGAAAACCTGTGGATATATATATTAAAAATATCTTATTTGATGTAAAATACATTCCAATAGTGAAATAATGACCTCCCGGTCCAAGATTTACGAGCAAATGCACTAAAAAGGTAAAAGTTAGGATCTACTTTTTAGGCACTTCTTTCCACTACACGAAGGACGCATATTTGTGACCGAATCACTGCTATATAACCCTAACAGAGTTCTGTTTATTTCAGTGTTGCGTGATTATCACATCGGTGTCGATCCATGGTTTTCTTATGTCATTTGAAAAATGCGCACCAGCATACTATTTATCAACAAAGACAACGTAAATTGGAGTAGTTATTCCGTGAGCTTATTAGAAAACTAAAACAGCACAACGATTGACTTGCATCCGTTACTTTACTGTGATTGTCCGAAACATCTGGAATTATTACATACTGTAATAGTTATTGCAGAATTGTAAGATCCTTATTTTACAAACATGCGAACTTGAAGACCAACCAGTTTTTCAATTATTCCATTCAGCTGTTCTTTGTGTACGTAAAGAGAAACAGAAGAATGTCTTTATTATCCGCGGAAAGGGGTGTCTATACGCCGTTAAAACTTATTACATTGTGGATTTACTTAATAAAATATCGCAAACAACTGCAATTTCCATCAAGTACACGGGTCGAATAAAATCTCAAGATATTGGATATTATTTGGTAGCAGAAACATATTAAATATGTAATAGGAATACAAGTAGCATTTCCGCGTGTATGTGCATTGCCGTTTTCAACATTTTGCTAACTATGTTCGGTCTATATTCAACACGTTTGCTGGTGAAAAAAAATAGTAAGCATTTATTTCTGATAGCATGCAATAAAGCACTTATTGAAAGGCATGCAGGTTGACAGTCAAAATTATTTACCCTCGTACCTCAGAAAATATTTTGATTATTGACCGGCAAGCCTTTCAGGTGTATACTAAGGTAAACAATTGCCAGCATGTGACATTTGAAAACAAATTCGACATTACATGTCTGAAAAAATGTCTTAATTCTTAATGCTTTCACAATATGGCCACTTTTACATCAGGACATCTTCTCTTGTACAACTCAAAATAAAGTGTCTAGATTTGTATCAATTTCATTTTCAATACATGAATACATGACTATCCAAAGTTTATCTTTTGAACAAATGGTCTTGAGTTATGTGTAAAAGATCCGTTATCATTAAAACACAACTACCAGTTGTTCGTCTTGCTGTAAATTATTTTACCTATTGATGGTCTTCTTTCGTTTACAACTTGACCAACAAAATAAGCCCTTGTATTCGTTTTATTAAAATAGAAACGAAACAATAGAATTTTAATAATAAAAGGATATTAATACCAGCATCGTCTTGTGTGGACCAGGCTGGTAAGATCCACCCGATCCAAATACAATGGCTGTTTATTTTCCTATCTGATTACTTGGGTGAATGTTCAGTCAATTTCTGTTAAGATTTCTCGTTTTCATCCAGATGTTCAATCTATCTTTTCTTTAAGTTGTTTATTAACACACATATACACAAAGGGTATTTTCCAATTATAAACTGAAAATTGTTTTTTTTTCCTTTTTAAAGCTACTGTTAATAACTCTGTATAAAATTTAGATAACTTTTTGATTTTTATTGAAAGAATCAGTATGTTTTCTTTTAATGAAATAAAGAAGAAATATAAAACAAAATGCAGCCTTAGCATATAATAGTATTCTATATCTTCGTATTCTACAGTCTGTCTAGAACCTTGCATGAAAAATATATCAAATGGCAATGAATAAACATCAGTCATATCTTCGTAACAAAAATACATATTAACACAAAGTGACAACATTATACCATGTAAAGTCATCTTGGCATTTTCGAAAGGTTGACTGCGCTAGAAGACGACAATCAGAAGCAATTACTTCGTTTTTGTATTCATATACGGAAATATTGCCATAACAGTAAATGATGTCCATCGAGAATGTCATTTTCACAAAAACACACTGTATTCTCTCTTTTTTTTGCGTATTTTGTCCATTGACTAGCACTATTAAGAAAAAGAGTGTTGTCTTGGATAAAGAAGGCTTTGCTATTATTCTTTCTTGATAATCAATATCGTACTTCGAAGAGACTGCCAAGTGTAAATTTATCACAGAAGAATAGTGTCAAATGACAACAATATCAAATGTAGAGCGATACGTCGTTCTCAAATGTTAGAACTGTCCATATCATTCTACTTCACAATCATTTCATTGTTTAAGATCAAAGGATTGTTATTAACAGTATTCATACATCTGCATAATTAATGTTCCTATTCATCTTAGTGATATCATTGTTAGAAAGCAATATATTTTTAATATCTGTACACATGTTTCAGTAATCCACTAACTTACCAATGAATAAGTCTTGGCAATTGCAATGTAATGGCAAGTGCATTTGTAGCCAACTTAGCCAGCTCAGGAAAACATTATAAATATTGAAATTCTGTATTTTAACATAAAGAGTTATGGCTTTGGAATTAGCGACATTTGTCATTAGCTTCGTTCATAGAACGCCTCATACACTTAATAAAACCCCAAAAAACAGTGTATGTATGGATCTGTATATGGTAGAAATATAGAAAAAATATGTATATGAACTAAAACAAACAGACCACAAGGACGAGAGAAACACACGCACGAAGGAACGCATAGGACACAATCTTGAGTGGTCAGTGCAAAATCACCTTTAGGAGATCACATTGACACCTTTTAAACTGTTAATGACCATGTTACAAAGTCCCGTTTGTATATAATGGTAACATATTGTATATATTTATTAAAGTCTCATCAATGTATATAGTCTGCCAAATATAACAAAGATAAAAACATAGAATACAGTATATTGTCATTTTGTAATTGAATTACAAGAGAGTTTTCATACATGTATGAATAATAATATTAAATTAACCTACCATACAAATAGCGCCAGTAACAGTAAAACTTTTACAAAATGTCATTTGATGACAGTAATAAACTTAAGACTTTTAAAACCTTAGGACATACTTTACATATATACAGATTAACTTTTAAGACAAAGTAACAGAGTTTATCATATTGATTTCAAGTGGAGGTCAGTAACTCCTGTCAGAAATTATTTAAAGTGTTCTAGTTCTAAAATATTTAAAGCTGCAAAATATAAAACAGACCATATACATTAAGACTCATATCCTTCACATCAGATATGAAAACTGATTAACAATGTTTCATGTTATGTGTGTGTATGTAAGCTTATTTATATTCGCCACCGGTAACCCATAAGGGCGACTCCTCCAGAGGACTGTTAGTAATGTTAATAGGAGGATAGTGCAAGATACAGAAGACGCTCCGATTCCAGAAGCTTCCCTGGTTCTTTTTTCGTGCCAGGTGTAAAGCAGCCATACACGGGATACTCGTCCCAATGTCAGTAATTTTAGTTGGAGGAGCAGGGGATCGAACTCACAACACCTGGTTTCGTAGTCAACAGTGTTACCTCTGGAACACTGCATCCGCTCTCCTGTTTCATGTTATGCATAGGACACAGTATGAAAAACACAAAAATGACCGTGTAAAAATATGTAAATAAAGTCAATAAAGAACACAAATTACACTCTTGCTCACTTTTTAACAAAATCATGTGCCGTTTTGAAAAGTTGTTCATGTATAAGTCATTATGATATAGAAAGGTGTAATAAACTTGTCAAAGAGTGATGAAAATATTTATGGAGACATTTGTTTAAAATCTTGATATTTTAAATACTTTTGCCAATAATACAGCAACTCTAATAAAAGTTTATTTAAACCACAAATCCCCTTAACGTATGTTGTCAGGCGCCGATTTCATACTATCTCTATGCGTAAAAATATATTTAAGTGAAGTAATGGACAAGAAAAGAACTCAATATCTTAGCTGCATGCTGATTGCTCTGAAGTCGGTATTCAAGATACTACAGTATCCAGCGTACCTGGATCTGTAAATTGTACACAAACATTCAAAAATACCCAAGTGATATATCAACAGTCGAAAGAATTGAGATTCCAAAATGCTGAGTTTGTTGATCAACATTTAATGAATACTCAGGTCTACAGCCGTAGACTTACAGCTAGCTAGTTTCGAATATTATATTAGATTGAATATCTAGGTCTACAATCAAATGCAGTTCTACTGCCTGGACATTTTTATTGTTGATCTGCGATCTGGACATTTTCGAATGATGATGTACAACCTGAACAGTATTGAAAGTAAATCTACGCCAATGCCAGACGGCTAATGGAGTATCACTGGGCCATCGTAAGTACGAAATCTATTCCTGTAGGCATAAGTAGGGCTTCCTAATAGAATCAATGAAGAAATGAGCCGTGCCATGGGAAAATCAACATAGTGGGTGTGCGACCAGCATGGATCCAGACCAGCCTGCGCATCCGCGCAGTCTGGTCAGGCTCCATGCTGTTCGCTTTTAAAGCCTATTGGAATTGGAGAAACTGTTAGCGAACAGCATGGATCCTGACCAGACTGCGCGGATGCGCAGGCTGGTCTGGATCCATGCTGGTCGCACACCCACTATGTTGGTTTTCCCATGGCACGGCTCAAATCATTTTTAAATAGTTTCTCCTATTATGAAGAGCAAATCATCTTACAACATATAAGACATACGTGGGAGTGTTATCAATATATACATTAACCTTTAGCATGCTAGATAAATTGTCGTCTGCTGGAAATGTCGTCTGCTAAAATTGTAAAGTTCATTCAATTTGCTCCAAAATTGGAAGAAATATTGTCAGAGTAGCAAACAGCTTGGAACCTGATCAGACGCCGATTTAATCGGCGTCTGATCTGGTTCCAAGCTGTTTGCAAAGGCTGTTAAATTCGCCTGCAGCAGGCTAAGGGTTAAAACAACTTGATGCCTTTGTCAAAGAATAATACATGTGCGAACATAGCCACAACGGTTGTAAACAAATCAAGAAAATCAAATAATAAAGATCTTTTGTGTTAGTATAACAATACGTTAAATTCCGTATATAAAATCCGAAACCAGACTCTTTCACAAACTAAGATACATGTTAGCACACAAGAGATGCAAGTCAGTCCCTACTGAAACGACCCAGTAGTACATCGGAAATTGCGTGACAGATGAAACGACGTTCTTTTGGTCCTGATATATTTATCAAAGACCAATGAAAAAAAAAATGACGACAAAGATTCGATCTTGATGTGATTCTAATGTTTTGCTTTGGTTATTAATAAAAATCACTTTTTGAAATACTTACGCGTCAGTTTATTTAGATAGAGCATATTATCAATTCTTTTAACATTTTTATGATAATGTATGTTTTATGCCACATTCTAACACGGTCCGATTCATTTTCCTATTAAACAAAGAAGGCTGAAAACAGTGAATTATTATCCTCGTTCACCCGCGATTCGCGACCATAAGACTTTGTCTCCATAAAAAAGAATAAAATATAATGTAGGAACTTATATGTGTACTTACCAATGAAAATCAATCCATTTTCCACTGATTTGTTATAAAATTTATCACACTTATGGCTTCATAATCAATAAGTAGGTCAATTGTTTACTGGTATCGCAGGTGGCCGCCATTTTTTCTTTACTATCATTCATTTCGAGGCTTACATCTACCCATAATTCCTTGCTAAAAGTTACAGTTAGGCCATATCAAAAGTCTATTAATAGGTTCTGGTGCACTGTAAGTCAAATTTACTTAAGATAAGAACATGAGAAAGTTTATAAAAACAAGTAACAGTCTAAAAAGTTGAACTCCATAACTTATGTACAATTGTTTTAAATGTTTATTTCATTATTCTTCCTTGCAATGTGGGCAAAGGAACTTATCTCCTCTTCTGACCACTCTTACTTCTGTGCAGAAGGCAAGATGAGTCCAGTGCAGACATGGCCTTCCGTTAATCATACCATCACACTGGGCCCACTTAGTGAAAATAAGAGATGTGGCACCAGACACTTCCTTTGGTGTGAATAAGTTGCAAACACAACACTTGTCACTTTCATCATCATCTTCATCTGAAGAGGTAGAACTACTACTGGCAAGATTTATATGGGAAGGGCCAGGTTGTGGTTCTATAGTTGGTTTCACAGTCTGTGCAGTAAGTTTCATTTTTTTTTTTGTTTTTTCCAGTGGCACTTGACTTTTTTTGTAGGTTTTGGCATAGATTTTTCATTTTCATATGCAGCTAATTTTGCATGAACAGTGCTGTCAGTAATTTCTTTGCCAGCTACAATGTTACTTACATTTCTCCTGTTAGTTTTCTTTGCAGCAGACTTTGCTTTGCTCATTTTAAGTCATTTTCCTACCTCAAACATGCTAAATACCCACTCATACAATCCACACAAATACACCTTCACAGTTTGCTCAAGTCAATCACATGTCAGTTCTTGAACAAGTCTGTTCATGGTAAAGCATTTATTAAAAAGGTGTAATAACACGTAAAGCAGGATTGCAAATATTTATGGCTTGTTTCAACCTGTGATATAACTTTACAATCAATTAGCAACTAATAATTTATTTAAACCGCAGCTTGTTGTGCGGCGCATTAACTTTCATGCGTAAAAATAAAATACGTGAAAGGCCAAAAAGACTCAAATCAAGTTGTGCAGTGATTGTCGTGAGTCGGAGTAGAATAAAGTATCAGCGTTATCTTATTACCCATTCAAAAATACCAAGTGATATATAAGTGAAAGATGAGTTTCCAAATTAAGTATGGACCATTATGATACTGAACACCTGGAATATATTTCGAATGATTTTTAGATTGAAATCTCGGAAATCAAATGACCACCGTTTCTACGCCTAATTTTTCTCTGTTGATCTGCGATCTGGACATTTTCGTAAGTGAAGAAGTTTACCCTGGAAAAGTATGGTGAAAGTAACCTAACGCCAATGCCAGAGGGTACAGTATCACTGGGCCAGAAGTCGAACATCTGTAGGATAAGTGGGCTTCCTTGCAATAAAAAGGGTGCAGGGAAATCACATAGTGGCTTGTGCGCCACATATCAAGACAGCTGGCATCCGGCAGTCATTGTCCAACCACTGTTCCTAAGTTTGGTTGAAGTAATGTTAGCAACAGATATCCTGCCATTGCCGGATATTGCGCAGCCTGGTTCATTATTCATTCTGGTCCACACCCTACTTGTCCAACGCCTCAACCATGAAATATAGTTTCTCCTTTTGAAGAGCAAATCACTTCACATATAAAATACGTAGTGTTATCATATCATAATTAACCTTAGCCTATATTTCGTCTCATGGTTGTAAATGTGTTATTCAATTGCCAAAAATGGAGTCTCCTCAAGCTGCTAAACAAGGTTGGAACCGATCAACCATTTCAGCGTCTGATTGTTCCAAAAAGCTGTTTAAAGTGTATTATTCGCTGCAGCAGGCTAATTGAGGTCTTAAAACAACTTCGACCTTTGTAGAATTAGTCAACTGTGGCGAATATAGCCATCAACTGGTGTGTTAAAAAAAAAAAATCAATATAGATTTTGGTTATAAAAATACTGAAAATTGTTAAAATGAAAACTCTTTCCAAATCTATATAGTTGCGCACATGAATAGTCAGTCTTACTGAACGAACAGACAATGGAATATGGGAAGATAATCTGAGTTTTTTGCTGTAAATGATTTTAAAGAAATGAAAAAAATAAGGAAAAAGGTATTTGATGTGAAAAAATAGTTTTTTTGGTTACTCATTAAACCTTTTGAAAACACGCTGATTTTTTGTCATATTATCATGCTTGTAACTTATCTACTAAAATGATTTTTAGTCGCGCATTCAACACGTCGATTCATTTTCCTGAAATAAAGAGGCTGAAAACAGTGAATTATTATACAACAATTCACTGTTCTGACGTCACAATTATTACGTCATAGCGTAAAACGGCATAGCGGCGCGCTAGAAAAGAAACCGATTGAAAACGGGCCAATATTTAATGAATGCCGCCAAGGATGTACTTTAGAATCAAAATAAACTTGAGGAAAAGTACAATCAAAGTAATATATATATTTTTTTTTGTAATTTATTGATTCATATTTAACCGACTGAAGAAATCATAATATTTATTATATTTTCCATAATTTGGAAAAACTATAAGAACACACTAACTTTAAATGTCTAGCTATATCAGTTGAAATTGCAAAACAAGCAAGAACTTTGAAACGTTAATATTTCTTGCGGTTCCGAATTAGAGCATCTATCTATTAAACGTAATTTTAATCGATGTCATCAATTGACGTTATGCCAATATGAAAAGAATACTGAATACTTGACGCAGAATCAAAAGGATAAAAGTACATCAGTAGATGTCATCTAAGGAATGGTGATCAGTAAACAATTATTACGCAGCGAAATTCATGCAGATCAACCTGAAATATTAACGATATTTACCAGCGAAATCTGAGAATTCACTTGAAAATGTTTTTATTTGTTTAATATGCGATGCTAATTACGAGCAAGGGTATTTACCAATAAAAGGAACAAAATGGCTAATAAAAATGTCCTTCGGGAGTGTTTTGCTAGAAATTCAGCGCAAATTGGCAACCGCATTAAGCATTAGGTTTAACATTTCATTCTAATGAGCGCATTGTAACATGAACAAAAATAGACTGAAACATATAGAGGCAATGTTCATTATCAATTTTACCATTGTTTATTCTCATACAATAAAGATAATGAGCTTGTATTTAACGAATCCATCATAGACTGACCTCTTGTATTGAGATGTCAATTTGATATATAATTTCTTGCGTCTATTGATTCGTTTCAATATATACGTCGTATGCAAATATATACCTTAATGTGTATAAACCAATATGAATATTTTTCTTACGTATTGAACGGAAACTTGTTTACAGAGACTGAATCAATCGCATTCTTTAAATAGGTAATTATCTTTATTTATTATCTGAGTACATTAAACCGATTTTGAAGCCCGAATTGATTAAGAATCAAAGTCAATGACGACAATAATTTAAGACATTTAATTCGGTAAAGATAAACACTATTGACCATAACAAAAAAAGCGAAATGTTGACATCTTTTAAATTTATTACCTGTTGAGAGTTTGTATGTAATGCAGGTCAGCTCTTTCAGATGGAGAATCTTTTCGTGATCCAAACCATCATCTTTATTTACTCAAAATCCTTTCGTGATCCAAACCATTATCTTTATTTATTCAAAATCCTTTCGTGATCCAAACCATCATCTTTATTTACTCAAAATCGTTTCGTGATATCTTTTCGTGATCCAGACCATCGTCCTAATTTATTAAAGATAATTTTGTGATTGGTTATCCATTTTCAACCATTTATAGAGTGGATTTTTTTTTCTCTAAAATTGGAAGTCGAGGTTACGTTCAAGGAAAGTAGCCACAGAAAATAGCCATGACGTGGCAGAATAATAGGACCCATTAGGCCCATAATTGTAGTTCATACTTTATACACATTTTTAAACATATTAACCTTCTAAGGTGACATTAAGACCAATACTATTTCCTCGTAATGTATTCACAAAATGAAGTGTGCAATTGTCCGTCATATCATTTTAATCATATTGCTCTTCTGTCTCTATATTAGAACTATATCCTGTGCATAATGGTTTCGTCCTTTAACCATAAGATGTCTGCCCCTTACCAACTCTTTGAAATTTGTTGTTAATAGGGACAGTAAAAATATATACTTCAGACGATTGCCATAAAACTTGAACCCGAATGCAACGCTTAGTATACATATGAATTTGCAACACGTACTCGTACACAAACACGTACAGTGAAGTTTTTCTTTCTATTTCTTCAAAGTTGAATGAAAAGATATTTTTGAAAATTCGTCTCTTTATATATATCCTTTTTTTAGCTTTTCTATCGCCGGCAGCATCTAATGCGAAACATATTTCTTAATTAATTCGGTTTGCCAGATCGTAAAGTCAGATTGAGGATTTCAAAGCACGTAGTCAATACATAATTAATAAGCTTCTTCAGCAAGTCGACCATGATATTAAATAACGTAAACGCTTTGCTAAGTTTCAATATTGTAATTCAGATTTGGTTTTAACCCTTAGCCTGCTAAATTTCTAAAATGGACTGGTCTTTCATTCAATTTGGGCAATACCATTTATCATTTGAAGGGGTGTTCACTGAAAATTTACTGACTGAATAGCGAAAAGTGCAGACCATGATCAGACTGCACGGATGTGCAGGCTGATCTTGGTCTGCACTGGTCGCAAAGGCAGAATCACTTGCCGCCAGCAGGCTAAGGGTTAACATCAAATGTTAACTTAAAGACATATTTTGCAAATAGGTATATAAAAAAACCTGCTTTTAAGAGGATGTTGTTTTCAAAGTAAGATTAAGGTCAATATCAACTTTCTTACCATATGGGGTAAAGTTATAAAATGTTTTATTAAAAGAAGTAATGTACCAACTGTTGTCACGCACGCCGCATGTTTATTTCCTTTTACAGCTGGATGTTACGCTTTCCTCTTTGATTGTGTATGACGGAACAGCCAGAGAGTAGAAATTTCTTAAATCCGACTGGGAATGACCTATTGTCATATCTTTATTCTGGCGTGTGTCATCTAGCCATTGTTTCCATGTCTTCTGCAAAGGCAATATTAGCATGCAGTTTTGGTTGTTAAGGTTTGCTATTTGTATAAATTTACCAGTGCATGTTTATGTTTTTCATAACTTGCATTCTGGGACCATCACGTGTGTGTTAGGGATTTACCTAGTAGGGATAATATATGTAAAGCTCCTTTAAACGTGTTTATCGTAAAAGGGCGCTATATAAATCTGGTATAAGAATAATAATTAAGAAATAATTTATAGCGAAAAAGAGCTTTAACACTATTTATGCACGACCGCCCCGAGTTTATAAATAGTGTTAAAACACGGCTTTGCTTTGAATTATTTCGATTCTAATATGCCCTTAATCTAAAACAGTAGATGAAATATATTATCGCTCTTTCTTGGTCGCAACAAAAACGTTGACGTCACTGCACGTTAACGAGACGTCATTGTAGCGTAAGTGTGCTTTAACAGAGAAGAGCATATTAGAATGTTTATTTTTACTGTCGAGTGACTTTGGAATATGGTAGGAGAAAGAGTGAGGTTAGCTGCATCACAAACTGATTTAAGCTCACGGAGATGGATTTGAAACTAACCCCTCGAAGGCGGTGCCCCATTATATTCCTTTGTTCGTTTTGTCCTTGTATGTTTGCTTTGTTTTTGTTTGTGTGTGTATGCTGGTCTTGTCCGAGTCCGCGTGCTGTGCGTTGCACTTTGGAGAGATTGCAATTTTGTAACGTGACTTCACCAGTTAGATATTCATCCTTGTCCTCTTGTCACGTGACAAGATACTAATGATATAAACAAAAAGTTAAGGCGGCATCTAAGTTCCATTAGAGTTTCTAATTAATACCTTAAAGATGCGATTCAAGTGATTTTTGCTTTTAGTTAATTGTAAAGTTGATTTATCCTTTCTTCGACTTTTCCATTTGCCGATTTTTCATATAATTACCACGTAATTACCATACCTCACTTTTGCGAACACTCACGTGAAACAGAATCTGCAAGCGCTAAAATGAATCTAAAATTGAATGTCCTACTCAGTATTTAATAAGATTATTCAGTTTTCAATGCGAACTTACAAACGGAATTTCATGTTGAAATATTTGGTCAATAGAGGTTGTACAATAATAACAACGCTGTGGCATTATTTGATTTTATAAATTTCAAGGGTGGTTTTAGTAACGAAGTTATCAATAAACAATATAGAACAGAACGGAACTGAATTGAACATAAAATACATATAATATCGGGTGGACATTTTTATCACGTGTGTAATAAAAATGAGGACTAAAGTCACTCTACTAACAAGTGTATGGTATACACGACACAAAACTCAATTCCAATTAAATTTGCATCTATACTAGTCATGTTGTAATGAATATATACAACAATTGTTTGACTTCCTCTCACATATCTGTGACTTCTGAATCTAAAAATATCAACGAAAAAGTATGAAATAAATCCTTTTTATACCAGCTTCAAAAGACTGAAAGTTATCCCCCAAATATGAACTAATAATGACATATTAAGCCTTGCTAGCTATACAACCTTGACTCTAGAGATTACTGAGCTTCATGTTGAAATACACACCGAGCCCAGCAGTCTGCAAAAAATAGCAGAGATTTTCTGCATTAAAAACTCTACCTATGTCATAAGCGGTACTGAAACGCTGACCGTTAATTGCAGTTTGCACCGAAACATTTATATGTTAATTCTTGCATTATGTATCTATAATTTTTTATGTTCTGAAGATCTTGTCAAGTCAACAATAATAACACTTATATACTAGAATCAATTATTAGCGTTATTGCAAAAACTTTAATTTCAATGAATTTTTTAATATACTAGATTTTATACGCCATTCCTTTTATTTGTAAGCTCTAAAATAATTTATTAGTATAACACTGTCATTATTCATTGGTTTACACAAGTATTTTAAAGCGACCGATCATGCTGTTTTGTTTTCAGCTCTTAAGGTAGTTCTGCACGTTCTGATAAAAAATTATTTTACGAGGTCGAATTTATTTAAACCCTGAATTTTTAAGACTTCAGAATATACTTTGAAAATTCGGTATATAAAAAAGAAGGGTCGTGTGCTCGAAAGTTTGCTAGACTGGTCTGAAAATCAAAGTACTGAGAGGACTGATGGGGGCAATGCTTTGCAGTTTCAAGACTTGATGTAACCCATTCATATCAGGGAAGTACATGCAGGCATTATGTAATGCACTTGTGTGTGGCAAGAAATGGAGTGGTCACAACTTTAACAGTGCACAACAATAAAATTTATTAACTTTGTGTTCAATACACTTCTATATTTTGTTCAAAAGGTAAAGATAAAAAATCTAGTCTTGTTCAATAGCAGTTGTTCATCGACAAACAAAAACCTTTCATTGCCAGGTTTGATAAAATGAAAAAGATAAAGTTATACAATGTATTTGAATTTCTTGAATACTTCTGTTTGCACTCTATGTCCTGACATCATGTGTTCTTGACAGTCTAACAGAAACAGGCAAACTTTGTAACACTTTATGAAAGTTTGGAATGAAAGTCAAAATATTCCAATATGTGAAAGTTTAAAAGAAACTGGATTTCCTTGAACTGACATTGAAAAAATCTAGGCTATGTTTTCTAATGAGTACAATACTTATCAATTAAAAAGGTCAGGAATGTTTTTTGTTACAAATAAGCATCATTTTAATAAGTAGTCGTCATTAGTTAACACACAAACACCCGTAAAAAAATATTTTTTTTACAGATCTACCTTTTTTCCATTCCAACTATTGCTAAAATTCAGTTACTGTTTTCTTAAAAACATACATGATATATGATGATATTCTTGTTATTCATATTGTTTGTTATGTTTGTTGATCAAAACAACATTGTCTGTTTCAAATTTTAGGTTATTTAATATACACCTGTATATTTCAAACTATCAATATCATAATAAAAGAAATGCATTAAACACTATGAAAACCCTGATTCGTCATATCAGTGAACCTACCGAACTGGCGTATACAGTTAGGTTCGAGTAAATTAGGATACGAAACGCCCTTGGAAAAAGAACAAGATTTCTGGTGGTTTTTTCTTCGAATATCACCATCAGAAACCATTTGCACCCTCAGATAGATGAAATACATTAAACTGGTAACATAAATGTACATCTGCAGGAATAATTACCAAGAGAATGAGGCCAAAATATAATAGGGACTTGCGGCAAGTTATCATCGCGGAATGGTGGATTACCTCCCATAGCAAAAATTACTCGGTCTGAAAAAAATGATGAAATACGTATATGTACGCGCAATTATAACAGTATTTAGCGCATCTTTTACGTTAAATGATAATTTTCCTGCAGATAAATACCAGTTTGATCAGCGTATATGGCGTTTTTTTAATATAAAAATCTGGGAATGAATTTTTTCTTCGGTCCTTTTTCAAGGATTTCTCGAACATTATATATTAAACACGTCATGTACATAATGTTCTGATCTTTAGACTAAAGAATCGGGCACATGTTCAGTTTGGGAAATGATGTACTTTTCCAGAATAAGGAAGTTTCTATTGGCCCTATAGTGAGGTCGGATTTCAGGAAAAGTAAAAAAAATATCTCCCCTGATTTGCGGTGGCGTGGTGGTTCCTACTGAAATTACTGCATGCCCGCAAGATTCTGATGCCATAACTTTTGACAGCATCTCCATGGATTCAAACCTGCCCTAGATGGCATGTATATTCAGGATGCTCTCTCCAATTCACAGTACATATCCATATCGACGCACGCTGCGAAATTTGCTATATCGGCGGTTTCTTTGCGTCGGCACCGGCTATTTTTTGCTATAAACAGTGCCCAGGTTGGTATGGGAGGCGAAAAATCGAGCTGCCATCCATGATCATAGGTATGCTGCTCAAAAATAAGTAGAGCACGGAACATAAGATTGTCTTTTCTATGTTTTATAGTGTTTACTTTTTAATTATCAGCGATTTTGCTCGCAACTCGATGAAATTCGTTGATGGTGTACTGACATGGATCACTAGCCCGACTTTTTCCACAGTCTTTAACCAGTTTTTGCTTTGATGTCATGCATATCAAGGGCACTATTTGTATTCATTTATCAATATTCTTCCAAATAATAAAGATAAATAGGCCGAAATGTAAATGGAATTTTTCAAAACCACTTACTTTCGGTTTTGTCGTGGCACCGGCGGTCTCTCTGCATATCAGTTTTGTTTGTTTGTTTGTTTGTTTTTTATGCACAGGCAGGCTCTCTGCATTACACACAGAGAGGCTCTAAGCTAATGACTATCTGGAAACATTATAGCTTAATTAATTTGGTGTGTTTATCTGACTTTTTATAACTGCCGACCTGTTTATAGCAAAGAGTCGCCGGTGCTGACGCAAGAAACCGCCGATAAAACATATTTCGCAAAGAGTCCGCCGATATGGATATGCACCGTGCAATTGTGTATTAATTTTTAGTAACTATTTGAAATTCAATTCATTTTTATTCAACTTCTGTGGACAAGACATTTTGATTAATGATTTACAGCTGATTTCGAGATCAAAATATATAATTATAAATAATATACAATCTTGAATAAGGACTGTCCGACCAAGTACATAAATATGCCTTTAAGCTATAAAATGTTCTTAATAGTTGGTGTAAAACAGAAGTAATCTGTTCATAGTTGATTTTACGAATTCGGACAATGAGAGAAAAAATCTACTGACTATTATTAGATTAGATAATAATTACAAAAAATCAAACTGTCAAATTAATTCCCTCCTCCCCACCCCCCGAACCACATAAGTCATAAATTCAAACTGACGAATAAGTAATGAATTTTTTCTACCTATTCTTTTTCAAGTAAAACACTGTTTTTTATTTTATTTTTTAATATTATTATTTTTTATATAGTATTAATTTTTATAAATAAGATATCTCTTAAAAATATTTTCTTAGACATGCGAAAAGTATTTCATTTCAGCACTGTATTTTCTGAAATAATATTTTAGAAATAACACCTGCACAAAAAAGATATTTTAACAGATTGCGAATCGGGATCTATATTTTAGAAATAACACCTGCACAGAAAAGATATTTTAACAGATTGCTAATCGGGATCTATAGGATGTTGCGCATATTTATAGATTCGCCTACTGATAAACGGTACTGATCGCCGCAAACTGATAAAGTTTCTCCGTAATACACATCCACAACAGTGTCGAGGCACGGCGATGAAAAAGTCAGTAATCTATCGGCTTATTAGTGGCGTTGCAAATTCTTAGTAGTTGCTATTTGCAAGCAGAATCATGAACACATTTTTTGAGCGTATTCAAATTAGTTATTGGATTTCAGAATAGGTCACGTGATCAAAACAAGTGTCGGTTTCAGAATCGATCACGTGATCAAATCAAGCGTCTTTATTATTCCTACGCTTAAGAAGATATTATAATTTATATTTATAATGTAGTTTAGTTTTCTTCACATACTGTTGTTTATATAAAATGTGTAGATCTATTTAATCATATCTGGATCAAAAATATTATTGCAAAATGCAATATGAAAGTTATGTTTGGTAAATACTTTAGAACTTGTTTTCTGTGTGTTGTCAGTTTGGTCATAAGCTCGGCAAGAAAATTGAAAGACGGTTTGTTAAATCTGGGGGCATTGCCCCCAGAAATAACCTAACACAAGTTTTCATAATGGGAGTCTATGGGAAAATCACAGTTTTGATAACATTTTCTAAATATAGCTTTTTTCTACAATTTAGATTTTAATGAAACTTCTTACAGTCGTAAATGAACATATGATCTATAATATGGTGAAATAAAATGTTAAGGTTCTTTTTGAGATATTTGCCAATGATTAAATAGATCCGCGCATTGGGAACTGATCTTAAGACATTTTTGGATTTATTTAAACCTGTCAAATGTTTTAATATCACATTTTAACTTTAGAAACATAGAAACTTTGCCCTTGAAGGTCACAGTAGCGTAAACCCTACTCCCTATATATTCTATATAAAACAGACAATGTTTACAGAGTTGTCACATATAGCCAGGCCCATTTTAAAGTACAATTCCCTACCTCATTGTAAACAATAGTCTTTAAACCTTAAAAAAATGTAAAGAAAAGAAAGGGTCATGCATCTTCTAAGAAAGATTTTTCCTGTCACATTTGTTCACCGTAAAACTACATCAAAACTGACCCGGTCATGAACACATATTACTACTCTTGCTGTCATTGGCTTTTACTTCACAAAATAAGCCTTAAGCTTCCCTCTTGATTTGTCTACTAGAATGTCAGCAATACATCCACAATGAAAAATCAAAGCCTTGAGATGTCTGACGGTTGCGGGTTTTGCTAATTTTATTTTCTGTTTAAATGCCAATCTATAAATATACATGTATAAGGATCAAATAAAAATGTGCCTAATGTCTAAGATTAACTCTGTCTGACCTTACATGAACTTATCTCAATTGACATCTGGAAGTCAGTGATGTAACAATTGGCTGGAATACCTTATCTTTGATAGATCTTGTGTCATCTAAATGGTCAGTGTGAATGGACAGAGGTTGAATAAGAACTGCTTGATCATTGATAATTCATCCGCACTGTTCATGCATGGGACTATTTTGTGAATCACATGAACATCCTTTGGATGTAATTTGGAATCAAATAAAGATGCTATATGATTGTCAAAAATACACTTAACTTTGGTAGCGGGATAAACCCGCAACCAATAAAACAAAAAAAAAACACTAGCAAATACCTGGATGGCTATCTCAGATGAAAGAAAATAGTGCCAAATTAACTTTCCGCCATTATGCGACTAGACCAGATGGTACCCAAGCTGGTTCCTTTACTACAGTTATGCCTGAAATAAATTTACTCACCTGTTGCAATTAGTTAGTAAAAATGATTCCCTTTGCCGTGCGCCGAATCCAGGCTTTATTCTTAGTTTTCCGGATGAATGACGCGACGCTATTACTTTAGGTATACAGGCTGAACACCACTAAATCCAGCTGTTCTTTATTTCATATAAAATCCACTTACTTCATCACGGTTTTTCGACATTTTCTAGCATATCAGATTGTCAGGGACTTATATTCCCATAAAGAACTACATCACTACTTTACAAAAAGAAAAAGAAAAGGAGGTGTTAACTTTTATATAAGAAAACTACAGTTCGTTAAATACAACCCGCTGAATTTACTACTTTTCGCTTCTTTCAATTTCTCTTTTCGAGACATTAAATTCTTACGCCGCCATTTTTACCTAGCATGCGAAAGGAACATGCCGATTTCAATAGAATGCAGTGATACATACTGAAACGCGGTAGGGTAAAAGTAAGCACTAAATAGAAAAATGGCGCATAATGGCGGATACAAATAGTCCTCAGTTTTATCTTTTTTTGCTCTGTAGAGCTATTTTCCTTATTTTCTTTGCATTTATTTTGCTAAAATAACATGACAGATCTATGCTTGACATGTAGGTAGCATTTTCATAATGAAATAACAACATGACAATTTTTTTCATTAAAACTTATACCATACACCACCACTCTAACTTTGGGTCTCATTTTTAGCTGGTTTTGCAGCTTGTGTGTTTGACTGAAAATATTTTTCTTGCATCTAACTTGACCCCCACTTTTTTTGTTTTACTTTTATTTAGCACTGAAAATATTCTTCAAGAAAATGTAGGCTACAGACATTTTTTATCGTGAGAGATTGGAAGAAGGGCGTGTCAGGAATATGACCGACGTATCTGGACTATACTCCCCCAAACTGGTCAAAATCTAGTTTACTTAGCGTAGGTAGAAGACAGACAAAAATACTCGTTTTTGTCCGCCGCTATCTTCTACATCACTGATACCTGTCAATAAAAAGAGGTACCTATGTAAACTCCCTCTTTGTTTAGATTTGGATTTTACCATTTAGGACTCTGTTAACATTTTAGACTAACACTTTTCAATTCAGTACCTTCTGTAACTTTTATACATCAGTTTGCACCGATTACTTTTAAAGAACACTATTTCCGTTATAACGTAGACATATTTATGGTGGCATATTTCTGCATACGATAATCGTAAGGTTTTCATGACAAGTTTATGAACTTTCGCGAAAAAACAATACTTTTGCGAAAAAATGAACAAACGTTCGTGAAAGTAAGAGAAAGTTTTCGTAAAATTTTGTTCTGGTTAACGAGACAATATGTCAAATTAGTGCCCTGAACTGCTAAAAGATAATCCAATAGTCCCCTCTACGGAATGAAGTGTGTTATATCCACTTCAATCCACGACCACCACCCCTAAGAGTGTCTTGAACTTATAGATATTTAATTATAACATTCAGCATGTTCAGATGTATTGTGACATATTTCTGCATACGGTAACCAGATAAGTTTCGCGAAAATATATCGAGTTTTCACGAAAAACAGAAAATATTTCGCGAAAACATAAAAGCTTTAATTTCATGAAAATAACTGCAAATATTGAGTGGAAAAAATTGCGTTAGTGCCACTTTCTGCAGAAGAAAACCAGATGAGTTTCGCAAAAATGGACCAAACTTTCTTTAAAAACGGTAAAGTTTTCGTGAAAATAAAATGTTTTCGCGAAAATAACGTTTTATGTTTGCGAAAACTTTACCGTTTTTATGAAAGCTTGGTCCATTTTCGCGAAACTTATCTGGTTTTCTTATGCGAAGTGGGCAGTAACACAAATTTTTCCACCTAATATTTGCAGTTCTTTTCGTGAAAAGCTTTTATGTTTTCCTGAAAAGCTTTCCTGTTTTCGCGAAACATTTTTTGTTATTTGTGAAAACTCGATACATTTTCGCGAAACTTATCTGGTTATCGTATGCAGAAATATGCTACCATACAGATGGGTTTCAAAATCAACGTATTTTTTAACTCCTTTTATTATTTCTGTTCATTCCGTACCTGTTATTGTATGCAGTAGTTGGCACTATCGTGAAATTTTTCCACTTAGAACAAAAGATTCTTTTCGTGAAAAGTTTGTAAATTTTCATGAAAACTACGAATTTTCGCGAAAACCATCTGCTTAAGTGAATGCAGAAATATGCCACCATACATATTCGTATTTCAATTATTGTTAAATAACACGGTCATCCCACGACCAGCGTGTTCTTTTTTCTTTCCAATTAAGACTATAATACTTACTTTACTTACTATGATAACATAATAATAAACTATACCATACAACAGCTTACTATTTTATAATGGTGGACACTTATAGTTTACCACGATAAGATAAAAAATTAACTCAGTGGAAACACATTCTGCGGTAATTGTATAAACCACCATTCTCATTTCTAGTAGATTAAATAATCTATCTGGAAATAAATGAAGCTGTAACAATGGTTGTAAATTTTCATCGAGTAATGTAATACACTTTATTTTAGATTGTTTGATTTATTTTCCTGTCAGCAAGAGCTGTTGTAGATCGATGTAATAGAGCAATTGCCGTGGAAAAAATGTCAAAATCTGTTTTTATCTGACACTTGTTTATTATCTAACGCTCATTTCAAACCTCTAAAATGTAGCAGTAATTATTAATTTCAAGGGTGTATCTGACTTTCGACAAAGAATGCTTGTGGTGGCATTTTTCCGCATACGACAATCATAAAGGTTTCAAGAAAAGTTTATGAACTTTCGCGAAAAAACAATACTTTTCGCGAAAAATTGAACAAACTTTCGTGACAGTAGGAGAAAGTTTTCGTGAAATTTTTATCTGTTTAACGAGACAATATGTCAAAGAAGTGCCCTGAATTGCATAAAGATAAACCAATAGTCCCCTCAACGGAATGAAGTGTGTTATATCCACCTCAATCCCCTACCACCACCCCTAAGAGTGTCTTGAACTTTAGATATTTAATTATAACATTCAGATGGGTTTCAAAATCAACATATTTTTTTTAACTCCCTTTATTATTTTTGTTCATTCCGTATTTGTTATCGTATGCAGTAGTTGGCACTATCTTGATTTTTTTCTACTAAGAACAAGAGATTCTTTTCGTGAAAAGTTTGTAAATTTTCACGAAGACTGTACGAATTTTCTCGAAAACTATCTGCTTAAGTGAATGCAGAAATATGCCAGTATACATGCTCATTCTGTTTTTCATAAACTGCTGGATTTCACATTCTTGAATATATACATGTACATAGCTTATCTACAGCCATCACCTAACAACACGAAAATCCAAAAGATACCAAAAAGTATTGGGAATGTGAATTTGATAGACAAAAATGGAGATAATTAGTTCGGTTAATTAAAATATACTTACTTCATAACATTTTATGCTTTCGGCAAAAAGAATTTAAAAATACTTTAGTTGATATTTTGTCGCTATTTACTATTTGGAAATGACAATGTTCTTTATCAGCACCAGTATGAAAACATATCTGCTCACTAATTAGATAATGTTTAAAACAATAGAAAGCAAATGCAGTTAGGTAAACTTTATGTTTATTTGTACCATTAACATACATATCTAATCTTTATTAATTACACAATATTGTTCGAGTAATTATACATACAGGTGTGAAAAAGTTCATACATTCACGTTTTTGACCTTGAACAGGTAAGCGAGGAAGTTCGCCATTTTATCAAAATTTTGTGACAAACGTTTTCTGGCAATTTCTCTTTTTTTGTATTTGTTTTAAAACTGTTTTCTTTACAATGTATTTTGAAAAACGCTTTTATCCTCACACTGTATGCAATTAATTCTGTTTAATTGCACTTTCCTATGGCATAATTAATTATGAAGACATATCTATGACATATTGTGAAAAAATACTGAAATGTAGGATTATTGTGTTTGGGCTCGGTGTTGTTATATTTTCTGGTCCTTTGGGATCATGGAATCCACTCAAGTATACGGTAATAGAATTCCGCTAAAGTCGGTGATAGCGTGCGTGAGAGGTGTTGCATATTTCATTACCTCTCATGAACAGACTCAATCAAACCGAGTCTGCTATTATTTTGCTTGTTTGCATTCTTTATTTCCAAGGGATCTTCTTACAGATTTTATTCACAATAAGACCCGGGAATGCAGATGGAAATATGTAAACAGAAAACAGTAGCACCCTAATTCAGCAGTCGGATACAATATAACCTACAGACATACATATGTCATGTATAAATACTTTTTATAGCCTGGGATTCGGAAGTCTTTGTTTTCAGCCAAAGGCAGTAATTACCTGCCCTTACTGAATTGTGTAACTGTTTTTAGTTGTTCGCACATTATATAACATATCTTTCGCTAAAGAAACGAAAATTTTTTGAATGCTTAGAACTGAAATGGAACAACAATAGCAGCAACACTTTATTTATGCCAGGTCACATAATGTAACAGCGTGATTGAATGATTTAAATAAAAAGCGTTCTGAATACTGGTACCTAATGAAGTAACCATTCTTAATTTAGTTTTAATATCAAAGCTGTCTGTTCATTATGTCTTTAAATACTGTATATAATTGTACGAGTACTGAAGTAAAAAGTATAAGTATCTAGGTCTACTTCTCTAAGATGTATATTTTTGTTCTCACACAAAATAGAATACAATTCATTATTTTACATTAAATAACCAGCGTTGTGTTGTTATTTCAAGAACTAGACCTCAATATACATTTTGCATTTGGGGACGAGTCAACGATCCCACTTTTCTTCGTACTTGCTTTGACATATATAAACGTATCACATCTTCTCCATGTTTTAATACTTGATTTTGTTTTGACTTTATAATAATACTAGAATGTTGCAGCTCAAAGAGCAACAATGTTAAGCCCATTACTTGTTGATACACGGCCTGTATGACTCAAACATTTTAGCCAGTTCAAACAATTTCCATTTCAATATATTGTAAAAAAAGTTACAAAATAAGCTATACATAGTAAAACAAAGGGAAGTGATTTATAGAAATAGGGATCAGCCAAATAAAAACGATTGATCAATGCATGTCAAATTTATGGCCGAAGATCTTATATGACATTTGACTCCAAAGTGTGACATTGACCTTTAAGATAGGGGCCTGGATTTTGCACGTGACACTCGGTCTCATTCCGGCAAACATTTATGCAAAAAAAAAAATTGTTCAATGCATGTCAAAGATATGGCACGGACATATAAACTGTGCCCCCCAAGTGTGGACCTGGGGTTTGCGCGCGACACTCCTATTCATGGAGGTGAACGTTTATGCCAAATTAAAAAAATATTCTGACATGACATTTGACGTCCAGATGTGACCTTAATCTTTAAGATAGGAACCTGGGGTTTGTTCATGTCACTCCGTCTCTTTGAGTTAACATCATGCCAAATATAAACAGGATTGCTACATGCATGTCAAAGTTATTGTCCGGACAAAAATAATCCGTATGCACGCACGCACTAATTAACACACTTAAGCACAAACGCACATACATGTATACCGAACAGCCATTCGGGTAACTATGTCTTCGCTACCGCAAGCGGGCTCAATGAAACTGTTTCTTGTTGTTGTTTTTTTTGTTGCACATTCCTTAGATTTTTATTATTGCCGTATGCTTTTTACATGGAATATGCGTTGCATTTCTTCCTAAGTACAAACGATGGACATGTGTTTTCAAGTTGTGTCAAGATTTCTTATTTTGTATTTATTTACAGTACAGTAGCAAAGGCATTCAAGGCCGGTTACAAGGTCTAGCTGTGCAATATTGACATTGTGGTTCAAGACAAGACAAGGAGGTTTTCCCTACGCAAATCTAAGTTTGCCCCAGAGGGGGGCCAATTTCAACCCTAACGCTATCCCTAAACTCTAACCCTTACCCCAGAGCAGAGTGATTCCGAATATTCCGAATGTGAATATAAAGATCATAATTATTCTAGAATCCGTTGCTGCTTGTTTTTGTTGTTTCAAACAGTAGTCCTCAGATGTTCACACACTCACACATGTGACAATACCAAGATTATAAAAGATAAATATGCGACTAATTGTAAACGTCCAGAATATTTGTGTGATGCGATCACATAGAAGTAGAACTAAAACTCAAACGACGTGAGGTTGAAACTTGGCAGTTGATTTAGAGCTATAGCCGGTTGCTAAAGTACTGGCTCAAAAGACTACAGATACTCTGTAAACGAGAAGATTACATCTTAAAATTCATAAGTCAAACAACAGGAATTGTTTCTGATTGATATCAAGTTATGACTAATGGATGTTCATGCGGACGTTTTTTTGATACTCATAATCATCATGTAACAAAACATATGTAACTATGTATTTAATAATTAAGAGACACAGTCTAGAAAAATCTAACCATCTAATAACAAGTCTATCACTGCCGTATTTTCTAATGGTATATTTCAATGCCCAAGTAAATTTCAAGGAAATAGTTTTATATTTTCTAAACGAACTCTCAATTGTCCATTTTTATCAATTTAGAAAACTACGATGTGACCCTGAGCATTTGCTAAAATTAGATTTTGACGACGCAAAGTTTTTTGAGATTATATTTCATAACAAGAAGGCCATGAAGGCCATAAGATCTTTCTAGATTTTTACCCCAACTGACCCTCTTTCCATGCATTAAGGGGAACATTCTGACGTGATATCATATCGATCAGGTAGAAAATGTGGCCTTTAGAACATTGATAAAGTTTTTATGCCCCAGCACTGAGTAGAGGGTGCATATAGATTTGGTCTCTTCCGTCCGTCCGTGCGTCCGTCCGTCCTTTTTCCAGAGTTATGGCCCCTGAAATTGTCAAGAAATCACATTTTCACCTTGTGACGCACCTAGCTAAAAAGTACTTCATATAAATTCATGAAACCTTGTATGAGTCTTTATCATGATATCAACTTGCGCGCCTCTTATTTTTCGTCTGGCTCCGCCTCCTATTTCCAGAGTTATGACTCCGGAAATAGTCAAAAATGCACATTTTCACCTTGTGACGCGCCTAGCTCAAAAAGTGTTTCATATAAATTGATGAAACCTTGCATGAGTCTTTATCGTGACATGAACTTGCGCACTTCCTATTATTCGTTTGCCCCCGTCCCCAATTTCTAGAGCTATTATGGCCCCTGAAAATTAATAGTCAAAAATGCACATTTTCACATTGTGACGCGCCTAGCTCAAAAGGTATTTAATATAAATTGATTAAACCTTGAATGAGTCTTTATCATGACATAAACTTGCGCACCTTCTATTTTTAGTCTGGCTCCGCTCCCAATTTCCAAATTTATGCCCCTGAAATAGTCAACAAGAGGGTCAAGATGGCCCTAGGTCGCTCACCTAAGAAACACACCATAACAGTGTAAAACATGTTTGACCTAGTGATTTCATGGAAACAAATATTCTGACCAATTTTCATTAAGATTGGACCAATAAATTATTGTTCTCTTGAGATTAAACAATCATTTTCTTAGATATGACATAGTGACCTAGTTTTTGACCCTAGATGACCCATGTTCTAGTGATGGGCCGACAATCGGCGACAATCGAATAATCGTCGGCGCTGCATTCATAAGCGATCGCCGACTTCACTTTTCCCTGACCGATTAATTACTTGGCACCCAAAACGGATAATTTAGTTGTTTCTGACCTTTTTCTTTCTGGTATTTACGGTTCTTTAGGGCAATTACGCCAAGGGAAACTACTCTACGTAAAATGGTTTTCTCCAAAGTCTCGAAAGAAATTGAGTTCATCTGTGATCACTCAGATTTTGGAAGATATATAGCTTTTACAAAATTAAGCTTGGAAAAGCATCAACCTAAAATCTTGACATTAGTATGGCAGTATGCATAGCATGCTGTAAGACTTACGCAAGCATATTAGCAAATTGATTTTGTGGGATTGAAATCATTCCAGTCGTTATTTAGAATTAATAATTCGTTAATACTTTTTTGCTCCATATGATTTTAATTTAATAACATAATATATCACTGGATAAGAGTCTCTGGTGAAATTGAGACGAGTACCTGATTTGAAGTTTACTATCTTCACAACTATTTTACTTTTATGCTGTTAACTTACTTGTGTTTAAGAAGGGATACAACAGAAATAGGATATTTGATGTCTTTATGGTTCATTTCTTAAGTAATGACATAAAACATACACTGTGAGTTGAACTTATAGATATGCAACTAGAGTAACCGATTATCTGATTATATCCGATTAATCGAATCGGTTGGCTTGACCGATTATTCCGATTAATCGGTTGGCAAATCTAACCGATTTGCCCATCACTACCATGTTCAAACTCGACCTAGATTTCAATGGCAATCATTCTGACCAAAATTCATGAAGATCAATTGAAAAAATACAGCCTCTTTCACATACACAAATGTTTTCTTTGATTTGACAAAGTGACCTAGTTTTTGACCTCAGATGACCCATATTCAAACTCGACCTAGATTTCATTAAGGCAATTATCCTGACCAAATTTCATAAAAATCAATTGAAAAATAGTCTCTATCGCATACACAAGATTTTTCTTTAATTTGACCTGGTGACCTAGTTTTTGACCCTAGATGACCCGTGTTCAAATTCGACCTAGATTTTATCAAGGATATCATTCTGACCAAATTTAATAAAAATCAATTGAAAAATACAGTCTCTATGGCATACACAAGTTTTTTTCTTTAATTTGACCTAGTGACCTAGTTTTGACCTCAGATAACCCATATTCAAACTTGACCTAGATTTCAGCAAGGCAATCATTCTGACCAAATTTCATGAAGATCAATTGAAAAATACAGCCTCTATTGCATACACAATGTTTTTGTTCGATTTGAACTAGTGACCTAGTTTTTGACCCCAGATGACCCATTTTCAAACTCGGCCTAGATTTTATCAAGGTTATCATTCTGGTTAAATTTCATGAAGATCAGTTCAAAAATACAGCCTCTATTGCATACACAAGGTATTCTTTTATTTGACCTAGTGACCTAGTTTTTGACACCAGATGAACTATTTTCAAACTTGGCCTAGATTTCATCAAGGTAATCATTCTGACCAAAATTCATGAAGATCAATTGAAAAATACAGCCCCTATCGCATACACAAGGTTTTTTCTTAATTTGACCTAGTGACCTAGTTTGTGATCCCAGATGACCTGAAACTCAGCCTAGATTTCATCAAGATAATCATTCTGATCACAATTCATGAAGATCAGTTGAAAAATACAGCCCCTATCGCATACACAAGGTTTTTCCTTGATTTGACCTAGTGACCTAGTTTTTAACTCCAGATGACCCATTTTCAAACTCGGCCTAGATTTCATCAAGGTTATCATTCTGACCATAATTCATGAAGATCAGTTGAAAAATACAGCCCCTATCGCATACACAATGTTTTTCCTTGATTTGACCTAGTGACCTAGTTTTTGACTCCAGATGATCCATTTTCGAATTCAACCTAGATTTTATCAAGATAATCATTCTGACCATAATTCATGAAGATCAATTGAAAAATACAGCCCCTATCGCATACACAAAATGTTTCCTTGATTTGACCTAGTGACCTAGTTTTTGACCCCAGATGACCCATTTTCGAACGCAGCCTAGATTTCATCAAGGTTATCATTCTGACCAAATTTCATGAAGATCAGTTGAAAAATACAGCCTCTATCGCATACACAAGCTAAATGTTGACGGACGACAGACGACAGACGACGGACGCCGGACATCGAGCGATCAGAAAAACTCACCTGAGCATTGCTCAGGTGAGCTAAAAAATGCACATTTTCATTAATGATGTGCCTAGTTCAAGAAGTATTTGATGTAAATTCATGAAACCTTGCATGATTCTTTATCATGATGTGAACTTGCACACTTGGCATTCTTCTTGATATTTAAGCGTTAATTACAGAGTTACAGCCCTTGAAATAGCCAAAATAGTGGATTTTTTGTTTGTGATGCTCATAGCTCAAAAAGTATATGGCTTAGAATAACGAATCATTCATATAAAATGTTAATTGAGGTTATACCCCCTTAAGACTGCAAACATTTGTGTTTTTGCCCCTTATTTGTGACAAATGTACCAGTGGGGGTACACCCAATGTCCTACAGACACCTTATAATCTATGACTTAGCACATCGGCCAAGTATTTCACTCAAGAAAAATCTGTTTCTAATCTGACAATAGTGACAAATATATTTACAAAGACTTTTTGATAAAAATCAGATAAAAATATGGCTTCTAGAGTTTTAATCATATTTGTCTATTATTTCATGTAGATAACTAGGTTTTTGACTCGTAATGGTCCAGTATCACAGTGCTTCGATAACATTCTGACCAAGGTTTAGATCAGGAAAAAATTGTGAACTTTTCGGGTGTTAACAGTCACATTTAACCGACGATGACGAAATATATAGACATGGTAATCACAATAGTACTGTACTCAGGCGAGTTAAAAATATCATAATTAGCTCGACTACTCGAAGAATAGGGGAGCCATCCTACTCGCCCCGGCGTCGGCGTGAGCGTGAGCGTCACACAAATGTTAAAGTTTGCGTACCACCCCAAATATTTTCAAAGTCCATTGAGATATTGCTTTGATATTTTGCATACTTGTTTACAATCATGACCCCAGTCTGTAAAAAGGAGGAGGCAACTCTATCAAGCATTTTGACTGAATTATGGCCACATTTCGACTTAGAATATGCTTATTGTAATGTTAAAGTTTGCGTACCACCACAAATATTTTCAAAGTCCATTGAGATATTGCTTTGATATTTTGAATACTTGTTTACCATCATGACCTCAGTCTGTAAAGAGGAGGAGGTAACTCTATCAAGCATTCTGACTGAATTATGGCCCCTTTTCGACATAGAATATGCTTATTGTAATGTTAAAGTTTTACTCATAGCTTATATTATACTATCAAGCACTGAGAATAGTCGAGCGCGCTGTCAACTGACAGCTCTTGTTTATATTATGCTAACTGGCGAAATACTGAAAAATATCAGTGAGATATGTCTCTATATCACTCACAGTGCTCTATATCGCTCACAGTGCAGAACTTCTTTTTTTTTTCAGATAAAATTATCGCCCTTGAAATATATTCTTTAATTAACTCCCTTTATTGCCTTTAAAATTACTGGTAACCTATGATTATTCTAATATGCAAGCCATATACGAGTCATGTACAGCTAGACGATTATATATAAAACAAGGTAGCTATAATAAAGTTTGAAAAAGAAATAAAAGTAATGCTCCAGAAATGTTACCTTGGGTTGCTTGGCCTAGCCATTTATGTAGCTATCGTCCAGGCATCAGAAATGGTGGGGTATATGTTTTGGCGCACCAAACATTGGCTACTAAATTAAATACTGTCAGATTTACATTCAGTCCTGTATTCTTCATCATTTATTCAAAGTGGTGTTTCCTGCTAGTAACCAAATATGCACAAATAATGAAAACCTAAGACATGTGCATAGGTATCCTAATGTTTTGTTTTTTCTTATTACTTTTTGAGCCAGATTGCTTTTATCTTTATTTTGTTTGAAACCAGACTGAAAGAAACAGCTTTTAGCAGAGATACACATATACACACGAAAGCTTTTACTTTACATTTATTTTCATGACATGGAGAATATTTAGTTCCAGGCATGGCATCTTATTAACAAATCAGAAAAAAAAATATTTGTGACTTGGTTTCAAATTATTTATGCAGTTATCTTCCTGAAATAAAAAGTGATTTAAAACTTTAAAATTTCTGCAGTTAAGCTTTTATTTTGTCTGATTAGATTAAGTTCAAACGAGGATGTAATCCTATGATTTTTAAAGATATTTACAACACATTCAGTATCCTTTTTATGTATTGTTTTCATAAATTCTCCAAAAATTCATGTTTAAATGATACAGTTATAAAAGTTAAATGAATTCCTCTGAAATAACCAGTAGATTCAGTGTATTTAGATTTGATTAAGAGTGTGCCCTTTCATATTCCCCAGTATTAAAATATTCTGAAGTGGGGTCCATGTATTTAAGTAAGAAATACGCAAGTTTTCATAGAAACATTTTCTCATTTTCTACATGAAACACAAGCACAGGACACAATTAGTTCAAAATCCTGATTGATTAAACAACAGTCTTACTACTTTACCCCTTATTACACATGTCAGTTCACACAAGCACGAAATGGTAGACATTAGTTAACTTGCATAAAGCAGTGCAGGGTATTTTAACACTTTTGACAAATAACATCTTCCTCGTCAGCCTTTTTCTAGGTTGCACATGCACTTGAGGAGCTATTGACACCAGACTAATTCTTGAGGCAAGAACTACCAGAAAGGTTCCAATTTACCAAAGATACCTCTGGCCAGCCTCATTTATCTTGACTTAGAATCTTAGGAAAGGGATATAATACCTGACGACCTGATAGGCAACCTTTTTCAGTATGTTCAAGAGGTGTAGCAGATGATGCAGGAATGCACGCTATAGACCTACCCTTTGCGTGCACAGATGTATGTGAGCCTCATTGACATCAGCTACTTGACGTGTTTTTGTTGTAAAAAAGAGTATCGAAAGACTCTATCGTAGGCATTTGATCTAAGTTAGGCTCAAGTTTAGAAGAAAAAACATGAACTGAGAATAATGCTGTGAAATCAAAGAAACTGGCTAAAGTTACCCCAAACAGATTTTGCCTCGCGCACAGAAAGCCCATGTCTTGTCATAACCTGCGAAGGCAAAACCGCACTCAAAGTTTTCATTAAAACTTATTATTTTATTTAACACGTAAATGCAGTATGAAAAGACACTCCTGTAATATCTTCTCACTATATATCTTTTCTAAGTGTCGTCTATTCTCTTAGTTTAAATAGATTTAAATGAACTAAGCAGTACTAACAAACTTATGACTCGCAAAATACATGTGACAAACTGAAACACAAGTCATTTATTCACTAATACACACTATTTAACAATTGTTGTAAAGGTCTCAAAGGAGTGTTGCCATTCTAAACATTCTTGATATATGTCGGTTACCATTGTTTACTTAATTCTAGCTCACATAAATGCATCTTAATTTTTCTTCTGCCTAATAGCAAATTTTTATAACAAGGGGAGACAATTGTTTTCACTTTTATTGGAAATACAGTTTTTTATGCCCCCGAAAGGAGGCATATTAGTTTTCAACTGTCCATCCGTTCGTTAGTTCGTTCGTCACAACGTTAACTTTTTGCATGAAGGCACTTTACTCGCGAACCATTGCACCCCGGACCTTCAAACTTCATATGCTGATACTACTTATTAAGTACACGACCCCTACTGACTTTGGGGTCACAAGGTTAAAGGTCAAGGTCACAGGGGCCAGTTTTCAACTGTCCATCCGTTCGTTAGTTCGTTCGTCACAACGTTTACTTTTTGCATGAAGGCACTTTACTAGCGAACCACTGCACCCAGGACCTTCAAACTTCACATGCTGATACTACTTATTGAGTACACGACCCCTACTGACTTTGGGTTACCACGTTAAAGGTCAAGGTCACAGTTAACTTTTTGCATGAAGGAGGCACTTTACTCGCGAACAACTGCACCCAGGACCTACAAACTTTACATGCTGATAGTACTTTTTGACCCCTACTGACTTTGGGGTCACCACGTCAAAGGTCAAGGTCACAGTTAACTTCTTTACTCGCGAACCACTGCACCCAGGACAAAGAGGCGATAGTTACCTCAGTGCCTTGGTAAGTATGAAAGACTGCTCAGTGAAAGATAACAAAGCTAAGAATGCTCAATGAAAGATAACAAAGCTATTCCTCTTGCCATCACAATATGATATTCCATTTCAGTTGCTTCTCATGCATGTATGTAAGTAAGTGAAAACTTTAATTTTACCAAAATACATTAAACTTTTGCAAATGTTCAAGTTCACTTTTGCAAATGTTCAAGTTCATTGTGATTGTGTAAATTTCCATTATAATGTATTTTGGTAGACATTCATTTCTGTTCATTATAAGCTAACGAGTTGATAAATGTTCATTCATAAAATGCTTTTGATGCTGTTTCATCCGATTCGTTTATGCTACCCTATATGTAGCCAATGTTTACTTTATTCTTCAACACTGCTTTCCATAGCTTTTTTCAAAGGCATGTTTTTAAAAAGTGCTTTTTTCCAAAAAAATGCTTTTTCCAAAAATGTTTGTGACATTTCTTGAAAATTAGGCATGTATTTATTCATGTGTTATGCACTAACATTGTTCAGTTGCTTTTATTGCTTTAGTATTTTTCAATATTTGGATTCTTTAATCATGGTCATGCCACTGACTCTCATTTCTTAAATTATGTTTGATTTTGAATACATGGTTCTCTGAATTCTTAAATATTTCTATAAACTCATTTTGAAGAATGGGCATCATGTGGAAAGCACAATTACAGTCTCCAAAAGTATTATCAAATACATTGCATAATGCATATTTTTAGGTATTGTTTTTTATTCACCCTCCTCTGATACATTTTTCTTTTTTTTTAATTTCTGATAACACCTTTTGTAATGATCTTTTCAGGTTTTGCACACTTCCTGATTACAAACAAAGGAGCACACTCTTATAACGGAAATATTGTGACATGTTCCTCCTGTAACAAAGAATTTCCAAGTACACAGACAATGGCAGCTCATAGATGTTTCAACTGTTCTTCGTATGGAAAACATTTACAAGGAAAGAAAACTTTACAAAACACAATTGTAGTGCAGAAAAATCTTTTAATTGTAAAAACTGTAAAGAAACATTTACCACAGAATCAAATTTAAAACGACACAAATGCCGATACTGCTCAGCTTGTGAGAGATGTTTTTCTACTATCCAGCGGAAGAACACACACAAGTGTATTTCTGCAAACAGGGACACAGGGTCTTTGTACACTGAAAAAACATCCCAGGTTTGTCTTATTTTTTATCAAAACTTATGACCAAAAAAAAGCAGTTAAAATGGTATTCAATAAACATTAAAATCTGCATTGTTGTTAACACAAAAGGTGTCTGTACACACTAAAGTTATGAAATCATTACTTGTCTGGGTTTCATATTTGCTCTTATTTGTAATGTAAATAAAGAGGAGTCTGATATAAGTTCCTGGTGTTGCTAAAATGTCAGCATAAATAAGTTTCCATGAAATAATTTTTAGATAGGCAGAAAAACACAGAAAAAAAAACACCTTACATTACTAAAATTTTTACAAGAAATCAATTTTGTACAATTATGATAGTAGCAAAAGTTCATTAACAGTATTGTTCATGAATATATTTTCAGATTCCATGTCTTCATGATCAGTCGTTTCATGGGTTAGATCTTCAAGACCTTTTGACTGGTGAGATGGCCATCCAGATGTCTGATTATGCTACACAAATCCTGAAAGTTCAATTCAACCATCAGACAGGTCTCCTACCTCCGTCTTACCTGTATGCATTATCGCTCCATGCAAACAGACAGAACAGTGCTGACTTTCGTATTCCAAGGACAGTACATGTTGTACAGATCCACTATGGAGGGGGACATTATGTAGTTTCTGAACAAAAGAATGGTATCATTACAATACACGACAGTTTGTACAATATAATGCACATTTCTGCAGTTGAAAGTCAGTTGAGACTTTTATATGAGAATGAAGAGAAAAAAGACATAAAGTACAATGTCAAACAGTCTCAAGGAAATACAAATTTGTGTGGTTTCTTTGCAATAAGCAATGCCTACTGCCTCTTTAGAAATATGTCTCCGCCATTTATTGACAATACCAGATTGAGGCAGCATCTGAAACAATGTATGGAAGATGGGTGTTTCAAGGAATTTCCATGTTTGCCAAGTTATAGAACTGCAGTGGGGGATAGACTATTTAAAACAGACTTCACTCTGCATTGCATAAATTCACGACAGGGTCAACAAAAGAAGAATCGAGAACGAATGCCTTCTGACAATATTCAAAATCAGCAAAGCAAGAAACGGTCGAGACAGAATGACAGTACTGAAAACTTTTACACAGAAACAGTTGCAGAACAGGAAGACATGAGCCGTTCTAGAAAGAAACACTGTCCTGAAGAGATTCATTCTCTTAAGTGTAATAATGCACGCCTGCGTAAACAACACTCAAGGCTTAAACTGACTCCTGAACAGATTGCCAGAGAAGAGTAGAAGCCCAGAAACGAATGAGTCGTACAAGAATGGAGAGGACTACTGAAAAAAGGCCAGACAAAGAGTAGAAGCCCAGAAACGAATGAGTCGTACAATAATGAACAGGACAACTGAAGAAAAGGCCAGAGAAAGAGTAGAAGCCCAGAAACGAATGAGTCGTACAATAATGAACAGGACAACTGAAGAAAAGGCCAGAGAAAGAGTAGAAGCCCAGAAAGGAATGAGTCGTACAAGAATGAAGAGGACTACTGAAGAAATGAAGAAAAGTCCGCTGAAAAATTGCAAGACAAAGAACGCAAGAAACATGCGAGAATGAAGAGGATTACTGAACAACATGAATTGAAAAAGTCAAAAGACAGGACACGAAAAAAAATGAACAGGCACCCAGCAAATATACAAAAAGCAATTTTGAACTTTAGGACCAACATTAGAAAGGCACCAGAATTTATCTGTAGTGTGTGCCACAGAACTTTGTTTAAGAATAGTGTTAAGATATTTAATCCAAGTACAAATATTGCTAGAAGTACTGATACAAATGTCAAATCACCAAATGGGCAAACGTATGTTTGCAGCACCTGTTATACACATATTTATGAGAAAAAAAGAATCCCACCCGAGGCTCAAGTGAATAAAATGTCAGTTCCTGATTCCCCAGATGTTCTCTCACAGTTAACTGAATTTGAATCAAGACTTCTTGCAAGAAGGTACCCATTCATGAAAATTGTTCAATTACCTAAAGGAAAACAGAGAGGGATAATTGGTAGAGTTGTGAATATTCCTGTTAATGCGAATGACGTGTGTAATAGTCTCCCTCGAACACTTTCCTCACCAGGCATTTCAGCAGTAAAATTGAAAAGAAAACAGTGTTACAAAGGACATGTGACATTTCAAAATATTCGCCCAGATAAGGTTGCATTTACCTGGCTTTTGCAAAACAATAGACTCTACCAAAATGTTGTAGAAAATTTTGTGTGGGACTCAAGTTCTGAAAACAACCCAGACACCTGGCAAAGCTTTGTAGACAAGAAGACAGAAAATGAAAATTCTGATGAAATAGTTGGTGAAAATGATCATGGCAATGATTATTCTCATGTGGTACTTGCCGAAGATCATCACAAGAAAAGGTCTGATGAGGTTGTTTGTGAAAAAGAGGATTTCTCTAATCATAAATCCCAATATGTTTCTGGTGAGGAACATTATACTGAAAAGGGAAAGTCTGACAAGCTTTTTCTTGAAAATGAAGATCCAATATCAGAGAATATTGAAGATCACGTTGAACCATCTGACACATCAGATACTGAAGGTTCAGATGATGACTTCAGTTTACCTAAACAGTCTACTGAAGAAACTCAGTTTGCTACTTGCATTCAGTCTACAGATCCAACCGCTGATGTTTCAAACATTATTTCTTTGGCTCCAGGAGGACAGCATCCAATACACGTTATGTTGGATCCTGGATGTGAGGAACAGTCATTTCCTACTCTTTTTTCCGACAGGCTGTTACGGGTTTGATGCTGATAGAGACACAAAGATCAGCCCAAAGAAATATTTCAACGCTCGTATTTTAAACTACAAAGGTACATTTTTGGAATATTTATTTTTTGCACAATATGTGTCCGAGTATAAGCAAGTGATGGATTCAGTATCTATAGCAGTGAGAAAGTCATACAAGTCGTTACCTTCAGAAGATTCAATTGATGTTGGATTCCTGAGAGATCCTGAGAAATTGAAATCACTCATTCTTAAAGATAAAATTTTCTTCAAACCATCCGTGGATCACCACCGTTATTGGCAAAAATGTATGTACAAGCTTTTAGCAGCAGTTAAACAGTTTGGAATATTCACATTCTTCGCTACCTTTTCAGCAGCTGATTCCAAATGGCCTGACACATTAAATGCTATCCTACGACAACAGGGCAAACAACTCAGTGATGACGAAATACAGAAGTTGTCATGGGAAGACAGGACAGCATTATTACGTTCAAACCCAGTCACGCTAGCAAGACATTTTGATCATAGATAACAGTGTTTGTTTAATGATGTCCTGTTGAGTCCAGCTCAGCCTTTGGGGAAAATCACACACTACTCATATCGCATAGAATTTCAGCAAAGGGGATCACCGCATGCTCATTGTGTGCTTTGGATATAGGATGCACCTACACTCAAAGACTCACTTCAAGACATCACAAGCTTCATTGACCAGTTCATTACATGTGCAATACCAAACAAGGAAGAGGACCCACATCTGTATGACCTCGTCAATAGTGTTCAACGGCACAACAACACACAAACATGCAGAAAGAAAGGCACTAACTGTCGATTTGGTTTTCCAAAACTTCCATCTCCTTATACATTAATTGCTTCAGAAGTAGAATCGGACGATCCCATCTTCAAAGCAAGCAGCAACAGTTGATACAGTGTCTAGTATCCTCACAAGTGTTCATTGTACCCTTGATGAAGACAAAGAGAATGAAATAAAGTCACTTGAAACGTTGTTGCAGCAGTCAGGTATTACACAGCAGCAGTACATATATGCTCTATCAACAACAAAAAGATGCAAAATTGTTGTTTTGCAAAGATCTATTGATGACCAAAAAATCAACCCATACAACAAACATATTTTAGCAGCATGGGAAGCAAATACAGATATACAGTTTTGCCTTGACCCTTATGCTTGCATTGCATATATGGTATCATATATCACTAAGGATGAGAGGGAAATGTCAACCGTTCTGAAAAACGTTTCCAGAGAGATGAAATGTCATGGCTGGAGGGATCAGATGAAAGGATGTGCCAATGCTTTTTTGAATGCAAGTGAGATGAGTGCCCAAGAGGCTGCGTACAGATTGCTAAGTTTCCCACTGTTTAACTCTAACTTTTCTAATGTGTTTGTTCCAGCTGAGTTACCTGAGAAGAGAATTGCATTCCTCAAACCACGGTATTCGATTTTGACAATGGATGATGATGATGAAGATATGTTTGCACCTCAATAATTGACAGATATGCAGCAAGACCAAACCAGCTTCAAGGAATGTGTCTAGCTCACTTTGCTGTAAACTACTCAGTTGCAAATGCAAGGAAAGGGGGCCAAACAAATCAAGAAATGCAAAATTCAATACAGTTGAAGCATGACCTTGGAACAATGAAGCGGAAATCAAAACCATCGGTTTTACGATACCATCACCCTTCTGTCCTGAAAGAACCAGAGGAGTACTATTATTTTCAACTACTTTTGTTCATTCCTTGGACAAATGAACAAGACATGATTCAGCTACCTTCTTATGAGGAGCACTATGAGCAATATCAAGACATTATTCAAGAAAGCAGATCTGCTGTTGAACACCACACAGATACCATCACACAAGCCACTGAACACTTTGAAGAATTTGGACCACCAGTTCATGCCTTTAATGATATAGCTCCAAATTCAAATCATGATAATGCTGGAGACCAGGCTCGAACTGAAGATGATGAGTTTGCTATATTGAATCCAGATCAGAGTCTTACAAATGTACAGTCACCAACAGATTTCCCTGTGACACATGCTAGTACTTCAACATGTATGGAGATAAGACCAGGGAACTGGCCTGAAAATGACTATTATGACCATATAAGGAACCTAAACATTGAACAAAGAAATATCTTTCAAACTGTATTTCATTGGTGTCAACAGAAAATGTTGTCATGTACAAATAATGTGCAACCAGACCAGCTTCTTTTATTTGTATCGGGTGGAGCAGGTACTGGGAAATCTCACCTGATTTCTGCTATATTCCAAATGGCTTTAAGAACACTTCAGAAGGAAGGTGAGAACCCTGATGATATTCACATTCTCCTTACAGCACCAACTGGAACAGCAGCTCACAACATATCGGGAACTACACTGCATTCTGCATTCCTCTTGCCATTAGGCCAAACAAAAAGCTACATCAAATTATCTGATGATAAAAGGAATACCCTTAGGACAAAGCTTGGGTACATTGAACTGCTCATTATTAATGAGATTTCCATGGTTGAGAGTAATCTGCTGCTGCAGTTGCATTATAGACTATGCGAAATCAAGAGTTCTACTAAATTGTTCGGTGGAATTTCAGTGATTGTCATTGGAGATCTTAATCAGTTGGCTCCTGTAAAGCAGCAGTCTGTGTTTAGACCTGTATCAGATAAGATAGCAAGGCTTCATGGTTCACTTTGGGATTGCTATTCCTTTACAGAATTGCCAAGAATAATGAGACAGAAAGAGGACCTCCATTTTGCAGAACTACTGAACCGAGTTCGGCTAAGTACTCATACTGAACAGGACATCGAGACATTACAGTCAAGAAAATCTGATGGTGTGGAGCTTCGTGACACATTACATGTGTTTTCTAGAAATGATGATGCTAATAGACACAACCAGACACAATTACAAAGCCTGAATCAACCAATTGAAACATTTGTAGCTATTGACAGGAAGCCAGAGAGCCTGAAAAACTTCAAAATACCAAAGGATTCCAAATATACGAGAGGCTTACCAGATGAAGTACCTCTTGCTTTGGGAGCCAGAGTAATGCTAATCAGAACTATTGATACTGCACACGGATTAGTTAATGGAAGCCAAGGTCAGATTGTTTCATTCATCAAATAAGGGAAAGGTAAGATAGTTGCTATTGGAGTGAAGTTCGACAATCCAAAAGCAGGACGAGAAACACGACAAAAGTTTCCTTATATAATTGAATTGCAGGAAAAGGCAGATATCACACCAATTTTGAGAATAGAAACCACATTCACTGTCACACGAAAGAAAGAAACCTAACAGTGAGTAGATACCAATTCCCATCAAAACTATGTTGGGCATGCACAATACACAAGGTACAAAGCCTGACTGTCAACAAAATAGTTGTTTCATTTGATGGGCGTTCTGGTCCTGGACAAGCATATGTGGCATTAAGTAGAGCAAGGTCACTCAGTGGGTTATTTATAACTAATCTGAACAGAAAGAAAATCACATTAAATTCTCATGTACAAAAGAAATGGAACGTCTAAAGAAGGAAAGATCTATTCTTTGTATTTCAACTTCTTTACTTTGTGGAATGATGCCGTTATCGTTTCAGCTATACACATCAGATCTTATCCATGCCACAAAGTCGACCTGATAAATGATCCAATAACTCAACAGTCTGACATCATTGTACTGAGCGAAACATGGCTCAATGACAGGAATGCTGACTTACATGATTTTCAGGCGTTCAAGATATGTAGGGCAGAATGGTGGTCTTGGAGGTGGAGTGGCAATGCTAGCAAGACAGACACTTTTTACTCAATGTGAACAGGTCTCTTCATAATGTGACCAGTACATACAGCTTATAAATTGTAAACTAGATTTCTCTGCAAACAGAAGTATATATGTTATTGCTTTATACAATTCACCTACATCATCACCAGCACTTCTGGAAACAGTTCTTTTGGATCAGATACTGCATATCACTATAGACAAAACCTCAGCATCGATTCTTTTAACTGGTGACTTCAATCAGAATAACAGTCGACACACATCTGCAAAGATTAGCAAGGTTCTAGAATCAAAAGGCTTCAGGCAGTATGTTGTACTGCTATACATTCATCGGGATGCCTAGACCATTTGTACTTAGCTGGACTTGTATGTCATGGGTGCAAAATAACAGAAACCTATTACAGTGACCATATGTAGATATCAAGTGGCATTAGCTGTCAGTAATTGTAATGAATGAGTAATGACTCATATTCTGCTGTTAAAGTGTAACAGTTTACAAGTTACATTGGTTTAAGTCAACAATATACAAGTGCTATGTTACATCGGCTCATGTGAACCATATACGATTGCTAAGGTGAGGTAAGGTAAACAATATACGAGTGCTAACTTACATCAGCCACAAATGTAACATACATCACATTAAGTCAACAGTACTCTAGTGTTACGTTTCATCGCCTCAGGTGAACCGTATCCGATTGCTAGATTACATCAGCTCAAGTGAAGCATATACACTTACTTAGTTACATCGGCTGAGATAAGCCATATATGAGTGTTAAGTTACATCAGCTGAGTGGAACCATATAGACTGTTACGTTACATCAGCTGAGTTAAACCATATATGAATGTACCAGTGTTAAGTTACATCAGCTGGAATGAACCATATACATAAGTTAAAATACATCGGCTCAGGGGAATGATTTACAAGTGCTAACATGCATCACTCATTTACAAGTTCTTAGTTACATCATATGACTGCCAAGATACATCAGCTCCACTCAACAATGTATAAGTGCTAGAGACATTATTCTTCCTGCTGATCCTGTGTTTGCAGCCTCAAAACTGGTACATTTTTGTGTGTTTTCTGTTATAATTTTACACCATACCTGTACTTTTTATGCCCCCGAAGGGAGGCATATTAGTTTTCAACTGTCCGTCCGTCCGTTCGTCACAATGTTAACTTTTTGCATGAAGGCAACGTTAACTTTTTGCATGAAGGCACTTTACTCGCGAACCACTGCACCCAGGACCTTCAAACTTCACATGCTTATAGTACTTATTGAGTACACGACCCCCTATTGACTTTGGGGTCACCAGGTCAAAGGTCAAGGACACCAGGTCAAAGGTCAAGGTGCTGCGGGGGCATTTGTCACCATTAGTGACAGCTCTTGTTTGATAATACAATACAATGTATGTTTGAATTTATTAACACAGGTTATTTTAACTAATTATATTGATGATCGTAAGTGTTTGTATCAATATAGATTTAACAAAAGTTTTGAACAACTGGGCCAATATTATCTTTATATTGATACAAACACTTAGAGTCATCAATATGATTAGTTAATGACCCAGTTGTTAGGTATTTCTTAAACACATACACATATATGGTGGCCATCTTGGATTTTTCGGTCATATTGGATGTTTTGGATGGGTCTCATGCTCAGTTTTTTGTTTTGCCCTAAACAAGTTATGTACCAAGTTTTATGCTTTTGTCATTTCTGAAGTTTTTTTTTACAAGGTTTTACACCAAAATCCATACCGCGAGAATATAGATATGTGTGCTTCCTCAACTTTTCATCGGTTCACTTTCGTATGGTAGATTTTACTGACGACAGCACATTTAGTTGGTTGTTGTCTTAGTTAATTATCACAAGACATCAACTCAACCTTACGTAAAATATGCCAACATTTTCGTCAAAGTACTTTCCCATTCAGTTGTGTTCCAACGTCCATCCCGATTTATGCTATGCAGCTCCTATATCAATATTTCCTAGCTATTTCTTTTGAATCCATGATGATATTTAATTCTGCAGCTTGATTTACCAAGGACTTTCGGATATTCCCTAGTTGTCTACGTTTTTCGTGTTTTTTTTAATCTGACTTTCAGCGTGTGGTAAACAAAGCAAGCTTCCAGTTATTCATCGAACTGACGGTATTGCCCCGAGAAGTTTTAAATATGCTTACTTAACTACTGACATTTGCCACTGTCTGTTAGCCGCGAATTGTGCATATATTAAATAAAATATTTAAATGCAGTTTTTGTTTTTAAAACCAAATGGCTTCGTGTTGATTTCACGGACATTATCACCAATATTCGATATCGGTGTGCCTAAGTGTCCATGGTAATTTAGAGGATGCATCATGTGTAACACGGTAGCCTAAATAAATCCAAATTTCGTCATGAATAATTGTTCTTATTTGAACATGTAAACATGCAATAAACAAAAATTCGTTATCTTCACCAATTAGCATAAAATAAAAAGAAAATTGGTTTGTTTTCATTGAGATATCAAAATATATATTCACCGATAAGGGAGAAAATTCTAATATTTTCACTCAGGCTCTACCTTCGTGAAAATATTTAATTGTATCCCTTATCGGTGAAGATATATTTTGATATATCACACTTCAAACAAACAAATATCCTCTGTTTTCTTGTATCGATTGTCTAAATATTTTATTAGCACATTTCACTTCATTTGGTAGGCTTGTCAATATCTGAACTTTACCTGTGAGAGTAGGACAAAGATCATCTCTTTATACACTAGATCAAGTTGCAATATGTTTTTGAGCAGCAAATACTTTATTTCCTGCTAAATGGAGTAATATTGAAAGTTATCAGTGAAACATTTCCCTATCTCATTCGCTCTATCGGGATTTTTAAAACAAAAAGAAAAAAAAAGAAACCACCTCCCTTGCAAAATGCGCTTTAATTACATCCCTTTGTTCCTTTTAGTGTATACAGTAGCAGAAGAAACCTTAAGGAAACGTATGTTATAATTATATACTGAGTGCATTTGTATTTGATGAAGAACACTTTTAAGGAAAAAAACATACGTAGAACCTTACTGCTTTTCGAAAGTTCGAATCGTATGCAAGTACTGCAGGACAATCATGTATAGGACAAGCTAACCGTAAAAGTTTTCAAAACAAATACCAGTAAAGCAATAGAAAATATATCATTGAATGTTTGAACGTACACCAAGTCATTTTGTTTTTCAATCACTCTATTTACAATCATTTTGTAGCCTTTACTAGTGACAGTGCGTTTTTTTTTGATGTTGTCTTACTTCATTTCACAACAACTCAACATTACGTAATTAAGCAGTGTTTTGAAGTAGTTTTCCACGTTTGCTTTCGTTCTTTTCTATCCAATTTTCTGGAAATTTTGTGGTTCATCTTAGTTTACGCTATGCAATTCCTTGATCACTATTGGTTGCTAAGTCAATTAAATCTATAATTCTGCAGTTAAATCTGTCGTGTTTGATTTAATTTAAGGTGATATTCAACGAATTTTAGTCTTATTTGAATAATGTTCATGGGTAATAAGCAGAAAATATGTTTATTTTCACAAATTGGCAACAACAAAAAAAAACACCATGAAAACTTTAATTTTGCATTCGTGAAAATATCGAATTTTTCCTCATATATGACGATATATTTCGTTATCACAATGATTCAAACAAAATTTAAAATCCTCTGTGTTATCATGCTCAAATAATAATTTTTGAAAAAAAAACAACATTGGTTTGACATCAATAAAAAAGGTCAGGCTATTTTTTTGCATTAAATATTTAATAGATGAATTACTAAAAAGAAAATCCAACTCTGGGCCCATGGACTTAATTATCCACCAAATGAATTTCTTTGTTTATGATAGCAAAATAAACATAAGATATAAGTTAACCTGTTTAACAAAGCATGTTTTATACATTTTGGTTTATGTCAAAACAATATCAGATAAAGGAAATATTTTCCGACCCATTATTGATTAGAAATAGAGCCTATTTCAATATTTCAAAACAAATATATTTTAAACTTTGTAGATAATGTACGGTCGTCTTTTACTCTCTTTGACAGAATATAAGATATCTTTTAAACTATGTACATAATGTACCTCCATCTTCCTCTCTTTGATATACAACTTTTTAATGATAATCCTAGAATGCTATTGGTATTCAGTTCCTTTATGATCTGATCATAAGGGATATTTGTTTTTTCACACCACTTTTTTATAGAGCGCGTTTGCTACCATTTTCTAATCTTAGTGTCTTATTCTAAACATTCAATGCAAAGTTTAAACCTTGGATATGTATGGTAACAATCGTGACTGTTATTCACACAGTAATGTAGATGTCAATAAGTAGTTTATTAATAATATCTGTCATGTGTTTACGAATCGGATAGAAATATCCGTGCCGAGGGCACCTGCGCAGTGGGCGGTAATGAGGCTTGCCGAATTACCGCCCATGCGCAGGTGGCCGAGGGACGGATATTTCCATATATATATTTTAATATATATAGATAAGATGTCGTGCGCTCGAGATAAGATATCACGCGCATAAGATAAAATATCGAACGCTAAAAATAATATGTCTAGCGCTCGAGATAAGATGTTTAACGCTCGAGGTAAGATGTCGTGCGTTCAAGAAAAGCTGTCTTGCGCACTAGATAAAATGTAGAACACTCGAGATAAGTTGCCGTGCGCACGGGATAAGATTTCGAGTGCTCGAGATAGATGTCGTGCCTTCGAGATAATTTAATCTTAAGAATAATAAATGCATGTCCTAAACATACCACCGTATATATTTGATCAGATCATGAAAATAATTTTAATTGATTGATTGGGCTTGGCTCCGCTGTGTAGTACACAATGTAAATTGCAATCTTTGAACGAATAAACATTTATTTTTATGACAAAATAACCTTTCTCAGATAGACGGAGGTATATAAAGAATAAGTTGAATATATAAACACGTATAAGCATATTTGTATATCCTTACAACATACAATTTAACGATTTTTACATTTTTGAATTTATGATAATTTCTAATTTGATTTAGGGGTGTTTACAATCTAACGTTTTCCCGGTGATATATGACTTAATGCGTCAAATCATGTTGGCAATAGATATGGCGAAAATACCGTACAAACCTTTCTCAAACTTAATAGAGAAAACTGATGTTTTACCTTCGACAGACATGTATAATAATCTGAGGTTATTTTGTTAAACATCTGTTACAATATCACCCAGAGTATTGATTATTAAAAAAAATAATTTCAAAGAGAATAGTTGGTAGAATCTACTTTAAGAAAATCGTCTATGCGAGTGTTTGCTGGAAAACTAATAAATTATAGATGGCACTTCATGTTGCCGTATCGTATTCCTTTGATCACGGTGTTTCTTTTAGTCTGATTCTAGTGGCAGTACCGCCGAGTTACAAGATACAGTTATGGATGCAGAATTCGTTTTGGTGTTTGTCTTCATCTTTCTCTCAGATTTGTTTTTACTAACATTCAGTATCGGAATAAGAGTTGGAAACTTTCGTGTGCTTCGTGAACAAAATCAGTTAAAGAAATGCGCGGATGAGGTTCTCCGTCACGTAAGATATATCGCACATCTTTCTTTGTATGTGTAGTATATTTACATTGTAATACAAAGTAATAATGGTGAATTGTTGTATAGTAATTCTCTGTTTTCAGCCTTCTTTGTTTAATAGGAAGATGAATCGGATCGTGTTAGAATAGTAAATAAAAATGACGTCAGACGTATTTTGATGTTTAAAAGAACCACACAACATACAGCTCCATTTGATCACTCTATTTGGAGCATAACGTTATAAATTTATTTTCAACTAACATCATTTAAATGGAGAGAACAAACCGTTCTACAATTTTCATCCCTTTTTAAGAGATAAGCTAAAATTCATACACAATATTGATCTGCACCGAATATATCACTGACAGTGAGTGATATGCAGTGAATATTGATTATAACTCACTCGGCATAAAATGAAACAGTACATCTGAACTGTCATAAAATTTTATTTATAGAACGAGTATGTAGGTGCACGTATATCTGAACAGACAGGTGTGTGCGAGGGCTTGTCCCATTCTTGGGGACGGAATCAAACAATAGAAGATGGGTATGGATATATAACGAAAATGAGCGTGGAAGAAACGTTTGAGCCACCGGTACTGTTTTTCGTACTTATAGGACAAGATCTTAAATCATCAATTTATATTTCACATCATACACGTCTGTAAAAGGAGACCTGTTCCATTACATTGGGTATGAAATCAAATTTAATACATTGGATCCGTTCGGATGTGTGAAGAAAATTATCGTGATAGAAACATAGAGTCATCGGTAATATTGATAGTGATTTCAAATTTAATATCATCCTCTTTTCTTATTTTGCGTTATATAATTATATGAACGAAGGCAGGCTTATCATCATGTTTAGTCAATTAGAAACCGCTGATAGATACTAGAAGAGTTCTGATAATACCTTTTTAATTTCAGGCTCCACTTGTTCCATCACATGAGGTCTGGACTACATTTATTCCTGGTGTTTTCAGCACAGGAGCAAGAATTGATTTCCATATCACAGGGATGATAGAGGGATCTTCCAACATGTAAACCATAGCGCTGTCACTGAGCGCCGTTTGATTGTACCGAAATGAAATTATTACCTAAGGAATAATCTAAAACATTTTAAATCTGTGTCTGAATCAAACTGCATAAAAAGCAAATGTAATAGTACTTTTTGAGACAACTTTGCTTCTAGATTATGAAAATAGTAGGAAATGTTTGAAACCAATTAATGTTTTATCAATCATTCGAACTATATCATTTAGTTCGTACTAACTGTACTTTATCAAACCACAGAACTGATATACCTTTATCTTTATATATTATATTTTACGCGATAACTGACACGTGACGTCATGACGTCAATGGCGTCAATTTAAGGCAACAATGTTTTGTAGAGTTTCTGCGGTAATTATGCATTATTTCAGCATTATGAAATCATTAAGCATCAGATCAGAGACAGGTTAATGATTTTTTTTTCATAAACTAAATATACCTACTCATTTAGTTTGTCGTAAACGTTGTCGTTAATCCTCATGTTAGCTTCCGGTTCGGCATGCGCACATACCTACCTCCTTAATTAGATAACTGATCTTTATAAAATAAGTATTCAAGTTGTAAATTTGTAAAATCAAGTTAAGGTAATGATCCCGTAATGACACTCGGCATTTTCCGTGTGTTTTCGTATTCTCGTTACTAAATAAACAATTCGACATTCCTCTGACGTAAAGTAGCTCAACGCGCATATAACTTTGACTGTGACTAAAAAAGATCTGGTGCGCCTGTGAAATGTTACAGACTGCGGTGTATACCGGATTCAAGCGATTTGATTTTTTTTGTCTTTAATGTATATATTTTGTAACCATGGAAATCCTAACCCTAACCTTAAGTCAGTATATTATACATACTATACACTAAATGCGTGCGGACATGCAATTTGCGTTTTTTGTTGTTGTTTTTTTTTTTGCCGTGCGCTCTGATGATAATAATGATTTTGTGATATACGCAGAACGACTGCACCAGGTCTTTAATGAGAAACATCGCATAACTTTTCGTAACAACGGAAAGTGTCGAAATCGAATACGGAAAACACGTAACTTGCCGATTGCACTCTAACTCTAACTGGGATTCCAATGATACTTTTTTAAAAATCGAACCTACATATATGTTGCTTGCGACAATCCACACACTCATTCATAATTCTTTTTATCTTTAGATTAACTTTCTTGTTAGAGGAAGGGTTGAAAGGTCACAGAGGTCACATAAGGTAAATCGTTTTACATACTTGTGTAATTAGGGATAGTGTCTGATTATCAATTGAAATATCATTTATCTAGTCTAAAACCGGTTTCATTTTCGCCATAAATACTTTAATTTTTGCGATATCTAATGTTGGCATACAACAACAGGTTCGTTTAACTATAACAGACTTCCGCTTAAGCCAGTGCTTGGGGGCGTGAGGGGTGTTGCTCAGCTTTTTAACCTCTCACGAACTGGCTCAAACAAACCGAGTCTGTTGTAATTGTGGTTACTTGCGTCCTATAATTCCGATAGGTTTTATTATGTAAAAGATAGAAAAAGGAGTTAAAACCTCAGAAAGTGAAATATTTTTTTTTTAATTTGCTTTATTCATTTAGCATTGATGACTTCGGGGACAAGATCATCTTTGGAGGATTTGGAGCACCGAGAAATTATGCTAGTTTTCCAGATGCATTTATAAAATCGACTGAATGGAAATTCTCGTTTGTGGCCCAGAACAACTACCTACAAGTAAGAATGTTTCTATTTTCATGACGTCACATTAGATAATGAAAAGGCAATTCAAAATTTCGCTTTGTTTGGATTCATGCAAGTATGAATTTTCAACAGATTTTCTTTATTTGTTTGTTTTGAATTTAGCTCCATTTTTCAACATAGGTTGATACGTTATTTAGAAACTGCCAAGACTACAGGAAAAACATATTTTTAAGACGTTTTGCAAAAGATTATAAAGCTGTTGGCAATCGTTTTGATACAGACATGTCAATTCTGCACTAAAGTGTCTGCAAGCTGTTTCAACGCAATTTGGCAATCGTTTGGAAAGCGTTTCTACATATAGACATTTCTTATACTGCACTAAAACGTTTTCTTATCGTTTTATTTACGGCTGCAGCAGAACTAGATCTTAAATTAACATAGAAAATAAGGCTGATACGCCTAGACGTGTTCAGCACTGGGTACCTGATATCGTTCTGAAAATCAGATAAATTATCATTTGTAAAGATCTACGAGTTACAGTTTATAACGTGCTTGATATATGTTTACCCTCCTGTTTGTGGAACTGTAATGACAATTGGAAATTTCCGTCGGCAACTGCCGGTACAAACGAGAGAACTGATTGTAATATTATCTATAGGATGTAGACTGGCTCTGTTCATAATTTTACAAATAAAATTTACAAAAATAAAATTAGATAGTTTAGCCGATAGTAAAATATTTAACCTCCTGTTTCTGGGCCTGTAATGACAATGGTAATTGCCGGTACGAAAGAAAAGCCAGGTGCTGGTATGAGACACCTTATTATCCGAAGAATCCGAAAGGCCACACAAAAGTACCGATGTACTCAATGCAGACCTTGAGCGACCTTCTGCGCATGTCCGAAAGTGATTATCATTGGAGCGTAATCTTTGTAAGCAATTAATTCCTCTTCACAGTCAATGCGCAATTTACTCATAAACAGAGGCACAACTAATTCTAATTAATATCAGTTTTTATTTCAAGTGCTTTACCTAAATCTTAATGTTAAGCAGAAAACCAATAATAGTTTGTATTCTTGTAAGTATTTGTGATTCAATCAGTTTGAAACGTTTATAAGATTTCCTTATTATTAATTTTTGCAAAACGTTAGTAAACGTTATCAATTTAATTACCAATAAACTCCTTCATGCAGAACTACCGATATCATAAACTGCGAAAATAATTTACGTTTTACTTTCATACTACGTTTATAGATTTAAAATTTAATAGTATTGGTTACACTCTGCAAAAGGGTATATAAGTACCTGACATTAAAGTATTGTCATTACAAACTTTTCCTGGTCATGGCAAGTTTCCGATTGTAGTAAAATTACAAAACTTTTCATTAAAAGAGGTTATGAGCGAAGAGGTTATGAGCGAATTGTTTTGAGACACACCGCATCTTTGGTGTTCAGCTCTTTTACACTTTGACTGTAGACTTATCTGACGTAACAGGTAGAAGACTCCATGATAGGCACTTCCTGAATACCACTTCGACTGTGATGCTTTGATATCTGTCTTCTGACCTGTTTCGTCGGGCCCTTCATGGTGTTTCTCTGTTTCTGTGCATTTTGTAAAGGCATGGAGTGCACGCGTATATGGTTAGACAGGCTATTTTATCCTCGACTCACTTCGAAGAAGCGAGGGTATGCATTGCACCTGTCGATCGCATCAGTCGTTCGGTCAGTAGAGTGAACGATTTTCGCCTAGTAACTGGAGAACAACTTGACCTAGAACCTTCACACTTGGTTACATGATTTGGCTTATTAAGTAGATGAACCCTAGAGTTTTTTAGTCAATAGGTCAAAGGTCAACGTCACACTGGTCCGAAACTTGATAACAGTTTCCGCTCAATAACTGGAGAACCACTTGACCAAGAACCTTCAAAATTAATAGCGTGATTGGAATTAGTAAGAAATTGATACTTAGAATTTTTTGAGCCATTTAGTCTTAGGCAATATCACAGGGGTCCGAACCTTGAAAACGGTTTCCGCCCGTTAACTGGAACCCCACTTGACCAAGAACCTTCAAACTTGGTAGCATTACTGGGCCTATAAAGTAAATGACCACTATAGATTTTTGGATCGATCGGAAGGTCAAAGGTCAAGATCACAGTTGCCCGAACCTTGAAAATAGTAACATGATTGGGCTTATAATGTAAACGACCTTTGTAGTTTTTGAGGTCAGTAGATGTAAAGAAAGGTTGTAGCGGCCCAAACATTGAAAATAATGTTTCCGCACAATAACTTGAGAACCATTCAACCCAGAACCTTTAAACTTGGTAGCATGACTGGGACTATAAAATGAATGACCACTATAGGTTTTTGGGTCGGAAAGTCAAAGGTCAAGATCAAAGGTTAATGTCACAGGGCCTGAACCCTGAAGAACAATTTGCGCTCAGAATCAGAACCCTAAAATTTGATAGCATGGTTCGGCTTATAAAGTAAATAACCTCTATTTTTCATCAATAGATCAGTGGTCAAAGTCACAAGGACCTGAACATTGCAAACGATTTTCCCTGAATAACTTAAGAACCACTCGACCCAGAACATTCAAACTTAACAGCATGATTTGGCTTGTAAATAAGAGGATCTATATTTTTGGGTGGTTATAATAAGAGGTCAATGTCACAAGGAACTGAACGTTAGAAACCTTTTCTGCACAGTAAATTTAGAATCACTTGACAAAGAACCTTCACATTTGAAAGCGCTATTGTGCTTGATAAAGTAGAATACCCCTACTTGGTTGGAGGGTCAGTAAGTCAAAGGTCAAGGTCACAGGGGCCTGAAGCTTGAAACCCGTTTCCTCTCAGTAACCTAAAAACTTTTTAACCCAGTATCTCTTAACTTGATAGCATAATTGTGCTTATGATATTCGTGACTCCTATTGCTTTAGATGTTAGTAAGTCAAAGGTCAACGTCATAGTAATCATGGGACTGAAAATTGGACAAGCCTCATGGGGAGCATATGTGTTTTGCCAACAGCTCTTGTTAAAATCAGTTACAGGAGCATTCTAGTGTTTTATACATAATGTGCCGCTTGTTACCATTACGTGTGTTAGGGATTCACCATACAGGGATAACTTCAGTGCTGTTTATACCACTGGACATTCCAAAGAGTGTTCCACTGTATTTCTGTATTTGTTTGTGTTGTTCTTGTTGTACGATTATCTTATTTTGTCAATGTATTTTAATATAAATGTCAGTCATTTACACTTCCATACATATGCTGCTGTATAGCTACGTTTCGGGAAGACTGCATTCTTGGAACGTTGCTATTCTAGATTTCATATTCATGCATTGACCCTTACCCTGCTAAATTTCTATAATGAATTTATACACCTTTAAATTTGAACAGTACCATTAACTGTTAAAAAGGATTGTTACTAAAATGATAATGACAGAATGGCGAACAGTGCAAACCATGATCTGAGTCCATTGATGTGCAGGCTTATCATGATCTACACTGGTCGCAAAGGCAGAATCAGTCATGTTCAGCATGATAAGGGTTAATATACATAGGTTGGCCTTAATTCTGCCACCCATTGAATGTACAGTATTAAACCTGGATTAAACCTAACCCTAACGTTTAGTCAGTATAGTGTACAATCAATACGTGCCTATATCCAATAGGTGCGAATTAATGTTGGTGAATGTATATATCATTACAATAACAGTTGTGGTTTGTAAAATAAAATGTATTGTTTATATGATATCCCTTTGAGAAATGACGTGTACCCAGTTTGTTAAAACTATAATTACTACTTATGCCACTATCGGCGATCTGTTTCCTTCTTTCTGGTTCTTTTTAGCCATCTTTGAGATGTTTCTTGAGACAAAATCAAAGTTACGTATAAATGTTTTATAATTTATGAATACATAAATATTATATAACGTGTAACATTAGAGTGACTCTAAGAAGTTAACAATCGAGCTATTAGAATAATATATAAGTATGAAATATACGAGTATCTGACAGAAAAAAGAGCCACATTTCTAAGAACTATATTAATAAAATTGCAATGCTATAACATGAAATGAAAAGATCTATGTAGTCTGCTAAGCTTGTAATGACACCACAGCTTCATGTTTTCTGTATATTATATCAATACAACATGTTATAAGTAAAATATTCGATTCAGTCTGAGAAACTTATCATAATGTTGTTTTACACAGAAAACATAATAAAAGATAATGTAAAAATCAACTGTGGGACTTCATTAAATTTTTCTATTGGTTTATGAAATACACATATTACGATTTCTGTCATTAGAAATAAAACGTTTAATTCTTGATTATATATAAATTAATTGCATTGTCATGTTTAAGGGGTCAAAGTCAAGTGTTATGAGTTGGGGTCAGTCTAACGCGCATGCGTGATCAACAGACTGTAATCTACATGGAACTAATTCATTTAGCTTCCTATAATAGAAACATGATGATCTTTTTTTCAAATGTTATTGCAATACAATACACTATGCAGTGCCTTTTTACATTTATATAACTGTCACTTACAGTAAAACCGATCATATGTCATATGACATAAATTATTGAAATCAGTATAACATGAGGGTGAAACTAAATGTGACAATATTATGTAAACTGTTCATAACACTCCTGATATCTTCTTGCGGGACTTCCCTTAAAATAATCTTTACATAACAATAGAATTGCAATGGGAATCGGAAATTAATGTACTAAAAATTGTAACAGGTGTCTTCAAAGTTTGAGAAATGTGTCCGAAATAAAAGATCATCAAAAGGTAGACATGACACAAATTTAATTCATTTTTCGGTCCAAATTTCAGTGCGCATGCGCAAAATATCATTTGACATTCTGCAAAATGTAATGTTTTAAATAAAGATTCTCTCACTTTTTTTTTCATAGGATAATATTTTGTTGGTTTGAATAGATTGTCTGAAAATATTGTTTTATCCTTACGTACTGGAAATGAAGGTGAAAGTCGGGAGACATAGCAGTTTTAAAATGTTCCGTGTAATAGGGATAAATAAAGTTATTATCATGTGTTACAGTTAAAATGTGCAAACATGTCTGTTCAAACAATGATTGGTCATTGTTGTTGGTCAGTTTTCTGTTTAGTTATTCATGTTCATGTTCAATTCTTTGTAAGAAAACCATGGAAGTATCCTTTTTATTGATATATTTTTTATATTTTTTGTTGTTGTTGTTGTTTACTATTTAAAGCTTGTAGTGTGTTTGTTTTAACTAAAATTGATTTTATAATGAGGTAGCAAATACTAATCCGTGGACAAGACCACTTTTTATACGGAACGAAGTACTCAGCCATATACTTAAACGAAACAACTTACCCGCAATTTGTTATTTTGCGAATATCTTTAAAAGAAAAGCATTATTTAGTCATGTGCAAGTATATTTTATTTTGGACCTAAATAGATTGAGTTACAAATACTAACATAGAATTCATATCAAAAACATACAGCACTTCATATTTACTCAATAACTGAGGTTGGTTTTATCATTTTACAATACCTGAAATTGAGGTTCATAGGAACTGTTCACATAAATCTAAGGTATAGCATATCTTGAATGGAACTCTGCTGAAGTTAAAAGTCTTAAAAGTAGAAATTTACCGAAATCAGGGACTGCTGCCGAAAAACGCACCTTTTTTCCATAACCGTAATTTAAAGCAAGATAACAATATACCCGCAGTCGTGTTAAACTACCATGAATTTCTTATATTTTCAACTCCGCTCATCTAGAAGAAATTTGTACACTTACAGACAGTCTGGTGATATGCTCATTTACAGTATTTATATGTTAATCAAATTATGCGTTTACTTTATCTACGAAAAAGTAATTTCGAAGTACTAATATTATCTGTAAAAAGATCATTTGGAAGCAAAGACTGCAACTTAGCAAAATGATAGCGGGCATGATTTGACTGAGATTGTTCATTAGCCCTCACATCCCATAGCATCGGCTTAAGCTGAATTCTAAATTAACTCCATGAACTCAAATAACCAGAAAATATAACAACAATCAATCCACGGAACATTTTCATTGATCAAGAGAATCTGCAAGTCGCTCTCATTGGATAGACTTGATTAGAATGTTTGCAATTAACGGATTAATGCTGCATGGTCTTTAGATAAAATAACAATGCCTGAGGTGACAGCTATTCTATCCATGAGAATGAACAGCACTATTGCACCGCGTGGCTAGAATTCCGTAGGGTGACACACCTTAGTCAAGATATATAAGTTACAGTACCAAAGTAAACAGCTCGGTGTAAATCCATTAAGTTACGAAATCCGTAAATTCTACTTCAGCTTATTAAATATAATTATCTAAAGAATCTTATACTATAACACCGAATTATAAAACACTGGAGAATTTTACCATCAACGAACATTGCGTAGTTTGATATTATTTTTTCGAAGGTTTTTTCTATTGTATGACTTGCATGTTGATCAAGATGTCTGACATATTTTTATGATATTGACTAAATATCAAATTGCGGGTTAGTCCTTTTATTCAGCATATAAAATACCTAGAAATAAGACAAAACAAGTCGCTTCCTGCAGAATATGAAGTCGACAAAATACGTAATAATTCGGCTAAACAAAATTAAACTACCAAAGTATTACTTCATATGTGTGGCAGTGGCTAAGTTTACATCATGTTTGACCATAGCGGAACGATCCTTGTTCCATTGCGACCGATTGCCGACTATCTTTTAGCACTATATGGTTACTTAAATAGGTACTCTTTCAAGCAGTATCGGCCTTAACTGAATGGTGTTGAAGTAAATACAACACATGCTGAGTGCTTCCATTCCATTTGGGAACTTTTGTTTCCTTTCCACGTTTTAAAACAAATATTTTCCTTTACCATATAATTTTTGTATCCGGATAAAATATGAAAAAAAGAAAGATGTTTCCAGAAGACTTTGAACTAATTTGATTGTTCGTCTATGTCACATGAATCTCCTTTCAATGATTTGTATGTGTTATTAGTTCTGATTGAATAATTTACCTGCCAAGTGTTATAAACTAGCTGTGTAGTCTTAGTTCAATTAAGACGAAAGATTCACGCTTATTTGCACCAGTTTTGATTCCGTTTCCAGGAAAACTAGTTATGGTGTCATATTAGAGAGTGTAGCCTCGACTCCAGGACTGAGTGGCCGACACCTTAACTAGTAGACTACACCAAGTCCTGTCTTGTTAGCAATGCTTATTATATTTAGTGGTTACCTGTTTTGTGTTATTTGCAATGTTGTATAGATTTAATTCTTTATTAGTCTCTTACTGGTTGAAAACCAGTTTCGGGGACAAAAGGATTGCGCTTTTCCGTCCGTCCTTCCGGCATCCGTCCATCCGCAATTTCGTGTCCGGTCCATAACTGCCATTCAATATTACTTGGCAAAAATGTACCCCGTGATGAGACGACATGTCATGCGCAAAACACCTAGCTCTACGGTCAAGGTCACAAACATTAATATTACTTAGCACAAATGTTTTCTACAATAAGACAACAGTTCTTAGTAATACGCAACCTCTTATCCATAACTCAAAGTCGGGGTCACTGTCAGAGGTCAAAGGTCAATTTTTTCCTTTCTGGTCCCTAACTCTCACCAGATTTTAATATTACTTGACACAAATGTTCACCATAATGAGACAAATTGTCATGTGCAATACCCACACCACTTATGCAAAGGTCAAAAGTCAACATTTATTTTTTACTGTTCAGTCTGCATTTTTATATAAGCTCATGTGTCACATGGACCCAATTAAAAAATCGGTGTATTTTCTTCGGAATTACTTCCCTTTAATAATTATGATGATTTCTTACATTTTTCTCTTAATTTCCCACCAATTTCAAAATGAAATGATATCAAATTGAAATTAAATACATTTTTATAATTATAGATGTTATGAAACAATCAACAACTGTATATTTTTGTACATGTATATGCAAATTTTAATTTAAGTGTTGTGTTATAACATATTGTATATATAGTACAATATTGTTTAAACATCAGTGACAGATATCAGATCATTATGTTATACTGCAGTAGAGAAAATTAGGTGCCTTCCACTAGGGGACTTTGTATTGCATGGCAGTAATTCATTGTTTACTTGTTTACATAAAAGGTATGATCTGATAAAATAATTTAAGGTCGGCATGAATAAGAACTCTGAATAAAGCTTTTAAGCGACTCTAAGGATCTAATCTATGCTGTAAAGAGTTAATGATTTGTCTGTCAGGTGTTATTAACAATAATGGTTTCTGCTTTACTGTCGATGTTCAAATTATACTTTTGGCGTTTTTTTTCCATGACAAAAACGTGTTCTCATTCGTTTTAAAATAAGTTTATAAAATGCAATGTAAAGACACGCGTTCGTCATACAACTGATAGAGAAATGAATCTGTGAGATGAAAACATGCATAAATCATAATATATTGATTAGACCAGTATTAACAAACAAAAGCCATAATCTAACAACTCGGACCGAAAATGTACTGGACGACCGGCGAACTTACATCGTGTCAAAAATACTTACATTAGTATTATAGCACTGCATTACCCATTGACATATGTGACAACAAATGCAACAGTAACGTTCTTAAAATTACTGCACTAACTGTTACACTCTGTACAACCTAAGGTCAAATCGTCGAATTCGGGCTATACATGAGTTAACTTATGAAAATTTTTAAAATAACTTTGTGTTATCATTTATGATTACTTTGGAAAATGTTTCAAATGTATCGATCGAATTTACCTATGGCGTAGTATTGGTTTTCTTTGTTGATTTGGTGTAAAAAATATTAGTTATATAACTATAGTTAGTTAGCGTAATCTGTTTTAGGTAAATTCCATACCATAATTGTGCTCTGCAAGTGAAACACAACTTCCCGATATTGATTAGACATGAAAGACATCTGGTCTAGGATAAAATGGTTACGTTATTAAGGCATGGAGAACCCGCGATCTCCTGGATATTGTGCACCATCTTGTGAGGTTACGGGACGTATTACACAGTGTTTCATAAGGCTTTAAATTTCATTAAAAAATGATGAAACAGTTGTCCAAGTAGATGTTATGCATATTTATGTAATAAGAAAAGCAGTGCTTTCATTACTGCACATGAACTTATGAAATTAGAGCAATGAAGGGAGTGAATCAATACCAGCGGGTCCAATAAACTTTCTACTATTTAAGTCAGTATTCAAACCTTTGACATATATTAGAGAAAACTACCATCAGAACTAGGATTTAACAAGAAAGTTATATAAATATATTACGTGTTCATTACAAAAATGTCACATTATATGCAAAGGTATTATGAACCTTAAAGACCAGAAGCTGCGGAGCACAATGAGCGTAGAGTGTAGTTCAGATAAACGAAATATATACATGTCAGTAGATATTGTTGGGCGGTGTTGGTGCAATGATTACTATGTCTTTACCTTGCGTATTACACATAAGTATTTAAAGATAATTTTTCGTCTAATATCCGTTGTAAATAAAAATATGTGTTGTTTTCTACTGACTTTGTTCATATAGTTTCCATACCATTACAGCAAAGCTTCCTTGTGTCGTCTCAAAGCCTATAAATACAGGACTGACAAAAACAATCTCAAGAACGTTCTACTTTTATCTATGAACATATGAAAAGCCATACAGGTACATTGGTTGCCTGTTTTACAAAGTGATAGAGGTCTATGTCTTAAAGTTTATTTTCCTCAGACCGCCGACCTCAAGGTGGGTGTAAAATCCCCCAAAGTAAACAAGCTATCCAATTTGCTTTTCGGAAAACACGAGGATTTATCCTGGCGCCAGCAATAATTTATGTTTGTTTGTTTTGGATTTAACGCCGTTTTTCAACAGTAATTCAGTTATTTAACGTAACAAGTGTTCCTGGATTTTGATTCTGTACCAGTACAAACCTGTTCTCCGCAAGTAACTGCTAACTTCCCCACATGAATCAGAGGTGGAGTACGAATGATTTAAGACACAACGTCTTTTATCAAATCCTCACCATACGCCCCGCCCGGGGTTTGAACTAACGACCCCGCGATCCATAGATTTGTGCTCTCCTTAGCAATAGTTTAAGAAGTCCCTGTAAAATGGTGGTATTGTGACTTAAACCATACAAAATATGTAAATCATAGAGGACTTGATGGGGAAGTAGAGCCATTTTGAAGTAACACAAAGTTTCGTTTGTCAGATGTACAAGAATCTAATAAACACCAATTTTATGATACACAACATGCACTAATTCTGCCAAGAACGTCGTGAATAAGTTAAGAGTACTGTCATAAAATTTCTGGATTCTGGTGACAATATTTTAGGTTGTGCGCAATAAACTACAGTCCGGTAATGCAAGATGTTTCTCTTTTGATGTTCAGCCTTAGAAAGGAACTACTTTAGATGATTTGAATCACAAACACAGCCTTCTCGGAGTAGATTATAAAGATATAGCGAAAAAAAAAACAAAGAAAAATATCAAACAGGGAATGCCACGCACCAAAAGCGCAGCCTCTTCAAAACGAACCCCCAGCACAGTAGGTGTTTGGTTAATTTGCGGCAGAATAGTTTTGTTTACATCAGGTGTTTCAGTCAAATTCTAGTGTTGCTAGGGTAAGCACATACCAAACTTATACATCTTTTTTTCTAACTACAGTGTGCCGACCATCTTTTTGAAAGATGTTTCTTTTCATTCAAGGAACCGATGAAAAAGCTATTCAAAGTAAACTCAATACTTAAATAATGTAAAGTGCCCTGGATATTCAACATATTCTCTTTAGCCTGGCATTAGGGACGGGGATCAATGGAGAAAGAAAATCTGCGAGACAATTCCCGGTGGACATCTTGATAAAAGAAGTATGTAATTGGAAATTCACTAACACTTCTTCCATTTCTATTGATTTATATACTTTCTTCTTTTTAATAGCTCGGCGATATATGACCATTTTGTGTCGATTCGCCGTAAAAACCAACTCACTCACTCTTTTCAATAGTTTTCTATGTTGGTATATACATGATATGTGAGTAATCGGGATATTTTTACAATATGAATCAAAAGGTAAGTTTAAAAACTACATGTAACTTCGGAAGTTCTCTGTCTAATTGTGCAATCAAGACAGGCAAAGGAAGGTTACAGAAATTTCTTGCATTTCTTTTGAATTTCGGCTAAATATACAGCTATCGATGCAATGATTAAAACAAAATAAAACGCATGCATCTTGATTAGGAAACAATGATATGCAAAATAGACTAGTAGAGCTCTAACACGAATTAAAACACTAAATAAACAGAAACAAATGTAAATTATGAGAAGTTGACTCTTAGAGCAAATCGATTACATGATCAACGCGAGATAAGCCACTTTAACTTTCATATTTTACTTACAAAGATGATTATGCTTCCTTTGAAATAACGTATTCCCCGTGCTAGGTGAGGCTTTTTAAGCCTTTAAAATGTGATTTATTATGTTACCTTCGTCATTTTATAATTACTGAAAAGGTATTATCTTATATCTGCCGGAATCTAGATATCTAGCATCAATGGATTTTCTGCACGAGTGGCAGTGATATACAGACCACCACCAACAAAACAAAACGGTTTAAAGACTAATGTGTTCTTAGACGAAGAATGACCTACTTTCCTGAGCAGGTATGCTACAGTTGATAAAGACATCATCATTGTGGGAGACATGAATTTCCATCTCGATATTCCATCAGACCGAGATGCTGTCAGATTTAAAAGTGTACTTCAGTCATGTTGTATGCATCAACATGTGAACGGACCAACCCATGCCCGCGGTCATACATTAGATGTTGTAATAACCAGGAACGACAGCAAAATAATTTCATGTGTCGAGGTCATCGATCCAGGTCTTTGTGACAATACTGGTAATATGTCACAGGATCACTATGCAATTCACTTCAACGCTTGTGCCACAAAACCAGCGCCGATACGGAAGCCAGTTTCATTTCGGAAATTACGCTTTATTGACGTAAGTTCTTTCAGACAAGACATCTCAGCGTCCCTTGAACTAAATACATTTCCAGAAGGCACAGACGTGGATCAGCTAGTAAATGCATATTAAAAGGATTATCCTTACTGATAGATAAACATGCTCCCTTGCGCACAAAAACCATCGTTTTCCGACCTAGCTGTCCGTGGTTCACAGACGAACTTCATGAGGCTAAACACTTGAAACGCAAGCTTGAGCGGAAATGGCGTAAATCTAAGCTAACAATCGACCATCAACTTTATAGGTTGAGAAGGTGAAGTCGTGTGGCACTGACCACAAAAGTTTGGCCAAGATAACCAAAAATCTACTAGGAGACAGCCATGATGCTTCCCGTTCCTCTAACTCATCATCAAGGGAACTTGCGCAGAAGTTTAGTGACTTTTTCATCGAGAAAATTGAAAACATTAGGAATGACATTATTTCGCACAGCCAAACTGATTGTGATTTAGTTGACTTGCATTGTTCAGAACATCAAGAAGTAGCAAACTGTCTTATTGATTTGGCTCCTACAACGATAGAAGAGGTAAAACAAATTATACAAAAATCTCCAAACAAATCCTGTGAACTTGACCCTTTACCAACATGGCTTTTGAAGAAATGTCTCGATGAGCTCTTGCCATTGATAACAAACATCATAAATACATCAATGGAATTAGGTTATGTACTAAAAGAGTTTAAAAGTGTTAGGATAAGACCCCTGCTTAAGAAACCAGGTCTTGAACCAAACATTCTCAAAAACTACAGGCCTGTGTCTAACCTCCCTTTCATTTCAAAAATCTTAGAAAAGGTAGTAGATGCGCGTCTTGAGCGGCACTTGAGTGAAAACAAGCTACACGAGGGACTGCAGTCTGCTTACAGAAAGTTTCATTCAACTGAGTCGGCTTTGATAAAGGTACAGAATGACATCCTCACATCCCTTGACCAAAATTCTGAAACAGTCCTCGTACTACTCGATCTGTCTGCAGCTTTCGACACGATTGACCACCAAACGCTGTTACACCGACTTGAACATCATTTTGGAGTCACAGACAAAGCACTTGCATGGATGTCATCATATCTTAGTGAAGGCTATCAAACTGTGTGCGTTGACGGTGAGTTGTCGACGCCTTTGTTGATGAAATACAGTGTGCCCCAGGGATCAGTGCTTGGTCCAAAGAACTATATCATGTACACTAAATCCGTGGGTGCCATATGCAGACGTCACGGACTTCTACACCATTTCTATGCCGATGACTCTCAATTATACCTATCCTTTAAGCCGATAGAGGCTGTGGCTAGAAGTGAGGCTTTGCGCCGTATTGAGAGCTGTCTGGCTGAAATTGTCTCGCGGATGCATTGCAACATGCTGAAGCTTAATGCTGATAAAACGGAGGTAATGCTATTCACATCAAAGCGTAACTCCAAGTACATTGATGACGTCTCTATTAAGGTCGGTGACTCTGTGATAAAATCCACAAAATGTGTTAGGAATCTTGGTGCAGTACTTGACAGCAATATGGATATGGAACAACAAGTCAACTCTGTGTGCCGGGCTGGATATGCACAACTTCCCAGAATAGGTCACATCAGACGGTATCTTACCAGTGATGCCACAAAGACCCTTATCAACAGCCTGGTTACTTCACGGTTAGACTACTGTGATGCCTTGTTAAGTGGTATTCCAAACAACACACTTAACAAATTGCAACATGTCCAGAACGCGGCAGCTCGCGTCACCACCGCAATCATATAACACCGGTTCTGAAGGAGCTCCATTGGTTGCCAGTAAAATACAGGGTGCAGTACAAGGTTCTGACCCACACATTTAAGGCTATATTAGGGATATGATAGAAGTGTATAAACCGGTCAGAAACCTAAGATCACAAGACACATTGTCACTGGTTATGCCAAAAACTAAAACCATGATGTATGGCAATCGCAGCTTTTCTTGCACTGCTCCGAAGCTTTGGAACTTCCTTCCCGTTAAGATCAGGGAAGCTGACACGCTAGCTGCTTTCAAAAGCCTGCTAGAAACCCACTTCTTTGTACAATATTTTGTTAACTGACCGATACATTGATGCTTTTTTTCTTCTTCATAAAATTGCGTAGAACAGTATTTTATCCTAGGGTAACCTAAATACTTTTAAATATGTATGTATGTTTGTCTTGTTTAATCTATACGTTTTACATTTATGAATTTTGTTAATGTGGAATGCATTATTTTTGTATGTGTATTTGTTAGTATTTTTGCAATTTTTCTGTGAAGCACTTTTGAACGTGTACACGTGCATGAAAAGAGTGCTATATAAATGTGGTATAATAATAATAATAATAATATGGAAATGTGAGCATAATTATATTGTCTTATTGATATTGTTCAGTTCTTAACCCTTAATTTCCCCAACCCCTTAAACCGTTTTACTTTATGTACTGTATTTGACATACGCTCATTAGAATAAAATGTGTAGCCATTTGTTTAATACGGCTGCCAATTTACGCTGAATTTCTGGAAGAACTCTCCCGAAGGACATTATTATTAGCCATTTTGTTCCTTTTACTGGAAAATACCCTCGCTCGTAATTAGCATCGCATATTGAACAAATAAAAACATTTTCAAGTGAATTCTCAGATTTAGCTGGTGAATATCGTTAACCTTTTAGACCGACCTGCATGAATTGCGCTGCGTAATAACTGTTTACTGATCACCATCTACTGATGTACTTTTATCGTTTTCATTCTGCGTAAAAAAAAAACAAGGAAGCATATCCAACAGGGAAAGCCACGTTCTAAAAACGCAGCCTCCCCAAACGCGCACACTATCAACACAATCACACATACACGCACACAACACACACACACACGCACCCCCGCACGCACGCACACTCAACCATACATACAAATAGCAAACACACAAGGATAAAACAAACAAATAATTGTACAGTTCATTGAATCGATTAGTTGATGATGTGCTACCTAATCAAGATTACTTGCCTGTTAATCTTAGTAACCGTGTAATTAAATTAAATTGAAATAAAAGTAGCAAAATATATTAAAAATATAGAAACAATGAAAATAAAGTAAGTCCAACATTATAATTGAAATATATAAAATGGGGTTTTAAAAAAGACTTCAAAGGTTCTTAACTTAAATGAAATAAAAGTAATGTATACTGCAGAAAAAAATACAGGCGTGATCTGGGTTTGAACTCGTATCATTACGCTACCAATTGCGCAAGCGATATAATCAAGTTCGTGGTAAAAAAAAAAAAAAACATTCATATCAACTTACTCTATGGAGTGTTCAGCCAGTTATGGACAGAATATCTATATTACCAAACTGAAAAACGGTGTGCATTCCGTCACGGCTCAAAACTCGCGGTTTTAATAATATGCTCTATTTAAATTAACTGACGCGTAAGTATTTAAAAAAAGTGTTTTTATTAATAAGCAAAGCAAAAAAATTAAAATCACATCGCGATTGAATCTATATATACTCGCCTCCTACAAATTTCTTTCATTTCTGTTGGTCAATAGACCACATGGAGACAGGATATATTCCATATCCCGCTAATAATTTTGCCGATATGAATTTTGATTAAAACAGAATGGCTGCCACATCGCTAGCGCAACTGAATCAAATCAGCTTATAAGCTCCAGCTATAGATATTGTTTCCAAAAGTAAATTTAATATTTTCTTGCCATTTTCATTTTCCTACCTAATTATAGACTAGCTCCTAGACTATGATATATCTTTTTACATTTTTATGATTGAATGTAGTGAACTGAGCCAGTCTATATCCTATGTCCAATATCATGATAATTTCAACATTAGTCCTGTGTGAAAATCTCTAAAATAGACTGGCTTTTGTCACTATGAAATTGAATTTTTCAAAAAAGGGAAAAATATAGAAATATAGTTATTATCAGTCTAGTGGCTAGTCTAACCTAATTAAGGCTCGTGAAGTTAGCCGTGAGAAGCGGAAAAAGAAGAAAGACTTACTCTGTATCAAACTCCCTGCAGCGATTACTTCCCCTTACTGTACGCAAGGCAAGGTAACCGCTGTGAGGAGTCTGACTCTGTGTGGGAGACACGGTCATTGAAATCTTGTTTTAAATTATCGTAAAGCAAAGGAATGAACAGATGTGTTACTAGGAACATTTAAGGAAACAATTTCAAGACATTTCTGACATCGAGAAATCTGATGATTTTCGATAGAATGGAAAACTGATTCTTTTTTCTGAGCCAGTTTATAACCTGTATAAATGAGCTTTTGTATTTTGTGATTCTGTCATTGTCAAAATACAGTTCTTTTTTTATTTTATGTCTGGGTAGTCGGCTTGCAAGATAAAATCGTTATACAGCTCGTTGGTGACAGAATACGGGATATACGCTGTCTCGAAAATCCATATCAGGCAAGAGCGATATGAATTACCTCAACAGCGTTTATCCCGTATCCTGTCACAAACGAGAAGTGTAACTAATAATATCAGGACCAAAAGGACGTCGTTTCATCTGTTAGGCAATTTTCGATGCATTACTGGGCTGATTCAGAAGGGACTGACTTGCATCCCCTGCGTACTAACATGTATTTTTGTTTTTGAAAGAGTCTGGTTTCCGATTTTATATATGAAATTTAACGTATTGTTATACATTGTATTAGTGCCACAGTTATGGCCCCTTTAATTGCTTTTCCTATAAATGTTTGTAATACATGTACGGATACATTTCTAGCACGTCTGAACTTTGTTAAAGGTGAAGTATTCGTATAGATGGAAGTCCGGTGTCCGTTTTCCTGTGTCCAGCGTCAGTCATCATGTGTCTACATGTTTATTCAAACATCTCCTTTTCTGAAACTGCTTGTCGCCATTACACCAACTTTAGTCTGAAGCATCCCGGCATGGACCTCACTCAAAGTTGTCTAAAAGGTCACACTTTGTGGAAAAATTATCAAAAATAGAAAACCTTAAATGAACTTTAAATAAACCGCTTAATGGATGTTTACCAAACCTGGTCAAAAGCAAGTTCAAAGGTAGTTGTCCTCAGGTGACCGACTAAGACCAAGTTTGGTCCTCTTAATCAAATAACTGGGAACAAATGTTAACCATTTCAATGTAAAAATGTGCGGAACACTGTTTTTGGTCATGTTAGGTTCAATAATAGCCAAGTTCTTCATGGTGATACATTTGTATTACCGTAACACATTTTTTTTATTATTTGATTTTCTTGAGTTATTTACAAAAGTTGTGTGTATGTTCGAACATGTATTATTCTTTTACAAAGGCTTTGAGTTGCTTTAATGTATATATTGATAACGCCCCTGCGTATATCATATGTTGTAAGATGATTTGCTCTTCATAATAGGGGTAATAGGAGAAACTATTTCAAAAATGATTTCTTCATTGATGCTATTAGGAAGTCTTACTAAAGCCTACAGGAATAGATTTCATACTTACCACGGACCATTAATACTCCATTAGCCGTCTGGCATTGGCGAAATTCATTTTCAATACTGTTCAGGTCGTAGATTTACTTTCAGTGTTGTTCAGGTTGTACATCATCATTCGAAAATGTCCAGATCGCAGATCAACAATAAAAATGTTCAGACCTGCGTTTCAATGTAGACTTATATATTCAATCTGAGACAAGATTCGAAAATAGATATCCAATTTTCGTATTTCGATCCAACAACTAGAAGGTTTTCGTTTGTAGGCCTAAGTATTCATTAATATTGATCTAACAACTCAGCACTCTTTCTACTGTTAATATATCACTTGGGCATTTTTGAATATTTGTCTACAACTAACAGATCCGAGTACACCGGATACTGTAGTATCTCAGAGCAACAATCAGCATGCAGCTAAGATATTGATTTTTTTCATGGCCATTACTTCACTTAAATATATTTTACGCATAGACATAGCATGAAATCGGCGCCTGACAACATTGGTTTAAGTAAACTTTTATTAGAGTTGCTGTATCAAACACTAAGGTAAAGTTTTGATTATGATAGTGTCATCCGTACTGAAAGGGCCAGCCAAATTGGCTTATGAGACACCTACATACATTGAACAGCATTACTTCCCAATTCCCTGGCCCCTATTTTTAATGCCAGGCACCAGGTAGGCAGGCAATCGGTAACCATTATTTAACTAGCTGGCGGCTCACAAACCGGTTTCTCTTCAGTAACAAGTCTCGTCTCTGACAGGGCTCGAACCTTCGATTTCCCGATTGCAGGGCAGGTACCTTATCCATTAGGCCACCGCAGCTCGGTATTATTGGCATAAATGTTTAAAATATTAAGATTTTAAACAAGTGTCTCCATAAATATTAACATCACTCTTTGACAAGTTTATTACACTTTTTTTATATCATACTGATTTATACACAAACAACTTTTAAAACGGCGCAAGATTTTGTTAAAAAGAAAGTAAGGGTGTAAATTTTGTTCTTTATCGACTTTATTTACATATACACGATCATTTTTGTGTTTTTCATACTGAGTCTTATACATAACATGAAACAGGAGAGCGGACGCAGTGCTGCAGAGGTAACACTGTTGCTACGAAACCAGGGATCGTAAGTTCCAGCCCCCGCTCCTCCAACTAAAATTACTAACATTGGGATAAGAGTCCCATGTATGGATGTTTTACACCTGGCACGAAAAAGAACCAGGGAAACTTCTGGAATCGGAGCGTCTTCTGCATCTTGCACTATCAACCAATTAACATTACTAACAGTCTTCTGGAGGAGTCGTCCATATGGGTTACCGGTGGCGACTATAAATAAGCTTACATACACACATATAACATGAAACAGAGTTAATCAGTTCTTTTCATATTTGATGTGAAGGATATGAGTCTTAATGTATATGGTCTGTTTTTTTTTTCATGCAGTTTTAGATATATTACAACTAGAACACTTTAAATAATATCTGACTGGAGTTACTGACCTCCACTTGAAAGCAGTATGATTAACACTGTTATTATATGTCTTAAAAGTTAATCTGTATATAAATAAAATATGTCTTAAGGTTTTAAGTCTATTATTACTGTCATCAAATGACACTTTAGTAAAAGTTTTACTGTAACTGACACCATTTGTATGGTATGCAAACGGTTAATTGAATATTATTCAAACATGTAGGAAACCTCTCTTGTAATTCAATTACTAAATGACAATATGTTGTATTCTATGTTTTATCCTTGTTATATTTGTCAGAATATGTAATGAGACTTTAATAAATAGGTATAATTTGTTACCAGTATGTAATACGGGACTTTGTAACATAGTCATTAACAGTTTAAGCTCCCTAAAGGTGATTTTGCACTGACCGCTCAAAATTGTGTCCTACTGTGTTCCTTCGTGCGTGTGTTTCTCTCGTCCTTAGTAGGTAGAGCGTCGGTCTACGGATCGCGGGGTCGTGAGTTTGATCCTCGGGCTGGGCGTATGTTCTCCATGACTATTTGATAAACGACACTGTGTCTGAAATCATTAGTCCTCCACCTCTGATTCATGTGGGGAAGTTGGCAGTTACTTGCGGAGAACAGGTTTGTACTGGTACAGAATCCTGGTCAGGTTAACAGCCCGCCGTGACATGACTGAAATATTGTTGACAAACGGCGTTAAACCCCAAACAAACAAGTGTTAGTTTTAGTTCATATACATATTTTTCTATATATTTCTACCATATACAGTTCCATACATACACTGTTTTGGAGGTTTCGTGATATATTTGTACGCATACGAACTCAAAACACGGACAACGCTTGGGACCTTATTATTTCTTAAATATATTGCTATTTCAAAATGATATCACTAAGCTGAAAAGGAACATTTATTATGCAGATGTATGAATACTGTTAATAACAATGCTTGGATTTCAATGAAATGATTGTTAAGGTATTAGACCTCTAATAGTAGGCCTAATGTTTACAAAATGGGATTCTCTTGATATATTCTTAAAGTTGACATTCGCACTGTGTTGCAATTTTTAAACAACTTTTACCGTGCCTTTTTATAATGATTGTATAATTTATGATATTTTCTCAAGCTCAAATAAAGGCAAATTTCAAAGAGATGGCCATTGTCAAAAAAGTTTGCAGATAGTTTATTTTACCATTAATTTTGATAAAAGAAACGTCATAATATTGGTAAACAATTATAAAACATAAAATAAAACTTGTCAATATCATTTTTTCTAGGGTGTCTCAAATAAAAGGATTAAATGAGACAGTATTCCAACTCCAACATTGAAAAATTAAAGTTGAGTCCTGTGGGACTGTGTTAAATTTGCTTACTTCATTCAAAATAACCTTGGGGCAGAAGTTAAGCCTACCTATATTTCCTCTACAAATTGAATGTAAAACAGAAAACATTTATCGCATGTTTCTTGGTATTTTTAAAGATGTCTAACTCTGCCCCCTTCTGTTTCAGAGGTAAATTCACTTTGAACAGCAAGAAATCACTTATAAAATGAATTTTTTTCACTTTTAACAACAAATCAATAATAAGTCTTGAGAAAAAGTATAAACCTACTAGAAAAAAAGGAATATAAGTGAAATAATTTTGGTCCTGGTGGGGCTTGAAACTTTCTCCCCTTAAGAATTCAAGTCAAAGTAGTTTATTGTAGAAATTGAATACTCTTCAAAATGAGGTACACTATAATGGATCTAATACCTTAAGTAGAATAATATGAACATTTCTAACACTTGAGAACGATGTATCGCTCTATCCTCCACCGCTGGTAATTCATGTGGGGAAGTTGGCAGTTACTTGCGGAGAACAGGTTTGTACTGGTACCGAATCCAGGAACACTGATTAGGTTAACAGCCCGCCGTTACATGACTGTTGAAAAACGGCGTTAAACCCAAAACAAACATACATTTGATAATGTTGTCATAAATTTACACTTGGCAGTCTCTTCGAAGTGCAATATTAATTATCAGGAGAGAATAATAGCAAAGACTTTTTTTATCCAAGACAACACTCTTTTTCTTAATAGTGCTAGTCAATGGACACAATACGCAAAAAAAAGAGAGTATACAGTGTGGTTTTGTGAAAATGACATTCTCGATGGACTGTTACTGTTACTGTTATGGCAATATTTCCGTATATGAATACAAAAATGATGTTATTGCTTCTGATTGTCGTCTTTTAGTGCAATCAACCTTTTGAAATTACCGAGATGATTTTACGTGGTACAATTTTGTCACTTTGTGTTAAAATGTAAAGATATGATCGATGTTTATTCATTGTCAGGTTCTAGACAGACTGTACACATAGAATACGAAGGAGGTATTTCCTTGTACTTATTAGTCCCCTACTGGTTGAAAACCAGTTTAAATGCACTTTTCCGTCCGTCATTCCGTCCGTCTTTCCGTCCGTCCGCAGCTTCGTGTCTTTGTCAATCATAAAGGGGTTTTAATATTACTTGGCACAAATGTTCCCCATGAAGAGACGACGTGTCATGCGCAAATCCCGGATCCCCGGCTCAAACGTCAAGGTTACAATTGGAGGTCAAAGTTTAACAGGGCTTTTTTACCGTCCGGTCCAGAACTCTGCCAATCATGAATGGATTTTAATATTACTTGGCACAGATGTACCTCATAATAGGACGATGTGTCATACGCACTTTCAGACCCCTTGCTCAAAGGTCAATGTCACACTTGGCAGGCAAATGTTAACATGTCAACGACAGGCTCTGTTTCGTGTCCTGTCCATAACTCTTCATTCATTAAGGGATTTTAATATTACTTGTCATAATTGTTCCCCATGATGAGACAACGCGTCATGCACAAAACCCGGACCTCTGGTTTAAAGGTCAAGGTCACCATAGGAGGTCAAAAATCAACAGTTTTTTTCCTGTCCGGTCCATAACTCTGCCATCCATGAAGGGATTTTAATATTACTTGGCGCAAATGTTCCCCATGACAAGACGACGTGTCACGCGCAAGGCCCGGAGCCCTAGCTCAAAGGTCAAAGGTCAATAGGTTTTTGTTTCTGTCCGGTCCAGAACCCTGTCATCCATCAGGTGATTACAATATTACTTGGCATAAATCTTCCCCATGATGAGATGACGTGTCATGCGCAACACGTAGAACCCTAGCTTAAAGGTCAAGGTCACAGTTTTTTCACGCAAAATAGTATTTAAATATCAGTTGACACAAATATTCCCCTGCATGAGACGTGTCATGCGCAAAACCCGGAACATTAGTTGGAAGTTCAACGTCACACTTAGAGGTCAAAGATCAAATTCAATGGTACTAGCAGCTTCCTCGCTAGGCCTTCAGCATTAAGAGGATAGTGCTAGGACTGGTCAGCCCGGTGTCAATATAATGTGACTGGGTGGGATATCATGTCACGTGTCTACACACACACACACACACATAAAGAATGACTTTGTCCGGAGGAATTCTTCTTCATGTATGGAGAGACTTTGATGTTACTTGGCACAACTTTTTACCATCATGAGGCACCATTGTTTTAGAATTACTTCCCTTTGTTGTTACTATTAATAGCTTGTATTGTAACCTTTTTATTACTGGCCATAGGGGAAAATCGAGACCACTTTTCTGTGATACAATATGCATGTTACATCCAATTCTAGGTGTATTTTATGGTAAAGTGTTTTGTGTGGACTTATATTATATAGATTTTCTTTTTTTAGGATTAACTCCCCTTTGTTGTTACTATGAATAACTTAATTAACTTATAATTTTTTTATAATTGGCAAAACAAACTCCATATGAAAATACAGGTGCTAGTATAAAGAAATTTGCTATGATGGGCATATATTGTGACATACTGGTACTCTTGCTTATATTTATAGATTCTGATGTGATATCAACAACTGTAGGTGTTTGTATATGCATATTTTAATCCGAGTGTTTTGTTATAACATATTGATTATATAGTACAAAATTGTTTATACCTCATTGACAGATATCAGTTCATTATGTTATTCTGTAGTAGAGAAATTTGGTGCCTTCCAGTAGGGGACTTTGTATTGCATGGCAATTCTTTATTCACTTGTTATAAGCTAAGACTGCTTTTTGTATTATAATGCTTCTTTATTTCATTATTTCATTAAAAGAAAACGTACTGATTCTTTCAGTAAAATAAAAACGTTATCTAAATTTTATACAGAGTTATTTACAGTAGCTTTAAAATCTAAAAAGAAAAGAAACATTTTTATAATTGAAATAAATACCTCTGCCGTGCGTGTGTGCGTCAGTGCGTGCGTGCGTGTATGTGTGTGTGTGTGTGTGTGTCGATAAACACCTAAAAGAAAAACATAGATTGATCATCTGGATAAAAACGAGTAGAATTTTCACTCTAAACTCTTAACAGAAATGGACCAAACATTCACCCAAGTAATCAGATAGGAATATAAACAGCCATTGTATTTGGATCGTATGGATTTTACCAGCCTGGACCACACAAGATGATGCTGTTACTAATATCTTTTTATTCAAATTCTACTGTTTCGTTTTTTAACAAAACGTTACTGAAAACTTATCCGGAACAAAGGCTTTATTTACTGGGTCAAAATGTAAAGGAAAGATTTGTTTGTTTGTTTTGGGTTTAACGCCGTTTTTCAACAGTATATCAGTCATGTGACGGCGGGGCGTTAACCTAACCAGTGTTCCTGGATTCTGTACCAGTACAAACCTATTGCCAACTTCCCCACATGAATCAGTGGTGGAGGACTAATGATTTCAGACACAATGTCGTTTATCAAATAGTCACGGAGAACATGCGCCCCGCCCGAGTATCGAACTCACGACCCCGCGATCTGTAGACCAATGCTCTTACCTACTAAGCTAAGCGGGCGGGCTAAAACGAAAGAAGAACATCCATAGGTAAAATAATTTACTGCAAGACAAATTACTGGTAATTGTGTTTTACACATAATGTATGATAACGGACATCTGTTACACATAACTCAAGACTATTTAATTGTTCAATAGATAAGATATTGAAAATGAAATAGATACAAATCTATACACTTTATTTTGAGTTGAGCAGTAGAAGACGTCCTGATGTAAAAGTGCCCATTTTGAGAAGGCATAGAAAATTAAGACATTTTTTCCACACATAATTGTAATGTCAAATGGGGGGGGGGGGGGGGGGGGGGGGGGAGGTCATTATTTCACTGTCGGAATGTATTTTACATAAAATAAGATATTTTTTCATATTTATATATTCACATGTTTTCGAGTTGTTCATTTTTGAAAATGAAAGTAGAGAGTTTTTTCTGTGGAACAGTTTTTGAAATACGGCAATCGGAAGGTACCTGACTACAATTTACTTGCATTTTACTGTAAAGTTTTCAACATGTATTCTTCTTTTGGTTGCCTTGAAGCAAATGTGGAGGTACCTTGTTAAACAGCGTCCTATGACTGGGTAAAAAAAAGTAAAACTTATATTAAAATGGATCTGAAATTTTTATATGAGACAAAAAACAATGGAACTGGATTCATGAAAAATAATTCACTGAATCCAAGTACGGGGCGAAAACCACTGACAGTGTTATATATTACAATAATCTGAGATTAAATAAAGGTCAAATATCTTGACAAGGAGGCGTTCCTGATGTTCTAAGATAAATTGCTTACTGCGAAATAATCATCAGTTTTAAGTCTCCGTCAGTAATAAACAAAGATAAAGTTTCTCGTTATCTTACAGAACCTATAAATAATTCTCTATTGATTGAGAAACACTTTAATCAGTGTTTTTCAAAAGCGGAATAATTAAATCATGATTTTGTTTATAGGAGAATCTCTTAAAACATTTCCTTACCCTTCATTTCATTTTGTTTTTCAATGTATCAATTGCCCAGTGATGTAGCTACAAACTGTAAACAAAATATACGAACTCCGAATTATGAATTCTGTATAAATTTCAGTAAGGTGCACTCGGAAAAATGAGCAACGATTGTGTTGATAAATAAAGTTCATTAGTTTGTATCTTTCTGTAATAGCGAATGGCCAAAGGAAGATGTAAGCCTTATGCACGTTGAATATAGGAATTTGTTTCAAAACTCTGTGAGATAGTGCCAGTTTCAGACGGATATATGGATTTCACAGGATGTTGTGGAACTGTTACTATGTTATTTTTTCCATATCCGAGCTGTTATAGGTATAAAATATATGATCTTAAATTTAAACCGGGTATTGTTTTTATTGACTGCAAATAAATAACATTTTCATGATAGGAATCGTGTCCTTCCCTGTGTGTTTATGGACATGTATAATTATGCATTCATTAAATAATGTCCGGTTTATAACATTTAATTGCATGGTGGCATTACGAAATCATTTGACTCAAGCATTCGTCGTAACCACAAGATGTGTCGCGTGCAAGACCCTGAAACCTAGCTCGAAGATCGAGGTCATTCTTCAAAGATTTTACGTCCGTTTATAACGTATGTGTGCTTGGATATTCAAACACTCATCACAACAAGCTAGTGTGTCGCTTGCAAGATCAAATTCAAAGTAACTCGGAGTTGAGGTCAAACATTTAAGGTAATTTTCTTGCACCCTTCCTATGCATTGACAGATATTCAAATAACTATGCGCCCCCCCCCCCCAAAAAAAAATAGGGTAGATAGGTAGGATTTTGTGGGGGATCTTTTTTATAATGAAGAAACTTCCTTTGAAAAGGTATAAAAATAGGAAAATAATGAAAAAAAAAAATCAAACGCTATAAAAACAGTTAGGGTCGCGGCAAATGTTTGTGGTAGGTCTGGATAACGGTGAAAAATGATTTTTAGACCTAAAAAGCATCATACACGCTGTTTCACGACTTAGCAACCACAATGTTTTGAACAGATTCTTCAATTTTTACCATTTATGTAATGTTCTCGAGAAAGGCATTTCAAAGGAAGTATGAAAATGAATGGACAGGAAAAGAAAATTGCTGACATGACACCAAACTAATTCAAAATATAAAAACATAGAAAAAACATCCGGCACAGATTCTCAAAAATGCGAAACGTCGTCTTATTTCTAGACTGTCCTCTCCTTTTGCAAGCGACACCAGCTTTCTTTTTGTTTGCTTGGAGGTGTGAAGTTTAATTAAAGCATTACAAAGTTGAGCACTACGACTAAAATTGAGTTTAACGATAAAACTAAAAGGTAAAAAAAAAAAAATTGAAAACATTCCGCTTTTAAACGACTTAAATCTATAAGTTGCATAAAAATTGGTGAACTTATGTATTTGCTCGTATAATGTATAAAAACTATGAAACAATAGAATCTCCAATTCTTACCCAAAGGTGAATTGAGCTTTTTGTTTTATCAGGTTTTATCACTTGCAAAATATAGAATAAAATCTAAAAAAAGTAATTGCATTGATTATTGAAAAACTAACAATGCTAATGAGATGTTTTATAGTTTATGTAGTTTTATTACGCACCCCTCCCCCCACCCCCAGCACCAACTTAAGCGGAATTCTATTACAGTATCATGAATTGAGTGAACTCCATGATCCCAAAGGACCAGAAAATATAACAATATAACGTTAAAACTAACGGCAAATGCTTATATTCAATATAATGTCAGATGTAGATTTTATGCTGTGAAAACATGAAACGTTCGCTTCATTCTTTGTAAATATGTATACTTTTTTTGGAAGAAATAAATAGCTTGAAAATAAATGCGAGATATAACAATGAAGCAGTAGAACATCATTCATAATTTTTGAAAAAAAAAAATCAAATGTTGCTATCCGAATTTTGTAAAGTGCACATGGCCATTTTCTTTAATGAAGATTTTAACTAAGACAAATGATAGGCACACCGAGCTGTGAAATTAGGAACACAATGATCCGAGTGGGCAACAAAAAAACTTTAAATCTGTGTTCATGTACTCATCAGCATCGATCGACTACAGCCTCAAAAGAATGCAAAAGATAAATATATATGCCCTGCAAAAAATCATGATAATGCAAATGAATGAGATTGAAAATGATAACATGGGGCAGCTGTATTAAGGGTAAAGCTCATACGAGCGACTCTGCTTTTTAATGTAAAAGAATTAGAGAAGAATATAGTTTTGTCAAATAATCAAAAATGGGAAATTCAAAACATTATTAAATAAGGCTGTCATTAAGAAAAATTGTATGAGGTAACACAACCTACCCGTGAAAATCGCTGTTACCCAACTTTTTTTCTTGCCAAAATGAAAATGAAAAAAAAAAATCCCTATATGATTATATGCAAAAATATCCTTACCTACCTAACCACACATAAAACGCGTTACAGCAAAGAAACATTTTTAAATACGGCCTCAACACAACACATGACGTATGCATATTTATCGGTCGGCATTAAATCTCCCTCATTGAGTGTACGCACGGATTGAATGTACACTATTAAACCTATGTTAAAACTAACCCTAACCTTTAGTCAATATTAAAGTATATAGTACACTCAATACGTGCGTACATTAAATAGGGGCGATTTCATGTTGACGCATATTTATCCGAAACGTCACAGGGAGACAACCAGTGTATGGTGCAAAAGGGAGTGACAACTTCATTCCCGAGTGTTTTAGTGCAAACCACATGGAAATTCTTAAGTGTTGTATGGGGCCAGAAACTGGAAAACTACTTGCATTCTTTTTCTTCTTCTTCTTATTATTATTATTACTATTATCAACATCATTACTTTTAATATTACTATTATTATTTACGTCTTTTTCCACACACAATACAGAAAGTCTTATTCACTGTTTTTGGGGTTTTTTTTTTGGCACCTGCCCAGTGTCAGGCTGGGTGAAACAGATTGGATAAAAGATTTTAGCATTGTATGGTGCAAAAACGGGGGACAACTTCATTCCCAAGTTCAATAGACATGGAAAACCTTAAGTGTTGTATGGGGCCAGAAACTGGAAAACTCTACTTACATTATTATTATTATCATCATCATCATCATCATCATCATCATTTATTATTACTATTATTACCATAGCAATATGTCTTTTGCCACACACAATACAGAAAGTCTTTTTCACTGTTTTTTGGCACCTGCCCAGTGTCAGGCTAGGTAAAACAGATTAGTTCAAAAGACTTGGAAAACATTTAGTGTTGTATGGGGCCATAAACTGGAAAACTCTACTTACATTATTACTATCATCATCATCATCATCATCATTTATTATTATCATTATTACTTTATTAATACGCCTTTTGCCACACACAATACAGAAAGTTTTCTTCACTGTTTTTGGCACCTGCCTAGTGTCAGGCTAGGTAAAACAGATTGGATGAACAATTTTAGCATTGTATAGTGCAAAAAAGGAGACAACTTCATTCCCAAGTGTTTAAGTGCAATAGACATGGAAAACCTTGAGTGTTGTACGGGGACAGAAACTGAATACCTCTAAATACATTATTATTATTATTACTAATACTATTACTATATTAATATATCTTTTGCCACACACAATACAGAAAGTCTACATCACTGTTTTTGGCACCTGCCCAGTGTCAGGCTAGGTAGAACAGATTGGATGAGCAATTTTAGAATTGTATGGTGCAAAAATGGGGGCCAACTTCATTCCCAAGTGTTTTAGTGCAATAGAAATGTAAAACCTTAATTGTTGTATAGGGCCAGAAACTTGAAAACTCTACTTACATTATTATTATTATTATTATTATTATTGTTATTATCATCATCATCATCATCATCATCATCATTCATTATTACTATTATTGTTATTATTATTATTATTATCATCATCATCATCATCATTATTGTCATCATCATTTAAACCAGAGCTATCACTAAAGGTGATGAATGTAGCCCCCTCACACACTGACACAGTATATTGCAATTTGATACACACAAGATTGCATAATTATGTAAACTGTATGTATACAGACTTTATGTACATGTATATAGTATAGTAACAAACCAAACAAAGTCCTATTACTCTGCGAAAATATACTCAGAGAATATCTTTCTGGAAAAGAAAACCTAACATGCAAAACCTTAAGTGTTGTATTGGGCCAGAAACTGGAAACCTCTACTTACATTATTATTTTAATTATTATTATTATTATTACTATTATTATTATTATCATCATCATCATCATTTATTATTACTATTATTACTATATTAATATGTCTTTTGCCACACACAATACAAAAAGTCTACATCACTGTTTTTTGGCACCTGCCCAGTGTCAGACTATGTAGAACAGATTGGATTAACAACATTAGCATTGTATGGTGCAATAAATGGGGGCGATTTCATTCCCAAGTGTTTTAGTGCAAAAGACATGGAAAACCTTAAGTGTTGTATGGGGCCAGAAACTGGAAAACTCTACTTACATTATTATTATTATTATCATCATCATCTTTGTCATCATTCGTCATCATCATCATCATCATCAATTATTATTATTATTATTATTGTCATCATAATTATCATCATCATCATCATCATTTATTATTTCTATTATTACTATATTAATATGTCTTTTGCCACACACAATACAAAAAGTCTACATCACTGTTTTTGGCACCTGCCCAGTGTCAGACTAGGTAGAACAGATTGGATGAACACTGTATGGTTCAAAAAGGGGGCGGAGGCAACTTCTTTCCCAAGTGTTTTATTAGTGCAATAGAAATGGAAAACCTTAATTGTTGTCCGGGGCCAGAAACTAGAAAACTTTAATTACATTATTATTATTATTATTATCATCATCATCATCATCATCATTATTATTATTATCTTTTATTATTACTATTATTGTTATTAATATTATTATTATCATCATCATCATCATTTATTATAATTATTATTATTATCATTACTTTATTAATATGTCTTTTGCCACACACAATACAAAAAGTCTACATCACTGTTTTTTGGCACCTGCCCAATATCAGCCTAGGTAGAACAGATTGGATGAAAAACTTCAGCATTGTATGGTGCAAAAATGGTGGGTGGGGGCAACTTCATTCCCAAGTGTTTTAGTGCAATAGACATGGAAAACCTTAATTGTTGTATGGGGCCAGGAACTAGAAAACTCTACTTACATTATTATTATTATTATTTTTACTATTATCATCATCATCATTCATCATCATCATCATCATCATCATCATCGTTATTTATTATTATTATTATTATTATTTTTATTTTTTTTTAACTATTATTATTATTATTATCATCATCATCATTTATATTATTATTATTATTATTATTATTGTCATCATCATAACCATCATCATCATCATTTATTATTACTATTATTACTGTATTAATATGTCTTTTGCCACATACAATACAAAAAGTCTACATCACTGTTGTTTTTTTTTTTTTTTTGGCACCTGCCCTGTGTCAGGCTGGGTAGAACAGATTGGATGAACAACATTAGCATTGTTTGGTACAAAAAAGGGGGCAACTTCATTCCTAAGTGTTTTAGTGCAATAGACATGGAAAACCTTAAGTGTTGTATGGGACCAGAAACTGGAAACCTCTACTTACATTATTATTTTAACTATTATTATCATTATTATTATTACTATTATTATTATTATCATCATCATCATCACCATTGATTATTACTATTATTAGTATATAAATATGCCTTTTGCCACACAAGTCTACATCACTGTTTTTGACACCTGCCCAGTGTCAGGCTAGGTAGAACAGATTGGATGAACAATTTTAGCATTGTATGGTGCAAAAAAATATGTTTCTGAGTGAACGGTGTCAGCTTATGATGGTGAACAACTGTTGCAAGTTTCAAAGCAATAGCTTTGATAGTTTTGGAGAAAAGTTGACCTAAACATAAAATTTAACGAAGAAATCTGGTATTTTCTAAGTCCAAAAGAGGCCATAATTCTTGCAAAAAGTAGGATGTATACATTTTTCATATTTTGTATGTTTTGATAGCCAAAGAGTAGTGTGCCGTAAAATACGGATTAAAGCTACATTACCTCCGCAGCTCTTGCACAACTCAGTCAGAACTGGTACGCCTTGCTAGTCCTTTCCTTACCCAATCTGTCTTTACTCGATACTCGTCAAAACCACTGAGGCCATCTGAAAGGTTCAAATTAGTCTACATAAATAACTTTTACATGACTGGGAGCATTGATTTCAAATCATTTAGATTTGAAGATTGAATACTGATTAAGCCGGTGCTAGGGGGCGTGGGCAATGTTGCATTTTCCATTACTGCTCATGAACAGACTCAATCAAACCGAGTCTGCAATTTTCACTGTTTGCCTTGTTCTCGGTGCTTCCGAGGGATCTACTTTTTAGATCTTGTTATATAAATCAACGTATTATTATTATTATTATTATTATTATTATTATTATTATCATCATCATCATCATCATCATCATCATCATCATCATCATTTTTATTATTATTATTATTATCTTCATCATCATCATTATCATCATCATCATCATTTATTATTACAATTATTACTATATTAATATGTCTTTTGCCACACACAATACAAAAAGTCTACATCACTGTTTTTGGCACCTGCCCAGAAATGTGTTTATCTTGGTAATTTTAAATCCTTTTGACCTATAGAATCGAGACAAATCCATGCTATGAAAGGATGTGTTTCAACACTGGCACCTGAACAGAATGAAAATGCCTCTGTACATGTTATACCTTACCCCTAGGTATTCTTTAAGAACCATGGCCATGAAGGGAAAAATATACTAACCCGTTTCCATCGCGCATTTCATACCTAAAACACGCAGTTCTGTAAATGTGTACTATGGATATCAAACAAGTGGTAATTTATCTTCTATTGTGTACCGGTCACATTTCTTCAATACAGTTATTTCAACGTTATACAAAAAACTTGCTTGAACTTCCCTGGTGAAGTTCCGTTCTAGATTACAAAACCATTCTGATTGGCTAATGTGAAAATGTATGTCAATCGTCATTTTACTACACGTGTTTGCTTAAATGTGAAAATGCAGCAAAAATGTGCAAAATGAATAAAATAAACAGAACAGGTGCAGACCAATGTACGATTTCAAATTAAAGATCATATACAAGAAGAATTTCATTCGTCATTTCGAGTTTTATTGTAAAAATGTGTTTTTTTTAAATTCTGTTTTTGTTTCTTTTCATTTCGCCAAACATGTGCACACTGCCGTGACCTCTAGACCGGATGTTCATTAGGGAAGGTCAAGCAAGCTTTTTCTGTAACGTTGACGAAAGCATAAAATATGTTGATAATCTCAGCAATACGGAATATTGAGATAATGTGACTGGTGCACGATGGAAGATAAATTATCGCTAGTAAATGGCAATTTCAAAATGCTTCAGAGTTTTAAAACTGCGCTCGAACACAACTAATCAGATGTTTCAGATCTTATACTGGTTATAATATCACGTTCTGATTGGTTGTTTGAATGTCCTACCAATAGCAATGTTGTATTCTGGGACAGGTATCCATACTCACAAGAAATCCCTCAAATATGTATCGTGATTCTTATTAAATATCGTATTTCGCCTCCCCTGTCGCACAAATTTCTCACAACTCTCTCCAAAATCATCACACTTGGTCGAGTGCTTAATGCTGCCCTCACTTTAGATGGTTCGAGCATCTCCTTTGGAAACATAGAACTCATGCCTAAAAGTAATGCCAGACTCGGTTTGAATGAATCTCGGTTCTCGACAGGTTGAAAAAAAGTGCTCCCCTCCTCTAATACAAACGAACATCGAATGGACTCAATGATCTCGGGTTTCTTGTATATCGTTTCAGCTTTTTAACATAAAAAGAAGTACTACTTTAAAATAGTCTTCCTATTGTTAATACCACCGCATTTTTCTTTTACCACTGCCTGGAATTCAGCAAAAATCATAGGATGCTTCGCTCCCAAGAGGAGGTGCGCCTATTTTCTTCATTATACATTATCAATTAGAATGAGTTTTCAGCTTTATGGAATCGGTAGCAGTCGGGCGAAGTCGTTATTTTCCGTGGAGTGACAGGAACTTTTCGCGGCATGACTCGGAATATAAATATATGTTCGAAATGAAACGTTGTTTTTGCAAAGGGATTATTGAATTCATCCATTATCTCGGTAAAAAGCTGATATATAATGCTTAAATGTAAAGAAAATATTTCACGGATGGCAGTTCCTAGGGGTCTGATTACCGGACCCCTAAACAGTCCGTGTACGTAGGGCTGTTTAAAGGTCCGGTAATCAGAATGAATAATAAATATTGAAAAAAAGTATTTGCAGAGGAAACTTTCATTTTTTATCTGTCAAAAGCAAATATTGATTTCATTTTTTTTTCGTTGTTTTAAATACATGGCAAGTGACTGGAACCAAAATTTAATGGATTTGATAAGTTGATTCTAAAATCACGATCGCGAATTTAATAATTTATTAATAATAATTAGCCAATGTGCGTAGTAATATATTTTTTATCACGTTTGTGGTTTTTCTCGGGATTGAAGGGTCAAAATAATAAATTCATTCTATTCTTTAGTATTTTAGACTTTAATTGTGCCTATAAAATGTTGATTTCGCTTTACTGCTAAAGTAAGTAACAGTAGCTTATGAAAATCGCCAAATTATTAACAACAACAACAACAAAAGAAAGAAAGAAAGAAAGAAAGAAAGAAAGAAAGAAATAACTTATCATACAATGGGGTCGAAATGTCCAAGGAGTTGGGGTTGAAATGTCTTGGGGTCTATATGTCTTGCTAGCGTGATTGAGATATTTTTGACTTTTAATATAAGGAAAATAGATTCTAATTTTTAACGTCAAAAAATATTACGGGAAAACCGAAGGTTTTTCCGTCTATAGATAATGTGTACGTGTATATATGTCAAAGTAAACCTATATACCGTTCAACTTGGGAATATGTTCTATACCTTCACCGGTTTTGTTGTTGTTGTTCTCCCATAATTCTACCGGACCTGCTGCCGTGCTTGCGCAGTAAATAATTTTCAGGACGACATTTGATAAAATAAAATTTCTTATGAACGATCGGGCGCCGCATTATTTAAACAAATTATTCTATCCAGTTGAAAATTCGCGGTATCAATAGAAATCGGTGTTATTCGGGTTTCTTCATGAAACGAGTTTATGGATGATTCAAGCGGCCCGCTTTTTGTTTCCAATAATGAATTATGATGTAAGCTACATTACTGCACTGTTTGAATAACAAAACCATTGTTTATTTATTTCTATGAATGTAGAAAAGCCAATAATTTCAAAAATGTCAATGTAAAACGAATATAGACACGCTGTCCTAACAAAATTTATTTATATACATAATTTTATCACACAGTAATGTCACAAGTCACTGTGGTCCAGTGGTTAGCGCATATATTTTCCATGCGCGAGGTCCGAGTTCGAATCTCGTGAGGTGCTTGATTTTTTTTTTTTAGCTTAGGCCCAATTTAATTTTTTTTTCTTTATATTTATCACACTTTTTTCAATTACTGGAACACAAATCAATAATAAGTATAGTTAACCAATGTTCTGTCTGTAAATTTTGAACAAAATATTCGAAGGCATGGAAAAGCATATATCGATATTGCTTATCTCCCCTCCCTTCCACAATCCTTCACATACATTGCAGCTACTTTCTAAAAGTCAATTCATTAACTAGAGTTTTAGTAAAATTACACTTGGAAAAAAATGTTGGCTTTAAACTTGAGAGGCTCACTACGATCACTATCAAGCTAAGAAATTAACCTTAATCATATTCAAAAAAAGGTCCCAGACTGTTAGCAGTTAGGTAAATTAAATTGAATTTAGACCAAGAGTGTTTGTGTTATATATAAAATTCTAGTCAAGAACTTTTTACAATGAATTTGAAATAAAATTTCACAAGTAAATGGTTGTTTGTCATTCTCACATACACGAGTTTTACCATAACTGTATTAGTGGAACACAATTTGTCCTAAAAGAGTGTCATTTGACAATAATGGCATTTAAAAGAATTAAAATAGTCCGTGTTTAGGATAGCAGGATTATATAAGTTCCGGTATCTATACTACAAAAGAATATCAGAACAAGATGATATTGAATGTGATGTTACGCAGGCATAATGTGTAAATTGTTGTGTTTTATTTTTTGGATTGTTTTGTCATTTTTAGAAACTATTTGTTTGTAACAAATGAACTGAAAAGAATATGTGCATTTCCGGATTCAGAAATTTGTATTAGAGAAACAAATTGATAGCAAAGGCATGTTCGTTGTAAACAGAAACAAAATTGGTAATATTATGTATAAATAAATGACTTGCATTTATCTGTATATAATAAAATATTTATCCAAAACTACTGAGGAAGAGTGTGTTTTACGCATGCTCACTGACAACACATAAAGGCCTGATATTGGGTCACTTTTGAATGACTGTTGCACCATATATAATACTATGAGGAAAATTTTGTAAATGACAAAGTGTTCGAATTTATCAATGTTCGTACAGCCCCCATTTTACATACCCCTTTCCGTGGCTCACTTCGTGTGAGTTAAAATTTGCTTACTAGATATAAATTTGAATTATGTAAAGTTTTCAGCAAAAGCATTATTTTGATACCAATAAATGATAACAATTTGCAGAAATAAAAAAGTGACAGGTCAAAAACCCCCGTTATCTGTCTGGGTTTATGCAACAGTTTCGTTTTTGTCGTGTTGAGCGACATGTGAAGTTTCCACTTTTCTCTATTTTATCATCAGTACAACTAATGGTGCGTTTTTAGGAGTAGATTCTGTGCACCCAAATATCACTATTATCTTTAACTCATGAACACTATTTTCCATTGTCTGTCTAGTCTTGATACATTTGAAGAAATGATTAGATCCATGTTCATTTAAACAAAACTTTTTAAAATATTTCCCCTTCTTATTTTTATAACAATAGCAAAACCATCAGGCTTACTGTCAAAACTGAAAGCCAAACAAAAAATATCAGAAAGAACAATTTAATGCAGAAAAAAAGAAAGAATCCGTATCACTATCAGTAGGTTTTCCCGTCAGATAGGCAGCGCCTAATTTCATATTATAATTATACTACCAGCTAGCTCAACTTTAAAATTTTCACTTATAAAATGTATCTCGATCTTATTCTTACAAAATTAAAATTCACTAACATTCACTAATGTTACGGATTTGACAGATCTATAACTGATCCATTACGATAGTGACACCGTGTGGATCGAACGACATGGTCTCCGTCACGGTTACATTACGGGGTTTAGCATGATTCCTTACAAATACTGATGACGAAAGCAAAAAGTGCGTTCACGTGAAACATTTTTCACACAGGAAGTGCCTGTGCATTGAATGAAAATTAGGAAAAAAATAATTTTTTCTAAAACTTTCAAGTTTGCAACGTCTTTTCCTTTTATGTTTGAATAGTTACCATGAACATTAGTTTTTTCATTCCGCTAGGAATGCATTTTTACCATACATCTCACCTTTCCGCCTTGAAAGCGAAGCGTAGTCGGCGCGACGAAAGAGCAAATTTCCCGTATTGAAATAAAACATTTTTCAGCAGTGAATAGGGCAAGACAGCAGCTTTTATGACTGCACCACTGCAGCTGAAATGTTAAGCAAATGGTCATTGCAATGTTTTCAATAATTACTTTCTGTTTTTTATGAAAAATTCTGGTTGAACACTGGTGAAAGAAAGACAAGAAATGCATTTTGGTATACCCCAATCCCATATATAATAGAAAAGCAGGTTGCATGAATGAAAATCATAATGGAGGTTGATCCACCCTCTTCGAACAATATATCACCACCAATAGGATATTGCAGTCGTGACTTGGAAAGCGCTGGGAGCAATGGCAAAAATAGTATCCCAGCTCCAGGGACACTAAAACGATGCAACAGTGCACCGATGATCAATATACTAGTTTCTACAGCAAGTATGCAAATAAGGTAATATGTTATTTAAATGTATGATGTCAACTTGTTTGAAGTTGAGTCCAAATAATAGGAAATTTCGGAACAGCATGATAACTTTTGACTGTCGCTGACTCCGTCACGTCCAAACTTATTCTAGGAAATGAATTTATGTTTACATTAAAGCATAAAATTGCCTCGCTGACATTTTATGAATGTACACTGACGAGATAAAGAAACGCCTCATTCAAACTCGGTATACAATTTTTCGTTAACCGTGATTCAAAATAAGAAAAGAACAATTCCATTCGCAAATTAGATGCTTTACAAGAATTTATGGTCAATAAGAAATCATTTCATTGTCGCATTATGCTTAAATCTTGAATTTTAATAGCCCGGTCGGAGAAATTGCATTAGAAAAATCAGTAGCGCGTGTGGCCACCTCTGCTAGCAACCACAGCAGCAAGGCGACGCCTCATAGAGCCGCACCAGTTGCGTAACAGATACCGTGGAATTCTGGCCCACTCCTGGTGAAGCGCTGCTACCAGTTCCCGGACATTTGCTGGCTGGGGTTGACGTTGGCTTAACCGCCGTCCGAGATAATCCCACGCGTGTTCAATCGGATTGCAGTCCGGTGAACACGCCGGCCAAGGTAAAACATTAATGTTTCTAGCTTGTAGAAAGTCCCTGGTGACGCGTGCAACGTGAGGTCGCGCGTTGTCGTGCTGATAGACTAATCCTTGACGTTGACGGAATAAAGGGACAACTACATGACGTAATATCTGGTCGATGTAACGCCTGGCTGTGAGATTACCTTGGCAAACGACGAGTTGGGACTTAAACCTATGGTTGATTGCTGCCCACACCATTACTCCACCTCCACCGTAACGATTGTGCTCCAAAACGCAACTGTTTGCATAGCGTTCATGGCGTCGTCTATAGACACGGATACGTCCGTCGGCGTTCCACAAGTTGAAACGCGACTCGTCACTGAACACTACGTTCTGCCAACGCTGGCCGCGATGGTTGCGGGCCCAAATAAGACGTTGTTGACGGTGGCTTAACGTTAGAATTAGACCGCGGTAGGGCCTACGACAGGTAATTCCGCGTTCTCTGAGTCGATTTCTCACTGTATGTCGACTAATTGGACGTCCACGGTTACCTACAACTATACGTGACGTAGATTGCGCCGTCACAAATCTGTCACGTAAATGACGTTGACGTATATAATTATCCTGTCGTATTGACGTTACACGCGGTCTACCTGAACGTGGTCTATCGATAGTCGTTTTGTGTCTCTAACACGTCGAATAAGACGCACAATTGTCGAACGAGAGACGTTAAAACGTCTAGCAACTTGTTCCTGCGTTCGCCCACATTCAAGCATAGCCAAAACCTGAGCCCTCTCTTCAGAATTCAGCCTCGGCATTACGAAAACTAATGTTTTTTTCAGAGAATAGCTGAAAATATGGTTGTGTGTCGTATTACACATGTACATGTGCAAAAATCGTTCAATAAAACCACATGGCTTACATGCACGGACTGCACGAGGAAATCATGACCAGGTACATGAAGTGAACAAATGGCTGAATGAAATCGCGCGAGTTTTTGTTCACTGTGTTTGTCGGTCAGAGTACATGTAGATTTACTACATTTCACAACAATTCAAAGCGTTAGGAAAAAAATAACGCCAAATTTCAATGAGGCGTTTCTTTATCTCGTCAGTATATATTTTGTGTTTTGTTTCTGCTATTTTGTGTCATTGGCAGTCTGCTGTTTATTGAAGCTGATGTCAGGGTAGATATCTGCTTGCACCTGTCACATCATATTTTGGAAAATTTAAGTCTCATATTTAAAATTACGAATGAAAGTTTCAACAGGACAGGGGTCAAATTTAACAATAGTTTGTACTAGCTGAAATTAGCTAGTGCCCTTTTTGATCACTAGCTAAAATGAAAAGCTACCGGCTAAAGTTAATAATATTTAATTACTCTATTTAATTTAATATTTTACTGGCCAAAACTTACTGACTGATCTCTGTTAGTAGCCAGTCTCAAACAAAAATATTTTCTATTGGCTTAAAATAGCTTGTGCCGTTTTTGTTGAACAATAAAATATCATAAACATAAATGATAACATTCCTTTCATGAAGAAAAATGTGTACCTTCAAAACAATTAAACTTTATTATAGCTCTGAAGACATTTGCTTGTTATATTATTGACAAGCTGAAATTAGCTAGTACATTTCAAACCCACTAGCTATTTTAAAATTCCACTAGCATTTAGCTTGTATGCTTGTCTAAATTTGAACCCTGCAGGAGTACTAATGTTTAACTTAATAGCAAATAAGGATGACCAGTATGTTATGACTTTTTGGATTTTTTTAATGTCTTCATTTTCCTAACTGGTAATAGTAAAATGCAGATACGGCTTAGAGTGATGGCAACTATAAAATACCAGATCATAAAATAAGTCATCCTGATAAGTCAAATAAGTAAGGCTGTTTGAAGTTACAACTCGCTTGTAAGTGCTCTCCCTAGACACAGAGCTATTAAATGCTGTTCAGGACAAAGCATAGCATTACATTAATGTACCATTGCATTATATAAGCAAACCATTTGGAATAAAGAAAATATATAATCTGTTTTTAAGTTTATCTACAAAGAGGTTAGCTATATTAGTGGGAGAATAGTGCAAGATAAACAAGATGCTCCAATTCCAGAATCTTTGCTGGTTATTTGACATCAGCATGCCAGCTGTAAAACATTTATTAACAGAAAGGGCTCAAGCTTGGGGCCATCTTGAGCAAAATAGTTGCCTAGCTTGTAGCTTCCCACTTTGCTCAAATCAAACATCAAGGCAAATTTCTGGTTGCCCATTTTTTTTTGCATGCCCTGCTTATTGCACACTATAGACCTGTCTGACGTTTGGTAAAAAAAGTAAGACAAGTTGCTTTTTTCTGGCAAACTTATGACTATTTTCTTGTTATTATTAGAAATTTAACTTTGTGCTTAATAGCTTAATTTTATCTGTTATCATTTCAGTCCCCCAAGCAACTTCTCTATCGATTCACAGAGAACAAGACGTTTTAGCTCAAGTTCTATGACTTTACATGGATCTACAGTAAGTTTTTATTAAATGTAAACCTTCTTTTTCTATCCCTGTAACTGTTTGTCTTCAAAATTAATATTTCATGGTTAATGAGTGAGGTTGATTGACCAGTCTACGTTTGTATGCTTGTTATTTTTTGCTTGGTTGAGAAAGAATTTTAAGCACAATCTGTGATGCTGTTTGCATCAAGAACAGTTTTTGGGGGAAGTATTAATTAACATTATTATATAACAAGGGTACAAAAAAATAAAATTTGGTGTTAGGATTTTTAGCATAGAACTGATTTTGTGTTTGTATATATTCTAGACTAAAGTATTAACTATTTTAACTGACATTGGGGAGCACCTTGGTAGAAGTACCAACATTCAGCATTGCTGCACCAACTTTCCACAAGCCAGATAGATAGCTCCTCCACTTTGTAAAATCATGTTGTGGTCCATATCAACATAACCAAAGTTGATAAACTCACTAAACTGAATTAAAACACTTGTTTTATAATATAACTTTTAAAAAAATTATGGTTTTCATATATCATTTGTTTCAGACTCCCATTAAAGTGGCTGACCGATTAAACATGCTAAAACAAGAGGAAAGTCATATAGCAGATAGAGATATTCAAAGAGAGCGGTAAGATTTTATGTTATGGTTATTTTGATCATGGAGTGCTTCACTAATCAGTCAGGGGTGAAACTGTTTTAAGTTATGTAACCTATTTCAGTTACTATTTCAGGCATTTTATAACCTGTATTAGTTATTCAAAAAAAGTCTTTTTGCTGTTCTCACAAAGTGACCTTTAAAGTGAAATTAGTAGCGAACTGTGGTTAGTCAAATTCTCTTTTAGTCTGATCATGACCTGATAAGCATAATGGGATATTAGAGTTTTATAGCTTTAAACTTTTTGCGTAAAACTTTATCAGTCTTGCGTAAAAAATTTTACTGCATAGCTGGAAAGATAAAAGGTCAAGGATTCGGAAAATAATTGCATTAGTCTCATTCAAAATGAGGAATTGGCACAGGGGGGCTTTGTAATATTTTATGATAACTGAAACAAGTTATGAAAGTTGAAGCAATAACTCAAATGGGTAATAAACTGCGATAACTTGAAACAGTTACACCCCTGACTGCTAATATGTGATCTGATACACAGCTTTTTCAGAAAGAAAGTTGCACAAAATATTTTTCTAGTTTATCTTAGATAAGGCTTAGAACTAAGTAATTTGATATATATTATATATATATAGATAGATAGATGCTGACAATGCATCTTCTTGGTTTTATTTTTATGAAAAATTGTGCATTTGTGAATTAAATAGAAACTTATATGAGGTGTCCAACAGAAAGTAAAAGAATCATTGATTTCTGTCCACAGTGGAATTTTTACTAAGAGGGAATGAGCCACAGCAAGTGTTTTGCCAGCTACATAATAGCCCTGTTTGACAAAGGGGAATAAAAATCCTGATGCAAAGTCAATTTTAGTAGAAAACACATGATTTTAAATGATCTTAGACCTGTTGTATTCAGTCAGTCATGTGATGGAGAACATCATTATGGTCTTACACATAATGTCTAAAATCATTCATATAATGGAGACTTTATGCAGCATCTGGATTTCATAATGCCTCCTCAACATCTACATGTTAACCTATATCTGGATAAGCAGCATTGAGTGTGTATAAAGTAAATCTAACATTATTTATTATAATATCTGGTGTAGCAAACTTTATGTTTTTACTTTTTGATTTTAGGGAGGTGCGATCAGCTATACAGATATCTACATCGTGGACTGAACGCTTTTCTCTGGTAAGGTTTTTGGTCGAACGAAGGACTGATTAAGCTATTTAATCTTAAACAAAGTTAGTGATCAAAAACATGGCAGCCATGAGTATGACTACTTTATCTGTGTACATTTATATGTTTGTTTGTGACAAGTGTACCAGTGGGGGCACACCCTGTGTCCTGCAGACACATTCTAGTTACAAATTTGTTTCCCCTATTCATTTACATTCATTCAGTAGATAAGGCTGTTGAATAGTCGAGCCTTGCTGTCCTAAGACAGCTCTTGTAGAATATGTAGTAGAGCCTGTGTACTGAAAATCGATGGGCTAATGTTTATTGATTTCATGGTTGTATCCATCTCAAGGAAAAAATGAAATTCCAAATATAGATATAATTGAATTTCCAAGATAGAGGAATTTTATGCTACTAAATTGAAAGATTTCATAGTATCTATTTCTTACAGGGAGATCACGAACCAATGATAGCAGAGAACTCGCAGCAGAGACCAACCACGCGTCCAAGGTCATTCTCAGAGTCATTATATGTTTTTACCTCACCCTCAATGTTAGTTGGTGCTATGTCTCCTACAAGAGTGGGAAAGGTATGTTTTATTTAAGAAATGATAATTGATTCGCACCATGAGAAAACCAACATAGTGCATTTGCTATCAGCATGGATACAGACCAGCCTGGCCTGCGCATCCGCGCAGTCTGGTCAGGATCCATGCTGTTCGCTAACGGTTTCTCTAATTGTAATAGGCTTTGAAAACGAACAGCATGGATCCTGACCAGGCAGTGTGGATGAGCAGGCTGGTCTGGATCCATGCTGGTTGCAAACACATTATGTTGGTTTTCTTATGGCGCGGCTCCCATTATATACAAAATATAGTTGAAGCATTTTCAGCTAATTTATACTTAACAAAAGGATTATATGTCCCGCATGATAATTTTGTAACATTAATTGAATGATTGGAATGATTCAATGAATTAGAACAGCCTTCTGCTGTATATATATTTTGAGCCTGTGTGTTAAAAATAAAAAAAATTGTCAAATACAATATCATTATTTCTTGGTCTATATATACATGTATATATAGGTTAACATTTATAAGGTATGTTCAGAATAAACAGGATTTCTCAGATCAAAAATAAATGATACATCTAACGTTAGCTCTAAGTAAGTTAGATATTGGCTTTGAGGGTCACTTTGTCAGAGAAGTTAGGATTACTATATAAAACTAAAGTTACTACAGTTATCCTCGTGACTGTACAAAGGGTTTAGAATTACACCATATAAGGAAACTTCCCAGAAGATTTGTAGAAATTTTTGATTCTACCCACATACCAGACCAGTGGTAAAGTTATGCCCTAAATGTCAAAATTGTCATCTAGAGTTTTCCTTCTCTGATAAAAGTTTGACTTAATAAACGAGAAGCTGATAGAAGATAGTTTGATGTTTTCCATCTAGGTTACACAAGAAAAGTCCGAAGATACATTTTAACCATCCTAGTAATCTTAATTATGTCTCCCACCACACAGTGGTTTGGGAGACATATTGATTTACTTCTGTCTGTGTGTGTGCGTCCATCTGTGTGTCTGTCACAAATCTTGTCCGCATTCTAAGTCTAAGATTTCTCATCCAATCTTCACCAAACTTGAACAAAATGTGTTTGGCCATAAGTCCTTGGCCAGGTTCAACAAGTCGCCAAATCGGCCCAGGCACTTCGGAATTATGGCCATTGAATTAACGAAAATAGGCCTTTTTAGCTAACCTGTCACATAGTGACAAGGTGAGCTTTTGTGATCACCCTTCGTCCGTCGTCCGTCGTCAATCCATGCGTCCGTGTGTGCGTCCGTCCGTCAACAATTTCTTGTCTGCACGATAGTGGTTTCATTTATGATTTTATTTTAACCAAACTTGCACACAACTTGTATCACCATAAGATCTCGGTTCCTTTCTTGAACTGGCCAGATCCCAATATGGGTTCCAGAGTTATGGCCCCTGAAAGGGCCAAAATTAGCTATTTTGACCTTGTCTGCACAATAGCAGCTTTATTTATGATTTGATTTTTACCAAACTGGCACACAACTTGTATCACCATAAGATCTTGGTTCCTTTCTTGAACTGGCCAGATTCCATTATGGGTTCCAGAGTTATGGCCCCTGAAAGGGCCAGAATTAGCTATTTTGACCTTGTCTGCACAATAGCAGCTTCATTTATGATTTTATTTTACCCAAACTTGCACACAACTTGTATCACTATAAGATCTTGGTTCCTTTCTTGAACTGGCGAGATCCCGTTATGAGTTCCAGAGTTATGGCCCCTGAAAGGGCCAGAATTAGCTATTTTGACCTTGTCTGCACAATAGCAGCTTCATTTATGATTTGAATTTAATCAAACTTGTACAAAAGTTGTGTCGCCATAAGATCTCAGTTCCTTTTTTGAACCGGCCAGATCCCTTAATGGGTTTCAGAGTTATGGCCCCTGAAAGGGCCAAAATTAGCTATTTTGACCTTGTTTCATTTATGGTTTTATTTGATACAAACCTCCAAAATATCTTCAACAACAATAAATCTTGGATTCCATGACAAATCAGACCCAATTGTAGGTTCCAGAGTTATTTTATATCTGATTACCTCCCCTGATTGTAATCAAAATGGATTTATATCAGTAAGTACTTATAGGACTTATTTGCAATTTCATTATTGTCATTAGTTGGACTGAGACCATCAGGGTAGATAACTATGGACTGATTTTATGTCAAATTACCTCCCTTTATTTCAAATTAAAATGGGTATATCTCCGTAACTAATGAAGATACTGATCTGAAATTTCATTTATGTCAACAGATTTATTTGGCAGATCCTTCTTTTGTTCACTTACAATAATTTTCTTTTTAATTACTTCCCTTTTACCTTACTATAAATAGCTTATTTTTAGTAACTTTTTTATTATAAGCCGTAGGGAAAAACCGAGACCACTTTTCTGTGGTACAACATGGATAGTACCTCCAATTTTTAGGTGTATTTTGACATATCTGTACTTTAAAAAAAAAAATTTTTTTCTTTTTGGTTAAATTTCTTCCCTTTGAGGCTTTGTTGTTCCTGTCCTTTGGACTTAGATATTTTTTCTGAGGACCTTCTCGTCCTCAAGTGCAATGATAACAGGTGAGCGATATAGGGCCATCATGGCCCTCTTGTTATTCTTTTTCCGCGCTTTAAGTCGAATAGTTCTCATCTGATCTTCACCAAACTTGAACCAAATGTTTTTGACCATAACTCCCCGGCCAAGTTCATTAACTAGTCAAATCCTCTGAGGCACTTCAGAATTATGGCCCTTAAATCAACCAAAATTGGTCTTTTTACTCTTCAAAGGTATATTTGTGGTGAGTAAACAGTATATATAAAGACTGACTTACTATTTAGATGATTAGGCAGTTGTGGGAGACATACGCTTTTAAAAGCAGCTCTAATTAGACACAGTTTTTGGAACAGGTTGTGGAGACGAACTGCCTGTTCTGATAGTTACGATTAGCTATCTAGAAATTCGAAAAGTTGATCTGTTTATTTACTGTCTAATTGTCTAACTGAAGAAAATCAGTGATTGATTAATTGCTATCATTAATAATTATGTAATGTAAAGGCACTGACCTCCAGAATCTGGCTAAAAAAGATCTTTCTTTAAAATTGAAATTTGGTCATATTGTGAACATACTAGTAAGAATATGACTTTGTTTCTAAACTATAAAATGCAAAAGTTACGAAAAAAAAGATGCTTTAGTTGGGAATCATACCGGGCCACCACGGCAATAAAAAGTATCACCATAAGATCTCGGTTCCTTTCTTGGGTTCCAGAGTTATGGCCCCTGAAAGGGCCAAAATCAGCTATTCTTCAACAACAAAAAATCTTGTGTCAGATCCAATCGTAGGTTCCAGAGTTTTTTTATATCTGATTACCTTCCCTGATTGTAATTAAAATGGATTTATATCAGTAAGTCCTTATTATAGGACTTATTTGAAATTTCATTATTGTCATTAGTTGGATTGAGACAATCAGGGTAGATAACTATGGACTGATTTTATGTCAAATTACCTCCCTTTATTTCAAATTAAAATGGGTATATCTCCGTAACTAATGAAGATACTGATTTGAAATTTCATTTATGTCAACAGATGGACTTTGACAATCAGTGAAGATACATATTGACTGAATTCACGACAAATTACCTCCCTTTATTTTTTATCTAAATGAATACACCATAGCAGCTTCTAATGAGATTAGTTTGAAACATTATTTATGTCTTCCATGGTAAGAAATAGTCATATTAAAATGGGTGTATCTCAGTAACCAATGAAGATACTGATTTGAAATGTCATTTGTGCCATCAGATGGACTTGAACAATCAGGGTAGATAACTTTTGACTGAATTTATGACAAATTACCTCCCTTTATTTTATGTAAACAAATATATATCAGCAGCATCTAATGAGATTGGTTTTAAATGTGATTTAAGTCTTCCAGGGTAAGGAATAGTCATGTTAGTACAAAAATGCAGCATTTGAGCCTAGCACCCTCAAACTTGGTATGGAAATTGGCACCGGCCCTGACTAGGCCAAAAGGGACTGTTACAAGAAAATGTTTATCCTGATGATATTTAATGTGTATGCCTATGTGCTCTATGTCAAAACTTGATCATATCATTTTGAGCAATGGTACTCAGGTGAGCGATAGAGGGTCATCATGGTCCTCTTGTTAGTTGTTGTACAATCTGCTTTGATAGAAGTGCCCTATCATTTAAGAATGTAGGAGTTCTGCAATCTTCGTAAGATAAAAAGAAGAATGTACATATAAATGTATATACAATTCAGTGTGCATATTATAATGACAAGGCTTTGGTGTAGTTTTGTTTAAAGCATTTTATTAACACCAGGGCTTGACAAATTCGTTGAAAGCTACTCTTCTGTACGGCAAGCTACTTAGAATTTTCACTTAGTACATATACTCATCCTTCAATTTACTAAGGAAAAACAATTTTAATAGACAGCATCTATTTTTGAAGTCGATTAAAAATGGTATGTGATCATAATGATGTATAGTAGTGGAGCAGGACGGGTATTAGAGTTTTGCACAACAAATCATCTTCCATTTTAGATCTTTTAACTACAGTCGAAACTCGGTATCTCGAATTTCAAGGGATCGTGCTTTTTATTTCGAGATAACCGAAATTCGAGTTATGAGGAGGGACGTATATGGAAGAAATGATAAATAAGTTGGTTAAGTTACGAAAAGATTTACTGAAAAATAAAAACTATTTCCTTGATACCTTGTATACACTGTCGACACTTTACGCGTACACTATTCCGTACAGTTTGTGTGCTATCAAAGTTTTCAGTTTTCGAAGAATGAAAATGATACTAGCCTCAAATATTTTTGAGTCAAGTTTCCTTTTTGTACCACGTTTCTCGCGGAGGTTTGACAGCATTTTGATTTGACATTTTGAACAAATGATGCTTTCATGCAAGAAGTTAATGTTTTGTACAGTCTCATCGCGATTTCCTCTAATAAATCCTTATTAAATATACAAACTGTTCAAACTAATTAATTCATTCGTTTAAATCAAAAGCAATTTTCATAACGTCACAAAAACAAACGACCGCTGATTAAAGAAATCTAATGTTTATATCAAACAGTTATCATCATGGCACTTGCAAATAAGTATGACATCATCTCACTTTGATAATCGTTGCACCTTTGATATGTCGGCATCACGGCTTTCTGGTTAAGCAATATACATGGACATGTGTTAAAAACCAACCACATTCACAATGAGATGTATGCAATTTTATCGCATATTTTTCTCACTTCGACATACCGTGTCTACAATGCACTTGAATTTTATTGACAGGACTGAAAATCCCTTTCGACACATCCGGAGTCTCGATAAGTCAAATTTTGACGTAACCGGAGTTGAATTACATATATTAAGAAGGAAATTTGGTGGGACTTGAAAATGTCTTCGACTTAAGTGGAATTTCGAGGCAAGCGAGTTTGAGATACCGAGTTTCGACTGTATCTGGCTTCTGCACAGCTCAGTTTTTAGTAAGATTTATAATATTTTTAGTAAAAAATCGGACTCAACGTGCAGGTTGTATTTGGAACAGGACAAATGGATTTGCTGAATCATACATACTTTCAGTGGTCGTTTTTTCTGTCAAAAATCGATAAAATGTGGGGGCTGTAAAACTGACCATTGGCACAAACTTGCTGGCTCATGAATTTTGATAGATATCCTGGATAAATTATTAATAAAATTAACGAATGTATTTTGCAGAAGGAATGAACTGTTGTAACTTATAATAGTTTCAGAGTAATGAAGAAAGTTGGCATTCTTCTTTTTCACCAATGTCTAACATTCCAGTAACTGTATCTTTTTTTTTCAGTGTCATATTATACATTCTGTGCCAGACTTGGTGGAAATGAACTAGACTAAGTGAGAAAATTTCACCCCAACCTTTGGCAAGCAGCTTTAAGACCGCCAAACTGCATACTGTTACCGGTTTAATCTTGTTCAGCTGGTATTTAGATTGTTTGTTTAATTTTCAGCAATGTTTTTCACCATCGATGCAAGCTCCTATAAAAAATCACACATTTACACCTAGTCCAAGCCCTAGTCCAACGAGGAAATCATTTCCAAGGTAAATACAGATATTTATCATAAAACGCCTTGTCAAAATTTGATTATTATATTGGAGTTTTTTTCAAATATCTAAATTCTGATGCCCGATTTCACTGCCCATACTGAATTGCACTTGTTTTATTATTTCACGGGGGGCCTCTGTGGCCGAGTGGTTATGGTGGCTGACTTCAAATCACTTGCCCCTCATCGTTGTGGGTTGGAGCCTCACTCGAGGCATTGAATTCTTCATGTGAGGAAGCCATCCAGCTGGCTTACGGAAGGTCGATGGTTCTACCCAGGTGCCCGCTCATGATGAAATAATGCACGGAGGGGCAGCTGGGGTCTTCCTCCACCATCGAAGCTGGAAAGTCGCCATATGACCTGTAATTGTGTCGGTGCGACATTTAACCCAACAAATCAATTATTTCGTAGTATATGATATAACATTTTACATCTTTCTGAAGGTGTTCGACAGTTTTACCCCAAAAGTATACAGATACCTTCATACTCCGTAAAATCGTATCAGTTGAGGTATAATGAAATTGTAATAAATAAAGAAAAATACCTGGAATGTGGCATTGAAGTATAAATGCAAGTTTATAGACTGGGCAGTCCGATAAGAAAGTTTCCTTGCTTGCATTTTTTTGTTTGACTCGATAAACTACATGTAGACCAAAATGTTGTATAGTGTTATATGATGCCAAATAAAGATCAAACTTTTTTATATTTGTGAAAATTTAAATATTGCTTGACTATGATATCAAAACCTTCTCATTGGGAAAAGGGCCTGTATGTATCACACTAGCTCTGTGCCTATATTAGCTGCCTGTCATTTCTTGTTACAAAGAGCAGATGAAATATGCAAATAAGGTATATTATTGTTTTTCAAATGTTACTGTCTGTTTCAGGAGTATCAGTCCCATCATAATAAGGCCGAGTCCTCTTGGTAAAAGGAAACGTAAGTATACATAAATGTTCATTTGAAAGCAGTATATAGTCTTCAGTTCGCTCTGTGGATTTTCATGCCCCTAAATTTTTGTTCTGGGTTTGTTGCTTTTCTCATGGTGGGGCTCAAATGTTCATTACCTAGAGTCATAAAACATTAGAGGACTGTAAATAGCATGTTGTGCACCTGGTGTCCTGTTTGGGATTTCACCTAGCCAGACTGGACTTATAGTCCTTGACTTGGGGGAAAATACACATGAAATCCGTAAAAGTATATGTTGCAGTTATCTTAAAAATATTTAACATACCTAAGAGTCATTAAACAATGTGCAGTAACAGGAAGGATGGACACCAGTGTCCTATGGACATACATCTTGTTGATTTCTCGGATGCAGTCTTTCAACTCAAATTGTTTTCCTGTCCAGGTATAGTCATTGCTAAATACACTTTTTTTTCAACTTAAGAACTCTGAAAACCATGAAATCCTGTGCTTAAGAAAGAAGGTGATTTAACATATTTCTTCATCAGGTTAATGTTGTCGGGGTCAATTATGAGATTGTAATACAACCTGCATTGGGCAACACAAATAGCTGTATTCATTCTTACAGTTGCTAATGAAAATATTTTTATCAGTTTAAAATGAAAGGCACAGATCTAAGTCCAAGGTCATAAAATTGAGTTTGGAAACCAGTCCATGCGTGCAGTCTTGTTGTTGGTCAATTTCAAATTTGTGCTTTGAGCCACCCAATCAGATGCTTGTGTCTAAAGATTTGGCTCCAGGTTTAGTTTTATAACTAGCTTCTTGAGACTTGCTTCTGTATAACTAGAAGCTTTTTTTTACAGAAGAGTTTTATAAATATTAACCAAAACTTTTTCAGTGGAGCCTGATGGAGATAATAGATATGAGAGCTACATGAGTCCACCAAAAAGGTTTCACTCAGGACCAAGTACACCAGACAGATTGATACCCCACCCACTGGCACATAGGTATTTTTGTACATCTTTTTTATCTTACAGCTTTGCACTCACACATATATTATGTGTAATAGTTGTAGAATTAGTTGGTATTTACATGCTGCCAAGGTATGAAGTGTTTGCTATCATTGGACATTTGCAGGTTACATGAATTAAGTTCAAACCTCATGTTATCAACTCTGGCAGAGTGGTTATTGTCACTGACTTTGAATCTTTTGCCACTCTCTAATGTGGATTCAGGAGCTTCTTTTGGGTGTGAAATTTCAGCTCGCTTACAGATGTTAACTTTGTTGTTCTACCCAGGTTCCACCTATGATTGAAACAGTTCCTGGATGGGCACCTGAGGCCTTAGAGCACCATCAAAAGCTGTATAAGTCGCCATATGACCTATTAAATTGTATTGGTGTGACTCAAAACCCAACAAAATAAATAAAATTGAAATCATATTGTCACGTGCAACACTTAAAGAAAATAGATTGATTCAGATATGCTTCTGAAAGAAAAAAGTGTATCATATATTGCGAGGTTAATGCAGAAAGGATACCATAATCTTTAATTGAGCCGTGCCATGAGAAAATCAACATAGTGGGTTTGCGACCAGCATGGATCCAGACCAGCCTGCGCATCCGCGCAGTCTGGTCAGGCTCCATGCTGTTCGCTTTTAAAGCCTATTGGAATTGAAGAAACTGTTAGCGAACAGCATGGATCCTGACCAGACTGCGCGGATGCGCAGGCTGGTCTGGATCCATGCTGGTCGCACACCCACTATGTTGGTTTTCTCATGGCACGGCTCAATTATCAGCACTTGGTACATGTACCTTTTTGTGTTAACCCTGTGAATAATAAGCTAAATGCAAAAAAAAAAAACTTCTTTCAAAAGAATGGACTTAATAAAAGTAGAGAAAACAGAGTTATGTACCAAATATCCATGAATGCTTAGCATTTAAAATTTGATATTATGATAATTTCAGTGTATCATCGAGCAGTTGTGAGGGCAGCAGTCCTGAGCAAACAATACCCAGAACCAGCAGTATTCATAATATACCAACAGGCAATAAACCACAGCCTTATATGTTTGGCTTTATGCCGTTACGAGACTCACAAGACATGCAAACTACAGGTAAATTTTAACCCACATGCTTCGCTCAATAGGGAGAGCACCCATCTAAGGATTGCGGGGTCATGAGTTCGATCCTCTGTTGGGCCGTATGTTCTCCATGACAGTTTAATAAAAAACATTGCATCTGAAATAATTTGTCCTCCACCTCTTATTTATGTGGGGAAGTTGGCAGTTACTTGCAGAGAACAGGTTTGTATTGGTACTGAATCCAGGAACACTGGTTAGATTAACTGCCCGCTGTTACATAACTGAATTACTGTTGAAAAAACGGCGTTAAACCCAAAACAAACAAACAGGTAAATTTTAATAGTTTTGATATCATCAGAAGCACCCTTGTATTAAGCATTTTCAAATCTGTTCAGAAGGTTCCACTTGACTGCCTTTAGGGGCCATCAGAGTTTGAAATTAGAAAATACAGACTTTTTATGGACACAGTGTCGAAGGAAGTGTATATTGTTTGAACTGTTATCCATCTGTCCGACTGTCACATTTTCTTGTGTATTCATCTCTTAAGAGATTCTGTCCAGTTCAAATGAAACTTGATATGCATCGGCAACAGGAGGTGAACATTTTGCATACCTTTTACTTTAATGTCCTATTATTATTTTGACGCCACTTGAACAGGAAGTGCTCAAACTATTGTGATCACAGGCACCAGTATCGGACCTGGGACAAAGAATATGGCCTTGTTTTCATCCTAAATGAGTTCAAAATGAAAAATATGTAAAGAAATATGACCCCCCTACAAATGATACATATGTCTACTGAAGGCCAGAAACTCGAGAATCGACCCTGCGAGCAATGGGTTCACTTCCCGGGCCGTTGTGAAATAAATTCTCTAGACATTTGAACAAACTACCTATCACTATTTCACATGTACATTTAGCTACAAAATGAGACCAACCCCAAGTCTCTAGCCCTTCCCGTTCATGAAATATCTATCAGAAAACGAGTGACTTTCTGCTGCAAGTTCCAGGTAGATAGAAATGTGGCACAACGAAACGGTACGAAATCACGGACTAAAAGATGCTTGTCAGCCTAGAAAGGGTCAAATTCATTTGCCATTAATAACAAGTATTACTAAATATGTAAATCATGGCCACTCACCACCGTCAGTAGCATCTACTATATGTGATATTTACTTTTTTATTTTTCCGTCGGTCTTTCAATTGTATTCTCCGCCATTGAAACCGATACAATAATATCCGAGTAATTTTGCACGAAACGTTGCGATTCTGTCGGAGGTGTGTTGCTATTGGCCAATCAGAAATTGCGTTTAAAAATACCTAATGAATTTTGTTCCATGGCGTAGCATTCAGTTGAAAGACCGTGGAAAAATTTGAAACGCCAATATCGCGTGTTTGAGATGCAACTGACGATTGTGAGTGGCCCTAGTTTATGTATTTATTTATACTATTTAGTATTTTTTATTGAATTTGAGCCGTACTCGGCGGACAACCATACTTTACTCTATGTTTACGTACCGATTCTTTGTGCCGCATTTTTATCTACAAGGGACTTTCAGCAGGAAATCACTTGTTTCCTGATAGATATTTCATGAACGGGAAGGGCTAGAGACTTGGGGTTGGTTTCATTTTGTAGCTTAAAGTATACAGGAAACAGTGATAGGAAGTTTGTTTAATTGTCTAAAGAATTTATTCCACAACGGCCCGGGAAGTGAACCCATTGCTCGCAGGCTCGATTCTCAAGATTCTGGCCTTCAGTAGACATATGTATCATTTGTAGGGGGTCATATTTCATTACATATTTTTCATTTTGAACTCAATTAGGATGAAAAACAATGCCATATTCTTTGTCCCAGGTCCGATACTGGTGCCTGTGATTGTGATCTCCCTGTGGGTGTTTTTGTCAGACGTCCGTCTGTTGTCGGTCTCTCATTACCAACACTTTGATTGTTAACCCTCTATAGAGTTCATAACTTTGGCCTAATCTTAATGAAACTTTGTCATAGGTCCTAAACTACATCACCAGGTCCAATCATACGAAAGCCTTGATAACACAGTAGAGGCCATGTTTTCGACTTGATCTTCATAATACTTTGTAAGAATATTTGTCCATTTGAAATCTAGTTTAATTTCAAAACTAGGTTATCTGAGATCTAAAACCTGGTTATTAGGTCAAATCCTAGAAAAAACATAACAACTACATCAGTACCATGTGTTCTCAACCCCTTTTTGTACACTCGTCTCTTAAAGAGCGGAGCGTATTATGTGAACACCCATGGCGGTAGGTTGTCGTCCAACGCAACTGGGCAGTTTTCACCCAATCTTCACCAAACTTGCTGACAATGTTTGTGGGCATGATATCTCAGCCAAGTTGTATAACCACCAAAATCTCCCCAGGCACTCTTGGATTATGGCCCTTTAATTACTCGAAAAACTGCAAATTTAGCCTTGTCCACTCTCTAAGTTGAACAGTTTTCATCCGATCTTCACCAAACTTGCTGACAATGTTTGTGGGCATAATATCTCAACCAAGTTGGATAATCACCCAAATCACCCCAGGCACTCTTGGATTATGGCCCTTGAATTAGGCCAGGTTTGATGACGGGCATATTAGTCTGGCACTCTTGTTTCAGTTTCCACTAATATGAATTAAACCTGGAACATTTCATTAGCATTAAGTGGACATATACATATTCTTGGGACTTCCATTTCTGTAAATATTCCTGTTTAAAGGGACTAACCCACACATTTTTGGAGAAAAATAATTTCTCCCAAAATCTATAAAAGTGAGTACTCTGAAAGCTACTAGTAGTACAAACTTGCTGACATAAGATTTTTGCAATAAATAACCAAAAATGTTATGCAGAATGTAGTAAACGTTTGCAACGCTTTTAAAATTATGCAGAAAATTTACATTCTTCTTGCATTTTTACCAGTGTCTAATTTTTATTCTCATCCACTTTATCATTTTTCAGTGTCATATGTATATTTATGCCAAACTAGCTGGAAATGAACATATTGAAAAATTTCACCCAAACTATGGGCGAGTAGCTTTAAGGAATTTAATTATTTAAGGAATAATTTAATAAAATAAATATAATAAAAATAAAATTTAATAAAAAATTTGGTATTTAGAGTCATTTGATCCCTATTCACAGCTAGACTTCAGTATGAATTTAATATATGTAAGAGCCCCATGTGGTTCTGGGACGATCTCTGTATGAAAAGAATTGGAACCACTGCTGTACCCTTGCATGATCGTAAGAGGCGGCTAATAGGGTCTTAACACTTGGTTTTGCTGTAACTCTGTGATTCCAGCAAGTATACAGATTTTGATTCCATACCTCATGTTTTTATTTCGATGTAAATATTTAGAGATGTGAAACCAAAATTTGTAGTCCTGTTTGGCGCCATATAACCTATACTGTGTTGGTGCGCCGTAAAACCCAAATAATAAAAAAAAAAAATTATATATGTAAGAACACTTAGTCTTGCAAAACTACATATTTTATAATTCATATGATCTTAAATTGGTACAAGGATGTCATGTTAAATGTACTTTTCATATTACAGATTCAGAGACGTCTGATGTGACAGAATCGACAGACATGTCGGAGGCAGGTGATACATCTAATGGAATGTTACTCACTACCACAGACAGTCCAAATAACAGTGTGTTTACTCCAGTAAAAGCTAACCATTTATGACACATGGTGTAACATGTTGTCACCGGTGTTAAAATAAAATATTGTTGTTACACAGTGTGAAGTGAAAAGAATGATAGCATTACTGACGAATCGATCTGGGCAGAGAGGAGCAAGACAGATTAGAGATTTCAGACCTGTAGACCTAGAAATGTTCAGACTACTAAATTTTGTGTCTTGGCAGTTCTCTTATGTAATTATATATATAGTTAGAGACATTAAGTTTGCGAATATACTGGCCTCACAAATTGCACTAGCTTAAAATGTGTGAAATCATTTCCAGGTTTACGGTGTGTGTATATGTATGCATAAGTGAAATGAATTCCCGAATGTGATTCTACTCATCTGCTTAAAATTTCTGATAAATTTATCAGTTAGTTCACTACATCTTTATTTGCTAACTTACATTTTTATGCCCCTGAAGGGAGGCATATTAGTTTTCAACTGTCCGTCCGTTCGTTCGTTAGTTAGTTAGTTTGTTCGTCACAACGTTAACTTTTTGCATGAAGGCACTTTACTCGCGAACCACTGCACACAGGACCTTCAAACTTCACATGCTGATAGTACTTATTGAGTACACGACCCCTACTGACTTTTAGGTCACCAGGTCAAAGGTCAAGGTGCTTAGGTGGCATTTGTCACCATTAGTGACAGCTCTTGTTGATATGACAGAATGTTATGTTTTTATGACTGGAAACCGAATTTGGTGAAAATTGATATTTTCAGAATCTTTTAACCAGAGGTGCTGATTGAAATATAATTGAAATCCTTTCACATATGCATACATAAACAAGTACGAAATATCATTCTTCTAAGGATTTGTGCCATGCTTGATAATTTGATGCTTTAATGCAATGGAAACCGCTAGCCTAAATGGTCCTTGGGATAGAAATTGACCTGTTATATAAACCATACCAAAGCTGTGTTATTTAACCAAACAACATGACAATGAAATAGTTGAAGCAGCTTATTTTGTTAAACCTGTGAAGCTGAACTGTGATTAAAGTATGACAGAAATAAATAAAAAGATGCAAGACTCGTGTAAAATGAATGTGTATACAGTCGGTAATGGTTGGGAAGGGATTGTTTAGAAGAAAAGCAGATTGCCAAAACTTTGTTATTGAGTGGGCAAAACAAGCAGATGCTTCACAGCAAAAGTTCTAGAGCCTGAACAATACAATTGTTTGTATGGAAGTTGCATATATTTTGTTTGGAGTGGATTCTGACTTTTGGTTGCACCATATGGGATTGGTTTAAATGCCTACAGACAAATTTCATTCACTTAACCTTTCATAAAATATGCAGTGTGATGAGGGAATATCACTGAATTGTAGATAAAGTAAATGTACCTTTACCCTCTACCATTGGTTGAGATTTTTTCCCCAAATTAGTTCATATCAACCTTTAAGACAATTTCAGAGGATGATATTTCCTAAGCCACAACTTAATGGGTAGATTTATTTTCTCACAATTCAGTTTATTGTTATTTATTTTTTTGCACATGCAAAGTAATTGGTAGTCTATGACATGTTTTAAACAAGGGAGATGATTATTTTGCACTGGTATTTTACTGGAATGATCTTTCATCCTCTACTTCTGATCCATGTGGGAATTTGACAGATGCGGAGGACAGGATGGTACTTGTATGGCCTCCAGGAACACTGGTTAGGTTAACCCTTACCCTGCTAGATTTCTGTAATGAACTTGTCCATCTTCCAATTTGGACAGTACCATTAACTGTTAAAAGGGGTGCATACCAAAAAACATACTGACTGAACGGTAAATAGTGCAGGTCATGATCAGCCTGCACAGATGTCCAGGCTGATCATGACCTGCATTGGTTGCAAAGACAAAATCAATCGTGTCCAGCATGATAAAAGAGTTAACTGCCCGCTGATATATAACTGAAATACAACTAAAAAACAGTGCTAAAACCCCGAAAAGGCAAATCCCAGCATTTCATTATAGGCAATGTGTTCCAGTCAATAAGTGTTTTGAGTGAGGGGAGTTTAAGGGGATGAAATTTTGACTGCTTTCCAAGGTCTTTAAAATTCAGGCCAGTTATATCTTAAGGTAATGCATTTCCTTTAGGGTATTTATCAAATTATTGTTAGCATTTTTTGTTACTATTTTTGTTGTTGTTGTTGTTGTTTTTTGTGGTTAGTCTATGGAAGCTTTAGTGTGACGTGAACCTTTAGCTTTTAAGGAGTAGGATGTTTTACAGAGTATCAGGGAATTATTGTAAAGGCATTATATTATGAAATGTAAATAATACCTGGGCCCAGTTGTTCGAAACTTTAATTGACTGTTAAACTAATTAAATTTTTATTCAAAGTATTAGTCTTGGTGGGAAACACTAGTTTGATGTTCTTTTTTAATGGAAAGATTTTATAATAATTGTTCATTTAGTAATTTAACTAAGTCTTGTAAAATCTTGAAATATAACTTGAAAAGTTAATCGGCCGTTAGCTAAGTAACTCGTAAAAATTCGAACAGCTTGGTCCAGCTAATGAAAATGTAGAAGTGTCTACCCTGACTATGCAGATATATCTGTAGCTTAGGCATATCTAATTAGTTTTCTATATATGTCCATAATAAAATTCTGACATTTACTCTTTCTGTCCAAAAATTTAAAACTCACTCATCTAATCCCATTTCTCTTATTTTCATAGGAACAAATCCAGTGTGGCTTTATCTGTCATTTTTGAATGCACGACTACGGATACTTCTTAATTTATTTTACATTATGGGAGAGTATTGAGTGTGCCTCAATTTACAATACCGTATTTTGGTGTGTATAGGTCGCGGTAATGTATAGTCCGCATCTAATTTTTGCTCTGGAAATGGTCGGAAAATTTAAGTTCTAGCGTATTAGTCGCAGTTAAATTTCGGATTTTTTCCCCAGCAATATTTACCGGCAAAAAAGTTATGGCAGCGGCCATATTGATGCCGCGGACTGAATTATTATCAGAACGTGATTGGTGGAAATCGGACAGTGTTATTTTCGATCCCAACCGTTTCGTACCAACAGTAGTATCGGTAACAGACTACATGAAAGAAAAGCGGCTTTTTGACACTAATTGGCAGCAGTCAGTTTGCATTTACATTCTGTAATTATGCAAGTTAAAGTGTGAATGTTTGCATAGCAATTATAACACCTTTCCGTGTCATGTAATTAACCGTGTTCTTTTGATTCCGAGTAAAAAGATTAACAAAATATCACTTTTTGGATTTTTTTCTTTTATTTAAAAATAAAAAATAAAAAATTATCTTTCAAGTTTTTTAATACGTTAAGAGTTAGCATAAACAATGTTTGGAATGGAGGACGGCTCTGTCCGGATTTTATCCAACCCGGAGTACATGTCAATGGCGTCCAGTAAAACGAAAGTAGAAACATACGTAATTCAAACTGCAAAAACATCGTTGAATTAAAGTCATTCGTAATTTTACTAGTCTGTAATGGTTATTTACGATATATTTCATTGAAAGTAACCGCTACTGGTTCAAAAGCCGCCGATATTGATATTTTTTATCCATTTTGTTCGTTCGTAACAGATGCACGTAATTTTGCGAGAGCTACGGTCAGAAAATTGGCCTGAAAAAAAATTCTGCTGGCAATGTTCTGTCGTATAAGTCGCAGGAACTTTTTCAGGCAGCAAAATGGGTAGAAAAAGTGCGACCTATATGCACCAAAATACGGTACACACAAAGCCAGGCATTTTCTTTCAATATGTAATATTTTGATACTCCTGGAAAACAGGAAAGGACAGATTTTGTATTTAATTTCATGCTTGGTGAACTGCAAAAACTGACTATGCAGAATGGATTGAAGCCTGACCTTATTCCTCATCATATTTGCTGTACTAAATGTATTGGACCAGTGTGTTGGTAAAACTCAAAGAAAAACAAGATAACAGATTTTTTGCTTGGTCATGGTAAACACAATTTAATATTGTTTTAGCCTAAGCTGTAATTGGGAGATGCTAGTGAAAACCAGTCTTAGGACAGAAAATAACTTTCTGGAATCTTGTTTGAACTTACTGATATTAGTTTATATTAATTCAGTCTTTTGTAATCATTGCTCAACCTGTAGGTAATTGATGTTGATTGCACTTCTCATACGTAATTAGTGCTGTTGATCTCCTCGAGGCAGTGACTCCAGTGTGATTGAAATAAGCTTTGAGTTAGCCTTGTATTTCAAGCTAAAGCAGAAATACTTTTGAAAAATGGCGTTGATCCCAAAACAAACGCATATTTTAGCTGAAATAAATTTATATACAAATAAAGATATCATGCAAAGAAGATAAAGTTAAGAATATTATAATTGTTCTTGAGGGTGTTAAATGGTTTTTCAAAAAGTTGATACAGCACTGTGTTTGTATAGATTTTCCCTTTAAATCGAAATTGTCTCTAAATTAATCAGTGAAAGAAATCATCTCTATTAGATTTTTATACTTCTCAGTCAGCAATTGACAGTTAAATCCTGCACCCAAGGTTACAAATTTGAGTTTGTGGACCAGTCTAAAGACTCGAGTTTCTTATTGGTGGTTTTTAATGCACTTTTGAAATTGACCAATGGCTTGGTTGCATTGTAAGACTGGTTTGCAACTCATTTATATTATCTCTAAGCTCACAGCTTATATTCAGTATTCCAGTTGTAATATCATAGAAATATGTATCAACTGTAAAACAGGATGATTATTACTTTGTTTGAAGGTAACTCTATTTTGATGATAAGCTTCACATACTTGGATAGTATTTTAAAGGTCACAAAGGTCAAGTTGAAGAAGATTCTTGGAAGTTATTTTCTGGGTTTTTTTTTGTGAGATGAATAGTTGTTTAGAGGAATGTTCCAAATAAATGTATAGAGATTTGAAAATGCAGAATGTAATTATGTAGATATTATTTTATTGGTAGATTTGTAAACTTGTACATAAATGTGCAATATATCTTATGATTGGTCAGTTTGTATTGCTTATATCAGTAAGCAGCCTTGCCAGTTAAAACTCAATTGGATTGGCATAAAAGCCACACCATGAGAGAACCAACATAGTGCATTTGCAACCAGCATGGATCCAGACCAGCCTGAGCATCCACGTAGTCTGGTCAGGATCCATGCTGTTCGCTTTCACAGGCTATTGCAATTAGAGAAACCGTTGGTGAACAGCATGGATCCTGACCAGACTGCACAGATGCGCAGGCTGGTCTTGATCCATGCTGGTCGCAAATGCACTATGTTGGTTTTCTCATGGTGCGGCTCATTAATAATTTAGTTCCCATTTGTCACATATTTTGGGGTTTTACCTCTGGATTGTCTGCTTATGTGAGTTTTGGGGTTATTCTCATGAAGACTTTTTTTTAGGTTTTTGGTATGTAAACTGTCTTTCTTATAGAAGTTTACAGTTTATGGGTGTTTTAGGGCGGTCATTATTCTGCATTCCACATCTATTTATAATCAACTTATAATCTGTAGTCAGCAAGTATTTCATAATGTCATTTAGTAAGAATTGAGGAGATGCTTATAAACTAGGAAATTTAAACAGGAGACATTTTTGTCACAACCATCTTTCTGTCTGGCCATCCGCCTATCATTCTTTTCTTGTCTGAAGTGTAACATTAAAAGAACTGTAGAGGTTCTCAGCTAAACTTTGATATAGAAGGATACTAATGAGACAGAATGCAGTGCTAATGAACCATATCTCTGTCTTGAATACTTGTGAAGTTGTCTCCCTTCCTGGACTTTTAATTTTCCTTGTTTGGCGTATAACTCTTACATTACTGAATACATTTGAATGAAATTTGAAATATTAATAGATACCAGTGGAAGGAAGTGTAGAGCAAAAGAATTATAACTACCTTGAATGTATTTCATATTATCTCTCTTTTTGTACTTGATTCTCCCTAATCTTTGGGTGATTTCGAATTTCTAAAGATGTTTCTTTAATAGTTTTATTCTTAAGATAATCAGAATGTTGTAGAAAATGGTTGTGAGTGTTTAATTTTTACAAGGCACAAGGTCAGGGTGCATGTTTTTGCCCACCTCAGTGCAGGTTGGAGCATACAGATGTACCCCTTTGTGCCCAGGCTTATGTATTCTTACACTAAGCTGAAGCACAAGGAGATTTGATGTTTTCCTAAAAAGTGGTTATAAATGGAAGGCAAAACTTCCACTGTAACTGTTCTGCCTCTATGTTTTCCATGTGTTGCTATATCACTAGTATGCCAAAAAAAGTACAGTTATAGCTTCTTGTTAATTATTAATATGTTATATAAATGGGTAGTATCTGTTGAAGAGAAAATAACCTTTGTTCAGGGAAAAACCATTGTTTTAGCTGGGGTTCATTGCAAATAAATGTTTTTCTAGCTTGAGTGCTTTCTGAAGAATAGTAACTGTAGGTAGTCATTTTAGACTGTCCATAATTACTTGAAGACAGCAAGTCAGTTTCAACCAAACTACTCTAGAAAGTTCCTCGGATGGTCCCATTCCATATCCCTTCAAATACAGGTCATGCATTTTATAATTCTGGCCGCTGTGGCTGCCAAGAGGAAAAACTTTAAAAATCTTCTCAGAAATAACTTGGCTGATTTTAAAATATTTTCGCAGCAGTGTTGTAGTGACCCTCTACCATATTCTTTCAAGCCACATTGATTTGTTAAAAACAAAGCTACAAGGAGGGCGGAGCTATGTTAAAAAACACATGGCAACTAGAGGGTCTGGCTAGCTTTCTATCTGGTTGTATGGAAAACAGTCATCTTCACTAGAGCTGGACTTTAATGTAATTTCACTGTAAAAATAAAGTTCCCAGACAAGGAGTGTTAAAATCAATTTGATTTGTAAAGAGGACATTGCTGCCAGAGGGTTTGGTCACTTTTCTCCCTATTTTTATAATTGAAGCTCTAAAATATTCTCTTTGGAAACTGCTGGTCAGATTTTGAAATAAATGCACAAATATGTTCTTTGTGGTGACCCCAAACAAAGTTTGTTAAAACTATTCAGGTTTGTCAAGGGAACATAGCATGCTCAATCACTTTTTCCACCCCATGTGGTTCTGGGACGATCTATGTATGAAAAGAATTTGAACCACTGCCTTACCCTTGCATGATCGTAAGAGGCGACTAATAGGGTCTTAACACTGGTTTTGCAGTAACTCTGATTCCAGCAGGTATGCAAATTTTGATTCCATACCTCATGTTTTTATTTCGATGTAAACAGATTTTAGACATTTGAAGTGTGAACCTACAATATATGGCCTGTGTTTTAAATCCTGTTTGAAAGAAAAACCCCTTTTTTGAAATTTTAGTTTGAACTTGTGACCCCTTACATTCTTACCTTGCATCATACCACTGGGTCGTTCTTTGTTGTTTATGAATATTGCAGTATAAACCTTTACATAGTGTAAATAGAGAACTCTCTGTAAATATTGTACATAGCAATGACTAGGTCTGTATATATTGTATATAGAAATTGTAAATAGCAGCAACACTGTACTGGTTATAATTGTAATAATAGTTTATTTGTAAATGAAAATGTTTTGTGGAATGTATATGTGAGCCGTGCCATGAGAAAATCAACATAGTGGGTTTGCGACCAGCATGGATCCAGACCAGCCTGCGCATCCGCGCAGTCTGGTCAGAATCCATGCTGTTCGCTAATGGTTTCTCTAATTCCAATAGGCTTTAAAAGCGAACAGCATGGATCCTGACCAGACTGCGCGGATGCGCAGGCTGGTCTGGATCCATGCTGGTCGCACACCCACTATGTTGGTTTTCTCATGGCACGGCTCATGTTATAGCAGTGCTAGTATTATTCTGTAAGATACTGTTTTCTCTTGTATGTGTTGAGAATTATACAGATACAAGATTATCAGATACACCATTAGCATATGTTTGATATTACACTTACAGCATATGTGTGATGTTACACTATTAGCATATGTTTGATATTACGCTAACAGCATATGTGTGATGTTACACTATTAGCATATGTGTGATGTTACACTATTGGCATATTTGTGATGTTGCACTATTGGCATATGTGTGATGTTACACTATCAGCATATATGTGATGTTACACTGATGTTATGACATTCTACAAATATTTTTGTAAAAAAAATTGTCAAGGGGTCTATAAATAATTGAGATATGATAATGTGTTTGCACATATATAGAAAATCTCTTTTTATTACTAATAATAAGAATCAAATGAGCTTACTTACATCAAATCAATTGCCACTTACTGCTGAGGGTTCAGGCCTTGCTCGGGAAGTTATCAGGCTGTCTTTTGGAAGGTTGATAGTTCTATCAGTGTGCTAACCCTTACTTGAAATAACTGCCATGTAAGCTTTTTAGCGTTTTCCTCGACCATTAACCTTTAGCCTGCTGGCGGCAAGTGGTTCTGCCTTTGTTACCAGTACAGACCAAGAACTTGACCCCATACTTATATCAATTTGTCGATTAGTCGAGCCCGCTGTCAACAGACACTTTTTGTTTAAACCCTAGGACTGGGTATTTCCAGTAGAAAATGAAGAATCTGAAGTGTGGGGTAGGAGTCACAGAACACAATTACATAGATACATTTGGAACTAGATTCTCGTGAACAGTGCATTTATTCCAAAGAATATGCCGCAATTGTTATAGTGTAAATATTTGTACATAGAACTGTGTGTATATAGTTGTTATTATATAATGTCAGAGACAATTTGTTGGTGTCAAAATAAACCATTGAATGGTTGAAACCTGTGTTTGAGTTCTTAATTTCATTACTTGATTTTAGCTCACCTGAATAGACAGTACAATGATAGTCTGTTGTGGTTTACCCGAGGTCACATCATTTTAAAACATTGTTCACATTCTAGAGGCCACCCTTTTTACATGATCATCATAAATTTATGTCAGTATATTTTTAGCTCACCTGTCACAAAGTGACAAGGTGAGCTTTTGTGATCGCGCGGTGTCCGTGCGTGCGTGCGTGTGTCTGTCCGTCCGTAAACTTTTGCTTGTGACCACTCTAGAGGTCACATTTTTCATGGGATCTTTATGAAAGTTGGTCAGAATGTTCATCTTGATGATATCTAGGTCAAGTTCGAAACTGGGTCATGTGCCATCAAAAACTAGGTCAGTAGGTCTAAAAATAGAAAAACCTTGTGACCTCTCTAGAGGCCATATATTTCACAAGATCTTCATGAAAATTGGTCAGAATGTTCACCTTTATGATATCTAGTTCAGGTTCGAAACTGGGTCACGTGCCATCAAAAACTAGGTTAGCAGGTCTAAAAATAGAAAAACCTTGTGACCTCTCTAGAGGCCATATATTTCACAAGATCTTCATGAAAATTGGTCAGAACGTTCATCTTGATGATATCTAGGTCAAGTTCGAAACTGGGTCACGTGCCATCAAAAACTAGGTCAGTAGGTCAAATAATAGAAAAACCTTGTGACCTCTCTAAAGGCCATATTTTTCATGGGATCTGTATGAAAGTTGGTCTGAATGTTCATCTTGATGATATCTAGGTCAAGTTCAAAACTGGGTCACGTGCGGTCAAAAACTAGGTCAGTAGGTCTAAAAATAGAAAAACCTTGTGACCTCTCTAGAGGCCATATATTTCATGAGATTTTCATGAAAATTGGTCAGAATGTTTACCTTGATGATATCTAGGTCAAGTTCGAAAGTGGGTCACGTGCCATCAAAAACTAGGTCAGTAGATCAAATAATAGAAAAACCTTGTGACCTCTCTAGAGGCCATATTTTTCATGGGATCTGTATGAAAGTTGGTCTGAATGTTTATCTTGGTGATATCTAGGTCAAGTTCGAAAGTGGGTCACATGCCATCAAAAACTAGGTCAGTAGGTCAAATAATAGAAAAACCTTGTGACCTCTCTAGAGGCCATATTTTTCACGGGATCTGTATGAAAATTGGTCTGAATGTTCATCTTGATGATATCTAGGTCAAGTTCGAAACAGGGTCATGTGCGGTCAAAAACTAGGTCAGTAGGTCTAAAAATAGAAAAACCTTGTGACCTCTCTAGAGGCCATCCTTGTGAATGGATCTCCATAAAAATTTGTCAGAATGTACACCTTGATGATTTCTAGGTCAAGTTTGAAACTGGGTCACGTGCCATAAAAAACTAGGTCAGTAGGTCAAATAATAAAAAAACCTTGTGACCTCTCTAGAGGCCATACTTTTCATGGGATCTGTATGAAAGTTGGTCTGAATGTTCATCTTGATGATATCTAGGTCAAGTTTGAAACTGGGTCAACTGCGGTCAAAAACTAGGTCAGTAGGTCTAAAATTATTAAAATCTTTTGACCTCTCTAGAGGCCATATTTTTCAATGGATCTTCATGAAAATTGACCTGAATGTTCACCTTGATAATATCTAGGTCAGTTTGAAAACTGGGTCACATGCGGTCAAAAACTAGGCCAGTAGGTATAAAAATAGAAAAACCTTGTGACCTCTCTAGAGGCCATATTTTTCATGAGATCTTCATGAAAATTAGTGAGAATGTTCACCTTGATGATATCTAGATAAAGTTCAAAACAGGGTCACATACCTTCGAAAACTAGGTCAATAGGTCAAATAATAGAAAAACCTTGTGACCTCTCTAGAGACCATATTTTTCAATGGATCTTCATGAAAACTGGTCAGAATTTTTATCTTGATAATATCTAGGTCAAGTTCAAAACTGGGTCACATGAGCTCAAAAACTAGGTCACTATGTCAAATAATAGAAAAAAAACGACGTCATACTCAAAACTGGGTCATGTGGGAAGAGGTGAGCGATTCAGGACCATCATGGTCCTCTTGTTTCTTTTGAAATCTCTAGTCAGATTCAATACGGGTTTACCTCAGATCTTAAACAAGGTCACTGGTCTAACCATAGAAAGACTTTATCAACACTTGTACTTGATTTTTATAACACTTTCTTAGAATGTTTGTTTCTTTAAAATCTAGGTTACATTCGATAGTGGATTATCTTATCTAGGTAAAAAACTAGGTTACTAGATCAGCTCGTAGAAAGACATTGTCTAAAGTAAAGACAAAAAGTCTTCAAGGAAGGAAACACTAAACCAAACTGAAAACATGAGAATGAAAGAAGATTGTTTTCTTATAACTTTGTTGAAGGAAATAACAGGAGTAAATCAATAGTGTCAAATCGTGTCATTCATATTCTAAGTATTACCATTGTTATTGTATATGTCGTTATTCTTATTATATGCTCGATATTCTTATGGTAAAAGTCATTATTGTTATTCTATGTTTCGTTATTGTTATTGTATCTTTGATATTGTTATTCAATGTCTTGTAATTCATATTCTAAGTGTTACCATTGTTATTGTATATGTCGTTATTCTTATTGTATGTTCGATATTCTTATGGTAAAAGTCATTATTGTTATTCTATGTTTCGTTATTGTTATTGTATCTTTGATATTGTTATTCAATGTCTTGTAATTCATATTCTAAGTGTTACCATTGTTATTGTATATGTCGTTATTCTTATTATATGCTCGATATTCTTATGGTAAAAGTCATCATTGTTGTTCTATATCTGACGATTCTATTTACAAAACGTGTCATTCTTATTCTTTGTTATGTGGTTGTATTTGTATAGCGTCGCTGTGCTATTTATATCGCGGGAAATCGCACATACAATAAGAAATATCAAGCTTACAAAAACAATAATGAATACACAACAATAACGTCTATTACAATAAGAATATCGAACATACAATAAGAATAACGACATACAGAATAACAATGGTAACACTTAGAATATGAATGACACGACATTGAATAACAATATCAAAGATACAATAACAATAACGAAACATAGAATAACAATAATGACTTTACCATAAGAATATCGAACATACAATAAGAATAACGACATATACAATAACAATGGTAACACTTAGAATATGAATGACACGACATTGAATAACAATATCAAAGATACAATAACAATAACGAAACATAGAATAACAATAATGACTTTTACTATAAGAATATCGAACATACCATAAGAATAACGACATATACAATAACAATAGCAAATTTTAGAATATGAATGACACGACATTAAATAACAATAACAAACATACAATAATAATAGCATACATATATGAGCCGTGCCATGGGAAAACCAACATAGTGGGTGTGCGACCAGCATGGATCCAGACCAGCCTGCGCATCCGCGCAGTCTGGTCAGGCTCCATGCTGTTCGCTTTTAAAGCCTATTGGAATTGGAGAAACTGTTAGCGAACAGCATGGAGCCTGACCAGACTGCGCGGATGCGCAGTCTGGTCTGGATCCATGCTGGTCGCACACCCACTATGTTGGTTTTCCCATGGCACGGCTCATATAATTTAGCAACGTTTGACATGGCATACTCTGCAGAGAATTACGATGCATGTTCTTTACTCACCAGAAATAGATTACCGATGCTGCAAGTTCCAGGGTTTTCGCCTGTAGTCACTGGACCCACGGAATTGAACTCCCAACTTCAGTTCTAAAAGACTTGTTGACAGACATATTGCTTCTATAGCAGCTATCTTGAAACTACATCGCTAACAATGTCTACTTGGCTTAATTACAAACGACATTGGGCCAGGTTTTAATTGTTTTTGCCATGATCATGATGTTACTAATGTTAGGTGCAAAAGATTTTACGTCGTTCATTTCATTTTTAGCTCGACTCTTCTACTCACCCCGGCATAGGCTTCGGCGTAACACCTTGGTTAGAGTTTTGTCTGCAAGTACGTATAGCAAAAGGCATATAGCTTTACTATCTCCAAAACTAATGCAAATATTGAACTGAAACGTCATACTTTTTCCGAGGGTTTACAAAACTAGGTCATAGCATCAAGTCCCTTAACTCTGACGTGTATTTTGCAAAATTGTGTCCTCTTTCGAACTTCAAAACTTCTGGTTAAGGTAACTAATGCAGATACTTGATTGAAACGCCACATGTGTCTTCGGGGATATAAAACTAGGTAGTAGCATTAATTCCCATAACTCTGGCACTTATTTTCGTCATATTATGCCCCCCTTTGGACATAGAAAATCCTGGTTAAAGTTTTGAATGCAAGTACATACTGCTATGATTTAAAGGCATATAGCTTTGAAACTTTTTCTAGGTCAATATCAACCTCACATGATCAAGCCCCATAACTCTGACATTTATTTTTGCCAAATTATGCCCCCTTTTGGACTTTGAAAGTCATGGTTAAAGTTTTGCAAACTGAGTATTTTGCAAGACTGTGTCCTGTTTCAAACTTGAAAACTTCTGCAAAGTAACTTATGCAAGTTACTATCTCCAAAACTAATGCAGATACCAGATTAAAACTCTATAGATATTTTAACATTTAGGGTAATATTCCTGCTTTTGGAACAACAAGTCGAATAGTAGAGCATTGGCTGTCTTATGGACATCTCTTGTATATTTTACTTTGATAAAAGGTGTCAAGCGTTATTACTCAAGCTATACTTGCAAGGATGCATAACTACCGTTTGTTCTTTATGTTACTTCATGTTAGATGTACAAAGTTATTACTCGTGCTGTACTCGTTATATTCTTTTCAAGTGAAATCACCAGCAGCGTTTGTTCTTTATTTAATTACATTACTTGCATTATGACAAGTACACAGTCATTTCTCAAAATTAGATTTGAAATGATTCTTTTTTTTTCTATTTGAAATGATTCTCTTATTTTTTAAATACAATTATGAACACAATTTGTTCTATATTTCACTTTCGTTATATATGTAAAATGCTAGTACTCGTGCACCACAATGCTTGCATTTTTGTTGACAGCTTTTAGATATATATAAAAACTTAAAAAGCTTTTAGATATATATAAAAACTTAAAAAGTTTTGGAAAACTGTCATTGTATTTGTAGTAAAATGAAAAAATATTGTTCTTTTTTAAGCCTTTGTGTAAAATTTAATACTAAAGTGAAGTGACCGAGATGATAACAAAATCAAAGTTTGAAAACGAGTTCATAGGTAATTTGATTCGTCGTTTTGAATTGAACGCTATTGAAATTATGAATGATAAATAGGTCTGCATTTTTACAATATCTTATTTACGTTTTATCTGCGCGTTTGTGACTTCTACATAAGCAATTGGGTTAAAAATAGACGACAAAAGTATAACATATATACGTCATAATGACAGTATTAAGTCCTGCCATTATATAATACCTTTCATAATTGGTTTCATTTTTTAGCTCATTACTTTTTTTTTTAATCGCGCGATATGATATTTTGAACTGTAAGGTACAGTTTACATTTGTACAAGTAAGACAGTACAGTGTCTTATAAAATGAATTACGGTTACATTTATTTATTAACGCTAGGAATTCTTTTCTCAGGTAAATATTATATATGTATTTATTCATAAACAAATCTTATTTTTAAAATGAATTTTGAAGCAAAATTGTTAATAGTTTCGTTGGAAATTTTGGACGTATGCACACTACATCTGACAGTGACTAAAATAGATGGAACGACAAGAAGTATGTATGATGTTAAAATCTAATTCATCATTTGAAAATCGTCATGGGCGTTTTCCTTCATGGATACTTTGTCAGAATTCATGTCTCACTAAGTCGATAGCAAAGACTTCAAAAAATAAAAAAAATAATAATGAAAATTGACACAATTATTTTTTTCCTGTGAAAATGTGATCATGTCACTTTAATGTTGTTTACTGGAGAATTAAAAGAAAGTGATTTTAGTGTCCATGTTATACACATACTGGCTATGGTAGATGATTCCAACGTTGTTTAGGCGTTGATGTTTTGTACACAGAGACATTGGATAAACGTGGACGATGGATGGACATTTACCTCTCGAACAATCGAACAACGTAAGAACCACCGGCTGTAAAAAAAAAGCTATGGTCAGTGCATGCGTGCGTGTGTGCGTGTGTTCGCGCGCGGTTGCTTTAGAGGTGCACGTGGCGACGTTCATTAACTGCTTCCAAAAGATATTTTGTCGATAAGATTTACCTTAAAAACAGCTAACAGTCTTTAAAAGTGCCGAATGGCGCTTCATTGAGGGGTTCTGCACATGTCAATACTTCCCATTAGCAGACTCAGTCAAATAGTGTCTGCTTTTATTCGATGCATCCAAAGGGTTGATTAGCCTTCATACAAGCAGCTTTTAAGTGTCGTGTGGCGGCCGTTAAAAGTCGCGACGCACTTGGACTCAGTGTCGTCATTATTTTTCCATGGGAGTTTATTCAATCTGACTTGCTAAGCCGCGTTGCTAGGTAACGTGTGGCGGTTGCACATTTCTTTACCTCTTATGAACAAACTCAATCAAATAGGAAAAGTTGAAACTCCACAGGTCGCTCAACACGGCCTTTACATGGACGGTAGTTGAATGTATGCTACTATCCACGCACTCTAGCCCAAACCATGTCTGCTATTGTTGTACAGTGTCGTATTCTATCCCTCTAAAGCATTTGTCATGTAATAAATAAATAAATAAATAAATAATCACGCTAATAAAGCTATGGCCAGTGCGTGCGTGCGTGTAATGATGATAATTAGAATTATTAGTTTCAGGATATGGGCATGCTGAAGAAGACTGTGTAAACTATTCCTCCGGCAATAAACTGTGTGAATATGGGTGCTGTGGTGACTACGGAATGCAGTACTGTTGTATCTACTGGGAAAGATATGTAATTATAGGAGCCGTCGTCGCCGGTATTATCCTGATGACTTGTATAGTCGGCATCATCATTATTCTAAAGTGTGAAGCACCGACGGTTCAGTCAAAACATTCTGAAGCCTCTTGTAAAGGAGAGGAACAGAGTGAAAAAATAAGTAGGTCTAAATTTCAATAATATCTAAAACATGATACAATTTCTTGCATTAATTTGTTGTTGTTTCAATTTGTTTTACTTTGAGTAATTTGATGAATTTCAGTTTCCATTGATCCCGAATACATACGGGTAAGGCGATCATCTTTATAGAAATATTTGCTGGTGCAAACTGAACGACTTTCTCGCGTAAAACCGCCAAAACCCGGCGACATTCAAATTATCTACTGCGTGGCGTAGTGATTAGAAAACAGGAATCTTGTTGTTTAAGAATAAATTGTTTATGAAACATCAAAACTAAGTGTTAAAAAGTATATTTTCATGGTTACCGTTTCAAACGCATCAAAACAATATGTTATTTTTTAAATACTTATGTATGTTCATTTCTGGAGTTTTACTTTTCAGCAATTGCAGTCGTTAATGCCAACCAAAGATGTACGAATAATATAGCACCACCAATGGCTTGTTCGCTATCTGACACCAGTGTCTAATCTCAAGAAAATGCACATTTGTAGGATGGTATTTGACACCCATTTCTACGTGTCATATCATATCTCGGGGAATATGCAATGATATTATACAAATTGTATTGCACATTAATATTTGCTGGTCAAATGTTTTACTATTCGATGTGTTTTACTAGATGTATTTGCATGAATTAAAATATAAAACATCAGCGCTCTTTGTTTCTTGTATTCCTATATGTTGCTATCAGGGCCCGTATTAATCGATATTTTAAGTCTGAAACGTCAAGTTTTCTTTTTGCTCCGCTGTTGTTAAATAAACCCGTATTGTAATGAAAGATATACAGTAGTAAATAAATTTACTATATATTCTATATGAAATTAACAGTGACAAACAGCCATGCACATTTTTTTTAAAAAGTTTAATGTTTAAACCAAATAAAAGACACCGAGAAAAGAAGGGACCATGTACTAGTATCTTCTAAAATTCTTAGAGAGATTTTTCGTGTGACAGGTCAACACAATAGAAAGCTTCCAAACTGACAGCTAAAATGTGGGTATGAACACCTGTGTGATAAGGTTTTATTACATTTCTATAAACGCAAACACTCTCCTTCAAAATGTTACAAAAATGTCATGTATAGGTCCATAATGAAATAAAAAAAAAGGAACTGGCTTACATAAAATATAAAAATGCCACTTTAACTGGGACAAAAAGGATTCTTTCATTCCGGCGTTATCCGACTAGCTTGATTACCTAATCAATACTTTTGTACCTGAAACTTGGCATGAATATATCCATCCTATCACTCCGTATAGTTTAGCAAAATTTCATTAGCATATATTTTCTTCAGACAAAGTTAGGCAATCAGAATATTTGCCGTTCTTATCTCTAAGTTTCAGTCAATAAAGGTTGATGAATACGGTTCCTGCATCCTCCTCTACGGCCTATAGACATATTCACTCAGTGTGAACGCTTTTCTTGAAACATGTGCCGTACGGACTTTTTAGCGCTATAGGTAATATAGCAGCTGCAACATTATCAAACTTTGCTAACATTAAACCTGGAACATGAACGCCGTGTCCCATATAGTATCACTTCACAGTGGAAATTTAATCAAATCTATAAACTTTTAAATAAAAGCAAGGATTTGGGTTATTACAAATTCCATTACAAACATTCACAATGCTGCACCATCGAAATATCATTTGAGCCGCGCCATGAGAAAACCAACATAGTGGCTTTGCGACCAGCATGGATCTAGACAGGATCCATTCTGTTCGCTAATGGTTTCTCTAATTGCAATAGGCTTTAAAAGCGAACAGCATGGATCCTGACCAGACTGCGCGGATGCGCAGGCTGGTCTTGATCCATGCTGGTCGCAAAGCCACTATGTTGATTTTCTCACGGCACGACTCATTTGTGTTCTTTTTAGTGTGAGGTCAATGTGGTCATCATACTGTTGATGCGTCAAAGTCCGGGTTCATTGTCACTGGTGACGGACAAGAATTATATAAGCAAACCTATGAATGTTGCCTGTTTTGCCTACTTTACTGATGTTGCAGTTCGCTGACCACCCCCGTCTATTTAGTATTTGGTACTAGTTTTAAGCATGCTATAGGGGTACGATTGCTACAAATATGCAAGATCTAGCACTAGCGTTCCACATAGACTCCAGATACGATCATGTTTTATGTTGTAGAGAGGTTTAGGAGACGATCAGGTGTATGTTGTAGAAAGGTTTAGGAGACGATCAGGTGTATGTTGTAGAGAGTTTTAGGAGATGATCAGGTGTATGTTGTAGAGAGGTTTAGGAGACGATCAGGTGTATGTTGTAGGGAGGTTTAGGAGACGATCAGGTGTATGTTGTAGAGAGTTTTAGGAGACTATCAGGTTTTATGTTGTAAAGAGGTTTAGGAGACTGTGCAAAGATGGAGGAGACCCTCCGTTTTGTAGTAGAGAGGTTGAGGATACGATCAGGTTTTATGTTGTAGAGAGGTTGAGGAGACGAACAGGTGTATGTTGTAGAGAGGTTTAGGAGACGATCAGGTGTATGTTGTACAGAGTTTGCGGACACGATCAGGTGTATGTTGTAGAGCGGTTTAGGAGACGATCAGGTGTATGTTGTAGAAAGGTTTAGAAGACGATCAGGTGTATGTTGTAGAGAGGTTTAGGAGACGATCAGGTGTATGTTGTACAGAGTTTGCGGACACGATCAGGTGTATGTTGTAGAGAGGTTTAGGAGACGATCAGGTGTATGTTGTAGAAAGGTTTAGGAGACGATCAGGTTTTATGTTGTAAAGAGGTTTAGGAGACGATCATGTGTATGTTTTAGAGAGTTTTAGGAGACGGTCAGGTTTTATGTTGTAAAGAGGTTTAGGAGACGATCATGTGTATGTTTTAGAGAGGTTGAGGAGACGAACAGGTGTATGTTGTACAGAGTTTGCGGACACGATCAGGTGTATGTTGTAGAGAGGTTTAGGAGACGATCAGGTGTATGTTGTAGAAAGGTTTAGAAGACGATCAGGTGTATGTTGTAGAGAGGTTTAGGAGACGATCAGGTGTATGTTGTAGAGAGTTTAAGGAGACGTTCAGGTTTTATGTTGTAAAGAGGTTTAGGAGACGATCAGGTGTATGTTTTAGAGAGGTTGAGGAGACGAACAGGTGTATGTTGTAGAGAGTTTGAGGACACGATCAGGTGTATGTTGTAGAGCGTTTGAGGAGACGATCAGGTGTTGATAGTAGAAAGGTTGAGGAGACAATCAGGTGTTGATAGTAGATAGGTTGAGGAGACAAACAGGTGTATGTTGCAGAGAGGTTTAGGAGACGATCAGGTGTATGTAGTAGAGAGGTTTAGAAGACGATCAGGAGTATGTTGTAGAGAGGTTGAGGAGACGATCAGGTGTATGTTGTAGAGAGTTTAGGAGACAATCAGGTTTTATGTTGTAAAGAGGTTTAGGAGACGATCAGGTGTATGTTGTAGAGAGGTTGAGGAGACGAACAGGTGTATGTTGTAGAGAGTTTGAGGACACGATCAGGTGTATGTTGTAGAGAGGTTTAGGAGATGACCAGGTGTATGTTGTAGAGAGTTTGAGGAGACGATCAGGTGTATGTTGTAAAGAGTTTTAGGAGACAATCAGGTGTTGATAGTAGATAGGTTGAGTAGACAATCAGGTGTTGATAGTAGATAGGTTGAGGAGACAATCAGGTGTATGTTGCAGAGAGGTTTAGAAGACGATCAGGTGTATGTTGTAGGCAGGCTGAGGAGACGAACAGGTGTATGTTGTAGAGAGGTTTAGGAGACGATCAGATGTATGTTGTAGAGAGGTTGAGGAGACAATCAAGTGAATGTTGTGCAAAGATGGAGGAGACCCTCCGTTTTGTAGTAGAGAGGTTGAGGATACGATCAGGTTTTATGTTGTAGTGAGGTTGTGGAGACGATCAGGTGTTGATAGTAGATGGGTTGAGGAGACAATCAGGTGTATGTTCTAGAGAGGTTGATGAGTTTATCAGGTGTATGTAGTAAAGATGGTGAGGAGACAAATAGAATAAGTAGAATAGGGTGTTGGTAGCAGAGAGGTTGAGGAGACGATCAGGTGTATGTAGTAGAGAGGTTGAGGAGACGTTCAGGTGTTTGTAGTAGAGAGGTTGAGGAGACGATCAGGTGTATGTAGTAGAGAGGTTGAGGAGACGTTCAGGTGTTTGAAGTAGAGAGGTTGAGGAGATGATAAGGTGTTTGTAGTAGAGAGGTTGAGGAGACGATCAGGAGGTCAAGGAATTTCTAATCATAGTATCAAGCTGAAATGATTGTATCGGCCTTAGAATGGTTTTTTTCATTGCATTGTGTGAGGAAGTTTTATATATCACAAATCATAATTTTTATGTACACTTTTAATAAGTCTTTAGCAACAGAACGATCTCAAATTCTATTGTCTAATTTCACATAACAATTATCTTGCTTCAACAGCATATTTTTCAGGCCAATATATTATAAAGAAACACAGGTGTGTAATACCTTCCTCGTGTTAAAATATGTCCACAATCACAACAAAACACCTGATTCCTACATAAATGGTACTTTAATTGCAAGCATTTAACCCACGTATAACATTTTTGTTAAAGTTATAAGTTTTGTTAGCATAAAAATGTCTTACTAAAATCATCAATTACAGGCAAATGAATATTTCTAGCCGAACTGAGAAAAGCATAAGAAAAGAGGAAGAAAAAAGAAGACATGAAATAAGTTCACTTGCACACGAAACAGTCGACCAGAAATATTTACTTGTTTAAATGTTTAAATAGGAATATTACGGAAGAGCATTAGTGCCAGGTGTATGTTATTTATTAACTCGAAATTTCGAGTTATGTTTCTCGAAATTTCGAGTTACTAAGTCGAAATTTCGAGCTAGTAACTCGAAATTTTGAGATGATAAAAAAATCGCACCTGGCACTGATGCTCTTCCGTACTAAAGGCTTACACAAACACATTTTGCGCAATTTTGGCAACTAGTTGCCCATAATCTGACTGCAGCATGGATATATAGAAAAAAATCTCTAAGTCCCTTTAACAGAAGGAGACAACAGCTCGTTTAAGGTAGTTCTGCACGTTTGATAAACCGGAAGTGATGGCATAACGTCAGTTATCCGGAAAACGTGGAATAAAGCCAGGAGTCGGCGTACGGAAATGAAAATCACTTTATGAATTAATAGCAACTTATGAGTAACTTTATTACAATGGCACTGTTTCTGTCTTTCTAAAGTTAAAATATGATATCAAAACATCTGAAACGTTAAAACTTGAAAATAATGTCATAAAATTAGCGTGAATAGTGCGATTTACATTAATCATGGTCAGAGATCTCAAAATTAAGCACACGGACATATACATTTTATTTAACCACATTATAGGCCATATGCTTATTTACAACTGTGGGAAGTTTCATTAAACTCTACATTGTAGAAAAAATTCTATTTGCGAAAATGTTATGAAAATTATGATTTTCCCATAGACTTCATTTTTAAAGAATAGCGTGAGGGCTAATTTTTTCAAATCAGTCTAGCAAAAAATCAAGCACACGACCCTATCGTTTTTATTTGCTTATTGTTTTAGGTATATTTTGAAGTTTTGAAAAATCAGAGTTGAATCAAATTCTACATTGTAGAAACAATTTCGAACCAAACGTGCAGAACTACCTTAAAGGGATGTTGAATTTTCAGAAGAAAAGAACTGGTGCAGAGGATTGTATAGTGTGTTGGTCTTGCTGCTACGAACTGAAAATGAATTAAAAGAATTTACAAATAATCATTGTGTAATGTCATAGGACTGTACCTTCAATTGCTTTCAATATCTGTCTCCTGTCTTTCTGGTATGAGCAGTAATACATTTTTAACTGTAAATCTGACACAAGACAGGTAAAATATGTGGTCAGACCAGGACTCGCACCCGGAGTTTAGGAATACGACACAGGAGGGTAGTTAAATTCCGTCTTATGTTCATACATGATTTACTGCGTGAACATTCTATACTATATCACTGTTGTATTAACACATTCCTGCTGCACAGAACTCATGAAAAGTGTTAAATATTACTTGCAGTAATAATAACTTACAATAAAAAATTATTTTTTTAAATTTCGAAAGAAACTGGAAAAAAGTCTTTGAGCGCCCCCTTTAAATACTTTTTTCAATCTGTGCTTGTTTATTTTCATGATTACTTATTCGGTGTATATAACATGCAAGCCGTTCAGTAAACAATCTAGATACCTGACTTTAAGAATGTTTGGCAAATAAACGAGGTATAAGATGTTGAATGTTTTTAGCATTTTTCAGTCAACTTGCATTAAAGTAAATTTGTTTGTTATATTTTGAATATAAATACTCCTCATTCGTTTATAATCTGTCACGTTAACTACAGAAAAGGTCGTTATCTGTTTGACATAGCTTATAATTATCCCAAAACAAGCTAGATCATTGTGGTTCTGTGACTCCGCATTTCATGAAGGCGGTTAATTTCCTATAAAAGAAGGAAATTGAACTTTTTATCAGGGCTTCATTAACGGTTTGGACAGCCATCATTATTTGGTTACTGAGTACCAACTATATCACATCGTCGTCATGTTAACTTGAATTGATTGTCACGCTTCTACATTATATCATTCCTTAAACTTTCTATCAGTGCTTTATTTACGGTCTAAATATCTATCATTATTTGGTTATTTTAACAACTGTTTTATACATTACGACTCCGTATTGTTACGGAAATCATTGTTTTTAATTGTAAAGGAAGCGAAAGCAATATTGACAATATTGATCATGTATTACTTTCAATATATTTTCTAATAAATATTATGTTATTATGCTTACCATATGCACTGTTTTCTTTAAATTTTCGCAGCTACCAGTTAATGTTTCAGACAATAATAAAATAAAAAACAGAATAAAATAGAAAAGTGATATTGATGGGGTTTCAAACATAAAGGCACAACGGCAGATATTCAGTCCAGAGGTCTACAGTAAGCACTGACCAACGGATTCAATCTAAGAGTATTCGAATGGGTTTTAAATCATTAAAATATATTGATATTTTTATCTTCTAAGTTCGTCGCTGTGATGGAAAGTATAATATTGCACACACTATTTTACCTTCAAAGCTTGTGTTTCACTCTCTACACTAAGAAGGATATTCGAATGTGAACCTTACATTACTTTTCAAATTTCTGTTGTGCATATTAGCTTTAAAAATCGTGTCGGGTAAGCAAATCATATGTCTTTCTCACAGGAAACCCAAGTCTTTTTCTCCTGCATTTCGCCTTGGATACAACCAACAATGCTTTACGAAGTTTACACGCAATTTTCTATATCGAGGAAGTTAAATTAGTAACTGTTCAAATCAGACGCCATCAATACTACTTTGTTTAACGAGCATGTCTAATAAGTAGTGATGGGCCGACAATCGGCGACAATCGGATAATCGTCGGCGTAGCATTCATGATCGCGATCGCCGACTTCACTTTTCCCTGACCGATTAATTACTTGGCACCCTAAACTGATAATTTAGTTGTTTCTGACCCTTTCTTTCTGGTATTTACGGTTCTTTGGGGGCAATTACGCCAAGGAAAACTACTCTTCTGCAAAAACTGGCTTCCTCCAATGTCTGGAAAGAACTCGAGGACATCTATGATCACCCAGATTTTGGAAGATATATGACTTTTACAAAATTAAGCCGGGAAAACCATCATCTCAAACTCTGGAAGTTAGTTCTGGATATTAGTATGGCAGTATGCATAGCATGTCGTAAGACTTACGCAAGCAAAAGTATTTTCAATTCTTTATTTTGTGGGAGTCGCTAACTAAGAAATTCTCGTTATTACTTTTTTTGCTGAGCTTCAAACAATTTTTAATAAATAACACAATATCACTGAATTGACACTGTCTGTCTTCACCCTGGTGAAATTAAGACGAGTAGATCTACCTGATTTGAAGTTCCCTATCTTCACAAATATTTTACTTTTACGCTGTTAACTTACTCGGGCTAATGAAGGGATACAATAGAAATAGGATATTTTTATATTTATATTTTATACTCTCTTCATTTCTTAAGTAATGATATAAAACATACACTGTGAAGTGAACTTATAGATCTGCAACTAAAATAACCGATTATCCGATTGTATCCGATTAATCGAATCGGTTAGCTTGTCCAATTATGCCGATTAATCGGTTGGCAAATCTTACTGATTTGCCCATCACTACTAATAAGGTTGTCTTCTATTTTTAAAGAAAACAAATAAAACAACCAGTGGAGATAAAATCATAAATGCAGATTATATAGACGCTCACGTTTGTTTCCGAATCATTGAACAAGCACATAAATATTATATCTTCTGAACGACCCTACATGTCCAAGTAGTAAAGATCTCTTACTTCAAACCACATGTCTCTCGACACTGTGAGTTCGAAACATCGCTTTAAATTTAGACTTCTTTCATGTGAGAAAGCCATGCAGCTGGTCTATGGAAGGTCAGTGGTCATACCCTGGCGTCCGCCCATGCCTAAAATAATTCACGGAGACTTGCAGACTTGCAAATTATACAACACAGGGCTGGTATTCATATAAAACACCTAAGGGAAAATCTTCCCTAAGGGACTAACTAAGGGAAAAGTTCCAAAGCATTTTGTGGACAATCGTTGAGATAGTTGGAATGTCTAACAATATTGTCACATACAGTCTGACATAGTAATGAAGATTATCAATAAATCTTATAAAGTCTACACTTTTCTTTTGTGCTATGTTGTTCAGGAAATTTTACAAAGTTAAGAATTTTCTTAAGTTTTTCCCTTAGGAGCTTTATGAATACGGGCCCTGTGTAGCGTAGCCGCTCCTTAAGTCCTCTGGATAAATAACTTAAGACACTGTTTTTGTATCTATCTAATTTATTTTCCGTAACCAATAGTATAACTTCTAACTGACAGAGCTAACAACTTAATTTAACATAATGTGGCCTTCCACCTTTCGACTTGTCGTTCTCAGGCCGCTCTGCCTCTAGCTCTGACACTGTGTTACCTATTCTCAATTATAGCAGCGAAATATGGGGATTTCATGCCGGTAAATCATTAGAAAGAGTGCATTTGCAGTTCTGTAAACGCCTATTAGGTGTCAAAAGAAGTACACAGAATGATTTTATTTATGGTGAATTAGGTCGGATGCCTCTGCAAAATATGAGATATTATAATATCATTAAATTTTGGATTAAACTATTACATACGGATTGTAAAAATATATAAGAAAAGTGTACACTCTGTTATATCAAGATACTTTAAATTATCCTTATAGAAAAAAAACTGGTGTTCTTTGATAAAAAATTTACTGTGTTTGTTGGGGTTTCATGAAGCATGGATTTTTCAAACAGTAGGTGATACCAGTATGTTTTTAACGATTGTTAAACAAACGATAAAGGATCAGTTTCTACAAAATTGGAATGAAAGATTAAACGATTCCAGCAGAGCCCTATTCTATAGACAGATATGTAATTTTAGGTTTCAGCCATATTTAGATATATTAGATATTAAGAAATTTTGTGTTAGTTTATCGCGTTTACCTTTATCATTTCATCGCCTTTGTATCGAAACTGGTAGATGGAATCAGCCTGTTAGTACACCTATAAATGAAAGAATATGTAATGTTTGTAACTTGTTAGATGATGAATATCATTTCGTAATACAATGTAACATGTATATTGATTTAAGGAAACGATTGATACCACCATACTTTTGGAGACGCCCTAGCATGTATAAATTTATTGAACTTGTAAATTCAGAAAATCCACGCATTGTAAAGAATTTATCTAATTATATCGAAAAAGCATTTACAACGAGATCAAATCTTTTGTATAGCCGATAAATATCCATATAGAAAAGGTCATCAAACATTTTGGTACAGTTATTGTGTAATTATAAAATTGACAAGTTAAAACAAAATGTAAGTGGCCATTTTTATTTCTGAAATGTAGGAATGATGCAAGTGCTTGTCACTTTATAGTTGTCGCTATTATTACTACACAGTATTAATATCATTATTTGAATCAAATCATTTACAAATGTATTATTACAATGGTTTTGCCAATTTCGGCAAAGATTCCACAAGCCGAATCCTGTAAGGCCCTTACGCTTTTTTTGCTTACAAGAACGGCCATCCGTGGAATACAAATATAGCTTTAGTCATGTATTCATTCATATTATATAAATTATGTAGTGTATTGAAAGGAAAATGATCTTGATATTTCGTTTTCTTTTTGTTTTTAATCAAGATCATTGTACCGTTATATATACATGTATTACAATCTAGTATAATTACTATTAGATAGCCTGTATATGTTTATATGGAAACATTTAAATATTTGATGAATCTCTTTGACTTGTCAGATTGAAGCATAAATATACATGAACTGTAGGAGATATTGGAATTGTTGTACGAATCATTTGTTTATTGTGTTATGAATTAAATGTTCACTGTTGCCACGTATATGATATATATGTACCACATGGGTCTATGACCTTCTGGTTTTATGAATATAATAACTTTGAAAACATTGAAACTTATAAAATATACTCTCTGAATAGAAAGAAATTATTGTAATTTCTTTACCTCTCCCATGGCAACGAAGACTTTAAGTTCATTTGAATGAAATTAAATTCTTAAATCGTTTATATACAGGGGAATGGTTGACTTAATTGGGAATTATTAACCCTTAGAATAATAACTGAGCGTTATGGTCGCTAATTGCAATTAGTTACTCAGCTTTACTTGACACTTGCTTGATTTTAGACTTTAGACAGGACAAAGTGCAATTATTTACTAAATTGTTCGCGACTTTACCTCATCTCATAGTATGACACTTCCTTAGATTGGGTATAAAGCACGTAGAATGCAGATTCAAATCATTCTACCCGGCTTCTCTTACTAGTATCCTAGCAAGCAAGGATTAAAAGGGCATAGTATGCAAGGAATAAAAGGTAAATGACTCATTTTGTCATATATTTCATAATTGACAAGTTTACGTGTAGTGTTTCTGCGGCAAATTGTCGACAACAACCCTATGTACTATTTCTACTGATTTTATTATTAAACGACATAAAATAATGATGATAACAACAATAAGGGTTAACAAAATTTACAATTTCTAGTTTGATTTTTTTCCTACAATGCTTAAAGATTTTTTTTTTAATTTTTAATTTTTCTGTTCTATTATTATTATTTTTAAGTTGTAAATGAAAAAAAAAATGAAATGACATGAAAGAATATAAAAAAAATGAGTCTGAGTCTGAATAATTATGAAAACAAAAACAAAAATCTCACATTACAAGGTACTATTATAAATTTTTATGAAAAGAAATAAAACTCTAACTGAATACTGTAATGTACCGTATGAAATGATATGAATGATTATGAGAAAAACATGAGAAATTGAATAAAGTAAACAAAAAATGACAAAGATAAAACATTCTAATAATGATAAAAACACTTGGTAAAAAATTGTCCATTTTATATTTCTTTTCTTCCGTGATAGTCCACCTAGTTACAAAGCAGAACGACCGACAGCACCTACAGAACATGGGGCAGCCACCAACATGGAGGCCGGACTTTTACAAAGCCTGTACCCACTTTTGGATACCGCCACTTACAGGCGGGTAAACGAACAATAGATCGCATTGCGATGACGCAATCAACAATTAATGGACATTGATAGTATATAGTGGTCATTGTTGACAGACAATGAAACAATAAATAAAACATAACTTGGAAAAATCTTGATTACTTGACGAGTGCTGTATACATTAAACAAATTACTGTCAGCCGGTCAATGTCAATCAATTGGTACAAGTCCGGTATAAAGGTCTCTCTGAAAAATCGTATCTTCACAAACAGCTTGTTCTACAACAAAGTAAACAACGCTAACATTATCTTCAAATAAATATCTTCACTATGTTTTTGGCACAAATCGTCTTGGCAAACACCATCAGGAAATGGCTGACGTCCTGGATGACGTCTATGTGCATCAGTTTCATTGAGAGAAGGTTAAACGACCGATGGGCACGGACCAGAGTAGCACCCTATGGAAATGGGGAACTCAACTTGTTTCATCTTGTGGAGAACTACAACAGCGCAGTGGCGCATGTGCAATGGACTGTTCAAGCCGACTATCGGCTATTCTTCATAACATTACACGGGCTGGCGGAAGTGCTGGACAGCACGAAATCCCACATCCGCCTTATTGAATATGTGGAAGCCTGCAATCCGCAGAAGGTGCGGGCTATTCTGGACAGCCCACAACTCCAAGAAGACGTTTTATGGAGGAAGTGGAACAAAACCGGGCGCCTACACCAGACTCCAACCAGGACGCCGACGACGATGAAAATTATGAACTTCAGAACGGGTCAGAGGCCGACCTGGATTGAGAAAGGACAATTGCATTTGGGCTTATTAAACAGTACTCATCGAAAAAAAATATGCGAAAACAGCAAATAAACGTTCAAATCGGAAGAAAAGGAATATAAAAAGGACAATTTTTTACCAAGTGTTTTTATCATTATTAGAATGTTTTATAGTTTTTGTCATTTTTTGTTATCTATCTAATTTATTTTCCGTAACCAATAGTATAACTTCTAACTGACAGAGCTAACAACCTAATTTAACATAATGTGGCCTTCCGCCTTTCGACTTGTCGTTCTCAGGCCGCTCTGCCTCTCGATCTGACACTGTACAACTTTGTTTCGTATTTATACAGATCATTAGCATATCTCATTTACTTAAGCAAAATAATGAATTCAGATAAAAAGCAAAAGCAATAAACAACAAAAATATTTCTACTAAAATAAACATAAAATGTCACTCAAAGTTACACCTGATGTCGATCGATTTACCGCATTTTAACACTTCATGACCTGACTAAATTGCATTTTATGTGCGCTTCGTGAGAAAAACAACATGTTTTGATGTAGTGGCGAGTTTATTAATTTAACCTAGATTTCTCCTTGTTTCGTCTCGCCTTTACTTTCTTATAAAATATATTATTTAAATATAACGAATTTATAAAATATACTCTCTGAATAGAAAGAAATTATTGTAATTTCTTTACATTTGGTCTCTAGCTCAAGGTCAAGGTCACACTTGATGATCAGGTCTTGATCGCAACATTTATTTTCCCTGCACCAGAGCGGAATCTTGGGGTATTAATAGCCTTTAATGCTTGCTCTAGTGGCCCTTGGCCTAATTGAATTTGTGCAATGATGCATTAAGAGCCATATTTCTGGAGCAAACCTGGGGAAACTGACATAGAATGTATGTGGCTACAAAATCAAGCATGATATTGAAAATGGATATAATTGTTCTGTAACACTGGAAATATGAAACCCGACGTATTTGAAACTGATGTTTTTTTTACTATCATTAACACTATAGCAGCCACTATTCTCTAAACTTTTCTCGAAGCTTTGAATTTTACATCAGATGTGAATAGCCAAACAGTCAAGTTCTATAGTAAGATTTCTGCAATAATACCAATGTGGCCCTTGACTTGGACTAAATTGCTATATTTCACATTGTTAACACAGAGGCCACATTTTCCACCTATTTTTACTATATGGCTACAATATCACAAACATGTTTAATAAAGGACAAGAGTGTCGTAGTTGCACAAAAGCTATAGCTATTGACTTTTGTTGTAGGGTGTACTAGTTTCACCTTGGTTCTATCTAGTTTTCTGTCTCAAAAATGCCTGCTGTATTAACCATATCTAAAATAAGCTTTTAGTATCATATGGCTCGCTTCGTTGAAACGTTCATTGAAACCTTGTGTCGAGAGTAAGCTCAAGTTTCTGTCTGTTTAGCTAGACTTATTACTCTTGAATTTTTTATTTAAATTATAATCAATTGTTGATACTGGTTTATGTTGTATTGACAAGTATCATGTCTGACAGGTATCTTGTCATTTTTATGGTTGTGTTTTCACATCGCATTTTAGTACAAAGACAGTGTTGTTCATATAATGTAAGACAATTGGCTTAGTGCAGATAAAACAATATCACCTTTCAGATTATTTAGTATTCAATTATAGAAAGAATTAAGAATTTTTAAAACTTTTTTTTTACTTCTAGCAGATAAACATGTAATCAATTTGGTCAGGTTCGCGCCATTTTCGATCGAACAGGTGTTGTTTTCAAGCGGTCTTAACATAAAATTTAGCCTGGTGACCCATACATTTTTAGCCATTTATATGCTCACAATACAATTATTTATACACAGAAAAAAAAACAGGAAAAAATTCTATGAAACAGTTTTTTCAAAATTAAAAAAAACCAAACAATTCTTCTCTATGGGTATTTTTGATTGAAAAATGTTCACAAAAGTGAATATGAAACAAGATTTTTTTCCATTTGTACCCATTATTGTAAGGATATAGTATTACAAATATGACTATGATATCAAATAAGTATATGATAAAATCTGTAAAAAGAATAAACCTTATTGTGCTGTCTTGATGTACATTTTGGTAGGTATTTATAAAAAAGCAGAAAATTATGAAAAATCGCTGGCAGTTTCAGCAACAGTGGGTGTGTTCAAAACAAGTTTTCACAAAAACAAGCCTGATGACCCATTGTTTTTATTTGATCATTGTTTTCAGCACAAATTTTCCTATCATATATGTGAATTTGAAAAAAATTCTATGAAAGGAATTCTCTTTAAGCTAGTTAAAACGCTCCAAATGCGTTATACGCCACACGTATACCGTATAAACTCGGTATCTCAAATTCCTGGGGATCGAGCGTTTTACTTCGAGATAACCGAAATTCGAATCAAAATGATTTTTGTGCACGTGTTTTCGGGGAGGGGCTTGAACATGTTTTGAGATAGCCGGAATTTTGAGATAAGCGAGTTTCAACTGTACCACATCGTCGTCACGGGAAAAATAATTGTCACGCTTTTTTAGTATATTATTCCTTAAACAAGGCCACCACAGAGTAAGCGTCCGTTTTCATTATGCCACTTGTATGGTAACAGTCCCATAATGTTATTATCATTAATGTTATAGGCCTGATTGCATAATTAACCCCAGCTAACCGACGAATTAAAATTGTACAACATTTCAAAGTTTTGTTTATGTACGTCATTCATTTATATGTAATCTTAGAACAAAATAGAATTTGATATTGCGGATGGATGAAAGACAATATCACACCAAAGTATAAATCATACTCGAATTTCGTTCAAAAGTAGAATTGTTTATTTTTATTAGGTTACGAATCAGTTTAGTGTGAGTTTTAAGAGACATTTATCACATTACGCAATTGGTTATTTGGGAAAATATGTGAGAAAAAGTCCAATAAAATTCTTACTGTAGTCTCATTCTCTTTGCAGACGACAGGAAAAGTCAGTGGAATAGGAAGAGAGAGAAATGCGGTATGTTATATTACTTCTTTAAAAATATATTATTTAAAAACATGAAAAATTACTTCATATAGTTTGTGTAAAGATTATGTGTATTCACAGTACTATGCATAAGGTTAGAAATAAAACACAGTATAAATGTATACTAGTACTACCTCTGAGAAATGGCTGTTTTTTTTAATCAGCTATTACTGCATGACATTTGATTTTGATTGTAGATCTATATACAATCATAATTTATATATTTAGTTATGTTAGACACAAATGATGAGGATTTTAAACATTTAAAGAAAATACCTAACATGAAATATTTTAGTAAAAGATGGCCATTAGATATCTTTAAGTGTTAATCAAAACGGACATTAAAATTCAAATTTATCTAGAAATATTATTAGGTTATTTTACATTTTTCTGTACAATACGGAGATATATTTGGACGAGTACCCAGCTGAGAAAACCATATTGGACGAGCCCAAATATATCTCGTATTGTACAGTACAATGTTAAATAACCTTTTTAGTCTATATCTATTTTATCTTACTATAATAATAGTTTAAATTAAAAATGTTTCACTGAATATTGTATTCCTGCCTTTTCTAGTTTTTCCCAGTTTGGTATGAGTGCAAATATATATTATACAGAAACAATGTTAGACCTTAAATAACCTTTATATTCTATATTTATTTCACTTCATACGTAATATACGTAATTCATTGAATGTTTTTTTTCTTCTGCGTATCATCATTAAAAAAAGTATATGGTGTAACCTCCCTACAACAGCCATTTGGCGATTTGGGTGGTATAATACTTGGCTGAGATATTATGCCCACAATTTGGCACAAACATTGTCAGCAAGTTTGGTGAAGATCGGATGAAAACTGTTCGACTTAAAAGAAAAGACAAGGCTAAATTCCCCGTTTTTCGAGTAATTCAAGGACTATAATCAAAGAGTGCCTGGTACAATTTGGCTGGTTATCGAAATTGGCCGAGATGTAATGCCCACAAACATTGTCAGCACGAACTGAATTATAGAGCAGACATGTTTTGGATGCTGACCGCCCATCCGCTGCCTTTCATAATCTTCTCCATTTTGTTTCTTAACCGATAAATAAAAACTGCGGAGGTAGCTATTCAGGCAGTCAGGGCTGATACCAATTTCTAGGTTTCGTCCGGAACGGCTTCTTTTAGCGACATTTCAAATATTCCAACATCTGATAATCCTTTTAACTGTATTTTTAAGTTTTTTATTATTAACGATCGTTTTAATACCTAAATCAGATATCATTGTTATCCCTTGAATCGTTTTTGTGTGTTGTAAACAAAAAAAAAACCCTCAAATTAAATCCAGATTTCAAGACGCATAATCAAACTCTGTACATAGAGCGCCTACTTCATCTGGTTTACATTCGGAACATTTTCACGCGTTTCGGGCTTTATCGTATGTTTGACATGGGACTGTTGAACCGTCCAAATACAGAAAATATAGGATTTTTTGTACGCGCATGCGTCCAAATACAGAAAATACAGGATTTTTGTACGCACGTGCATACAAATACCGTAATATATTGTACGGTCACGTGTTGCAAATGAACGTTCGCGATTGGATAGATAAAATAGGTATAGAATAAATTACGTTATTTGTCTTAAATATTTCTATGATGAAAGTATGACATTTTTTTTGTACCAAAATGGAAGGGACTTAACTGTTCGACCCGATCTTCGTTTATAATCAGTTTCCTTTCTCATCTTATTAGGATAAGTATGATAGAACGGAAGAGGAAACCAGGGATAGTAAGGTAATTGTAATAGTTAATAAAATCTATGAAAAGGTCCTTTGGAAACTTAGAACGCAAAAAAAAATATTTCATAAAGTCATCGTTTACATTTCCCTTTTCAGCCAATATTGATATCTTCAAAATGTCATCAGATGTATTTATCAAAAGTAAGAAACTAATGAAACGTCCTATGAGCCGTGCCATGGGAAAATCAACATAGTGGCTTTGCGAACAGCATGGATCCAGACCAGCCTGCGCATCCGCGCAGTCTGGTCAGGATCCATGCTGTTCGCTAACAGTTTCTCCAATTCCAATAGGCTTTAAAAGCGAACAGTATGGATCCTGACCAGACTGCGCGGATGCGCAGGCTGGTCTGGATCCATGCTGATCGCAAAGCCACTATGTTGATTTTCTCATGGCACGGCTCCTATATCTTTTAAATTTATACCGGACATGCAACATGTACTAGTACTTCAGAATACACTAGTATTACTAAATAGACATTGGCTTCATTTAGAACGTTTGCCAAATTTAGAAAATTAATTTAAATATACATGTACAAGCTATGGAGTTGCTGATATTTTAAGTCATCTTTTTTAAATGGTAAAAAGCAATTCTTGCAATTCTCGCAAAAGACACACGATGTGTTGCGAAATACTTCTGTCATATATAAATAAAAGCATTTGTCCCTCACTAGATTTGATGAAAACCTTTTCGGAATTGTAAGACTTTTTATAAGTTAAGATTTCTGTAGTAAAGTAAGTAATCATCTAGATCAAAAATGTTTGCCGTTATTTGCATTATTTACATGTCTGATTGTGTTCCAATCGATAAACTATTTCCACACACTCAAAACGCAAATCATTCTGAAGATATTTTCTACGTGACATTGCCGACATTCAATGCAACACCAAATAACTGCAAGATTCCGTGACAGTTAATTGCTTCTCAGTAATAGAAGGAAACACAACTAGCTTAAGGCATTAGTGATGTCAGTTATGAAAAGGCACGTGTTGAAAACACCTATTTGTTTGGTTTGATAGCTTTAAGGTATGGAACAATCGGCAATTTACTTAATTATCCGTACTGGAATTTGACATTATCCGCTTTGACGGAACTCGAGCTACATTTAAATCCGAAGAATGCCGAACTGCCTAATCCCGCGGAAAATGGTTGATGTTACTATATAAACGCTGTTTTTCAACAGTATTTCAAGTTGTATTTACAATAGATTGAAGTAAACAGCCAACTCGTCTTTGTTAGAAATCTATTTCGTCTTCTAAATCTGTATTGTACTTAGAGCTCAAAAGGTTTTGTAAAATCGTTAAATTAATACAAATTAATATTTGTACATTGGAAAGTATCTTCTCTGTCATATAGTCAGCGTTACAATCATTAATGAGAAGCATGAGTAGAGCCGTGTCTTATTTTAATTAGCTGGAGCTATACCCATAGCGAGAAATAGTAGAACTTAGAAATTCTTCTGTAATAACGATTCAAATTGAATGCAAAGGTATGTTCTATTTTTAATAATACAATGTTGAATATTTCTGCCAAAATACCGATAAAATGTATGCTTCCCAGAACCTTAAAACACCACCCGATTTGTTTTCCTCTTAAACAAAGAAGGCTGAAATCTGTGTGTTATTATTCAACAGTTCATTTTCTGACGTTACAATTATTGGATCTACGTCATGGCGTTACAAATTTGATTGAAGTTTTCATTTTTAGCCTATTTCGATAGAGATCTAGATTTATTAAAGGAATAAAATAATCCACTTCATAGAATTTGATCCCTATTAGAAATGTATTTAGAATCTATGTTTCATTTTTTTTAATTAACATTTTGTAACTTCCCTTTAATAGACTAAGTATTAAAAATGGATTAGAGCTAGCTCTGTTGCTTTTAATTTCAATATTATTTGTAACTCTACACTTGAATTTGATAAATATTTGGATATTTCAGCAATCTAATACATAAGGTTAGTTTTAAAACAGTCACGTATCCAGCCTATACTGGATGCGTAACCAAAATATGTAAAGGGAGGTAATAACGTTTTTACAAATTTTCAATTCTAATTAATTTCGGCGAAATATATATTTGTTAGTGTAAATATTTGACAAATATAAAACAGTATTTATTATATTTATATGATTTCTTAGGCAAGTATGTTATTAACTTTATATGTTAAAATAACGATCTTGGTTGGGCAACAAGGATAGGAAATTTTTGCATAAAAACTACTTTTTTTTTACTTGATCCGCCCATGTATTAACGGGAGAAAAATCGTGTGCAAACAAGGCAGTTCACGTGCTTTTAATACATGATTTTTATTTTTGAAATGCTTTGTCAGGGATGTATATATGTATTTCTGCGCAGCCTGATTGACATCTGGTATCTGCGTCTTGATTCTTCCATAATATTCATTTCTTGTAGCATAAAAGATGCAATATAATCCATAGTATATTTTGCTGTATCAGTTAACAAAACCAAACGCATTACCCCCAAGAGTATACGTATTCGCTCCACCCTTGTTTATAAGAACTGCGTGTAACTTGCGCAATAGTTTTTTTTTTTTAGAAATCATTTTAATGATTTTTGTAAGTATCAGTCGGATTGTTTTTATCTAATTTTGCGAAAAATTTGGATAAAACATTTTGAAAGCTTGTCACTATGTTCGTACTCATCCGTACTCTAAATGTGTACGTACTCAAAATAAATTATTATTCTTAAATTTGTGTTCCTGTTAATCAAATGTTTAAATTGTATGCACAATTGTGGGTAATGTAACGTTTGTAATAACTAGAAATAGAAATAAGATCCTCAAAAACTCACGCTTTTTGGTAGTGTTGTTGATATGTGTACCCCGGTTATGGATATTTAAAACATGTTTACCGTTTCCAAGAACAACCGAATGGTAACAAAATATGTACCGGAATCGTAAAGTCATCACATATGAAAACAATGCATTCAGTCGTCGTGTAATGTTTTTTATGCAAGAATAGCGACAATACACGTTTCTTTTGTGTATTAACGCCTGCAGAAGCCCTTGGGATATGTTTGTGACCGAGACCGAAGTTCGAGGACTCCCGCGGACTTCTGCAGATGTTAATACACACAAAAAACGTGTATTATCCTTACAATAAAATTTAAAAAATACCCAAGAGAAATTCTAGCATGTATTAAGTAAACAGTAAACACAAATATGTGTAAATGATTATTTGTAAAACTTTCGACCAAATCCATTACTTGATCAACTTTGATCGCATGCCATTAGCACACGCGTTCTGTGGCGAACGATACTATAAGGCAGGTCTTTAAGGAAATGAACGCTAATCGGTATATATTATTATTTTATATTTTAGACGTTTATGCTAGAAAAATGTTAACGCATGTTTGTTTCCCGTTATTGCATCCACAGAATTCCCCAAGATACGTTGGTACTCTCGCCCGAACGGGTTTTGGCATCCGCCAGTCCTTCTATATTCTGATGATGTTATAACACAGTAGTCCCTACAAGATATACGGGACTTTCTGAATTACTTTTTAGAATTAATTTAGTAGTCAGTTTTCCTAAGGGTTATATTCTATGGCAGAAAATGATAACAAGCGTAAGATTTCTGAAAGTATAAAAAAAAAGCACGATAGATTTCCGATGACAAATCAATGGTGAGGATTCGGTTAGATATATACGACAACTGCATAGCCAACCGCTTTGCTCGCCCTTTATTCAAATCTTTTCTGAGGTAGAGATCTACTAGCGACGTAGGGATTTCCAGTGAAATATCAACCCTAAATCACAGTTTGTACGTTGTCTCCAAAAAATAAGTTAATTGCATTGCAATGTTTGCATAGTTTAAATATCACTCAGATGTTCCAGAATTTGAAAATTCATTGGTTAATAGTTCTAACACATTTTAAAGGGATAGGTAAGTACGTTTGTCATCTTTAATATTGCAGTTCTTTTTTTTTATAACGTTACCAAAGACCATACCCTACCAGTGTAATGTTCATCGAGCTTTTTCGTTACTAGTGCAAACAACTATTTAACTTTCTAGTAAATTCTGATTGTATTACATCTGTGAGTAGGTTAGCGTTTTACCATAAGAAAACAATATCTGTTTGGTATTATCCTTTTTATTTCTGGTAATTTACATTCTTGATAACCAAATATCAGTTCAGCGCCATTTAATGTAGTTTAGCATTTAGAATATATTTTGATACTATCCTTTGATTTTCCAGATCTGTTATTTTCTTTTATATACATGTATATGCAAATGTTTTTAGAGAACCATTTATTTATTTCAACAATTTATGATATATTTTCAATTATTACAATGTTTATTTTCCGGTAGTTTCCTCTTATAATATTCGAATATTCATTTAGCGTTATTTATCGTTTCTACTCTAATAATTTTCGAATATTCATTTAGTGCCATTTAGCTTCTTTAACCATAAAGAACGTAATTATTATTTAAAATCTATTCTATTTCCTTTTCATGATACGGTAGTTTTTTTGTTTTGTTTTTTTTTGACTGGGTTGATTTTAGAAACATATAACAGAGTGAGTGACAGATTCGTCAATTTCAAATTTCAACAAGCGTCGCATGAAGTTTAAAACTCACTAATCTGAATGATATGAGCTCCTACAGCACTTTGATTTGTATAATTGTCGCAAATATAATGTCTGATCATTTACTGTGCGACATTACTGTGTTAATATTTCAATTAATTAAGAAAACCATTAGGGCTTTCCATGAAATGTATTAACTTTGAAAACATTAATACACCGATGCAGCAATGTTCATACCAGATTGTGTTGAATGGGAAGTAACTGTTGACAACATGAGGAGAATCCTGTTGCCGATCGATGATACCCTTAACCTGCTAAATTTCTTAAATGGACTGGTCCATTCGATTTGGGCAATACCATTTATCATCCGAAGGGGCGTTCACCGGATATTTACTGACTGAATAGCGAATTGTGCAGACCATGATCAGACTGCATGGACGTGCAGGCTAATCTTGGTCTGCACTGGTCGCAAAGGCAAATCACTTCGCTAGCAGGTAATTGTCTGCTTGGTCGCAAAGGCAATATCACTTACCGCTAGAGCTAATCTTGGTCTGCATGTCGCAAAGGCAATCACTTACCGTGCAGCTAATCTTGGTCTGCACTGGTCGCAAAGGCAATATCACTTACCGCAGCAGGCTAATCTTGGTCTGCACTGGTCGCAAAGACAGAATCACTTACCGCTAGCAGGCTAATCTTGGTCTGCACTGGTCGCAAAGGCAATATCACTTACCGCCAGCAGGCTAATCTTGGTCTGCACTGGTCGCAAAGGCAGAATCACTTACCGCCAGCAGGCTAATCTTGGTCTGCACTGGTCGCAAAGACAGAATCACTTACCGCCAGCAGGCTAATCTTGGTCTGCATGTACAAGGCAAACACTTACGCTAGGCTAACGTCTCACTGGTCCAAAGGCAGAATCACTTACCGCCACAGGCTAATCTTGTCTGCGTAAAGGAATCTTACCGCCAGAGCTAATGTTAACAAAGTCGTTAATGTCATACATTTTCCATATAAGAATGGATGCAGTCTCTAATCGCAGTATATCTTATAAATGGTTTTGATTTTATGCCATGCGAATTTTAGTCGTGATTGTAAAGACTAACGCTACCTAACGTTCCAAATATAATTGACTGACATCTTGTCAGGTTATATTTTCTTTCTGACGTTCTGGTTTTGACCCATAGCCCGTAATAAAGTCATTATGTTAGAATTTAGATACACGCTGATTATATGCCATTCTCACGTCGTTTTGGTAAAGCTGTTGTATTGTCAAATTTGATATGGCGTAATAAGTTTTATTTAAGATATTTGATATTTTAATACCTCGTTTAGCATTTAATGTTCGTTTTATAGTAACTGTAATACAATATCTTGCCTGTTCTAACTGACAGAATATAACAAGTACATTGTTAGTGAATTTCTAACAATTGAAGGAACTGAAACTGAATAATTTGATTAAACGCCTATTTCTATACAATCACATATTCAATGGCGTTGTACATAATAATAATAATAACAATCATAACAGCCTTATTTAAACAAAATGTCATGGCCGCGCCCTTCCCCCTGAGGTTATTTTAACTCTAAGAAACATGCCTGTAGCCAGCTTAACGTACCATAGTGTTTGCACGCGCTGCCCTTACATACTAACTCCGTTCCATCTTCTTAAGTCCGTTTTGTACCTAAGATTAGATGCGGCGATGAACTGTACCGTCTGGCATCTCTCCACAAGTTCGTCTCGAATGAGATGTCTATAGGCCAAGCTTTCTGACGTGCTTCTTCCAGACTCAAACAGCTCTGCAGGATGTGGAATGGCCTCTGATCCGCACTGACACTTAGCTGTCTCTGCAAGACCCAGCTTCTTTATATGCTTTCCCAGGCCACAGTGTACAGTGCGCAGGCGGAAGATAGCTGTTTGGCTGTGACTGTTAGCTTGTGCAGGCTATCATGACTGGGCAGATAGCTCCGATTCAGCTCTTCCAGTCTGACACAAAGCAGTTCTTCAGCAGAGTCTTAGCTTCTCTGTATGAAGTTGGAAGTTGGGGCTCTATGCTTGGTTGCTTCCTTTGCAAGCTTGTCCTCAGCTTCATTTCCAGCTATGCCGACATGTGCAGGGCTCCACTGGATTGCTACATTGTTGTTCTTAGACAGGAGATTGATGTTTTCCAGCAGCAGTCTGGTTGTTCGATGGACCTGCTGAGAGAGCCTGAAGAGCTGGCTTGGAATCTGTAAGAAATACAATATTTTATCCCTTTTCTCCTCGCTCAAACAGTTGGAGTGTTGCTGATATGAGGTCTTGCATCTCGGCTCTGTAGTTAGAGCATCTCTCGCCGACTGGATGAGAGAACGTGAGAGTGGAGCTGTCTGGAAATTAGATGTAGGCACCACTCCCAGCATTTTAAACTACCTTTTCCGCTGATCCATTGGTTTATGCTTGGATCCAAGCGTATGCTAGATAGCGGTCTTGGATCATTCTAGCGTAAGAGGTTGTTGGTGAGCCTGATGTTGTTTTCCCTGCACTAAGAAGTATGGTTACTCTTAGTGATCCACGAAACGGCAAAGCGAGTGCGCTAGAAAAGAAACCAACAGAAAGTAGGCAAATATTTTATAGATATTTTCAAGGGTGAACTAAAAAATCTAATCGCATCTGAACTCCAGACAACGGCAAATCACAAAATGAGATATATTATTTCTTAAATAGCTATAATGTTAAATGAATGTAATTGCGATAACTTATTAAAAGCACACAGTTCATTCTTGCTTTGTATTACTGATATGCTGCATATGTTTTCTTATATATCCAAAGAAATTCAAGTACAATATATTTAATGGAACGATGCAATACCAAGACAATCTGACAGGCAGACAGCCAGCTAACGAAACTAGATATCCTCTGTGATGAAGACATGCATTTGAGCGACTAATAAGCATGTAAGTTGGTAAAAGTCCAGTTCTAATACAGTAGCAGCAAACTGGACACTTAACAGCATAATTGTGTCTCTTTAAGAAGTTTATTTTATGATACAACAATAGTTAGTCCTGCCGATGGAATTCTCTTAATCTCTTTTCAACTATCAGCAATAACATACTTATCTCATGCACGTCTTGGCACAAAGTATAATAATTTTGTAAGGAAAACTTTAAATTAACCAATTTATTTGATTTACCTAAAACTGCTTGTTATAAAAGTATTTGAATTTTCTTTACAGCTCTTTGTCTTTAATGTCTGTAGGATCTCGGCAAGTTTTCAGTTTTGGTCTATATGAGCTGTCGTAAGGTTTGAAATAGCTATTCCGTCTCGCATATCTAGACATATCAAAGTCAAACCAGTTTTTCAGCAGGATATTTAGAGCTGATTCATCGTATCTATGACAACCAGCTGGTTTTCTTCCGGTAAAATCAAACCTACATGCCCACTTGGCGCCTTCCGGAGCCAAACACGAATCTTCCATTGCACAAGCGGAAAAAACTTTCATAATGTTCTGATGCACTTCCGGTGTATTGTGTATCAAAATGGCACGTATTTCAAAGTGCGGTTCTCGAGATAATTTTTCTACATCTGTTTGAATAAACTTGAACATGTCTGGATGTGTTGCAGCGTATGTGGAATATGCAGCACTCTGGCCAATAGCTAGGACACCTTGATCGTGCGACTCGTGAATCAAGGGGGCAATCTCGTTAGAAGTTATGCGAAACTTTGGGTTTACCCATATCATATGACCGAACTCTGAAAGCGCTGTCTGAAAAATACAGGGAAGGTGTTGTACTTGAAAGTTACAGCAAAACAATACTCGAAAATTACAGCAAAACATGTTTGTAACAATGAAATAATGATCTGATATTAATAAATGTCAACCTCAAATTTGGCATATAATAATTCGAGGAAAGTTCTATAAATCGTAACATCGTACTATACAGAATAAAACAATAATTTCGGTGCTCCTCAAGGCTCAATGCTAGGTTTTCTTTTATTTCTGATATACGTTAATGGCATAGCCGACTCTTTAATGAGTACAACTGGACAATTCACCGAATACAACTCTCCCGCTGTATAATTAAAAAACAACAACTTTAAACAAAATTCACAGAATATCCTGATTTGGTCACAAAAATAACTGGTTAAATTCAATCCTGCGAAAACATTGGTTAAAATATTTCTCTCTGTTCACCTCCGATCGTCCGTTTTCAATTTTTGACAAAAAATGCAAACACCACAAATACTTAGGTGTTACATTCAGTCAAGACGGTTCTTGGCATGAACGAACATAAAATATCGTGTCTTTAGCCAACTTTTTTTGAATATGAATCGCTACTCTGGTATAATTGTAAGGACACCATAGAAAAAGTACAATACGAATGTGCCCAACTTGTTACTGGCTTATCACGCGATATATTTCTTTCGAAAGATTACTCAAAGAAATAGACTGGGCTTTCACATTGAAGAACTATTTAAAAATGCTGATATTTGCTAACAAAGAAAAATCATGGCTATTCGCCATCATGTTTTAACGAGATATTTCCACGCACGGTAAATGAAAATAGCCCATACAACTTGCACAATAGTAATGGTTTTACCACCCACTTAACTGTGCACCGTTATGAATTTATTCTAAATCTACAAAACAATCGTCTATGAAATTGTGTAAAGAACTCGATCAAGACAAGCGAGTAGCCAAATCTTTGTCAAGTTTAAAAAGCAAAGTAGAGTAAGTTTTATTATCCACCGAAAATTCCAAGTTAACTTAACCTGTGGAAGACAGCTTTCTGTAGTTCATGCGCGCTTCAGAAATAACCGCATACAAGTACCTATATAATAATCATTTAATGTTTGCTCTATGACTGTGTAACAGAAGCAGAAAACGCAGCGCATAACATTTTTAAATGCAAATGGTACAATATAGAGAGATACAGTTATTTAGGAGCACTCTAAGTTTCATTGGGTACAGAGAATAGAAATGATGAGTAAATATTATCTGAAAAGTAGATCCCTCGGAAGCACCGAGAACAATGCAAACAGTGAAAATTGCAGACTCGGTTTGATTGAGCCTGTTCATGAGCAGTAATGGAAAATGCAACACTGCCCACGCCCCCTAGCACCGGCTTAAGCAGTATTCAATCTTCAAATCTAAATGAGTTGAAATCAATGATCCCGAAGGACCAGAAAATATAACAACACTGAGATGAAGTCGGGGTGACTTTTACGGCCGCCACACAGCACTTAACACCCGCTGTTGTGAAGTAAATATTATCTGAAAAGTAGATCCCTCGGAAGCACCGAGAACAATGCAAACAGTGAAAATTGCAGACTCGGTTTGATTGAGTCTGTTCATGAGCAGTAATGGAAAATGCAACACTGCCCACGCCCCCTAGCATCGGCTTAAGCAGTATTCAATCTTCAAATCTAAATGAGTTGAAATCAATGATCCCGAAGGACCAGAAAATATAACAACACTGAGATGAAGTCGGGGTGACTTTTACGGCCGCCACACAGCACTTAACACCCGCTGTTGTGAAGTAAATATTATCTGAAAAGTAGATCCCTCGGAAGCACCGAGAACAATTCAAACAGTGAAAATTGCAGACTCGGTTTGATTGAGTCTGTTCATGAGCAGTAATGGAAAATGCAACACTGCCCACGCCCCCTAGCACCGGCTTAAGCAGTATTCAATCTTCAAATCTAAATGAGTTGAAATCAATGATCCCGAAGGACTAGAGAAAATATAACAACACTGAGATGAAGTCGAGGCGACTTCTTACTGCCGCCACACAGCACTTAACACCCGCTGTTGTGTAAAACCTCGAACTATTTAACGCTGTTCAAAAATACACTAAAAAGAGAAAACGATTAAAAAGCGTCTAAAAAGCCAACTTGTAAAACAAACTTAACAATATCGTCATTTTACCATAAGTGTCATTTTACACGTATCTCTTAAGTTCCACTGACGGCACTTTTAATATTAGGTTTTGTTGGGACGACGGCATTGGGCGGGAAATGCGATGGAGTCGGTGATTGGTGGAGGGATATGCATCATTTGATATTGTGTTTGATTTGTTTCTCCTTGTTTTTCACATTTCCACAACCCCGGCTTCTCTGCTTTTCTCTTCATTTTCTCTATACTCTGTACACAATCTTTCAATATTTCAAGTTTGTATATATATGAATATGCCGTAATCCGGACCGTTTACTGTTGTTTAAAATAACTCATGGTCCAATCCATTGTAAAGGTTATCTTATGTATTAGTATATGTTAATTGTGTATACATTTATTAATAATATAATATCAAACTAAGTAATACATTAAGATGCATTTATAGGAACTTAAAAGAATGGATGTAGTTCTTCAAGTAACTGAATAAAAAAGTAGAAATGACTTATATCATAGATTTCATTCATACAACAGTATCTGTTTATCCAAAATGTTTACGAAATAAACTTAATTCATATGAGAATGTCAAACCTGCATGACAAGTGGTTTCCAGTGGAGACTGTCAAGGTCTCTCACGTAACTCGGGAATATCTGTTTCATGAACAGGCGCATCTTTACTCCGCAGTATGCCATTAGCTGCAAAAGAAAGAAAAAGTATTACGCTATTCTGAATACATATTTGTTTTATAGTTGATTATGTATAAATTTTTTTATGAAAGTGACGACTACAATAGATCTCACAGAAAGCAAAAAACAAAAAATAAAATAAATAAATAGTAAAATGTCACGTCACAATTGGCGAAATTGTGCATCTTTACCCGTAGTAAAGCAAAAATGTATATTTCGCATGTCAAAACAAAACAAAAAAATGCAATAAACGATAGGTTAAACGAGTTGGTGGAAAAAGTCGTATATATGTCACATTTCTGATTTGTGATAATTTCTGCTGTAGAGAAACATTACCACGAATTCGTACTTGATTTCGTTTTGAAGTTATCATCAACTTTCAAGACATCTTTGTACAAGTAACAACATGCTCCTGTTAAATATGTGATGTATCCAGAAACTTTTACAAAAATATTCATGCGCGAAATAATGACACTTGGAAAATATATTTCTGTACCATTAAATAAATATTATAAAATATATCTTTAAAACTTAAAGGATTCTATGCATGATTTATTTTACGTGTACTTGGTATTGAGCAATAAACACATCTTTTAATAGATGTGTTTCTTGTTTCAATTGGGTCCAGAAGCATAATGTTTATGACATTAGCTCAAAAATGATGCACAAATGCAAAATAGTGCGGCAAGTGAAATGACACTAGCTACATGATAAGTTTTTGAAAGAAACCCTAGACGAGTATATTAAACTGCGCGGCAAGAATTAACGAAACAAGTTGCATATTCATTTCCCTAGAAATAGTGGCAATTATTTATAATGCACCTGCTCTTAGGATTCTATTACTCAAACAATCTTATGAAAACTGAAGGTTTTACTTTTTTAATTTAGAAGTGTATGCTTTATTGTTGAAATTAATTTCTTAATGTTGTATATGATGAAAATGTAACCAATCATATAAACTATTTGAAATGATACTTGTAAGTTTATACTGATCTCATATAGTCGTTTGCCCAACCTGTTTTACTAGTTGATTTATATTACTTATACACATAAATCGGATCAAGTGACATTTACTGGTTGCTGTGACAATTTATAAAGAGGGCTTAACCATAATTTAACATTAATATAACATGATTTTGATGCACTATTTAATTAGTGTTATAATTAAAAGTGATAATGTGATAGCTGCGTTATTTGAAAACATGTCTTACTTTTTAAAGACAAAAGTTTTAAATAAAATCTAACTTAGGAAAAGAGGGACCTTTCACTCCTGACAAACATTCTATCAGGTAGTTTGAATCTGAAATGTGGAAGTTATGAAAAAAGACATCTTGCATAGGAAAATTGCTTCTAATAAAAAACGCATTTACCATATACCGTCTTGATGATAAATGCACAATAGAAATAACATGCAAACAACAGACGGGGTTTAGGACATTTTCAGTTCATATGAAGTAAAGGTGATATTTCATTGTATAATGAATATCAGATGGTAAGTGTGTATAGACAAAAAGTTATTACCTCTGATTCGGAACATTTTGAACACTCCTCGTATGTCTGATTTATTCATTACACTAAAATTAATCTTTCATATTTTTATAGGTGATTTATAGGAAGAGACCGGCATGCGAAAGGTTTACCGCCGTTAGAAGAAAACAGATTGACTCATACTTTACCGTGATCTTACTGAACAAGACATTTATGACCAATGTTTGTGATAGTAGTATAATGTATTATGGCCGCTATGGGTTTTCAGCAAGAATTATTGTTCCGTACACAGAAGAACATAAAATTCAGTCTGAGCACTTCTGGCCAGATGGAATCACTGTTCGTAAATGGCTTAATAGAGCGGAATAGCAAAAACAGTACGGACGAAACACACATTATGGACGTAAATATCACGGACGAAATGACAGGATGGACACAAACTGGAATACAGGAGCATATAATGTGATCAGTTACGACAACAATGACGTAGCTTACAATTACGAAGACGAGGAATACGAATACGACAGAACTGGACCGCCTCTAACGTAACTGAGGACTGGAATGACAATGTAGAAGACAAAACGGCCAATACCGCCGTTCTTAAACCATTTTAAGATTCATTGAAATTTAACAAATTTATTTTCTGTTAAATGATGTCGAGTTTTGATATTTGAAATCAGATTGATAATGAACACATTTATTTAATTTTCGAATATTTGGATTCAATCATCCAACTCTTCCGAGTTTGCGTTGATAGTAATTATAAATTCGAGATTTGGCTTATAAGTGAGACAGTATTTATATTAAAATTTCGATCATGGATCAATCATCGACATATATACGCATGAAAACGCGTTGATAGTCATTGACATTTGACTACCGATTGCGTGGACAGTACTTCTTTCTGTTTGCCAGCAGATAATACTAACATAGAAACCTCACTGATTTACAAGCTATGAATTCCTTCTATAGTGCAAGAGATACAGTTATCTTAGCTGGCGATTTCAACAGTCTACTCACAGAAATCGCAACCGACCCGAGTCAGTACAACAAAAAGTCAATAGACTTTAGTGACTTTGTAAATGAAAACGACCTTAAGGATGCACTCGAACATGAATATTCAACGGGGCAACACAATACATATATCCACAATAAAACATCACTTGACCATATTCTTGTTGAAAAGAGTTTTATGAAGAGAAATCTTCATGTTATTAGTTTATCCCAAGTACTGTCTGGAATTCTATGTCATGCTAGTCACTATAAACCTGACGAACTAAATGAGAAAATAGAACAGTCAATATATGCTGCGCAAATACATTTACCCCAAAACAAGTTCAATCCACAACTGAAGGAGGTCAAAAAGGTGCACACTGAAGCTATGCGCCTTAGACGGTTTTGGATTTCAGAGGGGCGACCTCATGGTCATCAGCACGCACCCATCATACCATAACTATAAAACTGTAAACATAATATCAGTGAATTCAAAGACAGGAGTCCGAAAAGTACCTAATAAGACCCTTGGTGAAATTGACGAAGCGGCAGAAACTGATTACACGTTATTTTAGAAATTGCTTCGAAAATGAGGAAATAAGCCTAGCTACCTGTGCACTGAGTTACATGTAGATAATGAAATATTTACTAACGCAAATGTAGTATATTGATTTAGAAAGCATTTCTATAATATACATGTATGGGCAAGATCCGTAGACTTAACAGGAAACGTATGTGCCATTCGTTGATTATTCCTCTCACGTTATAAGAAAATGTTCAATATAGTTGTACGACGAGAAATATTTTTCGCTGAATTAGATACAATCCTTACAGATAATTACATTACATGTATCAAATTGCTTAATGAAAAAAATGTTTACTGTAAAATTGTTGAGAGGCATGTCTGAAAACGAGATAGAGTATTCGCATTACGGAAACATCGAATTCTTACGGCATTATAGACTTTTTGATGTTGATATCAGAGAATATAAATATTGAGCGAGTGTTAAAAAAAAGAAAGAAAAAACAATTGATATAGAACAGCAATAGAACACGGAACATGATTCTGGATATTTATCTTTAAATTCTACAGTTATATACATAAAGGCATTTCTGTTGATATGTCATCATAATTGTATATATTACCTTTGTACTTTGATATGCATGTATGTTTGATATTAATTATGATTGTAATATGCACCTGACAATCTCCCGAGTGGAGGAAATAAAGAATCCGAATCAGTCATTATTTAAAGACAAGTAAAGAAGAAGAATCCTTTTGTAATTTAATATCAATAAATCGTGCTCAAAGGTATCTGACGGCGTACAGCTTCAACAAAATATCTTAAATACATCATCTGAACATTCTACAATAAAAATATTATTGCTTTCTTCAACCATTTGAACAATAAATGCAATAAGGTAGAAGCTGTATTATTTATTTCATGACACAATTAGGTAACATACTGACATGGTACGTAATGAAATTATGAGTGGCATCAAAATACGCACATTTGTCAGTTTTATAAGAAAGAATGCGGCGGAAAGAGAATACAAGTTATTTATATCATACCCTAAACAACTTTAATATAACGTCAACCACACGCTCTGAATCTTTCAGTAAAAGAATTTTTACTACGAACAAATGATTTTTGTCATTTAAGATATGATACCACAAACCGAATTTCTTGAAACTTGATACAATTGATAGGATATTCAATAATACAATAATATCTTGAATAATTTAGAATTCTATTCCTTTTGTAATAGTTTTTCTAACACGTTTAATATCTAGCCTTTACCCTGCGAAATTTCTAAAATGAACTGGCCCATCATTCAATTTCAGCAGTTCAAAGAGGTGTTCACTGAAAATTTACTGACTGAATAGCGAGCAGTGCAGACCATGATCAGCCTGCACGGATGTGCAGGCTGATCATGGTCTGCACTGGTCGCAAAGGCAAAACCACTTGCTGCCGGCAGGCTAAAGGTTAAGGCAATATATTTGACTTTACTGGAGGAAATTTAATATAAAACATTTAAAGCAGTTGTTTTACGCAAGCTCCGTTTCAAAAAGGACTTGAGGGTTGGAGAGTTTTGTAGTGGTATGAATCACTTAGTTTATGTTGCGCTGTCCATGAGTCAATCCAGTAAAGTTTCAACAAATGTAAAATACTTCTTAATAAATAAATAAATAAATAAATATCTTGACCGATGGTAAAAACTATTGAAGATTATAACTGAATGTAAATGATGGCGAACATTTATACGGATGTGATTTTGTTGTTCTCCCGACGTTATCAACTTGAATAGTGTTTGATCATGATTTTGTTTTTTGAGGGTTTAGCGCCGTTTTTAATAGTTCTTAACCATATTCCAGTATTTACCCGTTTTCCGCAAGTAAAAGTCAATTTCCCTATATGAATCAGAGGTGGAGGACGAATGATTTCAGACACTGTATTTTTGTCGGGCTATTTCGATAACGACTGCAGGCACCACTATTAGCCAAGATTTATTTCAAGAAAAGAACTTTGTTTTCATTACAATAGCACGTATCAAAATTACGTGCGTAAAATATTTTCTACTGGAGAATGAAAAACATGTATAAAAACTTTCGACCACGTAAAACGAGTTTTCTTTAATGATTTTACCAATCCTCGCGGTGGAAAAACGGACTCCTAAAATTATAATTATGATAATTAAGAAGAAATAGTTGAAATAAAAAAAAACGAAAGAATGTAACAATAACTGTTAATGATCTAAAGACTGAAAATTTAGGTCAGATTAAAAACTAGGTTACTTAAGTTCAAAAATGAGGTCAAAAGGTTGAATTATAAATCCGTAACAATCTGGACTCCCAATTTTCTATTTGATCTTCATAAATCTTTGTCAGAACATCTGTCTCTACGAAATCTATGTCACATTAAAAAGTGATGTTCTATATTGAAAGATAGGCAATATAAACCATAAGTCGCCATAAGGTCCAAGAACATTCCTTGCGAAATAGTGACATCATTTGCTCCCGGAGGCAATTTTGTTCCATTTCCCTTTAAAAATACTTTTATCATTTTACAATAAATGGAAGCCAGTCTGATGTAAAATTTTTGTTTGAAAATGAAATCAGACGCTTCTATATTTTCAGTGACGTGACAACTCTTGTTAAGATAATTAAAGACAAGGAATTTTTTAAACTATCTTAATTAATTGCACATAATCATTTAATTTTCATTAGTTTCATTGCTGGACCAGCTATATGCTGCAAAATATGTTTACAAGTTAAATCGTAGATGAGCTCACAATTCAGATGCCTATATTTAAAAGATGTGCAAAGTGAGAGCCACAATCCCCAACTTCAGTAGGAAAATAACCCCTTCCGTACTTACCAAAGCTCAGTGCTACACCCTTCAACGATAACGCATTCGTCGTTTAATTGTATCCCTTATAAAAACTTCGGCATCAGTGCCTGCGAAATTTCATAATATTTCATGTGTTTTCACGGCTATTACAATTAAGCGATAAAGCCCGTTTAACGCCACCCGTAACATAGTTTCAACGCCACTTGATGATGCCAGCGCAACATTACAAGGTGAGCGTGTTCATGCATATTATTAAAACTGTGCCATTTTCTTTCAAAACGCATTTTTGCATTTCAATTCACAGAAAACCAGTCTTATCATTTTAGAAGAGTAGGCCTATAAATTTTTATTTAATCGAATGTCGTCATGAAACTATATGTAATGTAAACTGCGAAGTAGCAGTCCCGAAAGAAGAGAAATGTGAGTAGAAAACAACAACAGCAAAACGGTGCTTAACATGGTCAAACCTTGTGTATGTTTACTTTGACATACAAACGCGTACAGACGTATATAAACAAAAAATGAAAAGACAACAACAAAAACTGAAATGACGTCATTACGTTCCAAAGACGCATCTTTTGATGAAAGTTCCAATTTACATTTATCACTTTAACTTAAGTTGAGTTCTAATCTTATATTTTTTCTGGAATATACTTTAATTAAAACAACACATTCAATGCATGATTCTATTACATAAATATAGTTTATAAGTTGTCTAAATGACCAACATGAGAGCCACCTAGTACTCGTTTTGTGCTAGATGGTTAATATTACAGCACGAGAAAACCTTGTGCCAGGTGTCAGTATAATGTGTCTAGGCGGGGTATCATGTCCCGTGTCTACGGCGTAAAAGTCCAGTGGGGCAGCACTATAAAGTTGGGCATTGTGCTCACTGCTATAAATAGACACCGTCGTTTATATGAAACATGTTGAAAAAGATGTCAAACCCGAACACACACACACACACACACACACACACACGCAAGGTAAACCCTGTAAGACGTACAGACAAAACTGAACAGTACTTGGATCAGTTAAACCCAGACAGAGATGCCGCTTCTAATTTTCTCTTTGTCATTTCACGGGGAAAAGGACATGGCGATGAGGAAGACAACAGAAGCTGTGTGAAGAGGAATATTTTTTTTTATCACGGAAATACCGTATTCGATAATTCTACATGGCATCACAGCAACCAATAATTGTCTAATACAGTAGCAGTTAGCTGAGATCAGCTCGTTGCTTCCAGCGAAATAACCGTTAAAATTACAAATAGATACTGACTTGTTTTAAAGCAACAAAGACACGACCAAGGAGATTTTATCTAAATATTTTCTATGTTATTTGGGGTAGGTAAACCTTTCTACTTATTGTTTTTCCGGGACTGTTTTATGCGGTTTGAAGATATATATGCATGATGCAGATTTAATATCAATGGAAATTATTTCACATTAGTGTTTTAATGAGTTTTCATGATATATATATAGGGAATGCATTATGATTTAATATTAATGGAAATTATTAGATATTGGCGATTTTAAACTATCTTTGAAGGTATATTAAAGGGTGTAAAGAAAGTTCGTTCCAAATGGAATCGTAAATCAGCATATCAAAAAAATGTGAAGGAAGACATATATAGTTTTATAAATGCTGATTATGTTGACTTAATGCTGCTTTAGAAATTTGGCTAATTTCAGATTTTCTTACTGGAGAAAAAACATTTTATTCTATGTACTAAGTTAATAAATTTTCAACTTTTGAAAAGAAACAAACGCTTTTTCTTTCATCGATTTTGACACAAGCAATTTTAAGTCAGATCTGAATTATTATTTGTACAATACAAATTCATATACCATTACGTAAAAGAAAACAAATAACTTATAAAATATATTGCAATATCTGTGTACTTTTAAGTATGGAAGTGGCCTACCACATTAATATTTGGAGAACAATGCCATTTTCTACAACTAAAATATCAAATAAGAAAATATATTCACCGAATATCATATATTTTCATTTCAACGTACAATTTGTACGGGACATGTATAATATCAAAGTGAAACCTGTATACCGTTAGACCTGTGATTATTTTCAAATTGTAAAACCCAGAAAATGGTAATTGGTAGTCACTTAGTGAATGGTATGAAACTTTCCTGTTTTCGTTTACATCTCAGTAAAATAATATGGGCATTTGCTTAACCGGAACGAGCTTCTTTACACCCTTTAGATCCAAATGTCATATCTTAAACATGAACAATTACTTCATTTTAGTTTATGTACACATGAAGCTAAGAAGTTTAATATGTTTATTAACAGTGCTATTCATTAGATTTAAAATAGTATACACTGTATATATGTATAGGTAAACAGTATAAATGTGTACTACCAGAAAATAATGGCTTTAAAAACTCTCAGCTGTTTAACTTTATTGACATTTATACCGTGTTCACACTAGCAGATCTGTTTTATTTTTATCAGGCACTAATTGGATATAATTGGTATTTGACATTTAAAACCCATCAAAATATTATCTAGTTTGCATCCACACTAGGCAAAGAAATGTGGTTTAAATATATACATGCAATGTTGGAAGTTAACAAATATTTTGCAATAAGCAAAAAAAGGTAACAAAGAAGGAGGCTAACAGAAACAAGAAGGAGTCATCAATGTTTAAACTTCTGTGTTCATCTAAGAATTTGTGTTCATTCCATCTATAGTCCATTTTGAGCATCAGCATGACTCCATATCGCAATTTAATGTTTGTATTTCTTTAACACTCCAATTACTTTTGCCAGCCATAGCATCAATTGCTTGATACAAAAGAGTAACACATGGTATTCTTCTGCCAAAAGGTAAGATCTGTGGATTTGGGATTGTAAAACCAGTTATAACTCACATTTGCGTTCACACTTGTAAAATAATGTAGTATTACTTTTTAATATGGTATTAAAACCACCTCCCGAGGTAGTTTTAATGCTACATTACAGAAAACACTTGACCTTTACATAATTCACGGTTTAAACCACTTGTAGTGTGGACGCAAACGAGTTTAAAAAATAAACCCAAGTTAATATAGGATTAAAAACGTAGTCTGAACACTGTATTAATTATGAAGGCCTGCTATCATATTTTACTTGAAAGGAAAAAGAAGCTGTACTGTAGAACATAAATTTAGTAGTTTGAAGCGTAATTGTAAATAATGGTCAGTAATACCTTTTACCTAATACACTGTTTTACTTTGTTCTAAGGAGTAGCCGCTAATCAAATCACTTGTATCAGGATGTTACAGACAGGCGAAGTCTCAATAAAATAATTTCTTATTAGTGCGCAAGTTACATCATATGTGTTCCCTTTTGTTTTGTTTTAAGATGCATCCTTTTAATCTAATTATATGAGCGATTTGCGACCGTTCCTTAGTCTATGAGAGTAGATAGTAGCAAATGTGACAAGAATAATGTATTTTTATCCTTTGCCAAGTAAGCGTTAAAGCAGAATCATAGCCACGCACCTATATAAATATCCATCTAGAAGCAAATCGTCATTCACTCACGATACTCATTCACTCATTCATGTACACTTGCTCCCAAAAACCCGGCTTCTTTTTCAACCACCAATTTATTCTTTTAGTCTTAAAGTTTGCTTTTAATATTTCATAACCAAGTGTTTAGTTTGTATAGCCTCTGTGATATTCATGTATAATCTCTTATAGCTCATTAATAACTAGCATAATGTGTACAATGTTATGTATTGTGTGCATGATATGATGAGACTGATTTTTTTATCTTATCATATCTTAATTATCTAAGAATGTAGCTCTTTATGAAAACTTAATTTATATATCTAGCAAAATTAAAAACATTTGATCAGGATTTATACATTTGAAGTAATATATCTTGAGATAAAATATTTTAGTGGAAGATGGCCATTGGATATCTTCAATATGATCTTTCCAAAAATATATTCATTGTAGATTTTTCATGTTTATATAGTGCAGAAATGTGTTGACACGTAAATACTATCTGCTCGCAAGGCCGTTCCTGTGCCTAAAGTTTACGGTACATGAAACATCTGCTGATACAAGGACGGCAATCTAGCACAGGTTTCAGTTTTGAAACTAAATCATACATCGTTATTACGATGAGGCGATCATCTGGCAGCACAGAACGAAAAACAGTTGATTTGATTTGATTTGACTTAGTTTTTTTTCTTGAGCTATAATGATAGTGCATTACCCTTCAATTATTCTAATACAGGGTCAATCGAAACTCTAATGAATGTTGAATGACTTCCAAGATTCCAAATGTCCAGAGGGGACTTAGAAGGGAATTTATTCAAACATTATGACTGTGACAAAGAGCAGTTAAAGAAATTGCAGTGTGAACAAACTATCTGCTGTACCTTGTATACATGTATAATACAGTTGCGCTTAAACAACGACGCAATGGTCAGCTCCTCTTACTAATATGTGTGTGTATAATATGCAGTTACACAGACTTCCTCTTGTTGGCCGTCTTTTGAAGAAACATTCGACATGGGAAGGCCATGTTCAGGATGTCTATTGTTTTTACTCTGTATAAGTTCAGTAACATTATTTTCTTCATGAGGTTTGTGTCAGTAAGGGGGAGGGATATAAATGCGTAGGTTTTAACATTTGAAGATAAAATGAATGGACATTTTAATCAGTTGTTGTGATTAAAACAGATATACTGGCTTGTTACAATTTAAACAATTACCTTTTTTATTCAAGATGTGTGTACTTGGAAAATTTAAGACAGACTTTCCTCAAAATGTCGATTAAAATATCAGATAGAAACGCCAGTAAGATATTTCAAATCATAAATCAATACATATATAATGTTTTGAACTCTATATTTAAGAATTGCATTCAGATTGCGTGACTCGCACAATTGTTTGATAGACCGTGCTAATGTACGCCAAGAAGGGAACGTGACATCTGGTAATTTTGGTGATAAACATTTAAAGGCGTGTTGCTGTTGACGTGTTGCTGTTGGATGAATATAAACATTTCTCCAGTTTATCAAAGCCACGTCCTTCCTGCATAATGTTCCCCAGAATCAGTTCGAGCACTATCCATTACGTAGAAGCCCTTCCTACCAATTTGAATAAAATAAAGGCAGCCATTTTGTTTCCATTTGAACAAAAATCAAAATGGCGGATTTATCAAATTTATAGAAACATATTTGAACTGTATTTACTTATTTTTGTAAATTAATTTCTCTACTTTTTCCAGTTTTGAATAAAGGATTTACCGTGTTTTATATCTAACACTCAAGAAACATATGAAATTGATCTATTTAAAAGGTTATTTGCTGAATAAAGAAATCAGCAGTGTGTAAATGACGTCATAAACACATTAAAATGGCTGCCTCCATGATCAGCCATTTTCTTAAATTTCAAAATGCCATATCTTTTTCAATATTGGTCCGATTTTAAAAATTATTTCAACGTTATGAAAGTCTTAAGGGTGGCTTTCATACAAAGTCAACTTATTGTCGGGCATTCCTTGCCCTATAAATTATCTGTTTCTCGGTATTGTATGTAATAAATGCCTGATACACTGTAAGCAAACTGGTACACAGTAAGCTATGAATAAAGCAATTGAAGTAAATTAAGACCTTAATTGTATGCACTTGACTTCAGCTACACACATAACGTTTATTAATATAGCGTTTAAATAATGTTAACATGTTAACAGCATGATATTCCATAAAATTTCCAATTAGTTATTTCTCAATCCATTTTTTGCTAAATACGGAAAATATGTAAGAAGAGGGCATTAAAATTGGAGGAATTACAACACCAAAATGGTCTTCTATAATAGGCAAGGACTGAAAGGTATATTTTTGTCCTGCTGGTATCTAAGTTTCAGCCGTCGCAATGGAAAATTGCAATCATAATATAACGTCCCTTTGTAAAGTAATTAGTGATTGAAGGACGTGACAGACAATAGATAAATCAGCTTAAGTTTTAGTGCTCAAGAAAATTGCCCTTTTAGTTGATTGACAAAAAAGCCTGTGAGGAAATTATGATGAACGATTTTTAATTTACTTCAATTAATTGACACAGGCGTAACTTGCGGTGCAATAACTGAAATTCACACTTTTTATTCCCTTTAGTGCTAGATGTAATACATATCGCACATTTGATAACTTTGCCTTTTTTATTTTTATAATTCCAATATTGCCCCCTGTGTGAAACCAGATTGATATTCAGAATCATCTCTATAATGATAAAGCAATGTAAAATGACCCCTGAATATTGAATTTCCTCACTGGAAAAGTAAATGACATGTAACATCTACTCAGTTTGCAACTGAATGTCATAAGTTTTTAACATGTCAGGAAAATAATAGGATTAACATTGGCGGTGGTCTTTGATAATGTCTCAGCATTTAGTTTTGATAGTCTTTTAATTGATAATTAAAATCTGGAGTGGCAACGTCGAGATTATGAAAAATGAGCACGGTTAATGAATAAGGATATCCGTTTGTTTACTAAGAAAGGCGTGGTAAGAAACATATGAGCCGTGTCATGGGAAAACCAACATAGTGGGTATGCGACCAGCAACGTTCCAGACCAGCCTGTGCATCCGCGCAGTCTGGTCAGGATCCATGCTGTTCGCTTTCAAAGCCTATTACAATTAGAGAAACCGTTAGCGAACAGCATGGATCCTGACCAGACTGCGCGGATGCGCAGGCTGGTATGGATCCTTGCTGGTCGCATACCCACTATGTTGGTTTTCTCATGGCGCGGCTCATATAAAGGTGTTTAAAATGCAAAAGAAAAAAAAAAAACTGTGAGATGTCTATGATAAAATTGTTAGATTATGAGTCAAGACTTAATGCTAAACGAATGAAATAAATTATAAATAATCAAAGTTTATCACCTTATTTACTGAAGAATGAAATGCAGTGCCAATATACGCTGTTTTCTTAATTTTCTGCATATTTCCTTCAAACCGAACTTCCTGCTGACAAAAATTCTTTAAATGGACAAACCCTCTAAACCGTCTGAAGCGTTTCTCTTTGTAGGGGTTTCACTGTATTACCTTTTTTCGTCATTAGTATAAAATAGATGATGAGAACCTGAGTCTCATATCAAACTTCCTTGTATTTTCAGTATAACGATGATATTACGATCGTTTGGAATTACGACCATTTAGAAACAGCAAAAACGCAGTGATAGGGGAAGAATTTAAAAATTGTTGATGAGAACCTGAGTCTCATATCAAACGTTCTTGTTCTATTTTCTGTAACAATATAATTGTTCAATGTAACTTATGTTCATTTCACTTTTTCCATTTCAGGTTTGTCACTAAGGGATGATAGACTCATAACCGTGTAGAATTACAAGTAAGAATAAAAGACTACGAGGAAATACAACAATAGCGCAATTTGAAAAAATGCTGCGATTGTTAAAGTCGCACGGTTAACGTAACTGGAGAAATCCAATAAATTGTCGGAATTTAAGAGGACATGTACGTTGAAGTTGATATTTAAAACAGTTGCCCTTGCGTGACTAGCAGAAAAGCGAAAATGTATTTTGGAAACGCATAATTATCAACACAAAGTGAAGACCAAATTATTTCAAAGACATTTTTATGGAGAGTCCAAATTTGCTGATTTTCTAACTGGAAATGGAAATGAACGTTACAAGTTTGCAAAACAATACCGATTTGTATATAAATGTGAAAATTGGCCTAGTGGCGTTAGTACCTGAGTGGTGCCGGCAAATTCTTACAATTCTAATGATGATTGTTTTCTTTACGGGATTGCCTGGGAATGTTCTTGTAATAGTAGTACAAGCTGGAATCAAAAGAAAAACTTCTACCGACTGGTTTGTTACGTTTCTGGCGATATGTGATGTAATGTCACTAGTGTTGTGTGTTCCCATTTATGTCACAATAACAAAGCAATGGTGGCCTAGTATTGGCTCAAATTTCGGGTGTAGATTTCACAACTTTGTTTTACATATGATATTTTCGGCATCAACAGTAATTATAGCATTTATTGGGCTCGACAGGTTGCGGAAGACGAAGTTACAAAGTCAACAGTTCACTCCAACGCAAGCGTTAAAAAGTGCACTTATAACGTTCGGATTAACTGCGATTTTGGGTATAATGGCAGCTTTTTGTACAGGGAATAATAGTCTAGGGTACTGTATTTATGATCCCTCAAGAATGTTACTTCAAAAAATCTTGTATCTAATCATCATAACTCTTACCACTTTGTGCAGTTTTGTAATTTGTTACTCGTACATTCGAATAATGATTATCTTAAAATCTAGGATGAAAATAAGCCCAGCACCAATTACAACAATCGCTCCTACCGAAACTACAACTACTTCCTTCCAGATGGATCATTACGGAATGGCTGTGAGAACAACGAAATTAATGTTCCTTGTAACAGTGGTGTTTATTGTTTCGACAATCATTCCAGCCTTAGCAGTAATCATTTTAACAACAACAAATAACGCCAGAAACAATGCACATGGTAGAATTATGATATTTTTGTTGACAAGACTGTATTTAATCAACAACTGTACCAATCCATATTTTTATATCTGGCTAAATACCGCATTTCGAAGAAGAACTTTGACTATTTTACAGAGTATATCTTCAATGTGTTAAACATGGTAAGTTTATAAACGTATTGAGCGATACAGGATAAAAAATACATTATTTTATTAATTCTTTTTTTTTTGTTCAACAATATGCCCATGCATATAAACAATACTAAATTCGTTAACATTCCCTTCAATGACATATTATTAACGTATGACATTTTTATACATTAGGGATATGATATTTTGATGTATATTTCTTGTCATGCTCCTGTCATGCATCTCAGTCAATAACTTTTAATCAAGGTTATTGCCAGCATAATTGTGTTAATTTTATTTTTACAAGTTCTTCATTTTATCAAAGAATAAGCCATAACGTCGCCAACTAAATTACATATACAATGTATATAACCCCATTGTCTAAGATGACGCACATGCTGTAATTTATTAATGAATGCTAAAATTCATACGCTTTTTCCAAAAAAAATAGTGCATGAAAGAAACATTTCGTTTTATGTCATATTCTCTTCTTATTGATGAATATGGTATGCAAGAAAACGGTTCTACCACTGGTTGAAGGTGCAGGCGGAAATATCTGGCCGTCGGGTAACTGCTTTGCGGTAACACAGCAGAGTCTCGTTCCGTCTAAACAGTTACCCTCGAGTCAGGTATTCCCATCCGCAATTTCAACCTCCGCACTTTCAACCAGTAAAAGAGACATATGATATAAATACAGGCGGGCTCGACTGTATATGCCAGTCACCACAGGTACAGCGATTTGATTCAGTTTGCACTGATTCTCGTTTCGCGCACATGAATTCGGTACATCGACGGGATAAGCCGGATAACCTGCTATTAAACAGCACGGCAAATTTCGGGATATACATGAAAACGTTTAGTCAAAATTGAATGTTTTTGATGTAAAATAACGCTATTTTTTCACCGAAAATTAACGAAATTGACTGAAAAACGCATTGACAACAATGATAATTCCTAAAATCAGTTAGTTCAAATAATTGTACTTTAATCAATATTGAGTAGCAAAGGGTTCCATTACATATTTATGTTTGTGAATAATTGAAAACAATATTTCACACATAATTATTAAATATGTTTATATCAAATACATATCCATCTGCGTTTGTTACTGATATTGTGTATAGTTATGCTTAAAGCTGTGGTGATGTGTTCTCTTAAGGCTTGTGTCCACCTACTAAGTATAATAGACTGTTCGGAGTAGAATTTCAATACAAGCTGCCTGTCATATGTTTATGAGATAAATCTGGTTGATGCTGCTAATGCATGTGATTTATTATTCGTTTTGAAAAACTATAGTTGAATTATTTTTCAAAAAGCCCTTTTATAGTCAATCAGTGGCCGTCCCTGAAGTCACGTGACTGTTGTTCAGTATTCCGTTTTTAGCCGTTACAAGTTTTTGCTGTATATAGATTAGAAAGCTTTTAATGAGCGCATGTAGTATGTTATGTAAAACTATATGACGATGCTTGAAACACGTAGTAACTTTGCTTGCCTATATATGGATTGTCCAGTTCCATTTGTTTCAATTCTTATTTTGCTATTAAATTTTGACGGATGATATTTGTTCGAGTTTACGCCAATATTTGTGTAATTGTGTTCATTTGATATATTTTTCTTTCTAAGATTAAACATACTGTTTTTGATTATTACGCATGTATGTAAAAGTTTATACTGTATTTATAAGTGTTGCCATTACAAATTAACTGTTGATTATATTTGTTGAAGTCAGTCTTTTTGATTCTGTAACTGAAACATGCAGTTCTTAGAACTACCATTTGTCAAACGTAAGCAAGAGCTTTTTATGACCAAAATACATGATTTTGTTAATGCACGTACCTTACGGCAAAGCAGCTTTTTAATTAACTTAATTAATTTCCAATATAATATCTGTTAGGTTGTGTTGTTTCTTTTCAAAACATGAATCTAAATGATTAACTAAACTGTTGTATAAGAGACACTAGTTGCTAAAAATACAATACTGCTTTTTTTCTGAAATCTGGAAAGAAACGATAATAATAAGTTAATACAAAGTACAATATTCATCTGTATCATAATGAGGTACATAATTAGACATTTTCATTCGCTGATTTATCCAAATGAAACATAATTTTAAACGTTGGTAATTAAAATTTCATCTCGCCGTACGTTCCATTTTCAAATGAAAAGATATTGTTGCTAGAAAATCGCTTATTCAAATTTAGTGCAATTGTAAGGTACTACATAAAAGCAAAAGAGTTTTAAAAAAAAAACATTTTATTTCTGGTCGAAGAAAAAATAAAGGCAGATTTTCAACTTCAATCTCTCCCCTACCAAGAAAGCAACAACAACAAAAAAACACACACAAAAACCTCACTCTCAGGAAATTATACTGTTGTAACAATAACGCGGCGATCCATTTTCTGTATTTGTTCATAGCTCGGGCTAGAATCTACTGCCACCTTTCACACGCGAGGTGCGACAGAAGTGTTTCGTGACCGGTAACGCATTAATGTACAGTATTCACAGGGATATTCATTCAGTGATGATGTCGTTATTTATTAATCAAAATGCATCATTTCTGATGTTGATATATTGTTATTCGATGCTTAAAGATGACAGGTGAATGAATGTTTGTTTAAGAAATTAATCACATCTCTGTTGTTTTCATTTGGGCAAAAATGAAATTACGTGTTTGGATTGTGAGGATGAACAATATTGTATTATTCGTGTCCAAATGAAAATCACTAAAACCACGATTCATATCTCATATTTCCATATCATATAACCTTCATTGTTTTCTCTGTATTACTTTTTCCTGATACAGATTTGTACACTTTTAAAGCGTTTTACTTAAAACGACTAAATTATTATTTTACGGTAGATGTTGTATGACAGGAGATCCATGTTGGCTCTATATCGCTCATTAGAGTTTCACTGCTGAAACGTATAATTATTATATAACAAGAAACGTTTTGCCAAATTATTATGAAAATCTGCCAGCTGATTCAGAGGAGAATACTTTAGAACTAATATGTTAAAATTTGACCTGCCCAATTCAGCCACGACTTTTTTTGACAAATCAAAACGGCTTGTAGTAAGTTTAGTAAAGTTTCGCCCAATGAATTTGTCTGTCACAATATTATGGGATCAATGGTTTAAAAGGAGATGGGCCAGTTGTCTCTAACAAGATGATTTTTAAAGTTTCCATCATATGTATATTGAAAGGTAAAAGTGACAGCGCCCCCGACGATGTTTTCTGACGAATCAGAAAAATTCGAACAATCTCGGGGAGGGTCAACAAAGGATCATTTGTGAGAAATTTATTTTAAAACTTTGCAGCATTTTTCTGAGAAGAAGATGTTTAAAGTTTTCAGTATATCGTATAGGTGGCCAAGTTTTTAGACGAAACAAATTTATTAAACTACTGCTGAGATTTACAAAGAAAGTGTGAAAGTATTTCAAAATCGACATAAGATTAAGGATGTCATTTAGATATTTTTTTCTATACTTTCATCGCGTGGCATTAAACCCGACTTCATTTTGCAAAATGAGATGCCATAATTGTATCTCACCGGATTTTTTTGTTGTTGTAAATTTGACCAAGGATGGTTTCCTCCTATTAACTCACGGACAAATTAGGTCATTTTCAAGTAATAAAATACAAGGAGAATTTGAAAAGTATTGGCAACAGTGCAGTATTTTCAGCATTTGTAGGTGCACCCACAAGTGTGGCATATCAGTGGAACAGTATACCTAAAGACCGCTTCCAAAATGCTTTTTCTGAGTGGCTTTTGCAGCTGGATAAGTGTGTACAGTCAAGCGGACAGTACATTTTAGGTCTCACATGGTCATTTCTTGGAACATGACTGAGGTATGGTTAGCCCGCCACTGTTGCCACTACTTTTCAAAAGCTCCATATATACTGAAGCAGCTCATATTCTCGAATTTAATTTTTAACTTTAAACGTTAAAGCACTCGCACACGACCCTAGAAAAATAACATTTTGTTCTGAGTGTTTTATCTATTCAGAGGAGCAGCTGCTACTTAGTTCATCATTGATCTGATATAGTGTGAAAGCCGATCTTCTAAAACAATTTCTATAGTTTGGTTTCAATTTCAGCTAGCGACTTGATGTATGTGAGGCATGTGATGACTATCTGTGATAATAAGTCTCCTATACTTCAAAACCTGAGATGACATTGTACCTACACTGCATGTATTGCTGTTATGTATTATATATATATGTTATAGATTCGTCGTACAATGATGACACGTAAACAAAAAATAAGATAATATGAAAAACGTTTTAGTTTGGAAGGAGGAGCGGAGGATAGAAGATAATACCCTAAATTTGTCGACCATTATCAACAGACTGCAGATTTCTGTTTTTGTATATGTGAAGCGATACTTCTTCCAAAGTTAAATCAATGTATTTTATAAACAAGACTATATCTCAACATTTCAGATTTAACGAAAATTATTTGTATAAACTATTGTTCTTATCACTAATAAATATTGCATAAGCCTAGTAGTTTTGAATAATAAAAAAACTCCCACAATGTCTACAAAGATGCTAATATCCTCACTCAGTACTATATCAATTAAAATTAATTTGGAATTTCTAATATATTTAGATAATATATTTTCGTCACATGAATATGAAAACAAACTTAAAGGTATTCGATGATTCCATGTAAATACCTTATTCCTATTCTATAACTGACGAACTATCTTTTAAACTAAATCCTAATTTTCATAACATGTAAACTAAGCTATCAAAATTAAAATTCAGGGTCGAACTCAAATGAGTATTACCCAAAGCCAAATCCAACAGCATCTAAATTGATCAGCCATATCAAAACCCGGCTGTCGTCACCTTCAGGACGGTTCCGCATATTCCAGAATACGACTACTCCTTTTTGCCTTCAGGACAGTGTGGTTGTGTTTATTGACTTCGAATTAATTGTCCTTTGTTTAAGCTGGTTTGAAACACCACTTAGGATAAACATGATTTTGTGCTAACGTTAGGAAGGTCTTCTACCAAAGTACCAGCTCGTGTCTTAAACACTGTCCATCGGGGTACCACGGTTCTCATACTTCCACTATTCAAGGTGGAAAGTTGTTAAACATTTATATAAATGTGTCCTTAGAAACAACAAAACAAATCGACAAACATCCGAGTAAAAGAATACAGATGTAGTACATGTATATCAATTAACTTATGTTTACAGAATGCACGAAATAGAAGCAAAGAAACAAAGAGAATAAAAGAAGCAAGCCTGGACATACATCACATTTCAAATATGGGACATTTAGAAAACTCACCTGTCTCTTGGTATCTTTATTCAGGTCTAGATCGTATATATAAATTTTCCTCCCTGGAAAAAATTCTTGAACTGATGCAACAAGTTGTGTAACTTGTTTAACAGTTGTCTCCCTTACTGCTGTTACAAAGGGTGGGAACTCGTGATCATCGTCATGCCGAAGAGCATCACGGCGTGCGTTTTCATTCATCTGTCGAACTTGCATCGGATTTAACCTTTTGCCTGTAATATGCAATTATAAGACATACAAGGCTGGTGCTTACACTAACTTACTTTACTGCGATCGAATGCTCGAAGCTGAGCGGTTAAGACTTCTAATCACTTGCCCCTCACCGATGTGGGTTCGAGTCGCACTCGGGGCGTTGAATTCTTCATGTGAGGAAGCCATCCAGCTGGCTTACGGAAGGTCGGTGGCTCTCCTTAGGTGCTCGCCCGTGATGAAATAATGCACGGAGGGGCACCTGGGGTAGTCCTCCACTATCGAAGCTAGAAAGTCGCCATATGACCTATAATTTTGTCGGTGCGACTTTAAACCCAACAAAACAAAAAAAGATGTGTAGGTCAAATATAATTATTATGTATTCAGTCAGTAAAACAAAGTTTTTATCATTTTAAACTTTCGTTACTGGCTTACAGTGAGAAATGTAACAACGTAGACTGCCAAAGAAATAAAAAGATATTATATATTTAATTAAATAGGAAGATCCATTGAGCATGGAATGCAAAAATGATAGCACACTCAGCTCAATTGTCTCTGTAGCAAAAATGCATTTTAACATGTTTAAGAATCGTTGTTTTATTCATAGGATTATTTCCTAGGAAACATATTCATTTAAATATAAAAACAAAACCGTCTGCTTATTCATTAGGAGTAAATTTGATAGATTTCGTGGTTGCATGTAGGAGTCCGTTGCGAATACTAATGATTTAACAGTATTTACGTACCAACATTATTTACGGCAAACTTAAATTCTTCTTTCTTTTGAAACACTGGTTGTACTTCTGGAACTTTAATATTGCCAGCATTAATTGTGTCACCACCAGCAATGTTAGGTTGATGATTTTGCTGTATATTCATCATTTTATTGTCTTCTTCAACTTTTTTCTTTTCTACTTCTTCTGCAGCTTCGTGAATTGCTTCCTGAAAAAAATTGGTATTTAAAAATGAATCAATACATACTTAATATTATGCGTGTATGCAGGTGTTTTATTTCAAAAGTAGAATTATATTTTGTTGAAGTATTTTAGGTTATGCTTCATGAAACATTTCTTATAAAGAATCTGTCTACAGACGGACTAATCTTGAGTATGTAGATTGTTATTGCAGAAATGAATAAAGTACAAATTAAAAGCCATTATAAATAATTCAATATGTATGCGAAAAGATGAATCTTAGTTAAGGTAATCCTACACGTTTGATAAACCGGAAGTAATGGCGTAATGTCATTTATCCGGATAACGTAGAGTATAGCCTGGATTCATCGTCATTGTAAGAATTTATGGCAACCAGTGAATAAATATATTGCATAGGCAACGTTACTACCTTTATAAAGTTAAAACATATAGCACGTTAAATAATTCCAATAATGTCTTAGAATCAGCTTGAAATGTACGGATCACTTTAATCATGGGCAAATATCTCAAAAACAAGGACACGGACTTTATGTTACCATATAAATGGCCATATCTTTATCAACGAAGAAGTTTTATTTACAATCTGCGTTGAAGAAAAAAGAAATATGCCCGAAAATGTTATGAAAATTGTGGTTTCCCATAGACTTCCATTGTAAAAGCTTACACTGGACCAAACTAGCAAGTAATCAAGCACACGACCCTATCTTTTTTATTTGCTGAATGTTCTAAGTATATTGTGAAGTTTTGAACAATCAGGATTTAATCAAATTCTACATTGTAGAAAACATTTTGATCCGAATGTGCAGAACTACTTTAATGTGATTTAGAAATAATTGGTAAAAGTACTGAAAACGGTGCAAAAAAAAAACAGGGATAAATATCCAACAGGGAAAGCCACGTTCCAAAAACGCAGCCTCTCCAAACGTTAACCCAGCACGCGGTCGCTCACAAGACCAACACAAACACACACACACACACAAACACACTAGAACAAAACGAACAAATAAAGGAACACAATGGGGCACACAATAGAACAAAACGAACAAATAAAGGAACAAATGGGGCACTGCCTTGCAACGGTCAGTGGCAAAACCACCACTGGTGAGTTTAAACCAGTTTATGGTGCGCTTAACCTCACTCTTACCCCAACTATGTTTCAAAGTCACGGGAAAGTGTAAATACAAGTTATCCTCGCCAGGTGAAATCCTAACATACGCGATTGTAACAGAATGCATGTTATGTAAAACATATCTGAATGCTGTTTAAAATCATTCTTAATCTGTCTATAATAATGACAGTGAGAAGAGTATCACTTTTATTTACGAAAATAATAAACGACGAGCAAATAGCTAACAGAAAACGTTATTCTTTAACGTATGAGGGGTGTGCTTAAAGTTTCTTTAAAAAGCCCAATAACTTTGTTAAAGTTAAATAGATATATTACATTTCAAGTCTGAAAAGGAGCTAAAAACTTTAAACGACCAGCAAATGGTAGTCTTAAACTGGTCAATGGTTAAACTATTTCTGATAACCTGAGGAAGACTATTCCACAAGCACACACCTCTGTACAAGAATGACCTTTTACCAAAACTTTGGGCAGTGCATAACGTCCATTGTCATGGATGTAGAAACTAAAAGAGGTATCCGGGACAGGAATAGCAGTCATATTTGACCTGGTACAGCGACTATGAACTACACTAAGTGGAATTAAATTCTCACCAAGATAAACTGGAGCAGTAACCATTTTAATTTTAAAGACATGACAGAGTGTAGTCTGGTCCACTCTTTTTGAGACTGGCAACTAGTTCAAGTATTTGAAGTGGTCCAAAGCAATGTGAGACCTGCTATCTACATTCAAAATAAAACGAATAAGTTTACTCTGGGTAGGCTGGAGTCTGTTTATTTTAATTTTGAGTTAAACTTGGGTACCAAAAAGTCGATCAGATGTGCAAGATGCATTAATAAAAAATCGTGTTTAACCTTTAAAGTTAATATCATATACAGGTTCGTTACATGACTTATTATATAAATTGTCTGTCCATAGTTAGGGCGGTTGAAAAAGTAGGATTAGATAAAAACTTTAAGAAGACAAATATGAACATGATTTTGCTGTTACGAATACAATTAAACACATATAAAATGGCTTAAAGGTCAATAGTCGAATTTATTGACTCTCAGTCCTTGGGACCTCGGATTATAGTTTTGACTTTACATACCATTCAATTAGTGTAAAACTTATCTCAATGCTGTATATAAACTTTCAGAGTAATGTCGAATGTATTTTGCCATCGTAAAGCTGTGAAAAGCACACACTTGGCTTTATCAAAAGCGACACTGTAGTTTCATTATTTCTAAGCAAAATCTGTTCATTATATCCGAATTTTCTTATAAACGTATAACAAAAAATTCCTTATAAACAGTTTTCGTATAACTAACTGATATGCATACCTGTTCAAGATATGATCATGAGTTTAATGATGAAAACCTTATCTTTCTATGAAGTTATGGTGTTTATATCAAAACTTTTAGAATTCCCCTCGTATCATTATTACCTACTTATATATAAATATATATCGGGAAGCTTTACAATCAATATTGCGATGGTAACTTAGTATCATGTATATATATATATAGTGCAGTGATAATAGGTGCCTTGTCTGTAAGATATTTACCATTGACCAAAAACATGAACATTTGATGTCCATTTTGTAATATCAATATTAACAATGAAATGTCAATTTAAGATTTATTTTAGTGCCGGTAGATTCTTGGTCACGTGAGTATTTGCATAATCAACGGTGGATAACATCTGTATAAGATAGATCTTTATATAAGATGGAACTTAGATGATAGAAAAGTCGAAAAAAACAACCTGAAATCGAAAGTTAAATGACACGCTTATTTGGTACCATTTGGTCACAAATATAATTTAATAGAATTTAAGCCATCCAATCTTGTGTATAACATAATTGTCAAGTTATCACCCCATGTCTACTATTTCCGATTAGGCCGTAGATATATTATCTTTGTTTATCCGCTGATTTCTTAACATAGAAATATCAACTTAAGAAATGAAATTCATCATAAGCCATTATTATTGTTAAGCATGAAAAATTTGGAAAACACAAATTAAAATAAATTGCAAGCAGATTTTATTTTACAAAGATTATTTCTATGGGTTTTAGCACGAAAACCAGTAATAATTTCCGCCTAAAATAATGGTTCAAATGTGAGTGTCGGGTAACTCCAACGCGTACTGGCATCAACGTAAGGTGAAATAAATCACATGACAAACCAGTTTGTCTTCCTAACACGTTCTTCAGAGTTTCCGAAATATACCGCGAAAGCGGCTATAGTGCATTTTCGTATTGCCCGACAAAACATCTTTAACTATTACAGAGGTATTTTAACTGTAGAATTGAAAATGGAAGTTCCGTTACAACTGAGACTAATGAAAAATGAGAAGGTAGAAAAGTTCAAATACAGATGGCTGCATTCTTTCCCTTTTTCAAACTCATCCCAAAATGCAGCAAAATGAAGAACAACAGACAACTGAAAAAATACCAGTCTGACCAAAATATCGTCAACTTTAATTTGTGAAGATTTCATAACAGTCGGTTGAAAATCGGCAGGTGGCGCATTTTACCTTACCTGTGACTAAATATTGCAATACTGGTGATATCTACTCAAGTTTTTCACTCGGGGAAAAATATTTTGATCATACACGAAAACATATATATTTTCTGCATGGATGTCGCCGGCAGATTAGTCAGCTGTAAATATCTATGGTAAACAAGTGAACGTTATTATAAATGAAAGGAAATGAAATGTTACTTTTAGAAAAGCACGAATGAATATTAACAATGATAATCTAGTATCAGCAAATACTTGCTTCTCCTAAGTTCATATACATCTATAATAACAAGTTTGCACGATCATTTACAAATGTCTAATTTACTGACTGCATCAATATAGAAATATATTTATTTGTTTAATACTAGATAGTAATGTTTTGTCACCGATAGAAATCCAGATATAACGGTAAACATTTATATATTTCTTTTACATTTCGTTTCGAAAGGGTCATACATTCTACGAATGCAGAGTTCCGAAAACAAAACCCTGCCGCAGTGTAAACATGTATAGTGTATAGAAAATGACTGTCTGGGGCCGTATTCATAAAGCATCTTAAGTATAATTATAAGAAATTGATTATTTACTTAAGTATTACTTAGGTTAGAAATTTATTTTACTTAAGTATATTTGTTATTCATAAAACAACTTAATAAGTAATTCTTGTTTTTTATTGTGGACGAAAACATTAAAAAAAAACAACATTAATTTCAGACAGATACAACATGCACAATTATGTTTAAAGTGTTTTTATCTGAAAACAACACTTTAATCGTACTCACCACGCTATTTTATTTTCTGACTTAAGTCATTTCTTACGTATCTTAAGTTTTAAGCTGTTTTATGACTAGAACTTAAGTTTTTACCTAGACTTAAGTTGAAATCACCACAAACTTAAGTAAAATCTTAAACTTAAGTCAAAACTTATACTTAAGATGCTTTATGAATACGGCCCCAGGTGCGCCTGTGATATGACATTTTTAATGTATATATTTTGCAACCATTATAATCCTAACCCTAACCTTTAGTCAGTATATTATGCATATTATACAATAAATGCGTGCGGACATTTAAAACATGCGTATTTTTGCCGAACGCTCCGATGGTAATGATTTTGTGACATGCAGAGAACGACTGCACTAGAGCTGTAATGAAAAACATCGATAGAAAATAGACTAAGTAAAATAAACACCAAGGACAAAACAATCTCTCTTAGGAACATAGTCGGGCCACGCTTTTTGGAACGGTCTTCAGTCAATAACATGGAATGAAAGGGTACTTATAACGAACCAGACCACGTTACTAAAAATGGGTTAACTAAAATGCTTAAAGTCTACTGTTTCTTATTACAAACCTTAAAGGCTTCTGCGAGGCGTTCTTCTATTTCTTTCTCAACTTCTAGTTCTTCCCTTTCCTTCTCCATGTCTTCTTCTTCTTCAAACATTCCGTAGTCTATTTTCTCATCAGCATCATCTGCAGCAGCGTTTACCTCATTTTGTGAGACCAGATCATCATTTCTTATTTTCTCATCCATATCAAAGTCTCTAAATACTTCGCCGTTGTCGTCTGGAAACAACTGTTGTTTGTCGTTCGTGTTTATATTCTCTTCGTCCTGTTCGACTTTGTTTAAACCTACTTTATAGTCTCTGAAAACATCTACGTTTTCTTTTTTAACTTTGTTCATTTTTTCGTCTTGTTGTTTTTTAAATTCTTCAAATACTTTGTTAATTTCTTGTTTAACACGTTTGTTTATCTCGTCCCTTTGCTCTGCCTCATCAATAGCATCGTTTTTATTGTGTTCATTTGGATTTGAACCGGTTTGTTTGTTTCTTTGTTTCAGCTCGTCAGCCCAGTAATCAGATTCGACATTGGATGTGGATGCCTAAATTTTACATGATAATATCATTTAATAAACGCAGCAGTATACTGACCATCAATACAAAATAACAGCAACTGTTTGAGCGGACAACGGAAGAAGGATTTTATACAATTATCGACTTTTTCATATTTATCAACCCAAAAAAAGTTATATTCACCAAGCCGAAGTCGAGGTGAATATAACTTTTTGAGGGTTGATAAATACTGATATCAACCTATGAAAAAGTCAATAATTGTTTTATTACATGAATAGATGTATAGTCAGGTTTGTTATTACAATTGTATTCTTATTATATTGGACGATGGAAATTGGAAAGATTGCCGCCTATTTTTAAACCAAATTGGGTTGATACTGGCTTTCCAAGCACCTACTTCGATCTATTTTTATATCGTACTATTTATAACCCAAGATAAGTTGATATGATATGTACTCATTACTTTTCGAACCGTTTTCAGCCAATCAGAGAAACAATAGAATGCAGTCATGTAATAAAGCAATATATCACTTAACTCGGAACAACGTCGTCAATCGTCATACTTTTCCAATATATTATTTAAAAGATATGATGCAAAGTAATATTATAACCACTTTGTACACATAAATCCCAATATTCGCAAAATGGCGGAACTTTTATGACTTTATGAATGTTAAAGAAGAGCTGATATTGACATTGTTCCCCAGTCTAAATGTTGTAAGAACGGTACAATCGATCGTTCGATACTGTTCTTTATTTTGACGACAACATGACGTATAATCCGGTATTACTATGTATGCAGCGAGATTTAATATACAAAATACATTGACGTTCTTATTTCCTTGAGAAATGTTGAAGCCAGTCGGCATCTCTGAGAAGTTATTCTAAAATATATTTCTCCTCTGATCATGTCATCATTAGTAGTAGAAAGAAATACCATTGTCTTTCTATAGTATTAACATGTTATCCGCTAATAAGTAACAGAGTACACTGCAAAACTGTGTCCAACTAGTTTACATGGCATGTGTGACAAATTCATTTGACTTTCCTTTTGATATATGGAATATATAATGTACGGATCAAAAGAATTACAACATATTTGACAACATTTGAAACAATTTTACATTTGTGAGTTTTAAATTCCTTTTGAATCGACTTACCTTTTGATATACGGAATATATAATGTACGCGATCACAAGAAATACAGCATATTTGACCACGTTTGACATAGTAAGTTTCCTCATTCGTGCGACTGGTAATATGTGTGTTCCGAGTTCCACTGTATCACTGTAATAACCACGTGTTCGTTTCCTCTGCATTCTTTCCGTGGATAAAAATTATTTTATTCTTATTTCTTTGTAATTATAAAAGACATCGTTGAGCAAAAACTGCGAGAAGTTATGGTATTGGACTTAAGTTCGATTCTGTGTTTGTTTTCTACGTTTGTTCTAAAGATTTAACGTGGCATGATGAAAGGGCAACAGCTGGTTATAATTATTGCTAAGCGGCTAATAATTCCTCTCTATTCTCCCTACCATATTCATCAATTTATAGATAATAATTGAACGGTTTGCATAAAATCGGACATTACAGTGTAACACAAGTGTATAAAATGACAAAAAAATAACATGAAACCTCGTGCGCTGTTATTAACAAACAATTTATACCCCGAATAAATATAAACGAAAGGTCATCTAAAATAAAGAAAATTAAACATGGATCTAACAATGACATAAAATGGCAACATTTTTATTTCTGAAAATGGCTCTTTTAGAAAAGACTAATTAATAGAAACGTACCTCGGGGATTCATGTAAAACCTTGAAAGTATTACAGAAACAGATATATGAAGTGTCAGATTTGTTCCTTTAAACACGATTGATAATGGAAGAAAAATCTTAATGGTAAAAAGCTCATTTGTTAATTACTTTTTGTACAGGTATGTAAGGACATATAGGCAAGTTTTCTTTAACAAAAATTGGTTTAAGCTGTATATGTCTTGGTCAAACTCATGTTCACTGGCGTATACTGCGGTGTTTTGATAACTTAGGTAGTTAGGTAGATGAGTAACGTTCTGTTCGACTATCCATGAACACTGTCACAAAACTGGACATAAGTCTTAACCCGGGAACAGGCGTGCCAAAGCGACGATATCGATCAAACAACCACACCCACGAAAAAGGACTTGAGTTACAGCTAGGGTACAGCAGTCTCTTTGTGGCATAAGTATGACACGGGACAGCATTTTGCTGAAGTAGAAAATACTATATTGACATCAGATTTTTGTAATTTTTTCTACAGGATCATTCGAAAATTTATGAATGTCCTATTACCATACCCAATGGGTATTTTTTAAATTATTTATAACTTGAAAAGTATTACCTTATATTAAAAGTGAATTAAAGAAAAACAATGTTTTGGATTTTGGATCAGTTAACTGTTTAATACTGTATAAAATAAAGTATGAACTTTTGACTGAACAGTGTTATCATGGCTTTGTTAAAAACAGAACTTCTGTAGTCTACAATATATATAGGAAAGGTGGAATTTATAATTCCTTTATATCATGCCTATACTACAACAAGTAGATTAAAAAACTGATTTATGATTTTACACAGGACGTTGTGTAAATTTAATCGTGATATTCTTTGAATATATGCTCCTATTGTGTACCAAGTAATAGATATGCATAATGAGACCCAGTAATATGATAGCAAAGTTAAATCACATCAATGTAGCAGCTGCTGTTATGTCCATCGATTTTGATCTTACCTGCTTCACTCGCAAAATAAGTGCACACCCAATATTTTACGTTATATTGTCAATGAATGCGCTTGATATTGGTATAACGGATTATGTGCTTTAGTACACTTGATCGGTTGAAAGAAAATAAACTATCATAATTTTTGTTTTCGGTTAATTTATTTAAATGAGAAAACCTGTATTTGCGCCATGATATAATTATTGCATAATGAATAGATTAAAATAATGGACATTTTTTCTTGTGTTCATGCAGCATATTGTAACTTAGTTATCTTACGCGAATTATATTCCACAATTCTTTACAAATATATTTTATTTGTGCTGTCTGAAAAAAATCAAGTTCGTTTATGTCGATAAATGTCTTGGTTTTGTAGTCAAGTAAAATATTATCACAGGAAAAGCAAATTAAAATCATCATAAAACAGATAAAAGTGTCTTTTTTAACCGAAATATAAGAGACGGATCATTCCGAAACTCATTGGCCTCAGATTTTAACATTTATACAAACAGTTTCACCATGGAAACAATTATTTCATATTAAAACAGCTAAACAGTATGTAGAAAAACTGTAGAACCCATATAAAAAGTTTTCAAAATGCATGCAAATGCAAATCACACTCCAAAATCTAATGTTTACAACTGCAAAAGTTCAGTTTATGACACAAAAAATCTCATTGTAATCCGACATGAAAAACTCCTTATAAACGCCTATTTTTTTTCAAACAATTACCAAGTTTTTGGTTCCATAGGATTACAGTATCTTTGCACTATGGAAAAAAAAATTCAAACAGTCGAACTATAAAAGATATCTCTTATTTATAGTATAATAATTATAAAAGCCTTCTTTGTTTTAAAATGCTATAACAGACTTTGGTTGTAAATTTTACTACATTTTCATTGATTTAAACTATTATTAACCTGGTTTATAGAGCTGAAGAGATCTTCCATATATTGTATATGAAATGGACACTGTAACATAACATGTTTCTCATCTTCTACTGTGTTAATACAATTAAAACAGTTTCTCTCATTCTCATTTAGGTTTTTATACCTCCCTGTCTCTATCCTATCTGGTGCAACGCAGCATCCAAATATAGTCATTGCACATCTATATTGAGGTGGTATTGCAAATTTCGGTATTAAAATCTGTCTTACACAACTTGTACGATTACACCAAATGTTTAACGTATCAAGAAGTTTTTGTAAACCACATGCATTTTCAGCTATCAGAACTAATTCATCAGCATACAATAACATGCATACTATGTCATCAGCAACTTTTACTCCGATATTTAGCTCTTTGGTGGCAGAAACTTAATCATTTACATGTATATACATGTTGAATAGGATGGGAGATAAAGGGCAGCCATGATTCATGTCGCATTTTACATCAAAACATGAAGAGTCAAAGCCATTTAATCTAATGCAACATTGTACTCCTTAAAGAAGAGGGCCATGATGACCCTAGATCGCTCGCCTGGGTCTACTTAAACCATGTGCCCCGCGTGGCAGGGCCATTTTAAACCCCAGGAGGTTAAATCTTAGTAGAGGACCACTAGGTGATGCTACATACAAAATATCAAAGCTCTAGGCTCTGTGGTTTTGGACAAAACGATTTTCAAAGTTTTTCCCTATATAAGTCAATATGAACAATGTGACTCCCCAGAGCGGGGCCATATTTGACCCTAGTGATATAATTTGAATAATCTTGGTAGAGGATCTCTAGATGATGGTACATACCAAATATCAAAGCCCTAGGCCCTGTGGTTTTAGACAAGAAGATTTTCAAAGTTGTTCCCTATATAAGTCAATATAAACCATGTGACCCCGAGGGCGGGCCATATTTGACCCTAGTGATACAATTTGAACAATCTTGGTAGAGGACCACTAGATGATGCTACATACCAAATATCAAAGCCCTAGGCCCTGTGGTTTTGGACAAGACGATTTTCAAAGTTTTTCCCTACATAAGTCTATATAAACCATGTGACCCCAAGGGCGGGGCCATATTTGACCCTAGTGATATAATTTGAATACCCTTTGTAGAGGACCACTAGATGATGCTACATACCAAATATCAAAGCCCTAGGCCCTGTGGTTTTGGACAAGAAGATTTTCAACGTTTTTCCCTATATAAGTCTAAATCATGTGAACCCCAGGGCGGGGCCATATTTGACCACGGGGGATAATTTGAACAATGTTGGTAGAGGACCACTAGAATATGCTACATACCAAATATCAAAGCCATATGCACTGTGGTTTTGGACAAGAAATTTTCCCTTTATAAGTCTATATAAACCATGTGACCCCCAGGGTGGGGCCATATTTGACTCCAGTGGAATAATTTGAATAATCTTTGTAGAGGACTATTAGATAATGCTACATACCAGGTATCAAAGCCATAGGACTTGTAGTTTTGGACAAAACGATTTTTAAAGTTTTTCCTTTCGGTTGTCATGGCAACCAGTGTTCTGTACGGAATTCAATTCTTTGAAAATATTTTTAAAGCAGACTATCTAGGAAATATTCCTGTGAAGTTTCGTCAAAATTGGCCTGGTGGTTTAGGAGGAGATGTTGTTTAAAGGAAAATGTTGACACACGACGCATGACGGACAACGACTGACCACAATAGCTCTCTTAAAACCTCATCTCTTAATCTTTTCTCATAACTTAAGTCCAGGGATAAGATCATTAAGCTTTTTTTCTGAAATGTGTAAAAGCTATAAATGTACTGTTGTGTTCTTAGTTTTCTAATTTCTATAATACTTAACAAGCTATATACATGATCCTTTAATTAAACCATTCTATTTATCATGTATTATTTGATTTTCAGCACACCGGCATACCTCGGTATGAAAGGAGGTCCACGTGGGTCGGATTAGGAATACAATATGTTGGAACTGTTTCAGTACTGAAACAATAGTTATGAATATATTTCCACCTGAAAATAGCTGTGCCATTTTTAATGTATTTGTTTGCAGCGGCTATGTGACTGAAGATGAGTTATTAATTCAACAGTTTGTATATATTAATATTAAAAATAAAATATCGGTCATCACCTATCTCAAACAGTACAGGTACAAATGGTGTTAAAAACCTCTGATTGATGTAGAGAATTTGGCAGTTACTTGGGTAGAACTGGTTATTACGTGTACAAGAACAATGATTAAGTTAACTACCCGCCGTTACATAACTGACACACTGTTGAAAAGAAACGGTGCTAAACCCCAAACAAAGAAATTTATTTTACTATAAACTTGACCTTGCCCAACCTAACCCGAGGGATTTCGTTTCAGCTCCCCATTGGTGTTTTGCCACTGACTGTCCCATGCGTTCCTTTTTTTCCCTTGCTGAACCATTATAAAGTTAATCAAAGGGATAGATACATGTTATTTGGCTACGTAAGTTTCAACAAAAGTGGCGCTTGCATGGAAAACAACTTGAAACTGGAAAAACGTCCGTAGCAATGCCGTCATATTTGTCTAAACTTGGCTTTTTAGTTTCTTGTATATACACCAATGAATAAAATGAATACAGTAACGGGCCCTAACTTCACTGACTGATTTTCACCTAATTTCATTAACAGTAATAGAATCAAGAAGTATCTTTAAAAAAGATATACGGCCGCATTAGACAATGCACACTATAAGCTACGAAACGTGCACGCAATCTGCACATTTACATACGATCGGGTATTTATACAGCAAAACAGAATGTAGTTTTTTTAAGTAAATTTTCATATTTTTATGTAGAACATATTTTACAGAACACATATTTTACATCATAATTATATTAATCATAATCTAGGAAACTTTGACAAACAAAAACTAAAAAGGAGTGGCCGAAAAGTTGGGGACGAAATGACCGTTTTTGAAATCAAGAGATACGAAATGACCAAAAGGGGAACGAGTCGACTGGGGGACGAGTTAACTAGAGGACGAGTTAACTGTAAATCGTTGACGGGAGATCGATCCGTATAGAGTGGCAGTCGAACTCTGCCACAGTTTCATTACCGATGGGATTCATGTTTATGACGTAAGCTATTTCCACAGGAGTCGTGCAGCAGATTATAATGTCTAACAAATTACAGCTCAGAGCACCTGCACACCCCTTAAGAAAATATCATCTATTCCATTGGAAAGCCTGTGAAATTGTTCATCCACTAATCAAAATCAGCTGTTAAGTAGCCTTCACCCCGGATATTTACAGGAGGTACAGGTAAAATCAATACTGGCCTGAGACTGGGAAAAAGAAGCTCTGCTAAAAATACATTGATGCTCATCTGTGGCATTTAGTGAATTTGACAGCAGGACTTGTGATCTGTTTGGTAAATCACTGAATCAAAATGACACAACAAAATGCAATATGAATTCAAGTAAGTTTATATATAAAAGGGAAACAGTTTACTAGCATGGTGTAAAACTTGAGACATTGCTCTGCAGCAGTTTTTGAGTGTAAGTTTTATTTCTATTTTTAGTTTTATTTGACCCCATGCATAAAATATCTACCCTTATTTCATATAAATATATCAGCATGGTTCAAGAGTTTCAGACATTTACATAACAACTTCTCAAATATATAGTTAATAATCCCACACCCACAAGTGCTTTATATCATCATCACATATGGGGTTGCGTTCTAAGGTACCCGTTGGTATACGACGATGCACTTCACAATATTTCAACTTTCTACCGCCTCCTTGTGGCTATCTATATCATACGAATTATACAACTGCGTTGCATGGCATTCTTTTAGTATGGTAATGCCATCTCTGAAGTACAAATGTAAAAACTGTCACCATTCTAAAAGTTTTTGATTTACATGACTTTATTCAACATCACATCGGCGTTTGAAACACTGTTGATAGAAACAGTCTAATTCATTTGTGTAAAGCACCTAATTCTGTTCGATCGGTGTTTGAGAGGCTGTTCTTAAATCATTTAAAGAAGTGAAAGAATTTTGAAAATCGGGTGAAAAATAAGAAAGTTATGAGAATTTAAATATTTGATCAAAATGGATGTCAAAATAATTTTAGAGATTTATTGAATTTCCATATACATATTTGTACTGTATTTACCTATTTTACCTATTTCTGGTAAAAACCCGCCCGCTTAGCTCAGTAGGTAAGAGCGTTGGTCTACGGATCGCTGGGTCGTGAGTTCGATCCTCGGGCGGGGCGTATGTTCTCCGTGACTATTTGATAAACGACACTGTGTCTGCAATCATTAGTCCTCCACCTCTGATTCATGTGGGGAAGTTGGCAGTTACTTGCGGAGAACAGGTTTGTACTGGTACAGAATCCAGGAACACTGGTTAGGTTAACTGCCCGCCGTTACATGACTGAAATACTGTTGAAAAACGGCGTTAAACCCAAACAAACAAACAAACATATTTCTGGTAAATAAATTCTCTATAATGAAAGAACTCGTGTTTTTACATCTTACACTCAAAAAAAAAAAAATCAGAATGCGCCTAGAGTAACACATAACTTGTGACAGGACAAGTTTTTGTTCTGAAATGTATAATATATTATTTTTCAATATTGACTGCCATTTTGTAGCTATTACACTAAATGAGGCGCACCATGCGAAAACCAACATAGTGCATTTGCGACCAGCATGGATGCACGTATGCGCAGATTGGTCTGGATCCATGATGGTCGCAAATGCACTGTGTTGGTTTTCTCATGGTGCGGCTCAAATATTTAATGTATCAAGACATTTCTGTAAATCACATGCATTTTCAGCAATCAGAACTAATTCATCAGCATACAATAACATGCATACTACGGCATCATCAACTTTTACTCTCAACATTTAGCTTTTTGATGGCAGAAACTAAATAATTTATATACACGCTAAACAGGATGGGAGATAAAGGACAGCCTTGCTTCAGGCAACATTTTACATAAAAACATGAAGAGTCAAAGCCGTTTAATCTAATGCGACGTTGTACATCTTTAAACAATGACACAACTGCATTTAAGATATTACCCTTACAACCACACCTTTTAATCTTTTCCCCTCTAATCTTTTCCCATAACTTATGTCTGGGGATAAGATTATAGGCTTTTTCTGAAACCTTTAAAAGCTGTGAAAGCTGTAAATGTACTCTGTTTTCTTAGTTTTCTAGTTTCTGAAATACTTGACAAGCTATATACTTGATCTGTCGTGCTCTTCCCTTTAATGAAATCATTCTGTTCATCATGTATTATTTGATTTTCAGCACACCATTTACTAATTCTATCCTTCAAAAATACTACAGTAGATTTTGTACGTTGCCATACGCCGCGAGTAAGTTTATGTATAAAAAGGAAAGCAGTTTACTAGCGTGGTGTAAAACTTATTCTGCAGTTGTTTCTCAGTGTAAGTTTTATTTCTATTTTAGTTCTGTTTGACTTCGTCCACACAATATCTACCCTTATTTCATACAAATATATAAGCATAGTTCAAGTGTTTCAAACATTTACGTAAGAACCTCTCAAACATTTAGTTAGTAAGCCCTCACCCACAGATGCTTTATCACATCATAACATGTGAAGTTGCGTTATAAGGCAATATTTCAACTTTCTAACGCCTCCTTGTGTCTATCTATATCCCGTGAATAATACAGCAGCGCTGCTTGGCATTCTTTTAGTAAGGCAATGCCATCTGTGAAGTATAAATTTTAACAAGAGCTGTCGGAGGACAGCAACGCTCGACTATTCAACAGCCTTGTCAATTGAATGAATACAAAAGTCGAAAAAGGGGCATAATTTTGTAAAAATGGGAAAAGGGGTTATGGAAACTTCACAGTGCTTATCAGCTCATAAGGTGAACAAGTGCGTGAAGTTTCAATCCTTTCCCATAAGTGGATAATGAAATACCAGCTTACATACACAAACTTAACCAAAAACTTTAAAGTCGAAAAAGGGGCATAATTTTGAAAAAAAATGCAAAGTATAGTTATGGGACCTATACAGTGCATGTCAGATTTTGACAGTGAACAAGTGTGTGAAGTTTCAATCCATTCCCATTAGTGTGTACTGAGATACCAGCTTACATACAAAACTTTAACCAAGAATTTCTAAGTCGAAAAGGGGGCATAATTTCATAAAAAAAGCAAAATAGAGTTATGGAACCTGTGTAATATAGGTCAGTTTATCACAGTGAATAAGTGTGTGAAGTTTCAATCCATTCCCACAAGTCGTTACTGAGATACGAGCTTACCAAGAATTTCTAAGTCGAAAAGGGGACTTATTTTGTAACAAGAGGGCCATGAAGGCCCTGTATCGCTCACCTGACCTATTGACCTAAAGATCATAAAGATTAACATTCTGACCAAGTTTCATTAAGATATGGTCATAAATGTGGCCTCTATCTTAAATAGCTTTTCCTTCAATTTGACCCAGTGACCTAGTTTTTGACCAAACATGACCCAGATTCGAACTTGACCTAAAGATCACCAAGATTAACATTCTGACTAAGTTTCGTGAAGATACAGTCATAAATGTGGCCTCTAGAGTGTTAACAAGCTTTTCCTTTGATTTGACCTAGTGACCTAGTTTTTGATCCCACCTGACCCAGATTTGAATTTGACTTATAGATCATCAAGATTAACGTTCTGACCAAGTTTCATTAAGATATGGTCACAAATGTGGCCTCTACAGTGTAAACTAGCTTTTCTTTTGATTTGACCTGACCCAGATTCAAACTGGACCTTGAGATCATCAAGATTAACATTCTGACTAAGTTTCGCGAAGATACAGTCATAAATGTGGCCTCTAGAGTGTTAACAAGCTTTTCCTTTGATTTGACCTAGTGACCTAGTTTTTGACCCCACCTGACCCAGATTTGAATCTGACTTATAGATCATCAAGATTAACATTCTGACCAAGTTTCATTAAGATATGGTCAAAAATGTGGCCTCTACAGTGTAAACTAGCTTTTCTTTTGATTTGACCTGGTGACCTAGTTTTTGATCCGACATAACCCAGAATCAAACTGGACCTTGAAATCATCAAGATTAACAATCTGACCAAGTTTCATGAAGATACAGTAATAAATGTGGCCTCTACAGTGTTAACAAGATTTTCCTTTGATTTGACCTGGTGACCTAGCTTTTTACCCTGGATGACCCAATATCGAACTCGTCCAAGACTTTATTGAGGGTAACATTCTGGCCAAGTTTCATTAAGATTGGGCCCGAATTGTGACCTCTAGAGTGTCAACAAGCTTTCCTTTGACTTGACCTGGTGACCCGGTTTTTGACCCCAGATGACCCAATATCAAACTCGTCCAAGATTTTATTGAAGGTAACATTCTGACCAAGTTTCATCAAGATTGGACCAAAAATGTTAAAAAACTTTTCCTTCGATTTCACCTGGTGACCTAGTTTTTGACCCCAGATGATCCAATATCAAACTCGTCCATGATTTTATTAAGAGTAACATTCTGACCAAGTTTCAATAGGATTGGGCCAAAATTGTGACCTCTGAGTGTTAACAAGCTTTTCCTTTGATTTGACCTGGTGACCTAGTTTTTGACCCCAGATGACCCAATATCGAACTCGTCCAAGATTTTATTGAGGGTAACATTCTGACCAAGTTTCAATAGGATTGGGCCAAAATTGTGACCTCTAGAGTGTTAACAGTCAAATTTTTGACGACGGACGGACGACGGACACTAAAGCTCACCTTCGAGCACTTCGTGCTCAAGTGAGCTAAAAAAGCAAACTAGAGTTATGAAACCTGTGCAATATAGGTCAGTTTATCACAGTGAATAAGTGTGTGAAGTTTCAATCCGTTCCTGCAAGTGGTTACTGAGATACCAGCTTACATACAAAACTTTAACCAAGAATTTCTAAGTCGAAAAACGCGCATAATTTTGTAAAATAGCAAAATAGAGTTATGGAACCTGTGCAGTATAGGTCAGTTTATCACAGTGAATAAGTGTGTGAAGTTTCAATCCATTCCCACAAGTGGTTACTGAGATACCAGCTTACATACAAAACCTTAACCAAATCGGGACGCCGACGCATAGGTGAGTCAAATAGCTCTATTATTCTATGAATAGTCGAGCTAAAAATGACACCATTCTAAAGGTTTTCGATTACATGACTTTATTCAACATCGCATCTGCGTTTGAAACACTGTGATGGAAACAAGCTTGTTCATTTATGGACAGCGCCTAGTTCTGCTCCATCGCCGTCTGAAAGGCTGTGAGATAAAGACGCTTAGTTAGCGTGCTCCACGTGCACGGCATTTGTTTTGAATATTTACATTGTCTATGAAAATATTTCTTCTCGCCCAGGGCAAGGCTTTCTCTGACTGAGATTAGCATTTCTTCTACATGATCTCTCCGATAAAATTTCTTGAAAACCATGAGCAAAGCATTTATGAAGAATGTAAACTGTGTGCTGCTATCTAAGGAATCACCTAACGTGGCATATCCTGAAATCAAATTTACACAACACGCATCATTACTTGTAAACATATTACTATCAAATATAATTTGTTTAAATTCTTTAAAAAAATGACACGTGCATTGATGAAAATGATGGATACATCATACATATAATACAGTATTTATTTTCAGTTTGTTAGCATCATTCCGAATTTTATTACAGCACTGAGGCCCGGAAATGCTTGTTTTGATGACCTTAAATAATAGATGAATATTCCGTATAACACCTACAAAATATAAATGAACACATTCTCAAATATCTTAACTATAGAAACACCAACAATGATTGATAGAGTTTGCAATTTACGTAATAGTATAACCAGAATAATTCTACATTCTTCAATTAATTGAATTTCTTCTGAATGACAATCATAGGCTTCACAGACACAATGTAGGGTTATGAAAAAAATCAATAAACCGGCATAGGAAATGCAAACACTAAATAAACAAAAGAAATTTATATAAATCTTACCTGATCAAAACGTATAAAATTAAATCATTAAAGTAGATTGACTGTAAAATCTACAATTCTTACATGATGATCGAAATTACAATCAAATTCCGTTCATTTTTCAATAGTTTAAATAAAATGTTTTGAAAAGACAATATACAGGAGGACATCATTTAAATACACACTTGGCTTTCCTTCCTGCTGTATGATACAGGGGTCGTTTATAAGTTATAACCTAACTGCAGGTAAACTTGTTTGATATGTACACGCATATAATGATATGAATATACCTTGCGTGTTTGCATAAGCAATAAGTGTATCTGCATCTGTAGGAACATTGAAAATTTCATCTGACTCGTCAATAATATCTTCTTTTTCATGGTCGTCTGCCTCATCAACTTGATGTAAACCCTGTACATCATCACCGCGACACGACTGTATGAAGAACAACTTTGGTCGACCTGAAATGAAATGAGCCAAGTCATTGAAACCAACATAGTGTATGCACCAGATGGACCTGACAGCTTACGCAACGCGTATCTGGTCGCTGCCATGCATTCGTAAAACCCAATTCAAGTAGGTTATGCGAACAGCATGGAGCCTGACCAGCTGCGCACGCGCAGGGGCTGGATCCATGCTGTTCGCATACCACTAATTGTGGTTAGTCTGCCTCCATGGCAGGCTGGTCATGACATTTAACTCGAGCTATAATGTTACACCTACACATCTAAAATATTAACAAATCTGAACTTGTACAGCATTAACGTCAAATGTATAAATATTTTTATGACGTAAATGCAGCTTAATTGCATGACACATGCTTAAATAGTAAAGTAAAAAACGACGTTTTTACCTGTAAAGTTGTTCATTGTTTGATCACTGTTTATGAAGTGTTTTCTAATGTCATCAACCGATATTGTTTCCCCATCTTTAAATGCGATTCCGACCTAAAGAAAAAGAACTAATACAAGAAATCTGATTTACGTTTTTGGCTTAAATCGCAAACCTGTATTTTTCTGTGGACAAAAATGTATTGCTTTTGGTTTATTACTCAAACTCAATGTTTTTTATCTCATTTTTCAAGCTACGTTTACTGTTTAGATTATACTAGTATGTCTTTCCAATTGTATGTACTAGATGGATCAATTGTATTAATTGTCAATTGTATTGAATTGTATTTATTTACTTCAGACAAAGAAATTGTTTTGATAACCCGTATTTCCTTAACGGCATTTCGAAAGAAGAAAGACGTAGGAAACAGTGATAAATTGAACATGTACATAGAGAGAAAATGAAAAAGTAAACATTACCTTGTTACCGTGGCTAAGTATGACGCAAATGAAAGCATAATAGGTTCGTTTTGTATCTCCATTCAGTTTTTCCCTGGTTTCATTCAAACCTGTCCATATATCAGATGCTGTTAGGTTGCCCGAAACTGTTTTCACATCAAATCCAAGGTCGTTACCGAAGAAAGATTCCAAGTTTCTAACATCATTTCCCAGTCCTTTAAATTTGTACAAAACACAAAGCACTTCACTTATAAATAGCAACTTTGGATATGTCTATAAACACCATATATTTTATCTGCATTTAAAAGCAAACAACAACAACATGAAAACCTGAGAAACGATTTTACATATGTCAGTATTAAAGCTGGCCACCCTTCACTACTTATGTTGCTCAATCAAATATTCTACCGAAAGAAACAAATAATCTTTACATTATCTGTAGATATTTGTTTTCCGAAAATAAACTTGAAGGATTGCCAGATTATTATGTTAATTAATATTTATACATAAATATGTAAATATACTAAATACATGCGTCTAAAACATTAAATAAACTGCCAAACTTTATATGGGATTACCTGATCTTTCATAGTTGAGAATAAGCAAGAACCCCTTCTTCCCATCAGTATCGTACTTCCCCCTTCCTTGTACATCAACCCCATACAATGGATCCGATTGATCTGTTTCTGAAAACAAAGATTTCACTTGAAATCTCTGCTATGCTTTTTTGAGGTTTTTGTGTTACATATATTCTTTGCATGGAGAAAACTTGACTCGTTCTTTAGCAGAATAATATTGCGTTCCTAAAGTCGCGCAATATTTCCTATGCAGATGGTGTACAGACACTAAACTATGGAAGCCCTGGAGGGACAATTGATTTCCGTACTTCCCACTTCTGACTTCTAACTTTTGCACTTCTCACTTCCAACTTCTTGACTTCCTACTTCCTACTTCTAACTTCCGCACTTCTGACTTCTAACTTCCACACTTCTGACTTCCAACTTCCTGACTTTCGACTTCTGATTTTTCAACTTCCACACTTCATACTTCCGACTTCTTGACTTCTTACTTCCTACTTCTAACTTCCGCACTTCTGACTTCCACACTTCTGACTTCCAACTTCCTGACTTTCGACTTCTGATTTCCAACTTCCACACTTCTTACTTCCGACTTCTTGACTTTTTACTTCCTTCTTCTAACTTCCGCACTTCTGACTTCCAACTTCCTGACTTTCGACTTCTGATTTCCAACTTCCACACTTCTTACTTCCGACTTCTTGACTTCTTACTTCCCTCCTCTAACTTCCTCACTTCTGACTTCTAACTTCCACACTTCTCACTCCAAACTTATTGACTACCTACTTCCTACTTCTAACTTCCACACTCTTGAATTCCAACTTCCTAACTTTCGACTTCTGATTTCCAACTTCCACACTTCTCACTTCCGACTTCTTGACTTATTACTTCTAACTTCCGCACTTCTGACTTCTAACTTCCAACTTCCTGACTTTCGACTTCTGATTTCCAACTTCCCCACTTCTTACTTCTGACTTTTTGATTTCTTACTTCCCTCTTCTAACTTCCGCACTTCTGACTTCTAACTTCCTGACTTTCGACTTCTGATGTCCAACTTCCACACTTCTTTCTTCTTGACTTCTTACTTCCCTCTTCTAACTTCCGCACTTCTGACTTCTAACTTCCACACTTCTGACTTCTAACTTCCTGACTTCCGACTTCCAACTTCCGCACTTCTGACTTCCAACTTTCCCTCTTTGGAAGTCAGAAGTAAGAAGTGTGGAAGTCGGAAGTAAGTTGTCAAGAAGTTGGAAGTCAGTGGCGTGCGTAAGTTAGAAGTCAGAAGTTCAGAAGTAAGAAGAAGGAAGTAAGAAGTGTGAAAGTTGGAAATCAGAAGTCGAAAGTCAGGAAGTTGGAAGTGAGAAGTGTGGAAGTTAGAAGTCAAAAGTGCAGAAGTTAGAAGTAGGAAGTCAAGAAGTTGGAAGTGAGAAGTGAAAAAGTTAGAAGTCAGAAGTGGGAAGTACGGAAATCAATTGTCCCTCCAGGGCTTCCATACTAAATAGGAAAAAAGGTGCGAACAAATGTAGTTTGATGTAATTATCATAAACTTTTTATATGAGGTGAATGATTAAATTAAATGTTTAAATGAACGAATTGTAAAAACAAGCAAATTTAGTGAATTTATATCTCCCACCGAATAAGCTGTAGATATTCAATTTCCAGATATACACAAGTTATTTACTAAAGGCCCGTGCAACGGTTAGTTGGTTCATATTTCTTTTTTTTTTAATCAAGGGAAAAACTGTTCTTTAAGAATCTATAAGTTTCATGAAGATCCATCTATGGATTACTTTGTTTTGTGGGAATTTATGAATTTTAGAACAATTAAAGCGTTATAAATCTGCAGTTACTGAAGAGATTCTGGTGAAATATACGTATGCATCACCACCCTATAGTGATCTATACTTGTATTAAATTTCACGAGGATCCATTAATGGACGCAGTGGTCAAGAGGGCTAAGACGCTTTCCTACGGGGGTGAAGGCCCCTGGTTCGAATCCTGGTTACTCCCATTGCGATGTGTCCTTGGGCAAGGCACTTTATCACGATTGCCTCAGTCGACCCAGCTGTAAATGGGTACCAGCAAATTGCTGGGGGTAAGGTATAATTTGTTTCAACTGTTCTTAAAATAGGGTCGCTCAAAAGCTCTACAGATTTTATGTTGTCAGATTGTTTCACAAAGCGACGGTAAATAAATTTACCTTTAACTTTTTAACTTCACTTTGTTATTTGGGAGTTTATGAATTATAAAACAATTGAAGGACAATAACTCCGGTAAATGAAGGGTTCCTGACGAAATTTCGCGTGTACAACTGCCTTACGGATATCTATATTTGTATAAAGCTTCGTGAAAATTCGTCAATAGGTTACTTAGATTCATCCAAAATTCTTACGTATTTTACCAAATCAAGGGGAAAACTCTGTTTTAACTGGGTCAAGGAGGATATTCCTAAATATGAGAAAAGGTCATGTGCTCATTATTCATAATGTGAGGTTTGGTAATTCTAATTAAATAAACTATTTGAATTATATTCTTTTACATTTGCTCCAAAAATCACTATGTGTGAGCAAAGGCCATGTGCTAATTACTAATTATGTAAGGTTTGGTAATTGTAGCTGAAATATTTTTAATGATATGCATTTTTAATTTCTTTTCAAATAAATCAAGGGGAAAAGTCTGCTTTTACTGAGTCGAGACGGATGATACTGTGTAAAAGCAAAGGTCATATGCTATTTTATGAGGTTTGATGATTCTAGTTTAAATACTTTTGACTTTGAACGGACGAACATACGGACGGACACTGCCAAAACAATATCCCTCCGCCTTCGGCGGGGGTTATTTATTTGTCTGACCATCTACAAATTTGAGTTAGTGCAATTATATCATGGGCATTCCAATGACAAAACCTGTATTAGTGACCAAAACAATCAAAACTGAGATAACAAAAGATTCATAAAGAACATTCTTATATCTTTGAATTCTGAAAATTTGAAGTAATTTTCTTCACTATTTCAAGAGTTACAATGGTTTTAAGTAAGTCATCAAAGGCATTTTGTTTGTTTGATTTGGGCTAACGCCGTTTTTCAACAGTATTTCAGTTATGTAACGACGGGCAGTTAACCTAACCAGTGGTCCTAGATTCTGTACCAGTACAAACCTGTTTTCCGCAAGTAACTGCCAACTTCCCCACATGAATCAGAAGTGGAGGACTTATGATTTCAGACACAACGTCTTTTATCAAATCGCCACGGAGAACATACACCCGACCGGGGATCGGACTCACGACCCCGGGATCCGTAGATCTGCGCTCTCCCTATTGAGCTAAGCGGGCGGACTGAAGGTGTCACGGTATAGAACTTGAATATCAAAACGGGGAGAAAGTGTGTAGGCGGCCGGGCAGCTCAGTCGGTAGAGCATCGGAACGGTATTCCGAGGCCCCGGGTTCGAGTCAGGTCTGGCTGCACATTTTTCTCACCCTGTGACATTTGGCTTTTTTTTTTTAATTTATCAAAGATAATATTTATTTCATATCATGTATGTCCTTATGGAAGGATAAACATATGGCAAGTGCCATATGTTTATCCTTCCATAAGGACATACATGATTCAAAAATTTCAAAATGGTGGGGAAATATGTCACGGTATAGAACTTGAATATTAAAACGGAGAAAAAGTGTGTAAGCGGCCGTGTAGCTCAGTCGGTAGAGCATCGGAACGGTATTCCGAGGCCCCGGGTTCGAATCAGGTCTGGCTGCACATTTTTCTCACCCTGTGACCTTTGGCGCCCAACATGGGACCGTGACGGCATTACACTGGTTTAAAGTCTCCGACGCCTGTAATTGCTTATATATAAAGTGCCCGCTGAAATTTGAGAACTAATTTCAAAATGGTGGGGAAATATGTCACGGTATAGAACTTGAATATTAAAACGGGGGAAAAATGTGCAGCCTGACCTGACTCGAACACGGGGCCTCGGAATACCGTTCCGATGCTCTACCGACTGAGCTACCCGGTCGCCTACACCTTTTCTCCCCGTTTTAATATTCAAGTTCTATACCGTGACAAAGGCATTTTGAGACGTGACGTTAAGAACGCAGTATGACGTCGCCGTGTATGGCGAGTTGTTTTTTTTCCAAGTCATTATAGCAACACATATTGCGTCTCACTTACTAAACATCATACGTTTGAATATTTAATAACAGTTTAAAATGATTGTACTGAAAAATAACTTAATCGTATATTTTTGTTTCATCACGGGCCTTTTATCTATACACATCTATATTTTCATGATGCATGTGTGTTTTGGAGTCCGTTGCAATGACAACACAAATTACATTTACATGTATTTGTAAAATATGATAAAATTTTATTTCCCTTAGATAACTGTATTACAATACTGCATACTTGTTTCTAGTTTCTGCATGAACATAAGAAAAACAATGATTTTCCAGTATTTTAAACATCTTATTATGCAATATTTATATTATATCACTAATACAGGGTTTCTCATGGAACGGCCCATATATGTGTGTATTGTTGTTACGACAGAATCAACTGATACCTAATAAACTCTAAACTCTCTTACTGGCCTTGGAATGAGTATAACCGCAATATTATTGAACCGTATGTGATAATCCCTCTCACGTCTTGTTTAGAAAAAAATGAAAAACACATTACAGTGCGTCCATGTTGCCCTGCCGATGGAATTGTTCCATTTCGTTCAAATCTGGCCATTCTATTTCACATACAGTTGTCACATCAACTGTATGTATTAAATTAAATGGCGAAATGTAAGACGGTTATAAGTTGAATACAGCAGTTTCGAGCTTCGCTAACGCTCGCTCGAAATTAATATTTTGAAACTGCTGTATTCAACTTGTATATTGTAACCGATACATATGTGTAGATAAACCTTTTCAAACTATGACACCTGTAGGATTTAATTTATAAATCTTAAGTAGCTAAAGGTCAGTCGACAGCGACCATTATTCAAAAACAATTATACCTTCTTCGTGTTTTCTCTTCTTCACGTTTTTATCATTTATGTCCACTTTATCTGCACCTGCAAAACAAACACTTTACTCAACATAGATAGTTTTTTATCTAATATCTGCTCATTTGCATTGATAACACTGGCGTTAGTACATATACAAATTATAAGCTCAAGTATTATTGTACACTTTAGCTGGCTACAACGTGTATTTATTTAAAGATACTACACCTAGATAAACTCTCTACAACGAAATATTAAACTCCTCGCAAACTTATAACTAAAGAAAGTTGAAACGGTCTTCCAATATGCAATTAAATACGATGTTTTAAGTATTCAAACACTTGATGTAGTGATAGCAAAATACCTGTATACACATGTATAACATACCATGCAAGAATTCGATAATAATAATATGAAGTGTAATTTAATTATAACCGTACTAAATATCTTTTACAACAAAATGTGATAAAAGCAAGACAAGATCATAAATAGCTACCTGACTTAATCTGGCCGCTCCTGCTACTAGCACTAGGTGTAACTGAGCTTGACTGACCACGATCTTTCTGCGATCCAGTCTGACATACAGACTGACCGCAGTTGGTAGTTAAAGTAGACTGACCACTGGCCTTTCCCAAATTTTCACTCGCCAGTGCTTCGATAATTTCCTGTTCTCTTTCTTGGATCAATTCATCTACGTCATTATTTCCACTGTCCTTTGCAACTTTTTTTAAATTATCGTATTTTCCTATATCAAGTTTCCCTTTACTTTTCATTGCAGCAAACTTTCCCAATAGATTTGGTTTACTGTTAAGTAACCCTTTTGGTACAAACTGAGTCATATTATAAACAAAATTTATGTATTCCGGACTATCTGTTTCCATCATGTCAGAAATATCAGTTAGAAGTTTAATATGCAAAGAAACAGCCATACTTAAAATCCTTTGTTCCGACAAATCGTTCCCAGAACCAAAGAGCAACGTTCCTTGTTGATCGATAACATCTAATTTTAGCCCTCTGGGTTTTCCGTATCGGTGAACACATTTAAAACAAACTTTACTATCATGTACATTGTTTATGCGTACACGGATGAACAGGTTATTAGTTTCTATATAACGTTTCAAAAAAGCTTAAGGTTTAATATAAATCGTATTTTTTATTTCTGTTTTTAAATGAATAGATGACGTATTATTAACATGACTTACGTTAATTCATTGTCTTCTAAATATTTTACTATTATAATCACACTACCTATTACTACAGGAATCCTTATCATAGTGAGTGCTAATATGACTGGTCTATTTTCAAAACACGTGTACTGGGACAATAAGTCAAACAATTGTAGAAATTTCTGATGTTATGTAAATACTACGGCGTAAAAAAATTGTTTGTTTCCGGTATCCCGACCTACCCTAAATTTTTGACCCGACCCTATGTGATTTTATGGCTTTCGAAAATATTTTATTTTTTTTGCAACTTTTTAACAAAAAGATGCCAAACTGCACTTTTTAAGCTTTAGACATGGTCAGTGATGTTAGAAATCAACCCACTGGTGCTCTTAAGGCATAACCCCCTTATTTGTATTTATTTTTTGACACAAAAATAATTTCCGAAAAGCCTCATTTAATAAAAACACACACACACACACACACACACTAAAAAATAATCTGACCTAACTACCCTATTTTTTTTCTACATGTTACCGGAAACAAAGAACTTTTTTGTAACACGGCTCGAATTGATTGCCAGTTAATCAAAGAAGGTGAAACTTTGTATTTTCCGTGTTCAATAAAAGAGCAATATGACGTCAATGACACATTACGTTAACAACATTATCAGTCATAAACATTTGCGGTCATTCCTATGAGGTTAAAACGAGCACTTGACAATACAGATGACATTAGGCAAAGGGGAGCTAACCAAAGCGCGCAAAATGAATCAAGAGATTTACGCGTAACAACCCTTTGAAAGAAATAAAGTTTATAGTGATTCAATGATTCAAAAATGTTTATTATATCTGATAAATATCAAATTATGAAATAAGGATGTTTTATTAAAGAAATGTTCATTCTATCAAAAATATTTTATTGAATAACAAAAACAATATATAAATTTAGTAAAGTATAATGTATGTTCAACGTCATTGCTCTAAAGAGACAAACTATATTCGTTTATTTTTATGGGACAGTACTAACATCTCTTAGAAGGAATGTCAATGCATCATGCAATGGCTTTATACACACTGCAACAGTGTCTTCATCGCGCTAAGAGTGGACGCAGTTGACAGTTGTATGACATAGGACTACGAAACTAAGGGACATAAGTTCGACTTCACGCTCCTTCAACTGCTTTTCTTACATTCCATTAAGAGATCCGGTATAAGATGTAGCTGTTTTATACCTTGCACGCAAAATATTCTTAGAGGTTTTTAGAAATAGACCGTCTTCTGTATCTTGTCCTATCCTCCAATTATAGCACTAATATTCATCTGGAATAGTCACCTATATGGCTTATCCTCGATTATCAGACAAACATACACATAACATGTTATTAGAACGAACGCTGACATGTCGGGCAACATAATATGGAATGGCTGGTTTAAGGCATATCAACTAAAGTCACTAGAAGTCTTTTATATTGGAGTTACATTTATTTTTAAAGTTGGTGCTTCCCGTAAAAGATCCAGTTGGAGCTTCCATTCCCTCAAAATACCTGACACAACTAAAGGTGGGGGGGAGGGTGTCCCAGTTAGGTGTCTGCGCAAAATGTTTTTTGATTTTATTTATACTTTGTGGTAATATACCTACATGTATTAAGTTTCATTAACAAGTGTTACTGTTACCAGTTTTGACTTACATTTATAGATATTCACATTTAAAGTGGGTGGGGTAATCTGACATGTGACCAGCCAGGAACACAGTTTCTGTTATTTTTTTTTAAAATGGTTCTAACTTTTTACCTGAAACTTTCATGATAAAATAACTAAGCAATGGACATTCACACAGCATGTTGCATTTTAAATTGTACTGAATACTTTTTTCATCACAGACCCACAAAGTGGTCTAATCAAATTTACTGACTTTCAATGGACGAACTTTACCAAAAAGCTAAAACATTTTTCATTAGTTGAGATATTAAGGTGTTATTTTCAGCAGATATTGTAAACTAAATAAACATTAAAATGACAGTATATCAGTACACTCTGATTAATATTGAAAGAGTGGTACACTCTCAAACAGGGAAAAAGTGGGTGGGGTAAATAGATATTCAAAGCAACACTACAAAAATTGTGCAGTTGTTACGAAATGGCCTCAGATTGTCTATTACTATCTTAATTTTATCGAATACAGCATTGATTGATAAATTTTAACAAAAAAAATCCCACTTTATTCACTCGTGTCATGGAAAAAGCATGGACCTTGAACATGACATGTAGACAAACCAAATTAACCCTGAAAGCAAAAGGTGTTGCCTGAGGCCTGCTTTCAGGGTTAATTTGGTTTTATATAAAATTATGTCAGTATAATCAGTATACAATGCACGATTGCAAATCATACATGAAAGGAAATAAAAATGATTATTACATACCTAAAAATATTTTCCATTGGGTTTCAATGGACCACGATCGTGCAATATTTTTCCATATCATGACGTTGAACGCTTTGATATCGGACTAGTCCCAATCCGTGACTCTAGGTTCCTCCCCTGACGGTCCGTCCATTTGGTTAGAGGGACACCAACATTAAAGAGGGCGTCACCCATTTCAGAAGGGTAGGGTCACACCGAGTTTCAAGACCGACTTTCTTTGTAAAATGTAAGAATCAAAGGGGGAATTAACCCGCAATGTCCCTCTGCCAGGCTCTGGTTCCGAGCATTTAAAGAATGGAGTTATCCCATACGGCTAACAGGAAACGTCTCTCATCATGATATCATAGATCTGAAATTGTCTGATACTTCAGAAGAATTTTCCGTCTTACTAGTACCATTATATGTTTATAATTAAAACGCAATTGTCGTATTAAGTGTCCGACAGAAACAGATTGTTTTTATTTGGATGTGAAAATGTTCCACCAAATGATAATTGCGCGTAATTATTTATTGTTCAAGTAAAATGACTGTCATGCCATGTGCCTCCATCCAGATTTCAGTCTTTGATGCCGAGTATGTGGACAGAGTAGATGTAAAAAGAATGAAGTTTCGACTTTCGTGATATCACATCTTCGGACGTTCAAAACTTCTATTCATACGACAAAAAGGCCTATCCAGTATAATCGATACCGCCTGGGACACAAATATGCCGAACAAAATCTCAAAGTTTCTCAGTTGATAACTTCATACTTCCAGGTTCAATTCAATGTATTTAGTTAAAATCATTAGCCATACAAAACTTCATTATTCTTATACCTATTGATAGTGTTTCGCATCAAATTTAGTATAATTATATATATGGATAATCAAATAACTTAATAAGCAGAAATCCCGAAACTAAGCTTTTTATTTCGCATAGTAATAAAGAGAAGTCTTAGTCTTACGTGATATTACATGGAAAACTTTAGTAGCAACGTGTGATATAAATAAAATACACGCATATCGGTGACGTTTTACCCAAAATATATATGAGAGACGTTGAAGGGGAAGGCGAAGTTTGAAATCTCAAACTCTCTAGTATAGGCGGAATGACGTACGTAAATATAATGTCGAATTTTTCGACTCATTCTACACAAATCTTTACAACAAATGTGGTTTTATATTAATGTTTTCAGAAGTAGAAAAACAGACATTCATTTTAAATTCCTTCAAATTACATATAACTATTTTAAGAAATGGTATCATGTGAATGTCTTCATCAATAAATGATGTTTAGGGCGGCAATTTTTGCCGTCGATATTTAGCAGGTACTTGTATATCAAGGAGAGGCATCGTTCGAAACGATTAAAATTGCTTTAAATATTAATATTGATCCGTTTTCATAGCTAAAATAATCAGAAAATATGCATTTAGTATGAAGCTGTTCACTGCAAAAGGTTGTATTTCAATAATAAATCAAGTGAATTTCCACCTAGTGTTTAACAGTTTAACAGAGTAGATGAAGTATTTTACTTGGAACAAAAATTCCCCCTTTATGGATATGAACATGTGTAAGGCTTGTGGTAGAATTCAAGCTGATAAAATGAATCCACTCTGTATATTATGAAGTTATTTGTGTTGTAGCTCTACTGAGCACCGAAAATGATCTATTTTGATTAACGATGTTTTATTTATTTTTATGGGTTTTTTTATTTACTTTTATGATATTCATTAACAAAGACTAGTCCATATATCAATATCGTTGGCATATTAGACGAAATCCGTCGAGGTAAGGTTGAAGCTAAATATTTTTTAAATACTTCATTTGAAAATCGTTTGTCCTAAATGGGCATATCAAACATTTTGAGTTGTCCCGGTTGTATGTAACAGTTTTATCATTTTATTATAACCTACGTAAAACGATAGTGACAACCAAAATGACTCGGTAGCTTAGAAAAATAAACAAGAGTGCAAGAATGTCACAATATACGCCCGTCACAGCAAATTTCTTTACTCTAGCACCTGTATTTGCAAATGAAATTTTAACTTTGTGGTTGTTTAGTAATAACTAAGTGTTTTGTTTTTCTAAGTCCACAAAAAAACTCCTTACCAGGTAGAGATATCTTAAAATACACCTAAAATTGGAAAGTAACATCTATGTTGTACCACAGAAAAGTGGTCTTGGTTTTTCCCTACGGTCAATTATAAAAAAGTTACAATATAAGTTATTTATAGTAACAACTAAGGGAAGTTAATCTTAAAAAAAAAAAAAAAAAAAAAAAAAAAAAAAATCAAAAAAAAAATTGTAAGTCCTCACAAAAATCTTTACCAGGTAGAGACTGGTCAAAATTCACCTCAAAATTGGATGTAGCATGCATATTGTACTACAGAAAAGTGGTCTCGATTTTTCCCTATGACTAGTAATGAAAAAGTTACAATATAAGCTATTTATAGTAACAACAAAGGGAAGTAATTCGAAAGAAGGGAACTGCGCATGACACTTCGTCTCATGATGGTGTATAATTGTGTCAAGTTACATCAAAATCCCTCCATGCATGAAGAAGAAATGCTTCGGACAAAGTCATTCTTGTATCTGACCTTTGGCCTCTAAGTGTGACCTTGACCTTAGACCTAGGGACCTGGTTCTTGCGCATGACACTACGTCTCGTGGTGGTGAACATTTGTGCCAAGTTATATCAAAATCCCTCTATGCATGAAGAAGACATGCTCCGGACAAGGTTTTCATTCTTGTATCCTTTGACCTCTAAGTGTGACCTTGACCTTAGACCTAGAGACCTGGTTCTTGCGCATGACACTCCGCCTCATGGTGGTGAACATTTGTGCCAAGTTATATCAAAATCCCTCTATGCATGAAGAAGAAATGCTCCGGACAAAGTTTTCATTCTTGTATCCTTTGACCTCTAAGTGTGACCTTGACCTTAGAACTAGGGACCTGGTTCTTGCGCATGACACTCCTTCTCATGATGATGAACAATTGTGCCAACTTTCATCAAAATCCCTCTATGCATGAAGAAGATATGCTCCGGACAAAGTCATTCTTGAATTTGACCTTTGACCTCTAAGTGTGACCTTGACCTTAGACCTAGGGACCTGGTTCTTGCGCATGACACTCCGTCTCATGATGGTGAACAACTGTGCCAAGTTTCATCAAAATCCCTTCATGCATGTAGAAGATATGCTCGGGACAAGGTCTGTGGACGCCGCCCGCCCGCCCGCCAGGGGCGTTCCCATAATACGTCCCGTTTTTCAAACGGGCGTATAAAAAAAGTTATTGAGCCTTGTGAATAGTGTTCTTTTACATTGTGTATGGATGGACACGAGGGTAGAACCTGTGTATGGATGGACACGAGGGTAGAACCCGTGTATGGATGGACACGAGGGTAGAACCACTATCTTCCGCAAGTCGGTTGCTTGACTTCCTTGCATGATGAAAGTCAAAAGACCATTCAGCAAAGATATGTTGGACGGACAGGTTATTGGTATTACTAAATGTCCATGTTATATCAAACTGTTTAACATTTTATCTATCAACCGATGTGAAAAACAAAGAGAAGGAAAACATCTTATCCAGTTTTATGCTTATGAAAGTCATAAAATAATCGTTTGTTGATCGTAATAAATGCCCGAATGCCAATAAAGTGTCTTATGTTAAAATGCTGCTATCACGCCAAGGTGTGATGTTAACTTGTCCAAATAGTGGCTTATTATGTTAACTAGTCATGATATCATGTAAAAGTGTGGTTCAACTTGTCAAAACATTGTTTTTTTATGTTAATATAAGTTTATGTTATCATGTCAAAGTATGATGTTAACTATTTTGTGTCCAGATAGTGTCTTATTATGTTCACAAGCCCTTATATCATGTCAAAGTGTTGAAACAGTGTCTTATTACGGTAAAAAGCTAATAGTATGTTATCACGTTATCAAAGTACCATGTCTCATTACGCCAAAAAGCTATGATATCTTGTATCATTTGATCGCGCCTAGCTTTTTTAACATAATAGCACCTCTGTAGTGAGACAAGATCACACTGTACCGTGACATGTTAACAAGTACAAGTTAACATCACACTTTGACATGATAGCATGGCTTTTTAACATAATAAGACACTGTTTGACAAGTTAACACCACACTTTGAAATGATAGCACAGTGTTTTAACATAATAAGACACTGTCTTGAAAAGTTAACACCACACTCAGACATAACAACATGAAATTTCCCGACATAAGACAGCTGCGGCATTCCATATTGAGGGGTGTAACACGTTTCATAATAGCATTTGCTATTATTATACTTTGTTACATTCTTTGCTTCCAAACGATCTTTTAATAGATTTAATTAACTATCAAAACAGCAATCATAAAGTGTTGCTTGATTCTTCTTTAGTATACATGTAATGCATCTATATACTTGTGTAACAGAATAAATGATTTGGTACCTATATTTTGTTTAGTAGAAGTAATTTTCCTTTCAAATAAAACATTTGAATTGAGGAATATTTAGCAATACAATGAAATATATTCTGTTTAGTAGAAGTTATTTTCCTTTCAAATAAAACATTTGAATTGAGGAATATTTAGCAATACAATGAAATATATTCTGTTAAGTAGAAGTTATTTTCCTTTCAAATAAATAAAACATTTGAATTGAGGAATATTTAGCAATACAATGAAACAAAAACAATTCTGATACATCGACACTGTCCAAAATCAAAACTGACACCGTGTTGCCAGGGTGCGCGAGGACTGTCGCACTTTTCATTATCTCTCGTGAAAAAAATTAAGATAAGTCTGTTACTATTTTGCTCCATTGTGTGGGTTTTCTTATAGATCTTATTGTAGATGGTGTAAAGCCTAATGGGAAAGCCTTTCTACATAACAGTTTTATTACTTGGACAGTTTGTATTTTAGTATGAAGAGAATACTGTCAAACAAGGTGGAGCCGTGGCTGACAGGTTTTTTCTCCAGGAACAAACTCGTGATATCACTGACAGTAAACACTGTCAAAGCAAGGCACTGGTGTTTTTTGTGCGTTTTGTTTTGCTATTAACAAAAGGAAATACCTGTCCAATGTTGATCAAACCGAGTCTGCTTATTAACTGCTCTGTTGCGCCCTGTGCTTCCATGAGATCTTCTAACAGATTATAAATACTGTGGTTCTTATAAGTTCTTTCTACCTATAATGATTAATGATGCGAACTTTTATCCTCGCGGATCTCAAGTATGGGAAAGTCAACCGTTCTGTATTTAAATAAATCACTTTCAGGGTAAACGCATTGTATCTTTCATAGAGAGAATATGAGCCGCGCCATGAGAAACCCAACATAGTGGGTTTGCGACCAGCATGGATCCAGACCAGCCTGCGCATCCGCGCAGTCTGGTCAGGACCCATGCTGTTCGCTTTCAAAGCCTATTGCAATTAGAGAAACTGGTAGCGAACAGCATGGATCCTGACCAGACTGCGCGGATTCGCAGGCTGGTCTGGATCCATGCTGGTCGCAAAGCCACTATGTTGGTTTTCTCATGGCGCGGCTCATATATAGCTTCTTTGCTCCCAATCAGTTCGAAAGATTAAAAGTCACTGCTGATATGTGATACATGACACAGAGATTTTAGCATATATGCAAATGTTGAACCAGTATGAATGTGTAGTACAATTCGGGTGTGTAGATAAAACGGTATCGATACTAATAACTGGGTTAATGAACTTGTGTATATATCCCTTGTAAAATCCTAATTTCGATACTTGATTGCGTTCATTTAATTACATTTTACATTGGTCTGTTTGTGACTTTGTTAGAACAAAAGTTTCATAACATGTACTAGACCTATCAGAAATGTATGTGTTATTGCCTTAAGTTTTTTGGTAATGTGAAAATATATGAACATCTGTGTATTTTTAGTTTCGAACGAAATTTAAGTTTTATTTATTCATTTGGTACAAGTAGACAAGTCAACATCTGAATCGAAAGGCAAGTTTAAAAACCCGTTTGAAGCTTTTGCTTTTATGGAAAACCCGAATCAAAAAGACGATCCACTGGAAGCACAAAATCAACCTATATAGTAGCGAAAATGGTTTGAGTATGTTTATAAGACTTACAAGAAACGTTATGAACTGTGTAACACCTCTCACGCTCCCTAGCACCGGATCATGAAATACGTTAAATGGATGCAATTATACCAAACGGCTAGAAATAAAAATAAACTTAAGAGTCAAAGTAGAAGCGATATTTTAAAGTTACGCCTCTAGTTTTGTTTGCCATTTAATATTAATCTAGTGGGATGATTAACTAAAGAGCTACCCTCTACTAACCAAACACATAATGACACCACAAGACGTCTCAAAGGGGAAGGACAAAAATATACTAGTGGACTGGCTGCATCACTTTGTTTGTGTCACTAGCTTAATTTAAAGATGTAAATAATGTCTGCTAAGGAAAACGTTTTACTTTTACACCGATTAAATGAAAACAACATACTAGTATTTCATTGCCGCAAATGCGACAATAACAAGATTCTGTGAGACACAGAAGAATTCTTTTGGTAATATCTTGTGTTTGCGATATACTGAATGGTAGATTTACGTGAGTAAGCACAGACAAATAGACTCCCCCCTTGGGGTAATGATTCAAGATAAAGTTTGTCAACTGATTTGCTTTTGTTTGGTTTCCTCAGTGTTGTTATATTTTCTAGTACTTGGAGAACATTGTGTCAATCTTATTTTTCTTAAGTCGGTGCAAGAGGACGTAATAGGTGTTGCATATTTTATTACCTTTTAATGTAAAGACTCAGTTTAGTTATTCCATAGCATACTCATATGCTTTGTGTCGGCTGCAAAAATTCCCCCGTATTTGAAGTCAGTTTTATTATGCCTACCCCACCTCCCCAACCCCTTCGGAGAAGGAGAGGTATATATTGTTTTGCAGATGTCAGTTGGTCGGTCGGTATGTCGGTCGGTCAGTCCGTAGACCAATCGGTTTCCGGATGATAGCTCAAGAACGCTTGGGCCTAGGATCATGAAAGTTGATAGGGAGGTTGGTCATGACCAGCAGATGAACCCTATTGAATTTGAGATTATTAGGTCAAAGGACATGGTCACAGTGATCCGGAACAGTTAAACGGTTTCTGAATGGTAACTCAAGAGCGCTTGGGCCTACGATCAGGAAAGTTGATAGAGAGGTTGGTCATGACCAGCAAATGACCCCTATTGATTTTGAGTCAAGATCACTGTGACCCGGAACAGTTAAATGGTTTCCGGATGATAACACAAGAACACTTGGTTTTAGGATCATGAAAGTTGATAGGAAGATTGGTCAAGACCAGCAGATGACCACTATTGATTTTGCGGACATTAGGTTAAAGGTCAAGATAACAGTGACCCGGAACATTTAAAAGGCTTCTGGATTATAACTTGAAAACTTTTAGGCCGTTAATCACGAAACTTGATAGGAAGGTTGGTCATGACCAGATGAACCCTCTTGATTTTGAGGTCAGTAGGTCAAAGGTTAAGGTCACAGTGACCCAGAACAGTTAAATGGTTTCTGGATGATAATTCAAGACCCCTTGGGCCTAGGATCATGAAAGTTGATAGGGAGGTTGGTCATGACCAGCAGATGACCTCTACTGATTTTATGGTCAGTAGATCAAAGGTCAAGATCACAGTGACCCGGAACTATTAAACAGTTTCTGGACGATAACTTGAGAACGCTTGGGCCAAGGATCTCGAAACTTATAATAAGAAGGTTGATCATCTATTGATTTTGAGGTCAGTAGGTCAGAGGTCAATGTCATAATGACTGGGAACAGTTGAATTGTTTCCGGACTTAAGAACTCTTGGGCCTAGGATCACGAAACGTAATAGGGAGTTTGGTCATGATCAGCTGATGACCCCTATTGATTTGAGGTCAGTAGTCAAGGGTCAAGGTCACATTGACCCAAAACAGTAGAACTCTTTTGCCAAATAACTTGAGAATGCTTTGGTCTAAGATCACATTTGATACGGAGGTCACTTATCACTGTAAAATGACCCACATAATTGATTTCAGGTCTGTATGTCAAATTTCCAATGCACAGTAACCAAATAATTTCTGTTCCTTGTGCAGTTACTGAATGCATCAAAGAGGGGGGCGTATTTTGTGTTCTACGAGCTCTTTTTATATTTGTTTTTCCATACAATATATTTTATAATATGCTGAACAAAACAGCTAACTCGTCATGTGTAATGTTTTTCATATCTGATAAATAACCGAAAATACTTCCTTGAAATTTGGCGAACGCATAGAAAATATATGTTATTGGTAACATTTTAACAAAATCTAATAACGATATTAATATATAAATTTACTCATTCTGTGACTTCCACATACACGTATGAAATGTCACAGAAATACACGTTAATGTCTAGAATTTATGAAATTGATAGCAATCAGTATGAGGGAAAAAATGACAACGAAGCTAAATTAATTTCTCTGTTGTATCTTTTTGGAAAAGATCTTTTGAAATTTGTCTGATATTTTACTACTTTCTAGTAAAACATCAAAACGTGCACCTCCGAATTCTTCTATATACTACTCGTCCGTTCTCTAAAACGCAAGTTTTATGTGTATTCTTATGACTTCTAAACAGATTAGTTAAATGTGTGGAATTATACCTTTACATGATTCAATATCCAATATTTTTCAAATTTTGATATGCTATGAATGGCAAGCTGATCTAAATGAATTGCATGCTTGAGGGCAGTGGATGAATGCCTTCCTTTAACTGACTTTTCTCTGCATCTCCAAATGTAAAAACATGCTATGTAGCACAGCAGAATGAAAGGGTAGGATTAAACCATATATTTGAACTATTTGAATAAGAGTGTATGCATCAATATAATATGTAAAACTCTATAGTCACATTAAATAGATTCAACTCTCTCGTCAATACCTCAAATTAGCCATAATAGGTGTGCGGTATGGGAGTCCCGTATGCGATTAAAGTGTATTGCAAATGTTCCCCAAATTGTCAATAATTTTCGGTATTTATTTGAAAGTGATATAATTCAAGAATGATTCAATTTATTAATAAACTGAGATGCACATATTAGTAACATATAGACCAAGCAACTTACAAGAAACAACCACTTTTTATGCAATTTCCTTCATAAATAAAGGACTTCAAACACTTCACCAAATTATGAATTTCTTTTCTGAAAAATAGGAGAAAAAAATGTTATGTGAACGGTATCCCTAGGCCCCACTTCATCCAAACTGAACTGTCTATTTTGTGCCATTCTCATATACCAGAGATTTACCATGGTTTCCTAGTCGTCTCGGGATTTTGACGAACCTCTTATGAATGAGAATGATCTACAAATATATGTACTGACTGGTTGCAAATTGAACATTTTTACACTTACTTACAAATAATTAAGCCTCTCAAAAGCCGTTAAATATACCTGGTAAAAATTACCAGTATAATTCAGGTTACACCAAACCAATGAAACTCCCATTAATGCTCCCTCTAGAGCCTTGGATGACCACATTGCAAGAATTCAAAATTAATGCTTACCTCTGGTCGAGAAAAACCATGCCTGAATGTTCTTATGACAAAGGTGTTATGGTGAATAATGTTTACCGTTTTACCTGCAAAGTCATCAAATAAATGGTCTATATTTGAACTTTGAAATTGAAGAGATAGGTATGGTAAATTTATAGAAAACAAAAACAGAAAATGTCCAAAAATTGTAAGTTCACTACTTTGTGCGGCTTGATTTTGTATATATACTTCGAGTAAACTGTACGATACTAGCAAAAACGCAACGAGCATGTTAGCTGGTTTTTTTTCTTTTCTTTTTTTAGAATAGAATAAGACTAGAACCGTGGGCAAAATTGGTGTTTTTTTTTTGTTTTTTTTTTTTTTTTTGGGGGAATAGAATAGGACTAGAACCTCATTACCTTTCCGAAACAGACACAAACTCTGTCTGTTATAATTGTTCTAGGTTGGGTTCTATTTCCTAGAATGAAAGAATTCTATTGCGTAAACAAGGAGTCAAACCGATGACGGTTAGAGGCAAGTACTCGATAATTGAGTTATTTTACAAATGACTCTCAATTAAATACTGTCAAAATCTCTTTCGTTCAGGTAAACAAACTTAGACATGCTCCAAAAGCTCTATTTTCAACTGGCTTCTTGACTTTATCTTTTTATATTGTGTGTATTGTCTTGCATGTACATAGTACATACATACGTGCTATTATCACCATCATCTTCCCCAGTTTTAAAAGCGTTTTTCATAATAATATAGTAACATTTCGCTTATGGGTAGAATCAGCCAGTCTACTCTATCTCGCTGCCGTAGTATTTGTTTGTGGGTGACCTGATTTGTCATGCATTTACTGTACTCAATGCTTTACTATTTCTTTTTATTTAAACCATATTTACCATACATGTATATCTTTAGGTGTTTTCATTTGTATTTTAAAGACAGATGCTGTTTTTGACTGAATTCGTCTGTTGTGTTAAAAAAAATCAGATTTAATTGCGAATCGGCATATAAAGGATACGTATGGTTTACACACATTTATTGCATAGATTTATCGCCTATTCTCAGGTCCTATTAACCCTAACCCTGCTAAATTTCTATAATGAACTTGTCAATCTTTCAATCTGGACAATACCATTAACTGTTAAAAGGGGTGCTTACCAAAAAAGATAACTGAATGGCGAACAGTGCAGACCATGGTCAGACTGCACGGATGATCTTGGTCTGCACCGGTCGCAAAGGCTAAAGGATTTGCCGCCAGCAGGCTAAGGGTTAAAGTGATGATATGCTTATGTTAACAGACAAAATTAAAGAACATCAAACAAACCCATAACAGCATAATTGCACGAAGAAACAAAACTATGTCTCTTCCAACTTCGCACATGTTTTGCAAACAACAAAGCAGATGTAATACATTTTGCACTTGTCTAAAATAGTTTTATTATTCTGCGATAATTGTATGGTGCATTTTCACAAGTTGACACGGTACTTCTTCAGCGTGAATTAATTGGAGGACGAAAAGCGAGAAAGTTTGTTTTTGTTTTCTCCTTTTTTACATCAAGGGTAAATCTGTCAGGTCGATGCAAGATTTACGAACAAAAATATGTTTAATTTGTGCTGCATTACGCCTTGACTTCACTTTAATTGCGAAAAGTGTCAATAGATCTACATTAAAGTGAACAAAAAGGTTTTGATTCCATAGTTTATGATTATGATATGTTTAGCACAGATATAAAACAACTTCACTGACGCCGAACTTAAAATAATAGCTTATCTGTATTTCAATGAACGGCCGAAGCATGTCAGCGAGTGTCGCAATATTCATTCATTTCGCTAAAAATTACGCATGCAGTACAAATAACAAAAAGTCCTATATAAGGCTGTAAAAAGAACTCAGGAACCGGTAATAAGAACCTTCATTCTTTGAGATTTTGAAATTTGTGTAGATGTTGACACTTGGTTCGTTTTTGCCTTTCTTCTACACTGTACAACTTTTGCTCTCGCTATATATAAAACAAGCTATTTCATCAAAAATTTGTGAACAGAACTCATCCGTCCGGTAGTTTATCTTAATGCGTTTTTTGCTTTCAAACTGGACACCCGGATAACAAGACGTCAGACTGTTGGTATGCATGTATTCAGTTTGAATGTACTTTCATCGGCCCATTAATATTGTTCTATGTCATTATTATTCATGAAACAAACGTTTTGTTATGTGGCATATTCGAAATATCCAAATATATTGATATTATATTGGGAATAGGGAACTCAACTGAAACATATGATTATATCATATGATATCATCGCGATGAACATATTTTTGTGTGATACTGAAACTTAATACACGGAAAGATGCTTAAATACAAATACCAGTTCTAAGGAAAATGGTGAATGCAACATTATGATTATTGTCTTATTCAATGGGGGATAACTTACACCTTTTCCACATTTAACCTTACCTAACTTTCACTAAAGTAGATACTACGGTCATTAAACTTCTACAAACTAACTGTAAAATTAGAGTTTGTCAAGGCCATTTTAACTAGAGGAATAAAACCACAATACGGTGTCAAAAGTTTCCGAAATTACTAACAAGCTGTTAAAAAAGCAGACCGAAAAACCTTTATACTAACTTTAAATTAGGATCAACGTAACCAACATAGTCCCGTGATTGGCGAAGATTTTATCAATCTCGAGGCCATTGTGATGTTGTCCACAAATAAAAAAGTTGATCAGTTAGAAAACACTGACACTCATCCTAGGAAGGATAGCTAATGCTTTCTGTTTTTATATGCACCGACTTTAAATAAATTTGTATTGTAGGAAGACTGACAGAGGTAGAGCCTACTGTTTTTCTCTTATGGTTCCGAAGCCTTTTTAACCAATACTGATTGGAAACGGAATGGTTAACTGCAAACAAGCCGACTAACGGGTGAACCTTGGAGCAAAAACAATAAACCACTTAGTTTTCAACTTAACGTGAGACTAAAATTCAAAGATAATGTTTTAACATGTTTCGTTTTTGTTCTAACTATACTGAGAACTAATTATTTGATTCAGGTTTTCCATTTATTGACTCACTTTCGTTCATTATTTCGTGAAGCTAAAAGTTGATTGTAACCTGAGGATTTTGGCCAGTTATCATTTGCTGGGGTAACACCTGTAGCTGATCTTTCACACTGTTCATATTGTAACTAGAACTACATGATGTAATATATACCGTCATTGTAATATATATGTATCGATCTACTGAGATGGCTTATTGACACACAAACAGAGCAAGACCCGAAGGATGATTTATATATATTAAATATGTGTTGCATCTAAAGTATAAACTCACACTCTCTATAGAAATATGTATATCTTACATACAGCAACAATAATGAAATATGATAATATAGGCGGAGCTTAATCTGTCTTGTAGACTTGCTTACTACACATGTCAGTTCAACTTCCATTCTATTTTTTAGAAAGTTATGTTTAATGGAGAAAACCCACTGACCATTAAACATGAAATATATTTCGGTTTCGGTCAATGAAACGTATTAAATAAATGATGATATCATATGACATAGGATATCCCAACAGGACAGGTGAAACTGTATGAGCAAAGAATATACCCTTGATGAGTTATGCTGATACAGCTACTGTGTTCTATAAATAAATCTTGCTTCAAAGGTCGCTTATAATATTTTTAAAAACATGCAATGAGTGTTTCCATCTGTAGTAGAGACATTATAACATTATAACTCCGCCTACTTTATTATATATCCAATCAGAGACAGTGTATTGCGTTTCTGTATGTATTTACGTATGTATGTAGAGGATGTTGATATTTTAGGCATTCGGCGCATTTGTTTGTTCAATAATGGTGATATATAGGAAATAGAACTAAAATAAATGAATTCCTCATGAATTATAGAAACACATCACACTCATCAACAAATGTCAGTTCAGCGGAATTGATGTTTGGAAAGAAGTTAAAGACCAAACTTCCATAATTTTCTGTGAGGTAGAAAGACCATAGAATAAGAATAAGAGACAGAGAAACCAAGCTAAGGAACAAACAATAATAATTATCCCCAATTCCTGTATCTTCGTGCCTTCTTGTATCTTCGTGCCCTCGGCATTTTTCACGCGCCGCTAGTTCACGCGAGATTTTTGACGTCACAAAAGTATGTAAACAAACCAAGCACGGTATTTTGTAAACAAAGAAGAAAAAATACGTAAAAAACAGGTATTTTGCTTTGACCCCACAGTTTTTACATGTCCGTCATAAGAAAATGTGTACCTGTTTCCAAAGAAACCAAAAACAATCCAAATGTTTGTAAAGTATCCACAATTTTTATTTCCAAAACTTTTGACAGCTGCATTACCAGCGTCCCTGCCAACTGTTGTGACCTAAATTTCACCGAAAGTGTAAAAATTTCCCAGAGCTAGAAACATTTTATAGTGCAGTTCATAATATCAGTTCCACCGAATTCTGGTGTAGGAAATAAAAATACTGAAGTCTTGAGTTTTGCTTTATTCTTTATTTATAATGAAATGAAGATGTCTAAAATTAAAATTTAAGGTTAATTTTTCAAACAAGACTTTTCTGCATCAGTATACCCTGTATAGTTTTTATCTTTTTTGTAGGTTCTACCTCAGAAAAGGCCTAAGAGACCCTATAGATCTAGTTACTCAAAGGAATCACTTTTAGCAGCATATTCTGCTGTAAAAAAATGGGCTTGCAGTTAAGGCAGCATCTAGACAATTTGGGGTGCCTGCTCAAACACTAAGAGACCGTGTCAAAGGGTACATTGACCCCATAAACTGTAAACCAGGTCCTGACACAATGCTTTCCAAGGAGGAGGAACTAACCATTGTTGAGCATGTAGAAACCATGTCACAGCTCGGATATGGCTATTCCAATGTTCAGTTGCAAGATCTTGCTGGAGAACTTGCACACAGTTTAGGAAGGAGAACATCATCCAAAGCTTTAAGTAACTGTTGGTTGTATGGTTTCCTTAATCGCTGGAACAGCCGCCTCACTTCTCTTAATCCAAGAAGTTTAGAAAGTTGCCGTGCTTAAGGTGTAACCCCTGAAGTTGTTAATAACTACTATGGTAACCTTCATGAAATACTGGTGAAGTACAATCTTGAAGATAAGCCTATGCATATCTACAACCTTGATGAAACTGGACTCCAGCCTAACCATAAACCTCCAAATATTATTGCACCTCTTCATTCAAAGCCACAGGCTGTCACGTCTCCGCGCTCTACAACTGTAACCCTCATTGGATGTGCTAATGCTATTGGAAATAGTTTGCCTCCATTTTTTGTCTTTAAGGGTAAAAGGTGGAACTCAGATCTCATGCAAGGAGCGAGTGCTGGTGACAGAGGTGTACTTTCAGAGTCAGGATGGTCTAACGCCAAAATATTCAAGTTGTACCTTGAGGAGCACTTTTTACCCTTGACACGTTCAAACTCCAACATGTCGCAGCCAATTCCGTTATTGTATGATGGACATTCATCACATGTCTCAACATTTCTCATTGATTGGGCCAAAACTCAGAAAATGATCTTGTTTGTATTACCACCACATTCTAGTCACCTGCTACAGCCTCTAGATGTTGGCATTTATGGTCCTTTTAAGACATTCTATCACTCAGAGTGTAGTCTGTACATGAAGAAAAACATGGGTCAGGTAATAAATAAATACCAGATATGTGAGCTGGCTTGTAGAGCTTACTTGAAGGCCATGACTCCTGGTAACATTCAAATAGCCTTCCGTAAAACTGGAATCCACCCATTTTGTGAGAAGGTAATATCTCAGGATAAGTTGTATCCTGCAGAGGCTTTCAGAGATGAAACGCCTGTAAAGAAAGTCCAGGCTATGAAGGCAGGCAAGGAGGAAGCCCAAAAGTTCTTGGAATGGAAAGCTGAAAAGAAAGAAAAGAAGGTTGTTACAGACACCACTTCTTAAATTGATTGTACAAATCCAGTAAAAAAGAGGCCACTTCCAGGGGGTCAAGCAATCACTGAGGAATTATTTGAAAATAAGCTCAAGGATTACATTGAGGAAACTGCTCAGAAAACAAAAAATGTATATACATGTACCAAGGCAGGTAAACACTCGCAGACAAAGAAAACTGACAAACCTTCATCCCCACTGCCTTCAACAAGTGGAATTCAGCAGCATAAAAATCCTCCGGTTATTGCCCAAGTTGATGATTTCGATGATGACAGTGATGATGATGATGATGATGAGGTATGCTGTGTGTGTAAACGTCAGTCTCCTGAGGAATTGAAGCACTGTCCATATTTGGTCATTATGAAATGGGCCCAGTGTTACAACACCAGCTGCAGTCATTGGGTGCATCTGAAATTTTGCACGGATATATCAGTTGTTAGGAGACATAGCAAATTTCTATGCCCCCACTGCCTTGAAGAATAGTTATATTATACACCAAAACTGTAAATATGTTCATGGTTATGTTCTCAGGTTACTTTTAACATTTTAACTGTTTCATTATAAATTTACAGATAATTTTTTTTTAAAGGAGAGAAAAGGCTATAGTGAAAGTGATATTATCCTATGTGAATTCACTGCTAAAATTATTACAAGTGTGTATTGAAAAGATAAAGCGATTTCTTATAAAACATGACATACCTTGAATCTGCTGTGTTTCTTACTATGTGGAATTGACTTTTGTAACTGCTCTGTAGAAAACCACTTATTATTGTATGAATTACATAAGCGACATGAATAACTCAAGCGGCACGATGATATAGGAAAATGGTGGCCTGGAATTAGGTCATACACATGCTGGAAACTCCTTGATATTTCTCCACGAATGTTTATGATATGCAAACAGACAATATTGCATGATAAAGGTAAGTGATTTATCTTCAATATCATGCATATGTTTTTTTAATATATTTTGCTATTTTTTGAAATTCTTCCCAGAAAATTAATAAGAGGCACGAAGATACAGGAAAAGGGCATATGCTGATAAAAAGAGAAGAGCGAAAAACAGTTCCCTGAAAATAGGAGATAAAGTTCTGATACATCTGGATAAAAGACAAAATTAGTCTCCAGTAACTCACTCCAGACTCACCTCCAAGACTCCACTCCATATTTTGTCGTATGCCGTCCCAGGACGTGTCATTAAATGAAAGGGATCTATGATAACCGTAAATCAACTGGGAAAGTTCAAGACGAAAGACAAATCATTTTTCAAGCTTCTTTGTGAAAACAGGAGTTCACAAAATCGGAGTTCACCCGTAACTGTTCCAGGAAAGCAACATCCGGGACGAGATCTCCCGGAAATACCTACACTAAGGCGTTCTACTAGATCAACAAGAAGGCCAGCAAAATATAAAGATCATACATGAATAGAATAATTTTAAATCCGTGGAAACTGAAGTGTATATAAATTTCAAATCATAAATGGCATAGTTTTAAAGTATTAAATCAGGCCATGATAATGCCTGTATAATTCAACGAAAATGTGATTGTGTTCAGTTTGCTAAAACAAAATCAAGAGTGGCTGAAAAAAAAGTGATTCACAAATAATTGAAGTGGCTGTTGTTTTTCAGCTACACGTGTTTATTTGTTAGACTACCATGAATGTAAATATTTCTAACATTCCACATTTTGCTAGATGTATTTATCTGCTCAGCTATCAAATTCACACGTTACTTGATATTTGTTTAGCATTGTAGTCTTACTGTTTTTCCTTTGAAAGGAGAGAATGCTTTAATTTCTATTATCATAAACTTATAACTTTCAAGAGTTAATTGGATGTTAACAGAGCATGAGACTATAGTCTGGGAAATTGTTCATGTTATCAGACAGTTTTATCCTGCTTCGCTAAAAACAATTAAAAAATGTAATTTTCTGTAAATAGTTGAGATTAAACCAGTGTGAACTTTTTTATGGAGTGTCAGGACTAGGTGAGCTTGAGATGTTATGTTTAAAGTTAGTTAACCCTTGTTAAATGAATTTTTGAATATAAAGTACATTTAAGTCAGAAGAATCTGGGGGATGTTGGAGAGACATTATAACATTATAACTTTGCCTACTTTATTATGTATCTAATCAGAGAGAGGGTTGTTACTTTTCTGTATGTATATATGTATGTATATAGAGATGTTGATAGACTTGAGACTGAGCAGTTAGTGTTATAGTTACATAAAGATATATATATACATCCGTCTTATGGTCAGTTGTCTTTAAACATCAATATTACATCCTCGAGGATACCAAGTACTTGTTTTATATTGTGTATGTACTATTCAATTTGTCAAATTTTAGAAGAAACGAAAAGATTTTTATATCAGGTGACCTGTACATAATGTGTACTTTTGAAATTTACAAGTGCAAAGGATATAGAAGTCATATGTAATTGTTAAACCCTCGACGTTTTTAAAGATAAAACATGTGAATTACTCGTAAGTTTTCGTAAACACATTTAAATCTTCTTTGATAGCAATAAAGGTAAGAATTCGCGATGAACATTTTTATGTGTAATACTGAGATTTAATACACGAGAAGATGCTTAAATGCAAGTACCAGTTCTAAGTAAACTGGTGAAAACAACATTATGATAATTGTCTTATTCAATGTCGATAACCTACACCACATTTAACCTTTACCTTACTTTCACTAAAGTAGAGATACTACGATCATTAAACTTCTACAAGCTAACTGTAAAATTAAAGTTTGTCAAGGACATTTTAACTAGAGGAATAAAACTACAATACGGTGTCAAAATTTTCCGAAATTACTAACAACCTGTTAAAAAGGCAAACCAAAAAACCTTTATATTAACTTTAGATAAGGATCAAAGTAACCAACGCAGTCCCGTGACTGGTATGGATTATATCAATCTCAAGGCAAGTATGATGTTGTCCACTAGTAAAAAAGTTAATCAGTTAGAAAACACTGACATTCATACTAGATAACTAATGCTTTCTGTTTATATATGCACCGACTTTATATAAATTTGTATAGAAAGACTGACAGAGGTAAAGCCAGCTGTTTTTCTCTTATGGTTCCGAAGCCTTTAACCAATACTGATCGGAAACCGAATGGTTAACTGCCAACAAGCCGACTAACGGGTGAACCTGGGAGCAAAAACGATAAACCACTTAGTTTTCAACTTAACGTGAGACTAAAATTCAAAGATAATATTTTAACATGTTTCTTTTTTGTTCTAACTGCACTGAGAACTAATTATTTGATTCAGGTTTTTTCCATTTATTGACTCATTTTCGTTCTTAGCTTTTATTTCATTATTTCATGAAGTTTATTTCCATTCGTTTACAACTGTGCGCAATTTTACTATTGTTTTAACGATACAATGTACATCTAAAACATTCGCTGATTCTTGTAACGTTACGTTTTTGTACTTGTTTAATTTCGTGTTAATTGAATATTCTTATTGAAAATACAATCTTTAGACCCACAGAAGGAACCTTGAAGGAAAAAATAAAGGGCTTATTTCTTAATGACATTTTCTTAATATAGGTATACAAGATTTTTTTTGGAGGCGGACATATGGGAATTCTGTAAACTCCTCTAAATCAGACGGTTCCCTTTGTTTATTTTTCATAACTATTTGTTCAAGGTGAAATATACTAGAAATATCAGAATACGATGACATTAAAAGAAGAAATGTTTTCATTTACAACATATATATCACAAAATCTTTATTCAGCACTACATAGAACTTGTCCTAAACACTAATAAAAACAAACAGGTCTCACTATGGTGAGAGAATACTGCTGTCTTCCATATTTTTCTTCTTTGTTTTGTATATTATGATTGTATATTTGTCTATGAAAACGCCATCATTATTTCAAGGTTGAGAGATTGATATCTGTATCTGATGCCAGGATGTTAGCGTGGGAAGGAGTGTAATGGAATAAATATCTTAACGTTAGAGACCGAACCGTTAAATAACACCTAAAGTGACAAGTTTTAGAGACCATTTAGGCCTATAGCATCTTATTCATAATAGCCAACGTACTACTATACCACATCAAACTGTAATTTGCGAAAGCCAAAACGTGTTAAATGAAAAGTATGTATCGAATCCATTATCTGATAATTACGAGACAACGTAGAAAATACGTATGTACATAATTATCGAAGAGCACATGTTAGGCATTTATGACTACGCAAAAGAGATTTGCCTTGTCGAAAGTGTTGCATTTTTAGAGTAGATTATGCGCGGAAAAGTGCAACAGAAACTTCCTGAACAGATTCAGTCAAATCGAAACAGCTATTATTAAGCTACTTTCAAATAATATATTTAAGATATTTTCAAATAAAAGTTTCGTTTTCAGATCTAGAAAGTCGCAATGAAAAGCCGTTTTTACAATTTATTTGATTTCGCGAAGAAGTCGTAATTTTAACAAGTGCTTAGCAGCACTGTGTTATTTGGTGATAATTACACAGAAATAAACCTGGAACTCCAATACATCAAACGAATGACGTAAGCATTACCGCGAGTTGTTTTTTTTATTGGAGATAACTTCAAATGCGGAATAAAGAAAATGAATAAGATAATTCAAGTTCCGATAGTCTCAATATTGATCTCTCAATCTATACATGTATACCTTTCCGTATAGCAGAAATGTCAATGCTTACTTTTACATATGAATACTTAGACAATCAACATTTTACAACTAATGTGGCAAGGAATCGTTGATAGTGTGCATCTGATATTGCAATACTTAATAGATATATAATATTATTAAAACGACACTGGATAATGATTAACTTTGCGCCATTGCACAGGATTCACCAGTGAATATCTCATGGAAGCAAATGCCTAGAATCAACAATAGCAGGAATTAGCATTTGACATTTGGACGTAGTTTAACAGCTGAAATGGATGGAAGAAAAGTGGTCACTTAACAGTCCTAAACTCAAAATAGTGTTAAACAATAATGAAACTTTCCTACCATTACATATTATATATGCAACGAAATAAACTGCAAATCGATAAAAATATGGGAAAAAATGTCCGCTGTCGGGAATCTGACCGGGCTTACTTGGTAAAACTTTTCAGATCGCACTGATTTTACACTGTTAAATAATATTATTTTATATCTTTATTGTTCATATCTCTTTCTATGAAATTCAATGTAGATTGTCTTTTTCTTATATTTAAGGTGAAGAATACATTGACATTTGTTTCCGTTACACTGAGGGAACACATAGCAAAAGTTTTAACAAACAAATTTTAAATCAGTACTTTTGTACCAATTTAGGCGACGTTAAATGAAGGAAAAACCAAGATAAATATCAAACTGGGAGTGCCACGTTCCAAAAATGCAGCCTTCCCAAAATGAAACACACAGCACGCAAATGTGCACATTTTAACAACACTCGCATACAAAGCAAACACACGAGGACAAAACAAACAAATAGAGGAACACAGAGGGGCACCGCCTTGAAACACTCAGTGGCAAAAACACCACTGGGGAGCTTAAACCGGTTTATGGTGCGCACCCAATCTTACTCTTACGCACACCAAACTTCTATTTCAAGACCATATACATCAAGGGAAAATGTAACAATTGTGATTCAAGAAAAGTAGTTTATTTATATTTATTCATAGTTCATTAAATACTTTGGCGGAATGAAATAACGTGCACTGACTTGCACAACTTGCACCGAGTCTGACACTCACAGGCACCACGACAGAAACCACGGACAACGACACCAGGCTTAACTAACTTCTTCGCTCTTTTACGCCTGGTTGGATTTTGTACGATACTCAACAGTGAATTACGAAATCTTAATAGTCATAAATATCAATCTCTTCACGTCCCTTATTTTCTTAAATTATTTATTTAAGCAACATTGTGGTCAATATATCAGATATCTACTACACCCTGTTTTTATATTATCCCATGTGTCAAACCAACGACTAAGATATTACTATTGCTAGTCGGATGAGAAAACAAAAACATCTTTGTCTCGTAAAATATATAGGCATTTTTGTTTTTGTTAGCGTAAATGTTGTAGCTCTATCTTACAGCATGCCTCATGTTAGGACATCCACATATCCCTTGGGTGTAATCTTTGCAAATTATGGGAATCAAAATCTTCCGTTGTGGAATAACTGCCAATAATTTGCCTTAAAACAGTGCGCTTTCAGAGAAATATTTTGTATCACTATCTGCAAACATTTCTGTAACAACAAAAATTTGCACAATGTATTTTGTTTATGGGAATATTCTTCTTCAGATTATCAGCCGGAAAATTACTTTAGCCACGCCGATTTTTGACCGATGATGTGTAAAACGTTGAGTGCCATGGACCGATTTGGGCCGATCTGAATTGAATAGCCCTTGCATTCCTTTAATATGGGAATAAATCTTTCTTGCAGAAAGGTGTGCAATTGTTTCCAAGGGCATGCAAACATAACAACCTAACGGACTTCTGATGACGTAATATTGGTAATGACATCACACAAAAGACGTTCATGTAACATTTTGTCCCGCCAGAATTAGTGTCTGGTTCTTATATTCAACACACTTTATTTCTTTATAGAAAATTCGGAGGGATGAGATTTTGAGAAAATAATGTTTGTTTTAAGAGATATAAACACCTTTATTTTAGGCGATACACCATCTATGGAAACACATAACCTTTAAGAATTGACGCAGTTTCTATATTTTCATGAGATGATAGCGCGAGTGGAAATGTGAAATATTTTTCTTACTTCAATGAAAAATATATTCCGCATTCACGAAAGCAACACATTTTCTTTTTATTTTACGGTAATTGGCCATGGTAAAGAACAAGGAAATGAATAAATAAATAAACAAACTAGCCAAATACGAGTGTTATGAGCTACATTTCACTGATAAAGTATTTTATCAATTTTCATAAAATAAAAAGCATTATGAAGAAAATCATTACATTGTTAGCGATTTCAATCTACAGAAAAAAAACAATAAATCTTATTTGATTATGAAGCAATGAATCATCAGTATAACTGCGTACTTTTCATGTGATTTTTAGATTTGAAGTTCAAATCCCTTTTAGGCTTTGCAAACAGAAAGCTCCAGCATTATTACACTCCTTCTAGAAATCAGAGTTTAAATGAAACCTTACGAGAGGGAAAACGTTCCAATATATACCAACAAAGCGAGCTAAGATTGGTGTTAGGTTCTGGCTACTTGCTGATAGCGTTAACAGATATGTCCAAAAGATGACTTGTTACCTCGGAAAACATGCCTTTGTCAGCCTTCAATGTACCCGGGTCGTGTTTGATCTGCTGTCTAATTGCATTTTGCAAAATAAGGGGTACCATGTTTTCATTGATAGTTTCTTTTGTAGCCTACCACCCGACCAATACGGGTCCATGACTATAAAATAGAGTCAGGCGGAACTATTTATATGCGTCAGCGGGAGATTTTTATTACGTATACAGATTAGCAAACCGGGCACGAGCTAAACCTGAGAGATTGTTATCCACAGCTATTGCTACACGTGAGATACACGACCGTTGCTCTGACATTATACATACATATATAACCGTGATATGGGCGGCGTTGACAGTGCAGACATGCTGCTTAGGTTTTTATAATGGGCAATACAATAAAGGTATAGCAAAATGGCATTCAATATATTACAGAAAGTGGCCCTTAATACTTTCGTGCTTTACTCACAAAATAAATACACAAGTGAATTCCTTATCTCGTTTGAGCAGTAGTCGATGGTCTGGAGGAAGAATTCATAAGAAAGAAAAAACAACATCCAGCGGTAGTGCGGCAGGGAAGACACTGTACATATTACGCAATTATTGGTTTTACAGTAGACTTTGTCGTAAAAGTTTTTTTTTATGTAAATGAATTTTTTTTCCCATCTGGATTTTGTTTCTGCAAATTCTTCTAAGTACTACCTGAAACTGAAGCAGGAAATGTTACTTCTCTTAGACAAGAAAAAAGTTCTTGCTGTAGGATTTATTACTTTACTGATGTGTTTTACAGAACACCCGTTACTTTCTTGTAAATTGAATAAGTGTGACAGGGGTAGATGTATGTAAGAATCCTTATTTATACCAACATAATTGTTATGGGTGTCAGTCACACATACGATCGACAAAGCCTTTTTAACAAAATGTTCCACTCAAAAATATCCTAATACAACCATTACATTCAAACATTTTTTCAAAGATAAAGGGTTGTTTGCCCCTTTTCATTGACATAGGAGGACGCGAGAAAGACTGCGCGGTCTGCTCAAACTGTAGGATGGCAAGACAAAGATCAAGGAAGGAATGTTCAGATTGTCATCGCGGTTGCCACAGAGACTGCTGGCAAAACCATGTGCTGTCATGTAAAAGACCTGAGAAGTGACCAGATCTCGTTTGATGCAAGACTGACTATTCTTTGTCCTTTATGAATTATTTTAATATTAGATAGGTGATACGATATACAAGAATGCATGTGGACATTGAATAAAGTGTAATGGTTTGAATATTTATGTTGTCAACTTCAGGTATGTAATTTAAAAACTACCTTCATCATTTATAACACGCTGGCCACGTTGATGAATAGTACCATAAAAGTCATTGAATATTTTTACATTAAAACAGCTATTAGCATGTGTTCCTCAACCAGGACACATTTTAGCCGGCAAGAGTATTGCGGAGTATGCAGTATAAACGTTAAATGTGTTCTCAACTCATTGTTGAATTAATATATATTACGAAACTCAAACTGAACCTAAAATAATCAGTAAAAATATTGAAGCTGATTTCCTAGAATGCATTTCCACCCTACTATGATTTGCCTAACATAAAACGCACGGAACATTTCTAGAACAACAATTCTCTTTATATTCATTTTTGTCGCTGTCCTGATAGTACTATAGGAGTTCATGTCTAGAAATCTATATCATTTGCTAAAATGGGGTATTTTCCAGTTGTATTTGGTACAGTATTAAGTATGGATTAATAAATGGGAGAGCGGTGCCCTTGCGTGATAATAGCCCTGTCAAGGTTATAGTTGTCCGAGGGCTCTTTTGTTCTTCAAGGAATCTTATCACGCAAAAGCGCCGCTTACCAATAGGGGTATTATCACGCAAAGGCACCGCTTACCAATGTATTTACCTGGATATTACATGTTAACCTGTAAAATTGGAAAAAAAGTGTAGTGTTGAAATTTTTATTGGTACTAGTTTCTAATGACGTAATAATTTTCACTTCAAGTATTCCAGTTTTTATTTTATTTTTATAGAGCTAAACAAACGTCGTGTTATATGACGTCAGTAGTAAATGACGTAATAGAACATGCAGTCGGACGCTTAAAAACAAAATGGCACGGTCTTGATTTCGAGTGCCACCAACAGAACATGAGAGAAACCTGAATTTTCAAGAAAGTGTCGGAGAGAACATGCCACCTTGAGAATCAAACTTGATCAGGGAAATAGCGAGACAAACAAACAGGTGAGTGTAAGATGATACTGGTTCATTATATATATATATATATATATATATATATATATATATATATATATATATATATATATATATATATGTGTGTGTGTATTTTATTTACAGTGAGTTAGCTATGGTTTCGGTGGTACTTGCTAAGTTTTGAATAGAATCTAGTTTCGAATTCTTCAATCCATTAGGTATGCACGAGGGTATGTGCATTGCACGATACTATAACGTTTTTTCCCGAGCTCATAGCTGGCGGTCGGTTGCTGTTATAGTGAATATAGAAATCGTCCGTAAACTCCCAATACCATAATATTAGAATAGGAGGGACGGAACCGATGCCACACCTTGGTTCAAAGAGATGTACAAGTAAGTTTTACTCTATACATATGTATAATATTCACGAGTGTTCCTTTTCACTGTGTCATGACAAAATTGAATGCTCCAGCATTATTACGCTCCTTCTAAAATTCTGAGTATAGACGGAACCTTGGTAGCAATGAGAGGGAAAACGTCAATGTTGCAATATATACCAACAAAGCGAGCAAAATTTGGTGTTAAGTTCTGGGAGCATGCTGATAGCATTAACGAATATCGTCAACGGGTGACTTGTTCCCTCGGAAAGCAATTCAAACCTGCTTTTGTCAGCCTTAAAGGTACCCGAGTCGTGTTGAATCTGCTGTCTAAATGCAGTTTGCTAAATAAGGGATACCATGTTCTGGCTGACGGTTTCCTTTTGTAGCATTTACCTTGCTAAGCGGTTATTGCAAGTCGGTATTTACGTGACGGACACATTACGCGCCAACAAACCAATGCCCATGACCGTAAATCATGCCCTGTAGATTCAGGTTATATGCGTCAGGGAGATTCTTATTACAGTATACAAACCAGCAAACACCTGTGAGATTTTTATCCACGTGATATATCCACCGTTGCTCTGCCATTATTCATACGTACATATAACCGTAATGTAGGCGGCGTGGTCGGTACAGAATTGCCTCTTAGTTTTTATAATGGGCAGAGAAAGACAATATAGGTATGGAAAAAATAGTATTTAATATCATACAGAGAATGACCCTTATTTCCTATGTGCTCTGTTCATAAAAAATACACAAGTGAATCCCTTATCTTGTTTGAGATACATGCAAGCAGTAGTAGTCAATGATCTGGTGGAAGGGTATCTAAGAGAGAGAAATAAACACCCAGTGGCAGTGCGGCGGAGAAGTACTGAGATCCGTTTCAAGTAGGACACTGTACATATTATGCAATTATTGGTTCTACTAAGGACTTACGCCGAAAACAAGTGTAAATGAAGTTTGTTTATCTGGTTAATTCTGGATTTCATTATAGCAAATTCTGTGCAAGTGCAACATGAAACAGAGACAGAAAAAGTAACTTCTCTTAGCCAAGAAAAAGCTTTTGTTGTCGGATTATTTGTTTTCCCGAACACCCATTACTTACTTGTAAATTGAATAAGTGTGACCGGTTGAGATATATGTAAGAATCCTTGTTTATACCAACATAAGCCTGCAACATTTTCGTTTTTGTCGTGTTGAGCGACCTGTGAAGTTTCCACTTTTCTCTACTTTATGAGTGACATTCACACATAAGATCGATGAAATCCTTTTAATAAAATGAGCCGCATCATGAGAAAACAAACATACTGCATTTGCGACCAGCATGGATCCAGACAAGCCTCCTCATCCGCGCAGTCTTGTCAGGATCCATCCTGTTCGCAAATGGTTTCTCTAATCGCAAAAGGCTTTGAAAGTAAACAGCATGGATCCTGACCAGGCTGCGGGAATGCGCAGGCTAGTCTGGATCCATGCTGGTCGCAAATGCACTATGTTGGTTTTCTCATGGTGTGGCTCAAATAATCAAATGTTCCGCTGAAAATATATCCTTCTACAACAATTTCATTTCAACATTTTACAAATATAAAGGGTCGTTCTGCTCTTTTTCTGATTTGGAGCGGCGCGAGGATGACTACTCTGTTCAAACCCGGGGGTGGCAAGACGAAGATCAAGGAAGGAATATTCAGACTGTCGTTGCGGTTGCCACGGAGACTGCTGGCAAAACCATGTATTATCATGATAAGACATGATGAGTCACCAGATCTCGTTTTATATAACACTTAATTCTAATGAGTGCGTATGTTCGTGCGTGTGTGTGTGAGAGAGAGACTGTTATTTGTGAATTATTTCAACATTTGATAGGTGGTACGATTCATGAGTATAGGAGTGCGTGTAGGAACGTCAAATGTTCACACTTAATAAAGTTTGAAGTGTTTGAATCTTTTGTTTGTCAACTTTAGGTGTGTACTTTATAACCTACCTTTCATCATTTATCACACACTGGCCACGTTGATGAGATGATGAATATTACCATAAAAGTCATTGAATATTTTTACATTGAAATATCTATAAGCATGTGTTCATCAACCAGGACGTATTTTCGCTGGCAAAAGTATTACGGATTATGCCGTATAAATATTACAATTTATACATTTGTATGTCCTCAACTCACTGCTTAATCACATGTGGTGTATTTATTACGAGACTCATACTGAAGCTGAATTCCTAGAATGCGTTTCCACCCAACTATTATTATTTGTCTGACATAAAACGCACGGATCAATTCTAGCACAAGCGTCTTTTTTATACTCATTTTTGTCGCTGTCCTAGTAGTGTTAATCATTTCTTTGTGCAGTTCATGTCCAGAAAACTAGATCATTTGCTAAAATAGGGTATCAATTTTATTTGGTACAGTATTAAACAAGGCGAAGAGTGGAGAGGACTCTGGAATAAGCAGTTTTTAAATCCCACCAGGACTGAATTGTTTCGGTGCCTGTCTTTCGTCGAGCCGTTAAGGGTGATGATCTGCCTTCTGAAAAGGCATTGAATACATACGTTTTTGGTTCTTAAGGTTTGGTTTTATTAATGTTACAAGAGCATTTTTGTGTTCCACATGCCAAGCCTTTTGCTTCCATTGCGTGTGTTAGAGAATCACCTGGCGGGGATTACTTTTATTAGACTGTCCCGTGACTTTGGAACATGGAGGGGGTAAGAGTGAGGTTGGGTGCGCATCATAAACCAGTTTAAGCTCCCCAGTGATGTTTTTGCCACTGGCCGTTTCAAGGCGGTGCCCCACAGTGTTCCTTTATTTGTTCATTTTGTCTTCGTATGTATGCGAGTGTATGTTAGCAGTTTGCACACATGCGTTTTTGGGAGGCGGCGTCATTTTTTTTTTTTTTTTTTTTTGTAACGTGGCATTCCCTGCTTTATATTTATCCTTGTTACTTGATAAATGGGAGAGCGGTGCTTTTACGTGTTCAAGTATTCCCGTTTTCATTTTATTTTTCTTCACATGCAACTGTATAAAGATCAAATGTTTTTACAACTGTACTTTGTTGCCTGTAGTAATTTGGACTGAAAGAAACTTATTTGTCACGAAAAAACATATGACGTCATTTCCGTTTATTGACTGAAAGAGGTAACCGCTGTCACAAAGAAAACATGCAAAATAAAGCCATATCTTAGTGAACAGTTGAAATATTTTACTGTGAATCAAAGACAAAAATAAACTTAAAAGTGATATCAGCCTACAGGAAGTCATGTGACTCGTTTTCAAAATAAAAAGAGAAAAAGACGAGGTAAAGTTCTAGCAAGACGGTAAATAGGATTAGATGTGGATGTTTTATACGAAAGGTCATGAAAGCACTTCGAAAAAGAAATATGTGCTTATCCAAATTGTCCCAACATTCAAATTCAAGCTACATTGACAAAATGATATTTTGAGTTATACACATGACACTTGAATCATTGAACGCAATCAAAACAATAATACAAAACAGATTTGTGCATACCTCTAATACACAGAAAACTTTAAATGAACAAAGATAATAACGTTTTCAACCTTGAGTCCAAGTAAGAGGTGATTTTTTGTACGGATGTAAAAGGACATTTTAAGTTTGGTGTTGTGAATTTTCATCAAATCTGTAAGAAATTTTCAGCACAGGCAAGTCTAAAAGTAGTAGACTTTGTTTGATTGACTATGGTTCTGAACAATGAAGTTTGAAATACTCCTCACATCTATGTATATAAATACTTATTTGCTCAATAACCCAACAGGACTGAAAATAATATAATTACATTGGGTCCAAGCACGGGGCAACCTTTTATGCCTGACACTAGTCGCAGACAGATTACAGCTGTGAACGAGTGTGTGTATATATATAAAAAGAGCCTTTTGAAGTACAGAAGTGCAGAACGCACCCAAAGAAAATAAAAGCATACTCAATTTGATCGAGATTGTTAAAGAAATGTGCAATTTCTATGAGCCATTCTGATATTTCAATTGAACTTTGGTACACAAATCCATCAAATCCATGCCATGAGCTGCAGGAAAAGTCACAGAAAATGACGACATGTAAGTTTTGTTTTCTCGACATCCTGATTTTCAAACAGGCACCAAGTCAATTTCTAGTTTATGGCAGACGTATGATTCCGGTTACATCTACTTCTGTAGTCCTCCACAGCGGAGTTATCCCTGTATATAATGTCTACGTGGCTTGTATTGCTGAATGTGATTCTTGCAGATTTCTGAGCATCGAAGAAAACTGCCCTGAAGAAAGAAAATGTCAGTATAATGCTTGTTAAGAGTATTTCATGCGTAGGCACCATTTTTCTTTACCATACATGCTCAACAGTAATTCAGAACTAATTTAAATGTATATACCTGATGAAAACTGCAGTAACCTGGCATGTACACTAGTGATGTTCCGATTGTCGCTGATTTTCAATTAATCATCGCCAAAGTTTCAAAGTCGCAGACATCGATTCTGACCAAAAAGAATAGATTCTAGTCGCTGATTTAAAAAAAAAAATAAAATCCCGCTTTTAGGAATTTTCAGATACTTCTCGCTGTTAAGCTTAAATACTTTTGCTCTTTTATAATCTTTGGGTTAGTATTTCAAAATATCTGCTCTTTAAAATGTAGAACGCTGTCAGGCCAGCTGTCATGATATTCATGATCGTAACAGTAATAAAAATTGTGTTGCCCTTGCAGTAAAAAATCAGGCGCCTTGAAATATTTTTGGTTCTGCATGAATGCCGGATGTTGGCTCCTTTTTTTGATATTACTAGAGCTGTTTGCAAAACGTAAAATTAAAGCGTACATTAACAAAGGTACCCCACCCACTTTTTTCTAATTGGAAATAATTTCCAGATTTTATTTGACAAGTTTTTATTATTCCTTCAATACAAAATAGTGGATTTACTTTAAAAAGATGATAAACTAATTCCAGACCTGCCAGCAATGTCCCCAGCATATATTCTATGTCAAATTTGGAAGTGCATCTAGCATGACTTGAATCCCAGGCTTTGAGTCATAGAGAAAAGATGAATTATAGTTACTTTTGTATTTGGTCTAATAGTTCCTCACAGATCGTAGTTTGGACTTATTTGTTCGAACCTTTGAACAGCTGGTTAAGCTATCGGTCGGTTAACTTTTAAAGCTATATGTCGACATTTTAGAAGAACTTGAAAAACAAATCTTTGAGTTTATAGTGAAATAAAGAAATCCCATCAAGACAAATATTTTGAATCAAGATCTAACCAGCAGATAGGTTAACAGCCGGTTAAAGATTCGAACAACTGGACCATTATTGCCCAACAGTTGCTAAAGGCTGTACAGTACAGCAGCTGTGTAATAGAATTCTTCATAAAAAGTAATAGAAGTTATTACTGTAGTCATACAATAATCTGAAAGTCTTGAGAAAGGTTTGCTGTTACTACCATATTGCCGCATTATAAAAGTCTGTATTAATCTTCCGGTTCCGATTCTTTCGATTAATCCAATCGGAGAGAGATCAGAATCGGACCGATTAGTCGATTCTGCTTTAGCAGTCCGATTCTCATCACTAATGTACACAACCATCACTAATGTACACAACTGATTTTGATTAAATCAACGTGAAATGTTTCGTAAACTTTGTTATCTTCCATTAATCCAAAGAAATGTTGGAAACACTTACAAAACATGGACTTATTTAAAAAAAAAAAAAAAAAAAAAAAAAAAACAAGAGCTGTCTCCGTAGGATGACACATGCCCCCGATGGCACTTTGAATGAATAGTTATGGCCGATGTTAAGAGTTTAGGACCTTTGACCTACGGAGCTGGGTCTTGCGCGCGACACATCGTCTTACTGTGTCACACATTCATGCATAGTTATTTTAAAATCCATGCATGAATGACAAAGATATGGACCGGACATGCCCATCAATGCACTATCATGAAAAATGATCTTTAACGTCTAAGTGTGACCTTGACCTTTGAGCTACGGACCTGGGTCTTGCGCACTGCACGTCGTCTTACTGTGGTACACATTCATGCAAAGTTACTTGAAAATCCATCCATCGATGACAAAGATATGGACCGGACACGCCCATCAATGCACTATCCTTTAACGTCTAAGTCTGACCTTGACCTTTGAGCTACGGACCTGGGTCTTGCGCACTGCACGTCGTCTTACTGTGGTACACATTCATGCCAAGTTATTTGAAAATCCATCCATCGATGACAAAGATATGGACCGGACACGCCCATCAATGCACTATCCTTTAACGTCTAAGTGTGACCTTGACCTTTGAGCTACGGACCTGGGTCTTGCGCACTGCACGTCGTCTTACTGTGGTACACATTCATGCCAAGTTATTTGAAAATCCATCCATCGATGACAAAGATATGGACCGGACACGCCCATCAATGCACTATCCTTTAACGTCTAAGTGTGACCTTGACCTTTGAGCTACGGACCTGGGTCTTGCGCACTGCACGTCGTCTTACTGTGATACACATTCATGCCAAGTTATTTGAAAATCCATCCATCGATGACAAAGATATGGACCGGACACGAAAATTGCGGACGGACCGACAGACTGACAGACCGACAGACCGACGGACAGACAGACGGTTCAAAAACTATATGCCTCCCTTCGGGGGCATAAAAAAAAACCAATGGTACTTCGGATCAAATTCGGTTGGGAAAGGAAGGAACGATCACTATGTGTTGAAACTTTAATACCTAGGATTAACAAATCGTACACACTAATGTATATCAAAAATGTGAAATATGATACCAAACTCAGTTTCGGGGGCCATCGTGCAATTTTTTGATGCAATATTCTACAACTGTATAAAACATGAATTACCAATCTATGAAAATTTTGTTTGTTTTTTAGGAGTTTAACGTCGTTTTTCAACAGTATTTCAGTTATTTAATGTCGGGTAGTTAACCTAACCAGTGTTCATGAATTCTGTACCAGTACAAACCTCACCTTATGTAGGGAAGTTGGCAGTTACTTGCGGAGAACAGGTTTGTACTGGTACAGAATCAGGTTAACTGTTCGCCGTTACATAACTGAAATACAGTTGAAAAACGGCGTTAAATCCAAAACAAAAACAAACAAAAAAAAAAACAGTATAAACCTGTTCTTCGTAAGTAACTGCCAACTTCTCCACATGAATCTGAGGTAGAGGACGAATGATTTCAGACACAATGCCTTTTATCAGATCGTCACGGAGAACATACGCCCCGCCCGATAAGAAAGTAAATAAACGCTATAATATTATACATAGATAGAAACACTTATTGCTGTGAGCAGATTATTTCTGAGAACGTATTGACAGCAAAAATGATATGAGCCGCACCATGAGAAAACCAACATAGTGCGTTTGCGACCAGCATAGATCCAGACCAGCCTGCGCATCTGCGCAGTCTGGTCAGGAACCATGCTTTCGCTAACGGTTTCTTTAATTGCAATAGGCTTTGAAAGCGAACAGCATGGGTCCTGACCAGACTGACTGGTCTGGATCCATGCTGGTCGCAAACGCACTATGTTGGTTTTCTCATGTTGCGGCTCATATTTATTTTTCTTTGATGTGATCACGTGAATACTAAATCATTTATACAACTGTCATACACCAGAAAATATATTGCTCAAAGCAATTTACTTATCACAGTCTACTAAACGCGTAGATTCATTTGCTTTATAAAAAAAAAATCTTCACTACGTTAAATTTACAGACATTTACCATTCAATTGCTCCCTTGAAACCTCCATTGCCAAATAAGCAACCGTAGTCTATAAATTATTCCTTCAGAATGACGGCGTTTGTCTGTAAATAAGCCCCGAGCTGCTCAAATATTCATTTCCATTAGACAGAGTTACAGGTACATTTACGTTTAAGATACATCACCTTGATTGGCAATGTTTCATATCCTCGAGGGATTATTTTTGTGAGACACGCTGATAAAACATTTATATAATTACCGTGTTATCACCTACGTAAATATATTCCAATTAGTTTTTGCGCGGTCCAGAATTCTTAATTAATTGATAATTTTCGTTATTTATCTAAAGGATTGGTAGCATTTGACCTAATTTCCCAAACATTCCCGTTTGTTTTTGTTTTGCATTCTTGAAACATTGTGCTATACATATTTACAGCATCATTTTCATTTATATTGCTCTGAAATTTTTGCAAAATAAAGTGCACACTTTTAGTCAATTTCATTCCCCTGCTCTCTCAACTTTTGCATATTTTAAATGCATCAATACACATGCCATTTTTCTTATGAAAGGAAAGAAAGTTTTTTTTATATTTTAAATAATCTATGCCTATTTTGTGGCATTATATTTGATGAACACTGGCTTCAAGACAATTTGTATTAAGTTAGCTGCACTCACACTTTAGCCATATTTTTATTATTGTGTTACAGGAAGACTCGTAGCTTTTTCAACTGAAAGTAAAGGTATTTTGAGCTTTTAAATGATTTGAGCCGCACCATGAGAAAACCAACATAGTGCATTTGCGACCAGCATGGATCCAGACCAGCCTGCGCATCCGCGCAGTCTGGTCAGGACCCATGCTGTTCGCTTTCAAGGTCTATTGCGATTAGAGAAACCGTTAGCGAACAGCATCGGTCCTGACCAGATGCGCAGGCTGGTCTGGATCCATGCTGGTCGCAAATGCACTATGTTGGTTTTCTCATGGTGCGGCTCAAATATGCTGTAATACTAAAAAGAACTGAAATAGTTCAGACTCAAAGTATTTTCTGAGAATGTGTAAGTACAATGCTACCGTCTTGTATTGCCGATAGTTGAACCTTTTAAGCGATAACCGTACAGGAAAATGAAGTGTGCCGAGCTGCTTTACTGGCCAGTTTTCTCAGAAAGACAAATGACAAATGGCAATCATTAAGTTTAAATCGAATTGATCAGTAATGAAGACACTTATGAAATATCTTCAATTTTATACAGTGAAAAGGAAAATTAAAATAAGGTAATTTTGAATAGATATAAAATTCCTTGTCAAGTAAACTATTTGAAACAATAAACTATGAATATTCAGTTTAGTTGTTATTAAATGAACAATTTTAAAATGAAATATTATTGCATCTGCTTGAAACATCATGACTGTATAACATATCGATTCATATTATATCGTAACAGTTGTCATCTTTACCATATGAGCCGTGTCATGAGAAAACCAACATAGTGGCTTTGCGACCAGCATGGATCCAGACCAGCCTGCGCATCCGCGCAGTCTGGTCAGGATCCATGCTGTTCGCTTATGGTTTCTCTAATTGCAATAAACTATGAAAGCGAACAGCATGGATCCTGACCAGACTGCGCGGACGCGCAGGCTGGTCTGGATCCGTGCTGGTCGCAAAGCCACTATGGTGGTTTTCTCATGGTACGGCTCATATACATTAAGGTGCGCCAACTGTCTTTCAATACATTAAATATTTAATTCAAAACCGCTGTGATTGTCGTCTGTTATAGGAAGCTAGGTTCAGCTAGTGCATGAAAAGATAATACGCGGCTAAAAGACTCAATGTATTGTAAAATAAACAACAGATAAAAGGTCATATTATTTCAACAGCCATATAAACCTTATTAGTAGAGAGGAAAACTATTTTACAAAACATTGAGGCACTCATGCTTGCTGCAACCAACACATTGTCCACGATGGTATAAGCATCGAACGCACCATACCATGATAACAGTACGACTAAAATTCCCAAATTTTTAATATGAAAGAACACACACTTATATAATATATGAAGTGTTCCGCAAAGTTGTTTTCAATTGTCAAAATATTTATTATTGAACTGAGCTGCTTCTCATCTTTAAATCTCATCTTATAATGGCTTTGTTGACCAGGCAATAGGCAATTATAGATGCTAGTCAATACGGCACTGTACGCTTTTGTGAAAGGGCCAAAAATAAAGGAATTTATAGAATTCAATATTATGATAAATAATTATCGCTAATACATTTACAATGATAAATTGAACGTCGTAGTAAAAAGGGCTACTGGTTTTAATGTCACTGGTGATGCCATTTGAATGGGAAATACTGCAATACATGCAAATAACATTTTTTATCTATAAAGGGATATTCCCAAAAACACAAATCGTTAAGATTTAATTTTAAGTCATACACGGTGTCACATACTCACAATCCATTGATCTGAAATGTTGTAAACGTACACACTTTTCTTTAATTTGTCATTTTATTTTCAAAGTCTATGTTCAAAGGGTTAAAGACACTGATTCTGGTATGCCAGGTATGTGGCCTATGGGAATGATAAGGTCTGCGTATTGGTGGTAATGGCCAATACACAAGACTGGACCATTGATAGACTTGCTTCTGTTTATCATAATAAGCTACTGTATAGCTACTGTGCAGTACATAAATTACAGGTGATATTTCTCACCTTCATAGCAAATCAGTTCTCACCTTTATAACGAGTTTAGAAAGCTTGATTGGATTAGGGCTAAATAAACAAAGTGATAAGACACAACAGTGTTTTTTTCATATATTTAATAATCAAGTTTTTTAACAATTACATTTCATCATTGTTGTTTTTTTTTAATCAAAAATATAAAAAAATGCATTCAGGCACATAGCTTTTAGAAATAATAAATTATGTGTATTTTGAACAATAATATCTCTTTATTGCTGGATTTTATTATACATAAAAGAATGATCATTATTTAGACAACACAAGGGGAATTATGCATTTCTAATATATAAAATCCTTCTGTCCATATTCCATTTTATCAATTAAAAATGCAACTGAACGCTTAATTTCTAATAAAATCCAACAATTATCTTTTTTCTGGTTTTATTTTGTTACTTTTAATAAAAAGATCATAATCATTGAATAAACAAACTTTTAGTTTCTTTTATAAGATTTAAGTAATTATTTAATGGTTAAGGAGTGAGAATTGCTTTGCTATAAGAGTTATTATTTAATTGGCCTGGACATTACTCAACATCAATTAAAATAATTTTGTGTACATTCTAAACAAAAACAAAAACAGCATTTCAATCAATAAAATGCAAAACACAGGAAATAACCAATTTATCTGTAGGCAATAAAATTTATGATTTTTTGACAATAATTAGGCTACATGTCAAGTCTACAGGGGTTTTATGGACCCTTATCAGACTGGACCAGACAGGATCTTGTATATTGGGGATTAAAAAGTCTGGTATTTGGGGAGGGGGGGGGGGTCACTTATATAGGAGATTTTCTTTGTCTTTAATATATATAACTGCCATTTGAGAAACAATTCGAATAATCTAATAATGCAATCAGATGAATTAATAATAAATGACATAAATAATAAATGAATAAATAATTCTTTTTGTTGTCTTTGTTAATGACATTCTCCTCAATATACATGTAAGTTCAACTAGCAGACGCTTTCCTGATGAAACTAATGTCAACCTTAAAAAGACAGAAGCTCTTCTTGTTATTGACAGAATGGGAAAAAATCAAATACTGATATATTACAGTTTGGATAAAAAAGATGGCAGTTGTCGAAACACCGATAAAAACTGTTTGCTCCTTTTCAAATTTCCTAGAATTGTCACCAGTCTTAACATGTTTTCCAAGAGTAAACGACAATTTCAAGCTATGCCTCACACAATTGGAGGACGAATGTTGTCATTCACTGTGACACGTTGTCGTGATAAAAGAGACCAAACATGCGCCCTTTGTTTTGTGTAATGTTCTTGATTACCTTAGCTAGATTCACACACAAAGATAGCTTTATCTTTTAACTACATGGGCTATCCAGTTAACGTTAGAACTACAAATGACTGGAGCTTTGTGGTTTGTAAAGAGTTTTCCTCGCGAGTCATTTATTTTTTGTGCATGACATTATTACAAAACTGCATCCGTATCTGACATTCTTTTGTTCTGTACTTAAAATCATACGTTGTTGTTAGATTTTGTATATTATTGTACATGAAGTGACATGCAAGAACTGTTGTGAATGCAATTACGAAGATCAAAACAGATGCAAAGGGAATGCTTAATGTTGCTTTGAATATAACATTACATGAATTGCCAATTATAACAGTATAATAAATAGTAAGACATATGGATGAGATATATTTCGTGAAGTATAATACACAAACTAGTTTAAGGCTAACAAGACCATATCATCTGTGCGAGCGCACTGTACCGAATAATTAGACCAGTCCTTACCTTAACAGCCTGGTAAGCATCAGTGATGCTAGACACAGAAGAGAGAAACCGTCGTTTTCACAATACCGAGGTCAACGCAAGACAGTTACTCTAATTACTCTGAAATAATATTTAATATGATGACACCCCCCCCCCCCCTCCAACCTCCACCCCGACTGGGTAGTTGCACATCCTTATTAATCAGGATACCGGTCTACTTCGTAAAAACAGGTATTTGCATATCAAAATCTCCCTTTACAAAATCACCAGATGCGTCAATATAAATACCTGAGACAACCTCTTTTGATGCGTCGATATTGGACAATCACAGTAGGTGAGTCTTTATTGATAATATACCTTGGGCAAAACTTGTTTAGTCAATATATCGTACCAAGACGATAAACAATTTACATACATCACCATCAATTAGGATGAAGTGCGTAAACAGGTACTCCTTTCTGGCTTACATCAATAACTTCAAAATATCACAGGAACTCGGTTGAACGGTTAATATAGCTCTTTAATACTGCGACGTCATGATAAATCGCATACGCTTACATAACGTAAAAGTACGCTCTGAGAAGTTGACAATATGACATCGTAGAAATGAAAATTACATCGTAGAAGTAAATACTTCGTCACAGATTTACAATGAAGGACCTGGGCCTATATAATGGGATCTTATTCAGTCAAAACAGTTATAAACACATAAGTACTAAGCATTATAATAGATGAATTTAGGTAGAATTACTTAGACCAATGCATCTCTTTGATTCTACCATAATGTGGTAATTTAGACTAGGTACACTGCAAGGTTCGGGCTTTACATGGTCTTGTATTTACTTCATAATGTTATTGTTGTTATTTTTTATTCTGTAAGGCTAAAAGTGCCTATTTAATGAATTTGACTTTTTATTCTTTAAAAAGTTAAGACTGGATAATATTGTTTCTTTTACCTTGCTAAAGAGCTTTTTATGTATTTTCAAATGGAAATGTCTTGTCTGTGAGTTTGACTTCTCAAGGTTTTGCGATTGAGAAGATTCAGACTGAAAACGGGCGCCCGTATTTATAACCTCTGGAGTGCTATTTGCAACGGCTTTGAGCAATGAATGTCCCGGCTTAAGACTAGGTACTTAAGACTGAGATATACCCAAATAAATACATTACAGGCTCAAGTACTACATGCACGGCTCAAGGGAAAAACCACACAATTGCACATAATATACGTTATGAAATAATATATTGACAAAAAGCCGGAGCATTATACGCATCGGGGGAAACCAGCTTATAAAATTGCTGACGAATTCGGGGTCGGTAAGACATAAACTCAAAATCTACGTAAAAGAAAGCTGGATGTGTTATCTGACTTTGAAAACAATGTTCCCGGTGAATCAAAAAGAAAACGGTACTTGACAGGAAATGAGGAAGTTAACACATTGACTTACGAATGGTTTAAAGATGCTGTTAATAAAAGAATTAATATCACCGGACCATTGATACAAAATGTACATACACAGTAAAAAGTTAGAAATGGTATGAAATACCCGACTTACATCAAGCCTTTAGTTATTTAGGCATAAATATTAACCCCTTTAAGTTTCAGTCAGAACAAAGATACATTTACAAAAAGCCGGACCCTAAAATGTAGAAGTAGTTCCAAAATACTGTGTCCGCCATTTTTAAATACCGTAAAAGACACAAGGCAGCATCGTCAGAAATGTTCCAACACGTCTGTAGAAAGTCATGATGTCCGAGAGTAATTAATCTACTCGCAAATAGAACCATATGTCTCCTGGATTTATTATCACAAGAGTTACGTATCGTAATGTAGAGTAGACTTTCACAAGAAGAAATGCCAACAATATGGTCATTCTAATTTTATGAAGAATCTTTGTAAAAAAAAACTGGTCATTGTAGAAAAGTTACTTTGGCATGACATTCATTAACACTTTAAAAATTGATAACAGTCCTTGTATTACATGTAGGTTAAAAACACTAGTTCAATAGTTACTTGTATGCTAATAATTATTGCTTCCAACTTAACCGTATCAAATGACTGAAACACAGCTCAACTGGCCGACAGCGATCAGCGATCAAACAAAAATTAATGTTTTAGTGTTAAAACTAAATATAAAATAAAAAATGATTATCTATAATTTGAACATAATAAATCGGCCATTGATTTCTTTAAAAAATCCATTTGTATCACAGAAAAATAATTCTAATACGTCGGCTATAGTTAGGTCGGCTGCCAATAACGATTACCATAACTCTCTCAAGTGATTGTCTGAAAATGGTGATTTTATTAATATTTCCATTGGTCAATTAATTTCAGAATTAAAAAAGAGACAAATTACACACATGCCAATGCCTTTCATGTTTACAAAGACTAGTAATATGTCATCGATTACAATAATTGATTGTGTTTTAAATGTGAAATTTAGGTATAATGTAGTTTCACTTATTGGATGAAAGACCATATATAATACAATAAGATGTTCATTTTATTGTTAAAATTGACCAAATAACAATGTAAGGTGGATTAACGTAAGGATTGGCACATCATCTGAACTTTTCACAATTTACTGTGAATACTTGTTTGTTTATCATTAAAGTCAGCCTAAATGCAGAGTGTACCCACTACATGGAATAAAACAAAAAAAGAAAATGTTTTTTTGTAATCGTTAGAAATACAGATTATTGTTGTTTTTGTTAAATAGCTAAATTGTTGTTGTTGTTGTTTTCATATTATTATTGTAATTATTATTATATTTTGTAGTTTGTATTTATTCATAAATGTATTATGATTTAATCACATGCCGACATGTTAACAAGGAAAGGAAAAACTGTTCTAATACCTTTACTAAAGCTACCTCCACTTGTTTAGTTATTGTTTTGAAGAAGCGCAATGCGACTGGGGAGGTATAAATAAAAGTCTCAGAAAATCTTAGTTTTCTTAGCCTTTGCATTTTCATCCTACGAAGAATATGTCTGGTTAGTTGTTCCATAGATAATTATTACAGTAAATTGTGAAACGCTTAGACGGTGTTTACCAATCCTTACATAATTGTGTATCTTTTTCATATAAATCATTTATTATTTGTTTCGTTGTTTTCGCATGGAATATGCCGCGACGAGATTTGATCAAGAATTAGTTTTACTGTCATCAGCACATACATGGCACACCGTGAAATTAGATAAACGACAGCTAGATAGGATTTGCTTGTATTTTCCGATAGTTCCAATGACGCTTGTTACTATGTTAAGTCTACTATGAAACTCGATTCATGGAAATGATCAAGGAGGAGTGAGTAATGAAAGACAGTATTTCATTGGTCAAAGGCAGGAACATTTTATCACGTGGTTCATCACGTGGGTTTTTACAACGTCATGACATCACGCTGACAGGATATCAGCACGGTAGTACTAAGAGAGGACTTACAAAGTTTTGTTGTTGCTACAAACGGACAACACATTGCCAAGGAAAATGTCGACGACAATTTTCCTACTGTGTTTGGCTACTCTAGTGACTTTGTAAGTACATTTAATACATCTTTTATAGCATTCTACAAAACTTACAAGGTATAAGTAAAATAGTATACAAGAACTAGATTTTTATCCTTGTGCTTTGTCATAACATGATTTCAACAGATGTATCTTTTTTTTTTAAATATACGAAAGAAGAGTCTCTTCAACTGAACCGGTTATAATATTTCATATTATCCGATTTGATTAATAGACAGAACAGAATTTAACACATTCTTAATTGCTGGCTTTTGTGCGAGCGAAATGATATCCAATGTAACTTATATTTTCAAAATCAGATTATATTATTTTGCTTTAATAGATTTATAAATAGCATTCCTTAATGCGCCAAATTTTATCTATTGGCTCTTGTTGATATTTGCATTTGAAGGCATAAACTATGTGAATTCGGGATTTTTCAACGCTAATAGGCATAAAAGTAGTTTCAATTTATTATATATCATTCCATTAGGTTACGAAACCCATGAGGACAAACATTACATAATAATAAAATGATAAAGTATACAAATGTTTAAGGCGTATAATCATTGCCGAACATAAAATAACAATATATAACTAAAAAAAAATATGAATGAAACAAGCATGTTCTTCACGACAAATGCAGTGATAATATGAATGCATTAAGTATTGAGTAAAAATAAGAATTTGTTTAAACATATTTTATTTAATAAAGTCATTTCATGAATAATTTACAAGTCAGTAATAAGGGAAATGGACAGAAAGCCAATAAATTTACGGTTGTCGTTTCCCTGAAAGCCAAACAATAATGTCTTTCCAGATATATCATTAATAAGTTTGTTATATTACATTAACAAAATACGAAGTCAGCATACCTTAAATAGTCATATCCACAGAAATATTAAAATATTTGCTAACCACTAGTCTGATAATTACATATGTGAAAAATACCTATTTGTGTCTTGCTCCATATGGATTACAAATTCTTTCATTGTACTATCAAATCATAGAGTTTATTGATGTCTTATTAATCATATAAACCAGATATTCATTATGTTATGTTTATATTGGACAAGTCAATTTTAAACAGTGCTAAGCTTGAGTCCATTAATATTTTGAACTAAATGTTAAAACTATTTAATCTTCGTTTTGCTTTTAGTTTGAATATTAAACCAAAATCGTCGTGAATCTGAGCTCTTGTGGTGCAAAATCGTCGTTATATTAGCTCTTGTGTTGAAAAATCGGCGTGAACTTTAACACTAAATTAACTAAATCGCCGTGAACCTCAGCCCTTGTATTGCAAAACTAATGAGAACTGTTGTAATGCAACATTGTCGTCAACCTTAGCTCTTGCGTTGCAAAATTGAAGAGAGCAGTAACTCTTGTGTTGCACCATCGTCGTGAACCTAAATTCATGTCTTGCAGAATGGTCGTAAACCTTGGCTCTTGTGTTACAAAATCGTCGTAAACATTAGCTGTTGTGTTGCAAAATCACAGTGAACCTTTACAAAATCGCCGTGTCTTTTAGCTCTTGTATTGCCAAATTGCCTTGAACGTTACTCTTTTGTTGCAACATCGTCATGAACCTAATCTCTCGTCTTAAAAATCGTTGTAAAATAAGATGTTTTTGTTGAAAAAATCATCGCAAACCTCAACTATTGAGTTACAAAATCGTCGTGAATCTTAGCTTCTTTTCTGTTGCAAAATCGACGTGTACCTCAACTCTTTTGTTTCAAAATCGTCGTAAATATTAAGTCTTGTGTTTCAAAATGATTTGAGAAGTTTCATGAGTATGACAATTGTGATTGCTCTTCTACATAAAGAGTTACTTTAAACATTTAGCCAGTTCAAATATAATATATGAAAATTTTATAAAAATAATTTGTTTAGTGAAAACTGACCGCAAAACATCTTTAAAGAAACAGTGTTAAGAAAGCTTTAAGCTAAGCATTCCAAGATTTGGAACAATGAGGAATACGGATCTGGATTTCTAAAAACTAATAATGTCAAGCAAGCAGGAGAATGAATAGCGACCTATCACTGACAACATTATATATTTGTAACGAAATCCTGGTAATTGCTGTGGAATAATGATGCCCAGATGACGGTTTAATGATCTTATTAGGTTTCTACCATCCATATTTTACAAACAAGAATTTGAAATAAGACGCTTTCTGCAAAACCTCTCATGGTGAGAGTTTCTCAATACAAAATATTTCAAAATATTTGTTATTTTGATAAATACCGAAAAATAAAGATACATACAATAAATAAAGATTTGCATGTAGTGAAAATTACTTTATGACAGGAAATTTTTCAATATGAAAATAAACTACTCCCGATCAGCAGCTCTGAAACATTATGTGGATTAAGAGTAAGATGAACGGTTCAACCTTCCATGTGCTGTTGTATCCACCGACCGTTCCAAGATGATGCCCAGACGCGTTCAATATTTGTTGTCCTTTATGTATGTACGAGTAGTTTTGCGTACATATCGGATACATAATCTGGCGTATAGTTTCGTTTAAAAAGACTCCTTTGGGTCTTTGTTCCTGTTTAAAAGCACGAGTAAAATAGTGCGAGTTTTAGATTCACTACTTTACCAATGAATCTGATTACTTTGTATCACCGTCAGAAACCTTTGTATCACCGTCATTTCTGACGAAAAGTAGAGGAAAAGATAATTTAGTCAGTCAGATACATATGCTGCAGACTAAGTCTTTTGATAAGTGTGATTCCTCTCGTTTCCACTTAGGGAATTGAAGTAATGACCTCCAGCATCATGCTGTCATTTTTATAAAACCGACGGAATAAGTATAATTAAGTTATATGTTCTTTTTCATAAGTAAATAAGCCGATGGAATAAAAAAGATCACTTCCCTAAGGGATTGTACAATTACTCATAGAAAAGTTTTGGAAAAAAATGTGATCGAGAAATTATTGTCATAAATAGGGCTTCTTATATTTGAAAAGGACTGATTGTGATGTACATTAGGCTTGTTTTATATAATGAGATAACAGAGGCGTGTCGTGCTTATTATTTTCGTTATTATTATTATGCCATATTTAGGTAATGTAGGATTGTTTTAGTAGTGAGCAGTCTCAAGGACTACAAAAATATTTTGACCATAGGCCCAGCTTCTTTCACAGAATTTATGATCATTTTTTGATTGTGCTCGACGCCTGTGCTCATATTGAAAATTTTAGTTTGGTTTAAACAATTTGGTTAAAAACTACTAAAGGTTTCCCATACCCGTAATATTAAACGTATTTTCATTGTCAGATCATTTCTGTGATAATGAATAAATTGTAAAATATTTCGTGCAGTTTGATAAAACAATACTTCTTGATGAAAGAAAACTTGTTCCTAGCTCAGTTTAGAGACTTTCAGTTTTTAGGCCCTTTTGGGCAAAAATGAACCTCTCCTTTGATAAACATTGAAAGACAGGTATATTTCTGCAATATTTATGTTTTGAACCATTCATTACTTGATATAATAATATAATATAAAAAATCTTTTGATCTTGGTATGTAATCATACACAAAGTTTAACAACGGAGATAATGACACAGTAGAAGACAGGTCAATGGTCTGCGTAAACGCTTCAACCCAGATACGTTAATTGGTCGCTGGCATAATTAATATAGAAATAAAATAAACAGGGAAATTCGCATTTATTTTATTATTTATTTCAACCGTAAGTTGTGTCTTTACTAGTGATCGAAACAAACGTGCAATGTCGCGGAACCCTTTATTTTAATTCTAATTTTGCATTAAATGTTATGCGCTTTTTAAATTAGCGGACGCTTATCGAAGTATGCAGGGATTTGTTACATGCTCACTCTCCATTATCATAACTAGAATAATGTGTTATTCCACATTACTATCGCACATGTTATTCAATTATGTTATAAGGTACCTTCCGAGGAATTGCAAGCATCTATATATTTTATTTAAGATTACAGACTATGCAAATAGCAATTGTTATATCTAAATCTTTGTAATAGCGTATTTATCATGGAGCACCGAAACCTGTATTTAGAACGTGAACTTCTGTACGTCAAAAAAACTCCCCGGATGTGAACAGTCAGCAGTGGCGACCACAAACAGTAGTTCCGATTTTTTTATAAGACTTGTATAGCATTAATCATTTTTCGACATGACTGTCTCTGCCTCGGTTTCTTACGGCCCAGCATCAGACCATTGTTAATATCCGGAAAAAAGATGTCTAAGCATGCGTCGATTTAACTTTGCTAATTTTATAATTGTTAAGTGGACAGCAGTAAGTGACTTCGTGGTATTTGTCATCAAAGTCTTTGAAAGTACGCCGATTCACTGATTCAATACTGAAAACAAAATTATTTGACCACGTACAGGAAGAACAATTCTTTTCTGTAACAAAATGTCATTGTTCTGTAGAAACAGCATTAAATAGCTCTTGAAATATCAGAATATCCGACAATAAACACAGTTTGGCGAGGTCCTGTAAAGAAAATAAATTCCTTTAAAAATAAACCTATTGTAATCTGCAGAAAGTTTGTCTGGCGGTCAGCTCCTTGTTAGTGGCATCATTTTATTAGACCTTTGTCTGCATTTATCTTCATTCAGAACAAATTAGATTACCTTAATCGTTTTGTTGGTGGTGGTAATTGATCAAAAGATACCGCGAATATTTGCATTGGATCTGCTTGTGTCATTCATGATTTCCTGGAGAATCGATATAAAATAGCTTTTTGCGCTCAAATTGCACTCAAATTGCATATACATTTACCAGAAAGTTTAGTTTTGTATGAAGTAGTTTGGAATTCTTGTATAAATCAGATCTTGTTTTTTTTCAAGTATTTTTTAAGCCGTCATGTAAGCCCATCCAGATCTTTCGTCCACTTAATGAACGGTTTCAATAGATTTTGTATTGTTGTGTGAAGTACTTTGTTAAGCCGTCATAGAAGCCCCTTCCCAAACTATCACCCAAACTCGATGAACAGTTTCAAGCAGATCATTCGTTGTTCCATAAAGTATTTCTTTCCATGTTAGCCCCTTCCTGATCTTTAATAACCTCGATGAACAGTTTCAAGCAGATCATGTGTTGTCCGTTAAGCTCATGCACTACGGTTACAGAAGTAGTGTTGATTTTTCCTCCTGTCCACATTTTTTCTATCGATGAAATCTTCTGAGTACTTTTTATACTAGGGAAAACATAAATCGGTTGTGTATTAGTATCATCTCTCTACTGCAGAACGTTTGCTCTAGTAATACGTTAATTATTTACTCGAAATTTCGAGACTCAAAATTGCGAGATACTAACTCGTAATTTCGATTTGCTTACTCGACAGTTCAAGCTAAATATCTTAAAATTTTGAGTTATTAACTACTCTAGTATACGTATAGGTCAAGATTAGGTACCTTGTATAGACCTCAGATAAACCTAGAGGCTTGATAAGTTCGCTTTTAAATAATAAGCATTATTTCAACTATGTTTAAGTCCAGTTTAAACCGATATGACAAGGAAATATAGACATAGCTATAGATTTTGAGATAGGTGACTGGCTAGTTTTTAAACTTGTTATGTTTCCCTATTTTGAACACATCTGGAAGGTTTCGGTCATAATCCGAGGCCCTAAAACTGGAACATATTATACATTTTAATGTAGATTTTTACCGTAGTTTGAGATCTTCTCTAGTTCTATAGGCATACTTCGATGTATAGCAGAATATTTTCAGTCCTTACATGATATATCCACCTTACATGTTTACTTTCTAATAGTCAATAAAAGTAGAAAAGTAGTCCGTTGTCATCGGTTTTCCTTGCAGCATAAGAAGATACATTTACAAATTCAAACGTTAATTTGCTAATATCACAAAATTGGAAACGAATTTTGTCTCATCACTGTTCTTTCTCTTAAATAAAAAAGTAATCTTTAAAAACTGATTACTTTGGTAAAGAATAATCAAATAAAGGACAGACAACTAAAATGTATTTCTATGGTATGTTAGTAAATTACAGACAAACCTATCAATATTTGATATATTTAGAGCATTTTATCCCTTGGGTATTCTTCTGTTGCAGCGCTTGTGTCTCTGTGCCGAAATCTGAATATCAGAAAATGACCAGATAATGTATCTTTAGCTTTCCTCGCCGCTTTTCTATAGTTTAAATTCACTCTGAATTAGAAATGCTTAAACTTTCCATTGTTTGTACTTTCTGCAGTATTATATGAGGAGATAAATTCATGCCCTATTTATCTATTTATAATGACATGGACGAAGATAACTAAACGGTTTTGAACAGAAGGCATAATACACAAAAAAATTCGTTGAAATAGTGTTCAAGTATTAAGAAACGTTAGGAAAACTGGAAACATTCAGCGTATTAAACACACCGTTGATCCGCTACGTTTTCAAAGTAATGCATCATTGTTATAATATGTGGAACTTATTACAGAAAGAACATTTAATGTTGGGAATGAGTATTTGGGCGTCTTGAAAGTGAGGGAACCATGTTTTATAAAGCCAAGCTTTAGCTCTTTGTGCTTTTCAATCTTTCTAGAAATTTAATTTCACAATAATGGCATTAAAGCAAAAAATTGGAATAATATACGCCAATCTACGATTAATCAGCTTGTCTGATAGACTTACGTATACGTGGGTTAGGTCATTGGCTTTTGAAAGCATTTTTTTCAACATATCCTTTGATAAACATAATGACATCATTGAGATGATAAATCTAAAATATGCTTTTATGTATATTCTGACTCCAGGTACAGAAACCACGTACACTTATTTGATTAACCGACGATAATTACGTAACAGAAAATGTTTTGTTGAAAAAAGCCAGAAAGATGCATCGTTTAACAATAACATGTACAAGAGCAGTTGTATATGCCTATTGGCATAAAACCAATTTAACTAAAATGTCAGTTAATGCTAGTCTCTCTGTTTGGATGATATATAGAGATAATAAACCATATCGTATAATATGAAAATATCACAGTTCAATCAATTATCAATGGAACATTGTTTAGATACTGCAAATACGGCGGTAATAACTTAATTGAACACATTGCTAGGAGGTACATTTTGCTTTTGAGTTTGTTATATTTACGAATTTTGTATAAAAAGAATGTTTATTTTTGGGAAAAACAGCACTGGTGCAATAATTTTCCAGCTGACCGCACGCAAAATTTGATGACATCGACACAATGTCGTCGCTCCGAAATATATCTTTCAAAATCAACATAAGTTTCAAAAAGGATATTGTAAGAGCTTCAATTATTTTGATGAAGGTAAAGATCACAACTGAACCAACAAGACTAGGGAAATTTGAGTGAATTTAAAGATATTTTAAATTGATTTCGATAAATGTATTTCTACAGAAGGTGATTTGCATCTTAACGTGGTTGTTTTTGTTTTTTTTGTTTTTTTTTTTTAAGGGGGCGGGTTAAGTCCTATGTAATGGTTGTAAAGAGCGATAGTCAGACATTTTGAATGTTTTTATGATACTCGTGGAAAGAAAACACCTACTTTTTGTTGCAAGCTACTGTAAATTGTAAACACAAGGACAGCAAATTATTGTTCGAGCATTTATACTGGTATAAATCACACTGGGCTTGTTTTTGCAAATAAATGAATCGCGCTAGCGATTCTTTGGTTTGTTTGTTCGTTTGTTTTGGGTTTAACGCCTTTTTTTCAACAGTATTTCAGTTATGTAACGGTGGGCAGTTAACTTAAACAGTTTTCCTTGACTCTGCACCAGTACAAACCTGTTCTCCGCAAGTAACTGCCAACTTCTCCACATGGATCAGAGACGAATGGTTTCAGATACAATGTCTTTTATCAACTCGTCACGGAAAACATATATCTGAAGAAGCTTTCGTGTGTACGGGCCCTCCGTAAGGATTTTAACTTACCCATCGTACAAAACTTTTTCACCTATACAAGAATACAGTTCGGCAATACATGGAGGTTTTAAGATCGGTCGTAGAAATCAAGCGGTGTGCCGTAACCATGGAAACGGCAACTGAAGCTGGTAATCGCGGAAGCTAAAAATCTTTCTTTTGTTATATTTCAAAAGGTAATGGTATTAGAAACTTGATTTTTCAAATTTTCATTAAGTTATGAATATCTATCGTTTGCAGTGATTTGGCACGTGCATTCAGTTGTGAATCTTCTCTCCATAATTAAGCAGTACAATAATGGGAGTAAACCAAAGTGATGCTAATAAAATAAATGTACATGTATGTTTATATGGAAACCTAGTGCGCCATGTTATTTATCAGTTGCTAAATATCAGATAACAATGCTAAATGCCAAACACCTTATGCAAAATGTTTCAAACGAAATGACATTTATTAAGTACAATGGGAAGGCTATGGAAATCCGGTGTGCCATGCTAATTGCTTGCCAAATGCTAAATGTCAAACAGTTGTTGCAAAATGTTATTTGCTATATGCTTAATGTCAAATATTGCCTGTGAAATGGTACATTTGTAATTGTCAAAAAATCAATTATAATTGCTAATTGCAAATACGAAACAATAAATGCCAAATCCGTATTACAAAGTACTTATTCAGAGAAACAGCTGAATATATCAGTGTATAAATGCATCCTGTAAATAGTCATTGGCCTTTGTAACATTACTTTTTCTCTCTTAAAAACATTTCTTAACATTCTAGAGTGAAAAGTTTCGATCATGTCATCTCATAACCCTCAGAACATGTTATTGCTTCAAATCAGACTGATAGAACTTCATATGTTTCTACGTGATTAAAAGTAACAGTCATTAGTGTAAGGGATACAGATTATTAACTCACAAAGTTAAAGCATTTGACGAGTAGCATTTGTCATTTGGCAATAATTATAGGCATTTAGCACAAAGGAGATAGCATTTGACATTTGATATGTATCGAAGGCCGGTGCGCCATGAATATAGCCAAATGTTAAATGCAAAATGCAAATAACTTAATGCTAAACACCAAATACTTAATGTTAAATGTCAATCAGTTAATGCAAAATGCCTAATACTTTATATGAAATGCAACATACCAAATGCGATATGCCTATGGAAGGTCAATGCGCAATGGCCACTGCAAAAATGTTAATGCAAAATAAAAATGCTATTTACGAACTGATTAACTTCAAATGTTGGCTTTCGAACGGTAATTGTCAATGATAAATGCTTTTTTGTTAAAATGATAAATGTCAAAATGCTCATTGCTAAGTTTCCATTGAAATAAAGAGCTGAATATATCAGTTATATAATCATTGCCCTTCGTTACATAACTTTTACATATCTTAGTCTATTATATGATAAATATTTTACAGCAAAATGTTTCAGTTCCATGTCCCTGTAACATCTGCAACGCTATTGCTTTAAATTAGACAGGCAGCACATTTATTTTTTTCCAAATGAGTAAAAGCTACATTCATTAGTTGAAGACTTAAAGATCACAAAGATTGATAATTTGAAAATTACCATTTATCATTCGACAAAAAGAATTTGTTTTTATCTTCTTCTCCTCGTTTGCAAATACATTGTCAGAACAGTAGCCTTGGTGAAACTTGTGGTTTTGCCGCAGATCCTCAATGCCTCCATACAGTTGCTGGTGCATTGAGGTATCTATCGGCCAAGTCGCAGCTCGCTCATGATCATGCCTTTTTACATCTCCGAAGTATATGCTCCGCAGTCTGATCTTCCTCACCACATGAACAAGATGGCGATGGTGCCAGTCTGTATTTCTTGTACATGTGAGCATTGAGTTTGTTGTGCCCCGAGCTTGTTCAAGGAGGTGAAAAGCATCTTTCTCTATCCTTGGTCTCGTTAGTGCCTTGATGATGGTGGCTTTATTCTTGTAACACACAGGTTTTGTTGGTTGATCTGACTGAGCTTCTAGCTTAGCCATTTTGTCTGTCTCTACATTGCCTGCAAGTCCACAACGGATGTAATCCACCGAAGTGCTACTTTGCAGTTTATACTCGGGCTCTACATTCTCCTGGCTAGTGCGGAGCTTTATTGTTGATCAGGACTTCCATAACAGACAGTGCATATATGTGAGAAAGTCGACTGAGGAGCTTTCTTCTGCCGAGTCTTCTACCATTCAGACGGCCTTCATGAGTGCTTCAGTCTCTGCCTTATAATTGCTGCATGTAGAGATTTTATGACATTTAGCATTTTGTCCACGGATTATAGTTTTTTGTATGTAGCATAAGTATGCGAAATTAACATTAAACTATTGACATTTAGCGTTAACAACTTCTTATTTAGCATTTGACAGTTAGCATAGCGCATCAGCCCCCACTAATTGCGCAGGGACAATGAACCCCAGTGTTACGAAAAGAGAAGTTCGCCAAGCATTTAAGATGATGTTAGATGATCTGTTTTTGCAATTCAAAATGTAGTTTCATGTTGTTGGTGAGATCTTGTATATGAATCAGATAAGGATGTGACAGTTATAGCTTTGGCTAAGCTGTATTGCTTATTGTATTGAGAAAAGATCTAGATAACTTTCACTGTGAATTTCCACGTCTACATGTAAACGGGTTATCGCTAAATGACAAATTTTATGGGAGTATTTTCAGATGGTGATGTTTTTCAGACAGATAATATTTCTTTAATATAACTTTAGGACGGCCAGCACATATCCTTAGGACGGCCAGCACATATTTATGCAATCTCGCCAGGCATATGTATGTTTTTGACAACACAGTAAATGACGTCACTCGACCTTCGGCTATTTCCGGAAGTAAATAAAATGAAAGTAGAAATGTTAAACTTGAAAAAGACTGCATTTTGATTCGTAGATAGTCAGGGGTCACGCGCAGGGGTCACTCCATCTAAATATATGCGCGTGGACTTTTTTTTTTTTTTTCTTTTTTTGCTATTGGGGAGCCAATTTTCAGCACTTATTACGAATTGAAATTACCTGGGCTTTAGTACAGCATGTCAGCTTTTAATCTATGAAAAAAATATTTGAGCTCTTGATAAACACAAATCCCACAGGGGTCCGTAACGGACCAAAGGTACACTGATAATTTTGGAACTTCATCAAATCGTTAAAAATGTCATTTTTGATGTTGTCTGAGAGTGTCAGTATATGCCTCAGATGTAAGATATAACCGTATTTGAGAGCTGTAGACCTAGACATTTCAGAAATATTTTCAAAATAAGTTTCGTTTAAATGTTTCTGCGGAAGCGTGAAAGGGCCATCAGACGCTAATACGTTTTAGTACGTTAAGATTGCGGAAAGGATATGTAACCTAACATCTAAATATGTATATTGTTTCATTTTTGGTGAGAAGACATGTTATATTTAATGGCTATATATGTGATTTTATGTCACTGAAATGCTGTAAAGCACTGAAAATGAGATCTCAAGATTTAATTGTTTATATGATACAAATGAAGAATGTAACCTTGTACCATTTGAATTTCGGTGTTTTCACTCAAAGCAAATTGATTCTAATATAGTGTGCATATTGATAAGTTCTGGAACAGTCGTACAAAGTTGCAATAAAGAATAAATCCTAGCACTGAGATGTCTAGTATTTATTGAAGTTGCTCAATTGGAGGAAGTGGTAGAGCGTGGGGGTGGGGGATCCGGGGTTTGGCCATCCGCAGTTATTTATTAACACCTGAAATTCGACCTTACACATTGTCCTATACTTACGTTCTGATTGCTTTTTAAAACGAGATTATGGTATGTGTATGTTTTTTCAATGTTTAGAATGTAAGTTATCATAGCAAAACGATCAATTGGAATTCATTTTGTTTTTCAATTTGTCAATAAAGTGTAAAGTGTTTTGTACATAAAATAACTAGAAATGTGCGACTTATTGAAGCAACGGAGCCGGAATGAAAATGTATAAAGATAACATTTGCTGACCATCCTTTTGCAAACTGTCACCCTAACAAGTGTATTTTTTCCTCGTAACCGCATGCAGAGCATGTATATTGCTACTACAAATGTGCATGAAAGAAATACATACATACTCATTGAAAAACATCGTATTTTCCTTTTATTTTTCCATCTGGTCTATATACAATATATATATATAAAGTACTTGATAACATACCAATGGTCATGATATCTCCGGAAAATGTATTGCATAATACGAGATTCAACAATGTAACAATAAGTGACCCAACCCGAAAATAAGAAATACGCAAAACATTGTTATTATTTACATGTACGTAAGCATCACTTTGGTAGAACCGCTCTACACACACTGGAAGCCTTAACTCTAGGTCTCGTTTACTCCCATAATGGTTCCAAAAGTCCGGTAATTTGATTAATTATTAAAACTAAAGAAGTATCAAATCTAAAATATTTTATTTCGTAGCAGTAATAGTAAAAATATCAACGAAAAAGGGAACAATTTTATGCATGCATTATAATATGTTAAGCGTATCTATACATTACTGATAGCTAACAAAAGGCAATGTCATAAAAACAATTTTTCCACATGTTTTCCAACAATTAATTAAATAAACTTTGTTGTTTGTCATATAATATCTATTAAATATTCCAAAACGATATTTAACGAATTATTAATTAACTTCATTGTCCATATGTATTGAAAAAAGGAAGCGAATTAATAGCCTATATGGCATGTAACCCGCTGCATCAATATATAAAATGAAGTTAAACTGACGTATCAAAAGTTTTAGAATTTTAATTGCAAACATATTATACAACATTTTCAAGCCAAACATCAGCAATAGTTGTAATTAAGTCTAGAAAACATTTTCTGATTACAGAAAGACATCTTATTGGTTCATAACTGAATGCACGTGCTTATTACTAAAATTGCACGTGCTGACGACAATTAAGAAATTAAATCTGATATTTAGAATATAATTACTGCGAACGATAGGTATTCATAACTTAATGAAATTTGAAAAAATCAAGTTTCTAATACTACTACTTTTTGAAATATGACACAAGAAAGTTTTTTGACTTTCCGCGATTACCAGCTTCAGTAGCCGTTTCCATGGTTACGGCACACCGCTAGATTTCTACGACCGATTTTAAAAGTCAGTTCTTACATTACTTAATTGTTTTATCATAGTAAAAAAGTTTTGTATGATGGGTAAATTAAGTTTGGCATATATTTTGAAAGATTCCTCGTATAATACGGCCCGCACGGGGATCAAATTCACGACCCCGCGATCTGTAGATCTGTGCTCTCCTGTTTAGCTAAGCGGGCAGGTGCTAGCGATTTTTGGATGCTTTTGCCAAATGTTCACTTTAGTTAATATCCGTGTAAACGCAGAGAAAAAAATATACCGAGTCCTTAAATAAAGTTAGCAGTTTGTCTTCCAGCGCACGTTTCAGTTTTTTAGTACAACTTTTTCAAAGCTTTACGTTCTAGTTTTGAAGAATAAAACATCGTGCTCTTGTCCACATTGGTAATTTATGTTTTGATAGACATAACGATCAAAATGAGCAACACCTTCAAGGTCTTGCGTCCAACTTAATTGATTAAATTGATGGAAGTAAGTTCAAAACTATTTAAAAACATTCAATTAAAACTTAAAATTCTTTCTGCGGAAGAGATTTTTGATAGAATAGTCTTCCTTTCGTGTATACTCACTGATCTTAAACAAATAAATACCCATGATACACATAAAATTAAATTACTATACTGTATAATGCAGGAAAAATCGCTGTAAATACGTCTGAGGATTTTTCGCGCTTTAATGTCGTAAATACACTAATATAAGAACTCGTGAAAAGGAAATCTTCGCGCGATCTAGCACGCATTGCCGTGATTAAATTACTTTGTAGGTTTTAATTTACATTTATGACTGGTCTTTTAGTAACAGACTGACTTATCATTTCAAAATCTCATCATCAGTCTTTTATCTTTAATTAAAAAAAAACAAAAACATGTACATTGCTACAGCCAAGAGGGAATCTTGAATTCTTCAATTAATTAAGATATTTCCTGTGCTTGTCAAGGAGTGGTAATTTTGCTGACTTGACCGCGAAATTTTAATGAGATTTGTAAATAATATCATATGAGCCGTGCCATGAGAAAACCAACATAGTGGCATCCGCGCAGTCTAATCAGGATCCATGTTGTTCGCTTTCAAAGCCTAAATATTGTAGTTAGAGAATTCATTAGCGAACAGCTGCGACACACGTGCTGGTCGCAAAGCCACTATGTTGGTTTTCCCATGGCGAGGCTCATATAGAAAGTTGATCCTTTAAGACGAATCATGGTACATGAAAGAGCTAATGTTTTAAACACTTGTTATAGATTGTGCAGTAGTATATCTGTCACAGATTATCTAGCACGTGTGTTACAGTTTGTACGACTGTATATCTTGCCCGTGGGTTACAAAATGTACAACAGTATATCTGGCACGTGTGTCGCAGGCTGTACAACTGTATAATTTGCATGGGTGTTACACTGTACAACAGAATATCAGACACGTTTGTTACAAACTGTACAATAGAATATTTTGCACGTGCGTTACAGACTGTACAACATTATATTTGACACGTTTGTTGCAGACTGTAAAACAGTATTTTTAGCACGTGTGTTTCAAACTGTGCAACAGTATATCTGGCACGTGTGTCGCAGATTGTACAACAGTACATGTTTTGTGTTACAGACTTTACAACAGAATATCTAGCACGTGTGTTACAGACTGCACAACAGTAAATCTGACACGTGTGTTTTAGATTGTGCAACGAGTGTTACAGATTGCAAAACAGTATATTTATCCGTCAGATTGTTACTGATTGCACTACAGTATATCTGTCAGATGTGTTACCAATTGTACTACAGTATATTTTTATATCTGTCAAGTGTATTACTGATTGTACTACAAATATCTGTCAAGTATAAACTATATTTCTTATTACATATTTTCTCTAATAGTGTTTATATGTGGGAGTATTGTTGCATAGAATTGTTTTAACTCATCAGAGCGTATGATCCTCGTATGCAAATGTTTATTTGTTTATACATAGAATAACCTCTGCATAAACACACTGACAACATCCGTTTGTTGTCGGAAGGCTATCAAAGTTGAACCAATTAAAGATAAATTTGTTCGTTGTACACACGCCAATACATGCACTGCTGTAGGTTGTGTATTGGGAAGGCTAACAGAATGCTGCTCCCTCGTGTCCTAGTGTTGACACATGGCACTCCGTCCCACCAACCCTGCACAAGAAAATTTTTAAAAAATGGGGCGCAAACGGTACAAATAACATTGTCGAATCATCGCATTTCTTGAATCGTGTGCTCGTACTGTCGTGCTTAGTTATGTTGACGTTTCTGGCGGCGCGCCAACATGACAGCACGATATGGCAGAAAAAGGCATCATATCACTGTATTTTATCTGCATCAAATGAAAAATAAAATCGCATACTAGTGTAGAATTAAAGGTGCAAGTACGTTCATATGCCAAGTATCACGTCATTTACAGCATCTACTTTAATAAGTTTCTACGTAATCTGTATACGGCCAACGACCCTTGCACTCACAATATTTTTCTCCTATCGCGGTATTACATTCAATCATTAAACTAATCGGTAATCAATCATAGTATCACACACAATGATTTCCTTTTCCGGCAAATTGAAGCAATTACTATCCAGTTGTACGTGACTACGTTATATCCATGCATGTTCAACTATTGAATCAAAGTAGCGGCATCTTATTGTTCGATAAAATATTTCATGGGTCAGTCCCGATTTCACCGTTTTGTTTTCCACAAGTAGTAGTTCTAGTAAAGATATCATTGTCATCAACGAGCAGAAGTTAATATTCAACATTAATACCCGTATACCCTATTCATAATTGGTCAAAACTAAACCATCTCTTCATAAGTATTAAATATTGGCTACATTCAATTCATATTTGAAACAAAAATGAAGTACAGTGAAGGTGAAAACACGACAAAATAGAATTTATATGAACAAGTCACTACCACAATATACCACTACAAATGGCCTAGCAGTACAGATATTCTACAACATATCTGCTAACCCCATTAAGTTATTTCAATGCAGAATTACATGTCACGTTGGTACTTGTTAAATATTTGCACGTATGCTCAAATCTCTGTTGACATGTCTCATAAATCGGCAATGACTTGTTTTAGTCTTTTTTAACTTATTGGGACTAGAGTGGTTAAATATTCTCTCTCAAAATATCCTTTTCTTCTTAGTAATGCTTGTTTCTACTTTATAGACTGCAATGCAAATACTATTAGTCCTTTCATATTCCTTCGTTTTGGTTGTTCTTTAGTTCAGTTATTTCCCTGAACTTAAGGCATATGTCTATACCACAGAGAGATTTCCCAGAAATATCCTCTGTCTTAAAAATAGCACTCGTGTGGCTGCCATCTTCATATGAGTTATTTCAAACGACTCAACAAGCCTACGCATTACCATTCCAGTTGACCAAGCCCGTAGATATATATAATGTGACATCTTAATAGAAAATATCCTATACGATATGTCACATTAAAAGAAGGGTATCCGACACCTCTGAAAGGTTTACGCACATTGTCTAAATGCAGTGTCACATTTATTGCGTTCAGAATACGTTTATCATTAGATATGGACCATTGCTAGAGATTTTTATAATGATAAAATGTTTCTGTAAACACCAAATACGCTTCGTATTCCAAGGATTTATAAATGATGCAGTTATGCAATGGTCAATTATCTCTTTGTGACGAATACCAATATCGAGATATTTTAGATTTATATTATACACATGAGCCGTGCCATGAGAAAACCATTCTAGTGGCTTTGCGACCAGCATGGATCCAGACCAGCCTGCGCATCCGCGCAGTCTGGTCAGGATCCATGCTTCGCTTTCAAAGCCTATTGTAATTAGAGAAATCGTTAAAGAACAGCATGGATCCTGACCAGACTGCGCGGATGCGCAGACTGGTCTGGATCCATGCTGGTCGCAAAGCCACTATGTTGGTTTTCCCATGGCACGGCTCAGTCTTATTGAATTGCTTGCTGATCAATAGTCAAAACTATTTCTTGGGATCAGAAGGACTAGTTATTGGCCGCTAGCCAGATTACCTACGTGATGACATCGTCTGATAAAAAGTTTGAGTATATCATTAGGATCTTACATGTTTCGTGTGTAACACCCGGAGTGCGGGGGAGGGGGATGTTAGTGTGGAATGAGAACTAGATTGTTAGCCACGCAGTCCCAAGGGTTTGGAAAACAACTGTTATTCACAGTCACACATGTAAGATCATTTTTATTGCCTATCACGTTAAAAATTGATCGCGACCCCAACAAAGATTTGCAGGCATTATGCATACAGTTTATGACATCATAATACTGCTAGTATTATGTGATGTCATTTAAATGCACGCTATTTTAGACGAGGTTTTCGTACGGAATTATATGACTGCATGTGTAAGACAGGAGTTTTCAAACCCCAAAAGGACAGCGTGTAATGGAAAACCGAGCGCTTTACTATCATTGCAATATTTCAAAAGATAAAATATATATTAAAACTCGCTCATACACTCTGACGTTATAATATGACGTTAAACTATGATGTCAATATACGCACGTGTAGCTTATCCCCCACCCAAGTGGGAAAACATAGTGATCACCTACACGGATAATCTTTCTTCATCCGGGTCCTGTTAGAAAGGAAAGAAAGGAATATCTATCCGACAAATGGAAACTTGTCCCGCTAAGCAGGCAAACATTAAATACCACACAAGCTATGAAATATGGTAGAAAAGTACATATATAATATAGAATCTACATTAAATGAAACCTTTATAATTAAATGATTTTCCATTAACTCGAACCGTTTTTGTTGTTGTTGTTTTTCCAGGAATGTTCACACACTAATGAACGTCTTATGTTTCTCAACATGGTCGTTTTGCAAATGCCGAAACTAAACACGCCGATAACTTTCTTACATCTGAAAGAAACATGCGAGTCTTCACTGTTTTTGTTAGAGCATGTCCTATCTCATAATCATAGTTTCAAAAAAATGTTGTCTTCGATTTTTTTTTTGCGGAAATCAAAGGTATTATAAAAATGAAAAATCGATGCGGAATCATGTTTTGATCTATAAGCACCAGAAAAAAAAACAATCCTGTGTATTGAATACTAATAGTTTATGGTTATTTCTTCGTTATTCTTTAAATCCTAGTTCTTCAGCTTGTTCCGATTCGTAATTACTGTTGTTCCAATTGACGGAAAACGGATAATATTTTAAGAACACACTCTCTAAAAGCGTAATCTTAAAGCAGCGTATATATAACCCGGTATGTCAAACTCGCTTATCTCGAAATCAAGGCAATCTCGAAGATATTTATAAGCTCCGTCTCGAAAACACGCGCACAAAATATCACTTTTAAGTCGAATTTCGGTTACTAGTATCTCGAAGTAAAATTCTCGATTCTTTGGAATTTGAGATACGGATTTTCAACTGTAGTACGTGGCTGAAATATACAGAAAATACAAAGTCTAAACAACGAGGACAAAATGAACAAATATAGGAAAACAGTGGGACAACGACCTGGAATGGTCAGTAGCAAAAACTCTTCTGAAGTGTACGCTGATGAACTGTGCAAAAATCCTTACTCTTTATACCTACAATGATCCACAGTTACCAGACAGTGCAAAGGCCAGCTGAAAGATCCTAATAATACGTCATATGTAGCTAATAGAGTTAATATAATAGTAGCTCTATCTGAGATGCTATAGTCGATGCGAGTCGAATCTCACGAGGCATGCAAGCGCAGAGTGTGTTCCGGCCTTGCAAAATCCACGAGAACCGAATACAAAATTACAGATCTAGCTACTGTTTTAATGACTCTTTTATTGTATACGTACCTCCAACTTTTCGTATCGAACGAAATCGTCAATGTTTATCGATGTTAAAGTAAAACTAGATGAAGTTTTTATGTGCGCTATTTATAGAACTGTGCCAGGTCATGCATAATAAATGAAAATAGTCCGACAACATACAATGCCACATTCAATACAAGTAGTACAATACGGATGTTTTTACTGCCTGTTCATATTTACTTGTAAAATACAAACCGAATTTTTGACAGAATTTACGTGCCGAAATACCAATCTGTATTTCATTCTTAAAGTATAACATCTGCAAAAAACGGACAATCTAGATTTACAGATACGTAATTTCTTTTGTAGAAGACTCATCGAAATAATGCTCAAGTAAGTGGATTTTCCTCAAGGAATCTGGATGTTTTTCTGCAAATTTGCAAATATTTCTTTATCAAAATGACATTTAAAATACCCATATATCCTATGATAATGTCATTATTGACTTTCGTTCCATCAATTGATTTGTACGTATGAAGATTTACAGGGTTGACATAACACTTTTGTATATTTTTGATGACTAATATCATGGTTCATGAATATTTCGTTTCTTTTAAATTACAACTTTTGTAAAATAAATATGTTAACAACCTGCACACAACACGGGATGGGATAGAAAACATTACTCTATTAAGAAAGATAATTTCTTTTAACTGATATACAATGCTCAGCAAAATCCTTTGTGCGGTTTCAGTGTATTGATGTTTATTCCGAGACTGCTAAAATTATTAGTGTTCTTTGATAAGGTTCCAGTTTCGTATAAACATGATCAGAAACGTCTAATTACTACCCATATAAAATCCCTGACTGGTGTATCATAATTATCAAAATGATCATTGAAAATTAAAAAAAGAAAACATGATACTAACGAACAATATAAATAACAAATGATTCGTATATCATGTTGTATCAGTAGGATTAATGATAAATACGCCTCCCATCCTTTCTCTCCATTTGAAATAGTAGGCCACACTGCATCCGCTTATATATATCACATTCGCTTCTTGATACAACATTCTTTTATGATACAATGTGTAAGACTAAGGTCACTGTATTCTCTGACTCCAACATTTTCATAAAATACAGATTGTTCTGCAATAATTGTTTACCCGTATTCTTTTATTCTTGAATAGTGTTTTCTTTCTTTACATGAATGAAAAAGCTAAATATCTGGTAGCCTAGTTTGTATCACTTGTGCAAACGTTGTTTGCAGTGTTTTGTTGTATATTATATTGCAGGACTTACCTTTAAAGAACGATTATGAATGAAGTAGTGCAGACTTGCCCATTGTTTTCTCGTTTAGGGTAAGCCCATTACTTTAACTGGGGACCATACGCCGCTTTTCATGGAACTACACACTAGTGTATCATTGAAGATTCCATGTGGACCGCCGTATGGACACATCTGCGGGTGTCTCTAAATTGTTTTTGGTACATGTAACATGTGTAAATGCCGAGTTCTGCTCGACACGGGGCCAGAGGGCGTGGACGGTAGCATGCATTTCCAATACTGTCTTTGAACAGGCCCAATCAAACCGAGCCTGCAACATTTTCATTTTTGTCGTGTTTGGCGACCTGTGGAGTTTCTACTTTTTCTATTTTATATAATTTCTGATTTTTTTATCAGAAATAAAACGGAACATATCTAGGTAAATGATGCAAGATCGAGATCAGTTTTACGTGATATTTAGTATTTAGAGAAACAAGGTTGCAGTGTCGAAAATGACCTTCCTTTATTTTAGTATAATATTTAGAGAAATGAATATCTAAAACAATCTGTGAAAAGATCCTTTGGAAAGATCGAACGCAATCCAGCCACATAATAGCAGACACGGGTTTATTGAGTCTGTTTAAGAGAGGTAATGAAATGTGTAATATCCCTCACGCCCCTAGCACAGACTTAAGCGGAATTCATGAATGTACTCAATGATCCTAAAGGACCAAAAATATACTTTATTTAGTCCAAGTGCGGGATAACTTTTTAAGCCGTCACACGGCCTTTTTATATGCCAAGCACTTAAATGAAGATTCGCCTTTCTAATCATTTTAGAATAACAAATGAATAGCAAGATTTCCGCAAAATATCCGACTTTCCAGATATCACAACTCACAATTCTGATGGCACGCAAATGTTAGCCTACTGTATAATAACTCAACATTTGCAGCAAATTAAGATGATCGGTTATTTCTATTTTGATCATAAAAAGTCTGTGTCCGCATGACATAGTTACGAAGATATTACTTCCTTATCATAGGAGCACTCTTTACAGCTTCCTACCAAATCCAACTCCGTTGATATGAGATCTCAGTACCAATACCAGAAACAGTTACCTTTAAGGATCATAAATTAAGTGATTAACTATCGTCCTTGTTTTCTGTCCTCGGACAGTCGAATTGATCCTCAACATTGGATCTTGGGTCAAAAGGTCCCTCATCTGTAAATATGAATTCACTTGATAACAGTACATGTATAACCGTTTATTATGATATGACTGTAACACAGTACGAATCTGATATAGGCCTAATACAAAAACAAAATCTTCTTATCCCCATCGCTTACGAAAAAACACAATTAAGTTACGACATAGATGAATCAAACAGCTCTATTATATTAGACTGAACATGCAGCCATGTCGTCTTTTTATTTGGAAATAAATAGTCTGCAACAGCGTGACTACTTACAATGAAACAAAATGCACCACTGATCACGGAACCTTTATTTCTTCTACGGTGACCTTATGTTTTATTTCTTCTCTATAATTACAAATATCTCATCGTCTGATAGTAACTGTAAAAGATTGCTTATGTAGGGAAAGCTTAATTGAGGTTATGTAACCCTGCTTGTAACCATAAATAAAGGTTCCAGAACTAAAACAACAACCTACCACCGACTTGTGTATTGCTATAAAAGCACAACAATCATGCATGCTGCTAGATAATTTCAATAAAGTCTACCTTTTATAGCAGCGTCACAGCACTTGTATAGCATAGCGTAGTATTTTTCTTCCCTTTTTTATGTCATACTAACTTCTTTACAATTATTGTTTGACATTTTAATGGTACTTGTATCAACAAAATAATTGAAATCAAAATACATAACAAGCTTCTCGCTCATCTCCCCCATTCCCCTCCTCCGCGTTTTTAGTGACATAAAATCAGACCCTACCTTTTTAATCATATTATCTCGGTATGGGACTAAAGTGTTTCCTCTGAGACTTTACAGACTACTCCATTGTTTCACTATTAAACAATACCATATCACACTGCACCCCTTCCAAATAGAAGAATCAAAACAGGGCACATAATGATAAGTACAACTTCCATCTCCAATTGTTGTAAAGATCATTGGTTTCCCAGAAGTGCCAACTTGTGCAACAAATATGTCTAGTAGTCTGTAGTCAAAGTTCAAAGGTTTTCTATTTTAATCCCTTTTCATCAATATTAAGACCTGTCCAATGTGTTCTTTAAGATGCTTTCAAATGCTTCAAAGTATCTGGCCGTTAGTGACAAGAGTAAAATGAATCCTTTGTCTATGCGACATATTCTCAAATGAAATCATAATCCGACCACCATTAACAGTCCCTCTGTTGGGAGTAGTAATTCCCAATGATTGGTAGCTGCTGGTAGATAAAAGATCATTGCTATAATAGAGTGTCTGGGTTTTGTAAGAAATGTGATTCATACGAACAATAGGTTCCGTCACATTTTATATAAAAACAGCAGAAAGACTAACGTCAAAAATATTTCATTTTCTGTATAAAAGTCTGCATCAGACGCGTTTTCTTGAAGAGAAGTTACATGTTTATATGGCAGAATACGAGTGGGTTTTTTTTTGATAAATGAATTGTAAAATACAACAAAAAATGCTTGTGCTTTATTACACCTTAAAAACTTACCTATCCTAATTTACACATTATCAAATAAAGAAATACTCCGACCTACTCATGTCCAAAACAAAATCCCATGCGTGAAATGAAATCAAACATGCTTATGCGAGATTTTGTAAATTGCAATGTTAAGCGAAATCACATTATCGCAAAAACTATTTATGTGATCGCATTATATATTGATAATAGGATCAGCTTGCTTATATTCATTTATATCACCACTGCTAGTAATGAACTATCGTTATAAACAAGCGGATAATCTGATACTATGACTATGATTTTGAATTGGTTTTCCAGCAGTAGTAAACAATCTGTTTGCGTGTGTCTCTTAAGATCACGGAAGAAGTTACGGGAGGAAGAAAAGGTAGTTCTGACTACACTTACATTTCCTTTCTATTATACGTTTAATGAATCATTATTAGAAGATCTGCATGCTATTCAGTTATACATATTTCGCCAGTCTGAAAGAAGCAATGAGTTTTCCTCTACCATCAAAGCTGGAAAGTCGCCATATATCCTTTAATTTTGTCAATGCGACGTTTAACCCAACAAAAATAAGAATAAATAAAAATGAAAAACACGCCTATAGATTGATGTAAAATGCTTGGAATTTAAAAAGAATCAAATGTGAAAAGAAGTTTCTGTACTCCTTAAAACAATAAAATATTAACTAATTTGTTACTTATTTAGTGACTGGTGTATGTATGTGTCTGTTTGATACTTTTGTGTTACCACGTACATATATGGAGTGCTGTTTTAGTAGCTACTTTTCTTTTACGTGGCTTTTCCTGAAAATACTAAGATTAGCGAAAAAGTTCACGGACAATATCAGGGTAAGTATTACGATCTTTCAAAAATGACACATCACAAACGCCATGGTAACAAGCTATCCCGGGATAGAAATGTATTACCACAGGCATCTGATCAATTATTTCTACACATATTTAATGTAATTCTACATACAGTCGACATCGTACTTGCGACCACCTCTATTAAGCGATTTTTGTATTAAACGACCGGTCAAAATCACTCCCGAACGTTTTCAGTACATAAATTCATTTCATTAAACGACTTTTTTGTTAAACGACTAGCGACCACATTAATGTAGTCCCGACAGGTAAAATATTCGACAAAAGTATCTATTAAGCGACCGGGTACCAAAATTCTACCGGACATTTCTTCATCTGTAAAATTAGCGAGTACATTTTTCACGAGACTGAATGCAATTAACCTTTGTATCAGTCGAACTGACAAACAATCTAGCCATAATTTTCACGTTTTATGGACTTGGAAAAGTGTTCACAATGTTAAAACAGAATTTGAAACCATTAACAGTTAAAATAACTTTTCTTTTCATCTGACTGAAATTCATAAAGAGACCATTCCATTAAGAGACCACTTCTTAGCAGTCCCTTGGGTGGTCTCATAATACAATGTCGACTGTATATCACATTTATTTATTTACCATAGGTGTTCAGACAAATACACGTTTTGTCAAAATTCTATAATAGAAAAAATAATGTTTGAACAGAGATAGACTTATACAAAAAATGAAGGTAAATCTTAAAATCCTAAATCTAAAAGATTGAGAAAAACATGCAGTGTATTGCACAGGAATGTTATCCCTAACTCCTCACCAAAGTCATGCTTTCTTTTTATTTAAAGTGCATATTAAGGATAATCTTATAGGAAATGGAGTTCTCGGCAAAAGCCATACACTTTTAAATTTGACAATAAATGAAATTCTAGGTCTTCGTTCCAATACAGTTATGTATACTACAAGCTTTATCATGTCCAATAACTGTTATTAATGGAATCACATTTAAAGCCTTACAACTAATCGGGAAACTTAACCATTTGCAAACCATATAACGACAAGTTTATCGGTCATTCGCCCAAATATTCTTGACACATGAACTTACTAGAGAATGCTGTCTGCAAGTGATCAGCGCAGACTGATCTGAACATTGAAAGGAAATTTGTTGGTATATTTTAGATTTCCATAATAAAACGATTTGAATCCAGCATTACATCACCGTTGACAGGCATATTCAGTTCCAGAAGGCTCAAGATTGACAGACTTCTATAAATGTTTCTTTATACAGTGAACGGATTTTGGAAAGATATGTCCAGAAAATGGCCAAATCAATATCTAAGAAAGACGAACTATTTTTTCTTTATGTGTATATCATGATAATCAGCAGCAAGTACCGACAATATCTAAATTATTGTGATAACCTAATTTCATCGGATGTATATCAAATGATAATGTTGAAATACTATATGTAAGTTCTATTCGTAGAAAATAATATCTCATGTAGTATTTCTCCTAGTTATCAGTGTCAAATGATAATGAAGAGTCTCTTATTTCTTCATGTTCCTCTGCAAAGCATGTATAGTTACCACCTAGAAAATAGTGCACGCTGATTTTGATTTTGGTCCATATCGTATTGGTTAAAGTTATATTCGACAAAACATGATAATATATAATTTGAAAGATGTAATCGAATATTCAAGTGAGCAATTTTGTTGATACACATTTTTAACGAGATTATACAGGTTAACCAAATGTGAAACATGTTATTGATTGTACGAATGCATTTTTAATTCACGTCTAGCCACAATGCACTGTATGTATATTTCCGTCCTACTATAAAATATAACTTTATAAAAGTAATGTATCAACCACACAAGTGTATGTGAAGTGAGGGCAATCAGGAATAGCATCACTTCGCCAGTAATGAACTTTCAAGGTCTTTCCCATTCAAGATACTTTACCAAAATGAAGTATAAATGAATATTTAGTTTCACAGCATAGCAACATTATTTCCGGTTATTCTAATTAAATTAGTATTTTTAGATGTCATCTTTTGTGCAGGAAATTCGTCAGCGTATTAATGAGTTACACACAATTTCCATGAAAACACGAAGTTCATGAATATTACAGATAGATCTTCTTAGTAGAGCTGATGACTTTAATGCCATTCAGAAGCAATGCTCATTTTTATCTCTTTGGATGGAAAATACATGAAAATAGTATAAGGAGATCACCGAAAGGCGTACGTGTGTCCGCCCGTCATTAAAAATTTCTTTTAACGACTGTCCTCCAAAATCACTGAATGAAACTTGGTCTGGGTGTTCCTTGGGTAGTTCTCTACCTAAGCTGTTAAAAACGGTTCAGCTAGGTTGCACATTGGGGTTGACAGAGCTAAAAGTAAAAAATCTTCAAACGGCATCTCTTCCTAAACAGTTGGTCTGACTTTAAGAATATGTTTACACAAATGGTCCTTGTGTAATTTTCTACCAAGATTATTCAAATTATTCCGATTCGTTAAAGAAAAAAACCTGTGCATGATTTTAAAATAATTTCACACAAATTGTCATTTTGTGACTTTCTACAAAAATTGTTCTGATTCTTCAAAAACATGGCCGCCAGAGGGCATGGTCATTTGTCCCTATATGTATATAGTGTAAACTTAAACAATGTTTTGTATGAAACTGCTGGCCTGATTTTATGTTTTTCCAAACAAAGTGTTCTTCTGTGACCTACCAAGATTGTTCAAATTATTCTTGTATAAAGCATGGGGGTGGGGGATTATCACTTTTTTTCCTATATGTTTATATTGGAAACTTTTGAAATTATTAGCAACAGCAGGTTCAATTTTAAAACAGTTTTACACAAATGTTTCTTGCGTGCCTTTTTTAAGAAGATTGTTTCGTCAAAATAACCTTCATGTTTGATATTGTTATATCACATCATTTCCCCAACTTTTTGATCACCGCTCCCCCCCCCCCCCCCCCCCCTCCCAAAAGACACATACTCGTTACCTGTTCATATCTATTCAGTAGAAACTAAAATATTCCTATCAGAAAACACTGGCGCTATTTCAATATAATTTCATAGACATGTTACATGCATAACCATCTACCAAAACTGTTCATGCAAGCCGCGTAACTCAGGTGAGCGATCTAGGGCATTCGTTGTCTTCTTGTAATTAAATATATTACCCTGACAGATTCATCTTGTTCTAATCTAAGGCATGATAATTTCAACTGATGTTATATACTTAATAACCTGAAATAGATGAAAGATATAGGACAAACATATCAACAATGTTCACATAAAATGAGATAGAAATCATTATCTAGAAACAACTACTGACATTTCCGAACATTTTAACTGTGGAGGAAATATTATCCATGCCTATTGATATAGTAACGAATCCTTGTAAAATGCTTCTGAAAGAGGTTTCCTGGATGAATCTCTTAGGTTCTGTGTCTCAAAAGGAATGAATTCTAAAATTTAGTCTTACAAATAAACTTACTAATATATCACTTCTGTATAATTTTCATGATCAGATTTTACTGGAGCCATTATTGAACTGTTTTTCCACAAGTATTTATGTATGATGTCAGATTTCATCGTATTGCAGTTTTAATATAACGTAGACCTAGCTATACAAGTACGTTCTTAAAGCTGTAAAGAAAACAAGAACAAAAAAAACCAGAAAAAAATCACATTCAAAAAACGTAGCCGTCCATACTGTTGTACTAAGCTGTAACCTGAGTAAACCTTATCGAAAATACGCATCTGCATTGAAATAGCGGCTTCTCTACTAATAATTTCTGACACAATATACAATGAATAAATGTCGAGGCCTAGCTCTTGCATTTATATACGAAATTAATTTACGCTGGATAAGCTTCTACGTCTTGGACTAGGTAGATGGCCCGGTGGTCTAGTGGTAATACGCTCGACTTTCAATCCAACCAAGTGCTGGTTCGAATCCCGGTCTCGGTACTTTCTCACCTAACTAAAGAGGACAGTACTGTTCTTCCCTGGAAAGACGACTTTACGTGTATCTTTGCTATACACCGGGCCGTTGAAGAACCAGACGGTCTATTTGCAAAGAGCTAGACTAAGTTAGCCTGGCCGACCTGTAAGTAAATGATTTCTCCCCCTCTGTTCTGGGGCCCTTCTCTCGCCCTGTCCTTCTGGCCAGATCGTTCAGTGTCTGTACTAGTAGAGGATGAATTTGGCGCCGTGAGTGGCTGCATTTACGCTATTCAAAGCGCCTTTATCATGAAAAGGGTGTTATATAACTATATCATTCATATAACATAACATCCTACTTATTTTTCAGTAATGTAGCAGATATATAGAAGATATTATGACAAACATAAATATCGGAGTCAGTTGTGCTCCTCGGCTGTTTTGAATTGAAGTTTTTACGTAGACTAGGATAAATGTATGTTCTACTAGAATAAAAAGAGGAAACTTTTTCCACATAAATTATATATTACCGTTATTTTCAACTCTTGATTTTTCCTTCCAAATAGTTCTAATCATAATTCTAAATATAATTTCTATTAGACACCGACATTTTTCAACAATTACATTCTGTGTAACACCTATGTTAAAAAGACATATACCTATGATTAATCAAACATGAAATGAAAAACGATTGTTATGTTCTGCTTCGTTGTTTATGTATTGGAAGTACAACGTAATTTAGTTCAGGGTAACAAAAACATGTTTTGAAACATCTTTTGAACTAAATAACATTATCTCCAGTCGATTGATTTGATTTTAGTAATTTCATGCTTTAAGACCAAGCTAATCTTTAATTCATGAAGCGATCTCTCGCTTTTTTGTCTCAAAACAGACAAAACTCTGTTTTTGTGTCCCACGTGATAATTAATGAAATGGAGGCATCCTGATTTATTTATAGCTGACAGTTAACAAATAACCAATGTCAGTTAAGGGGTAATTTTTCACCTCTTTTTACTAAATAGACATAATTGTCCTCATTTATTCTGTAAAATTCACGTTTGTCATTAATAATGCACATACCGCTTCTATTTGTCTCTCAAAAATGTTATATGGATGTACCAAAGTCTTTTGTCACACTTAATCTGTCTCTGATTGTAGACCGTATATATACCATTCCAGCTTTAAGTAATTTTTTCAAGAGTACTTCAAACAATGTACCCATAACTGCCTGCAAGCTATGAACCTTTGGCAAAATGCCAGCAAATTCAAATTATTGTAACTAAAGTCCCTTAACTTGGAATCATTACTCTCTGTAATAATATTACATTGCTCAGATCTCTCGCCGAATCAACACGTTGAAACAATAGAATTTAACAAATTTTCATTCAGTTAAACACTCACTCAGCCTCCTATTTGTCATAATAAAGAAAAAATATGGACGATCAACAAGCATGGTTGAACTATAAGCAGACTTAGAAATACCGAATATGTTGTTTCAGGGAGAAAAACTTTATGTCTTCTTACGTTCAAAGTCCCTTTTGTACTTGTTTTCTGTTTTGTAAGATGTAACTGAAATGTAGTTTTCAAAATGAATATGTTCATAAAATCTGTAAAAAAAAACCCTTGAAAGCATAGAACGAAACCGAGCAATATAACAGAAGACTCGGTTTGATTGAGTCTGTTCATTAGAGGTAATTAAGTATGTAACACCCCTCACGTCCACTAGCACTGGCTTAAGCGCAAGTCTATGAATGTACTGCATGATCCCAAAGGACCAAGAATTATAACAACACTGATTCCTAGTTCGGGGAGACTTTTAAAACCTAAAACTGTCTTCTGAACGTTCATTTCCTTCCAATTTTCTGCTCAACAGAACAAAGCAGATATACTGTTCATCTACGTTATGAAAATATAGAATATACATGTATATGTGACTTTGAATTATTTTGTGAGTTTCTTAAAAAATATTTAGAGCATTTATGAAAATCCTTTTTTAGTCTTATTTTAGTGCTTAAAATAAATGATGCCCTACTGTTTTCTATGTTATTTAGTTGGGTATGGTTGTGTGTTTGATTGTGGTACACGAGAGTCTGCGCTTACGTTGTAGTGTGACTGTTATTAAGGAACGTAGCATTCCCTTTGTATTTTCATCCTTGTTCTTCTTTCTTCTTCAAATTCTTCACCACATCCCCCTTCCCCCCCCCCCCCCCCCCCCCCCCCCCCCCACACACACACACACACCCTACCATTTTATCACTTCCTCACCCTCTATCTATATTTCACATAAAGTAATATGTACTTGTTAGATGTTTGAAGCAACCCGTCTGTAATATTTTTCCATTACAGTTTCTTTTTGTTGTGGGCCTACTTTGCTAATGCGCGGCTCTGAGGCTGTGTTTTAGGTGCTCTGTGCTTCCGAGAAATCTACCCTTAACTATTACCTTTTTTACTATTTTATTTGACAAAAAAGTTAATGTGTAGGGTAAAATCAGTCCAAATAAAACTTTTTGCATTCAAATATTATTTAGTTGTGGGATTTTATTTGAACTTTTTATCTCACACTGAACACACAAGATTGTGTTAGATATGTTATTTCATATCAATCTTACAGCATGAACATCTATATTTGTATCTATCTTTGATTGTTGAATAAATCAAGCATACCTACAACCTGTACAAATTTTAGAAATAAGGTAAGCACGTGCTCAAACAGCGGCTAAGTGAATTAACGTGGCAGTAGAAGCGCAATGAATGATGAAAATGTAAAACAATAGCGAGGATTAAAATGCAGTTTCAGGAATGCGGCAGCTTTAACACAATATTGTATGTGTATATTAACAGAATGAAGTTGTTCATGTATTCAATGTCAGTTTTTAACACGAAGAAGTTGTTCGGTATTTCAATGTCAGGTTAACACGAATGAAGTTGTTCAGGTATTTCAATGTCAGTTTAACACGAATGAAGTTGTTCGTGTATTTCAATGTCAGTTTAACACGAATGAAGTTGTTCAGGTATTTCAATGTCAGTTTAACACGAATGAAGTTGTTCAGGTATTTCAATGTCAGGTTAACACGAATGAAATTGTTCAGGTATTTCAATGTCAGGTTAACTTGACTGTAAAACAACTTCGATTAGTCTTTAGTTCATTTTCAAGAAAGGGCAATGGTGGTTCTGTAACAATAGCTGACTGATTAACAATAAGTGGAATTGAACTTGCAATCACAGGTATGATTCAGGAAGGCTTTTTCAGTCAAACTCAGTACTGAAGTCTTTGCTAGTGATCGTAGAGTCCATCCAATAACTTGTATAATAGAATTCCGCGTAATACAGTGCTGTGAATATTGGGCCTTCTAGCTCAACAATGATAATTGGACAAACAACTGGGAAACCTATATAATAATGTCTCTCTTATTTCAAAATAAAATGTATTTTTAACAGTCTTCTTTACTATCAGTAACGTACGGGTTTCTGCTGTGAAATAAATGTACTATATATTTTATGCCATAACATATAAAATAGACATGTTTATTTTACCAGAGACTGCTTTTAAATGCTTTATACTTCTATTTAGAACATTAATGAAAATTCTTTTCTAGTCTCATTTTAGTGTTTTGTATTTTTTTGTATATTTCTAAAATATTCACCTCTAAGGTAAAATAAATTCAAAAAGAATATATAACATTAGACGTACAACAAATGAAAAGAAAATTATAACATGCCATAAAGTTTACTGTGGAGCCATATATCATTAAAATTGTATGCACATCAGTGTTTGCAACTTTTGATGAAAGAGAGAGATGAATGTTTAACAACGATTATACTAGTATTTCTTCCTGTTATTGTTACAAACGTCTATTGAAGACTATCCTGAACGTCAAATCATGCAATATGCGTATAACATTTTATCAAAGGAAATACTAAAGAACAACTAACGAAATAATATCAACCACTAATGATTATAATTTTCCAAACAGTAACAGGTTTAACTGGTAAAAAAAATCGTTCCATTTTTTGAAAAAAAAATGCATCCAGTTGCAAAAGCAGTTACTACTTAATAACCATTCATTCTCTTCTTTCAAAGCAGAAGTAACCAAAACGAATGTTAGTGATAGTTTATAGCTTTTATTACAATTACGTTAGAAGGTCTCTCTGTTATGTGTGTCTAAATTACCAGAAGTTTCGATCATCAACGTACTTTAAGAGAAAATAAGGAGTTCGATTTATATCTACAGGAATAAAATTGCTATCAAAACGTCAATGGCGAGCAATCTATCAATTCACTTGGCAGAATGTAGGCAGACGATACGTAGAGATAACTCAACTTTTTCAAATACGATCGGACAATGATCTCGTTAAAGCAAAATGTCAATCCGTTAGACTGTAGACCAAAATATCTCGAATGTCTTCCATTCTTTAAACTTGTATTAAGTAAGTTCAGTATATAATTGCATTTAAATAATTTTATAATAGGTCAAAGTTAGTAAAGTTACTTTTGTTCTAAATATGTATAATAACTGCATGTTTTTTTCTCTCCGTGACAATCGCGGATGAGTACAAATTCATACACCGACTGCTGTAGGCTCGTAGTTTATTGATGTTGCATCCCTGTTGGATCTTTGTCCCTGGAGTTGTGGTCAAGTTCATTTAGGTCACATTCATTTACTAAAGTATGGCCATTTACTAAAGTATGGTCATTTACTAAAGTATATTTATCGCATATGTTAATAAAAAAAAACTAAGAAGCTATAATGGTTGTAAGTAACTTAGATATTCAAAGGCGTGTTTAACAAAAAAAGTGTTAACCTGACATCATGATTGGCCTTTTTCTGAATTTTTAGACATTTTACAATAGTTTTTAATAATATTATGATTTTAGGAAAGGATTAAAAAGGGCGTCTAAATGCTGTTCAGCGTGTTTCCTTTTCCTTTTCATTACTTTAAGTCAAAGCATGAAAAAAGGTTCACCTATATAATATTTCCTACCAAATTTACATTTTTACACTATTTTAATTACATGATATGCCAATATGAGAAGACCAGAAGAAAAACGCTTGCTTTATTTGTTATTTACAGTGTACACTAGTAACTTTTTCTACCTCTGCGCGACAATTCTTCTACAACTTATTACTTGACGGAATGGGTTAGGAGTCGCAAATTATTGTTCACAGAATATACAATAGTTTGTATTCTTAAGTTACTGGTTGCACCAAAGGTGGGCAAAACTAAAACTGTCAATAGTTAATTTCCCGAAATATATGGGGAAAAACACCATTCACGTTTTATTTTTTATTTTTTCATGAAAATGGGAGACGCTAACACGTAAAGTGCATACTCATAAATATTGAATAATTTTGTAATGCGCTGTTGCACCATTCCGTTAAAAGACTCAACATTATTGTTATAAAACTGAAAAAAAAGCATCACCCTTTCCTACCTTTAAAGACCTAAACGTCGCCTTGAATCTGTCCATACATTGACAATTCTACTACCTAAATTCCATTTACTGGTGTTGCCTTGACGTTAAATAAAGAACTGAAATCATGGTTCAATAAACGTTTTAAAGCTAGAATGTAGTATCCTCTTAAATGAAATGGCGGCAGATAAGGGGTAGCAGTACAGTATGACTATCAGAAGAACAATTGTTATAATTATTTGTGGATTGCAAATATGAAAACGAATGACCTTAGACAACCATAAGAAAAAACATTTGTAATTCGATTCGGCGACCTTTCGGTTGGATGTCTTAAGTTTATTTTTAATTTCATTTCATTTAAATAGTGTAATTGCTAATTGCTAATTAGTATTAATGTAATTATAAAGTATCCATTTTTATATGTTTATAAATATAAAAGTAAACGCAGCATGAATATCTAATACCAATTTAAAAACCGAAGTGATTGAGCAATGGCTGTTACTTCATTTTATTCAATTTTGACGACAGTAATATATACATAAACTTAGTTAAATTAAACATACATGATTAGGATTTGTACATTCTTATCATTACCATAATAAAATGAAATAATTTTCGATTCTTATATATGTATAGTTATTTGTCAATAAAATCACCATAAATGGAATGCATTCGTAACTATTATGTCAGATACTCCTATTGTTATTTGGGAAAAGTGAAAATAAAATAGCTTTATAGTTGAGCAAATAACTCTACTTTCTAAAAGCTCTCAAGCGTTTTTACAGGATCATAATATTTTTCATCGAAATTGATATTTTTCCTTTATCTCGCAAGTCAAATGCCATGCCATCAGATTTCCCGGATACACATCAGGAAATGAATGACTGTCAATTCAAAGAAACACAAAAGTGATACGCCTTCTATCAACTAGTGAAAAGATTTGTCTTTTACATGACAAGTCATCGGACTATTCTAGAGCGTTCATTTGACATGTGTGTCATATGCAGATAAAGCAATACAATTTAGTATACAAAGGATATGGTTCACGTGAATGGAAGGTATAAAAACAAGGCTTGAACAGGAAGTCAACTTGATTCCCAAGAACAAAACAGTATCTGTTCAGTATACAAATCTGGATTGACACGATTAATTATACAATCGATTATACAGGTGGGTTAAGTATATTGTGTACCAAATCTAGACAATAAAATCCTTTGAAGTCCTCTCTGTAAGAACATAATAATGGTGCGCAAATGAATAAGAATAATTAATAGATGTGAATTGTCAACACAGTTGGTGATACAATCGATTATACAGGTAAGTTTAATACATTGACAGAGACATCAATCGAAATGTAGAAATGTGCATTTTATTTAAAAATTATATGTGCAGCTACATAAATCAATAGATAAAGTCCGCGAATTATGTATTTATATGATTAACATCTTTACACCAAATGTTATTTTTGTTTCCTGTATCGAAATCTGTCAAAACAAGTTCAGACGTGAGCATAACGAATTTATGTGTATGGCTGTCGATTTAACTAAATATATTGACATGCTGTGGTGTGAACAATATTTTTAGCGCAGTATTACGTTATTCAGATTAGAAATGGCGAAACTGGTATGTGTAAGGGAATCATTTGAATCATCAAAACGGGTAACTTGAAACAACTTTAACCTTGTATAAATCAATACGTGACTCTCAAGACTGATTTAGCTTCTTCCCATTATTCCGTGAGTATTCTATAGAAGAAAACAAGCTGGTAAGTATATCACAAGGAATCAAAAGTCATAGTCAAAGGGCTAAGTTAAAGCTAGCAGTCTCTCTATATCATTTTCCAAATAATAGAATTTTTCAAACTTTAGATATTGAAGTACAATCATCTAAGAAACAAAGATATGCAATAAAAGTTATAGGACACCAGTAATGAAAAAGTTATCTGCCCTTGAAAACGTTTTTTTTTTTTGGTGGGGGGGGGGGGCTATGGTGTCTTTTTCAAAATGTCCTCGAGTATCAGAACGCCAAAGGAAGGCACTAGATCACACAATACTACATGTAAGATTTTGTTATGTAAATAGTCGAGACGGTGTTTATTATGGAGATTTTCCGGACTGGAGTAACAATCTCGTCACGTCTATCCTGTCTTTTATAGCTCTGTTACTGATACGTTCATTCAGATATTGACAGTAGCATGCCAAGTCGTTGAGACAGAAATAGCTTTACTTCGTATCAATTATCCTCTCCGTGGAATACTTTACAATATAAATCTAATCAAAGTTTAAAGAGCTATGAAACTCTTATATTTGTTTCTGATTCTACATGCTCGGTATAGCAATGGCTTATTTACAATGTCAGAAATTTTAAAAAACATGGGCTATCAATGAAATCAACATTATCAAAATTGCCAAGTATGTAAGTAATAGTTATAGTATGTGTGAGAGTGTGTTACCAGGATATATCAGAGCTAGGGGTACATCGAGGGTATTTTTCTCTGCACATATCGTCGAGGCCGTTAGGCCGAGACAGATATGTGAAGAGAAATATACCGAGATGTACCCCTAGCTCTGATATATCCTCGTAACACACGAGCATCACATATTATAACTGTTTTATCGCATAGTTCTATCATTTCAATTTATTTATTATTTTTCGTTTATAGATCTATCATTTAAATTAATTTTTATAATTATTTTTACACTTATGATTCCCTTTCTGCACCTCACTGACTGAAACCCAGAAACGTTCTGTTTTAGAAAATGTGTTCCCCAGGTAAAAGTATCCAACAGATTTCTACATTTGTATTTACTCTTTGCATTTCATTGGCCAAACGCTTATCTCGGAGTCTAATTTGCTTCAGCGCCCAAGTAATATTTTTCATTTCAGTGCGCTATCTCATGCTGTATAGCTACGTAAACGCGAACAAGCTATCAGAAATAAAACAACGTAAAAAAAAACAACAAAAACGGAGTATAAAAAATCAAAATATGTCGGATTCCGATTTAAAATTAGATGATGGACAGGACATATTTTTATCTCAGGTTCTTGACGAGATTGAAAGTATGCAAGAAGACGATATAGTGTTGTCGCAAGCTCTGGATTTATTTGAAAACAAGGAATCGTTTGACTTGTCAGATTCTCAGTTTAAAAATCTTGTATCTTGAAACTTTGAATTTCATATTTCATGACAATCATGTATTTCTGATGTTCATTTAGAGATAATGATAAATATCGAATCTTCGAAATATTCTAGTTTATTTATTCTTTTACTTTATAGATGCAGGTATTTGTGATCACTCTATCTCCGTGAACAATAAATTTGAAATAAAATCATGTTTTCATTGGCAGGAAAAAATAATACTCCCTCCATAGGACCTTGCCATTGTAAGAAAAAAAGTGTTGCGATAAATATATTCTTTCTCTGTGAACTGTAAATTGGAGCTAAAATCATCTTTTCTTTGAAAGGAAAAAATTATACTCCCTTGATAGGACCTCAATAGAGAAAAAGTGTTCCGATATATATCAGAACAGTTTTACTGTGCTGATATATATCGGAACACTTTTTTTCTTATGAAACTCATAGAGAAAAAGTGTTCCGATATATATCGGAACAGTTTTGTAAGATATCAGCACAGTTTTGTAGTAATAATGTGTGTTACTATGTATAACATGCTGCAAAGATCAAAGGAAAATTGCCGCACTATGCGATAAGTACACTTCTAGTGTTAAAAGTATGTCAGATAAACATTTCTCACTTATCGGACAGAAAAATCTCTATTTTTAGAAATGCTGGAAAATCTTATCTCACATGGGTTATCCCACACTCCTGTGACGGACTAGGTTCATGCACAGATTATACATATTATTTATGTAAAATAATTAAAAATCAGGTACCTTTATCTTTGCTCTTAAGTGTATTTTTCGATTCAAAATTCATTACTTTATGATAAGAACGTACCGTTACGCTACAAACGATAAAACTATAGCGGAACTTTGTTATTGTGCGTCACTGAAATGTCACGACGTCACTTCTGCTTACGGACGTCAATTTCCCGCGTTTTAAATAGTTTCATATTTTCATGCTTGTTTTTATTGTTTCTGTTGTGGTAAGTGAGAAATAGAATCCATCATTGGTGTTCGGTGAAGATCGGAAATCCCAACCCTCGGGCGCATCGCTCAAGTCTTAAACTCGGCACAGCCTCGTTTAAGACTTGAGCGGTGCGCCCTTTGGTTGGGATTTTCTGATCTTAACCGAAGACCAATGACAGATTCTCTATTTCTCACTTATCGGACAGAAAATTCTCTATTTTTAGAAATGCTGGAAAATCTTATCTCACATGGATTATCTCACACACCTGTGACGGACTACTTCATGCACTGAATATACATATTATTTATTTATGTAAAATAATTAAAAATCAGGTACCTTTATCTTTTCTCCACGTTCCTTATAGTGTATTTCATGATTCAAAATTCGTTACTTTATGATAAGAACGTACCGTTACGCTACAAACGATAAAACTAAAGCGGAACTTTGTTATTGTGCGTCACTGAAATGTCATGACGTCACTTCTGTTTATGGACGTCAATATCCCGCGTTTTAAATACAAAATGTAGTTCCATATTTTCATGCTTGTTTTTATTGTTTCTGTTGTGGTAAGTGAGAAATAGAATCCATCATTGGTGTTCGGTGAAGATCGGAAATCCCAACCCTCGGGCGCACCGCTCAAGTTTTAAACTCGGCACAGCCTCGTTTAAGACTTGAGCGGTGCGCCCTCGGGTTGGGATTTTCTGATCTTAACCGAAAGCCAATGGCAGATTCTCTATATCTACGCCGATAATTTATATTTTACACCAATATCAGGTATAAATTAAAATCAATGTGCTTTATTATAGAAAGGCATCAAAGTGCACAATTTTGTAAAAAGATAGATATGGCTATATACTTGATATTTAAGTCCCGTCGGAATGTAACAGGCAAAGTTTAAATGAATTAACAAGTCGGTTTTGAAATGACATGTTTAAATTCTCTTACATGTGAGTTTGGAATATACTGTTGACTCGAGATGAGCAATTTTGAAACGTAAAAATTCAATGATATAGTCCGGAATTGGCTCCGTGCTGCTTCCTTTCCTTTATTGCTTTGTTCTCTGATTGCATCATGGAATTTGTTCAATGTTCGTATATAATAGAGTTCTTAAGAGGACGTGAGGGCGTTTCCTGTTTTGCATTAACACTCATTGAAAAGCTAAATTCAACTGAGTCTGAAAATATTTGATTGGTTACACGCTTTGCCTCCAAAAATATCCTGATAGATTCTACTTATCACATTGTCTTCGCTGGAACCTGGCATGCTTCAGTGTTATATGATATAGATTATCTTTATTGTAGAAGCAGTCTGGATTGTGAAGACAATGTCATCACGTCTATTCTGTCATTTAGAAGTCTGAAAATTGAAACATTCATTTAAATGTTAACTTTTCAATGTCGCGTCGTCGGGACAGAAATAGATCTATTTTCTTTGAGTTCTCCCTGGAGAGATAGTTCATTTCAGCAATGCATAAATATTAAAATCAAATTATAACAGAGCGGGGTTTGCAATACAATGTAAGGCCTCCTCGGTACGAGTCAAATATGGAGAGATTGAAGCAAGAATTGAATACAACCCCTAATATCCCATGTTACCCACATAAATGTTCATCTAAGTTAATTCTAGACAAGTTAAGGCTAGTTTTGAAACATATCCCTGCAAATATAAAATTTCTTATTTTACAAAAAAGAAACTACAGGTGCAAAAATATCCCTTTACGTATAATTTTTATACCTGTTGTTGTATCTGCTTATTTTTATTCCCAAATGGTAAAGCCGTAGCCCGTATCGTGACTGTTATAGTACTTCATTAAAGTTTAAGGCTCTCTTTAGTAAATGAAATCGTCGATGAATTAAGTCTTTGCACTTAAATAGTTGAGTATCTTTTTCACCAGATTAATTTGACTTACAGCGAGCTGAAAATCAAATGATTCTGTTCGAACATTCAAAGTTGAAGCTTTTAGTCAATTTGGAATGGTTTTGGTAAACGTGCCTGTTTCACAAATATTCCTTAGAAAAGTTCTGTCGAAAGTATAAACTTTTAAAATACATTCCCTCTATCACTTAAGGATATCATTTAACCTTTATAAAAGATGACCTTCATTCTGTTTTATGACGTAACTGTCATATTTCTGTATTAACTAAGAATCAAGGAATACCCGAAAACTCCTTTTACTTAAGTTCTAAATTTGTCGCGAATACGTTTCGTGAAACAGACCCCTGAATTGAAATAGTCAATATGTATATTGCTTTACTAGGTCAATATATGCTGGCTATCAAATGGTTTGTTCTATTTATTGTGTCGGTATAGTTTCAAAGACAAACCAGAACTGTTTATATATAATGTTTATTTTAATCAAAATGTGCATAGTCTTTGTGTATTTCAAGTCACTACAATTATATGTGATAAGTTCGTATACAGACTTAAATACAAGTATAAGAATTATATAAAAAAAACCCAATTACATATTAATTAGGAAACAGCACTTCGTATAATACACGCGTGTCTATAAATCACAGCCAGAAGAACCCAGATATAGGTCATTTCTAAAACCAGCTGACCTAGTACCATCTTTGGTAATATAATTATCTCGATAACCAATTATACCGAAACAGAAACTGGCAGTTATCAGCGGGTAGCGCTTTTATTTGAATTTTTATGCAATTATTTGTTCAGCCTCGTGTTATTTGTCTAGCACTGATTAGGTCTTATATAAATATTTGTATTTCCTATTTTGTTTTCAATATGTAGCGGTGATGATATAAGATATACCAAAATATCTTGACTTGTGATTGTATCTATAATAGTGCAATTTTGCCATAAAATATATTGTGGGTCGCGTTTGCGTGTCTGGTGAATGATACCAAATACTCGGTAGTTTTTCCTGCCGAGCTTTAAAATACTGGTACTTTAAGGCTGGAAATACATATTGAAAAGTCATAGTACTTAGGTACATCTTTCATGTTACACTCTACATTGTCTTACACCTGTCCGCTTAGCTCAATATAAGATCGCAAGTTTTGACACATATATTATGTCTAAAAGAATCATTTATACCCAATGAAAGTCAAATCATAGTCAAAAGTATTACAACTCTAATTAGTGATAGATAGTTGAATAATATAACATGTTTTGGTTAGTCCTCATCATTGCTAGATAAATAAAGTAAATCTTATCAAATAATTCAATAACAATACAAATATAAGTTGGTTTTCGCTGATAAATTCCAGTTCCCATCGTTATACAATCACAATAGATAATTGGTCAACACGAAAATTAGTTTACACACATCAGCGGTCAATCCCCTTCAATCGGTCTTACCAGAATGTGGCCAATATCCAACTGACGTACTGCAGTGACCGTAATAATTTCTTTTCTATCCCGTAATATACTGAAGTATGTGTCTCATTCTTATAATGACCCAGTGAAAGAGTACATATATAAAATTTAACTGTCTTCTTTCTTATTTTATTTAATGTCTATAACCTTTACTTGTTTACTTTTTCTGTGTCTTTTGTGTATGGGTTAATCCTTCACAGCTATGAAGTTACGATTTGGGATAGACCCATTCGTTTTGTAAATGATAATTTCGTTTCATGTCAGTAGGTTTGAGGAAAAGGCGATCTTGGAATGTAGCTTTCTTTCAGATATACATTGTACATTTATATGATTATTTAAGACCTCCAAATATGTTCTGTATTTAAAGTTATTGGAAAGTAATTTGACAAGAATCTTTATTTTGATAATCAATATTTCATAAGTGAATGCTATAAGTCAATCAATATCGTACATGTACATGTTCGTCAATTTTGTTGATTTTGCTTTTATTTAGTCTGTACAAACTACAATTAAATGAAATGTTTATGAATTCCATGTAAATCAGTAACAGATATTAACACAGTCATAATCGCAGTGACTTGAAAAAACAAAAAGAACTAAACACATTTTGATTAATAGAAACAATTCCGTTGAGTTTGGTCAATATCACTGGACATTTTATATTATTAGTTCTGCTTTGTTTTTGAAAATATACTTAAACAATAAATAGAGCATATACCTTTTGATAGTATGTATTGGCCTAGTAAAGCAATATGTACATGTTGACTACTTCAATTCAGAGACCCGTTGCAAGAAACGTACTTAGAACAAAGTTAGATCTTTGGTGATATGTGTTTCAAGAACACCACTTCACGTAATTTCATATTAACGGCTATTCCCAGAACCTTATCAGTACAGAAATATGACATTGTCGTCATAAATCGGGTTTAAGGGCATTTTTAAACGGTATTAGTAATGAATTATAGACGAAATATATTCTTAAAACTCATACTTCAGAGAAAACGTAAGACAAATCGAAGGAACTTTTGTGAAACAGGCCCTGTTTACCAAATACCTTTCAAAACTGACTGGAAGCTGTAACATCGACTTTTTTTGACAGAATTGTTTGATTTTCCGCTAATTAGTCTGGTGAGATAAGATATTTAAATAGTTTAAGAAGATGCAATTCCGATGACTGTCAGCACATTCTAGAATCCTACTGTATTGGGCATTTATCTGTGCACGACATCTTTATATCATTGATATCAGTCACCAAACAGGTATATTTGCGCTATTTTTATGTTATTGATAGTTAACAAACAGGTATATTTGCGCTATCTTTATATCATTGATATCACTCACCAAACAGTAATTTTGCGCTAGGTATTAAGCATGTAAGTTAAGTTTGCACTTATGAAACACATTTTGTTCTACGCTATAAAATTTTATTAAAATGTTTTATTTTCAAATTATCATTGCATCCCAAAGAAAATCACACAGTAATTAGAAATTGTTGTTTACTAAACTTTTGTTAGACCGACTGGAAAATATATTAGTCTCCGCCAATTTTCGCAACTAGCTGCTATGGCAAAACGCAGTTTTGATGCCATTTTCGTACAGAATAAGTTCAATAACCTACATTTTAATAAAACTATTCAAAATTGGAGATTTACCTATTTCAATCATATGGCTAATTAAAATGCATGGCTAATTTAAAATATATTAAATGCTAATTCAAATGTCTGTAAACTTAATTACTACAGAACGACAAGATAAATGAACGTGTAAGTAAACAATATGGAATATGTTAACAGTATAACAAGCTAACTAAACTAAGCATTAGATCTTGTTTATGAAAAAGCATATTATAATATTTTAATTTTATCTCTTAAACTTATCAGCTCAAAACATGTTGTAAATAATGTATTTGTTTATTCATGTCCTCTGTCACCTACTTATTCCATTACAGTGCAATATCTCTCTGAACTGCAGTTATATCCGGCCAATATACATGAAAGATGTCTTAGTACATTCATGTTTCCCTCTAAACAGTATTTTAGCTGTAATATTGAAACTATACAGCATTGCAATTGCAAGTTTCAACCCGATAAAAATTATAGCTATATATTTGTGGCCCTGCAAATTTCACATTCAATCAAATGCATGCTTCAGCTAAGTTAATAAAATTATATGATTAAATCGAGTCTGTCAATTATTTTTTGTTGATTGCTTTCTATGCTCTCAGATTTTTTAGAGTAAACTTAAAGCATCCAAAACTGATTGTCTCCGTAATCCTCTATTTTCTATAGTTATCGCATAGTGCGGCAATTTTCCTTTGATCTTTGCAGCATGTTATACATAGTAACACACATTATTACTACAAAACTGTGCTGATATCTTACAAAACTGTTCCGATATATATCGGAACACTTTTTCTCTATGAGTTTCATAAGAAAAAAAGTGTTCCGATATATATCAGCACAGTAAAACTGTTCTGATATATATCGGAACACTTTTTCTCTATTGAGGTCCTATCAAGGGAGTATAATTTTTTCCTTTCAAAGAAAAGATGATTTTAGCTCCAATTTACAGTTCACAGAGAAAGAATATATTTATCGCAACACTTTTTTTCTTACAATGGCAAGGTCCTATGGAGGGAGTATTATTTTTTCCTGCCAATGAAAACATGATTTTATTTCAAATTTATTGTTCACGGAGATAGAGTGATCACAAATACCTGCATCTATAAAGTAAAAGAATAAATAAACTAGAATATTTCGAAGATTCGATATTTATCATTATCTCTAAATGAACATCAGAAATACATGATTGTCATGAAATATGAAATTCAAAGTTTCAAGATACAAGATTTTTAAACTGAGAATCTGACAAGTCAAACGATTCCTTGTTTTCAAATAAATCCAGAGCTTGCGACAACACTATATCGTCTTCTTGCATACTTTCAATCTCGTCAAGAACCTGAGATAAAAATATGTCCTGTCCATCATCTAATTTTAAATCGGAATCCGACATATTTTGATTTTTTTATACTCCGTTTTTGTTGTTTTTTTTTACGTTGTTTTATTTCTGATAGCTTGTTCGCGTTTACGTAGCTATACAGCATGAGATAGCGCACTGAAATGAAAAATATTACTTGGGCGCTGAAGCAAATTAGACTCCGAGATAAGCGTTTGGCCAATGAAATGCAAAGAGTAAATACAAATGTAGAAATCTGTTGGATACTTTTACCTGGGGAACACATTTTCTAAAACAGAACGTTTCTGGGTTTCAGTCAGTGAGGTGCAGAAAGGGAATCATAAGTGTAAAAATAATTATAAAAATTAATTTAAATGATAGATCTATAAACGAAAAATAATAAATAAATTGAAATGATAGAACTATGCGATAAAACAGTTATAATATGTGATGCTCGTGTGTTACGAGGATATATCAGAGCTAGGGGTACATCTCGGTATATTTCTCTTCACATATCTGTCTCGGCCTAACGGCCTCGACGATATGTGCAGAGAAAAATACCCTCGATGTACCCCTAGCTCTGATATATCCTGGTAACACACTCTCACACATACTATAACTATTACATATTAACTGTCATATCTTTTAATAACTTTCAAATTCTTGCAATCCTTTTTATGAAACATGTAACAGAATATCTTAAGGTGTTTTTTCTCCCTTTTATGCGTTTTGTAGCAGTATGTGTAACGTACGCATGACTTTGACTGATTACTAGTTGGAGAATGGAATGTAAAATTAAATATAAAGTATACTATAGGAGAAGTTGCACTGTGTATGAAAAAAAAATCATAAATACATGCTGTACTATGCTTCCCATCAATAAGCACGACATTTTTGTGACCGAAAGTGATAAACAATTACTCCCGTCTGGGATATCTTAATTGATCGAGGATTACAGTGATCGTTGTCTTAAAGAGAAACAAATGAATCTGAAGTATACCAGCCTGTCAGTCATAACGTTAGAAGAACCGGCTCTCGTTTATCAAATTGATATCAATTAGTATTACATAATGGAAAACATAGCGGGTTATATCTATCTAATCACGGGGAAAATGTTTTTATAATTGTTTCTTAATAAAGCCATTCAAAACTTGTCATCCATCACTGGCGCTTACATCACGTAATATTCGTGCAAATAAATGATATGCCTAAAATGGACTGAACATTTACTTTTTCATTTTAAATGACACCGTGTAAACTTTAGGGTTCTATTTTTTGCTCAATATTTAACCAAGAAAGATGAACATATTTTATGACATATGCCTCCTGAAATGCTTAATAGAATAATATATTAAGTTAGAAAGGGAGCAATCTCAAAATAAATTGATCAGGCATAAAAGTGTCAAGCACATGCGCATGTCCTCTTCACGTGTACATAATATATACCAGTTTTCAAGTAAATTTGGAGGCGATTTAGAGCACAATTAACCTTTGTAGTTTTAATATCATAAAGTCAAACGTGGGGCAACAATAAATAAATCAAACGGAAAATTCCCAAAAACATCAACAGTACTATTTAAAGTTAACGATATTATACCATGTTTCACTTTTATTCCATGGAAATTGTAGGATAGGATTTCAGTACACTAGATACAAATGAAGATGTAATTTTGTAAAGTAAAAGTAAAACGGGGACATGACTCGAGCAAGAAAAATAACTAGACATGAATGTCCCAACATTTACATTTGACTTTGCCAATCTAATTAGTTTAATGTGAATTGGATGGAATCTGTTGAAGAAATAAAAAAGAAATATAACATAAAATTGTTATATTATTAAGTCTAAATAGGGGTATAATCACTGACAGTTTTATTGGTCACAAACGTCCAGCCAACGTGCGCATGCGCTTTTTATGTTCATGAGGTCTACCAAGTTTCATCTGAATCGAATTAAAACTGTATTGGTTGTTGAATACACCAGAAAGTGTGAGATACGAACGTAATCACGGGCGGACAGTCCAAACACTTTAACCTCCTTGTTTTCAACAAAGCGAACATAAAAACAAAATAACAAAGTATTCAAATATTTTGCAAATTCAAGTACAATACCTTTCGTTTGAGGCTTGGCAACCACTATATGTACTAACGTCAGACAATATTTAGTTCAGAGAAATACACTATAAAAGTTATAACGAAGTCCTGTGCCATATGATATATTTTAATTAAACTCACTCTGCCGGCAGTATACCCATGTGACAGGGAAGGGTGGCTGTAGTTTCAATAAATTGCCGAAATTAAGATATTCACAGAACTTTCAGACTTCCGTGTCTATGTCATCTTCTCTCAAAGATTTTTTCCGTCTTCACTTCACGTGAACGTCAGTGATGTAAAATAAAAGCAGTGTCCAAATCGTAAAATCTCGATGAGAACAAGTCCCTGTGGTAATAATCACATCATCAATCTGGTAATTAAAGGCATTAGATCTATGTGCGTGTAATGAGACTTGTCTATACTGTGATGACAGTGTATTCCCTTTTGGTTAGTGCCGTGTGCAAATGCCAGTCTGGTTCCCGATACAGATCAGTTTCTCTGAAGGTTGCTTTCGTAACGCAGTCTACATTCCAGTCTAATTTTTTGTTTGTTTGTTTGTTATTTGCATTGACTATAAAAGCTATATAAGCATGTGGTTTGGTATAAAGTTCCTGTTTTTTGTGATTTACTGATATATTCCTTGCGTGTTAGTATTCATATTCTGGCTCATTTTATATGTAACGAAGTGGAAATTAAAAACGGACTTAACAGAACTTTAGGGTTCTAGTTTTTGCTCAGTATTTTAACAATAAAGATGTTAATATGGTATGACACATGCCCTCTGAAATGCTTAATAGAATAATATATTAAGTAAAAAAGGAAGCAATTTAAACAAAATGAAAAGTTTTAGCGAGCCCACTGCATTCTCGTTTAGGGCAAACTCATTATTTAAACTGGGAACCATACGCCGCTTTTCATTGAATTACACGCTAGTGAATCATTGAAGGTTCCATGTGCACCGCCATATGAACATATGTAAATGTCAGATCTGCTCAACCCGCTAGAGGGCGTGGACGGTAGCATCTGTTTCAACTACCGTCCACGCACAGGCTCAATCAAATCGAGCCTGCAACATTTTCGTTTTGAGCGACCTCTGGAGTTTCCACTTTTTCTAAAAAAAATTAAGATCGTACATAACAAAAATGTCTATAAAGTTTTGGCACAATCCTTACTGATACAAAATATATATAAAAAAAGAGACACAAAACTAAAATAGTATCATTATATGGCGGCTGATAATCCTGTATATTTACATTCGCCCTATTCTTTTCCATTAAAATTATGAAGTTCATTTCGTATGAACAGCAAAAGGAAAGGCACAAAAGTTACGTCAACGCTGCTTAGTGATAACGGGCCGCTGCTTTGACGATGTCCGCGTAAAGTCCGGGAGAACGTTCCTTAGATGACGTCGCAGTTGTTCCGTCTGGTGAACAGAATGGCCGGGAAGCTGATTTTAATGTGGAATGCAACAAAATCTTTGCAACTTTTAATTCAATCTTGTTTACAAATGGAAAGGAAATATAATGTAAATATAAGAAATAAAGCTTGTTTTTCGGTGTTCATGCGAAATGAACGACATAATATGATCGGCAAATTAAACATGAATCGCTAGCGCGATTCATGGATTAGCCGATTCTATTCTGTCGTTCATTTCGCATGAACACCGAAAAAAAAATCATTTCTTAAATATGATTCATTTTCAAATTTTACTTTATTCAACAGAAGTTCAAGAAAGGCAAACATAAAATGCTCAATGATTTACATTTATTAAAAATATGCCTATAAAACAGTCAAATAATTTATATTTTTGAAAAAAAGACCTGACATGATAAAGCTTCATCAATAAGATCTTAATCGGTATTGAGGTGAAGTAGTGCTTGTCGTCTTAAGTGTGCTGTTACTTGCATCCTTACCTCGTCTTAAAACTGATAAAATAACATGGAAATAGAAATAGCGGACATATATCTTTAAGAGAGATTTTACTTGTAACATTTCTTTTACTGAGGAACTATATTACAAACATATAATATTGTAACCTGGTTTTACTTCTCATAGTGACACTCGTTTAAATCTGCTACATACAACCCCAATATTTAGTTTGTTCTATCAATATGTCAAAAACACATCAGCAATGGTATTTGAATAGTATTTATTTATTTATTTGGGTTTTACGGCGCACCAACACGGTATATGTTATATGGTGCCAAACAGGACGTATTGGTTTCACATCTCATTTACATCGAAATAAGGTATTTGAATAGAGATACCCATTAAAGGTCTATAATGCTTAATAGTTTTATCTTAAAAACAGATGAAACAGTTTTCCAAATAGATGTCATGCGTAATTACATGGTAAGAAAAGCACTATTTTTAATATTGCACATGAACTGTTATAGTTAGAGCCATAAAGGGAGATAATAAAAAATAGATTCAGTTATACATTCTAGTATATTCCACAATATCTAAACCTTTAACAAATGTTAAATTAAGTAATTATCAGAATTTGGATTTAACAAGAAATTAATGTATTTTATGTTCAAAACGGAAAATGTGACAGCCGCATTTTAAACAATGGTATTATAAGTCTTTAAAATGCCTGTATGATCATCAGAGGCTTGGCTATACTCAAAAACTAGCACAGTAACACTTTGTTCGAGTTGTATGAACGCGGTCCGGTTATCATTGCATACAAATTATATTCTCCATGACTAAGAATGACCTGGCCCTCGCCTATGAAATATCTCTGTTAAACAGATTTATGTTATAACCTACAAATAAAATAGCAATATTGACATAATTGTTAGAATAGTGAAATTGATAGTCAAGTATTAATATCATTCGTTCATATCCTCACAAGTTTCTAACGATGTATAAGTTACAACTGCTTGTAAAATAACTCCAAGTCGACAGAAGTGTTTTGTTCAATGGAGGTGTCAGCTAACAGTTTCTATATTTATAGTTGGGATTTAAAGTAGAAGAAAATATTTTCCCCGTGACGTAAAAGTTAATAAAAAAGTGATCAGCTGAAATAAAATGTTAAACATAAATACAATAAACCCATTTAGAAAATTTTGCACATATGTTAGGCTTAGTCGGAAAACTGTTGTTTATTTATTTTTCTGTCCGATTTGAAACTGAAGTAACCAGTGATGTCCTGAAAATGCACAACGGTATGAATGATATTTTTTAGACAAACACAGCCCTAATTTATGTCCAATCTTTCAACTTCAGAAAATACTTAAAAGTGATTTCGTACGTTTAAGAAAGTTTGTGTCAATAAGTAAAGCTGATTTTTCCAGGAAGCGGACTCGAGAGTGGTTACAATAAGCTTGAAGCTTTCATCACTATCGTGCTAAATCAAATTAGTATAAACTAAGTCAATAAAATATGTACAAAACATTCAAAAGCGTTAGTCTCTCGTTTGAAATTGATATACAATAAAAGAAACTAAGCCGATCGTTATAAAATACACATAAAATAACTAATTTTGTCTGATGTTTAGCCGGACGCCTGTCCCTTTAACAATTATATAACTTCACGTATATAGCTATAGAAGTATATTTGTAGACATAAGCTTGTTTTTCATGCATCTTTAGAAGTACCGAATATATTGCAATTAACGTCACAGATGTCCCACAAATGTCGACAGTTTTATTGAAAATTGCTGTTTTCTAATGGTACATTGACACGGAATGGACGATAGCACGGCGTAAAACATCTTTATTGTATTAACGATGGCTTCATATAGTGCAGTACTGGAGCCGAGTGCAGTAATGAATGGGAAGATTACATCTGATCAGATGATGAAAAATGTACATCATCATTTATTGAGTAATGTGCATGACTGTTTTACATAAAATGATATAAATCAGGAAAATTTGTTTCTTGAAACATAATGGATCGTCCCATGACAAAATCAAATAAAAATCACAATTAAGATATCAAAGTATTCATGAAAGAACATGTTTTAACTGTGAAATTTGGAAGTTAATATCTTCAAATATCAGCATTACGGAAATATGGCCTCTTTAACAGTTCGATATGTTCTTATATCGTTTTTCAAGTCAACATATGCATGCAAAATACAGTACAGGATTTCTGGAACATTTTATCGACTTCAGTGAATCGTTAAATGTTACGTTTTGTACCACATTGTAATTCTCTATTCTAGTATTCCCCAAATGAACTCTCTGAAATGTATTCCAGTTAGTCTGTCAACAATTGAATTTCCTATATTTGTGTAAACTCATTTTCGCGCGCTTTTCGTCTCTGATTGTCGCATTATTGTTAAGGGTTTGCTTCTTTGGCAAGATAATATCGCTGATTAGGAGTCAACCTAGCATCAAATTCGACACTAATATGGCGAACCTCCGTCTTAACGACATCCAATTACCAGCTCTACATACCCTCCTCCGGATTCAAGAACAGTAAAACATGTCTCAGTTAGATATTTGTCACAATAGTTTTAGCTGATTTCTAAAATGTTTGTGTATGGCGTTTCGATAATTTATCAAGTAGAGTTGAATTTTTGATGAAGATTTATAAATATTGGATATCTTATAAAGTAGTCACAGGATAAAAATGATAAATACCAAATTTTGAAATAATGATGCCGATTTGTCGATGTAGCTGGCTTTGGCAAAAGCTACACTAAATAATATAAATGTTTAGCTACTTTGTTCTGAGCAGTTTCTTAATCATCGTTTACATTCATTTAAATATGGAATTTCGAACTGCAAATCAACTGTTTTGTTCGTTTTAAGAAAAAGGGGTTAAAATAGTCCATTTGCTGTTGTTTTTTGTTTTTTTGTTTTCCAAGACCTATTTGTCTTTAGTCTTATAGATTGTAGTTAATTGTGTCGTTCCAATCAATAAAATCCGAGTTAATTGATTTGTTTTGATATTGGTGATAATTTATCATTTTCATGTATATATAATTTCGATGACATTTCGACCCTGGGTGATATCAGTTAATCATTTGTAATAGTTCCTGGTAGCACTGTTACTGCCATTCTGTGTGTCTGTCATTTTCCCGATATTCCTGACGTTTTATAATTGGGACGTTGTTTGCGGATAGAATTTGACATAATTGTGTCAGAAAAGTCCTGTTCGCCTAGAGTAGCAAGGCTTCTTTATGTAGAATTAATTCATTTAATGAAACAAATGTTAACATAGAATTTCAATTGTCAATCGTTATCATACATGCATGATTTTGTTTTTCGGATTTAATGCCTTAATTATATGTTCGTCTGATATATGTAACGAAATTTTTTGTCAAATATACATCATAATAATTGTTTGTAAGTGGTGTTCTGAATTTTATAATTGATACTGCGACTGTAGTCAGCAGAAAAAAATCTTAGCAGCTGAAAGTCGACAATTGAACTGACCTGTTTACTTATCTTACATTTTAATTATCTAGATCAATATCAATATTTTGTTTTTAGAATACCCAATGACGGAAATAATTTTGCATGTTGAAAATGAATCTCATTTTAAGAAAGCGATATGTTGTTTATTTTCACAATATACTATACGTTTGTGGAAAGTTGAAAAGATGCATCTTTAATACCCCTTCACATCTACGATTTTTCTTACGATTTGTGACGGATTGCAAAAATCGTAAAAGTTCACCGATTCCCCACATTTACGAACTATTTAAGAGCTGTTTACGATCAAATTGCGATTTATTCCGAGTTATAACGATGCATTTACGACTAAAATTACCGATTTGTTCCGAGTAATTACGGATCAATACGATCGTTTTACGAGCTATTTACGAGTTATTTACGAGCTGTTGCGAGTGAATTACGGAATATCATGATTCACCAAAGGCTTTACGAGTACATTATGATTTGTTTACGAGTTGTTACGAGTAGTTGCGTGTTAGATACAAGTATTTACGAATATCATGTTTTTGCAGTTTAAATTTGCACGAAGGCGAGCGTGGTTTACGTGTTGTTTACGATACTTACGACTTGTAACGAGCTCTTTACGAGCTATTCACCAATAATTCATATCGCGGACGATCGTAAGAAATTTTCGACATGTCAAAAATATTACCTCAACGTTCACGATTGCTTGCGATCGTCTGCGAGTAGTGCCGAGCTATTTACGACTACCGACGAGCTATTTACGATTGCGTGCGACTGCCTACGAGTTGGCAAATCGTAAGGAATCGTAAGAAAAAATCGTAGATGTGAAGGGGGTATAACCTTTATCCTGCTGGCGGCAAGTGATTCTGCCTTTGGGACCAGTGCAGACTAAGATCAGCCAGCACATCCGTGCAGGCTGCGCATGGTCTGCACAGTTCGCTATTTAGTCAATAATATTTCATTGAATACCCATTTTGATTAATATATAGTACTGCCCAAATTGAATTAAGGATCAGTCCATTTTAGAAATTTAGCAGGGTAAGGGTTAATTTTTTTTTCAAAATTCTTCTCGTCTTATGGAGTTTCCATTTTTTTCAATTTTTATAGCGTAGCATAAATTCTCTTTCGTCAAAACAAAACACAACATCATATTATCTAATGATTGGCGTTTTATATAATTATATTATCCCAACAGTACCACTAACACTATTTAAATGCAAAATGTTATCCGCAACTCTTTTTTTTTTTGTGTTAATATTTGAAGTGGTTGGATAACTCCACAGAATGCAGCAAAACTAAATTAATTTAGCACTATGCCATAAACTAATGTTCAGTATCTTTATTTTTATAAACGGACAAACATTCTCAGAGGACTATTACCTCTTTTTCTTTAGAAAACTTCTCCTCAGTTATACGTTATTTATTTAGTTAAGTACTCTATGTTCTCTAGAACTGTGCTGCTCTCCTCTTCCATCCATCAGTTTATCTGACCACAAACGCCAATTACATCGCCTATCGTCAACAACAGACAATGTCCATCCTCGATAAGACATCACTGAGTGTACAAAATGTGTCCCTCGGGTCCTATGAATCGTAATGAGAGTGATGGATTGTATTTTGATGAATCGCCCTCTAATCTAGTTCTGTCAAGATTACTGCAAGGGAGTGGGTGTCGCAGTGCATTTCAGATTAGGCTTAACTTAATGCTAGCGGTCCGGGTACTGGGTAACGTACCTAAAACTGATATACTTTAAAACAGTAGAGTATATATGATGCATGTCATAGATTTGGCTGGGAATAAGTTGTTTCGTGCATTCCAGATAGAGACCTGCATCAACTACCGGATGACATACTAAATGCTTTATAATATCGAAGTTTTCCATTTTAACGATTACATTTTCCGTTACGTATTATCTATATAAATTCATTTATAATGTATTACAAATGTAGTGTCGATTTAGCCGAGCAGTTTTGTTTAAAAGCTGAAATGCGAACTAAATGAGAAAGAAAAATGGTGAGAATCTGAAAATCGAAGAATATCAAAACAAAGATTTAAAAGTAGAACCCACGTTTGTATAATGCAAAAAAGACCTATCCCCAATTCAGAACGAAATCATGTATGAGTGCATTTATGAACGTTTACATTACAACATTGTAATCGAATTTCATAGATAAAGAAAAACGTAATCAAACAAATAATGGAACGCAATGGGGCAGTGGTTAAGGCGTCCACCTCGGGATCGGGAGGTCGAAGGTTCGAGCCCCATGGGGATCGTTCGTCCGGGGGGTGTTTGTCATGGGACTCGTTCCGAGCTAGTTAAATGAATGGTTACTGACTTCTATCCGCCTGGCGCCTGGCATAGTGGTAGGAGTTGGGAGGTAATTGGTACGCACAATAAAGGTGTCTCATAAGCCAAATTGGCTGGCCCTTTCAGTAGGGGTGACACTATAATAAACAAGACCTTTACCTTTACCTTTACCTTTTACACTACTACTGGGGAATTAAAACCAATGCAAGCCGCGCATCACATCTCACACTTAATCCCAACCAAGACACTGTCCTGGACAGTTATCCGCTATCACACAAAATGGTCTTAAGGTAGACATGCACGTTGGGATCAAAACTTTTTCTACAATGTAGAATTCGATTAAACCTTGATTTTTCAACACTTCAGAATATACTAAAAAATTCGGAAAATAGAAAAGATAGGGTCGTGTGCTTGGTTTTTTGCTAGACGAATTTGAAAAATTTGGACCTCACACAAGTTTTCATAATGGGAGTCTTATGAAAAAATCACAGTTTTCGTAACATTTTCGCGAACAGAATGTTTCTACATGTAGATTTCAATGAAACTTTTCACAGTCGTAAATAAACATATGGCCTATAATATGATGAAATAAAATGTATAGGTCCGTGTGCTTGTTTTTGATATATTTACCCATAATTAAAGAGATCTGCGCATTTCAAGCTGATTTTATGATTTATTTTTATTATTATTATTATTTATTATTATTATTATTGCTTTATTTTTGGAATTATTCAACATATTATATGCTTAATATTAAATTATATTATAACCTTAGAAAGATAGTAACGTTACCGTTGTAATACATTTACTTAATTAATATAATGATTTATGATTTTCATTTCCGTACGCCGAATTCAGGCTTTATTCTACGTTGTCCGGATAAATGACATAACGCCATCACTTCCGGTTTATCAAACGTGCAGAACCGCCTCAAAAGGGACGATATACTGCATTTAATGACAAGAACGAAAAACGTATAAAATTAATAAAATAATCAAATTTGCTGTATTTATAGCAATAAGAGCAACAAATTTATTGGTCCGATAAATAGCTTTGAAAACATTTTGTGCACGTGAACTTAAAGAACAGACTATCACGGATGATATATTGCATTTAATGACAAGAACGAAAAACATATAAAATTAATAAAATAATCAAATTTGCTGTATTTATAGCAGTGAGAGCAACAAATTTATTGTTCCGATAAATAGTTTCGAAAACATTTTGTGCACGTGAACTTAAACCACGAAGTATTCCACCTGTTCCGCCAGGCTTAATCAAAGAGCAAAGCATTGTGTCCAGACATGTAGTCGACGTCACTCTTAAATCCTGCCATGTTCAAAAGTCACATGACGGTGTAAATAATTACATTACAGAAAGCAGGGAAACAACAGAAACAAAATAGCAATATACATCAGAAGAGATTATTTACAGTGGGCTTTAAGACCTGCCTATCATGGAGAATCCCCTGTGCTGTCAAACACAAACCATGACGTCAAATATATTGGCAACTTCGCAGAACAAATAATTCGGGTAAATAGTGGGTCACCGGCCCCCGACGGCAAACAATTTTCATTTTGGAATTTAAACCACTTGATGGGTTGCACCAGAATTTACACTGTATTATAATTATATCGCATTTATAAAGGAAAGTGAAATAAAATGTTACCGTCTGATAAATCCTCACAAACGCCATGGTAACAAAAGCCTCGGACGATGAACAAAGGCCAATCTCAGAAATAAAAGCTGGTGAAAAATATATGCATGTCCATGTACTCGATGCCTTTAGATAGTATAAATTCCATTAAATGTAATCAAAACACAACTAAAATATATGGTAGGTATAAATCGACATCTAATAGGATTCTTTGTATCAAATGTTAATTGAATGAAATAAAAAAGAAACAGTCATTTATGGATATGCAGAAGAAGTCTTGACACGTCTAATCCAAAAACTTAGAAATTATACTTAGCAACAAAACACATTCATTGCATAATAATATACCACTAACGCCAAAAAAATAACTTTAGAAAACTCAAATATTTTAAAAACCACATACAATGTATTCTGTTTTACAAGTAATCAATATACACCAGTGTAATTTTTCTAACAAAAGACAATTTCTAAGTCAACAAAAATTCTAGCTAGAATGGGGAACCATGTTAAAACCTTGCTTTTAGCCTTTGGTCTGCCAATATCTGAAGTTACCCCGGATAATAAAATTTCGTTGTTAACTCGTAAATGTTATAAGTCATCTATAAAATATGTACTGAGTAAACGTTATGAAGCGTAAAAGGTCAATAAAACAATCGTAAAGAGAGGGTGATGGGTATACAATAATGATTAATACGGAATGGAGACCCATACTAGAAACCTATTTCTTCACCCGACTATCTTTCAGTACGCATTAAGATAGCAGTCTCTGTGAATCATCTATAAGATCATAACTAGAAAACAAAGTTGTTATGATAGAAAACATGATTTAAAAAGAACGATATTTATCAACAAACCTACAAGAGAATGATTGTATCAAACTACAGTATCTAACTTTTACATAGCCTAGGATTTACGGTAATATCTTGCTGATCACAGTCTTGATATGATACACTTTCCGATCATCTAATCGTACAAATTTCAATTATACATGTAAATAAAACAAAGCCGTTTAAAGTTCTTTCGCTTAAATAACGCGAACACGCATGCAAAATATAAAAGAGAATAAGAAAAATAAAGATAATATCTTGATTTTAACTTACATTTGATCGATATTCATGTTCAAATTAATTAACAAATTTGCTAAAACTTGAAAACTATCGTCTGCTTTACAAATAAAAGAGGTCAACGTAAACTTAATTCAGAACGAAATGTTTGCTTTACGTACAAACTACAATGGACTTCATTTCATTTGTCTGTATTTTATATTTTCAGGGGAGACTCCTACTATTTTCCATACTCGGTACCTTACTACAGTCGTCGCCCTTTTTCTGCTAGACCATATGGATACAAAAGAGGTCGGCTTGATAGGATCTCAATGGGTTTTATCAAGCGTGCCGACGAAATGCCAGAAGAAACTCCCCAGACGGTTGAAGCCAATGACGAGTCTTTAAACGAATTCATTGAAATGCTTGAAAATGAAAGGAACGATTTACAACCTGAAGTAAGACAAACTCGTCGATTCGACACTATATCATCTGGTTTTATACGTAAGAAACGATCAACTGATGCTGAGCCGAGCTATAAAGATGAAAGTGATGTTAGCGATAAACATGTTGACATAAATTTAGACGGAAATGCAGACGAGATAGGTGCTGAAAAGAGAGGCTTCGATCGACTTTCTTCAGGATTTGTGAAGAAACATTTTGATAAATTGTCAAGAGGCTTTGTGAAAAAAGATGATGATGACGTAGATGAAACAAAAAGAGGATTTGACAAAATGACTTCAGGTTTCATCAAGAAAAGACCATTTGATCGGATAAGTTCTGGCTTTGTCAAGAAAAATGATATGGAAGATATATATGATAACACAGGGGAATATGAGAAGGAGAAACGCTATTTTGACAGGTTATCAAGTGGTTTTGTAAAAAAGGATAATGAAAAGCGCCGGCTAGATCGCCTGACCAGTGGATTTGTAAAGAAACATGACATAGAAGAAAATGAGAAACGTGCTTTTGACAGACTAAATAGCGGATTTATCAAGAAAAGTGATGACAGTGAAAAACGTGGCTTCGATCGTTTGAACAGTGGATTTGTTAAGAAAGGATTAGATAGAATATCAGTGGATTTGTTAAGAAAGGTTTAGACAGATTATCTAGTGGATTTATCAAGAAAAGCGGTATTGATGACGACAAACGTGGTTTCGACAGAATATCTAGCGGATTTGTAAAGAAAAGCGAAACAGGAGAAAAACGTGCTTTGGACAGAATTACCAGTGGATTTGTTAAGAAAGACATTCAGTCACAAGATGAAGCAGTTGATTCGCTCGATAAAAGGAGACTGGACCGTATTACAAGTGGGTTTGTCAAAAAAGATGATGATAAACGTGGATTTGACAGAATTTCGATGGGATTTGTGAAGAAGGCCGACATACATGGAACTAGTACGTTGTCAGACAATTTTAATGAAGATGAAAATGATCTAATATCTGAAAATAAGCGTGGCTTTGATCGATTGTCTAGTGGATTCGTGAAAAAAAGTGATATAGATGCAGACGAAAAGCACGCATTTGATAGACTGTCATCTGGTTTTGTTAAACGCCCCTTCGACAGGCTAACATCTGGTTTTGTGAAGAAATCTGACCTATACGGCGACGAAGACTTTTCAGAAAACAACCTCGATAAAAGATACTTTGATAGGCTAAATTCCGGCTTCGTCAAACGAAACGTCAATGACGGTGAAAAACAATCTTCAGACTACCCAGTTTATCACAGGCGGAGACGCAGCCCATGGGAAGACGGAGGAAGATTTGACCGTATTGGATATGGATTGATAAAACGGACCTATGACAATGCATATGATTCGGACATGTTTTATCCCTATGATACGATATCTAAGTAGGCTGAATGGTCTTATTTAAAGACAGAATGTATATTAGAGACGTTTATTGAAAATATATGACAGTTCAAGGTTTGAAGCGGATGCATGTTTGATTGTATACTTAGTTTGCATTAGAACGAATGACATTTGAATGACACCGTAGAAACGTTGCCTTGTAAAAAGATATTTTATTGATATTTTTTCTGTTAATGGCATTTGTTCACAGAATAGTGTTTCAAATAGAACGAAAAATTTATTTATTAGTTATATTTTGTACGAATCAAAATAATGAACGTTAAATAAATGGCATTACATCTATTCTGGAAGGTGAATTCGAAAAATAATGATATTTTAATTTGTAAGCTTTTATGAATACTCGAGTAATATCAATTTAAATTTGAACAGATTCCTTAACATTTCTCTGTTATGCAGCATCTTCAATATTAACATTTGAAAATTAATAAAAAGAAAACTTCAAAATCTTATTCAAACAAAACTTTTGTAATACCGCTACGTCAAAAGGTGTATACATTTTGATTAACACACATGAATAATTCATATACATTTTTTTAAGTTTAGCATATGCCAGTTAAAAGAGACGAAAAATGAAATTCCTTCGGTAGTTAGAATTGAAAGATTTATCCGATATCTAACTACAGGATAATGTACAATAAATTGTATACAAAGCTTTAAAAATTCCGTCAAGTAAGCATATAAGTTCAAACTGATTATATACCTTTGTCATTTATTTGCTTTTCTGTACACGTGACATTAAATACAGTATACAATATGAATTTTCAAATATATCCTGAAAATTCACTCTTATCAAAGAGGAGTTAAATTCATTCCAAAAGTTAAATTGCTAAGTTAAGGAGATCATAGAATCATCTTCCTACTACTGAAGTTGCAGGTAATTTACACACAGACAACTAAATCCTTCATTTATTGATTTTAGTTGTGAAACCAAACCAATATCGACACCAAAAGCGGGCTTTTGTTTCGATTTTAACTTTCGATGATTGTATTACGAACATTTGATTAATGCCTGATAATAATAACGACTTAGGAAAGAATTGTCGTTGTTTATGGTCACAGGTGTAACAACTAACTTTAAATGTATTTAATGAAATAAAAGGTACATGCACTTTTACAATATGCAAGCCAGACACACCATTGTGTGGTATTTAACTTAGAAATAATGTTCAAGCTTTCACTTATCGAACATTTAATGGTCAAATTCCTTTGCTATAGTACAGTCTAAACATATTAACAACTACGTTATTATATTGTGTTTTTAGCGACATTATATTTGCTTTATGACGAAATACTAACAGTTGGTTGCCAGTTTTCTGAATAGAAAATTGCATGAGGAGGTCTTTGAAGATACAGCTTTATATAAATTTTCTCTTCTGTTTTAAATCTGCTTGCGGCCTAGTAGATCGAATACTATAGTATGATAATCAAATAGAGAGCAGTGTTGTGCAGCATTACAGTGAATTATTGCGTAGAATTATTGTGTATATCACATTAAGCCATTGGCAGCTTTATAGAATATTTTCTCCGTTATGACACCATTATGAAATGGGAACATTGTGAAGTGCAGCAATGTATAATAACTTATAGGCTTCAAACTGTTTGTTGATATTTTTTAAGAAAGTACATACACGCGTTTGTTTCTCCTTTATCTTTTTTTTTTTTTGTTTATTTTGCACGATTTATATTGTTGCACTAAGTCGTCAAACAAACCAGTTAAATGCGCAGAAAAAAAATCAAACTAAATTTATTTGCAAATCAGTTTGATTATCGTCAGTAGAAACAGTGTACTATAAAACATGTTGTTCAAATTTGGATTGAATTTGTTCCAACCATTTGAATAATTTATTCATTGATTCTATATTGAAACGATCATTTAAATAATTTATCCCTAAAATAGAATAAAAGAGGATGTCAAGTACAGAGTATCAATGCAGCCTTTCTTAATGATGGTTTATCATATGATTTCTTTGTTAATTGGTGAACTGTATGTATGACTTTGCAGTGGAACGAATAGGGGCAAATGCGAACATGGGATTATTTTTATAGATTTATACCAATGTTCTGCAAATCCGACGACGCTTATCCTTGAGTATTTAAGCGGAAAACATTTTGCCAGATAAAGAAAAAACAAATAACGTGGACTTCTGAGGCTTTATTTATAATTAATTTAAGTCGGATCATGACATGCTTATTATTTTATTAAATGTCTACTATACACACAATCACTGTGCACTATATATACTGTTTTGGCAGATTTAGATACTCAGTGCTCATACGCCTTATAATCTAAATTTCAGAGTGATTCGTGAGATAACGATGCCCGGAATTATCATTTTGATTCAAGACTGGCTTTGAGTATTGGATAATTTATATTTACAGTAATATATCTGCGAATTTGTAACAAGCAGTCAAAGAAAATGCTCGTTAACATATAAACCTTTACCGCTAGCAATGGTTTTGCCTCTTACAATTTATGTCATGTTGAAAACATTTCGTAGAGCAAGCTTGTATGTTAAGAAAAATATTAATACATCTGATTGCAAAATGTTACTGTTTTTCCTTGAGATTACAGTTTTTGTACATTATTAAATAGATCTATTTTTATCTTAAAATTATATATAAAGAAACCATTGTTATATCAGTGAGAACTTTTTTTATGTCTCATAGAAGTATAGTATGGAATTTGGAGATTTGACAATATTTTCTTTCGCTTTATCGACTGTACAGCACGATTCTATTTTCAACGCAATAAAAAATAAAATTCCATGTTGTCTTTCTTTTGTTTACAATTACTGTTTAGTTAAGCTTATAAACGAAGGAACTTGTTCTAGCTCAAAAACAACGAACGTTTGATTTTTGATTTGCAATTCTAAAACCCAGTCATTCTGTGTTATGTACCTTAGACCGTTACAAATCGATTTTTCAATTAGAAAAAGTATGAATAACTGTTGGTCAATGTAACTGCAAAACTTTAGAATTATATCCAACCTGTCAGGATAGTCAATAAATTAACAACACATTTCAGTAATAACTATGGCTTCATTTCAATTTACTTTCATTTTCAAAGTTTCAAGAACTCGAACAATATGTTTGGCATGAATTTCTGACACTTTGCTGCTACACTACATTACAATATTATCATATAAAAAAGGTAGAGCTAAGACAAAGCATAACTGAGCCAATATGAGAAATGTAAGACCAATACGAGAAAAAAGTGTCAATACGAGAAAATAGGGCCAATACGGAATTCAAGCATATTGATTGGTTCAAAGTTACTTCCTTTAGATACACATTACAACAGTTTTCACACTTTTGACAAAAATAATATAACTTGTTTATGTAATATTCAAGTATGACTGAGCGAACATACGATGTCGATGTACGTCTTTGTAGATTATAAGGATACTTTCGGCTTAATTTTCAGCATTGTGTACAAACAATTTTCTGTTGAGAAAATATGCGAAACTGAATGAAAAGTTATGAGACATTTTGATAGTGCGGATTATTTGTGAAATAATAATATTTGCGCGATAAAAATAGCGTTTCATATGCTGGGAAATTGATGAGTTATTGCGAATACGAATCAGTTCTAAACGAGGCATGGGGTGTATAATATGTACGAGGTTGGTTGTATTATCTGTATCAACACATGTGTACAATTTGTTTTCTCGTTGCCTGCAACCTATAAGAAATGGCATTTAAAGTAATTTCTATCACTACTCAAATGAGAAAGTAAATGCGGTAAGTTTCAGTTATTGTTGATTATGTCGAGGCATCACAATATCTCAAAATTATTTATGCGTTACGTACATACAACCCTGCTTTCGAAAATCAGTCTAAACAATTTTTTATCTAAATGTGCATAACTGCCGTATGATAACTCAAAGGGTTCATATGGTGTTACCACAAATGTTCGAAAGTGGAATGATAAACTCGTCATTAATCAAGTGATTTCATATTAGTCATTTGTCCTCGGACAGTCGCACGGCCATTGGCGAATACGTTTTCTCGATTTGCATATAAAACTATTCAGCTTTTTAGGTGGTAATTATAATCTTATAGAAATCAATAAAGGATACGTATGTAAAAGGTAAATTTCTCTATGTAATGGGTACGTTAGTTTCAAAAATTAACCTCTAATGGAATATACGAAAATTTCCTGAAATGTTGTTATTGACCTTTTAAATCATTACCGACTTTTAGTCGTGTCACATTTAACCGTTTTTCAAATATTTTTTTTTGTGATTACGAAACGTTAAGGTATACTTAGCAATATATGAAAACGTGTGCGTCATCAACAAGGCAACCTTTTTTAATCTCGACAACGTACGAAAGCGTATCACTACGTAAAAATCAACTCAGACAGTTTACATTTGAATTCCTTCTCATTTATTTATGATTTAACGGTGTGTTGAATTCGTATAGGATACTGACGATAGAATGTCTGTATATCCAAACTGACCCAAGCACCAGTTTTAGTTATGCATCAAGAAGCAGAGGAGAAAACAATTTATTTCAGTATTTCTTTCAAATATTAGGAAATTCACACAGGAACAAATCATTTCAGCGTTAAGATTTTATTGATTGTTATAGCTGTGATAATAAATCCTTGGCAATCATTCATTAATCGCTGTCGAAATTCTGGAAAAGCTGGTTGGTTCTCAGTTAAGTCAGCAGTAGAAGACAAACTACCATTCGCAACGTGATTCGACTTTATTACTTTTTTGTTCATTGGGAGACTTTTCAACTACAAATAATACAAAAGAACATTTACAACATAAGTGTAAAATAAATACTCAAATTTTCAGTGTATATTTTCCGTAGACCATTGGTCTCTTCGAAGTAGTTCAAGCCAAATTTGTCCTAGTTTTTTTTTTTACATATTTTATATGCAGACTTATCTGTTCTTAATATACATTAATACAAAATAATATCAATGATATTAAAAAGCAAGATTCTTAAAAAAAACACAATGCAAACGTTAGTTCACCACAAACGTAATTCTTAGGAGCAAAATATAGACAAGGTTCTGGATACACTGAAGTGAGGCTTTTACAACTGTTTGTTAATTAACTAGCGATCCAACACAGTTCCATTATAGTTTCAGATTTCTAACAGATTATCTAAGCACATGTGTAGACGTATATTTTAGTTGATTTAAACATATCCGTATCAAATGTTTGATATTGCATGCTCAGGCTATTGCCATTTAATTGTGTTGGCAAAGATCTCAAAAGATAAATTTTGCAAAATGCTTTACTTGTTTAATGAAATTGAACATGTAAAATTCTGTATAGAACTTAACTTTCGATGTTGGTTCTTTGTAATAACAGATCATAACTTGAACTTGAGGTAGAGATAGACATACCTGTTTATACTGTGAAATCATTATTCGTGGGGGCTAATTCTTAAGATTTAAGTAAAATTCCCATTCATTTTATGTTCAAAAATTGAAATCCACGAATTCATATCCCCATGAAATTGCCGTTTTGACCAAAACCACGAAATGTCATGCCCACGAAATTAAATGATTTTACAGTATTCTCCATGAAAAAAAGAAAGTACTTTTTTCTTGTAATTAAAATGTAAAACGTAGATATTTGCAGCGATCATACACAATTCTACAATTATACTTCATTAAGCATAAATCGGTTATATGATATACCATAGTAAGACTTTTCTTGTAATAGATGCACTGTCCATTTCAACAAACCTTTTCTTCAATTCTAAGATTTAAGAAATAGACGGAGGTGCAAAGAGAGCAGTTTAATCGTTAAAAAATAATTCTTGTATAAAATACATCTAAACGTCAAATTTGATTCGCAGTTGTAAAACGCAACATAATTTATGCATCGCATGGATAGAACTGCATCTTTGGCAAGGTGGTACAGAATATTATACTTACATTTTGTGTTTAGGTAGTCTGAATGGAGTACATGTAGCTCGGTTCTATCATCTTTGGTATATTTGCTGCTCTTGTTATAAGGTCCAGTCCTGTTGTGGTTCGCCAAGGACAGAAAAAGACTGGGTACATGTTTTTCCTAGAGCGCAAACAGTATGAGTACTAGTCTTAATTTGAAAGGAAAACAGTCAGCTATTCTAAGTATACCTTGTAAGCATTTTACTTTATTTATAAACAAAATCTTTATTTTACTATAGTTCTATGTCAAATAGAGAAGCTAATGCAGGGTTCAGTTCTGTCTGATGCTCAGTTTTGCATATTTGTAAATGTGTTATCTCATTATCCTATTTACAAAGTGTGAAGTGAAAAATATAGAAGTCATTAAAACTTGGTTTAAAACAAAATTACCAACGTCAGTAAAGTAGTCTGCTACTCTATTATTAATTGTGTTTATAGGGGCGTTCAACCAAACTGTCAATCAGTCAAACAGTATCTCATTTACTGCTAATAAAGGTGACAATCTATAATAATATTCCCTCAAACAAGAAACAAAATAAAACAAGAATTACAATATCAAAGTCTTTTCATGTATATGGCTAAAAGAAACATTGTTTCGGTTAATTTTCTCTTCTGCGTTTGTGGTTATTTTTACCTGAGCATTTCCTATAGACAACAAAAATCTATCCATCCATGAATGGTGTCCAACATTATTTCTCATATCATTTTCATATACATGATAAATCGATTCCTCATGACAAAATCACTCTATCTGTGTGTAATGGTGTCTTACATAAATTTAAAAGTACTTTCTCTGCTCCTTCTCTGCACCTGATAAAAGGTATAAGATCTTTTTGGTGTTTTGGATAATACATTTCATTCAATTTACATGTATCTCTTTAAGATATTTCCCCTTCAGCCGAAGGTAAGAAACCTAAAGGTTGGTAAATATTTTATTCCCTCTCATGAACAGATTTGATCTACAATTATTTGCCGGGTTGCGTTATACGCTCTATAGATTTTATACCTGCTTGTGCAAAATATTCGACAGAAGTGTCTTACTCGGTGTTGTAATATTTTCAGGTATTTTTGTGATCTAGGAGAACATTCAACTTTTCTATGACAGAATTCCGCTTAAGGCGGTGCCAGGGGTTGTGAGGGATCTTATACAGTTCCTTTTCTCTCATGAACAGATACAATCAAACCGAGTCTGCTGTTATGGTGCTTGCTTGCGTTCAATGCTTCAAAAGCATCTTCTTATACACATCAATGGTTTTAACCTTAAACTGGTCCACCATTCAATTTTGGCAGTACGGCTGATTATTCAAAGGGGTGTTCAAAGAAAATTTAATAGCGAACAATGCAGACCATGTATACTTTCAAGTTAAATGATGAGGAAGGACTAAGATGTACAATGAATGAAACACAACAAACATCATTTTATCCCGCCTAGGGGCGTGAAACTCACAGTTTAAAAGGAACAAGAAAATTGAATTACGCTAGTGTATTTACTTAGAGGGTGTTGATGTTGGTGGTGTTTTCTTCAACTCCTCCTTAGGAGAATAGCTCCTGAATACGCAGCAATGAATATTGACTAAATAGTTCACTACTATAAGCACCTTTACCCCTATATACAGCAATATACTATCAAGGACAAACAGTCACTGTTGTGCAATCAGCCACCTCTCAAGAAAGACCATTGTTCTGATACTGCTAATGGTCAGTATGTAAGAAACCTACATTAAGATGATAGAGCAAGGATACTTTAAAATGCAAGTCAATTAGGTTCAAAGGCCAGTGTTTGCCTTATTGTTAGGTTACATTTCTAAAACGTGTGACTATAATTATACGTATCAAACATTAAACACATAAATACTTAACTTAGAAAAAATAAATAATCAAAGTATAAAACTAAAAATATAAGACACTATTCATGGATCTTTGTTCCAGACGTACGTAGTTAGTAGTAGTATAAAACTTACTTATATACCTACCAATAAAAGTAACACAATACAGTGGGTTTGAAAATTAGCATAAATTAACTTTACAAAGCAGTATTCGGAATTTCGGTTGAAATAAAAGTCATATACCCCCTATCCTGTTCAATAAATGTGGCAAATAACAATGCCCATAATATAATAAATCAATATTTAAAATAAAGTAAAAAATAAACTTATTACACATAAAAGTTATCCTTCTTTCTGTTTTATTCATCAAACTGAAAACGAAAGGAATTTTGCACGTGATGTCCGACACAAATTGTTTTCTTTTCTGCTCTTTGATTTCTTTCGTGCTTCTTTTTTTTTTCTAGTGAAATTTATTTTTCTCTAATTTATAATTGTTTTAACTAATGCTAATGAATGAATATTTTATAATTAACGACAATATTATACTGAGATCCATTAGCATGCTAATATAATCAAGAAATCTTTTCGTACCTAGTTTACGTTTTAAGGTTTCTTTACAATTTTTGTTTTCGATGGAAGGCAAATTTAATGCAAATTTTATGCTGATGTTGTGCATAACACAGAATGATACGTTTTATTGCTGACACATGATTAAAATAAATGAAAATTTGATAAGCGAAAATATTTTATAAACTGCTGTAAATGCCTTAACCTTTGACAGAACTCTTTATTAAATAGTATTAATTCTATCAAGATAATTACACAAACAGACGGAGTGAGTGAGTGAGTTGGGTTTTACGGCGAATCGACAAAAAATGGTCATATATCGCCGAGGCAAACAGACGGAGAAAACTAAACGGATTTCTAAACAACAACGCTATATGATAACCAGAATGGATTTATCGGTTTTAATGCTATTACTTGACATATGGGAAGAAGTTATAAACGATAGATACATATGAAGGAAAACATAAATCATAAAAGATATATACCTTTCGAAGATCATGAAAAGCTAATACAAATTCTAGATATGCAGATAATTGAGAAAATTGAACGTTATTGGCTATCGACACCTGTACAAGACTGAAGCGTAAGGAAGGGAATAAGGGAATTAAAAACACTGCGAAATAAGATTCCGCAATAAACTCGTAAATATTATAGATCACATATGAAATATGTATTGAATAAAAGTAATGACTTGCTAACAGCTCAACAAAACAATCGTAATGGGAGGTGCTGAACGTACGCAAATATTGAATACACCATTGGGACCATCACTAAAAACACTGTTTTTTCCACGTGACTATCATTGAGAAGGCCCCATTTATTTTTAATTATCGTACATGTTTATACCATAAAAGTATCAAAACATTAATTATTTTCGTATCGGCAGAAAACATATCAATTAAGATTACTGCTCATACGGGTGACTGTGTTTTAGATGTGCAATATATTTCTTCGAAAAATCATAATCAGAAAGATAACGTATTTCACAACACATTGGCCATTGCAATTCTCTACTAACAGATGCTTTTGTGAATTGCAGTGTATGCGGATTACAGGATCGGAGAAGTTGCCTAGAAATGCGATAGTTGCAAAAAATGTTATAGCAAAAATATTCACAATTTATTCTATTATGAACAAGAATTACCACTTTTGTCGCATAAAAGATGCAATCTAATCCATAGTATATTTTGCTGTATCAGTTACAAACCCCAAACGCACTGCCCCCAACAATAATTTACTTAGGTACTCGCTTCTCCCCTTGTTTACTCCCTTTTTTTAAACTCAGCGTCGATTCGATTTTTGTCGATGACCCTGAATGTATTGAATTGCATGTAACTTGTGCGATTGTTTGTTTTTAGGAATCATATTAATGATTTTGGGAAGTACCAGTCGGTATGTTTTCATCTAATTTCTAACTACAGGTTATACAGCCTATTCATTTTATGCTTACTGGTGAAATACTGAAAAATATCAGTGAAATATTTCTCTATATCACTCACAGCGCCGAACGTCTTTTTTTTTCTGATAAAATTATCTCCCTTGAAATATATTCATTAATTGCCTCCCCTTGTTGCCTTTATAATTGCTGGTATCCTGTTATAATCCTAACATACAAGCCATACAGGAGCCATGTACAGCTAGACCTATACAGGACAAGCTAGCTATAATAAAATTTGCAAATTAATAATAATGCTCTAGAAATGTTACCTTCAATGTTGGTTGTTTGGCCTGGCCTTGCCGTTATGTAGCTATATAGATACGTCTTTCCTCCACTTTTCGTCGGTTCCTCACTATCGTATGGTAGATTTTACTGGCAACAGCACATTTAGTTGGTTGTTGTCTTAGTTTATTATCACAAGACATCAACTCAACCTTACGTAATATGCCAGCATTTTCGTCGAAATTCTTCCCCACTCAGCCAGTTGTGTTCCAAATTCCATCCTATTGTGAGGCTATTCGTTACGCTATACAGCTCCTAGACCAATATTTCCATTAAATCCATGATGATATTTAATTCTGCAGCTTGATATTCCAAGGACTTTCGGATATTCCCCAGTTGTTTACGTTTTTCGGGTTGTTTTTTAATCTGACCTTCAGCGTTTGTAAACAAAGCAAGCTTCCGGTTATTTAACGAACTGACGGCATTGACCGAAAAGTTTTAAATATTCTTACTTAACTACTGTCTGTTGGCCGCGGACTGTGCATTTTTTAACAAAATATTTTAAATGTAGTTTTTGTTTTCAAAAACAAAATGGCGTCGTGTTGATTTCACGGACCTAATCACCAATATTCGATATCAATGTGCCTGAGTGTCCATGGTAATTTAGCGGATACATCATATGTAACACGGTAGCCTAAATAAATCCTAATATCATCATTAAGTGTTGGTCTATTTTGAACATGTAAGCATGTAATAAACAGAAATTCGTTGATTTGCACCAATTAGCATAAAATAAAAAGAAAATTTGTTTGTTTGCAGTGTGATATCGAAATATATCTTCACCGATAAGGGAGACAATTCTGATATTTTCACTCAGGCGAACAAATATCCTCTATATCTCTTACGATGGGACCAAGTCACAGTGGAAGTGAAACTGACTTTGGAAGTGCATATAACACCGTATGAAGAAATTGCTCAATGTTTATTTTTCACAAATCGGTTTTAACTATTCCCCGTGTTAGGTGAACCAATATGGGAGTATGTGTGTTTGTTGTATTTCTTTTTTCAGAAGTATTTCTTGATGATATTATTAAGCATACAATAATGATAGGAAAATTCAACATTGCAGAGATTTGCTTTTACGAACATTTAGGACACCTGACCCTAAACTATTTATGTCTACCCCTTACTAAAATCAGTCGTTATATGAAGCTTGATGATCATATAGACAGCAGAAAATATAGTGAAAGTGAGAAGTGTACCATAAAATGTAAACCTTCTTGAGAACGTGTCTCCGGCTCAGACCCGAGTACAAAAGTCCTCCTTATCCTTCAAATAGCCGAGTTAAAAACTGGAAAGTGATCATTTGGCCGTTATAACGAATAAAATAACGAATAAAACACTTTGGTGGACGGACAGACAGAAAAATGGACTTCCAGCACTCCTATAAACCTATTAGTACAGCATTGGGAGACAATGTGACTTGAAATAAATTTCAGTTTGTACAACGCTATAACACATTAATTTGAAAGAAGTAACTTTATAAATAAACGCACCGACATGTTAACCATCAATATGGATTTTGGCAGTTGACTTTAGAAATCCTAATATCACAAAATTTAATATTTACACATGAAACTACTACTGAGTTTTATACATTCAACATAAACGTGAAGATACGTAAAGCCGGTGAGTTAATTAATTAATTAGGAGGACCTTTTCTGCAAGCTTTGCTTAAAAAGTTTATCAAAAGAGGATACGATGTGAAAATCGTGAAGCACAGTGCATGTTTAGTGATTGACCCCTCTACAGTTAATTGCTACGCTTTCCTATTTGATGGTGCGATGAATAATAAAGTGTAAGACTCCATGATGCTTTTCTCCTAAATCCTACATACAACGGACGGAGGGAGTTGATTTTTGTCTTACAGTTTTTTTAGTCGTGCCCTTAAAAGTTAGGCTCTTGTTGCTCTGACTTCAGACAAGTTGTGTAGTACATTGATGTAAATATACCTTAAATTTACCTTAATTTTATGTTTTGCTTTATTTATCTGTTATTTTTGCACTAATGTTAGAGCCTTTCTCAGCGGGGATTTACATTGTGTTGTTTAACTTGTTGAAAATAGGGTAAGTGCGAGGTTGGCATGCCCTAAATGCGTTTAAAATCCCAGTGTCCTTTATATAGGTTACTGACCGTTCCAAGGCGGTGCCCCTATTTTCTACTGGTTGTTTTGTCTGTCTTGTATTGTCTGTTGCGTATGTTTTCTTGTTTGTTGTAAGCGTTTTTACTCCGCCTCACTCCCTGTATTGCCCGCTCCTTTCCCTTCCATTTACGCTACTTTTTGCATCCCCTCCCCCTTTACCTTTAGTAAGTTTTCGTGGCTCCTCTTTGTTATGGCAGCCGAATCCTAAGACGTTACTTGATTGTTTTTTCCTACTTGTGTGGGTGCGTTTGTATGCTTGTGAGTCTATAACGGTGTCCTACTGTTTTCTTATGTGTTGCTTGTTCGTTTTTCTATGTTATTCAGTTGATCGTAGTTGTATGTTTATCTTTGGTCGTGAGTGTCTGCGCTATTGTTGTTTACGTTGTAGTGCGGCTGGTTCTAAAGAACAAAGTATTCCCTTGTATATTCGTCCTTGTTCAACTTTCCCCTTTCGCCCTTTACTATTTCCTTCCTATCCATCAATATTTAGCATGAATTAATATGTACTTGTTGGATGTTTGAAGCAACCCGTCTGAAATATTTTTCCATTACAGCTTCTTTTTGTTGTTGGCAAATGCGTGGCTCTGGGGCTGTGTTTTGGTGCTCTGTGCTTCCGAGAAATCTACCCTTACCTATTATCTTTTGAACGTGCAGGGAATGCCATTTTATCTTTTCGAATATCAGCTCAACATTTCCTTGATATTCATAGATTCGGTTTGATCATTTTCGTGCTATTTGTAAACCCCTAATAGCTTAAAGTGCACCTTTGTATATTTGATCATATTTCTCTCTACTATTATCTGGGAAAGAAAAAATATAAACAATTCTCTTTTCGGAATCCAAAAAAAACCCTATCAATTATTCTGAATGATGTCGATGAAATATTGCAAATGGATATACTGGAATCTGAAACACAACAGATATAACAATTGCCGATCCAGATGAATTACAAATTATCAACTATCATCCAATTACAAGCAACATGACCGCGCATTTTATGTTATTGTAATAGCAAAAGATATAAGCTCGATAACTTTTGCTTTTTCTATTATAAGCTCGTGTAATGTAGAGATATGTGAGAAGGTAACAAAATGCATTTGTCAATAAAATGTCAAACGATTAAGCAATGCACTTACAGAGTGAAGTCATTGCGATATTTCTACCATTGCTTAGGAACAAGCATCTTGATATGCACCAAAATAAGAGAAAATTTAAAACCAACACCAACGTGTATTGAAACAATATTACGAGTGGGAAATCTAGGTTAGAATATTGTACATGAAATTCATGTATACGGACAACTTGTTCCTTAAATTCTTTTCACATAGATGAAGACCGGAGCAAGTGAACACTACATGCATTCTGACCGCGCTTTGGGAAGTCTCATATCTGCGTAAACAAACGAGTTCTTGTACTGCTTCCACTGTCATTCAGCTTTACAATTCACTTCCAGATTGAAGTACTTCCAATTAAATAGTTATTGCTGCCGATACGTTTTGTACATATAGCACATGCGATACTAATGCTATTTAGATAAATGATGTCTACTAGTAAATCACATGTGACACACATGTATAGCCAAAGATGCTCGTCATTTTATGTTCTCACAATATAAACATGTAATAGATGACGATACATTCCAATAATGCTAACCATACTGGAAACACTACTTATCACCTTACATTCAATATTTCTTGCATTTACATAACAATATAATGATAAAGTGTGAATCTTTCCTGTGAATGAATATGAACGGAGTAAAACCTCTACGAAGGTTTATTTACAAGTATCATGATGATTTTATAGCGTTTCGTTTCATTTGCATTGTCATTGAAGGATAATAATGTATTCTTAAATGATGGATATCAGACCATTTCCTGAAAAATATAGTTAGATTTGGTAGAACTGGCATTGACATATAAGTCAGAAATATATTGATTGATTTATTTATTTTGTTGGGTTTAACACCGCACCGACACAATTATAGGTCATATGGTGACTTTCCGGCTTTGATGGTGGAGGAAGACCCCAGATGCTCCTCCGTGCATTATTTGTTCACGAGCCGGCACAGGGTAGAACCACCTACATTCCGTGAGCAAACTTGATGGCCTCCTCACACAAGGAATTCAACGCCCAGAGTGAGGCTGGAACCCACATCGATGAGGGGCCAATGATTTGAAGTCAGCGACCTTAACTACTCGGCCACAGAGGCCCCCAGAAACATATTGATTACTGTAAGTCAGATTGCTGTAAAATAGCCTCTACTAAATGTTTTGGTTGTGTGAAGAGTAAAGCATCAGTTTGATGTCATAATGCTTTTGGTTTTGTACCTTTTAAAACGGTTGGAATGAATGCCTTAATGTATTGGCTTCCTTGAGTACAGACAGTGATTAATTTTCGAGACAAATTATCTTTCTAACACAATCTCAGCTTTATTTCAGTAAAAATGAATTTTGAGTCGAGTTTGAAGACATGTTTTTGCCATCAATATTTTTTGGTTCTAGCTCGCCTAGTGAAAATAATTATGAAGCAAAATACCATATTCTCAATATTCAAATGCCATTTCATCACATTATTAACTGCTGAGTAAATGTGGACCATTTCAACGATCCATTTGTTTTAAAACGTTTCGGACAAATAACGCTGAATCGAGATTTTAAACCAAGACAAACAAAATAACAAAAAAAAAACAGAATTTGTATTGTTTTGACGTAAACATGATTGGCCTCAATTCATTAACATGCTATATATTATAACACATTTGATAATAATTAGATAAAACAGCTCCTTTATATGTAGTTTTAAATATTGTGATCGGCACTTAAAGGTCAATAATGCTTTAAATTTTTTTCTTAAAAACAGATCAAACAACTTTCAAAATAGATGTATAAATGCGTAATTACATGATTAGAAAAGCACTAATTTTAATATTGCACACCAACTGTTATAGTTAGAGCAATAAAAGGAAGTAATAGAAAACAGTAGAATCAATCGAACATTCTAGTATATTCGGCAATATTCAAACATTCGACAAATGTTAAAGAAGACATATATCGGAAAAAGGGTTTAACAAGAAATTAATGTGTTTTATGTTTATAACGGAAAATGTGGCAGCCACATTTTATACAAAGGCATTATGAGCCTTTAGATACGGAAAAAAGAAACTGTTCTGCTGTATTATTAAACTGAAGAGATCTTCAATCATTCACTAGAAATTTGTGAAAAATGTTTATAAACGCGAAAACGACCGGATATCAGGGTAGAACTACATATCTTCCGCAAACTAGATGGATGGTTTCCTCGCATGACGAAATCATACAACAAAGCCTGAATGACTGGTATTGGTATAACCAAATATTTCCGCTGCATGAAAGATTTTTTAATATATTAAGTACCAAAACCATGTTAATGAATAAATGAGAAACAAAACATCAAAGCTAGGTCCACTGAACTTGATGTTTTTTACCAGCGTTTTTGGACAATGTTGTTCCTGTTTGAATTGTATTGTCATTGAACGAGGGGTGTTCAAAAATACCCGGAAAATGCTTTAATATCTTTATTTCTGGTCCCATTTTGCTAAAATTTAAAAATATAACAACTATGAAAAATGCGAACATTTAAATTTCAGATTTCAGACCATGCCCATTATTCATCTATCATCTCCTAGGCAACGCCACTATCTAAAAAGCGGCCACACGTGATAATGACGCTTTCATTTCACAAACAATTAATCAATACAACTTGTGATTACCATTAATTCAATGCTTATCACCATTAAATGCATTCTCTACACCTTCCTACTAATAACTAAATATTGTTCATATGGTATTCCTGTCGTATTGATGAAATGGGACACTGAACTGTGATGCCGCACCAAGGAGCTCTTTAAATTATGAACGTGACTGAACGATATTTTCATGTATGTAACACGAATTGCAGCAATATTCTCCTGACAACTTTTAAACCGACCGTTCCACTGATAAAATTTTGTTTTCTTCAGGACATTGTCCCTTAAACCTTTGGCAGCATATCATGTGTCTCTTTCCTTGATTTTCGATTCAAAACACAAATCTTATATCTCCGTTCAACACTGATTTTCAAGCGATGACCAACACAATATGCCTGCCACAAATTTTAATGATGTCACTTTTATGATTTAACGTTATTGCCGTAACACTTACACTTCGAATTGATATTCACCCAACTTAAGAAAAGGTAAAAAACTTAAAACATAAGTAAGTGGCAAGTAATGTTTTAGTGCAATTCTATACCAGACCAGTCATCAGGTTACCTAGTACAAACTCAGTATTTGTGGTAGTAATATTATTCTGCCAGGCCGTTCTTCATTATATGGAAATAAACTGGGATTTGTTCTGAAACAGCAATACTTCTGAGGTCCGTTATAGCAAATTAACTTGAAGTAATGTATTTATAACTATATAACATCTGGTATTTTGTCACTAATGTTAGTGCCTTCCTCACTGGGGAGTTATTTTATTCCCACTGTCTTGTCTATCTTGTTGAAAATAGGTCGGCATGCCCCAATTGCATTTGACCCCCAGTTTTCTTTTATAGGTTACGTTGCAATATCTATTTTTCAACATTCTTTTTGTCCGTTTTGTGTTATATGTCATGTATACTGTCTTGTATATTGGTCGTGGTATTCTTCTCATTAGTTCTGCCCAAACCCTCACTTTTACATCCCCATTCTCCTGTTTACTAGGAGTGAGGTCAGATACACACCATATACTGGCTGAACCTACCACCTTGTTTCTTTGTCACCGGCCGTCCTTAAACGGTGTCCCGCTGTGCCACTATGTTTGTTTGTTCTGTCCTACTTGTCTGTTTGTTTTAATGTGTCTACGCGTGCGCATGCTCCCGTCTATTTATGGAGGTTGATCTTGTGCGCGTCCATGTACGGTTGTACGCTGTTGTGGATCGTGGTCTATGCAGGACGTAGTTTTCCCTGTTGAATATTCATCCTTGCGTTTCCCTCTTTCCCCCAACAACCCAAAACCATTCTCTTCCCCATTTCCAGTTTTTAAATCTTTCATATAATTTAAATGTTTTTTTTTATATTTGACGCAGCTCGTATGATATATCTTCTACGCTTCAGGCTGTACTTGCTTGTTCTGTGCTTTCAGGAAATCTACCCTTACCGTTTAGTTTGCATATGTCAATAAATATCAAATGAACACTGGCGTTTTATACAAAAGGCATAATGATTCAAATGTAATAAGATCTATACTACATTAAAACATTGCTAGTGTTGATCAAACTATCAAACGGGTTCACTGTACATCAACGTGAGACTGTATTGATGAAAGGATAGCCACAGACATATCTACATCGCTAATGCATACATAATTCATACACAGATAAATACACCATTAACAACAAATTAATTTCAATATTAAAAGTGGTTTTAATATTCTTTTTCATCATTAACAATACATATCCAACCAAAGACTTTTAAATTAAAAGCTATGTGAAAACTTAATTGAATAGACAAAGAAGGCAAATTTGGCATTATTTGGCATTATATGTAGAAAACAAATTCTTTGACTTGTACATTACCGAGGATCCCCGATTTAAATAAACAGCTGGCGAAACAAACATAAATAAGATCTGGCAGACGCTAGCGGAAATATTTGGCGCATGCTCGGGGGCTAGGTATTAGTTCCCAACTCTGGGAAAGACTTAATGCACGGTGCACGTTATTATAAGTATAAAACTTTACACAAATACATTGTGCAAAATAAATTTTCAAATAATTATCACCAACGTCCTGAGGTACGAATTTCTAGCAAAATGTAGACAAAGTTCAGTATGCATTTAAGGGCACAACTAATGAATATCTCCGTTTTCGAACGACTTCCATTATAGTCTCAGTTTTCTAACAAATTAACCAAGTGCATGTGTGTAATGTATAAGGACGTATATGTGATACATTGACATATTTCCATTATATCGGATTATGTAATTGTATGCTCAGTCTGCAAGACAGGACGGTGCCATTAAAGTGCGTTTACCATACATGTAATTTCAAACTATCTACTTTGAAAATTCCTTTTACTCCCGTAATAGATATGAGCATGTGCAATTTCGTCTAGAACTACTCTTTTCGATACAAATTTCTCTTGTATAACAATTACTTTTCAAAGCAAGTGAGTGAATGAGTGAGTTGGATTTTACGGTAGACACAAAAAGGCCGTATATCGCTGATAAAAAGTTATAACTGAAACGTACACTGAAAACCATTTCTAACAAGAAATATCATTAAAAATGATGGTCGGCGAATTGTAATATGGAAAGAAGTTTATGCATTTTTCATCTAACATTCATCTTTCATCTAACATTTTTCAAATTGCAAAACTAAATACCGCACTTTAACAATTTAAATGGTTCTCTTTAAATTTTTCGCAAAGGTTTCGTAGGGTTGCAATTTTGTTTCGTTTATCCGAATAATTACAGCAGTAGTTTTCTGAAGATTCATGAAGCGGTTCATGAGAAGAGGTCATTAAACGTGTTTATATTTTTAGCTAAATTGGTCCCTATCCCCATTTGTAACAAAATAGCAGGAGACCTTACGATATTGTTACACATCGAGTTTGATAAAAATCCATTACATTTTAGTAGTTAATGATAAGAAAGGCATATTTACTTTTAGCTATAGTGGTCCCTAATAGGGCCCAAGTTCCTATATAAATAAATTTGGAAGAGGACCTTATAATGATGCTCCAGACCAAGTATGACAAAGATCCACCAAGCTGTTCATGAGACGCTGTATAAAGGCATTTCTAGTTTTAGCTCTAGCAGACCCTAAAAGGGATTAAATGTCCCAGCTGAACAAAGTTGGCTGCGGGCCTAATAAAGATGCTACAAATCAAGTTTGATAAAAATACATGAGAAAAAATCAATTAAAGGATTTTTTAATTTATTATTTTTATTTATTTCTAAAATAGGTCAACTGATCCCGCTTTAACAAATGCATATTCGCTATTCATTATTCTTTGGACAATGACGTCACATCTGTAAAAAAGTAAAGGTCAAGCAAAACATACAATTGTAATTATTTCAATATTTCTGTTTCATAAGCAAAGTTTGACCGTAGTCATATCACATAGATAAACTTATGCCGCGTACCTTCATTTCAGAGTAATGAGATTCAGTCATTATATAGCATATATATAATAAAACAGATTTCAACTGAGTTCAATATTTGCATACCTTACTAAAGAAAAATATTCATATATTATAAATCAGTTAAATAATTTATAACAAATATATCAAGCAAATACTCATTTTAATATGCAATCTGAATAAGTCACAAAAGCAAGAAACCTTTTTCATATACAGACGACAATTGTAACAAGGAAAATCTTTTAAAAAACACTTCTCTACATGAAAGACTCTTATCACACCCTTATTCATGTAATACGCAGACCGTATTCAGCTCTTTCTTTAATCTGATACATGTTGGTATTTTAACAGGTTTTTATCATATTTATTAAACTTACTTATCATTTTGAGATATATCAAAATTTTTGCTAAATATACTAAGCCAAAGTTAGCTTTAAAACTGTGAACAGCGTCGTTTAGGATAAACGCTTTGTCTACATTTCACTCAGCGTAGCACAATCAACAGAGTGAAAGAAATTGACACTCTCGTCCAATCAGGCAGAGTGTTGCATAAATCTTCCATTTTGATAAATTATCTATAATGCGTTATCAAGTACTTTGATTTGCAAACTGAAGTCACGTGGCATAGGTAACGAAAACGAATTTAGACGGCGTCGCCGAAAAACATTGATGTAAAACATATATATAGTGTAAATATATATGTTGTAAACATAACAATATCAAAATAGATGTGAATAAATTTCATGTTCAGCTTTTATGACAGAAGCCTGCCTCTTTTAAAAAGGATAGAATGTTATTGAATATTGATAGAAACTCTTTCAAAGTTTGAACGTCAAAATATGTACTATGCTGTTCAGCGAGTTCCACACAGTTAATTAAGATAAGTGTCCTGCTGTAAACGTTTAAGTTGCTAGATTCAGTAATATTTGTTGACAATTAAGCTGATTATTTGTTAAGCAATGCAAGATTACGAAGTATAGATAATTTTCTAACAAGGTCTTTGTTCCATTGTTTGCCACTTCCTTCGATCACTATCATAAATGTGATAAGCTCTTAAGAAGGCAGTATAAGAACAATTTGCATAATTCGAATATGCTGGTTGTCAAGATATTAATCTGTGATTTCATTGGTTGAAAATCGTAAATTGAAAAGCTAAGAAATAATGCAGCATTCAGGTAAACAAAGACAGTTAGTTAGTGGACATCCACAGAACAAGCGTGTTATACTTTAATATTTAATTTCTTGTTAGTCCGGTTAACCGAGTGACACTAAATTTCTTATTCAATTATATTGACTGGAGAACCAGTGTTCAAAAGCTAACTATTTGTTTGGTATAAATGTATACCTTTTGTTAATTTAAACTAGTGTGGATAAACTCAAATAGTAAAACTGAACAGAAACGTTCGTTCTACATACACCCGACATCCCAGAATCGACGGCAGCTTGACATAGAATACATTCAGGTTGTTCTTCATTATTCAGAAGATAGGAATGAGTCAAACGGGAATGACCTATCCGACAGCGAGAAAGAACATCTTCCTTCTAACGAAGAGATTTATTCCCTTGATGCCATTTACCTAAAATAGAAACATCGTTCCATGAAAAGGGCCATTTAGATGAAATATATACCGGTATATTTACATTTGATTTAAAATCAGTTTATGGTAATTTGGAATTAGACTTTGGTATTGAAAGGGATTTTTGCTGTAGTATCAGCATACTCGTTTCTATAATACCAATATATCTTGGAATCCACCAAAAAATGATAGACTTTTTGTAAGATGGTGGATGAACCCTGAGAAGAATATTTTGAAAGAAAGCCTTTTCCATGTTTCGGTATTGGCAATAGGGGTAAAATGACCTCAAGGGGAGGGGTTCGGTCATGACTGTTTGTTACAATAAGGCTGTTATTATTATTGTCATTATTAACATTGTTATAATAACTGTTATTATTATTATTATTATTATTATGTACAACGCCGTTGAATATATCAATGTATAAAAATAGACGTTTAATCAAATTATTCAGTTTTAGTTTCAGTTTCGGTTATGAATCGGCTGTATCGGAAAAGATGATAAACTTGTCTTCACTGTATTTTGGTATAAAATTTAGTGCTTATTCAATAGCTTTTTCCTTCAGCTGAAAATTTGACCGATGAAGATGACTGACGGCAGCACAGACTACCTTTAAATCATCTTTCGAATCGTCAGTATAAATTGGGAAATAATCCTTGTTAAGTCGACAATTTAAAGACTGTATGCGGAATCCAAACGGTTTGAACTGGGTTTATTTTTTCCTAATAATCGAAGAATCTGCGTTGTTTGAAAATGTTGTTGTTTTTTTAAGCGAATGTAATTATTCCCTGTAAATAAAAGTATAAAACTATACTTATCTGATTTGTCAGAAATTTGTCCTCTGATGTGCTATATAGTAGTTCATAGCAACAACAATATCATTGATCAAAAATTATTATTAGTTTTAAACCAGTTTCGGGGACTATAGGAACGCGTTTTTCCGTCCGTCATTCCGTCATTCTGTCCTTCCGTCCGTCCGTGCGTTCACAATTTCGTGTCCGGTCCATAACTCTGTCATCCATGAAGAGATTTTAATATTACTTGGCACAAATGTTCCCTATGATGAGACGACGTGTCACGCGTAAATCCCGGACCGTTAACTTAAAGGTCAAGGTTACAATTGGAGGTCAAAGGACAACAGGGCTTTTTTCCTGTCCGGTCCATAACTCTGCCATCCATAAAGGGATTTTAATATTATTTGGCATAAATGTACCTCATAATAAGACAATGTGTCAAGCATGACTTTCATACCCTTAGCTCAAAGGTCAAGGTCACACTTGGCTGTCAGATGTTAACATGGCATGAACAGGGTCTGTTTCGTGTCCGGTCCATAACTCTGTCATTCATTAAGGGATTTTAATATCACTTGGCACAAATGTTTCCCATGATGAGCCGACGTGTCCTGCGGAAATCCCAGACCCCTGGCTCAAAGGTCAAGTTCACAGTTTGAGGTCAAAGGTCAGCAGGACTTTTTTTCCTGTCCTGACCATAACTCTACTATCCATGAAGGGATTTTGATATTACTTGGCAGAAATGTTCCCCATGATGAGGTAACGTGTCATGCGCAAAACCCGGACCCCTAGCTCAAAGGTCATGGTCACAATTGGAGGTCAAGGTCAATAGGGTTTTTTCCTGTCCGGTCCAGAACTCTGTCATTCATCCAGGGATTTTAATATTACTTGGCATAAATGTTTCCCATGATGAGAGGACGTGTCGTGCACAAAGGTCAAGGTCACAATTGGAGATCAAAGGTCAATGGGGCGATTTTTCCTGTCCGGTGTATAACTTTGTCATGCAAAACAGGATTTGAATATCACTTGGCACAAATGTTCACCGCTATGAGACGGAGTGTCATGCGCAAGAACCTGGTCCCTAGATTGAAGGTCAATGTCACACATAGAGGCCAAATGTCAGATATAAGAATGACTTTGTCTGGAACATTTCTTCTTAATTCACAGAGGGATTTTGATGTAACTTTGCATAAATGTTCACTACCATGAGACGGATTGTTGTATGCAAGAACCAGGTCCCCTAGGTCTAAGGTCAAGGTCACACTTAGAGGTCAAATGCAAAATTCAGGAATGACTTTGTCCGGAGCATTTCTTCTTCATGCATGGAGGGATTTTGATGTAACTTGGCACAATTGTACACCATCATGAGACGAAGTGTCCTGTGCAGGTCCCTTCTTTAGAATTACTTCCCTTTGTTGTTACTATAAATAGCTTTTATTGTAACTTTTTCATTACTAGTCATAGGGAAGAATCGAGACCACTTTTCTGTAGTACAACATGCATGTTACATCCAATTTTGAGGTGTATTTTGACCTATCTCTACTTCAGGTAAGGAATCTCAACCTCAGGTAAGGATTTTTGTGTTGACTTATTTATTTATTTTTTTTATTTATTTATTTTTTTAAGATAAACGTCCCTTAGTTGTTACTATAAATAACTTATATTGTAACTTTCTTATAACTGACCATAGGGAAAAACCAAGTCCACTTTTCTGTGGTACAACATAGATGTTACTTTCAAATTTTATGTGTATTTTAAGGTATCTCTGCCTGGTAAGGAGATTTTTTGTGGATTTAGAAAAAAAAAGAATTACAATAATTACTACACAACCACAGAATTAAAATTCCATTTGCAAATACAGGTGCTAGTGTAAAGAAATTTGCTATGACGGGCGTATATTGTGACATTCTGGCACTCTTGGTTTTTTTTTTTTTTTTGTTTTTTTTCTATAAATTACTTATATGATACCTTTTTGATAATTGGCCAAAAAATGCTATATGAAAACAACTATAGGTTTTTATGCATACAAATTTTAATCCAAGTGTTTTGTTATAACATATTGTATATATAGTACAATATTATTTATACATTATTGACAGATATCAGTTCATTATGTTATACTGAAATAGAGAAAATTAGTTGCCTTCCAGTAGGGGACCTTGTATTGCATGGCAATACTTCATTCACTTGTTGTGTAAAATATACATCCGAAAATCCATTTTGTCGCATTGGAATAAAGCCTTTTAAAGCGACAGAAATACATATATTACCTACTTATATATTGTGTGGTTAGAGGAACATATCAGTTTGAATAAGGGCTGCTAATATTACATAACTCGGTTATTCTCTTAAATACAATTATCTTCTTTTAATATTCTTGTTGTGTTCGCTAGGAACGAAAAGTTCTAGGTAACTGTCGCTCTTTCGTTCGGTGTCTTTTTTTAATGAAAAAGAAGTCTCAGTTGCAAAGGAAAATACTGTGTTACTTTTGTTGTAAAATTCAGAACTACTATAACTTATATATGTAATACTTTGTTTTATAAACATAAAACAAAATGCATAATAAACTTTTGTTTTAGGGGGAAAGATATAAAGCGTTTTATTCGAAACTCAGTTTTCCATATTTGTAGCTATCTCATAATCATATTTAAACATTTTAATGGAAATTAAAACGAACTTTGTCGTTCAAACATAGCTAACTACAAAATTATCCGGCAATAAGGCGAATTATACCTGCTACTTTATTATTCATTATATTTATAGGCGTTGAGACAAATTGTCAATCATTAATGAAATATCTCATTTGCTGTTAATATAAGCGACATAATGATAATGTAAATTCACGCCAAAATCTAATGCTGACAAAAAATACAAATTATTATGGTATCAAAGTATTGTCTGACTTCATGAAATGAAATTAAACACATATGTATATGACCGAAAGAAACATGTCCTAAAATAGGTGATTTTACCTGTTCTGAGACTATATGTACATGTGTTTACATGGACGTTTTCCTGCAGTTAAATAGCATACGATAAAACATAATAAAATTAATCAGACATGTTGTTTACCCATTTTATTTAATGCATAACTGGTCCAAAGATAATAATCAAATATTATCTGTTGGATAACCATTGACAACCCTCCAATACTCCTTTCATACCTGTATACAATATAACATCTTACTAACCTGTGACTCTGAGCGTTTATGATGAATGCAATGCTTCAAAATCAAATTAAAAACAAAATGTCTGAATATTACGACCTCTATTTAGTCACCTTTTCATTCAGACTACGTTGAGTTAAAAAGGATATCAGAAAAAATGCAGATCATTAATTTCAGATGTTAATTTTTGCATCGTAGAGCAACCTTTAGTGCGTTTGTTGTCCTTCTGATATTGGTATTAGTGGATAATTTATGGAATAACACACTTAGTGTTTTTCAATGTAAAGTCATCATAACACTAAAATATCAAAGACGTATCACGTATATATTTGAAGTGTCTTAAAATAAGCGTAATACATACACTCTCTCAAATAGGCAAGGCTTCTAATTTATTTATGCACTATATGGCGAAGAGCTACTTAAGCTAGACAAATGAAATAGTTCACAAATTAAAAGATAAGTGATGAGTTCGATATGAGGTAATTACCATCATCTTTTGGTCCCCTAGGTCTGAGCAATCTTCGCAGATAACGATTGTCTGCTTAAATATTTATATGGCGTACATGACATAACAACATGTAATATATCCTCGAATTAACTCTCCTGCAGAGGTTTGACTGCAAGGTGTGTATGCCCTTTGCAACTCCTTACATTAAAAGTTATATTTTTTCTATCGACATTTTCAACACACAAGATAATCAATGACTGGCATTTGTAAACTTATGCAGATCTGTATTAATTATGTATGATTTAAATATGCGCTTCATGTTTTCCTCGTTATATTTGAAATATAGAAAATATTATGTTACCATTTTATAAATTCAAATTAGATGAAAAAATATAATAGCCGAGGCTTTTTTCCAAGACTTATATTTTTTCGTAATTTAAATTCATATTAAAAGACATTACGTGTTAGGCCTTGGTTAAATTTATAAAGGCTATAACGCCGCTTGATAAAAGGAAATAGATTAACCGCTTCTTGAACAATTTGATTCAGTAAAATTCCTTTTCATATGCATTATTCCCTTATTCAACTGGAGAAAGCTAGAATCTTGCACAAACGCTATGGATTATAAAAACGGATATACGCACATATGCGCACATACCTGATAAATGTTCGTTTATAATAATCATTGCATAAATATGTTTCTTGCAGTTGTTTTAAAAAAAATCAACAAGATGGCACTTTTTGAAAAATAAAAACATGAAAAAAATCTGCATGGATATCCTTGTCACCAAGCAAAATAATAGCAGACCCAGGTTTATTGATTCTGTTTATGCTCTGCTTGACATCTCTCTTTTACAGCTACATTGAATGGACTAAATGAACCCCAAGAACCAGGAAATGTGAAAACACTGTGTCCAATTACGACGAAACCCAGACTTGATTTTCTCACGTCGGAAACAATCATACATAATGTTAAAGTAGTTGAAAGTATTATGTTCCTTGACCTCTGATGTATAAGCAATGCTGTTTAAATGTTTCTATTCTTTGTAGTGATGTATAATATAAATCGTACAAAAAGAAGTAACCGAAAATCGATGTTAAGTATTATGCGAATCCTTTTTCTACGTTACCTTGCTTATACTCTTAGTAAGTTATGCATTGAATCTGTTGAATCAACAGTTACAGCCAGCAACAAGTACAACCGTAGTGTCATCTTCAAAAAGCCATACCCTTTCGGCGGCCGTAACGTAATAAGACGAATTAGCGTCTGTTGGGCCTTCACGCTTCTGTAGAATCTACATTTATCATACGAAACTCTTTTTGAACATATTTCTGAAATGTCTAGGTCTGCAGCCCTCAAATACGAAAATATCTGACATCCGAAGCATATACTGATACATTTAGACAACATAAAAATGGACCTTTTGGACGATTTGACGAAGTTGCAAAAATCTCAATATACCCGTGCTCCGTTACGGACCACTGTGGGATTTATGTTTTTCCGAGTGCAAATATATTTGCGTAGATTTTTTCGTAGATAAAAAACTGACATGTCGTACTTTAGGCTATATATTTTCAAATCGTAAGAAAATGCTGAAAATTGACTCCTGGTTAGTAAAAAAGTCCACGCGCATACATTTGGACGAGGTGACCCCTGCGCGTGAGCCCTGTGTACTTTCATTTTCTTTTCTTCCAAGAAAAGTTGAAGATCGTCTGACGTCATTTTCTGTGCGTATGCTTGGCGAGATTGTATAAAAATGCACCGACCGTCCTAAGGATATAGAAATTTACGTGTAACGAATGATACACACTGATTTTCATGTACACAGAAATGTTCGAAACAATATTATATTTTAGATTGGTCGTAAAATTTGATTCGGGTTTAAAAACATTTCTGCTACAAAGAACATTAAAACTTAAATTTTAGTTTGTTGCTTGTTCGGGCTTTAACCATTAGACGCTACGCGTTTCTCTTTGATTGTATCTAAAGAAACAGTTCTCAAGGCCATTTGGAATTAGCTGCTTTGTCTTCTCCACATTTTTGTTTAGGAGTTGCCGTCTCTCACACATCTGAATCTGTAGACGACTGTTTAAATGTAGACACTCACAATAGTAGAATTTACATTTCGAACATAATCGCGAAGACGTGTTGAGTTTGAAACTTTAAATTACTTTCGATAATTAGGACAACACAGTAAAAGTATAGATCCAAGTGAGGGTGAAAATTTCATTAACTTAGTCAAACCGAGTCTGCTATAATTTTGCTTGGCTTTGTTCTTTACTTCGAAAGGAGCTTCTTATAAATTTCATCAACTATCACAGTGTAAGAGTTTAAGGGTCATGTGGGTGGTAGTCCCCTTACTTCGGCATAGCGAAGTTACATTTTCTATAAAATAATTAAACATTAAGCTGGTGCTAGCAGGCGTGAGGGGTGTTGCAAATTTCATTACCTCCAACGAACAGATGCAGTCAAAAGGAGCCTGTTGACTTAGTTAATTAGGGAAAACGCAGATCAACAGCAACGACATGAGCTACATCTCTGAGCTAGGCGTATGTTCTCCGTGACGATTTGATAAAAGAAAATATTCTACAATCAATCTTCCTTCCAACTCTGGTTTATGTTGAGAAGTTGACAGTTAATTGCGGAAATCAGTGTTTGTTAGTACTGATACAGAATTTAGAACCACTGTTGGATTATCTGCCCGCCATAACATAGCTGAAATATTTTTGAAAAATTAAACAAACGAAATCAAACCAAATCTGCCATTGTTTGAGTGGGGTTCATATTACCATACTTTAGGTTAAATTAAGTTATATAAGTTGAGTATATGTGTGTTACATCTGATAAAGACACATTAAAAATATTACGGTTTTATAGATTAAGGAGTAATCGTTCTGAGAGTTTAATTATTTACTAAAATAAATACCAAGTGAGTAGTGATGCACGTAATTTCACGTGCAACACGCAATTGCAAGAAGTCAGTAATACTTGCAAGTTATCACAGCAGTCGAGGCCATTTTTAAAATTACCATTTTTACTATAATGGATAGTCTACTGTTGAAGATGTACCGAGATATTTCCGCTTCAAAAGCAAAGAAAAGGTAGCACGTAATAATAATAGCAATGTATCCGTTTCAGCCACGTAATGGGCTCGAAATTGTCTCGGCTGATAGCATAGCGTGCGTTACAGATAGTAATATGAGCCGTGCCATGAGAAAACCAACATAGTGGGTATGCGACCAGCAAGGATCTAGACCAGCATGCGCATCCGCGCAGTCTGGTCAGGATCCATGCTGTTCGCTAACGGTTTCTCTAATTGTTATAGGCTTTGAAAGCGAACAGCATGGATCCTGACCAGACTGCGCGGATGCGCAGGCTGGTCTGGATCCTTGCTGGTCGCATACCCACTATGTTGGTTTTCTCATGGCACGGCTCATATAGATATCAAATTATAACTTACCTCTTCTGCACTCTAGAAAGACAACGCACAAAAGATTGATTATTACCTAGATAGATTCATTCCAGGGACAAAACTTATACGAGATTATTGCCTAAAACCGGTGAAAATAACTAAGATTATTGAACCAAGTTACATAATATTTACAGACTACATTCATATTGATATCCTATCCCATTTTCGATGGCTTTATTCCATTGCTTCAAATTACCTACCAGGTATATTTACACAGTCATATTTTTTTATCGATTATATAGCTATATGATGTCCGTTTATCACATACCATGAAATCATTTAATTTCGTTGGCATGAAATTTCTTGGTTTGGTTAAAACAGCTATTTCCTGGTAATATGAAATCCCTCATAGACTGTTTTGATTTCTGTTCTCTGGCTAGTTTCGTCGGGTCCTTAAGGGTGTTTGGTTCTTAAGGTTTTCTTTTTTTATATAATTATACAGGGAGCATGTGTGTGTTTTACATGCAATGACCTTTGTTTCCATTGCGTGTGAGATTCACCTTGCGGGGATTACTTTTATTAGTCACCTACCGGTTGAAAACCAGTTTTGGGGACTATAGGAATGCACTTTTCAGTCCGTCATTCCGTCCGTCTTTCCGTCCGTCCGTCCGCAATTTCGTGTCCGGTCCATAACTCTGTCATTCATGAAGGGATTTAATATTACTTGGCACAAATGTTCCCCATGATGAGATGACGTGTCATGCACAAGACCTGGACCCCTGGTTCAAAGGTCAAGGTCACTATTGGTGGTCAAAGGTCAGCAGGGCTTTTTTCCTGTTCGTGAAGGCATTTTAATATTACTTGGCAAAAATATATCTCATAATAAGACGATGTGTCATGCACAACTTTCAGACCCCTAGCTTAAAGGTCAAGGTCACACTTTGCAGTCAAATGTTTACATGGCATGAACAGGGTCTATTTCGTGTCCGATCCATAACTCTATCATTCATTAAGGGATTTTACTATTACTTGGCATAGTCTCATGATGATGAGACCACATGTCATGCTCAAAACCCGGACCCTTAGCTTAAAGGTCAAGGTCACAATTGGAGGTCAAAAGTCAACAGGATTTTTTCCTGTCCGGTCAATAACTATATTATCCATTAAGAGATTACAATATTACTTGGCATAAATGTTCCCCATGATGAGATGAGGTTTCATGTGCAACACCCAGAACCGTAGCTTAAAGGTCAAGGTCACACTTGGAGAAAAAAGGTCAATAGGAAGTTTTTTCTTGTCCGGTCTATAATTTTGTCATGCAAAAAGGATTTAAATATGTATACTGAGTACATCTAGAAACGCAATACTTGGTCTACAGTCAATATTTCTTTAACCGACGATGCCTTGCATTGGTAAATGCAAATTGGTGGTTTTACACGTTATTAACTGTGTGCAGTTTCAAACGTGAATTTGGACCCTTGATATAATTGAAATATACATGTACAAAAAAATTGTAAAGGAAAGTATGAAAAAATCTATGCGTTTCCAGATGTACTGAGCATATCAGTTGACACAAATATTCCCCTGGAAGAGACAACATGTCATGCGGAAAACCCGGCCCCATAGCTGAAAAAGGGCTTTTTCCTGTCCTAACAGTTATTCAACAATCCTTAAAGGAATTTTAGTATTACTTGGCACAAATGTTCACCATCCATGAGACGGAGCGTCACACGCAAGAACCAGTTCCCTAGGTCTACTGTCAAGGTCATACTTAGAAGCCAAATGTCAGACACAAGAATGACTTTGTCCGGAGCATTTCTTCTTCATGCATGGAGGGATTTTGATGTAACTCGGCACAAATGTTCACCGCCATGAGAGGGATTGTCTTGCGCAAGAACCAGGTCCCTAGGTCTTAAGTCAAGGTCACACTTGGAGGTCAAAGGTCAAACACAAGAATGACTTTTTTTGTGGTAAAACATGCATGTCTTATCCAATTTTTAGGTGTATTTTGACTTATCTCTACCTGGTAAAGAGTTATATGTGGACTTATATTATATAGAATTTTAGAATTTTCTTTATGATTAACTTCCCTTTGGTGTTATTATAAATAACAATAGAGAAAATTTGGTGCCTTCCAAAAGGGGACTTGTATTGCATAGCAATACTGCAATACTTCATTCTCTTGTTTACACTGTTCCATGACTTTGGAACATGGTGGGGGTAAGAGTAAGGCTTGATGCGCATCATAAACCGATTTAAGCTCCCCAGTGGTGTTTTTGCCACAGACCGTTCCGCGGAGATGCCCCACTGTGTTCCTTTATTTGTCTGTTTTGTCCTCGTGTGTGTGTCAGAAGGGTGCACATCTGCGTGCTGTGGGCTTTGTTTTCGGGAGGCTGTGTATTTCGAACGTGGAATTCCCAGCTGTGTGATATTTATCCTTGTTCTTCTTTCGTGAATTTCAAATTTTTAGTATAAAGGGAATGAGAAGTGTTATCTGTTTGACGTCGAGTTTTAATTTCACGGAATTTCAACTTGAATTTCGTGAAAATAAATTCCTCACTAATAAGAAGAATTAGTGTTTAACATAATTGTCAGAATTTCATGTCCTGCTGATTTGAAACAGCCATGTACATTAGATCATATTATGAATTATTAGTAAAATAGGCATGCATCTGTTTAGATATGAAGTACTGTAGCACATAGCCAATTAGGAATGAGGAACGCACAAGAGGTATTTTATTTACAAATTTTTATTTGATATATTTATAATCTAAATACAATTTTATCATTGCTTAAAAAACATCAAATGTCAATTATTTTTACACCGCCTGGCATTTTCCTTTGTATCTGTCATAATTATTTATAAAATTACTATCCCACTTCCGTAAATTAGATGTGCTTCTTATATCATTTTTTGGTCAGATTTCTATAGATTTCTATAGAGAAATCACAAAACTAATACAACTTAGCGTAAAATGCGGTTTAAAGGCACTTCAATATAACAAATTTAAACATACTCATTTCTTGTAGCTTTTCAGACTTCAAATTCATGTAAAATATAATACAACCGTTTTTATGACAATTTTTTTAATCAATACAAAGAATTATAAACATAGAAAGCTTCATTTAAGTACTGATTGCAAATTCAATTTCAAACCATGATTATACCATGCTGAACTTATTCCTATGGTCAACATGTATTTTTTGTACCACACATTGTTTCAAGCTACATCAGTAGTTATCGACTGCGAATGCTTTACTTACATTTTTCAGTGAATTTAGTATAAATTAAGGTCATGCGTTCAATACAACAAGCACTGAAAAATGAGATATAAGACAGAACAGGTTCATACAATTTAGCTTTTACTTTTTACTCGTATATTTGAAGTACAATACTTATAGAAACTCTAAGCAGAAAACGTTATAGTTAATAAAAACCTCCTTAAACATATATGTGCAAAGATAAAAGATATAAACGTAACGCATTTGTGTCAATGGGGTATGCGACAAACTATTTGAGACAAATAAATTACTCTTTAGTAAAATATTTAAACGGACCAGTATGTTCTGTGTGAAAAATCGTGATTTTGACAATGAACAAGTTATTTTGCATGATGTTCAGTAGTTCATTAAAATATAAATGTGAAATATATTTTTGACCAAACATTGACATTTCAGACCAGTGCGAACATCAACGTGGAAGAAAAATATTGTTCGAAAGTTAAAAATGCTAGTGCTTTTTTATATCATGTTCTTTAAGTAATAAAGATGAGCTTATAGCTACGGTCGTTTTACGTGTGTAGTCCCTAGTTTTACGACGATTCATTGTAACATAACGACGATTAATATCCTTGAAATATAAGTACAATGTACTTGACATTTTTCTTTAAGCCTTATATTACGATACCCTAGATGAATGTACACCGAACATGATCTGGTGTACTTCATTCAATTTGTAACTGACAATAAACCTTTACGATAATTCCTTGGACGAATAGAATGCAACCAACTATACCATAGTCTTTTCATGAAAAGTGCTTCAGCTCTCTGACCCCTATAATGCGTTAGGTGTCTCAATAAATTTAATTCAAAGGATGATCAAAATATATTTGCATACATTCATCAGCTGTGTTAAGAAAACGGAAATTTTTAATCGAACTACAATTGCCCTTTACAGGTAGATATATCTCAATAATTTGGTAAAAGGCATATAATACAGTACTGGAAGCTTGATATGTGCTTCTGTTTATTAAAGTCAGCTATAAAGCTTCTGAATTAACTTAGAAATCGCTCGCCCGCTTAGTTCAATAGAGGGCGCAATCTAGGGATCACCCGGCTATGAGTTCGATCTCCAGGCGAGTTGGGTGGTCTCCGTGACGATTTGATAAATCCTTAAGTAATTTCACTTCTGATTCATGTGAAGAGGTTGGTAGTTGAGCTGATTACTGGTAAAGAATCCAGGAACGCTGCCAGTCATTGCTAAAATGAAACACTGTTAAAACAATGTTAAACCATACACAAACAAACACATTTAACAATCTTGGATTCTTTCCTCTGCAATAGCTATTAGTTGATGGTAAATCACACCATAAGTTCTTTCCTGCGGTACTTAATAATGGACAAAACATACAGACAATAAGAGGGTATAAGATATGTGAAAAGATCCCTTGGAAGCATAAACGCAACTAGGCAACGGTTTGATCGAGTCTGTTCATGAGAGGTATTTAAATATGCACCTCCCCTCACGCCTCCAAGCACCCACTTGCTATTCTGTTCCAAAGCTCCAGAAAATATAACAACACTGAGTTTCAATACATGACTATATTTTGTATAAATGGTTAGAAGAAGTGTTTCCCCTTTTGGTCTATTGAACTGAGTTTTACATTAGTTTTTGGTTTAAAAGAATTTCATTCGCATATATGACTTAGATATCTGTTGTTTATCTCAAAGTCATAGATATAACTGAATTTTGAATTATCGGGAAAGGAAATTGTGTTGATTAAGTATAGTATCTTAAAAGATCAGCTAGTGGTCCGTGGGCCAAGGCCAAAAAATTTGAAAGTCGTAACCCAGAAATTAGGCAAAGGTTGAGCTATACCATGATGTTATACTATCATTCAGGAAACTTTTAAGGGTGGATGTCGGTCTGAGCGACATGTCAGTAAAATTTAATGACGATTTTAAAAACGTTGGTGTCTAATAAATACGATTTAGCATTTCATAGGGATATCGCCGATTTGGATGGTAAAAGAGACATTTATGCGACATTTCTTATAACAAATATTATCTTTTAATGTCTGAAATAATCAATAATTTACTTTTGTTGTCAAAGAATGATACGATATGTATTATATACTGAATAAAATGTAAAAAGTAGGGGTTGATGTACCCCACCCACGACATTAGTATATATATTTATGCGGGAAATCTTTAGAACTTTTAATCCTTTATAAAGGAACAGAATCCTAATGTTTACAGTAATGAAAACGAAATGAATGAATAATTAACTAAAATTTCAGACACCTTTACACTTTAATATCAGTTGGCTAAACCTATGGTTTATGTTTTATTTCTCCAGGAAGCGGACTCAAAGAGTGGTTTCAAAAGGCTTGAAGCTTTCATTACAATCGAGCTATAACAAATAAGTATAAACTAAAACCTAGGTAACGTACATTTGATTCTTAGATACCCTCACGTTCTGTATTTATTTTGAATGAAAGACAAAAATATTCAGACTGCGTACAAACTGTAACCAAGTCTATTGTTAATTATCAATATGCTATCTATTGAAGCAGAATCCATAAAATGCTATTAAATCTATGCTATCTTTACAGTGATGCTGAAAAAGGCACCGTTGTTTTACTGTAGTTTGTCGACATCCTATAATTGAGAATAGTTACAGGGTTAAGTCCAACAAAATTATAACGGTCATGTGTGCATAGTTTATTTTAATTAAAAGCATACAAATGCAATTGCTGGAGTATTTTCAATGTTGCTTATTCTTCAAGGTGGAAAATTTGAGTGGCGGCTGTTACGTATGTTACATTTTAAAGTATCTTTATCAAATAAAGGTTAAAATTATACATGTAAGCTTACTTTGACATCTAAAATAGAAGAAAATTATTGGTACCCAAAACCTTTCTGAATGAAACACAAATAGGCTTGATTTATTGAGAAACAGCATGTGATTTATATGTATTACATTTGCATGCACGTTGTCTTTAACCTAAAGTGATTGCAATATTTCATATTTTCTCATGAAAATATATAAAATTGTGAATCTTAACACAATTATTTGATGATGTCTTATTAAAAAATATAGTAATTTTGATAATTTTATGAGTTATTTAAAATGGCAAAAATGTAGCTCGGGTGGGTGGGGTATTTTCACCCCTAAATTTTGGTAGAAATCGTCAAAATTTGGAAAACTTTGTTACAGTGAAGCTTTAATTGATTTAGAACAGTTACATAAGCAAAACTCTAATATCTGAAAGTCAGTATTGAAACAATCTGTTAAGAATTCGTGTGTAGCCAACAATACTTTCAAAGAGAGAGAATTCCGCATTTTTCATAAACAAGGTTTACTAAAATGTGTATAATTTTTATTTGACATACGGTAGAAAGCGACATCCGGTCTTAAACAATCCCGGAATGAATGTATTAATGGCTGAAGTGAATGAACCTTTGCCTAATTTCTGGGTTACGAAATCGAAAAACTAGAGGACTTTCAGAAACTGGCCCACAGACCATAGCTAAAGTATGCCTAAAAAGGGATTAATATCGAAGATATAGATAGCAGTGATCTGAGAGATCAACTAGTAGCCATATGTCTAAACCAAGATGAACTAGGTATATGCTCAGTACATCTAGAAACGCAACGTTTTTACTCTTTTTCATACTTTCCTTTATAATTTCCTTGTACATGTATATCTAAATTATATCAAGGGCCCAAATTCACGATTGAACAAGCACACAGTTAATAACATGTAAAACCATAATTTGCATTTACCAATGCAAGGCATCATGGGTTAAAAAGTATTTACTGTAGACCAAGTGTTGCGTTTCTAGATGTATTGATCGCGGTTTACTCGCAAAGTTTGTATAATTTGTTTCGGTGTAAGTAACATTTGTCAAACGTACTTCTTTCAATTTGCATAAAACTGGAAGTAGCTTAAATCAAAGCTGGAGCAAGTATTCAAACAATAATAATTTATATTAATTGTTTGAATATCCTGATCTATTATATAGAACAATCGTCCCTAAAGTTTGGCAGTTACTTTCTTTTTTCAGTCAAAAGATAAAATAGATCTTTATTTTTGTATTCAAACAGAGACATAGTGTTACGTTTTGCAATTAGATGTATTCAGACGGTGGTGACTTCACACTTCAAACTTCACACTTTATACTTCACACTTCAGACTTCAAACTTCACACTTCACACTTCACACTTCAAACTTCACATTTCAAACTTCAGACTTCACACTTCAAACTTCAAACTTAAGACTTCATACTTCACACTTCACACTTCAAACTTCACACTTCATACTTCTCACTTCAAACTTCACACTTCACTGCACGCTTCGCACTGCGTAGATTAAATATCACGTGACTTGACGTCATCTGCTTATTGTGTATTGGCATAGATGTGTATGCCATTTCTTATTTTAGTTTTAAGTATTATTAATTGTGTACATTTTGAATGTTCAAGGAAAATAAACGACTTTTCGAGTTTAGATTATACCACTTGTTGATATTCCAAAAATAAAGGGAAATTCACTGTCTGTCGTCTGTCCGTTCAAAATCTTCTTGAGAAAAACTATTGGAATAATTTTTTAAACAATCTCACGGGAATGATACATGGGTCCGGTGTACCGTTTGGACAATCGTGACTTTTTATTTAATACTAAACCGCGATGCACAATGACGCAAACGCGATGGTGCGATTGCACGATGGATAATGAAACAACGATGGTACGATGGTGAAAACGTGATGGCACGATGATAAAATCGCGATAATGCGATGGTACGGTGGTGAAATGTCGATGTAAAATCGCGTTTCATCATCGTACAATCGCGTTTTTACCATCGCACCATCGTGCCATCGCGTTTTCACCATCGTGCCATCACGTTTTCACCATCGTACCATCGTGTTTTCACCATCGTGCCATCGCGTTATCATCATCGTACCATCGTTGTTTCACCATCGTGCCATCGCGTTTTCACCATCGTACCATATCTTTCCGGTTAGAAATGCGTAGTCCCGTATTTTTGTCAACAATAGATGAATGTATCTCAATGAGACGAAATTTACCATTTAGTGTAATAGTCACATGGTATTATTCAAACTAAGCTTATTCTTGTTAGGATGTATAAAGTACATAGTGCAATGTGAAAATGAGATTGTATCAAGCCTGTATTTTACTGACACATATACTGTACCACTGCGCATGACCACCGAAAGGCTGCGGTACGATGGTGCAAATGCGATGGCACGATGGTGATAACAAGATGATACGATGGTGAAAACGCGATGGTACGATGATGAAAAGGCGATATTACATCGACATTTCACCATCGTACCATCGCACCATCGCGATTTCATCATCGTGCCATTTCATTTTCACCATCGTACCATCGTTGTTTCATCATCGTGACATCGCGCCATCGCGTTTTCGTCATCGTAGCATCGTGCATCGCGGTTAAGTATTTAATAAAAAGTCACGATTGTCCAAACGGAACACCGTACATGGGTGACGCACATACAAATTGCTAAAACAATTTCATTCAATGTAAAAATGTGGTTGCTATAGTAAACGAAAGGAAAAATATGTTTAAAAATCTTCATGTGTAAAACAGAAAGGCATAGAAATTAGATATATGGTGTGTGGCATTACCTAGCGGTCTTCTAGTATTAAAGGTATTCAAATCATGCCACTGGATTCAAAATTATCCAATCCGAGGGACAGTACTTTTAAACGGACTTATAAAGGAAAACCTTTTTAATATCTTCTTCTCTTACAATATATTATACTCTACGATATTCATTCGAATTACGCCTCTGGAGTCAGAAATAACTCAGCCATAATCGTTATGCTTCTTCATTATACCCAATCTCGGTAATTCCAGGTTATTCTAAAAATAGAAAAAACGCCCGAAAAAGACTTCACACTTCAAACTTCACATTTCAAACTTCAGACTTCACACTTCACACTTCGGACTTCACACTTCACACTTCAAACTTCAAACTTCACATTTCAAACTTCACATTTCACACTTCACACTTCAAACTCCATACTTCAGACTTCAAACTTCAGACTTCAGTGAACTGTGAAGTATGAAGTGTGAACTCACCACCGGTCTTTCGTAAGAAACGCATAACTGAAACAGTATGCGGCTCCTGGTCAGTTTTGACCTAAATTTTAGAATTACAATAACCATCTCGTAAATTGAATATACATAGCTTGACATTTAGCAATTGTACGAAATATTTTCAGTCAGTAATTAGCATGTGAAGGTCCTTAGTGTTAGTAAATAAATGCCCAAACGTCTCGAACTATTAGGTAGTATCTGACCAAGTATTGTCCACTGCAACACTGAAAGACTTGCACCATCGGATTTGCCGAAAGATATATATAAATCTGTAGACCATCTCAAGTATAAACAAATATGTACACCGTACGAGGTAAACATTTGTACTACCTGTACGAAATTTTACAGCTGTAAAAGACCTGTATTTTTGTTCAAAATAACAGTCATGCTTATTCCAAATTTACACCTGTAGATTTTATAAAAGAATATTGATTTTACAGCTGTAGATTTCAATTTACAGCTGTCAAACGACTGTAAAACAGTTCGAAATATGCAAATGAGCTACACCTGTAAAAAAGTTACAGCTGTAAAAATGAAAAAAGTTACAGCTGTAGAAATATTATAGGTATTGAAAAAGAGGGCATTATTTTAAGGGACGAAAGTAGAGGTGCAAAAAGTTTTAGGATGAATTGCAATTCTCTAGATAAGGTAGCAATTACTATGAAAATGGCAAAATAAATGATCAAGTACGTAAATATGCGGTATGATTACAGTATAGCAACAGGAAATTTCAAGAGTAGGATACAAAGTAGAACATATGCAGATCTTGTTTATAAAACTTTCTTTGTCAGTCATGAAAACATATGACAATCTTGTAATTATTTCTTTTAAACTTATCGGCTTCCAGTATAGAGTATATAGTTAATGTATGTACTTATACATGTCCTTTTACAACTGTAATAGATAATTAAACATCTGTACTTACTCTATACCGCTTTAAATTCCAAAATTTTAAAAGATGTGATGTCTGTCACTATAATAGATAATTAAACATCTGTACTTACTCTATACCGCTTTAAATTCCAAAATTTTACAAGATGTGATGTCTGTGTGAATTTCAGTTATATCCCGCCAAAATGCATCAAAGATGGCTGACAATACTCATGTTTCCCTCCAAAAATGTTACAGCTGAAATTTTGAGACATGACCATTTTATAGCTGTAACTTTCAACAGTAAAATTTTTACAGCTGTAAATTGAGACCTTCATATTTTACACCTGAAAATTTTATCTGTATTTCTGATCAGTTTTCCACTTACAGGTCTTTTACAGTTGTAATTTCAAAATACAGGTCTTTTACAGACGTTTTACAGCTGTAAAACAGGTCCTTTTTTCGTACAGGTTACTCTTTGAAATTTCTTTCAAACTGTTAATAATTAAACACATTTTGAAGATGTTAACATACAAATGATTTGAGTGATGAATTATTTAAATGGACGTTTTAACATACTAGTCAATCAAGTAATTGTTCAATTAACAAAACCTGAATCAAAGATTCAACCTTTTTTTGAGAAACGTATTAATAAAATGCAGTCTGGTGTTATTCAAGATAATCATGTTTCTCTGCAAATAACTTTTGTTTCTTCTCACTCAGATTCTAAGATTCCATCTGGTTTGTTTTGCAGAATACCTAGAGCAATAGTTTAAATGGTGATAAATGTTTAATGGAATGGTAAATTAATAACTCTTGCATGTATAAGTTAAATTTTATAAAATAGAAAAAAGTGGAAACTTCACAGGTCGCCCAACACGACAAAAACGAAAATGTTGCAGGCTTGGTTTGATTGAGCCTGTTCCTGGACGGTAGTGGAAATGCATGCTACCGTCCACGCCCTCTAGCCCCGGGTTGAGCTTATAATAAAACTTATATAAAAAACGGCAGCTAAAATCGTTCCCAGTAAATTTTTTGATGAATCTATTAGGAAATTATCTGATGAAGAAAACTGTACATGTGAAGGAAAACTTACAGATAAGGAATGTACTAAAGCCCTTTTTGACATGACAAACAATAAAAGTCCAGGCTCTGACGGTCTTACAACAGAATTTTATAAAATGTTTTGGAAAGACATTAAGGTATACTTCATAAACGCTTTTAATTATTCATACGAGAAGGGAAAAATGTGAGACCTGCAAAGTATTTTAACATTATTACCAAAAGCTGGAAAAGACCAAACTTCACTAGCGAATTGGCGACCAATTAGTTTACTTAATGTTGACTACAAAATTGCAACAAAAACTATCTCTAATCGACTTAAAAACGTTTTACCACATATTATAAGTTATGAGCAAACTGGATTTATGAAGGGAAGATATATAGGAGAAAATGTACGCCTTATTTTTGAAATTATAGAATATCTCAATCAACAAAATTTACCTGGCCTTCTCTTCTTTTCAGATTATGAAAAGGCGTCTGATAGTTTAAGCCATGACTTTATAATGCAAAGTTTAAAGCACTTCAGTTTTGGACAGTCTTTCCTAAAATGGGTCTTTATAGTGATATCTCCAGTCTGATTATTAGCAATGGCTTCTTGTCAGAAAGTGTTCAAATTGAACGTGGGGTTCGACAGGGCTGTCCTCTTTCTTCTCCGCTGTTTATCGTTTGTGTTGAATTATTAACTAATACTATAAGAAAAGACGAACACATCAAAGGAATCAATATAGGGAATACTGAAATAAAGCAAACATTTTTTGCAGATGATGCAATTTATCTCAACAACGGTAATAAAGATCGTTTGAGAGATTAATAGATGTTATAACCGATTTTGGCAATGTTTCTGGACTTACTCTTAATATAACAAAAAACAATAGTACTTAGAGTAGAATCATTAAAAAACTCAGATGTGAAATACGTAACGAAAGATTTCATTTGGACATCAAAAAGCGCAAAAACTCTTGGTATGACATTTTATAATGACAGAGAATCAAATATAATATTCAACTTTGAGCCGAAATTACAAGAATTCAAAAACTGTTTAAAACAATGGCAACACCGAAAACTCTGTCTTTTAGGTAAAGTGACTGTAGTAAAAACGTTTGCTCTGCCAAAACTCATATATCCCTTTACTGTCTTGCCGAATCCATCAGAAAACATTATAACAGATAATATCCGAACAGTCTTCAGTTTTATATGGGATAATAAATCTGAGAAAATAAAACGTAAGGTTTTAACTAAGGACTATGAACTAGGAGGGTTAAAACTAACAGATATTAGGTAGTTTCTGCATTCCATAAAAGCATGTTGGGTAAAACGACTAATATGTGACGAGAACAAAGGTCCCTGGAAACTATTCTACGTAAATGCTCTTGAAAAGTTAGGTGCTCAATTAGTTTTTGAATGTAAGTTAAATAAAGATGACATAGATCTTATCTGCAATAAAAACGTATTCTTAAAAGATATTCTAATTGCTTGGTTTAAGATTAGTCACGAATACAACCAAATAAGAGAAAATATAAACCATGTTATATGGAATAACTCAGAAATACGAATGCAAAACAAAACAATTTTCTGGAATAATTGGTATAATAAAAATATAAAATATATAGACCAGTTGTTCGACTTTCGGCAAAAATGTTTTTACGGATTTAATGAAGCGAAACAAATTATAGATTTAGAGGAACAAGATTACCTTAACAATTTTGGATTAATAAAGAGTATTCCAAAAAGCAGCATCAAATATATGACTCAAAATTTCTTTAATAATAATAGGGACAGTACATTCATTAATAAAAACTATTGATAAACCTAATCAACTACCATATAAAATTCAAATAAAATGTATGCCAATTGAAGACATTAAAGCAGAAATCAAATGGAACGATGTTTTTGAAAATCGTGACATTAACTGGAAGCGTATATATACAGTACCACTTACAACTACTATTGATACAACACTTTGAAGTTTTCAGTATAGATTCTTAATGCGTTTGTTACCAACAAACAAATATTTATATACATGTAAACTGGTCTCCAGTAATCTATGTGATTTCTGCAATATGAATATTGAAACAACCGAGCATCTGTATTGGAAGTGCCAGCACGTGCAGGCTTTATGGAATAGATTTAACAATTTGTTCGAAACTAAAAATATCCCCTATACGGTCAATTTTGAAGATGTCTGTTTTGGCTGTATAGGAAAGACTAAAATGAAAAGCGCAATAAATTTTGTTATTATATTATGTAAGTTTTTCATTTCTAGGATGGAATACAGGAAGATAATTCCAGTTTTTAAACAGTTTCTTGACTATCTATATTTGCGTGTATCCCTGGAAAAAGAAATAGCTTTAATGAAAGACAGATTAGATAAACGTGAATCCAAATGGTCTTTTTTAACTGAAATTTAGTCACCCCAAAATTGCATTCTTTCTTAACATAAATCGAATATAGATTTTCAATTTAAAAAAGAAACGACCCCCTTTTTTCTTCTCTTATTTATCCATTTCTTTTTTCATCAATCAGCATCACATCTTCCATTTTAAAAAAAAATCCTCCTACATACATATGGAATATTATATTTGAATTGATACATATTTGATAAACACGATTGAAATACTGAAACTTATATTTGTTCATTGTGTTGTTTGCATTTTATTGCATTGCTTTTGTATTCTGGATTATAGTATGTGTATGTTATTGTTTCATGTATGTAAAGGAATAAACGGGGTTACCCATATGGGGCCTCAAAAGAAAACAAAAAAAACTCTTGAATGTACATATTTGAAAACACATCAAGGCATACTGTTGGTAGCTTTTATTTCTTTATTTATTGCTGTTCTCAATTCATAATAGTGCCCATTACTGAGAAAATACTCTGCAAAGCTGCATATTGTGAGAGATATGTACAATCATGCCATGCAATAACTCACTTACTGCTCTCTATTTGATTATCCTACGACAATATTCGATCTTCCAGGCAAAATGCAAATTTGAAACAGAAAAAAAACTAACTTTCGTATAGATACATCTTCAAAGACCTCATGCAATGTAATTTACAGATAAGTGGCACTCTATTGTCAGCAGTTCGTTAATAAGCAGAAAATGTCTCTTCAAGACAACATAGCATCAATCTGTGTTGGACTTTTGTCGGCAAAGAAATTCGGCATCTAGCATAATGGATACAGAAAACGTAGTGTAGCATCTTCTTCTTGAAGAAAGTTAGTACCATATTTGTTTTACTTTGAAGAACTTGACACAATTGCTTTTAGTTACTTCTAAGTCAATCGAAATACCAGCTTAATAAGAACCACAATATTCTTATTTTGTGCAACATGCTTAAAATATTTTAAATGAAACACAATCATAGGAATAGTCATACATATTAGCTGGTTTGTATAACTGTATGATATTATGGCGAAAAAAATATATTTACACATGGTGATTAAAGGGCTAAATTTTGTATACTGTAAATAGAATTTTAGTATTGGTTTATATATAGTATCTTATAATTCCTATTAAGGGGTGGCTTTGTTATATGTAAATAGTTTTATTGGATATTGTATTGTACATAAAGATGAGACTTTAATAAAATATAAATTGAGTTGAGCTGAGCTAATAAAACTTTTTATTTCTTCAGAAAGTGGCCTGATATTACTCATTTATCATTACGTATGTTTCATTTTGCTTCAGAGAGGTACAATTTAATGGAAGTTAAACTATTACGATCCGAGTATATGTACCTTCACTCTTTTCAGAAATGTGCTGTTTAGTTAGTTCAAATATTAACTTGTAATACATGTTATTGGTTTCTTGCATATCAAAAAATCAAGTCGCTTATTGATACTTGGAAAAAAGTGTTTCTGTATTACTTATTTCATATTTACTCATGAAAAAAAGAGAAACGCTGGTTAAAGTAACAGCTATCTGGAAATATATTAACCTGACAATCAAAATGCTTCCATTCCAAATTATTCAACTTAAATACAATCTTGTTAAGTAACAAGTAGAATTTCAATGACATTCAAAAGGATTTGAATTTTCTTTCATTATGTGAGTCTCAAAACGCTCTTTTACAAAATGAGTATTAACTCGCTTCCGATCTTGATTTGTTCGGAATCAAAATGTTTATATAGATTTATTTCAATAGCAATCCTCTACATACGGAGGAACACCAAACTGTTTCACTGCAAACATGATCGATGATCTGACTTGAAATTTTATAGAAATATATGTAGCTTGATATGTCACATTTCTGTAGGGTAGTGATTTATAATTGAGTTTAAATACCTGATATGCCCTTCAAAAAGTTAAAAACATATCGCGGTGGCAGTGCATTGCTCGTTTAAGCGTTCTGTAGTCTGTCTCTATCAATCGTTGACAAATACGTTTTCTTCTGCAATCCTACGTGTTTCTATAGTACACGGGCTTATGATAAAAACAGCAACAATTATGCTGCTTATTACTTTCACATAAAATTTGCGGATATGTTTCTAGTAATTGGATGAAAAATGATAACTTGTAATTGGTTTGGATCGGCTTTTGTCATTCGTATGGTGTTACGGATTCCAAAATGTTAAGTGGCAATTTATTACCAACATCAAACAGAATAATTAATAGGATTTTCATTCGACCCTGGAAAGAGAATAATACATAGAAACAAGTTGTTACAGTTTTATCCTTTATCAGATAATAGCATATAGAGAATTATAATCCAATCTACAACAGCGCGCTGTATCTGAGTGATAACAACTATGAATTACAAAAAAAAAATGTACTAAGGGTGATCAAAAATATCATTTCTTTACAAAATTTATGCAAATATTTCAACAAAATAGAAAAGGAAATGCAATGTTGATATAGATGCATTCCTAGTTCATTACGGGGAAATCAATGCAGGTAGATATGTTTAACCAAATCACTCACTTAAACATACGTCATTTCTGTTTTGATTGTCTCCTCTCTAATGGCTAATTTTTGACGAGTTATATAATTGAATTGCACATTTAAAACATCTGACTGAAAACTCAAGTATATGTTTTCCGTCGATAAAAAAAACTGACCCTTCAGTCCTAACCTTACAGACGATCCACAGTGGATTCATTATCAAAGCTAGGCAACTGAAGAAATATGACTCTCGTGTGGGTTTCCGTGGCCTGATAATAATTGTTTTGTTGTACAATCAGCACCTCCCATTACGATTTTATTGTAGACTTATTACGCATGTCATAACTTTCCTTTACATGTTTTATAGATGATCTATAACAGTTATGAGTAAACCAGGACTTTTAATTCTCAAGGGAACATTAAATATTGGCAGACCGAATATGAAAATTCAATGTTTTATACTGGTTCCCTCTATTGTAATATAGGTGTGACAGTCAATAATGATTAGTTTTCTGAATTGTCTAGACATCTAGAAATTGTAACATCCTTTATGGTTTTAATCATTTTCAAAACTGAAGGTCATAAATAAGACACAAAATGCTAAATTTTTTATTCTGGTAATAGGCTTCGCTGGAACAGAAATAAATTCGTTCGTGTAAGACTATGTATAATGCATATAATATCTAATAGGTATCTATTGGTTCTACCTTCAAAGCCTTTTGCATGTCTGTAACTACTTTTTCATTTAAGTGATATTGTTTTAAATTGCATTTCATTTACATTTCCGAAAGTAGCCATATGGCATATCGCACAGAAAACAACCAGAGCCATGCATTGCAAAGTAAGCTTACAGCAAATATAATCTGTACTGGAAAGATATATCAAACGGGTTGCTTGCTTCTAAATTCCAAGGCAAATTACATTTTTATTATAAGTAAGATGCATAAAAATGAATACGGGGTGTGCATTTTACTTGTGTTGCTCTTCCATCTGCAAAAGAATTGAATACATGCATTTATATAGTTCGTTATATCTAATGTTAATACTAAGTTCCACAAGCATGTTTTGCGTTTTATATATCGTGAATTTTGGTACCGATAAGCATGAGACTGCCTTAATTTAACTAAGACGCTATTTTTATATTTTGATGGTCGCGTCCATTAAGTTATAGGTAACCCCATTTGTTTACCTAACCAGGTCGAACTGCGCACTGACTCCCATGTGAATCTGATGACGTCATACGAAGTTCGTAGCACATGGTTACCTTTGAATTTCAGGATAAATATATTTTATATTCAATGAATTTAATTGACTTAAAAATGTAAGAATTTTTAGCAAAATTCAAAATATCATATATCAAATTCACAAAAAAAATTCCATAAATAATGATTCTATACTGCTAAATTTGTTTACAAAAAAGATCAGTAAATAAAATTTCTAAACTGGTAAATTTGTTTTCAAAAAGAAGAGTACATTGATCACGTGACCACTGCAATGGTGGGCAAAATATTGCAGACAGCGGTATCCATTTAAAACTTTTGTGTAAAGCTCGTTTTCAAATAGTGTTGGGTGTTTCATTTTATGCCAGATCAGAGGAAAAATGGATTAAAATATATTAAATTAAAAAGGTTAGTCTGTGGCATTTGATTGGGTCAAAGGAATGCTTGCTCAATGAAATTATCAAAGAAGTCATATTACATTACACGATCAGGACTCTGGGCGTTTTCTGACACAGTTATGACCACGAACATGACACCAATTATAAAATGTCAGGAATAATTGGAAAATGACAGATACACAGGAAGCTGCAAGAACGCCACCGGGAACTATTACAGATGATTAATTGATACCATTCTAGTTCGAACTGCCATCTAATAATTACGATATAGTAAAATAATGTCAGTCTATCGTATGACACTATTTAGAACACTGTACGTGATACGTTAGAACACATTACAATATATAAAATATTTAATCTTGACTCAACTTGCCATTTTTGAACACAGTTTTCAAATGTTTTGAAAAGCTAAGAATTAGAGCAAAAGTGATTGGCTAACGATTTAGCGTGGTTATCATAAGGCTTTGACCCAGTCCATGGTTTATATACATTCTTCAAAACTTGGCCTCATGCTTATTTTCGTGTGTAAATAACGAGATGCTTATTTTAAAACTGCCCATTAATTTTTCAGTTACACTCTCGTCAGTTTAACATATCTAGACAAGACAGGATATAGACAAGATGGGGAAGATTGTCAATCGCGGAAACAAAAGTAAGTAGACTTCTGACTATGTATCTGTTAAAGCATGCGTAGTAATTTATATTCCTTATGATAAATACGATCTTGCATATTACTCAAACGGCATTCATTGGTTGTTACTTCCATTTACTCTAGTACCGTATCTCCAGTCAGGTACATGCAATACTTCTGTTTCATTTGTCTCGTTACAAATCATTTAAGATTTGTAAAATGCAAGATTTAACCACTAAAAAGAACAAATTGACAATGCCTGGTAACTTATTCTGCATCAACGCTTGCATATATATAAGAATCATTCATATATAGAATAATACGTATTTACCATGTCCAATGTCACATACGGTTGTTCTTTTTGTTATTTTAGCTTCCTCTAGTATTAATTAACATAAGTTTTTTGAACACTTCTAAAGAGCAATCACTCCGTTTTTACGACGATTTTCTCTCTTATTTGGTTAGAAGTAACATTTGTAGAGCAACAATCACGTTTAACGAACACAATAATTTGATTTACTTCCAAATAGTGATCTATCTGGACAGGCATGTTTCATTTTTTATTTAAAAATATTCAACAGCTTGAAGCGGTGTCCACATGTTTATCAGGGAGTTAACAGAAAGTAACTCACGGCCACACTGGTTCTAGTCGTAAATTCGGCTAGGTCGTAAATATTCGGCCATCCGCTTTAAAGCTTTTTTTTGGAGCCAGATGCTTGAGAACGCATCTGTGTCATCACAAGCGCTTGCGTTAGCAACAAAGTCGACAAAAAACAACAAGTTGAGGTGAGTAGGAAAAAAGTTGTCCTTACCTAAAGTTGCGTACTCTAAATAGCAAATATTTTGTCTCGCGGGTCACGTGACGTCATCGCATGCGCTCGATGCTGAGGCCCGGCAAGGGTTAATTCAAATTTATAAACACGAAAAGAACATGCGCTTATTAGCATAAAACGCGTAAAAACCAAGTAAATGAATATATTGTCCCTCAACATCATTGAATTTTCATGAAATGCCTAGTAAAGTCTAAGTTGTTTTTTCACGTAGACGTCATTTCCTTTTGAATTATCCGTTTTTTGGCCATTATATGTTACGCTTTGCCACGGGACGTGCATATATAAAAAGGTGTTATAACAGCACGTGAGCGCGAGAATCTTTCTGTTAACCCATGTCCTGTTAAAACACCGCCGAAAAGTTACAAGAACAGCAGTTTTATGCTAGAGTATGTAATAAACAGTGACGTAAAAATTCAACTACGTGATGCCGGTGTGAGAAGAATGACATTTAAATCTCTGTTGGCAAACATTTCCGCCGAGGTGAGGTATGCTATTGAAAATTGATTGCAGTTTATTGAAAAAAAGAACAATTTTGGCTGTAGCATCGATTTATTTCCAAGACAATGTTGAAAATATAACCAACATTATGTTTAAAAAGTGGCCGAATATTTACAACCTCTTGAAGGTAAAATACGGAGACTAAACCTGTCCGTTATTATAAGCGCGGTTTTATTGTTTACCATATTGTAAACGGCCGTAAGTGATAACAATCAATGTTGCTTGTGTTAAAGCACATATGGTAGAAATTTTGTACAAATCCGTTGTATAAAGAAAAAAATATTTATGAAAAACTGCAAAAAGTGGCCGAATTTACGACTCGAACCAGTACTTCACAGAATGCCAAGTTTGACATCCCGGACTTGTGTCGATATTGAGGGGTTAGAACGAAAGTCTTATTGGAGCATATACGTAGATAAATAATGAAATAGGCTCTCTTTCAGACTGGTGGAAAACTATTGAAGCAAACGTCAATTTTAGTTCCGGCTAAATACGTTTGAAAAGACAATGAAATTATTTCCAAAAATGACACTAAGTCACTTTACCGTCAGAAAGTATTCTTAAACAATTACTGTAATCAATTATATTTTAAAAATTTATAAAATTCTGACTGCGGGTCCCTTAGTTTCTTTTTGGTTATCAACATATCCGTTTTTCTTGTCGAATTCAATCCATCGAACAGCATTATAAAATATATATCTTACAACTTTCTGAAAGCTGATGTTTCGTGTAGAGTCACGATAAAATTTAGGTCATATGAAGACGTTTCAAGTTTTGGATGGCGGAAAAAGACTATGTTAGCCGCTCGAGCATTGTTTAAGGAAAGAACGAGCGCCTGGATAGAACCATCAATCTTCGGCAAAGCTGTTGTATGGTTTCTTTGCATGAGGAATTCTAAACTTTAAATGAGGTTTCGAACCCACATCAGTGAGGAGAAAATGGTTCGACGACAGAGACCATAACTACAAGGCAAAAGAGGCCCTCACATTACTGAAAATACTCTTTTGGAAGTATGTTGTTAATATTATTTTAAATTGCCAATAAAATCAAACCGTTCTGTCAAATATTTTACTAATGTTGCGAATATAATCCATTTTTAAAGTCACTAAATAAACTAAAATATACGCAGTTTACAAAGTAATGAAAATGTTTTGAAAATCAAAGCAACACCTAGTAAGGCCGTTGTAGTGTGATAATTTACCTATCCTTTTTAAAAAATCAAAATAAACACCTCTGTATCGCTATGATTTGTCAAGTCCTTATGGCTGGTTAACTCATTTCCTAGCACGCCCGCTTAGCTCAATAGGGAGAGCGCAGATCTACGGAAGTTCGGATGAGCGTATGTTCTCCTTGACGATTTGATAAAAGACTTTGTGTCTGATATCATTTGTCGTACACCTCTGATTCAAGTGGGGAGGTTGGCAGTTACTTGTGGAGAACAGGTTTGTACTGGTACAGAATCCAAGAGCACTTGTTAGGCTAACATCCCGCCGTTACATAACTGAAATACTGTTGAAAAAACGACGTTAATCCTAAATTCTAACACGACCCGATTTGTTCTCCTGTTAAACAAATAAGGCTGAAAACTAAGTGTTATTATTCAACAATTCATTTTTCTAAAGTCAAAAGTATTACTTCATGGCGTCAGACGGCACAGCGGCGCGCTGGAAAAGAAATCAACAGAAATCAGGTAAATATTTGATGGATATCGTCAAAGAAGTAGATAACAATCCTTGATAACGTGTAAGAATCGAAATAATATACCTCAAACAGTGATTTGCCCATGAATAAAATCATTGTTTGTCGTTTGGATGCGTATCATTATATCAGTCGGGTTGCGCCTTCGTGATATAATTCCTTCGCATATAAACTCCAAACAACGATTTTATTGAATGACAAATCACTGTTTGGGATATATATAATATTATTTCTTAAACAAACAAACAAAACTCGTTTTTCTAAAAAACACAACTTTTGTGTATATTACGACTAATAAATGAGATGTGGTAGAAAAGTGAAATTTGGTTTCGTGTCTACGCTCAAAGAGATTATGGTGCTTAAATATTTATGTAATTTATGGCAAACGTCTACTTAAGTTGTAGATGAAAGGTCTCACAAATTAATATCACTTGTCTTTTAATGGTAAGTGATAGATACTATATTAGGTAATGTCAACGACCCTGGGGTCTTCGGGGCCAAACTTATGTTTAGCATTTTAAATATATATAACTGTAGATATCTTAAATTGATGTTTTTCAGTAGTTTGTTGAAATAATACGGTTGATTTTATTTGAAACGTTCCTTTTTTCCATTTTATAATTTCAGATAGTCGGAAATTTTTGTCACAATGTACGAAAAGAACAAACTGAACTTTACAAAATACAAATACCTACAAAAATATAAGACATGCAATCCATCGTATTAGACTTTAAATGCAAACGAAATCCAAACATTTCAAATAAATATTTAAATTAATTATGACGTCAAGATCTTGTGTGTGATATTATCAGATGTTCTAAACGGTGTGCAGAAAGTACAGATTTGATTTGGTATAAGCCTTTGAAAAGGCATTAATTTTTTTTTAAATCTGTCTGTTTTACATGATGAAGATGGAAATAACTTTCACTTGTAAACGCCTGATTTAATCTAATGCTTAATGTACATCCAAAGTTGACTGAAAATACTGTTATCGAGTTTGAATCATATTATTTGCCATTAAAATATTCATGAAGACTTTGATCGACTTGTTCTTGTTTGTTTATAAACGCTGTCACTTATTTTTGTAAACACTATATTTTGATCATACACTGATACAAATAATTATCCCCTACGCATTCGTTATGCTTGATTAGGGTACGTGGTTTTGCTAGAGCACAACACTAAAATATTTAACGTTGTCTAATTAATTATGTTTTCTCGGCTGTTGAGAGATCCATTTAGACTCTTAAAAAAGATACCAAGATATTCATTTCTCTGTATTGGTGCATAACTGCGTCATCCATAATATAAACGAAGTGGATGTTGCACCATGTGGGAATGATTTTTCTACGTTACGCTGGATCAGACAAAAGCATTTGACTTTTCCAATGGTACAACTCATAAATAAATTGTTTTTCTATTTCATCTTTTTCAATCCTCAATCCACATCAGCAAAATTAACAGTCAAAGTCATTTAAAGTCAATAAAGCAGCTTCGAACTTTAATAGGAAACAAACACAGTGAAAAAAAATCAAAGACAGTGATCTAAAGTTCGACGAAAGCAGCCTCTCAAACCAGAACTTGACATCAATTACATATTTCTGTGTCAACGAGAGACATATATACAAATCACAGAAAGACTGTGCATGGTTAATGCCGCATTAACCCTCATTCTTTATAGAAACACATTAAGGGATAATCAGACTGTTGTTGCTTTTCCATTTAAATGTTTAAAAAGTAGAAAACTAATTTATATTCCTTTAAACTAGAGAAAAAATGACAAAGAAAAACAGCATGATATTCTCGTGACTTCCTAAAAACAATTATCAATTATCCGTAAAAAATGTATGAATGATTTTACAGCAGATGTACAAAATAATGAAACAAAACGTAACATGTAACCAGTCAAGTGAAGACTAGTGAATAAAAGTGTTAAGCTGTCATGGAGAAAAAAAAACGAAAAAACGAACACCAATTATGTTAGTACACTCTTTTTGTTTCCGAAGTTTTCTGGATTTGTAATCAAGTAATGAAACGAAGGCGCATCTCCTTTCTGTAAAAGTAACAAAGAGAAATGTTGCAATAACAAAATCTTATGAGTCTCATTTCATGGAATTCATTATTTCAATTTCAACAAATGTCCGCCTACAATAAAACAAGCAGAGATGATAATATACAGAGCACAGCTTACTTCCAATAGTATACAATGCCCGTATTTACTTCTGACAATTGCAAGTAAGAATATTTGTACAATCTGAAGAAAATTAAATGACGAAACTCTGCAGTTGCGGATGAAAGATTATGTCATGGAAATTACCCGATGGCTACAACTTAAACATTTTGGAGGTCAGTCAATCACACGGTCGCAATACACGTTCACAATTTCCAGCTAAACACAGAGTCTGGAATCTTAATATATATATATATATATGTGCATGAACAAAAAGAATGAGTATTAAACATTTACGACAAAGAGTCCTCTGGAACTATTGTCGTTAAAAGTTTCAAAACATGTCTATGAATACATGGAAGAAGTACAAGGTGCATACATAAAACATTGCTTTACCACTGAGGTGTTTAGGGATTAATGCAAATATCGTTATAAAACCTACCTGAATCGATGCTTAAAATAGCATTAATCGAGTGCCCGTCCCAGAAAGAGTCACGCGGGACATTAATCTTGATAATAAAAAGGATGGGTGCAAAATGAATTAATAATAATGTGCATCACCCTCCGATCCCTAAGTTCCGACATTAAGCCACATGCTAAATTGTTTATTAAAATATTTACAGGGTTTACATCTGATACCGGCGGGTTATTAAGCCTAAATATGATATTTGCCTCTTGAGATAAAAGCCCGATATTTAGCCTGCTTTCGGATTCATTGCATGAAATAATCTAATCAACCCTTTGTCTGCCAACGGGGAAATTATAATACCAGTGTTGAATATTAAATTCGAGCAGACATTTATACAAATACGGGTGTGTGATTGGAGACTACTCCAAGACAGGCATTTCATGTCATACTTAGCGGTTACTGTACAATTCCTGAAATACTGAGCTCATACAATGTGATTCAGAAAACTAAGACAATGGAAACTGATGTGCACGCATGTGTATTTACATGTACGTGCGTGTATGTGTAAGTGAGCGCGGAGAGGAGATTATTGCATTTCTGACTAGCAACCTCTCAACTTTCTTGACTTTAACTAGCTTGAGGAGACCTTATATGACAATAATGACAACAATAAGAGTAATAATAAAAGTCCGCTAAAACACGCCCAGCATTAATTGTCCATTTTTAAAATTGTTGTCCAAGAAAGCATATTGTTATGAGTTACTGTGTGCATACCATTTTCGCATAGCTGAATAAACCCAACGTGGTACATAACGTACGCCACAGAGATTTGAAAATTACTAAGTAGGTACAGCATAAGCTCACTATTCAATATTACGTTTGTACATGGTTAATGGTCAGTATTACAAATTATACCACTCTTTATTTTGATAAAGAATTTGACTATTCAAGTCGGATCACGAATCGTGTATTCATGAAATACACGCCTACATTAGACATTTAGAATATCTGAACACTGACGTGACAAACTATAATTATGACTTTCAATTATATTTGCTAGTTAATTATGTAAACACGCACCATGCATAGATAAAGATTTATTTAGATACAGAAAACTTACTATTATTTATTGTTTAACACTGTTGGGTTCAAATCAAATACTATCTCACAGAAAGCCAAGTGTACTAGAATCTACTACAAATATGCCAAAACGTAAGATATATAAACCATTCGTTTCTTTATTTTAAATTATAATTAGAATTTGACCTGTTTCACATATAGGGCTTTGATCAAAATAGATCAGATTCCATTTGCTTAAATTAACCCTTTTGTCGAGGGAATATTTCATTACTTTGACAGTTTTATGTTCCTAATTAAAGAAAGAGTTAAAATCTTGAAAGATCATAGTTTCTTTATACTAAACCTCATTGGAAGATTTACATATGTAGGTTGAAAGCGACGTCTGAATAAGCTTTCATCAAATAGCGACTTCGCTAACATCTAACTGCTAAAAAAATCTTTTTCATTCAGTAATAGAAGATATACACTTTTTTATCTCTAGTCCCTCAGTATTTTCTTGATGACTGGTGTTTCAGTTCCTATTGCTTTTATCTTTAACTTAACAGCTTTTTGTTTGGTTAAACGTCACCTAGACACAATTATAGGTCATGTAGTGACCTTCCAGCTTCTAATGGTGAAGGAACACCCTAGGTGCCCCTTCGTGCATTATTTCAGGCACAACCGAGTATCTGGGTAAACCCAACGACCTTCCGTAATCCAGCTTGAAGGATTCCTCATATGAAAGATTTTTACACCCCAAGCTGGTTTGTAACCTACAGCGGCGCGAGATCAGCAACCTAAACCAATCGGCTACAGATGCAAATCTCAACTTTAAGTTTATCATGAAAAATTCTAATACTAAAATACCTCAACTAAAATGTACTTGTAACATGTGTCTGACAAATTTAAACTTTATATGATTTCAAATTTGATACTGTTGATATTTTTAGCTCGCCTTTATTTGTTTCTTCAAAAAGCAGATCTTCTGTTGCTACATGTTCGCTGGCGTCTACGTCACAAAAGCAGGTTTTTCAAAATTTATTCGATAAAATGCTTTCAAACCTAATCTATGTATTTGGCATTATAAGATTACTTCTCAGGACAGGTAAAATATCACTAGCTTTTATTTTGTCAAAATTACGCTTCTTTTTAACTTAGAAAATTGCTTTCAAGTTCACACAAAGTGCCATAACTTGAGCCTTTTTTCCTTGTCAATATTATGCCTCTTTTTAACATATAAATTTTGTGGAAGTTTGCATGTGTGTATGTTTCTTAAACACTACTATACCAAAACTCTACAGAACCTTTTGGCATCTGGTTTCAGATCTTTAGTTTTCATTTTGACAAAAATTTTCCCTCCTTAGCTCCAACATTAAAGGAATAGTTGTTGAGCTATATGTTGAAATACACACTGACTCTAGCTGACCTCAGCATTCTGCAGAAAGTAACAGAGATTCGCTACAATGAAATACTCTAAGGAAAAGAAAGTAAGACAACATTTAATTTTATAAGATTAACTCATTAGTGAATTCAATATATAAAATAAGTAAAAAAGCTGAAAAATGGTCTCAAACTATTATTAAAATACCTAACTTTAGATTATGCAAATAGTATTGCCTATAACATTAGATTAATGTTGATTGTTATGCGAAACTTAGGACTGAATGAAATTAGAATATATTACTTAGAAATTAAATGACGCGTTTCTCACTTTAAACGTATTATGAATCGCTAATAGAATCCTTAATATAACCCTATCCGTCCTCATTTTGGAGCTATAAACGCAAAGTGACAGGGAAAACTATGAAACACAGGAAGCCACGTTTTAAGAAAGTAACCTCTTACTATGATATTTGAAACATAGTTTTCATCTGAGCGTGTTGAAGATTAATACAAATGTAAAATTATATAGACGAATTAAGGTATATCGTACGAAATAAACACATAAAGGAACACAGTGTTGCAGAGCCTCGGAAAGTTTTGTTGCAAAAGCACAATTTGGGAATATGAACCGCTTAGAGGGCATGGAAGGTAGCATGCATTTCCGCTACCGTCCATGAAGAGGCTCGTTCAAAATCGAGTCTGAAATCATTTCTGTCTTGTTGGGCTATCAGTGGAGTGTCCACATGTTCTACTTTAAGAACTGCTTATCGTGATGTCTTGCATCTGTTCCGTTAGGCCAGTCAGAAACAACGAAGAAAGCGTGAGGAACCATGTAAAAAGAATGGAACATTTGAGTAAAATGTCCGCATTATCAATATAAAGATAACAAAAATTATCAAATGCAATGATATCGTCTTAATTCGTATCTGGAATACGTTTCTTATCATAACAGTACAGAAACAAGTCGTCCGCAAAGGGTGCACAAATATTTCAGATGCGAATACCAAAAACCTCTCCAAACATGGTTTCTGCTGTATATGATTATATGCTAAAATATTATCAGAAGTTAGAAAATAATTTGTTTTGACAGCTGACACCTTGTAATCGCTTGTCTTCAGGAAAAATATCTCGTCTTTATCTAAGTGCAAAAACACATGTTAAGGTAGCTCTGTAGTATATGAGAACTCTTGTGTATATGTTTTGGTCCATCACGAAATCCGAAGATGTTACAACAAGTGTTCGATTATAAACACTTACCAATATTATACAAGCTTACGGCTAATTTCATAGAACAACACGGGTATTTAATCGATAAAATATTTGCTGAGGAAAATGCTACTAAGGCATATAATGAAACAAGAGCAATTTCAACATTAAATTTAACAATTAACCTTATTTACACTGTCTTGCGACTTTGAAACATGGTTAGGTGCACCATAAAGGAGTGAGGTTAGGTGCACCATAAACCGGTTTCAACTCGCCAGTGGAGGTTTTGCCACTGACCGTTCAAAGGCGGTGTCCCACTGTGTTCACGTATTTGTTTGTTTTGTCCTTGTGAGTTTATTTTGTGTGTGTGGGTGGGTGGTGTGCGAGTGTTGTTCGTGTGTGCCTTTGGGGAGGCTGCGTTTTTGGAACGTGGCTTTCCCTGTTGGATATTTTTCCTTGTTTTTCTGTACCTTGATTAGTATTATTAAGCCTTTTTGTTTCTGTTAGAATACATATTTATTAATTTTGACAATGAAACAAAAGTAACAAATGGGAACTAACTGCGCTATACTCTGTTGATTTATTTTTTATTTCGTCACCAATTATATTTTTCAGCAATTATGAAACACATTTATCCAAAAGAGTAACAACTTAGCAAAACTTATATCTCAGATTTTGAAGCGCCATTTCCAGACCTATATTTATTTTGACGAAGATGTCCTCGGAGCACCAAATACCGCGTCTTTATATTACAACTTACTATTTTTGCAATAGCTTGCTCAAAATGAGATGATTTCAATTACAGACATCGTTATATTACAAAAATGCTGTTACAACATGGTTTACTTAACGCTATCATAAACTGCGGAATCTTTCACTAAATTTTACCATATACCACCTGATCTTTAAAAAAAATGTAACCCAAACCTTAAAATTCTTCTAAAAGTTGGTCTTATACACCCGTATAGGCAAAGGATGTAGTTTATAAACTGCAGAAATTTAATGACAATGCTTTTTGTAAAACCTATTTGAACATTTGTTAAAAGAGGATGCAGTGCAAAACTAATTAAGCACAGTGCAAGTTTGGAGATTGATCCTTCTGCATTTGGTCGTTACGCTTTCTGTTTAAGTAACATTGTACTATCTAAAGAACTCCCATTTGTCTCCTTTCTTCCTTTTTTATATCTTTGAATTCGTATAAATTAGATACCTGTTGATGGAGTTTAAAGCAACCCGTCTCCTATATATTCCCGCTCTAGTTTTTGTTTGTGGTTTGTCCATTTTGCGATGTGTGGCTCTAAATATGCTTAATGCGCAGAGTGTCTATTTTTTATTAAAGTTTTGATTTCGCTAGAAGATATTACTGACCAAATAAATAATTTCTAACTTTTTTATATTCTTTCTGCGTCACTATACTTTTGCACATGGGCTTTAATTTCCGCAAGACATTAAGTTAACAATCTAGATAAATGTCTAGTAGTAGTAGTATAAAAATTTAATTAGATTTCATGATATTGGTGATATAAGGTCGTAATCCATTAGTTATTGGTAGTTTATCTTCCTTACCGTCGATGCAAACTTTGACGTATATTGTTTCTTACCATCTAGATTTCTTGAGGTATTCATTTTATACTAATTTATTGGAAGAATATGCGTTTCTAAATGTCGGCAGTCACATAAAAATGTTCTTGAAAAAATTACATTTCACAACACTTGAATTCCCACAAGCCTACAACTAAAATCTCTACAAAAGAAGTTGTATTTAAAGTAGTCATGGTGATCCAATGTTTTTATACACTTATAACATGCTCAACGCCTTTCTCATTTGCATAGAAACACAAAATTATGATGCATTCTTTAAGTGATCGTACAATAACCTTTCTCAGTGGTGAATATTGGCCAGTACAATCTTCACGACTGTAGTAATATTTTTGGACGCATGTCTTTCTAGCTTGGAGATGGAAGAAAAACGTTATTTCATACAGCTTTATAATTTACCTCTAATTAACAAAATCAAACCGACTGCTATGATGTTGCTTTAATGCGCCTGAATTGTGTTTCCCTAATTACGCCTAATGGCGCACCTGTTGCAATTATTGAAGCAGATAATGTAACATTATATAAATAAAATGCTCAATCTCATTCTCTAGTCACTTTGACGATGACGGCATCACTTTTCGAAACAAGACAAATTATGATTATCACAAATTAACACTAAAACATAAAACGATCACACGGTTCACAAGGTTAATTTAAGGTGTAACATGAAATGAAAATAATAAATGCATAGCCACGACAATACATAACAACACAATCGTCCTCGTCTCCTGAAAAATCATATAATCAACATATCCTGCTTGAAATAGATATGTCGTTTAAAACATTCTTCAAATTAAAAACATCACTTATACAAATTCAGATTAAGAATTCCCTTTTGCATGAGTTTTACTAGATACGTACACGAATCTGTAAATTCTTTGTTCATGTTTTAGTATTATTTAGTATTACGCCAATTTAGCAGGTAATTTATTTAAAATTAGATCGCCATCCAGGGATTTGTGTCAAAAATTGACCATTTCAATTTGAATAATTGTTATCATTTCTTTCGGAACCAAGACAAACTTTTAAATATAATTATCAAAACTGAGTATACAAATGTGTCTTCTGGTGTTTGATCTTAGTCTTAACAATTTTACAAAATGGATATTTTTCAAAATATTGACAAGCCCAATAAGAAAGAATTTTACATTTCACATCAGGTAGGGTTTATACCCTTCTTTACTGTTATTTTGTTTGCTTTTCAGTGTGTTACTGGTTCTATCCAAACATCCTTGAGTCCAGAGACCAATTAGACTGTTGGCCCCCAGTCCATTAGCTATGTATCAAGTTAATTTAGTTATTTACTTCATTATGTAATTGTCTTACATTAGTACTAAGGTAAATTTCTTTAGTGGTATCACCGAGACAAAGACATCCAAGAAAACACATATTTATTGTCTGCAGCATACATTTTCAAAAAAGATTTAAAGTGTTTCTTAGTCAAATAATTTATGTTGGTACATGAGTGTGGTGGCGGCCTGCTTATATAAAGCAATATATGAGCCGTGCCATGGGAAAACCAGCATAGTGGCTTTGTGACCAGCATGAATCCAGACCAGCCTGCGCATTGGAATTAGAGAAATCGTTAGCGAACAGCATGGATCCTGACCAGACTGCGCGGATGCGCAGCCTGGTCTGGATCCATGCTGGTCGCAAAGCCACTATGTTGGTTTTCTCATGGCGCGGTTCATATTTTGTCGGAATATTTAGGTTCACTGATTACGTTCTTTTCTTAAGTTCTTTTCTATATATGTGCAAAGTCTACGCTTTACAAAATATGAGTACATGCAATACCGGTCTAAATTAAGAAGATCCATTGCCCGTGTTTCGCTAAACTATTTAATCTTTAAATATTAACTTCAAATGTAAAAACTTCTCATCAAATATATTTAGTTTAACTAAATATATAAATCAATCTTTTATATAGAGCTACATTCATTATTTGATGTCATGCAGTAACAGTCGATTATTAAAAACTTTCCAGTTACTTTTAGTGATAACACACATTTATATTGTGTAAGCGAATAGTATACTAATTTATACACCAATAGTCACAACTGTAGTACAGTTTTGTTTAATTTTGGTCACCATGGCAATCGTAAATGATGTCTAAACGGAATCATATTCTATTACTATACTGGATATATGTAATGAATATAAAGCTTGTTCTTGTGAAATGCAGTTTTCAGATATCTTACCAGACACATTTGTAAATTTTATTTATATGAAAATACATGACAAATTACAATATTCACATATTCCGACTGTGTGTGAAATGAAGTAATTAGCAACAAATCGATGCTAGATTGTCTGTTTATATATTTATAGGGCCGCAGCTTGTTTATTCCTCCTGGGATTAAAGCCAAATATTACATATGTTTCCCATTCATTGCACGATAATCTGTTTCTGACAAACCAAAGTAGGAGACTAAGATTACATATAAAACTTAAGCAAACATATGGAACTGGGGTATTTGATTGCAGTCGAGTCGGTCTTGTATTGATCTGTATTTAATTACATTAAAGTCAGACAAGTTTTTAATAAATATTACTTAAGGTAGTTCAGCACGTTTGGATCAAAATGTTTTCTATAATGTAGAATTTGATTCAACCCTGATTTTTCAAAACCTCAGAATATATTTAGAAATTTCAGCAAATAAAAAAGATGGGGTCGTTTGCTTTTTTTTTTTTTTTTTTTTTTTTTTTTTTTGCTAGACTGATTTGACAAATTAGGATCTCATGCAAGTTTTCCTAATGGGATGCTATGGGAAAATCAAAATTTTCATAATACTTTCGCGAATAGAATAAATAGAATATATAATTCAAGATCGAGCACCGGTACCTATGATTTTTAATACATATTTCCGTTTTAAACTTGATTCTCAGTCAGTACACAAAATTTAAAGAAATTCTGTTCGTAGGAAAAGTTTTGCCTACATACATACAGGAAATTGTCAGATGTGTCTTTAAATCATTATTTTGAATTATTTAACGTGTCACATGTTTTAATATCATACTTTAACTTTAGAAAGATATTAATGTTGTCATTGAAATAAATGTACTCGCGGATTGGCAATCACTTCCCGTTAACCAAACGTGCAGAGCTACCATTACTTTAATTACACCAATTCGGTTTAAACATAAAATGCAAGATTATAAATTCTCACATGATGTCAACTTATTGGAGGAGACCTAGTACTAAAATAGTAAAATATTCTGCAATTTTCCGCTGTTCAGGTTTGTACTGGTACAGAATCCAGGAACACTGGTTAGGTAAACTGCTCGCCGTTATATAACTGAACTAGTGTTGAAAACGGCGTTAAACCCCAAACAAACAAACAAAATCTAAATTCTAACACAATGTCGTTTACAATAATACACACAAATATACATGTAGATTCAATCCGAAGTGTGTATGTACAACGGAGTATTTGGTAAACTAATTAAGTCATTAAGCGGCCATTTTTATAGCAGCTCCTTATTCATTTAGACGCTCATTTGACAATGAAAAACAACGCACTAAAATAAGTTTAATAGATAAACAACGTTTTACTGCATACTGAATAAGGTTGTTTGTTTTATATCCAATGCTGCGTAAGCTTGGTAGAAAACGAAACGAACGTTATATAGATTACCACATAAGTACAGAAAAATGTCAGTATTCAATAGTTAAAGGTCAGTTGTTTTTTTTATTCATACATTATGATTAAGACTTACTATGTCTGATTGACTCTTCCTAAAAAGTGAACAAAGATAAAATGATATCTCTGACAGTTTTCAAAGTGATAATAGTAATATCTTTTGATAAAAATGTATTTTAGAAGCCCTTACTAAGTGCAGAACTTTAGACGAAACGTATGAACTTTAAAGAAACATAAACCCAGATTTTAAATGTACAGATAAGTCTGTCTAAAATAGTATTGCTTTTAAGGTAGTGGACATGTGACGACATTTGGTAATTTCCGTACGGTTACGTTATCTACAAATGATATTTCGGCATTTTCCGGTCGTTGAAAAAGATCTGTTACGTCCGAAGGATGCCGAATCCCATACGGAGAATATGTAAACGCACGGACATTACCGATTGTCGTTACGGATCCGTTACCTTAAATGTCCAACTTTTGTAAGACTACGATTCGTCAGCGTTTTCACTATTCATTCATTGCAAAACTGTGTCAAAACCAATTCCGATCATAAATTTCTAATTTACAGTTGACCTCTTTGTCAGTTTCTATGAGTACTGTTGTTTGTGTTTTCTTTTTCTCCGCAATCGGCAGAAATGGCTTATTCCGATCAAAAGGTTGTGCTACAATTAAGTATTTGAATAAGCCAATAAAAAAGATAAGGTTGTTTGTCGGATGTTTCACTAGATTGATTTGAAAACATGCCCCTCGATCAAATTTTCCTAATGAGAGTCTACAGGAAAATCATTTAATGTATTAAGACGTTGCTATCTGATACATAGACTTGGTATTGTCAATTCTTGGTGAACATTTTGAAGCATACACATTATTAGAAAAAAAATAAAACATCTTCAGGAATAATTCTGGGAGCAGATTTGATGAGAGTTTTAACATTTCAAAAATTGAAACATCTTATGAATATTTTACGAAATACTGATTATACTGTAAAGATAACTTTGAATTATTCATGAAGAGACAATGATACCAAGACAATGACGACGCACATGGGTAATATAACAAGCAGCATTCATACATTATGATTAAATTAAGTTTAAAATGGGCTACTTCTGCCTACTGTTCAGTATCTGGATTTAAACATTATATTCTTTTTTCATGCAAACACATGACAATTTGAGGACTTCGCTTCATACCTGTCAGTTGCATCGTATTTAAGAGAACTGTATCTTGTGTTACACATTTTATGACAAAACTTATGAAAGCATTGAAAAAAGCTCTACGGACAACACCTCAGAACCGTACATCATCAAAACAAAGCCAAATATCCTCAAGGAACAGCCCCATTTCCAAGAAATATCCGAACGCTATAGAAATATTACACTTGGAAAATCCACTAACAGGGAACTTTTAAAAATAAAAGTTATTTAATGCACTATAAAGGAATCCCATAAACTTCTAACATGGAACAACAAGGTCATCAGAACATGGTAGTTGAAGTAAACATGAATACGGTTAATGACTCTTGGTGCGTCATGAGGAAGACATATACTAGTATCGGGTTGTTCTACCCAGGTCATGAAATAATAAAAGTCGCCATATGACTTATAATTGTCGATTCGACATTTAACCCAACGCAAATAATATTCGACATGCTATAGATGCTTGTCACAAAGCTATGTGCTAGTCAGGCTGCGAGCATGGTTACAATTTCCTACATCACAATATACATTATGGACAGTCAGGAATAGATCGAAGAGTGAGAAAAAGAAACTCTGGCTGCAGGTTGGTCGATAAATATCTGGAAATACATATAATTATGGGTGTGATTTGGCAACCGATTAATCTGCATATTCAATGCGAGTAATAATCGATTATTTTGTATATATAAGTACATGATTGAGATTTAAGTGTGATTACCTGGTTTAAGCTCCCACTCCCAAATTGTGTGCTGTCTGCAATAGCTTTCAAATACAAATGTATGTATCTTTCATGTGAATCATGAGTGTCTTTGGTTAAGACTGCGGGAAAATGAGCATCTTTATATTTCCATTAAATGTAAGAAGTATTTTTTCATCAATAATACTTATAAAACGCTAGAAAAGAAGTTTGTGTCAAATTGAATGCGCCCTTCCTGTTATATTTTACTTATAAAATAATGGTGTATGTGTTCGATCATTACTGGACCGTTTTTCTTCTTTTTTGGAGACAAGAACTATGCATTATTTGTAGGTTGAACTTTATAAAAAAAACTTTTTAAATGCTTAGATAATTTTGTATGTGTGATCCTTTTTTTAGACAAGAAATTGATGCATACATCTGAACGTTTTTTAAACCTGTGCAGTGTATTTCAAGTAGATGACATGTATGTTTAATTTCATATGTATATAATGTACAATGGCAACATAATTATATTACTGATATCAATATAAAAGAAACTGAAGGAAACTTGAAATACATCAAAATGTGTTTGTTTGTTTTAGGTTTAGCGCCGTTTTTCAACAGTATTTCAGTCATGTAACGGCGGGCAGTTAACCTAACCAGTGTTCCAGGATTCTGTACCAGTACAAACCTGTTCTCCGTACGTAACTGCCAACTTCCCCACATGAATTATCAGAGGTTTGATGACGAATGATTTCAGATACAATGACTTTTATCAAATCGTCTCAAAGAACATACACCCCGCCCGGCAATCGAACTCACGACCCCGCGATCCGTAGACCGACGCTCTCCCTATGAGCTAAGCTGGCGGGTTACATCAAAATATATGTTATATTAATATACTTTTACTATCAATAGAAAGGGACATTGTCCTGCGAGTGAGTATTTCCTTTACTTGTTCCCTGACCTTTCATAAATGCAATGAGACAAATTAACGGTCTTCTTCCAAGCTTCAGTGGATATACCAATTATGTCCGCACGATTTTCCATAACTAAATATATCATTAATGCCCATTAGTTACATATTCGTCAGTAAGGAAAACATCTCGAGATCTGATAATCAATAAGAGATTTGGAAAACTCCCAATTAGGTCACAACAAATTTTGCTTAAAGAGAATTCCTATAGTTTTTTTCCTTTCATAGATTTTTTTAAATTCACATATATGATAGGAAAATTTGTGCTGAAAACAATGAACAAATAAAAATGATAGGTCACCAGGCTTGTTTTTGTGAAAAATTGTTTTGAACACACCCACTATTGCTGAAACTGCCAGCGATTTTTCAACATTTTCATTGGTTGAGATGCACTTTTGGCTAGAATAATTAATTGTAGACTTGCATTTCCTTGATGTGGTATCTGAAATAGAACTGAGAATCAACAAAGCTAACATTAAAAACACCAACAACATGTTGAGAATTTCAAGTTTAAGCTTGGCTGAGCAGGCAGCAAGAAGCAATTTGCGGAGAGAGATGTGTAAAATGCATATACTACCTAAAAATTGCACTAAACAAAACATTTGATAAAAATAGCAACATGAAAATGTTACAAACAATTAGTGGAAAGTGAGCAAAGGTATTTCATACAAACTGATTCATGTATATATAAATTCCACAAAAAGGTAAAAATATAAATATTTCTCATTCTGCCGATGTAATGACACACCAATGAACACTTGCCGGAACAAACCTGCTAACCACTGTTCAGCTGTCGATGAACAGAACAATATGAAAAATTGAATTTGTGCAAAACAAGTCATTTACGGCTACAAGACAATTTAATTTTTTTATAAATGTTGTTAATGATTGTTATGAAACCCCCTATTGATGTTATTTTACGAAATTATGTCAAGGAACTAGTTATATTACCAAGGGAAGTGCCTACTTATACATTGAGCAATGCAATGAGTCCAACTGCCAAGGTGACTGTGTCTTAGACTAACTGACAAACTATGTTAGATATCCTTTGTTAAAATACTACCCCGCCAAAATTATTCTTGTACTAATGATTTGTAAATGATCTGTATTGTGAGTTCAAACATTTCAGGGATCAGACAAATCACTTAGTGTTATAAACTAACAACTTACAACTTATGATTTTCTGCACAATCTCCTACAGGCTGGAGGTACAATATTTGACTGGTCTTTTTTGTTGATTTTTTTTTCTGGTCAGACGATATGTTTTAATCAACAAATCTTTGATGCTCATCGCCTGTATGCTACCATGTATAGCAGTAAACTACCTTATAGGTAAAACCACGAAGCATTGGCTGTACTTCGCCAACAACGCTCGTCCGTAAGCTCTACTAATGCCTCAACTCAACATTACTAAACTATGTGTCCCTGTCAGATTTCCGAATCTTAGCCTGTATGCTATCGTCATCGTAATGGTATGTCTATGCGCTGGCCTTAAAGCTCAAAACATAGTTACAATATATCAAATCTTCTGTAGTCGTTGAAGTTCAAATATCTTCTTTTAAATAATTTATCCGCCCTGACAGTGTAGCTGCAACACTATTCCTATCTAAAGAAAAAGGATAAGTTGATCGTTGAATTTTCTTTGGGTTGGATACAGAATGAAATCACTGTCAGCTGTGCCCCAGCATTCCGATGCTATCTACAGAAGTGCGCTCTGATTGGTGCTATTCAAAGAAGTTTTTTCTGATTAGTCTAAATTTGTACATAATACAGATGTGGATCGGAGTTTGGTGCTGTGCAGGACTTCGAATTTCTGAATTTTATTCTTGTAGTATGTCAGTATCTTGCATTTAGGTACATTGTATCGACTTACAAATATACTGTGACCGTGATTACATCTGATTTTCGTGATCATTCGACGTTCACTATGAAAAATTCTTGCACGACACCAACTCCGATGATCGTTCACTGCAGTTGATATCAATTGAAATAAGGCGTATTTAAACCATTCAAATGTGAAAGAACGGGGTTATGCATAATTAATTGTTATAAACTCCCAATAGTGTTTTGTCAAAGACATTGCATGTCATGTCGTGTTCCTTTATGGATCTGTGATGTACATAAATTTACATAAACTAGAGTTTGGGTTTTTAAATATAGTTATTCCTTCTGGATATTTGACTCTAGTTTGTACCTCAATCAAGAATGAAAGATGATAGCAGAGGGGAAGAATATTGCATCGAGATTTGGTCGTATGAATAGTTATATATGCTTTATATGGCCGTTGGCCACGATAAAAACAAGAGGGCCAAGAGTGCCCTAGGTCGCTCACCTGAGAAACACACCATAACACACCATAACAGTGTAAACATGTTTGACCTAGTGATTTCATGGAAAAAAATATATTCTGACCAATTATCATTAAAATTGGAGCAAAACCCTTGAGTATAAACATGTATTTTCTTTGATTTCACCTAGTGACCTAGTTTTTGACCCCAGACAACCAATATTCGAACCCGACCTAGATTTCATCAAGGCAACCATTCTGACTAAATTGACCAAGTGACCTAGTTTTTGAACCCAGATAATCCATATTCAAACTTGACCTAGATTTCATCAAGGCTATCATTCTGACAAAGTTTCATGAAGATCGGTTGAAAAATGCAGCCTCTATCACATCCACGAGGTTTTTCTTTGATTTAACCTAGTGACCTACTTTTTAAACCCAGATGACCCATAATCAAACTCAACCTAGATTTCATCAAGGCAATCATTCTGACCAAATTTCATGAAGATCAATTGAAAAATACAGCATCTATCACATACACAAGCTTTTTCTTTGATTTGACCTAGTGACCTACTTTTGGACCCAAGATAACCCATATTCAGACCTGACCTAGATTTTATCAATGCAATCATTCTTACCAAATTTCATGAAGACTGACTGAAAAATACAGCCTCTATCACATACACACGGTTTTTCTTTGATTTGACCTAGACACCTAGTTTTTAACCCCATTTTCGAACTCATCCTAGATTTCGTCAAGATGATCATTCTGACAAAATTTCATGAAGATCAGTTGAAAATACAGCCTCTATCGTATACACAAGCTAAATGTTGACAGACGGACGACGGACGCCGGACATCGAGCTAAAAATAATACCCGAGATTTCCGTATTACACTATAGTATATAAAATGTATATATTGTCAAGATAATATTTCAGATATCATCTACACTTATTGTTAAAATCAAACACTTATGATTGGAAATATCGGCACATTTTTCAGAAAAAGAATCAGCTAAATGGCAGCCGAATAATAACTATCTGACAAGGAAAAGGATTTATACTGTTTAATACTCTAGATAACATATTCCTTTTCGAATGCCCCGTTTTCAAGATGTTAGAATTATGCCTATGAAAATGTAATGATGGACAAGTCGGAAAACCGTTAACCTTAAAATAATTAAGTTGGTAAATTATGGGTTATGAAAATCTAGCAAGCTGAGTATATATATGAGTATAATTATATTCAAACTTTCAAATATATAATTTGAAAGCTTAAAAACAGATTTTTAGCTCGACTTTTCGAAGAAAAGGTAGAGCTATTGTACTCGCCCCGGCGTCGGCGTCGGCGTTGGTTAAAGTTTTTTATAAAGTAAAATATCTCTGTTACTATCAAAGCTATTGACTGGAAACTTAAAATAGTCTTTTACTATTAAAGTCTACACCAGGAGAAACAATCCCCATAACTCTGTTTGACAGAATTATGCCCCTTTTTAGCTTAGAAATTTTGGTTAAAGTTTTTGATAAAGTCAAAAATATCTGTTACTATCAAAGCTATTGACTGGAAACTTAAAATAGTTATTTACTATTAAAGTCTATACCAGGAGAAACAATCCCCATAACTCTGATTTGACAGCATTATGCCCCTTTTTAACTTAGAATTGTTTGTTAAAGTTTTTGATAATTTCAAATATCTCTGTTACTATCAAAGCTATTGACTTGAAACCTAAAATACTTATTTGCTATTAATGTCTATACCGGGAGAAACAATCCACATAACTCTGTTTGAATTTTGACAGAATTATGCCCCTTTTTAACTTAGAATTTTTTCCTAAAACTTTTGATAAAGTCAAATATCTCTGCTACAATTAAAGCTTTTGACTTGAAACTCAAAATAGTTATTAACTATCAAAATCTACACGAGGAGACACAATTCACATAACTCTGATTTGAATTTTGACAGAATTATGCCCCTTTTTAACTTAGAATTTTTGGTTAAAGTTTTTCATAAAGTCAAATATCACTGTTACTATCAAAGCTAAGCCTTGAAACGTAAAATACTTGTTTACCATCAAAGTCTACACCAGGAGAAACAATCCCCATAACTCTGATTTGAATTTTGACAGAATTATGTCCCTTTTTAACTTAGATTGTTTGGTAACATTTTTGATAAAGTCAAATATCTCTGTTACTATTAAAGCTTTTGATTTGAAATTCAAAATAGTTATTTGCTATCAAAGTCTACACCAGGAGGCACAATTCCCATAACTCTGATTGAATTTTGACAGAGTTATGTCCCTTTTTAACTTGGATTTTTTTACTGGCAAGACTCTAATTCAGAGTCAAGCACTGAGAAAAGTCGAGTGCGCTGTCTTACGGAGAGCTCTTGTTTACTTTGCCAGCAGTAACCATTTCCTCTCACTATGTTTTGTATATTTGTATACCGTTGAGTTCTGATCTTATATTTCAATTGCATTGACGCGTTTTTCAAAATGATTGTACTTGTAGGCATATATATTTAGTGATAGGTATTTTGCCGTTGAAAAATATTTTACTTATTTTGGTATGATTTAGGTTTATTTCAGTAAACTGTTAATCAATAATAGAAAATGTCTAGCGATGTTGTTGATATGCATACGAAATAAATTCACGGAAAATAATGAAACTGAAAGACAAACTTAAATTTGGCTAACATGGTTTATGCAAATCATATTGCCTATAACGTTTAATTGATAATACTTGTTATGCAAACGTAATAATGAAAATATATTCATTCGAAATCAGATCTCAAAATTTATCGCAGAAACATAACATGATTTGAAATATAGTGCTCACTAATTTCATTTGGCACTTTCAAGTCTGTTTATCGTTTGAGTTTCCGTTGTCATTGTCCTTAACGTGAAGTATTTCTGTAGTCAAAACTTTTGGATGGTCGCAGTTATTTAAAGCCTGAAATGTTGTACTTAAGTTGATTTATAATCACTACTGGTCACCAGTGCGGACTGCTGTTTCAGAAGAATTGTAGTTATGTGTTTTCGAGCATACAAGAGAACGCTCAAAATTAAAGCCTCTCTCCTCGGTTGCAAACCCCACTAACACACGATCACGATTTAAAGGTCAAATCAGAAGAACATCGTTGAAAGATGATTGGATTGAGCTTGCGACCTCAAGTCAAGTAGTCTGGCGTCTAACCATTGGACCAAAACCCAAACCTGTTTCACTTACTGTTCTCCATTTGATATGAAATACAGCGATCATGCCAATCGATTTCCGTACTAAAGAATGAAAATATAAAACCGCAGTTCTGTTCTTAATAATGACAATAATTACTGTCAGTAGTTCAATGATTCCAAGTATCATAATTTGGCAATCAACGCGGGCGCAACAGTATATAAAAGTTCCATGCCCTAATTTGTATTGAATAGCAGAGGTCTCAGAAAAGCAATTTAATACCACAACGCTGGCTTTTTGACTCATAAAAACTCTCACACAGCAAGCTGCACTGCACCATTGTTCAAAAATAATCACATTTAAATGAAGTGTAATTTCAAAATATGTTTGTCTTGTAGAAAACATTTTTAAAAATGTAATTATCACAGCATTCGCTTCTCACAGGCAGCTGTGTATTCCATTATGGAGTTTGCTAGTGTCATTAGCAAACTGAACAGTGTGATTGTGCACCGAATGTCTTTCGTGATGCTGCATATGTCAGAGTCGCCACTGTCTTCTTTATGACATGTAGTTTTTACACGAGACATTCGTTCTAACGACTAACATTTTGTGGTTGGACAACGCAAAAAAAAGCTGCAGATAATTTATCACTAAGATAACCATTATCACAGACATTCATTGATGAGGATGACCGCACTCTTTGAAGATGTTTAAGTCATGCAGTGTTCGCGAGTCTTGTTACTAGGTTTATTTATTTAATTATCGGAAAGTAATAGAAAACGAGTAATCGGTGCAGAAGGTTAATTAAACACGCAACATGGATAGACAAAGATTAAATAAAAATATCGCGACAGTCGTAGTTTATTACAGTTGTAAAAAACCATCACTACCTTTATTCAAGAAACTGATCCTAAGTACAAGCATCCTTACCGAATTTTAAAATTTAAAATTGATAAATTAAACTATTCTGCCTGGAACGTTTCAATATTTCTTATGATTCCGCTTTGCATATTTTTGTAAACACGTACAAATATGAAGAAGGAAACATTTGTATAGATTACTTCTTTCTCGTTTTGCTCGATTTTAACAATTATTTTAATACGCCTTTAATTCAGACATACCCTTTTAAAGTCAATTTTACCGGAAAAAATGGTATCAGGTCTTGATACCATCAAATGAATTAGCTCGAACAAAGCCGTTGACATTTTATGTTGAACATAAGAAACGTAAATGAATTTGAAAATCCTTTTAAATCGCATTACGCCATAAAGCGCAATAAAAATTGGTTCAGTACGTTCATGAGAGGTAATGAAAATGACACTTCAGAAATTGAACTAGCTCGAACAAAGCTGATGACATTTGATGTTGAACATAACAAACATAAATTAATTAGAAAATCCTTTTAAATCGCATTACGCCACAAAGCACATCAATAAAGGTTCAGTATGTTCCCGAGAGGTAAAGCAATGTACAACAACTTACGCACACATGTACATAACTTCGAGTTTTTAGTTGATCTGCAAATGAAAGCTTTAAAAACATTTGCAGTAGTGTTTAAAGTAGTTATTGTGTACGAAGTAATGTTTTATGAATACTGTAATTATGCCGATAAGTAACATTTCATTTTGTAGTCCTGTTTGGCGCCATATAACCTATACTGTATTGGTGCGCCGTTAAACCCAAATAAGTAAATAAATAAATAAACATTTCGTTTCTATTTTTATATTAATTAAAGGATCATATGTAGCAATGTGTTGTTTAAACAATGATTTTTCAATATAGTGTTGATTAATAAAGGTGTATCTCGTAGGTGGCTGATAAGTGAAATAAATTTACATTTACACGATTTTGCCGTGTAAACTGGGGCATTTAATCAAATATACTTTACAAAGCTCTTTACGGGAGTATTATCGAAATGAAATAGTACACAGACTGACAGTCATCTGTTTATAATAGTTGAATATAGTAAGGAACATGGTAAAATCTCAGACTTTTAACTCGGCTCACGGACTAAGGTTCTTCTAGTTCTAACTATTACCTCTGCTCTGAGGCAAGGTTGGCTGGTTTTACGGCTCGTACTGGTCATACAGGATAAACATGGCAGTTTTACTATTTGCCAGCACCAAGACTGTGGTTGATTGGTTGCCTACTCTATCCTGTATCTTCTTCAGCTAGTCTCGAGGAAAGTTCTTAAAGCGATTTATGTAAGCTCTCTTAGTATACTGATCACGTGCACAAGCACAATCTGTCTGAATGAAGAATTTTCACGAAAACAAATTAATGAGGACCTAGACAATTCAAAACAATTCAAAAAGAGAGACATTTCTTACAATTATACGTGAAACTGACATCAAACAAATACGAGTTTGAATAATTATTAAGTCAAGAATACATTAAAAGATTAACTGTATATGACGGTAATAAAACAGGCGGCATGTTCAGAGAGTTTGAATTATAGGGAAAAGTAACAATTATGTTCAGTATTGTTTTTGTTCGTCGTACTCATAGGCATTACCTGTTGTGGTTTCTTTCTACCGTTTCGTTCTGTATGGCATGAATTCGCGTTTGAAGGGAACCGGTGTAATGAAGTATTTCGACCCCCATAGAATAACGACCCCCGGTCATTATTCTATAGAAAATGTGACTCCTTTCCTGTAAAATATTGACTCCCCTTATAAAAAAACTGACTCCCTTTGAAAACTCTATAGAATAACGACCCCCTCGGTCATTATTCTATAGAAAAACTGACCCCGCCAAGTAAAATACTGACTCCCTAAAGATGACTCCCTTCGAATCTCATAGAATAACGACCCCGGTTATTATTAGAAAAAGTGACTCCTTCCATGTAAAATACTCACTGCCGAAATTACTACATTCGAGCTCTCATACAGTATCGATTCCCGGACATTATTCTATTAAAAAAAGTTACTCTTTCCGTGTAAAACACCGGCATCTAAAAAGACTTTCGACGATAATATCTTTTAAAAAGTGATCCCCACCAAACCTAACGGACAATTTTACTAGATCTACAACTCTAATACCCTTCATTGCCGATAGTTAACATTTTGATTGTACTACTACTACTGGTGCCGCTACTTCTATTGCTATTACTACATGTACTTCTTCTTCTTCTACTTCTACTACTACTACTACTACTACAACTGCTACTACTGATACTACTATACCTGCTTCCACTAATACGTCTTGTACATCTACCTCTTCTTCTACTGCTGCTGTTGTTGCTGTCACTTATTCCTCTGCTGCTGCTGCTGCTGCTGCTGCTGCTACTGCCACTGCCACTACCACTGCCACTGCCACTGCCACTACTATTACTACTACTACTACTACTACTACTACTTTCTATTGTTGCCGCTACCGTACTTTACTGCCACTGCTAAGTATTGCAACTTCTATTAATACTAAGTTCTATGCTAGCAGTTTCTTGTGCAGTTTTCTTCTGAAGAATTACTTCATACCGAAGTTTGCAGGGATTATTGACACTGGTGTGTTTTGTGAACGTATTGTGAATTGTTATTTTCCTGAAAAAAAAATGTATACACCAAGATACAGCCTCTAGAAAAAGAATCCGTTTTCCCGTTGCGGAATGCTCTGATCTCTGTGTCAAGTGATTGACAAATAAGGCATTTAGCGTTCTTGCATGTTGGTGCACAACACGCCAGAACGAAATGGTAAAATTTAGACACCATATTTACTGTTAAAATAAAAAAGTTGAAAAGCAAAGGTCGCCCAACACGACATACACGAAAATGTTGCAGGCTTGGTTTGAGTGAGTCTGTTCATGGACGGTAGTGGAAATGCAAGCTATCGTCTACGCCCTCTAGCCCCGTGTTGAGCAGAACTCAACATTTACAAATGTAATAAGTACTAAATATAATTTAGAGACATCCGCAGATGTATTCATATGGCGGTACACGTGGAACCTTCAATGATGCATAAGTAACACTTCCAACAGGACTTCAGGAATTCTATTAAAATCAGCAACTTCTTACCTAAGTTAAATTGCAACGCGGAGTATTTTTATTTGTGTTTAGTGAATACATTTTGCTGATGATATTTTATGTTTATTATTATTCTCAGTATTATATGAAAACGTGAAAAATGATATTACCTCATATGTTCTTTTAGATTGACTTGGGGCCGTCATTATTCTATAAAATACATTATTAAACACACACTGTATATTCTAAATACACATGTACTATGATATTCGTCTGTGTTCAGAGATTGGTGTATGTCTATCAAGAAACTGAGAATGAAACCTGACTGACAGAGGTGATACATATATAAACAATACTGATGAAAAATTTGTAAACTACTTAAAATATAAATTTGAGAAGAATATCGATATATGTAGAAGGGTTATTACTCCTGTGCTTAAGATTGTCATACACTTGATTCATCATTGTTTCAACATTTCATTACAAAGTATGTTTGGGAAAACATAAAATTGAAACTGTTACAGGTAAAATAAATTAAATGGATGAGTGGTTCAGAAGTGATTTTTTATTACGACCGGTCCCCTGTTCCCACTTTAAACTTAATGCCAGATTGTCTGTTAAAATATTTATATGGTTTATATGCTACAAGAGTAGGTTGCCTGCATTAAATTGTGTTTTCTCCTCGCGAGAATAAAGACCAAAATTTAGATAGTCTGCTTTCCCATTCATGACACGACAAAATCACTTTAATCACCCTGTATTGCAAAATGAAACCAATAACCATTCATGACACGACAAGCTTTGGAGACCATGAAACCAAGGCATTAATAGTAAAAACAAAGATATAATTCTTGTAAATATTGAGCACACACAACGCACCAACGTAAATAAAACTGACTGTTATTGAATGGTATAAAGACAGGGCTTTGTAATACCTTCCAACAAGAAATGTTTTAAAAGTATGTGTTATAATATTAAAATCCTTACAAAAACGAGAAAACGCGTAAAGCCACGAAGCTATAAAACAAAAGAAAATGCAGTGCTGTGCAAAAGTAATAAGTGAAAATAGGTACAACACCACCACCCTTTGGCTCAAGAAGCTGTTAAGAGGGGCGGAGTTATGCGTTTGTGACTGGTCGGCTCCTCACATTGCCTTGAATTCAACTTGTACGTTGTTGTTCTTGCTTACTCTCGATTTTGAATCGGGGGACGAGCAATTAAAATTACAAGTTACAAATGTGTATTCATTAGGTTTAAAGTGCACTCAAAGGATATGAAAATATTGTATCTGGTGAAAAATGTATAAACATCTTTTCTCTAATTATCTTATTTCTGTGTCAACTTTAAAATTTTTTAACATACTAAAAACATACTCAAATTTACTTAAATAATGCTTTAAATCTTTATTTTTGAACCTATTTTGTTGCAATCTGGAAATATGACAAATTAAAACATAATAAACATTATGATGTTAGGCAACTTCACAAACATACATCCGGTCCTGTCAATATACTTGGTATAAGGTGTACTAAACATATCTATACCCACGAATGTAATATATCTATATAATTATTTTGTAGTTGCGGTGATGTGGGATGCCGAATCTTATCAAAGAGCTCATTTTCAAGACGTGTAAGCTATCCTCTTCTAAAGTCTCATAAGCATGTTGTCAGTGACACTTTCCCTACTTCTTTCAAATATTCATAGTACTTATGTGTTTTTAATAGCAGTATCTGGATTTGTTTTAGGCAGCATCGTCTTTAATGTTCGATTTATTTAAGTCGGCGATCGTCGAAGCAATAAGCATGACAAACATCCTAATGGCGTTTGGTATCATTGGCGTAACGTTCACTTGTCGAGCTATTATTAACCCGCTTAGGGAAAACGTAACTTGAAAAATAAGTAAGTTGCTAGTAATGTTTAGAGATAAGGAACAAAGTTAGGCCTAAAATGACAATTATGTGTCTAGGAAAATGTGTTTTGGGAATATTAATTTCACACTACATTTAATAATACGTTCATATATTTATGATTATGTGTGAAGAAATGAGAAAACAGTTCAGAGTAATTTAACACCCTTTGTTGTAGCTTAAATCTATTGTTCTTTAGGTTCAATGTCAGGTAACACTCTGTATTCGAAGTATTTTTTCTGATATTTTATCACGTCTAAAACCCACGGACCGTACCTTTCCACTTTATGTTCTGGTCCCTGGCCTGTGGCTTTTGACATAAAGTTGATACCTATATCCCCATCATAACTCGGCGTGAAGAAGAATGGAACTGCGTAACGATCTTTTTTTATATCAATAACCCGATGTCGTGTGGCTTTGAAACGTCCTCCCATCATTCGAGAGAACGTGTCTCCAATATTCATGACAAGACTTCCCGGTCTAGGGTCTACGTCAACCCATTCTCCAGATTGGCTCTGAACTTCCAAACCCCCGTAACTGAAACGAGTCAGCAAAGTAAGGAAGTTTGTGTCCGTGTGTGCGGGAGTTATCACAACTTTACCATCTTCTGTATATGCCGATTTTGGCGGAGCACCATTCCATGGTGGATAATGCATTAGGCGGAATGTGGAGCACGGTCTGTCCGCAAAGATATCATCAAAGGAGTTTTCCTCTATACCTAGACCAAGTGCTGCAAGGCGAAGTATTTCTAGTGCGGTGTTGTGTAATATCTCATATGTGGACTGAAGGAATGACTTGAATGGAAATGTGCCGTCTTCTGCCGGCCACGGAGACTTCTCATAGAACCAGTTATTGCTCGCAACAGTTGGGTCATTTTCTTTTATATCTCTAGCGAATTCAAAACCTTCTTTTCGGCTTGGTTCTCCATCTAGCACAGGAAAATATCCTCGATATATGTTCTTGTTTTCAGGGTTCCAGAAATTCCGCATTACTGTTTTCCTAAATTCCAAAGGTTTGTCAAAGAACCATTTGCATGCATTCAATAAACCATCATAGTCCAGTTTATCGACGTTATCAATAAATAAAAATCCGCTATTCTCTAGACCATGAACCACTAGTTTAGCCATTTCGTCACGTTCAGTATATGCCTTTGACATGTCAATTATTGGTAAGTCTAAAGAGGCCGACATCTTTGAAGAGTTAGCCGACGGTCAATTCTGAAGTAGATGATGATCACACATTTAGTCTGCTAGAATAACTGTATTATAACAAGAAGATAAACGTTTTATAAAGATTTTGAAATCTATCATATACATGTAGTACCACGATAATGGTTATTTACTACACAATATTCAACGACCAAAACATATCCAGGCAAAATATAAATGTATTTATAAAATGGAACAAATGTATGTTTTGCAAGTGTTGTGAATAAACTAAAACCAAACGCTAAGAATAACAGGTATTACCGCTTAGGCTTTGATTTGACAAAGACAGCCTTACCTCAATATCTACGTAAAATGTTATTCATTAAAAATATTTGAAAAAATAAATAAAATCTTACCTTTAAACGAAATTGCACATTTAAAAGTAGGCTTTTCCACTAGCAGAGGTGAAAATGTAAACCGTAGATAACTGGTTACGTGGTGCAGATATATTATAAATGTATAAAGATCACCGAGATATAATGATAAAGCACGCTGACCATACTGTTAATCTATCTGAGTTCAATATAGGTACTGATAATAAGATTTACATAACCGTATAGCATATGAAAATAAAGGTTTATAAGTACTTTATATAATTATTGTTAAACTGATGGTAATGTTATTGTTGTTGTTGTTGTTGTTGTTATAATTATTATTGATATTACCCGTTGTTTCTGCCGATTCTGCTTCTTGCTACTTCTGATTGTGCTGTGATTAGATTAAAACTTAATAGTCACGTTGAACCGAATCAGTGACAGCAGAATGTTTTTTGTGTTGTTATAAAAGTGTTGTAATTGTTTTAAATATTTTCCTTCTACGGTAAAATACGTTTGCAAGCTCATTATTTACAACGCTTTCAATTTTGGTACAATTTCATTGCCAGAGTAATATCTAATCAGTGCTAAGAAAACGAATACCGGACCCTAGCTTGATTCCGATACTACAAACAAATTAATAATAACAATCGTACGACTTTCACCTTGGAAATTAGTTCAAAACGTAAAAATAAATAAATATATATTGAAAGCAATACTTGTGTTAACAGTTTATAATTCTCTATCATTTATTGTATATTTACATCACTAAGAATATGAAAAAAGATTTTAAAAAATCAAACATGTAGAATATAAACATAAATCATAAAACATTCAATGGTAATATATAGTCTGCCTATGTCACAGTTTATGATTCGTTCAAGAAAGACGGTCCATCAATGTGCTTCAAAAGACGGTAAGGTAAGGCGGTTTAATCGTTGTAATTCTTTAAACAAATTTATATTTACAACTTTACAACTTCAGTAACTCATTAGCATTAGCCGTCTATTACATTTACTGACTCGGAAAAACAGCTGAACGTCTTTGTAACATAAAACTTAACGAGTAGGACAGTTATAGACTGAAAATAGATGTATGTAAACGGCGAATGTTGATTGATTAATAAAAATTGATGACGCATTTCCTACCAATCTGCGTTGTATAAATGCCCGCCACACCCCACCTCGTTGTAATTTGATTTAAACCAAATCTAATACGGTGACCTATCAATTTTCTTTCTGTTTTAGATTAGGTAGACTTGACTAGATGTATGTGCAAAGTTTGATTTAATTCTATTATATGAAACTCGATAAAATAGCAATACCAGCTTAAAATTGCCAAAAATATGCAAAAATACCCCTTGGGTCTGCTCAATATTCCTTTTTTACAAAATCATTTACTTTTGGTTTCCCTGAGCATGTTTCAAATAGGTATATTGTTTTCCGTTATAAAAATGCTAAGATATCAAATTGATGCCGGTTACTGAAATATATTTTAGGAGTATAGAAATTTTGAAAAATGTTAAAAATAGCATCATATCTAGAGGCAAATAAAATTGAAACAAAGCTGGTGACCCTAGTATTTTTATTTCATTTTTCAATACATCATAACATGATCTTGTAATACATAACATTTCATCAAAATCTATTATTGGGAAAAAATACGAAACTGTAGCGAGCGTCCTTAAATCAAGTTTCTTTTCTCCACAAGCGAGATGTTTGGACTTTATCGTAGATTTTCATATAAAATTCTTATCGTAATGCCGTCCCGCCGAGGCGGAACGAAAATATGTACCTGTTGATGATACGAATTTCAATAACCCATCTGCCCTATATATGCGCTAAAGTTTCTATTAGCGTTTGGACTACTTGGCGGGGTGCGATTCAGGCACTTTTGTTTGTTTTTATGCCCCCGGACATACATCGATTGAACTGCCCGTCCATCAGACCGTTTCGCCTATAGCCCACATTAATGACCCAAATTATTCATATTCACATTCAACAATTCTTGTGGCAAGACCTACAAACTGACATATATATGAATGACTTTGGTCCTCAAATTACTTAAAACCCCAAATAAACAACATTTTTGGTCCTTCAGCCCATATAAATAATCCAATTTATTTCATACTCACACAAAGCAAACGTTGTAGCAATATCTACAAAATGACCTAAATTTCGCATTCAGCCAATATTAATTACCCGATTTAGTTCGAACTCACACACAACAATCCTCGTGCCAAAACCTACAAACAGACCTACATACATTTGACCTTGGTCCTCATATGATCTTCACTTTCAAACTTCAAATCTTAAAAAACAACATTTATGGTCCTACAGCTCACATTTTTAAATGGCCCAATCTTATTCGTTCTCACACACAATAAACCTTGTGACAAGACCTACAAACTGAGCTATATATGACCTTGACCTTCATAATATTATCTTATCCTTTACACTTAAAACCTGAAAAACAATATCTTTGGTCATACGCTCAGGGGCATTATTTTGCGTTTTGAAAACGCAGCTTCATGTTATATATGGCAATAAATGGTGTAATGCACATCAGAAACGAAGAGATGTCCTTGTTTAAAGAGTGCCATGATCTTTTCAGTCTAAGTTTCAACTAAAATAAAACAAATAAAGTGAAAGACGACATAGTCTTACAACTATCGATATCAGTTTCAATAAACAAAAACAGATAAGGAAAAAAAATAAAATTATCATAAAATCATTAATGCCAGTTCATCCAAACTGAAATAAAGCTATGACGATATGCAAAGTTAGCTTACATCAACTCGGATAAGGTATTGAGAACAGTGTTGTGCTGATACCCGTTTTGAGTCCACTTGAATGTTTTTAAACTATCGGGTAAGATCTGAAGGGAATTATTATATTTACACTGCTCCGTCTGAAACTTTGTATTAAGGGTAAGAATGAGGTTGACCGCCAGCCGCTAACGCGTTTAAATCCCCATTTTCCTTGACCGTTCCAAGACGGTGAAAACTTGCTTTTTGATTGAACTGTTTTTTATTCTATGTTTGTCTTGTTTGTGAATCGTGTTATTTTACCACTTTAACATTTTTTTCATTATGCTTAAATATACATTGTATAATTGTTCGAAGCTCTCCGTCAGCTTTCTATTTCACTGCAGTCTAAACTTGCATGTTACCTCCTCACCCGTTTCATTTGCTGTTCTCAGTTTTTAATTCATTTCCGAAAAAAAAACCTGAAAACTAGACAAAAGTAGTTCCGTGCTTCAGTTGCAGTTCAATGTCATAATAATAAACAATTAAGTTACTCATGTTTTATTAGTTAGTCCTATAGTTCATGTTACATGTTTTTATAGCACATGTTTAATACAAGGCCCTTTACATGCACGATTCATAACATGTTCAGTCATTTTATGAAGCAGACGTTTTAACATTCAAAAGTCTTGCAATCCCCTGTGCAAGGTTTTAATTTAACGGTGCACAAGATGCGTTCTTCAGCTGGTATTTTTCACAGCGTTAATTAGAAAAAAATGATGCCTGGTTCAAATTAATAATCACCCCGACAATAGATACAAATTTTAGAAAGTGCCTTCACTGTAGCACATGATGCCATAAAGAGTTCATCAAGCAGAATAAAGCCGGTCAAATTCGTCAAGTATTATTTTACAGCTGTTTAGCTTTCAAAGCTCGTAACTTCTTATATATCATGCCCTAACTTCATAGATCAAATGAACTAAAATATAGTTGATTGCTTTATTTTCATTCTAAAACTGAATATGTTGTGGAAAATGTGATACACCGATTTTTCAGGTGTTAAATATGCCACTACAGTATTTCAAAATGTGAATAAAATAACAAAAATGTATACGTTAATACATCTGACTATCTATGTGCAATTTATGTTTTTCATTGCAAAGAAATTCTAAAAAAATGTTCAGCAAAATTTAAACATAACAGTCGGCTAAATTTTGATTTAATATGCAATGGAGAGTTTTTTCAAAAGACGACATCCTTAACTTTGGCTGATTCTTAAAGAAATCTAAAACAAATAGTTTTCTTCATTTCTGCTTAATCTTTTTGTTGGACTTTTTGTTTAAATTTTCAATACTGTTCACTTTTTAGGCCTGAAACATATAATAATTTGAGCCGCACCATGAGAAAACCATCATTGTGCATTTGCGACCAGCATGGATCCAGAACAGCCTGCGCATGCTGTTCTGGATCCATGCTGGTCGCAAATGCACAATGTTGGTTTTCTCATGGTGCGGCTCATTTTAACGTTTTGTGAGATTCTTTGTTATAAACTAGAAATTTTCAAAACCCTTGCCGTCAGTGATTCCGTTTTAGACTCAATCTTCTAAACTGAACATTGATTTCAAGCAGTTTAAAAGAGATTTTTGCCGATTAAACGTGTTTTTGCCAACCATGTTTCCTTCCATCATGGACCGCGTTCCATAATATCTGAAGTTTTTTTCTGAGCCATGTCGCCGACCTGACCGTGTTATGAGGTCTTCAAAATGGCAGCCATTTTTTAATCAAATCTACCAGCATCTGCAAATAATTGAGCGGAGTTGTTTATTTTTGATGCTAAAAGTGAGGGGCATTTTGTAGTTTACATCATACACATACAAAATTATCTCACATTCTGTTATTTTGATTATTATATTATTATGTCATTAAAGATATATCAGGCCCAAATTTCATATCTGCTTAATTGAACAATTACCGCATATTATTTACGGAATGATAAAATAAACATGTTTGTGAGTCTGTACGGCAGTGTGCAAGGTTTAAAAACTACTCACACTAATAAATGTCTAAGTAAACACAGTATGAATATATTACGCTACAAAAAAAACTGGAAGTTTGTTTGGAACAAATGGTTGTTGCTATACAGGCATGTAATTATTATTGCAGAATACACAGCTATTTTATATGTTTAGCCAAGTTATATTTACGTAAATGGTGAGCATAGTACATCTTTAAAGGAACGAGAAATAAAACAAATGCTTTAATAAGGTCATTTCTATGCTACATCGTAATTAAATGTTAATAAAATATAGAAACCCACTGATATCTGATAATAAAGATCTTACTATAATTCAAAAGAATATTAATAGATCAAAAAAACTTAAAACCGAAACCACCATCAACTCGTCGGGACTTGAATTAATGACCCTTCAAAACTGAATGTGTCGCGAAACCCTTAAACCATGAAATATGGCTGTTCCGTAAAATATACATAGCATCCAATGAAAGCTGACATTATGTCTGTAGACCATTTACAATCGTTTCACAATTGTTTAGCCTCTGTTTGAAACACCTTTATAGATTTGCTTCTAGCACTTTATTGAAAATGTTTTATCTTCTGTTGTAAATATCTTCTCTGTATTGTTGTTTTGAAGCCCCAGTAGCAACTTTTGCACGATATAATAAAATGTGGCCTACCGCTTATTCAACAGTCTTTTCTATTATTCTAGAACGCATTAAATATGATAATCGTGATGTCTCTAACATAGACTGACTTTGCATGTTAGTTAAGAGATTGTGAAAGTGAAGTAAGGACAAAATATCAGATAGGAAGCGATTGTTATTGCTAAAGTCAAATTATACTGAAAATAAACAAACGTACCTAGCACTAACAAGAAGTTATGTTGATCTTTTAAAAATAACAATAGCAACACTATGAAAAATATCAATATACGCAAAGTTATATTTTCAAACTGGGCCGCTATTTTGATGACGTTAGACATCGGTCGATACGCGGAACTCGGACATGCAACAACTTTAGTTCGAATCTCCACATAAACTAAAAAACATCAAACAAATGAAAATAATATCAATATATTTTTCCGAATATGTGCTGGTTCAAATATACAGCCGTATTGTATAGAACAATGTTAAATTACTTAATACTATTGGCCAGTTTGTAAGTTGTTATTTGTATTAGGCATTTTATGTCATAACTAGCGTATATTACCTGTATAGTGGTTAGCAGATTGGACCACAATGCCAGCGACATGGTTCGTTTACCGGATGAGACCGGTATTCCGACAAGTGTTCAATGTTATCTGATTACTTAAAATGATGTTTTCAGCAATCTCGACCTAAACTTGCTGCTGTGGAGATTAAAGTGACACCTGCTTCAGTTTCATCTTAAAATAGCCTGTTCCATGCATAACAGTTTGAGATTTTCGCCGACAACACACGTTAATATAAGAAACCCTTACCTTTTTAACGCTCATTTTGACTTTCTATATATTAGTCTGTAATTGATTAGCCCTCACCAATTTGGGTTCGAAACCTCGCTTGGGAAGTAGAAAATCTTCATTTGAGGGAGCCATCATCCTGGCTTACGGATGGTCGGTGGTTTGACCCAGGTGACCGCCCAGACCTGGAATAATGCCCGGATAGGATAAGCACATGGACCTTTCTTCCAACATCAAAAGCTAGGAAAGGCGCCATATGACCTTAATTGTGTCTGTGGGACTCTTAACCCAACAAAAATAAAACAGACTCTACTTGGCCTTAACGGAGTTCTTTAAAACAGATCTTTGCTTGTTTTGTATATACAATTAGTTCAGTTCATTTGACATAGTTCTATGCATTTCACAAAATGCTCTATGTAGCTCAGCCTAGTCATGCAGTATGAGTAGTGCAAACTGGTTTGTACATTTGCGCTTTTTTTATAAAACTACTTTGTGCAATCACTGTTGTTCTTTCTACACATTATCAAAGTGACACTATATTGTAGTTGTTTGTTTGAGGTTTATACTTCAGATATCATAAAACCATTTCTAGGATTGTCGCTCAATACCAGCCGATACAATCATCGTTCAGTATGAGGGCAGAATATGCTGCTAATGAGCACGAGTGATGTGCCTACACATCGAATATAGTACGAACGTAACTGGTGTAACCAATGAAGCCTGGCCAACTTGTCATCAATGTAGACCATAAATTCGTCCCATCACCCTTAATGGAAGGTCTAGAATCAAGTACTCCAATAAGATAAGATAATCATCCCGTGGGTCGATATATCTCTGTAAAGATGTATGTAGTATATTTACCATATTACATAGTTTCTGTTATCTTCACTTTCACTCCTTTCGCTTTGTATGATGATATAATAAATAATTGTTTGTCATAATATACTATATTATTTCTACTTTTGGTGCACAATTAAATGCTTTCCGATATGTACTTAAAACATGCTGATATCTTCACGTACTATTCACGCGGAGTTTAGTACCAGTTTTGAAAGTCAACATCAATATCTGTGTTCTTAAGAATTCTCGCTGCGGAGTTGAAATACTGATGGCAAACATTCACTACTGATTTTCGCAAAAAAAATATTCAAAATAAATCCATCGTGATTATTACCCAATCTGCAATTCTTTTATTATTGTGACGTGTCATGCTCATAATCACGCTATAATTGTATAATACCAGAGCAATGAAAAACTGCTAAGTGCAATACAAGACTGGACTTACTTTATGTTCTACATGAAAGCCTTAGTCTAGCAGAGTATCGGTCTGTCAACAATCTTTTTTATTGTTCGAGGTATACCACAAAATAATACACAGACTTATCAATGCCAATCAGACACGAACCGGAAATATCAGCTTACACTCCTACATTACAAATTAAACCAAGTAGAAAGTCCCGCCATTAATTTAGCAAAACTGCAGACGACAAAATTGTTATAAGCTATGAAATTACATTTAGTGATCACATCATTTGCCTCTTTTAAGGTGTCTATCAGACATTATCATTGTACAGTAGAATTTCGTTACAAATTTTAGCTACTTAGTTCAACCGAGCATTGTTCCATCCAACCTGCAAGAAAATCCCGCCATTAATTTTGTAAACTACAGACGACAGTATTGCTTTGTGCCAAGAATCTTTTCTTAAGGGACTGCTCTGGACGGGAAGGTAGAATTAAAGATGATATATATGTTTTTGTTGTTTTTGTTGGCAAAGGGCCTTGACTGTATGTTTATAAACAGTCTTCCTAAAAACCCTTCTGATTATATATAAATATTAATTAACAAACGTTCTCCTTTCCTACACAAAGCATTACAATTTAAACTAACGTTATATAAGAATAAACGACACGTAATGCAAGTAACCAGTGAAGTTATAATGCAAATGAATCAAGTTATATACATATTATCAAACTTTTACATGTAAAGTGACACAGACGAGTCTTCCTTTATGTTGATAATCTCACGCGTAACCTATATGTGCAATATCTGCATTTGGAGACCAACTTGCACTTCGTAGCACATAATAAAATCACCATTTTAGGATCCTTACAAATCAATTAGAATTTATATATAAATGTAACATATAATTAGCATTCACTCAACTTTTAATTGCTTAACGTATCTAAATCATCAGATATATCGTGCAGGAAGTCAAATGCCACATTAGTGGTGTCAAAAGTAGCACCAAGTGCTGAAGTGAAATTGTATTTCAGAACGGAGATATATTGTAGAGATTTAAAGTCTCATAACACACATTTGGAGTAATCATTCCAATATCACAGAAAAGGAAAACATGAATCAGATGATCCTTATATCTATCTCACTCTAGTTTGTTGTAGGTTTACGCGTTTAAGGTCATTTCCCGTTTTAGTTTTCTGAGTAAGTTGTTAAGAAACAACTTGAGTATGTCATTATAATGCTTAAATATCAAGGCGTATCTCGTTAATAAAAAGTCTAAAAAGTCTGCTATAATATTCAGTTGATACTTAACACCTATTTATTTTGACAGTTGATGGATTTGACAAATAAATTTTAATTTGTCTGTTAATGGTAAGAGATGAATACGATATGAAGAAACTTCAATTAAATTACGATCCCTTGGGTCCAAGAACCGCTTGCTCATATAGCTTGAAACTTAAATATTTATATGGCTTACACGTGATGACAAATTATAATTTATCTTAATTTAAACTTTCCTCCAGAGGTTTAACTAAAAGATTTATATATTATTTATGTACTCTAACATTAAACGATATTAATTATCAGTCAACATAATCTGTGCCCAACACAACCAAAGACTAACTTTAAATTCGGATGTTGATGAAAATGTTATGTGGAAGCATAGAACGCTACCAAGCAAGCATGTAACAGTAACAGACTTGGCTATGACATAGTTTTATAGACGGGAGAATTGTTTTGCTTAATGAGTTAATTGTTTAGAAGATTTGATGCATGTGGGTAATTTGTATGCAAAGACGGAGTTGATTGGAAACAAACTGCAAATGCATTATTTGGGTCAATGGCGTGTCATGTAATTGGATGTGACTACAATAATTCTAAAGTGTGTGTGGGTCTAAGAGAAGCAATAGCGTTTCGCACATGAAACATTACGTGTTGAGAAATATGCATAGTCCATTATTATTGTAAACACTCTGTACGGAAAAGATAACTGATGATATGCATGCAATGGCGATTATCCGAATACGACATCAAGTTGGTATTTGACTCACTTCTGTTCGTTTGTCTATGAGAAAAAAGTATGGATCGAAGAAAACACATTGAAGGAAGGTCTTTGTTGCTTGTTTTTTTTCTAGATTTTACTTCATGATCTTAAATTTAACCATCACTACGTTTTCCCCAATCATCAACTTTACGCCTGAACAATTTTGCAAACATGTTTCATTGCAATAAACTTCGACATGAGATCTGTTAAACTTAACAGCACAAACATTTATTGGTCTATTTCTTCCATTATATTTTACAATTCATTTACAATCATATAAGTATCTTAATAATTAACTTTCACAGCGGTCTCTTCACAATAGCCCTTATACCATAGGCCACTTTAGATGCGAAAAGAGATTTTTGAATCCATTTCTCGAGGGTTATGAAATTGGTTTTCTACTTGTAAGATAGTCTAATGCCAATCTGACTAAAGTACATCTCCTATTACGCTACGCATAGGATCTGAAAACGACCTATTCATTGCCTCGTTCTGACGACCCTTTCGCTAGCCAATCAGAGCCTAACTTACAACATCTTGCAAATCTACCTGTAGCCTTGACTTTTGATATTTACAATTCTTATGTCATAATGTATCAGATAGCCGCCTAGCTCAGTCGGTAGGCCACTTGCTTTGTAAGCGAGTGGTCCCGGGTTCGAGCCCTGGAATGACTGCACATTTTTCTTACTCTTTGACATTCAAACAAGTCGTCTGATTGGATAAGATAAAAATAGATATACTGGAAATCCAAAATCTACAGAAGAAAAATGTGAATGGGTCGTTCTCAGATCTTCGTTTAGAAGATCAAGTACTTTAGTCAGATTGGTCTAATGCCTGTTAAGATATATGGCTAGATACGGTTAATTGATTAAACATCAAATATTGAAACATTCTGGAAACAGACTAAGTATGTTTTTGTCAACAAGTTTTTTATATAGAACGCTTTAGTTCATTTGTTGATAATTGGAATATCAGTATTACCTTGAAATGGTACTCTAGGCAAAGCAATTAATCTGCGTGAGCGTGAACGTATCACGCTTAGCAAACATCAGCTAATCACGCTCTCTGTCATCTTTTCTGATACATGTATTATATTATCGCCTACGCCCATAAATTTCATGGAGGTGGAGCATAGTCTCATCAAGAATTTAAAAAAAGATGTTTCCTTTTTATACGCCCGTTTGAAAAACGGGACGTATTATGGGAACGCCCCTGGCGGGCGGGCGGGCGGCGTTCACAGACTTTGTCCGGAGCATATCTTCTACATGCATGAAGGGATTTTGATGAAACTTGGCACAGTTGTTCACCATCATGAGACGGAGTGTCATGCGCAAAAACCAGGTCCCTAGGTCTAAGGTCAAGGTCACACTTAGAGGTCAAAGGTCAAATTCAAGAATGACTTTGTCCGGAGCATATCTTCTTCATGCATGGAGGGATTTTGATGAAAGTTGGCACAGTTGTTCATCATCATGAGACGGAGTGTCATGCGCAAGAACCAGGTCCCTAGATCTAAGGTCAAGGTCACACTTAGAGGTCAAAGGATACAAGAAAGAAAACTTTGTCCGGAGCATATCTTCTTCATGCATGGAGGGATTTTGATATAACTTGGCACAAATGTTCACCATCACGAGGCGGAGTGTCATGCGCAAGAACCAGGTCCCTAGGTCTAAGGTCAAGGTCACACTTACAGGTTAAAGGATACAAGAATAAAAACCTTGTCCGGAGCATTTCTTCTTCATGCATAGAGGGATTTTGATATAACTTTGCACAAATGTTCACCACTACGAGGCGGAGTGTCATGCGCAAGAACCAGATCCCTAGGTCAAAGGTCAAGGTCACACTTAGAGGCCAAAGGTCAGATACAAGAATGACATTGTCCGAAGCATTTCTTCTTCATGCATGGAGGGATTTTGATGTAACTTGGCACAATTATACACCATCATAAGACAAAGTGTCATGCGCAGTTCCCTTCTTTAGAATTACTTCCCTTTGTTGTTACTATAAATAGCTTATATTGTAACTTTTTCATTACTAGTCGTAGGGAAAAATCGAGACCACTTTTCTGTAGTACAACATGCATGCTACATCCAATTATGAGGTGTATTTTGACCAATCTCTACCTGGTAAAGATTTTTGTGTGGACTTACAATTTTTTTTTTTATTTATTTTTTTTTTTTTTAATTTTTTTTTTAAGATTATCTTCCCTTAGTTGTTACTATAAATAACTTATATTGTAACTTTTTTATAATTGACCGTAGGGAAAAACAAGACCACTTTTCTGTGGTAAAACATGGATGTTACTTTCAAATTTTCGGTGTATTTTAAGGTATCTCTACCTGGTAAGGAGTTTTTTTGTGGACTTAGATTAAAATTCCATTTGCAAATACAGCTGCTAGAGTAAAGAAATTTGCTGTGACGGGCGTATATTGTGACATTCTTGCACTCTTGTTCCGATTATACATACTCCATAGTACCGCCTACGCCCATAGGTTCCAGGGCGGTGGAGCATAGTCTCAAGAATTCCTAATTTAATAACAAGACACAGTTATAAATTCATAAAAAAATCCAAGAGAAACTCTTTATTTCACTTTTGTCGTAGTCCAAACTGGAGATCATACGAGACATGGACTTAATAACAGTAGACATTGTCGCAGTTAGTTCTGGAATGTTTCCTGAATTCTGTCAATACTATTTCTAATGCACCCTGTGACGAATATTTTGTAAATAACTTTTACCATTTTGTAAATCCTTATACGAGTGTGATTCAGAAAATGTTTTCATTGGTCTCCGTATGCCTGAATTATCAATCAGATTAAGACAATGTTCATGTCATCCTTTCAAATGTTCTCCCTGCACAGAAATTGTTGGCTATTTGGCTATCCATGGCCTAAATGCTGGAAGTAGCCCCCCTCCCTCCCGCACTCCCACCCCGCCCGCTTGGTATACTTTTTGAGACACTGAAACATTGCAGAACCAAGGTCACTTCCAGGGGCTTAGCGTTTACTTGGAGCATTTTCTTTAGGATGGGAACTAGGAAAGAATCAAAGGAACTAGGATAATAGGATTGTATACATCAACCTAAATAACCTTCCTTTGTTCTATTGTCATTAAAAAGACCTTATGCCTTTCAAACCATTATTTGAGCTTTTATTTTGGTAGAATTCTTGTGACTGCTAAGATTGTTTCGCCTGCTTTACAAAGAACTTGTACAACGGGGCACCTAGAATTGAAGAATATGGCAGAATTAACCTTTTTGGAACTTTTTGCCTTTTGTAATGACCGGTCTTACCTGACTTTATTGTTTGTCATTTATGAGTTGCTTGGACTGAAAATAATATACAAAAGTTTCATTTCCATAAAGCAACTCAGAAATATTCTTAAAATTACACTTTTTCTATCTTAGCAGTCTTTTTAGCGCAATCTAAACGCTTGTACTTCTGGTCTTGTGTCAACTAATGGCGAAAGTAGAACAAGTTTATTGCTTATTCCCTATATCGTCATAAGTTTATATGAAGCAAATAAATAATGTTTAAAAATCAAGGATAAATTAAATATCCAAAATAGCCTGAGCCCAAACGTTAACCCAGCACGCAGACGAGTACACGACGAACACAGACACACTCACACAAAGCAAACATTATCCCCGCAAGGTGAAACTTTAACATACACAATAGTAACAGAAGGTGTGTTATGTAAAACACAAAAATACTATTGTATTTTAATACTAGATGCCCGCAGGCAACATGTCGAGCCCACTAGTTGTAAAATGGACTAACAGCACAAAGTTTAAACCTTTGACCTCTAAGTATGACCTTGACATTTTTTTGTATTTTAGCAGTCCTTTTAGCGCAGTCCTTTTAGCGCAATCTAAACGCTTGTACTTCTAGTCTTGTATCAACTAATAGCGAAAGTAGAGCAAGTTTATTGCTTATTCCTAAGCAAATAAGTAACGTTTAAAAAAACAAGGATAAATTAAATATCCAACAGGGAAACCCACGTTCCAAAAACGCAGCCTCCTCAAACATTAACCCAGCTCGCAGACGCGCACACGACCAACACAGATACACTCACACAAAGCAAACATTATCCCCGCCAGGTGAAACCTTAACATACCCAATAGTACCAAAAGGCGTGTGATGTAAAACACAAAAATACTCTTGTATTTTAATACTAGATGCCCACAGGCAACATGTTGAGCCCACCAATTGTCAAATGGACTAACAGCACAAAGTTTAAACCTTTGACCTCTAAGTATGACCTTGGCGTTTGAGGTAGGGGTCTGGGGGTTGCACGCGACACTCTGTCTCATTGAGGCAAACATTTATGCCAAATAAAAGAAAGATTGCTTTATGCATGGCAAAATTACAGCTTTGACAAGCTCTAAAATGACCTTTGACCTCAAAGTGTGACCTTGACATTTGAGAAAGGGACTCGAGGTTTGCGCACAGCACTCCGTCTCATAGAGGTGAACATGTAAGCCAAAGGAAAAAAAGATTGCTCCGTACTTATCAAAGTTATGGCCTGGACAAGCTCTAAAATGACCTTTGATCCTAAACTGTGACGCTTGAGATAGGAAACTAGGGTTTGCACATGACACTCCGTCTTATTGAGGTAAACATTTATACCAAATATAAACAAGATTCCTCAATACATGTCAAAGTTATGGGCCGGACAAGATCTGACATGACCTTTGACCTCCAACTGTGAACTTGACCTTTGAGATAGGAACTGGGGCTTGCGCATGACACTGTCTTACCGAGTTTAACATTCATGCCAGATATAAATAAGACTGCTCTATGCATGTCAAAGTTATGGTCCGGACAAACAAAAATCCGGACGCACGCACGCACATACACCGAACAGCCATTTGGACAACTATGTCTTCGCATCCGCAAGCAGGCTCGACAATAAAAAGCAATCCTTATGAACCTTTAACGCATGTACTCAATGTCTTTGCATTTAAACAAGATACTGACGCAGTCGTGACTTTTTTCTTCTTGAATTAAATGTTACATGTTCTTCACCCTTGTGTACCGTCTATTGGTTTTATGCTTCTTCCCTTTAGTGTATAATTCAAATTTATGTTAACGTCATCCGTATCTCGTGAAACTCCCATTAGATGTTTCAATTAAAGAAATGTTGAAGTTTGAGAGAAAAAAACTGCTCCCAAAGTTATTCCAGAAAAAGTTTTAGTTATCTAATTGCTTGAAAACGGTATCTCTTAATTTCCTCTTTAAAAACTAAAATCTACTTTTTTCATGCCAGGAAAAAAAACTGTATTAACAGGACAAGTTAGGGACTCGCTCTAAATAAAGGCCCGCCATATTTTTCAAAGCAACTGTTTTCAGAAAACAAAATCTGAAAGACGTAAGGGGCAGACCAACTGAACATTTTGGGAGGGGTTGGGATTTTACTTGGAACATGGAAATTTCTTTTGCCTTCTATGAAAGTCAGAATAATTTTCAGAACTTGAAAGCCAGAATATTTTTTCAAAGTAAAACAAGGATAATTTTTTTTTCAAATTATTTTTTGTTATACTTATGTTTTCCAAACCTAACAAGTGCAATAAAGACTTATATTCTGTGTTTAATAATTTGCGCGTGAAATAGCTGAATGCAACTCTCCTTGATTACATTTTAAGATAAGAAGCAGTTTGACATAAATTACAGTTCCTTATTTTGAGCACAGTAATACTATTATACGTCTCTAAGCAAAAATGGGGGGACATGCTTTTAATGTTCATATATAAGAATTATAGATGAATGAGCAAAGCCAGCCAAAACTGGATGTTGAGCGGGACAAATTATAGGGGTTCGGGGATTGGGGGTCATGCTCCCACGGAAATAATTGATTTGTAGAACAGATCCGGTGCATTTTGTAAAATGTATATTCAAATATGAGAAATTACAAAATATTGGTATCACATACGTGTAAAAACATAGGTAGACTGTTGTTACATTCATCATTAATTAATTATTTTGAAAGTGTTTCTTATGCTTTACTCATTTACAAGCATTTCTCTAACTGTTCAGGGAGTACATTGATGTAAATAGTGCAACCCAATAGGTCACTGTCATCAAATGTAATTTATAGTAGTGGATCCGTAGTAACATTCTACTATTCCTGAGTGATCATGTATTTGTAAGCAATTCGGCATTCTCTAGGCGTAACTGTAGCTCAATGCGCTCATAGCTTTCCGTAAATACGAAAAATGCCAAAATAGCATTACGGAGATTTTGTAATTTGCTGATTTTCATTATGGGTTCACTACCTTAACCTTTACCCTGCTAAATCTCTAAAATGGACTGGTCCATCATTCAGTTTGGGCAATACCATTTATATTCAAAGGGGTGTTCACTGAAAATTTACTGATTGAACAGCGAACAGTGCAGACCATGATCAGCCTGCATTGATGTTCAGGCTGATCTTGGTCTGCACTGGTCGCAAAGGCAGAATCACTTGCTGCCAGCAGGCTAAAGGTTGATTCATTTAATGTTGCAAATAATGTAAGCAGGTAACTTAAGAAATTTACATCAATTTACAACTCAAACTGTTTACACAATCTGAAAAAAACTGTTGGGGCCTCTCATTTACAAATATATTACATTATAAAATTTTTGATAAATTCTTTCAGGTCAATTTTGGTAAGCTAATAAAAGAAAGCATGTCATTCTCTTTCACACAAAATTTGTTTATGAGTTTTAGACTCTTGTCTAGTCCTGTATTTTAATTTATTAAATGATAAAAAAATTACATGTACACTATGCACTATTTAAAATATTTTGGTGACTTCTGATACAGATTATAATTTGGGAAATCCAAAAAATAGTGAAAAACTCTCAATACAGGAGTTGTCATATTTCTGTTTTTACATGGAGAGGAGGAAAAACATAAATATATTTAGTAAATTGGTGCACTTAACTGTCATTTCACACTGACAAAAAATATGTAAAAACGGAATTGAATTTTTCAGGTACCATCTCTTTACAGAGCGTATACATAAATTTTTCTTTATGCAATGGATACAATAAAATCATTTGCTGAATTTACAGATCTTGTTTATATATCTCGCTAAAAACTATGCCAGAGATTATCAACCACTGGCAAAAATTATTTGACATATACTAGGTGTGTTAAATATAAAAATACATTGCTGTGACTACGGAAACGCCTGTAAAAACTACGTCTATCGCAGGAATTTATATAATACATTGAAAGCAGCACTTTTATGTTTTATGTACAAGTAGAAATCATCATCAAAGGCAAATATTTAGAAGGTAAAAATCACTACAAAGTATTATAGTGTTGTAGGAGTGAGTCCTTTACTATAAAAAGAATATCCTGCAAGAAATTAAGCTCAGTGTGTTACATGAGTTCTAATTTGTTATTCCACTTTCTTACTACCATCGTTGTGCAGAACAACAGAAGTATAATTGATTTGAATAAAAATAATTTATGCATTGCAAGGACAGCTCAATGCCATTTTACTGCTTTATTGGTTGATAAGTGTAAGGCCAAATTAACTGAATAAGAATGGATTTCCCATTCTTAAATAAGATCGATAAAATTAAAAGGGGGTTTAACCTACCGGTTAGCTACAGTATAATACAATATAATGAAAGCATTTCAATTTTAATGTGTCATAGAACAAATTATTAATCTGGCCAATGTCCTCACACTTCCCTCCCAAACTCAGAACAAGATTTTTATTTGAAAGATTGTCTACTGCTGACGAATTAGCCAAAAATAAAATGCCGCCTTTTTCCAATTTATTATTCTCTTGACAATACATACATATTCAGGACTAGAAGATACATTTAAAGTCCAAATTGAGATAATGTTCTATTATTGTGGTTCATGGAGAGTCTGGCATTATTATTCCTTCTCTTGAGAAGGAATATTTCAGTTTAATAATTCACACTTGACTGAGCTACTGATACCGAAAGCTTTTGTCATTACAAGCCGGCCAATAAAACTCGGTGACCTTTAAAAATAACCTGTGAACGTTAAACTATTCTTTCTCAATTGGGGGGAATCCATGGGTTACACAATACTAAACCCGAGGATGATTAATTGATTCTTTTATTTCCTCCTGAACATAGCATATGTACATTCACCAGATAGACATATATCAGCAAATTTAAATGTAAACAACCAAATATTATCGTTACCTTCAAATGCATGGTTAATATATGAAAACAAACTCCATTGCGACCCTCTATAATTATGTGTAACAAATTCACACATGAATACCAGGTCAATGTCTCAATACCGTATTTACTCTATTGAAAGAGGTAACAGATTTAATTTGTTATTGGATTTAACAATTTATGTTAAATAACTAGCGTAAATACTTACCTGATATTTTTTTGCAGTATAAAACAGACATTGCAACCAAAATTTTACAAGATGTCATTTTATATTTATATAGATGTGCCCTAGAAGGAACTTTTGGTATGCTTTAACTTGTTTTAGTTTTGTAATTGATATGCTTCATCCCTAGCATGTTCTGCTAATGTTGTGCACTCTTGATTCAGTAATATAAACCATAGAAATATCGATATGTTTGACGTGTTCGCAGTGATCTTCAAAATGCGAGCAGGCAATAACCTTTCATATATTTGCTTAAGGTAGTTCTGCACGTTAGGATCGGAATTTTTTCTACAATGTAAAATTTGATTAAACTCTGATCTTTCAAAACTTCCGAATATACTGAGAGAATTCAGCAAATAAAAAAGATAGGGTCGTGTGCTTGATTTCTTGCTAGACTGATTTGAAAAATTTCGACCTCACGCAATTTTTGGTTGCGGGTTTATCCCGTAACCAAAGTTATGTGTATTTCTGACAATCATGTAGCATCTTTATTTGATTCCAAATCACATCCAAAGGATATGTTCATGTGCTACACAAAGTAGTTCCATTCATGAACAATGCGGATGAATTATCAATGATCAAGTAGTTCTTATTCATCCTCTATATCCATTCACACTGGCCATTTAGATTATATAAGATCTGTCAATGATTAGGTATTCCAGCCTATGGTTACATCACTGACTTCCAGCTGTTCATGTAAGGTCAGGCAGAGGTTATCTTAGATATGAGGCACATTAGTATTTGTTTCTTATACATGTATATTTAAAGATTGGAATTTAAAATGAAAATAAATCTAGCAAAACCCGCAACCACCAGACATCCCAAGGCTTTGATTCATAATGGGACTCTATGGGGAAAACGCAATTTTCATAACACTTTCGCGAATAGAAATTTTTCTACAATGTAGATTTTAATGAAACTTCTCACAGTCGTAAATAAACATATGATCTATAATATGGTGAAATAAAATGTATAGGTCCGTGTGCTTATTTTTGAGATATCTGGCTATGATTAAAGTGAACCGCCTATTTTAAGCTAATTTTAAGACATTATTTTGAATTATTTAACGTGTAAGATGTTTAATATCATATTTTAACTTTAGAAAGATAGTAACAGTGCCATTTCAGTACACTTACTCACGGGTTGCCCTTAACTCATAAACTGATTTTCGTTTCCGTACGCCGAATCCAGGCATTATTCTACATTTTCCGGATAAATGACGTTACGCCATCACTTCCGGTTTATCAAAAGTGCAGAACTACCTTAAGTAAAAACTATTCTTAACGTATAACCTATCAAATTCTGAACCTCTCAACAACTCGGAAATTATAAATATTGTCTGACAAAATATCATAATGCTGTTCAGATTCAGCATTAATATGGTACGTTTGGGAAACACGGGACATTGTATTTAATTATGTTGTCCTGAAAGACATTTTGCCTTAATGACAACTGGGACTTGCTGTATCTGTTCAAAGTGACAATACGTCTGTCATACAATGGCTAATGTCAAAGAGTAGGTTTTACATTAATGGCTCTTTTACATGACATATTTCTTTAGAGAATGATTTTACAGCTCCTACAATTGCATTTGTTATACCCCGAAAAAAAGATATTTTGTCGGGTATATTATAGGACTTATCTAACGGTTGGTTGGACAGCTGGTCGTTCAATGAATTTGTTGAAGAGATTGTTGAGTGAATCATATCTACGTTTTAATGGGATTTCAATGAAAGGGCAAACACGTTCACTATAAATTGTAGATCTCCGTGACGTATTCTTTTTCCGGTATGTATAACGCTGAAGGTAGACGAATCCTCTTTCCCTGTCTACAAAAAAGTATGTTGAGCAAAATATTTTTCACGTTTTAAGTGGATTTCATTAAAACTAACGTAAAGTATAGATATGATTGAATTTTTTTTTCTAAGTTGGACAAAGAAGGAATGCCCAGAGAACACCCTCCCCTTTTGCAAATAGTTTGAAAGCGAACTATTTCCACATTGTTAAAGGAAGTTCCATATGATCACAATGAAATGTAGATACAAAAAGTTGAGAGGTATCAATGCCCTAAATGTCCCTCTGCACAATGTTTGTATAATGATTTGAAAGGACTAAATTATAAATATGACTTCCCGTGTGTAAAAAGATTCACCTGGCAGAGATTTTTATTTGCACTGTCCGGTGACTTAGGAACATGGTGGGTGTTAGGGAAGAACTTAGGTGCGCGCCGCCGTAAACCAATTTACACTTCTAAGTGATGGTTTCAAAACTGACCGTTCCAAGGCGATGTTCCTCTGTGTTCCTTTATTGGTTCGTTTTGTCGCCATTTGTTTGTGTTTGCATTGCCTTTGAGGCTTTTTTGGAATGCAACTTTTCCTGTTTCCGATATTAATCTTTCTGGGTGACAAGAGGTCTCAAGTCCACTGTTCCGCCAAAAATCTTTCTTCTTACATACGATCACCTTGAATGATTTCAGACACAATGTCTTTTATCAACTGTCGAGGAGAATATACGCCTCGCTTGTAGCTTTCACTTAAGGCGTTTGTCTATTGTACCTTTTCGAATATGGAAATGTGTCGAAGTGCAGCAGATTTTTAGTTATTCTAATCCAGGTCCAGGCTTTTAGTTGTAAGTTTTTAGTAACAAAAGAGGGTCAGTTAGACGCCATATGGCCAAGATCAGTTACTAAAACATGTTCCCTATTGGGATCATAGAAAACATTATTTTCAGTTTTTTAACTTTAGTTAGGAAAGACATGCTATAGATATAGTACTAGAATTCAGTCATTGACACAAATGATAATCCTACCTGGTGTTTGTCTATACCAATAACTAACTGTACGGTTAAAAACTTGGTAATTAGTTATTTCATTTAAATATCAGTTTTAAATACTGAAGAGATATATTTTATTGTTTATGTGCTCTCCAAGAGGAGAAAGCATATATGTCGCCGCTTGGTACGTCCGTCTGTCCCGTAATTCTTGTGTTCGTGTTCCAGTCAGTAGTAGTTTCACTAAGTTATTGCTCTTTTAGTATTCAACATCAGTATGCTATAGCACCATTTTGCCCGTAGTTTTCCTCAGCAATCACTGGCTGGAATTCAGCGAGTTTTCATTGGAAGCTTCACTTCTTAGAGGAAATGCGCATTTTATCTTCATGTATGAGTTGGACGATTTATCACTGACGTATTGTCTTTTGATTAATAAACAGTAGTAAACTATAGCACCATCCTTGTCCGAAGTATTTCTCAGCAACCATTGCCTGAAATTCAGTGAAGCTTTACTCTCATGTTGTCTTTATGCTCCAGTCCGATATTGCCTTTTGATTATTCAACATCAGTAAGATATAGCGCAATCCTTGTCTAGTGTATTTCTCAGCGAAACTTCATATCAGAAAGCTTCACTCCCAAGAGATCTCGTCCATATCTTGCGCGTACGTTTACTCAAGAATTATTTGCTGGAGTTCTAAGAAACTTCTTCAGAAGCTTCGCTACTAAGACGAGGTATGTGCCGAGTCTTTTCAAATGCAGTTATTATACTTCGAAAAGAATCCATCGGTTTTACCGAAATATTTTGTTATGTTTGATGTCTGACAGATTAAACATAATTCAATCGCATGTCTAAATTTCAGCTTTAATAGTCCATCTGAATTCATTCTGCTAGACTTAAAACACTTTTTGATGTCATACAATATGCATGTCTTTGACATTTACATGTATTTCAGTCAGATACGTTCTTCCCCCCAGTTATTCAGTTAAAACGATTTAAGAAAAATATAATAAATATGTTCCTATATTTTATCAGTTGATAGAAAATGGGCAGGAGTTAGGACGCGTAATAATTAAATCACGAGTGCCTAGCTCAAGTGATTTAATTATTCGCACCCGAACGACTGCCCATATTTTATCAATTGATAAAACTATTGGAACATATTTATCATTCGATTCTAACAACGCAAATAAGTCACATTTTACACTAGATATCTACTATATTTTCAGCAGCGTTATAGGCCTACGTCATTCGGGTCGACTTTTCTCTATTTCATATGCTGTTACAATTTACCCCCATAGTTAGAAAGTGTTGCATAGCTAACGGGACGTTTAGATATTCGTTTCTTTTTTATCAAAATTTTGAGAAGTATTTATAAACTAGTAACGTAACAGCTCGCAAACCATTTATGAATAGAATCATCCAATTTAGTTATTTGACCCAGTATTACGAGCTAAACTTTTGTATGACGTCACATCATTATGACATCATTCTTTATGACATACTTTTATGACGTCACTGCTGAATCATAACTGAGGTAATATGCTCGTAGAGATCAAATCGTTTGTTTGCAACCGTTTGGCCCTTAAATAATTCGTATGTAATGGAACAGAAGTAGAATCTCTTATCTTACAATCGTAGGGGGTAAAATGTATCAGCCAATCATATTTTATCGAAGATTCATAAATAGGCTATATCTTTATATAGCAGTTAAATCAAGTCGTGTTAGAATATATATTTACCAATGACTTCATAGGTATTAAAAATCGCATTGAAGGTAGATTCTATTGGGTTTCTTCTTATGTAAAATAAACACTAAAACGACGAAACATGTGCACATCATATAACAATACAGTAAAACAGATTTTAACAATTCGTAACTTAAGAAATACATTCAACTAGATTCGTCTAACTTAAATTGATGAAGTTTGAAAAACGTGACACTGAAAAATGTGTTTATGAGTAACAAAAACAAGTCACATGAGCAACATGGGCAGATAAATGTGCTTTGGCGCCTTACTACTCTTAATGCTGAGCAGAAGACACGATAAACAGTGTGTGTATGTCTGTCGCAATAAGCCAACTTTATACAAGAATGATCCACTTTTCACCTACACAACACAGATAATCTTTATCTCTTGCTCCTCGTTTTCAGATGTTGAAACAAGATGAAATAATTTCTGTATTTATTTATGTTTTTTCATTCCATTCGTAGACGGCTTGCGGTTTCCAAAATTTAAAGTTGTTTATTGTTGGTTCACTTCTTTTTCGGATTATTTCCTGTCCAACGAGCTTAGGCCTATAGTTTTGTATATCCAGATGGGTTTAGGTTTCTATGTGTTAAGACTTTTACTTTTTTCCATTATATTCTTTCAGCTCCTCGACGAAGTAATTATCTTTGCTGGCCCTACTATTCGGACTAGGTTTTGGAGTTTTTCTTTCGATACTGGCATGTTTATTTGGACATTCTGACAATTCGTCTTCGGGAGGTTTCTTGTGTTCCAGTTTTTGTTGTTTCTTCAACTGCCACTTTCCTTGACTGACATTTACTTCTTCAGTGGAACAATTTTCTCTTAATCCTTCTGCAGAAGGACTTTTTCCATTGGCAATGTATCTTACAAAATTGTGTAGATACCAGCCGGTGCAAGGGAGCGTGATGGGTGTTGCAGTTTTCATTACCTCTCATTAACATACTCGATCAAATCAAGTCTGTTTTTTTTATTTTGCTTTAATACATATTTTGCATATCTTCTTATAAATTTTACTTAATTCTGTTGGATACACATACTTAATATAAGCTTTGCAAGCAAGGTTTTTGATGACATATCGGGTATGATGGCTGATTACTGCCATTTTCTAGTTGGCGCGTTTGAAGAGCGCTATAATTGCGCAAGTACGACAGATACTGTAAAATCATTTAATTTCGTGGGCATGAAATTTCGTGGTTTTGGTCAAAACAACAATTTCGTGGGGATATGAATTCGTTGATTTAAACTTTTGAACATAAAATGAATGGGAAGTTTACTTGTTCATTGGGATTAAATTTCGTGGATTGACTGAACCACGAAATCTACGAAAATTAATCCCCCACGAATATTAATGATTTCACAGTACCTTACTTATCATATCGACGCGTTTATTTGTCGTTCAACCGTGTTTGTATTCTGGCGGGGCGCCAATACACGAAATTCATAGTTGTCGTTTTGACCCTTCCAGAACGACAAATATCTTTCTTGTACCGGCGCACTTATTTATCGAGTTGTTGGCGCGATTCTAACGACAGAGTAGTAACAAGCGCGCCGATATGAAATATAAGGTATCTGTCGAACAAATGGCGAATTCAGTTGTTATTCTATTCCATAACAGTTAAGCATTTAGAATAACAGATTGATTTGACAGGACCAAAGAGTGAAATATCTAATGGCTGCAGAAAATGCGATGAATGAACTTGCAAAACAAATAAGATCAAATTTCTTGTCCAAATATTAATAGATAGAATCGGTTGTAAAGCATCAGTATCTGATCGAACATAAGGAAGAAAATGTTACTTGGGATACTTTCTCAAGGAGTTACCATTTGACCAACGGGACTCTGACATTTCTTCATATGCTCCAGAAGAAATCCTCTCCATCAGGTCTGTATTTGATTTTTTACCCTGAGAAACAAAAAGGGCAGGGGGAGATTCCATTTACATTAAAACATCCACTGGGTACTGTGGCAGTAAAGCGGTGAGGTTTAATGTTCAAGGATAATTCGATATTGTATTGATGACCTATGATCTGGGATGAGTCCTTTCGTCAAGGTACTGTATGTGTTGAGGTTTGTCGAAAAGGCTGTCATTAATAAAAACAAAACGCCTTCAAATATGGATCATGCAGGTGGTGTATATAAAATATGTGACGGGTAGCACTATCTTGCATAGCTGATTATTGCTTTTTAGATTAATAAAGTAGTGTCTCAGAAAGGACAGTTATGATCGAGAAGTGACGGTATCAATAAACACATAAGGATTAAACATTTCAATTGCTTATTTCTCACTACTCAGTTGTCTCCGTGTAAAATTCTATGGCCTATCTTAGACACTGAATGTTGAACATTTGTGTATTCTATTTACGTACGTGACCAGACAGAGGAAAATATAAATCATCACTAACCAAAACATTGCGAAAAGTGTCAACGTAATTATCGACAATGACTGTGGCTCGTCAGCGAAATACAGGTGTTGGAATCTCGTCAGTGATTTTTTATTACTGCAGTATCTGTTTTATAGAGAAACAATTAGATCTTTCTTCACTTTATGATAAGATAATACTTATAATAGAATTACACCCGTCTCATCCAGACTGTATTTTCCTCGTTTCATGATATCATATCAGCTGTGACAGTTATGTTCTTACCAGGTTTATAATTTAATAAAATATCTGAATTTGTAAAGTTTACATTAAAGTAGTAATGCTTTTTTATCATACCTTTCTATCAAAAGTTATACGAAATTGAATAATGCCATTACTGTCGCTTTTGACGGATTGAAAATGGCGCAGTGTGCCTCACGCGCAATAATCATAATGACCCCGTGTAACTGGTATGTCTGCGTTCTGACGTCGACGTAATCTAGAATGTTAGTCTTTCGTTCAGTGATTTCTGTTAGAATTTTAGACTTGAATTGTAGGACAGATTGAAAAAGGAAGGAATGAAATCAATACGTACCAGTTTTTTGTTGTTGAAAATAAGATAAAAAAAGAAACGAAATAAATATGAAGCGTAGGTTAATATTAGTACGACTGAAACGCTGTGTACCATTTTGATCGGTAGGCACGATTTGAAGACGGTGTGGTGGGGGTACGAGTGAGGTTGGGTGCGCACCATAAACCGGTTTAAGCTCCCCAGTGGTGGTTTTGCCACTGACCGTTCCAAGGCGGTGCCCCACTGTGTTCCTTTGTTTGTTCGTTTTGTCTTCTTGTGTAGGCTTTGTGTGTGTGCGCGTGTATGTGTGAGTGTTCCTTTGTTTGTTCGTTTTGTCCTCGTGTGTTGGCTTTGTGTGTGTGCACGTGTATGTGTATGTGTGTGTGTTTGTGGTGTGCACGTCTGCGTGCTGTAGGTTTCGTTTTGGGGCGGCTGCGATTTTGGAACGTGGCATTCCCTGTTTGATATTTGTCTTTGTTTTGATATCAGTGACGACAGTGGTAACTAAAAAGCATTCTGTCAGGATCTATAGTGTTAATGATGATTCTGATTGATATCCAACATTACTCAAAATGCTCGGGAAATTCATGTACGTTTAAAGTTTTACTCTATAAAAGTTTCAACCAAAGCGTTGACATATCCAGAGTAAGATATTGACAACCAGATTGGTGTAAAATAAATGAATAAAATGTCATTACTATTATTCTTACACCATCTTAAAGAAAGCCGTTACATTTTTTGGGCCCAAAGTATCCCATGAATACTTTGCGATGCACTCTTACATAGGTAAATACGCCCTTAATCCGGTGTACAACTCGTCATTGGGATAGACTAGATATGCGTTATAATAATTCCCTCAGAATCTGACTTTGATGGTCCTTCTGATGGCATGAAGTACGTGATAATCAATAAGGATGCTTTCAGGATCTGATTTTGATGATTCTTACGATTGCCGGTGTCGGCAATGATAATCAGTAAGCATTCTCTCAGGATCTGATTTTGGTGATGATTTTGTTTTCTGGTGTCAGCGATGATGTAAGTAAGCATTCTCTCATGATCTGATTTTCATGAGGCTTCTGTTTTCCGGTGTCGATAATGAAAATCAGTAAGCATTCTACCAGGATCAATTTTTATGGTGATTTCAATAGCCATTATTGCAGTGATAATTAGAAAGCCTCCTCATATGATCTATTTTGATGATGCTTCTGACGACCAATGTCGGCATTTATAATAATAAGCATTCGCTCAGAATCTGGTTTTGATGATGCTTCAGGTGGTCGTGACAATATTGATAATAAGTAAGAATTTGCGCAAGATCTGGTTAAGATGATGCTTCAAACGGCCATGAGGGCAATGCTAATCAATAAGCAGTCTCTTAAACTTTACTTAAAGGGCCTCCGTGGCCGATCTGGTTAAGGTCGATGACTTCAAATCACTTGCCCCTCATCGATGTAGGTTCGAGCCTCACACGGGGCATTGAATACTTGAGGAAGCCAACCGAAGCTGGCTTACGGAAGGTGCCCGCTTATGATGAAAAAATGCACGGAGGGGCACCTGGGGTCTTCCTCCATCAAAGCTGGGAAGTCGCCATATGACCTATAATTGTGTTAGTGCGACGTTAAACCCAACAAATACAAAATTAGGATCTCACTTTGATTATGCGTCTGGTGGTTATGACGACAGTGATAACTTATAAGCATTTTCGCATGATCTGACTTTGATTGTGCTATTGATGGCCATGACATTAGTGGTAACCAGTAAGCATTTGTTCGCGGTCTGATTTTGATGATAATACTGACGGCCATGACGAGAGTGATAATTGGTTGTTTTCTCAGAATTTAATCTTGATGTTGCTATTTCTCATCATGACAACAATGTCGAGCTAGATGAAGCCAGTGATGAATATGACGACAGTGATGATCAGAAAGCATCTGACCAGAATCTGATTTTGATGATGCTACTGATGATCACAGCACTTGATGGTCATGATGGATATGGCGATAGAGATAACAACTAAGCTTTTGTGATCTGTTGCCATGTGATTTATCTTTGCATATTTATCATCCACATGTGCCTCTCACTTCTTTATTTGCTTGTTTGATTTTGGTTTGATTTTCAACATTATTTCAGTTATGAAACGGCGGTCAGTAAACCTAACCAGTGTTCCTGATTCTGCACCAATATAAACCTGTTTCCGCAAGTAACTGCCAACTCTCCAGCATGAATCATAGGTGGAGGACGAATGCTTTTAGACGCAGTGTCTTCTACCAAATCGTCACGGAGAACAAATGCCCCACCCGGGGTTCAAACTCACGACGCCATGACCCGTAGGTCTGCGATCTCCCTACGGGGCTAGCGGGCGGGTTTCCCACTTGTTTCATCAGTAAATGAATGTCGAATAAGAATTCATATCGGCTAATGTTACGGAACGCAAAAGCGATCAGCCGAAATCCCTGATGTAGGAATAAAATTAAAATCAATTAGCTTTTTATCACACGTAACTCATATAAATATTTTAGTAGACAATCTTTCCGAGCCTCAAAGGATTAATGTGTAATTAGAACTATTTCATGTTATCATATGCAGGTGTATATCTCTTTGCCTTATAAACTTATACAGGTAGTAACATGGTACTGCTGGATATATGACGAAAGACAAAAATGGGTTCAAACATCTTCCATTTACAACGTTTTTAAAATACATACTTATATTGCAGCAAGTGATAAGTACGATAAAAGACGCATGTACAAAATCTTTAATTTTTTAAGTATAATTGTTATGGAACAAGTTAATAACCGCATTTTTCAACGAAGGATCCATAAGTAGTATTAGCTTAAATTTTAAATATGTTTACTTAGGTCTAGAACTTCATGTGGATAAAGCAGCAAATTACATCAAGCCGGTAAAAACTAGGTTTTTTAATATCAATCTAATTATACTAATATTATAAGTAGGATATGTAAATATCTTAATAGAAAATCTAGCAAAAAGGTAGACCCGAGGGAAATTAAGTAAAAGTACTTCATATGTACCTATAACTTTGTCAAAGTAGATCACTCATTTCACAATTCTTTATATCTTTCTACGTTTATTGTTACAAACGTTAGGCATACGTAACTGAACGGACTGGAAATGAAATAATAATTTTAGTTCTAGTTCTATACCATCAGATTTTATAATCAACTTACATATTTTGTCATTTGTCTCTTTTTTTGTAGTATAAATTATGAAAAATGCAACTCCATCATAAAATGCATGACGTATTTTAGCATATTATTCATGGAAACAGACAAAAACGGTGTATTTCTATATTGTTGAATTTTAATACGTACATAATTCACGTTACTAATATTTCCTTCTGAAAAGTAATTTTGTAAGATATTGAAAGTAAATTCAATTTCATTTTTTCTTATAAACTGATAATAACGAGACTTTACAAAATTCATGTTCTATTTCATCTACGTTACAATCATTATTATTCTGTGAAACGTTCATTTGAAATGGAAATGTTAAAAGAAAACTACAAGATACTGAAATGTCTTTAAGTTGTATTTTTTTTTTTTTGGTGAGAACGGGCTTTCATTTCTTTGTAGATTTTAATAAAACATGATTTCAGTCCGATGTGTGTATCTTTGACGTAAAACCTATGACAATGGTGACAAAAATAAACAAAAGTGTAGCAACAATGTAAATATTTTGAATTTTGTAAAACACGTGTGCACCGATTAAATCCTTTAATATAATTTTCACTTTGTAAATTATGCAAACTAATGTTTGTGACATGTCATTTTCACATTAAGAGAATTCGCTTTTTCAATTGCCTAGGTGCTCGTCAATATGTGTTATGTGAAGCGGTGTTGCATGCATGTTGAAATTGGTCCGTGTTTCGAAACTTCGAAAATAGAACAGATTAAAAACACTGAATTTAAATATTCTGTTTATGAACCAAGTAAATAACAGTACTCCGCTAAATAAAGCCGGCTGCTAGTACATAATTAAATGTACAGGAAGATCCTTTAGATGAATAGAATGCAAACAAACAAAGCTATAGCAGACAGACTAAAGCGGACACGCGCGATAAAAACAACACAAGCGTATGGAATTTTTGTACGACCGGCATAAGACACTTTCATGACTGCTGTTGTGGGACTGAAGTTAATCTATAAGAAGATCGGTATAATTTTATGTTTAAAAATATTTTGATAAAGAAATCTACTTAAATCTTACTGAAATATATTCTTGAACAAAGTCTATACCGGTTGGCAGCTCAGTTTTGTGAAGGTTAACTGGGTATTTGAAATAAGCTTTAATCACTGGAAGCCTAATGTATGATTTTTACTTTTAATACCCTAGTAAGATATAAAGATTTTTTTGCCTTTAGCGCCAAAACGGACGATGGAATTAATCATGCCGTGTGAAGGATAAACAGTAAATTATGTACAATTATTTTACTTAAATCTCAGGAGTACAATCTAATTTGAGATAAATTGCCTAACGATGTCACATGAAAGCCATATAAATAGTTCAGTAGATAAAATAACATAAAGTAACTATGGGTTCGTTAGTGAGAATGCTTCATTACGCACTTTAATTTGTAGATCTGTAGATAGCAAAAAGTCGGTTAATTCACAAGACTGAGGGACAGTTTAAGCTTTGCTCTATAGAAAATTGACTTTGTTTATCAGTTTTCATTATAATTTATTTCATTTGCATATACATTATGCAAAATCAGAAACAAACTGAACATGAAAACGTCTCCTGATTTAAATATTGATCTGATATAGACACTTTATGAACATTCAGTTTTTAATCAGGTCAGGATTTTTACGCAGCAGATTTCCGATGGAACGTGTTGACTTAGATATTGTTGCGTACGAAACTGAAAGCAGTTGTACTTTTATTTAATCTTTGCCTGTAGTTATGTGTTTAATTCACCTCATGCGCCGTCTATTCGATTTAAGCTTCATAGCGTAACCTCATAGTAATCAGTCTCGTGAACAACCACATACATAATGTTATTTCAATGCTATCGTCACCATATTCTGTAAGAACGCTGTATTCATAAAACCTATGTGACGTTTGATGTTTGTCATATACAGCTTGGTTATGTAATTCAATCAGATGTTTCGTGCCGCTTGCCTACAAGTACCGGTAGGACTCGAGGTAAGACCTAAAAGGTAAAATGACATAAACTGGTTTGGACAGAAAGCATGTTGAAATGGGGTAAACTTCTCTAGAATGGGTGAAAGTAACATTGAAAATAAGACAACTTTGATGTAAGAATTGGGGTGTTTACACGTCTTCTCAATTGCCATCCATTTAATTCTGCGTGTTTGAGAAGACCTACTTATAAATCAAAATCTCATCTGGATTAAGCCCTATCATATATGATAAAAGTACCCGGTTGTATTAAATTAAATACATGAATTTACAAAAAAAAGTTTAACCCGAAGATGTTTTCACTAGTGTACTCAATAACTTACAAAAATCAATAAGAATGGGATGGAAGCACAGAATACAACCATAGTGCAGCATCCCTTACAACCACAAGCACCGGCGGATGTGGAACATTTTTTATACTTAAAGATTGAACGTTTTCCGTGTACTCAAAGGACCAAAGACGTAAAGTATCCAATTTTACTGCTGTAAATTACCTTTTTATTATTTTTATTTCTTAAAGCACAAAGCACTAGAATAAGATTAATTGAAACTGCATTTATGAAGCTAAAATATGCATTCTGAAATTAAATTTGATACTTGGTTGTCTTTGACATTTGACATTTACTTAAACCGATGCAGAATCTGCTTTTAAAAGTAAAGTTTAGTGTTTTTCAAGGAAAGATAAGGTAATAACTAGCCCGTCATAAGCCTGTAATAAAATTGCATTTTCAATAAACTGGCCTGTTAAAATTCTAAAGAGTTAAAAGAGCGTATGGAATGTAAAGTGTTTTAAAGAGTTTTAGGATATTTCTTGTGTATCTTTTATAGCACATCAATAGCTTTGTTACTATATATTTTATCGAACTAACACACGTATGATGAAAAAATAAGAGTTTTATTTTGGGACAGGCACCAGTAGGCATGCCACTTTAAAGTAATTATAAATAAATAAAACGTTTGGGAGCAGCCTTGATGAGGGCTCCATTTCATTTATACATCTTATGAGTATTTTACACGATACTGATTATCCTGTAAATTAAGCTTTGAAGAAATCACTTAAAAAATAACGAAATTATAGTGCACAAAGGGTAACATTCACTCAATCAAATAGTAAAACAAGTAAAATCTGCCAACTATTCGTCAATACCAGGTTTTAAACATTAATTATTTTTGTTATGCAAACACTATGCCATGACGAACTGAGGCTTGTATTAAAATTCTCATTCCTATATCCTTATTTTTGTAGCATAAAGACATTACGGACAAACCTCCTTATATCACCTTCAAAACACGCATTTTAAAATTACTTTCAGCTGGATGCGTTAATTCACACAAAGGTATAGCGTACACGGTACTTGTAACATCCATCAAAATGGAACTTGGAAAAGAAATACGTTTTTAAACCATAGAAAATTGCACACTTTAAACATGCAACAACAAAACCATTGCAAAAGCACTGTGCCAAAAAATAAGGCTGCAACAACATGACAAGGGTCGATTTATTTTTTGAGAAAAAATGCATGCGTATTATCTAAAATGCATGCGTATTATTTCATTCTGTATAAAGCGTTACATTTACAGTACATTTTATTCAAGTTTGTATCAGATGTTAAAATATTTCATTACTGGAATTTTACACATTTAGTATATTAATATACCAATAGTTTGTGATACGAAAGTGGACATTTCTGCAGAAAACTCACAGATTTCACAGAACAGCAAGAGCAGCGTAGATATGTTGACTGACGAAGTAGACTAAATTAACAATTATGACAGATATACCTTCAAACGATGCGTATACATACTCGAGGTATGATATTAAACTGATTTCATGCGCTGAAGTTTCAAACATAGTTTACTCTACTGTATACTAAAAGACAAGTATGGCAAAGTTGAAAATATATGAATACTTTCTGTAGACAACAGACATTCCATGCTTGTATTCGGTCATATTTTCTTGCTCAATGTATTTATAGTAAATAGGATTACAGCAGAAATGTATCATGAATTAGACTGAATCTGTGATATAATAGTTTATTTGTTTTTGTATTTTTCACATTTGTTATACATGTACGTGCTGTATCTAACTGACCAAGAACCACATTGTTTCTCTATGTTATCATAATTACATATTACATTGATATCAAAGACGGTGTTGCTGACAAAGTATAAGCGGAAAGACTTCACTTTCTGAATGTGATGGGGGTACTTAAATATGTATTCATTTTATGGCTAACTAATTACTTTTGACAGATAAAAGTTTTGCAAATTAAATTCCAACCGTCGGTTAAGGGAAAGGTAAGGGTCCACCACTTCACTGTCTACTGGGACCAAGAAGTGTTTCCAGTACAAATCGCCTACTAAAATATTTATATTTCTTACGTGTGAGAGAGAGTTGTAACTTGTCCTAAACTGAACTCTCATCGAGAACAGCACCCTTAATAATGTAACATCTCTAATAAAACGGAAAAAAGCACTTAAGCTCATGATACAATGGTTAACTTCTGTTAATGGAAATATTATTGTCTAAATAACTGTAAATAACTTTTTTCTGGTCCTTTGTGAGAATGGAGTCTATTCAATTTTATCATAATAGAATTCTCTAAAGCGTGAGGGGGTTGCACATTTCATTACCATCCAAAAACAGACTCAGTCAAATCGAGCTTAATATCATTTTGCTTGGTAGCGCAATATGCTTCCAGGCTTTCTTCGTATTGATTTTATTAATTGCAACTTGTATCAAAACTTTTAGAACAACCCTCATACTCTTAATTTTACTTTGTTTCGTGGTTATATTATCAGTCGTCTACATTGCGTAGGGCGATCACAGGTACTTAGAAATAAGAGGTAAATGCTATATAGTATTTACTGTGCTAGCGCATTTATACATATCAGTTCAATATTAATGTTTCAAAGGCAGATTGTATCCAAGTTTAGTATAGGTTAGTGTTTATTAGTAAGCATTTATTTTAATTTGATAAATGCTTACTAAAAAACAGTTTGAAATTATTTTTTGTTTACGAATTTAAGCTCTGCCTACAGTATGTTACTTACCGGATTAATAAACGACTGGAAGTAAATGTTGATTTAACAAAATAAATTTCCCGATAATTTGAAAAATACTGCAATGCCATTGGACAAAAAAAATTCAAATACTAATAACCCTTGGATGGCCGCACCATTTGTTATTATGAACCATTAAACCATAGTGGATTTTGGTGCCATACATAGGTTATGTCTAACGTACGCGTAGAGACCTTACTACCTTGTATAATGTTAATATGCCTATCGTTTAACATACTAAAAGACATATTATAAAATTGCACTGCACTCCGTAAATAAACAGAATATTTATTGATTTCAATGTATATTCCTAGGGTAATCGGCACGAGAAGAAAAGTGTATTCAAATATGACTAACAATGGTTTAATCATCACAACGATTTAATGTTGACGTCACGTCGACGTGATATTTAGCGCCATGTATACATCTAGAAATAGCGCTTTCAAATTTTATCAATTGTTTTACTTAGTAGTATGTTTAAAACGAAATGTCACATTGAACAACTGTCTTGATTAATTCACACATATATTAAGTTGGTTATTCGCTTTGCTGAATAATTCGCCATTTTTTGCGCCCAAACGTAACTTTTCCGCAAGTCGTATTACCATGTCCGGTCCTGGCGTGCATAAACAAACAGCATGACGACATAACAGCTGGCGCCATGCATGCGTGAAGAAACAGTTCTGTCATATTTGATCTGAATTTTACAATAAAATCCATATAAGAATCGAAATAATTTATAGTAAAACGTTGTTTTAACACTATTTATACACTCGGGTGGTTATACGTCGTTCGAAATAATTCAATCGGGCTGCGCCCTCGTGTAATTATTACGCCCGGCGTATAACCGCCCATTGTGTATAAATAGTGTTAAAGCACCGTTTTGCTATAAATTATTTCTTAATTATACTTTACTGCAGAGGTTGCAGAAATGTTTTAAAACAGCTCTATATCTAAGACACTAGGAGTGAATTAAGTTATATTTTTTAAAAAAAAATTAAGCTTAACCTTTGGTAAGGGAAGTAAGGACACTGCACATTTTATTACCTCTTCCTCGTATTGAAATGCTGTTCTGTCATTCTACTTCATTGTGTTCTATCCCTCTTCTTGTACATAGTTTTGCATTGCTATTTTTTGAAATCATTAAAATCAATATCGTTCTGTAAGGTGATCGACTAGTGACCCCTGGTTTGGTAGTCTCGTTTTCTATTCATGACTACATGAGGGATGTTACATATATAATTACTTCTCGCAAACAGACCAAAAATCGGACCGAATGTGCTAGTTTCTTGCTTGGTGGCATTCTTTGCTTCCAACGGTTTCTCACAGATATTATTACATAATGTGTGTATCAAGTATTGGCAAATTTTTCTAACAGTTGATTGGATACAATTGACAACGCTGTTGTAAAACAGACACGCATCAGGGATTGCATAAATACAGTTTTAACGGAAAGTGTGGACTAGAATCACAAAATTGTTTTGATGAGGACAATAAAACTTGTTAAACATAGAAATATAAGACCGTTTTAGACGATATTGGACTGCTGAAATCAGGATTCTCTGTCTTCTGCAATGGCATTAAGTACATTAATTTCCAAGACCATATTTTTTTTTTACATGACATGCCTTCTATTTCCGTTGCGTATGTTAGGAATTCACCTGGCGGGGTTAACTTCTATTTACATTGACCTGTGAATTTGAAAGATAGAAATCAAGAGTGAAGTTAGATGCACACCATAAACCGATGATGGTTTTGCCAATGATCGTTCAACTGAAAATTTACAGAGGTGCCACATATAGCTAGACCCATTTCAATGAAAAGGTAAAGGGGGCTTGAGGGGTGCTGCACATTTCATTACATCTCACAAACGGACTCAACCAAACAGAGTCTTCTATTATTTTGTTACTTTCCCAAAGGATTGTCTTGTAGATTATATTAACTATCACAACAGCAGTTTTTAAGTGCTGTATGACGGTTTTAAAAAGTCTCCTCGTATTTGGGTTCAATGTTGTTATAGTTTCTGGTCCTTTGGGATCGCAGAGTCCATTCAATGTTTATTCAATGTTTATGGATAATAGAGTTCATCTTAAGCCGGCGCTAGAGGGCGTAAATGGTGCTACACATTTCATTACCTTTCGCGAACAGAGTCAGTCAAACCGAGTCTGCTATCATTTTTGCTCGGTTGCGTTCTTTGCTGCCAAAAAGATCTTCTTGCAGATTTTATTACTATCACTGCAGCAGTTTGTAAATGCCATGTGGCGGCTGTAAAAGTCTTCACGTACTTAGACTTAGTGTTGCTGCATTTTCTCGCCCTTTGGGATGATGTAGTCTGTTCAATTTCTATGGATTACAGAGTTCTGCTTAAGCCGTAGGGTGCGTGATAAGGGTCTCAAATTTCTATTTGATCATCATCGCCCAAAGGAAGGAAGTTTTACTATGTCGGCCATTTCTGGGAAAAGTGCATTCCATCCGTTGCTTTTGACAGAATATTATTTCAAGCTTCCGAATATACATCTAATGGGCATGAATGTATTTAGATTGGTAAAACTACGGGGTAATTTGTATGTCTTCTTATGTTTTAACAAACTGGTTACCATTTAAGACCCCAAATCTGTCTCAAGAAACAGTTTACCGAACTATCGTCTATCTTTTTCTAAAGACTACTGAGTAGAAATTTTAATTTCTGTTTCAGATTTGCTACATTTACTTTCATTCCGTTCGAATGAAAACTATATCAATTACATTATTCTGTTTAAGCTTAGGGTGAGCTATTCTGATCACTTCCGAACGTTGTCCGTCAATGATTTTATCCTCTGAAACCATTTAATGGAAGCTTATTTAACTTGGTCATTATGTTTCCTGAATGGTCTTCTATCAAAGCTGTTCAAAGAATGTTATTCCATATAGAATTAAAGTTGTCATTGCAACGGAAAGGAGAAACATAAAAACAAGAGCGCGTTTAGGTTGACTATAGCGTATTCTTTTTCCTTTTACGAACAAAATGGAACTCAGTTAAAATCTTGTAACTGCTGGACTGATTCTGAAAAATTTCACCAAAATGTTTCTTAAGTGACCCTCTACCAAGATTTTTTTGATTCAATTTCTTCTGATTTTTCTCAACTCAAGAGAAAGCAAAAGCTAAAAATAAAAATTATTTCCAAACAGCATCTTCTCGTGTCGGTTGGAATTATCAGCAAACTGCTAGCCTGAATTCGAAATCATTTCAACCAAATATTTCATCGGTTACCTTCTACCAATAATGTTCAAAAATAACTATTATTACAATTATTATTTGTCAGACATGTAGCGTGGACACTTCCTTATATAGTGAAACGTTTAAAACTCGTATCAGAAACTGCTGGCACGATATTGGAAATAAATTCAAACAAATGATTCTTGTGTTACCCTCTGCCTTGAACGTTCATTTTATTCCCATTCTTCAAAAACACTTCATCATGCGTATGTTCCTGGCCGTTGTGTGTTTCGTTTCATGTCTTTAGCTCACCTTATCAAAAGTGCTCGGGTGATCTATTTTGATCACTCATTGTCTGACGTCCGTTCATTTGTCCACACTTCTTCAAACGACATATTCTCTGAAACCGTGTTGTGGAAGTTGTTGGAACTTGGCTTAGATGTTCCTTGGGTGGTCAAACCGTTCCGCTTTGTTTCACATAGGTGCCAATAGAGCTAAAAATAGAAAAATCTCACCAGGAAGCGTAGTCACTTTTCCCAATCTGCATATAGTAGAAATTATAAAAACCTTCTTGTACGAAATTGCTGAACCGATTTTTAAATAAGTTTACACAAATGGTCCTTGTGTGCCCTATACAAAGATCGTTCAAATTATTTCAATTTGTCCAAAACAAAACACGACCACAAGAAGGCGTGTTCACTTTTCCCTATATGTATATAGTGGAAACTTTAACATTCTTCTTGTATGACTCTGTTGGTCCAATTTTAAAATGATTTCACACAAATAGTCCTTGTTTGGCCTTTAACCAAGATAGTTTAAATTATTCCGATTCATCAAGAAACATGGCCACCAGATAACATGGTCACTTTTCCCAACACGTGTATGGTGGAAATTTAAAAAAGTTTTCATATATGAAAGTGCTGGCCCGATTTTAAAATGATTTAACAGAAATGGTCCATGTGTGATCCTCTACTAAGACTGTTCAAATTATTCCATTTCGTCTAAATCATGATCGCTTGGAGGGGAGGTCACTTTTCCCTACACGTATATAGCGTAACTCAGGTGAACGATCTAGAGTCATCTTTCTTTTAATGACTAAACCAAAGTTATGTTAATTGCATAATCAGTGTCGTGTGAAACTCTCATTAGATGTTTTTATTTCTGAAATGTTCTCGGTCAAAGCTGCTCCCAGAAGCACTGGAGAAAATGTATTACTTATTTAATGTGCATTTGTATGTTCTGCTTCTGAGTACTGGTGTACCAAATCCAATTTAGAAGATGAATATTGTAAAGTATATGATAATCTAAGAAAACGTTTTATTCCCATATATTACAGGAAAAGACATTCTCTTTTATTACAGGTTTCTTTTTTTTTTTTTTTTTTTTTTCTTTTTTTTTCTTTTTTGGATTTAACGTCGCACCAACACATGATAGGTCATATGGCGACTTTTCAGCTTTAATGGTGGAGGAAGACCCAAGGTGCCCCTCCGTGCACTATTTCATCACGAGCGGGCACCTGAGTAGAACCACCGACCTACCGTAAGCTGGTCGCCATATGACCTATCATGTGTCGGTGCGACGTTAAATCCAAAAAAAAAAATAATATCTGTAACAAAAGAGAATGTCTAATATTAAGAACCATTGACATTGTTTTCATTGACAGGAGCAGGGTATAACCTTTCTTTTCTTAAAGCAAAAGCTCTGTTCATAAAATACTCTAACTTTCGTATTACGTTCTCTGTAGTCTGTAGAGATAAATAAATGATTTAATTAATTTAGTAAATGAACATATGTGCTATATACGCCTGAACACGGTATACTATATACTTTTTACCATAAAGCTATAATTTAAAGTTTAATGGATATGTTGATCTTGTGTTTCGTTTCAGCAAGATCAGCATCCATATTGTGTACATATGATGTGAATATGATTGAAGGTGTATATATATGTGTTTGTATAAGCATCATATCATGTGTTCTTAAATGTTTTATTTCAAGGATATGAGAAGATACATAAGCTCTACTAAACTGTTGTCTTTCAATATTTTATCTCACTGCTTTTTGTTTAAACATTATGATTTACTGCTTTTTGTTGAAACACCATGTGCTTTTGTTTAAACACTGTGTCTTACTGCTTTAAGTTTAAACATTATGTCTTACTGCTGAAAGATACTGCGATAAAGTAGGCGTAAAATCTGCCAAAAACAAGTTCATGTCAGATAAATTTCTTGCGAAATCCTAGATTATTGCAATGTTTCTTCAGTTCATATTTCACTTTTCCAAGTAGTTTGATTAAAATATTTTTACCAGAGAGAGTGAACATTTCTCGTATGCAAATTTAATAATAAAGCATTCTTTTCTATTTACATTATACTATGCGGACCTTTGACAAAATTATAAAGCCACATCAGGTTTTGAAATGTAGTTTTCCGACAAAAAATAGGTGTTACAATGAAATCAAAGTGTGCAACCCTTATCGCATTTTTGTTTTTAAATTGTTATGAAGAAATTTTATGTTGAGCCGTTCTCGAGATACGCAGGCAGATGCTGTTACTTCATTAACATAACAGCAAGCTATCACATTCCCGATATGGATAATCCGTTTTTGCTCATACGGCGGGTACTATCCATCATTAGGAACTCCACTTAAATAAAACTAGCAATTCGAATACAACTGTGCAATTTTTAGATTTATATTTTTATATTCAACAATATTACATATACAAAAAGAAATATTAAAAGAATCAGTATTGTAAAATTCCCAAATATATATATGGGGATGTACCGGCAACTTCTTATGGACATATATTTCTAAATCAATCCGGTTTGCCAGAGCGTGCAGTCTTGTTTCAATGGACGTAATAAAACACTTACTCAGCAGGGCTACATTTATCATAAACTGTGCTGATATTTATTTTACATTTAACCATCGCAATACAGATTAGTTATTTTTGAAAAAATGTCTATTTAAAGACTTTTTACGAGAAGGTATATCAAAACCTGATATTTAATAAGAGCTTGTTTACAAAATTCGTACGATTTGAGGTCCTTAAAATTTGAAAAGTTCTGAAACGTTTTATTGATGGGCTTATGACCTAGCTATTTTGAGACACACCGCATGTCTTTTACTATTGGACGCTACGTTTTTCCCGATTTCCTGATTACGAATGGCTTGTCACAGTGTCCTCTACCTGTTCCGCCAGACACATTCCCATTGCTAAGCTGTTTTGTTATCTGTCTTCTGCCTTGTTTCGCCAGTCCTTAAATAGCGTTTCTCTTGATGCTCTGCCGTCTGCAAAACCATTTAGTACAAGAATTTTCTTCTTAAGTGTTATTTTTCTATAAATTTACAAGAGCATCTTTGTGTTTAATTTCCTATGCTTTTTGTCGCTATTGCATATCTTAGTGTGTCCATGATTCTTTTACTTTAGAGCTTTAGGATGTAAGTAGTGAGACTGGCGCGTACCATAAATCGGTTTAAGTTCCCGAGAAGTGTTTGCCCCGGACCTATCCAACGTGGTGTCCAACTGTATGTCTCAGATTGTCCGTTTTGCCTTCATTGTTTTATTTTGTCTTTATATATTGTCTATGTTTTTGTCCATGCTTTGCAAAGTAATTTTCTTACAAAACGGATCAGACGAAAATCAAACGACTGAAGACGCAAATGCCTGCTAGATTTTATGACTATGTAATTTCGTTTGTCTTTGATGCAAAAGGGTTGGTGAAAATAATTCTACCGTTAAATCAATAGAACAGCAAATTATGTATAATGTTTGGACTTATTTCTCAGGAGAACGATTTAATTTAAGATAAATTACCTACTGTTATCACACGTAAGTCATCTAAATAAAAAAACCAGATGTCCCATGGGTTAATGAAAATGTTTTCATGAGGTCTTCGTTAGAACCAACGTTATGGTGTCAAATTAAGCTTTAGAGTATATTATGTTTTATCTGACACCTACATATTAGTTTTAACGCTTGAATACAATGTAATGTAATTGCAACGCTTTACAGAATGAAATAATACGCATGCAATTTCTTCTCAAAAATTACTCGACTGTTGTCGACACATGTTACTGTAGCCTTATATTTCTTTGCACATTGCTTTTGTGGTGGTTTTGTTGTTGCATGTTTGACGTGTGCATTCAAAAGCCTATTTCCTTTTAAAAGTACCTTGATGATGGATGTTTCAAGTACCGTGTATACTATACATTTCTTTGAATTAATGCAGTCAATTGAAAGTAATTAATGCGTGTTTTGGGGATGATATAAGGAGGTGTGTCCGTAATGTCTTTATCCAAATCTCTTTGGGTACATTATACATAATACCCAGTACATTATACGCGTAGATTTGTTGTAACATGCGATACTTCAAAGGGATATGTTGTTGATATGTGATACATTGCAGCTAAAAAATAACGATATAGGAAAGAGGATTTTAATACAAGCTTATAGATTTTTCCTCAAATCGTCATGACGTAGTGTTTGCATAACAAAAATAATTAATGTTTAAAACCTTGTATTGACGAATAGTTGTCAATTTTTACTATTTGATTGAATGCATGTTACATGATCATTACCCGTTGTTCACTCTAATTCCGTTTTATGTTATTTTCTCTTAGTGTTTTATTCAAAGCTTAGTTTACAGGATAATCATTATCGCGTAAAATACTCATAAGATGTATAAATGAAATGGAGCCCTCATCAAGGCTACTCCAAAACGTTTTATTTATTTATAATTGCTTTAAAGTGGCATGCCTACTGGTGCTTGTCCCAAAATAAAACTTTGTTTTCATTATACCTGTGTTAATTCGACATTATATGTAGTAACAAAGCTATTAACGTGCTGTAAAAGCTACACAAGAAATATCCTAAAACTTTTTAATGCATTTTACATTCCATTTGCTCTTTTATATTGATACTTTAATTTAAACTCTTCTGAATTTTAATAGGACAGTTTTTTGAAAATGTAATTTTATTACATGCCACGTCAGGCTTATGAAAGGCTAGTTATTACCTTATCTTTCTTTGAAAAACACTAAAAAAAGCAGACTCTTGATCGGCATAAGTACATGTCAAATGTCAAAGACAACCAAGTTCAGAATGCATATTTTAGCTTCGTAAATGCAATTTCAATTGATCACCTGATTAATCTTATTATAGTGCTATGTCACTTAAGAAATGAAAATAATAAAAAGGTAATTTACAGCAGTAAAAATGGATACTCACATTTGTCTTCTTTTCAAGGTTACTTCCACCCATTCTAGAGAGGTTTATCCCATTTCAACATGCTTCCTGTCCAAACTTGTTAATGTCATTTTACCTTTTAGGTCTTACCTTGAGTCCTATTTTGTCTTTTTTATTTTTCATAATAATTTATATCTGAAATGTATGACAAAGAGCTCCGTGTTGACAGCCGTTGTTGTGTCAACTTCGGTACGTCTTAGTTCGCTGTATTTCATTGAACATTCTCAAAGCTTTCAACAATGATAAAACCCAACTGATATCACTTACGTCCAGTAAACATTATTTAAAGTTTGTCCGGCAATTGATATAGTCTCTTACCTGTAATAATTTATGTAGAAACCTGTTGTACAGAGCATTCTCTATTCAGGCACCCTATCCGTATATATTCGTTCGATTAATATATTAAAATTTGGTCTCGTTATGCATCAAAAGAATTCCACCCTAAATCCTATATTGTTATAAACAATTCTGTAGGTAAATAAAAACTCTCTCAAATGAAGTTTATTTTCTATGTGGCGGTTAAACTGGATTATGCAACTAGCTGACAAAAGTACAAGAATCAGCGGTAAATTGTTCGATGTTGACAAGCCCGTCCTCTAGAAAACACACTTTTACACGCGGGCGTGGGGTGGACAGGGACGTCAAACGAGGTAACGCGAAAAGAATCCCATTTACATGTGCATAGTATACGTTAATATTTTAAAATCTTCATGGCATTACCCTACTCCTTTTCTTTATTCATTTTAGTGTAGACTGCAGATATATTTAGGTTTCTTGTTGATACTCTTGATTTACGGTTCCCATAACATTCATTCTTTAAGACGGTTCTTTAAATGTGGACAAGTCTTGTAAACAAATTTTTTTTATATAAAGTCGATTTTATGCGACGAAAGGTTTGATTTAATCATAATTTAGTAACATAATCAAAACATCAAATACGTAGCAGGGAAAAACGCTGAAATAAGACGAATAAAGTGACTGTGTTGTGTAATAAATGAGAAAACAGTCTGCTTAATTCTCAGGAGGAAAATCAAGATAAGAATTATAAACAACCAACTGATATCGTATGTAAACCCTATCAATATTTCAATAGGCAACACTGCATTAAGTTATTAATGTCCGGAGGTGATGAAAATTACTTCATTTTTCATCGGAACATTTCATTTATTGACGGAATATGAGACTGCTTTAAAGGTCCATTACTAAGGGAAAGTGAGTTGGCAATTTTTTTCATAGCCAGTGCATAGACTTCTGCAAGACACTAAATAATGAAGATTGGCAGGTCAAAATTTACAGAAGGTCTTTGGAACTCAAAGAAATGTATGTGTATTATGTTGAAATTTCAATGAATCGACAGAATGACCCCCAGGTCTTTTTAACTTTCTTCATACTTCATAGAAAAATAATTGTACATATACTGCGATTTATTTCGAATTTCTACATACCAACTTTCATTTTCCAATAAAATGAAATAGTTTCTGTGCTTTTTAAAAGAAATTAAAATGTTCACTTTCCTTAGTATTGGACCTTTAACACTTAGCTTGCAAAGTGTCTAAAATGGACTGGTCCATCATTCAATTTGGGCAGTACCACTTTTTATTCAAGTGGGTGTTCACTGAAAATTTACTGACTGAATAGCGAACAGTGCAGACCATGATCAGCTTCACGGATGTGCAGGCTGATCTTGGTCTGCACTGGTCGCAAAGGCAGAATCACTTGCTACCAGCAGGCTAAAGATTAATTAGTCTTTTTGAAACGTCGTAAGTGAAAATTATGAATAATGAAACGCACCATAACGTGTATGACTTATTTAAGCACATTCTTTATTGAAACAGACAATAAAAGCAATATATTTCTAAACATTTTCTACTCTAGGTATATTTTGGAAATATAAAACATGAATAAAACATGTATCTTCCATATCGTATATTTTGAATCCGTCTGATGTGTAACAGTGTCCATTATGCCGATTGTCCTGTCGACAAAACTAAAAAACCCAGTACAGTTGTTAAGATTGTTTGGAAGCATAGAGTGCAGCCAGCCAAATAAAAATAGCGGAGTAGTAATCTTTTATTTCTTTGACTCAGAGCGAGTTTTTATCTGGTGTAATTTTCCTCAGTATCCCAATGTCTTCTTAGCACTGAACTGTCAGATGACTGAAAGAGAGAATTGCATACATGAGGTAACTACAGTCCCTTGTCTCTGTTCAGCGATGGCCTCCGCTGTCAAATCCTGATGGCTTCTTTAACTTTCCGTTTGATGGGAGAGTTTTGACTAGTCAGGTTTTTTGGCTTTTGAGATTGTATACTGTGTCCAAAGTTCTCTCAGTGTTCGTGTATTGCAGTGGAGTTTCCGATTATATGTGCTTTCTTTCTGATTTATAGGGTCCTTCCAGTATCGCTTATATAACTCTCATTACATCACATTATATGGGTTGTAGAACATAATTATTCACTCCGTGGTTCTTGAATACGCTGGAGAGGACTGCTTATGTTCCACGCACAAACACTAATTTTCCCGCCTTTAGCGTTGACTTCGTTTCTGATAGAGGGGAAGTCCTCCACTCGGGGTAGTTGATAGTTGTGAGGGATATCTTAATATGCTGAATTTCGTTTTCTCTCTCTCTCTCTCTCTCTCTCTCTCTCTCTCTCTCTCTTTCTCTCTCTCTCTCTCTAAAGTCGCTTGTGAATTAGCTGTTTGCGGTAATGTGCTAAAAACTGACCGTTTGTGTATAAGGTGCTGGTTCGAATGAAAATCAGATACTGGTTAGTTAGTTTGAATGGGTTTCCAACATACTGTAACGGTGTTGAACCCATCATCCTCCACGTGCGGACAGGTGTCCAAGAAAGTGATCTTTCCATCCTTTTCAGGTTCGAATGTGAACTGGATATGGAGATATATGAAATTTAAACGTTCTGAGAATTCCTGGATGTCTTACTCGTGTAGCTTTGTCATGGTATCATTTAATCATCTGGCCAATACTTATGACGGATTCATCGGGACACTCAAAAAGAAGGAGAAAGTTTGTTGATATATTGAAATTGGATATCTTTTCATTTTATTCGTTCTTAGTCAAAGAAACAAATATGTCATGAATCATCCAGAGTATGTAAACAACATGTTAGATTAATTAAGTCTGTTAATTGTATAGTAATGGAACTAAGTGCAAAACCTTTTACACCCGTGGTACAAATGGCTAAAGCGGAACTACTAATTCCATGAAGAGACAACTGCTGTGATAGCGAACATTTTCAGAAGATCTGTATAAATACTTGTTTAAATTAATAGGAAAACATGCAAATTTTATTTGGATATAATTTATATCTGGCTGCATATAAAGATAGGGTTTCTTTGAATAATTCGTTGCCGGTTATTCTGCTTTTAGGAGTTGTTTAGTAATTTTGTATATTCGAGAAAATAGCATGAGGTAAAGACCACCTTAATAATTGGCAAAGTGAAAAACAGTTTCTAATACATTTGGATTCTAATTTCCACGTTGATACGCAATCTTTATCACTTAGTCAAAGACATGCCAAAGAATAATAATATATGAATTCTACCTAACGTCAATGATTTTAAAGAGTATTTTTTATTTATATGTTATGATATATAATTTTATGTCATATGGCGAATTTTTTACTTTTTATGGTGATAAATTGAAGAGAAAAGAGGAATTATTGTGTTGCAACTTTATGTGACAAAGGTGAAAGGCCAAGAAAAAAAGTACTTCAAATCTGCCTAACATAAAATTGTGTATCCAGTATAGACTAAACCATGTTTTGCAAATTATTTTAAAGTGAAACATCAAACACCGGCAAACTGAGATGTATGTTGTTGGCCGTTGGCGTCGATGGAGTGATGAAATTAATCCTACCATGTATTGAATACTTAGACAGACTATGTACAACCATTTCTCATGAGAACCTACTGCTTTCAGATAATTTACCTAACGTTGACAAATGAATTCAGTACACAAAATACAATTAAGTAACAAGCTATTATTTTCCCGAAGGGCAATGAAAATATTTTAATATGTTAAAACTATAGGCTTTAATGCTTAAATGTGCAGATCTGTTGACAGTTCGAAGTCTGCTCTTCGAATGTTTCAGATATACATTTTTTGTCTCATATATAGCGTGCAAAACAAAAACAAAACTTAAAAACGTTTTCTGATTTGAGCACATGTCATGTCAAATGATGCATTTTGTTTGTTTTTGGCTTAACGCCGTTTTTCAACAGTATTTCAGTCATGTAACGGCGGGCAGTTAACCTAACCAGTGTTCCTGGATTCTGTTACCAGTACAAACCTGTTCTCCGCATGTAACTGCCAACTTGCCATACTGTTGAAAAACAGCGTTAAACCCAAAACAAACAAAATGCATCATTTGACAGGACATGTGCTGAAATGATGCAAGACGGCTTTATCAAATGAATACCCAACTACCAACAAATGTATCTAATTTTTACACTGTTATAAATTCTGTGAGAATGTTACGCAATACATTTCCCATGAGATGTGTTGGTTTAGATGATGTTGTTAATGATCATGACGACATCGATAATTTTATTTCATCTTTGTCTGTAAATGTTACATGCTTCGTTAACGGCTTGCGTCGTCTACACGTCTCATGTCACTTCCCGATAATTAGGAAATTAAACCTAATCTTAAGAACATAAACCCTTTGGTAACTAGCTGGTGAACAACCGCATAATAACGGTAATGTTGCTACGAGTGGTGTTATGCACATCAAGGCGTTTCCTTGGTAATGGCAGACTTTTCTTCAGAAGGTTATATGCTATTTATCAAGTTTCTTAGAGCTTTAGGTATGTCGTTTAATCGCATGTTGTAAGGAGTAAACAGTTGGCCTTCATGTTTCAAATAATAATAAAAAACCTAAGAGACAGCATGTAGACCATGACACCTGCAGTATTTTCTCTTTGCTTCAAGAATTACAGTAAGTGAGCCATAACGAAAATATTATATTGTTATAGTCTATAAAACTCAGTAGCGTCGGGACGCTATCAACGTGCAATAAACCCGTAAACCTACGGGCTGCATTAACTTAATAATATACCTATGTAATTTTTAAATAAACCGTTATCAACGAGATTGATTGATCTAGTGTAAAACGTTGATTATGCTACCTTATCTTTATGATAATATAGAACGTTTCGACTGGCTTCAATGCCATGTTAACATGCGTTGTACTTTTATAAAAAGACAATAGTCTACCTTTTTGTATTGTATCAGTATTGTAGAGATGATTTTTTTTAACATTCATGTGTCGGGATTTTACCCGTCTTAGAAAACTAATCATACAATATATTTAAAAGTATCACGGAGGTATATAAATAACTTAAAGCAGTTGTAAAATAAATATAAGAAAACTTCTGCAAACACCACCTAAGTTGTAATAAAAAGTTCGCTAAATATAAATCCTTTTGGGTAGAGATAGTTTAATGAAATTATCTACATGTAATACCAAATATATATAACAATTTCCTTTCATCCCCATGCGATATAACATGAATGAAATGACGAATACCCGTATGACCATGTGTGATTCGGATATATAGACAATGGACCAGGTAGTGTTTGCACTCGTCCATGTCTGACATTTTTCGAGCTCCTATGACCGGCAATGTACTATATATGTAAACAGGGTATCGTCAAGGTTTGAGGAATGTATATGTTCAGACTAGTCAATATAGCACTATTTCAGAAATGCCTGGATAGTTATTAATTTGTTTGAGCACCGATGAAAACATTTGTTTGTTTGTTTGTTTGTTTGTGGTTTAACGCCGTTTTTCAACAGTATTTCAGTCATGTAACGACGGGCAGTTAACCTAACCAGTGTTCCTGGATTCTGTATCAGTACAAACCCCTTCTCCGCAAGTAAATGCCAACTTCCTCAAATGAATTAGAGGTGGAGGGCTAATGATTTCAGATATAATGTTGTTCAGGGCTACAGATAATTTTTTTGGCCAATGAATATTTACTCAAGATATTTTTTGTGAATGAGTAAAATGGTAAAATCTGAAATTAACTAGAAGTAATTTTACTCCTAAAAATTTATAAATGTGAAGAAAAACAGAAATCAGTTTTATAACATAATTATTGGGTGTAACACCCATGCATTTGTTTGCAGTTTAGTTTCAATTCATCATTTAAGTTTTTGCTTCTTTTTTTCCCTTACTTGCTTTGGCTTCACACTCGCTACCGAATAAAATAGAATATTCAATATACCTTTAGCTCTGTTTTGGGGATCAGTTTTGTTAGTTTAAAGAATGCGTAGAGTGTTTGCTCACTTATACATTCTTAGGAAGAGACATTTTTGTTTATTCCGCACCGGAAGTTGATATTTTAAATCGACACCGCTTTAAAATACACTACCGTACCATCAATATTAATTCCCAACTATTTGATATACACAGACATTGAGTGTAAAAATAGTTTAACCTAGGTTTATAGGGTAACACTCAATGCGTGTGTACGTTTAATGTGGGAGAGTCTCTGTTACATATAGCATCCGGACAATTCGGATTTTGTTTACGCCAGTAAAAAGTCATTGCGTGCGTTTCTGTTATTTCATATACGTTTTCGTACGCATAAACATTATCAGACATGCATATGCATTATTTCAAAGCGTAATTTACGCTAATACGCAACTTATCTGGAGCCCTGATGTTGTTTATCAAATAGTCACGGAGAACATACGCCCCGCTCAAGGATCGAACTCACGACCCCACGATCCGTAGACCAACGCTCTACCTACTGAGCTAAGCGGGCGGGCACCGATGAAAACATACTCACTTATGACTACAGTCTGGTACTAGGGGAGATCAAAACAGGTGACCAGATTGTGTTCGAACATGGAATATTTCGCCATTCGACCTGATGCAAGCCCCTTTGATTGAAACATATACTAGTATTCATACAATATATAAATATGTAAGTACATATCCTTGATACAGTTGAGACCTCCACCTTGAATGGGTCTGTAAGTCAGGTTAGGGTTAGTGAATTTCAGAATATAAGGACAGTTCCACGTCTTGTTCAAGTTCTATGTGCCGGGTACCTACACTTACCATAAAGTGACCCGCCTTGCTATGTCGAAGTCAATATCATGCATTCCAAGTTTAAAAGGGCCGAAACCTGCTATAAATGGTAGAAATCTGGTCCCGACTAGGCTGGCTCGACCTAAATACCATCCTGGATGGCGCCACCATATCTTAAGTACCAGTTGTTATTTCATCCCGTTACTACCTAAACTACCTAAAACAGCTTTGGAATATTACTGAAGTTTGACCTATGACCTTTAACATTTACCGGTCAGGCTCGTACCAGGGTAGCTTTTTCATCAAAACGCATGACTGATCCAGCAATTTGCATTTGTATGATGTATAACAATTTGAAGATATAAGTACAAAAACAAGACCCGGTAATACCTTAAGTCCATCATTAAGATGTAAATACTTTCATTATAGGAAAAGCATTTGGGTCTTAAACAATTAAGAATGGTATTTATCCTGGTTATGTTTATCAGAGGTAATGAAATAATGTCGATGTATATTGCTTCATTGAAATGCATTTGACACTTAATTCGTAAGAATGGTATTCATGCCATCTTTAATTTACATTAAGTACATATCACTTTCCCAAGAAATGTAGACGTTAAGCATTAATAAACAGTTTGAAAATGGTAATGCAGTTGTGTTATTTGCTGATAATGTAATTATATGCAATGAATAATACTGTGTCTTGTAATTGATGATCATCAATACGTTTTAGTCAAGAAAATTGTGATTTATTATCAAAGTAATAAACTACAATTCTGCTTTCTTGCAATCCTCGGTTTGCATAACAATGATCACTGAGTAGTAAACGCATTTAACGCATTGACACTAATGTTTAAATGTTTTTAATTTAAATGAAAATTTAATATTTCTAACATTTCTGCCTACACTTTATGATACTGAATGAACTTAAAATGCATGGTTTGTCTTCTTGAATGCAAAACAGTGTATAAACTAAAACAGCGCTTAAACGTACTTGTGCAATGCGCATTGTTTTCTTGCATGTTGTTTTGCGGGTCTGCAAAATAAAACTAAAACGATCAAACAAAATGGTACTGACTGTCACGCTGTAAATGTCTCTACGAAATACAAATGCAACATATCGGAGTTGCTGATATATGTAATAACGATTTTAGACTTATACTTTCGTCAGTAGCTACGTCACAGGTTAATATGTTTTTCAAGCAGGTCTACAAAAGATTTTACTCTACATTTAAAAAATAAAACATTAGTTATCAATAAAGTCCTACAAGAGGATACAATATAAAGTTTTCGTACTAATATGTTTAAAACTTTATAAAGTATTAAACAAGCATACATTTTCGATAAAAATATTGCAACGATCAGATGTTGCGCGTATCGTTTCGTAAATGAAACTGGTAAATAAGTTTAAAAGCAAGAAAAAGGACACAGACATATGACAATTTTTCAAAGAAATCTAGATCTAACACCGAAATAAACAAAACCCTCTATGTGTCAAGTTTATGTTCAACGTTATTACTTTTATTCTGCGAACTAATTACATTGATACAAGAAGTAGTTACGATTTGTTTGGTGCCTTTTATACATAAAGACATTATTTCAATAGTCTGTTATACATGTAGTAGTATTTAGGTGCAATCCATCGGTGGATATGAAGTTTTACTAATGGCTTTTGTGTATCCTAACAAAATAACATAACCACCAACAAAATTTTACTATCATTTATGTTCAAACTCTGATAGGAATATTTCATATTTCTTCTTATACTTTATCATGTCCAAATTGCATCGGCCATAGCTTTCCTGTTTATGTGCTGGTCACTGATCAGCAGCTTTCGACAAAAAGTTTTTACTTTTACCCATGAAAGAAGAATGAGAAGTGCGTAACGATCTTTTAAATAAATAACCCTCTGTCTTCGAGTTTGAATCAACCCCCTTTCATCCGGCAGATGTCTCCAATATATATAACAAACCTGCTTGATCTAGAGTCTACTTCAACCATTCTCCCGACTGACTTTGAACATTCAACCCCTCAAAATAGGAAAATTTGATTCCGCTAGTGCTGGTATTATCACAATTTTACCATCTTCTGTTAATGCGGATTTGGTGGATAGTGGAGCAAGGTCTGTCTGCAAATACATCACCAAAAGTTCGGTTATCCATCTATCACACGGAAAATAGTTGTCCGCTAATAGAGATGAAAATGTAGACCATCGACAACAGATGTGCTATGCTCCTATTGCTGTTATTGATAGTATTCGTAGTAGGCATTAGTGTCAATAAATTTCGTGTGGTTGTATATGTATGTAACAAGTAGACCTATTTCAACTATTTCCACCTTATGACTAAATACCGGTCTAGTACTGATTTGATACACGTAATACCCAACGCCTACAAACTGGATATAATGCAAAACTCCAAATCTGAAGGGTGGCACTGTTTAACTGCAAGTCTATACACCGACTTACTGTAATTTCTTCTTTGTCGATATGGACAAAACCGAGTTAAGTAAAAAGATATATATGACTGACATGACACGTCATTTCAAAGCTACCAATGTCGATTTCAACCAAACTAGGCAAAAGACAAGACTCGTGTTTCCTTACTGCTCAATGACATAAATACATTTAAGAAATATTCTGTTTCATTCTTTTATTATACAGCACAGAACAGATAATTATAGAATTTACGTTCCTCTCTCATCATAATGTTACAAATTTTTAAATTTATTTGATATCAGACCTTTTACATGAACTCATTCCTATTTTAAGTAACATATGTCTTGACATAAAATGCTCTGCACTATTTAACATCATCTGGTCGGCAGAAAAGTATCCCTACTACAGTTCACAGGCATATATTTCCACCCTAAATCCTGGATGAGTGCCGGTCCAGGTGTTAGGTATGAATCTGACATATCGACACGTCTGTGGTACAGCTAGTACTTGCTTGGTTGAAGTAGTGTACGATTTGCCACTTCCAGTAAACAACTGAAAATATAAAAAAAATGGTTAAAATATAATTATAAAGTCTTCAAAATCCAGATATGGCGATTACATCGCGGATACTTTTTTGGACACTTTGAGTAGGATTATAATTTGAAGATATGCAAGTTGATGTCTGTCTTGATTTTTTTCTTTTGACAACCATCTGTTTGAAATTTATCTGTCTTTTGACATTATATTATATTTTAGAGAGTGAAATATTATATCAGAATCAGAATTTTATTATTGCGCATGGGGCTAAGAAGAGTATTGTTATTTGTAACAGAGTACCTTTAAATCTTATATCCTTTCCGCAACCTTAACGTACTAAAACGTATTAGCGTCTGATGGCCCTTTCACGCTTCCGTAGAAACAACATTTATTACACGAAACTTATTTTGAAAATATTTCTGAAATGTCTAGGTCTGCAAGTCCACGTGCATACATTTAGACGGGGTGACCCCTGCGCGTGACCCCTGACTATCTACGAATCAAAATGCGGCTTTCGTTTTCAAGTTTAGCATTTCTACTTTCATTTTATTTACTTCCGGAAATAGCTGAAGGTCGAGTGACGTCATTTTCTGTGTTCTCAAAAACATACATATGCCTGGCGAGATTGCATAAATATGTGCTGGCCGTCCTAAGGTTATGCTATATTTCCATCCTATTCATATAATGTTGTATCAGTACCTTACTTACTCGTATGAGTTATGAATATTTTATTCCTAGTGAACGTAGAACTTTTACGAAGATACTTCTACAAAGTTCGAAGAAATGTAACATATGAAATTTAGTTAAAACCTGATGCATGCTAGCCTAGAAAAGGTTTCATTCATAGTTTGTTCATGCTTCAAACAGCGAGTACGTTCGTACTACATGTATTTGCTTTATCTATATGATCTATCAGAACGAAGTTTGTTTAATTGTTTTAACATTTAAAATCGGTCGAAAATTGTCTGACAATAGACCATAATTCAGATTCAGCATAAACATGATACTTTTGGGAAAACAGAATTGTACTTAATTTTATTGTAACAAAATGTAATACTGTCATATTGACAACTGGGACTTGCACCGTCTGTTTAAAAAGACAACCTGTCCTAAAAGAATAAATTATCCCACGGTCTACATTCTACTGTAATGACTCTTTTACATGAAAACCACTTATGTTATATTCGTTTTATCCTGATAGTCTTTCACAAACATGAAGAGTCAAAAACACGTATATAATGTTAACCACTATTTATCAGGTAAGATCAGGTATTAAATTTCATGTATTCAGACGTCGTGTAATTTCAGTTTGGTAATTGGTAAACAAAAGTAATGCTTTACATAGTTTCAATGTTACAGGGGAGTCTATAAAATGTCGCAACATGATTTCCAGTTACAATGGCATTGAAACACATAATGATACCTCTAGTGCTTTAGTGCTTTCTTTATTATTGCCTGTAGACGTTGTAATATGTACGTTTTTCGAATATAAATCTTAGTATAGAATGTCTTATCTAACTGCATCCTTTAGGAATTTACCCATAGTTATAACATGCTCAGTATGTATGACATGCTATAAATGACATGTTGATGGTCAGTGGCGCATTGGTTATCAAGTTGCACTGCAGCAGCCCTGATTGGACTTCCGGTTTCGACTGACATCTAGAACAATTTTAAGAATTTGGTGCTTACTTAAATTAGTAAATTTCCAGCAGTATCTGCCTTAAAGGAATACTGGATAGTCAACATGACAACGGCAGCAGGTTCGGCTGAAAATAAGTTGTCCAATTTATGCAAGGCAGATACTTCTGTTGGCAACTAAAGACAAAATCTTTACATAAAATATCGTCCCTTCCGTCTCGTAAGTTTCGAACGGTTAACAAGTTGTTCTATATTCTCGGTATCTTGTTGAACGCATTTAACAAGTAATTCTGTACATTTAACAAAGTGGTCTCCACATCATTCTTCATGTTACTCAGCCACGTTTTGCAATGCAAAAGTTGAAATTTGCATGTTCATTCATGTTTTGTTATGCCAAAGTTGAACTTTTCACGCTCAGCCACGACTTGTAACATGAAAACTGAAATTTGCATGTTCATCCACGTTTTACTACGACAAAGTTGAACTTCGCACGCTCAGCCACGACTTGTAACGTGAACATTGAATTTGCATGTTAAACCACGTTTTGCAATATGTGAAAGTTGAAAATTGTTTGTTCATTCTCCTCCATCTCAATATACTTTTATAAAATTATGTTAAGCAATACGCAGGGCAGGTGCTTCTGTTCATCTTTAAAGTAGGGCTGTTTTGTTGCTAATGATGGTTTAGCCTTAGTTGTTTCACGTTTCTTTATGGAAGATTAGTAATTCCAGAGTAAATTTCAGGCGACATCAACCAGTTGTTAAGTCTTTATCTCAGAGTGTTAGTGTGTGTCAGTCAAAGTTTCAATCAGGAGATATTTTCGTAAAGCAAAATTGTATTGAGTTATTTTGGCCTGGCTGGAATGACAGCAATATCAAGACACGTTTTATGAACTATTAAATATACCCCTTATATGCATAAACAATGCGTTTATCCACTGGTGTTTAGCTGACTAGTTATCATATCAGACCCCTATTTTTTTCATTATTTTAACTAAAGTTCAGAAAATTAAGAACTCGAGGATCGGTATATGTTCTAGATATTGATGTATATTTGATGTATAAATATTTTGATGCATTTTATTTGTTTATTTAAAGTTTCCTTTACTTTCTTGTGTCACGTGTGAATTAAGATCATATACATATAGCAAATTAAACATAACTGTCATCCTATAATTTTCAAAAGTTTAATTTGAGACTTGAATCTTTTTCTTAAAATTTATTTCAAATATATTAGAAACTACTTATGTGTCCCCAAACCTTTGTAGATATACGAGAAATATTCAATGAATTCTGTCATTGATCTTCGTTTGCCTAAATTTTCGATCAGATCAAGATAATTTTCACGTCATTCGTTCAAAGTAGTCTCCCTGTACAAGAACACACCTTTGGAGTTTTAAAATCCATGACCTAGATACCGCAAATACATTTTAGTATGGTCTTCTAAAGGTACTGTTGAGACACTGAAAATTGCACTACTAAGGGTACTTAATTTGTGTATTTCATATTGTTTTTAATTGGACAATTTTGCACACCACTAGAAGTAAGTTACTCATATTACCTTTTCAAAAAAAAGTAAATGAAGTATGTTGTGATATTTCAAATGTCTACTTATACACGACAAACAACTTGCATGCAATTAGATTTTAAACGAACCTCTGCTGTCCCGTTAACCTGTGAAACATGGGTAAACCTGTTACCATCTACACTGCAGTCAAGATGGTATGTAGAGAGGGTATAAGTTGCAGAGTACCCTTGAGTTGCTACAGCTTGTACATTCCTCACGTTTCCAAGGTCAACCTGTTTAACAGAAACAGACATACCTCGAAAATGCTCAACATAAAACAAAACCAGAGCAACTGAAACACTGTAATGTTTGCAATACCTCCTTAATAATATATTCAAGATGAGAAAAGTGACGTTTTAATGTTCTACTTGCAGTGACTAGTCCGGCGGAGCCTTTTTCTGCCAACTATTAGACACTATTAGAATTGGAGGCGTATCACAAAAGTACTTCTTTGACATTATACAGATATAAGTGCCAATCAGACACGTGACAGAAGTCAAATCAACTGGACATTTAAGTCTTTAGTCAGCTTAATCCTACACTCACAAAATAAATCAGCTATAAAAGCCAGACATTAATTTAGTCAAGCTGCAGACGACAGTATATTTATGTGATACAACAAAATATTGAGAGAGTACAATGTGTTTTTTTTTCAGGAGATAGATATAAGTGCCCAGAATCTAATTACAACTTTTAATAAACGGGTTCAACCGAACATTTCGTCTGCTTAACGCAACACTGCAAAAAACAAATCAGTCAGAAAATCCTACCACTAATTTAGAAACTCTAGACGCAAATATAGTTTTCTTCCACGACGAAAACTTCAAGACACCGTGATAAGTAGGTAGATAGATTTCTAGATGATATACAGTTGAAACTCGGTATCTCGACTCGAATTCCAAGGGATCGCACATTTTACTTCGAGATAACCGCAACTCGACTTAAAATGATATTTTGTGCATTTATTTTCGGGACGGGACTTGAAAATGCTCTCGAGGTATGCGAGTTCGACATGTCGAGTTTCAGCTGCATTTGTTATTTGTTGAGCAATATGTCTTCACTGTGTATTTATGTACAGCCTTTTTCGCAAGACCTCTTTATTAGATATAAGGAGAATAAAGTAACACGAAACCCTCGGTGTTACATGTAATCGAAACGTGACTGTGTTCCATTATAACTAAAACATATTATATTCTAGTTACAATGTTAGATAAACGCCGCTGAAGGCCGAAAGGTCAAAAGCTTCGACTACTGCACATAAACGTTTTAGTTGTATATATGAATTATGTTTTTCTCTTTTTTCATAATTTGTTCAAGATAGAGGAACAGTGAATCTCCTCTTCTTTATAAAGAAGCAACATGTAGGTAAATGGAATATTTGTACAGGCAAATTATGACATTGCCTTGGTCCTCGTTTTTGTAAATTTTCAAATTAAGATAAAATAGATTCTATATATTTTTCCAGATATACATTAAACAACAAACCTGCAACCAGGAGTTCTTGTCCATTCCTATCCAGCCTGTTGAACTACCTAGGCGTCCTTCGTATGCCTTATGATCGCTGCTCCCAAAGGCGTAATGTCCTGCCATTTGCGCGTCTGGAATTTTCTTAACGCTGTTAGCCACGCCCACTGCCTGACTAGCGCATACTGAAATTACACACATGTTTGGCGTTGTGGGAGTGAAATAAAGCCGTTAAATAATTTTGGTATTACACTTATGTATTTAAGAAATAATATGTCTCATTTAGTGACTTGTCGCTGAATAAATCATTGTTTGGAGTTCAGATGCGAAGGAATTATATCACGAGGGCGCAGCCCGAGTGATATAATAATACGCATCTGAACGACAAACAATGATTTTATTCAAGAGCAAAGCACTATACGAGATACTAGGTATATTATTTCGATTCTAACAAGCTACCAAGGATTTTAAAGTACATCCTTGACGACACTCATTAAATATTTGCCCGTTTTCAATTGGTTTCTTTTCCAGCGCGCCGCTATGCCGTTTGACGCTATGACGTAATAATTGTGACGTCAGAAAAATGATTCATTGTTGTATAATAATTCACTGTTTTCAGCCTTCTTTGTTTAATAGGAAAATGAATCGGATCGTGTTAGAATAAAGATTTAACGTAGCCGTTTTTAAATATAAGAGACGTTTGTCGAATAGACTGGGTCAACAATAGGTAAAGAACGAAGACATTTTTGCTGTTTCTGCATGAAAAACTGACACGTGATAAAAAAGAATAGATTCTATTACATTTTTGTCTTTCCGCATTGAATTTATTAAACTCGTTGAATAAGAAAAGAGACATATGTAATACCCTCTATTTATTTGCATTTTCATCGCCTTCTGAATAAAATAATTTTAGTGCTTTTACCGTTGTCTTAAACTACAATAGAATATAAAATATATTTGCTTGCAATTCAGAATTAAAAAGGTCCAATCCATTTAGATACAATAAACAATAATAAAATTGTAATGGCAAATGTTTTGAAATGAACTGAATAAATAAATGATACGAATTTTCAGCAGTGTGTGTATTTATAAAATGAGCAAAAGTTATATATAAATGAATAATTGAAAAATCTTACCAATATTGCAGACTTTTCCGCCATATTTCTCAGTACATTTGCAAGTGTATGTTCCAAAATCGTCCGTACATGTTCCACCGTTCAGGCAAGGATTAGATCTGCACTGGTCTCGTTCTATAGGGAAATGATCAGTTAATACATACCAGTATAAAAACATCAGAAAATTGTTGCAATATTTTAACACGAAGTGTTTTTTCATATTCTTAATAAAGATAAAGACTTAAGCCAGTGCAAGTGTGTTCCATATTTCATTGCCTCTCATGAACAGACACAATCAACCCGGTTCTGTTTTTATTTTTCTGGTTGCGTTCTAAGAGCCCAGGGGACTGTCTAATAGATCTTAATATTTATTACAATAAACTCATTAAAACTGTTATTACAATCTATTTTTAAGTACTGCACCGCAGTGTAAAATCAGATATTTATGAGAGGTTAAAGTTTGCTAATTTAAAAGATTGATGATTGTCTCGTAAGCTGGTATATTCGCAATTTCTGAAACATTTAAGATTACTTATAACAAAAGTGACACTTTCGTGTATGTTTGTCTCCGCAAATAGAAGTTGGCGAAAAAAGAGAAAACAGATCATTTCTGCTTATACAATATATTGTGTAATTATACTGATCATATCTTTTATACAATTTGCTAATTTTTACCCTTTGTATCACTTGCACGGTTCAACTCGGCTCTCATTTTAGTGTAAAATATGAACAGTAACGATCAAGTTTTCCCTCTAAAAAGGACTTACCTGATTCTAGGAACTATGGTTAACACATACCTCTTGTGTCTATGGTAAATGTCTGGTCGGCATATTTCCCTTGTTCATCTACCACCCTGATGCCGAACTCGTATGTTGCATCAACATCAGGAGCTGTACCATTCAGTTTCCCTGTAGCCTTGTCTAGGTATACGCCAGGAGGAAGAGCTCCAGACACCTTTTCATATCGGAGGTGTGTGCCTTCGGGATCCTACAATTCAGTTTTGAAAGAGAGAAAATACTAATTCCTTGCTGGTTTTCATTGAATATCCTATTTTCGTCATTCAGAATGAAAACTCTTTACATGTCACATTCTACTCTTAATCATGGTAGTCAAAACAAGCAAATAAGTACACGTTTTTAATTTCTTTGATTCATGAAATTCATTTTGCTCAGAAAATAAAGGCCATAGTACTCTGTGTTTTTATGACACTTTTGAGAAAAGTCCTGGTGCAGTTTATTTATTCGTTGAGTCGCATCGAGTTTTTATTTTTGTTTTATCACAATGAGTACTCTTCACCGGCGAATACAAGTCGCCCAGAAAAACAGAGGGTGTATAGGGGATGTTCAGAGAAAAAGATAAGACCTAACAACATAAGTACCGACTGTTTCTAAAGTTACAGAAAGGAAGCTGAGGGTGCCAAGTAAATGCCTTACAATTGCCATCAGTTGAACCGATACCACATCCCCACCAAGGAAGGTTCCCAGAGGTCCGTATGGAGCTTTTTGTCCCCAAACAGGGGGCTGACTGTTCACGATCTGTGAATATAAAAACGAACACAAAACATATCGTTATCATCTAGCTAACCAATAATAAATGAATTATATTTAAAACGCATGGTAACTGGTATTTGTCTGTAAACTTGTGCGTAATTATTAAGAAGGTAAAATACTGACCTCGAACAATTTTAACATATCTGTATGACCAATGAACACCGTTCCTCTGTCCCCTGGCGTCATGTAGATATTTCCTCCATTTGGCCCTGCCTGAAAATATCAATATACATATATTTATGTTGTAACACATGTTATGTTTCAATGAAATGACATTATGACGAGTTAAAGGTATCGTGAGCTGTTTTAACAATTGAATAATATCAACAGGATTTTATTTAATATATTATAAGGTAGACAATAAAATATAATATTATATACCCTTCTCAATTGCGCTCATTTGATTGGTCGAAATGGGTGCACGCGTGGGTCCGCAAAAAGCGATATTGACCCGCAAAAGTGATAATGACTCTTCTTGTGATATCACTTTTTCCTATATATATGAAATATGGGCCAGTCAAATGAGTGCATTTGAGAAGGGCATATAATATAACAATTACAGACTTATGTTTCGGTCAATATGTGTTTTTACGGACCTGTAAAGATGATATTTACCGAGGACGCAGTTTTATAGGTCCGTAAAAACACATATTGACTTCAACATAAGTCAATAACTGTATAATAATACACAGTTATAGCGAAAAGAAGAAAACCGGCTTTCGTTACTATAAACCCGTATTATCATTAAAACGGCATAATCAGTAATATTATAGAGGCGGTGTAACGCGATATAAAATAAACAACATATCTTAACAAGTCATTCCACCTTAGAAAGATATTTCATTTTTTATTTAATTACTGTTGCATTATAAATATCTATGTAATTATAGCTGATTTTCGCACTTTATAGTTCAATTTATTGACTCGTCTGCGGATTAGGGAACTTAACGATGTCACGCAGACAATCAGACCTCATTACTTTGACGAAGCCCTTCTTATTTCTATATAGAAAATCTGACCGCTATCGATTATTGGCCGGAGGAATATTCTTCGGTATGATTATTATGTTTGTCTGAACTGGAATGTTTGAGTACGCAAGCCCTTTTTCGCTTACACAGAGTCTAGACGTTTTAACAACGTCTTTCATGGCTTAAATATGCTTTGATAATCATCTGTTCTTCAGTTTAAATATTTTTCAATCAATGGAAAGTTTCAGTATGGTTTCAATAAAAAATCGTTTGATTATCATGATGACCTGGGACATCTTTTTATATTCATTTCACTAAAATTTAATATAAATAGAAGAGTGCATAAATAAACTTAAATTACATTAGGTTCCCGATGGGATCCGATGTATTCATATACAATAACATTATTGTACTTTGCATGAGAAACTGTTATAAATTTTCATGAAAGCGGCTGCATTTTTATTCATCTACGACAGAAATTCCGAAGATATTATAGCGTAGACACCTACATGCATCTATGTGTATTCCAGCATATAACTGTTTTTCTTGTCAATTTTTGGAGGCGTGTTAACATGAGAGAAAACGTGTGTAAACAGAGAGATTCTCGCGCTCACGTACTGTCAAAACACCTTTTAATATATTCATGACAAAGCGTAAGCATATTACGACCCAAAAACGGATATTTCAAAATGAAATGACGTCAACGCCAACAGAACATTGCCGACATTCCTGTGTACTTCGTGAACATTGAATGACGTTGATAAACGGTACGTTTATTTTTAGCTTATGACGCATTTTATGCTAGAATAGCGTTTACGCATAACATCAGCAGAATCCCTCAGGATACGTTGATACCCTCACCCTATCGGGCTTGGGTGCCAACCGATCCCTCGGGATTCTGCAGATGTTATAACACGACAGAACAGCGACCTTGCAGCATTAAGTTTATGTTCAACATACCGCTATTGTAAGATTTCCTCCTGTTTCAGCAGAGACCACCACACTTGGGTATCGAACTTCGAAAAAGCTGAAAAGAAATTATGGAACTTCGAGAAAACTTCTCATAAATTATATTGACATATTTAAGAAAACTTATGAGAATTCTACTTTTTAATGGATTTCAGTTACTTCGGTGATAATTTTCTGATTTTGGTATTGAGTACTTTATGAAAATAGCGAAATGTGACACAGTTAACTGATTAACACTGAAAGTAATTACGTTTAATAAAAACAATTACCTCGCATCTGACTTCAGAAATAGCGAACACAAAGTCATCAAGAAAATCTTCGACGCCATGATTGTTTTCCAAAATGGCGGACAGCTTTCTTATTTAGAAATAAAATAGTGTAAAAACGCTACAACATTTTGTTAAAGAAGCATATTTGCCAACCAGTGTTGTTGATCGGCGACTAAACAGGGGGTATTATATTTTATCTTCACGGGGTGGAAATAATCTTAAATTGTGTCAAATGAAATTTGATAAATTATAAATAATGGGAACGCTGTCACTCTATTTCTTTCTTCAGTGATTAATTTCAGTAGAGGATAAATGGTAACCTGAGAAACTTTATAAGGGTTTAAGAATTTGGTCAATGGATATGATGCTTAAGGTGGTTCAGCGGCACCTTTATTAAGAAAACACCAGTCTCAAAAAGTGATATTATAACTTAATTTCCCACCAACATCATTGTTTTACTTTTACTTATATATTTATACATTCCAGTGTTATAATAAAACTATCATGAAAATGTGAAATTAACGTGCATATTATTAGACTATATATATGTTTTGAGATGGCCCCAATACACTGAATAACCGGATGTAGTAATCAGAAAGAGGCTGTCATAACTGGAGAAAATGGCGGCGTTGGTGAAGTTGGTATTGCTTTGGGTTTACGGGATAATCTGTGTATCGTCATCCTCATACGAGTAAGAAAATGCTTCTTTTTCTAAATAATTTTCTCAGTGTGAAAATGTGTTAATTTTCCGAATACTATTAATCATATATAAAATTGCTTAGTTCTTAGCCTCTTGGAAAAGGTTTGAAAACCCCTTTGACATTGGATATGATAGGAAATCAAAAACGCGTTTTTGTTTTAATTTTCAGCCCTTTGAAGATTAATCAGCCAAGTATTTCCCTGATAACAGAACTTGACGGCTACATTGGTCTCACGGTATTAGTATTGTACTAAAGCATTGCATTCATATATCCAGTATAAATATCTGATAATAAGATCGAATTCGTACGTAGTAAAAAACGGAAACAAACATACGAGGCTAGTCAATAAAGGTTATTAGAATTATGCTAGTCAAAACCGAAATGAGTAACTAGTTTTTTAACAGTTGTCTTTACATATCTTTATTTTATTAAACTTTGTACTTATTTACTTTTCTATAGTCTAACAAAAGAGAGAAATTAAATGCTTCAAAGTAACATATCATTTATTTATTCAGTTTGATTAAGGTATACGTTGTTTCTGAACAAAACCTTCGGCATCTGAGATAATGAATCATTGATCAAATAATATATTGTTTTACATATCTTAGTCAGGTGATGATGGCGATGTTCGGGTTCTCACGAGCACCAATGGGTCTGTGTACCTAGATGGCGAGGACCTCCTCTATATCATACAGGTAAACTGGGGAGGGGGAGGGGTATATATTTAAGCCTAAGTCAGCAAGTACACGTGGTGTATCTTTTTACAACAATTTATATTGTCGTCATCCAGAAATGAACATTGATGATGAGAAACGCTATGAACATCATTGTTCAAAATAATTCACACAGATTATAATAAACTGCCACTGGCTGTAGATGCAGATTGAGAGTCACTGTTTTGGCGGAACCTATAACCAATGTTAGATTATTTTTCTTGCATTTTACAAATTATAGAAAAATAATATGAAACGAAATATTACCTTTGTAGTACTTTTATTTTGAATCGAGTAATATACGATAAGGATCAAAGAGTAACTTTTCAGGTATTTGATTTTAATCGAATTTTATATGATTAATGTATAATCAGTGCACGAATGATTAATTGTCATTATCAGCTAAAGAGTCATCTTTTATTGGTATGGGTGTTGCCAGTCCGGTTTGCAAGAAAAAGCTTTTTTTTCCCAACTTATTGAAGATTTTATTGTTTCTCTAGTAAACTGATAGTCTGTGTTTCGTACAAATGCAAATCTGCACTACCAAACCTTTTTTTCTAGATGATAGAGAGCAAGCCGCCTATATGGGAAGGTCGCAGCGCGCCAGTATCTGATATAACTCCATACGGGTACCTCGGAGAATTCAAAGCCGGAGAAAAAGTGCAGATACAACTAAAGGCGGTAGTAAGTAAAACACAATGAGACTATGACAATAAACAGGTTTAAACTCACCGGTGGTGGTTTTGTCACTAATCGTTCCGAGGCGGTACCCTGCAATGTTATTCTGCATGTACGTTTGTGTCTGTTTGTTACGTCTTTGTTGTATCCATGTGTTCAGTCGGGTGCACGTGTATACATTTACACGTGGCCCTATTCCATGTGGAATGCTGTATATGTGACTGCGTTATTTTCAGGCGGTTACACCATTTTAGAATAGACGAGCTTTATGACAACATACAGTGCATTTATAGCCTATATCTAAAATAATAAAATGAATCAATTGGACTCCCTAAGTACGATTTCTTGAATGGAAGTAACTTCTTCCAATAAAACATGATAAAATGGTAACATTGTCTGCAAGTTTTTGTTTAACGCGTTGTTAAGGAAATAAGTAAATATTAACTTAATACAAACAGTATTCATCATATGCCATGCATGGATTTTTCTTATTTTGTCATAGGATCCCGAGGGGATGTCAATAGCGTACAAGAAGGTAGCAGGAGATTTCCCTCCCGGGTTATCCCTTAACCAAAATACTGGAAACATTACCGGCATAATTCCTGACGCAGATGCTATATACACATTTACAATAAGAGCTACCGACGCACACGGAAAATTCGCCGACAACAAGTTCAGAATGGTTGTTCACGGTAATTGATACTTCTTCCTTAGGTTACTGCTTTGCTATATATAAAGTTTGACTTTTTAATACCATACTTGAGGCTTTAATTGTCTTTAAGGAGTACACCGACCCACAGGTCATAGAGAGTACGTGTTTGTATGATATATCATCTCTTTCAATTTAACGTTTTCAAATTTAAATAATTCGAATGCAGCTGTACACTTCTTAAATTTATGGGTAGTAACAATTCATTTTCAAATCTCGCTTTTTTATTTGAATGAAGATTTTCAAACTGAATACACATTTTTTGGACTTTAAAAGTTATCAATATGTTTCATACAACTATATTTTTTCGGTAACAGCTGTTAGCATCGTAATAGTTTCTAAGATCTATTTTTCATAAGATTTGGATTTTCTTTGACTGGGGGAAATGTACATAAATGAGTAAGGTCAGTGTCCCCTTAATGCATTTTATTTTTCATAAAAGTCATGAAGTATTTTAAAAAGACCTGCTAAAAGCATTATAAGCATGAGTATTCACTAATTTTGTAACTTTGTTGTTTTCAGGTTATGATAAGTGTTTGAATAACCCATGTAAACACGAGGGTCTATGCACAGACAAAATGGACTCATTCACGTGTGACTGTGTCAGACCATACGGAGGAATCACGTGTAATTTAGGTGACTAAGGTCTATTTTGATTTACTGTTTTATATTTGTATTAATGAAAATAATTATATAACGGCAAATTAAATCAAAATCCACTTAAAGTGAAAATAAATCTATCTCAGGGGCGTAGCTTCCCACAGATTTTTTTGTCTAGAAAGTGTGTAGAAGCGTGTCGACCTATCTAGGACTTTTAAAACATCATTGTGAATTTTCTAGGAAAACTTTTAAAATGGAAAAAGTTGAAACTCCACAGGTCGCTCAAAAAACAAAAACGAAAATGTTGCAGGCTCGGTTTGATTGAGCCTGTTCATGGACGGTAGTGGAAATGCATGCTACCGGCCACGCCCTCTAGCCTCGGGTTGAGCAGCACTCAACATTTACACATGCTTAAAGTACAAAACCTATTTAGAGATATCCGCAGATGTGCACATGCAACCTTCAATGCCACACTAGAACATCATTTCTGAATTTTATGTGCAAGCCCGAGGCTACATTATTAGTGTAACAAGGTGCAGCTACCAGTGTACATGTTTCTATATGTATATCAGTCTATATATTTTCTATGTCTCAGACTGTCGCAGTAATCCGCTCGGCATACAACAGGGTCTTAATTACGTGAAAGACGCACAGATGACCGGCTTCAACCTTTATTCTTCAAATTTGGCCACACAAGCCAGATTCGGAAGCGGTAGTGCATTTATTGGAGTCAACGAACAGTCATATTTACAGATAGATTTTGGTAAAAATTTGTTTTATGTAATTGCCTTCTATATTTCTGGCAGCAATGTATCTATACTATATGTTGAAACTGCATTTTAAATGGTAATAAATATGATTGTATTAGTTAAGAATACTAAATAGAATCTTCAAACTCATTCCGTCTTAAATTGATATTTCATGATATGTGTTCACTACCCCTGTTAAAACAGTTCCTTGCAAAATTCCTTAAATGGATTTTTGTTAGATATTTATGAATGTATATATAAAGTTGTTGTAATGCTCCTTTGTATTATAATTGAAGAGAACACAACAGACATTTACCGTGTGGACACACAGTATTACAACAGATACTATTATACACAGTATTTCTACCTACAATACAGTCTTGATGGGAATGATTTCTTTAATTATACCGACTATACTGGCATAACACAGGTAACATATCAACGTTTCACTATGGTTAACCTAGAAACTAAGGTCATCGACTTCGATCAACAGGTCCAAATCTGTTTCGTATTGTTGAAACTGACATCTAACGTAAGATAAAGACATAGACATAGCTAATGGAAATTTGATATTTATATCCAGCTAAGACGACTCTTTTGCCGTTGCTATCTTTGGGCTGTGTTATTAATCAATCGCTAATAAATGGGTTTTATTAAACTATATACAAAATGCATCTTTATAAACAATAACATTTTTAATGTACAGACATGGAATCTTTGTTATCCTAGATTAGAAAAGAGATTTTTAAGGCCAACCGCTTTTGTGTACATTTGACTTTATCGCCCGTAGAAGTGCACGCGCTATCTGGGCAATAAATAGTAGGTTACACTTGTGAGACAAACTTCACACTGCAAATATTATTTATAGAGACTTAGTGGAGCCACATCTAGCAGCACATACTCACAAACTCTGACAAGTGTCCTTACTACAAGATATGTGAGGATGTTTCCACTACAATGGAACAGAAGTTACAAACCGTACTTCAGAGTGGAAATGTACGGCTGCTATGAATACAAAGTAAGTCATACGCGTGTAGTGACGTTTGATATAATTTCGTTAAGTTAGACATGAAGTTCATATAGCATTTTAGGTCGGATTTATTCTCCCTTTCAATAGCTTGAGCTTTCGTAGTCAGATGCCGACGTTATTTATAATGTCCATACACTATTTCTGGCAAAATATAATGGGTGCCTTTAAATATCATTTATATGATACATTGCTGTACCGTGGTTACAGAATGTGTAGTAACTTGTACATGGTTTCCTGGGGTTGGTCTAAACTTGAAGACGGACTAATTTGATATATGAAATTTTTCTCTACACTGTCACTTTGCCTTATGAACTTTTAAAAACGGACAAAAGCACGTTAAGATAATGAAGGTCTTTGGGCAGATATAAATAGCTTATTCTAGTGTTTAATAAGTAACCTTTTTGAGTGGATATAAATGGCTTTTTATAAAGTGTTTGAGTAGATATAAATCATTTAATCTACTGTTTAGTATATAACGTCTTCGAGTAGATATAAATCTCTTCTTGTATTGTGGTTTATATAACGTCTTCGAGTAGACATAAATAGCGTATTGTATTGTTTAGTATATAACTTCTTCGAGTAGACGTAACTCGCTAAATGTATTGTGTAGTATATAACGTATTTGGGAATATTTAATTTGTTTACTGTATTATGAGGTATATAACGTTTTTGTGTAGATACAAAGTGTAGTGTCTTACATAATAAATATGTGACAATTTCTCTACATAACTAGTATACATCTTTCTTTCAGAATAATTAGAAAACATCAGAATGATGAACATTATAGACAGTGTGTTGTGATGTAATGAAGACAGAAAAGAAGCTATATATGTACACCTTTATTGCTTGATTAGTCTAATCTGGAATAACATGTCGTAACTTAATTCATTTACCAGACACTAATGTAATGAATTAGAAAAGTAAATATTGCTGAGTAAATCACTCACAAGTGTTCGCTATATTCTTTGTTATGTTTTCAACGGGCTGCAATAAAAGATAAGGTTAAGCATAGCCATACATAGGATTCTTTCAAAGGAGAGTATATTATTGAGTATGTTTTAACATATAAACATCTTTTTGTTTTACAAGTTTCTTTTCTTGTTAATAATACTGACCATCTCCACATGATAACTCTTTTATTCTTAAAATGGTTTGACTTTATGTAGCCTATTCTAAATGAAAGTGTTTAACTAATTTATCCGTCTCAAAATATGTAGAGCTGATAGAACTGGTAATGCACCAATTTAAGGTGAATTAGCTTTCTTGGGGCTAATTGACGCTCATCCAAACTACTAAGACAAGCAAACTGTTCATTTACGGAAGACTGAAAGGACCTAACAATGTCGGTAAAACTAGAGTTTGGTTGTGACACGTTCATAAACACTGCCCGGTACAATATGTCGATATGTTTGAACGAGTACCCATTTGACAAGCAGGTAGGTTAGGTGAGTCCAATTTAATTTGGATGGTAAGAGTCCAAATATATCATGTACTGTACAGAACAAAATTAAATAATGAATTCTATGCTCATTTTTCTCATTGTCCCCCGCCTTTTTTCGAAGAAAAAAAGGGGGACATAGAAATAGGCTGTGTCCTTCCGTTCGTCACACTTCATGTCCGATCCATGAAGGGATTTTGAAATAACTTTGCATAAATGTTTCCCATAATGAGACGACGTGTCAAGCACAAGACCTGCCTAGATCCAAGGTCAATGTCACACTTAGAGGTCAAAGGTTAACAGGGTCTGTTTCGTGTCTGGTTAATAATTCTGCCATTCATCAAGTGATTTTCAAATTACTTGGCCTAAATGTTCCCCCATAATGAAACGTTGCGCAAGACCCAGACCCCTACCTTCAAGGTCAATGTCACACTTAGAGGTTAAAGGTTAACAGGGTCTGTTTTGTGTCCGGTCCATAACTCTGCCATCCATCAAGGGATTTTACAATTACTTGACACAAATGTTCACCATAATGAGTTGATGTATCTTGTGTAAGACCCAGACCCATAGCTCCAAGGTCAAGGTCACCTTTGGAGATTTTTGGATTATATTGGGTCTGGTCTGTAACTTTTTTATGCATAGGTTTATATCTAAATATCTTGGCATATATATTCAACATTTCAAGACCTTGTGTTATGTACAATGGTCAGGGACACAGGCACCCAAGTTAACTTTTTTTTTCTTCTTTTTTTGTACTTGAAATGCCTCCCTATATGATAAAGTACAGTACATGTGTTTTTATATCATTTTTCCCACTACTTTAAAAATGGAATTATGTTTTAGTAAAATGATTGGTATTGATATATATATATAAAGCTATTAACAATTGTAGACTTGTAGAATGCAAACCTGGTTGTAACTTAATGATTTATATAGCTAAATGTAGCATTACTTTGGTTGCAACACATTAGGTTGATATGTAATGCAGCTAGTAGTATTAACTTTTTCTTGTGTGTAAGTTATAAAACAAAAATTTTTAGTACCATATGTCATGCATTTTATTTGTTTATTAATTACCTCACTTTAATATGATAAAATATTTCATTATATTTCTATGATATATGATTTAAATACGTTGTATTGTATGTTGCCCTATTACCTAACAGAAGTTGCATGCAGTATGTTTTGTGAAAAATGTCCCTAGGCGGGGGGGGACGTTGGTAACTCTGTTACAATGTGTTGTTTAAAAGGAAAGCAACACTAACCTGTAAGACATTCATAAAAACTTCACGTGTTCATTGATGTTGAATTTCATGTTGACATTGTTTAGATCGTTTAGTTGACATGGCGATCCGAACCAAAGTTGTTGCATCGTCAAATACGTGATATAATGTATCTAATACGATCAAATGTGAATCGCTGATTGAAAGAGAAAAAAAAGGTATAGAATAGATATATACAGTATCGTCACCATTATAACGGCAAGATGTAAAATGCTTTTAAATTTGTATTATTAAATAAAACCATTCCTTCAACAAATTCAACTGTTTTTGTAACTTTGAGACAGCATGCAGTTTTATTTCAAGACAAAAATATAACAAATGTAAGATTCATAAAACATGTAATTTAAGACCAGCTACTATATATGTTGTCCTAGTATGGCTATGTTAGCCATTTTGTACTTCAATATCTAAGCAAATCTGTAACCGAAAACTGGTTTCATACAGACTTCATCAGACTGAGAAAACTTTGGTCATGCAAGCAAGTATTCAAAACAATTCTACAGAATGTTTTTACGAATGTATTTTACAAATTGAGAGGTGCGTTGATACAACATATTATGTTTAAACTGATCATTGTTTAAGCCTTTTACATTTTAGGGTTAAATCCCGTAACAAAATATTTCGTCGGAAAAAGCAGCTTCTTTACACATAGTACAGAAATAATTGTATGGTTTCCAAAAGACATTTTTATTTATTAATAATAAGATTGATATGTTTCACTCTTAATAAAAGCTGTATGAGAACTAGCATGAATGTTTCATAAAGAAATTGTAATAAAGAACTAAAACGTTACGATACAAAATAAAAGTTTATGGATCTCTCCGAAATGTGACTATAAAATTGACTTTGATACATGTAAATGAAAAATTACACAAAAGCATCGCTTAAAAATGTAACTGAATGCTATAATTAAATTATTTCATTGCAATCTTAGAACTTAATTGCTGCATCAGAAATCACTTGATTGCGACACAATATGATATCTGCCTACTATTGCACGATTAACCCGCCCGCTTAGCTCAGTAGGTAGAGCGTCGGTCTACGGATCGCGGGGTCGTGAGTTCGATCCTCGGGCGGGGCGTATGTTCTCCGTGACTATTTGATAAACGACATTGTGTCTGAAATCATTAGTCCTCCACCTCTGATTCATGTGGGGAAGTTGGCAGTTACTTGCGGAGAACAGGTTTGTACTGGTACAGAATCCAGGAACACTGGTTAGGTTAACTGCCCGCCGTTATATGACTGATACTAGTATACTGTTGAAAAACGGCGCTAAACCCAAAACAAACAAACAAAACCATTGCACGATTAATGATTTACATTTGACAGTTTTATTATTAAATATGTACTGGCTATTAGGTATTACGATTTTATTTTGTTGCAATGCAAGGAAGATAAGTTCATTTGTCTAGTAAAAATGTAAAACACTAATGTGGAACACGTTAACAGTTAAAATTTAAAAAAAGGAAGTACATATATGTAACAGGAAAGCAAATTTATTAAAACGGAAACATTATAACATGGCATCACAACATATACGGCATCAATAGTTATACTTCTGGATCAAATGCATGTGTATAATCAATAAGTTCACTAGAAAGAGTGATAATATTTCAGATGATCATTCAATGAAATGAACATCACTTATTCTCATTGGAAGGGTTCATAATTTACAGATATGTTTCAATATTTGAGATGAAGAATCTTTCATATTAAAGCTGCTTAATGCAACAAAATAACAACATGAGCGCCCATTTGTCCTTTTCCAAGAAAAATGAATTATTAATAAAATGATTATCTTAATTTTTTAATATATTAAACAGGTATTGTATGCTGATAAGGTGAATATTCAAGTTTATGGACGAGACCAATGTCATATACATTAAGGCCGATAGGCCAAGGTGAATATTTCTTTGTTTTTGTCCATAGACTTGCATGGATATTTGCCAGTATTATCATCAGTAGGCATATTGTTTTATGACTACTCGGAGAGAAGCAGTATGTTAAATATCTAATAAGAAATATATGCTATGACCCCAGGTGTGCTCAGTACGGTGCATGTGGGACAACCCTACAAAATTTCAATAACAACAGCTAACTTGTGGGAAGATGGGTTGTCATGCAACAGAGAAATGTGCTTAATGCCTCGAACTGGACGGCGCTTAGAATAGATGTTTAGGCTTCATAGGTTTCCTATAATCCCCGCTTACAGAATATACGTTGGGCACCGCTATGTTAAGAAATGGATTATGTATGCTGAAAAGTACCGCATGCATTAGTTTCTTCACACTGATCGTCGAATTTACTCAATCTTTGACAATCTTCCGTTGCCCATATTTATTTTATTTTATTTTGTTGGGTTTAACGCCGCACCGACACTATTATAGGTCAAATGGTGAGTTTCCAGCTTTGATGGTGGAGGAAGATGCCAGGTGCCCCTCCGTGCTTTATTTCATCACGTGCGGGCATCTGTGTAGAACCACCGGCCTTCTGCAAGCCAGCTGGATGGCTTCCTCACATGAAGAATTCAGCGCCACGAGTGAGACTCGAACCCATATCGATGAGTGGCAAGTGATTTGAAGTCACATTTCAGTCAGCAAATATTTTTATTTAACAACATACATTAAATTACAAGTACATGTACGAGTATAGTCGCATTTTTTGCAGATTTAACTTGTTAATATATATTTTGTTTGACATTTTAATCTATTTTGCGTCTACTATATTCGTGCAGCAATTAATACAAATTAAGGTCATCCTATGCGCAAAAATGTAATGACCTAGTAGCAACCGTCATTCAGAAAACAAAGATTACAGCCATATTGCCTGGAGATTGAAATAACGCTTCTCAAAGAATTATGTGGACAAGTTATTATTGTGTATGTATTTTGTATATTTGTTAATAATCAAAAGTTGTTTACGGTTGAAATTATTAACTACGTGTATACAAAAGAGGCAGTTCATTTGTAAATAACTCAGGGCTATTTTCATGTTGTCCAAAAGTGGTAGTCTTGTAAGTTTATACAAAGTAATTATGTTAATCTTCCAACAGAAGACCTTGCATATTTAAATTTTATCAGTTGTTTGTCGACGAAGCACATTTTGCGTGGGAGTTCCGCAAAGTTCAATAAGGACACAACAATGTTTTGTGTTTTTTCAACAACGGCTATTTACATTATTTAATGACAAAATCTAACATTTTAGGTATTGTTTAGTAATAAATAGATGCATCAGATTGCGTTATCAATGAAACTATATATCTTCCTTCCATTGAAAGAGTGTGATGACATTATCGAGGAGCAGATATTACCGTTACTTTTTTACAAAATATTATGGAGAAATGTTATTGCCGTGCGAAACATAACTTTTTTTCTAGTAATGGGAAGTTTGATGGTGATCGTGGATTTTGTAGATGACCACTCTTGTATAAGATGTAAAATAAAAAGTTAAGAACAATGTCGTTAACTGAAATCCCCTTTTTTAACGGATTGGTTTCATATGTGGCCCCTGTCCTGCTTCCTGTGCCTTTTGTTGTGTTTCCTTTGGTATTTTGGCTTCTGCAATTTCGTTGAGTATGTTTAAAGTTCTCTGGCGTTTGATTTATATATTTTCACATGAGCATATTGTGTTTCTCTGGTTACTGTTCTCTGTATAAGATATTCACATGGCAGGGAGTCATTTTATTTACACTGTCTTGTGATATAGGAGCATGATGAGAGTTAATGAGTGAGGTTGACGCCAGTAAACTAGTTTAAACATCCAGTGGTGTTTTTGCCACTGACAATTCCAAGGTGATAGTATACAGTGTTCCTTATTTCATGAATTTTATGTGTTTGTTACTTCCTTGTTACTAATTCATTCGTTTGTGTTAATGTATACCGGCGCCCAGTCACTGTTGCATGTACACAGTTACATATACCCATATTTCCATATGGACAGCTGTGTAGGTGGCAGACTTCTTTGAACGTAACTGTTTCTATTAGATTTTTGTCCTTTTCCTCGAGTTGTATACTTGTTTAGTTTTATCTACAACAACCATATACTCATTTCAAAAAAAGAATGGGGAAAATGTTGCTTTTGTGTTTTATGTGACTTTATTTCATAATTGCTATTTAATCCAAAAAGCTATATCTCTCTGCACGTACATTCATGGTCCAGTTTCAGATGAAAGGCGTAATGCACTAAACTGATCTAGTAATGAGTGTTGGTAGAACTCTTCTTCCCTGATCGTAAAGAAGTTTTATCATACATGATGACAATCATAAAAATCCTACAAAGCGAGTACATTGTATAGAGTTCCCTGAAATGTAATAATAAAACTTCTAATAATAGCGGCATGCTTTTACCTAATGAAAGATTACCTAAAAATTCATTTGAAACACAATTAACAACTTTATTACAATCCGCAGTAATGAATGAACGGGAAAGGAGTTGATGGCACACTCAACAATAAATTCACTTCGGCTAGATAAACTACTCACAACGAAATACAGCACTACTGTAATTAATAACATACGATTCCTCTGAAGAAACTATATTTGAATTTCAATTTAAATAAAACATACGATCTTCCTCATTTGTAGTATTTTTGAGAATATGGTTCGATTCAGTTTATTAATAAAATTGATCTCAAAAGGGAAACAACTCTCGCTCCTGTTGGCCACGCTTGTTTCCCTAAGAGATATGAAATGCATTTTACGGGACATTACTAGTACACAAGCATGAACATGAATGATTTGATCGTTTCTCAAATGTATGTAATTTTGAATTGAATAAAACAATAAATTCTATTCTGGTTTTATCTACACGAACATGCTTCGTTTTAAAATAACTAGATGAAAAGTAAGATGCTGGAACGTAATAAATACGGAGAAGAATCTGTATCAACATTTTTTTCAAAATTATAGAAGTTTTACGTGTTATCTGGAATAAAGATGAATGCGATGATATTATATATCGAGTACTTTACACTAATGAAAGACCCTTTTGCTACAGTAGCTACGCAAAAACAGTACTGACGTTTAGCAATAGAATGTAATAATGCATCACTTATTCATGACTCTGCGAAAGCAGGAAAAGTGTATGAAGTTTTCTGAATTGTCAGTGGAATAGCTTCTTTAATGCACTGTAAGCATGTACTTAGCTGAAAAATATGAAAATGCCATAAATTAAAATGTATGATGGGTGTGTTGGTGATGGTGAAAGCATTATCCAGCATAATAAAAAGCTTCAAACACCTGGAAGTAGCTATATTTTTTCCACTGCAACCACCTCCAACATATTAAGCATCACGTCGTGTTACAGAAGAGGAGGCATATTCGAGCATCATCGGTATTTGTGATCGATCATTATTAAAGACTGTGGACATGGTATCGTTGAGGCAAAACAGCATATACGCAAGCACATAGAAAAGACGTCGAAATCAATAATAAAGAAGTGTAGAGAGCTGAACTTCTTTGGAAATGAATGTACAATGACGTTATCAACGTGCATATTATGTCATAAGAAATTTAAAGAAAACTGATCAGCATTATACTGTATATCAATATTTCGTATTAATTGATATTGTTCAAATATGTCTGAAATTATATTAAGAAAATGGAAACAGACCGGTAAAAATTCACACTTTTTCAGCATTTACGTGTAAAGGTAAGGTTTTTACCTGTTTAGTAAACTTTACAAAACAATCTAATAAGCATATCTGTATTTCAATTGGAGACTATGCGCCGCTGTTTATGAAGTTGCACTCTGGTGTATAGATGATTTTTTCCATAACTCTGCCGTACGAACACATCTGCTCAAAATTGTATTTGGTACTTGTAATATATACAAAAGTTGACTTCTGCTCAAATGAGGACTAGAAACCGTGGGCGATTTCCGAGCCCGCTATAAGATTAATTCTGATTGTATGAACACAATTAAATTAACTAAATATTAAAATCTAAAAGCTTTATATGCTTCTAGGGACAAATGATTCATGTAAATGCATGTATACCAGAAAGGACATTAACTTATACTGCAAATTGCCAAATGCCATAAAACTAAATTAAAGACTTTGCTTTCTTCATGAGCCTATACATTCTGCATTCAAATAATGGCAGTTTCTTTCAACAAATGATTTTACTTATATTTCGATATTACAAATTAAATAGTTATCATCTGAAAGTAATATCGATACAAAAATAAGACAGATTATGAATTTCTTCCAAATATTTGACTCACTTATATTACATTTTCTGATGAGTCCCATTCAATATCTGTATAAGTGTTCCATTTAAGCCGGTGCTAGGGAGGGGATGGGGAGCGTGGTGGGTGTTGCCTATTTCATTACCTCTCACGAAAACTCTTATTCAAACCGACTCAGCTATTATTTTGCTTAGTTTCGTTCATTGCTGCCAGAAGAACTTCTTTTAGATTTTATTTCATAACCGCGGCATATTTTTTCCGAAAATGCAGTTTCTCTACAGGGAAGTTTATTCCCATTTGACAGTTGTTACTTAACATCGTTTACGACACAAATAGGATGTCATGATTTTAATTATTGTGCCTTGATACATCAGGTCAACGTAATACTAATCCTTAAAAATATTAAAGCGATTCTATTGTATGACGGTCTCTGCAATGTGAAAATAAATCCTTTAATAATGGTGCCATGCTTTTACCTGATAATAAACTACCAAACATGTCATTTAAACACGTAATTAGATACAGTAATTGAAATCGTCATTAACGGATTTTGTTGCATTATCAATAAAAAATACTCTCAATGAAAATTAATAGCTGTAATAATTTACAGTCCGTTTCTAATGTCTGACAAAACTTTATTTTAAATCTAATGAATTACTATGATTGTGTTGGTCACATTTTCAAACATACATCTCAAAGCATGTGGCGTGACGTTAGATAAAATGTTAACCACCGTTAGAGGACGACTCGGCGGTTCTTTTAGAAATAGTGAAAAACTTTATCAATAAGTGAGAGAGAGACATAATTTTCAGTTTCAGATTAATTGAATAATTTGTCGTGGTAAATTACTACGAAAGTGTTTCATACCGTTTTAAATGGCGCCTACATTCCCAACATCTGTCCACTATAACTGTACATTTAATGACTCACATTTATACCGTATTATGACTGTGCCTTGATAATGTTTCTTGCGTCATTTTAATGGTAAAAGGAAGTGTGGCTGCGATCAGGATTAGTTCTAGCATGACATATATAATGAAATTTCATTAATAGTGATATAATCAAAATATGAATGAACAGACTTATTTTTAAAGATGAATTTTTGACTTTGCGATAAGTGTTACGTGTATTCCTATTTTGTTATAACTTAGCACAAGAAACTAGCAAATTAAAGTACATATTTCATGAAAGCTATGTCAATGAATGCTTCTGTATGTACAACGTAACTGGTGTAGATTGAACAAGCATTTGTGTAAGCTTCTAAAAGTCTATTTGATACTCATCAAATCTACTGACAGCTAGCGTGCAGACAGAAAATGCATGCATATCAGAAAGGACATTCTACCTCAAAATATTATTGAATTAAATCAACGGATGTGAATACAACACGGTATTTCGCTTTCTACTTGCCTTTATGGCACATTTTAATGCATACATATCTGGTAATAATGACATTTTCACTTGATTTGTCAAACAAACTTATACTTTCTACGAATGACTATACCCATTCCATGCCATTTTAGACACTTTACATTTTGTATCTTAAATTCTTTATGATAAACCATGTTTGTTTCTAATAATACTCACAGTGACGTCAAGTTGGTCCAAGAAACAGTGCTATGATATATGACTTACTAAGCAACCAGCACAAAAACAGTATGTTTGTAACGGCGGACAGGTTATGGAACACCATTAATTCACATCAGGACATAAAGGTAAGCTTATGGAATTGGAGCGTCTTCTGTACCTTGCACTGTCCTCCTACTAACATTACTAACAGTCTTCTGGAGTAGTCGCCCATATGTGTTGCAGATGGAGACTATAAATAAGCTTATATACAATCAAACATAAAGGTAAGGGTAAGAGAAGTGTAAGTATACATTTCATTGTGGATGTATTTTTGAATTCAAGTATCAAAACAATGAGAGAAGAGGTTGCATTTGGGGAAATCAAACTCTGTTTCAGCATGAATAGATCTAATCATATCAATTCACAACGTTTTAATTTTGAAGATATTCTGTAATAAACACATGTGACTGGAAAACTCGCTTAGAAGCTGTACAAACCTTGAAGGGAAAGGCAAGGTTATTTTTATGTTAATCCGTCTGCTAGAATTTCTTTAATCATTTAAAGAAATGGAAGAATTTTCAAAATCGGTTAAAATGAGAAGGTTATAAACATTAGAGTATTTTATCAAAATGGCAGCCTTTTTTGTTTCCATGGCAACAAAAAAAAAAACAAAATGGTGGATTTATTAATTTTGAGATACATATTTTGAACTGTATTACTTATTTCTGTAAAATGATTTCTCTACTTTTTCCTGTTATAATGAAAGAACTCACCATGTTTTACATCTTATACTCAAGAAACATAAAATCTATCTATTTATAAGGTCATTTGCTACATAAAGGATTCAGTAGTGTGTAAATTACGCCATAAACACACTAAAATGGCTGCCTCCATGATCAGCCATTTTCTTGAACTTCAAACTGCTGTATCTTTTTCAATACTAACCCGATTTTAATAATTCTTTCAGCGTTATAAAAATTAAAAATAACATATTGTCAGGCATGCATTCCTTGCCCTTTAACTGTCTAGCTTTCAGAATATTCTACGAACTGTTATTTAAAATGGGTCTAGCTGTGTGTTACAAAACTGTGAACATTGTACATTTCATACAGAATCTGTAGGGAATAACACTTAGATCGTTCAAGCTTATAGGAGGTATCGACGATATTAATTTTCAAAATTCTATTGGATCTAAATAATGCTATTTAGTTCATTCAGGCCAATTATGTTTTAAATACAATACATATTGGAATAAAACAAATAGATAGACAGAAGTGTGTCTAAAACGAGTCTGCTAATATTTTGGTTGGTTGCACTCTCACGCCTGGTAAACAACAGAGCTACTTCTTTCAGAGGTATACGGTGAATCGCTCTGTCGCAACTTCCGAGCTAGCACATTATTTGGTATTTTTACAAGCATTGTATCGAATATCAAATATCAGGGAATGGTAGGCGATGTAGATTTGATTTAACTTTACAGAGAACTTAAAGTTGGCTAATTTATTCTTGATTTGTGGTCATGGCGATGACCAGTAAGCTGATTTAGCGGTAAACTGTCCCGTTTTAGGGGGGTTTGGGGGCTTTTTGTGTTTGTTTTTGTTATTTTTTTAAGTTCGTTGCTTTGATGCCTTCGGCCTCGTACTGAACATATATTTCGCAACTAAATGAAACTGGAAATTGTATTTACTTCCTTAACTTTATACTAGCTTTATCTACCCAACCTTGCTTTTTATTTCTGTAAAAAAGACAGTGACAAAATGATAAGAAAGTACAGATAGATGAGGTCTGGCTTAATAATGACAAGTCAAAATCAATATACTTTGTTTTATTTCTCAGTAAAGGATGATCTACGTAATGAATGCGATGTACTTTACTCTACCAGACATTAATGTAATAAAATGATACAATTATTTTTAACAGTACGGAAGGGATATAAACTTCTTAATTAAGTCGACAAGTTATATTTATATACTGTATTAAAACGACGGAAATACATTCTGCAACACGAAAAGCGCATACAAAATTAGATATAAGTAAAAGCGCAGCAACGAGCTTTTTACATTTACAGTGTAACTTAATCTGATGGATCAAATTTTTATTTCTATCAGCAGCTGCAGTCTCTTAAATATATTACTTTAAAAGAAACGTTACCAAACTGTGGTGTAAAACTATTTCTATACTGCACTTACAGAGCAATGTTTTTACTTCAAATATGTCTTAAAAGAAAAATAAAATTACCGAACAATGTCAATTTCCGTTATGTTGCTGTGACTGATTTCTATCGTACATTTGGATATTCAGGAAAAATAGTCGGACCAGTGACCGAAAAAAAATCTACCATAATGGAAGACTTAAAAGTGGGCATGTATAGCAACATAAAACATTTTGCGAAATGCTTTGCATGATATTAATCACAAGTTTATATTGTTCTGTGTAAAAGTTTTGTAATCAGACATGACAATGCAATAGTAATTAATAAAAATCTCTCAGAGAAAGTACTTTATGGCGTTTGCTGAAATGCTGTGATAAAACATTTGGTAAAAGTGTAATGTTTTTAACTGATGACGGATACAAAATTCTAATATGAAAAACACATTTTCCGTTAAAACATGGAAATCACGTCGACGATTTTTTTTTTGGCGTAATACAGGCACCGAGAAAGAATACTACTATATTTGATCTACTATTTTGTATAAAGGACGTTTCAGAATCGAAATGATATAACGGGATGGCGTTACATGTAATTTACACACACTTAATAGGATTTTAAGCGCGAAAACATACTCGTTAGACGTCTACGCACTTCTAAATATGGTTCTGCTAGACATTATTTCTTGAATATTTAACTTAATTCTATAATAAGTTACTTTCTTTAAATTCTTGGAAATAAATTGATACGGAAGCATTTAAATATTTTTGCTGATATTATAGATATGTTTAGTTACAAGATTAATGATATACATGTACATTTGTACAGTTTTATGACTGTGTCAAATGAAACCGGTTCTTATTTCACATTATACAGGAACGTTTACCTCTTTCAGAAGTTTCGAACATAAAAATAATTTTTTTTTATTCACAAATATCAGAAATATTAATTACGAAACCTTACATCCTTTTATATGTAATCTGTATAATAATATAAGATATATGAACAAACATATTTCTTGTTTAAAAGATAAAGGAAACTATATCTACTAAATGTAAGTATTCTATACAGTGTACATAAATGATATCAAACAAAAAAATGTTGCAACCTCTTATATATATGTGAAATTTGTGTGCTATGTAAATATAATTAATTTATATAAAATTATTCAAGAAACCATGTTATTTTTTAATAAAATTACACACTAATGTTTTGTGCTAAGTACTAAAAAGTATAATAACTTTTGAAATAAATTATCGCGATATGTTCTGCAAAATAAGCACGACACACGTAACAAATTATGATATCACATGGATCAACGTACGAGTTAAAACCCGAGCGTGAAAGGTGTTCAACTTTCCATCACCTCCCATGATCAGACTCAGCCAAACCGCTGCTTGACTACAAATAATCTTCTTATAGAGTTTATTACCTATCACAGCACCAGTCTTTAAATGTCGTGTCTCGGTCGTATCATCTTTGTGATCATCGAGTACATTTAATGAATATGTATAGAGTTTCGCATACGTTGGTACGTGAGGGGTGTTGCATATTTCCATACCTCTCAGTAACAAACTCCATCAAATTGTATCTATCCATAAGACTGTCCTGCACTTTTTGTCATTTAGATGTACATATTAAGTTTATATAAAGCAATAAGTGTTTGTTCGAAGTCTGTACAAACTAGACAATTAAGTATCTCCCATCAATCTCCACGGTAAGTGTGTTCATTTGTATTGGAATGGGATATATTCGCTCTCTCCAGTAGCTGGCCGACTCCCAACTGTAAGAAAACATATGATTGTATAAAATACAAAGAAGGCATTCACTTGAAGTTACTTGTTACAGTAAGCGGCACAAAACACTCGTATACAAACGCTGTAGTATGATCTTTCAAGAACATAATGTGGAAGGATCCAGATATTAAGGCTCGTCTACACTATTCAAGAAAATCTTGTAGGGCCCATAAATCACTAGATAATTTATATCTTGTACAAGCAATTAGTGCTTTGCAATATTTCTTGAACTTGGAAGACACATTAATTTTAAATGGAGGGAAATCATGACAGGTAAATAAGAAAGATGGCCGAAATGATACCGGTACAAAGTGTTTATAAAGATCAAATATTTGTACATTTAAAAATTAATCATTGGTGAAAACATTGATTGAGAAAAACTCTAGTTGAAGTGATACATGTCCAGTTGAAGAACAAAGCTACTTAAAAGATACTATTTCAGGAAATATGATAAAACAGTCATATTTTGTTAATACGTAACCTTGTGAGAAACATCATTGATAATGTAAAAATACTTTTTGAGAACACCGAACTTGCTGATGTTACTCTTCCACTGGAGTACTAGATATAATTTTATTATTGAATTATATAAAATTGGCTTTGAGCATTTCATTCAATAAAAAACATCATTTTTTTCTGCTGTCCACACTGCCATGTTTATTGTTAAATCATCAAAGCCAAACATTCAATGATGATTTTATTAGATCTCAATACACATTTAATGAAAAAATGTAAACAAAATACCATACTGGGCAGGTGCTCCTCATAAAAACCCCTTTATCAGAGCATTTGACAGCACTACCATCCAAGAAAAATAGGATGAGTTCTAAACGCTACAAGATCTTGTAGCCGAAAATTATCTGGAAACTGCCACTCAAAAAGACACTAATGGGGGACACAATGTACTGTCTACACTATACAAGTTGCTGTGATTTATATCTTGTGCAAGTTTTCTTGAATAGTGTAGACGAGCCTTTAAGCAATCGCCAAAGTATAAATTGGAAGGCAATTGACCCTGTCTCATTCTCTTTGAAACGCGTTCATCGGTCATAGAATTTGTCAAAAGTTATTGTCATTGAGCTTTTCATTTGTCTTTGTTAGTTCAAGAATAGTCAGACTGTGTGTACTGAACATTTATATTAAGATCGTAGATATATAATGCTTTAAATAGTTGTTTTGCCTCCCTATAATACTAATACCTAAACAATAGTTTAAATAATGTTATTTTTCCCCGCTGCTGCAGTCTACTTTAAACAAAAGCTTTAAAATATTGTATACCTCCAGAGGAAGGGCTTTCGTTCGCCGGATGCACTTTGTTCCCTTTTACAAATGGTGTGTCAACCTTTCCTTCATTTATATATGTAATATCTTGGTTGCCGTATTTTGAGCGACCAATCAGTTCATCATTAGTGGCTGCAGTGTTCCCTAGTAGGAAATACGTCTGTAAAGGTCCATACCCACGTAGCTCAATCTTTCCGCGGTCTTGGAAAGTGAAACTCTTGCCCTGCAGCGCTCTAAATCATATATATAAAATTTACAACCATTAAAAGCCCAATATGCAGCAACACGGAATTGTATGCTAATTTTTAAAACACAAAGAAAAGATTCGTTTAAAGATGCAAAACCTTTTATGTGTCTTTTAACGCTTTATGACACTTCATGTTTTCGCTATTAAAACTTGGTTAAATTCCATGCAGTCATGATATTGAAGGAAAAATCTCATTAGTTAAGATAATTTACGTTTTCGGTAGAAGTCAGCAATTCGTGGTTTGACATGAGATTTTAAATCTTAATTTATGATGGAAGCCATGTGATCCTCAAATCTCAAATTGAAGATAAGAAACAACGTGTGTATATTTTACTTGGTCACATACACACAGTTTCATAATGACCTTCCGAAAAATGGTTGCTTTCCTTTACTTACGTCAATGGCATCAACTGTAAAAATACTTATTGTTTTTCACTAAGTCTTTACCATCGCATTAACAATTATAGTCTTTGATTCATTGTGTACCGATTTCTTTTCATTTAGCCACAATCGCTGCGGCTATGATTGAAATACTGGTAAAAGGACAAAGTGATGATTTAATATATTATGTATTTCTCTCGGATGTTAATTTTCCAAATACAATGTGTTAAGAATTTTAGAGTGAATGACTTTGGCCAATTATCGTCTTGTGTCCATTGTAACAGTGACCTAAACTTTTGTTTTGATTCAAATGTTGACACTACATGGTTCTGCAGAGGCATTAGTAGTATGATGAAGGATACTTATTACAAACCATTCTGCGATAAATGTGAAAAGGCAAATTAATGTTCCAGTAGTTTTGATGCTGATCAAGATTTTTTAGAGGTGTTGTATGGCTCAACTAGATATGCGATAAAGAAGTAAACCGCCTGATGGAAAAAAGGTTTCTTGTATTATTTCCAGTACTGCATGTACAAATAGTTTAAGTTTTTGAAAAACATTAAATCTGTTTCAAATAATAATCTGAAAGAAAAAGTTTAAGCATTGGTTTGGTAAGGATTAGAAGACTCAGAGAAAGAGATATGTTTTCAGAAAAAAAATATATATACGCAAAACAAGTCTTCAGATAATTATCAGGATATGGTCGGCAGTAGTAAAGCCCGTGAAAAGTACATTACAAAAACGTTTGTTTCTGTACACCGAATTGCCATATAACGTAAATTACTTAGACATGATATAAGTGTAAATCTGGTGATAATATTTCCGACATATTTTCTGTTTACTTTGGTGTAAGACAGGATTTATCATTAATTTCGAAGAGTATTTGCCTCCATAGAAAAGTACGCCAAGTTGTATAATTTTATTTTGAACTTGGGGTTCCATATTATCAATTCAGATTAAGTGTAGAGTTCCTTGAGATTAGAGCAGACTGACGAAGGCCAAAAATCAGAAAATTTAAAAGATATTATATATGATACTGTTTATAACCGTGTTGAAAACAATAAACGAAATAATAATTTGATTGGATTTGTAAAACATCGTCTGCAACGTATTGGTTTGTCTAATTACAATACTGGTTGAGTCTGCCTATTGGCAATAATCCTATGTACAATATTTTATTTTGTTTTATTTGCATGTGTTCGAATGAGTCTGTAAAATATCACAACGCTCTGATAAAATAGAAAATCCCGTATAATTAACGATAGTTTCATGAGACAATCCTCTCCAAGAAAATAAGTCAATTTCCTTTAAAGATAAGAAGAAAAGAATTATATCCGTCTGGTCCGTTGACATGACTAGCATCACATCAATGGTATGATGAACAGCAAGACAAAAAAGTTTCGTTGAAACACATAAAACAGCCCTGTAAAATCTATCTCAGAAGTGGGCCATAATTTATCTGTCTCAAAGTCGTTTTCTTTCAAACATGTTAAAATTACTTTCTCATGAAGATCTGTTAGGTATGGAAAATGTCAGTTGTTCGAAAAGAATTTTTGCTTTTTTCGAGCCTATTGGTTTCTGTGACCAAAACGTGTTCGGTACGGCAAATTAATAATGTTATCTTCTTTTTTTACGAAGTAATAGTTTTTCGGCGACGCCGTCTAAATTCGTTTTTCGTTACCTATACCACGTGACTTCAGTATGCAAATCAAACTACTTGATAACGCATTATAGATAATTTATCAAAATGGAAGATTTATGCAACACTCTGCCTGATTGGACGAGAGTGTCAATTTCTTTCACTCTGTTGACTGTGCTACGCTGAGTGAAATGTAGACAAAGCGTTTATCCTAAACGAGTAAACGACGCTGTTCGCAGTTTTAAAGCTAACTTTGGCTCAGTATATTTAGCAAGAATATTGATATTTCTCAAAATGATAAGTAAGTTTAATAAATATGATAAAAACCTGTTCAAATACCAACATATATCAAATTAAAGAAAGAGCTGAATACGGTCTGCGTATCACATGAATAAGGGTGTGATAAGAGTCTTTTATGTACAGAAGTGCTTTTTAAAAGATTTTCCTTGTTACAATTGTCGTCTGTATATGAAAAGGTTTCTTGCTTTTGTGATTTATTCAGATTGCATATTAAAATGAGTACTTGTTTGCTTTGATATATTTGTTATAAATTATTTAACTGATTTATTATATATGAATATTTTTCTTTAGTATGGTATGCAAATATTGAACTCAGTTGAAATCTGTTTCGTTATATATATGCTATATAATGACAGAATCTCATTACACTGAAATGAAGGTACGCTGCATACAGTTTATCTATGTGATATGACTACGATCAAACTTTGCTTATGAAACAGAAATATTGAAATAATTACAATTGTATGTTTTGCTTGACCTTCACTTTTTTATAAGTGTGACGTCATTGTCCAAAGATTCATGAATAGCGAATATGCAGGGATCAGTTGGCCTATTTTAGAAATAAATAAAAATAATAAATAAAAAATCCTTTTATTGATTTTTTCTCATGTATTCTAATCAAACTTGATTTGTAGCATCTTTATTAGGCCCGCAGCCAACTTTGTTCAGCTGGGACATTTGACCCATTTTAGGGGCTGCTAGAGCTAAAACTAGAAATGCCTTTATACAGCGTCTCATGAACAGCTTGGTTGATCTTTGTCATACTTGGTCAGGGGCATCATTATAAGGTCCTCTTCCAAATTTATTTATATAGGAACTTGGGTCCTATTAGGGACAACTATAGCTAAAAGTAGATATGCCTTTCTTCGCATTTACCACTAAAATGTAATGAATTTTTATCAAACTCGATGTGTAACAATATCGTAAGGTCTCCTGCTATTTTGTTACAAATGGGGATAGGGACCAATTTAGCTAAATATATAAGCACGTTTAATGACCTCTTCTCATGAACCGCTTCATGAATCTTCATCAAACTACTGCTGTAATTATTCGTCCTACGAAACCTTTGCGAAAAATTAAAAGAGAACCATTTAAATTGTTAAAGTGCGGTGTTTAGTTTTGCAATTTGAAAAATGTTAGATGAAAGATGAATTTTAGATGAAAAATTCATAAAGTTCTTTCCTTATTACAATTCGCCGACTATCATTTTTAAAGATATTTCTTGTTTTTATACTAATGTAGTTTTCAATACAGATGGCTTTAGCTGTTTTCGTTTCAGACGTCATCTATTAAGCTGTTTAATTACCAAGTCATTCTTTATCCTGTAACTGGTGAATAGCAATGTCATGAATAGATGATGGTTAACTAAAATATAGACCTTTGTAAGCAATAATATCGTTCTTGTCACGCTGTAATATATTGCTAACATGCAATACGTGGGAGACAATGAATCACCGCCGGTCAAATATTTCGCAAATTTATCAAAGACTGACAATGAGTTCGCTGAACTCTTTTGACAAATCTGCGTCATTCACCTAACAGATATGTCTGAGAATCAAACTCATGCCCTGTACAACTGTCTTCTATTCAATGAGACCATCCTAGACCTAAATTGACATACTTAACGTCATATTATATTCTTTTAATATGCAGACGTGTACAACCGAACTCCTGTGGGATAATACCTTTTATTGCCTGAATCATTCAAGGTATGATCAGGGCAGTTCCAGCGACAGATGTCTGGCGTATGAAACTATGTAAGACAATTACGAAACTGAAGATACATGATCTTTTTATGTTCCCGTGCATAAAATGATTGAACTGTCCGTCCGTTCGTCCTTTCGAACCAGATTTTGCCGTTTAGCATTGAGACCACATTAATGACCCATTCAGTTCATACTCACACTCAACAATTATTGTGGCAAGACCTACAAACTGAACATTGAACCTTATATGACCCTCACCTTCAAGCTTAAACCTTAAAAAAGAACATTTTATGGACCTGCAGTCCACATTAATGACCCAATTTAGTTCATACTCACACTCAACAATCCGTGTGGCAAACTCAACAATCCGTGTGGCAACATCTACAAACTGACCTATTTATAAATTATCTTGACTCTCATATGTCCTTCGACGCCAAACTTAAAACCTTAATAAACAAAAGCTTTGGTCCTACAGCCCAAATAGATGACCTAATTTAGTTTATACTCACACTCAACTAACCTAGTGACAAGACCCACAAACTGACCTATATATAGATGACCTTGACCTTCATATGATCTTCACCTTTAAACTTAAAACCCCCAAAAATAACACCTATGGTCATGCTTACAGGAACATGATTCTGCGTACTGAAGACAGCTTCTTGTCTTATGTAAGCGTTATCATATTAAACATGTTCATAAATGTAACAATAATGCGTGCTTTTTCGCCTCATGATATCTACAGAATCTCGAGGGACGTCTCGCTTTGAAGACAAATAATTACCTATGATTAAATCCCATCTTTCTTGTCTGAATTTCACATTTTTACCATTTTGACTGTTAGCTTTTCCTTTAAATCAGAAAAGGTATTAACATCGAACTTTTACGAAATTTTTGTGTTTTAGAAATAAAAAAAAAAAGATATACTAAAAGTAGATAACAATTTCATTGGCTATTTTATCTTATCACACTATTCATAAACCAAACGTTGGCATACCTAAATGTCGTGGGACTGACATGTATTTTCCCTGGCTCTCCATGGCTCTCCAGTTTGGAGGCGACAACAGAGGTCTCTCCCATGACAACAAATCTTGGAACTTTGTGCCCTATAACCCCGGTGACAAGAGACCCTGTGTGAACTCCAAGACGTAACTGAAATAGGGATTAGATCATCAAACATATGTATAACAAACGTCTCTACGCATCATTCACAATAAGGCGAAAATAAAGATAAAACAGTGTTCCAAACTGTTTCTTCAAAATAAAATTTTAGTTTTTTTAACAGGAAATTATACATACATAATATTCTTGATCTTTATGTTCATTAAAGAATTAAAACATTATTGTTGCAAATTAACCAAATTAAGTTAAATATACTGTGGCAAAATGACCTAACGACATGTTGCATAACATGCCGAAATATGGCTATTCATGTTTCCGTAGCTTACATGAAAGGCTGTCATGATAACTCAACGCTGCGCTGTGTTTAGATGAGGTTGAAAATCGCTTTGATTAAACAGATTTAAATACTTGTATAGGCTCTCCGTCTAACGGTGAACGTATTTCTTTTGCGGTGATCACCATTCCTAGGGCCGTGTTCGCAATCCTCTCGGCGTGTGATTCTCTCTTCTCGCCGACTCCTGCTATAACTAAATATGCGTCGCCGATGGATTCAACCTGCGCAAAAATTCGCGTGCTTAATACTTGGTTTTGTCTTTATTTTTTCACATGCAAAAACTGGACTTCAGTTTAAATCAGAATATTAATTATAGAATTGGTCTGATAAACGTGTAATTCCACACCATGTTCCTAAATATAGCGATATTAAAAAAGCCGCATCAATATGGCACTATTAAAATGAAACAGTTCCAGGTTTGTTCTCAACCAAATGCTATAATGGGATAAAATAACGTTTGGAAAAAGACTGGGCCTATGAATAATATAAACATGATTTATGCATTAGATAAGTAAAAAATACAAAGATGTATAACTAAACAATGTATGATGCTTACATATCAACCAACATTTTTGATTTGTTTCTTCTAGAACGCATTTACATGGAAAAACAGTGAATGCGTTGTCCTATAGAGTGTTCTGAATATACAGATATATACGTGCACGGCAATTCGAATTATCGTGAAACCATTAATAGTCTAGTAATAAATTTTATTTAGAATTATATGAAAAACATACACGACCAAATTCAGATTTTATTAAACTAGCACTATTATCAACTTAAATGTCAAAATGGATTTGGTATAATAAATTTAGTACAAAGTTGGCTTCGGTTCGCAATAAAAACGATTAGCATATTTAACACAATACCTTGAATGAGTTATGTACTCTTGTTACTTTATCGAATTTGGCCTGCAGGGTGTTCAAGATTCCTACGATCTCGGAGGGGCTGCACTTAGCAACCATCGGTAGAAAGTGTACAACGTCACAAAACAATGCTGAGGCCTGGTTGTAAAATTCTGTAAACAAGTATGAAATGTCATTATTGTTAAATTTTATGGAGGACGAATACTTATAGCTTAAATCACTCTTTGATGATCATATAAATCAAGTGTTATATGAGCCGTGCCATGGGAAAACCAACATAGTGGCTTTGCGACCAGTATGGATCCAGACCAGCCTGCGCATCCGCGCAGTCTGGTCAGGATCCATGCTGTTCGCTAACAGTTTCTCAAATTCCAATAGGCTTTAAAAGCGAACAGCATGGAGCCTGACCAGACTGCGCGGATGCGCAGGCTGGTCTGGATCCATGCTGGTCGCACACCCACTATGTTGGTTTTCCCATGACACGGCTCATATGGTTTTGAGTTTCCTTACACTCGAACTGCGTAACATCCGTTTCGTGTTTTAAAAATTCTATTGTATACTTTGATATCTACAAAAAACTTGTTTTCAGTTATATTTAATAAAACATACTTGTATTGACGAATACGTCTAAACATTTAATTAACTTCTGGCGGTATGTGGCACCGAAATAACACGTAAATGCACAATGTTTGAGTTTTTGTCTGTAATATCTTTCTTAACAACTGCTAATAGTTATTAACATAAGAGCCAAGTAGAACTGTCTAACGGATAATTTGTGAACTTACTGCTTAAGAAACTATGTTGTTTTTCTTGCATTGGTTTGTCACGTTTTCGTTAAAAAGTAAACAGTTCGCAATATTTATTCAACCAAATCTTTTCAGAATGTTGTTTTCTTTTATCATTTTTAATTATTATTTTTTCATTTATTTATTTATTTATTTTGCTAAAACGTTATATGTTATCGGTACATTCAGCTGGTTTTTATCATCTAGTTCTTCTTTCAGTAAATAAAATATGGACAATGGACAACCGGAAAGTGTACATATATTTAAATCATATACATGTACCAATATGTAATAGTGTTCTTCTCACCTCCACATGGCACATGGCCTCTATGCACAAGGTCCACAACATCTTTAGGTAGAAATGCCAGATAAAGTGTGTTACTCCTCTGTCGCTCGTTGTCAAGTTCCCTCTGCAACCGGTTTATGCGATCTTTCACAGCAGCTTCATCAGCCATACTGCCACGCCGAAATGACTGATTTGAAATCCGCCTCGTTCGATTATTTGTTGAACCAGTCAGACTTGTCCGAACATTGTTCTCCAAGCATTTTCTAATTAAGATAGAGATATCCATGTTAGTGGAATCGGCATAGCGGAGCCTGTTACTACTGGTCATAGGCAAGTCAATTTCAAAATCTTATGAAATACTTGTTCGTGTTTACCGTTCTACAGATGTACACAATTTTCAAAAGAACAAAAAAATCATATTATTTATATCAATAAACTAACCTTGACACCACCATCTCCACAAAAGAAGAAAATCTAATTGAAAATATATATAAAGAAAAAATACAAATATGTAAAGATGATGCTGAACCTGTATTCAAGGTCGGCCACCAGGAAATCTCTTGTCACATCCCACATCGGTATATCTGCCAATTTCAACTTCCGGTTTTCAAGATCCGACCAACTATGTGCGACAGGGGACGCAATATATACGTAGAAACTGTTGTCACGTAGAAGAAACATCTGACCTGGAAATATAGGGTCAGCTTAGAACCTTTTTTCTGAAATGTTTACTTTCATAAATTCATCTTAACACAAAGGGTTTTACTACAGAAAATGACCTAGAATGAGCAACATATGTCCTTTTGATTATACAAAGGTTTGTTAATGCGTAAAGAACTTTCCGAAATATTACAGTGACTTATTTTGGATTGGTATAAACAAGGCTTGCTTTATCTATATATTAAGCAAATAAAGATGCCCCGTCTATATGGTTTATCGTCTATTTTATCATGGCTCAGATTTTAGATGCACAGAAATTGAACGACGTGGCCGTTAGCCTGAGCTGATTGATCATTTTCACATTGAACGATGATAAATCGGATTATAAACCGCAAGACGGTCATGTGTATATTCATTTCAGCCTGTTCATTGAAATACCATGATCAAACATATGCTGAACTTCATTTATCCGAGTAGTAATAAATCTGACATTTTGACGTCATAATTAACATTTTGACGTCATAATTAACGTCATCAAGTTCTCTCACCAGTCCGCGCATTAAACAGTGTTTATTGAAAATTTCTGAACATGGTTCCATTTTCAGCCGTCTTTCAGTTAAACAAAGACTGAAGTCTAGTGTTGTATATTCTGCGATACACAACGATTGATGCACGACCGGTGAGAGAACATTATGAGGTCAGTTATGACGTCAAACATGAAGTCAAATAGCTGCAGGAGGACCAGTTCATTACTATTGGGGTGAAAGAAGTTTAGCATATTTTTCATCTTGGATATCCAACCACTCGAGCTTATACTCTCGTGGTTCAGTTCCTGCGCATTTGAACTTTGTGCCGTGGTTAACCAGACAATAAACAACATGAATGCCTTGATTAATTAGTAATTCTAACGTGATCCGATTTTTGTCTGTTAAACAAAGAAGGAAGTTGAGAGAACATTATGACGTCAAGAATGGAGTTCAACACAATTTTTATCATAATGTTTTAATGCACTTATTAGAATGAAAATACACAAGGTCTTTTATAGACTATTGTCTAATTTACCACGGTTCCGATGTGCAGGCATTGAACAACAACGCGAAGGCACTGATTATTTGAAAATTGTATCCATGTTTAACAAATCAGATAATGTGACATATATTTAATAGCCCGAAATATTTTAACATCTCAAAAGGCAAACGTCTGGGAGGATATACATGGACAGCATATTTACTTATTTTTAAGTGTCTTCAAGACCATACTATGAAATGGGGAAAAGTGAAAGAAATTGGTGATGGTTATCATATTTTAATTTATACCTTTGATTTGAAGAGCTGGTCTATCAGCCCAATTTTGCTCCATTGCATCTTTCCGGAGTTCCAGTACGAAAGGACAGAGTACGAATCTTTCAATATTACTGTACGTAAGATCGACACAGTTTGGATACCGTATGGTAAAAAAGTCTGTTAACACCGCTTGTCTGCTACGGATGTCTGGCATAAGAATCTGTAACTTCATTCCTGATTGGACAATTTTCAAATCTCTATCGACTGTCACGTGATAAGGAAAAATCTCGATAAACATTCTTGGATTGATAGGCAAAGTCGAAGGGTAATTTGGAACGAAACCTTTGTGCATCGCGGTAATTTTGGCAGCGATCCGCCATCTTGCTTTCACCGACTTTTTCCTGTTCAAGGGCAGTGCTCCTTCACCTAGCTCTTGCCGAATTTGTTCAAGTTTTTGTCTAACGGCTTCAACATCCTGCAAATTGGCGAAAAGACACATAATTATGTTAAGACTTTTTTGGAAAAGATCAGGTAAAAGGTCACAGAAGGTAAAGCACTCCTATATACAAAGTATCATATCTTATTCCCTATGAAAATGTAGTACAAAAGTATGTATTAACGTATGGGTATATGTGTACGGAGCAGTGTCAATAATGAAAAGCATTATTAGCGGGACGCAGTCTTTCTAGAAAATAAGCGCAGTCACACCTACCTCCTTTAATATCTGCCTTTCGCTGTGCTTTTTTGTTTGAGCAATAAAAGTTGGAGGACCCTCCTGAACAACTTGTTCTTTGATTTTCTTTGCTATTATGTCAAAGGTCACGTGTTCACGTTCGCCTTTGTCTTCGGCTACATATTCGGTTTCTATTTTCTTTACGTCCATTTGCAGTTGCATCTTGTAAAAAGCCTTTGCAGCTTCCACAGTGAGACCTTTCACGACACAAACAGATTCAATATTGCTAAAATACTTACATAAAACTTTTGTTCTGTTATATTGTTTTCATTACATAAGATTGTGGTTCATTGATGGTCGTAACTTTTTGTTCTCTAGTATAACTTATTGTTCTCTAGTACAATTTGTATTTCAATCGCGAAATATAAATGTATTCTAAATACTGTATTTTTTCGTGTATCCATCGATGACTAATGATAAAAAGTGGTCACACATACATGTCATCAATTTTAAGAGGCTAAGACATATTAGATATATTATACAAATATGTTTTCAATTTATAAATGTTCGGTTCTGTTCAATTCTGTCAACCTTATGCACTAGTGTGTAAACACGTACGCTTACCTTTCACAATAGGATAAAGGCCTTTTCGGGCTGAGTAATAGTGTAAGACCATTCTGTCAGATACAGAATCTTCGTCGCATCGGAAAGATGGCGCTACCATATCCGGGTAGTCTCGTCTGGAAAGTCCGTGCACGGAGTCGAGGTTCTGTAGAAACTCAAGTATGTTTGAACCCAGATTTCTTAACATTTCGTCATATCCTCGCTTTTGCATATATACGAGATAATATTCTCCAAACATCTCCAACAACGGGACCCTGGGTAAACCTGCATAAAAACGATATTAAGTAAGGGTTTAAAACTGCAGTTGTACTACGTTGTATTACATTGCAGTCAAAATGCTCCAATCACGAGCAAATTTGACATTATTTATTGCAGCAATAGAGAAAAAAGTTTGAAATTACCTACATTTTGTAATGTATCAATGAACAGAAGCAAGTTTATTATTACCGAGTAACTATATATCAAAAGGCATAAGAAAGATTGGCATTACCTAATATATCAACGTTATCAATGGCTGATATCTAGCCTGTATCAACAGGCGGGGCAAGTTTGACAGTACAAAAGCATGTATATCCATAAACGAAAGCAAGTTTATCATTACCCTGTGTAGCAATAGACAGTTCCAATTTGGCATTATACCTTGTTCTATCAATGGATGGAAGCGAGGTTATGAATGGACATGTCCAAATTGACATTACAGAGTATATCAATGGACTGGACCAAGGTTGACATTACCTAGTATTTGAAGGGACAGGACAAAGTTTGACATTACTTAGTATATGAATTTACAGGACTAAGTTTGACATTTACCAATACATGTATATGAATTGACAAGCCCAAGTTTGACATTACCTAGTACATCAATGGACATGACAAAGTTTTACTTTACCATGTGTAGCAATGGACAGAATCAAGTTTGCCGTTACCAAAAACATCAAAAGACAGTACCAAGCTTGACATTGCCTAGTGTGTCAATGGACAGGACCAAGTTTCATATTTCCTAGAATACAAATGGACAGGGTCAAATTTGACAGTGCCTAGTATGTCAATAGACAGAACTAAGTTTTAAATTACCTAATAGGTCAATGGACATGACCAAGTTTGACATTACCTTGTAATTCAATGGACAGCACCAAGTTTGACATTACCTAATATATGAATTGATAGGACCAAGTTTGACATTACCTAGTAATTCAATGGACATGACCAAATTCGACATTACCTAGTAATTCAATGGACAGGACCAAGTTTGACATTACCTAGTAATGTAATGGACAGGACTAAGTTTGACATTACCTAGTAATTCAATGGACATGACCAAGTTTGACATTACCTAGTAATTCAATGGACATGACCAAGTTTGACATTATCTAATATATGAATTGATAGGACCAAGTTTGACATTACCTAGTAATTCAATGGAAATGACCAAGTTTGACATTACCTAGTAATTCAATGGACAGGACCAAGTTTGACATTACCTAATATATGAATGGACAGAGCCAAGTTTGACATTATCTAATATATATATAGGCAGGACCAAGTTTGACATTACCTAATATATAAATGGACAGAACCAAGTTTGAAATTACCTAAAAGGTCAATGGATAGAGTGATCATCTTGTCTGTAATGTCCTCATCGTAAACGTAGTTACTGTCAAAATCCGAATCGCATTTTGCTTGTGCGCTACAAACAGAAAACGAAATCGCTGTTTTAAAATACTAAATAAATTAATTGCATTGAAAATACATTAAAACACCATACTGAGGGAATACTTCCATGAAATATAGCAAGAAAACTTTTTTATCTTGTTTACCGTCAGCTGTTGATGGTGGAGGAAGAACCATGTGTCCTTCTGGGTATTATTTAATCACGTGTGGACACCTGGGTAAAAACCACCAACCTGCCGTAAGTCAGCTGGATGTTTTCCTCACATGTAGAACTCAAAGTGAGGCTCTATCCCACATTGGTGATAGTTAGCAGGGCTATTAGAAATAACAATAACAGATAGTGTGAACAGAAGACATATGTAAATTCTAAAATCACAGCTATCGGGTTTGTCATTTTTTTCATTTCCGGAGAGTGCCGCACTGACGGTTACAGACATGTAAAAATATTCACAGTTATAAACGTTCTGTTTTGCTATCCTATAATAAAAAATAATTATATCCTTGTAGCCAATTTGACCATCACGTATGTTAACTTGTGTTGCCGAACCTATCTAATTATATGTCTCCGATATAACGTTTGCATGAGAACTATTTCATTTTCATAATAATATCTAAACAGCAGTACTGATTATATTTTGTATTATTTCGCCTGAAAATTGTAACGTTGAAATTGGTACGTCTTTTCACTATACCAGTTTACGCTATACACAGATGGGTAGTATAGTACAAAAACATGTTACATACATACACAACTAGCAGTAAAAGTACTTATGATAATCGGATCAAAGTTTAATTATTTTCTTTTTATTATAAATATTCAAATTCTTCATGATGATGACTATAATAAAAGTCGTTAAAACACCACACTGCATTCTTTTCCATGGCATGATCTTTTACAAATCGCATGCACTGTTTTGCCCCCACCAAAGTTGGGCCGAATTTCGGTAGTAAGTACCGACTTGCTTTCTTACCATTTTGAGATGTAAAGTATACAAGAAAGACTACAAATGTATCTGTAAATTCGACACATGTTTATTTCACTTACACAATTTTCTCCCACACTTGTTCACCTCCTTGTCGTTCGATGATGAAACTGCGAAACACCAGAATGAAATGTCCATACTGAAAGATTCAACATAATTATTTCTACATAACAAATGTCACTTACATAATTCCTTCTTCTGGGGAAAATGTGTTTTTTTTTAGATCACATTCAGCGCAGAAAAAAAAACAAGTGAATGAATTATTGCCATGCAATACAAAGTCCCCTACTGGAAGGCACCTAATTTTCTCTACTGCAGTACAGCATAATGAACTGATATCTGTCAATGATCTATAAACAATATTGTACTATATATACAGTATGTTATAAACAAAAGACTTGGATTAAAATTTGTATATATAAAACCCTATGGTTGTTTTCATATAGCATTTTTGGCCGATTATCAAAAAGGTAACGTTATTTATAATAAAAAAAATCCATATAAGTCCACACAAAACTCTTTACCAGGTAGAGATAGGTCAAAATACACCTAAAAATTGGATGTAACATGCATGTTGTACCACAGAAAACTGGTCTCGATTTTTCCCTACGGCCTGTAATAAGTAAGTTACAGTGTAAGCTATTTATAGTAATTCGAAAGGGACATACTTCTAAAAAACAAGAGTGCCTCATGGTGGTGAACATTTGTGCCAAGTTACATCAAAATCCCTTCATGCATAAAGAAGAAATGCTCCGGACAAAGTCATTCTTGAATTTGGCATTTGACCTCTAAGCGTGACCTTGACTTTAGACCTAGGGACCAGGTTCTTGCGCAAAACAATCCGTCTTATGATAGTGAACATTTATGCCAAGTTACATCAAAATCCCTCCATGCATGAAAAAGAAGTGCTCCAGACATAGTCATTTTTGTATCTGACCTTTGGTATCTGTGTATGACCTTGACCTTTGACCTAGGGACCAGGATTCTTGTGCATGACACTCCCTCTCATAGTGGTGAACATTTGTGTCAAGTAATATTTAAATCCTGTGCTGCATGACAAATTTATACACCGGACAGGAAAAATGTCCCTTTAATCTCCAAGTGTGACCTTCACCTTTAAGCTAGGGTTCTGCGTGTTGCGCATGACACGTCGTTTCATCATGGGGAACATATATGCCAAGTAATATTAAATCCCTTGATGGATGTCAGAGTTCTGGACCGGACAGGAAAAGAACCCTATTGACCTTTGACCTCCAATTGTGACCTTGATCTTTTAGCTATGGTTGGGTTTTTGCGCATGACACGTCATCTCATCATGGGGAACACTTGTGCTAAGTAATATTAAAAAAACTTCATGGATGGCAGAGTTATGGACCGGACACGAAACAGGCCCTGTTCGTGCCATGTTAACATTTGACGGCCAAGTGTGACCCTGACCTTTGAGCTAGGGGTCTGAAAGTTGTGCTTGACATATCGTCTTATTATGAGGTACATGTACATTTGTGCCAAGTAATATTAAAATCCCTTCATGGATGACAGAGTTATGGACCGGATAGGAAAAAAGCTCTGTTGACCTTTGACCTCAAATTGTGACCTTGACCTTTAAGCTAGGGGTCCGGGTTTTGCGCATGATACGTCATCTCATTATGGAGTACATTTGTGCCAATTAATATTAAAATCCCTTCGTGGATGACAGAGTTATGGACCGGACACGAAATTGCGGACGGACGGAAGGACGGAATGACGGACGGACGGAAAAGCGCATTCCTATAGTCCCCGAAACTGGTTTTCAACCAGTAGGGGACTAATAATGAAAAATTCTGAAAACACATCGTGAATAGAGGACAAAATTCCAAGAAACATTAAACAGACTCTTAAATGAAAAACTGGTGATAAATATTGTTGTTGGTGGTGGTGTTGGTGGTGGTGCTTCTGCTTCTTCTTCTGCTGCTGTTGTTGTTGTAAATGATGTTGTTTTGTAGTTTATATGCATTCAGTGGGAAAATTGGTCTCAGAGGACGTACTTCAGATTATGCTAAGTTGAATATGAGAAAGGTTCAACACACTAATAAAGCTGTATAGCTGGTGATTAACTTAGTAGTGTAATTGATGAAAATTTTCATTGCGCCACTAAATAACTCTCTGTCACTTTGAAAATGAGAAATAGAGTCAAAACCTTTCATTACATGTCAAAATGACATTCTATAATCTCTCATACACGGGAAGTTTTTTCTCCTTCTGTCACAATATTTCTGAAATGGAAAATTGGATTTTGGAAAAATGTGTAATTTGTTTTGAAAAGTTGTGATTTAACCTTTTTCATTCTAGTTTTAGACAGATTTATTGCAAAACTTGTGAATCAGTGTTATTCATTTTGGTCTTTAGAATGAGAGAAATAAAACTTTCATTACAGTTATCGAACTTTTGAAGTAATGGCCCGTTATTTAGAATGTAACAGTAAAATACGAAAAAGCGTCCATAAACCAAAAAGATCATTTTCTGCTCTACGACATGCGGTCTTTAAGTATTCATTGTGTGTAATGAAATTGTCACCAAACTTGAAAGCTTCCCTTCGGTATTTATGCTTAATTCTCCCTATTAAAAGCTGAATTTTAATTTTCTTGCATTTTTTCTTGTGCTTTAAACTCGTTCATTATTTTTTGTGCATTTGCAAACAATCTCCCGGTTAGCTGTCCATTTATATTCTAACAGAGTGTCACAACGTGCGCTTTCCGCGCACAGCTTCTTGGGAAATGCTCGTTGTTTTTTTTTTCTGTGACAGCATGCATGTAAACCGTTCCCAGTCGGATGTTGTGATCTCCTGTAGAATCATGAGAATGGTTCGCCTTAAGAATCACAACATGCATTATATACGGATTGGAAACAACTGAATGTCACTTGAAAACTACATAATTATTATTTTAGCGCGCTTATGACATGATGGTTGTTCAAAAATTGCTTAGTATCCTCTAATGAAAAATACGATCACAACAGACGACCTTTTTACCAACCCTCATTTTATTATATATTGTACATAGTATTATACATAGCACAACTACGGTATCTTTCAACGCATTTCCTTCGTTGAACATATACATGTAATGAAATAGCATATATGTATTGTATAATCATAGAAAACAACATAGAAAATGGTATACACTGTAAGCACAGAGGCTCCAGACAGGAAGGAAATTAGGTCCCACATAAAGATGCATTGTTTTCTGAATATACCAGCGAAGCAAATTCTGCAAGAAATTTAATAAAAGGTGGTTCTTCCCCATCCAAAGCCACAATTTATAGGTGAGTAAGGGAAAATCTAGAGTCCGAGATCTACCTTGTGTAGGGCGCCCTAAAACGTTAACATCTATCCATAACATTACTATACTGTAGCAGCCATTGTAGCAATAGACTCGATATATACAGTTTCCTAAAGGTAACAGTGGACATTTCAATTGGAAGTGTTAATCAAATTCTGACTGAACACTTGAAATTATCGAAGGTGTCTTTTGACTAAAAGTAAAAAGCCCATAGGGTGCAAAGTTGCAAAACAATTCTTAAAATCTATAAAAGTGCAGATGAAAGGGGGTTAAATGAACTTTTCACAGGGAATGAGAAACGGGTATATTATTTCGGACCTTAAAGGTGAATAAATAACAAACAGTGGCTTAGGAAAGGGAAAGAAAGACTAGCTATCTCAAAAAACAACCCAAAGTTGTAAACGGGTTCTTGACACAATTTTCTTTAATGCCAAAGGCCCTGTTGAGCAAATACACAGTGCACTCTGGAGCATTATACACGGACAAGGGACTAAAACATTGAAATCATTACGTGAAACGTCGTCCACAAACTGTCTGCCTTATTCATGACAATACAACTACACACAAGAGTAATATTGCGCAGCAGTATTTACAGGACCAGCAATTTCCGCAACCCCCTTATTCGCCAAGCCTGAATCCTTGCTCTTTTTTCTCTTTCCTTTGTTGAAAATGCTGGCTTGGCGTCGTTACAATTCCAGAAGCGCCCTCAGTAGAGCGCAGTGTATCAGTGTCTGCATAGTATACCAAGGGCAGACTACTCTGCGGCTTTCAGGTCATGGACGGCTCAAATGGCTTTTCTTTTAAGGTTAGTATTTTGAGGGACTGGTTTAAGCAAGATTTCAAAATACAATTTTTTTTATATATTTTATATGAACAATGGCAAAGTTTTACTTATATCGCTGTAAAGGAACAAAATGATATTTATCCTCAATATCACTTCAGAACATCCTGTTTGTTACAGATGGGTGAGACCGCATTACATAAACTTATAAGAACAAATCTTGCCTATTCCGTTTCAAAATACAGATACAGGGGAATCGTAGTTCATGCTGAACATTTGTGTGAATCAAATTTTCCATTAACAAATAAATTCTATGCATAAGTAAGTAAACTTAGTCCAGTGTGGTGTCATGATGTCGTTGATTTGACATACTTTTAGGGATATTATTAATTATCTGTTTTAAATGTATGTCGTTATTTTAACTTTTGATATGAAAAACAAACTTGTTCCAGGCCTGTCAATTACTGATTTTTTGTGCTATGATAAAATATTCATACCAGCGTGTGTTGAAATGGAACTATTCCTGCGTCAAAATTGTTGCAAAATTCACGCACGGTATTTCGGTGCTTTGTATAAATGGTCATTGTTATTATTGATGTTGTAACCGATTTCGTTGTTTTATTGAAAGACTTATTTCAACAAGACTTATATAAATACGAGTATGGCCGTACTTGCTTTATTGCTTGCAATAAGCATGCATCATGTGAAGCATTTACAATATACAACTGGCGTGTTGAAAAGACAGGTTCACTTATCCGACAAATTTATTCTTGTATGCCATACAGGACGGGTTTTCCGGTGCTAAAAAAACTCATCTTACACCATGATTCTCGTGCTGTAATTATGAATGAATGCGCAAATTCATGTGCTACTAGAAAAAAAAATAGTGTCTAAAAGAAAAGTGTTAATCTTATTTCATTTCTTCTATTATCTGAAGAAAATGGTATGCAAGCAAAAGAGTATGTCACCGGTAGAATGTGCTGATTGTAATATCTGGCTCTCGGGTAACTGTTTTTGTAATTCGTCAGAGCCTCGTTACCACACGAACAGTTACCCTCGAGCCAGATATTTCAATCTGGATTCTATAGTCGATACCATTCCATGTCAGATACGACAAGTTCTACCGTAACATAAATTTCGGAATAGAAGTTTAAAATATTAATGATTATGTAAGTTCATAGTTTGAAAAAAATACGATACGGGACTTTTATCACATCCGAGCATCGTTCTGTAACTTACCATTTTTAACAGATATCCTTATCATCAGAAAACTCCAGCATTTTCTATAACATTTCTAGTATTTATTTCTTGATTTTAATCTTGTCGCAACATTTTTTTTAATTTAATGCTAAGTTTCACAACAAAAGTTTTAAGAGTAAACCTATCATGGAAAATAATCACAGTCTGCTTGTGATTTATTGAATGTAAGCAAGATAATCAAGGGGAGGGTTATTTTATTGCCCGAAGGGAAATATTTTTGAATGTCTTTATGATCTCCTAGGGTGATACAGCGACTGTGTTGATATTGTTGTCATCACAAACTTGCGATTTATATATCTTTAATAGTCTGGTTTGAGATCATAAATTTGTTTCAATGAGTATTTGTGAAAATAGTGACTTATATATTATTTAAAAACGTTTGGTTATTGCAAACAGGGGCGATCCTGAAGTGTCTGAGCAATTTAAAGGAGATGAAAAATTCTAGGCAGTTTAGAATCAGAATTTCTGTCCGCTGCAATTGCATTTGTTGGCAGTCATTTTCTTTATGAAGGCTTTTGAAACGTAGTTTTCTATTTAATTCATAAAGACACAAGTCAAGTTCAAAGCAGCATAATTTTATTCAGGTTTAAACACTGTACAGTACTTTATTATAAAACGTTTAGTTTAAAACGTGAACTGGAACAATGGTTTCACCAAAGTTAACAACATCCTGTTAAGCCAAAACATCTACTTTACTATTAAATGTAAAAAAAAACATTATCTCAAAGAAAGATAATTAATATTCAGTTTACAGAAAACTAAGGGTATTTTTTTTTTGATTTAAACGTGTCTAGTCATCAGCAATAAGACACTGGAATTATTCCTAACAGCCGTACACTTCTACTCGCAGACCTGGGTGGCCTCCGCTATGCCATGTCACAGGATTGAATCTTAGAAAACGGGCCTTTATCGGTGAGTCGAACATGTCTTTCTGGATCATGTCGTAGTTGGAACTGCCTTGTAACGTCTGAAATAAGAGCAGCTAGTTATTGTTTCATAATAACCTCTAAAATATCAATGAATAATCAGTATTTCATAATTACCTCTAAATATGAATAAATATCTAGTATTCAGAATAACCTCTAAAATATGAACATATTAATATATTAATATAATTATTATTACGTTAAAACCTCTACAATATTAACGAATAATCAATATACCATGATACTCTCTAAAATATTAACGAACAATCAGTATTTGATAACAACCTCCAACGTATGAAGAATAAACAGTAGGCTATTTCATGATAACCTTTACTTGAAATCAGAATAACCTCTTAAATATAAACAGATAATTTATATTTTGTAATAACTTCTAAAACATTAATGAACAATCAGTATTTCATGATAACCTCCAATATATTAACGAACAATCAGTATTTAATAATAACCTCTATTAAGAATTATTATCTGTAAGCAAGTATTAAGAATATTCAGTATTTCATAATAACCTCTAGAATATTGACAAATTTTCAGTACAATACTTGTATTAGAGATATCCTCTAAAATATGGAGAGATAGGTAGAGTTTCCTATTAACTTCTAATTAAGAAAGAATAGTTTATTATTACACGTATTATTAGTATCTCATAATAGCTACTGAAATATGATGAATAATCAGTATTCCCTAATAACCGCAACAATATTGACATATAATTTAAATACTATATAATAACCTCTAAAGTATGAATAATGTCAAAACTTGAAATTCAAGATTACTTCTTAAGTAGGAAAGGATTACATTTTTTATTATGACTCCTTAGTTTGATTCATTGAAACCTTTTTATAAAAAAAGGTTTATAAATGTCAGTTTTCTAAAAGTGAGACAACTATTTGGTCTTTTCCAAATTTCTTGAGCGGATTTTTGGCATCCAGCAAAATACTGAGAGTCAGCCTCGAGTTATAAACTTCTTTGATTAGCGGTATTTCTGTAACAACGCGCACAGACCAAAACTTAACAGCACTTAAGTGAGATCTCAGAAATATTTTAAGACGTTAATTGTGGAAAGAAGTGCTAAGTGTGTTTCTCGAGTGTCTTTTAACAAGGGCAGTGACTTCTCGTGAACTGCTAAATCCAGTTTAGACATGTGCTAGATACATCTTTATTTGGTCACAGAAATAATTGCGAAATCCTTTGCAAATGTGGGAAAGATAACATGGCGTCCTTGGGGAATTTTGATATTTCCTATGATGAAGACAATACTGGTCTAATTTAAATGAAGAAAATCATGAAAACAAGAAAAACTGGTATACCACGTGAAAGCGCGGGAGTTTGCACATGACACCTCTGGAAAGAGCGCCTGACGCATCGTTTTCATTTCACAACCTCCCTCATCAGTTGTGTAATGATAAAGAAAACTAAAATGTTTTATAAGGGATCTTTTCACATATACATCACTATCTCCATTTGAACAGTTTCTCCTGTAATTTATATTGGACACTTCTTCTTAAAAGAGGCAAAAGATATGCATGTATCTTAGCGGAGCTTGTGTATTATCCCTTGACAGTGTTAGCGGTCAAGACTTACCTCAGAACCCTTGGACTGGGCGTATACGAATGTATTCCCATCCACACTGTACGTGACCTTAAACGAGGAGATATAATAACTTGATGAATGATACCCTTGTGTGGCCACTGCATACACATCACGTGTCTCTCCCAAATCAATCTGAAATGTATTATAGTTATAAAATATAGTGATACATGAAAAATAGTATTACATTTGTATATCATACATAAAAGTGGATGAAATGTGTGTCCGACGTACATCGTCTGATTTTTATCCCAAGAGCCATGAGCTTGAAACCCGGCAAGAGAGGAATGTGACTGCCAATATATTGTATGTTATTTCGACACGGAAGCATTAAGTGCGCGTAGTCACTTTCCCATATACAATTTACCTTAAGTCAGAACCTACCGTCTGTTTGTTTTCTTTGTAAGCTTAATAACCTTAAGGGCGACTCCTCCAGAAGACTGTTCGTAATGTTAGTGGGAGTATAGTGTTATGTACAGAGTACGCTCCAGTTCCAGAAACTTCTCTGGTTCTTTAACGTGTTGTAAAACACACATGCACGAGAGCTTTATCACAATATTAGTAATGTTTAATGTTAGTTACGGGGGCTCGAACTCACGACCCCAGGTTTCATAGTCATAGACAACCCAGTCTTTCAAAAACATTTACATATACAATTTCCTTGAAGCCTGGAACCACTGTCATTTAAAACATTCCTACCTGGAGCCAGGAATCACTGTCGTTACCAACCCAGCCGGTGGTCGACCCAAGTCTACCGTCCCAGGGTTGATGAGTTCCAAATGTGAGATGGCCTGACATTTGGGCGTCGGGTATTGTCTTCAAACTGTTGGAAACACCCAGTGCACTGATGTCACATACTGAAAGGTATTTTGCCATTAGCATCCATGACACTTGATAAAGCTTTGATGTCAGTGTTTCTATCCTCGCTGCACTTGTTTACAAACTATTAATTCATTCGCATAGAAATGAAAAATGTGTTACATTTACACGTTTCAGCAGGCCCTAACTATTCATGAAACAGCAAGTATTGTTTTTATCATTATCAAATAAGAAATTATTATATTTTGACTTTAAATGAATGTGAAAGGATGATGATTATCAGTGTATTTTTTCCAAACCGGCACATGCACGACAACGTAATGGTTGTCGGTACTTTAATCTTAATTTCTAGTAGCAAGAGTGTTCCCCATAATTTTAATTCATATCCAGTTATTTTCAAATTACTTCTATCTAATAATCTATATTTGTTTTATTTCATGTCTTAACAAAGTCAGCTTTTAACATTCGCAGCCGCAGTGTAAAAAAAGAAAACTGGTAATTCATAATTTGATATTTTATATTACGTTACCTGTTTGACACCTGTTACCGCCGTAACCGAGGGGACAAGAACAGTTAAAGTTGCCTAATTCATCCTGACAGGTACCACCGTTCATACACGGACTGCTGCTGCATTGGTCTTTTTCTGAAAGATAGAAATCCTATGCAATGTGTTCCCATGCGAACTGAGAATATATGTAAACTGAACATGGAAACTTGGCAAATGATTTCTTTTAAATGTGCACAAAAGAGCAGTAGTCCCTCAGAAAGTGTTTTCCGTACAAATAATGTGAGAATGTCAAAAGATGCTAGAAATTTATTTGAGCCAAACAAACACACAATGAAATCTGCAACAATCAGACCCGAAATTGAAGCGCTGGTGAGCTACCTTAGCCCGGCTCCCTGGCTGCATGGTTATTTTTATATAAATACAGGAAACATTTTATTAGAAAATTTTAAGCCTCTAAAATAGCACAATTTTATCTGATGGCTGAACCTATGTTTGGAGCCAGGGGCAATAAAAAAAGTCAATGTAGAAACAACCTTCTGGAGTTACTTCCCTCTTGATGAAGAAAACTGATATATGTAAATAAGAACAAACATAGGGACGGGAGCCAGTCTAGAGCTACCTATAAGTTTGTCAGTTTAAACACAATCAGCTATTAGAGCGAATACTGTTCGATTAGACTACGAAACGAATGTGTCAGAATATTTGAGGAACACTTTTCAGAATACATAAAAAAATGAGTTTTACAAAAAAATTGACAGTGTGTACCCCTGATATCAATACTGAAGACACCATCAGCGTATTTTCCATGATTGTCTGTTGCCCGGATACCAAACGAGTACTCCGCGTCAATATCTGGAGCCCGGCCGCTGATTTTTCCACTTGTCATATTGAGTACAGTGCCAGGAGGTAGATGACCGGAAATCAAACTATAGGTAATACCACTTCCGTCTGGATCCTTTAAACAGAACAACGAAACTTACACTTGTTATCTGATGAAAAAGGCAGTTAAGGTGTTCAACAGTGCATTTTTTCATCTTTAGAGTATTCTGTTAGATATTTATTTCATGATCAAAATACCCATTATATAAAGTTAGATTTTTATTAGAAATGTATGTTCTACTATTTTATTACTTCCCTTTAATATAAAATTTTTCAAAATATCAATATATTTTTAGTTTTATATTTGCTTTCATAGATATTGTAGATATCTTAACAATCTGAATGAAAAGGCAAGTTGCAAAATAGTGTGTAGCTTTCGAATTAATTGACTCCAATATCTTGGTTGCGCCAACAAAATAGATAAAGGGAGGTTATAATGGTTATACAAACTCCGGCTTAATGTAAATCTTTTTCAAATATGATAAAATTTTCTTATATTCATATCATTACTCAGGCAAAGTTAGTTTATTATTAAAGTACATATCGTGGGCTGAGCGCGAAACTATTGTAACTGTATATAGATAAAGAACAAGATACAATAGTTTCGCGCTCAGCCCTCGATATGTTTAAACACTGACTCCAGTGAAAGCATATATTAAGCAACAAATGGACACAAATATGTATAAATGGTCATTTCTTAAACTTTCGAATCATTACTTTATAAACATCTGATTAACCACCTTTAAAATCATTGCGTAGCTTCGTTTGTTATATATAACTGCTCAAGCACCTATTAATTTATATCTTGAAAGAATACTGTGAATGTAAATTAAAAATCTGCAAGTAAGAACCAAAGATTACTCTTTACAATAGTTTTAAAATGCAATATTAAATGCATATAGGATAAATGACAATACAGTATAATTCTTTTATAATAATTGAGCCGCGCCATGAGAAAACCATCATAGTGCGTTTGCGACCAGCATTGATCCAGACCAGCATGCGCATCCGCGCAGTCTGGTCAGGATCCATGCTGTTCGCTTTCAAAGCCTATTGAAATTAGAGAAACCGTTAGTGAATAGCATGGATCCTGACCAGACTGCGAGGATGCGCAGGCTGGTCTGGATCCATGCTGGTCGCAAATGCACTATGTTGGTTTTCTCATGGTACGGTTCATATATTAAAATGCAAGATAAGACACAAACATATTTTAAAACAAATGATGAAATATTTTGCTTACAATAGCCTCGACGCTAACTTGCACATACTGTCCGGACATGAAAGTTCCCAGCGTTCCATGTTGTGAACGTTTTGTCCAGATCGGAGGCAAACTTTTCACCTTCTGAAATATCAGTGAAGTTTATGATTGAAAACCAGGTTTAGATATATAGAAAGTTTGTTATTGTTGTTGATATAACATTCCCAAATATTTAAAAGATTTTTTTCTTAAAATGATATTTTGCTGTTGTTGCTATTAATGTTGTTGTGGTATTAGTAGTACAACAAGATTAATGATTTATTTTTAACTTTTCCAAAAAATCGCTTTCTAATAATGTGTTATATTGATGAAATATAGTACCTCAATGAATTTTTTAAGGTCAGTTTTATTTATGTACACTGTTCCACCGGCACCTGGCTTCAAAAATACACTTCCGCCAGCCCCAGCCTGTAAATCACAACGTTTGGAAATAAATTGATATAATACAAATTGGATTTCATTTTCCTCCTCCAGGTTTTGTTTTGTTTCTGTTAGGTTTAACATTACACCGACACTGTCTTATCGCGACTCTCCAGCTTTAGGAAGTGGAGCAATAACCATTGAGTCACCTCCGGGTATTATTTTGTCTCGAGCGGGCACCTAGGTAGAACCACCAATCTGATTGGTTTCCTCACATGAAAGACATCTTCACCTCCAGCGAGGTTTCGAACCTACACGTGCTTCAAGGTCAGCGGGTATTCATCACTCGCCCGCGGAGGCACATTCTTGTCCAGTTACACCGATTAGCCAAAGAGGCAGACTTTAGTCTTGGTTATATCTATAAATAATGTCGGATTACTTTTTGCCGCTTCCCATCATTCAAGAAAATTTTACGAAAACATGTAAATTATCTTTTTAAGAACGACTTACCTCAAAGATAGCATCACCATTTCTTTCTGCTGATACGTTCACATTCGGGTAATCTACCTCCAGAAAACTGTGGAAAAATCATAGTGAAATGTACTGTTAATAATTAAAATTCTGCAAAATTCTTATTTTTGAAGCAAAATATTACATATACATATATGAAAGAAAATCATGTCATTTTTTTTTAAATTCTGCATTTACCTAGCGAATGCTGAAGAAATTAACGCCAACAGAATAATTGCCGATTTCGCCATTTTTCCTCCGGAAATACAGTTTTTTGTAACTTTTATGGGTATCAAAATATTTGAACTACATTCGTCCCAAATTTTTGTAAGATGCATACGTTGCTTATGAAAGAAATCCTTCTAACTTCGATCTAGGGGGTTACAGATAATTCGGCTGCGATCAGGTCACAAAATTGTGTCTTAGGGACTGTCTCAAAATGTTTATGACTTGTCAAGTTAATATATAGATAGCCTTGTTTTAGTTTTGTTTCATGTTGTCTTCGGTATTCATTCAGGCCTACCATGGTCCCCTAGTTGTTCTTCCAGGGATTTTGACGAACGTATGATGAATAAGAATGCCGCTATTATGATTTTTGTTAAAGTAACGAGGTAAAACATGTTTTATCAGCATTTCCACCTTTCACATTTTGCGAGATTCGTATAATAAAAATACAAAAAAAAAAATGAAGTTGATCTTAATGCAAGGGAAATAGTGGCATGTGACTGAAAGGCAGAAAAATGGCAATATATCCTGATCTGGACTATATTCGCGTGGACCACGGAAACACAAGCGGTGGATTAATGCTGTCATCTTAACTATCAGTGTGTAATACCCCAGTCACACAGACGGCGCGGATAGCTACGTCTAGCCACGGTCCGTATCGATCCGTACCTGAGCCGTACCTCAAAGTAGTAATCCGTACCAATCCGTACGGCTCAGGTACAGATCGATACGGATTACTACGTTTATATCCGTGGCTAGACGTAGCTAGCCGTGCCGTATGTGTGACTGGGGTATAAGCGGAGTGAACACCGCAGTGACCACACGCAATATATATATATATATTTGTAAGATAGTTTCTTCAAGATAACCTTCAACATCATTACGTCACATTACCTCAAAAAATATTTAAAAAAAAATATTTCTATGCAATTTATGGCATTTGCATAGTTTTCTTAGTGTCTGTGATAAACACCTTAAACGTAAACACGTGTGTCCTGATTTCTATACAAGCTTGACAAGTGGTCCGGTTGACTGATATTTGATAAAATAGGGCAAATATGTTTGAAAGATTTGTATCCATAACTACGGACGCCTTAGAGAAAAATTACGCCTTGGTAAGTTCGGATTCTTTCGGGAATTTCCGTTGTTTAGTCATTGCAACATGGCCTCGCTTAATTTTTGTGTTTTTCTTTCGCTGCTTTCTTCAAGTTTTCTATTTTCTTTCATTATTTGTGATGATGGAGGGTAAGTAAATATAAATTTTGTAACATACATTAACTAGTGTAGTTCTTTATTTCTTTATCATGCATGTGTATATGTGAAACAACTATTTTCCTTTAATTATTCAACAATCAGAGAATATGGTAACTCAGTTTAGTGTAGATAATACATCTACGAGTTCTCACACGAGCGATGACTGCTTTTATGACCAGCGCTTACGCTGTAATTACACCGGGGTAAAAGTTTTCGAACCCGCGACTTACTGACCGGAAGTCCAATGTATAAATAAACTTTACCCAAGTAAAAATGCATCGCTGAACCTTATTCATCTAAACACAACCGAAAGTCAACTTACTATGCATGGTATACATCCTGACATGCATTGCATTAAAGGACTGTACAAGTACTAATCTGAAAAAAATACCTTTCAGACATAAATCTGGAGACGTGCCTCTAAATGTTTTCTTGTGTCTATTTTTCAGGATTCTGCAAATCCATTACCCGAATATTTCCTTAGAGGCGGATAATGATGGAAATGTCACTCTTCAGGTTAAACACTTTTTTTTTTTTTAAATTGTTTTCAGTAATGGCTGTTAGTCGTTCCACTTCTGTTGATAAAAAAGATAGTTCCAGACAAATATATCAACGTTCCTTTCTTAAGAAATCGTCTTCAGATTTTTAATGTTGAATTTCCATCACAAAATGATCGTTATGTCCATTTAACTAAAGTCTGTTTTCCGTGTTAGCGCGGGAATTTGTTTCTTAATCGTTTCCAATAACGTGATCTAGTTTTAAAATTAAATTGCAAGTCTCCAAGTTATTTATTTCGAAGAATTTTATGGCAGAATTATTCAACATCACTTATTCAGTCTGATTTGATTCAAGCTTTAATTCAAAGTGGACAAGTTATTTTTTTGACTGATCATTTATGTGGTGTGTAATACTGGGACGGGACTTTCTTCACAGATAATGAAGGCCAATTATGTTTAGTCTCAAAGTTGCTGAAAACAAATGAACTTAACTCATCGAAAGGTCGAACAAATGATGTAGTCATCGCTAATTTTATCATTTCCACCCAAGGGCTCGAACCTGATATCCCAGGAATGGTACTTTATAACCTTGCACCACGGGGGCTCGAACTCAATATCCCACAACTGGAAGGTTCAAATTCCATATATCGTGAGCGCGACATTTGAATGTACTGTCACAATTGGCAGCTGTTTGGAAGAAACAGAATTTTATTTTTCTTATTGACATGATTATCTCTATCACTGTCTCTGTCGTTGTTGTGTTGTAGTCTGGTGCTGACGCCAGTGTTTACATAGTACCAGGAACCAACGGCGGCAGCGTATACTTCGAGGGGGAGGATATTCTACACCTCATAAAGGTATTGTTATCTCGAATTTCTTGTGCTAAAATGAGTACTGGCTTTAACGACACCGCCTGTTTAGATAGACACTTTGCACAACAACAGGTTTTCCCTATACGTGTTTCCTGTATAGACATTTTTTATTCCATAGATATTACTTTATATGGAAGGAATGACCTACAGAATATTTGTTCTTATTAAGGACATTTTTTTTGTGTCTCCTGAAGTATAAAAGGTGGCCGCTTTAAACATGGATCGCTGGTTATAAAACTGAAAAACACGTGCTACTTTGACATTGGTCAATTACAAACTTCGCTTAACTAGTCAGATGCACACTGATAAATTTCAAACTTTGCTTAACCAATCAGAAACACATTGATCAATTTCAAACTTTACTTAATCATTCAAATGCACACACTGGTCAATTTCAAACTTTGGTGAACAAGTCAGATGCATACTGGTCAGTTTCAAACTTTGCTTAACCAATCAGATGCACACACTGATCAATTTAACTATTTGCTTAACCAATTAGTGTGTGTGTGTCGTTTTATTTATCCTCGCCTCCAGCTACTTCCATATGGGCGAGCATTCTCTAAGTTTTCTTCTCTGAGATGATTATGATACTAAAGTTGAATCTTCTAATGTTGAGTCCTCTAAGGTTGATCGTCTAGAGTTAGGTCGTCCAATAAAGTTGAATCGTCTAATGTTGTGTTGTCCCTCACTTGTAGTTGTACTAACATTGTTATGATACTCGTATCATCTCACGGCACAATCATTGTTGTCCGACTTTTAAAGAAAAATTCCGTCCTCTGCTAACTTGCTAACTTAAATGTTGACCTGCGCCGTTCCTGATGTCTAAATTTTAACGTCTGGTCGATCCGTCTGCATCTGGCCGATATGCGAATCCCCGGAGTCTTTCGTCGTCGAAAACCAGCTGAAGGCCAAGTCAGAACATCAGTAAAACAAAATCTCTCAGAGATGTCGATCCGGCATCGAGTTAGGAGACTCCAACCCGCCAGGTTCACGGCGTGACCCAGCGTTGTTCTTCGCTCTAAGCGACTGTCAGCCCGGAGTGCTGGAATCTAGCAGTCTTCATCCCGTCGTTGACAAGTCCGGTTGGTAGTACCAAATGTGTTTCTCCGGTGTCAATTCGGGGTGTGTCTACCAGATCCCAAGACCCCGGTTGCTGGAGAAGGACCAACACCAGATCAGACGACCAGCCGCACACGAATCGATAGTTGCCACTACCGCCGATGTTCGTCATGTGTCGCTAACTAGGTCAAGCGTGACTTAGTAAGCGACATATGTCCCCTCACCACAACGCGGACGTCTCGGCGGTTCCGGTGAAGTAAACCAATTAGATGAGCACTGATCAATTTTAAACTTTGCTTCATCAAACAGATGCTCACACTGATCAATTTCATTCTTTGGTAAACCAATTAGATGCGCACTGATCAATTTCAAACTTTGCTTACCCACCTGTTATCAACATTAATTATAAGACCAGAATTTCAGTATGTAAAGTCATGCCAATTTTGAAAGTTAAGTAGAATTTCTCTGTGAAAAAGACTAAATTCCTATTGAATAACATTCAAACTATACTTATTACGTGTGTATTTTTTCTGTTAATTTCTTATTTTTACTTTAGGTGATAAATGGGCTGCCGCCAGTATGGAAGGAGCACTCGGCTACTGGATTCTTCTACACAGCATTTGGAGGGGAGACAGTCAACGTTAAACTCGAGGCTCTGGTAAGACAGAAATGTTTAACACAACGAAACCCTTTCTAACACGGAGTCCTGTATAAACCGAATGTAAAGAACTGTAGATATATGCAAAAAAATCATATTTGTTATTAATGTTACCATATTTTCTTTCTTTGCTTCGTCAGAAATATTACATGATTAATATAAAAGGCTCTGGTGCGAATGATTCTTAAGTGAACCAAAGCCGCTAAAAAAGCAACAACTCTAGTCATCTGTCATTTGTGAATAACATACACGCAAAGTTCTTAATTCTCCTACTTCCGGGTAGCAAAACTTGTGGAATCTTAGTGTATTTTTTCTTTAATATAACTGAATTACAGCCTGTAAAGTTATATGTGCGCTTCTGTTTGTTTTTTTCTCCATGCCACCGAGTTTGAAGAACGTATCTCAGAAAGTTTTATCATTCAGTGGAAAATTCAAACAAATTTACAGATGTTCCTTTACTTTAAGGACCCTGAGAATGGTAAAATGGAATATCGGGTGGTCGCAGGCACAATGCCGCCGGGGCTTCAGATCGATTCCGCCGGAAGTAGAATAACAGGTCACGTGCCCGACGTAAACGCCATCTACAGTTTCACAGTCAGGGCAACAAACTCAAATGACAAATATGCAGATGCGGTGTTCAGAATGGAAATTATGGGTTAGCGATTTGAAAGCACTTTATGACAAATACATATGCGAGAGCTATTCATACTATGGGGAAGACATAAAAAACATATGTCCACTTACTTCCATGGAAGGAGAATGATCGCTTTTGTTCCAAAATGGCATATAACTGGTATAAATTCTAAGTGTCTTTTCATCAATAACTGCTATTATTGAAGACTTTTTAAGATATAAATAAAAACACTTTTAACATTTTGGTTGTGGGAAGCCTTCGATGTTGTTACCATATATAACCAAACAATGACCAAACATTCTGTAAAATGTCAAAATATATTTATAGTCCTTGGTTGTGCTCGCTACAAAAAAAAATCCCCATAGTGTTTCATATGAAAAAGGTCCTTCTTAAAAATCTGATTTTAGCAATATTTAACAAAATACGAACTTTGTGTTTTTACAATGCATACGACCATAGCCGCTCGGCCACGGTTGTCCATAAATCATTTATCATTATGTCAATGGGGTTTATAAACAGTATTACTTTGTATTTTGTATAATGGTGTTTTTAGATGTATCCACTTCATATTGAACAGATATTTATGATTGCAGTCACTCCACGTTTAAAATGTATGTAATTTCAGAGCGAAACCAATGTATTCCGTCCAGTCCTTGTCAACATGGTGGCTATTGTATTGACAAGATGGGAGAAGTTCCCTACGTGTGTAACTGTACAGAGCAATACAGTGGAGTCAACTGCGAAATATGTACGTTCTTGAATTTTATATCATTTTTCAAATTTCTCTGGGCTATCGATTTATTGGTACTGGCTAGAAACAACCATGGCTACGCAGCGTAATTCATACTTCGACTTTTTGACCTGGAAGGCGACGGCTTGCCACAGTTTTGTCAAGCACAGCTTTTACCATATAAAAAAATCAAAAATCTAAATGGTAGTTTGCCTCATTGAGAGCTTTTCCGGAATAAAAAAAAATGCAAAACACCTTTACAAAGGCAAACTATGTAACTTTTCCCATTTGTGACCAGCTGTTCAACATAACTGGTATCACGTTCACAAAAGTCATTGGTTACCAGTTAAAACGACTTTTTGCAAACAAAAAAATCAAAAGATCTGCTTGGCATTGCGAAATAAATCTTTAAGGTCCAATTTTTGTTTTGAAACAGCAAATATTGACGGAGTTTGTCCATCATCGGATGCAATTAAATTAATCCCCCACCCCTACCCTATGACAGACTGAAACAGACCCAAAGCTGAGCTCCGACCTAAGATCAATACATGCAAACATGAAAATCGGCTCATATCGCCATACAAACAAGGTCAGATTCTATCTAAATTTCTTGTTATTCGCCTGAAATAATTTGATTTCCATTTCAGCGTGTACGTCAAACAGTTTGGGTATCAAAAATACATCAATCATACCAGAGGCCATGATGTCAGCTTATCTAACGAGGGAAAACTATACAGCTTCAAGCGGCCGTCTTGATAACTCTGACGGCGGCGGCAAAGGCTGGTGTGGCGCCAATGGGAACTCGTGGCTGCAGGTAGACTTCGGTATGTTAAGTGTAAACTTCATTGTCAAGCTAAACCTCGTTAAATACATTTGCGACAGGGTCAAACGAAGAAAATGTGCCATAAACACATCAGTTTTGTTTATCGATTTTTGAAACAATATCCGATTTGAACTACGGAGTTTTAGTTTCTGAAACTGGCTGCACAAATTGCCACAGGGTCTAACGAAGAAAATGTGCCATAAACACATCAGTTTTGTTTATCGTTTTTTGAAACAATATCCGATTTGAACTACGGAGTTTTAGTTTCTGAAATTGGCTGCACAAATTGCCACAGATATGAAACTTTCATGTAAATAAACTTACATTTGCAGGGAGACTAGCACGTGTATTTGCTGCAATCACTCAGAGCTACAGTAGCACGTATTACACAGGTAGCTACCGTATATCTTACAGTACAGACGGAACAACGTTTAATAACGTGCTTGACAACGTAAATGGAACTGCTTTGGTAAGTTTCCTCACATTTGTATTTTGATTAGGGGCGTGATGGTTGCGTATCCATAGTTCTAAGCAACTGTGTTTTGTAATGTGTAATGTGGTATAAATAAAGCTCTGTGGTAAGGCATAATTTAAAGTTCGGAAATGAAGCCCTGGTTAAGGTCAGGCATAATTTAAAGCTCGGAAATGAAGCCCCGGTTAGGGATAAGTATGATTTAAAAATCGGAAAAGAAGCCCCGGTTAGGGACAAGCAAATTTTAAACTGTTCGGAAATGAAGCCCTAGTTAGGGAAAAGTACATGTATATTTAAAAAATTAATGTTATGATCTGATCATGAAGAGTGACTCGATCTACTCCCAACAATCAATTTCTGATCGTAACTGGGAGGTCGGGGCAGTTGTTAAAAGCATGTTGCTATGTTACATGATACATGATATGCATGTGTTAAGAGAGTAAGAGCAGTAATATATACAGCTTGTTAAAAATAAAAACAGGATGATGACATTAGTACATATACGAGTCTATGTCAGATGTGAAGCACTGAACGTTCACACTGTCCTTGATGTTATAAGGTAAGGCGTTCCAGTATCTGATTGTGCAGGGAAAAAAGGAGTTCATATGATATTGTGTTCTTGAAGATGGAATGATAAAGTTTAAATTTCTAGAGGTTGTCAGGTGGTTATGATCTACAGAGACGAGGTTGTGTGATATTTTATACAACATTATTAAAGATGCATGTATTCTTCTTTGTTCTAATGTCTGCCATTTAAGAATTTCAAGCATTGATGTTACGCTGCTCTGGTATGAGTAGTCATTCATAACATATCTGGCTGCAGCTCTTTGTAACTTTTCTATCTCATATGTTAAGTTTTTTCTGCTATGGATGCCATATGGTGTTACAGTATTCTCTCATACATAGCTTTCCATACAAACAATATATTTTACCTCAAAATAGCCAATTAATGGATATTTCAGACAAATGATGTTTTTATAAAACTTTTTACGTGGAAATAAAAGAGCAGATTGGATAAATTCTTATCATTTGTTTCGGTGTTTTTACTGTTCTTTTTTTTTTCAGTTATTAAACGGTACCTCAAGTTCTGCGCATGCCACGAATGCGCTTCCAGATCCTGTGACAGCACGGTTTGTCCGGTTTCATCCCGTGAGTTACAGTTCCAGTCACTACCCATGTTTGAGGGTGGACCTGAACGGATGTTACGTGGACAATTATTATTAATTATCCAATTACTCGATATAATAGTTGAAAATAACGTGCATAATCTTAACGCGGTCTGTGAAGTGAAAAATAATATTGTTTTGGAAATAAAGATTGAAATAAAATACATCTATAAAATAAATTCGGTGTTGTAAAGATTGGGAAAAAAATAAAGATTCAATGTCTCTCTGTGTTTTCACTATATATACTGCTATCCATTTTCTTACAAAAGTAGATCCCTTTATTTTAGCTTATATCTACAAAGAAAATATGCAAAGCCTAGTTGTAAAATTTCATTGCGACAGACCTTGAATTAAAACCACTACAGTAATCTTTTATAATGCAGATTTATATCACATTTTGATTCTCATTTAACTATTACCCTGCAATGTACAATGGCTGATAAAATCAATGATACAAAGTGAATTGACAGTTTCTCACGGTAGCATACTATATTTTTACAAGCTGTAAAGAAATAGGCATGTTTTACAGTCGTTAAATGAAGCCACTACTAGTTTTAATTAAATAATGTGGTTATCTGTCACATTTCATCTGCTGCTGTTTCATTAGGATAAATAAACTGCTCATTAGTCGCTGTAGAAGTAAACCCCTTGCATACTTAATAGAAAAATGTCCTGACTACGCAACTGTGCCACATTCTCCTAGGTGGTAATTTAACAGAAAGAAGTTTGAATTCATCAAAAGTCATGAAATTCGGAAAAGTTGCAAATATATACCATTGCACCATTCAATTCTGCATACATAAAAATATTCTAGTATGCATTAAAGCAATGTATACATGTAACAAAAATATTTTTCAAAAATACTGATCATGGGAGAGAGCTATGTCAGTGAAAATTTCACCTTTTTTGCTTGATTCAAGACATCTTCGAAATTTAAAGTGGTACATAAAGCTTTCAATAAAATGTTTAAAATTTCTGTATCTTTTTTATTATATTAAGGAAGTTTATACAACCACACATTTTGAAAATTTCTGTTCAATCTCAAATTAAACAGAAAAAAAAAACAAAGTTAGTCCTTATGAGTACAAAAAGATATAGGTCTTCAAACAGAATAAAATGTTTTACTCATTATCAATTTCCCACGGAGGCTTACTGGGGTAACCCCTTGTACCCAAACGTTTTATTGCACTATTTTCCCTGCCTGACGATATGCTATCACAAAATTTTGTTATCGGTCTTAAATTGATTTTATACCCATGTCTAAGCAGTGATCTAGGGTTATACCAACTTAAACATACAAAAAAGATCATAAAACTGTAACAGAATCCTGACCAAGTTAACTCCAGCTGGGGAAAAAATGTTTGAAGTATGAACTGCAATAGAAGTTTGGGAAAAATGAAGTTCCTACCAGCTATAAGCCTTGGTTAAAAATAAATTATAAAACACTGTAATCTTTTCAGTGACCTGTAGTTATAAGCTGTATGGTCATTTGCTTTTATAAGTTTAGAGATTTAAAAATACCTTGTTTTATATATTTTCTAAATAAAGTAAAAACCGTACCTTTTACATGTAGTGTATAAATTTGGGTGGGAAAACGCTATATATGCAATTCAGGAGTTTCTGAAACCTCCTCTTGAGATCTGTTGAACAATTCAAAACTAAAATCTGAATTTTGAAAACTAAAGCCAATATATAGTTAACAAGAGCTGTCAGAGAACAGCAATGCTCGACTATTCAACAGCCTTGTCAATTGAATGAATACAAAAGTCAAATATGGGGCATAATTTAGCAAAATAGGGTTATGGAACCTGTGCAATGTAAGTCAGTTTATCACAATGAATACGTGTGTCAAGTTTCAATTCATTCCCACAAGTGGTTACTGAGATACCAACTTACATACAAAAACTTAACCAAATCGGGATGCAGACGCCGACGTGGACGTCTACACACTGGTGAGTCCAACAGCTCTACTATTCTTTGAATAGTCAAGCTAAAAATCTGTAACAGACTTCACGGACCAAACAGTAGAAACATATCAATGGTGCAAATTAATTTGTTAAACTTCCCAACACCAAGCTTAATTAAGTATAGGACCGCACAATTTGCCATTAACCTGTTCTAACATGATTTGAAATTGAAATTAAACCCACCTCAGCTGGAAGTTAAGTCATGTTTTCCAGTCTAATGCACATAATTCCAAAACAAACAGAGGAATTTGACTTATTGCACAAGACAGGTGTCCTTTCACTGCCAAATATTGCCGACAAACATCAGTCATTTAAACTGCTTTTCTCTGCCATTACATAATTAACACAAATTGAAAATGAGATGTGCAGCTGTGTATTACAACTCTAGGTAGCAATATAAGTACAGTCTGGTAATAAACATCAACTGATTCTCTTATTAGGTACAATGTATAATACTCAGTAGCCCTATTCATTAACATTCATTTTAAGTCCGAAACTTAAGACTACATAAAACTGGCAAATACTCAATTTGCCATAAATTTGGGGTTTTTTTTTACAAATTTACACTAATAAGATTTGACTGAGCCATTTGTAACTGCCGATAATATATTTATGCAGTTTCAGTACAGTCTGTTCTAAATAACAATGACAGAGCAAATGGACAAGAGGCCACAATGGGCCCAAGTCTCTCAGCTGAAGAAAACCTAGCCATCTGACATTGCTCCTAACTAGTTTGAGGAAAATCCTTTAAGCTGTTCATTAAAAAAGTTATTTAAAGGTTTTTTCTATATTTTACTGTAACACACCTAAAATCATACTCATCATAAGAAATCATTTAAAGGTATTTCTATTTTAAGTCTAGTGGCCCCTGAAAGGGCCAAGTGCCAGTTTGGCATAAGACCTTATAATGAATTATGATGTTACATGATGCTTGATGAATATCCATGCGGTGGTTCATGAGAAGAAGTTGTTTAAAGATATTTCTAATTTTAGCTCTAGCAGCCATTAAAAGGGGCCAAGCGCCCCCATATAAATAAAACTGGGAGAGGACCTTATTATGATGCTACTGACCAATTTTGATGAAGATCCAACATTTCATGAAAAGGAATTCTTTAAATGTTTTTCTATTTATAACTCTGGCCACCCCTAAAAGGGGTCAAGGTGAAGTATTTGAACAAACTTGATAGAGGTCTATGCCAGAATGCTAATGACCAAGTTCAGAGTAATTCTGACCAGTAGTTTCAGATGAGAGGATGTTTAAGTAAAGATGTTGATGCAGGACGATGGCCCATCCATTTTTAAGTTCATAATATGACCAAACTTCAATTTAAAAGTAAAGAAATAACATTATCAGCCAAAATCTGGAGGTCATTACCTCTAAAGATGAGAGCTACATATGAGAAGGGAGGTAACTAAAGTAACTGACAGCAGACAAAGTAGTAAAGAGTTCTGTCTACCATCACTAAAATTGATGTCTACTAACACGGACATTACATATCTGCAGATTTATGTATTTTTTTTTTAAATTTACAGAATGGTTTCTTACAAGGAATAAAATGTAAGAAGTAAGTGATCTAATGAGTTCTGAGCAGAACTTACAAAGGTGGTGAGTGGTCTGTAAAAAAATATGTAAAAAAAGCTCTCTAAAGCATATCACATGATAGGAATGTGATGTGAAACAAGGAATTTATTGTTTCTATCCTATCATAAGATATCAACCTGATTAATTTATAATTTTAACATGCCCAAAATATAGTAGAAATGGTACTTATTTCACTTAGATTTACTTTAACATTTACTCGGACTTTATCATAGACTCCTTGTTTGAAATCTTAAACTTTACACTGCAGTATCAAATCTATTCAATATTCAAGTGAAATTAGGAAGTTTCGCATTTTGCATCATTATCAAGCACATGTATGGTTTTAAAAACTTGAATATAATAGGGTTATTATAACAGTAGCTTGATCTGGGATGCAGTATTCGGCTCAAGTGGATTTTGCCAGATTGGATCTCACGAGGCGCGCAAGCGCCGAGTGTGATCCGACCTGGCAAAATCCACGAGAGCCGAATACAAAGTCCCAGATCCAGCTACTGTTATAATGACCCTTTTATTATATACCTTTACCATTTTGATTCTTGTTTTGTTCTTGAACGAAATCTTCAATGTTTATCGATATTAAATGGAACTCAGTGAAGTTTTTATGTGCGCTATTTATAGAAATGTGCCGGGTCATGCATATTAATGAAAATAGTCCGGCATCATACAATACGGAAGGTACAATACGGAATTTAAAAGGTACAATACGGAATTTTTGTCTGTCTATTCATATTTAATTGTGAAATACAAGCCGATTTTTTACAGAATTTATATAGGTATATAATAAAAGCAGATACATGTAGATTAATCATTATGATACAGATTTGATTACACCATGTACTTGAAAATCAGCTCTCTGATTGATCAGTGTGGATTTTTGTTTTCATGTTAAAATATAGAAAATCATTTTACAATCTTTTATTTGAATATACTGTGAAACACCAATCAAATAAAGTCGCAAAGGGATTACAGATACATTGCAGCTGAACTTATAGCGCTATGTTAACTACTCGATGTGATTTGACCGGTATTTCTCGTAATTGAAATTCTTTACATATAAAATCATCAAATAACCCATAATTTTCAATTTAAATGCTTCTGTAAAATACTCAGAATTTGGTGATGACATTGAAAAAATGACAAGGTAGTTTTCACACCATTTTTTCATCTAAAGGACGTGGATTGAGCCTGGCTAGGCAATCAAAATGTTGTCTTTGTAATTTCATATAGGATAAATATTCATCAAATACATCCACCACAGAGTACCTGTAAAAGGAATTAGCAAAATGCTCAAGTTTATCATGGCTTTGAGTGATCAAAACATTTGCCAATATAAGGAAAATGGCCTGAGCAACATGAATTGCTCCAGTGAATCATCAATGCCAAAGTGAACAGTGTTACACTCCTTTTTTTTTTTAATCCTGTATTAGGTTTGTCTGGAAGCCTACCACTTAAAATCATTTCTCAGCAAAACTTTATTTCACTTTTCTTGGAAATATAAAACATATAACAGAACAATAAACTAAATATATCATATGACAGATCTTAATATAGATAACAATATATACTTAAACTGAATTTCTAATTCCGTAATTGTTCACTTTTAAGTTTCAAATATTTCTTTCAAATGATGAAACAGCATTACAGTTTGTGGTTTTTGGTTAAGACTGAATTCTTTATACTGCATTCTTTTATTTTATTTAACACTTATAATTGCTGATTACACTAAAACTGCAAAAAGTCCATAAAATCACATGGCTGGTGTATAATGATGCTGGTTTCAACTGTAATACATGAAACAGAAATCAGTTATCCAGTTATGCAGGTTTCAATTGTAATATAACAGAAATCAGTTATCCAGTTAGAAAATCATAACATTATATTTCAACATTACTTTAGACATTTTACAGAAACATTTTGAAAAAACTAAGTTTTCAGATTACATCCTTTTTATATAAAGACCATTACTGAAAATAAAATATACTGAATATACAGCCAAAAGAAACTATCCAGATGTATAACTGGCATATTTTGAAATAAAAAAGTAATTTTTCAAATTTGAATTGTTTTTTCATACCAAAATTACACTTGAAGATCTTCACTTGATAATTTTTTAATAGTCAATCAACAGTCAACAGTGAAGTCAGTAGTCACACAATAGCCGTTTGAAAGGCTATATATTCTGCACGTCAGTTGCATTGTAACATCCCAATTGGGTTATCGCAGTAAATTTGATTCAGTCGTGTGATGCAACCAACAATATTTATGCTGTTTTTCGAGTTAGCCAATTATCAATATTTCCAAAGACAATAAAATTTCACAAAGAAAATTGTTATTTACAGGTGCACGCGAGTTTGCGTGCAAAACGGCTATTGTGGGACTACTGACTTCACAGTTGATTGATTTTTTAAAATTTTACACGTGAAGTTCTTCAAGTGTAATGTGATATGAAAAACACAAGTGATTTAAGTTTTTAAATAAAAAATACCCCAGTTATAAAACTGGATAGTTTCTTTTGCTGTTCAGTATATAAAGCATCCGCAGTTTTGTAAACAACCTAAGTATTTTGAAGGCCAAATTTGGTATAGTTTAATTCAGGTAAGTCTTCTGTATTCAGTTGCATCAACCTGTTGCATAATTATAATAGATAACAAGAGCTGTCGGAGGACAGCAACGCTCGACTATTCAACAGCCTTGTCGACTGAATGAATACGAAAGTCGAAAAAGGGGCATAATTTAAAAAAAGCAAAATAGGGTTATGGAACCTGCATAGTGCTTATCAGCTCATGACAGTGGACAAGTGTGTGAAGTTTCAATCCATTCCCATTAGAGGGTACTGAGATACCAGCTTACATATAAGAATTTAACCCAAAACTCCTAAGTTTAAAAAGGTGCATAATTTTGTAAAATGCAAAGTTGAGTTATTGACCCTTTGCACTGCATGTCATATCATGACAGTGAACAAGTGTGTGAAGTTTCAATCCTTTCCCATTAGTGGATACTGAGATACCAGCTTACATACAAAACCTTAACCAAAAAATTCTAAGTCGAAAAAGGGGCATAATTTTGTAAAAAAGCAAAATAGAGTTATGGAACCTGCTTTGTGCATGTCAGATCATGACAGTGAACAAGTGTGTGAAGTTTCAATCCATTCCAATTAGTGAGTACTGAGATACCAGTTTACATACAAAACCTTAACCAAAAAATTCTAAGTCGAAAAAGGGGCATAATTTTGTAAAAAAGCAAAATAGAGTTATGGACCTGTGCAATGTAAGTCAGTTTATCACAGTGAATAAGTGTGTGAAGTTTCAATCCATTCCCACAAGTGGTTACTGAGATACCAGCTTACATACAAAACCTTAACCAAAAATTTCTAAGTCAAAAAAGGGGCATAATTTTGTAAAAAAGCAAAATAGAGTTATGGGACCTGTGCAATGTAAGTCAGTTTATCACAGTGAATAAGTGTGTGAAGTTTCAATCCATTCCCACATGTGGTTGCTGAGATACCAGCTTACATACAAAACTTAACCAAATCGGGACGCGGACGCGGACGCAGACGCCGACGCCGACGCCGACGCCGACGCATGGGCGAGTCCAATAGCTCTACTATTCTATGAATAGTCGAGCTAAAAATGTAAAAATCAAATTAGCTTAATACTATGCAGATGGGGGAATGTTATTCCCTCAATATCAAATATAGTATCTTATAATGGTAATTTTATCTTTAACCTTTAGCCTACTGGCGGCAAGTGATTCTGCCTTTGCGACCAGTGCAGACCAAGATCAGCCTGCATGGTCTCCACTGTTCGCTATTCAGTCAGTAAATTTTCAGTGAACACCCCTTCGAATAATAAATGGTACTGCCAAATTGAATGATGAACCAGTCCATTTTTGAAATTCAACAGGCTAAAGGTTAAACAACATGATTATGTTCACTATCAGTTTATTAACAAATATATGAAGTTTCTGTGATATCTTGAAAACTTTTTATAATATTCATGAATGTGACGTGACTAAATCAAAAATGTTGCTCAGTATATATATACATGTATGCTCTAATCACTACTCTCAATTGTTTGATAATCCAGACTAAACACCTCATTTGATTAGAAAAACTCATTTTCCTTACATCACATTCAATAAATGAGTCATAACTCTAAAATTCAATATTGTACAAATTTAACCTGGTCTGTATTTACTGCATTTTGTGGCAATATATCCTGCACAGATAAACTTGAGAAATGTGTTCTCAAATGTTTCAACCCTTTCTCTGTAATTTGTCTCTTATTTTTCTCCTCTTTCAACTCTGCTTCTAACTGTTTCACTTGCTCTTTAAGATCATGAATAGCTTTTCTACACTGTGTTCGAATCTTATCTTCAGCAGCAAGTTTTTCCGCTAGCGCCTCTTTTCTCAGATTTTCTAGCTTCATTTGAATTCTACCTCTTTCCATTCTTTCTTTATCTGTAGTTACGCGGTTATCATGAAGTTCTTTTACCATATCAGACTGATCAGCTTTTATTTCTCTCATCACTTCTTCCATCGCACCAACTTTAGCAGTCAAATATTTCACTTCTTCATTAAGACTATTCACATTAATGTGTAATCTCTTATTTGCTTTTCGCGCTTCCGTCAGTTTACGTTTCTGAGTCTCAATTATTTCTTTCTGCTGCGAAGTCAGACTTTCAAGTTCTTTATTACGTTTAGTAGTTTCTCTGTAACAAACCATTGCATCTATACTCTGTTGTTTGAGAGATTTGTATGCTTCACGGAGAATGCTTATCTCATTGGTGTCCCAGATACAGGACTCAGTAAGATCTACTGTTACTTGACCAGGCCGCATCTCACTCTGTGAAGTTACTGAAATTAAAAGAGAACTGAAATTTTAAACAGCATGCCCATCAACAAGGAAGCAAAGAAGAATTTCTGCACTGTTACTGTAATTTTTTAATAAAGCACAGACCTAAGTTGCAATGTCAACAATCAAAATTGTTCATAGAAGATTACAAGGTCCATCTTGTCTTAATTATTTAGATGAATAGTACTTTTTCAGTCTGTATCATCCAGAAGAAAACAGTAAAAGCACCTCAATCCTAAAATTGCTTATATTTTTCTGGGTACAGAAAACTTAAAATACATCTATATTTCAAACACGAGGATTATCATAAACAGGGCTATAATTGCCCCATAAGCCCTAAGACCCTCACATGACCTTGTCCTTTTGATCTTGCTTCTAACCAAGTTTGTTGAACATCCATCAAGTTGTTTCACTGTTGTTTCATTTTTGTTATATTTTTGTTATGGTGACTCTTCAGTGCAGTCATGTAGAACCATCTGAGCGAACTTGAAATGTCAAACCAAAGTTGCTACAGATCAAGATTCTAAAGATCTATCAAGTGTTTTGTGAGAAATTGTTTTTAGTTCTGGTAGCCGCTGAATGCTATAAAGCAGAACCATTGAAAAAAACTGAGATAGAACCCTACAGACCGAGTTTGGTGAAATTCTGACCACTAGTTGGGAGGAGATGTATAAGTAAAATTTTAGAAGACAGACAATGAATGACACACAATGCAAGCTGCAGCATCTATCTATATTAACAACGCATCCTTAACTCTTGGTTCTAGTGAGCTGCTGACAATTTCATTTTCAAAACAATATGTTACCTTGTTTTTGTTCAGTCTGGTTCTCCTGTTTTGTTGTTTGTTTCAAGGCTGGTTTGGTTCTCTGCTCTTTCTGTTGACGCCTCATCTCTTCATCTAGAACTGTCATCATGTGAACCTTCTCATAAACCTAAAATATTTAATTTTTACATTTGACTGGAGTTAATGTCTCAGCAAATCCTTTTTCTTACTTCAAAAATGCTATGTGTACCTCTGCAAATTATGTCAGAGAAAAAAAGGTACGAAATATAACATCTGGCCTGTTGTTAGCCTGAAAAGAGCTTGGCCTTATAGAATACATGTTGATATTCAAGAAAACATGTTGTTATTAAAAAAATACATCATGCTTGTGTTGTGTTTATTAGTATGCTAAATTTTTTTCGAGTGTGGGACCTGAAGTAAGTCACGTGACGGTTTTCGATCCTGTACAAATTTTTTTTATTCGTAGATGTGTGATACATTAATACTTTATTTAAATGATAGAATATTCTATTTATATACAGATCTATATATTTTATTAATTTTATTTTAAATTTAAGAAAAAACTTGGGTCACGTGACACGTTTCGACCATCTTCGTAACACATCGGTAAGTTACAACCATCTTCGTAACACACCGAAGGTACATATTTCTTTTCTTTTTTGTATTTATGAAACATATATAATTTTTACTGTTTTCCATTTCAAAAATATTGCAGAGCTCTATGTTTTGTTCATCAAATCAATAATCTTCCTAAATGTCATAATGCATCACTCCTAAATGTCATACATGCACTATGTTGACACTTCAAGTTTGATTAAATCCATTTAGTAATAACTGATACAGAGTGACTGCAACAAAACTTTAACTTGAAATTCTAAGTAAAAAGCAGGATAATTCATGAAACATTGGCACAAGAGTTATGGCCTTTGTGTCATATGATGTGAGTGATGATGTGGACCAACTATTTTAAGTTTGAATAAAATCCATTTTAGTAATAACAGAGATAGAGTGAAAGTGCACCAAAACTTTAACCTGAAATTCTAAGTAAAATGGGGACATAATTCATGGAAAATTGGTTCCAGAGTTATGGACCTTGTATCCTATGATGTGGGTGATGATGTGAAACAACTATTTTAAATTTGAATCAAATCCATTTAGTAATAACTGAGATAGAGTGAAAGTGCACCAAAGCCTTAAGTTAACCTGAAATTGTAAGTCAAGGGATCATTCATGAAATATTGGTGCAAGAGTTATGGCCCTTGTGTCACTTGATGTGGGTGGTGATGAGGAATAACTATTTTAAGTTTGAAACAAATCCATCAAGTAATTACAGAGATAAAGAGAAAGTGCATCAAAACTTTAACCAAACTGCGGACACAAAAGGACGCCGATGCCGGGTCGAGTAGGACAGCTCTCCATAGTTTGTATAGTCAAGCTAAAAAATGACTGTGGACATTATGGCGATTTTGAAAAAAAAAAAATCCCTATAGAACAGATATTCATAGTGTTACATGTGAATTTGTCCAAAAGAGTAGTTTCATGCAGCTGATAAAATATTATACATGGTACAAATGAGGTTATAAATGAGGTGTCACTCACATTTCTGGTTTACTTTACTTGCTGACAGTATTGATACAAGATTCTGACCCTGTCATTATTCATTTCCATGTTTTACTCAATGAAAATATGTAGACATAAGCATAACTGGTGAACAGATATTTTCTTGGTCGCATTTTCAAACGGTGATATTTTTTTAATCTTAAAAAAATGTAACCCAACATCTAAATTTTTTAACTCTGGTAAGCATACTGTATTACATGTCATCCAAGCTAGCTATTTATGGTTTTCATATCAGTGAAATGCTCTTTAGTGCTAAAATTTGAAGATCCAATTGTTTATATAAAATAATGAAGGAAGTGTCAGCCGCATGTAGGATCATGCACCCTGTAGAAATTAAAGAAACTTTTCCTAAGCCAGCTGAATGGCTTCCTCTGAGAGGAATTCAAAGCCCCTAGCAAGGCTTGAACCCACATCAGTGATTTGAAGTCAGCAACCTTAACAACTCAGCCATGGAGGCCTCAATGAGATGCAAGATGCAGATTACCCTTATCATGCTGAACACGACAGATTCTGCCTTTGCGACCAGTGTAGATCATGATCAGCCTGCACATCTGTTAATGGTACTGTCCAAACTGAAAAATGGACAAGTTCATTATAGAAATTTAGCTGGATAAGGGTTAAGCAAAGTGGATACCTTTCGCACAGCCTCTGGATCATGTACAGAAATATGCTTCACCCTAGGCTTGTTCTTCGGTTCCTCTTCATGAGCAACAAGATCTTCTATTGTTGCCCCAAATGCTGGTTCAAACAATTCACCGACCCAATCATGCCATTCTGCCTTGGCAGCAGGTTTAGCGTTAGACTGTGTGGTGGTGTGTAAATCCATTTTTTCTGAAAGACAATACACAGACTCACATCACAGTTGGAAAATGAATTTTTAATAAGTTTTACATAAAACAACTGTTTTGCTTTTTAGAAATGTACCCACTGTCATCTGTAAGAGACAGTGTAGAGTTCTCTGGAAACTGTGATGCTATACAAGATGGCAGATATTTCAATCAGCAGAAGATGTGTAATTTCAGTTAGATTTTTAAGTCTATCCTTGCAGTTACAAAGTAAAACTCAGCTTGTAGGTTCTCAGTACTCCTTTACATATCAAAAAACATGCAAGGCATAAAAAAAGTTGAAAAAAAAAAATAAAGGCAAGGGCCATAACTCTTCAAGCACCACCTGTGTATCTTAAGAGCTTAATGTAAGGCAATAAAAGTTATCATAATAGTTCTTGGCCTTTTTATTCCCCTACTGATGATAAAGAGATGTATTCAATTTAAGAGCTATTTTATTAAAGAAAAGTGGACCTAAACTAAACAAGAGGGCAATGATGGTCCTCAATCACTCATATGAGCTTCACAGCCTGCTTGGACAGTTTTGGTAGCTGGTGGCACAAGGAAAATATTTGTGAAAATATTTTGAAATAGGGCCATTGTTTTAGGACTGAAACATTTTTAAAATTTCCACTAAATATGATTAGTAATGACATTCTGTGTTTGGGGGTGAACTGTGACACTAGAATCTTAGACATAATACCAAGAAGTAGTATAAATACATTGGAGGGGGTTGAGGTATAATGTGAGGTATGTGGCAGAATGTGGGGACTAATGTAGGCATAGGGATATGATAATGTGATACTAAGCAACAATATCAAGAAACACAAGAACCTAAAAGTTAAACAAATGTGTGCAAGAGCTTGAAGGTTTTTGATAGAGGGTCACCCAAAATATTTGTGTGAAATTATTTTACAATAGGGCCAGAGGTTTCAGAGGTGAAGGTTTTCTATAAAGCCACATAGAGAAAACTAGCCCTGCACCCTGGAAAACATGCTTTAGAACAAAACAGAATGATTTGAATGAATTTGGTAGATCACCGAAAGAACATTGCTGTCAAATTATTTTGAAATCAAGCCAAGGCTTTTAAAGATGTTGCAACATCTTCAGAGTACATTTTAATAGGAGTTATTCCACATTCTACACAGAATTTGATAACTTTCTGGTGGTGCACAGCATCTTCCTAAGTCACCAATTTCACAAAATGCTTTGATCACTCATATTGATTTTTTTGTTATCAATATGCATGAAATATCTCAATACTCTTCAACATCTTGTGATGTCACTTTAAATACTTGAAATTCTGCAGCAAGGCATCAGAATGATTTACACTGACATAATATTATATGCACGATGTAGAGGATATATAGAAAATTTGCGTTGTTACAACTGTTTGAAGACAGAATTTAGTTGCATACTGTTGCGCCGTTTGGGTTGTCCTGCTTACATGTATCGTACCTCGATAAAAGCTCAAAAACATTAAAAAAAGTAATTTTTTAAAAAAGACATTTCTAGTTTCTTGGAATAGGAGAAAATATACCTGTATGTAAAATAATTACAACTGGATGTCAGTAAACATTATTTATTACAAAAGTCTATGATTTATTAGGCCAACCCTTGTAAAGACAGATCTAAATAATCCTACTAATAAGATATGTCACACTTTTTGCATCAAAAGTGTCATTGGTTTAAAATACTGCTTATTTTAACTGACAGCAAGTTAGCATGAAAGATCAAGTAGCATGTGGAAGTGTTCAGGCTAACTGGCATGTTTATTAGGTTGCTTTTATGATATGTCGCTTCGGCAATTAAAGGATTTCGGGAAAAGAGATGTTGAATATACAACTCACAAGGCAGAAAGCATGTCGCATGCAATAGCAACAACCACCACTTTTTTGTTAGCTTTGAATACAAGATGAAAATTATGATTCTGGACTCATATATGTGTATGAATGACAAATGACAAATCAATTGTATTTTTGAACATAAGGTTACTGATAATGTTTGATGGAGTGTTAAAGTCATGTCCTAGATTTTGAAACTTTTATCAGGTTTTTTGTGCATAACAAATTCCTTTTTTTCTGCTACATTATTTGATTTATTTTAATATGACTTATTCATCTATTACAAAGAAATATTTCCCTTATTTCCTTCGAGAGATTAAGAAGCCATTCAATAAAATGTAGCAGTGTGTATATAATGTATATAATTAGTCTATGATATCGATTGTCCGATTAGCTCAGTTGGTAGAGCATCTGACTTTCACTTGCAAGCAGAAGGTTGAAAAAACAGGAGAGAGGAATGTAGCAGTGTATATATAATGTATATAATAGTCTATGATATCGTTTGTCCGATTAGCTCAGTTGGTAGAGCATCTGACTTGCAAGCAGAAGGTCGCAAGTTCGAGTCCTGTATCGGGCTGCACATTTTTCCGCTCCGCTTTCCAAAATACAGGAGTCCTGTCCCAACATGTCAATACAATTGACTATATTTTCTTATATAGTAATACGTAATAAATAGCTAATAAAACAATAAAACCAAGATCATGTTACAGCATAACAACAAAATAGAGAAAAGTTGAATGCTAGGTCATATAATCTCATATTGTAAATTAATATTTATCAAAATTCATGTTAATTTGATTAGGTTTTTCTTCAATATTTTAATTTTTTAACAGAAAAGTGCTATAACACTCTGTAAAAAATGTATGCAAAACGTACTATCAGGATACTGGTACACTTTCGGAATGTCGTCTGAATGTTGTTTTTGCTCAGTTATCTTGGTCTACTAAGGTAAACCAGAGATAGTTCCTCAAATAATTATGCTACTTTTCATTAAAAATTGCATTGAAAGTCAGTTTTTTAGTGAATTTTGGAAAAATTGCATAATATTATGTCATTGGCAGTATGTTAATGTTATTAATGTAATTAGTGATCGTACCTTAATTTCAACAAGAAAATCCACAAATTTTAATGAATTTGGAAAGCAAAAATAAGTTTAGAATGTCCGTTCAGGATTCTAATTACACTAAACAATGGTCTAATTTAAAGTTTGCATGAAGAAATCTTGCAGGGTACTTTTCACATGCATAGTTATCAGCTGGCCGCTTAATACAGATAATTTAATAATTAATTGGCGCCTTTTTGACAGTACACAATCAATACGCTTTATCAATTAATCTTAACACTTCACTGATTCTCATTACCTATGTGCACTCGCAGTGATCTAACTTTCCATATTTTCAGACGGTCAATAAGGGAGATTTGTCTCAACAGGGCATTTTTTAAGGGAGATTTTGGTAAAAATAAGGGAGAATTTTATTTGCTCATTTTTTACGCGCTAAATAGCCGTTTTCATGAAAAAATCATCAAGCATTCTATATTCAATTGTTGAGTGGAGCCAACAATTGTGTACAGAATGCATGCTTATTACTTATAGCACTTAAAAATACTTTAACAGGCCCGTGTGCAGGATTTGTTTGCTGGGGGGGCCAAACCTGGGGTGGGTTCGGGAGGGGTATCCCCTCCCGATTGCGAAAATTTTTTAATATGGCACATGAATAGATGCATTTTCCTGCTACCTGAAACACCTTTAAGGATGCATGAATGTATCATATATTTAAGGAAAAGTCTACTTTTTAATCATTTCATCAAGCCTTTTTCAATATATGTATGATTGTACAGTCACAGTGTATGGACTTATTTTTCTGTATGATACCCAGTTGAAAAAAATGTTGAAGTTTTAAGATGATTATTAAGAAGACTAGCTCCTAGACTATGATAATTTTTTTCCCACATTTTTATGATTTCATGAAGTGAACTGAGCCAGTCTATATACTATGTCCAATATTACAATTTTAACATCAGTCCTCTTAGAAAATCTCTAGAATAGACTGGCTTTTGTCTCTATGAACATAAAAAAGAAAAAAAAAATCATAGAAACTAGTGGCTAGTCTAATTATTAAGGGTATCCTATTTGCAAAATGGCCAAATGTTTTTAGATTTCCAACAAAACAAACGAAGTATAATGACAATTACTATTTACATCATAGATTTCAAATGACAATGAACTCTTAACTGTACCAAAGATCTATAAAAATAAATAGATGTGTATTTTATACTTCTTTGACTGTACAAACTATAACATCACAGCACATATTAAATGATATTTTTATGTATAAAACCCCTCATAAGTAACGAGTTTTAGATGCGTTTTGTGAGATTTACTGAGAAACTACTTTTAAAACTATGAGAGTTTTTAAGTAAGGTTATTGGACCCAAAAGAGTAAAATTGATACAGTAGTTTCAAATTCATAATTGTTGTAAAATAAAAAGATAGGATAAATATCTATCAATTTAATAAATTTGGGGAATGTGCCTTAATGTTGAAACAAAATTCAACCATCATAATGTTTCAATTTTCAGATTCATTTTAAGATTTACTTAACAAAACCAACAATGTTCTGATCATTTTATAACACTTCCAAAGAGTAAAAAACATAATAGTTTCTCCACTACCCAATCAAGTACATGTACCGATCAAGCAATCAATGAAGCATGCACAGATTAACTTTTACCTGTGACATGCCTGGGGCTAATTTCCACTACCGGACATGGTTTTATGGCTCTTTAGCCTGTGTATTTCTGTCAAATCAAGCCAGTTGCGCTGGTGTATAAATTTGTTAATTGAGGGGCCCATAGTAATAAAAATCGTAACTAGGCAGTCAGCTGGGGGGGCCCGGGCCCCCTGGCCCCCCACCTGGACACGTGCCTGCTTAACCAAGAAAATTCAGAATTCCATGAAAGACTGAACTAGGAACTTTGTTTTTGCTTAATGTGTTGATCTGCATCTAAGAAGAGTGATCTTTTTGACATGTTTCAGCATACAATACTCAAAAGATTGCAGAGATATCATGTCAAAACAGTCTTTTAAGGGTAGTAATTAAGGGTAGTCATTTCTTTTCAGAAATGAAGTTGTTAAAAAAAATGGAAGTTGTTCTTTTGCTCGACTGTCCATGTTTAGATTAAAACTACATGTATTTAAACTGGGAATTCTTCTCCTGTTAATTATTACAACATGACAATTATATCACAAAGGAATGGCAGTCAATTCTTCGGGTAGTATGGACTGCAATTTATTTCATAAAATTCACTTATCCGAATTCATGTCTGTCCGAAATTCTGTGTAGTCCGGCATTAACTCGCCAATTTTTGTTAAATTGTAATTGATTTTTTGCATATTGTACAAGTATTTAAATTGAGAAGCATAAACTCGGTGTTAGCACTTACCTGCCTCATCCTCTGATGGCTCGATAAATATCGAGGTCAGCAAAAACGAAAGTACATTTTGGCAGGTGGCGATAAAATGACATAATTTTAAGACTGGTTTACATATTGTTTTGAAAACTACAAATCAGCGACTTTGATGGTATTGAATCAGTCTAAAATCTTCCATGCACATGTTTACAATTGCCTACGGGTAAGATTAAATGGTTAATTGTTTGGAGATGGTGACAGTAGGTGGTAAGATAATTAATGCCTCAGGCGTGTACTAGTATCTCTCGATAAACAAGCTAGGGATTATACAGTTTACAGTTTATTTAATACTCAATTCATGACATGCATGACAATATGAGCTATAACGTAATATACATTAGATTATAGACAACTATCAAAATTATGTTTGAAGAGTATTTTCGGGCTACTCGATATTGCATTTTAAGTATTTTCTAAAGGTCTACACTGGGTCAGAGATACGCTTTTTCGACAGAGAACTTTTTTAAAATTTATATTTTTACCGGAGGTCTTCATGTCCCGGCGGAAGACCGGGAGATATACTGAAAATACGGGAGAAAAAGACTCCTGGCAGGAGATATGGCATGTATGCATGCACGGTAATCAGCTGGTCGCTTTAATACAGATAATTTAATAATTAATTGGCGCCTTTTTGACAGTACACAATCAATATGCTTTATCAATTAATCTTAAACTTCATTGATTCTATTACCTATGTGCACTCGCAATGAAGTAACTTGCTGATAAAAAAAAATCGGCCAGGCATGTCCACAAGATAAAGAGCGGGATCTAGCAGAAGATCAAAGGCAGGAGGGCGAGTGTTTATTTTGAACACGTGTTTATCGTGGACATAGTTAAACTGTAGGAAATGAATGATAAGAGGAAGAATTATCAAAGGAAAATAACGCCGGGTCCCGAGTGACACACAGGCAAGTATCACGCCGGGTCCTTTGAGCGTCTTTTGAAAATCTTCCGGGTCCAGACCCGGGGTTCTGGGTCAAATGGAACCCCTGTAGCCCCATTCAAAATCAAATACATGATACTTTCTCTTTGATTATTTCTAATCTGCACTTTTGTGTCTTAAAAATCATACAGTATTTAAGTTACCCTCTATGCAACATAATGAGCTAGGAGTTTGAAAAGTGAATGCCTGCATTGATTTTTTATGGACACACGTTTTAGAAATCCTGAATCAAGAGTATATAATAATAACCTTTTTTGTGTACATTTTGATAATTTAAGGAGTTTGTTTTGTTTCATTAACATTGTTCTTTTACTCTTGATCTCTCAAAACAGAGATGTACGAAAACTAACACCTGTCCGAAGATTATACGAGTAAGGGAAAACAAACGACTAAAAATAAAATTTAAATAAACATATTGAAACATCATTTTAAACCGGCAAAGTATAAAACGCATAACAAACCTACTGAAGGTATATTTAAAACTAAAATATGTCGAGATCTATCTGTTTAAATACTGTTTTCCAATTTGTCAGACAAGTTCAGACAAAATCAAGGGCGCAGCCATCTTTGAAGCGTTTATTCACAGACAGCGATGCATTATGCGTCAACAACATACAAGTCATATCAAAATATTCCGCGAACATAAAAACGTCAAAGTAAAACATAGTTATTTTCCTTTAGCTACCTCGCCTTAAGTATTCCTTTACCAATGATTTTCAAATTATTTGAATGAAATTGTTTGCTCAATAATTTCAGGGCCAAGACATGTAAATAACTCAATATCATGAAAGTTTTAAACTTACAATATACAACTATAAAATCAAAGTACTGAGAGGACTGATGGGGGCAATGCATTGCAGTTTCCAGACTTGATGTAACCCATTCATGTCAGGGAAGTACATGCAGGCATTATGTAATGCACTTGTGTGTGGCAAGAAATGGAGTGGTCACAACTTTAACAGTGCACAACAATAAAATTTATTAACTTTGTGTTCAATACACTTCTATATTTTGTTCAAAAGGGAAAGATAAAAATCTAGTCTTGTTCAATAGCAGTTGTTCATCGACAAACAAAAACCTTTCATTGCCATTGATAAAATGAAAAAGATAAAGCTATACAATGTATTTCAATTTCTTCAATACTTCAGTTTGCACTCTATGTCCTGACATCATGTGTTCTTGAGAGTCTAACAGAAACAGGCAAAACTTTGTAACACTTTATGAAAGTTTTGAAAGAAAGTCAAAATATTTCAGTGTGTGAAAGTTAAAAGGAACAGGATTTCCTTGAACTGACATTGAAAAAATCTAGGCTATGTTTTCTAATGTGTACAATACTTATCAATTAAAAAAAGTCAGGAATGTCTTTTTTTTTTTTTTTTGTTACAAATAAGCATCATTTTAATAAGGAGTCGTCATTAGTTAACACACAAACACCTGCAAAAATAACTATGTTAAACACGTCATATACATAATGACTGTTCTGATCTTTAGACTAAAGAATCGGGCACATGTTCAGTTTGGGAAATGTTGTACTTTTCCAGAATAAGCGCGTTTCTATTGGCCCTATTGTGAGGTCAGATTTCAGGAAAAAGTAAAAAAAAAATATCTCTCCTGATTTGCGATGGCGTGGTGGTTCCAATTGAAATTACTGCATGCCCGCAAGATTCTGATACGATAACTTTTGACACATGGATTCAAACCTTCCCTAGATGACATGTATATCCAGGATGTTCTCTCCAATTCACAGTACGTATCCATATCGACGCACTCTTTGCGAAATCTGCTATATCGGCGGTTTCTTTGCGTCGGCACCGGCTATTTTTTGCTATAAACAGTGCCCTGGTTGGTATGGGAAGGCGAAAAATCCAGCTGCCATCCATGATCATACGTATGTCGCTCAAAATAAGTAGAGCACTGAACATAAGATTGTCTTTTCTATATTTTATAGTGTTTACTTTTTAATTATCAGCGATTTTGCTCGCAACTCGATGAAATTTGTTGTGGAACACTAGCCCGACTTTTTCCACAGTCTTTAACCAGTTTTTGCTTTGATATCATACATATCAAGCGCACTATTTGTATTCATTTATCAATATGTTTTCTTTTCTTTTTTTTTTTTTTTTTTTTTTTTTTGATGCACAGACAGGCTCTCTGCACTACGCACAGAGAGGCTCTAGGCTAATGACTATCTGGAAACATTACAGCTTAATTAATTAGGTGTGTTTATCTGACTTTTTATAACTGCAAAGCATATTTCGCAAAGAGTCCGCCAATATGGATATGCACCGTGCAGTTGTGTATTTTAAGTTTTAGTTACTTTTCGAAATTCAATTCATTTTTATGCAACTTCTGTGGACAAGACATTTTGATTAACGATTTACAGCTGATTTCGAGATCAAAATATATTTATACATAACAAACAATCACGAATAAGGACGGTCCGACCAAGTACATAAATATGTAAGCTTTAAAATGTTCTTAATAGTTGGTGTAAAACAGAAGTAATCTGTTCATAGATGATTTTACGAATTCGAACAATGAGAGAAAAAATCTACTGACGGTTATTAGATTAGATAATAATTACAAAAAATCAAACTGTCAAAATCGTTTACCCCCCCCCCCCCCCCCACCATCCCCCGAACCAAATAAGTTATAAATTCAAACTGACGAATAAGTAATGATTTTTTTTCTACCTATTCTATTTCAAGTAAACCATTGTTTTTTATTTTATTTTTATTTTTATTATTATTATCTTTTATGTAGTATTAATTTTTATAAATAACATCTCTTGAAAATATTTTCTTAGACATGCGAAAAGTATTTCAGCACTCTATTTTTTGAAATAATATTTTAGAAATAACACCTGCACAGAAAAGATATTTTAACAGATTGCAAATCGGGATCTATAGGATGTTGCCGCATATTTATAGATTCGCCTACTGATAAACGGTACTGATCGCCGCAAACTGATAAAGTTTCTCCATAATACACATACACAACAGTGTCGAGGCACGGTGATGAAAAAATCAATAATCTGTCGGCTTATCAGTGGCGTTGCAATTCCTTAGTAGTTGCTATTTTCACGCAGAATCATGAACACACTTTTTTAGCGTAATGAAACTAGTTATTGCAGGGGTGTGGAAATGCGGATATTTTTCACTTGTGCACGGACAAACAAGACTTAAAAATCTACTTGTCCGCAGTCAAAACTTACTATCACGGATTTTCAACATTTTAGCATGCAAATAATTATTTTGGACAATAATCTACAAGTAGTAACAAAAGCAAACATAATAAAGTGTAATACTGTAGCTGTTTTAAAAATAAGCTTCCGACACTTTAGCTTATGTTCGTCTGCGAGGCCATCGAACATTCAACAGAAATACCTAAAAGACTGCTCTTCATTCCATGCGAAACCATGTGAGAAAGCATGACACTTTCTGACTGTTGGAAAAAAAAACATGAAACTTCCTGACTAGTATTAGCTAGCTCTTTGTGCTTTGACTGTTGACTTCCATTTTTGTTTGCAGACGAAGTTTTAACAACAAATTTATCCAAAACTTTGTGATAATTGTTTACGTTTCCGGTTTCTATTTGCCAAATTACCGTGTGCAAAATCACGCGAGATCGTGACAGGGAACCAATCAGAATGCAGTGAAAGAGCTGCTAAATTTAGACGCAGTATTGTTTTCCCAAAACTAGAGAATTCAAGAGGCCCTCGTCGGGTGAAACATCCATTTCATACGTCAAATTCTTTTATAAACTCCATAAACTTGAAGCACTGTTCAGCGTTTCTAAATTTTTCTTTCCTTTTTTTATTTCAAACCAGAAAATTTGTGCTTGTCCACGGACAAACGGAATGCGAAAACTCACTTGTCCGCCGTCAAAAAGTCCCAAGTCGGACATAGGAATTCCACACCGCTGGCTATTGGATTTCAGAATAGGTCACATGATCAAAACAAGTGTCGGTTTCAGAATCGATCACGTGATTAAATCAAGCGTCTTTATTATTCTTACGCTTAAGAAGATCTATTATAATTTATATTTATAATGCAGTTTAGTTTTCTTCACATACTGTTGTTGATATAAAATGTGTAGATCTATTTAATCAAACCTGGATCGAAAATATAATTGCTAAATGCAATATGAAAGTTATGTTTGGTAAATACTTTGGAACTTGTTTTCTGTGTGTTGTCAGTTTGGTCATAAGCTCGACAAGAAAATTGAAAGACGGTTTGTTAAATCTGGGGGCATTGCCCCCAAAAATGATGTAAAGCTTTATAATTACTTCTTATAGACTGCAATACATTTTTGTTGATGTTTCCGTCAGAAGATGTCTTAATCAACAAAATACGAATGCTAGACATTTCAACCCCAAGACATTTCAACCTCTAAGAAATGTTGTTTTTTTATGTTTTTGATTCAATATTACATTGACTTAGTTTCTGAGGATAGTTATGACTTTTAAAACACAATTTAGGGAATCTCTTTGATCGGGTATAATGATTATGAGATCTTTTTGAGGAAATGCTGTTACTGAGATAAAACATTTAGTATTAATACCTGTATGTTTATAAAATGATGTAAGAATATATTGTTTGTGTGCATGTGCGTATGCGTGTGTGTTTATAAAACTATGTAAGAATATATATTGTGTGTGTGTGTGTGTGTGTGTGTGTGTGTGCGTGTGCGTGTACGTGTGCGCATGTGTATGTGCCCGCGCGTGTGTGTAGTTTGTTAGGTGGTCGAAATGTCTTGCTACCGGTATTCATCTCATATCTGCTATCATGATTCATGCAGATATCATGAAACGACAGCCAATATGCATTGGCTGTACTTTGCCAAAAACATTCACCATTGCCTGTCTATAAGATGGAACACTCCTAGGTCTAAATAGTTGAAATATCTTATCGTATCATCTCAACTTCTCGATACAAGATACAAGATTTAAATTTTATTTAAAGTCGGCGTTTCATATAAAGACAACATTAGCTGTGTATAGCTAGTGACCGACATAAATCAGGGACGGACCGATTTCTAATGTTTGCAAAACTTGTGGTCCAACCCTTTTGTATTATTTTGTTTTTGGGTTTAACGCCGTTTTTCAACAGTATTTCAGTCATGTAACGGTGGGCAGTTAACCTAACCAGTGTTCCTGGATTCTGTACCAGTACAAACCTGTTCTCCGCAAGTAACTGCCAACTTCCCCACATGAATTATCAGAGGTGGAGGACTAATGATTTCAGACACAATGTTGTTTATCAAATAGTCACGGAGAACATACGCCCCGCCCGAGGATCGAACTCACGATCAAGCGGTCCGTAGACCAACGCTCTTACCTACTGAGCTAAGCGGGCGGGCTCCTTTTGTATTATCTCACATTTGCAAAGTTACTGAATATTTCTTAATGTACATTAGTAATATATATGTCTTGATGCAATGATAGTTCGCTGTTGTATATATATTTACATATGTATCTGTATATTATTGTCTTGATGTACATTTACCATAATGTCTTGTGTCAGGATTACAATAAAATATGATTAAACTAAACCGACATAAATAACAAAATTATATTTAGTAACATAATAAAAGTGTACCTATTACAACATTAGCAAATCACAGTTAATGAGTAATACATGACTTATACATACAAATTTTGTTAAACCTGAAATGCATCTGTTAATCTTGGCCTAGGCCTAAAAGCTAGTTAAAAGCAAATGGAGTTTAAAACACTGAACGTGAAAAAGAACATTTTAAAAAATTGTTTAAGACATCTACCACATCAAATCAGATTTGTTATGGACTGATTAACAGCTGCTTTTCAGAAGTCAATAAAAGAATATTAAACTACGTAAGAGCAGACAAATCATACTACAAACTGAAATATAAAGCAAATTAATGAGCAACTAAAACATGCATAATACAAGCAATCAGCACCTGCATAAAACTAAGCACACTAAACATACAATGGTTGACAGAGGGCGGAAAAAGCAAGAACTGAACATAGCAAAAATAATCTAATTAGAACAACAAGAGCATCTACAATTCTGCCCGTCCCACTAGCTAATCAGACTCCGGAACTGATTCAGCCCCGTAACATCTCTGAAATGCTGGGGTAATGAGTTCCAGAGTCTGGGAGCTGCAGAACGGAAAGATTTGAGACCATATCTTGTGTTTCCTACCTGTGGGACTTCAGCCGCGTTGGTATATATAAAAGAATAAGAATTATTTTTTTTAACTAAGTCGTGGAAATAAGATAGTGACTGCTTGTTAATTATCTTGAAAGTTTCTATGTCCATATATCTTAATCTTCTAATTTTTCGCATCGAGAGCCCGATATTGTACATATAATTAATAACATGGCCTTAGCTGAATGATACATTCCACTTTGTATGATTGCTGTGTATTTGAGTGGGATGGTTTCTTGTTATTTTGTGTTTTGGATCAAAAACAAAGACAATTAACAAACAGGGAATGCCACGTACCAAAAACGCAGCCCCCAACAAAACAAAACCCACATCACGCAGACGTGCACATCACAAACACCCTCACCCACACACAAAGCCAACACACGAGGACAAAACGAACAAACAAAGGAACACAGTGGGGCACCGCCTTGGAACGGTCAGTGGCAAAAACACCACTTGGGAGCTTAAATCGGTTTATGGTGCGCACCTCACTCTTACCCCTACCATGTTCCAAAGACACGGGACAGTGTAAATAAAAGAAATCCCCTACAGGTGAATCTCTAACACACGTAATGGAAACAAAAAGGTATGGCATGTAAAACACAAAAATGCTCGTTTATAAATATACAAAAAGCAAACCTTAAGAACCAAAATCGTATGTACTCAATGCCTTTTCAGAAGACAGAGCAACAAGAAAAACACCCTTAAGGGCCCGACGAAACAGGCCAGAAGACGGATATCAAAATAGTTCAGTCCTGGTAGGATTTAAAAACTGCTTATCATAGAGTCCTCCCCCTCTTCCGTCAGACACAATCAAAGAGGGAAGCGTAATGCCCAACTGTGAACGGGTTGAACACTAACTAAACATGCGGTATGTCGCAAAACAGTTGGGTCGTAACCTCTTTTAATAAAACGTTTTATAACTTTACCAAATACGGTTGGAAAATTATCATGACCCAAGATCTCACGAAGTTTGTAAACCACATCCCCATAATCAAAGGCCTGAATGGCCTGAGTCGGCTAATGATTGATGTACTGACAGTATAGTCTACCAGTTTCAGTTTGTTTTTAGTTTTTTTCTTAAAATTTCGTAACACAGCTCGATATTTACCCAAAATATTATATCCGGATACGATTACACTTTTCTCTAGTTTGAACAATATATTTTACAAATTGTGATGATACGAAGACATTTAGCAGCAATTGGCAGTATCTGACATTGAAGTTTACTGTTAAATTACCTCTTATTTAAATCTTTTCATAAAAAAGTTGTTTCGTTTCGTGAAAGCAGCCAAACATAGACGATCTACTTTCGATTTCAAAAACTACAAGAAAATACAATTTAATGTTTCGCCGATTTGTTTATTTCTCGAAAAATAAGAATTAAAATCATTTTTAATATCAGTAGTAACTAAACAAACCAGTAAGAGCTTCTTCTTCCGATAATTTATCCGTTTACTGACTGCAAAATTCAACCCACGCAAAGTTTATAGAAATCATACGATGCGTGTTTACGTTCAATGTGAGAGAAATTTCACATATATAACTAGGTGGAACGCAGTTTTCAGCAATTGGTTATTTTTATTTCTTTACAAATGGCATCATTTTTAAAGGGGACAACTTTTTCAGAATATTAGTATCCATCGTATGGGAAAGTACGACAGAACATGTAACGATCAGGTAGATTTTTGGTAAAGATGCTGTTCGTTTATCAAATATTTCTGTGTTTTGATCATATACTCCTTAACCTTAAGCTACATTGTATATGCTTCGTGTACATTGATTTTTATTTATTTCAGCATACTCAGTTCATGTTATAATACCTGTTTTGCCCATTTTGCCGGTGTAAAATTAAATATTGACCCCGTTGAAAATTGACCCTATAGATAAAAATGTAATGTTGAATTGTTGGCGGGGTCAATTCTCAACGTTGAAAAAGGACCTTTTGATCAAAATTTAATGTTGAAATGTTGACGGGGTCAATTCTCAACGTTGAAAAAGGACCTTTTGATCAAAATTTAATGTTGAAATGTTGACGGGGTCAATTCTCAACGTTAAAAAGGGATCGATGGGGTCTATTTTCAACGGGGTCAGTTTTCAATGTTACACCGGCACATTCATTACATTTTAGTCCTGTGTGACGTTTTTGGCGACCTATGCTTTTCCAGTTTTCATGATTTTGGTACGAAAACCAGTTTTGTTCTTCTATTTCCCCTATTAAATGTGAAGCCTAACGAAATATGTCATGCAGCATTTCAGGCATTGACTTTGATTCTCCTGACTATATAGAAAGAAAGGAGATTGTCGCTGAATTAATATGGTCGTCCTATTAATTTTGAAATCACGAATAATTTCTAGGACCAATCTTATGGTAGTAAATGCAGAATTCTGCAGACAACTTGATGCCTACTGGTACAATGATTTCATTGCATTCATCAAATATGACTATGCCAGCTCCTGTTACATTCATAGAAGGGTCGCACGGATTTTAAAGTAGTGTTGTTATATTTTTTGGTCCTTTGGGATCATGGAGTCCATTCAATAGATGTGCAATAGAGTTCCGCTTAAGCCGGTGCTAGGGGGCGTGAGAGGTGTTGAACATTTCATTACCTCTCATGAACAGACTCAGTCAAATCGTGTCTGCTATTATTCGGACAGAAAATGGGCCATATATGTTCTATCCAGTAGATATTTCTCAAATTGCATTAATTTGAGTTCAGAATATGGTCCTTTGAATGGAATTTTTCGAAAATGCATGAAAGGTCGTAAGTATCATTTTCGAGGAGTTGACATATTATATACTTTTTGAAAACGCAGTAAACTTCATTGGACCGCAAAATAAACCAATAGCACTCAACCGAATTTATTTGATTGGTAGTTATTTTTGGAATTACGGAGCGGCCAGAACGTGAAAATGTCCGAGAGAGGTAAGCTAAAGAACTATGATATTTTTACTAAATTATACACAAATGCACTTAAATATGCATTGCAAAATAATCTGCTTATGTATTTGGATCAACATAATACAGTATATAGAAGTGACAACGGTATTAAACATGCTGATAGTTGGCTCGTGTTGTGTGACGTGCACTATACATTACAAAACAAGCGTTTCATACATCTAGATGAAGGACAGTGACCCTGACCCCGTGGTGCCCTCAAAAACGAAACTAGAAATGTCACTGCAAGGTTACAGTCCTTTTAGTGTTTTACTACGTATATTTTTTATTTGTTTGTATTTGTTTTTATACCAAATTTCAAATTCTACGCACTCAATTTCGTTTTAGTTTCTATAATTATTTTGGCATTTTGCCACGCCCCCTTTGCATGGGAATCTCACAATTTACATGATAGTCTTATTTATAAGTGAGCCCTTACACAAGTTACAGACTGTTATAATTACTTTTGAAATAAAGTTGATGTATTTGTAAATTAGATGTTGCTAAATACATTAAATATTGCTGATTTAGAACTACACAAGTTCACTTTTGAATCTTTGAATGTGTATACCACTTGCTGCTATTTTCGCGTTACATCTGGTCTCGCGGTATTTGATTTTTGCAAGAACAACAATGTGCAGCGCTCTCTACAGTAAACAAATTTGACCTACTTTGAAAGCTGATTACGTTTCACACCCTGTTTTTGCAAACGTAGGTCAATTATTTTTAAATGCCCTCATCGATCATTTGACTAAGTAAAATCGGTAATGAATTGTGTGTTGTCCATATATTTGACGGAATTACCCTTCCACCGTGTTAATTTTACATTGCAATAATTTTTAATGTTTTACTCACGAAATTTATTTTGAAAATTTAGGGGTCCTATATAGTGATGGGACATCGGTTGGAAAACTCCAACCGATTATCGGTTGGAATCGGTTAGCAAACCGATGCGATGTATCGGAAAAATAATCGGTTGAATGTAATTTATTTTCATACTTGTTTATTCAGATAGTCATGTCTTTAAAGTGACTGTTTTTCTTAAAATTCATATGCTATTTTGAAAAATAAAGAACTACCATTAATCAGATGTTTTAAAGCTGGTTCATGGTAAACAGAAACTTGTTTAGTAATGCGTAATTAGTTGCAGACAGGGAAACAACAATAAATTGCAATCTGGTTTACATACATGTATCATAGACTCATAGCTGTCATTTGTGACAGTTGACTGGTATACCTGTACCTGTAACATATCTAGAATACAGCAAGGAAGTACAACTGCAACTGCATAAAAACACCAAAGTTCTTTCCATTGAAATTACGTCATGGACACGGAAATTTGACGGCATTAGTGTCCAGTTTCAACAGATAAATTCCCTCGGGCATACCGTTGTAAAATACGAACATTTATCAAAGTTTCGCTATTTTTTTTGGCCCCACTTTTATTGACGCTATGGACGCCGCCATGTTAGCAGCTGAACCTAACTGTAAGATGTTAAATACATTTTCATTGGATAACTGAAACGAAATACTAACGTTTGAGTGTCGGCATACTTCTGTTTTATCAGTTATGCATGCAGGTAGTCCATATTTCGGATATTTCTAAGGTAAACATAAATTCTCACGCACCGTATTTCCCTTCGGAAACCTTCGTTCATACCCATGTAGATTTGTACCTGCTATCGACTCTGAGAAAACATAATCGATTATCGGAATCGGTTGGACTTTTCTAGCCGTCAATCGATTATATCCGCTAATTGGCCCATCACTAGTCCTATACATTTTACACTTTCACAGGTAGCGCTTTATCAAGTCGGATGCCGTACCGCGAAATTAGAATTTACTCCCTTGGCGAAAGTGAAAGTCACATGCACCGGAAACATGATGGGTTTAAAAGTAAACAAGGACTAGAAAAATGATTTTCTGCTTGAAATAATAGTGGAAAAGAAAAGATTTACGAAGTTAATAGGAAATAATAGCAACATAATATTGTTTTTCTTTCCTTTATTCATTTCTTCCCTTAGTACCGCGAAAATAGGTGCAAACAGGCTACCTGTTATTATTATTAATTAGTATACATTCCCATTTTTATGACTGTCTTAAAGAAATAGTGGACTTGAAAATCTTGTGTTGCCTCAAAATCATAGTTTTGTACAATTTTCTACCTAAATTTCCAACTGATTCCATTAAATACAGTTGCATGTTTCACTATTAGATTGAATATCATACAACGAAGAAAAGAGCAGCTATAGTTGCTTATACAGGGTTAGACACTAACTTATTTGAACAAGGTTCCCAAAGGAATCCCTACTTTTTAAATCTGGGGGTCCTCCTCAGGCTTTGGGATCCCTCATAATATGATATATAAAAACAATCACAACAGATGTCTTATGAGAAGTTACGGTCGTACCCCAGTGGGATTCGAACCCGCAACATCTGTACTGAGCGGCTGACACCTTAACTACTACAGAAGAATGTATCCAAACTGATATCAATTTAAATGTTTGCCAATGTCAAGACAAGGTCTCGACTTTGGAGACACTAAGTCTTGTATCTTATAGATATAATCATTGTCAAGTCTATTGTGACAACCACTAAAAATTATAATATCAAAAAAAATTCTTGAATTTCTTGACTTCTCTTCATATATTTTAAAATATAAAATCTTAATATTACCTGGCATTTATATTTCCGATGATACAAAATTTATTGTAGTTTCTCTTTGAGGTTTGAAGATATAAAGTGTTAAAGTAAGGGAATTATATTTTTAGGCATAAAATTCTGTTTTGGATTACTTTCACATTGAAATTCATATACAATTTCATTTTGATGTTTGAAAGCTTGATTTATATAGTTAACAGACTTATCTTCCGAATCGGACTCGGTAAGTATTTATATAAAACAAAAACAACCATCAAACTGAATAACACTACACTACAAAAATAACGAATCGTAATATTTCTGAAAGTGCAGAAAGATCGCTGAGATCGAGACAGTATTCTTGTGCTAAAAATTAAAATATTTTTAGATAATATTACGTAATATTTTGATGATCAAACGTCGGTACATCACGGGTGACTTCCGCTGCAATTAACTCTTGGGGTGTCATAAAATATTTGGAAGCCGTGGTCCTTCTGTTTTGATTAACACTTCCCGTTATGTAAGGCCATAAATTCCAAGCCATCGTAAACACAAATTGTTGTTCAGGGAAAATCTGCATGTATCACGCGTGACCTTCACGACCTAACACATTTAAAAATACTAAGATGTTAAATGGTTATTATTTTTAGAACGAGGAAAGTCCCGCAAACCGGCCAGTTGCAAGCAGTTTTCTCAGTAATTTTCCATGACTTAGCATCGTGCACATGTAGGAAAAAAACCCCGGTCTTTCTTTGCAAAGTACTCGATATATTTAAATAGTAACCACATGATCTTGTACGTAAATAATGATGACGTAATCCCATATTTTGAGTTAGTAAACATCCGGACTTTGTTTCTTTAGGAAAAGAACGAAAATAAAGCGATTGATTATGAGACACGGGATGAAACGATTCTGTTCAAATGGCCGTTATTATACGTTTCTATCAGGTAACCAGTAGACACGGGTCAATACGTTTCTGTTTGGTAATCGATAGATATGGTGATAAACGTATCGATGTGGGAAAGGGTTAAAATATTTTTCAAACAGGTATTTATCTTTTACTTTTTGGATATCATTGACAAAAAATAGGTATCCAGCCGGAATCCCAGCTTTTAGAAGTTGGTGTTCCTCCTCAAAATTTGGGATCCTCGGGCCCCCGGGACACCGTTAGTGTCGAACCCTGTTAACCTGTATCTTGTAACAGTGGCCAATGCATGCTTTATGTTTTACCATTTACACGTAAGATAAAGGCAATGAGAATTGAATAATTATGTTACTGTATAGTACATTTTTTTACAGATCATTTTGACATGCCACTGGTTGTAGATTGATTGATGAGTACCAGCTGTAAAAAGGATTTCAGAAAGTTTATTGAGAAAGTTTCAATTCTATAGAAAGTATAAACACCCACCTAAAAATGCCAAAGCTACCAGAATCAACAATACAAACCTCAGTTAATGCTATCTTGCTAATTGAAACCCCACATGATAATGAATTCCGCTCCCATCTTCTGTTATATCTGCAAGATAATATTATATTATGTCTTTTCTGTGAATATAAAAACAATTTTTTGTTGGATTGTTTTTCTAATAAAAGCCCTAATGCTCTTGATATCACATTTCTTATACACCCATTTTGGAAAAATAGGATGTATTACGTGATGGCACATGTGTCTGTACATCATTCTGTCCATCTTTATGTCTGTCCATCATAATTTGTGTCTGGAGCATAAGTTTATAACCATTAAAGGTATTGACTAAATATTGCATACAGGTAGATTACTATGAGATGCTGTGCAGAGCGTTTGAACCGGCCCTGTAGGCCAAAGGAAGACATCACTTGCTACCATGGCTTCTTAAAAATCATTAGACAAGTGTTCAACTCGACCTTCTAAAATAGTAAACGATCTGAATTTTCCTTTCCGAAAATAAATGAGTCCAGATGATTACGCGTTGTCAGATTCTTAACCGGATGTAAACAAATGTCTTAATGTAGAGTTAGCATCGGTCTTATATTCGAACCAAAATCAATATGAAATCTGTCATAACAGTGAATAAACATTTATCATTTAAGAAATTAAATTCAATAAAAAGTTAAATTACAAAATTTCTTTCCAAGTAAAGTTTTCTTATCAAAAAATGCGAAACTGTTAATAAATATTGTGATATTAATGACTGACGTCATATCGTTCATCTGCAAGAACAAGAATGGCCGAACATTAATGAAGGCCACCAGCTAAATCTGAATTATTTTATGAGCAAAACATTAAACATAAGTAATAACTGTTAAATTGAGCACTATGAGAACTGCAAAGTTTAAATTCCATAAAAAACGGTACTTCTATAAATATAACAGTCTTGCATTTTTGTATCATTATAAGTTGTTGCTGGTGATCCGTGGTTCGAACTGAATCGTCGGCCCGACTCGCGAATTGGATTGCCACTTGTCCTACGATCCACAGCCCTATTTATTATGGGCTTTCTTTGACTAGACCACAGAAGCATATATGTGGGGTGCAAAGTAGGTTGTTGCAGTCTGCATCAACAGTTACACCTGCCTATATTCCAAGTTTAAGTTTCAAGTCAATCTGGACATGATATACGATGGCAGATTTCACCTTGCCGTGACCTTGACCTTTGACCTCTGACCCTTTATCATGCACTCTGCACATCGTCTCATCACCACCTACCTACATCCCAAGTTTGAAGTCAATACCTTGAATGGTTCGAATATAAGACCGATGCTAACTCTACATTAAGACATTTGTTTACATCCGGTTAAGAATCTGACAACGCGTAATCATCTGGACTCATTTATTTTCGGAAAGGAAAATTCAGATCGTTTACTATTTTAGAAGGTCGAGTTGAACACTTGTCTAATGATTTTTAAGAAGCCATGGTAGCAAGTGATGTCTTCCAGTTTCTGAACATTTCAAAGAAATTAACCAGGTCCAGGATACAAATTGAGGCTGTTGTGTTTTTGTTTTCGGATCCATCGTTAAAATCTTTTATGAAAACTGAGGAATTACAAAATTATCTAATATATTTGCAAAAAGTAACAAATAAAATGTATCTTTCGTACTTATTTAAAATTCTTCAGTCATACAACTGCATGCCACAAACATATCGATCTTTTTTTGTAAAAATCGCAACACATAAAGTACACCGTAATCGGCGTTAATTTTGATGAATTCTCCGCTTATATCACTACGGAAAAAACAAATGCCGAGGAAAAAACTATGCGCCACTTATTTTCTCCAGTTCGCAAAATTTAGCGCCAAATTCTTAAAATTATCGCAAATGGCGACATTGTCGATCAACAGCGGAGGCCCTGGATAAGAAGACACTTTTCATGCTTATGTTTGCATGTTTTTGAATTGTTTTCTTGAAAACAGTGGTAAGATGTTAATTCTGGGGAACGGTTTCTGAAGTGTGGCAATATGAGGGTAACTGGCATTTCCATAATCATAACCCCTTTTTATGCCCCCGGCATCTACTGATGCTGATAGCAAACGCATTGAATTTATATGATACACTGTTTGTTAAATATGTCTGCTAGGTTAAGTATGATAGTGCAATAAAGTAAAAAGCTGTATGATGAAATAGGTAGAACTACATTTTAGTACTACTTTTTAGGCTTTTTTCTTTAATGAATGGAGTTTTGAATGGCTTTATAAAATAATGTTAGCACTGAGACGGATACTTTGCACCATAACAAATTTCATCTTTTTAGATGGGTCCGAGTAAATAATGCAAAATGGGGTATTTATTCAGGGGTATATGGTACTGTACTTTTGTTTTAGGGGGGAAGTTTGAAGCATGAAGTAAGTTGCTGGCAAATCACTAATCACTATCGTGTGTAAAAATGTGTCATTTATTCATACAGGCAGTAATAACTTCCCAGCACACATTCTGCACATTGTGATCAGGTATAGACCCAATTGTTGAACACTCTGTGACAAATGGTATCTTGTAAGAAAAAAAAGAGTACCCAAAGCATGGAATGAAATGACCAAAAAACATCTTTCATACAAATTCTGTTAGTCATACCAGGATTGTATAGCTGAGGTATGACACCAGTCTCAGAATACATGTACTAGCATCTGACTGGTTATTTGTGAACACAATCTTAAAGTTGACCAATGGCATGGATGCATTTTGAGACTGATTTTCCAACATAGTTTTATAAACTTGAAGCCAGAATTTAGTGCATTGCTACCCAGTTAAAGCAGATTTAGTGGTTTTGTGGTAAGATGCTGAGGTTTATTGATCCAGGAGTTGTGAGTTTTATTCCTTACTCTGCCAGCTAAGAAAAAATAATAATATTCTTTTAAATCAGAGTCCCATGCCTGGACAGCTGACAACTGGCACATTTAAAAAGAAGGTTATAATTTTAATCTTCTGTATCTTTATCTATCCTACAAAATAAAGAAAAATGACCCACTTGCTTCTGGAGGAGTCTCCCCTATATGAGAAGAGAGTTGATACCACAGTCAAACCTGTATTAAGCAGTCGGCCAAGATAAGATGGCTGGTGAAGGCAGGTTACACAGCTTATTAGAACATAAAGTCTTTTGGAAGTAGGCTGCCTAAAGCAAGTGCTTGCTTAATAGCAGTGAACAATAAGGCAGGTTCAGTGAAAGTTGTTCTTGTGCAAAGTGAATCAGTTACGCTTGAACCTTTCTTTGAAATTAAGGGAGCCAGAATAAATTTATTAGCTCGACTATTCGAAGAAAAAGTAGAGCTATCCTACTCACCACGGCGTCGGCGTCACACCTTGGGTTAAGTTTTTCGTACCAGTCCACATTTTGACAAAGTCTTTTGAGATAAAGCTTTGAAACTTTCAACACTTGTTTACCATCATCATGGCCAGTTATAGGCAAGAGCACATAACTCAATCAAGGATTTTGGCTGAATTATGGCCCCTTTTGACTAAAAAATCATGGTTAAGTTTTTCATACCAGATCATATTTTGACAAAGTCTTTTGAGATAAAGCTTTGAAACTTTCAATATTTGTTTACCATCACCATGTCCAGTTATAGGCAAGAGCACATAACTCCATCAAGGATTTTGGCTGAATTATGGCCCTTTTTGACTGAGAAATCTGTGTTAATATTTCATACCGGTTCATATTTTGACAGTCTTTTGAGATAAAGCTTTGAAACTTTCAACACCTGTTTACCATCACCATGTTCAGTTATAGGCAAGAGTACATCACTCCATCAAGGATTTTGGCTGAATTATGGCCCCTTTTGACTTAGAAATCATGGTTAAGTTTTTCATACCAGTTCATTTTTTGACAAAGTCTTTTGAGATAAAGCTTTGAAACTTTCAATACTTGTTTACCATCACCATGTCCAGTTATAGGCAAGAGCACATAACTCCATCAAGGATTTTGGCTGAATTATGGCCCTTTTTGACTTAGAAATCTGGGTTAATATTTCGTACCAGTTCATATTTTGACAAATTCTTTTGAGATAAAGCTTTGAAACTTTCAACACCTGTTTACCATCACCATGTCCAGTTATAGGCAAGAGTACATAACTCCATCAAGGATTTTGGCTGAATTATGGCACCTTTTGACTTAGAAATCTTGGTTAAGTTTTTCGTACCAGTTCTTATTTTTTGTAAAGTGTTCGACATATGGCTTTGAAACTTTTATCACTTGTTTAGTATAATAGTCTCTATCTGTAGGAAAGAGAACATAAGTCTGTCATCTATTTTGGCTGAATTATGGTCCTTTTTAGCTCATCTGATTTTTTGAAAAAAAATGATGAGTTATTGTCATCACTTGAGCGGTTGTCGGCGTCGGCGTCGGCGTCGGCGTCGGCGTCTGCGTCGGCGTTGCCTGGTTAAGTTTTATGTTTAGGTCAGCTTTTCTCCTAAACTATCAAAGCTATTGCTTTGAAACTTGGAATACTTGTTCACCATCATAAGCTGACCCTGTATAGCAAGAAACATAACTCCATCTTGCTTTTTGCAAGATTTATGGCCCCTTTTGTACTTAGAAAATATCAGATTTCTTGGTTAAGTTTTATGTTTAGGTCAACTTTTTCTCTTAAACTATCAAAGCTATTGCTTTGAAACTTGCAACACTTGTTCACCATCATAAGCTGACCCTGTACAGCAAGCAACATAACTCCATCCTGCTTTTTGCAATAATTATTGCCTCTTTTGGACTTAGAAAATCATTTTCTTGGTTGAGTATTATGTTTCTTAAAATATCAGATTTCTTGGTTAAGTTTTATGTTTAGGTCAACTTTTCTCCTAAACTATCAAAGCTATTGCTTTGAAACTTGGAATACTTGTTCACCATCATAAGCAGACCCTGTACATCAAGAAACATAACTCCATCTTGCTTTTTGCAAGATTTATTGCCCCTTTTGGACTTAGAAAATCAGTTTCTTGGTTAAGTTTTATGTTTAGGTCAGCTTTTATCCTAAACTATCAAAGCTATTGCTTTAAAACTTGCAACACTTGTTCACCATCATAAGTTGACCCTGTATAGCAAGAAACATAACTCCGTCCTGCTTTTTGCAAGATTTATGGCCCCTTTTGGACTTAGAAAATATCAGATTTCTTGGTTAAGTTTTATGTTTAGGTCAACTTTTTCTCTTAAACTATCAAAGCTGTTGCTTTGAAACTTGCAACACTTGTTCACCATCATAAGCTGACCCTGTACAGCAAGCAACATAACTCCATCCTGCTTTTTGCAATAATTATTGCCTCTTTTGGACTTAGAAAATCATTTTCTTGGTTGAGTATTATGTTTAAGTCAACTTTTCTCATAAACTATCATAGCTATTGCTTTAAAACTTGCAACAGTTTTTCACCATCATAAGTGGACACTGTACATCAAGAAACATAACTCTATCCTGCTTTTTGCAAGAATGATGGCCCTTTTTAGACTTAGAAAATCATGGGTAGGACAATATTTCTATTACACAAAAAAAATCAGATGAGCGTCAGCACCCGCAAGGCGGTGCTCTTGTTAGCTCATCTGATTTTTTGAAAAAAAATGATGAGTTATTGTCATCACTTGAGCGGTTGTCGGCGTCGGCGTTGGTGTCGGCGTCGGCGTCTGCGTCGGCGTTGCCTGGTTAAGTTTTATGTTTAGGTCAGCTTTTCTCCTAAACTATCAAAGCTATTGCTTTGAAACTTGGAATACTTGTTCACCATCATAAGCTGACCCTGTATAGCAAGAAACATAACTCCATCTTGCTTTTTGCAAGATTTATGGCCCCTTTTGTACTTAGAAAATATCAGATTTCTTGGTTAAGTTTTATGTTTAGGTCAACTTTTCTCCTAAACTATCAAAGCTATTGCTTTGATACTTGGAATACTTGTTCACCATCATAAGCAGACCCTGTACATCAAGAAACATAACTCCATCTTGCTTTTTGCAAGATTTATTGCCCCTTTTGGACTTAGAAAATCAGTTTTCTTGGTTAAGTTTTACGTTTAGGTCAGCTTTTATCCTAAACTATCAAAGCTATTGCTTTAAAACTTGCAACACTTGTTCACCATCATAAGTTTACCCTGTATAGCAAGAAACATAACTCCGTCCTGCTTTTTGCAAGATTTATGGCCCCTTTTGGACTTAGAAAATATCAGATTTCATGGTTAAGTTTTATGTTTAGGTCAACTTTTTCTCTTAAACTATCAAAGCTATTGCTTTGAAACTTGCAACACTTGTTCACCATCATAAGCTGACCCTGTACAGCAAGCAACATAACTCCATCCTGCTTTTTGCAATAATTATTGCCCCTTTTGGATTTAGAAAATCATTTTCTTGGTTGAGTATTATGTTTAAGTCAACTTTTCTCATAAACTGTCAAAGCTATTGCTTTAAAACTTGCAACAGTTTTTCACCATCATAAGTGGACACTGTACATCAAGAAACATAACTCTATCCTGCTTTTTGCAAGAATGATGGCCCTTTTTAGACTTAGAAAATCATGGGTAGGACAATATTTCTATTACACAAAAAAAATCAGATGAGCGTCAGCACCCGCAAGGCGGTGCTCTTGTTAGATTTTGAAATTGGTTCTGTTTTCATACAAGTCCATGTTTTGTCAAAACTATTTGACATATGGCTTTTAAACTTTGAACACTTGTTTATCATTATGATTTCCATCTGTAGGCAAGAGTACATAACTATTTTGACTGAATTATGGCCCTTTTTGGACTTTGAAATTGGCTCATATATTGCCATTTAGTGCAAGACTTATCGAAATCAAAGTAATACAGGAACATTGTTTGTCTAATCTATTTATTTCTTTTGTCTGAATATCTGTGGAAATATTTTGACCCCATTCTTCAATCAATTCTTTGAATAGTCGAGCGCGCTGTCATCAGACAGCTCTTGTTAACTAAAAAGTGATTATACCATAAAGTACATGTTCCCTGAACCAGTAAAGTCATCACTTTTGGTAACCTTGTAGAATCCTTGAAATTTAGTTAATAGCTGCAAATGTTACTGCTACCTTGACTTTGTCAGATATTAATGAGGGAACTGATTGCGAACATGCAAAGTATGTCTCCAAACAGTGTCAGGGTCACACTGATCCAACTCGTACAGTTTCTCAATTGTTCAGAAGTTCTTTCACATACTGTAGTTTGCTGACATAACTGATGGAAATTATTTAAAGGAGTGTTTCTTTCGTATTCTGATGAGTTTAGAGTTTTAAGGGGTTGTAAATTTTCCGATTTTTTTACTAATTTGATCAATGAATAATATTTTACTTGTACAGTAGTTTTATTGCATTGTTGTCAGTAGTTAGGTTTCAGTACATTAGGCATGCAACCAGCAAGTTTAGGTAGTTATAAATATATCAAACAACAGCTGTTGCGTCAGAAATATTTCTTAAAGGTGCATGTTTCCAGTGTGATCCTTTGATTGTTTCTGTAAAACCTAGCGCTCAACGTAAAGAGAAGAAGATTAAATATTCTTGACGTAAACTAAAATTCTATAAATAATTGGTGATTTTTTTGGGACAGAGTGTCTGGAAAGTTTACTTTATTAATCATATTTTACCATTCAACCTGAAAAGCTTTAGCATATAAAAGAATGTGATACAGAAAATAGAAATAGATCTAGATCTTGGTTGAAGATTCTGCTGGCAGATGCGTTTGGCTGATAATACAGTGTGTGTATAGCGGTGCTGGAATTTGTCTGTGAATGTTTTCACACTATAATACATAGAGTTAGTGAGGGATATAGGATTATTAGGCAAACTATCTGAGAGTGTGTGTAGGAGTAGCAGAAAAAAAAATCATGATTCCAGGTATATACCTTACTGCTTTTCAAAATGGTTTCTCAATATTTATCCAATTGAAGTGTTGTTTTTTGTGCAGGTATTCATGAGAAATGCCTGCTGAGAAATGTTTGCAGACATTCTGTAATTTGTGCAAGCAAATTGTTGTGACCATTCAGCCATGCAGTGGACAATTTATTACAGGGAAAGTGTCAGCAGATTAACAGATTCTAAATCTAGGCAACATTGATTTAATCATTGAAAATGATCATTTTTAATATCACTCAGTCATGTTTTATTGAGTTTGAGGTCTGCAAAATAGTTTGGATGCTGGACCAACATTTAATTTTGATTTTGGTTTATCTCAGTTGTTTAGGAAACACTGAAGCTTACTTTAATCATTCTCAAAAGGGTGAAACCACCAACTTTCTGTGTGCAAGAGAAGTATTTATGCTATTAAGGTGGTAGGCTGATGTCCCCAGTGGGCTTTCAACCTGCAACCTCTGGACCTCTGTGAATGAGTGAAATTATCTCACTATGTCTCTATCCCCTTCAACATGCTTGATGTGTTCTATTTATTATGTATTACATCCTGATAAAAGTCATATATTAAAGTTAGGTGTCCTGATTTTATCTGATAGTTAATATCATTTATCTTTTGAGAAATCTAATATACATCATGTATTGACTGGACATGCTGTTAAGTTGTCAGTGAAAAATCTTGATGAGTATTCAAGTTATATAAAATGTTCTTTAGCTTGACTGTTTGAAGAACAAGAAGGGCTACTGTACTTCCCCCAGGGTCAGTTTTGCTGTCAGGTTTATAAATTTTATGGGAAGCTTATCACATTGGCTGTGTCTTCTTAACTACTGCAGCTATGATAATCAAACCTCATATTAGGGTTAGACTTGGTAAGAGGCAGACATCTTCTGCAGGTAACTTAGAGGTCAAGGTCACTAGCATCAGATAAAATTGTGATACAGCTTTACGGAAGTTTTGCTATTTGTTCTATTAGTACTACTCAGTAATGATCAAATCACAAATGATATTATTAGTCATGTTTAAGGGCTGACATGGTTTTGTTTAGAGTCGGGTACACTGGAGGTCAAGGTCACTCGGATCAGATTTTTTTAATAATGAATATTGGTGTTTTATGGCAAATTTATAAATTTCACTGTGTATTTTTAAACTGACATATCTTACATTGTTTCTTAGTATTCCTCATACACCACCCCTCCTAGGCTACCTTTCTGCCATACTTACTAATATATCTCGTATTACTTCTTAGTATATGTTGCATCTTAGTTCCCACCATCTCCCACATCCCGCCATATTTTTTTTCATAATTTTTTACTTGTGTATATTCCTTACTCTTAATCTGAGATCTCAGTATCCAATAGCCCTCCCCCCATCCCACTACTGCCCCATTTCAGTTAGGTTTTACTTGTTTATACCTGTTGTGTCTCCTACCCCTAATTCCACTTTCCTACCTCTCTGCCCCATTTACACCATCTCCTTCATAATAATTTTTTTTTTACATTTCTTACACTAATGTATCTGTTTCTCAATATCCTTCAACCCCTACCTCTGTTTTTTGTCAGCAGTATTTTATCCATATCTATTGTGAACCTTTACAGAAAATTTCAAGGAATCAGGGGTTTCATTAATTATTTTATGTAGGTGGAAGTTGCAGAGTGGGGTCTGGGTTAGAACTTTATTTGCTACAGTAACAAACTAACAAAAAGCATGAATTACTGCAAAATGGATTATGTTCACAGTTGTTTTGTTTTCACCTCGAAGAGTTCACAGCCGTGAGCACATACATATTGCATCTAAAGTGTAGCCATGCTTGTAGCATGAACTCTGTAATAACATGCTATATGCATGTTGTCTATTACGTATTGAAATTGAAATGCCTGTTTAATAAACCCAATGCATAATAATAATGTTGTGCATTGATAAATATTTTTCTGCATACTTGGCCTTCCAATTTGATACTGCATATTTTTAAGCCCTTCCATTCATGGGTACACCTTGACTATTCATAAAAGGAATTTACATTCTGTACTACATGATATCTCATTTCAACTCAAGTTGTAACGTTATTTTCCATTCATGGAAATGTTGGCGAGTTTTCAAAAATGATATCTGACCTGACATACATGGCCGGCCTTTAGTAAATAAATGACATGCAGACAGCTTTAAGTCAACAAAGATTCACTTAAATTGAAGTTGTAAATTACAGGTTATAGTGTTTTTGGGTCACTGAAAGGTGAAACAAAACATAAGTTGTGATTTTATACTGGTAATGCAGGCTCAAACTGCATTTCTCCTTGTTTGGTTAGGTTCAGCTTCACAGTACACAAGTACAGTGAGTGAAGGGTAAGCCTTAGACCCCTAAATCTACCATTAAGATTACTTTTAAAGGTAAAAAAATGTGTATTGTATAACTTTTTATGTGCATAGAAAGTTCAAACTTAGTACAAGTTTTACCATAACAAGACTATCTAAAGGTGAAATAAATATGTTCAGTCCATAACTTCTTTTCCAGTCAATAACTTCAGTATATAATATAGTATACTGTATACCGGTACATGTTCTTTGTCAAAGTGCCAATTTACTCACAGGACTCTTACTACTGTGTCCAAGAATCACATACCAGAGCATCCATGGCCTATGGACACATTTCAAGTTTTATATATTTTCGAAAGACATTTGTGAGAGGTATATTATTATTATTATGACCTAATTAGATACCTCATTCATTGCATCAACACACTAGAACGAAGTCAGTGTGCCCCGCAAAAGTTATGGCTATTATTTGCAGAGAAAGGCTTTTTATGTTCACTGCCTGCTATTACAGTTAAAACAGTTCTAATACCGAAACAAAAGGTATAAAAACTTCATAGCAGGTTAGAAACTCATCCATTATATGGTTTACTGGCAGCAGAATCCCATAACCGTCTGTCCCATATTAACCTCTGTTACAAAGGTTATGTTGAGTCCACTATAGCAAGTCCACACATGTGAAACTTTTTCCATGCAGAGAAGTTTGTAATTATATCCACTACAGTCATGTTAGATTGCAATTTGCTTCACAAAAGCTAGCCTGGTACATGGACCTGGACATTGTATTCTGACAGTGTGTTTTCTGTGTGTAATATCTACAAATGTGGGATGGCTTTTTGTTCAAGAGTATATCATAAATGTTGTTAATAAATAACCAAAATAAGCATAGAAAGTAGCAAAACAGCAAAAAATCTAATAGTTAGCAATAATTTGGGAATTTTAAATTCAGAATATATACTCCTTTTACTACTAAGAGGTAGATTTATAGGGATAAAAGCACTGGCATGTTGAACCATAGAGAACATTTTCCTTGCAGCAAGATTTAGCCCCTGTATATTGCATTATTGCATATGCTAAGCCCTTTAACTATAGTTGGACAGTCAAACCCTTTGTAACAACTGACAGGTGATTCTGCTACTGGAAAGTTTAAGCCCATTTCTGAGTGCCTTCATTGTGCGATATCATACATGTACCCTCTTTTATAAATGTTTACAGAAATATACCTCTATTTTCAGACAAAAAGGAAGCTTTTGTAACTTTAGCAACGAATGACACATATTCACTAGGATGTCTAGTGCTAGGAAATTCATTACGACGGGTCAAGACAACTCGACAGTTGGTTGTTATGGTTTCAGTAGGAGTTTCAAATCCAATGAGGTAAGGCTGTGATAGGATTCCGTTTGTATATACAACAGCTATAATAATTTTAATTTTTCAAAATAAGGGGTGCGCATCAGTCAAAATGATTGATAATGTATGTGTATGTGTGCAAAATGTTCAAAAGAGGCATAATTTTGAAAAAAGCAAAATAGAGTTACATCTAACATAAGTTACCATCTTACATACAAAAACCTAACCAAATTGGGACCTGGATGCCAACGCAAGGGTGAGTTCAGTAGCTCTATTGAATTGAGCAAACTCCTTGAATTGACAAGAATAGTCGAGCGTTGCTGTCACCCTGGCGTCGGCATCGGCATCACACCTTGGTTAAAGTTTTCCATGCAGGTACATATGGCTATCATTTAAAGGCATATAGCTTTGAAACTTATTTTTTCTTTTTCTAGGTCAATTACCAACCTCACTGGATCAAGTCCCATAACTCAGACATGTATTTTGGCCAAATTATGCACCCTTTCGAACTTGGAAAATCCTGGTTAAAGTTTTACATGCAAGTTACTATATCCAAAAACTGATGCAGATATTGAATTGAAACTTAACAATTGTCTTCGGGGTTATAAAACTAAGTGATAGCATCAAGTCACATAACTCTGACATGCATTTTTGCCAAATTATGATAAAGTTTTGCTTGTAAGTACATATAGCTATTACTTAAAGGCATACGGCTTTGAAACTTACTTTTTTCTTTTCTAGGTCAATTACCAACTTCACTTTGACATGTATTGTGGGCAAATTATGCCCCCTTATGGACTTAGAAAATCCTGGTTAAAGTTTTGCGTGCAAGTTACTATCTCCAAAACTCATTTCTTTTTCTAGGTCAGTTACCAACCTCACTGGATCAAGTCCCATAACTCTGACATGTATTTGGCCAAATTATGCCCCCTTTTAGACTTAGAAAGTCCTGGTTAAAGTTTAAATGCAAGTTACTATCTCCAAAATGAATGCAAATATTGAATTGAAACTTAACATGTGTCTTCGGAGTTTTGGCCAAATTATGCCCCCTTTTGGTCTTAGAAAGTCCTGGTTAAAGTTTTGCATGCAAGTTACTATCTGGAATCACACATTTCTTCAGGTTTATAGAACTTGGTCGTAGCATTAAGTATCAGTATTCGATTTTAATCAATAACTGATAGGCACACTTGCGCAGAATTTAAAAACAAGTCTGAGTCTGCACTAAAACAGCAAACAAATCTAGAGGCTGTGAATGAAATGTCTGTAATATTGTCTATCAGACTAATACCTAATAAAACTACTAAATGATGTGGGCCTATGTAAAAAAATAAAGACTTCCCAAGTATTCTCTGTTGATATATATGATAGCTGTGTTTTACTGTAATTGTATTCTGTTGGCAGTGTTTATAATAATTTGCCATTTGGATATTCTGTGCAGCATAGTCTGTTGAAATGGATAGGAATTCTTGCCAGCACTCGCATATTTTCAGGAAGAATGGCATAATTCATTAATAGCTTGCTGGTGTATAGTAGTGTGTATCATTTGTATAGGTAGTATGTTGGTAAAACAATTTAATCACTGATAATGTACATATGCACATGCAGGGTGATTCTAAATATTCATGCTAGACATAACTAGGTCCGCCTTGTTAGCTAAAAAGGTAGAGTACCCTAATGGGAGGTTTAGGGTTTGTTTTCTGCTTTGAAATCTATAGGTAGATCACAAGAGGTTAGGAGTTTGATCCACATGTTGGATCATACAGGTAGAGCAGGAGAGAATGGGAGTTTGATCCACATGTTGGATCATACAGGTAGAGCAGGAGAGAATGGGAGTTTGATCCACATGTTGGACCATACAGGTAGAGCAGGAGAGAATGAGAGTTTGATCCACTTGTTGGACTATACAGGTAGAGCAGGAGAGAATGGGAGTTTGATCCACATGTTGGATCATACAGGTAGAGCAGGAGAGAATGGGAGTTTGATCCACATGTTGGACCATACAGGTAGAGCAGGAGAGAATGGGAGTTTGATCCACATGTTGGACCATACAGGTAGAGCAGGAGAGAATGGAAGATTGATCCACATGTTGGACCATACAGGTAGAGCAGGAGAGAATGAGAGTTTGATCGACTTGTTGGATCATACATGTAGAGCAGGAGAGAATGGGAGTTTGATCCACATGTTGGATCCTTCAGGTAGAGCACAAGAGGTTGGTAGTTTGATCCAGATGATTGACCCTGTAGGTAAAGATCAAGAGACTTGGAGTTTATTTCACATGTTGGACCTGCAGGTAGAGAATGAGAGGTTTAGAGATTGGTCCGCATGTTGAACCCCACAGGAAGAGCACAAGAGGTTATGAGTTTGATCCAGATGATGGATCCTATAGGTACAGCAAAAGAGACTTGGAGCTTTATTCACATGTTGGACATGCAGGTAGAGAACAAGAGTTTGGTAGTTGAATCCCCAAGCAAGGCCCAGAGGTGATACTTGAGCAAGGCCTAAAGAGGATCCCCGAGCGAGGTCCTGAGAGGATCCCTGAGCGAGGTCCTGAGAAGATCACGGAGCGAGGTCCTGAGAGGATCCCTGAGCGAGGTCCTGAGAGGATCCCTGAGCGAGGTCCTGAGAGGATCCCTGAGCGAGGTCCTGAGAGGATCCCTGAGCGAGGTCCAGAGAGGATCCCTGAGCGAGGTCCTGAGAGGATCCCTGAGCGAGGTCCTGAGAGGATCCCTGAGCGAGGTCCTGAGAGGATCCCTGAGCGAGATCCCTGAGAGGATCCCTGAGCGAGATCCCTGAGCGAGGTCCTGAGAGGATCCCTGAGCGAGGTCCTGAGAGGATCCCTGAGCGAGGTCCTCCCTTATGAAAAACCTTCCCTATTGTCAGTGTGTGGTCAGTTTATGTCCAGTGTGTTTCCAGTCAATAATACTCTAAAATCCAGTTACTTGCCAGCCTATTTCCAGAGCTGACAATAAACTGAACCAGTGTGTTGCCACTGAATAACCATCATGTGTCCATGTGCTTGTCAGCTGATTTCCAGACCTGAAAACCAGCTGTAAAATTTAACTTCCAGTCTGCTGTCAGTTTATATACAGTTTGTTGTCAGTGATGTTTATAATGACGTTTTAACAAAATTTCATTGATTTTTCATATAAAACTATTTGAAGGAGCTAAATTATATAAAGGTATCTGGAAATAAACACTGACAACAATCTGGCAACAAACTGGTATGCAATGTCAATCTGGCAACACACTGGATACACAACTGACAACAAGCGGCTTTTTGGACTTTCCAGTCTGTTGTCCTTGTATTGTCAGTGCACAGCCAGTCAACTGGAAATATTTTTCTGACAACACACTGGCATATTGCCAGTGTGTTGTCATTGTATTGTCAGTGTATAGTCAGTCACAACATGCAAGGCTCTCTTACATGGACAAGAGAAACACTTTAGCAAACTATCATTATTTAAAGTTTTAACTAAATTCCTTTATTAAGTACAAAGTTATGAGCACTTATACATAAGTGTTTTTTTGTTTTGGGTTTTAACGCCGTTTTTCAACAGTATTTCAGTCATGTAACAGCGGGTATACATTAGTGTGGCAGATGGACTAGTTTTGTTTGTTTGTTTTGGGTTTAATGCTGTTTTTCAACAGTATTTCAGTCATGTAACAGGGGGCAGTTAACCTAACCAGTGTTCTTGAATTCTGTACCAGTATAAACCTGTTCTCTGTAAGTAACTGCCAACTTCCCCACATGAATCTGAGGTGGATGACTAATGATTTCAGACACAATGTCATTTATCAAATAGTCGGAGAACATAAGCCCCGTCCTAAGATCGAACTTGCGACCCCATGATCCGTAGATCGACGCTCTACCTACTGAGCTAAAGATGGACTAGTATCCCAGTATATCGCTTACTACTCAGTGTTACTAAATTTTTTTATTTCCCTCTAGGAAAATTGTCTTTATTACCATTGTATTGTCATAGCATTGTCAGTGTACGGGAAGTTTGTTTCCAGTTTAGTGTCAGTATATATTTTTTTCTATTTATCCTTATTAATGTTTAATATGAATTTTAATGTGACTTAAAACCTTCATTTGCTTGTGACTCAATTTTAATACCAATTAAGATTTGCAATATAATATAATATTGAAACCAAAGGAAATTTGACAAAGATTATGGTAAATCTGCAAGTTTAATTTTACAGGGTAGCGAAAATACATGACTTTTAAAATTTCTGTATCTGTTTAGCAAAAATACTTGTTGCGGACAGAATCTGTGTTACAATGAAAACAAGTAACTGGAAAATGATGAAAAAGTACCTTTACAATGTGCCCATCAGTGCTGGAAAACTATTGAAAACTGAAAATAGTTTTGGAGGGAAAAATGCAACACTCGGCCATTTGATAAGGTGTCTTGTAATATTTGTTTTGCTGTGAAAATTGCTAAGATGGGTATATTGCCAGTGTGTTGCCATTGTGTAGCCAGTGCATTGTCAGAATCTGCTCTGAGTAAATTTATATCCGATGTACTGTCAGACAGACAGAAAATCCATACAATATTGTCACTTATGTAATTTTTATCTCGATTATTCAAAGAATAGAAGTTATTGGACATGCCCCTATGTTTTTGTTTTTTTTTTACAAAATTATAGATTGAAACTAATTACACACTTGTTCAATGTCATGACCTGACATGTACTAAGCAGGTCCCATAACTATACTTTTTTCCAAAATTAAGCCCCTTTTTCCACATAGCATTTTTTTGCTTAAGTTTTTGTATGCAAGCTGGTATCTCAGTACTCATTCAATTCGATTATAGAAATTATGTTTTTTATTTCCGTTTCTTGCCATTTCCTGCCAGATTTCTTCCAGACATGGAAACAAGCTGACAATATTGTCAGTGTGTTTACATGCTGATTGTTATGAGCCAGTTTATTGTCATATAGTTTGCAGATTATTCCCAGAAACTGGAAATAATATGGAAATAGTGTCCATTTATTTTCAGCTAAACTTTTTTCTTGGAGTTTGTTCCCATATAGGAGTCAGATTATTTCCAGTTACCTTTTTTTTTGACAGACTGTTGCCAGATCATTGACAGTTACCTTGCAGCTTAATGCCAGCTTGTTTCCATATTTCATTTTCGTAAGGGCTGAGAGGATCCCTGAGCGAGGTCCTGAGAGGATCCCTGAGCCAGGTCCTGAGAGGATCCCTGAGGGAGGTCCTGAAAAGATCACTAAGCGAGGTCCTGAGAAGATCCCTAAGCGAGGCCCTGAGAAGATCCCTAAGCGAGGTCCTGAGAAGATCCCTAAGCGAGGTCCTGAGAAGGTCCCTGAGCAGGGCTCTAAGAGGATCCCGCTAGAGGCTCTGAGATGACTTTATAGAAGACATTAGATCTGAAGTTGTTTGTTCTCCTTATGGGAATCATGTGAGGAAGTTGTCATTTATTTACTTGTGGAGAATGTGTAAATACAGAAATAGAGTCCAGATATACTGAAAGCCTTTGCTTAACAGAAACAGTGCTGAAAAAAATGGTGTTTAATCAATATCATACCAAAATAAACTGTAGTTTAATTGCATGTAGAGTAGTTGCACTCTGTTTGAAGAGAAGTAGTTCACAGTTTAGTACTAGTAAAAAATTCAAGAGTATCCATTGTTGAATGCATTTGACTGTGGAAATGCACATCACTTACATTCACGTTCTACTGAATACCACTCACTTGATTTTGCCAAATCAATAAATGCTGCTGCATTTAATGAGTTTTGTAAATGTTTGGCATTTAGGATAAGCATCCTTCCAGATTGGTGCTCTACTGTAAAGGTTACTAACATTCAATGATTTTCAGCTCAACTACTTCCAAATTTTCAAATGATATTCTCTCAGCTATTTCATTTTTTTTATGTATAAATGAAGTAGAACTTTTTTTGTCACCCCTTTGTCTGCTTATGGACATCCTTGTTACAAAAGTTTTGCATGTAAGCAGGGCACTGGTCAGCTGTCTGTCTGTCTGTCTTTAAGCAGTCTAGTTTCTGCTGAATAGCTTACAGAAGCATTGACCTAGGATCCTGAAATTTGAAAGGAACATTGCACATGAGCAGTGGATGTTTAAGGCCAGTGGGTCAAAGCTTAAGATCACAGTATCTCTTAGAACAAAAAAAAACATGTTCAGTCTAGATCTTGAGAATATCTTGACCCTACATCCTCAAAGTTGGCAAGTATATTGTCCATAGGCAGTGGATGACCCCTTTAATTTTGATCAAGGTCACTGTTAGTGCAAAGATGGTTTCCATCCAAGATCTTGACCTATGATCCTCAAACTTGGCAGGTATATTGATCATGGGAAGTGGATTACTGCACTTCAAAGGTCAAGGTCACACTGACTGCTTTTACAAAACTTAAGGACACCATGACCTAAGATCCTCAAGTCGTACAGGCAGTTGAACATTGAATGCTTTCTAATGATTTGATTTCCCTGGGTCAAAGGTCAAGGTCACAGTGATTTTTCAGTACAAAAAGCACATTCTGCATGTTTCTTGACCACCAAAGGTCATGGTCACTGTCATTCTGAGTGGTCAGATGGACATATTATATAATGGAGCTGGTCTTCTGTTAGTTTGTGTCAGTTAGCAATTTAGTTTCTGCTATGTAACTTAATTATGCTTTGACCTGTGGTCCGCAAACTTGGTAGGCAAGTTCCTTCAGATGTAGATTGCTCTGCACAGTGATGCGCTTGATGGGTCATTTTGAACTGAGTTAAGTACTACTTTCTAACTGGAAAATGGCTAGTCATATTATGTATGCTTTTTACCTCTTTTTTGTTGTCAGGAAATTGGCTATAATGACAGTATCCACTTATTTTCCATGTTCATGATTTGCTTAAATGACAGGAAATGCAGATATTTTTTTTGTGTGTGAAAATATAACAAATGTAAAGTTCCTTGACAGACTTTGTTATTCTGTCATTATGAATGAATGCCGCTTGATGTTTAACTTGCAAAAAATTGATAACCTTGAACAATTTGTTTGATAAATAACTGTGATACTCGGCAAGGTTGGTTATAGTATCTGTGTCTCCTGACTACCTGCATTATAAAACGGTCACGGCCATTTTCTGTTTTACTATCAGTATAGTTTTTGTCCTAGTATCTGCAATATCAAGGCCATAGTTTTTTGTATGCATTCATGTTTATGGTTAAAAGATTACAAATATTGTCACAAGGCCTGAAAAGAAGGGCTTGTCAGTGAAACTTCGGTGGTTGTCAACATTTATACAAAGTGGCTCAGTTGGAAAGCATCCATTTAGGCTAGTGTCAGTCGGTTTTGATATCCTTGGGCCTGGTAATACTAATTAGGCTTTATAAAACTGGTATTACTTGCTGCTGGGAGTAGCACTCGGCATGAAAAGGATAGTGTCGGTTTGATGCGACAGGGATTGGTTTCCTGTCCTGTCCTTATGTGGCGATATTCTAGAGAGGCAGTGCTAAAACCTCGAGCATTGTACCTTCTGTTTTAAGTAGACTGAATATTTGTTAAACATTGCTAAACAAGATATAAACGCACTCTACAGCCACTTGAACATTTTTATTCAAACTAGTGTTAAATTATTTACTTTTGTTGTTTAATGAACCGAAATAGATTTAGCTGAGAAAAATCTGCTGTGATTTGGTGCTGTGAAAGAGTAAATATTTTTTCCAGAGGAATAACTGATAAGAAATGGAAAACCTGGCAAAAAAGATTAAGACTATTCTGTCAGTATATTTATAAACAATTTCCTTGTAGTAAATATTCATTATTTTGGAATCTCAAAATACTCCCTCAGTATTAGGATGGCAACAGTTGATATGTAAATCAATATCAGACTCCTGCATTCAAGCATCAATACCTTCCCATAATTAGAAATATCTGTCTGCATTTTTCTTTGCCCTTGGTTTGTGTTGGTATTTAAGAAAACACATGTCCCTGTTATCTGATAACATGAATGAAAAGCTACTATTTTTCTCATGCATAAATGCAAGTAGCTTCATGAAATCAAGTAGCTAATTGATGCAGGATGCTTGAAGTAGTATTACTAGGTCATAATTATTATGAATTTACTTTGGGCCAAATTCTTTTACTGCTGACTTCCTTAACCATTACCGTGCTAAATTTCTAAAATGAACTTATCTATCTTTCAATTTGGATAGTACCATTAACTGTTAAAAGGGGTGCATACCTAAAAGATATTGACTGAAAGGTGAACAGTGTAGATCATGATCAGATTGCACGGATGTGCAGGCTGATCATGATCTACACTGGTCGCAAAGGCAGAATCAATCGTGTCCAGCATGATAAGGGTAAATTGAAGTGAGACTCAGTCAGTATTAAATTTGAAAGTATTAACAAAAGTATGACTGTTGTAAACTTTTGAATCTTTTTGTCTTCTTGCTGATAACAAATTATATCGTACATTAATTTTGATTTAAACATTATTTATTATATCATGTACATAAATCACATGCATACTATACATATATATATCATACATTGACTCAGAATGAAACGATTTCATTGGTTAATTTCAACATTAAGATAGATCTTGAACCTCAACTAGCCTGTCCCCTAAACTAAGTAAAGAGAGTGCAGATATAGATCACAGGGTCATAAGTTTGATCTACCATTTAGACATATGTTCTTTATGACAACTTGATAAAAGACATGTTGTCTGAAGTTATTTTGACCTCCACCTCTGATTCACATGGAGAAGTTGACAGTTACTAAACAGTGCAGAGCACAGGTTAGTCTTGGTACAGAATCCAGGAACTCTGGTTAGGTTAACTGCCATCTGTTACATAACTGAAATACTGTTGAAAAACAGCACAAAAACCTAAAACTAACAAATCTGAGCCTGTGAGTGTGGCATAATATCTACTTCAGCCACTCTATGACCCTAACATGCCTCTGCAACAGCCAGAAATGATGTATATGATGAGATGCTTACACAAAAGTTCCTTATTGATGTTTGTTTATTTGTTCAGGTCATTTTTATGCCCCTGGTTTTAAAGACCAGGGAGGCATTTAGTATTTGAATTGTCCAGTTGTCTTGACATCGGTTACTGTAAAATCATTAAATTTCGTGGGCATGAAATTTCGTGGTTTTGGTCAAAACGGCATTTTCATGGGGATATGAATTTGTGGATTTCAACTTTTGAATATAAATGAAAGGGAATTTTACTTGTTCGTTGGGATTAAATTTTGTGGATTGAGTCAACCATGAAATCCACGAAAATTAGTCCCCCACGAATATTAATGATTTCACAGTAGTCCATCCATTTGTCATACTTCCTTGTGTACTGAAAATTCTCCTTCTGTTTCAGTTTCTATACAGTTGAAATGAAACTTTGTATACTCTATCAACATGAAGTAGGCATGCACATATTTCGGCACTTTTATGTCCAATAATCTTTCAGAAGTTACGTTCCTGCTGTGGACTTGATTTTTCTTTCAAGCATTTTTAGGGTGGGATTTGTCGTACAATGTTGACCTCATTCTTGTGTAGCAATATTTCAGTTGTGTAACTGAGGTCAGTGTCAGAACTTTTTCCAAACACTTCACTCAACTGCTTTTCATGGACTAACTGTGTGGACAACATAGATAACATAGATAACATACACACTTTTGGGGGTTGGTTGGGGGGGGGGGGGGGGGCGGGAGTGTCTGATTGCAGGTGTTTCATGTGGAGGAAAGCACTCATTTTGCTGTCTTCAGTGTTCTTCATCTTCTGAAAATCCATCAAGTAATGTGGAAAATATAGGTAATATTTCACCCACATCGGGACATTTTCTTGATATATTTATGAATTAGCTAGAAGTTGATACAGTTATATTTTCTGTTTCAGGTCACAGTTAGCACAAGTGTTTGATGTTATACAGGAAGTAGATGTATTAGACAGCAATGATCCTATAAACCTTTCGTTGCTAGGGAGACCAGACCTAAATGTCACCTTCACAAAACTACACTGTTGGAGACTTACACAGTTTGATAAAGCAGTTTTCTTAGATGCTGACACTCTGGTAAGTTCGACATGTTGGTATATGTTCTTGTGTACAATTTAACCAGAAAACTATTTTTCGATCAAGGAATCTCATGCCACCCACAGTGTTTGTCATGAGTAAGCTAGCTTGCGGAAGGTCACATGTTCTACCGAGGTACCCGCTGTGAGTAAGCTAGCTTGTGGAAGGTCAGTTGTTCTACCCAGGTACCTGCCAATATCTTGAGGGGCATTTTAGGATTAATTACAGAACCTCTCCTTGTGCCAGGGTGACTTAAAAGTCCGACAAAACCAAACCACTTATGTCAACCAAGAAAGGTCACAGATTGTAGATATGAATGGATTCCATCATGAGAAAAGTCAATGGGTTTATAGCTAAGACATCTGTCTGTACAGTGTATAATATCTATACAGTGTTATTGATATAATTGGAAACAATAGAAAAGACCTCTCAAGTACATACTTGAGAAGTGAAATCGAAACTTCTGCATTTTGTCTGTATTCCAAGAAATGGGATACCAGTTATCTGAATCTAGCAGTTGTCGCAATGAAGTTGCAAAGTACAGAATGTGAAATTCAATTTGTGTTTCACTCTAAAATAGTGGTTTTAGCCTTTATGCTAATAAGGTAATGTTTCAAGGTCATAATTTGTACTATTTACCCACTGTCTGTATCTAGGTGACAATCAACAATTCTGTACTAGATTCAGGACAAAAAATGATGAAATAATGTTATAAATTTTATGGGTTTTAATTTTATGGGTTTTAGGGGGAATTTGCTTTGTGAAAGTTGTCGGAGTAGGGAGATATTGGCTTAACAATGTAGAAGGCTGTAAGGAGGAATTTGCTTTGTGGAAGGTGTCAGTAACACACACGTGTGGAGGTTTTGGCTCTTACAAAGGTCTCAGTAATAGGATATACTTCATCAATTTTGCAAAAGGCAGTATATAGTCTGTTGACAAATTCACTTGTTTGATCATAAATGAGTAGAAATTGGCTCCAGGTGAGAGAAATAGTGATTTTGAACAAAATCAGTCATGAAAAACAGCTCCTGAGAAGTCAGAACATCTCAGCAATCTAAAATGGAAGTAGATTTATTGCCTGCAACTCTAAAATCTGTCCCATCCGTTACAATACCGGATTATGGTCACATTAGCTGGATGCTCAATAGTCCATAACAAGATGCAGTACATGCTGTTTTCACTAGAAAATCACTTAAGAAATAATAGATAGCAAAAGAGTGTTATAACTCTATTTATGCCCGATGGGCTGTTATACATCGGGCGTATGTGCCCTCGTGAAATCCAGTATCAACTTACTAAAGCTATATTACACAGATGTGTTGTTGTGTTTCAGGTATTACAGAATGTAGATGAATTATTTGACCGAGAAGAACTTTCAGCTGCACCAGATGCTGGTTGGCCTGATTGCTTCAACTCGGGAGTGTTTGTTTTCAAACCATCCTTAGAAACATACCAGTCACTGCTAGAGTTTGCAACATCACAAGGCAGCTTTGATGGTAAGTTACATTTTCCTCACAGGGGCATAGCTTGACAAAAATATGGTACTGGGGTTATGCTTCACTATGAAGATGATTTTTCTAGTCTCGGCTTATCTTGGACCCCCCAAAAAAGAAATCAACAAGTAAATATGGTTAGCGTTCACATCTATGGTTTTGTTAGTTTTACATTAAAATTGTTTGCAGGCCTGGGCCTACAGTACCTACTTGAAGCTATACTAGTGCATCTATGTGAGCTGTTGTTTTCAGGCCTAAGCTGTTAGTTAAACTTAAATTCTGTTGAAAGCTGGCACTTAAAACCAAAAGCAGTTGAGTCACTCTTTGTTATACACATATAACCATGTATACACATTTTCTTTGTACATGTTTATGTAAGATATATGTGTAACAGGTTTACTCTCTATAAAGTGACAAAGCCCACCCAGGCTGTCAAGATGCTGCAACAGATGAAATAATTTCCATCCAATAATGAAATATTAACAATTTATAGAAATGATGTATCGTATGATATTACAGGGTTATTATAACAGTAGCTTAATCTGGGATGTTTTATTCGACTCTCAGATCCCTGTCTATTTTGCATCTTCCGTCTTTAACTTCAGTACCACTGACTTGTTATAACATGCAGGTTTTTGCCTCCTTTCTTGATGCATTTAATCTAGTAAATAGTAAAGAAAAATTTAAATCTGCTCCCCTTCCACTTTAAATGAAATATTTGTATTAATCTATTCTATTATTACGAAACTGTAGTTCTGATGAAAAACTATGTTTAACCAAGTCAAACAAACATTGTCAAACAAACATAAGGAAAAAGGTGTTACTTTTGCAAATCAGTTTTTGCATAATCCAGAAACTTGTGTTCTTTGGAAAACTGAAGCACAGTTAGTTAAAAAAAAGCTCGCATAATTCTGTTGTATTGATTTCAGGTGGTGATCAGGGTCTACTCAATATGTACTTCAAGAATTGGGCGACAGAAGACATATCAAAACACCTGCCTTTCATATATAATGTAGTATCACAGGCTTTCTACAGCTATCTTCCAGCGTTCACTCAGTAAGTAAATACTTAGTCATTGGTCTAAATTTTTGACCACACTAAAACGCTCTACAAATATAAACTGTTAGCTGCATGACATAAAATACTGAAGTTTCAAACATGTAAGAGTTAGAGATTACTCAAGTCCAGATTGTTTGGTGATATGAGCCATAATAGCTATTTGTTAGGAAAACTGATTTGTAGATTTCAAAATTTAAAGGTGAAACTAATTTGATTTTTAGCTGATCTGAGCACGATTTTCTCAAGGTGAATTATTGTGATCATTTAACGTCTGTTGTTTATCTGTCCATACTTTTCTTTAAACAATTCTCCTTTGAAACTTTTTGTAGGAAGTTGATGAAACATGGCTTAGGGATTCCTTGCATGGTCTTCTACCAAACCAGGGGTTTACCTGTTTTACATAGACTTGTATAGGAAAACCTTTAAATCTTCTTGTCTAAAACCTGGAGCCCAAGAGCTTAGATATTTGGCCTGAAACTTGTAGTGAACCTGTACCATTGAATTTTGTTTAATTCATGCCCCTTAGGTTAAACTGGCCTCACCGATGGGGTCACTTGTCTTCTTGTGCACAATCTCAAGGCTATATCATAGATATTTGGCATACAGTCAGATCTCGATATCTCGACTTCATCGGGGCCAAGAGAAAAAAGTAGACATATGGAAATATCAAGATAACCGAAGTTAGGTCAACTTTGGTTGGTAGGTGGAATAATGGTAGTTTTGTGTTCATAAAAAGACATTTTTTTGAGACAGAATAATTATGTTTTTTCGTACATAAATATTATGTTTTACATATTAGTTGGTCATTACTTGTTGAAATAAGTAATAGAAAGAGCATTGAAACTCGAGGGTAAACGATTTGTACGAGGGGGCATAGCCCCCGAGTATAAAGCGTTTACCCGAGAGTTTTAATGTTCTTTCTGTTTTGTATCATAGCCATCCATATATGGTAGTTGTAGGCGTTCCACATTGCCATATACAGCAGTTCAGTGAGTACTTAAAATCCTTGCTTTACAAATGTGTAAAGCCCAGGTAAAATAAACCAATGCTAGAGCAGAAAATCAATAAAATACACTTCGCAGTCTACTGTTTCAGACACGCAGGCATACTTCCCTATCCAACAGTGCGGTAACTAGCGTGCGGGTATTAAATACCTGCACACTTTTAGTTACCGCACTCTGTCCACAGAGTATACGAATTACCTGCACCAAATTTGTTAAGAAAAAGCACCGAGCTATGATACAAGTAATAGAAAGAGCATTGAAACTTGGGGGTAAACGATTTGTACGAGGGGGCATAGCCCCCGAGTATAAATTGTTTACCCGAGAGTTTTAATGTTCTTTCTGTTTTGTATCATAGCAATCCATATATGGTAGTTGTAGGCGTTCCACATTGCCATATGCAGCAGTTCAGTGAGTACTTAAAATCCTTGCTTTACAAATGTGTAAAGCCCAGGTAAAAGAAACCAATGCTAGAGCAAAAAATCAATAAAATACACCTCGCTGTCCACTGTTCCAGACATGCTGGCATACTTTCCTATCCAACAGTGCGGTAACTAGCGTGCGGGTATTAAATACCTGCACACTTCAGTTACCGCACCCTGTACTCAGTGTATACGAATTGCCTGCACCAAATTTGTTAAGAAAAAACACCGAGCTATGATACAATAATAATATTTCAACCTACTTCCTGGTTTCTAATACCTCTTTCCACCATCTTGTTCTTTGTGCAATGCACATAATGTGAAGTTCACTCTTAGGTTTAAAACCTAAATATGATGTAAATTGCAAAGAAACTTCATTTCTTTTGGTTTATAATTGCAATTAAATTCACTCAGTTTCGAATATTCAATATAAATTACTCAATTAGGGTTGCACACAGCTTGGGTCACAAACAAACAATTAATGACACGTGAGCGCCTATTAATTGGCTTCAGGTCGTAAGCAGGACCATTGAGTGAATAACTGCGCGTGTTGTTGTTCGCACCTACAGCGGTAGACGACAATTAAGCGAATGCAAGCGCGTGCAGCTTTTTGCACCTGCGTTTGGCAGGCGATTATTGTCCACTCGAGATAACCGATTTCAAAATAGAGTAAAATTGCAAAATTTAGTCGAGATATTGAAAAAATCTAAATATCCAAATCTTGAGATCCGTACTTAATTTATATGAAATAAGAAGAAAAAAATCAGGACCAGGAAAATCCACTCGAGATACTGAAATAACCGAAGTCGAGATAACAGTTTTGGACTGTATTTAGCGTTGTGTAGATGTAGTGCTACCACTGGCACCTGACCAGAATGTAAAAACCACTGCATGTTTTAGGTGAGAAATGCGCAGTTAAAATAGGATAATTACTTTCCTTTTCATGACTACTAGGATTTTAAAGAATGTCTCATAAATCATTACCTAAACACCCTCTGCTGTCACAACTGAATGCAGCTTTATCTGTTAAAAATGTTTCAGCCAGACATTGTGCCCAAAGGTTGGGACATGTTTTTCCCTGAAACATTGTCACTTTTCTCCTCAGAAAATCTGAAGCCAATGATCTCACTTTGAAATTATTGCCTGGAAATGCTGCAATGTGATTGTCTGACTACATGATCCATTAGTAAACATGGCAGCCAATGTTTTTACTTTTACCTATTTATATACCGTTAAAAACAATATCATATCAGTCAGCCATCTGCAAAGCACTCCATGTGATATATAAATAAATGGCCATCATTGTCTTCTGTTTGATATATGGAGTACTATTTTTAGGCTCTTTGTGTTTCAGCCTAGTCATTAAGTATCATTGCAGGTGTTTTGCTGATTGTATTTTAACCTCAGTGCAATTATTGCATGCAGTCTAGTATAATCTTTGAATTTTTTTAATGTTTACAGATTTAAAGACAGAGTAAAGATTGTTCACTTCATTGGTGCTGTCAAACCTTGGCATCATACATTCGACACAAGCACGAGAACTGTACAACCATTGCCAGGTACCGGCCACAGCCAGGAATTCCTTCAAGTCTGGTGGAACATTTTCATGGACATGGTCCAGCCCAATCTAGATCCCTCATTGGTAAGCTATGTTAATCGAAACGAGTTTTTTCCCTTTTGTTCGGATGTTAAATTTTATAGGACTGCAAAATATAGCGTTAAAATAACATGACCAGTTACTGCCTTTATTGAGCATTGTAATTGTATAATGGGTTGTGGTAATAAAAGTTTGTGTTGAATATGTGATAGGTATCGGCAAATTTTTTATGAAACTGAGCAGTTTCATGCATTATTTTTTCAAAAAGAATATTTTAATATGAAGATGGGTTAAAAAGATTCAGCTATAAATACTATGGGGGTTGGGTTGATTTTGCACAAAATTTGCCAATATCTATTTAATAGGATCATGCACATTGAAGTAGTCAATTTGCATAAAAATAACAACTTGAACGAGAGTTGGAAGATTTGTGTGAGGCATTTACTGGTAAAAACTTTACTAATACAGCATGCTTGTTCCTATTCAAAGCACATATCATCCCATATTTCAGGGTAAAGTAAGAACTATATGTTGAATGATATACTGTAAATATACTGTAAACCTTAATTGAGTTTTAATAAGAGTTTGAAAGTAGGTGTTAAGGAGTCTTAGCTCAATAGGGAGAACGCAGATCTACAGATCACTGGGTCATGAGTTCGATCCCTGGGCAGGATGTATTTTCTCCATGATAATTTGATAAAAGACATTGTGTCTGAAATCATTCGTCCTCCACCGCTGATTCATGTGGAGAAGTTAGCAGTTAATGCAGAGGACAGGTTTGTACTGGTACAGAATCCAGGAACACTGGTTAGGTTAACTACCCGCCATGACATAACTGAAATACTGTTGAAAAACGGCATTAAGCCCAAAACAAAACAAAAAAGCGTACTTTAAAAAGGATTCCAATGAACCTTTATACTCAATATCAGCATGAAAGTTACATGTATCTGACCTTAGTCAGGGCTAGTCCAATTATTACAGAGTTATAGGCCCTTGGACTGTGTCTTCTGATAAAGCAATATTGTGGTGGTATTGATCACTTTCAGTGTTACGGTAAATGTTGCCTCTAGTTCATTATTATTAATTAAATATTTACATATTAAGAAATTGTATAATAGGTTAACATAATAGATAAATCATTGTACGAAGGATAAAATTGTTTGATAAATTGGTTTTGTTAGGAATTAGTACATTCAACTGAAATTTAACAAGGATATGCAGAATAAGTAGTAAATTAAAGAGGGCTTGAACTTAAACAAACCCTACTGCTTGATTCACTAGTTATGTAACAGGGGTTTTTAAAATAATATTATGTTGCAAAGATCAAATATAAATAATTGTAAGGGGAAGTAATGAGAACTTTTTTACTTTTGTCTTGGTGTTTTTTGTGGAAAACTCTGTATGTTAAATACTTGTCCATTGAAATAATCTGAGAAATTTATTTCACAATTTAACAAGATTAATTACTGGAACATGTTGAGTTTGTGTGAACTAGGATGTATGATGGGTTTGTGTGAGCTAAGATGTTCTAAAAGTTTTATAAGAATCCAACAACACACGTTAGTTGTTATTGGAATCTAAAAATATTCCAGAATGGCTGAATTGTACGATCAGAACAAATTTTTGAAGAAAAAGATCAGTCAGTTTATTTGGAAAGATCAAAAAGTTCCTGATTACTTCCCTTTTGAGTTCTTTTGATTGATCTATCATACTGTTTTGGTGGAGTATTTAAAAAGTATTTAGTTAAAAGACCTCGCTACACAATATTTGAATCAGACAGTAAGTAATTAAGTGTAAATATATTTTAATGCTGCTGAAGAGGAAAGAAAAGCAGCTTCTTCCAACGATAGTCGTCTCTCATCCATGCTCCCAGAAAACTTATGTCTTTGTTCCTAAATCAAGAAAATATTTGAGCAAAGTTAAGTCTGAGGCTCCATGGTCCTGGACTAAGTCACCCTGGCAAACCCTTTTGGAATCGCCTATGCAATTTTGTAAAATCGCATACCATGCACTAGCAAGATGCTGGCAAAACAAACCAAATCAAATCTACAAGGTATAAAGTAGTTGATGTATTTGATGGAGTGAAGCCAGTCTGTGCACTACCAGCTTTCGATGTTGTTTCATTTACATTGTTTTACGTTGGTACCACACATGAGTTTCTAGACCAGTCTCAAGACTTCAGTATCTGACTGGTCGTTTCTGAGCACAAATTTGAAATCAACCAATGGCTAAGCTGCATTTTTGGACTGGTCTCCAAACTCATATTTATTACTTTAGACAAAACAGTCCTGACATCATTACTTCAGAGCACAAAGTGGGTAAGTGCTTCTTTATATGAAAGCAGTTATCCACTTAGCTGACACTTAGTACTGACACAGATCTAGGAACATTAGATTCTGATTGCAGTCATATTACTGGAATTCTGTTTGATTTTTAAAAAAATAATCGACATATTTTTGTCTAATAACGGTTTTATTATGTGTGGCTTTTAGATATTTTGTCAGGAAAATCTTAAAGAATAGAAAATATAAAGATAGAATGAATTATTACTGTTATTAGCTCACCTGAACTTTGTTCAGGGTCAGCTAATAGTATAGGTGGATGGTCCAGCGTCTGTTGCCTGTTGTCCAGCGTCAACATTTATACTGAAACATTTTCTCCTCTGAAACTTCTCGTTGTACCAGACTAGGTCTGCAACATCCTGGCATGGACTTCTATCAATTTTTTTTTAAATGGTTCACCATGTCCTCTTTAAGGAGACACCAGAGTTGAATATAAAAAAACCTTTAACCTTTTTAGGGGCCACTAGAGCTCAAAATAGAATACCTTTAAATGATTTCTTCTCATGAGCCAGTTCAGACATTGGTCTGTAGCATCATTTTAAGGTCTTAAGTTTATTCAAATTGAGGCACTTGGCTCCTGGGTCTTCATCAAACTTGGTCTGTAGCAGCATTGTAAGGTCCTCTCCCAGATTTATTAGGGTGTTTGGCCGCTTTTAGGGACCACTAGAGTTAATAATTGAAAAAAGCTTTAAACTACTTTTTCTGATGAACCACTGGCTGGATCATCATCAAATTTGGTCAGTATCGTCAGTGTAAGGCCTCCCCACCACAAAGTCTGTTCAAATGGAGGAATTTGCCCCCTTTTTAGGTGCCACTGGAGCTAAAAATAGAAAAAAAAACCTTTATGACAGTACTTCTCATGAACAGCTTAATGGATCTTAAGCAGACTTGGTCTGTAGTATCATTGTAATAGTTTTGCTTGGCTTCTTTAAGGTAGAATACAAAAAAATTTAAACAACTGCTTATCATGAAGTTTGTTCTTATGGTCACACATTTTTGGGCCATCAAAACAAAATATAGTGAAAAACCTTCAAAATATCTTTAATGAAGGGCTTAAAGGGATGTTCACCAAACTTGGTCAGAAGCAAGATCAGATAGCCAAGGTCCTCTTCAGGTGAGCGACTTAGGCCAATTTGGGCCTCTTGTTTTTAGCATTGATGTTGCAGTCAGTACTTCGTATCAAATAGCCAGAATCTGGTAGCAACACGTAAAATGTCTTACTGAGTATTGTCTACATTTTTTGACTTCAAGCTCTTTTTGCTCAGTAAATATATTTAGGGTTTTCTCAGAATTCTTTTTTCTTTGAATGAATATAATATATTTTATTTTTATGCACACATTCAGTTGTTATTCTTCATCTCTTTAATTTGTTTCTGCACAAAACTGTCTATGCATCCCTTTATTTTCCCTTCGCCTGTTCATCATTAAATCATACATATTTGTTTATGAATAATATAGATCTTGAATATTCACATCTTTAGCTCGTCTGAACTTTGTTCAGGGTCAGCTATTAGTATTGGTAGATAGTCTATTGTCCCTTATCTTGCATCAACATTTTTAGTTAAACATCTCTAAACACTGGCCACAATAACACCAAACTTGGTCTGTGGCATTCTGGTATATACTTGCATCAAATTTGTAACGTTTCATCAAACTTAGTCTATAGCATCATTGTAATTCCTCATCCCCATATATTTTCAAATTGGGGCACTTGGCCGCAATGTTTTGCTGCCACAACAAAAATAGAAAAAAAAACATAAAATAACTTACGATTGATGTTCACCAAAGTTGCTCGGAAGCGAGGAGCAAGGTTAAGAGGTTGAGGTACTCATCAGGTGAGCGACTTAGGCCAATTTGGCCCCTTTTTTTGGTTGAATAAACTTTGATATGAAATTTATTGAAAAAAAAGGGAACATTAATTTTTTATAAAAATTTAGTGCTGTCTTTAACAGTATATAAGATCATTTTCATTTTTGAATGAGTGGATTTGCAAGGTTTTACATACTTTATCAAGTTTGTTTCATATATCATTGACTGTTCCATGTCCTATCTCTTACTATGGCTATCGACTGCTATTGAACACAGTAAATATATTCTTCTTTCTGTGCATTCTATTTTGAGGGTCTCTGAGGCCAAGTGGTTATAGTGACTAGGATTAAATCACTTGCCCCACACTTTGTAGGGACTACAAGCCCAATGTAGTGTGATAAAGCCGTCATGCTCGCTTATGGAAGGTTGGTAGTTCTACCCCAGGTGCTTTGTACCTGAAATAATACTCAAGGGTGACAAGTAGGATTTCCCTTCACCATTAAGGTCTGGAAAGTCACCATATGACCTTAATTCTGTTTGTGTTTGTGACAGACAAAACACTAAAAAGAGTATTTAAATCTCTTTCTCCATTTTTCTGTAAGGTTTTTTTCAGTGACTAACATTCATAAATGTCACATTATGACAACACACTCTTACTGGTGTTGATAAACCTGTTGATGTTTCAAGTAATACAAGAAAATGCTCACTATCAAGGGCCTACGGCAATTATATTGAGGCTGGAGACCAGTCTCAGAGTTCTGCCTTGTCATTGGTCAGTTCCAACCAATCAGATGCTGGTGGTTGAAGACTGGTCTCCAGACTCTGGTTGTATAGCCTTTAGACCAGTATTAAATGTTATTTTCTAGTATTGCTTGTATTAAAACTACTTCATAAAACAACTTTAATAGTTTGTGAAATTGATGATGATAAATGAAGTTTTAATTTGCTTGACTTTGCTTTTATAGGTATCAGACCTAAGTAATTCACTCAGGACTACATACTTTTTCATCAATATTTAAAAGAGGTGCAGTAGAAAAAATAAAAAAAAGATTAATATGTTTAAAGGAAAAAGAATCCAGGAAGGTAGAAGAGATATGATATTTTATGAGGGCACCTCTTTTAAATTATTGCTCTTTAATCTCACCTTACTGAACTGTATAGCACAATGTTATCTGATTCTGTTGCAAAAAAAAACTTGTTTCTTGTTTATATATAATTAAATTTATTGTTAAGTATCCATAAAATTCATTGACAGTATCTTGTATGTTTGATTTGGTTTGGTTCCCCTTCTTGCACCTTCAGTTGTGAAGTGAATTGATTTGAAATGGCATCTTGAGTTTGACCTTGGACCATTGCTGGTGTGATTTGATTTATATTTTGTATTTTATTTCATATTTTTCATTGCATGCTTCAGAGAGAGGAATTAACCATGGTAAGATATTGTCCTATCTAGTTATAGTCACTGTGTTATTCTTTTAGATGATTCACAAATAGCAGAAAAATTTACATGCACCTGGCTCATTGGGGGATTGCTAAAAAAATAACTCTGGTTTCCATAGTTACTGTTATTTTACTAACTCTTACAGTTTTTTCAACTTTTTTTCAGTTAGAAAGGTCATTTAAACCACTTCCATATTTTTTTTCTTGACATTCTACCTCCGACTCGTAAAACAGATATATGGTATATTTGGCATACATAAACTTCACAATCTCAAACCTAAATATTTGAGTATCTGAAATTCTAAAAACCTAAACTTCAGGAAATATGTTCTCCTATTTTTGAAAGAAATAAAACAAAGCATGTATTTTTTTCATTGTTTTTGATATTTTTCCCCTACAATATGTTTGCAGAAGTCTTTGCCGCCATGATCACCTTTACCTAGAATTATTCTACCATTTGTGTATCCCTGCCGAGAAACGGAGTATTAAATGGGATTGTCGTCTTCCGAGCATTTCTCATTTAATTGAATAAATGAAACAACATACTGCGATGATGCTGTCAATTTTTTGTGTTGGTCATCCTAAGTTATTGCTTGATTTAATAAAAAATGTCGTCTCAGTATATCAAACTAACATGAGTTTCATTTAAATTGAATAGACAGAACCAAGTATTATGCCCGCATTTTTTTTTAAATCAAATTTCGTCAATATTGCCTGATTTAATGAAAAATGTCCGTCTACACATTCTCTAGTAATACAGTTAGATTCATCAAACTTGAACAGACATGAACCAAGAATACTGCGACGAATGCCCTTCAAGTTTTTTTCGATTGTCAATTTCATATTAGTTATTGCCCTTCAATTGATTAAAAATCCACAGATACTGTACATAACAAACCAACAGTTGAAGAATTTCATTAACTCTTTCATTCTTTTCCATGAACATTCATTATAAACATGTATGTTGTGTACCTACAACCTGTCAAACACCTTACCTTGGGTCCCCACCCCCTACCCCACCATTTTTTTTTTTTTTTTTATGTTGTATTTTTTTTTTCATTTTCTATCAATATTTAACATCAACATGTAAAATGTTGTATCTCACCTCCCCCCCCCCCTCAACACCCAGCCGCCGACAAAACAAACCATTTATTTTCTTTTAATTGGATTTGATAATGAAATTATTTGCTTCTTGGTAACATTCTTAACTTTTTGCTGGAATATTTTTTCGTTCCTCAACTCTGACCCTTTCGGCGGGATTCAATTCACGAATTTGCTTGTTCCTGTACTGACTACAAAACTGATAGTAAATAAGCAACTTTTAGTCTTACAATTTGAGAAAATTTGTTATTTTTGTAATAATATTGAAGACAAATAAAAATGTCAATAAATAAAATTGTTTGAATGTGTAGTATTTTGTGGTTCTATTAAAAGAAGGTCAAACACAGAAATAACACTAACATGATTTTCAGGTTTAAATAGGATTTAGGCAGTTAACCATATATCACTGACTTTGCTCTTACATTTCATACTTGTCCATGGGTTAAATGTAAAAAATCTTCACATTCTGGCCCTTTGTTAATTTAACTGTTTGTAACAACACATTTAGGACAGACCACTGCCCCCCCCCCCCCCCACTTCCCCACCCTCATTCAAACTGATGGGGAGCCATATATCCATCAGATACCGTTCTATTCTTACAGTGTCTAATATTATATTAGACCATGTTTGCTATTCAAATTGATGGCAAAGACTTCTGCAACAAGTAATAGATTCATTTTCTGTATTTGGCTGACAAGGATTTTATATACATTATCTGTAACATTGTTGTAAATTCTGGAATGAGTTTGTTCAATGGTGTTATTGTTTTGTGTTTTGTTTTCTTTTGATAAGTAAAAATTATTGTGAACAGTATGCATATTTACCTGCAGACAAGAGGTTGTTCATTCTTTTCAAATGCAATTGCATATAGGTAAAAAGATAAATATTTTTGACTCAGCATCACTTTCGACAGTGAAGCATATGGCAAAAATTGTAAAGGTTTATTTCAAGAAAAAAGCTGTTATTTCTTTGAAGTGTTTTCAATGACCTTTATCTGAATTGAAATATCAGGTAAGTCCATTAGCAGATATAATAGGGTAAGAATAATGACATTTAGTAGGTAATGTCATATTTTACATCTACAATGTAGAAAGGTGAAAATGGTATCAGAATTTTTTGTTCTCACTCTGCTGTTTCCTCTAGGAGTTAATTTAGATTGATCATTGTTACTAGAACTTGATCAATGCTTGCACTTTCTGTAGATACATCCCTTTATCTAGTTTACTCTGTAAACATAAGTAATAACCACCCTTTTCAAAACATGTATCAAATGATATTGATCAAAATAATTATTACAGTTTTATCTTGATACTTTACTTAAATGCCATTAATTAATGTATGAAGACAGATTAACATGTACAAAATTCTGTTTAAAACTAAAAGAAATAATAGAATGATATTTAGGCATACTCCAAACTTCTATGTTAATTCACTTTCATTATTATAATGTAAGCATTAAACAGTTTTCTATAATAAATAACTTTTTTCATACATTCATGTTAGTATGTACAACATGCTCATCATGTGATTGCTTGCTTTGATAGTAAGTTGAATTAAAGTTTGAAGGACAGTAAACTGTTCTATCTTAAGATAGTTGTGGAAGAAAGTGGATAGTTCCTATTGTGTGTTTTTTTTTTTTTTTGAAAAAGGAATGATTTGGATAAGAACATTTAATGGGATTCCTTCAGCCTGTTAAACCCATTTCCTACCCACCGAACCCCCACACTTTTCCCTCCGGCCGGCACAAGGCTTTAAACGCTGCCTCAAAGGTCCAAGCCCATTAGAAGTGGAATGGTGTAATTAGTACAAAGAGTGGATATACAATAAATATATTAAGCTCTTTTGATAAGGGCCATAAAAGCTGTTGGTTTGCAGTTGTTATTTGTTAAAGCATGCATGATTGTTATAATGTTACAGAGAGGTTGAGATTTCAAAACATGTATAAGCACTGGTTGTAGCATAGTTAATTAAGCCTTACCATGCTAAATTTCTATAATGAACTTGTCCTTCTTCTAATTTGGACAGTACCATTAACTGTTTAAAGGGGTGATTATCAAAAAGATACTGGCTGAATAGTGAACAGTGCAGATCATGATCAGACTGCACAGATGTGCAGACTGATCATAATCTACACTGGTCGCAAAGGGAAAACCAATTGTGTCCAGGCTAGTCACAGAGCATAACTTAAAAAGCCATACTATTGTCTAAGCTAAATATTGTCAGGTGCTGTACTTAAAGAAATGAATTTAGTATTTATTTTAAGTAAAGGTAATACTGAAATTTTATTGGACATAATGTTAAGCATATATTTTGACATTTTATTTTCTGTTTGATACATCTAAAAGTAGTTCTTTCTTATCATAAAGGTATTTTTGACATTTTTGTTGAATATTTAATATAGAAATATCGGCTAACTTTTGCAAGGGTCAAGGTCATTTTTGGGTTTAAAGGTCATACAAAAGATGATATTTTTATTGAGATGCTGGAAAAAGCATATCAGCCCACTTTCTTATATAATAATTTAGTCCTGTGGAAAAGACATTGCTTTATCATGAAATAAAAACATGGATACTTTGTTCATATTGTATAAGTATTCTTAAATAAGTCGGATGAACTAATTTCTTAGATTAGATTTACTAGAGAGTATCGGTATGTGCATGTGCGTATGAAGAGTTGTGGTATTAGATATTTTATAACTTAAGGTTGTACAAGGAAGATTCAGCACATACCTGTGTGCCTACAACTATGAAATCTCAACATCTTTGATTATTATTATCTAATTACTAAATCTGCCATATGTTTCCATTACACTTAATCGATGCTCTCCATGCACAGTGAGCAACTAGTCACTACCTACTGTTTCAACTGTGTGTTGCAAAAAGAACCCTCTATGACTTAAAAATGGATATTTTCTTTTTATTTACCTTCACAAATACAGTGGCCTACTTTGATTGTCCATCATTACTGTAGTTGCTGTTGAGATATTTGGGGATCCTGCAGTGTGCTACTTGTTGTCTAATCACATGTTGAATGTGATACTGGTACTTGAGCTGATAATTGCACACCTTAAAACCAGTTACTAGCAAATTCTGGTCTAACTAGGCCTAGGTGCAGCGTCAAACAGGCATAAATGAACAGTTCTGATATGCTTGTCTCTGTTAAAACACTCTTACGCTAGAATGACATCACGTTACAAAGTTTTTGTTGTGACCAAGAAAGAGCACTTCTATATTTTATCTACTGTTTTAGATTAAGGACATATTAGAATCGAAATAATTTATAGCAAAAGAGTGTTTTAACAATATTTGTACACTCGGCTGCGCCCTCTTGCAATCATTACGCCCAACGTATAACCGCCCATCATGCATAAATAGTGTTAAAGCACTCTTTAGCTATAAATTATTTCTTAAGTAAACAAACTTACTTCTATTGCAACAACAGTTACTGTCAACCAGCTTAATCATTTTAATACCAATCGAAGTAGGCCAAGTATTTAATCCAAATGGCTGACCTTAAATCGAAAAAAAAGTGAAAGAGGTCACGTCTCTTAATGTTTATGTTGGTAGAGCATTGATTAGTGTGATGGTGGTGAGTGACATGGTTGTTCTATGTTGCTACTAATAATTCTCAGACCATTTCTCTCCTCTACTTAACTATAATATATATTTATGCTTTTGTAGCCCATGTATTTCCATGCAAGCTTTTTTCTCAGTTTTTATTTCATACCATTACCAGTACACAACAAACATACATGTCACCATGCAGTCCACAGTTCATATCGATACCAGTCCCTGCTAACACATACAGAAGCGGGTCTTTAAGAAAATAAAAAATGGTATTTAAAGAAAAACAGAAAAAAAAGGAGGCAAAAAATTATAATGGCTTAAAAAAAAGGAGGCAAAAAAAAAAGAATTTTAACTTACATAAACAGCGTGATTAACGAGATAATTCAAAAGGTTTTAGGGGGGAAGCTCACTCGAGAGGGTATATATTTTTTAGCAAAAAAAAAAAAAAAGCTGAGTAGACAAGATTGTTTAATTTGATTCTCTTGCCTGTTACTGCTGTGGCTTTGATCACTGATTGGGTCATCAGGAAAGAAAGTCAACAATCTGTCTTGCAAAAGGTTGGTGGTTTTATGTGAATGCTTGCTCACACCTGAAATAATGCTTTGCGGGTCAGCTACAATCCTCCTCCGCTGTGTAACATACCTGAAGTGTTTTCCAGAACTGTATCTATGATACATACCTGAAGTGTTTTGCTGAAATGTATCTATGGTACATACCTGATCTATGTACATACCTGAAGTGTTTTGCTGAATTGTACCAATGTAATGTACCAAAAGTGTTTGCCGAACTGTATCTGTGTTACATACCTGAAGTGTTTTGCTGAAATATACCTATGGTACATACCTGAAGTGTTTTGCTGAACTGTATCTGTGGGTCATACCTAAAGTGTTTTGCTGAACTGCACCAATGTTACATACTTGAAGTGTTTTTGCTGAACTGTACCTATGGTATATACCTGAATTTTTTGCTGACCTGTATCTGTGTTACCTACCTAAGTGTTTTGCTGAACTGTAACTGTGTACTACTCTATCTGTAGTGCATGTACATACCAGAAGTGCTTTGCAGGACTCTGTCTGTGGTACATACCTGAAGTGTTTTGCTGGACACTATCTGTGGTACATACCTGAAGTGTTTTGCTGGACTCTATCTGTGGTACATACCTGAAGTGTTTTGCTGGACTCTATCTGTGGTACATACCTGAAGTGTTTTGCTGGACACTATCTGTGGTACATACCTGAAGTGTTTTGCTGGACACTATCTGTGGTACATACCTGAAGTGTTTTGCTGGACTCTATCTGTGGTACATACCTGAAGTGTTTTGCTGGACACTATCTGTGGTACATACCTGAAGTGTTTTGCTGGACACTATCTGTGGTACATACCTGAAGTGTTTTGCTAGACTCTATCTGTGGTACATACCTGAAGTGCTTTGCTGGACTCTATCTGTGGTACATACCTGAAGTGTTTTGCTGGACTCTGTCTGTGGTACATACCTGAAGTGTTTTGCTGGACTCTATCTGTGGTACATACCTGAAGTGTTTTGCTGGACTCTATCTGTGGTACATACCTGAAGTGCTTTGCTGGATTCTGTCTGTGGTACATACCTGCAGTGTTTTGCTCTGTGTTACATACCTGAAGTGTTTTGGTGAAGTGTACCTGGGGATCATACCTGAAATTTCCTGGATGATGTTATTTTACTTCTTAGTACTTTTTACTTACCATAGTGTTTTGTTTCCAGATTTACGACAGTCAATGCTGCAGTTACAACAAACACTGGTTTTTCTTGCATAAAACAAGTTTTATATTCAGGAAGTTTTATTTCATTTTATTGTTTATTAGATGTTGTTATTTTCTATAGTCAAGAAGTTTTTCATTTAGAAAGTTCTGTTTAGTAGTAAGATGCTATTTTGTTTGTTTAGCAGTTGTTTTTCCAGTGTATTGAAGCTGAGCATGAAATTAATGCCTGATAAGTAGGGGGAATTGTGTTTTCATGGCATATGTGCCCATTTTTTAATCCGTCTATATGTCTGTCCCTCCATTATAAATTTTGTCAGGCTTGTATCTTGAGTGCATGAAATTGTCAGGAATACGATTCAAATATAGATGAAGTGGTGGAGCAATGTTCAGCCAGTGTATTGGTAAGAAATGAAAAAAGTCAGAATTGAAGTTGAAGATTATAGTGGTCAACAGCGACTTTGATGCAAAAAATTAGAGACTCTTTTTATTAGCTCACCTGTCACATAGTGACAAGGTGAGCTTTTGTGATCACCCTTCGTCCGTCGTCCGTGCGTGCGTCTCGTGCGTCCGTGCATCAACAATTTCTTGTCTGCACGATAGTGGTTTCATTTATGATTTGATTTTAACCAAACTTGCACACAACTTGTATCACCATAAGATCTCGATTCCTTTCATGAACTGGCCAGATCCCTTTACAGGTTCCAGAGTTATGGCCCCTGAAAGGGCCAAAATTAGCTATTTTGACCTTGTCTGCACAATAGCAGCTTTATTTATAATTTTATTTTTACCAAACTGGCACACAACTTGTATCACTATAAGATCTTGGTTCCTTTCTGGAACTGGTCAGATTCCTTTATGGGTTCCAGAGTTATGGCCCCTGAAAGGGCCAGAATTAGCTATTTTGACCTTGTCTGCACAATAGCAGCTTCATTTATGATTTTATTTTAACCAAACTTGCACACAACTTGTATCACCATATGATCTTGGTTCCTTTCTTGAACTGGCCAGATTCCATTATGGGTTCCAGAGTGATGGCCCCTGAAAGGGCCAGAATTAGCTATTTTGACCTTGTCTGCACAATAGCAGCTTCATTTATGATTTGAATTTAATCAAACTTGCACAAAACTTGTGTCACCATAAGATCTAGGTTCCTTTCTTGAACCGGCCAGATCCCATAATGGATTCCAGAGTTATGGCCCCTGAAAAGGCCAAAATTAGCTATTTTGACCTTGTCTGCACAATAGCAGCTTCATTTATGATTTGATTTTAACCGAACTTGCACAAAACTTGTATCACCACAAGATCTTGGTTCCTTTCTTGAACTGGCCAGATTCCTTCATGGGTTCCAGAGTTATGGCCCCTTAAAGGTCCAAAATTGGCTATTTTGGCTTTTGCAGCCATATAGAGACTTCATTTATGGTTTTATTTGATACAAACTTTCAAAATATCTTCAGCAACAATAAATCTTGGATTCCATGACAAATCAGATCCATTCGTAGGTTCCAGAGTTATTTTATATCAGATTACCTCCCCTGATTGTAATCAAAATGGATTTATATCAGTAAGTACTTATAGGACTTATTTGAAATTTCATTATTGTCATTAGTTGGACTGAGTCAATGAGGGTAGATAACTATGGACTGTTTTTATGTCAAATTACCTCCCTTTATTTCAAATTTTTTATATCTCCATAACTAATGAAGATACTGATCTGAAATTTCATTTTTGTCAACAGATTTATTTGGCAGATCCTTCTTTTGTTCACTTACAATCGTTTTTTTTTTTTTTAATTACTTCCCATTTACGTTACTATAAATAGCTTGTTTTTAGCAACTTTTTTATTATTGGCCGTAGGGAAAAACCGAGACCACTTTTCTGTGGTACAACATGGATGGTACCTCCAATTTTTAGGTGTATTTTGACATATCTGTACCTTGTAAGAATTTTTTTCTTTGGTTTAATTTCTTCCCTTTGTTGTTCCTGTCCTTTGGACTTAGATATTTTTTCTGAGGACCTTCTTGTCCTCAAGTGCAATGATAACAGGTGAGCGATATAGGGCCATCATGGCCCTCTTGTTCAGATGATATGAGTACACGGTATATTTATAAAGTTTTGGCATGTACACAGTAGAGCATGAAGATGGTAGATAAACTCCTTTTTCTTTTTAATCAAAATGATGGTAAGTCCAAAGTTCAAGGTCACATTTACCTAGAGACAGAAAAAGACTTTCTACCTTAAGTATGAAGATTAGTTGATAATTATACATGAATGATAAAGTATTTTAGGTTAAGTATATCCAGTATATCCACAAAAGTCAAATTGTACTGTCTAAGAACAAGAAAAGGTTGTTCAGGTTGAGCACCCACCGTATTCTCCTTATCTAATTACCAGACTGTGATTTTCTCCTAATTCCCTTGCTAAAGGAAATGCTAGCAGGTGAAAGCTAACCCACTAGGAGTGGCCTTAGTTCTGCAGTTTTTTCAGTGCCGCACCAATATACCAAGAGGAGACTTACTTTGCAGCATTTAGGTCATAGATAGCAAGACTTCAAAGTGTGTTCTTGTGCAACGAGAATACTTTGAAGGGATGATGTGAAAATTGTCTTGATTGATAATTCAGGCATACAAATACCAATGACTGAATTTATTGAAACACCCTGGTGTTTTAAGAGTAGGTATATCCTAGTAATGCATCTACTGTATCAGTCAATGATACACTATGATTTTGTTCCGAAGAATATATAGGCAGCAAAAATAACCTATGGGATTTTATTGTTATCACTTTTTTGTCCACAAGTAAACATGGTTTTCTCCTTTGCAGACCTGTAAATGAAGTGTAGTCAGTTTTTAGGACACTTTTAAAAGTATTGTGTTACACATCATGAAAATGCTTCAAGTACATGGTTACAACTAGAATTTACTCCCCAATGAAACCTCCATGACAGCTTGATAAAAGACATTGTATCTGAAATCATTTGTCATCCTACTCTGATTCCTGTGGGGAAGTTGACAGTTACTGTGAAGAACAGGTTTGTAGTGGTACAGAATCCAGGAGCGCTGGTGTTAAACCCAAAACAAACAGACAAACAAATAACTCCTGGTCCTGTCTTGTAGGTTGAATAGCTATATTTTAGGAAGAGTCACGCCTAGTCTTTTTCTCAATTACAGGCCTCATCTTACAAGTTATGTCAGATTTATTTATTTTGCACAACAAATATAAATCAAAGAAATACTCTAAAATAGATTTTTGTAAGGACAGAATTTGATCAAATATTTATGAAAATGTATTTTTGAATGGAAAGTATACAAGGGCCGTAATGGTCAAGTTGTTAAGGTTGCTGACATCAGACACCTCCAAACCCAGCTTGTCAATTAGCCTTCTTAGCTCAATAGGGAGAGTGCAGATCTATGGATTGCGGGGTGTTGATGTTATGTTCTCCCTGACGATTTAATAGAAGACATTGTGTCTGAAATCATTCATCCTCCACCTCTGATTCATGTGGGAAAGTTGGCAGTTACTGAAGGAGAACAGGTTTGTACTGGTACTGAATCCAGGAACACCTAGGTTAACTGCCAGCCATTACATAACTGAAATACTGTTGAAAAATGGTGTTATTAACATTAAACAAAACAAACTGAAATCTTTCATGTGAGAACGCTCTTAAATTGACTAATGGAAGTCAGTGGTTCAGTCAATGGCTCACATTTTTTAGTTCACTAGAGCACGAGGTGGCCGGTCATTGTCTTGCGTCAACATTTGCCTTGTTAACACTCTTAGAGGCCACAGTTGTGACCCAATCTTTATGAAACTTAGAATGTTTGTCTTGAGTTTAAAACTGGTTCATTGGGGGTCAAAAACAGTAGGCCAGATTAAAGGAAAATCTTGTTAACACTCTTAAAGAGTCCACAGTTTAAGTTTGAGACACATGAAATTGGTCAAAATGTTTGTCTTGATGACTTCAAGGTCAAGTATGAATCTGGGTCATGAGGTAAAAAACTAGGTCATTGGGTCAAATCAAAGAAAAGCTTGTTAACACTCTAGATGCCACATTAATGACCCTATCTTTTGAAACTTAGTCAGAATGTTTATCTTGATGATTATTAGGTCAGGTTCAAATCTGGGTCATGTGGGTAAAAAAACTAGGTCATTTGATCAAATTAAAGGAAAAGCTTTTTAACACTCTAGAGGCAACGTTTATGATCCTATCTTCATAAGACTTGGTCAGAATGTTTGTCTTGATGACCTTTAGGCCAAGTTTTGATCTGGGTCATGTGGAGTCAAAAACTAGGTAACTAGACCAAATCAAAGGGAAATCAGGATGATTGTATTGATGAAATCTAGGTCAAGTTTTAATATGGATCATCTAGGGTCAAAAACTAAGTTACCCGGTCAAATCAAAGAAAAATTGTGTGTGTGTAATAGGGGCTGCATTTTTTTTACCTGGATAGTCGTGAAATTTCATCAAAATGATCTTGATGAAATCTTGGTCAAGTTAGAATATTGGTCACCTGGTCAAATCTTGTGTATGCAATAGGGGCTGCATTTTTATTTGATGTGCATGAAACTTGGTTAGAATGTTTTTTCTCCATGAAATCTCAGACCAGTTTTTATCTGGGTTAGTGGGTTGAAAACTAGGTCACCAAGTCAATTCAAAGAAAAAGCTTGTTTACACTCTAGGGGACTCATTTTTGATTAAATCTTCATAAAACTTTGTTAGAATGTTTGTTATCATGAAATCTTGATGATTTTAAATCTGTATCATGTGGGGTCAAAAAACTAGGTCACTAGGTCAAATCAAAGAAAATGCTTGTTGACACATGAGAGGCCAAATTTTTTGTCCTATCTTGATGAAAATTGGTCAGAATATTTGTCTCCCTGAAATCAGGGATGGGTGAAATATTGGGTCAGGTTGGGTCAAAAACTAGGTCACTAGGCCAAATTGAAGAAAAATCTTGTTTACCCTCTAGAGGCCGCATTTTTGCTCCAATCTTCATGATACTTGGTCAGAATGGGTATCTCCTTGAAAACTTGATTATGTGGTATCAAAAACTGGGTCACAAGGTCTAACATATTTACACTGTTATGGTGTGTTACTACGGTAGCGATCAAGGGCCATCTTGGCCCTCTTGTTTTAAATATTACTAGACCATCTCATCAAAAGCTGGAAAGTTGCCATATTACCCTTTTGATGTCAATATAAATAAAAAAAACTCAACAAAACCTAGTACCACAAGGGCATACCTACAGCAGTTATTGGTGTGCATTAGCTCAGTCTAAATAACCTAGTTACTGAAAATGATGACGAACATTTAGTGAGGGGTAGTCTAGTTTAGTTGCTTGTTCTTTGTTAGTTCACCATAGGTGGAGGTGTATATGAGATCTTGTTACTGTACAACTGAGGTTGATTAGACCAGTAGGTAAAATGAGGAAAACCAAGGTTGTAGCAGATGTAGTGTTTGCACAACGATATTCAGACCTTGTCAGAAGTTTTATACAAGTTTTGGTTAAAGGTAGCTTCATTTTGAATGATAGCAACTGGAGAAAACTGCCATCTAGGTCAAAGTTGAGTCGTTGTTCAAGCCAAGTGTGTTCAAACTTTTTCGGTAGTACTCTGGTAAGTGAAGTTCTCATGAACTGCCAAATTTCCCGCTGTTTTGTGAGTTACGAAGTGGATATATTCTTGTGACTTGCCTCGTTACCAATCTTTGTTAACAACTTTTTTCATGAACTGCCACATTCCGCAATTTCTTTTGATAAGTGTTTGATTTCCAAATTTGCCATTTCTTATGAACTGCCACATTCACCAAATTATGTTAACAATTATATCTGAACTGCTTTGTTCACCAGTTCATTCCTTGAATTAGAGGTTGCAGACTTCAAATCACTTGCCCCTCATCGATGTGGGTATGAGCCTGACTTAGGGAGTAGAATTCTTCATGTGTGGAAGCCATCCAGCTGGCTTATGGATCTACCCATGTGTCTGCCCATGATGAAATAATACAAAGAGGGGCACCTGGGGTCTTCCTTCACCACCAAAAGCTGGAAGTCTCCGTATGAATTGGTACATGTGTTGGTAACAACAAAAACAAAAAACTTCCCTTGATCTCACAAGTTTTATTAACAATTTCATTCTCATGAACTGCCACATTCACCTTTTCTAATGAAAAGCCTGGACAGTCGTGAATAGTGACAGTTTATTCCCATGATCTATTACATTCACCAAGCTGTTGACAATATCTTCTCATAAATACCATAATCACCAGTCAGTGTCCACAATTTTTCTCATAGGCTGCAACTGTTTCCAATCAGTGTTGATAATATAATTTCTTCTCCTGATTTGCCACATTCACCAATTTCTGTTGACAGTTTTCTTCTCATGTGCTGTTATATTCACCAATTTCTGTTGACAGTTTTCTTCTCATGAGCTGTAACATGGACCAATTTCTGTTGACAGTTTTCTACTAATAAGCTGCCACATTCACTAACCTCTGTTGAGTTTTCTCCTCATAAGATGCCATATAGACTAATTTCTGTTGACAGTTTTCTACTCATGAGCTATCACTTTTATAAACCTCTGTTAACAGTTTTCTGCTCATGAGCTACTACTTTTATATGGCTCTGTTTTCTTTTTGATAAGCTGCAATACGACCAGTTTCATTTGACAGTTTTCTACTCATGAGCTGCCACATTCACCAATTTTCTTCTCATGAGCTGCTTGTCATCCAATTTCTTTGACAGCTTCTGCCATCTTTTTATGCCCCCGAAGGGAGGCATGTTAGTTTTCAACTGTCTGTCTGTTAGTTTGTTCGTCACAACGTTAACTTTTTGCATGAAGGCACTTTACTCGCGAACCACTGCACCCAGGACCTTCAAACTTCACATGCTGATAGTACTTATTGAGTACACGACCCCTACTGACTTTTGGGTCACCAGGTCAAAGGTCAAGGTCACAGGGGCCAGCGTTAACTTTTTGCATGAAGGCATTTTACTCGCGAACCACTGCACCCAGGACCTTTTTTTTTCAAATTTCGCATTCTGATAGTACTTATCGAGTACACGACCCCTACTGACTTTGGGGTCAAAGGTCAAGGTCACAGGGGCCAATGTTAACTTTTTGCATGAAGGCACTTTACTCGCGAACCACTGCACCCAGGACCTTCAAACTTCGCGTGCTGATAGTACGTATTGAGTACACGACCCCTACTGACTTTGGGGTCACAAGGTCAAATGTCAAGGTCACTAGGTCAAAGGTCAAGGTGCCGCGGGGGCATTTGTCACCATTAGTGACAGCTCTTGTTTGCTATAGATATACATTTGTATGCATTTGTGACTTGCTTGATGTTTCTGGTGGATTTATCAAGGTCATTCAAATGCTTTTCACTTAACATAGAAAAGATTCTGAATGAGCTTAATTATGTTTCCCCCCTTTGGGGGAGACTTTGTTTTTGCCCTGTTCATCCATCAATCAGTCACACTTCATTTCCGATCAATAACTAGAGAACCATTTGACCTAGAACCTTCTAACTTCATAGGGTGATATGGATTATGGTGTAGATGACCATGTTGTTTTGACGATCAAAGGGTGATTGGACTTACAGAGTAGATGACCCCAATTCCTTTATGATCAGAGGCCAGAACATGGAAGACTGTTCCTGAATGGTCAGAACATGGAAAACTATTTTCAGTCCATAACTTGAGAACCACTTGACACAGAATGTTGAAACGTCATGGGATGATTGGACATGCCAAGTAGATGATCCTCTAGTGCATGTCAGTCACAAAGCCAGCCATCAGTGTCTCTTTGACATTTGCACGGGGGCCTCCGTGTATGCTGGCTTATGAAAGGTTGGTGGTTCTGCCCAGGTGCCTGCTCGGGATGAAATAATGCACGGAAGGGCACCTAGGGTCTTCCTCCACCATCAAAGCTGAAAAGTCGCCATATGACCTACAATTGTGTCGGTGCGAAGTTAAACAAATTAACTTTTGATCCTGTCCCCTATTGACTTCTTGCCTATTACTACTATGCTTTGGGGGAGACATGTGCTTTTCAACAAAAGCATCTTCTAGTTTGTAAAATGAATTACTGTTAAAGCAATAGATACACCTTCATTAAACTTGGTCTGGAGTATCTTTGCATTGACCTCTCAAGTGTTGGCAAGTTTCCACTCCATTATACTAGGAGGCAGTGTGGAGGAGTGTTTGACTTCCAGGGCTGAAAATGGAGACAGATGAATCAACATTTTTGTTGAATACGAAACTTAATCCAGTTTGGGAGCCCCCTTTGCTGAGTGGTCATGGCTGTTGGCTTCAGATCAGTTGCCCCTCAGTGCTGTGAGTTGGATACCAGCCTCAGGATGTAATTCTTTCATGTGAGGAAGCTATGAAGCTGGCATGTGGAAGGTTAGTGGGTCTGTGCATGAAGGAAATGCCCGAGGGGACACCAGTGCTATTCTGCTAGGGTAATAGCTGGGTAGTTACCAAAAAAAAATAAAAAGAGAATATTGTTGATTAGACTCTGCAGCCCAACAGAAACAAGTTTGTTTGAAAGATTTGGCTTCATTTCATTGAAGCACTGCCAGAGCTAAAAATAGAAAGAATTTAAACTTTGTTCTCTCAGACAGGTGAGAGGATCTTTACCTGTTTGCAGCTTGTCAACCCAGTCTTCCGGTAGCCAGTTACAATCATTCACTTGAAATATTGTTCATTTCTTAGCATCTTTGGGAGCACTTACACAGCATACTTTAAACACATATTTAATTCATTGACTGTGCACACAACATGGAAATGCTGGGTTTGAAAATTACACTCCCACATACTTGCATGTTCTAACAAAACATAACCCAGACAATAGCATCACATATCCCTAATATATCTGGTAAGCCATATTCCATGTGACTGGTTCTGTCTCATTGATAGACCAGAATTTATCTGTAGATTGAATGCATTTTCCATTAAGAAATTGCTTATAGGACACTCAGAATTTAGGAGAAACCAAAGAAAGCACAAATAGTTTGTTCCATTTTTTTGGAAGATGCAACGACTTAACCAACTCTTAACAACTCAATACGTTAAAATCCATTGGTAAAGTTTGCACTAATTTTGATTAACACAGCTTTCAAGTGTAACTCAAGAGGCCTTATCAAAATATCAGTTAGCAAAAATGTGATCTAATCCATGACTTGCAAAAAGGTGGAACTGGAATGAGTCTGAGAATTATATGGCAGCATCTGTTGGTTTTTATGTGCTTAAGCTTACAGTCTTTGATGTGGTTTTGTTCTTTCTCTCTATCTTATTTGTCTGTGTGCTTGTCTGTCTTTCTGTCTCTGTCTGCCATATTTTCTCGATTCATTTTCAGGCACTTTTCGCTCCATGGCCACCTCCTGTACGAGATGAGCCTGAACATAGCAATGGAGATAGTGCGTCACATGAGAATGTAGAACACAAGCCGCCAGTTGTGGAAGAGACTATTCCCGTAGTTTTTCCATATAAACCTCCTGATGTCGGCAATTTGTTCTATGAAGTAGATAAGGATGATTCTGAATGTAATGGAACTGAAAAAATTCTTGAAGAAGAAAAAATTGTTGAAATGACTGTCATTCCAAGAAGTTATTCAGAATTAGAATCGCATTATGCAGAGGAACCAATTTCACACATTAACCCTTCAAAACCTCCGCCAGGAACATTCAGTGCTCCGTGGATCACTGAGGGATGGGAGAAAGGAATGAAAGGACCAGATCCCAAACCCCCAGATTTCACAGTCACACACAAAATTGAAGAATCTAAATCAGAAGCATTAAAAACTAATTCAGAGCCAGAATCAAAAGAAAACAGTATTAATGAAACTGAGAAGTATACCTCTTCTAGTCCAACAAATAATGAAGAAGAAAACTCTTCTGTAAGTTAAATTTTGCATTTTATATTTTCCAGACTTAATAAATGGTTAAACCTTATCCTTCCTTCAGGCACTTACTGCTAGAGACAACTTCTTTTAGGTATAAATTTAGGAAAGAAATTCTATGGGAGTGGAAGAGATGGGATTGGTATTGACAGAAAAGAGATGTGTCATTATAAAAGAGATGTCTGATATGATATTATTGCCTGGTTTGGTTAACTTAGATATTGCATCAAGTATATTTTTCCCTCATTTGGAATAACAAATTCATTTTTCATGTTAGCAGACTCATGTTTAACTCGTTTAAAGTTACACATTAAAGTTAAGTATTATTTTGTATTTTAATACAAACTCTTGTTAAAGTATGAACAGGTTAGAGTTTGGGAGACTTTGATAAAATCTTTATATTGAAAAGCAGAACTGTGGAATAAAAAAGGGAATTGTCTGAGAGGTTAAGGTCACTGACTTAGAAACACTTGCCCTGAGCAATGTGGTTTTGAACCAAAAAAGCAGTATAATTAATACAATAAAGTGTGTCTGGTACAAGATGGATAATGATGCTATTTGTGAAATTTTAACAGGACTAGAGGATTGGCTATTGAGAGGTATTGAATGTATTTTTAGAATGCAGAAATTCTTCATACATAATGTTGGCATTTGATTGTTTTATGTAAATTATGTTTGAAATTCTGCATCATTAATAATCTTATGATAAAACTGCTTGTATATGTTTATTTGAAGAAAGAAACTCTAACAAAATGAAATTTTGCAAAAGTCCAAATCCTGAATATTGTCAGTATAGGACATGATCGCTTGTTCTTATGAAAACATGACTAATTGGAAAGTTATAAATATTCACCCAGAAATACAAACACACCTTTAGTCATCAGAATCCATTCAAATTATATAAACTATTTGACCAAATGTTTAGCAACCATGTGTTTCATATTTCGGCAAGCTATCTTTTGATTGACTATATCTTAAATGCATGCACTCAATGTTTTGTTAACTGTTAATTTAATAAGTTATACAATGTTATCTTCATTGTTTCTTTGGATAATTGTTAGTGTTTAATAATGGTCCAAAACCAGTTTTTGGGACTGTATGTTTGCTCCTCATCTGTCTGTCTGTCTGACCATCCATCATGGAATTTGATTTAACTTGCAACAAATGTTCTCTATCATGAGTTGATATGTGATACTCAAAGCTCCATCACAGAGCTCATACTGAGGTCATAGGTTAATAGGACCCATTTCTCGTCCAGTTAATTATTCTGCTACCAGTCAAGGGATTTTGATTTTAATGTATCACTTGTGTTTCCCATAGTAAGACAACATGATGTACTAGACACAAGTCCTTGGTCAAAGGTCAAAGAGTTCAAAGGTTTTAGGTTATTATTCTTGTCCACATTTTTAGCTCACCTGTCACAAAGTGACAAGGTGAGCTTTTGTGACCGCTTGGTGTCCGTCGTGCGTAGTACGTCATCCGTCACCAGTTTCTAAAAAAATCTTCTTGAAAACCAGAAGCCTTAGATATTTGACATGTAGCATTGCCTAGTGGACCTCTACTAATGTTGTTCAAATCATGACCCCGGGGTCAAAATTGACCCTGCCCCAGGGGTCACTTGATTTTACATAGTAAAGTCTTCAAAATTTTTCTAAAAATAAACCAGAAGGCCTAGAGCTTAGATATTTCACATGTAGCATTGCCTAGTGAAACTCTACAAAATTTGTTCAAATCATGACCCCGCCCCAGGGGTCACTTGATTTTACATAGGAAAATCTTCAAAAATTTTCTAAAAATAAACCAAAAGGCCTAGATCTTAAGATATTTGACATGTAGCATTGCCTAGTAGACTTGTACAAAATTTGTTCAAATCATGACCCCGGGGTCAAATTGATCCCGCCCCATGGGGTTACTTGATTGTACATAGAAAAATCTTCAAAATTTTCTAAAAATAAACTAGAAAGCCTAGAGCTTAGATATTTCACATGTAGCATTGCCTAGTGGACCTCTACAAAAAAAATTCAAATCTTGACCCCCCCAGGGTCAAATTGACCCAGTCCCAGGGTTACTTTATTTTATGTTACTATAAATAGCTTATTTAGTAACTTCTTTATTACTGGCTGTAGGGAAAAACCGAGACCACTTTTCTGTGGTACAACATGGATGGTACCTCCAATTTTTAGGTGTATTTTGACATATCTGTACCTTTAAGAAAATTTCAACTATATTTACTCATGACTCTTTTGATTGATCTTGATTATGATTTTTTGACCTTTCTGTCCTAAGTGCAATGATAACAGGTGAGCGATATAGGGCCATTATGCCCTCTTGTTTCTTTTTTATCCATTGATTAAAATTTTAATTTAAGAATTTAATAAACAAGGTGATATGCCTGCAAGACCTAGGCACCTAACTCTGGTCAAGTTCAAAGATTTTAGGTCAGAGATGACTTTATACACCCGTCTGAAAGATGGGATGTATTATGGGAACCCTTAGCGGGCGGGCGGACTTCGTCCACAAACTTTATCTGGAGCATTTCTTCTTCAAGCATGGAGGGATTTTGATGTAACTTGGCACAAATGTTCACCACCATGAGACAGAGTGTCATGTGCAAGGACCAGGTCCCTAGGTTTAAGGTCAAGGTCACACTTAAAGGTCAAAGGTCAAATTCAAGAATAACATTGTCTGGAGCATTTCCTCTTCATGCATGAAGAGATTTTGGGGTAACTTATCATGAGACGAAGTGTCATAGGCAAGAATCAGGTCCTTAGGTCTAAAGTCAAGGTCGCACTTATAAGTCAAAGTTCAGATACAAGAATGAGAACATCGTTCAGAGCATTTCTTCTTCATGCATGGAGGGATTTTAATGTAACTTGGCACAGTTGTTCACCATCATGAGACAGAGTGTCTTGCACAAGAACCAGGTCCCTAGGTCTAAGGTCAAGGTCACACTTTGAGGTCAAAGGTCAGATACAAGAAAGACAACAAGCTCTCAACGGGCGTATTGTGTGACTATGGCACCCTTGTTGTAAAACTTGTTTACATTTTCAATCAAACACCAGAAAAAAACATAAATCCTTTACCAAGTTAACAACAGGAAACTTTACAGAATTATTTCCCTTTATAATTTAAAATTTTTAAGAGCTAATTTCCTTCATTTTTTTAGTACTTCCCTTTTACTCGAAAATTCAACTTACTTTTTTTTTACAATTTATTTTTTTACAATTCAGTTTATTTCTATATTGATTCTTTACAGTTAATTGCAGGTACTATCAGTTTGTGGAAATTAATAAAAGCAGTAAAGAGTTATAAGCAATCATTGAGATGTCTTTATCCAGTAGGAGACTTTGTATTGTCCAGCAATACTTCTTTTCACTTGTTTTATGAACGATTTATTATACCCCCACAAAACGAAGTTTGGGGGAGGGTATATAGAAGTGAGCTTGGCGGTCAGGGGTCGATCCGTTGGTTTTGGTGGTTTCCGGATGATAACTCCTGAAAGGCTTGACTGATTTAAATAATTTTTGGTACACAGATGTAACATTAGAAAATACAGGTCAAGTTCGAATTTAGGGTCAAAGGTCAAGGTCACAGTGACCCTGAACAGTTAAACGGTTTCCGGATGATAACTTGAGGACGCTCGGGCCTATGATCATATATTTTGGTACACAGGTGTAACATCATGAAATACAGGTCAAGATCGACTTTGGGGTCTGTAGGTCAAAGGTCAAGGTCACAGTGACTCGGAACAGTTAAATGGTTTCCGGATGATAACTTGAGAACACTTGGGCCTAGGATCATAATTTTTGGTACACAGATATAACCTCATGAAATACAGGTCAAGTTCGACTTTGAGGTTTGTAGGTCAAAGGTCAAGGTCACAGTGACTCGGAACAATTAAACGGTTTCAAGATGATAACTTGAGAACGCTTGGGTCTAGGATCTTAAATTTTTGTACACTGGTGTAACATGATTAAATACAGGTCATGTTCCACTTTGAGGTTAGTAGGTCAAAGGTCAAGGTCACAATAACACGAAACAGTTAAACGGTTTCCGGATGATAACTTGAGAACATTTGGGCCTAGGATCATGAAAATTGATAGCGAGGTTGGTTATGACCAGCAGATGACCCTTAATGATTTTGAGGTCAGCAGGTCACAGGTCAAGGTCACAGTTACCCGGAACACTTAAACGGTTTTCGGAGAACAACTTCACAACGCTTGGGACTATGATCATGAAATTTAATAGGGAGGTTGGTCATGACCAGCAGATGACCCATAATTATTTTGGGTTCCAAAGGTCAAAGGTCATTTAAACCTTTTCCGGACTATTACTTGAGAACGCTTGGGCCGAGGATCATGAAACTTTATAGGGAGGTTGATCATGACCAGCAGATGACCTCTATTGATTTTGAGGTTAGTAGATCAAAGGTCAAGCAAGTTCAGCTGTGACATTGGCTTAGTTCTGTGATAAGGCCATATTGTGGGGGTATAATTCGTCACTCCTGTGACAACTCTAGTTTTTTTCTGTGTTGATTAAAAATATAGTATTGATATTAATTTTTTTGCCTACTTACTAAAGCATAATTGTATTTCAGTGATGTAAATTGTTTAAAAAACATCTATAGAACCTTTGTTAAAGCATTTTAGTATTGACAGTGGAGGAATTTGAAGATGGCAATTTTTTTGTTTAAAGATAGGCTTTAGTAAACCGGATTCCATATTTTTGTTTTAATTTAATGATTTACTTTTACTCCAAAGGAACTACTGATTGTACAAAGTTAAGTTGCACTGTTTATAACTAATTTTCATCTGTTTAAAATGTCTGTTCACATTTATTCTAGTATTTCTCAATACATACACATCTTGTAAAGATGACTAATTCAGTCATATTTGTATGCCAATAATACTGAATTCAGTAAATTTGATATGTTGAAAAAATATTTAAATTGTTTTGAAGTTAAGAGTTTGTTTTATGTTTAGATTGGTCTTGCTGGAGAACTAGCCACAATGACAGTCCATGGTGCTCCCTCTCCAGCCACGCCACTCTCTGATGCACAGCGGAAACTTAATTGGGAAAGAGGTAAGTAATGTTAGAAAGTAAATGTTTCACATTAAACATTATGTAGTTGATGAAAATTGGGTAGTTGGCAAAAATCCAAACCTGGAATTGAGACAACAATTTATTTGAATCAGAGCCCATGGCAGGTGTCATAATTAGCCCCCAAACTTCAAGTGTAGGTTGATACTGCTTGAAACAGTCAGGTGGGTAATGCTGGAAACAGTCTAGGCTGTACTGCAGGAAATGGTCTAGGCTAATACTGTTGGAAACAGTTTAGACCAATACTGCTTGAAACAGGCTAGGCCTATACTGCTGAAAATGGTCTAGGCCAATACTTTTGGAAACAGTCTAGGCCAAAACTGCTGGAAACAGTCTAGGCCAATACTCTTGAAACAGTCTAGGCCAATACTGCTTAACAGTTTAGGCCAATGCTGCCAGAAACAGTCTTAGGCCAATACTGCTTGAAACAGTCTAGGCCAATACTGCTTGAAACAGTTTCAATTCTAGTAATTACCAAGCTCTAACCATCATGTGTTTTCCAGCCTGTTAACAACAGCATTACAGACTTACTAAAGGTTTACACTTTGTCAGTAGGGCAAGCAACCTATGAGGCTAGCTACAAGGTGTGACTATCTGTGTCAGTTTAACATTCTAACAATAACAAGTTCAAAACCCTAGTATAAGAAATGATCTGGTTTACAACTGACCAAAGAAAATAGCTTGTTTTACAGTTGACCAAAGATTATGTGTTAATTTATACAAATGTTTTGATAGTCAAAAGTCATAATTTAGGCACATGTTCTGTTTTACCATTAACCAAAGACACAAGTTGGACAGATGTTATGTTACACATTTGACAAAGTCTTGCAAATTTGCTGAAAGACTTAATTTATGAAGTCATGCAAATGTGCTGTTTTTTAAAATTGATTAGGGCCTCTGTGGCTGAGTGGTTAAGGTCTCTGACTTCAAATCACTTGCCCCTCATATATGTAGGTTCGAGCCTCACTTGGGGCATTGAATTCTTGATGTGAAGAAGCCATCCAGCTGGCTTACGAAAGGTCTGTGGTTCTACCAAGGTGCCTGCCTGTTATGAAATAATGCACGGAGGGGAACCTGGGATCTTCCTCCACCATTAAAGCTGGAAAGTCGCCATATGACCTATAATTGTGCGGTGCGACGTTACACCCAACAAAACAAACAAAGAAACAAACAAAATTGATTGGTCAAAGAAAATATCAACTGTTAGATAGATGTTCTGGTAAGTTGACCAAATGCACCTTGTATATCCAGTAACACCAGTATGCGCAAATAACAGATCATTCTGTAACACTAGAATGCGCAAGTAAATGGTGGAAATTGCCGATGAAGAACCATACGTTGAGTAAACTGGCCAATATCTTTTGTGCTAAACAGAGTGGAAACAATTGTTGAATACGTGCATACGGCTGTGAAGACATTGTGCTTCAATTGGAAATAGGTAGATTCTCTAGAAAATCATTGGTTTTCAAGATCATTCATGAGAATAACAACCTGGGGACCATTTTGAAGGCGGATTTAGTGTTTCGTTGGTAATCCACATTAAATCCCCACAGGTACAACCCATTGGCCTAACACAACAATGGTAATAAGTTATACCATCCCTAATGACATCTAAAATACAGCAATTGTACTTTATATGAATGAAGAAACCTGAAACGTAGGGTAAACGCAAGTTAAAACCACTACTATACCGAATTATGATTCAATGGTTTGACACTCAAAAATCCTGTTTTTGGTGTTACTCTGGTCTTCCATGCACATATCTCTGTGTTACCTCATAAGTGCATAAAACACATTAAATCTATTCCCTTTCATTATTAAATGTCATAAGTCCTTTGACTCATGAAATTATCTACCCGACTACCTATAAAATGAGGTAAAATATTCATCACTGTATCAGTGAATACCAACGAAACACTAAATCCGCCTTTAAAAATGGTTCCCAGGTTGTCGTTCTCACGAATGATCTTGAAACCAATGATTTTCAAGAGAATCTACACATTTCCGATTGAAGCACAATGTCTTCACAGCCGTTTGCATGTATTCAATTGTTTCCACTCTGTAAAGCACAAAAGATACTGGCCAGTTTACTCACTGTGTGGTCCTTCAGTGGCGATTTCCACCATGTGTTTGCGCATTTTAGTGTTATATTTTGTGCTAACGATCTGTTATTTGTGCATCCTGGTGTTACTGGATATACACGGTGAAATGAATTTGGCAAATCCTACTAAATGATCAAAGGTGCCATGACTTGAGTGGCATACATGTTTGGCAGAAACATACCATTGTTTAAGTCCCAGCATGACTGTTTGAATTTGAATCCTGACTTTTGAACACCTTAATAAGGTATTTCAAACATCTCTGTGAATGGGAGCTGTTTTACATAAGGTAGTGGACCCATAATTATAGCTTATTAGCTTTGTATCGGGAAATATGAACGAGTTCTTCAGCGGAAATATTGCGCGACTTTAGGAGCGCAATATTCTTCCGCTGAAGAACGAGTGCACATTTCCCGATGCAAAGATAACCTTTTTATTACATACGCATCTACACCTATAAATATAATGTAAATATCATAAATTTGTTCAATAGCCTGACAATAGGATTGACAATACTGAACTAAATAGAAAAAAAAATAGTGCAACAACACACACTGAATTACGTCACGCACCCGATATGAAATTCAGGCATCAGTGTATGGAAAAATATTGACGTTTCTGGTACCAGTGTAACTTAACGGTGAATAGATATGAGTATGTAATAATCTTCATTTTCTGTGTTATTAATTATGCTTTTGTACTATTTCAGTAACTTGTAAATCTACCTCTTTTTGATACCAGGAGAGCCATTAATCCATACAGGGCCACTACTTAAATATTAACTTAATGTGTTTGTAGGTCAGATAGACTACCTTGGTCAAGATTCTTTCGAGAACATTCAGAAAAAGATTGATGAGACTCTAAATACAAGTGAACCAGCCCCGACTCCTGTAACCATGGCAAGTCCTTTCACTCCAAAGTCAGCGACAAATTCTAAGCCCAGACCAGAAGCTACATCAGAAATAAAGCCAGAGGTGTCATCAACAGCAGCTGAAGAACTACCGCCTCCAATTAAACAGCCAGTTAAAAAAGAAGCTCCACAGGTAAAGCCTACTGTCCCAGCCCCACAGGCAAAGTCTGCTGCCCCAGCCCCACAACCAAAGCCTGTTGCCCCAGCCCCACAGGCAAAGTCTGTTGCCCCAGCACCACTGGCAAAGCCTGCTGCACCAGCCCCACAGTCAAAGTTTGTTGCCCCAACCCCACAGGTAAAGCCTGTTGCCCCAGCCCCACAGGCAAAGCCTGTTGCCCCAGCCCCACAACCAAAGCCTGCTGCACCAGCCCCACAACCAAAGCCATCTGCACCAGTTACACAGCCAAAGCCCTCTGTATCAGCAACACAGCCAAAGTCGGTACCAGCAACACAGCCAAAGTCGGTACCAGCAACGCAGCCCACAGCTCAACCAAAGGTGACTCCAGTAAGGCCTCTAGTAAGGCCACAAACAACCTCCACTGCCCAGTCTAATGTGGGTGCCACAGCAGCATCTAGAGCCCCTGCACCTAGTGTACAGTCTAGGTTTGGTGCGACAACAGGAACCGCTAGGCCTGCTGCACCCACACAGCCAGCAACAAAAACGACTGGCTTAAATATTCAAACCTCATCTAAAAAGAAATGAGGCCAGTATAATCATGTTAAGTTCAATCAGTTGTTGACAATTTGAAGAAAAAAGCTGTTGCCATAGTTTTAAGGACTTGGATACACTGTTAAATGATATGTTAATGAGTTATATAGCAGCTTATGAGATTAGGATGTAAAATGTATCAAGTAAAGATTAATCGAGGGCTGGTCAAGTAGTTCAAGGAATTTTTGTACAGGCGTATACGAAAATTATTTTGATTGGTTATTTTATTTCGTTTCAGTCTTCATAAGTCTTGCAACCTTGAATTTTCACTGCAGTTACCAAAGAGTAGGTATTTGAAGCAACATCGTATATATATCTAGCTATAGCTACCTCATGCCAAAATACACATACAATCTTTCTATCCTTATATGCATATTGGATGATTTCAGAGAATTCTCTCTTGAACCTGCTGACCATACCTTATAGAATGACCAGGACTTAATAGTTTGCATGACTAGAAATGATCAAATCTTCTTTGTTAAAGACCTGTGTAGTGAGTTTTGTATAGATGAATACTTATTTCTCTGACTTTTATGACCTTACTTATACATTTGAATCCTTGGAACAGTTTATTTTAATGCTTTAAAGTTCTTGCATTAATTAATTCACATTATATAAAAAAAAATTCATGTGACAATTAATTCCATGTTAGTAAAAATTCATATAACTGGTATTTCCAGTTTATTTCAATTTACTTTATAATTACAATTAATTAGAATGCAGCAGACGTTTAATGCGGACATACTTATGCCGTCAAATAGCAGGATTTCAGAGTTTCTGACTTTGCAACAAACTGTTATATATTGCTTGATGTTGAACTACAGTTCTGTACAGACACTGAGGATAATGATAGGCTAGGGGACTGAATATTTTCTTGATCATGAATTCGATTTCAGTGTGAAATATTGTCTATATTTATTGTCTGGCTTATTTGATCAATATTTTGACTTACCATCGCTTCTCTTGTTGGCATTAAAATCCTCTGCCTGCTACCTCAGATATCCTTCTGGTATACATGTCTCTCCATTCACTCATTTCACATGTTGATGTGATTGTGGTACCTACATGAATTACCTGCTAAATGAGTGCTCCTTTTCTTCTTTACGACTTAGATGCACTGTCAATTTTCACGCTTAAAACATTCTTGACAGTCAAATTTACCAAGTTTGTGTACAGTACATGAATAATTTGTCAGTAAAAAAAATAGTATTTTTTCTTTAGGATATTATTTGAAGTAGGGTATTAAATTTTCTGATATATTTCGAAATTTATGAAATAATTTTTGTCACTTAATTAAAGAAATGCTACAGTATATTTTATTTATGTAGTAAATGACGTCTAAATAGACACGAGGGGATAAGATGCTTGCCGTTAAAGTCAAAGTGAATTCACACACACTTTAAGTCACAGTTGTGTCTACCATCACCGAGGTAATGGACAATTTAATCAATGGTGTCAGTTCCCAGCTTGGTTACAGATTAATTTCAATGCTTAATGTTATGTTTTAAGAATTCTTCCATCAGTGGTTAGCTTCCCAGGCAATATTTGCATGTATAATATACATTTAAAAGAAATAAAATTCCTTTAGACTTTAGTGTATGAAAATTTTAGTATTTTCAGTGCGAGATATCAAATATCAAACAGTATTTTGCCGATTTACTGCATAATGTTTGTTTCATTGGTATGTCCAGTTCTAGAAAATGATATGCTAGTCATAGAATATGTATACAATTTTGCTGTTTAAAACTTGTTAAGATTTGCTTGATTTGGTGCAGATGTTGTTGTTTTTTTTCTTTACAAAATTTGCCTTTTACTAAAATTTATCATTTTTTAATAATTTGCCATAATAAGCAGAAGTGCTATTTTTCTTGCTATAATGATCTTTTATATTGTTGTAGTTGTTGTGTATGTATACATCTATTTGCTATCTTTTATCTTGTATTAGGACTTATTGTTATTTGGCTTATTTGAAAACATCTATTTTATTTTTGAACTTTCTATATAAAACCTTCCAATTTGCTTATCTTTAGCTGGTTCAAAGTTTTAAAAGTTATTTGTTTTACCATGTTGTACTTAAATATTTACATGTTTCTTATTAAAAAAAAAAAACGCATCCAGAGCAGGTAGAATTAACTTAAATATTTACACTTTTACAGGTTTCTTATAAAAAAACGTATCCAGAGAAGGTAGAATTATACTTTTGTTTTTGTTTTGTAAATTAAGGGATGTTTCAGTAAGTTAAACAAATAGAATATATATATTTTTTTCTTTCTACCATATTAGATAATGAGATGTATTTTACTGTAAGTATGTGATGTTTTGTTGCTGTTTTTTCCCCCTTATTTTCACTTCTCTTTTTTTGCAGAAAAATTGAAGAATCTTTGTATTTTTGTTTTTCTTGGCATATTTTTTTCTTCAAAACATTGCAGGCTTGTTCAGAAATGTATGTTTGATTGTAGTAAATGTGTTTTACAAGTGTTCCACATCATTTAAAGTCATCATGCACCCTTGTTCCATTGACCGAAATACAGTGACTGCAGACTGCATTTTTAGGTGCAAAACTACAAAAATCTTGAAACAGATTGTTTAGACAGTACTTTTTGGAATTTGCAGACAGCTCAAATTAATAAACATTCCAACCATCAAATAAGACAAGGACACGTGTATGTCAGTGTCAAACCAGGCATCAGTGTCAGTCGGTCAAAAAAATGAATTGAATTATAAAAACAACCAAACATCACTGCAGTGTGAGAATGTTGAACTTTTAGTGTTCTTTCAAATAGTTTAGCATTACCATGTTCATTTGACCTTGAAGAGATTACTTTTTGAATTTCTCTTTTTTTTTTCTTTCAGTCATACTATCCAAGAAAATCTTTATGTTGTACATAAGGACATCTGTAAAATATATCATTTATTAGGAGAATATAATAATCTTGAGACAAGTTGTATATTTATGTCTCCCCCAGGAGACATATTGTTTTTGCCCTGTCCGTCCGTCCGTCCGTCCGTACGTCACACTTCATTTCCGAGCAATAACTGGAGAACCATTTGACCTAGAACCTTCAAACTTCATAGGGTTGTAGGGCTGCTGGAGTAGACGACCCCTATTGTTTTTGGGGTCACTCCATCAAAGGTCAAGGTCACAGGGGCCTGAACATTGAAAACCATTTCCGATCAATAACTAGAGAACCACTTGACCCAGAATGTTGAAACTTCATAGGATGATTGGTCATGAAGAGTAGATGACCCCTATTGATTTTGGGGTCACTCCAGCAAAGGTCAAGGTCACAGGGGCCCGAACATTGAAAACCATTTCCGATCAATAACTAGAGAACCACTTGACCCAGAATGTTGAAACTTCATAGGATGATTGGTCATGAAGAGTAGATGACCCCTATTGATTTTGGGGTCACTCTGTCAAAGGTCAAGGTCACAGGGGCCTGAACATTGAAAACCATATCCGATCAATAACTAGAGAACCACTTGACCCAGAATGTTGAAACTTCATAGGATGATTGGTCATGAAGAGTAGATGACCCCTATTGATTTTGGGGTCACTCTGTCAAAGGTCAAGGTCACAGGGGCCTGAACATTGAAAACCATTTCCAATCAATAACTAGAGAACCACTTGACCCAGAATGTTGAAACTTCATAGGATGATTGGTCATGAAGAGTAGATGACCCCTATTGATTTTGGGGTCACTCCATCAAAGGTCAAGGTCACAGGGGCCTGAACATTGAAAACCATTTCCAATCAATAACTAGAGAACCACCTGACCCAGAATGTTGAAACTTGATAGGATGATTGGTCATAAAGAGTAGATGACCCTTATTGATTATGGGATCACTCCGTCAAAGGTCAAGGTCACAGGGGCCTGAACATTGAAAACCATTTCTGATCAATAACTAGAGAACCACTTGACCCAGAATGTTGAAATTTCATAGAATGATTATACATGCAAAGTAGATGACCCTATCGATTTTAGGGTCACTCCATTAAAGGTCAAGGTCACAGGGGCCTGAACATTGAAAACCATTTCCGGTCAGTAACTTGAGAACCACTTGACCCAGAATGTTGAAACTTCATAGGATGATTGGTCATAAAGAGTAGATGACCCCTAACGATTTTGGGGTCACTCTGAGAAAGGTCACGGTCACAGGGGCCCGAACATTGAAAACCATTTCCGGTCAGTAACTTGAGAACCACTTGACCCAGAATGATGAAACTTCGTAGGATGATTGGTCATGCAGAGTAGATGAACCCTAACGATTTTAGGGTCACTCTGTTAAAGGTCAAGGCCACAGGGGCCTGAACATTGATAACCAGTTCCGATCAATAACTTGAGAACCACTTGACCCAGAATGTTGAAACTTCATAGGATGATTGAACATGCAGAGTAGACGATCCCTATTGATTTTGGGATCAGTCTATTAAAGGTCAAGGTCACAGTGGCCTGTTCATGTAAAATCATTTTTTGGAAAACACTTGAGAACCACTTGACCTACAATGTTGAAACTTAATAGGATGATTTGACATGCAGAGTAGATGACCCCTATTTATTTTGAGGTCACTTGATCAAAGGTCAAGGTCACAGGAGCCTGAACAGTGACTTGAGAACCACTAGGCCACGAGTGTTGAAATTTAGCGGGATGACTGGACATGCCAAGTAGATTATCCCTATTGCAGCCAACCATCAGTGTCTCTTTGACTTTCGCTCCTGACCCCTATTGACTTCTTGCCTATAGGACTTTGCATTGGGGGAGACATGCGCTTTTTTACAAAAGCATTTTCTAGTTATACCTAAACACGTCTAAGGGGGCGGGTATTTAGGAGTCGTCTTAAGATCTGCCTGCTATGTCATGTAGTTTCTTTTCAAAATATTTTCAGCACCAAATACTTCCATACTTCTACACATAATCTGTGTTTAATAAGTGTGTTTGTGTGCTCAACATCATTTTATTTTAAATATCAGTTGAGGCATTGCAGAGTTATGGGCCCGTGGACCTGCATGCTGGTGGTATAAATCACTTCCAAGTGAGTGCTCTAGTTAAGGACTGTAAGAAAGAAAAGTAACTACTAACTTGTTTTTAAAGTTTGATTTACAGTTTCATGCTTCGATGACTTAAGGATATTCAAAAAGTTAAATATAAATCAAGTGTAGCTGCTGCTCATTGAATTAGTATTTTTGTATTTAAGCAATTTATTTAAATACTTGCGGTTTTTGACAGAAGCAGTTGAATTGGCATAGTTTATAGAATTATGCAACTTACATGTTTGGCAATAGCAATCTTGGTGCATTGAATGTATATATTTCTTGTTTTTGCTAAGCTTCTTTGAATCATGCAAACAGTTTTAGCTGATGATTTAGTGTTGTATGGCTGTAGTACAAACGATTTTTGACAAACCTATATACAGTAAAATCAGATATTTTCATTAGGCTAAATGTTTGCACGATAGGCTATTCACGATATTTGGCAAATTTGTTAGGTATCAAGACTTACTCATTACAATAGTAACATTTTCGCAACTATTTCGTTTGGAGAATACCGACAAATTAATGAATATAAAGAAAACTCATGAAAATTTCTCATTTTACAGTATTCAAGTGATAAATGACAGTTTTCTGTGTGCTTAACAAGTATCTGATTTAAGGAATTGTTGTACATATATAATATGATCAGATTTACCAAGGATCAGGGTATAATCTGAATGAATAGGGTCTGTTAATTTTCTTCAGTGAAACCATGTGTTAAAAAGCATGTGTGCTTTAAGCATTAGCAGCCATTTTGAATGTGTTTATCCTGTCACCTTAAATGGAATGACAGAAAACTGGCTGTGATGTGCAGTATCACCTCCATTTTATTTCGGCAAATATGAACAAACTATTACATAAGTGCATTTGGATAACAAATTAGCTACTGTATTTGTATGAATGCATGTGTATATCATTAGTGGATACCTACATTATTTTGAAATAGGTCTTACTAACGATATATCTTATTGTCATTAAGTAAATGATATAACATATTCTATATTAGCATGTACTAGAATATCCATTTACTCAGGATGGTTATTTAATATTATAACAAATCTAGGGGTGGAGAAAAAGGGGGTGGGGGGGGTCCTAAAATTGTATTATTTTCCAATTTATTTGTCGCTATTTGTTTAGAATGTTTCAGGTTATAGAAACTGACTAGAGTTCAGGTTTTTGTTTGTGCAAGTGCAAATTGGTTAAACAGTATTTATTAATCCCCCACCACAAGTGGTGTGGGGTTATAGGAATGGTCTCCATCTGTCTGTCCATAACAATTGTGAACTTAAAACCCCCTGAAGGATTTTCATGAAACTTGGGTCAAATGATCACCTCGTCAAGACAATGTGCAGAACTCATGAGTCAGCTATGTTGGCTCAAGGTCGATGTCACAACTCAAGGTCAAAGGATTGAGCCTTCCATTTTGTGTCCACTCTGTATCTCCTAAACATTTTGAAGGATTTTCTTGAAACTTTGGTCAAATGATCAGCCCTTTCACTATCCATAACAGCGGCGGGGGATATAGCTCTTTCAGACTGCCTTGTTCTGTATTCATGTGATTACATTACACACAGTCAATATAGCAGACTGTTGTTACAAAGAATTTGAAAACAAGTTTACACAGAAAGCTTATAAAAATTCATTTCCTTACTGTAAAAGTAAATGTATGAGTATGCTGTAAAATGAATGGCTTAATCAGTAGATAGTAAGTTTGATATATTTAAATTGAAAACAAAAAAGCACTGCCTGTTGATAAAATTGAAAGTGCAGCATAATCAGCTCATGTGATTTAACTCTGAATTTAACTGATCTTCTGAACTGTTCTAATCAATGATCATTTATTTTCAGATTGAAAATTCATATTTTCGTTTATTTTTTGAAGAATGTATCTTCCTGTATTATAAAGTCTGATGTGATTTTTGTTCCTAGTATTACAATTATAGATATATTGTATCAAGAACTCATTAAAATAGCTAGAAAACAGTGTATTCTGATTGACTTGTATATTGCTTTCTAAGGGATTGTTATTGTATGATAATAATATATAATGTTACTGGGCATATTAGAAGTAATTTCCAAGGTATGATAATAAATTGTTATCCACTCAAACTGCTGTTTTCTTCTTTTCTGTAAGGAACAGAATGGTGGTACCCTTTATAAACCAGATATTTGTACATCCACCACCCCTCGAACAACGAAGTTGTAAGGGGTGTATACTGGTTTCAGGTTGTCTGTCTGTCCGTCTGTAGTTACAATCTTGTGCGCACCAACTCTCCTTATCGCCTTAACACAATTTAACTTCACACAAGTGGTCAGTAACAATAGCAGTTGTGCTGTTAGGTTCTTTCAGAATTTTTTTTTGCATAGTTGCGTGACTGTTTATTGTTACTATACTATATACATAGAGTCTGCATATGCAATCTTGTGCACGCTTAATCTCCTGAACCCATGCACACAATTTAATGAAACAACACATGATAGGAGTAACCCTAGTTGTGTTTGGTGCATGTTATGTTTTCTTTTAGATAAATATTTTGTTACTGTGCTATATACCCAAGAGTCTGCATATGCAATCTTGTGCATGCCTAATCTCTCGAACCATTGCACACAATTTAATGAAACTCCACACACGTGATCAGTACCAACCTTACTTGTGCGTGGTGCATGTTAGATTCTTTCAGAAAAATATAGTGCTGAGTTATTGGACTTTTTTTAGCCCACCTGAGCCAAAGGCTCATGGTGAGCTTTTGTGACCGCTCAATGTCCATAGTCCGTCGTCAGTCGTGCGTCCGTCAACATTTTCCAAAAAAATCTTCTTGAAACCACTGGGCAGAATTACACCAAACTTCACAGGAATGATCCTTGGGTGGTCCCCTTTCAAAATTATTCAAAGAATTGAATTCCATGCAGAACTCTGGTTGCCATGGCAACCGAAAGGAAAAACTTTAAAAATCTTCTTGTCCAAAACCACAGGGCCTAGGGCTTTGATATCTGGTGTGTAGCATCATCTAGTGGTCCTCTACCAAAATTGTTCAAATTATCCCCCTAGGGTCAAATATGGCCCCGCCCTGGGGGGTTACATGGTTTATATAGACTCATATAGGGAAAACTTTGAAAATCTTCTTGTACAAAGCCACATGGCCTAGGGCTTTGATATTTGGTATGTAGCATCATCTAGTGGTCCTCTACCAAGATTGCTCAAATTATCCCCCTAGGGTCAAATATGGCCCCACACCGGGGGTCACATCGTTTATATAGGGAAAATTTTGAAAATCCTCTTGTACAAAACCACATGGCCTAGGGCTTTGATATTTGGTATGTAGCATCATTTAGTGGTCCTCTACCAAGATTGTTCAAATTATCCCCCTAGGGTCAAATATGGCCCCGCCCCGGGGGTCACATGGTTTATAATGACTTATATAGGGAAAACTTTGAAAATCTTCTTGTACAAAACCACATGGCCTAGGGCTTTGATATCTGGTGTGTAGCATCATCTAGTGGTCCTCTACCAAAATTGTTCAAATTATCCCCCTAGGGTCAAATATGGCCCCGCCCTGGGGGGTTACATGGTTTATATAGACTCATATAGGGAAAACTTTGAAAATCTTCTTGTACAAAACCACATGGCCTAGGGCTTTGATATTTGGTATGTAGCATCATCTAGTGGTCCTCTACCAAGATTGCTCAAATTATCCCCCTAGGGTCAAATATGGCCCCACACTGGGGGTCACATAGTTTATATAGGGAAAATTTTGAAAATCCTCTTGTACAAAACCACATGGCCTAGGGCTTTGATATTTGGTATGTAGCATCATTTAGTGGTCCTCTACCAAGATTGTTCAAATTATCCCCCTAGGGTCAAATATGGCCCCACCCCGGGGGTCCCAAGTTTTACATAGCCTTATATAGGAAAAAAAGTTTAAAAATCTTCTTGTCTGAAACCACAACACTTAGACCTTTGATATTTGGTTTGTGGCATTGTCTTATGGTCCTCAACCAAAATTGTTCAAATTGTACCCCTTGGGTGAAAAGAGGCCCTGCCCTGGGGGTCCCAAGTTTTATATAGACTTCGTATAGGAAAAAGCTTTAAAAATCTTCTTGTCTGAAACTATACGACCTAGGCTTTTGATATTTGGTATGATGCATTGTCTAGTAGTCCTCTACCAAAATTGTTCAAACTATGCCCCTGGGGTTAAAAGAGGCCCCGTCCTGGGGTCACTTAGTTAATATGCGAGTTACATAGGAAAAATACTTAAAAAATCATCTGATCCTCTTTCCAGGACTGTTTAATTATAATTACCTGATGACCCCAAGTAATATGATGTCACTTGACTGTGACCTTGACCTACTTTCTTGTTTTTAGCTCACCTGAGCACGAAGTGCTCAAGGTGCGCTTTTATGATCGCCCTGTGTCCGTCGTTCGTCCGTCGTCAACAATTTGACTGTTAACACTCTAGAGGTCACAATTTTGACCTAATCCTAATGAAACTTGGTCAGAATGTTACCCTCAATAAAATCTTGGATGAGTTCGATATTGGGTCATCTGGGCTCAAAAACTAGGTCGCCAGGTCAAATCAAAGGAAAAGCTTGTTAACACTCTAGAGGTCACAATTTTGGCCCAATCTTTATGAAACTTGGTCAGAATGTTACTCTCAATAAAATCTTGGACGAATTTGATATTGGGTCATCTGGGCTCAAAATCTAGGTCACCAGGTCAAATCAAAGGAAAAGCTTGTTAACAGTGTAGAGGTCACATTTATGACTATATCTTTATGAAACTTGGTCAGATTGTTAATCTTGATGATCCCAAGGTCCAGTTTGAATCTGGGTCATGTAGGATCAGCTAACTAGGTCATTAGGTCAAATCAAAGGAAAAGCTAGTTAACACTCTGGAGGCCACATTTATGACCTTATCTTAATGAAATTTGGTCAGCATGTTAATCTTGATGATCCATAGGTCAAGTTCAAATCTGGGTCAGGTAGGGTCAAAAACTAAGTCACCAGGTTAAATCAAAGGAAAAAATTGTTAACACTCTAGAGGTCACAATTTTGGCCCAATCTTAATGACACTTGGTCAGAATGTTACTCTCAATAAAATATTGGACGAATTTGATATTGGGTCATCTGGGGTCAAAAACTAGGTCACCAGGTCAAATCAAAGGAAAAGCTTGTTAACACTGTAGTGGCCACATTTATGACCATATCTTAATGAAACTTGGTCAGAATGTTAATCTTGATGATCAATAGGTCAAGTTTAAATCTGGGTCAGGTGGGGGTCAAAAACTAGGTCACTAGGTCAAATGAAAGGAAAAGCTTGTTAACACTCTAGAGGCCACATTTATGACTGTATCTTCATGAAACTTAATCAGAATGTTAATCTTGATGATCTGTAGGTCAAGTTTGAATCTGGGTCATGTGGGGTCAAAACTAGGTCACCGTGTCAAATTAAAGGAAAAGCTAGTTGACACTTTAGAGGCTACATTTATGAACATATCTTAATGAAACTTGGTCAGAATGTTGATCTTGATGAGCTTTAGGTCAATAGGTCAGGTGAGCGATACAGGGCCTTCATGGCCCTCTTGTTTAAGATACAGCCTTGAAATTTTGATGACATACACAGTTTTGCACACAAATCGTAAAACTGAATTTCATTGACCATGAATGTGACCTACTGACTTTCTTAATATTTTATCATCAGTTCGACATTTGAAACATGTAGCTCATATTACTTGGGTGAGCGATACAGCGTCATCATGACCCTCTTGTTTTTTTTTACTATACTATATAGATAGTCTATATACATACAGTCCACATAATAATGCAATCTTGCGTGCGTCAAACTGCAATTGTCGGTGCATGTGGGAGGTATATTCATCACCTTCAACAATAGCTCTAGTTTACCCTGTATTTATCATGTCCTATGAAAAACCTTAGCAATCACTTGTTTTAAGCTCGATGTAAATGAGATGTGGAACCAAAATTTGTAGTCCTGTTTGGCGCCATATAACCTGTACTGTGTTTGTGCGCCGTAAAACCCAAATAAATAAATTGTATGAGGTGAATGTAGAGCTATCATACTTGTCCTGACATCCACATCAGCAGCTTGGTTAAAGTTTAGAAGCACTTTCACTTAATCACCTGTTATTACTTGACTGATTTGCTTCAAACTTGAAATACTTAACTGCATCATCATCTACATCACATGACACAAGGGTCATAACTCTTGCCAATATTTCATGAATTATGCCCTCTTTTTGCCAAAACTTTTAGGCACTTTCTCCGTTGTTACTAAATGTCTTTGAGTGGATCTATTAAAGGTTGTTCCACATCATATGACAAAAGGCCATAACTCTGGCACAATTATTTCATGAATTGTGCCCCCAATTTTAATTATGTCTCATTTGGGGGTTACTCCATTAAAGGTCAAGGTCACGGGGCCTGAACATGGAAATCCATTTCCGATCAATAATTTGGGAACCACTTTACCCAGAATGTTGAAACTACATAGGATGATTGGAAGGGCAGAATGGATGACCCCTATTGATTTTAGGGTCACTGCATCAAAGGTCAAGGTCACAGGGATGATGGGACATGCTGAGTAGATGATCCCTATTGCAGCCAACGATTGGCGTCTCTTGAATTCATGTTTTGCTTCTGTCCCATATTGACTTCTTGCCTATTACTACACATGTACTATGCATTGGGGGAAACGTGTGCTTTTCTACAAAAGCATCTTCTAGTTACAATTTAAGGTTAGTTTTTACGCACTTTCACCCCATCTCTTGCTACTTAAGCAATCTATTTGAATTTCAAATACTTGTCATATATCAACACTGTCATCATGTGACACAAGGTTTATATCTTTTGCTCAAATATTGCATGAATTATGTCCCAATTTACTCTGAATTTCAGGTAAAATATTTTATGCATTTACAGTCTACATCGAACATGAACCACCTGTATTATGCGACATTTTCATTAAATGACCACTTCAAATCCCACCCAAACGTTTTTACTACATATATGCATTATATTAAATGACTTTCCCATTATGTGATCATCGATGACATAAAACAGGCCCAAACAGGTACAATTATGTGTAAATATTAACTACATGTATTAAGCGACCATGCGGAGAATATCTTGTCTGATATTTTCACACCAGGATAATTTGAGAATATTTTTTATCACATTTACTGATATACAGAAAACTAACAACCAAACAAACATTTCTATGTAACCCAATAGTTTTTTTTAAATGCCAACCAAACATAGAACAAAGGAAAACCCCAATCATTTATATGCAAAGGGGTCTGACACGTGTGGGTCCCTTTAATATGACATAATAAATAGTACCAAGTCACCGGGGACAAAAACATGGGTGAAAACATGGGTGACTGGATATACAAATGTGACCTAGGAAATTGCTTGATATGGTCCCTTTTAACTGCAACACTACAAAACACCCAAAGTTTTAAACGGGCTTCATTGCATCTATTGTTTCTCTATGAATTACAGGGCTATGCATTGCCATCCATGATAACACACAACAGTTACTTTAATCCATGCCTTAAACGATGTTCATTTTGCCAAGCTTTGTATGTCACAAGAATAAATTTTAATCCATTTACATGCGTTTGTACATGGGGAATGCATCAGTAAAATGACACTTTAATGCAAATTATCAGTAATTGTTACAGTTCGATAAACAAACATATTTACTAAGACTCGCCACTAATGTTATATTTCTGTTTCACTTAAAGGGAATTCCTATAGTTTTTTATGCGCATCTTTCTGCGCAGCCAACACTTTCTATGGAAAACTGAACTGAAGTCAACATTTGTTGAAACATGTTACAGACAATCTTAAATATGAGGAATTTTGAATGAAATAACATTTTTGATAAGTTATATCAGTAATCAAATGTTGATACTGGTTTATGTTGTATTGACAAGTATCATGCCTGACAGGTTTCTTGCTATTTTTGTGGTTGTGTTTTCACATCGCATTTTAGTACAAAGACAGTGTTGTTCATATAATATAAGATAATTGACTTAGTACTGATAAAACAATATCACCTTTCAGATTATTTAGTATTCAGTTATAGAAAGAATTAAGAATTTTTAAAACTTTTTTTTAACTTTTAGCAGACATACATGTAATCAATTTGGCCAGGTTCGCGCCATTTCCGTCCGAACAGGTGTTGTATTCTAACGGTCTTAACATAAAATTTAGCTTGGTGACCCATACATTTTTAGCCATTTTACTGCTCACAATACAATTATCTATACACAAGAAGAAAAAGAAAAAATTCTATTTAAGAGTTTTTTCAAAATTTAAAAAAAATATTCTTCACTATGGGTATTTTTCATTGAAAAAAGTTCACAAAAGTAAATATGAAACAATATTTTTTTTCATTTGTACCCATTACTGTAAGGACAGAGTATTACAAATATGACTATGATATCAAATAAGTATATAATAAAATCTGTAAAAAGAAAAAACAGTATTGTGCTGCCTGGATGTATATTTTGGTTGGTATTTATAAACAAGAGGGCCATGATGGCCCTATATCGCTCACCTGAGTTTAATTGCTTTCTTGAAAAAAATTCTTTGCTAAAGCTAAACAAATAACCCCATGGGGTGGGGTCAATTTGACCCCGGAGGTCATGATTTGAACAAATTTTGTAGAAGTCTACTAGGCAATGCTACATGTCAAATATCTAAGATCTAAGCCTTCTGGTTTATTTTTAGAAAATTTTTGAAGATTTTCCTATGTAAAATCAAGTGACCCCTGGGGTGGGGTCAATTTTAACCCCGGGGGTCATGATTTGAACAAATTTTGTAGAGGTCCACTAGGCAATGCTACATATGAAATATCTAAGCTCTAGGCCTTCTGGTTTATTTTGAAGATTTTTCTATGTACAATCAAGTAATCCCATGGGGCGGGGTCAATTTGACCCCGGGGTCATGATTTGAACAAATTTTGTAGAAGTCTACTAGGCAATGCTACAAGTCAAATATCTAAGATCTAGGCCTTCTGGTTTATTTTTAGAAAATTTTTGAAGATTTTCCTATGTAAAATCAAGTGACCCCTGGGGTGGGGTAACTTTTGACCCCGGGGGTCATGATTTGAACAAATTTTGTAGAGGTCCACTAGGCAATGCTACATGTCAAATATCTAAGCTCTAAGCCTTCTGGTTTATTTTTAGAAATTTTTTGAAGATTTTCCTATGTAAAATCAAGTGACCCCTGGGGCGAGGTCAATTTTGACCCCGGGGTCATGATTTGAACAATTTTAGTAGAGGTCCACTAGGCAATGCTACATGTCAAATATCTAAGCTCTAGGGCTTCTGGTTTTTGAGAAGAAGATTTTTTAAGATTTTCCTATGTAAAATCAAGTGACCCCCGGGGCGGGGTCAATTTTGACCCTGGGGTCATGATTTGAACAAACTTGGTAGAGGTCCACTAGGCAATGCTTCACACCAAATATCTAAGCTCTAGGGCTTCTGGTTTTTGAGAAGAAGATTTTTAAAGTTTTTCCTTTTGGTTGCCATGGCAACCAGAATTCAGTATGGAATTCAATTCTTTGAACAATTTTTAAAGAAGACCATCCAAGGAACAACCCTGTGAAGTTTCATCAAAATTGGCCTGTTGGTTTAGGAGGAGATGTTGTTTAAAGGAAAGTGTGGACGGACAGACGGACGGACGCCGGACGGTGAGCGATCACAATACCTCACCCTGAGCACTTTGTGCTCAGGTGAGCTAAAAAGCAGAAAATTATGAAAATTCGCAGGCAGTTTCAGCAACAGTGGGTGTGTTCAAAACATTTTTTCACAAAAACAAGCCTGGTGACCTATTGTTTTTATTTGTTCATTGTTTTCAGCACAAATTTTCCTATCATATATGTGAATTTAAAAAAATTCTATGAAAGGAAAAAAACTATAGGAATTCTCTTTAACAGACGAAAATCATCTCCAAGTAAATTTCAAAACATTTTTGCCATCTTTTCTGTCATGTGCTGTTGACAGAACAGGTGATGTAGCAAGTGATTTGATTCACTATCGGAATTTGAAACAACTTACCGTAAAGCGCTTAGCCGATCAAATCACTTGTTACATCACCCTTTCTGTCAACAGCACGTGACAGGTAAGCTGTTATATATCCAGTGACCCATGTTTTTGTCCCCATTGGCTTGGGACTAGTTATTATGTCATATTAAGGTGACCCACATGTGACAGACCCCTTAGGTAGCAGGGTGTGGTTAATGTGGGCATGTGAGCTTGAAAGAATTTAGTTGAGGGAAGAAATTTAGGCCAGCAGTTTCAGATGAGACAATAAAAAGTTTTCCATATTGCCATGAAGAGAAAACTGGCTCCAGCCTATGGCACTAACTTTTTTAGCAAATCAATTTTGGCTTGTTTGGAGTTCGGATGAGGGTCACCCAAGGAAAGCTGCTGTCAGTGGTTTTACAGGAGAAGATCATTATAGATTTCCATATAGTTTTACAGAGAAAACTAGCCTTGCACCCTGGCGGCTATGGTTTTTCAACGAAATGAAATGAATTGAAGGAATTTGGTAAAAGGCAATTTAAAGAACATTGTAGAGTTATTTTGAAAGTCAGCCAACGAATACAGAGCAGATTTTCGAAGTTTTCCATTTAGCCATATAGGGAAAATTTGCCCTGCACCCTGTTGACCATGTTTTTTAACAAAACAGAATGAATCCAAGCCAACACCTCGTTAAAATTATTTCAAAATCGAGCCTGCAGTTCAATTTTTTAGTCCTTGAATGTGTTTATCATCAAAAGAGCTATAAAATTCTGATCAAATATAATTTCGTACAGGGTCACTTAGTGAGCATTCTATACTGTGTTGTTGCGCCGTAAAACCCATAAACAAACTAATATGCTTGTCTCTGTTAAAACCTCTTGCGCTAGAATGACGTCACGTTAACGTGCGGCGAAGTTTTTGTTGCGACCAAGAAAGAGCGCTTCTATATTTTATCTACTGTTTTAGATTAAGGGCATATTAGAATCGAAATAATTTATAGCACAACAGTGTTTTAACACTATTATACACTCTGGTGGTAATACGTCGTACAAATAATTTCACTTGGGGCTGCGCCTTTGTGAAATTATTACACCCGACGTATAACCACCCATCGTGCATAAATAGTGTTAAAGCACTCTTTTGCTATAAATTATTTCTTAATTAGTGAAATTATTTTGAAATCTGGCGAGTCGTTTCAGAGATGAAGAGTTTCCAAGTTTTTCAAAAAGCCATACAGGAAAAAACAAGCCCCACACCCTGATGGTCATGCTTTTACACAAAAGGAAAAGTTGGAAGGAATTTGGTAGGGTGTCCAAGGAACATTTCTGTGAAATTATTTGAAAATCAGGCGAATGGTTTCTCGATTTTCCTTTAGTAGCTATGGCAACCAGGATTCTGAACGGATGACCTGACTTTGAATGAATCTGAGATCATAAAAGAACATTCCTGTCAAGTTCGACTGAATCTGGCTTGGTGGTCTAGATTTTCTTTTAAAAAAGAAATTGTAGCTGACAAGACATCCAACAATCCTAAAAGCTCACCATGAGCACTTTGTGGTCAGGAGAACTAAAAATCTTCCCATGTAAACCCTAAAATCGTTCAGCTACGATATTTGCCATGTAGCATCATGTGGTGGTCCTCTACCAAATTTGTTCAAATCATGCGTCTGTGGTTAAAGTTGGCCTGCTAAAGGGGTCACTTGTTTTACACAGACTTAAGAAAGGAAGAATATAGAAAAAAAGATGTATGAAGCTGTAAGACCCATAACTTAAATTTGTGGCATGTATCATTATGTAGTGGTCCTCTACAATGTCAAAATTGGCTTGGCCCTGGGATTCACTTTGTTTTTCATAGAGTGACTTAGTCTTAATGTCTAAAACTCAAACCCAAAAGCTTAGATATTTGGCTGTTAGCATTGTGTAGTGGTCCTCTCCTAGTTGATCTAAAATAAATTGGTTTAAACTAAAAAAAACACAAGGTACAGGAGTAAAAGTATGACTTTTTTTCTCTAAATGACAGACATAGTATATATACAAGTGATACAGAATTGTGTATTACAAATGAAGCATAAAAACAATGATAAAAACAACTCCATACTACCATGTAATAATTTCATTTAAATACTAATACCGGTAGTTATTTTGTTTAATCAAAATAAAGGAAGGCTTACTGTAAAATGATCAATATTCCTGGGAGCTGGATTTTGTGGTCGTTTCAATTCATGAATTTAAATTCCCCCACCCCCCTCCCACACACAAACACCAGATTTCCTATATAACTGATCTTTGAAAAATTAAAGAATTTATGTCTTCACAAGAAAAGCCATTTGAGAAGAGATATACCAAAATGAACATATTTCACTGTATATCAGCTGACAGTCAATTCAATTATTCATAAAAATACAGATAATTTCTAAAATGGTATAACAACATGTGCCATTTCACAATGTATTACTTTGTATTAAGTTTCTATGATATACTGCTTCCTAAACATATCAGTGCTCATTAACTGAATTAGCCAATTTGTTATGTCTTAATTCATCAACAGATGTGTAAAATACCAGAAACATATATCCCTCTATAACAAATATTAGAGATTGTATGAAAAATTCCAAGGTGTACCATTAAGCAATTACAACTTGTAAATTTAAATGATGCTCTGAAACAAAAATTAATCTTTAACAGTGAAGTGAAGAAACATGAAACTATTACAGTTACAACAATAGCTGCCAATCCTGTTTGCCATAAATATATAATGAACACATCTTAATGAACAATATTGCATGCTTATGCAACAGTAAAAGGTCAATACAGGTATATTTCAACTTATAGCCCTGCATGGAGTGAATGCAAAAGAAGTATGTATTATATACCCTTCTCAAATGCGCTCATTTGATTGGTAGAAAGGGGTGCACGCGCAGGTCCACAAAAAACCATACTGACCCGCAAAAGTGATAATGACTATTCTGATATTACTTTTTCTTATATGTATGCAATATAGGCCAGTCAAATGAGTGCATTTGAAAATGGCATATAATATAATAATTATAGACTTATGCTGAGGTCAATATGTTTTTACGGACCTGTAAAAATGATACTGACCTCAACATAAGACAATAACTGTATAATAAATAATGAAGCACTTAAGACTTCTTCACATTCACCCCTTGTAATATATAAATTTTAATATCATTTAGTTTGGTTCTTACTGCAAAACTGAACATACAATGACAGTACTAACATTCATAACTGAAAAACAAAGGGATATCACTCTTATCATAATATGTTTGAAACAAATACCGGGTATTATTCTACTTCCTATAACCTTTAGCCTGCTGGCGGCAAGTGATTCTGCCTTTGCGCTATTCAGTCAGTAAATTTTCAGTGAACATTCCTTCAAACAATAAATGGTACTGCCCAAATTGAATGATGGATCAGTCCGTTTTAGAAATTTAGCAGGCTAAAGATTAAAAAACTTGCAAACATCCATGTCCTTACCATCAACATTTATAATTTGATCCTAAATTAATATTATTTTGTGATTTGGTGTCTCATTAACTAATCTCTATTCAATAAAACAAGGTGCATGATTCAAAACAAGAAGCAACAATCATTTGTATCTTCCTGATATAAGGCAATATGCAAAAAAATAGTCCTGGTCTTTGACCATTTTATGCAATGGTGAAAAAGAAATTAAGTTTCCAAGTTTAAATAGCCGATGTGTGTAAGAAGAATTTTTAATTGTGAAAAAAAATTCCATTTTCAAACCATTTGTACACTGTTACATCCATAAAAAGTAGGGCACTAACATATTTCGGCCAGATTTTTTTCAATGGTGCGAGCAATCTGACTAAAGTACTTGATCTTCTAAACGAAGATCTGAGAACGACCCATTCACATTCGTCTTCTGTATATTTTGGATTTCCAGTATTGCTATTTTTATTTTTGCAAATCTATTTTTATTTTAACCAATCAGACAACTTGTTCGAATGTCAAAGAGTAAGAAAAAATTGCAGGGCTCGAACCTGGGACCTCTCACTTACAGAGCAAGTGCTCTACCGACTGAGCTAACCGGCTATCTGACATCTTTTGACATAAAAATTGTAGATATCAAAATCCAAGGTTTTTTAAAGCTTGCAGAATTTTGTAAGTTAGCTTTTGGTTGGCTAGAGGAAGGGTTGTCAGAACGAGGCTATCAATAGCTCGTTGTCAGATCCTATGCGTAGCGTAATAGGATATGTACTTTAGTCAGATTGATGGTGCGAGTATAAGCAGAACTGTTTCTGAAAAAAATACCTGTGGTAAAGCAGATGAACAACTTCTTTATTCAGAGAAACCTAATGGTTCTCTGTTAACACAAGATTTTACATTACATAGTAGTGCAAACTGTCTGGCAACAGCCATTTTATTCTTGTGACAAAACGATTAAGTATCTCCTCTCTGAAGTGTCCTTTAGAATTATTTCATAGACTTCACCACAAAAAAAATGTGCCATCAGTTTCTTCTCTTTCCGCGTCATAACAAACTGGAATCTAGATCTGAAATTGGATTTCAAGTACAATTTCATTTTTCAAACTAACACATCACATTTGGGAACTTTTTAATAGTTCTTTCTCAAACAAAAAATGATGTCAACATTGTATGACAAACCTGAAAATGCTTGACTGATATTATAGCTTTTGAGAAAAGCGCATGTCTCACACAACTGTCTAATCATAATAGATTGGCATTTCTTCTCCATTATGTATCAGAGTCAACCATGCACCAATACATGTATCACTGGCATCAGTATTCCGAAGTGCCTGGGCCGATTTAGCTAGTTATTGAACTTGGCGGAGGACTTATTGTCAAACACATTTTGTTCAAGTTTGGTGAAGATCGGATGAGAAATGTTCAACTTAAAGAGTGCGGACAAGATTTGTGACAGTCACACACACGGACAGGAGTAAATCAGTATGTCTCCCACACCACTGTGTGGTGGGAGATATAATTAGGAATGGGTCCATGATGAGAACTGTTTGACTTAGAGCGTGGACATCAGTGTACAGAGCGATTTTCGGTAATTCAAGGGCCAAAATTCCAAAGTGTCGGGGCCGATTTGGCTAGTTATCGAACTTGGCCGAGGCCTTATTGTCAAACATATTTTGTTCAAGTTTGGTGAAGATCAGAAATGTTCAACTTAAAAGAGTGCGGACAAGATTTGTGACAGTCGCACACATGGACTGGAGTAAATCAATATGTCTCCCACACCCACTGTGTGGTGGGAGATATAATTAGGAATGGGTCCATGATGACTCTGAAAAATCAATATATATACTGAACTGAACTGAAAAATAGCGTAAATGTTTATTTCATCTTTCAATGATATATTAAACATCCTCTTGTTATGGTGAAATTTTGTACTAAGTTATTTGAGTATCCTACAGGGCTTCTATTTAACTATGTAGAGCACTTGCCCATAGGGTAACCTAAACAAATTTTTTACTTGCCTGGACCCAATTTTCAGTTGCCCAAGTGTAACATGGTGGTATGATGAGATATTCCAAAGAATAACCCATAAACATGGATATAATGACACTGCAAATGGTATTAGAACAATTTGAAATTGTTCTTATCATTTGCAGTGTCCCTATACCATTTTTGATAAATGCCTTCATGGTACGGGATTGCCCATTGTTATAATTCGATTCAGAGTTCTAGATCTGAGAAAATGTTAAACCTGATTTTAAATCCTCAAAAAAAACTAACTTGATATTTTTTGATACCTGAATCAAAGTCTAATTTCTTTGAACCACCAGCCTCTCCTAGTCCTTCGATATCAACATCACTTTCAGGAGCATTCAATGCACTCAGCGTTACTTCTGAAACACAAACATATCAAACAGGATAAGGAATTTCCACATAAATTCTTTGATTTATTTTTATTTTTGTGTTCACAGAAATGTTAAGAACAAAGTTAAACAGTTGAGTTTAACTCTGATCAACAGTTTTTATTGATGCAAAGAAATAACCATCTAATCAAAGCCGACCGTTTCTTCTCGAAATGATGAATCATTGTGATCAAATACCTAGATGCTCATTACCTTCAGTCAAGAGTAAACAAAGTGCTTTCATATATATATAAAACAAGAGCTGTCAGTGGACAGCGTGCTCGACTATTCTCAGTGCTTGATAGTATAATATAAGCAATGAGTAAAACTTTAACATTACAATAAGCATATTCTAAGTCGAAAAGGGGCCATAATTCAGTGAAAATGCTCGATAGAGTTGCCTCTTCCTTTTTACAGACTGGGGTCATGATGGTAAACAAGTATGCAAAATATGAAAGCAATATCTCAATGGACTTCGGAAGTATTTGGTGTGGTACGCAAACTTTAACATTTATTCTAAGTCAAAAAGGGTCCATAATTCAGTCAAAATGCTTGATAGAGTTGCCTCCTCCTTTTTACAGACTGGGGTCATGATGGTAAATAAGTATGCAAAATATGAAAGCAATATCTCAATCGACTTTGAAAATATTTGGGGTAGGACGCAAACTTTAACATTTATTCTAAGTCGAAAAGGGGCCATAATTCAGTCAAAATGCTTGATAGAGTTGCCTCCTCCTTTTTACAGACTGGGGTCATGATGGTTAACAAGTATGCAAAATATCAAAACAATATCTCATTGGACTTTGAAAATATTTGGGGTGGTACGCAAACTTTAACATTTGTGTGACGCTCACGCTAAGTGAGTAGGATAGCTCCCCTATTCTTCCAATAGTCGAGCTAAAAATAACTTATACAGTCGTTACTAGATTTAGGGAGATTTCATTCATGTTCTAGATCTGTTCCTATAAACAATTTCAGGTTTTATTACTTGTATACAGATCTTTGACTGGCCGCATGGATGTTTGGTTACAAGGGTTCCAGACTTTCCTATCAGTATTAGTCATTACCACCAGCAACTGACATTTAGACAACTTCCATAAAAATCAATACAGTGTGGAAGCAACCACCTAACTTTTATGTCCGAGGCTTTCACCCCTTTAGGTGATAATATATAACACCAAAATTTTAAACAGTGTACCTCTTCTTTCTTGTTTCTTTGCTGACTGTTGTTCTACAGCTTGTTGTTGCTGCTGTTGTTTTTGTGAACTCTGTTTCTTAGGTGAAGGTTCAGATGGGGGAGGGAGCCCAGCATCTTCATATGCCTTACGTTTCAACTGCGTACGAATCTGAGTACTGAAAGTCAGAAAATTTCAATGTGATTTTGCTGCGTCAGGTTTATTTGTTTTGTTGGGTTACAAGTCACAACCTTGCAATTTCAATGTCATAAATTTTAACTCATATTGTTTTCCCAGCTTTCAAAGGTGGAAGACCATCTGACTAGGCTTCTAAATAGGTTTGGTGAAAACCCTATAAGCTGTTCATTTAAAAAAAGTTATCTACAGGCTGTTTCAATATTTTTCTGTCACACACACCAAAAAATGCATAACTATCAGAAGAACTTGTTTAAAGGTATTCGATTTTAACTATAGTGTCCCATTTAAGGGCCCAAATCCCCGCATTGGAACGAATTTGGCCCCAAATGAACAAACTTACATGTAGTAATTGACCTTATAATGATGCTCCAGACAAGGTTTGTTGAATACCCATCAAGCAGTTCACAAGAAGTTATTAAAAGGTATTTCTATTTTTAACTTTAGCAACCCCTGAAAGAGTCCCAAGTGTCTCCAATTGAAAAATTTGCTAAAGGACCTTAAAATGATACTATAAATTAAGTTTAATGAAGATCTATCTAGCTGTTCATGACAAGAAGTCATTTAAAGGTATTTCTTATTTTAGCCATTAAAAGGGGCCAAATGCCCCCATTTGAACAAAATTGGGAGAGGGCCTTATAATGATGCTACAGACAACGTAATTATTAGTTTGATGCATAAATTTCTATTTTAAACTCTTGTAGTCACTAAACAGGGCCAAGCACCCACCCCCCAGCTGAACGAATTTTTGAGAGGACCTATTATTATGCTACAGACAAAGTTTGATGAAGATCCACTGAGCGGTTCATTAGAAATAGTTGTTAAAGGTGGTCAATCACATTTAAACAACATTTTATGACATTTTTTACTTTTTGTATATTCTGTTAGAGAATTATTTAAGGAACAAAAAGACCGATTACATAGAGTTAGATTCCTATTTGAAATGTATATTTTATTATTTTTATAAAATTTTGTAATTACTCCCCTTTAATATGAAAGTATATAAAAAGCTGGGTATTTCTTTTTATTTCGATACAATGTCTAGTTTTACATTTGCATTTGATAGACATTATCAACTATTGAACATCTGAACCAAAATGCAAGTTTTAAAGCTGTGTGTAGCTTCTGAATTCATTTATTTCCAATCTATCTTGGTTGCGCAACACAGATAGGCAAAGGGAGGTAATAATAATTTTTCAAACTTGCATTTCTAATGAATTCCATCTAAATACATAATTTTTAATGCAAAATTTTACAAATATATTACAATTGTCTATATTTATACATTTCCTTAGGCAAAGTATGTTTATCAAATTTATACTTATGATAAAATAACTCTATCTTGGTTGGGCAACCAGGATAGGAAAATGAAATTTTAAAAATACCTCCAGTGAAAATCTAATTTGTATTAAGTGTTAAGTGAACATAAATGAGTGTAAATGATCAGATGCTCAAGTTTCGAACAAATCCGTTACATGGCCAAAATCTGATTGACCACCTTTTTAAAAGGTATTTTCATTTTTAGCCCTAGCGATTCCTAAAGGGGCCAACTCTCCCCATTTGAATCTGACAGAGATTTATAATGATCCTACAGATCAAGTTTGATGCAGATCCATCTAGCTGTTCATGAAAATAAGTTGTTTAAAGGAATTTCTAATTTTAGCTCTAGAGGCCCCTTTAAGGGCCTAAGTGCCCTCATTTGAATAAAATTGGAAGAGGACCTTATAATGATGCAGCCATCATGCTACAGACCAAGTTTGATGAAAATCCATCTGAGGCGGTTTATGAGATGAAGTCTTATAAAGATATTACTATTTTTAGCTCTAGTGGTCTAAAAAGGGGCAAAATGCCCCCATTTGAACAAATTTAGGAGAGGATCTTATAATAATGCTACAGACCAAGTCTGATGATGAATCAAGCAGTTCATGAGAGGTATTTCTAATTTTAGCTCTAGCAGCCCTGAAAAGGGGCAAAATGCCCCCATTTGAACAAAATTGGGAGAGGACCTTATAATGATGCTACAGACAAAGTTTGATGAATATCCACTGAGCAGTTAATGAGAGGTTCGTTAAATGTTTTTCTGTTTCTAGCTCTGGTGGCCCCTAAAAGGGGCCAAGGTGAACCATTTTAACGAACTTGAAAGAGATCTATGCCTGGATGCTACTGACAATGTTTGGTGTAATTCTGACCAGTGGTTTCATAGGAGATTTTCAAGTAAAAATTTTGATGCAAGACGATGGGACGCCAGACCATCCACCTATACCAATAGCTGACCCTAAACAAAGTTCTGGTGAGCTAAAATGTATAAATGCTATTTATAACATATGTGAGTTGTCAAACACAAATGATATTTCATTTTGTGCTGTTTAAATTTCTCATTATCTCGACTTACGTTGTCCTATTTTTTATAACATCACTGATTTTATTGAGATCTTCTCCAAACCTTCGTACTGATGCTCTTAAAGCTTCCACCTCTTGATCTGTCCATTTTCCACTAAAATAAATGAAAATCATTTCAATTTTAGCTTGGACTAGTATGAAAATTATTGCATACTAAAGAATCTAAGAGTAAACAGTGGAACATTTCACACTATTCTAATTATTTACAGTGTTTAGTATTGAATCTGGGAACTTGCACGTCAAATTGTAAAATTAAAACAAGAAACTTGAAGAAAGGAAAATGGACAGAGCAATGCCACAACATTATTATTATAAGTACATCTAACTTACAGCTGTACTGGAAAAGTTTGTTTGTTTGGTACTTTTGGATATCCTTCAAAATTTCCGTGTTGACCAATCAATTCAAAATAGCTTGAACGCTTATTAATTAGCACACTATTTTTACAATAGTATCTGTGTTGTAGCAGTAAATGCTGCTAGGCATTAAAGTAAAACAAACTTTCAGATACAAGTACCTTGCAACATATCCACATGAATCATATGGTTCAGTTAACATTCTTCAACAGTCACTCAAAACCCTGAATCAGTTACCTTGTGTTCTCTTATACTGAACTAGCCAAATTTACTCCTGAAACTGTGCTTAGGCATAAAAAAAGTTGTTTGTTTCCAGTATCCTGACCTACTATAAATTTTTGGCCCCACCTAAAATGTTTTTAGAGAAAACATTTTGCCTTGGAGAATTTTTTTTGAACTTTTTAACAAAAAGTTGCAAAACTGCACTTTTTATGCTTTAAACATGGTCAGGTATGTTAGAAATCAACTTACTGATGCTCTAAAGGCATATTCCCCTTATTTGTATTCATTTTTTGACACAAAAATAATTTTCGAAATGTCCCACATTAATTTTTTTAGCATGCTACCGGAAACGAACAATTTTTTTTACGTCTTAGGTCTGTAAAGGCAGAATAGTTTACCTTGCTGGACTTGGTTCTGCTGATGGATGAAGTTGCATCGTCAATTCCCCGAGCTTACTGAATGCTGCTCCGGCAGCAGTAAATATCTCTCCCACCTGTCAATCAATATAAACAAGTTCATAATTGGTCTAATGACAGCTATAATGTGAAAATCATAATTATATTTCTACACCTGAAGCACTATGTATATTCCTTCTTGTCTGGCTTATTCATGCCGATTTAATCCTAAACGCCATTATGAAAATAAATCACCAGGATGAGGCATTAATTCACACACTTGTTGCAACAGATTACACTAGTGCCTGTATTTGCAAATGAAGTATTAAAACTTTAGCATGTTACTCGCCTTCAAACTCAACTGCCTTGATGGCCGCTTGCATTTATTGAATGCATACTTTCTGTCAGGGCTGCAGGTTCGCTCCCCGCAGTGGGCATTTTTTTTCAATTGTAAAATTTCTAATATTTTCGTATTCTTTTTCAATGATATACTTTCAAATGAAAAAAATATCTCAGAAAAAAATGTTCCACAGCAGAGAGCGAATACGCAGCACTGACAAAGAAAGTGCATAGCTATTTAACAGTGCCTTAGGCTTCTCGGCTATCGCAGCAGCTGACGCCTCCAGCGACTATTTATATAACAACCATTAATGATATCCATGTCCCGGCTCTGTTGGTAAATCTGACTGCGCAACACCAACCAAGCTCATATAGTAGACCCTGGGAGAGAAAATACCAAGGTCCCTACTGGGGCTCGAACCACAGACCTTGTGATCTGTAGGCGGACACTCTAACCACGTCACTAAAGGGTTAACCCAACAGCACGGCTGTTGGAAGTGGCCTATATACCTACTATCACTACACTTCTCCCAATTTACTTTTCAGAGCTTACCAGTCTCCAGAATGACACTCCATGCCCACTGCACGAGTCAGTATCCCACTTCTGACACCATTAAAGTAAACCCTGGGAGAGACAATACCAACAGCATGCCCACTCATTTTTAAAGTTGAGGGTACATGTACCCCCTGCTTTTGCAAAATAGGGGTACACTTCAAAATTTGGGGGTACACTACATGGCAGATCTGAAAATTTTCTATTTAACTACTGAAATTTGTATATTACGTTTTTTTTTTGGTTTTTTTTTTCATACAGAACTCTCGTGGGTGGGGTATAACAGATGAGATAAATTTAGAAAATGTAAAACGTTTTTCCAAAGTTAAGATAGGAAATTCTGAATCAAAAGACCCCTCCCTATATTATACTAAATATAAATAAGTTTTCAGCAAGGTTCATGTATTCCCAATTTCGTGAACGGAACACGATTCGTCCGAAATAGCATACAGTCAACTGGAGACTGGTAAAATTCGTCCATCAATAACAAATGCCCAAACTATTACAGATATGCAATGTGTATCAAAATTGCAGTTAAATATCGAAAAATAAAATACTGTTAACCTTTTGCTGAGTTTATTAAAGCTAAAATGCCTTTTTGCGTTTCGTATCCATTCTTTTTTTGCACACGACCCGTGTGACGTCCGACTAAAACATTTACCAAACCCCTCTATACAGCTGACAATTACGCCGAGAATTCGGTGATGGAAACGAAATTATAACGTTCGTGGACCGGATCTGCGTTTTAGACCATACCAAACAATTGGCAAGTGCGCGATGAAATAAACAGCGATTTGGCAGCTGAACTGGAGTTCCGAATCTCTGCGTGCATGTACCCCCATCAAGTGATTTTTATGCGTGCATTTGATATTTTGTGCGTGATTCACGTACTGCAGTGCGTGAATGGGCATGCTGACCAAGGTCCCTACTGGGGCTCGAACCACGGACCTTGTGGTCTGTAGGTGGACAATCTAACCATGTCACTAAAGGGTTAACCTAACAAGGCTGTTGGAAGTGGCCTATAAACCTACTATCACTACACTCTGATCGATTCTCTTCACAAGCAATGTGTTGAAACGTTCGGGGAAGGTTACCTTTATTTTTTAATGTTGAATTGTTTGAGACACATGCTCAGTGTGTTTTAAAAGACTAATAATACTGGCCGATCTTAGGCAGGGGCATAGCGGGTGGGGGGGGGGGGGGGGGGGGGGCTTGACTCAAACTGTAAACCCGTTCGGTTTCTAGACCGTGCGCCACTGCCTTTTTAAAAATCACGTTACCTTCTTTTTACCTTAGCATTTACCCACAGGTGCTATTGTATATACCCCATTTATGTCACTATACGGACTTGGTCACGTAAGGGGAGATTATGTGTCAGGCAGCCAGTTAGCTCAGTCGGTAGAGCACTCGCCCTGTAAGCGAGGGGTCCTGGGTTCGAGCCCCGGATTGACTGCACATTTTTCTCACCCTGTGACATTTGGCGCCCAACATGGGACCGTGGCATGCCTGCTTGGTCAGTCTAACAATGCTTGCAATATTATGTACCTCCGGAATTAGAGGACGAATTTCCAATTTGTGGGGGTGTATGTCACGGTACGGACTTAGTCACGTAAGTGGAGATTAGCTCAGTCGGTAGAGCACTCGCCCTGTAAGCTAGGGGTCCCGGGTTCGAGCCCTGGACTGACTGCACATTTTTCTCACCCTGTGACATTTAGAACATTAAAATAGCATGTTTACAGCACCTTTGCATAATTTTTAACTTGGATGCGAAAGATCAGTAGGATCTAGTTTAGTAGTTAACATTAGCATCAAAAACTTTGTTCCTCACCTTGCTTGCTGAGCTCATTTCGAGTTGTTGATCATAAATTTAAACCTGACTTTTCTTACTGTCCATTTTCTTCGTCAGAAACTTCTTTTTCTTCAATTCTTTCCCGCTGACTCGAAAAACAAACAACCGGAAATGAAATGATGGTTTGTTTGATTAAAATTAATCTGAACTATGTTCGTTGACAATTACTATTGTTCTGATTTAATCGAGTCAAGAAAAGATGACATATTGATTTAGTGCCGTCCTTCTGTCTGTTTATCTGTCCACACAACTGCTCCGACACCAACAGGAAGATTTACATCTAAATTCACAAAGTGATATTGCTAAGCATGCACCAAGCGTGATGTCGGCATGTTGCAGAATAGTGATTTTCAGTGGAGTTATGGCCCTTGATTCATCAAATTTGATAGTGTTTTGGCAACTTTTCTAATATCATTGAGCGAATTTCCTATGGACCTTACAGGAGTGATCAGTAAAAAGCCCAACTGTGTATATTGTAACCATATTCTGACAGGTAAAGTGATTTTCAATGGAGTTACATGGTCCTTGATTTGTCATAAATTACATTCCGTGCAACTGTTCTGATTTCACCTGGAGGAATTCATAAAAGTAATTATTGCCAAGCTTAGTTGAGCATATTCTGGTTTCACCAATTTTAAGTAGAGTTGGTCAAATTTTGTGATGTTTTCCCTATGTATCTTTTTCACCATTTAGCAGATTTTCCACCAAACCTTAATTACTTATCAGTGCCGAGCCTAGTTGTGTAAATCATCATTTTCTGGTTCAGTGATTTTCAGTGGAATTAAAGCCCTTGGTTTACCATACTTTACAGTACTTGCTGTATACCAATGAGCTGAATTTCATCAAACCTCACAAATGATCAGTGTGAAGCATTGTTGTGCATATCATCAGCATGTTCAGGTTTAAAGACTTTCAGCAGAGTTATGACCCTTGATTTGTCAAATTCTATGATTCTGTACCACTTCTCCTTTACCACTGGCGGAATCCGACCAAACTTCAATGGAATGTTATTTTTCAGTGGTCTTCACAAAGTTATGACCCTTAATTTGTGGCATTTTACAATGTCTGCCTGTTAAGTAGCAGGAGACATCATGATTTTAGTGAAAAACAATTTTGGGTATTTGTTGAAGCGCACCGACACAATAAGACCACTGACCATATGGCGATTTTTCCAGCATTTGATGAAGCAAGACCTCAGGTGCCCCTCTGAGCAGTGTTTAAAACATGTGCGAACAACTGGGTAGATCTCGAACCACTGACCTGGATAGCCTTCTCCCATTAAGAATTCTACACCTTAAGCAAGGTTTCAAATCCACATCAGTCAGGAGTTCAACAGTCTAAGTAAAATAGAATATTCTTAAAAGAACGTTATAGAGGACTGGTTTCCTTTCTATATTTTGCACCTACATACCTAGTTCTTCCTCTGTCATTTGTTATGGTCAGTTACATACCTGTAACCTATACAATATGGATAGGACCTAAAGTATACAGAAACCCTGTATGTTGTGGCTTGTAGCGGAACTACTACTATACATACCAAGTTTTGCTGAAATATCCACACTGTCACTTCTTTGAAGGAAAATTTATCCTATCTATTCACCAAATCAGTAATCAGGGATTTTTCAAATATTTTCACCAACTTGAGCACATTTATAAAGCTCAGCCATCACTTTTTGAAATTGTTCACAAGCCTGTCAAGCCTTTCAATACTCAGCATTTCATGAATTTTCCAATGCCGTAAGTGGGAAAGTCAGGTTACAGTATTACACATAGTTCACGGTACACGGACATCCAATAAGCTTGAAAACTAGATATATGGCATTTTTGTGCATACAAGTGCTTCTAAAGTGCAATGGTCATCAGTGCTTCCCATCATAACTCCTTAAATGGGTTTATATGTATGTACAATGTACTGACAAAATGGTCAAATTGATCCATTGATAACTATAGGAGTTATCAAACTGCAATACTCAGAATTTTTAAAATACTCCTAACATGGCAAAGTACATCCTGACAGTATGGTCCCTTGAAAAACTGAAAGGCAGGTCTGCACATTAGTGTTTTATACTAAATCATTGTAAAATTTAAAAGGGTCCTAAGGCCATAATTAAAATTTTGTTTGTTTGCAGTGCTCCGACCGACCCATCAAAATCGTCCCGACCCAAAAAATTTTTTAGGCAGTTCAGGGGGGGGGGGGGCAATTTTTTTTTATATATGTTTTGATCCTTTCTGATGCAAAATGCATTTTCACAGACGTTTTCCTTTTCGTATTTAAATTTACAGCAGATCATTCAATGTTTAGTGTACGCGACCATATTGCCGTCTTCGCACGTGTTTCGGAAGTCACAAGTTCCGATCCGAGCGAGAAATTCGCTCAGACATCTTTACTTAGTCTTTCTCACATGATTTTATGGTGACCTATGTATATTTGATAAACAATTTTCCAATAAACAAATGTTTCGGCGGTATATGACCTGTTTGTGTAGGTTCGCCGTAAATCTCAACTCATTCTTTTAATAAACAATGTCGTCTGACACAACGCCACGGACCTGACCAATGAGTCAGTCAACATGACCACGATCTAAAAATTTATTCTGGTTTTCTGATGATTAGTTTCAACATTTAAAAGTTGATAAATTAAACAGACATCTGAATTTTTTATCATGCATCAGAATAATCCGCAATTTGAATGATAACTATTTACATTTTTATGTATTAATTGAGACCTTGTTCGAACACGTAATAAAGCCACATACCTCATTTTTTTGTAAATCCTAATTTTCCTTTCCTTGCAAACATGATTTCACTTTTAAATCCAGGTTTTAACAGACACATTTGGTGACAAAATTGTACAGGGTGCATGTACCACGTGACTTTTTCGCTAATCTGGGGTGCCAAAAACATGGCGGATTCCTCGATAAAGGTAACATTTTCTTAAATATCTTTTCACCAACCTGTTCAAATAAAAGGAAACATAGATGAGTGCCGTCTCATATCAAAATCCAACACTCGGCTACAAGTTTTCTGTCTCAAAGTCCGTTCGTTTTCTCTAAAAGTGCAACCGCACAACTGAAGTGAACAAATTTGATGATGTTAAGACGGGGGACATTTTCGCAAATTCAATAGATAAACCCTTTAAGAGGCCGTAAAAGACTAATTTGCGACACGGATATTTGTACGAGCATTGTCTTGACATATACACTTTAAGAAATTACAAATTAAAAGCCTTCAATAGCTTCCGAGGCCGATTTATCAAATTGCTAAGCAGGGGTCCGTTTTTCTTGATGCTAAGACGGGGGCTTGATTTAAAGATTTGTTATTGAAAGTCTTTTGTATTTCATTAACCTACTTCATTTAAGTTTTCTCCATGTTTATACTGCTTACTGTAAGAAAACTTTCGTTATATGTGTAGTAAAATTCAAATGGTTATGACATATGAAAGCTTTTCGCCGAGTGTAAACTGTGAAATTTTACTTAAGGTGAACTACTTAGTATTTAATTTGACTGATTTTATTGAAAATGCACCAACTTTCACTTTATGTGCTACATTTCTAGGTCGACTAAAATGTCATGTCTAGATCATTCTTTGTAACCTTTGTAACAAATACTGTTAAGTTTTTGAAAAAGCACCAGTTTATATTTAATTCTATTTCAGTCGCGTTAACTTTGAATTCTTTTTTCGGCTGAATGAAATACATTTGCGCATCTGACATTAGCGCCAGTAACAGATGTCAAAAGAAATCGGAAATTGTACTGGTTTCGTTGGTCATAAAATGTATGTTATTTTCAGATATCTTACTTTAAGACATTTTGTTCGGAATGTCCATTTTGGTTTAAAAAATATGAAATATTATTATCAATGTAGTACTAAAGCGCATTTACATTTCAGACATTTGTGTGCCAGGAATGTGGAATGGCATATAATTCCAGAAAAAGCCTTCTGTGTGGCTTTATTTCCAGAAAGAGGCGACAGAAATCATGGACCTTATAACTGCGACAATCGGTCTTTCCCGGTGAGACTAATAATATTATTACTAGTATATTACGACCTTACATTGGCATATATTAAGCATTGCACATTTTGACCATCTCCGTTTTACTTCTAGAAATTTTTTTGACTATAATGTGGATTACTTTACATCTTTCACAGCTGATATGCCGTGGTTTGCAGGAGACCGTAAAGGGTGGATATTTTGGTCCTGTGTTTCAATGACCCTTAATCATTCCCATACAGTATCCTTTGGTGTCCAACTTCATTTTGTTGTATCGAATAGCCTATACAATCCACAGAATACCATTTTACTGAGCCTGTAAAATGTCCAAAGTCGTTTGAATGAAGTACTGGCCTGCGATGTATACGCTCGAAACCGATTCTCATTTTTTTTTAGATCGACTAATATACATGTAGGCTTTAATTCTTTTTCTGTGTCATTTGTTTTTGCAACAACGTACTGAGAAACTTGATAGTGTCAACGTTTTTGCATGCATTTATAAATAATTTTACCTTACTCACAACTTATTTGTCTTTATTTATTTTTCATTTTATGAAAAACGCCAGTTGTATTGTGATCAGTTTATCGAACCATTGTTCCTGGGAAAAAACCGGTACCATATTCAAATCTTCTTAAAAGAAATGTCCACTTTCTTTCATAAGAGACATAGTCGGTTTCGGGCTTCGAATCATGGTCGTCTGTGAGAGAGATCTTACAACTCGACAATTGAGGCGGTCGACGTCTTTATAGTATAAGTATCAAAATGATCACTGCGTCTATTTAACCTGTAATGTGTTTTATGATAAATATTGGCTCTGAATTATGTTTTCTTTTGTTGTAATTCAATGGTTTAAAAAAAAGTTCTTTAAACTTTAACCTTCGAACATTTACTTTGATTTCACAACACATGTGAAGAAATTACCAGCACATAAGATTGATAATTCAATACATGTATCTAAATAACATTCTTAAGGCTTTGAAAGTACGATAATTTATTTCAAACTGCAGTTCAGATATATATTCCAACAAAAGCGATAAAAACAGCACACAATTATGATCTAAAAAGAAAAAAAATGAGATTAACATTGCTGTGCAGATTCTCAACCATTTTCAGTGGTTGCCTTAAGAAGCAAAGCAAAAGTAAGAACGGTTAACATTTTAATAATTAGAGACCTGTTTCAGCAAGAGTTATCGAAAGTTAAACCAAAGAAGCAAACTAACTTAAACAATGAAGACAAAACCAATGCGATAAAAACAGACTTACTATTTTTCCAAAGCCTACCTGGAAATGTAATAAAACTATTAAGATAGGGTGTCACCCAGGTATTGAAGTACTTCCGGGTCGTTGTATCCTAGGAAGCAGTTAATTCTTTGAAATTTGAAGTTCCCGATTTGAAGCCATCTCTACTTTGACTTGTTTAACATTTTGTGTCATTTCCTATGTCTTTAACAGTTGTTTTGTTCGTGTATTTTTCAGGACTACATTTCTTTGCGGAAGGATTAAAAACTGTTCCAGACTGGCGGCCATAACATATGTGGGTTGGAAATCATAAAGAGTGACTGAATACTTTGATATGTAGCAAAGAAGTTCATTTTTGATGATAGTGTGATTTATTGACAAGGACATTATTAATCTTCAGATAATTATACAGAGCTCTCAATGCTGTAAACTTGTTGTGAAATTCGCCGCTGAATCCATGTCAAAAAGTGCTTGTTTTACTATACAGCAAAGGAGAAATTGTACCGGACCGACACCATAGAGTGAAAGTTGGTGAATTTTTCATTAAATCAGTCAAATTAAGTATTTCACCTTAGGTAAAATTTCACAGTTCACAGTCGGTAAAAAGCTTTCATTTGTCATGACCATTTGAATTTTAACATACATACAACGGGATTTTTCTTATAGTAAGCAGTATAAACATGGAAAAACTTAAATAAAGCGGGTTAATGAAATACAAAAGACTTCCATTACCAAATCATTGAGTTACGCCCCCGTCTTAGCATCAAGAAAAACGGACCCCTGCTTAGCAATTTGATAAATCCGGCCTCGGAAGCTACTGAAGGCTCTTAATTTGTAATTTCTTAAAATGTATATGTCAAGACAATACTCGTACAAATATCCGTGTCCCAAAGTAGTCTTTTACGGCCTTTTAAAGGATTCATCAGCTGAATTTGCGAAAATGTCCCCCGTCTTAACATCATCAAATTTGTTCACTTCAGTTGCGCGGTTGCACTTTTAGAGAAAACGAACGGACTTAGAAACAAAAAACTTGTAGCCGAGTGTCGGATTTTCATATGAGACGGCACTCATCTTGGTTTCCTTTTATTTGAACAGGTTGGTGAAAAGATATTTAAGAAAATGTCACTTTTACCGAGGTATCCGCCATGTTTTTGGCACCCCAGATTAGCGAAAAAGTCACGTGGTACATGCACCCTGTTGTATAAACATCTTGAAAAATACAGTGGCACTTGTCGGCTTAGTTCAAAGGAAAGATGCGAATCGGCATTTGGCCTTTGATGTAAGATGAAAGGAAGCAGTTTGACAGCTAAATGTTGTGATGGGTGTGATGTAATTTGACCTAATTCTACAAGTACAATTTGTGTATTACCTGATACACTTTGATTTAAAAGGACTGAGATGATTTATGGATTTGCAATTTAAGTGCTGTGAACTTCGTTTCTTGTTCCTTTAATACTTAAAGGAACTAAATCATAATTTGACATACTTCAGCTTGAAGCCTTTCAATTTTAAAGCCTTAATTTTCACTAAAATGGAGACTGAAAATTAAGCGTGAGAAGCTCCACAGCTGGTCACAATCACCCTCTTCTACACAGACCTGTATTCAAAGGGTTGGGGGTGGAGGAGTTGGGAGGCCTATATGCTGCTCCCCTGCCCCAAGTTGCCCGAGAAGTTACCTTTATCTAACAAAGTTGAACATGTATCAGAACCCACCATTTCAAACTTGTATTTAAAAAAATATTCTGGAATTTAATCTTCTAAACCTACCGCCAAATTTTGGACTGTAATGTGGATTTCATATGCAACAACATTTCCTGTGTCCAGATAAATAATATCAGTGCACGCAAAATTTAGACAAAAATGTAACAGTTGCCATCATTTCATTCCTAACCCACAGGCCATCATTTCATTCTTATCAAAAGATGTAACAGATGCCACTATTAATTTCATTCCTACCAAAAGATGTAACAGAGGGCACCATTTCATTTTTTTTCATCAAAAAAGGTAAAAAAGGCCACTATTTCATTCATAGAGGTAGCATAGGCCGCCCTTTCATTACTGTCAAAAGAAGTAACAGAGGCCACTATTTCATTCCTGTCAAAAACTGTTACTGAGGCCGCTATTTCATTCCTGTCAAGAGGTGTAACAGAGGCCACAATTTCATTAATATAGGGGGATGGCAGCAAACATTCTTCTTTGCCTACCTTCCCCACCCCCATCTCGCCAAAAACAGGTTGAACAGCTTAGGCCTGTATCCAGATTGCTCAAAACTTAGACCAAAATGCAACAAAGGCCATTATTTCATACACTAAGGGTCTGACAGCATCTGCATAAAGTCAGAACAACTGTCCTGTAAAAGGTTTTAAGGAATGAGGGTTCGGAATGTCCAGATCGTTCGTTGCATTCCCGGTCTATATCCAAAGTACTGTCATTCAGTTTCAATTTTGATTAAGTATAAAATGAAAGATCTGGTTTACTAAATGTCTATATGCAAGTTTGTGCTCTGTGAAATTCCTGGTAGAATTTGTCTGCCATGTATGTTCTTACTCTCTGAAATTCATGAATATGTTTCAATGTCTGCTGAGAAAATTTATGTACAATGTCATTGACTTTACAAAAAAAAGAAAAAAAAAAATCCCTACCTACCTACCCACTCCTAAAAATCTGGGTCGGAGCACTGCAAACAAACAATTTTTTAATTATGGCCTAACCCTGACAAGCTGGTTTAAAATTTGTAGGCATCACTTGTTCTCCAACAAGGTGTGAAATAAACAAAACAAAACCACACATTCATTTTTTTTCTTTTTTTATTTGTATTTACATTTATGACCTAATAGGGGTCGCATTTTGTGAAAACATGTTTTTCATGAGATCTTAAGACTTTCTAGCCTCTTATTCTCAAAATTGCATAAAGTCTTGAAAAGTCCATGGATCAAGGTTACAAAACTGATTTTGGGCACCAGTATTTAGAATTAAGCCTAGCCATTGATCAATTTGAAATTTGTCTTCAGAAACGACCAATCAGATGCTGGAATTTTATGACTGGTCTCCAAATTCAGTTTTATGACTTTGTGCCAATCTCAATTTCAGAATAGCATTTGATTTTTTTTTTTTAAACAATATAACTAAAAAAATGATCAACTGACAATTTAGAAAATAATAAATGATACAAAGAGATGAGAGTACGAATGACTGATACATATGTAACTAATGATTGGAAGCAAATTGAAAGGGTGATAAAAACTAGGTATAAAACAGGTTATGGTTTTTTATCAGTAAAATATCACAATACAACTGCATAACATCACATTTGATAGCACTTTCCTTTGAGAAAAAAAAATACACGACAAGATAGGGTCAAAGAATTCTAAAGTTAAAAAGAAAGACATTTTAAAAAAAATCATGTCGGCCAATTTGATGTGATTCTTTTGTTTGTTTTCAACTTACTGAAATAAAGGCTGGTAATACAGTTTATCAGAATTCTATACTTGCATTTAATAAGGTGTTAAAAGTATACTGTCAACTCTGCGTATTTAAATCTCTACAAAATGTTAATTTATTGTTAATACTTCAATAAAAATTCAAGATTTTCCAAATTTAACTTTTTAATACCTAGTTCAGTATAACCAGCCCTTAATTTGAATTAATTTGTTCCTTTAAGTGATCATCATAAAAAATACAAAGGAATAATAATATCATGAATACTTTGGTTGAAACTTAATCAGTTCACCATTTAACATATTTACATAGATATGTATCTAATTATAATATTAAAATTTAAATAGCTAACGGTAGATATATAATATATATAAATTTCTTGGAATCCTACATACCAATTAGCCTGACACTAATAGGCAAACTAAGGTTAATATTTACTAAAATAACATGACAAATGTTGGGGAGACAGAAATTAAGCCATAAAATCCAAAACATTTATTATGTGTGTCTTTCACATTAGAAATTAACTTAAAATGTAGAAAATCCTCAAAAGATATATCAAATTTGATTAAATAAACAATTTATTGTGTGTGCAGAGCTGTAATTATACATTTATTAAATGATAACTATTTTTAACCTAACAGACAATATGGTTTACACGTACAAGCCTATTTGTTTCAAGTGTACATAGACTGTGTAGCAACTGTTCGCTATTTCAGATATACAATTTGGCTGTAACAGAATTTAAAAGATTTGCTTCTAACACACTACAGTACTGTGTTTGGTTCATATAAAAAGTAGTTCCTAAGAATTGATAATCTACCTTTTTTCTGAGAACATGACATTTGCTAACAGAATTGCTGAAATTCAACTGTACAAGTCATAACTTACAAATTACTGTTGTGTATCACTTATATTTTATATTTCATAATTAACTGTAAAAAGTATAGACTGTGTACTAGAACAGCATTATGTAGGATTCCTTCAAATCACTTAAATAAATTTTCTATCTTTTGCAAATAATACTACATTATCAAATCCCTAGACGGAACTGTCATAATTTTGTGGTACAAATTAAGGGATCTTGAGAAAACATTTATGTCCAAAATGAACTGTTCCTCTACACATCTAGAAACATTGCCGTTTCAAGTGCATATCTTCAAAATTAATCCTTAATCCTTGTTAGGAGTAAAGAGTAAAGCCCCTGTACTACCATGTATGCACTAATGCCCTAAGACTGAACCCTAAACTTACATCTATCGAAAAAAAAGTAGTACCAAAAATTAATGAAATTTCCGTCTCCCATCTAAATCCTCTGGGACATAGTACTCGTCACCTATCATCAATTACATACAAATATCTTAAAACTTATTTGAGTATGCTAAAATATGAAAATGACACAAAACTATCCCTCTTTTACAGAACAGAAAATCTTTTTTTTTATGGAACAAACATGTGTATATTCTTTTTTTTTTCCTTTTTCAATACTCAAAAATCACATTAAAACTTCTACAGAGACTTAAAACACATAAAATTTTTACAGCAAAAATGTACAGAATATCAATTCATTAAATCTATCTTATGAAACGACAGTGTTTATAATCTAAGAGCAAAACAGAACTGTACAAAATGCAAGAAAAAGGTTACAGTAACAATGGTACTAGAAAACAACCAAGGTCGTCTGGCCGTGTGTCATAACAACACAGTGACAAATGGCCATGAAAAATATCTTATTCTTCATCCCATCTGCCAAAATGTAGTTCTTTCTACAAAATCGAAAAAAGCAAGAAAACACTACATTGTAAAGCCTTTTTATCAAATAAACAAAAAGTATCATTTTTTGTTTATTAAAAATATTTATTAATTTGTCCATTTTCACAAGTAATATGCATGTTTTGTAATTACCTTGATAATGGTAATTTTAACAACATGGACATGGAATGTCAACCATTCTGGTTTTCAATCTAGGAGATTCTATTTTATAAATCTCCCGAAAGAAAGAGCATCATTCAGTTTAGAGAGTACTCTTCTAGCAAGCTTCAATTAACTCCTCATTTTTCACACAGAACACAAAATGTGTATTTTCGAAAGTGCAAAACAGCAATGATGAACATTTATCACCAGTTTAAGGTGTCAGGGAAATAAATCACACAAAAACAAACATTTTCATGACTGATGAATTTCTGTAATAAAAAAAATAAAATCTATCTTTTCTCCTGAAAATTCCGTATCTACGGAAAAAGAAATTCTGGGTCTATAGGCACATTTAAACACAAGACAAATGTTTTCCAAGTAATACATTATCTATTCTCTAATTGTACCATTCCACCCCTTTAATATACTGTACACCATTCCAAAATTGATTGACAGACAAGTCCATTATGGTATTTCAGGGGTGAAATATTAAGTGCTCAGTCTTCATCATCTAGTTATATATTCCTACATTTATGTGTGATGAAAATATGCCTAAAGAAACAGAATTTCACTGGAATGATATGGTTTCTGAACAACTGAGTCTTGCTTCAAAAAATAATCAGTTGTAGTACAAAAATAGAAACTTCTCTCTGTATTCACAACATCTATAAAAGGAGAAGGGTTTACAACATTTAAAGTAGAATTACTTTGTGCATAGTAGCCAATCACAGTCCAAGGTAATAAAACTGAGTTTGCCGACCAGTCTATAAATTCGGCCTTGTCATTGGTCAATTTCAAGACTGAGCTCAAAATCAACCAATCATGCTCGAGTTTTGAGACTTGTCTAGTGTCTAAGTTTTAAAATCTTGGACCAATGTCAAACTTTGGTAACTTTTCCACAAATCAAGTTATCTATACCAACTTATAAAATGCTTCCTTCCCATTTAAATTATATTCTGACGATTTCTGTATACATTATGTTAATAAGGAAATGGTTTTTCCATACCAAACACATTATTCTTACAACTTTCTTTGCTCTTAGTTGCTAGCAAAGTAAAATCGATCGTACTGTTTTTGATCAAATGATCAATTTTTAGTAAATCTGATATTTTTGCAGTTAGACTTCATCTTAATATACATTAACTGTCAAAGAAACACTTCTTGTTGAAAATACAGAGACCTTTATCTGTTACAAAGTTATCACAGTTTGATAGATCTAAAGGCAAAAAAATATTCAGCATTAGAAGTGATGCCAAGATACAGCAATTGGAAAAGTGGACGTCTTTATCTAGTAAAAGGCATCTATTAAGTTTCGGACAAAGTGAAAAATAGCGCTACATGTGCAATTTAAAAAAGGCACAAATAATTGTTCATATACTTTTTAAAGTGAAACATTCAAAGCTGAGGAATAAAACACTGTCAAAATTTGGATCTCTAAATGAACGTTCTTCCTTTTAATTTGTTGAAACTATCATTTATAATTCAGTGAACTGATACAACAAACCGTTTTGTTAGAATACTTAGCTACTTAGCACACAGTGTTTCAAACACTCATCTGTGAATGAGTTACTTTATCTACACCACAGATATTCTTGTATCCAAAACAGTAGTTGAAGAAATTTACCTAATTGTGAATTAAAAAAAAAATATAATGTACAAATATTTTCTTACATTTTCTTTCATCACTATAAATTAATTGGTATCCATTACTACAACTAAATTTTTATGGCATGTATGGAAATGAAAAATCGCGGAACATACTTTTCTACTAACAAAACTCCAATCAAATACAAATGAATTTATTGCAATATAAATATCTTCTACACGTTATTAGCCAGTAAATCTTTCCAAATTAGAAAGATTGTCAACAAATAAGGTAAATATACAGAGGGCTACAAAATAAATGATGGAAGCATTTGAAAGTTTAAATGAGTTTTTGATAATACCATATTATCGAGACAAGACATACGCTGAAAAAAGATAAAAACATAATTCCAGTGCTAATACGTCCAGTCTAATCACCTGTATTTCTGAAAGTCAAAGGCTACGTGATCTTGATCAGTCGATCTATTGAATCGTGCCACCATGACCACAGACGGATAGATGAAGCTGTACAGTATCACTACTGGAAAAATTCAAGTTATTTTATCTTCTATCAGCATATTTACCTTCCCTTAAATTGCATTTAAAGCAAAGTAAACACTATGCCTGCATAGCGAATTCAACCAACAAATCCATCAACAAACTTAAACGCAAAGTTGGAAAGAAAAATCACAATATCCGTTTTTGAATTTCAAAAATCAAGTTTTTCATTGAATATGTCAATGCACAGAAGACTTGCTACAGAAGTAACTTTATATAAAGAATATATAAAAACACAAAAGGTTAAAAATAATGCATTTGGGAAGAGCTGCACATAATATACATAAAATTCAACAAATTCTCGTATGATCAAAGAGGTCAATTTTTTATGGTATGGGAATATGTCCTTAAAGAGTCCAAGTCTCGCTTATTGTACAGTAAACTACAGGAAATGTAACCCAGTATGCCTAATGCTGCATAGCTTTAGACTTTAGCGACTAGATTACAAAAGCTTTTTGGGGACCAAAAATAAGCGCAACTCTTTTGAATCCCAACTGATAAAAAACTCGATCTTGTTGCCTTATTAGACCTGAAAACATTTTTTCCACAAAAGAAAAACAGGTAGAACCCTTGTCACTTTCAACAGTAAAATATTTATAATATTTACATTATAAATTGACCTCTTTCATCATATGACTAATAATAGTTTATAATAATGGCAAAATGCTTATAAAAAATCACATGTGAGTAATAATGACCAATGCAATATAATGAACTAAATGTGTACATATTTAATGAAAATGATAATGCAAGAACAACCACAGTCTAATGGTTACAAATTTATAATAATAAAACTTTACATTTTTATCTCTTTTTTTTGTTAATTTTCATATTTTGAAATACAAAATATAATCTGATGCACACATATTAACATATATCATCATAAGTGTTATTTCCCTGATACATGTAATAAAAATTGTAAAGAAAAATATATGTGATATAATTACATTGTAACAACTACAATGTGATTCTTACAACAAAGTCTTTCTTATGCACATCTTTATTATGAGGAGTACATGGATAGGTTTACACTTTCTGAGAGAGAAAATCTGGCCAGAAGATTTCTTACGGCAAGTCTTTTGTATCCTGGCCAGCTTCGCTCTTTTGTCTTTTCTGTTTTGCAGCATGTCATCATGGCAACAAATATAGTATCTATTCTCTTTTAGCAACTGCAAGTTATTTTCAAAAACAATCATCTATGTTCTCCTAATCTGAACTCGTAAAATTTGTTCATGAAAATGTACAGTGACATTTTACAACCATGAGTTGGAAAGAAGAGCCAATATGAAAACATTAAATAAACATTCCTTAGTAGCTTCATTCACTGTCTAAAACATTCCATATTGTATGTTCCATTTCTTCTGTTGCTATGATACATTATGTATAAAAACTGTTGCCTGGTAACTATATTTCAAAAGTCCTTCAGTATATTACCATGGCAACGAATTTTGTAACCTTGACCTCACAACCAGGTGAGTAAACTGTCATCCATTTTATTGGATTCTAAAACTGTCTGAACGTCATTAAGCAGCTCATTACTGATATCATCAGCCTGTAAACAAAATAATTTTGAAAATTTAGTGTACTTGAATCTCAGATATTTTTATGTGGCCACCAATTTGAAAAATTTAGAAACAGTCTGATTATGCAAGCCTTAATCTTCAAATAAGCAATTTAAATCCTGGAGAAGGTGGTAGGTTCAAATCCTGGGAGAGGTGAATGCTATATGACAATATACTCAACGTAACATTTTTCAAGTTATGCCTCCAATTAATACAAGTCATATTGTCAGGAAACTGCATAGTATTACAATAGGTAAATACTGATTCAGTGTATCTCGGATCACTGGTTACATTAAGAGACTTGAGAGTAATTTTATTGAAAAGCAGTGTTGACATCCAATAAGAAAGAAACAAAGTTCAATCCATTTCCTCCGGAAAGCCAATACTGATGTTCTGTGAGCAGACTCCGTCATGATCTTAGCACGGTTCAATCACAATCACCTTACACATGGAGGTTTTAACACCTATGTATTTCATATGATTTTTTAAGCTGAACATTCGTCAGGAATCACAGAAACTCCTGAACAGTTGTGATCATGGACTTTAACTGTAAGATGAAATCCCATAATGGAAGCTTTGAGGTTTATATTTCCATCTGTATTTGCATGTCACAGTGATCATATTAAAAGATATTTACCTGTAAGCTTGGTACAAGGTCGTCACTATCCATGTTTGAGTGTTCTGCGTCTATACTTCCCATGTCCATATTGTTGAAATCACCTTGTCGATGACCTACTTATATAATAAGCATAATTTAAAGTATTGATACTGAAACATTGAAATAGCCTCACTGACAACCTACTTATTTAAAAAGTATAGTATAAAATATTGCCTCCATGATGACATATTTCTATATAATATATAAAGTATTCATATTATAATCAACTTACTGATAACCTATTTCTATAAAATGTATTTGCATTATAACATTGATATCACCTGTTTATAAAATAAGTAATATTATAATAAATTAACTGTACTGAAACAATTATATTTCTGTAACAGTAGTATGTAATGCACATGCTATGTTCACATTTACAAAACGTTAATAACACTACACGGAAATATCATGCAGTAGCAAAGTCCAAAAACTTTATATATCTTATCATTATGGAAAAAAAAGAGAAATTCTCAATACATTTAAGTAATATTTTTAAGAAAATTCGTTAAGACCTAGAGTTTATTGTGTCTTGCTTATTTGATGTGTACAACATATTTATCATTATTACATGATTTTTTACATAAATTACCAGTCCATAATTTGTGCAACTCACATGTCAATAGATCACTATCTTTTCCTTAGCTTAAGTCAACTACTAAAGAAAAATATTATTCTCATGTCATGTAATAAAGCACTTACTGAATAGCTTGCCTATAAATAATCAAAACTATTGGCCCTCAGTCTTTCTGATCTCAGGCAATATTTCTGTGTACTGACAGGCAAGCCATTAGTGTACGATATATCATCAATTAAATAAAATATTTGATAAGAAAAAACCTTCTGAATCAAAATACTAAGTACAGAAAACTAGAGAAGAATTCCAGGGTAACTACCATCCTTCACACTATAATTGATGAAGGAGTCTATGGAAGGATGAAGATGACAAAACGATCAACAAGACAACGGTACATACCTCCGTCTTGCGCATCCATTTCGCCAACATTACTCAGGAATTCTTCCGGAGTTCTCGGTACAAAACTGGTCCCACTGCCCATTCCTCCTAAAATATGACAAACAAATACCAGTTATATACACCTATTTTAAGACTGCCTTTTAGTATTCAAAAACAAAGCACATTTAGAAAATACATAGTGACATTATGGGAGTGAAAAAATGCCTTGTCATTTCTTGATATTTCACTAGAGTAAAAGCATTACATTCTGACATTATTGTCATTTAGAGTATAGTAGAAGTTGGTCAAATTGACTAAGTCTGTATCAATCAAGACAGAAGAAATGATTCAGCAGAGAAAAGTTAACATGTTATAAAAAGAATCTCACATTTGTGTCTTTCTGTGTGAAATTTATCTATTTAATCACATTTTTTTCCTATTGAACTTGTTTGATAACAAATTCAATATGAAAAGACACTCATGTAAAATCCTCAAAGCAAGTTGTTCTAACACGTGCTAAAATTTCTTGAACTGGAAATTTTTTTTTTATTATTTCATACATGAAAATTTGAACAATATAAAATGTTACTCATTTCTTCTTATTTTCATTTGTAGCTTATATATATCAGAGAGAAAAAGATTGAGGAAATCTAGACTTTCTACAGCATCATTCCTACGAATTTCAATTAAATCTCACAAGTTGAATAGAAGTAATCTTAACAAATTTAATTAAAACTTAGATGTGTGTCCATATGACACTGGTGTCCCCCTTCCTCTCACTGTTTCACAGTGTCATGACTAGATAAAATATTTTTTAAGACAACATGCAACACAAACTTGAAAGCACTTTGTGCTTTTTTTCATAAAGACAAGGCCCGTAACTCTGGTCTGGCTCAGTGAAATCCCTAACAGAACACCAGGTACACATATTCACATGCTATATAACAAATCTCTAAAGTTTTAGGACTCTGATATACATGGGACACAAATTTGTATGACCTTAATGTATATTTTTGACAAAGGGCTATAACTCTGGTCTTGCAGAGTGAAGTCCAGCAAAAACACTCAGGTGCACAAATTCACATGTCAAATATATTTCTTACATGATTTAATGACACTAGATAAAAGTTCTTAAGATATATGCAACACAAATATTTAAGCACTTTAAGGTCTTTTCTCTAAGTCAAGGACCATAACTCTGGTTCTACTCAGTAAAATCCCAAACAGAATATCAGGTGCACAACTTCACATGCTTTTAAACATTATTCTAATGTTTTGTGACTCTAAGCCATATTCTTATAAAATACATGCGTCCCTAACTTGTATGCCTTTTATGCATCTTTTTGACTTGACTAACTCAACACATGCTAAATAATATTCCTAAATGTTTCATGACCCCAGGTTAAAGAAGTTTTAGGAAACGTGCAAAACTTTTTAAACTTTTTAAATTAGGAAAGCTCTTTTAATGCACATTTTTGACTAAGACAAGGCCCTTAATTCTGGTATGACAAACAGGAACTACAGATGCATAAATTTACATGCTGAATAACAATCCTGTCAGGCTTGATGACTGTAGGTCAAGTACATGCCCAACAAAGACGTACAGCAAATCTATGCCCTCATCTGCCAAAAGGGGGAGGGGGGGTAGGAGCACAAGAAAGAATTTAAAGGAGCATAGCTTTGCAAAAATATAGTGTGCTATAAATATGCATAACTTATATTCATTCCAAACATTCCTGTGAAGTTTAATTAAAATCTGTTCAGGGGTTTTTGAGAAGAGCAAACAAGCTAATTGAAGACGAACAACAGATCATAGCGAAGACAATATAAGTCTCTCAAGAAATGTGAAGACATCATACATTTAATCTAAAAATTCAAAGACCGTACATTTGGCAGCATTTGGCCAAAACTATGCTAGAAGAAATCATACCTAGACCTGAATCTGTGCTGCCTTGTCTTGCGTGTAAATCTGTGGCATTAGACTGTCCCAGGAATGGGTCTGTAATTGTCGTCAATTCTGTATTAGAATTCCGTAATGCCAATTCCTGAAACAGAAACAGATCAAATTGCGTTTACCTTTATTGTTGAAAAGAAATATTATTTTCATTCATTGCAAAAGGAATTTACAATGATGTTTTAAACAATATATCAAACATGATTATACAGGCAAATGTTGGAATACATTCTGCTTCTGAGACCCTAGTCTGAACAGTGCACTAAGTTCATAGTTCTATCATAAATGTCCTTTGAAAATGGTATCTTCAACAGATGAAACTGAAACACATAAAACGATCAGTTTCAACATTTTTATTTCAAATAAATACACTGCAATTATATTTTACTAAGTGAATAACAATACAAGAGGGATTAGAATAATAGTGTGCAACCTACATTTTTGACCAATCAGAGCATATTTTTCAAAAATATGTGGCTTCTTATTCCTTAAGACCAATGTGACTTGCAATAATTTTTGAAAAACAGCTCTACCCGCTGAAGAGCGTCGAATGAATGTGCATGCGTTCCAATGACCACCCCTTCATCGTATCTCAAAGGAAGCTGACACATTTTTGTAGAGTCAAAGGTAGGCCGGGAATCCGACACGACTGACTCTACAATTCTGATTGGTCAAACGTAGATTTCACACTATGTCAGATAGAGTCCACAAAGAGAATTCTTCGAGAAAAAGAAACCTCGGTCGGTCACTCCCTATCGGTTTCTTTTTCACTAAGAATTCACTTCATAACCTCTATCTATAACAAACAACACATATACAAGTTCTTCCCATGGGCTGAGCCAGGGTCAAAATACAGAACACTGAAAATGCAAATTGTGTTATGTAAGGGTTGCAGCAGTGCAACATTATTGGAAAATGACAATAAATAACATGATGACTGTAAGGTTGAATCCTGGTGAAATATAATAGGAAATTGAAAATAAAGCACAGATTTACTGCAAGGGTTGTATCAGGGTAACAGTATAAGAAACTGAAAACAGAAGATTTACTGTAAGGGTCACATCAGGGTAACAGTATTAGAAACTGAAAATAGAAGATTTACTGTAAGGGTCACATCAGGGTAACAGTATTAGAAACTAAAAAATAGAAGATTTACTGTAAGGGTCACATCAGGGTAACAGTATTAGAAACTGAAAATAGAAGATTTACTGTAAGGGTCACATCAGGGTAACAGTATTAGAAACTGAAAATAGAAGATTTACTGTAAGGGTCACATCAGGGTAACAGTATTAGAAACTGAAAATAGAAGATTTACTGTAAGGGTCACATCAGGGTAACAGTATTAGAAACTGAAAATAGAAGATTTACTGTAAGGGTCACATCAGGGTGATATTATTGGAAATAAAAACAGACAACAGGGTTACTGTAAGGGTTGAGGCAGTTAACAATTCATATGTAAAATAGTGAAGGTAGAGACTGGGTGACAAAAGGTAAAAACAATACAGTACAATCTGTGAAAGGGTGTCACTACTAGAATGAAATGAAGAATGCAAGGAATGTTTACAAGTAGGATTGTGACAGGGTGATTTTATCAACATACAGTACAGGCTGTGACAAGCAGATATTTTGAATGGCTGATATCTAGGTTGTGATAGTGTGATATAATTAACAGCTGCATTTCAATACACACAACAGGCAACTGAGGTTTAACTGAAATCTTGTCAAAGGGTGATAATTAAAAACAAGAAAAAGACACAACTACATACATGTATGTAATATGAATGATTACAATACTCTCTCTTATTAAACACCCAATACCGCAGCATAAAATGTACTACAGGTACATCTAACTATGTTTGACCAGCAGATAAAGATTTTCTCCTCTAATTTTTTTCCCGTTAAGAATACTTTGGCAAATGAAATTCATAACTGTATATAATGGTAATGTTAACATTCCTGAACAACGTAAGTTTTGAAATACTGCTGCGATAGAGGGCATTAATAAAAGACAATATCATAGGACCTGAGTTGTCTTACATAACTTACAAGAATGTTCACTCCCTCCTTTTTTTTTGACTCAAAATCAGCCTACCAGAACTAGGTAGGCTATCTATATAAAAAGTCTACTGGTATTCTTCCCAAAATAAGTGTAAATGGATGATCAACTTTATTTAGAGATATACTAACATAAAGAACGAATCAGTCCAAATTTCTAAAAGACTGACACAAGTAGTCCAAAACATACTTTATTGATAACTGTTTGCAACCAAAGGCAACTGATAATTTCACTTTTTCATACTCGTTCAAGCTTTGCCATCATGAACCTTCCATAATACATACTATATCTCTCCCAACAAATCATAACTAAGAATTTGGAGTACACTGCTGTTCTTTTTTGAGCTGTGTATAATAAAAATTGTTATGTAAGACAACCAGTGGTAATGAAATGTGTTCATACAAAATGTACCTGCTCAAGCTTTACCTGTCTGTTGAGTTCTTCCTGCCGCTTGCGTAACTGTTCTTTCTCCTCCTGCAGTTTCTGTAGGGCCGTTTGCTGCTGGGCAACAGGTGGCATTCCCCGTGCCTGAGGATTTGCCCCCACCCCCATAGGAGGTTGCGGATGAACAGGCCCTTGCCCTGGTCGCACATTCAATCTTTGCATATGCATAGCTGAAAATAGTAAGGATACAACTGCTACCTAATGATTTGCAATGACTTTTTGTCACCAAGTTTTAGTTTCTTCATAAATTTACCCTCCACTGCATTTTAAGTACAAACATTGCTTTTTAATATATCATTTATATGATTAAAAACTTTACCACAGGAGCCAAGACTTACAACTACAGTGTAATAAGTCTAATAAGAACACTGGCTCTACCTGTTTTAAGTACAATCTCCCAATCCAGGCATCTGCAGCAGAATCTGTCAAATGTCATATCTTTTTTTGGCTTGGGAGCTTGGTATCTATCTACATTCTACAATGATTTAAACACACTATTCCCAAGTAAAACATCAATTTTGATGATGTGACTGCCTAATGGTTCCCCTGGAAGTCTGCATATGTACTTCAAAGGCATCCAACCTTTTTACATATAATTTTTTATTATGATTTTATTAATAGTTTGAAAAACAACATACTGTAAATCATTAATATTCATGGGGGATTGAATTTCATATATCACGTCCACAATGTTTCACCCTAAGGTACAAATGAAATCCTCATTCATTTTATCTTCCAAGTTTAAATACACATATTTATAACCCCACAAAAAAGTGTTATGGCCCAAACTATGACATTTCAAGCCCTTTAAATCAGGTGATTTTACATTAAAAATTTACGATCAATTTGTACAGCTACAACCATAAAATATCATTAATGACTTTGGTATTGGTATTGACTAAAATCTAACAACATAAAGCCTGCTGGGCCATTGAAACCATCAATGAGACTAGGCAGCCCTTGGTTTTTCTCAAATTCCTCCAACTTCCCCCACAGGGGTGTGGAATTCCTATGTCCGACTTGTCCGACTCGAGACTTTTTGACGGCAGACAAGTGAGTTTTCACAATCCGTTTGTCTGCGAACAAGCACAAATTTTCTGGTTTCAAATGAAAAAGGAAAGAATAATTAAATTTAGAAACGCTGAACAGTGCTTCAAGTTTATGGAGTTTAACGTACGACACGGATGTTTCACCAGCTGAGCAGCCTCTAGATTTCTCAAGTTTTGGAAAAACCATACTGTGTCTAAATTTAGTATCTCTTTCTCTGCATTTTGATTGGTTCCCTGTCACGATCTCGTGTGATTTTTACACACGATAACTCGGCGAATAGAAACCGGAAACGTAAACAAATATCACAAAGTTTTGGACAAATTCGTTGTTACAACTTCGTCTGCCAACAAAAATGAAAGTCAACAGTCAAAGCACAAAGTGCTCGCTAGTACGAGTCAGGAAGTATGATGTTTTCTGACAGTCAGAAAGTTTCATGCTTTCTCATGTGACTTTGCATGGCATGATGGGTAGTCTTTTAGGCCTCGCGGACGAACACAAGCTGAAGTGTCAAAAGCTTTGTTGTTGAAACAGCTGTAGTATTACACTTTATTATGTTTGCTTTTGTAACTACTTGTAGATTATTGTTCAAGATAAAAAAATTATTTGCATGCTAAAATGTTGAAAATCTGGGCAAGTAAGTTTTGACTGCGGACAAGTAGATTTTTAAGTCTCACTTGTCCTTGGACAAGTGAAAAATATTGGGATTTCCACAACCCTGCCCCAGGAATGTCTGAACTTGTTTCAGCTTAGCTTAGTTTCTTGGCAACAAAGTATAAATTAACATTAGTAACAAGTGGAAACTTACGTAATCTAGGATCAAACCAGCTAGTAGTTCGCTCATTATGGTTAATAAAATACATCTCTCCCTCCGGCGTCACCGCCTGTTCCCAGCCTTCCGGTAGCGGCATATTCTGAAGACTTTGTAACTGGTGAAGATTCTGTAGAGAGACGTTTGGCGACACATTTGGGGGTGTTTGTTGACCAAGGGGCACATTACTCTTGCTCAAGTTAAAGTTTGGCTTGCGTGGATCCTGCCACGTTGTCTGCTGAGTAACATGGCTGAAAAAGTGAGAAGCTTTTTATCATACAGGAAAAACAAAACAAAACATTCACTGCTCAAGTAGAAAGTAAAGCTTTAACACACACAATACAAACTAGAAGATGCTTTTGCAGAAAAACGAAAGTCTCCCTCTATGCATAGTCGTACAGAGACAAGAAGTCAAGGAGAAAGTCAGAGACACTGATGGTCGGCTGCAATAGGGATCATCTACTTGGTATGTCCAATCATTCCACTACATGTAAGTTTCAACATTCTGGGCCTAGTGGTTCTCAAGTTATGAACTGGAAACGGTTTTCCATGTTCAGGCCCCTGTGACCTTGACCTTTGATCGAGTGACCCCAAAATCAGTAAGGGTCATCTACTCTGCACGTCCAATCATCCTATTAAGTTTCAACCTGGGTCAAGTGATTCTCAAGTTATTGATTGGAATGAGTTTTCTATGTTCAGCCCCCCCCCCCCTGTGGCCTTGACCTTTGATGGAGTGAACCCAAAAGCAATAGGGGTCATCTACTCTGTAAGTCCTATCACCCTATGATGTTTGAAGGTTCTAGGTCAAATGATTCTCAAGTTATTGACCAGAAATGGATTTCCGTGTTCTGCAACCTTGACCTTTAATAGAGTGATCCCAAAATCAATAGGGGTCATCTACTCTGCATGTCCAATCATCCTATGAAGTTTCAACAATCTGGGTCAAGTGGTTCTCAAGTTACTGACCGGAAATGGTTTTCCATGTTCAGGCCCTTGTAACCTTGACCTTTAACAGAGTGACCTCAAAATCAATAGGGATCATCTACTCTGCATGTCCAATCATCCTATTAAGTTTCAACATTCTGGGTCAAGAGGTTCTCAAGTTATTGATCAGAAATGAAGTGTGACAGACAGACGGAAGGAAGGACGGACAGGGCAAAAATATTGTCTCCACCAGTGGGGGAAGACATAATTAATCAACTTAAACATTTAATAATACAAATGTACATCAGTTCAGAAACTAAGGCTGTATATATGTATGAAGAAAATTTATGACATGCCTTTGTTAGTAACTTTAAGTATAAACAAAGCATTAGAAAGGTTCACAAGTTTTGCCACCAATTCTTTCAGACTATACCAGCATCTTTAACCATGTGTTGCAACTGATAACCACACCTAAATTGGAAGTTAAATGGACTGGTTTTCAAGAAAATAAAATACATATTGTATGTATTTTTGTGTGAAACACATTACTCCAAACCTATTAAAGTATGCTCTTAGATATTTCACACTTGAATCTCTTTTCATAAAAGCACCTGACAGGGGGAGATTAACCTACAATAATTGCTATGCACTGCTATAGTGCACTGTCATAGCTCACAAAAAGATAACAATATCCTGTATAGATTAAATGTGCATTACCAATCCTTTAATTCAGTGCATCTTCTCTCAACTATGACAACAAAACCATCAACACAGGGCAATATTTATGTAAACTATAGTTGGGAAAACTTTTAGTTAATAGGTGGGGGTTGATGAGTGGGTGTGGTTTTGTAATTTCTTAAAGTGCTACCGACAATGTCAATGTGTGATTTATAGTCCCCCTTTTGTTTGTTTATTTTGCTGGATTTCAAGTCACACCAACATAGGTCTATGGCAGATTTCCAGCTTTTAATTCAATTCATTCAACAAGGTAGAATCCAATCTTGAAGGTGTTACCAGGCTATTTTTCACAAAATGACCAGGCCAAGCCCCTTCACAATCTTGGAAAATGTGTTCTGCCAGACTGGTGGCTCTGTTGAAATTAAAATATTTTTATTGTTTAGGGTAACCTGACCCTACTTAGCTTAAACACCCTAACCTGGTTAAGCAGCAAAATTTTCAAACATTAGCAAAAGTGCAAGTTTTAAAGCCGAATAAAACGCTGATGGATGCTAAGTTTGTTGATACAATGTTAAAATTTTCTATCGGTTTAGTATAAAACTAACAGTTTTCGTTTCTGACATGTAATAATAACATTTTTAATGTTCTATCAAAAGTGCTAAACTGTCACACTTTTGGTCCATCAAGGTAAGTAACAAAATATTGGCTTTTAATTCAAGGTGTCATAACCCTGGAAATACTTCTCCAAACATACTCTACACAATTTTATGCATGGTTGAAATCAAAGAATACTACAGTAATTAAACAAATACTTTCAATTTTTGTAATTTTGAAGAATTCAAGGACCATAACTCTAGAGATATCACCGTAAAATCCTATCTGACAGGATACTGAACTTGGCCTAGGTTTTATACGAATGCAAATTCTGTATAAATTTATTTAGAAAAGTACTTTTAATAGGAGATTTAATGGCTGTAACTCAAGAGTGACAAAAACCTTCCGGCAGCCACTGACAATGTTTTGTGAACACTTGATGAACTGTTTCAGAAATTAATTATAATTTGGACACAATCAAATTTTCCCAATTTTTAAGTAATTCAAGGACTACAACTCAACTGACTAAGACTATGATCCATATAATCCAGCTGGTGTCCTAACAAAGTTAAGTGTTTAATATGTAGTACACCAAACTATTACTTGTATATGATAATAAAAATAAACAAGAAACGCGGCAATGCCACGAAACCAGGTTTTCAACACTTTTCATAAGAATAAACAAGAGTGCCAGAATGTCACAATATACGCCCGTCACAGCAAATTTCTTTACTCTAGCACCTGTATTTGCAGATGTAATTTTAATTTTGTGGTTGTTTAGTAATCATTGTAATTCTTTTGTTTTTCTAAGTCCACAAAAAAAACTCCTTACCAGGTAGAGATACCTTAAAATACACCTAAAATTAGAAAGTAACAACTATGTTGTACCACAGAAAAGTGGTCTTGGTTTTTCCCTACGGTCAATTATAAAAAAGTTACAATATAAGTTATTTATAGTAACAACTAAGGGAAGTTGATCTTAAAAAATAAAAATAAAAAAAAAAAATTGTAAGTCCACACAGAAATCCTTACCAGGTAGAGATTGGTCAAAATACACCTCAAAATTGGATGTAACATGCATGTTGTACTACAGAAAAGTGGTCTCGATTTTTCCCTACGTCTAGTAATGAAAAGTTAAAATATAAGCTATTTATAGTAACAACAAAGGGAAGTAATTCTAAAGAAGGGAACTGCGCAAGACACTTCGTCTCATGATGGTGTATAATTGTGCCAAGTTACATCAAAATCCCTCTATGCATGAAGAAGATATGCTCCGGACAAAGTTTTCATTCTTGTATCCTTTGACCTCTAAGTGTGACCTTGACCTTAGACCTAGGGACCTGGTTCTTGCGCATGACACTCCATCTCATGATGGTGAACAATTGTGCCAACTTTCATCAAAATCCCTCCATGCATGTAGAAGATATGCTAACCCTAACCCTAACCTAACCCTATTTTTAGTAACAATGACCTTGACCTTGATCCCAGAAACCCCAAAATCAATCCCAAGCTACAACTTTATATAAGTTTTCTATACACCAAGTTTCATCATGATAGCTCATTCCTAAGTTAAGTTATTGACCGGAAACCCTTTTTCTATTTTAAGTAACAGTGACCTTGACCTTGACCCCAGAAACCCCAAAATCAATCCCAGCCTTTGTCTTGATATAAGCTACATACATACGAAGATTTATTCAAATATCTTTACCGAAACAAAAGTTATTGACCGGAAACCCTTTTTCTATTTTAAGTAACAGTGACCTTAACCTTGACCCCAGAAACCCCAAAATCAATCCCAGCCTTTGTCTTGATATAAGCTACATACATACCAAGTTTTATTCAAATATCTTTACCGAAACAAAAATTATTGACCGGAAACACCAGTTTGACGCCGCCGCCGCCCGCCCGCCCGACATCTACCCCAATCTAATAACTCAGGTTTTCGCTGAAAACATGGTTAACAAGAGCTGTCACTAACGGTGACAAATGCCCCCGCAGCACCTTGACTTTTGACCTGGTGACCCCAAAGTCAGTAGGGGTGGTGTACTCAATAAGTACTATCAGCATGTGAAGTTTGAAGGTCCTGAATGAAGTGGTTTGCATGTAAAGTGCCTTCATGCAAAATATTAACGCTGGCCCCTGTGACCTTGACCTTTGACCTGGTGACCCCAAAGTCAGTAGGGTTGGTGTACTCAAGAAGTACTCTCAGCATGTGAAGTTTGAAGGTCCTGGGTGCAGTGGTTGGCGAGTAAAGTGCCTTCATGCAAAAAGTTAACGTTGGCCCCTGTGACCTTGACCTTTGACCTGGTGACCCCAACGTCAGTAGGGGTGGTGTACTCAATAAGTAATATCAGCACGTGAAGTCTGAAGGTCCTGGGTGCAGTGGTTCGCGAGTAAAGTGCCTTCATGCAAAAAGTTAACGTTGTGACTAACGAACGAACGAACGAACTAACGAACCAACGGACAGACAGTTGAAAACTAATATGCCTCCCTTCGGGGGCATAACAAATAAATATATATAGATTAAAGAGATATTCCCAAATCTCACGCTGCCTTTACCTCTGGCCAATCCCAAATATACTGCCTTTACCTTTGGCCAGTAAGAGCTATTGACCTCTATAATGTGACCTTAACCTTAAAACTTAAGTATAATGCTCAGAATATTGCCTTATACCGAAGGTTCATTACTGTCAGACAGAAACTGGGCTTCATTAATTACTAACTAAAACTAAAAATGTTAAGATCTGGACAAAATATACCGGTATATGACTTTGATTATAATTATATGATCTTCTTGCAAAGGTGATTCAATATATACTCTACAGCTGTTCTTTAAACAGCCCCAATTAATTACAGACAGACATTATATATTTTCATAGATCAATCAACATTTTATTCTGAAAATGAGGTTACCATATCACTGCACTGTCTGTGTAAAAAGCAAGTCTGCACAAAAATTTAACAGTAACATTTGCAATGAATTGGTCATTCAAATAACAGGAGATGGTGAAATTCTGCAGAAAAAAAAACAACCATTAAAATGTTTAAGAAAACCATTAATATTCCCATTCATGTCAACATTATTTAGATCATATTGATTTTAAGTGTATATATTTAGTTACAAAAACCACAAAAATGCCAACTAAATGCATGAGTGTACAACAGTGCACAAGGTCAGTTAACATACAGTCTCAAAAATGTTAGTTATGCTGAAGATCAATCAATTTAAATTTGAATAAATTCTCAAACACTGCACAGGATTTTAAAGGTTTGGTCCAAATTACAACGCTAAACTGTCAACTTAATAGGCAGCAGATAACAGCATTTTATCATTTATGCAGGCAATCCAAGAAAATCTTGATACAACAGACATTATACATTTATTAATACGAAAATTATATCAAGAGCTGTCCGTAAAACAGCATGCTCCACTATTTTGATGATTTGACAGTAAAATTAATTCATGTCTCAATAAGAGACCTCTACTTTAAAAGGAAGATACACCAAGATGATGATGGTAAAGATATATTTTGAGTTTCAAGTCATTATCTTATAAAGTACCAAAGCTATATCCAGACAACGAAATTTGTCAAAAAATTCAAGTATTAAAGGGGCATATAATTTGGTCAAAAATACAAGTCAGAGTTGTGGGGATTGTTACCACACATGCGGATGATGATGATAAAGAGACATTTTAAGTTTCATTATCTTTCATTGAATTTGTACTAAAGTTATATCCAGAAAACATACAGATGATGATTATAAAGAAATAGTTTTAATTTCAAGTCATTATCTTTTAAAGAACCAAAGACATCAGAAGCTTTCGTAAAAATTTAACATGAAAATAATTCCAAGTACAACAAACTGTGTTAACCCCATGTTTTTAATGTCTCAAAGTACACAAGCATAAAATATCATTCATGTATTTATGAATGAGGATGTTAACTATCCAAGCATCCAATTTTTTTCAAATGAGTGGGTGAAAACCTATGATACATTTCAAATAAATTACAACTAAAATTACAGCATAAACATTTTAAGTCAGTGGTGTGACTAAGATAAACCTACTGCATACAAATGATGCAGATCAGAGTTTTTTACAAAGCAACAAAGTTATGATTAAGCGTTTTTCCATGCAAAGAAAAATGTCTGTATTGTGTCTAATTTAAGTAACATTTCAAAATTATGCCTAGCACAACTTTAACAAGAATAACTCTCCAAGAGCCGCTGTAGTACATTATTACATTTTATTACAGTTTACACAGTAGAATCAGGTTTTATAAAACATATAACTGTATGAAGTCAGTATTTTTGTTCACAGATATGAAGAAGCTATTTTGTAAGTTTCGTGTATTATAACAAACATACACAACATATTTTGCTATATGACGATTAAAATCAACTACTAAAAGGATGCTAGTAATTAAAACTGCTTTCAGTTCAGAACCAGATGTACACAGCATGCAATATACAGGTTCTCCTTGAAAAAAAACCCAACAATTATATAAACAATCATAATAAATAGTTTATAATGTTCAGAATGGTCAGAATGGTTAAACATATATATATTCAACTGGAGCAGATGTTATTTTCAAACAGGCCTATCAGCAGATTCGGCACAGCTTCATTACCATATGGCAGCCTAGTCAGCTCACAGGTGCTGAGGAAAATATAAAAGGTCATACAAGATGTATCAAGCATCAAATGCTTGCACATCTGTTAAACATAACACAAACCTGTAAAAATAAGCGGCTGTTGAATGATACCTTAACAGTATGGAACTATGATTCATTCAGCATCTTTCTTTGTACATGGAGTTTCATATTCATAATGTTAGATATAGCTGCATGGAAAGTCTGTTTGTTACGCGTGTTAAAGACTGTTTAAACAGTAAAAAAAATTTTTCACTAAATGTGATGTTTTTGCTACACAAGTTGGAAACAGAATACTGCCGTGGCGGGCGGATGTTTCTGACCTAGATGTAACATTCATATTCCTTACGTCCTATCTATAATCTAGAACATAGTTACCTACCCTACCCACTAAAATAGCAAAAACCCTTTTTATCTTTTAAACACATTTAATGATTTAGGCACATTAAATGATTTAGGCCCTACCAAACTTCTTTAGTTATTAAACTAATTTTAGGAAGAAGAAACTGCCATTACTAAAATTGTCTGAAAATATTGCTATTTAATCAGTTAACGCTATCTGCAGGACTGGAACCTTTATTCAACAGAATCAGATCTTCACAATTTTTGGTTGTAGTCTATGATTAAAATTTAGTAAAATGCTTCAAACATCTGAAATCTTATTGATCATCATTGACAATTAAAACTGCTGTCATAGAAAACAATTAGTTCAGATTGTACAGATCACCCTGTGGCAAAATCTTGACAAAGCTACCTTGTTAAAGTGGTATCTAGCCCCAGGTTTCTCAATAATTTCAAGCCAGCTCAATCATTTCCTGATACACTTAACTTACAAGTATGGGCTTAGTGAAACAATTGATTTTGTATCCAGAACTAAACAAACGGTACTTCCACATACGTGTTTCTTACAGCAAGAAGTTCTCTATCCTGATGGCAGACAAACTTAAGTTCTAAATTTAAGTACTCACTGAAATTTGATTTTTTTTCCACGAGATTTCAAAGCATAACATTAACAGCCAGGTCAGCAACCTTCCTATTATTTACTTAAACTGCTGCAGTACAGATGCTTTGTATACATGGAACAATTTAGTTATTAATTTATCAAACTGAATATTTTCACTGACAAATGTAAAGATACTTTTTGGCCAGTGAAAATAAGGACATTATCACCTTACATTATTCTCCCATCCAGTCTGAAGATTTTTGCTGTCCTAAAAATATACTGGCTCATCTGCCAACTTATAACTTTTTATGCACTTGCCGACAATAAAACAGCTTAATTTTTTACCCTTTTATTTTGTTGGTACAACAGACAAATTTACAACTATTACCATGTTAAACTTATTTTCCGACTAAAAACTGAATCATTGTCAAAGCAATCTGCACTAACAGGTCAAGATAACAATTCATAGACCTGTGTCTGAACAGATCTAGAGAATCTCTGAAAGCAAGCATTTGTGAATGAGTCTTTTCATAACTTAGGAACCGACAGGCATCTGTTAACCACTCTGAGTTTCGTGTGTTTACTAACTCGAGGACTGTCATTCTTTATCGAGAGGTAATTGAAATACTTTGTGTCACATGTTAACGGTTAACTTAGCAAGGTGCAGATTTCAGACTCAGACAGATGGCCTGCTTGCAATGACTGTTAGTCCTCTTCTAAAACCGAAAAACTGCGTCTTATGTTTTATGGTTCATTAGGCCTATGTAAACATGTCTTATTAATATTATGGGTCAACTGAACTAGTCTGGTTCAAACTAACCAGCCGGATTCAAAAAGGTCTCTCTCTGACCTGTTAAGATCTATGTTCCACTTGTTCTATTTTGACTTTCAGTCTGGAGTAAACAAGTGGAATTTACATCCCTGCATGATATAAAAGATGTGAAGCTTTACCATTTGGAAGCTCTGTTAGTCTAAGCTATGGTCTAGTCAAAATAATTTGACGTTGAGATTGTTTTAGATCTGTGACAGGGGAATCATGTAAAGCGTCGGGAGCAATGAAAATTTCATTGCAAATTTCCTCCACTATTTTGGTCTTTTGAGTGCCTGACGCGAGTGGGGATATTATCCAACTGAAAATAATCTCAATATTTCCAAAGATATCATCAAATTAGTTTGACTAAGTTATGGCCAAACAGAGCTGGAAAGCGCAAATTTTAAACCTGAAATAATAAACATGCCACAATAAGCAAATGTAAGCATTCTTCTACAGAAAAAACACAGTTAGTAGGTCTGATTAAATAATGCGATACAAACTTCAAAAAGTATATTTGCCCTTGTGGAGTTTTGGCCATTTCCCATCCAGGAGGTAACGGTTGCTCTTCAAGAATAAGATCACATGAGCGTTGACGTGTGTGTTGCGGTGGGGGTAATGTACTAAACTGCGTCTGTTGTAACATTGCAGGTGAAGACTGAGTGCGACCGTGGATTACAGTGGTGCCTGCACTAGTAAGAACACTATGACCTGGGTTAGGGTACCCAGTGGAGTCTGTACTTCCCTCCCGACTATGATTTATCTGTTTGTTTGGATCGGGAGGTGTGAAAAATGATGGAGGTAAGTTTCTCTGTCTTAATGGAATGCCTGCTACCGCTGATTTAGGATTGAGAGCTGCTTTGAACATAGCCTCCATCTCGTGATCGCTGTTCTCACGGACATGCACTACTTGTGTGCCCGTACGTTCCGTTCTTTCACCCATTTTGGCGAATTTACACACGCAAATCACTAAATCGAAAACACTATAAACTTGTGATTTACTTTACCCCCACCTCCTTAGTCCAGTCATAACAAAAATCCCGAAAAAATCCTGAGTAACATATTCATTTTGTAGGACACCATTGCTTCTTGTACGAAAATTGGTAATTAGTCGACCGTATAACACACAGCAGGTGCTTGATTAATGTTCTTAAAAAGTAGTTTCAGTTTGAAAACTATCTTGCATTTAATTTGAAAACTAGTAATTATCATCGATTAACTGTATTTTAAATACTTTTGATTTCGTATATGAAACATTAATTAAACGTGTTGTTTTGATGCTTTAGATAGAGATAATATTGATGTGAGCGGCCTATTTAATTACTCCGCATGTGACGTCACGGTTGACCTTTCACTCGGTACGTCCCGAATTGGTCCGATTCGGGTGTGTAAACACAAACATTTACACGCGCAGATTTTATATGAAAGACGTAATAACTTGAATATCTTCTGCATATTTTTCATACGTATTGAAATTAATTTTTATTGCGTTATCAATGCATTACTTTTAAAATTTCTTGAATGTATTTTATAACAGTACATTATACTCATTCAGAAAATCAGTGAACTTCATCGACACGCCCATTTTCTATGCCGCCTGTCTGACTGCCATATATGGAAATTTTCGTCTACATCCGTGAGTTATCGTAAATGGGCCCCGACGTATATTACGGAACAGCGCGCAGTACTGCGGGGTATATGAACTTGTGCACGTTTTGTCCGTGCCAAAAAGTCAAGGGGTGTCAAGGACCGGGCGGGGATTTTCCCCTGCTAAAGTGTTCTGAAACTTTTGATTGGAAGACCCCAGCAGGGATATAAATTAGCAGATGACTCCTAGATTTTGGGCTGGACCCCTAAATTGTTGGAGAAAATGCCCACATACCTAATGTTAAACTTTATTTTTGACAGTCTGGGCCCCTAAATAAAAATAGCTAGTTTTTATCCCTGCTCTTCCTTCTATTTCAATATTATGAATTAACGTAACACATCCCCGAAATAATTATACCTTCAATTTTTGACCAAAGACGCTAAAAACAGGATGAACACAAAATCCAGTTAAAACGTGGAAATAACAGTGAGAAATAAGAATGATGAATAACCACATACTGTTCTTGACTTTATCAATCATTTCTAATTACTGACCTTTTTTTAGTCTTCTCTGTTTTTTTTTATTTTGTTGGGTTTAACGTCATATGGACACAATCATAGGTTAGTATGGCGACCTACCAGCTTTTGATAGTGCAGCCCCCCCCCCACCCCCCCCCCCGAAGATCTCGCGGGTGCCCATCCGAGCATTATTTCACCAGGGTCGAGCACCTGGTCAGAACCACCGGCCTTCCATAAGCCAGTTGGATGGCTTCCCTCGCATGAAGAATTTAACGCCCTGAGCGGGTCTCGAACCCACATCGGTGAGTGTAAGTCCGCTCTTTAGATGGCATGTTCATATATTTTTACCTTTGCAATTACAAATGTATTTGCATTGTGTCAAATTGGAATTGTGCTTTGATAAATCAACAAGGAAATATCAATAAATAACATTTTATTTGCATAGTGAATTTCCATTTCCGACGGAGATAAAATTCCGACTTTTTTATCTTTGAATACTCATTAATATATTTAAGATCTGTACTATCATCTAGGCGAAATATTTTACTATAACACGTATAAGGGCTTGCATCGAAACTGCCCGCAGAACAGGAAAAGGTTCCAACTTACTTTGTGATCCAACCCTTCGGCCACTGTATAGCATAGCCCGTTGCCTGCAATGTTACGGACAAAAGCTCAAGAATTTCGGCCCAAGCTTTGTTTCTTGTTTTTTTTTGTTGTTGTTGTTCTTTTTGTTTTTTTTGTTTTTTTTGGTTTAACGTCGCACCGACACAATTATAGGTCATATGGCGACTTTCCAGCTTTGGTGGTGGAGGAAGACCCCAGGTGCCCCTCCGTGCATTATTTCATTATGAGCGGGTACCTGGGTAGAACTACCGACCTTCCGTAAGCCAGCTGGATGGCTTCCTCACATGAAGAATTAAACACCCCGAGTGAAGCTCGAACCCACATCGGTCAGGGGAAAGTGATTTGAAACCAGCGACCTTAACCACTCGGTCACGGAGGCCCCACCAAGTCTTGTTGTCCTGGTAAGCTTATATAGTGAATCAGTGTATAAAGTCCAGGGGATCTGCGATGTAATAAATATCAAGAGTCCCCTTTTTGCAAACATCTTTAGGTACCGACATAGCATTTTCAATGGCTGGGATGAAACACTTTGCAGACAAAAAGATAAAGCCCCAAAAAGTGATCACCAAATTTTTATACGCTTTTGACTTTGCTTTCAGGTTAGATGTTCATCAGTTTAATTTGTGTTTCATACAATAACGAAGGGTAACAAATAGCTTAATCATAAGGCTGTCTGTTCTGCAATATTGCGGCCAAATTAACGCTGAAAGCTGTATTCACAAATCTTCAGTAAGGCGGCACCTTTCAAACAGAAAATGAAAAGAACAAGAGCTGTCCGTAAGACAGCGCGCTCGACTTTTCTCAGTGCTTGACTCTGAATTAGAGCTTTGCCAGTAAAAAAAATCCAAGTTAAAAAGGGACATAACTCTATCAAAATTCAAATCAGAGTTATGGGAATTGTGTCTCTTGGTGTAGACTTTGATAGTAAATAACTATTTTGAGTTTCAAGTCAAAAGCTTTAATAGTAACAGAGATATTTGACTTTATCAAAAAAAATAACAAAAATTCTAAGTTAAAAAGGGGCATAATTCTGTCAAAATTCAAATAAGAGTTATGGGGATTATTTCTCTTGGTGTAGAGTTTGATGATAAAATAGTATTTTAAGTTTCAAGTCAAAAGCTTTGATAGTAACAGAGATATTTGACTTTATCAAAAACTTTAACCAAAAATTCTAAGTTAAAAAAGGGCATAATTCTGTCAAAGTTCAAATCAAAGTTATGGGAATTGTGTCTCTTGGTGTAGACTTTGCTAGTAAAAAACTATTTTGAGTTTCAAGTCAAAAGCTTTAATAGTAACAGAGATATTTGACTTTATCAAAAATTTTAAAAAAAATTCTAAGTTAAAAAGGGGCATAATTCTGTCAAAATTCAAATAAGAGTTATGGGGATTGTTTCTCCTGGTGTAGACTTTGATGGTAAATAAGTATTTTAAGTTTCAAGTCAATAGCTTTGATACATGTAGTAACAGAGATATTTGACTTTATCAAAAACTGTAACCAAAAATTCTAAGTTAAAAAGGGGCATACTTCTGTCAAAATTCAAATCAGAGTTATAGGGATTGTTTCTCTTGATGTAGACTTTGATAGTAAATAACTATTTTAAGTTTCAAGTCAATAGCTTTGATAGTAACAGAGATATTTGACTTTATCAAAAACTTTAACCAACGGCGACGCCGACGCCGACACCGGGGCGAGTGCAATAGCTCTACTTTTTCTTCGAAAGGCGAGCTAAAAATGAATCGAGTGATTTTTTTTGTTACTAGTTAAACGGGTTTTAGTGTAAAATGTGAATACTAGCTGTGTCTTTTTACGGATATGTTCGTACTTTTTAATGGTCTGAAGGTGTACGATGGATAGACTCAGGGAACAATTTACTTTACTGTGTATTTTATAGTTCTTTGTTTCAATGAAATACATGTAGTTTATTTAAGAATTAAATGCTATAGTATATGTATGTTATTTTTTTGAGGATGATTTACAAAAAGTTGCAGGAAACAGGAAACCAGTCTAATAGTCATTTTGCGACTGAATTGTTTAAAAATAGAGATTAAATTGGCTAGTGCGGACTCGTCTTGAGCGTACATAAATGTGTAGCCCTAATACTGTAACCAGAACTCAAATAAAATTAACATGTCATTTTTGTGTGGTTTTCCTATGACAAGAAACGCAAACGATTATATCAAATAGACAAAACAAATAGATGCAAATAGATATAAATAAGACACAAAATGCAAACTTATGATTAAAATCTCAAGACAAGTAGGCCCTTATACCTCTTTTCATACAACTTCAAGTTTATTGCCTATAGCTTCTTTTTTAACAATTATTTCCGGCAAAAGACTCGAACATCTTAGTCGGACAGCTACTGTTTATACCGATAGTCAAAGAAACGTCAATACCGAAGGTTACAGGAAACGCATTTTGAAGTATTGTTAAAAACACTCGAGGACCTTTAATTGTGGCGATGGCTATCGTTTTTCGCTGAAGCCGATTGGCTTACGGTCGGATATCAACAGCTTATAACTACGGAAAAAACAATAACAGCGAAGTAAATATATCAACTTAAAGTGAAGTATGATTTTTTTTCTCAGGTGCATAGATACCTATGAATAGGGAGGACACCGGCTAATTACCATAAAAGAGGACACAGGCGGCTGTTTTGCTGGAAGCTAACTCGGAAACGGTTCTACAACTATATATAAGTTGTGTACGAAATAGAGAAAGAACTGGAAGTTAACTCAGATGATCGGACATGATAGCTATACACAGCTAACATTTTTGTATTTATACCAGAGTGTAAATAAAAAATTAAACCTTTTGGGTTGAATCAGAAACAGGTCTACGACCATAGCGAAGCTAACTCAGGAACGGGTCAACGATAACATTAGCTATACACGAGTATGAAATAAAGGAAGCAGACACAGAGGCTACTGTATATATGGAATAGAAGAAACAGGCGACTGGTTTGCTGGAAGTTAACTCAGAAAGTCGGATACTGATGAGCTATACATAGATAATGTTGTTTGCATATATTACCGGCAGTAAATAAAAATCGCTGTCTTGTATCAGAAACCTAGCATTGTGTTTTACATTCTGTGGTGTCAAGGTAAATGTAAATGAGCCGCGCCATGAGAAAACCAACATAGTGGGTTTGCGACCAGCATGGATCCAGACCAGCCTGCGCATCCATGCTGTTCGCTAACGGTTTCTCAATTGCAATAGGCTTTGACAGCAAACAGCATGGATCCTGACCAGACCGTTCGGATGCGCAGGCTGGTCTGGATCCATGCTGGTCGCAAACCCACTATGTTGGTTTTCTCATGGCGCGGCTCAAATGTTGTTTTTCTGCTGCATATATTTGGCCTTTGAGGTACTATGTTAGATGTTTAAAAGCAATGTAGCCAGCTCTTTCTGAGAAACCTGCTCACATGCAAAACTTTAGTGACACAAATGTGGACACTTTCGAAAGCTTTTGTATTTGAAAGCTTAACAGTTGTGGAAATTAAACACTATAGTGATACAAGCAATAAGGGATCATTTTCATGGGATTTCCTAGGCAATCTTCACCCTGAGGCAATATTTTCTGGGCAGAGGAAATATTTCGTAGGAAATCTGCCCCAGCAGGGAGAATATTTCCTAGGAAATCCCCATCCGCGGGGTTGGGGGGAGGGGGGGGGGGGTGGGGGGAAGGGGGGGGGGAGGGATTTTCATGATGTGGAGGATTTCCTGTTACTCTTGGATGAAAACAACAGATTTGGTTTTCAATGTGTCGCGTAAGAAATAAGGAATAAAAGACTACAAATTCATTTATGTAATATGACTTGATTTTTCCAGTTTCGGAATAGGAAACGTTTATAAACAGATCTCGTAATGAATGATATATTGGACAAGTTGTTTAATAAAATTAATGTTGTATTTAATTTGCAATTAATTATTCTTGTGATAAAATGTAAGAAAAATCTCTGGAAAAAGCGTTACCGCCAAAAAACAACAACAAAACAACGAAAAACGTTACTATATAACTGATATATGCGTGACATTATTTAGTTGACAACGAGTACTTGTATCATCCTATAATACCCTGACGAGATCGGTAATACCCCTTTGATGCCAAAAATTTGGCTCGTCTTGCGAAAAAAATCATACGTTGTAATACTAAGTACCTTTTTAGGTTGGATGAACTGAAGCGTTGATTTAATGATTTCGTCCAATGAATACCCTGATCGTCATAACTTTTCCTTCTGAAACAAAAATACAGTTATATAAAAAGGGTGTTTTTTTCCGCCTTTTTTTTCCCCCAATAGACTAGTAGATGCTGTTTATAGCGCCTATTATGCCTATTCCTGTCTACTCCTGAAAATGACTTTACCTCAAGAACAATATCAACCTCTGCCCCAGTACCAGATCCCCTTCAATGACAAGCCTGGGCCTCTTCTTCTCTTAATAAAAACAAGGGGTCACAGTGGCCCTAAGCCGCTCACCTGACCTTGACTGTTTGATCTTATTAAAAAGATCTTGGCAGTGGGCCAATGGATTTCTGTTTTCATCGGCACAGTTGGGGGCTAATGACTTTCACAATATGGTTCCAATAAACAAGGATCATTGTTTATTGGAGAGTCAGTCTACATTACAAGTGTATCAATTAGTGAGAAGGGGGAAACAGTGTATTTTATCCTGTGTCAAATGGTTGCGTGATGCGCCTAGTATATTAGTGGGGTGGGTTGTGCTTGTCACTTCTCGCTTTTCAGCTCTCACCGCTGGCATGCAGGTTCCCTGTAGTAGAGAGCAGAATTTGTAAGTCTCTCCCGCGCCAGTACATAGCCTCTCCGCAACAAGCCTATCGTAGTGCGTACCCGCCCGCGGCACGGATCAACTGGGCACCTTACGGCCCCAGGCTAAACTACGTAGAACTTGGAGGTGATCTGCCCCTAAAGGTGCGGCATGCCAGGCCCCACCGGCGTGTGGGACATGCCCTGATGCCCACCCACAGATCTCCAGTTATGGGATAACTAGTATACACGGAGAAGGTCCCGCCCCGTCGACATGCGGCATGCCAGGCGCCCACCAGTGCAGTGGAACACGCCCTGATGCCCATGCACAGGTCCCTCAGCTATGGGTGAAATAGTTCCACTGCCTTGTGGATGACTAAGAATAGTAAATGGCTAAGGGAAACAACCCTGACAGAAATATCGGAGTGAAGTCCCGTAGGCGGTTCTGTCTAGACTCCGGCAACTTCTGCATCTAGTTCCAACTACAGCCTTCTTGACCATGTCTTACCACTGGATCCAGTTGAACCTAGACTAGAGAGTGAGGTTGGTTATGCGCAGTCCTCATTCACTTTAAAGAAAGTCATCAGCGTAAGTAATACTCTCTCTACACGCAAGCACCCACACAACACCACATACTCACAAGTCCTGTGGCGACTGGCGAATGACAAAGCAGCAGGTGAGGATGCACTGGAAGCTGTAGTCATGATCCTCCACTCAGGCGGCCCAAGATATTGGTCGTCAGCTCACTGACCGAGACAATAGTAGCTCCCGGCAGCACCTTGGGTGACTGAGCAGCCCTCTTTAGGACCGCACTGCTCACATCCGCAGAATGAGGAATGGACTAGAAAAGATGTCCTAAACATTGCCTGTCTCAACACATCTGGGCCAGGTTACCGTGACTGGCTAGGATTCCCACCAAGCGGTCGAAATACAACAAGAAAACATACAATCAAACATCTGCCAATCACATTTGGTGCATGGAATGTCCGGACACTTCTGGACAAGGATGCTACAGATAGACCAGAACGGTGAATAACACTTGTAGCCAAAGAACTGTCACGATACAATGCTTTGCGCGAAACACGCTTTGCACGAAGAGAGGGCAAATGCTGAGAGACTGAAGCGATGATGCGATCGAAGTCGACGTGGCTTACCATAAGAGAGTAACAGCAAGCTGACCACTACCCATAACTGATAAATGACCGCCTTTATGACGCTCAGATACCACTAGGAAGAGTTGCACCATCAAAGTTGCTATAGGGGCAAAGTCATTGGAAAACATGGCGTTGGAAACTGCAACAGCAATGGACTTCTTTTCCTGACGCTGTGTGCACAACATGGCCTCCTTCTAAAGAACACCATGTTCCAGCTACCAACCAGAAACAAGACCACAAGGATGCTCCTGCGCTCAGAACACTGGCATCTCATCGACTGTGCCATAGTCCGCCGAAGAGACCTCCACGATGTGCGTATGTCAAAGTCCATGTGCGGCGCAGATTGTTGGACCGACCACCACCTCATCCTGTGCAAGGTGAACTTCAAAATCCAACCTCCTAGGCGACCTTAGGGCAAGAAACCCCCAAAGCGCTTTCAACGTTCAGAAACTTACAGGTCCTGACGTCAAACAGCAAGGCACCAGAGAGTTGGAGGAAAAGTTGGAACCTGTCACTCTAAACTCCGGTGACATTGAACATGATTGAGCATAATTCAAGGACACAGTACACTCAACATGTAGTACATGTACTATCCTCGGTCCAAAGACTCACTGCCATCAAGATTGGTTTGACAAGAACAACGAGGCGATTGATAACCTACTGGAAGAAAAGAACAGACTGCTGAACGCATACTCGGCTAATAAGACTCCAGCCAGTTATATAGGGAAAACGCAGACGATAGAATGTGCATATATAAATAAGTAAGTAAGTGAGAACGTAAATGTTTTATGTAAGTTAGAAAACGCAGACAATATAGTTATATAGGGAAAACGCAGACGACAGAGTATGTGCATATATAAGTAAGTCGTTGTATGTATGTGAGATGGAAAACGCATACACTATATAAATCCTATCAGTTTGGCGGTTGTAGGGCGCTTTAATAGGTTAGAAAACGCAGACAGTATAGTTATATAGGGAAAACACAGACGATAGAGTCTGTGCATATATAAGTAAGTAAGTAAGTGAGTAAGTAAAAGTTTTATGTAAGTTAATAGAAAACGCAGACAATATAGTTATATAGAGAAAACGCAGACGATAGAGTGTACATGTATTACCATATATTCCTATCAATATATATATAGTATGTTCGTTAACGCATATAATATGACAATATAAGTGTACAAAATAGGGAAACCATGTGAGATTTTTTTTTTTTTTAATTTTAGGAAGTGGTCATTATGGTCGGGGCAAACGACAAATAGGATCAAAACCAGCAGCAGCTGTCGTAGCCGATATAGAAAGGTTGTGTTCGAAACTGCATAATGAATCACCGAGGTAATTTGATATATTAATTGTATACAATATTAAAGCAATATTACTTATAAGTTATTACATATAATTTGATGGGGCTTATGATATTACTGCTGCCGGTGATGTTGCGATGGTGTTGAGGATGATAATGATTGGTGGTGGTGATTATGCTGCTGCTGAAAATGAACACGGCTTCCATATGGTTTGAATTAAAAAGAAAATAATAATTACGTTCTGTGTTATTCTGCTAAACACGCTCTGTGTTATTCTGCTAAACACCTATGAAACTGTATTATTTTTACCCAGAATCAAAGTACTTTTTGTAAAAGGATGTAGTGGCATATCTTATGCAAAAAAATATTTATTTATATATATAATATATTTCAGTGCCACACTCCTTGTCTCTGAAGTGTTACCGAGATCACACAACCTTTTCCCTGGTAACCAGACGAAGCAGTATCATCTCGATCGTTGGAACCATGATGCAGGCATGGTCAACCGCAATCTCCGCAGCCTAGCTAAGATGGTCTCTTGGCTACAAGTCATTGAGCAGCCTGAATTTCATACAATGTTTGGTAAGTTTCATTCATGTTTACAAGCAAAATGTTTCCTTGTAAATATAAAAGACCCGGGGCTCATAATGCCGGCTGCCACATTTTCCATTATGAACACATAATATATCAATTTCTTGTTAAATCCTATCTCTGATAATAATTGTTTTCTCTAATATTTGTCATAGGTTTGAATATTGATGATCACATTAGAAAGTTTTGTTGAATTTACTGTTTTGAAAGTAACCGTTTTCTAATCAAGTACTTATTGGACAGTTTTTCTGTTTTTAACATAAACTTTCCACTTACAAACAAAACTATCAGCATGAGAAGGAAACAGAAAACGAAAGTAGTTTCTATAGAAAATTTTTGTACTTGCAACCTTCCAGAATGTGTAGAAGATATGGTACAATGTGATAAATGCCACTCATGGTATCATAACACATGTGCAAAAGCCCCGTGCACTGTTGTCGGCTCGGGCACTTCTTTTTATTGTAGTTTCTGCTGATTTGGAGATTAAAAGACACCATTTTTAGGATTTATATGTAATGCATTAAATTGTACATATTATTTGCATGCAGGCAACAATTAATTAGGTGTATTATGTACTTGCTGCATGAAAATAACAATTTATTGGGTGTAAAGTGTATTGTACATATACTTTTTATGATTTATAGGACACATTAAAATGAATATGCCACTCTGATTACCATCAGTATATATTCATTCACTGTTAACATATAATTAGCATACTTAAGTCCTCTGTTATTTGTTTTTATTATAGAAATTGTTGCTTGTTTATTATATGTATGGTAATTATGTATAATAGATCTATATACAAAATATTTTTCAGTCCGCCATTCTTATTGTGTATTGGCGACGAACATTTCATATATGTATGTAGAATAAAATGAGTTAAATTCATGAAAACGCATTAATGACAAATTTTATGTTAAAATTATCAAGTGGGTAATCACATTGAAATATTATTTAATTAATACGATCTATTATTGAACACATTGACTGGAAATTATGTATATTTTCCGCACATTCATTTGATTAATATTTGTACATTCAAACATATGTGTTATTAAAATTCATATTTTCATGTTTTGTTGTTTCCTTGTTTAAAACAAATGCTAGATTTCTATTCATTTTACGTTCGAAATACATTATACAACGTTGCTGGAGGTGAAAACAAAGTCCATGTCCAAACTGACCCCTTAAAAATTCCCGCGAATCTTTAATTATTATTTCTCAGTTAATACATAAAACCAATGAATTAATTATTTTATAGATTATTATCATTTTCCTGATTATCCATTGTTCAAACACCTCTTTCACGCATAACGATATTGTCTGCGTTATTCGTTTGCGTTTTATACAGGCCTCCATTCGAGGTGTCAAACGGGGTCAAACAAGGCTGCGTGCTGGACTCTACTCTTTTCAGCATGATGATTACTGCAATGCTTGCAGATGCATTCTCCGATTCTGATCCAGGTGTCGATATCAGGTACCGCACTGACGGAGGCGTCTTCGACTTACGTCGTCTAAAGTCCAAGACAATGGTCCATTACAGCAGACTCCGAGAACTCCTCTTTGCTGACGACTGTGCCCTAAATGCCACCTCAGGGACCAATATGCAGGACAGTCTCAACAAGTTCTCAGATGCCTGTGACAACTTCGGCCTGACCATTAGCGCAAAAAAGACAGAAGTTATGTTTCAGCCAGCACCAAACACAACTTACACTGAACTAGAGATGTACATCAAACCCCAACGCCTTATCCCAGTGGAAAAGTTCACTTACCTCGGGAGTACTCTATCCAGAGTTGTTCACATTGACGATGTAGTCAATGCACGTATAGCTAAAGCCAGCTCAGCGTTTGGGCGTCTACACATATCGGTACCGCAGGGGTATCACCACCAAGACAAAGCTCGGCGTTTATAAGGCTGTTGTGCTACTATACGCAAGTGAGACCTGGACAGTGTATCAGAGACATGCAAAGAAGTTGAATCACTTCCATACCATATGTCTACGTAAAATCATGGCAAGATAAAATACCCGACACTGAAGTACTGGATCGTGCCAACATGTACAGCATTGACACCATGTTGCGCCAAAGACAACTTCGTTGGGCAGGTCATGTAAGGAGGATGCAAGACACACGCTCTTCTATGGCGAACTGCAGAAGGCTCACGTAAGAACGGCTCACGTAAGAAAGCGCTTTAAAGACTCTCAAGTTGTCCATCAAATTGTTTCAAATAGGACCGAACAATACTTGCTGAAAACAAATCGTTATAGCGCTCAGAAATCAGGCAGGGAGCCAGAGCATACGAAAACCACCGTGTCAGTCAAGCTATACAGAAACGGCAACTACGAAAGTCTAGAGCAGCACCAGTCACCATACCAACTGGCCCGTCTTGTCCGGAGTGCGGTCGCGTATTTCATGCATGAATCGGATTGGTGAGCCACCTCCGCACACACAACAACCAACTAAGACGACATGCTTCGCAGAGATGAGATGGTCATCTTCGCAGCCGAAGGATGAAAAAGAGATTATATTCCAACAAGAGTGCCAGACTCACAAAATACGCCCGTCGGAAGAAAACTGTTCGGATTCAAAGAGCGGACAATTCTAAATTCGCAGTTTTTCGAGTAATTCAAGAGTGCCTGGGGCGAGTTAGGTGGTTATCGAACTTGGTCGAGATATTTTCGCCCACAAACATTGTCAGCAAGTTTAGTGAAAATCGGATGTAAACTGTTCGACTTAATAGAGCGGACATGCTTTGGACGCCGACCGACGGGAATCCGTGACTATTTGATAAACGACATTGTGTCTGAAATCATTAGTCCTCCACCTCTGATTCATGTGGAGAAGTTGGCAGTTACTTGCGGAGAACAGGTTTGTACTGGTACAGAATCCAGGAACACTGGTTAGGTTAACTGCCCGCCGTTACATGACTGAAATACTGTTGAAAAACGGCGTTAAACCCAAAACAAACAAACAAACCGACCGACGGGTGTTCACATAATACGCCCCGGGCGTATAATAGTATTGTTATTAGGGTGTTTCGGAAGGTCTCTTTAAAGCCTTTATCCAGTGGTTCATGAAAAGATGAAGGTATTTCTATATTTAGCTCTAGCCTCTAGTGGTCCGTAAAAGGGGCCCGGTGGCCCCATTTGAACAAGTTTGGAAGAGAACCTTACAAAGATATTACAAACCATGTCTTCCGTGATAAGAAGTCTTTTAAAGGTATTTCTAATTTAGCCCAAGCGACCCCTATTAGTTTGCAAAGCGCCACCATTTGAACAAAATTTCAAGATTATTTGATTTGTTGGGTTTAACATTGTACCGACACAGTTATAAGTCATATGGGGACTTCCCAGCTTCGATGATGGAGGAAGACCCCAGGTGCCCCTCTGTGCATTATTTCATTATAGGTGGGCACCTGGGTAGAACCACTAAGCTTCCATAAGCCAGCTTGATGGTTTCCCCACATGAAGAGTTCAAAGCCACTAGCGAGTCTCGAACCCACATCAGTGAGGGGCAAGTGCTTCGAAGTCAGCAACCTTAACCACTCAGCCATGGAGGCCCAAAAATTTGAAGATGACCTTACAACGATGCTACAGTACAAATTTGATGAACATCTATTTAGCAGTTCGTGAGAAAAATCATTTAAGGGTATTTCTGTTTTTAGCTCTAGCAGCCCCAAAAATGGTCAGAGCTCCCCCATTTTAACAAATTTCAGAGAAGACCTTTTAATGATGCTGAGGATCAAGTTTGATGTTGTTTATCAGAAGTTGTAAGAAGATATTTCTAATTTTAACTCAAGAGACCCCTAAAAGGGTTCAAGTGCTTCCAATGGAATTGGGCCTTAAAATGATGCTACAGACCAAATTTAATGAAAATCCATAAAGCAGTTCACAGAAAGAAGTTGTTTAAATGTTTTTCTATTTTTCACCTAATTGCTCCCTAAAAGGTTCAAAGCTCCCCATTTGAACAAAATTGGGAGAGGATCAGATAATGATGCAGTTAACCAAACTATGATTCATCAATCAGTTCATAAGAAATGTCATTTAAAGGTTTTTCTATTTTTAGCTCCAGTAGCCCCTTACAGGCCAAGTGCCCGTATTTGAACAATCTTGGGAGAGGGCCTTATAATGATGCTACTGACCAATTTTGATGAATCAAGGGGTTCATGAGAAAAAGTTATTTCAAGTTTTTTTTCTTCTTCTATTTTTAGCTCTGGAGGCCCATCCAAGGGGCTAATCTAAATCATCTGAACAAACTTGTAAAGAGAATTATGCCAGGATGCTACCTGACAAGACTTTTCAGAGATGTCGTCTAAAGAAGTGTAGATGGACAGTGAGCAATCACAATAGCAGTTCTATCATTCTTATTCATAGCTATATTTACTTAAGCAAATTTCAAGCACTTGTACTTCCCATGTCCAGGAACTTTGAAAAACCTGGTTAAAATGCAAACAACTCTCACTGCCACACTATATCATTCTTTAAATATATAACAAATCGGAACACTTGGATTTAACTTTTTTATTTGGCTTTTCTAGTTATAATTCCTAATCATGATAATAATGACACTTTAATCTTACAGTTAAAATATGCACTTATCAATATGTACTATATTCACAATTCTATGTAAAACTGTACAAAATATCACTTCAAATCTACCTATCAAGATTTAATACACACTTTCTACTTATTTTTCCAATTATCAAACACCTTGCTTCTGTATAACCTCTACAACAAAGGTGTTTAATTTCAAATTCAAAGAAACAGTTAAATCTAACAGGTCATACAGAACATTAGAAATGTAAAGAAACTAAATGGTCCCTGATCAAACAAAAAATAATACACATATACTTTTTCTTAATTTAGGACAAGCAGATCTTATCATATTTTCACAAGTACTGTTAATTTCTAAAAGAATGTAAAATTATGTTGCTTTTGTATGATATAAACAAAAATATACTCAGGCTTCAATATTAGCAAAATATCATATCTTTAAAACAACAACTTCAGTTTAATAAAATTCTTCACCTACTGAAATGGTCACATACAATTAGTCTAGAGATTTTTTTGAAAATGTTACCCGTTCTTGTCTTCCTTGCTTGCTAAAAATGTTTAAAGCAGCAAGAAAATACAGATGCGAGGGAGGTAATAAGGTAGAAAGTTATAGAAACAAGGCAGGTAATAAATATAGCAAGAGGAAAAATACAGGAGCAGAGAGAGAGAGAGAGAGAGGGGAGGGAGGGAGAGAGAGGCAAAGCAGATAAAAGAAGATCTAGTAAGGACTTTCAAATCAGACAGTAAAGAACACGGGAAGTATGCAACACAAGAAACAAGTCAGTAAAATTTCAACATGATGCAAACTAGAATAATTCAGCTTAAAATTCTGACTTCACATTGTTAAATGTAAGGTAGGTCAAAGCTTAACTATAAGTGTAATGTCTCCAACATAAACACAGAAGGTTTTTCTTTTGCTGGGTCCAGGAATTAAGTTACACAGACAATGTTTAGATAAAATGGTGATTTTCAAGCTAAGTAGAACCATGGACCTTCTGTAAATGAATTGGATAGCTTCCTGGAATGAAAGAGTTCTACAATCAAGCCGTTTTGAAATGTTACCATTCATGTAATTAATTCTAATTATGGCGTTATAATTCTAAACAAACACAAAATCTTCTATACCACAAAAATGTCTTCTATTGAAAATACAAAGCAAGTTAAAGCCTATTTTCCAGCTTGTATTCATCTCCTTATCTACAATCCTCTGTAGAATGCGTAAAGAACGTATATTCGTAGTGTTAAAATCAGACGCAATATCCAACTGAAAATGTGAAATCTGGTGTTCATAATTGAAAGATAATTGTTGAAAGTTTATCTTTTCTTTTAGGCTTCTTTAATTTTAAACTTTTGCCCATGCAACATCTAGCGCAGCATGAAAATCAAATGCAAAAGTCAAGACATCACAATTATGTTTCTTTATGCAGCAAAACAGTAACAGATAGTTCTAAGCGATTTCTAATCATTGTTTACAATTTAATATGAAAATGCATATTTGTTATAACAATTTCTAATTATTTATGATTTCCTATTCTGCAGTGTACAAATATATTTCAGTACCGGTGATAACCTCACTGTTTCAAAATTCACACAATAAGTTCCCCAAGTGTGATTTATCTTAGAATAACCACAGTTTTTCGTTCTTATGCCAAACAATATATCACAAAGACCTATGGCCTTTGTGATATATTCTTACACATAAGAACTCAAAACACAGGTTATTCTATGATAAATCACACTTGGGAACTTATTATTTCTTAAATAAAATTTATTTTTTACGTTCATACGCATTACAGTGAGTTTATCGGGAAACTAGTATTTCAGAAAACCACTGAAAAATAGGAAAAAAGTGAAATCTTCAAGGGCATAGAACTTCCATAATAGATATAAAGGTGAAGTGAACAAAAATAAATGACTAAAAGCTGATAATGAGACAAGCTTACAAATAGAAATAATGTATATATATCCTAATGCAATGGCACATGCAGAATAAAAAGCACCAATAATTTTGTGGAATACATATCGTGTACATGAGAATAAGAAGTGTATATAGCCAAGTGTGAAATTTAAAGTAAAACTGCTGTAACACATTTACTAGGAGATAACATGTACAAGAGCGGTGAAAAGATCAGCATGCTCTTCAATTTACAAATGTTTTCATAAACAAATTCTAGAAAACAGCTGTAGCAATATTGAGTGCGTATCATTGTTCAACGTTTATAAGCTAAGGCAACAGGAGACACATGATGGCTCGAGACCCCTTAATCTAGTGTCACAGCTTTAACAGAAATCTAGCAGTCAATAAAATACAGAGGAATAGAGCCTTACCTAAACTTGAACAATTTGGTAGTCAATACTACTTGTCTAAAAAAAAAAAAAAAGTCAACCACATTACTTTGGAAGTGTGCCACAAGATTCTTAGGAAAGTTTCAAAATTTTTTCATATAAATACGCAGAGAAATGTATCTCTGCTCCCTGGCAGTCATTTTTCCCGGCAGATTTGAATCTGCTCAATCTAGGTAGAGTGTCTTTGAAAACAGGCTAAACAGTTTCTACTGGCAGCCAAGCCGTTTGTAAAACTTTCACCAAAAGGTTTCATAAATGTTGATTTAATGGACTATAGGATGGTGGGTGGTCACAACAGCTCAACCTGAGAATGTAGAGCTCAGCTGTGTTTAAAACTACAATTAGAACTTTTAATCCCAAAGATAAGCCTTTTTCTTTTGCTAAGCTTATTACATGAACTTCCTTCCAGCATTTTGGATAAAAAAATTCTAACAAGGATAACAGTCCGATGTGTTAACACAAGAAGAACTCCAATACATTTTCTTATTTACTAAATGTAAGATACAACAAGTTTGTTATATACTGACATACTGCTGTCTTTTCAAAAATCACATTGTACAAACATTTTTAATACACACTGTATTTTTCCTAAAACTTGCATACTGCAGACTTATTCTGCCATAAAGCAAGTTTCTTCAGATCTGTTTTTCCAATAAACAACATCATTTTGTAAATGCTCTGTCAGACTTTCACTTTCTCGGTATAGTCGCACTGCAGCTGTATATATGTCAACTGAATTCATGTGGCTACAGTTTTAACAATTCAGATTCTCTTAAAACTGTATAACATTTTGAACTTGACATCACACTTGTATTTTTACACAGTGATTTATTCTCCAAATCAGCATATTACAGTCCCTGTATTATATATGATGAATGTGTCTACACGGCAGATTCTCTAATAATGGGCATACTACTGATACGTCGGAATTTTACCACACGTGCTGTACGTCTAGCTCTAAGAAAACGCCGTGCTCTGTGTTGTCAATCAAGGGGATCTTTCATTGAGAATGCTCCAAGACTTAGTGTGTCGCTATCATCATAAAAGTTTCCCAGACTAATGCTGTCTTCCTGCAATATAGAAATCATGTAGTAAAAAAAATGGACTTCATCTTTTTTTGAAGGCAAAACAACACAACTAAGGTACCGTAGACCCACCAACAGAATGTCAGACTATCACTGAAAAAGAGTGTGAAATTTCATTCTGTATCAAAGGTGGTTACTGAAATTATACTTGAACAGTATACAATACTTAACCAAATCGGGCAACAGATGTTGATGTTGACAAACAAGTGAGTTCAGTAGTGTACCTAATATTCGAACAGTAGACCTATAAACCTGAAAAGGTTAGAAAACTTGAACTTAAGTGTTTCAACTTTGATGTTGGCACATTAAGCCAATTTACCGTGCAGCAGACTGTAAGAGCTAATTCACAAAATTCAAGCTGCTACTAAAACTGCATTTTATTTGGAAAGATGGCAATACACTTTTACAACTTCGGAGAAAGTAGCCACTTGATGCTAACTCTTGTGTTACTCAGACAGAACAGCATGGTATTTAATTGTCATAAGGCAGTTCTGCAAGTACGCATCAAACATTTTCCTGTTTTATCTAGATAAACTTTACACAAGTACTTTCAGTTTATCATACATGCAGAACTACTATAATGAACAAGAATTTTCAGATTATTTTAATATAATAGTAGTTATACTTACTGTGAGGTCAATGCTACTGGCCAATCTTTTCCCTCGTAAGTTACCAGGAGTGAACTCCCTTGGATTGTCTTTCACAAATGGACTGAACACATGAGAAACTGCACGCTTGATTCGTCGTGGGGTCTTGTTGAAGGAAAATGCCCGGCTGACTCTTCTACTGAACCTGAATATCACAGAGACAAATTTCAGATAAAAACAAGGAGCTGCATTCAATAAATGCTTGATGCCCCCTAGTGGCATCCTTGTCGATACAAAGCAACCTAAGTCCAAAACGAGGTCAAGTTCAAGGTCAAGGTCAAACTGAGGTCAGGTGATGTCTGAAGATGAGAAATGGTCACAGGTTATATCTGCATTTGTATCAAGTCATTCTAGTAAGGGGTATTGATGCTAGACGAAACAGTCCCATTTGGTTAACCAAGAGATGGCCCATATAAAGCAACCTGAGTCCAAAATGAGGTCAAGGTCAAGGTGAAACTGAGATCAGGTGATGTCTGAAGATGAGGAATGGTCACAGGTTACATCTGCATTAGTATCAAGTCATTCTAGTAAGGGTATTGATGCTAGACGAAACGGTCCCATTTGGTTAACCTCGTACGGACGGACCAACGGACGGACAGGACAATCACTATATGCCTCCCGCAACAGTAGATGCCGGGGGCATAAAAATTACATATAAGTTTTATATACAAACAACTAAGGTTTTAACAAAATATTTTGTTGGTATTTCAGACACTGTGAAACAATATAATTGCTTTGACATCTAGTTAGTGGGTTTCTGCACAATACTGGTAAGGTATTTCATCAAAATATGGATTCTTTGGTTTCAAATAAATCAGATGTTTCTGTCCATTATTTTAAATTTTATTTGATACAGGTAACTGCTACAGTTAGCCCCCCACTTCCCTCATGAAAAATAATGATTTCAGATTATGTAATGGCAGTCAATTAACATAATGTGAAAATCTAAATCTGACAAAAAAAACTTGACTACTTGAAATCATTCCGCGTGATAATATCTCACATACAAGAGCTTTACCTAAAGTTGAAAATGGATCATAATTTTGAAAACTTGAAGTCAAGAGTTATGGGCCATGACTCAGTAATTTCTTTATACTGAAGACATTGTTTGAAAGCAATCAGTACCAGAGTTACTGAGAAACCACTTTTGATTAAAATGTCAAAGTTAAAATGGTGCACAATTTTGCAAAAATGTAAGCAAAGAATATGAAACACGCTGGGTGAGGTCATCTCATGAAACCAAAGATGTGTACGGAGTTTGAAAACATTTGGTCTAGTAGTTTCAGAGAAATGACTTAGATGAAGTGTGACAACTAAAGATCTACTTCCTGTATAATTTCAAATAGCCAAGCTTATAGAAGTTGATCGCGATTTTTTTTTATATGACAATGGATGTTCAAACAATAGTAAATTCAATTTAAAAGAGGCAAAGTAAAGTATTTTTCACGTATTTTGTTGTAGGATGACAAAAGTGAAGAGATCACACTGAAATTACAAGCTTTTCCAGGGCCTTTACCTTCTATTTTAGGGAGTGAAATTTAGCCAAATTCTCTACTGTTAAATGAACTTATTGATTTCTCTCTTATGTGTAAATCAAATCAGCTGTGGATAATACCTTTTTGAAAAAATATTTGACATAATACTATACCTGCTGGCAGCCTTGCCAAACGTCTGATTTCCCAGATCTAATGTGTTCACTTGTAACTGATCCCCCTCCACTGTGAAGATTAAACTATCCTGAAATAAACATTTCCAGTTTATAATTCAATCAAGATAATTTTCGACTTAGTTCATCCCGTTTCTTTAACGTTTTATCTAAAGACATTTCTTTTAAATAAACTCAGTTTTTTTAAAGGTGGTCAATCACATTTAAACAACATTTAATGACATTTTTTACTTTTTGTATATTCTGGTAGAAAATTATTTAAGGAACAAAAAGGCCGATTACACAGAGTTAGATTCCTATTTGAAATGTATATTTTATTATTTTTATAAAATTTTGTAATTACTCCCCTTTAATATGAAAGTATATAAAAAGCTGGGTACATGTATTTCTTTTTATTTCGATACAATGTCTAGTTTTACATTTGCATTTGATAGACATATCAACTACTGAACAATCTGAACCAAAATGCAAGTTTAAAAGCTGTGTGTAGCTTCTGAATTCACTTATTTCCAATCTATCTTGGTTGCGCAACCATGATAGGCAAAGGGAGGTAATAATAATTTTTCAAACTTGCGTTTCTAATGAATTCCATCTAAATACATAATTTTCAATGCAAATATTTTACAAATATATTACAATATGTCTAATATTTATATATTTCCTTAGGCAAAGTATGTTTATCAAATTTATACTTATGATAAAATAACTCTATCTTGGTTGGGCAACCAGGATAGGAAAATGAAATTTTAAAAATACCTCCAGTGAAAATCTAATTTGTATTAAGTGTTAAGTGAACATAAATGAGTGTAAATGATCAGATGCTAAAGTTTCGAACAAATCCGTTACATGGTCAAAATCTGATTATCCACCTTTAAGATATAAATCACAACCCAGAAATAAAATGATATCAGCACTTCAACATCATCACAGCTCACAATATTTGCTTAAAACCATGTCAAGGAATATGATCTTTCTGTGCCAAAAGTCACTGATGATCACATGGTAGTCTTTTTGTCTTCTACTGTAGACTATTTTAGCTTTCAGGCAGAATCTTCTAAATATTACTCACTGTCAACAAGTAACAAACACCAATCCTTTAACATAGAAGAAGCTATTTCAGGTGTAACGACTTTGGCTAAATGTTACATGGCTCTGAACCTATTTCCTATGGATCAACAAAGAAATCACTATGAACTGTTTTTTGTTGGGTTTAAGCCACACAAACACAACACTCCAGTTCTACTGGTGGAGGAACTCTAGTTGCCATTACTGTTAGGGCTAGTGCCTGGCATTAACCTTCTTCAGGCCAGCTGGACAGCTTCCTGACAAGGCTCAAACCCACAGAGAAAGTGGTTCAAAGTAACCCAACTTTTCAGCCACAGAGGTCCCTGATCCAAAATAGTAAAGTGAATTCACAAACTTGAACAAAAATAAAAACAAAAGCAAACTTACATGGTCTGTCCTACACAGAGTATTTGCTATAGACTTTGACACCTGGGTAATAAAGTTATTTTTGTCCATCTCCTCTGTATCCAACATGAATGTGAACAACTTCTCCTTCATTTCACCACTATTTTTCACAATTAGTCCAAACGCATCTTTACAGTTTTCTGTTTCCACAATGTCTAGCACACGTTTCACACACTGTAGTGGTATAAATTCTATGTGCTTGTATCCTTTCTGTGGAGTCTTTGTTGATGCGGGACTCTTTGAATTTAGCACTTTTGTTCTTCTTTTACATATCTTGAATTCATAAAATATATGTTTGATCATTGTCCAATTGATGGTAAATAAATACAATATGTCAGGATTGAACATTTACTCAAATCAATGTAACAAAATTGTTCTAAGTTTAAGCAATACATAGAATCTGAATGAGAACAGAACTGCCTACACAGTACAAACTCCAACAGAGATGTTTCATTTACATTCATTTAAAAGGTTCTATTCTCAAATAAATATAATACATACACAGTCATATACTAAACTGTAATATCTTCAGAATTTGTAAAGCTCTTTCCCAAGTTTTGTTTTGTTTTTGTTTGGTTTAACATCGCACTGACACAATTATAGGTCATTTGGCGACTTTCCAGCTTTGATGGTGGAGAAAGACGACCAGCGTCCCTCCGCGCATTGTTTCATCACAGGTGGGCACCTGAGTAGAACCATCAACCTTCTGTAAGCCAGCTGGATGGCTTCCTCACAAAGAATTCAATGCCCCAAGTGAGGCTGAAACCTACAGCAGTGAGGGGCAAGTGATTTGAAGTCAGCAGCCTTAACCATTCGGCCACTCTTTCCCCAAGAGTCAGGTGACTGGTCAGAATGGAATATTTTGACAATTCTATGCTATGGCAGGGGCACCTATCCCCTTGGGGTAAGGATGGTTGAAGCGAGGATTTTGAAGTATGTAATAGCATAACATGTCTATTTTTCTGTTGTACATACTTCTTTGCTTGTACTTCCTGTTTTCCTTACTCTACCAAACACAGATTTACAAGATTTAGAAATCTATCTGTTTTTTGTTTGTTTGGAGTTTTTTTCAGGGTTATATAATAGTACATTTCAGTATTAAATAGATTCTAACATGTATAACTGAAGTATCCAATTTTCTCAGACACAGAACAGGTATATTCCATTATACATTTAATGTCTGTCCGAAATACCTTACAGTTTTGGACTTGAAATTAATATCATTGAATTTCATTAACTAATGGCAGTTGTATCTGGTGCATTTTTTGCAAGAATATTATTGTCTTAGTATTTTTTTAGCTTAACTGAAACCTTACAATTTGATATATCTGTTTGAAATTTGGAGTAATTGTTCTGTGAAAACTCTGGAAACAGAGGTGGATTTGAAAATGATTTGAATGGTGGGGAGTGGGGATGTGTGAGAAATGGCCAACTGACAGCCCAGTACATCATATTAAATGATCACCTTGCAAATAAAGGTTTCACTTACCACAACACTATCAGAGAACAGAAACAAAGCAAGAGGTGCTCCACGCTCACACAGTGTTTCTGACAGCTCTATCACATCTATCCTTGTAATGAAAAATCTGTGTGACGATAATAAGGTAGCCTGAAAATGTATGTTATAGCTCTTTTAACTTAATTCAAAATATGAACAGATGGACTTTAACAGAAAGTTACTATCAATAGTACTACATGTATTATAGTCATCATGAAAAATGACATGACAATTGAATTTTCTTTCATCCATTTCCTTCCTTGTACTGAAGTGAAACTTGTTTAAGAGAAGCTGCCAACTGTTACGATACTGTCACTATTTTCTTTCGCAATAAAATGATCATTGATGAACAAACTAAAAGACAGATAGTACTATACATGACTCCCTTCAGGGGCATAAAAATATGCAAAATTTAATATCACGTAAATGGAAATTATGTAACATTCATATATATTCAGCCAAAGTGCTTCTTCTACATCAAATATTTACAGTATGACTGTCAAAAGTAATTCTTTAACAGATCATGTTAGTTTAAATGCATTTATTTCATTCAATTATGTAACATAGTTGCAATATACATTTATGAAATGGTGGATCAGAAAACAAGGAAAAAATTGGCTTATATTTATTCCTTTCCATCTTAACAGATCATGCTAGAACCTAGACCTCAATGATACTTTAGTATGAAATGAAAGTACATTTTTACTTTCTCAATTTCAAAAACACTAGCATACATCTAAAGGGTATTCCCCTTTTTGAGCTATTTGTTCCTCTGTATATAATACTTACAGGACAATTTTCAATATCTTTGACAATGTCAAACATCACAACCTGGCTTTCTGTCTTCCTCTTATCTTCATTGATATGTCTGCAAATAAGGTCATGATTCATCTGATAAATTTCTACAGAGATACAGAACATCCAGTGTTTCTAGCATAGAAACCTCTATTAATTCATGTCCAAGACTTCGTTTTGCATTTTTTTCAAACTTGGAAGTATTAATGCATTACTACATTAACAGAAAGAGATTTTTACATAAATTTCTGATATTCAACAGTGACCAGTAATGCAAGATCAGAATTCAACATTTCTGTGCAAACACATAACAACAGTGTTAGACAAATGTTAAATCTGACCAGCTTACCTATGAGTAAATTTCACTGGGGGTATTTAACTAATTTGCCCCAAACTGCCACTCCAAATTTGGCTCAACAAGTGTCAAAAGTAGCAGTCGGTAACTCAAGTACCAACTCCCTTTGTGGCCAAGTAAAGGTAACTTAAGTATATCATGCTCAAACATAACAATGACTATAAAAAAGTTTTTAACTCCCGATAATCCAGTTACGAGCTTTACCTGGATTTCATCTAGACCAGGGTTTTTTCTCACCATTTTGGGAACATGACCCATACCCCTGGGATTGGGAATTTTCGCGGCATTTTTGCCAAATTGGGAAAAAGTACAAATTTCAATATCCATTCTTGTTAAAGCCAAAATGAACACAATTACTGATTTTTATGTTTAATTAAATGTAAGTCAGTGTGATAAGATTTACAGATCAATTTCATAGACTTTCATATTCTTGAAACAGTCAACAAGTCAACCCTGGTAAGTTGTGCTGGTGCAACGTAAATTATCAAAATGTAAAATCGGTCTACCCGAGGTCTCATTATTTAAACTAGTCTAGAAGAAGTTGAGTCAATCATTTTTCAACTTTTTTTCCCAGCAATTTTTATCTGCTAACAGAAGTCACCAGGATATTTCACTATGCTACAGAAGGAAATGATTGCATAACATTTCACCATTAAACTTCAATTTCAAAATGAAAATTAAACGCTAGAAAGCCGTCACACATAACAGGATAAAGTATGCTTGAACGTTCGTATCCGAAAAGATGTTATCCGAATTCCGAGTTATAACAGGTGCCCGCGAGCGTCGCTGTCCGTTGTTTTTCCAATATAACTCGAAAAATTTGGTAATTTAAACTTAATGCTCTTCCTTTTTATTATCTTAATTCAATGCTAGACAAATATAACCCCTAAATGCAAAATAAATAATATCAAGTAAGTTGAACGAACATATTTTGTGTAAATTTCAACTCGAAATTTCGGAGTATAGTGACGCTTGCGGCCAGGCACTTTGAACTCAAATTTCGGCCTTATAAAAACATTTTGACAAATTATTTATGAAAACATAACTAGGGCATTGCGTTTGTAATTGATACATTGTAAACTCGATAAGTTTTTATAACTTTATCGCTAAATTATCGGTTATTTTCATACCGATGTATTTTTTTTCAAATTTCAAGATGGCGGGCGACTTTTCATCGGGAATGTTACAAATCAAGATGCAGGAGTAAAGAAATATTTGCTGTTTTTCTCGGTAAAACGGGTCGATTTTTCTTGGATTTTTTTGGCTATGAATTGGGAATTTTTCTGCTTCAATTGGGAAAAAAAGATACTATTTTCAATTGGGAACATGACCGAATAACGGCTATAAAATCGGGCAAAAAAAAAAACCCTGTAGACAAACATTCTGGTAGAAAAAGTTTCATCTAGATCAGGTTGAAAGTGAGTCCTCTTGACTATTACAAAATGTACTTGGGTTTTTTCTAGAATTTAACTTTGCAACCTAGTTTTGACCAAAGATGAACCAGTTTTTTTTTATAAAACTTTTTTATAAATACAATCCCTTAAGGTTTCCTGTACATCGGGTAGAAAATGTCTTCTCAAGTATGTTAAGGTTTTTTTTCCAATGCTATGACCTAGTGTCCTAGTTTTTATCGCCTGATATCTCACTACTGACCTTGCATACTGATGCAAACATTCTGATCAAGTGTGATAAAATTTGGCAAAACTTGTGACATCTAGAATCAGGGCCTCCACTGGACCGCAGAAAGTTGTAGCCACTTTTTTGAGAGAAACTGCTAAATTGAAGCTGAATTGCTGAAATCTGGCCACATTTTAATAAAATTCTTGTAGCCACTTTTAAAACTCTGAAGCCAGCTTTGACTTTGTAGTATATGGCTACATTGGGGAATGGCAGAGGAGGCCCTGTAGACTGTTAACAGTAAAAGCTATCTACAATGGAGGACAATCTGCCTGGTTAATAGCCCACCCTGGTTCACTGGGTTTAGAGTGCATTGTCAAAAGTCAACTGGTTGGTTTTGAGCTCTAACAGACAAATGACAGAAGCTGCATTCTGATGCTGGTCTCAGAATTCAGTATCATAACCTTGGATTCTGATTTGAGCTTACAAGACTACAGTTTGGAGTCACAGAAACGTCACATTTATTTTAATCCATAATTCAAGACTAACCTCAGAAAATGCTGATCAGAAATTTAGTCCCATACTCATTATTATGCAAAGTTTACCTGCCTTTACTGAGAGTATGCAAATTTCACACTTACGTCATAACTTCTTTCAGCACACTGTTCGCTTTCTCTAACAAAACGTAATCTGGATTTGTCTTGTTTGTGTGCTTTAAAATATCTGAAAATCAAAATGTTTCAAAGGTGCTTGAATTATACAATACTGTTTGTACCGCTGTACCAAAACACACTATCTTACTTCAGAGTATCCCCTGATGTGTGGCATATTTATTCTCTGTAACAACAAAATTCCAAATAAACTAGAGCTGCTTTTGAGAAAGCGCATGTCTCCCACAACTGCCTGATCATCTAGATTGGTATTTCTTCTCCATTATATATCTGAGTCAACCATGCACCAAGACATGTATCACTGGCATCAGTACTTTTGGTTCAAGGGCCATTATTCTGAAGTGCCTGGGCCAATATGGCTAGTTACAGATCTTGGCAGAAGACTTATTGGCAAACGCATTTTGTTCATGTTTGGTGAAGATCGGATGAGAAATTAACGACTGGGAGGGCAGACAGTGGTGTGGGAGACATAATTAGTATACACGATCATATAAATCCACATTTGCTGGAAAAAGTCTTTTTCTGGGAACATTAGTGGCAGATGACTTCAATTCATTTGTCTCTCACCCCATAGCGAGGGTGTGGATTATTTTATATGAGCCCAGAAATAACGCTTAGGACAACTGGGACTTTCCTTCCCCATAAAGCTGGAAAGTCATCATAAGGCTTTTATTGTGTTGGTACACCATAAAACTCAACAAGTCAAATAACTAAACCAGTGGCCTGCAGAAAATTTCAGTCTTACAAGCAAAATAAATTTGAGCAAATATGGTGATAAATATGAACAGGAAGCTTACCATTTAAAAGTAAAGTGATGCTAGGTAACCTCTGTACTGGCCTGATCAACAACTCTGTCAGCGTCTGTCTCCCACATTCTGGCTTTGTTTGACATACCTGTCAACAAAAACAACAGTTCAGAGGGGTAAACTGGACTTTAACATAGGATATAAAGGACTCTACATTTCATAAATACATGTACCAATATGTTCTAGTAATAAAGAACTTCAGACTTTTGATTTTTCATAAAGATCAATTAACCTTTAGCCTGCTATACTGGTCCATCATTCAATCTGGGCAGTACGATTTATTATTCATGATCAGCCTGCATGTCTGCACTGGTTGCAAAGGCAGAATCATTTGCTGCCAGCAGGCTCCTACTGCAAGAACCAGAAGAAATGTCAAAATTTCTAAAAAATCTGCAGAATTGACTTTATAGCAGACAGACAATAAATTCTTTGATAAACACAGATTTATGTGATGCTAATTCATAAACTTATATGATACCAATTTGTGTATTAAATGCCAAAGATAACAAGAGCTGTTGGAGGACATCAACGCTCGACTATTCAACAGCCTTGTCGACTGAATGAATACGAAAGTCGAAAAAGGGGCAATACTTAAAAAAAGCAAAATAGGATTATGGAACCTGCATAGTGCTTATCAGCTCATGACAGTGGACAAGTATGTGAAGTTTCAATCCATTCCCATTAGTGGGTACTGAGATTCCAGCTTACATATAAGAATTTAACCCAAAACTCCTAAGTTTAAAAAGGGGCATAATTTTGTAAAATGCAAAGTTGAGTTATTGACCCTTTGCACTGCATGTCATATCATGACAGTGAACAAGTGTGTGAAGTTTCAATCCTTTCCCATTAGTGGATACTGAGATACCAGCTTACATACAAAACCTTAACCAAAAAATTCTAAGTCGAAAAAGGGGCATAATTTTGTAAAAAAGCAAAACAGAGTTATGGAACCTGCTTTGTGTATGTCAGATCGTGACAGTGAACAAGTGTGTGAAGTTTCAATCCATTCCAATTAGTGAGTACTGAGATACCAGCTTACATACAAAACCTTAACCAAAAAATTCTAAGTCGAAAAAGGGGCATAATTTTGTAAAAAAGCAAAATAGAGTTATGGAACCTGTGCAATATAAGTCAGTTTATCACAGTGAATAAGTGTGTGAAGTTTCAATCCATTCCCACAAGTGGTTGCTGAGATACCAGCTTACATACAAAACCTTAACCAAAAATTTCTAAGTCAAAAAAGGGGCATAATTTTGTAAAAAAGCAAAATAGAGTTATGGAACCTGTGCAATGTAAGTCAGTTTATCACAGTGAATAAGTGTGTGAAGTTTCAATCCATTCCCACAAGTGGTTGCTGAGATACCAGCTTACATACAAAAACTTAACCAAATCGGGACGCGGACGCCGACGCATGGGCGAGTCCAATAGCTCTACTATTCTATGAATAGTCCAGCTAAAAATCTTTCCTTTCTATCATCATTCTTCTCAAAAATCTTGCTCTACTATCTGTTTAATTATATTTAAATTACTACTAAAAGTAATTAGGAATCTCTGCCAAAAACAAAGATAGTTTTTGCCCTCATGTTGACTTGTTGTAACTTTGATCAAATAACCTAAAATAAAATAGGGGTAATCTACCGACTACTGGAAATCTCCAAAATTGTCCAAACAAGAGGGCCAAGATGGCCCTAGGTCGCTCACCTGAGTAACACACCATAACAGTGTAAACATATTTGACCTAGTGACCCACTTTTTAACACCACATGTCCCAGTTTAAAACTCATCTGAGTTTTTAAGGAGATAAACATTCATGAAGATCGGAGCAAAAATGTGGCCACTAGAGTGTAAACAAGATTTTTTTTCAATTTGGCCAAGTGACTTGGTTTTTTTAACAAACCGGACCCAATTTTTATCCCATCCGAAATTTCATGGAGACAAATATTCTGATCAATTTTCCTCAAGATTGGACTAAAAATGTGGCCTGACTGTAAACAAGCATTTTCTTTGATTTGACCTGGGACCTAGTTTTGACTCAACACAACCCAGATTAAAACCTGTCCATGATTTTATGAAAACTAACGTTATAACCAAGTTTCATAAAGACTGGAGCAAAAGGGTGTAAAACAAGCTTTTCCTTTGATTTTACCAAGTGATCTAGTTTTTGACCCTACATGACCCAGATTCGAAATCATACAAGACTTCATGATACCAAACATTCTGACTAAGTTTTTTGAAAACTGAATCAAAAATGTGGCCCCCAGAGTGTAAACAAGCTTTTTCTTTGATTTGACCTGGTGACCTAGATTTTTAACCCACATGACCCAGATTAAAAGTTGATCAAGATTTCATGGAGACAAACATTCTGACCAAGTTCCATGCACATCAGATGAAAAATGCAGCCCCTATCGCATACACAAGGTTTATCTTTTATCAATTTGACCAGGTGACCTAGTTTTTTTACCCCAGATGATCCATATTCCAACCTGATCTTGATTTCATCAAGAAGATCATTCTGATCAAATTTCACAAATATCCATTGAAAAATGCAGCCACTATTGCACACACAGTTTTTCTTTGATTTGACCGGGTGACATAGTTTTTGACCCCAGATGACCCATATTCGAATATTATCTAGACTTCATTAAGGCAAACATTCTGACCAATTCTCATGAAACTTAAATGTGGTCTCTAAAGTGTTAACAAGATTTTCCTTTGATCTGGCCTAGTGACCTAGTTTTTGACCCCACATAACCCAGATTCAAACTTCGCCTAAAGATCATGGAGATAAACATTTTGGCCAAGTTTCATGAAGACAGATCGTATGTGGCCTCTAGAGTGTTAACAAGCTTTTCCTTTAATTTGACCAGGTGACCTTGTTTTTGACACTACATGACCCAAATTCAAAACAGATCTAGAGGTCATCAAGACAAACATTCTGACCAATTCTCATGAGTTTCAAACTTAAAATGTGGTCTCTAGAATGTTAACAAAATTTTTCTTTGATCTGGCCTAGTGACCTAGTTTTGACCCCAGATGACCCAGATTCGAACTTGACCAAAAAATCATCAAGATAAACATTCTGACCCAGTTTCATGAAGAAAGGGTCATAAGTGCGGCCTCTAGAGTGTTAACAAGATTTTCCTTTGAACTGGCCTACTGACCTAGTTTTTGACCCCACAAAACCAGATTCAAACATGGCCTAAAGATCATCGAGATAATCATTTTGGCCAAGTTTCATGAAGATAGAGTCATAAATGTGGCCTCTAGAGTGTTAACGAGCTTTTCCTTTAATTTGACCAGGTGACCTAGTTTTTGACCCTACATGACCCAGATTCAAAAGTGACCTAGAGGTCATCAAGACAAACATTCTGACCAATTGTCATGAGTTTCAAACTTAAATGTGGTCTCTAGAATGTTAACAAAATTTTCCTTTGATCTGGCCTAGTGACCTAGTTTTTGACCCCACATGACCCAGTTTCGACCTTGACCTAGATATCATCAAGAAAAATATTCTGACCAAGTTTCATAAAGACTGGGTCATAACTGTGGATTTTAGAATGTTATTAAGGCAAATGTTGATGCATGATGCATGCCAGACAATGACCAGTCACAACAGCTCATCTTGAGCATTCTGTGCTCTGGTGAGCTAAAAATGAAGACACCGTAATTATGGTCTAACAATCAACTGATTAACCAACATTAAACAACCAACCCAATGTCCTTCTAGGGATGGCATGATAAACAAAAAACAACTAACATCTTCCTACAGTCTGCTAAGATACTGAACCATTTCCTGGTACATTAAAATCTATTTAAATGGTTTTAAACATTTTTGCATTGCTGCCTACTTTTCTTCTTAATCAAATACACAAAATTAATGACACTTCATCACCTATCACGCAAACATTTACATTAGAAAACAATACATTATTCATAGGGACTTCCCACACAGTCAGCATAAAATTTGATGAGTAGTGAAAATATAGAAATGACTAACAACAGGCTCTTAATTATGCATTTATTCAGGAAAAATATAAACATTATTTCTCAGGGACTTTCCATGACATCACCACAATAACTGAAATTACTCATTATATGAAAGTTGTTGACAATGTTAGTCAATCTGCAGTTCTCTACTATTCTCTTCATAAAATCTTCATTCTTCAAGAGCACACAAGGAACATGAAACTGACATTAAAGGTGAAAGCAATCCGCCTACCCAAACAATAAGAAACAATATTGTGTGTTTCATTCAAATACATTGCAAATAAATACAAATACAGGGTTTCCTCTGGGTCTGTTTGACTTTGCGCCAACAAATTTGCCAATCAGAATGAGTTTGCGCCAGTGGCTCCAAAGATGGAGCCAATAGTCTTTGAGAGGCTATTTACTATTTTCGTTAAGATATAATAGCAATATTTGAAATAATGTACAATTGCATCTGCATTATGGTAATGTTCTTTTGGCACAGACGACATAGACATCAGAAAGACAAACACTGAGCAACTGTATCATTGTGGGCATAACATGTCATGTTTAAAGCCTAATGTTCAGCTATTTCTTGGGGATGAGTTCGCCGAGAGTTTCATGTTCCTGCAAGTTCTCACTGGGCATATCTAACAATATCACGGAATAACATTCAGTGAGCAATATGAGGCAAAGTTTTTATCAACAATGAGACACATCTTTTCTGTAACAATCTGACAGTTCTCTAAGGAAATGTGTCTGAAGAAAACTTACCTTTAAGAAAGCATGAAATCTGGGATTAGATTTGTCACATTTCTGTATTCTTTCCTTTGTGTCTTCAAAGAAATTTACAAATGGTGGGTACGCTTTCACCAATGCATCAGCCTAGAATTAAGCAACATTTTCTTCAATATTTCATTCATATGGATGAATTTTCCCCTTTAACAGTACAACTAGGTAAATCAGCAGTCAAACTAGTCTTGCTGCGAAAGTAGGTGAAGTATACTGAAAGTACTTCAAACCTTTTAACAGGAAGTTAACGATACATCAGACACTATACTTATTCATAAGATCTCTTCTGCACTAAAAACATTACATAACTCTCTATATTTTCTGTCATGAATTACTTAAGTTTCGTCAAATATTTTAAAGTATCTTATGCAAAGACAACGTAAGTCAGTTTTTATATGTGAAACTGTCATTACAATGGATGAATAGTAATCCAAAATCTTACATTTTTACTGATTACACTCCCGACTTGCTGTTCTTCATTCCAGTTTTCGACCATCTCAGTAAGCTCATCACGTATTGAACAATGTATGTTGTATATTGATGGAATGTTTCCAAATATTAACTTGATATCAGGAGCTGCCAGTATGGCACCATTATACTGGTCCTGCTTTTCTATCTGTGATTTGAATGTCTATAAACAGAAATGATGAAATAATTCAAAACTGAATGATAGCAAATTTCACCTCTTGTTAGGGGTTTTTTTAAACCAAGAGCTGAATAAAATTTACATCAATTCCTGTGAAAAACATTACTATTTCAACATAAACAAGAGCTGTCTCCATAGGATGACATATGCCCCCGATGGCACTTTGAATGAGTAGTTATGGCCGATGTTAGAGTTTAGGACCTTTGACCTACGGAGCTGGGTCTTGCGCGCGACACGTCGTCTTATTGTGTCACACATTCATGCGTAGTTATTTTAAAATCCATGCATGAATGACAAAGGTATGGGCCGGACAGGCCCATCAATGCACTATCATGAAAAATGACCTTTAACGTCTAAGTGTGACCTTGACATTTGAGCTACGGACCTGGGTCTTGCGCGCGACATGTCGTCTTACTGTGGTACACATTCATGCCAAGTTATTTGAAAATCCATCCATCGATGACAAAGATATGGACCGGACACGCCCATCAATGCACTATCCTTTAATGTCTAAGTGTGACCTTGACCTTTGAGCTACGGACCTGGGTCTTGCGCCCGACACGTCGTCTTACTGTGGTACGCATTCATGCCAAGTTATTTGAAAATCCATCCATCGATGACAAAGATATGGACCGGACACGCCCATCAATGCACTATCCTTTAATGTCTAAGTGTGACCTTGACCTTTGAGCTACGGACCTGGGTCTTGCGCGCGACACGTCGTCTTACTGTGGTTCACATTCATGCCAAGTTATTTGAAAATCCATCCATCGATGACAAAGATATGGACCGGACACGCCCATCAATGCACTATCCTTTAATGTCTAAGTGTGACCTTGACCTTTGAGCTACGGACCTGGGTCTTGCGCGCGACACGTCGTCTTACTGTGGTACACATTCATGCCAAGTTATTTGAAAATCCATCCATCGATGACAAAGATATGGACCAGACACGAAAATTGCGGACAGACTGACAGACCGACAGACGGTTCAAAAACTATATGCCTCCCTTCGGGGGCATAAAAAGAAATCTAAATCAATAGCTTTTACACATAAATCTTTAGGTAAAAAAAACATGTAAATAATTAACAAGGCAGTCTGAAAGACAGCTAAATCCCCCCCACTGGTATGGATAGTGAAAGGGTAAACCTTTGACCTTGAGCTGTGACCTTGACCTTGAACTGACATGGCTGACCCATGAATTTTGCACATCATCTACATGAGGTGATCATTTGACCCAAGTTTCATGAAAATCCTAAAAGGGGTTTTAGGAGATACAGAGCTCAAACCTTTGACCTTGAGTTGTGACCTTGACCTTGAGTTGACATGACTGACTCATGAGTTCTTGATGAGGTGATCATTTGACCAAAGTTTGATGAAAATCATTCAAGGGGTTTAGGAGATACAGAGCGGACACAAAATGGAAGGCTCAAACCTTTGACCTTGAGCTATAGCTGACATGGCTGACTCATGAGTTCTGCACATTGTCTTGATGAGGTGATCATTTAATCCAAGTTTCATAATTATCCTTCAAGAGGTTTAAGAGATACAGAGCGGACACGAAATGGTAGGCTCAAACCTTTGACCTTGAGTTGTGACCTTGACCTTGAACCAACATGGCTGACTCATGGGTTCTGCACATCGTCTTGATGAGGTGATCATTTGACCCCCGTTTCATGAAAATCCTTCAAGGGGTTTAGGAGATACAGAGCAGACACAAAATGTTACGGAAGGACAGGACAGACAGAGACCATTCCTATAACCCCCCACCACTTTTGGCGGGGGATTAAAAATGGTTTCAATGACTACAACTGCACTTTTTACTTTATTTTCATTTGGAACCAAGCTTTGTTGACTGATAAACCTCAACCTTTATTCCTTTGGTTAACTATGTAAAACAAACAAGAAACAAGAAATGTCATTTGAGCAGAATGCCCCTGCAGAAGAGTGCCATTTCTGATATTAAGAGTTTTGGGTCCTTGCCAAAGGTTACATCTTGGATCCTTGTATGTTACCTTGACCTTAGAGATGAACCCTTGAGTCTTGTTCAACGTTTGCATTAAGTTCCATTGCAATTACTTGAGACACAATAAATCTGATGACTACACATGCCTTCCTATGAGAGCATATAAAGATAACCATTAATTTACTTTTGTTATGATGCTGACAACTTTCCTTAAAATACACATCACTGTCTACAATGTAGGAAAGTAAAGGCATTCCTGATAAAAGCAGAATTTCTCGAAATACTGGATCAATGGAACTGTAGTTGATTGATAGATAATACAGAAATGGTGCCAACACAACTAAACATTGCCATGAGTTAAATCAGTAGAGTTTACTGATTATTTTGAAAACAGGAGAATTTGCTAGTGGCAAAAACTGCCTCCAAAGTAAAGTGCTATTGCTTGGGTCCATCAGGGTACAGACCGGCTTCTTGCACACAACGCATATAATTATGCTCAACATTCCTGTACTTTCAGTGGGATTCCTAGACCTGTTTAGAAGTTATAGCTGACACATGAAGTGCTTAATTTGTACAGAATGATGAACTTACAAACTATATTATTACATGATTCCTTATATAAAACACTGGTCAATAGTTTGTGCTATATATCCAGCGCTAGTTTCAGCACCTTTACTAGACTAATACATAAAAAAAAAATTAAAATAAAACTGTGAAAATTACTTTCTAATTCATATATTAAATGGCTTGCTGGTCAATAGACAAAACTATTGGTCCTTAGTCCTTAACATGCTTAAGAATGGGTTTTATTTCTAACTATTGACTGGCAAGCCATTCAATAAGTTTATACTACATGCCTACAGTTGAGGGCATGAAAAATTCAGACAAATCCGTACTTACATTAAGAAGTGTATGTAGAATGCCTACATAATTTTTCTCTGTTTGTAGAAACTCTTTCACAACTTGTAACCTTGGTGTCACCTTTGCAACCTCTTTATCATCTACCAATCAGAAAATAGATACCTTGTCATGTGACACATCATTTAACAATAAGAAAACAGATACTATGTCATTGTGACATGTACCAATCAGAAAATAGATACTTGGTGTGACAACATATTGTCCATTATGCATCAAAACTAGAAAATGCTTTTGTAAAAAAGCGCATGTCTCCCCCAATGCAAAGTCCTATAGGCAAGAAGTCAATAGGGGTCAGGAGCGAAAGTCAAAGAGACACTGATGGTTGGCTGCAATAGGGATCATCTACTTGGCATGTCCAGTCATCCCTCTAAATTTCAACACTTGTGGCCTAGTGGTTCTCAAGTCACTTTTCAGGCTCCTGTGACCCTGACCTTTGATCAAGTGACCTCAAAATAAATAGGGGTCATGTACTCTGCATGTCCAATCATCCTATTAAGTTTCAACATTGTAGGTCAAGTGGTTCTCAAGTTTATTTCCAAAAAATGATTTTACATGAACAGGCCACTGTGACCTTGACCTTTAATAGACTGACCCCAAAATCAATAGGGGTCATCTACTCTGCATGTTCAATCATCCTATGAAGTTTCAACATTCTGGGTCGAGTGGTTCTCAAGTTATTGATCGGAACTGGTTATCAATGTTCAGGCCCCTGTGACCTTGACCTTTAACGGAGTGACCCCAAAAACAATAAGGGTCATTTACTCTGCATGAACAATCATCCTATGAAGTTTCAAAATTCTGGGTCGAGAGGTTCTCAAGTTATTGATTGGAAATGGTTTTCCATGTTAAGGCCCCTTTGGCCTTGACCTTTAACAGAGTGACCCTAAAATCATTAGGGTTCATCTACTCCGCATGACCAATCATCCTATGAAGTTTCATCATTCTGGGTAAAGTGGTTCTCAAGTTACTGACCGGAAATGGTTTTCAATGTGCGGGCCCCTGTGACCTTGACCTTTCACAGAGTGACCCCAAAATCGTTAGGGGTCATCTACTCTTTATGACCAATCACCCTATTAAGTTTCAACATTCTGGGTCAAGTGGTTCTCAAGTTACTGACCGGAAATGGTTTTCAATGTTCAGGCCCCTGTGACCTTGACCTTTAATGCAGTGACCCCAAAATCGATAGGGGTCATCTACTTTGCATGTACAATCATCCTATGCAGTTTCAACATTCTGGGTCGAGTGGTTCTCAAGTTATTGATCGGAACTGGTTATCAATGTTCAGGCCCCTGTGACCTTGACCTTTAACGGAGTGACCCCAAAAACAATAAGGGTCATTTACTCTGCATGAACAATCATCCTATGAAGTTTCAAAATTCTGGGTCGAGAGGTTCTCAAGTTATTGATTGGAAATGGTTTTCCATGTTCAGGCCCTTTTGGCCTTGACCTTTAACAGAGTGACCCTAAAATCGTTAGGGTTCATCTACTCCGCATGACCAATCATCCTATGAAGTTTCATCATTCTGGGTCAAGTGGTTCTCAAGTTACTGACCGGAAATGGTTTTCAATGTTCAGGCCCCTGTGACCTTGACCTTTGACCAAGTGAAACCCAAAATCAATAGGGGTCATCTACTCTTCATGACCAATCATCCTATGAAGTTTCAACATTCTGGGTCAGGTGGTTCTCTAGTTATTGATCGGAAATGGTTTTCAATGTTCAGGCCCCTGTGACCTTGACCTTTGATGGATTGACCCCAAAAACAATAGGGGTTGTCTACTCCAGCAGCCCTACAACCCTATGAAGTTTGAAGGTTCTAGGTCAAATGGTTCTCCAGTTATTGCTCGGAAATGAAGTGTGACGTACAGACGGACGGACGGACGGACAGGGCAAAAACAATATGTCTCCTTGGGGAGACATAATTTAGATAAGAGCTGTGCATATATGCAAGTAGATCAGACTAAGCAGAATCTAGAAAAATCTAATAAATTTTTATAAGCAAAGTGTGTTTTTACAATTTAATTATAAGAATCACATATAAAAATTCCTAAAGTATTTTAGAATTTTCTTTTAAACTCAAAAACATTAACTCAAAAACTTATTAATAACTCTGATATAAAAACATAAATGAAATAAACAAAAGAAGACAATTTTCAAATAAAAAAACTACAAACAAAACATGGCAATACTTAGGTCGCCAGTCTTCAAAACAGGCGAGTTCAATGGTGAAATCAACATGGGTGTCTCTTAAAAAGGTAGAAATTTCTTTTATTTAGGTATCTTTTTGTTTTGTCTTTTACTTAAAAATCAAATCTTAATACTGAAATATCACTGATTTATAATTAATGATTTATCAGATATAGTAAAATGTCAACTTCAGCAGCAATTTTTTAGCAGTAAAGAACTACTCAAATTTCTCTTACAGGATAATACTAAACTTCGGATCTTTAAAAAAAGAAGAATTGTTTGTTAAATGTGTCTGCATCCCCATGATGGTCTGTTACATTTTTAGTTCTGAGATCTCTCTGACCTTGACCTCAAACAAAATAGGAGCAATCTCCTAATCACAAGCAATCATTGTATGATGTCTGTGGGCTGTAGATCAAAGTGTTCTTTAGTTACTGAGCTGGAACCATTTTCAGTCTCAGTCACTGTGACCTTGATCTTTGACTAAATGACCTAAAAAAAAACATTTTGGGTCACCTACGGACCACAAGCAATCATGCTATGAAAACTGACTATAAAGAAACCAAGCCTCTCTAGTTATTGACAGGAAACCAAATGGCCTTCCATCTCAGACAATGAGCAAGGAAGAGGGCCATGATTGCCCTAGATCTCTGAATTTCACAGCTCAAATAGTTAACAATTTTGGGAAAAAGAGTCATCTAAAAAAAATACTTCTGCCACAATACTATGAAAACCTTGCATTCATTTTTAGAAGCAGCCTTGCTTTTTGACCAATTAAGTTGGCTTGAATGCTTTCAGGCCACCAAAACTTAAATCTGTATTAAATTATTTTAAAGTAAGGACCATGTTTTTTGATAAATCCAAATTTCTAGTTAGAATAATCTTGGCAGAGTGTCATCAAAAGAACATTTATATGAAATTATTTTTCAAATCAGGTCAGCAGTTTCTGACAAGAAGATTTTTAAAGTTTCAACTAAATACATGAAAATTATAGGGAAAAGTGACCACACTAACTGACCTTTTATTTTCTTTAATTGGCATCTTTACACTGTTATGTACACATGAATTTAATTATTGTGTAAGTTTGACAACAAAAGAAGTGTTAAAATGGTTCAAAGAATACACTTATAATACAAATCAAGGAAAATCGTACTTATATTGATATCTGAGATATCAGGTGTATTTGAAGCATCAAGGAATGAATTTGGACTGATAATTCCACCCATGTCACTGGACCGCCGTTTGTTATACAATGGTGACTCCAGCTCCTCGTCAGATGCCATCTGAGCTATATTTTCTTTTAATCTTTTTCTTTTCCGTGACTTGGTACCAGACATATTTGTGCTCGGTGTAAACAGATTCAATACTGGCTCCCCCTAGAAATTCAACATTTAATTACTATATCAACATATTGTTATATTTATGACAAATTTCATTCGCTTATATCTGCAAACAGGGCAACATGCTAACAACAAATGGATATGAATATTAGACCTTTCTAACGTAAACGTAATTACGAAACGGAATACTGAATCCTTAAAATTTTAGGCTAATTTGTGGTCTATGGGAGACAATTTCAACCAATAGTAATGCAACAGTATCTCCCTTAGACCATTATTTGCAAATAACATTTACGGATTCAGTAATCCGTTTCCGATTTACGTTTATGTTAGAAAGGTCTATTAATCAGTAATCTGTGCAGAAATATAGCCATTTACTTGTCATACAGACAAGTCATTGATAATACAATACAATATAAACAGAATGAACTATAAGACTGGGTATGTCAATGAACGCAGTTTAACAGGAGCGGCATTTCTTTGATACAAATGTATGTTTATACTGTTCAGCAACAATAAAACTTCAAATAACAATTCTTTAAGATAACAGACAATAAGTTAACAAATGTTAAGTGTTAACTTGTTTTTGTTTTTTTTTTGTCATATGGCAACTTTCCACCTATTAATGGGGTAGGCAGACCTATTTTAATTCATCATTAATTCTTTGACTGCTGGTGGGGGAATAACAGTGATACAGTGTGCACAAAATCAGCCTACACATACATGTAGACATGTAGTCTATCTTGGTCTGCATTATTTGTATATTATTTATGTTTTGTCAAGGAATGTTTGTTTGTTTCTTTTGTTGAGTTTAATGTTGCACCAACACAGTTTTAGATCATATGGAGACTTTCAAGCTTTGATGGTGGAGGAAGACCTCAGGTGCCCCTCCGTGCATTATTTCATTAAGGGCAGGCACTTGGGTAGAACCACCGACCTTCTGTAAGCCAGCTGGATGGCTTCCTCACATGAAGAATTCAACGCCCCAAGTAAGGCTCCAACCCATATATATGAAGGGTAAGTGATTTGAAGTCAGAGACCTTAACCACTCGGCCACAGAGGCACCCAGTCAAGGAATGTGTTAAAATGCAAATGGAAAGACTAAAATGAGTATGTGGTGAGTCTATTGTACAAATATAGCCTTCAAGGAGTGAAAGCACTGTAATTACCCAAATACTAGTGAATATAATGTGATATATACCTTTTGGAATGTGTACATCTTTTCAGCAGCACATGCTTCCATCTGGATACATGCCCAAAACCACTGAAAATATAAACATAAAATTACTGGCTATCAGAGCTCTATAACAGCAAACTATTTTTATTCAAATTACAATACATTGAAACACAACGGTTGTGGCAACATCTTAAAACCTCACTATAATTACACTTCTACCAACAATTTTCAAATTCAACCTCATCATACTAACAATATTTTTCAAAGTGAACCCCAACTGGAAGTCATGGTGTAACAACATTTATTTGCATAACATAGACAAAAGATTGGACTGAAAAGGAAGACAATCCTGTGTATGCATGGCATGTCAAGTGTACATGTATTAGAAGAGCCATATTACTTTCTATCCAACTATAACTAAACAAATTTTTACGCCCTTCATATATATTTTTTGACATAGTCTAGGGCCAAAGCTCTGGTCCCACTGTGTGAAATCCCAAATAAAAGCCCAAGATGCATCACTTCACATGCTGGATTATATTCCTATAAGGCTTCATGATTCTAGGTAAAATACTTTTTGAGATATGCATGATGCAAAAAACAGATGAATGGACAACCAGACAGATTATATGGACAAGGGCAAATATAAGTACCCTTAAACAAAATTGTTGACAAGTCAATAATTATTGTATGACAACAAGGTGAATATCCAACATGACAGATACTGCACCACACCACAGACAAACAACTAACATTTTTTATTCCATCAATTTTCAAAATCAAATTTTAAACAACACTGTACCTCTCCTTTCACTACATGTTTTGGCAGTATGATATCTGTGGGTAATTCTGTTACAGCCTCATCAATTATAAGATGTGTGCACTCCTCATCACCAACACTAGCAAATGTTCCACCTGCAATCATACATACATAGCTTTACACAGACATGTCACCAGATGTAACTCAAGATACATGTATCTTTTAAATTAAGAGTATGTAAAACAGCAACATCTATCAAATATCAGTGGTGACCTTGACCCCACTGGTCCTATATGTAATCTCACTCTTGGCTTTTCTATAAGCTACATACAGGCAAAAATTCATTTCAAAACACAAGTCCAAAGTAATTTAAGTTACTTGAGCAGAAAGTGTTTTCTGTTGTTAGAACTGGTAACCTTGACACCCTGACCCAACTGATCCCAAACCAACTTCGGTATAGATACAAGCTTCCTATGGGCAAATTTCCTTTTGACTTGCATTATTTGAAATTCGTGCTAAGTTTCAATACTGACCATGACCCTTTGGCCCCATACTCAATGCCAATGTTTGTCTTTCTATATGCTAACTATAGTATCTATCATTCCAAAGAAGTTACGAAGGGAATAATTTTACCCTACTGTCAACTTGAACCCACTAGTCCTTTATGCATTCCCCAACTTGATGAACTTGATGTATGTGACTATTTCATTTAATTCAGTTTACCTTAACTTGAATTACTGAGTGAACTCTGTTTACTGTCTTTTATTACCTTAACCCCATTAGCCAATGCAATATGAACCTTGGTCTTACCATAAACTACATATAGGTCATGTTAAATCTGAATATATCACTTCAAAATAGAGCTATTAATTTTGATGACATCTCCCCACCTGCTCAAGGTCACTACCAACCTTGTAACATTTTCAAATCTGCAGAAAACTGGCTAACAAATGCATGTTCTTTTCATTTATTTTCAATGGATTTCACCAAATTGTACAAAACAGTGATACAAATGCAATTGTGAAAATTTCAAACATAATACCACATTACATTTCAATAAACCACTGAAAAACATGAAATGAAGCACTATAACTTAAGTCATTTACAGTTAAGACAACTAGGACAAGTTGTTACCATTTTCTATGGTGACTTCCTCCATATGATTCTGTTCATCTTTTGAGAAGCCGAGAAAGCTCAAACATCTCTTGTAAAATGGTGCCAGTTTATATTTCATCTGAAATTACAATCATATTGAACATTATTCTTGTGACCAGATTGCAGAACTATTTTCAAGCAAACTGGCTCAGATAATGAACACTTAATGAGCTGAATGTACAGGCTACCAAGGGTTTTTTCTGGGACTTTGGATAAAATAGGCCCCGGGTCAAACTGGGATTTTTTGCATGGTATATTGCTAACATTGCCGGAAAAAACATTGATAAATCAAGTAAGTTGTGAAATTTCACCCTTTAATTATACTAGATTAATACTTAATATTCAAATTAAAGTGGTAGCTATACAAATGAATTACAATTTTAAAGTATCCCCTAATACAATGCAAAGAATTCATTTTTACAGTTTTTTTTCTAAGTCACTAATTCTAGACTGACCTTGCAGAAATAGAATAACTCTTCATTTGTCAAGAGTAAATTTTTGTTTACACTTAGTAAGTTTTCACCACAATTTAAACTAGTGTGTGCATGCATGCGTGCGTGAGTATTCTGGTTAAAAAAAATTGGGTCGCAAAAAAAGTAACGTTTGATTTTGTAAGTGTAAGAACTTTCTGTCAAACTGTTCTAGTATTTCAATTAATGTTAAAGCTACTTTTCATAGAATCGCAAGCAATCTTATCATTTGTCTATATTTTCTTTATGGTTTCAGACTATGCAAATAGCATTTTATCTAAATTCCATTTTGTTACTTTGTAATCGCTTAATTTCCTCGGGGTACCGAAACCTATTTTTAGAATGTGAAATTGAAAGTAGACTACGATAATCAAAAGAGCGCACACTTGAGAAGACTTGAGCTGTAAGATTGAATGATATACCTAATTCATCCCCATGGGCTTATATGAATTTGAAAGAGAGTATAAATACCTTTAAAATGCTATATAACAAATTAAATGGTGTCATATTTCCTAATACAGTATCTGTGGTCTGTTCAGAAGTACTTCTAACGGCATTCTCATAGAAGACATAAGGTAGAAGATTGAATGAACTACCTAAATCATACCAGAGATAAAAAACCCGGGCCATAATGAATTTGAAAGACAGTAAATATCTGTAAATATCTTTAAAATGATGTATGATGAATTGTATTATACATTCCTTGAAAGAGAACCTGTGCCGCACATTTTTAAGCTCCGTCGGCCAATAAACGTTTGTGTTTGCAAACAGTGTTACTGCTGTTTCTGTTACTGTTGGCCAAAAAGTGGTTATCTTATAATTATAACTGCTAAGTGTCGTCGACGACAGTTAGTAGTTTACTACTGAAATCTTTGAAAGTACGCCGAATTTAACAATTATCAATGTTTCACTATTGAAACCATAATTATTTGACCACGTACAAGTAGAATTATTTTTTTTCTATAACGAAATTTAATTAGAGTGTGGAAAGCAGCTTTAATGTATCTATGTATTCTAAAAAGTTTTTACTCATAAAACATTCAATTTTAGCAGAAATGCAGACAGTCATGTTTCTAAAAATAGTAACAGGTTGGTTTTCCAACAAAGTTCATTCAAATTCATGGAATTTTTCAAATTGGGAAGCCTAACTGGAAATGGGGCTGATATAGAGTCCTTGGGAAAGGGGAAAAAACAAGCTACCATTTCTCCATAAAAGATTTAAGATATTATATTTTCTCAGTATGAAATAGATCTAGTTATACTGGATTTGGAAACTGACAATTTATAATCAACTGCAAAATAAGAATGATACAATCTACACCAGATCTAAAGAAACAGAACAGTTAGTATTTATAAAATGCAGATGCATAATTTCTAATATGAATACATGCTGTGGGTAGGTTTATCAAAACTGAATTGCTGTGTGTGGGGGCCAGGATTCAGGGCATTAAACCCTCTTCCTCTTACAGTCAGTATTTATAAACATCATACATGTATATTGACATTGTTTGTATTAATTTTCCATGTAGAGAAACAATCAACAAAGCAACTTGGTTAGTTTCAGCTGTGTCCTATTCATAATATCAATGCATATCAATGCATGGCTCCAATTAGTATAACAGAAAACATTTACCACACAGGAGTCATCCGCTCTGAAATCAATCATGTCTCTCTCTGTCCACACCCTGTTTAGCCAGTCTCTACTCATAATTGGTGTCCCTAGCCCAACTGCATACTGAAAGTACAAAAAGGAAATTTAATATTCTTAATCATGCAGGAATGTCAGGGCTTTTCTTCTTCTTTTCTATTGTAGAAGACATATACAGGTCTCTCCTCAGAAACTTTCTTCAAAATCATACAGTCTTCCCCTAAAACTTACTTACTTAAATTAACAGGCCTCTTTCCCTCTCAGTAAAAAAAAATAGCCAATGAAATTAAATTATTAATGATTTCAATTTCTGTGTGGCTGTGTAACAACAATTAATCCCAGCAACAAGTGATAAAATTCCTGTTCATTTTGTATTTAAAATCAACTAACTCATGTCCTTGTGAAAAAGTCATTTCGACTAAAACCACAAAATTTCGCGCATTTATCTATATACCTTTAGATCTGACTTACAGAAAATTGAATTTAATATAGCATTTTGAAGGTACCAAAAATAACGAGGCAAAAATCATATAATCAGCCCAAACTCACCTCTTCACTTTCTTCACAAATCATTTCCATTTTATCTTTGTTTTTTAGTTCTCAAATTTCGTAAGTAAATTAATAAACAATGCAAAAACTGTCATTTATAAGAATACACATGCCCCAAATGAAATATCTTGTCATACAGGAAATAGGAAAAGAACACTTATATTATAAATGAGTTAAGTTTTTAAGGCCAAATAAAGTTTTATTGTCTGATAAAAGTCAACCAACTGGACAAAGATGATAAAGATAAAAGTTGCTGCTGTAATATCAGGGTCAGAATTTATCAAAGACTGATGTCAAAAATTCATTCTTTTATTTAAAATGCATTCTTTAAGTTTAATACCACAACTTCAAGAATTTCTAGCAGAATTTTACAGAGTCTGAGCCAGTGTCACACTGATCAATAAATATTATTGTATTGTTTTTCAAATCATATATAAGTCTAAGATTAAAACACAGGTTATCAATGTTCCTGAGCAATATATAATTTTTTGGTATTGTCCTATAACAATGACATCTACAGTTCATCCTTCACCTACTTTCACAAACAATCAAGCAAAATGGAAATTCTTGAAATTGAGTTATTTTTCTTAGTATGATTTGTACACATGTGCAACATCTAATATTGAGATAAATATGAAAACCAATAATAGACATAAATAACAACAAGCAATTACTTCATAATATCTTAAACTGTATAATATTTATTCCATTGTCAACAATGGAATAACCTTCGTTTAAGTATGGCGGCACTTAAAAATATATATAAAACATCATTTAATCAATTATCAAGGGATCTAGACATTCCTTCACAAAAGAGTGCTAGATTATTCAAAATATTGGCTGTTTCTTGTTGATTTTTTTTTTTTCAACCAAATTGACCATGACCTTTAGGCCTCAAAATCAATGTTGTATTACCTCTCATTAAAACCAGTCTCAATAAGAGGTCAAATGATTCTAGAGACAGAAGTTAAAAAGATACAGTGAAGATGATAACTGAACCATAAAATATTAGCCAACACTATTACTGTGTCTTAATCAAGCGACCTTTCCCTTTCTTAGTACTTGGCCCAAATCTAAAGAATGTCTGCCCCTACCAAGACCAATCCATCAGTTTGCCATTCAACACTTGTCTGATCATCTCACAAGGGAGTTACTGGAACCATTTTTCATGTCACTAGTATGACATAGCTAGAAAGCAAAGTAACAACCTCCCACACTCAAAGCAGGCGCTCTAAGACTTTTCTAACAAAGTGATATGAAACACTACAAAGATCAAAATCTCAGCTTACCTCGTATTTTTCTCCTCCAATCACATTGGCTACCAGATGTGTAACATTACTCTTAAAGTCTCTTCTTACATTTCCTGCCATGTAGTGTACCAAATCAACAAAATGACACTGAAATTCAAAAAGCATATTCTACAATACTTTGTATTCATCTATTTCAAACAGAAGAAAAAGGAAAGGTCTTTTTCCTTTCTGTAAAAAGGTTTTATCCTTGATTTCCTTTAACCTTTACCCTGCTAAATTCCTATAATGAACTTGTCCCTCTTACAAACTGGACTGTAACGTTAACTGTTAAAAGGGGTGTTTACCAAAAATTTACTGACTGAATGGCAAACAGTGCAGTTCTTGATCAGACTGCACAAATGTGCAGGCTGATCATGATCTACACTGGTTGCAAAGGCAGAATCAATCATGTCCAGCATGACAAGGGTAAAATATAAGGCAATACAACCTCATATCATACAACATTTCAAAGAATTTCGAGTGTGGTAATAGGATCTTATTAAATCAGAAGATCTTCATTAGCTTTAATTGAAGATGGTTCTGATACAGCATATTCAATTTAAATTTTAACTACCTTTGACCTTAATACGTCAATTTTGACATTTTTCTTTTACATTTTAAATCGTTGATATCTTAGCTAGAATAAAAGAAACATTTCCATGTCTATATTTTGTAGTTTCGAACATCTATCAAGAGTCAGAATTTTACAAGCAGTTTTAAGGTTACAGGTACAGTCAAACATGCATTACTGGCCACCTGTATTAGGCAATGAGCCAGTCAGCTATTTTCCTTATCCCATATTTTGTTCTAATTTTCCCCCGACTTAAGCACCCACATTCTGTCATTTTATTGTCTGGCTGATAAATACAGATTAGACTGTATATATTGTTTTCCAGATTTATCCACGTACAGATGTAAACGATGACTTTACAAAAAGAATATTAATGGCAATTAGGAAGACTACAAATAATACAGAGAACGACCTTTACCTTAAACCTCTCCACATAAACTTGTTGAGCATTAATATTAATTCAGACTCACCAGATCTGCCTTTTCTTTGAATCCTGTAAAACATACTTTAAGTCCTTGCATAGAGAAGCAGTACTGAGGCCTAGAGTTGTATGGGATCGGCTGTAATAGACAGAACATTCATATTACATACAAAAATTTTAATTAAAAACTGTATTTTCAGTTAACTTCAAACTAGCTGCTTTGACAGAGCAACGGTTAGGGCCTCTCAATTACTTTTCATTAGTATAAGTGTTCTGGATCTTTCTCTTTTTGTCATCTCCACATAAGTAACAACTCTAGCACATCAGATCATTATGACAGTGATGGCTCATTGGCGAGAGATGTAACAAGTGACTAACATCAAATAAATTTATAAAACTTGTGTTGTAATGGTATAAGGTATACATTTATATATTATAACAACTTTAAAACATGGACTTACAAGATTATCTCTGGCACATCTTAAGATGACAGGTGGACCAACAATTCTGACATCAGCTTTGTGCAGTTTGTCAAACACTTCTCCTTTGAACTCAGAGAGAACAAATACAAGATCAAACTCTGAAGCATCTGCGATATATTCATAACCAGTCTCGGATTCAAATTTATCACAATCCAGTTTCTGAAATAAAGCGACATACACATTACTCTTTGTTAAATGGACATAATTTGAGCCATGCCATGGGAAAACCAGCATAGTGGGTGTGCGACCAGCATGGATCCAGACCAGCCTGCGCATCCGCGCAGTCTGGTCAGGATCCATGCTGTTCGCTAACAGTTCTCCAATTCCAATAGGCTTTAAAAGCGAACAGCATGGAGCCTGACCAGACTGCGCGGATGCGCAGGCTGGTCTGGATCCATGCTGGTCGCACACCCACTATGTTGGTTTTCCCATGGCACGGCTCATTTGATAATTGTTAGAAGACACTGTAATATGTGATATTTCTGCAAGGCTAGAAGTCTTCAATATTCAAAACTGGAATTGATTCACTAACCCTTACCCTGCTGAATTTCTAAAATGAACTTGTCAAGCTTTCGTTCTGGACAGTATCATTAGCTGTTAAAAAGAGGTGCTTAACAAAAAAATACCTGAATGGCAAACAGTGCAGATCATGATCAGACTGCATGGTACCTTTAAATCTTTATATTCTGTATTCCATTAACATTCCTCCCCAACCAAGTATGGTCCTTACCTTGACAGTATCTACAAGTTCTGTATTCTTTAGATATTCCTCTCCAACTATATATGGTTTTTATCTTGACAAAAGCTACAAGATATGTTTTCAATTGAAAATACTCTCCATCTTAATATGGTCTTTACCTTAACAATGCCAATAAGTTCTGTATTTTCGCTAACATGTCATAACTAAGTATGATACTTGCCTTAACAAGTTAACAGTACCTACAACTTCTGTATTCTGTCGACATTTCTCTCCCACCAGTATGATCTTTACCTTAACAGCAATAACAAGTTCTGTATTCTATCAATATTCCCCTCCAATCAGTATAATCCTTACCATAACAGCATCAACAAGTTCTGTATTCTGTCGGTATTCCTCTCCAACCACTATCATCTTAACAGCATCAACTAGTCTAGTTCTGTATCCTGTCCAGCTTTCTCTCCCACCAGTATGATCCTTACCTTAACAGTACCTACAAGTTCTGTATTCTGTCGACATTCACCTCCCACCAGTATGATCCTTACCTCAACAGCATCAACAAGTTCTGCATTCTGTCGACATTCCTCTCCCACCAGTATGATCCTCATCTCTTTGTCATCTTGAAGAAATACAAAAACCATGTCATAATCACACACCAAAATGATATGATTATTGAAAAAGAAATCTTGAGTTAGTTTTAAACATTTTGATATACATGTTACACAGAAATGCAGTGCCTTATGTGAAAGCATTTTTGTCAGACCGGTAATTAAAGCTTATTGAAATAATCAGATAAAGTCTGTAAAGATAAATGCAAGTATTTTCCAGCATTATTAAAATACTTAGAGTCTACAAATATCTATTTTCATATATATATTAACTGGCAAAATATCTATATTATAAAAAGTACTGTGTAAAAAATCTATTCTGCAAAGAAAATCTGTCTGAGACAATTATTAAATTAAATTGATTGAGGTGAAAACAATAACCTTGAGACAGAGAGATAGCATGCATACTTAGTAAGACTATCAATATCCAAAGGAAAATAGTAAATATGTATCAAACAAAGAACAAAATCTTCTTTGGAATTTTTTCACCACTTTTACTTTAAAGGCGTACGCTAGAATTCCCTGTATATGAGATGGGCGAAAATTTTCCCAATAACAGAATTTCTTTAAACTTTGGATATTGAAGGACAATCATCAGGCTGTCTAGCATACCCCGACAAAAAATTAGGGCTAATTTTAGGGCAATTTGTACAAAAAAATAGGGCTAAAATTAGGAATTTGGTACAATTTTAAGGAAATTTTAGGGCTAAATTTAGGAATTTTCAAATCAAAATATGGACTTTAAAGACCATGTAATGTGCTTACCTTTATGTGATTGACATAACAGTAACTCAGAAATAGTGCTTTATTTACAAAAAAGACGTCTCCTAGCTTTCCACTGTTTTGAACTGTGCTAAATTGTTTTTTTCTGAATTAGAAGAAGAACTTTTAAACAACATTTAAAACATTTTCTCTTTTTGATCATTGCAAAAAAGTTAAAAAATTAGAAATCTTTGTGAAAAAATAGGGCCTTTTTAGGAATTTCCTTTGATTTTTTAAAAAAAATAGGAATTTTAGCCAAATTGAAAAAAAATTAGGAAAAAGTAGGAATTTTAGGGACGCTAGACAGCCTGAATCATCTAAGAAATAAAAATATGCAATAAAAATCATAGGTCACCGGTATCGAAAAAGAGTTATCTGCCCTTGAAAACGTCATTTTGGGAGGAAAGTTATTGAGCAGACTCACTTCACAACTGTATAATCTGTATAATAATAATGAGCAAAAACAGTTAGCTTCAGTGTCAGTTAGGTATTATCCCTTAATTTTGTTCAAATTGTGTACTGGGTATTTTTGAACATTCAATCTTGCATTTCAGGTAGGACATCTTAACAACTACTTTATTTAAAGATGCAATTTTATTTCTATCTAAAGAGCTGTAGACAATTATTCTCACAAAGTTGTAGACCTACCAAAAATATTTCATTACTCTGTCAATCCATCTTAATTTTATGTTTGTATTTTTGAACAAACATCGTACATTTCTAAAGTTGAAATGTGTTAGCAAAAACAGCGCAATGTAATTATATAGATCCAAAATACACATGCAACTGCTACATATGCTGTCAGCCATGGACTGTTTGACTTTGAAATCAAAGAGCCAGTACACACACATACACACACAAAATCAAGCACAGCATATTTTAGATTTCCGTATAGCTTATCTCTTGCTCCAACCGTTTGTTTAAACAGAAACAAACAAACAAAGAAAATTGATGACATATCATGATGGACAATTTACTTCAAAGATTAACTTAGACAGGGCACTTGTTTGGCCATTTTTGGGGCCAAATATGGGCCCCATTCCCCTCATAAAATAATGTTTTTCTCCCCTTTCTCAGAAGAAAATTCCCCTGATAATAGGTTGTTTGACACAACTAGATATGAACTCTCTTTCAAGTTATATTATAGTGCCTCTAAGGAAGGTTACTGCTGCAATATAGTTACATTTAGTTAGAAATGATTGAAAACTGTATTAATAAGTGTGAAAAGTAGTAACATAGTCTATTAGATATGGCTAAAAACTTCCCCTCTGTCTTAAAACGACGAAAAATTCCCCTTTAAGAGGATATGGGTACCTGTCCCCAAAAGTTGTCTAGTGCCTTGTTAGAAGACCCATTACTTTAAGCTTGGATGGAAACAGACAGGCAACTTTACAAATACCGTTAGTAATGGCCTCACAACCTGCTGAAGTAATACAGATCTAGAATTCAATGTTTAATATCTACAGAGCCCTCATAAGTGTGAACTGCAAAAACTAAAAATTAACAAGAGGGCCATGATGGCCCTATATCGCTCACCTGTTATCATTGCACTTGAGGACAAGAAGGTCCTCAGAAAAAATATCTAAGTCCAAAGGACAGGAACAACAAAGGGAAGAAATTTAACCAAAAAGAAAAAAAAATTCTAACAAGGTACAGATATGTCAAAATACACCTAAAACTTGGAGGTACCATCCATGTTGTACCACAGAAAAGTGGTCTCAGTTTTTTCCTACAGCCAATAATAAAAAAGTTACTAAAAATAAGCTATCTATAGTAACGTAAAAGGGAAGTAATAAAAAAAAAAATTGTAGTGAACAAAAGAAGGATCTGCCAAATAAATCTGTTGACATAAATGAAATTTCAGATCAGTATCTTCATTAGTTACGGAGATATACCCATTTTAATTTGAAATAAAGGGAGGTAATTTGACATAAAATCAATCCATAGTTATCTACCCTGATTGGCTCAGTCCAACTAATGACAATAATGAAATTTCAAAAAAGTCCTATAGGTACTTACTGATATAAATCCATTTTGATTACAATCAGGGGAGGTAATCAGATATAAAATAACTCTGGAACCTACGATTGGATCTGATTTGTAAGGAATCCAAGATTTATTGTTGTTGAAGATATTTTGGAAGCTTGCATCAAATAAAACCATAAATGAAGTATCTATATGGCTGCAAAAGCCAAAATAGCTTGATTTTCTAAGTCTAAAAAGAACCATCACTCTTGCAAAAAGCAGGATAGAGTTATGTTTCTTGATGTACAGTGTCCACTTATGATGGTGAAAAACTGTTGCAAGTTTTAAAGCAATAGCTTTGATAGTTTATGAGAAAAGTTGACTTAAACATAATATTCAACCAAGAAAATGATTTTTCTAAGTCCAAAAGGGGCAACAATTATTGCAAAAAGCAGGATGGAGTTATGTTGCTTGCTGTACAGGGTCAGCTTATGATGGTGAACAAGAGTTGCAAGTTTTAAAGCAATAGCTTTGATAGTTTAGGATAAAAGCTGGCCTAAACATAAAACTTAACCAAGAAATCTGATATTTTCTAAGTCCAAAAGGGGCCATAAATCTTTCAAAAAGCAGGATGGAGTTATGTTTCTTGCTGTACAGGGTCAGCTTATGATGGTGAACAAGTGTTGCAAGTTTTAAAGGAATAGCTTTGATAGTTTAGGATAAAAGCTGACCTAAACATAAAACTTAACCAAGAAAACTGATTTTCTAAGTCCAAAAGGGGCAATAATTCTTGCAAAAAGCAAGATGGAGTTATGTTTCTTGATGTACAGGGTCTGCTTATGATGGTGAACAAGTATTCCAAGTTTAAAAGCAATAGCTTTGATAGTTTAGGATAAAAGCTGACCTAAACATAAAACTTAACCAAGAAAACTGATTTTCTAAGTACAAAAGGGGCCATAAATCTTGCAAAAAGCAAGATGGAGTTTTGTTTCTTGCTACACAGGGTCAGCTTATGATGGTGAACAAGTATTCCAAGTTTCAAAGCAATAGCTTTGATAGTTTAGGAGAAAAGCTGACCTAAACATAAAACTTAACCAGGCAACGCCGACAACCGCTCAAAGGATGATGATACAAGGTGTGTGCAAGTTTGGTTAAAATAAAATCATAAATGAAACCACTATCGTGCAGACAAGAAATTGTTGACGCACGCACGGATGGATGCACGGACGGACGGACTGACGACGGACTAAGGGTGATCACAAAAGCTCACCTTGTCACTATGTGACAGGTGAGCTAAAAATCACAAGCCCATACAAAAGCACAGAAAAAGAGTTAAAGACAGTATCGAGTTTAAAAGCTGAAGACACCACAGCTGTTATACAAGAGTGTATACAATTTTGTCATTCTCTGCTATAATATTAACATGTAAACAAATAGTATATAAAAATGTTCATATTTACCAAATACATGTACCATAACCTTTGTTAACAGAAAATGTATGCGAATAATTTACAGATTACATTATCGGAATAGGTTATTAAAACCTTTATCAATTAAAGCAAAATTTTGTAAACTCAGGCACAAAGCATAATACTCTCTTTAGTAACACTTTTACTTTGAAACATCACACAAACAAGCCAAAATCACCAACATCAAATTAATGAAATTGGGAGCAAAACGAAGTTTTTATGTCATAAAACCTATTCACAAATGGCCGAAATGGGCTCAAGTTGCTCACTTTAGATTTTGCTTGAAACTTTCTGACCAAGTTTGCTGAACATCCATTTAAAGTTTTTCTAGTATATCTTGCTGTTATGACCTTTGAACAAACTTTGAAAGGTCAAATCAAAGGTTATAAAGATCAAGTTTGTTGAAGATCCGTCAAGGGGTTCAAGGGGTTCATGGGAAAAACAAATTTTAAGATTTTTCTGTTGTAAGCTCTGCAGTCAAGCTAAAGTATCTGAACAAAATTGAGGAAGGTCAATCAAAGGATGCTACAGACCAAGCTAAGCAAAAATCTTTCAAGTGATTCCTTTTCTACCTTTTAGTGAGGCAGTCCCTAAAAGGGGCCAAGATGAAGCACCTGAACAGACTTGAGAAAGGTCCAACTCAAGGATGTTACAAACCAAGTTCGGAGAAGATCAACCAGCTGCTTTATGATAACTTTAATATTCAAAGGTTTCTTCTATTTTTAGCTTTGGCAGCCCTTAAAAGGAACCAAGCCGAATCAGAATCATTTCAAACTAGAGATGCTTTTGAGAAAAGCGCATATCTCCCACAACTGCCCCTATGAAAAATGTTAGTTTCTCTAGATGGTTAAGACGAGTGGATCCAATTAGATGGTCTAGATGAGTGGATCCCATCAGTAATTCAAGGGCCATAAATCAAAAGTGCCTGGGCGGATTTGGCTAGTTATCGGACTTGGGTAAGGTCTTATGGCCAAACACATTTTGTTCAAGTTTGGTGAAGATCGGATGAGAAATGTTCAACTTAGAGAGCGGACAAGAGTAAACAGACAGATTTTTTCGGTAATTCAAGGGCCATAACTCCAAAACGCCTTGACCGAATTGGCTAGTTATCGAACTTGCCCGAGGTCTCATGGTCAAACACATTTTGTTCAAGTTTGGTGAAGATCGGATAAGAAATGTTCGAGTGCGGAAAAGTGTAAAAAGGCCGATTTTTCGATAATTCAAGGGCCGCAACTCCAAAATGCCTGGACCGATTTGGCTAGTTATCGAACTTGGCCGCGGTCTCATGGTTGAACACATTTTGTTCAAGTTTGGTGAAGATCGGATGAGAAATGTTTGACTAAGAGAGCAGACATGAGTAAAAAGGCAAATTTTTCGATTATTTAAGGGCCGTAACTCCAAAATGCCTAGACCAATTTGGCTAGTTATCGAACTTGGCCGAGGTCTCATGGTCAAACACATTTTGTTTAAGTTTGGTGATGATTGGATGAGAAATATTAGATTTAGAGTGCGGACAAGAGTAAAAAGGCCGATTTTTGATAATTCAAGGGCCATAACTCCAAGACGCCTGGACCGATTTGGCTAGTAATCGAACTTGGCCGAGGTCTTATGGTCAAACACATTTTCTTTAAGTTTGGTGAAAATCGGATGAGAAATGTTCGACTTAAAGAGTGCGGACAAGCTTTGTGACACACACACAGACAGGAGTAAATCAATGTCTCCCACACTCCTGTGTGGTGGGAGACATAATAAAAGTAAAACATCCATAAAAGGATGCTAAAGACCTAGTTTATTCAAAATCCATCAACTGGTTCATGACAAAAAGTAATTAAAAAGATTTTCTATTTTGAGCTCTAATGCCCTTGCAAGGGGCCAAGAAGAACCACTTGTATAAAACAGATATCCATGCAAGAATGCCACAGGCTACATTTTTCTTTTGCAATAAATCCTGCAGTTCTAGAGATTAATTCATTTAAAAGATTTTCTATTTTTAGCTCTGGAAGCCCTTCAAAGGGACCAAAGTGAAACTTTTGAAGAAATTTGCAAGAAGTCCATAATAGGATGCTACATACAAAGACTAGTGGTTCATTTATAAGCAGAAGACATTCAATTTTTTTTTTAGCTCCGGTAAAAGAGGTCAAGCTGAACTATTAGAGACAAGAGGGCCATGATAGCCCTAGGTCGCTCACCAGAGTAACACAACATAACATGTTTGACCTAGTGACCCAGTTTTTGACACCACATGCCCCAGTTTCAAACTTGTTTGAGTTTTCATAGAGATAAACATTCTGACCAAGTTTCATGAAGATTGGAGCAAAAATGCGGCCTCTAGTGTTTTTGTCTTCGATTTGGCCTAGTAACCTAGTTTTTTACCCAACTGGACCTAGTTTTTAACCTGTTGGAAATTTCATGGAGACAAATATTCTGACCAATTTTCATTAAGATTGGAGCAAAAATGTGGCCTGAGTGTAAACAAGCATTTTCTTTCATTTGACCAAGTGACCTAGTTTTTGACACCGAATGACCCAGATTAAAACTCGTCCATGATTTCATGAAAACATTAAACATAAATTATGAGAAAGTTTTGTGAAGATTGGAGCAAAAAAATGGCCTATAGAGTATAAACAAGCTTTTCCTTTAATTTTTACAGTGACCTAGTTTTTGACCCTACATGACACAGAGTCGAAATCACACAAGACTTAATGATACCAAACATTCTGACCAAGTTTTATGAAGATTGAATCAAAAATGTTGCCCCTAGTTTTAACAAGATTTTCCTTTGATCTGACCTACTGCCCTAGTTTTTGACCCCACATGACCCATATTCGAACTTGGCCTAGAAGTCTTCAAGATAAACATTCTGACCAAATTTCATGAAGATAGGGTCATAAATGTGGCCTCTAGAGTGTTAACAAGCTTTTCCTTTAATTTGACTGGGTGACCTAGTTTTTGACCACATATGACCCAGATTCAAACTTGACCTAGAAATCAAGACAAACATTCTAGTCTCATGAGTTTCAAACTTAAAATGTGGTCTCTAGACTAGAGTGTCAACAAGATTTTCCTTCGATCTGGCCTAGTGACCTAGTTTTCACCCTGCCATGACCCAGATACTAACTTGGCCTAAAGATCATCAAGATAAACATTCTGACCAAGTTCTATGACAATAGGGTCATAAATGTGGCCTCTAGAGGGTTAACAAGCTTTTCCTTTAGTTTGACTGGGTGACCTAGTTTTTGACCCCCATTGATCCAGATTCAAACTTGACCTAGAGGTCATCAAGACAAACATTCTGACTAATTCTCATGAGTTTCAAACTTAAAATGTGGTATCTAGTGTTAACAAGATTTTCCTTTGATCTCGTCTAATGACCTACCTTTTGACCCCATATGACCCCACATGACCCAGATTCACACTTGGCCTAGGAATCATATTAATATTAATTTCTTCAAACTGACACTGATATTTTCTCAGAAAAACATTTTCTCTCTAGGCAGAGACAGAGGCAAGAGATATTGTATTTTTTTTTTTGAGAAAGTGGTATCAGAGAGTATTGATTTTATGGCCAAGTGCTTTACATTTAATGACTAACGACTGATGCCAGTCTACACTTCGTGCTCTGGTGAGCTAATAATCCAAGCAAGGTCCATCAAAGCATCAAAGTGCTTCATAAGAAGAAGTTGTTTGAATGTCTTTCTATTTTTAGCTCTGGCAAGCATTTAAAGGGGCCAAGTAGAACCATATAAGGATACTACACCCAAGTTTGGTGATGATCCATGAAGCGGTTCATGAGAAGGAGTTGTTTACAACTTTTTCAATTTTTAGTTCTGGCGATCCCTACAAGGGGCCAAGTGGAACCATTTGAACAAATAGGAGAGAGGACAACAAATAATGTACAAGAATGCTACAGACCTGTCACCAAGTTTGATACAATTTACCGGCAGTTTCAAAGGAAATGGTGTTAAATTAAAACTGCTTATGCAGGACAATAGATGCCTGGCCATCAATCTATACAAACAGCTCACTCTGCAGGGCTCAACAATTACTTGAAAGCAAGTCCTCCTGCAGGATGAAATGCTTAATATAATTTTCACTCATCCTGCAACTCACTAAAGGAACAAGAAAGGTGATCACTTAATACATCCCATTTCATGGGCACTGGCACCAGATTAGAAAGAAAATGCCTTTGTACATGTTATACCCTACCCCTAGGTATCATATAAGAACCATGGTCATGCACTAACCTATTTGAAGTGTAAATTTCTCACATAAAATGCACAGTTCGATGAATGTGTACCTAGTATATTGAACAAGTGGTAATTCATCTTCCATCTTGCACCAGTCACACTGTCTCACTATTTCATACTGCAGAGATACTTCGCATATTTTATGCTTTCGTCAACGTTACAGAAAAAACTTGCGTGAACTTCCCTACTGAACATCCGGTCTAGAGGTCACAGCGATGTACACATGTTAGGCGAAATGTAAACAAACAAAACAGAATGCAAAATATCCACAGTTATACAATAAAACTCAAAATGATGAATGAAATTCATGATTTATCTAAGAAATGATTTTGAATACATTGGTATACATCCGTTTTGTTTATTTTATTCACATTGCACGTTTATGCTGCATATACACATATCAGACACGTTTTGTAATCTAGACCGGAACTTCAACAGGGAAGTTCACCTAAGTTTTTGCTGTAATGTTGATGAAACTTTAAACTACGCATTGTTTCTCTATGATAAGAAATATTGAAGAAGTGTGACCGGTACACAATGGAAGATAAATTATCACTTCAATGTTCATTATCCATAGTACATATTTATTGAACTGCATGTTTTAACTGAGAAATGCGCGATTGAAATGGGCTAGTGTATTTTCCCGTTCATGACCATGGTTCTTATATGATACGTAGGGGTAGGGTATGTACAGAGGCATTTTCTTTCTGGTCTGGTGCTAGTGTTCATGGGCATATAAAAATGATTTTTATCTATTTTTAATGTCCGCTGTCATATATTACAGCAAGCTTCACCTGCCTGGAGCCAATATCTACTTGAATTTATGACCGGAAGAGTGGATTTGTCAACCCCTGTCCTGAACAATGTTCAGGTGAACTAAAAATGTATAAATTGTTGAGTTAAGAGGTGTTCTATACTATAGTATCAAGCAGGAAATTCTGCAAGGATGATTTTAAAGAATGTGCTGTGCTAAACAAGCAAATGCAGTGGTGGTTTTCACATTTCATATTCATGTGACACGTCAGAAATACTTTTCCAAAACATTGAAAACAGTCCTGTATACAAGAATATCAACTTTAAAGCAACAAATCAAGCATTTAGACTAATTGAGCACTGTGTAAAGTTTGACAAGGGTAGGTCTTTGTTTTATACCTACTCTCTTTACAAGAGATAAGTTTTGCTATATTACTGTAAATACTTGTGTATATAATGTGTAGTTTTTTGACCCCAGGGACCACCCTGAATCGTGGGTGCATATTATACATAGGTACTACAGACAATTTTTCAACTTCAAAACTGGTTTGTTAAGGATTTCCCGTTTCAGTAAAGGGAAACTACTCTCTGTGCTAATAGTCTAGGCTAAAAACTAAGCTTGGCATTACGTTCTAAAATACAGTCGACATTGTATTAAGAGACCATCCAAGGGACTGCTAAGAAGTGGTCTCTTAATGGAATGGTCTCTTAATGAATTTCAGTCAGATGAAAAAAGAAAGTTATTTTTAACTGTTAATGTAACTCTATTTATTATGAACATACATGTATGGTTTAAAAATCTGTTTTAACATTGTGAACAATTTTCCAAGTCCACAAACCGTGAAAATTATGGATAGATTGTCAGTTTGACTGATTCAAAGGTTAATTGCATTCAGTCACGTGCAAAACGTACTCGCTCATTACACAGACGAAGAAATGCCCAGTAGAATTTTGGTACCCTGTCACTTAATAGATACTTTTGTCGAATATTTTACCTGTCGGGACTACATTAATGTGGTCGCTAGTCGTTTAATAAAGAAGTCGTTTAATGGAATGAATTTATATACTGAAAACGTTTGGGAGGGATTTTGACTGGTCGTTTAATACAAAAATCGCTTAATAGAGGTGGTCGCAAGTACGATGTCGACTGTAGATAACATTCATTCATTCATTTTTTTTAAAATGTGCATTAAATTTATAGTATTTGAAGAAAGTAGTATCAAAAATCATTCATATTATGATACTTATTAAAGACTGAGTATCAAGCTGTGAGCAGCAAAACTGACATGACGCGTCAGGCTACATTTTGTACTTCCCAATAATTATCAGCCGTATGTTCTTAAACAGATCATAACACAAAAATCTTTTGAGCAGTAAGACAGATTCTGATCTATGCTGCATAGGCAAAATTTATTACCAGTGACAATGTACTGGTAAACTCTATTTCCATTTTCAATGACCAAAATTTCCCAAGGATTTTGAGTTGTGAATTATACATGGATGTGCATTATACATGGCTTTCTACAGTACTTTAGGCCAGAGTTCTTTGATTTTTCGTTACTCAGACCCGCCGACCCTATTTTCCGTCATTTTCGAAAAAAATAAAAATTGAAATTTCAAAATTATTTTTGGGGCGACGATCGATGTTTTGCTGCATTCTGACGACGATGACAACGTCGATATTCGTCAGCGCATTATCTGTTAGTGTCATATAGGCGCAATTTCTGCTCAAATGGAAGCGTCTCCCGTACGTAAACAAAAACTTGCTTGTTGAGTGAAATTTAAGACTGTCTTTGAACGATTTATGTGCGATGGAAAAGCGGAATATTTGGTTTGTGATCTAGTATATAGACAATAAAACAACGAAAAACAAGTTCTGTAAAGGTTACGGTCAGTAACGGTGTCTCAAAATGTTAGAAAAACATAGATTTACCCGACGTAAATAACAACGGCAACATTGAATGTGAATTTGACATGCCTTTGACAGTTATATATTTACATGAGGATGACGTATAGGAGCAACAAAGTGCTGCCAAAGGAGTCATCCGTTTCAGATTTTTGGGGGAGGGGGGCGAGGGGGGTTAACTAGGAGGGAAAGGGGCCAGGCCTGTGATTTGGAGCAAAAACAGCTCGGTGTTTGGGCAAAGGGGAATAAAAAACCTTAATATATAGTCAGTTTTTTGGGGAAAACTGCATAATTTAAAAGATGTTTTCTGAGGGAAGGACCCTATTATGAAGGGGATAAAACCATGTGATATGCTTATGAAGACATATATATATATATTACAAGTTGCCTGATTGGAGGTATTTATCTATATATTCCATTGCATACAAATCCTTTTCAGGGACCTATCTAGCTACTTATGCTTTCAGTCATTTTCTGGTCATCAAATATAAAAAGAGTGGCCCGACTTTGAATCACTTGCCCCTGACAACTGTGGGATCGAGCCCCACTCAGGTCATCATGTGAAAAAGATATCCAGCTGGCTGACGGAAGGTAGGCCATTCTACCCAGATGCCAATTCTTGCCTGAGATGATGCCCAGAGGAGTACCTGGGGTCTTCCAGCACCATTTAAGTCTGGAAAGTTACCATATGACCTATAAAATTGTGTCAGTGTGACTTATAACACAACAAATAAATATTAAAGTGTACTAAATAAAGATCTTGGTCAGAAAAGTTTATGAATTAAAAATAAAAGTATGCACATGCTAAAAATGAAACCAGCCGATCAGACCATTGAAAATTGCTATTCAGTCATCAATTTAATACTCGCCAGAGATGTTATGACCAAGGGCAAATAGTACCCATGCCCAAAGAGTGATTTTGTTAAAGTTTTTGAAATCATCAATTTTATGTTCAAGATAATAAAAAAGATAAACACAGAACTGTAATTTTCTTTGTATTACATGTTAAATGCGTGTTAAGGTATTGCTATAATCCTTTCAGGCAACACATTTGAAGTGATCACTTATCATCTGTTGTTTTAGTAATTTTGCTGCCTTTTTATTTTTATTTTTTCCCTCCTCCTGTCAACATTTTTCTGCCCCAAATCCGAGTAACAAAAAATAAAAAAACTCTGGCCTTACGCGAAAAATTGTTGTTCAAGTATATAATAAAAATTTTCAACAAAATAAATTTATATAGGCCTTTATTAATTTAATAATCAAAGTTAAACTTTTACCATTCACCAGTCTCTAGTTCGATAGATAACAATGATTTAAAAATAACTCAACCACCAAACACATAAAATTAATATCACTGCACATTTAACTGACAATCTGGGCTTTAAGGTAAAGCTGACACATGCATATACATATTAATGGATCCAGGTTATATATATATAGTTTTGCAACTACAAAGCAGCAACCTACCATAATACTGACAGTTTGCACAACAATGACGAGTATGGCGTTCTACAGTAGGTCCAATATTTTCAACCGCAAAATACATGATGTCTAGAAAACCAATTATGCTTCAGTTAAATGCTTAATAATGAGAGCATACTGAATGTAGGACAAAATCCCATCGCCACTCATCCCCTTTGACGTTGTTAAATATGTAAGTAAATTTTGATAATTATCCCACTTTTAAATTAGTCATCTCCACAAAAGTTCAGAAAATGAAAGTGATGACCTTTGAAATTTGACCTGGCATTTGGAGGGATTTTGTCCACATTGCTCATATGATTCAAATACACTAATTATCATAAAAATAAGCAGTAAGACTACGACTTCATCTGCCTTTTCGAAAAAAAATGCAACACACTAAATTACTACAGTTAGGGATATTTCTAGAGCGGAATAGCAGGGCGCTTTTTCAGGGTTCATACAGCCAGACTGACAAAAAAAATTCAAGGAGTATCCAAGGACTTTTATTACATTTTCAAGGATAAGCAAAAAATGGAACAAGCACTTACATTTTGTATTACACACAAAATGACTGGCTAACAATTGATGAACACTTCTTACATCCAAAATGACTATCACGTCATCAGTGATTTTTTTACTTTTTTTGGCAACAGCCCATGCCTTTTCAATTGGGAATTTTTAGCGCGATAAACTTCAAAATTGGGAAAAATTAACAAACCTTAATAAAGAAATAATTTTGAAAAGTTTTATTTTAAGGTAAATTTATTTCATTCAAATGTGCACTGAGGTTGAACAGACAGGTTATTTTCTGATGTCACGGGATCTGATGGCTCAGATAGCTTAGGGTCACCATGAGCTTCTGTTGATTTCTGAGGGTCATTTTGTGGGGACTCAGATTGCTTGGACAGATCACTTTGCTTTTCTGACGTTTGATTTGAATTTAATTTCTCTTTAACTTTACCAAAAGATGTTCGAATGTCCGGAGTACCGATGGCGTGTTTAAGTTTAATTTTCTTATTATAATATTTGGAATTATGTGACATTTTTCGATAATTTACGTAAGTTTCTAACAATTTTTTTCCGACTCATTTTGACGCATGAAAAAGCCTTTAGCGACTGTGATGAAAGTCATACTAAATGCCATACTATGCCGTGACCTGCTTTATGTAAACAACGCGCTTCGAGTTGGCAACAAAATTCTGCGAATAAACCATAATTAGAGTCGGAATTTTTATGATTATTTGGATCGTTTTAGTTCAACTTTCACAAGAAATCAATCTAATTGGGAAAAATCATCACGTTTTGGGGAATTTTTAAGCATTTTTTGGGAATTTTGACCATTTTTGTCAGTTGGGAAGACGCCAAATTTCGGAGTCAAATCGACGCAAAAAAAATCACTGGTCATATAAGACAGTTTTTCTGTAAAAGTTCCAAATTCCAATTTGCAACTGATCAACACTTTATTACACACAAAATGACTGGCAAACAATTGATCAACACTTCCTACATCAACAGTGACTTATAATGTCATATAAGATAGGGGTCTATCTAGGTTCAATTTTTTGGGAGAAATCACTTCTCCCTCAAGCTGATTTAGGGAGAAGTGGGGAGACTTTAGGGAGAAGTGGGAAGACTTTTCCTACCGCAATGATGTTGAGTGATTCAAAAGGTGGCTGTAATTTTCTTGTTTCTTGATAAAAAACATTGATGTGACCATTCATTTTCTTAGTTAGATGATTTCCCATACAGTGGTTATTGTTTCGTTACAAAATTCTGAAAAAAGTCGTTTTCAAAATTCAAGACGATTCTGTAAATGTAACCCGCCGAATTTTGGTTATATCTTGTATGAAGTGTTTATTATTAACACCGAGAGTCATTCACCTAGGAATGTCAGTATCTAACTCGAATAAAACTGAAAGTAAACTGTGTAAACTAGAAATACATATTCAAATAAATTCATCGACAGAAGTCAATTTAACGTAGTTAATACATTACATGTCGTTATTTTATCATAGATAACAAATAATTGTGTACCATATTCCAATTAATCGCATGGTTAATCAGCAGTTTCTCTATAAAACATTGTTTTTTTGCTCTCGAACATGTTGACAATTAAACACGAAGTGTCAAAGACTTAAATGCGGTGCTAATTGGCTGAACACAACCGACTCTGGTGTATCTGATAATTTGATTCGCTTTCACACTTCTCGGGAAAATTTCGCAAGTACCTGAACACACCCGTTAACCGGTTCCGAGCAAAACAGTTCGTGGCAGACAAAACAGTTCACCGATATTTTTGCCGGCACCTGCATTGGGGTAAGTATTCTCCATCCAAGAGTCGGTTGGTGCAAAATATGTTAAATATTTTTGTTTCTGTAAAAACTAGCATGAACGAAGAACGTGTCATGTGCTTCCCGTTTAAAAATAACCTATATTTAGTAAGTTATGGCGAGTTAAAAGTGTGATGTTGTTGAAAAAATGTGGAAATGAAAGTTTATCGCGATACATTTAATTCATTTTTCACCTTAGGGCTATTGTGTTAACTTCACTCTTTAAAATAATGTTTGCTCCGAATATTGTCTAATTTTTAAGCGACAAAAAGCAATATTCAACGAGTTATAGACATTCAAACATGACATGGTCGAAAAAAAGTGTGGCGGCATTGCACAGCTCAAACGTATTTGTGTGGCGAGCAAGAGCAGTCCTGTGTCTTTTTTATTATACTCTAATAATAAATGGTCTAAATAGTGATATTAAGCCCGTAACTGTTAAAACATAACTCTTAAAACAACGTTTTTAATTAGACAACAGCATAAGTAATCACACAACCGCCTAACAATGTAATATATCATCAACACTTCTTCCTACATTTTTGAATTATGGTTACAGTGGTACAGTAGCAGGGCTCACGCTGTCAGTCGCCATTATCGCCATTGGCGATTATTTTATTTAAATGGCGAATATTTTTTCATTTTGGCGACAGGCACTGGCGATTATTTTATTTAATAGCTACATAAATAATTATGCCAAGTGAGACAGGAACCCGCGGTCTGCTAGTGTAAAAAAATCAATACAGCAGACTGTTTATTACCTCGTGTATTCCAAACAGGTGTCAACTATGCCGATAACATTGCCCAAGGCGGTATGATGCAGACGACAATTAAACCGATTATAACCGGAAGTTAATCTTACTTATCTAGCTATCAATCAGATTGAACTGGCAGGCTACTTTTTTGGAACATTTTAAAACGCCAGCGCAAATTTTCTTCTACTCTATATTTGGCAGACGACAATTAAACCAATTTGTACGGCAGTTTCCTAATGAAAAATTAAACTGCCATCTATAGTTACCGCTAATTTAATTATCTTTAAAAACATATTATAAACTGACCTAACTGTCGATGGTTTCAAAATGTCTTTAATCAGGATCTAGGTTAGATCTATATGTGTTTTTAATCTAAAATGAAATTGTTCGAAGCGAAAAAAATATTTTTTTCGAATTTTCAGAATTTGTAAAGAACGCGAATTTGTTGAAATATTACAGGCCAGATATTTTTAATAGTCTATTTTTTTTTTACCAAGACAATTCTGGCATAATAAATGTTTTTTGTTTTGCACATTAATTAAAAAAATATCGGAAAACCCAGACCTGTTTCTATTTTTAGAAACATGGCCGATACGGACAAACTAAAAAATTCAACAAATAAATGTGCTTGCATACTGTAATTAGCGTAAGTAAAAACATTCTGAAACACTTAAAAATTAGTATATTTATTGAATAAAGCATCAAAAACTTGTTGACAAAAAGCTGTAATTCAATAGTGTGCATAGATGCCAAATATCACGTATTTTCGCGACTTGATTGTTCTGTACTTTTCGGGCAATTTAAGTGCAGTTATGGTCAAAAGAATCATGAAAACACGTGTATAAAGAAAAAGTATAAACATGAATGATACTCAAAGACTTGGTAAACTTTCCATTGTGTGCAGCTGTGTCCTTATTGTATGTGCATGAATGGGGCTAATTGAGCCATTGCCCAGTCCATAATGTCAGTCAATATCAACAATTTCAGCTGCCTCACACAAACTAACTATGTGTCCTATAAATGCCTTCAAAATCCATCAGAATATAGCATTTTAAACTGTTATAGTGGGACCCCACCACCAATATTAGGAGGTAATTTCACTGAATCCCCGATTCCCACACCCCCTGTTGGGGCCTGCTACTTTTAAAAGTAATTAAGAAGATATATATGTTGAAATTTATCATTTTTACTTTTATAAAAATTGCACGCAAAGATCCGCATCAATTTTGGCTATTAATTTTTCATAGGTTAAAAAAGTTGGCTATTATTTTTTGGAGGCCAGTGTGAGCCCTGAGTAGTTTGGTGTGATGCATTCCCATTTAGGAACGTTCCATTAAAGTTATCATATCATATGTGATATTTCTTTGAGGATCACAATGCATATGTACCTGTGCTACTACTGCAATACAACAGCTGACGTTTATAGGCACTTTAAGGCCAAGAAATTTCATTCAAGCGAACAATCACTGGTGCAAATCTTGATTTCGTCCACTGTTTACCCTCAATATTTCCCCGCTTATTAAATTTTCAATGCCGCGATTTAAAGATACAATATCCTTGCCTACCTAGGCTAGCGGGGAAAGTATACATTCATCCGAGCACACGCCGGGGATAGATATTCCTGTCTTTCCCTAGGGAAAACCCTTGTCTAAAATAGCGTGCACTACTTAAGGTGACGTCACATAGTAATCAGCAGTGATTTTTTTTGGAAAAAATAAAGGTGCCTGTGCCCGCTGAATTGGGAAAATAAGCGCGATAATTCCCAAAATTGGGAAAAATAGAAATATGTTTAATTTCCATACTAAGTGATATAAATCTGTACATTTCCTTACTGAATGTTGTTTGAAGAGTGTATATTTTTTCAAAACCACTTTTGGATTTGAAATCGTGAAATTTTTGGGTGATAAAATAAATTAAGACACCAATACAACTTGTAATAATTGTATTTATCAATTTTCACTTCATGCCCTTGAAATTTGATAACGTCCGAAATTTTGACTATCCGAAAATCGGTACAATCGCAGCGATTTTGATCTCCAATTTTTCAAAAACTAGGAGAGATATTGTCATTTTTCATTACCATAAATGATTAAATGACATAATGGAACATATTTAAACCGACTAAAGTGCATATTTCTCTTGAAAATCGGCAATATTTTGTTTGTCACGTGTTTTCGCGACGGTAACCTTGATGCGATTTTGATCTTAAAAAGGACGTTTTTGATGCCATTTCTGCCAATTTCATGTTAGATATCGCTGATCTCACGCCCGAATATAAACTGTTACATTTTGGAAATAAAATCTTATAGTTTGAGGGGGGAAAACATCTCTTTTTTAGGGGAAAAATTGACGATTTTTTGGGAAAAAATGGCCTATTTTGGCGAGGGGAAAGTGCCGATATTCGGCAGTAAAAATACGCAAAAAAAATCACTGATCAGGTACCATTGTGATGTCATAAACTTTATAAATAATGTCAGGAAATACCAAAAACCTATTTGTCTCCACGATCTATTTTGAACATGATAGGCAAGAAAAATGATCTAACGTGTCTGCCTGTGTAAGACAGCTGTTTTCCATACCCTCGGGACAGCATGGATAAAAAACCTCGCTAACGCTCGGTTTTCCATTCCACACTGTCCCTCGGGTAGGGAAAACCCTGTCTTACACAGGCAGGCATGTAAGATCCTTATAGACTCCCTCAAATCTTTTATTCTGTCACCAATTACTCAGATAGTTTCATATACTTCATTTCTTAAATCTTTCGGTTCTGTCGGTACATGTTCTTTTTCAATCTCTTCAACACGTGCATATATTTTGGACATAATTCAAACTCCTTATTGAATCGGGCTTTCCTATCAGTCAGTCAAGCTCAAGTTGCTTGTACTTTAACATGTCAAACCTATGGCTATTACAGAGGTGCTGAAGTAAGTGCCTATAAAAGTCAGCTGTTGCATTGCATAAGTAGCACAGGTACATATGCATTGTAATCCTGAAAGAAATTTAAATGGAACGTTCCTAAACGGGAATGCATCACATCAAATTACTGTACCACTGTAACCATAATTCAAAAATGTAGGAAGAAGTGTTGATGATACAGTGAAACACCGCTCGCTCGAGCATCGATGACTCGAGCACCCGGGCTCGCTCGAGCAATTCATGTGGTCCCGGCCGATTTCCTTCTATTTTCTATGTGAAATTACCATGGCTGGGTCGAGCATCGATAACTCGATCGCTCGAGCATGACACCTGGCCCCGTGTTCACAAAACGTTTTCAGTCTCAGCTGAGTTTGATAATGAAACTTAAATCGTCATTTATATCAAAAGAGTATGTTTAAAACTTAATTTTATGCTCAACATTATTTTCAAGTGGCTCTTCAGTATTGATGGTCTGTCTCAGATTAAATTTAACCTTGAAGTTTTAGTAAAACTGATATTAAAATATCAAACTCAAACTCAGCTGAGATCGAAAAATGTTTTGTGAACACGGGGCCTGGTCCCTGTGTATTAATTTACTCTTTGTTGCTTATGACAAACTCGAGCAGAGGTGTCAAAAATTTTCACACCTTCGGCGGTCAGAATGTATCGGTTAATTTAAAACTTTCGCACGCCGTGAGAATTGCATGGTCTTTTCCCCGACTATCTTAAATGTTTGTTTGTCGGTATATTTGATCTGATAATGAGATTAATTATTGATGAAAGGTGGAAGAAAAATTTTATTGATCAAAATTGTTATTAATTATTACTTTTTTCTGCGGGATCGAGAAGATAATTATGAGATCTTAATATTTTAATCAACAGTTGTTTGCATGCAAATAAAGGAAATAAGATAGTCTTTTCATAAAATTGAGACGATAAAATGAAATCTTAATCTGGAGAAGAAAATTGCGAATTCAATTACAGTATTTCAAATAAAAAAATGTCTTAGCTGTTTCTTCACATGTGCCATTTACGATCTATTATAAATAACGTTTGTAATACGTTTTTTTTTTGAAAATGTCACGAGTGTGTTATTATTACACATCACCGTTTCCTCTGCAAATGGTCTCGATGACAATTGGTAAAACAAACTTCAACTTTCTTCGTATGTTGGTCAATGTTTGGGTCGCTCTAAACCATGGATAACTCGAGCATTTTGCACATCCCCTTGCGACCTCGAGCGAGCGGTGTTACATGTATATTACATTGTTAGGCGGTTGTGTGATTACTTATGCTTTGACTTACATCTATTTGTTAATAAAAGCTAGTGTAAATTGCTGTTGTCTAATTAAAAACGTTATGTTTTAAGAGTTACGAGCTTGATATCACTATTTAGACCATTTATTATTAGAATAAAATAAAAAAGACACAGGACTGCTCTTGCTCGTCACACAAATAAGTTTGAGCTGTGCAATGCCGCCACACTTTTTTCGACCATGTCATGTTTGAATGTCTATAACTCGTTGAATATTGCGTTTTGTCGTTTAAAACTTGGACAATATTCAGAGCAAACATTATTTTACAGGTTGATGTTAATACAACAGCCCTATTTTGAAAAGTGAATTAAATATACCGCGTTAAACTTTCATTTCCACAGTTTTTCAACAAAATCACACTTTTAACTCGCCATAACTTACTAAATATAGGTTATTTTTAAACAGGAAGCCCATGGCATGTTCTTCGTTCATGCACTTTTTTACAGAAACAAAAATCTTTAACATATTTTGCACCAACCGATTCTTGGATGGAGAATACTTACCCCGATGCAGATGCCGGAAAAATTATCGGTAAACTGTTTTGTCCACCACGAACTGTTTTGCTCGGAACCGGTTAACGGGTGTGCTGAAGTAGGGTTGGATACCGGTTGCCGGTATCGGTACCGTACCGAATAATCACTTCGTAAAGTACTGGTATATACCGTTTCGTAAAGAACCGGTTCCGATACCGGTATTTCCATAAAAGTAAATAAACAAAATAATTATCAAATCCGTGGCAAAAGAAAGCAGAAAATAAGCAAACAGTATTTGAAACACAGTACCATAACGCAATCGACATTGTTTACTGTGACACTGCTCCGAGTAACATGGAGAGCTGGCCTTGCGAATAATTTCGTATGCTATATATTATCATAAAAAACTTCTTTTCCCGTCGTTTTAAACTACGTAAATCATACAAAATATACGACACTTTTTTGCTCTTTGTCATATTCTATCAAAACAAATGAAAAAAAATTATTTTAATAAAAAGTTACGAAAATAAGCTGTAACCTATGTAAACAAGTCATCGGTTTTCGCGAACTAATAGAAATACGTTATTGCTGGTTGTTTCAGACGTTTTGAGGGTTATTTTTCAATGAAAATTGTGTTGAAATAAATGTTGCAATTTAAATACAGTACTAGTTAACCTGGTTGAAGATTTATCATGAGTGACAACGAGTCTGACTTGTTAAATGGGTTATTTGAAAGCTAGTAAGTGTTGAATTTCACAGTTCTCGTCAGTGCAGAGCAAGCATATTAAGTTAACACAGTCAGTGAGTCCTAGATTTAAATAGCACAGTGAGCGACGTATCTACTCTTTTTTTATTTTGGAAAACTCTAGTTTGTAAAATATGTTTATTTTTTTTACTCTTTCATAGTTTTAGTACAACATCAAATTAACAGACTTAAAATGTTTATATATCAAAGCAAATTTTCTTGTATAACTACTTAAAAGGGTGTATTTAATACTAACCAAATCATTGCTTATGTGATATACTTTAAAGCTTGGTATAGGTATCGTTAAAAATACCGTATCGTTTCGTCGGTATCGGTATCGGATCGCTTCGTCCTTAACAATATCCAACCCTAACCTGAAGTAGGCGGAGCTTAAATTATGCTACTGGCGTGTGTTTGTGTATTCGACACTCGTAATGACACCGTGCAAATTGTCAACAGTCCTGGTAGCAGCAATTAGCGAGTGCGGATATCAAAGAAAATCGGGCGACTTGCATTTCGCTTTGAGGTTAGATCTGAGCGAAGTGTGGAGTTCTAGAGCGCCTATTTCGCTCAAGTTGCCCACTCGCGAGAGCCCTGTAAGATCAAGTTTTCTTTAGGGCTGTCATCGATAGAAACGATATCGATGTATCAACGATATTTTTTTGTCGATCGATTATCGATTCCCATTTTCAAAAATCGATATTTTACAGAGAGAAAAAACTACCAAATAAACACTCAGACCCTAAAAAACAACTAAAGTTCACAAAGTTGTAAATTTGGATAAATGCAAAAAAGGAGTGAAGGCAAAATAAAAATGAAAGATGTTATTAATTTTTATGTATTTCTTTTATTTCATAAATACAAATACAACACAATCAAACAGAAATATGGAAAGTAGGCAATAAAACTTAAAATAGCATTTACAGGAAGGTATATAGTATGCATATCAACAAATAGGTCGTTAATCTAACTTAATAACCAATATATCGATGTATCGTCGATATTTGTCTTCTGATATATCGGTATCGTCGATAGGCCTAAGACCCAATCAATGACAGCCCTAGTTTTCTTTAGTTTTTTTTTTAGTTTTTCGTTTGTTTTCGTGATCGACCAGCCATGGATAGGATACAAGCCACCTTTTGTTGAAAATACACAACATCAGGGCCCACACTGGGCTGAAAAAAGTTGGAGCCACCTTTTTTCTCGGGAACGGTAGGGAGGGTGCTGGAGAGGTTTCCCTTCCCGCGGCGCGTTGAAAATTTTTGTTACTTCACATAAGCAAATGGTGATATTCTAGCCATATAGAAGGACTTTTGAATGAAAGTGGGTATACCTCTAAAGCAAGTTTTGTATTTTAAAATGTTGTTGGATGTTTGAAGCAACCTGTCTGAAATATTTTTCCATTACAGCTTCTTTTTGTTGTGGGCCTACTATGTAAATGCATGGCCCAAGAGCTGTGTTTTTGGTGCTCTGTGCTTCCAAGAAATCTACCCTGATACAGGATTACATTTCAAATCCATTCCTAACTTTTAAAGACATTCAAAAAACTTGGCAAACACCTTTACTAATTACTTACTAAGATCACAGACACGGGTCCAGTGTATTTTTTTTGATTAATGCAAAAAAACAACCTTTTTTCACAGAAATATGCTTTCTATATATATGTTAGTCAAATGAAAAAAAAATGATGACAAAAATCCGGTCACAGTGTCGTGTATGATATTGTGACCGGATTTTTTGTCATCATTTTTTTTTTTCATTTGACTAACATATAAAAAGTATATTTGTGTGAAAAAAAAAGGATTTTTATATCAAAAAAAAAAAATAAAAATACACTGGACCCGTGTCTGTGATCTTAGTAAGTGGTTAGTTAAAAAATTCATCAAACCATTCATTATTTTGCCGATTTATTTATTAATTATTTGATCCATGGATCAATCATTTAATCTGCCGTAATGACAACAAAACAAAAAGATTATTTTAACCCGATAATCGGTTGCTAATTGATTGCAAATTGCATCTTCTCGCGTGTCAAGATGTTTATTACACATTGTTATATGTAAAGTAAACGCAGACTGGGTAGTACTATCCCGAAATAAGTTAATTTTATAAGGTAAAATTATCGGAACCAGTCAACTGTTTTTTTAACATAATTTCTCGGAGGTTACGATTTAGAACGTCTGAAACAAAATGGTGGTCCAAATTACGAACATTTTTTCATCTTCGCCACTCGCGATTTTTCTTCGCCACTTTCATCGCAGATTCGCCAAATGGCTCGAGTGGCGAACGACAGCGTGGGCCCTGAACATTTTCTTCAATATCGGTAAACGGAAATGGTGTCCATAATTTTTACACGTCGTCATTTTCCTAGTCCCAGTCTTTCTAAAACCCGTATCATATGGTACACATGATTATCAGGGCTTAAGCTAGGCTAAGATTTTAGGGAGAAGTCACTTCTCCCTCAGCTAAGATTAGGGAGAAGTGGAGAGATTTTAGGGAGAAGTGACAAGATTTTAAGGAGAAGTGACGAGATTTTAGCACCATGACATGCAAGTTGAAAAAGGAACTAATTATGCTTAATACAAATCACTATTTTTATTATTTCCTGTCTTTGTTTATTAATTAAAAGTAAATAACAAATTCATGGAAAATGTCAGTGATTCTGTTTTCTTATCATTTTAAACCTTGTGAATCTAATGTGCTTAAACTGCAATTTCAAGTTTTTTTCCACTCTTGCAATGATTGCCCAAACCAAGAAAACCCTTTAAATATGAATACAATTAAAAAAAGTTAATTCCATATCAGCAATAAATAAATCAAGCTCACTCAAAGTCAGTCACTTTAAATAACAAGTGTATGAATTAAATACATGTCAATAGCAGTGACATCACTATGACATCACACAGAATACACGTCTTCTTTGATCTGCTGGTGTCTCTTTGATACGCTGGTGTCGGCACACATTAAAAGAAGCAGTTGTCAAACAGGTTTAACCCAGTTTCTGATGGCAGGTGACAAAAATTTGCGTAAATTTCATTTACGTTATTCTATTCACAGAAAGTGTCAGTGATAATATTATATTTCTAAAGTTTGTGTTTTGAAAAATACGAGTGAAATTAAGTGGATTTAAGGAAACTATTCGAGTCAGTCACGGTAAGATACTTTCTAAAGGTCAAAAAAGAATGTGTAAGCTTATGTAATGTATATCCCTACTGCTTTGTTTATCAACAGTCAGTTTACAAAACAAGTGTCACATTTGCACTTCTCGGTAATCTTAAGTAGGCGGAGCTTAAATTATGCTTTCATGTATTCCAGTCAAGTGTCAACAGGCCGATAGCGGATAACTGGAGGTGTGTACAGTAGATAAAAATCGGGCGACTTGAATTTCACTTTGATGTTAGATTAGAGCGAAGAGGGGAGCTACAAAGCGACTATTTCGCTCAAGTCGCTCCCTAGCTCAAGCCCTGGGTTATGTAGACATAAAATATGGTGATGCATACATATACTGATGCGTCTTTCACTATATATTTTTATTTAGGTGACCAAAATTTCTTAAGAAGGAAATTCAAGGACATTTATCATAAAATCAAGCACTTTTCAAGGCAAGAAACGAATTCAAGGAGTTTAAGGAGGTTTTTGCAAGTTCAAGCACTTTTCATCTAGTAGCTTAAAATTCAAGGTGTTTTCAAAGTGTTTTCAAGTCTGTGCGAACCCTGTTTTTAGCAGCACCCTTCTGCCCTAATCACTGCTCTTTTGCCTTTCTTCAGCACCTTTTTGCCCTTTCAGCAATGCCCCTTTGACTCATTCAGCAGTTAATTATAATATTTAAATATATAACCAAACTGCCAATCTGAATATCACCTGTCAAAATATCAGACGTCCCAAGTAACTGCCAATCGATACGCAGATATGACACTTGTTGACTAGTCCAACTAATTTGAAGCGATCCTAGTAAATATTGAGATAATTTTTTCATATGGGCAATCCCTTACGAAATGGTCAAAAAGCTGCGAACATGCCGCGAACATGCTGCGAACATACCTATTCGCAGGAAGTATTCGCGGGATTTTCGCTGCTACTGCGATTGGTTTGATACTAGTTCGCGAGATATTCGCAGGAAGACCAATGATCGCGGCATGTTCGCGAGAAAAACTTAGAAGATTATAATCTTTTGGTAAACTGTTATTGAAGAGCTTTTATAAGAGCAGGTAATTGTAGATCAATTAATTTGTAACATTATCTGTAAGGTCACAGTATGAGTCTGATAAGTTAATTACAACCAGATATTCTGGACATGTTTGGAAGGAAATCTGTGTGCATTACAGGCAGTTTTCATAAGTGATTCTTAGAGGCTAATAGGAATATATACTTTTTTGTGGTAAGTCAGAAAATTTATGTTTAATATCTATACTTATATATCTCAGTAAACATAAGGAATTTTGAAAATGAAATAGATATGCTTAACCTTTTGCAGAGCTATATCAGATTATCTAAAAAGAAATATAAAACTAGCTTATTTTGACAATTTCTTAGCTTCATAAGTCTGATAATTAACATGTAAAACAATGACAGATTTGTAGTAATACATATAACTTATCAGTAGTGTGAAGAAAAACATTGGGATGAAATGAATACATGCACTTAGTCACTGTTATTGAAATGACAAGTAACAGTTAAAATTCAAACATATATATATATATTATCATTAAAACTTTGTTTAAAATGCTCCAAATATGATATGAAAAAGTTCAGACATTGACAATTTGAATTTGTTACAACCTCAGTCAGTGTTGAAGTTTATTCAATAAATTTATATCCCTGATTCCTACTAATTTATTTGTTTTTGCACTTTTTCTGTACATGCTTTTTTGTACACAATTTCTGTAGAGATGGTTTTCAGCTAGTTCGCGGGATGTTCGCAGCAACTAGTTCGCGGGATGTTCACAGCAACTAGTTCGCGGGATGATCACTGCAACTTGTTCACGGGAAGTTCGCGGCAAAACTAATTTGCATGTGAAAAGTGATCACCAAGCGAACATCCCGCGAACTATTATAGCAATTGTATCAAAAGTGTTCGCGGCATGTTCGCTGGATATTCGCGGCATGATGGCAGCAAGTGTTCGCGGCAAACTATAATATTTCCGTAAGGGATATCCCCACTTAGATTGCCAGTCACAAATATAAAACAATCTGAATGTCAAATTATTTTAACTAACTTGCCGACTACACACAGGTCAGGGATTGAATATAGCGATCCAACTTGCAAAATTCGAGTAAGAATCAAAAAATGAGAGTAGGATTAGGAAATCATGGCACTCGCATATTTTCACGAGCTCGTTTGAACATCTACCGTCCTTTGCTCTTTAAAAACTCCTTTGGGGTAGTTATTTTACCGATAATCGTGTGGGGGGCAAAAATGGCATATTAATCTGTAAATTTGTCTCTTCAAATCTAGCATCTAAATCTAAATGATTATTGATTAATTTTTGGCAGTGAGGTACGAAAATTCTTGGAACGAATAATAATTAAACGGTGCTTGTGCAGCACAAACATTATATTGAGGGGAAAAAAATATGTTTAATTTTTAAAACTGTTATAATGTTAGTTCATTAGTTCAGGCCTTGTGCCAGTCAGGAAAGCGCAAAAGTTACCAAAATTACAAAATGAAAATAGTCATGTGCGCAACTGCTCGTGTAAGTTTTAATGTTCTCTAAATGTCAGTCCATGTCATCAATAAAAGAAAAAAGACATTGATGGCTGACTTGCAAGGGACTGATTTTCAGAAAGAATGCCGATTTTAGGCTATTTTAAGTAGGATAGATACCGTCTTCATTAACAGCGTCGAGAGATCTTGTACCTTCCGCCATTTTGTCTTCCTTTGAAATTGGCGGTGTTGTTGACGTAAATTACCGAACGCTCCGAGAATTTCCGTCGACGCGTTTTTCACTTTGATACTTCCTATGACGGAAATTTCCGGAAAAAGACGAAGTAGGATGTAATCTCCCACAATGCATTGGTGTAAACAAAGATGACAGGTGCCAGCCAACGTTGAAAAATCAAGAAGCTAAAGCTTTATTTTTCCGAACATTGCGGCGTCTCATTTGTATGACAGTCATTGCAAGTATTTTAGCATTTAATATTTTATTGTTGATCTTATTCTGACACTTCATTGTTTTGTAAATGGTGTCTTGGAAGAGACATAAATTTGAAGATAACGTTGCACGTGCCCAGGCAGCGGTCGCTGATGGCGACGCGCCGTTACTTTTTAGAGCAGTAAATTTGTATTTCAGTCAGCTAGAGTGAGGTTGCATTTAATATGACAGTTTTCTAATAATGAGACCTCTGAGATTTTCCATAATTATTTAATTTATGAGTCCGTTCCCTTAAAACAGGGCTTGCATTACATAACACTTGATAAATTTCTGCTAAATAATTTAATAAATCACCAAACGGTTTTATTTACAGATTATCTGTAAATTTACAGACTAATAATCTATACATTTCTACATCTATGGTCTACTGCCCAACAATCAATATTGTCAATAAGTACTGATTATAACTGGGAGGCGCTTGTCTGGGACAAGCACTGTCTTACACTGTATATCTTTTATTAGATTAGCATGGACCCCATTGGAAATAAGCTTTTAGCTTAATGGGTTATCCATAGGTCTTTAGCTTTCTCTAAAGTATAACACCAGGCTTAGAACTTTCTGTTTTATTAAAAGTATGCATCTTACCCTAGTCTTAAATATAGATTTGTTTTTATAACTAAGTAAAGAAATTGTTTTTTTGTTTTTTTATATGCTGTGATATTTATATTTATTGCCATGTGTTATGTTTTATGCTATTGATCTTAAATGTCAATAAATAAATAAATAAATAAATAGACTGTTAATAAAAGATATATGAGCAAGCTCATTAGGTGCAAAGGTAAAAAGAACTACAATAACTAAGATTAAAAACAAAGATATAGATATGAATGTTACAGTTGCCAGACTCGCAGTGAATGGATATGAGATTGTGGGATCAAGTAGCCTTACTCATTTGGCATATCGGGATGACTTGTTTAAGGCCTGATATTTTATAGTTGTCATCCCTATAAGCCTTACCAGTATCAGCATTTTACTACATTAGGAAAACGAAGACATTAAAAAATAAAAAAAAGTCATAATATACTGGTCAGACTTACTTGCTTTAATAAATTAGACATTAATATTCATCTAGAAACTTCAAATGGGTTAAATTTAATTAATGATTTTAAATAAAAGACTTTTAAGTCTTCGAAAATATGATCTGACAGGTGTGAGGAGATACAGGGCACTAGACAACTTTTGGGGACAGGTACCTATACACTCAGGGAGGGGAATTTTTCAACGTTTTAAGACAAAAAGAGGAAGATTTTAGCCATATATATGTTACTACTTTTCACACTTATCAATACTGTTTTCAGTCATTTCTAACTAATGTAACTATATTGCAGTAGTAACCTTCCTTAGAGTAACTAAATAAAACTTGAAAGAGAATTCATATTTAGTTGTGTCAAACAACCTGTTATCAGGGGAATTTTCATCTGTGAAAGGGGAAAAAGACATGTTATTTTATGAGGTGAATGGGGCCCATATTCGGCCCCAAAAACGGCCAAACGAGTGCCCTGAGATATCTACCCTGACACCGGTTTCAATAAACAGCAGACTGCTGATTTAACTAAAATGCAGAAACAAACAACCAAAATATATATTCATAAAATGTCAGTGAGGCAAGTTTATGCTTTAATGTCAACATAAATTAATTATCAGAGATGTAATCATTACAAGTACTTTGTACATGTACCAGAAAACGTTCCCAATGGCTTTCATTGGGGATTTCATAACAGAAATATGCAGAATAAGTTTGGACGTGACGGAGACAGTTACAGTCAAAAGTTATCATGCTGTCCCGAAACGTCCTATTATTTGTACTAGGGATCAAGTACTTCAGGTTCCTTGTAGGTGTGAGGTGGTTATGGTCTTCTGCGTCTGACTGTGTTGTGGGGGGGGCATCAGTCTAGAACAAAGACGTCACCGCAGAGGGGCTTAGCGCCTTGAGCAGGTAGGTATGGTATGTGGACCTCTGCCTATAGTAGTAGGGTCTCTCCCTGGACATTTTTGAAAAACAGGTATGAAATGGTGGCCTCTTGTGCATTTACTGGTCAAGGTACTCTCTTCATTTTAGGGGGTCAAGGGCTTACCCCCTGGAAATTGTTGAAATGCAGACAGGAAATGGTGGCTTCCCGTGTCTTTTTAGTCTAAATTTTGAGGCAATGGAGGGGTTAGTCCCCTCCTGATGGGGACGGGTGGATTCAGGGGGCTTTCCCCCTGAAAAAATTTGAAATATAGGTATGAAATGGTGGCCTCTGATGCGTTTCTGGGTCTGCGTTTTGAGAAAATATTATTCCTTTGCCAAAATAGTAGGGTGCATCTTTGATGTTTATACAAAAATGTAGATCACCTCTTGGCCAACTTGGGGAGAGGGGGCATAAGCCCCCTCGGCCCGGCCCTGAATCCGGGTCTGGACTGTACTTTATTTTGAAAAATATAATAAGGGAATTTTTGAGGCAGTGTTGTTCAAGAGACTGCCAGTTGAGATCTTTAAGTATTTGGGGGACACTGCTTGATTGACCATAGTTGTTACATACGTATCAAGCTTCAGATCGTTTTGAATGTGAGGGATTTTTGCCGAGGGTGTCATATGGAGGAAAAGTATTCAAGCTGTGGATGGACAAGGATGTTGTAAGCTGTTTCTTTTACTTTTCTGTTGGTTGTTTTGACATTTCTTGTGATCATGATCAAATCTAAGTGAATTACTTGCTTTCGATGTAATGTTATCAATATGTTTTGACCAACTGAGATCTTTACTTAGTGTGATGTCCAGGTATTTAGCAGCTTCTGTTGTTTTTAGTGCTATATTATTGAGTGTATAATTGTAGATGATAGGTTTTTTATGCCCGAAGATGGGCATATTAAAATCCACTGTCTGTGCGTCCGTGTAAATTATTGTCCGGGCTGTAACTCTGCCATCCATAAAGGGATTTTGAAATAACTTTGCATAAATGTTCATCATAATGAGACAAGATGTCATGCGCAAGACCCAGTCCCCTAGCTCCAAGGTCAAGGTCACAGAGGTCAAGGGTTAACAGGGTCTGTTTCGTGTCCGGTCCATAACTCTTCCATCCATGAAGGTTTTTTGACAAAACCTGGCATAAATGTTTACCATAATGAGATGACGTGTCATGCGTAAGACCCAGACCCCCTGGCTCCAAGGTCAAGGTCACACTTAGAAGTCAGAGGATAACAGGGTCTGTTTCTTGTTCCATCCATAACTAAGCCATTGACGCAGGGATTTTGGAATTACTTGGTCTAAATGTTCCCCATAATGAGACAACATGTCATTTGCAAGATCCAGAGCCGTAGCTCTTAAGTTCAAGGTCACTTAGAGGTTAATGGTTAACAGGGTCTATAACTAAGCCATTGACGCAGGGATTTTGGAATTACTTGGCCTAAATGTTCCCCATAATGAGACAACATGTGATTTGCAAGATCCAGAGCCGTAGCTCTTAAGGTCAAGGTCACTTAGAGGTTAATGGTTAACAGGGTCTATTTTTAGCTTGACTATACGAAGTATGGAGAGCTGTCCTACTTGACCTGGCATTGGCGTCCTTCTGCGTCTGCACTTTGATTAAAGTCTTAATGCACCTTCTCGTTATACCCCAACCAAACATGTTTAGTGGGGGGTTGAGTATGTAGGAGTCAGTTTTGTCGTATCCCGAAATCTATCTCTCAGTTATTACTAAATGGATTTGATTCAAACTTAAAATAGATGTTCCATCTTATCACCCACATCATGTGATACAAGGTGCATAACTCTGACACCAATTTTTCATGAATTATGCCCCCTTTTACTTAGAATTTAAGGTTAATTTTGATACATTTTCACTATTTGATTCTGATTATCAGAGGACTTGAAAATAATTTGACACAAATGTTAACCATACTGAGAAGGTTTGTAATTGCTTATGACCCTGGTCTCAGGGGTCAAGGTCACTAAATGATGTGTGATTTTTTTTGCGCAGACAACTGTAGCATTCTCACGCACACTTCAGGGGCATTTGTCATCAGTAGTGACAGCTCTTGTTCTTTCGAGTAGTCCTCAATTCCTCACACTTATCCAGATTGATCTCCATTGACCAGTCCTTTTCTCAGGCTTCTAGGGAATGGAGATCGTTTGGTAGAGATTGGGAATCAAGGGAGGATTTAACCGTCAGATAGACAATAGTGTCATCTGCAAAAAGTTGTGAATTGTCATTTATGTAGGCTAGGAAAAGACAACTGTCTTAGGGCCAATGACTGATCCTTGTGGAACCCCAGAAAGAATAGGAAGTTCATCTGAGGTGAAGCCGTCCACAACTACCGGTACTCTTTGGGAACGTTCGTTGAGAAATGACTTGATCCACTGGGATGCTAATGGGTAGACTCCCAGGGTATCGAGCTTATGAGTCAATTGATGGTGGTTTTCAAACTTACCCTAAAATGAGTAAAATTACATATTGTGCATTTTATTCGACCTGGCCGGGCGGAGTTAATCTCAGACTTACGCAAATAATGGTAATCTCAAAACAACAAGCAAAATAGGCAGAGCAATATCATTGTTTAATTCCATAATCCTTTGGTAACCAACGACTAAAGTTGCTGAATATACTACATATCCTGCACACTAATGCGGTGGACGGTCACGAAACCCCACCCCGCCAGGTCAATTAAAATGCACAATAGAACTTATCAAATGCCATATACTATTAAACTAATGAGAATTGACCAAGGGTACTATGTAAAAGTATAATTTGTTGAAGAAAACAATCATAAATAGACCTCAGTTGTAACAAATTCATTCATTCTAGTTCCTTAATTGCCTCCATACAATATTTCTGATTTGTACCTGTAGGTACATTTCTTAGTTGTAGGTTAAAAGTTTAGCTTGTTCACGAAAATGGCCAAGTCTGACTACCCAGCTAGATACAGTCTAACCTGTACTAACGGTCACCTCCGATCAGCGGTCACCTCCGTTCAGCGGCCATTTTATGACGCCCCCGACGGATTTTCCTCTATTTTATCACTTTATTCAGCGGCCACCTGCCGTCCGCGGCCAGCGGCCACCGAAATTGCCTCCCGACCGCCGTATTTGACCCCTTTCAGCGGCCATTTTTCTTCCAAAATCAATTATTTTTAGGCAATAATCGCCGAAGATACCCGATTTTTGAGAAGCACGTGATTGCTAAGTTTCGCGTGACTTCACCACAAGAACGACAAAATGACATGAGCTTCTCAATTAAAACTGATAACCAAAGGTGTAATCCCCTTTTTGTTATGATCAAATGGTCAGTAATTATCGGCAATTAGCGTGTCACCTCGTGTCAATTTTGTTGTTCACAGTTTGACCTCGGTTAAAGATAATACTCGATAACTAACCAGTAGCATAATATTTGTGATTTTTTATACTTCTGTCATCAAAATATTATTAAATCTATATGAAATTAATTGTGTTTGAAAAAAAATAAATAAACCACTCCATCTTTTACCGAACGTAACGGCAATCGTAGATTTTAGCGTAGACAATAAGCGCGGGGAGTAGCTTCCCTTACAAAATGGCGAAAATTATAAACAAACTTGTTTTGAAGTTGGAAAATTGTCTGTAACAATTTTTGTAGTAAAAAAATCACGCCGAAGTTTTAGATTGCTAAGAGGACCATTCGTATTGCGAAGGCAAATGCACGTCATTGTATCCTGGTAAAATAATAATGGGAACCCCCCCCCCCAAAAAAATGGGCCTAAAAGCTATACTGGCCAGAAGTCTGAAAAATACATATATTGGCTGCACCTCCGATCAGCGGTCACCTGGCTTTAGCGGCCAAATTGTCTGCTTCCCTTGGCTGGCTGCTTAAGACAGGTTAGACTGTAATCTTTTTTAAAAAAAAATTCAGTCATTACTCCTATATTCTGACCGATTTTCTTGGCTGTGATTATCTAGTGTTTCGGGAAGAAAAGGGATTTATTAAACAATATTTGAATATCCTCAGGAGTTATCTCCTGTTAACAAAACATAGGGTCTGAACACTAGACTAGGAAGTGGCAAGTAAAGGAAACAGTTTACAATACAATTTTCAACAAATTTAAAGTAAGTTTCCACTGACGTAAACAAATATGACAGTATTACTGACCAAACCTTCAACTTAATGGCCACTTGACAACAACCTGCCACTATAATTATATACCGGTACATATGCTTGCACTGTATGCAAACTTACAGAAAGTACCGGTAGGATAGATCAGAATTGTGCTTCAAAAAGAAGGTAAATATCTTTATATATTATGAATTGTTTTTAAAGTAGTTCTTAGTCATTCTGTGATACAAAGAAAAATAAGAAAAACATTCTTTTTAGGTACAGATTAAAATATGGTAAAGACATATGCTGATCTGGGTGAAAATAAAACAAGAGATGTCTGTAAGAAAGCCAAGCTTTACTATTTGAAATATTGTCCCAGAAGCAGGAAATTATTACCCAAAAAGGTTTAATATCAAAAGAGTTTTAAGTTCAAAAGGGGACATAATTTGACCAAAATGCATATCAGAGTTACGGGACTTGCTGCTATCAACTAGTTTTATAACCCCGAAGGCACGTGAAGTTTCAATTCAATATCTGCATTTATTTTGGAGATAGTAACTTGCATGTAAATCTTTAACCAGAATTTTCAAAGTCCAAAAGGGAGCATAATTTGCCCAAAATACATGTCAGAGTTATGGGACTTGACCCAGTGAGGTTGGTAATTGATCTAGAAAAAGAAAAAATAAGTTTCAAATCTATATGCCTTTTAGTAATAGCTGTATGTACTTGCACGCAAAACTTGAACCAGGATTTTCTAAGTCCAAAAGGGGGCATAATTTGGTCAAAATGAAGGTCAGAGTTATGAGACTTGGTGCTATCAAATAGTTTTATAACCCTGAAGACACATGGAGTTTCAATTCAATATCTGCATTAGTTTTGGAGATAGTAACTTGCATGTAAAACTTTAACCAGAATTTTCTTAGTCCGAAAGGGGGCATAATTTGCTCAAAATACATGTCAGAGTTATGGGACTTGACTCTGTGAGGTTGGTAATTGACCTAGAAAACGAAAAAATAAGTTTCAAAGCAATATGCCTTTAAATGATAGCTGTATGTACTTCAGTGCATGCAAAAACTTAAACAAGGTGTGACGCCGACACCAGGGTGAGTAGAATAGCTAGACTATTCTTCAAATAGTCCAGCTAAAAATGAAGCCTGAGTTTGAATAAGGAGTAAATCTTAAACCATGTGCTAGGATTAAGTTATATATTGAATAAGGTAGCAAGAATGTTCTAGTTAAATATATCAAAAGGGCAAGTACATTGAAAAACAAACAAAAAAATGCAAACTAATGATTTAAAAAAAAAAAAATTAACTTTTTGTAAAATGGGTACCATTCTTTGATACAAAAACAATTAAAACATAACAGGTGTAAAGGTGTTTTAGCTCAATATAATTATAAATTCAATATATAAACAAAATTTAAACAGTTAACAGTCAAAGTTATCAAAAAAAAAGGAGTCAGAATCAAACTTTTTATACTTTTACGGGTCAGGCTTTTACATTTGTACCACTTGAAGTTTGATTAGCTCAGTTACAGTTTTATTTCTAGTGGTAAATTTCTACATTTACAAAACTTCAGGATGTATGCATGAACTGAGCCAAGTTTCATAACAATATACTGTAAAATCATTTAATTTCGTGGGCATGAAATTTCGTGGATTTGGTCAAAACGGCAATTTCGTGGGGATATGAATTTGTGGATTTCGACTTTTGAGCATAAAATGAATGGTAATTTTACTTGTTCATTGGGATAAAATTTCGTGGAGTGATTCATTCATTAAATCCACGAAAATAGTCCCCCACGAATATTAATGATTTCACAGTATAAAAATTTGTCAAAGGTATACCAAGAAGTTTTCATAAGAACATATTTGAATATTTTCCGTACACTTGGGACAAAAACAGACACTGACACAGTGTCACTTATTATATTTACAATGTTTGAAAAACAAATCCAATATCTTTCATTTGTATACTTACAAAACAAATCATTGAAGAACAGGGAGAAGAAATAGTGTCTCGCAGATGTGTGCTCTTGTTAATAACTTACAAAGTGAACATTTGCTGATATTATTATAATTCCATAAGTTTTCAGATGGAAATGTTTGGCAAGGAATGCACAAATGCTAAAACATAAATTAAGAACTAAGTTAACAACCTTTTCTTTTGCATCCAAAATCAACTTTAATACATATCATGAGCATGTACCACAGCCTTTTATTACAACATAGTTTAAGGTAAGCATTACTCTGTACACTTGGAACAATTATAAGCCCTTATTAGATACATTCATTGTTTTTCAAAAGAAAACATTGACATTGTACAATCATATGGATAAAAACATTCTCTTTGTAGTTTTACTAGGTAAATAATAAATTTGTTCATTTTATTCTAGTTTTAGTCTCCTATTTGCTAAAGTATTGCTTGCTGATGTATTTCAACTTCACTCTGTTCAGTTGTGCAAATTTTGTGTAAGTGTATGTAGCAGACAACAGTTTTACTATCAAGGGTGTAGTTATTTTCACTTCAGTTGTTTCTGTGAAAAAATAATTAGAATTCTTTTTATATTTTGTATGATATTATATTTAAGTTATTTTCAGGTCCCAAGTGTACAAAAATAGCAATAATTTAAACCTGCCGGATTTTACAAAATCATTAGTTTTCAAGAGAACATGCCTTCTTTTAAGCTGTAATGATAATAGCATACATTAAAGTATATGATGTAGAAATTAAGTTAGTCAATAAAAATGGACACTTATTTAAAAAAAAAATCTTATTGTTAAAAGTTGGAGTTATCCATAATATTTTGCCAGTTTACCATTATTACAACTGAAAAGACATTTCTGTAGGAAAACTGCACCCTATTAAATGCTGCCATGCACCTGGGTGACATGTCATTTATATCTTTGGGCACAGACACCTGTAAAACTAAACATGCCAAAAGTCATGTACGCTTGGGACAACACATTATTGGCAGGAAAAAAACTGGTTTCACAATTACCATGTCAAATCTGTGTGAGGACTGATTTGTAGGGACCTTCTCTTAGTAAGAATGTACAAATAAGTCATAACTTCACATGAACAAGAAAAAATACTATCAGTTTTGCTATTTTGTACATCTGGGATATTTATGTACATGTAATTCAATATTACATATAATGTGTCATTCAGATTGAATTAGTCGAAAAAGTAGTGAAAAAAAGCAACAACCAAAAAATACACATATCCCTACTAAGTAAAGAAAAAAATATTTCATCTATTAAATGATACTTTTCGATGCTGGGTATTGGCCATTTTCAGAGAAAATAAAGACTTAACACCTTTCCATTTCTGTGTAGCCATGAAGAATAATTATTCATTAATATTTTCTAAAATTGTTTTAAATCAGTATAACACATTACACTTCAGCAGAAAGAAAACCTTTCTTTAAAACAGAAGGTGGTTACAAAGTAATTTAAAGGTGAAAACCATGATTTCAGTTACAATTCACGCTAAAACCAGTACCCTTGGGACATTTTTTAAAGCTTTTTTCTGCATAGTTTCTTAAAGGACCAACGTAATGCAATAAAACTTTGAAATAACAACTTACCACTGTGAAACACATTAATTTTTCAGAAGTAAAAAAATGAACTAGTTTCTTATTTCAATAAACAGTAAAATGGAAATCTTTAAAAAGCTTCATTTTTAGCTCACCAGAGCCAAAGGCTCAGGGTGAGCTATTCTGATCAGTCACCGTCCGGCGTCTGGCCGTAAACTTTTACTTTAAATGACATTTCCTCATAAACTACTTGGCCAATTTCATCCAAACTTCACAGGACTGTTCCTTGGGTGAAGCTCTACAAAAATTGTTCAAAGAATTGAATTCCATGAAGAACTCTGGTTGCCATGGCAACAGAAAGGAAAACCTTTAAAAATCTTCTTCTCAAAAACCAGAAGCCCTAGAGCTTAGATATTTGATGTGTAGCATTGCCTAGTGGACCTCTACCAAATTTATTCAAATTGTGACCCCGGGGTCAAAATTGACCCCGCCCCAGGGGTCACTTGATTTTACATAGGAAAATCTTAAAAAATATTCTTCTCAAAACTCAGAAGCCCTAGAGCTTAGATACTTGACATGTAGCATTGCCTAGTGGACCTCTACTAAAGTTGTTCAGATCATGACCCTGGGGTCAAAATTGACCCTGCCCCAGGGGTCACTTGATTTGACATAGGAAAATCTTCAAAAAATTTCTAAAAATAAACCAGAAGGCCTAGAGCTTAGATATTTCACTTGTAGCATTGCCTAGTGGACCTCTACAAATTTGTTCAAATCATGACCCCCGGGGTCAAAATTGACCCTGCCCCAGGGGTCACTTGATTTTACATAGGAAAATCTTCAAAATTTTTCTAAAAATAAACCAGAAGGCCTAGAGCTTAGATATTTGACATGTAGCATTGCCTAGTAGACTTCTACAAAATTTGTTCAAATCATGACCCCCGCCCCATGGGGTTACTTGATTGTACATTGAAAAATCTTCAAAGTTTTCTAAAAATAAACCAGAAGGCCTAGAGCTTAGATATTTGACATGAAGCATTGCTTAGTGGACCTCTACAAAATTTGTTCAAATCATGACCCCCGGGGTCAAAATTGACCCCGCCCAAGGGGTCACGTGATTTTGATTTTACATAGGAAAATCTTCAAAAATTTTCTAAAAATAAACCAGAAGGCCTAGAGCTTAGATATTTCACATGTAGCATTGCCTAGTGGACCTCTACAAAATTTGTTCAAATCATGACCCCCGGGGTCAAAATTGACCCCGCCCCATGGGGTTACTTGATTGTACATAGAAAAATCTTCAAAATTTTCTAAAAATAAACCAGAAGGCCTAGAGCTTAGATATTTGACGTGTAGCATTGCCTGGTTGACCTCTACAAAAGGTGTTCAAATCTTGACCCCCCAGGGTCAAATTGACCCAGCCCCAGGGGTTACTTGATTGTACATAGGGAAATCTTCATAAATTTGCTAAAAATAAACCAGAAGGCCTAGATCTTAGATATTTGATATGACCAACATTGCCTAGTAGACTTCTTCAAACTTTGTCCAAATCATGACCCCCGGGGTAAAATTGGCCCCGCCCCAGGGGTTACTTGATTGTACATCGGAAAATATTCCAAAAAATTTCTAAAAATCATCAGTTTGACATTTGAAACATGTAGCTCATATTACTCTGGTGAGCGATCCAGGGTCATCATGACCCTCTTGTTTTTGTTTTTTTTTTCACCCATCTATTACAAAGAAATCTGATCAGTTACTAAAGAAATCTGATTATTAAATTCTGATCTATTACACAAAGAAATCTGATTTATCACATGAACATAAAAAAATCAGACTGGCTTAATCTACATAATTTGCAAGATAACCATAATTATTTACATATACGAGGGATGATCAATATATAACGGGAAAATGCTTATAAATTTGTTTGTACTTATTATTTTCCAGAGATATTTTATGTAGGGGTAAATACATATATTAGAAAAAATCACACGAAATAGTGTGCAAATATATTGAAAAATAAACAATTGACAACATTTTTGTCAACCTATGAAACGCATAGGCGGGGCAACGTCATTTACGCGCTAATTGACGTACAACTGAGTTCAACGTTTTTAACTTAACTTTATTAGCTCACCTGTCACAAAGTGACAAGGTGAGCTTTTGTGATTGCGCGGTGTCCGTCGTCCGTCCGTCCGTCCGTGCGTGCGTCCGTAAACTTTTGCTTGTGACCACTCTAGAGGTCACATTTTTCATGGGATCTTTATGAAAATGGGTCAGAATGTTCATCTTGGTAAATTCTAGGTCAAGTTTGAAACTGGGTCACGTGCCGTCCAAAACTAGGTCAGTAGGTCTTAAAATAGAAAAACCTTGTGACCTCTCTAGAGGCCATATTTTTCAATGGATCTTCATGAAAATTGGTCAGAATGTTCACCTTGATGATATCTAGGTCAAGTTTGAAACTGGGTCACGTGCGGTCAAAAACTAGGTCAGTAGGTCTAAAAATAGAAAAACCTTGTGACCTCTCTAGAAGCCATATATTTCACAAGATCTTCATGAAAATTGGTCAGAATGTTCACCTTAATGATATCTAGGTCAAGTTTGAAACTAGGTCATGTGCCTTCAAAAACTAGGTCAGGAGGTCTTAAAATAGAAAAACCTTGTGACCTCTCTAGAGGCCATATATTTCAGAAGATCTTCATGAAAATTGGTCAGAATGTTCACCTTGATGATATCTAGGTCAAGTTCGAAACTGGGTCATTTGCAGTCAAAAACTAGGTCAGTAAGTCAAAAAATAGAAAAACCTTGTGACCTTTCTAGAGGCCATATATTTTACAAGATCTTCATGAAAATTGGTCAGAATGTTCACCTTGATGATATTTAGGTCAAGTTCAAAACTGGGTCACGTGACCTCAAAAACTAGGTCAGTACATAAAAAAATAGAAAAACGTTGTGACCTCTCTAGAGGCCATATTTTTCATGGGATTTTCATGAAAATTGGTCAGAATGTTCACCTTGATGATATCTAGGTCAAGTTTGAAACTGGGTCACGTGCCTTAAAAAACTAGGTCAATAGGTCAAATAATAGAAAAAACTTGTCACCTCTCTAGAGACCATATTTGTCAATGGATCTTCATGAAAATTGGTCAGAATTTTTATCTTGATAATATCTAGGTCAAGTTCAAAACTTGGTCACATGAGCTCAAAAACTAGGTCACTATGTCAAATAATAGAAAAAATGACATCATACTCAAAACTGGATCATGTGGGAAGAGGTGAGCGATTCAGGACCATCATGGTCCTCTTGTTGTACTACAACTCACACATTTTCTAAAACTTTTCGAAATATTCTCCTTTTACATTAATACATTTTTGCCAACAGGTTACCCAGGATAAAAGTGAATTACGATAGTCATCTTTGGGAATTTCGTTCAGTACATTCAACACTTTCTTACGAAGTTCTGAAAATGAATTCATCTTTAAACCCCGCAATTCACGTTTCAGTGTCGGAAACAGGTAAAAGTCATTTGGCGACAAGTTCGGTGAATAAGGAGGATGATCTAGTAGATTAATTCCTAGATGTTCTATGTGACTTGTGGTCACTTTTGAAGTGTGGGGTGGCTCATTGTCATGATGCAAGATGAAATGGTTCAACTTTTCCGGGTGTTTCCAACGCATGGCTCTGAGGAAGTGTCGACTAAGAACCTGAAAATGGGGGAAGACAATATTTAATATGTATCTGATTCTATGGAATTACATTTTAATCAGTAAATAATATATATTTGATACGATTAAACGTTTAAACTACTAACCTTTTTATAATAGGCTGAATTAATCGTCTGTCCTATTGGTACTGCGTGTGTCAGAACAACGCCATCCACGTCGTAAAAGACGATAAACATTTGTTTCTTCTGCGACCGACAGACTTTGGCCTTCTGTGGAGATGGAGAGGCTGGTGTCTTCCAAATGCATGAATCCTGTTTTGTTTCAGGGTTGTACAGAGGAATCCGTGTTTCATCTACTGTAACTATACTGTTGATAAAAGCTTCACCTAGTGCGTGGTATTTGTGCAGAAAGTTCCTAGCAGCCTCAATGCGCATTTTCTTTTGTTCACAATTCAACAGTTTTGGAATCAAACGTGCAGCAACTTTTCTCATATTTAACTTTTTCTTTAAGATTGTATGGACAGTACCATATGACAAGTTCAGTTTATTACATATTTCTCTGACAGTTAACTGCCTATCACTGTTAATGAGATCTTTCACCCTTGTAACGTTCTTATCGTGCGTCGACGTCACTTTCCAGCCACTCCGTGGTAAATCATACGCATTTTCCCAGCCGTTGTTAAATCTGTCATACCAAACATAAATTCTTGTTTTGGACATTGAACTATCGCCAAAGGTACTCTTTATTTCTCTCACAACTTCATTTTTACTTTTTCTCTTCAAAACTAAAAATTTTATAGCAAACCTTTGATCCTCCGCCATTTTTACTACCGCGGAACTGTAACACGTGCATGACGTAACATATGACGTCACAACTCGTGCATGACGTCATCATCCGATGGGCGAGTCTTAGGTGGCCATAATGGCTAATTTTCACCAATGTACCATTGCTAGAATTAAAACTGTAAAGGTTTGAACTTACATGACAATGACGAAAAGTATTTAAAATGCCCTGCCTATGCATATTAAGCGTTACCTTAGCAACTGTAGATTTTAGCATTCTATTAGTATAAAGCTGAAACATTAGCGATACAATGCTAATATATTTAACTACTTCTGGCTCAAGTGTGAGAAAGATCTACATTTCTATAAAAAAGTTATAAGAATTTTCCCGTTATATATTGATCATCCCTTGTATATTGCTACTGATCATTTAGGACACCAAGGCAGTTGAGCAAAGGGATGTAAATATTTTTATTATTTTATACATGTATAACTGTGACCTATCAGTATTTAGATTTTATCAACATACATGTATATCATTGGTAGAATGAGTCTTGTTAGTGGCACAGATGCTAGACACATATTCAAATATTTTACTTAATATATATATATATATATATATATATATATATATATATACTTATACTTACTTACTTACTTACTTACTTATTATATTTATATAAGATATAGTGGACGCAACTTGACCCCGATGTATTATGATACATAATGAGGTACAACCTATTATTGAAAAGGAGTGTACGTAAAACACTGTATACAAACTAGTTCCATATAAATATACACGGCTACCCTTAGCACCCCTTATTTCTACAATGGAATAATCGATATGCATAATCAGCCTAAGGTCAACCATCGCGGTCAAGTTGCGACTACTATATTTTATATACATATATTAAGTAAAATATTTGATTATGTGTCTAGCAACTGTGGTTGGTGGTATCAAATAATAATACACATGTTTATATAAACTGACTCATTATCCTAAGTCAGTAGTACCTTGAGTTTTTGTATGCACAGTGATACATGATAGCATCTCCCCATGTGTTCTACTAATGATAAGCAGATTTTAGGCAGTTTGATGCTACTTATTGTTTGCAGAAACTCTTAAAGTAGCTTAAAGTAGCTAATGGTTATTGATCTAGAATATTATGACAACTTAATTCTTTGACTGCTCTCTGTTTCCTGTGGAATTGTTTTATTGTGGATGGATATATTTTACTAATTGATGCTGTCATTTAGTGAAAGTTTAAGTTGGATTTTTATTGGTTGGTAATTTTAGTCTTTCATGTGACTTTTATATCTGCCCATTCAGGGGTTCGTGTCTCTTTTTCACTGAGCACTTTTTATTGTGATGCCAAACCAAGATAGAGCTTTATTTTATAGCATAATAAATTTGATAAACTTATTTTGGACCTTATTATCCTTTAATAAATTTTAAAGAATATATTAATGTTAAATTAGAAATGGCATTATATACATATTGCTTTAAAGTACAGTAATTGTAGCTAAAATGAGAAATAAAAGAAATGTTTGTGATGTAATGTTTTTGCCCTGTCCGTCTGTGCGTCACACTTCATTTCCAATCAATAACTGCAGAACCGTTTGACCTAGAACCTTCAAACTTCATAGGGTGATAGGGCTTACAGAGTACTCTGAGTAGATGACCCCTATTTTTGGGGGGGTCACTCCATCGAAGGTAAAGGTCACAGGAGCCATCCATCCGTCACACTTCATTTTCGATCAATAACTGCAGAACCATTAGACCTAGAACCTTCAAACTTCATGAGGTGATAGGGCTTACAGAATAGATGATCCTTGATATTTTTGGGGTTACTAGATCAAAGGTCAAGGTCACAGGGGCCTGAACATGGAAAACCACTTGAGAACCACTTGACCCAGAATGTTGAAACTTTATAGGGTGATGGACATGTAGAGTAGATAACCCATAATAATTTTTGGGTCACTTGATCAATGGTCAAGGTCACAGGGACCAAAACCTTGAAAACAGTTTCTGATCAATAACTTGAGAACCATTTGACCCAGAACCTTCAAACTTCATAGGACTTACAGAGTAGATGACCCTTAATATTTTTGGGGTCACTTGAGCAGAGGTCAAGGTCACAGGGGCCCGAACATTGAAAACCATTTCCAATCCATAACTTGAGAACCACTAGACCCAGAATGTTGAAACTTCAAGGGATGATTTTATTAGCCGAGTAGATAATTCTGTACCAGTACTGACCTGTTCTTCACATGAAACTGCCAACTTCTCCCCATGAAACAAGAGGTGGAGGACAAATGATATCATACAAAATATACCAAACTGTCAGGGAAAATATACGCCTTTCCCACAGTTCAAATTCAATATTAATTTTTTTAAAACCCTATGAAGAATGTTTATCCTCTTTTCAAAACATTGTTTTTAACCTTTAGCCTAAAAATGGACTGGTCCTTCATTCAACTTGGGCAGTACCATTTATTATTCAAAGGGGTGTCCACTGAAAATTTACTAACTGAATAGTGAACAGTGCAGACCATGATCCCATGATCAGCCTGCACTTGGTCTACGCTGGTTGCAAACGCAGAATCACTTGCCACCAGCTGGCTAAACGTTAACTTGGACACTGCCAAATTAAAAAAGTAAACAACTTTATTTTCGCAAAGTAAACATTGAAACTTTAATTCTGTTAATTAATGATTACACTTGAGCAAAATAAAGTTAAAATTTCAGAAAAACAGCAGCTCTTGGTCACTGAAGATGGATTTCATAATTGATTCTTTGCAGTAATATGTTCATATTGAAGAAGAATTTTCTCTTTGTATCGCTTTTAATGCTGCATATATATATATATATATATATATATATATATATATATATATATATATATATATATATATATATATATATATATATATATTTGCCATGGATTTATTGTATAAAGAATTCCCAAGGTACAGGTGATGAAGACTTAACAATAGGGGCATTATTTTTCGCACAAACACAATATTAACATTGATGATATACCACTAGTAGCACATAACTGACATAAGGCTTTTATTGTTTCTTTGGAGTTTTAATTCATCTGAACTTAAGGGTGCAGGGTGGGTTGTTTGTGAAGGGAGATATAACAGTATCTGACTTACATTGTAAACAGAAACAATTGTCTTCTGAAACCACTGGCTAGAATTACAACAAACTTGGTCTGTAACTTCCTAACATTGACCTTTCCAAAGTTTGTACAAATAATTCCACTTGCTGTGAAATCATTAATATTCGTGGGGGACTAATTTTCGTGGATTTTGCAGTCGAATCAATCCACGAAATTTAATCCTAATGAACAAGTAAAATTCCCATTCCTTTTACCGGTTTGTTCAGAAGCTGAAATCTGCAAATTCATATCCCCACGAAATTGCTGTTTTGACAAAAACCACAAAATTTCATGCCCACGAAATTAAATGGTTTCACAGTAATTCAGAACATGCATTTATGGGCTACCAGAGCTAAAAAAATATATAAATAATTTAAACAATCTTATGATATGCTTCATATACATTTATCTCCTCTAAACTTGGTCTGTTGTATTCTTGGATGAACCTTTCTTGCAGTTGTTCAAGTGGTTATAAATTAGTAGAATTTAATATCAAAGGACTTCTCCTCAAACACTAGATGATGTACAGCAGACTTTGTCATAAGCAAGGTAAAATGACAACTTCTCCAGTACAGTAAAACACGGCTCGCTCGAGGACGCAAGGGGATGAGCAAAATGCTCGAGTTATCCATGGTTTCGAGCGACCTGAACATTGACCAACATAAGTAAAAAATAGAATTTTGTTTTACCAATTGTCATCGGGATCATTTGCAGAGTAAACGGTGATGCGTAATAATAACATACTTGTGACATTTAAAAAAAATGTATTAAAAACGTTATCTATGATAGACGTTTCAATACTTAATTTGTAAATGGCACACTAGTACTTTTTATTTTCATTTATCAACAAGTGCATATCAAAATTATTGTCTAAATTTTATGAAATGTCTATATCATTTCCTTCATTTGCATGCAAACAACTGCTGATTAAAATACTAAGATTTCATAACGATCAATTATTGATTTAAATTTGTTCATCTCCATCGAATATCCATATACAATGTTTATAAAGGTTTATACAATTACTTATTCATTTTCCATTTATATTTGTATAATGTCTTATCCAGACTGTTTATAATTGCACTTTGATACTATTTATGAAATCTATGTGTAGTTTCACGTTGATATTATTTATGTAACTTATGTGTTATAGACAATGTACAATGTACAAGTCTTCAATAAAATATCTGTCTGTCTGTCTGTCTGATTACTTAAAACTTCTTTTCTGTGGTATCGAGACAATCCCGCAGAAAAGAAGTTTTAAGTAATCAATAATTGATAGATATTTGATCAATAGAACTTTTCTTCAACCTTTTATCAATAATTAATCTCATTAATCAGATCAAATATACCGACAAACAAACATCTAGGATAGTCGTGGAATAGACTACTCAATTCTCACGGCGTTTGAAAATTTTTAATTAACCGATACATTTTGACCACCGAAGGTGTGAAAAATTTTGACACCTCTGCTCGAGTTTGCCAGAAAAAGCAAATAGTAAATTAATACACAGGGACCAGGTGTCATGCTCGAGCGATCGAGTTATCGATGTTCGACCCAGCCATGGTAATTTCACATAGAAAATAGAAGGAAATCGGCCAGGACCACAGGAATTGCTCGAGCGAGCACGGGTACTTGAGTCTTCGATGCTCGAGCGAGCGGTGTTTCACTGTATATCAAAGACTTTTCTTCCCCAACTATTTTGAAGTGATTTAGTGCCCCTTGGTCCTCTTGTATATCTTCCAGATGCTTCTCATCTATATAATGGAGTACATCAGGGTGCATGCCCCTTTAAAAAGCAAGAAAAAAGCTGGAACATGGTGGCCTTATTTAGATAAGTGCAAACAGGACAGCAACATGAGCCTGCATAAATCATGCATGAATTTTATGTACCTGTTCTTATGCAAAACAGTCGTAATATAATATATGTGGTAAGTCATGGATATTTAATTTAAACACACTGGGCAGGTAAAGTTACTTCTTCTCACCAGTAACAATGACCTTGTATGTATTTACTATGAAATAAAAAGAAATTTTGTTATTTCAGTTCAGATGTTTTTGTCATCCCTTAGCAAATGCATTTTTGATAGTCAACAATCTTATTTTTATGGTATTTTTATTTTATATTTTTGGACGAGTGGTCATGGTCACTGACTTCAAATCACTTGCCCCTCACCAATGTAGGTTTAAGCCTCACTTGGGGCATTGAATTCTTTATGTGAGGAATCCATTCAGCTGGCTAAGGAAAGTATAGAAGGTTGGTGGTTCTATCCAGGTGCCCAGAGGGGCACCTGGGACCTTTCTCCACCATCAAAGCTGGAAAGTTGCCATATGACCTATAATTGTATCAGTGCGATGTTAAACCCAACACAAAACCTCAGTACCAATATAAGGGCATAAAAGCGTGGCAAATATTATCCAATGTACAGTCTATAACAATAATCTAAAAAGTTGATTCATTTAATTAATATGTTATATGTATTTGCAGATCACTGATTTTGAAGCAGATACATGGTTGGTTAATTCATAATGTTAGCTGCAAGACGATTGGTCCATGTCATCAATTTACAGCGAATGGGATTTGTCAGCGGCTATGATGTGCAGATGAGATATGCCCGCTACCATTTGGAGGAACTTGCCGGAAAACAAGGAGCACATGGATTTAATGTTATCCTGTTAGTAGAGCATAATCCTGTCTATACCACTGGTATTAGAGACAAAATTTACACGAAAGAGGAAGAAAACAACCTAAGATCAAAAGGTGCTGAATTCCACCGCTCCAATCGTGGTGGTCTGGTAACTTTTCATGGGCCAGGACAGTTAGTGGCCTATCCGATATTGAACTTAAAGCATTTCCATATGGGTATGAGAGACTATGTGTGTAATCTTGAGAAGACCATGGTTAATACGTGTGGTTATTTTGGTCTTAAGGCTACCATAACTGGAGATACTGGAGTCTGGATACAAGATAGGAAAATTGGTGCTATAGGTAATTGTTATAACATCATTTTCTTTAAACATCTGTAACTTCAGTTACAATTTATGGTATACAGCACAGAAGGGTACATCAGAACTCAGAGGTGCTGTTATACTAGCTGATCTAAACTTGTTCTAGTTTAGCTATGTTGGCTTGATTGTTCAGTGTCTGTCACGTAATCCTGATTCAGTATTATTACTCTGTCATCTGCTCTGAAACTACTGGTCATAATTGCACCAAAATTGGTCTCTTGCATCCTGGCATGGACTTCGCTCAAGCTTATACAAGTGCTTAGGAATGGCCTATTAAGGGGCCACCAGAGCTAAAATTAGAAGGAAAAAACCTTTGAATGACCTTATCGTAAAGCATGTGATGGATGTTCACCAAACTTAGTCTTAATCTTCCTTGTATGGTCCTCTTTCAAACACTTTGACATTTAAACAACTTACTCATGAACCACTTGATGTAACATCACCAAACTTGGTCTGTAGCATACTTGTATGGTCCTCTAAATTTTATTGTAATAAAATAGTTCTGCTTGGCACCTTGGAGGGGCAGTCAGAACTAGAAATAGCAAAACCCTTGAGCAACTTTTCCCCATGGAATGTATGATGGATCATCAACAAACATGTTCTATAGCATCTTTGCACAGCCCTTTCTTAGACTCGCTCAGTAGTTTTGCTTGGACCATCTCTCAAGTTTATTCACAGTTATTAGTTATTTAAGGAGCTGCCAGTGTTAAACATAAATACTTTTAAAATGACATCTTAACATGAACTGCATAATGGATTATTACCAAACTTGTAACATCCTTGCATGGACCTCTTCTGGAGTTGTTGTTTTTTTCAAATTGTTCCACTAGTCCCTCTAAGGGGCAGCCAGAGCTAAAAATAGAAATGTTTAAATGCCTTCTTATTATTAACTGCTTGATAGATCATTACAGAACTTGGCATAGACCTCTCAAGTTTGTTCAAATGGTTGCGCTTGGTTTCTTATAGCCTTTTAGCCTGCCAGAGCTAAAAATAAATCTTTAGAGTTTCTTGTTATGAACCACTTTGATAGTCTAAACATGATGTGTAATGCCTTTTCTTGGACCTGTCACAACATAGTTCAATTGAATACACAATAGTTCAATTGATTCACACGAATACACATTTTTGGACTGAGTTCAAAATAGAAAAAAAGCTTAAAATAACTTCGAATGGATCGTCCATTTGGGTCGCTTGTTCTTAGTTTTATGGTTCCTTCATGTCCCCTCCGGTTGAAAGCCAGTTTTGGGACTATAGGAATGTGCTTTTCTGTCTCCCGGTCTGCATTTTCGTATCCAGTCCATAACTCTGTCATTCATTGAGGGATTTTAATATTACTAGGCACAAGAGGGGATTTTAATATTACTGGGCACAAATGTTCCCCATGATGAGATGATGTGTTGTGCGCAAAACCCGGATTCCTGGCTCAAGGTCACAATTGGAGGTCAAAGGTCAACAGGGCTTTTTTCCTGTCTGGTCCATAACTCTGCCATCCATGAAGGGATTTTAATATTACTTGGCATTAATGTACCCCATGATGAGAAGATATGTCATGCGCAAACCCAGAACCCTAGCTTAAAGTTCAAGGTCACAATTGGAGATAAAATGACAACAGGATTTTTTTTCCTGTCCGGTCTATAACTTTGTCATGCAAAATAGGATTTAAATATCAGTTGGCACAAATATTCCCCAGGATGAGACATGTCCTGCACAAAACCCTGGCCCTTAGCTGAAAGGTCAAGGCCACTCTTGGAAGACAAAGGCCAAAAGGGCTTTTTTCCTGTCCAGTCTGTAACTAAACAATCCTTAAAGGGATTTTAATATTACTTGGTACATATTTTCACCACCATGAGACGGAGTGTCATGCTTAAGAACCTGAACTTTAGGTCTAAGGTCAAGGTCACACTTAGAGGCCAAAGGTCAGATACAAGAATGACTTTGTTGGGACCATTTTGTCTTCATGCATTTATGCATGGAGGGATTTTGATGTAACTTGGCACAAATGTTAATGGATTGTCATATGCAAGAACCAAGTCCCTAGGTCTAAGGTCAAGGTCACACTTAGAGGTCAAAGGTCAAATTCAAGAATGACTGTCCGGAGCATTTCTTCTTTATGCATGCAGGAATTTTTATGTAACTTGGCACAAATTTTCACCACCATGAGGTTACCTTGTTTTAAGAATTATTTCCCTTTGTTGTTACTTTAGATAGCTTGTATTGTAACTTTTTTATTACTGGCCATATGGAAAAATCGAGACCACTTTTCTGTGGTACAACATGCATGTTACATCATTTTGACCTTTCTCTACCTTGTAGAGTTTTATGTGGAGTTATATTATATAGATTTTTTAGGATTAACTTCCCTTTGTTGTTACTATAAATAACTTATTATGTCTCCCACCTGTGGTGTGGGAGACATTGATTTACTCCTGTCTGTGTGTGTGTGTCTTTCTGTCTGTCTGTCACAAATCTTGTCCCCACTCTCAAGTTGAAGAGTTCTCATCTGATCTTCACCGAACTTAAAGCAGCATGCCTCCAGATGGTTCGACAACAACAAAAATATTTTTTTAGATATCTAAATTCTTGAAATAAATGCTATATTTCTTAAGAAGGCTTTAAAACTTAATTACTGACAAACTTTATGTTACGGAAACACATGAGACTTTGCTGTTTTTCCTACTTTTTACGATGAAAATCGAAAAGCGTAGGTCACGCTTTTACTCCATGTAAACTGTCTCGATTGTAATATCTATGTTTTGAAGTCATTATTCACTACTTCAGCTATAGCGCTATTGGTTACGACGACGGGAAAACGTCTTTATTGCCGCAGTGGTCTGGGGTTTGATTCCCGATGCGGTCATCTTTTTTTAGCTCACCAGAGCACAAAGTGCTCAAGGTGAGCTATTGTGACCGGCCATTGTCCGGCGGCCGCCGTGCATCGTGCGTCAACATTTGCCTTGTGAACACTCTAGAGGCCACATTTGTGACCCAATCTTTATGAAACATGGTCAGAATATTAGTCTTGATGATCTCTAGGTCAAGTTTGAAACTGGTTTATGTGGGATCAAAAACTAGGTCAGTAGGTCAGATCAAAGGAAAAACTTGTGAACACTCTAGAGACCACATTTTTGACCCAATCTTTATGAAACTTGGTCAGAATGTTAGTCTTGATGATCTCTAGGTCAAGTTCGAAACTGGATCATGTGGGGTCAAAAATTAGGTCAGTAGGTCAGGTCAAAGAAAATGCTTGTAACACTAGAGACCACATTTGTGATCCAATCTTTATGAAACTTGGTCAGAATGTTAGTCTTGATGATCTCTAGGTCAAGTCCAAAACATGGTCATGTTGGATCAAAAACTAGGTCAGTAGGTCAGATCAAAGGAAAAGCTTGTGAACACTAGAGACCACATTTTTGACCCAATCTTTATGAAACTTGGTCAGTTTGTTAGTCTTGATGATTTCTAGTTCAGTTTTGAAACTGGGTCATGTAGGGTCAAAACCTAGGTCAGTAGGTCAGATCAAAGGAAAACCTTGTGAACACTCTAGAGACCACATATTCGACCCAATCTTTATGAAACTTGGTCAGAATGTTAGTCTTGATGATCTCTAGGTCAGATTTGAATCTGGGTCATGTTGGATCAAAAACTAGGTCAGTACATCAGTTCAATGGAAAACTTTTATCACTTGTTTAGTATAATAGTCTCTATCTGTAGGAAAGAGAACATAACTCTGTCATCTATTTTGGCTGAATTATGGCCCATTTTGGACTTTGAAATTGGTTCTGTTTCCATACAAGTCCATGTTTGGCAAAACTATTTGACATAATTATGGCTTTTAAACTTTGAACACTTGTTTATCATTATGATTTCCATCTGTAGGCAAGAGTACATAACTATTTTGACTGAATTATGGCCCTTTTTGGACTTTGAAATTGGCTCATATATTGCCATTTAGTGCAAGACTTATCGAAATCAAAGTAATACAGGAACATTGTTTGTCTAATCTATTTATTTCTTTTGTCTGAATATCCGTGGAAATATTTTGACACCATTCTTCAATCAATTCTTCGAATAGTTGAGCGCGCTGTCATCAGACAGCTCTTGTTGTACCCCCCGACAACAAAGTTGTAAGGGGGGGGTATACTGGTTTCAGGTTGTCTGTCTGTCCGTCTGTCTGTCTGTCTGTCCGTAGACACAATCTTGTGCACACAATCTTGTGCGCACCATCTCTCCTCATCCCCTTGACACAATTTAATGAAACTTCACACAAGTGATCAGTAACAACAGTAGTTGTGCATGGGACATGTTAGGTTCTTTCAGAAAAACAATTTGCAGAGTTCTGGGACTTTGTTTTTTGTTACTATACTATATACATAGACACAATCTTGTGCGCACCATCTCTCCTCATCCCCTTGACACAATTTAATGAAACTTCACACAAGTGATCAGTAACAACAGTAGTTGTGCATGGGGCATGTTAGGTTCTTTCAGAGAAAAAAATTGCAGAGTTATGGGACTTTGTTTTTTGTTACTATACTATATACATAGACACAATCTTGTGCGCACCATCTCTCCTCATCCCCTTGACACAGTTTAATGAAACTTTACACAAGCGATCAGTAACAACAGTAGTTGTGCATGGGGCATGTTAGGTTCTTTCAGAAAAAAAAAATGCAGAGTTATGGGACTTTTTTTTTTGTTACTATACTATATACATAGACACAATCTTGTGCGCACCATCTCTCCTCATCCCCTTGACACAATATAATGAAACTTCACACAAGTGATCAGTAACAACAGTACTTGTGCATGGGGCATGTTAGGTTGTTTCAACGACAAAAATTGCAGAGTTACGGGACTTTGTTTCTTGTTCACATACTATGTACATACAGTCTGCATATGCAATCTTGTGCGCGCCTAATCTTCCGAACCCTTGCACACAGTTTAATGAAACTTGGTCAGAATGTTAGTCTTGATGATCTCTAGGTCAGATTTGAATCTGGGTCATGTTGGATCAAAAACTAGGTCAGTACATCAGTTCAATGGAAAACCTTGTGAACACTCTAGAAACCACATTTGTGACCCAATCTTTATGAAACTTGGTCAGAATGTTAGCCTTGATGATCTCTAAGTCAGGTTCGAAACTGGGTCATGTTGGTTCAAAAACTAGGTCACCTGGTCAAATCAAATGAAAAGCTTGTGAACACTCTAAAGGCCACAGTTGTGTCCCAATATTTATGAAACTTAGTCAGAAAGTTTGGTTTGATGATTTCTAGGCCAAATTTGAATCTAGGTCATGTGGGGTCAAAATTAGGTCACCTGGTCAGATCGAAGGGAAAGCTTGTGAACACTTTAGAGGCCACAGTTGTAACTCAATCTGTATGAAACTGGGTCAAATGTTTGTCTTAATCATTTCTAGGTCAAGTTCTAATCTGGGTCATGTGGTGTCAAAAACTAGGTCACCTGATCAAATCAAAGGGAAAGCTTGTGAAATCTCTAGAGGCCACAGTTGTAACCAAATCTTAATGAAATTTAATCAGAGTGTTTGTCTTGATGATCTTTAGGTCAAGTTCAACTCTTGGTCATGTGGGGTCAAAAACTAGGTCAGTAGGCCAGATCAACGCTGGTGAGCGATATATAGGGCCATCATGGCCCTCTTGTTTCTTGATTTGATCTTTTAAGATATTTTACAAACAAAAGTTCATATTCTAATGTTCATAATAAGACCAAACTTCAATTTGAAAGAAAGATTATTTTTTTAGCCAAATCTGGAGGCATGCTGCTTTAAACAAAATGTGTTTTACAGTAAGTCCTCGGCCAAGTTTGATAACTAGCCAAATCGGCCCAGGCACTTCGGAATTATGGCCCTTGAATTACCGAAAATACTGATGCCAGTGATACAGGTCTTGGTGCATGGTTGACTCAGATACATAATGGAGAAGAAATGCCAATCTAGATGATTAAGTACTTGTGGGAGACATGTGCTTTTCTCAAAAGCAGCTCTAGTATTAGAACTTTTTTTATAATTGGCCCAAAAAATTCCATATGAAAATACAGGTGCTAACACTTGTAAAGAAATTGGCTATAATTATGGGCATATATTGTGACATTCTGGCACACTTGTTTATACTTATAGATATGAAACAATCAACAACTGTAGGTTTTTAGCTCGACTATTCGAAGAATAAGTAGAGCTATCCTACTCACCACGGCGTCGGCGTCACACCTTGGGTTAAGTTTTTCGTACCAGTCCACATTTTGACAAAGTCTTTTGAGATAAAGCTTTGAAACTTTCAACACTTGTTTACCATCATCATGGCCAGTTATAGGCAAGAGCACATAACTCCATCAAGGATTTTGGCTGAATTATGGCCCCTTTTGACTTAGAAATCATGGTTAAGTTTTTCGTACCAGTTCATATTTTGACAAAGTCTTTTGAGATAAAGCTTTGAAACTTTCAACACTTGTTTACCATCACCATGTCCAGTTATAGGCAAGAGCACATAACTCCATCAAGGATTTTGGCTGAATTATGGCCCTTTTTGACTTAGAAATCATGGTTAAGTTTTTCGTACCAGTTCATATTTTGACAAAGTCTTTTGAGATAAAGCTTTGAAACTTTCAGCACTTGGTTACCATCACCATGTCCAGTTATAGGCAAGAGTTCATAACTCCATCAAGGATTTTGGCTGAATTATGGCCCTTTTTGTCTTAGAAATCTGGGTTAATATTTCGTACCGGTTCATATTTTGACAAAGTCTTTTGAGATAAAGCTTTGAAACTTTCAACATCTGTTTACCATCACCATGTCCAGTTATAGGCAAGAGTACATAACTCCATCAAGGATTTTGGCTGAATTATGGCTCTTTTTGACTGAGAAATCTTGGTTAAGTTTTTCGTACCAGTTCATATTTTTTGTAAAGTGTTTGACATATGGCTTTGAAACTTTTATCACTTGTTTAGTATAATAGTCTCTATCTGTAGGAAAGAGAACATAACTCTGTCATCTATTTTGGCTGAATTATGGCCCATTTTGGACTTTGAAATTGGTTCTGTTTCCATACAAGTCCATGTTTGGCAAAACTATTTGACATAATTATGGCTTTTAAACTTTGAACACTTGTTTATCATTATGATTTCCATCTGTAGGCAAGAGTACATAACTATTTTGACTGAATTATGGCCCTTTTTGGACTTTGAAATTGGCTCATATATTGCCATTTAGTGCAAGACTTATCGAAATCAAAGTAATACAGGAACATTGTTTGTCTAATCTATTTATTTCTTTTGTCTGAATATCCGTGGAAATATTTTGACACCATTCTTCAATCAATTCTTCGAATAGTCGAGCGCGCTGTCATCAGACAGCTCTTGTTGTACCCCCCGACAACAAAGTTGTAAGGGGGGGTATACTGGTTTCAGGTTGTCTGTCTGTCCGTCTGTCTGTCTGTCTGTCCGTAGACACAATCTTGTGCACACAATCTTGTGCGCACCATCTCTCCTCATCCCCTTGACACAATTTAATGAAACTTCACACAAGTGATCAGTAACAACAGTAGTTGTGCATGGGACATGTTAGGTTCTTTCAGAAAAACAATTTGCAGAGTTCTGGGACTTTGTTTTTTGTTACTATACTATATACATAGACACAATCTTGTGCGCACCATCTCTCCTCATCCCCTTGACACAATTTAATGAAACTTCACACAAGTGATCAGTAACAACAGTAGTTGTGCATGGGGCATGTTAGGTTCTTTCAGAGAAAAAAATTGCAGAGTTATGGGACTTTGTTTTTTGTTACTATACTATATACATAGACACAATCTTGTGCGCACCATCTCTCCTCATCCCCTTGACACAGTTTAATGAAACTTTACACAAGCGATCAGTAACAACAGTAGTTGTGCATGGGGCATGTTAGGTTCTTTCAGAAAAAAAAAATGCAGAGTTATGGGACTTTTTTTTTTGTTACTATACTATATACATAGACACAATCTTGTGCGCACCATCTCTCCTCATCCCCTTGACACAATATAATGAAACTTCACACAAGTGATCAGTAACAACAGTACTTGTGCATGGGGCATGTTAGGTTGTTTCAACGACAAAAATTGCAGAGTTACGGGACTTTGTTTCTTGTTCACATACTATGTACATACAGTCTGCATATGCAATCTTGTGCGCGCCTAATCTTCCGAACCCTTGCACACAGTTTAATGAAACTTCACACAAGTGATCAGTATCAACCCTAGTTGTGCATGGTGCATGTTACGTTCTTTTAGATAAATATTCTGCATAGTTATGGGGGTTTGTTTTTTGTTACTATACTGTATACATACAGTCTGTATTCATACAGTCCACATAATTATGCAATCTTGTGTGCGTCAAATTGCAATGTACTGTGTCAGTGCATGTGGAGGGTACATTCATCATCTTTAGTGATAGCTCTAGTTGTGTATACAAATTTTAATCCAAGTGTTTTATTATAACATATTATCAGTTCATTATGTTATTCTGCTATTTCATTAACTCATAACTGACATGGAAAAATATTAATTAACACTGCCTTATATTTAATTTATAATTAGGGGAAAATTTTCCACAGGAAGACAATGCAATCCCAATTCGTTGGTGTGTTGCTACCCTCATTTACAGGAGTTTACTCTAGGTCTATCATGAAGTCTTAAACATACTTATTTGGAAAAATCAGTATAGGTGTGAATGAGTCATGGCACCTGGTAAGCTCAAAGTAGTGACTTACAGTTTGGGCAGCCAGCACTATAACCAGCTGACCACTGCTCCTTTTTGCCTGTATTTGATATGCTACAACCTCACAACCTTTGAACTGTTACACTAGTTTTAGAGATGTTTTAAAGGTCCATTACTAAGGGAAAGTGAGTTGGCAATTTTTTTCATAGCCAGTGCATAGACTTCTGCAAGACACTAAATAATGAAGATTGGCAGGTCAAAATTTACAGAAGGTCTTTTGAACTCAAAGAAATGTATGTGTATTATGTTGAAATTTCAATGAATCGACAGAATGACCCCCCAGGTCTTTTTAACTTTCTTCATACTTCATAGAAAAATAATTGTACATATACTGCGATTTATTTTGAATTTCTACATACCAACTTTCATTTTCCAATAAAATGAAATAGTTTCTGTGCTTTTTAAAAGAAATTAAAATGTTCACTTTCCTTAGTATTGGACCTTTAAATATAACTTTTTATACAAATAATTCGTTATTTCAGGAATCCATGGTAGCCGATACGTGACAACGCATGGTGTGTCTTTGAATTGTAACACAGACTTGGAATGGTTCAAGCATATTGTTCCATGCGGTCTTGAAGGAAAAGATGTCACCTCTTTATCCCGTGAACTCAACAAGGATGTTAGCATCAACGATACAATACCATTCTTCCTTGAGTCTTTTAAACAGAAATTTGACTGTGAAATTGATGACAGTTTTCTTATGCAAGAGCATTTCAGTATTTTACCGACCAAAGAGAATTTAGAGAAAGTGGAGAAGATATACAAGATGACTCATACGTCTGCTGAAACTGAAATCTGAACCAAAAGAAATACTGTCAAGAAACTTGGAGTAGTCTAGAATGAAAATATATGATTCGATAATTCAAAGCTCAGTTAATCAATAACAAGAATGTATTCCAAGACTGGTTTCCAAACTCATTTTGTAACTATAGATCGAGCATGTGATTGGTTCAATTGGAGATGGAGATCATGTTTTTAATTGACCAATGGCAAGGCTGTATTCAGAGATCAGGTCTCCAAACTCAGTTTTGTAATATACTAGTTGGAACATTGCTTTATTTTAAACAAGTTTATGATTGCTGGAAACATTTAACATTGAGCATTTAAGCTTAGGTTTCATTAATGGTTCAACGTTCAAAATGGTACCGTGATGAGTGCATAAGTGGTAGGGCTAGCAGCATAGTTTACTGAATTCTTGTTGCTAGTTTCTGCAATAGCGGTAATCATGCGGTGTCATGTATACTTTACTAAGTATTGAAACATTATTTTTGTTACTTTAAAGGGGTTGAAAAGGTTGTTTTCTCCCATTTGAGCTTGCCTATTGTTATAAAATCAAAATATTTTACTATTACTGTCTTTGTTGCAATAAGATGTCTATTTACTTTATTATACACATAGTCAAAATGAAGCATGTATAATGAATTCACTCATTGTTTTGTGTAAAAAATTGCCCCTTGACATTAGTGTAAATCTTGCCTTGTGTTGTTTTATTGTCATAAATGTCTGAATAATGTCAGCAACTAGGTTTGTAGTAGATTATTATTACTTTTTTTGTGAGTGAGTTTTTCTAATATTATACTTTTTATGTTTATTAAGATGTATTAAGCGCAGTATCTGTATTTCTTTTTAGTATTGTGTTTGTCTCAATAATTGTACTTAAGCATTGTGCTAGTATTTTTAGCAAAATGTATCCCTCTGTATATTGGTAAGAAATCCTTTCTTTAACAAGTGAAAAACACTACCTCAAAACATGTGAAAATTCAAAAACGTGTTTGATGAAAAAAGTTATCAGAAACTTATTTTTGTTTATTGTAAACATAAGAAAAAACTAAAATGATTTTTTTCTCATAAACCACATACTGTACATTTACTGTCATAGATTTTTACACAAACATGGTCTGTAGCATCATGATATGAAACTTCTTCAGGTTTGTTCAGTCGAGTCTCTGGTTTGCCAGAGCTGAAAAAACTGAAAGCTGAAAAGCTGTTTAACCCTTACCCTGCTATATTTCTAAAATGGACTGGTCCATCATTCAATTTGGTGAGTACCACATTATTTAAAGGGGTGTTCAATGAAAATTTACTGACTGAATAGCGAACAGCGCAGACCGTGTCCGTGCAGGCTACAGCCAGCAAGCTAAAGGTTAAACAGCGTATTATGAACCTCTTTGTCCGAATTTATGGATTACCACCAAACTTTGGCTGAAGCTGTAGACCTGTCTTAGCTTTTGTGTTCTCTACAAAAAGGAGGACATTTTTACAGTTTCCACATTGTCTTTCTGCAATTTCTCTGTCTGCCTAGAAGACTCTTAGAACCTGACAGAAAATTAATGCTATCTCTTTGAAATGAACTTCAGAATGTTTTCAGGACAGAAATGTGTAACGCCAGGTTAAGAAGTTATGGTCCTTTGAAATATACAAAGCATGTTGGAATTAAAAGGGCTGCCCGATAACATCTGTCAAAGTTTGTGTAACTTAAATAGCTAATGGTCTTGTTTAGATTTCACAGGTGGACTTTAGCACAGGTTTAACTCTTATGAGTTGAAACGAAACTGTAGAAATTAAGAAACATAATGTAAGTTATCAGAAACTTATTTTTGTTTATTGTAAACATAAGAAAAAACTAAAATGATTTTTTTCTCATAAACCACATACTGTACATTTACTGTCATAGATTTTTACACAAACATGGTCTGTAGCATCATGATATGAAACTTCTTCAGGTTTGTTCAGTCGAGTCTCTGGTTTGCCAGAGCTGAAAAAACTGAAAGCTGAAAAGCTGTTTAACTTTACCCTGCTATATTTCTAAAATGGACTGGTCCATCATTCAATTTGGTGAGTACCACATTATTTAAAGGGGTGTTCAATGAAAATTTACTGACTGAATAGCGAACAGCGCAGACTGTGTCCGTGCAGGCTGCAGCCAGCAAGCTAAAGGTTAAACAGCGTATTATGAACCTCTTTGTCCAAATTTATGGATTACCACCAAACTTTGGCTGAAGCTGTAGACCTGTCTTAGCTTTTGTGTTCTCTACAAAAAGGAGGACATTTTTACAGTTTCCACATTGTCTTTCTGCAATTTCTCTGTCTGCCTAGAAGACTCTTAGAACCTGACAGAAAATTAATGCTATCTCTTTGAAATGAACTTCAGAATGTTTTCAGGACAGAAATGTGTAACGCCAGGTTAAGAAGTTATGGTCCTTTGAAATATACAAAGCATGTTGGAATTAAAAGGGCTGCCCGATAACATCTGTCAAAGTTTGTGTAACTTAAATAGCTAATGGTCTTGTTTAGATTTCACAGGTGGACTTTAGCACAGGTTTAACTCTTATGAGTTGAAACGGAACTGTAGAAATTAAGAAACATAATGTAAGTTATCAGAAACTTATTTTTGTTTATTGTAAACATAAGAAAAAACTAAAATGATTTTTTTCTCATAAACCACATACTGTACATTTACTGTCATAGATTTTTACACAAACATGGTCTGTAGCATCATGATATGAAACTTCTTCAGGTTTGTTCAGTCGAGTCTCTGGTTTGCCAGAGCTGAAAAAACTGAAAGCTGAAAAGCTGTTTAACCCTTACCCTGCTATATTTCTAAAATGGACTGGTCCATCATTCAATTTGGTGAGTACCACATTATTTAAAGGGGTGTTCAATGAAAATTTACTGACTGAATAGCGAACAGCGCAGACTGTGTCCGTGCAGGCTGCAGCCAACAAGCTAAAGGTTAAACAGCGTATTATGAACCTCTTTGTCCAAATTTATGGATTACCACCAAACTTTGGCTGAAGCTGTAGACCTGTCTTAGCTTTTGTGTTCTCTACAAAAAGGAGGACATTTTTATAGTTTCCACATTGTCTTTCTGCAATTTCTCTGTCTGCCTAGAAGACTCTTAGAACCTGACAGAAAATTAATGCTATCTCTTTGAAATGAACTTCAGAATGTTTTCAGGACAGAAATGTGTAACGCCAGGTTAAGAAGTTATGGTCCTTTGAAATATACAAAGCATGTTGGAATTAAAAGGGCTGCCCGATAACATCTGTCAAAGTTTGTGTAACTTAAATAGCTATTGGTCTTGTTTAGATTTCACAGGTGGACTTTAGCACAGGTTTAACTCTTATGAGTTGAAACGGAACTGTAGAAATTAAGAAACATAATGTAAGCAGATTATAGTTCTGTATTTCCTATTGTCTGTGATTTTATGTGCGCTGTTTTAAAGACAGATGCTAATGGAATATGTGACAGAAAATGAATTTGAATGTTAGATAAGCATTGTATTGAGGCTTTTTGGCTCACCTGGGCACAAAGTGCTTTGGGTTGAGCTATTGCGATCACTCATTGTCCATTCGTACACTTTTTTCTTCAAATGACATCTTCTCTGAAACTTCTTGTCAGAATGGCACCAGACTTGGTTAGTAGCATCCTAGCATGGTCCTCTATCAAGTTTGTTTAAATGTTTCAGCTTGGCCCTTTTTAGGGACTGCCAGAGCTTAAAAAAGAAAAAAAAACTTTAAAAACTTCTTCTAATGATCCACTGGTTGGATCTTTATCAAACTTTGTGTGTAGGATCATTATAATATCCTGTCCTAAGGTTTTCAAACTGGGGCATTGGCCACTTTTAGGATTCACTAGAGCTAACTTCTTCTCAGGAACCACTTAATGGATCTTCATCAAACTTGGTCTGCAGCATCATTGTGAGGTCCTCTCCCAAATTTGTTCAAAAGGGGGTGACTTGTTGACTTGTCCCTTTTAGGGGATGTTAGAGCTAAGAATATAAGTACCTTTAAACAACTTCTTGTGAACCAAAATATGCATCTTCATCAGACTTGGTCTGTATCAGCATTTTAGAGTCTTCTCCAAATTATATTTGAGCCAGCATACTGGGCCCCTTTAGGGGAATTTAGAGGTACAAATAGAACAATTTCAAAGAAACCTTCTGAAAGATCTTTAGCCTGCTCCAACTGTCTGTGTGGGTTTTTTTTTTTGTAAAGACTAAAGAACCTTGTTCCTCATCTGTCACATTAGTTTATGTAATTAACTTCTGCTGCCTCTGGGAGGTTTGACACCTGGAGTATATTATGGTCCTCTTCCAAAATTGCACACTCTCTAGCCTGTTTAAGGTGAGCATTCTAGATCCATCAAGGCCCTCTTGTTTTCTGTGCCTCCTAAAATGAGGCATGAAATAATCACATTGTCTGATAGTAACTATCATCTGAAACATTTTGTGTCATAACTATTTAAGATGTTCTAGTAAAACTTTACACAAATGTGAAGCGTAACAACACATTGTGTACCATACAAGAATAGGGTCTGTACTATTTTATGTCAAAGTTTGTTGTATAGAATGCTACTTTTTCTTTCTTAATTAACTGAATACAAATGTAGACTTATTTCAGAGTTCTATTTTTCATGTATGAGTTTACCTGGAAAATAGAATTTTTCTTACTGCATGTACAGTATGATCTATGGTTAGATATCAATTTAAAGTAGAAATGTTTGTTAATGATAAATGATGTTTTGCATGCATACAATAAATTCAAATAAAATGTGTATCAAGTGGAAAAAAATTGTTATGAAAGTACATGTCCAGGTGCAATTCCTTTTAAATGGCTTAAGTGAGTCACAGACTTATGTTCAGTTATCAGTGGAGCATTTATCAAAATTGCCTTCACATGTCACATCAGTGCAAAAGATCGCTAACTGAATCGACAGCTGAGATTACAACAGGTCATCATATAATTATATTTTACCAGATTTATATAGCATCCTTTTCATTAGATGAAAAATGTCAGCTCATAGATGTTTATATGCTGTCACAGATGCAACCATCAGAAAACAAAAATAGCGCCAGTTAAATTATTGTAGCCAGAACTACCTTTTCATAATAAACGTTCAAAGGCACTTTACATAGGACAAAACCAACCACTCAGGGTGCCAAATTCATCCTCTACTAGTACAGACACACAGCGATCTGACCGGAGGGACAGAAGGAGAGAAAGCTCCCCAGAAGAGTTAGAAATCCTTTAGAAATGGGCTTGTCAGGCTTACTTAGCTAAGCTCTGCGAATAGTCTGATTCTTTAAACGTGCCAGTACACCAACCGATACACACGAACTTTAGAGCTGTTAATGAGCATTCACCATAATGTACTGATTGCAGTCAAAATCATCATAATAAGTATGTATTAATGCTACCTATAAAATACTAGATACTGCATAAATTACTTAAAAGGTAGATATAAATATGAAGGTGTACCCCTTAAATGGAGTCATTTGTGAAACGTGCATAACCACTGTAGGTATCTTTATCCAACGAAAATTAATGATAGAAATGTGTAACCTGGCCCATGGTGGGTATGTCCCTTACAGGCACAATATGCATTAATAATCACGAATTGATGTGTATGGGTTTGGTGGTGACAGACGAATGACTGCAGACTGAATCATTCTCGGGTTATTGACTGAATCCATTTCCAGTCTTAAACAGAGGCTTTTCATTTGACATTGACCTTTGATTCACAATGAATCTTTGTAAATCACGTACGTCCTCAGTGGTAGATAGCCTACCAGAGGTAAAAGGGTATGTAATTTCTGGCTTACTGGCTACAGGCGGATAATCCCTTGTTTTACATCCTTTTGCCCTGTCAGTTATTTATCAGATGTTGTTTGAGTCTCAACATCAATGTATAATTGACCTATATCCCAAAATCAGTCAGTCTTAGTAAAACGTGTATGCACCTGATGACGGTTTGTCAAAGGTATAATGGGGAGCGTGATTTCCAATATCCAGTCAGGTGTGAGCTTGACCTGTGATCACAGAATACCTGTCGATAAGGCTCTCTAGTAATTTGATCAAACACCGTTCACAGTCTCACGATCAATGCGATCTAAAATGATCTGATCTCGAAATTATGGGGCCACCTCCGCGCAGGAATATTATCAACAATCATCTACTGTACCGATAAGGGAAATAACACTATGATGGAGTTTGAATATGGGGATGTACGTACTGCCCGCAGTCAGTTTGACGGCCGACGACCCAAGCGTTGGCCGGTTATTGATAAAAAAAACAACACACACACAAACAAATATCCAAAAAGAATTGCCAACGTTCCAAGAATGCAGCCCCGATAAAGCGAAACCCTGCAGCAATGCATAAACAAATGTGATGTACACGACCAGTAAATACTGGCTCCATCTCTGGAAGCGATCAATGATACTTCCAAGTTTCGTGAAAAATTCTAGTTATCCACTTATGTGGTGTCAGTTTATGGCACTAACAAGCAAAGATTTTTAAGAAACTTTTCTAGTTTTTATGAAATATTTGAGGTTCCCCTTGCTAGATATTCACCTTATATATGCGAAACTTTCGTGAAAACTTACTGGTTAAGTGGTGACAATAATATGCTACCATGACAGTCAGAGTAATCGAATTTATCTCCGAAGTCTGTTCTGGAGCCAGATATATTTTTCGTTGCGTTTTGAAGCGAATTTTTTTTTCAATACGTTGAATTCAGATTATTTCCTGGCAAATCTATTGTCAGACTTTTCCCTATAAAATTCTAGCCCTCCCCTCCCTTTGCACTTTGGCCCAGTTGCTCTGGTTTGCGATGAACTTAATGAGGCCAAACAAGCATGTACACGGTGTATGATCGTTCCCAAATTAGACGGAAGTTTACGAAATTAACGAGTGATCAGGTCATATGTACACAAAACAGTTTCTTTCTCCGATTTTTAAATTTTATTTGTCAATTTATACATACATTAAATGTTAAATTAATGATCATTTTCAAGTGAATACTCGATATTGACGGTCAGTTTAAATTTGAATTTAGCGTCGAAGTTCTAGCAAAATATGCCGTCAAAATTTCGACCTCAAACTCGGCTGAGACTGAATTTTTTTTTTTTGTAAATTTTGGGCCAGTATAGTATCTGCGAAACTTGATACGTTGCGTCAGTATTTCCAACTTGATTGCTGTTCTAAGTTGCATCTTTAATGATGCAGCTGGGCATTCTGAAAACGAAAACCATTTCAATCCTGGTCATTATTATCTAAGAAATTTACTGTAAAAGAAATAAAAGCCGTCTATTCATCTGTATATTGCATTCTTAAAGAATTTGGGTGAAGCGGTATAAAAATACTCTTCAACTTATTCTACATATGAGCGAAAACGAAATTGTTTCGTTACTGCATAGCTCTGAAAGCGTATTATTATACTACTCTCGGGTTCAGATAACAATACCTTTTAGTCACAGGTGTCATGGTGTTTTTCCCTACTAGTTTTGTGTTGTCCCCCTTCTCCAAATCAATGTTTGTATATGTAAAGACATTTTTATTACAATATCTAACAATAATCATTTACCCTCTTTGTGAATTTTAGCACAGTTTAATTCATGTAATACATTTTAAGTAACAGTATTTTACGCAAGCTACCGTATTCGCATGGTTAAAAAATGTGCATGTGATCATGGTGGCGTTCTGATAGCTGTAAGGAAGGAGCTCAATGTTTCTCTGATCTGAATTGCAGCAAAGCAGGAGAGCTGATCTCTGGATCACTCAGAACGAAATCCTTAAAAGGTGTTTTTTAACTCTTACACTTACGCCTATCGGGAGAAAAAAACACAGATGAAGCCTAACTTGACAACAGACCAACAGAACCCATTCATCTTAAAACTAACGATAAGATATCTATTCTCACCCTTCGTGGAGTTTCCAATATTCCCAAAACCTCACGAAAATCCGGCCTTCAAGCATAAACAAAGAGAACCAGGTAGATTTAGCAAAAGATCGCAGAGCTGAACAGATAGTGTCATCTTTTTCAACTTGTTTAGACAACACCTTGGCTTCCCGCCCAAGTATTACTGAAAGCTGTAAGATTACAATATTGAACTTTTCGACCTTGGTCTGCGGATCGTACAAGCACATCCAAAAAGGTGTACCATTACACAAGTAGAAAAAGCCAACACAGAAGGGAACGTATCAAGAAGGTACTAGCAGATTATATTGTGACGCCTTTTTATGCCCCCGAAGGGAGGCATATAGTTTTTGAGCCGTCTGTCTGTCTGTCAGTCTGTCGGTCTGTCCGCAATTTTCGTGTCCGGTCCATATCTTTGTCATCGATGGATGGATTTTCAAATAACTTGGCATGAATGTGTACCACAGTAAGACGACGTGCAGTGCGCAAGACCCAGGTCCGTAGCTCAAAGGTCAAGGTCACACTTAGATGTTAAAGGATAGTGCATTGATGGGCGTGTCCGGTCCATATCTTTGTCATCGATGGATGGATTTTCAAATAACTTGGCATAAATGTGTACCACAGTAAGACGACGTGCAGTGCGCAAGACCCAGGTCCGTAGCTCAAAGGTCAAGGTCACACTTAGACGTTAAAGGATAATGTATTGATAGGCGTGTCCGGTCCATATCTTTGTCATCGATGGATGGATTTTCAAATAACTTGGCATGAATGTGTACCACAGTAAGACGACGTGTCACACGCAAGACCCAGGTCCGTAGCTCAAAGGTCAAGGTCACACTTAGACGTTAAAGATCATTTTTTATGATAGTGCATTGATGGGCATGTCCGGTCCATATCTTTGTCATTCATGCATGGATTTTAAAATAACTATGCATCAATGTGTGACACAGTAAGACGATGTGTCGCGGGCAAGACCCACCTCCGTAGGTCAAAGGTCCTAAACTCTAACATCAGCCATAACTATTCATTCAAAGTGCCATCGGGGGCATGTGTCATCCTACGGAGACAGCTCTTGTTCGATCAAACATTCTTTATCATAGATGACATACGGTAATACATACAATCATCAACTGAGAAGGTCATATAGAACTTTGTTTCAACACAAAGAACACTTGCTAGACACACCCACCCATGTATAGATGGCAAACTCAGGAACATAGCGTAAACTTAGTACTTTTCAACTGGCAAGTTGCACCAACAACTCTACATACTGATCTCGCTACTTCAAGTTGAAAGGTCAAACCTTGAGAGAAATCCGTAAATCTCACCGGCAGTACAGGTTTCGAAGTCATATCACGTTTAACTACAGTGAACGTCCGAAAAAGCTTTGGTCCTACATTTAAAAAAATCTTCATCCAGTGTAACCCCGATCAGGAATAAGGATGACTTCATTCATAGAGAATCCAAACGACCAAAGCAGAGATACTTCATGAAAAGTTCAGTTCTATTTTCTCTGAAAAGGGCTCTTCAAACATACCTTGAAAAAGGTTCAAGGATACACCCGTACTCATCGATGGAGGGCATCATAGCCATTAAAGATGGGTTACGCAAACATCTAGCTAGCATGAGTCCAAATAAAGCTTCAACTCTGGACTGCATACCTACCGCCGGAAGATAAACTTGCCCCAATTCTGATCACATTTTTCTAGGGATGCCTAGATGCAGGTGAAATGCAAAAGAAATGGCGTGAAGCCTCCATCGAACCCACCTACAAGAAGGCCGATAAACACCTATCATCTAAATGCAGACCCGTCTCCTTCTGGTTATTTGTCTGCAATGTCCTCAAGCACATTGTGCTCAGCTCAGTAGAGTGTTTATTAGAAGAGAACCACATACAGAGAAACGACTTAATTTCCATTCTAGGCTCTAGTGCAAATACAAGTTAATAGGAACTATTGAAACCATCGCCAGCAGACTGAGCAAGGGGAGAGGAATAACGCGAATAATAGAATCTTTTTGACTTCATCGAGAACTGACCTATTACAACAGGACATTCAAACCCTGGAGATGGTAGATGAAGTTTCATCCGCTAAATGCACGTTGTTAAGCATCTGTAACAACCGTCACCGTAGACTTAATTGACACCCTTTACGCTATTTATGATGAAACCCTTCAGAGCTCAGGCAGTAGCAAATACCTATGCGAGACCGTCAGTGATAATCCGCAGTGACAGAAGTATGTCAACAACACTGCCACCAAAGGAAATCGTATGGGGTTTGTAAGAAAAAAGAATGGTATTGTATCCCACAAGTTAAAGCAGTTGCCTACGCTTAATATTGTCAGGCCCTCACTTGAGTATTCAAGCAATGTATGGGACCAAGCAACAGAGACAGAAGGTCAAATCCTAGAACAGGTTCAGAGAAAAATCTTGTCTACTTGTAACGCCTACCGCCGCTACATAGTCAGAATAACTATGTTGTTCAAAACCAAGAATGTAGTTGTCGAAGTGCCAAAGAAACCACTCTTGTCTATGGGATAATCAAAAAAATCGTATGTTTAGGCTACTTCCTGTGCATCACAGGAACTCTCGGCCAAGGTCACCAACTACCACATCCTCTTCGGGGCAGAGATCAGGGTTCTCCTACAGTTTGGTCGCCAATAGCGGATCTTCCCCAATAGCGGATCACTTTTGATAATTGTTCCTGCATTTTTTAAAAAAAGTTTATCAAAGGAAATGAAACTTTGTGGTAATGAATATTAATGTTATACAATTATGAATACAAATTTTTTATTTACTTTTGTTGCGTCCTTGCAATCAAGGTCAATGAATCGCTTGACCAAGCATTGACTCAAGACAGAAATCAACCCTCACTTTGAAAGTGAAATTTTGCAGACGACTCTCCTATTTATTTTCAACGAAATAAGGTGACCTGAAACCAACATCAGCTAAAAGGTAAACCATTCTAGACCAGTATTACCATTTAATGACCTACAATTTGCTCTTACAAAGATGTTGTAGCTATCAAAGCAAATTGTAGTGAAGTTGCCATTAGCGGTTAACTGGTGCACAAAACTCGCCGGCTCCTGGTACGAAAGGTGGTGGTGTTGTGTTGCCATATAACTACATTTTCAAAAAAGTAGATATATCGATCTTTAATTTGCCAAACTCAGTCAGTTGCTTAAAATTATCAAAGCAGGTGGTGTAATGGAACTGGAAAAAATGGAAAAGATTACAGTATTGGATAGACTAAAAATGGTTTCTTGAAGGTTAGTTCCGTTGTCTTGTTATTAAAAACAGCGAAACATGAAATTTTTTAAGTATGATTCTTCATATGTCTACATGTTTTTTTAAAGAATGGAAAACAGCTGATTTCTGTTCATTTTGTGGTTTTAAGATATGAGTTGCTATATCTAACTCACTGATCAGCCAAGAACAACCAGACCTCAAGACTTCATGCAACATAACCTGGGCCAAAATTACCATCACTGGCCTTAAAGATATCTTTGTCGGAGCCTACTATAAACCCCAAGAATTAGATGCCGACTCCCTATCCCAACTCTGGTTATCCCTTAGTAAAATACCCAAGGGCAGCATAGTATGGCTACTTGGAGACTTCAATCTCCCCGACATTGACTGGTCAAAAGAGTCCCCTAAACAAACTTGTAAAAACAGATCCTTTTATGAAGAATTTATTGCAAGATATTCCCATTATAATCTTGAACAAATAGTTAAGATCCCAACTAGGTTATCCAACACCCTTGATCTCTTCTTTACAAACCATCCATCCCATGTTCACTTGGTTAAATCCCTACCGAGTCTAGCCACCTCGGATCATGATATTATATTTCATGAATTGAATCTTAATAGGGGCCGCCCAACCCAACCTAGACGCCCTATAAAACTCTACACGAAGGCTAATTGGGAAGGGCTAAAATCTGACATGAAGGCTTTTGGTGCTAGCTTTTTCACCGAAAACCATTCAGACCCTGAAGTAGCGTGGAATTCATTCAAGGACTGCCTTAATGAATCCCAGTCAAAACACATTCCATCTAAAATGTCTAAACCCCGTGCCGACTTGCCATGGTTAACCCCGAGAATTATCAGGCTTATACATAAGCGTGATAAACTGTACCAGAAACTACACAAATCTCCCTCCTCAGCCCGCCAACAAAGATTCAAATCCCTTAAGTCTTCTATCCAGAAGCAAATAAGAGCCCAATACTGGTCATATATGGAAAGTGTCATATTTGACCATGACTCACAACCTGGTAAAAACAAAAAGTTTTACAGCTTCATCAAGCACAACAAAAAAGAAAATGTCGGCATTGCCCCCCTTAAATCAGAAGGTCTTACCTACACAGACCCCATCCAAAAGGCTACTATCTTAAACAAACAATTTGAATCTGTCTTTTCCCCTCCCCAGCCCCTTAGTCTGAAGCATATATGTTCCAACGTCCTCTCATCCCCAGTCTCCATGATGAATAAGATCCAGGTCACCACTGAAGGTGTGGAAAAACTGCTCTATGGCCTATCCCCACATAAGCCTCAGGACCTGATGAATTATCCCCACGCATCCTAAAAGAACTCCACCATGAAATTGCTCCTGTACTTGCCCATATATACAGGTTATCTCTCGAATCTGGCCTAGTACCCAGTGATTGGAAAAAAGCCACCGTAGCCCCCGTATTTAAAAAAGGTCCCAAGTCTAAACCTAGTAACTATCGCCCAATTTCCCTAACTTGCATTGCTTCCAAACTCCTTGAACACATTGTTGTTTCCAATCTTATGACCTATTTTGACAAGCATAAGCTACTTAGCCATTTCCAGCACGGCTTTAGATCAGGTCACAGTTGTGAGACTCAGCTCATTAATTTCACTCAGGAACTTTACAATAACACTGAACAGGGTCAACAAACAGATGTTATTGTCATGGACTTCTCCAAGGCGTTTGACAAGGTCGATCACATTAGACTAATTTATAAACTACAAAGCCTTGTTGTCAACCCACAAATTACCAAATGGGTCAAATCTTTCCTGTCCAACCGCTCCCAGAAAGTCGCTGTTGATGGTCATTTTTCCAGTGAACTTCCTGTACTGTCTGGAGTTCCCCAGGGGTCTGTTCTTGGGCCATGTCTCTTCCTGGTATATATCAATGACTTACCAGATTCCGTCAAATGTAACGCAAGAATGTTTGCAGATGACACCATAATATACCTTACCATCAACTCCATTTCAGAAAGTATATCTCTGCAACAAGACCTGATTAGCTTAGAAACCTGGGAGAAGACATGGTCCATGGAGTTCAACCCGGACAAGTGTGAAGTCCTTAGAATTTTTAGAAAGAAAAATCCTGTAGTCTACCCCTACAAACTTCACAACATAGAGTTAAAAACTTGTGAGGCAGCTAAATACTTAGGCATAACCATTTCCAAAGATCTAAACTGGTCCAAACACATTGACAGTATCACTTCCAAAGCAACTTCCACTCTTCGCTTCATACAACGAAATGTCAAAACTGATAATAAAAAGGTCAAAATTGCTGCCTATAACACCTATGTCCGCCCTCAACTTGAGTACTGTTCAAGCGTCTGGCATCCTTGGCAAAAAACCCTCACTAGCAAAGTCGAAAATGTCCAAAGGTCAGCTGCTAGGTACGTCATGTATGACTACAGTTACACCAGTAGTGTTACACAAATGCTGAAAACCTTAGAATGGAATACACTCCAATATAGAAGGTTACACAATTCATTAGTAATGTTTTATAAAATAAGGACCCAGACAGTTGCAGTCGACCAATCTCATCTTATTCCAACTAGAAACCTAAATTACTTAATCCCCATGTCTCACACTCAGTACTTTTCTAACTCCTACTTCCCTAGGACCATCCGACTCTGGAACTCCCTACCAACTCATGTTAAATCTAGCCCCAGTCTCAGTATCTTTAGAGAGAGGCTGGCGGTGGTCAGTATGTAATTCTGTTGCCTCTGTCCCATTTTAACTGTAGCATACTGTCTTTTTTAGCTTTTATTCTTTTAACATTGTAACATATCAGTTCTTTAACAACTGTTTCTCTGACAGCGCCGCCCAGTGATAGTCGGAAATCGACGGTTGGGTGAAAGATGTAGATGTAGATGTAGATGTAAGATGATCCCCACTCTACACTGGCACGTGATCCGGTATTGGTGAATATCGAAAACACCGATGACTTACAAATCAACACTTCTATACTGTAATGAAATCTTTTAAAATATTTTTTTATTCTGTTTTATTAAGGGGATAAAAATGCATAATTGAAGGCCATTTGATGAACAGTTTTTGTGAGATGAAATGAATTATCGCTAAAAAGCTCGTAAGTGATCCATTATTGGCGACCAAACTGTACGGCTGAAGTGTACCTAGGCTAAAGCGATAGATTTACTCTAATAATCAAAAGTTGACTTTTTTCTCTACAGGTTGTAGAATGTACGGTATGATACGGCCTTTTAAAAAACTTTGTGCGCATGCGCATGCATTTGCAAATCCAAGATGGTGGCCAAGTTTGCGAAAATTGAAAAGTATGAGAGTTTTAAGATTATATATGGATAACTAGTTGATGGAATGTTAGAAGTAACCGTTAACTCTAAGCTTCTCAAGTTAAACTTTAGTTATTTATTACATTTTTTCCTTTAACAGCTGTGAATTCATTGCAGTAACAATAATTTATCATCTTCACAAAGGGGCCGCTTCTGAAATTCATGAATCTGACGAAATCCAGGCTAAATAACAGACGATTTTTGTTGTTTTTGCTTGGCAATTGCTTACAAAGTATAAGGGAAAAACTCCAGGCTTTCTTTTTAATGCCTAATAATGTATCCAGTCATCGTATTATTTCACTTCTTTCAAAAAAAATATCTCATCATTGCCATTGGTAGACCTAGATCGTGTTCATGATTTCGATGCAGCATTGTTTTGACGCCGTATTTGTTTTAACCTCATATTGAAATATTAGGAATTTCTGTTTCTGGTGTACTTGCACTTTAGAGGTCCCTACAATTATAGTAGTTTAAAATGTCTTAAAAGTTATAAGCGGTATAATATATACTTTATAATATATAACTTTATATAAATTTATGAATATGTTAGGGGGATGTGCCCCCACACCCTAAATTTCTTTGCGTGCACATGAACTTCAGGGGACCACTAAAGTGCATTCTACCACAGTTTCTTTATTGCCCCTGAATTTTTCACGTCATTGAACCTTTTAAACTTGTCCATAACACAGGCACCATTGCTTCATGAATTCTGACTCCTCTTAATTTTCAGGCTGAAATTTGATGGACTAACAATTCTTAATGGATTTAGATTAAACTGAATATCAGGGCCTCCGTTGCCATTTGCCAATGTCGCCATTTGCGATTAATTTCAGAATTTGGCAATAAATTTTGCCCGTTGGCGAAAATGACTGGCAACAGGTTATTATGATCATAAAGATCAACCTTTGACGGTAATCCAATATTTAGCAATACACGAAGACAATACACCTACGTGTCAATATCAAATTAAATCTCAGGGCATAATTTAAAACTTAGCCGAGTCGCGAGAGTGTTCCTTCATGCAAGAACGATTATCAGTCAAACTGATTTGCCAAATTTCGCCACGCCTACTTATACGAAAGCAGATTAAACAAAATATTAGCTGTGCACTTCGTCTAAAGTGCCATCCATTTTCTTGATGATAAATTTACAAGTTATTTTTAACATCAAGCTGATTTGCCAACGTAATGGTCAATCACAAGAACCGCAAAAATGCAGGAAATAATGATTAGTCAAAGTGCTTGCAAAGAATTGAAAAATGAAAAAACGTGCGCTTGTAAAACTACCGATATTAAATAAATATGCACAATAAAAAAAATTTAGTTGAAAAATCTTTGAGATACGAAAGAACAAAAGCAGTTCTTTTTTGTTCTGCCATGTGCCCAACAAATAGAATTGATACACAAATAGCGTAGATACATAGGACTAATTTTGAAAAGCACCACCCAAGAGCTTCACAAATAAAGACCTACTAATACCTTAAAGGGAAAGGCAACTTTGTTCTAATGTTAATTTTGTCAGCTGGGATTTCTTAAATCATTTAAAGAAGTGAAAGAATTTTAAAAATCGGAGTAGAAATGAGAAAGTTATGAGCATTTGAATATTTGGTCAAATTGGTGGCCATTTTGTTTCCATGGCAACAAAAAACAAAATGGCGGATTTATTAAATTTTTAGATACACATTTGAACTGCATTTACTTATTACTGTAAAAGAATTTCTCTTCTTTTTCCAGCTATAATGAAAGAAATTATCATGTTTAACAGTTTTACACCTTATACTCAAGAAACATATGAAAATTAGTCTTTTAAAAGGTTAATCGCTAAATAAAGTATTTAGCAGTGTGTAAATGACGTCATAAACACATTAAAATGGCTACCTCCATTCAGCTGCCTCCATTATCAGCCATTTTCTTAAATTTCAAACTGCCATATCTTTTTTAATAGTTGTCCGATTTTAAAAATTCTTTTAGCGTTATGAAAGGCTTGATGATGGCTTCCACATAAAATGAACTTATTTTCAGGCTTTCCTTACCCTTTAAGGTGGTATTTTTACTATACATTAATATGTATACAACGAAATAAAAATTTAAATATAATAACGGAACTTTAAGCATTTCAAAAGCTTTTTGAAAAGTCACAAAATGAAATAAAACAACTCTGTTTTGTGATAAATGACATTATATAAATTTTGAAATACAAAGGCAAAAAGTACAGAGCTAAATATTCATGTTTTTAAATCATCTAAGTAGTGAAAAATGCCCACTAAAGGGAGATAAGGCAGAAAAAGAATGTTTGTTTCTGGTATTCAATAACATGCTAAAAAAATTAGGGTAGGTACATGTAGGTCAGTAAAATTTTTGGGGGCGGGAATTTTTTGTTATTATGTGGGACTTTTTGGAAATTATTTTTGTGTCAGAAATGAATACAAATAAAGGGGTAATGCCATTAGAGCAGCAGTAAGTTGACTTCTAACATCTCTGGCCATGTTTAAAGCATAAAACTATTGTTAAAAAGTTGAGGCCATAAAAACATTTAGGGTCGGGCCAAAAATTTAGGGTAGGTTGGGATACCAGAAACAAACAATGGCAAACCCTATAAATGGATAATTTTATAGATTGTGCAATTACTTTTGTTTTGAAAAAGTTCTTGAAAAATGGTTAAAATATTTTAATGAGAAGATTAAGAGTATATTTGATTCAATGTGATATTAGGATGTACTGGTTCAAGAGCAAATTGCATGGTTAAAGTATCAAATAAAATGTAGATAAAAAAATAATGGCTTCTAATTCTGGCACTTCTGGCTATAAAATGGCTCCAAGTTTTTGCAATTGGCTAAAGTAAAGTCACGGGAGGCCCTGGGATATAATTGTCATATATATCATCACTGACATCACATGGCACAAGATTTGTTCCACATAATAACTTGCATTATGATACAGGTTGCATTACTCGGGCAGAAATGTTTCATAAATTATGTCCCTTTTATACTGGAAAATTTTGCTTAATGTTTTCATGCACTTCACTGAATAACTCTGTTGTTACTAAATACATTTGAATCTGACTTAAACTGTTTCCAACATCATCATCAACATTGGGGGTATTAATCACTTGAGTGATAGTTCTAGTTTCCTCATATTATATCTTATATGTCCCTTTTCACATAGGGTTGGCATTAAAGTTGGAACTACTGGGAATTTCCTAACCCGCCTGCTTAGCAGCTAACTCTGTAGGTAGAGCGTCGGTCTACGGATCGCGGTGTCGTGAGTTCGATCCTCAGGCTGGGCGTATGTTTTCCGTGACTATTTGATAAACAGCATTGTGTCTGAAATCATTAGTCCTCCACCTCTGATTCATGTGGGGAAGTTGGCAGTTACTTGTGGAGAACAGGTTTGTACTGGTACAGAATCCAGGAACACTGGTTAGGTTAACTGCCCGCCGTTATATGACTGAAATACTGTTGAAAAACGGCGTTAAACCCAAAACAAACAAACAAACAAAACTGGGAATTTCCGCAATCGCATTTAAATTAGATTAGACTTACTGTAATTGAATGGATGACTGGGGGATCTGCTGTCAGTGTTGAATGATTACATGTTCCAGAAGAAAGAGAATTACAATATTGAAGAGATTGGCTTGGAAAATTCTTACCCGAATTATTATGCATAGACTGTAATGCAGGCTCTTTTACTTTTTATTTCAGCATTTGGTATAAAGAGTAAACAGGTTATTTGCTTATTGCAAGAATGTGGCCCGAATTGCTGGATATGACTCATGAAGAGTCGAAACGGATTCTGCGGCGTGTAGAGTTAGAAGCCTACTCAGCTATTGTATCTGCTTTCCGAGCACAAGGAGACTTGAACAAAGAGAAGAAGAAAATTTTACATGATCTACAACAGTTTCTCAGGTATATTTGCAAGTTTGATCATAGTTATAATGATATATTTGAACAGCTGCCTTTGAATTATAATATACACTTACTGGATGAATTGCTAGTCAGTAGTCAAAACTATACCCTGAAGTTTTGATTGTTGAATGGCTAGCCTTTTAATATTTAAGTATTTCATTACATGACAGGAATGTATTCTCATTATTTTACTTCGTGTTTTACCTAAAGACCAGAAAACTTGTGTGTTGAAATATAGGCTGATCAATAGCACAAGATTATTACTGTTGTATAATGTGACAGGATGTGTAACCAAAAGAATTTGTAAAACATACTTTTTGCTTTGGGACTGTCTATTTTTACTGGAGGTAACTTTTTAGGGGGGGAAAGTCTTTATTAGTTGTGGAAGTGTACATTATACAATATGATATAATGCATTTTGTACTTGACCGTATTTTATAAACATCTGTATTATTTTCAGTATATCAACAGAACGCCACAGAGCTGAAGTAAGGCGGGCAGTGAATGATGAAAAACTTGCAACAATTGCTGACAAGTATGCATAATAAAAACTTCTTTTTCAGTACTTACAAAATGTTTAATGTGGAAGAATTAATGCTGTACGTTCAGAATTAGATAGAAGAAATGAATCATTTACCAAATTCGTTCTCTGGTTTCAAACTACAGTACAGTAGGAACTGTGGCATTACATTTACCTTGAGAGATTTAATTTCGCTCAATCACTGTCTACAAAAGGAAAGTAATGATCTAATGTATGTTTTGTGCTCAAGAATCAAAGCTGCAGATTGGCTCCTGCTATGTTCAAAACTTACAATCTTAAATAACACCAGCACTGGTTTCCTAGTGATTCATGCTGAGAGTGATTCAAATACATTGAAGTTTTTTCATGTTTGACCAGAAATAAATTTGCACAAAGAATTGATATTCTGGTTTTTCAGATACAGAAAAAGTTGTGCTTATTTTAACACTTGATGTAATTACAAATTGTATCAGTCAAAACATTGTTGCATTTATGTAAAATCAGCATGTCACCATCTAACACAACACAAGAATGGCTGATTGAGGGTCGAAGACTAGTTCCCTTGATGCCACGACTGGTTCCACAGACTGCATTCACAGTAACGGCAAATCAGGTGGCTAATATGCAGGCTGAGAAAAATGCTTCATTGCCTAGCCCTTCACAGACTGGTATCAGAGATAATACTGGTATGGACTGTTACTTAGTTTAAACTTTACTTTTATATATATCTTTTAGAACAATTTTTTTACAGTTTATGATAGTACTTTGATTGTAATTTTCTCAATTGATGCAAACTGTTGCGTACCCTAGCAAGCACAGTCCATTGATAAATCTTTTGATGCACATCTACGAAATAGCGAGATGCTTCTAATGAAATCTGTTATTACAGAAGGCTAGCAACTCTGTCGTTCATTATTCTAAGCTTTTTTAACTTGAACATCCTGCAATAACCATTTTCTTGAAGTGACTACTGATTTATCTTAGATGATTGTCTAAAACATGATAAGTACTTTGATTTATTCGACTGATGACTTGATGGGCTGTAATTAACTATTAAACGTTTACAGCTGCGGCAGCATCATCAATGTCTTCCCCACCATCAACACCGTGGACGTCTAGGCCCTCCAGTCCAACATCGAATGTTGTTGTTCTACCCAGTGGAATGTCCATTCATATAAAAGGTTTGTATCAGAAATCTATGACAGACATTAGAATCTGACTAGCATACTTACTGAATAATTTTTCTTTTGTAATTATGAAATATTAAAATAGATTTTATGAGATCTTCTATTTAGAATATCTCCATACCTGCTTTTAGACCCAGCCAAAAGTGCTCTTCAATAGGAGGTGCAAATAACGTAAACAGCAGACAGCATACAAAATGATAATAATTTTCAGATTTTCGGCGATATTTACTTGCTATCAAACTAAGGAAAAAATGTACGAAGCCCTACTATGTTGTATAATATGCACCCCTTTATGAAAATGAAAACATTCGTAAAAACCTGCGTAATATATTCAGGTTTTTACAGTATTTGATGCAGAATTAAAAGACATAATGTACTTGTTTTGCTTTTGAAATCAGTGGCAATTTCTGTTGCACCATTGATGTGATGAATGTGCTTGATAATAAAAGTAAATTATGATCTCTAAGTGACTAAAATATGTAGTACATTTTTTAATGCATATCAGTACACATTGGACAGGTTTCCAATGTGTTTACAGTAAATCTTAAACATATTTGTACAAGTATGCTTGAAGCTCTGACAAAAACTGTTTAGGGCATTCCACAGTTGGTTTGCAGTGTGACTAGCCTACTTGCATGAGCTCTTGATTGTTTATATTTACAAGAGGTCTTATTGTTTTCCTTTACAGGAGCTCTTAATATTGTACATTTACAGAAGTTCTAATTGTTTACATTGATAGGAGGTTTAAATACAGAAGAAGATGAAGATGTTCAGATCCGTAAACGGCGACGCAGCACGTCAACAGAAAATATGTTTTCTCCTTCCGGAACCCCAGTTCCACAAGTTACATATACAACAACCATGAGTAACACACCAGCATTATCACCAAAGAAAATTACCATCAGCAAGAGTCCACAAGCTCAGCCACGGGTGGTCGCCAGTGGAAGCCAGACTCAGAAGGTAGGACTAACACAGTGTTACCCATAGTAAATATTATAAAATCTTGTGTTTTGTGTATGAATCCTTTGAACTTCAAGAATTAGATGATTACATTTGAAACTGAAAGTTAACCTGAATTGACTTAAGGCGATGAAATGTGAGCACCTGAACATAATTTAAAACAACTTAAGTGCATTTTTAAAGTAAAAATTTATGTGCATTTTTAAAGTAAAAATGATTTCTCTCTAAAATTTCCAAAATTTGTGAATGTGGCTTTTAGTTTGAACTTACTGATAAATGAAATTTTTGCAAAGTATGTCTTAAATGTTCAGAAACAGTATTATAAAGAAACAAAATGTATTCTATGCAGGATATTGCAACATGTAATATTGCTTTTGACTTGTATTACTCCGGGTATATTGACAGAGATGAATGTTCATGGTAAGTATTTTAACAAAATAGACCCCAAATATGTCTTAAGGCATTTGTTCTAAAGCCATGTTTGTGTGGTGTTGTTTGCAGAGAACATGTAAATACTGGTAGTAGGCAATACACAAGCTGTGATTGGTTAACATACTGTTGTTGTGTTGCTGCAAAGGTCAATAGCTGTTAATAATGTTGTGAAACTCTGCAAAAAGTAATAGAAACATCAAATCACTAACACTTTTGAATTAAGTTAATTCAGAATTTGATGCTGTTTTCAAACTACATACATACAGGTTATCCTAGTATCAAGTCAGGGACACTCTCCACAAGTAACTGTTGCCCAGAAAACAGCCATGCCAATGGGACGATCTACTGTGTCAACCGGAACATCTACGACAAACCTTCCCAAGTCTGTTATACTGCCTCTGTCTAGTTCCATAGCAACTGGAACCAGTACAGGAAATATATCGGCCACACCCCCATACTTAACAAACACAACATCCACAGGTAAATTATGTATTATGATAAATTCTGCTATGACAGATCATGTTTATTTGTATTAATAAACTGTGAATTATACTGAAATACGGTGAGCAACCTGTAGGACAGAGAAATAGTGCTACCATTTTTTGATCAACTATTTTGCATAAAGACTAAAAATCAATATATATCAGATTTTACATGGATACATTTTGATTAATTTTAAATAGTCTGAATGAATTGCAGGTCACACAAAATAATTTACTGGGGGTCTCCATGGCAGAGTAGTTAAGGTCACTGACTTTAAATCACTTGCCCCTCACCTATGTGGGTTCTAGCCACACTTGGGGTGTTGAATTCTTCATGTGAGGAAGCCATCCAGCTGGCTTACAGAAGATTGGTGGTTCTACCCAGGTGCTCGCCTGTGATGAAATCATGCACTGAGGGTCACATGGGGTTTTCCTTCACCAGCAAAGCTGGAAAGTCTCCATATGACCTATAAATTTGTTGGTGCAACGTTAAACCCAACAAAAACAAAAACAAGTAAAAAAAAGCTTGCTAGGTCATCATGAATTTATTCTTTGGTACATAAATTTCCAAATCTTGAGAGGAAGCTATCAAATAAACTAATGGAAAGTCAGTGGTTCCAACTTCAGTCAAAGCTGGAAAAGTTGCTATATAAACCAACTTGAAACTAAACAAAATTCAATTTTTATTTAGAGATTTCTATGTTTCAGTTATTACTCCACTTACATCCAGTGCTGTAGGAACATCAACTACAGCGTTCCTTACACCCACCATCACTGCTTCTAGACCCAGATTCAAAACTGTACCACGGCAAAAACTGATGCAGGTTTGTACTTTTTTCAATAACTTGATGCGCAATACACTTGGTAGTTGCTCATTAATGCGATGAATATGTGGATAACATAGTGCATTCAGGAGATGTGAATCCTTTTTTAAATGACAATGTGCCAGTATAAATCAGTTATTTAATTTCCTGTTATAATCTGCATATGTTTCTGTTTGTCTATTGTGAAAATATATGTACATAGGCAGAACATAGTTATTGAGTTAAAATTTTGAATCTGTTCCAACACAACTTCTTGCGTGTTCCAAAAAGTATTTGAAGGAAGTTCATTAAACCACTATTATGGCAAGGATTTTGTGGTTGTATTAATTTACAACACCAAATATCAACATACAGGTAAAATTCCCTTTTATTTTATATGTAAAATTTTAAGTCCACAGGTTCATGTCCTGATAAGGTGGACATGTTGGCAGAAAGCAACAAATTTTATGTTCTCAAAATTATTTTAAGCTGTAAGACTAATCTGTAAGAAAGCAATAGTGAGAACATGATTATGTTACATTTTAAGGTGCCATCCCCGAGACCTGGTGTAGTAATACCAATGAGTCCACAGCCAGTGCAGCCATCTCCACAGACTATACAGGGGATCAAACCTGGACCTAAACCTACCATACAGATCAGGCAGGAAGGAGGTTTGTGACAAAATAGACTTCAACTTCATCAGGATTTTAATCATTTTTAACACATGACTGTTGGTTTTTAGCTCAACTATATGAAGTATTGAGAGCTATCCTGCTCGACCCAGCGTCAGCGTCCTTCCACATCCACACTTTGGTTAAAGTTTTGATGCACTTTCTCATTATCTTTGTTATTACTTGATGGATTTGCTTCAAACTTAAAATAGTTGTTCCTTTTCATCACCCACATCATATGGCACAAGGATCATAACTCTTGCGTCAATATTTCTTGAATTATCCCCCCTTTTTACTTAGAATTTCAGGTTAAAGTTTTGGTGCACTTTCACTTTATCTCAGTTATCACTCAAACTTAAAATAGTTGTTCCACATCATATGACACAAGGTGCATAACTCTGGCACCAATTTTTCTTGAATTGTGCCCCCTTGTTACTTAGACTTTTCTGTTATTTTTGATACATTTTCATTGTATCTATGTTATTTCACAAGGGATTTGATTCAAACAAAATAATTGTTCATCATCACTACCTGCATCGTTTTACACAAGGGGCTTCAAACTTAAAATAGTTGTTCTTCATCATCACCCACATCATATGGCTTAAGGGTCATAACTCTGGCACCAATATTTCATGAATTATCCCTCCTTTATACTTAGAATTTCATGTTAATTTGGTGCACTTTCAATAAATATCTGACGTATTACTAAATGGATTTCATTCAAACTTAAAATAGTTGTTCTGCCTTACCACCCATATCATATGACACAAGGTGTATAATTCTGGACCAATTTTTCATGAAATGTACCCCCTTTTTACTTAGAATCTTATGTTAATTTTGATGCATTTTCACTATATCTCAGTTATTAGGAAATGGATTTAACTCAGACTTGTTCAGACTTGAAGTAGTTGTTCCACATCATCACCCACATCATATGGCACAAGGTGCATAACTCTTGCACAAATGTTGTATTAGAATTATACTTACATGGTATTTTGATACACTTTATCTTTACCTCTTATTACTTAATATTTTTGATTCAGACTCGAGCTGTTGTGCAATATCTTCATCCACATACCACTGGAGTCATCAAACACTCCAGTGACATCGGCAGTTTCCTCAGATGTGCCCAGTTCCACTATCCAGCGTCAAAATAGTTGAGCGACTGTCTCCTTTGACAGCTCTTGTTATGTTAATTGATCTGTGTAATGCCATGGTACTGTGAACAAACAGATGGGATAAAGGGATTTAAAATAAATTTTTCGCTGCTACTCCTTCTAAAGCTTTACTTTGAACTATTTACAACAGGAAATCAAAATTAATTGTTTGAGTGTACATATTTAATATAATCTACAAAGTTAAGTAAATATTCTACAATTTGACATTTTATAGAGAAGAACAGGCTACTGTCTGTTAATATCAGTTCAAAGCTGATAACATGCTGGAATGGGTAAGGTTTACTGAAAAGTATGATCGAGTATTTTTGTTCAGTAGAATAATTATGCTTTGTCATTGTAAAAAAAGGTGATATAAATTTGGAGAGATGGTGCTTTGGAAAAAAAGTCAACAAATTTGCAAAAGTCCTAAAACCTAGCTTGTATTGTATTCAGGTATGAAGATTATCACACAAAGTGTGGGGAGTGGTGCCAGTAAGATACTGCCGAAACCCAGTCAAATAACCACTCCCAGTGGTACACCTGTTGTCGTGGTGAGTGCTGGAAGTTCAGCACAATCTTCTGTTGCCATGGTTACCAGGACAGGCTCATCTCTTACAGGTGAGTATTTTAGAAAAAGAAATAGTGCCATTTCATAATGTTGTGATTTATAACGTTTATATGTATGGATAGGTTATCTTAGTGGTACTCATGATGAGACAATGTGTCAACACATGATCTTTGCTTGTCCTTTAAGTTCAAGGTCACTGTTAAAGATTAAGTGAAAATTTATTTCTGCTAAATAACTTGCAATTGCATTGATTCAGAAGGAATTTTTTATCACTACACAGAAATGTTTCCAATGCTTAAACTATTTATCACGCACATAACCCATGTCTATTGAAGGTCAAGCACAAATATGTTTCCGCTCCATAACTTTTGTGTGCATTGATGGATTATCTTAATACTGCACACAAATGTTCCCCATGATGAGACAATGTGTGCTATGTATCTATGCTTGTAGGTTAAGGCCACTATTGAAATTGAAGTACAGACATTTTTTTTTCTTAGCTCCTAAATGCCTTGAAGCATTTTAGTCTTAATACTGTTGCCAGCAACCACAAGGGATGAACACTTTCAAACTTTTAAACCGGTAGGGGACTTCAGTATTGCCACTGCAGTACTCTGCCGCTTATTTACATAGTGTAACATACATTATGAAAACTAATAAATGATATAGGTGTAATACTAAATGGGTTTCAAACAGCTTAATGCCTTATAATGAAACCTGAATGTTGTGGTCATTTGTAGCCAGTTCCTCCTATGGTCACTATTCAAAGATTGGAGAGCTTTCCATTTTTAGCTCGACTATCCTACACGCCCTGGCCTCACACCTTGATTTAGGTTTTGCATGCAAGTACCTATAGCTATCATTTAAAGGTATATAGCTTTGAAACTTTTTTTGTTTTTCTAGGTCAATTACCAACCTCACTGGGTCAAGTCTCATAACTCTGACATGTATTTTTGCCAAATTATGCCCCATTTTGGACTTAGAAACTCCTAGTAAAAGTTGACTTAGAAAATCCTGGTAAAAGGTTTGCATGCAAATTACTATCTCCAAAACTAATGTAGATATTGAATTGAAAACTAACATGTGTCTTTGGGGTTATAAAGTTAGGTGATAGCATCAAGTCCCATAACTTTGACATGTGTTTTGGGCAAATTATGGCCCCTTTTGGACTTAGAAAATCGTGGTTAAAGTTTTGCATGCAAGTTACTGTCTCAAAAACCCGTCCCATAACTCTGACATGTATTTTGCAAAATTATGTCCCGTTTTGAACTTAAAAACTTCAGCAAAACTAATGCAAATACTGGATTGAAACTCTGTAGATATTTTAACATTTATGGTAATATTCCTGCTTCTGGGACAACAATTTGAATAGTCAAGCAAGCATTGGCTGTCTTACAGATAGCTCTTGTTATTTAAACTTCTGGAGTTTGAATATCTTCCATCTTTTAAAAAGAGGGGATATGTTGCTTTGCTAAAAAACATTGGAAGATAACTGCTTTAGAATCTGAAGGTCAACGTTCAATATCACAGTGACCGTGAAGGACTTGTAAGCTTATGGCAGTTGCATTTCATGGGACATTTGCCTGTTATATGTAGATGATCGCCAGCTCTGTGGTTCAGAGATAAGTTTGGTCAAGATCTCAGTGACTTGCAGGGTGAAAATTAAGTATCCAGGTCTGTAAAGTTAATTGATCATCTTATTTGCAGTATCATGCAGACACAATTTTACCTGGTATTTAGAATAATAACTTTAATTAAACATTGATGTTTTAGGTACCTCGGCAGGCACTAAAGTATTGAACATCCAGACTCAAGGTGGTAAAATTATAACAGCACCAAGAGGTTCTAGTGTGGTCACAGTGAATCCTAAAACTCTTCATTTAACAGCTGTCAAAAATGCAGCAGGAATCTCAGGTATGTTGATTGAATTTTCTAAAAAAAATTGATGGATTTTGAAGTTGGTGCATTGAGATAATAGTATGATACTCCTGATTGACTGAAGTCAATTTGGCTGAGGTTGTTTATAGTTCTTATTGACTAAAGTCAACTGGACTGAGGTGGTCTGTGCTCAGTATTGACTGAGGTCAGTTGGGCTGATGTGGTTTGTTGCTCTGGATTGACTGAGGTCAACTTGACTGAGGTTGTCTGTGCTCCTGATTGATTTCAACTGGGCTGAGGTTCTTAATATTTCTGATTGACTGAAGTCAACCGGGCTGATGTTATCTGCCCTCCTAACTGACTGAAGTCTACATGACTATACTCCATATTGACTGAAATCAACTGGGCTGAGGCTGTCTATCTGACATAATGACTGAAGTAATTTGGGCTGAGGTTATGTATCCACCATCTTGACTGGTCAGCGGGCTGAGGTTTTCTGTCCTCCTGAGGTTACCTATCCGCCTTGGATTCATGTGGGCAGATTGTCAGATACATACATAGAACATTTATATGTTACATTTATTTTGTGAAAGAATCCATGAATATTGGTAAGATTATCTTGCTGCTGAGTATAAGTGAAACAATGTAAAAGCGAATCAAGAGACAGGTTTTAAGAATAGTGGGCTGATTTTTAAAAAGGTATTCTACTGAACTGAATTTATTTATTTGGTATATTCTCAAATACAGCAATAGTCTAACAATAAAGTTGTTTTACAGGTGCTAAGCCAAATGTGATAGTAGTCCAGAAGACACAGCCAAGAAGACCTGGGGTACCAATCACACCAGGTACAAGTGCTGGTGGGAAACCTACTACAGCAGTCATCTCTAGCCCATTTGAAAAGGTAAATAATCAACAATATAAAGAAATGGAAAACAAGTACACTTATTTCATACAGTGCACTGAAATAGTCAAGAGGTGTGACCGGAGCTGACTGAAAGTGAAATACCTTTCAAATGAAGGGTCATATATTTTTAATGAGAAATTAAGAGTTACTAAAACAGTTCACAACTGAAAAAAAAAGCAAAATTTTTAGCAAAGACATGATTTTTACTAGAGCTTTTTTTGTAGCCCGACTATTTGAAGAATAGGTATAACTGTTGCATTCACCTCTGGATTGACAGTCTTATGTGTAACTGCTAGACCACACCAACATTAGCAGTCTCTGAGCTGCAGTTAATCAAAATGTAGTATTGGGAAAATATGGAGTAAATCAATGATTTATTTTGTTGATATAAAGGTTTGTTTCATCTTTAATTTCAGGAGTTGGTAAGTTTCCTACAGAAACAAGATCCTACAAAACAGTATGTGGTGACAACAACTACAGCAAACATTGGTAGAGCAGCTGATACACAGAGGAAGGTGATAGTTACTACATCAGGGCATGGAGATTTAGCTAAACAGGTAGCAGTCATGAAGAATTAGCATTTCAGGGAAGAACCTTAAAGCAGTATAAGATCATGAAGATTTAGCCAAAATAATAAAGAATGCTGTATAAATGTGGTATTATGATAAAGATACTTAAATGTTTTAAGTATTTGGTATACCCTTTCTGAAATTCAGCCCCATCCACATATGTATGCAGATATTCACTGATGCTATGATCTTATGGTTCTAAGACTGCTTTTGATGTTTAAGCTTTGACATAGAATATTTGACATAACATTGATTAAAATCTGTTGTTTTTATGTATTTTTTGCGGCTCTATATTTAGATATCAGTATGATAATTATGAATATTTTCACTTACAGATCAGTCAGTCGCTGCAAAAATCAAGATCTGACACTTCTCAACCGTCATCTAATATTTTACAAGACTTAATCCAAGCAGCTGGCATAGTGCCAGATGGTAACCAAGACAACCAGTCAGGGGAAGTCACTCTTAATTTAGACGAGGCACAGTTAGCAGCCTTGACGTCAGCAGCACAAGACAGCACACAGACTAAAGGTAAGGAAATAATCAGAAAAAATTGCTAATTCGTAAAGCTCAAAAGTGTTGCAAGTGTGTCAGTTTTTTGGTTATGATTGAAACTTATTCCCACAGTGTTAAAATTACTTTACTTAAGTCAGATATTTTCTTCAGTAATAATTTATTGAAAAATATTTCATGCAGTTTGGTAAGGAAATACTACTTTTTCTTGAAAGGAAACTTAGAATATACTCCATTTAGAGACTTCCAGCTGATAGGTCAGTTTGAAGCAAAATAGAACCTTTTGCTTTATTTGCTTGGGTTTCAAAATAGTCCTTAAAATAGTTTAATCAGCAATGTTCTGGATGATAAATACTCAAATATGATAAAGGTACTTAAATAAAGACATAAAGACATCAGTTTTATAGAAAGGTTTTCCCCTGGTAAAAATGACTTGTTCGCCAAAATTAAAATCTGACATACTTCAGAACAACTATTCAGATGATGGAGTTTTGAAATCTTGTTTTTCAGTGACAACATCAATGCCGAACAATGAGTGGTTTGAGTATGATGTCACAGATGAACAAGGAAACACTTATACCCATACAGCAGAGTCTGCAGACACTGCAGCAGCTATACAGTCACTGTTAGACATGCAAGCCAATCAGAATGCAGCTAAACCCAAGGTCACAGTTCAAAGGTCATCCAGTGTAGACTTAAGTCAGTTATCAGACCATTTGAATCAGCAGCAGTTTTATACCATAGAGCAAGCTATGAGTATTTTAAACCAGACTGAAAAAGATCAGGCTGCTGCTTATATTCAGTCCGAGGCTCAGAATGTAGGCACTGGCACAGAAGATGGTGGGGATGAAATTCTCACTGCTGTACCGTTAAATGTTTCTGTGCCACAAGAAATTCAGACCACTACCGCAACAGCAGGATCTCAGGGGAAACCCCCAGATGCTGGAGGAGGGGACCTTGATCCCCAGACTGGCATGTTTTATGTTCAAAAGGGTGGCACAATAAGTGGTATAAAGATTGCAGATGGACAGCAAGTTATTGTGAGTGGAGAAGGAGATGCAAAGAAATATGACCTTCTAAGTAGTTCTCTGGCACAGGCTCAGATTGACCTTGACCCTTTCCAGTTTATAGAGGATGGTAACCAGGGTAACAAGACTGTAGAAGGTTCATCTAGTCTTCCAGTGATTCAGGAAGTTGCAAATTCAGAAACAGGTTTGTTTTTCGTTTTTGTGATGTGTTTTATGTTGTATTTTATTTTGTTTATAGAATTATGTTGTATATGACTCTGTTCATCAAATGGTTCATATGACCTGCATAGAACTAAACTTTTAAAAAGTTACAGAAAAAGCATCATTATTACTCTTTCACCTTTTTAAGACCTAACCTTTACACTGCTAAATTTCAATAATGGACTGGTTAACCATTCAGTTTGGGTCATACCACTTATTATTCAAGAGGATGTTCCTTGAAAATTTACTGACTGAATAGCGAACGGTGCATACCATGATCAGACTGCACGGACATGCAGGCTGATCTTAGTCTGCACTAGTCGCAAAGACAGAATCATTTGCCGACAGCAGGCTAAAGGTTAAGAAGCTCTTCCTTTTCCTGAATGAAACAATAGTTATTATGGCAGTTATGTTCATTTCAACTATGACAGCGCAGCTGAAATTGCCCTAGTGACCCCCCTGAATATATGATCTTTTAACCATTTTCCAGACATGCGTTCAAATGCCCTGTCATATGACCTTTTTGTAATTTCTTAAAGAATGTCTCTACTGTATTTTTTCCTCTTCCTGATATTGCCAGTTTTTCAGTGATTAGAATTTGAAATTTGACTTGGAACATTGCCAAATATTTGTAAGATTTATTATTGCATTAACATGATTTTTGAAGCATTTTTTTTATCTGCAAATTTGCATTGAAACAAAGGTGTATGAAAACCTGTTCAAACAAAAAAATGAGCCGTGCCATGGGAAAACCAACATAGTGGGTATGCGACCAGCATGGATCCAGACCAGCCTGCGCATCCGCGCAGTCTGGTCAGGATCCATGCTGTTCGCTAATAGTTTCTCCAATTCCAATAGGCTTTAAAAGCGAACAGCATGGAGCCTGACCAGACTGCGCGGATGCGCAGGCTGGTCTGGATCCATGCTGGTCGCAAAGCCACTATGTTGGTTTTCCCATGGCACGGCTCAAATCATGAAAATAGAAGACGAAAGAAGCCCTTAGTTTTCAGTTCTGGAAGTTTGGATTTAAATTTAAGTTAAAATGAAAAAGAAATATAGCTAACTTGTAAGAACTGAAGTCATGTAACAGTGTTTTGTGTTTTCATATTTGCATTTTTATCTCGACTATTCGAAGAATAGGGGAGCTGTCCTACTCACTCAGGTGTCGGCATTAGCGTGAGCGTCACACGAATGTTAAAGTTTGCGTACCACCCCAAATATTTTCAAAGTCCATTGAGATATTGCTTTCATATTTTGCATACTTGTTTACCATCATGACCCCAGTCTGTAAACAGGAGCAGACAACTCTATCAAGCATTTTGACTGAATTATGGCCCCTTTTGGACTTAGAATATGCTTATTGTAATGTTAAAGTTTGCGTACCACCCCAAATTTTTCAAAGTCCATTGAGATATTGCTTTCATATTTTGCATACTTATTTACCATCATAACCCCAGTCTGTAAACAGGAGCAGACAACTCTTATCAAGCATTTTAACTGAATTATGGCCCCTTTTGGACTTAGAATATGCTTATTGTAATGTTAAATTTTGCATACCACCCCAAATATTTTCTAAGTCCATTGAGATATTGCTTTTATATTTTGCATACTTGTTAACCATCATGACCCCAGTCTGTAAAAAGGAGGAGGCAACTATGTCAAGCATTTTGACTGAATTATGGCCCCTTTTCGACTTAGAATATGCTTACTGTAATGTTAAAGTTTTACTCATAGATTATATTATACTATCAAGCACTGAGAATAGTCGAGCACGCTGTCCACTGACAGCTCTTATTGCTTGAAACTGTATGTTGCTAACAGTAAACTGAATAACTTACTGTTGTGAAACCTCAGATTAATGATAAACATGTTTATATTTCAGTTTCATCTGAAGACAGTGCAGGAAGCTCCTTGCTGGGTTCCTCATCTGACTCCGTACTCATACAGAAGGTAGTTGGTACAGCACCCATCACAACATCCACACCCGCCATCCGAATACAGCCTAGCTCATTTATTCCTTTACAAGACGTCATCAGATCATCAGCAGTGAAAACATCAACCATTAACATAACATCAGCTAAACCAGTATGAATCTTGCTTTGTCTAGCAAATTATTCCAAACAACTGAACATTTCTATCATCCCCAATAGGAAGAAATTTGAATAACCAATAATGTTTTTTTCAAAAGCAGTTACTAGTTGTAATCAAGAAAACAGATATATCCAAAGTCTTTCATAACCTTTATTGAAAAACTGTTCTTGAGGAGACACTGTTTTTTTGATCTGGTTGTCTTGTGTTTCCAGATGTCTGTACATCACAAAATTGTATCTGCTCTGTATCTGTTTACACATTTGCAAAACTTTGAAATTACCTGGCTTAAATGTTTGCCACATATGATATTCAGACAACAGTTTAACATGTCAGGTCAAGGTTGCAGGATGAGGTCAAAGGTCAATATGCAGTATTTTGTTTCTGCTCTGTAACTTTTTTTTCTGTTTTGTGTAATTGAAATAACCTGGCACGTGCTTTCTGTAGTGAGAAGGCAAATTTCAGTAATGTTTGTGCAAGGTCAAGGTTGTACATTGAGATCAAAGGTCATGCCTGCCTCTTTTACTAGTGGAAGGGTTTTCAAAATATTTTGGCACAAGTTCTTCCTCATTGAGATAATAGACAGAACAGTACCATAAGTCATGTTGGCTGAGGGCCAACACTTTCTTTGTGCTGTGTCCAGAATACCCGCTTCCATATAAATGAAGTACCAAGTGGAGACATAGAAATCTCTAGTCTATACCTGAATTTGTTAGAAGTCAAGAAACATAGCTTCACCACCATCATATCCCTAAAAACCTGTATACCCTACATTATTCTATAAAGCTAAAAAATTCTAAAAATGTGTAATTTCTCGTTGACTATATTGGTGCATATTCCCCTGCTTGAAGATGTACAATTTTCTTTACATTATATAGGCAGTTGCTGCAAGTTCTAGTGCCAGTATACATGTGACGGTAGAGCCGAGTGGTTTAGATACATCTTACATGAAGATGGAAGACTTCACAAGTCAACAACTGTCTGACAAGGCTGACTTTGTTAGTGATGTTGGTATTGGACATATGGAGGAGATCGCAACGGAAGAAACTGTACCAGTTGGTAGGTTGAAATTTCATATATGTACTTGGTCCTATATTTTGGACATTGAGTATCAGAGGGAAAATAAAGAAAGTCTACAGTAATGGTGAAATTGTCTAGTTGGGTTTTGGTGAACTATATTTGTTTATTGTGAAATTTTTCCTGATTTCCAAAGATTTTGAGATTACAGTGATCCAAGTATTAAAATGAACAAAACAAATTTCTCATTTATTTTATTTCTGATATTTGAAAATGAAGAAGTCATTACCACCAAAGTATGTTGACAAGAACCTGGATGGAGTCTTTTTGAAAGCACAGTATTCATGAGCAATTTAGTATAAGTGAAACTGTTTGTTTTAGCTGGATCGTCGGGGATCAGTGAGACACAGATAGAGGGATTCCAGTCATTAGATTCTCAAGTATTACCTGGCAGAAGAAAAAGAAAAGTTTTATCGGGTGAGGAGATAGCCGGCTCGCCCCCTGCTGGAAGTGGTGCCCCAGGGGGATGGGTGAGGGCTGCTTTAGGGTAAGTTATTCCTTGATTTGAGAATATTTGAAATACAGTCGACATCGTACTTGCGACCACCTCTATTAAGCGATTTTTGTATTAAACAACTGGTCAAAATCCCTCCCAAAGGTTTTCAGTACATAAATTCATTCCATTAAACGACTATTTTATTAAACAACTAGCGACCACATTAATGTTGTCCCGACAGGTAAAATATTTGACAAAAGTATATATTAAGCGACCGGGTACCAAAATTCTACCGGGCATTTCTTCATCTGTGTGCACGTGACTGAATGCAATTAACCTTTGTATCAGTCAAACTGACAAACAATCTAGCCATAATTCTCATGGTTTGTGGACTTGGAAAAGTGTTCACGATGTTAAAACAGATTTTTTAAACCATACATGTATGTTCATAATAAATACAGTTACATTAACAGTTGAAAAATAACTTTTCTTTTCATCTGACTGAAATTCATTAAGAGACCATTCCATTAAGAGACCACTTCTTAGCAGTCCCTTGGGTGGTCTTTTAATACCGGTACAATGTCAACTGTATGTAACATTTTCTTACTACATGTGGTCACAATTCTGTGCTATTAACATTGAGTTCTGCAAATGTATATTACATATTTAATGTCTTAGAAAGAAAATTTACATATCAATCAAAACTGTTGTGTTTAGAAAACCTGGACAATTGTCTAGAAAACGTGCACAGTTGTCTTTGATTTGAATAAGTTTCATCAGTTGAAACTTTCATCAGGATGTTCAGGTTTAGAACAGTTCTTGTGTAGTTGGTTAATGCAAGAATTCGAGTTTTGGTCTCAGGTAAATATTGTAAAGCTTAAATACTGTTTGAAAATGATGTGACATTCTGTACAAACATTTATCAATGGTATTTTCAGAGTATTGAATAAAGTATCAAAGTATCGAGGTGTGAACAGGGACAAGAATGATTTAAATGCTGCTACATGGTTCACTCAGCCAGGTTAGTTTGCTTGTTATACAGTAAAACCTCTGCAAACAACACCTTCGCAGACCAGATACTTCTGTACTAAGATTTCACTTTCAGCAAGTTGTGAATTTACCTCTCGAGACCAGCGGCGTCTCATAGAAATTAATTTCAATCTTCCTAGTGGTGTTGCTCTAAACAGGTTGCATTGTACTGTAAAGACTTGTATCCAGCAAAATAAGTCATCTGTCTGCACCATTGTAATATTTTAGCAACATACCGGTACTTGTTAAAAAAGAATAAAAAAAATAAAGCAAATTTGATGAGAGAAAGAGTCTACTTCATGCCAATGTTTGGGACATGGATCCTTGAATTACAAATCTTGAGGAAGAAATAAAAAAAAATTTGGTCGAAATTAACATATAAGGAAATTCAGAAAAAATAGTCCTGTATGAATATTTATGTTTCCACATTATATAATGTAGCAACTGAATGATCATGTTAGAAAAAGGATCTATACTGTATGTTATGTAATGGCTTTAGTTATGTCTCCCACCACACAGTGGTGTGGGAGACATATTGATTTACTCCAGTCTGTGTGTCTGTCTGTCACAAAGCTTGTCCGCACTCTAAGTCGAACATTTCTCATCCGATCTTCACCAAACTTCAACAAAATGTGTCTGCCAAAAAGTGCTCGGCCAAGTTCGATAACTAGCCAAATCGGCCTAGGCACTTCGGAATTATGGCCCTTGAATTACCAAAATCACTCGGATTTCTTGCGTAGTTTTACCTCCAAACCGACCCCTATACTACTAGTAGTACAGGGGTCTTTTTGGTGTCAAGTAAGCGCATGCACATGTGGATTCAGTGAACAGTATATAAAGACTGACTTATTATTTAGATTATTAGGCAGTTGTGGGAGACATGCGCTTTTCTCAAAAGCATCTCTAGTTTATTACCATTTATTGATGCTGAATATCAGATATTGAATTGAATTGTCAGTAGGATTAAATATAATATACATTACTTCATACATATTTTGCAGTTGATCCAGCAGATGCCCCGGACTACTACACCATCGTAGAAAATCCCATGGACTTTGGAACCATCAAGAGAAAATTAGAGGTAAGTTTATTGTGCAGATCAATTTAGTGTTAACGTTTTATTGATTAAATTGTGTTGACTTTTGTGTTCAATTTTGACATAAGATAGGGCTGTACTAAGATTTTTTTCCAGATTTTAATTTAGGTAATGGTTTATAAACAGACAAAAATATGGTGCTATTCCTTTACACTGCTTATAGAAGAAATTATTGGGGTGGGTTGATTACATAGTTTTTTAGTATGACTAAAGAATTGGTAGAGCTGTTGCACTTGCCAGTGCCTTAGCTTTGACATCACAGGTTAAGTTTTGCATGTAACCAGGTATCTGGGTATCCACACATGGGCATTGGAACTTGACACCTGTTCACTGTCATAATATGACATGCACAGTTCCCACAACCCTGTTATACTCTTTCTCAAAGTTATGCCCTTTTTTCAACTCTGAATTTTTTTTTGTGTAATCTGTTATCACATTGAGCATTAAGACTGAAAATTGTTGCCACTTTTGTACTTGTTAATGTCTGATTTTCACTTTAACTTTTTAAGTGACAAGGTATTTGAATAGTCGAGTGTTGCTGTCCGTTTACAGCTGTTGATATCAAATGAGTTGGGTTTCTTACTTTGACAGGATGTCATGATAGTAAGATATAAAAATCACCAGAATTAGTTGATAAATGCATTTCACATGTAATATTGTGAAACATATTATTTTTGTTGGCATAAATTTTATCGGTATCGGCTAGAGATACAAGTTCATAGACTTCACATTTTGAAGAAGGGTTATAACACTAAACAGCCTTGTTATACTTTAACTAGGATTTAATTTTATGGATTGTCTCAGCCATAGAATAAATTTCAAAGGAAATTAATCATGAGACCGTAAATTATTGTATTTAATGTGTTTCAGACATGCAAGTACCTAGAGTTTGAAGATTACCATAGTGATATGATGTTAGTGAAAGATAACTGTTACCTGTACAACCCAGAGCAAAGTCTTGTTAGAAAGGACTGTGATGAGGTCTTCCAGTTTTACTTGTCAGAGTACGAAAAACTCATGGAAAAATGGCAAAAAGTAAGTTACTGGTTTGAGGCTGAATAGAGTTGAAATCAGTATACACTCATTATTGATGTGATACACTGTGGATATTATGTGTATATGTACTGTAGTATGTAAAATAATATTTATGCTGTTTATGTAAACTTTTTGAGGTATTGCGACATGAAAGCAAAAGGACCAGTTTGGTTTTTTGTAGCAATTGTTGACTGTATGTGTGATTCAAGATCTACACCGAAATAACTGTTTTCTAGTTAAAAGTTAAAGATGTAATCATTAAATTTAATTACGGTATGTCTTGAAAATGAAGCAACCAAAACAATATTTTGCATCATCTTTTACATATTTTGATGGTCACCATTCAAAGAAGTGAATTATTCAGGGGGAAACAAATGAAATTTTACATATAATAAAACAAAATTTGAGAATATTGGAAATTTTTTGTACCCTTTGTAAAAACTTTGATTTATTAACATCACAATTTTTGCTATTTCAGACTCATATAGGTTCTCCTATCTCTAAGAAACCTCGCACTGACAGAAGCCCCATCAGATCTTGAACTTACCTAGAACAGTACAGACCAACCAATAGTGCTTACACCTTTCATCCAGAGTTTGGTGACCAGTCTTAGAATACTGCTGTGTCATTGGTCAGTTTTTACGATTGTGCTTCACGAACAGCCAATCAGGGACTGAAGATTTTAGGCAGGTCTCTTGACATGGTACTGAGGACTGTGATCTCAGAAGTAGAGGAATGACATACGAAAAACAGGATCGTTCTTAAGTGTTTTATGAAAGTATTTAAACACATATTGTTCTTAATGTATGTTTTGAGAAGCCTGTAGTTCTGTTAGTATAGTTACCTCTTATTGAAGAGGTCAAGCAACAGACTGACCTTTTACCTTATCTGAACTATGTTCAGGGTGAGCTATTCAGATGGTTGATCTGGCAACCATGGTCCTTTGTTAAAATTTTTCCTTTAATGTCTCCTAAAACTAATGGTCAGAATTACGCTTATTTAAGGGCAATTTGGCATAGACCTCTTTCAGATTCATTCAGATTATTATGCTTAGCCCCTTTAAAGGGCCAGAAGAGCTAAAAATAGATAAAAACCTTTTAACCACTTGTTCTCCTGAACCACTTGACGGAAATCACCAGACTTTTTTATTAGCATCCTTGCTTGTACCACTTTCCATTTCATTTAAATGGTTCTGTTTGTTAGCGCTAAAAATAGAAAAATCTTTTAAATATCTTTTCATGAAATACTCAGTAGGTCTTCGCTGAACTTATTATTTGATGGAGTCCTGGACAATTCTGAATTTCAGAAAGTGTTTCCGTTTGACTGTAGGTAGAGGTTGCCAGAGTTGAGAAGTTTTTATCTTATCATGAACTTTATGGAACAGACTATTACAAGTTTAATATAATGTTTACCTGTTTGTAGGTCATCACAGCAAAAATAGAAAAAAGTTTAAAATAGCTTTTAGTAGTCTGCTTAATGGTGGGGCGCCAAACTGTTCATAGGTCAAGGTCGTCCTTGGGTGAGTGACTTAGGTCCAGTTGGGCCACTTATACAAATTCTAAAGATGTAGAATTCCTCTGATTGTACCATGAGAATTTTAAAGTATGAACAATAGAATAACTATGTATAAGATAGTACCTATAAAGAGAAATCTTCAGTATTAAGAAATTGAAAGGGAAAGAGGTAACATTGTGACTTACCATGATTTCTTTTAACCCTTACCCTGCTTAATTTCTATAATGAACTTGTCCATCTTTCAATTTGGACAGTACCATTGACTGTTAAAAGGGGTGCTAACCAAAAAGATACTGACTGGATGGAGAACAGTGCAGATCATGATCAGACTGCATAGATGTGCAGACTGATCATGATTTACACTGGTCGCAAAGGCAGAACCAATCATTTCCAGCATGATAAGGGTTAATAGTGTGGATTTCTCTTCATAGCCGCTATCTGACTTGGTGTTTTACATACTTTTTCTGTGCACTTTTAAGAAGCCTCATAATTAAGTGCATGTTGTAAGTTTTACAAGAATAATCTATATTGAAAATATTTGGAAATGTTAGGCCTGTGATTATTTTAAAATTCCATGAGAACCTAAAATTGTTGAAAAATTTCATCTGTTTCAAAGAACAAAATTTTCTATTTTCTGTTAAATACCTGTAAACTTCATAAAAGTTGTTATTCTATATGACAACAACAACAGCTGTTACTTCATAATGATTGTCATTATTCCATATTTAAAGATCATGTATAAAGGCAAAAGATCAAATCTGTTTGAGTCTATTTTAAGATACTTACTGTATACATGTACTTTCTGTCCTGTATGTTTTTATTGAATGTTGCCAAATTGTGTTCAGCTATTAAAAATAGCAAGTGGTTTTATTTTTTGATAATGTATGTTATTTTACTGTATCCAGTATCATACAAATGTTACCATGATTGTATTACTAAACACATTTTAGTGTTAATGTTTCCTAAGTGTGCCCATTTCATAAATTATCTCCCTTTAATAAGTTTAAAGAGACATGCTGGCAGATTTCAGTAATTCAAATTCTAATTTGAAAAAGTGTTTTGATACATCTAATAGTATGATAGATATGGAAAATGCAGTGTTTGAAGATATGCTAAATGCTATTCAAGGTAATGTAAGAATAATATAGAGGTAGAAGTCTCATACTTGTAGGTGAATGTGAAGTAAATCATTTGCTTCAATATGTGAATAAGTTGCAGTGTTTCTGGAGATGTGTGTAACTGTTACAAGGAAATCTAGGTCTACAAGTACCCAACAACGTCTAGACATACCTGCACATGTCTACATACACAGCTACATACATGTACCTGTACACATCCATTGGTACTTATGTCTAGTCCGCCCACTTAGTTCAATAGGGAGACTGCAGATCTATGGATCGCAGGGTATTGAGTTCAATCCTCAGCCAAGGCAAATGCTCTTTTTGATGATTTGACATTGTGTCTGAAATCATTCATCCTCCACCTCTGACTCATGTGGGGAAGTTAGCAGTTACTTGTGGAGAACAGATTTGTACTGGTACAGAATCCAGGAGCACTGGCTAGGTTAACTGCCAACTGTTATATAATTTAAATACTGTAGAAAAAATGGTGTTTAACCCAAAACAAACAAACATATATGTCTACATGCACACATACCCTTACATGGCTACACGTAATCACACACAGTTACACATACCCGTACATATCTACACAGACACATATATGTACTTGCACATGTCTACACTTACCCATACATGTCTACATATATCTGCAAACATCTACACCTACCTGTACAAGTATGAATTCACAGCCTCCCTGGTAAGCTCTAGGTTGCATTGAAAGTTAGAAACCCAGTAGAACTCCACATATTTCAATGTGCTTATCATGACTGTTGTGAAGTGAAAAATAAATGAGTCACTTTTTAATGCTATGGCATCAGTGTTTGAAGATACAATGTGGTTGATTATTTAAGTAGGATTTTAAATTGAATATGTCTGTTTTTGAGTCTTTTTAATGGTTGTTACTGAAATTTTTAATGATAAATTCTTAGACCTTGTTACATATACAGTACGCCTTTGTGCTGTCATTTCTCATTTTAACAGATATGTATATGGGCCACATCATGTCAAATGATACCAAGTGATGTTTAGGTTAAGATTAATATGGATTTTAATTCTCAGTGTTATAAATTTGCAGGGAGCTCTGACCTGTACTGGTTCAAGTTTACAAAAATTATGCACAAAATACAACTACATATATGTTGAAATGAAAAAAAAAAAACAACAAACAATTGTCCTATATCTTTTTGAATATTTTGATCAGATGATACAGTCCACTAGTTGATATTTTCATTACATCAGTTCGAAAATTCTCCTCTGGGTACCATTTTGTTGTGATGTTGCCCAAATACAGAATCATGATTATAAAATTGTATATATTTTCGCGTATATGATTAGTATCATTAAATTTTGCATGTTTAAACATAACTTGTGTTTCTTGTCTGTTTTCCAGTGGACCATCATCCTTGATGTTGGGTTGTAGATTAGGTTTACACATATGAAACCAGTGGGAGGGGATGGGGGTATGCTCTTATGTTTTTCAAAATACCAGTTATAAAACATTTTTTATTCTTGCGAAATAAAACCCCTTTTTAACACTTCATTTGTGAGCAATTGTATTGGTAAGGGTCCATTTCTTGGCCAGATTTCTTAAAAGCAACTAAATTTGTTCTTCTGAATTAAGAAAGAAAACTGCTACAATATGCTGTCAGTTTCTCTAAATACAAATTAAATAGATATACAATGTGATAGATGATAAAATCTGACTTAGCACTGTTATATAGAACTTGCTTATTATACCATCGCAAAGAAAGTTTTGGGGGATATAATTATTATAGGAACGAGCTGGTAGGTTGGTCTGTCCTTTGGTTTTCATGGTTTCCTGGCAATAACTCGTGAATGGCTGGACAGATTTAAATAACTTTTGGTACACAGATGTAACATCATAAAATACAGGTCAAGTTCGACTTTGAGGTGAGTAGGTCAAAGGTCAAGGTCACAATGACCCGGAACAGTGAAACCGTTTCTGGATGATAACTTGAGAACGGTTGGGCCAAGGATCATAAATCTTGGTACACAGGTGTAACTTCATAAAATACAGGTCAAGTTCGACTTTGTGGTCAGTAGGTCAAGGGTCAAGGTCACAATGACTCGGAACAGTAAAACAGTTTCCAGATGATGACTTGGGAACACTGGCCTAGGATCATGAAAGTTGATAGGGAGGTTGGTCATGATCAGCAGATGACCCCTATTGATTTTGAGGTCAGTAAGTCAAAAGTTAAGGTCACAGTGACTAGGAACAGTTAAACCACTTCCGGATGATAACTTGAGAACGCTTGAGCCTAGGATCATGAAAGTTGATTGGAAGGTTGGTCATGACCAGCAGATGATCCCTATTAATTTTGAGATTCGACTTTGACATTGGCGTACTTCTTTGACAAGGCCATATTGTGAGGGTATAACTCATCACTCCTGGGACAGCTCTAGTTTACGAATCGTATACCTTAAGTAACTTAATTAAGTTATTTGCAGCTCAGTTTAAACATAATTTTACACATGTATACATGCAGAATACTGCATAATTCATTAGCAATCTCGGCAGTCTGTATTTCCAACAAATGTACCCACGGACTACATATATTTAAATGGAAAGGTGGGGCTATAAAGTTGTCAAGTTATTTTAAATCTATCATATATTGAGGTAAGTGTGAAATACAGTCACACCTGTCTATACAGATAACCTTGGATGAGAAAAAAGGGGCCTTTATTGGCAGGTGGTCATATTCACAGGTTAAAACAAAACCAGCGGTCTATAGAGACAAGTGGTCCATTCAGAGGTGGTCTTCAGCACAGATTTGACTGTAAAGTCAAATTTATGAAAGGAATTTGATGAAAAAGGCATCCACATTTTTCTATTTATTACGTTACCGTAACAGTTTTAACAATTTAACAGAAAAGAACAAAAAGAATGATATCACTACAAATATGAGAGAAAGAAAGCGTTGCATTTGTGATCGTAAAAACATATTGTATCGAAATGTATTGTCAATTTTTGTTTTTGGAAGAGATACTTATTATCTGGGTTGAGTAAAGTTTTATTCTGTTTCATTCAAATATTTATTATATAAAAAGTTAAGTTTGTGAACTTAGGAATCAACTGATTACTCCGCTGTGCGTAGTTTCCAATATGGCGGATATAAGTTTTCATATGGAAATAAAGTTCATGATCGCACTTATTATGCTTCTTCTTCCTCTTCATCAAATTCACCCTCCTCCTCCGCGGTGGCGTCCTGGTACTGCTGGTATTCAGAGACCAAGTCGTTCATGTTGGATTCAGCTTCAGTGAACTCCATCTCGTCCATACCCTCGCCTGTGTACCAATGCAAGAAAGCCTTACGACGGAACATAGCGGTGAACTGTTCTGAGATACGTTTGAACAGTTCTTGGATGGCAGTGCTGTTGCCGACAAAGGTTGCGGACATCTTGAGACCACGTGGTGGGATATCACAGACGGCGGTCTTGACGTTGTTGGGGATCCATTCAACGAAGTAGCTGCTGTTCTTGTTCTGGACGTTCAACATTTGTTCGTCGACTTCCTTCATGGACATACGTCCTCGGAACATGGCGGCGACGGTGAGGTAACGTCCGTGACGTGGGTCGCAGGCAGCCATCATGTTCTTTGCATCGAACATCTGCTGGGTGAGCTCGGGGACAGTAAGAGCTCTGTACTGCTGGCTACCACGAGAGGTAAGGGGAGCGAATCCTGGCATGAAGAAGTGGAGACGTGGGAAGGGAACCATGTTGACAGCAAGTTTACGGAGATCGGCGTTCAGCTGACCGGGGAATCGGAGACATGTGGTGACACCTGACATGGTAGCAGACACCAGATGGTTCAAGTCTCCGTAGGTTGGAGTGGTCAGTTTCAAAGTTCTGAAGCAGATGTCGTAGAGAGCTTCATTGTCGATGCAGTATGTCTCGTCGGTGTTCTCAACGAGCTGATGGACGGAGAGGGTGGCGTTGTATGGCTCCACAACTGTGTCAGATACCTGGAATTAAAATTACAAATGAAATCAATGAAAACCTTTTACTGAAATAAAACAAAATGAATATCACTTTAAGTTTATCTATACCTACCGGTATATCACCTAAAAACTATTTTACAGGCACAAACTAGGTGATGTCTCCATGTGAGCTGAAGTCCGTTTTCTAAAATGACTTAATATTTCACTATTTTAGATGCGAGTATTTTAATTTCGACATGATAATCAGAATGAAACTGGCCTAAGTCAAATCACTCTTCTGTGTAATAAAATCTAACGAAGCATAAAACGGTTATTGCGGAAGAATCTAGAAATTATAGTTTGGGAAATGACGGTAATTACCTTTGGAGATGGTACGACGGAGAAGGTGTTCATGATTCTGTCTGGGTATTCCTCGCGGATTTTGCTGATGAGGAGAGTTCCCATACCGGATCCGGTACCGCCACCAAGGGAGTGTGTGAGCTGGAATCCCTGAAGGCAGTCACAGCTCTCTGCCTCCTTTCTGACCACATCAAGGACGGAGTCAACGAGCTCGGCGCCCTCTGTGTAGTGGCCTTTAGCCCAGTTGTTTCCGGCTCCACTCTGTCCGAAAACAAAGTTGTCCGGACGGAAAATCTGTCCGAATGGTCCGGATCTTACGGAGTCCATGGTACCGGGCTCGAGATCCACGAGGATGGCACGTGGTACGTATTTACCACCGGTGGCCTCATTGTAGTAAACGTTGATTCTCTCGAGCTGGAGATCAGAGTCTCCATGGTAGGTACCGGTGGGGTCAATGCCGTGCTCGTCTGAGATCACCTCCCAGAACTGCAAAATAAAAAGTAGCAATTTGTAATTCTAAATAAGAAAAAAATAATTAATTACACTTGTTGCGAATTTACTCTTTCGATGCGAAAATTGATAATTTTTTTTTTTGCAAAATTGCGAGGAAGGATGTAGGGGCAGGTTTCTTGTGATGTATTTGTAATTTGACTGTTTATTTTCAGGACATTTTTCCGAAAAATAAAATTTTAGATTTTTTTTTTACTTTTATTTTAAGGGCTGTGTTGTAAAATATTGAATATTCCCTACAGCCAAAACATGTCAATGACAGTGTTATTCTATTTCAATCTTAAAGATAAAGATTGACAGTGTTTCAAATATTTCACCTAATTTTATTCAAAAGCATTCAGTCCTGTCATTTTCGTGTATCAAGTGTCTGTCCCATGCCGAGGCCTGTAGTGAATTCTGGACACTTTCCAGAAAAGAGATATTCACAGTGAAACTTACACCAAACTACCAATTCAACTGCCAAAATAAAACAAAACAGAAACGAAAGTTAAAAGTATAAAAAAATGCATTATCAGAATAATTTAAATGAGTAAAATGACATTCATGGACTTCACATTACCGAAAACAAGGAAAATATTTCAAGTAAGGTATCAAACGACAGCCTTTTTTTATACAGTCCTTGTAATTTCATGCTTCATACGTTAAACAAGTAAATGTGTATTATTTTATTATTTGTCTTACGAGTTCAAAACAGCAGTTTGTAAATCTGGGGTGGGGTTGGGGTGCTAAAGGATTCCTCCGATGGGGAAGGTTTTCGGATTCGCTACAGGAAATGACTGCTATTCCAAACTCTTTACTACTGATACTGTTAAATTAGATAGCAGATAAATATCAAACATGTTTTTATTTGACGTTTAAAAAAAGTTTTTCAAGTTAAGAGGGCTGAATCAACCGATTTAATAACATGTTTGCCTTTACGAGTCGATATGAAGGCTAAAATGGAACAACTCGTTGTGCAAAATTAATGTTTCAAAAATAATTTGACAGAACATTTCCCTGATGTGTTGAAATGAAATAACGTTGATAAAACAAACCACCTAGATATGAGCCGTGCCATGTGAAAATCAACATAGTGGGTTTGCGACCAGCATGGATCCAGACCAGCCTGCGCATCCGCGCAGTCTGGTCAGGATCCATACTGTTCGCTTTTAAAGCCTACTGCAATTAGAGAAACCGTTAGCGAACAGCATGGATCCTGACCAGACTGCGCGGATGCGCAGGCTGGTCTGGATCCATGCTGGTCGCAAACCCACTATGTTGATTTTCTCATGGCGCGGCTCAATTATGATTATAAGTTAATATCAAATAAAATAGTTAACGCCTACAATGATAATAAATATCTTACCTTGGCACCGATCTGGTTTCCGCACTGACCAGCCTGAATATGGACAATTTCACGCATCTTGACTGTTCTTTACTTGATTTACTTTAGAGAATGAAAAACACACCTTCTCGCTGGAGAATTTTATAGCAGACTGAAGTCAAAATAGCAAAGTAAGGGTGTGTTTAGTTTTGAAACGTTGTCATGGAACATGATCTTCTTTTGACAACCTCAAAAACAAAGACGATCTGTTTTTGTCTTTGTTCAAATTACGCATGAAAAGCAGCTATTCAAAATCACTTGCGAAAAAAGTGTTTCGATTGTTCTTTTGAATCGCAAATTCGTTAAACTGTTTAAACTCTTTATGATAATCCGACTTAAAGGTGACAGTTAAAATCTGTCTGTATGACGCATTGAAACAAATAATGCTCGTGGTATTTATTTTTTTATTCTCATGTATAAGTTCTTTGACATTCACTGTTTTGCATTTTTACCTCCACAACAACCAAACTGCCATGGTTCGCATAAATGCTTAGGATTTTGGCGTACATTTACTATTGTACATGAAATCGCCAAAGCATCACTCCTAATTTTGTTACAATACTGGATTTAAGTATTTTGGTTGGAATATTTCTGTCATGGGATAACCTGTTAAGGTTGAACAGATTTGTGTTATCTAGATGAATATCTAGATGATTATCCGGTTATCTGGTTAATATTTGAGACTTCTGCCAGTAAGATAAATATCTTTACAAAAATAATAGCCCCAAGAAACCACCTAAATTATTTTCTATTTCATTAAAACATTATCTGGATATCTAGTTAAGATTCGCGTTTTTTCAAGTAACACACTTAGAGAAATTTGGACGAATATGTGCACATTCGAGCGGAATTGCTTACACTGCATTAAATGTCAAATTCTGTCCAAACTCGAAAATCTTTTGACAGACAAGTGCAAAAGTCCAAGTGCCGTTACGTTCTCTGTGCAGACAGAAATTCCTAATTTGCGTGCAACGTAGATGAAACGAAGTTCTGGAAATCAGATGGTAAAGTTGTTGTGGGCAGAATCGAAAATAAGCGCACCCATAGACGAATCACCACCATATTTATCGTCAGATGTTCTTTTTAAAGGTGACTAATCACACTTGAGCAACATTTTATGACATTTTTCAGTTTTCATACATTCTGTAAGAGATATCTTTCAGGAACAAAACGACCCATTAAATAGAGTAAGAATCATCTAGAAACATCTACTTCATTACTTTTTACGAAATTTTACAATTACCTCCCTTTAATATAAAAGTCTTTAAAATGTAGACTATTACTTTTGATTTCAATGTAATTTCTAGTTACATTTGATACAGATTAGGATATTTCAATCACGTAATGCAATTGGCAAGTTTTAAAACTAGATGCAGCTTCGAAAATTATCTACTTTAAGACTATCTTGGTTGCGCAACCGAGATAGGAAAAGGGAGGTAATAATAATTTTTATAAACTTGTATTTAGTAACAGTGCTTATATGTGTAGTATAGGTAGTTTGTATAACACAACTATTTTGAGGTTTCTTCAATTTATTGGACAGTACCAGTATAGTACGTGTAGAGAAAAACCTACAACATAAAACAGTAAAATCATGAACATAGAAAATACGAATTACAATACAACAATAGCAGAATGTGAAAAATACAGATTTCACAAAATAGATCTCTCGCGGTAAATAAGTTATCATTGCATTTAAAAAGAACAAATACTAAAGAAAATATCTTACCAGAATCGACTAGCAAAGGTACACTTATGACATAGTAAATTGTCCAAAGGTAAGGACATTAAATTACTACAGTATAACAATAGTTCTAGAGTAACTTGCGTTCACTCGGACAATGATTCTCAAGAATGAAGAATAGAGGGCCGTGCAATTGTTAGTTCGCGCCAAAAGTTGTTATTTGTGCATGAAGATAACTGACCAATGAAAACGTCTTCTATCTACAAAACAAGTTCAAATGCACGACTGAACATGATAATACAAACACGGAGTACGATACAATATGATACAACGAAACACAGAGTACAAACATGATACAACGGAATACGGAGTACTGATCATCGATATACGACCTGACTATAAATAAATGACTGTGAATCCATTTATCAGTTTAAATAAAGTGAAACTTGACTTTACTACAAACTACTTTACCACAATACTACATATGTATATTATTCCGAAGGTAAAATATGTTTGTTACATTTACACTCGCTATCTTGGTTGAGCAACCAGGATAGGAAAATCAAATTCTAAAAATACTTCCATTCAAAATCTTTAAGTGTTTTAAGAACTAAATGAACACAAATAGGCTAAATGATCAGTTGTTAAATCCAGCAGTTGCCCAAAATCTGATTGACCACCTTTGAATAGGAATCTGAATTCATAACATTTGTTCAAGCATAGTTACAGAAGCCCAAGTATACAAGGCAGGTCACAACTAGGCTTTTTGATAAATAAAGTTCTACATTAGAAGTTTAGAAATTTAAAAAAAAAAGCCACTGTTAGTGCCAAAAGTAAACGAGCTAACGGCATCGACAAAATTACTTATGCAGTCTGAAAAACGACGCCGCATTGATATTTTTTGCTTGTTCTGTTTAATATAATACTTTGACAATAGTACAATGTCCTCAATTTGGGGATATTCTATTGACCCCATCAACAAGTCCTCAATAACAGACTTACGGGTTCTGTGTTTATGGGTTTTGATATAATATTATCTTTAAAAGTAGTGCGGTGTTTCGACCACACGTTGCCTATTGAATTACGTTTTCACCTAATTTCTTTTGTTTTATGTGTCTATTTTTGGCAATTAATACAATAAATCATTAAAACTGACAAGGCAAACCAAAAAAAAAAAGAGTACTGAATTTATTGAGAATGTAACATATTATATGCTACATATTCGAGAGTGGAATTAATGTGTGATTATATCTTGTAATTTAACTGTATGTGCAAAAATCTTTATCATGTTGTTTCTTTTAAAAAATTACCATAAAATTTAGCGAGACGTTACTGGTGTGATGGGGGAAGGGTGCTGTCAAGGGATACTAAGCTTTTGACGCAAAATCCATACAGTAAATGAAAATAGGAGTGGCCTAATATCTTTAACAATTCATTTGATCTGGGCTATCCGATAAACTGATTAACTCATTAAGACATTAAACTGCACACGTGCCAAGTCGATAAATTGTGTCAATCACATGCTTCTTAAAACAATATTTAACCTTTAGCCTGCTGGCTGCAAGTGATTTTGCCATTGCGACCACAGAAGTGCTGATCTTGGTCTGCACTGTTCGCTCTTCTGTCAGTAATTTTTCAGTGAACACCTCTTCGAATGTACTGCCCAAATCGAATGACCGACCACTCCATTTTAGATATTTTGCAGGGTAAAGGTTAAAGACTACAAGTGTACAGTATCATGATAGATAAATCAAATTTTACGGAAATTACTGTTTAAAAACACATTTTTTTCAGTGTTCTGATAGGGTATTTTCCATGATAAATTCACTCATTGTGGATACATTTTCTAAATTTCAGTTTTGATTTTAGTTGTTTATGAATTGTTGCAAACCAGTTTTTTTTCACTGGTAAATACATGTTTGGTCGTGAAATCGACATTATTTTCCAAAAGATTGTACTACCATTCAGGGAGACCTTTAGAATGAAATATATCTGATGGTGGATATGAAAAAAACTCACAAAAATTTAGTCGATCAAACATTAGTTTTTTAATCACTGTGCCATACTGGACTGTTCCAAATAAAAACTTTGTACTATTTACAATGTTTATATTTCTTGTTAAAACTCCTGTGATGTAAAGGAATGCAATAGAGTTTTCAAAAAGGAACATCTGGCAAAATATAATCTAATAAATCTATATCATTGGAAAATAAGACAAGTTTATACAAGATATTTTCACACCAACTTTAACTTAAAAGGCATACAGTATGATTGATTTAGACATATTTTGTATACTAATACTAAACAAGTCGAAAGATTTCCTGCGGCCAGAAGTTATACAGACCAGAAATTGTTGATAGTAACTTATGGGTGAATAACGTACTTGTTTTGTTTTTTATTATACCATTACGCTTTAGTGTAAGAAATATTACTTCATTCTACTTGATTTACAAGTAGATATGAACTATGTATTTCTTAATTCTGAAAGTTATTGTTTTGAGCAAAAATAACTATATTTCCCTTTCATGTATAACATAACTTTTAGCTTAACTGGTCACATTCCTTGACTATTGAAATACTTTACTAGAGCTTTCACAAATGTGATTCATGCCTTCACCTGGACTTGCTTGACAACACAGGACCATAATCTAGGAAATTTGAAGAGCAATTAACATAAAAACCCTTATGCACAACAAGGTATGAATATTGATCATTGCTGAAAGTTTGAATAAATTATATGAAATAATGAATGAGGAATTCAGGTCACAAACATTTCTCTATATATCATATAGAGTGCTAGCGATTTTGCAAAAACGGCGTTCCATAAATGCGATAAGCCAATCGCATATCGGTAAAAAGTCACGTGAAATCACCCAGTCCCCATGTGCTATACTACTTGTTGCATTCCAATATACCTGCGACCGCAGGTAATTATAACACTACAAGCGAATTATCTCCCTTTAAGCACCAATTACTCCACTTAAAAAAAAAAGATAGAATTAAATGTTCCATTTAAACTTGTTTAATACACTCTAGCATTTATGTACACACAAAGCACATACAGTACATTTTAGAGAAATTTAATTGGTAAGAAAATGGAAAATAGCATAATTTGAGGCGGCCTTTTTGAAAACAAGATGGCCGCCAAAATAATAATGATGATGAGAAATCTTACCAATGGATTTTGAGAGGTAACACGGATTAAACTTAAAAAAAAAAACACAACCTCGTAAAATATAGGAAAAAAATCACAATCTGTTTTTTTTTCGGACAATTTGGCACAGACTGTCGTAGCTTAACATCTAATATTTAGCAATAAAAAAATAGGTCACAGCTTGTCGCCATATTTATAATCCTATCTTCATGAAATTGGTCAAAATGTTTATCTTGCTTCCTAGGCCAAGTTCAGATCTGGGTTATGTGGGATTAAAACTAGGTCACCACTCAAATCAACGGAAAAGCTTGTTAACACTGTAGAGGCCACATGTATGACCCTATTTTTATGAAACTTGGTTAGAATGTTTATCTTGATGAATCCAAGGTCAAGTTTAACAGTTGAGTGATATCTGGTCATCAGAGTATATGGGGGCTATATATTTGATCTGATGGTCTGTGAAATATCTTCTTTACCACTCTGAAGATTGTCGACCTCATCAAAACTACATGTAGACTGCACAACCCAGATCAGTAAGCGTAAGGTCAAGGTCACATTTAGGAGGTTGATTGTCAAATAGCTTAACTTTGTGTCTGCTCCACTTCGTAAGTTCAAGGTCAAATATAAAATATAAAAATAGCTGAACTGCAAGTTCACTCCACATTTTCTAAACCGTTAGAATGAATTTCATAAATAAAGCATCACTTAAACCTATCAGGTTGAAGATGAGATGCAGACTCAGCAACCAAGGCCATTTGGTTCACCAGATAACTAATTGACATAGCGCTTTTAGCACTAAATTATTTTTGCAAGCAGTTTTTGCTGTGCAACAACTGGAATTTGGAACTTGTTTTATACAAAAGGGAAGTACACAAAAACTGTAATTTGAAAAGTAAAACATCTTGGGGGAATGTATAAATTGAATGATCGATAACTCCTACAAGTACAATGTGGACTTTGATAAAGTTTGTTAAATAAACACAAACTTTTAGTCATTTAAACATTGCATTCTCCGTTGTTTTAAATCTGTCTGATAATTATTGATATCTTAAGGTAATTAGAATGCATGTCTAGTTTCATCACAATATATTTAAAATCATCTTTGAAAGCCATGACCTGTTTCATTAGTTGATACCATGGTAACTAACACCGCTTAATTTCCGAGACCCAATTTATAAGCGAGATCTTATCTTACTCAATTCTTTTAACATTGAAAAATGTATGGATCCATTTGTATGTTACACATTATTCTTTTATCGACCCAAATGCAGACTTGGGGCAACTTTGGAAGAATTGAAAGAGACATTGTGAAGATAGGATGGATATTCATTCATGCAGTTGCTGAAAGGAGTCTTTGTATTCCACTACCCAACCTTACCCATCCCGTCCCACCCTGCAAGTGCTTAATTATAGAATCAAGTCAACAGAAAAGGCATGGATTACTCCATAAATTTAGTTTCAAGGACACTTCTTTGCATAATTTAAAGTAGTTATTCCTCATCATCACCCACCTCATATTGCACTAAGGCCATAAATCTTGCACCAATATTAAAGGAATTATCCCCCTTTATACTTAGAATTTCATGTTAATTTTATTTATTTATTTGGGTTTTACGGCACACCAACACAGTATAGGTTACCGGTATATGGCGCCAAACAGGACTACAAATTTTGGTTTCATACCTCATTTACATCGAAATTAAAAACATGAAGTATGGAATCAAAATTTGCATACCTGCTGGAATCACAGAGTTACAGCAAAACCAAGTGTTGAGACCCTATTAGTCGCCTCTTACGATCATGCTAGGGTAAGGCAGTGGTTCCAATTCATACACAGATCGTCCCAGAACCACATGGGGCGAGTTTCAGGCCAAGGTTTTGGTGCACTTTCAATCTATCTAAGTCTTTACTAAATGGATTTGTAGTTATTCCACATCATCACCTACCCGGCCCCACCCCCCACACCCCACCCCACTGCTTACTCCATAGGGAGAGTGACAATTTGATAAAATACATTGTGTCTAAAATCATTCATCCTCTACCTCTGATAATTCATGTGGAGAAGTTGGCAGTTACTTGCGGAGAACAGGTTTGTACTGGTTGGTTAACTGCCCGCCGTTACATGAATGAAATACAGTTGAAAAACGGCGTTAAACCTAAAACAAAAACAAACATCATCACCTCATATGGCACAAGGTCCATAACTCTGGCTCCAATTGTTCATGGAATGACCCCTTTTTACTTAGCATTCTAGGTTAGGTTTGGTGCATTTTAACTAAATTTCTTTTATTACAGATTACAGAAAGGATTTGATTCAATCTTAAATTCATTGTTCCACATCGTTGCCCACATCATTTTAAACAAGGGCCATAACTCTTGCACCAAGATACCAAAATTATGCACTATTTTGCTTAAACTAATGTTGGTGTACTTCCTTTATATGTTTGTTATTGCTTCTTGAATTAGATTCAGACTTAAAATAGTTCTTCCACTTCATAGTCCTCATCATATGACTCGAGGTCAGTGACTCAGTTTAATATGTTTTGCTACACTATTTCTACCTCTGTTCTTACTAAACACATTTGACACGTCCAATATTTTCATTCGCATTGGCATCGTTAAACACTCCAGTGACAGCTCCATCTTCTTAAGACGTGCCCAGTTTCACTATCCAGCATCGAAATAGTCGTGTGTGCTTTCTTCTGTGTCATCGTTTGTTATTTCTTCAATTCTGCTCTTGTATAGTGGTATATATAGGGGTTGATTTTAGAGAAGTTGCAATGTTTTTTCAATCATGAAACGTGTAACAACATTACATGTATTAGTCATACACATTTAAGTGTAAAACTTTCTGACAGTTTTAAGCAGATGCTTGTCATTATGTACTTGTAAGTGATTTATGATGTACAACAAAATTTTCTCGAAATTTTCAGGCAACACATAAACAGTTATCTATATACATGTGCAGTCATTAACGATAAAAAAAGTACTGAAAGGTTTTCATCTTGTTTTTTCATTGGCCAAGGAAATTTTTAACCAACAGACAAATCCTCATGAAATGTTAAATGTGTTTGCCAGACTTAACGGCTAATTAGGCATACTAGACAAATTGTTTCGGGAGATGGGGAGGTGGCGGTTGGCAGGAGTTCATATGACTGAAAATGGTCTGCTACTCAGTTACTTCGGGGAATATCTTTTAGTATGTCTGTGTATATATGTAAATCTGTGATTGTAAATTGATAGGTGATAATGTTTTACATATTGACATATACATGTGACAGTTGATTAGATAATTGTTGATGTAGTTCTGTTACAATTATAAATATGAACAAAATTGTAGATTCAGATTATTTTTATGTTGAATGAAAAATGTTTGTTAAGTTAAATGTTTCACATGTTTCTATGTGTCATTTCCTGCAGCCCTTTACTTGACAAAAATAATTACCTATCACAGAAAAACTACCATTGATAAAAAAAGAAACATCACCACACTATCATTGATAAGCGGATACCGCCCCTTTCCTGAGCCTCGGAGAACCTTGTCTCGTCTTTGTACTAACACATACCCGTTCTTCCAGAACACAGCTTTATTAGCTCACCTGTCACACAGTGATGGTGAGCTTTTGTGATCGCCCTTCGGCCGTTGGCCGTCCATCCATAATTTCCTTGTGAACATGATAGAGACCACATTTTATATTTGATTTTAATCAAACTTGCACACAACTTGTATGGGCATAATATCTCGGTTCCTTTCAAAAACTGGTTAGATCCCATCATTGGTTCCAGAGTTATGGCCCCTTGAAAAGCCAAAATTTGCCATTTTTGGCTTGTGAACATGATAGAGACTACATTTTACAATCAACTTTAATAAAACTTGCACACAACTTGTATTGGCAAAATATCTTGGTTCCTTTCAAACACTGGCCAGATCCCATCATGGGTTCTAGATTTATGGCACCTTAAAGGACCAAAATTTGCTATTTTTGGCTTGTGAACACGATAGAGACATTTCGCGATCAATTTTAATCAAACTTGCACACAACTTGTTTTGGCATAACATCTCAGATCCTTTCAAAAGCTGGCCAGATCCTGTCATTGTTCCAGAGTTGTGGCCCCTCGAAATTTGCTATTTGGGCTTTCGCAGTCTTATAGAGACTTCATTTATTGTTTTATTTGATACAAATTTGCAAAAAATATTCAACAACAATAAATCTTGGATTCCATGATGACTCAGTCAGATCCAATCATAGGTTTCAGAGTTATTTATATCTGATTACCTCCCCTGATTTTAATTAATTTGAAAATGGATTTATATCAGTAAGTACTTATAGGACTCATTTGAAATTTCATTACTGTCATTAGTTTGAGACAATCAGGGTAGATAACTATTGACTGATTTTATGTCAAATTACCTCCCTTTATTTCAAATTAAAATAGGTATATCTCTGTAACTAATGAAGATACTGATTTGAAATTTCCTTTATGCCATCACATGGACTTGGACAAGCAGTGAAGATACATATTGACTGAATTTGTGATAAATTACCTCTTTTTATTATTTTTTTATGTAAATGAATGTACCTAGCATCTTCTTATGAGATTGGTCTGAAAGGTTATTTATGTCTTCCATGGTAGGAAATAGTCATGTTAGGTAACTCTTGATTGAACCAAAGAGCTATAAAAATAATTATATTTTATAGTTCTTTGATTGAACGTTTATCGATATGAATACTTTTCTAATATATTGTTGTAAAGGCTTGTACTCTGTATCTTCTACATGCATATACCAATGCATGATTACCTCCCTTGATTTTAATAAAAATGGATTTATCTCAGTAAGTATATATAGGACTCATTTGAAATTTCATTATTAATCCCCCATCGTGGCAGAGGGATTATAAGAATGGTCTGCGTCCGTCCTTCGGTCTGTCCTTCCGTCCGTAACACTTTCGCGTCCGCTCCATATCTCCTAAACCCCTTGAAGGATTTTCATCAAACTTGGGTCAAATGATCACCTCAGCAAGACGATGTGCAGAACCCATGAGTCAGCCATGCCAGCTCAAGGTCAAGGTCACAACTCAGGGTCAAAGGTTTGAGCCTTCCATTTTGTGTCCGCTCTACATCTCTTAAACCCCTTGAAGGAATTTTATAAAACTTGGGTCAAATGATCACCTCATCAAGACGATGTGCAGAACCCATGAGTCAGTCATGCCGGCTCAAGGTCAAGGTCACAACTTAGGGTCAAAGGTTTGAGCCTTCCATTTTGTGTCCGCTCTATATCTCCTAAACCCCTTGAAGGATTTTCATCAAACTTGGGTCAAACGATCACCTCATCAAGGCGATGTGCAGAACTTATGAGTCAGCCATGTCGGCTCAAGGTCAAGGTCACAACTGAAGGTTTGAGCCCGCTCTATATCTCCTAAACCCCTTGAAGGAATTTTATAAAACTTGGGTCAAATGATTACCTCATCAGAACGATGTGCAGAAATTACGAGTCAACCATGCCAGCTCAAGGTCAAGGTCACAACTAAGGGTCGAAGGTTTGAGCCTTCCATTTGGTGTCCACTCTGTATCTCCTAAACCCCTTGAAGGATTTTCATCAAACTTGGGTCAAATGATCACCTCATCAAGAACTCATGAGTCAGCCATGTAAACTCAAGGTCAAGGTCACAACTGAAGGTCAAAGGTTTCAGCTCTGTATCTCCTAAACCCCTTGAAGAATTTTCATGAAACTTGGGTCAAATGATCACCTCATCAAGACGTTGTGCAGAAATCATGAGTCAGCCATGTCAGTTCAAGGTCAAGGTCACAGCTAAAATCAAAGGTTTACCCTTTCACTATCCATAGCCGTGGCGGGGGATTTAGCTGTCTTTCAGACTGCCTTGTTCAATATTGTCTTAAGTTGGACTGAAACAATCAGGGTAGATAACTATGGACTGATTTTATGTCAAATTACCTCCCTGTGTTTCAAATTAAAATGGTGTATCTCAGTTACCAATGAAGATCGATACTGATTTGAAATGTCATTTATGCCATCAGATGGACTCGGACAATGAGGGTAGAAAACTTTTGACTGAATATATGACAAATTACCTCCATTTATTTCATGTAAATGATTATACCTCGAATTGGTATTAAATGTTAAATAAGTCTTACAGGATAAGGAATAAACATGCCAGTACAAAAATGCAGCATTTGAGCCTAGGACCCTCAAACTTGGTATGGAGATTGACCCTGGCTAGGACGTGACCCATAGGTCAAAAGGGATTGTTACAAGAAAATATTTATCCTTACGATATTTAATGTGTATGCCTATGTGATCTTTGTCAAAACTTGATCTTATCATTAACAGCAATGGTACTCAGGTGAGCGATATAGGGCCATCATGGTCCTCTAGTTAGCTATAGTTCAGTAACACCGGTTTCGAACCAGTACCAGTACCTATCTATATCAAAATAAGTCTTATACCTTAATCTATATTGGTCACATGGTAGCGGCTTTAGAGATTCAATTTAGAAAATATCTTTTATACGTCTACAGGCATTCTTATATATGGGATAGAACCACCTTTTGTGTCTTTCTCCCGTAAAAGAATTACCCTTTGCGTGGCTTAGACCAAAAGTTATAGAAATTGAAAAATATGTAGGGTTCTAAACAGTGAAAGAATTAACCTTAGCGTGGCTTAGACCAAAAGTTATAGGAATGGAATAATATGCAGCGTTCTAAACAATGAAAGAATTAACCTTAGCGTGGCTTAGGCCAAAAGCTGTAAGAATGGAATAATATGTAGCATTCTAAACAGTGAAAGAATTAACCTTATCGTGGCTTAGACCAAAAGTTATAGGAATGGAATAATGTGTAGCGTTCTAAACAGTACATCATACGAGTCCCTAAAGCACGTGCTGCACACTAACCGATGAGGATATTCAAAATGTTTATTATCAGGCCAAAGCTAGGTATCCATCACGCCAGTTTTATGAAAACATGAATTTTTTTTCTCTGAAAGCTGACGGACTGAAAGTGTATGGGAAGCTGTTTTGCATAATGTAAATTCCATCACCAGACATACGTTTCAGGCGTAAACTTACGACGAACACTTTTTAAAATTTAAAAAGAATCGAAAATTAAAATCAAGCCTTAGTTGTAAAATTTAGTTGCAGAGACCTGTTGATAACTAGACGGTTAATGTAGTAGCTTATGCGTTAATGTAACTTTAGGATAGTATTCAAAGCGAAACCTCTTATATGAGCCGTGTCATGGGAAAACCAACATAGTGCATTTGCGACCAGCATGGATCCAGACCATTCTAAGAGTTTCTCTAATTATAATAGGCTTTGAAAGCGAACAGCACGGATCCTGACCAGACTGCGCGGATGCTGGTCGCAAACGCACTATGTTGGTTTTCTCATGGCGCGGCTCATCATGATTGTCCTGGAACTCATATCTCAAATAATGCCCTTTGCTATAAAATTTCAAAATACTCTGCCTAGTAAAACCAAATCTCGCCGTCAAAAAATACGTAAACATTTGCGTGGAGCGGATAAGACCACGGAAACTAATCTTATTGTCATATGTTACTAGGCTGGAGAAGTAAGAAACGAAATAGAAACTGTATACCGTTGGAATGTGTGGGCGTGTGTGCGTGTGTGCTTATAGAGGGTTAGGGATGATATCAAGAAAAACAAAGAAACAATTAAGCTGTACTATCGTGGAGGGCAAACTTAAAAATATATGAAACTGCTGTATAATACTGATCTTTGATATTTTACAATAATTATGCTTTAACTTTGTTTCAAATATGAAATATCTGAACTATCTACATTATTGCATATGTATGAATTCTTCATTTTAGCAGTGTATTACAACGGAAAACTTGTTAATAGGTACCTTGAATAAGAAAAAGATGAAAAAATAATCGTTATTATGTAGAAAATAGATTTAAAGCGACTTTCAATGGCTGAATTATGATGTCTCGAACGTTTCTGCAGACGTCGAATTATGGTACAAAATTTATACATGAGGTTGCGGGAATAAAATCACATGTACCGAAAAAACTAAGTCGGTGACCCCCCAGTTTTATTTGTTATTTGGAATCAGTACACAATTTAAACACCATTTATTAAAAAAATTCAAAAATTGAATTCAGGGATTGTGTAATATGCTGATTTAAAGGCGAAAAATGCTGCGAAACTGAACGTCAACTTTTAGTCAAAAATGGTGAAAATTTGGATATTTTAAAAATAATTGCATTGTACTTGGTTTCTTTGTAAGCAGCTACACATTTTTAATGATAGATATTTAATTAATGTGGATTAAAGGCAAACTACATGTTTTTTATGCATTTTGCCTTCTTTGTTTACAAAATACCATGTGCTTATTATGTTAACACAATTTAGTGACGTCATAGCTTTTGCATGAACTAGCAGCGCGTGTAAATGACAGAGGCACGAAGATATAAGAAGGCACGAAGATACAGGAATTAGGGATACAGGTTCTTCCTGGATTATGCATTTAGGAAATACTGTGATTAAAGATATTGTTTCAAATGCATATTTCAGTTATTTGCCTGAAATTCTTCGAAAGACTGCCCCAGATTGACTAGATCAATTTTCGGATGATGGATTTTCAGTGTAAAACTTCTGACTTTGAAAATTGTGCATTGAACTGGACATCGTTTGGAAGGATTTAAGGATAAATGGAATATAATGATTAAAGGAATTTATAACTGAATACTTTACTTAAATTCTAATGGCCGAATTCTTTCGTGCAAAGTAAATTCTTTTTCTCTTTTTTATTTTTACATTTTTCAAAATTTCGTTTGTATACTAAATTGTAAATTCTATTTCAAACCCATTCTGTTTCTTACGGGAGGAAAATAACTAGAATCTAGGTGTAAAATAAGTGTGAAACGTCCCCAAGGAATAACACATGAAATTTCACGAAAATCTCCAAAATAGAGAATATTTGGCAATGGCGACCAGAAATAAACAACAGCGAATTCCCATAGAGAAACTGAAATTTAGTCGCACGGGAAAACCAGACGATTGTTTCAAAAATCCTTGAAATTCTCGAGGGTGACTTTGTTTTGTTCACAAAAACATGTTTTATGTTCGTTGATCCCATTTCATTTCTACATATCAGCCCAAAGTTGAGGTCCAAAATTAGGTGGGACAGGCTATAGTAACCTGCTCTCATATACCTCTTAACTGATGGCAGAAACATAAATGAGAATTGTAAATCATTTAACTGCTGGTATTACAAAATGTATAGGTGAATTTTAAACTGCTCGTATAAACCAGTTAACTGCTAGCAATAACAGATATAAAAACCTAGTAAACTGCTCTCATAAATCATTAACATGTATGAAACAGGCAAATTGTTCTTAGCAATATTTAAATTCTGGCAGTTACGTATATAGGAGACTGGTGAAGGTTCTCATAAACAACTTAACTGCTGGCAGTAAAATGGTAAGAAAGGTGACGATACAGCTCTTAGTAATATCATTCTATTGCTGGCATCTTTAACTACCTGTAGTAACATATACCGGAAACTGTATGAAGCGGATCGTAGAAACATCATGTAACTGTTGACAGTAACATCTATCTGACACTGATACCAGATATCGTCATTTAATTGATATAGGAAATATAAAAAACAACTCAAAAAATCGTATTTCAACAGCTTTCAATATCATATAGAAAACTCCAAAAACTGCAGTAAGTGACATTTACTGGTCGGGGGCCACCAACCGGACACTTTTAGAGGTTTTTTCGCCATTTTCTCTTTCATTTCCTTCATTACAACTGTGAAATTTCACATGAACATAGTTAAGTGCACCCTCAAGAAGCAGACTTAATTTGTTTACCCCTAACGAATGATTAATGCCCTTTCCAGGGCCGAATGTAGGGTCAACTAAACTACTTACTTTCACTGCTTGGCAGTACCATATATCTGGACAGTTTTTTTTACAACTTATGGGAACCTCTGTACTGATGACATTTTGCTATGTAATGTAAAAACGAGTTAAAGTATTCATTATTGGCCTGAAAGATATAAATTTTATTCAGATTTTTTTTGTTTGGAAAACTGCTATATGATAGTAAGAAATGCAGTGCGGATTTCCAAATCCCCCATGATAGTTTCATGCTTCAGTATGAATGACGAAATCAAAAAATGAAATTTCCTCCTCAATAAGTTATTTTTGTCAGATATAATTCCACATCATTGTTAAAAAGTCAAATGTGTGTTTGACTTATAAAAGATTGCTAAAAATTCAGCAAACTTTAGCAGCTACGAAACTGTCCGGTTTGGTGGTCGTCCGGATTTGGTGGTCCTAAACCAGTATATGTGCCATTCTCATCATCTAACTGGTAATACAGCTTTATGAATTGTTGTAACTGCTGGCAGAGCAGTAAACTGGTGTTAGTACACACGATCAATTGCTGTAACTGCTGGTAGATAACTGCGACACGCAATGAACTGCTGTAACTGCTGGCAGTAGGAGCAGTTTACTGTTGTAACTGCTGGCACTGCTACTGCTGTACTGCCAACTTCTTGCCGATACAATATTCTTGTACAACAAAAATAAAGCGAGAATTGCATTCATAAGAAAGTGGAGAGAATCTTAATCCTATCCTTCTCTGTTTATCAAGTAAGCAAATACATTCTCATTTGCGGCATACTCTAAGCTTTATCAGCATAACAACTCAATATTTTAAATATTAGGTAAGTAGGCTTGATGTACTTATTGGTTACATTACGGTTTTCCTATCATTTTAATGCTGTAAATACTGAAATTTTTGTAAGTACATGTATTTTTTTTTCTTTATAATATTTTTTTATTATATAACTAATAAATTCTGAAAAGTAGATCCATCGGAAGCACCGAGAACAAGGCAAGCAGTGAAAATTGCAGACTCGGTTTTACCGAGTGTTCATGAGCAGTAGTGGAAAATGCAACACTGCCCACACCCCCTAGCACCGGCTTAAGCATTATTTAATGTTCAAATCTAAATGACATGAAATCAATGATCCCAAAGCACCAGAAAATATAACAACACTGAGATAGAATGAAATAGATTACTATCATGCAACCAACTCCTGGCCTCATTCTGTTTCATTTACCGAATTTCTAACAGGGTTTTCCGCGGATATTCCGGCCATAGTTATGTTACTGAGCTGGTTTTAGAAACTTGTTGAAATCTAAATATATCTTTAATTATTTTTCGAGTTCTACAATCTGATGTATGATATGAATAGCTATGTCTGATATTCAAAGTGGAATAAACGAAATACCCTGTAATGGAATAAATGAATCAAATACGAGTAGTAGTTACAGCCTCGAAGTGCTTTGTATTACTGTTGCCTTTCAATACAGGTCTTACTATATATATTTTCCTCAGAATACAATTTAATCATTCTTGATTCATATTGAAAAGAAATATGCTTCACGGTGTAATTCTGTAAAAGCGCAAAATTTTACTTCTTTATCTAGAGATTGTTCTACCATAAGCAAAAACCTAGACCTTTTCAAATATAGCCACCAGCTCCGGCTACTAATGATTTGTCCACAACGACTGACTTTGATCATTATTAAAGATTTTAATGATACTTTTAGGTACGTCGATATTACTTAAAATATAGACAAGTTATATTTTCAACAATGGTGAAATTCATGTATCCAAAAGAATTACAATTTAACAAAACTAATTTCTCAGATTTAGATGCATCATTTTAAACATATGTTTACGACAGAGAGATGCTTCGATAGGTAATACATCTAGCAAGAACGCAACCGAGGAAAACATCCACAGATTTTGTTTGACTGTTCATGTGAGGTAATAGATTGTGAAACGCCCTCTAACACCGGATTCAGCGGAATCTTTTAATTGAATCCATGATTCCAACGGACCAGAAAACATAAAGACAAATTATTGTTCAAGATAATATTGAAGGTTAACATATTACTTGCAAAACGTTTACGATTTATTTCCAGCACAATCGGAAGCAAATCAAGTGAGGTACAGAGAAAATGTTGGTGGAACGAGGTTTTTATGTTAAAATTTCCCTAATCACTTCGATCGTCTTTGAATAATTTTTTTAAGTGAAGTATGTATTTTCCATTTAAATATGCATTTATCTCACACTCTGTTATTATTTTATTGATTACATATTTGAAAAGTCAAGTGTATCTATACAGTTAATTGTAAGAGCATTTTTTCTCAAGTTTTACTAAAATTATTATTCTGTTGTAAATAATAAGTACTTGTATTTTTCACATATGAATGCGAACTATCAAGTAATATTCCTTGTTGCTTTGCAATTGAGCAATGCATTCTTTATTGCACAAAGTAAGAAGATTCCTTTTTAACTACATCTTGCTGATAAATATAACCCCTGACGACACAAATAGCTCATTTACAATTGTCGGTGTCAGGCTAACCAAAAATAGTCAAGAACACCAGGAAAAATAGCGAGCAGCATAAATCTGAAAACCAGATATTACAATGATCCTCAAAACACATGAGCCGTGCCATGAGAAAACCAACATAGTGGCTTTGCGACCAGCATGGATCCAGACTAGCCTGCGCATCCGCGCAGTCTGGTCAGGATCCGTGCTGTTCGCTAACAAGTTTCTCTAATTGCAGTAGGCTTTGAAAGCGAACAGCATGGATCCTGACCAGACTGCGCGGATGCGCAGGCTGGTCTGGATCCATGCTGGTCGCAAAGCCATTATGTTGATTTTCACATGGCACGGCTCACATTACGTTTAGGGAAGAAATGTCCAGTGTCAATAATTTGTGACTTCAATTAGTATTGCAACAAACAGGTTGTTTATTTTTCTTACAACAAAGTGCTATATGCTGTGACGATAAAAACTGAACAATAACCTATACGTCAACAAACATCAAAAATACAATAAAGTGACAATCTCAAACAGTCTGATAACTAAATTTAAACAGTTTCATATCAATTCAACAATATGATTTAAACCGAAAGTACAAAGATTGCTAAGCTAAAATATAAGTCTTCTTGATGGTGCACATCGAAAACAGGACTATTCAAGTTCAACAATACAATGTTCAATAAATTAGATTACACAAATGCATCACATTTGCAGTCATTGTAAATTGATGGCATATTGTTGTGTTTTCAGCTTAATTCTCAGTAATTAACTTTTGTTTAAATTCAAGTAGGAACGATGTAGAACTGGAAGATCGTATGCATGAAAATTCAAACAGGAACGATGTAGAACTGGAAGATCGTGTGTATGAAAATTCAAGCAGGAACGATGTAGAACTGGAAGATCGTGCGTATGAAAAATTGAATGATACCAGGCATGCAACTGGGCAATCCGAAACATTATATTCTCAACTATCTTCATAGACTCGCCAAGAAGAAACAGAAAGTATTGATCTAGTGATAGCATTAGACAGGTCATGTGTCTTGAGAAAAAGTCAAAATGTAATTAATATCCCTGTTTCATAAACTGTATTGGGAATACGTCCTCAAAAAGAAATATTGTCCTAGCTGTAGAAATGGGTGTGAAATTATAAGGCATCTTTCTTCGGACAGAAATAGTTAACTTTTTGAAATATATTGACTTGACCAAAGATTAACATTTCTTAATTATGCGAAGAACGTCAGTCTAACATGTATTTTGAAGATAAAAATACCCTATACATCTACAAAACATTGTACATGCAAGATTTGTGAATAACCTTTACTTGTTATACAGTGTGCCTATATTACAAAAACAAAAGTTGTATCCATTATGTGGCTTTAAGTAGATTAAAGTACACTGGAAACTTCCATATTTTGATCACATTTCTAAAAATTTTACGAAACAAATATAAAGTTTTAAATGTGCATAATATTATGTACTTGTAGAGATGCATAAGAATGCATATACAATTTTGAAGTCGCATCCTCTGTAGCATTTTGGGATGAGCATGTAGGAATAGAAATGGAAAATTATTATTCTAAATAAAACCCACCAACTGTGTTATGTCCCACTTGACAAGCTTATTTACGGCGAACAACTTACCCTTGTATCATACTGAGAATGTTGGGAGGTTCAAACAATTGTAATGAATGCTGTTCACACAAATCCATAGCGTATTTTTAATTTCAGAAACATTAAGGCATTAGATTCCTAATAGTAATGTTTACAAAACGGCATTTGCTTGGTATATTCTTAAAGATGACCGTGTTTCGCACTGTTTTGCAATTTTTAAACAACTTTTACCGTGCTGGTTTGTTTTTTAAATTTTGTATAACTTATTGTTTCTCCTCATGCTCAACTAGAGACAAATTAGTGATGGTCACTATCCAAAACGTTTTCAGAGAACTCATTTTACTATTAATATTAATAAAAGAAACATCAAACTATTGGTAAACAATTATAAAACACAAAATAAAAATGTCAATATCATTTTATCTAGGGTACCTTAAGTAAACGGATTTAATGAGATAGAATTCTTACTTCAACAATGAAATCGAATCCTGTGTTTCTATATTGAATTTTGCTTACTTCATTCAAAAATAACCTTGGGGCAGACGTAAAACCTACCTAAATTTCTCCCGCGAGATATAATCTAAAAAGTGAAAGCAAAACAGGCAACTTTAACCGCATCTAACTTAATATTTTTAAAGATGTGAAACTTTACCCTTTCTGTTTAAGTAGTAAACTCACTTTGAACAGCAATATCAAATTAATTTGTGTACAATAAATCAATCATAAGTCTTGAAAGTAGTAAACACTTACTAGAAAAAAAAAGAAAATAAGGAAAAAAATTGTTCCCTACCCTCCGCCCCAACTCTGAGAATTGCAGTGAAAGTATTTTATTGTAGGAATTGAATCTTTTCAAAAAGGAGGTACTCTGTTACGCTTGTAATACCTTAAATGATCTCTAAAGCTAATATATTCTAAATTGTTAGATAAAGTGCATATGATTATACATTTAATCTTAATATTGTAATCATAGTTACAGTAGTGGTATGTGTAAAGAACAATTTTGTGTACTGTCCCATAAGGTATTTATGTATCTAAATTGTTCTTTTACTGTAGATGAGTAAAAGAATATGTCTTGAATATGCAGGGTGGGTTGCTCAGGCCGCTTGCGGGTCAAGGTCATGAGTTTTTACTACGAAATAGAAAAGGGAGTAATAAAATGTCAATCATTTCATGTATCTCGCGTTAATTTTTTATGTAAAGATTGAATGCTGATTTCTTGCAGAATCTCTAAAAAATATCTAGAAATATATCAATAAATGAATTTAAACGAAAAACGTCGAAAAAAGGGAAAACTTCACGTGTGTCAAAACAAAAGTAATAGCTGCAATATACAAATATACAAAAAAAAAAAAAAAAAAAAAAAAAAAAAAAAAAAAAAAAAACAGCCGGATCCAAACATGTTTAGTACAGACGATTGAGTTGTAAATTCATTCTCGTGCTAAGCTCGCGGTGTCATTACAGTTTATCATATACGTATATATGTACATAATATATCTTTATCTTAATTGATAGAATGTTATAAAAGATTGTTTATGTCTTTGCTTGCATTAACTTTGTTATACAAATATGTTAATATTATTGAGTTATACACTTGTATTTCGCTGAACCGCTTTAGAACACAATTACTTTCATAGCACTAAATAACTCATGTTTTATGCCTAAGATTGAAATCAAATTTTCTAATAACGATGCATTATACAGTATGTAACTCATACGAGACAAAATTTTCAGTATGAAAATATGCATATTGGCACAACTGTATGCTTCAAAACACACAACACAAAAACGATAGTAAGAAAATGACAATTAATCAGCGAATATTTTCATCAAATTGATTTCAGTGTGTCCTTCATTGCCTAGATCAAAACAGTTGACACAAACTGACATACTGGCCTCAACGTATGGGTAGTGTAAATGCAGGTATTGCATCATTTCTTTGTATTTTTTTTTAGTTATTGAGGTAAATGTCAGATTTTACGCATAACAAACATGCTTTTCTGTATTTTATAACTTAAATTTCCATGTAAATTTCAGTAAATTCATCAGTGATAAAGAAGCTGATATTTTTTTAAATTTCAGTAATTTATGTTTTTATCCCCAAAACCACTATAACGGGCCTGAAACTGTCCGTTTTTCCTTCCCGCCGGTACAGTACGAGGGCATGGCTATGTCGTGACTACCGTGCAAAATCCAATAATAGTATTTGACGGAACATAAAGATACAAATTCACACCCTATAAACGACTGTATTTCCCCTCTTCCTCTTGCGAGTGATCAAAACAATAAACTGACATCTAAACGTTGAAAAACAGCATTTTAAAGTGACTGATTTGCTTTAAAGGTATATATATTTACATTTTATTAGAACCTGAACATGACTTGTTTCTGTATATAATGTGCTAGTCTGATGACAGGTAGAATTATAGCAAAAAACTCGATTGATCACTGATTTTGTCGAGAAATTATACATTGTCAGCGTCAAAAGTACTTATTTTCTTGCTTGAAGAATGACCTATATGTAAATTCCACTGTTTCATGGATAAAGAAACAAAAACTAGTTTGGTAAAATGAAATAAAACCATTGATAAATACTCGAATTTGTTTATAACCGTAAAGGAAAGAAAATTCAATGCTATTTCCTGACTGTATGCATGCTTGCTTAATTTCTGTACAAGTGCTTGTGAGTTTGGTATAAAGACTGTATGCCTGTTTATGAGTGACTTCTTTAAAAAATATCGGCGTTTCCTATGCTCCTGTAGTATTTCTTCATATTTAGAACCCGCAAACAATGTTTGAAGGAGGGTGGTATAAAGCAGTCACCATGCGGTCTGTCTGTTCGATCTGTTTGTATATGTGTCCTCATATATTTAGTCGTGCAATTTCTTCAATGCTATTGCACCTACCTCTCTCAAAGTTTTCATACAAACATCGGCCATATGTAGTTAATGTCCATCTTATTACTTTCCTTTTTCTTTTTAAAGTTACACTTAAAGGTGAAACATGGTCTGTGTTTCGTATCAGTGCCATAACGTCTTTATACATTAAGGGATTTTGAAATAACTTGACACAAATGTTCACCATCATGAGACCGTAATGCGACAATGTGTCTCATACAAGACTATATTTTCTAGAATTTCAAACCAACTAATATATAATCGGAACTGCAATTAATAACATGCGAGAATATGAACAGTAAATGGGGTGAAGCGGCGCGAGATTAAATCTACTAATCCTTTGTGGATCGCTTTCTTGACAGCGTCGCACAGTAATCAGCTTTATTTTAGTTTTGTCTTTGTATTTGCCATAAACACATGAACTTTAACATGAACCTTGTCTTATTTTACTGAAAATACATTCTGCGAATGAAATAAGTCCCATTTTACAAGCAGAAGTGCCATTTGAGGAAAAAATGAGGGTCTATTACCTCACCTGAGCAAGAAGTGCTCTAGAAGAGCTTTTGTGACTATCCTGTGTCCGTCGTCTGTCGTTGTCGGGTATTTTTCCCGATATCTGGAGTAATGGTGTTATTTACCTTTGTACAAGAATAAGGGTAGCATTAATAACCCTGACAATTACAGGGGCATAACTATATTAAGCTGTTTTGGAAAGTTGTTCACATTTTTATAAAACACTAGGTTAAACACTTTTGAGGTCAATATCATATTGTGTGAAGAACAGGCTGGATTTAGAAAACATTATAGCCCTGTTGATCATATATTTTCTTTAAAATTGTTAATAGATATGTATTTTGTCAATAATAAAAAACTGTACTGTGCTTTTGTGGATTAACCAAATTTCCCTCAACTCAGTCAATCGTATTGCTCTGTGGCGAAAGATTCTAAGTTAAAATATTGATGGTAAATGTTTTAAAATTATTCTCAACATGTATGATAAAGCGAAGTCTTGTGTAAAATCAAACAATACTCTGTCTGATTTTTTTTGTGATACAGGAATTAGACAAGGTGAAAATCTCTTTCCTATTCTATTTTCTTTATTCTGGAATGATTAATAGCTTTTTGTCTAGTAAATTTCATGGTCTTCAGTTATTTTCTGATAATGCTAGTCATATATTAAGTGATAACGATTTTGAAGTTTTCTTCTTCAAGTTATATTTGCTATTATATGCTGATGACACAGTCACATTAGCAGAGACCCCTAATGACCTCCAGTCAGCTCTTAATGCTATGTCAGAGTATTGCACCTCATAGGGGCTAAAGTTGTCATATTTTGGAAAAATAAGAGAGGTATACGTAATGCTTAAGTATTTCAATTTGAGAGTGGTAATATTTTAGAAATTGTTGACTACTTCTCAAACCTAGGTGTTCAATTTTCATTCAATGGCAAGTTCGGTAGAACTGAGGCTCATTTAGTTGATCAAGCACGCAAAGCTATGTTTGCAGTTATTAGTAAATTCAGGAAGTTGTTTTTAACTATTTATTTGCAGTTGCACCTTTTCGATACCATGGTTACTCCTATTGTCTTGTACGGCTCAGAGGTATGGGGGAGGGGTTGAAAATTTAGATATTGTTGATATATTTCAGTTGAAATGTATAAAACTTATTTTAAATTTGAAGCAGAGTACCCCTAATAACATGTTGTATGGTGATCTTAGTATTTTACCACTTTCGAGTCGTATTAAATGTAGAGTGTTAACATTTTGGAGTAAGTTAATAAACTCCAAGGAAAATAAAATTTGTAATATTTTGTACAGAACTTCTCTCACTGTCTCACAGACGAAACAAGACATTTAACTGGTTATGTTATTTTAAAGAAATTCTTGATTCTCTTGGTATATCTAATTAGTCGTTAGATCAGAAGATTCGCTCTTGTAACTCCTTCAAAAATGTTGTTAACACTTGAATTAAAAATCAGTTTATACAAAACTGGAACTATTCAGTTAATAACTCAAGCAAATGTTTAAATTATAGAATGTATAAACACGAATTTGTATTTGTAAAATATTTCAAGCTTTTACCTTTTGACCTTAGCATTTCACTTTGTAAATTCAGATGCATGAATCATGTTGCCAATTGAAAAAGGTAGATTTGAAAACAATGCAGGAGAACAAAGTACTTGTCATTTGTGTAACAGTAACATATTTAGGAGATGAATTTCCTTTTTATTACAAAAATATATTTCAATGTTGATAACAAATGTAATATATTTTTTCTATCAATATAATATTCATCTATATATTTAATATATAGATGAATATTATTTTAAATATCCAGATACTCTTTTAATTTTCTGACCTTATGAACAATTACAATAAGAAGACTTTGTTAAAACTGGCTGTTTCCTGTAAGAAAATTATGTCTGCTTTTAGATAAATAGTTAGTTTTCGTCCTCCACATCATCAGTTACTTCTGCAGCGAGGTTTTACATGTCAATCTGATTTTGTTACTATGACTTGTTATTGTTACAATTGTTGTCAGAGGCCCTTATGAGCATTGACTTGATTAATAAATTGTAAACTGTAAAAAGCAATGAAAACGACCAAATCCGCAAGGACATATTCCTGGCGTGTGTGCGTTATCACTATCAAATGCAAACTATTTCTAACATGAGAAATAGCGGTAATTCTTGACAGTCAGTAAACATGACGGCTGTATTTGTAACGATAACATGTTTATTTTATTATTGAGAAACGGGGTTAAACCATTAGGCCATTCAGCTATTTTGTGCTGCTTTTGAATCTTGTTGACTGATTCTCCATGAAGTTAACTCTGAATTACTAATAAGGACTTAATCGACTTTTCCGATAATATATTCGTTATCCTTTTCTATTTATACGTTCATCCGCAGGATACTTGTGGGTGAAATAGTTTTGTTTGTTGTTTTTAAATCAGAGGATCATTTTCCTGCAGACGGACAGACAGACGGGGGGTCAAAATATAGTCCTCTCCTGTCTTATCTCACTGATATTTTGAAATCGTAAGGTAACATTACTTCGTGTGATTTCCATAGGGAATCGACGATAAATTTTTTGCAAGACATGGTAGGGACCTTGTGTATACATTCAGTTTCTAATTCGTATTTCATGATAGTATATGTGTGTAAAGCCAACTCTGAACACTTGCATGTAAACGATGCTGAAGCATTCAATTAATTATTTAATTAAGTAGGATAGCGAGTCACAGACACTCGAATCCAATCACCCCCAATGGATTAGTATAAGTATCGCATGGGGGTGGGGGTGTTGGGTTCGACATTTAATGACATTATAAACATGACGACTGATCAGAAGAAACAATTTTGTATGCATACTTTTTATTTCATTTACGCATTTTAAGGACATAAATCGCCTTTTGTAATCGCAAGATGGAATACAGTATCACTCGCAAATACGAATTCAGATCAAATATCAAAATTGGCAAGCCGGCATACAGTAAATGTTTTTTCACCGACTAGATAAAAATTAATTTCATTCAAAAACGCAACAGAAACAAAACATTTTATTTACATACATTTATGGAGTATGCATACTTATTACAGAAAACATGATGGATAATTGGATTACAAATCAATCTGGCGTGATATTCATCAATTTCGTGACTTGGTCGAGAGAATTTTCATGCAATGAGTGTGATCAGTCAACATTTTTTAAACATTACCTGTCAGTTGCATTTATTATATCATCATATTCACATATTTATGTTAGACTTATCGTTTAACTTAAATACACATACAGTGTAAAGTCAAATAATGAATTTAATGACGATTCTTACGTTTTCCGTGTCATTTTATTGTTTTGATCACTCGCAAGAGGAAGCGGGGGATACAGTCGTTTATAGGGTGTGAAATTGACTGGTTCAGATATGCTTAGAGCACAACACCTTTTACAGTCTTGATGAGACTATGTCACTCTTTTATTCTTGGTAGAAATTAAATTTTGCTCGATCGAGGTAAGAAATTTATTTGTTATATTTTTGCATGATTTTGATAACGATTTTGTTTAGTAAACTTTTGTTTATTCAACAGAATTTGTAAAATGTTTACTTTTCGGCTAGATATTAGCTAGTTTCGGTATGTCAGGCCTATTCATTATTATTTTTTTTTAATTTTGTAAATTATTTATTTCGACAGAGGAATCTAAACAAGTTGCAAAATTCATATTGAAAATTGTGTAACGTGATAATTAGAAAGTAATTTTGCATAAAACGTATTTGTCAATCTTTTCGTTGTAAATTATGGAACGCCGGTACTGCATTGTATTGTAATGATAAATGTATGTTTCGACAAATATAGTACTGTGTATTTGATAAGGTTATTGCAATTTAATTTTTTTGTGTGCCAGTATATTGCATATCTATACAATATCCGTTTTGTTGTATGATAGTGGATAATACGTTCATACCAGCTATTGTGGTACGTTTAATTTGCATTGCATTTTTGTTAATTTGTGGTAGTAAATAATAGTTGCAGTTTATCATCTTCTTAACTATGATTTTTCATCATAATAATTTCATGTCTTTATCATACTATAACTTTAGTCTAGTAAGTACATTGATTTGAGAATCGATGGAAGTAATAAGTGACGTAGTGTATTCACGTGACGTAAGAACTTAGTAGCACGCATATTTTCTACAAGTAGTACGCATTATTTATGGGAGCCTGTGGAGGTATGGTGTACCCAAAAGGAGCTTTTTTATGCCTATATTTGTATTTGCTATGGTGCTTACCATATGTTATATATTAAAGCTTCTTCCACTAGATGATATTTTCCAGGTGGTGTCACGAAGTCTTAAACACCAGTTTAACCGTCACTATGACAATTCAATGTAATTTTGAGACCTGAACATCTTTTAAAAAACATCAGATATTTTTGAGCTCAGTTCTTTCTTCTATTTACTAAATATAGTTTGTTTTCATTCATTGCAAATATTCATTTTTTTCTGTAAATAAACTTGTAAATATTGTAATGAGTGTTAAATTGTTCGTATGGTTTCTGTCCCCGACTCGACTATCCTGCCACAAGTTTATATTCTTGTTCATTAATATTGCGTTTCAGTTGTAAACCAAACAACTCTCTTTAAGACTGTTTCGTGATCAGTTTCGGAAATGAGCTTAAAATTTCGAATACTTTAATAAAATATTTTACTAATATAGCATTTTGGTTTGTGTTAAACTTTTATCAACCATTTGGGACACGGCACTAGAAAATTTATGTTTGTGCGCTAAAATCACTCCCTTTGAGCACTAATAGGAAAATGGCGACATTATTAATGTCTACATCTTCAAGAAAAGAAAAATAATTTCGGACGTACAGTTAATAGAGAATATTGAGATAATCGTGATATAAGACCTAAATTATTTACTCTGTTTTCATACAGGTATGTTTTTTTTTTTAAAACTAAACATAAACAATTATATGAAATAGGTTGATTGTTATATTACTTCAAATTTTCAAAGTATTTTTGGCCGAACGTCAAAAATTGTTGTTTTTTCAAAGTTGTTGAGTGCATGTAATCAAATCAATGTACGTACATAATTCAGCTCATTATGAAACAACTTCCCTCATCGCCAGCCGGTAATTTAGCGTGGTAAGATCACCATGAAATATATACTTTTTTTTGTAATCATTTACTTTTGTAAATAATGATTTAGAAAATTAGTAAATGTTTCATATTTTTCGTCGTTTAATGTTTCTTACTCTTTGTGCATGGTATTGTTAAAATAATGTTAAAACTTTGCATTGCTGGTATTTCGAGCAAAATTTTGAGTTTGTTTCAGCTTAGTAGTACGCCCCAACGATAACGTGATCATCAGGTTGATGTTTACATTTAGTTCAGTTTTAAGGTCAGCGATGTTTTTGCACTCTTGATAATGGAACGGTCCGTTATTTAGGTAGTGTCATTCAGTACGATTAGTGGTTCGTACTAAATAAGGTAAGGTAAAATATCCTGTGTTCCCTATTCGGCAGACGAGTCCATGGATTGAACTCTCAAACGTCAAAATCAAACCTTATAGGTTTAAATAAGGTACAAGGCATTCAACATTTTGGTAACTAACCAAAATGTAAATATTTTTAGTCTTCATACGGATTACAAATTAGCTGAGAGGTAAAGTACACGTTTAGTATCACATCCATATCAATAGGAAATGAATAATGAACATATGTTATGCAAATGCTAAACATCAAGGAAATAAAAGAAAAATACTGGAACAAAATTGAAATTGGAATAAAAATCATCCAAAACAAAATCCTCTTGAGCATTCAACTCATACAAAAACGCTGGTATCTGCATTTTACACGACTGAGCTATTTTTCTATGTACATATAGAACAATTGATATGAAACAAATACAAATATTAACTTGTCAAGTATTGTACGAGCAATACGAATTGTTATTTTAACAGTTATCATGAAATGGACGCGTCCTCACGTTTGCGCTGGAATCACGTTATCATTGGGAAATAGTACTGTCTATTTGTGTTTGCTTGTCTCAATTACATGTATTATAAAACATTTTACAATGTCACTACATGCATATGTATTATTTGATTCAAAATGAATCACAGATACAACACGCTCGCTTTAGATACAGAAATGACAAAATATTAATATATGTTCCAAATGACTGAAACCTGAAAACACACACCAGAAAATCAAACTAATCAGCAACAAGTACGAACAAAATATCTCACAGAAATGGCTCTGGAGCTGTCAATCAAATTTATCTCATATACATATCAATTACGCATCATTTTATGTGCGAAATCTAATTTATTTTTATATATATTGTTATTTAGGAAGATTAAATTCTATTTTACAAAAAGTTAAGTATATTATGTATGTTGTTGTCATCTGGTTATCGTATGTCATGTATCATCATATTGCTCCTCTATTTGTATCAATGTCTGAGTGTTACAAATAAAATCTTGACTTAAGTGTAAAATTTAACACAGACCTCTCAATATGATTACGGTAGATGCAAAACCTTCTAAGTCGAACTATTATACACACACTAAATTGCCTGCTGATCAATAGACAAAATTGTTGGTCCAATGTCCGAATGTCAGAAAGCATGTATTTTAGACAATTAAATTAAGTTTCATTATGATCCATCATTCAGTTACTTAAATACAGTCATAAATCCATACTTTGTACTAAATCGAGGGGGAAATCTGCCTTTCCCCAGTAAAGGCAGAATATATTATATGTGAGCAAAGGTCATGTGCTTCTTATAATCATTATGTGAGGTTTGGTGGTTTTAGTTAAAATACTTTTTAAATTAGAAGCATTTTCAATTTTCTAACCAATTCAAGGGGGATTATATAAAAAGTGTGTAAAGATCATGTAGTTAGTAATAATAATAGCTTTTGTGACTCTGAAAAACTTTTATAATTACAAGAGGGTCATGATGATCCTATATTGCTCACCTATAACACTTGGCCTTGGGATCATTAAGATAAACATTCTGACCAAGTTTCATGAAGACAGGGTCGTAAATATGGAAATGTGGCCTCTATATCATTAACAATCTGTTCCTTTGATTTGAACGGTGACCTGATTTTTGTTCCTACATAATCCAGTTTCGATCTTGGCAAAAAAAGAAATCATCAAGATAAACATTCTAACCAAGTTTCATGAAGATAAGGTTAAATATATGGCCTGTAGAATGTTAACAAACATTTCCACATTCCTTTGATTCAAGCGGGTCACTTTGTTTTTGACCCCACATGACCTAGTTTCGAACTTGGCCTAGCAATCATCAAGCTGAACTTTCTTGCAAAGTGTAATGAAGATAGGGTCACAAATATGGTCTCAAGAGTGTTAACAAGCTTTTCCTTTCATTTGACATTGTGACATAGTGTTAATTAATATATTTTGGCCTTATATGACCCAGTTTTGAACTTGGCATAGGAATCATAAAGATAAACTCTCAAGGTTCGTGAAGATGGGGCCATAAATATGGAATCTAGAGTGTTAACAAGCACTTCCTTCGATTTGTGACAGTGGCCTAGTTTTTGCCTAGGACTCGTAAAGAAGAACATTTTGACCAACTTTTATGAAGATACGGCATAATTTATGTGGCCTCTGGGTATTAACAGGCTTTTTTTAAATTGACATTGTGACCTAGTTTTTGACTCCACATGACCTAGTTCGAACTTGGCCAGGAGATCATCAAGATAAACATTCTGTGCAAGTTTGCATCAAATCAAAACATAAATGAAACGTCTATATGGCTGAAAATATAGAAAATGTTGCCACTTTCAGGAGCAGTAACTCTAGAACCCATGATGGAATTCAGCCGGTTTTTGGAAAAGAGATAACATTGTTACTTTGTGTTAGTGTATTTAAAATCAAAGAATGAAAAAATGTCACTTATATTTCACAAGGTAAATCCCCATCATTTACAAAACAACAAAACACCACCCCCCCCCCCCCCCCCCCCCCCCCCCCAAAAAAAAAATCATTAGTAGTTAACGGCGCGTTTTTCATACAAGGCAGTCCTTGTCTTTCTCTTTTGGTTAGCGACAAATCAAAGACATCTTCGTTAAGCTTATTGTATGCTCTTTTCAATGATGCCTTCTACATAAAATGCACATTAGTGCTCGTGGTCCACATCATGTTAAATAATAGTAAATTATGGCCCGGTACGTTTTCTGAATAGAAGAAATTGGTGTTTTCATATCTTTTTGCATTGAATTTTTAATTTATTATGATATAAACAGAAAAGGGGATTTTTACGTATAACTAATTGCAGTGTAATATTAAAAATACTTGAATCAGTTTCCATACTTCCGGTACATGTGGTATAAAAATAGTGGAGCTTATGTTCAGTCACAATGTTCAGAGTAGACATGTATTTTGCAAGTTACTTTCTTAGATATTCAAGCATCTGTCAATATGACAAAAGATTCTTGCACATCTGTCTAACTGATATTTGACACGTTCTTATCAAACTTTGCTGCCGTTTTACTATCGTTATCTGTATTCAGTTGCAAATGCCAAGTGTAATATACTGGTGGAAAGGTCGTCACTATAGGTTCACAATGACATCATACAATTAATCCCTTACATTATTTATTATTGTTTTAGTGCGTCACAAAACTCATCCTTAAAATCCTTAAAAGGCTCAACGCAAGTGAAAACTGGATACGGTATTACAAGCCTTAGTAACTTTAGCATTTGTTCCTATATTGCCATGAAAATATATCAATGTATTAAGATTATTATTTGCCCCCCCCCCCCCCCCCCGAAAAGAACACAATTCCCACAGGGGTCTGTAACGGGTATACAATGTATGGATATTTTTTGGAACTTCGTCAAATCGTTCATAGGGTCCTTTTTGACGTTATCTAAAAATGTCAGTATATTCCTCGGACGTCACATATTTTCGTACATGTATTTGAGAGCTGCAAACCTACGCATTTAAGAACTGAATATCTTCAAAATGTGTTTGGTGTTTTAAATGTCGATTGTACGGAAGCGTGAAAGGGCCACCAGAGCCTAATACATTTTAGTACGTTACGGCTATGGAAAGGATATGCTATGAAAATGTGTCTAGAATTTAAAACATGTGGTAAATAGAAATAGTGGAGCTTAGTTTTTCGGCTTCCTTTACGTACATTGATATTTTTAAAATATGGAACAGTACATTTTAGTCAGTGAAGAACAATTACCAATGTTTCTCTGCCTAACCGCTTGGGTGCCAAGGGCTGGATAACCTTATCAATTTGGAATACAATTAATCCCTTAAATTATTTATTATTGTTTTAGTGCGCCACAAAACTCATCCTTAAAATCCTTAAAAGGCTCAACGCAATTGAAAACTGGAAACGGTATTACAAGCCTTAGTAACTTTAGCATTTGCTTCTATTTTGCCATGAAAATATATCTGTGTATTGAGATTATTATTTGCTCACCGAAAAGAACACAATTCCGACAGGGTCTGTAACGGGTATACAATGTATGGAGATTATCTGGAATTTCGTCAAATCGTTCATGGGGTCCTTTATGACGTTGTCTAAAAATGTCAGTATATGCCTCGGATGTCACGTATTTTCGTACACTTATTTGAGAGCTGCAAACCTACGCATTTAAGAAATATCTTCAAAATGTGCTTGGTGTTTTAAATGTTGATTGTACGGAAGCGTGAAAGGGCCGCTAGAGCCTAATACGTTTTAGTACGTTACGGCTATGGAAAAGATATGCTATGAAAATTTGTCTAGAATTTAAAACATGTGGTATATAGAAATAGTGGAGCTTATCTTCAATCACAATGTTCAGAGTAGACATGTATTTTGCAAGTTACTTGCTTAGATATTCAAGCATCTGTCAATATGACAAAATATTTTTGCACATCTGTCTAACTGACATTTGACACGTTCTATCAAACTTTGCTGCCGTTTTACTATCGTTATCTGTATTCAAATGCCAAGTGTAATATACTGGTGGAAAGGTCGTCACTATAGGTTTACAATGACATCCTGATCATAAAACTGATTTGTTTGTAGACGTCGTAAGGGCTTGTTGTCCTTGCACAGTTCAGGAGCCCAGTTAACAGAGTTTTTCGACTTCCCTTACGTACATTGATATTTAATATGGAACAATGCATTTCAGTCTGTGAAGAACAATTACCGATGTTTCTCTGCCTAATCGCTTGGGTGCCAAGGGCTGGATAACGTTATCGATTTGAAATACAGTTAATCCCTTACATTATTTATTATTGTTTTAGAGCGTCACAAAACTCATCCTTAAAAGGCTCAACGCAAATGAAAACTGGATACGGTATTACAAGCCTTAGTAACTTTAGCATTTGTTCCTATATTGCCATGAAAATATATCTTTGTATTAAGATTATTATTTGCCCCCCGAAAAGAACACAATTCCCACAGGGGTCTGTAACGGATATACAATGTATGGAAAATTTTTTGAACTTCGTCAAATCGTTCATAGGGTCCTTTTTGACGTTGTCTAAAAATGTCAGTATATGCCTCGGATGTCACATATTTTCGTACATGTATTTGAGAGCTGCAAACCTACGCATTTAAAAAATATCTTCAAAATGTGTTTGGTGTTTTAAATGTTGATTGTACGGAAGCGTGAAAGGGCCACCAGAGCCTAATACTTTTTAGTACGTTACGGGTATGGAAAGGATATGCTATGAAAATGTGTCTAGAATTTTAAACATGTGGTAAATAGAAAAAGTGGAGCTTATGTTCAGTCACAATGTTCTGAGTAGACATGTATTTTGCAAGTTACTTGCTTAGGTATTCAAGCATCTGTCAATATGACAAAAGATTCTTGCACATCTGTCTAACTGACATTTGACACGTTCTTATCAAACTTTGCTGCCGTTTTACTATCGTTATCTGTATTTAAATGCCAAGTGTATTATACTGGTGGAAAGCTCGTCACTATAGGTTCACAATGACACCCTGATCATAAAACTGATCTGTTTGTAGACGTCGTAAGGGCTTGTTGTCCTTACACTGTTCATGAGCCCAGTTAACAGAGATTTTCGACTTACCTTACGTGCATTGATATTTAATATGGAACAGTACATTTTAGTCTGTGGAGAAAAATTACCGATGTTTCTCTGCCTAATCGCTTGGGTGCCAAGAGCTGGATAACGTTATCAATTTGGAATACAATTAATCCCTTACAATATTTATTATTGTTTATGTGCGTCACAAAACTCATCCTTAAAAGGCTCAACGCAAGTGAAAACTGGATACGGTATTGCAAGCCTTAGTAACTTTAGCATTTGTTCCTATATTGCCATGAAAATATATCAATGTATTAAGATTATTATTTGCCCCCCCCCCCCTCCCCCCAACGAAAAGAACACAATTCCCACAGGGGTCTGTAACGGATATACAATGTATGGAGATTTTTTGGAACTTCGTCAAATCGTTCATAGGGTCCTTTTTGACGTTGTCTAAAAAATGTCAGTATATGCCTCGGATGTCACATATTGTCGTACATGTATTTGAGAGCTGCAAACCTACGCATTTAAGAAATATCTTCAAAATGTGTTTGGTGTTTTAAATGTTGATTGTACAGAAGCGTGAAAGGGCCACCAGAGCCTAAAACGTTTTAATACGTTACGGCTATGGAAAGGATATGCTTTGAAAAAGTGTCTAGAATTTAAAACATGTGGTAAATAGAAATATTGGAGCTTATGTTCAGTCTCAATGTTCAGAGTAGACATGTATTTTGCAAGTTACTTGCTTAGATATTCAAGCATCTATCAATATGACAAAAGATTCTTGCACATCTGTCTAACTGACATTTGACACGTTCTTATCAAACTTTGCTGCCGTTTTACTATCGTTATCTGTATTTAAATGCCAAGTGTAATATACTGGTGGAAGGTCGTCCACTATAGGTTCACAATGACATCCTGATCATAAAACTGATTTGTTTGTAGACGTCGTAAGGGCTTGTTGTCCTTACACTGTTCAGGAGCCCAGTTTAACAGAGTTTTCGACTTACCTTACGTGCATTGATATTTAATATGGAACAGTACATTTTAGTCTGTGAAGAAAATTAAACCGATGTTTCTCTGCCTAATCGCTTGGGGTGCCAAGGCTGGATAACGTTATAAATTTGGAATACAATTAATCCCTTACATTATTTATTATTGTTTTAGTGCGTCACAAAACTCATCCTTAAAAGGCTTAACGCAAATGAAAACTGGATACGTTATTACAAGTCTTAGCAACTTTAGCATTTGTTCCTATATTGCCATGAAAATATATCTGTGTATTAAGATTATTATTTGCCCCCCGAAAAGAACACAATTCCCACAGGGGTCTGTAACGGATATACAATGTATGGAGATTTTTTGGAACTTCGTCAAATCGTTCATAGGGTCCTTTTTGACGCTGTCTAAAAATGTCAGTATATGCCTCGGATGTCACATATTTTCATACATGTTTTTGAGAGCTGCAAACCTACACATTTAAGAAATATCTTCAAAATGTGTTTGATGTTTTAAATGTTGATTGTACGGAAGCGTGAAAGGGCCACCAGAGCCTAATACTTTTAAGTACGTTACGGCTATGGAAAGGATATGCTATGAAAATGTGTCTAGAATTTAAAACATGTGGAAAATATAAAAAGTGGAGCTTATGTTCAGTCACAATGTTCTGAGTAGACATGTATTTTGCAAGTTACTTGCTTAGATATTCAAGCATCTGTCAATATGACAAAAGATTCTTGCACATCTGTCTAACTGACATTTGACACGTTCTTATCAAACTTTGCTGCCGTTTTACTATCGTTATCTGTATTTAAATGCCAAGTGTAATATACTTGTGGAAAGGTCGTCACTATAGGTTTACAATGACATCCTGATCATAAAACTGATTCGTTTGTAGACGTCGTAAGGGCTTGTTGTCCTTACACTGTTCAGGAGCCCAGTTATTATTTAATATGGAGCATATACATGATGCACAGATGTGAAATATTTTGCTGAAACAATTGTTATTTTTAAGCAAGTCTCAACGAAAGTTTAAAAGCATAGATTATCACAAGCCTTTATAATATCAATGCACTGTGACAAGTGTTTGTGGCTTTGTTTAAGTGAAAATGAAACTTCTCTACTTAGACCCTGGACTAGAGTATGAAGGGTCTTGCTGCTAAATCCGTCAAGTTGTTCGGACTAGATGATACTTGCATATAAAAAATATATGGTATCGGGTGTTTACTTTGAACTTTCACAAAACTTATCCGTATAGGGTTCAACGTAAATGAGGACCTCACACGATATCAAAAACCTTAGTAATTCATGCTACTGTGACCTAAGATATTATGTTGCTAGTTTTTTTTTCAGCTTTCACTAAACACATCCGTATACGACTCAACGCAGGAACGAAAATCGCATTACAAGCCTGTTTAAATCCCGGGCTACATTGATGTTTTATTTCTCTCTGTCATTGAAGGTATATCACTGAAGTTAAGATTGTGATCTACAATTTGAAGGATTACATTGCCGATTCGGTACATTGGTTAGGGCAGAGTGACGGTATCAATGCGGGGTAAAATTATATATTTACAGAGCAAATGTTTTCCATGGGCTGCATATCCTTTCCGCAGCCTTAACGTACTAAAACGTATTAGCGTCTGATGGCCCTTTCACGCTTCCGTAGAAACAACATTTATTACACGAAACTTATTTTGAAAATATTTCTGAAATGTCTAGGTCTGCAGCTCTCAAATACGGTTATATCTTACATCTGATGCATACTGACACTCTCAAACAACATCAAAAATGACATTTTGAGCGATTTGATGAAGTTCCAAATTTATCAATGTACCCTTGGTCCGTTACGGACCCCTGTGTGATTTCTGTTTATTCAGAGCTCAAATATTTTTTCATAGTTTAAAAGCTGACATGCTGTGCTAAAGCCCAGGTAATTTCAATACGTAATAAAGTGCTAAAAATTGGCTCCCCAATAGCACAAAAAAAAGTCCACGCGCATACATTTAGACGGGGTGACCCCTGCGCGTGACCCCTTACTATCTACGAATCAAAATGCGGCTTTCGTTTTCAAGTTTAGCATTTCTACTTTCATTTTATTTACTTCCGGAAATAGCTGAAGGTTGAGTGACGTCATTTTCTGTGTTGTCAAAAACATACATATGCCTGGCGAGATTGCATAAATATGTGCTGGCCGTCCTAAGGTTATGAAAAACTATATGGTACCTGGTGATTACTTTGAGCTTTCACAAAACTTATCCGTATAGAGTTCAACGTAAATGAGGACCTTACACGATTTTAATAGCTTAAATTATTCATGCTACTGTGTCCTAAGATATATGTCACTAGTTAATTTTTTTCAGCTTTTCAAAAACGCATCCGTATACGACTCAACGCAGGAACGAAAACCGCATTACAAGCCTGTTTTAATTCCGGGCTACAGTGACTTATGTGCTTGTCTCTCCCTGTCATTGAAGGTATATCTTTGAAAAATATGATTGTGATCTACAATTTGAGGAGTTACATTGCCAATTCGGTATATTTATTAGGACAGGGTGACGGTATCAATTCAAAGTAAAATTACATATTTACAGAGCAAATGTTTTCCACCCATTGCATATGAAAAACTATAATATGGTACCGGGTGATTACTTTGAGCTTTCACAAAACTTATCCGTATAGGGTTCAACGTAAATGAGGACTTCACACGATATTAAAAGCCTCAGTAATTCATGCTACTGTGACCTAAGGTATATTTCACTAGTTAATTCTTTTCAGCTTTCACAAAACGCATCTGTGTACGACTCAACGCAGGTACGAAAATCGCATTACAAGCCTGTTTTAATCCCGGGCTGCAGTGACTTATGTGTTTGTCCCTCCCTGTCATTGAAGTTATATCTTTGAAGTTATAATTGTGATATACAATTTGAAGGGTTGCATTGCTGATTCGGTGCATTTGGTTATGGCAGGGTGACGGTATAAATGCGAAGTAAAATTACATATTTACAGAGCAAATGTTTTCCATACGTTGCATATGAAAAACTATATAATATCTGGTGATTACTTTGAGCTTTCGCAAAAGTTATCCGTTTAGGGTTTAACGTAAATGAGGACCTCACACGTTATTAAAAGTAGACGCTTGCAGTGGTTAAAAGGCATTACTTGAATTAAATTGGTATAGCCTGTTAACTTTGTGCCGAAGATACACGTCCCTTATAATTTGTTTGCATTTTATAATATTTTTCCCATTTGTGCTGGAAAATTGTAGACCGGTACTTGTGGTGCCTACAGGGCGCTGTAGACCGGTACTTGTGGTGCCTACAGGGCGCTGTAGACCGGCACTTGTGGTGCGTACAGGGCGCTGTAGACCGGTACTTGTGGTGCCTACAGGGCGCTGTAGACCGGTACTTGTGGTGCGTACAGGGCACTGTAGACCGGCACTTGTGGTGCGTACAGGGCGCTGTAGACCGGTACTTGTGGTGCCTACAGGGCACTGTAGACCGGCACTTGTGGTGCGTACAGGGCGCTGTAGACCGGTACTTGTGGTGCCTACAGGGCGCTGTAGACCGGTACTTGTGGTGTCTACAGGGCGCTGTTCCGACGACGTCTAGTTTGTAGTTATTCCTACATACCATGTAATTAGAAACGTACGTTTTCACTCGATCTTAAAAACAAGCTATAACGACATAATGACCTGTAAACAAATTACACACATTACTTTCACTACTACATAGGAATATATAAATTATAATCTCCCATGTGTAGGCTACATTGCGCCATCTTTATGTTGTACATACATTATTTTAAGAAAGAAAAATATAACAGAAACAGTAAGTACTCGTTAAAGAGTGAAAATATGCCCTTTTTTTTAGTTTCATCGGATGTTTCTAGTGCAATTGCAACTGTCATTTTCTACCATATCAATTCAGATTGGCTCGACATTACCTCATTAGGCAACTTTTCAATATTTTCTTTTTTCCTTCTCAATTTTATTTGAATGTGCATGAAAAAAGTTAGATTTAGTTAGATACCGCCTGTTTCATTGCACTTTCGGTAATACATGTCGGCAAGTAATTATAATTTATACAATAAACTGTGGTAATTAATAACTGGAGATCATTCCAGTAGAATCCTTTCCATTATTAAATATCAACTAAAATAATTGTATAGATATTACATATTTGATAACAACTGTAGAGACCCTTCCCAGGCAACCACCCGGGCGTGATGGGCGTCGACCCTCTACAACGCCAACTCGGTGGCACCCCAGTTTCTTGTACTGTTGCGGGACTGGACTCCGACACCATGCATGCACGGACCCCTCTACAACGGCCATCCGGTGGGACCCTAATTTCTTCTACGGTTACAGCCAGGCAAACTACTGCTGGATGCGAAATGGCGTTTTCAAGCGTTCCTGACCAAACACACAAGTCAGTTTTATTTTTCATATTGTAATCATACCTTTACGCTTAAAATTACCTACTCATAGATTTATTCAATAAATTACATTTCTATCTTTATACATACTTCCAACATCATTAATTACAAAACGAAACACAAGAGAAAAAAAACAAAACAAAAGGATTTGAGCAACAAGTTCTTAGCGTCCGTTACTAACGAAAAACACGACAAATAAACACGTAGTTTTGCCAAATGAAAGTTTTATAACAGAATAGCATAATGTGCAAGGCTAATTTCTGTAGAACAAGCATCATTAATTTTGTATTACATAAGGTATTAACTTTTAAATACATTAAAACATCAGTATACTTTATCAATAAAAGAATGGTCACGTTCCAAAAATTATTTCTAAATTGGACGCCAAAACTTTGGAAAAGAACATTTAATTATAACTTTAACTATTTTTTTTCTGGTGTCAAAGATCACAGAACACGACCGTATAAAATTTCACTGGAGTTAAAATATTTCAAACCAAACCAGGAACTGAATTTTTATCGGATGGCGAATTATCGTTGAACTTGTGCGGACCTTTTTGACTGTTCTGTTATAGGATGATAGGTTCTTGACATTTATTTTGATTTTCTGATACTTAGAGAAAGCAAATCAGTTATTTTTGTAGCAAGCTATCGTAAAATGTAAATATAAGAATTGAAAGCTATTTTTGTGCGTTCATATGGTTATGAACCACACTTGAAGGCCAAGACTAGTATCGCTAACGCGATTCATGAATTTGCAAGAAGTCCCAATGTACATTATACCCGTATAAACGCACAGAAATTATTATTCAATTCTTAAATAAAGTACAATCATACGTGTTACAACAGAATATATGCAAATTGCCTTGCCTTGATCAGACTACTGAGGGCAAACTTTGACTTATGCACAATTTAAAAACAGACAAAATGATGAAGCTAATTTAACACATCCTTATTTCATTCTTCACCTAAATTTACGGTAAATCCTCTTTTAAATATTGCAGTTAGGAAACTTTTGTAAGCATTATATTGATTTCTGGACCAAGTTATTGTTTGCCATCTGTTGCATGTTTTTGATATCACAATCGTTTTCCTTTCAAAACTTCAGAACGGTTTCTGTGAAATGAATCACTACGTTATTAGAAACCATCAAATAAATAATTATACAGGGACAAAAGTCTTGTGACAGGTGTTTAGGCTGAAATATAAAATCTATATCACGAAACTATGACAAAGGAATTATGCAGACGATATTAGTAATTACATATTAACTGGTTCTGAGTATTCATTGCAGAGAGAGAGATAGAGAGAGAGTTTATTCAAACAAGAGAGAGAGAGAGAGAGAGAGAGAGCCTGCGCCAAGTAAGACTTATAGCATCTCAGTGGCACTGGAAGTGCGGACAAAGTCGGACATAGCCCAATGCGCTGCCCGTCTTTGAACCGCTTCTATTTGGACTGTGGTCTGACGAGGGTCTAATATGCCATGTATTTATTGGGTTTTTGAGTTGGCCTTTATATTCCTTTGAAGGAAACCTAGAGTTTGATTTGCCTTTTTGGTTGACCTATTTATGTGGGCGTCCCACGAGAGATCTTTTGAGATATCCATGCCAATGTATTTTGTTGAGGTGACAAATTCTAGTAGACTATATTATACAGGTAATATTGTGAGGTCATAGGATATTTCCCTCTTGTGACATGGATAACTAGACACTTGGAGGGATTGAATTGCATATCGAAGTCCAACTCTAACTCCTCTGCCGTATTAATGTCGTTTCGGATGGTATTTGATTGTCTATATATTGCTGTGTTATCTGCAAATAGACGCACTTTAGACTGGATATTTTGTTAGAGAGTTATTCATGGATGCAATGATGAACAGGGGCCTAAGCATGGACCAATGTAGAACTCCGGAAGAGTAAAGGTATGTGCTTTGGGCTTTTACAGCTAAGGATGACGGATTGAAGCCGGTTGTCAAGGAAGCTCTTACTCTATTTCAGGGTTTCGCCACGTATACCGTAGCCGCACGTTTTGAGCAGAACTTTCTCGTGAATCACTTTATCAAATGTTTTGCTAAAGTCTAATAGTATCAGTGAAGAAGCCATCCAGCTGGCTTACTGAAGGTCGGTGGTTCTACCCAGGTGCCCGCTCGTGATGAAATAGTGCACGGAGGGGCACCTGGGGTCTTCCTCCACCATTAAAGCTGGAAAGTCGCCATATGACCTAAAATTGTGTCGGTGCGACGTAAAACCCAACAAAATAAAATAAATAAATACTAATAGTATCAAGTCAACTTGTTGTTTGCTGTACACTGAATTGATAAAATAGAAAAAAGTGAAAACTTAGCATAATAAGTTGACAGCACGCTCAGAACATCGGCCCAATACAAGCTTCACTCAAAAGATCTAACAGGAATGTGTAAGGCGTAATAATGTATGAAATATGAAACCTGGTTCATTTCATGATTCTGAACATGAACAGTTTAAAGTCAACCAGTGAAAGTAATCATACTTGCCCTGTAGGTTCACCTCATGATGACAAAGACAAGTGTACTGTTTGTAAGCATTTGGTCCACAAGGTTTTGAGAAAACTGTTTGCATGCAACACTTCCTTTTAACTTCTATATAACACTACTAACACAACATTTTTCTACAATAGACACAACTTCTCAGACACTCATAACATGAGTAGCATCCTTGCAAAGTCAATGCCATGTCCTTGTAATAAACCAAAACCGCATATTGGCCAATATGATGTGACGGTGTTAAAGATATGTCATGCGATAAATTACAAGTGTGATTAAACTCATCAAAACTAATCTACATTCTAACACGACCCCATTTATTTTCCTTCTTAACAAAGAAAACTGAAAATTGTGTTTTATTATGCCACAAATCACGGTTTGTACGTCACAGTTGAATCAAACGTCAAAGCAGCGCGCTTGAAAAGAAACTCACAAAAATGATGGATTTCGACAAGGATGTACATAATTATCTTTGATATCGTGTAAGACCTGAAAAAAAACATTTCAAACAGTGATTTGTTCTTGAATTAAATACTGTTTCTCGTAAAATATGCGTGCAATTATATCACTCGGACTGCACTTCCTGATCTAATTTCTTCGCATCTGAACTACAACCAGCGATTTTATGCAACGACATTTAACATTTACTCTAAACTGGTCCATCACTCAATTTCGGTAGTACCATAAAGGCATTTATTATTCAAAGGGATGTTCATTGAAATTTTATTGCTTGAACAGAGAACATTGTAGACCAAGATTAGCCTGAACGGAAATGCAGACTGATCCTGGTCTGCACTGGTCGCAATGGCAGAATTACTAACTGCCAGCAGCCTAAAGGTTTAGTAACCAGGGTGGCGAATCACGTGATCGTTTGGATGCGAGTAATTAAATCACTCGTGCTACGCACTCGTTATTCAATTAATTCGCAAAGTCCCGCCCATATATTATTCACCTGATAAAATATAGAGACATATTTTTATTTCCTACGTATATTTCATTCCTATCAAGGTCCGAGGCCCATCCTGCATGCTGGATTTTGTGGTATTTTTCAACACTAGCGGACATGTACATGTATGAAAAATAGATACATTTATGTGTAAGCTATATATCGGACACGAAATATTGTTATTTAACTCTATATAATAGGTTTGAATCCCCCTAGGGACTTGACATTTGATTTAGTCAGCGCGGTGCTGAACATCGTATGCTCTAAGGCTTTATAAAGTTATATAAAATTCGATTTATAACTGTATAAGATATAGCCCGGATTCGTAGTTTACAAACTGAAGGACAGTAGCAACAAAGCTTACCAATAGTTGCCAAACAGATCGATCACTAATTATGTCTGCGAATTGTACTAGTGTAAACATGTTTTTTACCTGTGTCGTCGTAGACTTTAGCGAGAAGCGAATGACTTTCCACAACAATGGAACGGCAAAGTACCAACATGCTCTTTCTCATGGGTATATAGATTTCTTTAGTACTTAAAACTTCTTCCACAAGTTCCACAGAGGTTAGCTAAATCACCCGTTTCTGGATCGGCCATGCTCCTGAAAAATGACTTGGTGGATTAGCGTAAAATTGTTTTCTTTGTGGATTAGCATATTCACAAAATACACGTTTTCGCTTTCACTGATACTCCGATTCCGTATTAAGTATGTTTCATTCAGGTATAAGAAAACTTTGGAAGTTTTCTTTGCGAAAACATGACCACTGCAACAGGATTTGTATAAAATACATGTCAAAAATAACATTTTCTTGGTGGATAAGCCAATGCGATCGGGCCGAGTAGAAAAGGTTTTCCAGGGAGTTTGTATATTTAGCGACGGTCTAGAAGGAAACCATTAACGTGAGAGATAGAATACTGTTTTTTCCTTCGCATGCAACATATTTCATAGAAATTGGTTGAGAAATAAAAAACTTACATTGATTTGAAGATTTGAATCGACGACTTTTGTTGATAGTTTCTTCTTTGCGGAATAGCGATATGACGTACAACGATCACGTGATTCGCCACCCTGGTAACAGATCTACTTTACTTTTCAATACGCGTATGTGTTTTGTGGGGGAATTCCCGAAATTTCCCAAGTTTATTATTTACTAACTGTAGCCTTTGCTGTTAAATGTATTTTAAATTCGTATTGAATGGATAATTTAACAACGTAATAAGATCAGTAAAACGTTTTGTGTGGTTAAAAGCGCATTTTCTTATGGCTGTGGTAGATTGAGAGCTACATGTTATGAATTTTAAATTTCTCAGACTGAAAGGAGAATTTTTAAAGGAAATAACTAACATCCATATGATTATAGTTGAAGGAAAAGGTAAATGTTTAAGATGTTTTCAAACATATTTTCAATTCTATTCCTTATGATGTGCACTTTAAGAATGGTGGAATTTAGCTCGTCGAAACCTACATGCGAGAAAGAGAGAAACGTGACATATATTTGCAATTTTATACCAGAATCTATTCCTAAAGGAATTGAGAACGTGCACTTAAAACTGGAAGTATTAGATGATATTGCATTAAACAGTACTACTTTCGTATCTAGTGGTTGGGATAATGTAAAGCTTTTAGAACTGCGAGCTGACTTAATTTGTTTCGGAGATTTATATTTACAAAATAACTGTTTTAAAGGACTGAACAGATTGCATGAATTAAGGTTACATATATTATGCTACGTTTTAATGTTTCCAAAAACATTCATTGGACTAGATGAGCTGGAAACTTTGAACATGAGCGGCAGTGTCAGATTCCACTGGAAAAGTTTAATACCAGCGCTCAATGGATCAAACAAACTACCTAGACTTTCTCATCTGATTCTGTCAAACTGTTCTGTATATAACAGTCCATTTCTTATTGATGACAAGTTCGTGCAAGTTCTCCAGACCAAGAAAATATCGTATTTAGATCTTAGTAGTTTGCAACTTGCTTACCTTAATCTCACAGCGCTACTTAAAAAACTAAAGTACTTGGAAGTGTGTAACGCATCATACAGTACAATTAGTGATTTTTACTATAAGAGCTTAGTACAAGATGACTTGAAATATGTCAAGACTCTTGATTTAAGCTATGCTGCTCTTCCAAAAAAGGTATTTCCTTTAGGAAAACTTACAATATCAAATGCCAGTTTCAATTTCTCCGAGTCCCGAGTTAACAACACTAAAGTGTTGTTTTCGCCAGACACTGTGAATATCAGTGGAATTGTCCCACATTTAGCAACCATTTGGATTAGAAATTGCACTGTTACACTTGATGAAAGTCCCGACTACTTAACAAATGAATTAATCTTTCGAAAGAATAATTTGAAGCGACTAGATTGTAGACTAACATGCGGACAGTTTTCTTTTTCTTCGTTAAAAGCAGTTGATATATCTGACAACGGGTTACAATTCATACACCCAGAGTTGTTATCATGTTTACCGAATCTCCAGAAAATAGACTTATCCACAAATCAGTTGGTGAAAATGACCCAAGAGAGTCCACTTTTGTTTGAAAAGTTGTTTTCACGGTTGAAGTCTTTGAGAAACATTAACTTGTCTAGAAATGAACTTACAATGGTTCCCATGAAAATGTTCAAGAACAACAAAGAAATTGAAGTGGTTAATTTGTCGAACAACAAACTGGAACAAGTGCATTTTATTTTGACAGGACTTAAGATGCTAAGAGCTGTAAACTTGCGAGGGAATCAAATTCATACATTAGATCAAATCTCAACTGATATTTTAAATGGTATTCTAAAAAGAAAGTCCACAGGAGAACCGCGTGTCACCGTTAATTTGAATGCCAATCCTTTTTCCTGTTCTAAATGTGAAACAAAACGATTTCTCTCTTGGCTTATATCAGCAAACCTTGTCGATGTACCTTCACAGACACTAAAGTGTTCTAATGAAAAAGGATTGTCAGAAAAAATCACTGAAGAGACACTAGATGAGGTAGAGAAGATATGTGAAAGGAAAACAATCATCATCAGTACAAGTGTTTCAGCTGCAGTTATCGTTGTTGTGTTAGTCTTGGCACTCTTAATATTTTACCTACAAAGGCAACATAAACGCAAATTACTAAACAGGACAAATCTTATTAACTTGTTAAGGAAAGGTGAGGGCAGTTACGAATTTGTGGTCTTTCTTTCATTTAGTAACGATGATGAAGACTTTGTAAATACATATATTCTAAATCCGCTGAACGAAAACCTTCAGTTGATGACAGGTATTGATAGAGAATTAGTCTGTACCGGTGATCGGCACTTCCGCCCTGGTTTCTATGTACACAATGAAGCATACAGGGGACTGGACACAACGTCTGTTATGGTTGTTGTTGCTTCTAAAAATTTCTGTCGAAGTTCGTACTGCCAAATTGAACTTGACCAGGCTTACGTCAAGAAAAAACCAATTATTCTCATGTTTATTGAACATATTGACCGGGAAAATATGATACCTACACTAAAGGAATTATACCAAAGAAATGTTAGAGTACTTTGGACAGTAGAAAATGGTGAATACAAAATGAAAACAACATGGAACAATGTTTGTACCTCTATTCTGGACTTGATACAAAAATAAATCTTGCGTTTTATATGATTTGTCGAAATATGTATACAATGTATATGCATATTAAATAGAACCTATATATAAAAATGTTCAATTAATTATATATATTACTTTTTTGTTTTGATGAATATTTCATCACGAGTGAGTTGAATTTCAACGTGCGTGCGCGTGTGCGTGTGCGTTCGCGTGCACGTGCGTGCGTGCGTGTAGGTGTGGGTGGCTTTTCTACTATAATATAATATCTGATTCAGTTTTGTAATTCTGTACTGCCTTTTTACTTTTTACATTTAACCAGATGCTGCTTTTATGCCCAAAGTAAAATTTATTAGATATATACATTCTGCAATTAACAGCTACATCATGATATGTCATTTTCAAGATTTATTTTCAGTTTTATGATCCTACATATTTTCGAAGTTAATCAAAATTTGAACAAAAACAAATTATGGAAAATTATGTAAAAGGCATTTTATTCACTAATTTCGACTTCCACTTGTTCGAATTTTGCTCGTTTTATACTTTTTCTACTGAGAAATGGCATTTAATGGAAAACTTGATATTTATGAGAAACACAAAATATAACCATAGAAACTATTGCTTTTAAAATTAGTATATTATCTTACCAAGAGAAAAGCGACGTTAAATTATCATGTAAAACCAATCTTTAAAACAGAATGTAATGTCTAATAGATCAAGATATCATTAATAACATGACGAAATTTTAATCAAATCAAATCGAATACTACAACAACAGAATATTCTTAAAAGCTTATTTTACAGACTTACCCCACAATTAAGTAAAGTTACAAACAGATACAAAATAAAACATTTATAGTTATTAAGCGTTTTTGTGTATTCATTAAGAATCCAGGTATGAAGATATTGTCCTATTGCCACATTAAAAGTAAATAAATAGAAAAAAGCATTATTTTGATGATGTTAAGATTGCCTTTCTTTATAACGCAATTTACCCAAAATAACATGTATTTTCATGTGATTTTTTTAAGTATTGAATAAATGAAATCACCTCCATGTTTGATTTTACTTACACTTTACAACGCGCTTTGTTCTAACAGAAAGGTAATTTTCAAAAATGGTAATCTCAGGAATTTGAAACATGATTGATAAATGAGCCGCGCCATGTGAAAACCAACATAATGGGTTTGCGACCAGCATGGATCCAGCCAGCCTGCGCATCCGCGCAGTCTGGTCAGGATCCATGCTGTTCGTTTTTAAAGCCTATTGGAACTGGAGAAACTGTTAGCGAACAGCATGGATCCTGACTAGACTGCGCGGATGCGCAGGCTGGTCTGGATCCATGCTAGTGGCAAACCCACCACAATGTTGGTTTTCTCATGGCACGGCTCAAATGATTCATTGAAACCTTGCTAATCTTCAGAAACGCTGTGAGACGTTACTACTGCATTTATTGCTTTTAAAAATTCATCATCGTCCAAGCTATTTACTTCCTTAAAAGCAATGATTTGGTTAATTTACGCTTTAAATAAATTATATTAGGAAGTTTGGTAATTTTGTAATCGAATACCGCGAGAACATTTCATACACAAACTGCTTGTATGAACCTCTGTTAAGACAGCTGAAATTATTTCGATTTGCATAATAAAAACAGGACAGATGAATGCATTTTCACTTTTCCAAACATGAGAGTAGCGGGAGATTTTGTATGTATTTTAATGTTACTGTTTATTTAAGTTAAATTATTTAAATAAATAAGAATTGAAAAGGAAAATATTGCCAGCTATAAAAATTATACACAAGAGGGCCAAGGTGGCCCTAGGCCGCTCACCTGAGAAAAACACCATAACAGTATAAACAAGTTTGACCCAGTGATTTAATGGAAACAAATATTCTGACCAATTTTCATTAGGATTGGACAAAAATGTGGTCTGTTGAGAGTTTATTAAACAAGTATTTTCTTTGATTTGACCTAGTGACCTAGTTTTTGAACACAGTTGACCCACATTTAAACTTGCCATAGATTTTATTAAGACAATAAACTGACCAAATTTCATTAAGATTTATTGAAAAATACAGCCTCTATCGCATACACAAGGTTTTTCTTCGATTTGACATAGTGACCTATTTTTTAAATCCCAGATGATCCATATTCGAACACAACATAGAATTCACCGAGGCAATTATTCTGACTAAATTTTATGAAGATCAACTGAATAAAACAACAAAAAAACAACTTCTATCGCATACGCAATGTTTTTGACCCCAGATGAACCATATTCGAATTCGACCAAGATTTTATCAAGGCAATCATTTTGAACAAAATTTAAGATTAGCAATTATAAAATACAGCCTCTTTCGCATACACAAGGTTTTTTATTTGAGCTAGAGACCCAGATAACCCATATTCGAACTTGACCTCGATTTTATCAAGGCAATTATTCTGACCAAATTTCGTGAAGGCCAATTGAAAAATACAGCCTCTATAGCATACATAAGCTAAATGTTGACAGACAGACTACAGACTTCTGATACAGCTTCTATCGCATACGCAATGTTTTTCTTTGATTTGACATAGTAACCTAGTTTTTAACCCCAGATGACTCATATTTAAACCTAACCTAGATTTAAACCCACCCGCTTAGCTCACTAGGTGAGCCGACTGACTACATTTACGCTGTCATCGGTACTTCCTTCTAATGAGTTTTTCTCGTTTGACTGTAAACAACCAGTGAGACAGGAGCCCACTTGTGTACTCTCCCAGCCACAAACACTTGATCAGTGCAATTCTGTGTTATTAGTGTAAACACTTCTGTACAGTTTGGCGAGGGACAGCCGGTTTTGTAGAATCTCCATCAAAAATGGTAAAATCTTGTACAAAGCGACTCCTGAGCACGTTTGTATCAAAACGAAGTATGACACTGTCAAGCAAAAACTATTTCTCCGTAATCGGTGAATTTTCATTGCAGGCATACAAAATAATCGACCAAAAATGATTCCAACGCAGTATGCGGTGGATACTATTGCAACGCATTACGGTGTATATTGTTTCTTTAATTTTCGTTATGGACTTTTAACTTAAGTAAACAGCATTTTCCTGGGATTTTGATTGTGGTAGGTCCGTGAAATCGTGCACTTCCATTCTGTTGAAAACATACACGAAAAGCTTTATTTTGAACCATAATTATGTTACTAAATCTACTGCCAAATAATAACGCCGTGTTCTTTTGTATCAAATACACTTCAATTATGATTATTCATATGAATGCATGAAGGTTTTCTTCATCTTCCTTTTCCTTTATTGTATACAAAATATCAACTGACAATATCGATTGATTAATTAAATGCTGACCACATGCGACTTTTACATCGTATAACAGACCAACATGTCTAACGTACAAATTGACAGAGTTTCTGCTGGCCCTAATTTGTTTTGGCCACAAAATATCGAAGTCGGTGACGCATTGGGGTAGGGGCGGGGGAGTATTCTCCAACACACTGCACATACTGCAACCATTTGTCATTTTTATAGTATTTTTCATCATTTTGTAACATATTTATGGATGTTCCCAGCTGTATTTTCTCTTCGATTGTTATAATAAGAATAACTGAAATGAGTTGTTTCTTTGTCGTCCTCTTGGCACTAGAACAAGGAGTTAAAGGTCTCTTATGTTTGATTGGCGTTGTGACAGTTTTCAGAGGAGAATAGGTTTTTGTCTTTTATTTGATGTAGCATTGCTTTCTGCTTGTCTGTTGTAAGTTGTTTGTACTCTGTTTCTCCGTTTATCTTTCAATGGTAAACTTATCCTTGGAATCATCAAGATAAACATTATTAAAGATAAGACCATGAATATGGCCTCTATGGTGTAAACAAGCTTTCCTTTAATTTGACCTAGTTTTTGACACCACATGACCAGTTTCGAACTTGACCTAGAGATTATTAAGATAAACATTCCATGCAAGTTTGTATCAGATCAAAGCATAAGTGGAATCTCATATGGCTGAAAGGGCCAGAATAGAAAATTTGCCCCTTTCAGGGGTAGTATCTCTTGAAAATATGATGGAATCTAGCTGGTTTTCAAAAGGAATCGAGATCTTATTGTGACTTAATTTGTGTGTAAGTGTAGTTAAAGTCGAAAGTAAAATGTCACTTCTATCGTGTTCATAAGGTAAACATTTTGGCTCTTTCAGGGATTAAAATCTATTGCAAAATGTGGTCTCTTTCGTGTTCACAAGAAATTGTGGACGGACGACCGACGGACAAACGCCGGACGGACGACGGGCAAGGGCGATCACATAATCTCATCTTGTCACTACGTAAAAAATCTAAACTTTTTCCTTGACACTTTGAGATCCTGTGGTAAACGTCTGAAAATAAAAGGATACTGTAGAAGAAGAGGTAAAAAGTCTTAACTCCTATAACGCAGCTACTCAATGGCATTTTGTAATGGTATGCTGCGTATTAGTCATTGTATTGGATTTTACTTAAGTTGGTATATCATATGATGCAGAAGTCGCATGTGGTCAGCATTTAATCAAACAATTAATATTGTCACTTGATACATTGTATATTGTATTTACGGATATGCAAATCAATATTATATTTATTCTAAACTTTCAGTTTCTGTTGCTGTCTAATGTCAAAGTGATTTCACGGCCCTAACCCAATCAAAATCACGGGAAAAGTGCTGTATAGTTAAGTTAAAAGTCCTTAACGAACATTAAAGAAACAATATACACTGTAATGCGTTGCAATTATACCCACCGCACACTGCGTTGGAATCATTTTTTGGTCGACTATTTTGTATACCTGCAATGAAAATTCACCGATTACGGAGAAAAAGTTTTTGCTTGACAGTGTCATAATTACGTTTTGATGTAAACTTGCTCAGAGGTCGCTTTGTACAAGATTTTACCATTTTTGATGGAAATTCTACAAAATCGGCAGTCCGTCGTCAAACGATACAGAAATCTTTACATTAATGACAAATGATTGCACTGAACAAGTGTTTGTGGCTGGAACAGTACACATGTGGGCTCCTGTCTCACCGGTTGTTTTCAGTCAAACGTGATAAACTCATTAGAAAAAGTACCGATGACAGCGTAAATGTAGTCAGTCGGCCATATTTCTCCACCGCTTCTGCGACGAATCCTCCACCGCCGCAGCATTGGAACCACCGCTTCTGCGAAAGCATTGGCCAGTGTAAGATTAAAACTTGACCTAGAGATCATCAAGACAAATATCTGACCAAAAATTTTAAAGAGTGGATCACAACTGTGACCTATAGAGTGTTCACAAGCTTTTCCTTTGATTTGGCACCAAGACCTCGTTTTTGACCCCACATGATCCAGATTCAAACTTGATCTATAGATTATCAAGACAAACATTCTGACTAATTCTCATGAGTTTCAAACTTAAATTGTTGTCTCTAGAGTGTTGACAAGAATTTCCCTTGATCTGGCCTAGTGACCTAGTTTTTGACCCCACATAACCCAGTTTCAAGTTTGACCTTAAAATCATGAAGACAAACATTCTGACCAAGTTTCATAAAAATTGAGTCACAACTGTGGCCTCTAAACTTGACCTAAAAATCATCAAGACAAACATTCTGACGAAGTTTCATAAAAATTGGGCCAAAAATATGGCCTCTAGTGTGTTCGCAAGCTTTTTCTTTGATCTGGCCTACTGACCTAGTTTTTGACCCCAGATGACCCAGTTTCGAACTTGACCTAGAGATTATCAGTTTAACATTCTGACCAAGTTTCATAAAGATTGGGACACAAATGTGGCCTCTAGAATATTCACAAGGCAAATGTTTACGGACGATGGGCGACGGACGCCGACGGACGCCGGACAATGACCGGTCACAATAGATCACCTTGAGCACTTCGTGTGTGCTGTGTAAAAGCCTTTTTCCTGTACAATGTCCTTAGAGGAAGTAAGTGCAGTAATACTAGGGCCTTTGTACAGCATAGCCTTTACCTAGCAAATGAAATCCCAGATAAGGAGTTGGGTAAAATTTAGTTCGCTTAAGAGATCAGACCGGTAGGACCAAGGCCTTTGTACAGGAAACTCGAATACACACTGACGATGAATGAAAAGGCAACAAACATATACCGGAATACACCTTCCACCACAAATAGCATCACCTTGAAATGCCCAACATACGCACGCACGCATGCACGCATGCACACCGGCACCCCACACCCATTGTATTGATTCTACGGCCTTCTGTGCTGATTAAATTTGAACACAATAGGCACAGAGCACAGAGATGTGTGCAAAACATGTCAAAGTGGTGCCCCCTGCAGTACAATATACATTCAAGCGTATGTTTGTTGCGTTTTCATAGTTCGTTCGTAAGTATAGTATTCTAGATCCCGTTTACTACATAAATGCTCTTAGCAAGGGAGTAGGGATATTCAATTGCAAGAATTTAAGAGCCTTTGTACAGAAAGCCTGTACATAATAGATGAGAGACCGTGTACTGTATGGAGGCTGCCGGGGAAGGGTTAGGTTTTATTTACCTCTAGCCCGCTATATAAATCAGTCCAGTGAAATCAAGGGGTTTGTACAGGAAGCCTTTATACAGTATAGTTTACGAGATCCCGATTACTATATAAAGGTCACGTAGAAAAGGCGTTGTACAATCGATTACGGTATCGCCAATAACTTTAGAACCACTTCTCTCATCGAAATGCATGATATATGCAATTGTTGTCTTTAAAACAGCAACAATTTGGTACCCGCTTTTATAGAATCATAACAGGTGTTATAAAGTTATAGATAAAATGTTCATAAGGCGTTGTACAATGAATTGCTGTATCGCCAATTGGATGATATATGTACTTGTTCGTCTTTGAAACAACAATAATATGGAACCTATATGAAAAGAATTGGTGCAGCGGTTCAAAATTTAGAACAAATTCTTATATTTTCTTATCTACAGGCTCCAGGCAAGAACCACTTGCCGTACCGTACAGTTTGTAACTTTGGAACCACTTGTCCCCCGGAAACGTATTATATGTCATGTTGTTCGTCTTTGGAATAGAAATAATATGGTATGTACTTTAATACAATGATAACAGCGGTTAGGAAGTTACAGTTAAAATTAGGTGTTCAAACGGCGTTGAACAATTGATTGCGGTATCGCCAATTACTTTGGAACCACTTCTCCCATTGTGTAAAGGCCTTTTCCTGTACATAGGCTTTGGAGAAAGCAATAAAATGCATTAATATTTATAGCCTTTGTACAGGACGCCTTTCTATAGTAAATGAAATCCTGTGTACTGTGTAAAGGCCCTTTTCCCGTACAACGTCCTTCGAGGTAGTAACAAAGTGCAGTAATACTAGGGCCTTTGTACAGTATAGCCTTTACCTAGTAAATGGGATCCCATTTACTATATAAAGGCTCCCAGGTAAGGGGTTGGGTAAATTTAGTTCGCCTAAGAGATTAGTCCGGTAAGATCAAGGCCTTTGTACAGGAAGCTTAAATATACACTGACGATGAATGAAAACGCAACAAACATAAATCATTTCGATTCGAAAATGTTTTTATTTCAAAATTTAGATCAAATATGACAGAACTATTTCTTCGCGCATGTATGACGGCATGGTAAGTCGTCACGCTCCTTTGTTAAAACACGCCAGGACCGAAAATGGTAATGCGTCTTGTGGAATAGTTATATTAGGGCGCAAATAATGGCGAATTAAGATGTGACCTGACCATCAAAATAGAAAATGCAATGAATGAATAGCCTGAAAGGGTTGTAAGTGCTCAGACAGTTGAAACATTCAAACAAGAGGGCCAAGATGGCCCTAGGTCGCTCACCTAAGAAACACACCATAACAGTGTAAAACATGTTTGACCTTGTGATTTCATGGAAACAAATATTCTGACCAATTTTCATTAAGATTGAACCAAAAAATTGGTCTCTTGCGATAAAACAAGCATTTTCTTAGATATGACCTAGTTTTTGACCCTAGATAACCCATGTTCAAACTCGACCTAGATTTGATCAAGGCAATCATTCTGACCAAAATTCATAACGATCAATTGAAAAATACAGCCTCTATCACATACACAAGTTTTTTCTTTGATTTGACCAAGTGACCTGTTTTTGACCTCAGATGACCCATATTCAAATTCGACCTAGAATTCATTAAGGCAATCATCCTGACCAAATTTCATAAAAATCAATTGAAAAAAACAGTCTCTATCGCATACACAAGATTTTTCTATAATTTGACCCAGTGACCTAGTTTTTGACCTCAGATAACCCATATTCAAACTCGATCTAGATTTCATCAAGGCAATCACTCTGACTAAATTTCATGAAGATCAATTGAAAAATACATCCTCTATTGCATACACAATGTTTTTCTTCGATTTGACCTAGTGACCTAGTTTTTGATCCCAGATGACCCATTTTCGAACTCGGCCTAGATTTTATCAAGGTTATCATTCTGGTCAAATTTCATGAAAATCAGTTGAAAAATACAGCCTCTATTGCATACACAAGGTTTTTCTTTAATTTGACCTAGAGACCTAGTTTTTGACCCAAGATGACCCATTTTCGAACTTGGTCTAAATTTCATCAAGGTAATCATTATAACCAAAATTCATGAAGATCAATTGAAAAATACAGCCTCTATTGCATACACAAGTTTTTTCCTTGATTTAACCTACTGACCTAGTTTTTGACCCCAGATGACCCATTTTCAAACTCGGCCTAGATTTCATCAAGGTTATCATTCTGACCAAAATTCCTGAAGATCAATTGAAATATACCGCCTCTATCGCATACACAAGGTTTTTCTTTGATTTGACCTAGTGACCTAGTTTATGATCCGACATGTCCCATTTTCAAATTCGACCTAGATTTCATCAAGGTTATCATTCTGACCAAAATTCATAAAGATCAATTGAAAATTACAGCCTCTATCGCATACAAAAGGTTTTTCTTTGATTTGACCTAGTGACCTTGTTTTTGACCCGAGATGACCCATTTTCGAACTCGGCCTAGATTTCATCAAGATTATCATTCTGACCAGTACTCATGAAGAATAATTGAAAAATACAGCCTCTATCGCATACACAATGTTTTTCTTTGATTTGATCTAGTGGCCTAGTTTTTTACCCGAGATAACCCATTTTCGAACTCGACCTAGATTTCATCAAGGCAATCATTCTGACCACCTACATAAGGGACTACGTTAAACAAATTAATAATTGCCTTTTTTCTTTATAATAACATAATACCAGTTTTTCAGTTCCATCCTCGCGTCTTTATTTCTCATGCTCGGCCGTTCAGTGACATCCAAAGTGGCATGTTAAAACATTTTTGTGCTATTGATAGGTATGCATGATAGACCTATAGACAAAATAATATATATGAGCCGCGCCATGAGAAATCCAACATAGTGCATTTGCGACCAGCATCCGCGCAATCTGGTCAACTGCCTACTGCAATTAGAGAAACCGTTAGCGAACAGCATGGATCGTGACCAGATTGCGTGGATGCTGGTCGCAAATGCACCATGTTGGTTTTCTCATGGCGCGGCTCAAATGACCTTTTGAAGGGGTATTTTGTTCTTCAGCTAGATAAAAGAGGCATGTTCAAACGCGTCAGTTACTTTCATTTTCGATGATATAAAACACGTATTTTTGTGTTGTTTTTTTTCACCAAGAAGTACGTATACGAAACATTTACTTCTATTACAAACGGGACAGTACATAGCTATATCGAAAATTCAACTAAAAACACATTGAACGCAAAACAACAACAACAAAACAAAAAACACACACACAAAAAAAGAAGGAAAAAAAAAAGAAAAAAACAACACAAAAAAAACAGGTTTTCCTTAAAAAATGATTTGTAGCAATTCAAACTTTATATAGATATTCAGTCGAAAAATTCGTACTTGCGGGAACTTTACCGTACTGTGTATAACTACCTTATTAAATACATCTACTCATCAAGTTCATTATAAAAATATACTCAGGCAAAAATGACGGTATCAATTGCCACAACTTGTAACTAATGCAACTGTAGTCTACACAGAATATCACTGCGGTCATGTACATAAGCCGTGATATAGTCACATGCCAAATGAATTTATATTGTAGGCCTATCATACGGAACAGGCCCGGATAAAGAAACTTTTAACGTGGGGGCGGGGGGTGGCACCAGTCTAGAACGAAGATGTCACCGCCAAGGTGCATAGCGAGGTATTGGAGGGGATGCCCTTGCCCATGTTAGGGGTTTGAGGGGTATGAAATGGTGTCCTCTGGTGCATTTATTAGTGGGTGTACTCCCCTCATTTTAGTGGGTTCAGGGGGCTCTCCCCTGGGGGGGGGGGGGGGGGGCACGGGCCCCCTCCAGTCGGCCCTGGATCATGGCATGCGGAATCTCATAAAACTTTAGAACTTATGTTGACAGCGAAACATTTGTTGGTTTTCGTGTTGTTGTTTTTACGCTTGGTTTTACGTCATACTGACACAATTTGCAGGGGCGTACCTGGGCATACGCCGATACGTCTGTACGTACAGGGGCGTAGCGTGATCAGTTTAGATGTTACTCAAGGGAAGAGTGTGGGGGAGAGCAATCCCCTCCTCCGGCTGGGTCCGAGGAGCCTCCCCCGTGGAAAGTTTAGAGCAAACCTAGAGAAAGCAGGGTGGCTTCTGGTGACTTTTCTCACCAAAACTATGCTTCCTCAGTTTTGAACAAAATATTCACAAACGGCTCGAAATGTAAAGAAAGGTCTATATAAGTTGATGAACGATACAAATCGGGGTCGGTGAGAGGGGTGGGGCTGGCATTTTGGAAGGACTTGAACTAGGCTGTTTATTTATTCGGGACGAAATTTGTTATTCACAAATTAAGCAACATGAGCTCTTTTTCCAAACCTATTTGTTGTATACAAAATTTGCATTCACTATACATTTTACTATGGAAAGACAAAAGCGTTAAACATTGCAGTAATACTATCAATGACGGTCCTTTCCGCGAGATTGCACGCGTAATCTGACGTCCTTCTCCAAAAATATGAATAAAATGGCCTCGTTCCAAACATTCTTTCAAAATTGGACGCCAAAGCATTCAAAAAGAACATTTAATTATAGCTTTAACTAATTTTTCTGACGTCAAAGATCACAGCTGAATGATATGACTGTATAAATTATCACTGGAGTTAAACATATTTTAAATAAAAACCAGGAACTGTATTTTTATCAGAAGGCGAATTATAGTTGAACGTGGGCGGGTCTTTTTTACTGTGACTAAAAGATCGATATCTTGACATTTATTTTGATTTTCTGATACTCCTGGAAAGTAAATCAGTTATTTTTGTAGCAAGCTGTCGTAAAATTGAACGGTATTTTTGTGCGTTTATATGGGCATGAACCACACTGGAAGGCTTCTTGCCAATCAATCAAAAGAATCGCTAGCGCGATTCATAAATTTGCAAGAAGTCCCAGAAAACAGCATTCAGTTCTTAAATAGAGTACACATGTGTGCATACGTGTTACAACGGAATATATGCAAATCACCTTGCAATAAATACTATAAACTGCCTAGGAACTGATTAGACTGCTGAGGACAAACATTGACTTATGCACAATTTCAAAACCGAAAAAAAATGATGAAGCTATTTCAATAGATTCTTATTTCATTCTTCAAGTTCAAATATTTAATTACTAATGTCGTCTACACATTTCCTTTATTATCGTTTCGTGAACTTGGATTTTATATTTCAGCCTAAACATCTGTCACAAGACTTTTGTCTCTGTATCATTATTTACTTGAGAGATACATGTTTTAGAAAATCAATGTTCATAGCAAGGACGACTGTTATATTAAAATGCAACATGCAACTTGTAAACATTGTAAACATGCAACAGATGGCGAATTATAGTTGAACGTGGGCGGGTCTTTTTTACTGTGACTAAAAGATCGATATCTTGACATTTATTTTGATTTTCTGATACTCCTGGAAAGTAAATCAGTTATTTTTGTAGCAAGCTGTCGTAAAATTGAACGGTATTTTTGTGCGTTTATATGGGCATGAACCACACTGGAAGGCTTCTTGCCAATCAATCAAAAGAATCGCTAGCGCGATTCATAAATTTGCAAGGAGTCCCAGAAAACAGCATTCAGTTCTTAAATAGAGTACACATGTTTTAACCTTTTTATTTTTTATTTTTGGATCTTAAATGATACTCAGCTGAGTAACCGAGTATGCCACGCTACGCGCATGACGTACAATTAAATTCGACACCGGGAAAATAAAACTTAAAGTGTGAAAAAATGCAATAAAATGTAAAGCCTAAAGGGAGTTAGGCGGCTATTTCAAGTTCTTCGTTTAACAATATCATCTGCATGAGATTTAACAAATTCGTTTTTGAAATAGATTTATTTGTTCCTGCAATTATCTTGTAAATGGTAAGGGTAGATTCCTTGCAAGCATAAGGCACGGCAAATACTGCCAGAGCCGCACATAGCCAAAAAGGCCCGCCTTAAATAGAAACACAGACGCACACATGCATGCACGCACACAAACATACTGCGATGACAAAAGGAACACTGTTGGCACTGCCCAGGAACGGGCAATGGTAACACCTTCGATATTTTTCTTCAATCGAAATCATATATTGTTTACAAAATTATTTTATCACCAGGGTAGAACCAACGACATCCCGTAAGCCAGCTGGATGGTTTCTTCATATGAAGAATTCAATGCCCGGAGTAAGGCTCGAACCCACATCGTTGAGATGCAGCTGATTCAAAGTTAGCGACCTTAACCACTCGGCCATAGAGGTCCCAGGTAAAACATTTGTATTCAAGCATGCAAATGGAAAGCAAAAATACTTGAGTCATCCGTAGTTGCAAGTAAAAAAAGCTTGCGCTTAATATAACATTTAACGTCAATATCGATGTGCAATTCAATATATCAATCTACATTCAGATCAGGATACCGAAATACCAAAGCAATTTACGCAGTTTGAATTTTCGTTTGCAAAAATTGATTTCTAGAAAATGTTTACTTTTCATGTGAGAAAGATTTATCAATGATTATTTGATAAAACCTGACACATTCGCAATGTATAGGTAGACGCATTAAATTTTATCAAAAACCTGTCAAAATCGGATGTAGAAGTCATGCATGAAACTAAAGTTTAAACATTACGATGATTTCAAAAACGATAACAACAAAAATAGAATATCCTTACACAATCCAATCGAGACTCTCTCTCTCTCTCTTTTTCTCTCTCTCTCTCTCTCACATCTACCCCATACTCGCAGCATCGCTGTTGGCTTATGGTTATCTGGCGTTCAGTTAAAAATCATCCAGGTACGCCCCTGATTTAGGTCATTATGGCAACTTTCCAACAATCATCTGAACACTTTACAGGTAAGAAGTCAAAATTTCAATTTATAGATATAACGCACCTTCCGTAACCGGTAACGTCAAGGTTGTTTGTTTTTGTCGGTGATAGAAAAATTCCTTTTTACACGTTTTCTTTTAAAGTAGCTGTATCGATATAGATCTACATAACGGAAACAAATTAACTATTTTTCTAAGATTTAGGTTTGGGCTCAAACTTAAAAGCAAACTGAGCCATTCCCGCCTTTGATTTAAATTTTATCCACGTAGTCAGACTGGCACAGTCGACAGCTAATTTGCTTTATCCTCTTTGAATTCGGGACTCAGTAAGCTTCAATATTTACTTAATTAATTTTTGTTGGGGTAGCTATGCGTAAGAGAGCCAACATGTGCCGTCTATGCACTTGATCGCTCGAGATATTTAGTGACGTCATATATTGTATGACATAATTGGAATTAATTTTAGCGTTTGAAAAGTTATTGTGTCATGGCGAGCTTCTTAACGCCATTTTTACAATAATGTCTGCAGAGACATTTTCTCTCTGTTATATTGCTCTTCAAGAGAAAAACCAGGCTAAAATGACTTATTTTTATTGTTTCCATGTAGCTAGAGTGTCTGCGGACGAGAAAAATGATATATAATACATCTATATTTGTATAAGTTTCAGCAGTTCCACAGAATGTGTCGCATTTTTAGCCATTTTTCAGCGTTATGCTGTTGCACTGAAAAATTGGATAAACTGTGTTGAATTTTGTGGAAAGACTATGAAATGCTGAAGGTTGTTTGTAACCTTTTTTACAACTTCAACAATATCGCTTTTAGGTATTTTTTATTTCAATCAAATCGGATAAAAACTGTCAAAGATACAGCAATTTCTGCAAAACAATACTCCGTTATGCTGTTTTTCTACAAACAACTGTGTTAATTTAAAATAGATCTAGGTGAAAAATATGTTGTAAAATGCATAAAAACTATTAAACATAATTAGATATTTGCTTAAGTATGTTGTTTTCAATAATAAAGTATGGAATTGCAACCAAAAAATGATATTGCTAAAATAACATTTCTTGTATTTTCACGGGTACTTGAATCAGAATATTTGTAGTGTCCGCAACGCAGTAGATACAGGAAATGAAAGTGATCCAAATGACAGCGAGTTACTGATTACAAAACGCAGTTGTGATGCACATTATTTGTGCAAAATTATTTTGCTGCTATGCCAACAATAATTTTTACATATTGGATTTGCTGACTGTAGTGTCCACAACATTTTGTAGTGTCCGCAACACTTATTATTTTTAAGAAACCAATTTTATCAGCTCAAATTCGTGTTTTAAATGTCCATATCATTCTGTAAGACAACGGAATTTATAATTAAACCTAAAGTGCCAACAAAAATAAAAATGAAACAGGGCTATAACATAAAACTTGCTAAGAAGCCTTGCAGCTTTTGTCGATAAGAATATTAAATACGTATATTAGTTTGTATTACTTAGGGTCCAAGATGAAACCATGAGTAGTGTTTTCAAACTAGTTTTATTAGTATTGACAATTGAAGATACAGCTGAACAGCATTTTAACTTGCAAAAGATTTTGTAGTGTCCGCAACGTTTTGTAGTGTCCGCAACAGACCTAATATACTTAAATCTATCCTGCTTTTCTGATTTTTGACATTTTTTTTTCAATCAAATTACATGAGTATACATATTTAATAATGGTCTTTGCTGGATTATACCATAAATTCTAAGTCCTCATAAGGCATGTTATTTGCAAAAAAAAGGAACTAAACTTTATGAATATTCAAAGAAGTTATAAATAGCTCGTTACAACAAAAATGACACAAATTATTGAAGGAACTTATGCAGGTATTGACTTGAAACTTCACATGTGTCTTCGGGGTTATAAAACTAGTTGATAGCGGCAAGTTCCATAACTCTGACCTTCATTTTGGCTAAATTATGCCCCCTTTTGGACTTAGAAAATTCTGGTTAAAGTTTTGCGTGCAAGTACATACAGCTAATACTAAAAGGCATATAGATTTGAAACTTATTTTTTCTTTTTCTAGATCAATTACCAACTTCACTGGGTCAAGTCCCATAACTCTGACATGTATTTTTTGCAAATTATGCCCCCTTTTTGACATAGAAAATTCTGGTTGAAGTTTTAAATGAAAGTTACTATCTCCAAAACTAATGCAGAAATTGACTTGAAACTTCACATGTGTCTTCGGGGTTATAAAACTAGTTGATAGCAGCAAGTCCCATAACTCTGACCTTCATTTTTGCCAAATTATGCCCCCTTTTAGACTTAGAAAATCCTGGTTAAAGTTTTGCGTGCAAGTACATACAGCTATTACTAAAAGGCATATAGATTTGAAACTTATTTTTTCTTTTTCTAGGTCAATTGCCAACCTCACTGGGTTACATGTAAGTCCCATAACTCTGACATGTATTTTTTGCAAATTATGCCCCCCTTTTGACTTAGAAAATCCTAGTTAAAGTTTAGCATGCAAGTACATACAGCTATTACTAAAAGGCATATAGATTTGAAACTTATTTTTTATATGCAAGTTACTATCTCCAAAACTAATGCAGATATTGAATTGAAACTTCACATGTGACTTTGGGGTTATAAAACTAGTTGATAGCAACAGTCCCATAACTCTGATATGCATTTTGGTCAAATTATGTCCCCTTTTGAACTTAAAACTCTTTTGATATTTAACCTTTTTGGGTAATATTTTCCTGCTTCTGGGACAATATTTTGAATAGTCGAGCTTGGCTGTCTTACGGACAACTCTTGTTCATAGGGGCAGTTGTGGGAGACATGCGCTCTTCTAAAAAGCATCTCTAGTTTTCCTCTTTTCTTTTACCGCAGATTTGGTAATTATTTTGTTTAATTACTTATATGGAAATATCGAAATCGGAACCGGTTCTTTATGAAATGGTATATACCGGTACTTTTCGAAGTGATTACTCGGTATGGTACCGATACCGGGAACCGATATCCAACCCTAGACATGATTATAATATAGGCTAACATAGAAGAAACCTTTAACTTTGTACCATTACGTTACACATGCACACTTGAAGCGATCACAAAAGCTCACCCTGTCAGTACGTGACAGGTGAGCTAAAAATATAATGAAATATTTTATCATATTGAAGGGAGGTAATAAATAAACAAATGACATGCATGACATTTATATAGTACTAAAGAAGCATTTTTTAAAATTACACACCATAACAAGAGGGTCATGATGACCCTATATCGCTCACCTGTTAAACTTGGCTTTGGAATCATCAAGATAAACATCCTGACCAAGTTTCATGAAGATGATCCATAAATGTGGTCTCTCCTTTGATTTGAGTGGGTGACCTAGTTTTTGACCCAACATGACCCGATTTCGAACCTGGCCTAGGAATCATCAAGATAAAAATTCTGACCAAGTTTCATAAAGATAGGGTCATAAATATGGCCTCTAGGGTGTTAACAAGCTTTTCCTTTTATCTAACCTTGTGATCTAGTTTTTGACCCAACATGACCCAGTTTCTAACATGGCCTAGAGATCATCAAGATTAACATTCTGTGTAAGTCTGTATCGAATCAAAGCATAAATGAAACCACTATAATTATGGCTTAAAGGGCCAAAATAGAAAATTTTGCCCCTTTCAGGTGCAGTAACTCTAGAACCCATGATAAAATCTAGCCGGTTTTCGAAAGGAACCAAGATCTTATTGAAGAAATGTTAAAGAAGTTTTGAACGAACCAACATTATCCTCCAAGAGCAAAAACAGGAGAAATTATTTTGTGTTTTAGTACTGATAATTTTTAATGTAGTCACTGAAAGCTAGACAGAACTGAAGTGTTGTCAAACTATTGACAGATGCAGATATTTATAAACTGACTTCAAGTTCTATTCTGTTAGTTTGTTACTGTTAATTTCTTGTTACAAACAAGTTAACCAGTTTTACTATTTTTTGAAAATAGCTGTTTTGAATTGATTTTTTCTTATTGCTATACAGCCATGTATTTTCAGCTTGGGAATAATGAACAGTTTCGGACAGAAAATGTTCCACAATTTGTTTATTTTGAAAGAGGTTGTGATAGAATTGTCATAACTGAAATATTTTACTTTTACTTTTGTTATTATTGAGAGAATTTAAATGTTATTATTCAGAGAATTTATATGTTTCTACAGAATTACTATACATATATACACTTCTTTTGGTCTTTATAAATTCTGATTTCCATTGGAAACTCTTTTGGAGAGGACACGTTTCAAGTAATTATGTAAAGATTTGGTTACCATACAAGCTAGGCAACATTTCTATTTCAGTAAAGTAAGTCTGTTTATCTTCCATTATTAAAATTTAGTAAAGTGAATTCTCAAAAAAGGGATCGTTTCAGGCATTGAAAGCTAACACCCACTAGCACAAGCTTTAGCTGTATTCTATTTACACTATTCAAACAATTTAATATAAAACAAAGCAATTGAGGATTTAAACATGTAATTAATACTTGAATATCTTTTAAAACGTTCTTGTTTGGCAGGAAAGCACACTAATTATTATGTGTAGTGTCCGCAACGTTTTCTTAAATGCCAAGTTGGAATTTGTTTTAGTGTTACAGTTTGTTTTATCTATAAAAGTCCTTCTTAAACAAATATTCTAATGTCCATGCATCAAATATAGCAAAGATAAACACTGCTGTTTGGAAGATATCACAAATTTTTGGCCTGTTTACCTTACAAAATATTTTTGCCAACATACTGATCGGTAAACTTATCATAAACATGGCTAATTTTTCATACAGAAGCTTACTATTTAACTTTCAGTGAACAATGTTATTTAATTATCTCATTGACAGTGACATTAAACCATGGAATTACTTTTGAATTCAATAATGCAATTATGTAGTGTCCGCAACGTTTTTATACCTTTTCGTATTCTATTTATATGGCATTGCATTTCAAACTCACGTTAAAATAAATGGCTCTTTCTGATGAAGTATGTATCAAAGTTTAAGTGTATGAAATAACATTTAATAATACTTGCTGGACTATATTTTAGAGAAAACTGTCTATTAATGTATTTTTAACACAAATTTTGGCAGTCATTCAGTTGTTAATTAATAAGTCGTTTTTCAAAATAAAAGTTCATGAAGGACAGAAATATTGTTTTTTTCTTTTACCAAATGCAAGGACTAGCTTAGAAATAATGGTATATGTTAAACATGTCTATTTTTGACAAGATTATATGAGTATAACATAAATGTATGTAGTGTCCGCAACGCACAATACCAGCAGTTGCTTTAAATTTCATAACTCAAGAACGGCATGTCATTAAAGGTTAAAAAATTACCATCTGACGCAGGAATAGCAAGAGAAAAAGTCCACCAAATCCCAAACTGATTGGCAAAAGTTGATTTTTTTACACCAAGTGCAACATGCCTGCAGACATTATTGTAAAAATGGCGTAAATATGTAGAAGGCTATATTCTAAGGAGGCTGAAGCAGTTGATGTCTTTGTATCGTACAGGTTCTTCCTGGATTATGCAATTAGGAAATACTGTGATTAAAGATATTGTTTCAAATGCATATTTCAGTTATTTGCCTGAAATTCTTCGAAAGACTACCCCAGATTGACTGGATCAATTTTCGGATGATGGATTTTCACTGTAAAACTTCTGACTTTGAAAATTGTGCATTGAACTGGACATCGTTTGGAAGGATTTAAGGATAAATGGAATATAATGATTAAAGGAATTTATAACTGAATAGATCTACTTTACTTAAATTCTAATGGCCGAATTCTTTCGTGCAAAGTAAGTTCTTTTTCTCTTTTTTATTTTTACATTTTTCAAAATTTCGTTTGTATACTAAATTGTAAATTCTATTTCAAACCCATTCTGTTTCTTACGGGAGGAAAATAACTAGAATCTAGGTGTAAAAAATAAGTGTGAAACGTTCCCAAGGAATAACACGTGAAATTTCCCGAAAATCTCCAAAATAGAGAATACTTGGCAATGGCGACCAGAAATAAACAACAGCGAATTCCCATAGAGAAACTGAAATTTAGTCGCACGGGAAAACCAGACGATTGTTTCAAAAATCCTTGAAATTCCCGAGGGTGACGTTTTTTTTGTTCACAAAAACATGTTTTATATTCGTTGATCCCATTTCATTTCTTCATATCAGCCCAAAGTTGAGGTCCAAAATTAGGTGGGACAGACTATAGGTATCTTGATGTTTGTCAGTCAGTTATGTTTGGCAATATCCCGTAAATAGTCGTCACCTATCATTACGGAATAACGTCGATCGGGGTAGATCGGACAGAATTCGTAAAAATAAAGTTTCACACATGTGCGGATCCAGAGGGTGTGTGTGTGGGGGGGGGGGGGCTGGAAAAACCTTAGAAAAGGAAAGATGAGAAGCAGGAAACAAAATGTGTTTTTCGAAAAAGGCAATATTAGGACCAAATTCAAAGTATATGCGGCTGCTGCTTCATACGACCCCGACATAATTCATATTTATATTAATTATCTAAAAGAAACTAGGAATTCTACCTTGAAGAAATAATAATAATATGTTACATTTTCAATAAATATAGTATTTTTTGATTGCCATATCAGTTTCTGAATGTTCATGTATATAAAGAATGATTAATTTTGTTAATTGCCCCAACAAGTCACATAAAACAAAAGAAATGAGGTGAAAACGTGTGGGCGAAATACAACACCGTACTACTTTTAAAGATATATCAAAATCCACGAACACAGAACACAAATGTGAGACGCATCTGAAGTTTGCGTTGAAATTGCCAAATATAAAATATACAAGAGATACAAGTTGCAACATTATATTTATACTCGGACAATTTAAAACTGCACAATATAAACTTTATTTCGCATAAAGCTCACAAGTGAGTTCGTTAGCACAAAGCTCACCGGAGAGTTCGTTCGTACAAAGCTCTCCTGAGAGTTCGTTCGCACAAAGCTCACCGGAGAGTTCGTTCGCACAAAGCTCACAAGTGAGTTCGTCAGCACAAAGCTCACCGGAGAGTTCGTTCGTACAAAGCTCACCTGAGAGTTTGTTCGCACAAAGCTCACCGGAGAGTTCATTCGCATAAAGCTCACAAGTGAGTTCGTTAGCACAAAGCTTACCGGAGAGTTCGTTCGCACAAAGCTCACCTGAGAGTTCGTTCGCACAAAGCTCACCGGAGAGTTCGTTCGCACAAAGCTCACAAGTGAGTTCGTTAGCACAAAGCTCACCGGAGAGTTCGTTCGTACAAAGCTCACCTGAGAGTTCGTTCGCACAAAGCTCACCGGAGAGTTCGTTAGCACAAAGCTCACCGGAGAGTTCGTTCGTACAAAGCTCACCGGAGAGTTCGTTCGCACAAAGCTCACAAGTGAGTTCGTTCGCACAAAGCTCACCGGAGAGTTCGTTCGTACAAAGCTCACCGGAGAGTTCGTTCATACAAAGCTCACCGGAGAGTTCGTTCGCATAAAGCTCTCTAAGGAGAGTGGAATTAATGTGTAATCATATCTTGTAATTTAACTGTATGTACAAAATGCTTAATCGGAGTTTTTGTTGTAAAAATTACCATAAAATTTAGTGAGACGTAATTGGTGTGATGGGGAAGGGTGTTGAAGCTTTTAACGCAAAATCCATGAAGTAAATGAAAATAGGGGTGGCCTAATATATTTAACGTTTCATTTGATCTGGGCTATCCGTTAAACTGATAAACTTATTAAAAACATTAAACTGCACACGTGCCAAGTCGATAAATTGTGTCAACCACATGCTTCATAAAACAATATTTAACTTTTTGCCTGCTGGCAGCGAATAATTTTGTGCCAACGAACTCTCTTGTGAACTTTATGCGATTTGAGGTATGTAATATGCAGTTTTAAGATGTCCGAGTATAAATACTATTTTCATTTACTGTAGTCAGTAATTTTCAGTGAACACCCCTTCCAATGATAAATGGTACTGCCCAAATTGAATGACGGGCCAGTCCATTTTAGATATTTAGCATGGTAAAGGTTAAGAAGTACAAGTGTACAGAGTGTTTAGATAAATCAAATTTTACAGAAATTACTGTTTGAAACACATTTTCAATATTTTGATGGGGGTATATTTGCCATGATAAAATTCACCATTTCACCCATTTTAAATTTCAATTTTATTTTATTATTATTATTATTATTATTATTATTATTATTATTATATTTTTTTGACGAATCGTTTCAAACCAGATTTTTTTTCACTGGTAAATACATATTTGGCCGTGAAATTGACATACTTTTCCAAAAGATGGTACTATCATTCAGGGAGACCTTTAGAATGAAATACATATGTATATCTGATGTATGGAAATATAAAAAATCACACAAGTTTAGTGGATCAGACATTAGTTATCATTGGGCTGTTCCAAATAAAAAAAAACTTTGCACAATTGATGTATTTCTTGTTAAAACTCCTGAGATGTAGGCCTAAAGGAATTCAAAAGAGTTAAAAAAAATATCATCTATATTATTGGAAAATAAGACACTGATACAAGATATTTTCACCAATTTAAAGAGAAATCTATGATTATACGGAAGCTCAGATAGGTAATCAGAGTTCATTTTACTTTTAGAAATCTTTCTCCTACGTCAGAGTATCTCAATTTTATATTTCACCTCGTTCAAAATATAATTATCGTTTATATCTCTTTCCAAAAACATAGCGACTCGACGTTTTTATATCTATTTCTAACGAGAAAGTATCCCGAGTTTCATTTTGGTGCGGCTATACGAAATACATGGAGAGCTGTCCTACTCGCACCGGTGTCGGCGTCGGTGTCCGCGCCTTGTATAAAGTTTTGACTTCATCTTATCTCTGTTATTACTTGACGGATTTGGTTCAGACTTAAAATAGCTATTCCTCAACATCACTCACATCATATCAAACAGTCTCATAACTCTTGCACCAATATTTCATGAAAAAAAAACTGCCCTCTTTTTACTTAGAATTTCAAGTTTAATTTCTAGTGCACTTTTCCCCTGTTACTAAATGGAACTGATTCAAACTAAAAATGTTGTTCCATATCATCACCCATGTCAGATGACAGACAGAAGTTCTATAACCCTGGAAACGATATTTAATGAATTATGTGCCCTTTTTCCGTTGAATTTCAGCTGAAAGTTTTGATGCACTTTTAATCTATAACGGTTATTACTAAATTGATATGATTAAAACTTGAAATAGATGTCCAACAGCATATGACATAAGGCTTTTACTCTTAGGGAAATAATTCATGAATTATGACTCTTTTATACTTTTATTCAAGTTGATGCACATTCACTCAGTATTTGTTAATTAAAGGAATTTAACTCAAACTCATACTAAAACTGTTGACCATCGCCGCCTTCCATCGTTGGGGGTATTAATCACTGCAGTGATAGCTCTAGTTTCCTCAGATATGCCCTACATCGAAATAGAATGGAGCGCTGTCATCTCCGACTGTCACAGCTCTTGCTTATCTCGTTCTCACGGGTGTCCTATCATCATATTTTCTCCTGTCTCCTTCTCACGACATCTCGTCTCCAGTACATTGTTTTTCATATATAGGTGATCAAAGCAGCAAGGTAGTGTATACAGAGCGTTTGAATACGTAGTAAAGAGTGTGCAACCCTCAGAGAGGTGAGATGAGATGTTAAGGAAGCCAGAACTTCGGGCTGGGGGCATGGGGTGGGGGTGACCGAGCAGGAACATACACTTTAAAATAATTGTTTGTTGAATTAATTAGGTTGCGTAACGGCCAGGCAGACAATGACATACGAGTAATAGTATAGCATATTAAAGGCTCTGACCTCCAGATTTAAAATTGAAGTTTGGTCTTATTATTAATATTAGAACATCAGGTTTTGTTTTTAACCTTTATCTGCCAAATCAAAACAAAAAAGCAAGAAATAAGAGCATGCCCTACTCGGAAATCTTACTCCGTTACAAACGCTTTTCAATTTTGAATGGAAATTAATAGTAAAACTAACTACGAGTAATTATTAGGTGGTTCCATAACTTATAATCTGTCAGTATAGGTTTCTAAACCTTCTGAAATAAAGCAATCATTTTCTGATATCTATTTTTTGTTGTTGTCGTACGGTGTGGAGGTCAGTGCCTTTAAAGAACAGTAAGGAATGCGCGCTTAAGATCTATGTCTGTTTGGCTGCTTTTCATGCTTATCTCCAACCCACTTCCAATCTTTAAAGAGTAGTTTTTCGCACGGCCGACCACTAAACTTTAAAGTTTAAAGTATTTCTCCCCTTAGGGATGTACAGTCAAACCTTGTATTCCTTTTAGTCTCTCCGTAATGTAGATGATTACGTGTATTTGACAGCTTCAGACGAGAAGAAAACGTTTGTCAGTTCTCTTCCAGTCTCTACACCCTGAGCCACCTCATCCCAAATGGTGGCGAGCGTGGGTAAGGCCTTTAAGTCTCTTACGCTATCATACAATATAAAAAGTATGAGTAAATACATATATCTGATTAAAGAACAATATGGATGTCCGTGCGAAGCAGTTAGACAATGAAATCTAGAAAAGAATGCACGGTTTTTCATTGGATGGAGATGCTAGGAGTAGAAAAATTGAACACGAGATGTTATTTCGTGCAAACGTGAAATATTTTTTTCGTGATAATAAAAACTTTTAAATCATTTTATAAAATCAAACAAGGCGAAAGTGCAAAAAACCCTAACCTGTTCCCCCCCCTTAAAACTTCTTTTTTTTTTTGGGTCGGATAAAATGAAAATTTCTGTATTCCTAACTAAAAAGTAAGAAGAAAATACAATCTATGGGGTAATTTTTTACCTAAAAACCCCAAATAATTTCTGCAAATTTAAAAAAAAATGTTTTAAACTAATTTTAAAAAAATTTTTAAAAAAACAAAACAAAATAAATTAATAAATAAAAACTTTAGTTTTTCCCTAGTTTTTTTTTTGAATTGTTTAAATTTTTAATACAAAAAGGGAAAAATTTTAATTTTTTTTAAAAAAAAAAAAAAAATATTTCATTTTATTGGAAAATAAATTGGTTTTAAAATTCGAAAAAAAAATCCAGTATAGTTACAATATTTTTTATAAAAAAGAAATTAAAAAAAAGCCTGGGGGGTCTTTTGGGATTCTTTAAATTTCAACATAAAAAACATTTCTTTACCAAAGCCTTCGAATTTGCCCCGCCAAATTTCTTATTTAGTGTCTTGCAGAAGTTGCTCAGAAAAAAGGCCAACTAAAATTTCTCTTGAAGGGCCCAAAATAACAGAAAAAACCTTATACAAAGTTACTTATTTAAAAAACTAAAAATTTTTTACGAAAATGAAAAATTTTACGGGGAACATAGAAATAATTTTTTTTGAGGGTTTTTGGTTTCAGAAAAAAATTTTTTCCCTTCCCCCGGTGTGTCCAGGTCCACAATTTCATATAAATTGCATGAACTTAATAATTTTTGATTTAACCCCCAAAACGACCCCCTTTTGAACAAAACGAAAGTTTATTTCCTGGAACACCACCGGGGGGACGTCCCGAAAAAAAACCCGAAAGGGAACGAAAAGCCTTTTAACAGTACGTTTAAATTTCGTGCAAACAGTGTCTCCAGACCTGGGGGAAAAAGCCCAGGAAGGGGCCAGGAAAACCCTTGTTAAACTTCAAGCCCGGTGAAAAAGTGGGTTTGAAAAGCCCTCTTTCAAAAACTACAATTTTATCTAAAAATAACAAAAAGTGACGTGATAATTTGTGACCCCTTTTCCCTGATACCGAGAATGTCCAAAATTAAAAACTTGAGAGTTTTTGCAAAGAATTCAAAAAGAATAAAAGTTTTTAAATTAAAAAAAAAGGGCAAAAAACGAAATTTTACTTTAAGGATGTTTTAAAATACAAATAATTTCATTGTAAACGATAAAAATAATTAATTAAAAAGAAACAAAAAATGACCCTGAATTTTAGTTTTTCCCCTACGTTTTAATTTTAACTTGCCACCTTTTTTTTCCCAAAAGATATTTGGGAATGTAGAAAAAGAAAAATTTTATATAGTCTTTTGAATAAAAGATTGCCGGGGGAGGTTTCATGAAATTAAAAAAAATTCTACCACATTCTTAAAATTTTTATGCCCCCTAATGTCTAAAAGGATAGCTTGAAAAAAAATTTTGGGAGGACCTTATCGGGGAAAATCCCAAAATCTTCCAAAAATTTTCTTAAAATATGTTAAACCGAACAGAAAATGATTTTTTTTTGTAATTTTTTATTTCTCAATTGAAACCCAATTCTTATCAAAATAAAGCTTAAAACCTTTCTGAAAATTTACAAACAAATTTATATTTAAAAACAAACTCAAAAGGGAGGGCCTGAAAAATATGTAAAAAGGGGACTATGACTTGACTGGAAAATCGAACCTTTTTGTATTTACAAAAATTTTTTGGGGTAAAAATTGAAACTTTCCCCAAAAAACTGCAAATATCATCAGTAAATAAAGGTTAAAGGTCAGGTTTATGTTCGACAGTGAGTGGAAAAAAAAAAAACCCTCTTTTATTTTGGGAAAAAATTTTTTTTATAAAATGTATGTAAGTATTTTTTAAAAAGAAAATTTACCAATTTTGTTTTGTTTACCCCCCTTTTTTTGGGTGTTGTAAGTGGAACTTATTAGTGGTGGTTCCATTTTATAAAAACCTTTTAAAATCAATTTTCCAAGGGGGTTTCGTTTAATTTGCCGGGTTTTCCCCAGCCCAATCCAAAAATCTTGCATATTTAAAAAAAAAAATCCCGTTCCCCGGTATTATTCCGCATTGGTCTTCTTTTGTGATGGACGGAACCCCATTTATTTTTTCGTCATTTCCCGTCACACAGTCATTCCCAAACAAAATCCCCCCGGCTCATTAAAAGAATGCACTGACCTCCATTGACAAAAAAAAAACCCGGGTTTTGGACTTTTCTAGAGAAAAGGAAATAAGCCCTTTAATATTTATCTTTTTTTCCCCTTTTTGGGTACCATTCATATCTTTCATCAAGGGCCCCGCCCCATGAGAAACCAACATCCGCACAGTCGGTCAGGATCCATCTTTTCGTAACAGTTTCTCAAATTCCAATAGGTTTTGAAAAGCAACGCAGGACCTCCCAACTGCGCGGATCGCAGGCTGGTCTGGACCATCTGCCCAACCCACTATGTTGGTTTTCCATGGAGGCCAATTATTTAGCCGTACGTTGTATTTATTTGTACTTTGTGTGCATTCGCCTTAAATAACAAAAAAAAGACTTTGATATGTTAAAAAGGAAATATTTTGACTAAAGTTTTTTTTGAAAAAACTAATCAAAAATTTTTGGATATGCGAGTGAGTACAGAAAAAAAAAACTAAAAAAATAATACGTCGCCCAGCAATTAAACATTTTAAAAAATTGTTTCCGAAAAAATCAGAAATGTTAAAATTTTTAAAGATAAAAAAAACTATAGAATTTTTTTAAAGTAAGATTAAAATGTCTCAAAATAAGTAAATTAACCCAAATAAAGTAAAGTTTTTCTTAAAAATTTATTAAACCCCGATTTGTAATTCCCCTTTTTAAACAAAAAAAAACAAAATGATATAACATTCCAAATTATGAAATTTAAACGAAAAGAATTGTAAAATTACAATTTACAGTTCAATAACATGAGGCGTTTCAATACAAAATTACATAAAAACATTTAAAGTGGTATGCTTAGACGACTACTTGACAATTAGTTTTTTTAAATTTCCCGACCCAGTCCGTTTCCTTTTTCCTTCCCCCCCCCCACTTCCGTTCCGGAAAAGACTGTTGTTAAAAAACGCCAAAAAAACTTCGCCGAAAAAAGGGTTTCCATCGGGGGTTGGGGGGTCATCCCCACGGGGACCCCCCCTGGCCCCCCACTGTAAAGGGGTTTGTGCAATTTTCCAAACTCCCCTACCCCAGTTGCCATGAACTAAAATTCAAACGGTTATTTATCAATTAAAAGTAATGAACAGTTCTTAGACAAAAATAAGTAATAGATCTTAGTTTTTTCCCCTTCTTTTTAGTTGTTTTGTCACTATTATGGCGGGTTTGTTTTTTCATATTTAAAAACCTTAGAAAGGATACGCTCGGGTGTACGAAAAATTCACAGGTTCGATCTTTTGCTTACCACATATTTGTAAACAAAAGAATACTATAAATCATACAAAAGGGCCGTTTTTTTTCGTTTTACAATGATCCTTTTTACCATCAGTATTAGGGAAAGGGCCCAACCCTTGCCGGAAATTTTATTAGTCTGCGTAGGTACACAAAATTTTTTTTAAAAAATTGATTTTTTTGTTCGTTAAACCCGTTCAACCCGTCCAATGTACTTTTTCGAAACAATGAGAGTGTCTAAAAAATTTTCCGACACACCTAGAAAATATTTCATTAATGTTGTTATTTCTAGCATTCTGGTCGATTACACATTTTCCCAAAAATTGCAGGGATAGATTCTGTGGTTTTTCCGAAAACCCGGCCCCGCGGTTTGGGAAAGGGGGTTCGGCATGTTCGATCCCGGTCATACCCGGGCCCGAAGTATTTGAACAACCGCTCCGCAGTCCATAATGTAGTCTCCGTCAAGAAACAGAAAAAATGTTAAACATGTACACGTTATGCCAAACAAAATTCACGAACCTCCTCCTAAAAAAAAAAACAAAAAAAAAACTTGCATCTCAATGGGTTTTCAGAATTTAATTTTTTTTCAGCTTTTTGAAATTCAGAGAAAAAGCAAATTTCTTTTCAAAAAGTTGATTGGGGTGTTTTATTTTCGGTAAAAATTTTTTTTATTTGTCTAAGTCTTTATCATTTTTACCATGACAAATTGACTGAAAATATGAACATTTTTCATCCAAAATCGTAAAAGAGTCGATTGTAGGTTTTGTGAAACCCAATGATTTTTTGGAAAAAGATACTTCTTTAACGTGAAAAAAAAATGACTTGTGTACGCCATCATTTTAATTTGGGAGAGTTTCATTCTTTTTTTTCCACGTTGGAGGGGGAAGAACCATAAAAATAGTTTTGGTTAGTCGTATGGAAAATTTTATGTAAGTGCGCACACAGGGTTTTTTAACTTTTTCTTTTAAAGGAAACAAACTTGGAAAATTTTGTGTGTTGCAGTTTTCTCTCACTAGTATGTCCAACACAGTCAGCTCCAAGGTATTGTGGGGTGGGATTCGTGCACGTGCGCGTTCTGTCCTGTGTTCCACCAGCGCACGTGACCGTACATGTGTCCCAAGCAGTCCATGTTGTAAATCCACCACAACTTTGGTAAAAAAAAAATTTTTTAGATATGTCATTTTTTTGTATAATAGATGCAGTAAAATTTCCCCTGGAGACAGGACCCCAATTTTATAATTAGGTTAAAATTGGAATGCATTTAAAATAATAAAAATTTAAAAAAAAAAGCTTTTAAAAACCTTTTAAAAAACTTACGTGTATAAACTGCCCAAAATTTAAACTGTAAAAAAAAACCCAGAAAGAAACGAATCCTATAAAGCCAAACTGAAAATGGGGCATTTTCCCGGGGTGATTTCATATTCTCATATTTTCGGCATCCTTCGGAGAGAACAAAAAATTTTCATTTCCATAAAAGAGTAAATTAGGATCCTTTCCGTTTCACCCGAAAAAAAAATTATTTTAAAAGGTTATACCGTAATCCCCTACTCAAAAAAAAAAAGGGCCTAGTCTTACAAACAAAAAGGCGTCGAAACCCTGGCACTCTTTAAAAAAGGGTTCTATAAACAACTTTCTTTTTTCTTGATCCAAGTATTTAAAAAAAACATGTTTTAAACGTACGACCACTGCTGTTATCCGGAGTGAAAAGGGGACTTTTATTTTTTTTTATTTGGGAAATTGTCAAAAAGCACAAAAATATGAGCTTTTACAAATTTTGGAAAACCATGACTCCCCCCTAACACACTACTCGGTCAAAGTCCCACATTTGCACCAAGGTACTGGGGTGCCGGCGATCACGGCGTTTCTTCGGGGGGAGTACCAAGTACCACACCCGCCCAGCAGCCTTTGCCCAAAACCACCATCACTGAACGAGGGAAAAATTTAAATTCAGTTTATTTCCCTTTATTTTTTTGGATTAAAGACATCACAAAAACCCCAAAATATATCACGCCATCTAAAAAAAAATTTTTATTAAAAAGCTGCTATTAACGAATTTAAAAATAATTTTAAACTTTATGAGGTTTTTAAAGTGTTTTCCCCTTTAAACATTTTGGAAAAAGGATAAAAATTGAAATTCACCCTTTTTCTCGATTTTCCAAAAACGTATTCCAATCCCAACTGAAAACTGACTTTTTTTTCTATAAAGAATTTTTTATAAACAACGTGTAACAAAAAAGAGACTTTAAATATTTCAAAAGGTAAACGTGGAATTTCCCCCTACCTCAAAGTCTGGAAAAAAAAACACAAAAACTCATTTTTTTAACAATTCAAAAGAATTATTTAAAACTTGTGACACTTTCTTGGGGAATTTTGGGGGGTTTCAGGGTTTTTTTTTTTCACCCCGGGCTCCCACATCGGCACCCATGTGCTGGGGCTGGATCGGGGACAGCGTGACCTACTAACAGCCCCGTTCCGCACTGAGTGGCCGTGCTCCATGAGTCCATCATAAAAAGCACCTTTAACTAAAATTAATAATGTTCCTTTTGAAAATTTTATAAAAATTTTCCCCCATTCAGATTCTGTTTTTTTTATCCCCTGCCTGGTTGGGGGAAATTTTTTCCGGGGGGGGCCCCCCAAAAAAACCCCGTTTTATCTCCTTGGATTTTATGTGGAATCTTCCCTTTGATTAAAAATGTATTAAATACATTACATACTATTTTTCTCAAACATCCATGTCAATATATTAACCTTACCCTGCTAATTTTTAAGGCTTGTCCCTCTTCAATTTGGACGTACCCTTAACGTTTTGGGGGGGTTTCCCAAAAAAAATACGACTGTTTGGAAAGGCAAAACCTTTTTCCCAGCAAGCTAAGGGTTAACAACCAATATCAAATATTTGAGGAATTTTTAAGATGGTAATTTTTAAATTTTTTTTTTTTCGAAAAGGTTAACCTTGTCACCCGGGGAAAGGTTGAAATTTTTTCAAAAAACCCTCCAAAAATCAATCTCTCATAATACCTTATACTAACATTTAAAATACTTTGCTTCATTAAGTGTGAAAAGGGATTTTTCAATTATGTATTCCGACTTAAAACACATTTTTTTATATTTTCGAGAGAAATGATTTAAAAGTAGATTCACTATGCAGATTTTAGCCAGACACAACCTTTTTGTATTGTTAAAAGATTTGATTTTGTTTCTGATAACCTTACAGCGCTGCTTGTGACCCCTATAGTTTCCCCCAACCCAACAAAAATGTACCAGAAAAAAACAAAAAGATGGTTTGAAAAAACACATCCCCAACAAATATCTAACTCTAAATGCATGCCAAGTTACCTCAAAAGGACCCCTATACAAATTTTTTAAAGTAGTAATCCCTTCTGTGTAACAAAGGCAAGAAATCTGAGAGAATTTTGGGAATTCAAAAAGGGCCCTAATTCCGAATGCTTTTTTTTTCCTTGGGCCCAAGGCTTTTGGTCAACACATTTTGTCAGGTTTTATGAAGATCGGTAAGAAATGTTTGCCCAAAAGTAAGGACAAACGGGGGCAGAACGACAAACACACACACACACACCACACACACCCAAAATGGAGTAAATCAGTCACACACCTCTGTTGGGGGGAGCTAAAAACCTAGAAAAAAAAAAATAACCCGGGAGGGTATGTTTCCCCTAATAATTAACTTACCTGCTTTTATACAAACCCCCTTAAACTGTGAAAAAATTTCCCCCAAAAAAAACAAACAACAAAAATAAAAAATCTTGGACAGTTTCCCAAGACGCAACTGTTTTATTGGCCAGTCCTTGGGATGGGCCTTGTGTTGTGGGGACGGATTTTTTGCTTCCTTTTTTCTATACATCTTACCACCCGCACGTGACGGGACAAGCTGACCCCAAAGTCCCAAAAGAGAACCCCCACAACTTGAAAATTTAAAAAAATGCAAAATCACATGTATATGTTTTTAATCTTTTAAAAAATCGAAATTTTAACCTAAAGTTAATCGGGTGTTAGATTAATGCGTTAAAAATTTTTTTTGAACTGGTTCCCCATCAACTAACATCGAAAAAAAATGTTTTCTTTTAGCCCCAAAAAAATACCCTTGCGCGGTATCTTGTGTCTTCGAAAAATTGATTTAAAAGTTCCATAAAAAAAAGTCAGAAAAGCACTTGGGGGTTGGGTTTTGGGAGAAGGTAGAAGGGAAACACATGAATTTTTAAATACTTGGGAGCTGTGAATTAAGCTCTTGTTTAGTTTGCTCCCTAACCCCAAATCTGCGCCCTTTGGGGTGGGAGGGTTTGTGAAAATTGCTCCTTGTGAATTCCTCCCCACAAGTCTGAGCATGAGCCCCCGATGCCCCGTTTTGGGGGAAACCCCCCGCAACGTGTAAAACTACGTTTTATATTTTTGCATACACGGATAGTATTGGGATTTCTGGACCTCGATAACTCTGTTATGTGTATTAAGCTTACTTATAGCGCCACCGGGAAACCCCTTGGGCGACTTCCGAAGAAGTTATTACCTAGTGGGGGAGTGAGGTACAGAAAACGCCCCAATTACAGAATTCCCTGTTTTTTTTAGGCCAAGGGAAACACCGACCGCTCTTACTCAATGTTAGAATTTTGTGGGGGAGCGGAGCTGAATCACGACCCCTGGCTTTTGTCAGACTGTTTAAAGGGGTACCCCTGCTCCGTTTTTCTCTACTGATGCGTAAAAAAGAAACCCTTATAGAATTATTTTATCGTAGTGCTTCAAAAGGGGATATAAAGCGGGAAAAAAGATAAATAAAATTACACAAAACAATGAAAAATGAAAACAAAATTTACGAAAAACAATAATAAATTTGTGTCCAAACCGAAGACTTTGCTTTCAAATTTGACCCCAAAAACTTCTGTTCAAATATAATATATATATTGCAACTGAGAAACCAAATGGATGCCAAGGATGGTCTTTGGGGGTCCATGCTGGGCGCAAAAGCATATGTTTGGTTTTCTCATGGTGCGGCTCATAGTAGCCCACCTATAAATTAAAAAAAAAAATACTTATAGGACGGGTACTCCTGCCAAGCTTGGGAAATTTTGCTCGAACCCCCCCACAATCCCCCATTGTGGTGGGAGGATTTTGCCGATTAGTTTTTGGAAAAAGATTAAATAATATTTCACTTTTTCTAACATCTTTTTAAATTTTTGTTAGATTTACACAAACATACAATTAATTTCTTTTACACGGGACCTTTTGGCATAAGAAAGAAAAAAATTTTCTTTTTTAAAAAATGAAAAAATTATTTAAATTTAAACAAAACTATTTAATAAAAAAAATCGTTTTCAAAAGTTAACATCAAAATCTTATTCAATTTAACCTTAGCCTCTGGCGGAAGTGATCGCCTTGCGTGTGCACGTTTGCTATTTAGTCATAAATTTTTGTGACCCCCTTTTCTAAAAATTTAGGCCGAATTAAAAGATGGGCCCCATTTGAGAAATTTTGCAGGGTAAAATTAAAAATTAAGTTATCTTACATGTAAACGGTTTTTGAGCTACCGAAGACACGTAATTTTGTGATCAAATAATTCACCTTTTTTTCTAATAAACCCCCTGAAATGAAAAAAAAAAAAAATATACAAGGCTCCGCCTTGGGGATAAAAACCTACCCGCTTCTTTTTACTTCCGGGAGGCAGGCGGGAACAAATTTTCCCTAGCTTCCCCCCTATCCCCAGTTACCTCAACTTTTTTAATCAAAAGAAAAAAGTTGTGAAGGATAAATTTGAAAAAAAAAGGGTAAATCTTGAAAAAATGTTATTGGGGGGGAAAATTTTCGTTTCCTTTTTTAGAAATTTGCGATTTGATAAAAAATTTTTCTTTTCAAAAATAAATAAAGGCCCACGTGAACTTAAAACCCAAAAGCAGGGTACAACGCTTAGAAAAAAATTGTTTGACAGCTACCCAAGATGAATGAAAAACGTCAATTTTTTCAGAACATGGCGCTGGCATTAACCCCTTGGCACTTTTCAAAATCATAGAAATGAAGGGGAATAAACAACACTGACTCGCGTGCGATTAATTCTAATAATTTTTAAAAAATCGTTTATTTTGGGGGTTCATATATTTAGTCCTTTTTGGGTTGTTTTGTTTTTTTTTTGGGGGGGGGGGGGGGGGGGGGGGGGGGGGGGGGGGGGGGGGGGGGTTTTGGGGGGGGGGGGGGGGGGGGGTTTTTTTTTTTAAAGTGTATTTTCAAATGAAAAATACTTTAAGGTTTAATAAGCCAATGCTGGGGTTTGGGGTTTTTTAGTATTTCTTTGTCTTAAAAAAAAGTTGGAAAAAAATTTTGGCCCCCAAAATTTTTGCCCGCTGGGTCGAGTGTTGGGCTTGTCCTTCCCTTGGGAAAAAACAAAGGCCCTGTGGGGAAAAAGGTAAAAAACTTACATTTTAAATTTACCCATTCCAGTCAACCGGGGCCGAAATTTCATTTTTAACAAATAAAAATTCAATTTTCAAAAATCCTTAATTTTTTTAAAAAAAAAAAGTACATCAGTCTGTATGTGTCAGCGTTTTAAAAAAATGATCCAAATTAAGAAACACCCGGCAAAGATAACAAGATATCTACAATGTAAATACACACCGTCATTTTTAGAAGAAAAGAACTGGTTGATCTTATTGCAAACTTGAGTAAAATGCAAACTTTAAAGTGATCATGTTGGCAGCATTGTATATATGTTAGAATAAAACCATAATAGAGAACTTGACAAGGTTTCTTGTTGAAACAGTTCTGCACGTTCAGATACTTTTTTCAACGATGTAGAATTTGATTCAATCTCGTGTATTTTTCTTCAAAGAATTTTCTTAGAAAAATGGACAAATAAAAATGATAGGGTCATATGCTTGATTCACCGTCATTTTAAGAACGTAATACTGGCAAGCAAATGTTTAAATATACACGTACAGAGGCATTCAGAGGGTGATTTTCACTTTTATGCTGGGTGCAGGTTGTTGTACATTATCCGAAAAAGTGATATTCCGTCGTGTCTACCAGTTTATATTAAACGGACATAACTACCTTAACAACACAAGCAGAACAGCGTGTATATATTTACCAAATGTTGGAACTTACTTGGCGGCTACAGGACATTTATATGCTTCACTGTGTCTGAAAGGGCGGATATGGACCGTTATTAACCCTTAGCCTGCTAAATTTCTAAAATGGACCATCATTCAATTTGGGCAATACCATTTATTATACGAAGGGATGTTCACTTAAAATTTACTGACTGAATAGCGAACAGTTTAGACTATGAGCAGGCTGATCTTGGTCTGCACTGGTCGCAAAGGCATAATCACTTGCCGCCAGCAGGCTAAGGGTTAAACTTAAACACTGACTTGAGTGACTTACTTGGCGGAGGCGTGCAACAATCTTCCTCTGCAACACCATCACCGTCATCATCTGAAATCATGTAACATGATATTTTATAGAAGTGTGCACTGTCAACATGTCATACATGTAAGTTGTAAGTATTTTACTCATTAATTGCGTCTATACAAGTGTTAGAATGAGCGACAACTCTGCACGTAATACTGCCAGCTTTCTCTGAAAGCTAATGTTAAATATACATGTACAGAGGCATTTGTAATTAAACAGAGCAGAAAAGACCAGAAAATTTATTAGTCGCATGCACGATACAGCATATAGATATAAAAATGCTAAATACTAGCAATGCATGACAACAAATAGTATTGTGCTATTTTTTTTTAACCTGTCAAATGTGCATACATTACACGCTCTGTGCATTCGATATTTTATTATTCGGCCCAACTTCGGTGCTATCCGTATATTTTACGGAAAGAAATTTTGGTTAAGTGTCCAAAATTCATTATAAGTATTGATGGTGAGACACGTACTCATCGTTCGTATCTGTTACAGCACATGACTCAAATGCTGGAAATCGCTGGTCCGAGCCCATTAGGGAGAACATTTTTATCTTTCATTTTGATTATTTATACGATTTATATGACTCCGATGACAGCAGTACAGACACCGCGAGCGAAACTGAATAATGAATTTATCTAGTTGTAATTTATATGTATGAAATTTATAATATAGTGAAATGAACTGTGAATAAAAATGACATAAACATTTATTTAAAATGAGAAGATTAAAATATTCTGTGCACCGCCCATGTAATCAATATGCATTTGACAGTTCAATAAATAGTACAATACAAGTATGAATTAACCTTTACAAATAAACACAATAATAGCAATATTCAACGAGAGTGTCTATTTCATTCACGATTCAGTCATTTCTCTTTAGAACAGCGATTCCTTTTTTCTGTGTGTACAAACAGTGTATGTATTTGACACCATTCATGAAAAAAAAAAACATTTTTAAACATCGACAAATGATCAGTTATACATTTTACAAATTCGTCTCTAAATATTATCTGTCCAAATAAACAAACACTATCATACAGTCATAATAAATTGTTTGTGTTTTTCTGTCTGTGTCTTTTCAGGAAAATTAAATTTTGTATACCGACTATTCTATAACTACCAGCCTTCTCCAATTTTTTTAAACATTTGATAGCATACCTCTGCCTCGATTTTCTGTCGTACACAGTTCTTCATCAATAAGACCGTCACAGTCGTTGTCTATACCGTCTCCAACCACAGTCGTCGTCGGAATGCATACCTGAACAAAATTTTATTTAGAAAGCAACATTAAAATCAAACTAAATAAAACAGGAGTGCCAGACTGTCTCACAAAATATCTGTCTAAATATTCAGTTACTTATCATAAAGATAATAATGTTGATGTTATATGCCTTGTTAACCCCCCTCCACACCCCCCCCCCCCCCCCCCCCCCCCCCCCCCCCCTCCCACCACAAAAAAAGAGAGAAGGAATCAAGGTATTTATGAGGTTCCTTGTGGAATGACATTAACAATCGGATCAAACCTGTTTGAATGGACAAGGCTTATTTCGCAGATTTCGAGTAATTCAAGGGCCATAATGAGTGCCTGTGGCGATTTGGGTAGTTATCAAACTTGGCCGAGATATTATGCCCACAAACATTGTCAGCTAGTTTGGTGAAGATCGGATGAAAACTGTTCGACTTAGATTGCGGACATGATTTGGACGCCGACCGCCCGCCTGCCCGGCACGGGTGTTTTCACATAATAGGCCTACACCCCGCTCTTTCACAGACGGGCGTATAAAAAGTGCAAGAATTCATATTTACAGCCGACATGTGCGTTTCGAAAAAAATTATGTTATTATTCGGCTTGATTCTGCTAGTTGCATAAAGGTCAATACGCACAATTCTTAATGAAAAACAGGCTAATTACATACAGAAATATTTTTCAAACATTCAGCTTAGCAGACAATGCTTATATGCTAGAAAAATGCCAGAACGGAACAAAGATTATAGAGTATGTATAAAATAGGTACCCTGTTGATCGGCGACATTCTCAGGCCAAGAGGAGTTCCGTAAGTCTCGTATGTATTCGCTCCATACATGAAGCAACCAAAGATGGAAATTGGAGAATCGTGACGAACTGTATGGGTACCCGGATCAATCTGCAATTTCAGAACGATAATTAGAATCGTTTCTCTCCTGAACTTGATATAATCAGCCGCCACTGGCTGTACTGTAGTCGGCTAGATTGAAATTGCAAGTGATGGTTTCTAGAAGAGTATCTCTCGCACTTATTTCTGTTGCAGAAATACACGGCAACTATACTTTGAAACCGTAATGTGTAAGAGTTACTAACAACTTATTTGTAGATATATTATTGTAAACGTGTTATGCTGTTAGAAAGCAATCACAAGTGTTTTACATGCCGGACTGAGGCTTTGAAAAGTTTGACAATGTCATACCGGTGTAGGGTGAAATGGGTGGACATGGAAAGAAGTGGACACAAGGTCATGTGCGCATGCGCTAATCTATATAAAGTTAATGGGCGGAGTGCGCTAAATATAATCTCAGGGTACATCTCAAAACCTAATATGACTGGTTTACTGATTGATAAAAACGACCAGTAACAAATAAATATCCTCTGGATTCAAGGCATTTAAGTTACCGTGTATAAATTGGGCTAATATACTATAGCTTGCTTATCTTAATACGACGGACATTGGTATCATCATAAGGGCTAAAATAGTTTCTGTGTTTTCCGGTTATATTTTACCTATATATAATGCGCAGCATGAAATCTCCAGCCAATAGTGATAATTGTGGGTTCGAGTCCAGTCAGAGATTTTTTTTTCATTTTGTCTTTTACTTTGTAATTGTTTCGTGATCTTATAATAACTGAAATATGTAAACAGTATATATGCTTATAAAATTCCTGGGAAATATGTGGACACGACACATATGAGACACAGCTAATAAAATGGTAGACACAGTAAGAATCGGATGGGAAAGAAGCGGACACGACATTGAAACACAGCTGAGTAACTTGTAGACATACTAAGAATCTTCTGTGAGATAAATGGACATGACATATATGAGACACAGCTGAGGAATTAGTAGACATACTAACTATCCACTGGGAAATAAGTTGACGTGTGAGGCAGAGATGAGTAACTGGTAGATATACTAAATATTCTCCTGAGAAATAAATGGACACAACACACATAAGACACAGCTGACGAAATGGTAGACATAGTAAGAATCTTCTGGAAAATAAGTGGACACGACATATATGTAACACAGCTGAGTATATGGTAGACATTATAAGAATCTTCTATGAGATAAGTGGACACGATATATAGGAGACACATCTGCGAAATTGGTAGACATAATGATTATACTGGGAAATAAGTGGACATCATATATACGAGGCACACCTGAGAAATTGGAACACAAAATAAGACATAGCTGATGAACTGGTTAACATAATACGAATCCGTAGAAAAATAAGTGGACAAGCAATATATTAGACAGAGCTGAGGAATTGGTAGATATAATAAGAATCACCTAGGAAATGAGAAGACATATGAGACTCAGCTGAGGAATCGATAGACATAATAAGAAATCACTGATAGAAAGTAGACAGGACATGAAACAAAATTGAAGAATCACCTGGGAAAAATATGGATATGATATTTTTAAGACACGGCTGCGGGATATGCATACATGATAAGAATCACGCCAGGGAAATATGCGGACACGAAATATATGAGACACAGTAGAGGAATTCGTAGACATAACAATAATCCACTAGGAAATAAATAGAAAACATGATACTATACATATGATATACAGCCGAAAACTTGGTAGACATAATAAGAAACTTGTGGGAAATAAGTGGACATATGACACAGAACTGAGAAAGGTAGACAAAATAAGAAACTTGTGGGAAATAAGTGGACATTTTAGAGAATGCTGAGGAATGTGTAGACAAAATAAGAATCCCTTGGGAAATAAATAGACATAAGCGACAGAGCTGAGAAATAGGAAAACATAATTAGAAACTTCTGGGAAAAAAAAGTACATATGAGACAGAGCTGAGGAAATAATAGACAAAATAAGAAACTTGTGAGAAATAAATGGACATATGAGGCAGAGCTGAGGAATAGGCAGACAAGATTAGAGCCTTCTGGGAATAAAGCGGATAAATGAGACAGAGCCGAGAAATTAGTAGACGAATTAGTATACAAAATAAGAAACTTATGGGGAAATAAGTGGACATACAGAACTGAAGAACTGGTAGACAATATAAGAATCCCCTGAGATATAAGTGGACATATGAGACAGAACTAAGGAATTGGTAGATAATTTAAGAATCCCTTGAGGAATAGAAAGACAATATAAGAATCCCCTGGTAAATAAGTGGACATATGAGACAGAGCTGAGAAATTGGTAGCCAATTTAAAAATCCCCTGAGGAATAGGAAGACAATATAAGAATCCCTTGGGAAATAAGTGGACATATGCGACAGAGCTGGGGAATAGGAGTACAAAATTAGAAACTTCTAGAAAAAAAGTGGACATATGACACAGAACTGAGGAATTGGTAAACAATATATGAAACCCCTTGGATATAAGTGAATATATGAGACAGAGCTGAGAAATTGGCAGACAATATAAGAATTTCCTGAGAAATAAGTGGACATATGCGACATAGCTGAGGAATAGGAGTACAAAATTAGAAACTTCTAGGAAAAAAGTAGATATAAGACACAGAGCTGAGGAAATGTAGACAAAAGAAAGTAAGAAACTTGTCGGAAATAAATGGACATATGAGGCAGAGCTGAAGAATAGGCAGGCAAGATTAGAACCGTCTGGGAATAAAGCGGATAAATGAGACAAAGCCGAGAAATTAGTAGACATAATGAGAAACCTGAGGAAAATAGGTAGACATATGAGACAGGACTGACGAATTGGTAGACAAAACAAGAATTATCTGGGATATAAGTAGACATATGAGGCAGATCTGAGGAATGGTCAGACAATATAAGAATCCCTTGGCAAATAAGTGGACATATCAGACAGAACTGAGGAATTGGTAAACAATATAAGAATCACCTAGGATTAAAGTGGACGTATGAGGCAGAACTGAGGGATTGGTAGACAAAATAAGAATCTCCTGGGATTTTAGTTAGTGGACATATGAGACAGAACTGAGGGATTGGTAGACAATATAAGAATCCCCTGGGAGGTAAGTGGACATATGAGACAGAGCGAGGAATTGGTAGACAATATAAGAATCCCCCGGGAAATAAGTGGACATACGCGACAGAGCTAAGATATTGGTAGACAATATAAGAATCCCCTGGGAAATAAGTGGACATATGAGACAGAGCTGAGGAAAAGGTACACAAGATAAGAAATTTCTGGGAGACTGGGCTGAGGAATAATCCACTGGGATATAAGTGGACATATGAGACAGAACTGAGGAACTGGTAGACAATATACGATTCCCCTAGGATATAAGTGGACATATGAGACAGAACTGTTAGACAATAAAAGAATCACCAGGGATATAAGCAGACATAATTGAGAGAGAACTGAGTAAGTGGTAAACAATATAAGATTCTCCTAGCATATAATTGGACATATGAGACAGAACTGAGAAACTGGTAGACAATATAAGAGTCCCCAGGAAAATAAGTGGACATATGGGACAGAACTGTGAAATTGGTAGACATTATAATAATACCCTGGTAAAAAAGTGGACATATGAGACAGAACTGAGAAATTGGTAAACAATTAAAGAATCCCCTGGGATAAAAGTGGACATATGAGACAGAACTGAGGAACAGGTAGACAATAAAAGAATCCTCTAGGATATGAATGGACATATGAGACAGAACCGATGAACTGGTAGACAAAATAAGATTCCCATAGGATATAAGTGGACAAAACTGAGGCATTTGTAGAACAAATCAAAATATCCTTTGAAATAGGTGGACATATAAAACAGAGCTGAGGAATGTAAAAAAAAGATAAGAATTTTCTGTGAAATAAGTGGACATATGAGACAGAGACTGAGGAATTGGTAGACAACACAAGAATCCCCTGGGAAATAAATGGAAATTCAAGACAGAGCATATGAATTTGTAGACAGTAAAAGAATCCCCTGGGATATAAGGATATAAGTGGACATATGAGACAGAACTGAGAAATTGGTAGACAATATAAGATTCTCCTGGGATATAAGTGGACATATGAGAAAGAAATGAGAAATTGGTAGCAATATAAGATTCTCCTAGGATATAAGTAGACATATGAGGCAGAACTGAGATATTGGTAGACAATTAAAGAATCCCCTATGACATAAGTGGACATATGAGACAGAACTAAGAAATTGGTAGAAAATATAAGAATCCCCTATGATATAAGTGGACATTTGAGACAGAACTGAGAAATTGGTAGATAAAATAAGATACCTGTGAGAAGTGAGTGGACATATAAAACAGAGCTGGGAAATCGGTGGACAAAATAAGAAACTTGTGGGGAAAAAGGTGGACATATAAAACAGAGCTGGGGATATTATAGACAAAAAAAATACTTGTGGGAAATAAGTGGACACATGAAACAGAGCTGTGGAATTGGTGGACAAAATAAGAAACTTGCGTGAAAAAGGTGGACATATAAAACAAAGCTGGGGACTTTATGGACAAAATAAGGAACTTGTGGGAAATAAGTGGACATATGAAACAGAGCTGGGGAATTGGTGGACAAAATAAGAAACTTGTGGGAAAAAGGTGGACATATAAAACAGAGCTGGGGACTTTATGGACAAAGTAAGGAACTTGCGGGAAATAAGTGGACATATGAAAACAGAGCTGGGGAATTGGTAGACAAAATACGAAACTTGTGGGGAAAAGGTGGACATATAAAACAGAGCTGGTGACTTTATGGACAAAATAAGAAACTTGTGGGAAATAAGTAGACATATAAGATAGATTTGAGGAATTGTTAGACATAATAAGAAATTTGTAGAAAATAAGTGGACACATAAGACAGATATAAGACAAAAATAAGTGGGTATATGAGACACAGCTGAGGAATTGGTAGGCAAACTAAGAAACATGCAGAAAAATGTGTACATATAAAACAGAGCTGGGGAATTAGTAGACAAAATAAGAAACTCGTGGGAATAGGTGGACATATTAAACAGAGCTGGGGAATTGGTGGACAAAAAAAAAGAAACTTCTGTAAAATTAATGGAAACAATATTTATGAGAAACAGCTGGTGAATTACTAAACATAATAAGATTCAAGTAAGTAGATATGATATATATTAGACAGCCGAAAGGAAATAAAAGGCATAAAAACTTTCGTAAAAAAGTGGACAGGCTAATGATATACGAGTCATAGCAGAGGAATTTGCAGACATAAGTTGAATCCTCTGAAATATTTTATATACATCTTGTATGTTTTGGGTCTAAATTATGAGGTACTGGAGGGGTTCTTCTATTCAAATTGTTCTCATCACGACAACCATTTCCGCAGTTGTGTCAGATATATATCGAATCCACTTATTTCTATATAGAATATTGTTAAGCATAGCATTTCTCAGCATTGTTACATATATATCGTGTCCACTTATTTACCAGTTGACTTTTGTCTACCAGTTCATCAGTTGGGTCTTATTGTACATCGTTTTTTATATTTCCTAGAACTTTCTTATGATGACTACCATTGCCTCAGATGTGTCTGCTAAATATCGCGTCCACTTATTTCTAAATAAAATGTTATTAAGCATAGCTTTTCTTTTCAGTGCCTTATATACATCGTGTCCACTTATTTTCCAGGCGATGATTTTTCCACAAATTCATGTTGTGTCTCATTATACCTCGTTTTCATTATTTCCTAGAACTTACTTATCATGACTACTATATCTTCAGATGTGTCTGGTATATATCGCGTATATATTTTTCTAAATAGAATATTATTATGTATAGCATTTCTCAGCAGAGTCTAATATTTGAGCCGTGCCATGAGAAAACCAACATAGTGGGTTTGCGACCAGCATGGATCCAGACCAGCCTGTGCATCCGCGCAGTCTGGTCAGGCTCCATGCTGTTCGCTTTTAAAGCCTACTGGAATTGGAGAAACTGTTAGCGAACAGCATGGATCCTGACCAGACTGCGCGGATGCGCAGGCTGGTCTGGATCCTTGCTGGTCGCAAACCCACTATGTTGGTTTTCTCATGGCACGGCTCATATACATTGTTCACTTATTTTCAAGATGGTTATTATATTTGGAAAACCATGACACAATATTTGAACTTTTCTCATCATGACTACCATTTCCTCAGGTGTGTCAGGAAAATATTGCGTCCACTTATTCCTATATAGAATGTTATTAAGCATAGCCTTTCTCAGCATTGTCTTATATATATCGTGTCCACTTAATTACCAACTGGTTTTGTCTACCAGTTCATCAATTGTTTCTCATTGTACATCGTTTTCATTTTTCCTAGAACTTTCTTATCATGTCTACCATTTCCTCAGATGTGTCTGGTATATATCGCGTCCACTTGTTTCTAAACAGAATATTATTAAATATAAGATTTTTCAGCAGTTTCTAATATAGATAGCGTGCACCTATTTCCCAGATGCTTGTTATTATGTCTGGAAAACCCTGAAACTATATTAAAACTTTATAATATCTTCAGACATTTTAGCCTACATCCAACTTTGAGCTTTAGTTATTAATATATCAGTCAAATTTATACACGGAAGCTTTAACTAATGTCATGAGTCAAGCCAAGATTTATTGGCCAGTGGCCGTTGTATTAGTCAGCGAACTAGTCAAGTTAGGTTTTGAGATGCTCCCTGAAGTTATATTTAGCGCACTCCGGTCATAAGCTATATATAGGTTTGCGCATGCGCATTTGACCTTATGACCACTTTTTTCACGGACCCACTTATTTCACCCCACACCGGTATGTGTATTGAAGGCAACCAACACAGTGTATTGTTAAAATTATAAGATGGTGATAGAGAAATATAGTTCCATAATTCAGATACGAAACAAAATTTCTGAATATTTGAAGAGTTATACGAAATCTTTACGATCTGCATTGGCGTTTTCAAACAAATGTAAATTGCGATATTTATGGAGGTCTATCTCTAAGTATTGACCCCCGCTTCGACATACCAGAAAGTGGTTTGTTTCAATTCATTAAAGAAAAAAGACTAAATGCAAAGGATGAATGGTTGTCGTTCTAATGCATACAGTAGTTTGCGGTACTTACAGAAATGTATCCTCCTGTATAGTCTGTGTTAGGAATATCAGTGTAAGCAGTTCTGGATGGCAATCTATTTCCGTCTAACCTAAGACCATTTTTCTCTGATTTCTTCACAATGAACATTACATAGTTATTGTATTCCCCGTATGAGTATTTCGGTGTTGAGAAAGTATAATCAGCAGCGTATTGTTCTATTGGTGGAATTGTTATCAGGGCCGGATCCGCTGGTTCGCTGGCGGAAAATACACAAATGTTTCATATTGGCATATTGGTCTGTATTAATTCAGATTTTTAATAATACAGTCCGGTACAATTTAAAATAGATGCAGTAAAAAAAAAAAATGTGCATCACATTTTACATTTTAATTGTCTACATCTTTATAGTAGATTAAATTTATAGTAGATTAAATTTCATTATTTTGATTGCTTTAAAGCATTTCAGCTTTGTAAACTAAATTATGAATTAAATAGCACTAAATACTGAACTCAAAAACACTTCGTCTACAGCATTCAGAATTTCATTGTCTTAACATCAATAAATGAACCATGTCAAGTCAAAAGGCATCTTTTAAATATAAAATGACGTTTCCACATAAGTGACAACTCACCAATTAAAACGATTCTTGGAGGGTGCATATTTTCTTATAAAGAAGTATTTAGATACAATTTCAAGGTGCTTTTTACGTGACATGGCTCTGTTTATCATAACAAGATATTTACTTGGAATAGACTTGACTGATCACAATTAAGATAACCATGATAGCCTTCGAGGATTCAACATAACACACTTCGTCGCTAGGAGTCACTTCCTCTTTGAACCCACGTTTATGTATAGTGAAATCTGTACTGAAGTGCAAGAAATAAAAGCAAGAATACACAATATGAAGGAAACATGTAAAAGGGAAGCAGGACTGTGAAAGTCATTTTGTTTGTAAGACATGGTAAACAAAATGAAACAAAGTGGTTTTCTGAGTTACTTACAGTATAATGTAGATCCTATATTTACATTTTTATAAGAATATTCAGGTTTTGTAAGACATTTAACTTTAAGTTAAAAGAGCCACAACTCAGCCGTTAAAATGGATTGGACATATCATTATCAATCATATAAATCTTTGAAACCAAGTTCATGAACAGCTTTACTTTTCATATATAGACGAATAAAACGATTTATTTTCTAAAAACAGAATCAAAAGCATAATCAACAAAAATAGTTGATTTAACCAGTTTTAAGAACAAATCGAGACAATGATGAAGACCTTAGTTATGAATGACGGACACCTCTGTACCCAGACAGTCCATTTGCTTATTTTGGACATTTTAAACTTAAAGTGGGGATTTATTTCCTGTTTTGATCAAATTAAACAGATTAGAGGGTTGTCTGGGGAAGGAGAAGATTTTGCCTTTCATTTTAGACTTACTCCCATCCCCCGCTACATTCGACTTTCACTTTCGTATCGTCTTCGGAAGCAATAAACCGGATGTTATCACCAGTGGTTCGTTGAGGAGTCGGAACTATGGCAAATTTCTTTCCCCATGTGTCAACGGGCATCAGCTGGTCTACCAAGGTGTCACGTGTGGTACCTGGCTTGACACTGGTACGTCTGTTTCCGGAGAAAACCGTTATCTTTTTGTCGGAAGTAATGTATGATGCCGTCAAGTCACCGTAAGTTTGAACCTGACAAGTAGTTCACACAGTAAGGCTTAATGTAGAACAATTTCAAACTTTTTATAACTTAACTAATTCTTAACTTGAAACATTCCAGAAATGATATGCCATGACAGATTTTAATTTCAAAGCATCCCGGATCATGAAGACATGTCTCCATTTTCAAGTTTGTGCCCTCAATGTCATAATATAATATACACAAAACTCCTCTTTTCAAAAACAATTCTTGTAGTTAAACATAATGCACACATATCGATCAATAAAATTGATTCTAAACATTAATATGCATCCAGTGTTTTGTCTCCAGGCCCCGATTTCACGAAAAATCTTAAGTAATTGCTTATTTAAGTCTGTTATTGCAAATGCTTCGTTTTGCTCTTTATGTATCTTCAATGTTGATTTTTTCATCTAATCAGAACTGTGTATGTTTATTTCATAGACAACAATTCTGATATTTACAGTAAACGAAGTATAGAAATAAAAATATACTTAAGCAAATGCTTAAGTTCGATATATCGTGCTTAAAAAGAAATATCATATTTGTGTTATTGAAATTAGTACTGCAGACAAATTCTACTAACCATTGTATGATTTAGCTATAAATACATTGTTATAGAAAAAAAATCGACATTCAATTACAATTACTTAAGTAACACTACGATTTTAAAATAACAGACTTAACTAAGTAATTACTATTTTTTTTTCTTGAAATCAGGGCCTGTTGCTTAGGAAGGAAAATGGCATTGTTGGGTTCACCTTCATACACCAACTTGTGACAACAGGAAAGTGAAATCTGACTTCCTTTTGTATTTTGCGGATTTATACGGTGGCGACAGAGCTTTCATGGTGTTATTAACGTTCTTTTTTTTATAATTGCCACTGGTAACCAACAAGTTTCGACTCCTTCAGAAGATAGTAATTGTAGTGGGAGCATAGTGTACGCTACAGAAGATGCTCCAATGTCAAAGACTCCCTGGTTCTTAATCGTGATAGGTATAAATCGGCCATTCCCAATACTTGTTATCTTAGTGAAAGAAGCAGAGAGGTGAACTAAACACCCCTGGTTTCTTAGGCAAACATTGTTACCACTGAACCACTTTGTCCGCTCTTACACAAACGTAATAGCTAATACGTACACACACAACGGTATAAAATTGACATCGGGCCCTGTGTTCACAAAACATTTTTTCGGTCTCAGCTGAGTTTGAGTTTGAAATTTTAATATCAATTTTACTAAAACTTCAAGGTTAAATTCCAACTGAGACTGACCATCACTACTGAATAGCCACTTGAAAATAGTTATTAACTTAAAATTTAGTTTTAACCCTGCTATTTAGACATAAATAACAAATTAAGTTTCACTATCAAACTAAGCTGAGACTGAAAATGTTTTGTGAACACGGGGCCAGATAACATTACAAGTAACAGAGGACGAAAACAAAAGAAAGCATAAAAATATAGATGCATTTGCTCGATGATTTTCAACCAACAACCTTTATTTGGTGGCCAGTCAGTGTCCGTTTAGACAGGTTTTGCTGCACACAGAATCAAAAATTTTACTTTCATATTTACGGCAATATCAACAAGTTTTGGCAAGTGATAGAGATAATTATAATAATAAAGAAAAGAAAATATTCGCACCTGGAAAGTGTCCAGTCGGTTCATTGTGAGCTGAATTGTTTCGTCTTTATAATACCATCTACCAGCGTAATACACCTCAATGGAAGAGTGACTCCCGAGTCTTACAGTGACCGAGGTTCCGTCCTCCACACCTGTCAGGGTATAAACTCATTAAATAGCTGTCCTTCTATATATATATATACTAACCAAAACAGCTAACTCGCCATTTGCTTTTTTTTTCAATATTTTAAAAATTACGATGTACTGATTTTTTTTCAGAAGTAGCACACCGACAGGATAAAGTCTTGTCAGTCTACGCTTTACACTTTTTATCATTTCCATCGCGGAAACTTAGGTCATACACCACCACCATAACTTTGGGTCACAATACTAAGCTGATTTTATTACTCTGCTATTTAATGTCAAACATATTTTTTCGGGGAGATGTAGGTCTACATTTACATAGACCGAATCTACTGGAATATTTACGTAGACAAATAAGTAGAAAATTTAAAAAAGAAAAGGACTGCCTTACCGACGACCATAAACTCGCACTCTTTGGTTGTAGGATGATGTGACACTGTGTAGTACTCCATGCCCAGAACGTCAGTAGGGAAACCGAGGTAGGCGTCATTTGAGTAGGTCTCTAAATTGGTTCCGTAAACCACAACTTCATTATCGGCTGAATGCGTGAAAAAAACGCGAGATTAGCGTGCATCAAAGAAGATAATGTCTCAAGTTTTTTCTATAAAATCTTTAGATATTGAACAGAAAGTATTAAATGAGCGCCTCCACCAGGACATAGAAAATATTTGTTCGTTTTGAGTCAGTATGGAATATATATAACCGTTAGACAAATTATATATTTCCATGTGCGCGTACCGCGACTACCGTCTCACTTCGAGAACAAATTTCCTTTTTTTAACATTTATTTACGTTAGAATGAGCATTTCACAACAAACTGAATCTCAGCTCGGGAAACAGAGGCACGAAAACAGAAAATGACGTCAGACGTCCTGTGAAGTTACAAAGACGCACGCGACATAAAGTTCCGTTTCATTTTATTGTTTACAGTACACATAAGTAACATTATTTTAAATGAGAAATACTAGTATACTATAAAGAACAAAGCGATACTACATTTTTATGCCGTTATACGCGAAAAACTTAGTTAGAAACTAAAACACAATGTAAACATAGTTCATCATTAATATGGATTATATCTCACTGAAAATTCCCAGTATTTCACCGAAAAGCTAAAAAAAAATATTCTTTACGACTCTTTGTCGTACAAAGGGTTTAGCTCTTGGGTTTTAACAAAACAAAAGTACAGTTTGATCACTAATTAATCAAGTCTTCACTTTAACTCATCGATCATTATATTCAATTTAATTATAACAACGACATTGCCCAAAAGGGGGGATAAATTCAGAAGTACTCAAGATGGAGTTATCGTTCTATATATATGGTATCCTCCAATATTTCTGTGCACAGTTTCTTTAAATTCCATTCAAAGGTTATGCAAGTTATTGCAAAAAGAAGAAAACTCAAGTACAAAAGGGAGATACTAGTGATTAAAGAAACTATTCCAGATGCAGTTACCCCTATGCTTTCATTGTCATCTTGTATCATTCTTTATAGCGAACGCCTTTCAGAGAATTTAAATATGTTTGTTATACTAATATTGCTGCTTAGGAGATGTCGGTTAAATTTAGTACGAATTCTGATATATGGAAAAAAAAGCATGTACCTTTATAGGGAGGTGCTTGCTTTTCGCAGGTGCCGTTATGAAACATTATGTATAAGGTTGATGTGTACCTGTTATAAGAATCCCCTTGGAGCTGAGTTCTGTACCAGCAGCCCTGATGGCATTGTCGATCTCAATTTTATGTACCTCGCCTGCTGTGACGGTAAACCTGTCATCAAGACCTACTGACGTATATCTTGGCGCTGATACCTGCAAAATAATATTTTACTTCATCATAGTAATGTTTAAGGTAGTTTCACATAATGGAATATAATAATGAATAATGGCTTTCAATTCCTTTCCTACACATACTTCCTCATGGCACTATTTTGCGCACCAAAATCTTTCAGTAAGATCAAAGGACGTGTATCTTTGTGAAAAGATAACATATTCATTATGTGTATGCATAAAGGTAACGTATGCAGGTAGTTGCGTACGTTACTCTACTACTTTCATACACACATATTTTTAGTGACACTTTTATTTTAACACTGTCTTCTTTACTTTAGAATTGTCTAATGGCTTTTAATATTTTAATAACATGTTCTACATGTATCAATCCCTAACTTAATTTTCGCAACACATATATATGTGAAACACAAGACTTCGTCAAACGAAATAGAAGATCTCCATATAGCAGGGTAAATTGGGATGAACAACTTTTAAATTGTTGGAAAGAAGACCTTTTTCAAACCAGTTCGTAATAAACGGTTCATCATAAAAAGAACGTAACAAACTTACGTGTACGTTGACTACAGTAGTTTTGGAAGTTGTGATGTACAGTTCAGGCTGGTTATACAGGGCGTAGTTGGCCGTAAAACCAATCACAAACTCCGTCCCACGATTGTCCGGAGCGCCTGTAAAATGACATTGGCAAATGCGTGTGTCAGGAAAACTGTTAATGCTTAAGTTTAGAATACCATAATCAAAGTTTAATTTTAAATTTAAATAGTCCGAAGCACACGTGTTAAAACCAAAGAAGACAGACACGAGTATGGACAGTTTACAGCAAACAGAAAGCGATTATAGTTCCATACTGTTGATAAAAGGAGGCACAAAGGAGTCATATATATAACGTAACAATTATAATTTTAGTTTTCTCTATTTTCAGACTGTACTAAGAAATGATGAGACCACAGTGACAACTGAAGTGCAATATGTAAACAAGACTATTTCTCATCAGTAGTAGTCGTAGTTGTTGTTGTTATTATAGTTACTATCATTATTGTTGTTTATATCATCATAATTATTAATTCTATCATTATTGTTATTATTTCGATAATAATATGCGTAAGAAAAATCTTACCGAGAACAGTTCCAAGCACAATAGACAACAAGGTCAGGAAGGACGTCGCCATGGCTGAAAATAAGATTTTGAATTTTACTGACTTAAGTGTTTGTAAGGCTCGTGCTTCCATATAAATATGTTTTAAGACTCCTACCCCAAAGTAAATACGACTACAGACTCGTGCAACCACATCATAAATGTAATTTAAGACTCATGTCTCGAGATAAATGTGATTTAAGACTCTTTCCTCAAGAGAAATGTGTTTCAAGTCTCGTGCCTCTAATTAAATGTGTTTTAAGACTCGTGCCTCCATATCATAAATGTGATTTAAGACTCGTGTATTATACATGATACAAATCGAAATCTTTAAACAATTTCGATATCTACTTATCAATTGCTATCTATTTAAAAACGATTTTTTAATGTGTCCCGTTAAATTTTAAATTAATTATTTTTTTAATAAGCTAAGGGTTTAAAATTGATTTCTGACGATGTAAAAATTGATCATATTTTTATTTAACAATTCAAAATTGAAGAATTAACTGTACTGAACATTTTATTTAGATGTAGAATATTTTCATAACAGTGACTAATTTATATTTTAAGAAATATTTATGAGACTTTTTAAACTGAAATCCAAAGATATAAATAAATAAATAAATAAATAAATAAACATCAATGAAAACCTTAAAATAAATCTTACCGAAAATACGCCCGGTGTTCTCTGTCTCGTTGCGGCTTCTGTTGAAATTCGTAACCACCTAGTTGGAAAGTTGGCACAAGGCCTTATTGCAGGATTGGTTACTTAATCTGTGATCGAAATTACAAAAGATCTACGTCCAAGATTTTGGGAAACTAGTTCTTCGTTGATTCTATTTCTATTTATGAAGTTAATAATCTGCGTTATTTTATTAATCAGGTTACAACCTAGGCGGTCTTAAGGGTGTGACCTCATTCTGGCATCGACGAAAGTCGGCCGCCACTTCACATATCTAATAGTCATATTTGTACACTAACTGTGTCAGTTAGAAGGTTCGGCAGTATTTTTTTCTACATGGGCAACTTAATATTAATGTGAAATAAGCCTCAAAGCGAGCTCGAAGAAATCAGATTTTACATTTTTGTAAAAATCACTACTCAAAAAAAGAGAGCGAAGATTCACGAGAAACTATTCACTTGAAAAAAAAAAAGCTTTACGTTAGTGTCATAATACATCATATTTTGTAAATTTTAAGGGAGGTCGGTGTCACGGTGACGTCATGTCTAATTTCGCCGCGTTTTCTTAGGAATATTAATGACAATATTTCCAATTTCTTTCCAATCTTTATCTTTTAAAAGAACATAACAATTTATTTAACAAACTGGAAATCTCTTTAGTAAATAATTTTGAGCAATCGAATGACGCTAGTGAACCGATCGGCGAAATCCCCGCCGCCAGGTCCTTTGTTAGCTACCGGCAAAAGTTCTCAAATCCATCACTGTGTGAAACAATACCGTAAAGCTCTTTTCTTGAGTAGGTCCTTGGAGCCTGCTCTTCGAGCTCACTATTAAAAGCATTCAGTCAAATTTAGCGTGCTTTGTCAAAGAATGGAAGAAAAATCTGGAAGTTGCCTTTTCAAAAAAGGGGCTAACTTGGTGCTGAGTTTGTCACAGTACATCAGAGGTATGCCCACGGTATGTCGCACTGACAGGCGCTGAATTTGTCCGCCTGAGGTATGCCCAATCCATGTCCTTTTGAACCTAAAGTTCTGGCAGCTGTTAGCTTGGTCAGCCTTTGGCTATATTTATATATTACATAATTCGGCTTAACCGAATGGAATTAAACACACGTTTGCCAAGCATTTGGTCTTGATTTGACAGAATGCCATATCCCATTTATGTAACAATGTAACGTTAAGATTTAAACACCTTACTATAATAGTAAAGATGTACCGACAATCCTGTGTGGGCTAACATTTGTTGGTACGGCACGTGTATGCTCCTTTAATAAATAGCACATTTTCTGGCATAAGTAAAAATAAATCTTTCAAGGACCAGTTTCAGTAACCATAAAGATATATCGATGACTTAATAGGAGCGAGAAAATATGCAGCCCGATACAGGACTCAACCTGCAATCTTCTGCTTGCAAGTCAGATGCTCTAATGCAACTGAGCTATTCGGACAATCGATATCTTTCTTTTTGTCAAAGACAAACTCAGATTCTTTTGAAGAATCCTTTGACTAAAACAGCCATTGCTTCACCTTAGCTCTAGGATTCCAAGACTAGTCACCACACTCACGGCACCAATGTAATGTGCAGACCGATGCAGGACTCGAACCTGCGACCTTCTGCTTGCAAGTCAGATTCTCTACCAACTGAGCTAATCAGGCAATGGCTATCATAGACTAATTATATACATTATATGCACACTGCTACTCTAGTAAGTGATTAAATGAGCCGTGCCATGAGAAAACCAACATAATGGCTTTGCGACCAGCATGGATCCAGACCAGACTGCGCGGATGCGGATCCATGCTGTTCGCTTTCATAGTCCATTGCAGTTAGAGAAACCGCTAGCGAACAGCATGGATCCTGACCAGACTGCGCGGATGCGCAGGCTGGTCTGGATTCATGCTGGTCGCAAAGTCACTATGTTGGTTTTCTCATGTCACGGCTCAAATACACATGTCACACAATTGCTTTGATGTTTGGAGAATTTCTGCAAACACCAACAGCCATTAAGACATGCATCAAGACCTGCAGTCTGCTTCTTTACCTACAGGAAGTTTAAAACAAAATACAATGTGCATGCAAAAGATTTGACTTTTCATAATGATCTGCCTAAATCTTTGTTTGAAATAATGTTACTTGTGGCATGGCTTGGCTAGACAAAATTTTCACACCATTTGGCCATCCTTACTTTGAAACATTAAATATAGTGTTTCCAGTACTTTAGATAAAATATTCCTTGCTGATTCTGGTTAGTAACAACTATCTCAGTCAAGGCCTAAGTTAGCCTTGCTTGTTTGTTTGACGACGTTGAAAATAAAACAAGCGCTTACAGTTTAATTATCACTCATTAATATTTTTTTATTTAAAATCAAAATGCTTGAACTTTGCACAGTTTTCTCGTACTGGCCCTGTTTTCTTGTATTTGCCCTGGTTGTCTCATATTGCCTCAGCTGTACTTGGCATTAGTTCTATACATGTTTCACATGATGTGCCGCATTTGATCTAAAAATGACGTGTGTAATATTGTAAAGTCGAATAATAAAGCCTTTTATTTCTCACCACGTGACATTTCAAGGGCGACGTCAAGAATGTAGGTAAAATACAAACGCAGAGTTTCTTTTGTCGTGTGAGGTGAGGTTATCTTATTGAGATGGACTAAAATTTAATTCAAAACATTTTAAGTGATCATGAAAAATGTCAGCGATAAACATGTATTTTCACAGCAGACTTGTATCTCGGGCAAATACGACAAACATTGTATCTTCTACACGACCATCGTGATTATAAAAAGTTCCTTTTTAATGCAATACATAAAACATTAAGTCATTCGTATAACCTTTGTTTAAATCTTGTATTTTTTGGTTTTTACGTAAACGTTCAGTGGGCTTCTTGTCAAAAATCAAATTCTGTACAGGGTATTTAAAACATACTTTATTGCAAACGAATCAATACATGTTTATAATAAAATATACACATGCATTATATTAACATATATAAATGAAAGTTTGAACCCCACACCCCTCAGATTCTCCAACCATATCAAGCAAAAGTTGATTTAAGTAGCTTGGTTAAATCACCATTTTTGTATTTGAAAGTAAAAACTAGTATTTTTTAAGTTAAAGTCTTTCAGATAATGAAGTCCAGCCAATTTCGTTTATTATGTTATTAATGGAGACCGGTTACTGTTCTAGCAACAACATATTGGAAATTCTAAAGTAATTCTTTTTCTCGTATGTTGTATAATTATCTTAAATAATAGAGGCATTCTCTACAACTGGCCTTTCTGGGGAGATGTAGATTTGACTGAGGGGTGCTCATTCAATTTTGAAATGACCCTAATACTTTAGATACCGAAGAAACTATGTTTTAAATAGATATGCGCCAAGTGTCATAATCACAAAGTGTAACTCCAAGATGATTATGTTTTAGAAGGTATTTCCATTTTAGGTCTCGTGGCCCCTAAAAGAGGACAAGTGTCTCCAGTTGAATAAATTTTGTATAAGACATTGTAATGATGCAACAGATCAAGTTTTATGGAGATCCGTCTAACAGTTCATGAGAAAAGTCGTATAAAGTTAAATTTTGCTTTTGGCTCTGGCAGCCCCTAAAATAGACCAAGTGCCTCTATCTAAATCAAGGTTAGAGAGAACATTATAATGATACTACATATCATATTTCATGAAGATCCACCAAGTGTTCCATGAGTTGTTAAAAGGTATAATCATGTTTAACAGCCAAAGCGGCCTCTAAAAGGAGCCAAGTACCTTCGTTTCTACAAACTTAGGAGAGGGTTTACAATGATGCTACAGACCTAGTGTAATGAAGACCAACCAATCGGTTCATGAGAAAAAGCCGTTTAAAAGTGTCTCTGTATTTAGCTCTGGTGGCCCCTAAAAGGGGCAAGTGGGAGTTGATATAGGTCCTTGACAGCCAGGATGCTACTGACCAAGTTTTGTGTAATCCTGACCAGTGGTTTCAGATGAGAAGATGTTGAAGCAAAAATATTGGCGCAGGATACAGAACGACAGACGTCGGGCCATCCACCTACACAAATAGCTCACCTTGTTAGCACAAAATAAAAGTGCACATGGACGTTACGAGGGTCACAAATCCAGGTTAATTCAAGTTTAAATTCCATTAACTATTATTAATTTTATATGGATTAAACTATTTTAATACAACATGTGATAATCTTTAAATCTGAAACTGTACATACTAGCCAATATTGCTAATGGTTTTTAAGAGTTTTAAGTGTCAAATCAAATGTGCTTTAAGAATTGTCTGTATATAAAAATGAACTAATGTCCTTTAATCCTGCTGTAAATTTATACCTTTTTACGTAAGTACTTACCACTGACCAGCCGATCAAAAGGTAGCGTTTTAGTGATTATGTTGTAACTAAAATGTAATCGTTATATATGCGCAACCATTGGAAAGATACTAACATGTTGCGTTTCGTACCACTATGATCAAGACAGCTGCCTTCCTGTACACGGGCCTGATTTCATTGCTGTTTCTTTCAAATCTATTTAGTTAATATAAGTAAACATAGCAGAAACACATTGTTACATGGCCATTCTTTAAAGCGCGGATGCGCAGGCTGGTCTGGATCCATGCTGGTCGCAAAGCCACTATGTTGATTTTCTCATGGCGCGGCTCATATATAATAAGCTGAACCATTGTGAAAGATATTAACTCATTGTATGCCAACTAGAATAATTCGTACAATCTTATTATGCAAGACAAGCTACTCTTGCCTAAAGTACACGGGGTCTTTTTCGCATTACGCAGAGATTTTTTTTTAAATTTAATTTTATTTATTTATTTAAGTCTCATCCATATACAATTAGTTCCATAATATAATACAGTACATTTAAAAATACACTAATTGTTTATAATGGCCATTCTTTAAAGAATTACAAGAGACTGTTGGTAATGAACATATATATCATTGGTCTATATATAAAACCTTTAATTTACAGGAATTGTAAACTTTGTCATATAAATCTGGATAATAAGATTTAAAAGATTTCAATGCAGTGCGACTATTTGAGTAAAAAGCTACTGTTTATTAACTAATTGCTTAACAATGCGCTAACATATATAAAATATCACTATATACTTGCACTAAAAGAACTTCAGACAGAATGTGGTAGGGTGGTAGTTAATTCCATATCGAAGAATATTCCTCCGGCCAATAATCGATAGCGGTCAGATTTTCTATATAGAAATAAGAAGGGCATGTACACATTTTACTTAATAACAAAATTACCAAAAATAAGACACCTTAGGTGCAAAAATATTACCAAAGTTCAACAGTTGATTCATCACACGGTATTTTTAAAATAAATTTTATCTTTATTTCTGATTCGTTCCTAACATGATGTTGAATGCCATCATTTCGTTATTTTTTCCCTTCTATTTTCCATATAAAATGTGTAAAAATCTCATACATGCGTTTCTTAAAAGCAATTTTTTTTTGTATAAAACCATTGATATGAAAGCTTAGGTGCAAATGATTTCCTACTCTCAATGAATTTATCTTTTGAATGATATTTATTTCATCTTTGTAAAATAAAAATTTGATACGTTCTCAGACGGTTAATTTCCACTGATTTTGAAAAATAATTAACTTCAGTGCGAAGTTGTTGTTGTAGCGTCATATGCAGACGATATATTAATGTCGCGTGAACATTCGGTATCGTGATAAGAAGATTAATCAGTTTAGTTAATTTGTGATTGAATGTTTTATTCGACACAATGAGTGTAAGTTTTAGATCAATTTTACTTCGCGAATAATTCCTTTTGTTTTAATATCACAAATTTTAACACAGATAAGAAATTCATTTAAAAATTGCATTTAATATCTTAGTTTTAAAAAGACTGAGATGTGCTTATCTGGAGAAGAAAAAGTGAGGAACGCAAGGTAAAAACGAATAAAAAAAAGATAATAAATTCAAGGTCCGCCTAGGACAAATTAAAGGAGGAAATTATGTCCGGAGGATTTTGATGTACAAGAACGTTTTTGTTATGTAAATAAAATATCTGCATTTAAAACGGAATTGATTTTCCACCACATAAATTTCATGAAACTTTTGCAACAGTAATGACGGTTTTAATAAAAATTAAAAATATATCATGATAACAGATAAATGTTCCATGAATGCAAGATAAATATCATAAAAATATTTTTTGTCAGTGCTTTAAACAGCCACCACAATACGTTTGTTATGATTCAACTACTTTATGAAATTAGAAAAACTGATCATGATCAGTAGGCCCGCAACAAATAGAAATACTAGCTGTAGTACCGTATATCGCAATGTAGGCCCGCAACAAATACAAATACTAGCTATAGTACCGTACATCGCAATGTAGGCCTGCAACAAATAGCAAATACTACTGAAGTACTGTACATGCAATGTATGCCGCAACAAATAGAATACTATCTGAATACAGTACATACTGATTTGCCCGCAACAAATAGAAATACTAGCTATAGTACCTACATGCATTAAGCAGGCCCGCAACAAATAGAAATACTAGCTATAGTACCGTACATCTTAAAGCAGGCCCGCAACAAATAGAAATACTAGCTATAGTACCGTACATCGCAATGCAGGCCCGCAACAAATAGAAATACTAGCTATAGTACCGTACATCGCAAAGCCGCAACAAATAGAAATACTAGCTATAGTACCATACATCGCAGTGTAGGCCCGCAACAAATAGAAATACTAGCTGTAGTACCGTATATCGCAATGTAGGCCCGCAACAAATAAAATACTAGCTATAGTACCGTATATCGCAATGTAGGTCCTGCAACAAATAGAAATACTACTAAGTACCGTACATCGCAATGTAGGCCGCAACAAATAGAAATACTATTGATAGTACGTACATAGCAATGTTGCCCGCAACAAATAGAAATACTAGCTTATAGTACCTACATCATAAATTTAGGCCCGCAACAAATAGAAATTCTAGCTATAGTACCGTACATCAAATGCATGACCCGCAACAAATAGAAATACTAGCTATAGTTACCGTACATCGCAAAGCAGCCCGCAACAAATAGAAATACTAGCTATAGTACCGTACATCGCAAGGCCCGCAACAAATAGAAATACTAGCTATAGTACCATACATCGCAGTGTAGGCCCGCAACAAATAGAAATACTAGCTGTAGTACCGTATATCGCAATGTAGGCCCGCAACAAATACAAATACTAGCTATAGTACCGTACATCGCAATGTAGGCCTGCAACAAATAGAAATACTATCTGAAGTACCGTACATAGCAATGTATGCCCGCAACAAATAGAAATACTAGTTATAGTACCATACATAGCAATTTAGGCCCGCAACAAATAGAAATACTAGCTATAGTACCGTACATCTTAAAGCAGGCCCGCAACAAATAGAAATACTAGCTATAGTACCGTACATCGCAATGCAGACCCGCAACAAATAGAAATACTAGCTATAGTACCGTACATCGCAAAGCAGGCCCGCAACAAATAGAAATACTAGCTATAGTACCGTACATCGCAAAGCCGCAACAAATAGAAATACTAGCTATAGTACCATACATCGCAATGTAGGCCCGCAACAAATAGAAATACCAGCTGTAGTACCGTACATCGCAATGTAGGCCCGCAACAAATAGAAATACTAGCTGTAGTACCGTACACCGCAAAGCCGCAACAAATAGAAATACTAGCTATAGTACCATACATCGCAATGTAGGCCCGCAACAAATAGAAATACTAGCTGTAGTACCGAACATCGCAAAGCAGGCCCGCAAGAAATAGAAATTCTAGCTATAGTACTGTACATCGCAAAGAAGGCCCGCAACAAATAGAAATACTAGCTATAGTACCGTACATCGCAAAGGAGGCCCACAACAAATAGAAATACTAGCTATAGTACCATACATCGCAATGTAGACCCGCAACAAATAGAAATACTAGCTATAGTACCATACTCGCAAAGCCACAACAAATAGAAATACTAATTATAGTACCATACATCGCAAAGTAGGCCCGCAACAAATAGAAATACTAGCTATAGTACCATACATTGCAATGTAGGCCCGCAACAAACTGAAATACTAGTTAGTGGAAAGATATAGCAGACGCACTGCTTAAAAATCCAACACGTACATTTTGATTGTATGCAAGTAGCTAAAAAGGGGAAAGAGGTACAGAAATGGCTGGGGTGTTAAGAAAGGATGAATACACATACGCCCGCACGCGCGCACACACGCACTGACGCAAGTAAATCAAGCGAATAGACAATCAAGAAAAAACAACAACATAGTGGGGCACCGCCCATAAACGGCTGGTTGCCAAACAATGGTGGACACTTAATCTCACTCATAGTAGTAGGAGAGATGGGAGTAAATGCGAGGGGGAGGGGACGATGAGGGAATAAGAAAAGAAACACAACCGACAAACAAAACAATATACAGAACATAAAAAGCTAAAGGACTAAAGGAAAAAAAAAACAAAGACAAAAATACATGTATAAATGGGATGGTGGACTCACGCTTGTTATCGATTGTCTGAAAGTATTTCTATAATTTAAAAACATTTGTTTGACAAGTTCAAATAATATGGAGCCGAAGTGTATACTTTTTAAATATATTAAGAACGTGAAGAAGGAAGTAAATTTGTATTTGAAAGAAGTGTGGTATTGTACTTGTTCGAAATTGCTTAAACGTTATCTACACCAATGTGATGCGTTCTATATTATGCACTATCCTGTATTTAATCCGGACGGCTGGTGAAATTTATATGCTATATCGTATGTACAGTTATCATACATAGGGAATGAATTGTTAGGGTGTTAAATATTTGCTTGTTTCGTGATACAGAGAAATATGGCAAAATATTTTCCAGGAATATTTATACTTCTGTGTTTAGTGAATCCATTTCTGTCAGCAGAAGTTCCATCTGTAACTACGGCTCTAGGAACAATAACTGGAGAAACTAAACGTGTGATATTTCAGAAAAAAACATATGATGTCGACAGATATCTTGGAATTCCATATGCTAGACCACCTACTGGAGAACTGAGATTTAAAAAGCCGCAGCCGTATGGTCCCTTTGTGGAGGCATACAGTGCTACAAAGTTCGGATTATCATGTCTACAATCTTTCCTTATACCTATTCTACCTGCAGAAAACACATCCGAAGACTGTTTATTTCTGAACATTTATGTACCACGACAAGAACCCGATCAGCCTTCAGGTCATGCGATCATGTTCTTTATTCACGGCGGCGCATTTTTAATGGGTTCAGGAAAGATATATGATGGAGGAGTCCTTTCTTCTGTTGGCAATGTAATTGTAGTCACTATTAATTACCGACTTGGATTACTTGGATTTCTAGATATTGACAATGAAAAATCATCGGGTAATTTTGGCCTTTTTGACCAACGCTTGGCCCTACAGTGGGTTAACGAAAATATCGGTGCGTTTGGAGGGGATAAAGATAGGGTGACAATATTTGGAGAATCCGCAGGTTCAGTTAGTGTTTCTCTACAAATGATGTTTCCACAAAACGAAGAACTCTTCAGAAGTGGTATTTCGGAGAGTGGAGCTATAATGCTGCCTGGTCTGTACCAAGAAAATAACATCGAAGTAGCTAAATATCATGCAGAGATCATGAATTGCAATGTTGAAGACATGGATGAAGTTTTCAGTTGCCTTCACTCAGCCACACCTGAAATTATAAACAAAGCTGTTTCTGACGCAGTGGCATCTGACAGTATGACAACTATAGTAAAACTTCGTATTGTTCCGACGATTGATGGAGAATTCATCAAAACTAATCCCGCTGACCTGTTTAGGAAAGCGGTAGCTGAAGACTGTGAGGAAATAAACTTCTTTCGTACACGTAAACTGATGAATGGCGTAAATGGTAAAGAAGGGGCAATGCTTCTTCTGTCGCTTGGACCAGATAATTTGGACGAACTCGAGATAACTCGAGAACAGATGAATACGCTGCAAATTCCTGGTGCTTTAGCATTAGTCTATGGTCAGCGAACTGTTCCTGAAGTTGTGAAACAGCTTTTGATTGCAGAGTACACGGATTGGAAAAATCCTGATGATCCCAAAACAATCCGTGAAGAGCTAATGCGTCTTTTCGGTGACATTAATTTCAATGTTCCTGCAATAGAAATGAGTCGCATTCATTCCAATGCATCTGATGTTGACAGTTATCTTTACAATTTCGTTCCTGTTTTGGACAAACATATATTTCCGGCACCAAACTGGATTAATATGTCAAACCATGGGGACGAGTTAGGACCTGTGTTTGGATACAACATTGATTTTGAAGCTCTACTGAACATATCTGATTACACACCTCCAGAGTGGGAGCTCAAGCTGTCCGAGAGAATGATGGCATACTGGACAAACTTTGCAAAAACAGGGTACGCCAAATGTCAATACACACATTCATTAGCACGACCTAAACATGTATAGAGAGAATTTATTACGAAACTAGGTTTAAGATTTTCGTACACAAACCATAAAGATGAAAATAGTTTGCATAAAGAAGTTCTAAGGCATAAACCATGTATTTAACCGTTCTTTTATCTTTTTTCTCAGCGATCCGAATAAACCAGTGTCAGATGCAGTGTCTTCTGTAGTTTGGCCAAAATATGACGTCACATCTCAGTCCTACATCAAGATTGACAGGGAGGATTCTGTTGGTCAATATTTGTTTGCAAGAGAAACCGACTTCTGGAAGAACTCTCTATCAGCCGTGTTCGATGCTACGGAGCATGTGCAAACTATTACATCACAATATGGTAGCAAAGACGAACAAACTTGCGAAAAAGATGGCACATGTGGATAAATAAAGACTCTGAAATTATATTCGATGAACAAAATGTTTTATTATAAAAACTTGTATATAGACATTTCTGCACTTAGTTCGTAATCAAGCCATTTTATTTAAAAGCAGTTGCTGCTGATGGTGAATCACTTAGATACGAAATAATGTTTTACCACATCAGGAAAATTTTTATTATCTGTCAATATGTTTCACCTTAAATGATATGCTTGCCATAGAAAACAAAATAGAAGGATATGTCAGACTGACTAATATCCCCATAGTGAAAATAAAGCAATACAAACACTTTTAGTTATAATGTTGTAAATTATTAATGACTATTAAATTGACATGCTAGTAGTAGTATAGAGCTAATTATCGTCTGCTTTATATGATCATAAATTGCTTGACTGGGGTCATAGACTGCTTTTGTATCTTGTTAATATAGCATATTTTGCTTAACAGAAGTTTCAGCCAGCTTTTCTGTTTCGTTTATATACAGTCAAACCTGTGTTAAAGACCACCTCCGAACAGAGACCACCTGCCTCTAAAGACCACATGTTTTGTTTCCCATTTTAACATTTAAAGTGTATTTTAACCTGTGAATAAAGACCACCTCCCAATAAAGAACACATTTTGGCTGTCCGGAGGGTGGTCTTTATAGATAGGTTTGACTGTAAACGTATTTTGCGTTACTGAAGTTATAGGCAGCTTTTGTACCTGCTTTATATGAACATATTCTGGGTGACGGAAGTACGTGACAGCTTTTGTAACATGTTTCGCGTGACTGAAGTTAAAGACCTTTCCTGTATCTGCTTTATTTAAACATGTACGTTTAAAGAGGTTCTTTTTGTTAACATGCGTGTTTTATGAACAATATAACTCAAGATTCACCGAATCTCTTCGTTTTTACTTTAGAGATAGTTAATTTTGTTTTTGCCAAATTGTATAACATTTTATACGTACCGTATCGTATATTCAGGTAGAGATTTGGGTAAAGGATCAAATAGCTAGTTAGGCCACTGTTAAAAATGTATGTTTCATATAATTTTGTGATGACGCCCCTTTAATGGAAAATATTTATTTTCTGTATTTATAGTCATACATTCCCGGTTAATAGGCATCAGTTTTTCAACATTTTGAACCAAAAGCAAATTTAAAAAAAGGATTAATTTCTTTCTTGCGCAATTAAGATATACAAGAGGGAATTGTAACTTTACAAACATGCATTTCTAATGAATTCCGACTTAACGTTAATCTTAACAGATGGTACAGAATATTTGTTATATTCATTCCTTAGGTAAAGTATGTTTATCAAATTGTATACATGTGCTGAAAGAAACCGTCTATCTTGATTGAAAAACCAGGATACCAAAACAAGTTTTGAAAATACCTCCAGTAAAACTCTAACATGTAAATGAAGCACTCATTGAACATAAGTTTAGATGATCCGACCTTACAATTTTGAGCAAACCCATTACTTGACCAAAATTAGTTTCACCACTTTTAAGTGATGAGCAGAAATTTGGGTTCCAAGGTCAATGAATATCATCAAAATATACGTTCGATTACATGAGTTAGCAGACATACCATACAGACAACTATCTTACAACTGTTATTTATTTCTTCTAAGTGCAAATGGATACATACGTGTATACCAATGGTCGCTGCTAATCAGTATTGCCTAATGTATAGTTTGATAGTATAGCAAATGTTTCAATAGACATGGACAGGAGTCAGTAGACACAAGTTTTGGTAATTTACTGTATTATTTACATATCTTAGCAGATGTTAAATGCGCGACTTTAGTTCATTGATACATACGTACTCATTCATAACTACAATGTATCTTGTATAGAGCTTGTAGGTGTCAGTATATATTGCAAAGTAGATAGTTGAGTTCACCAAAATGATACATACTATATCCAAATTATACCAAACAAAACAAAAAAACAACAAAAAAAAACAACAAAAAGAAAACAAAAACAAAAACAAAAAAAAACCAGATGAATAAAATAGTTCAAAATCTTCCTCCTAATTTAGTTTGAAAAATGTTATTTTAATGTTTGAAAAATATACACCCTATGGAGTTGTGATCAGGCTTGTTAAGCTCTGAGGTTTCTGTTAGATAAAATATCTATCAAATTTTGAAATATAACTTATAGACAGGTAATTGGTATTCCGATTGGGACTAACTGTGCCCCACTCATTGCTGATTTATTCTTATACAGTGAAACACCGCTCGCTCGAGCATCGATGACTCGAGTACCCGGGCTCGCTCGAGCAGTTCATGTGGTCCCGGCCGATTTCCTTCTATTTTCTGTGTGAAATTATCATGGCTGGGTCGAGCATCGATCACTTGATCGCTCGAGCATGACATCTGGTCCCTGTGTATTAATTTACTCTTTGTTGCTTCTGGCAAACTCGAGCAGAGGTGTCGAAATTTTTCACACATTCGGTGGTCAGAATATATCGGTTAATTAAAAATATTCACACACCGTGAGAATTGCGTAGTCTATTCCACGACTATCCTAAATGTTTGTTTGTCGGTATATTTGATCTGATAATGAGAATAACTATTGATAAAAGGTTAAAGAAAAGTTTAATTGATCAGAGATGAATTACTGCTTACTTAAATCTTCTCTTCTGCGGGATCGAGAAGACTGTCATGAGATCTTAGTATTTAATCTGCAATTGTTTGCATGCAAATGAAGGAAATAATATAGCCTTTTCATGAAATTGAGAAGATAATTTTGATGCACTTGTTGATAAATTAAAATAAATAGTCCTTGTTGTTTCTTCACAAGTCCCATATACAAATTACGTATTGAAAAGTCTATCATAGATAACGTTTGTAATACGTTGTTTTTTTTTTGAAAATGTCACAAGTATGGTATTATTACGCATCACCGTTTACTCTGCAAATGGTCGCGATGACAATTGGTAAAACAAACTTCAATTTTCTTCTTATGTTGATGAATGTTTGGGTCGCTCGAAACCATGGATAACTCGAGCATTTTGCTCATCCTCTTGCGACCTTGAGAGAGCGGTGTTTTACTGTACTGTAATGTCCACGGAAATACAATATATGATATAACTGAAGCTTTTAATGGAACCTCGAGGTACCTTGATGATATTTTAAGTATGGACAACCGATATTTTCCAGAAATGGTGAAACACATTTATCCAAAAGAGTTACAGCTTAACAAGGCTAACAGTGCCGTCTTAGGAGCGTCATGTTTGGACTTTAACAATTGTAAATGGTAATATAGGAACAAAAATATATGATAAAAGAGAGATTTTAATTTTGTAAATTTCAACTTCCCCCACCTCGTTGGAGATGTCCCGCGAGCGATATCATACGGTGTCTGCATTCGCAACTTATTTTTATCTTTTTGCAAGTGCTTGCTCACAGTAAGAGGATTTTATTGATAGAAAATCTTCATATCACCAAACTATTATTACAACAGGGTTACCAATGTCATAAACTACAGAAAGCTTTCACTAAACTTTACTAAAGATCGTCTGAACTTTTAGAGAAATATAACACAAACCTTAAAACACTTTTAAAACACGTTCTCTTACACACTCGGTATACTTTGGAGATGTAGTTTAAAAAATTCGAAAAATTAAACGTAATGCTTATTTCAATCAAATATTTGTAAAATGTGTCAAAAGAATTTATCAAAATAAGATATATTGCGAAAATCGTTAAGCACAGTGCATGCTTGGTGATTGGTGATTGACCCCTCTACAGTTAATCGCTATGCTTTCCTACTTGATACATACGTACTCATTCATAACTATCTTGTACAGAGCTTGTAGACGTCAGTATATATTGCAAAGAAACATCAGTCATATAGTTCCATATCAGATTCATGCGTAATTCAATGAGCTGCTTGTGACCATTGCTCTTTTAGGTTAGAAATGGGTTGATTCATACGTTATAGATAATTTTTAAAGTAACATTAGGCATTAACTATGTAAAGCGCCTTTGAACGTGAAATTGATCATGAAAAGGGCGCTATATAAATCTGGTATAATAATAATAATAATAACAGCCTAAGAAACTGCTTGTACTGGAAGAATAGGTCAATCACTTTCTTAAATACAAACAACGTAAGAGAAAATCAGTAGATAGTTGAGTTCATCAAAATGATACATACTATACCCAAACTATACGAAAACAAAAGACAGATGAATAAAATAGTTCAAAATCCTCCTCCTAGTTTAGCTTTTCATCATTATGTGTTGTTCTGGTGGTCATTATATTAGAAAAATGAGAATCTGACATGTTAATCCAGAATGTGATTAAATTTGACGGAGATCTTCTTACTGACATATATATCAGATATTCTGGTACACATTTTCCCCAATGGTTCTATTTGTTGCGAGCATTATTTGGTGTCTATTCACGCATGCAGTATTTCATACATGCATATGTGTTACTGATGGAGAAGAAATGTTAAGCTATATTACCTAAAACCTGATGTTTTCCGATATATGAGCCGTGCCATGGGAAAACCAACATAGTGGCTTTGCGACCAGCATGGATCCAGACCAGCCTGCGCATCCGCGCAGTCTGGTCAGGCTCCATGCTGTTCGCTAACAGTTTCTCCAATTCCAATAGGCTTTAAAAGCGAACAGCATGGAGCCTGACCAGACTGCGCGGATGCGCAGGCTGGTCTGGATCCATGCTGGTCGCAAACCCACTATGTTGGTTTTCTCATGGCACGGCTCATATACTTTTTGTCACTGAATTGCTTTAGTGTTTATTACTACAATATTTCGCATATTATAGTAAAAATTGAGGTAATGCACCCTCTGAATATAAAAGAATAAACAAATTTACTGATGAATACCAACCACGTATTTTAGACCTTTTTAAATGTCGGCAAACCGTTTCTTTAATATACGTATCATTTTTGTCTGCATACGTTTATTTAGCACAAATATCTACAGACTTAATATACATAGAAGATAGTGATCCTTTTTATTACAGCATGATTTTTGTTACATGCTTTTATAGGTCGACTATCAGTTTGTACAACAGTTCGCTATTTATTCATTTTTTTATCAGATATAATTTATATCACCTAGAAATAGTACAATTACAATTTTGATGGAATAAACGCACGTAGTTTACGAACATTGAAATCCATAAAGAAGAAGATTTAGCGAAAAAAATTGGAAAAATCTACATGTTTTCTAGAAATTATTGACAGGATATATATTTGATACCTTTTATTCATACCGTACTTACACACTGATTCCCATTTTAGGATATCTTATAGCACTGAGGTGAATGTAAATTTCTCTGCAGTTGTGCACATAGAAACAGCTTACAGGTCTTAAAATCATACTCAATGCATACTCAAAGGTGACAAATAAATGTATACCTTGCATAAAGAAATATAAGAAGTTACAAAGGCTAGTAAGTATTTACAAAATAGAAGTTTTAAATGTTTATTTCACCTATCATTCAAGGGAGTTTATATATTTGCTCATAAGAGATGCAATAATTGATACCATGGGTGATAAATTAGCTGGATGTAAAACAAATCATGACTTTATGATATTACAATTTACAATGATGGGAGATAGGCCATTCAGATGAAACATTTTATCAAGACGTAAGTGACAAAGGTCGCTTTAATAAGATATTGAAAGTCGAAACGACTGCCCCGGATAAAGCCAAGGAAATGATTAATAAAAAAGAACAGATATAATACAAAGCAATGTTATATCTACCATGTCTGCCAATGAGTATATCAACCTTTGTCACTCTGTTCATTTATCAGCACTTAACTAATACATACATTGCAACATTACATTTTCAAACTAACAACAAAATGTACATATGAACATTTATTGTTTCAGAACCAAGTAATAGGCATTTTTGTAAAGGAAAATAAACTACTGTGAGGAAATTGATTCCCTTGAGCACGCCTGTGCTTTGTAGCTTATCTGAACTTTGTTCAAGGTGGGCAAATGGTATAGCTGGATGGTCCTTGGTCCATCGTCCATCGTCTGTCGTCCTGCGGATAGACCTCTATCCAGTTTGTTCAAATGGTTCACATTGGCCCCTTTTGAGGACTGCCATCGATAAAAATAGAAAAAAAAACTTTTAAAGAACCTCTCCTCATGAACCTTTGCTGGATCTTAATAAAACTTGGTCTGTAGCATCTTTATAAAGTTTTTTCCCCAATTTTGTTCAAATGGGGAACATTGCCCCTTTTAAGGGCAAGGACCGCTAGAGCTATATATAGAAACACCTTTAAACCTCTTCGTCTTATGAACCGCTCGATGGATCTTCATTAAACCTTGTCGGTCTGTTGCACTATTATAAGGTCTTCTCCCAAGTATATTCAAATTGGAGCACTTTGCCCCTTTTATGGGCCACTAGAGCTAAAATTAGAATACCCTTAAACGACGCAGGAGCCGCTCATTGGGTCTTAATAGAGTTAGAAATACATTTTAACGACATCTTCTCACGAGCTGCATGATGGATCTTTATCAAACATGGTTTGTAGCATCATTATAAGATTCTCTCTCAATTTTGTTCAAATGGAGACAAGAGGGCCCTTGTATGGGCTACCAGAGCTAAAATTAGAAATGTGTTTAAATGACTCCTTCTTATGAATCTCTTGATTGACATTCATCAAACTTGATTTGTAGCATCATTATAAGGTTTACACCAACATTGTTCAGTTAGGGATACCTGGTCCCTTTTAGGGGCTGTTGAGTTAAAATTAGAAATATTTTTAAACGACTTCTTCTCATGGACCGCTTAATGGATCTACATCAACCTTGACCTAGTAAATTATCTTCTCTTAATTTTTTTGATTTGGGACACTGAGACAATAATGGTCAGAAGCTAAGTTTCGTTTAATGGCCTGAGTTGATAAAGATGGACTCTAAACGGACGAAGAACAACGCACGACGGAAATTTCAAACTTATTTTATATATTTACATGCAGACAAGTTGGTTGTCATTTCAAAATGCTCAGTAAGATGTCATATTTAGGTCTAATGGAATTCTCAAGTATTTTTTTCTTGCACACCGCACTGACGTTACCCATTACGTGTCAACAAAACCAATCAGACATCCCTCATGCCAGATCACTCGTGTGCTGTTATTGGCAGTTAATGTTTCGTTCATATATTATATCATTGTTTACGTAAAATGGGATAGAATCATAAACATTGATAGTTGTTCTCTGTTCCTTATAGTATTTTTTTATTCAAAGTAAGTTATATTATGGAAGCATAACTATGTTATAGTCAAATAATATCTAAAAATTAACATGCAATGTGCGGTTCACTTAAATCATGGTCAAATATCTCAAAAATAAGCACAAGGACCTATACATTATATTTCACCACATAATAGGTCATATGTTTATTTAAAACTGTGAGAAGTTTCAATAAAATCTACATTGTAGAAAAAAGTTCTATTCACGAAAATGTTATGAAAGTTGTGATTTTCCCATAGACTCGCATAATGAAAATTGTGTGAGGCCCAAATTTTTCAAATCAGCCTAGTTTAAATATCTAAGTATATTCTGAAGTTTTGAAAAATCAGGGTTTCATCAAATTCTACATTGTTGAAAAAGATTCGATCCAAATGTGCAGAACTACCTTAACTGATTTAATACGGTACTGTAACAGTACAGTTTTCCTCATTATAACAGAACTTGTAACAGTAAAAATCTACTCCATGCCCAAAGTATAAAAATCTCCGCCAGAGAAACTATTTCACGGAAAATCTAATGCTGCTGTTCTGAAAGTTTTCTCACTACACTAATGTATTCTAAGAATTAAAGGTAAAGCTTATAATTCGGCCAATAAAAAATGTTATTTAGACAGGAAGTCAATCTATTCAGCCTAGAAATAAAGTTACTTGGTCAAGCAGCCAAGCTATTTAGTCAAGTAATCAAGATACTTGATCAAGAAAGAAGGTTATTCAGACAAGAAGTCACCTAACACAATCACTCTGTCATAATAGTAATCGCTCCATGCACTCTGTCCAAGTGTTTGTCTGTCTCGCCAATTCTGAACATATTCTTTTCCAGCTCAAAACTTTAAATCTGCCTCTCTATAAATTCTGGGCTGACTTAATGTTGTTTTTGAGGCTGCCTTTCATTTTTCCATTCATCTGTCTGTCTGTCAGTAAGTCTTTACTTTAATGATGATGCTAACTACTCTGCTGATAATTAAAGCTATTAATCTTAATTCATTAGAATTTGGTTCCTGCGGTAAAATATGTACATTTTAGATTAACAACTGCAGCATAACCATTCATTATAGTAATGGTAAAAGAAGACTTTGCTCCCAGAATTTTGCTGGTACCCATATACAGCTGGGTCAACTACAATCATGACAGAGTGCTTTATCTAAGAACGCATCGCAGTGGGAGCAGCACAGATTCAAACCAATTCAACCCAACCAATCTACATGTCTCTGAAAGGCACAGTTTCAGTCTTCTAGTGTAGGCTATAATAAGCCAGATGATTGTGCACTTTTTAGAAGAGTTTCTGATTTGTATGATTCTCGCGTATTGTATCATAATATTACAATTTTGATGTAGAACCAATCGCTGCATGAAGTATTTTACAAAATATAGGCCGATTTTCAGGAAACTTTACCAGTGGAGATTTTCATTGTACTTTTTTTATTTTTTGCTCAATTCTAAAAATATCTGGTACAAGTATTTGTCTTTTAAATGCTGACGCGACACATATATTTGTTTAGTGTTTATTGCAAAATTATTGGACTGTGTCGAACTTTATTGATTTAAGCATTCTGCATGTAAAAGGTGTATATATTGACTTATTTTGTAAAAAAAAACATGTAAAGATTAAGGTTGGAGCCGTGCCAACTAAAATTTAAACATAAAGTGGATGAAATGTCAATGTACGCATAAGTAGATTTGATCTGAAACTTTTTAGTTAACAATTAAATTGCAATGTTTTCATACAATGTTCAAAAGCTTATGACAAAAACAACTGGACCGTGACAAATAGTATTTTTTGGGCAAGTATGCACTATTCATTTGAAAAATATTGAAAATACTATAAAAAATCATGCAGATGATACCAATAAGACGTTCAGATGAAATAAGGCAAAGTATCAAAAGAGCTTTACGACTTTGTTACTACTCGAAATGCGCAGATTCTTGAGAAAGTTCTCAAATAAGGAACGAAGGTAGTAATTCGTCGATTCTGCTCCTGTGGTCACACTGAAAACTGAAAGTAGTCTGTGTCAGTAACAGTATTTTTTTCCCCGTCTAGATATGTATTTAATGCCAAATATAAAATTACTTAAACTTGAATGTCTGTGGATGATTTAAGAGCTACGTAACTTTAAAATTTGTTTATGTTTGTGTAGAAACTGCAGGGTAGAATGTAAGTGAATGTACGTACCTGTTGAAGTCTTCCTGCGCAATTTATTACTTTTTAAATCAAGTTTTTCAGTCACGTGAACATGACTTCACGCATTATGGAAACCCAATATTTTTTTATTTACTGATTGAAAAATTTAACAATTGCCTTTTCTTACAGGTACGAAGATAGTTATTAGCTAGATATGTCCCTGAAGAGCCGTGCATTTTTTTCCAATTTCATTCTAGAATATTTCTGCCAAAATGTTATCATTCTCCATCTAGCTGGAAACTGATAATAATTGATATGAAAGTTTTGAGCAAACCGGATGACGTTACATCATTATCATTATTATGTACCACATATATAAGCGCCTTTCCATGATAAATATGCAAAGACGCTTTACATAGCACAAACGAAGCCTAGCAGGGCGCGAAATTAATCGTCTTTAATAGATCAGTTAGTTATTGTTTTTTTTTACGATATTGTATTTTGTTTCATGATTAGATCTGCTTACATCAAATTTAAAATGCTAGGTATCTTACTATCGTAATGTAATTTAAAACTGTTTTTTCTATAATACTTCAATTACCATTTGTATTGAACATTATATAGATGGTGTTTATGTAAAGCACTTTTGAGCGTATTTTTTTATATGAAAAGAGTGCTATATAAATATGGTATATAATGATGATAATAATAATAATAATAATAATAAAGGGAGAGAGAGAAATCCCTTTTGGATTCATGCTTGTCCGGTTAACTTAGCTTAGTTCTTTGTCAATAGACCGTCTGGTTCGTTAAACGTGTCCGGGTGTATAGCTACGATACACACAAAGCCGTCTTTCCTTGGAGTAACCAGTACGGTCCTCTTACCGGACGTTTTCTCTTCACTGCACAAAAAAAGAAACAATTTCTCCACGACAGTTTTAGAATCCATCGAATGTATAAAACGAGCTGCCTAAACCATGGGAAGGCCAATGCAACATCACGAAACATCCTAAAAGCCGCCATAGATAAATCAATGACATCATTTACATCTGACAACATACTGAAGTTTCCACGTATATCGCAGAATAATTGAAGACGAGTTTCAGATGTTATCACCGACGAAATGAAATTGTTTAACGGGCTGAATAGAAAACGACAAGTTTTATATAAAAAAGTATACAAATCCTTTTTTTTTTACATTAAATATATCTATAAAAGTTCTTTTTCCCGCTCTAAACAAACAGATACATTTGAAAAAAATATCTTACCTGATTTGTCTATGTCTATATAATCAGGTATTTTTGTAAATGGTTTATTCAAATCCCCTTCGTAGATGTAAATATTTGTCCATTTTAGGATTTCTGTGTACTGAAAACTCATTTTGATGTGTCCAATCAAGAAATGCCAGAGTCATATATACATATTGATGGAAATGATATCTCGACTTGACTTATTGTACACTGGCTTATGAAAGAGACATTGAGTTTTGGTTCTTGTGCGATTGTAGAGTCAACGGTAACTCCTAAACATAGTCACACATTTCCCTCCAATCATTTCTCATAATATTATAAGCATTTAATTTTGTACATTCGCTAGTCAATCACACAAAATTTTATAACAAATTTCATAATCTGGCTTTAAAAACGAACCATTTTCTTGAGGAACTTAAGAATTTCTGAGCCCACAAACCTGTTTTCTCCATTGAAATTTTCCACATTTCTCTAAGAGGGTCCCGAACCCCCACTTCTACTTTTTTACAAAATTACACAGACGAGTATCGTATGCGTACACTTTAACCTGATTTGCTAAGTTTTTTTGTCAGAGATAGTGTAAATGTCCCATTTTCTTCTATCAATTTAAAATTACGCGGGAGGACCCTGGACTCCATCCTTTTTTCTACTCTAGTTATGCAGCCGGGAAATGGGGTCATTTCAACCTGATTCTTTTCAAATTCTTTATCAAGATGTCTTAAAATGCACCATTTTGTCTTTTATATATAAAAAGTACTCTTGGGGAAACCCTTGAAATCCCATTTTTACTTGATACCAATTATGCAGGCGACTAATGCAAACATTTTAACCTTATTTTCTCATATTTTCTTTCGAAGGTTTGTTTAAAAATGCACCAGCTTTTGACCCCGAACACAACCCTCTACGTGTACTCCAATTATGTAAGCAGTAGTGTGACATTTTGCTCAGATTTTTGTCCGAAATCGCTTGAAACTAACACATTTGTATGTATAGTGTCAAAACTTTACAAGCCCTCAACTTGGCTTCAATATTGCAGACGAGTTGTGAGTACTTTCTATGTTTTGTCGAGATTGTTTTATCTGAAATAACTAAAAATACACCATTTTGTCTTGCAGAATTTCACAGAAAATCTCAGGATGGGCCCCTGTAACACTGCATTAACATATGCTACAACTCCACGTGCTTTCTAGGGTTTTGAAGAAAAAAAAATGTTCATAGTAACTGATAATTGTAAAATCGCAGTTTGTACCTAACCCATGAAACACTATAACGTAGTCACACCCGTATTGTATAGTTGCTAACAACAATTTCAGTACAATGTTTTACTAACTTATATTCTTACTTCATGTTTCCTCATATAAAATCAAAAAAAAACAGAAAAAATGATAAACGAATCTTAGAACACAATTTTTATAGCACATAGACTTATCTTGAGTCTCACAATTAGATTTCGTGCAAAGACTTACAAAAAAACATCTTTGATTGGCATTTAAGTTATAATTTTTATCTACTTTGGTGGCATGGCAGATATTACACATTACGCCTAGCTAGAATATGATTAGATAGACATCATTTATACCACGTCGGGAATTAACATATTACTAAAGTTACGAATTATGAATTTAAACGCACGTGATAAAGCTTGAAAAATACAAGGATACGGGTTAATAAGGAACGTGATGTAGCATACATATAACACCTGTTGTTTACAACATTGCAAACAGAATTCGTGACCCAGCAAATTGGTTACATTTTTAAAACTTTAAGAAAAAAATTGAAATGAAATTTTAATTTAATAATGTACATTGAATGGACATTAAAGTAAATAAAATCAATTACAAAACAATAATTCATACACACATTATAATACAAATATATGAATTCGCCTCCGTGTTTTTTCAGAGCTTGTTACGGCACTGATGTTTCTGCGCATTCTAATGCCCTATTTTATAAAAAATAAGGGTAAAGGTCTTGGTTATTACCGGGGCCATCCCTTTTAAAAGGGCTAGCCAATTCGGTTTATGAGACACATTTAGTGTGCGTACCACCTGCCTCCCAACTCCTAGCACTTTGCAAAGGGGCCGGGCGGATAGAAGTCGGTAACCGTTCATCTAACTTGCTCGTGGCTCACGAACCGGCCTTTTCGGAACGACCCCATGACAAACATCCCCCTTCGACCTCCTGATCCCGAGAGGACGCCTTAACCACTGTGCCACGGTCGCCGGTAAGTGTCGATACATAGAACATGAAAATGTGTTTAAAATACAAGGCCCAATTTCCCCTCCACCCCCTCCTCCTCCCCTTCCCCCTCTTATCACCTGGCGACTCATTTTGTAGATTTCCCAATGACAATCGTTTTCATATTAAGCTCAATATACATGTATGCTTTGTATGAAGACAAGGTTTTGACATTTCTTTTATAATCAAACATTTTATATTTTTGCGTTGCGGATACTAAAAGGTTATTTTTGTTCATGACTCCTGATTAACTGAATTTCAAATGTCACTAGATAAATATTGTTTTATTAAAACGGCTTACTCCTTTTTGCAATTATTCCTGCAATGCTTACATTAAGGGAACATCTTAAATATTTGTAATGGTGACAAGCTATGGCTAATAATTGTGTTTATGCTTTTAATATTCCTTTAAACCCGCATCTGCCCTTTGATCTGAAGGTTTAAAATTGTTCTTGACCCTTGAGAACAAATTGTTGGATATTTTCCTGAAGTACAGAAAACTGAAATAACGGTGCTGAAAGCAAAAATCTGATATGTGTCGACACTGACAGCCAAAGATACACGGACAGAACGGACAGACAGACAGACAGTTTTAAAATATTGGAAAAAGCTCGTAATCACGAAATCCCCCCCCCCCCTCTCCAACCCTTGATGCATTCAGTAACTGCACAAAAAAAGAACCTATTCGGTCAGTGTGCACTGAACGTTTGACGTACTGACATCAAATCAAAATAAAAGGTCATTTGCAAGTCTAAATGACCTCTAGATCAAATCTGATTTTAGACCAAAGCATTTTCTTGTTATTTGACAAAAATTTTAACTGTTCTGGGTCAATGTTTTAACCTGTGATCTACTGATCTCATAATCAACAGGGGTCATCTGCGGTCATGACAACCACCCTATCAAGTTTCATTAATTTCGTGATTCTAATCCTAAGCGTACTCAAGTTCGGAAACGGTTCAACTGTTCCGGATCGCTGTGAACTTGACCTTTGACTGGTCATATTTTGGTCATGATCAACCACCCGATAAAGTTTCGTGATTCTAGGCCTAAGGGTTCTCAAGTCATCGTCCAGAAATTGTTTGACTGCTCTGGATCCCTGTGATCTTGACCTACTGATCTCAACATCGACAGAGATCATCTGTTTGTCGTGTCAAATCTCCTTATCAACTTTCAAAATCCTATGCCAAAACATCCTTGAGATATCATCTGGAAACGGTATACCTATTCTTCATCAATTTGACCTTGACCTTTGACCTACTGACCTCAATATCAATAGTGGTCATCTGCTGGTCATGATCAACCTTTCTATTAAGTTTCGTGATTCTAGGACCAAGCTTTCCAATTATTGTCCAGAAATGTTCCGGGTCACTGTGACTTTAACCATTGAAAAAGTGACCTAAAAAAATCGATAGAGATCATTTGCTGGTCATGACCAACCTCCTTATCGATTTTTCTTGACAAGCATTCTTTTTCATCGAACACTGTAGACCTGTTCTTCGTCAAAGTGATCTTGCCATTTGACCTACTGACCTCAAGATCAATAAAAATCATCTGCTAGTCATGATCGACCTTTCTTTTAAGTTTCGTGATTCTAGGACCAAGCGTTTACAAATTATCTTCAAGAAACTGTTTAATTATTCCAGGTCACTGTGACCTTGATCTTTGACCTACTGACCTCAAAATCAATACAAATAAATTTGCTGGTACTGACCAACTTCTCTATCAAATTTCATGATCCTAGGTTTAAGCCTTTTTGGGTTATCATCCGGAAACCGATTGTTCAACATATTAAAAGACCGACAGACAGACAGACCGACCGACTTCTAAAACACAATATACTCTTCCTTCTTAGAACGGGGGCATAAAAATAGGGCTTCACAACTAATCAACATGTCATTTACTTCTTACAACATCGTTTTCGGAAAGATAGCTAAACAAAACTTTTCAAAAATCAAACATTAAATGTACCATTATAAGTGTTGTCCAATTTTTCTATAATTTTTACAAATCCGAGGGCCGTAACTCTCATACATGCATATCTTTTAAATTTTTTACCCCCCAACTGATTAATAATTTCCTCCGACATACATTTCGCATAAAATTTTGGAATTTGTATTTCATAAAAAAGTATAGGGTGGTGTTGTATACAATACCTTTTATAAATAAATTTAAAGGGGCATAACTCTGACCCTTATTATTTACCATAAAAGGCTTGGTAGAGGTGGGTTCTACATCTAAACTGTTCCGTTAAAGATAGTAGTATTGTATTAGATAAAGATCAAAGCTCTTCTAAAAAGTGCACAATTCGGCCATATTTTCAGCCTTATAGCCTACACTATTCATTGTATGATACAGTGGTGTTAGGTTTCAGCGGTGGTCAATAGGCAACTCAACATCAAAAGTACAGTCAAATCCTTCTGCAAGACAGGCTTTTGAACAACTTAATACCTAAAGCACAGTCAAACTCTTCAGCAAGAAAGGCTTTTGAACAACTTAACACCTAAAGCACAGTCAAACCCTTCAGCAAGACAGGCTTTTGAACAACTTAACACCTAAAGCACAGTCAAAACTCTTCAGCAAGACAGGCTTTTGAACAACTCAACATTGAAAACACAGTAGACAGGCTTTACAAAACTGAGAGACATCACAAAGACCACAAAAATCCTTCTCTCACCACCTTGACTGCCTCCAGTTGGGATATGCATTTGTATGCTTCCCAACCCCTATGTAAGCTACACTATTTTGCTTTATAAATCAAAATGAAACATTGTCTACTGTGGATTATAAAATGTAAGTTATTGAGAAAATTGCAAATATATCAGTAAAAACAAAGAGTAGTTTATATCAAAAAACATTCAAAATGTAAACCAATGTTCTTTAAGATTTTGTTGTTTTTATAATCATTAAACTTCCAATCTTTTGGAAATGATGAAAACCAAAAAGTCTAATTTCATCATTAAACAAAATGTCAAACCAAAACTGATTAGAAAAGGAAAATGTAAGGGAAGAGAACTTGCCTCTGCATATATTAGAACTGAAAAAAGGAAATTCATAGACTCAGTTGCAATGTCATCATTTTTTTTAGCTCTACTTTCTGCATTTTTTGGACAAAATATATGCTTTTGCATTTATACAGGTTTGTCAATTGAATGATGTTCATCATAATAATAGGCTGCATTGCTGTCACTGTTTCAGATTTATATCATAATTTCATATGTAAGTCCATGTAATCGCATGGGCCTATATACATGTAATGAAAACTGACCATGTACTTTTGGTGTCTGTAGAGTGTCCTCCAAGGAACAGCACATTTAGGAATATTACGTAGCAGTTTCTGTCTAGCCAGGGACTTTTTTAATCTTGATGATGCAACAATCAATGGTGGAAATTAGAAAATCGTATTGTAAGTTTCTTAGTTGGTGAAAATGGATGTGGAAGTAAACCTCTTTTTACGGCTTCTGTAACATTTTCATTTCAAAAATATTGAATGTGTTAATTTTAATGCATCTAAAATGTGATTTATCTGTCTTTGGTATTCATAATTGTTTGCAATGACTTGGAATATTTCAATGGCTACAAGAAGAAACAAACAGGTTTTAGGTGCGAATGTCTACATTTATCATGCGGTATCTATGTACATGTAGTATTAATACCCTTGCATCTTGCATATATATTAAACAAATATTTAATTGGTCATTATTAAGCTTCAAATATAAATTTGTGGTGATGCAGTTTTCTACATTATACAGAGGATTACTGAATTTATTGAACATTGATTTATCCAATGAGTTGAATAAATTCTGTACTGAAAATACACAAATTATCATATACACAGTATAGCTGGTAGAAGACAAACTCTACCTTGACTCTGCACTAAAAAATTAAGATGACAAACGACTGGTTTTGGAAAAATGGTGGATTCTCAGTGCTATAAATACAATAAATCTATATTGAAATCAGTCATTATCTAACAGTTTGAATTATATTGTATATAAAGCATTGTACAGTTGTATCGCTAAAAATTACAAAAAAATCAATGTGCCTAATCAAAAATGTACAGTACACGCGTACAGTATATGATAGCCAATGACATCATCTGTCATAAGTTTGGATATTGGTATTCTTTAAACTAACTTCGCAAATATGTAATGACGTTTATTTTCCGACCTTAGCAGTGTGTCAGGAAAAAATGAACGGGCATATTATAAATAGTAAGTGTTTGCATCTTTTTCATGAACCAGCAAACTTATCATTTGCAACAATGATTTTGAGTTACATAAAAAGTCTCATGGTGAAACCATATAAAATTACAGGTTTCTGATGCAGTTAAAAGAAAAAAAACTTTACATCGCATCATTCCGTTCTTTTGATACATTATTATTATTATTTCATATACATGTCGTTTTTCGCCGGCAGATAAATTAGACTTCGTTGTTGTTAGGTTTAATGTCACATCAACCCAGTTATATGTCATATGGCAACTTTCCATCTTTTGACGGTGGGATCTTAACCAATCAGCTACTGAGGCCTTGATAAATTAGACTATATACTATATATAAACTACTGCCATGTGATTCAAATTGGCAAACCTGAATATGTTGCTGAAGTTGGCTGTCTATCGGCCCAGTGACCTGAAATTGGCGGCCTAGCGGCCTGTCGGCCTAGCAGCCTGAGGTCAGCGGCCTAGCATACTTGTGTACTTCTTGCAAAAGAATGATTTTTTATGAGAAGATAAATATAACGAAAACTATGTATACAAACGTTAAAACTAATAAAGCATAAAAAAGATTGTTGCTTATTTGCAATGCAGCCTTTGAGAGTACATTTACTACAAAAACATTAACAAACAGTCATGTATACAATTAATCTATGTTCAATAAAATACACAAAACTACATTTTCAATTACTTTGAACATTCCTGATCCAGTGGCCTGGCGGCCTAGAGGAAGGTGGATGGTTACGCGGAAAATAGTTCCTCTTTTTGATGGTGAATATTGATAAATTTTTGAGTGAAAGACCTGCAATAAATGGCATAATTGAATTGAGGAGATATGAAATAGTAGATACATATACAATTTGACAGAATGAGAATGTCAGAATATGCACAGCATGACTTTTTGATAGGGACAGTTTTGCCTGTTTGCGGCCATCTAGAGATTATTCTTCATACGCATGTGATTTGGTTCAAAATGGTGGAAAAGGCCAGTCAACCCCTTGTTTATTGTGGCTGGATTTTTGTCTTGAATAGTTCTCTGTTGAGTTCATGTGTTTTCAGGGGATTTGGATCGCATGCAAAATTACAGTAGTGTCCATGTAGAACATATAGTAAAAAAAACTGTGGTCTTAGGCCTCTTACTAAATACCGCTTAGGACTAATAAAAACCACAAAGATTTGCTAAGGGCATACAATACACAATATACAAGAAGCTTAATTGTATATCGAATACGGTATAACAGCACAACACTAGCTATAAAGCTATTTGCCGACAAAAAAGAAACAAGGTATGTAACAAAACAAACAAACAAACACCATAATAATGGGCTGATGTTAAGTTAGTATCTCCTTCTTCTTATAATACAGTACATGATCCCTCTGGGATATTGTCGTACAAATAAAGATGGAGGGCGATGGTTCAGAGCATGGCTGACGTTGCATGGAGTTAGATAAAGATGGTTTTATATTGTAAATATCATATGACGGTAACACTTCAAACTTTCATCAAATGTATCTTTTGAATGCGAAGAGACTCATTTTGAACTATTTGATCATCAGATGATTGATTTTCCGCTGATTACCTGTATAAGATAATAGGTAAGGGTAGATTTCTCGGAATCACAGAGCACCATAAACAGCCTTAGAGCCACGCATTTGCTAAGAAGGCCCACAACAAAAAGAAGCTGTAACGGAAAAATAGTATAGACGGGTTGCTTCAAAAATCCAACAAGTACATTTTACTTTCATGCAAAATATAGAAAAAGGGGATGAGGATGGGAGGAAGGGGTAGGGAGTAGAAAGGGGGTGGGGGCTTGAAGGGGACAGAAAAGGGCGGGGTGTTGATGTAAGCCGCCATCAATGGGAAAACACAATAAACATAAATCGTCACCTGCACATAAACAGATTACCAAAAAGTATAGATTTGTTCAGCTCGACGCTAAAGCTAACCGTGTCTACAATACTGACAGTGAAAGTGAGGGTACCGATTACTTTGAACCTATCGACTCCGATGTGAGCCTCGTTACCGTCAAAACAGTTATACCCTCGAACCAGATCTTCCATCTGCACCTACAACCAGAAAAAGAATCTTATAGTCTGAAATTTATTTTACTGGAAATAGATATCGTCCTGAACCGACCAATTTAGCGACAGATGACTGCGTCAGATACAGACTTGATATGGGAGATATTTATTCGAGAGACAAATCAATTCCATACTGCACTCGCTTATGTCAACAAAAGAATGAGATATACAAATTATTTATCGACTAAAGGTAACAAATCGTTTACCTTTTCATACGTTTGGGGTAAGGGAAGTAATTTAGATCATGCATTCTCAGTGCTATACAAAAGGATACAAATATAAAACACTAAGAAAAAATGTTCATATGTCACTAGTATTTTCTTAGTAAGATGAACATGTATAGCAAGCGTGTGTGAATAAACTACTGATGTCATCATTTTTCATTTTTTAATGACGATCATTTTATCTACATATACTTAAATGGACTTCATGGACCGTCTCTATCCCGGAAATATATGTCGCAAGAATTCTATATTGGGATATTGCAAGGCAGACCGACTCCTGGCTGTGTTAGATACCATTTTTGTGACGCTTTTTTGTAGGATATTATTGCCACGATGGATGGGCCAAGTTTATCACGGCCAGCAGTTTCGAAACATTGAACAGAATATTGGATCATGGTTGGAAAGTGTATCAAAAGAAGAAAGATGCTAGCGGAAGCTTGTCATTTATGAAAAGTATTTCATGGAAGACATTACTGTTGTTATATAGTTCCATCATCCATGCTACTTATTGTGTAGTCATTTTGTATATCTGAAATTATGTGCGTGGTACCTGAAAATGGTATTCATAAGAGGGTGGTGTTTAATATCATCACCATGTAGTTTGTCATTTTGGTTTTTGAATTATTTAATTTTCAATTAATAAAACTTACTACTATATCATTATGCACAGCTAGATATATTGAAGATTAAGAAGCTTATACCGATTATGACCACACTTTGTCCAACGTCAAGTGTTCATCTGCAACGTCAAGTGTTCATCTGCATGCAATTACATCTGTACTATCACGGCAAATGTTTAATTCCTTCAGCAAATTGAAGATCATAAACTAGTATTTTGTAGATCTATGCCATATAAAAAAGGAGATTTGAATCGTAAAGTATTTGTATTTAAAACATTAATGGTAACTTAAGTGTAGGACTTTGGATATTTTCTTTGATTCTTAAATACCTAAGCCTCTAAATAACACTATCCAGGAAGAAGCTATTATGAAGAGATTGTAAAAGCTTCACAAACTTGCTGGATAGATCTCCTGACAGTCTAAATGATTCGATCAGAGAAACTCGACAGAATAAAATTTTATCTGAACGAGACTTTCATAATTTTAAAATCATACCTCCGGACGAAATAGTATTACTTTAACAGCATATGGAAATGTATATGGTCAAGGACCTTTAAAAAGTTATCAGACTTACATGAATTTTGCTTTGCCTGAGCGTATACTGTAAAGTATAAAGATTGGAATATATATTTACAATTTTTGCAAGTTTAAATACTGGAAAATATCTTTACAATTCTTACATACGTATTTTAATCGTTGTACGTACACTTACAACAGGAAGTGAAACTCAATAATTTCACGGGATAAGATGTCGAGCGCACGAGATAAGATGTCGAGCGCACGAAATGAGATGTCGTGCGCTCGTGATAAGATGTCGAACGCTCGAAATAAGATGTCCTGCGCTCGAGATAAGAAGTCGGGTACACGAAATAATTTAACTTGAAAAGAAAAATACATGTCCTAAACATACTACCGTATATTTACTATTTCGATATGTAAATATCCCAGTTAAGTATTAATGTTATGTCCCTCTATAAATCAACATACAACATTTTTTCTTAACACTTACTTCCTAGTTGATCGGTTTTCGGAAAATTTAATCAATCGCGTGACTTGAGTTTTTGCCAGATTTTATCTTCTGTCATAGCAAACATTATTTAAAGATATAGGTTTAGTGATTAAAACATACCGTTCGATTTGTTTCAAATGACTTTAGTGTTGACATTTGTAAACGCACGATAGTTTTAAACACATTCAGCGTAATCCCGTGGACTGCACTTTAAGAAGTTATATCTTGTGGAATATTCCAAAATGGAGATAAAAGAATTTAACATCAAACCAAGTTCTAATCGTAGGTTGTTGGTGCAACAGGTTGAACAACAATCAGTGTTATGTGACATCAAAGTGAAGATGGGACAGTGGGTGAGTGTCTTCTATATTATCGAAATATCTAAAGTAGCTAACCATCCTTGTCCATTTTCCATGATTTTCGTGTCAATATTAAAAATTCTAAATATTGATTTATTTTCCTGTGTTTACTTCTCAATATTGTTATATGAATATATGTCATTAAATTTGTTCAGGCGATGCGAAAAACTACACGTTGAACATGAAAGTAGTGATTCAATAAATTTACGAACAAAGAAATATTTCATTTTCCTTGTTTTTATCAACGATCATTTGATTGCTTTTGTATCTCCTATGCCTATGTTGAAAAAATATATTTGACGTTCAATTACTCATGTTTATGTTCTATGTTTGTAATATAGAGATAACGCATTTTTTTCCTGTTAAAACTTCTGCAGAATCCTGAGGGATTGTTGATGCCCGAGCCCGTTAAAGCGAGGGCGAATCGAGGGATTCTGAAAATGTTATTAAACGAAATGAACAGGCGCTAACGCTATTCTAGCATGAAATGCGTAAATACTAATAAATGAATTTATTCTTCCTCAACGTCATTAGATTTCCATGAATTGTGCGTTCTTTTTTCACGTCGACGTTTTTGAATTATCCGTTTTGGAGCCGTAATATGTTGACGCTTTGCCACAGAAAAATAAAGTGTTTTAACAGCATGTGAGCGTGAGAATCTCTGTTAACACTCGTTTTCTCTCTTGTTAAAAGTCCTCAGAAAAAAAGACAACAACAGCAGTTTTATGCCAGAATATAATATGTGTTAAGAAGAATATTATAAAAACTGTAAGAAGAAAAACATGGGATGGTTCCCCGACCCCCATGATACCAATTACGGGTAGACAAACGGGGTAACCGCTTGGGACTCAAACTAAAAAGCCACAAATTTAGTTGGCAGTGTTGTAGAACACCATAAAAGTTTACTTTCTCGATAGTGCCTATGATAAATGATAATCAAATGTATATGTAAAGAGCTAATCTCCGTAAACAATTAATATTCTTACTTACATTTAAAACATCCAACAGATTTAACGACGGGGTTATCTGAAGAGTTTGTAAGTCTGTTCCCCAGTTTTTAAACAACATTTTGTTGCCATCTTATCTCATTACTCTTTCAACAACAGTGAAATAAAGCATTTAAAACTAAGTTCTTTGGAAAGCGAAATATTTTATTGAAATTATAAAATACATTTCTGTCGTAAAGAATAATTTCTGTCGTACGAAAAAGGAATATAATACTGTAATTTTAGATTTCTTTTTGTTTTAGGAGAGAAGATTTCACCGATGTGTTTTGGCTGCCAGTCCATTTTTTGAGCATGCGATGAAAAGCAACTTCAGGGAAAGAGTTACAGGTGAAACTGAGACACTATGTAGTTTTGCAGCTAGTTTAAGATAAATTGACAAAGACTGTTTTTGGAACAACCTTCATCAAAAGAACTGTTTAGAAAATATAAATAAGTTTAACACTTTAGTAAAATAATGAAAAACAAGAGCTGTCACTATTAGTGACAAATACCCCCGAAGCGTACCCAAGAATGCTACTGTAACAGTTGTCTGCGCAGAATATGCTAGAATAGTTTAGGTATGAATCATTCTGTGACCTTGACCTTGACCCCGGTCATGAGCGCGAAACACTTTTTCACTATGATTAACGTTTGTGACAAATTATTTTCAAATCCCCTGATAAATGGCAGAGTTATAGACCAGAGTAGAAACATACCATGTTAACCTTTGACTTCTAAGTGTGACCCTGACCTTGGAGCTAGGGGTCTAGGTCTTGCGCTTGACATGTCATCTCATTATAGGGAACATTTGTGCCAAGTAAATTTAAAATCCCTTCATCGATGGACCGGACAAGAAACAGACCATGTTAACCTTTAACCTTAAGTGTGACATTGACCGTAGAGTTAGGGGTCTGGGTCTTGCGCATGACACATTGTCTCATTATGGGGAACATTAAATTTTATGCCAAGTAATTTCAAAATCCCTTGATGAATGGCAGAGTTATGAACCGGACACGAAACAGACCCTGTTAATCTTTGACTTCTAAGTGTGACCTTGACCTTGGAGCTATGGTCTGGATCTTGCGCATGACACATCGTCTTACTATGGTAAACATTTTTGCCAAGTTAATTTAAAATCCCTTCATGGATGGCAAAGTTATAGACCGGACACGAAACAGACCCTGTTAACTTTTGACCCATAAGTATGACCTTGACCTTAGAACTAGGGGTCTGGGTCTTGTCCATGACACGTCGTCTCATTATGAACATATATGCCAAAATATTTCAAAATCCCTTAATGGATGGCATAGTTACAGCCCGGACAAATATTCACACGCACGGACGCTCGCACGGATGGACAGTGCGATTTTAATATGCCCACATTCGGGGGATTAAAAATAGGTAATCTTATGAGAACAATAGAAACAATGTATACTTACAACGAGTTTAAATGCATGTTTATTTCATGACAGTAAAATAAATTTTCTTGCACACCGATATTGCGCTTCCGGTATTTTTTCCATATTGGCAAAACCCATCTGGTACCCAAATGCCAGACGACTCTCGTGCTGTTAATTACCACTAACGATTCGTGCTTTAATTATATATTGTTCTGAATTTTCGATAAAAATTAAATACCATGTTAGTTTCTCTGTGTTACTTATAGTATATTTATCGATTAAAAAAAACGTACTAACTTCTTTAGAAATACATAACATAACGCTGCAAGCGATAAAACAAACCGGCTGTTTACGGACGTTGATTTCCCACGCTTTGTTGAAATACGCTGTTGTTAACAGTTCTAAAAACAAAGTCTTCGTTTGATTTTATTTTTACAACTATTTCTTGAATATGGTATGTAAGAAAAAAGAGTCTATCATTGACTGTAGGTGCAGATGGGAACATCCGGCTCTCGGGTAACTGTTTTGCACGGTGACTCGGCAGAACCACGAGGCCGGATATTCCCATCTGCACCTGCAACCAGTGAAAGAACTTATATTACTTTATCTATTCTATGATATGAAAAGTATGGTATGCAAGAAAATAATCTGCCACTAGGTACCTCAAAAACAATTACCCTTGGACCAGATATTCCCTCTCTGCATCTACAGCTAGTGACATATTATTACAATCAGCAACACATATCGTGTATACGAGTTGGGGTGTTTTATGTATTAAACGTGACTCTCACACTCACACATTCTTTTGGCATTGCTCTAGGATTACAGGATGTTAGTCATTCTTTTTCAAGAAAATTTCAAACTGACTCATTTTCTGACAATCTTTCTTATCACCTTTAATGTTTTCAAATGGACGTAAGGACAAAGTGGATAAGAACGCTGTTTACCTCACAATTCGGCGGGTTCAGTTTAAATGCGCTTCCATAAGCCTATCATATTATTGCATAATTAGCCATAATATGTGTTATATAACATATTGAAAATAAATGAATTGGTATCATGTATAACATTTGAGTGTTAGTTAAACTGAATAGTTTTGAACTTTTTGAGCATTTGGTAATATTTACAGTATTTTGTTTGATTAATGTATTTTGGCATTGTTATGTATTTGGTCAACCACTAAATACTGCCAGTAAGATACCACTAATACACGGTAGCAGCAATCTAATATAACGTTATGCATCTTTTTTCATGATTCTATCAGAATCACATATAGTATCCACAATACTTTGGTCTTTTTGTTTCCAAAGCTTCACTTTGCATACTCCCTATATTCTTTGTTGTTGTTTTTTCGCAGGAGTTATTCAAATTTCCGTTGGAACACCAGAAACTGTTGAACAAGCGTTGATGTTTTTATATGGAAAGAAGCCAGAAATTACAGAGGAAAACGTAGAATCCCTTTTAACATTGGCAGAATTCTTGATGATTGAAAATCTTAAGTCGTTGTGTATCAACTGGCTTAGGTCATGCGATATCTCAGACGAAGACTGCATTACAATTCTACATTTATCCTCTGTATACAACTTCAAAGTCCCTGATCTGAACAAATTTATCGAGGGTCATTTGTTGCGCCTTCTACAGAAGCCGCAAATGGTAATCCTCACAAAGGATTCTGTAGAACATCTCTTATCTAACAGAAGACTTACATATGTTTCGACGGAAGAAAAATTAAAGTTTTTAGCACGCTGGTGTACAGTGAACACTGATGAGAGGAAGCAAAGTGTTAAAGAGCTGTTGAACAAAATCGATTTTGACGATGTAGACAAACATGTTTTAGAGGATATCATCCAAGATTCACCTCTTCGTGACATAGAAGTTTGTATAAATGCTTTAGAAAAACGTCCGTGTAATATTTCAGGCAATCACAAGGTTTTACTCGTACCAGATGGTAAAAAGAAAGGTTGTTTTTGGTGTTTGGATTTAAATAGACAAGAATGGTACAGGATGGACTATGTATATTTTACAGAAACGTACACAAAAATTGAGGACTTGTATCCAAAAGTAGCTGGTGCGAGAAATTCCTCTGAATTGTACTTTGTCAATATTCAGTATCCAACACGTAGCGTTTTTTGTCTAAATCTCGTGACAGATGAATGGAAAATGTATCGAATTGTTCTCCCCACTGCTTACAGAATAGAACACTTCTGTATGCACAAGGACATTTGTTTCGCTTGCACTAACTGTTCACAGCCCGGAAGAAATGACACCTCCGTGGTATACGCTGGATATGCAGGCAGAAAATCTTTCCATCTTTCTCCCATTTTTGCTTTGAAAGACCAAATGATATGCTATTTCTGTTTCAACGAATCGTCAACATTAGCAGTTGTTACAAAGTCAGCGAAGTGTGTATTTCTTTACGACTTTGCGAATTTCAAATTAGTGAAAGTACCTTTAGGCATCACAGCAATGGACAAGATTATTCCGACTCGCAATGGATTTGTTTTGTTCAATCAAGCACGCTGTGTCTTCATCTCACGCTTAATGGGTCCGTGTCTTTCGAGAGAGTATTTGATTCAAAAAATAAGTCTTCTGATGGAAGAAAATTCAGACATTAAATCTGAATTTTATTTTTGTGGCGAATATTGCTTCCGTTACAGTGAAGATAGCATGGCACGTAAATTGGCTCTACACTATGTAACTCATGATGAAATGCTGAATACTGGCTGCGCAAACAACTGGAAGCTGCTTCCACTACCTGGTGATAATGAAAATAGAAATAAAAAGTTGTTCCTGTTAGGAAATCATATGAGAAATAGTCGTCTGGGACGGTTTATGCAAACTTCGTGGAAAAATGGACGACAATGTATGGTGGAGATTCCGAAAGGAAAATTGAGATGTCAGATTGATTGTCCACATTGTAAAGTTATCCATCGTGATGAATTCACCGAACGTGATGACAGTGATATAGAATCGTATGAATCTGAATCCTCTAATATATCATCATATGATTGTGAGTCTGTGGATAAAGATTCTGAAATGTCGCATGAATCTGACTACTCTGAAACATCATACGAATCTGAGTCTGATTACAATTTCGATTTTATGTAACATTCCTGACAAAACTCCCTATGGAATTTTTAGCTACACGCACAAATTCGCAACAGATCGGGATTGGGAGTGCATGAAAATGCAAGTTTTGCTCATGAAATAATGCTGGTCTTAAACCTTTTTTTTTAAAAAAGTATTTGTGAAATTATCCCATTCAATTCTTTCTAACTTGAAACTTGAAAGAAACGCACTTATTCAATGGACCTGTTACTTAGTAAACATGACATTTTAAGCAATTTTCTGCGAATGTAGTCAGTCATACAAGTATATAACATAGTTTTGCACATTATTGATATCGAAGTCCAGTGCGCTATTGTCCGGATAATAACAATTCACATATGATCGTAAATTACGATTATCCTGAATAGTATAATATTAATAATGATGTACGTTTTGCCCATATAAAACATTTTTAAATGTCTTTCTAATTCATTTGCTTTCCAGTTTGAGTCATGTATAATTTATAAAGAAACAGAAGTAGAAAGTCGACAGTTTTCTGGTGACTTTTATTCATAAGGTTAAGAAATATACTAGTAGTGTTTATTAAAATATACTAAGTAATTTGGATAAAAATGTTTTCCCGTTGCTACTTTGCTAAGCCATTATATCAAGATTAAGATTTGAACTTTGTTTCGGTGAATACTTCGAGGTGTAGATGTTCTCTGGACTGTTGGGGGGATTGATTCAATCATACGACAGGGTTTGCATTCTGCGGTGCCTTTGGCAGAAGTCGTACTGTTACGAAGTTATGTTCAGTTATGTTCAATTATGTGCTTTTATTTTATAAACTTTCACCATTGTATCATTTGTATTATAACTAATATATATAATCTCTATATATTACCTGTTACTTCTGTCCGCCCGCTTAGCTCAAGAGGGAGAGCGCAGATCTACGGATCGCGGGATTGAGAATTCGACGAGCGGGGCGTATGTTCTCCGTGACGGTTTGGTCAATGAAATTGTGTCTGAAATAATTCGTCCTCCACCTCTGATTCAAGTGGGAAAGTTGGCAGTTACTTGCGGAAATCAGGTTTGTACTGGTACATCTAACCCAGGAACACTGGTTAGTTTAACTACCCGCCGATCCATAACAAACAAACAACCAAAACCTATTACTTGATTTACATATTGATACGAGGAAAGGAAAGGATATGCAAAAGTAAAAAGAAACTTGAGTTTAATTTATATAAATCTGGAACAACTGATACGGGGACTGGAATGCGGCATTTATCTTAGTTTATGCTGTCGTCTAATGGAAGCGTATGCCGTAGGTTATTCTGCTATTATCCACACCCTTGCGCCTTACAGTTTCAGTGAAAGTCTTGGAAAGCAATTGTTGCATTTTTTGTTGAAATTATTGCCTGCATCTGTTTTTAAATGGAAAATATCTACATTACTGTTACATTTCGCTCTGTGAAAATGGCTTGTTTTATCCAGAGAGAAAGACGTCGTTTTTTACATGCTATTTGCCTTGTTGATTCAGAGTATTTTGATAAAATTAGCAAGTCGAAGCTGTAAACTGTTGCCTGAAAATATTTTTTATGATATTGCTTTGTTCTTCACCATTTAAGTGAGTGTTAAACCTAAAGTATTTTTCTGCAGTTTTATCTATAGTTTAGAGTAATAAATGTAACTTCGTTGCCGGCCTTTTTTAAATTTCATTGTTATTATAATTTAAATACATCGTATATTTCACAAATCGGATTTACGATTAAATTAACTGTTGGGAGTTAAACAACAATTTCGTTTGAGTCGTGCAAAAAGAATGTTTCTGTATGTAGAAATCTAACATTATAAACAATAATTATAATTATGACTCTACAAGAGTACTTTCTGCTGACATTTTATTTATTCAAAACCAACTAAAATCGATACAGGTTTGAATATTTATACAGGGAAATGAGCTCGAGTTAGTTTATAATAATTAAGCATATCACCACGTGCAGTCGCATGCTGTTTTTCCTTCAGAATCCCTTTAAATCAATCTCTGATCATCTATAATTATCGCCAATTAACATGTGATTGATAAACCCTTTGAACAACAAGTGATGCAGCTCCATGATTAACAGGAGGTAATTACGCTAATTACACGCTAATCGATAGTGGTGAAAACAAAATATCAATCGCTAACGGCTGGCCGATATTTACAGGTATGGACGACAGGATTTGAGATAAATGTATTGATTTATATTGACTGTCTACTCCCCGTATTAGACATTCCTGTATAAATGTACTTTTTAAACTTGATCAATGATCGTCCAATTGTAAACATTATATATCGTCTTCTACAACGATAAAAGATAATATTTAAACACTATTTGTTTAATTAAGATCAATCGATTTGTTCAGGCTTTGCATGATACGATTTTTAATGTATTTTTCGAAAATGCGTACGCTATTGAATAAAAAGGTGATTTCTTTATTATTGAGAAACTGAAGAAAGCCTTAGAGGTAAGATCTTACTTAATTTGCTTGAATGCTTGAATTATTTTATGTATTCATAGGTTTACTGAAATATAAAAATAGGCTATCTAATAAACTGATATGTGCTAATGATGATCATCTAGGTTACCTTGTCTGCAACAAGTTAAACATAACTAGCAGGCCTGTGTGCAGGATTTGATTGCTGGGGGGGGGGCCCAACCTGAGGTGGGTTCGGGAGGGGTACCCCCTCCCGATTGTGAATTTTTTTTAATATAGCACATGAATAGATGCATTTTCCTGCTACCTGAAACACCTTTAAGGATGCATGAATGTATTATATATTTAAGGAAAAGTCTACTTTTTAATCATTTCATCAAGCCTTTTCAATGTATGTATGATTGTACAGTCACAGTGTATGGACTTATTTTTCTGTATGATACCCAGTTGAAAAAAAATGTTGAAGTTTTAAGATGATTATTAAGTAGACTAGCTCCTAGACTATGATGATTTTTGTTCACATTTTTATGATTTCATGTAGTGAACTGAGCCAGTCTATATACTATGTCCAATATTACAATTTTAACATCAGTCCTCTTAGAAAATCTCTAGAATAGACTGGCTTTTGTCTCTATGAACACAAAAAAGAAAAAAAAATCATAGAAATATCGAAATTATCAGTCTAGTGGCTAGTCTAATTATTAAGGGTATCCTATTTGCAAAATGGCCAAATGTTTTTAGATTTCCAACAAAACAAACGAAGTATTATGACAATTACTATTTACATCACAGATTTCAAATGACAATGAACTCTTAACTGTACCAAAGATCTATAAAAATAAATAGATGTGTATTTTATACTTCTTTGACTGTACAAACTATAACATCTCAGCACATATTAAATATTTTTATGTATAAAACCCCTCATAAGTAACGAGTTTTAGATACGTTTTGTAAGATTTACTGAGAAACTATTTTTAAAACTATGAGAGTTTTTAAGTAAGGTTATTGGACCCAAAAGAGTAAAATTGATACAGTAGTTTCAAATTCATAATTGTTGTAAAATAAAAAGGTAGGATAAATATGTATCAATTTAATAAATTTGGGGAATGTGCCTTAATGTAAAAACAAAATACAACCATCACAATGTTTCAATTTTCAAATTCATTTTATGATTTACTTAACAAAACCAACAATGTAATGATCATTTTATAACACTTCCAAAGAGTAAAAAACATAATAGTTTCTCCACTACCCAATCAAGTACCGACCAAGCGATCAATGAAGCATGCACAGATAAACTTTTACCTGTGACATGCCTGGGGCTAATTTCCACTATTGGACACGGTTTTATGGCTCTTTAGCCTGTGTATTGCTGTCAAATCGAGCCAGTTGCGCTGGTGTATAAATTTGTTAATTGAGGGGCCCATAGTAATAAAAATCGTAACTAGCCAGCCAGCTGGGGGGGGGGGGGGGGGGGGGGGGGGGCCCGGGCCCCCTGGCCCCCCACCTGGACACGTCTAGAACGAAATTCTTAGATAGCCTTTCTGACATGGCTTAAAGCCATCTTAGTAGGTGTATCATACGAGAAAAATAGTTCGTTTCCAAACTGTCAGCACGAAATTATTTGTTGTAAAAGTTCCGATATAAATACTACTTGACAAGAGGATCATTGACCCTAAAGCGGTCTCGGGGACCTCCGTGGCCGAGTGGTTAGAGTCGTTGACTTCAAACCATTTGCCCCTCATCGATGTGGGTTCGAAACCTCATTTGGGGCGTAGAATTCTTCACGTGAGGAGGCCATCCAGCTGGCTTACGGAAGGTCGGTGGTTCTACCCAGGTGCCCGCTCGTGCTGAAATTGTGCACGGAGGGGCACCTGGGGTCTTCCTCCACCATTAAAGCTGGAAAGTCGCCATATGACCTAAAATTGTGTCGGTGCGACGTTAAACCCAACAAAATAAATAAATAAACTAAAGCGGTCTCCTGTGTACAAGGCTTCCAGTGTGCTTGTATAAGTACAGAGTTAGGTTTCTTGTATGTTAACCTATACATGTTTACATGCATGTCACACACACTTTTGAACCTAGGGTAATAACTTGAAAAATTACGGTAGACATTACAAGCCATATATCACATGCCAAATATCAAGGCTCTACCTATTATTGATTCAGAGAAAAAAAGATTTTCAAATATAAAAGCCAATGTAAGTACATGTCAGACACAAGGGTGTGGCCATCTTTTGACCTTAGGGCAATAATTTGGACAAGTATGGTATACATAAAGGGAAAGTTACCACGCCCTCTGGCAGCCATGTTTTTGACAAATCGAAATAATTTGAATAATCTTGGTAGAGGGTCACACAAGAACCATTTGTGTTAAATCATTCTAAAATTGGGCTAGCAGTTTCAAACAAGACGGTTTTTTAAAGTTTCCATTACATACATATAAGGAAAAGTGACCACGCCCTCTGGCGGTCATGTTTTTTTGACGAATCAAAATAGTTTCAACAATCTTGGCAGAGGGTGACATAAGGACCATTTGTGTAAAATTATTCTAAAATCGGGCAAGCAGTTTCACACAAGAACTTTTTTTTAAAGTTTCCACTATATAAATATAGGGAAAAATGACCATGACCTCTGGAGGCCATGTTTTTATGAATCAAAATAATTTGAACAATCTTGGTATAGATTCACACAAGGACCATTTGTGTTAAATTATTCTAAAGTCGGGCCAGTCGTTTCACACAAGAAGATTTTTAAAGTTTCCACTATATATATACATATAGGAAAAAGTGACCATGCCCTCTGGCGGCCATGTTTGACGAATCAAAATAATTTGAACAATCTTGTCGGAAGGTAACATAGGGACTTTTTGTGTAAAATTATTCCTAAATCTGGCCCGCAGTTTCACACAAGAAGATTTTTAAAGTTTCCACTATATACATATAGGGAAAAGTGACCATGCCCTCTGGCGGCCATGTTTTTTGACAAATCAAAATAATTTGAACAATCTTGGTATAGATTCACACAAGGACCATTTGTGTTAAATTATTCTAAAGTCGGGCCAGTCGTTTCACACAAGAAGATTTTTAAAGTTTCCACTATATACATATAGGGAAAAGTCACAGACCACACCCTCTGGCGGCGTTTTTTGACGAATCAAAATAATTTGAACAATCTTGATAGAGGGTCACACAAGGACAATTTGTGTAAAATTATACTAAAATTGGGCCAGCAGTTTCACACAAGAAGATTTTTAAAGTTTCCACTATATACATATAGGGAAAAGTGACCATGCCCTCTGGCGGCCATGATTTTTGACGAATCAATATAATTTGAACATTTTGGTAGAGGGTGACATAAGGACCATTTGTGTGAAATTATTTCAAAATCGGACCATCGGTCTAGGAGGAGATGTTGTTTGAAGATTTTTCTATTTTAGCTCTGGCGGCCATGTTTTTTTTACGAATCAATAGAATTTGAATAATCTTGGTAGAGGGTGACATAAGGACCATTTTTGTGATTTTTTTTTCAAAATCGGACCATCGGTTTAGGAGGAGGTGTCGTTTGAAGATTTTTCTATTTTTAGCTCTGGTGGCCCCTGTGTGCAACCAAGCGGAACCGTTTGAACAACTTTGGTAGAGGACCATCTAAGGAACATCCATGCCAAGTTTCATCAAAATCCATTCAGTGGTTATGGGGGAGATGTCTTGTACACACAACTGTTGACGACGTACGGACGCATGACGGACACAGCGTGGTCACAACAGCTCACCCTGAGCATTGCTCAGGTGAGCTAAAACGTCTATACCACATGAATAATATTTGTTAATAATTTCAATATCTTAATTTTTACCTATACACAAAAGTATGCTAATACTCTTGCGGGATATTTTACTGAAGTTTTACTGAAACTATGTATATAGCAATTTTGCAACAAACAGAAAAAAAAAGAAATATGTCCAGTATATATTTTGTCACAGGCAGATTGTTGCTAATTACCTTTTCTCTGAACAGTTAACAAAAAATAAAAAAGAAACTCTGTTCTTCAGAAAAATAAATGGAGGTCGATGAGAACAAAACAAAGTCACAATCAAACCGGGCATTGCTTGTGCAGCAAGTTGAGGAACAGTCTATATTTTGCGATATCAGTGTAAAATTAGGACACTGGGTAAGTGTTTAATATGGTGACTGATTTCTGCAATTTCGTTCTGGCGTGTTTGTAATAATTATAAGGTATTTGTCATATTAGCGCTTGTTTGTTGTTCTGACGTTTTGGCGCTTATGCAAACGCGCAAACACGGACTACGGCATCGTGATATAACTACTTCGCGTCTGAACCCAAACAATGATTTTATTCTATTGGGAAACATTATTTCCTAAGAAAATTGAATCGTGTTACAATATTAATTAAAAGTGATTAAGGTAAAGGTAAAGGTCTTCTTTATTATAATGTCACTCCTATTGAAAGGGCCAGCCAATTTGGCTTATGAGACACCTTTACTGTGCGTACCAATTACCTCCCAACTCCTACCACTATGCCAGGCGCCAGGCGGATAGAAGTCGGTAACCATTCATTTAACTAGCTCGCGGCTCACGAACCGGCCTTTTCGGAACGAGTCCCATGACAAACATCCCCCGGACGAACGCTCCCCAAGGGGCTCACACCTTCGACCTCCCGATCCCGAGGGGGCCGCCTTAACAACTGGGCCACGGTGACCGATTAAAAGATTAAAGGTAGTGATTCAGTGCCACGAAGGCAGTTAGGCAGTATTATATGTAACAGATCTAATATTCTTGAAATATTGTCAATATTGCGTTATCAAAGTAAAATGGAAGTAATTTGGATTTTAAGTAACGCTTATAAACTATTTGCATCAAAGATAGTGATTTACGATAGTTTGTATCTTGCAGACATTAGTCAAGGGGACGGAATAATAATTTTACAAAGCGGTTTTTCTAATGATTTTCGGCAAAATATATATTTGTCTATGGAAATCTTTGGCAAATACAATACAGTAGGTTTTATATACATATCAGTGCCTAGGCAAATTGTCTTCATCAAAGTTATACTTACACTAAAATAACATGCTGTTCGGGCAACCAGGATAGGGAAATGAAAATTTTGAAATTACTGCCATGTAATTTAAAATGTGTTCAAAATTCTACCAGTTACAATTTCGTTTCCACAGAAGAATTCAAATGAATTCCGAAATACAACTAACGTACTGAAATACCGTTTTCAAGAATATCGTTTTCTCATTTGCATAAAAGTATCTTACTGAGCCAGCATTAAATGATGCACAAAATAAACACCGTGATTTCTGCTCCATGCAAATATAAGCACAGATTTAATATACTAGTGTTTTACTTTCACTTTTTGAAAATATTTATTTTCTATCCTATAATTTTAGGAGAAAAGATTCCATAAATGTGTGCTGGTTGCCAGTCCATTCTTTGAAAATTTAGTTCTTGGCAATTTTCTAGAGGGACAGACTGGTAAGTGATTTATTCTATTGTTCTCGTTACCAATACCAACTGCATAACTATGAGTATGTACATATATTTTAGTTCGGCATATACACAATGCAACATGTATGTATGTTATAAAAGGTTAAGGCCTAAAAATGTATGCCGTAATAACTATGAATATATCAAACATTTAACACCATTTAAAACATGCAGATCTGCAAAGTTTTCAAAATTAAATAAATAACCCCTATGACCTATGGAGTATCTTAATGATTAACTGCTTTTTCAGGTGTGATTGAGATGACCGTTGGATCACCAGAAACAGTAAACATAGCATTGATGTTTCTTTATGGAAAGAAACCAACAATAAATCTAGAAAATGTACGCAGTCTGTTAGAACTTGCAGACTATTTCATACTGACAAATCTCAAGTCAGCATGCATTAATTACTTGCGCTCTGTACGAATTACCGAAGAAAATTGTATCGAGATATTGCAGCTGTGTGCAGCTTTCAATTTTGAAATCAAAAGTTGCATCCAATGTATTGAAAGTCACTTACCGCAGATGTTTAAAAAGGATAGACTGCTAGATCTTTCGGCAGATTCTGTCAAATATCTTCTCTCTGACAATAGGTTTTCTTACGTTGAAATGGACGAAAAAATAAAATTTCTTTTACGTTGGTTTAGAAAGTACCCTGGCACGACAAAGGCGACAATGATGCCCCTATTTCAGCACATCGATGTTCAAGAGGTAACTGCATCAGTTATGGAAGAGGTAAAGCTTGACGCCGCTTTTAGTAAAATAACGGGAATAAATGAGATGGCAATACCATATAACAATAGTAATGAAGGTCTTAAAGTCTTAGTAATAGCAGGACAGGAGTTTTTCTATTGTATAGACATGCGTAAGAAGAAGTTGTTCAGACTAAATTCAAAATTGCTTGAGAGAAGATCGCACCTGTACAGTAAATGTCGTAATATCACTGGCGTTAGAAACTCTATGTCTGAAATTTATTTTGCTGGAACTGGATCTCGTCCTGAACTGACTAGTCTCAATCTTGCGACAGATGACTGCGTCAGATACAGACTTGAAATGGAAGATGTTTATTGGAGAGACAAATCAACTTTCATAGTGAGAGATAAAACTGTATTCGCTTATGTCAACAAAAGATTGAGAGATACACACAATTTAGCAGACGAATGTGAAAAATCGTTTATGCTTTCATACGTTTTGGGAGAGATTAATAATTCAGATCATCCATTCTCGGTGATACAAATTGGGCATTTAGAACTAGAAAAAAACGTTAAAATGTCACCAATATTTTCTTTGCAAGGTGAACATATATCGAAAGTGTGTATGAACAGACTATACGCCGCCGCTTTTCTTCTTGAATCGAAGAATCATGTAATCATATTTGATCTTGTAGACTACAAACTAGAACGGATAGAAGTAGCTACTACAGACAACGACAATGTTGTTCAAAACAAGGATGGATTTCTAATTTTTAATAACGAGCGTTGTGTCTGCCTTGACAGACTTCATGGACCGTCTCTATCCAGAAAATATATGTTGCAAGAATTCCATTTTGGAAGCAAGGCTCGTGTTAGATATAATTTTTGTGACACAGTTTGGTTCCGAAACACAACTGATGGCAAACGATGTAAACTGCAGTCTACTTCTCACGAGGAAATGCTTGCGGCAAGGTGTTCGAGTGATCAAGATATAATCTGGAATCAGTTACCGCTACCCAACGACTGCGAAGACCTTCGTGACCATCTCTTGAAGGATGATTTGTTTATTGTTGAACTACCTAAAAACAAGCTTCGGTGTCACATCAATTGTCCACACTGCGAACTTCAAAGTGAGTCTTATAAAGGAACTGTATTTCAGAACTCGCCCTACGTCCCCGTCGACAGCGATGGATATTATGTCGATTCATCAGATGAAAAAGAATCAGTTGACATTAAGTGGTTATCAGAAGACGATGGTTATTACTACTTCTCGTCAGATTAGATTTTGTTTGCCTTCATTTACATTCGTACCAAGTTGTCAACAGATATTTTTGTAGGGGTTGTACAATTTTTTTCTTTCATCATACTTTGTACAAGCGAATTCCGCACCAGTACGTCCCTACTTGTGGGTTCTCCGAAAGTAACTGACAAAAGAAGTGAGGAAATGATAGATGTATTAACTTCAGTCAATGTGGCTAGTTTCTTGACTGTGTATGAACATAGTGAGTATTCATTACGTATGTCCTTGCCATAGTATTTTGTGTTAAGCAATTTATTTGCCGATTGTGCCAATAAAGTTGAAAAACAAGTGATCGAGTATTGCAGTGGGAAAACAGAAGTTCCCTACCGGTGAAAAACTATTCTTGTTGTCTCTCGTTTGTTGGCAACAGTATTAGTCAACCACACTGGAATCGTATGCAACAGAAACATTTGTGGACGGACCTACCAAACTGCACTAAAAGTGTACGCTTTAAAGTCAACTACCGAGTCAAGTAGTGCCATAACTGTGTCAGTATGTCATGTTTTATAAAGGTATTGTTTATGGAGATTAAATAATCATGGGGAACATTTCTGTGTTCTTCAATACAATTAGAAGTTGTGGAGCAGAAAGATTTATACTTGACCTTTAATGGTAACTCGACCTGACTGCCATGGGTAATGCAAGCAACAGGGGAACATGTGTGCAGGTATATGAGCCGTGCCATGAGAAAACCAACATAGTGGGTTTGCGACCAGCATGGATCCAGACCAGACTGCGCAGAGGATCCATGCTGTTCGCTTTCAAAGCCTGTTGTAATTAGAGAAACCGTTAGCGAACAGCATGGATTCTGACCAGACTGCGCGGATGCGCAGGCTGGTCTGGATACATGCTGGTCGCAAGCCATGTTGGTTTTCTCATGGCGCGGCTCATATATAAAAATACTTCAAGGTATTTAGAAGTTATGGAACAAAAATTATTTTTACGCAAATTTCAAAATACCTTGACTTTTGACCATCAAAGAAGGGTCATGTACACAACGAAATGTATGGTCACGTTACTAGTAACATTTGCTTTAGTGGTAAAAAATCTTTCAGTACATATAAACTTATGGAGTGAAACAATTTTTTACTAGACTTTAAACAGCGACCTTTAACCAACAAGCATAGATCAATAGCTCATGTGTTCACACATTGTCCCATCATGGGGAACGTTTGTTTGTTTTGGGTTTAACGCCGTTTTTTCAACAGTATTTCAGTTGTGTAACGGCGGGCAGTTAACCTTACTGGTGTTCCTGGATTCTGTACCAGTACAAACCTGTTCTTCGCAAGACCTGCCAACTTCCCTACATGAATTAGAGGTGGAGGACGAGTGTGTCAGACGTTTGTGTGTAGTATCAAGATAATCCATCAATGCATACACAAGTTATGGAGTGGAAACCATTTTTAATTGACTATCAATAGTGACCTTGACCTATGACCTAAAAGCATAGTTCATGTACGTGTATAATCTACCTATTGCCCTCTATTCACATACCAAGCTTTATGAACCTATCTTGAATAATTTTTGAAAAATTGCAGGATCCAGATTTGCTGACAGACAGAGGGCATTCCAATGGTCTCCTCCCGTGTTCCACCGGTAGGGAACTAAAACATTAATTATAGTGCGTCCATGCAAATGTGTCCGGAACTATTTACTCCGTCAGTTTCATACAATACTGAATGAAATGAAAGTCAACAAGAAATTGACAACTTTTTATGTATCTTTATTAACAATTTTTTCTGTTGACAAACAAAATCAGTAATACAGTGTTCATGCAAAATAATAACTTTAATAGTCAAACTAATTTAATCGTGCTAAGGCATTGATTTACATTATAATGATCAAGTATCTGCATTAGTTTTGGAGGACTTTTTCTGGACTCAAATGGCATAATCTGGACAAAATACATGTCAGAGTTATTGGACTTGATGCTATCACCTAGTTTTATAACCTGGAAGACACAGTGAAGTTTCAAATCAATATATGCATTGTTCTGGATAGTAACTTGCATGTAAAACTTTAACCAGCATTTTCTAAGTCTAAAAAGGGGGCAAAATTTGCCCAAACTACATGTCAGAGTTACGGGACTTGATCTTGTGAGGTTGGTTATTGACCTAGAAAAAGAAAAAATAGGTTTCAAAACTATATGCCTTTAAATAATAGCTATATGTAGCTGCATGCAAAACTTTCAACCACAATTTTCGATGTCCAAAAAGGAGCATAATTTGCCTAAAATATGGGACTTGATGCTTTCACCTAATTTTATAACCCCAACGAAACATGTGAAGTTTAGATTCAATATCTTCATCAGTTTTAAAGACAGTAACTTGCATACATAACTTTAACCAGGATTTCTAAATCCAAAAAGGGGCATAATTTGACCCAGTGAGGTTGCTAACTGACCACAATTACACCGGTAGGGGACTTAATAGGGTCTTCCCCCCTAATACAAGCGCAGTCTGAGGCATCGATGTTACAATGTTTTAACTTCCTACAACTGGCGGATGCTTCCTGGCAAAGAAGTCATTTAAAGCAAACCCCCCTATTATCTCAGAACTTTATCCCAGCAAACATTGCTAAAATCTAATCATCTCAACTTTCAGCACTTAGTGCTACATGATCTAAAGAAAGTATTGCACCAAAATAAACTGATGGGTGTCACACAAAATAGTATTAAAAACAAGTTTCACAACCAAAACACACCAAAAATAAATATTTGACATGCTTCCGAGAATGACACAAACGTTCTTATCTGCAGGAAACAGATAAAAAAACATACACTTTGCACAGATTACTACATTTGGGTATTCTTGCAATGTAAACAATATGTGCTTTAGGTTATCATTTTAACATATACAATTTATCCACTTCCTTGTTACCAGAACACTTTTACATGTTTTTGAAACTGTTGACACACTTTCAAACTGCATTTAAAATTTAGATAAATTCAGATATCTCAGCTTTTTTGCATCTCCACAGTTTATCCAGTCCTGACACCAAAAATCAAGAAATTCTCACAAAAATAAACTCGACTAGTGTATATTTTATTCTTCTTCTTGTCTACCTGAAATATCACAGTATTGTTTTAAGCACTATAAAACTTCTACAGTTCTTTCTTCTCAGCTGATTTCTAGTTCTTCAAGTTCTGATATTAAAGAATCTTCAGTCTTTAATTTCTCAATCTGTAAATGAAAGATAGAAGCAGTAATGAATATGAACAGAACAAAACATAATCAGTCAGCTTTTGGTAGTACATTTAATTATCAAAATAAAAAGAGCAATAAAAATATTTTAGCAAGCCCCTCTTGTATTAAGTCAGTGTGAAAAGTGGTCCTTTTTATGGGAAGGCATTAGACAATACACTAATTTAAGATTCATAGACTTTGAATGTATACAATTGCACAAAAGGTTTTCTTTTCCACGTGGAACTTCTCACGATCAGATCATACATTCAGTTTTTTTTGTTTTTCTTTTATGGTTTTCATGTTTAAAGAGACTGATTCAATAGACAGAGGTTATTCTGAACAAAGGCAATTGTTCAATTTGTGTTTACTGAGTTTAACAGGTAACAATTTTTCAAACTAGAACTGCTTTTGAGAAAAGCGAATGTCTCCCACACCTGCCTCATCATCTGTAAAGTAGTATATGACTGAACCATGCACCAAGACCTCAACTACCTTATCAGAATTACAGCGCTTTATCAAAAAGAAGTTTCAAGGGCTATAATTCTGAAGTGCCTGGGCAAATTTAGCTAGTTATCAAACTTGGCCAAGGAATTATTAAACTCATTTTATTCAAGTTTAGTGAAGATCGGATGAGCAATGCTTGACTTAAGAAAGCGGACAAGATTTGTGACAGACAGATAGACACACACACACCCAGAGACAGGAGTAAATCAATATGTCTCATACAACACTTTGTGATGGGAATCATGGGATAAACAATTATCTATCAATTATTTAACATTCACCTTTTTTTATAAGATACCGTTTTCAATGTTCTACCAAGAAAACAGTATCCCTAAATTTACTTTTGTATCTCTGACATCCACAAACCAAATAACAAACCTGATTTTTCTCAAGTTGTTTCCCTGCATTCCTCTGTTCTTTTAATTTCTCAATTTGCTGAAGTTTCTACAAAACAAATGTAGCAAATTAAAAATATATTTGGAAAGTTTCAAATTAAATGAGCCGTGCCATGAGAAAATCCACGCAGTCTGGTCAGGATCCATGCTGGTCGCAAACCCACTATGTTGGTTTTCTCATGGCACGGCTCAAATTATTTTTTCTGTTGTCCCTTTCATTACAATTAATTATTTTTACTGCTCGTAGAAACAGAAAGGAACGGTTCAGAATAAGAGCTGAGCTGAGCAATTATTACACTGTATATGGGTACTCAAAATGTATTTTTTCATTCAAATCATCAAGAAGCATTGCTGTTGGTATGTACTTCTAAGTTTGGCCATTTCTTTGTTGGGTTTAATTTCACGCTGACAAAATGATAGGTCGAATGGTGACTTACCAGCTCCGAGTTATTTCAGACACAAGCTGGCACCTGGGTAGAACCAATGACCTCTGAATGGCTTCCTCATATAAAAGAATTCTACAGCCTAGCGAGGTTTCAAGCCCACTGCCGTGAGTGGCAAATGATTCTAAATCAGAAACCTTAAACAATAGGGCAAGGCAGCTCATATGCTTGGGGATTGTAAAACAAATGGTAGCTTCAAAATGGCAAAAATAGGAGCATGTATATTTCTGGTGAAGCACATCTCAAAATTTCAGTTAATGAACAACTGCCCTCTTTTCTATTAAATCACAATGTGGGAACTTTCCAGATTTAAGATAGAGAAAAAATCTAGGCGCCACTTTGGATATTATTTTATGCTAGGCTCCTTGGTAGAACTAAAACCCTTCCAGAAGTCAGTTAAAGATAGTCCATGAATCAGGTGTTTCAGACACAATACCTTTTATCAAATCATCCTAGAGAACAAATACCTTACCTGCATATTGAATTAACAAGACATCAATTTGAAAATCTGAGCTCTCCCTATTGAGCTTAGCAGGCAAGCATATGACAAACAGAATTTTTTACATCTGTGAAAGTGAGAAGCATGAAATGAGGTCAATAACATAAACTACTGGACCTAAATAGCCACTATATAACCACAGCTGACCTACACATTTTCCCCTAGATATCCTTAGTTGATACCAGAAGCTCTTCAACCAACTGAACTGTTGAACTGGGACTGCGGGGTTTATGTCTGGGACTGGGTGGTTTATGTCTGGGACTGGGTGGTGGTGGTGGGGGGTTATGTATCGGAGTATAAAACATGCTATAATAACAATAACAATTGTACAAGAACAGTTTCTTACTTTTCTGAGATTTTTTATTTTCTTATCTTTCTCTGGATCACCTGTGGAAGGTTGTGGGTTGCTAGGTGCACTGCTTGCTGCTGCTTGCTGATTCCCTGGTTCTTGTTGATCATTCTGGAAAATATCCATATAAGCTAAATTCTTTCCTAACATTTTGGGAACATAATATCCTTAGCACTTGAAATTTTACTCTTTTTTTTCGAACTGGGAAAAAATAACAGTTTATTTAAATGCAATTATAGTTATATTAATTTAATCTTCCCAAAAAGGTGGAAAAACAACTTAACTAGAGACTACTTCTGAAATAAGAACTATTTGTATTTTTATTCCACCTTAATAACTAAGAGCTTTTTCAAACTTTTCCAAATAGAAAACGGGGCAAAAATATGTAAACTTTAAGTCTAAGATATGAAACCTGTCCCAGAATTGTGATCCTATGATGCCAAAATCCTATGAATTTTTTGAAAGCATATTCAGAACAAAAGTTCCTCAGATACCTGCTTACATGTAAAACTTTCATCAAAATTTCTAGGTAAAAGGGGGCATAATTTTGGCAAAATGTAACCCAGAGTTATAAATTTGCTTTATGAGGTAACTCATAATGCCAAAGATGTGTGTAAAAGTTGAAAACATATGGTCAAGCAGTACCTGAGGAACTTGCTTGCAGGCGAACCTATGTTAAAAACTGACGTAACTGTGCAAAAATAAAGTATGTAGAGTTATATAATTTGTCCCTGAGAGTCAATTCTAGAGTTATATAACATGTCCTGAGAGTCAATTTTAGAGTTATATAACTTGTCTTGAGAGTCAATTCTCATTGCTGAAAACGTAAGTTGAAAGCATTTGGTCACATGTGTTTCAAGAAACTTTCTAACATGCAAAATTTTATCAAAATTTTCTAAATTAGCAAATTAAATATGTAGCATAATTTTGACAAAATAAAGCTAGAGTTTTATGTCTTGTCTTGTGAGGTGGCATCATAATGCAAAAAACATGTGTGAAGTTCAAAAGCATCTGGCAAAGTGGTTATTGAGAAACCTGCTTACACGCAAAACTTTTATGTGTGCTCTGACAAAAGCTCTTCTACTTGAAAACTTTTTTTTTAAGCAGTAAAATGTTTGTGATGCAAGTTAATTCTTGGTGAGAATAGAAAGAGAGATTGCTAAAAGTAGATAGAATATTGTATGCAACCATAACAAATTAACACAAGAGCGCCGCCAAGCGGGGCAATATACGCCCGAAGGGTTATATCATAGGATGGGAGCAAAACTTAAAGAACTTAACTGTTGTAGTCCAAAGGACTGGAACAACAAAATGAATACTTCAAAAAACAAATCTAAGTCCACAAAAAAAATATTCAAAGTCCACCAAAAAATCATTATCAGTTACAGATATGTAAAAATACACCTAAAAATTGGGAGGTACCATCCATGTTGTACCATAGAAAAGTGGTCTCGGTTTTTCCCTATGGCCAATAATAAAAAAGCTTCAAAATAAGCTATTTATAGTAACATAAAAGGGAAGTAATTAAATTTTTTTTATATTAAGTGAACAAAAAAGAGATCTGCCAAATAAAAACAAGAGCACTGCAATGCAGAGCAATATACACAAAGCAAAGTCATATATGACTTTTGACCCTTAAGTGTGACCTTGACCTTGAAGCAAGTCATCTGGAACATGCGCTCTGCACATCGTCTCAGTGTGGTAAACATTTCTGCCAAGTTTCTTTGAAATCCTTCCAGCAGTTGAAGAGTAACAGAGCGGACACGAAACAAACTGATATGACTTTTGACCCCTAAGTGTGACCTTGACCTTGAAGCGAGTCGTCCGGAACATGCGCTCTGCATGTTGTCTTGGTGTGGTGAACATTTGTGTCAAGTTTCTTTGAAATCCTTCAAGGGGTTCAAGAGTTACAGAGTGGACACGAAACAAACTGATATGACCTTTGACTCATAAATGTGACCTTGACCTTGAAGCAAGACATCCAAAACATGCGCTCTGCACGTGGTCTCGGTGTGGAGAACATTTGTGTCAAGTTTCCTTGAAATCCTTCAAGGGGTTAAAGAATTACAGAGCGGACACGAAATTGCTAATGGACAGACAGACGGACAGACACCAGCATCATAACATAATACGTCCCTTCGGGCGTATAAAAAGCAAAAGGAGACTATTGCCCAGCAATAAAAGTCCCCTGCTAAACCCTTATCATGCTGGACATGATTGATTCTGCCTCTGCAACCTGTGTAGATCATGATCAGCCTGCACATCCATGCAGTCTGATCATGATCTGCACTGTTCGCCATTCAGTCAGCATATTTTTGGTAATCATCCCTTTTAGCAGTTAATGGTACTGTCCATACTGAAAGATTGACAAGTTCATTATAGAAATTTAGCAGGGTAAGGGTTATTTGTCATGTTTGCTTCCACAGGAACCACATTTTTTTCACAATGAATTTTAACCAAAGAACCTGCGGAAATAACCTACTACCTGTAAGTAAGGTTTTACTAAAAAATTCTTGTCTTTTGAAGGACAGACAGATCAATGAATGGATAGATAAATGGAGAAATTAAAACCATTGGGTGTCAATGCTCATCTGTGTGAGCTTGAAGTAAGGCAATATGCAAGAACATTTATGGTTCCTGGCCTTCTTACTCAATACTGATGCAGCTGGATAAAGTTTGTGTGGCTTCGTTTACTTAAGTCATTATACCACTCAGTCATGCACTACAAAGCCACAGAATCAGTCTATGTATTTATTGAACATCCCTCATATACAACTACTATGAAATCCTCAACCAGTCTACGTATTTATTGAACATCCCTCTTAAATAACTATTATGAAATCCTCAATGTTCATGAGGAACTTAGTACGTTTGTGGAGCAAAATCATATACCAGAAATATAAAATGTTTCAGTTAGAAAAAACATACCTCCATCTGTCTAGCTTTTCTTGCTTCTTTCTTCTTCTTATTTTTACTTGCTGGCTTGTTGGCATCTGTACAAATATATTACTAGTTCATTTAGCTACATTATCACTATTCTTTTGTTTTTGGAAACACATGTCTATTATGATTTCAAACATATAACACTTTTAGTAAAAGCACATGTCTCCCCATACACTTCAATTATATGGAAAGCTCCTTAAGAATCATTTAACAGGGTAATACTGATAATATGCAAAACTAGCCTTGGTACTAAATTTTCCCCCACACAGTTTAGTTGGCGTCCTCAAAGGAGTTTCAGAGGAGTGGTCCTGACAAACGTTTGTGACAGACTTTCCAGCTTTTCATAGTGGAAGAAGACCTAAGGTGCCCCTTCATGCATCATTTAAACCAGCAACCTTCTGTAAGCCAGCTGGATAGATTCTTCACATGAAGAATTCAATACCTTGATCATGGCTCTAACCCACATTGGTGAGGGACAAGTGACTCGAAGACAGTAACCTTAACCACTCTGCCACAGAGGCCCAATAACTTTTGTGACAACAGGAAAGACTGTATATACAGACAAGACAAAATATATCTCTCTCAAATAATAGTAGTGAAAAGATGTGCAGAGTTGATCTTTAATAAACAAAGAAATGACTACTTCTCACCTGCTTGTGACTGTTTAGCATTAGAAGGAGGTTCATATTCATGTAGCTTTGTCGATGGTTTATTCTGCTGCCCTCTCAATGAAGGTGGTACATAAGCTTGCTGTGCAGCTAAAACAGAGAGTTAATTTATCAGTGCAAACTTTCAGTTGATGGTCTTAACACTTCACAAGTGTCTACTTTTTTGTTGGGTCATATGTTAATGGCTATTTATTTTTTCAGGCTGTTGTGTTTTGAGACGTTGTTAGATGGCTTCCTTACATGAAAAATTCAACCTGCAGGGTTTAAACCGCTAAATTAAGTTATGGGCAAGTGATATCACTTACATCCATCTTCCATACAGACCCATTTAGGCAAAATGCAGTTCCCAGATTTCAGATGTAAGTGAACTTAGGCAATGTTTTGGTCATACAACAATTTTGAAAATAGACTACACAAGATTCTAACATGGTACACTTTTTTTTTGCAAGTTAAACAAAGAAGAAAAACAATCTCGATAAAATCTAAGATAAACAACGATAGCTAAAAATAGTGCACAATGTATACTACAGTGTTCAGGCAATAAACCACTATAAATCATGTAAGAATCGGAACAATAAGAACCTTACCGTTGTTTATCATGGAATTTACGGTGATTTTTTGTTCAGATGCTTGTTATAAACCACTAGGGCTAACCCCCTCATGGATTAATTACTTCGCATCTGAACTCCAAACCACCATAAATTCCACTATAAACAATGGTAAGGTACTTATTTCTTAAATATAAATGAGGAAGATAAAAGTGGCTTGAAGGAAGGAATAAACTATACCTGGTGGTGCTGGCGCTTGTACTTCAGACTGCACCTGTCTATAGCTAATGGGCTTCTCTGGGAACATTTTCTCTGGGGCAGGTTGCCAGAATGCCTCCCAAAGCTCCTCGCCTTTGTCCATTAACTTCTGTTCTAATACTGCACCAGAATAATGCCATATTCGATACCTGTCAACACATGTCATAATATGGTACTCAAGAACAGGAAATACAAAGTGAATTTACAATGTCCTCTAGTTGTGAACAAGGGAACCCCAACCATAGTTAAGATTTTGTCCAAAACTAGGTACAAGATAAATGGTTGATTTCAGCTATTTGACACTGTATCATTGATTTTGTAATTTTTAGCCTAATTAAGGCGTAATTAATGGAATCAAGTTAAAACAAGAGCCATGTTACACATGGCTAATCCCCCCGCCGGGCATATTATAATTGAAGGCTACAGTTCCTGGCAAGTTAGTGTCTGAAAGTATTGATTTTGGGGAAAGCTTTGAAGAACCGTTTAGTTGTGGTCCGCATCAGGGGTTTTAAATTTAATCTTAAAAAAAAAAAAAAAGAAGAAAAAAAAAAAAATGCAAGACCACACAAAAATCTTTATCAGGTAGAAATTGGTCAAAATACACCTCAAAATTGGATATAGCATGCATGTTGTACTAAGAAAAGTGGTCTTGATTTTTCCCTACGACTAGTAATGAAAAAGTTACAATAAAAGCTAGTTATAGTAACAACAAAGGGAAATAATTCTAAAGAAGGGAACTGTGCAAGACACTTTGTCTCATGATGGTGTATAATTAATTGTGGCAAGTTACATCAAAATCCCTCCATGCATGAAGAAGAAATGCTTCGGACAAAGTCATTCTTGTATCTGACCTTTGGCCTCTAAGTGTGACCTTGACCTTAGACCTAGTGACCTGGATCTTGCGCATGACACTCCGTCTCGTGGTGGTGAACATTTGTGCCAAGTAATATCAAAATCCCTTTATGCATGAAGAAGAAATGCTCCGGACAAGGTTTTCATTCATGTATCCTTTGACCTCTAAGTGTGACCTTGACCTTAGATCTCGGGACCTGGTTATTGCGCATGACACTCCGTCTCGTGGTGGTAAACATTTGTGCCAAGACATATCAAAATCCCTCCATGCATGAAGAAGATATGCTCCGGACAAATTGTTTTAAGAAAATATGATAAAGGGGAATAACTCAAAAAATAGGCAAGGTAGAGTTATTGTTCTTGCACACTGCACTTCCTCCCAATGTGTTCTATCAGTGTATAAAGTTTGAAGAAAATCCCTCCATGCATGAAGAAGATATGCTCCGGACAAAATGTTTTAAGAAAATATGATAAAGGGGAATAACTCAAAAAATAGGCAAGGTAGAGTTATTGTTCTTGCACACTGCTCTTCCTCCCAATGTGTTCTATCAGTGTATGAAGTTTGAAGAAAATTCCTCCAGTACTTTTGGAGTTATGCTCCGGACAAAATGTTTTAAGAAAATATGATAAAGGGGAATACTCAAAATATAGGCAAGGTAGAGTTATTGTTCTTGCACCCCTGCATTTCCTCCAATGTGTTCTATCAGTGTATGAAGTTTGAAGAAATCCCTCCATGCATGAAGAAGATATGCTCGGACAAAATGTTTTAAGAAAATATGATAAAGGGGAATAACTCAAAAAATAGGCAAGGTAGAGTTATTGTTCTTGCACACTGCTCTTCTCCAATGTGTTTCTATCAGTGTATGAAGTTTGAAGAAAATTCCTCCAGTACTTTTGGAGTTATGCTCCGGACAAAATGTTTTAAGAAAATATGATAAAGGGGAATAACTCAAAATATAGGCAAGGTAGAGTTATTGTTCTTGCACACTGCATTTCCTCCAATGTGTTCTATCAGTGTATGAAGTTTGAAGAAAATCCCTCCATGCATGAAGAAGATATGCTCCGGACAAAATGTTTTAAGAAAATATGATAAAGGGGAATAACTCAAAAAATAGGCAAGGTAGAGTTATTGTTCTTGCACACTGCAATTCCTCCCAATGTGTTCTATCAGTGTATGAAGTTTGAAGAAAATCCCTCCAGTACTTTTGGAGTTATGCTCCGGACAAAATGTTTTAAGAAAATATGATAAAGGGGAATAACTCAAAAAATAGGCAAGGTAGAGTTATTGTTCTTGCACACTGCACTTCCTCCCAATGTGTTCTATCAGTGTATGAAGTTTGAAGAAAATTCCTCCAGTACTTTTGGAGTTATGCTTCGGACAAATTTTTTTAAGAAAATATGATAAAGGGGAAGAACTCAAAAAATAGGCAAGGTAGAGTTATTTTTCTTGCACACTGCACTTCCTTCCAATGTGTTCTATCAGTGTATGAAGTTTGAAGAAAATCCCTCCAGTACTTTTGAAGTTATTCTCCGGACAAATTTTCAAGAAAATATATAAGGGGAATAATCAAAATTAGGCAAGGTACGAGTTATTGTTCTTGCACACGCACTTCCTCCCAAGGTGTTCATCAGTGTATGAAGTTTGAGAAAATCCCTCCAGTACTTCTGAAGTTTCTCCGGACAAAGATTGTTGCGAGGACAGACGCACGCACGCAAGGAGAGCATTTCTAATATCCCCTTCGCCTTTGGCGGGGGGATAAAAAAAGCAATAATGCATGTATTATGCTGCTAGTGTAAGACAAGCCATGTGAGATAATATCTCATACCAGAATTTTATTTGAAATGCTTTTTTCTTTAAAGTCAGAAAAAAATTGTGATCTATGTCTAGAAGTTGTGATGATACATTCACTATAGGCTGGCTCACAAGTGCCCATTTGAAGTTTCTTGTATCAGAACACTGATATCCAGTTCCCTACAGATAACCATGACAATGTGGACACTGTGATATCATATTCTCTAAAGGCTTTTGGTATTGTAACACATGTTGGAGAAATATACTGAATTTTCCTATTTATTTCCTAAAAATAACCTTAGCAACAATGGCAGCTATGAGGACATGTTCTATATTGACATACCACTGGAAACTTCCTACTAAGGAACTTTCCTATTGCCTACTTTTAACCTTGATGCTGTGATAACATGTTTTCAATTGGCACACTACTGAAAACTTGCATCGTGAGACTGTTTGACAGATAATTAATACATAAATATATGTAATTTTCCCTATTAATTTGAGGAACTTACCCATTGCCTACCCGTAACCTTGGAGCTGTGGTAGCTGTGACAAAATGTTCTCCATTAGCACACCACTGAAAGCTTGTTGTGTCGGGAGACTGTGCCTGACAGATCATTTTCTTCTGTTTCACATCCCAAAACTCCATGTTGCCATGGAGATTCCCAAAACCACATAAACATAGAAGTGACCTTGGTTAAAGATAATAAATCATTCAGAAATCTTGACTTTCTAAATATCTAAGGTATTTACCCTTAAAATATCTAGAGTTTGAGGTTCATCTTTTGTGTGTATAAAGTGAAAATGTCAATATGAACTTCAATACTGAGAAATAATTTAATTTCAATAACATAAAATGTCCCTGTTTCAGCCAAGACATGTATTTTGTTGACATATAAACAAGGATTTCAAGCTCAACTAGGAAATGGAAAGTTTATTTGCAAGATAAGATACCATTTCAAGGATTTATGCAACAACGAAATCCAGGACAATTAGTCTCTAATAAATAATGATGTCATAGCAAACTTCCACAATGTAAAACACCTGACAATAGTAACTTTTACAAAAAGTTTTAAACTAACATAGAACTAGACAGAAACAATACTTTTGTTACACCCTATCCTTTATGTTTTACTGTCAAGGAAAGGAATTAGTATAAGTTTTTGATGAAAGCTTGATTTCAGATCCTTTACATTATTTTGATTGTAAATATTACTGTATGTATGTAATTTATGTACATGATATATTAATAAAATCAAGAAATAGATAAAATATAGTAGTGCTCTTTCTTAGTTGCAACAAAAACACCGACGTCACTGCACGTTTAACAATGTGACGTCATTCTAGCGTAATAGTGTTTTAACAGAGAAAAGCATATTAGATTACTGTTTAAACTAATTAACTAACAGTTCGTTTGTCCAGATTACAGTATCTCATGACAAATATTTGGCACTTGAAACATTTGTAATTTATGCCCGACCCTCCCACTCAAAATAAGGATTATTTACACATCTAGCTTGTAGTGCTAAATATTGAGTACATACAGTAGTGAAGTTATTCTAAGTTTTGGTATACATCTTAATTGAGGAGAAAAGTTGCTTCAAGTTCTAGTTTTGTTCTTACTTCTTAATTTCTTGGATTTGTTGTTGTTCAAACTAAGAGATTATGGAATGATTAATTTACACTTGCCTTAGAGAGCATAATCTTATCAGACAAGTTCTAGTAGATGCTTTTTACTCGGTTTATATTCCAGATAAAAAGTTGTTTGGCCGTATATTTTATGCAGCAGTATTTTATGCAATGGCAGTCAGGTGACCAAACTCTAGCCATGCCTCTCTGTTAACAGACTTTTTCATAACTTCTCATGCATGACTTATTACATTGTTTCATTAAATACAATACCCATTAAAAGACATCTTATTCAGTTTTTATGCAAGCACAATCTGGATTTCTTAACTTACATATTTGTAATTATATTTTCTTACCATAGTAAGTGTTTAACAACTTCACCTTGACCTTTTCAGCCAGAAATTTTAAGTCAATCACTTAGAAACCAAATAAAAGGATATTATTTCCCTGAGGATTATAGAAACCAAAGTTTCGAGGTCCAGTTCCGAAATCAAACACAGGTTCCGTCTTCATGTTGTATATTGTAGCCTTTGCTGGCATAACTGAAATATCTCTGTTAAGGAAATACATCTAAGTGTGGTATTTCATCAAATTTTTGACATATATCATTCTAAAACGTCTCATAAATTGTTAAAACCTAACATACATACAGTAAGCTTATTTTCAGTTCCAGATGTTTCCTGAAAAATTAAACCAATTCCTATCACAGTAATTTGCCCTCTTAAAATATTCCTAACATATAACACACCAATTAAAGGATACAGCCATATACCACACAGAACTCTGTTGATTTGGGACTCCATTCTACATGGTAAACCGGTCCATTTTTACCCAAATGTACCAAATTACTTTCCCCATTCACTCCTAGAAAATGTAAACCTTGATCACCATAGTATGAAGATTCTGATGTATCTGTTGTCGTTAGCAACAGGAGAGCGTTACCAGCTTTATTCCACATCATCTCTACCTTGTCTGCCTTGAAAAATGTTCTATTAGCCACTGCAGCATTCGGCCCACCAAAGTTAGGGTACTTGTATACTCTAACAAATGATGGCTGACCCTGTGTAAAAATAAATTTCTATTATAGATGAACACATACAGAAAGGATGCATTTATGTTATTTTATTTGTTCAATTAAAATATTAATAGGTTGTACCCTTTATGCACTGAATTCGAAATCCCAACACCTTTAAAGTTATAAAGTTGAAATATGACTTCTACTGTACCGGAGTGACTTAAAACCTGTCAATGCTTAACAAACTAACCTTTCCTCCAGGCACATACCCAGCTACCATGTATGGAGGCCCTGCTGCAGCTAAACTATACCCTGCTACCTTCTGTAGATGAAGTTTGGTCTTGATTTCATCTGAAATTTGCAATATCTGTCATGTACAAATGGGACTATTATAGATCCTGTTTTATCTGACAGACAGTGATCAAGAGTGATTCAAAGCATTTGTTTCCTTTTACAGTTGCGTTGCTTTTTCAAATCATGCAGTTATCCCCTTAAAACTGACATCACCCTGCCCTAACAAACAAGAGGACCATGATGGTCCTGAATCGCTCACCTATCCCCACATGACCCAGTGTTGAACTGAGTATGATGTCGTTATTTCTATTATTTGACAAAGTGACCTAGTTTTTGAGCATATGTGACCTAGATATCATCAAGATAAAAATTTCTGACCAATTTTCATGAAGATCCATTGAAAAATATGGCCTCTAGAGAGGTCACAAGGTTTTTCTATTATTTGACCTAATGACCTAGTTTTTGAAGGCACGTGACCCACTTTTAAACACGACCTAGATATCATCAAGGTGAACATTCTCACCAATTTTCATGAAGATCTCATGAAAAATATGGCCTCTAGAGAGGTCACAAGGTTTTTCTATTTTTCGACCTACTGACCTAGTTTTTGACCGCACATGATCCAGTTACGAACCCGATCTAGATATTATCAAGCTGAACATTCTCACCAACTTTCATGAAGATCCATTGAGAGATATGGCCTCTAGAGAGGTCACAAGGTTTTTCTATTTTTAGACCTACTGACCTAGTTTTTGACCCCACGTGACCCAGTTTCGAACTTGAAGTAGATATCATCAAGGCGAACATTCTGACCAACATTCATGAAGATCTCATGAAAAATATGGCCTCTAGAGAGGTCACAAGGTTTTTCTATTTTTAGACCTACTGACCTAGTTTTTGACCGCACGTGACCCAGTTTCGAACTTGACCTAGATATCATCAACGTAAACATTCTGACCAATTTTCATGAAGATCCATTGAGAAATATGGCCTCTAGAGAGGTCACAAGGTTTTTCTATTTTTAGACCTACTGACCTAGTTTTTGACCGCACGTGACCCAGTTTCGAACTTGACCTAGATATCATCAAGGTGAACATTCTGACCAATTTTCATGAAGATCCATTGAGAAATACGGCCTCTAGAGAGGTCACAAGGTTTTTCTATTTTTAGACCTACTGACCTAGTTTTTGACCCCACGTGACCCAGTTTCAAATTTGACCTAGATATCATCAAGGTGAACATTCTGACCAATTTTCATGAAGATCTCATGAAAAATATGGCCTCTAGAGAGGTCACAAGGTTTTTCTATTTTTAGACCTACTGACCTAGTTTTTGACCCCACGTGACCCAGTTTCGAACTTGACCTAGATATCATCAAGGTGAACATTCTGACCAATTTTCATGAAGATCTCATGAAAAATATGGCCTCTAGAGAGGTCACAACGTTTTTCTATTTTTAGACCTACTGACCTAGTTTTTGACCGCACGTGACCCAGTTTCGAACTTGACCTAGAATTTACCAAGATGAACATTCTGACCCATTTTCATAAAGATCCCATGAAAACTGTGACCTCTAGAGATGTCACAAGCAAAAGTTTACGCACGGACGGACGGACGGATGACGGACGCTGCGCGATCACAAAAGCTCACCTTGTCACTATGTGACAGGTGAGCTAAAAAAAACAAGAGATCACAGAGTGATCTTGGCGCCCACCAATGTGCCATTTTTGAGTGTTCCAAATTTCAAGACTTATTGGCTAGCTCAAGGTCAAATTTCCTTTCCGTACACAACACAGTGCATGTGGTCCAAATTCGAAAGCTGTAGCTTGAGAAATGTGAAAGTAGGTCACTTCGAAAGCTGTAGCTTGAGAAATGTGAAAGTAGGTCACTAGATCAATTTCAAGGACAAAGTTCTTTGTATACAAAACTATGCATGTGCATCAAGGCTGTAGTTTGAGAAATCTGAAAGTAGGTCACTATGTCAATCTTAAGGTCAAAGTTTATTTCGGTACACAAAACTATGCAAGTGGTCCAAATTTGAAGGCTGTAGCTTGAGAAATGTGAAAGTAGGTCACTAAGTCAAAATCAAGGTTAAATTACACTTCAGAACACAAATCTATGCATGTGGTCAAAATTTAAAGCCTGTACCTTCAAAAATGTGAAAGTAGGTCACTAGGTCAATGTCAAGGTCAAAGTTTGTTTCGGTACACAATCCTATGCATGTGGTCTAAATTTGAAGCCTGTAGCTACAGAAATGTGAAAGTAGGTCACTAGGTCAATCTTAAGGTCAAAGTTCATTTCGGTACACAAAACTATGCATGTGGTCCAAATTTGAAGGCTGTAGCTCAAGAAATGTGAAAGTAGGTCACTAGGTCAATGTCAAATTTTATTTCGGAACACAGAGCTATGCCTGTGGTCCAAATTTGAAGCCTGTACCTTCAAAAATGTGAAAGTAGGTCACTAGGTCAATGTAAAGGTCAAAGTTTGTTTCGGTACACAAAACTATGCATGTTGTCCAAATTTGAAGGCTGTAGCTTGAGAAATGTGAAAGTAGGTCACTAGGTCAAAATCAAGGTCAAATTTCATTTAGGAACATAAAACTATGCATGTGGTCCAAATTTGAAGCCTGTACCTTCAAAAATGTGAAAGTAGGTCACTAAGTCAATGTCAAGGTCAAAGTTTTTTTCAGTGCACAAAACTATGCATGTGGTCCAAATTTGAAGGCTGTAGCTTAAGAAATTTATGTGAAAGTAGGTCACTAGGTCAAAATCAAGGTCAACTCATGTCAAGGTTCATCTTGCCACTCAAAACCACACATGTGGTCCAAATTTGAATGTTGTAGGTTATTGACAAGAAGATTTTAAAAGCTTTTCCCTATATAAGTCTATATGAACCATGTGACCCTTAGGGCGGGGCCATATTTGACCCTAGGGGGATAATTTGAACAAACTTGGTAGAGAACCACTAGATGATGCTACATTACCAATGCCAAAGCCCTAGGTTTTGTGGTTTGGACAAAAAGATTTTAAATGTTTTTCCCTATATAAGTCTATATAATGTAAACCATGTGACCCCCGGGGCTGAGCCATTTTTGACCCTAGGGGGATAATTTGAACAATCTTTGCAGAAGACCACTAGATGATGTCACACACAAAATATCAAAGCCCTAGGCCCTGTTTTTTTGAATTAGAGGTTTTTTAAAATTTTCCCCTATATAAGTCTATATAAACCATGTGACCCCCGGGGCGGGGCCATATTAAACCCCAGGGAAAGAATTTGAATCATCTTGGTAGAGGACCACTAGATGATGCTTCTTACCAAATATCAAAGCCCTAGGCTCTGTGGTTTTGGACAAAAAGATTTTCAAAGTTTTTCCCTATATAAATATATGTAAATTATAGAAATAAACAAAGGGCCATAACTCACTAAACAATTGTTGAACCAGTCTGATTTTCATGGGGACAGAACTAGGGTACCAATACATCATTCCGACAAAGTTTGGTCAAAATCCTCTCAGTAGTTTCTGAGGAGATGCGATAACGAGAAATTGTTAACGGACGGACGGACTGACTGACGGACGGACGGACAGAATGACGGACGGACCACGGAAGCAGAGTGATTTGAATAGCCCACCATCATGATGGTGGGCTAAAAACAGACGTGATACTGATCAAGCTCTGGAAAAAATGTAGGCATCATCCCGATTCCTGCTTGAGATATCCAGGATTTAGAGAGATCAAAATAATGAAATTATAATGGAACTGGCCAGAGACTGCAAGAGCATGAGTTGGCACTTGTACATGAGCCATCATTGCTAGAGCGAGCAGTGCCTCAAAATATATGTAACTACAAATATGTATCATATGTATACTCTAATTGTGAAAACAGTATGTTTTTACTGTGATTAAAGTCCATTTTATGACAATCTGGGACTGGAATTATATTCGATTTATCACTGTTATATATTTATCACTGAAAGTAGTGCACCAACATATTTCAACCATTATATGTATTTTTTCAGTGGTGTAAGCATAATACAAGCCAACAACAACAAAAACTTTCTGGATCTGCAAAAATAGAAGCAGCAAAAACTATGAACCAACTTCTTAATTTGGTGAGGCCTTAGCTGCCTAAATAAAGGATAATGAACCTTAATAATTGGTTTAGAGAAAGTAACTTACCAAAGTTTCTGTCCTCAAAGAAGTGTAACTCGTTGTTTACATTTCTGCAACAGATTTTCTCATCTGCTGAAAACTGGGGAGCCCTAAAAAAACAAATAGAGTAAATTCAAGATGTTGGAAAGAATAAAATTGTACAACTATAAACTGATTCAGACCTTGATTTGCAAAAATATTGATTCACCATTTGATTCAAAGAAGCCATATAAATTTTTTTCACACATGAATTTATTTAATTTCGTTTGCAAGACATAATTAATCCCTGTTTTTGGCTACAAGTATTTCATATGGGTATGATTTTCAACTTTTGATGATAAAATGGCAATTTTATTTCATTGATTGACACAAACAAACAAGTCCTCAACAAATTTAATGATTTGTGAACAATTACACTTCAACATACCATCAATTTATTATGATGTCAAAAAGGTAAGCAAAGACCCCATTTCTTAAAGATGTATGAAAATATGAATAGTGTATGATTTGGCAGTTACCAGTAGCTGAACTTCTTCTGTATCAAACTTTTCACACATTTTCCTGTTGCAACATTGTAGATGTGTAGGTTTGGAACACCAGCCTGAGTTTCTTTGTCCACTGAAAGAGATATTGCACAAGTATCTAGTTTTTTCCCTTATTATTATCATTTTTGTATTTCTAGCCACTCTTACATAACCACTAGAGATCAAGTGGAATATTTCAAGAAATACTGTTTGCGAAAGAACCCAGGTGCACCTTTCCATAGACAACTCTACTCCAGTCCTCTCTAGGTTTTAGTAGATGCCTATAAATTAAATCCATTCCATTCCATGCTTTAGTATATACTTTTATGAAGTCATCTGTTTGGCCTATTACACAATAACTTCCAGACAGCTTTAGTGAGCCTGAGTTTCATACCAGAATGTTTTTAAGTCAATGACCCTAGAAGGGGTCAAGTGTCCCCATTTGAATGGAGAAGAGAGAAGACCTTACAAGAATGCTACAGACTTTGTAGAAAATCCATCAAAATTAATGTATCATGAGAAGTGGTTTAAACATTTCTCTTGTCATAGTTCTGGCAGCCTAAAGAAGTGACCAAGCAGAACCTTTTGAACAAACATTGGTGAGGTCCATACAGGGATACTACAGGTCAAGGCTGATCAATATCCATCAAGTGGTTCATGAGAAGTTGCTCAATGGTCCTTTTATCTGGCAACTCCTAAAAGGGGTCAAAATGAGGATTTGTAAAAAAACTTGGCAAAGGTCCAGACATGGATACTACTGACCAAATTTGTAAAGATTCATCAAGCAGTTCATCAGAATAAATTTTTAAAGCCATTTTTATTTTTGTATCTAGGGCTCAAGTGCAACTATCAGAATAAAATTGAGAAAGAACCTTACAAGGATGCTACAGATCAAGACTGGTGATGAAACATCAAGAAGTTTAAAGATTTTTCTATTTAATGCTCAAGCAAACCTTACAAGAGGCCAAGCAAAATCACTTGAAAATACACTGAGGGAGGACTACACCCACAGACAGACCAACTTTGGCGAAGATCCAGGATTTGGCTCATGAGAAGCTGCTTTAAAGTTTTTTTTCTCATTTTTAGCTGTGATGGCTCCAAGAAGGGGGCAGGTTGAATCATATTAACAAAACTGATAGAGGACTACACAAGAATAGTTACTATAGATCAAGTTTGGTGAAGGTACATCCTGCTTTTTAGCATCCTGGATATAGCTCTAAATCAATTACCAAGTTTTAACCCTGCGTCGTTTGAGTTTTCCTTCTATTTCTATGTGACCGCATCACACAAATATTCTGGATGTGTAAAAACATAGTTCCATATCTATTTTTTATAATCTTTGTATTGTGTGAGTGTGTGAGCAACTGAGGACTACTGTCATAAACAACAAAAACAAGAGGACCATGATGGTCCTGAATCGCTCACCTCTTCCCACATGACCCAGTTTTGAGTATGACATCGTTTTTTCTATTATCTGACATAGTGACCTAGTTTTTGAGCTCATGTGACCCAGTTTTGAACTTGACCTAGATATTATCAAGATAAAAATTCTGACCAATTTTCAAGAAGATCCATTGAAAAATATGGTCTCTAGAGAGGTCACAAGGTTTTTCTATTATTTGACCTATTGACCTAGTTTTCAAAGGTACGTGACCCTGTTTTGAATTTTACCTAGATATCATCAAGGTGAACATTCTCACTAATTTTCATGAAGATCTCATGAAAAATATGGCCTCTAGAGAGGTCACAAGGTTTTTCTATTTTTATACCTACTGGCCTAGTTTTTGACCGCACATGACCCAGTTTCGAAACTGACCTAGATATCATCAAGGTGAACATTCAGATCAATTTTCATGAAGATCCATTGAAAAATATGGCCTCTAGAGAGGTCAAATAGATTTTAATAATTTTAGACCTACTGACCTAGTTTTTGACCGCAGTTGACCCAGTTTCAAACTTGACCGAGATATCATCAAGATGAAATTCAGACCAACTTTCATACAGATCCCATGAAAAGTATGGCCTCTAGAGAGGTCACAAGGTTTTTTTATTATTTGACCTACTGACCTAGTTTTTAAGGCACGTGACCCAGTTTCAAACTTGACCTAGATATCATCAAGGTGAACATTCTGATCAATTTTTATGGAGATCCATTCACAAGTATAGCCTCTAGAGAGGTCACAAGGTTTTTCTATTTTTAGACCTACTGACCTAGTTTTTGACCGCACATGACCCTGTTTCGAACTTGACCTAGATATCATCAAGATAAACATTCAGACAAACTTTCATACAGATCCCATGAAAAATATGGCCTTTAGAGAGGTCACTAGGTTTTTCTATTATTTGACCTACTGACCTAGTTTTTGATGGCACGTGACCCACTTTCAAACTTGACCTAGATATCATCAAGATGAACATTCAGACCAACTTTTATACAGATCCCATGAAAAATATGGCCTCTAGAGAGGTCACAAGGTTTTTCTATTATTTGACCTACTGACCTAGTTTTTGATAGCACGTGACCCACTTTCGAACTTGACCTAGATATCATCAAGGTGAACATTCTGACAAATTTTCATGAAGATCTCATGAAATATATGGCCTCTAGAGAGGTCACAAGGTTTTTCTATTTTTAGACCTACTGACCTAGTTTTTGATCGCACGTGACCCAGTTTCGAACTTGACCTAGATATTATCAAGATGAACATTCAGACTAACTTTCATACAGATCCCATGAAAATTATGGCCTTTAGAGAGGTCACTAGGTTTTTCTATTATTTGACCTACTGACCTAGTTTTTGATGGCACGTGACCCACTTTCAAACTTGATCTAGATATCATCAAGATGAACATTCAGACCAACTTTCATACAGATCCCATGAAAAATATGGCCTCTAGAGAGGTCACAAGGTTTTTCTATTATTTGACCTACTGACCTAGTTTTTGACAGCACGTGACCCACTTTCGAACTTGACCTAGATATCATCAAGATGAACGTTCTGACCAATTTTCATGAAGATCTTTTAAAATATATGGCTTCTAGAGAGGTCACAAGGTTTTTCTATTTTTAGACCTACTGACCTAGTTTTTGATGGCACGTGACCCAGTTTCGAACTTGACCTAGATATCATCAAGGTGAACATTCTGACCAATTTTCATGAAGATCTTGTGAAATATATGGCCTCTAGAGAGGTCACAAGGTTTTTCTATTTTTAGACCTACTGACCTAGTTTTTGAAGGCACGTGACCCAGTTTCGAACTTGACCTAGATATCATCAAGATGAACATTCTGACCAACTTTCATAAAGATCCCATGAAAAATGTGACCCCTAGAGTGGTCACAAGCAAAAGTTTACGGACGGACGGACGCACGGACGACGGACACCGCGCGATCACAAAAGCTCACCTTGTCACTTTGTGACAGGTGAGCTAACAAGTAGCAACAGATTCTAGAATAATTATTAACTTTATATTCACATTTAAAATATTTGGAATTACTCCGCTGTATGGTTAGGATTTAGGGTTAGGGTTGAAACTGGCCCTACCCTGGGGCAAACTTAGTTTTACATACAGTTGTATAGGGAAAACCTTTAAAAATCTTCTTGTCTTAAACCACAATGCAAAGACCTTAGATACTTGGCACATAGCTTTGTCCAGTGGACCTCTACCAACATTGTTCAAATCATGACTGGTCTATGCACAATGAAATGTTGATTCTTCAGGTGTGTCGGTCAAAATATCACTCAATAAACTCTGGCTATCAGTCCTTCTAGGGCTTCAAGAGAAAAAGTTTGGTAAGATTCTTTCATGTGAAGAGATTTAAGAAGTCCAAACAAGGAAGCTACAGACAAAGTTTGGTGAAGATCCATGGTGTGGGTCATGATAAGTTGTTCAAAGCTTTTTCATTGTTTAGCTCTAGCAGCACTTGAAAAGGGACAAGTGGAATCATTAAAAAAAAAAAAACCTGAGAAGGAAAGTTGCAAGGATACTACAGATCAAGTTTGGTGGAATTCTGGTCAGTAGTTTCAGATGAGATGTTTAGGTTAAATGTTGACTGATAATGCCAGACCATCTGCCTACACTAATATCTGGTTCAGACGAGGTAAAAAGAAAACCTATTACTGTACAATGTATTCATCAAAGTAACACATCTGAACAGTAAATAACTCAGAATCGTATAAAAAGAAATGTCATGTTTACCTGAGTAAGGTTCCCAAATAACTAGCAGTGTTCCCTGTGGAGAGAATATCATACATGATGCCTTGGGTCTCTCGAGCTCCTGTATCACCTGATTTCGTTGTGTATCATAAATCTTCACACTGTAAACACATGCAGTGAAGAGAAAGTGAAAACAACAGTCTTAAAAAGACACAGCAAAGCTTTAATCCCTAACAATAAGCCTTAAACAGATAAGGGCTTTTCTGTCAAACAGACATTGGTTCAGATGTCTAAAGAAATTATGACTTACTACATCTATGAATATAAAACCCGAGGCCAGTTTTCATAAATATGTCTGAAACTCAAGACATATCAAATTTGCCATATCTTTGTTTATAGCTAACATATACTATACCATTCAGTAACTGCAAACTGAACTCTCATGTACAGATTCATAACAAATCTCTGCTAAACATGACAACTGACAGAATTAAAAAAATCTAGCATTTTGAAGTCAACCTAACACAGACCCAAATGTTAACAAATTGGTATCAACACGCCACTAATGTTGCCGACCAATAATTTTGCAACATGTAATATCAGTACAAGTTCTATATTGTGGAAATATTCCATTGTCTGTATTGAATACTATACATTATATCTTAAATACATCAAACTTACATGTATATCAAACTGGAAAATAGCCCACTTTCTGAATTTTCATTTTATGAATCATCTATTTTGAAAGTAGCTTTTTAAAAAAAAAATATATCATACCAGTCTCCGTTAGACCAGGCAAACAATGAGCCATCCATACTAAACACCATGACCTTGCATCTTCCACTTGTCTCCCTAAAACAACAACAACATACAATAGTACATAGTAGTCAAATTATTGTTAGGCAGAGCAGAATGCTCTTTTTACATTAATAACTAACAAATCATCTATGTTCGTATTATTTGTTACATTGATTAATATATATATCACATGTATTTTCAAAATCCTTTCTTTAGATACATGTTTTTTTCTATCATAAATATACAAAGGGTGTCAATTTACAGCAGTTATGTTTTCATAACAAACATCTTTTCCCAAAATTTTGATGTTTTGTATACTTTAATGGTCATTTTTTTTCAAAAACAAACATTCAATACAAGGCATCAATGATCATCTTTTTTAACTGAGTAAGTATCCCAATACTGTTTCAGTAGGAGATACACCTAGCTAAAATACCTTATGAGCCATGCCATGAGAAAACCAACATAGCGCATTTGCGACCAGCATGGATCCAGACCAGTCTGGTCAGGATCCATGCTGTTCGCTTTTAAAGCCTATTGCAATTAGAGAAACTGGTAGCGAAAAGCATGGATCCTGACCAGACTGTGCGGATGCGCAGGCTGGTCTTGATCCATGCTGGTCGCAAATGCACTATGTTGGTTTTCTCATGGTGCGGCTCTTATGTCAGTTCTTCAAGAAAACAACAACAAATTTTCTTACATAAGCAAACAGAAAATTTTAAGGGGAACAAATATATTATTTGTCAATACAATCTCCGGGAGTTTCAGTTTATTTAACTATTTTATTTAAAGACACTACAAACTCAAGTTGCTGACCTAAGGAATATTAATTTATCTGCTGTCCTGTCAAAAAACAAAAATAGACCTATTTAACCTAGGTACCTAGTAGTAGTAGACTGGTTGTTCCTTATCCCAGTACCTTACAACATACATTTGTATTCAGGAACCTTCAGCTGTGTAAGGAGAATGGTGGAAGAGTATGGGTTTCACAGTCTTAAACTTTGAAGTTCTCTACCAGCCTTGATATTAAATAATGTTTTATACATGTGTCATACATAGCAAAACTATCATAAAAACAGCAAAAACTGTAAAAATTATTGGGGAATTTGAAATTCAGAATTGAAAAAAGAACAACAAATTTACAATTTTTTGCTTTTTAAACTGCCTACTTTTACATAAGAACGATTGAAAAGGCCCCGAAAAACCATAAATCTCTTAGTAACCAAGGATTCCCACTTTTATAATTTGCTTGTTTTGGTTTCTTAAATTTTATGTAATGTTGGGCAGCTAACCAACCCATTGTACCAGTACTTTTCTCTGCAAGTAACTGCCAACTGCTCCACACACATGAGAGGAGGACAAAATGATTTCAGACACAATGTCTTTTATCATATCATCATGTAGAACATTATGTTTCAACACAGGATCAATTTCACCACCTTTCAATCCATAAATCTCCACTCTCCCTACTGAGCTAAGTGGATAGGCTCTGGCCTACATCTTTCTTAAGTGCAAAAGAAAATCTACAAATTATCGCAACAATAACCAGATTAAACAAGAGGGCCATGATGGCCCTATATCGCTCACCTGTTATCACTGCACTTGAGGACAAGAAGGTCCTCTGACCTCAGAAAAAATATCTAAGTCGAAAGGACAGGAACAACAAAGGGAAGAAATTTAACCAAAAAGAAAAAAAAATTCTTACAAGGTATAGATATGTCAAAATACACCTAAAAATTGGAGGTACCATCCATGTTTGTACCACAGAAAAGTGGTCTCGGTTTTTCCCTACGGCCAATAATAAAAAAGTTACTAAAAATAAGCTAGTGTTGAAAGTGTCAAAGCCTTATTTTAAAATGTTTTGTCAAAATGCGGACTGGTACGAAAAACTTACGGTAACCAAGGTGTGATGCTGACACCGTGGTAAGTAGGACAGCTCTACTAAATATTCTTTTAGTCGAGCTAAAAACACACCATGGTTTCTGTACTTTTCCACCATTCTCTGTACACAATCAATGGTTCCCAGAAATAAATGTATGGTAGAGTAATTCAGAACATCCTGGTAGACTTAATACCCTAAACAATATTTTTTCGGACTAGTTAGTGTTTTGTTTAGTAAGCTTACTTTGTAAATGGAGCCACAGATCCTTGATTGGGTGGTCCATTTATCATCCAAATACCTGATGAACCTCTCACTGAAATGATAACAAGACACATTACTTGGGAGAAAATACATTGCGAAAAAATGTTATAGTACAATGTATTTATGTAGGCCAGCATGTCATCACATTTATACGTAAATTTTCTGGATGTGTCTTTCATTTACGAAGTCCTCATCTCATGAGCCTTCATTTATCAGTGATAGGTAGCAAATAACTATACAGCTGTAAGTACTGAAAGGGTCAAGTGGTACGGATCTGTACCCTCTAGAATCCAACTGTAGAAGTACGGATTTGTACCTCCGGGTGGGTCTGTTGAAGTATAGAACTCCTTTTATCAGACACATATAAATGGCAAATTACATCTTTAATTTTGTAGCAAACGAAATATAAAATGAGACCTATTTAATTTTTACATAAACCTTCAAAATAAAATAGCTGAGAGATCAGGGGACAAAAATCCCACTTGAGACGAGTAGAAAAGGCCTAGGGATCATAAGTGGAATTTTCTGTTAGGTCATCCTGCAGGATGAATGCATCTTTTAAAAGAAATCAGTATCAAATGCAATGAATGTATCAACTGGATGTATCAACTGATCAGACCATCCTGGCTGAAACAATCGCAGCACAACTCTGCCATAATGTCATAATTTATTGGCTTTTTATTATGACTTCTATTCCATCAAACGTTTCATTCAGCAGCTGAAATACCAGCTTACATACAAAACCTTAACCAAAAATTTCTAATTCGAAAAAGGGGAATAATTTTGTAAAAAAGCAAAATAGAGTTATGGAACCTGTGCAATGTAAGTCAGTTTATCACAGTAAATAAGTGTGTGAAGTTTCAATCCATTCCCATTAGTGACTACTGAGATACCTGCTTACATACAAAACCTTAACCAAAAATTTCTAAGTCAAAAAAGGGGCATAATTTTGTAAAAAAGCCAAACAGAGTTATGGAACCTGTGCAATGTAAGTCAGTTTATCACAGTGAATAAGTGTGTGAAGTTTCAATACATTCCCACAAGTGGTTACTGAGATACCAGCTTACATACAAAACCTTAACCAAATCGGGATGCCGATGCAGACGCCGATGCATGGGCGAGTCCAATAGCTCTACTATTCTATGAATAGTCGAGCTAAAAATGCTATTTTAAGTGAAAAAAATAAGTTTACAAGGCTGGGCACATCTCCCGATCGGGGTATTTTACCCCGATCGAGGTAAAAACCTAACAAAAGAAATCATAAAATACTAAAATTATGACTGGAAGAGTGTGAAAGCGATTTCTCTTCCATGTCTCGATGTTTTCTAAGTGTAAAAACAAGCAAATAATTTCATTAGCCAAAATCAATTTAACAGAAAACAAATGTTTAATTAAAGAGTACATAATAAATGTATGATACTTTGATCCTGACTAAAGAATTTATTTTGAATGGGATATGCTTACTGTAATAAGCTTAGCTTTTAAAATTAAATGCAGTTAATTGAAATGTGAGCTTGAAGTTTAACTGGAACGAAATATTGTCTTTGAGTGGTTTGGCACCAGGTGTTGCTGTTTAACATGTACATTTGAACTTAAAAGAACAGATGTCCTTAAGAGAACACAATCAAGTAGGTATATATATAGTTTTTTTTTTGGGGGGGGGGGGGGGGGGGGGGGGGGGGGGCGGGAACGGGTGAGGAAACAAAATTTCACATGTTGATTATAAATATTGATGGAAAATTAAAAATTAAAAAAAAAATGGGTGAAGTGGGGGGCAGAGGATGCATGATCAGTGGTGGGCATGACTGGGTGGAGGAGTGAGGTGGGGGAATGGTATAACTTGCATGTTGATAAATATTCATGGGGGGTGGGGGGGTGCAAGGGGGGTTAGGAGGGGGAGGGTGTGTGACCAAGGCAAGTGGGTGACCAGGTGTGGGTGCACAACTTCACATGTTTATAATAAATGTTCATGGAAAAGAATGAAAGAAATTTAATGAAATTCTGCCAAATGGTAAGTTTGTTATGTACAAATATGTGTTTTTTTTTAAACAATTAAAGGGCAATAACTGTAAAGTTACAAAAGAAATACTTACAAAATTGTGTGTGCACAATCACATTATAGTGCTCTAAATTCTGTTTAAGATTCATAGTTCAAGGTCAAATATATCAAAAGTTATGATACAGAAATTGCTGTATCTATAGTACCCTTTATAGTTAAACACTAGAAACTTCTAAGGGCCATAACTGTGGTGTTACTTGGGCAATCTGACTGCAACTTGATGGGCTCCATAACTTATAGTAGTGAACATGTATATAAGTTTGTTTGAAAAAATAATCTAAAATAAGGAAATAAGGAATGACTTTTCTTTTTTTGGGGGGGGGGGGGGGGGGCAGGGGGGGGGGGGTGTGTGATCAACATAAGGCGGTGACTAGGTGTGGGTACACGTCACATGTTTACAATAAATGTTCATGGAATAGAATGAAAGAAATTTAATGAAATTCTACCAAATGGTAAGTTTGTTATGTACAAATATGTGGATTTTTGTACAATTAAAGGGCAATAACTCTTAATTTACAAAATAAATCCGAACGAAACTGTGTGTACACAACCACATTATGGTGATCTAAATTCTGTTTAAGTTTCATAGTTCTAGGTCAAAAATATCAAAAGTTATGATGCAGTTATTGCCATATTTATAGTACCCTATCAGGGTTCTAGCCAGGATTTTTTGAAGGCATGTTGCAGAAGGATATGTTTTGATGAAGAAAGGGGTGGGTGCAGGAGGGGTGTCCCCTCCCGCATGGGGGGTATGGGGGTTACCCCAGAAAATTTTGTGTTACTACAACTCATTTTGGTGCATTCTGGTGCATTTCAGAGTGAAAAACATAGTGGTATTTTCAGTGATTAATAAGCATCATTTACATGCACAACAAGAACAAATAAAGATATGGGTCATAAAGATCCTATGGAGTTTATTTGCTGAATGACAATTAAAGTTTATCAATTTTAAGTTGCTAAAATGTTCATTTACTATTTATTGTAAATAAACAACACAATTTTAGCACTGCACACAGATCTATTTGTTTAAAGTTTATGTCTTCTATTCCTGTGGAGTTTAATTGCTAAAAAACTTATCCATTTTAAGTTTTGAAAATGTCCACTCTTTGTTGTACATACATGTAAAACAACACAATCTGAGACTGTCATCCAGGGAAACGCTGGTTTCCATTTCGGATCAATGCCAGATTTCCTTTGGCCATTCGGCGTGGCTGGGAGGGATTCTGAAATTGTGATCGTGGCCGAGTGGTTAAGGTCGCCGACTTCAAATCATTTGCCCCTCATCGATGTGGGTTGAAGCCTCACTCGGGGCGTTGAATTCTTCATGCGAGGGCTTACGGAAGGTCGGTGGTTCTACCAAAGTGTCCGTTCGTGATGAAATAATGCACGGAGGGTATTTCAAACTTTTCTCTAAAAGTTCTATTTTGAAAGTGACGACAGAAAACATTAATTCTTGCATTGTCTTTTCGATATTCCGCCCGAGAAAACACATTTCATACATGTGAAAAACATTAATATTACGGCGATAATTGTTCAAAGCATTTTTTGACTTAATTCCATACATTGTCTTTCCTTGATTGCGAAAAATATTCGGACGATAATTGTTGAATCATCTGTCATTATATAAAATGACATGTATAATCTTAAAACTTGCGAAAACAGTCACTTTCATGTACACATCACAAGATACTGCCTATCAAAGGATTTAAAGGCGGAGCTACGATGAAATTTACGTCACACGTTCCACATAGGAAGCTGTCATTGGTTTATCGGTTATCTTAACTGGCATCGCTTTACCTAAACTATCGGGTAAGCACGTGGAAGCTTTTCGAATACACTAACGGATTAATCGTACCGTTTATTGGATTTTATGACATGTCGCTTCAGCAATTAAGGGATGACGGGGGAAATAAGGGATGTCGAATATACAACTCAAAGTCTGAAGGCATGTCGCACACGACAGGCGATAATAGCCTGGCGAGAACCCTGCCTATATAGTTAACACTAGAAACTTCTAAGGGCCATAACTCTCACGGTGGGGAAACCACGTGACTAACTTGGGTAACGTGCACGCAAAAGTGCTAAAAATAGGCCCGCTTCAGGTATGTTTTTTCACTTTAACTTTTTTGATCCGCAATTGTTTTAAACGAGATAACGTGCATAAACCCCGCAATAAAAAGCTCTTTCGTCGGATATATGTAACTTGATGAAACTCTCTCCCGTTTTTACGTAATCCTTGCCCAACCGATTCGAAAGATGCAAAATATTTTGGTAACGAACACGTCTGTTCACAAGTTACGCACCTAGCACAGATTCTGCAGAGAATTTCCGCTGGAATTTAAGTTTAAAATTAAGCTTGTCATTGTCCAAAGTCCTGTACCAAATAATTAACATGACTATTCAGGAATATTAAAGATATCGTAAGACAAAGGGTGCGGTAACGTACACGTTGCGGTTTTCAGGAGGTGACGTACACGTCATTTTTCCCCAGAGGGTAACGTACACGTCAAAGACTATTTATCATGCATGTAGACCATCTTTGTCTTTAAATGACTGAATTGTTAACATTTTGACATTGTTAAAAAAGATGCAAATGCTGGGAATAGGCTGTTTTTCTTTCGGTATGTTAGTATATACAGAAATGCTACAGTGAAAATGTGTAGCGTCGGTCCTCATCCTAGCTTGGAAATAATTACACGTTTACAGCTCTTGTATATCTATACATAAATAGGTAAGATGATAAAATTTTGAAATTATTTTGCTCTAAATCCATCATATGCGCAACTGACCATGTATCTTTGAGTGAAAAAGTTGACAGTTGCTTACGGGTGATGGAAGCCTAGTACTTGTTCTTTCCAGTAACGATAGTTAGTTTAGTTGTCCGCACCATATGATTCTGACTTTTGAAAGAGACAAACAAAAAGAAGTATTAAATACGCATATAGGTATAATTGTTGCACCGAGAGTAACAGCAGTAAAACTATTATCTATTTATAGCACGGAGAATGAATATATTTGCCAGGAGTGCGAAATGTCTTTTCGGAGAAAAAGTAATTTAAAGGCGCACGAGAAGAGACATAGTGGAGCGTGAACCTACCACTGTTGTGGGAAAAACTTTTTTTGGACGACCCATTTTCTAAAAATACAAACAGAAAAAAACTTGTTACTTTTCTTTTTGACATGTTATATTTTGTATATCATTGATTTTACTTGGATTCCATACAAGTTTCTTATACATACAGAGAGGTAATTAAAAATGAGTCAATAAGAGTTATGATTCCTTATCACTGCACTATCTTTCATGACCTGTATTAATGTACAAGTATCAAATAAAACCCTTCATAGTTTTTGGCTTGGGCTTCAGTCAAGCTCCTTGCTTTTCCTTTTCATGCATAAAGGAGGTGATTCAAAAATGGGGTCAGCTAAAGTAATGGTTCTTTGACACTGCACTTTGCTTCACTGACCTCTATCAATGTATCAAGTATCAAGACAATCCTTTATAGGGGTTTTGACATTGGCCCCAGACAAGTTTTTTCCATAGATAAAGGGAGGTTATTCAAAAATAAGATCAGTTAGAGTTATGGTTCTTTGACACTGTACTTCCTTTCATTGGACCTCTATTTATGTGCAAAGTTTCAAGTCAATCCTTTATATAATTTCGACTTGGGCTTCAGACAAGCTTTCTATATAATGATAAGGGGAGGTAATTTAAAAATGTGACCATTACACTGCGCTTCCTCTGTCAATGGTAAAGTATCTTCAAATTCTTCAAATAGTTTTTGACTTGGGCTCTGGACAAGTCTTTTTATAAGGATAAGGGGGGATAATTGAAAAATGGACCACCTAGAGTTATGGTTCTTTGATACTGCACATCCTCTCACTGTGTTCGATCATTGTATGAAGTAACAAATTAGCACCTTTATTACTTCTTGAGTTATGCTCCGGACAAGAAGCGTGACGGACGCCAACCGGTCGCCAACGGACAGAAAGACGGACGACGGAAAAGTGATCCCTATATGTCGCAGCTACTTTGTAGTAGGCGACACAAAATCTGTCTAAGTCAACTGTACTTGGTTAAAAAAAAATCAACTTTTTTGCGACATTTTCTAACTTTTTTTGCGATCCAATAAAGCTTAGTTTAGTAAAATAGTTAATTGTAATCTCGTTAATGCTTATATAAGGTATTTGATTTTGTGAATGAACAGCCTAAACATAACCGAGGCTGTTACGTTAAAGCTTTGGATGTAACTGATGCATTTATAGATCTATATTATCAGAATATGTCAGCATTTATAATTTAATCAACCATGGAATGACTGTCCTTAGATATGCAAAATTTAGGTCAATACTGATATGTTGTTTCAGTAAGGAGGTCTAAATGAATAAATAGCTGACCAACAAACTGTCACTAACCCACAGAAAGAATAACATTACTCCCGCACGATAATTTAAACGACAACGTGTTTATATTATTGGCTGATTGTTATGGTCCCTTGCATGATAGAACTCAAACAGTTTGTCAATGATTCAAATAAGGTGCATGCTGTCATATTAAACAAAAAGATTTTCTGTATTGTAACGTTTTAATAAAGAAAAATCATGGGTTATCAAGCATGCTATCGTTCCAGTTATCGTTCAGAATTTATACTAATTTCAGCATCTTTTTAACAATATAAAAAATGTTTACAGTTCAACGGGTCATCAAGAAGATTTGAACATATGGATTTGATTAAACCCTGCTGACAGACGGACATGGTTTATTCCCAGAAACCTAATTAACTTTTGATAGTTGGAGAAAAAAAAGTTGACATTTAAAATGGCAACTGCTAACAATGTCTACTTGTCAAAATAACATACACGATTAGACCATAAAATTCCAAATGCTATTCATTTTCACTGTAGCATTTCTGTATATACTAACCTACCGAAAGAAAAACAGCCTGTTCCCAGCATCTGCATCTTTTTTTTAACAATATCAAAATGTTTACAGTTCAGTCATTTAAAGACAGATGTTCTACATGCATGATAAATAGCTTTTGACGTGTACGTTATCCTCTGGGGAAAAATGACGTGTACGTCACCTCCTGAAAACCGCAACGTGTACGTTACCGCACCCTTTGTCTTACGATATCTTTTGATATTCCTGAATAGTCATGTTAAATATTTGGTACAGGACTTTGGACAATGACAAGCTTTATTTTAAACCTACATTCCAGCGAAAATTCTCTGCAGAATCTGTGCTAGGTGCGTAACTTGTGAACAGACGTGTTCGTTACCAAAATATTTTGCATCTTTCGAATCGGTTGGGCAAGGATTACGTAAAAATGGGAGGGAGTTTCATCAAGTTACATATATCCGATGAAAGAGCTTTTTATTGCGGGGTTTATGCACATTATCTCGTTTAAAACAATGGCGGATCAAAAAAGTTAAAGTGAAAAAACATACCTGAAGCGGGCTATTTTTAGCACTTTTGCGTGCACGTTATCCGATTTAGTCACGTGGTTTCCCCACCGTGACTCTGTTGTTACTAGGGCAATCTGAAACTTGACGGGCCACAAAAACTCATAGTGGTCATAGTGGTGAACATGTATATGAAGTTTTATATAAATATTACCAACAATTTCCTAGATATGGCTCCCGACGGAAGGACGGATGGAAAGACGGATGGACGGACAACGCCAAAACTATATCCCTCCGACTTTCGTTGGGGGATAATAAATAAATAACAGAAAACCGACTTCCTGGCTGCAGCAAAAAAAATATACAACACTTACCTGGTATGGTTAAGGCCTATGCTATTTTGAAATTATGAATAAGGTGCATGGGGTACATGATATTATTTCTGAGGAATTTCGAATATACTGTAAAACAAACGTTATTCCAATGTGACAATACATCAAAAGCATGAAGTGCTGAACTCTTACTTTAATTAAACTAGAATGTGTCTGTAGGACACAGGGTGTGCCCCCCACTGGTACATTTGTCACAAATAAGGGGAAATCATTCAAATGTTTGCAGTCTTAATGGGGTATAGCCTCAAAAAAAATTATGAAATGGATTCATTATTCTATTCCATATACTTTTTGAGCTATGAGCATCAAAAACAAAAAATTCACTATTTTGGCTATTTCAAGGGCCATAACTCTGTAATAAATGCTAAAATTCTCAAGAAGAATGCCAAGTGTGCAAGGTCACATTATGATAAAGACTCAAGCAAGGTTTCAGGAATTTACATTAAATACTTTTTGAGTGAGGCACATAATTAGGTGAAAATGTGCATTTTTTGACTATTTCAGAATTTATATATTTTAGGGGTGTCCCAAGACTTAGGGAAAATACGGTATGTTGTAATGTCAGAATCTAGTGTTCAGTTAGTCTAAATAATGAGACCTCGGGTAGACCGATTTTACATTTTGATATTTTACGTTGTCTACCTAGAGGTCTCAACCAGAAACAATCAAAACTGTGGTGGAAACTGTGGTCGATTGAAATTACGATTTATCAGTAGTCACGATTTTTCTTTAGCCCTAACAGCTTACCTGTTGTTTTAAATCATAAATAGTAAATAAAAAACATAAGAACAGGACATATTCATCAAGAATTTCTGTTGTAAAAAATTTAAAACTCTAACGTTTCAATCGTCTTCATGTAATGGCGGTCGGACTCGGAGGCGTGACCAATGAAAACGCTTCGACGTGTAGTAATGTGTTTACCTGTATTGGCCATTTTCTAATATGCAGTACACGCGATTTAAACCTCTGAAATTTTTTAACTGCCATAGTTTGAAAGTTTTTTAAGGAATCTAGATAATATATACACCACTGGAAAGGAAAAATTACAGGCTTTCTATGTATCGTAGTTTGATATGTTTTCGATACGTACATGTTTTCGATACCTTAACCTTTATGCGCATGTTTTTTTAACCGGAAGTTGAATGACGTCACTGTTTGTTTACACTACGCACCGCACTCGTCCTCTTTCGACCTGGAGCGAAACTTCTTCAAAATGCGTCAAAAGCAAGTAAGTAATCGTTTATTCTTTACCTGTATTGCTGGAATTGATGTTTCTGCTATTACTTTTTATCAGTTGCATAGCAACAGTTTTAAAATACAGGAGATAAATTTGTAGAAATTTATCGAGCTGTAGAAGGGGAGTCCCGTTCGTCTGCTTTTCAAAAGTCACATGACTGTCATGTGACCATGGACTTTTACATTGGTACAGGGTGTTTCAAAAATTCTGCAACACTGTGATTTTTTTTTTACACATTTGGCACTTGGGCTTTTTACATAGTTCATTGAATGATATTAAGCAGTCTTAACCTTTTTGTTTCAAGTTGAAGGTACTTATGGTTGTTTGTTTTATATTTTCAGGTAAATCCTGCATCAAAGTATAGGATGTATTCACCTACAGCAATGACTAATGCCTATCAGGCAGTAAGAGAGATGAGGCTGCCAGTTAAAACTGCTGCACGGCAATATGGTGTACCGCAGACGACCTTGCGTGATCGTGTTCTTGGGAGAATAGACCCAGAAACAACATCATCTGGACCCCAGGCTTTGCTCAGTCAACATGAAGAGGCAGTATTTGTTGAACACATAAAGGCTATGGCTCAGTTGGGATACGGTTATTCCCGAAGTGAGCTGATTGACCAAGCTTCCAATTATGCTGTGTTCCTTGGTAAACGTGATCAGGAACATCCTTTGAGTGACAGATGGTATCGATCTTTCATGGACAGATGGCCAGAACTTAAAAAAGTGAAACCCAGAGCACTTGTTAATTATAGGGCACAAGCAACTTCAAAGGACAAAGTAAGTGATTACTTTGATAATCTGAAATCTGCCTTGCTGAACGACAATTTAATGGACAAACCTGAACATATATATAATGTTGATGAAAAGGGAATTCAGACTGAGCATAGCCCACCATACATCATTTGTGCTGAGAGTTCTACACCAGCAATTACATCAGCTAGAACATGTATTACTACAATACTAGGATGTGGTAATGCATTAGGGACACAAATACCTCCTTACTTCATATTCAAAGGCAAACGCATGAGAAGTGAACTCCTTGAGGGGGCAAGTCCTGGCACGCAAGGAACAATAACTGAAAGTGGGTGGTCAAATTCAGACGTGTTCCTAGAATACTTAGATACCCATTTTCTCAAGTATGTGCAACGTTCAAGTGAAGATCAGCCACTGCTACTCATCTTTGATGGGCATAAGTCACACATTACCATACCGGTTATCAACTGGGCCAAGGAGCATAATGTGAGTTTATTCGTATTGCCAGCCCATACTAGCCATGTGCTCCAACCTCTGGACGTAGGTTGCTACGGACCCATGCAGCGCATTTATAATGCTCAGTGCCACAAGTTCCTAAGAGAAAACCCTTCTTCCAAGATAACTAGGTATGATGTCTGCTCACTGGCATGCAATGCTTATAACTCTGCACTGTCAGTTGTAAATATCAGGTCTGCATTCAAGCGCACAGGGATCTACCCTTTTAATCCAGATGTCATTTTGGATACTCAGCTTGCACCTTCCAAGGCATACTTAGCTCCTGAACCTGAAACTGACATACAGGAAGCACGCAGCAATGCTACTACTGCTCCTCAACCTGCTGAATTCTTTAAAACAGCTGAAAAGTTTATAACAGATAAACAGACATTTGAACATAAACAGCAGAACAAAACCATCAGCAGCATTGTATCTGGAAAATCCATTACATCTCCAACTGTGCAAGAGCAAATCATTACCCACAAAGCTGAAACAAAATCAAAACCATCAAGCAAGAGTGGGAATGTGAAAAAAGTTAGTACACCTTCATCCACTAGCAGTAAACGACAGCGTGTACATAGCCCACAGCCAGGTCCCTCAAGACAAACAGCTATTAAAGCAGTGTCTGCTGAATCTGATTACTCTTCAGGAGATGAGTTAACTGATGATGAGAAATGTTGTGCTTGTCATTTGTTTCAGCCAAAAGAGCTTCAAAACTGTGTCTCAGTTGTATTTACAAAATGGGCTCAGTGCGACTATCCAGCATGTGGACACTGGACACATCTCAAGTATTGTTGCAAACAGTCTGTTGTCAGACTACATGATCAGTTCTTCTGCCCATGTCATGACAATACTAACACAGAAGAGTGAGTTATATATGTATGTTATCACTGTTCAAGGGTTTCATGTGTTCATGATTTTAGAGTTGGTAATTAATTTTGGGCCATAACTGTACCTAGCTACTCTTCCTGGTGGAGGAAGTGAAGGTATCGAAAACATGTCAACATTGCAAATGGCGACCTAATTTGACAGGTGTTATAAAACTGTTTATTGTAATAGAACTGGGTGTTTAAATTTTTGTTTTTGCAGCACTGCTTATGTGATAATAGTCATATTAAAAGGTAATGTACTTGATTCTGTCTTACGCTAGTTTCTCTTTGCAAAAAATGACTCGAACTCTTAGGGTATCGAAAACTAGTCAAACCAGGATATGTATTTCTTTTTTTTTGATCAGTCGCTTTATTATAACACAATTCCCGCCCAACGGATTCCGTTGGGTGTTATTTACGCAAAGATGGGGACAGTGCTATCACATCCTTTTCCTTTTCTGGTTTGTACTCGGAGGCGGATATCGACAAGTTAAAAAATATCAACGATATTCAACTCCCGAGTACAATCATTTTGACTAGTGTTCAGTATGCTTGGTACACATTCACCACAATGGGTGTTTTAGGTGAGAAATGTAACGTTGAAATGGGTTACTGCACTTTGCCGTAAATGACCATAGTTCTGATAGTATACCTAGAGGTTGGTATAACATGTACAGTTGCATTTTCTTTCTGTTCTGGTGCAAGTGGTACGAACACTACCAAGGACGAACTTGACAAAAACAGAAACATTATGGTTACTGAAAATACACAGAAATTCATGAAAAATAGTAATTATTGGTAATTTCATTAAAATTTGCTTCTATTTTCGATCTATTTTTTTAAGTCATGGCAATAAATATATATATTCTAAAAAAATTCTCACGTGCAATGGGCAGCGCCATTTTGAATGTGCACTGATGCGTATATATTCTTACGCGCTATTAAATAATTATTTTAAAAGTTTTCATCACAAATTATATACTTTGTAGTTTATTTATCATTTTATATATGGATCAAATATGGGTATAGAAATAGACTACACTCTCTTTTTTCTTGTTTTGAAAATTGCCCATTTTCTGCGGAGTATATCCGGTGTACCGCATTACTGCTTCCGCTACTTTCACTACGTGGAAAGATTTGACAGAAAGTGGGTGAAAACAGGCAAATACGGCCCGTCAAAGTCACATTATTTTTTAAAACGTAAAAGAAGCACTAAATCATCATGCCTGCCAAACAGAGAATGAGACTACAGAGTGAAAAACATAGCAAAAACATTTTAGCAAGAGGAAATGTGCCGAAATCATTGGTTTGTAAACATAAAATTTTTTGTTACATGATTATTATTCTTAAACAGGTCAGGATTTCGTAGTTTTTACTGACTTTCTGTAAATTTACTGACAATCCTTAAATCTAAAGATTTTTCAGTCTATAAAAGTATGATAACTTTAATTTTTTCACATTTTGCAAAAATTCAAAGTCATAAACAGGCTGGTAACATTGCCCAATCGGGCTTATGACACAAAAAGTAATATTTTTTGAAAAATAATGAAGATATTTCTTTGAAACTTGGTCCATTTGTTAAGCATAACAAATGATACAAATTAGAATAAAAATAACTTCGTTGCCTTCCGTTTTGGTAGAATTATTTCCCCTTTTCAGATTTTTATGACGCATAATCTTTGAAGTCCAAAAAATCAATGTTCTAATGCTAAGTTTAAAACAAAAAAGGGTTAAATGGCTTTCTAATGCTCTAAATTATTGCGCTAGTACATGAATGTAAACATTTTACTCTGCTTTCACTTACAACATTATAGAGAAATGTTAGTCCTAAAACAATTGCTCATACATCTGCACTAGAAACAAAGTATTCACCCTAAATATATAGAATAAAGGTATTGGCGCACAAGTTTGGAGCACTAGAAAGTCATTGAACCCTTTTCTGTTTTAAACATTGCATTAAAACATAATATTTTTGGACTTCAAAAATTATGTATCATAAAAATCTGAAAAAGGGAAGTAATTCTAACTAAACTGAAGGCAACAAAGTTATTTCTATCTTGATAAGCATTATATGTAATGCTTAATAAATGGACCAAGTTTGAAAGAAATATCTTCATTATTTGTCAAGAAATATTACTTTTTGTGTCATAAGCCCGATCGGGCAATGTTACCAGCCTGATAAACAGGTCCCAGAAAAGTCACAAATTAGCTATATAGCTAAATCTAGCTATATATAGCTAGAAATAGCTATAAAACCAACAACAATTGTTTAACATATATGTATATTAAATGTAAAATAATTATTATCCCATTCAAATGGATTATGAGACAGAAGACAATCACAAAGAATGGAGATCTATGCAGTTTCAGTTTCAATACATGTTGCGAATTTCTGTGATTAGTCATTTATAAATTTGTCTTATACTACGATGATTATCACAGGTGAAAAATTCAGTGATGATTTAACGCAAAATACTGCCACAGTTATTGAAAATGTGACTACAAAGATCTTGGATTTGTGTTATTGTCTTTCATCTCAGGCCCTTCCCCAGCCGCATAAGGCGCCGCGCTACCGCGGCGCTTAAAACACAAAATATAGCTTCCCGCAGCGCTTAAATATCCCGCGCGGTGCCTCAATTATTAGCGCAGCGTCTTAAATCAGTAAGCGATTTCATCCCCGTGAGATACCTCAGGTAAAGTTTATGAATACACAGTGTAGCTAGCTGTTTACCGTGTACTGATAAGGGTTTAAATACGACACGTGTTGATGAAAGTCTGTGTTTTCACAAGTTTGCGGTTAATTGGAACAGGAGTGATTGGAATATAATTAGTTAAGGATTATAATTAGTCTATGCAAAGAAATGGGATAACAGTTGGTGACGGCATGCATGGGTAAGTTAATTGTTATCGAGTAATAATTAGCAGAGAAAGGCAACTGTATTAAAATGACCAGTGATTCTTTGACTGTTTGAAGTTTGAAATCATTTTTCCGGATGAACTGAAGCAAACTTTTTCGAGGATGTTTTAATTACTATTGTTTAATGTGCTATTAATTTCTAAATATTAAACTTTATCTACTATGATATTTTTGTTTCACTTTGCTTTTGTATCTCTCAAAGTAAACATGAAAAGACCAAATGATACAAGTTTCAGTGGAATAACAAAATTTAGGGCAGGTTACCAAACCATCGTTCCTGGGAAAGACCAGTTCCAAATAAACTGCCTACTTTCTCACGTAAAGAACCGGGTTAGTCGATAAAAGGGATGAATGAATTCTCTTCTGCTGTATTTCAAGGAAGTCAATATTTCTATGCTAAATAAACATTGATTTATTTAGAATCTCTATTTACTGAATATATTTACAGCATCATGTATGGTCCAAAGAATTTTAGAAGAAAAATAAAACAAGAAACTTATCAACAACAAAAAAGTTATGATTCATTTTGTCAAGTCATTGAAACATGTCATTCACATTGCAACTTATGTTTCATTTCAGGCTCTTTCATCACACTTCTACCTTGAAGAAGACTGGGTGGTTATTGAATGGGCACAGGCGAAAGCCACCCTTACCACAGATGAACACTTTGAGCACAATGGAGTGGATTATTGGTAATCTGTCCGAGTCTCACCCAAACCTGTGCAAAGTTGCTACAGTGGGACTGCTTCTACCAGCCTCCACAGCTGGTGTGTATACATGTTCTTTCTGAAACTTGCTGCTTGCAGTAAAATACATAGTTAAACTTGAACACTGTTGAAATACAGAACCTGCTTCTGTGTGTAAAAAAGCTGCAATGGTGTTGCTAACACCCACAAATATTTAACAGAAATACTGTTGCAATTCATTGTGCAGAAGAACACAAGATAAATGTCAAATCTTAGGAACTTTTGCAATATAAATCCATCCTTGGTTATCCTTGCTCTGAGAAAATAACAAATACTTTTTTTTGTACTTTCAGATTGTGAGAGAGGTTTCAGCAGTTGAATGTGTAAAGACCACCCACCATTCACCAGTGAGCATGGAAGTGCTTAATGCCTTACTCATGGTTTCCATGCAGCGACAAAAATTGAATGACTTTAATTTCAGTGGTGCAGTAAAGGAATGGCACAGTGCCAAAGACAGACACTTATATGAAAAAAAAATGCCTATGTGTTGTTAGTGTTAGTACAAAAGAAGTGGAAGGACATACGTGTTGTTCGAAAATACTTATAAAAGAAGTGGACATCTGTGTATATGATATATTGATGGTTATATGATTATGTGAAAATGTAGAAGTAATGAAATACATTTTGTTGTGTTTTTTTGCATATGGTATACTTAAAAAAGCACCATTTGGGTTCAATTAAAAAAAAAAATCGAACACGGGAGGGGAAACCCCTCCCGCACCCACCCCTTCCCGCCACGCAAACTTTACCCCAGCGCCTTAAAAAAATTCTGGGGAAGGGCCTGCATCTTATAAACCTTTTGGACATAATTATGACCATTTTGCATCTTGTTTTCACATATTTTGCATTACTGGTATTGGTTTTATAGCTACTTCTAGCTATATATAGCTAGATTTAGCTATATATATAGCTAATTTGTGACTTTTCTGGGACCTAATAAACAGGCTGGTAACATTGCCCGATCGGGCTTGCGACATAAAAAGTAATATTCCTTGAAAAATAATGAAGATATTTCTTTCAAGCTTGGTCCATATATTAAGCATAACAAATGATACAAATTAGAATAAAAATAACTTGGTTGCCTTCAGTTTGGTAGAATTATTTCCCCTTTTCAGATTTATATGACGCATAATCTTTTGAAGTCCAAAAAAATATGTTCTAATGCTAAGTTTAAAACAAAAAAGGGTTCAATGGCTTTCTAATGCTCTAAATTATTGCGCTAGTACATGAATGTATACATTTTACTCTGCTTTCACTTACAACATTATAGAGAAATGTTAGTTCTAATAACATTGCTCATACATAGATCTGCACTACAAACAAAGTATTTACCCTAAATATATAGAATAAAGGTATTGGCGCACAAGTTTGCAGCAATAGAAAGCCATTGAAACTTTTCTGTTTTAAACATTGCATTAAAACATAATTTATTTGGACTTATAAAAAATATGCATCATAAAAATCTGAAAAAGGGAAGTAATTCTATCAAAACTGAAGGCAACAAAGTTATAATTTCTATCTTGATAAGCATCATATGTTATGCTTAATAAATGGACCAAGTTTAAAAGAAATATCTTCATTATTTTTCAATAGAGTATTAGTTTTTATTTCAAAAGCCCGATCGGGCAATGTTACCCCTGATCCGGGAAGAATGTTCCTAAGATGACGTCGCAGTTGTTCTGTCTGGTGAACAGAAAGGCCGGGAAGCTTATTTTAATGTTAAATGCAACAAAACGTATGCAATTCATAATATAATTTTGTTTAAAGATGGAAAGGAAATATAATATATAATTATAATATAACTTGTAAGAAATGGAATGTATTTTTTCGGTGTTCATGCGAAATGAACAACAAAATAGACTGGCAAATTAACCATGAAAATATATAATATACACATGATATAAGAAATGGAATGTATTTTTTCGGTGTTCATGCGAAATGAACAGCAGAATAGATCAATTTGCAAATTAACCATGAATTGCTAGTATCAGTTAGATAATCAAATATATGTTAGACATTAAAGTGGAAGATGATTGGCATTTACACCAACAAATGTATGTCATTGTGATGTAATGAAATGGTGTCGTCTTAAAAAAGAAAAGCAACTGTACAAAACACTACGAATGTGTACAATACAATGTATCTCTTGCTTCATGGAAACATAAACTGGCACAGGAATGGCATGCGATTTAGTCCGAGTAACCTTAATAGATGGTATGATTTAAACCTTTCTTAATTCTTTTCTCAGGGATTTTTCTCCTCGACTGGACGCTCTTTTTTCGCATTTGTAAGCTTTATGCAGATAAGATAAACTGAACAGAACCAGTTACACCTCTTATCAACAATTTTTTTAAGCAAGTGCTTTTTCAAATTATCTGCGAGTTGGGTGTTCGAATCAACAAAGAAAATTCCATGTTTTTGAAACACTGTCGGATTTATACAATCATACTATTAAGTCTTTTTTTTTACGTTGTCAGCATGCAGTAAAACATTTATATTTCTTTTGTTTAAAGATTCTTTTAACACGACTTCTGCAGTGAGAAAAAAATCTGCAAGCTTAAATTTGTCTGAAACATTAAACAGTTTCCTTTTATTTTATAGTTTGATCTATGCAGGGGTATAGCTTAAGATTATATAATAAGGCCAGAGTTTATCTTTCGTTTTATGAGAGATTTTTATAAAATGAGCAGGGGGAGGAGGGAATAAAAATAAAAAGCTTGAAAGTGAGCATCTCGGAAAAAAATAAAAATAAAATAGAATTTTTAAAGAATTTTTTTATTTTGATGAACTTTCGTTTCAAGTTTTGTTTACTTGTGTTTGTGTCCAGTATTAAATATTGTGATGTATTGTTATGTTTTAAGACTATAAAAGCCATTTATACAGGATGAGCATTGAATAAAATTTTGTCGAAATGTACATGCCAGACAATTATTTTCATGCATGTTTGTGAATAAACTGCTTCAGTCATTGTAACTCACACTGGCAAGTCTTTAAAATTCAGAAAGCTTGTTTTACTTAATTTAAGTGGAAGACAAAAATTATTTAATCTGTAACAACAGCCACAGTGAATTTCAGTGACATCAAGTAGTGACTAAACATGTCTGGTGTAAAGTGGCCTAGTAGTGTAGTAGTTTTTGTGGTTTGGTTTTCTTGCATCTTCTGCTGTGTTAAACCTGCTTTTTATAAGTAATATTTACTTGTTGTATCTTTCACCAATATCATCTTTAACCAGGTAACTTTTCAGTTTATGCCAGCTCATAATATACTGGGTTTTATCATGAAAATAAAGTATTTAATAACTTTGAATAACAGTCACAGTGCAGATGACAAGATTTTTTTAAGAGATGAAAAAACGAAAGATAATCTAGCAAAAAGTGAACTGAAAATTTACCTCATTTAACTCTGTAATTTGCACCTTTTTATAATACACTTAGTTCAAGTACTGAAGTTGCATCACTATTTGTCAAAATATTGTCTCCAATAAAAAGTATTCTTTATTATTCTTTATACACTTATGAATTCTATTGAAGTTACAAAAAAAATGGACCATCTGTCTGAGATTTTGCCAACACTACCAGCTGCTTTATGCCAGACAGTCCCAAGCCTGTGTAAAGTGTGAGGGGTCACCATTGAAATAAAAATGTAAAAAAAATCTGCTGTTACAAACATTTATTTGTTCTGCAAACAATGTCTTGAATAAAATTTAATGTCAAAGCACCTTTGATATTGTATTACCTTTCTATGGCAAACTTGTAAGTTGAATCTATTGAAAACAGTATGTGAGGAAGACAATCTTTAGACAATTTATAGATATGCCAGATTGCACTTTAGTATTACTAGTAATTTAATCATTTAAATGAAGTTTACCATCAGCTCAATTTGGACACAATAATCATCGTCCATCCACCCGTGTTGAAAGAGAGAAAAAAACGTTAAAGATTATCGGTAATTATTCAGTTGATAAACTAAGTAATTGACCTTGTTAGCTCACCTGTGACATAGTGACAAGGTGAGCTTTTGTGATCATGCAGCGTCCGTCGTCCGTCCGTGCATCAGTCCGTCCGTCCGTAAACTTTTGCTTGTGACCACTCTAGAGGTCACATTTTTTGTGGGATCTTTATGAAAGTTGGTCAGAATGTTCATCTTGATGATATCTAGGTCAAATTCGAAACTGGGTCACGTGCCTTCAAAAACTAGGTCAGTAGGTCTAAAAATAGAAAAACCTTGTGACCTCTCTAGAGGCCATATATTTCACAAGATCTTCATGAAAATTGGTCAGAATGTTCACCTTGATGATATCTAGGTCAAATTCGAAACTGGGTCACATGCTGTCAAAAACTAGGTCAGTAGGTCTAAAAATAGAAAAACCTTGTGACCTCTCTAGAGGCCATATATATCATAAGATCTTCATGAAAATTGGTCAGAACGATCACCTTGATGATATCTAGTTCAAGTTCGAAACTGGGTTACGTGCCATTAAAAACTAGGTCAGTAGGTCAAATAATAGAAAAACCTTGTGACCTCTCTAAAGGCCATATTTTTCATGGGATCTGTATGAAAGTTGGTCTGAATGTTCATCTTGATGATATCTAGGTCAAGTTCGAAACTGGGTCACGTGCGGTCAAAAACTAGGTCAGTAGGTCTAAAAATAGAAAAACCTTGTGACCTCTCTAGAGGCCATATATTTCATGAGATCTTCATGAAAATTGGTCAGAATGTTCACCTTGATGATATCTAAGTCAAGTTCGAAAATGGGTCACGTGCCGTCAAAAACTAGGTCAGTAGGTCAAATAATAGAAAAACCTTGTGACCTCTCTAGAGGCCATATTTTTGATGGGATCTGTATGAAAGTTGGTCTGAATGTTCATCTTGATGATATCTAGGTCAAGTTCGAAAATGGGTCACGTGCCACCAAAAACTAGGTCAGTAGGTCAAATAATAGAAAAACCTTGTGACCTCTCTAAAGGCCATATTTTTCATGGGATCTGTATGAAAGTTGGTCTGAATATTCATCTTGATGATATCTAGGCCAAGTTCGAAACAGGGTCATGTGCGGTCAAAAACTAGGTCAGTAGGTCTAAAAATAGAAAAACCTTGTGACCTCTCTAGAGGCCATACTTGTGAATGGATCTCCATAAAAATTGGTCAGAATATTCATCTTGATGATATCTAGGTCAAGTTTGAAAGTGGGTCACGTGCCTTCAAAAAGTAGGTCAAATAATGAAAAAACGTTGTGACCTCTCTAGAGGCCATACCCTTGAATGGATCTTCATGAAAATTGGTCAGAATGTTCACCTTGATGATATCTAGATAAAGTTCAAAACAGGGTCACATACCTTCGAAAACTAGGTCAATAGGTCAAATAATAGAAAAACCTTGTGACCTCTCTAGAGACCATATTTTTCAATGGATCTTCATGAAAATTGGTCAGAATTTTTATCTTGATAATATCTAGGTCAAGTTCAGAACTGGGTCACATGAGCTCAAAAACTAGGTTACTATGTCAAATAATAGAAAAAACGACGTCATATTCAAAACTGGGTCATGTGGGAAGAGGTGAGCGATTCAGGACCATCATTGTCCTCTTGTTTTCATGATCAATTTACACCCCCTCAAAGAGCTAAAAGAAGACTAGTGTGTCAGTATCGTGGAGATCAAAGCGGTTTTTTTTGCTCGGGATTGTCATGGCATTACGTCATGTTTTCGCGCCATGTGACACATCACTGTCTGGTCATACCGCATCGGTTCTTAAAATTGCTGAGAAATAGAAATCAATAAAAAGTTTCTTCTTTAATTTGTTATCAAAAGCGAATGTGCTATATCCCGTATAAAAGGTAAATGTCTCAAACGAAAGTTACTATAGTGGATATCCTACCTCTGTGACCTATTTGCCCTCAAGGAATTTACATTATTGTTTGACAAGAAAAACTTAAATTGTTGGTCAAAAATACATGTACAAAGATTCATTTAAAATTTATTAAAAACCGTAGTGACATCACATTGCTTTATTTTAAAATCGCATTTCTATTTATGTTCACGAGGTCACGTAACCTATTCTGTCGCACTAACAGAAATCTGTTTGCCAAAAATCGTTTTACTCCATGTATTGTAATTGCTGCCGCTTTTTCATTATTTAAGATTTTTTTATTCTGTTTTTTTTGTACTTTCTGGTCAAAAGTCTGAATTTTATGCCCATAATATTCATCATTTATTTACTTTTAGAAAGAAATAAGTAACTAAGATCGCGCTGTTTGAATTTTTACAAATGATTATCTGAAAATTTGACCGTTTTTATAGAATTTTGCCTATATTTCTGTCGATATCTTATTAAAATCATTATAGAATTGAAATAGTATTATTTCTCAAGCGGTGTTGAAAACTTGAAGCGAAAATGTTAAAAAATGAATGCACTACGCACGGTTTTTGTGTACGTGTCGATGTAAATTAGATATTACGATAGGTCAAACGTGCTTGTGGAATGGAAAATTACCGGCATGACGTTTTGATATCTTTACGATTCGCGGGTAAATTCCACTCAATCCAGGTAGCGACTGAACCATCTCAAAGTTTGTTTTGGAGATGTAATTTCTGTAATTTCTTGGTAAAGTAAGGACGTCAAAAACCACTCGCTCGATCGATCGAGTACATAGCGATGTCCACTCGTCCTACTCCAATGCAAGCGGGCGAGTGGAATTTTACACCCTGTTAATGCCGATAAATGTACCGCAAAACACGATATTTTGTAAACCAGTCTGCGCGCGTTAAACTTCCTTCCTGTGAAATTACGTCCAGGTGAAAATACACTGAATTTATTTTCTTTAGGGCTGTAAACAACCGATCGGCGGAAAAAATGAAATAAAACTCGGGGAAAACGAATTTTAATTTTATTCCATTTTTGCAATATTTAGGACCGGCGCTCCCATAAACGAAAAATAAAAAAACTCTGGCCTAAGAAAGAATTACTTTCTGTTGGTGACGTATCGGTATCGTCATGCCATTGCTGTATAGCAGTTACTGCTGCGACTGCAAATTCATTTTTTTGAATACTTTTTAAAATGTTTGATTAAGCAAAATGGAAAATTTTTCTTCATACTAAATGGAAAATGTCAGAACAGCCCGATCCCATTATCGGACTATTCCGGCTGTTTATCGGGTCCCACTCGATAAACTCCGTAATGAGCAACACGATATGTGATTAACACCTAATTGCTATTGATTGACAGGTAGTAAATACCGTACATATCAGAGGATAACAAAGCCACGGTGCCACACTGTACCTTTGAAGTGCTTTCATCAGCACTCCATCTCTATATTACCTCTATGATAGCACCTGTTAGTATTATTTCAGTAAATCATTACAAAATTCAGTTTATTTCTCTGAACTTTTAACTAGCTATAATAAATGTCTTCAAATGCCTACTGCTTGTTTCTTTTTTTACACATATGTATTTTGTCATTGTTGACATCTGTGCATATTTTATTATGTCTCCCACCACACAGTGGTGTAGGAGACATATTGATTTATTCCAGTCTGTGTCTGTCACAAAGCTTGACCTAATCTAAGTTGAACATTTCTCATCCGATCTCACCAAACTTGAACAGAATGTGTTTGATCATAAGACCTCGGCCAAGTTCAATAACTAGCCAAATCGGCCAAGGCACTTAGGAATTATGGCCCTTGAACATAATTACCAACACTACTGGTGCAGCATTGTAGACCAGTTACTCCACTACCGATACAGCATTGTAGACTGGTGCAGCATTGTAGACCAGTTACTCCACTACCGATACAGCATTGTAGACTGGTACAGCATTGTAGACCAGTTACTCCACTACCGATACAGCATTGTAGACTGGTACAGCATTGTAGACCGGTTACTCCATCATGTGAATACCAACAGGCCACAAACAGTATACAAGGACGGACTTACTATTCAGATGATTAGGCAGTTGTGGGAGACATGCATTTTTCTCAAGAGCACCTCTAGTTATCGTTTGAATATAGAGTAATGCGTCTGAAGATTTTTGTCGGCTGGCTGCTATTATTACTGGGATCATTCTTACACTTATTCTTGTTCACAGCCTTTTATACTTTTTATGTTGATGCTGCTTACTACTGTTATCATAGCTGTCTGTTGTAAACGAGTGTTCATTTGTTGCAGTCTTGCCAACTCAAAATAAATATTACAGACTATTATGGTCATTTTAACTGAAAGAGGAAGTCCAAGAAAAACTTGATATTCAGTCCTAACATTTATGCTTTACACCTGTAGTGAAATTCAGATACACAGTTTTATTTCAGATATAATTTTATCATTTGATAGTGAAAATGCAACCTATGGGTTATAGATATCATGGAGTCTTATGATGGTTAAAATAGATGTAAAATTAAAGTTCTTTTCAACAGTGAGCTATATTATATATTTGTGGCTAAGTACTTGTATGTATTTTTCCCATGCAGGTGTTCGTTTAAGTAATAAATTAATACTTAGGTATTTGATGTTTTTGTCACCAAAAAAAACCCAGAATTTTCTTTGAATTTGGAGTCATTTTTGCAGTATTTCCAACTTTTTGAAATTTTAGGAGTATTTTCCAGTACGGGAATTCCCGGTAAATACTTGTGTGAATTCCCGCCCCTGGGAAATTCCGGCCAACCCTGAACCTGTGGTTATGATTTAAATTGAAATTTTAACAAATTTCATATATTATTATACGCAGTCTGTAAATTTATAGACTGAATTTTTAGCTCCACTATTCGGAGATATAACTTTAATGCAATATAAAATAAAGACTTGAAACTTAAAATGTATCTTTATCATCTGCATGTGTTGTAACAATCCCCATAACTCTGATTTGTATTTTTGACCAAATTATGCCCCTTTCATACTTAAATTTTTTAACAAACTTCGTTTTCTGGACATAACTTTGGTTCTATATAAGATAATGACTTGAAACTCAAAATATATCTTTACCATCATCATCTGCATGTGTGCACTGGTAACAATCCCAATAACTCTTAATTTGTGTTCTTGACAGAATTATGCCCCTTGGTGTATCTTCCTTATAAAGTAGAGGTCTCTTATTGAGACATATCTTCATTTTACTGTCAAATCCCTGAATAGTGGAGCGCACTGTCTTATTGACAGCTCTTTTTTAGCTCACCTGTCACATAGTGACAAGGTGAGCTTTTGTGATCGTGCAGTGTCCGTCGTCCGTGTGTGCGTAAACTTTTGCTTGTGACCACTATAGAGGTCACATTTTTTGTGGGATCTTTATGAAAGTTGGTCAGAATGTTCATCTTGATGATATCTAGGTCAAGTTCGAAACTGGGTCACGTGCCATCAAAAACTAGGTCAGTAGGTCTAAAAATAGAAAAACCTTGTGACCTCTCTAGAGGCTATATATTTCACAAGATCTTCATGAAAATTGGTCAGAATGTTCACCTTGATGATATCTAGGTCAAGTTCGAAACTGGGTCACGTGCCACCAAAAACTAGGTCAGTAGGTCTAAAAATAGAAAAACCTTGTGACCTCTCTAGAGGCCATATATTTCACAAGATTTTCATGATGAAATTGGTCAGAACGTTCACCTTGATGATATCTAGGTCAAGTTCGAAAGTGGGTCACGTGTCGTCAAAATCTAGGTCAGTAGGTCAAATAATAGAAAAACCTTGTGACCTCTCTAAAGGCCATATTTTTCATGGGATATGTATGAAAGTTGGTCTGAATGTTCATCTTGATGATATCTAGGTCAAGTTCGAAACTGGGTCACATGCGGTCAAAAACTAGGTCAGTAGGTCTAAAAATAGAAAAACCTTGTGACCTCTCTAGAGGCCATACTTGTGAATGGATCTTCATAAAAATTTGTCAGAATGTTCATCTTGATGATATCTAGGTTAAGTTCGAAAGTGGATCACGTGTCATCAAAAAGTAGGTCAGTAGGTCAAATAATGTCATTGTGACCTCTCTAGAGGCCATATTTTTCATGGGATCTGTATGAAAGTTGGTCTGAATGTTTATCTTGATGATATATAGGTCAAGTTTGAAACTGGGTCAACTGCAGTCAAAAACTAGGTCAGTAGGTCTTAAAATAGAAAAACCTTGTGACCTCTCTAGAGGCCATACCCTTGAATGGATCTTCATGAAAATTGATCAGAATTTTCACCTTGATGATATCTAGATCAAGTTCGAAACTGGGTCACGTGCCATCAAAAACTAGGTCAGTAGGTCTAAAATTAGAAAAAATCTTTTGAGCTCTCTAGAGGCCATATTTTTCAATGGATCTTCATGAAAATTGGTCAGAATTTTTATCTTGATGATATCTAGGTCAAGTTCAAAACATGAGCTCAAAAACTAGGTCACTATGTCAAATAATAGAAAAATCGACGTCATACTCAAAACTGGGTCATGTGGGAACAGGTGAGCGATTCAGGACCATCATGGTCCTCTTGTTTAATTTATGGATTTTCCATATATTTACAACAACATATCCTAGACCTGCAGGTCAGAGACTTCACTCGGATTGAAACTTCAGTTTGGACATTCACTTGATCTTATAATCATTGTTTCTCATTTAAAAGACAAAAAGTCTTTCCATCGAAAGACTCAAAGTCAAATGAGCTTATGCATTAAGCATTGAAAATCCATGAAAGAATGTATACTTAAAAACACTTATTTTAGAAATTATTCTGTGCAGATTTATTTCAACATAAATTATCTTTCTTTTATCAAATTTTAAAAATCCAAATTATTTGGAAATTTTGTTTAAGTATTACAGTTCCTAAGCAAACGTTTTTGAAAAGGTGTTTCTTATAACATTTATTTGAAATAGCAAGTTGATTAAATGAATAAATAATGTTACTGTAATGCAATGATTGTTTTCGTTAAGATTTCATGGTTTTTCAACGCTTAAGCTAAGTCCAGCCTTTCTGTCAATACAGATCTATGACGACTCTTACCTGTTAGATTTCAGTACATGCTAGAATACTGTGCTTTCATTGTGCTTGTGTACTGCAGTATTTTTTCCCGTGGACATCTGAAATGGATAGGAATCAGACAAACACAGAGAGTGGACATACTGAAACATACAGAACCATTAATTTTTGTATGTTTATTTTTTTTAGGCAATCAGCATGACGGTCGTGCTGATAATTTTCTTTATCTGCACGACCGTCATGCTTATTACTTTCGTTATTCATACGACGGTCGTTCCTATTTTTTCATTATTCACGCATTGATCATGTGCGGAAAGTCATGCTGATTATTTTTGTTACCCATTCAACTAAACATGTATGTCAATCACGCCATGCTCCAACCAACAGTTTGTATGTAGTACATCAATGTCTGTCATTATCAAAGGTGTTCATTAGCAGTATACAGAGGGAGTATAACGAAAGGCATAAGTGAAAATAATGAAAGGTTTGTTGGTTCGATAATAAGGAGAAATCAACTGGACAACGCGTTTGGACTATCCATTTTTTCCTGATTTCAGTACATTTAGTCATATTATTCGATTGTGATTTTCAGCTCATTTTCGCACCGTTATTATCCGGACCCAAAAGTGAGGTTCACTTCTTTTTACTCGGTTTCTGTTTAGTTCCCGAAAACATTCAGACTTGATTTATGTTTTGAAAATGGTAATTATGTGCTTTTATAAACTCTTCTTGAGTATTTTGTGACACTGGCTCAAGGAAAATTATTTGATTTAGGATTTATAGATGGTCAGAAACGTTCTAATGATAGTGCTAGTTTTGGATGTTGCATAGCAGTATAGCTTGACCTCTGAAAAGCTGAGCTTGCCTCTTGAAAATCCGCTTTTGGCCCTTGAAATTTTAGGCTGAAGAGCCAGCAACACTTGAATTTCAGAAACCATCAAACGACGACATTGATGCCGTGACCAGTATAAACACGGATTTACAGAAGCTACAAACACAACGAGAGGCAGAAAAGCAAGTTGTTCAAAGATACTTAGAGAAATTAGACAAGGCAAAAACGAATGATGAATTGGTAGAGTTTGATACCATTCTGAAGGTTCTTCAAACTAAAGTTGAACAAATACAGACATTGAGTGAGAAGATACTAGATCTTACAGATTTTGACAATACTGAAGATGAGATTCTAAACACTGAAGAATTTTCAATAGACTTGGAAGTTAAAATTCAGAAGCTGCATGCGTACAGAAATTCACGGGAAACAAGTTCAGGATCAAACTTACAGGGGTGTGGTGATGAGCATATTGAGGAGACACGAGAAATGCGTACTTCAAAACATAGCGTGAGTATTGTTTCATCGAATTCTTCCCAACATCATAAATTGGCCAAGTTAACACTTCCAATGTCCGATGGTAATATCTTGCTTTGGCTAACCTGGGACCTGTTTGAGTCGCCTGTGCACAACAGTGTCAATCTGACCGATGTTCAGCAATTCAGCTACATGTATCTTAAGAACCAGCTTGAGGCCAAAGCAGCGAGAACTGTAGAAGGGTTTAAATTAAATAATAGTAACTATACTTGTGCATTGAACTTATTGAAAGAAAGATTTGGTCAAGAACTTAAAATTGTACATGCAACAATTCAAGCATTATTGAACTTACCTTTTCCTGTAAGCAATATTTTCAGCCTACAGAACTTTCATGATAAACTTGAGGCCTATATCAGAAGTTTAGAATCCTTAGGCCAGAGCCAAGAAACTTATGGTAATTTGTTAGTGCCAATTATTCTTGATAAACCTCTGGTGGAAGTAAAGAAGAATCTCGCACACGAACAGGTGCCACGTACTGGCAGTTAACCAGAACTTAGATACATCGTGAAATTTCTATTCTGGAAGTGGGAAAAGTCATCAAGTACCTGCACAGAATAAAACCCAATATTATGGAACGACAGCAGCATGACTGGAGCAAAACAACTGCGACGTTAACTTAATGCTACTACAAGAGACAGAAATTTATACATTCAGAAGTACAAACACAAATGCAAGAGACATTAGAATAGACACCCGAAACCTGCGATAAAGAGTGCGTTTTGTGACAGAATACATAGTGTGATTAACTCACTGCAGTAAAATGTTGACAATGCACCGCGAATGAACATTGTGAAAGAAAAATAATTTATGTTTCAACTGCTTAGGGAAACATCAAGTTTCGAATTGTCATTCAACCAAGAGATGCCAAAAATGCCACAGAAAACTTCACACAGCTATATGCAGAAAAGAACTATTATTGTACAATTCTTGTCCAGAGTATTTCTCAGCAACCACTGGAGTATTTCTCAGCAACTACAAGAAATATTAAAACAACAGTTTCTTTATAACTGTAGATTAAATGATTCAAGTCTCTATGACTTTTGTAATGTGGAAATAGAGAGTATAGAACATAATATGTTTTGGAGCTGCCAAAAAGCACAAACATTTTGGAACAAATTGTTTCAATGGCTAATTGAAATTGGTCAAGAATCTTGACCAATTTCAATTAGCCATTGAAACAGTTTGACTCAAGATGAATTTCAATCATTTTTTCTTTCAAGAAGTGAAATAATATCATTCATTCTTATTACTTACATGTAATATAGTTGTAAAATGAAGAAAACATTACCAAACATACTTATCTTTAAACAAAAACTGTCCAACAGATTAAAAATTGATAAGTATAGGGCATTTCAAAACCTTCTTTTGATAGTTTCAACAATGATTGGAGAAATTTCATATCAGTGTTGAATATTTGTACAAACAATGTTTACTACCAAAGCTGTTACCTTTCTTTTCTCTGATTTACTTCGTTTTGTTAAAATTCCTTTTCCTTTCACCTTACATGAAAGATTTTTTCATACTCATTGTGTTATTTTTTCCATCCTTTTTTAAAATTTTAATCCACATATAAAAGGTCTCATCTTAATTGCAGTAGAAATTGTACACACAAATGAAACCTTATCATACATACATGTAGTCATGTAATAAGCTGTAATGCATTTAAAATTATAATATTGTATAAATATGTGTTTATGATGTATTTTTGAAATAAACGGGCCTTAAAAGTGGTTCAAAAGAAAAAAAAAAACGATTCAACATTTTTGTGTTCTGTTGTAAAAGTGAATGGATGAAATTTCACATATGAAGGCATTGACCTCCAGACAAAAAAAGAAAATGTTCAAAGTTCAAAAGTTACAATGTAGTGACAATTGGATTTTATTTAACTAGGAAGTACACAAGCACGATAATAGCATTATTCTTCTAAAAGCCCAACTCCTTAGCTCAGCAGGGAGAGTTCTGATCTGTGGATTGTGAGGTTATAGTTTGATACCTTGGGCATATGTTTTGCACGAAAATTTGATAAAAAGACATTGTGTCTAAAATCATTTGTCCTCCACCTCTGATTCATGTGGAGAAGTTGGCAGTTACTTGCAGAGAACAGGTCAGTACTTGTACAGAATCCAGGCACACGTGTTATGTTTACTACCCAGTGTTACATTAACTGAAATACCACAGAAAAACAGTGTTATAAACCCAACATGAAACAAAAATTTCCTTCCCTTGAAAAGTAATGGTCATGAGCTATCACAATAATGTTACATATTGCTATTTCAGAAACCATCAGAAGAGAAGTATCCAGTGGGACCATGGCTGCTTGCATTGTTTATCTTTGTTGTTTGTGGCTCAGGTAAATATTTTGTCGTTTTCTTTCATTTGTTGTCACCAAATTGTGACCGCTTCATTAAACTTTTGCATTTTGTTAGGTTTCACTAAAGCTTTTAGGTCAAATGCTTTATAAACTTCGCACACATGTTCGATATCATCAGATGATCTCACAAAACAAGTTACCAGCATAACTGTAGCTTTGATTTTGTCAAAACTGTGCCCCTTCTTAATTTTGGTTAAACTTAAGCATTTTAGCATGTTTTCTAAGGTATATACTACTTGAACAAATGTTTCTAGATTCTCTGCACATCTTTTGCATGATGAGTTGACCTTGCTAGCAAGTTTCATAATAATAATTCTGATATACATTTTGGCAAAATTATGCTCCTTTTTCAATGTAGGAAATTTTGCTGAGGCTTTTTATGTATGTAGTGTATGCTAGTATTAAGTGGAGCCCTGTAATTAAACAATTCTTGTTACATATCTGGTATTCATAAAGTTCTTGGTTTGTCTCCCCTTGTCAGCAGTTAGTGAATACTTAATGTTGCATTACTTACGCAGAACTTGACCACGGCCATATATAACTTCTGGATTGATGAATGGGAGTGTATTAGAATTTCCCTAGCTTAATGTTCAGTCAATTTTTCACTAAAGATCAGGAAGGAAGGTTCTCCAGTTAATTTCATTGTACTGTTCATCAATTACTTCCTCTTTTTCTTGCTTTCCGAAATGTTATATAATATTAATGACAACTTTAAAAATAGAATTGCTCCTTTATCCTTAGGCAGTTCGTTTGATAGTTACAGTGCTCCAAGTGACAATTCTTTGTCAATTTTTAGCTCGACTATTCAAAGAATAGTCTAGCTATTCTACTCACCCTGGCGTCGGCGTCGGCGTCGGCGTCGGCGTCACACCTTGGTTAAGTTTTTGCATGCAAGTACATACAGCTATCATTTAAAGGCATATAGCTTTGAAACTTATTTATTCTTTTTCTAGGTCAATTACCAACCTCACTGGGTCAAGTTCCATAACTCTAACATGTATTTTGAGCAAATTATGCCCCCTTTTGGACTTAGAAAATTCTGGTTAAAGTTTTACATGCAAGTTACTATCTCCAAAACTAATGCAGATATTGAATTGAAACTTCACATGTGTCTTCGGGGTTATAAAACTAGTTGATAGCACCAAGTCCATAACTCTGACCTTCATTTTGGCCAAATTATGCCCCCTTTTGGACTTAGAAAATTCTGGTTAAAGTTTTGCGTGCAAGTACATACAGCTATTACTAAAAGGCATATAGATTTGAAACTTATTTTTTCTTTTTCTAGATCAATTACCTACCTCACTGGGTCAAGTCCCATAACTCTGGCATGTATTTTTGGCCAAATTATGCCCCCTTTTGGACTTAGAAAATTCTGGTTAAAGTTTTGCGTGCAAGTACATACAGCTATTACTAAAAGGCATATAGATTTGAAACTTATTTTTTCTTTTTCTAGATCAATTACCTACCTCACTGGGTCAAGTCCCATAACTCTGGCATGTATTTTGGCCAAATTATGCCCCCTTTTGGACTTAGAAAATTCTGGTTAAAGTTTTGCGTGCAAGTACATACAGCTATTACTAAAAGGCATATAGATTTGGAACTTATTTATTCTTTTTCTAGATCAATTACCTACCTCACTGGGTCAAGTTCCATAACTCTTAACATGTATTTTGAGCAAATTATGCCCCCTTTTGGACTTAGAAAATTCTGGTTAAAGTTTTACATGCAAGTTACTATCCCCAAAACTAATGCAGATATTGAATTGAAACTTAACATGTTTCTTCGGGGTTATAAAACTAGTTGATAGCATCAAGTCCCATAACTCTGATATGTCCCCTTTTGAACTTAAAACTCTTTTGATATTTAACATTTTGGGTAATAATTTCCAGCTTCTGTGACAATATTTCGAATAGTCGAGCTTGGCTGTCTTATGGACAGCTCTTGTTATTTATTATTGTCGTTAAACTGTCAAAATTTCTTTCCAAGAACAGACATGATCGAGTTGTTGATGGTGAGAAAAAATAACTGTCTTAGTTTTAACACATTTATTGACTAAGATCTGTTTCAAATCCTGTGCAGCTGCCACAGAAAATAGATTTACTGACCTGCTATGTCTTTCAAGGATTTTTTTCAAATTAGTTTTTCAGTTAATGCATCATTGCCGGTAAGTTAGAAAAAAAGGAGAGAAAACTAGAAATTTAATGGACAGAACCTTCCAAATTTGAATCATTGATGTCTCTTTTTTTTCCAGAGACACTTCCTTTAAAAAGCTTTTGTTATATTGCATATTTTTGTTGTTTTTAATATATCATAATGTAAAAAAGGTTGTTAATTTTCATCATTATTAAATCCCCCAGTTGTGAATGTCCTTATCTTTAAGCACTAGTAACTAGTATTTAAGCTCTGTTCTTTTACCAATGTCTGATAAATACTCCCAAGGCATAGAAAAAGGTCAAAGATAAGATATAGATAAGCAATTAACTTTACCATCAAAATATTTCAGTGAACTTTAAGAATTTAATCAAGGTCTCCTTGTGGTCTATCATCCATTTTACCATGGTTTATTGTTCAGATGCTTAGATATTTAACCCCATGGGCTAACACCCTTGACGTGGTTCAGTTGCTGCACATCTGAACTCTGAACCCTGATAATTCAGGTGACAAACCACTTTTATTGCTCGCAGTTCTAATAATGTACTAATACAGCATCAAATGGCAGCTCTGTATATATTAATTTTGTTGTAGAAAAACGAAAGGTCTTAAGGTCTACAAAATAAAACATATCTAAAATTATCATAAGAAGCATTGAATGAAGTCTCACTTAACATATTGGAAAATATTCCTTCCCTTTTTTTTTTTGCAAAGAAACCCTAAACAAAAGCATGTATATCTTTGTTTGGCCTAACTGATATTTTGGTCTTTGTCACTGAATTTTATATTATTTCTTTTTTTTCTATTTCAGCAATATTCCAAATCATACAGAGTATACGGATGTTCTAACAGCAGCAAGTTGACATGGATTCTCTCCCTTTATACGACCTTGGTTATGTCTCAGGATAAATGTTGATTAAACAATGATCTTTTGTGAATACTACAGCATACTTTTAGTACTAGAAACTCAATTTGTGAATATGTTGATGGTCACTTTGTGACATAAAGTGCCATGAAACATATCAAATTCTTATGGACTTGTATCAAATGGACTCTTTAATTGTAGATATAGTGTTATTTTGTAAAGATGCAATTCTTCCCAAAATTCTAGAGTTGAGTCCGTTCATGTAAATTAACACAGAATATACAGGTATATATGTGAACATTATGACAGCTTTAATTTGTAAGTGTTTCTACTTTACATGTACATTTAATTTACTTAATGATAGAAATTGACTGTTCTAAAAGAACATGAATAGTGTATAATAAAATTTGGTAATGACATTTTGAATCTTAATTTCATTTGCACTAATCACATCATCATGTAATTGTTTCATTTCATACTTATTTTAAAGATGAAAATAAAAGGAGCACTATTTACTTTTAAAGATTCATTTATGGTGCTGTTTTAATAAGTCTTGATAGTGTCTTAAGAGTTTTATAGGGAAGTGTAAAATTTTCAACATACATTTATTTAAGAAAAGGACATCATTAAAAAGGTGTCTTTTTATCACTAACTTGTAACTGTTACCATCTACCTTAAAGACATCATGAGCATAATTTCTATAACCAAACTTGCTATTTAATGCATATTTTTATCAGTGGCCTAATTAAACACTTTGTCACATTGCTAGGTTAGTTAGTAACTTACTTTGAAATATATGTATGCTATCTCATTGGACTAAATTACATATTTTGAGAAATGATATGTGTCATAGGATATTTAAATTATTGTTCATTTTATTATTGAAAGTACAATCAACTGGTTGATAAGAATCATAACTTATGCTGTACTTGCTTCAACTAGTCACTATCTGGAGTAAAACTTGGAAATGTAAATTTTTTCTGTTTGATACTCTCATAGAATATGTATTGATTGTAATGAAATTTGGTCTGGTTCATTTATTTTAACTGCCAAGTTTTAGTACAGTCTGGTATTTGAGCAAAAATAGATTGAAAATTGATAGATCTAAATTATATGGTCAATAAATTCTATTATAGAGTTATGAAATAGTGGTCCAGATTTGTAACTAATGATTCTAAATGAAATGCAAGGTTATAAAGACGGGTGTGGAGACCAGTTATAAGCAGAAGTTTGAAGCTGATCAGTAGTGAGGTTTTGTTATTTGTGACTGGTTTCCTGTCTCGTGTTTATAAGCTTGGAACCAGAAGATTATTATACACATGATTTTGGGAACATGACCATTTTTTTATGTCAATTATGTTTTTGATAATTGATATTCAATATGCTTGATGTTTGTTTATTAAAACATTGATAAAAAAATCACTAATTTTTTGACATGCACATAATAATTATTTAGAAATCAGTGGAAAATACATGTAATACCGGTAGTCATTTTTGCTGTAAAGTTTACTTGCACCTTAAAGGGGACATCCAGGACTTTCACAACTGTTAAAACTTGCAATTAAATAAAGAAAAATCTCTGGAAGACTAAAACATTCAGAATGCTAAAATATCATAGGGCTTTCGGGATTCCATTAATGGTCATTTCTGATTGGTTTATAGTGCAATTAAAGATGATATAATATATATATATACATACATTATAGAATACTTGATATTCTCTGTCAGCTTGTCAGAACTGTTGGTTATCAATAATTGGTTTTTGTCTTCTTGTATTTTAAGTAAGTCGTAAAAAAAGTTTTGACATTAAAATTGGGTGTTCAGAATTTTACTAGTCAATATTAGATAATTGTCAATTAGGAATCTTTCTGACTGTCATGTTACATCAAGGCTAAATCTGTTGTTGTTTGGGTAAATTGTTTGGTATTGTTGCCACATGGGTAACAGTACACTGTACATGTAAATTTTGTAAGTTTTATTGTGTCAGTATGTGTCTTACATACCAATCATCCTTTGTTTGGCAGGCAGTGGTAGTATAAGAGAATTTTCTATGAAGCATTCCAGTTTAAAAAGAAGTTCAAAACAGTATTTTTGTTTAAAATATTACATATATGACAAATATGTTAATGTGTTATCAACATTAAACTGTGCTTAAGGTTTGAAGAAAAGAGAAAACTTTTGGTGTTTTGTCACTTACTATGAAAAAAATGTAAAATTTGTAAAAGGAGGAGTTTGAATAGATACTGAATTTCAGGTCAGTCTCAGCTAATTACTTTGAAAATAACTTTTTAGAGAAAACTTGAAAAACTTCACTTGAAGTAATAATTGATGTCTTTTATTAGTATCAGTTTTTGACTGGTTCTTATTGAATTTCTGGACATACGAACTGTGTTTTAATCTGGTTTTAGAGAAATTGATTAGACTGCTTTTCATAGCAGTATTTCTATATTTGTACATGTATTAAAATGTCAAATAAAATGTTAAAGACACGATTTGTTCTGTGTTTTTGAGTTGGCCTTGATAAATATCACAAGTCATTGCTGTGCATCGGGCAACAGTCTTGTGTAGACGTCTCATTAACAACTCTCAGCCAGCTCATAGTTCACTCATCACACCTGAATAAAATTTTATGCTTGCCTTCCCACATGAACACCAATGTATGATACAGGTTCCGTAACTTCTAATATACACCCGAAGGAACGTACTATGTTATGACGCCGGTGTCCGTCCTTTAGCAATTCCGTGTCCGCAGCCCTTTAAGGATTTCGAAGAAACGTGACACAGATGTTCACCACATCCAGACGATGTGTGGAACGCATGTTTCGGGTGGCTCGCTTCAAGGTCAAGGTCACACTTCGGGTTCAATGGCCGTATGTCACTCTTGAACTGCTTAGAGGAAACTACTTGAAGGATTTTAAAGAAACTTTACACATATGTTCACATAGAGACGACGTGCAGAGCACATATTTCGAATGGCTCTCTTCAAGGTCAACGTCGCACTTAGGGGTCATATGACGTTGTTTCGTGTTCGCTCTGTAACTCTCCAACTGCCAGAAGGATTTTAAAGAAACTTAGCACAAGTGTTCACCATGTCATGTTTCGGATGGCTCGCTTCAAGGTCAAATGTCACACTTAAAGAGTCAAAGGTCATACCTTCGGGCGTATATTGCTCCGCTTTGCGGTGCACTTGTTATTCTGATGAAATAATGTCCCTTTTGTATTGGGCAGTTTGTTCTAGTGATTGTCAGCGGGTTTACAAGTGTCCCAGTAACTAAACATCGTAACTAAATAAAACTTCATGAACCCCCTTGTGATCGTAATACCAACTTTACTTTGGTCCAATATTTTTTGCAGAAGCATCATAATATGGACCTCTCTAAGTTTTTGCAAATTAGGGGGTTTTAGGGGCTACAAGAGGTCCTTATAATGCTGCTACAAACTGTAAATAGAAATACATTTAACCAAGATTTTCTAATGAACTGCTTGATGGATCTTTATCAAGCTTGATTTGTAGAATCATTCTAAGGTCCACTCTAAAATTAATGCACTCGACCCCTTTAGGGACCACGTAGAGCTAAAATAGAAGTACCTTTAAACATCTTCGTCTAATGCATAGTTTGATGGATAAACTTCATACCATTTAGGATCTCTCTAAAATTTGTAGAGGGGTGGGGGGGGGGGGGGGGGCTAGGACGCCTTATGGGTCACTAGAGCTAAAATCGAAATAACTAAATTTTCATGACTTCTTAATGGACTTGCATTAAGCTTTGTCTGTAGCATTATAATATTTCCTTTCCCAATTTATTCAAAAGGAGGAACTCTGCCTATCAGGGGTCGCTTGAGCTAATAGAATTACATTTGAACACATTCTTCTCATGAATTGTTCGATGGATCTTCATCAAACTTAGTCAGTAGCAGCATTATAAGGTCCTCTCCCAAATGTGTTCATTTTTGTGGGGCGGATAAAGTCAACAAGAGGGCTAAGGTGGCCCTAGGTCGCTCATCTGAGTAACACACCATAACTGTGTAAATATGTTTTACCTAGTGATTTTATGGAGACAAATATTCTGACCAATTTTCATCAAGATTGGACCAAAAATGTGGCCTGAGTGTACACAAGCATTTTATTTGATTTGACCTAGTGAGCTAATTTTTTACCCCACATGACCCAGATTCAAATTAATCCAAGATTTCATGAAAACCAACATTCTGACAAAGTTTAGGGAAGATTGGAGTAAAAAAGTGACCTCTAGAGTGTATACAAGCTTTTCCTTAGATTTGACCTAGTGACCTAGTTTTTGACTCACATGACCCAGATTTAAAATCGTCCAAGACTTTATGATAACAAACATTCTGACCAAGTTTTATGAAGATAGAATAAAAAATGTGCCCCTTAGAGGCTGAAAGGGCCAATATAGAAAATTTTCCCTTTTGGGGGCAGTAACTTTAGAACCCATGATTGGATCTGCCGGACTCATCATGAAATCCAAGATCTATTGTTGTTAAAGATATTTTGCAAGTTTGTATCAAATCAAACCATAAATGAAGTTTCTATGGCTGCAAAAGCCAAAATAGCACTTTTTGGCCCTTTAAGAGGCCATAACTTTAGAACCCATTAGGAGATCTGGCCAGTTTTCGAAAGGAACCGAGATATTATGCCAATGCAAGTTGTATGCAAGTTTGATTAAAATTGATCGTAAAATGTGGTCTCTATCGTATTCACAAGAAATTGCGGACAGACGACGACGGACGGACGAAGGGCGATCACAAAAGCTCACCCTGTCACTATGTGACAGGTGAGCTAAAATGAGAAATTCCTTTAAGGTATACATACACTAAATAGGAAAATGGCACAAAAAATCGTACTCGCGTAATGGTAGATTCAAATTGTTAAGCTTAATTGCTCTGTAGAGTTTCTTGCAATTGTTTGCTGATATCACATGACGGATCTATGTTTTATATTTAGAAAGTATTTTCATACAAAAATGATATCTTGGCAGACATTTGTCATGGAATCTTAGGTCATACACCACCGCTTCAATTTAAGGTGTCTTTGAAAATATTTTTGTTTTTGCATCAAACATGACCCCCACAATTCTTTTAATTTTTATGAAAATATTCTTCAAGAAAGTGCAAGTTACAGACATTTAAAAGGTGTCCTGATGTGTGCTGCAGCCATTGGGAATTTGTCTGTTTTATATAGAATCTATAATCTAGCACAGTAATTAAAATGGCCCGAGAAACAAGAATGTCTGCGCATTGTGGCGTTGACGTGATGTTGCAACATCATTGTGGCCGGTAAAGGATAGGTTAGGTAAAGGAATGCTGAATCGCATTTAGGTCGATTCTCAATACCATACATCGAATAATTAAACATTTTATCACATAAAACAAAAACACCAATATTCATATTTAAAGGTCCATAATGCTTTGATTTTTATCTATAAAACAGATGGAACAGCTTTCCAAATAGATGTTATGCGTACATGCATGGTTAGAAAAACAAATATTGCACATGAACTGTTATAGTCAAGAGCCATAAAGGGAGGTAATACAAGAGATCACAGAGTGATCTTGGCAACAAACATTGAGCCATTTTTTAATGTTCCAAATTTCAAGATTAGCTCAAGGTCAAAATCAAGGTAAAATTTTATTTCAGTACACAAAACAGATTTTTTCTTTGATTTGACCTAGTGACCTAGTTTCTGACCACAGATGAGCCATTTTCGAACTACGCCTAGCTTTCATCAAGGTTATCATTTTCAACAAAATTCATGAAGATCAATTGAAAAATACAGCCTCTATTGCAAACACAACGTTTTACCTGATTTGACCTAGTTTTTGACCCCAGATGACCCATTTTAGAACTCGGCCTAGATTTCATCAAGGTAATCATTCTGACCAAAATTCATGAAGATCAATTGAAAAATACAGCCTCTATCGCATACACTTGGTTTTTCTTTGATTTGACCTAGTTTATGACCCTAGATGACCCATTTTCGAACTCGTCCTAGATTTCAATTGACAAAAATCCCTACGTAAGTCTATATAAACCATGTGACCCCCGGGGCGGGCCATATTTGACCCTAGGGGGATAATTCGAATAAACTTTGTAGAGAACCACTAGATGAAGCTACATTACAAATATCACAGCCCTCGGCTTTGTCGTTTGGACAAGAAGATTTTCAAAATATAAGTCTATAAAAACCATGTGACCCCCGGGGCGGGGCCATATTTGACTCTAGGGAAATGAGTTGAAAGATCTTGGTAGAGGAACACTAGATGATGCTACACACCAAATATCAAAGCCCTAGGCCCTGTGGTTTTATTCAAGAAGATTGTCAAATTTTTTCCCTATATAAACCTATGTTACGGTAAATTATAACAAGAGGACCATGATGGTCCTGAATCGCTCACCTCTTCCCACATGATCCAGTTTTGAGTATGACGTCATTTTTTCTATTATTTGACATAGTGACCTAGTTTTTGAGCTCATGAGACCCAGTTTTGAACTTGACCTAGATATTATCAAGATAAAAATTCTGACCAATTTTCATGAAGATCCATTGAAAAATATGGTCTTTAGAGAGGTCACAAGGTTTTTCTATTATTTGACCTATTGACCTAGTTTTTTAAGGCACATGACCCAGTTTCAAACTTGACCTAGATATCATCAAGGTGAACATTCTGACCAATTTTCATGAAGATCCATTCAAGGGTATGGCCTCTAGAGAGGTCACAAGGTTTTTCTATTTCAAGACCTACTGACCTAGTTTTTGATCGCAGTTGACCCAGTTTCAAACATGACCTAGATATCATTAAGATGAACATTCAGACCAACTTTCATGAAGATCCATTGAAAAATATGGCCTTTAGAGAGGTCACAAGGTTTTTCTATTATTTGACCTACTGACCTATTTCTTGATGGCACGTGACCCACTTTCAAACTTGACCTAGATATCATCAAGATGAACATTCAGACCAACTTTCATACAGATTCCATGGAAAATATGGCTTCTAGAGAGGTCACAAGGTTTTTCTATTATTTGACCTACTGACCTAGTTTTTGATGGCACGTGACCCACTTTCGAACTTGACTTAGATATCATCAAGGTGAATATCTGACAAATTTTCATGAAGATTTCATGAAATATATGGCCTCTAGAGAGGTCACAAGGTTTTTCTATTTTTAGACCTACTGACCTAGTTTTCGACCGCACGTGACCCATTTTCGAACCTGACCTAGATATCATCCAGATGAACATTCAGACCAACTTTCATACAGATCCCATGAAAAATATGGCCTTTAGAGAGGTCACAAGGTTTTTCTATTATTTGACCTACTGACCTAGTTTTTGATGGCACGAGACCCAGTTTCGAACTTGACCTAGATATCATCAAGGTGAAGGTTCTGACCAATTTTCATGAAGATCTTGTGAAATATATGGCCTCTAGAAAGGTCACAAGGTTTTTCTATTTTTAGACCTACTGACCTAGTTTTTGACCGCACGTGACCCAGTTTTGAACTTGACCTAGATATCATCAAGATGAACATTCAGACCAACTTTCATACAGATCCCATGAAAAATATGGCCTTTAGAGAGGTCACAAGGTTTTTCTATTATTTGACCTACTGACCTAGTTTTTGATGGCACGTGACCCAGTTTCGAACTTGACCTAGATATCATCAAGGTGAACGTTCTGACCAATTTTCATGAAGATCTTGTGAAATATATGGCCTCTAGATAGGTCACAAGGTTTTTCTATTTTTAGACCTACTGACCTAGTTTTTGACCGCACGTGACCCAGTTTTGAACTTGACCTAGATATCATCAAGATGAACATTCAGACCAACTTTCATACAGATCCCATGAAAAATATGGCCTTTAGAGAGGTCACAAGGTTTTTCTATTATTTGACCTACTGACCTAGTTTTTGATGGCACGTGACCCAGTTTCGAACTTGATCTAGATATCATCAAGGTGAACGTTCTGACTAACTTTCATGAAGATCTTGTGAAATATATGGCCTCTAGAGAGGTCACAAGGTTTTTCTATTTTTAGACCTACTGACCTAGTTTTTGACCGCACGTGACCCAGTTTTGAACTTGACCTAGATATCATCAAGATGAATATTCTGACCAATTTTCATGAAGATCCATTGAAAATTATGGCCTCTAGAGAGGTCACAAGGTTTTTCTATTTTTAGACCTACTGACCTAGTTTTTGATGGCACATGACCCAGTTTCGAACTTGACCTAGATATCATCAAGGTGAACATTCTGACCAACTTTCATAAAGATCCCATGAAAAATGTGACCTCTAGAGTGGTCACAAGCAAAAGTTTACGGACGCACGCACGGACGCACGGACGGACGACGGACACCGCGCGATCACAAAAGCTCACCTTGTCACTTTGTGACAGGTGAGCTAAAAATAAACAATGGGCCATAACTCACTCAAAAAATGTTGAACCAGTCTGATTTTCAGAGAGACACAACTAGGGTACCAATAAATCATTCTGACAAAGTTTGGTCAAAATACCCCCTTCAGTTTCTGAGCAGATGCGATAACGAGAAATTGTTAACGGACGGACGGATGGACGACGGACCACGGACGCAGATTGATTTGAATAGCCCGCCGTCTGATGATGGTGGGCTTGATGATGGTGGGCTAAAAAACAATAGAGCCAATATAACGGTGTAGTATATTTAACAATATTTAAACATTTGACAAATGGTAAAGAAAGTATTTATCAGATATCATGGATATAGGATTAAACAAGAAATTAAAGTATTTTATGTTCATAAATGGAAAATGTGGCAGCCGCATTTTAATAAAAGGCATTATGAGCCTTTCATTTACAATATCGTGTAAACTTAATTCCCATCAAAAAAGGATGCAATGAATTAAAAAGGTCTTGGATCAGTTAAACAATAGAAAAAATAAAAAGGTTTACATCCTATAAAGAATCAGCATACATGGCAGGAGTGGATAGAAAGTGTCATGGATCAGATAAAAATCATCATGCTGCGCATAAGGAGTTATGGAAACAGATAAACAATTCTGGATGGACACAATCGGCATCGCAGTCTCATTCAATGCTAATGCGTTTAGGTTTGTAGCACCTCGAAGGCAAGTCAATGTCAACATACACTTAGATGAAACTATATAAATTCGCATCTATGCTACTGTTCATTCTTGTTATGATTCTATGACAGAAAATATATAATTTTAAATGATTTTGATTTGGAAAACATTGATTTTAAAAAGCATTATTTCAGCGATTTATTAAGTTTAAATTTATTTTCTATATAAGGAACAGGGTAGAGCATGGCGCCACTAACAAATATGGCGGTACCAGCAGCTATGTAGGACACGAGGTAGTCTCCGGATATGTCATACAACCAACCTGAAATTAAGACGTTATGACATAAAAGCATATTAAATGATCTTGACTGAAATATGCAAAGCTTAGAAATAAAACAAAAACAAAGATTCAATAAGAGCTGTCATGGTCAAAGAATGTATCCCAATAAAAATCGATCTTTGATCAAGTGACCCAAAAACAAAATTGTCAGTTTGAAGATTCTAGGTCAAATGGTTATATAAAGTTATTTATTGATTGGAAACGGTCTCATATGTTCTGGCCCCTGTGACCTTGACCATACATCAAATTACCCTAAAATCAACAGGTGTCATCTATTCTGCATGTCCAACCATCATATGAAGTTCAACATTCTGGGTCAAGTAGTTCTCTAGTTATACATTGATCAGGAAACGGTTTTCAATGTTCAGGCCCCTGTGACCTTGCCCTTTGATCGAGTTACTTCAAAAAACGATTGAGATCACCTACTCCGCATGCCCAATCAACCTATAAAGTTTCAATACCAAGGGTCAAGTGGTTCTCAAGTTATTGATCGGAAACGGTTTTCCATGTTCAGACCCCTGTGACCTTGACCTTTGATCAAGTAGGCCTCACCCAAAAAGCAATAGGGATCATCTGCCCGATAAACCTTATCAATCTGTAAAATTAGAACGTTCTAGGTCAAATAGTTCTCCATTTATTCATCGGAAATGAAGCGGGACGGACGGATGGACGGAAACGGTTTTCAATGTTCAGGCTCCTGTGATCTTGATATTTGATCGAGTGACGCTAAAATCAATAGGGGTCATCTACTCTGCATGTCCAATCATCCTATGAAGTTTCAACATTCTGGGTCAAGTTAGTCTCAAGTTATTGATCGGAAACGGTTTCCAGGGAGACATAATAGAATTTTACTCATTCTAAATTATTGATCTTTTAATCATATTTTATTGCTTCTAATTTAAATACAAATACACAAATCATACAATGAAAAAGGCAACCTTATGATAACAAGTTACCGGTAATAACAGTATGATTATTTCAATTTACATAAAAGCAAAAGGGTCGGGCCATAAGTTTTGCTAACATTTTTCTCCCTGGAAACTTGCATGGTGGTCCAGCAGTTAACATTTCTTTTATTTAAACACGCCAAACCATGTCATAAATCTATATGGATTCGGACGTACGGGCAACGCAAAGACTATATACCTCGGCCTTCGGCGTGGGGGTGAGGAGTGGTTGTGGGGATAACAAAAATGGAAACTATTACCTGCAATTGGTGGTCCGGCAAAAGAACCGATCCCGCCAAAGAAATTTGATACGCCTAAACCATGGGCAAGTCTGTGTATCCCAACGATATCGGACAGCAAAACTGACGTCAGCGATATTGTCACACCTACAAACATGATAATATGAAGTGAATCTACCACGTCCATAAATTATGCGCAAGGAAATATCACATTGTACAAATACGGTCGAAGTTTTGGACATTCTCTAACCGAGTGGGGATTTCATTATTATTTTACCCATAAAAACTTAATTGTCGGGGCAGCCGTTTAACGAATCATACATTATGAGGCTGTTACATTGACATATAAAAGTGAGGACACATACGGGTAAGGGTAATCACCCCAACCCCAACCCCCTATGCGGGTTCGAAACCTCGCTTTTTGGTGTAGAATTTTTCCATGTGAAGAAAGATATCCAGCAGGTTAGTAGATAAACACAGGTGCCCGCCCATGTCTGAGATAAAGAGATACATGTATCTAGGGGTCCGTTCGTCCATCCCATAATTATGACCTAAGCTATTGTTAGTATCACGTTAAACTTTAGCATAGTTGACGTTTAACAAATAGGGAGGTATGTGACCGAAGTGATACAATCGATAATCTACCACACCCTTGAGTTGTAGATATATAAAGAAAATCCCAGATCGGGGTGGGATCTTGTCCACAGGCCTCCTAGCAGGCCTGAACAAAAATAAAGGTTTTTATAAAGGCTCCAATCTATGGAAATAAAGGCCTTTTAGTGTAAAATATTAAAAAATAAAGAGTAAATAAAGGCTATTTTTGTCGGAATTCTCGTTGAAAACACATAATATATATAGGTATTTACTACATGTATGTGGTCTGGTGAACACAACAGCATTCTGAAAAACTCTAGATGAAAGATACACAAGCTGTATCCTAATAACAACACTTAAAAGGGGGGAAGAAATACAGTAGTATAACCATTACTTGCTTTAAACTGGCACGGCAAGCAGTCTGAACAAAAATATAGGTTTTGAGTGAAAATTACAGGCTATTTGGCCGTTTTAAAGGTTTTTTCAGAAGATTTAAAGGTTTTAAAGGTTTGCTCTGAAATTAAAGGTTTTTAAAGGTTTTAAAGGTTTCACTAGGTGGCCTGTGTCCATGAACGAGGTTCTACCGAGGACAGTATTTCTTTATCACCACAATTTTTTCTTGCATGCCAGACAGGAATGTCTTTGGTTTAAGATGACTCTCTTATAATCTGTGAATGAATGCGCGTTAATTCGTACGCTACTATAACAAAAGATTCTTAAAAGAAAAGCATTCACGAATGAGTAGTACATGTATTTCAATCCCCCTGTCACTAGTTGTAGATGCAGATGGGGGTTTATGTTTTTCAGCGGTAACGAGGCTTTGCCGAGATATTCCCATATGCATAGGTGTGTTAAGAAGGAGATTATATGTCCTGTTAAAACATATTGAATAGACAACTAAAACGAAATTATGACTGTCGGGTTGTTAGACTAAATTTGGCAAGACTGGAATTAGCCGGTTCAAATAATAGTTTTCATTAAATGTCAGTTGTGATTGGTGAAAGCTCAATCTGTTTCATATGTCTTGTGTATTTATCGTGTCCAATATTCCATTGTTGAATAATAATAGAATACATGTATAATAATGATGTTTAGGTACATAAAATGTAGTTAATAAAATGTATTTACCGCTAAAGGCCCCAAACACCATTGTGTAGACCAGCAGAGACCCAAACGAGGACAGCAGAGGCCCTACACAGGTCGCTGCACCGCAAATAACAAGGGCAGTTGCATATAGCACAAGTCTGTTCACCCACGGTCTGTCTGACAAAAATCCAAAAAGAATTCTACCAACGGTGTTAGTGATACCTACCGATGAAACTAAAAATGAGGCTTGTAGGTCGCTTATCCCTGAAATAAAAAATGAGGCGTGTAGGTTGCTAATCCCTTGAATGAAAAAAATGAGGCGTGTAGGTGGCTAATTCCTGAAATGAAATATGAGGCGTGTAGGTTGCTAATCCCTTGAATGAAAAATGAGGCGTGTAGGTCGCTAATCCCTAGAATAAAAAGTGAGGTTTGTATCCCTAGAATAACAAGGCAGTCTGAAAGACAGCTAAATCCCCCGCCACTACGATGGATAGTGAAAGGGTAAACCTTTGATTTTAGCTGTGACCTTGACCTTGAACTGACATGGCTGACTCATGAATTCTGCACAACGTCTTGATGAGGTGATCATTTGACCCAAGTTTCATGAAAATCCTTCAAGGGGTTTAGGAGATACAGAGCTGAAACCTTTGACCTTCAGTTGTGACCTTGACCTTGAGTTGACATGGCTGACTCATGAGTTCTTGATGATGTGATCATTTGACCCAAGTTTGATGAAAATCCTTCAAGGGGTTTAGGAGATACAGTGGACACAAAATGGAAGGCTCAAACCTTCAACCCTTAGTTGTGACCTTGACCTTGAGCTGGCATGGCTGACTCATAATTTCTGCACATCGTTTTGATGAGGTAATCATTTTACCCAAGTTTTATAAAATTCCTTCAAGGGGTTTAGGAGATATAGAGCGGACACAAAATGGAAGGCTCAAACCTTTGACCTTCAGTTGTTACCTTGACCTTGAGCCGACATGGCTGACTCATAAGTTCTGCACATCGCCTTGATGAGGTGATCGTTTGACCCAAGTTTGATGAAAATCCTTCAAGGAGTTTAGGAGATACAGAGCGGACACAAAATGGAAGGCTCAAACCTTTGACCCTAAGTTGTGACCTTGACCTTGAGCTGGCATGACTGACTCATGGGTTCTGCACATCGTCTTGATGAGGTGATCATTTGACCCAAGTTTGATAAAATTCCTTCAAGGTGTTTAGAAGATATAGAGCGGACACAAAATGGAAGGCTCAAACCTTTGACCTTCAGTTGTGACCTTGACCTTGAGCCGACAAGGCTGACCCATGAGTTCTGCACATCGTCTTGATGAGGTGATCATTTGACCCAAGTTTCATGAAAATCCTTCAAGGAGTTTAGAAGATATAGAGCGGACACAAAATGGAAGGCTCAAAACCTTTGACCCTAAGTTGTGACCTTGACCTTGAGCCGGCATGGCTGACTCATGGGTTCTGCACATCATCTTGATGAGGTGATCATTTGACCCAAGTTTTATAAAATTCCTTCAAGGGGTTTATGAGATATAGAGCGGACACAAAATGGCAGGCTCAAACCTTTGACCATGAGTTGTGACCTTGACCTTGAACCGACAAGGCTGACTCATGGGTTCTGCACATCGTCTTGATGAGGTGATCATTTGACCCAAGTTTCATGAAAATCCTTCAAGGGGTTTAGGAGATATGGACCGGACACGATTTTGTTACGGACGGAAGGACGGACGCAGACCATTCCTATAATCCCTCCGCCACGGCGGGGGATTAAAAAGTGAGGCTTGTATCCCTAGAATAAAAAAGTGAGGCTTGAGGTCGCTAATCCCTGAAATAAAAACAAGAGGACCATGATGACCCTGGATCGCTCACTTGAGTAATATGAGCTACATGTTTCAAATGTCAAACTGATGCTAAAATATTAAGGAAGTCAGTAGGTCAAATTCATGGTCAATGAAATTCAGTTTTACGATCGGTGTGCAAAACTGTACATGTCATCCAAATTCCAAGGCTGTATCTTAAAAAACAAGAAAGTAGGTCAGCAGGTCAAGGTCACAGTCAAGTGACATCATATTACTTAGGGTCATCAGGTAATTATTGTTAAACAGTCTTGGAAATAGGATCAGATAATTTTTAAGTATTTCTGCTATATAACTTATATAATAATTAAGTAACCCCGGGGCGGTGCCTCTTTTAACCCCAGGGGCATAATTTGAACAATTTTGGTAGAGGACTACTAGGCAATGCATCATACCAAATATCAAAGGCCTAGGTCGTGTGGTTTCAGACAAGAAGATTTTTAAAGTTTTTTCCTATATAAGTCTTTATAAAACATTGGACCCCAAGGGCAGGGCCTCTTTTCACCCCTGAGGTACAATTTGAATAATTTTGGTTGAGGACAATAAGACAATGCTACAAACAAAATATCAAAGGCCTAAGTCTTGTTGTTTCAGACAAGAAGATTTTTAAACTTTTTTTCCTATATAAGCCTATGTAAAATTTGGGACCCCCGGGGCGGGGTCATATTTGACCCTAGGGGGATAATTTGAACAATCTTGGTAGAGAACCACTAGATGATGCTACACACCAGATATCAAAGCCCTAGGCCCTGTGATTTTGGACAAGAAGATTTTTAAATTTTTTCCTTTTGGTTGCCATGGCATCCAGAGTTCTGCATGGAATTCAATCTTTTGAATAATTTTGAAAGGGGGCCACCTAAGGATCATTCCTGTGAAGTTTGGTGTAATTCTGCCAAGTGGTTTTCAAGAAGAAGATCTTTTTAGAAAATGTTGACGGACGCACGACACACGTCACACGACGGACGACGGACATTGAGCGGTCACAAAAGCTCACCATGAGCCTTGGCTCAGGTGAGCTAAAAATGAGGCGTGCAGGTCGATAATCCCTGAAATAAATGAGGCGAGCAAGCCGCTAATCCCTATAATAAACAAGAGGGCCATGATGGCCCTATATCGCTCACCTGTTATCATTGCACTTGAGGACAAGAAGGTCCTCAGAAAAAATATCTAAGTCCAAAGGACAGTAACAACAAAGGGAAGAAATTTAACCAAAAAGAAAAAAAATTCTTACAAGGTATAGATATGTCAAAATACACATAAAAATTGGAGGTACCATCCATGTTGTACCACAGAAAAGTGGTCTCGGTTTTTCCCTACGGCCAATAATAAAAAAAGTTACTAAATATAAGCTATTTATAGTAACGTAAAAGGAAAGTAATTAAAAAAAAAATATTGTAAGTCAACAAAAGAAGGATCTGCCAAATAAATCTGTTGACATATTATTAAATGAAATTTCAGATCAGTATCTTCATTAGTTACGGAGATATACCCATTTTAATTTGAAATAAAGGGAGGTAATTTGACATAAATCAGTCCATAGTTATTTACCCTGATTCGCTCAGTCCAACTAATGACAATAATGAAATTTCAAATAAGTCCTATAAGTACTTTTTTAACTGATATATAGATCTAGAGGATATTTGTTTCACCGAGTGAACACTAAAATATTTTCACGAGTGGCGTAGCCACGAGCGAAAATGTAAATTATTGTGTTCACGAGTGACATATATTTCAATCTTACATTGAAACAAATAAATTTTCTTTTTATTTTATGCATTTTCAATGGTTTTAAACAAATTATGTCAATTTTACCCGCGCAGCGTCACGTGCATCGCATCATGACGTCATAATTTCATGACGTCACCATATCTATAGTGTATAACTGTCAAATAGTCCTATGACGTTTCCAGACTTCTTTTAGATTGTTTAATGATGGAACGTATATCTTCATGATCCTGTAAATATTAATGTATATCTATGTCTTTACTGAAGTATATTTTTCATGAAATTTTCCATTATTTATAATTCATATTCTTTCGCATTCAAGTGTATTTCCGTACCAGTGAAAAATAAAAAAGATATTTTCACTGTTTGAAACAGTGAAAATATCAGTTTTATTTCACTGATAAATTTCAGTATTCCACTGAAGAGCATAAAATAAAAATCCATTTTGATTACAATCAGGGGAGGTAATCAGATATAACATAACTCTGAACCTACGCTTGGATCTGATTTGTCATGGAATCCAAGAATTATTGTTGTTTAAGTTATTTTGGAAAAAAATTGTATCAAATAAAACCATAAATGAAGTCTCTGTATGGCTGCAAAAGCCAAAATAGCCAATTTTGGACCTTTAAGGGGCCATAACTCTGAAACCCATGATGGAATCTGGCCAGTTCAAGAAAGGAACCACGATCTTGTGGTGATACAAGTTGTGTGCAAGTTTGGTTAAAATCGAATCATAAATGAAGTTGCTATTGTGCAGACAATAGCTAATTTTGGCCCTTTCAGGGGCCATAACTCTGGAACCCATTATGGGATCTGGCCGGTTCAACTAAGGAATCAAGATCTTATGATGACACAAGTTTTGTGCAAGCTTGATTAAATTCAAATCATAAATGAAGCTGCTATTGTGCAGACAAGGTCAAAATAGCTAATTCTGGTCCTTTCAGGGGCCTTAACTCTGGAACCCATGATGGAATCTCACCAGTTCAAGAAAGGAACCAAGATCTTATGGTGATACAAGTTGTGTGCAAGTTTGGTTAAAATAAAATCATAAATAAAGCTGCTATTATGCAGACAAGGTCAAATTAGCTAATTTTGGCCCTTTCAGGGGCCATAACTCTGGAACCCATAATGGGATCTGGCCAGTTCAAGAAAGGAACCGAGATCTTATGGTGATACAAGTTGTGTGCAAGTTTGGTTAAAATAAAATCATAAATGAAACCACTATCATGCAGACAAGAAATTGTTGACGGACGGACTATGTGACAGGTGAGCTAAAAAGAGGCGTGTAGGTCGCTAATCCCTGAAATAAAAAATAAAGCGTGTATGTCGCTAATCCCTGATATAAAATTGGACATATTTAAACTGATATGAACACTAGATGTTCTTAGAAGATCGAAGTATTTTTACTATTAATTTGATCATGTGGTCTTTATTCACGGACCAGGTTGAAATACACTGCATTTGTTTAATCCGGAATAAAACTATGTCATGTCTTCTATGTTCACAGGAAGTCTATGGAAAAGGTTAAAATACGTATAGTACCCGTGCAGTTTGGACATCAGCTCTCGGTAGCGATACCTTTAGGAGCGGACGCATACCTAAATGTATCATCACGTAGTACAGTTATACATGTAACAGTTGTACTTAAAGGCTAGTTTTACCAAAACTAGAAAGCAAGTAATTATTACCAACGCGCTGAAAACTGCATATGTTGCAATACGTCCCTATAGTCATAACATTTCACAACTGCCAGGAAAGAAAACAACACGTATAATACAGTTAAAATCCTACTATAGTCTTACCTGCTTCTCGGGCAGTATCCGGGAGATAAACATAAGGTATATAATATCCCAGACTGTATAGAAAAGTTGACACTAGAAACATACAGTAAGCAACATTGTGAAAGATTTCAACGTCAAAACTTGATCGTATACTATGCCATACTTCGTTGAATATATCACTGCAGATGTTCTTCTTCAGTGATTTCCTACTACTTCCAATTTGGGACAACGTCCTATGTGAACCGTCTCTCGTGCCCTCGTTAAGAAGTGGAGATGATGCGTGTTTGGACAATTCCTTTGAATCGCGCTCGTCTACAGTATCTCCGTTGACTGACTTTGAGCAAATGTTATTTTCTTTTCTTACTGATATTTCGAGTTCGAACATATGTTGATAATTTTCCTTGATTTCAGTTAGTTCTAATCCTTCATCAACAGAACTGTTTTTGTCACCGCTTTTGATTTTGGATTCTGCAAAGTCGATTGGTCGAAACACTAATGCGCATGCAAAGCAGTTCAGAGCGAGGCCAGCTTGAATCAAAATGGCGCCCTGCCATGCGTACGCTCCAATCAGAACACTTGTAAGAGGGCTGAATATAAATGTTCCTATTCCAGCACCACTGACTCCGATGCCTGTTGCAAAAGCCCTTCGTTTCTCGAAATACTGACTCACACAAACTATGGACGGTAGATATATCATACCATAACCAATTCCTTAAAAGAAATATAAAAGTACGTTGAAATTTACAAATATCAAAATACATGAGCGACCAAACAATTCTACAAGACATTTCTCCTAAATTGGTCGTTTAACGCTCCCGCAAACACACATATTTATGGCTAGTTTCAAGTATGAGATGGCCTTTGCATTTTTCATGCGTTCTAGTCAAAATAATTCGAAGTTTAGATTGTTCTATATTTGTAACTGTGATATGTCGTGACACTTTACAAATATTACATAATCAATGCCGTCACAATCATTCCCGATCGTACCCCTACTTTCAAAAGAGGACATTCGTAGGTATCACTGAATTCAGTCAAGCCAATAAACTAATCTACTTACCAACCATAGCTCCGAGGCTTAAGTACAGGAATTGAATGTTTGGCGCGAACATACTCAGAACGAGGCTCCCTGAGAAAACAACTGTTCCAACAAACGTAACAACACGGCAACCAAATCTGTTCGTAAATATGGCAACAACAGGACCTGTGGTTAAAAATCCGAAGGAGGATTAAAGGCAAAATGATAAATAGTATGTTTTGCAAATAAAATAGTTCTCCAACACTGCTGTTGCTGTCTGAAAAAAATGTATCAAGATATTATGAGTAAAGACAAAATTATCTCACTCAACCTGACAAAACAATCAGTGTTGGATCTTGCGATAAGACTTTATTAATAAACAAGAGGGTCATGATGACCCTGGATCGCTCACCTATGTAATATGAGCCACATGTTTAAAATGTCAAACTTACGCTAAAATATTAAAAAAGTAGGTCAGTAGGTCATATTCACGGTCACTGAAAGTCAGTTTTAAGATCGGTGTGCAAAACTGTATATGTCATCCAAATTTCAAGGCTGTATCTTAAAAATCAAGAAAGTAGGTCAGTAGGTCAAGGTCACTGTCAAATGATCCCTACTTTGGGTCACCTGGTATTTTAATTAAACAGTCTAGGAAATATGATCAGATAATTGTTGAAGTATTTTTTCCTATATAACTCATATAACGAGTAACCCCGATTGTGGCCTCTTTTCACCCCAGGGGCATAATTTGAACAATCTTGGTAAAGGACCACTAGGCAATGCTACATACCAAATATCAAAGTCCTAGACCTTATACTTTCAGGCAAGAAGATTTTAATTTTTTTTCCTATATAGGTCTATGTAAAACTTGGGACCCCGGGGCAGGGCCTCTTTTCACCCAAGGGGCATAATTTGAAAAATTTTGGTAGAGGACCACAAGACAATGCTACATACCATATATCAAAGGCCTAGGTATTGCAGTTTCAGACAAGAAGATTTTTAAATGTTTTTCCTATATAAATCTATGTAAAACTTGGGAACCCCGGGGCGAGGCCAATTTTCATCCCAGGGGCATAATTTGAACAATCTATATAGAGGACCATTAGATGATGTCACATGCTAAATATCAAGGCTCTACGCCTTGTGGTTTTGGACAAGGAGATTTTCAAAATTTTCCCTATATAAGTCTATGTAAACCATGTGACCCCCAGGACAGGGCCATATTTGACCCTAGGGGGTAATCTGAACAACCTTGGTAGAGGACCATAAGAAGATGCTACATACCAAATATCAAAGCCCTATGACCTGTGGTTTTGGACAAGAAGATTTTTTTAAAGTTTTTCCTTTAGGTTGCCATGGCAACCAGAGTTCTGTATGGAATTCAATTCTTTGAATAATTTTGAAAGGGGACCACCCAAGGATCATTCCTATGAAGTTTGGTGTAATTCTGCCGGGTGGTTTATAAGAAGAAGATTTTTTTAGAAATTGTTGACGGACGGACGACGGACATTGAGCGGTCACAAAAGCTCACCATGAGCCTTTGACTCAGGTGAGCTAAAAACAACCATCAAGAAAACAGGTGAAGTTAATAGTTACTGCACTGTGAAATCTGCAGATGATAGGCAACCGCTTCTTGTCAGGGTCGCACACTCACTTCAGAAAGCCGGCCACCTAGCACAATTGAGGTCAGCGGTACTACCAAGTTACTAGATTGTCAAGGTACCCGGTCGTGGCCAAAACATGCTCAGAGGGACACCTGTGGTCTTCCTCCATCACAAAATCAACAAGCATCGTCCGTGCTTTTATCGCCCCCACGCAATAACTTTGACGTATACAATAGCTCTAGCCCGCCCGCTTAGCTCAATAATGAGAGCTCAGACCTACGGATCGTGGGGTCGTGAGTTCGGTCCCTAGGCTGGGCGTCTGCTCTCCGTGACGATTTGTTAAAAGACATTCCGTCCTTAACCTCTGGTCCATGTGGGGAAGTTGGCAGTTACTTGCGGAGAACAACTTTGTACCGCAACAGAATCCAGGAACACTGGTTATGTTTACTGTCCGTCGTTACGTAACTGTAATAGGGCCTACTGTTGAAAAACGGCGTTAAACCCAAAACAAACAAACAAACAAACAAACAAACAATAGCTCTAATCAAATGAAACGACATTTACCAGTAAGATAGCAGATGCCAGTTGATATTGATGCAATGACGGCTGTTTCTCCTTTGCTGCCTCCGAAATAATCCAACAGTTCAACAAACACAACTCCGAATGAGTACAGTATCCCGTCTGTCAGTACGTGCGATGTAAAACATGCCGCACAGACGATCCAACCCCATCCACCATCAGGTGCCTCGTATTTTAAGGTATTAATATCATCTGTAACTTCTGGTTCCAGTTCGTCTTCTGCTTGCGTAGTCGTGTGTTGTAAATCACTACATACACGGCCCGCTGTCTCATTGTTTAGCTCTTCATCCATTAAATATCAAAGTCCTGTAATGAATTAAAATAAACTTTATGTCACAATATCTAACATCTGTCCGTTCATTAATAATGGTCTAAGACAAAACGTTTTTCAACTGGAGACAAAAATGTGCCAAAGTCGCTTATCTCCAATAAAACTGATTCATATGAAAAATGCGTAATGAAGAATCGCGACAATGATTCGGAAGAAGTTCTGTCAGAGGTGTTTTGAATCGTTTTGCAAACGCTACTCGTGCCCCTTATTCAACAGAGCGTATCTTGAGAGATGAACAAACAAGAAAGTCACGGGCAAGGTTGATAAACTATGTGCCACGCGATCCGCAAGAATTCCTTAAAAAATGTCATTCGTGTCTTATTCAGGAAAAATTGTATAAAAACACGTAAATGGATATAAGAGTGAAAATACTAAGTTTTGTGTATGTGGCTTCTCTACGACCTGTGGAGTACTTTCATAGTAGCTAAACGGTGGTAAATTACATCAAGCTCGTGCATAAACTATCATTTAGCAAAATAAATTCTGATCAAGGGGGGATATAATCTTGTTTAGGAGAAACATTGCGTCAGTTTAAACATTTATTCCAAAAAGTACGTAATATAGGTGTGTAAAATCTTAACATCAAGTTAGCATGATGTTAAGAAAAGGATAACTTGAATGGGTGGCATAGGTCTTACAGCGGTTCCTTTAATGTATCGTAAGGGGAAGTAATCGCTGCGGGGAGTTTGGTCTTATTTTACATTGCTCGGAATTCCCACCCATACTTATCAGGGCCTTATCTTGAACATACTGAAAACTCACTTAGACCAGGTGAACTAAAACGGAGCCTTATCTTGTTGACATAATCAAGAATTTTGACCTTTATAGGGCTTAAGATTAACTTTAATCTAGATGTATTCTCACATGTGTGATATTTATTTATTTTGCTGGGTTTAACGTTGCACCGACGCAATTATAGGTCATGTGTGTGTGTGTGGGTTTGGGTTTAACGTCTTTTTCAACAATTTTTCAGTCATATAAACGACGGTGTCTACTTGTAGCAGTGAGCACAATGCCCAACTTTATAGTGCTGCCTCACTGGAATATCACGCCGTAGACACGAGGCATGATACCCCACCCAGTCACATTATACTGACACCGGGCTGACCAGTCCTAGCACTATCCTCTTAATGCTGAGCGTCAAGCGAGGAAGCTACTAGTACCATTTTTTACGTCTTTGGTATGACGCGGCCGGGGATCGAACCCACGACCTCCCGCACTCGAAGCGGACGCTCTACCACTAGGCTACCGAGGCGGTTATTATAGGTCATACATGGATCGATCCGCATACTATCAAGATACAGCCAGATCTTGGGTGCTCCGAAAAGTCAATGGAGGAATTTACTAGACAAACAACAACAACAACAACATGGCGACTTTCCAGCTTTGGTGGTGATCGAAGGAAGACCCCAGGTGCCCCTCCGTGTATTATTTATTTCATCACGATCAGGCACTGACCTAGGTAGAACCACCGACCTTCCGTAAGCCAGCTGAATGGCTTCTTCACATGAAGAATTCAACGCCCCCGAGTGAGGCTTGAAGCCACATCGACGAGAGACAAGTAGTCAGCGGTCTTGACCACTCGGCTCCCCACATGTGAGATAAACATCGTTATCTGTCAATCGTCAACTAGTATGCTTATAACTTGTATATTTTATATATTTTCATTTGGTGTAAAATTGACACGCACTAGAAAAAATGCAAAAGTACGTGTAGAAGTTCACAGAACAATCTTATCAAAATCAAGTCATATCGGTTAACTATAAAGCCTACAGAAGCCTACGGCGTCAGGATGTAAAATGTATGAACTTCAGCGTATTTGAGTAATACAGCTTATCGCTTTGATTTGTCCTTATTTTCCGCAGTTCTTATCTCAAGTATTTGTCATAGGTTTATATATTTGATGAATATAGTAGAAACTGGATTAAATAATACTTTCGAAATATTATTAAATCCATTTTATTACCTCCCTTTGTTACTTTACCGTATAAAGTCATGTGCAGTATTCTAAGTAGAGATTTTCTAACCATGTTAAAATTAGGCCTGTATATATATGTATTTGGACAGTTACCTTATCTCTTAAGACCTATGGAATTGGGGCTCTTGGGAGCTCTAGGGAGGATTTTTAACCATCACACATTTCAGAAATGGCCGCAATACAGTATATACTTAACAAGTAGTCAATGTCATGTACAATGCTGGAAATGATCCTCAAAATATCATACAGTGGATCTTATTCTAGATTCAAGGTCTTACAGGGTCAAACAAAATTATAAACATGTTAGCATACGTATTTTAAAGTTATTCTTTAAACGTTGTTTTCAGGCATCTGATTTAAATCTCGGTCGACGAGAGAATAAATGTAGAATTGCATCATGAGCATAGATCTATCCAATTTATCAATTGATACATATATACATCGTGTACATGTATAACGGATGAGAGAAAAGATGCTATAAACACACGTTTACAGAAACATCATCCCCGGTTTATAGATGCCAGTTTTGTGCTATTCTTTCAGTTGCAGCAACCATTTATTTACGTACTGCATTTAACCGATTGTTATAAATTATGAAGTATTTTTTACAGCAAGAGATCTACTCATCAAATAAAACAATGAAATTAGCTCAGTACACATCTGTATAAACACTGTAAATTAAAAGCTGAAGCAAATATACATGACAATAATGTCTCTTGTATTATACTTAAAAAACATGCTATAAATAACCCGTCTCAGTTAACAACAAAATGTAAATAAGATTTACTCACATGAAATTTCCACATGTTAAAAATAGAAACTTGAGTGAGGTCCGGCTACAGGGTCCTCTGATACAATTCATGTTCTTATTAATGCCGACCTTGGTGCTTAAGAAAATTGCAACTTTTTCAAGAATGTCTTTGTATTTTTATAAAAAATGCAATTTCTTTTGTTGCAAAAAACAACAACGTTTTTTTTAACAAATAGAATCTACTGTTGAAAATATTTCATAAAAACACCTATATCTAGCAGATGATGATGGAAAATCATTACATTTGTCTTCTGCTCGTCTTACCTTTTCGTGAAATGTTCAAATAGGTATAGTCTTTAATTTTTAGCCGACGAAGCAGTGCAATCATTTATTCAAATCTTCTCTGTAGTTGTACTTTAATAGATCTAATAATTACGCAATTCTTTGTCTATTTATTTTAGAATGTGTTTGAATTGTAAACTCATTAATTGTTTAATTCATCAAATTAAAAATGCTCAAAATAATAACATTTCCATGATTGATTTGTTTCACTGATTTATAGATAAAGTTAGTTTGTGCTTTTCCAATCATAGAACGTACTTTTGCACATAAATCACAGACAATTTTGCTAATAATTTTGTGTTTAAAATGGCTTTACTGCCCATGAACAGACTCAACAACCGAGTCTGCAATTTTACTATTTGCCTTGTTCTCGTGCTTCCGAGGATACATTCAGATTTTATTTACTTCACAACAGCGGGTGTCAGTGCTGTGTGGCGGCCGTAAAAGTCGCCCGACTTCATCTCAGTGTTGTTATATTTCTGGTCCTTCGAATCATTGATTTCAACTCATTAGATTGAAGATTGAATACTGCTTAAGCCGGTGCTAGGGGCGTGGCAGTGTGCTTTTCATTACTGCCATGAACAGACTCAGTCAAACCGAGTCTGCAATTTTTACTATTTGCCTTGTTCTCGGTGCTTCCGAGGGATCTACATTCCAGATTTTATTTACCATTTGTCCTGTAGTATTAAGAATGTCTCGTAGAGGGCTGCAGTCATACACAGACCCATTTTTCTACTCCAATTATCCAGGCTATTAGTGTGAACATTTCAGCCTGCATTAGTTTAAAGTATCATTTTGCCTGAGATGGCTGTAAGATGCAGGAGGTAATGGTCAGTCCGTTCTGATACCCAAAAAGTGATTTTTTTGGTCATTGAACCATTTTACAGCAAATAATTGAACCGTTCTATTGCGTTTAGAGTATTTTACTGTACATTTTGACTGCTACTGTGGATGAATATTGAAAACAAATGTCATAAGACGATTTTTTTCAACCACGCCAACGATGTTCCAACCATGCCAACGATGTAAACAGAGGCCATACCATTCAGGCTAAAGTTACTCTAAATTAAAATGAATAAAAGATAAAAATATCACTTTTCATATGTTTTTCGTCCGTTATTTAAGTTGAACTCATATATAGTTTTTGAACAGATGTGATTACATATACATGTTTCGATTTCTGGAATGCCACCCACGCCGTTTCATGTTATAATGGAAGTCAATGGGAAACGATTGACCTGTGTTCTCTAACCTGCCTCAAAGAAGACCATTCACAGCATTTGATATCTTTCTTTTATTAATTTATGTTGAAAGAAAAAGTTTAAACTTTTAAAATTAACCCAATGTGCTTTCATTTTTTTTTCTTGTGGAAGAGCATAGAATAGCTTGAGGCAACAATATAATCCCAGTCATAGTGTACGTAGTTTACAAACTGAACCTTTTCACAATAGTTCCAATGAATTCAAATCTCCAGTGGTTTTACATATCCTTGGGTAAATAACATTAATTCGCTTATATTGGATGTACGTACGTATTGAGTGTATAATATACTGTTATTTAGTTGTGCGTTCAAAGCGTATGGCAGAATTACTGCCGATCGTAAAATGACCAAGCCTGTGTTAAAATTCGACCATTCTGCAGACGCTTAGAATGAATGATGTAAAACTTACGATTAGTTATTGTGAAATAACGAAAACATTTAAATAAGAATATTGTTATGAGATATTAGGAAAGTCAAATAAAATCCAATAGGTCAGAGACCACACATTCAAAAAAGTATGGCCTAAGACCACAGTTATTTTTACTATATGTTCTATATAGGCACTGGACACTACAGCAATTTTGCATGCATCCCAACTCCCATAAAAATACCTGAACTCAACAGAACTATTCAAGAGAAAAAATTCCAGCCACAGTAAACATTGGGTTGACCGGCTCCTTTTTCCACCATTTTGAACCAAATCACATGCGTATGAAGACTACTCCCTAGATGGCCGCAAACAGGCAAAACAGGCCCTATCAAAAAGTCATGTTATGCATATTCTGACATTCTCATTCTGTCAAATTGTACATGTACCTACTACTTCATATCTCCTCTATTAAATCATGCCATTTATTGTAGGTCTTTCACTCAAAAATTCACCAATATTCACCATCAAATAGAGGAACTATTTTCCGCGTAACAACTTCCATATTGGTCAACCAAGGGCAAATAACTGTGGTCTTGTGCCTATTTGTATAGGGAACTTACTGGGAATGAGGTAACGTCTGTGCGTTCTGATTGGTCAGTCATGTAAACAAACCAAAGAAGTGATTTTTTTAAAATTGAGATTTTTCACTGAATTTACAGCATTTTATTATACATTTTGACAAAACTCGCTACATTTTATGTGAATTGAAATAAGTTTTATCAAATGAATTTCTCCCGCCGTGCCAACGATGTAAACAGGGGTCATCTTATTTACACGAAAATTACTTAAATAAAGTATCACTATTCAAATGTTTTTCGTCCGATATTTTTGTAGAACTAAGATAGTTCTTGAAAAGACATGTAATTAGATAAATATGTTTCGATGTATGGAAGGCCGTACCCGGCATAATGTTATAATGTTAGTCTATGGGAAAACAATTGGTGGTCTCTATCCAATAGACGGGCCTTAAATCCGAGATAATGCGTCGTTTGAATAAAGCCGAATTATTCCGAAATTGTTTACAACATGGAGGACAGACAACCAAAATTCACATTTCACATTTCGGAGGGAAAGAAATTCCCAACATTAGAAGATAAAGACAACAAAGAACTGTTTAAAAAATGGTACATTGTATTTTCGCAAAGGGTGTCCACTTCTCAGATAACAAAGAAGTATACTAGACCTTTATAAAACTATGAATTTCTAACAAAGCGAATATCATGTTGGAAATGGAATGTTCTAGATTCAAGATTGATAGAGTTGAATTATTTACACCGATTTCGCCTGTTTGAATTCGTTTAGGTTATGCACAGTTTGGTACAGCTGTGGGATATGCTGAGTATTCCGGTTGAAAAAGAATAATTTGGTTGGCTGAGGCTATCGGCACTGGCATAGATCTGCACGACAGACATGCTGATAATTTTCTTTATCCGCTTGACCCTCGTAAAGATTATTTTTGTTATTGGCACGACCATCATGCTGCTTATTATTTTCATTTTTTCACTCGACAATCAAGCAAGGAAAGTTATGCGGATTATTTTGTTATCTGTACTGTTTCGAAGCAGTTTCCGTCATAAAATGAAGATTTTTAAAATATCTTTTTTCTTGAACGTTTCAGTTCCGTTAAATGCTCCCAAAGAGAACACCTTAGCTCTTCTGCTTTAAGAAAACATGAATATCAATAGTGTCTAGCGCACGTGATAACACACAGAGGGGCTCCAAAAGGGGTGAATAAATTGAGCTGAATTGGTTGACTACAGAAGCAGTTCCCGTCATCAATTTTTGTTTTAATATTTATGTCATTTTTACAGTGAATACGACTAGAAAAGCACCATCCGTGTTTTTTTAATCTTTCTGGTGAAATTAATTAATACAATTTTAAGAAATTTGAAGGTTCATGTGTTAAATTAGGCTTGTTGAAAATAGGAGGTAAAAAAAAAGCAAAACCTGAGACTCGAACTCGCGATCTCATGCTTGTGAAGCCGATGTTCTACCGATGCACAAAAATGACTCATTTTTATCTTTATTTTGTATTTTTGGTAAATCATCTGGTTTCGACTGCCAAATGGAGGAACTTCCAACTTAATTGGGGATTATGGAGTTATTCTTTGCGCATGCGCATTGGTTGCACGTGAATTCCCCTATGTGCGGAATGTAAACAAAACAATTATGGAATGAACAATTCGAGTTTTCTTGGAAAGTTTTTACCCTTTGTTGATGAAATTTCACAGAGCTCTGGATTGCAGGGTAGCGTTATGGAAACAATCTCGACTTCATTGTGAAGAACGTCACGAAACGTAAAATAACGCGTTGACGGATACTACTAGCCGACGGAAACTGCTTCGAAACCAGTAGGCTAAATAGTCAAAATAATGCAATGTTCAGATTGTTTTATATTTGTGATGGGGCAATCTGAACGTCAAAACTTGGAAGGACCAAAATAATGGAGGATAAATCACAGTACACATTCGTGTAAAGTTATTGGTTTTATCGCTTGCGCATATAGGCGTGTAGACATATAGTAAACGTTAATCATGTACAGTACATACTTCGGTTTAAATCACCAGAAAATTCGTAATTTTGGATAATATTAGATAATTTTACATCAGTGTTGGCAAAAACTTGGGTTTTAAGCATATATTGCCCAGCCCAGTGGGTAATACTGGGAAAACCCATGTTTTACTGGGCAATAGTGGTCAATACAGGGCAATATAAATTATAATATTTCAGTTCAATCTTCAATACATATTTCAACACTTAAGTTGACTAGCAACCCATATAGTGATAGCAGTGACACCAGCATGCCTAGTGCTATAATATCTATGTAAAATTTACATAAATCAATGAGGAATTGAATCACCTTTCGATACATGTAAGTTTTATTTGAATTTATGGCCAAATCGTGACATAATCGGCTTTTAAACCTATAGCATGTAAAGCATCGGTAGTGATGAATATTTTATTGGAAAATGCTTCCACTATTTTGGTCTTTCAAGTGTTTGACACGTATGAAAAAATTATCTCAATATTTCCTAGGATCCTGTCAATTTTGTCGGACTATACGGCTAAACATACTGTATACATATGTAAAATTCAGTTAAGCTTTTCTGAAGTTTTTCTCTGGTTATCAGATCCCAATAGTACTGATTATTTGATCATTTTTAGCATGCACCTTTTGTTATCAACCCACAACAGCATACCATTACAGTTCTTATAATTATTATGTTGAATAACAGCTGTAACTTTAGTCATATTTACAGCAGTATTTTTTTTTCATTTTACAGCTGTATCTAATTTGCATAATTCAAACTGTTTTTGATAGGTGATATCTTATTTCCATATCCAGTTACTATGAGTTGCATTTTATATACAGACTTGTCCAATAAAAGTTGCTGAGAATGATTTATTGCCAATTTAAAGTATGGTGGCAAGGTCCATTAGATGGGAAATATGTAAAAACTAAAATAGGTGAAAAATGATGCTGTCAGTAAAATAGTGTTTTCCATAGATACGTTACGCAAAAGAAAATGACTGCAAAACACATTATCTTGGGTTTTTAAGTGGTATTGCTTACATAATTATGTACTAAATGTTATCTTAACTGGAACTGAAGTAATTATGTTTCCAGATATACAAAAATTGTTGGGCTACCAGACAAATATTTTTACTGATATCTGTAATTCTGAAACATGAAAAACATTTTCATATTATTAGTAATTAATATAAAAGATATTACTACAGCGTTGTAATATGTTTTCAGGACAGATACTTTCTTTAAACATGATCTGATGCATATGTATTAAAAGAGTTTTATACTTCAGACACCCACAAACGCCTGTGCTACAAAACAACAGCAGGGACATGTTCCTGTTCTAAAACACGACTGTTGAGTAGACTTCTAGAGTGAATAGGAAGTATATGACAATGTTTTTAGAGTTTTAGAATTGCAGGCATCTGTCGTAAAAATTAAACCTTTTAATATATTGATTTGATTAGTTTAAGTTTCTTTCTAGGTCTATGGAGGGCAACATCTCAGCTCAGATGTATACATTTGACCAACCATTTCAACAGTATCAGAAAGATGAATTTGTCCTGGTAAGAGATGAAACCTTTTGATTCTTACAAGAATATATTTATGTTTCTTGATATTAAGTATATTTCAGTTTCTGATCAATAGGTACAACCATAAAACACATAGAAGGTGACAAATGTAAATAAGTATATATTTGTCTGTTGTATGATTGATTTCCAAGAAAAGGCACACTCTTATCCCCCCTCAAACCCCCCATTCCTTCAAACAGTTGGGGTTATATTGTTTTACTCATTGTCAGTTGGAAGACTATTTGGTTTCCGATCAATAACTAGGAATTGCCTGGTCTCACAATGTTCAACTCTGTAAGATGATTGTCTGTGGTCAGTAAATGATTTCTATTGTTTTGTGTGTCAGTTGGTCAAAGTCAAGGTCACAAATCTAAAGAATGCTTTGGCCTACAATCTACAAAATTCATAGGATGATTGACTGTGTTCACTACTGGTTTTAGGGATCATAGGTTAAAGTTCAAGGTTACAGTGACTTTGTGACTGAAAACCTTTTGTCTAATGTCTTCAAACTTCATAGGATGATTTCTTAGTGTCAGTGGATGACTTCTAATTGTTTTGGGGGTCAGTAGATCAAAGGTCAAGGTCACAGTTACTTTGACACTGGAAACAGATTCAGCTCAATAACTAAAGAACACTTTGGCTTACAGTCTACAAACCTCATAGGGTTATTTTCCGTAGTCAGTAGATGACCATTTACTACATTGGGTGTCAGTAGGTCAAGGGGCAAGGTCATAATGATGTCGGGACTGAAAAGGGGATAGGCCTTCATGGGAGGTGGGGACACGCGTGTTTTACAAACAGCTTTATAGCAGCTTTTAACAAATACTTTTATTAATGTCAGATTACATACATGTAATAACATGACTCATTTTTTCAAATGATTTATATTAGAGTTTTTAAAATTTAGAAATCGCTTTATTAATAATTACATTACAGAGAATTTTTGAAGTTATTCTGGATGTTTAAAGGAAGTTTTTGTGTTTTTAAACAATGAAATATGTAAAAAAAAAAAAAAAAAGAGCTTTAGTCTCTCTATTAAAAATTTATGAAAATGGAGTTTGTATGATATATTTTACATCCTACATGTTAAAATATAGACTTAAACAATACTCATTCATTGTTTAGATATCTGACATCGGAGTAAAAACTTGAAATTTTGAAGTTCATCAGGAGGCATGTCCCTTCAACACTAAAATTGTAAAGTTACTTGTTAATTGTAAAAATTGTCTGTAACACAGTTTCTTATTGTTTAGGACTTGATGAGGGATCCTAATGTGGTATCAACATTAAACGTCTCAAGCGGGAAAGGAAGTATGGCCCCAGTAGGTATGTGTGCTTTATAGAGGTTCAATCAAACTTATTTTTAGCTCGACTATTCGAAGAATAGTCTAGCTATTCTACTCACCCTGGCGTCGGTGTCGGCGTTGGCGTCACACCTTTGGTTAAGTTTTTGCATGCAAGTACATACAGCCATCAATTAAAGGCATATAGCTTTGAAACTTATTTTTTCTTTTTCTAGGTCAATTACCAACCTCTCTGGGTCAAGTCCCATAACTCTGACATGTATTTTGAGCAAATTATGCCCCCTTTTGGACTTAGAAACTTTTGGTTAAAGTTTTACATGCAAGTTACTATCTCCAAAACTAATGCAGATATTGATTTGAAACTTCACATGTGTCTTCGGGGTTATAAAACTAGTTGATAGCAACAAGTCCCATTACTCTGACCTTCATTTTGGCCAAATTATGCCCCCTTTTGGACTTAGAAAATTCTGGTTAAAGTTTTGCGTGCAAGTACATACAGCTATTTCTAAAAGGCATATAGATTTGAAACTTATTTTTTCTTTTTCTAGATTAATTACCAACCTCACTGGGTCAAGTCCCATAACTCTGACATGTATTTTGAGCAAATTATGCCCCCTTTTGGACTTAGAAAATTTTGGTTAAAGTTTTACATGCAAGTTACTATCTCCAAAACTAATGCAGATATTGATTTGAAACTTCACATGTGTCTTCGGGGTTATAAAACTAGTTGATAGCAGCAAGTCCCATAACTCTGACCTTCATTTTGGCCAAATTATGCCCCCTTTTGGACTTAGAAAATTCTGGTTAAAGTTTTGCGTGCAAGTACATACAGCTATTTCTAAAAGGCATATAGATTTGAAACTTATTTTTTCTTTTTCTAGATTAATTACCAACCTAACTGGGTCAAGTCCCATAACTCTGACATGTATTTTGAGCAAGTTATGCCCCCTTTTGGACTTAGAAAATTTTGGTTAAAGTTTTACATGCAAGTTACTATCTCCAAAACTAAACGCAGATATTGATTTGAAACTTCACATGTGTCTTCGGGGTTATAAAACTAGTTGATAGCAGCAAGTCCCATAACTCTGACCTTCATTTTGGCCAAATTATGCCCCCTTTTGGACTTAGCAAATTCTGGTTAAAGTTTTGCGTGCAAGTACATACAGCTGTTACTAAAAGGCATATAGATTTTAAACTTATTTTTTCTTTTTCTAGATCAATTACTAACCTCACTGGATCAAGTCCCATAACTCTTACATGTATTTTGAGCAAATTATTCCCCTTTTTGGACTTAGAAAATCCTGGTTAAAGTTTTGCGTGCAAGTACATACAGCAATTTCAAAAAGGCATATAGATTTGAAACTTTTTTTTTTTCTAGATCAATAACCAACCTCACTAGGTCAAGTCCCATAACTCTAGCATGTATTTTGGGCAAATTATGCCCCCTTTTAGACTTTGAAAATTCTGGTTAAAGTTTTACATGCGAGTTTCTATCTCCAAAACTAATGCAGATATTGAATTGAAACTTCACATGTGCCTTCGGGGTTATAAAACTAGTTGATAGCAGCAAGTAGCATAACTGATATGCATTTTGGTCAAATTATGCCTCGTTTTGAACTTAAAATTCTTTTGATATTTAACCTTTTTGGGTAATATTTTCCTGCTTCTGGGACAATATTTCGAATAGTCGAGCTTGGCTGTCTTACAGACAGCTCTTGTTAACCGTGATGTTTTGGTAAATTTGCTTGAAACTTTTTTACTGCATTAGCTGTGCATCAGATTGTTTATGTGGAGTCTGTGTTACTCAAGTCCTATTGGATTTTCCAATTTGTTCAGTTTTAGCTGGTAATGTAGAATCAGTGTATTTTCCAATTCATTCCATATGTGCGTGAATATTTGATGTATATGTGCTGAATATTCGATGTATGCATTTATGTACAAATAAGTATATATTTAAATTTTATTTACAGAAGGCCCTTTCTGTGAAATTACATGTAGTAGGCCTATCAGTTACAAGTTGCTACAGTCACGTGTCCAAATTTACTTTTATTTGATAACAGATATAAATCAATAATCTGGTTCTTTTTTTTATATGCATAAATACATGTAGTAGCATTCACTGTAAAATTGTAACATTTGAATGTAACGATATTTAGAAATTTGTATTTAAACAATCTTCTCCTTTTTAATAATTGATTCCCTATTCTCATGATGCATAGAAAATTTGAAATAAACAATTTATGATCCTTACCTTTATTGCAGGTATCAAAGCCGAGTCAGTGGATGTAGAGTCTGTACCATGTTCTATCTTATCTATGTCATTCTTTGATAAATTATATGGTGCAGTTGTAAGGGACTCCGGGTATCTAATGAAATGTTTTGATGAATTTTATGAAGATTTCACCATCTCTGATGAATTAAGAAAAGTAAGTATAAAAATACTCTTTCAGATCTTCTGAATAACATGTAATCTACATATCTGTGATTAAAGGAGGAATTTTTTTATGCTTCTCCCCATCCCCTCCCCCACCCCCACCCCCCAAAAAAAAAAAAAAAAAAAAAAAAAACATTGAGGCTAGCATATTGTAATAGGACTGTCATTCAATCCCATAGGTTTCCAGTTGATACCTAAAGACCGCTTCTGGGCTAAAACCTCAAACTTGATGGGCAGATTGGTTGTGACCGATAGATGACCCATTTTGATTTTGAGGTTGGTTGCATAAAGGTCAAGGGGGTGGAAATTTGTTTCCAAACAATAATTGAAAAATATTTTAGCATACAGTTATCAAACTTCATAGGATGACTACATGTAGTTAATAGCTGACCCCTCTGTGCTAGGGTCAGTAGGTCAAGGTCATAGTGATCTTGAGACTGAAAATGTGACAGGTTGTCATGGGGGGTACATATTTTACAAACAGCTGTTGTTATACACATGTATGTCTTGAAGATATTGTCTTAATTCATTCAGCCTGTTTTTGTCCAAAAATATATACAAATCAGAAGAGATAACCCTTTGGTTATAATTTTGGTAAATTGTGTGATCTCATTGAAATTATACCCATTAATCGTTTAGTTTGAAATGTTTTGTTAATTTTAAATGTTCCTTCTAAAATAGAGCTCAGTTTTCTTGGGAAAAGGTCAGCTATTTTAGGAGAATTATCTGAATTTTTTTTTTTTTTTCAATTTTTTGCAAAAAAGTAATGCAGATGTTAGAACAATAGATTTGCTGTGTTGATCTGTATAAACTCCCTTATAAATACTTTCCCACGAAACCTTTGAAGTTTATTTTGAATATTTAAACTAACTTAAATTTGCAAATAAATTTATTGTGTTTTTAATTGATATTTTCATATGAATCCAATAAAGTACAGGTACAAGTTTGTTTTTTTTCCATATTCACAGACAGAAAAATGATTGAAATTTACAATGGAAGAAATGCATCATTCAAATACATCTTTTTAATGATAACAAATTCTGTCATACTTGCAGTGTTAAATTTTTTTAGAGTTTGATTTTTTACCGGTAAATTTCTTTAAAGCAATGTACAAAATTATCATCAGTTTTTTCTAAAACAAAAAATGCACAAATTCATATATCCCAGTGCAACAGCACAAAATATTATGCCCATGCTGTTGACTGATTCACAGTTTATAATAATTTATTGATTTTACTTACGATATTTCAATCCCTCTCTTTCTCTTTTGCTACTAGGTATACAGCAGTGACATGACACGAATGTTGTGAAAATATCAAATAGGTTATGATATGTGACATTTAAAAAAAAGTTTGTAAAGTTTACTTGTGTAGGAATGTGATAATATAAGCTTTGGAATGTAAAAATGAATGGTATGGAGATATGCAATGCTGCACAACTGTTTTAATTTGTGTTAAGGTTTTGGTTTACTGACAAAATCTCTCTCTGTCTGTCTGTCTCTCTCTCTGATCTAGGGGCTTTCTCTGGCTCTGGCTGTAGATCTCTAGTCAAATTAATCTGTGTCTGTACTGGTAGAGAATGTATTTGGCATACTGAGAGGCTGCCTTTGTATTTAAATCACTTTGAAGGATTTTATCATGAAAAGGGAGTTAAATAAATCTGCTATGATATTTCAAACATTCTCAGTAAAACATGTTAAAAGATGGTGAATTTGTTGCATTTGCATAGCTTATATTGTACATGTTGCTAATAAACCTGACATGTATAAATTAACTTCAGATGTTACTGAGTGAAGAGTCAGACCACTATGAGCTATACAGTGATTCAGAAAAGGAACAATTTTTATTCCGATTGTTCAAACACATAAGCCTTGGAGGACAGATCTGTCAATATGAGGACACCATAGAACCATATCTCAACATCACCAAACACCTCTATAAGGATCTCATTAGGTTTGAATTTCAGTAGCATACATTAATTTTTAGCTTGACTATACGAAGTATGGAGAGCTATCCTACTCGACCTGGCGTCGGCATCCTTCCGCGTCCGCACTTTGATTAAAGTTTTGATGCACTTTCTCTTTATCTTTGTTATTACTTGATGGATTTACTTCAAACTTAAAATAGTTGTCCCACATCATATGACACAAGGGTCATAACTCTGGCATCAGTCTCTCATGAATTATCCCCCCTTTTTACTTAGAATTTCAGGTTAAAGTTTTGGTTCACTTTCACTTTATCTCAATTATTACTAAGTGGATTTGATTCAAACTTAAAATAGTTGTTTAGCATCATCACTCACATCATATGACACAAGGGCCATAACTCTTGCCCTTCACACACTTATTTACTGTGATAAACTGACTTACATTGCACAGGTTCAAGGACTCTGTTTTACTTTTTTTTACAAAATTATTCACCTTTTTTGACTGATTTGGTTAAGTTTTTGTATGTAATCTGGTATCTCAGTACTCACTTATGGGAATGGGTTGAAACTTAATACACTTGTTCATTGTCATGATTTGACATGCAGTGCTGAGGTTTCATAACTCTATTTTGTATTTTTACAAAATTATTCCCCTTTTTCAACTTAGCAGTTTTTTGTAAAGTTTTTGTATGTAAGCAGGTATCTCAGTACCCACTAATGGGAATTGATTGAAACTTCACACACTTGTCCACTGTCATGAGCGGATATGCACTGTACAGGTTCCATAACCCTGTTTTGCATTTTTACAAAATTATGCCCCTTATTTGACTTTTACATTCATTCAATTGACAAGGCTGTTGAATAGTTGAGCATTGCTATCCTCAGACAGCTCTTGTTGAACTTAAAGTTTTTCCTAGCCACAATCAATCTGTGTCTCAGGAACAACAGAAACTTCACAGGATATACTCTCAGTCAATGATTATTTATAACCAAGTTGGACATGCTTGAAATGGATTCAGATATGGCCTTTATTTGACTAAGAACAATTTCATTGGAGATTTTACAAATCCATATTGTAATAAATTGTAATGAAATAATCCAGTTACATAAGTCTTGCCAAGTTATGGCCCTTGTTTGACTATAAAGTTATGGAATAGTTGAGCCGGCTGTCCTACAGACAACTCTTATTATAAGAACTCATTAGAATTCTATAAATGTGATTGTGGCATATATTACTAAGATCTCATGGATGAAGATTTGTTTCATTGTTTTTGTTGTTGTTGTAAAATCTTAGTAGATCTGTCCAGGGACAATAGGCAAATGTATGTATTTTATATATGTTTATTTTATTCCTGCTTTGACAGTTGTTTTGTTTTGATATTTGCCTTGAGTTTATGCTGAATCAGAGTTTCCTTTTATCATACGTTTATTCACATCATAAAACATACAGTTTAATGTCAGGAAATGTCTGAGATGTGAATGCTGATTTAATCTAAAAAAAAAACCCATTAAAAGGCCTGTAGTTAACCTGTAAGTCTGACGCTGCAACAGTTTCTGATTGTTTTATGTTTCAGTGTTCAGAAAAATCCAGAAACCAAAGAGTTAAATATTACATCCAGTGTGTTCAAAATTTCTGCTATGGTAAGTTAATACATATTTTCTGTAATTAATGATTTATGGAACTGTTTCCAGTTTAGTATAATATCTTCCATTTTGGAATGTTAAATGTGTGAAGATCTCTTTGCAAACTTTAATGGCATAAATAGAAATTACTCAAACTGTGATTCAGATGTAAAATTTTCTTTCATTCATGTTACTTTAATTCCACTTCTGAAGCTGTATATCTCTGCTTAACAACAAAAACGCAGTACCGTAGCCAGACACAAATTTTAACCGAGGCAGTGGCTCAGATTTGCTTAGCGCACCACCATAGCTCAATAAGGAGAGCACAGATGTTAAAGACCACATGGTCGTGAGTTTGATCTCTGTAACAATTTGATAAAAAACATTATGTCTGAAATTATTTGTCATCCACTGCGGATTCATGTGGGGAAGTTGACATGTACTTGCGGAGAACAAGTTTGTATCGGTACAGAATCCAGACACACTGGTTAGGTTAACTTCCAGCCGTTACATAACTGAAGTAGTGTTGAAAAACAGCGCTACAACAAATGGAATTTTTTGGCAGTCTGAAGTTTTTGCTTGTATTCATAATAATATGAGTTAGACATGGTAACAATTTTAGAATTTTTCTTTCAGGAAAAGGATGAAGAGAGATATTACCCTGACAGACGGTCACATGATCAGACATTCTCGTATTTGATAGTAGATCCCCTTAAACGCCATGTTACTGTTTTATACCATGTTTTTGGTGGAGGAATATTTAATTGATAATCAGTTTTCATCTTGATTTTTTCTATGTGTAGTTTCCTGGAATTTAAGAGCAAAGAGAAACTAAGGAAAAGTATGTTTAACATTACTGATTCTTGGATGAAATACATTCTGGATGGTAATTCAGTGATAATATGCTTGAGGCTTACCTTACCCTGCTAAATTTCTATAATGAACTTGTCCATCTTTCAATTTGGACAGTACCATTAACTGTTAAAAGGAGTGCTTACCAAAAAGATACTGACTGAATGGCGAACAGTGCAGATCATGATCAGACTGCATGGATGTGCAGGCTGATCATGATCTACACTGGTCGCAAAGGCAGAATCAGTCATGTCCAGCATGATAAGGGTTAAGCAGTGTTAAGTGATGCAAAGTATAGAAAGTTGTTGTGATGTTTGTAATTATGTTGCTATGTAACATAAATGTTCAAAGCAGTAGGTTTAATTCTCAGCTTAAAATGTATTTGAAATCTAAAATTATATGTGGTAGTTTTTCAGAGCATAAAACCACAGTCTATGTCTACAGTCTGAAAAAGAAACAGCTTCTGTTTTGTCCTATTTACTAGAATGATAGTATCAACTTTATACTTCTTACAATGGAGAAAAGTATGGCAAATTTTGTGAATGAAGAAAGATTGAAGAGAGTAGAAAAAATTAAAACATTGACTGCTGTGTCACGACTTTGGTGATCAGTATAGTGTTGCATTTTTCCTGTTGTAGAAACAAATCATCATATTTATTGTTTTGTAAACAGTAATGTTTTAATAATCATAGGAAGAAGTCCTATGAGAATTAAAGCAGTTTTGAATACATATGATTGAGAGAATTGTGTATTAAGTGCTGGCTTTTCTAAGGGAATGAACGTCATCTATGAAAGATTAAGAATTTACATTAATATTGTGAAAGTATGTAAAATGTAGTCATTATGTAATGAATATGAAATGCCAAAAATAAAAAAAAATCAGAATTATACTTAACAGGTACTCAAATTTGAAATGGTTCATTTTTAGCTCACCTGAGCCAAAGGTTCAAGGTTTGCTTTTGTGACCACTTGATGTCTGTCGTGCGTCTGTCAACAATTTCTTGTCTTCACGATAGTGGTTTCATTTATGATTTGATTTTAACCAAACTTGCACACAACTTGTATCACCATAAGATCTTGGTTCTTGTCTTGAATCAATTGGCTGTTTGTTTTGTCTGCATGATTGTGGTTTCATTTATGATTTGATTTTAACTAGATTTGCACACAACTTATATCACCATAAGATCTCGGTTCTTTTTTTGAACCAGCCATATCCCACCATGGGTTCCAGAATTACAGCCTCTGAAAGGGCAAAAATTGCCTATTTTGGTCTTGTCTGCATGATAGTGGTTTCATTTATGATTTGATTTAAACCAAACTTGCACACAACTTGTATTACCATCAGATCTCGGTTCCTTCCTTGAACCAGTCATATTCCTTTATGGGTTCTACAGTTACTGCCCCTGAAAGGGACAGAAATTGACTAATTTGGTCTTGTCTGCACAATAGAAGTTTCATTTATAATTTGGTTTTGCAGTAACTCTTGTGATTCCAGCAGGTATGCAAATTTTGATTCCATACCTAATGTTTATATTTCGATGTAAATGAGATGTGGAACCAAAATTTGTAGTCCTGTTTGGCGCCATATAACCTATACTGTGTTGGTGCGCCGTAATACCCAAATAAATATCATTTATAATTGGATTTTAACCAGATTTGCGCACAACTTGTATCACCATAAGATCTTGGTTCCATTATTGAACCAGCCATATCTTACCATGGGTTCCAGAGTAACAGCTCCTGAAAGGGCAAGAAATTGCTATTTTGGTCTTGTCTGCACGATAGTAGTTTCATTTGTGATTTGATTTTAACCAAACTGCACACAACTTATATCACCATAAGATCTTGGTTCCTTTCTTGAACCAGCCATATTTCACCATGGGTTCCACAGTTACTCAATGACCCTCTTGTTTATCTGATTGTCATAGAACAAACACATAATATACTTCTGTTAGTTCTTCTTGACAGAAAGAATATTAATGTTTGACCCTCAATTTTTTGATATTTTATGTATGGTCTGCATATACAAACAGCACATTTATTTAAAGATCAAATACTATGCCATCTTGTAATCCAATAGTTTTAATGCAAAGAGAAAGGAAAGGACCTTTAAATTTGAGTTGTATATTATATTTCTAACTGGTGTTTCTCTGAATGTGACTTATGGATTGCTCCCATTCATCTGTCAGTCCATCACATAAAGTGGGATCTTGAATAGTTTTAAAAGTACAAATTATTTTGTCATGAAACTTAATTCATATGGACAGTTGGGGAAACTTCCAGTTCACAAAATCATTTTTTCCCCCTACTTTCATACGAATCTTGTTCCTAAATGTAGTAACTTAATTCCCATTCAGGACAAAAAAATCATCATTGTTTGACTTGTTTCATTCAAAGAATATTAGACAATCTACCAAAATTGCTACCATTCAATTTTCAGCTCGCCTGAGCACAAAGTGCTCATAGTGACCTATTGTGGTCATGTTGTGTCTGTCATCTGTTGTGCATGCATGCATATGTGCATGTGTCTGTTGTCAACAATTTCTTTAAACGACATCTTCTCCAAAGCCACTGAATGGATTTTGATGAAACTTGGCCTTGATCTTCCTCCAGGGTGGTCCTCTACCAGTTGTTCAAACGATTCCCCTAAGGTGCACATACTCCCCATAGGGGCCACCAGATCTAACAATAGGAAAAGTCTTCAAACAACATCTATCATAAACCCCTTGTCCTATTTTTAAATAATTTCACACAAATGGTCCTTTAATATGTAACCTATCAAGATTGTTTAATTAAATTATTCTGTGTCAAAAAGCTTGGCCACAGGGGGGTCGTGGTCACTTTTCCCTATACATGTATGTACATAGTGGAAAATATAAAAATCTTCTTGTGTGAAACTGCTAACCCGATTTTAAAATAACTGTACCCAGATGGTCCTTGTATGACCCTTTACCAAGAGTGTTCAAATTATTCAGATTCATTAAAAAACATGGCCACCAGAGGACGTGGTCACTTTCCCTATATGTATATAGTGGAAACTTTAAAAGTCTTCTATTGTGAAACTGCTGTCTTGATTTTAAAATAATTTCACACAAATGGTCCTTGTGTGAACTTCAAAGATTATTCAAATTATTTTGATTTGTCAAAAAACATGGCCGACAGAAGTTGTGGTCACTTTTCACTATATGTTTATAAAGGAAACCTAAAAAAATCTTCTTGTATGAAATGACTGGCAGATTTTAAAATAATTGCACACAAATCGGCCTTTGTTTTGTCAAAGAACGGCTGCTGGGATATGTGGTCACGTATGTATGTAGTGGAAACGTTTTCTTGTTTGATATGTAGAGAAAAAATTGTCTTGTTTGATATTGTCATATGACAATTCCACCAACTACTTACATCCCCAACTACTTACATCCCCCCCACACACACCCTTAACACACACACGTTACCTCACGACCCATATTTTAGTAGAAACATTCTTGTCAGAAAATATAGAAACTTTAAACGTTTTCCTATTATTAATGAAGTTGCTTTTGTCAACAGCCATTTAGCTTTATATGATGATTTCCTGTAGTCATTAGATTACACCTGTTGATTTGGGGGTCAGTTGGTCAAAGGTCAGGGACACAGTAATCTCAAGACTTAAGACTGAAAACAATATTAGCTCAGTATTTTTGCTTATACAATGTAGTTGTAAATTTTCATAGAAAAATTACATGTGGTCAGTAGATAACTGTTTTGTCAGGGTTAGTAGGTCAAAGGTCAAGGTCACAGTATCTTGGAGGCTGATTTCAGTTCGCACTCATTAATCAAAGAACACGAAGTCTTTTACATGCAGACATCAATGACAGATGACCCTTTTAATGTTTGGGATCAGTAGCTCAAAGGTCAAGGTCATGTAAATTGACAGAAAGTTCTTCTACAGACACTCATATTTATGACTGTAGGAGACATATTGTTTTGCCCTGTCCATCCGTCTGTCCGTCAAACTTCATCCAAGGTCACGGTCATAGGGCCTGAACATGGAAACTTGAGAACCACTTGACCCACAAAGTTGTATTTTAATACTAGGATGATTGGACATGCCTAGCAGATGACTCCTATTGATCTTTGGGTCACTCGATAAAAGGTTAAGGTCACAGGGGACAGAGCATGGAAAACCGTTTCGTATCCATAATTTTAGATTCCTTTGACCAAGAACGTTGAAACTTCATAGGATGATTGTACTTGCAGAGCAGACGGTCCCTATTATGGTCAGTAGATCAAAGGTCAAGAGGTCAGGGCCAAAACATGATAAACCTTTTCTGATCAATAACTTTAGAGCTATTTGACCCAGAATATTCATAGTTCATAGAAGATAGGGCTTATGGAGTAGATACCCATATTGTTTTTAGGGTCATTCCATCAACGGTCAGGGGTCACAGGAGCCTGAATGTGGAAAACTTGAGAACCCTCTGACCCAGAACGTTGGTACTAACTGGGATGATCGGACATGCAGAGTAGATGACCCTTATTGTTCATGGGGTCAAAGGTCACAGGAGCAAGAACATGGAAGACCATGTCCAATCAATAACTTGAGAACAACTTGGCCCAGAAAGCTGAACCTTTTTAGGATGACTGGACATGCAGAGTAGATGACCTCTATTGATCATGGGATCACTGTTTCATAGGTCAAGCTCACAGGGGCCAAAACATAGAAAACCAATACTGATTCATTACTTGAGAACCCCTTGATCCAGAACTTTGAAACTTCACAGTATGATTGGATATGCTGAGTAGATGATTCCTCTTGATTTTAAGGCTACTGGGTCAGAGGTCAAGCTCACAGGGACCAGAACATGGAAAATGACTTCAGATCAATAACTAGAGAACCTCTTGGTTCAGAACCATATGAAGAACTATTGGACATGCTGAGCAGATGATCCCCAATGATTTTGGAGTCAGTAGGCCGTGAGTCAAGCTCACAGCGGTTGGAACATGAAAACAGTTTCCGAACCAAAACTTTTGAATCACTTGACCCAGTAACTTTAAACTTCATAGGATGTTCGGGCATGCAGAGTAGATGACCCCTATTGATATAAAGAATTGTAGGTTAAAGGTCAAGCTCACAGGGTGAAAACTGCTTCCAATCTATAACTTGTGGACTACTTGACCCAGAGCCTTGACACTTCCTAGGGTGGTTGGACTTATTGAGTAGTACGTCTCCTTCCTAACCCTCCCTCCTCAACAACCAAGACCACAGGGACCTGAACATTGAAATCCATTAACATATAGATGATCGCTATTGCATTTCAATCGCTTCCAGGGCCTCCGTGGCCAAGTGGTTAAGGTCGCTGACTTTGAATCCCTTTCCCCTCACCGATGTGGCTCTAGCCTTACTCGGGGCAGTGAATTCTTCATGTGAGGAAGCAGTCCAACTGGCTTACGGAAGGTCGGTGGTTCTATCCAGGTGCCCGCCTGTTATGAAATAATGCATGGAGAGACATGGGGTCTTCCTCCACCATTAAAGCTGGAAACTCGTCATATGACCTATAAATGTGTCGGTGCGACGATAAACCCAACAAAAAAAAATCCAGGTCACTTTGACTTGGTCCTGCTCCTACTGACTTCTTCCCTTTGACTATACTTTCGGGCAGGCATACGCTTTTCTACAACAGCATATTCTAGTTTTTACCAGTGCTTTGGTTTTGTCAATCTTGTAATGTTCAGTGGTTTAGATAATAATATAGGGTTTTATTGTGTTAACATCTTTTAGTTTAACACATTTGTTATGATAGTTAGCTATTTCAGCATATTAATACGCTAAAGAGTCGTAGTTACGTTAGCATGTTTTGGTTTCTTCAGGGTCGGGCAGATAACAGTCACGAAAGCCTGCTATGTACACCGTATAATAGGTATACATGATATTAATATGGACAAAATACAGGGTGTTGAGATATTCGAAGACCAATCAAGAAGGGCGGGGGGAATTTTGCAATTGCAAAAGCAATGCATTGATATTTGCCCAATAAGACACATGCAGTTGTATTTACCAGTTCGACCGAAATTGGCTTGACCATTACTCGTTCATTTTGATGGCAAACCAGTCATTCGGCACCAGTTCTCTGCGGTTTTCAGAAAAGTGTTGCCGGTACTGGGTTTTAATACAGCATAATAAAGAGGTCGGAAGGTGAAAATCCGCAGCCTATAAAAGTTATGTCCAAGGTCCAATCCGACTTCTGCCAAAGCTGATAAGTTAATTACTGCCTGTGTACACGGAGTTTTGATTCTGATTCGTTAAGATTCTAGTAAAGCGTTAGTAACTCTGGTTTAGTGACAATAACTTGGTTTAGTATATAATATTATACCCATATTTTAATATCAATTGACAGGTCCAACAGTAATATGGGCGGTTGGCTCATCCATAATACATATTAATGATATATAATAATGTATTCTTTGCTGCGTGCGAACGGCCCGAAGGTCAGAATCTTTGGTTGAAAAGCACAGAAATATGGTGGCAAGGTTACAGCGGTTTTAGCATGAAATGCGCCCAAGTGAAGAATCAAGAGATGATCCAAATTTCATGGCGGTAAGGATATTGGTAGATATGATTTGTTCTCAATACGGCATGACATAGACCGCCTCATACATTAATCTATACAGTCTTTCCGAATTCTAAGGTAATATGGTCTCAAATTCTTCAACGTTCAGACGAGATTTTCTAATGGAAAACGCGCCTAAGCGTATAAATTCATATGAGACAAAGAGGGTTCTTGAATCGGGGGACATTACTTTTTACACTCTGATATCAATACCAAGTTCCAATGTCAGTTTAATGCAGACAGGGTGCATTTTTCGTCCATGGGCAATGACTTATTTTTAAACAAATTGGCAGCAGCATTAGAAACTATTTTAGCAATGGAGACAACTTCTAGACACACAATTTAAGGCTGGGCACGTCCATTTTTTTCTCAGTAAGGAGATTCGCCGGAGCCAATCTATAATTGACAGTGGTATCCTATACTTTCGCTTGTGGATTTATCCCCCAGTCTTCAGTAGGAGGCCATTGGCGGCCCGCGAATCGTTTTAAACCGATGCCGGTGATAATGCCCCTGTTTCCCAGAGTCTTATCACATAAAGCATCAGTGTGATTTGTATAGTTTCTTTTGGAGTTTGCCACAATTTGTGTTGGATGGCATGCTTATCATTTGCTGAACACTGTTAGTGGATTTATATATTTGTTTTGCTAAGGGATGCCCAAACGGGATTTTGAAGTATTGCCCGGTATCCCGATTTAAAAGATTAACTGGAGCCGTGCCCATATGGCCATAATTCAGTGGAGATTTTATGGTGTTTAAAAGATCTTAATTAGATTTTAACTCTGGAAATTAGAAATTTCTCATTCATGAACTTAAACTTGACACACCACTGCAAGGATGTCAACAACTATTTACGAACTTTACAAGTTACATCTGCTCGGTACCCCCTAGCCCACCGACCTATAAAGACCATGCGTACCTGTTTCTCAAACGATGATTTAACTGAATGTACCATTTATTTCATGTGTTTACAAACCGATAATATCGACTTGAAATCAAATACGTGGAAATTAAATGAGCTTGACATACACTAAAGTACTTTCCTATTTTGTTAAAATGGATGAATGAGCATAATATGTTATTGTTGTTTTCAAAGGGGAGTTTTAACAGGGAATAAACTTGCGTATATTAAAATGCATTTATATACATACACACGCATTCCTTGCAGAAGATGTATAGCGGCACAATAATGTATAATTATATAAAACAAGTTTGAGAGGAAACATAACATTCACTTAAGCCGGGCACAAGCGTTATGCTAGAATAACATCAACACATAGCAGCAAGTGTGATATTTTAACGGGCTTGGTTAACAACTAGGCCTACATCTATCCTACAGATATAATATAATATACGTTATTTTATATACGTTATCCCTACATTTGTGACAGCAGTCAGTTTGCGGAGTTATACTCCGTCCCGCTTCACAAATGGCCACGGTTAGTTAATCACATATTTCAATTTGATATATTTTATGCGCTTATGGTCTATACAATTACTCATTTTCAGTGACCGGATTAATCATATGAAAATGGAAAACATATATTTTTTCATCGTGATATGTTTTACCTCCTTATTATTCGCGAGTTCTCAGGATCCAAAAATTACAAGCAGTCTGGGTGAAATTGTTGGAAAAATAAAATATATAACATTAGGATTATCCAACCATACTGTGCACGAATACCTCGGCATTCCCTTTGCCAAACCTCCAGTTGGTGATCGAAGATTTCGTAAACCAGAACCCCTGTCGTCACTGACTTCGCCGTTTTATGCACAGAGCTCTGGCGCCATATGTCCACAAATTGCTACTCTAGTGACTTTAAACGACACACAGAGCGAGGATTGCTTGTACCTTAACGTATATGTACCTGATCAACGGGCTGATAAACCATCCGGACACGCTGTAATGGTTTGGGTATATGGAGGTGGGTTTCAAGAAGGAGCTGGAAGTCATTATGATTTCTCTATCCTCTCTGTAACAGGTAACATAATTGTTGTCACTATTAACTACAGGGTCGGCGTATTTGGTTTCCTCAGTACTGGTGATGATAACGCGCTCGGCAACTACGGCCTATGGGACCAACATTTGGCTTTGAAATGGGTCAATGATTACATTAAAGACTTCGGTGGAGACAATCAAAGAGTAACACTTGCTGGTGAGTCATCGGGTGCTATGAGTGTTGGTCTACACGCGCTTGCCCCAGTCAATCGGGGACTGTTCCAGAGAATTATTGCACAAAGTGGAAGCATGACCGCACCTTTTCTAAACATGGAAAGGGGCGGATTTGAAAATGTGTTAACCGTAGCTGACAGCCTAGGATGTAAAACCGACACGGTTGATCAGTTAATGCACTGTTTAAGGGAGAAAAGTGTAGATGATTATATAAACGCTTTAAAACGACTAGATCCAGGACGAGTTATTTTTGGCCCAAAGGTAGATGGAGACTTTGTTAAAATAAATCCTCGTGATATTGCAAAGCTATCGGAAAGTCGGCGTTTAGATGAAGTCGAATGTTTCCGCTTACTAGATATGTTGAGTGGTTTTAATGCGTATGAGGGAGCGTCAGTATTGCAGTACGTGATGGACCCAGCAACAATTGAAAATATGTAACCAACACTTGAACAAATGAGAACACAACACGTGCCTGCTTTGATGAATCTTCTGTATCAGACAGCGTTTGCAAATAAAACTGTGAAAGTCGTCGGGGCTCAATACACAAACTGGAAGAATCCTGATGACTACAATTCAATTCGCTTACAGATTGTAAAATTGGGAACTGATGTGACGTACGGAGTACCGGCAGTGGAAATGGCCCGCCTTCACAGAATGTCGTCTGCTTCCAGGAACTTCATGTATCACTTCGCACCAAAACCATCCACCCGACTTTTACCCACACCAAGCTGGGTACCAGGAGCAAATCACGCAGATGAATTATGGTTTATTTTGGGAGGATTTGGTGCAGAAAATGCTTGGGAAACAGACCTCATGAAAAGAATGATGAGATACTGGACAAATTTCGTCAAATCTGGGTATGTATATTACTTAAATAAGTAAATGAGAAAACAAAAATTTCGATAAAAATATAACATTTTACTTTTTGGTTCAATAACCAAACAGATAACGTGTATGATTGTTTAAATGTGATCGAACATATCTATGCAACACTTTATGACATCTTTCACTTTTCTTTTTTTTTTGGGATAAAATTTTGTAATAACCGACCTTTAATATGAAAGTATCCAAACAGCTGAGTATTTCTGTCGGTTTCACTAATTTCTTGTTTTACGTGTCCAGTTGCAACAAAGATAGGAAAAGGGAGTAATAATATTAAAAAACACACAACATTTTGGCGAAATGTGTAGTTGTAAATGCAAAACATTAGTGCTTATTTTATTTTCATATTATTCACTTGATAACGTATGTTTTCCAAGCGAAAATACGTTGGTTAAGCACTTGGTGAACATAAAAAGTGTAATCAGATGTTAAATTTTTTAAAATGTATCACTGGGCCAAAATTCGATTAACTACCTTTAAAAGGCCAACTTATCATAAACAAACAAACAAACAAAAAAAAAAAAAAAAAAAAAAAAAAAAAAAAAAAAAAACAACAACGTTATATTGTGTTAAAATCAGTTTTGATTATATATAAGACTGTATCTTAATTTATTGTGGCTCAGCAGCAGCTGGCATCATGTCCCACCTTCGTTGTGTTTATTATTCATCATCTTACACCCTCATCAAAAAAGGGGGAGTATTTTGTTTTGCTCATTGTCGGTCGGTCAGTCGGTAGACTAACTGGTTTCCGATCAGCCAGAGAATATTTGTTTCACATCAATCAAACTACAAAGGATCATTTGGTGTTGTCAGTAGATGACCCCCAATCTTCTGTTAGGGACAGTAGGTTAAAAGTTACCTTGAAGCTGTTTACGTTTTTCGCACAATAACTGAAGAACACTTTGGCTTACAGTCGTCAAACTTCATAAAATAATTGCTTGTTGTCCATGATGATGCTATTTGGGGGAGGGGGATTTAGCAGGTCAAAGGTCATAGTGCCATTGAGACTGAAAATGTTTCTCCTAAATAACCAAAGAAAGCTTTCGTCTACACTAGTCTTATAAAACGTCATAGGGCGATTGAAAGTGGTCAGTGTAGATAACCTCTATTTTTGGTCAGAGGTAAAGTTCATAATGTCAATGATACCGAGTCTGAAAACAGTTTCCGCTCAATAACTAAAGAAAAATTTAGCCTACAATTGTCAATCTTCGTATGATTATTGTATGTGGTAAGTAGATGACCTTCATTGTTTTACTGGTGAGTAGGTTAAAGGTTAAGGTCTCAGTGACCTCGAGATTGAATATGGTTTCCACTAAGTAATTTTAGAATCAACTGACCTACTGCCTTTTAATTTTGTATGAAGATTGTCTGTGGTAAAGAGACAACTTCAACTAATTTAGGGGTTGGTGGATTAAATAGCAAGTTCAGAATGAAAACTGTTTCAGGTCAAGACCTCAAGAATGCTTTTGTCTACAATCCACAAATCTCATAGGATGATGATTTCTAGTGGTCACATTGTGTTTTAGATCTAGTAGGTCAAAGGGCAAGGCCATGGATATCGAAACTGCAACTGGGACAGGCAATCAATAGTGGCAATGTGTTTCACAAAATACTCTTGGTCGCTATTTTTGTAGTTAAATAGCTATAGAAACATAAATATTCATGTTTTTATTCTTCTGTTAATATTGCAGCGATCCTAACGGGCCTGAGGCGGTGTCCCCATCTTGGCCGGAGTACAGTATGGATACCGGAGATTATCTTGTACTCGATAAATCCATGTCTGATGCATCTGCTAAACGCCATCTTTATGCGAAAGAGGCTAATTTCTGGCTGGAAGTATTTCCTGGTCTGGTTGAAGCGATACGAGGTGGTGACAAGGGAGGTAAATGTTGTGATAGAACGTGTACCAGTTCGGCTGCAAATTTACCGGTTTATAGGACAGTTACATTGGCTTTGTTGATAATTTCATCTTTTACGACTCTGCTTTAAAAATTACTCCAAAAGAATTTTTTTAATTTTCACTCGTGATATTGCAACGCATTGAAATATTCATTTGACTTTCTGATAAAGATATTTCAAGCGATCCATTGTATAAATTAAAGATATGTATATTTTACAGATGTTTAGATAGAAATATGCTAGAAACATGTACACAAGTCATTGTGTCCTTAGGAGAAAATTTCCACATCACGTTTTCGTGGAAATATGACAGAAATTGTTGTTATCTTATGCCATAATAGAAAAACAAAAGTTATATAAATATTATTATTATTGGCATTGTGGCGTATTGGATTGGAAGATAAGTTAAAATATTATAAAGGTAAAGAAACAATATCGTTCAGAATAATGACTTTATTAAGAGGTCCTATAATATCATCTTTTCGGATCGTTTAGTACGGCATTTATGTTTTTTTCAGTATATTCAGCTTGATCATTTCGGCTTTGGTGGTTCCAAACTCCCACTTTCATGACTAATTATTGTTTAATCAGCCTTTAGATATGGTACCTACTTTTTGATTATTATCTTTTGACAGTTTCTGTGATATTCAGGCTCAGTAACCTCGGAATCCATCTCTAAATTCTAGCTAACATTTAATTTTAGCTGGGACCCTACGCGGCTTTTCAGGCAATTGCACCATAGTGTATCATTGAAAGTTTCTTGTACACGAATGTATAAGCACATTTACGCTTGCCTCTAAATTGCATTACTTTTAACAGGAGCACATGCTAAGTTCTGCTCAAACCTCGGACAGCAGCATACATTTCAATTACAGTTCATGAACAGGGTCAGTCAAACCATCAACATGCAATAGCTTAGTTACTGCACGTCATGTTTGGATTTTATATATTGTAGTTTTCATTTTTTTCCATCTTTCAAAACATCGTTAAAGTAGTCGGTAATTGAGAATCATTACAGCGTCATGATTAGTCGCCGGTAGTAGAAACCGGCGACTATATTTGATACGCTTTAGGAATCTGCAACTCAGTCTTTACAAATAGAAATTTCAGAAATGTTCTCTAGTAGTTCTTTGAACTGGAGAAAAAACTGATTAATAAAAGAAAGAGGAAATAAAACAGGGTCTTTGAAAAAGGATACATTTTTTTTTATTGAAAATTATGTCAACGATGCTTTTGTTTGTTTGTTGTAAAACAGAGAATAAATTCATTCTAATAACAAGGAAAAATGAATCACCACATACATTATCTGTCAAAAAGAATCACAACGTTCTTAACGGACAATGAAGCTGTACTACTGGGTAGGTGAAATGCAGCTGTATTGCTGGGTAGGTGAAATGCAGCTGTATTGCTGGATAGGTGAAATGCAGCTGTATTGCTGGGTAGGTGAAAAATTGTGTACTTTCATTTTAACAATTGAGTGTTATCTATTCAAGATAATATTTATTATTTTTGCAATGTGTACATGTGGTATGTATATAGAACACTGGCTGGGAAACACTTTGTTTACCTGTTTCTGATCACGTGATGAATTTTGTCGATATGGAGTATATGAATATCATTGAATTTCGTGAATTTTTTACATTGTTGTAAATTAAGTTCTCCGGCGATTTGATGCTCTGCATCAAAAATTTACTTTTTATTTTTGCTACATCTTGTTATATCTTGCCCCGTTACCTACAAACATTCCGTTACAGTGTATCAGTGGGTCTGGGTCCAAGTAGCTGCACAGCCTTTTCTTCTTCTCATCTTATTTTTTTTCAAGAAAATAAGACGATACTAATATGAAGTTCAATTTACCTTTTTGTTTTACATGACTGTACCTGTTTATTCTATAAAGTAATTTGCACATTTTTTAGTATCAACCCATAGAAAAGAGAAATAAATCTATGTATTAAAAATGTAATTACATCAGTTCATACAAACGTAGTTGTCTTTGTTTATCGAACCATGTTATAATCATTGATAGTGTAGGGATAACGCATGTTTTTTCGTGTTATAACATCTGCAGATTCCCGAGGGATTGGTTGGTACCCGAGCCCGTTAGGGCGAGGGTACCAACGTATCCCGAGGGATTCTGCAAATGTTATAACACGAAATGAACATGCGCTAACGCTATTCTAGCATAAAACGCGTAGAAACTGATAAATGGATGCAATGTCTCTCAATGTCATTAATTTTCCACGAAATGCGCGGGAATGTCTGAGTTGTTTTTTACGTTGACGTCATTTCGTTTTGAATTATCCGTTTTTGGGCCGAATGACGTTTACGCTTTACCACGGAACGCGCATATATAAAAAGGTGTTATAACAGCACGCGAGCGCGAGAATCTCTCTGTTTACACACGTTTTTTGTCCTGTTAAAACATCCCCGAAAAGTGACAAGAACAGCAGTTTTATGCTAGAATGTAGGGATAACGCATGTTTTTTCGTGTTATAACGTCTGCAGAATCCCGAGGGATTCTGCAGATGTTATAACACGAAATGAACATGCGCTAACGCTATTCTAGCATAAAACGTTATGTTATAACACGAAATGAACATGCGCTAACGCTATTCTAGCATAAAATGTTATAACGTCTGCAGAATCCCGAGGGATTCTGCAGATGTTATAACACGAAATGAACATGCGCTAACGCTATTCTAGCATAAAACGCGGAAAAAATACTAATAAATGAATACATCCTACCTCAACGTCATTAAATTTTCATGAAATGCGCGGGAATGTCTGAGCTGTTTTTACGTTGACGTCATTTCGTTTTGAATTATCCGTTTGGGGGCCGAATGACGTTTACGCTTTGCCACGGAACTCGCATATATAAAAAGGTGTTATAACAGCACGTGAGCGCGAGAATCTCTCTGTTAACACACGTTTTCTCTCCTGTTAAAACACCCCCGAAACGTGACAATAACAGCAGTTTTATGCTAGAGTAACTTTTCATGCTAGAACGTTATATGCGTAACGTTATATACGTTACAAAGGTGTTGCAATCAGTCGTCCTTTTAAAGAGACGAGTAAGAAAATGTGTACACGACAGAGTTTGATATAATAATATAAAATATACCTTAGATTTACCATCAATATTTCACAATAACTATAAGCAACCAGTTATGAAGAGTATCAAAGTCCAGTTATGCTACAGAATCACATCATTAAGCCTCTTGACAAAGCGGCTGTAACAGTATTCGTGCTACTTGATCTGTCCGAATTTTTCGGCATCATTGTTGAACATTGCCTTGTAAACCACTTCGGAGTTGCAGACAAAACTCAAGCACTGATTTCGTTATATCTAAATAACCGCTACGAAAACTTTAAAAGCGTGCTTTGGTAGTGAGTTATCAATACCCGTGTTAATGGAGTACAATCAACCTTGGTACTAGGTCACAAGAACATCAATGTATACATAACTCATGAGTGCCATATGCAGCTTTTCGTACTGCCCTTTTTCAATTCTACTGCGACGACTCCCAGTTATTTACCAATGGTCATTTAATCCTGTAGAAGCTTTACCTAAAGGTAAGGCATTACAGCACAACAAGAAGTTCCCGTGGGTGTACTAAAGCATACTGAAATGTAACGCTGGTAAAAAAGAAGTAATGGTGTTTACAACAGAACATAACTCCAAGCACTTTCCTCGCGTATCAGGTAAGGTCGAAGTCTCTGTGATAATATCGGCAAGCACAATGAAGAATCTTGTAACAGTGTTTTCAAGACCCTAGTATTTATATGGAACAGCAAACAAAACTGTAAGCTGGACTGGATATGTACAGGTACGCACAAAAGATCACATCTGATCGAATATTATCAATGGTGTCAGAAATTGTCTTGCATCTTCTGTCATACATTTACAATTTGGTCCATCCTGCCAAGGACATAAAGTAAAACTTAAATATTCGTTTCTGTTTACTTAATTAAAACCTTTATGACTGGCCTCAGTGCCTTAAAAATTCAATGTAGTATTATAAGTTTTACTTTTACATTGTATCACCTTTGTAGAAATATTATTATTCAATATTTACCATCTCTCGTTTTGAAGTTACAAAATAGCTGTGGTGTGCACTTTATTTAGATATTACAGGGGCATATTAATAAGCTGACACAGTTTTATACGGGATATGCAAGAAATGTATAGACCGGTCTGAAACCTACGATTACACAGTACTGCGCCATCGGTTGTGCAAAGAGTCATGACAGTGATGTAAGGCAATCGGAGCTTTTTGAACATTGTTCCCAGACTTTTGAACTCTCTCCTCGTCAAGATTGTGAAAGTAGGTAGCTGGCTTTATAAAATATCAGCTTCAAAGATGTATTTTATCCTATATATCTTTTAGTACTTTACATTTCTATCTGTTTGCCTTGTTTGGATATGTATCTGTATTTTGGTCTTCATGTTTGGTTAATCTAAAACGTAGAACTTTACTTTTTTTCAGAATTTGTAATTGTATTTTAATATACATGAAAAGAGTGGTATACAAATTTCTATATCAATGGTTTTTTTTATTCTTGTTATTAAATCAATAAAGAAGATCATGTATCAACATAAACGAAGCTGCGATGCACCTTGAAAGAATAAATGAGCATCCCCAAACTAGATGCAAGCAAGCTGTCTATCTTATATGCCAACCGAGAGCGAGACTCGTATGCACAGATATGAACGATTCGAAATAACAATTATTCGCCGTTCAACAAAAGCTGATGTTTCTATTATATTTTACTAACTTTGCTAACATTTGGACGACACTTCTTGTACTTGTAAAAATGTTTCGTTTGCTAAGTATTGAGTGGAACAGATTCCTGAGGCATCTTTGTTTAGATCAACGTAAAAATAATATTTTTCTTTCTAAGCAGTCACAATGAAAAATAATGTATATTTTAAAATAATACAAATGTACAGAGAGTCCAAGCATTTATAGAGAATGAGCGTTTCCTAAAATGACTTGGAAAACTTCAGTCCTCTACAAAACAATCTTTAACGGCATATCTAGTAGGATCACATCAGAAGTCAAAATTCCAAAGGTCTTTATATAGGAATGATTATGCTGGATCTACAAAAAGCTTTTTACACAGTACCTTGATCATGATATTTTATGCTAAAAATTAAAGGAATTAAAGGAAATGGGGATGAAGTCTGTTGAATGGTTTAACACTTATTTGAATGTTCGAAATCAAGCTGCTGCTGGTAATAATACAATATCAGATTTAATGAACATTTCATGCGGCGTTCCCGAGGGCAGTATTCTTGGTCCTTTGCTTTTTTTGTGCTACGTCAATTATATGAGCATAAGTACAAGCAAAAAAAAAGTGTAAATTAATATAATATACTGATGATAGTGCTATCCTTTACTCACATAAAGATTTTAACATTGTTAGTAGGTACTTAACTGTAGAAAATGGTTAGTTGACAACAGATTATATTTACACCTTGGTAAAACGAAATGTATTCTATTTGGTTCTAAAAGGGAACTTTCAAAGGTTGATAACTTTAGTATTGAATGCAACGGTCATACTTTTGAATCTCAAAGATCTGTAAAGTATCTTGATAGTGTGTTGGATAATGATCTTTCAGCCACATCAGATACAATGTATCAATAATATTGCTAAAAAGATCAATTCCAGATTGAAGTTTCTGTACAGACAAAACCATTGTTTGAAATATGAATTTGAGAAAATTGTTATGTAATTCTTTATTACAATGCCATTTTCATTATGCATCAGCTCTTAGTATAGCGGTATTTTTTAAAATCCTGCGTAACAGACTACAAGTTATACAAAATAAAGTAGTCAGATTTATGTATGGTTATGATTGTAGAATTTCTTTGAATGTGTCAGATTTTTGCAATCTTGGTTGGCTAAATGTTGATAACAGAGTAAAGCAGTTGAGGTTTAACCATGTTGATAAAATCTGTTATAAGAAATGTCCATCATAGTTACATAAAAAAATTTACACTCTCCAAGACTTACTCCTCACTCATATATGTATACAACTGCAGATATAGTGTAGACAGTTTTATGTGCCTAAGATAGACGGTTTTACATCAAATTTGTTCTTTTTCCAAGCTATCCTTGACTGGAATAGTCTTCCTAAAAACAGGGCAATAAAAAACGAGTATATTTTTAAGAAAGAGGTGAAACAGCATCTCTATGAAGATATGAAATATGCTGAGAAATTCAATGTAGATTTTATTTTATTTAATGTAATGATTTATATTGAGCGTGTACAGTATTCTAAATCTATTGTGTGATATGTTCGTCAATTTCATTATCCAATTGTTTCTGTGATGGGTCCAATCTGTGAAAGTTAAGTTACAAACTATATCTTAGTATTTAGGCAAATTTTACCTTTGACATTTGATATCAATGGACCCCATTGGAAATCATTTGCAAAACTTTAATAGGTTATCCTGTGCTATATGTATGTCCCAAAACTTATCAAATTATTAATCAGCTCCATTTCTTATAATGTAATAATATCTTATCAAACATGTGAACTACGTGAGTCTGACCTTTGTGATAACTACCTGTGATAGTCTGTGATTACTATGACAGATGTATTCACGAATAAATCTTATCTTATCTTATTGTTTAATTAAAATATGATCCATGTAATGGTGTACCTCCTTCTGAAGAGTATTCACTACTTTGGCTTAAATTTTTCAGGAGGCATAGGTTAAAGTCCAACTGGGACCAACTTTATCTTCCTTATATTTCTTTTTTCTAGTAAGTTTTAACATTTTTCAAGCTCTGAAACAGTGAAACTTTAAAGTTAGACATCTTTAAAAATACTGAGTTACATACGGTAAAAGTTCTCTATTTTGCCTTTACTCTTTAGATTACATATTGTGGAAAAAAATATAGGTAGGTTTTACTTCTACCCCAAGGTCATTTTTTATTAAAGTGGGCAAAATAGCCGCACACGACTCGGCTTTAATTTTTCAATGTTGGAGTTAGAATTCTGTCTCACTAAATCCTTTAACTTAACGCACCCTAGAAAAAAAATTATAGTCACAGTTTTATTTTGTGTGTTTACAATTGTTTACCAATAGTGTGATGTTTCTTTTGCCAAAATTAATGGTATAATGAATTCTCTGCAAACGTTTGGACAGTGGCCAACACTTTGAAATTTGTCTCTACTTGAGCTTGAGAAAATATCATGAATTATACAAAATTTATATAAAAAAAGAAACGGCACGGTAAAAGTTGTTTAAATTTTGCTTACAAGTCTCTCACTAGATATAGTATATAGCTATAACATTGTTTTGAACATTTGAAATATTCAAACTGGGTCATACCTTAAAATATTTGAATTAAAATGATGTAATACAAGTATTGATAATCTATTTACACACGTGCAGATAGTATTTGATCATAGTTTAATTCTCTTCCCTAATTCGCGAAGAGTTTTCATATATATATATGTGTATAATTTAATTTGGATGTAACAGTAGCTGTAGAATGTAAGTATCAACTCATAGTGATGTTATAAACAAAACAATAAATTTATCATTATTTCCGTCAATAACAATATTGTATTTGCAAATTTTACTTATTCTTACACATTTTACCATACTTTTCTCATAAATTAATCTTTCATCGTGGATCTTTGTAAAAAAATTATTATACTCTTTATTATCACCATTTTAAATTGAACAAAAATTAACATCTTTGAACATTGATTTATTACAGTTATAGAATCGGTATTAAACATAATACAGATACTCGGTCAAATTTTAATTAAAACACGGTTATCAAAAACAAAATGTAGAAAAATAACGGGTATTCACTTTATGGTTTTCCTATCTTCATAAAGATAGATAAACAATCATATCTAATCTGCAATCTGGGCGTGTACCGGTTGTTAATGAATTCAGTACTTGTTATTTCTCTTCCATTCAATATTTCTTTACAATAATTTTTAGACACCCCAACCACCAACCCGCCCCGAAATGTGACCTTGCATGCACAAAATCAAACCTGCTGTTAGTCTGTTTAGTTGCCTAAAGGTCAGATACTGTTATTGAAATGCGGCTTTGGATTGGCTGAAAAATAAATGTAGGGAAACCCGTAAGCGTCAGTGAGACATGTAGGTGTCCATGGGCATTTGGCCTCTATATACCATCCAAGAAAGGGGATAGTTGTGTTTTAAGAGATTGTAGAAGAAATGGATCAGTTAAGCTTATCTAAAATTACTTTTTTGGATGTCTGGCATATTATCTTATCAAGAGAATCATATTTTAATTATTATCTCTCAGTTATGGGGTATGTGACATTTCTTATAATGGAAGCCTATGGATAATCCGTTTTGGTCTATTGATTAATACTATTTATCCCAAATAAAACAAACAATTCGGAAACTACTACTTCAATAATAGATATATATCTCTCTATTTATGACAATTAATTATATAGATCTATATCAAAATTTATGACAAGGGGGATGATTTTAATTTTAGTATCGTAAATTTTCCTAGTTTGGATCGGAATGTATCCCAGGCAACATCTTATGGGATATATATTTCTAAATTAATTGGGTTTTCATGTTGAGGATTTCAATGAACGTATGCAATACATTACCAATAAGCTTCTTCAAAAGGGCTACCATTATTAAAATCATGTAAACAATTTGCTAAATTGTGTTATTGTGATTCAGATTGGTTTTAGAATATAACAGTAATTTAAAGACACTTCTGCGAGAAGGTATATCAACACAAAGCTGTTTACTAACTTCGTAATATTTTGGGCAATTTTCCAAATGTATTAAGTAAAGTTATTAAATGTTTAATTAAAAGAGGTTATTGACCAACTGTTTGAAGACATATCGCAAGTTTGACGTTAAGCCGTTACAGTTGAACGCTATGCTATCCTCTTTGATTGTGTCTGACGAAACAGGTGTAGGACTATACGATAGGTAGTTCTTAAATCCCACCAGGATTGAGCTATTTTATTATTTGTTTTCTGGTCTGTTTCGTCGGGCCCTTAACGGTGTTGTCTTCTGCAAAGACATTGAGTACATGCGTTTGAGGTTCTAAAGGATTGCTTTTTATATAAATATACAAGAACGTTTATGTGTTTACGTTACATGCCTTCTGTTGCCATTGCGTGTGTTAGGGTTACACCTGGCGGCGATAACTTTTATTTACACTGTCCTTGACTTTGGAACATGGTGGGGGTAAGAGTTATAAACTGGTTACAGCTCCAAGTGGTGGTTTTACCACTGATCGTTCTAAGGCGGTGCCCCACTGTGTTCCTTTATTTATTGGTATTGTATTAGTGCGCGTCCGCGTGCTGGGTTAACGTTTGGGGAGGCTGCGTTTTTGGCTTTCCCTGTTGGATGTTTATCCTTGTTTTTTTAACTAGCAAAATGCACTTATTCAACAGTTGACCTTACTATTTCACTTTACTTTGACCTTTAGAAGGCGACAGCCCCATACCCCTCCGCCACACCCAATATGAATATTTTCCAATTCTCATAAGTTTAACTTTAAAGTTTAAACAAGGTTATCAACCGTTAATAAAGAATGCCATGAAAGGCAAGTTCTATGCCTCTTGGAAATATAAGCAAGCAAATAGGTTTTATTAAGGTACTGAATTGCATGCACAAGGCAAGTGTGTCCTATAATATCAGTTCTTTTTCGTCCATTTGGGTAATCAGAAAAAATGATATGTTTTTACAAGATATTCATTTTCTTTTGATCGGAAAACTAGTATATATACTGAACAGCAAAAGAAACTATCCAGATATTTTGAAATAAAAAATTGATTTTTCAAATTTGAATTGTTTCTTCATACCACAATTACACTTGAAGATCTTCACGTGATATTTTTTTAAAAATCAATCAACCGTGAAGTCAGTAGTCCCACAATAGCCGTTTGAAAGGCTATATCTTCTGCGCGTCAGTAGCATTATAACATCCCAATTGGGCGCTCGCGCTAAACTTGATTCAGTCGTGCGGTGCAACCAACAATATTTTTTAAACTTTTTGCTGTTTTTCCGGTTAGTCAATTATCAATATTTCCAATAACAATATAATTTCACAAAGAACATTGTTAATTACAGGCGCACGTGAATTTCGTGCAAAACGGCTATTGTGGGACTACTGACCTCACGGTTGATTGATTTCTTAAAATTTTACACGTGAAGTTCTTCAAGTGTAATGTGATATGAAAAACACAAGTGATTTATAAATTAACGTTTTTCAATAAAAAATACCCACGTTATAAAAACTGGATAGTTTCTTTTGTTTTGGACGGTTCGTAGTATTCTGTTTATAACAGGTTTAACAGCATCTGTATGTTTTAAGGACATCTGAAAGCGAACCGGCCACTATAGAAACAAACCAAATAGATGTCAAAATACCCGAGAGTGTTCGCGATAAACCAAGAATGACAAGAAGATTATTACCTGCATCTAAAGCCACTGACACCAAGCTGAGTCATCTGAGTGGACCACACGACTCTAGCAGTAGTTCTGAAACGAATGTCAAGGTCAAAGTTACTAAGCGGCCGAAAAAAGGTTTGTGACTATTAATTTTATTGCAAATGGATTTCTGATGTTACGTTTTTACTTTCAGGTACAATACTGACCTTGTTATGGTGGCATTTTAATTTCACAGAATATACATAGGTTAAGAACGGTTCCAATACTTCGTTATTACATATTAGCTCGATCACCAGAAACAAATGTTTTGAATGAGTTATTAGTATATGTGGATGGTTCGTAGTCAGTCGTTTACAATTTGTCCTTTAGCACCTTCTCCTCTGAAAATTTGAACTTGGTTTGTAGCATCCGGACATGGACCAACATGGTTTTGTCTGACTGAATTTAGGGACTACAGGAGCTGAAAATAGAAAACAAATCTTTAACCGCTTTCTCCCGGTTTTCATCGGTCATAGTTAGAAGCATTCTTGCAAGGACCTTCCTCCTGTTTATACAAATCGTACCATTTGATTTGATCAGATATATTAAAAGGACAGAAACTCTTAAAGCCAACTGGAATTGAGTTTCTGTTAATTATGAAAATGTTCTGTCTTCTCAAAAAAGGAATTGAGTATAATGAGACATTTACACCAGCACTTTTGTGTTTTACGTACCATACCTTCTGTAAGCATTACGAGTAGATTCACAGGTCACTGCTCTGTAACTCTGACGCATTTTGGACCTAAGTGTGAGGGATGGTGCACAATTTTCTCGTGGTGTTTTTGTGCCCAACGGTACAAAACGGTATCATTTTTCATTGTTGTTTCTTTTCTTGTCCCTTTGAGTAATTGTTTTAGCCTGTCTATGTATTGTGTGTGTATATTCATGATGTACACGTCTATAAATAAATATTCTGATGCCAGAAAGCAATCGGTAATATTCACACACTAATAAATGGCAAAATATATAGCATTTATTCCACTGAAAACAATTCTTGCGGTGATACAAAAAATAGACACAAAATTATAATGATGTGTTTATATGCAAAGAAATGTGCGTATCATATTTCAAAAGTTCTAAGTAACATGTATCCAGTTATTCTGAGGGATATCGATTATTAATGTTAATGATGTAACGAAGGCTCGTGGCAACTTGAAATTGGTTGTAAAGAACAAACTTGGACTTAATCTTTGTGTCCGGCATAACTTAGTCCGACATTTATATTACAAAACAAGGATATTTCTTTACTATAAAATGTCTATGGCACAAACTTTCAAGTTGTTGTCACCAATGAAAAAATACTCTCTTTCTTTTTGTAGGAAACGAATATTGCCTATCTAAGGCCATACAAGCACATGTAATGCAGCTTGTGGATACCATGCCATTTAGCGAGTGTGAACTTGCAGATGAAGTTGTTAAAACAGGTTGTGTAACAGAGGACGAGTGCAAAGCTATACGAGAAAACAAGGACAGGAAAACACAAGTACGAGATATTATTTTGTTAGTAAAAACAAGAAGTTATGAAACAATGGAAAAGTTTTTAAACTCTGCAAAGAGACACTGTCCTACAACTGTCGATAGTATATGGGAACGATATGAAAGAAACATTAACGAAAACCGAAAGCCAAAGAGACCATGTCCTTTTTGTAATATAAAGATGGCAGTTGATATTCGTAGGGTCGTAGACGGCTTATGGGGAGCCGAAATTATTGATGATACGCTTGTTCGGGAAATAATGTCAAGTAGGGATGTCGTTGGACGACAGGACAAATACTGGGATGCCATTCTTGATGCATGTTGCAAGAACAAACTGAAAGGATTACCTAGTTTGTACAAAGCTTTGGAATCTAACGGACATTACACGCACATTGTCCAAGGGCTTCGTTATCATTTTCATTACAACGAACACTGGTTCTGCACATGTTCTTCTTCTATCTTAAATTTACCTTGTGCAAAAAGTCGAACGTCGTCTTTCAACAGTGAAACATCCGAAATGCCAGCGTCTTCACCTTCAGAAGATGAATTAAACGTCATTGATCTCGATGATGAACCGGACGAAGTGAATGATAAAGGAAAAGGTTCAAAAGTCAACTCAGTTAATTCGGTACCATGTGAAGCAATGTCGAGCAAAGGTAGCATTGCCTGTGTCAGCAGAAACACGTACGACCCACCAAGACAAAATATCCGAGGCAATTCACGTCCTTTTAACTACTCAGGGTGGAGGAAACTTGTATTTTTGTGTTTTCCAAAACAATCTACGACCATAGAAGAAGAAACAGACTCTTAACGACTGGGCAAGTTCGACGCAGACGTATTAATGTTTTTGCTATCAAATTTTGTAAACAAGTGTTATTTCTACTTAAGTTCAGGGCTAGTCAATGTTTGTAATCGTGGGGCTGATGGATAAAAAGGCCAAATAAACAGATACGCGTACATTTGTTTGTCAAAAGTCTAACTGTAATATTAAGTGTATAAATGACCCAAAATTTCTTTAATAATAAAAGTGACAATGCATTAATAAATAAAATAAAAACATTGATAAACCTAATCAATTAGAATTTATTATATATGATTCAAATAAAATGTATGCCCATAATGCCATTTGAAACATAAAAGCAGGAAACAAATGGAAAGATTTTTTTTTGAAAATCGTGACATTAACTGGAAGTGTATATATACAGGACCGCTTACAATTACTATTGGTACAACACTTCGAAGTTTTCAGTGAAGATTCTTAATGCATTTGTTACCAACAAACAAATATTAATATACATGTAAATTGGTATCCAGTAATCTGTGTGATTTCTGCTACATGAACATTGAAACAACCGTGCATCTGTATTGGGAGTGCCAGCACGTGCAGGCTTTATGGAATTACTTAACAATATTTTCCAAACTAAAATTATCCCTTATACAGTCAATTTTGAAGATGTCTGTTTCGGTTGAATAGGAAATACTAAAAGGAAAAAAAAAACGCAATAAATTTTGTTATTATATTATGCGAGTTTTTCATTTTTAGTATTAAATACAGGAAGACAATTCAAATTTTTAAACGTTTTCTTGACTCTCTATATTTGCGTATATCCCTGGAAAAAGAAATAGCTGTAACGAAAGACAGATTAGACAAACATGAATGAAAATGGCCATCCCAAAATTACATCCTTTTTCACATAAATCGAATACAGTTTTTATGATATGTGGAAAAGATCCCACTTTTATTCTTCCTCTCCTATTTATTCCCTTCCTTTATCATCAATCAGTATCACATCTTCCATTTTAAAGAAAACTTTCCTTCTACATACATATGAAATATTATATTTGAATCAATACATATCTGATAAATATGATTGAAAAACATTCATTATCTTGTTTGCATTTTATTGCATTGCTTTTGTATACTGGGTTATAGTATATGTGTACACTGTTTGAATTTGCTTCAGAATGTTTTGTCTAAATCTGAAATTACATAAATCGGGTGTATTCATCACACAAGGTTACCGCTTGAAAGGTATTAACATGGGATAACAGTCAACGAATAGATTCCCGCACGGGCTTGCAACTTCATTTGGTGTTATTTAGCAAATTATCCTCAGAAATCGCTTTGCAACTAAATCTAGTATATTGTTCGTTAGTAAAATATCCACAGGAATCGCTAATTGAACGGGCTCGGGTGCCAACCAATCCCTTGGGATTCTGCAGATGTTATAACACAAAAAACATGCGTTATCCCTACAGTGAAGCATCCGAAATGCCAGCATCTACACCTTCAAAAGATGAATTTAACGTCATTGATCTCGATGATGAACCGGACGACTTGATACATTCGCATTTGAATGGTGAAGGTAAAGGTTCAACAGTTTACTCAATTTATTCGGTACCATGTCAAGCGATGCCGAGCAATGGTAGCATTGACTGTGTCAGCAGAAACACGTACGACCCACCAAGACAAACTATCCGCGACAGTATCGTCCTTATAACAACTCACGGTGGAGGAGATTTCTATTTTTCTGTGTACCAAAACAATCTACGACCATTGAAGAAGAAACAGACTCTTAACGACTTGGCAAGTTCGACGCATTAACATTTTGCTATCGAAGTTTGTAAACAAGTCTTATTCCAACTCAAAACCAGTGCTAGTCAATGTTTGTAATCGTTGTGCTGGTAGATAAAAAGGCCAAATAAACACATACTTTTATTTGTCGAAAGTCTGACATGTAATATTTTATGTATTAGCTTCTCCCGAAGCAAAAGTAACAAAACACTAATTTACCGAAAAACATACTGTTGTTTATAATCCATACAGTTATTTTATTGCTGTCGCTGTAAATGTAGCAACACTGTTCGAAAACAAGATAATTTCGTTTGCTTCAGAATGTTTTGTCTAAATCTGAAATTACATAAATTGGATGTACCGCTTGAAAAGTATTAACAATACTGACATGGGATAAAAGTCAACACATAGATTCCCGCACGGGCTTGCAACTTCTGGTCTGGTGTCACACAGAAATCCCTTGTTAAAACATTCCCATTAGTCTAGTGTTCGTAAGTAAACGGAAATCGCTAATTGAAACATTCTCCTACCGGTTTGCAACTAAGTCTAGTGTTCGTTAGTAAAATATCCACGGAAATCGCTAATTGAAACATTCTCGTACGGGTTTGCAACAAAGTCTAGTGTTCGTTAGTAAACGGAAATCGCTAATTGAAACATTCTCCTACCGGTTTGCAACTAAGTCTAGTGTTCGTTAGTAAAATATCCACGGAAATCGCTAATTGAAACATTCTCGTACAGGTTTGCAACAAAGTCTAGAGTTCGTAAGTAAAATATCCACGGAGATCGCTAACTGAAATATGCTCGTACAGGTTTGCAACAAAGTCTAGTGTTCGTTAGTAATATATCCACTGAAATCGCTAACTGCAACATTCTCATCCCGTTTTGCAACTAAATTAAGTGTTCTTTAGTAAAATATCCACGGAAATCGCTAATTGAAACATTCCCGTACCGGTTTGCAATTAAATCTAGTGTTCATTAGTAAAATATCCACGGAAATCGCTAATTGAAACATTCCCGTACGGGTTTGCAACTAAATCTAGTGTTCGTTAGTAAAATATCCACGGAAATCGCTAAATGAAATATTCTCGTACGGGTTTGCAACTAAAGCTAGTGTTCGTTGGTAAAATATCCACAAAAATCGCTAATTGAAACATTCTCGTACGGGTTTGCAACTAAGTCTAGTGTTCGTTAGTAAAATATCCACGGAAATCGCTAATTGAAACATTCCCGTATCGGTTTGCGACTAAGTCTAGTGTTCGTTGGTAAAATATCCACGGAAATTGCTAACTGAAACATTCTCGTACGGGTTTGCAACAAAGTCTAGTGTTCATAAGTAAAATATCCATGAAAATCGCTACTGCAATTGAAACATTCTCGTACGGGTTTGCAACTAAGTCTAGTGTTCATTAGTAAAATATCCACGGAAATCGCTACTGAAATTGAAACATTCTTGTACGGGTTTGCAAAGATGTCTAGTGTTCGTTTGTAAAATATCCACGGAAATCGCTAATTGAAATATTCCCGTACCAGTTTGCAATTAAATCTAGTGTTCGTTAGTAAAATATCCACGGAAATCGCTAACTGAAACATTCCCGTACGGTTTGCAACTAAGTCTAGAGTTCGTATGTAAATATCCACGAAAATCGCTAATTGAAAAATTGTTAAATGTCTTTGTATTGTTTGTACATGTTACCACCAAATACATAATGGCAAAAGTAGTCAGTTGAAAAAATATAGAGTATGTTTTTGAAATAAAACGTATTCCCCAGTGAGGCTACACCTTTACATTTGAAGTAAACTAAATCAGTAATACTAGTAGTCCTGTATTACGAATTTATCAAATGGAAAAGTTTAGGGTCTTTAAATTATTTACTGATGCTTGACCAATAAAGGGATTGTTCTTAAAATCATTATATACGTTAATAGTCACAGTTCATATATTGAAACTATACTTCTTCGCATTCATTTGCACCGCTTCAGAGGCAAATGTATTTCACAAACAGCTCTCGTTATACTAAATTCACCAGAAGTGTAGTTTTTGTGGATGTCATAATCAAACTTTCATAAACGGAGCAAGTACTTGCGTGAACAAAGGGCAACACAGAAATGCGCATTTCCATTCACCCTTGTTAACTCTTTAAATTTCTTTGTACATTACAACATCTTTCCATGATTTAAATTCCACTAGCTACCTTTTTAATAGAATAAAGAAATATATCTAAGCATTCGTCGGAAATTCACTAACCTACAAATAATACAAAAATATAGGATGTTTTAAAACCACAGTTATTGTTTTACTTCTCATTTTTGTTGGATTTCTATTGTTCGGATTTACATTTCATCGACACAATTAAAATCGCATGAAAACTTTTCGGTTTAAATGATGGTATGGTGGTGCGTATGTGCGGTTGGCGTGCGTACGTGCATGCTTGCGTCCGTGCGTGCGTCCGTATGAGTTCGTATAAGATTATGGGTTATCACCTCCAGAGACCCGTATGGGCGACTCCTCCACAAAAGTGTTAGTAATTTTCGTTGAAGGATAGTACAAAAGGCAAAAGAAGCGTCCCGAGTTTGTTATCATGCAGGTTTAAAGCTCCCTATCTGAACGTTTGTCATTCAATTACAGGAGTGGGGATCTCGCGGCCTCTGTTTTTTTTTGGGGTCGCACAATTCTAACACTGAACTACTGTGTCCGCTCTCGAGGAAAAGTATCCATGAGGGCATTATATTAAGCACGGACGGGCTTTCATAGGTCAGGCACGGGCTGACTCTTATAGGTCAGGTTCGGGCGGACTTCCACAGGCCAGGCACGCAGGGGCTCCTAAAGGCCAGGAACGGGCGGGATGCCATAAGCCAATCGCGGGCGGGCTTTCTCAGGTCAGTTTGTTAGCCTACCCTCATGAAAGAATTTTACATCCCCAACTAAAAATGTAGACGAAGGAATATTCAAATTTTGCAGATATAACCAGCCGTGAAAACAAAAGATTATAAGATGTCATTTTCTCGAAAATGGAGTACATCTAACAATGCAATATTCGACACAACTTGGATAAAACGGCTCCACAAAGTGGTTTTGAGCAGTTAATAAAATCAAACAGTATGAATGTGTGGACTACCCTCTTTAAAATTTCTTTTAGATCTGATGAAGACGAAGCGTACGCAAAGACTGAACACGTAGTTGCTCATAAGTCATCCTCAATATATATTTGATTGTATAGACGTTAGAAAGTCTTACATAATTTGGACGAAAAAACTTCAGGTGTAACTAGACAGCTGTAATCTACAGTGTCGGAAAGCTATTTTAGAAAACATAATTTTTTTATACAGTGTATATAGTCTGTAAAGTAGAAGCAATAGTAAAATTAAAATTTTCCCTTGTTGTTCTGTACTCTGCAGAGACACTGAGTGCATGATATACATTTATACGCGCATTTCTGTGATTTACAAACATATGTATCGTATTTGTATAACGTTACCTGTTTAGAGCTTCATTTGACGGGAATACATTTTATAGATTATATACTCTGTTCTTCAACTTTGTAACATAAATATGTTTGGTGTGAGTACCATGAATTCTGCGGGTTTTACTCCCAAGTGATGTTTTCCAACAATAGTTCCAAGGCCGTTCTCTGTACTACCTCCATGGTTAATACTCAGACAGGTGGTCGATATCTTTCAGAGATTATTATCTACATTTATTGTTGTATGCCAAGTCATACTTATTATTAAGGAGTTGTCAAGATTGTTTATAAAGTCATAAAGCCATAAAGTCTTAAAGCAATTATACTCTGACCGCTGGGTCTAGCTTCCCATGTCGTAGTACAGAACCTTTGCGCACGTTTTTATAAGCATTTTATTGGTCCTTGTTTGATAAACTAGTCATGTGATGTATAATGTAAAGATCTTTTGGATAATTTAGTTTTAAGGAAATTTTTTTTAGATATTAAAGATGTGAACGAAAAAAGGAGGAATTAGGTTATCGATCTCGAATTGGAATATAATGGTTTTCCATTAGAAGTTACAAGTTTTAAAATTTGTTTAAATGTCTAATTAAGCAAAAGCTAAATAGACAAGGGGTGAAAATTCCTTTCAGTTTCTTCTGGATTGGTTAAAAGAGAATTCAATCTGAACATGCTAAATGAAAATATATAAAGTATTTGAAAATAAAAGTCAATGATTTTTACACAGTGCTAAATATGAGAATGTGCCTTAGTCATCAAAAATTCTTTCATTAGTCAATTTCAGACATATATGAATAAGAACATCATAAATACAAATAGAGACAGAAAACTAACACACTGAAAACAACGCGTCCAATAATTGCAGAATATGCAGTGTATATGTAAGAATATTACCGAAAGTGAGATCTAAAAAATAATAAATTTATGCTTTCCTTTGGTATCTAAGAGTAGGTTGTTAAATCCGTTTTTAATGCATGCATGAATAAGAAATAGTAAATAACAGATATCTCCAACACCGAGTGAGTGTTACATGTAGAACAGAACAAATATATTTTCAAGGAAACACGCAATAATGGCAACTTTATAACAACTAATCATACCCAGCAAATACTATATACAAAGTAAAAACAGTACAAAGTTGTATGTGTATATTGATTACAGGACCTTCAGATATCCAAGTACTCGGATAGTCGCTACAGCCTTAATAGCTGTGGTTTTACGGAGTGAAATCCCAGATAAAACCCAGGGTCTACAACCGTTCACATGCTGAATAAGAATGCGATGTTGTTTAATGTGTTTAGACTAAATACAACCAGTAAAGCAGACGTTTCCCATTTGCCAATTTGGAGCCATTTACTTTTGAAATAGTTCAAATACCTGTTGCTCCTTTGTGACCTCAGTGCATGTTTTTGAAGTTATTTCAAGAAACATTCAACATAGTTATATCAATGTTCCCTACAGTCCTTCTCGTATTAGTATAAGGGAGTTCAAATCCCTGAATACTGCAAGTCAAGTCGTTCTAAATTAGTAAAAAAGTCTCCAACAGCAGTTTATACACGTCATATGTTTTCTTTGCAAAGACATTACGCACAAGTTGGATGGTTATCAATACTGTTGTGCACTGGGATCTTTGTCAATTGTTCCGTCGCCAAAATCAATGCATATCAGACTGTTTCGTTTTTTTTTCTAATTTGCTAAACATATCATGAGGAAAACATTACTAAATTTCTGCTGCGCGTGATAAAATCAGGTTTGGTTTGTCTGATGAATGGCGGATAATTGATTGCAGAGATATATTACTGTCATGACCTCTAACACTCTTTAGCCGAGACATGCATTGGCAGTCTGCACGATATCCTTATCCTGTATATTTCGATGGACAAGCTTGAAATTTAACGGATTCGAGAATAATGTTGGAGGAATTGTCTTTTCAGCGTCAGGACATGTATGTATATGTTCTCTGTATCTGTAGGTTACGAAGTAGAAACCAATACTGGCGTATGGCTTCGGGGGTGTGTGCAATCTAATCGTGAGCCTGAATGGCACTCTTGAATGCCTCGACGGATCCGGCACATACAGTGCTCTCTTCCGGATGATTCCAGTCCACCACTGTTCTTACAAAGAAAGAGTTTTTATATTGATCACTGCTCGCATTATCAACTTCAAAACATTGAGTCGGTCAATAGCTATTCATAGCTAATGTTGATTTGCTTTGCCATAACCGACAATAAATAAAATTTGTATTGTATTGTATTTTATTGTATTTTGAATTGTTTGTAACCTGGTTTTCAAGAATGTTTTGGTCACACGTACAGTCTTTATATTTCACAGGTTTGATTTTACGTCGAGGTCTTAGCCTAACTAAGTAGTCACAGGTGTCTATTGCAGGTGTAATGAAGTATTTCGACCCCCATAGAATAACGACCCCCCGGTCATTATTCTATAGAAAATGTGACTCCTTTCCTGTAAAATATTGACTCCCCTTATAAAAAACTGACTCCCTTTGAAAACTCTATAGAATAACGACCCCCGGTCAATATTCTATAGAAAAACTGACCCCTCCAAGTAAAATACTGACTCCCTAAAGATGACTCCCTTCGAATCTCATAGAATAACGACCCCGGTTATTATTCTATAGAAAAAGTGACTCCTTCCATGTAAAATACTCACTGCCGAAATTACTACATTCGAACTCTCATACAATATCGATTCCCGGACATTATTCTATTTAAAAAAGTTACTCTTTCCGTGTAAAACACCGGCTCCTAAAAAGACTTTCGACGATAATATCTATTAAAAAGTGATCCCCACCAAACCTAACGGACAATTTTACTAGATCTACAACTCTAATACCCTCCATTGCCAATAGTTAACATTTTGATTGTACTACTACTACTGGTGCCGCTACTTCTATTGCTGTTACTACATGTACTTCTTCTTCTTCTACTACTACTACTACTACTTATACTGCTACTACTACAACTGCTACTACTGATACTACTATACCTGCTTCCACTAATACGTCTTGTACATCTACCTCTTCTTCTCCTGCTGCTGTTGTTGCTGTCACTTATTCCTCTGGTGGTGCTGCTGCTGCTGCTGCTACTGCAACTGCCACTACTACTACTACTACTATTACTTTCTATTGTTGCCGCTACCATACTTTAATGCCACTGCTAAGTATTGCAACTTCTATTAATGCTAAGTTCTATGCTAGCAGTTTCTTGTGCAGTTTTCTTCTGAAGAATTACTTCATACCGAAGTTTGCAAGGATTATTGACACTGGTGTGTTTTGTGAACGTATTTTGAATTGTTATTTTCCTGAAAAAAATGTATACACCAAGATACAGCGTCTAGAAATAGAATCCATTTTCCCGTTGCGGAATGCTCTGATTTCTGTGTCAAGTGATGGTATCTGGGGCTAATGGTCAAACGGAAGGACGGACGGACAAGGGCAAATCTATATGCCCCCCTCCCCCGAGTGGGGGCATAAAATGCAGCAATTAGGCCTTAGATACATGAGTTATCACTAAATTTGACCAAATGACCGGGGTCGTTTTTTTATGGGAGTCAATATTCTTCGTGAGGTTCAGTTTACTTCACGTGGGGGAGTCATAGTATTATGATCTGGAGGTCATAATACTATGACCGGGGGGTCACTTTTTCTATAGAATAATGACCGGGGGGTCATTATTCTATGGGGGTCGAAATACTTCATTACACCGGCAACATACCCTCCACTATCTTGAACAGCAGCGTCAGTCTGTTGTACTCTCGCCGTTGCTATAATGTTGGGAGTTGTAGCTCCTGGAGCATCTTATTTTGGTGACACAGATCTCGTCGCGGGATCTGTAGTCCTTCTTGATGAAGCGCGCCGCTTGTCGTTGTATTCGTTCAATGGCGGTCACATCCTTCCCAAGATATGGGTCCCAGATGGCAGATCCATACTCTAACGTAGAGTGTACGAGGGAGATGTATGCAAAATTCCTGCAGTCGTGCGTACAATTTCGGAGGTTGCGCCGTAAGAAGTCCAAGTTGGAATTGGCTTTCTTGCAGATGTTGGTGATATGAGTGCCCCGCTGTAGATCTTCAGATATGGTGACACCAAGGTATGGATTACATGGTACTTGTTGAAGAAAGGTGTCGTTTAGCTGGTAGAAGTGAGATGATGATTGACGGATGCTGAGGATGTAGCATTTCTTGGCGTTGAATCTCATGCCCCAAGTTTCAGCCCATTTTTCCAGTTGAAACAGATCATCTTTTAGTATGGCATGGTCCCTGGCTATTCGGATGATTCTATACAGAAGGCAGTCGTCTGCAAAAAGTCTTACTTGCGACTTGACCCATTCAGGTAGATCGTTAATTGATATGTGACCGAGGAAATGCAGATGTACTAAGATTTCCCTTGCGGCACGCCAGATTCTACTTTGACGCTCTTTGAGTGTTTCCCTTCACACACCACGTCCATTTTCCTGTCTGTCAGAAAGAATGCGAGCCAGTTGTTCAGTTCACTTCTGATGCCATAACATTCGAGTTTGTGGAGTAGCTTGTCGTGAGGCACGGTGTCGAATGCCTTACTAAAATCTTATGTTTTAAAATAAAAATGCCTTGATTGAAAATAGTTCTTCCAAAATTGTTTTTGCTGAAACGATTTCCACACCTAAAAGTTTATGTCGAAATAAGTTCAACCCCGAATGTTAAAATGTCGGTATCCGGGCGGACGGGGTTTAACATCGATATCAAGCGTTTGGAAGATTGAGACTTCGTGTGAGAAACGTCCTTGTTATTATCAAAAATTATGGGTCACAGAGACAAATATAAACACGAGCGTAGGTCTAGATCAAGAGAAAAATATCGATCAAGAAAGAAGAAGCACTACAGGTAATAGTTTAAGGTGGAGAATCTCGTGTTGTCTGACAGTAATCACAAGATATATTTCGGATATTCAGTACATTCGGATAATCACTAATGTTGAGTAAATCAATGCTTTATGTACAGATATTAGGAAGTGGCTAGATATGTTTTGTGACATACACCCTAGCCTCAGTCTAGTTTTAATTGTAGTCCTAAATATAAGACCCGACTAGTCCGACAAATTTGACGCCATGCATCCTAGGAAATATTAAGATATTTTTTCATATGGGCAAATTTTTATCCTCAGTCGCGTCAAACACTTGAAAGACCAAAACAGTGGAGGAAATTTACAGTGAAATTTTCATCGCTGCTGACGCTTTACATGCTATAGGTTTAAATCCTGATTATGTCACGAATTGGCCATAAATTCAAATAAAACTTAATGTATCGAAATTCCTCATTGATTTATGTAAAAGGTATCAAATAATTTACAAAATTACGAATTTTCTTGTGAAATATATACTGTACACGATCAGTGTTTATCGCGTCTACACAGCCTATGCACAAGCGATAAAACTAATAACTTTACATGACTTGTGTACTGTGATTTATCCTCCATTATTTTGATCATTCGAAGTTTTGAAGTTTAGATTGCCACGTCATAAAGTAATACAATCTAAACGTCAAATTATTTTGACTTATGACCCGACATGACTCGTATCACATTACGTTCATTTTAATTGGATGTTGCTAGTGGTCTGAGAAATAATGCTTTATAATGATGCTTTATAAAAAGCACCAAAAGACGGTCCAGCACCCCAAATCCAGCACCCATTTACTGTATAAAAATAGAATCAAGGTTTTTAATTTGGCAGTGTTGCATTTCATGGTGATATTTGCTTCACGCTGCTGTCATTTTTTTCATCTAAAAAGATATTGCCAAACATTCATATGCCAACAACACTCGACACATATATCTGTCAGTTTCTAGTTAGATCATTTACATATCATTGTTCTTTTCTGAGAAATAAGTTTTTAAACACTGGCAAAATTTGACAGTTGCGTCAGTCATAAACAATTAATTGTGAGTATTGGAATGTCACAACTAAATAGCCATTCAAAAGCTTCTACAAATAAAATACAACTGTGTGTGTGTAAGTTATAACAAATACTTATGATTTATTAAGCCTATGCTTAACTTGCATATCTGATGAATGCAATTTTAATTTGTTTCAAATCTTGTTCACTTTTGTTTTGCCATTCACTGTCATATTAGAATTACTCCCCTAAGCATGCTAAGTATTTGAACCAAAACAGCAAAATGTTCTGGTTGTCACAAAATAAAGCAAATTTAACAATATTTGAAACAAAATCAAATTATGTTCGCAAGGCATGTGCCAGGTCAAAGAAGATTTTGTAAATTATAAGTATTTGAAGGCTCCCAGATTCAGTTTTTAGATCAATGTAAATCTGTTGAGATTTTTCATTAGAGGGGATAGGGTTTGCAGTTGGTAATACCAAATACCCAACTGGAAGTTTGGCCAAGGTCTCCGAAAATTTGGAAATTAACAGACAATAATTATGAAGCGTTATCTGTCTTTTTTGTTGTGACTGATTGTACAACATCTTTTTCTCATGAACCGCTGGATACTCACTTGAAGAATTCAACACACCAAGTGCGGCTCAAACCCACATCGATGAGGGGCAAGTGATTTGAATTCGGCGACGTTAACCACTTGACAACAGAGGCCCCTAAATTTAAATTTACTATGTGCACTAATCTGCATAGATCTGCTTGTTATAAAATAATTACTCTAAACCTAGACCAAACCTAAAGGTATTTATTAGATTTAATTGATATAGAGAGTCTGCATTCATAAACTTAAAAATTAGGTAATGCAGGGATTACTTTATCATTGAGTGGATACCTAGCCTATTGTGTTCATGTTATGGTGTAATCTTAGAGAATATTGTGTTATATAATAATTTTATTTTAACTCACTGAAGACTTTGTCCTTTAATTTTCAGATCAGACTCAGAAAGTTCTGAAGACAATGAATCACGACACAGAGGGAGAAAGCAGCGCCACAGGTAAGTTCCCAGTAAATATATAGAGGATATTACATGAGTGTCTTTTCATATTGAATTTATTAAACAAGTTGAATAAAATAATAAAATGCGAGGCTCTGCCGAGCATTTTATCAATTTTATTCAACAAGGTTAATAAATTCAATGTGGAAAGTCACAGATGTGATATTCTTTTTATCACATGTTAGCCTTTCCTGGCGAAACATCAAAAATTCTCTTTTCTTTTACTATATAAACAAGTCAATTTGACCAACGCCTTACGTACTAAAAATGACGTCGACGTCAAATCTTTATTACACTAGTGTATTATCATTTTTAGCTCGACTATTCGAAGAATAAGTAGAGCTATCCTACTCACCACGGCGTCGGCGTCAGTGTCGGCGTCGGCGTCACACTTTGGTTAAGTTTTTCGTACCAGTCCACATTTTGACAAGGTCTTTTGAGATAAAGCTTTGAAACTTTCAACACTTGTTTACCATCATCATGGCCAGTTATAGGCAAGAGCACATAACTCCATCAAGGATTTTGGCTGAATTATGGCCCCTTTTGACTTAGAAATCATGGTTAAGTTTTTCGTACCAGTTCATATTTTGACAAAGTCTTTAAAGATAAAGCTTTGAAACTTTCAACACTTGTTTACCATCACCATGTCCAGTTATAGGCAAGAGCACATAACTCCATCAAGGATTTTGGCTGAATTATGGCCCTTTTTGACTTAGAAATCTGGGTTAATATTTCGTACCAGTTCATATTTTGACAAAGTCTTTTGAGATAAAGCTTTGAAACTTTCAACACCTGTTTACCATCACCATGTCCAGTTATAGGTAAGAGTACATAACTCCATCAAGGATTTTGGCTGAATTATGGCCCCTTTTGACTTAGAAATCTTGGTTAAGTTTTTCGTACCAGTTCATATTTTTTGTAAAGTGTTTGACATATGGCTTTGAAACTTTTATCACTTGTTTAGTATAATAGTCTCTATCTGTAGGAAAGAGAACATAACTCTGTCATCTATTTTGGCTGAATTATGGTCCTTTTTGGCCTTTGAAATTGGTTCTGTTTTCATACAAGTCCATGTTTTGTCAAAACTATTTGACATATGGCTTTTAAACTTCGAACACTTGTTTATCATTATGATTTCCATCTGTAGGCAAGAGTACATAACTATTTTGACTGAATTATGGCCCTTTTTGGACTTTGAAATTGGCTCATATATTGCGATTTAGTGCAAGACTTATCGAAATCAAAGTAATACAGGAACATTGTTTGTCTAATCTATTTATTTCTTTTGTCTGAATATCCATGGAAATATTTTGACCCCATTCTTCAATCAATTCTTCGAATAGTCGAGCGCGCTGTCATCAGACAGCTCTTGTTATTTTAATGGCTTTATTACACTCCTGCGACATCAAACATGTGATAAAGGATGTCCTTGTCTGAATTATATCAACAGCATCCATGCCTTGGGTGTCTTGTATACTTTTTTCTTATTTTGCTTTAGTCTTCTTGGACAATAAGATGAAATAAAATCTGAAACTTTTTTGCCTAAATATTATTGCATTTATTTTACTACCCGAAATTATACACAAGAAACAACTGCAATATTCACAGTTTACTACATGTTTATTTGTACATTTTAGATATGATGACACTCACATAGGCTATACTGATTATAGGTGCATATGATACTGCAAGCAACAAGTCTAATATGTAATTCACCTTTATATATAAAAGTTATTATAAATAGTTTGGCAAAGTTTGGCCACTCCATTGTTTGTAGTAACCCCGTCGACCGGGAGGAAACCAGACGCGCCCGTAAAGCACCACATCATTACTCCACGGTTGGCTGTGGAAGCAACAATCAGCACCACACGAACGCAAGGGATACCACAGTACACCAAAGTAAATTAAACACCCCCCATAACTCGACGGTTGGCTGTCAAAGTAATGAGGAATATTTAGCGGACCAACGGAGCAAGGCAACGTACTGTGATTCTAAGCAAAGCGAGCAAGGCTACAGTACACCACAATATTTAGCGGACCAACGGAGCAAGGCAACGTACTGTATGCTAAACAAGGCAAATACTATAATGAGCGGACCAACGGAGCAAGGCAACGTTCTAAGCAAGGCAACTATACTATAATGAGCAAGGCTATGACATAAGCAAGGCTATGACACATTTAAGCAAGGCTAGTCAGATATTGCCAAAGCACTAGAGCAATACCTTTTACACAGTAACATCCATACTATGACAACGTTCGAAAGCATGCCCGATCGCCCCCGCGGTCGACAGAATTTTTCCCGGCCCTTAATATATTAGGAGTGACATAAGTATAAAGATAAAAATGATTAACTGGATCACTATCTGTATAACTTAAAATGTCTATTAGTCCTCAATCCATAACTTGGTAAATTATCATCTAGGTTTCTCATCATCAACCATCTGGAGAAATGTTAATACCAAATTGGATTTGTCTGTTTCACGATTGATTTGTAGCCCAGGAATCTGTTCAGTTCCGTATCTATGTAAGGTGCCTGCATTCTGTTCACTTCCGATGTTAGCATCCAAATGGCAGCATATCATCTGTAACATAAGTACTTCACAGAACAGTCAGATTGCCATAGCAGAATTTAAAATGCAATAATATAATTAATTTTAGCATAAAAACAGAAATTTTTATCATTGGGGTGTGGCGGGTGGGCAATTTAACATCGATCTGAAACGCTAGCCAGTACACCTTAAATTCAACTGTGAATATTGCACGTGATCTGAAGTTAATATAACGCTTGAGTGGTTCCCAGACGCTAAGGCGTTCATCATTACTCTATTGTGTTTAGACAGGTAACCAATAAATCACAAAACAAGATTACTTGACAACAACGATAGTTTCTAGTTTACACACCTAGCAACAAGATAGCCATTAATTTCGGGAGAAAATAAATGTAATTATTTTTAGGCAAAATAATTTTTATTATTTTACTACCCGAAATTATACACAAGAAACAACTGCAATATTCACAGTTTACTACATGTTTATTTGTACATTTTAGATATGATGACACTCACATAGGCTATACTGATTATAGGTGCATATGATACTGCAAGCAACAAGTCTAATATGTAATTCACATTTATATATAAAAGTTATTATAAATAGTTTGGCAAAGTTTGGCCACTCCATTGTTTGTAGTAACCCCGTCGACCGGGAGGAAACCAGACGCGCCCGTAAAGCACCACATCATTACTCCACGGTTGGCTGTGGAAGCAACAATCAGCACCACACGAACGCAAGGGATACCACAGTACACCAAAGTAAATTAAACACCCCCCATAACTCGACGGTTGGCTGTCAAAGTAATGAGGAATATTTAGCGGACCAACGGAGCAAGGCAACGTACTGTGATTCTAAGCAAAGCGAGCAAGGCTACAGTACACCACAATATTTAGCGGACCAACGGAGCAAGGCAACGTACTGTAAGTCTAAACAAGGCAAATACTATAATGAGCAAGGCTACAGTACACCACAGTAAATTAAACATTCCCCATAACTCGACGGTTGGCTGCCGAAGTAATGAAGGAATATTTAGCGGACCAACGGAGCAAGGCAACGTACTGTAATTCTAAGCAAGGCAACTATACTATAATGAGCAAGGCTATGACATAAGCAAGGCTATGACACATTTAAGCAAGGCTAGTCAGATATTGCCAAAGCACTAGAGCAATACCTTTTACACAGTAACATCCATACTATGACAACGTTCGAAAGCACGCCCGATCGCCCCCGCGGTCGACAGAATTTTTCCCCGGCACAATAAATTTGCCAAAATTTATCCCCCAAAAATTCTGAGTAAGATTTCTTAATTCAAATATAGTACCTTTACCACAATTATATTGTTCTATAAACGAACCTAATTCAACCATGTAACTATAAATATAAATAAATTGGCAACTTAACAGACATGCACAGCAAATCTTGCCAACATAACGTGCAGATTAAATGAAATCACGTTAAACCTGTGTATGAGACCTTTTTGTCTTGAAAAAACTTTCAGCCAAAACGTTTGTTTTCGTGATAATGGTGTATAATACAACTCTGGTTCAACCTTTGAACGAAATAACTAATAGATTAGGTAATATTTATTTGCTTTGAATACAAATTTGAGTTAAAGAATTATGTCCCAATTAATCAATTTAAAAACTGAATCCAGCCTTTTACCCCATCTATTAAGGCGATAAAAGCTGTTTTCGTATCAGTATCTAGAGAGACGCCATGTTGTTTACGGCCTATCTTTCCTTTCAATGAGTTCAGAAATTAGTCGTATTAGGTATGACAATATAATACAGTACACTTCTATACAAATCTTCATAGTACATATAATAGATTTCCTCGGTCCAGTAGCACCAACAAACCATTCTATAAATAGATTGCACACTGTCGCACTGAAGTCCCATTACGAATAAATGGTCAAGCAAGCACGTGTCTATTTCAATATTACACTTCGTTTCGGTTAGCGACGCACTTCTCTGAATGACATAATCTGACCTAATTTTAACCTTGTAATAGTGTTTGAATATCTATAAATAGTTTCCTCAATTAAAACAATGTCAATGTGTTGCCTTCGTATTTGTGTGACTAAATGAAATGTTTCCTTTGAAATCTTGTATTTATCTCGTGTTTTTGTATGTATATAAACTGAGAACTTATGGATAAACTTGAAACTTATAGTGTTTCAAAATCTTCAACATGCACACGAACACAGATTCAATCCAATGCATATATAAAACGACGTTAACATATCTGTCTTTAGTAAAAGTATCAGTTAAGTTTGTCAATTCAAAGAAATATTTAATGTATTAGACTTAAATTGTTTATATAGCAAATTCGGTAATGATTATCTTAATCCAACAAATTTTACGCGATCCCAGGAATTATTGAGATAAGTTTTCGTAATCGGGCAATATCCCTACTCGCTAAGATTGCCCCGTCACAATTATAAAAGAATCTGAACATCGAATAATTTTGACTAATTTAAAACTGATTTAAAAAACCATTTCCGAATTAATACTATTGTGACCCTGTCAGAACTTACACAATGTTGTGTCGCAGTTCTAAAAGAATTCCAGAAGTTTTAAACTGCGGCTACAATTGACATTTATTAAGCAGAAGCTTAAGACTGGTTTGCTCTTTTGATGTCTGATGTGACTTACAAACATCGAATACTGATTATCGTGATACAAATTTATATCGTTGACATGTGTTATATGATCTATTCGAAAATGATTTGGTTTTGACAATTCGCCTACTCAGACCAGACCAAAAATAAGACAACGATTTTTTTTTTTTTTTGAAACAGATATATATAACTTAGCGGACAACTGGTATAGATCAACTAAATCCCGTATTGCCCGGTTCCTGCGACAACCTTCTAAAATTTTGCTATACAAATGATAAAATTATCCTGAACAGCCAAGTATGTTGTAATAGAATTTGATAATTTCAAAGAATTGTTAAGAACAATATGATATGCGATGTTGGAATTGGCCTAAAACGTGCCAACCTATCTTATATTTACAGGTATGATGTTCTATTATAAATCTTTAATTACAAAACAAACAGTGACACTGTCAGTGGGGAACAATTGAAAAACAGTTATATCTGCTGTTATCCCCCGTGAATGCCATCCAAAATACCATGTAACCTGACACAAGTGCTCTTAGAAATAAAGCCCTTAGAAATAAATATGTAACAGCTGTATGTTAGAATTCGAAACAAATATCTATCAAGAATTAATGACGATCCTTAACTTTTGTAGAAAGGCTAACCACATTATTAATTAATTTATTTTATTTTTACTCTAATATTCTCACGGTCATACCGATAGAATCCCAAACTATATTAATTAATATAATTAAGGTGATTTGACTTAATTCGATTTAACATTCCTTCCTTTTTTAATAACAAGTACATGTACTGTATATACAAAACAAAGCATTCTAAGAATAGTGAAATGATTGGACCGGGCCACAAGTTCATAACATTACTAACTCGGTCCGCCCCAGATTTTTTTTTTTTTTAATCCAAGAAATGTTTAAGACCATTTGAGCGTTGTTTACTTTAAACTATATGTATTTCAGGAAATGCAAAACAGCCTCTTAAATATTTAATGTAGCTAGTGGATACGTGTACGGAAGTTCGAGCTTTGACAAAAAAATTCCTCTCCAACTCCAAAACAAAAACGCAGTAATGCCACATTCTCTGGTGTCGGATGGATCCAAAACTATCAATCCTGAACACCAAACAAAAGGGACTGTCAAATACATTTCAACTTATTTACACAAAATACCACATGTATTTTGTTTTAATACCGCTTGTGATCATTTTACGTCGATATGAATAAAAGATAAAATAAGATTATTTGTAACAATATCATTGATAAGAGGGGAATCGAATATTGAAACAATTATCCATTACAAAACAGTTGTACTACTTTTGAATCGTACTGACTGTAAAGAAAACCCTGATTTAACAAAGAAAAGAAAAGCATAATCAACTTTTCTAATAACGTTATCATTTTCTATTTATAACTATGTATTAAAGAACTGTATTCGTTTGTGTTCAATGACGGTAACTATACACGATTTGCATGAAAAATAAGAGATACACAAGAATTTAGTTTGAAATTGACAGTGACGTATTCTAGGCCAAGACAATGTGTTTAATGTCTTAACATTTTATTGAATTAATATAGCAATATGTATACAGATCTACGTCCATGTATTTAGTTACATTTCAGTCACTCTTTGTTTCTGCAGTATAAAGCAATTATTCATCTATACCTTTAAAAACTATGCTGAAAAGATATTGTATAAACAAGTTTGCAGATAACGTTGCGCAAACTAATTTATCCAGGAACAGCCTAAACTGTACACCTGACAACTTTTGTATAGCTGTATATTACCTGTATTACAAAAAAAAAATTCAAGGTCGTTCGGTATAAGACCTGCAACCCTAACAATTTCGACCTCTTTATTTATGTTAGATTTTATCCAATCTGAATTTAAACAGTGGATCTTAAATTCTTATTCTGTGGATGCACGTGGACTGTTGTACATTAATGAAATCATTCAGGAGAAAATTTGTAAGTACTTCTAAATCTTAAATTTTGACGAGTGAATTTGCTGATTTTAAGATCTCGATAGAACTTTGTTGTGTAACCTGGTCAGACTTTTAAAAGAAATGTTTGCCGTGAAAAAATACCTATTTGTGCAGGTGCCTGCGTTTGCATGCCGGCAGATACTCCCGGTCCTGTGCGACTTATCGCATGATGACGGCTGGTGATTGTAAGCGCATGTATGAGAAAAACTTACTTGAACATCAATTGACATAGAGTTACTAGTATAAATAATAAAATAAATAATAAAACTAATTTATCTACTATCAAAGACGCTAGTTTTTCCTTACAATCTTTCTGCCAGTTTCGATAAACTCGTCCAAACTTTAGACAATTCAACGGCCCCTTTTAGCTTCAAGGCGAGATTAATGTAAGACCCTCTGCAAATTTGCTATTTAATTGCTAGAAATAACTGTGCAAAATGTCCTTGTCCTAAGCAATGTGACGTCACTAACTTGTTCTACGAGCACCTTGCGAATAGTTAGCGGAAATGCTATTTGTGAATCTCGTGTTTTGGAAGTACGAGAAAACAAATTTTTACAGTTGTTAAACGAGAAAACGCTAATGCTTTGGTTCGAATCTACAAATTATGAGCATTAGGGCCGCCACACCCCATAAATAGATTCTCAACAGAAAAACGGTAATTATTAGACTGCAAAATTATTTGCATGTTTGAAATCAATAACAACAGACCTACCAGCATTTGTTTGATGCCTGGGATTTACTGGCAAATCCGCCGTCTTTGTTTGCTTTCCCTGGTCATCCTCTAGACAAGCTGGCTCGCCTCTACGTTCCTGGCGCGCTCTGTATCGTCCACGTGGCATGTAGATCTAGCTATTCAATTTAACATCGATCTGAAACGCTAGCCAGTACACTTTAAATTCAACTGTGAATATTGCACGTGATCTGAAGTTAATATAACGCTTGAGTGGTTCCCAGACGCTAAGGCGTTCATCATTACTCTATTGTGTTTAGACAGGTAACCAATAAATCACAAAACAAGATTACTTGACAACAACGATAGTTTCTAGTTCACACACCTAGCAACAAGATAGCCATTAATTTCGGGAGAAAATAAATGTAATTATTTTTAGGCAAAATAATTTTTAATAATGTGTTTCCAGAACCTCTTGGTTTCATTTGCACTGTTTTTTTCCTCTGATTTAGGAATGGGACTAGGGCCTTTACAACTGAGGAAAATGCATTTTAAAACATCTAAATTTTGAATTGTGAAAAAGCGATATTTTTATTAAAATTTTACATGGAAGAAAAAATTGGCCATAAATGTGTCAAGTTAATAAACTGCCTTGTGTTTCAAATGATTAAGGTTCCATAGGTACAGTCTTGGTGGAAAAAGTAAAAACAAAAAAAAAAGATTGTAGTTTTGAAATTGGGAAAAAAACATACAATAATTTGCCACAATACAGGTGTACTCTTCCAAGTTTATATGTGACACTGATTAACTTAGATAAATCAGCTTATTCATTCTAACTAAAATTGATGGAATTAATTTTATGAAATCAGAATATTATTATTTTTTATATTTGTATGTTATGATGTTTATTCCTGGATCAGGTCCGATTCATCAGAGGATTCAGAACACAGTTCACAGGGTGTCAGAAAATCACACAAGAGTTCACAAGATCGCAGAGAATCACACAAGCGAACACAAAGGTAATAACTAACTCAAAGGAATTCAAAGACTTGAAAGAGGATGTTTGTTTGTTCCAGTGTTAGATAGAAACATATTTCACCTAGTGGACACCAGATGCAGCATATGGCGCAGTGTTGAGTGAAACTGTAAAATACTATGTTAACAAGTGATAGATATTTCCATCTTACATGATAAAAAAACAAATTTCCTTTTTATTTGATGTGTTTTTTCCAAATTGTACCCATTTACCCACATAACATCACATGAATTTTGTCATGACTTCACAATATCTATATTGAAAGAAGCTTTTTCTTTTAGATTTAAATATATGTTGGAACATTATTAGTTCGACTGTTCGAAGAAAAAAAGTAGAGCTATTGCACTCGCCCGGTGTAGCCATTGGTTATAGTTTTTGATAAAGTCAAATATCTCTGTTACTATCAAAGCTATTGACTTGAAACTTAAAATAGTTATTTACTATCAAAGTCTACTCTTTTTCCTTAATGTTTTGATTGTATTTGATGGTTATCCAGATGTATCTCAATGAATTTTTTATGTTTAGAAACTTACAGAACAATGTCACAGAATGTATACTTTAGTTTCAGATGTGTTTGTTTTGGTATACAATTTAGTTTCCTTTTATGTACTTTTGTGTTGTTTTTTCTCAGGTACAACCATTCTGATAGTTCTCAGGAGAGCAGAAGTCCATCTGATTCAAGGGAAAGAAAGAGAAAGAAAGACAAAAAGAAAAAGAAGCACAGATCAAGGTCAAGGTCACCTGTAGTAAGAAAGAAGAAAAGACGTGAGAAAAGCAGTGAATCATCAGACACAGATGATGATAGTAGGGATAGAGGAAAAATGTCAAGGTCATCTCGATTGAGTCAGGAAGAAGTTGACAAAATGCAGGAAGAAATGAGGTTTACCTTTTAAACTTTCAGACTGCTTAACTTCTCATAAAGAACTCTTATTGTAAATTTTAAATGGTTGAAATGAAAATGATGATGTCTGACTTGACAGAAAATTTTAATGCCTGTAAAGAGAGATATTTGACATGGGTGATACTGTAGTTAATTATCAATGTCTGAATATTATTAGTGATATTCCTTTAATATTGATTCTAATATGCCCTATATCTAAAACAGTGATAAAATAATAAATATAGATCTAGTAGTGCTCTTTCTTGGTCGCAACAAAAGCAATGACCTCATCGCACATTAACATGACGTCATTAACATAAACAAGCATATCTGAATTAAAAATAACAAATTTTAAGATGTTGACTGTCCATTTGTAAACATAAAGAATTGAAAAAAAAAATAATCATATGAAAAAGTAATGGGCGTATTTTTTCTGCCTTGATGAGTAATTCAGCTGAGCAGCAAGATTATGTTGGTATGTCAGAATTGGCCATGATAGTTGGGTCTTCATTTATTGTACTTGTATATTTCAGGAGAAGAAAAGAAATAATTAAAGCAACAGAGACCCCTGAGGAGAAAAGAGCTCGAAGACTTGCTAAAAAGGTACACCATGTAAAATTTTGTCTCTTTTATTTGCACTTGAAATGGAACATATGGGATGAACTTCTGCAGTAGGCATGTGGCAGTCACAAAAGTTGTCCTCTCCTTTGAGCCGTTCTTATCCAGTGTTCACCGAAACCACAGATCTCCTGATATACTTCTGTAATTAATTTATTTGATGCATTCAGTACTATGTTATGCATAATCTTCCAGCTTCTTAACCTTGGCAATGATTAGAACAGACTTTTGTATACAAGTAAGAGTTTGCAGCAATTTAGATTGCAGTTGTGTTGTTGATGAGAAATATTCTTTGCTTTTTACCATATGTTTACAATTCTTGCAGGATGCCAAAGAGAGAAAAAAGAGAGAAAAGAGTGGCTGGGATCAAGAATATATGGTACACTGTAACACACTTATTTTGAATAATTATGTCTCTCTCCCCCCCCCCCCCCCCCCCCCCCCACAACCTCTCGGGGAGACATATTGTTTTTGCCCTGTCCGTCCATACGTACGTCACACGTCACACTTCATTTCCGATCAATAACTGGAGAACCATTTGACCTAGAACCTTCAAACTTCATAGGATGGCAGGGCTGATGGAGGAGACGACCCGTATTGTTTTTGGGGTCACTCCGTCAAAGGTCAAGGTCACAGGGGCCTGAACATGACAATCCATTTCCGATCAATAACTTGAGAATCACTTGACCCAGAATGTTGAAACTTCATAGGATGATTGGTCATGCAGAGTAGATGACCCCTATTGATTTTGGGGTCACTCCATTAAAGGTCAAGGTCACAGGAGCCTGAACATGGAAAACCATTTCTGATCAATAACTTGAGAACCACTTGACCCAGAATATTGAAATTTCATAGGATGATTGGTCATGCAGAGTAGATGACCCCTATTGAGTTTGGGATCACTCCGTTAAAGGTCAAAGTCACAGGGGCCTGATCATGGAAAACCATTTCCGATCAATAACTGGAGAACCACTTGATTCAGAATGTTGAAACTTCATAGGATGATTGGATATGCATAGTAGATGACCCCTATTGATTTTGGGATCACTCTATTAAAGGTCATGGTCACAGGGGCCTGAACATGGAAAAACATTTCCAGTCAGTAACGAGAACTACTTGACCCAGAATTTTGAAACTTCATAGGATGATTGGACATGCAGAGTAGATGACCCCTACTGATTTTGGGGTCACCCAGTCAAAGGTCAAGGTCACAGGGGCTTGAACATGGAAAACAGTTTCCAATTCATAACTTGAGAACCACTTAGCCCAGAATGTTGGAACTTTGTGGAATGATTGGACATGCCAAATAGATAATTCCTATTGCATCCAGCCACCAGTGTTGCTTAGACTTTTGCTCCTGTCCCCTATTGACTTCCTGCCTATATGACTATGCATTGGGGGAGACATGCGCTTTTCTGCAAAAGCATCTTCTAGTTTTTATTGTGTTTTACAGTTTGTAATTCTTCCATTGTTGACCATCCCTTGATTAAAGTGTCAGTCTGATTTAGATCAAGCTATGGGTTTCTTCAAAACACTAACATCTGATCATTATGCGGGGGTCTATAGGACCGAGGTTGTTGGTTAGTTGCTCAGTCAATTTCTGCACAGTAACTCATGAAAGGCTTAATAGATTTAAATGAATCTAGGTACACAGGTGTTACATCATAAAATACAGGTCAAGTAGAGCTATTGGACTCACCTGGGCGTCTGCGTCCGGGTCCGCGTCCTGATTTGGTTAAGGTTTTGTAACCACTTGTGGGAATGGATTGAAACTTCACACACTTATTCACTGTGATAAACTGACTTACATTGCACAGGTTCCATTACTCTGTTTTGCTTTTTAACGAAATTATGCCCCTTTTTTCGACTTAGAAATTTTTGGTTAATGTTTTGTATGTAAGCTGGTATCTCAGTAACCGCTAATGGGAATGGATTGAAACTTCACACAGTTGTTCACTGTGATAAACTGACTTACATTGCACAGGTTCCATAACTCTATTTGCTTCTTACAGAATTTTGCCCCTTTTTTGACTAAGCAGTTTTCGGTTAAGGTTTTGTATGTAAGCTGGTATCTCAGTACTCACTAATGGGAATGGATTGAAACCTCGCACACTTATTCATTGTCATGATCTGAAATGCACTAAACAGGTTTCATAACTCTACTTTGTTTTTGTTTTTTTTTTCAATATTATGCCCCTTTTTTCAACGTAGCAGTTTTTGGTTAAGTTTTTGTATGTAAGGTGATATCTCAGAATCCACTAATGGGAATGGATTGAAACTTCACACACCTGTTCACTGTCATGATGTGACATGCAGTGCAAAGGTTCAATTACTCTACTTTGCATTTTACAAAATAATGCCCCTTTTTGTAACTTTTGTATTCATTCAGTTGACAAGGTTGTTGAATAGTCAAGCGTTGCTGTCCTCTGACAGCTCTTGTTTTTACATAGTTATGGCCCCTTTCCAACATAAAACTTGCCTATCTCATGGTTTTTGGGACAATAACTGATGAAAGGCAGATTTAAATATTTTTTGGTACACAGGTGTAATGTCATAAAATACAGGTCAAGTTTAACTTTAGCTACAAACCACCAATTTTTTGACATAGTTATGGCCCCTTTCCTACTTAGAATTTTCCAAATCCATGGTTTCCGGACAATAACTCATAAAAGGCTTGACAGATTTAAATAAAAATTGGTAAATAGGTGTTATATCATAAAATACAGGTCAAGTTCGACTTTGGCTACAAACCACCAATTTTTGACATAGTTACGGCCCCTTCCAATTTAAAATCTGCCATACATATGTAACAAGGCCATATTTTTTAAAAAATTTTTGGGTAGCGGGGATGGGGTGGGTATTATTTATCACTCCTATGACAGTTCTAGTTTACTTCATACTAGTGTAATCACATAAATTTTAAATAACATTATTCTGTGATTCTAAATTCTCAATAGACAGTTTTATTTGTTTGAACATTGTGATATTTTAATTGCCCCTTTAAATAGGATCAACTGTTTGAACTTTTGAACCCAAAACATGGTCTCTTTCAATTAATTTATATACTTCACTTCCTGGGTATGTTTCTATTTCCTTAGTATTGACTTTTTATATAGTTGATTTTTTTTCTGATGTTTTGGTTGCAGGGTTACACAAATGTAGACAATCCATTTGGTGATGAACATTTAACAGAAACATTTGTCTGGTCCAAGAAGATATCAAAGGAGGGTAAAGAAGCATTAGACCATGAAGAAATTCATCAGATGACCAAAAAGAAGATGGAGGAAACCAGAGTATGTAATACAGTCAAATTTTTGATAAATAATCAGTTGAGGGAAGGACACAGTCTGGCTGTTAAAGGCAGGTGGTTGCTGAAGACGAGATGAAATCAAAGCAGAAAGTGAATTTTGAAAGTTAGCTGAAGTAAGATCAAACTATAGATGGATTGTGATTGTTGTTGACCTGGTAGTGTGCATTGAAGGTGAACATTACAACCCAATAAGTATTGCCAGTAGTTCCCTCAGATATCCGTGTTTTAGATAGGCTACAAAAGCATATTTCTCCTTTAATAAACTGTTGTCAATCAGTTTCCCCTGACTTCTTAGCTCACCAGAACACAACATGCTTAAGGTGAGCTATTGTGATCAATCACTATCCACCCATCATCTGCCTGTCAACATTTCCAGTAAATGAAATCACCTATAAAATCACTTTGTGCAATTTGAATGAACTTGGCATACATGTTCCTTAGATGGTCTGAGTAATAATAAATGAAAAGTCTTCAGACAAAATCTCCTCACAAACCACTACTTCTATTTTTAAAAAAATCACAGAATTTTTTTTTTTCTGGGGGGGTGTGGGGTGGTGGGGGGGGGGGGGGGGGGGGGGGGGGTGGTGACCTTCCACCAATTCTGTTCAAATTATTATGATTGATAGAAAATTAAGGCTGGAGTGGGCATGGTCACCTCTCTTTTATGTACAGAGTGAAAACTTTAAAAAAAATTTTCTTGTCAGAAGTTTGTTGGCTCAGTTTTAAAAAAGTGTCACACAGTGATCTTTTGGTGACCTTCTATCAAGAGTTTTTAACTTTTTCTGTTTTGTCAACAAAAATAGCCCCCAGTGAGTGTGGTCATATTTCCCTATATTGTATGTAGTGGAAACTTCTACTTGGCAGAAACTGCAGGCCTAATTTTAAAATAAGGTCACAAGATTTATTCTTGGGTCATCTTCTACCAGTAGTGTTAAAATGAGTATGATTCATCAAAAAAGTGCCAGAAGGCTTGGTCACTTTTCCCTGTACATCCTCCATGGTTTTTTTTGAAACAGCTGGCCTGATTTAAACTAATTTCACCTGAATGATTGATTCTTGGATGACTGTCTACGAACAAATTATTCTGATTCCTTAAAAACATGACCACAGAGAGTGTTGTTACTTTCGTCATTTGTATGAAGTGTATACATTAAAAATCTTGTCAGTAACTGCTGGCCTGAATTTAAAATAATAATACACGAATGTTTCTTGGTTGAACCTTTACTAAGTATTTCCAAGTTATTCTGATTTCTAAAAATGCATTGCTTCTAGAGCTAAATAGTAAAAATCTTCAAGTTGCATATCTTCCAAAACATATAACATTATATTAAGATAAATTCCCATAATTGTTCCATGGATGACCCTTTCCCAAGGTTGTTCAAAATATTTCCATTTTTCAAAAAAAATGGCTATTAAAAATTATTGGGCATTGTTAACTTTCCATATTGTATACAGTGGCAAAATTAAAAATCTTACTGTCAGAATTTCAAAATAATTCCATCAGATTTTTTTTTCGGGGGTTTGTGGGGGTGGGGGGCTGGGGGGAAGACCCTCTGCTATGATTGTTCACATTATTCTGATTCTTCAGGAAAATGGCTTCCAGTTTTGCTGTATGTTTATATTGTTTAAATTTTAGAAAACCTTCATGTCAAAAACTGAAGGTTCCATTTTGAAATAATTCTTTTGAAATAGTTGCTGGGCTGGCTATATACCAAAAATATTCACAATATTTTGATGTGCAAAAAAAATATGGCCACCAATGCTAAAAATAGAAAAAATGTTCAGAAGTCATCTTTGCCTGAGCCCCTATTGTTTTTGGGGTCACTCCATTAAAGATCAAGGTCACAGGAGCCTGAACATTGAAAACCATTTCCAATCAATAACATGCAGAGTAGATGACCCCTATTGGTTTTGGGGGTCACTTGATCAAAGGTCAAGGTCACAGGAGCCTGAACAATAACTTAAGAACCACTAGGCCCAGAATGCTGAAACTTAGTGGGATGACTGGACATGCCAAGTAGATGATCCCTGTTGCAGCCAACCATCAGTGTCTCTTTGACTTTCGCTCCTGTCCCCAATTGACTTCTTGCCTATACGACTATGCATTGTGGGAGATATGCACTTTTTTACAAAAGCATCATCTAGTTTTGAAATAATATCACAGAAAACAAACAATTTAGTAGTCCCTTCCACAATGGCAGTAGTATTGCAACAGTCAAGCCTCAGTTGTAGGCTCTATTAAAAATAGAGTTTTGACACTTAACTAAAATCTGTGAAAATGACAAGAATATCTTTGTTTCTTTGAGCACAATATCTAGATTAAACATTCCATTCTTTTGTATTTTCAGATAGAATTGGAGAAAGTAAAGAAAAGAAGACTTGAGAGGGAAAGAGAAAGAGAAGAGAGGGAAAAAGAAAGAGTAAATATTAAACATATTATATTGATTTTATTGTTGTAAGCATACAAAATCACAAAGTTCATTACAAGTATCTCTTCTTCTTCCTCTAAATAATTTGCAGTTCCCACTCTGGAGCATTGTCACAAAGGAGTATGAGATCATATATTAAAGTTAACAGCTTGTTTTATATATTTGCAGGAAATGTTACAGCGTGAGAAAGAGTCAGAATATTACAGAGAATGGGAGAAATCTGAGGACACTGTAAGTATCCTAGCAACACTTTTATTGGCTGGTGCCCTTGTGACTGAGTGGTCAAGGTGTTAAAGTGGTTTCAAGTCATTTACCTGTTACATCTGTAGATTAAAGCCTTGCTATGGTTGTCATTTGAGGAAACTGTCCAGCAAAAGTTGCGAAATGTGGAACTGCACAGATGTGCAGGCTGATCATGATCTACACTGGACACAAAAGCAAAACCAATCATGCCCACATTATTAGGGTTACAGTTGGATGGTTTCAGTGTAACCTGAATTGTGTCTGTGTGATTTAAACCACAAAAATTTTCTTTCAGTGCCAATTTACAAGAAACTAGATTTTTTCATTCAAATATTCTAAGAGCATTGGTTTATTGTCTGACCCATTACAGTTATAGAATTGTGTTGATCAGTTTTTAGCTCACCAGAGCACAAAGTGCTCAAGGTGAGCTATTGTGACCGGTCATTGTCCGGCGTCCGTCGACGTGCGTCGTCCGTCAACATTTGCATTGTGAACACTCTAGAGACCACATTTTTGACCCAATCTTTATGAAACTTGGTTAGAATGTTTGTCTTGATGATCTCTAGGTCAAGTTCGGAACTCGGTCATGTGGGATCAAAAACTAGGTCAGTAGGTCAAATCATAGGAAAAGCTTGTGAACACTCTAGAGACCACATTTTTGACCCAATCTTTATGAAACTTGGTCAGAATGTTTGTCTTGATGATCTCTAGGTCAAGTTCGAAACTGGGTCATGTGGGGTCAAAAACTAGGTCAGTAAGTCAAATCATAGGAAAAGCTTGTGAACACTCTAGAGACCACATTTCTGATCCAATCTTTATGAAACTTGGTCAGAATGTTTGTCTTGATGATCTCTAGGTCATGTTCGAAACTGGGTCATGTGGGATCAAAAACTAGGTCAGTAGGTCAGATCAATGGAAAAGCTTGTGAACACTCCAGAGACCACATTTTTGACCTAATCTTTATGAAACTTAGTCAGAATGTTTGTCTTGATGATCTCTAGGTGAAGTTCGAAACTGGGTCATGTGGGGTCAAAAACTAGGTCAGTAGGTCAGATCAATGGGAAAGCTTGTGAACACTCCAGAGACCACATTTTTTACCTAATCTTTATGAAACTTAGTCAGAATGTTTGTCTTGATGATCTCTAGGTGAAGTTCGAAACTGAGTCATGTGGGGTCAAAAACTAGGTCAGTAGGTCAGATCAAAGGGAAAGCTTGTGGACACTCTAGAGACCACATTTTTGACCCAATCTTTATGAAACATTGTCAGAATGTTTGTCTTGATGATCTCTAGGTCAAGTTCGAAAGTGGGTCATGTGGGGTCAAAAACAAGGTCACCTGGTCAAATCATAGGAAAAGCTTGTGAACACTTTAGAGGCCACATTTGTGACTCAGTCTTTATGAAACTGGGTGAGAATGTTTGTCTTCATCATTTCTAGGTCAGATATGAATCTTGGTCATGTTGGGTCAAAAACTAGGACACTAGGCCAGATCAAAGGAAATTCTTTTCAACACTCTAGAGACCACAGTTTAAGTTTGAAACTCATGGGAATTAGTCAGAATGTTTGTTTTGATAATCTATAGGTCAAGTTCGAATCTGGGTCATATGGGGTCAAAAACTAGGTCACCAGTCAAATCAAAGGAAAAGCTTGTGAACACTCTAGAGGCCAGAGTTGTAACCAAATCTTTATGAAATTTAGTCAGAATGTTTGTCTTGATGATCTTTAGGTCAAGTTCAACTCTTGGTCATGCAGGGTCAGAAGTTAGGTCATTAGGCCGGATCAACTCTGGTGAGCGATGTATAGGGCCATCATGGCCCTCTTGTTAATTAACGCTGTGATTAAATGTCTAATAGACATTTTTCTGCAATCAATTAAATATTTCAATGTCTGTTTCAGTTCCACTTGCAACAAGCCAAGTTACGATCAGAGATTCGAATCCAGGATGGACGTGCCAAGCCTATAGACTTGCTGGCCAAGTATATCAGTGCAGAGGATGATGAATTGGCAGTAGAGATGCATGAACCTTACACATACCTTTATGTAATATTAATAGTTTGCTTAATATCAGTTTTTTGTTGTGAAGGGAAATGTGTAAGTCAGTACAAGCTTTACTTCAAGTGACTTGCATATTTCTGGAAATTATGTATTATTTTTTCTCTAAAAATCTTTCTTATGGTTAGTTTATATACAAGAAAGGAAAAAAATGATAGGGGACTTTGTTTTGATTATAAAAATATTACTGATAAAACTAGGAGTATTATCTGTTTTCTCTACAATTTGCAGATAGGTGGAACTGCAAAATTTACAAAGTCTAACTCCCAAAAGTTTTGTAAATGATTTTATTGTTGCTTCTGTAAGGAGTATCATAATTTTAGCCTGACCTCTGTCAAATGTTCTCTGTAAATGTGCCAGATATCAGATTATTTATTCTTGACCAAAGTATCCATGTAGAGCTTAATAAAAGTTATAGAATCATTCAGCACTTGTAAGAATTCATGCAGCTTTTTAGGTTAATTCTCGGATGTTTATTATGATATGCCCTAATCTTTACCCTGCTAAAGTTATAAAATGGACTGGTTTGTCATTCAATTTGGGCAGTATCATTTATTATTCAAAGGGGCTTTCACTGAAAATTTACTGACTGAATAGCAAACAGTGCAGACCATGATTAGTCTGCAGGTCCATGGATCTTGGTCTGCATTGGTCACAAAGGCAGAATCACTTAGCGCCAGCAGGCTAAAGGTTAAAGAAAAATAAAGAAAATGACTATTTAAAGTTAAACATCTGTTTTGGGCATAAAGATTTCTGTATTACACAAGAAATATTACTTATACCGCCAACTGCAGTCTGAATATCTTCAGTCTATTAAAACTCTGCGCTGCTTTTGAAGAAGGAAACGTTTTGTGAAAACATTAATTTTAATGTCATTGGGACAAAGTTTTGTGGTTTCGTCCAAAAATGTTAATTTTTGGAGTAGATCTTTGTCAAATATGTCACTATCTCGAAAATGGTGTATATTTAACACAGAAGTTTTATAAATACCCTTACTTGCAGGGTTTAACAATATCTGACCTGGAAGATTTGTTAGAGGACATCAAAGTCTACTTGGAGTTAGAGCAGGGAAAAAATACTGAGTACTGGAGGGATATTGTCACTGTCACGCAAGATGAACTTATGAAATTGAAAAAGTTGGGAAGTACTAGTGGTGAGATGAATTTTTTTTCTTTTCAGAATGTCATGTGTATGATAAGATGCGGTTATATTTCATGACATGAAATATTTGTGTAGCATGTTATAATAAACTTGTGAAACTCAGCTCTAAAAATATGAAAATTTAGACCCAAGTTCAGTTTCAGTATTCCATTTCTGACTGGTATGAGCACAATTTGAAATTGACCAATGGTGAGGTTGCTTTCTTAGACTGGTCCTCAAACAGATGGGGATTTCTGGTATTTTTACCAGTGCTTAAAAAATTAATCTTACACCCCAGGGTGTAAGATGGCTCTCTTGCTGTAAATGACGTATTACGAACAACGTATATGTAGAAGATCTATGTAGTAATTTATTTTTATTTCATAAAACAGAATAAAGATCCAATACCTTGACAGGTCCTCTTTGTTCCTGATAGTATTTTTCTTGATTCAAAAAACATAATTTTATAAAAAAAAATAACATTACTCTGCAACAGATTAAAAAAAACAGAACTAAGCTTTGTCATTTTGTTTTTGAAATGTCATGATGTCTTTCCTGATTACGGATGTTCGTTTCCCACGCTTTGTTTTAATACGCTGCAACAAGAAATAGTTCTAAAAAGAAAATTGTTCAATTGATTTTATTTTTACAATAATTTCTTCAATATGGTATGCAAGAAAAAGATTCAGTCACTGGCTGTAGGTGCAGGTGGGAATATCTGGCTCTGGGGGAAACTGTTGGGGGAGCCTTGTTACTGCCTAAACAGTTACCCTCGAGCAAGATGTTCCTATCTGTACCTACAACTAGTGGAATAACCTTTTAACATTCTCAACAACTACTGTCATAGCTTTATTATTTTTACAAATTGGTAAGCTGAGCTCTGTTATTTGCCAGTACTGGACACAAATTGAGCCAGAAGTTTAGACATACGTTTGGTATTTAGAAATATAGCTTTCCTTAGTTCAAAATAATGTTGTTAATTCTGCTTGAATCACTAAAAAAGGAAAATTTTCCTGTACCATAAGTCTGATTTGTTGCCAGATTTCCGAGATAGAAGAGAGGGTGTAAATGAAGCTGTGAATGATGAAGTGGTCTCTGTGTTCAAAGGAAAGACAACCAAACAGTTACAGCTTTTAGAAGAACAGATGAAAAAGAAATTAGAGGGAGGAGAGGGGGTAGATGTGGGTAAGTTGTTAATGGGTGGCAGGGGAGGTAAATGTGTTTAACAGCTAATGCATTAAAAATCCTGATTTTAAACTCATATTGTAAAAGCAGAAATTTTCTTGAGAATTTTATTTTTGCTATACTGTGAAATCATTAATATTTGTGGGTGACTAGTTTTCGTTGATTTGTGGTTGAGTCAATCCACGAAATTTAATCCCAAGGAACAAGTAAAATTCCCATACATTTTATGTTCAAAAGTTGAAATCCACGAGTTCATATCCCCTAGAAATTACCGTTTTGACAAAAACCACGAAATTTCATGTCCATGAAATTAAATGATTTTACAGTAATTCTGTGGTCCCTCATCTCTCAAACATTAATCTGCATTAATCGTTGGAATATAAACAGGAAAAACCAATGCACTGCATGGTGAAAAGTATGACTGAAGCACCCATTTAACTCAAAAATTAAAAAAAAAAATTATGCTTTGTATTAACCACAGTTCCATATTTTTGACAAAATACACTGACCTGATCTGATTTCATAATTTTCCTAACAGGTTACTGGGAGTCATTATTACAACAGCTTAAAGCGCACATGGCAAAAACAAGGTTAAGAGAGCGACATCAGGAAGTGCTTAGGAGAAAACTGTTCAAGCTTAAACAAGAGGTATTGTAGATTATATGACAGGATATTGTAATATCAAAACAAGCTGAATGTCCCTGCTAAGAATGTACTAGATTCATGAAATATTTCATTCTCTTGGGGCTTCCATGGCTGAGTGGTTAAGATCGCTGACTTCAAATCAGTTGCCCCTCATCAGTGTGGGTTTGAACCTCACTCTGGGCATTGAATTCTTCATGTAAGGGAGGCATCCAGTTGCCTTACAGAAGGTCGGTGGTTCTATCCAGGTGCCTTCTTGTGATGAAATAATGCACGGAGGGGCAAATGGGGTCTTCCTCCACCACCAAAGCTGGAAAGTCGCCATATTGTCTTTAATTTTGTCAGTGTGACATTAAACCCAACAAAAAAATTCATTCTGTGGTAAACATTACAGCATAGGTTGTCTTGTAGACAGATCTTTCTTATCTGGCCTGGCTGATATATTTGTAATCTGACAGATAGATAGTTTATGTTAGGATAAGTTATTGATTTTTTTCTACAAATACAGTCATGACATGTTCATATATAGATATTTGTCCTTGATATACACAACACCACACATGGCCTATCAGATTTGTATGGTTTAATAATGAGCTTAGCAATTTTGTCCACTGTTAAATAGGGACTTCATTGAATCACTCCTGGTCCTTTCTTACATTTAGGATATCTATTTTAGGATGTTTTAGGTTTGGTAACACTTTGGCAAAACTTTTACAGCAAGGTATTGAGTCCAATCCTTTATTTCCTGCTGGGGTTAGAAGGGAAGGAACTCCTACCTCTGGTCGGTCAACACCTACACAAAGAAGAGATAGTCCTGCACCAAGAGCAACAACTACAATTACAGGGGAGGCAACAAGTGGATCTTCACTAAACCAGGAAGAAGCTGGTCCAAGCACTTCTGGGTAACATCTTAAAATATATAAACTGCACCATTTTACCTTGAAATAAAGGCTTTCAGTACCGTGAACTGTTAAAAGGGGTACTTACCAAAAAGATACTGACTGAATGGCGAACAATGAAGATCATGATCAGACTGCAAGGATGTGCAGTCTGATCATGATCTACACTTGTTGCAAAGGCAGAATAAATCGTGTCCAGCATGATAAGAGTTAAGATTGTGTTGAATAGAGAAATTGATATTTGGGATAAACATTTAATTGGCATTAGGTAAGTGTAGTATCAAGGTCCATGTCTGTACATTGTACGAACAGCAATGAGGTCTCTATGGTAGTGAAGTTGACAGTGGTAGCTAGGTTGAGAGCCAAACTTCAAACTGATCAAGTCACCATAGTCTCTTGCAAAGGTAAAATGCTGGCCAAGCAAGATTTCAAAGCCATATCAGAGAGGGTGAAGTGATTCGAAATCAGCACGGTTACTACATTGGTCCCACTGGTATATTTATATATAGACCATCTTTAAATAGAGACCAGGCCCCGTATTCACAAAACATTTTTCGGTCTCAGCTGAATTTGAGTTTGAAATTTTCATATCAGTTTTACTCAAACCTCAAGGTTAAATTCTAACTGAGGCTGACAGTCAATACTTAAGAGCCACTTGAAAATAGTTACTTACTTAAAATTTAGTTTTAAACATTCTATTTAGATACAAATGACAAATACAGTATCATTATCAAACTCAGTCGAAACTGAAAATGTTTTGTTAACCTGGGGCCAGCTGTGTAAAGAGCATCTATTTAATTTTCACTTTTAACATTTGTGGTCTAAATAACCTGTATATAAAGACCAAGGCTTTCATTTGCATGGTCTTTATATAGCGAATTCACTGTATTTATAGAGAACATGCTGAAAGGGACGAGGCAGGAGAGGGTGATGATGATGAACCTTTGATCACAGAAGAGGACCTGGAGGAGGAGGTTGAGGATCAGTGTGTTACTGACTACAGGGTCGGCTCTTACTCTCCCAAACTCTTCAAGCCAGCTGACATAGATGATATGGATGCAGTTATATATGATCCTGTGGATGATATGAAGAAACTAGAGCTAGCTAGAAAACAAGTGAAATCTACAGGCAGAGTAACGGTATGGAACAAAAAATTCTGTTACGGTTTTAAGAATTAAGATGCTGTTTCCAAACTGTTGATGTATTCACAGATTGGGATTTCTTTCAATTAAACATCAGAATTCCTGCTATTTTTGTTGAAAATATAAGCCACATGCCCCATAAAATCCTTACATAGATAGGTGTGCTAACATTAGTTTCTTGAATAAATTGGTTGATTTTCATTTTCAGACATGGTAAATTGAAAGATAAAACATCCTGATGCAAAAATTTGAAGAAATAGATTTCCATTTTGTTTTTAGCCCGACTATTCGAAGAATAGTCTAGCTATTATGCTCACCCTGGCATCGGCGTTGGCGTCACACCTTGTTTTTGCATGCAAGTACATACAGCTATCATTTAAAGGCATATAGCTTTGAAACTTATTTTTTCTTTTTTCTAGGTCAATTACCAACCTCACTGGGTCAAGTTCCATAACTCTGACATGTATTTTGAGCAAATAATGCCCCCTTTTGGACTTAGAAAATTCTGGTTAAAGTTTTACATGCAAGTTACTATCTCCAAAACTAATGCAGATATTGAATTGAAACTTCACATGTGTCTTTAGGGTTATAAAACTAGTTGATAGCAGCAAGTCCCATAACTCCGACCTTCATTTTGGCCAAATTATGCCCCCTTTTGGACTAAGAATATTCTGGTAAAAGTTTTGCGTGCAAGTACATACAGCTATTACTAAAAGGCTTATAGATTTGAAACCTATTTTTTCTTTTTCTAGGTCAATTACCAACCTTACTGGGTCAAGTCCTATAACTCTGACATGTACTTTGGGAAAATTATGCCCCCTTTTGGACTTAGAAAATTCTGGTTAAAGTTTTACATGCAAGTTACTATCTCCAAAACTAATGCAGATATTGAATTGAAACTTCACATGTCTTCAGGGTTATAAAACTACATGATAGCAGCAAGTCCCATAACTCTGATATGCATTTTGGTCAAATTATGTCCACTTTTGAACTTAAAACTCGTTTGATATTTAACATATTGGGTAATATTTTCCTGCTTCTGGGACAATATTTTGAATAGTCGAGCTTGGCTGTCTTATGGACAGCTCTTGTTATAAAGGCTAAGGTGTTGGGATTGGGTTAAAAAATGTAGATCTACAGCAGTTGACTAGATGCTTAGAATGTTTGGTCACTTGGTCACAACTCTGACACATAAGGAAGCTACAAGATATCGACCAGTGAGCTGTTAAGATGTGTAGTTACACATTTTGATGGTTGGCCTAGCACATTATAACTAAGAAATATGTACTATCTTCCAGCTTGATCAAGAAGCAGAGTTTGTTCAGAAAGCCCGGGAAGGTATGGATGATGAGGAGGCACAGTTCAGTGTGCAACATGAGCTTGAAAAACAGTCTTTCCTCTGGTCAGATAAATATAGGCCTAGGAAACCAAGGTTCTTCAATAGAGTACATACGGTATGTTATCTAGCTTTAGAAAGAGTCCCTTCTCTAGTCAGATATGTAGGTCGAGAAAGCCAAGGTTCCTCAGTAGGGTATATACAGTAAGTAATAGAGGACTTATGATCATGTTATGATTTTTCAGTAGCACCATTTCTCTAATAACATAGATAAAGACTGTATATGAATTACTGTCACAGGGTGTGGTCAATGGTTTTAGTTTCACTACTATTTGCAAACAGATCAACTTACACAGTTTAAACAGGTGCAGATATGAACATTGACATTATATCAAAATATAGTCTGGTGCATTGTGTGGGGTTCAAGTCTTTACAATGTAAATAAGTCTGTTGACCATAAATTATGAAATTATAGTGACAGTATATACTCGGTCTATGTTTTTACCAGTGTCGGGCTTGGAGTGAACAAATCAAGTCACTGCCTGTAAAAATTCTGCATTTTGATACCACTGATCATTTTCTCTTTTAGGGATTTGAATGGAACAAATACAACCAAACACATTATGATATAGATAACCCACCACCCAAAATAGTGCAGGGATACAAGTTTAATGTAAGTATGTGAAGAAGAAACCCTGAAATGTAATGAAAACAATCATCAATATATGTCAGTATGTCAGTACAGTACTACATACATTGCTTCTTTTTATTTGCTAAATTCTAATATGTTGGTATTACAGAAACACAGCAGAGTATATATGTAGAGTAGCTATTGGTTTGCATAGGCATATACATGTAGCCATAATACTTGCTAGGATAATAACTTTATTGTTAAGACCTCCACTATTATTTTTGACATCAGATGGTTAAAGGTCAAGGTTACAGTGATGATTTCTTGTGCTCTCTAGATGACCAAGGTTGCTTTAGTGGCCTCAGTCCAAACCATTCTTGGAAAAAAATAGGCTTACAAATTGTTAAGGATGATTGGCATTGGTTTCAGTGCAAACCTGGTTGATTAAAACACAGATCTTATGATTAGTTTGTCAAAGGTTAAGAGCCTTGGTCCTTGAGACTTCTTACTATTTCAGATCAACAACTTGAGAATGCTTTAAAAGTAAGGCAATCAAACTTGATAAAATATTTTTCTTTGTTTAGCAGATGACTGCTATTTTGTGTCTTTTGGGGAGGAGAATAAGGCCAACATTTGAGGTCACAGCAAACTGAAGACTAAAAATTACATAAATTACATACTCGTTAATATTGTTTAAGATATGAGAGGTTGTACCTATTCATATGTACTACAGTCTAACCGGTCCGACAGTTTGAATTCTCTATATAAGGACCATTTGTATAGCGTGCTTTCATCAGTTGCTTGTGAGTTATGTGTTTTATATAGTAATACAAGGTAACAGTATATCAGGGAACAAGATTTTATATGTAAATTTTATATGCTTCAAACACAAATATTATTGTCTGATCCATTTTTAGCTCACCTGTCACAAAGTGACAAGGTGAGCTTTTGTGATCGTGCAGCGTCCGTCGTGCGTGCGTGCGTGCATAAACTTTTGCTTGTGACCATTCTAGAGGTCACATTTTTCATGGGGTCTTTATGAAAATTGGTCAAAATGTTCACCTTGATGATATCTAGGTCAAGTTCGAAACTGGGTCACGTGCGGTCAAAAACTAGGTCAGTAGGTCTAAAAATAGAAAAACTTTGTGACCTCTCTTGAGGCGATATATTTCACAAGATCTTCATGAAAATTGGTCAGAATGTTGACCTTGATGATTTCTAGATCAAGTTTGAAACTGTGTCACGTGCCGTCAAAAAGTAGGTCAGTAGGTCAAATAATAGAAAAACCTTGTGACCTCTCTAAAGGCCATATTTTTCATGGGATCTGTATAAAAGTTGGTCTGAATGTTCATCTTGATGATATCTAGGTCAAGTTCGAAACTGGGTCACGTGCGGTCAAAAACTAGGTCAGTAGGTCTAAAAATAGAAAAACCTTGTGACCTCTCTAGAGGCCATACTTGTGAATGGATCTTCACAAAAATTGGTCAGAATGTTCATCTTGATGATATCTAGGTCAAGTTCAAAAGTGGATCACGTGTCTTCAAAAAGTAGGTCAGTAGGTCAAATAATGAAAAAACCTTGTGACCTCTCTAGAGGTCATATTTTTCATGGGATCTGTATGAAAGTTGGCCTGAATGTTTATCTTGATGATATATAGGTCAGATGTTAAACTGGGTCAACTGCAATCAAAAACTAGGTCAGTAGGTCTTAAAATAGAAAAACCTTGTGACCTCTCTAGAGGCCATACCCTTGAATGGATCTTCATGAAAATTGGTCAGAATGTTCACCTTGATGATATCTAAGTCAAGTTTGAAACTGGGTCACGTGCTTCAAAAACTAGGTCAGTAGGTCAAATAATAAAAAAACCTTGTGACCTCTCTAGAGGCCATACTTTTTATGGGATCTGTATGAAAGTTGGTCTGAATGTTCATCTTGATGATATCTAGTTCAGTTTTGAAACTGGGTCAACTGCGTTCAAAAACTAGGTCAGTAGGTCTAAAATTAGAAAAATCTTTTGACCTCTCTAGAGGCCATATTTTTCAATGGATTTTCATGAAAATTGGTCAGAATTTTTATCTTGATGATATCTAGGTCAAGTTCAGAACTGGGTCACATGAGCTCAAGAACTAGGTCACTATGTCAAATAATAGAAAAAACAATGTCATACTCAAAACTGGGTCATGTGGGAACAGGTGAGCGATTCAGGACCATCATGGTCCTCTTGTTTTGAGATTGCTAGCAGGTTTTTCTGTTTTACAGATATTTTACCCAGATCTCATTGACAAGTCAAAGACACCAGAATATACAATTGTAAGTATAATAGGTCTTTATTGTACCCCCCGACAACAAAGTTGTAAGTGGGGGTATACTGGTTTCAGGTTGTCTGTCTGTCTGTCCGTCTGTCCGTAGACGCAATCTTGTGCGCACCATCTCTCCTTATCCCCTTGACAGAATTCAATGAAACTTCACACAAGTGATTAGTACCAACAGTAGTTGTGCATGGGTCATGTTAGGTTCTTTTAGAAGAAAAAATTGCAGAGTTATGGGACTTTGTTTTTTTTGTTGCTATACTATATACATAGACACAATCTTGTGCGCACCATCTCTCCTCATCCCCTTGACACAATTTAATGAAACATCACACAAGTGATCAGTACCAACAGTAGTTGTGCATGGGGCATGTTAGGTTCTTTTAGAAAAAAAATTTGCAGAGTTATGGGACTTTGTTTTTTTGTTACTATACTATATACATAGACCCGACACAATCTTGTGCGCACCATCTCTCCTCATCCCCTTGACACAGTTTAATGAAACATCACACAAGTGATCAGTACCAACAGTAGTTGTGCATGGGGCATGTTAGGTTCTTTTAGAAAAAAAATTTGCAGATTTATATGGGACTTTGTTTTTTTGTTACTATACTATATACATAGACACAATCTTGTGCGCACCATCTCTCCTCATCCCCTTGACACAATTTAATGAAACTTCACACAAGTGATCAGTAACAACAGTAGTTGTGCATGGGGCATGTTAGATTCTTTCAGAAAAAAAATTTGCAGAGTTATGGGACTTTGTTTTTTTTGTTACTATACTATATACATAGACACAATCTTGTGCGCACCATCTCTCCTCATCCCCTTGACACAATTTAATGAAACTTCACACAAGTGATCAGTAACAACAGTAGTTGTGTATGGGGCATGTTAGGTTCTTTCAGCGACAAAAATTGCAGAGTTATGGGACTTTGTTTCTTGTTAACATACTATGTACATGCAGTCTGCATATGCAATCTTGTGCATGCCTAATCTACCAAACCCTTACACACAATTTAATGAAACTTCACACAAGTGATCAGTACCAACCCTAGTTGTGCATGGTGCATGTTACATTCTTTTAGATAAATATTCTGCATAGTTATGGGACTTTGTTTTTTGTTACTATACTGTATACATACAGTCTATATACATACAGTCCACATAATTATGCAAACTTGTGTGCGTCAAATTGCAATGTACTGTGTCAGTGCATGCGGGGGGTACATTCATCACCTTTAGTGATAGCTCTAGTTAGTTAGAGGAAAGTGGCTTACATAGTCATAAAAAGGGGTTTCAAAATGCCACAGTATACAGGCATTTGCTCAGGCTGTTCCTGCAAACATTCTTGGCCTGGTTCTAATACAAAATATTAAGATATGTCTTACGTGGTTTTATTGCTTGTTTATGAAATACATTATTTCATCATTGAGCCAAAGAATTCCTGCAAGAAAAAAGTGATTTACTAAGGTAATGCACTTGTAATGACTATAGGCAACTTAAAGTGGAATTATGTGCATTTTTCAAGTAAAAATCTGGCTGAAATAAATGTGTCGGGATTGACTAAAACACATGGTGCTAATCGGAGTATCGAACTTACCGATATCGAGGTAACGATATTTAACTGTAGTTGTATTTTATATAAAATTTCTGTTTATTTCCATTTAGACACCTATTCCTGAGAATCCAGATTTTGCCATATTAAGGTTTCATGCTGGACCACCATATGAGGTAGGTAATAACACGAGATAAAGAAGTATATAACTTTACAAGTACGTCGCAAAAATTTTCAGTGTGATTGGAATGCTGAAATGATTCAGTCCAGTATTAAGCTCCACTGTTCGGAGAATATGGGTGCTGTTCTACTCGCCCTGGCATTGGCGTTAGCGTCGGCGTGAGCTTTAATGGTTAAAGTTTTTCGGCAACCTTTGTTTTTCTGTCATATCTTTGTTTCTATTGCTTATATCTTACTGTAAGTTCACATAAACATTGTCCAGCTTACAAACAAAGTATGTGCAGGGGCTGGGCCCATTATACCCAAGGTCAGGGTCACCAAGGTGTTACACTTGGAATTATTTTCGTGTTAAATTTTTTTGAAAACTTCGTTTATAGCCATATCTTTGGTACTTTAAAAGATAATGACTTGAAATTAAAAACATTTCTTTATAATCAGCATCTGCATGTGACCTGTACATTCTGTATAACTTCTTGAAAAACTGATTATTGTAAAACTTACAATATTTCTGTGAGCTTTAAGAGAAAATCTTAAATATGTGATATTTTAATAAGTATTAGCTTCCTTGTGCAAGATGCTTTGCAAATGGATTCTAATTTACAAAATCAAAATACTTTTTTTTCAGGATATAGCATTCAAGATTGTGAGCAAAGAATGGGAACACTCATACAAAAGAAGCTTCAGGTGTCAATTTGCAAATAACATTATGCAGTTATGGTTCCATTTCAAAAGGGAAAGATATAGAAGATAACACATACATGTACATTTTATGCTCATTTTTGCTGATTAATTTGGATCCCAGTCTATAAAACTGAACTTGGAGACCAGTCTCAAAACTCTGACCTCTGATTGGTTATTTCTTAGCATAACCTTGAAATTGACATGTGATAAGGTTCATTTGTAAAATTTATTCTCAATCTTGGTTATAGCCTTGGAACAAGAATTATTCAGAATTTATGTGGATGAACATTTTCTGGCACATATTTATTATTTGAAAGCATAAATAATATGATGAGATACTTTACTTTGAACTGAAGGTGAGATTTTGATAACGTTGTATCCATTCATGCAATTGGCAGTTTAAAATGAATTTTCAGATGTTAATAGTGAAATGTGATCTGTATTTATTGACCTGAACATATGTTATAATTAAAGTTGTGTTGTACCAATGAGCACATACATGCACACTATTTTTGCCTTATACAGAAAGAAATGGTTATAACTAGTTTAAAGCTACAACAATAACAAGCTGTTGTTGATTATGATACATTGTATATATTTGTAAATAAAATGATTAATTTGTCCTTTTGTTGTTAATATATATTTCTTCTTCTTCGCCATTAATATATTATATATTATATAATGCATTCCTGACTGCAAGGACAAAAGCATGTACAGTAAGGTTTAAATTTCATATAAACAAATCGTGTATTCTCTGTGTTTTTAGCTCACCTGTGACTTAGTGACAAGGTGAGCTTTTATGATTACCCTCCGGCATCTGTCTGTCCACAATTTCTTGTGAACAGGATAGAGACCACATTTTGCAATTGATTTTAATCAAACTTGCACACAACTTGTATTAGCATAATATCTTGGTTCCTTTAGAAAAATGGCCGGATCCCATCATTGGTTCCAGAGTTATGGCCCCTTAAAAGGCCAAAATTTGCTATTTTGGCTTATGAACACGATAGAGAGCAAATTTTGCAATCAATTTTAATCAGATTTGCACACAACTTGTATTGCCATAATATCTCGGTTCAAGTTTGAAATCAAGTTTGAAATTGGGTCATGTAGGGTCAAAAACTAGGTCACCCTCTCGAATCAGGAAATGCTTGTTAACAATGTAGAGGCCACATTTATGACCCTATCTTCATGAAACTTGGTAAGAATATTAATCTTGATGATTCCTATGCCAAGTTCAAAACTGGGTCATATGGGGTCAGAAACTAGGTCATCTGGTCAAATGAAAGGAAAAGCTTGTTAACACTCCTGAGGTCACATTTATGATTTTATCTTCATGGAACTTGGCGAGAATGTTCATCTTGATGATTCCTACAAGGTCATGCGGGGTCAAAAGCTAGGTCACTTGCTTAAATCAAAGGAAATGCTTGTTAACACTCCAGAGGCAAAATGTATGACCCTATCTTTATGAAACTTGGTAAGAATGTTTATCTTGATGATTTCTATGCCAAGTTCGACACTGGGTCATGTGGGGTCAAAAACTAGGTCACAACTCCAAGAAGAAGCTTGTTAACACTGTGAAGGCCACATTTATGACCTTATCTTCATGAAACTTGGTCAGAATGTTTAACAGATTGATAGAGGGCCATCATGTCTGTCTTGTTGTTTTTTGAACAAAATTAAAGTCAGCTTGATGTATCCCATTTGATTGTATATTTGGAACTAGTGCAACTCAACTTCTTTAATTGCTTCAAAAGAAATTAAGATCTATGTGTGCATGACTCTGTGGTAAAAGGTAAATAATCAAAGAAAATCCTGTGAAGTAGACACCTTTGAATAGGTTCAAATCACTAGCGTATTTTCAAATTTTTCAAATTATTCCCCTAGGGTCAAATATGGCCCCGCCCCAGGGGTCACATGGTTTATTTAGACTTATATAGGAAAAAACTTTAAAAATCTTCTTGTCTGAAACCACAAGACCTAGACCTTTGATATTTGGTATGTAGCATTGACTTATGGTTGTCAACTAAGACTGTTCAAATTATGTCCCTAGGGTGAAAAGAGGCCCTGCCCCGCGGGTACCAAGTTTTACATAGACTTATATAGGAAAAACTTTAAAAATCTTTTTATTTGAAACTGGAAGGCCTAGGCTTTTGATATTTGATATGAAGCATTGCCTAGTGGTCCTTCACCACGATTATTCAAATTATGCCCCTTAGGTGAATAGAGGCCCCACCCAGGGGGTCCCAAGTTTTATATAGACTTATATAGGAAAAAGAACTTTAAAAATCTTCTTGCCAGAAACTGAAAGGCCAAGGCATTTGATATTTGGCATGTTGCATTGCCTAGTGATCTTCTACCATAATTGTTCAAATTATGCCCCTGGGGTGAAAAGAGGCCCAGTCCGGGGGCCCCACGTCAATAACTTTCGATAAAGATTTCAGTACTAATCTTTAACGTTCTTAACCCTGACCTGCTGACCTACTTCCTTGTTTTTGAAGCTACAGCAAAAAGATTTGGATCACATATATTGTGTTTGATACAGATTTCAATACTCAAATAGTCTTAATCAGGTGAGCGATATAGGGCCATCATGTCCCTCTTCTTTATACTATCTATGGATACATACAAAAATGGGAAAGAGTTATAGATTTAATTCATCTGCAACTGAAAGTAAAGGCAACGCAGCTCCTGTTAACATTGCATTACCATGGCGGTGTTCATCTGAGTTCCTTTGTTTGATTCATCTTTGTTGACAGGTTGTGTTACTTTTTAGCTCACCTGAGCACGAAGTGCTCAAGGTGAGCTTTTGTGATTACCATGTGTCTGTCGTCTTCCGTCCGTTGTCAATAATTTGACTGTTAACACTCTAGAGGTCACAATTTTGGCCCAATTTTAATGAAACTTGGTCAGAATGTTACCCTCAATAAAATCTTGGACAAGTTCGATATTGGGTCATCTGGGGTCAAAAACTAGGTCCCCAGGTCAAATCAAAGGAAAAGTTTGTTAACACTCTAGAGGTCACAGTTTTGGTCAAATCTTAATTAAACTTTGTCACAATGTTAATCTCAATAAAATCTTAGACGAATTTGATATTGGGTCATCTGGGGACAAATACTAGGTCACCAGGTCAGATCTAAGGAAAAGCTTGTTAACACTCTAGAGGCCACATTTATGACTGTATCTTTATGAAACTTAGAGAGAATGTTAATCTTGATGATTTTTAGATCGAGTTTTAATCTGGGTTAGGTTAGGTCAAAAACTAGGTCACCAGGTTAAATCAAATGTAAAGTTTGTTAACACTCTGGAGGCCACATTTGTGACCATATATTAATGAAATTTGGTCAGAATGTTAATCTTGATGATCTTTAGGTCAAGCTAAAATCTGGGTCAGGTGGGATCAAAAACTAGGTCATCAGGTCAATTCAGAGGTACTTAACACTCTAGAGGCCACATTCATGAACACATCTTAATGAAATTTAATCAGAATGTTGATCTTGATGATCCTTAACTTAAGTTCAAATCTTGGTCAATCTTAGTCAAAAATTAGGTCACCAGGTCAAATCAAAGGTAAAGCTTGTTAACACTCTAGAGGCCACATTTATGTATATGTCTTGATGAAACTTCGTCTGAATGTGAATTTTGATGATCTTTAGGTCAAGTTCAAATCGGGGTCAGGTGGGATCAAAAACTAGGTCACCAGGTTAAATCAAAGGTAAAGCTAGTTAACACTCTATACGCCACATTTATGACTGTATCTTAATGAAAATTAGTCAGAATGTTAATCTTGATAATCATTAGGTCGACATCACTCTAGAGGTCACAATTTTGGTCCAATCTTAATTAAAATTGGTCAGAATGTTACTCTCAATAAAATCTTGGACGAGTTTGATATTGGATCATCTGGGGACAAAATCTAGGTCACCAGGACAAATCTAAGGAAAAGCTTGTTAACACTATAACACTCTAGAGGCCACATTTATGACTGTTTCTTCATGAAAAACTATGTCACCAGGTCAAATCAAAGGAAAAGCTAGTTAACATTCCAGAGGCCACATTTATGACCATATGTTAATGAAACTTAGTCAGAATGTTAGTCTTGATGATCTTTAGATCGAGTTTAAATCTGGGTCAGGTGAGGTCAAAAACTAGGTCACCAGGTTTAATCAAATGTAAAGTTTGTTAACACTCAAGAGGCCACATTTATGACCATATATTAATGAAACTTGGCCAGAATGTTAATCTTGATGATCTTTAGGTCAAGCTCAAATCTGGGTCAAGTGGGGTCAAAAACTAGGTCACCAGGTCAATTCAAATGAAAAAGATACTTAACAATCTAGAGGCCACATTCATGACCATATCTTAATGAAGCTTGGTCAGAATGTTAATCTTGATGATGTAAAATCAAGTTCAAATCTAGGTCAAGTTAAGTCAAAAACTAGGTCACCAGGTCAAATCAAAGGTAAAGCTTATTAATACTCTAGAGGCCTCATTTATGTATGTGTCTTGATGAAACTTAGTCAGAATGTTAACCGTGATGATCTTTAGGTCAAGTTCAAATCTGGGTTAGGTGGGATAAAAAAACTAGGTCACCAGGTCAAATCAAAGGTAAAGCTAGTTAACACTCTATAAGCCACATTTATGACCGTATCGTAATGAAACTTAGCCAGAATGTTCTTGATGATCTTTAGGTCGACATCAAATCTGGGTCAGGTTGGGTCAAAAACAAGGTCACCAAGTCAAATCAAAGGAAAGACTTGTTAACACTCTAGAGACCACATTTATGAATATATCTTCATGAAACTTGGTCAGAATATTAACCTTGATGATCTTTAGGTTAGATTCGAATCTGGGTTATGTGTGGTCAAAAAACTAGTTCACCAGGTCAAATCAAAGGAAAAGCTAGTTAACACTCTAGAGGCCACATTCATGACCATATCTTAATGAAACTTGGTCAGAATGGTAATCTTGATGATCTTTAGGTCAATAGGTCAGGTGAGTGATACAGGGCCTTCATGGCCCTCTTGTCTATATATATTTGTGAACAGATCCAGTTTGCAAGCACCCTGGATATCAGTAGATTTGTTGGGGAATTCAAAAGGGGGAACAGTTTTAGACAGATATCACCATTTCGACAAGCCTTGTTTAGACTACTTGAAACAGATTTTCAGTCGAATGATTCAAAAGAAGAATATCCTGTTCAGACTACATCAAACTTCTTTCAAAGAATACATTTCTTTGACACAATCATTTAATAATTAGACAGCAGTAAAATAATTGGATCAAGGCGGGTCGTTCAGTAAATAATACAACTACCGAGTGTACTACTGAATAAATGTAAATCGAATAGAAACAGAAAAAGTGGAAACCCTCGGGTCGCCCAGCATGACAAAAAGTTGTTTAACAAGTGGGCGAGAGGAACAATAGATCAGTCTTTCATGAAGACTTATGTGGAGTCACACATACTTTAGGTAAGGCCACACCAAATTGATAAGTTGTTCATCGGATTTTTTTCTGAAAAATTTGAGGCGGCGAACGAAAAAATAATTTAAATTTTTTTTTTGGTTTTTGAGAAAATCAGGAGCGAGCGAAGAGCGAAGAAATATATTTGTCTTCATTTGGCTCTCGACTGACTAATAAAAACCTTAAAATAGAATGTATAGCCCTTTTAAATTAAAAAGTAAGTCCCCAGGGATTGAGAAAATCTAACCCGCAGACGCACAACAACGCGAACTCGTGAAAAAAGGTAATAACATTGTCATACAGTACACTGTAATCAAATATCGAATCGAATATTTACTGCTATGAAAATGTAGCATTCTTAGCTGACTTTACAAAGTTTTTGATACATCAAATATCTATGTGAGTGTTGCTAGATCTATTAAAGCTTCTGATTTTAAACTTAGAACAGTTATTTACTGTCAAAGTCTACACCAGGAGAAACAATACTCTTAAGTCTGAATCTAGAGTTACGCCCCTTTTTAACATAGAATATTTTTAATTAAGTTTTATTTAATGACCAATAGCTCTGTACTTTAATAGCTTCTGACTATTATGTCCCTTTTACTGGCAAAGCTCTGATTTAGAAAAGTCGAGCAAGATGTCTTATGTACAGCTCTTTTTTCTAACTTTAAACTTTCATAACATATTAAATTTGTTGAAACAAAGTCTCAATTAAGGTCTGAAATGGAGATTAACGTGCATTAACGTTAGTCTACTAAATGATTGGAAAATTTGAAAATCAAAACTGTCCTGAAAACAACTCGTAATGTAAATTCCTTACCCCATCAACTTTCGTATGCAAATGCTGATCATTTGGACAGGAAAAAAACAGAAAACAGATAAGTGACATGCATCAATAAGTATTTACCCTTACCAAAATAATGTAGATTGATGTTATCAAACAAATTAGTATGTTTCTTCATCCAGTTTCAATGAAATAAATCGATTTTTTGTAGTATGTAATTTGGTAAACATTTGAAGAAAATGGCGTAACTGCATAAAGGGGAAATAACTTTAATGTAACTAGATATAAGTATTATGATTTATTATAGACGATGTGTGCGTAGTATGTATTTATTTTGATTAAAATCCATTTGAGAACAATCTGGGACTGGAAGTATAAGCATTTATACACTTTTACGTCCGTAAAAAGTAGCGCACCAAAAAAGTTTGGATTGATTTTTTTCAATGGGGCGAGCGCAAGACAAAAACAAAAAAAAATATTTTTTTTGTGTTTCTGAAAATATATGAGCGGCAAATCCGATGAACAACTTTTTAATTTGGTGAGGCCTAAGTGGACGTGGTTTCCTCACTTTAATGGCAACCTTGGAAATACCAAAAATGCTTTACTAAACTTTGATAAAACATCCGCAAATCCTATGATAGCATTGTTTTAACAGAAACAGGTTACTTCATCTAGATTATTAATCGTATGAAATAATTTAATTTATCTGCTAAGTCGGGCATTATTTTGGTCATAATATTTTCAATTTAGTATAATTATTCTCTACGTATCACATTCGCTTGTAAAATGGTTTATTAATTATCATTTCTTAACATTTTTTGGGGTGGCCTCATAGGTACTTTTTAATGTCACGTGACGAGACAGGAGGCAACAGAAAATGGCTGAATAAATTTAAGAAGTAATAATGCAACATGAATAATCTAAAGACAATGAATCGATATGTATTTTAATGATATATTTATAAAACAAACACTGTAAAATTATATTAGCAATGGTTAGTTACATTATTCTTGATGATTGAAACTCTGCAAACATTTTTGACCGGTAACTAAAATGCCATCCAACTGCAGTTCTTTCATGAATATGACATCTACGAAGTCATGTGCTATAGAAAGGCTGGCCACTGTTAAAGACTTTTGCACCAAATTTCACTTAGCAGTACGACTGATTTCGGAAAAATAAGAACCGTGACAAGTCGTGTATTGACTCTTCCTTTAAACATGTTTTTCAAGGAAGTATGCAATTTGAAGATTTTTAGGGGACTATCTGCCAAATGCATTTGATTTTAACATTTCACTACATAAACTAATATTGTATAATTTTATAGATAGCTCAATTAAATTATTCCAGGCGTATTTATCTAACAGGAAACATTTGATCAAAGTTTGTAACTTAAGATTCGAACAAACGGCTCTTACTTCCGGCGTTCCCCAAGGGTCAATTCTCGGTCCCCTGCTATTTTTGACATAGACATAGCATTATCAACAAACAAAGGAAATATTGATCTATATGCTGACGACTCAACAATATATGAATCTGATTATGATATAAAAAATGTTGAAATTAAACTCCAAGAAAACTTAAATAAAATCGAAAAATGGCGTTTTTCAAACAACATGCTGTTACATCTTTAAGTGTATGCTAATATGTACAAACCACAAGCAACGCAGTTGTAAAAAGTATTAGGAATTTATATCCACAATACACTTCCGTGAGATATACAAATAGATAAAGTATGTTTAAAAGTTAACTCAAGAATTGCACTATTGAAGAGGATTGTTTATTTTTAGCTCGACTATTCATAGAATAGTAGAGCTATTGGACTCGCCCATGCGTCGGCGTCCGTGTCCGCGTCCCGATTTTGTTAAGTTTTTGTATGTAAGCTGGTATCTCAGCAACCACTCGTGGGAATGGATTGAAACTTCACACACTTATTCACTGTGATAAACTGACTTACACTGCACAAGTTCCATAACTCTGTTTTGCTTTTTTACAAAATTATGCCCCTTTTTTTTGACTTAGAAAGTTTTGGTTAAGGTTTTTTATGTAAGCTGGTATCTCAGTAACCACTTGTGGGAATGGATTGAAACTTCACACACTTATTTACTGTGATAAACCGACTTACACTGCACAGGTTCCATAACTCTATTTTGCTTTTTTACAAAATTACGCCCCTTTTTCGACTTAGAATTTTTTGGTTAAGGTTTTGTATGTAAGCTGGTATCTCAGTACTCACTAATGGGAATGGATTGAAACTTCACACACTAGTTCACTGTCATGATCTGACATGCACAAAGCAGGTCCCATAACTTTATTTTGCTTTTTTACAAAATTATGCCCCTTTTTCAACATAGAAATTTTTGGTTAAGTTTTTGTATGTAAGCTGATATCTCAGTATCCACTAATGGGAAAGGATTGAAACTTCACACACTAGTTCACTGTCATGATATGACATGCAGTGCAAAGGGTCAATATCTCAACTTCGCATTTTACAAAATTATGCCCCTTTTCGACTTAGAATTTTTTGGTTAAGGTTTTGTATGTAAGCTGGTATCTCAGTACTCACTAATGGGAATGGATTGAAACTTCACACACTAGTTCACTGTCATGATCTGACATGCACAAAGCAGGTCCCATAACTTTATTTTGCTTTTTTACAAAATTATGCCCCTTTTTCAACATAGAAATTTTGGGTTAAATTCTTATATGTAAACTGGTATCTCAGTACCCACCAATGGGAATGGATTGAAACTTCATACACTTGTCCACTGTCATGAGCTGATAAGCACTATACAGGTTCTATAAGCCTATTTTACTTTTTTACTAAATTATGCCCCTTTTTCGACTTTCGTATTCATTCAAGCGACAAGGCTGTTGAATAGTCGAGCGTTGCTGTCCTCCGACAGCTCTTGTTTAACAGAGGATTTGAAAAAAAAATCAGCAATGCAGAATCAGGAAAAACGTCATTTGACTAATTCAATGGCCATAAATCCGGGACTATTGAAGCAATCTTGCCTATCATATTTGTTCGATAAGATCCTATGGCCGTGTTCATTCTTTGCAAGTTTCTAAAACATTCGAGACGCCTGTAAAATGATTAGAAAAGCTTTAGATTCTGCATTAGTCACTCAGAAGCAAGGCACTGTAAATAGTTGGAAATCATCTTACCCCATAATACATGCTCATATGTAATAAGATTGTATGGCTTATGTGTAATGCATGTATATAAATTACACCCTTGATTAATACTTACAGTCCGTAGTCTAGACTATGAACATATACTAGGTTAATGCTAAATGGCAAACACGTACTTTACGTTTAATGCTAAATGTCGTACTCGTAATAAAAATAGCCAACTGATAAATGTCAAATGCTTGATACTGAATGCAAATTGTCAAATTCTTTACTTTTATAAGTTAAGGACTTATGTTTCTATATGTCAAGATTTTTATGAAATAAATTGAATTATAAATATTTGGAAACACATCAAGTGCTACAAGTCTGATACGAAACAGCTGCGTGTTAATGTTCAGTCTCACATGTTAAGGTGAAATGTACTAAAGGCATATTTATATAGTCCATTCATTAATGTTCGTAGCCCTATGACATTTTGAGCGCTTAAGTTTTAAATATTGCACAAAGAAATCGGCATTTGACATTTATTGTTTCAAATTTCTTTCATTTGACACTTGGTATTTAGTACTTGTAATTTAGCGTTTGGCAATTAGTATTGTGCACTGGATTCAATAAGTCAATGTCTGAATTTTAGCATTTGACAAATAGCATTTCGCACTGGATTCCATACAGTCAATATTTGAATTTAAGCATTTGGCAAATAGTATTTCGCTTTGACTATTTGGCACTTAGCATTTGGCAATTAGCATGGCGTACCGTTATGGAAGGCCGGTGTACCAAGCTAATTACCAAATGCTAAGTGACAAATAGTTAATGCAAAATGCTAATCGCATATTGCGGGCTGAGCGCAAAACGTTTGTAACTCATACTTTTTCAGAAAATCACTTTTTTTACATTTTTAAGTTCACATTAACAATTTACATAAGCCCTAGAAACATTAAGAACATATTCCGAAAATTACTGCTCAAAAAAAAAAAAATATTTGTCAAAAGGTTGTATCTCAAACAGCCATTTCTTTTTTTTGTGCAAAACAGTTGTAACCCTAGTTACAACCGTTTTGCACAAAAAATGAATAAGCAGGAAGGGGCGTAACTCAACTTTACCTATTAGTTGATGACATCATTACTGACATCACAATGAGATTTTTCAGACTTGACTTTATGAACTTCAATGAAGGTTGTATGCTTCTTTTGGTGTATTGCAAAGTTACACATTGCTGGTAAGTATTGATTACTACTGAATTTTTTTTTTTATGTTTTATGTGTTTTTAGCAATGCTCAGGTAAGTTTTTGTGATCGCTCGATGTCCGGTGTAACGTTGTAAACTGACCCCCGGTCATTATTTTATATAGAATAGTGAATCCCCGGTCATAATATTATGACTCCCCCACACGTAGAAAAATGACCCTCACATAGAATTGTGACCCCTATAGAATAACGACCCCCTAACCCAAACCCTAACCCTAACCTATCATGAAATCAGAATGATTGCCTTGATGAAATCTAGGTTGAATTTGAGGTCAAAAACTAGGTCAATAGGTCAAATTATAAAAAATCTTGTGTATGCGATAGAGACTGTATTTTTCAATTGATTTTCATGAAATTTAGTCAGAATGATTGCCTTGATAAAATCTAGGTCGAGTTTGAATATGGGTTATCTGGGATCAAAAAGTAGATCACTAGGTCAGATCAAAGTAAAACTTTGTGTATGCGATAGAGGCTGCATTTTTCAACTGATCTTCATGAAATTTAGTAGGAATGATTGCCCTGATAAAATTTAAGTCAAGTTCGAACATGGGTCAATTCGGGTCAAAAACTAGATAACTTAGTAGGTCAAATCAAAGAAAAACCTTGTGTATGCGATAGAGGCTGTAATTTTCAATTGATCTTCATGAAATTACGTCAGAATGATTGCCTTGATAAAATCTAGGCCAAGTTTGAATATGGGTTATCTGAGGTCAAAAATTAGGTCACTAGGTCAAATCAAAGAAAAACCTTGTGTATGCGATAGAGTCTGTATTTTTCAATTAATCTTCATGAAATATGGTCACAGTGATTGCCTTGATAAAATCTAGGTCAAGTTTGAATATGAATCATCTTGGTTCAAAAACTAGGTCACCTGGTCATGTCTAAGAAAATACTTGTTTAAACTCAAGAAACCACATTTTTGGTCCAATCTTAATGAAAATTGGCCAGAATATTTGTTTCCATGAAGTCACTAGGTCAAACATGTTTACACTGTTAAGGTGTGTTTTTCTGGTGAGCGACATAGTGCCATCTTGGCGATCTTGTTATGATAACTGCTTATTTCTGAAGTGATTAGTCCACAATAATAAGAAAAAAAATAATCCAGGGCCATAGCATGTTTCAGATTTTAGCACTTGCTAGTATGTCAGTTTGCTTCTGAAATACTATATTATATGACTGAAAGGCAAGACCAGAAGGGTGGGTTATTGCCCGGTTGATAGGGCAAGAAAATGCGTAGTTTGACAAGCCGTGTTTTTTTCTGAAGGAGTGAATTTTCGAAAACAAATACAATGAAATTAAATAAAGTTAACTGTGTAGACTACAGTACAGTGCACCTTAAAATGTGCATGTAGGTAAAATCAATCAGTCTGGCTGTATTACGAAAATTTATTGTGCAAAACAATTCCCTTAAAGGCCTAGATTTTGGCAGTGGGCCAAGGGATTTTTGTCTTCACCAGCACAGTTGGGGGCTAATGACCATCACAGTATGGCTCCAATAAACAAGGGTCATTGTTTATTGGAGAGTCAGTCTACCTTACAAGTGTATCTATTAGTGAGAAGGGAAAATGATGTAATTTATTTTAAATTAATGAATAATTGATAACTTTTAAAGTCATACTAGTTTTTTTGGCATTTCTATGTTAGAAAAATATTTGTTGATCAAACACAATAATAAAATAATCAGAAACTTATTTTCACAATAATGAAATAATGAGAAACTTACTTAAAGAAACATGCAAGTTTCAAATTCTGTCTTGAGAATTGTGATATTTCTGAAAAATGTGACTTTCACTCATCTTAAACTTGCAGAATACTGTAAATAACATTTGTCTAAATTTAAAACAGAATGTGAATTTCAAAGTTACAAAGCAAAGCATGAAAAAATCCCTTTTAGCAACATACTGAAAATGAAAATTGAGTATAGATGGAACACAATAATTTCATATTCAAATAATGTTGATTACATGAATACATGAAAATCAATTTCCATGTCGAAAAATATTGTTTGTCAGCACAAAAAACTCAGGAAGTTTTCACTATACTTGTGTTTTATTATCATTATTATTTTCAGTATTATTACTGTATCTTTTATCATCCTATTTGTAATATAATGATAATAATATACCAATGATAATAATAATAATAATTATGACTATGATTATTTCTATTATCATTATTATCATTATTATAACATTAAAGACATAGTTATTATCATCTACATAATATCAAAATAATAATAATTATTATCATCATTCCACATTTACTGAAGAAAAATTATGTTTCTTTCAACTCCATTGCACACATCTTCATGGTCTAGTTGGGGTCCCTGCTGTGCTAACTGCCCTCTAATCAGTTACATAATCGCTGATAAGCAGCAGATAAGATGGGAGTTGTATATTGGATTTGGGGGGACACTTATATAGTAGTGAATCTAGGCCTTTAACTGTTTATATTCTCCGCAGTTCCATAAATCTTCCCCTTACAACCTGTATCATATTTCTGTAAAATGCATTGCATGTTCTGTTGCAGGTCAGGTCCAAAATGCATATACTGAGGGCTTCAAGACATCAAGGTCATTGCATATACAAAGGAAATGGGCGTCAGTGTGTTGCCAATTCTGTTCAAGCCATTCTAGAAAATTATACTTGTCCACCGAAGTACTGGGAATCTTCTACATTAGACAAAATTCTTCACAAGGGTGATCAACCTGAGCTGTGTTGACATTCCACAGTCTGTTGCTGCTCTGTCTGAAAGTTTGCACGGTACTCTTAACTGTGAAACAGAGCAACCATTCTACTCTCTTTGACACTATAAAGGGTTTAATGGAGAATCATGTTGTCACTGGTTGTATTTTCACAATGGGACATTCTGTTCCTAGTTACTCTTGTGCAATACTAAGAAATGAGTATTACTACTATTTCTTTGACTCACACAGTAGAAATGATACTGGAATGTTAGCTGCTGACGGATCTGCCTTTCTAACAAAACATAATGACATTTTCAGTTTATGTAATTTTATACGGCATCTACCTGCATCACTAAAACTAAATGGTGATGTACCATTTGAGATTGCAACTGTCAAGTTACCACAAAGTGTCCAGTGTAAGTTTGTTGAGTGTTACAGTGAATCAGAGTCAGACAGTAGCTCTAGCTGGTTTGATCCTGTGTCTGATGGGGAATGCAGCTGTAAACTTCTACTATGTGATGAAATGACAAAACAAGCATTCCATGTTAGTGATGTTTCTGATGTTGAAATTTACAGTGCTGCACAATCCACTTCTTCTGATATATGTAGTTCTGATGAACAAGATCTTGACAGTCAAACCATTCAGAATATTAAAAGAATGACTGACAGAGCAACATTTCTGAATACAATAGACAGCAATGTTTTTGATGAGTGTTTCAGTGATATGGGTAATGAGCCTGAGGTGTACACTGCAGAGAAGATTATATCTGATCATGTCACTGGGGATAATTATAATGGTCCTGCAGTTGACAATGGTGTTGTTGATGATAGTGACGATGATGATGTTGTTGTTGATAATGATGGTGATGATGATGCTTATCAGCCCAGTGATGAATCCAGCAGTTCAAGTGATAATGCCCCATTAGCAAGATTATTTAAGAAGCAAACTAATGTTTACTCCAAAGATACTGGTACATCAGCACAAGTCTCCTCACAGTGTCGTACTTTAAACTTACTCAATAAATCTGTGCCCAATGCCACCTCACAAGTACCTTCCACCACTGGTCAACACGAACATTTGCTTGCAAATGAAGTAAGTAGATGCAGAAAAAGAATGAGACAGTCTGATAAGTGGAAGAGAAATGTAGCAAAATTAAGGAGAAATTCAGGTAAAAGCTACGTAGCTTACAAGGGTTTAGAAAGGCCTGAAAGAATTATGCAAAAATGTTGTAGTGGGTGTAGATTTAAATGCTCCATTAATTTTAGAGAAACTGAAAGAGAACTAATATTTCACTCCCTTTGGCACTCTGGACTCAGTATCTCAAAGATGTATCAGTTATACAAAGACAAATGCCTGTCAGAGGGATCTAAACTTGTAAGAGAATACATTTATAGATGCATTTTCTAATACTGAATTCAATTTGTCTTTCCAGCATCCTAAGAAAGTCCAGTGTGATTTGTGTAAAACATACATAAATGCATCAAAAGAAGAAAAAGAGAAACTAAGTAAAACTTATGAGAGGCACATAAAAAACACCGGCTAGAAAGCAAAAATTAGCTGACAAAAAATGCTGAGGGGGAACAAAACTCAAAAACAGTGGTTTGCTGCTTTGACGTAGAGCAGATACTTTTAACACCGCATTCATTTGAGTCATGCCTGCATTACAAAAGAAGACTAAATTCATTCAATTTCACTGTGTACGATTTGGCTTCAAGTGATGGTGCCTGCTTTTTATGGAGTGAAAGTATTGCTAAAAGGGGTGCTTGGCTTGTGAGGTGGCATCATGTTTATATCACTTTATAAATAGTAAGTGTGAAGAGGGAGCAAACAAAAATTCATCTTATACAGTGACAATTGTGTGTCTCAAAATAAGAATCGGTACTATGTTAGCATGTTATGGTATTGCATGGCTAAGTTTAAGCTAAGCTCTGTGATACACAGGTATCTTGAGAAAGGCCATACACAGAATGATGGTGATTCTATTCACTCTTCTGTGGAGTCGGCCAGTCGTAATATACCTGTTGATACAACAGGACAGTGGGCCCAGTCATACAGTCTGCCAGACCCAGACATCCACACAAAGTTATGGAGATGACCCTTAAAGACTTTATTGACTTCAAGGGCCTTGCTAGTAAAATAAAAAAAAATTGAAGTTAATACTGATGGACAAAAATTGCAATGGAATCCAATAAAGGTTTTAAAGTTTTGACTGTTCTGCACCAAACCAGTTTCAGTATCAAACTGATTATGATGGCCCGTTATTCACTGTTGCGCTTTTCTACAGGTCACGTCAATGCATACCTGATCCACTTAGGATAAAACTTGTACAACTGAGGGAAGAGTTAGTGCCAATTCCTAGGGCAAAATACATCGATTTGCTGTCACTTTGCCAAACAAATATCATTCCAAGGGTCCACCATGCCTTTTATGTCCCTTTGCCTTGTGAAAATTGAAGTTGTTCACTGCAAAACTTATATCAGTTTGTTCATCCATTGTTAACTTTAACATGTTTAAATGAAATGTTTTTATTTGCAGTACAATGATACACAGTAAACTGCTTCACATACAGTCACGAGTTCATGCAATATTTGCATGACAAGCTCAGTGAGGTTTTTGGGGAGGCTGCGATTTTGGTACGTGGCATTCCCTGTTTGATATTTGTCATTTTTTATTTACAATTAAATTACTAATACAGTCACAGTGATGCACTTAAGATGTAAGGATGCTAAACTGTGTTTGTGTGCTCTTTTGTTTGTTTCAATGAAATTATTAAAACACTAGTGTTCAGTTCTGTCTGCTTTTGAATTTATTTGTTCCAGTGCATTCAAAAGAAATAATATTACAATTAGTCCCCTATAGGTACTTTGCTGAGCCTGGGGGAAGGATGAAACAAGAGATTTTGTTTATTTGATGTAGCATATATTATTGCCCATGGTTTACCCAACATAATATTTGATCAATTTCTTTTGAATAAAATGTTTGAGTGGAGTATATTTCTCAAATTATAATTTTCTGAAGCAGATGCATAATCTTTTAAACTATACAACAAGTCTTTTAGCATGTGTAAATGTTGAGTTCTGCTCAACCCGGGGCTAGAGGGCGTGGACGGTAGCATGCATTTCCACTACCGTCCATGAACAGGCTCAATCAAACCGAGCCTGCAACATTTTCGTTTTTGTCGTTTTGAGCGACCTGTGAAGTTTCCACTTGTTCTATTTTAGACTATAATCTAACAACCTTTCAACAAAGAATTTTGGGGAAACTAAAATATATTCTCTCTCTCTTTCTCCCCCCCCCCCCCCCCCACACACACACACGACACTACAAAGTGCCAATATACATTGTCCATCAATTCTTATCGACATCTTATTGCTAACTTTAAGTGTCTCATGCTAAAACAGTTCATAGAAGAACAATACGAGTGGAGAATAGGGGCATATCTGCAAGGACCTGTCATAGGTAGACCTGTGCAGCCTTTATGGTTTTCATGTTAGACAGTAAAAGTACCTTACAGATACTTAAAAAGCATTTATGCCAACAAGAAATTAATAACAGAGAATATTGTTTTGTCTTCACCATCTTCTGCATTAGAAATATGATACAATTTTGAGTTACAACCGTTTTGCACAAAAACATACTTCCAAATATATTTTTTGTGCAAAACGGTTGTAACTCAATCTTATTCAAATATCATTTTTGTAGTATACTTTTTTTCTAAATCTAAATACATGATAATTAAACTTATCAAAGCATATCTGTACTGTTTAAATCAAATCCAGAAACTGAACTACACAAAAGTAAAACGGTGTTTTTTTGCTTCTCCTGTAAAATTTACAAAAAATGAGTTACAACCATTTTGCGCTCAGCCCGCGATATATTCATTAGTTTAAAAGATGCGGATCACTAACTCATAAAGTAAAATAACTTGATGATTAGTATTTATCATTTGGCAATAAACTGAGATTTCTACAGAAGTCTACAGAACACTGACAGTTTTAGTATAAATATTTAGAAAAAAAAAGCAATGGGATTGCCTTAAACTTTACTAATTCAAAAAACAAAGAAATGTAGATGGTATGTTACTTTTACTTTTTTTCGCATAGACATTTAGACATAGATATTTTCTGGAATAGAGTTATAAAAATGTAAAATTTACTCGTTTTAAATGAAAGAATATCTTTATTTTACAGACATGTCCACAACGAGGACATCTGGTGATGAACTCTTGACATTTGATACAATGGAATCATTTGTTCATATTTTAGATGGTCTCAGTAAATGTAATTCACAAAAGCCCTCAATGGAACTTTTGGAGAATGCATATATCGGTGAACTTTCCGAAGGGTATTTCCATGATACGGTTAACATTGGAGATGATGAAGCGGAGTTAGACAAGCTTGCTCTTCAAGAATACCTCTCTTCCCAATTCAAAATTGAGAAAACTGCTTTTGCTGTAGCCGCCGGCCATTCGTTTATAGATATGCACATTAACCAAATTTTATTGCCCACATCCGTTAAAAGAGTTTCAATTCCTTCAGTAATGGCACAAGCATCTTGTGAAAAGTTTGGAAAATGCCAAACAAAAGCTACGGGGATCGTTGATGCATCTACAACCATTTCAAAAATGCAGTCATCCAGATTTTCACAAGCCAGTAGAATTTCAAAAGGTTCTGCCATTCTTTCAGCAACACGTTCAAAATGGATGACAAAGGCGCCAAAAAAAAGACATTTCCAAACTGGATACATGTGATTGATACAAGTATCATGAAATTAACGCAGGATTTTGAGAGTTAGATATACCTCGAGAAAAAGAATTCGAGAAAATTATCAAAAGCGCCCATCCAAAAGCGTGTAGCAAGGATAATACATCGGAAATAAAAGTTGGGTGTATTGAAACGGAACACTCCATTAACCATGATATAGGCTCCCGCGCCAGTTTGAAAAGCCATCTTATCATGACCTGACAACCAGCAACAATACTGAAGAGTCTGCTTATAACGTCATCTTGAAGCACCTCGGACATTTGCTGGTTACAGATCGGCTTGCCAAACTTTCACCGGTATTGAACGTTAGACTGCTGAACTATTCAGATACCTCAGCAAACTGCAGAAGCCGCGAGATAGCAACAGAAAAGAAGGTATTGGAAGTTCCGTCGGTCCTAAAATGAACGCGAGCCAGATGAATTACAGCGTAATGCTTGAAAAAGAAAAAAAAAGGGAATACAGATTTGTTTGTTAAAACTAGTGCTAATCTCAATGGAAATTCTGCCGAGGAATGTGCTCAAAGAAAGACGGATACTAAAACAGGAAACACGGAAGTACTTGACTATGACATTGTTTGCTTCAAGGATAATGAAAATGGCGTCAAGATCAATGATTGCACAGTTGACTATGATGAAAATAAAATTCCAAAGCCAAATTGGCAGCCGTGACAGTAATGGCGATTTTACTGTTTGTGAAAATACCCTGGCCCAAGACAGTTTATTAAATCGGTTTTCAGCTGCCTTTCACAAATGCGTTGACGCCCAAGTAGAGGAGAAAAAGTCCGGAGACAAGATAGCAGGTGACAAGATGCAGACAACAAATTCAGTAGAAACTAAAATCATTGATGCTGTCATGTACGACACAGGTCAAGATAAGCGAAGAAAATGGATGAAACTCAAATCCGCCAGTACAAAGAAAGATGTATAGGCTTTGAAGGTGTTTTCTACCTTAGTTCGTTTTTCCAGCTTTGCAGCAGAATAGATGAAAAGGATGCCAAGGCCGTGTTTAATATTGGTTCGTTTTTCAAGCTTAGAAACAAAATAAATGCAAATGATGTTGATGAAGTATATGACATTGATTCATTTTTCCAGCTTTCTGGCAGACACGACAAGAGGATTGGCAAAAATGATGTAGATGGGTGTTTGACCTATGACTGTTTTTCCAGCTTTGTGGCAGATACGACAAGAGAATTGGCAAAAATGATGTAGATGATGTGTTTGACCTACGCTCGTTTTCCCAGCTTTGTGGCAGACTTGATAAGAGAATAGACAAAAATGACGGAGCTACCGTGTTTAACTTTGGTTCGTTTTTCCAGCTTTGTAGTCATGACGAGGGAACGAATGAAAGTAATTTTCCTGGCATGTTTGATGCAAATATATATAAAAGCAATGAAGATGTCAGGGCGATAAGAGAAATTCAAAATATCGGATATGCGACTGATCCCGAGTACAATGGGAACATTCCAAAAGATAGTTGTGAGCTAATCAATGCGTTAATGGTGAACTCTAGCACGAATACTGAAGACGACGAAAATACAGATGAAGGACAGAACATTACCATAACGACAAACACACTTATAGCTGAAACCCACTTTGTAGAAGATTCTCTTTTTGGAATTCTTGGAGTGTTTTGCAGTGGTGGTTTACATTCCTAGTGAGATTTTCGCTATTCTTTGTAAACAAAACATGTTATCCTGAAGTTTTGAATGAATAAATAAATGAATAACCTAATTTATTAAACATTTGCTTAGTTCTGTTTAAATGAATTTTCGAATTTGCTGAAGAAATCTGACATTGTTTAAGGAATTGAAAAGTACATAAAAGCGTTGGAACCGAATGCGTAAAATCACTTGAGGATGACATACATATTATCAGAACAGCTAACTTCTAAAGGTGTTTTGTAATTTTAAAAATATACCTACGTAGTAGCATATATACCGTATAAACTCGGTATCTCGAATTCCAAGGGATCGAGCGTTTTACTTCGAGATAACCGAAATTTAAAATGATCTTTTATGTACTGTGTTATATGTCAGTCCCTTTCTGCACCAATTTAAAAGGCTCTATAGGGCCTATTCGCGATGTTTTCCTTTTCTGTTATAGGGACAGAGGTATCTTAGAAAACGACGTTTGATTTATGGATTAATATCAGCAGCAGAACAGATTTTGGCAATTATTCGCAATGATAAAATTGTACCAGTAGAATGATTCTAATCATATTATATACATGTAGTTTGGTTGTTCTTTTGATATTTTCATACATATCTCTGATATCAAACTATTGTTCGACATAGATTGTGCACTCTGTACTATTACTAGTACATCGATTCGAAAAAAGAGACAGAAAAAGGTATCAAAAACACGTCCTTAGTTCATTAAGCTTGTTAAATCTGAACATAGGTGGTAATTGTGTCCGGGTTTCTCTTACAACGGAGTGAAAATGTGACTTTTTCGTGTGTAAGACATTCCATAACTGCATTTGTGGGACACTATATTTATCCGTCAAAAGTTAACGTTCGGACCGTGGCTTAGCTGCACGACTATGGCCACGTGACCAAGAAAATCAAAACTAAAAAGGACCATTGCGTTACGTCTGCTTTACCATAGATCCTGGTGACAATTGTGTGATAAGTTTATTATCTTCGCATCGTCACAAAGTCAAAGAAATAAACTTACTGATAAATTAATTAGGTCTTACTCAACCGAGGACAAATTTTGTAGCTTAATACTTTGCTATTTCAACCTGTTGTAGAAAATGTTATCTTCTGAATATCTTAAATGGAATGTGGAAGAAGGGAAGAAACAGTTTAAATTAATAAACACCACGATAACATAGGTGATAAATTTGGTGTCTAAAGAAGAAATTGAAGTTACATTGTAAAACAATGACTAGCATATCCACTTTCTAAATTCCAGTTTGTTTAGTTCTGCTCATTGTTTTCTCGTTTGTTTAGGGCAAACCCATTATTTTAACTGATGGAATTACATGCAAGTGTATCATTAAAGGTTCCATGTGCACCGCCGTATGAACACGTCTGCGGATGTCTAAAATTATTTTGTACTTGTAGCATGTTTAAATTTTGAGTTCTGCTCAACCCGGGGCTAGAGGGCGTGAACGGTAGCATGCATTTCCACTACCGTCCATGAACAGGCTCAATCAAACTGAGCCTGCAACATTTTCGTTTTTGTCGTGTTGAGCGACCTGTGGAGTTTCCACTTTTTCTGTTCTCTCAATGAATTAAGTAGATCTACATGTATTACACCTTCCATTTCATTTCAGTCTTATTTTACGTCCAACTTAGCTACGTCCGGAAACAGGCATTATCATTATTCACATCCGAACATAAATTATAAGTTCCAGAGTGTAGAAACGAAAGGAATATTTTACTTTGCTGTAGGTAATACATTTATCTAGTGAGCAGAAACGTTCTTAAGCATGTTCTGCATAAGACATATAAAAACAGCTGTTAAATACATTTATTGCATGACTGCGGCATTTTCCTTTGAAGTTTTGTGTTTTCTAAATTCTGGTATCGCCACGGTCAGCCGTGCTCTAAATTCCGTTGCACACAGGTATCGCTCACAGTTTTCTCTGTCTGGGATGTAGAACAATACACAGTGTTGCTGTGATAAGGTATTGAAAATGATAAGCTATTTGAAATAATTTATATCTGTATTTCTGTAATCTTGATTTAAAACTTGATTTTTTAAATAACATAAAAATATAACTGCAAAAATGATTATGATATTCTATTCAGTTTAAAAATTCAAATTACGTTTCTGGCAAAGATTTACAATATGCTCTAGGTGTTAATTCCATTGATACATGAAACCTTCTGCTCATCAGGTTTGTTGATAAAAATAGCCACGTGGGAATTGTTTACATTCTCTATTTTCTCCAGGGTTCATGGCCTCATTAGCGCCTCAAGGCAAATTCAAATTTTTAGCAGTTAGTTTTAATTATTTTTGAAACTCTATTTCACAACTTTTTGTTTTAAAAAATAATTACACCAATTGACAAAGAATGTTTCAATGTGTATTTATGCACTTTTTTATAACCTTTTTTTTCATTAGTTTATTTAAAATTTTGAAAAAGGGATCTCTAATGTGAAGCATACATAATTTATATAAAAACCTGCCAAGCGCCACCTTCTGGCTTTTATATGGCAGTTTGGGGTTTATCATGAAATGTTTCTGTGGGAGGCTCAAGAGGGGAAATATTTTTAAATATTTTAAATTTAAGATATTTAAAAAATGTGTTGAGTTTACTGTTTTTAATCATGCAATAAATCAGTTAGACAATACATACGCCTGTGTTACCGGCGAGTATCATCATGCTTGTGAGAATCTCAGGGAACGTAATTTGATAGCAAACTCGCCTCTACGAGGCTCGTTTGCTACCCAAATTACGTTCCCTGAGATTCCCCCGCGCATGATGATACCAGCCGGTGACACACTTTTATGTATTATCTAACTTATACGTATGAGTAGAGTATATGGCAAAATGAAACCAGGAAAAATACAGCAGGGAAAGCTACGTTCTAAAACGCAGCCTTAAAAGTCGTGCTCGCGTGCTCAATTTGTCTACCAAACTTTATCCCGAGTGTTCATGAAAAAATAAGCACACGAGAATAGATTTAAATAGATCTTTCCCAAAACAAGATTTGCTTTTATTTAGATTTTGTAATTTGATGTTGGATCCTTGTAAAAATACAAATAATAATGCGTTGATACACTTAGAATTAGCCTGAGGATTAACTAGTATCCGGCTGTAGTACATGACGGCGAATGTATTGCGACAACAATGACGTAATAAAGATGTGACGTCTCCAATGGAGAAAAACAAATCGATAGGTCACTAGGTAATGCAATCATGACATGACATATAGCCTATTACACAAAAACGAGCACAAGAATAAAATTGTTATTTAAAAATAGTTTTCTTTTCGCCAAAAAATCATCATTATGCTGCAAATCATGTCTGAAAAACTGAAGTACAGTACCTCAAAATTTTACACCGTTGAACGGACCTTTAAAAGAACCAGACAAGCTTCTGGAATTTGAGCGTCTTCTGTATCTTGCAATATCCTCCAACTAACAGTCTCTTAGAGGTGACGCTCATATGGATTACAAGTGGCGAATAAGCTCACTAACAACCAAACAATGTGTTTAGCCATATAATACCAAGAAAAAGCAAAAGATGAGGTTCATAACATGTCTCTGTATAATTCTGCGTTGATTGTTATTTGCACTTCTGTATTATTCTTAAGGTATAAGTTTTTTCTAAAGTGTGTTCTTTCAACAGTCCCGCCCTATTGGCCTTTAACGATCCAGCAGGTTCATTTTCCACATTTTTAAACGTCCACATCTCCATCTAAGAAATTCACGCCCTTGCAAAATTTTATGGTTATTGGCTGTTCCTTGCTAATACTTTTTTTCATTTACTTGTAATAGAAATTAAAAACGTGTGTTTTACTTTGGCGTTTTTAAGGTTTTAATAAAACAATAACTAAGCTTTTTACAGTAACAAAACTTTGGCGATATTCTTCCTTTTTTTTTGCGATATAACATGGACGGGTCCATCTTTCAATTTGGTCAGTACCATTTATTATTCAAAGGGGGGTTCACTGAAAATTTGCTGACCGAATAGCGAACAGTGCAGACCATTATCAGCCTCTACACTGGTCGCAAATGCAGAATCACAAAATCTATTGATGCAAAAAAGGTAAATTTGCAAATTTTCAAATTCCTGCAGAAAATTCCACCGACTGCTACATGGTTTCGTACTCCAGTAACACTGTAAAATCTTAAAATAAGCTTAAATATATGTGCCATCCGTGTCGTTTTTTCTCTCTCGATGTTTCAATTTTCCTGAGGCTCCTATCAAAATGACAACTCCACTAGAGGCTAGATCAACGAAGGCATGTGTTCTCATCTGAAAGCCACTACGTCAAAATTTCAAGATCAAGGCTACTCATTGACAACTAATTCTTAATAAATAACTAAAATTCAATTCTTGCCACTGAAACTTCAGGTCTAGCAATTACTACTATTTTAAAGTTCAAATATACACTTCAATCCGTACATTGCCCTTAATTTGTAAATCTGACCTCAAAAGCAGTTACCTGAATACAAAATTAATTCAATTCAATTCAATTCAATTCAATTCAATTCAATTCAATTAATTCAATTCAATTCAAATTCAAATATTTTATTAAAGTCTCATTCACATTACATGTACATTATAATTTACAATTATCGAAATATCACAAGAACATGTATGTGACCAACCATAAATGAATGACAAAACAATTGTCCCTGTATTTATTACTTTATTGTAACAATGTGTAAAAGCGCCATACACATTGCTTTGTCAAATGGGTGTCAATTATAGCATATATGCAAGGTAAATTTCACACTTGTCAGATAATGAAAACATTATATTGCAGTTTCTAATTCAATAACCGTTTTCACAGCCAGTTAAATTTTTAGCTGTTTTGTTAAATTAAACAGTTTTTATTAAATAAGCCGACTTAAATACATTTCAAAAACTAGTCTCATTTATTATTCAGTAAAGGATAGTCCCAACTTTGAAACTGCTACAATTACGAGACAGCAGACTCAGAAGAACTAGAATGTTACCTAATTAAAGTTCTTTCTGATTTTGCAAGGCAATGACATTTATAGCAACTTTCCTTATCTCAATATTTAGAGATAATTCAATAATCAAATGAGCTGTATGGTTCAAACAAAAAAGAAGTTATACATTTTAACATTTGACCATCGAAATTTATCTACATGATGCATTTCCGCTAAATGTGATTTTATGACATTCTTTAGCTCAACTGAGAACAATGTGCTCAAAGTGAGCTGTTGTGATCGCCCCTGTGCCTGTGGTCAATCGACATCGTCCGTCGTTAACAATTTCACTATTAACACTAATGAAATCAGGGACTCCTTTACAACACTCTCTCGGTATCATTGTCTACTTGATCTGCATATTATATTGCTATATGTTTTTGTTCAGGTCTCAGATCAGTAACCCCATTTATCTTCCTAGAAATTGGCACACTAGGGGTCGGGAGCATCCACCTACTAGCCACAATGTTTGTCAAATGAAATATTATTATGAAATAAATAGAATCCATATATAATACAAACATTAAAAGTAGTTTACTACGATAAGCTTACTGCTAATATACAACCATAGTACGATATATTTTTCTTTTAAAAGAAGGAAAATCCTTCGCTATATGATATCATCGACTGGACCGAAAGCGAAAAGTATTAAGGTTGAGAAACGGAGATAAGTTTGATACTTGTCTTTGTTTTTTTATCTATATTTAATCAAAATCATTACTTAGGTACGTCAATTATTGTCTTTTAAAATCAAAACCCGTTATTACAGTGTTTCAATTGCATTTCTGTGAAGCAAGCCTTAAATTTAAATACCTTGTATTAAGAATTGTTCTTTAATAGCTGACCTTATTTTTCTGTATTTTTTACATTTTTACAGATTGTTTTATATTAATTAAGAAATAATAATTTTGTTCCTATAATTTATCAGGCAGCAGTTAGGATGCGGAACAAATCACGAGTTCGTAGCACGAGTGATTTAATTATTCGCATCCGAATGACTGTTTCAGGTATTTTATTAACTGATAAAATTATTGGATCTTATTTATTATTTCGATCTAACAACGCAAGTAATTTGCATTTTAAAGTACTACATTTTAGCGTAATACGTCATTCGGGCCATAATTACCCCCATGGTTAGAAAGTGTTGCATAGCCAATGGATTTTGAGAAGTATTTATAAACTGGTAATCTAGATCTAACGGCTCACAAACTATTTATGAACAGAATCACCAAATTAGCCTAAGCCCCCATCACACCAAACTAGTTCTCAAAACGTCCCAACCCGTCCTAAAATATTGTAAAACGGTCTGCGATCTGGCTAGAAGGTTTGTACATTGGCCGGCAAACATCCATTATGCGATCATAGTTAGTTCTTAATCAGTTCTCGATACGTCCATCGCGTCTATATCCCGTCTGAAGTCCGTTTATAGTAAGTTCAGTTCGGGAAAAAATGCCCGTTCACCTCATGTGGAAATCGTTTGTAGGCAGTCCAAGTCCGTCTTTGGTCAGATTAAAGAAGTTCGTAAGTAGTCTTACTTCGTTCCGAGTACGTCGACATACGTTCTAACTAGTTGTTAACTCGACCAACTCGTTCATAGATAGTTCAACTCGTTCTGATTACGTCCTCAACTCTCCCTAGTACGTTCAGAACGTAAATTGCAATCACGTTCTAGCCCGTCGGCTATTAAAAGCCATCACGTTTCGCCCAGTTCTCATTCTTGTTTGTCTCTTCAACCTCTCAAGACACAAAATAAATCCACAGCAATAGGCAAGTGTCAATATGGCTACAAAGAAAAGTGAAGCCAAACAGAAACGGGGTGTAAAGTGTTAAAGCAGTAAAACACCAATGTCTCACAGAAGCCGATACAGAGTCTATTGAGTCAGCCTCTGAACGTGAATGTCGAGAGGATGAGCGTCGCAATTTATTCCCTCCTCCTTCTGACGACTCTGTCTCCAAGTCCGATAATGAAGGAGGACAGAGTAAGAAACCAAAGAAAAAAGCAAAGGCATAAACTTGGCTAAACCTTGTGCCCAAATCTTGAACCTGTACGGCAACAGCATGTATTTATACCCTAACTTGTGTAATTGTACTGCAGACGGGATCGACGTTGTAGGAACTGTGAATAAACGTACTAAACGTACTAAAAGCGTGCGGAGCGTACTGAGAACGTATTGCAAACTCTTAGAACTGTTTAGAAACGTATTGCAAACTTAGTATTTTATTTTGATCGTATTCAGACGGAATAACGACGCACTAAGGATGTAATGTGGTCGAGTTAAGTCTTTCTATGAACGGGTTAAACGAGCTACAAACGGATCCGGTCGGTGTGCACACGCAATTAAATTGACGCCCGATCGCATTACGTAATACCACGTCTCTAGTACGATCGAAGTACGGCGGTTCAGTTCTTAGTACGTCCATCTCGTTTTAAGTACGTTGTCAGTCCGTCTGTAGGACGGAATGATCGGCAGAAATTTTTGAGTAGGCTCAAAGTTCTGGAACACCATTCCCGTTCAACCCCGTCCGAGCCAGTCCATAAAGTTCTTAGACAGACTGTAGAGCGTCGCTACTACGTCTGTTCCGTTGCCACACAGTTTGAGCCCGTTCGGCTACATTTTTTTAGAACGTACTGAAAACGAGCTTGGTGTGATTGGGGTATTAGTTGATCCTGTATTTAACTTTTGTATGACGTCACATCATTATGAAGTCAAAAATTATGTCATACATTTACACTGTTGAATTATAATTGAGCTAATTCAATTCGCTCGAAGAGATCAAAACATATTTTACGGCTCTAGACATAAGTCAGTGTGACTTTTTATCATAATCATGTTTCTGAAATGTTGTTTTCAACCGTTTAGCCATGGAATAATTCGTATGTAATGGAAGTAGGATCTCTTATGTTACATTCGTAAGGGGCAAAATGTACCAGCCAATCATACCTTATCGAAGATTCATATATAGGCTGTTTGCTATATAGCAATTAATGCGAGTCATGTTAGAATATGTATTAAATCATTTGCATATAGCTCATTAAAGTATTCACAATTCTACTTATTAAAGTGGGCTGTTCACTTGAGCAAAAAATAAAAAAATAAAAAAATACATTTTTGTCAGAATATTTGTCTCGTCTCTACAAAATTTAGGTTAAGTTCAAAACATTGCTCCCTAAGGTCCTATTTTTTGGTCAAATAGTCAAAATATAAAAGCACATTGTAAGCATTCTACTTCTACATGATCTTCGTAAAACTTTGTCAAAATGTTTGAATACATGAATTCTAGGTAAAGTTAAAAATTGCATTACGTGACGTCTGAACTATATAACCAGGTGAAATAATAAAAAATCATTGCCACTCTTTTTAACTCAACTAGATCATCGTTAATCTTTGTCAAAATATTTTTCACTATGACATATTTGTGAAGTTGAAAACTGTCTTACTTGAAATCTTAAACTAGGTAAATGTGTCAATTCAAAGAAAATTCATTCTACAGGTCACATTCTCTACTTGATCTTCATAAGTCTTTCGCAAAATAATTGTGCCTGTGAAAGCTAGATTAAGTTCAAAACTGGGTTACCTAACATATTGACATCCTTGTTAACACTCTTTAGTCGTCTTCTCCACTTCTTTCAATCATCATATATTTTATCAAAATACTTGTCTTTATGAAATCAAGATAAAGGTAAAATCTGGGTTATGAGAGCCCAACAATCACAAAATCATAGAAAAAATCCTTAACAACATAGAGGCCACATTGGTACTTAACTGGGTCAGTATGTCGTTTCTAACATTGTCTACCTGATCGATCTCCATTAGGCTTGGACAGAAAATTTGTCTGTTTAAAATCTAAGATACATTTGTAACTGGGTTAGATCTAGATCTTGTGTTGAAAAACTAGGTCACTAGGATCAGTTATAATGTTACCTATTTTGCATTAAACATGGTCAGAATATTTATTTCATGGAATCTAGTTCAAATGTGATACTATGTTATCTGGAGTAAGAACTAGGTAAGGTGAGCGACACAAGACCTTTGTGGCCCCCTTGTTTTCAATGTAGCTGGTGTGTTTCAAACAAATCTCGAACCAATATATTGAATTACCAGTTAATGTCTGAAAAGTGTCTCTGGAGAAAATTTTATTTCCCTTGATAGAAAACCAGTCAAGTTGAGATTACCAAATTTCCGCCAGTTGTCAATGAGTTCCGAAAGCAAAATGAACGGACCATAAACTAAGTATCTATTCCAGTCTATATTTGGTGACTATCCCAAATATTTGATTATAACTTTCAGGAGTTAACGTGTAATTGCGTTTATGAAACGGTAGTTTTAAGTGTAAGTTATTTAAGACGTGTGTGTGAAAGACAAATTTTGTTCAGCCAGAAAGTTTACTGGTACCTTATGGGTTATCTGTGTGGCATCTATTAGGAGTGTTCTATTAGATAATAAGGGAAGGGAGTATATGTTACAGAGATATTAAATACTATAATGTTGTGTGGGACTTTGCTACACTCTCTGTCGTTGACTAGTATATATCGTACATTTCATCGTTGGCAATCATTTCGTTCAATTCTGGAATTTTAATTGATTTGCCTTAATACGTATGAAATGTACTGATAGTAATACAATTAGTGACCTTGATCGAAACACTTAAACTCAATTCATTTTTTTTTTTGTTTCTTGTGTGGGTGAAAACCAATTACTTGCAATTACATGAATTAACGGCAACAGAAAGCAAGAGAACCATCGCTGAATTTACAGATAATCGATACAGAAGCAGTGCATTTTCTGATTAAAGCAAACCGTTTCTCTGACAATTTATTTAAACTGTTTTTGCTATTTTACACTTCTAAATATTTTATAAAATCGACGTTGCGATTAGATATAGGGTAAAATGATATCCCCATCCATGAAAATCCTGAACAACATGATGCCCCTTGACAATAGATAAGAGTGACAGAGTGACTACGGTAAACACTTTTATGTTTTTACTGGTTTTTTTTTTTTTTTTGTTTTATTGTGGCAAGGCAACGACATGTCTATGAAAGTTTATTATTTCAAGATGACGCCTGCTCTGTATAAACAAACAGTTTGAACAGCTCCTCCTCTGGTAGCAGATTTCAAATGTTCATGCCGTGACGACTTGGTTTATTATGGAGTCAGGCGCAATCATGGTAATCAAAGTTTCAGTTAGAATCTGTTATTCTCTCTGTGTTGTATTTTCATTTGTACGGAAATCGATACCAAGAAAAGTCTTCATGATTTAGTCCCTATATATCTAGGAGAACATTATTTCTATGTTTCTGGCGACTTGTATTCCCGTTGGGGTATTTTGATCCGTATTTGCTTTCCTTTAAAATGAGTGATATTAAGATTTCCTAACTACTGATGTTGAGTGTCAACATTTGTTAAATATGAATATTGCAAAAAATAACATACAGGCACACACTTTATCGTGTAATCAAATACAGGCGTTATCATAAATGTGTCTACAAATAGAGGTGTAGTTGAGTTGACATTCATTGCAGCCAGTACACTGACTTTGTAAATTAACTTCCAAATCTAAAGATTTTTATTCACATTCAATGAGGCATCGCTGTTAAAAGTTCTTTCACTGAAGGGATTCGGCCACTCATTATTTCCAACTGTAATTTGTTCCGCAACAGACTACACATAAAACAGGTAATTTTCCTGGTAAATGAAATTCATTTTGGGACACTAATTTTCATAAGCTGCAGAAGCCGCCCTGTTAAGTGCTTATTTGATTCTTTTTACAGCTTAATTCACAGTTATTTTAAAAACGCAACACTTGCATAGCTTGAACAACACCTTGTTTTGTATTAATCTTTCTCAGAAGACAGACAATGCAAAACCGAAAGTAGCAAGATGAGAAAAGTATCATTTTAATTGGAGATTTCGCCTGTTTTACTGGTCAGATTAGCACGACGTTTCTGTGTTTATCAAACCGACTTAAAGGTTCCTTTAGACGGAACACATCTTTTAGTGAAAACATATTTTCATGCTCGACAGTCACTAAAGAAAAAACTTTAAGTAATCATATGATATATAACATAAAATTAATTAGATCGTGATATAAGCGGTTAAAATAAAACCTTTGGACTTAAAATATTTAGAGTCAATGTTGGCAGGATATCCTAGCTATTTGAATTTAATTTATTGAAGACAAACTAATTCTCAGAAGTTGCAAGGCTTCCCTTCATAGCTCACTGGAACAATTATACGTTAGTAATAAATTTTAAAAATTCAAATAAGTAATAAAAGCAAACCATAGGAAATGATATTGGTCTAACCAGAGAACTCGAAGAGTGTATTAATTATTTCTGCGAGTTGTATGTGAACCCCACCGAAAACTACGGGTAATTTATTCTTTTTTTTTTTTGGTCATCTGTATAGTTTTGTATGTGAAGCCCACGGAAAACTAGGGGTCATTTATTCCGTTTCTTGATCATGTGTATAGTTTTGTATGTGAAACACGAAAATCTACGAGTATTTTATTCGGTTTCTTGATCATCAGTGTGGTTTTATGTGAAACGCAAGGAAAACTACGGGCATTTTATTCCGTTAATTTGTGGTCTGTATGGCTTGTATGTGAAACACGGAAAACTACGGGTATTTTATATTAAGTATACCGTATTAGGCAGATGATTTTCACCTCTCTGTATATCGTCCATATACACATGTGTAAAAAGTATATGGGGATTTTTTTTTCTAGCAAACAAAAACAACCCTTTAATGTCACTCGTGTACCTTCTGATAATGTCTCGAAAGTATATGGTTAGTATTACATGTTCCTCCTATTTTGCGAGACAATGATTTCTGTAGGAAATGTCTTGATCTCAACAGGACGCCTAACCAATTTAATGTTCTGCTCTCCAGCAGCAGATTTTAAACGTTCATCTCTTTAATTCATATTATCATGGGGCTTTGTAGCTTGAAATATTTTCAAGGACAAGACCATCCTCTATCATATAAACCAGAATATTTGGTGAAATATTTAGAAGAAAATCACACATAATAAAACCGTTAAAATGTAACTAAAACAGCTCAGTTTTGAATTGCTAGAGAAAATGGCTGTAAAATCAAATAATGCACTGGTTTTGTATCGATTATCTGTCTTACATGTCTGCGAAACTTTGAAGAGTATGAGAATTTCATTCCGTTAAATAACAGAGTTTAAATATTTGAAACGGTATTACAAGTGCTGCAACGTCTAGCTTCTAGCATATCTTATACATTTATACATTGTATCCTTCTGTGACATTTATTTGTCTTTTTACATTAATTTGTCAAAATTACTAGTCCTTCCAGACATTAGCAACAAGAATTTTCCTATGAATTGAGTTCATTAAGTATGCAGCGATAGCTTTCTATTCTTTTAAAAAATATACACGATGCGATTTTAAAAGCCCGTTGTGGTTTCCATATATCTTTGGTCTGTTTGTAATTTCCGATACTTTTACATTTAACAATGATTTGAATTACTTTGGTAGATTTCTGACATACACTTGTAAGAACAGAGATTGCAAGAATCACATATTTGGACTTACCAGAAGAATAAAAAGACATGCCTAGATAGCCTAGTGGTAGAGCGTCCGCGTCGTGGGTTCGTTCCCCGGCCGCGTCATACCAAATACGTGAACAATGGTACCAGTAGCTCCCTTGCTTGGCGCTCAGCATTAAAAGGAAAACTGGTCTCTTTTCTCATACCCTCATGGTGATGGATTCCACCAAAAATAAATTGAAACATTGTTGAAAAAGACGTTAAACCCGAACACACACACACACACACACACACCCACACACCCCCCCACACACAAAATAAATTATGTATAAACTAAAGAGACAAGTTGCAGAAAGAGTATGTCAGGTTAATATGGAGATTTTGTGATACTTTTGAAATGATAACGTAATACTGTACTTTGAGATATTTATCTGTAGAACTGAGCGGAGCATTCCAGGACAGTATTATATTGATCTGAAAATATTTTGTTAGTTAAAAGCTCCTCCTTTAAGACAATTTTTAACAATTTATAAAATCGTTATTATCAGATCCGCATCTGCATCCGTGCAGTCTGATCAAGATCAGCACTGTTCGCTATTCAGTCGGTATAGTTTTAGAAAGCCCCCCCCCCCCCACCCATTAACTGTTAATGATACTATCCAAATTGAAAGGTGGACAAGTTCATTATATAAATTTAGAAGGGTAAGGTTTAACTGAAGAAGAGTGTTGAGTTAAGAAAAACAACACAAAACGTCGATGAATATATGCTGTTATGTATGCTGACACAAAAAGAAACTATTGTTTGATCTAGCAAATCCGTAACATGAGTTTGGTGAATTGAGGCTCTATTTCGCAAGATCCAGATAAAAACAATTAATTCACTCTAGAGGCCTTCGAAGCTGGTAGAAAGATCATTCTGAATCTTTAAAATATCTTTTATATTGTCAGTTTTCTTTGCCTAAAATTGTATTCTTCCCACAGTAAAAAAGAGACATGTTCGCATGGTAAGCTGAGAGAAGTGTTTTAATTTGCAATATAAATCTATGAAAACCACTCTATCCTAATTCATGCTTGATATGTAATCACATTTACTATTTCAAACAGAGTTTTAAGTATTAGAACTACCTCTTACAAAACGTGATGTTTAAAAACATTGGTGAATGTTTATATTTCATGCCAATTTAAATAGCAATAGTATCCACTTAATGAACGGCTTGTGGTCAATAGGCAAAATAATTTGCCCTCTATTCCTGACCGGCGGACCATTCGAAAAGCGTTTTATTACACGGAAGCAGAAAATATCAAAGTTTTGTTTTTAGGTTCTGACTTAACAAGCAAAGCTGTTATTGAACGACTGTCAACAGCACCAACAAGTGACCAGAGTCATGTGATAAATGATAATAATAACAGCTCTCATTTTAAACTTTACTCAATCTGATATATTAAACTGACAAACAGTTGGACATTGGTTAATATTCCCACTATATTCCAAGTAAACATCTAATCTTTAAACTATTCCCTTATGAACAAGGATAATGTCATGAAGTACTTGCAAAACAGATCAAAGCCCTCAAAACAATTCCAGAAATTATACCTGTAAATTATATGCACACCTACATCATATTATAACATTTTTCATATCTCTTTAGATAACACGATGTAACTCAATACACTTATTGTCTTACATTATCTAGCAGATTGGAATGTCCTTCGGAGATGAAAGATGATACAGTACTAGCGAATAAAATTTGTCTTTACAATACTTTTGCATAATATCAATTCGTTTGTGAGTGACTGCTCCTGAATAAGTTAGAACACATGCCTCGGCTTGGATGAATACTGTTTTCCGAACTCATTGACAAGTGAAAGAAAATTAGTAATTTCAACATGACTTTATTTCGAGGAAAATTTAATTGTCTCAAGAGAAGTTTATTGTCCTCCGTAGCCGACTAGTTAAGGTCAATGGCTTTGAATCATCACTTGACAATTGAATCACCGGTGTAGCTTCGAATTCTCGCTTGAAATGTAGAGTTTTTCATATAAGCCTTCCAGCTGACACATTGAAGGCCGGTACTTCTATTCAGGTGCCCTTTCAGGAAGAGGTTTACTAGGGTTTTCATCAACCGCCAAAAACTGGAAGGAAAATTGTAATACGTGATTTACCGGTAATTTTGTTGGTGTGCTTTTAAACCCAACAAAACAAAAAAAAATAATAGAGGTGGTATCGTTGTTAAGACAACTGTCATAACCGAATGCATGTTTTACCTAAAGGCATTGAGGAATATCGTTGTAATATATGTGTAAGAACGCTAGACACATAATCGATAGAAACAGTGTTTCTCTGATCTAAAACATTTTTGTCTTCCAGTTTTGTTGGGTTACATGCAGTTAATTGTAGTATAAGCTGAAATAAAAATGAATTAAACGTTCGAAATGTTAAACATAAGTTCCTTATATGGGGAAGGAATGTCTCTACAAGTCATGAAAAATAACGATGATGTTCAATGACAAGGGTAAGTACTTGATTTGTATATCATTTTTGGGCAAGAAGTGACAGTTGCATGATATTCATATCTCAAAAGAGAAGGTTTGTCTGTGGATACATTAGTGGCACTATTCAACAAGGAGAGTAGTAGTATTGTACTGTTCTGCTGGTCAATTTATATTGCATTTCAGCTGGTTATCCCCTTGAGGATTACAAGGTAATAAATGGCACATAAGTATTGTTTCGGTATATACGGCTGAAAGGAGGAAAATCTGTTAAATGATATATGTACCGTTTGACGCTTTTCATGTTTGACTTACAGAAAAAAACAAACAGTTTTGTTTCAGAATTGACTGCAAATTAGTCAGGTAGGTAACTACTACAGAAATGAGGAACCATTTGTTCTCGCCAAAATTCCTTTAGTTAAGCAGTTAACATTTAAGGTAAATTGTTCAAACAATAAATATCACGGTCACGAATAGTGAAACGTCCTATCAAGTCTTTTATTTGTACTTTTGCTCCTTGTTTCTCTCCTGAACATGTAATGATTTGTGGAATATGAAGTAGCTCAGTTGTTAGTTTGCTTAGTTAATATGTGCATATAAAAATGTTTATTTTTCATGTTAAATGTTTAATAAAGTATTTACAAATTTAGTGTAAGATAGATTTAACTGTTAAGCATGTTAAGCTGCGACTTGGCATTAGTACAGTAGAGTGATAGATAATGGTAATTAGACCTCGCAGCAGGGTAGATACATTTAATTTTGCAGTTTCTCTCATTTAGGTTATATTGAACAAGAACCTGCTGTATGACTTGTCACCGTTGGGGAATACTTTTTTATCAGCAAAGGTTCAACATGAATACCACAGTGCTCACCTTGTTAATCGCATCCCGTGTACAGGCGGTTATTATAGGTGTAACAGAACTATAGTTATTTTTTATTCAACAGGTAGTAAAATATATGAAAAGAGTGGTTATATTTGTACAGAGAACCTTTATTTTTATGATATACGGTCTTTAATTGCCAAATTCCTGTAAAATTAGATCACGAAATAAGTTATTTTTTATTGTAATGCTATAATTCTGTAAAACAATGTTTCATTGATAATCTGATCAAACAACGTTAATATTTCTTTGATTAAAACTGCTTTACAACCTTGTGTTTTGTTCCATTAAAGCGACAACTACTACGTTAAATTTTCATTTCAAGAGAAAATATCATGAGAAAAGTGTGTTAACTTAACTATGATCAAACGATTGAAAATGTAAATGATCATTATTTTGTTTATAGAAGACTTAAAACGAAAACTAAATTTTATCTTGCATGTTTGGGTTTTATTACGAATTTAAGGTATATTATAACATTATCTTGATCTGTAATGTTATATTCAGCCCGCGTAGACTTTGCCAGACCTCTACCTTTAACGGTTTTTTGGGCCGGGTGTGATCCGACCTGGCAAAATCAACATGAGACAAATACATCTTGCAGATCAAGGCACTGCTTTACACACCCTTTTTATTACGTACATTTCTAGTGTTATTACAGCTTAAATTGAAAATAAGACTGAAAATTTACGCAAAGAACGCCGATACGCCATCATTACGTCATATTTTACGTCGAAACTAAAGCATGTAGTCCAATCGTTGAAAATATTTCCGTATCCGATGTGGACTGAGACACGGTTTTGTGTTTGTTAGTGAAATAGTTGTATTTTAGACAGAAATTCGTAGTTATATAATATTATGTGTATTAAAAAATAAATTAAGTTTCACTTCTAAAAAATATGAATTATGCACTAAACCCTATCTGATTTACTATTTCAGTATGAAGTTTCATCCTTGATTTGTCAATTTCGTATAGAAAAAACTACTTTAGCTGAAATCTAAACATTTTTCCGAGTTGTATCAATGACCTTTAATTTATGGTATGAGTATATTTAAAACGCCTCTCACAATTATTACGTTACAACATGGACAGTATGACAAGCCTTATGTCACACTTCCTTGCAAAAAAGGCTGTAGCATGATATGTTAGCATTTCGTGATGTCCTATAAACACCCTTACAGTGCAATGATGAAATTATATCGATTTAAAAAAATGGTTTAGATGAAACTTCCCATTTCATGACAGATTTTAAGAATTCATGAATTCGTTTAAATAGTTGTTAAATTAATCAAAAGACATGTTGATTACATTTCATTACAACACCCTTTATACGCCTTAAACAAAATCTAATAGCAACTCTTCTGAATGAAAAGAAGAAAAAAAGTAAGAACAAAAAGATACTCGAAAAAGTGACACGAACTGGATTTCAATAGGATTTTGCAAGATTCCAGTGTTTCGTTTAAGAACATTTTAATTGCGGGATTAAAACAAATGAAGACAATGCATCTCTTTCAGTACCGATGTAGTATAGCAGTGAAGAGACGTTCTATCATTCTACGAGTATATCGAGGGGTGAATGCGAAAAAGTTTTAAGTGCTTTTTTATTTAATATATGCACTTAGAATTCTTTCGCATTCACCCCTCGATATGAACTGTTGTGATATTGAGATATTACAATATTGTAAGTTAATACTGTAGTAATATCGGGTAAATATGAGGCCGAACCAAACTTCTGTGAGCGCACAAAACGTGTGTCCTTTCCTTGTAAACTAATATATACAGAATGTTTTTAGCATCCCGGCAGCCTAGATATGTAAAAGGCTGATCACTACAAATTCATATGCATGTGAACGCAGGTCTCTTTCTTCCCTTCCTCATTCCTTCAACGGTGTTGCGGAACACGACATTTTCTCACTGGTATTATTAATCTTGTCTGTTACTTATATGCAATGTTGGAATGAAACGTTACCCGAAACTAACTTTTATAGACAAAAATATCTATATATAAGCAATGTTTCACTTCTGTGGATTAAATAGTAGTTTCTGAACTCGACGATTTTGAAAATGTATGGAATGTTTAAATTCACAATAAAACATAATTGATAAAGAGTTACTCAGTTTTTATTTTAAGACATAATTATGATTTATTTATAGTAATTACTCCGCCAATAAAAGGAAACACAAAGAGACCTTGCTATACTATTCACTATATGACTACATGGGAAGTCAAGAAGGCATGTAACAAATTGTCTGACATGAAACACTCATGACAGCAAAAGTAAAAAAGTAAAACTATGACGTTTTATAGCAAATTAACTTCACCTTTAAAACTGCATAAATAATTTAGGTACACTATCTTGCTACAGTGGGAATATTTGAGTTTAATCAACGCTTTGTTACATCACATTGTCTATTTATTTATCTCGTATAATGTTACTGGCTTTGAAATTTCCTTATATAGTCTAACAATAATTGAATCCTTTCCCGTGAAATTACATTATGAAATTGCGTAAGAAACCATATATAGATTTAAAGACATGTTCGGGACTTGCTAGTGCGCATTTTTTTGAATTTCTTTTTCATATTACAATCCCTTATTAATGCAGATAATTTAGCAAAACATCGTGATTAACCTTTAGCCTGCTGTTGACAAGTGGTTCAACCTTTGCGACCAGTACAGACCAAGACCAGCCTGCACGTCCTGGTCTGCACTGTTTGCTATTCAGTCAGTAAATTTTCGTTGAATATCCCTTCAAATAATACATGTTACTGCACTAATTGAATGATGGGACAAGCCATTTTAGAAATTTAGCAGGCTAAATGATAAACAAACTGTATATAATAAACAATGTGACTTTAAAAATAACATGCCATGTGTGAGTCGCCAAATAAGTAGTAAGATTCTGTAGCATGCTGGAACAATAGTTATTTACTGACTTTGCCTTCAGCATTTGAAATTGGCCATTTTTCGCAATACATGTAGTTTAGTTGGTTTAAATCAGTTGTTCAAAGAAGATTTTCAGACGGAAATTTGAAAATATTTTCAGTCATCTACTTGAAGGAGAAAAAACTAACACTGACAGAATGTGCAATCAAATATTAAAGAAGACCGTTTTTAAACAGATGGAGGTAATTATGTGTTATATATCAAGCAGTAGTTTTTCATTTTCTGATTACATATATATATTTGATATATATTATCAGAAATATATGTACAATTCTCTGTACCAGACTATTTTATTTGCGAAAACATTTATATTTTACCTGGAACTCAAGATGTTATACATGGACGACACTTGTAGCTGAATTTTTAATTTTAAGCAAATAACATTGTACAAAGATTTTGAAAGATTATTACTTTGCCCCACTAGTATAAAGTCTATGAATTTTACTTTTATTGTTTTGGTCAATTTTAGCTCAAAGTAGACAAAGTAGAAAAGTAAGCACGGCAACCGATTCGAATGAAATTTGTTTTTATTTTAGTTTATCTTACAGACCATGCAAGCAACATTTTAGAAAGTTCTCTGTGCTATAACTTATTCCAGGATATGTCTTTAAATGACACGTAAATGGCATGCATAAAAACTCATATTGTTAAAGCGTTCTTCATAACTGTATTGTATTATCAAGTAGACATTTAGGCTAATTTAGTTTTATAACTGACATTTTGATGTAACAGGCCCGTGTCCAGGATTTTTTTGCTGGGGGGGCCCAACCTGGGGTGGGTTTGGGAGGGGTATCCCCTCCCGATGTTGGAAATTTTTTAATATGGTACATGAAAAGATGCATTTTCCTGCTACCTGAAACACCTTTAAGGATGCATGAATGTATTATATAATTAAGGAAAAGTCTATTTTTCCCTCCCGATGTTGGAAATTTTTTAATATGGTACATGAAAAGATGCATTTTCCTGCTACCTGAAACACCTTTAAGGATGCATGAATGTATTATATAATTAAGGAAAAGTCTATTTTTTTAATCATTTCATCATTGACAAGCCTTTTCAATGTATGTATGAATGTACAGTCACAGTGTATGGACTTCATTTTTCTGTATGATATCATATACCCAGGTCTCAGTGTATTGGCTCTGATATCTACCAATCCAATGTATAACCAGCTACCAGTAATAAAGAAGCTAGTGTTTTGAAAATCAACTTTATTTATCATAATAAAACAAACTATATGATTGTCAGCAATAATTATACTACATTTTAATCAAATGAATAAAATTTCATTCATTCTACCCTTTTCTTTCAATCATAATATAAAAAAAAATGTTTTCTAATCAAATTAAAAAAAAAAAGAGTGTAATTTCACTAAAAAGAAAGTTATCAAAAACTGCTCAAAACTGATATACAAAATGACATGATTTGTAGAAAAATGATTTACTAACTTCACAAATAAATATTAATAATAAAATAAATAAAAACACAAAAATATTTTTTTGAACTTTTTCTGCATTTCTTGTGTTCTAAGCAAATATAATGAAAAACTACCCACTTCCCAATCAAGTACCGCATTTAAAAGCAAGCGATCAATGAAGCATGTAGCGTTAGAAATTGTCAGACTGGATTCCCAGGCTAAGAAGCATGTACCGTGAGATAAACTTTTACCTGTAACATGCCTGGGGCTAATTTCCACTACCGGACACGGTTTTATGGCTCTTTAGCCTGTGTATTGCTGTCAAATCAAGCCAATTGCGCTGGTGTATAAATTTGTTAATTGAGGGGCCCATAGTAATAAAAATCGTAACTAGCCAGCCAGCTGGGGGGGCCCAGGCCCCCTGGCCCCCCACCTGGACACGTGCCTGTGTAATATCAGGACTTTCACGGAATATTCCCCCTAGTACACTCAGTACCTAAAAGGTTTTATTAAAATGTTTCCAGAATTTCCCGAAAATTCAGTTGTAATGATTGTATATAGTTTTTATCAGATGAATATGCATGGATTATCTATGGTAAGTAACTGTAGTATGCACTCGTCACATGTACTGTACGAATGGACAAAAACACAACTTTGTATCGTGAGGTAGCCACGCAAATTCTTTCACTTTGAACCTTAAACTCACAGTTATCTACTTTTAATTTATTAAATAAATGAAAGTGTATGAAATTGTCCATAATTGCTAGTTAACTAAATTATATATAGGTATAGGATAAATTGATATATTGACGTTTTGTCTAGTGTTGTGACGGCTGAAAAATGTCTTCCCGAACTTGGATTCAATGTTGTTATATTTTCTCGTCCTTTGGGATCATGGAATACATTCAACATAATGTGTAATAGAGTTCCGCTTAAGCCGGTGCTAGGGGGCGTGAGAGGTGGTGCACGTTTCATTACCTCTCATGAACAGACTCAATCAAACTGAGTCTGCTCCAAAAGGATCATTTTAAAAGATTTTAATGATTATATGATTATATTCGATTCTCATAACAAGAGCTCTCCTTAATTAATTATTATTATTATACCAGATTTATATAGCGCCCTTTTCATGATCAATTTCACGTTCAAAGGCGCTTTACATAGTTCAAATGCAGCCACACAGGGCGCATAATTCATCCTCTACTAGTACAGACACAGAGCGATCTGACCAGAGGGACAGAGTGAGACAAAGCCCCCACGACAGAGAGATCAGAAATCAGATACAGGCTTGTCCGGCTAACTTAGCCTAGCTCGTTGCGAATAGACAGCCTGGTTCTTTAACGTGCCCAGTGTATAGCACTGATACACGCAAGGATTGCCTGGGTTCCGGACCAGTACACCTCTAGTTGGGTGGGAAACACTGAAAAGCGTTTCTGAAAATTCCCGAGTAGCTGCCGGGGATCGAACCCCCGACCTCAGGATTGGAAGGCCAGTGTGCAAACCACTGAGCTATCCGTCCATTAAGACAGCCAATGCTTGCCCAAGAAGCAGTAACATTACCCTAGCTGTTAAAATATCTATAGAGTTTCAATCTGGTATCTGCAGTAGTTTTAGAGATAGTAGAGAGTTTGAGATTTTAAACTTCGCCTTCCCCTTCAACGTCTCTCATATATATTTTGGGTAAAACGTCACCGATATGCGTGTATTTTATTTATATCACACGTTGCTACTAAAGTTTTCCATGTAATATCACGTAAGCCTAAAACTTGTCTTTATTACTATGCGAAATAAAAAGCTTAGTTTCAGGATTTCTGCTTATTAAGTTATTTGATTATCCATATATATAATTAGACTAAATTTGATGCGAAACAGTATCAATAGGTATAAGAATAATGGAGTTTTGTATGGCTAATGATTTTAACTAAATACATTGAACTGAACCTGGAAGTATGAAGTTATCAACTGATTTTGAGAAACTTTGAGATTTTGTTCAAACTTTAACTTCTACGGCATATTTGTGTCCCCAGGCGGTATCGATTATACCAGATGGGCCTTTTTGTCGTATGAAGTGAAGTTTTGAACGTCCGAAGATGTGATATCACGAAAGTCGAAACTTCATTCTTTTTACATCTACTCTGTCCACATACTCGGCATCAAAGACTGAAATCTGGATGGTGGCACATGGCATGACAGTCATTTTACTTGAAAAATAAATAATTACGCGCAATTATCATTTGGTGGAACATTTTATTTTCACTTCCAAATAAAATGAATCTGTTTCTGTCGGACACTTAATACGACAATTGCGTTTTAATTATAAACATAAAATGGTACTAGTAAGACGGAAAATTCTTCTGAAGTATCAGACAATTTCAGATCTATGATATCAAGATGAGAGACGTTTCCTGTTAGCCGTATGGGATAACTCCATACTTTAAATGCACGGAACCAGAGCCTGGCAGAGGGACATTGTGGGTAAATTCCCTCTTTGATTCTTACATTTTACAAAGAAAGTCGGTCTTGAAACTCGGCGTGACCCTCCCCTCCCCCGTCCCCCCCCCCCCCCCCCCCCTTGAAATGGGTGACCCCCTCTTTAATGTTGGTGCCCCTCTAACCAAACTTCCTGGATCCGCAGATGCTTTACTTATAAAATAGTATATTAAAATCATATTGTGCTGTCTGAGAGTTTGGCATTAAACAGAGTCATACAGAGTGTCATTATCACGTTGATATGATCATTAATGGTTATTAACTTTGTATGTGGATATATGCACGAGTTCTGCAGCGGGCGGTAGTATTGCGCGACTTTAGGAGCGCAATATTGTCCGCGAAAGAACGAGTGCATCTATCCACATACAAAGTTGATAACCATTTTATTACATATTCACTATCAAATGATTAATTTATATCTAAATTATCGTTCTGTCACGAAAGACAGGAAACAATACGAAAAAATATTCTCCGAAAACGCAATAAACAAATCAAACTGACGCGCATTAATATTTTCCGTGAAAATGACGTCAACTTATTGTCGCAACGTGCACGTGGACGCCATGGACGTCACGCGATTCTTTCCATTACAACGTTAAGAAAACATTCCACGTCCTATTTTAGTCCAACTCATGACGTAATTATAACTTTCATATCATTTCAGTCTGATAAATTACTACGTGCCAGTATCTAATAGGTAAGTGTAAAAGTAAACAAAATGTTGCATAAATTACAAATTAAACAAACACACAATAGCAACAAAAATCTAAAGAAACGAGATCCATCCGCAATAGACAGACCGTCAGGGGAGGTAACTAGAGTCACGGATTGGGACTAGTCCGATATGAAAGCGTTCAACGTCATGATATGGAAAAATATTGCACGATCGCGGTCCATTGAAACCCAATGGAAAATAATTTTAGGTATGTAATAATCATGTATACTGACTATACTGACATAATTTTATATAAAACCTAAATGTTTGGGAAACACTAACGAGTTTTTACATTGTTCACATTGTTTTATCGTTTTATTTTATTTTTATTTTTTTTGGTAATCGCTCTAATATCCATGCGATGATTATATTAATTGAAATGTTTTTTTTAGTTTAATATTCATTTTTTCATTTTTAAAACCTCTTGTAAAATTCCTGCCCTTTCGGACAACTGGTATCAAAATGCACGAAAAAAACGATCATAATTACGGATAAATTGAATGGGCGGATTAAAAGAAGTAAGGTTCATTCTAATGTTTGAAATCTCAAGAAATTTTAATCGAACTTCAACTTCATACGTTAACTTCGCAAGAGACGTTGAAGGGGAAGGCGAAGGTTGAAATCTCAAACTCTCTAGTAACTTACATGCAAAACTTTAACCAGAAGTTTTTAAGTTCAACAGGAGTCATAATGTGCCCCAAAAACACGTCAGAGTTATGGGGCTTGATGCTAGGACCTAGTTTTATATACCCAAAGAAACGTGTGAAGTTTAAATTTAATATTTGCACTAGTTTTGGAGACAGTAACTTGCATGCAAAACTTTAACCAGGATTTTCTAAGTCCAGAAAGGGACATAAATTGAAATGTAATAATACTGTACAGCATTAATTTTCTGAACCAAAACAAATTAATTTTCTGCGAAATGAAAAAAGAATATTTTCATTATATACATTTAGTATATAAAATTCAAATATATATCTTTTGTATAATTAGTAGCTCCAGAGCTACTTCTCTGCTGCGATAAATATGACTAAATGTTGTCTTTATTGCCCTCTGCCTACCATGAAACTCGAATACGTTTACTTTACTACAGGAGCTTTATGTTGTGCATTTTTCGGCGAACGCCGTCTAAGAACGAATTGGTTACCTATGCCATGTGACTTCAGTTTGCAAATCAAACTACTTGATAACGCATTATAGATAATTTATCAAAATGGAAGATTTATGCAACACTCTGCCTGATTGGACGAGAGTGTCAATTTCTTTCACTCTGTTGATTGTGCTACGCTGAGTGAAATGTAGACAAAGCGTTTATCCTAAACGACGCTGTTCACAGTTTTAAAGCTAACTTTGGCTCAGTATATTTAGCAAGAATATTGATATATCTCAAAATGATAAGTAAGTTTAATAAATATGATAAAAACCTGTTCAAATACCAACATATATCAAATTAAAGAAATAGCTGAATACGGTCTGCGTATTACATGAATAAGGGTGTGATAAGAGTCTTTTATGTAGAGAAGTGCTTTTTAAAAGATTTTCCTTGTTACAATTGTCGTCTGTATATGAAAAGGTTTCTTGCTTTTGTGACTTATTCAGATTGCATATTAAAATGAGTACTTGTTTGCTTTGATATATTTGTTATAAATTATTTAACTGATTTATTATATATGAATATTTTTCTTTAGTATGGTATGCAAATATTGAACTCAGTTGAAATCTGTTTTATTATGTATATGCTATATAATGACTGAATCTCATTACACTGAAAAGAAGGTACGCTGCATACAGTTTATCTATGTGATATGACTACGGTTAAACTTTGCTTATGAAACAGAAATATTGAAATAATTACAATTGTATGTTTTGCTTGACCTTCACTTTTTTATAGGTGTGACGTCATTGTCCAAAGATTCATGAATAGCGAATATGCATTTGTTAAAGCGGGATCAGTTGGCCTATTTTAGAAATAAATAAAAATAATAAATAAAAAATTCCTTTAATTGATTTTTTCTCATGTATTCTAATCAAACTTGATTTGTAGCACCTTTATTAGGCCCGCAGCCAACTTTGTTCAGCTGGGACATTTGACCCCTTTTAGGGGCTGCTGGAGCTAAAACTAGAAATGCCTTTATACAGCGTCTCATGAACAGCTTGGTGGATCTTTGTCATACTTGGTCTGGAGCATCATTATAAGGTCCTCTTCCAAATTTATTTATATAGGAACTTGGGCCCTATTAGGGACCACTATAGCTAAAGTAGATATGCCTTTCTTCGCATTAACCACTAAAATGTAATGGATTTTTATCAAACTCGATGTGTAACAATATCGTAAGGTCTCCTGCTATTTTGTTACAAATTGGGATAGGGACCAATTTAGCTACAAAATATAAACACGTTTAATGACCTCTTCTCATGAACCGCTTCATGAATCTTCATCAAACTACTGCTGTAATTATTCGTCTAAGGATAAACGAAACAAAATTGCAACCCTACGAAACCTTTGCGAAAAATTAAAAGAGAACCATTTAAGTTGTTAAAGTGCGGTGTTTAGTTTTGCAATTTGAAAAATGTTAGACGAAAGATGAATGTTAGATGAAAAATCCATAGACTTCTTTCCTTATTACAATTCGCCGACCATCATTTTTAAAGATATATCTTGTTCTTAGCCATAGTATACTTATTGTCTTATCAGCGAAATAAAACTGCTTTCTTATCTCCTTATTGACTTATCTGCATTTCGTGAAATTAAGAATTTTCTTGACGGACGGCGTGGCGAAATTCAAACCTAAAGTCCCATCACATCATTAATCGAAACAAAAGAAGATACTTTCAAACATGTGTTTCTACTATATTGAAAAATAAATGAACCATTCAATTACTACTTTTCAGGTATCATAGCTATACTAAATAGAAAGGGGCCTCCATGGCCGAGTGGTTAAGGTTGCTGACTTCAAACTACTTGCCTTTCATCGACGTGGGTTCGAACCTCACTCGGGGCCTTGAATTTCTCATGTGAAGAAGCCATCCAACTGGCTTACGGAAGGTTGGTGGTTCTACCAAGGTGCCCACTTGTGATGAAATAATGCACGGAGATGGGCACCCGGGGTCTTCCTCCACCATCAAAACTTGAAAGTCGCCATATGACCTAAATAATGTCGATGCGACGTTAAACAAACTAAATAAAACTATATCTTTATAAAATCATAATGTGACATACAATTGTCTCATTTCAATCAATTTAGTTATGGGTAATATGCCATAATAACAATGAAAAAGATGGTTTAGGGCCTCGATAATAGTAGTAGTTGTCATAATGCACCAGCTCATAAAATTGCTATTCCAACTTTAATTGTGGAAAACATGTTTTATTACTTATTGTATTTGGGTGTTTGTACTTTGTCTTTAAATACTGCTTACTGGTCATAATAATCATCACGCTTCAGGATGTTGGGCACACGAAGAAATGATTTCGGACGAACCTTGGTAATGGGTTTGTGAGCAAAAAGTCACGAGTTTCAGGACGTTTTTTTTTGTTATTTCCAGTCATCGAAAACTAAAGTAGGTTAGAATGTCAATTATTGGTACGTCTGTTCAATTTTTAAATTATTTTGGACAATATAGTGTTATTTGGACTCAATAAGTGACCATCATTTAGCAGATTATATGAATAGCATAGTACGCTTAATGCCATTTTGTTTTCGTAAATGTCACGAGTAACAAGACGATCAATTTTTCTATATCATAGATTTCTGTCTACAGTTTGACAGATTAATAACATAGAAACCGGAGACTTTGCTCATAAAAAGGCTCGTCCGAAACCATTTTTCGCGTGACCGACATCCCTAAGCGTTATTACGTTGTAGTTATATATGAAATCTTTAAAAGCACTGTTTTTAGATATGAAATTTACAAAAAATAGCTGATTTTATCACCTTGTCCTTCCTTCACTTTAACGAGTTATTTCCAAACAGCTGTGATGTGTGTCAGAAGTATGTAAATGCTTCGTCTGTGATCAGCAAAACTCATTTTCATGAACAGTTTTATGTTTCAGGCAAACATTTTGATAAATGAATTAACTTAACTGTCTTCGAAAGTTTTAAACTTCTTTGTTGTTTTATACATGAAACATTTTCCACTTTTGAAAAAAAACTCAATGTGTCTAATTTTTAATAATAATTAATAAGGCTGCAAGGAATCTCTGTTAGGACTTTTTCTCGATGCAGAAAATTAGTCACGAAGAGCTAATATCCTAAAGAAATTAATGAGTTAAAAAAAAGAATACACGAAAACGAGTAATTACTCAAGACATTTGAATTTATTTTTGGAGATACTGTAATTGTCAAAATCGCAGCCCAAGGAAGTAATTGTACTCTATTTAATTTCCCATTTCAATTTACTTTAAAATGGTAACTATTGAACCTTTAGGATTTTGATAGTTTTGCTGGATAAAACATGGACTGTATTATGTATATATCGACTTAGCTCTGTAACCATCCGAAAACTACGATTATAGTCCCTTGCATTACGGCAATATTTATTTAACCAAGTTGTGACACCGACACCAGGGTGGGTAGAATAGCTCGAATAAGCAAGCACCTCTTTGCAAAATGAAAACCCTGTCCATCAGCCATAATCTTCTAAGACTTTGATAATATACTTAACAAATAATCAAGGCCTTCGAGTGGTTTATCATCTAGTTTACCATGGTTCAGAGTTCAGATGCGTAGGAATTTAACCACGACTTGATTCATTTTCCTATTAAACAAAGGCTTAAAGATGTGTGTTATTTTACAACAATTCACTGTTCTGATGTCACAATTGTTACGTCATAGCGCCAAACGGCATAGCGGCGCGTTGAAAAAGAAACCAATACAAAACAGGCAAATATTTGACAGACGTCGTCAAGGGTGTACTTAAAAATCCTTGGTAACGTGTTAGAGTCGAAATAATATATCTCATTTAATGATTTGTTCTTGAATAAAATCATTGTTTTTCGTTCAGGTGCGTATTATTATATCACTCGGGCTGCGCCATCGTGATATAATTCCTTCGCATCTGAACTAGAAACAATGATTTTATTCAACGAAAAATCACTGGCAGAAATCTATTATTTCTTAAATATACAGAGCTTGATTTCCTTCTTTGTTTAACTGGAAATCAAGTCGAGCCATGTTAGAGTGTACGACTATATTTCCTTACGTCATGTAATAACTTATTATACTGTACATGAGTCTTATTAACGCCACTAAAAGTCAGTTCAAACATTACATTTTGATGAAAGGCGTACAGTTAGGGCGATTTTGGTATAGAAATGCACTCCCAACCTTGTTGACTAACATTATCTAACACAATGAAATGTCCCCAGGAGATGCTAGACAGATAATCGATAACGATACAGTACTAGTTAACTTTTCGTGTGAATAACATTTGTCGTTCATACAAGCATTCCAAGATACTTATTAATAATAGTTACTATAACTACCTTTACATAATTGCTATTCAACACGTAAATGTTTCACCAGATGTTAAAATCAAATGACATTTCCTTGTCAAGTTAGAATACTCACCTAAAATAGATACATACGACTTGTAAAAACATTCTAGCTATGTTACGTCAATTTCGTAATTAATGACAGCTAGAAACAAGAAATATCTTTAAAAATGATGGTCGGCGAATTGTAATAAGGAAAGAAGTTTATGAATTTTTCATCTAACATTCATCTTTCATCTAACATTTTTCAAATTGCAAAACTAAACACCGCACTTTAACAATTTAAATGGTTCTCTTTTAATTTTTCGCAAAGGTTTCGTAGGGTTGTAATTTTGTTTCGTTTATCCTTAGACGAATAATTACAGCAGTAGTTTGATGAAGATTCATGAAGCGGTTCATGAGAAGAGGTCATTAAACGTGTTTATATTTTGTAGCTAAATTGGTCCCTATCCCCATTTGTAACAAAATAGCAGGAGACCTTACGATATTGTTACACATCGAGTTTGATAAAAATCCATTACATTTTAGTGGTTAATGCGAAGAAAGGCATACTAGTATCTACTTTTAGCTATAGTGGTCCCTAATAGGGCCCAAGTTCCTATATAAATAAATTTGGAAGAGGACCTTATAATGATGCTCCAGACCAAGTATGACAAAGATCCACCAAGCTGTTCATGAGACGCTGTATAAAGGCATTTCTAGTTTTAGCTCCAGCAGCCCCTAAAAGGGGTCAAATGTCCCAGCTGAACAAAGTTGGCTGCGGGCCTAATAAAGATGCTACAAATCAAGTTTGATTAGAAAACATGAGAAAAAGTTAATTAAAGGATTTTTTTATTTATTATTTTTATTTATTTCTAAAATAGGCCAACTGATCCCGCTTTAACAAATGCATATTCGCTATTCATGAATCTTTGGACAATGACGTCACACCTATAAAAAAGTGAAGGTCAAGCAAAACACACAATTGTAATTATTTCAATATTTCTGTTTCATAAGCAAAGTTTGACCGTAGTCATATTTCATAGATAAACTGTATGCATACTTTAGGTACTTCATCATTATGTAGATCAGTCATTATAAAGCAATACAATAAAACAGATTTTATACGATATAAATGCATACCATTATATAATAGAAAAATAATAAATAAAAATTAAAAACAAATATATCAAAGCAAACAAGTACTCATTTTAATATGCAATCTGAATAAGTTACAAAAGCAAGAACCCTTTTCATATACAGACGACAATTGTAACAAGGAAAATCTTTTAAAAAGCACTTCTCTACATAAAAGACTTTTATCACACCCTTATTCATGTGATACGCAGACCGTATTCAGCTCTTTCTTTAATTTGATATATGTTGGTATTTGAACAGGTTTTTATCATATTAATTAAACTTACTTATCATTTTGAGATATATCAATATTCTTGCTAAATATACTGAGCCAAAGTTAGCTTTAAAACTGTGAACAGCGTCGTTTAGGATAAACGCTTTGTCTACATTTCACTCAGCGTAGCACAATCAACAGAGTGAAAGAAACTGACACTCTCCTCCAATCAGGCAGTGTTGCATAAATCTTCCATTTTGATAAATTATCTATAATGCGTTATCAAGTAGTTTGATTTGCAAACTGAAGTCACGTGGCATAGGTAACGAATTCGTTCTTAGACGGCGTTCGCCGAAAAATTGTAATCTCAACGTGACTGAGAAATTAAACTGTCTTATATGGTGGCATATTTCTGCCACGAGATAGCTAGGTAGCTATCGCGATAATTAAAAGAATTATCGTGATAAAGCGAAATTTTCTGAAAAGATTATCTCAATAGTCGAATACGGAAACGTTTATGGGCCTCGCAATGTCGCGTTAGATAACGCAAATTTCGACATATTTTGACTTATTCAGATTGCATATTAAAATGAGTACTTGTTTGCTTTGATATATTTGTTATAAATTATTTAACTGATTTATTATATATGAATATTTTTCTTTAGTATGGTATGCAAATATTGAACTCAGTTGAAATCTGTTTTATTATATATATGCTATATAAATGACTGAATCTCATTACACTGAAATGAAGGTACGCTGTATACAGTTTATCTATGAAATATGACTACGGTCAAACTTTGCTTATGAAACAGAAATATTGAAATAATTACAATTGTGTGTTTTGCTTGACCTTCACTTTTTTATAGGTGTGACGTCATTGTCCAAAGATTCATGAATAGCGAATATGCATTTGTTAAAGCGGGATCAGTTGGCCTATTTTAGAAATAAATAAAAATAATAAATAAAAAAATCCTTTAATTGATTTTTCTCATGTATTCTAATCAAACTTGATTTGTAGCATCTTTATTAGGCCCGCAGCCAACTTTGTTCAGCTGGGACATTTAACCCCTTTTAGGGGCTGCTAGAGCTAAAACTAGAAATGCCTTTATACAGCGTCTAATGAACAGCTTGGTGGATCTCTGTCATACTTGGTCTGGAGCATCATTATAAGGTCCTCTTCCAAATTTATTTATATAGGAACTTGGGCCCTATTAGGGACCACTATAGCTAAAAGTAGATATGCCTTTCTTCGCATTAACCACTAAAATGTAATGGATTTTTATCAAACTCGATGTGTAACAATATCGTAAGGTCTCCTGCTATTTTGTTACAAATGGGGATAGGGACCAATTTAGTTAAAAGTATAAACACGTTTAATGACCTCTTCTCATGAACCGCTTCATGAATCTTCATCAATCTACTGCTGTAATTATTCGTCTAAGGATAAACGAAACAAAATTGCAACCCTACGAAACCTTTGCGAAAAATTAAAAGAGAACCATTTAAATAGTTAAAATGCGGTGTTTTGTTTTGCAATTTGAAAAATGTTAGATGAAAGATGAATGTTAGATGAAAAATTCATAAACTTCTTTCCTTATTACAATTCGCCGACCATCATTTTTAAAGATATTTCTTGTTTAACAGTATTTCAGTTATGTAACGGCAGACAGTTAACCTAACCAGTGTTCCTGGATTCTGTACCAGTACAAACCTGTTCTCCGCAAGTAGCTGCCAACTTCCCCACATGAATCAGAGATGGAGGACGAATGATTTCAGACACAATGTCTTTTATCAAATCGTCAATGAACATAAATATAAAATAAAAACGTATAGTAATTCCAGAATAAAATGCGGATTCACTGTGTATAGGCAGTTTACGAGTACTTAGGCACCAAATATTCACTCGGCGGATCATTTGCCTTTCTATAAAGGGACTCGGTAAAGCTGCTAGTTATAGCAAGACTAAAAAATTATTTCTGGTTTACGGCAATTTGTATGTGCTTTAATGCTACTCGTTGACAGATAGAATGAAGCAGAGAATAACTGCATACACAGTTTGGTTTGTCTGTGAACAAATAACATATCACTAGCACATAACACATTTATGAATTAAACAGATAAAGAAAATTAAAAAAGAAAACAACCTCACAGTAAAATATCCACAGTTTTACTTTCACAACAGACGTCCGTCAGATGTTGTGAAAGAGAAGCAATTCTTTGAAAATTATTTTTTCTATTTTTATGAATTTCATAAATGAACACCAAGAAACCTTTGTATTAAATAACAAAAATGAGGTTTTTCATAAAGCAGGTTCAACATGGATTTCATAAGAAAAAGTAAATATTCAAATTAAAAGAAAATACAATGATTATGTTTTATGAATGGATTTCATTAAAAAACGTCCGAAAATAACAACACTTTTTTTAATTATAAATATAAATAAGTTCATTTAGGATACAGTCGGATTTCTTTAAAAAGGTGATTAAAGGAAATAAATAAATAAAATGTTGATGTTTTTATATGAAGAAAATTAAGACTGCTTGGATATCCTAAAATATCTGTAGCATTGCATTTGACGGACCAATGTGTTTGTAACACTGTCTGCTATCTGTCACCTCACATGGATTAGGAACTTACATACTATAAGTGGTCAACTTGAATAGTGTATACTTTTATTCATGGCAGGAAATATGGAACTTGTTTTTGTGTACATTCATATATCTTTTGTGTGTTGTCAGAATTCAAGGGAATCATGGTAACGTCACTGTGGTTTTTAGGAACCGCTTCTTAGGACATTGCGCTCCCAAAAATTGCAAACTAAGTGCTGTAATTGTTAAAGTACAGTTTAAACTGCCCTACGGTCACTTTATATTGGTGGTAAGCCAGGCTTCTAGGAACAGGGTCAGTGCTACAATTCCCAATTTTTTTTCCAAAATTGCGTTTATTCTACTAATTAAACTTCCAGCTATTTGATTTGTCTTACTAGCATGGTATTGAAAATGCCCGCCCAATATGAAAATACTTCCTACGGGCCTGTAAACCCAAATTTCATATTTCTAACGAGAGCAGTTACTATGTAGGGATAACGCATGTTTTTCGTGTTATAACGTTTGCAGAATCCCTAGGGATGGTTTTGTGCCTGAGCCCGTAGGGCGAGGGTACCAACGTATCCCGAGGGATTCTGAAGATGTTATAACACGAAATGAACATGCGCTAACGCTATTCTAGCATAAAACGCGGAAAAAACCTAATAAATGAATACATTCTACCTCAACGTCATTAATTTTCCATGAAATGCGCGGGAATATCTGAGTTGTTTTTTCACATTGACGTCATTTCCATTTGAATTATTCGTTTGGAGCCGTAATATGTTTACGCTTTGCCACGGAACGCGCATATATAAAAAGGTGTTATAACAGCACGTGAGCGCGAAAATCTCTCTGTTAACACACATCTTCTCTCTTGTTAAAACACCCCCAAAAAATGACAAGAACAGCAGTTATACGCTAGAATATATTACGAGAACTCACTTTAGTAAAACAAGAAAGGGGCGTTTTATATCGTCATACTATGTCGAGATATCTTTATAGCTTACGCGGATCTCGAGAAAAATTATTAAACATTGAAAAAATGAATGCAATAAGTCAATAAAATATATCGACTTGTTGTGATAATATGTCAATATTTGCGTTATCTAACGCGACATTGCGAGGCCCATAAACGTTTCCGTAGTCGAAAGTTTTCTGCAAATATTATTGCAATAATTTACATTATTATCTCGATACTTTTTGCGTAAGTGCCCACAACTGCCATTTATTAGCTAGAAAAAGAAATCTGGATATTTCGAACTTTTCTGAAAAGTTTCCTGGAAATATTTTTGACCATATTATCTCGATAGTTTTTGGCATTAAGTGCCCAGAGCTGCCATTTTGATATCTATAAATAGCACCCTACTGAATCGGTGGAACACTGTTGTATGGAAGCGTTAATTGACCCCCGAGTTGACGTGAAAATTATTGATATGTCAGAATAATTTATCTCGACATGTCGTGTAATATCGTGGCATCTCGGAAAATATCAAGACGCCATACCAGACGTGACTCTGGTCTTGTGGAAGAAGTTTGTACCACTTGTCATAAACTCGGTAACGCTTACCTGAATTAACTCGTTTATTGTCATAACTGATGTCATACATATTCATGGTTACAAATTAATTCAAATAAAATATCGTGAATTATTATTTTAATTTATATAATATTGTATAAATTTACCGAAATAGACACGTCCGTCTGTTGGAACACACACGGATTCAATTGTTCGTGTAAACTTAAGTTGACATTTTCATTTTTGTGACTTTGTCGTTTAAATTTAGGAAGCAAAACCATTTTAATTACATGGCAAGTCGACTTATATTTAAGTAACATGATACGTTACATAATGGCATGTCGTCTTACTGCGACTACATAAAGACATACCTCATAGTAAATTTAGGTAAGCGTCGCATAAATTATGACCTGTGGTAGAAACTTTGTCAACAAGACCAGAATCAGTTCTGGCGTTACGTCTTAATAATATCCGAGATGCCACGATATTACGCGATATGTCGAGATAATCTATCCTGACATGTCAATAATTTTCACGTCAACTCGGGGGTCAATTAACGCTTCCATACTGTTGAACCCCTGTAATTTAACACTGAACTTACCACCATCATGCAGTAGATACTGTAGACTGCGAACTTAAAAGTCTGGCGCCAATAACTGATTGATATCATCGTGTTCTGTTTATAGCTATCTAGCAGCTGTGATGTTGCAGTAACGGAATTTTGCGTTTAAAAGTTTTCAGAAAACAATAAAAATATCTGGAAAAAATAAATTATAGCGATAATATTTTCAAAAATTTGCACAACTTACCTGGAAAGTTTAGAATATTATCTCGTGGCAGTTTCGGGCATTAACGCGAAATTTTGCGCTAAAATATTTTCACAAAATATTATTTATTGCGGAAATTTTTTTCAGAAAAAAAAACACAACACACACATATTTCCTGGAAAGTTTACATTATTATCGCGATAACTACCTAGCTATCTCGTGGCGGAAATATGCCACCATAGTCTTAGGAAAAGTATTTTCAGCATAAGATAGCATATCGTACGAGACAGTTCGAGCTTTTGAAACACGCAATTCCCAATAAGCTGATTTAACAATCAAGAGATATCATTGTTTTGTATTTTCATTTGATCGTAATAAAAGTAAATTAAAGCGAGAGCACATTGTTTCAGTCGGATGAGGCAATTTTACAACACCTGTACTTTCTGTGATTGTGAAACATGGTAGGGATTAAGAGGAAGTGTTTGTTGATCCATTTTCCTGTTTAATCTTTACATTGCTTAATTTCTAAAATTGACTGGTCTATCATTCAATTTGGGCAGTACCATTTATTATTCGAAGGGGTGTTCACTGAAAATTACTGATTTAATAGCGAATAGATCATGAGCCAGCAGGCTACCCTTTGTTTCTTTGTCACTCAACACTCCAAGGTCGCACCCCACTACGTTTGTTTCGGCTACGTTGCATTTGTTTACTTGTCTGTATTGTGTGTACGTATATTCATACAAACACTGTTGAAGGATGTTATTTCGAATGGACCACATTCTTAGAACATACAATTTAATTCCCCTTGAGCGACGACAATGTGCTTGCGAGATAGGAACAGTAACTCACACGTTTGTGCCTAGATATAACCAAGCAAAGTCCCCATTTATTTTTCTTAAAACCATACAAGAATATTATATAGGCATGTTAGACAGGTAATCGATACAAACCCTGTATTCTCTGATTTAACAAAATTCATTTCCGATTCTACGTTGTTAAGATACAGTTAACTGTATTATTAGATAAAATGAAAGTGCAGAAAACTTTTGAATGTTCAAGACCATGTTCTAATCAAATATATGGTGAAGGAAAGTCCATATAAGATATATAAATAACGACACTCCCGTGACATACCTGTATATTCAATGACGAAGGTAGTTACTCGATTTATTATCTTTCCTTTCGTGGGATGTAGTTTTACCATCTATTCAATATTTTTTATATCCCACATTCATTTTGTTATATTATTAACTGAGCCCTGACGTTCGATTTTGGGCCTTTGGAGAAAATTTTGGCATTCTAAGTTTTAATAGATTTGTAAAATGGAGTCTTTACGTAGATAAAGAAACTTTGTTCCTTCAGTTTCAATCCGTTATTAAATTTTCTAAAGTTTGAAGATTGATGACGCTGTTTTGACGCATGTTCGACGTTCTGTTGTGAGACATATGCATTGGAGTTGTGTGATTTTTCTATCAAGGATGGTATAGTATGACACAAAACACAATATAATTAATCTTATGCATTATAACTGTCACTGATATACAATTTCATTAAGTACTTGATATAAATGTAAATTATAAATGCAATAGTTTACATGCCAACTTTCGATATCTTTAGACAGTCATTCAAACCATCTTTAGAATTAAGTCTGTTGGCCGCAACTAATCCAATACTTCAAGGTGATTAAATACAAAAAAAAAATCTTCCTTTCTAGAGAATTGAATACATACACACATATCAAGAATTCGAATTGTTTCAGTCTTTTTAGAGTTAGCCGCGGTGTTATACATGAGCGAGATTCATTTACGATCGTTGGGGTTCATTTTCGTTTGGTTGCACCTTCCCGTTTATGGCAGTTCAACATACAATCTTATTTTTAAATCTAAAACATTTTTATTACACGAAAATATAAAATCAATAACAATGTACAAGTGACCGTTACCGAAGGATCGGCATGAAACGACACATGTATTTTCCCCGCCAAGATACGTACGAGAAACTCGACCTCGACATCATGACACCGCCATTGTATTGCGCGAAATTAATGTCGTAATGTCGACCGCGACTCTACGATAACTTGATGGGACAGCACAACAATAAGATGCGATAGTTCGTCAATGCAATGCGAAAGCACGACAACACGATGTGATGACCAGATATTAATGTCGTATTTTCGCATCGTGTTGTCCTATTGTCGCATCCTGTGGTCATGCTTTCGCATCTTGTCGTGTTATCGCAATGTCGCCCTCCTCTCTGCAGGGGACTACAGTACGATAGCCCTTTCAGAACATCGTAACAAATTGCATTTGAATACAGGATCTTCGGTCACTCTTCACTACATTTTTGCCATTCAGCTGTAACGAACATTTCTTTGCGTAGATTAAGGTTTCTGATAGTGGTGTCGTACTGTAGAATATACCCTTTTGACATTTAAAAATATATAAATATTTCTGTACTTCTGTTTACCAAAAATGTTTAATATTAATGAATAGGCAATGTTGTTTAAAATCTTCAATGCTGGAGGATAATACATAATAATGGTAATAATACCATTTTGTAACAAAGTGCAGCCGAGTACAAACAAGCCCGTGAAATTTTCGTTGAAAAATAAATGAATGATTCTTTCTGTGGCGTTCTATGTTTCGTTATGTTACTTTGTAAGTACCGTGCGCTAAAACGACACACAAAACTTTCAAAATTTTATTATGGCGCGTTGGCGCGAAGACACAACGAAATGCGCTAAATAAAACGCGCGCACGACAACGCGACATTAACTAAATGTCCTAAATCGGCTACTATTTTTGTCATTTATTTGTAATTTTAATATAGTAACAAGTTAAAGCATAGCAAAAGTTCCTTCTAGGGCATATTTATATAAATATATTATGATCGTCTTGTAAAATTTTGGTTGCAATGTCTGTTGGTCATCAGTGTGTGGAACCCCAGGATCAGACACAAGGACAAGACCATTCTTCCTTATTGACATTCCGTATCCCCCCTGTTTAATCAAGGAATCAGTGGCGCATTGGTTAGCAGTTTGGACTACAACGACAGCGAGCCGGGTTCGAGTCCCGCACCCGGATCGATTCCCGATTGTGGCTAATAACCCGACTAGTGTTCAGTGCTGTGTGATTTACTTTATTTGATACTGTTTCCAACAGTGTCGGTCTAGACTGGATGCTGGGGAGATAAATATGACACCTGCCATAGGCTTGACACGAAATAAGTTGTTCAATCCATTCCAGGTGGGGCCTTTCGTCGACTACCCATGTTAAGTAGCGCCCCTGGGGCGTTACATTTTACACCAAGGGTGCGTTTATTTCTGTACCAAAATACAAAAAAAAATCTAAAATTTTGAAAAAGAACTATGTTGTTTTATACTGACATAAAAAGTAAGTATTTACGCTAGTTATTTAACATAAATTGTTAAATCCAATAACAAAGTAAATCCGTTACCACTTTCAGTTGAGTAAAAACGGCAATAAGACATTGACCTGGTCAATCCTGTAAGTATTCCAAGGTCAAAGTGTTTAATTGAACAACTTGAAATATTACATCAGCTTTCTATTGTAACATTACATCAGGTTTCTAGGTCAGCTGCTGTGTCAAGTGTAACTTACCAAATTAAAGAGTGCCTTCTACAGAAGGAACAATGAGGCCAGCCAAAAATGATTTGTTTTGTTGACCATAAATAAAATGAATATTCAACTTTACGCTCCAGCTTTTAGAACCAAGTTGTAAATGTGTACAAACGATAAAATGTCTGTATTCTATAATCTCTACATTATTGTTACACCAAATATGTTTGATACATACATGAGTCGTAGACATTACAATCTGTCTACTTTCATGTTTTTTTAATTTGGTGTTTCATATACGTTTAGATATAAAATAAAACTTATACCCTGAGGTGTTGGAACGTCATAAAAATTAAATTGATAAGGATTTGAAATCTATCTAGCGGCTCTGTGTAGCAATTTTAGTCAAAATAGGAAAATAATGTACTGAGGTGGATTTCCCAATGCCTGTTAATTAATTGATTGAACGACAGAAGTATTTTATGAAGTTATACTGCATCTACGAAGCCGATATTAGGCAAACACAATCACTTTATACAAATTAAGAATGCAGTGGTAGTACAAAATATCATTTTCAGAGAAACACAGGTATTATAATATGTATATATATATATGTTATAAATAAAGAAAAGAATCGAACACCATTATCAACATCTAAAACAACATTATCTGAAACTTTCTGCTCTGATCATCGTAGCAACTAAGTGATTATGTGCTTTTCAAATTGGCTTACAGAGTATCAATTAACATTAAAGGCGTCATTTTGGAACATATTAACAAGAGTAAATTATTTCTGGATTAATGTTTATTATTGAAAGTTTAATATATAGTCACTGGTTATGGTTATTTCCAGTGGAATCTGTTGAACTCAGAAAGAAGTGTATCAGATTTTTCCGAACAAACTTGCGTAACTTGGTGGTGGAGCCTCCTCGGTCTGTTCCTCAGGCGCAAATGCAGGCGGTGCTGTATGATAAAATAATGAATAAATTCATTGTGACAAAACATAAATGTTTGATGAATAACGTAAAGTGTGGAGTCAAAAATATTTACTATAGGATCGATTTTTTTTCATTTATTTACCGAGGAAAAGGACTGATTTAAGTAAATTTTTGTAGACTGCAGAAAGTACTAAACAAATTATGCCTCCAAAGGTTTAAATGGTTAAAATAAATCAATTACTTGAACTATACTTTAATCTTATAACATTTTATACACTTCTGGTGACTTACCAGACGGTAAAGTATGCAAAGTGTTTTCCTCTGCTTGGGGAAGTGAATCTAAATGTATGGCATGTGACACTGTACGTCTTTCTCCACTATTAGATGTTGATCCAGTATAATATTCTATATACTCATGAGGTCTGTCTTCGCTACCTTTTTAGAATAATATATTTTTTTTTAAAACAGGCTGAACAGGTTTTCTGTTAAACATTTCTGAATTTTAAACAAATAGAAGCAAACTCTTGAGCTAAACAAAGAATGAATTCGACGAGTACATAACTGGTGCAGCTCAACATTACGATTTTACAATCAATCTAAATAATGAACCGAAGATTTACTTAAAATATTCTATCCTTTGAGTTCTTAATTCTTTAAGTTTACACCCATTAAATTTTAAGGCATAAAATAGATTTATTTCCAGCTGTGGGTTAAAAAAAGAATGAAATGGAAGTTCGTATTTTTCGGCGAACGCCGTCTAAGAACGAATTCGTTACCTATGCCACGTGACTTCAGTTTGCAAATCAAACAACTTGATAACGCATTATAGATAATTTATCAAAATGGAAGATTTATGCAACACTCTGCCTGATTGGACGAGAGTGTCAATTTCTTTCACTCTGTTGATTGTGCTACGCTGAGTGAAATGTAGACAAAGCGTTTATCCTAAACGACGCTGTTCACAGTTTTAAAGCTAACTTTGGCTCAGTATATTTAGTAAGAATATTGATATATCTCAAAATGATAAGTAAGTTTAATAAATATGATAAAAACCTGTTCAAATACCAACATATATCAAATTAAAGAAAGAGCTGAATACGGTCTGCGTATCACATGAATAAGGGTGTGATAAGAGTCTTTTATGTAGAGAAGTGCTTTTTAAAAGATTTTCCTTGTTACAATTGTCGTCTGTATATGAAAAGGTTTCTTGCTTTTGTGACTTATTCAGATTGCATATTAAAATGAGTACTTGTTTGCTTTGATATATTTGTTATAAATTATTTAACTGATTTATTATATATGAATATTTTTCTTTAGTATGGTATGCAAATATTGAACTCAGTTGAAATTTGTTTTATTATGTATATGCTATATAATGACTGAATCTCATTACACTGAAACGAAGGTACGCTGCATACAGTTTATCTATGTGATATGACTACGGTCAAATTTTGCTTATGAAACAGAAATATTGAAATAATTACAATTGTATATTTTGCTTGACCTTCACTTTTTATAGGTGTGACGTCATTGTCCAAAGATTCATGAATAGCAAATATGCATTTGTTAAAGCGGGATCAGTTGGCCTATTTTAGAAATAAATAAAAATAATAAATAAAAAAGTCCTTTAATTGATTTTTTCTCATGTATTCTAATCAAACTTGATTTGTAGCATCTTTATTAGGCCCGCAGCCAACATTGTTCAGCTAGGACATTTGACCCCTAGCTGCTAGAGCTAAAACTAGAAATGCCTTTATACAGCGTCTCATGAACAGCTTAGTGGATCTTTGTCATACTTGGTCTGGAGCATCATTATAAGGTCCTCTCCCAAATTTATTTATATAGGAACTTGGGCCCTATTAGGGACCACTATAGCTAAAAGTAGATATGCCTTTCTTCGCATTATCCACTAAAATGTAATGGATTTTTATCAAACTCGATGTGTAACAATATCGTAAGGTCTCCTGCTATTTGTTACAAATGGGGATAGGGACCAATTTAGCTAAAAATATAAACACGTTTAATGACCTTTTCTCATGAACCGCTTCATGAATCTTCATCAAACTACTGCTGTAATTATTCGTCTAAGGATAAACGAAACAAAATTGCCACCCTACGAAACCTTTGCGAAAAATTAAAAGATAACCACTTTTTAAATTGTTAAAGTGCGGTGTTTAGTTTTGCAATTTGAAAAATGTTAGATGAAAGATGAATGTTAGATGAAAAATTCATAAACTTCTTTCCTTATTACAATTCGCCGACCATCATTTTTAAAGATATTTCTTGTTTCTGTTATGCCGATTATATTACTTCAAATAAAGTCAGAACCTTAAACTAATTCCAACATAAAGTTGTATTGATGATTTATATCTTTAGGTACTTATGCAATACAGGGAAAAAGTCCTAAAAATCCAAGCCAAACTCTGAAAAAATAGGTGATATTTAATGGACGCTTTCTTTACATTTTAATTACACAAAGTATTGCAAACTTATCTAAAATAAAATCAATTAAACGAAATAATAGTATCATTTCTTTATTCACATGCAATGCAATACATAATAAAGCTGGTCCAGAAGCATTTTATAAATAATTGCCATACCTGTGTATGAATTTTGAGCAAATATTGATGATATTAAGTACCCCACCTATCGGCAGTAACATTATGAGTACATTTTTGTTTAAGAATTCGCTATGAATGTTTTGTGTCTTGTTTCTGACTTTGAGATACACATGTTTGGTGTTCAACCCCTTTTAACTTCAATGTTAGAAATACGTGTATATAAATTTGTTCTGAATTTTGACACCTATGTTCCGAATGTTGACACCACAAAGCTTTTGACAAAGATAGTAAAATACAGAATATAGCCCATTATTATTATTATTATTATTATACCAGATTTATATAGCGCCCTTTTCATGATCAATTTCACGTTCAAAGGCGCTTTACATAGTTCAAATGCAGCCACACAGGGCGCATAATTCATCCTCTACTAGTACAGACACAGAGCGGTCTGACCAGAGGGACAGAGTGAGACAAAGCCCCCACACAGAGAGAGATCAGAAATCAGATACAGGCTTGTCCGGCTAACTTAGCCTAGCTCGTTGCGAATAGACAGCCTGGTTCTTTAACGTGCCCAGTGTATAGCACTGATACACGCAAGGACCAGTACACCTCTAGTTGGGTGGGAAACACTGAAAAGCGTTTCTGAAAATTCCCGAGTAGCTGCCGGGGATCGAACCCCCGACCTCAGGATTGGAAGGCCAGTGTGCAAACCACTGAGCTATCCATCCAGCCCATCAGTACTTGCTAGAAATCTTACAATATTTTTTTTCTGATATTCAAAAGTAAACAGTTATACTTAAGTATAGCAGTAATAAAACAATACAACATATGGTCCTTATTAACGGCCACAATACATGGACAGCGTCATACGTTACTTTAGAATTCCAGATGCAACATCTCAAAAATGTGCCATGATATTTTTGAGAGATTTCTTTGTATTTCGTTTCCGTACATACTACATATTCCACACCAAAAAGTTTATGTTAGAATTAGTTCAACCCCAAAAGTTAAAATGACCAGCCTCGAGTGATATGTTTAAATCTTGACGAAATAGTCAATGTCAGACTGCAGCCCATGTCAGATGTTCATTTTCATAATTAAGCTCTGACCTTGAAAGCTTTCAAATTCAGAACGCTTTTAATGTTCGGACTAAATTTAAACATGACAAAATGCTGTTTTCAATATTTTAAAACATTGCTGAAGTTACTACAGAAGAAACACATTGAAATAAGCGCTGGATTATAAATATTAAAGAGTAATATTTATCCAGAGAACTAGCTGTTAATGATTAGATAAATGTAGATACAATGTATGCTGTACAAATATCAGTACTTTGCAACAGGATGGAGATACAGAATGAGGACTTGTTCGCAACTGACCAGTTTAAGTTCCCCAGTGGTGGTTTTGCCACTGATCATTTCAAGGAGATACTCCTTAGTTGTCCTAAATTTGTTTGTTTTGCCGTTTGGCGATTTGTTTTAAGGGAAAAGTTACTTCTACGATTAAGGAGAAATGGCGGAGAGCTTTAGGGAGAAGTTGACCTACATACGTAGCTATGGTAATAAGAACGTTCGACGCGCTTCGCCTATCAGCAAAAATTTTACAAAAATATATGACCAAATTGCAGAAAGATTACGAATTACAACGATATATTCCACATTGCTCTTTACACAATATGCAACATTTGACACGCGTGTGATACGCGGTGAATATAATTTATTTTTGTCGCACAGTTTCATAAAGTGAATACCTAGCTTCAAAAATAGTTAAAAAGTAAACATTATGTTGATGGAAATTACATTTTGAATGGTCAAAAGAGATTTTTTGTTTAATGCTATATGTCTTTTTAAAACAGAATGGTGGTAAATAGTTTCATTTCGATAAAATTCGAGTCGCAAAATACCAAAAGGCGTTGCTCTCATTGGTCAGTTTCATTAATGCCATGCCAGGTATTGCTACCGAGAAAGAAGCGCTAAGACTTAGGAAAGTTATGTATGACTGATACACGTGTTAATTCGAATTGTTTATTACACGTGCCGCAGCTGGAAATCTAGGGCAACTTTATTTTCAGGTCGTAAAATATAAAATGATACGGTCGGTCTGGTAACCGGAAACACGCCTCTTTCTTAGGTCTAATAAATCAAAATAGCCAAATCTTTTCTATATGAAACATTTATAAAATAACTAAATTTTCAAAACGAAAGAAAGAAAGAACAGAAACCGAGTGGTGATAAAGTTGGCAAAGCATTGATGTTAGTTCAGCGTAAAACTTCTTCTAGAATTTCATCTACCCAACCGTACTTCATAAACGTTTACATATGAAATGCGAATTTTGCATGTAAAGCAGGTTTGTCTGGATATGAGTCTTAAATTGCACAGTACAGAACAGCAAAACGCATCATTAGATTTCTGAATGAGATATGTTCTTAACTATATCAATTTACACATTGCTTATAGATACTAACTTAATGAGTACACTCAATATATTTTACATGCGATATTTTGTTTGCTTTACCTTAAAAACTGACTTTGATAAAGAAGTTACCATGAACAGGAAAGCACAAAAAAGCGTTTCCCGCAGCCAGTTAGCTCTTGTTCAAGAGTAAAATTAATAAAAGCAGTACAGATAACATATTCACCTGGATCCGAACGGTTTCTGCTGGTACTGTTTACTTTACCATGCATACAATAAAAACCACATATTATGATCAACACGACGAAACCAGCTATGACAAGGATAATGATAAGTGACGTATTCCGATGTGTTTGTTCATGATCATCTGAAGACCACTCTGACCACGAGGACAACGTGCTAAACGTTCTTTGAGTAGGACGACTTGTGGTTGGAGGTTTCGCTGAACAAAATTTTAACAACGACGTTATTGCTGATCTATGACAAGGCAAGTAAATAATAGCTTAAATATAATCTGTACTAATTTATGAGAAATACTTTTTTTTTTATAAAGCATATCCTGCTAGAAATTAAAGTTTAAAATTCCGTTTTACCATTTTGTATTTTATGTGCACATACATATTTAAAATCACATACATTTCTGATTTCAACTGCTATAAGCATACAATGTATTCAAATAGTTTAGGATCATAAGGGACGATTCTCTTCGCCATGATGTTTGCTATGTCTTCTAATAACTTGATATTTTTATTTCAAATGTTCGGCTATTCAGTACTCACGGAATCCAGATAAGATATATAACTTGACCTCAATTGTGGTTTTGTTTTCAGATTTATCCCATGGGTGAAAGACAGCAAACCCCATTGTACTGTAACTGTAGTCACATGCTGGTTCATGAATATCTGAGCAACTGTAATACTGTAAGTAAAGAGACAGTAACTGATTAATTTGTTTTTATACATGGAATAAGGAAAAGAGAATATGTCTCAGTAAAGTTGCCGACTACATAAAACATTGGCATTAGAAAATGAATGGCTAACTAGTTGGGACATGTAATTCTGAAAATGCATGTAGTTAAACAGTTAAAACTCTAGTTTAACTGTCTAACGCCTTGAAAAACTCACCATTCTCAAAGAACAGTTACATATATCTTTGTTTTCATGCATTTGCAATAATGTCCCAGTACTGAAATATCACATAACTAGGTGGAACGTTGTTTTCAGGAATTGTTTATTTTTTTCTTTACAAATGGCATTCATTGTAAAGGGGGACATCTTTTTGAGAATATCTTAAGTATCCATTGTACGGGACAGTGCAGTAGAACATGTAATGGGCAGGTAGACTGTTGGTAAAACTGTTGTTCGTTTATCCAATATTTCTATGTTCTGATGATATACTACTCAACCTCAAGAAAGTGGACTCAACTGTTGTTTTAAAAAGGAAAACTCACATTGCTCGAATTCTTCTTTGGGTATTTTCCAAAGTAAAATCTAAAATGTTCTCTGCAGTCGTAGTCGGATGAATACTCGTATACTTCGTTTAATACTATACTTATAATCGAATATTTGCTAATTGGGTTATATATAGATATGTTGACAACACATGGATCCGGCAGCATGGCTCCATCATAACGTAAATATACTGTTTTGTCTTCTTCAAATGTTAGGTCTATTCGTTTACCACATTTGGAATCCGACAATCGTTTAACCTGACCATACCACCAGTAATCCCCGTCTTCTGAAAAATAAAACCACTTTCGACCTACTATAGCATTTACAAAGTAAAGGACAAAATTCTGCTTACACTGAGGGCTTAAGAGCTTTAACAGCTTGTCTGTACGAAATTTTACAGCTGTAAAAGACCTGTATTTTTGTTCAAAATTACAGTCATGATTACTTTAATTTTATACCTGTAGATTTTATATAACAACATTGATTTTCCAGCTGTAGATTTCAATTTACAGCAGTAAAACGACTGTAAAACAGTTCGAATTATGCAAATGAGATACAGCTGTAAAAAAAAAACTTACAGCTGTTAAAATGAAAAAGTTACAGCTGTAAATATGCCTAAAAGTTACAGCTGTAGAAATATAACAGGTGTTGAAAAAGAGAGCATTATTTCAAGGGACGAAAGCAGAAGTACAAAAAGTTTTAGGATGAATTGTAATTCTCTAGAAGGGGTAGCAATTACAACACAAAAGGCAAAATAAATGATATAGTAAGTAAAGAACAATATCAAATATGTTTCTAGTATAGCAACTGCAAAATTGTCATATATCGCCGACAAAATTAAAGAGTAGGCGTAGGATACTCTTTAATTTTGTCGGCGATATATGACCATTTTGTGTCGATTCGCCGTAAAACCCAACTCACTCACTCTTTAATTTTGCAATTGCTATACTAGAAACATATTTGATATTGTTCTTTACTTACTATATCATTTATTTTGCCATTTGTGTTGTAATTGCTACCCCTTCTAGAGAATTACAATTCATCAAAGAGTAGGATACAAAGTAGAAACTATGCATCATATCTTGTTTCTAAAACTTTATATGTCATGAAAACATATGACAATCTGGTAATTATTTCCTTTAAACTTATTAGTTTCAAATAAAGAGTAAATTGTTAATGCATGTGCTTACACATGTCCTTTCACAACTGTATTAGATAATTAAACATTTGCACTTACTCCATAATGGCTAAAATTCCAATATTTTAGATGGTGTGGTATCTCTGTGAATTTCAGTTATATCCCACCAAAATACATTAAAGATGGATGACAGTACTCATGTTTCCCTCCAAAAAAAGTTACAGCTGTAATTTTGAGACATTACCATTTTACAGCTGTAACTTTAAACTACAATTTTTACAGCTGTATTTTTGAGACCTGCAATTGTTTTACACCTGTAACTTTCAACTGTATTTCTGGTAATTCTTCGCTTACAGGTCTTTGACAGCTGTAATTTCAAAATACAGGTCTTTTACAGACGTTTTACAGCTGTAAAACAGGTCCTATTTTCTTACAGGCTGAGTAAGTGAGTCCCTTGTACACATACTTCCACCTGTACAACCGGGTCCTGATGTGGAAACCCATCTGTCATATATTCCAGTGGTGTTTCATATTCAATACATAATATCAATCATTTTTATTATGTTATGGGAAGTCAGTGCCTGAGTTGATTACTAATAATTCTCAATATAATAAAATATGGAATATTTCTCAAATGTGTCTGGAATGGGACACAATTGAGATAAGAAAATAACTTCTGATTCTAATCACAATTCCAGTTGATTGCAATCATTTAATCTACCTCTGTTCTAATACGCTTCGATCAGAAGATGCATTTTTAATTATACATGTGTATTGCATTATACAACCCTTTAACCAGGCAGAGTCTATTTTTAAAATGCAGTCACGGCTCAGTGACGAACTATAACTCTAGTAACGTGTTCATTTAGCTATGACGGCACGCATTCATACAGTTAAATACCTGTAAAATTCCACAGATTATGATGATGTACCAGACGTACATAAATGAGTGTAGTACACACACTAACATTTAAACGCTACCTGATGCAGCGACCTAACATTTCGCTCAATATTTATTTAATATCCAAAATATCATGTCACAATAGTAATATCAATAACACAAACCTGCATTTCCAAATGAATAATTGAAAACTAGGATAATTATCATCACTACTTTTAAAACTGTCATACTGTTTAGTAAAAGCAGCACACATATTCATTCGAGTATACTGGTCCAGTGCCTAAACCCGGACGGTGCTTAATAATTCGGACACCTTTAAAAAACGCTTTACGATCATGATTTTTACTGGAATGAAAATGATCGACGCGGACGAACGCTTTGATGACCAGTTGTCAATAACAGTGTGTGAATGTAAATATTTCCAGAGAAAATTACCTTCAAATATCCGCACCGCTAAAAGTAAAAATTGTGTGTCGTGGGGGATGACGTCATACAGCGCACGCCAGTTATTTGATGTGCGGCGAGGTACTTATTTAATGAGAAAACAATTCTGCCTGTTGCAGACGACTCTTTTTCTTAGTTGATCAAAACTGACGTAAAATCATGTTTTACAATTCTGTACTACCCTCAGTATTTATTTAAGAAATTTAACCGATTTCTGTTTTATAATAATTAATTCAATAGAGAAGAAAATGCCAGCATTTTGCAGACAAGGGAAGCAATTCATAAGATAAAATCGGCGCGGCGTCATTATAGTGCATAGTTGCGTCAAAAAGTATAACGACAGCAACAGAATCTGCAAGTGGATGAGAGAAGTTGTAAACATTAATTTTCGCTAAGACAGATTTTATTGCGTATTATAGTATTGTTATATTTGGCAGTTACACATTAAGTTAGAAACTAGTCCACATGATCACGTGATTAACAGGTAATAAAACTTCAATCGAACGGAGATGTATGTATACATTTACACAGGATTGAATCTGACTGCTTTGTTTCAAACAAAGTCGTGTTCATTGTTATTTTTAGGTGCTCAGATTCGTTGCATTTTATACCGAAATAGTGTCCGAATATTTAAGCACTCTGAAGGTCGATTTTGACAGTTTTTATTGGCCCACTTCGGATGACTTTTTCTATGATGAAATCAGCAATATCCGACTTTCTTGTTTTGCATAGAGATTTATAAAGAACCTAAAATTATACATTTGAAATGTGATGCAAGTGCAGTTTCGGAATGCAAAGTTATCGTCATAAAACCACCAAAAATGTCCGGATTTAGGCACTGGACCAGTAGAAGTATATAATGTACACACATATTACATTATATGTTATGCAAATGCAGCATAGAGCGGATCTTTTTATAAGCAGTGATCGAGGTAGCGTATAAAATTGTAAGGCAAACCAGTCTTAGCTTACTAAATTTGTTTACTAGGGCAAAGAATATCTATTTTACTTAATTTTTTTAATTAATTTTCAAAACGTATCAAATCGAGAAAAATATCACTAAACAACAATAACGACTATTTTTTTTAACTTAAAAATTATTTTAAGTAGTTTCCAGGACAATGGAAAAGTACATAATTACCTAACCATACTATGACAGCTGATAGATGAAATTAAGATAACAATATATCTTACAGTTTATATATATATAACAGTGTTTACTGATAATAAATATACTTATCTACATGAAACATATGTCGGAATATATATTAAATTGGCTGGTGCCAGACAAGATAATTAGCCTATGCACATGTTGCTATTTTGACCATCGCTATATAGGCCAGGTACTGCTATTGTTTTTTTTCCATAGATTTCCATTATAAGAAATAACCCTGTCACATACCCCAAAATTGAGAAATGCCCATTAAAATGTAATTCTTTCAGTAAGACAGCATTTCAGGCACATAAAAGTAGCAATTTTATATAGGCTTATCCGATCCATTTTCTTACATTTTTTCTTCAGACAAATCCATCCCTTAGTTGAATGACATGCATCTAATGGCAAAATGCCCACTGACACTTACTATTCTAAAGAGAGACATTCCGCCAGACACTTGAAAACTATTCCAAATTTCACAGAAAACATTGTATTGCTTGATTTTGACACAAATTTTATGATTGTAAACATAGCATTTTTATCCAAATGTAAATATAAATGCGTCTATTTGAGGCTAGGCATCATACGCAATTTGGAAGCATTTGTTGTGTGTTTGATGCTAGCCATTTCTTGCTATTTCAAGGTAAGCCAAAATGTTATTTTCATACTTTGTACACTTCTTTTAACACAGAAATTATTATTTTATTTGCATTTGTGTGGCTATAGAAATGTAGTTCATAAGTTAGAAACTATTTAGAAGAAACTATACTTATTCTCGTTCATAAATGCTTTTTATATTTGAAAAATAAATGCAACAGTTACACTCAGTGTAGGATGGCGCAAATATGTGTATGTAAAGACAACAATAATTCAATGAAAGGGAAGCTGTACTTTTTGTTTTATTGGGAATAGATGGCAGCTGTTTACCTTTAATGTGAAAAAGAGTGTATCTCTTTCCTTTGAGCATTGAAATGTTTTAGTCACTAAAATGTAACAGTGTATTATAATGTTAAATCAAAAGTCAGAATAACATAACTTTATCTTAATATACATAAACATCTATAATATTTAACTGATATATTTGTTTCATTATTATTGCTTTGATAAAAGAGTTAATTTTAAGGTTAAAAATATCTGAACGTTATGTTCAGTCATTCTTGAGGTAAAAGCTGTCTCCATGTTCATGTTTGTTTTGTTTCATAATTATTGTATAAAATTCATCCGTCATTATAATAAATCATGCGCTATTTGGAATTATTAGTAGTGTGTTTGATGCTAGCCATTTCTTGCTATTTCAAGGGCTCTAAACAATCCATTACAAGATATCCCCAACAATTTCAACAGCAATACAACAACGTGGGTGTAACCACAGCTTCTCGACTTCCATCCGGCGCCATTGCCGATCCCGGGACTGGAGTGGATGGTGCTAATTGATAATTTGTGTATTATGTATTCTCTAATGAATATGCATTACAAACAAGAACTGTGCTCAGAGCTCCTCGAGTATTTTCAAAAACATGGTTTCATTTACTCTAAAATTCTGATGAAAACAACGCAGCATATAACGTATCCACAAATTTTGGAATTCAGTTAAATTAGTGGAATTAACCTGTTACTGTTAAAATCCAGATGCATAGCTGTCTGTATGCAGATACTTTGCATTAATCTTTATGTAGAGGACTTTTTGTTTGTATTCATTTTATTGCTTTTATAATGAAGTTATAATTGATGATCTGATGAAAGAAAATGACTCCCTCCCCCTCTTACGATTATCATATATCCAATGCAGTTTATGCATTGAATGTATGAAGTCCTATAAAGCGTGGTGGAGATAAACACTTATAACAATATACATTATAATATCATGTAGAATTTACACGAAGATGTAAACTTTTTTAAATGTTTCGTTGTAAATCACTTGGTTTCGATTTAATCTGTTTTAGAGCATCAGCTACTAAGTGCAGTAAAATACCAAATAAACCCCTGGTAAGCATATTTTTGACCGAATTTCTACTACTGCATCTTTCGAACCGGTCATTTTTTGTTACACATCATTGATTTAAAATTATTTTTTGTTGATTTAGGACACTTTACGCCGTAAAGATAACAGACAAAGGAGATTAATAAACAGAAATACAACAAAAATTGCTCTTTTTGTGTCTTAATACTTGTCTGACTGACTGAAGATGGGCTGTCGGCGGCCAACTTTAATTTAGACCTTTGAAAGTACGAAGCATGGCGAGATGCTTTCAGGATCATATGGATTCTATTTCACTTTCATTATTATCCTGTCTGGTTCATCAGAACGCGCTCCTTGTAAATACTATGCAACACGTGTTGGGAGAATTATTTCCTTTATTTCACAGATAAGAAGTAGATTCTATCCGGATAAAATCATTTTTGAAATTCGTATAGCCGAACGCTCTAATAACATACTGAGACAGCTAATAGTATGTTGTTATAATTGTACAGTGTGTTTCAATAAATTATGTTATTGGTCTACATATGTTTAAGTTATTAACTAGAAGGTGTTTTTGTCACAAAAACATATGTCTCCCCTATGTATACCTTTAACTATGGCGGTCATTTTGTGCAGCGAAGCGGAACGTGTCGGCAATATACACAACTAGGCTTGGTACTGATCAATCCTGTGAAGTTTCGTTGAAATCCAGCCAGCAGTTTGACCTGTGAAAGCCGGACAAGATTTGTCTGTCTTTAGCTCTTGCGGCCATTTTGTTCAGCGAAACGGAACGTGCTGGCGTCTTGCACAACTATGGTTGGTACTGATCACTCCTGTGAAGTTTCGTCGAAATCCAGACAGCAGTTTGACCTGTGAAAGCCAGAAAAGATTTTTCTTATTTTTAGCTCTTGTGGCCATTTTGGGCAGCGAAGCAGAACGTGCTGGCGAGAAATAATCACTCCTGTGAAGTTTCGTCAAAATCCAGCCGGCAGTTTTAACTGTGAAAGCCGGACAAGCTTAATGTGGACGGACGGACAGACAGAAGGCGAAGGTAAATACAATATGTTGTATGGGGAGACATAAGAAAATCAAAGCAATTTTCAAGTAATCCGTTCAAAGTATTATCTCAGTACAGAAACACACTTTTGGAGTCTCGCTATACATGACCTGAATGCTGCGAAGTAGTCTCGCCTTAGTATAATGTTGAGACACTTTAATATAGCAGAACAAAGAACACTTCTGTTGGTATGTAGTTTGCGAGCATTTCCTTAGCATTGGGAATAGGAAAGAGTTGCCGGGACTTAGGTCAGGAGAACAAGATGGGTGCTTAACCTGAATAATCTTTTCTTGTACTAAGAAAGGCAGCATAGTTTTACTTTTCTGGGAGGATTCATTATTATGTATAAGCTGTATGCCTTTCAGACCTTTACTAAAGGCAGCTGTAAGACTTTTATTTTTTGTTGAACTTTCTAATCAAGTCTGTGCCCTTTCTGCAAGGAATTTGTAAAACGTAGTCACTTGAATCGAAGAAAAAATGCATAAAAACCATCTGAGCATTTTTTGTTCATTTTGCAATAACCAGCCTTAACTGACATTTACCGGCCATTGTTTGTTATTTAAGCTAAGCTACGTCTCAGAATCCCTAGTGAGCACCTCAGAAATTTTCTACTAGTGATCAGCTTAGAACTTTTCTAGAGATTACAATGTTTATATATTTTGTTCAGCATTTTTTACGCACAGTCTAAACGCTCGGACTTTTGTTCTGGTGTCAACAAATGCGGACCCTTCTAGCATAAACCTTCTTTAATTTCTAAACGTTGATAAAAGGTCCCTTCTGATATGCCTATAGTGTGAGCTTCTTTTTTCTACCATACCCCTAATGGCAGCCATGTGTTTCTTTGTTGCTGTAACGGTAATCTGTCTGGACGGTTGCTGTTTTGTAGACTATTTTGAGACTCTTCGTTTTATAACCCAAAAACTGTCACTGTAGAAATACCATGAATACAGCACAACGCGAAAAATATTTCCGACAAAAAGACTTCAGTTGTAATGTCAGCCGTGATCTTCACGTTTCACAATAGCATTGAAAATGCCGCCGTATTTCAACAATGAATAACAAAAATAAAATAAAATACTGTGGTAAGAGACTCTCTTTTGATCAATTTATCTGTTTTTAGCATTAAAATAACGATTATTTGTGTGACAAATTCGATCAAATCAAATACTGGAAAGGACTGTTTTTTTTACCGTGTTAAATTAAATCCCGCCAAAAAACATGTTGCGACTCAGTTTAACTTATTACTAGCTGATTTAGGTTGAACCATTATTGTTAACTGTTTGTTTCTGGTGTTAAAAGTGGTAAGCATCTAGGCTTAATGTTGAACGGATGTTAATAGATCTAACTTTCCTTGAGATTAATGTTGAATATAACATTGATAAAAGCTCAGGCGTTGGTTAAATGATAATTTGAGGTAGTAGATTCAACATTGATTTGACATTTCAACGTTGAAACAACATACGGAAACGTATGAAAAAGTGTCAGTCTCTCAGCTTGACTAACGGGCACAATTTAGTTTTACTATATTAGACCATACTCACCTACTTTGAAAAGTACCATTCCCTACACATGTATGGAAATATAGTTATCTGAGATAAATACCATCATTTTTATATAGTATTAGACAATTAATGATTAATTGTTTAACATAACTTTCTTAAATATCTGTAGTTTCAGATTCACCTAAAGCCTAAATGGAGATAACTGTAGAAGACGTTTTATTGCACCTTAAGTATTATCTGACTGTAATGGCAACTGACCGTCGCCGAATTTAGAAGTTAACGGACACGTTAGATAACACCCAGCTTGTGTTTTATTCATGCTTTCTTTGACATCCTAGTTATAACGTGAACCATATCTGTTACAAATTATATAGGTAATACTAAAATATTTGACTCGTTTGGTATCTACTAAACAAATCACCAGTTGTAAGGGATTTTATTTTTTCTGACAAACCTTGAGAAAAGGAGAATGTGTAGAAAATAATGAATATATTTATAAGTGAAGATACGAATGACCTTTCACGAAACCTACAATGTCTTAGAACTCATGAATTGGAAGAATGATCAGTATATACTAATGACTGATATTGTGATTAGTTGTTGTCAGAGTAATAGACAGCACACAGCAGGAAATAGCAGCCATAACAGCACCCTTCCCTATACCCAATATCGACTCAAAATGAAAGTAATTTTGTTTGGTTTTATAGATGCAAGATGGATATATCAAAGTTTCATCAATACAATTCATATATTAGGATAAGCAGTTAGCTAAAATGATCATACTATTAAAATTTCTAGAAATTACTTCAGAAACTGTTTATAAACTTATATGTAAACTTGCTTAAAATAATTCCTAATCCAAAACATACCCTGCGTCGCAAACAAAAATGTGGAGAAGAGAGTTTATAACTATATATACTATAATGAAACGTGTATAGCGCCATATTAAACTTTGTTCTATTGTAGAATAGCCTCATGTTTCGTTTACATTCTGAACACATTCTGAACACGTTACTAAGCTCCGGAAGTAAAATGCATTAAAAGTGGATTTTTTATTGTAATTTCAGGATTTTCAGGCAATATCCCTACAAACAGACCCGGAAATGTCTTGTTTAAACGTGTACTAAATTACTCTAGAATCCATTTGTACTTCTTATTTTTTGTAGTAATTTGGAATTATATGTCTGAAACACGGAAACTGTAGAGTTTAAACCAATAAATGTGTTGCATGCTTATCGATTGTCCATTGTAAGTGGCTGCTGGATACTCTAATAGGGAAATATTTCTAATTTATTTAGTTAAGTCACGACAGGTATACTGTCTGGGTCGTGTATAAGACAACAATGTTATGCTTTGACCTAATTTTGAGACTAAAAATAATTTCGTTCATTTTTGTTTTCGTTTGTCTTACAAAAGAAAGAAAACATGAGGATTTGTCTGTAAGGTTTTACAAATTTACATTTTTATGAAATGTTTTATTCTATAAGAGCTTTAAGAAACATAATATTGAACCAATTTTGTTGATATTTAATGTTAAATTTGCATCTGCATGTAATGACATATAGCAGCATGGGATAGCTTATAATGTGTGGCAATATTTGTTAAAAGTAGTATATTAGACAATACATTTATTGAATATAAACTAAACGACATCAGAAAATATATACATATGCATATACCCTCAAAGCCACTCCACATTAATTGATGATTTGATTTTGAAGTAATATGTTCTTACTTTACATGTATGCGCCAATGATTTAATCGTTTAAATTTCATACATTTCATATGTGCAAAACTGAATAACATAACTCGATAATATAGATCTGACTGATGACTGAGCAACAAAATAATAAGTAAGATAAGATCTGCAAGAAGATTTATTGAAAGCGTTGAAGCCAACCAAACAAACTAATGCCTAGGGTAGGTCATTTGGTTGTGTTAGTATATACTTTGGTGTTCCTGAGTGGAAGATAATTTAAACTTGCATGTAAAACAGTAAAATAGAATCTATTGTCTTTTCATTTATTGGCTTTGTTTCGCGCATACATTGTCATGACGTCAGCGTACCACTTTGACGTTACAATGATTATGGAAAAAAAATGTTAATTTATTCTATGAGATTAATAGATTGCATTCAAATTATTGAGCTTATATAAAGGATACATATTTGTTCAAAGACTGAAATGTATTTCACCTAGTGAAGATGCGATGCCATATTTTCAGCCACACGTAATAGATTTCAATCTGGTGCTCACGAGTGAAAGATATTTCTTTCTGTCACTGAAACACACAAAGCTACTATTGATTTTATACTTTTAAATATTTTTCTAGCATTTTTCTTTTCAGGTTTACCCGCGCAATGTCCATTCTCGCTTACCAGCGGTTTAATTTTTAAGGTAGTTCTGTATGTTTGGATATAATTTTTTTCTACAATGTAGAATTTGATTAAATTCTGATTTTTCACAACATCAGAATATACCTAGAAAATTCAGCAAATAAAAAAGATAGGATCGTTTGCTTGATTTTTTGCTAGACTGATTTGAAAAATTTGGACCTCGCGCAATCTTTCATAATGTAAGTCTATGGGAAAATCATAACTTTCATAACATTTTTGCAAATAGAATTTTTTCTACAATGTAGATTTTGATGAAACCTCTCACAGTTGTAAATAAACACATGGCCTATACTTCGGTGAAATAAAATGTATAGATCCGTGTGCTTATTTTTGAGATATTTGACCATGATTAAAGTGAACCAGACATTTCATACTAATTTTAAGACATTATTTTGATTTTTTTAAATGTCATATGTTTTACTATCGTATTTTGATTTTAGAAATATAGCAACAGTGCCATTGTAATAAATTAACTCGCAGGTTTCGATTAATTCATAAAATGATTTTCATTTCCGTACGCCGAATCCAGGCTTTATTCTACGTTTTCCGGATAAATGACGTTAAACCATCACTCCCGGTTTATCAAACGTGCAGAACTACTTAAACATAGGTCCTTAGTTAAACGTCTCAAGATTTTGACGAATCTCTGATTGGGTAACGTCATAGACAAAATCATGACCACAAATTTATATATTGGTAAACGTGTTACGTAATAATTAATTCTTTTTCGACTATTTGTTATTCATATTCTTTCGCGTTCAAGTATAAATAATAGAACAAAAATCCGACTATGTGAAACTGTGAAAGTTATGAACATCTAGAAACATTACGAAAATGTATGTTTATGCTTTTATTACGAAAACATAATAAAATAATAGAGTAATTTGATAAGAATTATCGACTATATTTTTGTAATTCTAATTAATTTTCTTTTGCGTTCAACTGTGGCTCCATGTCCGAACAAATATTAAATATAGTTTTCATGGTTATCTATTTTTTCATTGATTCAATATGAAAGTGTAACAAAATATATCAACAGTAATAAGTATGTCAGACACTAGACGGGAAGTAATCGATACAGACACTGCATATTTTTTCTCGATTAACATAACTCGCCTCGCCACCAGAGGAATATTTTCATTTATCTGCAGAAACTGACTGTTTAACTGAGAATGCGAAATTAAAATCATACCAAGAAAATCAGTATACTTTTAAATAAAGCGACGACGCGATAGTAATAGTTGGGCTATTTGAGCTTTCTGATGACTTGCATACTTAAAGACACTGATTCTGGTATGCCAGGTATGTGGCCTATGGGAATGATAAGGTCTGCGTATTGGTGGTAAGGGCCAATACACAAGACTGGACCATTGATAGACTTGCTTCTGTTTATCATAATAAGCTACTGTATAGCTACTGTGCAGTACATAAATTACAGGTGATATTTCTCACCTTCATAGCAAATCAGTTCTCACCTTTATAACGAGTTTAGAAAGCTTGATTGAATTAGGGCTAAATAAACAAAGTGATAAGATACAACAGTGTTTTTTCATATTTTCAATAATCAAGTTTTTTAACAATTAAATTTCATAATTGCATTTTTTTTTGTTTTTGTTTTTTGTTTTTTTTTAATCAAAAATACCAAAAATGCATTCAGGCACATAGCTTTTAGAAATTATAAATTATGTGTATTTTGAACAATGATATCTCTTTATTGCTGGGTTTTATTATACATAAAAGAATCGTTATTTAGACAACACAAGGAGAATTATGCATTTTTAATATATAAAATCCTTCTCTCCATACTCCATATTATCTATTAAAAATGCAACTGAACGCTTCTTTAATTTCTAATAAAATCCAGCAATTATCATTTCTTTTCCTGGTTTTATTTTGTTACTTTTGATAAAAAGATCATAATCATTGAATAAACAAACTTTTAATTTCTTTTATTCAATTTTAAGTAATTATTTAATTGTTAAGGAGTGAGAAGAATTGCTTCGCTATAAGAGTTATTATTTAATTGGTCGGGACATTACTAAACATCAATTAAAATAATTTTGTGTACATTCTGAAAAACAACAAAAAAAAAAAAAACAACAGCATTTTAATCAATGAAATGCAAAACACAGGAAATAACCAATTTATCTGTAGGCAATAAAATTTATGATTCTCAGACAATAATTAGGCTACATGTCAAGTCTACAGGGGTTTTATGGACCCTTATCAGACTGGACCAGACAGGATCTTGTATATTGGGGATTAAAAAGTCTGGTATTTGTGGGGGGGGGGGGGGGGGGGGTCACTTATATAGGAGATTATCTTAGCCTTTAATTATTGGACTTGTTAGTGATCGTCTACGGAAACATGTGTAGTCAGTAGAATATTTCATATTTACATATATTTATGTTATTGAGCCCATATATTTCCTTGGAGGGTAGTTAAAAAGTAACAGTTGTTTCGTTTTAGTGCCAGTGGCCAGTTTCGTTTTCAGGATAAAAGTAGATGTATTTTAAAGGCACTTCTTTTCAAGTTGTTATTTATGATGTTTATAAAACTAAGGATTCCTAAGGACAACTAATTGTTGTGCAAAATGAATTTCCGTGTAGACAGTCGGGTCTAAAATCTTATCTGAAGTAACGAAAGTCAGACGAAACGGAAACGGTCAACAGTCTATCTATGTCGTTTAGTGGAATCTTTAGAGAACAATCTTCATGATGTTTTAGTATGTAAACGTTTACAATACAGCATTGCTTGTTCTATGGGTGTGACAACAGTTCTTGTGGTATTCTCTGCGTTTAGTTTAGTTGACAGTTTTAAATTTTGTTGTCTCTTACAATAGCCAAAGTGTTCTTTTCACCTTGGACAGCCATCTCCGAAAACACAAAAGCAAATGAGTGTCTACTGGTTATGTATATGTTAAAAGTTTGTCCCATAAACGGTTCTAATCCTTACTTAAGAGTTCGGATTCTCGGTTTCTAATAAAACTCCGGAAGAATTTCAATATATTGCTGACAGAAAAGTGAGCGGTCGCAAATGTGGATAACGACAGGTAAACGGCGTGTCTGTAAGCTTTAAAACACTTTATTTTAAGAAAGAAATATACAAAGTCATGTAACCTATATTATGTTGTTACAGTTTTTTCTCAAAATGTTAAGGGCGATTCTGTTTTGATTTTTGAATAGCAGCGTTGTCGTATTAAATTATCAAATTTTATAACATCATTTTTTTCTTTTCGAGCTTCCGAAACAAAGTTTGCATTTTTGCATATTTTCTAGTATACTTGCTGTTACGCTATCGAATTGTATAATATATATTGCTGTTCTTTGACAACAGTCGGTTTATTTAAGCACTTTTGCTGGATTAAATATTTCCCTGTTAACCGGATTTCGTAACTAATAACTTTTGTGATTTAAACATGTGAGACGAACCATTTCAGACGTATTGTTTGTTTTTTAGATCGTCAAAGATAATTTAACATCCCCGGTCTTCAAGATCCATCCCTTGGTTGGTTGTATTTTCCATCAACAGCTAACGTGTCACGATTTTTATAGACTACTCTAAAACACACCTTGATATATTTGATTACAGTGTCTGTTGACACATTTGGGATTTCATTTACTTTATACAATGAATGTTTACAACATATCAGACAACGGTATTGATGAAACATATATTTTAGGAAGGCAATGCGTTTTATAGTGTCTAAATTGTAACCTGTCTAGCACGTCTTCTTTTGATAAAACACTTTGGGATTTGTGTTTGAGAATAGTCGCGAAATTTGAAATATTACGAGTAAAACTGGTTTATGCATTTAAATACGTCGATTGGTTCGCCCTTGGACAGCCTAATATATGTCTGCTGAACAAGAATTAGTAAACAAGATGATTACAAATAATATGCAAGCATCATTACAGTCATGTGTTTTGTTTGACTGCGAAACGATATATCTTGCACTATTTCTGTTGAAACATCATTGTAGACTATAAAGTAAAAACATAAAAATACTATAATCTATTTTTGTCATGTAATTTATATTTTCTTTTTCAGCAGGCAATACACTTTCAAATAATACCAAAATAATATGAGGTTTCCAGGCATCAATATTTGATATATTTTAATAGCACTGTTATATAGAACTTGCTTATTTGTGGATCGGATACCTTAAAAGTAGTGGGCAAAATACACAGATGGCAAATTGGTTAAACCCATGAATGTGCTTGCTGCTATAGTGTATCGATAATCTATTGCAAGTGACTGTATGATACTGTGGAATAACATTGGACAGGGAAATATTTGCAATTTTATTTGTTATGCAATGACAAGCAAATTTTCTTGGTAATTTTTAGACTCTGTCTAAATATCACCAGAAAGCAATCTGTCAGCTGTTGAAATTGGAAGTAATTTTGTTCACAATATCCTACCAAATATGTTGTCTTGAATTCTGGAGATGAAATCTAAATAGAATGTTGTTTCTGATGTCAGTCAAAGGGAAAATGAAAGCATGAGATTCTGTCTATAGAATATTCCTAATAGCATGTTTTAAAACACTACTTTCATATTGACAAGCAGCTAATACAACTATCATTAAAGACAACTTTCCGGCATTTAAAGAGAAATAGAACCAGTCCTCTTATTAGATCAAATTTAAGTAAACAGAATGAAAAAAACAACAACAACAAAACAAGTACCGAATATGACATACAAAGCATTATAAATGATAAAATTGAGCAGACTAGTATTTTAGTATATAACAGTATAATAATGTTTAAATTGACTATAACCTTCCTACCCTACTTTGAACGATATAACCAACAGTTTTAACATTATTTTTCGTAAATGATAATCATTTGACGAAATAAGCATAAAACGCTTTAACTAGTAGGAAATCTATATTTAACAAACAATTGGGCATAAGTTACCATACAAAAAAAAACGCCTAGTATTCTTACACTGCCCGAGCTAAATATAACAGCATTTCTCTCATTCAATCAAGACATTTCTGGTTGTTATCTAAATTCATCTTTAATCTTTTAGAACGTTATTTCTGTCCGTTTATATCTTTACAAAAGAAGCCGAGAATAATATTATATTCAATTTCAGGCACCAGAAAATAGCTCAATTAACTGACTGAAATGAATTCTTAAACAAACTCTAAAAATATGTTTTAAATGTTAACTGAGATTTGTTTTTGAAACAATACTACCAAAATGTATCTTGAGAGTAAACTGAGTTTATTTTGAAACAGTACAGTCAATTAAGGGTATATTTTGGATTCTGTAAATGCTTTTCCAACTAGATCGCTTTAAATATCAAATATCTCTGAAGTAATGTATTCAAACATTAAAAATAATTTGATTTTAAAATTTATAATATGAAATCATGGTTTACAAAATTTAAGCCAACCTTGTTCGTGCAAATCGTCAGAGTTTATTTTGCCTAAAGACAAGACAAGGATGTAGTAGGAAAAGCGACGTTCCAGGACCCGGTCTCTTTCCCCCTCACCCCCCCCCCCCACCCCCATACCGCTCATCGCCCAAAAAAACTCCACCGTGTACATGTATAACAAACAAGGACCAAATAAACACACGTAGGAACACACTGGGGACTGTCTTTGAACGGTCTGTTGAAATCATAGAGATCTAGTGCAAAACTGTACTTGTATTAATACGATAGGATATATTTAAATGTATGCGATATCTATTGAACTGTGAACTAATGCAGTCTTTAATTATCATGTCGCGTCTGTATATGGCTTCCCCGTACTTTATTTATTGTTGTTATATTTTCTGGTTCTTTGGGATAAATAATACCGTTCAATATATTTGTCTAACAGAATTCCATTGAAGTAGCACAGATAGCTGATACTAGTTTTATATTCGTTACCAGCATTTAAACATTGCCGTAAGAACTTATTCTTTGAAAAAAACAGAAGTGTCTGTGTTATTTTGGAAGTGCTATAAATCATTTTCTGATAATGAAAGGCCAAGAAGTCGAATCAATGCAAATGAAATATTGCGCTGTAAGAATATATGTCGTAGATCTTATCAGTTAACTGACTCTTTTCCAATTCTAATAAAATATGTCGTCGAAGTAACATGTGTCATAGTCTTATTCGTATACAAAGTACAGTCATGGTATACCAACGTCATTCGTGGTTTACAGAGCACAGTCGTCGTATACTGAGTATATTCGTGGTATACCGATTACTGTCTTGATATACCGAGTATAGTCATGGTGTTCCAAGTACAGTCGTGGTATACCGAGTACATTCGTAGTATACCGAGTACAGTTGTGGTCTTTCGCGTATAGTCGTGGCATACCAAGTACTGTATACCGAGTATATTCGTGGTATACCGATTACTGTCTTGATATACCGAGTATAGTCATGGTGTTCCAAGTACAGTCGTGGTATACCGAGTACTTTCGTAGTATACCGAGTACAGTTGTGGTCTTTCGCGTATAGTCGTGGCATACCAAGTACTGTATACCGAGTATATTCGTGGTATACCGATTACTGTCTTGATATACCGAGTATAGTCATGGTGTTCCAAGTACAGTCGTGGTATACCGAGTACATTCGTAGTATACCGAGTACAGTTGTGGTCTTTCGCGTATAGTCGTGGCATACCAAGTACTGTATACCGAGTATATTCGTGGTATACCGATTACTGTCTTGATATACCGAGTATAGTCATGGTGTTCCAAGTACAGTCGTGGTATACCGAGTACTTCGTAGTATACCGAGTACAGTTGTGGTCTTTCGCGTATAGTCGTGGCATACCAAGTACTGTATACCGAGTATATTCGTGGTATACCGATTACTGTCTTGATATACCGAGTATAGTCATGGTGTTCCAAGTACAGTCGTGGTATACCGAGTACTTTCGTAGTATACCGAGTACAGTTGTGGTCTTTCGCGTATAGTCGTGGCATACCAAGTACTGTATACCGAGTATATTAGTGGTATACCAAATAGAGTCGTGGTATACCAACTACTTTCATAGTATATAGAGTATAGTCGTGGTATAGCAAGTACTGTCGTCATATATTGATTACAGTCGTGTTATGCAGAGTATAGTCGTGGTATACCGAATGCAGTCGTTGTATACCGGAAACTGTTACACATGAAATAAACCTATGGGTCAAAATTTTGTAATTTAAGGTAATTTAATTACAGTAAGTTATTAAATCACAATGTACATTATATAATGATGTTTGATGAGTATACATGCATGGTAACATCCGTTATATCATCATGGCCGCTTTCTTGTATACATTCCACGCCTTTACTGAACTACCACCATACTTTCTCAGTAACAAATGTGTCAGAATTCTCCGCAGACACGCCAGACAGATAATCGATACAAACACCGTATATTCCTTACATTAACAAAATTCTTCTTTAACTAAAACACGTTCAGTTATGTATTAGAGTTTCAGTGGATTTAGCTTCAATAGCAATGCCTATAGAACAAACTTATAATTCAATGTTCTACTTATTAATTTGATAAATTGAAAGTCAGGCTAAACACATTATTACTAGTAATTGTTACTAGTAATTGAAAAAGATTCCGAATAATGCTTCTCTTACGCTCATTTTTACATTCTTGATCTAACAAAATTTGTTTCAGTAATTCTTTAGATGCTACATAAACTTAATTTTGATTGATTTTGTGTTTGCAAGACTTTGATGTCCAACATCATTCTGCTTTGTTTAATATAACTTAAGGTGGAATGCGCCTAATTTGAAGTTCTTGGGTTCCGTTTCGAAATATTAAACAAAATTTCGAAACGGAATCCAACAACTTCAAATTAGGCGCACCTCACCTTAAAATGACGTAATTATGACGTAGTATTTCAAGTGTTGAGTTGTATTTTCTTGCCGTCAGGTTATGATGCGTGTTAACATGTCTCATGTTGGACAATATATAATAGTCAACATAAATATGTAAAGCTTACGTACGGGATTGGGGGAAGGTGAGGGGACTAGGAACAAATGTTTACATTACATTACAAGAAAGTAGAAAAAACTGCAGAAGTTCAAGTAGTAAATAGTATTCAAGTGGGGGTTGTTACATTACGTTGCAACAAAACCTTGTAAAAAGAGCTTTGACAAATGTAACGTTGTGATAGCTTCTTTTATTGTTTGCCTTTGTGGGGACAGCCGCAAATTAATATGAACGTCACACTGCGTTAAAACAGTAAACGCTTTAAGTGTTGTGAATATTTCAAACTAACACAACATTATATTTATTGTTATTTGCACTTGTTAGAACATAGGCTTAAGTATACATTCCATTACATTACAATATAAAATTTTGAATATGGTGTATGAATATGTAATACTTATGAACATTGAGCTTACTAAATTATCTTCAATGTATTATAGTATTCATTATTTGCATTTGTGGGGACATGCGAACATTATGTTAAAAACGATTATTTACCACAGCAAAGTAAAAAATACCTTTATATACCTGATATGAAGATAATTTTCTAAAAGATAAGAACCAGTGAGTTAAGGTATCTATTGCAGCTTTAGTTACTTGTATGTTTGGAGTCAAGCACCAGTAAATTTGACATAATAGTTCATTAACTTAATACAAAGACCTTACGTTTGTGAACGTACCCGTTTTACTTGAACTCGCTGAACTAATATAAAACAATAACTTGATATTCTTGAGTTTACATGTACATATATTGTTGTTTTATGTATTTGTAGTATTTTCAAGATTTAATAAATGAATATTTATGCATACTTTTACAGACGTTCCATCTAATTTTGTTAATGCACTTAAAACTTAAAATTCGTGCATATTTATTTTTTATTTTTTTTTGGATTTAACGTCGCACCGACACATCGTGCATTTACATGTATTTATACTCAAGAGCTAATTAACAAACCTGCATAAGGAATGATCGGAATATAACAACGATTCTGTTGTATTTGTCAAATATTTACGTACATAACAGAACTTTATCAGAAATCAAAAATTTGTAAAATTCTATTTTACCTCACATTTGCCTTAAGCATGCAGCTTTAGACTTGGAAACTTGCCTTTACAATTTTTAATTTGTTAAATTATCAACTTGAAAATGTATTTCAGTGAAAAGAAATATATACATACTTCATTCTGAAAGATGGAAAACAAAATAAATTTTAAACATACATTTTTAATAGAGATCTAACGACATGTAAAAGATAATTTTATGTTTTAAATAAAAAATTTATGATACACGAAAAAGAAATATGTCACAAGGATTCGTTTAAATGTTATTTGCCACCTTAAAACATTGATAATTAAGTGATATAACAACAGAATCACCAGTGATACGCGGCTTTAAACTCGATACATCTGTTTCCGCAAATGAATTCTAGCATTACGTGCTTTGATGCAATAACTGTAGAAGACATTCGGAGAAGAGTATTCACGACACATGAAGAAAGAATATTTTGGCGGTGACAATCTTGTTTTGAAATATATAAGCTTGTGAAATCAACTATTCTTTAGGACAGTATTTTCCAAGGAACTTGAAATATGAATTAATCTCTTTTTTGGCCGGCCGACAAGTTTGAAATGAATTTCTGAAATTATGATAACGACTATTTACACAGATCACTACTATTCAGTGGTCTTTCTAATCTAATATGTTTTATAAACTGTGTGTAATGTTATGATGAAGCTAAACTCCAAACTCAGAATTGGTTACTATAATCAATTGAAATACCCGGTATCATTAAAACAGTCTCTAAGTGCCGTGCAGCGACTGTAAAATTATCGTACTTAGAATCAGTGTTCGTATATGGGCCTTTGGTCATACAGCTCATTCATGAATGTGAGTTAAAGAGTTCCGCATAAGCCGATCCTAAGGGGCGTGGTCGGTGTTGCACATTTCACAAACTCACATGAACAGACACGGTATGTTATTAATTTGTTAGTATGCTTTACTTCAGACGGATCTTCTAAAGGATATTTTAATATCAGGATTATCGCAGCTTCTACATCACATTTCTTTCACCTTTATGGATTTGATACACTTTAAATGTAGAACATGGACATTTTGCCAATGTATGATATGTTTAATTGTACAATTGAAAAAAGTAATTTTTACAGTAAGTTTATATTGTCGTTTGCCAGAACTGAAGAAGTATGAATATGCAATCATTGTTAAACATGCACTGGCAATTAATTCCGTTTCGATATATGATCTGTCAAAATTGAATGCAAATATGTTTCAGCTGCACATACTGAAACAAAAAAAACAGTAAAATGACTTGTCATTATGGGAAAATTACACTTTTATCTACACTTCATTATATCACATATTCGCTTCGTTTCTTATCTTATTGGCTTCTTTAAAACTAATTTTCTATTTCCTTTATAGAATAACAGCGCTAAATCAATCTATTCGCGTGAGATGTCAGTACAGTTAAAATCTACTTAAACAGATTCAAGTTAGAGATCACCATTTATAGACTTACATTTTACGTATATATCTTGCCTTAAATAACTCTTAAAACAAAAGATAGTGTACTTCGTAATTAGAAATGTCACATAAAGATTTTATACTTAACGAGAGTATTTAGAACGTAGTTATATTTGGTAGAAATAGTGACAGGTTCCGTTTATAAACTTTCCTGAAAACATAATTGAACTCCAAAATTAGAATGGGAATAAACTGAGCTAATCATTTTAATGTAATTTCTTTATTTTCAGAGAATTTTCTTTTATACATACTGATGTTAAAGCATCCACTAAAATTTAGCAGGTTTTGTATCGTATTTTGTGAATTGCAATTACATGTAAATGTATAACACATTTTTGTAACCAATGAATCACCTTCTTGTGTATCAATCAACTAATTGTAAGTGACTGCGGGATACCATTTTAACTCACGGCAAGAAAATTGGCTCGTTTATAATTAATGGAACGGTGTCTTAAAGGTGGTCAGTCACATTAAAGCAATATTCTACATTTTTCACTTTTCGCATATTCTATTAGATGATTATTCAAGGAACAAGATTTGACAAGCGAAAACGTTAATTGTACAGCGTTAGATATTGACATTGTCCTCATTGTCAACCGTTTAAACAATATTAACAGATAGATACATGTAAAACTTCCTCTTTATTTTGGATCTACATTAACATATAATACTGAAAAGAGCATATTATGTGTAGTATTGATACTAAACCATTATGTTTGATTTTAAATATGAAACGGCTTTTGGAGCAAAGTAATACTTAACTGTTTATTTACTGTCTGTTTCCGTATTTAATCCCATTCAAATGTTGTAATTATGCAAAAACGAATTTTAACCAATAGAATGATAAATGTGTTTTGTGACTGACATTCCAAATGTTTTTTTTTTCCAATCACTGCATTACTAATTGTTAGTTTAGCTAATCCTAATAAAGACGCATACCTTCGCACACTATAACCAAATGTTTATTGGTCATTAACAAAGCTTTCAAACTATTGCTGTATCATTAGTATTTTTAAAAAAGCAATACTCAATACGAATGTTAAGAAAACCACAGTAAAGTATAGACAGGGGTAAAAATGACATATTTGTCAGCATTTTTAAACATATTTCAACAAAAACTGCTGGTGTGAAAAAAAAGGAAGGAAAAAAAGTACAGACAGCTATGAAATGTTTTAAAGCAGTACATAAACTTTGACACCAGATGACGATGTTATATATTTTGTAGAACAATATGAATGCATTTAATGCTAAAATAAAACAAATAAAGACTATTAAATCTTTATATGTGAGATATTTTTCATTTCTGTGAGATAGATATTGAAAAATCTTGTGTTTCATAAACTTTTAAACAGATTGTTAGCTAAATGTTACTTTCCTGAGTTATGGACTGTGTTAAGGTGTAAAATATTGTTTGTTTCCGGCAACATGCTCAATAAATTAGGGTAGGTAGGTCGGTAGTTTTGGGGACATTTTTTTTATTCTATGGGACTTTTCGGAAAATATTTGTGTATCAAAAATGAGTACAAGTAAGGGGTTTAATGCCTTTAAAGCATCTTACAACTCTGACAATGTTTAAAGCATAAAAAGTGCAGTTCTGCAACTTTTTGTTAAAAAACTGAAAAGAATTATCCGTGGCCATAAAACATTTATGGTCGGACCAAAAATTAATGGTATGTCGTGATACCGGAAGCAAACAATTTTTTACGCCTAATATATAGTACCTTTGAATAAAAAATGAAATATTTACCATGCTGATAATAATCACTGAATTACATACTTGAACTATTTGGATCAGCTGCTTACACACACGAATGTCGAAGCTTAAGATGGGTTCGGGCACATACTAGAACAATAGATAATGTTTCTGTGTTACTTTGATTAATTAGTCACATATGAAACAAGGGATACAATTACATACTTTATTAAAAACCTTTAAGCAGATAGAGCTGTGACCTGTGGTATAATTATATTAAGAAAGTTAGGTGTTTATGCAATTTATGTATCAAACAGTTAAACCAAAAGTAAAGTATGTGAAAAGGTTAAGTGATGAACTGGCGTTTGACAAGTGAACTACTAACCTCTTTTTTATTTTCACTCTGTATTAATGATCCAGAAAATACTTATATACACAATTTGACACTCAGTATAGATGATGTTGTGTACATGCTCAAATATTTTAATTATCTACATTTGAAACTGTAATGTTTGGTTATTCATCCGAAGAATTGCAACGGAATATACATTTGTAAGTTGTTTATTTTACAACATGGAAGATGTAAACAAAACCGCTGAAATTAGATTAATGCTATTTAAAAGAGGTGAAACAGTTTCTTGAAATCTAAAATTTCAATATGATCATAATAAGCAAAATTTGTGTTTTGCTATTATCAGTGGTGATTCTGTAACAACAACGCATTCCATCTTAGAAACCTATAAGTTGTGGAAGCAATGTGCGTGATTTCACCATTGACTATAAATTAAAGCAGATCGTTCGTTGGTCTAGACCAGAGACTACATCATTAAACTACAGCCTATGTCAATTTGTCACGTTTCAGAAGACGATTATCATTATATAATAGAACTGTGAGCTGAGACACTGGTATACCATCATAACATTTGAGAATGCCAAATATAAGTAATTGGTAAATTTGTTAAATAATGAAGAAAGATCACTTTAAGTTTGGAACTTTTATATACAAAACAAAGACAATTATCAAACAGGGAATGCCACGTACCAAAAACGCAGCCTCCCCAAAACGAAACCCACAGCATGCAGAACTTTAAAAAAGCAATTATTTCTAATGGTTATAGTAAATAATATACTATGCAATAAATAAAACCCTTAAACATTTAGGGAATTGTTGTTGATATTTCTGCATTTTTTCTTTTCAGTAATATCACGATTATACCGTATGTTCTGAACTTTGGCAGCATAGCTTTTTACAAATCTTCTAAAATAAATTCTATTGTTATCTCTGTTTAGTCGCTTCTTGTTTTCATACTGTAAATATTGGTTTGTACTGTATATTTAAAGCTTTACGTGTACAAAAATAGATCATGTTGTTTTAAACTTAAAAACCTCCTCTATTGTGGTAAGGTTAGTAGTATTTTGACTGCACATATCTGCAATCTATTAATATTTTGTAACATTTTGGCCCTACAGAAGACATAAAATACTGACCTATATTAATGAGACTTCAAAGACACCAGTTCGATGGTGGAACGCAACACGGTCGTAAGTCCTCCTTAATTTAATATGAACTACGCCAGTATTGCGTCCAACCCTCGATTTGTAATACTGTAGAATGTTGCAGTTATGGCATTACTTTCATTTTTGTTTTCAAAAGATGCTAAAATGAAGTAAGCAAGGATGCATGCTTGTCCTCGTTTAAATATGTAAAAGTTTACTAAAGTTATTCGAACATTAATTAATGAAAACTTTGCTGCTGTGTATAGAAATACTCCGATGTCATTTTGTTGAATAATAATTATTGTATTTAATATTGATATAATAATATTATATATTATTTTATTGTACTATCGAAATTTGTAATAGCTGAGTAAAATAATCAATATGAAATGTCTTTGTACTATCGAAATTTGTAATAGCTGAGTAAAATAATCAATATGAAATGTCTTTTTAGATTTATTTGTAACTTATAATTACTGAGACGCACCCGTATAATAATGTCTGCCTCCTGGATCTTCGCACAATTTATAGCGCCAACTATAAGGAATTATGCAATAAATAGCCAACAGAAGTCATTTTATTTGAAACTATATGGATCCTTTGACATGCCATTCAACCTACATGAACAATTGCCTATATATCTTATTTAATATATTTCGTTGGTTTCTAAAATATTGAAAATAAGCTGGCCTTTATTTAACAACAACCCAAATATTGTAATAACATTTTCTTCGCAAATTTCAAAATTTACGATATTTTAAAATTTTTAATTAACGTCTTGACATATAGTGCATTTTCGTCTTTCTCCGTTTCGAACAAGGCTTGCTCGAATAAAAATTGAAATATATCAGCATCTCATAGTGTGTTGTTTTTTCCCAATATAATATACTTTTACCTTTGCAAAACTTAAATATAGAAATAAACTACATGTAACAGAGTAAACAAATATTGTCAAGAATGAGTGAGTTCTAATGCTTACAAATCTGCACGTTATGGAAGTGGAATTTTCCTGAATCATAGAATGTATTACGTTTGTATCGTGTATATTGATTGCAGAACACTATATAACTAGAACACGCATAAAAGCACACTCTATATCAGCATTTAGTTTTACTTGAGGCTAAGATGTTTAAGGTCATTCATCATCCTAACTTCCACCATACCATTGCATTAAGTGGATGAAATATAGAAAGCATATTACGAATTTGATTCTTCATTTTTCATGCTATCTTCCTTCCGTTTTATTTGATTACATATTACTTACAGCTCTTTCAGTATACATGACAAAGAAAACGCGACTCGGTATCATGGTAGATACTTCAACCTTTATAAGAATTGGGGAGAAAAATCAAAATAATTAGAAATTGTGCAAAAACATGTCTTGTGTGAAAGCAGTGTGTATAAGTTTGTCTGAAGGCGAGTTCCCTGGAGTAATGGTACTAATCGGACAATTCTTGTGTCGAGTTATTTTGTAAATAAATCTGCTTTTTAAAGTATTGGCGAATTGATGGTGAGTGACTGCGGCACTCTGTAGCGGTCGCACATTCTACAGCCCACATAAATGACCCACTTTAGTTCATTCTCACAATAAACAAACCTTGTGGCAAGACCTACAAACTGACCAACTGACCTATATATAGAAGACATTGATCTTCACATAAAAACAACATTTTGGTCATACACCCGGAAGCATGATTTTGCGTTTTGAAACCGTAGTTTCTTGTTTTGTTTTTACTGGGTTCAAATACTGTCGCATAGGTCATATGGCGAATTTCTCCTCCGTGCATTTTTCATCACAGGCGGGCACATGAGTAGAATAACCGACCTTCCGTAAGACAGCTGAATTGCTTTCTCACATGAAGAATTCCACGTCACAAGTAAGGCTCGAACCCACACCGGTGAGGGACCATAATGATATATTTCAAATAGAATTCTTCAGCAGTGCTATCGTTACTTTATATTTAATAAATATTTTGCTTTGTAGGTTTGGCTTTAAAATTTGATAGTAATTTAACGACGCCTGTGCAAGAAGATATATCAGAACCTGTTTTTAATGGAAATACTGATCACAGACTGCGGAAGATTTTAGGCATGGGAATTTTCCAGCTGCATTTGTTAAAGCTGTAAAACGTTTCATTAGAAGAGGTTATGACCCGCCTGTTGTGAGACGCATTGCATGCACGGTGTTCAAGCTTTTTACAGACTCCTTTGATTCTAACTAATGGAGCATGTGGATGACTCAAAGACATGAATTTCTTAAATCCATCCAGGACTGAGTTGGTTTGATAATTTCTTCTGATTTGTTTTGTTGCATTCTTAATAATTGTTTTCTTGACGATCCATCTTCTGCAAAGGCAGTGAGTACTTGTTTTTTGTTAATTCTTAAATTTGCTTTTTATTTTAATTAACAAGAACAAAGTTGTATTTGACATGAAATATCTTTGTTGCCATGTCAGTGGTGATTCTTATTTAATCTGTCCTGAGACTTTAAAGCAAGAGAGGGTTAAAAGTGAGGTATGGTGTGCACCGTAAGCAGGTTTAAGCTCCCCAGTGCTGTTTTTGCCACTACCCATTCCAAGGCGGTGCTTACTGGGCCCCTTTAATCGTTCTTTTCTTCTTCATTGTCTGTGTTTGCTTTGTTTATGTCAATGATTCAGTACGTGGCTGATTGAGACAACAATACTTTGAATGTGGAAAACATGTTTTTCAGTGGTATGTAGTGAGTTCAAATACTTTATCTATGCGTGCATGTCTACCTTGCAGCCAAGTTACAATTACCTGAAACAGCTAGTCTGCATCTCTTAGTGTCCGTACCATTCGCCTAATTTAAGTTAAAACAAGAGGCATAGATAAAGTTGGCACAACAAATGTCAGTTTAAATAGAACTTGACATTTATCTTTGTCAAAATATTGTATAATAATTGAAGAGCATATACTGCACTCTGATATTTGAAACTATTTGTATTCACATAAAACTGCGCATTTCAGATGAATACAAAATACATTGATCTTCATAACAGCAGGGAGAAATTACACGTCTGAGGAGAAATTTAGGTGATAGTCTATAAGGAAAATAAATTTAGATAAATATTTCTTTATTTTAAGTTTTCTGTTTAAAACTTCTCTTGAAAGGTGTTTGGTTGGTTGGTTGAGAAGACATTAGCAATTTCCTAAAATATATCAGTAACAACTTCTATTTCCTGAGTAGCAGCATCTGTTATTTAAGATCCATTCATAGACTTTGGAAACTCTTAAATTACGATAGTATACTTGTGTAACACTAACAGATAATTTGTCAAAACTCATAACTTACTGAATATGTTTCTTACTTGCATAAAAGTACACACAAGTACACTATTTTGTAACTTTCTATTCAGAGACCACCGTGAACCATTAGTTTGATATATTGTGTTTGTGGTCTTATTCTTCGACTTTGTCTATTCGTATCGAATCTTTTTTCTCGGCTTCACCGACACAAACTAGATTTATGGTGACTTTTCCAGCGTTTGACAGTGGTGGAAACCATCTTGTTTTATAAAGGTCTATGAATTATTATTTTTAAGTGTCTGGAAAAAATGGGTATGCTCCTATTTGCGTATATGCGTATAACGTCGGCTTTGACATTTTCCCCCAGCGTTAAATTCACTTTACTCAGCTACGATCCTTTGGCTTCTTACTCTTCAAACATCCGTCTAAAAGCAAAACGAGCGAACCGCTACCCGCGCATTTGTTACTGTTTCTATTTGTAAAAATGTGCACCTTTAATGGCTAGATTGCAATATCAATACTTCAAACTTTAGTCACGTGGTTTCTACATGTATCGATATTTGAAACATGTCATTATATTGCAGGCCTGTGAATTATCGCAGTTTCAGCAAGAAAACAAATACAGGATGATTTGTCTGTAAGATTTAGGTTTATGTGTTCCCATGAATAAATGAAACATACAATCTCACGAAAACATCTAAGAATATTACTCAAGTGGATGCTGTGCTAGCTATGGAAGGTCTAGCAATAAGACTATGAAATTGTCTTCCCGACCTCACATTGAGTTGTGGAAATAAAGTATACATCTATAGTGCACCGAACATAGTATTTTTGAAACTTATTTAAGAAAACTTTTATTTTAAGAAGTATAAAAGTTCATTTGAAAATAGTATTTTATTATTTAAAAACAATATTTAAACCATGTTACTGCAGTCATTTATTCAAACTCTACTGCTGGAGTGAGAGCATTCCTCTGCAAGTAATAGACAGTTTTTATATGAATCAGATATGGGTGGCAAACTACTTTGCTGGTAAAATCTTCGAGGAGAAAATGTCTCCTCCCCAAACCCCCACCCCGAGGATTGTACTTCAGACCCCTTGATTTGTTTTTAGTTTCCTAAAAAGCTCAATTTTTGCATCACTTTCTTGAAACACAATGAGCTACATGAATTATACAACGAACGTTTAGAACACAAAACTGAGTTGATGCACAGTGCAATATATAACTTGATTACTACATGTTAGCCTATTAATTTACGAACATCGCTTTATTATCACTTGTGTTTTATATTATATTTTTAAATATAACCCATGTGTTATGCATTGTCTTTAGTGCTTAGTTTAGAAAACAAGGACACATCTAATACAATGCTTTCTTAAGTGGCAGGGTGGGGGAGGGAACAAAACAAAGCCATGGATGGACGTGTAATATGCAATCTTCTGAATGTCAGCTAGATGGTGGCCTAAACTAAACACGAAAGCGGTCAAGGGACATTGACCATCAGTCGGGAATCATTGTATACAGATATAACAGATCTACCAGATAGCCAACCGTTTAATCAACAAAGTAACGGTAAGGTTATCCTTATATTTCGTCAATTATAAACAAAAAAGCAGCTTTTCATCAGAGTTTACGAAATATAACTAATCCCCTGGAAAATATCTTGTCTAGCATTCCCGCTCAAAAACAAACTAGTTCAGTTGAAAGCAAAACATTATACAAGCACCGAACGCAAGTTTTTTAAATATAAATTTGGGTATTCATTTATTCTCTTTTCAGTTAAACTAATTTCAAATTTAATCTTATCTGTGAAACTTTGCATGAAAATTAATTACTGAAAATAAGTGAGTAATTGAAATGGACTTACAATCTGCCAATATCGCAGCGCATTTTCTTTTTCTTTTGATTACTCGTAGTTAATTAAAGAGATCTCATAAATGAAGTTGGAAGACAAAGTACTTTTGGTTCAAGTTTCATTGCAAATGGATGGACATCATATACTCTTAATTAAAATTTCGGACACAGCTCCTCTACGATGCCAAACTTGTCATTAATCAGAAATTTTAAGATTTGTTTTTCTATTTATTTACGTTTATTTACATTGCCTAGCCATTGGCAGTATTATATATCTGTAACACGTTGTTGAATATTTCGACATAGTCAGCAGCAAGGACAGAGAGATAGAAGCAGTAGTTTCTTTTGCCAGTCGGTGGTTGGAGTGGTTCAGACCCATTGAAATAAATTGCTGTTGACGATGCAAACACTTCTAACACATCAGTGAAAAAGGGTCAAAGCCAGAGTTTCGGTACAATATGAAATGACAAATTAAAGTTTACGATTATTTTAGATTATTTTGAAAAATGTTACTGACTATAATTTTAAGAATATCTATTTTTATCGAAAGCTGTGGTTGAATTTGCAGATTTATCGAATGAAACAACACGTACTCGTTTGACCTTAAACTTGAGTGCAAGCAAACAAAAATATGAAAAAAGCTTGACATGTTTTGTGTAACTTATGTTATACCAAATATTCTGTTAAATAATACAGTACTAATGCACTTCTCAATAAGTTAGTTTCAAAAGTCCTTATGTATTTACTTCGATAATGCAACAGACTAATATGTAAAATAAATCGTTCAGATGGCACAAATGCCATTTTAAATGTAAACACCATGATTTATTTCTTGAATAATATAATACATATTATTGAGTGCTTTGTTGAAATACTAGGATCTATTTTAAAAAAAATTAATTAGTAAATTAAGATAAAATGACTAAACAATCAGCCACTCCGTTTGTTGTATTGATTTAGCATTTTAATGTAGAGTAAGTAAAAATATCGTAGCGTAATTTTTCCTTCTAAGAGAACACTTTTGGTTGACATTTCACACTTGACTGAGCAGGAAATAGATTCAAGGGTACCGTCAAAGGCATCCGATTACCAGCAGGGCCCCGCCATCTTTGATTCATGCATATTCATTACGTATAGCCTCTATGCCAGTGCAAGTTATTAACAGCAAATAATTCATATAGTGTATTAACCCGTGCATTGAAAACTACTTACTGATATTGTGACTAAAGATTAGCATAATTGATATGTATGATCTAAAAATACACTCGCGCCAAAACATCACGTTATGAAATGGTTGGCATTAGTTCTCCCACACTGAGTGTACACACGCATTGAATGTACACTATTAAGCCCTTAAGGGGTCAAGGGACAGTAAATTTGGAAATTCCATAAATCTGCCTTGATACGAGTGCGAAAAAAAACCCATAAAAGATCAATTTTTGAAAAATGCTAGTGAAATTTAGAGCGGATGCACTGCATATACTTAGCACTTCATCATGTTACATTTTCAGCCTGCCGATTTCGTTGTTTCTGTGATAAACACGATTCAAACTCCGATTTCAGAACACTAAATTGTGAGGCAAAATGGCCCAAAAATGCACACCTTGCACGATCTGTACAGTATTATCTGCAAAGGACTGACCTAAGACATATGTATACTTTTAAAGCATGTGACCAGACGAAAATAACGGTGGTAAGAAAAAGTGTCTCATAACTTTACTTTTTCTGCAAATTTGAGCTGAGTCTAGATGGCTAGATTACCGTGTCCATTTCGTCTGACTACCTCAGGTAAGATTTTACACCCGGCCGTCTACACGGAGCTAGGGAAATGGACTCAAGCATTTATTTATTTTACAAAATAATTACTGGTCAGCAGGAATCCTTATTTCTACAAACTTCATAAATAACCAGTTGAATATAAATGCCTTTAAAATACACCAACCTATATTATTCTAAAAACGTACCCGGGCCACTGTAAGACTGGGATTGTTTTGAAAATAAATCTGACATTGGATGTGCTTGAAAAAAATATTCTGGCTTCAACATAATGAAAAACAAGATCTGACTCCCAAATCACAGCAAAAGCAATCTTGCTTCAGGTCAGAAAAAAAAATATATATATGAGCCGCAACGTGAGAAACCAACATAGTGCATTAGCGACTAGCATGGATCCAGACTAGGCTGTGCATCCGCGCATCCGCGCAGTCTGGTCAGGATCCATGGTGCCCGCTTTCAAAGCCTATTGAAATTAGAGAAACTGTTAGCGAGCAGCATGGACCCTGACCAGACTGCGTGGATGCGCAGGCTGGTCTGGATCCATGCTGGTCACAAATGCACTATGTTTGTTTTCTCATGGCGCGTCTCATATTGCTATTACTCTGACAGCCATATTCATTGATGTAGTTTTGACTGCATTATTTCAAATTATGAACAGTAACCTATACTGTGTACATAAGCTTGACAGCAAGTGAGAAGGGGAAAGAGAGCACAACCTTTTGAGTGTATATATATATATATATATATATATCTTTCTTATTGATAAGAGCTCCAGATAACTTTGAACCTGAAGGGTACATTATTCCTTGATTTTTGTCGGAAAGTGTATTTTACTCATGGATATTTATTTATTTGCAATGTCATGTGACTTTCTCAACGTCACGTGGTATCTCGTGAATGCAGCGGCTATAATGAATGCTAGGAAAGGTAACTGCTATGAGGAGCTTGAGAATATACAAATAATTTTATCTTAAAAGCTCACTAGAATTCTGCATTTGACTTCTGAATCAAACATCAATGGTATCACTTTCTACAAGGGTCTTCACGCTAATAATAATTTCTATTCAAAAATAGTTTTTTCAAGGAGAATTGGACATAATGTAACTTAAACCTAAGTAGCCGACCGCCATATTTTCAGTATTGAAATCATCTTAGAATTCAGGATTTGGCATGCCCAAATTTCAAACGTTTCAGGAGGAGGATCCCCGTACCCCAGCCCCCTTACCTACCCCCCTTAAGAAAGGTAGCAACATTTTATAAAATATATAGATGACCATTTTATTGAAAACAATTCTCAAAAAGATTGACCAAAACAATGAAATAACAATATTTATAATCTTTAACTATAATAAAATCAGTTAAAATACAAACTTTTCTTCTGGTAGAAAAATGCAAAACAATTGACAGAAATTTTTGTCTCTTAAAACTCAGCAGAATGGGAAATTTGGGGTTTAAAGTACAAAAACTTTGCAGGATGGAGATCCCACATCTCTCCCATCCAGGCCCCACAACTTTGAAAAACACCTACAGCCCCTGGTATACTGTGTATACAATTTTATTCAGGGTGCATCCAACGCACTAATCTAAAAAACGACAAGAATACCCTTTGAAAAGCCTACAGTTCAGACCTCACAGCATTTTAACAGAAATTTTCTGCTTGCTGGTATCAGTGGTTTAATAATTATTAAGCTGAATTCTAGGAGACCCACTATCCTTTGGTTATACAAGATATTTTTCTTCTCCCTTTCTCTACCCACCAGACTGCTTGTACCTTGCATAAAGTCTAAATAGTTATGACCTGTTTTACCTAAAACTTTATCAGACATTTTTGCTTGAATATACATCAAATAAGCCATACAGGCGTGTATAGGATAGCTTTAGCATAATTACCGATTTGGTCCAAAGGTCTTGGCCTGCACATGATTATCACCGGCATAATTTATTAAATTAATAATTCCAAAAGGGGAGCTAGTGGTATCAATCCTATAGTTTATATGTATATAAAGCAGGATTTCTTTAACCATTTTGCATATAGAAGTATATGATTACAAAATGTATGTTCAAAATTAGAAACTATAATTTTAGCCAAACTGCTTCTTATTTAGAAAATTTAATCAAAGAGACTAGCTATTTCATATATACTTATTAAAGGAAATTACTCAATACAGAACGTAATTCTTTATCGCCAGTTTTAGTTTTTGAATTTCCCCCAGAAAAAGAAATTATCTTAGGGTTACTCAAAAAATAATTCTGACTTCCATAGAAAGCTAAAGAAAAGGTTGTTTACTCCAAGTAAAATCACCCTAACCGAGGTTTAAATGGTTAGCCCCTTAATACTCTAACCTATTATTAATTATTCTATTATGACTAGCAATGCTTAAATCATCACAACGATATTATGTTGACGTCAGCGCCATGTATGCATCGAGAAAAAACGCCTTAAAACATGTTTAAAACGAAACAGCGTATAGCACAACTGTCTTGATTAATTTACACACATACTGAATAGGTTATTCGCCGTGCAGAATAATTCGCCATCAGTTGCGCACTAATGGAGTTATTCCTTAAGACCTATACAGCAGGTAAAATGATGAGATGTTTGCATGCGCAATTAATAAAATCAAGGTTCAATTAGATAATTATTGTTTTGTCTTGTAATTGCTTAATGGCATGGGAACATGACGTTTAAAAATGTCTTGCCATATTTTGTCTCATATTTCTTATCAATCCATTTACTGAATGTTACAACTATTTGAATTCTCTCTTGACAACACATCGCATATTCTGTTATGTGTAACGTGTAATCCTATAGCAAAGCTAAAATGTAATAGAATTTATAGGGTTTTGTTTTAGTTTGGTTGGGTTTAACGTCACACCGACACAATTATAGGTCATATTGCGACTTTCTTGCTATTGATGGTGGAAGAAGATCCAAGGTGCCATTTCTTGCTTTATTTAATCAAGAGTGGGCACCTGGGTAGAACCACCGACCTTCCATAACTCAGCTGGATGGATTCCTTACATAAAGAATGCAACGCCCCAAGCGAGACTCGAATCAACACCGGTGCGAGGCAAGTGGTTTGAAGTCAGCGACCTTAGTCGATAGTCCACGGAGGCCCAAAAATCTAAGAATCTAGGAACTTCCTTTGGAAGCATAGTATGAAACCAAGTGAAATAGTTGCAGACTCGGTTTGATTTAAGTCTGTACATGAGAAGTACCAAAATAAGCAACACTCCTCACGCCTCTAGTACTACAGACGCGCCACAGAATAACTTTATTCTTTTGTATTTCCATGACGTTAATTATACATGATTGGCATAAAAAAAGAAATAGAACTATCTACTTACAAATTTACAGTGACAAAGTGACATATATAAGGCCAAGACAATGTGGTCAATGTCTTATTCTAACACTGACTCTCAAGATTTTCTTTTATATAAACAAAGAAGGATTTTACCGTATATTGTCTTGTCGATTAAAACACGTTTCGCCAAATGACCTTCTTTTGGCTATTCCAGTTTACTCCGTCCATTTACGCCTAAAAAGGATTCCAGATTAGTATCCCTTTCTGGTGTAATTCGAACCTATTAGAATGGAAATAGATATTAATTTTGCTTGCTTTGTTGGCAAATAAAACATGTGTTTTCGTTTAGGGCCTTCGTGATTAGATTACTACATATCTGAACTCAAAACCGTGTTTTATTTGCCAACAAAGCAGGCAAAACTAAAATCTATTTCCCAAACATTTTATCAAATGAATAGAGCAGTATGCACAATATTTGATGTATTAAGCTGAGTTTCGCCCACCTTTGTTTCCTCAAGATAAGATAGTAATTTACCTATTCTTTAAAAAGATATACTGAAAAGAAATATACTGAATAAGTTTGAAGATAATGCTGTGAAAACACATTAATTCAGGGAGGGCCTAAATTGCACCCCACCTCTCCCTGTCATCTTGCAATATACTAGTAGCTGTATTATATCAGTATTAACAGAATAGTTTTCGCTATTGTTTCATCTTGTTTTGCGTGTCCCGTTCAAGTCATCAGTAAATGGCTCTCTTTTTCACATATGCATATATATAAACAAATGTTTCCTTTATGCCAGGTATATCGAAACCGATCTAGCTTCTTTTAAGAGACGAAATTGTCTATCGTAAAAAGTGGCAGCGGAATCCCCCGATTGCTTTGCAAGTTTATGAACTGTGTCGCAATGTTTCATTAAAGCAGGAGCAGACGTTGGGTATCTGTCTGTGTAAACACTTGTAAAAATATGGAATGCATTGAACCATTGATCCAGCGTTTTAATACTGGTCGACGATTTAAAAACTTTTTTGAACGAAGGTTCCCCGCTGCCATTTTCGACTAACTGATATTGATAATCACCTTTATCTAATATGGAGTCTAACTCCACAAACTGATCTGCTACAATCTTAGATTTTAATTTTTCATCAATATATACCAAGAAAAAATGGACGCAAAAATGTGGCAGAATTTTGATTCATACCCAAAGCGGCCAACAATGGTGTTGGTGCAGATGCCGAAGAGCTTTGCGTGGATTGCAAAGGTATCTGTTCTTCTTCGAAGTTTTGATTCTGAGGATTGTCAGGTGGTATTACCTTCAAGTCTTTTAATACCTAAAATACGCCTTGTGTGACAGCAGGAACAACATTTGATATAATTGTATTCAAGTCTTTATCCGATAAATTGGATGTGACATCTTCCGTAACCTACTCAATTGGGTTTGGTCCTCGTTTGGTTTTAGCAGCTTCCTCGGCTGCTGTTCTTTTTTTTTTTTGTCTTTTTCTGGGTGGCATGTCTGTAATGTAGTAGTGACATATGAAATAGATAACTATATACTAGTGCATGTAAAGATCAACTTCCATGACATAAATTGTATCTACCACAATCTCTTCTTGTAAAAGTTTACAACTGTATGACAGTCATCCTGTGTTTAACCATACCTTAAAAATAGTCCATCGACTAACTAAAGTAGTCCATATGACTACATATAGTCCATTTGACAATACAAAAAATCCATCTGACTATACAAAGTTAATAGTCCATCTGACTACACCAAAAAGTCCATTTGACTGCACCAATACAGACAAAATATCTGATTAACATAGACTTAGTAGCCCATTTGACTCTATGCAACACATTTGACTACATAAATGTACAGACAGCCGTCAAATACAATCAGTTTTGTCGTCCATTTGACAACTTGCGGTGTATTTGACTGCAAATAATTTCATTTTGTCTGTAAACATTATTTATATAGTGGAATTGAATATAAACAAATGCAGACAATGTGTGTAGATTTTATAATTCTAGTAGTCCATTTAACTACGTTTAGTCTATTCAACCACAAACCAGCAGAAAATTTGTAATATACAAGATCTACCATGTTCATGAGCTTGTAGAAAGTCATGTTTATCTATTGAAATAGACCCCATATGGGTTTGTTTCTATCATATATGACAGGCAAACATACTTACTATAGCTATACTTACTGCTATATGATAATATATTCCACCAATTGGAATACAGTATCTACCACTATGGATTGCTTCCACTCCTGAAGTCAAACAATGTACATGCGTGAATTACATATCTGCAATGCACTTCAAAATTATTCCTCTCACATTGCGGAAATTGTTTTCATTTCCCAGGTTGTTGAAATGAACACCATCCCTCTGTAAAATGCCAGCATCAGAATTATAATGTTTCATTCCTTTCAAATTCCAGTATGTTAAATATTCATTTCCAACAAGTTTTGTTTAAATACCTTGTTTGCTTCTCTCAGTAATTCATTGTATATATACACTGGGATGTGGCGGGTGTGTTGCCTTGGAATTAATTGGCAAATAAAAATATGTTTCAAATTGTAGCGACGTAAGAAAAGTTGAGCAATTGAAACAATTCGTAATGCTATGGTCTCTGCTTTTAATGCATTAGAGCCTGATGAATCAATGTCGTTACCACCGATGAACATAACAACATAGTCAGGATTGTGCTTCACTAATGAATCTTGAAAAAACTGGACATGGTTCGAGTTTGTTATACAGCCGCCACTTATTCCGCAGAACCTTACATCGATTGCCGAATTAATATTAAATGGATCATAACTTTGCAGTTTATCAATATACGCCTCAAACCGAGCTATATGAGAATCTCCAATGAACAGCATCTCTAGCACCAAGTTAGCTATATCTTACTGGGTCGAAAATGACCGAGTACGAATAAAGAAAATTAAAACCATACAAATACGATTGTCCTGTGTTGTACACTACGGCGATGTCTGCAGCATAACATTACATTCGATTGACATCAAATTGTAGTAAAACATCAGAACTGTACGTGCTAGAACACGATTTTGAAGTTCTTGATAATTTGCGCGTAATTTTTTCCTGCTCTGCAATTGAACAACATTAAAACCCGTACCGTCCCGTACTTACATATATATATATATTTTTCAATAAATCTGTATTTACATCTTTTGTAATATATTTAAATACTGTAATTCAAATTCCAAAGTAAGTTAACATTTGTTTAACCCATCATTTATTTTTGAATAGTTATTACCAAGGAAACTATCCCCATATTATACAACTTTTAAGATCAAAATATCTTGAGGATTGTCATTCAATGTGATAACGAATACTTCGATATCTAAAAGCATCAGGGAGAAATAAAAAAAGACGATGATTGATTTGCCTTTCTGTAATCGTGCGGGAAAATGTCATTTAGATTATTATTGTGCGCGCTTGTCTATAGGCTAGTTTCAAATATCAGTGTTGCATTTGAATATATTTTGTAAAGTAATCCGATTCATTAATTCAAGATCCTATCTCTTTAACAAAACATGTGTTTCTAAAAGCTGTGTGACAGCATATAAAGATTAAATTCCTATCAGCCTCTGTTTTTTTCAGCAAACAAGTCGTATGGAAATTTCCTATGGGGCACTGATTCAGTGTATAGTTTAAGAGCGTGAAATATAGTTTGAATGTTGGAAAATGACATCTGATTATTTCTGGTTTGCATGAAAAACTATAATTCAACATACAGACACATCTTTAGGCGAGGTACATTGACTTTCGAAGTGTTTCATATAACCGGTTGTTTGGTCACTAATGTCAGAGTTTAGCTCAGCGGGAGTATTTATCTACCCATTTGTTCCGAGCCGTTTCTTGATGTTGATCCACATAATGTTGCCTTACAAGACTGTTGTTTTGTATGCCTCGGGTATTAAGTTCCTGCAACCTTACCTTCATACTATTTTATCCTATATTAATGCTTGTTGATGGGTGTTTGGAGCACTTCACCTTTATATCTTTCTATTACATGGTCAGTTGGTGGAGGGATCGGATAGCTAATTGCATGTGCTCTTGTTGCGCTTTCAATGCTGAAAAATTTCAAGAATTCCTCTTTAACTTCTGGTATTATACTTAAAAATAAATGTTGTACCTAGAATTATTAATGAAATGTACACAACAGAAGTGAATTTCCGCAAAACGTGACATTAATTGTGCATCGTAACCTAATTGCCATTTCTACAAAATGCTGTTAAGAACTATAGCTGTTCTTATAAGGAATTGCACTGTCAAAATGAAAACAATATACATTGAACTTTATTACAATAGGGCAGGTGCAGGTAACATCAGTAAGCATGGCGACCAGGTTACATGTTGCCATGATCAGGTTCATGTTGCCATGATCAGGTTACATGTAATGTTATCAATGAAGCAATATAGGGAAACTACATTTCACTTGGTCGTCATGTTTCCTAAAAAAAGTTAAGTAATCAATACGTTTTGCTTTCGTCCGCAAACATGTACTGAATCTGTTTAGGCTATAATTAAATCAATTGTCATTTATAACTTACAACCATAATGTTCCTAATCCATTGACAACTTCCGTCGAATTACTTTAATATTATAATACGTTTTGCATAAATCACCGGTCACAAAGTAAACAGTTGACAGATACAGGAATATGATCAACATATAACAAACATCTCAGTAAGGTGGGCACATTTTGTAATGTCATACGCTATAAAAAAAACTTGTTGCAAAAGGTAATAAGATGCTGTTAAAATCATCACAATGCTTTGGTAACTGAATTAGTTATTGGCTTAAAACTGTACGACAGTCGACACGAAGTTGATGCTTTAAGACTTGACAGACCGATACACCACAGTCGTGTGTCTTTTTAATTTTAAAGTTACTCTTGACTGAACTAAATCAGTGTTTTTCAAATTTCATTTGTCTTCCTATTTAAATTACAGAAATATCATTGCACATCGTTGAAGCTTATTATTTTGTTTTTAAGCTAGTTTTGATAATAGATTATCTTTACGCTTACACTCATATTGTGCATTCATAGACTTTAGTAAGGCTTTTGACTTCGTAAATCGAGAAAATTTATGGCAGAATTTGATTCAAATAGGTATCCGAGGTAATATTTTGAATATTATAAGGTCAATGTACAAAACAGTAAAGTCAAGAGTTAAGTATTGTAACGAGCTTGGTGACAGCTTTGAATGTGTTTTAGGGGTCAGACAGGGTGAATGTCTATCTCCTTTTCTCTTTTCAATGATATTGAAGATATATATGTAAAAATGGTTTTGAGGGTATAGATGTTAATTTGTTTAAAATATTTTTGATATTGTATGCAGATGATATAGTTATATTTGCAAATAATAGAGAAGAGTTACAAGCCAGTTTAAATTTATTATTGGATTATTGTAATAAATGGAAAATGGTTGTCAATACTGTTAAAACAAAGGTAATGATATTTAGAAAAGGTGGTCGTTTACCAGAAAACATAAATTTTTATTATAATGATACCATTGTTGAAATTGTTAACAAGTTTGTATATCTTGGTATAGTTTTTACAACAGGTGGGTCTTTCTCAGAGGCTCAAAATACTTTGGCAGGACAAGCTGTTAAAGCTATTTTTAAGATGGACAAATATTTATGATGCTTTTATAAGTTTACAGATATATCTGTGAGACATAGATTAGAATTGTTTGATAAACTAGTATTACCTATTCTGAATTACGGAAGTGAAGTATGGGGTTTCAGTCAAGGTTAATCTATAGAACGTTTACATATGCAGTTTTGCAAACGTATATTAAGTGTAAAGAAAACTACCCAAAACGATTTTATTTATGGAGAATTAGGCAGAATGCCTCTACAGAACACAAGATATTATAATATTATTAAATTTTGGGTAAAGTTATTAGGAACAGATGAAAATAAGTACATTCAGAAAGTATATACGATGTTAAAACAAGATATTGTTGACCATCCCAATAGAACAAAATGGTGCTCATTGTTGAGAGATTTATTATGTACTCTTGGATTTAATGAAGTATGGTTCTTTCAGACTGTTGGAGATCCTAAACTATTCTTACTTAATGTTAAACAAAGGCTGAAAGATCAGTTTTTACAAAACTGGTCTGGTAGATTGAACGACTCAAGTAGAGCATTATTTTATAGATATATTTCAAATCATAGGTTACAACCATATTTAGATATTATTCGTATTAAGAAAATGTAACGTATGTAACAAATTAGAAGATGAGTTTCACTTTATTTTAGAATATGTTCTATATAATGATTTAAGGAAACAATACATATCAAATTATTATTATAAGAGACCGAATATGCATAAATTCATTGATTTAATGAATACAGAAAATGAAAATGTCATAAAAAAAATTAAGTATGTATGTTGAAAAAGCTTTTACGGTTAGAACAAATGAATTATACAGAGATATTTATATGTAAAGTAAATGTTGCACATCAATTTGTTTAATGAGAGATGTTATGTAATATGTACGTTTGCATGTATAAACTTGTGGCGGCCGTAAAAAGTCGCCCCGACTTCATCTCAGTGTTGTTATATTTTCTGGTCCTTCGGGATCATTGATTTCAACTCATTTAGATTTGAAGATTGAATACTGCTTAAGCCGGTGCTAGGGGGCGTGGGCAGTGTTGCATTTTCCATTACTGCTCATGAACAGACTCAATCAAACCGAGTCTGCAATTTTCACTGTTTGCCTTGTTCTCGGTGCTTCCGAGGGATCTACTTTTCAGATTTTATTAATATCTGTTACATGCTAAATAGTTAAACTTACATCTCAAATACTGGTATACTAATAGTAACTGCATATTGTGCATACCAAATTTTATGTACATGTCATTATTCTATCGTTTTCCTTATTATTTAAAGGGGGCTAAATGTCTAAGTCCGCGTGTCTATTTTTGTCATTTTGCTTTCGGACAAAAGTGACAGTGTGTAGATTTTGTTTAGATTGCAATCGACTTGTACATTTTATACTTTTCCTTTTACATTCTATACTTGTTCTTTTAAGCTCAATAGATCGGATCTTGTTGTTTCGGATTTTCGGTTCAAGATTCGTACATAAATTGGGCTTACTCTTATAACGCCTAAAATAACATTACAAAAGAAAATGAAGATGTTTCAATAGAATATAGAGATCACACAATTATTTAAATAATACATATTTAATTTTATACATGTATGTGAAATGTTAATTGTATGGTACAATAAATGTAACTTTTGTGTTGTGTATAATTGACTTGAAATTATGTGGTAATTGGATATGTATATGTTTTATGATGATATTATTTGACGATTTGTCGCCATATTTGTCTATATTGTTGTTTATGCTATATGGGTCTAAGACCTTCTGGATGAAAATGAAATAAACTTGTAAACTTGTAAAACTTGTATGTTTTGTTGTATTTCCCCTCAAGAGCTGCTTTGTCGCGTCAAGATTGTCAGACACAATTTACAAACAGATATTAAACATCTGCCTCAGCTTATTTGATTTCAAATAATATGATTATACAATAAATTTAACCAAGTGTCAGACGATTGTATTGTTGCAAGATATATTTTGGTAATCAAAAAAACAAAACATTATGTCTTAATTGATTAACTGCATCGCATATCCTCGAAAAACATTTGGCTAACAACTCGCTTTTTTCAACATGACATATACATGTATTTTTCCTCTTTTCCTCTAGACAATATGCAAAGGTATCCTAAATGCTTAATCTGTACGGCTAGGGGATAATAAAAATAGCAGTGTTAATTGGAGTTTATTTATTCACCATGAAATTGTCTCAAACATAATTTTTCAATAAATTTGTAAGATAATGATGATAATAATACTAACTTGCATTTTAATGCATTTCGGCTAAATATACAATTGCAATGCAAATCATTGACAACTGTAATACAATTCCAGTTATATTCATTTCATTCCTTAGGCAATATATATTGTTGTATTTTTACTTTCAATTTAAATAACTCTACTTTGGTTGGATAACAAGGATAGGAAAATCACAAATTTTAAAAATGCATCCAGTAAATTCTAACTTATGTTTAGCACTCAATGTCAAGTTTAAATGAGACTTCCGGTTTAGCTCTATCTATTTACTCATTTTTGGCTTAATCATTTTAACTTGAGACGGTATGCCGCTTTTCCTGGAAGTCCACTCTGTGCGTCATGGCTGAAATCTGCCGGCGTAGATTGTAGCATGCATTTCTACTACCATTGATGAACAGGGTAAGTCAAACCGAGTCTGCAACATTTTTACTACTGTCGTGTTTGGTGACCTGTGGTTTCAATCTTTTCTATTTGTTCTGGAAGCTTTCATCAAATTGATGTTTTTAATGTTTTACAATAAGCATTCACGTCACATACCTATGTCATCATTTTGATTGTTGCATATTACATATCTCATATTATCATTTTCTACCACATACATAAGTGGATGATACATATCCTATGTTAACTTATCCCATTGTATGTTGTATTCTCTGTCTGTGGTGAGTTGCTATTCATGTTTCTTTCTATTTTAGTTTATTCTGCAGTCAAACGAGAGTGAAAACAAGTAAAATATATTTCTCCGCTCTTTGTTTATTTATCTATGCAAATTTATTTTTTTGCCCGCCGCCCATTGCGCTTGCGCAAAAATATCCAGTTAGCAACTTTTCTATTTGGTGTGGCCAATGTGAAAAAGAATGAATAAAAGAAACAACTAGCGACCTTCGTCTCCAGTATTCAAACTTGGCCATTAATTATTTTTATGCCCGCCGCCCATAGCGCTTGCGCAAACAATCCAGTTAACAACTTTTCTATTTGGTGTGGTCAATGTGACAAAGAATGGGTAAAAGAAACAACTAGGACCTTCGTCCCCAATATTCAAACTTAGCCATTATAATTACTCACAATGGTTTAAATGGTTTAGTTCTTTTTTTCAAGAGTAAATCATCAGATAGGAAAATTTGAACGTTCTTCCAATTATTTACATAGAGTAAAGAAAACATCGACAGTCTATGTAATAAAATATTAAATTTGAAACATATACGTATGAAGTATGAATTACGTGCAAGCAAAATTTTAAAAATCTGCTAGAACTAGGACACAGCTTTAATCTGTTTTGTCCTTGCAGTCCAGTTGTTTTACTCTGTCTAGTTCTTATGTGCATGTGTCTAACGTTCACGCGCGCATGTACGCACACACCATGCACAAATGAACACATACGCGTGCACCAACTGCCACCCCCACACGCTCCCACATCCCACATCTCCCACAAACGTCATACAATACATAAACTTGGATGCAATAGTCTATGAACTTCTATTCACACAAAAGACCACCCACCTCAGCATTAATTAAATTCAGATTTATCCCACAGGAATTGAGACAATATGCATTTGTAACGGTAGTGTCATTATAAACCTCAACACAATTATTTTTTATTAGCATTTTTCCTTATTGTCAACATTTTTCATCGTGTCACCAGGGTAGATTTAAATTAATTGAACCGTAGCAATCTATTGTATTTCGTGTAATTTAAAGGTTTAGCTGCTTCAGCCTTGAGCTCGTTTATATCTGTTGCTTCAAGGACAATTTTTATCCAGATTTTAAGTACATGACCCGCCAAAGGTATTATATATTGAAAGAAGATGGAAAATACGGATATTTAACACTTTTCAATGTATATCGGTTTCACTGTTATCCGTAGAAGTCTGCGTAAATGATACTAGCTTTCTACTATAAGCTTGAAATGTATATGTCGTGGAGCTCCTGTTTCCATGGTAACGCATTTTCTGTTATTTTCAAACAAAAATGTAACCATGGCCACAGAGATGTTTAAAATATCTTATATCTTGCTTCTTATCGTAATTTCTTTCTCGTTTACACATGTTAATAAAGCTTCAAATCATTTTATTTCTAAAGTAAGTAATGTCCGTTTTATTTTCATTAACTACAACAGTATACACCTCATCTCACTTTATTATGGAAAATCATTGTACTTGCAATTACCTTTTTCTATAGTGTTGAAATACAGATATAAAAATGAAACTGTCTTCCTTAAATAGATCAGTGCCAACGCCTTTGAATTTTACATTTAGATGATTAGGTCTCGGGGTTCGTTTCCATGGTAACATTAATTTAATTCAAGATATCACTATTGTCTACAAAAATATTAATCATTTTAGAGTATAGTCTTAGTACATAAGTGCCAAATTATCACTCGAAACAGATACCAGCTATATTCCCATCAACATCTGAAACCATAATCTAATTTCTTACATTCCGCGTGACATTTCAAGACACGTATTTGCTGCCAGTAGTGACCTTGTAATATTTTGATGTCAAAATAATGTTATGTCGTTCATAGTTATATACCAACTGAAAGCACACGGCAAAATGACAAACCCTCACATCGACAGCACTAAAAGGCAACAGCTGTTGAAGAAAGTACTGCTAAAAAGTACGCTAGGGATTTGAGTTAACCTAGCCTATAGTCTAAAACCGGCCGTTAGCATTACGTATATGCAGTTCTTATCTGAAACTAACCAAACAGTTTACACAGTGTCATACTAGACAACTAATCAATCGACAGATACATTACAAATCAACTTTCTGTTTATATTTGTATGACAACAGCTGACATATTTTCATCATTTTGTGAAATGTTACAGCGTTAATGGTGAATTGAAACAAATTACTGTGAACGTTTTCTACATCCGTGCTGTGAACGTTTGCTACCTCTGTGCTGTGAACGTTTTCTACCTCCGTGCTGTGAACGTTTTCTACCTCCGTGCTGTTAACGTTTTCTACCTCCGTGCTGTTAACGTTTTCTACTTCCATGCTGTTAACGTTTTCTCTACCTCCGTGCTGTTAACGTTTTCTACCTCCATGCTGTGAACGTTTTCTACCTCCATGCTGTTACCGTTTTCTACCTCCGTGCTGTTAACGTTTTCTCTACTTCCGTGCTGTTAACGTTTTCTGCCTCCGTGCTGTTAACGTTTTCTACCTCCATGCTGTGAACGTTTTCTACCTCCGTGCTGTTAACGTTTTCTACCTCCGTGCTGTTAACGTTTTCTCTACCTTCGTGCTGTGAACGTTTTCTGCCTCCGTGCTGTGAACGTTTTCTACCTCCGTGCTGTTAACGTTTTCTGCCTCCGTGCTGTGAACGTTTTCTACCTCCATGCTGTGAACGTTTTCTACCTCCGTGCTGTTAACGTTATCTACCTCCGTGCTGTTAACGTTTTATCTACCTCCGTGCTGTGAACGTTTTCTACCTCCGTGCTGTGAACGTTTTCTACCTCCGTGCTGTTAACGTTTTCTACCTCCGTGCTGTTAACGTTTTCTACTTCCATGCTGTTAACGTTTTCTGCCTCCGTGCTGTTAACGTTTTCTACCTCCATGCTGTGAACGTTTTCTACCTCCGTGCTGTTACCGTTTTCTACCTCCGTGCTGTTAACGTTTTCTCTACCTCCGTGCTGTGAACGTTTTCTGCCTCCGTGCTGTGAACGTTTTCTACCTCCGTGCTGTGAACGTTTTCTACCTCCGTGCTGTTAACGTTTTCTATCTCCGTGCTGTTAACGTTTTCTACCTCCGTGCTGTGAACGTTTTCTACCTCCGTGCTGTTAACGTTATCTACCTCCGTGCTGTGAACGTTTTCTACCTCCGTGCTGTGAACGCTTTCTGCCTCTGTGCTGTGAATGTTTCTACCTCCGTGTTGTGGATGTTTTCTCTCTATGCCATCGAAAGTGAATATTGATGTTGATTGTACTGACTGTAACATTTTTTGTTTTTGATTTACAAACACTGATAATACAATAGAAGTAAATTTCTATCATAGAATAATCTTGAAAAAATATTAAAAATTGACTCGTCATTTATTCACTTTACATACAATACTTGGTTTGAAATAATTCACTTTGTGAGAACTTTGTACGGAAGAGCATTAGTGACAGGTTTCTATTATTTATTAACTCGAAATTTCGAGTTATTAGGTCGAAATTTTGAGTACCTTAGTCAAAATTTCGAATTACGTATCTCGAAATTTCGAGTTACAAAGTCGAAATTTTTAGTAACAATGTCGAAATTTCGAGCTAAGAATCTCGGGATTTTGAGTTACTTACTACAATAGTTTACGTTGATGTATAGGTCCTGGCCAAGATTAGGTATCTGGTGTATCCATCGGGTAGCCCTACAGGATCATATGATTAAGATGACCGGGCAGCGTTTGCTCATAAAAACAATTTTTAAACGATGTTTAAGTCTGGAAGGTTTTCGGCCCACTTTGAGCCCATATGGCAAGGAAATATACACATACCCTAAATGAACGTGTAGTAATGAGTCTGACCAAGATTGGGTACATGGATAGATCTAGATTTTGAGGAGAGGTCATAGAAGGTGACCGGAAGTATTCAAACTTAGAATATGTTTGAACCTTAATTAATTAAATATATATGCAGGTTAGATCTCTTGATAGTATATTAGACGGGTAGGATACGATAATGAATATATTTATTGATAGAGCTTCAAGCGCCTGTGGAATATTTCACTATTTTGACTATAACTGGAAGGTTTTCGATCTTGTTCGAGCCCCTACCACCTGAACATACTAAACATGTAAATGTAAAATGAAGGTATATATCCTGGATACAGTTTGAAATCTGGAGTAGTTCTAGAGGCTTTGGGGTAGGTCATACATGGATGTATAGTAGTATATGTTCAAATCGCTACATGTGGGAAACAATATATGGATGTGCAGATAGATGATTCCACTCCGAAGAGTCAAAAGTCGTCCATTACACTTTTGGCCTTTGACAGATGGACAGAGGCGTTCAAATTTTGCGGATAAAAGGGCAAGATAGATACGAAGTCAAAATTTAGTAACCCGAAATTTCGAGTTAACAAATTGAGAGTAACATATTTAACATATTTAGTTTCTGGTTTATATATTTTCAGTTTTGTATGCGCTTTCTTTTTTCTTCTTCTTATACTATATCGCAAGATATGTGTGATATTGTAGTATCTTACGAAATATGTATATGATCGGTGTAAAGTTATTAAGAATATTATAAAAAGTGATTGCGGTAGAGAATCATGTGACTGGGAAAACTTCTGTTTACTGTTCTGTAGCTTTGATACATGGTGTATGTTGAGTGAGGTTTGGTGCGTACGTTTCACCAAAGTAGTAAATTTTGCCATTGACAGTTTCAAGGCGGTAACACTTGTTTTATAATTCTTTTACGTTGTCGAGGTCCTTCCGTCTGTCCGTCTGTCCACCTTGGTCTACGATCAATAACTGAAGAATGATTGGGTACCAGAACATCTAACTTGGTAGTCAGGTAGAATGTGACCGGCAGATGAATTCATTTGATTTTGAGTTCGGCTGCTCAAAGGTCGCGGTACGCTTGAGCTGAAAATGGGTTTCCAATCGATAACTTGGCCTACAGTCGCCTACTGCCAAATGATAATTGACTGTGGTCAGAAAATGACCTATTGTTTTGGAGATTATTAAGTCAAAGATCAAGGTCGCGGTGAACTTGTGCTGAGAATTGGTTTTCGATTTATAATTGAAGAACACTTTTGCCTAGTCTTAAAATGATTCATTAGGGTAATTGCTTTTGGTCAGGAGATGACCTCTTATATTAGTTTTGGGGGTTAGAAAGTCAGAGGTCAAGGTTGCGGTGGCAATGGCTTTCGCTCGATAACTAAAAACTCTTTGGTTCGGTCTACTATCATCAAACTTCATAGGATGATTGCCTGTGGTCAGTTACCCTTATTGTGTTTGGGATCAGTAGGTTAAGGTCAAGGTCATAGTGATTTCGGTCCTGAAACTTGGACTACCCTTCATAGGGACACGCGTGTTTTACAGACACACCTTGTTTTGTAAATGCTAATCAGTATACATCCATACATATACTGCTGTAGGGTGGGGTTTTGGAGAGGTAGCCTTTTTGGCATATGGCGGTTACTATCAGATCTGTGTCCTTGTTTTATCTTAAAGTGGTAGAACCTTACTTGAACTCGGTGATATTATATTTTCTGGTTCCTTCGGAGTACGTTCAGATTTATAGCTGAATAGGTTTTCGCTAAAGCCAGTGACAGGGAGGGGGAGTATGACAGATGTTACACATTTCATTAACGTTTATGAACAGACTCACTTTGAGTCTGCTATTTTAAGCGTGCTTGTTTTCTGTGCTTCCAAAGGATGTTTATTTTCTTATTTTCAAAGTAATTGTTTAAAATGACGCAACAGCGATATACAAGTACATCCAAGTTCCACTACGGTAATATTGTCTTATGTATTGCAAAATATTAGAACATATCATACTAAACCATAACTGTAATTATTTTCCTATACATATCCCTTGGGTGGTAAGCATATCTAAAATTAATGCAAAATACTATGACCGTTGCAAATACAAGATATAATACAAATATAGCATTTCTTATTAGAAATCTGCCTACATATGTTCCTAATTTGTATATTTAGAACTGTCATCTGATATAAGATGTAGTTTGTTTGATAGAACAACCTTTAAATGAACGTTTTTGTATACTGTATCCTCGATTTGTACTTCTTTATCGGTTCCTATTTATGGTGTCATTCATCAGTAACATAAGTACCGGCTATTCAGTTACATTTTTCCCACGCACAATAAGTAGTTTAATAATAGAAATGCATGTTTAATCATCAATATTAGAAACCTTAAGTTAACCAGTATTTTCATCAGCCACTGGTTTGCCCAGAACAATTCTTCACACATTATGCACATGTAGACATATAATATAATATCAGTCACACTGAGGTGAATAATTTGTTTCTAACAGGTAAATGAAATGCAACAAATTGTTATTTGAAATATCGGTAAAGACATCTCACTAAAGCCTGTCTCGCCTGTTTTCTTTACTCTCGATACTTCATTTATACTCCATGCAAAGTTATCAAATAAAGCATCGTAAATACTTGGAGATAAATACCTCCTGACGCACTTTTTTTTAAAAATGTAAAATGAAGTTAAAAGTAAAGGTTTTGTAATTTTCCCTATAGACTTACGCTGGAAAATAACATGACGACCAAACTAAGGTGCCAGAGTTCATACAAACGTAATTGGGGGGTTAGCTCAAAGTGCCGACGCCTGGTTTACTTAAAGATGCTGTAAACTATGAAATTTGAATGTGCGCACATAGAACTGGAAGCAAATATGAGAATTTGACGACAAAGAAAATGTGTTTATACATTCATTCGCCCGAACAATTTCATTAACAACGGCTTAATAATGTTGAAATTTTCAGTACGTTACCACAGGAATGCTGCAAAATATAACTGTTTTAAACAGACATAAAATACGTTATGGTGTTATTTGTAAGTAACCGTGCAAAACTTGAAGCTTTTTAGCTTACCTGAGCACGAAGTGCTCAAGGTGAGCTTTTGTGATCGCCCTGTGTCCGTCGTCCGCCGTTGTCCGTCGTCAGTCGTCCGTCCGTCGTCGTCGTCAACAATTTGACTGTTAACACTCTAGAGGTCACAATTTTGGCCTAATCTTAATGAAACTTGGTCAGAATGTTACTCTTAATTAAGTCTTGGACGATTTAGATATTGGGTCATCTGGGGTCAAAAACTAGGTCACCAGGTCAAATCAAAGCAAAGGAAAAGCTTGTTAACACTCTAGAGGTCACAATTTTGGTCCAATCTTAATGAAACTTGGTCAGAATGTTACACTCAATAAAATCTTGGACGAGTTTGATATTGGGTCATCTGGGATAAAAAACTAGGTCACCAGGTCAAATCAAAGGAAAAGCTTGTTAACACTGTAGAGGCCACATTTATGACTGTATCTTCATGAAACCTGGTCAGAATATTAATCTTGATGATCTCAAGGTCCAGTTTGAATCTGGGTCATGTAGAGTCAAAAACTAGGTCACCAGGTCAAATCAAAGGAAAAGCTAGTTAACACTGTAGAGGCCACATTTATGGCAATATCTTAATGAAACTTGGTCAGAATGTTAATCTTGATGATCTATAGTTCATGTTTAAATCTAGATCAGGTGGGGTAAAACACTACGTCCCTAGGTCAAATCAAAGGAAAAGCTTGTTAACACTGTAGAGGCCACATTTATGACTGTATCTTCATAAAACTTGGTCAGAATATTAATCATAATGATCTTTAGGTCAAGTTCGAATCTAGGTCATGCGGGGTTAAAATCTAGGTCACTGGGTCAAATCAAAGGAAAAGCTTGTTAACAGTCTAGAGGCCATATTTATGACTGTATCTTAATGAAACATAGTCAGAATGTTAGTCTTGATGATCTTTATGTCAAGTTTGAATCAGGGTCATGTGGGGTAAAAAACTAGATCACCGGGTCAAATCAAAGAGAAAGCTAGTTAACACTTTTAAGGCCACATTTATGACCATATCTTAATGAAACTTGGTCAGAATGTTAATCATGGCCCTCTTGTTTGTTGAAAGTACGAAATATTTTTGTAGTTTTGTTAACGTAATAACAACACAGTATACCTGCAAAACAATATTGGTGTTTTTACATGTATAATGACTAACGTTATTGGCGTAACACTTACATGTCATGGAAGATAGATATGCATCCGATTTAAGAATACATGCCTTTGAAAATAGGTAAATGGAAAGTAATACTTCTGCGAATGCAAAATAGGAAAAAGGAAAACTTTGGCCAGATGACAATGTATGACCTTGCCATGGGGACTAGTATTTACTTTGTTTATCCAAAAGAGTATGATTTTGACATCTCAGCTAAAATCCTTTATCTGCATTTTATAACTGTCGTATTGTTTTTAACGACATGTGAAGACATAACAGAACATTTTTTTATTTATTGAACATACTCGTACAGAATCGTATACTCAAACTTATAGCTAGTCGTATATATTTGTGGTAAAAACTTGAATATATCTGTGCTTCTCGTGATGAAATAAAGACTGTTTATCTGTCAGTTAGCATTACTAACAAGAAAACTCCTAAAACAAGTACTAAACATTTGTGAAATACCATTTTACGTGTCGATTTTTGCCCACCACTTCAAAAAAAAAAAATATATTTTTCCCGTAGTATCAATAGTTTTGTACTTTGCTTGAATTTTTTTTTTCAACAAAAACTAAATTTCAATATGTTATAACGAAACCCGCTTTTAAGAAATATACTTGTATTAATATTAGAAGCACTTGACCGGATAGTGAAACTTAAAAATAAATTACCTTGCCTGTAAGGGTTGCAAAATTTTTATTCATGTCGTGTTTGGCGGCCTGTGGTTCTCCACTTTTTCTATTGTATTTCATTTGAATTTAACATGTAAAACTGTTGTCTTATAAGTCGCCGGTCGAAGCCAGTGGCTATATTCATAAACTCAAGGATTTTGCTTATGGAAGAATAATTTCTAGACAAGAAAGATGTAAATCTTCTCAGCAAAACACTTTAGGTTTTAGCAATATATCATTCGAGGAGGAAATAAAAGTATCAATCTACCACCTTGATATTATCTGGACCAATGCAAACTATGTCCGGAATATTCACGAAAAACATGTAATAAATTTGTTGGATGAAACAGTCAGGGTATCAGAACGAGGTCGAAAGTAAATTGAACGATACTAATTTTACTTCTTTTTCATACACACATCTAAAGTTACCCCCTTTTCTTTTACTTTAGAGCATTGATATGAAAGGCATTAATAGCCACTTATTATAACATGCCTTCTTACAAAATATCTTTAAAATATTGAGTATGGCACAGAAATGTGTTTGCTATAACAGTTGGATAGGATTTAGATTCCCTTTAATTTCTTATAAATGCAATGATCGCCTTATTTGTATACAAGTAATGCAATAGGTAAGAATATTTGTTGTATTTATTGTACCCATTATGAAAACTATAAATATATACATATATATTGTCAGTAGTTTTATTGCAATCAGAAAACTGGCAAATAAAATTTAGTGGACTTTAAAAAGAAGATTTTTTTTCACTTTCAGTGACTGTTGTCGGGTGACTTTACAAAGCATCAAAGTTATTCTTCATTCATTCAATGTATAGACCAGGAGTTACATATGTTTTGCTACTGTTCATTCTTATTTATAACGTATCCATGGAGCAATAATATATTTCAGTTTTATAATGCTTTAGACAAAGGGAAATTTCATTGGAAAATATCACATTTTCCATTTGTGTTTATAGCGACTTGAATTATTTTAACAGTATATCATAGACACTAATTTCTTTATATTTGCTGCATTTAGAGGAAAATGAGCTTTGGTAGAATACTAAGTAGACAAGTTTTTCATCTTGAATGCAACTAAAATATACTTGTTAGATTTTTGGAGCAACCCGTCTGCTATGTCTTTACATCACAGTTCCTATTTGTTGCAGGCCTACTTTGCGATGTATGGTTCTGACTGTGTTTGGTATGCTTTGTGCTTCCGGAAAATGTATCCACGTCTTCAATTTTTATAGATTCTATATATATATATGTACTCTTGAAATATTCTACTGAAACTTCAAGACTGTAATTATTGACTGATACAGTTAATTTTAACAGAATGGAAGACAAATTTGGTGCGCTAGAGAATGCGCTCTGCCTGTATTGATTATCTGTCTAGTGTGTCTCTCGAATAGTTTGGCTAACTATTTGGTAAGATAGAACTCAATGATGTTAATTCAATATAGACGCTTGCTAGAAACTGGTCATTTCAGAACTTTTTATTCTTATTTATTTAATTCAAACTAAACTGTAACCTTACGGTTTATTTTAGGAAAAAAGGGACATGATTTTCTTGCGTTGGTAATTAGGATGAATAGAAAAACGTGACTACGATTTCGGCCTGATAAGTTATTAATAGCTTTAATACGGTGTACTTTTTGTGTTTTCCAATCTAGGTAGCGCCAAAGTAGAACGTTGTTCGATTCGCGTGATTATCTAATAGGGCAACATGGTATACTTTCCTTTGATATACAAAACAAAAGATGTCGCCGTGTTAAATGTGTACAAACAGCTCAGAACTGCTTTGGGTACACGACTGATTGGTCGTTGGTCGCGTTAAGCAATTGGTAGCTATTTACAGGGCTGGTTTTTTTTAGACAGTTCACCCAAGGATAACATACTGATCACATAGGGCATTTGACCACTGAGTACAGGTTGTCATAAGAACATGTTTGAAAGTATGATTTTACAGTAATAGAAGTGATTTATTGCCTTTTTGATATGATAGAATTAACTATGCCATTATGGTGAATGTCACGTAATTGCTGCGTTACACTCTGTTACAGGTTTATGAGACGTACGTCGATTAAATAATTTCTCTGGGCAGCATATGAGGGCGGCTTATTTGTTCAAAAGTAATGCGCTCTTCTAATTGTAATAGTAGAGATTGCATCGACATACCATTCCCCGTTCTGTGAAATAATAACCTTTCTGATTAATTTACACGCGCGCCTCAAATCGTCTGCTTTGTACTTGGAAATTGTTGTAGTTTTTTTCTTCTTCTCAATTACTTGAGTAATATTGGAATGCATTTAATACAGCTAGGATGTTCCGCTTGTAAAGCAATTATGGAAATAATTGATTTATTGAAACAGATTTAAAACCTGCTTGGAAAATTAACGCATTCATTTGTTCTGTGTTACTCTTTGTTACAGAGAATTGATACGGAATTTGAGTGCCCACTTTTATTTTTAATCTTTACATGAACTGTAATAATTATACCTTTTTGACAGAAGCTCAAACTCAACTCTAAGCATATTCATGACTGTGTTAAGAAATCAACTCTGGAGTTGTAAAACACGTCTTCAAATTAAATATAATAATTTGGGTCCAGGCAATGGTTCTTTATACCTGTATATTTAATAATGACCTAGTATCGTATTACATACATGCTCATGCCTAATACTGGGTAGCCTATATTTACGTTTTCCGTTCTATGAAATTTTAACTTGCCATGAAATGTATCGGCCTGAAAGGTACAACATTTCCGAGGTCTTAACTTGTCACGTTGTGGGAGTGTGTACCTTTTTATAATTTACGTACACATGCACTAATTGCAAAAATCTTTGCCACCTTCCTGATATTTTAGATGAAAACAGTTTTTAACATTTGCTCTGAAATAAAAAAATAACGTTGAAAACAATGTATCAAGGTCTAATAAACACATAAAGACAGTTAACAATTAAATTAATTATCTAGAGAATGATAATCAAAATGATTGTTTCTTTTGACTATCATTAATTTAGAAAGTGTGTAAAATGCAAAAGCTTAGTTAGTTATCAGAATCTTTCCACTTCTTTGCTAATCAAGTATTTCATGTGACAAAGGTAAACTCATGCAATCATCAAATAAATTTTCATGCACATTTACCTGGTTCAAATTAATCACATGTAAGATAGAAACTTTAGTGCAAAACTACAACAGCTTGATTAATTTATTTAAGATCTGAGGCCATCTTAATTTCTTTGCTATTTTGAACCTTAAAGAAGATAGTAGGCCAGTATCAGATGCTTTCAGATCATCCAAGATGTTTTCATATCAAATGCATTAGTAAAACATCATTAGTATGTGTATTTGTCAAAATAAATATGCAAAGTTTTGAATAAACGGGCTATATTCTTTGTAGCTCAAAGCTCAAAAAAAAGTTTTATGAGCAATTTATTTTGTTTATGAAAGAAAGATATAGTCATAATGACGTCGTTAAAAGTCTTATACCATGAAATGTTCATCATTTTAAATTTATATTGCTTGTTGCAAATTAAGCATTGTTAGGATGTCGTCGTCATTGAGTGACATTCTTAAAACTTTGAAATAAGTTTTTTAATGTTACTTTCTTTATTTTTATTCTTAATAAGTCTTAATCTACTAAATCATTGATCTTGTTTACATGTGTCAGACCCTGATATCTATCATTCGTATTCTTCAAAACTGTATATTGATCGCATGGTTTTATATGACGAATTTATGGTGTTGCTGTACAGTTAAGGTACATTCAATGTAAATGGTGGCAAAGAATTTTGCAATAATGCCTATATTGAATCTACAAAATTATTGAAACGTATCTTTGTGATAGACCGTTTTTATAGACAGTGACTGTAAAATAAATATTTCAAATAATGAAAAGTTATGACATCCGTATCGGAATTTAATTGTATAAATGATTTTATCTGTTTTGATTAGAAGAATGAATACAATGATAGAAATATTTCATGAATGAATTTGCTATATCGGAAATAGATATAGCAAAAAAAAAAATGTAATGCTTTATAGAACATAACTTCACAACTTAAGATTTCTCTATCACGTAGCAACCCTTAACAACATAAACAGGTTGTTTAAGAACAGGTAAAAGAAAACAGTTATAAACTGTAAGACCATGTTATGCCATGAAAAAGTGTGAAATGTCCTTAAAATTTCTGATGTTGCATTTACCTTACAAAGGAAATCAACTAAACAAATGATATCCCTGGACAGAAAAAAGTGCTCATATCAAACTTTTTGAAAAATAGAAAAAACGCAGACTTAAAAGCAAATTACGATAATTACTGTAACACTAAGAAGTAATAATTTATTCTAAAATAATCTCTATAATTAAGGGACATATTATATACTAAGTAATAAATGTTTTAGAACTTAGACATAAACGTCTGGGTATATACAAGTGTTAAACTATATTTCATCGTGCTATATATATATAAATATTCATAAAACGCAGTTTGAAATAGTAACATGTTAGGATAAAATGAATGAAAATGTTTTATATTCCAACACATGACAACAAGTATTTGAAAATAACAAACTATTTAACACAGTTGTCAATCTATAATACACGAGAAGTGGCTAGCCCTAGATCCGTATTCACCAACGTTCGAAGTTTTATCTAATTTCCTTTTTAAACTTATTTTAAGTTGAAATAGGTTTTAATGTACTTTTTAAACAATTCCACGAAAGTTAAACCCTTTTCAAAGTTTCGGTAGTGTAGATGATTTAGAACTATTATAGAGAATGGAATTGCTGGCCCTTTAACGTTTAACGTCTGACGTTCTGGCTCAGAACGTTGCTGTTTGCGGACGCTGTTTCGGCTTCCGTGATTGTATAATATCGAGTATATCTCCTAAATACTCCTGAGAATCTGACGAAAATATATATTCAATGTTGTCAATAAAAACTCATGTAGATAAATATCCCTAAAATTCATAAAGTTGGAAAACTAGATTAAATTCCTATTTCTAAGAAACTTCAAACACTGGTAACTTTTGATACCCGACGAGAGTCGCCAGAATCTAATGACTCCGTGGCATCATCTAATGTTCCTTCTGACTGAACATCGGATTGAACACTGCTTTGTTTACTCATAGATGCAGCTTGTTCCCTTTCCGGTTCTTCTGCAATTTTAGTTATGTCCCTTGACATCGGCCTATAAGCAATTGCTTGTTCCCCTGCCCCTGACCGGAGGTAGAAATGCTCAACTTGAGATTTGTATTGATGCTCCTGTAGGCTATATTGTTGTGATATGTTTGGCTGCTCTTGAAAGTCTCTTGTCTTAAACACACCGGCGTCACATGATTTATATGAGGGCAGTTCTTGAGCCTGCGGCTCTTGCACTTTGGGTGTTTCTTTTTGAGTGATTATAATCGGTCGTATTACAGGTTCTTCAGTAAGTTCTGGTATTCTTGATGTAGCATGCGCTTGGCGTTGTATTTGCGGTTGTCTCTGAACAGATCGAGAAGGAGATCCTGTTAAACTCATACTCTCTCTTATAAGAGTAGATAATACCTTTTCAGGAGAATCATACGTTTCCTCTGGTTCACTTATAACTGTAGGAATAATATTGAAACGGAGATCCTTTTTAGCCCTTGCACCTTTATCATCTTCTCTTTCCGCCCTCAATTCCTCGGCACTATCTGCTAAGGCGTGTTCCAGTACTTTACTAAACACAGAGCTAGAATAGCTAGCTCCCTGTGGGGGTGACTGGTCATCAGGGACCATGGTGGCCCCATCACATTTTCTTATATGAAGGTCTCTAATAGGATATGACTGTAGACATATTTTCTGATTTCGCCATCTTACACTTTCTAATATCCCATGTGTTATAAATTCTATCGCGTATCTAGATTGAGGTCTTTTCCCGTCGCTTTCCGACTTTTCAGTCTTGCCAATATTAATTATTTTGCAGTCAATGTCAGCAAACACGTCACGTAGATCTGATATCATCATAACGGCATATATTTCCTTGTTGCTTTTTCTTTTAACTATAATTGGCGCTTCACCTGTTGGCATACGCATTAACGTGCGCACTTCAAAGTCGGCTACTAATTCATCTTCTGCCACTAGTAATCTTGCATTTGTCACATGATTTGATTCCACTGTTACATCACTGTCAACTTGCCATGTAAAGGTGTCTTCGAACGTTTCACCACGTGGTCGACATACTCTTAAGTAGCCATCAGCACTGGCACTCACACCAAAATGTCCGATTTCAGGAGGAATTTTAAGTTTGAAATTACAGTTTCCCTTTAATGTGAAGCCTTTTTGAATAGCAACTGCAGTCGCTGCCTTTGTTTGTCGTTGTGTGCGAAGTTTATATACCTGGTCTTTATTTGTGTTGTTCGTAAAATCAGTTCTAAATAATTCCACTTGTTTCTTTTCCCTATAACTGCCGTCTGTACTACCTGATCTTAACTGAAACCTGGTAGTTTTGTGGTCAAACTCGAAAAAATTCCAAGAAACGTCAAATGAAAAATCTACTCTCTTCACACAATCGTACCACTTAAGATCGCGTTTTAGTTCCCGCCAAGCGTATTCTGTGATCACCTTTTCTAGATCAATTATGGACCCCGGCTCGAGGGGTTGGGATGGAAGACTACAGAGCATACCTAACAATCCAACGGTCATGAAGCTGCCTTGCTTTACGCACCACAGAGGAGGTTGTTGACTACAAACCACAAATATGCTGATAAATGATTTATACAGTACGAAATTGTGTGGTTCATATTTTTACTCACAACCAGCAGTTTTTTGTTTAAGTCCTCTATTTACGTCCAAGATACCAAAAGGAAAAATATCTCTTAAACTATGCTAGCATACACTTGGAAATGTGTTTGTTTGGTGGATTACACCATTGATATGTGCTAATCTGCTGGTATTCAAATTCATAAATGTCACGTGTTATTTGATGAAATGATTGGTGACAAAACTCCAACGGAAAAAACCGGCTGATATTGATAGTTTCCATGAACACCTAATAACATTTAAAATCAGTTTTCAGTAATTTGAAGATTATAACTGCCAAGAATGTTGACAAAAACTGGAAATAAGTCGAAGAAATCACTTTCATACATGACGATTATGAAACATTATCCTGTGTGTTTACACAGGTGACTCTAACAAAGAGAATACCTTTTGCACGTGTTTGAAGGCAAATATCCACGAGAAGACGTTTAATTTAGTATTTCCTTTTGTAAAGGTATTTGTATATTCTTGTTTTACTTTCACGTAACATCACAATTCATATATCAATTACATTTATCTGGGACCATGCACATTTTACTGAAGTACCCGCTTGACCAGGGTTATTGCGTAATGTACGTTGCTGTTGTCATATATTGCACTTTATATACTGACGGTTGATAAAGATGTTATCCAGTTATAATGCAGCAAATGTTGCTAGACTATTTCATTTTCATTGGTACATTTAAAAACGACTGGTGAAAATTCTTCATCTTTCTGATGCAAAAAAAAATATTAACGTAGCAACACAGACACTTATCAACGAAGTGACGGTCCTCCTTTGTAGTGAATGTAAAGGATGAAATATACAGTTGTTTTCTCTGTCATGGAGATCAAACCTTTGCCCCGGATAAATACAAAAGCTTTTGTGTCTTTGTTTTTATTTCAAACACAGACGTATTAAAGTCTTAGCTTCACACCGTTTGAAGATATTGGTAGCGTTTTCTTGATTTATGTTGTTTTCCGTGTTCTTTTATGACAGCTGTTAACGCATAGTAACAGCTTTATCAAGCCGTTTGCATTTCACTCTTATGCAGTTTCAAACACGTATTGGATTTTTAAATCTCAGTGCTTATATGTATGAAATATTCCTGCTATTCCTGAAATATTCCATGATATTACACTTTCAGTAAAATGTAAGCGAACATGTGCTTCACATAACTTGGGATTTAACATCTGAGAATTCCATCCAATGCGAATTGTAAACACATTACTCGTTATGAGTTGCTTTTAGATAAAATCAATTAAAACCATACTGTTTCAAATTGTTATAAGTCGATATATTCCTGAATATTTAAGAACTTCTACAAGCACATGAAAGAGATTGTATACGCTTAATATTCCTCTCCGGCGACTTTCTAAACGTCGTTTTGTAGATCAATAACAGACATTTGTGTATTTCTATCTGAGAAAGGAAAGGCGAAATAATTCCGTTGTACAATTCCCCCTGGAAAAAGTACCATGTCTGAATTGTTCAGGCAGTAACATATCTCTTTAGGAGGAAAGATTCTACATTTCCGTGCAAGCTATTAAGTCAAAGAATTCCATTAGAGCTCATCTCAGTGTTATAGAATAATGCCAGTTTTGGTCATTCGGTTGTGTGGCAAATGTCTTTCGTGCCTGTTTTACAAATAGCTCTATACAGAAAACCAATACACAGACATGATTAGCTGAACGTTGGTATAATACATAACGTAAGATGTAATAGGGATGGACATGCTTTACATTTCATTTACTGGTATCTGTCGTTAGGCAGATGGTTTGTGGGTTTTTTTCTCTGTTGATATCACAAAAGTGACATTGTATCTTGAAAAGTAGTATGTTCGCTGTTTGCAAATTTACCATCTTGGTTATGCATTAACATTTTTCCAGTAGAATGTCATATATATATACCATAAAAAGTCGGATTGAACCCTGCAATACTTCGGAAATACGGCTGATATGAATAGGTTTATGGTGTGTATGATATATATTATTACTTTGCTTCACTTTATCATGTAAAATTCATGATATTCTGAGGCTTCTTATGCTTTTTCATGAGTTCAATTCAGTGAATGTACGTTCTTCGATAAACTGTTTACATATATAGCTATGTTTCAAACATTACAATAATTATTTTCCATCCTTGCGTAAAATACATTTAGTCTTTTGTATTGCCACTCGCTACAACTTATGTACCCTTTCGTGATGTCCAACTTTTTTTACACATATACATCGAAAATCTGTATTTTCTGTATTTACAGGAGCCTCACAGAATATTTATGGCTATCAGTGCAAATATTGAGATAGGCACTGATTTGTTTCCATCGTAACGTATCGATCATAAATAACAAACTAAAAGCATCCAGCAGAAATATTAAGTGTATCCAAGTCTTACATTATTGGCATTCCTGAAATGTGTTCATTTCTAGCTCCATAAATCGTTTATGTCTGTTTTGACGGTAACAGAAGCTTGCAATAATCTGTTTCGATGTAAATATTTCGTTAAAATGGAAAGTAATATATAAAGTAACTTTCAGCTAAGCATCTGAATCATATCTGTACATAATCCACACCCACGCATATCCCCGAGCAAACATTGGCTTTGAAAAGCCAAACATGTTGAATGCAGATAAATACTTCTATTTCACTTGAATATCTCGCCACAGGAATAGTTTGCACCAGTACTTGCAAACATTTATCAGAATATCTGAGTTAAACTTCTTGAGTATTGGCAAAATTAGGCAACAAAGCCAATAATCACAAGACGGTAGCATAGTACTCATGTAGCTCGATATTTATTGTCTGGCTCCTAAATCGACGAATATTCATGAGCAACGCTTCTTCATAGTAAAGTTCATTGAACGAATTCCACAAATCTGTTCTTTTGTATATTGATGAAAATGACAAGATGTTTGGATTTTTTTTGTTTATCAATTTCGTTAAATGTATTGTAAAAGATATAATGAAAATATCAAGTTAGTTAAGCAATGAAGACGAATGTATTTAACAATCAGATATTGGACCAACCCGTGATCACCAGTCACGCGAGCGGCAAGAAAAAAGAAACAATAACATTCTCGCTGGTTTGAGAATAAACGAAATCTTTTGCGTATGCGGGCCACGTGAACTGCAAATAAAAAGTAACAAATCTAATTTGTTATGGTTTTCCAGAGTGATCTGTTCCGAATGAATGAGTGGGTTTTTTCTTTTGGTATGTTCTACCTTTACGGGTGTTAAGCAAACATTTCCAGTGTTTTTCTGAATTTATATCACAAAAATAGATGATTTGTCGCTTAGCCTAAGTGCAACGTACACCTAATAGACCCGAGGCAGTGCCGGGAAGCGAAAACGAATGTCTAGTCGGTTGCCAGTGGCACAAAGGTGTACGCCGCAAATGCAACACGAATTAACCCATTAAAATTTGGTGAAAAATGAAAATGTCAAGCTTTTTTAGCCAATAAAATTCATTGAACGAATTGCACAAGCATTATCGTTGAGTCTTAATGGAAATGTCAAGTTTTATTAAGATAATGTGAGTTGATTTTTTACAGACAAAATTGTCGATATGTAAGGATATCGTCAGTATGATTTGATAAGAAGTGCGTTGAACAGATTTCAACATTTTGTTTACCAACACAATAATGTAATAGTAAGACATTTTTCAAAAATAACGTAAATTTATAACTAAGAAATTGCTACTGTGAAATATTAATCAGTGCTACATTTTAAAGATATTGCCACACAAATCAACCCAGTGGAATGCTAATATTACCAGAATACTTAAGTCAAAATGGATTAATATTACGAAAATTTATTGATTATTATTGAATATGTTGTAGATCCGCCAAAATCTTACACATAACGACCACTATGAATATAACATTTCTCAATATTTATGTTTGCTTTGCGTGCATCTTTGTAGCCTAGCATATAAGAGAGAGTCTAGTGGAATTGTCTGTGTTGTTTTGAATAGCCATATATTTATGTTTGCTCTATGGGCTTAATACCATATTAAGGTAATTAAAATGTTCGAATAGAGCGCTGTTTCCACTTAACCTTACATATTCACCATTAATTACTTTTGACCTAAAACATCAATTAACAAAAAGTACAATTAACAATTAACAAAAAGTACAAGCCATTGCCAGCATATTAATTATACGTTTGAAACACAGTACAAATTTGTTATTGAGGTCGTCGAATTTCATAACCCTAGAAACTTCAAAGGCGTGACAGAACATTTTTTATAAAAGCCAAAAAAGGTAAATTAGTACTTTTATAAACATTTGAGCAAATTTGAACAAAACAGTAATTTCCAGTCATAAAACTCATTCTTGGTATATAGGATCAAACATGATGGCACATAAAGAAACAGGTTACTTCTATCGAGTTATATTATCTTGTTAATGTATCAAACCTAGCACAAAGATTCAACCGAAAAAGCTATTAACAAGAACGCAGCCTCCAGTAACAATTGACCACTGCGGTATGAACGATAGAAATAAGCGAGCAAAGTAGAACAATAAGACAGTAGAACAATAAGACAACAAAGACGAACAAACTTGTTAAGGAGCACAGAGGCGCACAGCCTTAGAACAAATAGTTGCAAATGCAATGGAGATATTAAACCGGTTAATTTCACTCAAACCATCACTCTTCATTCTACTGCGTTCCAAAGCTGCAGGACAGTGTAAATAAACGTTATTTCCACAAGGTTAATCCGTTACGTACGTGATGGTAACAAAAGGTACAATATGCTCCTTAAAATTGTATAAAGAAAACTTAAAGGACCATGCTTTAATTTATACTCATGAGCTCAATACTTTTGCAAATGCAATATCTATATCATAAAGATATAAAATGACTTCACACGCTCGCTTAGATTTCCTTTAAGTTTAACAAAAAAAGTTAGAAACTAGTTGCGCCGTGAATGGCTCATGATATGTATATACCTTATTTTTTGTTGTAAGATTTGAGTGATAAAAATTATTGCGTTTAACTGCATACTCGGAACTAATGTTAATATATATATTTCCAAAACATTGTTTATCTGGCAAGTATCTGAAAAAACTAAATTCAGCATACTGCTGCATTTAATTTAGCCATACTTAGCATTTCTGTGCCAGCTTTTACCAAGGAAACACTCCTGAAGAAAACACAAAATCAAACAATCAAACAATCGAATTTGTATGCTTAACAAAGGAATGTGTTGCATGAAAAAGACTCTAATGAAACGTAGCATTTGGCCTAATACGTGCTTTGTTTAAGGTAGTTCTGCTCGTTCGGATCGATTTTTTTCTACAATGTAGAATTTGATTAAGCCCTGATTTTTCAAAACTTCAGAATATACTTCAGAAATTCAGCAAATAATAAAGATAGGGTCGTGTGCTTGATTTTTTTTGCCACACTGATTTGAAAAATTTGGACCTCACGCAACTTTTCATGATTAGAGTCTATGGAAAAATCACAATTTTCATAACATTTTCGCGAATAGAATTTTTTCTACCATGTAGATTTTAATGAAACTGCTCACAGTCGTAAAAAAAACTTATTGTCTATAAGGTGGTGAAATGATATATATATATAGGTCCGAACGTTTATTTTTGAGATATTTGATCTTGATTAAAGTGAACAGCGCATTTCAAACTAATTTAAGACATTATTTTGAATTATTAAACGTGTCAGATATTTTGATATCATATTTTAACTTAAAGATAGTAAATAGTAGCCTAATAGCGCTATTGTAATAAATCTGCTCACGGGTTGCATTTAATTCATAAAATGATATTCGTTTCCGTACGCCAAAATCAGGCTTAATTCTACGTTTTACGGATAAATGACGTTACGCCAACACTTTCGGTTTATCAAACGTGCAAAACTACCTTAAGACCACGATTTAGTCAAAATATATAACATGCTTGATGTTTTATTCAAGACAAACACATTTATATATTCAGCAATCAAATGCATCCTGTTTGCTAGTTAACTATATATTAGACTAGCTGACAAATGAAGATGAATGTACTTTGTTGTTGCAAGACATTTATATCTCAGATATATGTCTTGTCTGCAGGCTTCCCCGCCTTAATTAGTTGTATTCAAATGATATATATCTTTAGAACAACTAATGTCTTCTTCCAAAATATTTATTATGTTTAGCTCATATTCATTTGCTGAAAAAAAACTAGTATTTCTTAACATTTTCTGTCAGCTCGAATCGTGGATCTTTTAGTTTCTCTGGCATTAGATTATCATATAAGAAGAACTATATCTCTTCAATATGATGTTGCATCTATAGTCGACTGATATTAATTGTTAATGATGCTCTCACATTGAAGCAAATTTTACGGAGGATCGTGGAAAAATTACCAAGAACTTACCATAATACGTCCTCGCAGGCCGCTAGTGCTGCTACTTATTGGATAAATTCACTGCAATCGTATTTATTATCATACCCAGTAACGGTGAATCTAGACTGGCTTTTGATTCATTTTCATAGTGTACTGGAAGAGTAACATTTAGTGGAGTCTTGTATGTTTTAGTCACCATATTAAGCTTCCGATTCATTCTTCTACGGGTCCGTATATTTTAAAGAACTCAAGTCATCAAAGATAAAACTATGATTTTAAGGAGTAATTAGGCGTCAAAATGTATCATTCCGTCAAATTATGAAGCATTCACTATATCATTATAACTTAAGTGATGGACATTTGTGCCCGTGATATAAATTTTTAAAGATGACCTCTCGAGTTATCAATTTGAGCTTATTTAGCTGCTTAAGAATGTCATAAAGCGTTACATATTATTCATGTTGTTTTAAAGAGGTAGTTACTTGCTTAAATGCGAATTTATTTTTTATTTCAGTAGGAAAAATACATTGGACGTTTCAATGTGTGATAATCACCTTTATAAAAAGATCCTTTAGCAGCATAGAAAGGAATAAAGGGAATAAAAGCGGACTTTAGCTCGGCTGAGTTTTTACAAAGTCATGAATGATAATGACATGTGCAATACCTCAAAACCTATCCCACGTCCTAGCATTGAAATTAAATGAAATTATGTTGCAAACAGTATTGAAGGATCCCCATGGTCAAAATAGAACAGAAATAGCAACACAGAGTCCAAGACAAGACGCAAAGGTGACTGTTAAACACAGCTAATGTGATCAAACGCAAATACAATTTAACCAGACAATTATTTCTGTCTTATGATTTTCGACAGTTGTCTTGTTTGAGTTTCTACTACTATTTTGAATTATCCAGTCTTGTTTCCTCTTATAATTGCACAAAAATAAAATAATGTATCATGTGTTATTACCTAAAAGATAACCCGCTAAAATATATATGTCTGCCACATGTGTAAAAGAAGGGCGAGTAGAATGTTTAACTGATCCAAATTAGAATTGTATCATTACTCTTTTTTATGTGAATGGATCTCTACCTGGACAAAAAGTGGTTGGCCACAACAATGAACAGAAAGGTTGGGATCTGTTAGCGATATTTTATAGAAATCTATATGCGAGCAGTGTTTACAGACTTAACGTTTTCTCATGTATGGTAATAATCTTTGTCTGAAGTTAACTTGTGACAGTTAAAGTGCCATTGCGTCTTAAATTTCAATTATCTCTTGTTATGTGTCAAGTTTTATCAGTTTTCTCTTAGCAGAGCGTATCTCAATACTTCTGCGTTACGTTGCCTCTGTTATTGAGTATGATTGCAATTCTTTCTGTAACAATATAAAACAAGTTTTACAGATACAATTTTAACCCGTATTGTCCAATAGATTTCCGGCACAATTTTAATAGAAGTTTACATTACTGTTTATGTATTGATTACAACAGGGACTCTTTTCTTATTTTCCATTAAGTTTCGAATATGTGAAATTTCTTTATTCACAACTAAATTCAATACTGTAAATTAAAACAGAGCGATTTTCAAACATGTAACTTCTAATGGGAAACCATTACTTTCCAGCTGGAGATAACACACACACACACACACACACACACACACACACACACCGCCCCCCACACTATAACTCTGTATTCTTGATTTTCATGTACAATCGTTGATATATATAAAAATTACTTTTACATCACATGATTAGGTTTATTATATAAGGACTAATAACATACATATAGAAAGCGTGCCAAGACTTTGTACTGCTTTTAGGAAGATAGACATTGCGGCCGAAGTAATCGCTTGATAAAAAAAAAAAATTGGCACGCCTTAATGATAAATATGTTTGCACGTTATCAAAAATGGCTGATAATAATGTCTGAAAGACCACCTGTTCAGGTATAAGATAAAAATGAAACTGACATCTTTTTATTGTTTTTTCCGAAATATAATTTACATTCCTTATAAAAAATGTTTACGTTTCCAATACCGGAATGAAATATCTATAAAAAAAATCTCAAAATTTCATTGCATAATAACAATATATTGTTACTATTATGAAAGCAACATGCTTCGATTTCTGGAAGTAAAATTACAACTGTTTGACTTGTTTCATTCAAAAGGCCAGGTGATATGAATAGTCAAATAATTTTAACCGTTGCGCAGCTTAAAACTCTACATTCTCCAAAGTTTTTTATGCATTAGTATACAACATTAAAAGTTCTGTTGTGAGACTGAACAAAAGCGGTAAACGAATGAAATACAATTTGTGAAGTGTATATGAGCAATAATTCTGACTAAAACATAAACAGTTTGCCTGCTTACTGATAATATGATTTTGAACATATATACATATAATTTCTCTGCCTGCTAGTTGAAATACATCTTCCTAAAAGTTGGTTTCAATTTTGTGTAAAATGAATGGCTGCTTTATCAATGTTACATCCTAAGGGGATGCCTTTCCGACAATTTTAAACTCAAGATATTGACCGACATGTGACAGATTGACCGAGCGATAAATCACATTGTTTTACAAAGAAGGAAAGCCAATACTTGTTTTATTATATATTATTATATAAAGGCTATGACTCCTATATTAAATAATTGATATAATTATGAAGACACAAACACTATTGATGACATTTGGGACACACACTACAGTATATATTTAACACAAAACTTTGATCAATGTCCGTTTTATACAACAACAAAAATGAGTTGATACTGAAAAAGTTTCAAGTCATATTGCCCAGTAGATCCGGTTATATTGCACGATAGCTGAAAACAAACATAACTTCTTGCTGCTGACAGTCTCGAGTGAAGGACTGTATGCCAATGCTCGTGCATGACGTATAATCAAAGTGATCATAAGAAAAGGTATTTATATGTATATGTAAACTTCTTGGGACTGAAGAGAAATATTAAACATTATTTTCTATATTTTCAAGAAATACAGTTTTATTCCGAGTCTAAGCATATATTTTTACTTCATTCGTTTGAAGCAAAACCTTTCTTAATCAAGGTCTAGTGTTAGCATTGCATATATTTAGATCGGATAGGTTCGGGACCAAACGAAACATACATATTTGACGCGAACACCACGTGCAATATTATTAGTGTTATTACGAAATTCTTTAATAATGTATATATATGTAGTATATTTGTTTGTTTTAGTTTGAGATCGAAATACACCTCGTCAAAGATGCTTTCATGTGTGTTGCTGCCACGAGTGAATTTGTAAAATATGGTGTTCACGAGTTATAGATGTAAGCAAATAGCGTTTCTTTTTATTTCATTTATTTCAGTGATTTTAACTAAATTGTACACATTTTACCCTTACAAAGTCGCTTGTATTAGGTCATGACGTCACAATATGTTGAACAGCTCTACGAGATATTTTATTTCTTTCAATTTTAAACTGAATACGACATAGCTTATACCTTTATGTTGGTGTAGGTATTTAATATTAATTCATGTACAACTGCAACCTCATCACTTCAATATGTTCGACTGTTTTTCAAGAAATCTTTGAAAATGGCAAATGTAGTGTATTAACGCAATGTCACGTGTTTAACTGCTACAGATGTAAACGAGACATCATCATTATTTATTTAACCTGAAATGAAAACAAACGTAAAGCAATCTCAACATTTACGGAAGATTCCCGACATGTAAAGATACATAAAAAATAATCCTGTTATGAGAAATATTTATATTTTTTTCAATATTGATTATTCCGCTAATTAAAGGTTTGGTTGTTGCTACAATTTCAATTCAAACATTCTGACTAGATGAATTAACTCATTTCTAACATTATTGATATCTTACTCACTTACAAATTATATATCGAATTTACGGTAATTATACAAATCAAATACTGTTTTTTCTCAGATAATTATGATAAAAATGGAAGTAAAAGAAAACAAATTGTAAGTTTAATTACTGAATGTCAGACTATCAAAGTGAGCAAAACATTTGTAGCAAAGACTAATAATTCTCTTTACAATCTTTAAGTGATCGGCTTATTATTTATCCTCTTTATGCATAATGTAAACATCTTTAGTGCAAACTATTACTAATAAGTGTTAATATTTCTGGTTCTTATTACCATGTGGCCATGAGAAACCGTCCGGCTTTCAGAGTTCAGAGTTTCCGGTATTCAGAATGTTTTTTTTTTCATTTTAATTCAATTTATTAGAGAAAAACTTGGAACTTTGAAAATCGTCCGATTTTTATAGGATTCCAGCTTTTAGAGGGCCCGGTTTTCGGACTTTTTGTAAAGACGCTAAATGTATGCCAAATGAAAAGAAGTAAAGCTTTTTCAGTTACATAATGGCAATTGATGTTTTGGTATCTGTTCCCTAAAATGTAAGAAAATGAACAAAGTGATTAATTTGTATATAATGGAATGCTTAGGCTGTATCATTTAACATTTCGCCAAGAAGCACAAATTGAAGAAATCGGAAATACATGATTAATACCACCTTGGACACACTTAATTATACTAAATATTATCTAAAACCGTTAATTTCATATTATAAGTATTTTGTAAACCGGAAGTATTTTAAAATGTTGCAATCCACGGCGATAAATGTCTGACATAAAGTTCTGGTTACAACAGTACTATTATCTAACAATCCCAAACTCTCTTATTATCGAACCTTTTCATACTGATGCATAGCTTCAAGTCGTCTCAGGAAGCTTACTCAAATATAGCGCACTTTCAGGTAAAATTTCCCGTGTCTCGCTGTTTTCAGAAAACAAACCGACATGGAAACAAGTGAAATTCCAAAATGTTAATGATACAAAAGTATAAAGAATCCCATCAAATTAAAAATAAATTTGCATGCCTGACAAGTTGAATAAAATGCTAAATATCATTATTGTCTGATTCTGACGTATAACAGATGTGTACGTCATATATTCTCTTGACCGCTTCAACAATTTCTATAACTGGTATTAGTGATGTAAATGTGAAGGGTGATATATAACTTAATAACAATTTCAAAAGAAGTGGTACTGGAACTAAAGAAAATGTTTATCATCAAGCGCCTTTTTTTTTAAACCTATAATTGTGTAATGACATATTCTTAGTAGTAGTAGGTAAACAATCCTTATTTCAGATTGATCTAATCTTTCTCAAAGTACATAAAGGCGGTGAAACTGCCAAACAGGGGAAGCATCGATTTCCATTAACAAAAATGCCCCATATGACCTTAACTAAGCTGCACTGACTCTAGATTCATTTCAAGAAGACACTGAACGCTCTCACAATGCAGCTAACAATCTAAAGCCCAATCCATTGGATTGCTGCTCTTCTTTTGTTTTAGCCGATTATAGGATAGAAACAGCAAAAACGAATTCCAAAGAAAATGCAAGATACATGTACAATAAACTTTAGCTTCTCATTTCGGCCACAAAAACAACTGCCAAACAAATATTGAACCAACTAATAACCAGGTCACAAAACGACCCGAACCAAGACCCGAAAATCATTCAGGAACCTTGAAATGGTCTGACGTATGTCATGAATGATTTTGTATCTCAGACTCGATTTCGTATATTCGCTGTCGGAATACATGTTTAGTTTTGAAACAGAATAATTTTTCGTAAAGTTTGCATAAAAACAGAAACATATCTGTAACAAGGAATAGTTCATCAAAATGCTAGTTTTACAACTTAGCACTCAAGTCTAAGAAAAAAACGAGAATACCTAATAAACTGTTAGTGAGCCACTGAATTTGGGCATCTACGAATCGAAATATACTGCTTGGTGTCACAAATCTAAAAGACAGAACGCAGTTATTGAAGAATTAACCCCAGACTGTTGAAACTTTTCATACAGATATAACAACAAATATTAAACCCACTTTAGACAGTTAACTCTGAATCACGCAAACAATTACCATTCCAACATAAACGTTAGGTCACCTCTTCTAACAAATCACTTATATTTGAAAGTTGATACATTTCCCAAAACCATTATCTCAGACACTGGGTAATGAACGTGTTCCGGTTAGACAACCTGAGTAACTGAAAACACTTAAAGTAAATTGCTCTGAACATTTGTACGGTCAGTGTCTGTCATATAACTAAACCATGCACCTAAAGCAGTGCTTCTATAGGCAACTGAACTATGCAGCTATGATAAGTGATTACTGTAAGGCTTGCTTTACATTAAATATGTTTTATTGTAACCCGTGATAGTTTTGTATTTGAGTTAAGCAAGGGAGGTTTCCACAGAGAATTGTACAGAAGTTTAAGTGTTTTGCTTCACATATTGTATTTCAAGATTTGTCATAAAAATGTTCCTTATTTTGCGGGACTTATTTTTTCAAGTAAGCCGGTAAAGGTAGAGATCTGCAAAACTAACGGAATACACTTTTTAATTTGTAAATAAGTTTTCATCTTCCATTGCACACACACCTTTCTTTTGTTAAGCCGTTTAAAGTAAACAGGAATGGTGACATTTTATTTTACATCACGAGAATATTTGCTCTTGGTAGAAAACCGTTCAGTACTAGTAGTTCACTTAAATGATGATGTTTACACAGATTTTATTATATGTCTAATCTAAAATAGCCCTTTAAGAACTTAAGTGATGTATTTATCTGATTGAACTGTTTATTCAGAGTAGTGTAGTATTGTGGAACATTCTGGAGAGGATTGATGATATGCGTCACGATCTTCTTCAATACTGGTATCTAGACGTCGTTTATTTCGGAAGATTCGTCATATTTATCTGAAAAATACCGATTGATTTCTTACGGCAAATAATATTATTGTTTTGCGGAGTCTTTGAACAGTTTTCAGACAATACTATTTGTGCTGATTTGACACAAATATTTTATAAATGTTTGACTTTTTGATAATATGTTAAAGTTAATTTGTGTTTGTCGTGGTTTTCAAACCCTTTTTTTACATTCCCAATGTTGGTGGTTCTGTTTCATTGTTTAAACATAAACAGTCTATTGCGCTTAGCAGGAATGAACAAACTTTTCATCTTATTTAATTTTTGGCGAAAAATTCAATTATCCATTTCCCAAGACAAGTATTTCCAATTAATATATAAAGCGCCTTATTGTTATTGAAAAAGACAATCATTTATGCATATTTAAAAAAAAACTGAATTATTAAAGGTTACAAGTACTTGGTCTCTGATAGCGAAATGCATAACGTTTGACACATAACTTTGCGCCTTGACTTTTGTATTTGATTTCTAGCAGGACAATGTGTAACGAAGTTTTTGGAATGATTACATTGGGAAATTCTTATCAAGCGAATATTCAGCGTTTAAAAGAACCGAGAATACTTAAGACACGGCTACTAAACCATGGCACCAACACCGAAAGGCGGTGATGAGGAAAGGAGCTGTCGGTATTTCCGCGGTGCAGCTATTACCGGTTTCATATTGTAAATAGGTAGGTACAAGTTACACAATTGACAGAGCTTATTTCGAAAATTGGAAAATGTAGTGCCGTGTAAAAATACTTTTAGTACAAGTTGACTGTAATTGTGTTAGAATATTATGTAAATTGGGTTGTTAAGAGCTTTTCTCATTATTCGGACGTTTGCACGTTTTGATATATGTTTTTCCATCTACATTTTGGTCGCATAATCAATAACTATAATAACATCATTGTTCATGCAGATGATCTAAATGTGTCACACTGTGTGATACTTATGAATGCAAACATTAAAACTCTTCTTTTAAATGAAATATGCCACTATTTTGTTGAAAGAGTTGGCGCAATCACATCGGCGGTGGTTCTATACAATAGTGGTGGCGCTCTGGCGTATAGTTAGTGTTAAATGTCTGATCAGAAATAAGTAGTTGTATTCATGAGAAATATGGTATGCGTCCTAGGATTGTCATTCACATTTTTACTCTTACGTCTTAAAGACTTTTTTAGAAAGCATGTGTGCGAACAATTAAGTGAACGATTAATTTTTGGATCATCAAAAGGCTAATTATATGCCACAGCGCCACCACTGGTGTAAGCGTCATCACTAATGCGATAGCTCCAACAAATTTAAAAGATACTGACATATTTACCATTAGGGGGGCTTTTATTAACTCTAATGTTTGCCTGTGTAAGCATCATACATATCTAGGCCATTTGCAGGCACGATATGTTCATATAATGTATCTATGCATAGAAATGTAGCTTGAATACAGACATATATCAAAATACGCTAATGTTCGCATTTGGATGAAAGCTTTTCGCACCAAAATTTATTTACATAATATTTAAACACAGTTATTACAGTCAACCTATAGTAAAAATGTTCTTATACGGCCCTACATTCTGCGAAATAAGTTATATCAATAACACAATAAATAAGACAGAATGTAAATCCTTACAATTTTTAACCGGCGATAGCCGCACCACGGAAATGTCGCAGCTCCTTTCCTTATCACTATTCTGGCGGTTGCGCTAGGGTTTAGTAACCGTGTAGGAGGGTTGTTGAATTAGAAAAATATCAACTACACTGTTACGACGAACAGACGTATATGGTCAAAAAGCAGCTTTTTAAAGAAGTATCCCTAAATATTTTTTGCATAAATAGTAACTACAGTGGGCAGACAATAACTGCATTAATAATTGCATTATAGATATATTATTCAGCCTGAATCACGCGATTAAAGCACACACAATGAAATTATTCATTTTGGTTAACTTACACTACATATACTTTTCCCTGGAGTTGTTTCATTGTTCCAAACAATTTTACATGTCGAATAATGGATGACTTAAGTGGTCAGTTATATTTCGTAGATATTTTCTGCAGCTCGCGTTATCAGTAGGACGTCCCCTCACAGTCATATTACACCGTTACTGAAGGAGCTCAATTGGTAAATTACCAGTGAAATACAGGATACAATACAAGGTTCTGACCAAAACCTCAAAGACTCTTGATGATAAGTCCCCTGCTTATGTAGGGGATATGAAAGAAGTCCTAAAATCCCAAGACACCTAATACTTGGTGTATGGCAATCGGATATTTTCGTCCACTGCTTCCAAGATTTGGAGCTCCCTTCCCGTCAAGGTTAGGGAAGCTGACACGCTGGCTGCTTTCAAAAGCCTACTAAAAACCTGCTTCTCTGTACAACATATCACAAACTGACAGATACATTTTGTTTTCATATCAAAGCATCGAACAGTACTCTATCCTAAAGTCACTTTGTTTTAAATATGTAACTTTGTCTTTCTTGTTTGGTTATATCTATGTGCTTCATATCCGTGCTTTATTAATGTTAAAATGCATTTTTTTGTGTTGTGTTGAAACTGTTATTACTTGTATTTTTGTTATGTACCGGTATTCTGCAATGCCCTTTTGAAGGTGTATATGTGCATGGACAGAGTGCTATTTAAATGTTGTGTAATAATAAGTAATAATAATAATTTTCTTTTTCTTACATCAAACATATTCTTCTAGAAAATATAAGTCTGTTAATTTCAAATAAAATGAAAAAGGGCATCTATTTTTGTGATGAAAATGAAATTTTGCCTAGAAGCTATTCAGCCATATGTTAATAAAAAAGACAATTTCATTACTCTTTTGCTGTAAAAATAATGGATAAGGACCAAATTATAACACTTACACTGTTTGGAAAACATGTATATTGCAATCTTAAATTTCGTTTGTCTGCCAGTGTTGAGAATGGGTAAATAAAACAGTGTAAGTGTGTAATATGTTTGCTGAATAGAGAGTACCATAATGATTATGAAATAGAATTCGAGCAAGGAAAATAACATTGACACTGTAAATGGAAAATGAATTATAGAGTGTTAAGGTATCAACGTTCAAACACAGGTATTCATTACTGGAACCTCAAAAGGCAATTGGTAGCTGTGGATTTAATTGTCAAAAATATTGCCTAAAAAGAAATGTGGTTGTAGCCGTGACCTTGACTTCCGTGTATAATTTTAGCCTGTATCCCATTAGTCGGTCGTCAAATATAATAACGCTATAATTGTATTTATTTAGCATCGAAATTCTAGTTTGAAGTAATTTTCACGAATGTCAATTCCAATACTAGATATAACTTTGACGTAGAATGTAAACAGATTCTATGCCATCAAAGGTTGGCCGATTTATCGGTAAATACACGGTAATCAACATCAATTTGGATAATGTGTGTGTATAACTGAACTTGTCCGTGTGATTAATTGTCTGGTATACTTACCATTAGGTTCTAGGGAATAGTATATTCTTAAGGGACCTGACTTCAAGAAGATTAGTGGGCGGAAACACTCAATTTCTTTTTTTTTTTGTCAAACATTTGTACGTTAGGGCATTTATTTAGGACAGGCGGTGGGTGACATTCATCATATTTATCTGCAGTATGGTGAATTATCTCCGGAGAAGGATATTAAGGTCAATCAATGTTTGTTTGTCTCTAAAAGTAAGTTTACCAGATTTATCTGCGGAGATTAGTACATTTTTATTCGGCACACTGAAGATGACGGTAATTAACCTTCCTCATGTTTATGTTTATTTGGATAGTTTACGATTGCTGCTGGTAACCTTTATTAACACCGTCCTTACCAAGAGTTAGAGAGTGTGCACAATTTACCGGTTTAAACTCCCATTTTGCAGTTTTCAACTAGCATTCCAAAGGGGTTAAATTGTCTTCTTAAATTTGTTTGTTTTGCCCTCGTTGTGTACATCGTTTCATTTCTCTAAGGATTTCGCGATAAAGGACTGCGTTCTTCGAGTTTTGTTAAACGTCACACATGTAGGTGCGAATATAAGTCATAAAGCGACTTTTCTGCTTTTTATTGAGGAAGACCCCATGTGCCCTACTGGACATTATACATGTATAATCACGTGCGGTCACCTGAGTAAAACCACTGGCCAGGTTGATGGTTTCCTCACAATGACAGAATTTTAAACCGTTAGTGAGTTTACGAATCCACAGAGATGAGAGGCAAGTGATTGACGGAGCGCCCCCACCCCCACATCCCCTTACGTTCATGTAGCATGACGTCTGTCTAGATGCTTTTGTATTATACGTCAGCGGCTAGACTAGAGTCACTGCCCATCAAACATCAATACTGTTTTATGTCGCCAATATGAAATAGTGTTTATACGTAAATAAAAGCAAACGCTTTTAGCGCGAAAACGAGTGATTTTGGTATGAACGCATTGTCAAGGCGTCAAAAGTCAAACATGATTTATAAGACATAGATTGCCAGAATGTACATTTAATTGCGGATATTCTCTTCTAAATGATATTGGTGACATACTAGTTTGTCAACATAATCTCACAGATCACTCGTGATTTATTGATGACTTAACATCTAACAAATGGGAGTGTTCCACACATTTAACGAGTTTTTTTTTTGTCATCGCAAATATATCACAGTTCTTGATCGGCATGTTTTCAATTAATTCCCCAGATAAATTCGCCTGAAAACCTAAAAATTCCTTCTAGAATGAAAGCGATAATGCTGGTCTCTAAAGACTGCTTCTGTGCATTACTGCTTCAAAGTGTTAGAATAATTAGCATCATTTTCTTTAACTGTTGCATAATGAATAAGATAAATAAATTTATAAATTTGCAATGTTTATAGTAACGTGATAATATATTCATATTCTTTCAAAATAAAGAAAATATAGAATAGTTTTATTCGACGTTTATTGATTTAACCGATGCACAATCTGCAACACAACTTTAATATTAATTAGTTTTGATGTGTTTTAACTAAAAAGATTCATACGCGTTCAGAGAAATATAATTATTTGCTATTTCCAGAATCTTTATTACCAAGAAATGGCTTTAAAGTACTTGTAACACTGTTCAGCTTGTTGCAGATTTAATGTTTCCATGTTATGCTGAAACAAATCCTCGTAAATGGAATATGAATATCTAGCAGGAAAATGTACTTTCCAAAAACGCAACAAGCCCAAACCTAAACAAACGGCAGCGCATGTATGTACGTTCACGCGGCCGTCATGAACATAGATACGCGGACAAAGCAAAACATATAAACCAATCTGAAGATATCTCCGCCAGGTGAATCCCTTTCGACGTTAATGCTGACAGAAGACATGGTATGTAAGCTACAATTACAATTAGGTCATAACCTCTTGATATAAAGTTTTGATAATTTACTGACTACAGTTGGAAAGCAACCATGATCAGATAACTATCCTTGAAATTTTGTAAACATGATCTCTATTAAAATCAGGTTTATATAACATTTTTACAAGAATCAACGATATTAAAATATTATGTTTTCAAGTAGTTAATTCACTGAGATCATCATTCGCACGAATTCACCATTTAACATAAAGTATTCAGTAAATTCCTAGATCTGGCAACGATATGCATCAAAATCAATAACTTAATGAAGTCAATGTACAATTATCCGAAAATATAGTTAACCTAATGCGCAGCGTGTAACTTATTGACTCGCATCTTTGGGTTAAGGAAAATATTGAAAAGAAAAAGATCATAGTTCGACAAAGGCAAAACAACACTTTACAACAGTGAAGGTTTTAACGTTAACGTAAGCAAACCATTTGGCCAGTTCATTCACTATTGAATTAATTTAGAAGTATCTTTTCATATTGTATTCATTGTATTGTAGAATATGTCATTATATACCCCTCCACTGAATTATTTAAGTGACATCATATGTGGATCTCATATTTTATATCAAACAATATCTTTAATTAAAAGAGAATTTCCGCTAATGAGTCCTGCCTTTATATATTGCCTTTTACAGCAAATTAGACATCTTTTCGCAGTCTTGCCTGAACATAATACTGTAGCAATGTACAGCAATTATGATAATATATTTCACAGCAAAATATCATCATCGCATAAGGAATAGCAATCATTTTAATAAAATTACCAGCAAAATAACAATTAAGATATTTTGCATAAGGAAAGAACATGTTTACGTTTCCATATAAATATCACACAATATGGCGGGAGAGAGGACTTTCCTTCAATGTTTAAAAACGCCAGATCCAATCTTGATAGGCGGGACAGGGTGAAACCATGTTTATAAAACGAACATTCCTGTCTTCATGCCACTTTAAAATTGTTCTTAAAGGAATCATAGTTTACAGTTTAAAATTTCATTTTTAAGAACGAGACTTCTATTTTATATTTATATTATCATTTACACCAATAGTTTGATGATTTATTACAAAATAAGTTAAACACTACATGTTTAATAAATACCTTTTTACACTCCTAATGTAAAATCCTTTAAGACGAACCAAAAAGCCATTTGGACCGACATGGAAATTGTGACTAAAAGACATATCTGTTTTATTTAGAGAATGTAGAAAAACATCATTCAAGCAAACGGAAACAATTAACATGCACGGAATAAATTACAACTCTGTGTGTCTTCTCGCGATACAAGTTGTCATCAAACCTATAACTTAAAATGATTCATTTTAAGTGTCATCCAAATTACAGATATTACAACTTAAATATGTGACCATGCGGCAATATTTGTTTTTAGCTCATGGTGAGGTATTGTAATCAGTCGTCCGTGCGTGCGTCCCTGTGTCAAGTCGTCCGTCGTCAACAATTATGTTTAAACGACATCTCCTCCAAAACCACTCAATGGATTTTGATGAAACTTGGCCTGGATGTTGCTTGGATGGACCTCTACTAAAGTTGTTCAAACGGTTTTTCTTGGTTGTACATAGGGACTGCTAGAGCTAAAAATAGAATTTTTTTCGAACGACATCTCCTTCTAAACCGATGGTTAAATTTAGAAATAATTCCACACATACAGTCCTTATGTCACCCTCTATCAACAATTATTCAAGTTATACCGATTTGTCAAAAAACATGGCCGCAAGGGGGCGTGGTCACTTTTTCCTATATGTATAAAGTAGACACTTTAAAAATCTTCTTGTGTGAAACTGCCGGCCTGATTTTAAAATAATTTTACACAAATGATCCTTGTGTGACCCTCTACCAAGATTGTTCAAATTATTTTGATTCGTCAAAAAAAAAAACATGGCCGCAAGGGGGCGTGGTCACGTTTCCCTATATGTATATAGTGGAAACTTTAAGAATCTGCTTGTGTGAAACTGCAAGCACGATTTAAAAATAATTTTACACAAATGGTGCTTGTGTGACCCTCTACCAAGATTGTTCAAATTATTCTGATTCGTCAAAAAACATGGCTGCCAGGGGCGTGGTCACTTTTCCCTATATGTATATTGTAGAAACTTAGAAAATCTTCTGTATAAAACTGTTAGCCCGATTTGAAAATAATTTCACAAATTTGTCTTTGTGTGACCTTCTACAAATAGTGTTCAAATTTTTTCTGATTAGTCAAAAAGCATGGCCGCCAGAGGGCGTGGTTACTTTCGATCAACAATTTCTTTAAACAACATCTGCTCCAAAACCTCTCATTGGATTTTGATGACACTTTACACAAATGATCTCTGGATAGTCATTTTTCAATGTTGTTCAAATGGTTCCGGTTCATTGAACATATGGGTCTTTTTGGTTAAAAATAGTTTTTTTTGCTATCAGACTTCAAAAATCTTTTTCTCTAGAGCTTTGATATTTGGCATGTGATATAAGAGTTTGACTTTCTACTATAATTGTCCAAATTATTGCCCAAAGGTCAAAAATGGCCACGCCCCTGTGTATGACATGTAATTACTGTAGGCTTATATATAAGAAACTTTGAAAATCATTTCTCGGAATCCATAAGTAGTTGTTCAAATTATTGCCCTAGGTTCAAAAAAGTGTGTGACATGTATATAATATAGGCTAAGATAGAAGAAAGCTAACTCTGTACTTATACCATTACGTTATACAATCACACTTGAAGCCTTGTACACAGGTGAGCACTTTAGGGTCAATGACCCTCTTGTTGAAAACCATGTTATTTTTCATCAAAGAATATCGTAAATATAGGAATCGTTTAGAAAAGTTCCACGACGAATCGCGTCATTTTATTTGGTCTTTAAACAATGATATCTTTTTTCCATTACGCCGTTCCTTGACTGAATAACTTGATTGATCCCATAGGCTTTCTTTCATCACAATGGTTTATTTCAGAAGAGCTTCTTTATCTTAGATATGTCAAAGGAATAAAGCGATCTTGAACCTCGTGAAAGGAAACAAACAGCAACAAATTTATAAAGAGATAAGAACAAAATGAAGCAAACAAGAACACTTTGTTCGCCGCTTTTATTTCAGTTATGACACTTTCTAAAAATCAACTTTGAATTACAATAAGAATGCCTGAATGATAACAGAAAGCCCGTTCACGTTTTTGCAGTGCTTATTTTTATATGAAAAGTAGGAGTAAAGCCATATTAAAATTCGGGAGGAGCCTTTACAATCCTAACGTCAACAGCATTTTTATAGTCCAAACCTTTTTAGTCATATCACAATACCTGAAGTGTTTCAGAGCAAATTCTATAAATTGTACGAAGAGCCGTTGAATTGATACAAACTCCCAGAATGCGTTAATTCTCCAGCGCTGCATATCTGTAAGGTGAGATCACTGTGTAGAAGATTGGCATAGTTAAGACTAGTCCGAATTACTGTGACTAGCTTTTGCAGTAGACAAAGTAATGGCACATAGTGGAATTCATTTCAACACTTGAAATGTGCAAAATCTAAAGACAATTTGAAATGACTTCTAAATAATTCATCTGAAAATGATATAAAGGACGTTTATCAACAAAATCATTTTAGCTATATTAAACGGATTTCCCCTGTGCAAAACAAAACTCGTTGAATTCTGTTCAGGTTTTGCCACTTTATTGTTTAGGTGTTGGTGAGCTGCTCATCTTTGATCTTGAAGAGATGTGACTATATTTTTTTTAATTTCCTCTATCGATACGCTCAAGATAGACGGAATGATATAAGTCTGATACACATGGAGAAACTGCATCATTAAACGCATTACAGACATTGCATATTACCCACAGAACAACTTTAAGTAGAACCTTTTTTAAGTAAAGAACTGGATTGCATGTACTTCTTCAAACATATCTTTTGGTTTGTGATAACGTTATGTTTAATGTTTTCATCTTGTTCACAAAATCTTGTTTCAGTATGTTACGCACTGTATACAAGATAATGTTTCTGAATATTAAGATAGATCAATTGCTTTCATGACCGTGATTTATTGTTTCAGGCTTTGTTGCGTGCCAACATTAGAAAATAAATCGAGATGTTACTATTCAGTGGACATACATATGAACAATAAAGCAACTTCCCTTAAAATAAAGGCAGCACCTACTGCACGCTGTAACGAAGGTGTATTAAGATCATCCTTATTAATAAGTCTGATAATTTCACCACTACTCATGTATGACACATAAAGCATGTATATTAAAACGTTTTATTATCATTTTTCTGTCGTAACATAGTACCTTACCTAATACCATTTATTCTTAGTATTTTTTCATGAACAATTTTAACAACAAATCATTCTGTTAACATTACAATTGTTCATGAATGTCATCGAATTCAAATCACTTTATGCTTACATGAGCTGGTTCGAAACCTGTGAAATTTGTTCATATTATTATTATTGTACCAGATTTATATAGTGCCCTTTTCATGATCAATTTCACGTTCAAAGGCGCTTTACATAGTTCAAATGCAGCCACACAGGGCGCATAATTCATCCTCTACTAGTACAGACACAGAGCGATCTGACCAGAGGGACAGAGTGAGACAAAGCCCCCACGACAGAGAGATCAGAAATCAGATACAGGCTTGTCCGGCTAACTTAGCCTAGCTCGTTGCGAATAGACAGCCTGGTTCTTTAAAGTGCCCAGTGTATAGCACTAATACACGCAAGGATTGCCTGGGTTCCTGACCAGTACACCTCTAGTTGGGTGAACATGAAAGCCGTTTCTGAATTCGAGTAGCTGCGAGATCTAACCACAGACCTCAGATTGGAAGCCATGTCAAACACTGAGCTAACCGTCAACCTGAAATTTCGACTGAAATACGGAAGGTCAGTGGTACCTCTTAAGTTGGCCATTCCCTGAAGTAATGTACAGAAGAGCACCTGGGCACCTTGGATCTTCCTTCACTACGGTGTAACGTTAAAACTAAAAAACACAATTTTGTAATTATTTGTCCAAGTCCTTAGCAGACTATTTCATTATCACTTCTACAGATTTGCAACTATCAATTTGTCTGAAGTCTTTCTTGTGATGTCCGCCTACATAATGATACATAACAGAGACAAAAGAGACAAAAATCTAGTCAAAGCAGTGTATATTCTTTATGTCGCGTCCATCGCAGGAATGCAGCCTGTGTTTATCGGTATTAGACTATGAATTAGATTCGATGCATCATAATTTCCTGCTGTGTCACATATAATCAAAGACTGCTGTACTGGAACAAACAGTATCATTTGTTCGTGTTTTATGATATATTATCGGCATAAGTAATTATTATACCTTATTAAGTCTCCTTAGCTTTCTTGCAAATATCATTTTCCGTATGAGCTCGGTCATTTTCCTGAAATCTTGTGTCAAACGAAAGGAATGTTCTATAAATTAATAATGCGTTAAATTTCATAATTTTGTAAAAATAAATATATATCAAGCACGTTATCATAATGATTATGGTCATGTTTTGAAGAAATGAATAATGCAGTATATAAAATATTTTATTTTGTCAAGTCATTTAAAATGTATGAAGATTGTTTTCAAACAAAGTCAATGTGATGTACGGAACTGAAATTCTTCTTTTAACAAATTTCTCGAGATGAGAACAAGCGAAGTTAATTTAGCGAAATGACCTCAGATATGCTGTAATAGTTTCAGAAATTGACGATGTATGTAAAGCCTGGCATTTCTTGATTTAAGGAAAAAGGATGCGTATTACCTTGGCGTTGACTCCGGTCATGACCTTAACAGCATAAATATTTTGAACAAGGGGGACTTCTGCTTAAAGAGAGATCGGTGTTCTAGTGGCTTAAGCGTTGAAAATACATGTGTACATGTAAAAATGAACTATTTCTCCTAGGTGTTAATGCGAAATGAACGACAGAAAAGGCTCGGCAAATCCATGAATCGCGCTACCGATTCATGTTTAATTTGCCGATCCTATTCTGTCGTCATTTTGCATGAGCACGGAAAAAAAATCATTTCTTATTTTATATTATATTTCCTTTCCATTTGTAAACAAGACTATAAATTGCACACTTTTTGTTGTATTTGAATGAAAATTCAAATGTGTGGTTTGAGTCATTATTATATTGTTTATAGCTTGTCTTTCTCAAACAAAACTGTATTGAAAGCTAACCTTGGGAGCTTTTATCCATCTTCTATGGACTTCATCACCCAGCAGATCTTCTTTACATTGACTGGGGATTAGGATTAACATCACCCGAGGGCCTGAATGATGTTAATGCTGTGTCCCACATGTGCGGTAACTGGAAATGGCCCCGTCCCTGTTCAGCGCCGGTTTATATGCTCTAATATGCACCGCCTCTTTGACTCCCCCACCCCTACACCTTTTTTTCAAACCAATAGCGTTCCCGGTCAAGAATTCGCGCGGACTGTCACCTGGGATGTCTTGGTGTATGTGGCGTGATACCTCACTACTACTAGAGCTAGGTCGTCTATATTCAATGAACCTTGCTTTCAGTGCAAATATATGACAAAAGTTAAAAGAAACACTGAATTACGTAACTAAATAGTTAAAAACTAAGTGGTAAGCCGTTTCATTATTATGTCATTTTTCAAGGTTAATATTGAAAAAAAATCTTGTTTTAAATATGACGTGTGATATGGTACAAATTAGATTATTTTAGCTCAAATAGTTGATCGGAATTTTCATTAGACTTCAAGCATTATATATGTATTTGACAACTTTTTCATTTTCAGGTAAATTCTGTCCTCAATAATCCATTTATAACTGGGGATAAAATATGTATAAGTTACCTGATAGGTAGGACTATCTGTAAGAGAGGATACATGGAAATCAAATAAGGAGTTTCAGAAAAGCCTTAACAGCATGCGTAAAAACATCAGGTCAAAATTTTTATACCATATTTGGCTTTATATGTTGTATGTAAGTGCACAATGTTAGTTTTTGCATTGTTTTTCATATTTTGAAACTTTAAGTACCATCTCTACTTCAACGTATAAATATCTCCCTCCTAAATATTCGAAAGCATCTACAAAAAACACAATATATTCTTTTGAAATTGGTTACCTGCTGACATTTTAACACTCCTCCTCACTTTCAGTTGTTCAAGCAAGACTTGCTATAGCTCAGCTACTAAGTAACTGCAACTTTTTTATTCTCCCTTTAATTTTCATATTTCACTTTTTAACATGTTGCAAGTAGCCTGCATACGGTCTTACCAGTAAACGACACAATGAAAGATTCCAAGTAAGGTACCCAATGATATAAAATTGTATCAAGAATGGAATATATTTTATATATACAACCTCATGTAATGCAACGCAGTACAGATTCGTTAAATAGCACCCAGTTCCATGGCCAATAATCATTATTTATTACCTCCATTTGCCGCCCGAGAGAGCATAACATCAAAAGGAGATACAATTGTTATGGTTTGCTGGGCATAATCTGTTGAGAAAATAAATAATTGTCCAAAAGAAGGTGATAAAAGAAAGACATACAAGACAACCTGACAGACAAGTTTCCAACAATGAAGTAGAACACCCAACCAAAGGACTGTTATATAGCAGTTGTACATCCAATGAGATGACAAAGTAACTTGGTCAGCTCAAATCAAATAACACTGTTCTTTTTTTATTTATCATAAAGATAACACATCAAACATAATTATCCGTCGCAAGTGTTATGGATTAACGAATATAATGTTTCACTGTTTTAATGTTTCATTCATAGAACAGCATAGTGCAAATAAGTTTCATCATTATATACCGGACAAACCCTGTAACCCAGGCCAAAATTTGGAAGCGGACATTTGAACCGGAATCGGATATTATAACCGGTTATTGGCCCGCCCTGGATGAGTGATATCATTCCTAACGTCATTTTACCCTGTGTCATTGCGATAAAAATTCGCTAACGTCGCTATTTGATATGATTAACTGATTCAAGCAATCGAGTAATTGTTATTGTGTTAAGGGTTATAATAAACAACTCAATGAAAGGCAATGACGTTTCTTACGTGTTTATTAGCATCTCTAAACATTTATTGGCACTCGACCTACGTTCTCGCGCAGTGTAGGTTTAGTCACACTAAAAACCACTTCAGACCCGTCATTCCCGTTTAATAAGTGTGTTTTAATATGTTTCGATGGATGTTTTATTAGGCAAAATTAATAATGTTTATTCAAAGAAAACAACTGACAGTTTGCAAAGATTAGTCAAAAATATTCAGTATTGATCAAAATATACAGTGTAACGTTCTGACAAAAGCAAAGCAGACGCTGAAAAAGATTATTTTATCAAACATTGAGATTAATTTTAATCTACAGTTCCAGGTCAAAGATTTCTCTGTTTGTAAACCTTGTGTCGTAGAAAAGTTATTGACATTGCTGATTTTGTTCTCACATACAATGACAGTATTTCCAAAATAATACTTATCAATTTTTGGCTATTTCACTTCAATTGCATTTGTAATTTCTTCCTTTTAATTGCACGGCTGTAGCGGCGAAAGCATTTACATTAAATTTTACTGTTAAGATATTAATAGATTACTCGCATTCTTTCAAAGGTTCTTTCTCATTTATTGTTCTTCCTAAGTGCATGTGTCTTATAAAGTTATCCTTTCGCAATTGTACATGATTGATATTTATCCTAAAATCTACTTCTTTACACATGCAGGGCATTGCTAATAAGTAGTAATGTTTCTAGCTCTCATCCCTTCGTTGTTGATATGTGTTGGATATGAAAATTGTAGACCTTGTCGTGGTTGATCAAATGTTCTAGCTCCCCATTTCTAAGGTATACTTACACGATACTCTTCTTGTATATATGACGACTCCAAAGGATAACTTCGTTTCAGAATTACTATAATCGGTTATCGACTTTTGTATGACCGCTCCCTGCAAATGGTGATAAATAATCACTAAAGTTAGTATTAAGAGGGTAAACTATTAATGGAGGGATTATCATTAAGCATATATTACGTTGCTTGAAGGACATGTTGAAGAAATTGAAATACATGAATAATTGTCCTTTTTGTTGTTTTTTGTTTTTTCCCACCAACACAATTATTGGTCATATGGCGACTTTCCAACTTTGATGGTGGAGGTAGATACTAGCTGCCCCACCGACCTTCCATAAATCAGCTGGATTGCTTCATCACATGAAGAATACAACGCCCCAAGTGAGGCTCGAGCTCACATCGAGGGGGCTGAAAGTGATTCGAAGTCAGCGACGTTTACCACTCGACCACGGAAACCCTATGTTATTATTTGAATGGATGATACTATGAGATGGAATATTATCATTTTGCTGTTAAAACAGTTAATCTGATATTGAAAATCATTAATAAATCGGAAGATAGATATCTTTTGAAATTTCGGAATCCATAATGCTTAATCATGACAATAAACTCATTTGTTGTAATAGCAAGTTAATAGTTTACTTGCATGCACACATCAGATACTGTCATATTGGAACGCGAACTAAATTTCAGTAGTTGCATCTAGTATCATATATTATCTTCTAACCAATATTCTCTCAGAACATCTCTCATTTTAAGAATGTTAATCTATTTTAGAAGAAAACATGAAATCTATCCTTTTTGCGCTGATGTATATCTTGATACTCCCAGACATATACACATAAAAACATAGACAATGTAAAACTTATAGACATATGCACGTAAAAAATGAACAATGTAAAACTAATAGACACACACACATAAAAACATGGACGATGTAAAACTAATAGATATATACACGTAAAAACATGGACAATGTTAAACTAATAGACATACACATATAAAAACATGGACGATGTAAAACTTATAGACATATACACGCAAAAAATGAACAATGTAAAACTAATAGACATACACACATAAAAACATGGACGATGTAAAACTTATAGACATATACACATAAAAACATAGACAATGTAAAACTAATAGACATACACACATAAAAACATGGACAATGTAAAAAACTTATAGACATATACACGTAAAAAATGAACAATGTAAAACTAATAGACATACACACATAAAAACATGGACAATGTAAAACGTATAGACATATACACGTAAAAAATGAACAATGTAAAACTAATAGACATACACACATAAAACAAATGTAAAACTTATAGACATATACACGTAAAAAATGAACAATGTAAAACTAATAGACATACACACATAAAAACATGGACAATGTAAAACTTATAGACATATACACGTAAAAAATGAACAATGTAAAACTAATAGACATACACACATAAAAACATGGACAATGTAAAACTTATAGACATATACACGTAAAAATGAACAATGTAAAACTAATAGACATACACACATAAAAACATGGACAATGTAAAAGTTATAGACATATACACGTAAAAAATGAACAATGTAAAACTAATAGACATACACACATAAAAACATTGACAATGTAAAACTTATAGACATATACACGTAAAAACATGGACTCTGCAAAACATGACTGCACGTTCTATACACGCTCTGTCAAATCAGATTAATTGGACCAACACCACTTTTGCTACAACACAGATGATACATCAAATTTTAGGTGTTTTTTGACCTATCTCTACCTGGTAAAGATTTATTTTTAAGTATTTCTTACGAGAATGATCGTTTCTGTTTATATAACTTTAGTTTGGGTCAAGATATTGAAATGGAACTTGTTTTACTTGACTGAAATGTTTGTCATTCAGGCGGGTTAGTGGTAGGCAATCATATTGTTGTGAAATGTGCACGCTTGTTTGTACTGCTAGGCGCTTTGTCGTAATTGGTATTATATATTACGGTGGTGATTAGTTCGTTTAAGTTCCCTCTTCTTTTATATATCGTTAGAGCATATTAATTATTTTAAGATTTTTATTTTCGCTTTATTTCCGAAAACTTCCAATGCATTTTCCATTATCGAAAATATAAGCCACCGACTATAATTGAGCTTTAATTTGAAGACAATGTAAAAGGTAACCATTATGCAGGGATAAAACCTGTCCAGATGAGATATTATAGAGATGTTTAATGGGCACGAACTTGCAATTGTTAAGAAAACTAGTTCTCAGCCCTATACCTGCCCTAGTTTACTGCTGCGTCTAGTTTCCAGACGCATTTTTAATAAAAAGTTCTAAAATAACCGCAGCTAGAAAAGGTCAGCTATTGAACACATTAAAATATTTTGACTGAGACTTTATTGTTGTTTGACAAGTTATATGAATAAGATAGTTTATGGTCATGATAACGGTTTAATATTTCTGGAAGATTTTCATTTACGTTGCGGCTCAGTTTTAAAATTTCAAAAGTGACAACTCTGTAGTGATAAGAAGCAAATATTTGTTATTGATTGTTAACAAAGGTTTCTCGTAATATGATATAATGGCTGCCACAATGAAACAAAATCAAGCTTACTTTTCTACGGAAATCAGGAACCTCTGCTGTAAAAATGAAGATGTACCAAGAGCAGTCTCTGAATTAAGTATCTGAAATGTCTGAAATATTGAAATCTTACTTTAGCGTTAATCACTCACATAAAGAAATAACCGAGTGTCTTATATCGTAATAAGTTTGTCATTGGCACGATTTTAGATTGGTTCTCCCAATAGAGGTGTATTTTCGTACCCAACATCTGATAGAGCTCTCTTGGTATCCATTTTACCGATAACGGGACTGAAACTTCGTTTGAGTTTTCATGAAATTATAATAATGAGCCGCGCCATGAGAAAACCAACATAGTGGGTTTGCGACCAGCATGGATCCAGACCAGCCTGCGCATCGGCGCAGTCTGGTCAGGCTCCATGCTGTTCGCTTTTAAAGCCTATTGGAATTGGAGAAACTGTTAGCGAACAGCATGGATCCTGACCAGACTGCGCGGATGCGCAGGCTGGTCTGGATCCATGCTGGTCGCATACCCACTATGTTGGTTTTCTCACGGCACGGCTCAATTATTTGATTCTACTTTGCCAATTATATATGCTATACAGCTTTATGTGAAAAACTTGTCATCAAAGTGAACAAATACTTTTATGAGTTAGACAGCAAATAAAACTGCTGAGAATTTATTTCTGAAAAGTGCTTATATTGATCAACGTACTTCCTTACGTTAGTTCGGAATTTTAATTGTGTAAGTAACCTCAAAATTGTTAAAATGCAAGAAAACTATCAAATATAATAATGACAACACACATGTAGCAAGAGCAAAGTCAAAGCATGATTATTTCTAACACCAGTCGCACCTGATTATGTTTGTTTTACGAACTCCTTAGCTAAACGTACTTTTTCAGTTGTATCTGCTGAAGTATTAATATAGACACAATCCACTTTTCGATTTTTGCTAAATTACAAGTTATCTCTGTCGAATAAATATCATCTGCATTACATACATTTGATATATGTTTTTGATAACAAACAAATAATAAAGATGTATAAGTAAAGACATATGTGGTAATGGTATAAACACACTGTCAAATCGTCAAAAGCAAAATAGCATTAACTATGCAAAGCTAGCCAGATTGTTAATTTTGTTATAGATATTCTATTCCAAATGATAGTGCTGGCACAATCGGCTCATAAAATGTCTCCCAGAAAAATATGAATGGTGACACAATACATTTGTAAAATAATCACCTAGAACAACGGTGATTTGCTGCCGATTTCAAATTCAACTAACGGGGAGTGTTCCAGAATTTAATGTGCTTGTGTTTTGCTTTGACAAATTTATCACATTTTCTGGAATGACATTTTCTCAATCAATTCCCGAAACGACCTTATATAAAGTGAAAGAACTCCTTTCAGAAATGAAAATGATCTTACGAGGCTCTGGAGATAAATAATGTGCATAGCTGCGATTAATTTCTAGGAATATTGTCATCATTTTCCCGTAAAATTGCTGCACGATAAATAAGAGAAACAAGCGGGGTGGGGAGATATGAAAATAACTGCCTTTAAAAGAACGCGAAACATTAATCCACGTAAGTGTTGATCGTCGACCTTTGGCTAAAACGTTTTATAAAATGTGATTAAACAAAACAAGGTCATTGTATTTGACTTTTCATCAGCCATTCGATTCTTTAGATTATACGTGACATTCCTCACATGAAGAAATCGACTTTAAAATGCCGTAGTATAATTCTGTTGTTGAAAACCATTTTATTTTTCTGTGTAGCACTATTTCGCTTAAAACGGTGCTCGGAGGCGTTCGGAATGTTTCATATTTCATAACCGCTGATAAACAGACCCAAACAAGAAGCCGAGTCTGACATAATTGTTACTAGTCACGTTCTTTCATTCAAGTCGACCTTCGTGTGTATTTTATCCTACATTCATAATGTAATGTGACAACTTTGAACTAGTGTTTGCAGATTTAATTTCGTGTTTTTATGCTGAAATATATCTTTGTAACTAAGCATAAATTGTGTTTCTGTTACTACATCCATTTAGTAGTTTCGCGTAGTAATTGCTATTTCTTAGGTCAAGTCAGATAAAAAAAACAAATACCTTAATAGTGGAATTTATTTTCCGCTTATTCTGTTATCATGTCAACATACGGTGCCAAGGTTAAGCAATTTCACGCAAGAGGAGTTCACGAATGTTGTCATTTTTTATTTAAAACAGGTTAATTCCTTCACTAATAACTCAACAGGCAACTCGTTATTTTTGTTTACAAAAATAACCACCCTCCCCACCCCAACACAGTTTAAAAAGAATTTCTATTGCCGTGTTATATATTTTCAGCACCAACACGCTAGGCCATGCAACAATCTGAAACGCCAATATACAGTGCATTTTTGTGGATAACGACAATATATTGTGCCAAGAACTTCTAAGCTTACAAACAAGAGTATGCAGGAATCGTTATAAATTCTGTAGTGCTTGAGCAATTAAACAGAAACTTAATATTTACTTATTATCAGAAACGTTCAACAGTGTATCAGGTACAAACACTTCTTTCGGGTATAATGCAGTATACACGCGTGCAACAATGTACTTGTTTATTTTGCTGCAATTCCATGACATTCTTAAATTTGGATAGCTTGACAATATCATTCTAAAGATTTAGGTTTCAATTGACAGTCTTGTTCTCATCATAGCTAATGTACTACTGCATAAACGTAGCAGCACAGTCATTTGCTTCCTAATTAAGCCTAGCAACCAAGGCTGTTATATATATATTACAATAAAAGTGAAATGCTTAGAAAAAAAATATTCTATAGATAACAATGATAGCATTTCATTCATTTTACAGCCTTTGTCCATTTTTAAAGTCATAGAAAAACAGATAAATGTTTATTTTATTACACAATCAAATATATTGATATGGGTATATAGAATACACATATTGAATGGCTTTCCGGTTAGCAGTCAAACATACTGTCCCAGGTCCGAAAGACCGAGGGTCAATACTTTACACTACTGACCGGCAAGAACAGTAAAGATATGTTTTATGATATGACACTAGAACACAATTTTCACAGTTTCATGTTTACATTTTTGACTTCTTCCACGTAAATATGTGTTGAATATAGATCACTCATATATCACAAACTATGAACCGGTGATTTTTTATAAGGAATCATGTAATGGATTTAGATATTAAATTTGTACTGACCTATGGTCAAATATAAAACTAAAATTGAATGTATTTCTAAGATATGATAAGATATTTATTTTGTGATTTTTTTAAGTTTGAGCATTACATTTTATATATCACCAACCTTTCCAAACAATCGAACTGTCCAGTACATTAAGTACAGTACCCTCCCGTGTCACTTTCTTCAAAGTTGTTCTCTTTTTAAAAAAGAATTCCATTAAAAAAAATAAAATAAACAAATGTTGAATGCTATTTTAAACCTATTTATGTTTATTTTGACCTCAAGAATATTATTGTAAAACTGATATATGATAGAATACTTTGAGAAGGGTGAGTAGTTTTGGAGACGTTGAAATTTCCTGAAGAGTGGTCCTTTATGCAGTCCTTTTCCAGAATTTAATGCGTAACTAGGTAAATTTAAAATATAGCAATATACATATGTTTTGCTGTTCAATTTTCATGTAAAGTGCAAAAAAAAACTTTCTTTCTATGATTTGGTGTCGTTTGATCTTTTTTTTTCAAACATGGACCTACCAGCTAATATTGGGTTGGAGTTTAAACACAATGTAATAGGGTTATTATATCGGTAGTTTGATCTGGGATGTTATATTCAACTCCAGCGGATTTTGTCTGGCCGGATCGATCACACGAGGTGCGGATGCGGCTAGTGTGATCCGACTAGACAAAATCCACGAGAACCGAAATCAACATCCTAGATCAAACTACTGTTATAATGATCTTTTTATTACAAACATTCCACTTTTCATCTGTTGTCTTTTAGCAAAAGATGACTAAATACACATCTGCAACATATAACTATTTGTTTACCTTGCACTGGAATATAAACATTGCAAGCATCAATTCCTCCCTGCTCGACACCGTAAAAGCATTGATTGCCACCCGTTCAAAGCCGTTGTCGTTTCGGAGCCTTATCATCATAATTAGGAATAACAGTCAAAAATTACAAATTATGATAATTTCTCGAAATTTAAATTAAATTAATATCATTGATAAATGCTTTCTGTACTTAAATATACAAACGTCTTTTTGATCGCAGCAGAGTTTTCAGCCATTAGTTGCCAACCGTTAGACTCAATTTAAATCATATTAGTTTCGCTCCTCCTACATACTAAACCGTATGTAGTGCCCGATTTATATCTATTGTATGTCTTTGCATGTCTAGAGTTTTATTTATTTATTTTGTTGGGTTTAACGTCGCACCGACACAATTTTAGGTCATATGGCGACTTTCCAGCTTTAATGGTGGAGGAAGACCCCAGGTTCCCCTCCGTGTACAACTTCATCACGAGCGGGCACCTGGGTAGAACCACCGACCTTCCGTAAGCCAGCTGGATGGCTTCCTCACATGAAGAATTCTACGCCCCAAATGAGGTTTCGAACCCACATCGATGAGGGGCAAATGGTTTGAAGTCAACGACTCTAACCACTCGGCCACGGAGGCCCCATGTTAGTAGATTTTTTTCATATAAAGTAGAACAAAATATAAATTTGTCTATAAATGAATATATATTATTTTCTATTACAGTTTCAAACAAATAACATTTATTTAATAGAAAAATCTTGTTGTTGGTATACGCTATTTATAGAACTGGATCAGGTCATGCTTTTTTTTAATGAAAGTAGTCCGGAAACATGCAATACAAAAGGTACAATACGGATGTTTTACTGCCTGTTCATATTTATTTGTGAAATACAAGTCGTATTTTTGGACAGAATTTATATTGGTATACAAAAGCAAAATTTTTAGTATACGCCAATATAAATTCTGTAAAAAAAGCGGCGTGATCTGACACCGTTCTATAAATAGCGCACATGAAAACTTCACTAAGTTCCATTTTAACATCGATAAATATTGAAGATTTCGTTCAATATCAAAACAACAAACAAAAACATGGAGGTATATGATAAAAGGGTCATTATAACAGTAGCTGGATCTGGAATGTTTTATTCGGCTCTCGTGGATTTTGCAAGGTTGGATCACACTCGGCGATTGCAATTTTAGAACAAAACTGTAAATATAATATTGAAATCGCGACCTAGATATGTCCGTTTGGTCCTGTTTAAAGTACACTTAGAGACGTGTTTTGCATGTATTCACGAAAAAACAATGATACCAATCGGTATTACAAGACATACAGACTGAAGATATAATTCAGTTCTGTCCACTTAGTTCCTTGAAAATTTACATGAAATGTTTTTTGTAAATGTTGATAAAATGCGATTTCATTCTATTAATCAAGTTATTAACTATTGAAAATATTATTTTAAATCTGATCTGATAATTTTAAAAGCGAACAAAGCCTACCTAACCTTATTAAAAGTAAACAGTTGGTCTAACACGATTTAGCGTAATTCAACTCCATATCAATCAAGATTATACACTGTGTCCTTAAAAGAAATCTAGCTTACTAATTTTGTGTATTGGATCTCAAATGCAATTAAACACTAAATAAAATATTGAAATGTAGAGCATTGGGATATTTCAATTGATTCAGTTGGGATTTATACACTGCTCTGCTACTAATCCAGTTAAGCGTTACGTTGTGACATAAAAATTTTCATGCATGAATGTAAATACAAATGGATCATATACATACAATTTCATTGCAGTTTTATGTTTAGTAATTATTTGTCCTAGTTCCAAGCTGGTCATATCATTCTCCACTCTACAAATTTGCAACTATTAATTTATCTGACGCCTGCCCTGTCATTCCCAGCTTTAAAACAAATAAAAATCTATACAGGGAAGTGCATATTCCTTGGGTCACGTTTTTTTCTCAGAAATACAACACGTGTTTTTCAGTATTGCTTACGATGCATCTTATTTATCTCGCGTGTTAGGTAAATGACGTGCATGGCTAGTGTAGTTAGACGTTAAATAGCAAGCCTTTCATTCTGTTATAATAACTGAAAGATATGGAGAATTATACCTTTGAAAAACATTCCCCTTGGTATTGGATGTCAAAAAAGCTACCGAACATCAAGTTATTTAATAACTGTAATAAAATGGCATTATTAGTTACACGGCTTGTTGATAACTGAATGCGCGATATACGCTGTCGAGGAATTCCAGACGAGAGCTAAGCTTATTATTATCTTGCCGACTACCCAGTTTCCTTTCGCATTTTCTGAATTTCGACATTTACTAATCCAGTTAAAAACAAAAAACATGTCTTGCCAGCTACTCCGTTCTTCAGTATTTGCGGAATCATAAATAAATAAATCATAACTTGACAACCGAGCAGGGTGATGAGTAATGGTATAACTGGGACATTTTGTAAACTAACAAAGCTACTGAATCTTCAGGTTTCTGTACAGGATCTTACAAGTATACCTCGACATCATACGACATCATGTTTTTGTTTATAAATGATTAAATTCAGCCATAAATTGCACCATGAACTCTATTTTGACTGAATCACAAAACACGTATTCAAAGCTCATTTAAACAGGTTATGAATTGATTTTGTTAAAAAAAAAATGAAAAATTATCTTGCGCCCTTTTGAAAATCATCAAATTTTACGATGTCAGAAATGTATTGAAACTTTTGCTTTAATCCTATTTCTTATCAAGTCCTTTATCTTGCTTGAAGAGGACATAATCCTACAAAAATCTGCTGAGAGAAGAATAGATTTAATCGTTTGATTTACGATAATTAAGCTTATAAACACGAATTGACATACCCTTCCATACAGAGTTAATTTTCTTCTATTTCGGCTTCTTATTGCTAATGTCACAGAAGGACAAAAACGGTAACAAAACACTAAACTTTCTCCCGGAAAATGTATATGTAGCTGAAGCCATAATAATCCGACTTGATTCGACTACGCACGCAATGCCTTCTCAGCCAGTCTTTTACTTGTAGTTCCTACTTTTTATGGGATAGTGATGAAAAAATCGTCTCACTTTCTCATCAGCTGTGAATGGAGAGATATCTGCATTTTGCCAGTTTCTTCGTTGTCAGCTTATAGCATGAGCTTCTGTCTCTTTGCGTTGCCTGTTGCTATGCAATTTAGCTAGTGATTTTTCTTCTGTTCATATCCATTTCTATAAAAAAAATAATTTAAATATGTTATATGTCATAATATCAATGCAATAAAGTCATGGCCGTTTCCCATTTAGCTCTTTGTGTTTTGAATGCTACTATAGTTTTAGTACTACTGTCATAGATATAATGAATCTAATAAAATCTTTATATATTCTACCTTGGTTGTAACGGGTCTTAAGTTGGTCCTTGCATCAAGCAGACATGGTAAAAACACTACTCGAAAAGTATTTTGTCCACAACATCACCTGACTTAGGCAGCCACCTGCCTTTGACTTGGCATTCATTGTTCATTCCTTTGTGGCCTGCTTAAACAGTTTGGCTGTATATCTTTTTGTAATTGGATGTGCGGGTACGCATATGTGTAGGTTCAAAGCGCGTCTCATGCGACAAAATTCAGAACATCAAATTCATTCACACAAAAGCTATGTGTGAATGTACAAGTTATGTATCTGGTAAAGATTATCTGGTAGTCTTTGGCAGACGCTGAATATTATGTATACATGTAGAAATTTAATTCACATTTTGCGTGCGCTTGCACATGATATCTCTATCTCTCTATTATTAAGCATACTGCCTGCTGTTAATAATAGGTTCTACCACCGCCAATAAAATAAGAAGATTCAATAGAAGCATAAAAAGTGGAGGTATTCAAGAGTAAGAATCAAATCCATAAGAAGAACTTCAGGTCAGCTGAGTGATTATTATGTGTGTATCAACCAACGCATCATCTAGCGTCTACTTAAGTGGATTGTGTTTGTTTGTTTTGGGTTTAACGCCGTTTTTCAACAGTATTTCAGTTATGTAATGGCGGGCAGTTAACTTAACCAGTGTTCCTGGATTCTGCACCAGTACTAATCTGTCCTCCGCAAGTAACTGCCAACTTCTCCGCATGACTTAAGTGGAACTTGGTTATAAATTACATTGAATGGACTTTATGATCCAAACATGTATACAAAATTGAGTCTAAGGCGCAAAAGCGACTATGCAATACAACCAAAACTGTATACACAGCACACGGACATTAAGAAAACAATTTTCCTAGCCTTTATGTGAGTGTTTTGAAACCATCTGGTATTGAGTACTAGAAGATATTGTTTTCAAAATGGACGAAATTGTATGCTAACTGCTGTTGTTGGATCAACAAATGTTCAAACGTCCCGTTTATATGAGAATCTAATAACGTATATGACCAGATAAACCACACACAATTTACAGAAAGAACGATGCGTGTATGTTAATACATTTACTGTAATATTTTCTCTTTGTTTTCTTGCTTTAAGAGACAAAAATATTACTAGATCTGTCATGCTTTTACAGACGATAAAAAATTGAGCCGTGCCATGGGAAAACCAACATAGTGGGTGTGCGACCAGCATGGATCCAGACCAGCCTGCGCATCCGCGCAGTCTGGTCAGGCTCCATGCTGTTCGCTTTTAAAGCCTATTGGAATTGGAGAAACTGTTAGCGAACAGCATGGAGCCTGACCAGACTGCGCGGATGCGCAGGCTGGTCTGGATCCATGCTGGTCGCACACCCACTATGTTGGTTTTCCCATGGCACGGCTCAATTCAATTTCGTGCGTGTAGCTGCAGACAAATGAGTTACATAATCGAACAAGATATTTGTACACTGGAGTAAGCTTAAGACAGCTTTAGTAGTCTTGTAATAAATTTTACTTATTGTTCTACATGTCAAGTTTTATCAGTTTTGCCTTCTCAATCTTGCAATACGTTACCTATGATTAAACGGTATTTTAATACTTACTGTGACATACTTCTAAACCAGTTTAAGACAAATACAATAGGCAGACAGATAGGCAACTGCCAACTTCCCCACATGAATCAGAGGTGGCTCGATTTCGTGACACCACATGACACCGCATGTGTATTTTATTTGCAGGTTTGTCAACAACTTCTATCTGATGATTTTATATACTAAAATACTGAACTGTTTTGTTTAATACGTGTAAAATCTGGACTCTGTGGCTTATATATCAAAGGCAGGAAATTATGAAAATCAAACAATTCATTAGCATTTATAATATCAGTTGGATTTCACCCTGTAACATGTACCATGATGATAGGCGTTTAAAGCAGGAGACGGTACAATACATCAAAGAGAACAATAATCATTTAGGTGAAGCTATAAGAACGTCCAATTGTGAAGCTTCTAACTCGGTAATTAAGCTTCAAGATTGTTTTTAGACATCATTAGATGGAAAACATAGCACATACGTGCACATACTTCCTTTCAAATCCGACAAAAGGAAACGAATTTTATTTTTGTAAACCCTACAGCAGTGTTCAGAAATTTCAAATCAATAAGTATGATCATGTTATTTTTTGTCTTCAGAACATCAGGAAGTAAAGAGCACATGCTTTTCCGATACAGTAATATATATCATGTCATAAATGTGTTGTTGAATTATGGGAATACTCAAAGCTTTCTTTAGAAAAGCGGCATTAAACAGAAATCATGAAATTGCCATTGTTCGCGAGTATTCATTTAACTTTAACTACTAATGGAATGAAATAGATAGTTCTACCTCAGCGTTTCTATGCAAATTATAAGTTTGGCGATGCGCGGACAGGTAGTTTTACGGTTACTTAGACAAAATGGAACTATATTGCCAAGCAATTTCAAGATATAAAGTACAGACAGAGGGTGAAAGCTTAACGTAATTGTATCCATATTGATACAGAATTCGTTTAGAGTATTAGTTATAGCAAATTGTCAACGTTATTTTTGCTACTGACCAATGACAGAATTCTCTCAGGATCCAACACAGTTGCCAGTAATACAATTTCATATCATCCTTAAAGTCTCCTGTTTACCTCTTCCAGACACATTTTTCCAGAAAATGTCTCGTATAGACTTAGTTAATTGCAAGCAGGAGTGGTGATGTGACAATTATTATAATTTCCGTAATCGTCGACGTCTGTAGGTCTTACTTTTGGTAATTACCGGGGCAGAGAAACCTGTATTGAGAAAATATGTTTTTTTTCTGTTCAAACGCAAATAAGTTATTTAGCTAGCAGTCAATAAAAATGAACCGTCATTATTATTAGTTTGATTTTTACCAACACGAGAGGCTAGATATAATGGTTAAAGGCGATTACAGGCGGTTAATAGAAATACAATTTATTTGTATACCATAAATACCATTATTTGATTTTTTCCGTTGAGTACTTTTAGTTGCAAGTTTGTAGGTAAGCCGATATATACACTTGCTGACATTTTGAAAAATATAGTGACTTTATAGATGAACTAATGTCGGTTATCGGCGAAGGAATAGCACCACAATTAAACTCTGAAATTGTACTTACATTCGCTGAAAATTTACTTAGGTAAGAGATATATTTTAGTTACGTATATTTATTATTTATAAAAGTATTAAAGCTATTTTAGCTAAGACAAAAATAAAATCAGTATGCTATAAATTCATAAATAAAAATATTTCGTTTGATATGATTTTTTTTTAATATCTAAATGTTGTAACGGAAGCGTTTGTCAATCTTTATTTAAGGGACGGAATTCTTCTGTAAACAAACAAACATTGTATGTAAATCAGAGACAAATGGATTGGTAGTCATGCTATGTGTATGCCTTACAGCTGGTTAGCGGATTGTCTCTGTTATCGCATCAGTAATAACAGATCTTCGACTACTGAGCTTTAAAATTTCGACTTTTTCAACAATATTTCAGTGATAAATGTCCTTTCTTGAGAAAAGGATAAATATGATAAAAGAATGTTTTTTCATGGTGTTTGAAATTACTGTGGAGGATTTGTGAGTATAATTGATACATTGTTTAAATTCTATCTTAGGATTACTCTGTCCCTATAGTACTGTACTGATAATCTTAGTATAGAATCGGAAATGTGCATTCAGATTGCGACTCTCAGTCATGCTTAGAATAATATTTTGATGCTGGCAGCTACAGTCTGCATATTACTTTTCCCCAAAACTGTAGATTAATTCAGAAACCTCGACCACTGCTTTTAATTTAGCCTATTACAGGGGCAGAAAGATATCCAGCCAGATAGAGATCAGTGTTATGCTCTACAGACAGAAATTCAGTCCATTTGTAACTTATTCCCCAAAATAAAAATACAGTTTGAAACCTTAGCATGCTATATAAAAATTAAAATTATCGCAATACAAGCCAACTCTATATTTTAGGTGATCTGGGCTGAAACCCGGGACATTGTAATACTAGTGTTCTGATACTTACCGACTGTGCCGACTGCACGTACACATTCTGAATCTTGAATGAAACCGTTATAATTTTATGTATACATGTCAGCCAGCGATAAACTCATCCTCCATGACCTATCTACCGGCACCCCCATCCAACAAAGATATTGCTATTCGTCCAATAACGACTTTCTTCAGTTACATTTTTTTTTCATTCGTTTTGTCATATCTCAAGGCTTTCTCCGTCCTTCCCATTATACGTACCATTTTAATTAGAGTATCGAATAGTAAGACTGATAAAGTATTTTTCGACTTAAACACGAAGAGGCTACCAGTCTGCTACTTGGTTTACACAAATATGCGAAACAAATATAACATTATAGGTGTACTTTCTTGAAATTTTAAGATCAGGAAAATCTGTTTCATATCTATTGTAATTTCATGTCTGTTATCACTGAACTCCAGATAAATGACTGCGGTTCCTGTTTAACTGTTAAATTTTCTCATTGATTATTGCCGTTTTGCTAATACGTTTATTTACATATATAATAACGATGTAAAATTGAGATAATGTTTTTAGGCCAAATCAAGGAACAATAATAATAATAATGATAATAATAATAATAACTTTATTTAAAGAGGGTAACATATTGGCTATAGCCAGTCTAACATATGGCCCTCTAACATAATAATGTAAAAAATACAATCGTATCGATCTAGATGTGTTCAAGAAACTCATTGAATAAAACCAAATATCAATTCTTCATAAAAGGAATGACTTGACTAGTTGAGAAAACATATTACAAAAGGCAATTAATTCAAGCTAGTTAGTGTCCGATGCTTGCAAATTTAGCATATGTACACGACGTCCTGACCTATTTCCTTTTGAAAGCTGTGTAAGATTTTTTGAAATCAGCATCACCCCTTTACATACTATGGGATCAGATCGGTCACAATATTAGCGCAAAAAATTGGCGGCAAAGCCTAATTGGAGGACTAAACTAATAATAGGCTATCATAAAATGCCAGGTTGAAAGCGAAGCGTACATTTGACCGAAACAGGTTACAAATATACCATAGAATCATACGTACAACCGGTTTTATACTTGCAAGGCGTTGTCCTGTTGAGCGACCTGTGGAGATTCCAGTTGTTCTTACTGTTTCGTTTATTACGTGTAGAAGCTGGACTTCAGTGACTTATTTCAAATGCAGAAAAGGTGAAAATCAATCAATTCATTAGCAGTAACATGTACCATGATAATAGGGGTAGAGAGCAGGAGACGATACCATATATCAAAGAGAACAATAATCACTTGCTTTTCCAGCCTAAAGCGAACCTATGAGAAGGTCTATCAATCGTGAAGCTTCTAACTTGGCAATTAAGCTTAATGATTGTTTGCAGACATCATTAGATAGGTTAATAGTACACATACTTCCTTTCAATCACGGATATTGACCTGCGACAAAAGGCAACGAACTTCATTCTTGTAACACCTGCAGACATATACAAAAATTTCTACTGTATAATTTTTAAAGTCGATAAATATGATCATGCTATTTTTTTTTTCAGAACATCAAGAACTAAAGAGCACGTGATTTTCCGTTACAATAATATATATCATATCATAAATATATTGTTGAATTATGAGAATACTCAAAGCTTTCTTTAGAAAAGCGGCATTAAACTTTAACAACTAATTGAATGAAATAGATAGTTCAACTTCACCGTTTCTATACAAGTTACGATTGGCGATGCGCGGACAGGTAGGTTTACGGCTACTTAGATAATATAAAACTATAAAAAAAAAAGTTAAAAGATAAAACTATCTTGCTCACATAAGCATTTACAAGATATAAAGTACAGACTGAGGGTGAAAGATAAACATAATTGTAACCATATTGACATAGTAGTCATGTAGATCATTAGTTGTAGCAATCTGTCAACGTTATTTCGCCACTGACCAATGACTGAATTCTCTTAGGAACAACACATTTGCCAGTAATATAATTTCATATTATTCTTAAAGTCTCTTGTTTACCTCTTCCAGACACGTTTGTCCAGAAAATGCCTCGTATAGACTAAGTAAAATGCAAGCAGGAGTGGTGATGTGACAATTTTATATAATATTGTATCGTCGACGTCTGAAGGTCATACAATTTTTATAGGTGATTAGTTTTGTATCGGGAAATATTGCGCGACTTTAGGAGCGCAATATTCTTCCGCTGAAGAACGAGTGCATATTTCCCGATGCAAAGATAATAACCTTTTTATTACATACGCATCTACACGTATAAACATAATGTAAATATCATAAATTTGTTCAATAGCCTGAATAGGATTGACAATACTTAACTAAATAGAAAAAATAGTGCAACAACATACACTGAATTACGTCACGCACCCGATATGATATTCAGGCGTCAGTGTATGGAAAAATATTGACGTTTCCGGTACCAGTGTAATTTAACGGGGAATAGAAACGAGTATGTAATAATGGTAATTATATGGGCTGAGAAACTCGTATTGAGAAAATATGTCGTCGATTTTCTTCGTGCATAGAGTTTTTCTGATCAAACTCAAATATGGTATTTAGCTACCAGTCAATTAGGCCTCTATAACAATGAATTCACAAAAACATAAGACATTATTAAGACTGACCTGAATGGATTTTATTGTATTTGTGGAATCAGACACGTAAGCTGTGGAAAAGCAAACAAAAACTTCATCAGTGCAAAAGCTTTTTAATACGTTTGTTTAGTTCTGTTTTCTTACAACATAAAGCATCTATTTAGTTGGAAAATGTTGAAACAAAATCGTAGGAAAATGTCGAAACAAAATCTGCATTGTGCTTTGTTTTACCAGACAACCATTTCCGGTAATTGTTTTATATAGAAGCCATTACAGACAAGAAGGATCCAGACCTATCCATGCTGTTCGCTAACATTTTCCATAATTGCAATAGGCTTTGAAAGCGAACAGCATGGACCCTGACCAGACTACGCGGATGCGCAGGCTGGTCTGGATCCATGCTGTTCGCAAAGCCACTATGTTGGTTTTCTCATGGCGCGCCTCAAATAAGGTCTAATCGTATACATTGTAAGTTTTATTTGAAAAGTGATGCATTTATCACTGAAATAAGTGATAAGGAGCTTGTTCTGGCTAGACAACTTTTCTGAAAGCACATACAGTACATTACAGGCCATTGTCTATCAGGTTACAAGAAAAGTGACTGAAACTATTAGGAAACCGTTCGTACCTGGAACGAAACGAAAAGGTACAGTAGAGAAATGAATGTATAAACAATTCAAAATTTACATAAAAAGTAAAAACAATTAGACAAAAAAGACAAAGCTGAGAAATAAATGAGCGCCATGGGACACTTGTCTTGAAACAGTCAGTGCCACTGTGGATTTTAATAAGGTTTAAGATGTGTACCAAACCTTATTGTTAAAATACTGTTTGCTAAAGCAACATGTATTTTAATCAATAAAAATTAATAGAAGTGTGTTTTACCACTAATGATATAGGGAATAAAGTATTCCCTTTTGTTTTTAGGAGTTTTATGTTTTATAGTAAAACAAACCATTTATAAACGAAGCTCACCTTGAGAACACCTCATGTCTAAGTGATCTGCGAGGATCACGTAAATAACTCAGATGATGCATGTTTATATAGTTATTAAAAGGAGTCTAAACTACAAAATATAACAATTCACTTCTATTTATACTAGCTTTCCTTAAAATACAAAACGTAAATGCTTGCCATTGAAAAGATTTCAAACAGCATTAATTCCGCTGGTGCATTCTTGCTGTTGACCAGAGTTTATACTTCAGTAACATCAGTGCCTTCCATACAACAGCACTCGAGCGGTAGCAACTTGCCATTGGCCAGAATTCATACAGCAGTAACACCAGTGGTACATGCTTGTCACCGATCAAAGAACGTACAACAGTAACTCCAGCTGTAGATGCTTGCCATTGACCATCCTTCATACAGCAGTAACTCGAGTGCTACATGCATGCCATTGGCCATAGTTCATACAGCAGTAACTCCAGAGGTGCATGCTTACCCTTTACCATAGTTTATACAGCGGTAACTGCCTTCCACATGCTTGCTTAGTGTTCTTACAACAGTACCTCTAGTGATACTTGCTTCCCATTGACTATAATTCATACATCAATAATTCCTGAGCAGAGTTTATGCAACAATAACGCCAGTGGTAAAAGCTTTCATTGAATAGAGCTCATATCGGAAAAAGGCTTTCTGGTACAATTTTGCAGTTAACGTTCCGATGTGCTTGGCATACTGTACATACCAGTAATTCAAGTGGTACAGGGCCTTCGTGACCGAATGTTCACAGTTACTGATTTCAAACCACTTGCCCCTCACCGATTGGGGTTTGAGCCTCCCTTGGGGCGTAGACCGCTTCATATGAGGAAACCATACAGCTGGCTTACCCAAATAATCGACCGCCCGGGGTCTTCCATTACCATTAAAAGCTCGAAAGTAGCCATATGACCTGTAACTGTTTCAGTGTGACGTTAAACCCTACAAAAACAAACAAGAAAAATGCGGAACATGCTTTCCAGAGTCAATGTAGCTGTTGCTCCTATGGAATATGCTTGCAATAGACCAGTGTTCGTACTGCAGTATCTCAAGCGGAACATGTCTACCATTGACCAGAGCTCATACAGCAGTAACTCTATTGGTATATATTTGCTGTTGACCAAAGTTCACACAGTCGTAAGTCACACTGTTTACAAGCTTGCCATTGACCATGCACTAATAACGTCAGTGCTACATGCCTGCCATCGACCAATTAACAAGGAGTAGTCATTTAGTGTAGGGCTTTCAAAATCGGTTGTTGAGGTGCGTGTCTTTAATTAAATTTTTGTTTACAGACGTTTATTTAGGTTAGATCTATCACACGTACGTGAAAAAGCACCAATGGATGTCAAACTCGAGATAATGATTTTTTTGGCCGAGTCCTTTGAAGAGTTTCGGCAGAAAAGGATGAATATCCAACAGGGAAAGCAATGTTCCAAAAACGCAGCCTCACTAAAACATTAACCCAGCATGCGGACGTGCACACCACCAACACACACTCACACAAAGCAAACACACTAGGACAAAACGAACATATAAATGAACACAGTGGAGCACCGCCTTAGAACAGTCAGCGGCAAAATCACCACTGGGTAACTTTAACCGGTTTATGGTGCACTAAACCTCACTCTTACCCCCGCCATGTTCCAACGTCACAGGACAGTGTAAATAAAAGTTATCCTCGCTAGGTTAAATCCGACCATACGCAATGGCAGCAGAATGATTGTTATGTGAAACACAAAACATTTTATGACCCATTCGACTTTTCTGTTGTTTAGCTACATGTAGGTCTCGTTCTGTGATTCCAAAGGATCGTCCTACAGATTTTATTAACTATCACAACAGCAGTTTTAAGTTTCGTGTGGCGGCCATAAAGAGTATTTTGTACTTGGACTCGTGTTGATAGATTTTCCTGTATTTTGGGATTAACTTAGATATGGTCTATCTTTAAAAATATTAACTTGAGTACTTTGTATCTACATGCTACGCATGATAGATGTACTGCATATAAATCAAAGTCAGTTTTTGCGTAATTGCCCTATGCATTCCCTGTAGAAATAATAACTATACTTATAAGCAAATATTGAATGCATTTGAGACAGATGTTTGAGTCGAAATCACGCACATACCCCTTCTAATATTAAATGGTGGTAGCCCGTACTCTGTATGCACTTTTATCTGAGAGTTTCTTTATTTTCCCATATAATTTTATGTCTGGAATAATGGTTGATATAAGTGGTTAGGCTAGACAATTTGAGTGTTTAGATGCAAAGGATATTGCTTTTGTCGGCTTGTAGTTTTTTCTATCATAACATAGGACTAACAAGAGCAACGCCAAGCAGGAAAATATATGCCCGAAGGGTTGTCAGAAGAGGACGGAAGTGAAATTAAAAGAAAAAGCAAAGTTAAAGATTTTTTTTGGTGGGAGCTGTGTGTGGGAGGGAGGAGGGGTGGGCAGGGGAATGTGCGTGCGTGCGTGTGTGTGTGTATGTACGGTGGTGGTGGCGGCGGGATACTAAAGGGCAAGAAAGTTAGAGGGGTGTCATAATGTAGATTGTTGCAGTGTCTGCCTATCGTCTCATCACCACTTGTCTATATTCTAAGTTTCAAGTCAATGCCTTTAATATTTTAAGTTGTGCACTGTCGCAAAATAATAACATTATGACAGATTTAACCTTCCTGTGACCTTGACCTTTAACATACTACCCTGGTCCATGCACTGTACAAATGGACTCATCACCGCCTACCTACATCCCAAGTTTGAAGTCAATACCTTGAATGGTTAATAAGTTCTGCTCCGGACACGAAATATAACCTTTGAGCTCAATTTGTGACCTTGAACTTTAACCTACATATCTGGTTCTGTATTCTACACATTTTCTCATCGCCTCCGACCTATAGGCCCGGTTTGAAGACAATACCTTGCATGGTTATTTAGTTATGGTCCGGACACAAAATATGATGGACAGTTTTGACCTATGAGATCAACTGGTGACATTGACCTTTGACCTACAGAGCCGGTCTAAGCACTCTACACACTGTCTCAACACCACCTATCAATATGCCAAGTTTAAATTCAATACCTTATATGGTTAAAAAGTGAAAGCTTATGTGAAGAGTAAGCTTTATTCAAAACCGTTTACAGAGCGTCAGTCTTATTGTAGGTGCTCGCCTTAGCTAAGGTCTTGTTAGAATATCAATATAGTCAGTGTTGATTAATTTCCTCTGGATGCATAGAAAAAGAGCCGTTTGTAAATAAATGTCAGATTAGTTTTATCAAATCAAATGAATCATTTGTTGTTCATTTGTTGATGTTTAACATCCCACCCGCAATGCCCATGTTTACTTGTTTAATATCCCACCCACAACGCCTATCTTTACTTGTTTAATATCCCACCCTCCAAGCCCATGTTTACTTGTTTAATATCCCACCCTCCACGCCAAAGTTTACTTTTAAATATCCCACTCACCACGCCAATGTTTACTTGTTTAATATCCCACCCACCACGCCCATGTTTACTTGTTTAATATCCCACCCTCCACGCCAATGTTTACTTTTAAATATCCCACTCACCACGCCAATGTTTACTTGTTTAATATCCCACCCTCCACGCCCATGTTTACTTTTAAATATCCCACTCACCACGCCAATGTTTACTTGTTTAATATCCCACCCTCCACGCCAATGTTTACTTGTTTAATATCCCACCCTCCACGCCAATGTTTACTTGTTTAATATCCCACCCTCCACGCCAATGTTTACTTTTAAATATCCCACTCACCACGCCAATGTTTACTTGTTTAATATCCCACCCTCCACGCCAATGTTTACTTGTTTAATATCCCACCCACCACGCCCATGTTTACTTGTTTAATATCCCACCCTCCACGCCAATGTTTACTTTTAAATATCCCACTCACCACGCCAATGTTTACTTGTTTAATATCCCACCCTTCACGCCCATGTTTACTTTTAAATATCCCACTCACCACGCCAATGTTTACTTGTTTAATATCCCACCCTCCAAGCCCATGTTTACTTGTTTAATATCCCACCCTCCACGCCAATGTTTACTTTTAAATATCCCACTCACCACGCCAATGTTTACTTGTTTAATATCCCACCCACCACGCCCATGTTTACTTGTTTAATATCCCACCCGCCACGCCCATGTTTACTTGTCAGTACTTTCTCTCCTCTACCTTGCCTACATTTGTTACATCGTAAGAGAGACTATTGGAAGTTTTAATAAAAATACTATTGACAGTGACTGCTTTCCAGTAATGTGAAATGTGAAGGATATAAATGTTTATTCGTTTTTACGTTCGTCTGATTTCTGTTCACCTGATTTCCGTCGGATTCTGGTCCCAGGTTCGTCGGTTAGGTCAGCCTCCACTAGTATATCTGCACATCCGTGCAGTCTGATAATGATCTGCACTGTTCGCTCTTCAGTCAGTATCTTTTTGGTAAGCACCCCTTTTAAATTTTAATGGTACTGTCAGATGGACAAGTTCATTAATATAGAAATTTAGCAGGGTAAAGATTAACAAAATAAAGATCATTAATATTTACTGCTCATTTGGGAATTCACTAGGAATTTAAAATCTCCCATAAATGTTTTGAAAACATCATATGTCACACGAAAATCGATTACTGTTCAAACATTTTACAATATCTGCTAGTGCTATTGTTCAAGACCAACATATTCTTAATTAATTTCCGTGTCAATTTCAGTTGAAACGATTGGAATTCCGTTGCCTAAGGGATAGAGTTAATAATTAATGCGACACAATTGTTTGTAGAAGTTCTCAGATTTGTCTGAGGTGTGATGAAGATATGATTCGTATCTGGGGCGGTAACTGCAAACAATCTGACATTCATTTGTAAAGTCTGAAGAATGTTGACCCGCTTACCGAGCTGGCATTTCCTATATTAAATTTTCCAGTCTGTTTGTCCACCGTGATGGTTCTTGTATGATAATCGACGGAATATATGTACCTTCGCAAGTAAGTTTGTTTACTTTCATAAAACATTAAGACATACCTTATTTTCAAGCCCTGTGTAAATTAAAGTTAAAAATACCATCAGAAAAAATAATTTTTTAACTTTTATTCAATGTACTTTTCGAAACTTTGGGGACAAATCTTAAAAGAATTTTGACGCCATTTTGTTAATGTTCTTTCTGTTAATGACATCAGATTTCGTGTGCAAACACGCGGAAAGGACCTTCCTTAATAGCGTTACGCAAATGTTGTTTATACGGAAGTAAACGTTTTTTTTTTCTTTCCACACAAAATATATAGTGAATGTAAATATAAAGCATTCGACGATATTTTCAAGGTGACACAGACAGACGACTTTGCAGTAACAACGACTATCGTCAGATAATATTATGCATTGCTTGGGGACCGGAATCACAGCGAAAATGATGTAAGGAAACACAATAATAGCAAGGGGAGTAATATCACGAACAAAAAAAAGTATATCAATGTCTCCTATGTCTGAAGATCAATACATATCTTGTAATTTCTTCACATTTGTTATTTCGGGTTTAATAATTTGCCATTCATCTTTTGTTATGTAAAACTCTGTCACTGAATGCAGATGGGAATATCCAGTTCGAGGGTAACTGTTTTGGCGGTTACTCGGTAGAGCCTCGTTATCGCTGAGAGCCGGATATTCCCATCTGCACCTGTAACCAGTGGTAGATTATTTTTCTTGCATACCGTATTTTACAATTTATAAACAAAATTAAGCGAAACGAAAACCTTCCTTTGTAGCACTCTCTTATTGTAGTGTATTTAAACAAAGCCCGGGAAATAACGTCCATAAACTGAAGTGACGTCATGACGTTTGAATGACGCAAAAGAAAAAAGTTCCGGTATAGTTTTGTCATTTGTAGCGTAACGTTTTTTACCCCGTAAACTAATTAATTTTGATCGAGAAATATACTATATGGAATGAAGAGCAACTATCAAGATACAAATGTATTTTTTTTAATCGCATTTTACATAAAAATATATAATCAATGCATAAATCGTTAGTTGTCATAAACGGCACGAGAGTCATCTGGCATTGGGGTGGCAGATGGGTTTTGGCGGCATAGGTAAAATCACCGGAAATGCCAGTCAGGTGTGCAAGAAATTGCATATTTGAATAAGCATATAACAGTAAGCTTGACGCTCCGACCTTTCATAATTTTCTCTGTTATTTTTTTCCCTTAATGGTTTTGCAATACGAGACTGTCCCTTCTTGGACAATGGCTATCAATTACATTTACCACAGAACACTTATGGTAGCAAACAATGGTCATAAATAGGTAACTATATCTCCAAATGGACAATCCTTCTTGTTTATAATGGCTTCTATTCTAAGCAATTACCGGAAATAGTTGTCTGGTAAAACAAAGCGCTATGCAGAAATATTTCGACATTTTCCTACTAGATGCTTTATGGCGTAAGAAAAGAGAACTAAACAAGCGTATTAATCTGATTCGGAATCCACAAAATGCAAGCAAGTTGGTTAAGGTTGATGATTACATCTCTGTTGAAAAAGCAAACGATCAGAACAAAAAGAAAAGCTTATTAAAATGTGCAATGTTACGATGGCTTCTGTTTCCGCCGACAGATGATGAATACTAGATGCTTAGTGACGTAAGAAAAGAGAATTAAAAACACGTATTAAAAGGTATTTGCACTAAGGAATTTTTGTTTGTTTTTCCCCAGCTTACAACAAATGTTAACATGAAAAAATGAAATATTCGTTTTATTTAGATTCATCTTTGCAAATAACCATATCGCTGGAAAGAAGAAGAGAAGAGCGAAACCAAATGAAAGTATTATGGCCATTCTCAGTAGAAAGTATATCCAGTTTCAATATAGATACACTACTGGATGCACATACCATTAAACATGGCTTAAAACCCTGTAAAATATCCATTAAAATAGGATCACCCGTTAATTAACCCCATTAATTCTTGCATCACTTTATTTGACAGGTTTCACAATATTAATGGGTTACATGTTAAAATACCATTAAAACACCCATTTTTGACCATGAATCATGCCATTAAAAATTTAGTTTGGCAGCTAAAATAGTTAATGGCTTTGAGAAAATAGTGAAATTCTGTATATTTTGAATTTAACAGGTTTATTCATGGTCCTTAAATTTGATTTAATGCCCATTAAATGTTCAGGTTGTGTACGATTTCATTTAAGAGTAAACTTAATGGCCCTTAACAGCAATGTAATGCCCATTAAATCCTACATGCTGTAAAATGTGATTCGTATATATTCTCTTTTTGGTTTTTGGCTTGCTCTCCTATTGAATGCTTATAATTCCAGTCTCATATTGTTCTAAAATGGACTTTAATCACAATAAATACATACTACGCACACATCGTCTATAATATATCATGATGTTATATTTAGTTGCATTAAAGTTATTTCTCCTTGATGCAGTTACGCCATTTTTTTTTCAAATGTTTGCCAAATTGTGTTCCTACAAAAAAATCGGATTTATTTCAATGAAAGTCGGGTGAAAACGTATTAATTTATTTGATAACATCAATCTACAATATTTTGGTTAGGGTAAATACGTATTGATGCATGCAACTTTTTCTGTTCTTTGTTTTTCTTGTCCAAATAATCAGCATTTGTATAAGAAAATGGGTGGGGTAAGGAATTTACATTACAAAATGTGTTCAGACTAGTTTGTCACAAATTGACATACGGGCCTTATTTTATCTGTAGTGTAAATGCAGGTATTGCATCATCTTTTTGTAAATTTCTGAGTTATTGAGGGTCATCCCAATCCCCCCTTCCCCCCTCAAAAAAAAAAAATATTCCAATGAAATTATTTTGGAATTGGGCTAGCAATTTCTGACAATAAGATTTTTTATTTTGCCACTGTATACAATATTCATAGGTTCTTAGCTTTAGATGCAAAGATAATAACCGTTTTATTACTTATGTACCAACACGCATAAATGTAATGTAAATATTATGAATTTGTTCAATAATCTAAATAAGATTGACAATACTGAATCATTCACTGACAGGTGAAATTAGTTTAAATTAGGCCAGATTTTTCACACAAAAAAAAGGTGTCTTTTTTAGTTTTCACGGTGGACATACAGGGAAAAGTGACCAAGCCTTATAACAGTTTCTGACAAGTAGAAGTTTCCACCAGATACAATAGGAAAATGTGACCACACTCACTGGGACCGCCTCAGTAGCCTAGTGGTAGAGCGTCCGCTTCAAGTGCGGGAGGTCGTGGGTTCGATCCCCGGCCGCGTCATACCAATGACGTAAAAAATGGTACTAGCAGCTTCCTCACTTGGCACTCAGCATTAAGGGGATAGTGCTAGGACTGGTCAGCCCGTTGTCAGTATAATGTGACTGGGTGGGATATTATGCCACGTGTCTACGGCATGATATTCCAGTGAGGCAGCACTATAAAGTTGGGCATTGTGCTCAATGCTACAAGTAGACACCGTCGTTTATATGACTGAAAACTTGTTGAAAAAGACGTTAAACCCGAACACACACACACTCACTGGGGGCCGTGTTTGTTGACAGAACAGAACAAGAGCTGTCACTAATGGTGACAAATGCCCCCGCAACGCCTTGACCTTTGACCTGGTGACCTTGACCTTTGACCCCAAAGTCAGTAGGGGCCGTGTACCCAATAAGTACTATCAGCATGTGAAGTTTGAAGGTCCTGGGTGCAGTGGTTCGCGAGTAAAGTGCCTTCATGCAAAAAGTTAACGTTGTGACGAACGCATGGATGGTGTCAGGATACTGGTTATATGACCCAGGGAAGTGCCTACGCCTTTAGTATCTTGAACAATGGTTTGGGTCCAATCGCTAAGGTGACTATGTCTTAGACTAGCTGACAAACGATGTAGAATGTCCTTTGTTAAAACGTATAGCTGGTGAGACCAAATATCTCATATATATAGAATTTTCCTCTGGCTACCTTGCCTAAATGATTCGTGTACCAATGATTCGTAAATGATTTCTTATTATAAGCTAGATGATTTCAGGGATCAGGCAAATCATTAAATGTTTCGAACTAACAATCTTCATTTAAAAATGATTAGCTCAAACTCCTATAGGCTGGAGACTGTATACTTCCCGTCAGACAATGTCTTTGAATCAACAACATACGAGTCCTATCGCATAGATGCTCGACCTCTGTCCTCTTAACTCTATATGATTGCCCTGACTCCTGGATGCTCAGCGCCTATATGCTATCATATGTAGCATTCAACTACCATATAGGTGTTATCCCCGATGCCTTGGCTGTACTTCGCCAATAATGCTGAACCGTATATAAGCTGGAACTCTCCTACTATCTCAGTAGATTACCAAACTCAGGGTCTCTGTCTCAGCTTCCCGATGCTCAGCCTATATATGCTATCGTCTATAGCATTCAACTACCCTTAAGGGTAAACTCCTATGCGCTGGCCCTATAGCTCGAAACCTTATCGAAATTCTGCTACTCTTCTTTAGTCTTCTATTTTTTTCCTTTTAATAATTTATCCGCCCTGACAGTGTAGTTGCAATAACTTCCTTATCAAGGTACTGGGATAAATTATTAGTTGAATCCACGATGTGTCTTCTTCGACCGCTGGATACCGAATGTCCTCTCTGTCATCCATCCATCTATTTATACCCCAGCAGACGTGCTATTTTTAGACGTGCTATTTTTAGAACTTGTTTCTGATTGGTCCAAATTTAAACACAACGTCTTACAACGAGTACCTGCTCTATTAAATATCTGGTTCCCTTTAACTTTTGTATATGATATAATGTGCGAAGCTGGGACCCAGCTATCCACATAATGAACCCAAATCAACCATAAATGACCCAAATTCTATTATTAACAGCAATTCAACAATAATTATAGCAATGATAGCATGAAAAGGGAGTCAAGCACTATCTGTGCTTATGTGTTACGTTGTCAATATATTAAATATACAAATTATTCTGACAATAGCCCCCTTCTCAAGAAAATACTTTTAGTTTTTCAAACACTTAAGGAATAATTTGTGTACAAAACAAAATCTCCTTTTCTTTTTACTATTTCTCGATTTTTACAAATCAGGTATCACTGCTATTATTAACATACCTTCACTAATGTACTGATAAAATCAGTATCAAAGATCAAACATCTCTAAAAGACTCAACAAATAGTATATGATCTCAAGAATATCATACAACGTTAATCTCCTGACCTTTTAATTTCCTATCATCATTCTTCATGAATGACGTTCATTTGTTTCTCTGATTGTGAGAGTACTTGTCATCTTTACTGTTGACATAATAATTGTTTTCACCAAAACCTCCTTTTACATGATAACTCCCGTCAGACCTACGTATAAACCCTTTTCTGAGTTCATTTCTCATGTCATTTTGTCTCCATGACTTCTTATGCTCAGATTTATTTGAGCCATAGACTTTATAACCCTTATCATCTCGTCTGTTATGATCTCTATCATATATATTCTGTCTGTTATGCCAACGTGATCCTCTGTTCGCGTACTTAATAGATGACCTCTCATGATACAGGTTGAATCCTTGATCATCAAAATTGTATGACTCTGGTCTGTCATCAGATTGTCTCCAGTTTCTTTGTGTTCTATCATGATGCTTATATTCTTGCAAACCATGTCTACCGTAACTGCTCTTTGATGCCAGATCAGTCTTTACATTCTGGCATACATCACATGACCGGCAAAACCTTGTTACTTCATTTGTTATACCAGGCCAGTGAAAACTTATGCGTATTTCATCCACTGTCCCTTTAGCTGATAAATGTCCCTTGACTTTTGACTTATGAGCTAATGCCATAACATTTCTCCTGAACTGTGTTGGGACTACTATCTGTTTAACAATTCTGCCTTTCTTCTTCTCGAAGATTCTACATAAAACATTTTCTCTCACTTCATAATGAAACCTGAAACCTCTTTTTGTTTTCAGTTTCGCCTTATTTTTAGCATAAGTCCAAAGTTTCTTCAACGTCTCATCATCTTTCTGAGCAATTTTCATTTGCTCAACATCAAACGTTTGCTCTTTGACTTCGCAAACCTCAGAGGGTTTCGTAATACCCACCTTTATTGCATGCTGGGTTTCCATCATCCAAGTTGCAGCAATATCTTAGCTGGATGAAAACTGACTTTCATCTCCGGTTTTCCAATTTATATCTGGCCTTTCTAAAACTCCTTTTATATTACCAATTATCAAATCGCATATCATGTTCGGCACAACCATTACCTCAATTTCACCTGTAAAATATGGCGTATCAACCTGTATCTTTGCTGCAGGAACTGTCCTTGAACGTCCATCTATCGCAACCATAAGATACGTCTTATCCAACATTTGATTCTCTGATACGTGATCTTTCCTGACAGCTGCCAGTTCACACCCTGTATCTCTCAAAACTTGAACTTCTTTATCACCAATATATCCTTTCTTCAATATCAAGTTCCTTTCACCGTTTGTTGAATCAATGGTACAGGTGCTTGCTATAATCGAAATGGATTTTCCATGTGCTAACATAAGTCGTCCATCTTCTATGCAGTCTTTTAACCGTTCGTCATCTAATGATATTGCTACAACTGAGGCTGCAACTTTTCTTTCATCCGACTGTCTGTCTTTCTGCGCTTGGCCTTCCTTTCTCCAGTCTTTAGGCGTAGACTCTTGCGTTTCATGCCTATTCCTCTGTCTTTCCTCATAGGATCCCCTACTAGCTAAAGCTGCACCGCTTACCTTCCTCTTGGATAGGTCTCTGCATTCTCGTGCTATATGACCTTCCTTATTACATATGAAACATATTGGCTTCTTAAAAGCTGGCTTTTTTCTTTGTGTAGGCTGGGACACTGGCTGAACCTCGGTCGAAGGCTGTGGCTCTTTGCTGCATGACAAGTTACTTCTATTCAACCGGTTAGATGTGATAGAGCCACCATGAGCTTCAATATATTGTTCTGCCAACTGTGTGATCTCAGCTCTCGATTTTGCAACTCTTTCCTTTAAGAACAAAGCAAGGTCTGTGGAACAAGTTTGGATGAACTGTTCTCTGATCATAAGGTCTTTCAGCATTTCAAACGTATTGTCAACTTCTGCCATTTCTGTCCATCGACTGAAATACCTGTCCAACCTTGCCATAAACTGGAAAACAGTTTCACCACGCTCTGGCTTGCATTCCCTGAACTTCAATCTAAAACCTTCTTCTGTTAACTGATAACGCTTCAGAACTGCTTTCTTCAATGCAGTATAGTCACTTGCTTGGTCTGGAGGCATGCTTGTATATACATCCAGGCCTTTTCCAGTTAATAATGAGCTGAGGCTCACAGCCCATGTCTCTTCTTTCCATCCTTGAGTTTTTGCAAACCGCTCAAATCGCTCGAGGTATGCATCCATATCATCTTTACTTTCTTCGAATTTCGGCAGCCTTGGCCGCAATGTTTTACTGCTTAAGTGCTCAGCACCTTTATCCGCTCCCAAAGCTCCGGCGTCGGCCTTTATTTTAAGCATCTCCAACTCCTGTTCCTTCAAAGCTCGTTCTTTTTCCAAACGTTCCAACTCAAATAACCTTTTCTTCTCAGCCTGTTCTTCCTCATAATGCCGCAGCTTCTCGGCCTGTTCAAGCTCAAACAATCGTTTCTTCTCAGCTTCTTGAGCCTCAAACCTTCGCCTGTCTTCATCCCGTCTCAGCATACGCTCCTCGCGTTCAGTGTACTCCTTTTCCTTTCTATCCACATAATCGCTCAGCTCTGAACCCGAAAAGCCCATTCGTTCACCCATCGCTACCCATTTATTGTAGTCCATCTTGAAACTTTAAGCTGGAACTATCTATAAAACTCAACTATAAGCTCAGACTACCTGCTGTCACAGCGCCTTCTGGTACACCAACAGAACGTCAAAACCACTAGTCTCTGTACCTCCTTGGATATGAATCCCGGACGAGCCCCCAAATTGTCAGGATACTGGTTATATGACCCAGGGAAGTGCCTACGCCTTTAGTATCTTGAACAATGGTTTGGGTCCAATCGCTAAGGTGACTATGTCTTAGACTAGCTGACAAACGATGTAGAATGTCCTTTGTTAAAACGTATAGCTGGTGAGACCAAATATCTCATATATATAGAATTTTCCTCTGGCTACCTTGCCTAAATGATTCGTGTACCAATGATTCGTAAATGATTTCTTATTATAAGCTAGATGATTTCAGGGATCAGGCAAATCATTAAATGTTTCGAACTAACAATCTTCATTTAAAAATGATTAGCTCAAACTCCTATAGGCTGGAGACTGTATACTTGACTGGTCTTTTTGTTGAAGTTCCCGTCAGACAATGTCTTTGAATCAACAACATACGAGTCCTATCGCATAGATGCTCGACCTCTGTCCTCTTAACTCTATATGATTGCCCTGACTCCTGGATGCTCAGCGCCTATATGCTATCATATGTAGCATTCAACTACCATATAGGTGTTATCCCCGATGCCTTGGCTGTACTTCGCCAATAATGCTGAACCGTATATAAGCTGGAACTCTCCTACTATCTCAGTAGATTACCAAACTCAGGGTCTCTGTCTCAGCTTCCCGATGCTCAGCCTATATATGCTATCGTCTATAGCATTCAACTACCCTTAAGGGTAAACTCCTATGCGCTGGCCCTATAGCTCGAAACCTTATCGAAATTCTGCTACTCTTCTTTAGTCTTCTATTTTTTTCCTTTTAATAATTTATCCGCCCTGACAGTGTAGTTGCAATAACTTCCTTATCAAGGTACTGGGATAAATTATTAGTTGAATCCACGATGTGTCTTCTTCGACCGCTGGATACCGAATGTCCTCTCTGTCATCCATCCATCTATTTATACCCCAGCAGACGTGCTATTTTTAGACGTGCTATTTTTAGAACTTGTTTCTGATTGGTCCAAATTTAAACACAACGTCTTACAACGAGTACCTGCTCTATTAAATATCTGGTTCCCTTTAACTTTTGTATATGATATAATGTGCGAAGCTGGGACCCAGCTATCCACATAATGAACCCAAATCAACCATAAATGACCCAAATTCTATTATTAACAGCAATTCAACAATAATTATAGCAATGATAGCATGAAAAGGGAGTCAAGCACTATCTGTGCTTATGTGTTACGTTGTCAATATATTAAATATACAAATTATTCTGACAGATGGACAGTTGAAAACTAATATGCCTCCCTTCGGGGCATAAAAAAAATTGAAAATCTTGACAGAGGGTCACCAAAAAATCACTGTGTAACGTTATTTTGAGCCAACAAGTTTGTGACAAGATTTTTCACTCTGTGTACAAAAGAAAGGTGACAATGCCTCCTCTAGCCATATTTTTCTATCAATCATAACAATCTGAACATTAGTGGTAGGTCACCCAAAGAATATTTATACAACTTTTTTAAGTAGGAGCAGTGGTTCGTGAGGAGATTTTGTTTGAAGACCTCATTTATTTTTACTCGTACCATCTAAGAAACATCTATGCCAAGTTTTATCAAATTCCACAAAGTGATTTTACAGGTGATGTCATTTACTGGAAATGTTGACAGGCAGATGACAGATGGACAGTGAGTGATCACAATAGCTCATTTTAAGCATGTTGTGCTCTGGTGAGCTTAGAAGTCAGTGGAAATTGATTAACAACAGAGTATTAAAGGAGAAATACATTTTTGTAGCCTATCTAAAACTGATAGCGTGATGGACTACATGCATGATAGCTGAGGGAACTATTGGCAATACTCATTGGGATGTTATGTTCACCTTCAATGCACACTACATTGTACCAGGTCAACAACAATCACAATCCACCTATAGTTTGATCTCACTTTAGCTGACTTCCAAATTTGACTTTTTGTTCTAATTTCATCTTGTCTTCAACAGCCACCTGCCTTTAACAGCCAGACATTGTTTCTCCCTCAACTGACTATAGATCAAAAGTTTAATTTTATTATATACTCTGGTTTCTTCCATCTTTTTCTTGGTCATCTGGTGAATTTCTTCATGGTCTAATGCTTCTTTTCCCTCCTTTGATATCTTCTTTGACCAGACAAATGTTTCTGTTAAATGTTCATCACCAAATGGATTGTCTACATTTGTGTAACCCTGCAACCAAAACATCAGAAAAATAATCAACTATATAACAAGAGCTGTCTGTTGTGACCTAACACTTAAATTCTTCATAGTTTCTCCAAACTCTTTTAATGTGTAGCCATTGATATACAATTTTCTAGTGTTGTGTCTCTTGAATTTGTTTAACTGATGTCTACACAAACATTTACCAAGATAAAGGTCACACAAGGTGAGGGAGATATTGAAATTCTTCACTGTATCTCCAAATTCTCTTTAATGTTTAGCATAGAAAATTTCCCCTACATGATAACAATTCTATTTATGATTGCATGATTGGTAAGTTTTGCCAAAGTAAATCTTTAATGTCACCTACTGAAAAGAGGCTATCAAAATGAAACCTATCCACTATGACTAGGGTTTGAAAAGTTAATAAGAGGTCATTTGTATTCAAATGTTAACCCTTATCATACTGGACATGATTGATTCTGCCTTTGCGACCAGTCCAGATCATGATCAGCCAGCATATCCTTGCAGTCTGATCATGATCTGCACTGTTCGCCATTCAGTCAGTATCTTTCTGGTATGCAACCCTTTTTAACAGTTAATGGTACTGTCCAAATTGAAAGATGGACAAGTTCATTATAGAAATTTAGCAGGGTAAGGGTTAATTCAGAAAAGAAACAAGAGGCCTTTAGAGCCAAGCCATCCCTGTTTCAATGTCATCTTCAACAGAGATCAGACTGTAAATGTATATTTTTATGGTTTTTAGAACAGACTGGAATTCTGCTTAAATTTACATTGTTCAAAGGTGCTTTTTTCATCATTTTTTGTATTAATGAAGACAATCCCATTTAAGCAACATTTTCCACATATACACATTTTAACGTAAAGTCCAATTTTTGAAAATAAAGCACCCAATTGTTGCTACATACATTTCAAATTCAATAATATGGTATCTACTGAAAAGAATAATTAAAATTAACAGGAAATGATAAAATAATGCATGTGAAACTGTTTGTTAAAACCATTTTCTTTTCTGCACCGTTTTACTGCTTTCGGACCAAAATGTGTTTGCTATTCCCAAATTGGATGTATCCAAAGATTTTCATATGAATTACTGAAGACAAATAATTGAGGGGAAAAAAATTTTACATCCGAGTTCCTTATACCTGAGATTTACTGTATTAAACAGTTATATTTAAAAAAAAAATGATCAGATGTTATAGTTTTGAAGAAATCCATTGCTTGACTTAAATCAGACTGACACTTTATTCGAGTGACGGTCAACAATGGAGCAAAACCTTTAGAATTACAACTGTGAAACACAATATAAAGGATTCAAAATACTGAAAAATAATTTAATTTCGTGGACAGGAAATTTCGTGGTTTTGGTTAAAAAGGCAATTTTGTAGGGATATAAATTCATGGATTTCAACTTTTAAACATAAAATGAATGGAAATTTTACTTAAATTTCATGGATTGACTCAACCACGAAAGCCACGAAAATTAGTCCCCCACAAATATTAATGATTTCACAGTACGTGTGTTACAGTGTACCATATATTCTTGATCCCAGCCACTCTTTTCTCTTCTTTTTCTCTCTTTGGCCTCCTGTAAGAAATTAGAATTGTAAATGTACAGTAAAAAGCATAGAATATTTCTCATCAACAACACAACTGCAAATCTTCCAAGTCTTTTTAATATACTGATATAGTCTAAATTGCTGCAAACTCTTATTTGTATACTAAAACCTGTTCTAATTATTGCCAAGTTTAACAAGCGGGTCATGATGACCCTGGATCACTCACCTGAGTAATATGAGCTACATGTTTCAAATGTCAAACTGATGATTTTTAGAAATTTTTGGAAGATTTTCCGATGTACAATCAAGTAACCCCTGGGGCGGGGCCAATTTTACCCTGGGGGTCATGATTTGAACAAAGTTTGTAGCAGTCTACTAGGCAATGTTACATATCAAATATCTAAGATCTAGGCCTTCTGGTTTGTTTTTAGCAAATTTATGAAGATTTCCCTATGTACAATCACGTAACCCCTGGGGCTGGGTCAATTTGACCCTGGGGGTCAAGATTTGAATAAATTTTGTAGAGGTCCACTAGGCAATGCTACATGTCAAATATCTAAGCTCTAGGCCTTCTGGTTTATTTTTAGAAAATTTTGAAGATTTTTCTATGTACAATCAAGTAACCCCATGGTGCGGGGTATGATTTGAACAAATTTTGTAGAAGTCTACTAGGCAATGCTACATGTGAAATATCTAAGATCTAGGCCTTCTGGTTTATTTTTAGAAAATATTTGAAGATTTTCCTATGTAAAATCAAGTGAACCCTGGGGCGGGGTCAATTTTGACCCTGGGGGACATGATTTGAACAAATTTTGTAGAGGTCCACTAGGCAATGTTACAAGTGAAATATCTAAGCTCTAGGCCTTCTGGTTTATTTTTAGAACATTTTTGAAGATTTTCTTATGTAAAATCAAGTGACCACTGGGGCGGGGTCAATTTTGACCCCGGGGGTCATGATTTGAAATGTTGTAGAGGTCCACTAGGCAATGCTACATGTCAAATAGCTAAGCTCTAGGCCTTCTGGTTTATTTTTAGAAATTGTTTGAAGATTTTCCTATGTAAAATCAAGTGACCCCTAGGGCAGGGTCAATTTTGACCCCGGAATTATGATTTGAACAACTTTAGTAGAGGTCCACTAGACAATGCTATATGTCAAATATCTAAGCTCTAGGGCTTCTGGTTTTTGAGAAGAAGATTTTTTAAGATTTTCCTATGTAAAATCAAGTGACCCCTGGGGCGCGGTCAATTTTGACCCAGGGGGTCATGATTTGAATAAATTTTGTAGAGGTCCGCTAGGCAATGCTACATGTGAAATATCTAAGCTCTAGGCCTTCTGGTTTATTTTTAGAACATTTTTGAAGATTTTCCCATGTAAAATCAAGTGACCCCTGGGGCTGGGTCAATTTTGACCCCGGGGTCATGATTTGAACAACTTTAGTAGAGGTCCACTAGGCAATGCTACATGTCAGATATCTAAGCTCTAGGTCTTCTGGTTTTTGAGAAGAAGATTTTTTAAGATTTTCCTATGTAAAATCAAGTGACCCCTGGGGCTGGGTCAATTTTGACCCAGGGTCATGATTTGAACAAATTTGGTAGAGGTCCACTAGGCAATGCTTCACACCAAATATCTAAGCTCTAGGGTTCTGGTTTTTGAGAAGAAGATTTTTAAAGTTTTTCCTTTCGGTTGCCATGGCAACCAGAGTTCTGCATGGAATTGAATTCTTTGAACAATTTTGAAAGGGGGCCACCCAAGGATCATTCCTGTGAAGTTTGGTGTAATTCTGCCCAGTGGTTTTCAAAAAAGAAGATTCTTTTACAAATTGTTGACGCACGACGGACGACGCACGACTGACGACAGACATCAAGCGGTCACAATAGCTCACCTTGTCACTTCGTGACAAGTGAGCTAAAAAGCTGGGAGATTATGCATGACATATATGAATGCATCAAATAAATCAATTACAGAAGTATATCAGGAGATCTGGTGTTTTGGTGAACACTGGATAAGAACGGCTCAAGTTTAGGGAGAGGACAACTTTTGTGGTTGCCACATGCCTGCTGCAGAAGATGATCCCATACTTTCCATTTCCAGGGCAAATAAAAAGACAAAATTTTACATGGTGTACCTTTTTAGCAAGTCTTCGAGCTCTTTTCTCCTCAGGGGCCTCTGTTGCTTTAATGATTTCTTTTCTTCTCCTGAAATATACAAGTACAGTAAATGAAGACCCATCATGGTCAATTCTGACATACCAATGTAATCTTGCTGCTCAGCTGAATTACTGATCAAGGCAGACAAAAAATAATGCCCCCTTTACTTTTTCATATGATTAAATAATATTCCTTTTTTCAATTATTTATGTTTACAAATGGACAGTCATCACCTTAAAGTTTTTTATTTTTAATTAATAAATTATATTTTTTCTATAATTTATATATGACATTTTTTCTTTTAAGGTTTCTTTTTTTTTTAAACAAAATCAAACTAGAGCTTTCACTGAAGGTGATGAATGTACCCAAGCCCCCACCCCCCACACACATTGACACAGTACATTGCAATTTCACACACACAAGATTGCATAATTATGCAGACTGTATGAATATAGTATAGTAACAAAAAACGAAGTCCCATAACTCTGCAGAATATTTATCTTAAAGAACCTAACAGGCACCATGAACAACGAGGGTTGGCGCTGATCACTTGTGTGAAGTTTCATTAAATTGTGTGCATGAGTTCGGGAGATTAGGCGAGCACAAGACCGCATATGCAGACTGTATGTATATTGTAAATTAACAAAAAACAAAGTCCCATAACTGTGCAGAATTTTTTTCTGAAAGAACCTACTGATCAACTGTGTTAAGTTTCATTAAATTGTGTGCATTGGCTCAGAAGATTAGGCGTGCACAAGATTGCATATGCAGACTCTAAGTATATAGTATAGTAACAAAAAACAAAGTCCCGAAACTGTGCGTTTTTTTTTCTGAAAGAACCACCATGCACAAATACTGTTGTTACTGATTACTTGTGTGAAATTTCATTAAATTGTGTAAAGAGGATGAGGAGAGTTGGTGCGCACAAGATTGTGTCTATGGACAGCAGACAGATGGACAGGCATACAACCTGAAACCCCCCCCTTACAACTTCGTTGTTCGATAGGTACAAAAATGGGGATTTTGTATGGCTATGTTATTCTGACCAGCGGATGGGGAGGCTTTCGTCCTACATTCATACAAGTCAAGTGCAAATTTAATAAAGACATACTAATATTAAAGGAATATCACCAAAAATATTCAAATATCGATAATTAACTACAGTATCACACATGTAATACATCTCGCTTTACAGGCATTAAATTATCTGTAAAATCAGACATCATCATTTTCATTTCAACCATTTAAAATTTACAATAAGAGTTCTTTATGAGAAGATAGGCAGTCTAAAAGTTTAAAAGGTAAACCTCATTTCTTCCCGCATTTTGTCAACTTCTTCCTGACTCAACCGAGATGACCTTGACATTTTTCCTCTATCCCTACTATCATCATCTGTTTCTGATGATTCACTGCTTTTTTCACGTCTTTTCTTCTTTCGTACTACAGGTGACCTTGACCTTGATCTGTGCTTCTTTTTCTTTTTGTCTTTCTTTCTCTTTCTTTCCCTTGAATCAGATGGACTTCTGCTCTCCTGAGAACTATCAGAATGGTTGTACCTGAGAAAAAAAAACACGAAAGTACATAGCAGGAAACTAAATTGTAAATCAAAACAAACGCATCTGAAACTATATATTCTGGGACATTGTTCTATCAGTTTCTAAACATTAAAAAATTCATTAAGATACATCTGAATAACCATCAAATACAATCAAAACATTAAGGAAAAAGAGTAGACTTTGATCGTAAATAACTATTTTAAGTTTCAAGTCAATAGCTTTGATAGTAACAGAGATATTTGACTTTATCAAAAACTTTAACCAATGGCTACGCTGGGCGAGTGCAAAAGCTCTACTTTTTTTTTGAAAGTTGACCTTATAATGCTCCATCATATATTTAATCTAAAAGAATAAGCTTCTTTCAATACAGATATTGTGATGTCATGACAAAAATGCATGTGTTGTTATGTGGGTATATGGTTCCAGTTTGGAAATGTTAATCAAATAAAAAGGAAATATTTTTTCGCATGTAAGATAAAACGGATATATTATCTTTGTTATCATTGTATTTTTACAGTTTCACTTCAACACTGGCACCATATGCTGCATCTGGAGTTGTCCCAAACTTGGTGCAAATTTGTTTATATCTAAACACGGGAACAAACAACCATCCTCTTTCAAAGTTCTTTGAAGTTCCTTTGAGTTAGTTATTACCTTTGTGTTCGCTTGTGGATTCTCTGCGATCTTGTGAACTCTTGTGTGAATTTTCTGAACCCTGTGAACTGTGTTCTGAATCCTTGATGAATCGGTCCTGATCCAGGAATAAACATCATAACATACAAATATAAAAATAATAATATTCTGATTTCATAAATTAATTCCATCAATTTTAGTTAGAATGAATAAGCTGTTTATTAAGTTAATCCAGTGTACATAATAAATTGGAAGTGTACACTGTATTGTGGCAAATTATTGTTGTTTTTTCCAATTTCAAAACTACAATCTTTTTTTTTTTGTTTTTTACTTTTTCCACCAAAGACTGTACCTTATGGAACTTAATCATTGAAAACACAAGGAGTTTATTAAAACTTGACACATTTATGGCATTTTTCTTCCATGTAAATTTTAATAAAAAAATATCGCTTTTTCACAATTCAAAATTTAGTTGTTTTAAAATTGCATTTATCCCTCAAGTTGTAAACGCCCTAGTCCATTCCTAAATCAGAGGAAATTATTACAGTGCAAATGAAACCAAGAGGTTCTGAAAACACATTTTATGCAATAATATTTAGGCAAAAAAGTTTCAGATTTTATTTTTCTAGGTCCAAGAGATAAAAGCAAAATAAGACTAAAAGATACAAGACACCCCAAGGCATGGGTTGCTGTTGATATAATTTCAGATGGACATCCTTTATCACATGTTGATGTCGCAAGGAGTGTTAATAAAAGCCATTAAAATTAAATAATGATAATACAACTTGTGTAATTAGATTTGACGTCGACGTCATTTTTAGTACGTAAGGCGTTGGTCAAATTGACTTGTTTATATAGTAAAAGAAAAGCGAATTTTTGATGTTTTCGCCAGGAAAGGATAACTGTGATAAAAGATATACATCTGTGACTTTCCACATTGAATTTATTAACGTTGTTGAATAATTTGAATAAAAAATGATCGGCAGAGCTGCATTTTATTATTTTATTCAACTCGTTTAATAAATTCATATGAAATGACTCTTCATGTAATATTCTCTATATATTTTACTGGGATACTTACTTTTTTTATGGCGCTGCTTTCTTCCCTCTGTGTCGTGAATTCATTGTCTTCAGAACTTTCTGAGTCTGTAATGAAAATTAAAGGACAAAGTCTTCTGTGAGTAAACTAAAAATTATTATATAACACAAGATGCTCTAGTTACACCCATAACATGAACACAATAGGCTAGGTTACACTCAATGATAAAGTAATCCCGTGCATTTCCTAATTTTTAAGTTATGAATGCAGACCTCTATATCAATTTTATCTAATAAATTACCGTTTGGTCTGGTCTAGGTTTTAGAGTAATTATTTTATAACATGCAGATCTATGCAGATTAGTGCATCTATAGTAAATTTAAATTTAGGGGCTCTGTGTCATGTGGTTTACGTCGCCGAATTCAAAATCACTTGCCCCTCATCGATGTGGGTTTGAGCGCACTTGGTGTGTTGTATTCTTCAAGTGAGTATCAGCGGTTCATGAGTAAAAGATGTTGTATTATTCAGTCACAAAAAAAAAGACTGTAACGCTTCATAATTATTGTCTGGTTAATTTCCAAATTTCGGAGACCTTGCCCAACTTCCAGTTGGGTATTGGTATTACCAAACTGCAACCCCTATCCCCTCTAATGAAAAATCGCAACCAGATTACATTGATGAATAAACTGGAATCTGGGAGCCTTCTATTATACTTATTATTTACAAAATCTTCTTGACCTGGCACATGCCTTGCGAACTTATTTGATTTTGTTTCACATATTGTTAAATTTGCATTATTTTGTGACAACTGATCATTTTGCTGTTTTGGTTCAAATACTTAGCTTGCTTAGGAGGAGTATTTCTAATATGACAGTGAATGGCAAAACAATAGTGTCATAGATTTGAAACAAATTAAATTGCATTCTATCAGTTATGCAAGTTATGCTTAGGCTAATAAATCATATGTATTTGTTAATCTTACACACAAACAGTTGTATTTTATTTGTAGAAGCTTTTGGAATGGGCTATTTAGTTGTGACATTCCAATACTCACAATTTTTTGTTTATGATGACGGCAACTGGTCAATTTTTGACAAGTGTTTAAAAACTTATTTCTCAGAATAGAACGATGATATGTAATTGATCTAATCTAAGTAACTGTACCTGATATATGTGTCGGATGTTGGTGGCATATGAATGTTTGGCATTATCTTTTTAGATGAAATTAATGAAAGCAGGTGAAGCAAATGTCACCATGTAATGCAGCACTGCCAAATTAAAAACATTGTTTCTTTTTTTATACACAGTTAACGGGTGCTGGATTTGGGGTGCGGGACCGTCTTTTGGTGCTTTTTATAAAGCATCATTATAATGCATTATTTCTCAGACCACTAGCAAATTACATTTAAATTGAGCGGATTGTGTTACGAGTCTTGTCGGGTCTTAGTCTATATAATTTGACGTTTAGGATTGTATTACTTTATGACGTGGCCATCCTTATCGTCAATTCTTCGAATGTTCAAATTAATGGAGGATAAATCACAGTAAAATTTTATTAGGTATTATTAGAGTGTAGTTTTAGCGATTGTGCATAGGCTGTGTTAGACGCGTTAAACACTGATCGTGTACAGTATATATGTCACAACGATATTTCGTAATTTTGTAATTTTATTTGATACCTTATACATAAATTCAATGAGGAATTGTTCGATACATTATGTTTTATTTGAAATTTATACGGCCAATTTCGTGACATAATCAGGATTTATACCTTAGATGTTAAAGCGTCAGCGCGGATGAAATTTCACAGTAAATTTCCTCCACTGTTTTGGTCTTTCAAGTGTTTGGACGCGACTGAGGACTTTGCCCATATGATATTATGAAAAAAATATCTTAATATTTATAGGATGGAGTCAAATTTGTCGGACTTGTTGGGTCTTGATATTTAGGACTACAATTAAACCTAGATGAGGCTAGGGTAGAAATGTCACAAAAAATATCTAGCCACTTCCTATTTCTGTACAGAAAAGCATTGACTTTGTACTCAACATTAGTGATTATCGAATGTTTACTGAAATATCCGAAATATTATTGTGATTACTGTCGACAACACGAGATTTCCACCTTAAACTATTACCTGTAGTGCCTTCTTCTTTCTTGATCGAATTTTTCTCTTGATCTAGAACCTACGCTCGTGTTTATATTTGTCTCTGTGACCATAATTTTTGATATAACAAGGACGTTTCTTACACGAAGTCTCAATCTTCAACGCTTTGATATCGGTGTTAAAACCCGTCCGCCCGGATACCGACATTTTAACATTCGGGTTGTAACTTATTTCGACATAAATCTTTTAGGTGTGGTAATCGTTTCAGCAAAAACAATTTTGGCAACAGAACTATTTTCAGTCTAGGCATTTTCATTTAAAACATAAGATTGTAGTAAGGCATTCGACACCGTGCTTCACGACAAGCTACTCCACAAACTCGAATGTTATGGCATCAGAAGTTGAACTGAACAATACTGGCTCGATATCTTCTGACAGACAGAAAAATGGACGTGTATTGTGAAGGGAATACACTCAAGAGCGTCAAAGTAGAATCTGGCGGGCCGCAGGGAAGTCTTAGTACCACTGCCTTTTCCTCGAGGTCACCATATCAATTAACTATCTACCTGAATGGGTCAAGTCGCAAGTAAGACTCTTTGCAGACGACTGCCTTCTGTATAGATTCATCCGAAATAGCCAGGGACCATGCCATACTTCATGACGATCTGCTTCAACTGGAAAAATGGACTGAAATTGGGGCATGAGATTCAACGCAAGAAAATGCTTCATTCCTCAGCATCCGTCAATCATCATCTCACTTCTACCAGCTAAACGACACCTTTCTTCAACAAGTACCTGTAATCCATACCTTGGTGTCACCATATCTGAAGATTACAGGGGGCACTCATATCACTATCATCTGAAGGATAGCCCAATTCCTACTTGGATTTTACGGCGCAACTCCGAAATTGTAGCACGACTGCAGGGAATTTTGCATAAATCTCCCTCGTACACTCTACGTTAGAGTATGGAATCTGCCATCTGGGACCCAGATTTGGGACGGATGTGACCGCCATTGAACGAATACAACGACAAGGGCGCGCTTCATCAAGAAGGGACTACTGATCCCGCGACGAGGACTGTGTCACCAAAATAAGATGCTCCAGGAGCTACAACTAACAACTTTTTAGCACGGCGAGTGTACAACAGCTGACGCTGCTGTTCATGATAAGTGGAGGGTATGGTTGCGGCAATAGAACACCTGTGACTACTTAGTTAGGCTAAGACCTCGGACGTAAAATCAACCTGTGAAATATAAAGACTGTACGTGTGACCAAAAAATACATCTTGGAAATCAGGTTACAAACAATTTCAAAATACAATAAAAAACTACACAATACAAATTTTATTTTTTGTTCGGTAATGGGCAAGAAAATCAACATAGTAGGTATTAGCTATTGACCGACGCAATGTTTTTGAAGTTGATAATGCGAGCAGGGATCAATTTAAAAAACTCGTTCTTTGTATAGACAGTGGTGGATGGAATCATTCGGAAGTGATCTAATGTATGTGCCGGAATCCGTCGAGGCATTCAAGAAGTGCCATTCTGGCTCACGATTAGAGTGCACCCCCCCCCCCCCCCTCTGAAGCCATACGCCAGTATTGGTTTGTAATCGGTTAACCTACAGATACAGAGAAAAATATACATAATGTCCTGACGCTTCGAAAAGACAATTCCTCAACATTATTCTCGAAGCGTTAAATTTCAAGCTTGTCCATCGAAATATACAGGATAAGGATATCGTGCAGACTCGCCAATGCATGTCTCGGCTAAGAGTGTTAGAGGTCATGACACGTAATATATCTCTGCAATCAGTTTTCCGCATTCATCAGACAATTACCAACCTGATTTTATCACGCGCAGGCAGAAATTTAGTAATGTATTCCTCATGATATGTTTAGCAAATGAAAAAAAAACGAAACAGTTCCGATATTGCATTGATTTTGGCGAGGAACAATTGACAGAGATCCAGTGCACAACAGAATTGATAACCATCAACTTGTGCGTAAGTTCTTTGCAAAAGGAAAAATCGGACGTGTTATAAATGCTGTTGGAGACTTTTTTACTATATAGAACGACTTGACTTGCAGTATTCAGGGATTGATACTCCCTTATATTTAAAAAAATACGAGAAGGATGTAGGGAACTACTAGCCACTCACATAATCCAATACCTAAAATGTCTCACTCATAACACCCCTCATCCTAATAGAACCACCTCCAGCCCTCAGATCTGTCGCCATGCCTCAATCCTCACAGGAGAACATCGGGCTCACGTCTCTGATCCACTCGGTCACAATCTACATTCGGCCCTACATCTCCTCTTTGTAAGGCACCCCCAGAAATAAATTGTGGAAACAAATTCAAGTAATTCATTATCATGAGAATGCAATTATGTACTAGTCTATTAGCACGAAATCATACAACCCCACTCCTACCCGCATTATTCTTCCCCGCTGCCACACGCGACAACGCGTTGCTACGACTCCTGCGGTTTCGCTGTCTGCGGTCCTCTTTCACCTCCGTAAAACACGCTATGCAAGGCTGTTGCGATCTATCCGACCGCTTAACTTGCGCCATATACTGCCTTCCAATGGTATACCTTGTAGTGTAAAAACCATCAACACTACAAAGCACACCAAATCACTACTTTAGTCCATCGCTTGTTGCGATATCACTCACTTTAGTCGTCTAGTTCCTCCGCTGCAGCCCCACTGCGCGCCATCCCCTCTGCATTTCCCCGTTGGAAATATCTTCAGTGCTACCCATTTCATTGCCCGCTCGTTGCATTGAAAATTCTTATCGCCCTGTGCTGCTCTCTTCATCCCGTTACTACTACCCATCAGGCCTCGTTTTGCAGATATACTGATTATTCACATATTTCTTATTAATGACATGCATTTATAAAACGTATTTAACAACCATTCTTAGATACCAAAGGTAATGATAAGTTTATTATTTTTTAGAGCGCAATTGCGGTTATATTCTTAACATAACACTGATATTCTGCAATTAATTGGACGCGTTTGTTGTTATATGTGTGTTAGTTTTCTGTTCTATTTGTATTTATGTTGGTCGTATTCATATATGTCTGAAAATTGACTAATGAAAGAATTTTTGATACTGACTAAGGCACATTGCATATTTAGCACTGTGTAAAATCATTGTCTTTTATTTCTAGTACTTTATTCTTTTGATTTAGCATGTTCAGATTGAATTCTCTTTTTTAACCAATCCAGAAGAAACTGAAAGGAATTTTCATCCCCTTGTCTATTTAGGCTTTTGTTAATTAGACATTTAAACCAAATTTTAAAAACTTGTAACTTCTATGGAAACCATTATATTCCAATTCGAGATCGATAACCTAATTCCTCCTTTTTTCGTTCACATCTTTAATATCTAAAAAAAATGCCTTTAAAAACTAAATTATCCAAAAAGATCTTTACTTCATTCATACATGACTAGTTTATCAAACAAGGACCAATAAAATGGCTTATAAAAAACGTGCGCAATGGTTTTATACTACGGACCATGGTAAGCTAGACCCAGCGGTCAGAGTAATAATGCTTTAAGATTTATGGCTTTATGACTTTATAACAATCTTGGACCAACTCCTTAATAATAAGTATGAACTTGGCATACAACAATAAATGTAGATAATAAATCTCTGAAGATATCGACCACCTGTATGAGTATTAACCATGGAGGTTAGTAAAGAGGAAAACGGCCTTGGAACTATTGTTGGAACACATCAACGCCTATGCCACAAGCGATTAAAATAATAACTTTACATGACTATAATTTACGGTGGATTTTTTGATACCTCCATTCATTTTGATCAATTCGAAGTTTTAGAAGTTTAGATTGCCTCGTCATAAAGTAAGTACAATCTAAACGTTCAAATTATTTTGGACTTATGACCCCGACATCGACTCGTATCACATTACCAGTTTCATTTATTGGATGTTGCTAGTGGTCTGAGAATAATGCTTTATATTGACTGATGCTTTATAAAAAGCAACCAAAAGACGCGTCCAGCACCCCAAATCCGCACCCGTTTACTGTATAAAAATAGAATCAAGTTTTTAATTTGGCAGTTGCTGCTTCATGGTGAACATTTGCTTCACGCTGCTTTCATTTTTCATCTAAAAGATATTGCCAACATTCATATGCCAACAACACTCGACACATTATCTGTCAGTTTCTAGTTAGATCATTTACATATCATTGTTCTTTTCTGTGAATAAGTTTTCCCCCCCCCTGGCCACATTTGACAGTTGCGTCAGTCATAAACATTAATTGTGAGTATTGAATGTCACATACTACATAGCCTTCAAAAGCTTCTACAAATTAAAATACAACTGTGTGTGTGTACGTTATAACAACTATTATGATTAATTAAGGCCTATGCTTAACTTGGCATATCTGATGAATGCACTTTTAATTTGTTTCAATCTTGTCACTTTGTTTTGCCATCACTGTCATATTAGAATTACTCCCCTAAGCATGCTAAGTATTGAACCAAACAGCAAATGTTCTGGTTGTCTCACAATATAAAGCAATTTAACAATATTGAAACAAAATCAAACATTCATGTTCGCCAGGCATGTGCCAGGTCAAAGAAGATTTTGTAAATTATAAGTATTTGAAGGCTCCAGATCCCTGATTCAGTTTTAGATCAATGTAAATCTGTTGAGATTTTCATTAGGAGGGGGATGGGTTCTGCAGTTGGTAATACCAAATACCCAACTGAAAGTTTGCCAAGGTCTCCGAAAATTGGCAAAATTAACAGACAATAATTATGAAGCGTTTATCTGTCTTTTTTTTTGTGACTGATGTTACAAAACATCTTTTTCTCATGACGCTGGATACTACTTGACGAATTCACCACACCAAGTGGGTCTCACACCCCCTCCCCGATGAGGAGGCAGTGACTTTGAATTCGGCGACGTTAACCACTTGACAACTGAGCGCCCTAAATTTTATATTGTACTATGGTGCACTAATCTGCATAGATCTGCCTTGTTATAAAATAATTACTCCTAAAACCTAGACCAGACCGTAAGGGATGTATTAGATTTAATTGATATAGAGGCGTCTTGCATCATAACTTAAAAATTAGGTTAATGCAGGGATTACTTTTTCATTGAGTGGATACCCTAGCCTAGTGTGTTCAGGTTATGGTTGTAATCTTAGAGAATATTGTGTGTATATAATAATTTTATTTTAACTCACTGGATGCTTTGTTCCTTTAATTTTCTGATCAGACTCTCAGAAAGTTCTTGAGACAATGAATCACGTCTCAGATGGGAGAGAAGAAAGCAGCGCCACAGGTTAGTTCCCAGTATAATATATAGAGGATATTACATGAAGTGTCTCTTTTCATTATTTGAATTTATTAATCGAGTTGAATAATATAATTATCAATGCGAGGCTCTGCCCCCGAGCATTTTATTCAATTTTATTCAACTAGGTTAATAAATTCAATGTGGAAAGTCTCACAGATGTGATATTCTTTTTATATCATGTTAGCCTTTCATGAGGCGAAACATCAAAAACTTCCTCTGTCTTTTACTATATAAACAAGTCAATTTGACCAACGCCATACGTACTAAAATGACGTCGACGTCAAATCTTTATTACACTAGTGTATTATCATTTTTTTATTTTAATGGACTTTATGACCTCCTGGACATCAAACATGTTGATAAAGGATTGTCCTTTGTTGAATTATATCAACAGCATCCATGCCTTTGGGTTGTCTTGTATCTTTTTTCTTATTTTGCTTTAGTCTTCTTGGACAGTAAGATGAAATAAAATCTGAAACTTTTTTGCCTAAATATTATTGCATATAATGTGTTTCCAGAACCTCTTGGTTTCATTTGCACTGTTTTTTTCCTCTGATTTAGGAATGGGAGACTAGGGCGTGTACAACTGAGGGGAAAATTGCATTTTAAAACATCTAAATTTTGAATTGTGAAAAAGCGATATTTTTTATTTTAAATTTTACATTGGAAAGGAAAAAATTGGCCATATAAATGTTGTCAATGGTTATTAGACTGCCCTTTGTTGTTTCAATTGATTAAGGGTTTCCATAGGTACAGGTCTTGGTGGATTGGAAAAGAAAAAAGGAAAAAGAAAAAAGGAAAAGGAAAAAATAAAAAAAAAAAAAAATGGAAAGAAAGAAGTGGAATCGGAAAAAAATAAAAATGGTTAGAAAAGTAAACAAAAATAAAATAAAAAAAAAAAATAAAAAAAAAAATAAAAAAAAAAAAAAAAAAAAAATAAAAATAAAAAATTAAAAATAAAAAAAATAAATATAAAAGAAAAAAGTAAAAAAACAAAAAAAAAAAAAAGAAAAAATAAAATAAAAGATTTGTCTCTATAGTTTTTTTGAAATTGGGAAAGAAAGAAAAATAAAAAAAAAAAAAAAAAAACATACATCATACAAATAATTTGCCACAATTACAGGTGTTATGTGTTGTACTCTTCCAAGTTTATATGTGACACTGATTAACTTAGAATAAATCTGGCTTTTTCATTCTAACTAAAATTGATTGGTGTGATGTTGGAATTAATTTTTTGAAATCGGAATTATTATTATTTTTTATATTTTTATGTTATGATGTTTTATTCCTGGGATTTCTAACATCAGTGACCATGTTTAAAGCATAAGAAGTGCAGTTTTGAAACTTTGTGTTAAATAGTTGAAAAAATTATTCTCCAAGGCCATAAAAACATTTAGGGTCGGGCCAAAAATTTAGGGTAGGCCGGGATACCGGAAACAAACTTTTTTTTACGCCTAAAGGTTAATCTGTTACAATCCACCAATAGAACTGATCTATTTTTAGTACGCTAATACTAATAATTGTTCATTAAGGTATTAACAATGACTATTAAAAGCATGTCTTTTTTATTTTTAATTATTAGATGATTAAAATGATTAAAAAGATAGAAAGCGGAAATGCGCGAAGTAAAATTGTACTTGTGCAGTTACATATCACTATCGACCCCGACGAATCTCGCTCCGCTGAACGTCGACTCCCCGGATGTCGTCCCGCCGAACGTCGTCTTTTGCCTTCCTGAATGACATGATTGAATTAATTAAAATGGAGATAAAAGGTAGTAAGATTTTAATAGTTTTGACGTATTTGTCAGTCACACATGATGTGTTTATAGCTTTATTCAAGACATATAGAAAGAGAACAATATGCACGTGTGCGTGCTTGCGTTTGTGCGTGAGTCTTTCCGTCCGTCTGTCTAAGTTTTGTCCAGTATTTGGAAAATACTTTATCATGCCTTATGGATTCTTGCGAGAAAGCATCAAATCTTGCTCAAATGTTCAAAACTTATAGGCGATTAACTTCCAGAGTCATTTTTCGATACTGTAGAAGATTTATTAAGGATTATGACGACTGAAATGTCTTTACAGTAAAATTTAAACATCAAACTAGGGTTTCCCAACAAGACAATTATTTGCATAAAAATTTAAAAAGCGATTAGTTCAACAGTAAGTTAAAGTTTGGAAAAATTGGGTCCTGAAAGATCAATGTTAATGCGACATTTGGTGGGGTGACGTTTGGCGGGGTGACGTTTGCCATGGCGACATTCCGCGGGGCGACGTTTGGCGGGGCGACATTCGGTGGGCGACGTTTGGCAGGGCGCCATAACGGCATTCAGCAGGGGACGTTTAGCGTGGCGACGTTTGGCGGGGTGCCATAACGACATTTATCCTTGTGCGCTGTGGCAGAACAAAAAAGCGAAATGGCACAAATCAGCCACCATAGTCCTGACCAATTTTCTTTTTTGTTAGAAAATGAGAGTATTGAGTGAAACTATGGAACAATATTAAGGCAAAAATTGCATATTGCCTTCTTGCGTACACGTGTCTCTGTCTGACAAGTTGACTGCTTGATTTTGACATTCGGAATCCCATCTTGCATTCTTACATGTACATGCCTTTATTTGATATTCATTTTGATTTGATTTTGCCTGCTTCATATATTCGTCTCGCTTTCGGACATGCTGTAATCTGATATACTACTTCATCATATTGACTAGTGGTTCCGTACATCTTGCCTTCTTGGACCGTCAATGGTGTATACTTACTGACGAAGATAACATCTAGCTATCGGACATGCTGTAATCTGACATACTACTTCATCATACTCAACTAGTGGTTACTTACATCGTGCCTTCTTGGAGCGTCAATGGTGTATACTTCTTGGTGAAAACAACTTAAGCGGTTCCTTAACTAGCTGGGTTATGAAATAATTTCAGTGCATTCTTAAATTCTTGTTCAGGTGGAGATAACCCCTTTTACGGAAACACACGAACTGTACCGAGAGTGTTAACACTACACGTCCGGTAACCGCACTAAACACCATATATTCCTATTTGAATCCAAGTAAAATGAGTATATTTTTCGAGACTCTACCTTTAATCGGATATATAAATAGTGCGCTATAAATAGCCTACAGAACAGAATTATGTCATCACCTGAGTACTAGTCGAAATAATTACACGTTCATACATGTATTGTTTTATATTTGTGACGCTGACGGGCAATCTAAATGGGGATATTGCCCGTATGAAAAAAATATCACAATAGATCTATTTCCTATAGGATCGCGTCAAATTAGTTGGACTACTGTTACTTATTCAAAGGAGACATGATATTGAACATTTTGAGAAATGTGAGTACACTTTTTAGCTATTATAATTCAGTTACATTAAACACAAATATTCATTACATTTTCTGGAGAGTTTACGTAGGGGAGGTTTGTGGGGAGCGGAGTGGCAAGCCCGATCCAGTGCTAGATACCCGTGTCCTTCCTCCTTCCCTCTCCCATCTCCTTCCTCCACTTGGTTGCAGAGTTTCGGACGAAATTCCGAAATAGACTTGTGCAAAATATTTAAGTGTATGTTCGTTTGCAACGCCATTTTTCAGAGTAACAGCGGACAGTTAACCTAACCAGTTCCTGGATTCTGTACCAGTACAAACCTGTTCTCCACAAGTAACTGCCAACTTCCCCACATGAATCAGAAATGGGGGACGAATGATATCAGACACGTCATTTATCAAATCGTCACGGAGAACATACGCCCCGCCTGGGGATCGAACTCAAAAACCCAAAATCAGTAGATTTGTGCTATGATCCCTACTATAAGTATTGAACTAAATGAGTGAGTTTTGGGGAGAAACTGCTTGATTTGAAAGAAACTTTGTGAGGACAAAGGATGTTACTAAAGTGTCTCAGAGAAAATAGTCAGCATTTTCAGATTAGCATTACAAGGACATTTTCATTGTCTATTTAGTGTTAATAAAAATATATAATATACACAGTTACATGTAGAAATTCAGTGTGCACATTTTGATTAACACTTCGCTACTGTATGACATTTTCTTATCTGAAACCTGCCATGAATAGGCTATCAGTCAAATTTTCTTTGTGCCTTTGAATTTTGGTGTTTTGCAGTACCTGATATGTATTTTACAGGATTTTTTTTTCTTCAGAGCACTGTGGTCAGCATTTGTCTCACGTGAACTGTGGAGACATTTGGATACTGTACCTGAATGTTCATCACAAAGTGCTGGTGTTTTGATATCTACAAGGTGTGTATGTTTTATATAAATATGTTAAAGCCTTTAGATAATTCTTAAAAGAACGAACGTTCTAAGCATTTTGCATTTGTTAAGTATGCGTTTGTTAAGTATTGCTTTAATGAATATTTTTAACAGCATTTAGTTTTATTATGGAGAAAAAAAACTAAAAATGGCCGTACTGAAGGATGAATAACATCAAAATATCATTTTATACCCCCGCTTCGAAACGGGACGTATTATGTGATCACTAAAGTTGTCCGCTTTCTAACTTGAGCAGTTCTTATCCAACGTTACAGTGTATCTTGGTATCATAACTCGGTAAAGTTTGGCAGTCAGCTGGATTATCCCAGTGTCTGTTGTATCACGGCCGATGGTTTACTTAAACTAAACTAAAAAAAAATCTGACAGACTGAGTGTAAACTGTTACTTAGGTACTTTTTATCCAATGTTCACCAACCTTGCCACAATGTTAATGAGCATAAAATCTCAGACAAATTCGATAACCTAATAATACTCCAAGGCACTCTGGAATAATAGCCCTTTAACAAGAAAATCGCAATATTGGCAGTGTCCCTCGTTTATCATATCCAATCTTAATCAAACTTAGGCATAATGTTTATGGACATGTTATATTGGCCAAGTTCAATAACAAACAGAATAGTCCTCGAGGCTCTGGAATCCGTCAACATTTAGAAAACTGACAACTAGTCTGCTGAATAGGAATAGTACTCAAAAAGTCAAAAGTAATGTTTTGTGACGGGTGTATACTGTGACAGTTTGGCTCTCATGTTTAACTAGTATTGAGAAAATAAAAATGATTAACCAATGAAACATTTTAATGTTAATGAAAAAAAATGTACAGCTTAATTTCTTCTATTTGTATCACATTTCAGTTCTAGCGCCACAAGTTTCTATATATTTTATTCACTAAAGAGTGTTTTTGTGAAACAAAATCTTCTGAAATATGAACGGCGTCACTGTGGAAGTGTTTTTTTAAATGAAATCATTTTCTAACTTTCGAAAAAAAAAAATGAAATAAAGCTGGAGGCTTGTAACTTTAATCATTATTTCTTGCTTCTGTACCGGTTCTTGCTGTTCTTCGTTTCTTAACATGAACTGCATTAGAAGAGCCCGCATGCATTTTCTAACTTTCGAAAAAAATAGAATAAAGCTAGGGGTCTGTTTTAAATTTATTCAGTCAACAGTGTTTCTGGGTTCTGTACCGGTACTTAATGTTCTCCGCTCCTAACATAACTGAATTAAAGGTAGAGGCTTAATGACTATATGTGATACGAACACACCGAAGACACTTATATCAGGTATAAAGGAATCAGTTCGACAAAACATGTTTCTTGATGATATGAGTTCCGTATTACCATGTCCCATTTATTCTTTTTATTCCTCCAATGAAATGAATCTTCATATACATCATCAGCATGAAGTGGACATTTGCATATTATCGAGACTTCTATGTCCGGTTATTTATTCTGGAGTTATTGCCAATGTGAGGGAGACTAAGTTTGTCCTTTTTCAGTATGAAGACATGTTAGTTTTTTAAACTTGGTGTTGTCGCTTTCTGATTAACTCTCCTTCCTGTTATTTTCTTTTTCAGAGCAGACGGCAACAGAATTGGAGGTTACCCAAATCTAAAGATGTTGAGGAGTACAAGAAACAACAAAAAAAGCTATGAAAAACAAATGAAATTAAAACAACGTGAAATTATATTGAATCATGGCCCTGGGTTCCAGACCGTTCGACAACAACGAAAAAAAAGAAGATTTTTTTAGCTCACCAGAGCACAAAGTGCTTAAGGTGAGCTATTGTGAATGACCGGCGTCCGTCGGCGTGCGTCTTGCGTAAACATTTGCCTTGTGAACACTCTAGAGGCCACATTTATGACCCAATCTTTATGAATCTTGGTCAGAATGTTAGTCTTGATGATCTCTAGGTCAAGTTTGAAAGTGGGTTATGTGGGGTCAAAAACTATGTCAGTAGGTTAGATCAAAGAAAATGCTTGTGAACACTCTAGAGACCACATTTTTGACCCAATCTTTATGAAAATGTGAGTCTTGATAATCTCTAGGTCAAGTTTGAAACTGGGTCATGTGGAGTTAAAACCTAGGTCAGTAGGTTAGATCAAATAAAACGCTTGTTAACACTCTAGAGACCACATTTTTAACCCAATCTTTACAAAACTTGGTCAGAGTGTTAGTCTTGATGATCTCTAGGTCAAGTTTGAAACTGGATCATGTGGGATCAAAAACTAGATCACCAGGTCAGATCAAAGGAAAAGCAACATTTGTGTACCAATGTTTTTGAAACTTGGTCAGAATGTTAGTCTTGATTATCTTTAGGTCAAGATTGAATCTGGGTCATGTTAGATCAAAAAATGGGTCAGTACGTCAGATCAATGGAAAACCTTGTGAACACTCTAGAGATCACATTTATGACCCAATCTTTATGAAACTTTGTTAGAATGTTAGTCTTGATGATCTCTAGGTCAGTTTCGAAACTGGGTCATGTTGGATCATAAACTAGGTCACCTGGTCAAATCAGATGAAAAGTTTGTGAACACTCTAAAGGCCATAGTTGTGTCCCAATATTTATGAAACATAGTCAGAAAGTTTGACTTGATGATTTCTAGGTCAAATTTGAATCTAGGTCATGTGGGGTCAAAAGCTATAAACGACAGTGTCTACTTGTAGTAGGGAGCACAATGCCTAACTTTATAGTGCTGCCTCACTGGAATATCACGCCGTATACACGTGGCATGATACCCCACCCAGTCACATTATACTGACACCGGGCTGACCAGTCCTAGCACTATCCTCTTAATGCTGAACGCCTAGCGAGAAAGCTTCTAGTACCATTTTTACGTCTTTGGTATGACGCGGCTGGGGATTGAACCCACGACCTCCCGCACTCAAAGTGGACGCTCTACCACTAGGCTACCGAGGCGGTAGGCCACAGTTGTAACTTAATCTTTATGAAACTGGGTCGAATGTTTGTCTTAATCATTTCTAGGTCAGGGTCGAATCTGGGTCATGTGGGGTCAAAAACTAGGTCACCCGGTCAAATCAAAGGAAAAGCTTGTGAAATCTCTAGAGGCCACAGTTGTAACCAAATCTTAATGAAATTTAATCAATATGTTTGTGACGATCTTTAGGTCAACTTCAACTCTTGGTCATGTGGGGTCAAAAACTAGGTCAGTAGGCCAGATAAACTCTTTTGAGCGATATATAGGGCCATGGCCCTCTTGTTTTTGCTACATATCTGGAAATTAATGCTATGTTTCTGAAAAATGCTTTGAAACTTAATTCTGACAGACTATCATGAAAACATGTGAGAAATAGTTGTTTTTACTAATTTTACGATGAAAATCGAAAAGCGTTTGTTACGCTTTGCTCGAGGTAAAGAAAAGTATTTTTGGAGGTCAGTGCCTTCAATTTTATAAAAGACAATTCAACACACATTTCTGTCGGGATCTAACTTTATGTGATGGACCTTTTTATCTCGGACAAAGTATATGATACGCGAAAAAGGTGCTGCAATGTTGCTTAAATGAGCATGCATATCTTTAACAGTCTGCAAATAAAAGATAGATTTTAAGAAGTTATTCATTTATATCATACTGTATAATAATAGATTTATGCTATGTCATTTTCAAAGAGAATTTATATGTGTTTCCTTTTATTTGTTAACTATCTGTTTGTGTTGGCATAATAAACAATTATGAATATAAAAATATAAAGATGACGTATTTCCTTAACTTTTTGTTTCATCAAATCTAGAATCTGGCAGTATGAAGTAATCGAGAACAAACTTTACCTTCTGAATAGATGAATTACAAGGAAAAGACAATTGAAACCCCAGATTCTTTAATCTTAAATGTCTACTTAAAGTTCCCAGATACATGTACAAAAGTGGAAACATTATCAGTTGAATGAAGCTTTGTGCAATAACGCCTTCACGATGTCTTTTAAGTTATTTTGTTTGTAGGTTCCAAAACTGCTCACTAGAGCTACGCAGCCATTGCTAGTTGACATTTTTAATCCCCCCACCATGAGTGGTGGCGGGGGTTTGGGGGCTGTGCGGGCTATAGGAATGGTCTCCGTCCGTCGGTCCGTCCGTAACAATCGTGTCCGCTCATTATTACTTAAACCCTTTGATGGATTTTCATGAAATTTGGGTCAATTGATCACCTCATCAAGACGATGTGCAGAACTCATGTCAGCAATGTCAGCTCAAGATCAAGGTCACAACTCTAAGATTAAGTTTTGAGCCTTCCGTTTTGTGTCCGCTCTGTATCTACTTAACAACTTGAAGGATTTTAATATGACTTGGCTGTAATATTCACCTTATCAATACGATGTGCAGAATTCAAAATTCAACAGTGTCAGCTCAAGGTCAAGATCACAACTAAAATGTTCAATATCCTGTCCCTTCCTTTTCTGCTAAGCCACTTGAAGGATTTTCTTGCAATTTAGCCAAGTGTTCACCTTATTGAGATAATTCGCAAAACCCATGGGTCAACCATTCATGTTCAAGGTCAAGGTTGTTATAAAATATACTTGATATTCAATACTATCAACCTTTTCACTACCCATAGCAGCTTTCAGACTGCTTCAATGAAAAGCGGGAAGGAGATATCGAATTCCAGTCCGTCAGATAATGTTACCTCAAAAACCATAAATTCGTCTTAAATAGTTTTAGAAACTTCATACATATTAGCTGTTTTGTCTGAACGATTAATTTGCAACAAATATAGGGAATTTAAAGAAAGTACATGTAATGAGGGAAAGTCTAACCACGAGAACCAGAACTCTCTTGAATAATATGTGAATTTTGTCCTTGTTTCCCGTTTAATACTTTCGACATATAAAGGGCATTCAAGAAAGTAAGTGAGGAAGTACAAAGCGTAAGAACTAATCTCTTATTAGTTTTGAATTATCTCCCTTATTGTACTCTAGTTATTTTTCAACTAATGTGAAAAATACGTTTTAACACTCCGCTGAAGCCATATTCTTGAATCATATCCCGTCGCTGTACTTTTACATAATTTTTCATTTGTTGAATAAATAATAACAAGACTCCTTACACACTGATAAATAGTAAAAAAAGAAATTTACAGAGTTAAAGACCCTAGCTTGAATAGTTTCAAAATGATTACTCCCCTCCCCGTGTCCCGTAAAATCACTAAACTTTTATTTTAATGCCATATGACAACTTCTTTCTAGTGGTGGGGAATTCCACACTGCAGGTGCCCCGCCAGACAATATCTCGAGCACGGGCGGTCGCTTACCAGTCGTAGGTAATCTGGACGGCTACCTCATATGACGATCCGAGTGGGTCTCGAACATACAATGTTATGAGGCCATTGATTTATGTATAGAGAGAAATTGTATGTAGACACAAGCATTTCCATTCCATATATAGCCCATTTATCATCAAGACCTTTCAATTTTTGAGACAATAGACTATACATGTACATTTTAATGACGGTTTCATATTTAATATTAATCATTTACAAACCTAAGTTAATGTTAACGTATACCTGTAATATGAACCAAATAACTAAATCTTTGCTCTTTTTAGATGTGACAAACGCCGACAAGCCTTCAATAGTTCATTACCAGATGTTTAATCCTTATGTTCATTTTCCATCATGTTTATCTTGTTTTAGAACTAAAAAGGAACCGGGAAAAAAACTAAAAAATAATAATGAGTCGTCAGCTCGGTTCGAACTCGCAATATATAGTTTACAAGGCGGGCATTGCATCCACTACACCATGATGTAAAAACTATTTATAGCATTGCATCCGCTACACCATGATGTAAAAACTATTTATAGATCGCGAAATACACATATATAACATGATTAACAATATTTAAAGGGCGGCTTTCAATGATGAAAAAAAAAAGTTGATGGATCTTATAGCTTTTAATTCTACTTTTAGAGAACGGTATAAGACTTATAACATACAAGAATCTTTATTTTATGCAATAAAATAACATGTGTACAGGCTTGATGATACACCGAACTTTTCAAACTTGATTAATGGACGCCTCGACAAATCAAACAGGTTTAAAGGTCCGGTTACCGGACACGTAGGCACGATACGCAGTGTCGTATTTTTCCGTGGTTTAGCGGAAGCTCCCGAGCACGAAGCGCCCTCTGGTGCGAGAACGTGACATGCTACATTGCATGCTGCGTTATGCTATGTTGTATTCGGCTTAGCGACATGTGAAGTGCAAAGGTAGAAAAAATCGCAATACGTAAGCGCATTCGCCAAAGTTAAATGTTTCATCCACACAATGCAGGAACCAATTTATTTCTTATCGTTTGCAAATATACAACACAAATGCATGCATAATGCACGATGTAAGTTTACCACCTGCCAATGCATCGAATGCTGCATGTCACACTACAGCATGTCCAAAAACAAGATAAATATTGCAGACTTATGCAGAAGGTCACATGTAACTATACTAGTATGATATAGAGATATGGGCATATAAGAATGCAAGATGCATTTTCAAATGTCAAAATGTTGATGCCACTGTGTAAAATAATGGCTTACATGAGTACGAAAGCAACATACAATTTTTACCTTAATATTGTTCCATATGAAACAATGATAAATATCAAATATGAAACGCCAAACGTCGCACCACCGAACGTCGCCCCGTCAAACATTGAAGTCTTTCATCAAGTTTCTCCATAAGTCGTTAATTCGTCTCCAGTCAGAGATAATCAAACCGTCCATATTTTACCAGCAAATCACTTTCAGGACTTTCACCTGAAATATGTATAACCTTTTAAAATTCAAATGAACGAATCATGAAAAATGCATATTTCCTAGTCTTCCCATCCCTTCATACAAATTTGCCGTAATGAATGACATTAAATTAACTGGGAGTCACGCCATGCTACTGGGTATCACTAGATAAATAAATGCTATTGAAAACTATTATTGTCATCCAAATATCCATATCGAATACTTTCTAAGGGTTTGCTACATATAAAATGGAATTATAAGCTAAATTTTGATAAAAGTGCTATTGTCAGGTCAGGAACTGAACCTGTGGCATCCCCAGAAAAAGTTATTACACTTCTAGTGGTTGTTCTACAAACTGAGCATACTGACAGCAATTGCTTTATCTTTACTTAAATGTTTTCATGTAAATTTTAGCAACAATTTATTTATATTTATATTTGTTGAACATTCTCGTTGTTTTGGTGTCTAAATGAAAGCCAGAGTCTAGACTTACGCATGTTCCGTATTTTAGACAAAGCGTAGGATTTTCTCTAGGATTACGGATGAAAATTCTAAGGTCAACTATTTACAGCTTCCTGCCTTGTACGAATTCTACACCAAAGCAAGTTTTCGAACCAAGGGAGGATAGGGGTAAGTGATTCCACGTCAGCAACCTTAAACCCTCGGCCGTGGAGACCTTTACTACAACATAAACTATAGACGTAAAACTGTGAAATCATTTGATTTCGTGGCAAAGAAATTTTGTATTTTTGGCCTAAACGATTAATTCGTTGGTATATAAATTGGTAGATATTTTAATATAATATGATTACTAATAGGATTTTTCTTGTTTGTTATATTTTAATTTTATGAACGACTCAACCACACAATCCACGAAAATACACTCCCACGAATATAAATCGTTTCAAGGTATTTTACGTTTTTGACATATAATAGAATCTACAGAGAAAGAAAAATCTATATAGTAAACTGTATATATCGGTTGGAATTGAGCCAATTAATATTTGGTGACAGTGCCTATAGTATCAATAACGGGAAGAAGCCAGAGGCGGATACAGGATTTTGTGTTAGAGGGGGCGTCATATATTTGTAGTGGAAAATTTTGAAAATAATGTCATTTGAAAGTTCATTTAATTTATACGATCTAATCATTTAATCAAGTTAACATAAATATGCTGCTTTATCTAATTCGTATGGTCAGAAACAATTACAGTATCAAAATTCACCAATTTTAAACAGTAAAATGACCTAGCTTATGAAAAGCTTAAAAAAATCCATCAAGGTAAGGGAATACTGCCTCGAAGTTTCGTGAAATCATATCGCGTCACTCGAAATGACCGATAAGTTGTTTATTGCAGACTCGGAATCGCGCGGATAGGCAATAATATGCTGAAAATCATTATAGTGTTACCTGTGTAATTTCGACTCGAGGTTCCGTCAAGTAATTTCTCGGAGTGAAATGACGAAATTCCTCTAAAGTAATAAAACTATATCAATCGGTACCCCGAGTCAGATTAAGGCAGCACTCGAAGGAATTCCTTGCTATGCAAGAAATTTACCTTCGAGGAAAAGCGGAAAGTGGGTTTTCCGCGTAAGCTGATCTGTTCATATTCATACTATGTGCTCAGATCCTTGCAATTCTGATAAAACAAAACCAAAATGTCATCGGAATTAAAATGACTAACACGAAATTTCTTTTATCACAGTATGCTGACAATACAACACTACCGTTAGATGGAACTATAATGTCTTTAGCAAATACTGTGCAGGCATTAGAATACTATGCTAAAAATTCAGGGTTAAAAATGAATGTTGCTAAACCAAAGCAGTTTGGATAGGCTCAAAAAATAGTAACATAAGAATTTGTCCAGGTCTTGGACTACAGTGGGAATCAGAGTCGTTTAAAATACTTGGAGTTTACTTCCCTTTAGATTTGAATAATTTTATTGATGAGAACTATTCACAGAACATTGAGGAAATCAAAAAACTGTTTAATCAATGGCCAAAGAGATCAATAAGCCCAAGGGGAAAAATTATTGTGATTAAAGCATTAGCCCCTTCTAAGAAAAATCACCTTACTATGAGTTTACCTAATCCAAGTATAGACATACATGTAATTAAAAAAATCAAAATATTTTCATAAAACTTTTATGGTCTTCAGGTCCAGATACGATAAAACGCAATACCATATTGAATTCCTATGAGTATGGAGGATTTTGAATGATAAATCTTGAAGCTTTCATGTCTTCATTGAAGATCACATGACTCAGAAGATATATGAAAAATAATTCTAATAACTTCAATATGCTTAGTGTGTGTGTGTGATCAGGTTTAACGTCTTTTTCAACAATTTTTCAGTCAAAGACAGTGTCTACTTGTAGCAGTGAGCACAATGCCCAACTTTATAGTGCTGTCTCACTGGAATATCACGCCGTAGACACGTGGCATGATACCTCACCCAGTCACATTATACTGACACCGGGCTGACCAGTCCTTGCACTATCCCCTTAATGCTGAGCGCCAAGCGAGGAAGCTGCTAGTACCATTTTTACGTCTTTAGTATGACGCGATCGGAGATCGAACCCACGACCTCCCGCACTCGAAGCGGACGCTTTACCACTAGGCTACCGAGGCGGTCAATATGGTAAGAGATGTATACCAATTCATCAAGAATTTGACCATTTTGGTTTTAATTTTTGTAAAATCAAGATGAATACAGTCCATTATTTTTGGAAAGATGTTTTATGGGCTTTTTAAAGTTAAATTCAAAACATCTTAAGTCCTAGCGTGACTTTTGCCGTCAGCCAGCATGGTGCAATACTATGTTTAAAGTTGGAGGTACATGTGTCTGTTTTCCTAGAAATGCAAGAAATGGTATTGTTTTTGTCAGTGATCTTTTGGATAGGAATGGCTATTCTTTTAATGAATTTAATAATAATTATAACATAAATACCAGACTTTTAGAATACAGAAGTATTTTAGAAGCAATGGGAAGTTTTCTAGATACTTTAAAAGTTACTCATTTTGCAGTAAAAGCGTCTATTCCCATACAACCTTTGACAATTAAAATCATGAACTGCAGTGTCAAATTATGGGATGCAGAACTATGACTTTATGTCTAATTTTAATAATATCCCAAGTTCTAAGAGGAAATGGTGTAATGAGTTGAACCCTGTTGTCAATCTTAACTGGGTACCATTATATAAACTGCCTTTTTCTGTCACTAAAGACCCAGTGCTTCAATGTTTACAATTATATACTACAAAAAATGGGAATTAAGAATAATGATTTATGTAGATTTTGTAATGCACATAGTGAAACCTTCAAACATTTGTTCTTAGATTGTGACGAAACCATAACTTTCTGGAATAATGTAAAATAATGGCTAACAGACAAATGTCCGGATGAATTTTTGGTTTAGTCAAACACAGATATTATATTGAGAAATGTAACATTGAGTAGTATAGGGGCCACTTTGCTTGTAAACAAACGGGCGCCATCTTGGATGACCTAGTTACTATAATTAGTAACTCATTTGCATATAAGAATTCATAATAAGTGCGCGTGTGCGGCGGCCATTTTGAATTCTAATGACGTATTTATGAAAATGCTTAGGAATGTCTTGTATACTTATCTAGGGCGTGTTCGCGCACATCGAGGGTCAGCCCTACAGGTCACAATAGCCTAAATAGTTTTCCCTATATATTCTATATAAAACTGACTTTTTTTTCAAAGAGCTACCAAACATAGCTAGACCCATTTCAGAGAACAAATCCTTACCTCATGATAAAACTGATATAAAATGCAGAGAAAAGTAGGGGTCATGTATCTTCTAAGAGAGATTTCTCTGGTCACATTGCTGTAAACTGACATCAAAATCACACTTCTGTGACCCGGAAGTACTACTCAAACTAAAATTGAGCTTGACTTCACCGAATACAACCTGCTCTCCCACGTTTCCTACCAAAATGTCAACAATACATCCACAGTGAAATTTAAACAAAAACTAGCCTCAATTTAGACCTCTGTTAAGCGAAAAATTAGTATTCAAATACTTGACAGCCATTACGCGACTAGACCAGATGGCTCACACGCTGGTTCCTTTTAGTTTAGTTAGGCCCGGAGATAACACGAAAACAAAAGCTATACGCATGCGTTATAAAGAACCTCTAGTATAAAACCCATTCGAAAGAAAATGTATAAAATAATTACGTACTACTGACCAGTCATTAAAACTATACGAGAATACCTATTTATAAAATGAAATTAAAAGACAAACTATTACGCACTCAACGGATGTTAACCCGTCGATATCCCACGCTAAAATGAACCAACACTTTTAGAATTCAGATTAATACCGTCGTTTCTAAACATAAAATAGCCAATCAGAAGGCAGGGAAACGAACCAATAAAACATCTCCAATAAAGTCGTTTTGACCAATGAAAACGTCGAAATTTTAACCAGTCAACGCTCAATATTATTAACGAATGACATCGCGAATTCAGAAAGCGAATCGTATATAAGAGAGTGCACAGCCGTCATCCATTGGAATTCATACGGGTGACATGGAAAACTTTACCGTTAACACTTTTACCGGCGCAGACGAATTTTGCGGGGATACAGGCGTTCTCTTCTGCAAATGACAACGGTAAGTCTGAATACTGATCAGAGAATAAACTATTTTGACAGGTTTAAACCCGTACTATAACGTACAAATGCGATGATTTTACATAGCGCGATTTATGAGCGCATTAATATAATGATTACAATTTCTTTAATAAACCCGATACGAAATACAATAGAAATAATTAACTAAATTATTCATACAACTTACCAGTCCGGATAAATTCGCCTAATGAATCAATGGTTGAATAGAAATATCGTTTTACTACCAACAGCCGATCGGAATGCATTATTTTGACAAGCGGTAACGTTTTTCCAATACAGGTTGAGACACGTATCGCTTTACGTCTACTCCACGCTACATATATATTGATTTTAAACAGCGCCGTTAACGCTTTATACATATTTATAGAAATGATCATAGCAAAATGTCATGAATTTACCCGACACGAAAATGAAACAGAAATACCTAATTTAATCGTTCATACAACTTACCTGTCCGGATAAATTCGCCTAATGAATCAAATCTTTAGATGGTTGAATAGAAATATCGTTTCACTACCAACAGCCAATCGGAATGCAGTATTTTGACAAGCGGTAGCGTTTTTCCAATACACCTGACAGGTTAAGACCCGTATCGCTTTACGTCTACTCCACGCTACATATATATTGATTTTAAAGAGCGCCGTTAACGCTTCATACATAAGTATAGAAATGATTAAAGCAAAATATCTTTAATAAACCCGATACGAAAATGAAATACAAGCACCTAATTTAATCGTTCATACAGCATAAACCGTGATGTGCGCTTTACCTGAGATCCTTTAACCGAATGATATTTACCTGTAGAACTGGAGTATATAACACTTCGCTACCTACAACCAATCAGGAAACAACATTTTGACAAGCGATAGCGCGTAGTTTAACATTTGGCCGCATTATTGAGCGCGTTTTATAATTTCAGTGTATAGCTTTATAAATACTAACGGAATTAAAAAGCTAGGTTATTGAGTTTATTTATTTCCTCTAACGGTTTTTAATGTGATAATAGAAAGGAATGTTTACTGTTCTTTAATACATAGATGAATAACTATTGACACGGCAGTCAATTAAGCACGATGGCTGTCTTACCTTACCTATCTGTTAAAAAACGTAAAGTACAACATTTCTCTATTATGCTTGGAACGGCTTTAGCAGTGTTTGGTATCAAATGAAAGGTTTTGACGAGTACTATTGACAAAATGATTTGTTTTATCACATATCCAAAATGGCAGCGAATGAATTTACAGGACGAAGTATAATAAATAGAGCCAAAGCAACGTACTGATTAGTTAATATAACTTATAGCATTGCTTTGATTTGCTAGCGATACGGCGCATTTTGACTGGTTTAATTCTCAAAGGAAGGCTAGCTTACGTGTTAAAACTTGTCATTTTTGCGATATTTTTGGTTCAAAGCTGTTCGAAACTGGTATGTTATTTTATCAATTAGTGAACGATGTTGAAGAAATAAAATACAATAAAGGAATATGTCGTTTTATTTGTGTGCACCTACCGACGCTTCATCTTTTCCGTTAAATCAAATTCGAATGTATAGGTTATAAATAACAAAGTCATATTGTACTTTCAATCTTTTATTGCCAAAGCTTGTAACACATATACAGACTACATGTATCAACTAAAATAAGACACAATAAATTCATCATTCGACTTCTTGCGATACGCATCAAACGGTTTTAAAATGTCCTTCATTTTTCGTCCGGAACATCGGTTCATAATGTAATATACGCAATACAGCCCGCATATGTTTGAATCCGTATCCTGTATTTGACTGAAGTTCATCCAATAACGCTTCTTTAACGCTTGCTCAAAATGAACTTTGTAGTGCTCCGGTCTATTACCTAGTGAATCGAAAAATTCGTCGGGCCCTCTTTTTGGAAAGTAAAAGACCACCCAATGTTTTCCTGATCCCTGGCTCGTGTCTGTATTCGAAATGACGTATTGTCCTCTACGTATTTGAAGTTGGTCCGCGGCGCATATTGTCACAGGGTACTCTTTTAACATTTCCTCGAGTTCGTAGTTATTCATTTTAAAATGTATAGGTGTTCCAATCTATAGTATCTTGGGTCATGCTTTCGCGATATTTCTTACGTCTTGGGGTGTCTAAATCACGACTCAAAGGTGTGTCCATTTTATACCTATGTCGCTTCAGATCACTATGCTTTCGTGACTGTCTTATTTCCGACCTAGCAATATCAACCGCTTGGGCTACGGGTGTCACAAGTTTTACTACGGGGAGATCTTCCCCTTTTTGTTCTTGTTTCATTGCTTCCCTTTCTCGTTCCTCTTTTAATTCGGCCATTTTTCTTCGATATGCACCGCTTCCTACAAAGTAACGGCCCATATGATCAGGCCGTACGTATCCGTCCCTCAGGTCTTTGAAATGTTGTATCCATTTTTCAGGGTCCGGTTTATCCGGGACCCATTGTTCTTGTTTATAATCGTACACTTCTATGGAACCCATTTTGACACGGTGAAAGTTAAAGCACGCCAATCCTTCTTACAACGTTCATTCATCATCATCCGATTCTTGATCGTCATCACTTTCTTTATTATTATCCATTGAATATTCTTCTTTGCTTTCATGATCGGGCCACAACTCAACAAAAAGGTCTTTTCTAAGGGCAATGGCTTGCCGAATAGATTCTTTGACAGTCATCCCGTGCTGATTTTTAAGTTTCTTAGCCGACTGTATAATCTGCTGCTGAGTAGGGTCGTTTTGTAGCTCATAAAAGTCGATTAGAAATCGGGCATAATTTTGTCTCAGTCTCTTTCTTAGTTCAGGCAGCACGTCATTAGCGGTGTGACGGTACGCGTCTTCAAAAGAGAGCCCTTGTTCCGTATAGTTGCTAACTTTAGCGCTGAATTGTTCTTTAATAGATTGTCTGAGAGGATACTGAAAACGCTTATCCCATATCTCACGGCGTGATCGCTCTTCTATAATCTCAACTTTTCTACGTTTACCTGGAGGTCCCTTGATCAAAGATCGTTTCTTTACAAAGCTTGTGACATTATTTCTATTTTCTGTTTCATCATCACTATCATCATCATGGTCATCATAACCCTCCTCCTCATCTTTATCCTTGTCATCATTTTTGTCAGATAAGTATCCTTCTCCATCGAAATAGTCTTCTTGTTTATATTCATCATTCGTTCGTTTTCTCTTTTCTGGATTGATCGCCTCGAAAATGTTTTCGCGTAAACGGTGTTGTTCTGGGGTGCTCGATTTTAAGTCTATTACCAAATAACCGTGCGGTCTTGATGTCGCTCGTTCAAACCGTTTCATAAAGATGTTACTAGACGAAGGGTAAATTCTTCTGGCCAATGTAGCAACTTGTTGTCTGTCAATAGGATTATTAAATAGCACCAGATACTGCGTATTCAAAGCGATATCTCTACAAGCTTTACCTTGAGGGAACAAATTTTGGGTGAGATATACGACAGATATGTTCCTGTGGTGACTGCCCTTGGTAAAGAGATCAGCAATTCTTTGATCGCATTTAGCTTCAGTCATCAAGTCGTCAAAGACCAGCAGGTTCCTTCGATTAACATTTATATATTGGGAATCGTTTAGGTAGTCTGGAATACCGTGTACAAATTCGACCCCGGGAATTTCACGCCGAAGTTCATCATACAATGGTTGCCATTGTCCAAAACACCATATGATACGCTGAGGCTGAGGTCTTACAAGATTTGATGATAACAGTTTTTTTGTCCATTCAGTTTTTCCACTACCACTTGGTCCTGAAACGACCATAGAAAATGGATGTTGAAACGTGATCTCTCTTGAGATGTCCCATGCTTGTAATGGCGGTGAAAAACTGTCAGTGGCTTCGTCATTTCCGTGGACATAACGTTGATGTCTCCGCATGTTGTCGATCCTAGAGAAAGACTGATGGCAAACAGGACACTGATGCATTTGTGAAATCGATGTAAGTATCTTTTATCAAAAAGACACTGCTTTATTCTGTTTGCCATTCTTACGCTTTCTTGGAGCAGAGGAGAAAGAGGAGGAGGAGGAGGAGGAGGAGTGGAGGAGGAGGAAGTGGAGGAGGAGGAGGAAGTGGAGGAGGAGGAGTGGAGGAGGAGGACGAGAGGAGGAGGAGTGGAGGAGGAGGAGGAGTGGAGGAGGATGAGGAGGAGGAATGAAGGAGGAGTGGAGGAGGAGGAGGAGTGGAGGAGAGGAGTGGAGGAGGAGGAGGAGTGGAGGAGGAGGAGGAAGAGGAGGAGGAGGAGGAGGAGGAGGAGAGGAGGAGGAGGAGTGGAAGGAGGAGGAGGAGTGGATGAGGAGGAGGAGGAGGAGGAGGAGGAGTGGAGGAGGAGGAGAGAAGGAGGAGGAGGAGGAGGAGGAGGGAGAGGAGGTGGTGTAGGTATATACAGTAACTCGTAACCCCTTCAGTCATGGTTAAATTTACTTTTGGCTTATATGCGTGTGATCCCTGTGCGACCAATCAAAATGCGCCGTATCGCTAGCAAATCAAAGCAATGCTATAAGTAATATTAACTAATCAGAACGTTGCTTTGGCTCTATTTATTATACTTCGCCCTGTAAATTCATTCGCTGCCATTTTGGATATGTGATAAAACAAATCATTTTGTCAATAGTACTCGTCAAAACCTTTCATTTGATACCAAACACTGCTAAAGCCGTTCCAAGCATAGTAGAGAAATGTTGTACTTTACGTTTTTTAACAGATAGGTAAGGTAAGACAGCCATCGTGCTTAATTGACTGCCGTGTCAATAGTTATTCATCTATGTATTAAAGAACAGTAAACATTCCTTTCTATTATCACATTAAAAACCGTTAGAGGAAATAAATAAACTCAATAACCTAGCTTTTTAATTCCGTTAGTATTTATAAAGCTATACACTGAAATTATAAAACGCGCTCAATAATGCGGCCAAATGTTAAACTACGCGCTATCGCTTGTCAAAATGTTGTTTCCTGATTGGTTGTAGGTAGCGAAGTGTTATATACTCCAGTTCTACAGGTAAATATCATTCGGTTAAAGGATCTCAGGTAAAGCGCACATCACGGTTTATGCTGTATGAACGATTAAATTAGGTGCTTGTATTTCATTTTCGTATCGGGTTTATTAAAGACATTTTGCTTTAATCATTTCTATACTTATGTATGAAGCGTTAACGGCGCTCTTTAAAATCAATATATATGTAGCGTGGAGTAGACGTAAAGCGATACGGGTCTTAACCTGTCAGGTGTATTGGAAAAACGCTACCGCTTGTCAAAATACTGCATTCCGATTGGCTGTTGGTAGTGAAACGATATTTCTATTCAACCATCTAAAGATTTGATTCATTAGGCGAATTTATCCGGACAGGTAAGTTGTATGAACGATTAAATTAGGTATTTCCGTTTCATTTTCGTATCGGGTAAATTCATGACATTTTGCTATAATCATTTCTATAAATATGTATAAAGCGTTAACGGCGCTGTTTAAAATCAATATATATGTAGCGTGGAGTAGACGTAAAGCGATACGTGTCTCAACCTGTATTGGAAAAACGTTACCGCTTGTCAAAATAATGCATTCCGATCGGCTGTTGGTAGTAAAACGATATTTCTATTCAACCATTGATTCATTAGGCGAATTTATCCGGACTGGTAAGTTGTATGAATAATTTAGTTAATTATTTCTATTGTATTTCGTATCGGGTTTATTAAAGAAATTGTAATCATTATATTAATGCGCTCATAAATCGCGCTATGTAAAATCATCGCATTTGTACGTTATAGTACGGGTTTAAACCTGTCAAAATAGTTTATTCTCTGATCAGTATTCAGACTTACCGTTGTCATTTGCAGAAGAGAACGCCTGTATCCCCGCAAAATTCGTCTGCGCCGGTAAAAGTGTTAACGGTAAAGTTTTCCATGTCACCCGTATGAATTCCAATGGATGACGGCTGTGCACTCTCTTATATACGATTCGCTTTCTGAATTCGCGATGTCATTCGTTAATAATATTGAGCGTTGACTGGTTAAAATTTCGACGTTTTCATTGGTCAAAACGACTTTATTGGAGATGTTTTATTGGTTCGTTTCCCTGCCTTCTGATTGGCTATTTTATGTTTAGAAACGACGGTATTAATCTGAATTCTAAAAGTGTTGGTTCATTTTAGCGTGGGATATCGACGGGTTAACATCCGTTGAGTGCGTAATAGTTTGTCTTTTAATTTCATTTTATAAATAGGTATTCTCGTATAGTTTTAATGACTGGTCAGTAGTACGTAATTATATTATACATTTTCTTTCGAATGGGTTTTATACTAGAGGTTCTTTATAACGCATGCGTATAGCTTTTGTTTTCGTGTTATCTCCGGGCCTAACTAAACTAAAAGGAACCAGCGTGTGAGCCATCTGGTCTAGTCGCGTAATGGCTGTCAAGTATTTGAATACTAATTTTTCGCTTAACAGAGGTCTAAATTGAGGCTAGTTTTTGTTTAAATTTCACTGTGGATGTATTGTTGACATTTTGGTAGGAAACGTGGGAGAGCAGGTTGTATTCGGTGAAGTCAAGCTCAATTTTAGTTTGAGTAGTACTTCCGGGTCACAGAAGTGTGATTTTGATGTCAGTTTACAGCAATGTGACCAGAGAAATCTCTCTCTTAGAAGATACATGACCCCTACTTTTCTCTGCATTTTATATCAGTTTTATCATAACTCTTTAAAATGAGGTAAGGATTTGTTCTCTGAAATGGGTCTAGCTATGTTTGGTAGCTCTTTGAAAAAAAAGTCAGTTTTATATAGAATATATAGGGAAAACTATTTAGGCTATTGTGACCTGTAGGGCTGACCCTCGATGTGCGCGAACACGCCCTAGATAAGTATACAAGACATTCCTAAGCATTTTCATAAATACGTCATTAGAATTCAAAATGGCCGCCGCACACGCGCACTTATTATGAATTCTTATATGCAAATGAGTTACTAATTATAGTAACTAGGTCATCCAAGATGGCGCCCGTTTGTTTACAAGCAAAGTGGCCCCTATACTACTACATTGGTTGCAAAATTAACCATTTATAAATGCAAAACGAAAAATGTAGTCGCAAACATTTAGATGTTTAAACACCAAGACAAACTTTTACTTAAGACAGAAATGTATAATGCCAAAAACAGACTGATTAAATTCAATGAAATATAGGGTAATTATACCATGTTGCTTGACCACGAAGATTTTGTGTTGATTTTAGGTCAACCCGAACACCCACACCCAACCCCACCCCAGCACTGCACTGCCGTTTTCATAATGTAGAAAGCTCTGTACTGATCTTGTATTCTTTTATTTAACTCTTTTTGTTTCCAAACATAGTTGAGCCGTGCCATGGGAAAACCAACATAGTGACTTTGCGACCAGCATGGATCCAGACCAGCCTGCGCATCCGCGCAGTCTGGTCAGGATCCATGCTGTTCGCTTTCAAAGCCTATTGGAATTAGAGAAACTGTTAGCGTACAGCATGGATCCTGACCAGACTGCGTGGATGCGCAGGCTGGTCTGGATCCATGCTGGTCGCAAAGCCACTATGTTGGTTTTCTCATGGCCCAGCTCAGTGTATTATTTTGGGCGGTAGTTATTATTGTGGACAAGTCATAAGCTTTGCTTCCCTTGTAAAAAGTATTAACAAGGTCTCTAGAATTGTCTCCCTTATAAAGCGCTGTTTTCTTCAAGTGATTGCAGACAAGTTATAAGATTTGCCTCCCTTGCAAAAAGTACTAACACTGTCTCAAGAATTGTCTCCCTTATAAAGCATTATTTACGTTTCCTTCTTTGTAATCTATTTTCTCGCTTTTTCGTCAAACAAGGCTATAAATCCATTTTAAGATTTGATTCTAAGATTACTTTAATAGTAATAAAAAAAGAGTGCCATATTATGTAATAAATTGGTGATGTTTCGTCAGTTTGACATTTACAGCAATTTGAATTTACCAAAATGGATTCATGCCACCTTGTATGTACTTTACTAAATGTTTTAGCAATAACTTATTAAATATATTCTCATTAGGGTTAGATCAATATTAATAGAGAGATGTATGTGGTATGGGTGTGTTTATATTTGTTTGTATTTATGTATGTGCATACATAGAATAAAAACACAATTAATATTTACCTTTGCTGCATTATTTAATTACTGCGTCTGTGCCATTGTTTATTTATGAACTGTGAACTTCAAAATAGACGGGGCTACCACTAAGGGGCCTCTTATTAAAAAAAGTTATATTGCGATTTTGTGACTTTCTATTTAATAGTAATATATACTCCGAGTCCTGTCTTGTTCATTTGTGATATTCCATGAAATATGCACGATCAAATAACTTATTAATTTAACATTGCAATCATAAAGCACGGATATCTTTGTTCATTCTTGGAAATTACTGTATTTGATAAACTTAGATTCATATTTTTAAACAAAATGGTCTGTGCTCTCACGAAATTCTTAACAAATGAAAAGACAAACTCGCTGTCTTTAAATATATATATATATATAGGGCTTCAAACCTGTGAACTAAGACCACTATTCGGAACAAGCAAAAGTGGTCTTTGTTCACAGGTGGTCTTTATTCGAGGGTAAGGGTCACTTTTCAGTTAGCCATTATCATGCTGATAAAAAGTATTTTACAGCTTCTTGCTTTCTTTATGCTCTATATATTAATTCGGCCGGTGCAAACTTGCAAATATTCAATCAAGCAGTAATTATCATGTTTGCTATAATGCGAAAGTCGTGAAAATTCAGCGGATCTCAAATATTTTCATGCCGGAACGGTCCAGCTTAGTCGTTATTGGGGGGCAAATATGACCCTTGGGAATGAATTAGGTCGGTCGCTGGTCGAGGTCGCCAGATGGTCGCTATTCACGGCCATTTTATGAGCATTTTTCTATTGGGGGACCAGAGACCGCTCGTTGTCGACAGGTGGTCGCTATTCTAGGGTGGTCGCTAGCACAAGTTTGACTGTATATATATAAAATCATTAATTGGTGCTGTTACCAATTATGTAGCTGATTAATCCCGAAACAAAGAAATAAGACAGTCAACAAAATGATGAACGACTATATTAAAAGAAAACGCACATTTCCATCGCATGGCCGACGTAAAGTAACATAGCTAACGCATATATTTCTTTAGCTGATATTCATCAAACAGTAAAATGATAGTCAACACAACATGACTATTGATTTCAGCTCATTTAGATTTGAGGACTGAATACTGCGCAAGCCGGTGCTATGGGGTGTGGGCAGTGTTGCATTTTCCATTACTGCTCGTGGACAGACTCAATCTAACTGAGTCTGCAATTTTCACTATTTACTCACACGTCCAAAGCATGACCAAAAGTAAAAAATAAAATCGTGTAAGCACTATGCTTAACCGATGTCAGTATTTTTCTAGATGATAGTGATAGTATTATTTTCTGTATACCAGTTTTTCATTCCTAGAATCATAATACCGTATCAAGGATTTCAACAATACAAACGTGACCTAGAGAACATCATAGTTTATTGTAAAGTAGAATCAAACATAATATGCAATATTCAACAACAAACATTTATGTTTTCTTTGAAGAGTTTTATCAAAAGATTTTTTTAATCATCACTGATGGCATAACGTGAAGCCTAACATTTAATACATACCACAAGAGGTGCCATTTTGCCGTTTTCCACTTGATAATGTACAATATAGTCAAGTAGGTAACATTAAAAATGAATCTTAAAAATCATTAAATGCTATATGTCATATCAGCCATCATAATAAAGGTGAAAAAAAAACAAGTTATTTCCTGAAAAAAGTATTAAATTGTGTCTAAACTTCTCTTATATTCATGACCCCAACTTTCTTTGATGTTTTTTATGCTTAGTATGTCATTTATGAACATATGGTTTGTAATTATTGTTAAAAATTCGACTGGCTATGTGTAAAAAGTCTCAAAGATTGTTGTTGTTTTTTTATACAGAACATACAGCATTTTTACTACTGTGCCACCTGTATAATGCTATTTTCCTGTATTTTTCCTAGCTGCGAGTGTCACCTGTTGCGACGTAAATCAATCTGTTTCTAGCGTGATTAATTTTAAATTATATCGTTTATAGGTTAATCATATTTATGCAATCATCTTAAAGAAACCCAACTTTTACATACTAACAAGCGGTTACGGAACTACATACGGAGTAACATTACATATTGAACGCCCCTCGTATGATTAGGCAGATAATGTACTTTCTGAAAGTTCACTGCATTCCCTGTATACTTCAAATTACATTGTGCATTAAGCGATTTTAATGTAAAGTCAAACACTTACAATGCTTGTGTTTTTTGATGTTCTGTGCTTCCGAGAAATATACCCTTACCTAATATCTTTTCAAGAGTTTTCAATTATTCTACGCAATTAATGATTTGAGGGTTTTCTCTGACTGGAAGCAATATTAATGATTTTGGTCATATTATAGAATGACAGGAGTATTGAACAGTCTCCAGGAATTGAGGAATGTCTGTATTTGCTTATTAAACAGTCTAAACTCAAATGGCGTAAAAGTATATCACAAACGAAATAGTTCTCACTTTTTTAAAATATATTTGTTTATATACATTTAAATACCTTTAATGACCTGTACCATTTACCAGTCATATACATTAAGGAGAAACATGTATTGGTTTACATGTACATATTTTCTAAAAAATGTTATCCAGATACAGACCTTTTAAACAGCTTTTTAATAATAGCAAACATGGTTTTAACGATCGTCAGTGGTTCTCTCAAGCTAACAATGTTTTCAAATTATCTGCATAATTTATTCATGAAAGAAAGGAGTGATCTTGAAAGAAATTTTCTTTTAAAGCGATTCTTTGTGTTATATGTGTATACAATTACAATTACAAAACATGTTTTAAAAAATGACATGAATTAATGAAACGTGTGTGCGCAAGAAAATATGCCCCAAAATGTAGACCCATTTGCAATACTTGTGCTTTTTTCATATTCATTTCGATGAAAACAGAAGAATTTTAATACATGTTTTTTGTTAACTTTGCACAACATTTCAACCATCTATGAGTACGTTATATTATATAAACATTAATAATGAAAAAACTTTGAAAGCAGCTTTGTAATGATTTTGCACAAAAGATATATTTAATTACAAAGTAAAGACTCTAATTCCGTCTCTTATTTTGTAGTTATTGAACGAAGTCCATACCATTATTATTTCTGTTACACATGAAAATAAACACAATGTGATCACGTGATCAAGTCTATGATTCCTGCCTAGATGTTGATTGTTGTATAAACACAAAGTGCATGAAGGAGCAAGTGCAGTCTTAAGGACTTCTGACAGTATAGTATGAAATCCGCCTACTTTTAGAAGTCACTCACAGTCATCAGAAATACATATAATAGGTATTATCTTTACTAAAGCAAACCGGAAGAACAAGTGAAAAACATTTTACACTGGTTATAATTATATATGATTAGAAGATCAGTGATTATTTTGTCTGAATATTAAAAACGGGTCAAGCGTTCGTCTGCATCGTGCTCATTAATAAAAAAAGTCTGAAAATAAAGATTAATTAATTTTAGTATTTTCTTAACACTTAGATTTAAAAAACTCTGTAAATGTGATACAACATGTGTACTGCTGTTTATAAAGCCCTAATCAAGTCATTTCAGACTTGAATGAGATTTTTTCGATGACTTCACATTAAACCAAAAATGTTGTATATTCTCGGTAGCCTGTCTCAAAATACTCAAAAAAAACCAAGTGATTTACCCTCCCCCTCGTATGAACTTCATAAAACAAAGAAATTTTACACAACAATTAAGAGAAAAGTTCAAATATGTCATACAGCTTATCCCATCCAATTTTACCCTTTTTTTTTTACTTTTAGACAAATGCTTTAGACAAATGCACTATCACCAACTTCCCCAAACCTCTCACAATCGTATATTAGGAAAAATGCACACAGTACGTTTGTTCAAAAGTACTAGTTTTTGCCAAGCGAATGTCAATTTATAAAAAAAAAATCTGCTTTCAATAATTATAATAGTTACATTGACAAAATATCTTACTACTCCATGAAACAAACAAGGAAATAATATCATAAAGTATCGTGTATTTTGCAGAAAGTTATAACCTTATTTTAATGGGCATACACATGTATCTTATGAAAAAATACAGAATTACCGATCAATTTTTTTGTTGGTAACTTCTCGGCCAAATTCATATTATATCTGTCCGATGCCCTTTAATATAGTTAAAATATACATACAAAAGTAATTTACCGCTCATGTCTGAACATGTCTTAATAGTGGTCTTATTTAAGCAATATTCAATGTTGTGCAACTGTAACATAACAGGTGTAAAATGTATTAAAACATTTGTATGTAAGGGTAGGGTTTGTACTCTAGTGTAAGAGCTGGTGGTTTGTTAGGAGAAAACAAGACAAAAAAACATTGACAAATAAATAAAAATACATCCTCTGAACTAAATCATACTAAAACTTGTTTTTCTTCAGTGAAGTCATGAATAGTTCATAGATATCTATACATGTGTTAAAATCGCTTCAAGTGGTTGAAATAAAAACTCCCTTCTAAAAAAAATTTTGCTAATGCACTGGTTGCTACGTCATCATCGAAACATCATTTTAGTTGTTTTAAGCTGAAGCCATTCACTTATAGTTCCGCCGTAACTCATCCTATACCCATTTAGAGTAAGTCTGGTACATACATTGTGCCACCAAGCACCATGGTCACGGGATGCACAGTTAGCCCTAGAGTTACTATCTTGGTCAAAGTCATAAGTTGTAAAATGCTGACCATTGTTATACACAAGCTTAGTTCGTGCTGAACCTACATTTGCAACAGAAATAAAGAACAAGTAAGAACGATGAACACTATCTTTATATTACATTGTTCAATTTATGCTACGAACTATTACGAATCAACTACATGTACTAGTATGGATAAAATTGTATTGAAAAGAAGACATTAAAAGAAATGGAAGATAATTTGGCGTTTTAGTATATGTTTTACAAATACTTATATCAGTATGAGTATTATCATGTGATAAATAATACAAAGTATGTAATTTTCTCAATTGACTGTACAATATGTTCATCAATCTGATGGCATTCGTGACGTCATTATATAAAAAATTACTCTATCAAGCTAACTAATTATAGTGCATTGATAAGTCTACTGATCCCAAATATTGTGGTAAAACTCAACACGGATTGTCTGCTGATACTTTATATAAAAAGAAATTATTTTGAGAATGCTTATTATATCATATGCATTCACAAAGATTAAGTTTTGTCTCCCGTGAAAATAATCGAAGTAACAAAAAATAACATTATTACCTGGTGTACCAATGTGAAGGGTATATTCTGGGCCTTTGTCTAGATAAAAGTTCTGGTAGGTTTCGGTCAAAGTGTCGTCGTCAACCGTGGTGACATCCAGCCTGAACTCAGTTGTACCTTGATATGTCATTTCCTGTACAATCTTGAGACCTGGTCATTGAAAATTTGTTTTCGTAAAAAAATGAGCAAAGTGTTTAAATATATTTGCATGCTATTTTTATGATACATATAAGGCATTGACCTCCAGATTTCCCTAAAAATCGTTCTATGAAATTAAAATTGTGTAGAAGACAATGAATCAGAATATCTAACAAGTGTTAGATATCGTTTTATTCGATGCATTTATTTTTTTCTTTAATCATTCAATAAAAAGAAGTGCTTTTTAAACCACAAAGGAATACTTACTAAACATTTCAGAGACAAAGGCATACAATCATATTGTTTATACATTAAATAAAACAATATCCTGATAACTGGTGATAATAAGGTAATTAATGCAACATACCTAACCAAAATTCACCGTTTAAGTCACCAAAGCCGTTTTCATATTCCGAGAAATTGCGATTAAAGTCTACTGAAAAGTCAAATCTGTTCTGAAACACCTGCCAATAAATAAACTTAATTACTTTTATCTTAGAATCATATAAAACATTAAATGAAATTATTATAAAGAAATTACACATTTTGCATTAATATGTAATTGAACATTTCTAACGTAAACTAACATACACTTGAAAAAGTATCTAAAGATCTTAATTTAAGGTTCTAAATTTAAAACAAAGATTACAACAAAATCTTACAAAATACAGAATTATTAATGTTGAATTTGTAAAAGCCTATTTATTAGAATAGAATGAAAATGAATACTTATCTTGTCATACAGTTTTACGAAGGCAATAGTCACCAAACATATGGGTTTTTATTGGGAATAAATGAACTGAATATATTATATGTCATACGACTACATGAAAATGTGTGTTAACAAAGGTCTTCTTTAATTACTTGGCATAATTGGTTCAAGAACGAATTGAATTTTTAGAACAATAATTATGTATAATATAACGTAACGCAACTATTTATAAATTGCAAAACTGATTTATTGTTAATGTAATTGATTCTCCTTGTGTAAAATTATAAATAAATTTACCGTCCTGCCTCCACCGTATGTGTCCATGCCACAGTAGATTGTCTGTATCGTCTTTGACTACGCTAACTTTACCTTTTACATAATGTACTTGATTCTCTTTTTTTAACCTTAAACAACTTACCGTCCAACCACCGCCGTCTGTGTCCATGTCACAGTAGACTGTTTGTGCCTTCTTTGACTTCAATAACTTTATCTCATACAGACCACTTCTTGAAGAGGAATTATTCTCTGAGATTTCTTTGCAGCTGGATTCTGAAACTGTAAAAATATGATTCCTGGTGTCACTCTAAGAAAACTAATAATGTATCAAAGGGGTTTTCTAAAAACACGTTATTAAATATTACGAAATGATTGTACTTTGGAGAATTTGTAGAACATTGCATTACTGTGGTTTGTTTAGGACGCACACTCAGTTTTCAGATAAAATTATATCGAACGCTAGACATGGTATGTCGTGCACCCTAGATAATAAGTCGAGCATTCGAGATAATGATTTCTAAGCAACAAACGTGGTGTGACAATTCTAAATAGATCTCTCGAATTTCATGTAGTTATTAATTATACACATACCGAAGCAAACAACGGCCACCAGCGGCAAAGTCATTATACAAATCAAACACTGCTAACATTCACATAAGATACTACATGAACAATTAGATGTGGTACATTGTTCTGACAGTCAATACAAAGTATTGAGAAAAATAGCTATAGTCATGGTAACCATATCAACATACCATAAACAACAAACAAGACCAACTATTGTTCGTAAATATTTTTAAAAAAATGAACAAGCATTTTCAAAAGAAGTTATTAGTAGAATGGCTCTTAGTTGTATCTTGAGCGCTCGAGATTTTCTTAACTTACTTCCGTGACATATACGAATTCGCGATTTCTTTTTCATATCAATTTATTGCATTGAGTATTATATTTACTGGTAACATTAAAGAGGAACTACGCTCATCTTTCACAAAAGTATCTTATCTTTATAATATGATATAAAGACGCGCCACAAAATAACTTTTTTTATGTCCACGGTATTTGCATAAAAAAGAGAAATACAAGTATCTCGCTGCAAATTGAAAGGGGCACATGTAAGGCCAGGACAAAGTTTGAATGTCTAAAAACTTTTAATAAATGTAACCGTATGCATTGTACTTGGAGTATTCATAAGGCCTGTAAATTGATCCTTTGAAAGCAAAGAATGCAACCAAGAATAATAGCAGACTCGGTTTGATTGAGTCTTTTCATGAGAGATAATGAAATGTGAAGCACCTCTCACACCCCAAGCACCGGCTTAAGCGGAACTCTATTACATACATATTGAATGGATTCCATGATCTCAAAGGACCAGAAAATATAACAACATTGAATCCAAGTATGAGGAGACTTTTTACAGCCGCCACACGGCACCACTTTAGATTGCTGTATTGGTAGTTAATAAAACTTTTTAACAGTGTAAAATGGTTATTTATCTATGTTTTCAAAACTATAACGGAAAGAAATTCACTATATAAGTTTATAGATTAAGTTGTGAATACATTTAAATATAAGGAGGGCCTTAATTATACTATACCGTTAATATAAGACAATTCTAACAAATCCTCAAATGTACTTAACTTGACAAAATGAATTAAAAATATGAGAAGAGCAGCATGAAATTTAGTAAAATTATACCTAGTAATAACTACTTATTTAAAACCTTCTAGTTTTCAAAGTTTTATTTCATTTGCATACTGTGTTTGCTATTACGTTTGTAAGTGTTTAGTACTTTAAACGAAATACGCAGTTCTGTTTATACACGCACACATGTATTTTTCTGTTCACATAAATAATGTAGGCTTCAATTCATCCTTTATTTTCAAATGTGAAAGTTAGATGTAAAATATCTTAAAAATTATACATACATGTCTTAGTTCGGAAATAAAGGGTACCAGGATATGTCTCGTAACTGCCGGGCCTGATCCAAAGATTTACACGACATCCGATGCACTTGTATGTATCCGTTTGGTAGGAAAAGCTGATACACATTTTATTTAAGTGACATAGCTTGCTGCATTCGTAAGAATTAGATATGTTTTCAACTTCAAAGGTGGTTTCTTTTGCTATGCACCTGTATCCCGCTAACTCGGAATCAAACTCATATTTCGTAAATTTTATAGCAACAGAGGTAATGAAGTTCCAGACTGCAACGAAAGTCAACAAACACACAAACAAGTTAGTGCTCTGCATACTTATTCATTCCATCAAAAAATTAACGATATGAATTGAAATTATAATTATTTCCAATTTCTAAATTTCATGTCTAATTCGTTCAGCCTCAAGCTAAAGTATTAATATGAGACTTAATGTTATTTTGTCACGTGACATTAAGCTCTTGAATAAATAATGTCTTTTTACGCCCTTTAATTCTATGGAACATTCAAAGCTTTTAAATGTGTAGAAGTCATACATCCTGTAACCATGCTAATTTTTTAATGGTAAAATTTTGATTTAAGTTTTACGAGTATTTCGTTAAAACACAGAAAAAATTGATAAACGAACAACATATTTACCAATATTTTGCTCAACCATTACATGTTCTATGGTACTGTCCCGTTAAGTAATATACATGTTTTACATTCTGTTCAATTTTCACATGAAACAACACTGTCTTTCTATGATTTTGTATTGTTTGATTTCTGTTTCCTCAAAACTTAAGTGTTAATAACATACCAAATCATTTGATACTAATACGACAGGGAAATTAGCAATGTAGACCTTTAGCTGCTTTAAGGATCCCACCTATAAATTTTCAATGCACAGATTTTTTTATTTGAATACATATTTATCTCAATATATTCTCTATTATTTTCTGCAATCATAAGGTTATGTCATCATGCTAGTTTTATGTTATATCCAGGGTAAGTGCATGGCCAATTTGAAATTGATACAAAAATATTAGAACCAAGATCTGAAGGAAACTATGAATATATTTCATAACAAATTGATAAATGTTCTTAAATATGATACAGGTTCTAGATTTTCACTCCGTCCTACACCTATTTTTCCACAAGATATCCATATATTTACTTCAAGAAAACGAAAAGGAAAAGGGGTGTTGAGTAGTATGCAGTGACATGCAAGTCAGCTGAGTTAGGTACACTCATATTGACGCATTTCAGAAAGCTGTCCGCAGAATAAACACCCTTCTTTCGAATATAAGCATGAAAAGTGTCTTATTTTTTGTAAAATGCATTTCACCGGTGAAATAATGCCCATTTGGCCCAACGGTTTATGCGCTAATGCGCGGAAAATGGAAAAGTTAGGATCTAGTTATTCACCATAGAAGCACATTTTTGACCGAATTACTGATTTATAAGCTATAAGAGGAGATATTTTATTCAATTTTTGCATTTATTTCTCGAGAAATTCGCGTTTGTCTGAGGCCACCGTATGCTCGTTTTACGGCCGGAAATGTCACACCATGTGCCAGTTTTCGCATTTTACGAGTGCTTTACGAAAGTTCCGCAAGTGTTTTGATGCACAAAGGTAAAATAAGCACTACTTTATCTTAAATGCCACGAATTTAACAAATCCTTCGTGATTTCATGTCTTAATCATACAAATACAGGATTTAATCGACATTAGATTTAGCGAAATTGTCAGTTCAAGTGCGAAAATTAGTTCCAAAGTTAAAACAAAATCTAAAAATAAGTCTCTGTGCCCAAATATCATTATACGTGATTAGAAAAAGAATTATGAAATTACGGTCTGTCTGCTGCCACTTTGAGAAAAGTATATGATTTGTCCCTTTTATGTAACATTTGATTTGTTATTTGATTCAGAAGAAGCGTCCTTTACATATACATGGAAAACGTAAACTTAATTACGTATTTAAATGTATTTAAATGTAGCGACGCTATCCAAAAGCTATATTTTCTTCTTTTTTTTTCTGTCGTTTAACTTGTAAATGGACATTTCAGATTGTTCAGGTAATTGTTGTTTTTTTGTTTTTTTTAATTGATACTATCAAGATGTTCGAAACCAAGCCAGACGGGGCATTTCGTGTCTTTTACCGCAATCAAAAGATAGGAAAGTCGCCAAGTGACATAAATTGTATCGGTATGATTATATACATATCTTTTATGTTAATATTCGTTTGGTTAATACAAGAAATAAACATGAAGTTAACATTTGAATCAAGTTTAGTTAAATTCATCTTTAGTCAATGTACAATAATACACACTTGATCTTTTCGCTTTGGTGATCTACTGTGAAATCATTAAATTTCGTGTTTTGGGTAAACAATGTTGTTTAATTGTGATATAAATTTTGTCGAGACACAGTAATTCACACATTGGTGTGTTCGTTTGGATTAAATTTACGGGTTTACGCAAACACTAAATCCACGAAAATGTTACCCACGAATATTAATGATTTTCACGAATTTACTGACAGTTGTTGTGAATTATTGTTTATACATAATTATAAAGATATTAACATATTTCTTGTTTTTGTTTTTATCATAGACTACTGAAAGATACTTTTAACATTCATACGCAATCAAACTTGTCTTGATACCTTTCTACCTTTTCGAATTCTACAAATGAAACATGTTTGATTAACATTAAAATCTGGACGAAATATATTCTTATAACTGAACAATATTATGTGCATGCGCAAACGTCGACCAGAAACATTTTAACGAGAATGTATCAAGTTTATTTGCTGTAATGCAAAGCATACTGTAATGTCTCAAAATACATTTATGGGTGTTTAAAATTTGGTCACATAGAAATTATCGTGCAAATGTGCTTTTTAAATGTTTTAATACATATTGTGTTATAAACTCTAAAGCAAACATATTTATTTGTTTGGTTTCATTACAGACCGCTGAAAGAGACTGTTCAACATGGCAAGGGCAACCAAACTTGCCATGCCACTTTCCCGCCTTTCTTAAATGGTAAATCAGGTGTAGTACCTAAATTGCCGATTTTAAATATAAAATATTGCCTTTGCCGATGACAAGTAAAACGTGTATTGTCATCTGCTGTATAATCAAGCCATATGTTGTAATACATGAATTTGATGTTCAGTATGAATGAGTTGTTTCATGCATGTTTGGCTCAATTTTTGTCATGTTTTTTATTATTATTATTATTATTATTATTATTACTAGATCTGTCATTTCATTTTACTGTTTTAGTTTTTTAGTTTTTGAGGGAGTTTTAACTAGTTGTTGATTTATGTCCCTTTGCAATTTATAAAGTACACGGGCAGAATTGCAACATACAAATATGGCATAACCCCATAAAGCACTTCATGTAAGCATGTAAACGTATAGACTTGCACATCGAATGAGCAAATGTAGGAGGGGTGTACGGAAAGTTTCGGAACAAGTGATGTAACATTCTTACTTTTTTAATATTTTTATACATTGTTTTTAAACATACATAACTCCATATACCTTTCGCACGCTCTCAGTCTATGTCGCACACAACATACATGTCAAATTTTCTGAAAGCATTCCCCAGAGTAAGCCTACGCACACTTCTCGTGTCTGTGAATCCAAGATTTAACGCAGCTATTGAAGATTTTAGGTGGTATTCTCCTGATCACTCCCAAACAACTACTGGCAGGCCTTCGACGTTGTCGAAACTTGAGCTTCTCAATTCTTTCTTTATTGTGGAGCTTGACGACAAATTTCATCTTCAGCATGACAACGCAACACCTCGTACGTCTGTTGTTACCAAGATAACTCTAGCTAGACTAGATATTAAAACTTTACCACATTCCCCGTACTTTCAAGTTTTAGCACCATATGCCTTTTTGCCTTCCCCACCATCCAACATTACGACATAGACTTTCTGCAGTTATTTATACATTTAGGTGACCCGCTCACGTTTACCTAACTATGCTATGGTAAAAAATAATTAGCGTGTTATTTTTTATTTTGTAAATTTTCTTCTGTTCTGAGAATAAGTAAAAGCAAAGTATATGGAGCTATGTATATTAAAATAATTTGTGTAATTATTTTTTTAATGTATTTTCCGAACACACCTCGAATAAAATAAAGTATATATTTCATACGAAACACAGTACAAAAGTCAGCAGGAAACGCATCACTTTTAGAGAGTTTAACTTGTTTATTTGTGTCTGCAGGATATAAGCCATGAGGATAATAATAAAACAATTGCAGAATAAATCATGTGCCCTTCATGTTATAGGTTCATTTTCTGGAAAACTTGCCTTCCAAATATCAGGCTTGTATTCAGAGCCACAGTTGTAATTACTTTATGAAATTATTTCCGAGGAAAGCCTGGAAGAAAGATTGTTGGTAATGTTCTACTGAACTCTATTAAAAGAGTTGACAACAACAAATAGATTTTTTGTTACCTTTACGTCAGTTCTTGCACGTTTAGAAGTTTTGATATATTTCTAAGCATAGCTCAAGTTACAATGTACTTATCTCTCATTTGGCAAACACTGTTCATTCTTTACAGATAAAAAATTGCTGAATATTTGTTTATTTCAAAAGGTAGATCTATAAATTGAAATCTCTATTTCAAAAGAAAACTTTGCTGTAAAATACATGTGAATGTAAAATTTCAGAATGTACTGCAATGGAAAGATCCATTGGAAGCATACAATGCAACAAAGAAAATAATAGTAGACCTGGTTTCATTGACAACAATGATATTTTAAATACTAAATAAATAAAAACAAAACAGTATTGCATTTTTATGAATAAACAATTTTCATTTCAGTGTCAAAGAAAGAAAACGCCTGGGCGTTGCTTAAATGGTGTTGTCAAGCTCTAGAAATTGGGCTGCCTTCCATAATGGTGTCCTGCTGTGTTTCTGATCGTTTTCTGTTTTGTTTGTTTGTTTGTTTTGGGTTTAACGCCGTTTTTCAACAGTATTTCAGTTATGTAACGGCGGGCAGTTAACCTAACCAGTGTTCCTGGATTCTGTACCAGTACAAACCTGTTCTCCGCAAGTAACTGCCAACTTCCCCACATGAATCAGAGGTGGAGGACTAATGATTTCAGACACAATTTTTCTGTTTTGTTCTGTGCTTATATTTTGTCTATGTGTTCATCGTGTATACATTAATACATGTTTTGTTGTAAAGATTTTTTTATTTGGAAGCTGCGTTAGGGACATGGATATGCCCTTAGGATTTTTTCTTGTTTTATATTCATTTATCATGCTAATGATATAAAAGATATACAGAATTTTGCTAAAACGAGGACGTTTTGGAAAACAATGACGTTTGTGAAATTGCAAAAAAAAAATGATTTTACTGTAAAGTGATACAGAAAATATAAAATACGAAGTATTAAAAATTCTCGCAATCTGCACATATTTTTTCAACCCCTGTTGCTGATAGGTAAGTATCTAAATCAATAAGCATTTGAAATAGTCAAGGAAGAACAGTTGTATAAACATTAGCTGACCAAGCACAACATGATGAACCCGCCAGTTGTCAAAAGGAATAACAACTCTACGTTTTAACATTTGACCTTAATCTTTAAGGTAAGATCTAGGAGTTGCATGCAACACTCTATTTCATTCAGGCAATATTTATGCCACATAAAAAAGATTGCTTTATGCAATGGTAAAGTTACAGCCCTGACGAGCTCTAAAATGACCTTTGACCCCAAAGTGTGACCTTGACCTTTGAAATACGGACCCGAGCTTTGAGCACAATACTCCGTCTCATAGAGGTGAATATTTACGTCAACGGTAAAAAAGATTCCTCCATACTTATCAAAGTTATGGCCTGTACAAGCTAAAATGTGTCCTTTGACCACCCACTGTGACTTGACCTTAAAGATAGGAACCTGAGGTTTGTACCTGACACTCCGTCTTATTGGGTTAAACAATTATGCCAAATGTAAACCTTCCTCAATGCAGGTCAAAGTTATAGGTCGGACAAGATTTGACATGAACTTTGACCACCAACTGTGACCTTGGCCTTCGAGATAGGAACCTGAGATTCGTGCATGACACTCCGTCTCATTGAGGTTAACAGTCCTGCGAAATATAAACAAGATTTATACATGCATGTCAAAGTTATGGTATGCACGCACATACAACGAACTGCCATTTGGACAATTATGTCTTCGCTTCCACAAGTGCACTCGACAATAAAAATTGGAAAAGAAAAGCATATTTTTATTTCATTGGGAAATGTAAAGAAAAAGGTTTACATATAGTTTGTTGTACATTACATGCTATAAAATCTGAAAGTAAATCATATGAAAGCATAGTCTGTTCATGAAAGGTAACGGAAAATTCAACACTCCTTACACCAACTAGCACTGGCTTAGGCAGAACTCTGTTACATATGTATTGAATTGACCCTAATATTCAAAAGGAACAGAAAATATAAAGACACTGAATCCAAGACATAAAAGTGTAAAAATAGTAGCACTCTTTTTTTAATCAACACGCTAACGTGCGTGCGTACGTGCGTGTGTGTTCAAAATTTGACAAAATGAATTTTGTTATACAAATATGTGTGAGTGTGTTCAAAATTTAATCACTTTAATGCTAGAAAAAATGAACATTAACAAAACAACATTAATTTACCTTATGATAGCTGTAAATCGTTTTTAACAAACATTCTGTCCAAAAAGTGTTATTGAACATGGAATACGGAAAAACATCTTATCCAACTGATATTCTTGAGCACTGGTTAAGAAGCAACACATATCGCGACTCAAATGTTATTTAACACGGATATATGTATTGATATCAAAGACCATGAAGACTGTCCAATGTTTTTGAAAATGGGTTAAATGGAGTACATTCATTTTTATTGTAACAGAATTTCGTTCAATCCGGTGTTAAGGTGTATGAGTGGTGCTGCAAGGTTCATTACCTCTCATGAAAAAAACAGCTCAATCAAACCGAGTTTGCTATAATTTTGCTTTAACTACGATCTGTGATTTTACAGGATCTTTCACAGTTTTTATCACCTGCCATCACAACAGTCTTTAAGTGTCGTATTGCGGCTAAAATGAATTCCACGTGCTTGGAATCAGTGTTGTAATATTTTCTGTCCTTATGAATCAAGAGTGCATTCATTTTAATACAATAGTATTACGCTTAAGCCGGTGCTAGAGTGGGTGGGGGCGTTAGGGTGTTGCACATTTCATTACCTCTCATGAACAGGCTCAGTCGAACCAAGTCTGTTATTATACTGCTTGATTGCGGTTCATGCTTCCAAAAGATTTTTTTACAGATTTTATTTACTGTCAAAGTTCTGCTAAGTAGGTGTAATTGAAATACTGCCAGATAGATTTTATTGAATATGGGTTGCATAATATGATAAAATATATTGCCAAATATGAGTGACGTTTATTGAACTAACATAGCTATTATAGCAAATAGCTATTCCAGATCCCATTTCAAATACTAATTTGAGTAAATATATTAGGAACATTCCGGTAGCTTTTTTATATGCATGAAATTTTATCCAAATGAAGGTAAAGCGCTTGGTCCATCCCGAGTTTAGCATGTTATCAATCCATACTTACGCATAAAGTGCAAAGTGTAAGAGACACAAACATGACATTTTCGTAAGCTCTAAAAAGACCTAGTAAAAACCGAACTTTAAACATACTAGAAGCCCAATTTTGTGAATACAAATTGATGTGTACGTCATGTTTATGTACACACCAACGGCTATAGCTCATATTTGCACTAATCTTAAATGTTGTGCAAAAATGATTTATCCGTCTGTTACGTATCCGCAACATGAGAAGTAATGACTCATTGATGTCATTAGGATCTTTCGTACCGGCCTACGGATTTTATGTAGTCAAAAACATTGTTTTTTCAGTGATTTGGAAAATATAACTTATATAAAGATGCCAGGTCTCTATCATGACGTATATACCGAATCACCAGCGAAATTAAAAGGTCGGCCCTTGCACGTGTTATTTACACACTGCATTGTCTATTCTGTGATTAAGTGGCAGTGTCAAAATCTAACATTTCTTTGATCTCGATAAACTGTAAAGTATAGAAACATCCCACCGTCATGGTTTTATAATGGCTGATTAATGATATTTCTTTATGTCGCTTTGGTGTGCGCGCGGTTTATGTGGCATATTTCATTGTGTCGTCCTGGCGCATGCACTAATGCGCCAAAACGAGTTATAACTGGGTTATACTAAATGTATGTTGATCATAACAAACGGGCCGCTGACTAGCTTTTACAAAAGAAAGCTAACCCTGTGTTTTGTTCTGTCGGTTCAATGTTTCGTTCTGTCGGTTCAGTGTTTCGTTCTGTAGGTTCAATGTTTCGTTATGGCGCATTGTTAGTTTCATCTCGTTGAGTTGGCGCACAGAACTTATAACATTTCGTTACGTCGCGTTAGATTCTAAACCAGGGTTGTTCTGTTCTCCGCAAGTAACCGCGAATAAGGAAATGAAATGTTGAGGGCGAATAATTACACAGAAACATTTGTTTACTTAGCTTGATGGTACTAGATTTTTCATAGAATAAAAATTAAACGATTCGAGAGAGAATGTTTAATTCCTTATTATTATACTAATGTCAATATTTTATGGTTTCATTCTGTTAATGTTGTCGTTGTTACCGTCAAGTTTAATATCTTGTTCTGGTGAATGTACATGTATCACTGATTGACGGACACATTCACATGGCCGATATTCATGTACAGTGTTGTAATTTTAAATGATCTCTATTTCAAATGTTTGCCATATTTTAATAAAATAATCTTTGCTTTATCATCTAAGCAACATCGTTTAAATCTTAAATATTTTGTTGCGGGAAATATTTTCTTCAATTTCATAAAAACTTAAAGCTAATGAATATTACAAGTGTTTAAAACGAGAAACAAGGCGTAGCTTGTCAATGAGATATAATTTTACAAAACATTTAAATGGGAAAAATCAATATGTTCAACAAGAAAAAAGGCCGGCGATCTTTTAAATGGCATACTTCTAGATCACGGGTGAATAAAAACATAATATTGATTTTTCAATGACGTTAAGTGGTTTAAAGAAAATTATGTTTTCATAAAATATCTTTAAATGATCTCTGTCAGGAACGTTTTACAATCATCAATGCGATAAAGTATCAAAGACAAACGTGTTGTCAAGTTTTCTTTTTTACTTGGTGTCAATTTCTGTGTATTAACGTCACGTCTAAAGACATGTTTTGTATGATTTACAGGTTTTCTTTTCAAAAACAAAGAAGTAAAATAAATCAAAATCAAAGGAAATCCAAACTAATATTGACTGACTAAATTTTCTCCTCCTCTATCTCAAATATTCAGACATTCCATTTAGTGATTTTACAAAATTCTTAAAAATTCAAGATCTTAAAGAATTATTTAGAAGTCGTGACGGGCAACGACAAAAGATTCTTTGATCATTCTCCTTGTCACATCAATTTGTTTACGTTTATTTGAATGACGAACAAGAACTTTGGAAAAAACATATTTGGATGTATATGTTTAAACGTTTCTATAAATGTTTGGTAAAAACTGGTTAGTGGGTCCAAATCTTGTATAAAATTTACATAGGGACCCATTATTTAATCAAATATGAGTATATATGCTACCTTAAAGTCTTTGAGTAGAATATTTCTTTAATAATTTTGTGAATGTTTATCGGTAGATTTCAGAACATTGTCTGTAAAATTGTTGGTGTTGATGTCACATCGACACACATGAAGCAATATCGCAGCTTTCCAGACATGTTAGTGCTACATTTTGTAGTGAGGAAATACCCCGCAACCACATTCAACTTCTTCAGGCATGGGCAGGTATCCGGGATAAAACCAACGGCATTCCCTAAGCCACTGGATTGCTCCCTTTCATTATTAAACCGAAATGAGGATTTGAACCTGCTGCGGTAAAGAGTAAGAAACTTAAAGGTAACAACATTTATCAATCGGCCACTGAGGGCTCCTTGATTATAGAATAACGACGACATACGGAAACGCACATATTTCCAATTCTAGGGTACCAAGAGGTTTCTTTTTCTCATAGCAATATTTTCAAAATTTAGTCTCGCGCAGAACGTTATATATAAAGAATTACTGTACACACTTAATACTGATCTTTTCACCTAAACTGAAACAATTTCAGAGAATCAATACCAAATAATCAGTTATTCAAAATGTTATTTTGTAAACAGAAACTGCCTCTAAATCAATACCTTGAACATTTGTATCAAAGAAAATTTCTAAAAGGTACTTCAGTCGATTTACGTTTTCAATAAATGTCTATATTCGTCTATATATTCGTAAACAGTGTTAAGAATGTAAGCGTTATTTGCATTTAGGTACGATTAACGTTAATTTTACGCACTGTCATATATTCTTGAGCGATGGCAAGTTGCTTTGCATTATTATTCAATTAATATAATATATTGATTTAAGATGGCAATGCACACAATTGCTTTTTTAGCCAGTCAGTGTTTGCTTCCTGTTTGGTTAGGTTTTAGCATTTATCTCATAACCACTACTGAGAATGGACTGTAACTTCAATTATTTATTCACTGTAATAATACACTGCACAGATTATGTAACTCTACTTTGCTTTTTAACAAAGTAACGACCCTTTCATCATGTTTGGTACAATTGTTGCTTGTAGGCTGGTATTTCAATAACCAGTTGTTAGTAAGAATAGAACCGTGTTCACTGTGATAGTTCGATGAACATTGCATTGGTTCAAGTTATTATTGCCACAAAATTATTACTATTAATATGACTTTGCATTTTTTGTAAAGTTTTCGTTTTGACAAGGCTGTTTAAAATCCAAACGTTGCTTTCCCCTGACAACTCTTGTAGGTCAGTAGTGTGAGGTTGATGACTATTTTCCACGTTGACTTATGTTTAATTTGAGGCGTTTAAAAATTTAGAGGTGACATGTGTAGTGTTTTAAATAGCCTCGTGTATGATACAAATGATCTTACCGTATGTGATGTGTTTTTTACGGGAGGGATTAGCCGGCTGGATTAACTGCTATCTAATATAATTAATTTGATATTCCTAAAAGCGTGCAAGGTTATTTGTTCATTATAAAAAAACATGTAAAATTCATGTCCAATAATATGAAAGTGGTACAGCAGGTCTTTCTTCAAATAATTACAGAACTAACGATCAAGAAAACATATTCTAATTATAACAGTTAGCATCTAACTGAAATAAAACGAAAACAGTCAATTCTCAAGTTTTCTTTAAAATATTTGCTTATTGTTTATAACTTTCTTTATAACATTTCTTTAATTTTGACTTCTAAAATGGCTGCCAGTTTTATACAGGGAGAAACTAATCACAAAGATCGGAAATAAGCTATTGTGTAAAAAATTTGTTGTGCAATATAATATAATAAATCTTGATAACAGATGTTCAGCAATACTTTTATGTTTATTGTTTCCCACTTGGCACTTCCCAGTATCAGGAAAGCTTAACAAAAGACAGTATTGTATTTCATTAAGACGCTTAGATTATCTAAGATTTAAAAACAGTAGTTTGTTCTACTTAAATTATATCAGCGCAACAATTCTATCCAATTTTTAAACTATTTATAGTAGAAAGAAAGGGAACTACGTTCGCAAGAAATCTATATTTTGTTTTGAGTCCAGAAAAAAACTGATAATTTAAATACACCTAAAATTTAGTAACATCTACGATATACCACAGGAAAATGGTATAGAGTTTCCCTACGGTCAGTTATAAAAATGATACAATACACGTTATTTATAGTAAACACAAAATGAAGTAAATCTTTAAAAACGAATCTAAGACCACACAAATTTTTTTACCAGGTAGCGATAGGTAAAAATATACCTGACAATTGGATGTAAAATGAATGTTGGACTAAAGAAAAGTTGTCCCGACTTTTTCCATAAAGCCAGCAATAAAAAATCACAATATTAGCTATTATTAGTAATAACGGAATGAAGTAATTCTATACTAGGGTACTAGTATTTGCACATGACACCCCGTACCATGATGATGAACATTTGTAATACGTTATATCAAAATCCCTTCTAGAATGAAAAAGATATGCTCCGACAAAAGTGTTCCCAAGATACATCCCGTTTTCCAAAAGATCGTTTAAAGATTAATGTTTAAACTTTCTTCGAAATTTTAAAATACTATCCTTTGGTGTATGTATGATCGTATCAGTGCTATAATTACTTAGTTGCGTCCCTTAGATTATCTGTTATTTTTAAGTTTATTTCTCAGCTATATCTCTTTTTAACGATTAGATAAAAATAAAGTACCTTTGCATATAGTAAATTAAAATAACAGGTCTTGTTGTTGTGCTATACGTTTAAAGTCATTTCAATGTTTAAATATTGCAAGCAATGTGCTTTGTTATATAAAACAAAACATCTGAGTTATAAAAACTAATATACATGGATAGCATTCAAACTCACGTTCTTTGCATCAAGAGAGAGTGTAGTGACCGTAGACAGAGGTTATTTGTTTCATAAGTGGAAATAATTATTGAATAAACGAATAGGAATAGAATAACTTATATTTTGGCAAAAGCAACTTATTCCAGTTATGCAAAATAGGGGAACGAACTCCATAAAAGAATGGCAGTGTTTACTATTAGATTATTTCCCCTACAGTTTTGACTAAGGAGACCTGTCTGCTCTGTGCTCTAAAATAAGATATCTATACTATTGAATTTAATGAAATTACCATAAATTATTCTTTTCTATTCATTGTATACTTGTATGACTACAAACAAACAAAAATAAGACTTTCAGTGGATTAGACAGATTCTGATTACACAACAAGAATATATTTAATTATTTTTTTTTAAATTTAGTATTATAGTTTTATTTCGCATACACAGTGTTTACGTGACCATAGAATAATAAATAACATTATACTGAAAAGGTACCCGTTCGTGATGAAATAATGCACGAAAGCGCATCTTGGGTCTTTCTCCAACATTAAAAGCTGGAAGGTCGTTATATGCAACGCATTTTAAATGTTCTGACAGATTAATCGAAGATTGAGAAACAGGCGAGATATCATTATAAACATTTACGTCAAACATGACTACTCCTAGACATGAAACATAATTATACGAATAATCCAAATCCAGTTATTGAATGCCTGATGTTAGAATAAAACATTTCGAAACTAGTCCTATTTGGCAACTGGTTCCTAGTTATCAACTCATACCAAATGTTATTTACGACATGTGCACTTTCCGCAAACACAGCTGTTTATACTGTCAATCTTCATACATTTCATTTCTTTTGGGATACTGCTGCATAAACTGACAAGAATTTTCTTTGCATCTTGATAGGTAATAGCCGATACCCTCTCCTGTAATAGATAAAACATCTAAGATTATAGGTATATGATATATAATAAACTGTTTAGAATGACGCGGCCAGGGATAGAACCCCGTACGTCCCACACTTAAACGGATACTCTATGATTGAGCTTTATTGAAATAATTAGTAATTGCAAGTATACATTTTGCCCTCCTAAATAGATACAAGCCCTATTTCGAGTGATTAAGAAATATAATGTGTGCTGCAAAAGTTGTTTGGGCATACGCTTACTTACGTAAAAATTTACACAGGGAGCAACACAGTGCAATTTAAAAACTATTTAGATTTATACGAACAGCATTTCGATCGGAATAAAAAATTTGAGACCAGAAAAATATCAACGTTCTTAACGAAGGTTGCATATGAGTATAACAATGTTCACACATGTTTTGTACTTGGTTTAATGATTATATATGCTACAAATAAAAGTAATGTAAAATATGGTTTACCGACAAAAGATCAACAAGATTTTCACTACCTCCAGCTTCTTCGGGTGTTGTTTCTTCATTTATCTAAAGAATTACAAAATATGAGCAAATACCCCTCAATATTTATTTCATCTTTTAACTTTATATGCAGTACTAACTAAAGTGTGTCTTGATTCGAAAAATTCAAGAAATTATATATAAATGCGTGTCGAATCTGATAAAATTTGTTTGAATCTGGAGACGATTTAACGAGATCAATTTTCTACTTTGTACGCTTTTTGGCGCAAACATTGTATAATAATATATGAATAAGCAAATTTTACAAACATATATTCATTTATTTTAACGTTAGTTAAACTATATGAAAACGTTAATACATGTAAAATCATAAAATACAAAAGGTTTTAAATGGAGTATGCTACATTGCATATTAATATAAACCATAACAGAACCTTTTGTATCTGGACTTTGAATTCTGATGACATAGTTTTATGTTCTTTCATCTTCGAAGCAAGACTTTTAATTTGTTCCAGCTTCTTAATACTCTGGATTCTCTTTCTTGTATTCTCTTCGCGATTTAAGTCCCTGTAAAGGTAATGAAAAATCATAATGGCATCAAACGAATATAAGAATCTTTCTCTTGTTAAGGGTGCAGATAGAAACATCAGGCTCGAGGGTAATTTTAAGGTAGTAATGAGGTCTGGTGTTATCGCGAAACAGTTACAAGTGAAATATTCTTTTTGTTACATTATATATTCTTCAATTATTTGAAGAAATGCAGTAAAACAAATGCTTTTCGTTTTGAGCATTATTTTATTATAGTAGCGTATGCATAAATTTATCCAAAAAAGAAAAAAAAGAGAGAAAAAAGAAATAAAACGGAAATGTCACTTGGTAAATATAAAACTAAAACTGTTGACACAAATACGTTAATAAATCAGTTTCAGACCCTCACATCTCTTTACCCGTGGGCAAATAAGAGAAATCAAACACATTTGCTTAAACGTATTATTCACCATATGATAGACAATATAGACTAATTTGAGAAATACAGTAGAAACTCCAAAATCCTGACCCTGTCCGGACCAAGTCAAAAGTCCGGTTTTCAGAGGATTCCGGTTTTCAGAGGATTTTGAACAAATTTCTAAGACAAGATATATATGTATATTCTGATTCATTTCATTTGACTGTATCATGCTCAATGTCTTATAGGTTTTTTCTTTTCTCAAATCTGTATTGTATATCTCTGTTATATATTTAATAAAACTGAATTATTTTAAACTAAAACAGCACTTAAATGATACTTTATAATAAAAAAGAGTGTTTTGTTTATTGTGGTGATATAAATAGTCTAGCTCCTACAAATCATGGAACATGCATCATGTGAATATTGATATTTAATAATTAATACCAAAATAATTGATAAGAATAAAAATAAAAATAAGAATCGTTTTCATATTAAAAAAAAAAAACCCTTAATTTTACGAAAAATCACAAATAGATCAATCAACTTCTCCCTATTAGAATAAAATGTTTTGTACTTTATAAGCTTATCTTTTATAGCTAATGTACAAAATACAAACCCACAGATAAATGATATTCACACCTACTTGGTAATATTTGTGTTTGTTAGTTGGTAAAACAAATCAATTCTATGTTATAATACACATAGTTTTGAAACTTACTGTCCGGTTTTCAGAGGATTTGTATTATGTATAATATTCCTTTGTGTCCATGAACAACCGCGCGGTTTTTAGAATTCTGTGTTTCCGGTATTCAGAGTGCTTTTTTAATCGAACTTATAAGAGAAAAACTAAGGACTTGGGATTCCGGATTTTAGAGGGTCCAGTTTTGAAAGTTTTTACTGTATATGTTTCATTAAAATCTTCATTGTAAAATACTTCTTCTCGTGAAAGTGTCAACTAAATAGTGATTTTCGCATAAATACTAATTTCAAACACTTGTTTCAGGTCAAAATATTTCAGATAAGTCTTGCACAAAAGTCAAGCAGACGATCCTATTTTTATTAGAAAATCGTTAAGTTGAAAAACTTTTTTTATCTACATTGTATAGAACATATAGAACTAGTAGTACCTTATAGTTGCCAATGGCACATCTTGAATGAAGAGTTAATTTCTTTAAGTACACAGCAAAACATGTAAAAATAAACAAAATCTTACATGATATTTTCAAATTATTGCATTTTGTTTGAACGTCTCAAATTTTATGCCATATGTGATCAATCGTTTGCTATATATAGCGTTTGCTATATGTAAAGCGCCTTTGAACGTGTTTAAATCTGGTATGATGTAATAATAATAATATTAATAGCTGTGATCTTTAAAGAACAATTTTATGTCATATTTGAAAGACATGCAATGCATGAATTGACTGGATATTCACCACAAAGAACGTAACCGTTATAAATACAACATTTTTGAATGTTTAAAATATATCACGATTAATGTGCTGATATTAAACACGATTTTCAGATAGTATATTACATTTATTAAATGAATTTTCACATAGTTACTTATAAATTTTACATATCGCGATGGATTTCCTTTAATACTTTCTATTTCCGTATCTGTTTCGTTCAGTTTCAGCGGCAAATCGTCTTTTTGTTGTAATCTATAGCCGTACGAAGAAAATTATTTTGTAAACATAAGGCCTTTTCTGCCATTGTTTTGAAAGTTTCATCAGGAACAGACACCATCACCATAAGTTGATCTTCCATCTGTAATTATATGACTATTTATCAAAACGTATATATGGAAAAAGCTACATAGAAATTCGTGTAAATTGCAAGAAAATGTATCCCGTAGGCAGTAACCACTGTTTGATATCTAATATCGGTGGACATGACTTATTCGACGCCGCCCTGAAGGCGGTGTCGAGTATATGGGATACACTTTTATTTCGGACACTGTAAAGATGGTAATGAATAGTTTCGGAGTGATAAACTGAACACAGTGAATAGTTTGTAAAAGGATCAACGATATTGCACAATACATTTCAGTGAATAAACAAAAAATGGCAAAAAGAAAACATAAAAAATGTATGTAATGCAACTTATTATGTGATTTAAAACAATGCTGTCTGTCTTTCCTCTCCTTATTTGTAGAGCAGAACATATTTTTTTTATTTACAATTTCGTCAAAAATGTTGATCCGATTTATTGATAAGGGAGGTTACTCTGTAAATCAAGTTTTCTATTTCTATTCTTAGCATGACCTACTTTCCTATCTCATTTTCTATAAATAGAACACACCGCAGATATACCATCTACGGTCCATAAAACTTCATCAGTAAATAGAAAACACTCATTACATTACATGATAATAAAAATAATGGTTTCTGTGAACCACAACTTTGAAATAATTTCAACATTTCCTCATTTCCCAACAAACTGCATTTCTGTGAAACTTCATACACACGCTCCTGCATATAACTTTTCACAGGAGGTGACCTTAGTGAAATAATTACTTTAATTTTGTATGTAAAGGGACCACCTACTCGCAATGTTAATGTCATTGCAGGTAGAGGATTTGTATTGCATGGTAAAACTTTTCTATCATGTTTATTCTTCATGTTTTAAACAGTTTATAACATATATTGATTTATGTGCTAATGTTGATAACTTGTAGCCAGTCAGACTAATAAAGTAATGATTAGGTGATTTCTCATATTGCAATAGATGTACTTCAGACACAACACTTGGCGGCGTCTTTGATGCTTGCATCAATGAATTTCCTTGTGTTTAACTTGTTCACATACCATAATTACACCAATGAAATAGCTTCAGAATATTATCTTGTCAAGTTGCACGACAAATTTTAACGATTTGTAAACTAAAATGTTTGTGTTTAACGGAACTAATTTGATGGCTCACACTCTCATTAAAATCGGTATGTTATGAATTTGAAATTATAGCGAAATTTCATATTTAATTCTATTTGTGAATTTTTAATAATTAGATGATCTTGGCAGTGAAACATTAAAAGAAAGGGAATAAGCCATATTCAATCATTACTCAATATAAATTACATTTTATCTTTTATATCATTTTCAAATGATAAACAATGCATGCCTAATTCCAGATCGATTGTAATGTTTCTTGCTGTAACGAGTAAAAGCTGTCGCAAAATAAACCGCCATAATGTAAAATATGCCAGGGTGATATTTTTAAAGGCGGATGATGAATGAGAAACATTCCATCATCAAAAAGAAAAATAGAAATAAAAATAAATGATATACCTCTTGTATCGGCTTAATGGCTGCTTTACATTCTGGCTGATCAAATGCTTCTAGTAGATCTGTCATGGCTTTCATATACAGCCGTGTATCTTTTTTGTTTTAAATTACGTAGCAGAATGGTGAATTCTCGCCCTAACCTCCAACATCTAAAACGGAATAGTCTGCTAAAATTAAATGATGTAATGTATGTATGTTCCATTTTTAAGGTTTGGCAAAATATTACTGAACCACAGAAAGAAAAAAAGAACAATAAATAAAACATGTTTATTACGCTATTAACGAATTGTCATTTTAATGATCTATTCCTTAGATTCTAGGAATAGGACTGCAGGAAGGGGTCACACTTTCGGATAGTTCAAAGATTTTTTATATGAATCTATAGTTCTATTGTATTTATGTTATGCCATTGAAGTGAGCGTTGATTCGATTTGATTTACAATTGTTTATGTTATCAAATTATCATATACACAATTAAACACGTAAATTCTCGATTCATAGTCTTAAGTTTAACCTACCGCGCTAGGTTTCTGAAATTGTTAACAAATATCTAGTATGAATCTATTCTATTTTTTATATAAACACTACTGGAGAGCATATGCACCTTTACCAGAGGTTGAACATCAAATAATTATTCTATGGAAAGAAAATCAAATTCAATATTTGTGCACATTTCACATTATGCACATACCTCTCATGTACAGACTCAATCAAACCGAGTCTGCTACTACTTTCCTAGGTTGCATTCTTTGCCTCAAAAGCATCTTTTAACTTATCACAACAGCAATTTTTAAGTGCTGTGAGGCGGCTGTAAAAGATCTCTCAGTACTTGGATTCAGTGTTGTTATATTTTCTGGTCCTTTTGGGATCATGGAGTACATATGTGTAATAGCGTTATGCTTAAGCCGGTGCTAGGGGGCGTGAGAGGTATTTGACATTTCATTACCTCTAATGAACAGACCCACTCAAACCAAGACTGCTATTATTATTCTTCTTGGTTGCATTCTTTTCTTCCACATGTTTTTTTTTACAGATTTCATTTAGTGACTCTCCAAATTTTCTTTATATTTAAGACAGTGTGTTGTACATAAAAGCAGTGTTAAATTAATGCACCTATGTTAACGAAATATATATTAATACCTCACAACTTTTGTTTTAAGTATGTTTTTCTGACATACTGAATCGTACGGTTAGAACCTACAACCTTGCTGTAATCTCTAGCGAAGTCTCTAGCATGAGTCAAACTCACTAACGACTACACCAACAGCCTGATCACGGTTAACCGATTTCAATATCAGCCTTTATTTTATTTAGATGTAATATCACTTTTATACTTAAAAACGATTATTTCGTGACCGGAATGAGCTATGAATCAACTAATACTGGGTTGATTTTTTTAATATTAAAATTTGTATTTTTGAAATGAACGGAATGTATGCTTTAGACGTATATTATATGCCCGTCGTTAAATTTGCAAGAACTCTTTCGGAAAGCGTCATCGGAAAGATGTTTAAGTCGTTGTTTTAGGCTTTGAATTCCGCGTTCGAAGTAGAATCCTTAAACTGACAGAAGGGTTTTCATAAATCCTTACTGAAATGGCCAGGTATTCAGTCAATAAGTACTATCCATTTGGTAAGGAAATTTGTTTATTTTTCATTTTTGCGAGAAAGCAAACACGGTGTTTATACCATAACACTATACTTGCATTTAAATATTTCTGAACAGCGCTTTGTATATTAGGTGACACTCTTTCGGTCACTGAAAATTTCAGAATTGGTATTAATGTATTAAAATCTAACTGCTGCTGACAGTTACAAGTTTAAGTAATATGTTCCCTTAATCAGTTTGAATCGATCATTTTACGCACTAAATTATGTCACCAACAGAATATTCATAAAAGAAATTATTTCAGAAGTAGACGACCTACCTTATACTTGTTGAGAGAAAAGAAATGTTCTTACTTTCTCATAAAGTCTGTCTCCATCATCAGTTCTAAAAAACTCACAGTTGTTCATCATTTGAAAGAATGCCGAAGCATCCGTATCGGTTGGTCCTTTGGTGGTTGCGGTTCCAGCTGGTATAAACATAATTGCCAAGCATAAGATTTGTATTTCCAGTGAAACTGTATAAATAAAATAAAAATGACACGACAAAAAAAACTTCAATACAATCTTTATTTCAAATCCAAAATTCGCATACATCGTTTATGTTTCACAAATTTTATGATATATATGTATCAATATATTATGCAATATTTACCGGCAAAAGTGACATTTTTTAGATGTTATTGATTAGCGCCCGCTCTCTCTCTCCCTCTCTCTCTCTCTCTCTCTCTCTCTATAGATGCACAGTAAAAAAAATTTTCTTTTGTCAGTTAATATATCCATAGTTCAGAAATAGCCTTTCAGAAATCAAATAATTTTAATAATAATAAGTTAGAATCGTAATTGCCAAAATTGAGAGACACCCATGATCTTACAGCTCTGCCCGGAAGCTAAGGTGCTCTGTAGCTGAAGTGGTGCTCCCTTCCTTTCTAATTCAGAGATCAGGGTTAAATAGCAAAACTGTGAAGTATGATGTATCTATGTATATCAACTGCCGACAGTTTCTCAAGCTATAATATTGGAATTCGTATATGATATATTCTAATACGGTATATTTAAGGACAACTGTCTAGAAACATTTCATAATTATGATAAAATATCAGCACGCCGAAAAGATACCACTATGGCATTTCTCATACTTAAACTAAACTTGGTGACCCCTAAATGTTAGTTTCGCCTTTACTATAGGCGAATTATTTAAAAGAAAATGAATATGATTTCAAGTTTAGAAAATGAATTACTAAGTCTTGTAAATCAATAAAAACTCTTCTAAATAGTTACCATAACGATACAGTATTATTTAAAAAAAAAGTAATAAATAGTTATGCCACTAAGAAATACGTACACATGAATCTTAACACACAATAAGCTTATCTAGTTTAAACATAAAATATTGTAGATCTAAGAACTGAACTGTTTTAACAAGTAAACAACTGTTCATATCTGAGATAATCTGATCTCATCATTGTCTTAAACACTGTTTATTTATCACTGATAATCTGTTCGCATAACTGTCTTATCTATCTCAAAATTTCACCCATTGACGACCTGAATATCGCTCATTTTCCTAACTACTCTCCCAGACTGTGTTACCTAGCAGCCTCCATTTTCGGCGCAACGACGTCGAATGGCCGGCGTTCGGGCCATCACGTGACATCGAGTGATCACGTGATGGCCCGAACGCCGGCCTTGCGACGAAAAGTGTATATATATTAACCTTTTAATTATTTATGATGTATTTTAAGGTGAATTTATGTATTATTTAATTTATTTAGATAAGTATTGGAGACTAATTTTGAAAAATGCTTTAACATATTTATCTTTATTTTTTACCGAATTGCGAAAAAGATATCACAAATGTGATATGAAATTCTAAACTGTCTGTGTTCTAATTTGAAGATCATTCAAATGATTTAAATGTTGAATATTGAAATTTGATCTACGACCATCTTTGAATATATAATTATGAAATCAATTTAAAAAGTCAACCCTTTTATTGAAAGTACGTGCTTCTTTTATTGGTGATATTGTTATTTACTTGTTCTATTACTATATGTATCATACACTAAATATTTAATTGTTCATCTTTATTCTTTCTATACAAATGTATACACGTACATTCTCTATAAAAGAAATACTTATGAATTAAAAAAGAATGTGTCTATGTGATGAATACAGTCTTGTGACTCTAGTCATGGAATGATAATTTATGCTTAAAGAAAGATGTACCTTTTCTTTTTCATTTAAATATCTCTTTATCTGATTATCATGAGTTAATCACATATGTGCTATTCCTTCGGTCATTGAAATGAAAGATATTCGATCATATTCCTTCAATGATAATCTATTTTCACAGTATAGTATTAAATTGTTCAAGAAATATTCCAATCCATATAACATCAGTTTAGCTCAGGCTCCATATTTTCGTGCACTCTTAGACTATTTTTTATCTTATTTTGAACAATTCTGAGGTTGAAAACTTTCATCTAAGATTGAAATTTTCTTAGTTGCTATCCTTGAAAATCTTAAACATAAACGGGCTAAGAATCGTAAAAGTATCTTAGAAAAAAGTAATGAAATCTTAAGGACGCTCGTCTGGAAATTTAAGATAAAGACTGGATTTCTAAGATATTTTTCCCTATTATTTTTTCTATCTTAGAAAAGATCTTAAAAATATCTGTCTCAGACAGTATATCCTTTACGAAAATACGGGCAGAGATTATATTATATGCATTTCATCAAGAATGAAATAACAGTAACTTGATCATATTTTGCTTGGTTATAAATCCGTGCTTTCTGCAGACCAAATTATCAGAATTTTCTAAACTAAATTTTGCACCACATTTAAATTTTCAGCAGATTGACAATTACCACCAATAAACAAAAGATTCTCACTTTCCCAACACTTAACCCCACCCCTCTTGGTTAATACACCTGATTATTAAATGTCAGGAAAAAGAGAACCCACAATATTTGTGATGATCATATTGATCAGATGATTAATATTTTTGGTGTCAATGTATGTATGAAAGTATCAGTTTTACGGTATACATTAAGAATAATTGTACACGCCTGTACATTATAATGATAATAATAGTTATTATAACAATATTAATGATGACAATGATAATAATAATAACAGCCTTATTGTAATAAACAGTCCTGATCGCACCCTTCCCCTTGTGTTCGTTTTACCCCAATTGCCAATATCAGTGCTTAAAGCATCTGGTACGCCCAGATGGATGGGCATCATATAGAGGTTGACCCCCCCCCCCCCCCCCCACCAGTAGTATATAAGTATCAGATCTGGAGAGTGCTTGCAGTCTGCAGCCGGAGCCATCGGAGCCGAAGGGTTACGTAATTGGTCAAGGTTATGACTCGCCCGGGGTCATTACTCAACCACGACGTCATCTAGCGGGACTGACTCATTATTTCCTAAAACCGTTCTTATTAGATAACGGTAAACTCATTAATTTTTCTTTATAATCTAACGACCGGATATTTACGACCTAATTATCGATTCCCGCCTAGCGTTCTTTTTCCTATCAAATATTTGACCTAACGGTATAGAAAATTCAATAATCAAAGCGCTGACCGATAATTACAATCTCGATATATCAGTAAAATTGATAAAACTCTTACCAACTCTTCATCCCTCCAGGGGATGCTTGACATCTGAAAATAGTACGAAATACAAAGTTTAAGTGGAATGAACGTAAACTTAAACCAGTTAATTTACGAAGGAACGGATTTAAAAAGTTATATTTTACGTTAATTCATTTAGCAATACATTATATCAACATAATCAAAGCGCTGGCCGATAATTACAATCTCGATATATCAGTAAAATTGATAAAACTCTTACCAACTCTTCATCCCTCCAGGGGATACTTGACATCTGAAAATAATTACAATCTCGATATATCAGTAAAATTGATAAAACTCTTACCAACTCTTCATCCCTCCAGGGGATACTTGACATCTGAAAATAGTACGAAATACAATGTTTAAGTGGAATGAACGTAAACTTAAACCAGTTAATTTACGAAGGAACGGATTTAAAAAGTTATATTTTACGTTAATTCATTTAGCAATACATTATATCAACATAATTAGTGCTAAATGGTAGTCATATTATGAAGGTTTGATATATATATGTATTGTACCATTCATTATATAAAGTAAGCGCTTACTTCCATGTATGACCCGGTAGCATCAGTGTCCCTGGAACCGGGGGTGACGGGCGTACTCGTTTTCATCGGCGAAAATAATGTTCGCCTAGCCTGAAAGTGAACGAAATATAGTTAAGAATTTCTCATCCGTGTTAAGTTCTCCTATATTACGGTAGGGTATACTGAACATTATCATTAACTCGTGATATTAAACGCTAGGAATTTAGTATTTACACGCGGGAATTTTATTCATTATGCTAAAGTAACCAGTCATTACTAAAGTCAGACCTTCTCGGGTCACTCCTTTATGAAGTAACCGACATATCGGTAGTAAGCCCCTATATTCCTGGATATATTTTTAAATTATACGCGAATAAAGCTGAAACGATAATAAAATATTGCCAACTACTTACATCTCCCCCCTCTAAACGAGGGGTGGATTGATCTTCCTCCACCATCTGAAAAGGTAATTTTTTTTGCTTCATAACGTACTCAAGTTATTGATACGGACATTATATTTACAATTAAGATTATAACTTTACTCTTTGTACAATTTTATTATTAATCTCTTTATAAACTTTACCTGAACAAGACGGAACAGATGTTAAGTCAAACGCGTTCCTTTTCTATTTCTTTGATACATAATTAATGGTTTATAAGGTTATGACTACCAAAATCAAGATACCGCATTATAATTTATGAAATAATGATAGCAGTCGTAACTAAAAGTGACGAATATTGAATGCTTACAATAACTTCTCCATCGAAAGAGCGTATCTGAAAGAAAAGAAAAATGAAATAAGTACATTGTACTATTATTCTTATAATATATAAGAAAATCTCGAAGTAGCAATAACAGAAAGCGGGGTAAAATCTTTGATAGATACTAAATATCCCCAATAAATGATCTATTAAATATTAGGACGCTGCGTACGAATCATAAATCGATACACTGGTAATAAACTGTATGATTCAATTACCCCTTTCTAGTAGTCTTATTCGTACTAAATTTAGCTACAGAAATTATTATAAATCATAATCGATATACTCGTAATAAACTGTATGATTCATATTTAATAACCGATCTTAAATCGGTGACGCTAAATAACGCCGCACGAGTTATGAATCATAACAGCAATTACTAATTATAATCGATACACTGGTAATAAACTGTATGATTCATATTCAATAATCAATCAGCTTAGTTCCAATTCTTCATAAAATTTGAAAAATCTAGACAGACCGGACAAAAGTACCAAATTTTGCACAGAGGTAGTTTGGACCAATACAAGACTTTTGGCTGTAAGGGCCAAGGTCACACCTCTTTGGAATTCTATTTTTAGAACATTCAAAATGGCCGCCATTATAACAATTAGCTGTTTTAGTAAAAGTTAGTTTTTATCTTATTCTTGATATTTATTTATGTGTAAACTGATTCATACCTATTCTTAGAGTCAAGTGATGCATTTGCATGAAGTGATGGCAATTTTCACGTTCGTCTGTTGGAAAGTCCGTCTGTTTGTACGTCAAAAATGCCGTTTATTAACAGTATACTTGTTGTTATAACTATTAGATGAGCCCTGTAATGTAAAACTTGACTCTAATTATGTATTGGTGCAGTGGAAAACAATATTCTTGACCAACGTTTGGGTGAAGCAGGTTATTATTTGTTCGTCCGTCCGTCTGTCCGGGGTAACGTCCTTGGCCGAAAAATCATATATCTCAGAACAGCTGTCTTGGCTAAATCGGAGTTTTCTTTAAAGATTTTTGACATTATTTATTCTATAAATTGTTAAATGCCTATTGTTATTTGTGATATTCAAGTGACTGTTCCTGAAATACCCTATTAAAATGCAAAAAGAATGTATAAAACGATTTGTTTTAACTGCTTAAAGGGCCATAATGGCTTTGTTTATTATGTGACTGCTGCATGTGCTGTTATGAACATAAGATATATCAATAACTTGTTAAATCTTGTCTTTGATACTTTATTATTAACATATTTTTCAAAGGTATTTAAAATATGATTCACAAAGTAGAAAGCATTATTGAGTCCGTTCTATTTTATCACCTCCCTTTTATGTAAAAGGATAAATATAGGTGCAGTTCTGAAAGAAGTGCTTGTGTTGTCGTCGTTTAAGAAGGAATTGATGTCATTGATCTAAATGGGAAATTTCAAAGTATTTAAAAGGCAATACATGTATGCTGCAATCAAGGCTTTGTCTGTTTCATTATGCTTTAGAATTTTGTGCATAGTATTTCCATTTATTTATTCCTAAGGAATATGTCATAAAGGTGCATATACTTCTGATGATATAATTTGTAGTGAAAGGAAGGCTATATATTTTCATCCTTAACTGTATATATTTAGCCGATACAATAGAAGATGTAGGCTTAGCTGTATAATTACTTGCAAAATGGGGAATACCCATGTTTACATTTCTAAAATAGGCCTGAAGTTATATAGAGCATCAGAATCCAATGCCAATAGAATATAACATATTATTACAAAAGTGACAGAAAACTTACACTTGGTGTTAATTTTCAACCTCGACACCGCTAAAACCCTTTTATACATTAAAACAGTATTAGTAATTCTCACACAGTCATTATTACAAGTTTATGCATAGCAGGTTGAACAGAGTTGTTATAAATAGCATAATCATATGGGAGCTTGGATTGCCATCTGCATGTCATCTGAGGCACTAGCGAACATGAAATGCTGCCTTTACATCATTTGATATACAATGTACAACAGTACTATAAAACTGATGTTGCGTTCCACATGTGGTCTCACTATGACTAAAAATACAGAGCGGACACGATTTTGCGATAGACAGACAGACAGACAGACAGACGAACAAAACAAAAAGGAACATATCTTCTACATAAATTAAGTCGTTACACATTATTTATCACCTCTAGATCAATCGAGATCAAGCAGCACATTACATGCCTTATGATGTATGCACGTAAAAGTGTATGGTTTTAAAAAAGAAGACATTTTTAACACACGTAAGGACGAATGTATAGACAGACCGTTATGCAGCTATATAACATGACCTAACTTTATGCAAATGCATCATTTGACCCTAACAGTAAGCATGAATCAGTTTAAACATAAATATGTATTAAGAATAAGATAAAAACTAACTTTTACTAAAATAGCTATTTGCTTTAATGGCGGCCATTTTGAATGTTCTTGAAATAGAATTCCAAAGAGGTGTGACCTTGGCCCTTACAGCCAAAAGTCTTATATTGTCCCAAGCTACCGTTGTACAAAATTTGGTACTTTTGTCCTGCCTGCACAGATTTTTCGAAATTGGCACTCTACATTAAATCGGTGACGCTAAATAACGCCACAAGAGTTATGAATCATAACAGCAATTACTACTCATAATCGATACACTGGTAATAAACTGTATGATTCATATTCAAGAATCAATCTTAAATCGGTGACGCTAAATAACGCCACAAGAGTTATGAATCATAACCCACGGGCTATTCGCAGACTCTATTAATCATATATTTAATTTATATACGAGCCAATCCCAGGGTGGAAACGGACGCGGTGAATCATACTAAACGACGCCACGCTTCCTAAAAGACGCGATATATATTAATATTAATGACAACAGATATACGTTATTTCAAACCACCCAATTGCTGGGCAGAGAAAGCTAAATTTTAGAAGTCATTATCCAATGAATATACTTTATCCGTCCTAACGCTACATAACTGAGTATAAATACGACTATTTTGAATTCTAAAACTCATATATAGTTTGACCAGTAACACTTTACAGACCCTGATTTTACGCGGATATAAAATATATTTTTACCGATTCGGAATCCTGGATAAAAGAATTTATACGTGTATTAAGTAATACCCTACGAACTATTAATAAATGGATTATAGCCCTCACGAGGTAAGCAAATTTTAAAATACGTTCTACAAAATCATCATCTTATAATGTATGGTAATAATCGATATATTACACGATATTCTAATAGATTGAATACCGTACAAATATATTACCGGAATCCTAGTCTAATATATTGAAATTATGAAATATATTAACTTACTTGATGTTGTGTCTTGTCCATGGTTGCGATAAAAATGAAGGGGAAAGCGGGAGTCCTAGATATATTAATAATTGTATGTGCCCACCACCTGCCTCCATCAGGTTCAATTTTGAGTTTATTACAAAATTTTTGAATTCGGCTCGTACGATATATCGCCTTTGGGTAGTACTACCGTACGTAATTTCTCATACAGTTGCCGTATTTCTGTCCAGTTATTGCTACATGACAGAACTTGCAATGTTTTGTATAGGAAATTAAAATAATGGTAGACAATCTGCAATACACTGTCCATCTATTTAATTACCCTTTACCCGCCTTTGAACAGTCCACTAGTTACATGTCCATTAAGGCATAAAACTACTCTGATCTCAACCCTTTTATTTATATCACAACAGACAAGTTTATTCCCTTATTTGTCCGTTCATTCATTAATTTAATTCCTTTTCGCTTTACCCGGTTCCTAAATTATTTATTTTCATATTTACGTTTATAAGTACGTTTTTATAACGTTAGACTTAATTCCTGAACATGATAACACCCTTTTTGTAATATTTGGCTGCCGATGCTATCCAGCCATACGCCGTGGACTAGGTCAAACATATTATCCGGTATATAATCATATTGAATCGTGAATGAGCAAAGGGAGAGAACTAGCAGAAAACTCAATAGTTTACTAGTTAGAGGTTAACATTCTTGATTAAACGGGCGTCCATTCCGCGCAAAAATTTTCGATAACGAATAAAGGGAGAGAAATATTTAAAAACCAAATTGATACGGATCTATAATTTATCTTTCTTCCTTAAAGTTATCTTACACGCATCTTACTGTACATATAGTGTTTTTTTGTAAATGCTTTATAAAGCAATTTTCGGTTGTGATGCATTTCAATATGTTTAAATAAACGCTAAATGATGTTATGATATATCATATATGAAAAGGCATAACCTTAGACCATAATCATGACACAGATTTGTGGGGCGGTTGTAGTGAAGGGGTTTAGGGAGGAATAGCTAGATATAGAAGAAATGGTGATTAATACGCATTTAAATCAATCTACTCGGAGATTGGGGAATTCAAACATATAAATTGGTCTGAACACCGCTGGTAATGTAAATTTATTTACCCACAACTTTCGTCACAAATGCTGATCATTCTGACAAGAAAAACAGAAAAGTGACATGCACCAATAAGTGTTTACCAAAATAATGTAAATTAAAAGTAATAAATTCTTGGTTGCAACTCATCTTGTCAACATGATGCAAGTGGCGTAACTATATTAAGTTAAGGGAAAATAACTTTAATGCGACTAAATTTAAATATATACGATGTATGTACGCAGTGTGTATTTCTTGTGAATAAAGAACACTTTAGAATATTCTAGAACAGAAATTATGTGTTTTGTACACTTTTACGTCCTTAAAATGTAGCGCAACAACATTTTTTTTTTCAATGGGGTGAGCACAAGCTAAAAAGAAAAAAATATTTAGTTTTTTACGTTTATGAAAATATACGAGAGGCCAATCCTATGAACAACTTTTTAATTTGGTGTGGCCTTAAAAGCTGTTATTTTCCTGACCCTTTTTATAAACACCGGTATTTCGGGTGGATTTTTAATTGTAAAATAAATATAACTTTACTTTAAGGAATTGCAATTGTTATAAAACGTTTTAAACCAGATAACAGCAACAGTTATCATCTATTAGAAGAAAGCGTGATACTGTCTTGCGAAAATAGCCCAGAAAAAGTAAGTATATGTATAATAATCAAAGCGCCGAAAGTACCTAAATAACTAAAAACGTAATAAGTCAAAATCAAAGCGCTGAAAGTACCTTAATAACTAAAAACGTAATAAGTTAAAATCAAAGCGCCGAAAGTAATTAAATATCTAAATATGTAATAAGTCTAAATCAAAGCTCGGAAAGTACCTACAATAACTATAAAAATGTTAATAAGTCGAAATCAATGCGCTGAAAGTGTACTATTATTATTTCAGTCGGAGAAGGCCTTCCTTGTTATTTAAGGGAAGACCACTACAACCAGCTCGGTGCCCTTCGTTGCCGTAACTGTAATCCGGAAGACTGGATGAATTGGTAAGAGAATTAAGCTCCGATAAAAGATGGAAGAAATTATAAGAGCGCTCCTGGAGCAAAACGTTTCGTCTGATCAATTTTATGGATTTATGATCGATTACGGACTCCAAGAGGAGCCCTTTGTACAAGAAGTTTTACAACAACTGATCGAGGACGAAGCGCCTTCAATACAGACACTGTACCCTCAATGGACCGAAGAAGACGCGGACAATTTATTAAATATGTTGAAATCCCCTGAAAAGTACCCGGATACTGAACCACGCGCTGTTTTGTAAGTTGTTTTTTAAATCATTGCTGTAGAAATTTCAGACATGTATTGAGTTATGATATATTCATTCATTCATTCATTCATTCAGTTGATCTTTAAAAACATTACACGCTTACATTTATGTACCTTTTATCAATTTTTTCAGAAATGAGATTTCAACCAATATTGTAACCGGAGGTCAAATCGGAGCCGGTGATGTCGGTAAAACCGGCTTTACCTGCGATCAGTGCGGCAAGGTTTTTAGCCTGAGGAAAAACCTAAACCGACACGTGAAAAGTATACACGATAAAGTAATGTTCCCGTGCCATAACTGCGGGAAAAGCTTCAAGAGGAATACCGAGCGCCTTGAGCACGAATCTAAATGTCGCGGAACAGCGCCTTTTAATCAGTATTCGGAAGTGATGCCAACTGACGCCGAGTTATCCGAGAATGAAATCGGATCCGGTAATGTCGGTAAAACCGGCTTTACCTGCGATCAGTGCGGCAAGGTTTTTAGCCTGAGGAAAAACCTAAACAGTCACGTGAAAAGTATGCACGATAAAGTAATGTTCCCGTGCCATAAATGCGGGAAGTCTTTTACCCGAAATGATGGCCGTGTTAAACACGAAACGAAGTGTAGCGGACCCGTGACCTTCCCTTGTCAGCACTGCGACCAGGTTCTGAAAACCGCAAGACAGTTGGAGTTTCATTTAAAAATTAAACATAAAATCAAATCCGCTGCTCGCAAAACAACAACGTCTGCTCGGCCCGGACCTTCTACCTATAACTGTCGGCGCTGCGACGCAACTTTCCAGAACTCTAACCATCTACAAGTACATAACGCCAGGCAACACGGGGGAGGCCGGTCCATTCACGGCGCGAGTCCCAGAGCCGGTCCTAGTACATACAAATGTCGCCGCTGCCCAGCTCAGTTTCCGAACAGGCAAGAGTTGCACGCCCACACTACCCGACACCATTACCAGGTGGGTGCCGGATTGCATCCTGAACGCTTTCAGCAGGGACAAGCACCTTGGAATAAAGCTGACGGGAGTATAGACGAAGGGCTTCGAGATTGCTACAGGACCAACAGAGCTCTTATTCTGGAAAGATACAGAGAGGGTCCCGTAGAATCCATCTATAACATTCCCATGTTCCCCGGCATGCGTATTTGGGATATTGGTCAAGCCCTTCAAGGGATTTACGATCGTCAACAGTAGGCTTTTAAAGTAAACTTGGCCTTTGGTTTCATTATGAGACACGTGGAAACCGGAAGATACCGTTATTTCCGACCTTACGATAATGTTACCGTGTTCGACTCCCCCATCTTGATTTCTAGGCGCGCCAATATCGCCAAAGTTACAAAGAAGTTGGAGGCGTTAGACATTATGGCGGAAATGGCGAAACAAAGACCCGATACCAAATGGCGACTCGTGCTCCTGGCCAATATCAGAGTTAAAGTATACAACACGAATTTTACCCTGGGTGTAGCCAAACAGCTGCCTATATACGTGACCAGATGTAAGTCCATTGTACCACTAGACAAGGATCCTGTGACAAAATGGCCTTTCAATGACAATCTCTGTCGGTGTCTGTGTCTGCACCGTTACGGTACATTAGACAGAGTTCAAGATCTATTTGACCAATGGGAGATCAGATATACGGAGAACGAATACGAGCAAATATTGGGCAACCCCGCGCCCATCACAAATCGTTTTAGAGGCGTTCAACTTCAAGATCTTCCGGAGTTCGAACAGTGCTTCGAGGTCAACGTCCACATGTTTTGTTTGGAAGAAGATGGTTCAGCGGTACCCGTATTTAAGTCTACGGACAGATACACCACAACCATGTACATCAACCAGTACGAGAATCACTGTTCGTACATCTCCAATTTTGCCAATTACGCCAAAACATTCAGGTGCGAGCTGTGCGACCGGATGTTCGCTCATCATGGCAATTTTGTAAAGCATACAAACGTCTGCGATAAGAAGACCCAATTCGAGTACCCGGACGGATTCTACAAAGAACAGCGCACCGTGTTCGATCAATTGGCGGAGATCGGCATCGACGTGCCCAAAGACGAACGGACATTCCCTTGGTTCGCCGTGTTCGATTTTGAGAGTATGCTAGTCAAACTCCAAGGGGAAGCTACCCAAAAGCTGGTCCCACCAGCACGTCCTATCAGCGTCTCGGTATGTTCTAACGTTAAAGGTCATACCGAACCTCGATGTCTGATCAACGCCGACATGGATGAACTGGTGGGCGATATGGTAGAGTTGTTGACTGACATTCAAATGTCTTGCGCCGAACTGGTCGAGCAAAAATGGGGGACTTACTTGTCGGAGCTGAAAGAAAAAATGCATAATCTAGAAGAGACAGATCCGGAAGCCGTCATGACACGGGCCTTGTTGAAAAACATCTACGGCAAATTCGAAGGTTACTTGGCACAACTACGCGTGCTGGGGTTCAATAGGTAAATACTTGCAGCATTAACATTTTATTCGTTTATTTTCTTTACAATTTTTATTTATTTATTTTCAGTAGTCATTTTATTTTCCATACAGATATTATTAGAAGAAGTTCTTTTTTTTCTCAGCGACCTCAGTTTGATTAAACAGAAGTTGGCCAAGCATTTGAACATGCACGAACAACAGCACGGGTTCGTGGTCAAGAAAGCCAGTGCCTACGCTTGTATTTCTACCGACAAGTTTCGCTTCTTGGACATCAGTCATTTTTTGGCTCCGGGCACGTCCTATGCCGGTTTCCTGAAAGCCTATAGGGTCGAGGAAGCCAAAGGCTTCTTCCCCTACGAATGGTTGGATAGCGTCGCTAAATTAGACTGCACAGAGTTACCTCCCCACGAGGCCTTCTATAGCGCGCTAAAAGGTACCAACATCTCCGAGGAGGACTACGCCTACTGTCAAAAAGTATGGACAGACCGTAGTATGGGTACGTTCAAGGACTTCCTGGTGTGGTACAATAATCTGGATGTTGGACCCTTTGTCACGGCCGTGGAACGCCTTCAGACTTTTTACTTTAATAAAGGGATTGACGTTCTAAAGTCGGCTATGAGCGTCCCTGGTATCGCTCGTCAACTCCTGTTTCAGTCGGCTAGAGACCAACGGGCCGAGTTTGCTCTGATCGACAAGAGAAACGCTGACCTTTACGACACCATCAAAGACAATATCGTGTTGTTGCTGCTGCTGTTATTGTTGTTGTTGTTGATAACATTATCCGCGTACAGGTCACGACATTTTGCCCGTTTATTTCAGGCCCTTCCATCATTTTCACCAGACACCACGAGGCCGGAAAGACGAAAATCAGGGGAGGTAAACGATGTCAGAAGATCGTGGGCTACGACGCCAATGCCCTCTATTTATGGGCCATCGGACAGCCCATGCCAGAAGGCGTTTTCGTATTTTGCATGAGTACAAAGTACCAAGTATTCAAGGCGATAGTTCTGGCGTGTTTACCCTTCTGGAATAGGTTCTGCGTCATCAGAATAAGTGAGAGTCTCCTGTTTAATAGAAGGATCGTATTACTATTTACAGAACTGGCATAATTAACGAACAAAAACGAACTTAAAGAAAACACGCGAATATAAAATTACAACGAATTTCATGCAAACCTGTGATGAGTTCCTTGGGTAAACAGTAATAACATATCTTTGCTCTTTACGACTTCGTGAGCCAAGTCGTCCACTATAATGAGTTTACTGGTAAAATTGGGTATGTTCCGTTCCATCTCGTCAAATAGGGGTTGATAGATACCGTAGCAGTAAAGAATTTGTTGGGGAGGCTCTCCTGAGTACATGCTCCTGAGTTGTTTCAGAAACTGGTATACCCATCTAGTTTTTCCAGCGCCGGTCTGCGCACTGATAGTGATGCTTGAACAGGGTTCGAACGGTATCAAAGACATTACTTTTTTAGCTTAGGACTGGGCAAGGCGTATCCTATACAGCTATTGAGTAAACTTTCCACAACTCCGTAGAACCGTTCTGTATCGATAAGTTGATGATCGAAGTGATGATAATGACGTATACTATGATCATCTGAGAAAAATATACTATTTCGGCCTGGGGTACCCTAGTTCCCAACAAATGCCACCGTTCTCCTTCTGATCGGTTTTCTTCGTCTGGTGTAGGTAAGTTAAGCAACACCGCGCTTTCGGGCGTATTATCTTCGCTAACATTCATATTCTTACGTACTACTACTACTACTGTCTACAAAACCAGGTTCTCAAGTAGAACAGATCAACAAAGCCTTCTTACGTAGTCAATAAAGTATTTTATTTAAGACAAGTATACACAGATGAAACAGCATGAATTAATATCTACAAAATTTTAAATATCCAGAACAATTATAGTAAAACAGCTTTTACATTTTTTTAAACAGCATTGACAAAAACGTAAACGGATCCTACGGAAAATTACATGTTAAAGTACAAAAACCGAATCAACTTTGACAAATATCTAAACGTCTATAACATTTTTTAAAACAGCTTTTACTTTTTTTTAAACAGCATTGACAAAAACGTAAACGGACCCTACGGAAAATTACATGTTAAAGTACAAAAACCGAATCAACTTTGACAAATATCTAAACGTCTATAACATTTTTTAAAACAGCTTTTACATTTTTTTAAACAGCATTCACAAACACGTAAACGGACTCTACGGAAAATTACATGTTAAAGTACAAAAACTGAATCAACTTTGACAAATATCTAAACGTCTATAACATTTTTTAAAACAGCTTTTACATTTTTTTAAATAGCATTGACAAAAACGTAAACGGACCCTACTTTGAAACACTTCGTTAATAAGAATTTACTGGTACGAGCTATTAATTTAGGAGGTTTAATAACTCATCCTCAGATAGTTTGTCAATCAAGTCCTCCTTAGGTTCTGGCTCTTTTTGCGATTTCTTCGGGCAGAGCACAATGTCTAGGGGTACTGTGTGTACGCCGTCATTCAACACACGGCGTTTGCAATAAAAATAAGAAAACCCGCACCGGGTCTGGTTGTAACTGTAGATACCATTGTTTCTCACGCGGAAACCTTTGTTATGTCCCGAGGCGGATTTGCCAGTCCTTAACACGCTTTTAAAAATGCGAAGGGGTTCCTGGACACGCCTTTTAGAGACACCCTTTGAACTGAATTTACACTCCTTGGTCATCAAAGGTCGGGAGCGTAGCCTCTTTGGTTTCTCGCCCCTGGCTTTTCCAAGGAGTTTTGCGGCGGTTAAGACGGCGCTGGTGGCTTTAGAGGTCACGGTCTTGCTGACGATATAGGTCTTGGAGCAGAGACCTATCATCTCGTCACCCTCGTACTCGGTTTTAAAAAGTCCTGGCACTCTTTTATCGAATTTGGCGTGCTTCGAGCAGCATTCTCTGGGAAACAAACGGTCTCCAACACTGCGAAAAAAGAGTTAATATACGGGAGTGTACGGGTGTCACAAATTGACATACGGGCCTTATTTTATATGTATTGTAAATGCAGGTATTGCATCATCTTTTTGTAAATTTTTGAGTTATTGAGGTAAATGTCAGATTTCACGCATGAAATACCTCTCATGTTTTTCTGTATTTCATAACTTAAATTTCCATGTAAATTTCATTAAATTCTGTTCAGTAATAAGAAAGTTGATATTTTATAAACTTCAGTAATTTATGTTTTTATCCCCAAAACCACTATAATGGGCCTCAAATTGTCAATTTAAATTCGCGCCAAAGTAGTTAGATTCCCCGGCTATATCGTGAATCCCGTGAAAATGACAATAGTCGGAGTCCACGGCTTAGCCGTGAATCCTATGAAATTTAGTATTTGGCGGGACATTATCCTTTAAATAGACTGGACTAGATATGCCTTGCGCACACCACCTTCCGACTTTATAGACGAATCTATGTCTGAATTATTTTCTTGCTAGAAATTTATGCTCGATCGAGGTAAGAAATTTATTTGTTAGATTTTTGTATGATTTTTGCATTACGATTTTTATTTGGTAAATTTTTGTTCATTCTACAGAATTCTGTAACATTTACTTTTCGGCATGTGATTTTAGCTAGTTTCGGTATGTTAGGATAATTTATTAAATTTTTCAGACTTTTGTAAATTATTTCGAAAGAGGAGTCTAAAATGTTTCATTTATATAAGATGTAAAATTTGTACTGAAATTTGTAACATGATATTTATAAAGTACTTTGTTTCAAAAACTTATGTCAAACATTTCATTATTATGTATAAATCTATATGGCAAGTCTAGTACCATGTAATATATTATTGTAATTTGTAATTGTGTGCCAGTCTATAGCACATCTAATTAATGTCCGTTGTAGTGTACGACATTAGATATTATATGGATGCCAAATATGATATAACGTTTGATTTATATTGAATTTTGTTAATTTGTAGTTGTAAATAATGGCTGCAGTTTATCATTTCCATTACTATAATGTTTCATCATATACTTTTCATATCATTTCATACTTTAACTTTAGTCTTTTAAGTAAGTAATCTTTGTAATATGGAAGTAATAAGTGACGTATTTTTATCATGTGACGTTTGAACTTAGTAGCACATATGTTTTGTATAAGTAGCACGTACTATTTATGGGAGCCTACGGAGGTATGGTGTACCCAAAGGAGCAGTTTTATGCCCTGACTTATTTGTTTTGCTATGGTGCTTACCATATGTTATATATTTTAGCTTCTTCCGCCAGACGATTTTTCCTGGTGATGTCATAACCCGGAAGTACAATGCCCGAGGTTTACTTGTCTTCACTCGCCTGGATGTGATATTCCCAGCGCAGAGCTTTCGTCCCATGGTTGTGCCGTAAACCGCAAAGACGATGATTTTTGTTATCCTCTGAAGTCAGCTCAGGGATGCAATCACCTACCACCATAGGGAGCCAACACGGAATCAACGTATTCACGGTTTAAAGGGACTGTATTTTGAATTTAGAAGCTACGTTTTGTTTGTGCTACTTAAAGTTCACAATTGAATTAAAGAACTGTGTCACGTCAGATTAGAATGGAATTTAAGAACTTTTGTATCTAGAGATACTGAACTTTCTTTTTTTTTCTTTCTTATAATCAGTTTTTTTTTCTTTTCATATCTATTCATTGTTAATAATCATCTTATGTAAATAAATTTGTAAATATTGTAAAGGGTGTTGATTTGTTCTGATGGTTACTGTCGCCGGTACGGCCTTTCCTGTCACAACGGGATCCCGTATATTACCCGTATACGGGAAGAAATACGGGAAAACTAAAATACGGGCGTGTACTAATAAAATACGGATTTCCGTATACTATGAAATACGGAATTCTTAGTATACGATACCCCGTATATTATTGAAATAATAAAAATTCTAAAAAGGCTTATTTTGATCGTATACAACACCGTATATTTCCGTATATGTCTAGTGTACGGGAATACATAAATCCGTATATTACGAAAATACGAGACGTATATTTCCCGTATATGTTTCATATACAACCCCGTATATTTCCCGTATATTCTGGATATACGGGATTTGTATAGTTTGTATATTTCGAAAATACAGGGATTAAATTCCCCGTAAATTCTTCGTATACGACTCCGTATATTTCCCGTATATGCCGGAAATACGGGATTTAAATAATTTGTATATGTCGAAAATACGGGACGTATATGTCCCGTATATGCTTGGTATACAACTCCGTATTATTCCCGTATATGCCAGAAATACGGGATCTAAATAATTTGTATATTTTGAAAATACGGGACTTACATTTCCCGTATATTCTTTGTATACAACTCCGTATATTTCCCGTATATTCTGGATATACTGGATATGTATAGTTTGCATATTTCGAAAATACAGGGATTAAATTTCCCGTATATTTTTCGTATACAACTCCGTATATTTCCCGTATATGCCGGAAATACGGATTTAAATAATTTGTATATTTCGAAAATGCGGGACGTATATGTCCCGTATATGCTTGGTATATAACTTCGTATTATTCCTGTATATGCCAAAAATACGGGATTTAAATAATTTGTATATTTTGAAAAAACGGGACTTACATTTCCCGTATATTCTTTGTATACAACTCCGTATATTTCCCGAATATTCTGGATATACGGGATATGTATAGTTTGTATATTTCGAAAATACAGGGATTAAATTTCCCGTATATTTTTCGTATACAACTCCGTATATTTCCCGTATATGCCGAAATACGGATTCAAATAATTTGTATATTTGGAAAATACGGGACGGATATGTCCGTATATGCTTGGTATACAACTCCGTATATTTCCCGTATATGCCGGAAATACGGGATTTAAATAATTTATATATTTCAAAAATGCGGGATGTAATCAATATGTGTAGTGAAAATGATATTCTCCGGCCATTTCAAAGGTCAAACGTTTTGTATGTTTTCGAACTTACGTACGTGTATGTAGAATGAATGCCAGATATTGAAAGAAAGAAATGTTTAATACTAATATGACATGAACTGAAAAAAAGCAGGTATTATAAAATCAAACATGAATGAATCCATCATTTCATCTTGCGCGTTCCCGATTTATTTTAATATTTAATCTAAATAGCCGATTGAGAAAAGAAAAAGATTAATCAATTCATCCCTATTTAATTGTAATGATAAATACATCCGTGGATCATCGCCATTGTAAAAATCAAATGCAAGCATAAATTAACTCCTTTTAGGCACATTTCCAACGCTTGTTCATACAATGCAAATACATATAGAAAAAAGAGGAACTAATTCATTTATATTTTGTACTGAAAAAGTATATAAGACATGTATTGATACTTTACTTATGAAATCAATTCTAATATTTTTTACAGACGCAAAATAATCGATATAATGCGTCTGCGTCCAAAGATTCGAGCAAATGCCTTTCGTTCGATTTAATACATTACACAGCCGTTCTATTGTTCTCTGCTGGTTAATAACCAAAATGAATACCTACATACCATACCTGCGCACGTGTACAGGTATCATACCATACCTGCGCTCGCGCACAGGTATTATACCATACCTGAGCACGTGAAAAGAAAGTTGGATGAGTTACAATGTAATGTTTATTTAATTAATGTCATGTTATTGTCTGTAAGGAATGATCTGACACTCAAGAATATTCCCTATATTTTCAGTAAATTAGATTTTGGTGTCTGAAGTTAAATAGCGATATAAAGATTTCTTTACTGTATAATTTTTACCATGTCACATATGCAAATAGGTGTGTGGACAAAACGTTTTGCTGCTTAACTGTATTTATGGTTCAACTCCTGCGTACGTACCCCAAATTTTATCGGTAGATATATTGCCATACTTGTCTGATCAAACCTTATGGTTTATTTATAAACATTATGGGAAATATTCAATAAAACATATTCAAAAGTATCTTAGATAGAAAGACCAAGTATTTCTCACCAGCGTTTCCCGAAAATGAATACTAGATCTACAAGAGAAAACAATCAGATTTCGTGAAATGTGTTACACAGATAATGTAAAAGTAACATCAATAACAACATTATATTGAATTTAAAAAATGGTCTGAGGTGATTTTAAGCTCGTAGTATTTTGCATGGCAGTCAGACAGCTACCACTATGCCACCGTGCCATTGGATATTTAGGATACAAATATTTCGTAAAATAATGGAAACCCCCGAAAATACTGGTGAAGATTAATGAGTGCCAGGTCAATACTTATAGAAACTAGACAATACCTTCGTCAAGTAGCATTTACAAATGTATACTTCTTTTTTTAAATATTGTTTATTTTGACCTTTGAATCACGATCGTCATGTTTTCATCTACACGATACATTCACGGCTTAGTACTTATAACAGGGAGGAGCAGAAGAAGATAATCATTTTCATTATTGTTGTTAGATGATGATGATGATAACGACCACGACGAAACTGTAAATGCAGAGTCCGAAACTAAGTTTATCGTGATAAATGTTTTATAAACATGCAACCGAAGTGTAAAGTTGTGCATTAAAAGAACTCCCAACAAATAATGGTGAACAAAAATGCATTTACACTGGGAGTTAGCAGAACTTTCATAAACTTTTTATTATCATTATTACGTATTTCAATTTAACCTGCTGAAGTTAAAGTAATTCCCAATATAATTTATTTTCTGACTGGGTGGAGGAAATACTTATAAGTAAATGAATAAATAAATAAAAACTAACAAATTAAAATGACGTTGTGTAAGTCAGTTACTTACCTCTTAGATCGGTGTTCATGAAATGAAAATACCCGCGCTCGTGCGGTAACACCTCGAGCGCTACACGCTCTCGGTGTCACGATTCGCACAAGCGCGGGTTTTTTTCATTTCATGAACACCTCCAACTCGGTTAGTAACCTACACGTATCGTCTGCTACCGACCGAGTAGATCGGCTTTTGTGTTTTGTTGGGATTAACGTTGCGCTGACACACTTATAGGTCCTTTAGCGACTTTCCAGTTAGTTTTCTTGGTGGAGGAATACCCCAGGTGCCCTAACGTGCATTCTTTCATCACGAGCGAGCACCTGCACCTGCTTAATGTCTTCCTCACATCGAGAATTCAACACTCTGCGTGAGTCTTGAACCCGCATCGGTGATGGGCAACTGGTTTGAAGTCATCGATCTAAACCACTCGGCCCTGGAGACCCACTCCGGGTATGTCGGACCGTTAAACCAACATGTAGATAACATAGATTTGGTAATAAAGTAAACACATAATTAACCGAAGTCATTCAGTTTAATATAATTCAAAGCCCTATAAAATATGTATTTTATACCTTTTTGTTCAATGTTCACTTTCAGCTGTTACTTAATTGTAAATATTAAGCAAAAAATGTTTTCATATCCGTTGACTTTTGTTTCGAAGTAATTCTGCAGATGTTCTATGTATAGTACGGTGGCATAACGAGGACATAGGAAATATTTTATTTTTTCTGTGCGCACGTGTTAGCTACAACGTGCGTATGTGGTAATTCACACGTGCACGGGTGATAACTATCACGTGCGCAAGTGACAGCTATCACGTTCGCACGTTATACTAGTGAAAGATCAGCAATTTTTCTAAATGGATGTCTTTCATAAAGAAGTGTTATTTATAGTTAGCTGTAATTTACGAAGTAAGCGCTTCATATATTTTTGAAAAAAAAGACGATATCTCGGTAGTTTCGTTGTAATTTTCCACGTCGCACGTGTCAACTAACCAACGCGAATGTGATAACTATCAAGTGTTAGCTAAGACAGTTATTACGTGCGCACGTGTTAATCAACACATTCGCACGTGGTACTAACATGTGCGAATGTGGTGCTAACACGTGCGCCACGTGATAAATAAAATGTTTCCTATGTCCCCTCATTCCACCGTAGTATTCACTGTTCGAAGACTATTTTATTTCTCGTGGATGTAGTGTCTTTTAGTATTGACCTAGCACATATGAATATTTCGTATATTTCCGTAAATTCGGAAGGTCGGTGGTTCTACCCAGGTGCCTGCTCATGATGAAATAATGCACGGAAGGGCACCTGGGGTCTTCCTCCACCATCAAAGCTGGAAAGTCGCCATATAACCTATAATTGTGTCGTTGCGACGTTAAATCCAAAAAAGGCGTTTAGCTGCCAATATCAGGGTAGTGGGTTCGAGTTATGGCCATACCTTTTCCCCTAAATTTTATTTGCAAACTTTCCACTTATTTGTCAAACACACCGTGATACTTATGGTCCATTTATTAAAAGTTACAATATTCACCCGTTGTAAAAAGTCGATTATTTAAAATATATTATAGACAAAAAGACACATTACCTGTCACAAGCATACTAGAAAATAAATACTTTAGAGAAAATAATTAAAATTCATAAAGATAAAACAGGTAGCGATAACATCACATTACTTTACTTTAACGAAATGATAACCGTGGTAACGTAGATGGCGTGGCACTGATTTAACTGTATAAAATATAAATATTGCTTAAAATTAACGAAAACGCTCGAAAACTATTGACAAAGATTAATAAGAGGCTATCATTAAATCAAATGATATAAGCATTTACACTGATTTACCCATCTCCACGAAAATAAAATGTACATATAATTTCTGCCAAACAGTTTTACTGCAACATTAATTGATAATAATTGTATGCATATTAACTAAATCAGATAGATAGCCCATGTACCCTAAGCCTGGTAATTCAGTCTGACTATTTCTAATATTTTTCTACCTGCAAATTGACAATATCAGAAACTCGATAAATGTCAATTAACACAAATTAGCGCAAATTAAGTGGGATCTTTAATGCATGATTTCTTTCGTCCAATCAGTTGAGAACACGGTTCGCGCGTTCATTCCTCGAGGCGATAACATCTGGCTCAAGTGACCGCACGCGATAATCTGTATATTGCATAAGATTTTTCAAGATTTATTTATTAAGGCATATTTCAGAGGGAAAGGAAGTCACGAGTAAGTACTTATTTGATTTAATATGTTTTATTTAAAAAAAAAATGATTTTTTTTTTGTGACAAAACTAGACCATATTTCAATTAATCGGAAACACGGGTTGCGTTTTATTGCTTTAACAAATTCAGAAGCGTCAAAAAGGTCAGTTTAATTTTGTAATCTTTATATAAAAAAGAAATTCAGAATAGCCGTTAAATAGTTCATTCATTCATTCATTCATTCATTCGATTGATCTTTTTTTCACAACTCATCATTTAACTATTATTTCATTCATTCTTTCATCCAATAGTCTACAAGGATGTCAGTCACCAAAAGTTGATGTTGCAAGTGTTTGAAATAAAAACAAATAGTAACTATAATCGTAGAAGCTAGGTAACTGGATAAGGCGGCACGCACATTCATTCATTTGATCAAAACTGGAATTTCGGAAAAGCATTTATAATTTAATGAAGTTAAAAATTACAATCTTTTATATTTAGAAAATTGGTACCGGTAATCTGACAAAATAACGCTTTTTTCTAGATGGCACTTTTGAAAAAATGCATACATACTATAAATCTTTTGCACGTCGAGTTTCACCCAAAATTTTGCGTAAAGACGCCTGTATTTATTGAAACTGCCCATTTTTTTAACAATTTTGAAAAAGCGTACATGATTTCATTCACTATCGATTCCAAAAATAAAAAAGAGAAAAATGGAGAGGGGGCGGGGGGGGGGGGGGGGGGGGGTCACCATTTAAGAATTCGATCTATTTACCATTGCGCTTCCCCTACCCCAGAAAAAATAATGATACCTTAAGTGTTTTCGTGAAATTTGGGCCATGATCTTTACTGTTCGATATTCACTCAGTATATGCAACTCTATTAACATGTCCATTACGATATCTTATTACTGTTAATTCTAAGGCTGGGTAATAATTTGTCTGTCTGTCATAAGATTTCTGACATGAGTGCAAAAATTATGAAAGCTAAATCCCCGAGAGAAAGAAAAAAGACGATATAAAGACAAAAGAAGGAAAGTGATATGTATATTACAATGCAAAAAGCATAAAATCATAAAAAGTACCTATCACTTGTAGTAAGTGGGTTAACATACTTTTATGACCAGCTTGAAACAACACTGACCGGATATTTTTTATCCCCAGGCAATATTGTAATACACAATGACATTTAAAAGGTGATTAACAATCAATTAAATCATTTTATTTTTAATGTAACTTTATGCAATCTTGGGGCTAAAATAAATTTAAGAAATAACGCAATTTTTAAACGAATACTTAAAAAAGGCACTGGCCAGATCGTTCGACAAGAACAAAAATATATAATTGAGCCGTGCCATGAGAAAACCAACATAGTGTGGGTTTTTGACTAGCATGGATCGAGACCATAATACTCCTTTCTTAACAATACAGTTGAGCCGCGCCATGATAAAAACAACATAGTGGCTTTGCGACCAGCATGGATCCAGACCTGCCTGCGCATCAGCGCAGTCTGCTCAAGATCCATGCTGTTCACTAACAGTTTCTCTAATTCCAATAGGCTTTGAAAGCGAACAGCATGGATCCTGATGCGCAAGCTGGTCTCGATCCATGCTGGTCGCAAACCCACTATGTTGGTTTTCTCATGGCACGGCATTATATTTTTTTAAGATATATGGGAATTAATGGTGTATATGCTACGTATACTGACAGACTATAATTTTGCGGAAACACATGATAATTAGATGTTTTAACTAATTTTTACGACAAAATTTGTATATTTAACGCGCATTAAACACTAAACCCTTCATTGCTGGTAACGACAACGGAAAACTTCTTTATTGCCGCTGCAGCCAGGGTTCGATTCCCGGCGCGACCATCTTTTTTCTATATATGACATTTTAAAATAGCCTTTATAGAAACGAAAATTCCTATTTTAAGTTTCATAATGTGACAACTTCTGCTTAAAAGGTATCCTTGATGAACTGATAATTCTGATTTTTAATTAAACCGAATTTGTAGAATTTTATCGTAAAGTATATCCTGTGCATTTAAGGAATATTGATTAAGGAATATTAAAGCCGGTTTGCCTAGGGTCTACATATTTCGAAAAAAAAAAACTGTGAGAACAATAAACATCTCGCGGAAGGTCTATTTTTGCATGCTACCGTTTTTTCTGTTACTCTAACCAGGCCTGTTCACGTGCACGAATATACATGCGCTTGTGCAAACCAATCATTCTGAAAACAAAGTGGTCATTTCTTAGCAATGAAATCGAGTATGTTCTGTAAATTCGATCTTCAAACATTCAATCAAACTAGTACTATTTCTTTCATTTACCACAGATTAGACATGTATACACTGTTACATAATTATTATCGAATATTCGGCAACTCTAATATGAAATAATGTAAATGATATTGATACTCTGATATTATTTGAGCTCCGCCATGAGAAAATCAACTTAGTGGCTTTGCGATCAGCATGGATCAAAACCAGCCTGCGCATCTGCGCAGTCTGGTCAGGATCCATGCTGTTCGCTAACAGTTTTTCCAATTCCAATAGGCTTTAAAAGCAAACAGCATGGAACCTGACCAGACTGCGCGGATGCGCTGGTTGGTCTGGATCCATGCTGGTCGCAAACCCACTATGTTGGTTTTCTCATGGCACGGCCCATTTATTATATTTTAGTTAGGTTAACCTACGAGATTTGGATAATTTTAAATCCAGATTTACAGTAAGTTTTCTATTTTGATACTTTAATACAGGATTGCTGAATTAAAAACCGAGATGCATTACATTTATTTGAACATAAAGACATGAGACGTTTATGATGAATATTTTACTTGTCTAAGAATATTATACTGACCGCGAAATTGGAAATTCTGGAAACTCTTCAGATTGTTTAACCAAATATTAAAACGTTTAGAGGCAAATATATCGTTCAGAACTTGTTCAGTCACAAATTAAATTTAAAAAAGCTTAACAACGCGACTGTTATGTCACTCTGATATATTTTATCAAAACTGCACAAAAGATTTATTGTGCATTTTAAATAAGTTCTAACACGGAGGATTGCGTAATGGCGGACAGGTTGAGGAACACTAATTTAGCATAGTAGCATTGGTTTAATTATACCGTGGCTGTAGTTTTGACATTTTTGTAGGAATAAAATGGGGAGGTGTTATTTAGATCCCATTACCGCACTTTATGTGCTTTTAAAGTTTTGTGACAGGTAAAATCTCTCTTGAAAAAAAGTCTCTCCCGTACTTATGTTATTACTGTATGTCAGTTTGAAGACAATCCATCAAAATGAGGTGAGGATTGGCCGGACAACCTGTGACGGCACTATGAACACCATGCATTTTATATTAAATATAATTTGGGAGATAGATTTTAACGTAATATAACCATAAAATGCAAATAAAACACTGTAGATAACTTGTATTAAATATCAACAGGCACATTTAATGATATCTAATTTCTTTTCGCGACGAAATGAGTATGGTGCGTTCTGACACTTAAATGATGTCGTCATCCCTGCCCACATGTCATTTTATTCGTCATAATTTTCACATCATTTAATAGATATTATTATCAGTATCTATGAATTGCAAGAGTCCATTTTTTATAGCTTTTAATGCGTGCATTTTTTTTTATTCCAGGTTGACACAAGAGTTGTTTACTGGAATCAGAAAACGGGACGACTATTTATTTTCACGACAGAGAATATACTTATGTGTGAAGATTCTACTAGTTTGATCAACAGATGCAGACAGACAGCCCGGATGCGCCATTCGTTCTCAGTGACATTCGCAAATACAGATAAAAGCTTGTACTTATTGAGATCAGAAAACTGAATATTTCCATGGGGTTCATCATTTGTAACCTGCTTACATATCGTGTTCCAGCACAGAACCAACATGCTTTTTAAAGCGCTCGTTTTGAATATATCTTCAGACATTAGAAGGGGTGTACTGCTCTTCTTAGCAGACGGCAAATCGAAACGCCTATAGCGGTAATCAACATTCATGGGAATAACGAAAACATGTACAGACAGTAGTGCGAATTGCTAGTTTTTCAATTAGAAATGAACATAATTGAGCCGTGCCATGAGATAACCAACATAGTGGGTTTGCGACCAGCATGGATTCAGACCAGCCTGCGCATCCGGATCCATGCTGTTTGCTTTCAAAGTCTATTGCAATTACAGTAACTTTTAGTGAACAGCATGGATCCTGATCAGACTGCGCGAATGCGCAGGCTGGTCTGGATCCATGCTGGTCGCAAACCCACTATGTTGGTTTTCTCATGGCGCGGCTCATATTAAGAAATGCTTGATGTTATTGATTACTCATATTTTAATTCTGCTTATTTCATTTGGACAAAAAATGAAAATGATTCATAATCGTTTGAAAAACTGATTTAAAAAATATTTAAGTTGAATAAAATGTTAATTTAATCTGACATGTCTCCAATTAATAACAATATGAATTTTTTCTCATACCCTGTCTTTGTTTTGCTTTTTTTCTAACATACCGTATTCTGCTCTAGGTATGACTGACATTCATTTTGTCATCTTTCAATGTGTGCCCATATACGAAATCAGTTCACTTAAATGAAAAATACGGGATTTGTATACTACACATAGTGCATATACGGGAAAAGTCTGGTAAATGTATCTTTTAGAAATACTGGTCCGTGAATTCCCCGAATACGAAAACCAAATTCAGTCTAAATGTGAGACAAATATGGAATCTGTATACTCTGCATATCTTGCATAAATGGGGAAAAACCTGGCCCGTATATCAAAAGCTACAGGTTCGTATATCCCCGTATATCAGATGCAAATACATTCCGTATATGACACAAGTACGGGATCCGTATATTGCGTATACCATGCATATACGGGACTAGTCTGTAGCCCGTATTGTAAAAAATACAGTTTCGTATATTCCCCGTATATGACACAAGTACGGGATCCGTATATTGCGTATACCATGCATATTCGGGATTAGTCCGTAGCCCGTATATCAAAAAGTACAATTTCGTATATGCCCCGTATATGACAAAAGTACGGGATCCGTATACTTAGTATATCATGCGTATACGGAAAAAATCCGAAGCCCGTATATTAGAAAATACAAGTCCGTATATGTCCCGTATATTAGATGCAATCACAGTCCGTATATGATAAAAATACGGGATCCGTATACTACGTATATTCGGAATATACAGGCTCGTATACGTGTTCCGTATATTCTAAAATACGGAAAGTATACGGGAAAAAAGTCTCAAGACCCTTCGATAACATGAAAATGAAACTTATGTTAAAGCAGGACACGAATAAACACCATTTCTAGGGATTTGTTTTTAAAGTTAGTATATTGCATATATACGGGAAATATACATTTATGTATATTCGGCGTATACGGGATCCCATATAAGCATGGCAAATATACGGACTTCCCGTATACTAGATGTTCCGAATACGGGATCGTATATTAGGTCCGTATATTTGTAATATACATCCCGTATACTCCCGTATTTTCGAAATATACGGGACCGTACACACCCGTATAATGACTCTTTTTTCGCAGTGCAACGGGATTGAACTCGTCGTCGCACATCCCCGTGAGGCCGCGCCGGTATTCTGCCACCATCTCGGGCTTGACGACCTCCTCGAGACTCGATGCCGACAGGGCCATGTAAGCGGAGTCGTGAAAATTATAGACGATATTATTATAACGTAGTAGTAGCAACAACACTTAGTAAGCAACGGTTAGTAGTTATTTAGTTAGTTAGTTAGTTAGTTAGTTATGTTAGTTACTTAGTTAGTTATGATAGTTAGTTAGTTAGTTAGTTAGTTAGATAGATAGTTCACTCACCGTGCCACCCCCAGGAATTTGAAGTCAGGCGGTTTAATTTATCTTGGATGCTAAACAAATATGTAAACAGTTTTTTTCTTTTTTTTTTTATTTTCGTTATGCATTTAAATCTAGAACACTCGTTCTGACAGATGCTGGTTGTGTTTTTGTTTATTGTTTGACACAGCTTTAAAACTAGTTAAGCACTATTGGGGGTTCAATTGACTGAACCAAGGGAAATTCAAAATACATATTTGATATTCCACACAAATTTGGGATTGAGAAAAATCTGTATGAAAATAGGACATGTTTTACAGCTGAAAACGTTTGTAAAGACCTGTATTTGAAATTACAGCTGTAAAAGACCAGTAATGGAAAATTATGACCAGAAGTACAGTTTGAAAATTTACAGGTGGTAAACACGAGGTCTCAAAAATACAGCTGTAAGAGTTTAAAAGTTACAGATGAGAAATGGTCATGTCTCAAATTTACAGCTGAAACCTTTTTTGGACGGAAACATGAGTATTGTCAGCCATCTTTATGCATTTTGGCGGGATAAAAATGAAAGACACACCACATCCCACATCATCTAAAACATTGGATTTTTAACCTTGTTTAATTAACTAATATAGTTGTAAGGACATGTTGAAGTACATATATTAACTGTGTACGTGTACACCATATTTGAAGTGATAAGTTTAAAAGTCTAATGACAAGATTGTCATATGTTTTCATGACAAAGAAAGTTTTAAAACAAGTCTAATGATAGTTTTTACCTTGTTTTCATACTCTTGAATTTAGAAATCGCTTTTACTGTAAACATAATTACTGAAATAGATAATTTATTTTGCCATTTTTTTTAGTAATCCTACCTTTTCTAGCGAATTACAATTCATCCGAAAACTTTTTGTACCTCTGCTTTCGTCCCTTAAATTATCTCTTCTTTTTCAGCACATGTAATATTTCTACGCTGTAACATTTAGGCATTTTTAAACAGCTGTAACTTTTTCATTTGCAAAATTGGGACCTGTTTTACAGTCGTTTTACAGGCATACAGACACTAAATAGAAAAATGTCGCGAAAAAAAATGGTAGTTGCATAATGGTGGATACAAATTGTCTCAGTATATTTTGCTCTGTAGAGCTATTTTCCTTATTTTCTTTGCAATTTTTTTTGCTAAAATCACATAACAGATCTTTGCTTGACATTGTAGGTAGCATTTTTCATAATGAAATAACAACAGGACAGAATTTTTCATGAAAACATAGATCATACACCACCACTATAATTTTGGGTCTCTTTTTTGAGCTGATTTTCCAGTTTGTGAGTTTGAACGAAAATATATTTCTTACATCAAAGATGACCCCCACTTTTCATTTGATTTTTATTTAGCACTGACAATATTCTTCAAGAAAACGTAAGTTACAGACATTTAAAATGGGTCCTGATGTGTGTTGCGGTCATTGGAAATAGGTCAATTTTATATAGAATAAAGAAGAACAACTATTTAGTGTGTTATAACCTAAAGCTCTGAGAATTCTGTTTTCCTAAAGCTCTGAGAATTCTGTTTTCCCTACCCTTGTTCTCAAAAGAGAAGAAAATGTTTTATACTGACAAATCAATTTAAGTAACTTACATTTTAATCAACAAAGATTTCAAACAAAGGGTATTCTTTAAAGTGTCACACACATAGGCGTCAATTCCAGAAGCTTTATTTTCCCCTCGGTGTAATTTTTGTTTACTTTCATAAATGATAATTTGATTAAATTCTATTAATTTTTTTTAGAAATACTGTTTCTTCTAACTAATGTTATAAATCTCAGTATTGTTATATTTGTCAAAATGCACATCTATTTTTTGCATGCATATTTACTAGAAACTCAAACTTCAAAGAGTTAAGGAAGGTCAAAGTGATTGGCATTTGTCATAAGAACCTTGCTACCGAATCTCTCCATTCAATTTTATAAACTGGTAGAAACTGAAAGAAATCCCAATAATTGATTTTTTTAAACGCCTATTTTTATACAATTAGCGTTGTATTTTTGTAATGATAATAAAAAGTTATTTTTAAAATTTAATTTGACAATTATATTGTAACAGCCTTACTGTAATAAAAACAATCCTGATCGCACCCTTCCCTTGTGCCCGGCTTTTTTTAGTCATTCGATCTTGCACTTTTTAGTTAAGACCAGCCATGAACATAAAATGATTGAAGGTCATGTCAAAAAGAAATTTGGATATGGAACACTGACTTTTCGCCCTTCTTTTGTCAGGGGTGACAACTTTATAAAGGTTATTTTCAGCAAATTTTTCTTAATCCGACATATTTCGCTCAGTTTTTAATAAAATTTTAAGATTTTTGGGATTTAAGTGTTTTGTGTTAATATTTTTAAATTTATAGTATCAACAGCAGGTTTACTCTTAAGGTTATTCTGCGCAACGACTTCGTTATTTTGATTAAAATGCTCTTAGTAGTTATTTTTTTAATGAATCCTGACAAATTGTTATAATTTATCTTTATAGGAATGCAAAATTGAAATAATGTGATAAATAATATATTTCAGAAATAGATAAAAAATTCATTGTGGTTTATAAACAGCTACCGGTCCGTCTTTTTATCAAAATTTACCATAAAATGTTTGTAATATAATACTCATTTTTCAATACAAAAACCCTTTAAAACACACTTTTTACACTTTTGTGACATTATCCGCGATAAAATTAAATCATTTTCCTGAAAACAAAAATCAGTTAACGCAATTAAAAGGGAGGTAACCCGGGTAAATGGAAATAGATTGGATTATTTGTCGCAATTACGTGATAACTGTGTTATAATATTGGTTGTTACAAGTATCCGGGACTTATGATTAGATTAAAAGGATCTTGGTCTCAGAAGAATAACTGAGTGGAATCATTCATGGCAATTAACCATTAAATAAATTGCACATTCTGGGCATAGCTGGGTTGGTTGCAAGTTAAAAAAAGAAGAAAGTAGTCAATCTCTGTATATTTAAGAAATAAGAATAATATCCGTGGGTGTAGCTCGAGAGATCCCGATGACAACAATGAAGAGCAAATCACTAAAATTTGATATTTTATTTCGATTCTAATAGGTTTCAAATAATAAGATTTGAAAAAAGGTTACGTGCCGAGGTATAGTAGTTGTTTTTTGTGCATTGTTAGATACTTAAGGTAGTTTGTTGACTTTCTGGTCTTTCTATGTCAATTCTTTTAATTGCCAACAGGATCACCCGCCATTTTTGGTTATTGATAGATAAGTCTTTTTGCGTTTGATTTAACACTTTAATTTGGGCATATATTCGTTATCCTGAAATCAGGAAATCCAGGGAAAATTTATTCTGCTCTGACGGGGTCCATTTATCAGATGCTGGGAATGAGGCATTTCTGAGCAACATAAAGCATGGCCTTATGCAGTTCATTTTCGCGCATTTGGGTTTACCCAGTTTAGGCGGGTGTTGGCCCGGGATGGCTTCCTATTGACTGGTCTTGTGGTGGCGGTATGGCAAAGATCTGCATATGTCGGACATATGAGTAGTATAGGGGCCACTTTGGGGGTAAACAAACGGGCGCCATCTTGGATGACCTAGTTACTATAATTAGTAACTCATTTGCATATAAGAATTCATAATAAGTGCGCGTGTGCGGCGGCCATTTTGAATTCTAATGACGTATTTATGAAAATGAGAATGTCTTGTATACTTATCTAGGGCGTGTTCGCGCACATCGAGGGTCAGACCTACAGGTCACAATAGCCTAAATAGTTTTCCCTATATATTCTATATAAAACTGACCTTTTTTCAAAGAGCTAGCAAACATAGCTAGACCCATTTCAGAGAACAAATCTTTACCTCATTTTAAAGAGTTATGATAAAACTGATATAAAATGAAGAGAAAAGTAGGGGTCATGTATCTTCTAAGAGATATTTCTCTGGTCACATTACTGTAAACTGACATCAAAATCGCACTTCTGTGACCCTGTGACTCATACTAAAATTGAGCTTGACTTCACCGAATACAACCTGCTCTCCCACGTTTCCTACCAAAATGTCAACAATACATCCACAGTGAAATTTAAACAAAAACTAGCCTCAGTTTAGACCTCTGTTAAGCGGAAAATTAGTATTCAAATACTTGACAGCCATTACGCGACTAGACCAGATGGCTCACACGCTGGTTCCTTTTAGTTTAGTTAGGCCCGGAGATAACACGAAAACAAAGCTATACGCATGCGTTATAAAGAACCTCTAGTATAAAAATCATTCGAAAGAAAATGTATAATATAATTACGTACTGCTGACCAGTCATTAAAACTATACGAGAATACCTATTTATAAAATGAAATTAAAAGACAAACTATTACGCACTCAACGATGTAAACCCGTCGATATCCCACCGTAAATGAACCAACGCTTTTAGAATACAGATTAATACCGTCGTTTCTAAACATAAAATAGCCAATCAGAAGGCAGGAAAACGAACCAATGAAACATCTCCAATAAAGTCGTTTTTGACCGATGAAAACGTCGAAATTTTTAACCAATCGAACGCTCAATATTATAAACGAATGACATCGCGAATTCAGAAAGCGAATCGTATATAAGAGAGCGCACAGCCGTCATCCATTGGAATTCATACGGGTGACATGGAAAACTTTACCGTTAACACTTTCACCGGCGCAGACGAATTTTGCGGGGATCACGCGTTCTCTTCTGCAAATGACAACGGTAAGTCTGAATACTGATCAGAGAATAAACTTTTTGACAGGCTTAAACCCGCTCTATAAACGTAGCAAATACGATGATTTTACATAGCCCGATTTATGAGCGCATTAATATAATGATTACAATTTCTTTAATAAACCCGATACGAAATACAATAGAAATAATTAACTAAATTATTCATACAACCTACCAGTCCGGATAAATTCGCCTATGAATCAATGGTTGAATAGAAATATCGTTTCACTACCAACAGCCGACCGAATGCATTATTTTGACAAGCGGTAAACGTTTTTTTCCAATAAGGTTGAGACACGTATCGCTTTACGTCTACTCCGCGCTACATATATATTGATTTTAAAGAGCGCCGTTAACGCTTTATTACATAATTACAGAAATGATTATAGCAAAATGTCATAATTTACCCGATACGAAAAATGAAACAGAAATACCTAATTTAATCGTTCATACAACTTACCTGTCCGGATAAATTAGCCTAATGAATCAAATCTTTAGATGGTTGAATAAAATATCGTTTCACTACTAACAGCCGATCGGAATGCATTATTTTGACAAGCGGTAACGTTTTTTTACCAATACAGGTTGAGACACGTATCGCTTTACGTCTACTCCACGCTACACATATATTGATTTTAAACAGCGACGTTAACGCTTTATACATAGAAATGATTATAGCAAAATGTCATGAATTTACCCGATACGAAAATGAAACAGAAAAACCTAATTTAATCGTTCATACAACTTACCTGTCCGGATAAATTCGCCTAATGAATCAAGTCTTTAGATGGTTGATTAGAAATATCGTTTTCACTACCAACAGCCAATCGGAATGCAGTATTTTGACAAGCGGTTAGCGTTTTTCCAATACAGGTTAAGACCGTATCGCTTTACGTCTACTCCACGCTATAGTGTACATATTTATCGATTTTAAAGAGCGCCGTTAACACTTCATACATAATTATAGAAATGATTATAGCAAAATGTCTTAATAAACCCGATACGAAAATGAAATACAAGCACCTAATTTAATCGTTCATACAGCATAAACCGTGATGTGCGCTTTACTAGATCCTCTAATCGAATGATATTTACCTGTAGAACTCCAGTATATAACACTTCGCTACCTACAACCAATCAGGAAGCAGAATTTTGACAAGCGATAGCGCGTAGTTTAACATTTGGCCGCATTATTGAGCGCGTTTTATAATTTCAGTGTATAGCTTTATAAATACTAACGGAATTAAAAAGCTAGGTTATTGAGTTTATTTATTTCCTCTAACGGTTTTTAATGTGATAATAGAAAGGAATGTTTACTGTTCTTTAATACATAGATGAATAACTATTGACACGGCAGTCAATTAAGCACGATGGCTGTCTTACCTTACCTATCTGTTAAAAAACGTAAAGTACAACATTTCTCTATTATGCTTGGAACGGCTTTAGCAGTGTTTGGTATCAAATGAAAGGTTTTGACGAGTACTATTGACAAAATGATTTGTTTTATCACATATCCAAAATGGCAGTGAATGAATTTACAGGGCGAAGTATAATAAATAGAGCCAAAGCAACGTTCTGATTAGTTAATATAACTTATAGCATTGCTTTGATTTGCTAGCGATACGGCGCATTTTGATTGGTCGCACAGGGATCACACGCATATAAGTCAAAAGTAAATTTTACCATGACTGAAGGGGTTACGAGTTACTGTATATACCTACACCACCTCCTCTCCCTCCTCCTCCTCCTCCACACCTCCTTCTCTCCTCCTCCTCCTCCTCCACTCCTCCTCCTCCTCCTCCTCCTCCACTCCTCCTCCTCCTCCACTCCTCCTCCTCCTCCTCCTCCACTCCTCTCCTCCACTCCTCCTCTTCCACTCCTCCTTCACTCCTCCTCCTCATCATCCTCCACTCCTCCTCCTCCTCCACTCCTCCTCCTCTCGTCCTCCTCCTCCACTTCCTCCTCCTCCTCCACTTCCTCCTCCTCCACTCCTCCTCCTCCTCCTCCTCTTCCTTCTCCTCTGCCCCAAGAAAGCGTAAGAATGGCAAACAGAATAAAGCAGTGTCTTTTTGATAAAAGATACTTACATCGATTTCACAAATGCATCAGTGTCCTGTTTGCCATCAGTCTTTCTCTAGGATCGACAACATGCGGAGACATCAACGTTATGTCCACGGAAATGACGAAGCCACGGACAGTTTTTTCACCGCCATTACAAGCATGGGACATCTCAAGAGAGATCACGTTTCAACATCCATTTTCTATGGTCGTTTCAGGACCAAGTGTAGTGGAAAAACTGAATGGACAAGCAAACTGTTATCATCAAATCTTGTAAGACCTCAGCCTCAGCGTATCATATGGTGTTTGGACAATGGCAACCATTGTATGATGAACTTCGGCGTGAAATTCCCGGGGTCGAATTTGTACACGGTATTCCAGACTACCTAAACGATTCCCAATAATAAATGTTAATCGAAGGAACCTGCTGGTCTTTGACGACTTGATGACAGAAGCTAAATGCGATCAAAGAATTGCTGATCTCTTTACCAAGGGCAGTCACCACAGGAACATATCTGTCGTATATCTCACCCAAAATTTGTTCCCTCAAGGTAAAGCTTGTAGAGATATCGCTTTGAATACGCAGTATCTGGTGCTATTTAATAATCCTATTGACAGACAACAAGTTGCTACATTGGCCAGAAGAATTTACCCTTCGTCTAGTAACATCTTTATGAAACGGTTTGAACGAGCGACATCAAGACCGCACGGTTATTTGGTAATAGACTTAAAATCGAGCACCCCAGAACACCACCGTATACGCGAAAATATTTTCGAGGCGATCAATCCAGAAAAGAGAAAACGAACGAATGATGAATATAAACAAGAAGACTATTTCAATGGAGAAGGATACTTATCTGACAAAAATGATGACAAGGATAAAGATGAAGAGGAGGATTAGGATGACCATGATGATGATGATGATGATGATGATGATGATAGTGATGATGAAACAGAAAATAGAAATAATGTCACAAGCTTTGTAAAGAAACGATCTTTGATCAAGGGACCTCCAGGTAAACGTAGAAAAGTTGAGATTATAGAAGAGCGATCACGCCGTGAGATATGGGATAAGCGTTTTCAGTATCCTCTTAGACAATCTATTAAAGAACAATTCAGCGCTAAAGTTAACAACTATACGGAACAAGGGCTCTCTTTTGAAGACGCGTACCGTCACACCGCTAATGACGTGCTGCCTGAACTAAGAAAGAGACTGAGACAAAAATTATGCCCGATTTCTAATCGACTTTTATGAGCTACAAAAACGACCCTACTCAGCAGCAGATTATACAGTCGGCTAAGAAACTTAAAAATCAGCACGGATGACTGTCAAAGAATCTATTCGGCAAGCCATTGCCCTTAGAAAAGACCTTTTTGTTGAGTTGTGGCCCGATCATAAAACCAAAGGAGACTATTCAATGGAGGATAATAATAAAGAAAGTGATGACGATCAAGAATCGGATGATGATGAAATGAACGTTGTAAGAAGGATTGGCGTGCTTTAACTTTCACCGTGTCAAAATGGGTTCCATAGAAGTGTACGATTATAAACAAGAACAATGGGTCCCGGATAAACCGGACCCTGAAAATGGATACAACATTTCAAAGACCTGAGGGACGGATACGTACGGCCTGATCATATGGGCCGTTACTTTGTAGGAAGCGGTGCATATCGAAGAAAAATGGCCCGAATTAAAAGAGGAACGAGAAAGGGAAGCAATGAAACAAGAACAAAAAGGGAAGATCTCCCGTAGATAAAAACTTGTGACACCCGTAGCCCAAGCGGTTGATATTGCTAGGTCGGAAATAAGACAGTCGCGAAAGCATAGTGATCTGAAGCGACATAGGTATAAAATGGACACACCTTTGAGTCGTGATTTAGACAGCCCAAGACGTAAGAAATATCGCGAAAGCATGACCCAAGATACTATAGATTGAACACCTATACATTTTAAAATGAATAACTACGAACTCGAGGAAATGTTAAAAGAGTACCCTGTGACAATATGCGCCGCGGACCAACTTCAAATACGTAGAGGACAATACGTCATTTCGAATACAGACACGAGCCAGGGATCAGGAAAACATTGGGTGGTCTTTTACTTTCCAAAAAGAGGCCCGACGAATTTTCGATTCACTAGGTAATAGACCGGAGCACTACAAAGTTCATTTTGAGCAAGCGTTAAAGAAGCGTTATTGGATGAACTTCAGTCAAATACGGATACGGATTCAAACATATGCGGGCTGTATTGCGTATATTACATTATGAACCGATGTTCCGGACGAAAAATGAAGGACATTTTAAAACCGTTTGATGCGTATCGCAAGAAGTCGAAATGATGAATTTATTGTGTCTTATTTTAGTTGATACATGTATATGTGTACAAGCTTTGGCAATAAAAGATTGAAAGTACAATATGTCTTTGTTATTTATAACCTATACATTCGAATTTGATTTAACGGAAAGATGAGCGTCGGTAGGCGTGGTGGTGCACACAAATAAAACAACATATTCCTTTATTGTATTTTATTTCTTCAACATCGTTTCACTAATGATAAAATAACATACCAGTTTCGAACAGCTTTGAACCAAAATATCGCAAAAATGACAAGTTTTAACACGTAAGCTAGCCTTCCTTTGAGAATTAAACCAATCAAAATGCGCCGTATCGCTAGCAAATCAAAGCAATGCTATAAGTTAATTAACTAATCAGAACGTTGCTTTGGCTCTATTTATTATACTTGCCCTGTAAATTCATTCCGCTGCCATTTTGGATATGTGATAAAACAAATCATTTTGTCAATAGTACTCGTCAAAACCTTTCATTTGATACCAAACACTGCTAAAGCCGTTCCAAGCATAATAGAGAAATGTGTACTTACGTTTTTTAAACAGATAAGGTAAGACAGCCATCGTGCTTAATTGACTGCCGTGTCAATAGTTATTCATCTATGTATTAAAGAACAGTAAACATTCCTTTCTATTATCACATTAAAAACCGTTAGAGGAAATAAATAAACTCAATAACCTAGCTTTTTAATTCCGTTAGTATTTATAAAGCTATACACTGAAATTATAAAACGCGCTCAATAATGCGGCCAAATGTTAAACTACGCGCTATCGCTTGTCAAAATTCTGCTTCCTGATTGGTTGTAGGTAGCGAAGTGTTATATACTGGAGTTCTACAGGTAAATATCATTCGATTAGAGGATCTAGTAAAGCGCACATCACGGTTTATGCTGTATGAACGATTAAATTAGGTGCTTGTATTTCATTTTCGTATCGGGTTTATTAAAGACATTTTGCTATAATCATTTCTATAATTATGTATGAAGCGTTAACGGCGCTCTTTAAAATCGATAAATATGTACACTATAGCGTGGAGTAGACGTAAAGCGATACGGGTCTTAACCTGTATTGGAAAAACGCTACCGCTTGTCAAAATACTGCATTCCGATTGGCTGTTGGTAGTGAAACGATATTTCTATTCAACCATCTAAAGATTTGATTCATTAGGCGAATTTATCCGGACAGGTAAGTTGTATGAACGATTAAATTAGGTTTTTCTGTTTCATTTTCGTATCGGGTAAATTCATGACATTTTGCTATAATCATTTCTATGTATAAAGCGTTAACGTCGCTGTTTAAAATCAATATATGTGTAGCGTGGAGTAGACGTAAAGCGATACGTGTCTCAACCTGTATTGGAAAAACGTTACCGCTTGTCAAAATAATGCATTCCGATCGGCTGTTGGTAGTGAAACGATATTTCTATTCAACCATCTAAAGATTTGATTCATTAGGCTAATTTATCCGGACAGGTAAGTTGTATGAACGATTAAATTAGGTATTTCTGTTTCATTTTTCGTATCGGGTAAATTCATGACATTTTGCTATAATCATTTCTGTAATTATGTATAAAGCGTTAACGGCGCTCTTTAAAATCAATATATATGTAGCGCGGAGTAGAACGTAAGCGATACGTGTCTCAACCTGTATTGGAAAAACGTTACCGCTTGTCAAAATAATGCATTCCGGTCGGCTGTTGGTAGTGAAACGATATTTCTATTCAACCATTGATTCATTAGGCGAATTTATCCGGACTGGTAGGTTGTATGAATAATTTAGTTAATTATTTCTATTGTATTTCGTATCGGGTTTATTAAAGAAATTGTAATCATTATATTAATGCGCTCATAAATCGGGCTATGTAAAATCATCGTATTTGTACGTTATAGAGCGGGTTTAAGCCTGTCAAAAAAGTTTATTCTCTGATCAGTATTCAGACTTACCGTTGTCATTTGCAGAAGAGAACGCGTGATCCCGCAAAATTCGTCTGCGCCGGTGAAAGTGTTAACGGTAAAAGTTTTCCATGTCACCCGTATGAATTCCAATGGATGACGGCTGTGCGCTCTCTTATATACGATTCGCTTTCTGAATTCGCGATGTCATTCGTTAATAATATTGAGCGTCGATTGGTTAAAATTTCGACGTTTTCATCGGTCAAAACGACTTTATTGGAGATGTTTCATTGGTTCGTTTTCCTGCCTTCTGATTGGCTATTTTATGTTTAGAAAACGACGGTATTAATCTGTATTCTAAAAGCGTTGGTTCATTTTTAGCGTGGATATCGACGGGTTTACATCCGTTTGAGTGCGTAATAGTTTTGTCTTTTAATTTCATTTTATAAATAGGTATTCTCGTATAGTTTTAATGACTGGTCAGCAGTACGTAATTATATTATACATTTTCTTTCGAATGATTTTTATACTAGAGGTTCTTTATAACGCATGCGTATAGCTTTGTTTTCGTGTTATCTCCGGCCTAACTAAACTAAAAGGAACCAGCGTGTGAGCCATCTGGTCTAGTCGCGTAATGGCTGTCAAGTATTTGAATACTAATTTTCACTTAACAGAGGTCTAAACTGAGGCTAGTTTTTGTTTAAATTTCACTGTGGATGTATTGTTGACATTTTGGTAGGAAACGTGGGAGAGCAGGTTGTATTCGGTGAAGTCAAGCTCAATTTTAGTATGAGTCACAGGTCACAGAAGTGTGATTTTGATGTCAGTTTACAGTAATGTGACCAGAGAAATATCTCTTAGAAGATACATGACCCCTACTTTTCTCTTCATTTTATATCAGTTTTATCATAACTCTTTAAAATGAGGTAAAGATTTGTTCTCTGAAATGGGTCTAGCTATGTTTGCTAGCTCTTTGAAAAAAGGTCAGTTTTATATAGAATATATAGGGAAAACTATTTAGGCTATTGTGACCTGTAGGTCTGACCCTTGATGTGCGCGAACACGCCCTAGATAAGTATACAAGACATTCTCATTTTCATAAATACGTCATTAGAATTCAAAATGGCCGCCGCACACGCGCACTTATTATGAATTCTTATATGCAAATGAGTTACTAATTATAGTAACTAGGTCATCCAAGATGGCGCCCGTTTGTTTACCCCCAAAGTGGCCCCTATACTACTCATATGCTTTGTCTTTGCCATGTGGCCGTTAAGTACCTCCACCAGTACAAGAAACTTTGTATAGTGTTATATATAGTGATGAAACAGTTAACTTTGTCATTTCGGGTATCTGTTACCCGTGCCCATTCAACAAAAGCTGCTAGTTACCGGAAGGAAACGAAAATATCGGGTCTCTGTTACCAGGGCCAAATTAGTTGTTGGGTGCAGTGTTTTTCGGTTGTTGAATATCATAAGGAAGTTGCGGCCAGACTCCGCCAAAACAAATATATTAATATGTGTTTCATAAATAAAATTATATATATGTATAAAGCAGATTTGTCAAGTTCTTTATTTTTAGTACACATTTGTTATCATAGCCTCTGGCCTCTGTAATAGGTTTCAAATAATAAGATTTGAAACCGATTACAGAGCCGAGGTATAGTAGTTGGTGTTTTTTGTGTATTGTTAGATACTTAAGGTAGTTTGTCGACTTTCTGGTCTTTCTATGTCAATTAGGTTCTTTTAATTGCCAACAGGATCACCCGACATTTTTGTTTGTTTGTTTGTTTGTTTTGGGTTTAACGCCGTTTTTCAACAGTATTTCAGTCATATAACGGCGGGCAGTTAACCTAACCAGTGTTCCTGGATTCTGTACCAGTACAAACCTGTTCTCCGCAAGTAACTGCCAATTTCCCCACATGAATCAGAGGTGGAGGACTAATGATTTCAGACACAATGTCGTTTATCAAATAGTCACGGAGAACATACGCCCCGCCCGAGGATCGAACTCACGACCCCGCGATCCGTAGACCGACGCTCTACCTACTGAGCTAAGCGGGCGGACTCCCGACATTTTTGGTTATTGATAGATAAGTCTTTTTGCGTTTGATTTAACACTTTAATTGAAAGAGTGGGCTTAAATAATTTCCCGCCCACCCTTGTCCCAATTCTGTTTCTTGGTTCTTTTGCTGTTTTCTGTGTATTTCAGGTACCTGCCGATCAGCGATCTCCGAATCCTCGTCGCAACTTCCGTTCACTGAAGAATTACAATGGATGGCCGTTAAGTACCTCCACCAGTACAAGAAACTTTGCATAGTGATATATATAGTGGTGAAACAGTTAACTTTGTCATTTCGGGTATCTGTTACCAGTGCCCATTCAACAAAAGCTGCTAGTTACCGGCAGGAAACTAAAATATCGGGTCTCTGTTACCAGGGCCAAATTAGTTGTTGAGTGCAGTGTTTTTCGGTTGTTGAATATCATAAGGAAGTTGCGGCCAGACTCCGCCAAAACAAATATATTAATATGTGTTTCATAAATAAAATTATATATATGTGTAAAGCAGATTTGTCAAGTTCTTTATTTTTAGTACACATTTGTTATCATAGCCTCTGGCCTCTGTAACACGTTACGAAGGACTTTAAAGTACATCCTTGACGACATCCATCAAATGCTAGTATTTGCCTATTTTATATTTTGTGTTGTTTTCCTTAGCGACTGACGTAATAATTGTGACGTCAGGAAAATGTATTGATATATAAAAAATCCACAATAATCAGCAATATGCCCAATCATGTGATCGCGCTACGTCATTTTGTTCCCGCTACAAGCTCGAAAATGAAAGTGAAAAGGTAAACAAAAATTATAAGTCAGGGCGTAAGTTTTTTATTCAATATATTGGGTAAATATCATGCACATGATTCGAAACCTATTTGAAAGTGCTATCCCCGGTACTACGATTTCCCCCACCAAACCCCTCTCGTTTTAACGCTATTCCTGTTCAAGAACTTTCGACATGTGCACTCTGAGGAGTTCTCACTGCAAGTCAATTACAAAAATTTGCATAAAGGCACTTTCTTGTGGACATCGCTTTAAACCATTGATTACTTTAACACCATAATTAACTCTGATTTTTACTCGTAGTCGCATATTGGACAGAAAATGCCATTTTATGGAATGTTCCCACAACAAGTCAATCGCAGACCATGTTCTCACAGAAAGCAATTTTGTAATACAGTGCAGGTATAAAGATTAAATCTTTAACAAAATATGATGCGGCTTCAAAAAGTCTTCTCGACTTCTATAATTTGCAGGCTTTTTTTGTGTTATATAGGTCTTAAAGAATGTAGAATGATATAGCTTAAAGAGCGTGTTTTTTTCTTAATATGCAATCTATGTAAAATATCAGAAATTAATGTATCAGGATACAAATAACATATAAAAGTAGAATTGATGTGTAAGCCATTTATTTTTTTAATTATTTTATTTTTTCTATTTGCTTAATAGTTTGTATATCTATGCAATTCAATGATCATAAGTTCGATCTTGCAGAGAGGGCACGCGGGACTCATAAAATGAAAGTGACCTCAATAAAACGCGAACGAAATTCATTTAAGAAGTGTGCCATGTGGGTTAGATATGACGGTGGTGCACACAGAAGTGATTAAATAATTCTACCTACTCTGGAGATGGATCTTGACATATAAAATGATACTAAATTGAACGAGGATATGCTTATCTAGATGTATTTTACTTCTTGCGTGAATTCTTGGTTTTGTGAAGAAGCATGACGTATATCATTTCTTTCTTGCAATTTTTATTTCCAAATAAAATATGTGTCACATGTATAATACAAATAAACTAAGTTGATAAAACAAGAGGGTCATCACAGATGATCCTGGATCGCTCACCTGAGAAAGTGTGCTATCTATTGAGACTTTTGACCCTGTGAGCTTTTTTTTTTACCTGACATGATACATTTAGCTTGATCTTGATATACATGTACATGGGGACAACATGCAGCATCTGATAAAGTTTGGTGATAATTGAAGCAGAAAATGTTGCCTCCAGGCTGATGACAAGGCATTTCATAATATATTATTTTACCCCGTGACCTAGTTTTTGACAAAATATGACCCGTTTTTGAAGTTGACACTGATCAGCTAGGAAAATGAATTCGGTTGTGTTAGAATCTGCGATAAACAACGGTTGACGCGCGGACCGGTAAGACAGCATTTTGAAGTCCATTATGACGTCAAATGGTGGCAAGACATCCAGTGAATTACTACTTGGATAAATAAAGCCCAGCACAATTTTATCATGAAATTTCAATGACCATGTAAGAATGAAAATAAAGAAGGCCGTCGAGTGGTTTTTCACCTGATTTATCACAGTTCAGTGCTCAGATGCGCAGGAATTGAACCAAATGTTTTTTAATATATCTAATTAAAATGCGATGTTTTTAACAGCGTGATTTATATAAAGACATGGGTGTGATATTTTAAGTGAAATGTTTCTATAAATCTAACAAAGCTGTTTTACTCTTTGTAACGGCATGATGTGTGTATCATTCTGTATATTTTTGCAAACTAACGTAATTAAAGATTATACTCAAATAAACAGTACTAAGTCACGATTTATATCTTACGTTAATCAAACTGTATTTATATCTGACAAATGAATATTTTAGATTAAAAGAAAATTGACATCAGAACATGACTTAATCATACAAAGCATGAAAAAGTCTTACAGAGTTGCTATTGACCTATCATCCTAAAGGTCTATGGCCATAGTGTAAAAATAAAAATCAGCTAAATATATTCGTATTTAAATATTAAGGGGTGCGTATTTCGAACGCATCAATGTAGTACATACCAAAATGGAAACTGCTAATTTGCTATTTATATCATATAAGCACATTTTATTTTCTCTTTCTTTAACATTGTTTACACTGATTCAGTTTTGCATTACTTTAACTGTTTTTATAGATAAACTTTTCAACTTAGGGCATATATTTATACTAGCATGCATCATTATGAAAGTGTCTTTTAACTAATGCCTAGTGTAATTACAAAAGAATGACGACGCGACGTCTGTAAGCAATCGTACATCCAAACGTTCCGATATTTGTAGCCCCGTTTTGGAAAGCCAATTAACTTCGGTAGAACTATTTATTTTATTTCATTTCATCAAATGCAATCGTTTTAGAGTATTAAGTTGTGCAAAAATGCTTCTGTTCATCTTACATTCCCTTTCATTGAGAAATAGACTGTGGTTTAGTGGTTCACATCTGGGTATGAAACATATGGACGTGTTTAGCTTACAGAAGGCGGTAGTCTCCACATGCGCTTTAAATAATAATGATGTATTTCATACCTAAATATAAATTTGTAAACCACGATAGTGATGTGTATCTTATAACTACTACTTGAAATATTCAGTCTAATTTTACATATTTTGGGAGTTATACTTCTCGGGAACCCTACAGCAAATGTATTAATGTGATGTCATAATGCAATTTTCCCATTGGTCACATTTGATAACATACACATTTACCATACCGCAATTGTTCCACCTTTACGTAAAGTCATGGTAATGGTACATATATTTATCGTTTATAATGCATAAGCAATTTTAACATATAGGTATAGGCAGCCTGTCCAAGTTGTAATGTACTTTGTTGACCTAGAAACATATTTTAAAGTACATTTACAAATATTTTGTCTACAGTCATTACGACAGACTAGCACAGTATATCATCTCACTGTGAAATGCAGTTTGATATAAATTTTAGATCGGATTGTTTCTGCAGCAATTTTTATCACCACCCTGTAATTTCTGTGATTGTTGCACGTCACGCCCTTTGTCATCCGCCCTATATTCTCACTTTTAATGGCTGGAGCCTGGAAAGTATAATCCATTTGAAAATTCAAATACATTTCACACTCGACTGAGCAGGTAATGGAAACAGGCTTACTCTCAAAGGAATCCGATAACACATTCCAAAATCAGCCCCTGTGTCTGTATTTAAAATGACCCTATAACAGCTAGTTTATAGGAAAATAATTCGGACAACCGATGTTGTTTATAAAAACTCTTCGGATTGTGTGATGATGGTATGATGTTATACATTTTTTGTGTTCAAGTATTGTAAATATATTTCAAGTACGGTCTAGAATTGGGCAGACAAGATTACAGAAAACATATATTTTAATTTCAGTTATGATTAATATGCAGCTTTCAGACCAGACAGCTGCTCCTGTTAGGTAAATTATCTGATTCATGCTGACTTTTAGATTGTCTATACAGATACGTTGGCTTGTGTATTTTTTATGAAATTGTGGAATAGCGAAAAGTCAGTTTATAGTTTTTGATGTTTATTAAAATAATATATCAAGAATAAAATTTAAGATGCAAGGTCTAAAGATTCTAGCAAACTGATACTGAAATACAGAGGTACAGAAATATAATTACTTCAGCAATTTCAAAGGCAACATTCAATGACATATCAAAGAAACAAATATATTGAATCAAAAGGTGTTAATGATATGTTAATCAACGTGGAAAATAAAAGACTTTAAAGAACTAATTACCGGGGAGTTTGAACCCGTCTGGGCGTAGAGACTTAAGATAATACATTTCTTAAAGAACAATGCCTTAAGACAGATTCTAGATATGGAACACTCAAATCAGTCAACCGTAAAAGCCTGGGCAAACTGTTTTATGACGTCATCTTTAGGACTATTGAATTTGTAAAAATAATTTGATCATGTTCAGCAACGTTTGAAATTTTATCGTGCTTTTCGAAATTTCTAGTAATCTGGTGACAAAACAATTGGGCTATGTAGAGATTCTCAAAGTTACATCATTTTAAGAAATATCAAAGAAAGGTTACTTTTGAAATTATTTGTATGAACAGGAATAAATTATCTAAAACGACGTATCACATTTCTTAAACGTTACATCCTGTTTTCAAACTAAGACAAAATCTTTTATAAAATAGTGTTATAAAAAAAAGAGGAAACATGTGTTCATAATTAGATTATATCACTCCGACTATAAATGCCTTTTCGGGTAATTTTTAACTTGTCCACACATACGGGAGAGATGCCTCATATTTTGCTCATTTTAAATGTTGTACTTTTCTTTCTTGTGGATACGAACTAAACCTCGTATTTATGTAATAATCAGTTCATACGTAGATCTTAATTTGAATTAAATTCTTTTTTATACTTTTGCAGCGATATATCACTTGACATAACATAATGAAGAACAATGTAGAGTGGTTAATTTCACGACTATTTCGCAATAGAGCTAGGCTAAGGGATGGCATATAAAATACTAAGAAAAGCAGGCTCTTTCTAATTGTTAAAAAGCACGAAACGTGTATAAAACTGAAAGAATAAATAATCCCTGAAAGAATATTTGTAGGGATATGTCAGAGAGATTTTATTACATGAAGTACCGCGATGTTGCATAGAGCTGTAAACAGTATTACAATATGCACTTCCCAAATATTTAAGCGTCATACTTTTTCAAATACCTTTCAAATTACTACATGCACATATTTTTACTCATTTGGAAAAGTATATTGTTAGTAAAATGTCAAAATTACAGCTAGTTAAAACATGCAACATCAAATACTTTTATTCACATATATGCCTCACCCCATTTAGAAGCGGCTCAATAAAAACCTAATATATTTAAGTATCTAGCTCATATCTTATTGTTTATTGTAGTCATTTTAAACATTTGTTTGCTTAGAACTCCATTTGTAAAAATGGCATATGAGATAATGTTTTGACACGAACTAATGCAAGTTGATCCCAAGAAGGTAAAATATCCAGAAAGAAGGTGTGTTGTGTGTGTGGTGGGGGGGAGGAGAGATGGGGGAGGGGGGTGTACTCTCCGAATATACTTTTTAACTGATGAATAAAACTGAGCACTTGAGCATGTTTTGCTTATGCATTATAAACGATAAATTCCATTACCATGACTTTACGTAAAGGTGGAACAATTGCGGTATGGTAAATGTGTATGTTACCAAATGTGACCAATGGGAAAATTGCATTATGGCATCACATTAATACATTTGCTGTAGGGTTCCCGAGAAGTATAACTCCCAAAATATGTAAAATTAGACTGAATATTTCAAGTAGTAGTTATAAGATACACATCACTATCGTGGTTTACAAATTTATATTTAGGTATGAAATACATCATTATTATTTAAAGCGCATGTGGAGACTACCGCCTTCTGTAAGCTACAACGTCCGTATGTTTCATACCCAGATGTGAACCACTAAACCACAGTCTATTTCTCAATGAAAGGGAATGTAAGATGAACAGAAGCATTTTTACACAACTTAATACTCTAAAACGATTGCATTTGATGAAATGAAATAAAATAAATAGTTTTACCGAAGTTAATTGGCTTTTCAAAACGGGGCTACAAATATCGGGACGTTTGGATGTACGATTGCTTACAGATCTAGACGTCGCGTCGTCATTCTTTTGTAATTACACTAGGCATTAGTTAAAAGACACTTTCATAATGATGCATGCTAGTATAAATATATGCCATAAGTTGAAAAGTTTATCTGTAAAAACAGTTAAAGTAATGCAAAACTGAATCAGTGTAAACAATGTTAAAGAAAGACAAAATAAAATGTGCTTATATGAAATAAATAGCAAATTAGCAGTTTCCATTTTGGTATGTACTACATTGATGCGTTCGAAATACGCACCCCTTAATATTTGAATACGAATATATTTAGCTGATTTTTATTTTACACTATGGCCATAGACCTTTAGGATGATAGGTCAATAGCAACTCTGTAAGACTTTTTCATGCTTTGTATGATTAAGTTATGTTCTGATGTCAATTTTCTTTTAATCCAAAATATTCATTTGTCAGATAAAAATACAGTTTGCTTAACGTAAGATATAAATCGTGACTTAGTACTGTTCATTTGAGTATATCTTTAATTACGTTAGTTTGCAAAAATATACAGAATGATACACACATCATGCCGTTACAAAGAGTAAAACAGCTTTGTTAGATTTATAGAAACATTTCACTTAAAATATTACACCCATGTCTTTATATAAATCACACTGTTAAAAACATCGCATTTTAATTAGATATATTAAAAACATTTGGTTCAATTCCTGCGCATCTGAGCTCTGAACTGTGATAAATCAGGTGAAAAACCACTCGACGGCCTTCTTTTTTTTCATTCTTACATGGTCATTGAAATTTCATGATAAAATTTTGCTGGGCTTTGTTTATCGCAGATTCTAACACAAATGAATTCATTTTCCTTGCTGATTATTGTGTATTTTTATAAATCAATACATTTTCCTGACGTCACAATTATTACGTCAGTCGCACAGGAAAACAACACAAAATATAAAATAGGCAAATACTAGCATTTGATGGATGTCGTCAAGGATGTACTTTAAAGTCCTTCGTAACGTGTTACAGAGGCCAGAGGCTATGATAACAAATGTGTACTAAAATAAAGAACTTGACAAATCTGCTTTACACATATATATAATTTTATTTATGAAACACATATTAATATATTTGTTTTGGCGGAGGCTGGCCGCAACTTCCTTATGATATTCAACAACCGAAAAACACTGCACTCAACAACTAATTTGGCCCTGGTAACAGAGACCCGATATTTTCGTTTCCTTCCGGTAACTAGCAGCTTTTGTTGAATGGGCACCGGTAACAGATACCCGAAATGACAAAGTTAACTGTTTCACCACTATAAATATCACTATGCAAAGTTTCTTGTACTGATGGAGGTACTTAACGGCCACCCATTGTAATTCTTCAGTGGACGGAAGTTGCGACGAGGATTTGGAGATCGCTGATCGGCAGGTACCTGAAATACACAGAAAACAGCAAAAGAACCAAGAAACAGAATTGGGACAAGGGTGGGCGGGAAATTATTTAAGCCCACTCTTTCAATTAAAGTGTTAAATCAAACGCAAAAAGACTTATCTATCAATAACCAAAAATGTCGGGTGATCCTGTTGGCAATTAAAAGAACCTTATTGACATAGAAAGACCAGAAAGTCGACAAACTACCTTAAGTATCTAACAATGCACAAAAAACCCCAACTACTATACCTCGGCACTGTAACCTATTTCAAATCTTATTATTTGAAACCTATTACAGAGGCCAGAGGCTATGATAACAAATGTGTACTAAAATAAAGAACTTGACAAATCTGCTTCATACATATATATAATTTTATTTATGAAACACATATTAATGTATTTGTTTTTGCGGAGTCTGGCCGCAACTTCCTTATGATATTCAACAACCGAAAAACACTGCTCCCAACAACTTATTTGGACCTGGTAACAGAGACCCGATATTTTCGTTTCCTTCCGGTAACTAGCAGCTTTTGTTGAATGGGCACTGGTAACAGATACCCGAAATGACAAAGTTAACTGTTTCATCACTATATATATCACTATACAAAGTTTCTTGTACTGGTGGAGGTACTTAACGGCCACATGGCAAAGACAAAGCATATGTCCGACATATGCAGATCTTTGCCATACCGCCACCAGCAAGACCAGTCAATAGGAAGCCATCCCGGGGCCAGACACCGCCTAAACTGGGTAAACCCTTATGCTGCTGGAAATGAACTGCATAAGGCCATGCTTTATGTTGCTCAGAAATGCCTCATTCCCAGCATCTGATAAATGAACCCCGTCAGAGCAGAATAAATTTTCTCTGGATTCCCTGATTTCAGGATAACGAATATATGCCCAAATTAAAGTGTTAAATCCCTGATTTCAGGATAACGAATATATGCCCAAATTAAAGTGTTAAATCAAACGAAAAAAGACTTATCTATCAATAACCAAAAATGGCTGGTGATCCTGTTGGCAATTAAAAGAACCTAATTGACATAGAAAGACCAGAAAGTCAACAAACTACCTTAAGTATCTAACAATGCACAAAAAACAACTACTATACCTCGGCACTGTAACCTGTTTCAAATCTTATTATTTGAAACCTATTAGAATCGAAATAAAATATCAAATTTAGTGATTTGCTCTTCATTGTTTGTCATCTGATGCGTATTATGTTATCACTCGAGCTACGCCCACGTGATATTAATTCTTAAATATACAGAGATTGACTACTTTCTTCTTTGTTTAACTTGCAACCAACCCAGCTATGTCAGAATGTGCAATTTATTTAATGGTTAATTGCCATGAATGATTCCACTCAATTATTCTTCTGAGACCAAGAACCTTTTAATCTAAATACATAAGTGCCTGGATACTTGTAACTAACCAATATTATAACACAGTTATCACGTTAATGCGACAAATATGCACAATCTATTTCCATTTACCGATTACCTCCCTTTTAATTGCGTTAACTGATTTTTGCTTTCAGGAAAATGATTTATTTGATCGCGGATAATGTCACAAAAGTGTAATAAGTGTTGTTTTAAGGGTTTTGTATTGAAAAATGAGTATTATATTACAAACATTTTATGGTAATTTTGATAAAAAGACGGACCGGTAGGTGTTTATAAACCACAATGAATATTTTTATCTTTTTCTGAAATATATTATTTATTTACATTATTTCAACTTTGCATTCCTATAAAGATAAATTATATAACAATTTTGTCAGGATTCATTAAAAAATATAACTACTAAGAGCATTTTTATCAAAATAACGGAAGTCGTTGCGCATGAATAACCTTAAGAGTAAACCTACTGTTGATACTATAAATAGAAAAATATTAACACAAAACACTTAAATCCCAAAAATCTTAAAGTTTTATTAAAAATTGAGCGAAATATGACGGTTTAAGAAGAAATTTGCTGAAAATATCCTTTATATGAGTTGTCTGTCCCTGACAAAAGAAGGTGCGAAAAGTCAGTGTTCCATACCCAGATTTCTATTTGACATGACCATCAATCATTTTATGTTCATGGCTGGTCTTTACTAAAAAGTGCAAGATCGAATGACTTATAAGCCGGGCTACAAGGGGAAGGGTGCGATCAGGATTGTTTATTACAGTAAGGCTGTTACTATTATTATTGTCATAATTAATATTGTTATAATAACTGTTATTATCATTACAATATACAACGCTATTGTATAAAAATAGGCGTTTAATCAAATTATTCGGTTTCAGTTTCTACCAGTTAATAAAATTGAATGGAGAGATTCGGTAGCAAGGTTCTTATGACAAATGCCAATTTCTTTGACCTTCCATAACTCTTTGAAGTTTGAGTCCACCCAAAGGTCTAGTAAATATGCATGCAAAAATAGATGTGAATGTTGACAAATATAACAATACTGAGATTTATAACATTAGTTATAAGAAACAGTATTTCAAAAAAAATTGAATAGAATTTAATCACATTATCATTTATGAAAGTAAATTAAAATTACACCGAGGGGAAAATAAAGCTTCTGGAATTTACGCCTATGTATGTGACACTTTAAAGAATACCCTTTGTTTGAAATCTTTGTTGATTAAAATGTAAGTTACTTAAAATTGATTTGTCAGTATAAAACATTTTCTTCTCTTTTGAGAACAAGGGTGGGGAAAACAGTATTCTCAAAGCTTTAGGTTATAACACACTAAATAGCTGTTCTTCTTTATTCTATATAAAATTTACCTACTTCCAATGACCGCAGCATACATTAGGACCCATTTTAAATGTCTGTAACTTACGTTTTCTTGAAGAATATTGTCAGTGCTATATAAAAATCAAACGAAAAGTGGGGGTCATGTTTGATGCAAGAAATATACATGTATTTTCGTTCAAACTCACAAATTGGAAAATCAGCTCAAAAATAAGTCCCAAAATTATAGTGGTGGTGTATGATCTAAGTTTTCATGAAAAATTCTATCCTGTTGTTATTTCATTATGAAAATGCTACCTACATGTCAAGCAAAGATCTGTTATGTGATTTTAGCAAAAAAAGTTGCAAAGAAAATAAGGAAAATAGCTCTACAGAGCAAAGAATACTGAGACAATTTGTATCCACCATTGTGCAACTACCTTTTTTTCGCACCATTTTTCTATTTATTGTCTGTATGCCTGTAAAACGACTGTAAAACAGGTCGAATTTTGCAAATGAAAAAATTACAGCTGTAAATATGCCTAAATGTTACAGCTGTAGAAATATTACATGTGTTGAAAAAGAAAATATTATTTTAAGGGATGAAAGCAGAGGTACAAAATGTTTTAGGATGAATTGTAATTCGCTAGAAAAGGTGGGAATTACTACAAAAATGGCAAAATAAATTATCTATGATCAGAATTATGTTTACAGTATAGCGATTGCAAAATTCAAGAGTATGCTACAAGGTAAAAACTATGCATTAGAACTTGTTTGTAAAACTTTCTTTGTCATGAAAACATATGACAATCTTGTCATTATGACTTTTTAACTTATCAGCTTCAAATATGGTGTACTGTACACAGTTAATATATGTACTTCAACATGTCCTTTACAACTATATTAGTTAATTAAACAACGGTTAAAAATCCAGTGTTTTAGATGATGTTGTGATGTGGTGTCTCTTTCAGTTATATCCCGCCAAAATGCATAAAGATGGCTGACAATACTCATGTTTCCGTCCAAAAAAGTTACAGCTGTAATTTGAGACATGACCATTTCTCATCTGTAACTTTTAACTCTTACAGCTGTATTTTTGAGACCTGCGTGTTTTACACCTGTAAATTTCAACTGTATTTCTGTTCATAATTTCCATTTACTGGTCTTTTACAGCTGTAATTTCAAAATACAGGTCTTTTACAAACGTTTTCAGCTGTAAAACAAGTCCTATTTTCATACAGGTTGTTCTCAATCCAAATTTTGTGTGGAATATCAATATGTATGTTAGATTACATTGGTTCAGTCAATTGAACCTAAATAGTGCTTAACTAGTATTAAAGCTGTGTCAAACAATAAACAAAAAAGCAACCAGCATCTGTCAGAACGAGTGTTCTAGATTTAAATGCATAACGAAAATATAAAAAAAAGAAAAAAATGTTCACATATTTGTTTAGCATCCAAGATAATAATTAATTTATCAAATTTCTTCTTAACCTTTTTTCAATTTCTGCCGATGCGAAACAGTGATTGTTACAAAATACAATAAAAGTATCATTAATAAACATCATGGAAAATATTTGTTTGGAAAGTCTGAACTAAAGTTTCACTCGTTACATGAAGTAGCTTGAAATATATGCAACTAATTCTTTTCTTTTTTAATTTATAACTTTTCAAAGTCCAAAGATACTAGCGTACATATATTTATTATTTAAATTATGCAGATTCTCATATTTTAGCTGACTCTCTTCATCAATTGTTAAGACATTTCATTATTTTTTTAATAAAATACCGGCAAAAAATGTATACCGGGATATAATTAAAGTAAATACCAACAGAATGTACCAAACACTCAAACTACCACAGTTAACTAAATAAACACATTTTATATCACTGGCCTGGTACATCATTTTCTGAGAAGCAATTCTAGCAGTCATTGATTCTATGCGCTGTCCGAAATTTCAGTATACCATGAATGTTTGTTACTAATAATAGCGATGAGCGCATTGAGAGGTGCTAATGAAAATATTTAAAGGTCCACAAGAAAGAAAACTTATGTAGTATACATATCTTTTATTTAAATGTATAGTAATTTTTGCTTCCAGAATTGTGAAATCATCCGTTACTGTAATGCAATACATGTGTTTGAAAAGTTCTGGATAACGTACAGGCTATATTAAATAATGAAATCGCATTTTTTTTTCTACCAACCAGTTCTTGACATATTTTCACAACGGATGTTTACATGTTGGATGCCTCTAGATTGAGCTTAATATGCAATTTTTTCTCACCTATAGTATTTTTCAAATACCCCTATGACCTAAAATTGATTTTATTACTATTTGAGCCCTATCCTCCCAGCGACAGTATGATACGACTCGAACGATACGGCTTGCGACTTCACCTTTTGTTCATGCATTAAAAAATTACAAGTTGTAACATGGTTTTGAAGTTAACAGCGATTCTTATCAAAACAGTTTGGTTTTTTGATCATGTATGGCATGTCAAACGTTGCTAAATTATATATGTATGTTATTATTATTGTATGTTTGTTATTGTTATTCAATGTCTTGTCATTCATATTCTAATAGTCATTTTTGTTATTCTATATTTCGTTATTCTTATTGCATCTTTGATATTGTTATTCAATGTCGTGTCATTCATATTCCAAGTCTTACCATTGTTATTCTATATGTCGTGATTCTTACTGTTCATTATTGTTATTCTATATATCGTTACTCTTATTGGTTTTTTGATCAAGTATGGCATGTCAAACGTTGCTAAATTATATGTGTATGTTATTATTATTGTATGTTTGTTATTGTTATTCAATGTCTTGTCATTCATATTCTAAAAGTCATTATTGTTATTCTATATTTCGTTATTCTTATTGCACCTTTGATATTGTTATTCAATGTCGTGTTATTCATATTCTAAGTGTTACCATTGTTATTGTATACGTCGTTATTCTTACTGTATGTTCAATATTCTTATGGTAAAAGTCATCATTGTTGTTCAATATCTGACATTTATATTTTACAAAACGTGTCATTCGTATTCTATGTTATGTGGTTGTATTTGTATAGCGTCGCTGTGCTAATTATATCGCGGGAAATACCAATATCAAGCTTACAAAAACAATAATAAATATACAACAATAACGTCTTAAACCATAAGAATATCGAATATAAAATAAGAATAACGACATATAGAATAACAATGGTAACACTTACAATATGAATGACACGACATTGAATAACAATATAAAAAAAAAACAATAAGAATAACGAAATATAGAATAACAATATTGACTTTTACCATAAGAATATCGAACATACAATAAGAATAACGACATATACAACATAACAATGGTAAGACTTAGAATATGAATGACACGACATTGAATAACAATATCAAAGATACAATAACAATAACGAAACATAGAATAACAATAATGACTTTCACCATACCATATACATAAGAATAACGACATATACAATAACAATAGCAAATTTTAAAATATGAATGACACGACATTGAATGCCATAATCAAGCTTTGTCCATCCATACGATTTCTAAACTTGTTTTTCTTAGCCATAATGTGAGAGAGAAAAATAACGCAAAACAAATGCAATTTAGAACAAGAGGGCCATGATGGCCCTATATCGCTAACCTGATTAAGACTATTTAAGATGAGTATTGAAATATGTATCAAACATAATACATGTGGTCCAAATCCTTTTGCTGTAGCTTCAAAAACAAAAAAGTAGGTCAGTAGGTCAGGGCTAAGAACATTAAAGATTAGTATTGAAATCTTTATCGAAAGTTTTTGACATGGTCCAAATTTCTATGCTGTTAAAACCAGTGTGCAAAACTGTATATTTCATCCAAATTTCAAGGCTGTATCTCAAAAAACAAAAATGTAGGCCAGAAGGTCAAGGTCACAGTCAAGTGACCCCTAATTACTTGGGGTCATCAGGTAATTATAATTAAACAGTCTAGGAAATATGATCAGATAATTTTTGAAGTATATTTTCCTATATATAACTCATATACAAGTGACCCCCAGGGCGGGGCCTCTTTTCACCCCAGGGGCATAATTTGAACAATTTTGTTAGAGAACCACTAAGCAATGCTACATACCAAATATCAAAAGCTTGCGCCTTTAAATTTCAGACAAGATTTTTTTCCTAAGTAATGTGAAACTTCGGGCCCCCGGACTGGGCCTTTTTTCACCCCAGGGGCATAATTTGAACAAATTTAGTAGACAATCATAAGGCAATGCTACATGCCAAATATCAAAAGTCTAGGTCTTGTGGTTTCAGACAAGAAGATTTTTTAGGTTTTTTTCCTATATAAGTCTATATAAACCATGTGACCCCTGGGGCGGGGCCATATTTGACCCTCGGGGAATAATTTGAACAATCTTGGTAGAGAACTACTATATAATGCTACATACCAAATATCAAAGCTCTAGGCCCTGTGGTTTTGAACAAGAAGATTTTTTACGTTTTTCCTTTTGGTTGCCATGGCAGCCAGAGTTCTGCTTGGAATTAAATTCTTTGAATAATTTTGAAAGGGGGCCACCAAAGGATCATTCCTGTGAAGTTTGGTGTAATTCTTCCTATTTGTTTTCAAGAAGATATTTTTAGGAATTGTTGACGGACACACGACGCACGGCGCTCGACGGACGACGGACGACGCACGGCGGACGACGTACATTGAGCGGTCACAAAAGCTCACCATGAGCCTTTGGCTCAGGTGAGCTAAAAATAATAACAACTAAACTTTCTAAGTAAAATGAACATCCGTGTGTTTGTTATACAGGATAAAAATTGTTCTCGCGTTCACTTCCGTACGAAAAAGGTCTTCAATAAAACATATATTTAAATGATTTAGTTCAACACTTTGTCTGAAGATACATGATATTCTTATACATGTATCTTTAACCCCCGTTGGAACGTGCTCCTTTAGTAAGGCAAAATTTGCTGAATTAATTATGTATCAGCATCTTTGAGCAACGATCAAAAAGGAATAGCCGCTTGGTATTTGATATTTAAATCAGATTTTATTAAATGATCGATCAGTTGTTGGAAAACACAGGCTCGATCGCTCTTGGGGACTATGGTCAAGCCACAGTTGAACATCTGGTCAGCGTTCAAGGCCATATGGCAAAGTGCAACAACGTTCCGGAACTGTTTTATGAACATTTCATGCATAGAATTGACACCAGGATTTAAGTTTGTCTTTATTGACTCAAATGACACCTTTTGAGCAATCCTGTCTGGTTTTTTGATACAGCCAGCTTAGTAGTCGGGACTAGCTCTTTAACATTATTGACAAATATATTTTACTCGAATACTTATTCTCATGCATATATGGTATGTGTAGATACTAGGACCAAACCGTGACATACTAGGAGTGTTTTTACACTTTAATTTACTTAAAAGTACCCTACCAGTACCTCATGAGTGACCTCCAAAGCTACCAAGGCAGTCAATATTGTTTATTTACTGTGTAAATTCAGTACAGTATAAAGTTAAATTTATTTGGTTTGATATTGTCACAAGGGTACAGTACCATGCGCGAAAATTTGTTTACCGCGGTGCATCAAAATAACACGCATTGTATCGTACCTTTGCGCGTAGCATAGTCCTATCAGTCCGTCATGCGATGCGTCGCTTAGCGGCAACACACGCGCAATAAAACGACTCTGCAGGTACCCTAACGTGTTTCCATATTATATCAGATACATTCTTTGATATCAAATATTTAATTAAGTAATAAACTGTAATATATATGGTTGCGATCTACTGTACATAAGTTGCCTGGTCGGAAATAAGAGAACCTCGTGTGGCATTGTAGTGCAGGGGAAGAGTGTCGGACTCCTAACCGGGAGGTCATTGGTTCAAATTCTGGATTTTGTGGTATTTTGACCGTGGATTTATGTCTTTTTATTGCGTGCAAATACAGATTCAAATGAAAGAGAAAGCAAGCGTAATAATAAGTTGCAGCACTTAAAATATACAAGGACAAGTGAGCGATACAAGCCCTCTGACTTCTAATAAAAATGACAATTTCGAAAGATTCAGTGTTAGGATACTAGATACATTAACAAAAACAATATAAAAAGTGAAAGATAAGATACGCTATTACGAATGCTGATATACTGGTAATTCATATACAGTAAAACGAATATATGAATATATATATATTCTAAAACTGGACATCATCGTTGTCTGCCAAAAAAGATAATTTTAATAAGAATTGCATTTTACAGTATTGTGGCATTAGAATCGGATGCTAGATCTATCCCTGTTTAGTTATGCATAACTTTCTAGTATACAGTTTGAGAAAACCCCTATTGTAAGTTCACAGACCGCGTCGATGTACGCTGAAAACCTCTGTTACCCATTATGGCATCAAGCATATTTATTACGAATATAACCTCAATGCCTTTGTGTGCTAATGCATCTTTAATTCAATCTATTTTGAACTGTAAGTTAGGCCTATTAAGGACAATAATTATAGAGTTAGAGTATTAACCTGTGCATTGAATATCTGCTACATTTAAACATGATTCAAAACTGACTCCTGCTAATAATCACGTAACAAAATTTACACATGCTGAAATTCCGGTTTGCAGATTTTCACTTTCATTTTTCTTTATCTGTCTAGATCGTTTCCTTTCGTAACCGCAGACTGAGAATGTGCTAAGCAAACACATTTGAAGTGGCTAATCTAAAGCTTTGGAACAGAAAACACCATCAAAAGATGATTAATTCTAAGCTTAACGATAAGTTTATACAAAACTGGAACAGTATTATTAATAGTTCTAGTAAATAGTTCCGTTATACAATGTATCAGAAAGATTTTGTATTTGAGTAATATTTCAAACTTTTGGCATTTGATCTTGCTGTCACACTACGTAAACTCAGGAGTTTGAACCAGAAATTGCCAGAGAAGATTTTAAAATATTGATAGGCAGCAAAGAATCTGTCATTTATATAACAGTAATTTGATGAATTTCTTTATATCTTCAGTCGTGTTTACTTTAATAATGTTAGCAAAAGATATTTAGATGACTATTACTGAAATTGCAAGTCTTTTGCAAAAAAAAATATTGATGTCTAGTTTCAGATAATTTTCTAGTTTTAATAGTAGAATCTATGTCTCATCCTTAACCATTAATATTGTTGCGAGCTGTTAACGCTCACAGTGACGGATGTGTGGTTCTACTAAATCAGGCAGTTAGGCAAGTTTACTTAAGAAATAATATATCTCATCCAGTGATTTGTCGTTGAATAAAATAATTGTTTGGAGTTCAGATGCGAAGCAATTATATCACGAGGGCGCAGTCCGAGTAATATAACAATAGATCTACGCATCTGAACGACACTGATTTTATTCAAGAGCAAATCACTAAATGAGATATTTATTTCGATTCTAACACTTACCAATGATTTTTAAGTATATCCTTGACGACGTCCATCAAATATTCGCCTGTTTTTTTGTTGGTTTCTTTCCCAACGCGCCGGTATGCCGTTTGACGCTATGACGTAATAATTGTGACGTCAGAACAGTGAAATGTTTAAGAAATAATATATCTCATCCAGTGATTTGTCGTTGAATAAATCATTGTTTGGAGCATAGGCGTAGGAGCAGGGGGGGCCAGCAGGGGCCAGGCCCCACCAAAGCTAGGAGAGGGGGGGCCAAAGTATATATTGCCCCCCCCCCCCCCAATATTTTGGAAAAGAGATATAACTTGCAGTCTAATATAACATTTACTTAGCATCATATAATTCTTTTCAACCTGATTTCTGATTTGCATTTGGCCTTCCCTTGTATTCAGACTTGTCTCTTTCCATAGTGTGAGTACTGAAATATGTACGCGCCACGCCAAGCATTGTTTGATTACATTTTATAAAAATAATATATCATTGAGCGCAATCACTACAGTTCCGGTTTGAGCGTCTGCAAAATCTATGTAACTATTAAGCCTGTTTACGCATGTAAACGTTATGTATTTTTTTTTGTTTTTCATTGTCCATTAAAGGGAAATGATATTTCCACAACTTTATATCACAATTAGACAAATGCAGTATGTGTATCATCAGAATAACTCAATGATTGCTAAAACGGGGGCCTATGGCCCATTTGGCCCCTGTACAAGGCTTTGAGGCTTTGTCATGAATAATGCACCGGGGATACTTTGCCACCCCCCCCCCCCCTCACCGCCGGTCAGAAAGGTTTGGCCCCCCCAAGGTTAAACTCGCTCCTACGCCCATGTGGAGTTCAGATGCGAAGGAAATATATCACGAGGGCGCAGCCCAAGTGATATAATAATACGCATCTGAACAACAATCAATGATTTATGCAAGAGCAAATCACTAAATGAGATATATTATTTCGATTCTAACACGTTACCAATGATTTGTAAGTACATACTTGACGTCATTCATTAAATATTTGCCAGTTTTCAATTGGTTTCTTTTCCAGCGCGCCGCTATGCCGTTTGACGCTATGACGTAATAATTGTGACGTCAGAACAGTGATTTGTTGTATAATAATTCACTGTTTTCAACCTTCTTTGTTTAATAGGAAAATGAATCGGATCGTGTTAGAATGTAAAATAACACACAGTTTTTAGCCTTCTTTGTTTAATAGGAAAACAAATCGGGTCGTGTTAGAATGTTGAAAATCAGAGTCAGACAGACGGACACCGCTAAAACTATGACAGAGTGTCGGATAAACGACAGACGCACGGACGGACACAGAACTCCACAATGACCCCGCAGCAATGTGTGAAAATAAATATAAGGGCTAAACCAAAGAAAATAAGTAAAAGCTCTAACGGTTTATGAAATTTATTAATGGTAAGATAATTGACTATGCCTGGATCGGCAACTTGTAAAAAACGTCGGAAACAAACAACGGATGCAACGATAGCATTTAATTATATAAATATTTTGTGAGGTGTCGGTGGCTCACTAGATATAGATCTAAGACTCAAGAATCACTGTGAATCACTGGTATTTTGATCTAAGATTAAAATAAGGAAAACTGCAGAAAGTTTAAACAAAATACCAAACGAGAAAGCTACATGTTAACCTTCAGAATTAACGAGTCTCGGGTGTTTCTGTTAATGCTTTAAAATAATTATGTCAAATATAACGTATTATTACCAGATAAGTGCTAAGATATTCTTTTTGATATATATTGAAACGAATTTCTACAGAAGGCAATGCCCAAGATTTTGCTGGCTGCGGAGTGCCGTCAAACAGTAAACACCGCCTTATATACGGGTACTTCAAACAAAAATCAGCATTGTTTGAGATAGTTAAAAAAAATCCACAAGGGGCGCAAAAGTATTTCAATCAGATCCGACACCTGAAACAGCAGTGTAAAAAGACGTACATGTGCATGGCTTAATAGCACTAAAAAGAATATTTCTGCGAACAAACATCATATAAATACGAGAGTACAATATAAGGAGTGGCAATTGTATGATTGTGCGCTAAAATAGACGAATAAATAATGAAAGTTTTCGTCAAACAGTATCGACAGTAACCCCCTACTAGAAAAGTATACTAGATCTTGGACACTTGCAAACTCCAACGCAGTGATCTCCCTTGCCGCTTCGCTCATTGATCACTGCCAACACAACATTCACCTGACCATTGTTCATCACGAGATGATTGGTTTTAAAATAAACTTATATGTGGGTATAATACAGAAAATCTACCAAACTTTTGACAATAACATATCTTGGCCAGCTAGAAAATATTCAAAAGCCTCGATCTGTTTCGGCTTGGGGTCAATGGCAGCATAATTATCGTGAACGGCATCAAAGATTAACGTCGGCATACTCGTTTGTTTACTTTCAGTTTCGTTTCAGGATACTTAGCGGTCATGTAAATAATTACCCTTTTTCATTCACAATCGTTATTTTTTTATTATGGAACATTCGCCTGTGCTAAAAGAAGTGTAAACTTCTTCGAAAACATTGGAGTAAAATTAACTAAATAATTATATAATATATATAATTATTATATAAGTAAACATGATATTGAATAAGACTTCTATTTAGTGTGTTGCATCAAATATAAACCAAGATGCACCGTTTCCCGTCGTCATTAAAAAAATCCGGTGAAGGATACGCTGCCGCACCCCCTATACAACCTCTGGGTACTACGAAAAGGGCTCCGACTATTCGCTTGAATAAACAGATTTTTCATCACATCTGTATCATGACGATGAAAATTAAATACGCACCTTTTCTATAGTCGTTTCAGGACCAAATGGTAGTGGTAAACTGAATGGGCAAGAAAACTGCTCTTATCGCTCTTACCTTTGTTCAAGGGACCTCTTGGTAAACGTAGGAATTTTGAGCTTAAGGAAGAGCGATCGCGTCCTTAGTTCTATATGGGAGAAGAGTTTTCAGGAATCGTTTGGACACAATCTTTAAAAGAAAATTTTAAAACTAATAAAAGAAAACCAACTGTATAGAAAAAGGCAGACTTTTGAAAAAGCTTACCGTCGCACAGCTAATGACGAATTGCCTCAGCTCAGAAAGAAACTGATACACAAATATGCCCGATTTCTTGCTACAAGTCGATCCTACTCAGCAGCTGATTCTACAGTCGGTTAAGAAACTAAAGGGAAGTACCTAATAGAGGATAGTAATTTAGCCGATGACGATCAAGACTCGGGTGATGATAAATGAACGTTGGAAGAAGGATTGCCGAACTTCAACTTTCACAACGCCAAAAGTGGTTCAATTGAAGTGTACGAGAATAAACAGCAAAAATGGGTACCTTATGTCCCTGCACCAAAGAAGTGGTATCAACCTTTCAAAGATTTGAGAGACGGGTACGTACACCCAGATCATATGGGTCGTTATATCGTGGGTAGTGGTACTGTTCTCAGAAAATAATGACCGAGTTAAAAGAGGAACTTGAAAGGGAAGCAATAAAACAAGAACAAAAAGGGAAAGAACGTTTCGTAGAAAAATAGCGATATTCGTATCTCAAGCGAATGGTATTGCTAAGGCCGGAAATAAGATGGTCACAAAAGCACTAGATCTGAAGCGACATGGGAATGAAATGGAAAAAACTATGACCTATTATCTGAACAGCCAACAACGTAAAAGATATGGCGAAAGCATGACACAAGATACTATTGACTGGAACACGTACATAACTATGAACTTGAGGAATTGTTTAAAGAAAACAGGTGACAATATGTGCTGCAGGTCAAATTCAATGTAGAGGACAATACGTCATTTCAAATATAGTCTGCCTATATATCCAAAAAAGTGGCCTAGAAATTGCCTTTGATTGCATTTTTTCTTAATGTACACTGTTAACTTTATAAAAATTGGAAACGTTTCAAGAGGAGTGGGGGGCTGTCGCATTCTAAGGGTCATAGTAAGGTCACAGCCCAAGGTCAAAGGTCAGTAAGTGCATTTTTGTTATAAACTTAAGATTTTCGCCATTTTTGCTACTTTTTGATATAAACTTGTAATTTTTCGGTAATAATTATGAATTTGAGAAGTAAAATTAATTATTTTGTGTAGATTTATTGCATTTGAGACTGGCAAAATTCAAAACGATTAAAGTTAATTTTGTAGAATGAGCTTAACGTTTCGTACGCTCTGATATTTTGTTCATTTATGAAAGCTATCTTTCTCATGTTTCTAAAACTTCCGTTTCCAGGCTAACAATTTTCAAAAAGGCTAGCCGATTGCCTGTATGACTGTCTATATGAACAGTACAAGTAGAAAAAAATCTATGGCGCGTATTTTATAAAGACTAGTACAGTCAAACTTCGTTTGCTCGAATTCGGATTATTCGCTTACTACTCATGGTTCGAACTCATCGTCAGGTCTATATAATGTATACTTCACGTTGGCTTGTACTGTTGATATCGCGAACACATTTTCCTTGTCCCGTCGAGCTCTAGCGAACATAGTCTGGCTGTACTAACTGTTGACAGATCTAAAGATTCCTTCGGAAGCATAGAACTCAAGGACGTAAAAAAAGCAAACTCGGATTGATTAAGTCTGTCTGTGAGATAGTATGAGATGTGCAAATTATCTCAAGCATTATCTAAAATAGTCTATGCTGTCAATTAAAATCTATTCCAGTGGTTTACGCACGGGCTGTAGTAATTTCAGGAATGTGTGGGTGTTTAGAAATACTATCTATGCACAAAAAGTAAGTGATATCTAAGTTTAAATATAGATATTAGATAATCGCAAATGTTAAGTTGTTTTGTTTGTTTGTTTTTTCATTCCATTAGCATGAAAATGGTACTCTTCATGTTTTTGAATCAGCTAAAAAATATTTTTTTCTTTGCATATAAACATTAGGCTATTATAAAAACTGGTAACCATTCATCAGTTGTTTTCAATATCTACAATTTTGTAACTATTTGTTTATATTGGTTCTATGGATGGCATAACTTCAAAAAGGCTTAATAATTGTCAATGAATTTGAATTTTTTCGAATGTTATCAGTATGATATTTATGACTGTGAATATAGGGGTAAAGCATGTTTGTTTTCCTGTAACAATACCTTCAGATTTCCGAGTGATTGGTTGGTGATAGAACCGGATAAAGCAAACGTACCAATGTATCACGAAGGAATCTACTGATGTTATAAATGAAACAAATGTGAGCTAACGCTATTGTAGCCTTAAACGTGTAAAAATAAATATATTGTCAATTAAATTCAGTGCGGAATGCTAGAATGAACAACCCGTATACAAAAATAACTTCTTACGCTTATATAAAAAATGGCCGCCAATTTTAATTTGCCACGGACAATAATTGGCAAAAACGTCAAGTACTTCTACAAAGGCTTTGGACTTAAAAATCGTACTGAATGATAGCCCATATCTACCATATAGCAGCCAACAACTTTCATCATTCTAATCTTATTATTTTAATAAATATTGCTATTATAATATTCTGTTTCCCATGGGAAATGGCCGATTTCCTATGGGAAACGGCCATTTCCCATGGGAAAATTGCTTTCCCATGGGACGGTGTTTTCCCATGGAAACATTTGGGAAATCTTTCCATCGGAATTTCCCATGGGAAAACCTTATTTTTTAATTTCATATAAACTATTAGAAAAACATCATAGCTGTTTTATAAAAAACTTTTATGGCACTGGCTAGTTTATTTGTTTAAATAAAAGATAATTTAGTTTTCCATGGGAAAGAATTCCTTTGGGAATCCCATAGGAAATTGTTCCCTTGGGAAAAGTTTCCATGGGAATACTTTCCTATAGGAAACTGTTCCCAAGGAAGTGTTTCCCATGGGAATGCATTCCAATAGGAAATGTTTTCTGTATGAATTTTTCCCTAGGGAAGAGTTATGCAAAAGAATGTAGCCAGCGCAAATCTACAGATCGCGTGGTCGTGAAATCGGTCCTCGGGCGAGGCGCCATCCGCACTATCTTCTCCACTACGAATTGATTAAAGACATTGTGTCTAAAAGCGGAAGAGTTATAAATTTAATTCTTTTTTAGGCTCGCTAAATAAAACAAATCGTTGAAGCTTAAAGATTTTCTACTGGAGTAAAATACACTTTCACCTTCAAAAATGACCTTTTGGGCGAGTTCATATACTAAGATTGGTCTGGTAGTCGGATCCTCTCGGCTGATGATTCACTTTAGAAAATCTGTTCAGACTGCACTGTGCATATCGTGTAGGTTCGAACCCATGATGATTTTTAGAGTATAAGCAATTATAACTCAGTTAGTACGTATACATTCGAACCCATACCTACAATAAAGACATGGTGTTTGACGTTCAGTCTAAATCACTGCGACAAGTATTGGTTAATGTCATTTAAAGTGTAAAACATGTATTCAGGTAACTATAGCACCCTTAATTACACAATTTGAATAAAATAATAAAATGAAAGGCTCTATAGAAAGAATTTTATCACATGCAAGATTTGTTATGCTGAAACAAAAATTTCTTGTTTCTTTGTAGGGATAACGCATGTTTTTCGTGTTACAACATAGCAGAACCCCGAGGAGTTCTAAATACATGTATGTTATTACACGAAATGGACATGAGTTAAAACTATTAAGCATAAAGCACATAAACGAATGCAGAATTAATATATAAAACTCTACCTCAACGTCATTTAATTTCAATGAAATGCGCAGGGATATCTGTTGTTTCTTCACGCTGACGTTATTTCCATTGAATTATAAATCCGTTAGGGGCCGTAATACCTTAGCGCTTTACCACGGAACGTGCATATATTAGACTGTTTTATAACAGCACGTGAATCTATCTGTTAACACATGTTTTCTCTCTTCTTAGGACATCTCCGAAAAGTGACTAGAACAGCAGTTTTATGCTAGAATATCTACAAGCGACCAAGTAAATCCGAAGTAAAACGACGGTAACCTCAGAACTGCATTACACTGGTTTATTTTTTGGCTTTATTTCATTCATACAACGTCAAAACATCAATAAAAATGTATGTGTAGTTCATATGTGCATGCATATTTGTAAGTATACAAGCACTCAGAATAAAGCGTGCATGCATAAAATTAACGCCTATTATGGAACATGTATATGCACACGCGTATATATATACAAGCACATAGAATTTCGCATGCGCGCGTTAAATTATACGCGTGTGTAGATATAAATTTACGCGTACACTTATTAATGTATAAATAAACGAGTATATATAGTGCAGCTAGAATGTGCGTGCACGTTTAAAATATAATACGTCCACCTGTCCACCCGTGCGTTAATATGTTGGTGCACGTGAACATGGATATGTCTATATAATTTCTGGCAGCAGGAAATCTTTCGCCTTGCTGTTTATTTCATTTCGGACAAGGAATCGACACTGTGGGAACGCTAAATGATACAACTTCGCTAAACGAAACAACTGAAAACGACACAAAACTGACACTAAATGATACAATCAGCGCTGAATGATACAAAATCGAAGCTCGCTAAAAGATACAAAACTAAGGCTAAATGATACAAAATTTTTAGTCTCGCTAAAAGATACAAATCGTTTACGCTAAAAGATACAAATTTTCTATAGGGGTATATGGAGAATTTTTACATTTGTTGACGATTTCATGAAATAATTATCTCATTTCCCGCTATATAAACATATACTTAGATGATCCCAGCTGTATTTTTCTGGAGTTTTTTTTTGTTGGATTTAACGTCGCACCGACACATGATAGGTCATATGGCGACTTTCCAGCTTTAATGGTAGAGGAATACCCCAGAAGCCCCTCCGTGCATTATTTCATCACGAGCGGGCACCTGGGTAGAACCACCGACCTTCCGTAAGCCAGCTAGATGGCTTCTTCACATGGAGAATTCAACACCCCGAGTGAGGCTCGAACCCACATCGATGAGGGGCAATTAATTTGAAGTCAGCGACCTTAACCACTCGGCCATGGAGGCCCCGTATTTTTCTGTATGTAGCATCCGTGCACTCATTTTTTCATAAAACTACTTACAAAAACTAGCGAAAATTGAAAGGAAGTTGAAGACATAGGCATATGAGCCAGAAATACAGGTCATATATATCATATTTCGTCAGTCTGTCTTGCGACAAGAGAGGATGACTGAGTTAACAGACTGCTCATACATAACTTTAGTGTACAATCTAGGTCGAAATCTGCTTTGCGTGTGCGCACATTTCAAAATACACGTGTAATTATATACAATGTAGAGGATATTACATGAGTGTCCTGTCACATGACTTTATTGCACGAGTTGAATAAAATGATAAGATGAGGTCTGCCAAGCATTTTATGAGTTTAATAAAATCTATGCGGGAAGATTATTCTTATCACATGTTTTTTCTGCTTCCGAGGGATTCTGAAGATGTTATAAAACAAAATGAACATGCGCTAACGATATTCTGGCATAAGGCGCAAAAATCTAGTAAATGAATACACTCTACCTCAACGTCATTCAATTTTAATAAATACGCAGGAATATCTGCGTTGTTTTTTCACGTTGACGATGCTTAAATTTATCAACAAAATAAATACATATCTTAAACATACCACGGTAAGTACGCACGCATAGAATTGTGTTCTTGCCTACCAAGAAGGGAAAGTATACATTTGTCAGGGTACGCGCCGGGGAAAGATATTCCTGTCTTTCCATAGGGAAAAATCTTGTCTGAAATAGCGTGCACTAGGGTGACGTCACATAGTACTGACACTATTGTGACGTCACAAAACTATATAAATGAAAGCTATCAGAAAATATCCAAATCCACTTGTCTCCACGATCTATTTTGAACATGATAGGCAAGAAAAATGATCTAACATGTTGCCTGTATAAGACAGCTGTTTCCCCAACCCTCTGGACAGCTTGGATAAAAAAACCTCGCTAACGTTTGGTTTTCCATTCCACACTGTCCCTCGGGTAGTGAAAACCCCGTCTTACACAGATGGGCATGTAAGATTCTTATATTCTTGCCTTCCTAGCAGGGAAAGTATACATTTGTTCGAGAACGTGCCAGGGATAGATAGATTCTATTCCTGTCTTTCCCTAGGGAAAAATCTTGTCTAAAATAGCGTGCACTTTGGTGACGTCACATAGCACTGGCACTATTATGACGTCATAAGCTATATAAATAATATCAGTTAACATGAAAGGCAAGAAAAATGATCTAACATGTCACCCTGTTTTCGTAAGATATCTGCTGTTTTCGTAAGATAGCTCTTTTCCCAACCTTCGAGACAGTGTGGAATGGAAAACCGAGCATTAGGCCTACCCGTCTAACAAAGGCACAAATGTAACATCCTGATATATAGTCTACTGTGAATAAGGTTAGGGTTCTGTTTAAGCTAACTTTGTAGTGTGCATTTTATGCATGTATATATTCAATGAGTGAGTACTAATCTCTTCTAACAACACTCGGATAACACTTTCATAAGGTTAATGAACGTGAAGGTTGCGAGAGGCAAGTGATATTATTATAATAATGAATTAAGACACCCGCCTAGCATGGGATTTATCTTTATATATCCACTTACAAACAAATATTCAACGCTCAAGAACGTGAAACTTAGCTATAAACACGAGTTTACATTTAGTGTCATCATACCTCTTACAGCAAATATTATACTTTGCAAGATTCACGGGAAGCCGTGACGGTGACGTCACTCAGCGTTCTCGCACTGGCTTTAACTTTAGTGATTTTTGTTTGTTTGTTTGTTTGCACTCCACGCAGAAACTTGACGGCCTTTAAACTTCCTTACTCTTTTAAAAGTGTTTTTCATTTGCATGTACAGTTTTCATTACGAAAAAGAAGTAAAAGTATCATGTTGGCGCGGTTTACGAATTTCTGTGACTGATTCTGGGTGCTTGGATGTTCATGCAGACAACCAGTATGCGCAGTGTACATAAACCGGAACCGGAAAACATCGAAAAAATTGCCTCAGTATATGCAGACAACACTACTAATTTGTTCTGTGCAGCAAATGAAGAGATATACAATATGATTTGGTTTTTATAGTTATAAAATGAATGTTAAAAATCAGCTGTGGTTGCTACAACACAGATGAATAATTATATACGGACGTTACCGTCTCTGCGATTTTCATCCCCTATTATACCTCACTTTTGTCTGCAATGGTAAAATCCCATTACCCGAAAAATAGATATTTTGACTATCAAAAACATTTTTGACACGTGACCAAGCCGAAGTGATTGTCAGGTCATGTGACCACAGGTAAATTTTAGGTAAAAATATTTCACGCGTAATTTAGGCGTCAGGTACACAGGATCCGCGTGTAAAACATTTATTAATCGATAGTTTTTCTTCAAATTTCCAGTATCGCTAACGAGCATATATAGCTAAAACACTAGAGCATTTTTAGTAAGATAATGTAATTAAAATAAGCAAAATTACATAGAAACGGTTGAATTTTGATAAAAACTACAGTAAAATTTCATACAGCGCGATCGAAAATATCTTTTCTATACAATAAGTAAAATAATGAATATCGATATAATCATTAAATTTAGACTTTAGGCTAGAAAGTGCAAAAAAAAAAACAGATCTGAAAAGCATTAAAAATGACAAAATGCCAGTAATTTAAAAACATAGAGTAAAATGGTATCGGTAAAATACAGTATAGAGTAAGCATATTTATCGATATGACACAATTATGCAGAAGGCGCGGCGTGTAATCTATAAATAACCTGTGTACTGACAACAATCGGACGTATATAAATGGTTTTTAGATTTGTTTTAAAGTTTTTAAAGTTTGGTGGTTAATAAAATAAAGCAGTAGAGTATAGATGTAGTTCATGGTCAGTGGCAGTTTTTCTCAGGCGTTTCAGGAGTGTAAGAAAGGTAATCGCGGCTCTTACCCTGGATGACAAAATTTAATAAATTTAATTATATATTTTATAATCTATTTATTATTTTGGCAATTTAGACACAATTCAGGGGGGTATAACAGTTAAAAATGCTCCAAAACTAACATCCGGGCCTTGAAGTAAGGTCCCCTTTAATTACGTCATATGAATGCAAGTCTTTGGAATCAATCCAGGAACCGACCTGTATCTGGCAACGGCTCTCAAAATTCAAATCTCGCTGGGCCTACGATTGATTAGTTTGACTGGAAACAGTCATAACTACACAGCGCAGCGTAAACAAATAAAAATGAATAAAACAAACAAACTATTAGGGGTCTAATACCTTAATTTCAAATAAATTCAGGTGGGAGTTGGCCGTTGGGGTACCCTTTCATATCCCGCCATTGATATGCTGGTGCCCTTATTTTTTGTGGAACCGGACCTGGAAAGCATCCTATAAAATGAGTCTTTCCTTAACGTTTTAGTGTCAGTATCTGATTATTTGTGGTAGTACATCTTGTTCATTTTGAGTGATACTTCTGTAACTGCAGATCGATAATCAATAAATATATTCTTAATTTTCAAGCTATAAAAAGTAAATTAACGTTTTACAGCTACCCTTTACATCAATACAATAGCAGTCTATTTCATTATCTGAAATGCCAAACTATCGTCACATCAGTTGTATATAAACCTGTCATTTTACATGTTTTTTCTTTCTTAATAGTTCAGCGAATAGACAACAGACATTTTATTTTCCTATATGACTCTCTACATACCAAAATGATACGTATAAAAAATGTTCAGTATTGATATGTTTTTAAAACATTGACTTTACTGATAGTGTATTAGTCCGTAGAAATCCCAGTGGGTTCGCTCCTTTGAACTTGCATTTGAATCACATTTTAAAATGAAAAAAAAAATCGTTGTCGTCCAGAATCTTGAGAGTCTGGTAACAGTAGGCAGTACCATGCGGACATTTCGATGTGCAACTTTAAAATCACTCCTGAAAACCATGTAAAACAAAAATACGCATTCTGAATTAGATATCAAATATAATTCACTCCAACATTAGAAAATAGATATGAAAAGTATATTTTACATTGGCCGTCTAAAGAATCACTATGTTAATATCAGCTGAATTATACTTAGGCCATTATAATATAATTATGCATGACTTATTGATTGCATAAATGCAAATTGCATCAATGGATACTTAAAGTCAATATCTAGTTTAAGCGGTATTTATCTAAGAATGAATGTGATTTTAATTAGGTTATGTGATATATAAATTGTATTGGGTTGTTGTCATTATTCAGACGTCCATATTTAAAAATAAGATGTATGATTTGTACTTATTTATATTTTCATGTGCTACCATCTATAAATAAAGATATTATGATGATGATAATTATTATTATTATTATTTTATTATCATTATTACTACTGCTTCTACTACTACTAGTAATATTAGTTACTATTATTATTAGAAATGTTAAAAGAGAACATAGAAGTTAACTTAATACATAAATTATGAATTTTCGTTCCTACATCATTTATAACGTGTATAACGGATATAAAAGCCATAAAATATTTCTAAACAGAAATATATCCTTAAGATTGATCTAATTTAAAACGATAGCGATTTAAACTATGACAACTGAAACTATATCGGTACCTCTAATGTCTGATAAATTATGCGCAAATCGATAAATATTGGTAGCTCTTAAGCCCGCCCACGATAGAAAATCAATATTCTTATAAGATACTGGGGGTTAGTACCCGCCCCTTTAAACATTTAGACCAATGACAAGTTAGAGACGGTTTTGGCCCACTGATCATGGCAGGGGCTGACTTCACATTGTATGCAAATTGTGCAATGTATATTGAATATTTCATTTATGTTAATTTACTAAACAAAAGGGAAAATATGATTTATTAAATAGTTATCTATGTGTAAAATACATGCCATATTTACTGCAAAATATTTATCACATCATTGTTTGGAACTGAACGCCGTTTTCCAATATTATATTAACTATATGGCTAGATTCGATCACACTATATGTTCATGACTATGTTAAAAGGTTAATAAAGGAATTAGTTTGGTTTTTAGAACGACACCTTTTTATTACTTTGTGGGATATAACAAAATCGCAAAGACATAAATTGGCGTATTCATTAACGTCCTTGATTGCAGTCATACATTCTCGAACCATAGCTTTCAAAACTTATTTATTCAAAAAAAAAAAAAAAAAAAAACACGAAAAGAAAATGAAAACGCATTTTTTAGACCCGGTACAAGGCTCGAACATTTTAATCATTACAATGCGCTATTTACACCGTTTCTAATAAACTCTTTCAAAAAGAAGATAACTGGACCTAAAATTTGTTACGGAGAAAAAAAGAATGCATCCCATATGACAACTCATTCATGGTGATAAAGTTGCTTAGCTGAAAAAATTAGCCTGCTGCACTTCGTCCTTATTAATAATTAGATGATCAAAGTCAAATAGTTTATTTATGTTTTTTTTTCATACGCGCATCATGACAAAATAGTACATTATTCAAATATCTTAAAATGCGTACGCTTTTCTATACAGAAATACAAGTGACAATTTGATATATATATACTAGTTTAATACATATATAATACTGATACGGTATTTCGAATTACAGATGACCTTCTCAAGCATTTTAAATTTATACTAAAGCGTAGAATACAAGACAAAGGATTATGATATAAGTTCGCACAGCACCGCCAGCGAGATCAAAACGAGAGCGTGATTTCCTGGTATTACATACAGACGACTTTGTATAATACTTTCGTTACATCATATGTGACACTATCATCTTATTATAATACGTGAATAGACACCGCTTAGATCTACCGGAGAGAAATGATACTCCAGCTTCTTCAAAAATTGATAAATTTTTAGCAATAATGAACATCCTCAGGTAGTGTATATAAAGATTTAAGAACGACATACTATTTCGAATTTATTTAAGATAATTTTCGGGTTTATAATCCACAAATGTTACAAAATTCGACAATTCATTTTTAATACAATAAGAGAAAGTAATATGATAAAAGAACTCCTGAAATCCTCAAAAATATGCTCGTTTATTGATTTGTAGTGTAGTACTTCTCGTTTTTAGCTGTACATATTAAATGGAATATATATAAATGATATAACGACATAATTTCATAAGGGCGCAACTTACTCAACATTTTGCCGAAGACTTGTACATTGCATTATTACAGTTTTCAATTATTGCCTTCATATTTGACTAAAAATACCGGCAGACAATTAGAGCATGGAAACAACAAAAAGAAAAGTAAACGTGTGAACATTTGCGATGGGCTCTTGTCTACCTTCTGTGATCTATCTAGGTCGCATCTCCGAGATCGTAACATTTTTTTTAAAAAAGGTATTATTGGCCCGAGGCACTGAAAAAATGTCGGTGATTCTGTGATATATTAAGTCGCACTGTGGAAGGCGCATATAACTGCAATGCTATTTAACCTCATGTCTCAGAATTTTAATTGAAGACAATAAATGATATTCAATTAATATTGTTATATAACATGCCATTTATATAACATATATTATACACAAAAACATCAAATCAGAGGGTGGCGCTAAGTTTGTTTGTGTTTTCTGTCGGATTCATATCATTTCTTTCTTTACGTACAAAGTATTGGCAATATTCTTTCTAAGCAATTTGTGCATTCTCTAGTTTTCACTGAAAGTCATGTGCGCGTAAACTGTATTTACGTTCGAAGAATGCCGCATTGCTTTGTGAGATTAACTTTTAAAAAGTTGTATTATCAGAATCAATCAAAAATGATATACATGTATAATTATTGTTCCGAAAATCTTCATTCCCACTAACTTCGCGCTAATAAGAATATATTGGCGTTTGAGTTTTCAAGAAGAAAACAATTGTTAGACATTGTCAAACTTTATTCCGAGGCTCAGCGTTAGCCCGAATTGAACACGACACTTGTCGATTTTTAATTACAGACCCACGGTAAACCAATAAATTTCAACTTTTGTAAAGTTTCTCTTGTTTTAATATAGTGACAAATGTATGTCTATTTTAGAGATTTTCAAAAAGAACTGATTGTATTATATATGATACTGAAAATACGGATATAGACTGGCTACATCCACAATTTAAAATAATAATAAGAAGAAATACCATGGTCTAGGAGCTAGACAAGACCAGCTAATTCTACTATTTTAAAATACATATTTTTAACAACCAGGTGTTTGTGTGAACATAATTAAGTTTCCTAAGAGTAAATAAAGTACATGTATGTACACATATAGAAACCTTGAACATATTAGATGACCAGTGACCTTTCTCCCCGTCCTTGAATAAGTTTTGTTCACAGGACTGATACGGGTATAAAATAACAAAATCTCGCATGTGGTCAGTAGATTAAGATTAATTTTCAAAATGTGTGATCCGTTTCTCGGCTTACCACTATTAAAATATCCATTTATACCATTTCATATTAAAATATCAAAATATGTAGCATAAAATCAAACATAAATATTACACTAAGAAAAGACAGACATGATATCGGCTGTATTTAAAACATTACTAGTTTTCGTTTACTCCGCCGAAGTTCGCCGTCGGCAGTATAAATTCCTTATTTCTTACTTTCAATAAATACTAGATTTATGTATTTACATGTTTTCTGTATTGAAGCATTTGAATGAAGAAAAATCATAATTATCAAACGCATCAAATTAAATTATCTAAATTTACAATTCATATAGTGCATTTGTAGCTGATCTATTATGCCAGACATCACGTTGTATTTAGGAATTTCGGGCGACAATTGGGAGAATTTGAGGTATACAAGGGAGGAAATATATTCAATACGGCCGAAATACCATCCAAAATTTATATATACGAAATAGTGTTTGAATGAATTGATACAAGGAATGAATGAAATAATACAGCCAATTTTATATTTTATGTCGATGTAACTTGCCACTGTATGTGCATCGTTCAAATTGGTTCAAAATAGAAGGAAATTGAGCCGTTTTAATGACTTGTTTATATGTGTAAAAAAACAGCTATGCAACCATTTTTTAGTATTTGCATTTCCAAAAAAAATTCTTTATAATTTCCCCAGACAAACAGAATCTGTAACATGTGTTTGAACCGCGAAAAAAATAAAACGAAAAAAAAAAAATAAAACATTATGAAATCAGAAAAAAGCAAGAAATTCAAAATAGATATATTGGTAAAATGTTCACACATTATTCCTAAAAAAATGTGCATCCAGTATAACAACACCGTGTAGGATATTCTCTTCTCAAACATTTTCCAGCAGCAAAGACGTATATAGGAGAAAACGGAAAATGCTTTCGACGCCACCGTAACACGCACACACAAACACATCTTCCCACCCTTACCCCCTGTTTTATGACACATACCACCTCCCATAACCTCCCGCCATTTATTACTGATCTATCATTGTTTCTAATAACTTTGATTTCAGTCTGTTGCAAAAATGATAATCACCTCTCCATGAAAAATTATTATTTTACAACTCTGTTAATAGTTTCTAAATCTAGTGTTTTTCTAATAACTAAAAATACGGGGTGGAGCAGCAGGATTTTGTCCGCCTTATAGTCACATCAATATTCAGAGTCTTTACTACGTTGAGATTTCATTCGTTGAGAATAAAGGGAAGACATAAGCACGAAGAAAAAAAATATAAAGAACGAATGAAGAGGTATATGAAGTAAAAAAAAACAACAACAAAAAAAAAACCAACAACAACGAACCCTTGTTTCGCATTTTGCAAAACTGTTTAATTTCGAATAGGCGCCCTGTGGATGACACGCGGCCAATATCCGGTCCAAAACAAGTTCAAAGTGCTATACCGCATGCGGTGCTTGTGATCATGTTGTATATTGAAAATTAAGGGTCTCTAATTAGCGCAAGCTTGATCTTATCTTCCATACTGGCTTCGGTGTAAGTACTTATACATGCTATATGGCTTTTGAATTTTAAATGAGATTCCAGTTAAATTTTTAGTGTAATTCTTTAAATAATAACTTAAAATAAAATAAAGATAAAAAATGTTAATAGATAAGCGATATGATTAAATACTTCAGGACTATCATCTCCTCTCCATAATCTGACAAAGGCAGACAAAATATCTTTTTCATTTTTATAAAGCATAAAAATAATACACTTAAATCAAATTTATTTCATAAAAATGGTGTCCAGGAAGGATGAGACTGGGAATCGAACCCGGCCCTCAGCGGCAATAAAATCTTCCAATAAACTCGGAACGACCGTTTAATATCATAAATAAACTGTTTACGCAACAAAACCTTTTCAATTTTTAATGAAAATATTAGAAATAACAACCAATCCTCGTGTATTCCATAACAATAGTGTACCAGTTTTTAAGTTTCGATGGTGCCTTAAGAAATATAACATTAACTTCACATCGCTATAATGATGATGTGTAAATCTGCAATTAATCTTATCTCTTTACATTTTTGTTTACTTATTTATTCACATATTAAACATAGTAACAGGAGCTGATTATTAATAGAGCATAACCTGAAAAGTCCGAAAGAGGTTTTTATTATTATATATTTTATAATTTATATTATTTAGTTTGTAATAAATTGAGCCGTGCCATGAGAAAACCAACATAGTGGGTTTGCGACCAGCATGGATCCAGACCAGCCAGCGCATCCGCGCAGTCTGGCCATGATCCATGCTGTTCGCTTTTAAAGCCTATTGAAATTGGAGAAACTGTTAGCGAACAGCATGGATTCTGACCAAACTGCGCTGATGCGCAGGCTGGTCTTGATCCATGCTGGTCGCAAAGCCATTATGTTGATTTTCTCATGGCGCGGCTCATATACACGTATTTCTTATATTGTTTTATAATAAATAGCTTAAAGACCTTTACTGTAACTATCACTTAAAATCTTTAAACTAAAAAAAATTATCAAAAAAAAAAAAAAAAAAAAAAAGAAAAAAGAAAGAAAAAAAAGAAAGAAAGAAAGAAAAGTTAAACGTAATTTTAAGCCATTTTGGACTAATTTTAGACTACAATTTTAAAACTAAGAGACATTTCCATGCACCCACTTTACATTGCGGCAATGATGATCACCTGTTTTTACTACATTAGTTTTAAATATAATTTTATATCAAAATTTAAAACTTTAGGCACAATAAAAATCAGAAATAAAGAGTCTTTGTGTTTTCGTTTTTTTCGGCAAAGGACGACTCTGATTTGATCAAATTTTAGCTAGTTTTAACGATTTTAACCAAATTTTACACAATTTTAACATGTAATAATAGTAATCAAAAAAAAAAAAAAAAGAAACACAGATAGTAAATATTATTTTAACTAAAGTTAGGCAGCATTTGTATATATAATAACGTTAGGGACATATGGTGACATAAACAACATGCAGACCGAAGTATTGTGCTATTAAATTGACCTGTCAAAACATGTTCCCGGCTTTCATGTTAATCTTATATACGCTCGAACAGAATATAATAAAAGCCGGGTCCATTTTTTGACAGGTCAAATAAATTGGACAATAACAGGTACAAGTAAAAGGCCAACATAGGATAAACTAGTAGTAAATCCAGTAGGGATGACGTGTAGTAAACATGCAGACGACGACAGGTATAAGATATACTTTGACCTTCAAAAATGACCTTTGGGCGAGTTCATTAACTAAGGTGGATCTGGTTTTCGGATAATCTCGGCTGATGATTTACGTAAGAAATAGCCTTAATAGGTATGTAATGTAAGAAATTAACCGAGTTGCGATCAGAGACTGCACATCGTATTGGTAAGTGCGATTGCCCCTGATACATGGCATGCACGCTACCTGTGGGTTCGAACCCCGACAAAATTTCTTATTATTGTATTATGAATCATAATTGAAAAATTAGGTATCATATTTTATTGCCTGGACTTCAATATTTACTGTTTTGAATTAGTTTTCTTCATTTTTCCCATTCGTGCCCACCCGCTTAGCTCAGTAGGGAGTGCGTTGGTCCCTAGGGTCGCGAGCTCCATCCTCGGGCGGGGCGTATGTTCTCCGTGACGATTTAATAAAAGACATTGTGTCTGAAATCATTCGTCCTCCACCTCTGATAATTCATGTGGGGAAGTTGGCAGTTACTTGCGGAGAACAGGTTTTTACTGGTACAGAATCCAGGAACACTGGCTAGGTTAACTGCCAGCAGTTACATGACTGAAATACTGTTAAAAACGGCGTTAAACCCAAAACAAACAAAGCAGTTTTTCCATTCGTTTTCTGTTACTTTTTTTCTTTAAAAATTTATTTCATATCAGAAAAATAAATCACAAATAAACAAGGTTAATCCTCAGATTCGCTGGCAGTGTCTGTTTCTGAATCGTTCATTGAATCATCAACGTTAAAAACGTCTTTCGTGAAAAAAAAGTTGGACACATTTATCAAGAAAAAGTCTTTCTTTTCCGGGATTCGAACCCACACCTACACCTAATAATTTGCATGCGACGTTCACTCTTACCTACTGCGCCAACGAAACAAGTATGTCCGATTGGTTGGTGTCTTTTATGTGTAAAATATTTATTCAGTAAACTATAGCACCCCTTTACTTGGATTAGTTCAATATAAAAAGTACATTTACGCCCGAATGCACAATGTATATCTATAACTGTAAGCATGCAACAGGTAAACAGGTAAATTTTAGCTAAAGATTATATCGCGAAATTTAGGTGTCCCGTACATAGGAAACGCGTGTACAGCTTTTATTATTCAATAGATTTGCTTAAAACTTTCAGCATCGATAAGGGACAAATATAGCCAGAATGGCAGGGCATTTTCATTAAGATATTTGTATTAAGTTAAATAAAATTACATAAAAACGGACGATTTGCAGTAAAATTACCGGGAAAATTTCATACAGAGCGATCGTCAATAGCTATTCTGTTTAAAAAGTAAATAACTTGAAACCACTGCGATCATTTAATTTAGACTTTTGCCTGGAAAAGGCAAGAAACAGATTAGAAAAATCTTTGATAATGAAAAAATGCCATCAATTTAAAAACATGCAGTAAAGCGAAATTGTTAACTATAATACGAACAGTAAAGTGCAAAGTAACATATTTATCGATATAACATAGGCGTGGCGTGTAATCTAAAAATGAACCTGTGTATGGAAAAGTATCGGACGTAAATAAATTGATTTTATAAAGACTGGTGTTCCGTTTGGACAATCGTGACTTTTTATCTAATACTAAACCGCGATGCACGATAGTACGGTGACGAAAACTCGATGGTGCGATGACACGATGATGAAACGGTGAAAAGGCGATGGCGATGGCATGATGATGAAATCGCGGTGGTGCGGTGGTACAATGGTGAATGTGTATGTAATATCGCGTTTTCATCATCGTACCATCGCGTTTTCATCATCTTACCATCACGTTTTCACCATCGTACCACCAGTATATGTGTCAGAAAAATGCATATAGCTCAAGACCTAAGGCATTTCTAAGTAAGATATTAACGTTTTAAGAAAGCAAAAAACGGTCGATTTTCTATTAATTTACTTGTAAAATTATATACAGCGCGATCGTAAATAGCTGTCTTCTTTTATGAGTACTGTGAATCAATTTATACCGCTACGATCATAGAAATAAGACTTTTTGCTGGAAAATGCAAAAAAGACAATAGAAAAACATTAAAAAATGACAGAATGGCAAAAATTTAAAAACATGATATTATAATAAATTGTTCTCATAAATGTTTTTTGTTTGTTTTTTTTTTCTGTATTTTTTGATATATTTAGTTATAATGGTTTTAAAGTTCATAAAAATAGATAAGTTGAGTATAGACGTAGTTCATGGACAGTGGCAGTCTTTATCTTCGTTTCTTATGTGTAAGTCAGGAAGGGACCCGCAGTGAGCTTACAGCGCATAGAGCTTACATGTGAGCTCTATGCGTCAAGTCGTGACGTATAGAGCTTACATGCGAGATAAGCTCTATGCGTCGAAAAGGCATGATCGTCACGTATAGAGCTTACTTATGGATGATGATGCGCTATGTGAAATTATGCCTAGGTAATACGGTATGAACGATCTCATTGAAAGGAATCAGGAAGCATCACCATGTCCGCCCGTCTGTATGTACAGAGCTCTTTTCAGGCATGTTTCCTGTGGAACTCTACATGAAACTTCGCTGTCACAAGTATATGCAAATATTAAAGAACGTGGGACTAGGCACGCGATTACCCAGCACCACTGCCAACCCAGCGTTTGCTACATACAAGATGACTAAAGAAATTACGGTTACATCGGACTGATAAATATTGTCTAAAGTGGTCTAGTCTTTAACACACTGGACTTTTATTCAAGGGGACATGTCTTCGATCCACAGCGAAGATAACTGTCAGTTCGGTCAGTAAAAATATATAGATATAGTTGTGCCAGTGTATGATCATAGTGTCATAGCGATGTCTTCATAAATACAGGGTCTTAGTGAGTTTTCTGTCCTAAAAGGACTGGCGGATATGAGTTCAAACCCATGAAATTCATTAGCCATACATGCTGTGCCAACCCTTACGGTACACGTACCTCCAAGATCATGACTAAAGAATAATATGTTAGCGATGGTGGTAATATCAAGGGCATAGGAGCTGGGGCGGCAGGGGCGGCGCCCGCCGCCCCAATATTTCGAGGAGCGGCGAAATCCCGAACTCGTAAATTTTTGAAAGGGCTAGAAAATATAATTGGAAATAAATACAGCGGTCTTCCATTTATCATGAAGTGCATCGGCGACTGATATGCACACAGAATCTTGTCATATCACTGACACCTTGCTAGATCACCTTGGTGACGGGGTATTGTACAAAATCGATAATCCGCAACGACCAAGGTTGCTGTATTTTCACGCCCCGCAGACTCGGATTATAGGCAAAACATTAATTTAATTAATGAAAGTTCATCGTTTTTAATTGCTTACTGCCAAAATTGCAATTAATGTTCTTGTGTCTCAAATTCTGCCGACAAAGGAAAGTATCTTGAGTAAAACACAAACGCAAATTGGGATCTTTAGATGTCTTTACATAAAATATATTAAATTAAATATTTTTGACACTTAACATAAGATGTAGAAAAATCCTCATAGATTTTACAGATCTATACAGTAAAATTAATACGTATTACAGCTTCTACATAAAAATATAAAAGGCCAATCAGCCTCGCAATTTTGCATTTCCAAATCGATCATTTGGTAAAAAGAACCCTCAATGGTTCAAAGAAAACAGTGAACTGCGTTTTACCTTTATAATGCCATTTAATGACTAAAATGCTATAAGGATTGGATTACCTCTTTAAGTCAGGGTCTTGTACTCTATCCCCTACTTAGACATTTCTGGTTTTACCCTGGCAAGACATTGTCCATATCTAACATCGTACCGCCATTACAGTGTTTAAACAGAGTAAACTGTAAATAAGGGTGAAAACTCGAGAGAAAAAAACCCGAGTATGTTCAACAGATACTGAGCAGTCCAAGAAGTCGCCAGATTGCACCATTTACTCTAGTTATATGCAAAATTTTTCCGGGGCCACCCCGGAACCACGTTCATAGGTGGGGGACACCCCCTCGCACACCCTCCGCCGCCCCAATGCTCAAATCATCCCTACGCCCCTGAATATAAGGCGTGAAGCTAGAAGACAATTAACATTACGCTGAATCGGTACCTTTATGCATCTACATTCGGGAGAAGTTACATTGACATGGAATGAGTACTATAGTATCTTTAGATCTTTTTGGGACACTTAGATTTGCTCTTTTTGGTCCGTCCGTCCGTCCGTCCGCCCGTTCGTCCATCAGTATGTCCAGAAAGTTTGCTTATATTCCACCTAAAGTCATGCAACATTACAGGAATATACATCAGCATGTAAATTTGTGCACCCGGCTTATTTCGTCCGGCTCTGCCTAGGAAAAGCAGAGTTATGGCCCTTGTTTATTCCACCTTAGGTATGAAACATTACAAAAATATTTTTTTCAGCATGTTAAGTTGTGCAACTTGGGTTTTACGTCCCAGACCACTGAATGAAATCAGAGTTGCGTCTCTAATAATTTATTGAAAAAGAGCTATATTTATGCTCAGCAAAAACTATTCCATCTTCGGTCATGAAACATTACAGAAATATTTACCAGCATGTGAAGTTGCGCACATGGGGTATTACGTCCCAGACCACTAAATGACAGCGGAGTTAATCCCTTTGATTTATTTTAAATAGCTATTATCAATTGGAACGCGACAAAATTGCGCAATTCTTTGCATGTCCGCACTCATTCAGAATATAAAACGCACAATATACTGACTAAAGGTTACTTACTATCACCATGGTTACAAAATATAAAATTTAAGATACTTTTTGTTTTTACTGCTTGAATCCCGTTTAGATCTCCTACCGGAGTCTGTAATATATCACAGGCGCTTCAGATTTGTTTTTAGTCGCAGCCAAAAGAATCTTGTTGGCACGTTTTACGAATTTATGTAAGTGATTCAGGGTGCCCTGTTTCTCATGCAGACAACCAGTCCGCGGACTGTATATAAACCGGAACCGGAAAAAAATCAAAAAATTGCCTCGGTATATGCAGACAACAAAGACGAATAACTATATACGGACGTTACCGTCTTTGGATTTTCATCCCTTTATATGAATCAAGACACGGCCTAGAATGGGAATTTATCTTTTATATATTCAACACTCGTAAGAAAGTGAAATTTCAGTTAACATTTAGTTTCCTCATACCTGTTACTGCAAATAACATATTTTGCAAAATTTACGGTCAGCCGGTGTGACGGTGATGTCATTCGTCGCGTTCCCGCTCTGGCATTAGGATTTGTTTTTTGCATATATATATACAGTTTTAATTACGAAAAAGATATAAAAGAATCATGTTGACACGATTTAGGAATATCTGTGACTGATTCAGGGTACTGTGTTGTTCTTGCAGACAACAAGTCTCCGGATAGTAAATAAACTTAATCCGAAAAACAGAAAAACAAAGAAAAAAATGCCTTGGTATATGCAGACAAAAAATGAAGAATATCTATATCTGAACGTTACGGTCTCGGGGAATTTTATCTCATATCATCTAACCGACTATCTCTAGACTTGCTACAGTGCTTTGTTACACCTTAAAATGGTTGCAACGCATTTTGGTAGTCAGTACCGATATACGGCCGAGTTTTGATAGTCACTACCAAAATGCGTTTCACGCAACGCAGTTTTGGTAGTTTACAAAAATATAGTACCAAAATACGTTGGATGTATACACACCAAACGCAAACGCAAAACGGTATTAATAATAATCTCACGATTTACAAAAAGAATATTTTGTGACGAATAGACAATATTATTTCAAAGAGAGTAGAAATATCCGTCCCGACGGCAACAGGTAGAAATATTTTCTTTGTAGCACTCTTTCTTATACTAGTAGTAGAACGCCGGAAATTAACGTCCGTAAGCAGAAGTGACGTCATGATGTTTTGCGTTACGCACAATAACAAAATTCCACTTAAGTTTTAGCGTTTGTAGCGTTACTTTATGTTCTTATGGTAATCTAACGTATTTTGAATCGAGAAATATACTATCAGGAACGGAGAGAAGTACCTGCTTTTTTTTTTTCGTATTTTTACATAAACAATATATTATCAGTGCATGAACCACTGGTTGTCATTAACAGCACGAGAGTCATCTGGCATGCGGGGTGCCAGATGGGTTTTGCCGGCATGGGTAAAATCACCGGAAATGCCAGTCCGGTGTGCAAGAAAAATATATCTAAGACCCTTAAAACACACACAGAATTCACCATTTATGTTTATGCGGGATGTTCAAAAAAATAACAAACCTAGATGGAGGACCCACATGCCATTCTCACAGTTATACTTCGTTTAACAGAATTCAACATTTTCGTGCTTTAAAACTCTCGGTGGGTTATCCCTCCGACAACAATATATCGCATAGGAAGAACTGTAGAAGACTCATGACCATTCTCTATTTCCCATTTGACATACTCTATTTAAGAAATAATATATCTCATTCAGTGATTTGTCGCTGAATAAATCATTGTTTGGAATTCAGATGCGAAGGAATTATATCATGAGGGCGCAGCAAATCACTGAATGAGATATATTATTTCGATTCTAACACGTTACCAAGGATTTTTAAGTACATCCTTGACGACATTCATTAAATATTTGCACGTCAATCGGTTTCTTTTCCAGCGCGCCGCTATGCCGTTTGACGCCATGACGTAATAATTGTGACGTCAGAACAGTTGTATAATAATTTACTGTTTTCTGCCTTCTTTGTTTAATAGGAAAATAGATCGGATCGTGTTAGAATTCCAATTTGATCCCAATTTAAACGACAGTATCGACGACTTCCATATCTATAAAGGTATTATTCAGTTTAGAATTTTCAGTTTCTTATCAAGTATTTTGGAAAATTATACACATGTCTCATTTTATATCAAATATTCCCACCAGAATTCATTCCCGTCGGAAATATTTCCCATGGGAAATATGTCCTGTAGGAAATATTTCCCATGGGAATATTTTAAAAGTCTTCCCATCGGAAATATTTCCCATAGGAAATTATTCCCATAGGAATGTCCTCCCATGGCCAAAATATGGGAACGGTTTCCCATGGGAAAATCTGTAAAATGATAAAATGACAAATAACTTTTTCCAAAGTCATGTTATGATGAACCTAGTGTAGAATAAGTTTAAAAGATAATGATTTATCATTTTAAGAAACAAATATATTTCCCATGGGAAATTCCCATGGGAAATCCACTTTCCCATGGGAAATTTATCATATGTTCTTCCCATGGGAAAGTTATTTTCCCATGGGAAAGTGTATTTCCCATGGGAAAAGACCGCATTCCTATGGGAAAATAGCATTTCCCATGGGAAAGTTAAGTTTTTAATGTTGACTGCTGCTTTGTTGGTGGTATAAAATCAAATTGAAAAGTATGGCGTGCATGAGAATTTGAAGTACTTTACTTTTGCGAAAGAATTTTTAAGATAGCATGTACAGAAGTACTTGCTGTTTTTGCCACATATTGGCGTGGCAAATTAAAATTGGCGGTCATTAAAACATGAATAAACCCCATAATAGTCCCGCTTCACAAGCTATAGACGTCTTAACCTGACATATTCAATCGGCAGTATTTGTTTATTATAAATCCATCGTTTTGAATTTCAAATCTCTTCTTCATGCTCTTTTTATCCCACAGGTAGTTATTTTTACGCATTGTATATCTCTTAGTTACTATCAAGCTACCATATTTCACCATTTTGATTAGCTGAACCATAATCTGTCAGTAATTATGAAAATACCGTTAGGTATAACTAACTTCAATATTTCACTGAATGTGCCTCAATGTTACTATTATTAAAAAAATCTAAAGCAACCTTTCTGAAGTTTTAACATCTTTATTTTTAAATTTTTATTTGTAAAACATCTGAATGACTAATGTTTCAGTGCCAAGATACTAGCTATGTTTTCACAATGTTATCAAGGACATCCTGTCTGAAAGCAAGTGACAGATGTGTAAATTGTTACGATCTGATTCGTTTTCAACTTGTGTTTTGAACAGGAAGTGAGGATGTAGAAGCAAAGCAAAAATGATAAGGATCGAAACAGAAATAGCTTGCTGAATTTTCAGAATGAAATAATGCAAATATCGCATTGAGAGCTTCGGTGATAGTTCTTGAAATGTGCTACTTAATTACAAATACATAAAATATGAGGATAAATGTCTAACCGATAATAAAACAAAAGAAACAAATTACAGCAAATCAGAGAAGTAGTGTACAGATTAACTAGTTGAAATCCTACGGATCTGTTCTGTTTCGTTTATTAACGTACATGTACTGTTTACACCTATAATGTGACCAATTTTACAGTTATTCCTCTAAAATGGTCGTATTTAACAGCGTGAACATATTAACATAAATATATATCATATAATGTATCATCACTAGTATTGAAATCATTTCTTTAGGAGCTGGAGAAGCATTTCATATATGTAAATGTTACTTTCAACAGTATTTCAGTCATGTAACGGCAGTCAGTTAACATAGTTAGTGTTTCTGGAGTCTCTACAAGTACTTGCCTTTTCCTCGCAAGTAACTGCAAACTTCTCCATATGATTCAGAAGCGGAAGACGAAATTACTCCTGACAATGTCTATTATCAAATCGTCATGGAAAACATACACCTCTCCCGGGGATCGAACACACGACATCGCGATCCTTAAATCTGCGCTCAACTTATTGAGCTAAAAATACGTGGTTGTTTACATGACAGTAAAGTGATTTTAACTGTTTATGTGAGATTTGTTGTATATTTATATATAATTCATTTTCCATTGTCCAGTCTTCTTCTTCAAAACCTACCATATTTCCTCTTTTGCACATATTTCTCAAAAGATAGGTGTACAATATGTAAATATTCTTTTTATAGTCAGTTCAAAGCTTTAATTCAAATTATATTGCTGCTTGAAGTGCAAGAAAGGCATTTGCAGTGTCATTTTATTATCATTTACTCAACATCTCCACATGACTTTTGGTTTTATCTCTGCTAAATTTTGACAGATTTTTAATGAAAATTCGACACATTGTTTATTGACCATTTCAATTAAATAAACATAATGTTCAGTGATATCAATTGTGCGTACATTCGTTAAGTCATTACAGTTCAAATAAGGTAACTCAAAAAGAAAAAGTCACAGAAAGAATGCAATTTAGTGCTGGTCTCTATAAGACAAGTACTGCCATCTGCGTGATTAAACAATTTTGTCATTAATGTGGTGTCATTAATGACGTCACAAACCTGATATAAAATTAACATGTTCAAATTGAAAATATTGGCGGATGTTCCATTTCAACTAAACATAGTTGAACATTCATGATATAATAATTGGAATTTCATTAAATTCATAAGATCAAAGTGTATTGGTGTGATTTGGAATTTACTAATTATGTGACTTTTAATTTAAGGGTTACCTTATCGTTACCCTTACGGTTAAGTGAATTTAAATCAGTCTATGATCGTTTTTATGTTTTATTATAATGAAATAATCATTAAACACTGTGTAAAACATTCATTCAAATCTGTCAAAATTTGGTGTTAAAAGGAAAAAAACAGATGTGGAGTCAGAAACCTTGTTGAGTATATCATTAATATACGCACCATTTTGCTATCTTTAATACCTTACATGTCATTTTCAAAAGTTCAGTTTTGACTTGACATGGTTTTGACCTTGAATTTCATTAACAGACCCCTTGGATACGACAAAACCAAAAATATTTCTACAGTTGATCCACATATAAGGATCAGCAAACATGTCAAGTATAACACACTTTACCATCGTATGCCACTTTTCCCAGATATATATTATTCTATATAATATAATATATATTATATATATTTTTATAGTATCATCAGTTTTATTTACAAAATATTGAAGGGCGTTGAGACACAATATTTAAACCAATTTAGATGGTTATATGATAAAAAAAAAAGAGTGCGTGGCGCATAGTTTATTTGTAAATGCACTCATTTGACCTTTGACCCCATTATACTGTAATGAGGAACCCTAGAAGGCGACAGCCCCTTTTAAATTTCATGTATGATCCTAAGTAACACTTTAATACTAATATCCGAGCATTAACAAAAAATGCCATCTGAAGTCACATTTTCCTAAGATATTGGCAGTCTAATACAGATACGAGCCAAGAATTCCGGAAAACATTGGATGGCCTATTATTTTCCTAAGAGAGGATCCGACGTTTTTTGGGTTTTTTTTCTCGATTCATTGGGTAACAGACCGGGAGCACTATGAGGTTCACTTTGATCAAGACTTCCAGGATTATCCATCAATTGCACCAAGGTATCATGCCACAAATGAAACAGCCATCAACCACTAACCTTAGTGAGCATGACATTATGAGAACAGCAGGGATATAGTGAAGATACAGTGAAGAAGAACAGCTTGGACATAGTAAATATTGAAACAGCCACAAATTTAATGTCACAAGAATTACTGGTCTCAAGACCTGAAGGCTAACAATAACAAATTAATGCAGAAGCAAGATGATGCTGAACAATATTCCAGGAAGAACAATGTGAGAATCGGGAACTTTGAAGTACAACTAAACGAAGCGACTGCCAATAACAACAAAACATTGTGCAGAAATAAGTAAGAGTGATATTGATAATTCTCATAGTTTAGGCAAGGGGAAAATTTTCACAGATTAGACAAGAAGAAAATTCTTACAGATTAGCGAGAAGAAAATCCTCACAGATTAGGCAAGATGAAAATTCTCACAGATTAAGCATGAAGAAAATTCTCACAGATTAGGCAAGAAGAAAATTCTCACAAGAAGAAAATTCTCACAGATCGACTCGAAGAAAGATTTTGCAAGTAGTGGCATAATGTAGAAGTTTACTTCCTTCATCCTAAAAGAGAATTTTAAAGTACAGAAAGTAATTGAAAAACAAAATAGTAAAAATATATCTGAAAGATAATCTAACAAAGACAAGAAGTGACATAGCCTTTGTTGATAGACAGATTAAGTATGATCTTGAAACTAATGTTAATGGATCATAGGCATTTAATGGAAATGTCAATATAAAAAGCTTGAAAGATAAAACTGTGAAAATTGCATACTTGTCTAATCTAGAATAGTACAAAGATAAGCCAGATGACCTGGAAACCTGAAGGCAAACCCACCAGCCACCAACCCAAAGATAAACATTAAAAACTCCTTAAAGCGAAAGTGACCTCTGAATCATTTGTTTTATTGATTAAAACATCACATTAAATTTTGTACTGTAATCATCAAAACTTACAATAAAATTAATCTATATATATACAAATTGAATATGAAATATATGGTTACAAGACAATTGATAATGATCGTGATGATAATGAATATTATCATTATTATTATCATCATAATTATTATTATTAATACCTGTTGTTGATGAGTATGAATGAGATGCTGGTGGCAATCTCATTTTGTAAGCCTATACAAGACATTTTGCATAACTGCTTCAAATAACATTTATAACACTGTATAAGATAATTTATGTAAAAATGTGTTTGATCAGTAGAAAATTTCAGTTTATACAAGATAACATTTATCATACTAAAAATAGTTATATAATCAGTACATGTATATCATTATGCATATGGTGATCTACATGAAAATATGTTTCTACATAAAACATCAATCTACATGACTGGACATATAAAACGTCATGCTGTGAGATCTTAAACTATATTCACCTTTATGTCGCATTTTTGACGTTATAACAATGTGTTGAAAATCAAATTTAAAATAAAAGCATTCGAATTAGAAACCGAATTCCGTTCAGCGAAAAAGTCACATGAAAATGAAAGAAATACTGAAACTGAATAATTTGATCAAACGCCTATTTCTATACATTGACATTCAATGGCGTTGTACATAATTATAATAAATATGATGATAATAATAATAATAATAACAGTAATAAAAACGAAAATAATAATAATAATCATAACAGCCTTATTTAAACTAAAAGTCATGACCGCCCCTTCCCCCTGAGGCTGTTTTATTGCGAATACCAGTGCTTAAAGCCTTACATGGTATGCCCAGATGGACTGCATATAGAGGTTCAAACCCCCTTGTTAATGGTGCCATCACAGACTATTTGAAAAAAAGAAATACTACACACCACCTTAGAGTCTGTACCAACAATTACGTATAATTAAACAAACATTGAAAATATTTAAATGTTGAAATATAAATCCTTTTACAGAAACTACACCTGCTGCTACCGCATATACGACAGTTATCAAAACATTTAGTCTCCGAAATACAGTGTCTTCAGATATTTTTAATGTGTCAAGTGATGTACTTTAGCATAGTTCTAACAGCAGGTCATTCCACAGTTTTGGACCAATAGTACAGAAACTTCTATCGTTGAATGTTTTGCACTTGTTGTATGGAACAACATAACGACTCAGTTCTTGCTTTCACAGGCAACCAGTGTAGGTCATACAATGCTTGCTTAGAACTTTCAAAATTTTCTTCTGTTAAAGACAAGTTTTGCGCATATGTTTTGAATGAAGTAAAGTAGCTGGCACGCAGTTACAAAATGACAATAAGAATTGTGTGCTAAAAGATTAGGTATTTACAATTTACACTTAATTCACATGGGGACGGGGGCATTGTAGGTGGCTACGGTGCATGTGTTTCACAATATATACGAGCATGAAATTATACGGAAATCGTGCAATTTCAGTGCAGTTGCCCTGCAGTTTCCACAAGCTTCCCACGGAAATTGTACGGCTTTCGTGCAGAGGCTGTGTGAAGTAGATGTTTCTTTTAAGAGACGAATAATAAAAACATGCATATATAATTTCCTGAAAAAAATGTTTAGCCAATATCAAGGTCTCCGCACGGCAATGGAGCGGCCGAAGTAGGATTGCCGCGAGAAGATCAGAGAAGAACTTAAATATCGGTGCAATTTCACGGGTACTGCACTGGCAGCGAGCGGCAACTTTGCTGCTACTGTGCAAGGGCCGTGTGAAGGTCCCACAAGTCTACAATCTCCGTACGATTTCTTTTGGACACCATGTCCACGGAAAATCGTGTGTTGGTTGCACGATCAAAGTTTCAAAGTTTATTTCATATAACGCTTAGTTTGTACACATACAAAAACATGAGACAATACATTTATATAACTAAGATATGATACACGGAGGGCAACGATAAAACAACTTTTGTCCAAAAGACGAAAGCGAATATATACGTAGCTATAAAATAAGGTACACTATGACATTATTGATGCTGCGGTCTTTTTCGGTCATAACTAACAGTCGTAATTGTAGAGGGTAAAATATAGACCGTTTTTAGTGATATAATATTACCTTAAAGACCGGCTCCAGTCCTACCTTTTAACCTTAAATTGTCACTGAAAAAGCATGATAATCCTGACCATGAACAGTGACGCCTGTCAAAATAGAGTCTATTTTATATAAAATTCTATATAAAATACCTGTGGTTTTGCGTGCTAAAGTGTGGTGCGTGGCCGTTAACTGTTACCTATTGTAATCATGGGTTGCATACAGTAGAATTTGAATAGCCGCTTAGCAGGCTTTAAATGAAGCGTGTAATCTGTTCGTCGTGTAGGTCTACCGGTTCAAGATGTGTGGTTAAATTGGTCAATTGTGCATAACGGGATGCCACGTGCAATTATTTATGGAATAATTAGTGAAATAATATATTTTGCTGAAACTGTGATAAGGAAATATGAAAATGAGTTAAATTTCTGCACACGGAATGTTTATTCTTGGGATATGGATGTAAGCTGATTTTTGTGTGTTCATTTTGTGAGTTTTTCAGGAGTGTTAACCTGGAAATTACCTACAGTATTTATCAAAGAAATGAATAAATTGTGTGTTCACGGAATTTTAATTCTTGGATATGGATGCAAATTACTTATTTTGTGTATATTTTCTGTTTGTTTTGCGGGAGTGTTAACCTAGAGCTTATCAGCTCGCAGCCTCCAAACGATGTCCTTGGGGGTGGATTGTGAAATGCCACCTGCGACATGTCTACGGGCTACAAGCTTACGATTTTTTCAAATTTGTATAATTTTACGATAAACAATATTGTAGAGGATGTGAAGGCCGTGAATCCGTACGAAAAACTGCACTGCCGCCTCATGACTCCACACGTAGGCCATACGGAAAGGAGGATACGGGCAGTATACGGGCTCCGCAGACGCATCGCAAGCCACATGTGAACTAGGCATCACTGACCATGTTTAAAGCATGAAAGTGCAGTTTTGCAGTTTTTAGTTTTAAAGTCGAAAAACAATCTCCAAGGCCATTATAATAATAATGCATTAAAGTTACATGTATGTATCTCTCTGTATAATTTTAATGTACATGGATGTAAATAGATCATCACAAACTGCGTCAAATACATGTATATATCCCCCTACATAATTCAAATAAAAACATTTTAACAACTTGCTTCCAGAATTACACAGCATAGTATAGCTACTCTATTTTGACAATGCTCATAGCACTTTCTATACCAATTAATCCCAACAACATTTAAATGCTAGGTAATATTTACGCTTAATAATTGACAGACACATTTCCTGTCAATTCGTCCAAAGAAAATGCTGTTGTTTTTGTTTTAGAATATTTGATTTACCACATCATTTTGCTTATACATGTTCAAATATCAACCACTCTTTGGATTTCAAAATTAGACTGTTTTAAAACAAATACTACATATTAACTGTTGTTCATGTTACAATGCACCTGCTAATTTTATTCTACCATTTCATTTCCTAGTTTATTTTTCTATGCATGCAAATAGTGTAGAGCTAAACGTACAAGTTCTACATGGGACATGTAGACTTGCAATCCCTGATATTGGGTATAAAATAACATCCATATTATCATGTCTCAGAATAAGGTTCTTACTATAATTACATTTCATAAGGGTAGTCCACAGGGGCCAATTAAGTTAGCCTGGGAATTTCTAACATTTTTCTATCGTTATGCTTGTTTGAGTGACGTAAACCGTAGTGATCAAATCAAGAGAAAAGACCGCTCCCCTCTTGATAATGAAACATCGAGTAAGCGATTTACTGATGAAGATTGTTATATTGAACCCCCGAAAAATATTCCCAAAGACAAAATTGTATGTGACAATCGCATCATAGACAAAGATGCAAGCTATAGTGATGACATGGTATATAACCCGTGGAAAAATATGACCCCAGTAGAAACCTCAGCAGAACCTCATTCGAAAACATTTAACAATGACAATGTCCTTAAGTAGGACAGGTGTGGAAGGTCACATAATACCGACAGTGAGACAGAATTTGTATATTCCGTGACCAATCAGTACGAAAATTATTTTGAACTTTTTCATCATTATTATGATTATAACGGTAAATGGTTTTTATATAACGTAAGTATTGACCCTTATACGGTGTATAGATCAGATTTGCTTTATAAACCAAATTATGTCAATCAAAATACAATGAATGACGGATTTATTAGTATTAGTAGAGTTTCGCCAATTTTGTATTCGCGCAATCTTTTAGATATTGACAATAATTGTAACACTCTGTCTATTGAAACTAATTTTCATCGGGATAATTCTCCATTTTGTTATAGAATATCGAACAATTATTTGACCATTTATAGTAGGACGTATAAAACCATTTTTGATGCGATGATCTGTAACGGTTTTTGGTATTATGCGTGGGAGACCTGTAATACCTTATTACAATACTACTATTTATTGAACTATTCGTGCATAAGCACGTATTTAATGACCCTGTATAGTTATGATGTATCGTATAATGTCCAGATTTATTGTACATGTGTTTGTAAATACTATTATTTGTTAGCATTTTCGTATACAATGTCTCATAATCTAGGTAATATTGCTACGCTGTTGTACTCATATATGTATGTATTGAGTGCCGTAGTCATACATTTGGATAAAAATGTACATATTAGTAATTACCAGTGCTGCTCGAAAGTTATACAATCCGAAACCCTGAAACAATATAGCTCTCGTACATGTAATAATAATGTCTCAGACTGTAAAATACCATTTGAAACTGCGAACCAATACAAACCTCGTATATGCACAAATGACGTCATATATGCTCGAACAAATGAAGCCAGTGCATTGAGCACTCACATTTCTAATAAACAGTCGAATAATATAAGTTATCACCGTGATTCCGTAAATTTGGACGATAAAGCCGATCCTGATAGTAGTTCATCACCTCGCAATAGTGACTATAACATGGGCTCTCTCACTCATACAGAAAATCAAATTAAAAACCTATCTTTAAATGTCTGCGGTCTCCAAAGTAAACTATACTGCCCGGAATTTCTAGATTTAATTAACCAATACAGTTTGGTAGGAATACAAGAATCAAAACTTAATGATTTAGACTCAGTAGAGGTTAAAAATTTTGTTATACATGTTAAAAACCGTAAATCAATCTCCAGACGAAAGTCAGGGGGACTAGCGCTACTAATAAAGAATGAACTGTCCAAATATATAACTATTTTGAATACAGAGAGTACACTCGTGCTATGGTTTACAATATCAAAACTGTTAACGAAAACTGAAACAGATTTACTCTGCGGTGTAGTATATATACCACCAGAAAATTCTGAATATGCACCTTCTGATCCTTTTCTGGAAATTCAAACCGATTTTAATAGTTTTGTTAAAAAATACTCTGCTTATTGTATTTTTGGAGACTTTAACTCGAGGACTAAATCCCTTAATGACTATATTATATTCGACAATGAATTAAGTGAGATATTGCATTTAGATGAAATTTCCGATGAATATAATTTAGAAATGTCGAAATTTGATATCGCGCCAAACATAAATAAAATACGATGCAATAGCGACAATTCAGTTAATAATTACGGATATCGATTAATAGAATTTCTGCAAACTAATAATTTGTATAATATAATGAATGGAAGAATAAACGGTGACAAGAATGGCTTAACAACATGTAAAAGTGTAAGTACGATAGACTATGTCATTTGTAATTTGCACTTCTTTTTAAAGATATTTGTTCAGTTAGTGTACTGACTTTTGTCCGCTCTTTTCTGATGCCCACAACCCGGTTGAGTTTTGTTTTAGTTTTGAAAATAGTCCGGCAGTGAAACCCAAAATAAATAAAAATCCATCAATAAAGCCTTGGGATAAATCTAAACAAAACGACTACATTAATACATTAGATAATAACAAAATACGTGAAATCAATGAAAAACTTTTAACATTCACACTTGTAAATTACTTTAATCAAACTGAAGCTGATGAAATCGTTAACGATATAGCTTCTTTATTCATAGACACTTCTGTCAAGGTATTTGGATATCGAAATGAATCCACAACTGAAAATAAGCAAAATAATAACCAAAACGCACCGAAATGGTTTGGATTCAAATGCAAAAATGCTAGAAGAGATTTCCATCGAGCCAAATACCTATATAAACTAAGAAAATCAGAAGTAAACAAAACTAATCTGAAAACAAAAAGCAAAACATATAAATATACATTAAAATTATTTCATAACAAATCAAAATCTAAAAATATTAGAAAACTGAAACGACTTAAAACTAATGACCCCAGACAATTTTGGAAAATATTGAATGAGAAGAAAGCAACTGCTACTGAAGCTTCCATCGACGATTTATATAATTTCTTTAGAGATGTGAACTACGCTGACAATATTGAAAATAATTATTTAAATATGCATTCAGATAATACAAATAACCATGAAACTGAAGAGATATTAAATGTAGAAATAAATAGAATAATTACAGAAGATGAAATTGAAAAATCAATAAAGACTCTTAAATCAAACAAAGCTAGCTGATATGATAAAATAGTCAATGAACACATTAAACATACGTATTCCCAAATGAAAAATATTTATGTAAAATTATTTAATCTCGTTTTAGATACCGATGTTATTCCAGAATCATGGACCATTGGAATTATCAATCCTATTTACAAAAATAAAGGTGATATAAGTAAACCAGAAAATTACAGACCCATTACATTACTGAGTTGCTTAGGAAAACTTTTTACGTGTATATTGAACGAAAGAATCATAAAATATGTTGAAAGCAATAATCTTTTGCATAACACACAAGCAAGATTCCGCCGCGCGGAAAGGCTACTCTACATCAGATAACATGTTTATTCTACATCAACTTATACAATCACTAAATAATAACAAAAAGAAACTGTTTTGTGCTTTTATAGACCTAAAACAAGCTTTTGATACAGTTTGGAGAGATGAACTATGGTTCAAAATTGCAAATTTAAATATAAATGGAAAATGTCTTACCTTAATTAAAAATTTGTATAAGAATATAAAGTCTTGCGTAAGGGTAAATTCTGAACTATCAATTTTTTTCCCAAGTAACATCGGCGTACGTCAAGGCGAAAATTTATCGCCCTTATTATTTTCTATGTTTTTAAACGACTTACATGAATACTTTAGTACTAATGGAAGTACTAACGGCGTAAATATACCAATAGCACATGAAGATGGAACAATAGATCTAATAAAATTATTTATACTTTTATACGCCGATGACACAGTCATTATGTCTGATTCAGAAACTGAACTGCAAAATGCACTTAACACATATGCAGAATACTGTAACCATTGGAAACTTACTGTAAATACTTCGAAGTCAAAAGTTCTTATATTCTCAAAAGGTCGACAGCGAAACTTTAATTTTACTTATCATAATCAACCAATTGAAATCGTTAATGAATATAAATACCTAGGTATATATTTCAGTAGAAGCGGGTCTTTCTATAAATGTAAGAAACATACTGCATCGCAAGCAACAAGAGCTATGTACAGTCTATTGAGAAATTCAGATCGTTTACAACTGCCAATAGATATGCAAATTGAACTTTTCCAAAAAACAATCAAGCCAGTTCTACTGTATGGTTCTGAAATTTGGGGATTTGGGAACATAGATGTTATAGAAAGGGTTCAGTTAAAATTAAGAAACACATTCTTAAAATGAAACAGTCAACTCCGAGTTATATGGTCTATGGTGAAACTGGATGCCCCCCGTTACGATTAGATATTGAAGAACGAATAATTAGTTTTTGGGCGCGAATATGTAACAGTGACAACAATAACCCAATGTCCAAGTTATCTTCAAAAGTATACCAAGGTATTATATCAACATCAAAAACACTAAATGATGACAATTTCAAAAAGCAATACCCAAGGTTATATAATATTAAGCAAATCTTTATAAAGTGTGGTACATTTAATATATGGAACGATCACACATTCCCGAACATTAAACGGCTTAAATTGACAATAAGACAAAAGCTTAAAGATCTTTTTATTAACGAATGGCACTCCAGCATTGAAAATTCATCCAAAAGTTCATTTTATAGAATATTCAAGACAGAATTTGGATTTGAAAAGTACCTAGCAAAATAGATCTACTCAATTTCTTCATGTTTAACCTTTGCAAAGTTTAGAACTAGGAACCACCGAATGCCAATAGAAACAGGTAACTGGGCAAGAATTCCCTTAAGTGACAGAAAGTGTATATCATGTGATAAAATAGGAGATGAATTTCATTATTTGCTAGAATGTCAAGATCTTAGACAAGAACGAATTAGATATATTAAACCTTACTACTACAGAAGACCAAATACTCTTAAACTGTCCCAACTAATGACATCTGAAAACAAATCTGAACAAACGAAACTGAGTAAGTTCATGAAATGCATTCTTTCTAAGTTTGTACGTTGATTAAATTATATCTTCTATGTAAGTTATAGACTATACTTTTACTTGTTTTTGTCAATTAATTTAATGAATTGCATTTGATTCAGTCTTCTGTTTCGTTTCGTGGGCTTTTAAATAATGATCTATCTGAAATTCCACTTTATTTCCCAATTTCAATCCGAATCATGTTACAAAGTTTGACCACACATGCCACCTATATCAATTAATTTGACTTACCTATACCATACTGTCAAACTTAACAGACTATCAAATGCTCACAGATGTTTTGTTTGTTTATTTTTCTGTGTGGCCCGCCACAATTATATTATATATTACTATTTTATTTAAAAAAAATGATATCAAGGTATTTCATCATGCCTGATATAAATTATACTTCGATAAAGTAGATTGTTGGAAACCAATTTATAGATGTAGATTTTGCTTAGTGAGTATAATCATTGTTGTAGTGTACATTTTCTTTACTTAAATACACATAAATATGACAGTTTATATAAAGAGCCTCGATTATAAAATGTTATATGTTTTACCTCATGTTTTCATGTATGCCATGAATTGAGAGAATAAAAGAGTGTGAGTTTGAGTCTACCTGCAAATTGACATGCGCACATGTTAATTAGGCTAATTATAGAAAATCGATAATCAATAGTGACGTGGAAACTCCTTCAGATTTCCCCAGGCGTTGGTAATATCAGAAACTCGACGAATGCCAATTAACACTAATTAGCGCGAATTAAGTGGAATCTTTATTGCATAGATATCAGGCATTACCAACTTTTAGTAACATCTCGAAACCGATAAAGCGGGGCAGATTTACCTATCATAAAAATCAATAAAACCAATAATCCAATATCATCGTTACCGGACGGATTCGTTGATTTCCGTACCAATTGTTGTTGTTGTAGTAACACGGAGGAAAAAAACGATAATTAACAGCTTTGGTCATTATCTGATGCATTTACAAGCGGGCGGTTTGCTAAACGATATACTTAAATTGAATGAAGTTTTGATAATTATTAAAGTGAAAATCGGAACAAGTCGAAAATTTATATAATACTTTATTAATTGTCAAATAAAAGTAATATTTAAGAATATGAATATGTTATCTAAAATATTTAGAAATCGGTACATTTTATACATGGAACACATAGATTTACTTTCTTTTTAATACATGAAACATCATGCTAACGTATATCTTTGTACAGAAAAGAAATATTTACGCACATGAAACTGTCTGTAAATAAAATGAATATTCAAGAATATGAATATGTTATCTAAATTATTTAGAAAGCGTATATACTTCCTCTATACGCGCTTTCTTTCACATATTATGAACATTAGAATATGAGCTTTTGTTTCTAAAATATTTCCAAAATTCTGATTTTCATAGGTAGTAAAAACAGCAAATTCGCATGTATTTACATAACATAAAGTTTGTCAGTAATTAGTTTTGAAGCATTCATAAGAAATATAGTTTTTTTTTCAAGATATCTAAATAGTATTTTTGATGCCGAACGATCTGGAGGCTGGTCGCTTTAAAGAAAAAGAAGTATAGAAATTCATAAGGGAGGACGGACGTTTTGGCCACGGACGTTTTGGCTCGGACGTTTCGGCCTAGGATCTTTCGGCCTAGGACGTTTTGGCCAAGAAAATTTTTGAGGTAGGACGTTTTGGCCAAAAAAAATTATTTCCATAATATGCAAATTATGATCTGGACATTAATATGTTATCATATGTTATAGTATAATTGATCATTCTTTTAAAAAAAATAATTGTGAATAAAATTTATTTTCATAACTCTTTTGGTTTGTTGTCAATGGCAAATATTTTCACATACACAAACATATACAATGTGTGTATGTACATATACAATGTGTATATGTTTATATATAAAATGATTATAAAAAATAAAATACCATGAGTATGTTTTACTATCAGTTTAATTTGTTCACTTATACTATAACATTCTTTAGAGTAATCTCCAGACCATATTTTCCACAATATGGAACCACAATTTATTTTTGGCCAAAACGTCCTACCCCCAAAAAATGCCTGGCCAAAACATCCTAGGCCGAAAGATCCTAGGCCGAAACGTCCGGGCCAAAACGTCCGCTGGCCAAAACGTCCTACATTCAGAAATAAGACTTAAACTTTTAAAAGGAAATACTTAACCCTTACCATGATCATGATCTGCACTGTCTGCCATTCAGCCAGTAACTTTTTGGTATGCACCCCTTTTCATAATTAATAGTACTGTCCAAATTGAAAGATAGACGAGTTCATTATTGTAATTTAGCATGGTAAGGATTAAGTTTCTTATATCGTGCCTAAATAGAAATATCCTATTTGCGTGACTTGAATAAGGACTGCTGACAAATACCACTACCATATACTCAGTACTTTAACTATAAATTTATTGTTACAGGGAAGAAATAACAACATTAAATAACAATAACTTCATCGATATCTCAATTTTAAAATAGCAGACTTAACTAAGTAATAACTTAAGATTTTTCGTGAAATTTGGGCCAGGATCTTTACTCAGTAAATATTTACGGAACAACTCTATTAACGATGTGAATTCTAAATTTGTACTGATTCTTCCTGCTGTCATACGATTCATGAAATAAGGGTAAAAATCGTAAAAACAAAATTCCTGAAAGAAAGGGAAAAGACTATATAAAGACAGAAGATTGTGAAAGACATATATTACAACGCAAAAACCATAAAACCATAAAAATACCTATCACTTAAATATAGTAAGTGGGGTAACATATCTTTTATGACCCGCCTTGAAACAACACTGACCGGATATTGTTTACCCCTAGGCAATATTGTAATACACAATAAAAGTCAAAGGGTAATTTTAAGATATTTGTTACAATTAAATCATTTAATGCTTAATGTGATTGTGTGCAATTTTGAGACTAAAACAAATAATAAATATTGCAATTTTTTAAAACGAATGATTAAGGAATGTACCAAAAACATGCATTAATTTAAGTATACAGAATAATATATACAAAGTAGGTTCGGAAAGAAGCAGAATTATCAGTTCATCAAGGCTATCTTTCAAATTAAAGTTTGGTCATATTATGAATAATAGGAAATGTTGTTGTTTTTTTTGTTTCAAAATTATTAAAAATACCATATGAAGAAAAAAAATGACCTCGTCGAAGATCGGACCCGGACCGCCGCGGCAATAAAAAAGTCTCCAGATCGTTCGGCAAAAAATAATATAGGTATCTGGTAATTAATCATCGCTATATTTCTTAAGAATGCTTTGAAACTCAATTGCTGACAGACTATATTTTACGGAAACACATGAGAATTAGTTGCTTTAAGTATTTTTTGCGATGAAAATTAAAAGCATTTGTATATTTAATGCGAATTGAACACTAAATCCTTCATAGCCTTATTTTAAACGGCAGCGGATCTAGGTTTCGGCGTTTCTGAGTTCAACAATTAATTTGTCTAATTACAATCTCAGTTTTTGTTTTTGTTTTTGTTTTGTCAATGTGAAGTTGCCTACAGTTCATAGGCTTTGAGCTATAACAATTTGTACCGACTAAGTCAGACAAGCAGACGACAATATTTTCCGTAACAGCTTCCGAGTACTTACGGATAACGGCGGAAAAAACCGGAATCTTTTAAGAAATGTTTTAAGAAATGTTCACTGTACACACTAAAATGCAAAAAGGACCAAACAAACCATTATAAAATTTAAAATAAATTACACATAACGAAAATTGAATAATTTTTCTACATTTTTAGGGGTATCGAATTTTTGATTATTTGCGGAAAATATCTCATTTTATCTGTTATATTTGAAAAGGTTTTTTTACCCGTTTCCTACAGAGTCTATATGAACTGAGGTGGGTCTATTTAAAGTCAAAAAGGACCAACCAAATGTTAAAAAAAATTTTTTTTAAATATTAAGTACTTTTTTCCTTCTTTGTTTATATAGGCAAATTTATCGATTTTCCGATAGGTCGATGTTACTAAAAGTTGGTAATGTGTGATTTCTCTGACAAAGAACAAATATTATCAACGGCTTCCCAGGCTAGGGCCAAGTAACAGTGGGTCGACCCGATGACCTGAAAATATTGTTTTTGGATTATGCTGTCGGGATGGTGGATATTTTGAGTTTTATTTGGTTGTAAAATTTCAAGTTTATATACACGACACAACTATGACTAAAGAGGAACGTTATCAATTATACTCACAACACTGCTAACTGTACAAGCCGCAATCTTCCTAAACGTAGTGAAATATATTAATATTCCAACTGAAACCCATATACCCACTTTAAACGTTTATCACACCCTTTTTTTCCAAATGTCTCACAACACTTCTTTAAAACACATCACTAATTAATCCAGCATCAAGAACTGGCACAAAACGGCATCATGTAATCTTTTAATCAATTAAAGTTTCTATAGAGAAAAGTGCAGCACTTGGTAATCTCTGACACAAAAAGGTAATCAAAGCGCTGAAAGCACAGAAAGGTTGAAACCTTTCAATATGCTGTTAACAAATTATAATCTGAAGAACACATTTTGTTCTGTTAAGGAGTTTGTATTTAGCCTTCAATGTCACAGGAGCTAGTACATAAGGCATAGAGGTAGTTATTCGCCGGATATGCCCCCATAGTCCATATCCACATATAGTGCAATTCTCCCCCCTAGAAAAGGGTGTTTTCATGCAAAATATAAATTTTATTGATGCTTGATCGTAGAGGAATGTCTGCTGATGATTTTAAGTTACGTTATATGCTTAGAAAAGTTAGTCGAAGCTGTCTGATAAAATGAAAGTGAAAGAAGTATTTCCTGATGTCTACCTAGTATGCAATATTAGCGTTTTTTCATCACGTGTATCAGTTACGTGACAATTGTTTCACTGCATTATTGTCAACACCATAAGTAGTCATGTGCATCTATTCAGATCTCTTTCTACACAAAGAGCTAGGTTTTATATGTAATAAAGAAGAAAAAATATATCGCCCCGATATCGATCTGGTATCTGAGCAGACTACATGAAGATTATATTTCAATGAGAACAATAGAGGATAGGCCAAGGTCTATGCACCCTGAACAATGAAAACAATGGAAGGTATGTCAATGCACCCTAGACAATAGATGACTTAGTCAGTGGCAGTGGATGTTTTCTAAACCATATTTATTTTATAATTTTATTCGATTATTATGAACATAAATGCGCTCCTGGGGCTCCCAAACTGTGCTCATCATTTAAAAAGATGTATCAAACAAAAGAGCCTACTGCTCACTAGGGTGTCAGACGCTGTTCTCCAATTAATCAAATCTCCAACAGTTCAACACTAATATTATTCATGTTTGCAACCTATAAGATGGAACACATTTACCCAAGGGAGTTACAGCTTAACAAGGCTAATACTTCGGATTTAGAACTTAAATTTAACAGTTATGAATAATAATCTAGAACGAAAATATTTGATAAAAGAGACGATTGTAAGTTTGAAATTGTCAACTACCCCAATCTTGATTGAGATGTCACTCGAGCAACATCATACGGTGTCAATATTTCACAACCTATTCGTTTTGCAAGAGCTTGCTCAAAGTTTTGTACATGAATGTCTGCGCTCCTGTGGTTTGCATTGTAAGGTAACTGTGTTAAAGGAACGTAGCATTCCCTCTTGAATATTCATCCTTGTTCCACTTTCCCCTTCAACCCTCCCTTCACCCTTTCTACCTTCTACCCCTTTATCCCCCTTTTTCTTTCTTTTGCATAAAATTAAAATGTACTTGTTGGATTTTTGAAGTAACCCGTCTATTGTAATTTTCCGTTACAGCTTCATTTTGTTGTTGGCTTACTTTGCAAATGAGTGGCTCTTAGGCTGTGTTTGAGGTGCTCTGTGCTTCCGAGAAATCTACCCTTACCTATTATCTTTTGCTTTGTGTCAATTTTTGTTCCACAATTCTAAACGGAAGCATATTTCCAAGAATTGCTTAATTGTGGTGATAAATCAGTAAATCAAAAGAATTAACGAGCGTAAATTAGAAGGATTTGAAAATAATATCGTTGACTCAGACGACTACATGCAATGCGCATTGTACAGTACCAGAATGTACATACAGCAGCCACAACAGCCAGAAAAGTTCACCTCCATGAATTCAACACCTCAGAAGTTTAACTCCAAGTTTATTCTACAAGTAATCAGATCTCAAAAAGTTCATCTGTCAGATTATATGAATTTGCTCAACTCTGAAGATTATCAATGTTTGCCAGGTTTCAGGTGTTTTTGTACAGTTGCTGAATTGTAAGGCTTAATCGGTAAACTAAACATGGATTATAAACTGTTCTATCAGGGTGGGCATATAAGTGGGAAATATTCATATTTCCCAGGACTGTTCTAGAATGGTTCAGTATTCAAAAGCTATACATGTATACCATCTATGACGTACCTCTGCATGTCGGTCTTTGGATTACAGTCGCATACTTGCGAATAAATCTAATCTACAACTGGCAGCGAACTACATCAAGCAAAAAATGTTCACAACAAATATTTATTTTTTTTGACTTTATCAAGTACTACCAAATATTTTATATCTTACATGCTCACCAGTCAATTGTATATATTTGAGTGAATATTTTCCTGACAAATCGTTATGTATTGAATAAATAAGGCTACTTATTGAGAATATCCCTTGTGTCGACTTCCACAAAACAAAACCATAATTTTCAGATAATTTAAAAAGAATAATGTTTTGACAAATAAGGATCATAGGTCCCTTCTCTTATTCTTAACACGAAGCTAGACAACATGAATTAAAAGTATTCCTATCTAGCTAGGTTGAAAGTATCGAGTAGAATATATAGAAAAATTTAATTATTTTCATACACGATATCACATATACACCAACTTTCACAACTCTTGCAGCACGGGGTGTATAATTCAATACATTTCTGCGAAATAAACTTACAGTTTAACCGACCCTAGAAATACAATGTATTGATGTCACGATTTACATTGGTGCTGCAACCCCACTTCTTTAATTCAAGGGCTGTTGCCTTTAAACTCCGCTACCTTGTTAAAACAATTTCTTCAAACGACTGACTATGATAAAACAACAGCAGAAATCAGTGGGGTCCAACAAAGTAGAAACTAGATCTATCTACCCCAAAATCCAGCTGTTTCGACTTCCACACAGTTTTCAGATAAAAATGAACTGTGCAGATGAAAACCTTGTTACTGTAGAGCTAAATATATAATGTTTTGACAATAAAGGTTCTCTTCTCTGTTATTATTTCAGAAGATATATATTGCACTTATATAGCTTCAAGTCACTAATCAAAGCGCTGTCGTGGTACATGAATGTAGGCTCACATCGAGAAACTGTCTATCACGCAAATGATAATATGTGATATTCTACATCACTAACTGCTTTTATTCTATTTTGCTTTACAATCTATTTAGTCTCATGAACAGACTCAATCAAACCGAGTCTGCAATTTTCACTTTTTGCCTTGCTCTCCACCTAGAGCACAAAATTGGCACAATTCCGTGGCCTACTTTGCATTTGTTACAAGCATAACTTCGAGTCACATAATGTAACATTAAGTAACATGAATTATCTCTTATTCTCGGTACTTCCGAGGGACCTACTTTCCAGATTTTTGTCGAGCCCGTAAAGGGACTGAAGACATAATTGTCCAAATGGCTCTTCGATGTATGTGCGTGCGTGTGACAGTGCGTGCGTGCGTCAGTGCGTCCGTCCGGATTTCTGTGTATGGATCATAAGTTTTTTCATTGATTGTGTGATTTTAAAATAACTTTGCACAACTGTTATCCACCATGAGACTGCGTGTCGCGCGCAAAACCGGTGTCAATATCTTAAAGGTCAAGGTCACACTCTAAGTTTAAAGGTCAAATATGGCTATAATTTATCTTGTCCTGACAATAACTTTGTCATTGATTGTGTGATTTTAAAATTTCTTGGCACAATTGTTCACCACAATGAGACGGCGTGTCACGCTCAATACCCGTGTCAATATCTTAAAGGTTAAGGACACACTTGGAGTTTAAAGGTCAAGGTCAAATATGGCTATATTTGACCTTATCCGGACAATAAATTCGTCATTGAATGTAGGATTATAAAATAACCTGGCACAGTTGCTTTATTTGGTACAAATGTTTGTCTTAGTTAGACAGATTTTCGTGTGCAATTACCAGTCCTTTTGACAGCTGGCGGGCTCGACATGTTGCCCTTGGCATCTAGTATTTACCTCACAATAGCGGGTGTTAAGTGCTGTGCGGCGGCCGTAAAAGGTTGCCCCGACTTCATCTCAGTGTTGTTATATTTTCTGGTCCTTCGGGATCATTGATTTAAATTCATTTAATTTTGAAGATTGAATACTGCTTAGGCCGGTGCTAGGGGGCATGGGCAGTGTTGCATTTTCCATTACTGCTCACGAACAGACGCAATCAAACCGAGTCTGCAATTTTCCTTGTTTCAGAGGGATCTACTTTCCAGATTTTATTTAAGACTCCGTAGTTTTCACTAAGTATTATCAATGTTTCGGCCTTTATCAAAATGACAAATTTCGAGTAAATTTCTACAGCATGGCATTCTTTAATTCAACAACAATTTTAATACAAATCCGAACTTGGCGCAAGGTTGTTAAAGGTCACCGTAAAGTCCACTAAAATCGAGACACATTTGCAATTCACAGGGAATTTCAATATTTATCTTGTAAATATTGAAATAGGTTTGTTTAATTTTAAATATTGAAACAAATATGTTGCATGAATGCATGCAGATGTACCACGATTGCATGTATAACATCCCATGATTTACGAATTAGGTGTCAGTAAACTTCTACATAAGATTAATGTAGCAATATATACTACAACTATATTTACAAAAAAAATAGCTGAACTTAAACAAATATTTTGACTCAAATTTACACCAGTCGCCAAAAACTAAATGAAACATAATATTAGATATAGATATAAATAAATAATACGAGTCTATCATTATAAAAACTTTAAAAATAAGAAAAGTTCAAGAATAAAGGAAAGTGTTTCAAAAAGTCTAATCTATTTTTAGACGAAAATCAAACAGTTCGTATATAGACGGGGACAGGTAGAGAGAATCGCATGTCTATACACAAGTACAAAATGATTCAGATCCTATCCTGTCTTAATATGGACGAGTACAATATGTTATATTAAGGCTTAATAAGAGAGATCTTCATAATACGTTTCGAACTATTTTTATCGGCATATTTTCATGCTCTTTGGTCACATCCGGGGTGTTCTGAAATGTTTTAAAGGAATACACATTTACTTCTCAAATAAGTCATGATGTGTCAACAGACATAGAAAAAAAAAACATATTTTCTGATATGAAATGACACATTCTTTAATCTTTATTGTATTTACATGTGAATGAAAATACCAACAGACTGTAGAACAATGTTCAGAAAACAGTTTAAATATCAATAACTAATATCTGTCGATTAGTCTGAAAAAACGGATAAAAGCCTTAATGTCTCTCGGCCGGTGTACTACAGAACTTAATGAACTTTATTAACAGATATATAGGTCAAATGTTATATATTCACTAAACAGTTAAAGGGACTGTACCCAAAGTAGAGATATCATGCTATTTCTGTCTTGCCTTCATTGTGGTTGATAGATTGCTGTATTATTTATATTTTTATGTGTCTCATGTTTTGTACTTGTACAATCTTAGAGTTCTGTAAATAAACTTGAAACTTGAGACAATTTACATGTACAGATGATTGTATGCAAATGCTATCATTAAATATGTCAGATGTTTGTACAGAATCTGTAATAGTGACATGTGTGTACTGCCCTATACAATCTTATTTCACATGTATATAGATAGCATCAACAATTATGTCAGAACTTTGAAAGTGATAGTAATTTAGTAAACCATGCCTTATAACAATAATGCATCCTAGTCTATATAATTTCACTGTACATATATTCAGTAGTGTATAAATCTGAGTTATCCGGTCTCTGTAAACGTTAACTGTTCCATTAAATAAAATCATTGTATTTATATGATTAAGGTGACCTTAATTAACATACAGATGCAGAGTTCAACTTTAAATGTTAAATATACACAATGAGTGTCGAAAGTAAATTGAATTTAATTAAATCGAGTAAGTATACAATACAGGCCACTGAGTCCTTAACAATGTTTATTAGTTAGAACACACAGTCATGTCGGTAAAATGACTTCAACTAGAAATTAACATGTCAGTTAAGCTATTAAAATTCCACTGCACACAATCTTGTATTGAGAAAAAAAATTGTTTCTCTCCATATGGGATTAAAAGAAATCTCTCCCTTTGTTATTTATTTTTACTTTCATTCTCATCTTCAACTAAATCGGTATTCAACTAAATCAATTTGGTTGCTTAGCGTCACGGGTTACTACACTCTTACACTGGTTTCATACTGGTATCACATAATGTCGAATAACATGTACAGGGTGACAGTGGGATTGCTGAGTTCAGTCTATCATAAACTGAAAGTAATCAAACTGTGCAACTGCTTTGAAATCATAACCTGGATGACAATGATTTTTCTGCTTGTAGGTGATATACATCGAAGTTCTGTCCCTAGTTCTGAAAGCTTTACAACTTCTTCTTCTGTCTCCTCTTTCACAATGATAAATGATGTTTCGGAAACTCTGTCCTTTGTTCACTATAACGTCAAAAGCTTTATGAGAAAAAAGAACAACTTAGAATGTGAACTGGATCTCGTTATTACCATTTCTCTCACGAATACCTGGCTAGCTGCTGTTACGGACTCTGACGCTCTACTGTTTCAAAACAACTCACCACCCTTTCGTAAAGACAGAGGAACAGATAATTATGTAGGTATCCTCGTCTATGTGTAGGACCTAATACCGCCCATAAGGAGACCAAATCTAGAAGTACATGGTGTCAAAAGTATATGGATTTAAAGTCAGCCTAAAAACAAAAACACTTCTCTGTGGAACTTTTTTTCGTCTTTCTAATTCTGCTCTAACTCAGACGAAAAACTCTATTGGACTCGCTTTTGATACCAATATCTCAGACATAGTTGTGACTGGTGACTTAAATCTTGACATGATTAACCCTCACTTCAGAAAAGGCATCAAATAAAACCTTACAGAATAAAATAATTGAAACTTAACAAGAACTCACACATGTCACTGAAACATCGAACTCACTCATTGATCTGTTCCTTGTCTCTTCTCCATGGAAGGTGGTCCTTACTGGTGTTGGGGAACCATTTGTGGACCAGTACACGAGTATCACTGTCCTATTTTCTGTGGTATTGACTGTATAAAGCCAAATCTTAGAACCTAAAAGAAGATGATTTGGCAGTTTAACCGTGGAGATTATAATAGCCTCAGGCTATCCCTGTGAAACCCTCCAACACGACAGCAGTGACATTTATGCTGGCAACATTATAGATACTATGAACAAAATAACTAAAGAACATATTCCTCACAAAAGAGATGGCACACCAAAACGATCGCATAACCGACAACACTGGCAAACATACAAACAAAACAGAAAAAAACTCTCCTAAGAAATGCCAGCTGAAACTTATCTGTGAAACTTGCAGACAAGCTGAAAACAGAGGGGTTAACTCCATCAGACTCTGGAAAACACTCAAACAGTTCATTTCAAAATCGACAAAAAACACAGGCATACAAATACTAAAAGTCAACGGGACATGTGTAACTTTAGGCACAGACAAAGCAAATCAACTGAACAACTTTTTTCATTCGCAGGCAGATCTTAATGATAAAAACAAAATTCTTCCAAATGCATACGCAAGAAATATAAACATACCATAATTAAACAACATCGAAATAACACCACAAGAAGTAACATCAGTACTAAAATCAGTATCAACAGGTAAGGCATCGAGCCTATACTCAATAAACAACAGAATACTAAAAGAATATTCGCAAGAACTGGCACATCCTCTCGGTCATCTCTTCAATCAATCATTACAAACTGGAAATGTACCTTCCCAGTGGAAAGTAGCACACGTCTGTAAGTCTTCAAGAAAAACGATCCTACCATAGTTTCAAGTTACAGATCAAATTCTCTTCTAGTCACTATCTGTAAAGCTCTTGATCGAATTATACACAAACATGAATTCAGCTTCTTTTTGCAAACAACACTATTAAATCTCTTCAATCTGGCTTGATTCCATTACATATCTGCTCATCTCCATATATAATATATTTTGTCAGGCTCTATTTGAAGCAAAGGAGGTATATGCTGTCTTCTATGACATTTCCAAGGCGTTGACTGCGTTTGGCATCGCGGTTTTATCATAAATTGCACGAAACAGGTTAAGCTGGTCAATAACTTAACTCTCTCTCTCTCTCTCTCTCTCTCTCTCTCTCTCTCTCTCTCTCTCTCTCTCTCTCGAGTCTTGAAAAATGAGAATGAAAGTTTAATGGAATAATAATAATTTATCATAAATTCACAGGTTCAAAGATGAACAGATAACGGCTAAAAAGATACACAACGGTTCTTGCTCAGGAACTTTGATGAATTAATTTAAATATGCCTCATACTCTCATAGAAAAATGAATTTTATTACCCAAAGTCAGCATGATACTAATTGGATAAAGTTCTGAACTCGCAAAGGTTTTTTTTTTTTTTTTTTTTAAGCAAAACAAGGCTGTTGATATTACGAACACTGTATTTTTATAACGCTAATCGTCAAATGACCGAACTTACAACGCTTATGACAGAGGCTGAAGACTTATAGTAAATGTAAAAATCGTGCTGAACCATCCGGGGTATACTGTAAAATCATATATTTTCGCTAGGTCAAAATTTCGCGAATTTGAAATTTGAGTATGTTCGCTAGGGTTTTGGTACTTGTAAATGTTAAGTTCTGCTCAACCCGGGGCAAGAGGGCGTAGACGATAGCTTAATCAAACCTTGCCTGCATCATTTTCGTTTATGTCGTTTTTGGCGACCTGTGGTTTTCCACATTTTTATTTTAACATTGAATGGTATCCTACTTGAATTCGAATTACACTACTGTTAAATATTAACGCGAGGATTAATTTTCGCAAGATGAAAGTCCCTGCGAATATAGCGATAATTAACCCTTCGCGAAAATTTCTGCTTTTACAGTATTGAAATAAGGGGTGTTGTAAAACATGTTTTCAAGTATATCATGCATGGGTGTGCAGGCTGATCTTGGTGTGCACTGGCGCAAAGGCAGGAATATATTCAGGCTAAAAGTTAAACAATTATTTTCAGGCGCTGACTGTCACAACATGCATGCCAAACATATTATCGATGTCACATTTACAATCTGATATTTCTTCAGATGGCACAGAACAAAAACATCATTTATTACAAGAACAACCCAAGACAGTTGTAAAGTTCCAATGTTTTTACCATTCCTAAAGTATTGCAGCACTAAATGTCTAAATTTTGTTTTGATTGATGTTTGAAAGAACTTGGTCACAGCTTAACATAAATGACAATATAAAAACATATCTAATGTAAAGTATATGGTTAAGAATGCAGCAATATCGAGGACCTGGGAACATAGGCCTAGTGCAGTTGCTTGAAAACAAATAAAATTATTACACCTAGATAAGATATTCTAGTGGAGGCTGGCCTAACTGACGAACCTAGGAACAGAATCGGCGGAATTCAGGTAAATAGAAATCAGACAGACGTTTATATCTCTCATAACACATTTCACATCACTGGATCCATAATATTTTGTTAAAACATCCAATAGTGTATCTGAAGATGCAACAAATGTAGGCAAGGTAGAGGAAAGAAAGAACTTAAGCACATGAATGGCATCTAAAACTATAAAGTTAAACCAGAAAACACAAAACATCTGACAAAAAATATGGGCGTGGCGGGTGGGATTAAACAAATAAACATGGGCATGGCATGTGGAATTAAACAAGTAAACATGAGCGTGGCGGGTGGGATATTTAACAACAACAAGTATGAACAACAAATGATTTATTCGAATTGAGAAATAAAATCGATCTGACATTTATTTTAAAACGGCTCTTTTTTCTATGCATCAAGAGGAGATAAATACAAAGTATTTTAATATTCTAACAAGACCTTGACTAAGGCGAGCCCCTACAATAAGACTGATGCTCCGTCAGTAAATGGTTTTGAATGATGAGAATAAAAAACACACTTCATTGGCGTAACGCTTACATTTTACATAAACTTTATAACCATTAAAAGTAATGACTGTAGGTAGATAGCGATGAGATAATGTGTAGAATGCTTGAACTGGCTCAATGGGTCAAAGGTCAAGGTCACAAATTGAGCTCAAATGTCAAAACTGTCCATCTTAGTTTGTGTTTAAATAACCATGCAAGGTATTGATTAACACCTGACTTGACATTACGACATTCCTACCCCCACCACTCCCCCTCCTTTTTTCATTCAAGTTTCTTGCCTTTCGTATCCTGTCACCAGCACACACACACACACACACACACACACACACACACACCCTGCCCTTCCCCCCACCCCCCATTTCCACACACACGCACGCACGCATGTACACACACAACTTCCACAACAAATATCTTTAAATTTTGCTTTTTCTTTAAATTTTGCTTGCATCATCTTCTGATATAACCCTTCGGGCGTATATTGCACCCTGCGGAGTTCTTGTTACTCCCATGTAATGGTAGACAAAAGACCTATAAGCCGACAAAAGCAATTTCTTTTGTTTCTTAATACTCAAATTATCTAGTCTGACCACTTAAATCATCCATTAATCCAGGCATAAAATTATATGGAAAAATAAAGAAACTCTCTGATAAAAGTGCATACAGTGTACGGGCTAACAGCAATTAATATTTGAAGTGATATGTGCGTGATACCGACTAAAACATCTGTCTCAAATGAATACAATATGTGCTTATAAGTACAGTTATTATTTCTAATAGGGCAATTAGGCAATTAGGCAAAATAACTTTGATTTATATCATGTCCATATGTCCTGCGTAATGAAATACAAACACAAAGGGTTCAAGTTGATATATTTAAAGTCGACCATATCTAAGTTAATACCAATATACAAGAAAACCTATCAGCACGAGTCCAAGTGCAAAATATATTTTATGGCCGCCACACGGCATTTAAAACTGTTGTTGTAGTGTAGTTAATAAAACTCTAGGACGATCCCTTGGAAGCATAGAACGAGACCTATATGTAGCTAAACAACAGAAAAGTCGAATGGGTCATAAAATGTTTTGTGCTTTACATAGCATGTATTCTGTTGCCATTGCGCTAGAATTCACATTGCGAGGATAACTTTTATTTACACTGTCCTGTGACTTTGGATCATGGTGAGGGTAAGAGTGAGGTTTAGTGCACCATAAACCGGTTTAAGCTCCCCAGTGGTGATTTTGCCGCTGACATTTCCAAAACAGTGCCCCAGTGTGTTCCTTTATTTGTTCGTTTTGTCAGAGGTGTGTTTGGTTTGTGTGAGTGTGTGTTGGTCGTGTGTTGGGTTAGCGTTTGGAGAGGCTGCGTTTTTTGGAATGTGGTTTTCCCTGTTTATCCTTTATATATATTTTCTGCGTAAAACTGCTCAATGGACTCGGTCTAAAATATCATTATCTCCAGTGTGACATCATTTGGTGTTTTTACGTACATATGATGGATTTAACCCAAATAAACGTCTGTAAACCAAAATGTAATTCAAGACACGCTCCCAATAACCAATGTTAAAAGCCTTACACTAAATGACTGCTCTTAATGAATTTGCCGATGGCAGGCATGTAGCACTGGAGTTATGGTGCTAGTCAATGGCAAGCTTGTGCACGTGACTTATTGCTGTACTTACTTTCGTCAATGCCAAACACATACCATTAGAGTAACTCCTGCATTGACTATTGTCTCTGGTTGATGGAAAGTAAGTTCCGCTTTTTTCTTGTTTTTTCTTGTTGGGTTTAACGTCACACTGACACAATTATATATCATGTGGCCACTTTCCAGGTTTTAATGTTGAAAGAAGATGTCCCCGGGTAGCCGAGTACAAGGTAGAACCACCTATCTTCCGTAAGCCAGCTAAGGTATATGGTTTCCTCATATGAAGAAGTTACTACCCAGGCAAGGCTCGAACCCGAATCGGTGAGGGACAAGTGGTTTGAAGTCAGCGACATTAATCACTCGGCTACGGAGGCACTGTGCTGCTTGAGTTACTAGTATGTAGAGTATAGTCATGCCAAGGAAATACCGCTGGAGTTACTGTTGTTCGGAACGTTACTGGAGTTACTGCTGCATGAACTCTGCCCAGTAACTATGTATGAATTATGGTCAATGGGAAGCAAGTATCACTGGCGTTACGGATGTAAGAACTCTTAGCAAGCTTGTGGCACGTGAGTTACCGTTGTATGAACTATGGTAAAGTGTAAGCATGTTGAGTTACTGCTGTATAAACTATGGCCAATGGCAATCATGTGCCACCCAAGTGACTGCTGTATGAACTCTTGTCAATGGCAAGCATCTACTGCTGGAGTAACTGTTGTATGAATTCTGGTCAATGGCAAGCATCTACTGCTTGCGTTCTGATGTGTGAACTCTTGTAAATGGAAAGAACTGCTGTTACTGAAGTGTGAACTTTGTTTAACAGCACTAATGCACCAGTGGAGTAAATACTGTGTATAATCTTGTCAAAGGCAAGCATGTACGTTTTGTACCTTAAGGAATGCTACTCAGGCTGAAACATAGGTAATAAATAAAAATGACGTGTAATATTAGGTAGTTTTGACTCTTTTTAATAACTATATAAGCATGCATCATCTAAGTTATTTACGTGATCCTCGGAGATCTGTTCTCAAGATGAGCTTCGTTTGTAAATGGTTCGCTCATAAAAGTCTTAAAAACAAAGGAAAATATTTAACACCGTATTTTATTGATTAAACTACGTGTGGCATTAGCAAACAGTATTTTAACAACAAGGTTTGATTCACATCATAATTAAACAAAGAACTCTTCTTCACAGTGGCACTGATTGTTTCAAGACAGTGTCCATTGCATTGCGCTCATTTGTTTTTCAGCTTTGTTCTTTTTGTCTAATTGTTTTACTTTTTATGTAAATTTTGAATCATTTATACATTCATATATACTCTACTCTAACTTTTCGTTTTGTTCCAGGTTCGAAGGTATTCCTAAGAGTTTCAGTGTCTTTTCTAGTTACCTGATAGACAATAACATATTAACATCAGCTTACAGCAATGCTTTCAGAAAAGTTGTCTAACCGGAACAGGCTGAATATCACTTATCCAGTGATAAATGCATCACTTTTCAAATAAAACTGACAATGTAATTGAATGATTGAATCTAACGTGTTTGCTTGATAAAATAATAATAATGACAATGATAAAAAATTAAATTATGAAAATAAAGTTTTCTCAATGAATGCTGCTGTTTTTTGATACTTTTTATACAATAACTATATTTAAAAGTTGATTTTAATGCTTTACTCCAAATCAAGGAACACTTATCGTATCGATCAAGATTTGTTCAAAGAACTCATTGAATAAAAAAAAACAAATACAAATTATTCATTAAAAAGGAATGGCTTAGCTAGTTGAGAAAATATATTACAAAAAGACAATTGATTCAAGCTAGTTAGTGTCCGATGCTTGAAATTGTAGCATATGTACACGACGTCCTGAAAATACAAATTTACTTCTGACCTATTTCCTCAAGCTGTATACGTTTTCTTTTCAATCAGCCCCACCCCTTTACGTACTATTGGGATGGATCGGTGGCAATATTAGCGCAGAAATTGGCGGCAAAGCCTAATAGGAAAATTAAACTAATAATAGACTATCATAAAATGCCAGGTTAGGTTGAGGATTGTTTATATTTTGATTCCCGGCGTTCTCCTACAGTCCTACATTCGGAAAATAACTAAAAATAATAGAACAAAAACATTGCTGTTCACATAATTGGAGTAATTCACACTTTTTTACATAATAATTTCATGTATAAAACTCTTCTGAATATCACAAAAAAATATTATTATTATTATTATTATTATTATTATTATTATTACTCATTGAATCACTGATAGTACATTTCCGCAGATTTCTGTTGACAACCAATTATCTTTATTTATGTTTGTTAACAGAAAATGGAAAGTGGTAATAATATGAACACATATTTGATGCAAAGAGGATTTACCAAGCAAAGCTTGCAAGAATGTAGTCTAGTTATGTATGATTGTGGTGACACAATAATTTGGTGAAATATCACTCGGCACAATAATTATTTTGAATTGCTGACGAATTAACACCTAAGTAATGGGAGTGATCATCACAGTCGATGACAGAGCTGCAAATGTCTCACAGCTGTGGATCTTCAAATTCTAAAACAATTCCTGAGACAACTTTATCTAATGTGACAGAAATTCCTTCCAGACTTGAAACTATATTGTTTTCGATTCAAGTTTATTGTTATATCACTGCTTTCATAATGTCAAACAAAAACTGATATTATGTCAGTGTGTAGAAATAATAAGCTGTAGTCTGTTTTGTAACGACTTATTGCCCTAGGCTTATTGTCTACTTTTTTCAATATTTGCCCCCACCCCTCCCCCCACCCCCACCCCCATGATAAAATCCAGTGTTGTATATTTTCTGATCCCTCGTTTAGGCTTGTTCTAGGTTTCTAGGTGACAAAAGGGTTGTTATATATTTTATTGCCTCTCATCAAACTCAGTCTAACCTATACTGCATGTTATTTTGTTTTGTTTCTTTATGCTTCCATAGGATCTTCTCAAAGATATTGTAAACTGTCACAGCAGCCCTCTGAAAGTGTCTCCTGACAGTGTCTCCGTACACGAACGTATTGCTTTTATAGTTTACTGACCAGTCGGCATCGGGATCATGGAGTCCATTTAAAGTATTTTCACGATAGATTTTACTGATAAGAGGAGTAATAGTGTTACAGATTTCAGTAACTCATTCAAACCGAATCTGATAATATTTTGCTTGGTTTCGGCCTTTGCTATTAAAAGATCTTAAAAATTATATAGTGTCAAAATATCAGTTTTAAGATGCCTTGTTGCAGCCGAGAAATGTTTTATTGTACTTGACCCCATGCTATTATATATTCTGGCCCTTTGGGATGATGTAGTCTATTCAATGTATTCTAGAGAGCAGAAATTCAAAGAATCCATTACTGGTCGTGTAAAGGTTTGGTAGATTTCATTACCTCTTATAAGCAAATGCTATCAATTTGCTTTGTTGCGTTAAATGCTTCCAAGGCATCTTCATATAGATTTTATCAATGAATTTAAAACTGGTCACCATTTATATGTCAAGTAAAGGCAATTTTCATGTTCGATATAAACTTTATTAACGTTTGATTATGAAGAGGAATGTCTGCGAGTAGTTATAAGTTACGTTATATGCTTTCAAGTTTTATCGAAGTTACTTGGTAAGTTAAAAGTGAAACTAGATATTTATTTATTAATGTCTGTCTATGCTATATTAGTGTTTTTTATCACGTGTCACATTTACGTGACCATGGTTTATTGCATTATGGCAAACCCCATACATTTTGGATTTCTTTTAATTGCCTAAAGACAGACCTTCAGCACAAAGATAGTATCGCAAGAAGTGAAAGGCTAGAAATGCTGATAAAAAGATGTAATATATTGCTATTTTTACATAGCAAAAAGTAGTAAAGACATTTAGTACTTTCTAACCTGTATAGTTTTATACAGTATACTGCTGCTCTTTTGAGAAGACGTAACTTTCTATTCGTAAATATTTTAAAAATTCCAGGAATCAACTGATAAATTGTCAAGAACATGGGAAACACAATTGAATATTTTTATGTAATACGACAGGCGATGATTGTTTATTGCATTGTGTTACAAACTATTTAAATATTTAAAATTTTAAGAAATCACACAGCTCTTTCAAGAAGTTACACTTACTATATTGTTTAGATATTTTACACCCTTAAGATACCAGGGTCTCTAACTATAGAAAATTAAATATTTAAGTATTTCTTTAAATTGCTTTCCTATTTCTATGAACCAACTAAATGCGAACTTTCATATTGCGATCTTGCTGTGTGTTTGGTATGTTAACTCAAAAGTCTAAAACTAAGGAGCATGTATTTTATTAAGAAACAAGAATCTTAATAAATATATTCAGATAACATATTTCAATTTTTTCTGGAAGATTTTCACTAGTAAATCTGAAAATTATGCATATGAACAATGTTAATACGTGTTCTATAGCCAGAAAGAGTGATTGAGATTGAACTGAAGTTCAGTACCAAAAAACAGTTCAAAACTAAACTGTACGCCATGATTTCTCTACTCTTTCTCTGCTGTTTTGAATTTATTTTAGCATTATTTCTGTTAGACTTCATGTATGGCAGTAATTAATTAACTGAATTGTGGGTAGTTGCTTTGCTGGTTAAGGTGCCGTCCGCTCAACCTGAGGGTCTTGGATTCGAGTCACACTGGAGTCGCGACCGCATTTTCTCATATAGTACTATATTTTTCAGGAAGCGGATTCAAGAGTGGTTCAACAAAGTTTGAAAATTTCGTCTCAACTGAAGCAAAATAAATTGGTATAAACTGACTGTTAATGGCATTAATCAGTCATGTGAAAACAAAACATGTATAAAACCATAACATTCAAAATTGAGTGTCGGTGCAGGTTGAACGTTCTCACAGAATGCAATGGCACTGTTCCATTGACTCAGGAAGACTACACAACATTAAAGTATTCAAATACATGTTTTGAATGTGCTGATGTTAAAAAGTACCCACACAAAATGGAGAGAAAAGGAGCATACCAAATATGGATGGAGCTTATTATGAAATACTTTTCAGTCTTATATCATATGTATAAAATGTATGAATTCGGATTAAAAGCGTTACAACGAGATAAAGTACACTGTATTTGTTTTAAATATCCGACACTACGAGCGGTTTTCAATGACCTTAAAATAATTTGAGATTAATTTCAAAGCCAACATGCGTATTGGAAATTTCAATCACAGAATATTTGATACTATATTATTTGTCAGCAAAATAATATTATTTGATCAAGAGTACACAAGACAACTACAGTAGTTTTGCTCTTAATTTCTTCTAGAAAATGCGTTACAGAAAATGTACACTTGGGATTACATTAGAGAAAATACGAAAACGATTGATTGCATTTTATACAAGAGAAGGGAAATGTGCATTAAATATCATACTATAATTCCCAAAGATAGAATGAATTCCTCACGTCAAATGGTTAATTAATCTTTTTTTCACAAATGCACTTGTCTTGAGGTGACAAACTCTTCCTGAAAAAATCTAAGTTACGTCTCTCTTTTTGTAATTTAGATAAGTCTTAGCACGAGAGGTCATTACACGTTTCTACCTGCTTAAATATCTGTTCACGTCGTCTTATTATATCAATAAGCATTAGACTTTACGATACAGACGAAAAGTGCAAAGTTCAAGATTCATGCATTTTAAGGTTTGCTTTAGCACTCACTTATTTTCCTAATCCATGAAAATTAAAAGTTACATAAAACTTTGATCAATGGCTTCTATATATAAAAGTGAAAATGTTGCAATTATAACTATAAAATTAGGGGCCGTGAGATGCATGTCATTCAATCTTGTCATTATTATCAAACTTTTCAGTACTCTTGCAACAAGACACATTTTGTGTGTTTCGTGAAAATTATATGAGAAAATAGTTCTCTTACATATTTAAACAACGCGAAATACGGCAATTCATGTCCAATTTAGTGTACTATTTCTGGTGCCTTCTGCATGCACTCTTCTTTTATCCTCAAAACAATCCCACGCCTAGGAATGCCGGTCAAAAGAATAGATGATTTCAGACGATATACTATTACGGATTTTTGGGATAAGTGACGAGGGTTTCAGGACGATGAATATTTTATTCCAATCATGAAAATGAAAGTAGGTGGTCATTTAACAAAACTGGTATGTCTGCTCAGGTGTAGCTGATTTTTGATAATGCACTGTAATTTTGCCACAAAAAAAAGATGAGTGCGATGGTTTATTTGGGACAAATGTTTCTCTGTTTTCGATTAAACTACCTCAAGTGCTCGACATAATATGTGTTCATTCGAGAGAAGATGTCGTGCTGTCGAAGTAAGATAGCATGCACTCGAGATAAGAACTCGAGCAATGGAAATAAGATGCCGTGCGCTCGAAATATGATGTCTTTATATCAAGATAAATTGCCGTGAAAAATGGAGTGCTGGAGGTTATTGTTCTTAAGCAAAATGATTATGACCGCCCGAGTTTCATAGCTAAGACACATGTTGAAGCCACTTGCTGCAAATCGAGTTGTATGAAAAGCCTATGTAAAAAGGTTCCATGAAGAATAAATATTTTGTGATACATAAAAATTTAAACAATAATCCATATTCAAGTTAAAACTCTTATCAAGATGCCATTCACAAAATTGCTAAAGGGTCACATAAGGAACATTTTTTTGTTTGTAATTATTGTAAAATCGAACGGGCGGTTGCAAACAAAATAATTTAGCAGAGAGTTTCATGTATGGCTTTCTGCTTAAATTATTGTAGCCTGCTCTAACACAGGCACTGCTTATTTTAATATGTATAATGTGGATACTTTGAACATTTTGAAATAAAAATACGTCCAAATTACCCATAATTCTCATCAAACACTGTTGTCGTAAATCTGTCGCGCTGAAAACAGATATTCGTGACTTTGAGAAATGGTTCGTCATGAAATCTGTGACATTTAACGAAAAACGTTTTTTAATTTGGTCTTTAAGTTGTCGACGGTAGTAGGTTTAGGGCATGCATTTTTTTAAATTTAATTACCTCGAGCGCTCGATATAAGACGTTTTGCGATCAAAATAAGATGCCGGGTGTTCGAGATAAGATTACACTCGAGATTATACGTAGAGCAATCGAGGTATTCTCATGTTGCCTTTTTTACCTACATCTCTATACCTTTTCTAAGATTTGGGAATTGCTGGTAGTGAATTTACCTGAATAATTAAACAATTAGCACAAAGTGCTCAGGGTGAGCTACTGTGATCGCTCACCGTCCATCGTCCGTCCGTCCGTTCACACTTTCCTTTAAACAACATCTCCTCAGTAACAATTAGGTGGAAGTTGATGAAACTTGGCCTGGATACAAGCATTTTTGTATGGAGTCCGGAAATTCGAGTCATGCATTCATTTTACACAAAATACTCATTTGCTGGAATACATCATAAATAACCAGTTGAATATAAATGCCTTTTAACCTAATGTAAATGTTTTATTAAGAAAATCGAGCGGGCCAAAAATACAAAACCGGTCTTGCCATTTTAAAATAACTTAATCATAAAACTACATACATATTAGTCATTATATTCATTCGGTGCAAACACAAAGTAAACCAGTCTAGATAAAAACAGCGATTAATTTATTGAATTAAGAAGGTTGAAATTATGGAACGCCGTGCACGTGGCTGTCTTATATGGACATTTTTTATGTTATTCATTCGTTTTAAGAATATACAGGTTCATTCGGCCATTATATAAATTGGAAATGTAATATATGGAACCAACTTTTCCTTATATGATAGCAAAACATTATTATATAGATTCGATTTCCTTTTATATACATTTAAAATGTAAAATATGGAACGGTTTCGTCTTTATATGGAACCAATTTTTTTCATTATATGATAGCATTCAATAGTATATAGATTCGATTTCCCTTTATATGCATTCAAACTGTTATCATATGGAACAGTTTTGTCTTTATATGGGACCAACCTTTCATTATATGAGAGCGAAACATTACTATATAGATTCGATTTTATATCAATCAAAATGTAATATATGGAAACGTTTTGTCTATATATGGAACCAACTTTTCATTATATGATAGCAATTCAATAGTATATAGATTCGATTTCCCTTTATATGCATTCAAAATGTTATCATATGGAACTGTTTTGTCTTTATATGGAACCAACCTTTCATTATATGAGAGCGAAATATTACTATATAGATTCGATTTTATATCATTCAAAGTGTAATATATGGAACCCTTCTGTCTTTATATGGAACCAACTTTTCATTATATTATAGTAAAACATTATTACATGTACATAGATTCGATGTCCTTTTTATGTTTTCAGTATGTATTTTATGAAAGTGATTCGTCTTCTTTGGGACCTTCTGTTACGTGAGAAGGTATACACTGTAAAAAAAGGAAGTTTTGGAGAAAACTGGATTAAATCATTTGTGTAAATTCCTTCACCATCAGCCGATTATCTTTGTTTGACTTTAATTGACAGATAAATGAGACATAATGAAACTTCGAGTTGAATACATTACATATGGTAGAAGTAAGAGAAGTAGAGTGAAGAAAAGTTTTGACATATCAAACTGTCTATTGAAAATCTCTTGGAGACCGTATTGTCTTCCGCAGACACTACTCGGACTCCTGGCGTTTCAGAGAGCACATTATACAGAAAATGCGACAATACAACGTCTCTAAGCTTATTCCCACAAGTTGAGAAAGCTGTTAAATTGCACTGAAGGAGTTCCCTCATTATGGAGTAGCTATGTTCAAGAAGGTACTAAAGGAGAAAGGCACAAAAGGTAATACATTCAAAGAGGCCTTTAAATTCCGTTTGAGCACAAAACTGTTTTACCATCCGGCAAAGTAACTATAAACAAGAGGGTCATGCTGACTCTGGATCGCCCACCTGTGTAATAGTGGCTACATGCCATCAATAACAACAAAGTAAGTCGCAGCTGAAATATAGCCCATAGTCCTTTGATTTGACCGGATGACCTCCGTGTTTTTGACCCAATATGATCCAGTTTACAACTTGACCTAGAAACTATCATGACAAACACTCTGACTGAGTCTCGTCATTATTGCACTGATAATACGGCCTCTTAAGTGTTAACAAGCCTTTCCTTTAATCTGGCAGTGTGACCTAGTTGTTGACCCCAAAATAACCCAGTTTCGAACTGGACCTAAAAGCAACTATTTTGACCAAGTTTCATTTTCATTGTACTGAAAATATTGCCACTAGAGTGTTAACAAAATGAATAAACCTGCACTTTGCGTATATTCTTTATATCTATTCAAGTCACTCTAGAATGCTTCATGCAGTTAAAGAGAATTGAAATAAAAAATCCGATATGCTAAAATTGTAAATACTCTATCACTATTTCTTTATTTTAGGTACAATGATTCCGGTTAAGAAATTCTCTCTGAGGCGGATTGATGAACATGGGTTATGTAAACGGAAAGTTAAGAGGCTAAGACGACGTGTTTATAGTTTAAGGACTCCGAACGAGTTATGACATATTGACACAAACCATAAATCAATAAGATACCATTTTGTGATCTGTGGTGGTGTGGATGGTTTTAGTCGTTTAATAACATTTCTGGTATGTACCGATAACAATAAAGCATCAACTGTGCTAAACTTCAAAATTGGCATAGAGGAATACGGGACACCACTAACAGTAAGATCAGACATGGGGCTGGAAAATGTCATATTAGCTGAATACATGAAAATGTTCGCGGACCGCACAGTATGTTGAAAGGAAAAAGCACACATAATCAGAGAATAGAAAGACTTTTGCGTGACGTTTTTGAACTTAGAATGCCCTGTCAATTGGATCTTTGAAAATCATCGTATTGAGATATACTCCAAATCAAAGCGGATGATAGACAGGTTCTTTGATGAAGTTTCAAAGTACATGCATCGAATGCCCAAACCAAACTTGTGATTTGATTGCATAAAATATTTGTTCTGATTGTTTTTTAAACTGTAATCAACCAGTTATGAATCGACTGTATTGCAAGTTTATTTGAACAATAACATAAAGAAGCTAGAAGATACGGCCGGAAACGTAGAGAAAAAATGACTTACGACAGTTCTAGGCACAATCAGGGCAATTTTCCTTGTTTATCTTACATAAAAATATTGAAGACGTTCAATACATAACAATATCATTTCCACAGCAAGGGATTCCCAATTACGGACCATTTACGTGTTGGTTATGGCAGAAAGCCTCATTACCCTGCATTGCCTTTGAACAATACAGGTTATTTTCGTGGTTATAATGAAAAATCTTGCAATATGAAGAATATAAACTTAGGTAAAATTACAATATCTTCCGAATAAAACTATTTTGTCATTGTGTAAATCTGTAATTTGTCATAATTAGTAGTCTTGAAAGCCACAGAGCATTGGCTCAGTTGAGTTTACAGTATGCTATGTAATGTAAGAAGGAAGTGCCTTTGGCAGCACATGAAAGTATTTTAAGGATTCGACAAGGTGAAATAGATTTAAAGCTTGGAAGCTTTATTTCAAGTTTCATCTTCATTTCATAGAGCATATATATATATATATAAGTATTCAAAACAAATAAAATTTGGACCTGAAAGCATTTCTTAAAAATCCTACATATTTCAGTTTATAAGTATTCTTGCGTAAAAGATACTGAAATTCTGCTTAATAAATGGCAGCTTTGGTCTGTAATGCCTGTTTCAACTGTATGTGTTACTTACATGTAAGTTGTTTACCGAACAATCGTTACTGGGAATAATCAGCACTAGACCTTTGAACTCAGTACAGAATAACCAAATTTTTCAGACAAATAGGCAGAGCGATTCGAACCAATAGTTTTCTTTGTGTATTACTGAGTAAAAACAAGCAACCCCAGTCCGGGGCCAATTTTGATCCCATGGGCATTATTTGAACGGTCCACTAAACGACACTACATACCAAATATCTAAGCTCTTGGTATTGGGGTTTCTGACAAAAAGATTTTCCGTTGCCATGCTAGAGTTCGCATGGTTTGGAGTTTGTTTTCTTAACACCTTTGGTAGAGAACAAACCAAGGATAACTACAGGGAAACCGATCTTCATTACATGAAGACGAGGGCCATTTGGGAACAAGTTGAGTTTTTCTAACACAAGCAGATTTCTACAAGTCCCTTTGTATTTTTAAAACAAAAGATTACAGAGGGATCTTGGCACCCACCATTGAATGATCTGTCTGATAGAAAATGTTATGCGAAATGTATCTGAATATAAGCAGGGCAATTGATTAGGATTTTTGTTCTGGTATCTATGACCTTGACCACATCACCTCAGAATCAATAAGGGTAATCTACACATCATGACAGGTAAACTTATGTAGTTTCAAGGTCCTCAGTGAAATGGATCTCCAGTTATTGAGCAGAAAACATTTTCGGTATTCAGGTCCCTGTGACCTTGAATTTTGACCTCATAGGGGGTCACCTACACATCAAGACCAACAAACTATAAAGTGTCAAGGTCCGCAGGTAAAATGATTTTTCGGTTATTGAGCAGAAACATTTCTTTATGTTCAGGTCACTGTGATCTTGATCTTTAACCCGGTGACCCCATTCTCACTTAGGATCAACTACCGTACAGGGGATCATTCTGGCCAAGTTTCATTGAAATCTCCCAGTAGTTTCTGACAAAAAGCGATAACAAAATGTTCTTAAATTTCACCAACTAGGGTACTGGGGGATCAGTCTGGCCAAGTTTCATTGAAATCCCTCAATTGTTTCTGAATAGTAGCGATTACAAGAATTGCTAACGGACGGACGGACCATGAACAAAAAGCGATTTGATTTGCCCACTATCTGTTCAGATGGTGGGCTAAAAAACGACAAAATGCACACACCCTGTAGCTGAAATCACATAATTGATCAATACAGTCGATATATTGATCTGCATGCGGAACAATTTTCCCCAGGGCAATGAGCCAGAATCCAAAATTTAAAGTCAATATAATTTCTGATTCAAATGTTATTTTTAAGAATAGATTTTAAGAAGCAGAAGATACTATTTTTTAAAATGCCTAAAACATTAAAAAAAACATCTACTACCCAAATGGCTTATTGATGTGTAGTTTTGAACAATTTGATTCAGTGGTTTCTGAGGAGATGTCATTTGAAGCAATTGTTGACAGCGGCAGCCGACGGACAAAAAAAAATCATACTAAAGGCTGCACCTGACCGAAACCTGACATTTAGTAAAGTGAGCTAAAACCAAGAGGGCCAAGATAAGAAATAGCTCAACTTAGAAAAAATGGAAAGGTGATTTGGTGCAATGTTACAGTCTCAGAACAATCAATTCAATTAAGCAAGAAAAATTAAAAGTCCGTCCTTATGTAAGTCTGTCTTAGAGTAACCTCCTGTGTGGAGTAAATTATGACCCTAAAGGAATAATTTGAAGCAACGAGGACCATCGGATGATATTATAAACTATATGTAGTAAGAAACCTAGAACTGCTCAGTCATTTGAATATTGCATCTTTGCGTAGAAGTTACCCTACAAAAAGCCTTAAATTTTAAGCACTAACAAGCTGTGACCTTGACCTTGATCCGAACAAAAGACCTAGCCAATATGCACATCTCTTGATATGTAAGTTTTTAAACCAAGCCAGTGCTTTCCGAGGAAATAGGTTGAAACCATTACAGTAATGTTACAGTAAGCCCAGTGGTTTAGGAGATGGTCTTTGAATGAAAATGTCGACAACGGACGGACAATGGACGGACGAAAGGCGATCCTATGAAAAGCTCATGTGAGCTAAAAAAAGCAAAAACAAAACAAGTAACAGTATCAACCTGTATCATTTTTCATGATTTTCATAAACAGCTTTAACATCAAGATTTCAGATCATAAAATCCGTCATAAACGTTGTGAAAATTACTAAAAGTGAAGCTGTTTTTTTACTTTGTGAATGAGCAACAACAATCAATCAATAACAAATTAAGTATTTAAGGTCTAAAAATTGATTTTACATCACATTATAATTGGATTAGAACTGTAAAGTATCTAAACTTTAAAACAAATTCAAAAACAACAGGACACCTTGCAAAAGTCAGGATATGAATTCTAGAATATGTAATTTCTATTCAATATATTATGTATTTTGACACTAAATCCAACAAAAGCTGTCCCCGCACAGCGCGCTCCACTATTCGGTTGATTGAGAGTAAAATAGGTTGTGTCAGTGATAAGAGTCCTTCATATCGTAAATTTTAAAAAGGAGATACGTTAAAAAGTAGAAAAACCCTAGTCCTGATTTTGTTGAAAGGTAAGTATGGAAGGGGTGTTATTTTGTCACAAATGCACATCTGAGTTATGGATGGATATTGTGACTACATATGTGAATGTTGTTAGTAAAGACATATATTGAGTTTCAAGCCAATATATTTGTATCAAATGTTATCCAGAAAAAAGAAGAGTGCGCTAAAACTGTAACCAAATATGAAAAGGCAATAATTCTGTCAAATTCAAAAAAAGATTTATGTGTGTTGTTTCCACGCATGCAGATGCTGAGGGTAAAGATATCTTTTAAGTTTCAACTTATTATCTTTGATAATACAAAAGATATCTCCAGAAAACAAAGCTTGTCTAAACATTTTAACAAAGTTCGAAAGGGCATACATGTAATTCTGTCAAAAATGCAAATCAGAGTTATGGGAATTGTTTCTACACATAAAGGTGATGATAATAATGATGTTCTAAATATATGTCCGGAACACAAAGCTTGCCTTAAAACTTTAATCTGAAAATAATCAAAGTATAACACCTTGGTGACCTTGACCTTGGGCATATTGGGCACCTGCACACACTTTTTGTATGTTGCTCAAAGTTTGTGTGGAGTTACAGTAAACATTGCAGCAATAGTAACAAAAGCTATTACAAAAAATGTTGCCTAAAAACTTTTACCTGAAAAAAACTTAGATAAAACACCTAGGTGACCATATTTTTTTGTATAATTGGCACAACGTCTACATATACTTCGTTTGTATGCTGCGCAATGTTTATTCAGAGTTACAGTAAGATTGGAGGAATAGTAACAAAGGTAGTACGGAAATTATTAATATTACTATTATACTTCAACCAATGACGCCACGGGGCGAGTAGAAAAGCACTCCTATTTCCCGAATAGTGTAGCTAAAATGTTTGATGATTTATGTTAAGAGCTATATAAACCCAATGTCATTATTTATAATTAAACAAATTATTCTAATATTTGTCATGCATGTAGTTAAGCCATTTATGGAACAACACGAGCCCGCTTTACATTTTGTTACACAGAAGAGAATGGTTGAATGCATTGTGAGATTGGTACTAACATTTTAAATGCATACAAAGGGAGATATAATCTATATAGTAATGTTTTGTTATCATTTAATGAACAGTAGGTGAACGGTTCCATATATTACATTTTGAATGCATATAAAGGGAAATCAAACCTATGTACCAATGTTTTGCTATCATATAATGAAAAGTTGGTGAACGGTTCCATGTGCATAAAAAGAGAAATCAAATCTATAAAATAATGTTTTGCTATCATAAAATAAAATGTTGGTTCCATATAATGACGAAACGGTTAAGTATATTTTCCAATTTATATGATGAGCGAATGAATTTATATATTCTTAAAACGAATGAATAGCATGAAAAATAAAACAGCCACGCCGTTCCATATAAAATTATGGTATTGCGATCTTCATTGTAATCTAAGCTGGTGAATCATGTCGTTGATCTTTGAAGCGATTCATTTATCTCATACATATAATTTTTAAAAAAAAATCACAATAAAGAGGTATTTAAGTGTTCATTTCACGTTTAAAGTCAATAAAGTCTTGGTCAAAGTTGTTCCAGATAAAGCGAATCGAATAGTTGTACAAAATGCACGTTTAAATAAATCATGTTTTTGAATGACTTCAATTAATAGTTTTAACACGTAATGAAACACAAAAACTATTATTGCAAATAAATCAAGATGTCGCAGTTTTAAACATTTTTAAGATGCATTGCTGTAGTTTGTGCCTGTTATAGCTCACTTTCATGAGGTAAATATTTCAAAAATAATTTAAATTTGTGAGAAAGAAAAAAACAATTAATTACATTGGAATTTGTTTTGATTTTTTGTGTAATACGAGCTGCCATTTTTTTAAATCCACCATAAAGCTTCGGAATGTGACAATGTAAACAAATATGCTAGGTTCGTGAAAAATAAACCGGTGAATGCAAAATAGATCATATTGTAATTAATAGTCAAATTACAAATAAATCCAGGATTTATCAATTCCAGCATATGTAAATCATTATTTTTGAAATTATGGTATTGTTTACCGTGTTTTACGTAATATGGAAAAATATGGCTGATGTCGTGTTTGTAATAACGAGAAATAAAAATAATCGTTAAAACCTTGAATACATGCTTTTGATAGTATTATTAATTTGTGCTCCCCCGGTTAAAGCGACTAACCCACACATCGTGGTGTGAGATTTTTAAAAAATCAAATGTTTCCTATATTCACCTTTATGTCGCATATTTGAAGTTCTAATTAAGAAGTAATAAGTTCCCAAGCGTGGTGTATCGTAGAATAACCCGTGTTTTGAGTTCTTATGTGTAAGAATATATCACGAAGTCCGTAGGCCTGAGTGATATATTGTTTCGTATGAGAACGAACACTTCGGGTTATTCTACGATAAATCACAATTAGGAACTTGTTATTTCGATTCTAACACGACATACTAGTATCAGTGGTGTTAGAAAAAATGGTAACTACTTTTTACAACCGTGCTACGCACCTGGATCGGATGACATCATTGCAGGCGCATGGGTTATTGCAGAATAACCTGAGATAGATTCCGCTCTACATGTACATGATGTATTCTGGTCGTGTTAGAATAATGCATTTTTCATCCAATTCTGTTAAAAGTCGTAGTTTTCCTAATCAATTAAAAATAAAAACATTCGTCTTCTATTTCAGCGAGCACCTTGCAAACATCACGTGACAATGAGAGAAAATTACACCCAACCTGATACTCAATAGAGCGCACACGTAAAGGTATCGCAAGGTATTATGGCGTTTAGAAATGTGAACAAACGAAACAATAACATTAATAAAAGGAAGTCGGTACATTACGCTTACGATGCAGTCAGTGATGTGGTTACGGAATTCGTATTATACTTTTTCGTCGGGAGTTCGTTTCCTTGACCCGTAAATATTTTGTTTTTAAAACTATATTTTAATTCTTTTTCTTCAATACGATTCAACGTAGACAAGACGAGTAAGTTAATCTAGCTCTAACTTGTTCACTAACTTATATATGTCACAATTGACACGTAATTATGTTTAAATACACTCCGCCTTTAATATGATCTTATCTTTTTGAAGCTTTCCTGTAATACTTTTAAAGCAGTAAGGGTTAGTTTTATAAATCTTATAACAATCTTACACTTAACTTTAGTAAAAGCAGTGCCCGGTCATAATTTCAGTATCGATTGATTTAAAGATACTACCGATTTTGTACGAAAATAAGAACAAAACAATAAATTAGAAACCAGAGGAAAACAAACTTACACAAAGTATGTAATGCAAAAAAAAATGTTGGTCGGATGCAAGGTTCGAACCGTTAAAACTGCCAATACAAAATGAATATATATATCCAACCACTCAGCCTACTGCGCCGTCAAGCCAAATATTGATTTTACTTCGTATATGCTGCTGACTGTTTATTTACATATTGCTGAAAATAAAACAAAAAGGTCATAACACTGGCGATACCTATACTTACGCGGTGTGCTCTATTATTAGTGACGGAAGCAAAAATACGCATGCGCAGTTTTGGTTTGCTGCCCATGCGATGATAGTGTCTAAAATACTATCGCTTTTCGTTCTATATTTATCAATGTTTACGAAATAACGGTTTATAAAAGTGTATGAGAAAAACTAAGAAAATTCGAATGTTCCCGTAATTCTAGAAACTAGAAACTGATCAACCATTAAGTTTCCTGTAAATATATGAAACAGTCACTGGGCCGGGCGACATTTTGCCTTTTGATGAACAATTATTTCAAAAAACACAAATCACAATGTGTGGGTTAGTCGCTTTAAGGTTGACCGTTTCCAAGAACAACAAAATGGAAAAATTAAAAATTGTACCGAAATCGTAAAGTCATTATCTTTAAATACATTAGTCTTCATGTCGTGTTTCTTTATGCAAGAATAGTGACAATACACGTTTGTTTTGTGTATTAAAGTCTGCAGAAGCCCTTGGGATATGGTAGTGACCAAGACCGGAAGGCTTCTGCAGACGTTAATACATAATATGTTGTGTATCAACGTCCGTGTAGTAACGTCCGTAGAAGCCCTCGGGATATATTAGTGACCTAGACCGAAGGGCTTCTGCAGACGTTTATACACGAAATCACGTGTATTATCCCTTTATAAGTGTATATAAGTTTATTCGCTAATCGTAAATCGAATGCGGTCTACCTAATTCAGTATGCAATGAATACGAGTATAACTGTTACTCAAAATGCCATTATAAATAACAGAAAACCATTATCCAAGCGTTTGTCAAAATCTTAAACGATAGCTATAATAAAGTTTGGCGATTGTAGGACTGTATGTTACCCGTTATAATCAATATTGATTTTTGGCTAAATTACTCTGTATTTACTCCAAAATTGAAAAATTAAGGTCGAGTCCTGTGTGACTGTTTAAAATTTTGCAGACTTCATTTAAAAATAACCTTGGGCAGAAGTAAAACCTATCTATATTTCTTCCACAATATGTAATCTAAAGAGTAAATAGAGAACTTTTACCGCATGTAACTCGGTATTTTTAAAGATGTCTTATTCTGCCCCTTTCTGTTTCAGAGGTAAATTCACTTTGAACAGCAAGACATCACTTATCAAATGAATTGTTTTTTTTTTTCACTTTTGTACATTAAATAAATAATAATAGTCTTGACTTACTGGAAAAAAAGGAATATAAGGGGAAAAAATGGTCCCAACGGGGCTTGAACCTATGCCCCCTGAAAAATTAAGTCAAAGTAGGTTTATTTTAGGAACTGAATACTCTTCAAAAGGAGGTACACTATTATATGGGTCATATCTTAAATAAAATTAGCACCTGATTTTTCAATGTATCTTTTGACAGTGACATTAAATATAAAGACATGACACAGCAAATATCAAAAGGTCAAATCATAAATATTTCTCTAGTACATCTTCTTTATCTGGTTGACGGCGATATGTAAAAACTTCGTCGGCACGCAAAATAGATTAAAGTAACAGATATTACTCATTCAACTACACAATACATTTTTAAGACAACTTCTCTAGCTATTATTTTCCCTCGCTCAGTAAATCCAAAACTCTGGGTAATCTCGTAATTCTGCAAAGTTCAATGCTAGTACACAGTTAATGGAGGGATAGAGTATTTTGAGTTTACATTAAAGTAATTTCTGACTTTCAAACTCAGCAGAATTTCTGAGAAGTAATGTTTTATTTACGTCCATTGCAAGTCGTTTATGGCGTGCCTGTACATGTTTTTGTAACTTTAATGCTTCTCGGAAAGGCTTGAAAAGCTGATGCTCCGGCGATGAATCATCTATGTTTTCTAGTCTTTTGATAAAAACAGAGAAGGCTTCCCAAATATCTCTTCTTTGATCGGAACTTCCATACAACATTGTTTTCGAAAATAATGATGCACTTTGTTCTTCATTTTGCAAAATAAACTTTGTAAATGTTGCTTGAAAATCCTGTTGTTCGTCAGGATTCAGCATGTTGTTAAAAACATACAATATATCCAGCACACACGAGGATACATCTCGTGAACTTTCACTGCAAGAATAATGATGATGTATGGTTGCACATTTAATCTGATAAGATGTGATATTAAACCCTAGTGAATGCCTGGAAAGTCCATGCTGGTCAGCGTTGTAATCCTTACCATTTATAAGGTATTTCAGCAGTCTGTACACTTGAACATGTTCTTTTGAAAGTACATTTTTCATGAACTGTACTTCGGTTTCTGCCAGTGTTAAGAGAACTTTGACTGGAGATACAATAGGTTTGGCGATGTAATGTACTCTGCCGTTTTCAAGAACATTTTCATAAAAGATATCTGGATAAACATTTTTTCTTTCAAGATGATCTCTTACATTGTTAGATCGCAGTGCGAATACCAGGTCTACATTGATTATGCATGATACATCTGAACTGCTTATGTAATGAAACTGTATTGTTTGTGCAGGCCCTCCATTAGTAACATCTAGTACTTTAAGAATTGCAGATTTAGGAACTTTTTCCTTCAAAGCCCTTTTCCTAAGATAAACTGTTGAACGATCTATCGTGACAGTAGAAGAGCGTGTAGACCTAAATGGTTCATATTCGTAAGCTGTTTTTTTTTCATTTACTGTACGGTTTAATAGGGGTAGATTTGGAAACTCTTGAGTAGTTGGTTTTGCACTGACTTCACCAAAAACTACCATAAAATCAAATTCCTTCGGAAAATGATTTTTGGTTTTCTCATAATAGCTTCCAACTTTAATCAGTTCATAGTCTTGAAAAACTTTAACACCCTTGGCACAACTTACAATTTTAAACTGCTTGAAATAATCACTTAATATTTGATTAATAATCACCTCAATGCCTGTTTCTATATCTTCACTAGCCGAGAACTTGCACTGTGTGTCATAAATGTTCTGAAGATAGCGTTGTAGACTCCGGTTGTGTGTCACATTGTTTCTAGTTGAATGAAAATTTTCCATCAGCTCTTATATAATTTTCATCTGTAAGCAATAAACAGTTATATAACCCTTTCATATTTATATATATTTTATTTGAATGTTATTTATCATTAGAATCGCACCTTATTTACCAAATATATGTAGTAATTAGTAAACATTCATAATCCCTAAAAGACAAAGGCAAATAGAGACGATGCCTTGAAACAGTTAGTACTTTGGAAAGAAGAAAATGTTTGGTTCAATGTCGTACTATCAGCCAGTTTCAAACCAACTAAAATCCCACGTGATATAATAAAATCCTACTGAGGTTCTAACATAAGCGCTACGTTTATAAGAAATAAAACGTACATATATGGTCAAACAGAGGCCACAGTGTAGCAATTAACATAGTAGATATATATATATCTGACATTAGTAACTACATTTACAAGCTGTTCAGTAATATTCCCTTCCTATAGCTGTTAAGGCTTCATTATAACAATAATTGTAATACATAGAGGATGCTCATATTGAATTGATAAAACGAGTTGAATAAAGTATTAGAATGCAAGGCTGTGTCAAGTTGCTTTATTACAATAGTGTTATACCAAAGTTATGTTAACCCTACAACGTCAAACATGTGCTAGAACAGTTTAAATAACATTGAAAACGTTACAAACATCGAGAGTTCCATGTAGTTTCTGACTGCAAATGTTATTTCTAACCTCAGTTTAACATGCAGGTTTAGAGCTCCTATTCCAGATCAGTATGTTACTTCAAGAACTACATCAAAATCAGTAGTTATCGACTAAGTGTGTTTTACTGAAATGTTTAATGTAGATTATCTAATTTAAGGTAAACTTAGTTCAATACACTAAGAACTAAAACATGGATTAGTACAGTTTATGTTTTGCCAATTACACATATTTGAAGTAAAACTATTGTAGAAACTGTAAACATATCGGAAACTTTTAGTTTTTTAAGAATTAAGCTAACTAAAAGATCATTCTCTTAACCTTTAGCCTACTGGCAGCAAAATCTTCTGCCATGGTGGTCAGTGCTTACCAAGATCGGCCTGCACATCATCCTCTCTAGATATCCAGCCAGTAAAGTTTCATTTAACGCCCCTTCGAGTAATAAATGGCACTGCCCAAACTGAATGATAGACCAGTCCATTTTAGAAATTTAGCAGGGTAAATGGTAAGACAGATATCTACGCATTAGCGTATAATAAACAACGAAGCATCAAAAAATGTGGGAGAAAACACTAGGTAGTAAAATTTTCAAACAAATCTGTATGTCTTTAAACATGAAATAAAAAATCATAACTTTATCAAATACAAAAATACTGTTACGATGACCCTGAAACTTGTAAAGTTTGTAAAAAAAGAAAGCCCATAAAATCATGTTATGATATACATTGCCGCAGAAATGAGGAAAGAAGAGTCCGAAAAACTTGTGTTGATCTTTTCTTCCTTGGGAATCAACATTTGAATAATCATCATAAATAACCAACACCCCCTCAAATCGCACCCAACGGACATGAGCTATCACAATATAACATTATTATAATGTTAAATATCATGAATATTTTTAAATGAGTGTCACAAAAAAAACTAAATAATTTATTTTTATTTTCAATAGTTCAGAACTTCTTAATATCAAGCGAATGATAACAATAAAGCACATATTGTTCTCTGAGACATGATATTACCTCGCGTATATAAACTCTTATAAACTGAAGAAAGAAGATCTTCGGTTACGGGCTCTTTCTTTACGACAGGCCTAGCAAGTAGACGTTTTGCTGTTTGTAACACATTATAAACTAATGAAGAATTAGTAGGTGAACTTAAAACATTAATTTCGTGAACCCAGTTTATAGCGTAGTAAAATTTATCAATCGGTTTTGCCGTAGAAGTACTATGTGTTTCACAATGCTTTGTGACAAATTATCCAATGTCTTAAGACATTTGTCAGTTCTAGTTTGAGGTATGGATATCATTCCAAATGCTGAATCAGATTCATTTCCTAGGAAATGAAATTCCTTTGAAATCAACGGTCTTGTAACCTTGCTGAATATATAAGGACTTGTTGGTAATCCAAATGGTAATACTAAAAAATTAAAATACTAGGTAATTCAGTTTTTGTCCTTCCATGAAAACCCCAAAAATTTAGTATGTGATGGAAAAAGTTCAATGAAATGACAAGGCCTAAAAATGCTTTGTTTCCGGTTGTCAGGATACGGGTTATAAGACCCAGGGAAGTGCCTACATTGTGTACGCCTTTAGTATCTTGAACAATGATATGGGTCCAATCGCAAAGGTGACAATGACTTAGACTAGCTGTCAAACGATGTAGAATGCCTTTGTTGAAACGTATAGATGGCGAGACCAAATATCTCATATATAGAATTTTCCTCTGGCTACCTTGACTAAATGATTCGTGTACCAATAATGCGTAAATGATTTCAGTTATGAGCTAGACAATTTCAGAGATCAGGCAAATCACTAAATGTTTCAAACTAACAATCTTCAATTAAAAATGATCAGCTCAAACTCCTATAGGCTGGAGACTGTACTTGACTGATCTTCTTGTTGAAGTTCCCGTCAGACAATGTCTTTGAATCAACAACATACGAGTCCTATCGCATAGATGCTCGGCTTCTGTCCTCTTAATTGAAGTTACAGCTCTATATGATTTACCTGACTCTGGATGCTCAGCACCTATATATTATCACATATAGCATTCAACTACCATATAGGTATGTCCCCAATGCCTTGGCTGTACTTCGCCAAAAACGCTGAACCGTCTATAAGCTGAAACTCTCCTACTATGTCAGTAGATTACCAAACTCTGGTTTTCTGTCTCAGCTTTCCGATGCTCAGCCTATATTTGCTATCGTCTAAAGCATTCAACTAGCCTTAAAGGTAAAATTCCTATGCGCTGGCCCTATAGTTCGAAACCTTGTTGAAATTCTGCAACTCTTCTTTCGTCTATAACTTAAACTTCTTCTTTTTGATAATTTATCCCCCCTGGCAGGGTAGTTGCAATAACCTACTTATCAAGGTACTGGGATAAATTATTAGTTGAATCCTCGATGTGTCTTCTTCAGTCGCTGGATGCCGAATGAGCTTTCTGTCATCCATCTACCTATTTATACCTTAGCAGACGTGAGCTTTGATTGGTGCTGTTTATAGAATGTGTTCTGATTGGTCCAAATTTATACAACGAATACTTGCTCTAGGTATGACGGTATTAAAACATTTCTTCTTTGAGTCGTATTAAATTGTCAAAGTCTACAGTGTTTTATTTTACTTTTCTTTCTTTCACTTGTTGCCAGACCATGTTTCTTGTATAAAATAATCCAAATCCTATTGAAAGCACAGAAAAAACAATATGTCGACCATAATGCAAGAGCAACGGCTAACTTTGAATGACATCACTATTGCTATTGTAAGCAATGTATTCTTCTGCAAACTTTCCCAGCAACCTTAGCTGTCACTAAGCAACATCACAAAACTACATATAACTATCTTCCATATATCTGACCTCTTCTAAAATACTCTAGAAGGATATTATTACTGATTAAATTGAAAATAAAAGCAATACCTAGCATGAAATGTATTTTTTACCCTCAAAAAATTGAACTATTTAGTGTCAGGGACTACATTCGAGTAGACCACGGAGGAATACCGGCGCATTACTACCGCAAGGCCTCTATCAAATATTTGGTTCCCTTTAACTATTGTATATGACATAATGTGCGATGCTGGCCCGACCCTAAATGTTTTTATGGCCTTGCAGAATTTTTTTTCAACTTTTTTTATCAAAACTGCACTTTTTATGCTTTAAACATGCCCAGTGATTGTAGAAATCAACTTACTGATTCTCTAAAGGCATAACCCCCTTATTTGTATTCATTTTGTGACACAAGAATAATTTCCGAAAAGTCTCCCTTATTAAAAGAAATCAACAAAACAATCCGACCTACCTACCCTAATTTTCTGGAGCATGTTACCGAAAACAAATAACGTTATAGGCCTAAGCTGAATGTATATCAAATTTAATCATCCAAAAGTTTGTCCAAGAAAAATAACGCGACTTTGATATTTTCATACCTGATTACTGTTTCCATAAATGTTTATTACTACTCTGAGGTCAAGGATCAGACGTTTCTTACCGTTATCTCGGACTGAAGTTGTGGGCGGGTTAACGATGTAAGGAATTCAGTCACACAGCTCGATTAAGTTTCTATCCAATAATTCTGATATAGCTTCACTTACAAAATCGCTGTTGTTTAAAGCAGATTTATTGTTACATAAAAATTGACGCGGGTTCTGAATAAAAAGGTATTTTATAGCCTTGTGAAACAGTATCAAGTATAAAGTTATTTGCACCTGTAGATTGCCAAAAAGGTAAACTATCTCCCGAGCGACCTCTAACCAAAATGTCTTTTTGTCCAGATTCATATTCATGATAATCTTTTGTCAATTTTGAATCTGTATTTTTTACGGAAACTTACAGAATGTGAAAAATACTCATCTTCCATAGTGTAATCTTGAGAATCTCTACTTTTTGGCGGGAGTCTGATCGGATATGTCGCTGTCGAACCCTGAAACGGCATAGGGACATGATCGACGAAGTGTTCGAAGGAGCAACATGAAAAACATGAGCCGTAAGCGACTGGTCTACTCACTGAGAAGTTGCCGGAGCTTCGAAAAAAAATCCCTCCCCTTGTTGGAAAAGTTGAAAAGCAGAAGGATAGTTGAAGCACCAGAAGTAACAGTAGCTGGAGGTGCTTTACGTGCTGAGTGTAAACGTTTGACCGGCGTTGACTTCCGTTTTTTGAGAGCCTGATTTTCGGCCTTGCGTAGTTTAGATTCGTCTTCGGAATCGCTAGCCAGTGGGTTAGAAGTGTAGCAATTGACTGTATCCCAGCCTCCCTCAGAGGTGTCGGCTATACGAATAAGTTTCTGGCATTTGGTAACATTTTTCAGTGTCTCATTTAGAACTTCTCGGCAATAGTGTGGTTTGCTATCGTCAATAGCCCAAACAGCTTCATTCAAAAAGTCAATAATTTTACAGTTAAATACGTACTGTATTTTGTTTCCTTGGCGTTTCCATTGAATATCAATGTCCAGCTTCAATTTTCTTTACTTCTTTGCCAACTGTAGCGTTACTATAACGTACTTCTTCTCTCAAGGCTGTAACTTCATCTCTATGATGTGAAAGCTGTCGGGAAATCTCAGCTAAATGTTCCGTTATCAAAGTAGTATTATCTGTTACCGGAGTTGACAAAGAAAACTTTACTACGGACATGTTGACTGTCGAGTGACCAAGCGCTAAAGTGAACTAACCACTTCGCAATGTGAGAAAATCATGCTCACTAGAGCGCGAAATAGCGCCCCCAGTGGTCCGTCAGGAACAACACGAGGGGAAATAATTGTCTTCAAATTCACTTCTTTTCAGCGAAAAGAATTATATTTACAAAACACGCACTCGTTTATGTATAAATTCGACCTTCACGTCCTGTCGATTAGTAGGAGATTCTTGCTAATGTTTTTGTAACAACTTTGAAGCATAAACATGTCATTTTCATTTCATGAAATATAAATACTTTGGATTCCGGTCGAATCAACATGTTTATTTAATTATTCAGAAACAGCATTCCTTTTCAGGTAGAAATATCCAATGCTGGTTAACCCAAAGCTTGCTGATGGTAATAATCAACTAACAAAACCAAACACAAAGAAAGCAAATAAAAAAAATGTTGTTTTTTTCGATCATCTGGTTTTCGTGTAATAAATGCATGTAGAAGAAACATTTAATTAAACTTATCAGAAACAACTGAATTCTGTTATTTGTTTCACAGAATTACTACAAATTTTAAAAGAAAAGTGAAAAATTACTTACGATTTTTCCTTTCTATGTTACCGCGATATATTGATTTGAACAAGCTCGCACAAGTAATATGTTCCACTATGTACAAATCACATACATACAATAAAAGTTACAATCAAAATAATGTAAAGGATTCGAAAAAAGATTTCATTGAAAACTTGTTTTAATTCACTTCCGTGTCAGTAAAGCATGGTATAAGGATAGGGTGTAACAAAAATATGGTTTTTGTCTAGTGATTTGTTAGTTTAAATTCTTTATATAGTTTTTCAACAAGATAAGTATGAAAATTTGAAATTATTTGAAAAATGCTGATTAGTCCCAAGAATTTGCTGCAGGTGGCCAGTTCGTGCGCGCGTAGGCGCGCCGGTCACGTCGGAATCGCTCCGAGGCAACGATGTATTGCTGCACTTTAGCGAAGTCAGATATATTCTGAGTCGTAGTTAGATGTTCATTACCAAACACGACCAGCAAATAACCTATATTTGGAAGCGTCCTGGTGCCAGCAGAGATTTAAATTTGTCTTACGTACGACTTACTATCTCCTACGTAGGAGTTAGTAACTCGTACGTATGTCACTGACTAAAAGACTCTCCAGCATGCGCAGTGGAACAATATACTCGTGTGTACTATTATTTAGAAAGGAAACGTGTGTAATTTAAAACTACACGGCATGGATGATAAAAACATATTTTGAATCTGGTATGAAATACCGTGAAATAGTACTTTGTCTTGAAAAAATAAATGGGTTTAAAGTTCCTTTACGAAGCCTTAAACGGATATTGTCACGTATGAAGTTATTTAGACGCATAAATAAAAGTGATGAATTTAGTGTTGCTCTCTATGTCATGGAAAATGTAATGACATCCAGCAAACAACTTGGATACAAGATGATACATCAGAAACTCCTTCAAGAGGGATACGTTGTTACACAGGAAAGAGTTCGCCTGATGATGCATATTTGTGACAAAGAAGGTATTGAACAGAGAAGGAGAACTCGTCTTCAGTCCCAAATGTACCTGAATCTTGGACCTAATTATTTATGGCATATCGACGGGTATGATAAATTGAAACCGTACGGGCTGTGTATCAACGGAGCTATCGATGGATTTTCTCGTTTCATAATATGGCTTGAGGTGCACAAAACAAACAGCGATCCTAAGATAATTGCTGGTTATTTTATGAATGCTGTGAAACATTTGCAAGGCTGTCCAACGCGTGCTAGGTCAGATTATGGCACCGAGAATGTTTACATTAGACAGATGGTCATTTTTCTTAGGGGTCAGAGAGACGAACAATTAACAAACAGGTGTTTTTTACAAGGATCAAGTAACCATAATCAAAGAATTGAGCGTTGGTGGGGTATACTTCGAAATGAAAATGTTCAGTACTGGATAGATTTTTTATCACAATGCTGAAAAGTACTGGTGATTTCAACGGACGCTTCCTTGATAAGGCTGTTCTGCAGTTTTGTTTCATGGACTTAATTCAGGAACGTCTATATTTTTTTTTTATAAAACATATGACAGATTTCTGACCTTTCTACACGGATTTTCGATTATATCGTTCATCGTATAATGATGTTACTTTATATAGAAACAGATTTTGCTCTACATGTATGTAGGTTAATTATTTGCTGGTCATGTTAAAATATATAATTTAGTGACCAGGCACAGGCACAAGTATCGGACCTGGGACAAAAAATATGGCCTTTTTTCATCCTAAATGACTTCAAAATATGTAGCGAAATATGAGCCCCTTTCAAAAGCTACTGAAGGCCAGAATCTCGAGAATCGAGCCTGCGAGCAATGGGTTCACTTCCCGGGCCGTTGTTAAATAAATTCTCTAGATAATCTACCTATCACTGTTTCCCGTATACATTTAGCTACAAAATGAGACCGACCCCAAGTCTCTAGCCCTTCTCGTTCATGAAATATCTATCAGGAAACGAATGCCTTCCTTCTGAAAGTCCCTGGTAGGTAAAGATGCGGCACAAAGAATCGGTACGTAAAGTATAGCTGTCCGCCGATTACGGCTCAAATTCAATAAAAAAATACTAAAAAGTTTAACTAAATACATAAACTAGGGCCACTCAAAATCGTCAGCAGCATCTCAAACACGCGATATTTGCGTTTTAAATTTTTCCACGGTCTTTCAATTGAATGATACGCCATTGAACAGAATTCATTAAGTATTTTTAAACTAAATTTCTGATTGGCCAATAGCGACACACCTCCGACAGAAGGTTTCGTACAAAATTACTCGGATATTATCATATCTGTTTCAATGGCGGAGAATACAATTGAAAGACCGACGGAAAAATAAAAAAGTAAATATCGCGTGTAGCAGATGCTACTGATGGTGGTGAGTGGCCATAATTTACATATTTAGTAATACTTGTTATTCATGGCAAATGAATTTGACCCGTGCTAGGCTTACAAACATCTTTTAGTCCGTAATTTCGTACCGTTTCGTTGTGCCACATTTCTATCTGGAACTTGCAGCATTCTGATAGATATTTCATGAACGGGGAGGGCTAGAAACTTGGGGTTGGTCTCAATTTGTAGCTAATTGTACATGCGAAATTGTGATAGGTAGTTTGTTCAATTGTCTAGAGACTTTATTTCACAACGGCTCGGGAAGTGAACCCATCGCTCGCAGGCTCGATTCTCGAGATTCTGGCCTTCAGTAGATATATGTATCTTTTGAAGGGGGCCAATATTTCACGACATAGTTTTCATTTTGGACTCATTCAGGATGTAAACAAGGCTATATTTTTTGTCCAGGTCCGATACTCGTGCCTGTGGTAAGTTACAATGGTACCAGAAACGTCAATATTTTTCAATACACGGACGCCTGAATTTCATATCGGGTGCATAACGTAATATACCGTTTGTCGTTGCATTAATAATTTTATTTATTTCAGTATTGTTAGTCTTTAATTCAGACATTAAACAAATTTATAATATTCACATTTCGTTTATACATGTAGATATGCATGCGATAAAAAGGTATTATCTTGCATATATACATTATACTGTAGATACCGGTATGTATGAAATAAAAAGTTCTCAATGCACGAGTTCTGCAACGGAAAATATTGGTCGACTTTTGGAGCGCGAAAAAACGAATTCATATTTTCCAATGTAAATCCAAAACAGTACTCTTTTTAATTACTTACGCATACCTCACTTTTAATTATTTATATAAATGGTACACATCTTTTTATAAAAAGCGTGAGTGAAGTTGAAATTATCGTCGCTGAAGAACTTTTAAACGTGACGATATACCTGAAACTGACGTCACACACCCGGTATGAAATTTGAACGTAAAAACAAATAACATTTCAGATTCCACTGAAACTTAATAGTTTTAAAAGGAGTGTTAACAAATACATTTAAAAGTGTGTGCGAAGTCTTAAAAAGTGTAAATACAGACCTATATATAGCGTGCATCTTAATTACTTTCTTTCGCCATTATACTTTTATCTATACATTTTTTCAGGAAGAACTTAACTCTATAGTTAAACTGTGGAATAACCATCGTATAAGACCATCAAACGCAAAAGAACGAATTCATATTTTCCAATGTAAATCCAATACAGTACTCTTTTTATTACTTACGTATACCTCACTTTTAATTATTATATAAATGGTACACATCTTTTTATGAAGCGTGAGTGTAGTTGAAATTATCGTCGCTGAAGAACTTTTAAACGTGACAATATACCTGAAACTGACGTCACACACCCGGTATGAAATTTGAACGTAAAAAATAACATTTCAGATTCCACTGAAACTTAATAGAGTTTTAAAAGGAGTGTTAACAAATACATTTAAAAGTGTGTGCGAAGTCTTAAAAAGTGTAAATACAGACCTATATATAGCGTGCATCTTAATTACTTTCTTTCGCCATTATACTTTTATCTATAGGCTACATTTTTTCAGGAAGAACTTAACTCTATAGTTAAACTGTGGAATAACCATCGTATAAGACCATCAAGCGCAAAAGAACGAATTCATATTTTCCAATGTAAATCCAATACAGTACTCTTTTTATTACTTACGCATACCTCACTTTTAATTATTATATAAATGGTACACATCTTTTTATGAAGCGTGAGTGAAGTTGAAATTATCGTCGCTGAAGAACTTTTAAACGTGACGATATACCTGAAACTGACGTCACACACCCGGTATGAAATTTGAACGTAAAAAAAAATAACATTTCAGATTCCGCTGAAACTTAATAGTTTTAAAAGGAGTGTTAACAAATACATTTAAAAGTGTGTGCGAAGTCTTAAAAAGTGTAAATACAGACCTATATATAGCGTGCATCTTAATTACTTTCTTTCGCCATTGTAGGGATAATACACGTTTTTTTGTGTATTAACGTCTGCAGAAGCCCGCGGGATTGTTTGTGACCGAGACCGAAGGTCGAGGTCACAAACATATCCCAAGGGCTTCTGCAGGCGTTAATGCACAAAACAAACGTGTATTGTCGCTATTCTTGCATAAAAAAACATTACACGACGACTAAATGCATGTGATGACTCGACGATTCCGGTACATTTTTTATTTACCATTCTTGTTGTTCTTGGAAACGGTAAACATGTTTTAAATATCCATAACCGGGGCACACATAACAACAACACTACTAAAAGCGTGATTTGAAGGTTTTTGAGCATCTTATTTTTATTTTTAGTTATTACAAACGTTACATTACACATAATTTTGCATATAACTTAAAATTTGATAAACAGGAACACAATTATTTTAAGAATAACAACTTTACATTCGAATTATTTTGAGTACGAACAAACAGAGTACGGATGAGTACGAAGCTAGTGACTAGCTTTTGAGGTTTATTATATGAATTCTGCGAACAATCAGGTAAAAACAAACCGACTGATACTAACAAAAATCATTAATATAATACCTAAAAACGGGCAATAGCACAAGTTACACGCGATACTTATTTATTCACAGTTATTTACAATAACTGAACAGACGCTTTGTAAAGGGAGTAAACTCTAAGAGAAGCTAGAGCGTACATTGATGGGGGCAGTACGTTTTGGGTTGGAAATTGATACAGCTAAAATACTATGGATTTATACATTGTATCTATAATGCTACAAGAAGAAGTAATTATGGAAGAAACAAGATGCAGATGCCAAATATCAGTCTGCGCAGAAATACATACATACGTCCCTGGCAAAGCATTTCAAAAATAAAAATCATGTATTAACAGCACGTGAATTGCCTTGTTTGCACACGATTTTTCTCCCGTTTGTACATGGGCGGACCCAGTGAAAAAAGTAGTTTTTATGCAAGAATATACTTTTATCTATAGGCTACATTTTTTCAGGAAGAACTTAACTCTATAGTTAAACTGTGGAATAACCATCGTATAAGACCATCAAGCGCAAAAGAACGAATTCATATTTTCCAATGTAAATCCAATACAGTACTCTTTTTATTACTTACGCATACCTCACTTTTAATTATTATATAAATGGTACACATCTTTTTATGAAGCGTGAGTGTAGTTGAAATTATCGTCGCTGAAGAACTTTTAAACGTGACGATATACCTGAAACTGACGTCACACACCCATTATGAAATTTGAACGTAAAAAATAACATTTCAGATTCCACTGAAACTTAATAGAGTTTTAAAAGGAGTGTTAACAAATACATTTAAAAGTGTGTGCGAAGTCTTAAAAAGTGTAAATACAGGCCTATATATAGCGTGCATTTTAATTACTTTCTTTCGCCATTATACTTTTATCTATACATTTTTTCAGGAAGAACTTAACTCTATAGTTAAACTGTGGAATAACCATCGTGTAAGAGCATCAAGCAATCCAAACCAGCCATATGGAAGACCATTTTTGATGTATCATTGTCCTGGTATCCTTTCTGGAATGTCTTTACATAGCTTTTCTGGTAGCTAAACTATTTATTTTTTGTGAAAATTTAATTGAATTTATGCAATGGCTATATAATTTGCCTGTAAACATTTTTAAATAGGTATGACAATGATGGCACAACTGAGACCATGGAACAGAAATTCTCTCTCTAATCTTTGATTACTTGATATAAAATTTGAAGATATATTCCATACTCACTCAGAACAAACAACTATCCTCTGTATCTAACACAGGTATTTCACTGAAAAAAAATTGTCCCATAGTAGATAAGAAGTTCACAGAACTTACTAATACTATATGTAAATTTTCTTAGCTAAAGCATCAACACATGCAGTTTTGCATACAAACCCATTTTCAAAAGTGGATGCTAGCTTTGTTACAATATACAATTTGGTAAGATTTTAGCACTTACTCAGAAATTTTCTCCGCTGAAGCATTTCCATGCATTTTTTGTGTACAAACCCATTTAAAAAACTGATGTTAACTTTATTGTCTCAATACACCTTTTACGTTTTAGCATCAACATATAAATTTTCTTTGCTGAAGCCTTTCCATATAGTTTTGTGTGCAAACCCATTTGTAAAAAACTTTGTTACCTTTATTGCCTCAATACACACTTCAGTTTTTAAACATTTGCGTATCAATGAGTACATTTTCCTTGCTAAAGCATTTCCATGCAGTTTTGTTTACAAACCCATTTCAAAAATAGATGCTAGATTTATTGTCTCAATACACACTTCAGTAACATTTGAGCATCAATGTGTACATTTTCCTAACTAAAGCATTTAAGCGTATTTTTTGTACAAATCCATTTTCAAAAACGGATGCTAGCTTTATTGTTTCTATACACACTTCCGCAACGTTTCAGCATCACTGTGTACATTTTTTAGCGAAAGCATTTCCATACAGTTTTGTTTACAAACCCATTTCAAAAATAGATGCTAGATGTATTGTCTCAATACACACTTCAGTAACATTTGAGCATCAACGTGTATATTTTCCTAACTAAAGCATTTTAGTGTATTTTTTTTGTACAAATCCATTTTCAAAAACGGATGCTAGCTTTATTGTTTCTATACACACTTCCGCAACGTTTCAGCATCACTGTGTACATTTTTAGCGAAAGCATTTCCATGCAGTTTTGTGTACAAACCCATTTTCCAAAACAGATGCTAGCTTTATTGTCTCAATACACACTTTGGTTACTTTTACCATCAACTGTTTTGATCCTGTACACAAATGTATTTTTTCTATTATTTCAGTAATTCCAGAGGTGAACTGCTGGCCTTTTTTGAGAATTTCTACACTGATTCCTTAAAGTCAGCTACAAAATGATGTCTTCAACTTGTATGATTTCATTTTTGAAGTCTGATAATTCCTTTTTCTCTTGCCAAACGTCCAGTAATGTAATACTGAAAACAAAAGGATGGAAGGCAAATAAATATTAATGTATGTATTTAACATAAGTAAGTTACATATCATTATTAGATTTGGAAAAGAGGACATTCCTCAAAATAACTGAACCCGACAGAAGAGACATGCTATACTATTTTTATGACATTTGGTAAACAGATGAACAAAACTAGACATATCACTACAAACAATTAATACCCCCCAGATGCCACTTTGATGAAATGAAAAGTTATATCACATTTGACATTTAATCCAGAGCTTGACCTTGGATTTTGTGATCAAATTTGACACAAAGGATGGACATGCAAGACTTCAATATAACACCCATATACTTGGTATCTTTGGGTATGATAATGTGAATAAATTTCATACTGCAACAAAATTCATGCAAAAATATATAGAACTGTTAAAATTATGGTTGGATTGATCCACTTTTGACAGGGGATAATAACATGGATATTCTGAATATTGTCTCCCTATTGTGGTGTTTTTCAGTTGCTTTTTTTTATTTAGTAACAGCATTTGTTGACATGGAAAAAGAATAATAACCCTTGAGGGATTCAACATTAAACAAGAGCCATGTTAGACATGACTAATCCCCCCGCCGGGCATATTATAATTGAAGGCTAAAGTTCCTGGCAAGTTAGTGTCTGAAAGTATTCATTTTGGGGAAAGCTTTGAAGAACCATTTAGTTGTGGTCCGAATCAGGGGTTTTAAAGATGTGGAAGAAAGAATAAGTCAGTGGGGAGGTGGTTTACTGCGAAATTTTATTAATTTTCATGAACAGTATAGCTATGATGTTTTTCTATATGGCTACTGTAAAAAGAAGGAATGGAAAGCTAACAGGGAAAAATGACCATAAGAGGTTACCTATATGTGAATCCAAGTTAAATAGCACTTCCTCCCAATGTGTTCTATCAGTGTATGAAGTTTGAAGAAAATCCCTACGGTACATTTGGAGTTATGCTCCAGACAAAATTTTTTAAGAAAATATGATAAAGGGGAATAACTCAAAAAATAGGCAAGGTAGAGTTATTGTTCTTAACATTGCACTTCCTCCTAATGTGTTCTATCAGTGTTTGAAGTTTGAAGAGAATCCCTCCAGTACTTTTGCAGTTATGCTCCGGACAAAGATCTTTGCGGACACACGGACAGAGAGCATTTCTTATATCCCCCTTTGCCTTGGCAGGGGGATAAAAAACAACTAAAACATATTCAATGTCTTCATTATTGTAAGGATTTCTTTTAAATATGAAAATATACTAATAACTGTAACCAAAAACAGAATGTGAAAATTTCTTCATAGAACTGTCAAATGTTGCAAATCTGAGTGAGATATACATGTTCAAAAATACTGAAGTTTCAGAATAAAGTTGAACACTTTTTTGGTATGAATCAACCTAAAGGAAAAATATGTAAAAAAAGAAACAATGTTACAAAATTTGGGTTTAAGATGACTTCTCTGCTTTTAACTTACCATTCCAAGTAAATATAAATACAACAAGCACGGTTTGTAAGAAAAATGAATTAAATAATTTGATGCAACTGCATAAAGGTTTTCCCATTATGTTTTTAATAATGATGACCAGTCTGCACTTGTATACTAATGCAAAATGCAACAGAATTGCAACATCTGACGTTTAAGAAATAAAAATTATTTGTGCATAAAGTGTAACATTTTGGCAACAAGCTAATATTTGTAGTACTTCCTTATGACAATCATTTTACATTTTTGTGGTTTTGCTTTTAAAATGTTTTCCTAAAGTTTCAAAGCAGTACCAATTACAATTAATTTTTGAAAAAATGTATGAACATCAAACATTAGGTTGTTGCAGATAAGCTATTTTCTTAACACAAAACTAAACTCTTACAATAGAACATAAACAACAGGTCATGAGGGTCTTAAAGCCTTCACCATGCCATTACCTTTTTACTTCCAGCAAATGTCATGAAACACTGTTTCATGAAAATGTTTCTGATTACCGGTAAGTTTTTTATTTTCCTTAAGTCATGCAAACAAAATTTCAGTTTATATGGCAGTTTTCTTATGTAACAGGGTGTGTTCTAGCAGAAGTATTTTTTTTTTCTCTTAACTTCAACTTTATAACACAAAAACAAAGAACCTTATGACGCTAAAACAAAGATATCTCCTATTTACAATGAACACTCAAGCTCTAAAATTTTAATAATTATAATAGACTAGTATTGGCAGCAGTTCAAAAGTGTATTGACCAGAAACAATTCTTGTGTCCTGCATTCAGCCAGTTAATGCTCAGAAACCACGTCACTTTATCTTTGTTTGATGTATCAAACCTCTAAAACAAGAGAGGTCATTAACTATGGATGGCTATAAAAAATCAACACAGGAAACATTTTGGTTATATTATTCTGAAAATGCCCAAACAATTTTTGACATAAAACTGTTTGGGCATTTTTAGAATAATATAACCATAATAAAATCCTGTGTTAATTTTTTTACAGCCATTTTAAGAGGTAATGACTACAAGTTTCAACTACAAACATTTATGGAAAAGTGATGGAATACATTTTGACAGTCTTCTTCTCAATAAATCTTAACACTTTTTGGTAGAAGGTCATCATAGGAAGAAGCATTTGAAACTATCTCCAAGTAGTGCTAGCAGTGACTCACAAATATATTTTAAAGCACCATTATAATTATACAAGCTGGTAATTTTTTTCATTAGTTCAAATGATTTAATAGAACATTTGTCTTTATTTCTAACTATTAACTGTAAGCCTTTTAGAAAACTAACCTGTAGCTATCACCAAATACAATTCATACCTCAATAAAACCTTATCGTAAATGGTTATATTGGTAATAAATGATACTCACTACTAAACACAGCACATTTTATGTCCAACCCTTGGAGATAATTTCAACAACTTTCAAGAAAGAGTTACATTTGTTGTACTTTTCAGTTTAGAGTTATTGAAAAGAAGTGCACAAGGAGAAATAACTTTTATTCAGGTAGGTTTATGGTAAATGTGTTATTGATTTCCTCTTAATTGCAAGTATCACTGTATCAAATTTTAAAAAATCCATTCTGTAGAAGTAATGTAGAGATGGTACCCACCTAAGAAGATCTAAGGGTTCAACTCTGAATTGACTAATAAACTGAAGCCAACAAAAGCAAAAAAAAAAAAGTAAGTAAATAGGTTTGATTTGGCAGACCAAATATGACCTACATCTGTTTAAAACTCTTTGGTTTCCATGTACAACATGCACAATTTTCTCACGGATAAAATAGTGGGCATTATATAAAACTTTTATAGTGTAGATGAAAAAAAAGGTTGAGTCAAAAGAATTAACTCTTACATTGCTAAGTTTCTAAAAAGGACTATTCAATCTTTCAATTTGGACATTACTATTTATAGTTCATAGGGGTATTCACTGACAATTTACAGACAGCAAGCAGTTCAGATCAGGATCAGAATGCACAGATGAAATTGGGCATGTTGTACATGGAATACCAATACAGATACAATTGCCGCTAGTATGCTAAGAGGTAAGAAACAAGTGACATAATGGTAAGTGTATCAAACATTAAATAAGTATAATTCTAAGCAAAAGGGGCCATAATTCATGAAATATTGGTGCAATAGTGATGCACCTTGTGTCAAATGATGTGAGTGATAATGTGAAACAACTACTTTAAGTTTGAACCCAATCCATTTAGTAATAATTGAGATAGGGTGAAAGTACACAAAAACTCTGACCTGAAATTAGAAGTAGAAAGGGGAGTACTTCATGAAATACTGGTGCCTCAGTTATCGCCCTTGTGTGATATGATGTGTAATGATGTTGAACAAAAAAATGTTATGTTTGAATCAAATCCTCTCTGTAATAACAGATATATATAGTGAAAATGCAGTGAATAGTTTTTACTGAATGAAATACGCTTGTTTGAATACTCACATACGTATCATAAAAAGATTTTAACTAGTTCAAAGGCAATAATCCGACCGTGCCAGGGGCGATTTGGATGGTTATTGTACTTGGCTGAAATATTATGCTAACAAACATTGTCACCAAGATTTGGTAAAGATTGGATAAAACTGTTAGACTTAGGGCAGACAAGATTAAATAAGCAGGTTTCGAGTAATTCAATGGCAATAATCCAAGAGTGCCTATGTCCATTTGGCTGGTTATCAAACTTATCCAAGACATTATGCCCATAAACACTGTCAGCAAGTTCGGTGAAGATTAGATGAAAACTATTTGACTGAAGACCGCGGACAGGGCTAAATTTGCAGATTTCAAGTAATTCAAGAGCCATAATCCAAGAGTGCCAAGGAAAATTTGGCTGGTTATCGAACTTTGCCGAGATATGCCCACAGACATTGTCAGCAAATTAGTTTAAGATCGGATGAAAACTTTGACTTAGAGAATGGACATGCTTTTGGATGCCAACCACCTGCCTGTCACCACGGTTGTTCACATAAAATGTCCCCCTCTTTCAGAACACTTTGTGCTCAGGTGAGCTAAAAAAAGAAGGCCAGTGTTATGAACCTTGTATTACGTTATGTGGATGATGATGTAGAAGATCTATTTTAGGTTTTAATAAAATCCATTACATTAAAAAAATATATATAGTGAAATCACATCAACATTAACCTGAAATTCTAAGTAAAGACGGTGCATAATTCATAAACTATTTGTGCCAGAGTTACGAACATTAAGTAATATGATGTGGGTGATGATGTGGAACAACTATTTTAAGTTTGAACCATATCCATTTAGTAACAAGGATATTATAACAATGAAACTTCATTAAAATTAACCTTGAATTCTAATTAAAATGGGGAATAAATTCATGAAAAATGGTGCCAGTGTTATGAACCTTGTGTCAACTGATGTGGATCACAATTAGGAATCAATACTTTTCGTTCAAAGTAAATCAATCAAGTAATAACAGAGGTAATGTAAAAAGAGCATCTTAACTTTAACCAAGGTGCAGGTGCAGAAGCCAGTGAAAGTAGGACAGCTCTCCAAATTCTTTATATAGTCATGCTAAAAATATATTCAAAAGGCTATAGAACTGTGATTTGAATCAAAAATTAGATGTTTAAAAGAACTTTTTCCATAAGAAAACTTTACATTTACTAATACTTATTACCAATTATCATTAATGCATTTGGTTGGTCTTTCTTTTTTAAATCGAGTTACCTCCCTTTGATTGTAAAATTGTAACTTGTTTTATGCAGTTTGTAGTAGTACATAAATGACTTTTTCTTAAAAAAACTTTTTCTACCCAAAAAATTTTTCCACACATCTATGTACCAAAAGACGGGATCTCTTCTTTTCCCTGAATCCTATTTAATAAAACAAATATTAATGAATAAAAATCTGCGGGTTCGAGTAGTTTCATACTTGAACAGAAATTTAAAACCAAGTTGTTTTTTTGAATTAAATTTTAAGTGAACTTTTGTGAAAAGAGCTATCAGGGACAGCAACACTAAATATTAAACTACGACTACCACTTATATACAAAAAATTAACCCATGCAAAATTTGTGGAAATAATAAATTTCCTAAAATTAAGGACAAAAATTGGGAATAAAAATTGATTTTTTCAAACAGGACGTTTAACTCTTTTCTTTCTGCTGACCCAAACCATATCGTCCTCCCTTCTAAAATTTTTAAAAATGATATGTGATCTGCAAAAAAATTTCCGATATTCCATTTTAAAAAGTCCGCAGATTTCACGCACTTTCCTTTTGTCTTCGGCGCTTTTTAAATATCAGTAAAGCGGAACAACTGTAGATTAGACCTTTCCCCTGAGCAAGTAATAGGAAATTATAAGCATTCTGAACGTCCCAAATTGCCCCCCTGAAAAAATTGTGCTCGTGCCAAAAATTTTTTATCTTTTTCATGTGATACAAAAACTCAGAGCACGAAAAACCACTTGTCTCATACAAGATACAAATTTTTTTTTGGGGTCGTTTTTTAAAAACATTAACATTAGCTTTGCTATTTTCCGACAAAAAAACAAAAGACATTTTTTTAAGTAAAGTCTCAAAGACATTTATTGCTCCCCGTCAGTTTTAATCAAAAGGGAGAAGTTTCAAAAATTTGTCTTTCTTCTTATTTTTCCCTATTCTTTGTAAGAATGACAATGTACTGATTTTAAAAATATGTTTCGTACACAAAAAAGGTGAAGGTAAAGGAAAATTTTTTTACGTCGCATAACTCCAACAAAAACAGGGGCAAAAAAGGTTTGTGCTACAAATAGGAAACCCCGTAACAATAGTGCTGCGTTTATTTTACCTCCGGGTACCCCTTTTTCAATCCGAATCCAAGCAAGGGAGTTCCCATACCTTTGTTCCGTTTTTTGGATGAGTACCCGGGATCGAAACCCCAGCCCCTCCCCACTCAAAGGGACACTCTACCCCTGGGGCTTTTGAGGCGGTATACCCCCTGTAGGAAAATCGAAAGCCGATGCACCGATCCATGATGGGGATAGTCCGAGTTTTTAAAATCAGCCAACCTAATTTGGGATGTGAGAATTCTGATATCCTGTAGCATAAGCATTTTGGTTTTCGAAAATCCGCCCGGGTCTAAACTGTTCCGAGCGGGAAATGTTTACATGCAGGTTTTAGTTTGTTTTCTCTAAAGAAAAAATTTTTTTGACATACAAAATCTGTTTTATTCTCAACCTTTCTTAAATAAAAAATACTGAGAAAAAGCTATCCCTCTGAAGTAAACGGATTTTTACCATTTTCACGTTTTTTTGGGGGGTTGTAGTTATATTTATGATTTGGGATGATATTAAAAAGCAGCTGCCCCCAAATTTGGCTAAAAAATAAGCTTTTTCAAATTAACATTGACATATTATAAACATTGAATTCTAACATATCTTAAAATTTCCCAAAATCAAAAAAAAAAGATGACCGTTACGAAAATGAACCCCAAAACAAAATTTTCCCCTTCCTTTTTGGTCCGCTCTGTATTTCTAAACCCCCAAAAAGGGAATTTTTATAAATTTGGTCAAATGATCACCTCAAAATAAAAGTGCGAACCCAGAGCGGTATGCCGGCTCAAGTAATGCACAATTTAGTTTAAAAGGGGTTGAGTCTTCCTTTTTGGTTTTGCCGTACTCCTAAACCCCTTAAAGGGTTTTTTCAAAAAATTTGGGTAAATTTGATCACTCATAAAGGGCAATATGCAGAATTTATGAGTCCCCATGTGTCAAGGTAAATTAAACAAAAAAGGGGCCCAAATGTTTGACCCTTTCTTTTTGTGTCCGCCTTTTCCTTATCCCCTTGAAGGAGTCATATAAAAACTTGGTCAAGGACCCACCTTAAAAAGGGCAATGTACAAACCAGGTCACCATTTTGGCTCAAGGTAAGGTCACAATCAATGAAAAAGTTTTACCCTTCCTTTTGTGCCGCCTTTATCTCCTAAATCCTAAAAGAAATGGTCCCCCGCCCCCTTCCGTCTGTCAGCCCTAACACTTCGTGCCGCTCCAATTCCAAACCCTTGAAAAATTTTTCATAAAATTTTGGGTCAAATGAACCACATCAAACGAGTGAAAAGTAATGATCACCCTTGCGGCTTAAAGGGTCGGGCAAACTCAGGTCAAAGGTTTTAGCCTCCATTTGTGTCCGTCTGTATTTTTAAACCCCCCTCGAAAATTTAAAAACTTAGGTCAATGCCACCTCTCAAACCATGTGCAAAATTAGAGTCACCCATCCGACTCAAGGAAAGTCACAACTTGGGAAAAGGTTTGACTTTCCTTTTGGTCCACTCTGTACTCCTAAACCCTTAAAGGGATTTTCCAAACTTGGGTAAAAATCTCCTAATAAAGAATTTTTTCGAACTCATGATAAACCATGTCAACTAAAGGTAAAGGTCACAACTAAAGGGTAAAAGGGTTTGAGCTATGATCTTTTTTGCCATCCTGTCGGCTGATCGAAACAGCTCTGTTAAGGCCCTACTTGAACACTTCCCCCTCGCAGGTGTGCGTTCGGGCTCCCTAAGGGCGTTGATTATTCATTGAGGAATCCAACCATATCGGGTTCTACCCAGGTGCCCTTCAGAAAAAATGTTTGGAATTATCTATCAATGATTTTTTTGATTTTTTATCATCTGGGGTTTTTCAAGTCAAAAAACGAAAATTAAGTGCTTTTTTAAAATTAAGCCGTTAAACCGAAAAAATTTTCTATTTTGGGCGGGAAAAATAAAAACCTTATACATTTACTTATTCTCTCCTGGTTTTTTTTAAGACAGAGATATAAAATTTCACAACGACAATTTTTTTAAAGAACACACTCACAAATGACGTGTTTAATTTTTTGTCATCACAAAAAAAAAAAAGAAATATACAAAATTAAAATTTATCTTTTTGTAATATTTTTAATAATCTCTTATGTCCATTTTTCCTGGGTTTTCATCAGTTACGTTGAGAAGGGAGAATTAAAAGGCTAATCATTTTCACCAACGTTTCGACATTATTAAGTCTCACCGGGAATAAAAAAATTTTTTTAAAAAACAAAAACGGGGGTTTTTTCCCTTTTAACCTTACCTAAGAGAAGTACATTGAAACATTCATTGTTGTGTCCGTAAATTTCCCAAAAATATGTAGGGGATTTTCAGTTACTTAAAAAATATTTTAAGGAAAATTTTTTAGGAAATTTTCTACGCACTGAAGCAGGTTTTAGTTGTCCCCCCCCCCCCCCCCCCCCCCCCCCCCCCCAAAACCCCCCACACACTACAATCTGTAAGGGTTCGGGACCATGGTAAACATTAATAAAGTATACTGAGTTTTATTTGCCCTATATACACTTTAAAAAGGGAACCCAAAAGGGCAAAATTTAATTACAAACCTACTGTGATTTAAATTTTTACTTTGGGATGTATGAGTATTATATTTACTAGTCCCTTGTAATTCTAAAAAATGACCATTTATTTGTATATATTTAATTTTAGTTGTATATTTTAAAATTAAAAACCCAAAAATAAATAAAATATAAATATTTGGCTAGGTCCCTTTTTTTTTTAAAAACAAAATACAAAAAAGGTTGTACAAATATAGCTAATTGTCAATTTTGACCGGGGTAAATGTTATTCAATAAAGGGATCAATATGAAAATTAATCAAGTACTAACTGATTCAACGCAAACGTTTTATGTTTTTGATGCTGTCCAGGGGTTTTCCCCCCCCGTTCTCTTTTGGGGCCCGTCTTCGGAAATCTATTTCAGAAAAAGTTTGAATGCAGACGTAAATCAATGAATAAAAGTAAAATTACGGTTTCACAACGGAAGTGGTTTAAATCATTTTTTTTAAAACTTTTTTCTAAAAATTTACCCAATCACGATGGTTACACCCTTAATTTATGATTTTATACCTACTTACAATAACATTGAACATTTTCATTCGTGTCATTCCGTTACACTCAAAGGGGTGGCAAAAAATAGAAAAATTGTTTTTTCATTCCCCCCTGCTTTTTTGTGATACCTTGAAACAAAACTACATTGAGTCAAAAGGTGATTCCCCCCTTTATCTGGGAAAACTATTTATTTTCAGGATACCAAAAAATTGAAAACCACTTGGAAAACATTTTTATAGATACAGAGGCTTAGGCACATATTTCCTTTAAATTTCTAAAATTGAAAATAAAATATACAAAAAAAAATTAAGACAGCAGTTTTTTGAACTAGCATTTTAAGGGAGGGGAATCACAAAATAGATTTCAATGGTAATTCTTTGAAAAAACCCTTTCATGCAAATTTTCTCTGGTACAAGACAGTTAAAAGACGGCGATGCTAAAATTGGTCCCCACTGACAGTTTCTGCAAATTTCTACTCCGTGACTCCTGGTCTTTATCTTGTATGTTTTAAAAAAATTTTTTTTTATGATAAAATTTTTAAAAACATTGTATAAAACTAAGTTCTTAAATTTTCCCCAAAATAATATGGAAAATAAAAATACTTAGCAAAAAACCCTTTGGGAAAAGTCTGGGGAATTTAAAACATGGGAAATTATAAGGAAGAAAACGGGAAATAAAAAGCAACTTGTCACAACCAAGACTGCGATTTTTTTTTTTACTAAGGCGGAAAAAAACAATTTTTATTTAAAAGTAACAAACCCTGTACCCGGGATTTTTTCAATGATTCCATTGCAAATAAATCCCAGAAAGCAAGCAATATTCTGGGGAAAAAATGTGTGTTTTTTTTTGCGATAAATTCCGACTCCGCTACTGCATGTTTTTGATGACCATTACAATGCTGGGCCCATGGCGACTTTCCCGCTAAAGGTGAAAGGGGGGCTTTTAGTTAAAGGGGAAAGGGGAAAGTCAGCGCGGATGGGGATTTGGGGTTTTCACCAATATGACACAACATAACTGAACGGCTGCAAACAGTAGGTCCATTTTATACTAAACATTTTGTGAAAATAATCAGTATCCTGTCACTATTTGGGGCAGCACCCTCAATATTGTAGAAACCCCGAATCTGAAATATAAATACCATTAACTGGCTCTTTTAGCCTTTTAAAGTATTTTTATTAAACTAAAATCGAAAAACTTTTGATTCGGGGCCCCACATGTTTAGAAAAACACTTTTCCCCCCGCCAACTTTTACATTTGTGGAGTTCTGATCGATATTTCTTTATACTACAAACACGATGGCGCAGAGAGTTTTTTGGTTTTTTGGTGTTTTGTTGCGAAGATGCACTGGGTTTGGTTTTCTGGGTGGGGGCAGAGGCAGCGGGTAGCACGGGGGGCCGGGGGCCTTTCGGAGGGGTAAGTTTGTTTTTTACATTTAATTTTATCATTTTACAGGGGATTTCAGTGAAACGACATCTAATGAGAAAAAAAAATAAAATTCAAACTGTTGACCTCTTTCGTTTGATGTACCGTTATTATGGGCAAGGGTCTTTCAAGGGGGGAAAAAAAACTTCAAAATAATTTTGGATTTTTTTCACAAAAGTTTCACTGAATAAATTTAAAGATTGCCTCAGAACCTTACTGTCCCCCAAGAATACGTTATTTTGGGGTGTTTTAAAAGACCACTTTTCTTTTGGATAAAAAAGAAATTTAAGATAACAATTATTGATTTTGATAACCATCAGATTTTGAGGGATTTGCAACTTTTTTTTTTTAGTGGGAGGTTACCAGGGGGATAAATTATCTAAAACACTTTGCTATAATCTTAAAAAGCAGGGAATATCCTTTTCCAACTAAGAAAAACTTAAAAAAAGTAGCCCTTTTTAAAAATTTAAATTATGAAAAATTTTTGAGAGACGAGAATGATAAAGATGTCATGCTTTAAGGGAGTTCTCCATTTGAAAACACTGGGGGGGATGGGTAAGGGCATTTATTTTAAAAAAAAATGTAAAACCTGATCACAGCACAGAAAAAAAAATATTTTATGAAAAAATGGCAAAAATTAAACGTTAAAATGGAAAAGTAGGGGTTAATTTTTGGATAAGTATGAATATAAAAAAGGTTTAAAATTAAAATTTTTCTTATAAAAAACAAAATTAGTGGTCTCATTTTTTTGATTTTGCATTTTTTTTTTGATGAAATTTTTTTTTCTTGCATCAAACAGACCCCCACTTTTTTTCTGATTTTTTTTAGCACTAAAAATATTTTCAGAAAAAGTAGGGTTTCAACATTTAAAATGGGTCCCGATGTGTGCGGGCCAGTGGGGAAAAAGGGCAGTTTTAATGAATAAAGAAAAAAAATATTTTGTTTTTATAACCTTTAAATACATTTGGGGGAAAAATTTAAATCTGACCCAAAGAGGTGGACATGGGCTCTTTTTTTATTTAAGAATTTGATAGAAAGAAAAGTTTTGAATTTTGTTGAAAAGAGGATAAACCCCAAAAATATCACATTTTTACTGTTTTAGTGTATTTTTTCAAAAAAACAGGGTTTATATATGATGATTTTTAAATTTTGGGGCCCTCAGAGGAAAAATGAACATATTTAAGGTTTTAAATTGTAATTTGTTTTTAGATCAGATAAAAAAATTAAAAAAGGCAAAACAAGGGGGGCCCTTTTTGGTAACTGCTTTAAAATTTTGTTTTCAAAGAATTTTTGACAAAATCTGATCTTTTTTTTCTGGTACTGAAAATGCCATAAAACCTTTGAAATTTTGATAAAGCTAAAAACTTGTATTTTTCATGTATTTTTATTTTTTTCAAATTCAAAAAAACTCCCTACAAGGAAAAAAAAATTTTTATAACTATCAAAGCATTCTTTTTAAAGGGGATAATCAGATTTGGGCCCTGAACGGATTTTTTCGAAAATTTTGCATCTGATCATTACATCTTTTTGTTCACTTTTCATTATACAAATTAGATTTTTTCGGAGGTAATTTTTAAAAATTTTATTTTCCCCTTTCCCGGGTTTCCCAACCAAATAGAGTTATTTTTCAAAGTGTAAATTTGATAAACAAATTTTTCCTAAAAATTTAAAAAATTAGACATTTTGTAATATTTTGTAAAATATTTGCATTAAAAAATTTTGTATTTAGATGGAATTCATTAGAAACGCAAGTTTGAAAAATTATTATTACCTCCCTTTGCCTATCTTGGTTGCGCAACCAAGATAGATTGGAAAAAAATGAATTCAGAAGCTACACACAGCTTTTAAACTTGCATTTTGGTTCAGATTGTTCAATAGTTGATATGTCTATCAAATGCAAATTTTAAAACTAGACATTGTATCGAAATAAAAAGAAATACCCAGCTTTTTATATACTTTCATATTAAAGGGGAGTAATTACAAAATTTTATAAAAATAATAAAACATACATTTCAAATAGGAATCTAACTCTATGTAATCGGTCTTTTTGTTCCTTAAATAATTCTCTACCAGAATATACAAAAAGTAAAAAATGTCATTAAATGTTGTTTAAATGTGATTGACCACCTTTAAAACTTGCAACATTTGTTCACCATCACTAGCTGACTCTTTACAGCAAGAAACATAACTCCATCCAGCTTTTTTTGCAAGAATTATGGCCCCTTTGGACTTAGAAAATATCAGATTTCTTGGGTAAGATTCATGTTTTGGTCAATTTTTCTCCTAAACTATCAAAGCTATTGATTGAAAACTTGCAACACCTGTTTAACATCAAAAGGTGACTCTGTACAGCAAGAAACATAACTCCATCCTGCTTTTTGCAAGAATTATGGCCCTTTTGGACTTAGGAAATATCAGATTTCTTGGTTAAGATTTGCATTTAGGTCAGCTTTTCTCCTTTATGGTCAAAGCTATTGCTTTAAAACTTGGAGCAATTATTTGCCATTAAAAGCTGACACTGCACAGCAAGTATTGTTTTGCATTGCATTTTGCATTAAATTATGGACCCTTTTGGAATGGTCTAGCTATTCTACTCACCCTCAGTTGTCTGCATCGGCGTCTGTGTCTGCATCACACCTTGGTTAAAGTTTTGCATGCAAGTACATACAGCTATCATTTAAAGGTATATAGATTTGAAACTTTTTTTTTTCTAGGTCAATTACCAACCTCACTGGGTCAAGTTCCAATAGCTCTGACATGTATTTTGGGCAAATTATGCCCCTTTTGGACTTATAAAATTCTTGTTAAAGTTTTACATGCAAGTTACTATCTCCAAATCTAATGCAGATATTGAATTGAAACTTCACTTGTGTCTTCAGGGTTATAAAACTAGTTGATAGCATAAAGTCCCATAACTGACCTGCATTTTGGCCAAATTGTGCCCCCTTTGGACTTCAAAAATCCTGGTTAAAGTTTTGTGTGCAAGTACATACAGCTATTACTTAAAGACATATAGGTTTTAAACTTATTTTTTCATTTTCCAGATTAATTACCATCCTCACTGGATCAAGTCCCATAACTCTGACATCTATTTTGGGCAAATAATGTCCCTTTTTGGACTTAGAAAATTCTGGTTAAAGTTTTGCGTGCAAGTTACTATCTGCAAAACAAATGCAGATATTAAGTTGAACCTTCACATGTGTCTTCGGGGTTATAAAACTAGTTGAAAGCATTAAGTCTCATAACTCTGACATGCATTTTGGTCAAATTATGTCCCCTTTTGAACTTAAAACTCTTTAGATATTTTAACATTTTGGGTAATATTTTTCTGCTTCTGAGACAGTACTTCGAATAGCCGAGCATTGGCTGTCTCATGGACAGCTCTTGTTTTGTTTAGGTCCTCCTTTTCTCAAAATCTATGGGCTTCAGCTTTGAAATTTTGCACACTTATATGCCATCATCAGATGACTTAGTAGGCCAAGAACATAACTTTGATTTGCATTTTATAAATCATTATGGCCTATTTTTTTACTTAGAAAAATTTGAGTTCTTGGTTAAATTTTTTGTTTATGTATATCTATAGGTCCACCTTTCTCAAAAACTATTAGAGCTACAACTTTGAAACTTTGCACACTTGATTATCATCATTAGTAGACTATGTAGGCCAAGAACTATAACTCTAACCTGCATTTTGTTCGATTTAAGGTCCGTTTTGTACTTAGAAATTCTGAACTAAAACTCTTTTCTTAAATACTGACCAGCACTTGCAGACGAGTGATGGCGCCTGTAGGCGGTGTTCTTGTTTTCATTACATGTAAAATTGTTTTTTATGTAAACTCATCTTAATTAAGATATGGTTGATTACATTTGAAACACATTCATGTCCTTTGAGTGCTTGGCATGGCTCATGTGCTTCTAACACACCCATGTAATTCCTACCAAAATTACTAAACTGCTATTGATATCCATGTTTAAACTGATTCAGTAATGAATACTTTCGACCTAATACTTTTTAATCACAAAACTGTCAACTTGTGGCAATGCAAAGATCTTTCCATAGCACTGATTCATTTCAAATCCTATGTTGAAAATGCTGTAGTTAATTTTGACTTGCATTTTGCAGTTTTTAGCTTGACTATTCAAAGATAAGGAGAGCTAATACTCAGCATGGTATTGGCGTCAACGTTAGCATAGGATCGTCACATTTTGATTAAAATTTTTCGTACCAATCCACATTTTGACAAAACCTGTTGACATATAGCTTTGAAACTTTCAACACTTGTGTGCCATCACCATGTCCAGTTTTAGGCAAAAGTTCATGATTCCATAAGGATTTAGTCTGAATTATGGCCCCTTTTAACCTACATTTTTTTGTATTAGTCAAGGCAACTTTTGTTTTCTTTGTTACTATTGCTTATATCTTATTGTAACTTCAAAGAAACATTGTCCAGCATACAAACAAAGCATATGCAGGAGCTGGGCTCATGTTACATAAGATCAAGGTCACCATGTTGTTATACTTAGGTCATTTTAAAGCATCCTTTATTTTTCTGTCATCTCATTGTTGCTATTGCTTATATCTTACTGAAAGTCCACAGAAACATTGTCCAGCATACAAACAAAGTATGTGCAAGGGCTGGGCCCATTTTACATAAGGTTACCAAGGTGTTATACTAAGGTAATTTTAAATTTTAAAGTTTTTTTCGGCAACCTTTGTTTTTGTACCCCCCGACAACAAAGTTGTAAGGGGGGTATACTGGTTTCAGGTTGTCTGTCTGTCCGACTGGCCGTCTGTCCGTAGACGCAATCTTGTGCGCACCATCTCTCCTTATCCCCTTGACAGAATTTAATGAAACTTCACACAAGTGATCAGTACCAACAGTAGTTGTGCATGGGGCATGTTAGGTTCTTTTAGAAAAAAAATTTGCAGAGTTATGGGACTTTGTTTTTTTGTTACTATACTATATACATAGACACAATCTTGTGTGCATCATCTCTCCTCATCTCCTTGACACAATTTAATGAAACTTCACACAAGTGATCAGTACCAACAGTAGTTGTTAGAGTTCTTGTTTTGTTTAAAAACATTTTTTCGCAAACTTCGTCAATTTTTCTTTCATAAAAAATTAGATGTCGTGGGTCAAAATGTATGCATTAGGGCCTGAAAAAGTAAACAGTAATATTTTTTGCCTTAATGGTAGATTTGGGTCTGATGCATTATTACCAAATTCACATTACATGTTTCTCAGCAGGATCGAAATAACAGGTATACAGTTCAGCAGCTTGTTATTTTAGATACGCGCATTCATTTTGCCAAAAAAAAAAAAAAAAAAAATTCGGATGAAAGTCTTGCAACCAGTTTATAAAAGTTTATGTAAAGAATACTATGGTAATACTAATACTACTTAATAAAAACAACAGCCATGTATGAAACATTTTAGCTCGACTGTTCAAAGAATAGTAGAGCTATTGGACTCGCCCTAGCGTCCACATCCTCGTCCCAATTCGATTAAGTTTTTGTATGTAAGCTGGTATCTCAGTAACCACACTTATTTACTTTTTTAAACTGACTTACATTGCACAGGTTCGATAACTCTATTTTGCTTTTCTTTTTTTTACAAAATTATGCCTCTTTTTGGACTTAAAAATTTTGGTTAGGGTTTTGTATGTAAGCTGTTATCTCAGTTCTCACAAATGGGAATGGATTGAAACATACACTTGTTCACAGTCATCATCTGTTTAGGTCCCATAACTCCACTTTGCATTTTTCAAACTTATGCCCCTTTTTCCACTTAGTAATTTTTGGTTACGGTTTTGTATGTAAGCTGGTATCTCAGTATCCACTAATGGGAATGGATAGAAACTTCACACACTTGTTCACTGTCATGATCTGACGTGCACTGTACAGGTCCCATAACTACTTTTTTTTCAAAATTATGCCCCCTTTTCGAATAAAGCAGTTTTTGCATATGTTTTTGTATGTAAGCTGGTATCTCATTATCCACTAATGGGAAAGGATTGAAAATTCACACACTTGTTCACTGTCATGACATGATATGACATGCAGTGCAAATGTTCAATAACTCTACTTAGCACTTTTACAAAATTATGCCCCTTTTTCAATTTAGCAGCTTTTGGTTAAATTCTTATTATTATGTAAGCTGGTATCTCGGGTAACCCACTAATGGGAATGCATTGAAACTTCACACACTTGTCCACTATCATGAGCTGATAAGCATTATGCAGGTTCCATAATTCTGTTTTGCATTTTTACAAAGTTATGCCCCTTTTATACGCCCGAAGGGACGTATCATGTTATACCCCGGTGTCCATCTGTCCGTCCAATCGTCTGTTAGCAATTTCATGTCCACTTTGTAACTCTTGGACCCCTTGAAGTATTTCAAGAAACTTGACACAAATGTTCACCACACCTAGACGACGTGCATGTTTTGGATGTCTCGTTTCAAGGTCAAGGTCACACTTAGGGGTCAAAGGTCATATCAGTTTATTACATGTCCACTCTGTAACTCTTGAACTGCTTGAAGAAACTTGGCACAAATGTTCACCACGACATGCAGAGTGTATGTTTCAGATAACTTGTCTTAAAGAGAATTTCTATAGTTTTTTTCCTTTCATAGAATTTTTTCAAATTCACATAATTATATGATAGGAATATTTGTGCTGAAAACAATGAACAAATAAAAACAATGGTTCATCAGGCTTGTTTTTGTGAAAAATAGTTTTGAACACATCCAGTGTTGCTGAAACTGCCAGCGAGTTTTCAAAATTTTCATAATTTTCTGCTTTTTAGCTCGACTATTCGAAGAATAGGGGAGCTATCCTACTCGCCCCAGCGTTAGCGTGACCGTCATACAAATGTTAAAGTTTGCGTACCACCCCAAATATTTTCAAAGTCCATTGAGATATTGCTTTGATATTTTGCATACTTGTTTACCATCATGACCCCAGTCTGTAAAAAGGAGGAGGCAACTCTATCAAGCATTTTGACTGAATTATGGCCCCTTTTCGACTTAGAATAAATGTATTAATTTGCGTACCACCCCAAATATTTTCAAAGTCCATTGAGATATTGCTTTGATATTTTGCATACTTGTTTACCATCAAGACCCCAGTCTGTAAAAAGGAGGAGGCAACTCTATCAAGCATTTTGACTGAATTATGGCCCTTTTTCGACTTAGAATATGCTTGTTGTAATGTTATAGTTTAACTCATAGCTTATATTATACTATCAAGCACTGAGAATAGTTGAGCGCACTGTCCACTGACAGCTCTTGTTTATAAATACCAACCAAAATATACATCAAGACAGCACAATGAGGTTTATTCTTTTTACAGATTTTATCATATACTTATTTGATATCATAGTCATATTTGTAATACTATATCTTCAATATCCTTACAATAATGGGTACAAATTTAAAAAAATATTGTTTCATATTCACTTTTGTGAACTTTTTTCAATGAAAAATACGCATAGTGAAGAATATTTTTTTAGATTTTGAAAAAACTTTTTCATAGAATTTTTTCCTGTTTTTCTTGTGTATAGATACTTGTATTGTGAGCGTAAAAATGGCTAAAAATGTATGGGTCACCAGGCTAAATTTTTTGTTAAGACCGCTAGAATACAACACCTCTTCGGGCGGAAAATGGCGCGAACCTTGCCAAATTGATTACATGTATGTCTGCTAGTAGTTAAAAAGTTTTAAAAATTCTTAATTCTTTCTATAATTGAATACTAAATAATCTGAAAGGTGATATTGTCTTATCAGTACAAAGTCAATTGTCTTACATTATATGAACAACACTGTGTTTGTACTAAAATGCGATGTGAAAACACAACCACAAAAATGGCAAGATACCTGTCAGGCATGATGCTTGTCAATATAACATAAACCAGTATCAACATTTAATTACTGATAAAAACTTATCAAAAATGTTATTTCATTCAAGATTCCTCATATTTAAGCTTGTCTGTCACGTTTCAACAAATGCTGACTTAACTTCAATTTCCAATAGATAGTGCCGACTGCGCAGAAAGATGCGCATAAAAAACTATAGGAATTCCCTTTAAAGGTCCAAAGTTTGCTATTTTGGCTTTTGCCATACAGAGACTTCATTTATGGTTTGATTTGATACAAACTTGCAAAATAACTTCAACAACAATAAATCTTGGATTCCATGACAAATCATAGGTTCCTGAGTTATTTTATATCTGATTACCTCCCCTGAGGATTTATATCAGTAAGTACTTATAGGACTCATTTGAAATTTCATTATTTTCATTAGCTGGACTGAGACAATCAGGGAAGATAACTATGGACTGATTTTATGTCAAATTACCTCCCTTTATTTCAAATTATAATGGGTATATCTCCGTAACTAATGAAGATACTGATCTGAAATTTCATTTATGTCAACAGATAGACTTGGACAATCAGTGAAGATATGTATTGACAGAATTTATGACAAATTACCTTCCTTTATTTTTTATCTAAATGAATACACCTTAGCAGCTTCTAATGAGATTGGTTTTAAACGTTATTTATGTCTTCCATGGTAAGAAATAGTCATGTTAGATAACACTTGATTGAACATTTATCTATATGAATACTTTTCTCATATATTGTTGTATAGGCTTGTACTCTGTATCTTCCACATGCTTGTACCAGTGCATGATTACCTCCCCTGATTTTAATAAAAAGGGATTTATCTCGTTAAATATTTATAGAACTCATTTGAAATTTCATTGTCTTAAGTTTGACAGATGCAATCAGGGTAGATACCTATGGACTGATTTTATGTCAGATTACCTCCCTTTGTTTCAAATTAAAATGGGTATATCTCAGTAACCAATGAAGATGCTGATTTGAAATGTCTTTTATGCCATCAGATGGACTCAGTCAATCAGGGTAGATAACTTTTGACTGAATTTATGACAATTACCTCCCTTTATTTTATGTAAATGAATATATCTCAGCAGCATCTAATGAGATTGGTTTTAAATGTTATTTAAGTCTTCCAGGGTAAGGAATAGCCATGTTAGTACAAAAATGCAGCATTTGAGACTAGGACCCTCAAACTTGGTATGGAAATTGGCCGTGACTAGGTCAAAAGGGAGTGTTACAAGATAATATTTATCCTGATGATATTTAATGTGTATGTCTCTGACTTATGCTCTATGTCAAAACTTGATCATATCATTTTGAGCAATGGTACTCAGTTGAGCAATATAGGGCCATCTGACTTTACAATACTATAACTATGTTTTACATTGTAAGTTTTACTGTCATTCCAAGTATAATTCTGACATATTTCTACTAATATATATCGTCAACAATTGGACATGCACAGTATCCAGTGTCATGTCTGATTACTGTTTCTAATTTGAGTATTTGAAGAATACAGTATCCAAGAATAAAATCATTATATAAGCTGTATCAGGTATCCGGAGGGTTTGAAAGGCCATTAATTTAAAATGTAGGAGAAGAAATCAAATAATATATATAATATAAAGGAATAATCTTAACAAGAAAAACCAAACAATAAAGTCAGTGGAAAAAGCATGCTGTGTCAACTCCACTGTGCCAGTACAAGGGTGTGTACATATATTTCCAAAAAAAAAAAAAAAAAAAAAAATTAATGTCTTTGACAGTAAATCTGTCTGGGGGTTTTAATGAAATAAAGTGATATTGTATGTGTAGGCAGTACTTAAAGCAAACTTTTCAATGTTCTTTTTTCTATTTTCAGGTGTGGAGGACTTGTTTCCTGCTGAGGTCTTCAGGGGTGAGCCACAGGCCCGTGGCGAGGAGGTCGTGATGGTTGTAGATGAGACTGAGTCATTGGACAAGGTCAGGTCTGTCAACCAGGTGCCAGAGGTGGACCCTGTGGTACCAGCCCGTAGGACTGTTCTTGGGGAAAGGGAAGATCCTCAGTTTGCTGTGTTGGCTCAGCCTGAGGCAGGACCAGTGGAGGTTCCTGTACCAGAGATGGCGCTGGTTCTTCCTGAAGTGGGACCTGTTTTTCCAGTTGTTGATCTGGTTCTCCCGGATCTGCATCAGGGTCATGATGAAGAGGTTATCCCTACTGATGTTGTACCGGCACCAGCTCCTCGCCGGTTTTCCCGTAGGACACACCGACCTCCTGAACGCCTTCAGGTAATTTGGGGTACCAAGAGGTATTAGAATTTCCCTTCTTCATTAAAACTTGAATCATTTAAAGGGGCTCTTGGTACATTTTTCTTTTATTAGGTTTTTTTTGCCCTTCCTTAAGGTCCTTAATTTTTTTCAAGTTTTTTAGAGGTCCAGGCCTCCAAGGTTTTATAAATATTATTAGTAATAGTGTGGTTAAGTGTGAAATAAAACAGGTGGACACCAATATGAAGATAAGTCAATTCAGTTATGTGTGGTGGTAACCAGTAAAAGATATTTGATATATATATTTTAAAAAATGTACGACAGTAACCAGAACAGGCATTTCAGTTATCTATGATGGTAACCATAACAGTCATTTCAATTTTGTATGATGGTAACCAGAACATGTATGATGGTAACCTGAACAGTCATTTCCATTACGTATGACTGTAACCAGAACATGTATGACGGTAACCAGACCAGTTATTTCAATTATGTGTAATGGTAACCAGAACAGTCATTTCCATTATGTATAATGGTTACCAGAACAGTCAGTTCAATTATGTATGACAGTAACTATGTTGATAACCAGAACAGCCCTTTCAACTATGTATAATGGTAACCAGAACTGTAGTTTCAGTTATGTATAATGGTTACCAGAACAGTAATTTCAGTCATGTATAATGGTTACCAAAACAGTAATTTCAACTATGTATGATGGTAACAAGAACAGTCATTTTCATTATGTATGACAGTAACCAGAACAGTCATTTCAATTATGTATGACAGTAACCAGAACAGTCAGTTCAATTATGTATGACTGTTATAAGAACAGACATTTTAGTTATGTATAACAATAACTAGAACAGTTATTTTGAATATGTATAATGGTTACCAGAACAGTCATTTCAGTCATGTATAATGGTTACCAGAACAGTCATTTTAATTATGTATGACAGTAACCAGAACTGACATTTCAATTACGTTGATGGTAACCAGAACAGTTGTTTCCATTACATGTAATGGTTACCAAAACAGTTAGTTCAATTATGTATGAAAGTAACCAGAACAGTTACTTCAGTTATGTATAATGGTTACCAGAACAGTCGTTTCAATTACATATGACAGTAACCAGAATATGAATGATGGTAACCAGAACAGTCATTTCAATTATGTATGATGGTAACCAGAACATGTATGACAGTAACCAGAATAGTCATTTTAAATATGTAGGACGGTAACCAGAACAGTCATTTCAATTATGTATGACAATAACCAGAATAGTCATTTCAATTATGTATGATGGTAACAACCATACATAACTAAAATAACTCATCTTCTGATTGGTGTCCATATATAATCAGAACAGTCATGTATGACAGTTACCAGAACAGTTATTTCAGTTATATACGACGGTAACCAGAATATGTATGACGATAACCAGACCAGTTATTTCAGTTATGTATGATGATAACCAGAACAGTTATTTCAGTTATGTATGATGGTAACCAGAACATGTATAAAGGAAACCAGAACATGTATGACAGTACACAGAACAGTTATTTCAGTTATGTACGACAGTAACCAGAACCTGTATGATGGTATCCAGAACAGTTATTTCAGTTACGTAACTATGGTGGTATTTAACCAGAACAAGAGATTTTTAATATTGCACTGTATACTAATTTTGTTAACAAATACAAATTTGAAACTGGATTTTAAAATATGCATTCTTTGCTGAAAAGTCATTTCCTTGTGTGAAGTTGGGAGGCTTCACATGAAGAAAAATTCTTTTTAGTACTTTGGCTCAAGAGGTGTTATGCAATACATTGCTATACACTTCTAAACTTGTCCAGGTTCAATTTTGCATTTGATAACAGTCTGCATTGCATTAACGAGCAGGCATGATGGTCACAGAGGTCATCAAGTTTTATTGTCTGGAAGTTGCATGTAATGCAGAAAATCCATTTATATGTTGTTATATAACTTGTTGTAACATAACAATAAAATATGAGTAATGTACCATTGTATGATTTGTATTAATTCTTTTAACATTTTTATGTATTTCAGTATGTTGCTTTTAACAGATCGCTATATTGTCGGATTCCGCTTGTGTCGTCTTCCTGCCCTCGTTTTCGTGTAATTTACCGGATGTTACCAACGAGTTCGCGTGTTGTTTTTTTTTTGTGTGTTTTAAGAAGCTGTGAAATCAGCAACAGCAAATATGCTGTTACAACTAATAAGCTGCGAAATCAGCAACAGCAAATAAGCTGTTACAACTAATAAGCTGCGAAATCAGCAACAGCAAATAAGCTGTTACAACTAATAAGCTGCAAAATCAGCAACAGCAAATATGCTGTTACAACTAATAAGGTAAATAAGATAGAATACTGTTTACTGTTATGTATTATTTGTTGCCCGAGTTGAAATTTGTGATATTTTACCAAATTGTCAGGTATATTATATTGTTCCCCTACTGTAGATACATACATTATATGTTTTTATATACTTGCTTCATTTTTTTGTATGTAAATATTTTTATTGTTACAGTTATAATTAAAAGTAAAGAGTTCAGTTGTCAGCTGTGGAACTACTAAAATTGGCTTCAAAGAATGTGAGATTCAGGAAGAATGTGTTACATCACTTGGCAGCAATGGCGGACAGAGCAAAGATGGCAATAGCTACAAATACTGAAGTTTAGGTATGCATATAAGTCTTCTTTTTAGCTCGACTATTCATAGAATAGTAGAGCTATTGGACTTGCCTGTGCGTTGGCGTCCGCATCTGCGTCCTGATTTGGTTAAATTTTTGTATGTAAGCTGGTATCTCAGTAACCACTAGTGGGAATTGATTGAAACTTCACACTCTTATTCACTGTGATGAAATGACTTACACTGCACAGGTTCCATAACTCTATTTTGCTTTTTTACAAAATTATGCCCCATTTTCGACTTAGAAATTTTTGGTTAAGGTTTTGTATGTAAGTTTGTATCTCAATATCCACTAATGGGAATGGATTGAAACTTCATACACTTGTTCACAGACATAATCTGACATGTACTGTGCAGGTGCCATAACTCTACTTCATATTTTTTTAAATTATGCCCATTTTTTGACATATGATTTTGGTTAAGTTTTTGTATGTAAGCTGGTATCTCAGTATCCACAAATGGGATGGATTGAAACTTCACACACTTGTTCACTGTCATGATATGACATGCAGAGCAAAGGTTCAATAACTCTACTTGGCATTATGATGCCCCTTTTTAGCTCACATGTCACAAAGTAACACGGTGAGCTTTTGTGATCGCGCAGTGTCCGACGTCTGTCCGTAAACGTTTGCTTGTGATCACTCTAGAAGTCACATTTTTCATGGGATCTTTATGAAAGTTAGTCAGAATATTTATCTTGATGATATCTAGGTCAAGTTTGAAATTGGGTTACGTGCGGTCCAAAACTAGGTCAGTAGGTCTAAAAATAGAAAAACCTTGTGACCTCTCTAGAGGCCATACTTTTCAATGGATCTTCATGAAAGTTAGTCAGAATGTTCACTTTAATGATATCTAGGTCAAGTTTGAAACTGGGTCACATGCCTTCAAAAACTAGGTCAGTAGGTCAAATAATAAAAAAATCTTGTGACCTTTCTAGAGGCCATACTTTCAAATTGATCTTCATGAAAATTGGTCAGAATGTTCACCTTGATGATATCTAGGTCAAGTTTGAAATTGGGTCACATGCTGTCAATAACTAGGTCAGTAGGTCAGATAATAAAAAAAACCTTGTGACTTCTCTAGAGGCCATAATTTTCATGGGATCTGTATGAAAGTTGGTCTGAATATTCATCTTGATGATATATAGGCAAACATTGCTGTCCTCCGACAGCTCTTGTTTAAAATGTAATACTGATTCCTACCTTGGTGATAATTCTGTTGTGTGTTTTTGCCCTTGTTTTCATATTTTTTTGTTAGTGTATACATAGGCTGGTTCCTTTCAATTGGAGTTTGATGTATATTGTTCATTTTGAAATTTGTGTGTCAGCTTTGTTGTTGTCATTAATTTTCTGGTGATGGTGGTTTTAAATAACATACAAATATTTAAAGTTTGCTCACTGTTTAATATACTTTTAAATTGACTCTTGTCAAATGATTTACAACTTTCAATATACTTTAAAACAAGATGTTAACACGTATTTAATTGATAAACATTTTCGTTAATCTCTTGCTGATATGTCTACTTTTTTTGTTGTTTTTTTCTTCACATTTTTCTTCTCAGTTTTATGTATTCTTTGTTTGCTTGCAGTATGATCCACTTGTACAGTTCTTGGAGGTCATATTGTAATTAAGATGTGTTGTCTTAATATGTAATCTATTATTATTATTACTATTATTATTATTATTATTAGACGTAAAGGAAGAACTGTTTTGGACCTGAAAGCACATGAGGTTCAGGAAGAACATGTTACATCACTTATCAGCAATCATGAACAGAATAAATTTGACAGATGCCACAAGCACTGAAGTTCAGGTATGCATATACTGGTAAGTCTTTCTTTCCCAAAATTTTCTTTTGAGATACCGATATTTAAGCAGACTGAAGATGTAGATGAAGAATTACTACAAAGTTAATTTTGAAGTAATAAATATTACAGTATCCAGTTTAACATTGTTAACAACACCCATTTGTTATTATTATTTATGAATGTGTACTCTATAATATTTTCTAAATTCTAAATATTTCAGATCAAAAGATCATATCTAGATTCATATCTAGAAATCTGGACCAGCAGGGATGATGATTCACATGATTCCTTTGACAAAACAGGAGAAAATGGATAAAAAGATTACATGCCGTCATTTATGGTTTCATTGGCCGTGACAGTGACCAACTTTTGGCTTCATAATTATTTGGACTTTTTGGCTCAGACTCTAAGGAAATTGCGTAGAGGTAAATTTTCTTCACCACTTTGCCTTCAAAATTATCTTTAACAAGTTGACTGGTGATATGCTGGGTGTCTATACTCTACATAACTAAAGGCTATACTGTACCTGAAAGGGCGGATGGACCCTTCTTAAACTTAAATACTAGTATTTTCTAAATTCAAAATATTTCAGGGAAATGTGGACGAGAGGGATTAACAGTGCAGGAGAGAATGAAATGGACAAACAGATGACATGCTGGTCAGAATGAGGTTGACAGATGAAAAGCAAAGCAAGAACCATGAGATAGTAGGTATTTATATATTGCAAGTTTATGGAGTACTATCAAACTTCTTGATATTTCAGGGAAATGTATATACAGGAGAGAATGGAATGGACAAACAGATGACATGGAGGTCAGAATGAGGCTGACAGATGAAAAGTGTAAACAAGAACAAAGAGATGGTGAGTATATAAAGTTGTGAATTAAGGGAGTGTTTTCTAACTTTTAAATGTTTCAGGGAAATGTGGACGAGAAGGATTAATGATGCAGGAGAGAATGGAATGGACAAACAGATGACATGGAGGTCAGAATGAGGCTGACAGATGAAAAGCATAAACAAGAACAATGAGATGGTGGGTATGTAATTAAGGAAGTATTTTCTGACTTTTAGATATTTCAGATTGAAGAAGCAGGAGAGAATGGAATGGACTAACAGATTATATGCTGGTCAGAATGTGGTTGACAGATGAATAGCAAAGAAAGAACCATGAGATGGTAGGTATATATAATTGCAAATTTAGGGAGTACTTTCTAACTTCTTAATATTTCAAGGATTCTAAATTCTTAATATTTCAGAGGAGTGTTGATGAACAGGGATGATGATTTGGATGATTCCTTTTGACCATACAGGAGAGAATGGAATGGACAAACAGATTACGCGGAGAATGAGACTGACAGATGAAGAGCATAAGCAAGAACAATGAGATGGTGGGTATGTAATATTGCTGATTAAGGCAGAATTTTCTAACTTTTAGATATTTCAGGGAAATGTGGATGAAGTTGATTAAAGAAGCAGGAGAGAATAGAATGGACAAACAGATGACATGGAGGTCAGAATGAGACTGGCAGATGAAAAGCGTAAACAAGAACAAAGAGATGGTTGGTAAGTTGCAAATTAGGGAAGTATTTTCTAAGATCTAAATATTTCAGGGTTATGTGGACGAGAGGGATTAACAATGCAGGAGAGTATATGGAATGGACAAACAGATACATGCTGGTCAGAATGAGTTTAATAGATGAAAAGCTCAAACAAGAACCATCAGATGGTTGGTATATATAGTTGCAAATTAAAAGATTGTTTTTTTTTTCTAAATTCTGATTATTTCAGGGAAATGTGGACAAGGTGGGATTACCAATGCAGGACAGAATGGAATGGACAAGCAGATGACATGCTGGTCAGAATAAGGCAAGATGGAAAGTGTAAACAAGAACCATGAGATGGTACGTATCAGTAGGTATATATAGTTGCAAATTTAAGGAGTATTTTCATAATTTTGATTATTTCAGGGAAATGTGGACAAGGTGGGATTAATGATGCAGGACAGAATGGAATGGACAAGCAGATGACATGCTGGTCAGAATAAGGCAAGATGGAAAGTGTAAACAAGAACCATGAGATGGTACGTATCAGTAGGTATATATAGTTGCAAATTTAAGGAGTATTTTCATAATTTTGATTATTTCAGGGAAATGTGGACAAGGTGGGATTAATGATGCAGGACAGGATGGAATGGACAAGCAGATGACTTGCTGGTCAGAATGAGGTTGGCAAGAACCATGAGATGGTACTGGTAGGTATATATAATTGCAGTTTAGGGAGTATTTTCTAAATCTATGTATTTCAGGAAAATGTGGACGAGGATGGATGATGATTTCCATGATACCTTTGACTACTCAGGAGAGAATGGAATGGACAAACAGATGCTGGCCAGAATGAAGCTTACAGATGAAAACAATCAACAAGAACCGTGAGATGGTAGGTATTTAAAGTTGCAAATTCAGGAAATATCTATAGTTAGGATTTAGCTTAAATGTTTTGAAAACTTGGGTATGTTGCAGCCTGACAAAATAGTGTTTTTTATATATTTAAAAATTTATGTTTGACATGTAGCATTGAATATAAGGGCATACATGCCATAATTTTTCATAACGTTTCCGGGATTCTGAGTTAAAATTTCCGGGATTTTTACCTTTTGTCCGGGACATACACCGCGACATTGGTATTCATCTGTTTCATGCAAAAATATCATAATATACATGTAGTTTCCCGAGACTAAACATTGTTCACTCGCTTGTATTAATTTGCGGCAAATGTCGTCTAGCTTTCTAAGGGAGGTAAATACATGTATACGGGTAATACATCTATAGTTCGGCACGTGAATTTATTGCGTTCCCGAGGTGAACAGAATTAGGAGACTAACTATATACGAAGAATCAACCTGGTCATCGTGATTTAGATTCTAGCTAATTTGGTATCATTCTAAAGCTTAAACATTTATCTAATAATTAAATGAATCCTTAAAGGAATAAAATAAATCTTGTAGATAAAATCGACAATATAAAATATTTGGAGTCGGGTCAATTTTCATGGGTCGGTCGGCAAAGGCATTCAGCATTTTAATTTAAAATATGTGTGACAATCGATCTAGATCTTAAATAATTACAACCTTTTAAAATAATTATCGTTTAATTGACCGTTTTCAATAATCTCTTCCATAAAGGCTACATGTAGCTTTACCGCCAACGTGCTAAAAACAAAGAGATTTACAACTATTGTTCCTAATTTAACTATCATAAAACAGTTATTGATTGCATAATCCTGTCAGTTCTTAATCAGGGTCATCATAATAACTGACTGTAACTTAATCAGTGTCATCAAAAGATCGTCGCGTGATCAAAGCAGGCTTAATCAACACGTGTCCCGCTCGCCCGCTCGAGGGCATGAAAGTGATTAGGAATAAACAATGTGACAACGGGGACTGTTTATTGTGTAAAATTTAACAAATTATAGACAAAAACAAGTTTTTTTGGGGATTGTTTTTATTTGTTCCTGTATTTTTATTTTTCCGGGACATTTTAAGACTGTCCGGGACACCGGGACGAGTATGTAATTTCCGGGACAATCCCGGACAATCCGGGACGTATCACATGTATGATAAGGGACAATGTTTAAATGTTCAGGGCTTTTTTGAGAACAGTCTCTTTATAATTTTTATGTAAACATAAGATTAACTGGTTATGTTATAGCCTGTACTATACAGTACACTTAATTCATGTGTAGCTAAGCACAGTATATTTGTACTACCACTGAAAAACTGAATGATGTTTTGATCAGAGTTTTATTCAAAATTCTGCAATTTTTGTAGATAAAAATTGGAACATGCATAACTTACGCAGTATACTTAGTATCATTTGTACCAAAAATTTATATCTTAAAGTATCGTTGTGCTACAGACTTACTTATTTGGTTGTTTGTAGGAACTGTTCCCATCAAGTTTGACTTAAACCCAGCAAAATAGTGCTGAATTATTGACTGGTCAGTAGGTCAAGCTATGGACTAGTCAGTAAGTTAAACTATGGACTGGTCAGTAGGTCAAACTATGGACTGAACAATAGGTCATTCAAACTATGGACTGGTACTTTATATAAGGATTTACATGATAAAGAGTCTTGTAAATGGCAGATATTGTTTATGTTATGAGATGCTTTATTTCTTTCAGGTGTGTTGAGGTGAAACCTAATGATTCCTAGGAAGACTGTCTTCGGCTGATGTACAAAAAGCCTGGCAACAGCTTCAAGCCTGGCAGTAGCTTCTGAAAGCGGGGACACATATATCAGTAATTTAACATTTTTCATTTTAGTTAGTGTCCATGTGCAGTCACATGGAGGAAAGATTCACAAGGGCAAAAATTAATCTCGAACAAAAACCAAAAAAAAATCACATTTAATTTGGATTTCAAAAAGTCAAGTGAGTGAATTATCTCATCAGTTCTTCACAATAAATAAAATTATGTAAAATATTGAATAAAATAATAAAAAAAACTAACAGAATAAATAAAAACATTTTTTTGGGAAAAAAGTGACTCTTTTCTAATGCTACCTGATTTTAAGTTTGTCTAAAATTGCTTGATTGAGACTGTTTATATTTGGCTGTTAATGGGAAGTTGATAGAAATAGAAAAAAAAATCTCGATGTAAAAATGTTAATCAGAGCAATGACAAACTTAAAATCTGGAGGTCCCAAGTCCTCGGAAAAGCAGAGGGAAAAGGAGCTGCTGCCTTGGTTGTCTTAAAACTACATTGTTTTAAATAAAACAGAAATAACTTTGTTGTTTTTAACTGAAATATTTGAAATTATAAAAAAAAAAATGCAGTTCTTATTGTTATCCTTTCATATGTGGCTGTGTCTCAGAAGTTCGGGCATTGCTCAGAAGTAAACATTACCAACTTTTAGTAACATCGATCTATTGGAAAATTGATAAATTTGCCTATATAAACAAAGAAGGAAAAAAATACTTAAACTTAAATAGAAAAAGTTCTGTTTGGAAATCAAAAATTCGATACCCCACAAATTAAAGTTTAATTTATTCCGGATATTATGAATATTTTTTTTAAAAAATATTTTAATATTTGGTTGGTCCTTTTTTACTTTAAACAGACCCACCGCAGTTCATATAGACTCAGAAGGAAACGGGTAAAAAAAACTGACATTTCCAAATATAACAGATAAAATGAGATATTTTCCGCAAAAAATCAAAAATTCGATACCCCTAAAAATGTAGAAAAATTATTCAATTTTCGTTATGTGTAATTTGTTTTAAATTTTAGAATGGTTTGTTTGGTCCTTTTTGCATTTTAGTGTGTACAGTGAACATTTCTTAAAAAATACCGGCTTTTTCCGCCGTCATCCGTAAGTACTCAGAAGCTGTTACGGAAAATATTGTCGTCTGCTAGTCTGACTTTGTTGGTACAACAAATTGTTATAGCTCAAAGCCTATAAATTGTAGGCAACTTCACACTGACAAAAAAAAACAGATTGTAATTAGACAATTTAAAACAAATTAATTGTTGAACTCAGAAACGCCGAAACCTAGATCCGCTGTCGTTTATAATAACGCTATGGAGGATTTAGTGTTCAATTCGCATTAAATATACAAATGCTTTTAATTTTCATCGCAAAATATACTTAAAGCAACTAATTCTCGTGTGTTTTCGTAAAGTATAGCCTGTCAGTAATTGAGTTTCAAAGCATTCTTAAGAAATATAATGATGACTAATTTATTTATTTCCAGATACCTATATTACTTTTTGTCAAACGATCTGGAGACTTTTTTTATTGCGGTAGCGGTCCGGGTCCGATCTCCGACGCGGTCATCTTTTTTTCTTCATATGGGATTTTTTAATAATTTTTAAACAAAACAAAAAAATCATTTTGTATTATTCATAATATGACCAAACTTTAATTTGAAAGATAGCCTTGATGAACTGATAATTCTGCTTCTTTCCGAACCTCCTTTGTATATATTATTCTGTATTCTTAAATTAATGCATGTTTTTGGTAAATTCTTTAATCATACGTTTTAAAAAAATGCGATATCTATTATTTGGTAACAAATATCATAAAATTACCCTTTGACTTTTATTGTGTATTACAATATTGCCTAGGGGTAAACAATATCCGGTCAGTGTTGTTTCAAGGCGGGCTATAAAAAATATGTTACCCCATTTACTATAAGTGATAGGTATTTTTATGGTTTTATGGTTTTTGCGTTGTAATATATGTCTTTCACTTTCTTCTGTCTTTATATAGTCTTTTCCCTTTCTTTCATGAAATTTGTTTTTACGATTTTTACCCTTATTTCATGAATCGTATGACAGTAGAAAGAATCAGTATAAATTTAGAATTCACATCGTTAACAGTGTTGTTCCGTAAATATCTACTGAGTAAAGATCCTGGCCCAAATTTCACGAAAAATCTTAAGTTATTACTTAGTTAAGTCTGCTATTCTAAGATATTGATGAGTTATTGTTATTTAATGTTGTTGTTTTTTCCTGTAACAATATATTTATAGTTAAAGTATACTATGGTAGTAGTATTTGTCAGCAGTACTTATTCAAGTCACGCAAATATGATATTTCTATTTAGGAACGATATAAGAAACTTAATCCTTACCATACTAAATTACAATAATGAACTTGTCTGTCTGTCAGTTTGGACAGTACTATTAATTATGAAAAGGATGCATACCAAAAAGCTACTGGCTGAATGGCAGACAGTGCAGATCATGATCAGTCTGCACTGATTGCAAAGGAAGAACCAATCGTGTCCAGCATGGTAAGGGTTAAGTATTTTAAGTATAAGTCTTATTTCTATACTTCTTTTTCTTTAAAGCGACTGGCCTCCAGATCGTTCGACAACAAAAATACTTTTTAGATATCTTGAAAAAAAATGCTATATTTCTTAGGAAGGCTTCAAAACTTAATTACTGACAAACTTTATGTTATGGAAATACATGAGAATTTGCTGTTTTTACAACCTTTTACGATGAAAATCGAAAAACGTTAGTGGTTTAGAATTTTGAAAATATTTTAGAATGAAAAGCTCATATTCTAATGTTCATAATATGTGAAAGAAAGCGCGTATAGAGGAAGTATATACGCTTTCTAAATATTTTAGATAACATATTCATATTCTTGAATATTTATTTTATTTACAGACAGTTTCTTGTGCGTAAATATTTCTTTTCTGTACATAGATATACGTTAGCATGATGTTTCATGTATTAAAATGAAAGTAAATCTATGTGTTCGATGTATAAAATGTAACGATTTCTGAATATTTTAGATAACATATTCATATCCTTAAATGTTACTTTTATTTGACAATTAATAAAGTATTATATAATTTTTCGACTTGTTTTGATTTTCACTTTAATATTTACCAAAACTTCATTCAATTCAAGTATAGCAAACCGCCCGCCTGTAAATGCATCCGATAATGACCAAAGATGTTAATTATCGATTTTCCCCCGTGTTACTACAACAACAATTAGTACGGAAATCAACGAATCCGTCCGATAGCGATGATATTGGATTATTGGTTTTATTGATTTTTATGATAGGTAGATCTGTCCCGCTTTATCGGTTTCGAGATGTTACTAAAAGTTGGTAATGGTATTAAGCTGAAATTATCTCTTCAAGTTACAAAATGGTTTTCAGGAGAAAACATACAAGGAGTTGTAAATATATTTTTGTAAATTAGCTGCAGCAAATTTCCATTTCAGCTTCTTAAAAGATCAAGGCTGCAGGTTTGGAAATCACTCAAAACTAGGGCTGGGATGATTTCAAAATTTTGAAACTGGTTAAACTGTTGAAGAATTATTGATATATTGTGAACATAAGACCATTATCCAGTTTGACAGATTGTAAATTATTTACTTGTCAGTCTGCAAAATTACCTAAATGTGAATTATCAATTTTGTTAAATAGCAAGTAAAGACAAAATCCAGAAGAATGACAGAAGTTGAACAAATCCATCTGTGTTTGGATCATGCCCATGTCCTGTCTAATTATCTTGCACATTATATTTCAATTATCACAAATTACACAGAACAGGAGCTGCTGCCATATAACAACTGGATGTAGCTGTCCACTAACAGACTGTTATTTTGGGAAAGTAACAAGATCATAATTAAGTAAGGACATTTTGTTGTGTGATCTGCCATTGAGTCAAGTTGATTTAAGTAATTAATCAACATCTTATCTAATGTAGAGGATAAAACGAGTACTGAAAGTACAAAATTTAATGCCTTATTAAAGGAAGTGTAACAAACTTGTATGAGAAAGACATTTCCATTTATGTTGGCAGAGTTGTCACCCTTTGTAAAAGAATAATGAAATTAAGCAACTATCTTTCTGGATGATAAATTACATATTTTATTTTACATATTTTTCTTTAGCAATAGAGGGAAATGATCAGCTACAGTCAATTTGTTTCAACATTTACCAAGTCCAGGAAATTCCTAATACTGAACACAGGAGACTGACGCCTTATAAACCAAAAGCAGCGCATTGTCAGTCGGTATAATATTAATAATGTAAGTTGCTTTTTGTCAGTGCAGCTATACAAAGTACAGTATATACAGAGCTATCCTAACCACTTTGGTATCTGGCTCTGCCCCTTGGTTAACATTTTGATGTACTTTTACTTTATCTCTATTATTTCATTATTCATTTGCTCCAAGCTTAAAAAAAGTCATTAAAGCTTAGGTTTTCCTCACCATCACCCTCATCACATGACACAAGGGCCATAGCTCTCAAGCCAATATTTCATTAGTTATGCCCCCTTTATAATTAGAATTTCAGGTTAAAGTATTGATGCACTTTCACTCCATCTGTTAGTACTGAATAGATTTGGTTCAAACTTAAAATATTTGTTTGACGTCACCTGCATCATATGACAAAGGTTAACACTAGCGCCAGTATAGCATGAGCTATTACATGCTTTTTAGCTCGACTTTTCGAAGAAAAAGTAGAGCTATTGCACTCGCCCCGGTGTCTGCGTCGGCATTGGTAAAAGTTTTTGATAAAGTCAAATATCTCTGTTACTATCAAAGCTATTGACTTGAAACTTAATATACTTATTTACCATCAAAGTCTACACCACGAGAAACAATCCCTATAACTCTGATTAGGATTTTGACAGAATTATGCCTCTTTTTAACTTAAAATTTCTTGTTAAAATTTTTGATAAAGTCAAATATCTCTGTTACTATTAAAGCTATTGACTTGAAACTTAAAATAGTTATTTACTATCAAAGTCTTCAACAGGAGAAACAATCTCCATTACTCTGATTTGAATTTTGACAGAATTATGCCCCTTTTTAACTTAGATTTTTTTTGGTTAAAATTTTTGATAAAGTCTAATATCTCTGTTACCATTAAAGCTTTTGACTTGAAACTTAAAAGTATTTATTTACTATCAAAGTCTACATCTAGAGAAACAATCCCCATTACTCTGGTTTGAATTTTGACAGAGTTGTGTCCCTTTATAACTAGGAATTTTCTTTTTACTGGCGATGCTCAAATTCAGAGTCAAGCACTGAGAAAAGTCGAGCGCACTGTCTTACTGTCGGACAGCTCTTGTTTTTATCCTCCATTAAGTTGAAGTGGAACTGATAAAGTGAACTTTTTCTGTACTGACATCTGTATTTCATGTCTTGCACATGATTTCATTTCAATGTGTGTCTTTGCGATAAAATATTTATTAACATCAGTATTGTCAATTTGTTTTCAAGGGTGGACGATCACATCTGAGCAACATTTTATATTTTTCAGTTTTCATGATTTCTGTTAAAGATTTATTTTAAGAAACAAAAAGACCAACTACATATAGTTAGATTCCTACTCAAAATTTGTTTTTTTATTTCTTTTCAGAAAATTTTGTAATTGCCTCCCTTTAATGTAAAAGTATTTATATAAAGTATAGGCAAAGGGAGGTAATAACTATATAAACTTTCTAATTTCTAATGAATTTTGGCAAAATATATACTATTCAATGCAAATCTTTGACAAATTTGATACAGTAGTGATTATATTCATATTAGTTCTCAGGCAAAATATGTTTATTAAATAAAATAATGCCATCTTGGTAGGAAAATTTTTCAAAAATAATTTCGGTGAAAATCTAACATGTATTAAGAACACTATGAACACAGATAAGTAAATGATTAGTTGTTAAGTTTGAACTAATCCATTCATTGACCAAGTTTTAGTTGACCAAAATCTGATTAACTGCTTTAAGCTGTTGAACAAAGTTTTTACATTTTTTTAAATATCAGTATTTGTAAATATAGGTGAAATAAAAATATTACTAGTTTTGCATCAAAAAATACAGCTGTTCCTTAAGAGAAATATATTGTGATCCTGGAGTTGCACAATATTTCCGCCGCAAAACGTGCATACATTGTATTTCTAGATAAAAAGCTTAAAGCCAGTAATTATGCCCTTTTATTGTTAAAATATGTGACACATAAAAAATTCAAAATAATGGCTTAAAATGGATCATTTTAATCTTGGGCAAATATCTCATAAACAAGCACACAGACCTACACATTTCATTTCAATATATTATTATAGGTCATATGTATATTTACAACTTGAAAAATTTTATTAAAATCTACATCATAGAAAAAACTCTATTGGTGAAAATGTTATGAAAATTGTGATTTTCCCATAGAGTTCCATAATGAAAACTTGTGTGAGGTTCTAATTTTTAAAATTAGTCTAGCAAAAAGTTCTGAAAAGTCAGGGTTTATTCAAATTCTACATTGTAAAAAAAAAATTGATGGGAATGTGCAAAACTACCTTAAGAAAAATGTGGAAAGTCATAAGAAGTATATAGTATTACCTAAAGATGACTTGTTAATAATAAATATTGAAACTTTTTGCCCAAAAAGGACTCGGATAATATTTAGTATAAAATTATTCTTTGTGGCTTTTTCAGATCCTAAATCTCAAAGCATCAACACAGGGCCTGGGCCAGGGCCAGGGCTTATGAAGAGACTGAGAGAATCACCTACAGATGAAGAAGTTCTAAATAAACACATAAACTAAGATGACACCATCACACAAAACAACCTATGATTTGTGATTTCTGTTTTAAATTAAGGGACAATTGCCAATATTTGTTAGAAAGTGTTTGTGGTGCTTATTTTAATTAATACATGTATCCTCATAATCATTGGGTTTTTTTTTGTAACAATACTTATATATTCTGTATTCTATATGTATGCTTTGAGGAAATGAGTTCATTTAGAAGAATGGAATAAATTTCATATCTAGGTGCATTTGTCATGGCCACATCTTTTTACCCTGAATAGTTATCAATTAATTATGCCCCCCTTCAAAATGGATGGGACATATTGTTTTGCTCACTGTCTGTCTGGCTGTGTGTTAGTAGGTCTATTGGTAAACTGTTTGGTTTCTGGTCAACAACTAGAGAATGCTTGGTCTCACAATGATTTAACTTTACAGGATGATGGCCTGTAGACAGTATATGATTTTTTTTTTAGATTTGGGTTTTACGGCGCACCAACATAGTATAGGTTATATGGCGCCAAACAGGACTTCAAATTTTGGTTTCACATCTCATTTACATCGAAATAAAAAGGTATATGACTCGTATGGTTTTGGGGTTCAGTAGGTGAAAGTGATCTAGGGACAGTAAACAGTTTCTGCTCTATAATGAAGAAATACTTTGGCTGTCAGTCTTTGTAGGAGATCATATTTTTGAGGTCATTTGGTTAAAGGTCAAGGTCATAGCTACCTACTCGACTCCCAACAGGCCACCATTGGGGATGGGGCATATGTGTTTAAAAATGGCTCTTGTTTGACTTGCAGACTGTTGGAGCATACTATATATTATATTCTAATGTTATTAAATGAAATATAAATACATTGTACACGTTTGATATATCATATATTGTGACCATTCCATTAGGAGTTATAAATAAATCTTGTTTCCAACAAGAGTTTGTGTTTGTTTGTTTTTTTCCTATAGGGCCATGTTAAAGATCATCACTGCAATTTCTTGTGTGAGAGATGGGGCAAATATTTCCCAATAGTTGTATATGAACATGTTAGAAACTAGAAAATGCAAAAAAAAATCACGGGTCACCGTGCTTGTTCAGAGTTATCTGCCATTAAAACTGGATTTTCTTCAAATCTGCATATTCACAGGCAGATAATTCCTGAACAAGCATGGTGATCTTCGATTTTTTTGTTTTCATTATTCTGTTTCTAACATGACACTGTGTTCATATACAAAGATTAAACAAATTCTATTATTGGATTTTTTCCCCATAAAACTGCCGCAACCGTCCTTAAGATGCGATTTACAAAAAGACAATGCTTACCAACATAAATCGTGACAACATTTTATCTGGGAAAATGAGAGATTATATATTCTGTCTACCTTTATCCGACTAGCTTGGAAGTGCTGTTTCAGGATTAGGAATTTTCAAAACTAGAGCTATCACTAAAGATGATGAATGTACCCCCCGCATGCACTGACACAGTACATTGCAATTTGACGCACATCAGATTGCATAATTATGTGGACTGTATGTATACAGTATAATAACAAAAACAAAGTCCCATAACTATGCAGAATATTTATCTAAAAGAACGTAACATGCACCATGCACAACTAGGGTTGGTACTGATCACTTGTGTGAAGTTTTTTAAAATTGTGTGCAAGGGCTCGGAAGATTAGGCACGCACAAGATTGCATATGCAGACTGTACGTACATAGTATGTTAACAAGAAACAAAGTCCCGTAACTCTGCAATTTTTGTTGTTGAAAGAACCTAACATGCCCCATGCACAACTACTGTTGTTACTGATCACTTGTGTGAAGTTTCATTAAATTGTGTCAAGGGGATGAGGAGAGATGGTGCGCACAAGATTGTGTCTATGTATATAGTATAGTAACAAAAAACAAAGTCACGTAACTCTGCATTTTTTTTTCTGAAAGAACCTAACATGCCCCATGCACAACATCTGTTGTTACTGATCACTTGTGTGAAGTTTCATTAAATTTTGTCAAGGGGATGTGGAGAGATGGTGTTCACAAGATTGTGTCTACGGACAGACGGACTGACAGACAGACGGACAGACAGACAACCTGACACCAGTATACACCCCTTTCAACTTTGTTGTCAGGGGGTACAATAATTGTACAGAGAGTTGGCCACATTCCCTGCCTGTGTGTTTCAAAACTGTAGAGTGGAGGTACCTGGGTACTTGTAAATCAGGAAAGGTTTTCTGCTCATTTCCATCTACCAGTACACCATTTGATTCTGTTCAGTACTTGCAAAATACAGGACTGGAGGTAAATAAAAAAAAGAGTTGAAGTTCTTGTGCTGTTGTGAAAAAACAAAAATAGAAGACTTGGATATTGCTTTAACCTTTAGCCTGCTAAATTTCTAAAATGAACTGGTCCATCATTGAATTTGGGCAGTGCCATTTGTTATTTGAATGGGTGTTCACTGAAAATTTACTGACTGAATAGCAAACAGTGCAGGCTGATCTTGGTCTGCACTGGTCGCAAAGGCAGAATCACGTGCTGCCAGCAGACTAAAGGTTTTTTGTTTTTTTTGGATTTAACGTCGCACAGACACATGATAGGTCATATGGCTACTTTCCAGCTTTAATGGTGGAGGAAGACCCCAGGTGCCCCTCCATGCATAATTTCATAACAAGCGGGCACTTAAAACTTAGGGTTTGTCAATCATCTGTCAGTCCAGCAGATAATCAGTCTGTCACACAAAGTGGGATCTTGTAGTAACTTAAAAAGTACGAAATATTTTTTGTTTTCACGAAACTTTATAAAATGGAAAGATGCCAATATGCAAATTTTGCATGTCTTTTTTATTTGTTTCTACAGCAAAAATGTGGTTGCTATGGCAACACTTAGTCCAAAAATATGACAAATGAGCTGTCTCATAACAACACACTACACTACTGGAAGGCTTGTCAGTAAAATGGATTTTCTATCTAAGAATCTTGTTCAATTGCAACCAACATCTGTGTAGATCTTCATTTGTTTTTGAGATGTGACTTCATGCCTTAACCTTGTGTTACTACCTGAAAGATGAGTGTGAAGTTTTAACATAGTGTCATGGTACCATACTCTTTTAAAAACTTTCCCTTAAATTTTTAAGTCCAACTTGACAGCTTAACTCTGGAAATATTGCAGACAGAGTTACGCATATTGTAACATTAATGTACATTGTCACTATGAACAAGTACAGCAAGTTCTAACTGCATACCTCTGTAATGAAGATCTAACTGCATACCTCTGTAATGACTTATAAAAAGTTTAAACTTTTTATTTAAACTTCTTATTAAATTGTTCAATTGCAACCAACATCTGTGTAGATCTTCATTTGTTTTTGAGATGTGACTTCATGCCTTAACCTTGTGTTACTACCTGAAAGATGAGTGTGAAGTTTTAACATAGTGTCATGGTACCATACTCTTTTAAAAACTTTCCCTTAAATTTTTAAGTCCAACTTGACAGCTTAACTCTGGAAATATTGCAGATAGAGTTACGCATATTGTAACATTAATGTACATTGTCACTATGAACAAGTACAGCAAGTTCTAACTGCATACCTCTGTAATGAATAAAAAGTTTAAACAAAGTAGAATTACACAATGGACCGACGGTGAGTGATCACAATAGCTCACTCCAAGCACTTTCAGTTGAGCTAAAGACATGGAATTTCTGAAAATTGTACCTACAGCAGAATTTTGAGGATTTTTTTCTCACAAGACAACAAGACTAGCCATCTAAGAGTGTCTGTCCCAAACTGATGAACAATGTAACACAAGATCTGACTTAGACTGGTTAGAAAATAATTTAAAAACAAGGCAGTCTGAAAGACAGCTAAATCCCCCGCCATTGCTATGGAAAGTGAAAGGGTAAACCTTTGATTTTAGCTGTGACCTTGACCTTGAACTGACATGGCTGACTCATGAATTCTGCACAACGTCTTGATGAGGTGATCATTTGACCAAAGTTTCATGAAAATCCTTCAAGGGGTTTAGGAGATACAGAGCTGAAACCTTTGACCTTCAGCTGTGACCTTGACCTTGAGTTGACATGGCTGACTCATGAATTCTGCACAACGTCTTGATGAGGTGATCATTTGACCCAAGTTTGATGAAAATCCTTCAAGGGGTTTAGGAGATACAGAGTGGACACTAAATGGAAGGCTCAAACCTTCGACCCTTAGTTGTGACCTTGACCTTGAGCTGGCATGGTTGACTCATAATTTCTGCACATCGTTCTGATGAGGTAATTATTTGACCCAAGTTTTATAAAATTCCTTCAAGGGGTTTAGGAGATATAGAGCGGACACGAAATGGAAGGCTCAAACCTTTGACCTTCAGTTGTGACCTTGACCTTGAGCCGACATGGCTGACTCATAAGTTCTGCACATCGCCTTGATGAGGTGATCGTTTGACCCAAGTTTGATAAAAAAAATCCTTCAAGGGGTTTAGGAGATATAGAGCGGACACAAAATGGAAGGCTCAAACCTTTGACCCTAAGTTGTGACCTTGACCTTGAACCGGCATGACTGACTCATAAGTTCTGCACATCGTCTTGATGAGGTGATCATTTGACCCAAGTTTTATAAAATTCCTTCAAGGGGTTTAAGAGATATAGAGCGGACACAAAATGGAAGGCTCAAACCTTTGACCTTGAGTTGTGACCTTGACCTTGAGCTGGCATGGCTGACACATGGGTTCTGCATATCGTCTTGATGAGGTGATCATTTGACCTAAGTTTTATAAAATTCCTTCAAGGGGTTTAGGAGATATAGAGCGGACACAAAATGGCAGGCTCAAACCTTTGACCTTGAGTTGTGACCTTGACCTTCAACCGACAAGGCTGACTCGTGGGTTCTGCACATCGTCTTGATGAGGTGATCATTAGACCCAAGTTTCATGAAAATTCTTCAAGGGGTTTAGGAGATATGGACCCGACACGATTTTGTTACGGACGGAAGGACGGACGCAGACCATTCCTATAATCCCTCCGCCACGGCGGGGGATTAATAAAGGATGGCTTTCTTCCGAGATGAACATTATAAAGGGTTTGTTTTCTGTTGCCATAACAACTAAAGTACCGGTACTGCATAAATCACTTTTGTTCGCTCTTTAGGTGTAGAACTACAAAACGCAGATTCTATGAAGCTTAGTTCGACAAATAAATGTATTTCATACAGAAAATAAAAAAAAAAGCAGGATCATGATATTTCTATATAAATGCCTTTATTAAAACATAATTCACAGAATGTAGCGTATGAAAAAAACAACACATTTTACTTTATCCATTGAAAACAAATGCATAATACATGTACGTAGATTTGCATACCTGGCACAAATTGATGATGTTAGATAAATACACAGGCACAGGTATCATATGGTATGCTGTATATCATTTGAAAGGGGCTCATGTATCCCTACGTTACATTTTGGGTCGATTTCAGGTGAAAACACCCTGGTCATAATAGTTCATCCCAGGTCTGATACCCGTGCCTATTGCTAAATATAGAACATATGTGATGAACTATTACAATACATGTTGTGTTAAAAGCACTTTAGTAAAATGTGTTAAACATGAAATATTGTAAACTCCACTATACAAGATTTATTTAACAATATTCCAGTGCAAAGGCTGAAAATGATGTCAAGTTTAAATACTTTTAAAGGGGCATTCCTGAAATCTTTGTAAAACTAGCTGCCCATGGGCAACATGTCGAGCCCACCAGCTGTCAAAAGGACTGGGAGTTGCACATGACACTCTTAAGTCCACACAAAAATCCTTACCAGTAGAGATAGGTCATAAATACACCTCGAAATTGGATGTAACATGCATGTTGTACTACAGAAAAGTGATCTTGACTTTTCCCTAGAACCAGTAACAAAAAAATTACAATATAAGCTATTTATAGGATCAACAAAGGGAAGTAATTCTAAGTTCTTGCGCATGTCACACTCCGTCTCGTGATGGTGAACAATAGTGCCAGGTTACATCAAAATCCCTCTATGCATGAAAAAGAAATGCTCCGAACAGTCATTTTTGTATCTAATGTTTGACTTCTATGTGTGACCTTGACCTTAGACTTAGGGACCTGGTTCTTGCACATTCGTGCCAAGTTACATCAAATTCCCACCATGTGTTAAGAAGAAATGCTTTGGACAAACTCATTCTTCAAATTGACTTTTGACCTCCAACTGTGACCTTGACCTTTGAGATAGGAGTATTGGATTTGTGCAAGACACTCCTTCTCATTGAGGTAAACATTCATGCCAAATATAAACAAGACTTTGGGCAGTACCATCTATTATTTGAAGGGGTGTTTACTGAAAATTTACTGACTGAATTGCAAGCAGTGCAGATCATGATCAGACTGCACGGACCAGTGCAGACCAAGATCCATGCAGGCTGATCAAGGTCTGCACTGCTTGCAATTCAGTCAGTAAATTTTCAGTAAACACCCCTTCAAATAATAGATGGTGCTGCCCAAACTGAAAGATGTAACAGTCCATTTCAGAAATTTAGCATGGTAAAGGTTAATATCACATAAGCATCTTTCAAAAAATTGTATAACTAACCATTATGGCCCTTCTGCATCACAGAAAATCGATCTGATTTAAAATCAGTTGTAAATATATTGGTACTTCTAACATTGCTAAAAAAAATCATGGAATGTATTCTATAAAACAAAACAAGCTTAACAAGCTAACCAGTAAAATATATCTTATAATAATAATAAACAAGAGCTGTCACAGGAGACAGCATGCTCGACTATTTCGATGCTGGATAGTGAAACTGGGCACATCTGAGGAAACTAGAGCTGTCACTGGAGTGTTTAATGACTCCAACTGTGGATGAAGATATTGCACAATAGCCTGAGTCTATGTCAAAAATATCAACTTAAAGTAATAAGAGAGGTAAAGATAAAATGTATCAAAACACTATATAAATATATCCTAAGTAAAAAGGGGCATAATTCATTAAATATTGGTGCCAGAGTTGTGCAGCTTGTGTCATATAGTGTGGGTGATGATGTTGAACAACTATTTTAAGTTTGAATCAAATCCATTCAGTAATAACAGAGACAGAGTGAAAGTGCATCAAAACTTTAACCTGAAATTCTAAGTAAAAAGGGGGAATAATTAATAAAAAGTTGGTGCCAAAGTTATGCACCTTGCGTCATATGGTGTGGGTGATGATGTTGAACAACTATTTTAAGTTTGAATCAAATCCATTCAGTAATAACAGAGACAGAGTGAAAGTGCATCAAAACTTTAACCTAAAATTCTAAGTAAAAAGGGGAAATAATTCATGAAAAATTGGTCCCAGAGTTATGCACCTTGCATCATATGATAAGGGTAATGATGTTGAACAATTGTTTAAGTTTGAATCAGATCCATTCAGTAATAACAGAGATAGAGTGAAAGTGCATCAAAACTTTAACCTGAAATTCTAAGTAAAAAGGGGAATAATTCATGAAAAATTGTGCCAGAGTTATGCATCTTGTGTTATATGATGTGGGCGATGATGCTGAACAACTATTTTAAGTTTGAATCAAATCCATTCAGTAATAACAGAGGTAGAGTGAAAGTGCACCAAAACTTTAACCTGAAATTCTAAGTAAAAAGGGGGAATAATTCATGAAAAAATGGTGCCAGAGTTATGCATCTTGTGTCATATGATGTGGGTGATGATGCTGAACAACTATTTTAAGTTTGAATCAAATCCATTCAGTAATAACAGAGGTAGAGTGAAAGTGCACCAAAACTTTAACCTGAAATTCTAAGTAAAAAGGGGGAATAATTCATGAAAAAATGGTGCCAGAGTTATGCACCTTGTGTCATATGATGTGGGTGATGATGTTGAACAACTATTTTAAGTTTGAATCAAATCCATTCAGTAATAACAGAGATAGAGTGAAAGTGCATCAAAACTTTAACCTGAAAATCTAAGTGAAAAGGGGGGATATTTCATGAAATATTGGTGCCAGAGTTATGGCCCTTATGTCAGATGATGTGGATGATGATGAGAAATAAGTATTTCAAGTTTGAATCAAATCCATCAAGTTATTACAGAGATATTTTGAAAAAAGAGAAGGTGCACCAAAACTTTAACCAAGGTGGGGACGCGGAAAGACGCCGACAACGACGCCGACGCTGGGGCAAGTAGGATAGCTCTCCTTATACTTCGTATAGTCGAGCTAAAAATAACAATAAAGAATTTTAATTATTTAAATGAGGCTACATATCCGCCAAAACAATCTTCCATATGTGCCTCAACATTTTTACATCTTAAAGTTGGATTACGCCCAGGGTCCAGTTTTATCATCGAGGTCGGATGTAAAGCCGATCGCATCGTAAGACAGATATTAAAGATTTTTTCTGCGACTACGGCCGAACCGTTCTAAGAACACAGTCATATGTCTTTGGTCACAGCTAAGACTGTTTTTCGCCGTACGACCTAAAAAACAGTGATGCAGTCTGAAATGTAAACATCTGGGTCACGTGACTTATGTCAAAATCGTCTGTTTCTAATGAAAACAAGATGTCCGCTACATGTACTGCAAAAGTAAAAGCCACCAGAAAAAGTAACTGGCAAGTGAATGAAGTCAATGTCCTCGTTAACAAATGCACAGATAACGTGTCTACCATTTATGGTAGCCACTGATACACCAGTGAGAAGGAAAAGGGGGATATTTCTGGAGGGATATTAATGTGAAAGGTTTATTTTTTCATTTCATATTTCCGCATTGAAATACCTATATCTAAAGTAATGTGAATGATCCTGTTGTTGACAAAGACATTCATTTGCTGAAAATAACGCCATACAGTATAGATACAATTATAACAGTCCAAATAATAGGACGTTTTGGGACCGCGTGCTAACTTTTGACTATCTGAATTACGAGAAGTCAGGCATACTGATTTCTTCATTTGCAAATGCTGTAATTTTGTGTTTTGTGGACACAAACACAGTGTTCAGATAGATCTACAAATGACTGATGAATTATAGAATTATGTAATAATTTATAATCAAAACAAACTTGAAAGTGTCATGTATAATAAATACAAGACAAGACAGGTTTTATTGTCGGCAAGACATATATAAGGTCTAACAAAACAGCATAAGCTCTAAATGAGCTTTTTAATGACTACACTGACTTTTTTTTTTTACCGGTAGTGTTTTTTACAGGGTCAGATTTATAAGTAAATTAATACGAAGTTATTTTACACATTTGACCTTCAGTTTGTACTCATTTAAAATTTTCTTCCAGAATTAACGGTATAACAGACAGGTCGGTGGAGGAGGTGATGAAAAAATTGAAGGATTTGAAGGTATACTCTGAATTTTATTTGATGATCTAAAAAATGAATGTGAAGTAAATCTCTGTGGAGTCAGTCTTTGTACAAAATATGTTATTTTAGCACTTTGTTCCTCATTTATTTGTTTGTTTGTTTTGGATTTAACGCCGTTTTTCAACAGTATTTCAGTCATGTAATGGCGGGCAGTTAACCTAACCAGTGTTCCTGGATTCTGTACCAGTACAAACCTGTTCTCCGCAAGTAACTGCCAACTTCCCCACATGAATTATCAGAGGTGGAGGATGAATGATTTCAGACACTTGTTCCTCATTTAATCATTTACTTAACTATATATAATAACCATACAGGGGACCTCAGTTTAAACCCTCCCCTTACAGAAGCAAGCATCAGCGGCGTACATAATGTGTACTTGTTGCGTACATGCTGCGCACACAGTAGTACGCCAGAGAAGTATGTTTTACATACACCACATGCTGCATACTATTTCACAGAGTACACAGCATGTATGCAGGAGACAGTAGTACACAATATGTATGTGGCACAGTGATTGAAATTTTCAGAAGTACACTTCATATACACAGCAAGAAAACAGATTTTTCTAGCAACTCTGGTTATCGATAAGACCCATCATGTGATCTCTTTGGAGCATGCCCAGTACTAACTTCCTGTCTGTTTGAAAAGTAGAGCTAAAATGACTACAGTCTCCTAGTCTAAGAGTAAAATATCCTAAAATAAAGGACTAACATACATCAAAGTTTTTGTAAGTTGAATTTGCTTTTTGTATTTTAACTGAAGTTAAAATATTCATGTAGTACAATTATTTACTTCATACTTAGCTGTGCTTGACTTTTGTATTTGAATTATAATTGTTCTTTTCAATCAGGAAGGTCTAATCAGTTGTTCCAGTTTCAATTAACTTAGCAACTTGATCAAGACATAGTTACTTACAAGTCTTACATACATATTATGTATTATAATTTAGGTTATAATTTAAGGTATTGGACCCCTAATAGTAATGTTTAAAAAATGGCATTTGCTTGGTATATTCTTATAGCTGAACATGTTTCGCACTGTGCTGCAAATTTTAAACAACTTTTACCGTGCCGTTTTTTGTAATTTTTGTATAATTTATGGTATTTCCTCAAGCTCAAGTAGAGACAAACTTAAATGTGATGGCCACTATCTAAAACGTTTGCAGAGAATTCATTACATCTTTAATTTTGATAAAAGAAACATCAAACTATTGTTAAACAATTATAAAACACAAAATAAAACTGTAAATATCATTTTTTTCTAGGGTGCCTCAAGTAAACAGATTTAATGTGACAGAATTCTAACTCCAACATTGAAAAATTAAGGTCGAATCCTGTGGGTCTGTTTTAAATTTTGCTCACTTCATTCAAAAATAACGTTGGGGCAGAAGTAAAACCTACTTGCAATTCTTCCACAATATGTAATTTAAAGAATGAAGGCAAAATAGTGAACTTTTACCACATGTAACTCAGTATTTTTAAAGCTGTCTAACTATACCCCTCCTGATTCAGGGATAAATTCACTTTTAGCAACAAGAAATCGCTTATAAAATGAAAATTTTCCACTTTCGTACAGTACATCCATAATAAGTCTTGAAAGAAGTAAAAACTTACTAGAAAAAAGGAAAATATGGAAAAAAAAAAATTTGGCCCCAGTGAGGCTTGAACCTACGCCCCCCTGAACGTTGCAGTCAAAGCAGGTTTATGGTTGGAATTGAATACTCTTCAAAAAGGAGGTACTCTATTACGGGTCCAATACCTTAAATGTAACAAACTTGCCACAGCAAAACTTATTCTATATTAATTAAGAATTCAACTTCTCTTTCAATTATTGTAATCAATAAACATTTTTTCTTTTGCATTTTGATTTGGCTTAGAAACTTAAGTTCATTACTTTACTTAAAATACATTGCATTCCATTGTCTAAATGTCTTTGCACAAAGTTATACTGACTGAATGTGTAAAGAATATATCAATGCAAAAATACCAGAATAGAATACATAATTTGCACCTTGTTCACAGCATGTACACCAGAGAGCCTATTTGCATGTGAAAAGTGTATGTGCCGGGTACATGCTGTGTACTATTTCTCCGGTGTACTTCCCGCGTACTATATATTCGCAGCCTGTACGCAGCAGGTAGTACGCAGCAGAGCTCATTTGCATGTCGAAAGTGTACTACAAATGTACTACTGGTGTATATCCGGTGTATATCCTGCATACTATTTCAAGCCCAAGAATTTAGTACACATGTACGCGACAAGTACGCCACATATACGCAGCAGGAGTACACGGCAGGCCCTTTTCTTTGGTAAGGGTCGTCTAGAATTACAAGTTTCAACTTCTTGTGTGAAACTGATTCAGCTAACTGGGCTGACAATAAAATATGTTTTATATATTTTTGTCAACATTTATATTTCAAACATCATTACAATGTCTTATATAGAGTCAGACAAAGGAGGAGGAGCAGATCAGGAGGAAGTAAATGGGGAAGACAGGTTGAGGTGGGGCAGTGAATTCACTGAGAGATTGGGAAGAGAAGGTATCAAAGACTGGTAACTTATAATTTTAATAAATGTTTCATTGAGGAATCCTCAAGGATACTTATTTTTTCTTTTATTTTAATACTAATGATAACTGGAGAATAATACTAAAAAATAGCTGAAAGGAGCTAAGGTACAATTATTGAGAAGCAAATTTGAAGTTTCTGTAGTCTTAACACTTTTTAAAGTATTGTATGATTGTACTGCATTCTTTCTGCTTATTTCCAGATAATATCAATAATACCATCTGCCATAATAGAAGGAATCAATGATGGGCAGGACATATTCAATAATAATGCTGAAGGTTGTAGCATTTGAACAGCTTTGATTTTTTTCAAATAAAAGAATATAGATAACAAATCACATGTTGCAATGTGTAAATAAAAAAACTCCTTTACTGGTAAAGGCTGAATTAACAAATGAGCCATGCCATGAGAACAACAACATAGTGGCTTTGCAACCAGCATGGATCCAGAAAAGCCTGTGCATCTATGCAGTCTTGTCAGGGTCCGTGCTGTTTGCTAACGGTTTCTCTAAATTGCAATAGGCTTTGAAAGCGAATAGCACAGATCCTGACCAGACTGCACAGGCTGGTCTGTATCCATGCTGGTCGCAAATCCAATATGTTGGTTTTCTTATGGCGCGGCTCAAATATTTTATTTGGTATTTTGATATTGTCTTGACAATTGTCACATAAAACCCATCTTAATTAAAACAACTTTATAGGTGCAAATTTGAAAGTATTAGAAAATAATCTGAACTGCACTGAACCTCATCCCAGTATATTTTGCTGAAAAAAGTCAGTTATTTCAAATTAACAAAGTATTTGCATTTACTTTTAATTTTATAGTATGAAAGTGATTTACAGAGTATACAGATGGTTTAACTTGTGTTTGTGGTCACCAAGATTAAACATCCATACATCTTTATCAATCGATGATACTGTTATTATGTTTTATGTCACTTTTTTAAGAAGCAGGTTGTACATGTTGCCACTTTTTAATCTTAATACAGGTTTAACTATAGTCATGAAGTGCAAGACATACCCTTTCCATTTCTTTTTAATTTACATGCTGTAACTGTTTCATCTTTGCACTCATTCAACATATTTAACAGGGTCTAATAATCAGAAAGCTCAATGAGAATTGCATTATATCACATGAGTTTGAAATTCTACCAGTAAGAAAGACTTCATATAGATGTAAAAGTATACACAACTTCAAAAAGGTTTCTTCGATTTTTTCAATTCCAAAGTTTAGACATTGAGTAAGCCTTCATTAGGGAATAAAATGTCTGCATACATTGAAAACACAGGTCATTATTAAGTGATGTATAAAGTGTTTATTTTGTATAAAGTGAGTATATATTATTTTCTTGATGACAGTCTTCCGTGGTCTTATTGGTTGTATTTCAAACTCCTGTGATTATATTACATATTAAGAGACTTAAATCCAGCTATGTTCACACTTTTGTTTATAAATGTTGTTTGTCTGTTAAGGATTAAAAAGGATTGGTACAAGTTTCCCATATGGCCAATGCCCCAGTGAAAGGTGAGTTATTTAAAGTTTTAAGGGCTCATTCAACATATGTGGTGTCTCATTCAAGAGACACACTTTCTTCTTTTACATGTCAGTGTTTATAGCATCTATACCAGACATCTTTCAGTCTCTTGCTAATTGAGTTAACATGTTTGATAATAAAATTTGACATCATAGCTTGTTAATGCAAAACTGTGGGAAATATAATTCCATACCAAAAAACTGAGATCTATGAAAGAGGATTCCATCTAATATCATTCCATTTTCTTGGAATTCATGCAATAACTTAACCGTCTGTAGCTTCCTCATGTCCTTTACTGTAAAAGACACATCCAAATGAAAAATGCTTGTATTGCAGGTTGAAAGCAGAAAAGAAGTTGTAGATGAAGGGAGAGAGAGCAAGAAGAGGAAGACGTATTTTTACTGTTTAACAAACTATCAATGACTTCAAGTGGTTTATCGTCTAATTTACCACAGTTAACTAATGAAGCATCTGAACTCTAAACCATGGTAAAGGAGAGGATAAATCACAAGAAGGCCTTGATTGTTTTCATTCTGACATGCTCACTGACATACCTTAATTAATATTATGCTGGACTTTATTTTCCTGCGGAGTAATGTAATACAGACGTCTTGTGGCAATTTGACATCATAACTGATGTCATAATGTTCTCTTATGGGTCTGTGCATATGGACCTTGTATGTAAAGTAGATAAAATGACGAGAGTTTAAGGCTATATCAATAAAGAATACACTGAATATGAACTTAACTACTTTGTAGCTAGGACATCTTTTAGGGCCTTATTGTTGAAATCTGTTGGAGAGAGATAAGCTAAGTCATTAAGATATGATTATCTTTTGTAGTGTTTACTTAAGTTGTTTCTCGTTTTATCTCATTAGATCATTGACTGAGTTAGAAGAGGCTCAGTTAAACTTCTATGAAGAAAACAAAAGTCAGAGGAAGGTTGCAGAGCAGCAAGTGAAAACCCTTGCTGTGCAAGAGGAGTTTTTTAAGTTGACAACCAAGACACTGGCAGAAAAGAATGATTTGTCCGGCATCCTGGATCTTTTTTACAGAACAGTAAGTTTACTATACTTTAAATGCCACAATTCATTAATATTTCTAAGGTTAACAATAAGCATTATTATACCTCTCTTGTCTACAATGATAAAATCCAATCAGCCAAGAAAGAAATATTTTGACTATCAAAAACATTATTTTCAACCTTTTTGACATGTGACCAAGTGGCAGTAACTGTCAGGTCATGTGACCACTCTTATTATGCCCCCGAAGGGAGGCATATTAGTTTTTAACTGTCCGTCAGTTCATCACAACGTTATCTATTTGCATGAAGGCACTTTACTTGCGAACCACTGCACCCAGGACCTTCAAACTTCACATGCTGATAGTACTTATTGAGTACACGACCCCTACTGACTTTGGGGTCAAAGGTCAAGGTCACCGGGTCAAAGGTCAAGGCGCTGCGGGGGCATTTGTCACCATTAGTAACAGCTCTTGTATTTTGAATGTCATATAAGCATTTTACTAGTAACATAGAATTTTTTAGGCCTTACAATGTTGGATTTGATATAAATGATACTAAGAAGTTGATATTCAAATTGGAAAAGACTACAAATCGATTATCACCATTTTTCAAAAAAAATTTCATCCATTGATATTGAAGGAAATCCCAATTTAAAACATTTGTCTTAATCTGCGAAAATTTTGTATTAAGCAGAAATGGATATTGACAAATTTCAACATGTTGATAGCAAAATATGATATCAGCAAAGGAAAACATGTGCTCAGTGACAAAATTACATTATCCCTAGCCTATCAACTCTCTATCAAAATAGATCTTTACCTTGTATTCATAGTTTTTATGCAACAACTGTAATTTCAAATTATTTCATTTCCTTTAATTCGATTTAAAACACACAGTTTTATATCTTTCAAGTCACATTCACACACTATTTAATTCTGTTCTTTAGATTTGCATTAAATGTGCATTATTTAATTAAAGTTGCAAGCATTTTAAATGTGCCTTATGTAAAAGAAGTACAAAAAAGATAGATTTTCAGCACTATGTTCTTTTTTTCTTGTTTACTTCAGATAAAAAGAGGACAGCATATAAAGGAGGATGAAATTCAATGTACAAAGTTGAAAACTGAGATATTATAAAGTAAATCTTGTAGCAAAGTAAGAATAGAAGGATTTCAATTAAACCTGGTAGAAATGTAAATTGCTGCAGGGCAATGCTTCCCTGCAGTTTCTTTCAAATTTGCTAAGGAAGTTTTATAACCATTTTACTTGTACATAAGCATATAATTATATAAACCCTTACCATACTAAAATTCTTTAATGTGCTTGTCCAGCTTTCAATTTTGACAAGAGTTTTTAACAGTGAAAATGAATGCTTACCTAAATAAACTGACTCAACAGTGCAGATTATGTTCAGAATACATGGATGTGCATTGATAGTAAATAACTATTTTGAGTTTCAAGTCAAAAGCTTTAATAATAACAGAGATATTTGACTTCATCAAAAATGTTAACAAAAAATTCTAAGTTAAAAAGGGGCATAATTCTGTCAAAATTCAATCAGAGTTATTGCGATTGTTTCTCCTGGTGTAGACTTTGATGGTAAATAAGTATTTTAAGATTCAAGTCAATAGCTTTGATAGGAACAGAGATATTTGACTTTATCAAAAACTTTAACTAAAAATTCTAAGTTAAAAAGGGGCAGAATTCTGTCAAAATTCAAACCAAAGTTATGGGGATTGTTTCTCCTGGTGAAGACTTTAATACTAAATAACTATTTAAAGTTTCAAGTAAAAAGCTTCGATAGTAACAGAGATATTTGACTTAATCAATACTTTAACCAAAAATTCTAAGTTTAAAAGGGGCATAATTCTGTCAAAATTCAAATCAGAGTTATGGGGATTGTTTCTCCTGGTGTAGACTTTGATAGTAAATAACTATTTTAAGTTTCAAGTCAATAGCTTTGATAGTAACAGAGATATTTGACTTTATCAAAAACTTTAATCAACTGAATGGCGACGATGACTCCAGGAAGAGTACAATGGAACCAAAAACAATGGAATTAAAAACAAGACCTGTTGACTTTTCGTAAAAAAAGTAGAGCTAAAAAGGAGATGGTTACAAAAATTTTCAAAAATGTCAATCAATTTTGTTGACGTTTACAAGTTACATAGTTATAAAGAAACTTAACTTACGGTATTTTCAGTTGTCGTAGGCACTAAGAATTTTAGCTAGCAAAGATAATTACAATTTACATAGTAATTGTTGTTGTCATGGTACAGACGAGATTGAGAAAGTGGCACAGTTATCAAGCCACATAAGTTATTTTCAGTTATTAACAGAGATAAACAGAGATACTAATAAAAAAATCTTGTAAAAATAAGATACAATTTAAGTAGAAATAAATGTTGTCACAGTACAGAAGGGACTGAAAAAAAAACAGTTGCAAAAGCTACTTTACTCAAGTTGCATAGTTATCACAAAGCAACTTAAGATATTTTCAGTTATTTACAAAGGCATCAAGAACTTCAGCTGGCAAAATAGTTGCAATTTACATAGTTATCACTGTTGTTGTCACAGTACAGAAGGAATTGAAAAAGTAGCAAAAGGTACGTTATATACTTATCAGTTGTTTTCAGATGTTAGCAGAGATTATCAATGAAATTTCCTAAGTAAAAATAGTTGCAATTTTACATGGTATTATTAGCTGTTACCAAGGTCCAAACGGAATTGAATTAAGTGGGAAAATTTACAGATTACAAAATTTATATAGCTGTCACGTCACTAAAGGTATATTCAGTTACAATTTACATGATATTATATGCTGTCGCAGTCCAAACGGTGTTGAAAAAAGTGGCAAAAGTTACAGGTTACACAATTTATACAGTTATCAAGTAACAAAAGTTACATGCTGTTGTTAACAAAAAATATCAGATGCAATCCTATTAGCCAAAACAGTATAGTACGTTTATCTAGGCGTTAAAGTTTAGTGCTCAAAGAAACGCATTAAGCTGTATATGATTAATTCCATCACAACTTGATTCAATTTCCTATGAAACAAAGAAGGCTGAAAGTTGTGGGTTATTTACAAGAAATCACTGTTATGACTTCACAATTATTACGTCATAGTGTCTTTATGGCAAAGCGGCGCGTTGAAAGAGTAACTAACAAAATCACGCAAATATCTGATGGATGTACTTAAAAATCCTTGGGAACATGTTAGAATCAAAGTAATATATCTCATTAATTACTGATTTGCTTTTGAATAAAATCATTGTAGTTCTGATGCGTATTATTATAACACTCAGGCTGCGCTGTTGATATAATCCCTTCACATCTGAACTCCAGACAATGATTTTATTCAACGACAATCACAGGATGAGATATATTTTTTCTTAAGCAATGTATAGTTTATAAAGTTGTATTCAGTTGTTTACAGATGTTAGACATAAAAACGTTTCAAATATATAGATAGGATCCAGCAAGGAATAAACATGCCATTGGGTGGATTCTAAGTCGAGCTAAAATTATCAAATGCTCCATTATTCCTGCCATGCAACAACAGTCTGTGACTCTGACCTAAACACATGAGGAAATCCATCTTCTACCCAAAACGCTCAATGATGTGCTGTCGGTAAGCAACAGCATTTAGATCTGCAGTATTTGCAAGAACTTCCTCCTGTCTGTCAACAATGACTCGATTGTTATATAGTAATGGTATGTTTCTTTCCAAACAGAAGTTATGCAGTCTTGTACATGCAGTTACAATTTGGCAACACTTTCCAGGACTTTTGTATAGAACTCCTTCCGTTCTGTGCAAACATCTGAAGGACAAAAACTATCTTACATACTTGCAAAGGTATTAGTGGACTTTATATACCTATTTGCATATAAAATATGAATTCCTGACCGAAAGTAGATTTTGTAAGTTTTATGATTTACATCTGGTGTAAGACAATTGGAAATTGGGAAATGTTACTACCAAGTTAAACAAGTAATTCAATGCATTTCTGCATAGTTACAAAGAAGCAATTAAGTGGCATTTTCTATACAACCATAAAGAGGTAAACATGACCTAAGTTGCATGGAAATTCCTCTACAGATTTTTGGGACTGGCCTTTAAAACAAGTATCTTAAAATGCATTCCATGCAAATGTTCAGATAAGCACTAACTTTGTCAGTTGAGTACTGTACATTATCTTACTGAGGAAAACATTTGAACTGAGTAAAAAGAAAATCTTTGAATATGTTTAAGATATAAAGAATGGAGCCCATACATTTAAATCGTGACATTGACCTTTACCTAGTGACAGGGTGACTAAGGTGGTCTTTTTATTACCTTTTCTGATCCCATCATGTGATGATAAATGAAAACTGTACTGATTTTAATTTACTTATAAGAGACATTTTTGTCTAGAAAAAGATGCAGACAGACTGACATCTGCTTATCTTTGCTAAATTCAGATATAAATCTGGTATAATAATAATAATATTAAGTAAAAATAGAAAGTAAAAACCTGAATCTAGATTTCAGCATTCCAAATGCTCGTTCAACCACCATGCGGCCAACTGGATAAGCTTGGTTGAATTGTACTTCCTTCTCAGTGGCTGGAGTTGTTACTGGCGTAATGAGGTATTTTCTGAGTGGATATCCAGAATCACCTAGAAGGTGACCAAGTTTGTGTCTTTCTAAATGGTCCTGTTGAAGAAATAAAAACTGAAGCATGTTATCCTAATTTCCCTTTACATAACACTTTGAAATGCATGCAAGACTGCACACAAACAAATTCAAAAATACAGTTATGAGCTCCAGCAATTTACAACAGCATTATTATTAAGTTCAAGTCTAAAAGTTTGATATACTTCCTAATGTAAAGGTAAAAGTGATACTAAACTGCTATGATTCAATGCTAGTGATCAATTCTATTATATTTCAATGAAATCCCAACAAAGTTTCTGGAGATGATGATTGGACAAACAGCAATGGAGAAAATATGCCTGCTTTTGAAAGGCATTATAATTTCGAGTTAATAAACTAAATATCTATATACAGAAATTGTTATATCACCCGTTGTTCTAAACTGTTTCAAATTAAACATAGTATGTATACAATCCTTGCAAGACAACGACAGAATAGTATTTTAAACAGGATGGCCTTAGGTAGCTCACCTAAGAAACACACCATAACAGTGTAAACATGTTTGACCTAGTGATTTCATGGAAACAAGAGCTTGTAGAACATGAAATGCCCCCCTTGATGCATTCAGTACTCGCAAAAGGAACAGAAATTATTTGGTAAATTTACACAAAAGTTCTACTATTCTGGGTAAATTTGACCTTGGCCTTTGACCTACTGACCTCAAAATCAATAGGGGTCATCTGCTGGTCATGATCAACCTCCCTATTAAGTTTTGTGATCCATACCCCAGCATTCTCAAGTTATGGTCCTGAAACCGTTTAACTGTTCTAAATTACTTTGACCTTGACCTTTGACTGACTGACCTCAAAATCAATAGGGTCATCTGCTGGTCATTACTAACCTCCCTATCAACTTTCCTGATCCTAGTCCCAAGCGTTCTTGAGTTTTCATCTGGAAACTGTTTAACTGTTTAGGGTCACTGTGACCTTGACGTTTAACATACTGATCTCAAAATCAATAGGGGTCACCTGCTGCTGATGACCAACCTTCCTATCAAATGTCATGATCCTAGGCTCAAGCGTTCTTGAGTTATCTTCCAGAAACAGATTGGTCTACATACCAACAAGATCTTATGGTGATACAGGTTGTGTGCAAGTTTGGTTAAAATCAAATCAAAAATGAAACAACTATTGTGCAGACCAGAAATTGTTGACAGACAGACGACAGACATTAAGTGGTCACAAAAGCTTAACTTGAGCCTTTGGCTCAGATGAGCTAAGAACACTTCCATACAGGATATTAAAGATGTACATGCATTTACCTCGAGTCCACAGTTGTCAAAGATGGATGCATCATGTGTCGACCCTGGCCATTTAGCTACCAAATCAATAAACCTAAACAAAATGTATGATAAAAATTGATTTCTATTCTATAACTAGAGCTATCACTAAAGGTGATGAATGTACCCCCCCCCCCCCCGCATGCACTGACACAGTAAATTGTAATTTGATGCACACAAGACTGCATAATTATGTGGACTGTATGTATATAGACTATATGTATACAGTATAGTAACAAAAAACAAAGTCCCATAACTATGCAGAATATTTATCTAAAAGAACGTAACATGCACCATGCACAACTAGGGTTGGTACTGATCACTTGTGTGAAGTTTCATTAAATTGTGTGCAAGGGTTCGGAAGATTAGGTGCGCACAAGATTGCATATGCAGACTGTATGTACATAGTACGTTAACAAAAAACAAAGTCCCATAACTCTGCAACTTTTGTTGTTGAAAGAACCTAACATGCCCCATGCACATCTAATGTTGTTAATGATCACTTGTAATTGTGTCAAGGGGATGAGGAGAGATGGTGCGCACAAGATTGTGTCTATGTATATAGTAAAGTAACAAAAAACAAAGTCCCGTAACTCTGCAATTTTTTTTCTGAAAGAACCTAACATGCCCCATGCACAACTGCTGTTGTTACTGATCACTTGTGGGAAGTTTCATTAAATTGTGTCAAGGGGATGAGGAGAGATGGTGTGCACAAGATTGTGTCTATGTATATAGTATATAGTAACAAAAAACAAAGTCACGTAACTCTGCAATTTTTTTTCTGAAAGAACCTAACATGCCCCGTGCACAACTACTGATGTTACTGACCACTTGTGTGAAGTTTCATTAAACTGTGTCAAGGGGATGAGGAGAGATGGTGTGCACAAGATTGTGTCTACGGACAGACAGACAGACAACCTGAAACCAGTATACCCCCCCACCACTTACAACATTGTTGTCGGGGTGGGGGGGGGGGTACAATAATAGCAGTAGTAAGCACAAAAACTGCTTTACTTTACAGTTAAAATACCACAAAAGCAAATGATTACCAAATGATTGGTTTGAGGGGGAAATGCATACATGTGATAATACAGTCTATTTTAGTTTTAAGATTCAAGAAGCAAAAGTTTGTACAATGTATGTAAGACTGGAATCAACTCCAACAACTGTCAATTTAAGTGAAACCTTTAAACACAATACCTTGCGTCTGTGATCTACCACAGCTTGAACATTAACTGCATGGTAGTTTTTTTCTGACCTCTTCATTTTGTGACGGAGCTATGACTGGTATTAAAGTTCCATCTACAGCACCAACTGTATTAGGAATATTGCATTTCCTGAAGAAGGCCTGCTTCACATCAGCCAAATCCATACCTCCTGGGAATCTGAGGCAGTAAATATACATATCTATAATTAAAATAAATCTATGTATTTAAAGGTGTGCTGTCTTAAGATTATGTTATTTGCTGCATTCCTTTTCATGTATTCCTTTCATCAATGGTGAAAAATAAATCAATATAACAATGCATGAAAATACAGCCATGGCTGATGCACACACTGCAAATGGTAGCCTTCATTGTAAAATTATTGCAATTGTGTCACTTCATCACAAAATGTTTTATATTTTAGTACTTTAACCTCTTAAAAGTCTCTTTGCTTCATATAGAAATTTACAAACACATTTAAATGATAAAAGAAAAGCAAACTTTTACCTTACCTGATACTGTCAAGTCTATCATTTACTGCTTCTACAAAGCTATCAGTGATATGGCATGCACTGGACCTGAAGCAGAAAAAGGACTTTATATATAACCAAAAAAAAAAAAGTTGAAAAAAAAAAAAAGATATTAAAGCTAATCCTTTTTATGTTTGACACAACTGATTCTGCCTTTGACACCAGAGCAGATCATGATCAGATGGCACATCCATGCAGTCTGATCATGATCTGCTGTGTTTGCCATTCTGTCAGTATCTTTTTGGTAAGCACCCCTTTTAACAGTTAATAGTACTGTCCAAATTGAAAGAGGGACAAGTTCATTAATGCATTATAGAAATTTAGCATGGTAAGGGATAAGTAACAAATTAATGTTTCTTTACATAAATTATCTTTGTTCTATAGCTGCATCATCAAACAAGAGCACCGCCTTGTGGGTGCTGATGCTCATCTGATTTTTTTGTATAATAAAAATATTGTCCTACCCATGATTTTCTAAGTCTAAAAAGGGCCATTGTTCTTGCAAAAAGCAGGATAGAGTTATGTTTCTTGATGTACAGCATCCGCTTATGATGGTGAAAAACTGTTGCAAGTTTTAAAGCAATAGCTTTGATAGTTTATGAGAAAAGTTGACTTAAACATAATACTCAACCAAGAAAATGATTTTCTAAGTCCAAAAGGGGCAATAATTATTGCAAAAAGCAGGATGGAGTTGTGTTGCTTGCTGTACAGGGTCAGCTTATGATGGTGAACAGTGTTGCAAGTTTCAAAGCAATAGCTTCGATAGTTTAAGAGAAAAAGTTGACCTAAACATAAAACTTAACCAAGAAATCTGATATTTTCTAAGTACAAAAGGGGACATAAATCTTGCAAAAAGCATGATGGAGTTATGTTTCTTGCTGTACAGGGTCAGCTTATGATGGTGAACAAGTGTTGCAAGTTTTAAAGCAATAGCTTTGATAGTTTAGGAGAAAAGCGCTTACCATAACATAAAACTTAACCAAGAAAACTGATTTTCTAGGTCCAAAAGGGGCAATAATTCTTGCAAAAAGCAGGATGGAGTTATGTTTCTTGATGTACAGGGTCAGCTTATGGTGGTGAACAAGTGATGCAAGTTTCAAAGCAATAGCTTTGATAGTTTAGGAGAAAAGTTGACCTAAACATAAAACTTAACCAAGAAATCTGATATTTTCTAAGTACAAAAGGGGCCATAAATCTTGCAAAAAGCACGATGGAGTTATGTTTCTTGCTATACAGGGTCAGCTTATGATGGTGAACAAGTGTTCCAAGTTTCAAAGCAATAGCTTTGATAGTTTAGGAGAAAAGCTGACCTAAACATAAAACTTAACCAGGCAACGCCGACGCAGACGCCGACACCGCTCAAGTGATGACAATAATTCATCTTTTTTTTTCCAAAAATCAGATGAGCCAAAAAGATATAAAAGACAAACATAAAGACAACATTATAAAAGGCAATTAAGATCAAAGTGTTGAATATTAACAACCTTGAATCATATTCAACTTGATTAAAACAGCTGCACTGTCAGTATGAAAATAAAGAAATGTCCATTTACCTATTAACTTCATGTAAATCTGCCACTTCAGACAAGAAATCACCATTGGCCAGGTATCTCAAACCAATAAGGAACCTGAAAACAACCCTAATATTAATATTTGCAACAACCTTTGAGCAAAGCACCCAAGGGACTGCTAAGAAGTGGTCTTTTAATGGAATGGTCTCTTAATGAATTTCAGTCAGATGAAAAGGAAAGTTATTTTCTAACTGTTAATGTGACTGTATTTATTATAAACATACATGTATGGTTTCAAAATCTGTTTTAACATCGTGAAAACTTTTCCAAGTCCACAAACCATGAAAATTATGGCTAGATTGTTTTGTCAGTTTAACTGATACAAAGGTTAATTGCCTTCAGTCACGTGATTTCGCCATTGCAATAATTCTGACTAAATTTCATAAAGATTAATTGAAAAATATAGCCTCTATCACAGAAACAAGGTTTTTCTTTGATTTGATCTAGTGACCCAGATAATATCAAACCAGACAGACAGACAATGGAAACCGGACATTGTGCGATCACAATAACTCACCTGAGCAATGCTCAGGTGAGCTAATAATAGTGAGTGACCAATCTGAGTGACCAATCTTTTTATCAAAATATTAGTAAAGGTTACAGATACATTAAAATACATTTGAGTTTTATAAAGTGTGCTCAAATTGTGCGATAACATTTATTTAATGTTTAACGAACATTATAGCTCAGCCATGAGCAGTCTTTGCATTTGTCAGTGAAATAATTGTTTCCTTTAAAATCATCTAGAAATTGTTATAGCTAAACTTAATAATTAAATGACTAGGCAAGCTATTATAGTGTCAGTTTTGTTCAATAAAAACCAGTTATACCTAAACATGTACAAAAATGTAATTCAATGTTATTGACTGCAAAATATTTATTACCTTGAATGTAAGGGATTCCTCACGTCTATGCTCTCGCACTTCTTTTTCAATTTCACCATTGAAGAAAGCTTCAGTAGCATTCTTTCTTGACATGAAAGGATTAAGTAGCAACTTCATGTCACCTGAAATTTTAATATCAAATATTTTTTTACGAAGACTGTATGTTCAAGTCAGTTTATTCATATGATATTTCAGTCCTTTCAGATTTTCCTCAGCAAAACTTGTAATACTGTAAGGTAACTTATGAAAACCATTACCAATCAGTAAAAATAAAATTCATTGCAAGATAAATACAAGAATGCAAAGCATTAAGTAAGCACACATGGGGCTTCCACTAGCTACTGACTACCCTTACAGAAGAAAAAGGCCTGCTGCGTACTCTTGCTGTGTACATACAGCGTATATGATGCGTACATGATGTGTACTGAAATCAAGGGCTTTAAATAGTACGCAGGATATACACTGCACATACACCGATAGTACGTTTGTAGTACACTTTTGACATGCAAATGAGCTCTGCCGCGTACTACTTGCTGCGTACATGCTGTGGACTACATAGTACACAGGATGTACGCTGGAGGAATTTAGTATGCGGGAAATAGTACGCAGCATGTACGTGGCACATACACTTTTCACATGCAAATGAGCCTGCGGTGTACTACCCCTGCGGCGTACATGTGTACTCCTGCGGCGTACATGCTGTGTACTCCTGCAGCGTACTTTCTGTGTACTCCTGTGGCGTACATGCTGTGTACTCCTGCTGCATACATGCTGTGTACTCTTGTGGCGAAACTGCTGTGATAATGTAAATTCCTTACCCCACCAACTTTTGTATGCAAATGCTGATCATTTGGACAGAAAAAAAAACAAAAAAGATAAGTGACATGCATCAATAAGTATTTACCCTTACCAAAATAATGTAGATTGATGTTATCAAATAAATTAGTATGCTTTTCTTCATCCACTTTTCAATGAAATAAATCAATTTTTGTAGCATGTAATTTGCTAAACATTTGAAGAAAATGGCATAACTGCATCAAGGGGAAACAACTTTAATACAACTAAATATAAGTGTTATAATTTATTATAGACGATGTGTGCGTAGTATGTATTTATTTTGATTAAAACCCATCTGAGAACAATCTAGGACTGGAATTATATAAGCATTTATACACTTTTACGTTTTTAAAAAGTAGCGCACCAAAAAATATTGGATTGATTTTTTCCAATGGGGCGAGCGCAATTAGCCAAAAACGTTCTGAAAATATACGAGCGGCAAATCCGATGAACAACTTTTTAATTTGGTGAGGCCTTAATGAGTTAACATAATGAGCATTAAAGTCTTTATAAAACATGATAGAATGGTGTTTTGCTTAAGAGTATTCAAATAACAGTGAGAGCTATTAATTCTTCTCATTCGGGCGCTGTTGAGGCATTATCTTGGTAATTATTTCATGTATTACAAAATGTAATGCAACGAAGTTCAAATAAGGCTTTTCAATTATCCAAGTTAGAAAGCTCCAGGATTAATTCAAAATGAAAAAGAATATATTTTTACACTGCATGCAAGGTGCAGCTCAGAAATCACTAAGATGTAAGCTTCACAAATGAACATTGCAAATAGTTTGGCAAATTTTCATTGTTCAGAATACCGGCTATGCTATTAAGATAAAAGTTACTCGGAAATCAAGTTCTTGCTTCCAAAAAAAAAAAAATGTACAAATCCTTCCTGCATGAAGTGTACTTCAGACTTTTACCTAAAAAAATTCAAAGTATAAACACCAAAAGAAAATGAACAAGTCCCTCCCACATATGAAGTTTACTTCAGACTTTAACTTATAAAAAAAAAACTAAGTATAAATGCCAAAAGAAATTGTACAAGTCTTTCCCGCGTATATGAAGTGTACTGCACAAATTTCAAAGTATCTGCGGTGTACATGCAGTGTACTGTTTTCTTGTACAAGTCCCTCCTGCGTACATGCAGTGTACTCCTTAAATTTTCAGAGTCTGTGCTGCGTACTTGAAGTGTACTAGTGACCTCCTGCGTACATGCTGTGTACTCGTCGAAATAGTACGCGGCATGTACGCGGCATGCGGTGTATGTAAAATGTACTCCTCTGGCGTACTACTGTGTTCGCGGCATATACACAGCAAATACGCAGCATGTACGCCACAGAGGCTTGTTTCTGTAAGGGTACAGCTGTATGGGGCTTCCACTAGCTACTGACTACAGTATGGTAAGAATTACATATAAATAATTCAATAGGTATTTCCATTAAGCAGTAGTCAGCAATCAATTAAGACACAATATGAATGTTAAAAACTTATTAACTAATATGTAAGAGTTAAGGTTAGTGTACCCCTAGTCTCATTGTTCCAACTGTTATTAAGCTAATAGTTAAGTAATTTTCTAAGTCATGAACTGGACCAGAATATTAGCTTATTCAAAATTTGGGGTGCTAGTGTTTTGGTTTTGGCACACTGCACATCTTATTCCCATCCAAACCTCTTCAAAGTTTAAAATCATCCCTATTAGGAATTTTTGAAATTATCAGATATGCTGTGACAGATGCATGAACAGATACCAGCAATGCATACAAGAACAGACACAAGTCAACTTTTGCAGGGGTATGATACAAGTTATGTAACTTTGCCAAGTTTGAAAACAGCCTGTCGTTGACCTTCCCTATATATTGTACCACAGCCAAACAATTCTCTGTCTTTATGTAATACTTTTTCAGTGTTACAATATAACTGTACAGACTTTTATAAAACCAGTGCAATTTACATACTGGTTAAGGCTTTGAGCAGAAATCAATTATACTATACCCTCAGTGTCAGAGTCTTCTTGCTTTATACTGCTTTTAGCTTGTTTGACAGAGGCTGTTTGGTCAAGATTGCTGGCATCTTGTTTGTTATGTATCAATAGATACATAGTATTAATGACATAATGTTCATGTTAATCTATGATTTTTTCAAGTGCCTACTGTTCAATTGTGAAATAAATGTCTGCGTGCTATTTTTCGCATATTGATTATTCCTACATAAGGCATTCATGCATATTGGATCCGTATTTCCGTGCATTTTACCCATGCCAGAAGAATCCATCTGGGATCCCCCATTCCAGATAATTAAACCACGTGCAATGAATATAGGAACTACTTTTATCAATTTACACCTTCTCATGCTGGACATGATTGATTCTGCGTTTGCGACCAGTGTTGATCATGATCACACTGCAAATCTATGCAGTCTGGTCAAAATCTGCACTGTTCGCCATTCAGTATCTCTTTGGTAAGCACCCCTTTTAACAGTTATTGGTACAGTCAAAACTGAATGATGGATCAGTGCATTATAGAAATTTAGCAGGGTAAGGGTTAATGTCCGATTATCATGAAATAAATTATTATTCTCACATATATCATTGAGATTTCCATGCATTTCACTCATGGACTGGAATGATCACTACCCTGATATTACAATAAAAACAAGAAACGCGGCAATGCCACGAAACCAGGTTTTCAACACTTTTCATAAGAATAAAAAAGTATACTGAATCACAGTGCACCACTTTAAAGCACAACCCTAACCTAACCCTATTTTTAGTAACAATGACCTTGACCTTGATCCCAGAAACCCCAAAATCAATCCCAAGCTACAACTTTATATAAGTTTTCTATACACCAAGTTTCATCATGATAGCTCATTCCTAAGTTAAGTTATTGACCAGAAACCCTTTTTCTATTTTAAGTAACAGTGACCTTGACCTTGACCCCAGAAACCCCAAAATCAATCCCAGCCTTTGTCTTGACATAAGCTACATACATACCAAGTTTTATTCAAATATCTTTACCGAAACAAAAGTTATTGACCGGAAACCCTTTTTCTATTTTAAGTAACAGTGACCTAGACCTTGACCCCAGAAACCCCAAAATCAATCCCAGCCTTTGTCTTGATATAAGCTACATACACACCAAGTTTTATTCAAATATCTTTACCGAAACAAAAGTTATTGACCGGAAACACCAGTTTGACGCCGCCGCCCGCCCATCCGCCCGCTCGACCAACGACATACCCCAATCTAATAACTCAGGTTTTCATTGAAAACCTGGTTAAAAACAGTAAAGATAAAACTAGAAATTGCTTTTGTAAAAAAGCGCATGTCTCCCCCAATGCAAAGTCCTATAGGCAAGAAGTCAATAAGGGTCAGGAGCTGAAGTCAAAGAGACACTGATGGTTGGCTGCAATAAGGATCATCTGCTTGGCATGTCCAGTCATCCCGCAAAGTTTCAACACTCTTGGCCTAGTGGTTCTCAAGTCACTGTTCAGGCTCCTGTGACCTTGACCTTTGATTGAATGACCCCAAAATAAATAGGGGTCATCTACTCTGCATGTCCAATCATCCTACTAAGTTTCAACATTCTAGGTCAAGTGGTTCTCAAGTTATTTTCTGGAAATGATTTAACATGACCAGGCCCCTGTGACCTTGATCTTTAACAGACTGACCCAAAAATCAATAGGGGTCATCTACACTGCATGTTCAATCATTCTATGAAGTTTCAACATTCTGGGTCAAGTGGTTCTCAAGTTATTGATCGGAAATGGTTATCAATGTTCAGGCCCCTGTGACCTTGACCTTTATGGAGTGACCCGAAAAACAAATAGGGGTCATTTACTCTGCAGGAAAAATCATCCTATGAAGTTTCAACATTCTGAGTCGAGAGGTTCTCAAGTTATTGATCGGAAACAGTTTTAGATGTTCAGGCCCCTGTGACCTTGGCCTTTAACAAAGTGACCCCAAAATCGATAGGGGTCATCTACTCTACATGACCATTCATCCTATTAAGTTTCAACATTCTGGGTCAAGAGATTCTCAAGTTACTGACCGGAAATGGTTTTCAATTTTCAGGCCCCTGTGACCTTGAACTTCAACGGAGTGACCCCAAAATCAATAGGGGTCATCTACTCTGCATGACCAATCATCTTATGAAGTTTCAACATTCTGGGTCAAGTCGTTCTTAAGTTACTGATCGAAAATGGTTTTCCATGTTCAGGCCCCTGTGACCTTGACCTTCAACGGAGTGACCCCAAAATCAATACGGGTCATCTACTTTGCATGACCCATCATCCTATGAAGTTTCAATATTCTGGGTCAAGTCGTTCTCGAGTTATTGATTGGAAATGGTTTTCCATGTTCAGGCCCCTGCGACCTTGACCTTTGACGGAGTGACCCCAAAAACAATAGGGGTCGTCTCCTCCATAAACCCTACCAAACTATATAGTTTGAAGGTTCTAGGTCAAATGGTTCTACAGTTATTGCTCGGAAATGAAGTGTGACGTACGGATGGACAGGGCAAAAACAATATCTCTCCCGCAGACGTGGGTGGGGGGACCTAATTACTAAAAGGCCTTTATAAAAAGATAATGCAAGAAAAAAAATCTATCATATCACTGGCACCACCCATGTTGGCAAGCCTCGTTACTGCCCCATGAGCAAGGATATTCCGATCTGAACCTCAAACACATGACCCATATTATCAATCTAATTCTTGAATAAAATAATTTGTTCACCAAAATCTGACAGCAAGCAGCTTTAAACAGTTGGGTGATATAGGATCACCTTAAAATCTGCCATTCCAGCGAAGTAGATTTTTTTTTCTAATTTCCTACAAAAATAGACAATTTAATTTAATAAATACTATATACTGTAAAACATACCAGCTGTTATAAAGGACAGGAATCTCTTTGTGGATGAATGCTATGCATGAAACACTGACTGGTATATCTGTGAGAAGGCCTGAGCTGATACAAAGCCATGATTTCTGTCAATGAAAATTAAAAATATTAATTAAGTTGGTCATCATGAGAAATTTAGGGGCACATTTTTGCAATTTGTTTACTTTAACAAAATTCTTAGAAATCATACAAAAAGCAAGGCAATACAAATTAACTACTGCCCAAAATAATCCTGAAAATACAAGTGATGAAGACCAAGTTAGCATTATATGTAAATATATACGTATTACGTATGTGATTGTGGCACGTTTTCTCTATATGCCCAATGGATTGAAGTGGCCTCACAACTTGTTCAACTATCTGGGTCAGGAGGATATTAATTAAATGAACTGATGGGTGTCATGAAAAATATGTACATAAAGTTTAATCTCCTTACTTACAAAATTAAGCATTCTTTTAAAATCTGTTTACCAACATAAGCAGTATAAAAGGTCTTGTTTATTATAGTGTCACCCCTGTTGTATATATAGTATATGTATTATAACTCACAACCCTGATACCATTAGTATATACTAAAGGGGGATAATCTGTCAAAAGTAAAAACAGAGTTATGGAAACTGTTTTTTTTTTGATGTTGACAGTTAATGTGTGAGTTAAATCTGACTGTCTATAGTATTTTGTTAACAAAATACTTCCTTGACACCTGGTTTTTGTCAGCATCAGTCTGTTTTCTTTTGAAGTTGGATTATAATACCTTATGCTTAACATATAATAATAGAACAAGTTCTAATTCGTCAACACACTTGCAAAAACATACTGTGTAAACTGGCTTTAAAAGGGGAAAATACAAACAGATATATATAACAGACCATTTGTTACTTGCTCTGTTTTCGTATGTAAAGCAACACCAGTAACTGTTGTCAAGGAAGAGTGTAATGAATTTTGTACAGTAAAGTGGTGTAGCTGTAATGATAGTAATGAAGAAATAAAAGTTTCAGGTAAATTTCTTTGATAGTACCTATTCTTAGATACTGATTAAATAAACAAGAGGGCCATAATGGCCCTATATCACTCACCTGTAATCATTGCACTTAATAAGGACAAGAAGGTCAAAAATCATAATCATAATCAATCTAAAGAATTATGAGAAAATATAGTTGAAATTTTCTACTTACTTCAAATAAAATTATTTTCAAGTTTCATACAAGAAGTTTTCTGTATAGCCATATGGGAAAATGAGCCCCTCCACGAGGTGGCCACTTTTTCAATGAATCAAAATCTGTAGATGGTCACCCAAGAAACATCTGTGTAAAATTATTTTGAAAATGGACCAGCAGCTTTTGACAAAAAGATTTTCAAATAAAAACAAGTGCACAGCAATGCAACGCAAATTCAGAGCAATATAAACACAAAACAAAGTCATATGACCTTTGACCCCTAAGTGTGACCTTGACCTTGAAGTGAGCCATCCGAAACATGCGCTCGTCGTAAACATTTGTGTCAGGTTTCTTTGAAATCCTTCAAGGGGTTCAAGAGTAACAGAGCGGAAGGGAAATTGCTAACCAACAAACAGACAGACAGACAGACTGACACCGAGGCAATAACATAATATGGCCCTTCGGGCATATGAAAATGAATTGAGTTCTTATGGTGATACAAAATGTGTGCAAGTTTGGTTAAAATCAAATCATTAATGAAGATGCTATTGTGCAGACAAGGTCAAATTGGATAACTCTGGAACCCATAACGGAATCTGGCCTGTTCAAGAAAAGAACCAAGATCTTGTGGTAATACAAGTTGTGTGCCAGTTTGGTTAAAATCAAATCATAAATGAAGCTGCTATTGTGCAGACAAGGTCAAAATAGCTAATTCTGGCCCTTTCAGGGGCCATAACTCTGAAACCCATATTGGAATCTGGTCAATTCAAAAAAGGAACCAAGATCTGATGGTGATACAAATTTTGTGCAAGTTTGGTAAAAATCAAATCATAAATGAAGCTGCTATTGTGCAGACAAGGTCAAAATAGCTAATTTTGGCCCTTTCAGGGACCATAACTCTGGAATTCATAATGGGATCTGGCCAGTTCAAGAACGGAACCAAGATCTTAAGGTGATACAAGCTGTGTGCTAGTTAGGTTAAAACAAGGCAGTCTGAAAGACAGCTAAATCCCTCGCCACTGCTATGGATAGTGAAAGGGTAAACCTTTGACTTTAGCTGTGACCTTGACCTCGAACTGACATGGCTGACTCATGAATTCTGCACAACATCTTGATGAGGTGATCATTTGACCCAAGTTTCATGAAAATCCTTCAAGGGGTTTAGGAGATACAGAGCTGAAACCTTTGACCTTCAGTTGTAACCTTGACCTTGAGTTGACATGGCTGACTCATGAGTTCTTGATGAGGTGATCATTTGACACAAGTTTTGACCTTGAGCTGGCATGGTTGACTCATAATTTCTGCACATCGTTTTGATGAGGTAATCATTTGACCCAAGTTTTATAAAATTCCTTCAAGGGGTTTAGGAGATATAGAGCGGACACGAAATGGAAGGCTCAAGCCTTTGACCTTCAGTTGTGACCTTGACCTTGAGCCGACATGGCTGACTCATAAGTTCTGCATATCGCCTTGATGAGGTGATCGTTTGATCCGAGTTTGATGAAAATCCTTCAAGAGTTTTAGGAGATATAGAGCTGACACAAAATGGAAGGCTCAAACCTTTGACCCTAAGTTGTGACCTTGACCTTGAGCCGGCATGACTGACTCATGGGTTCTGCACATCGTCTTGATGAGGTGATCATTTGACCCAAGTTTTATAAAATTCCTTCAAGGAGTTTAGGAGATATAGAGCGGACACAAAATGGAAAGCTCAAACCTTCGACCTTGAGTTGTGACCTTGACCTTGAGCCAACAAAGCTGACTCATGGGTTCTGCATATTGTCTTGATGAAGTGATCATTTGACCCAAGTTTCATGAAAATCCTTCAAGGGGTTTAGGAGATATAGAGCTGACACAAAATGGAAGGCTCAAAACCTTTGACCCTAAGTTGTGACCTTGATCTTGAGCCGGCATGGCTGACTCATGGGTTCTGCATATCGTCTTGATGAGGTGATCAATTGACCCAAGTTTTATAAAATTCCTTCAAGGGGTTTAGGAGATACAGAGCGGACACAAAATGGCAGGCTCAAACCTTTGACCTTGAGTTGTGACCTTGACCTTGAACCAACAAGGCTGACTCATGGGTTCTGCAAATCGTCTTGATGAGGTGATCTTTGACCCAAGTTTCATGAAAATCCTTCAAGGGGTTTAGGAGATATGGAGCTGACACGAAAGTGTTACGAACAGACGGACAGAAGGACAGAAGGATGGACGGAGACCATTCCTATAACCCCCCACCACTTGTGGCGGGGGATTAATAAAATCATAAATGAAACCATTATCCATGCAGACAAAAAATTGTCAACGCTCACACAATACCAAATTCTGGCCCTTTAATGGGCAATAACTCTAGAACCCTTTCAAAAGGAACCGAGATATCATGCCAGTACAAGTTCTGTACAAGTTTGATCAAAATTGCTTGCAAAATGACTGGTCTCTATTGTGTTCACAAGAAACTGTGGATGGAAGACAGACAAAAGGGCGATCCCAAAAGCTCACCCTGTCACTATGTGACAGGTGTGCTTAAAAATTGTTTTACGTTAAAATAGATTGTTTTCCCTGGTGCATTGTTGAGCGTAATAAGTACATATATTTTAATTAAATTTTCATGTCAATACCTTCGATGGTATCAAAGAAAAACATTTAAGCAACAGTGATGCTGACATTAACACTTGGGTGAGCACTAGAAATAGTTGGACTAAAAATGTATTGTTAATACAGAATTAACACAAAATGGAAGGCTCAAACCTTTGACTCTAAGTTGTGACCTTGACCTTGAGCTGGCATGGCTGACTCATCAATTCTGCATATTGTCTTGATGAGGTGATCATTTGACCCAAGTTTGATGAAAATCCTTCAAGGGGTTTAGGAGATACTGAGCAGACACAAAATGGAAGACTCAAACCTTTGACCTCGAGTTGTGACCTTGACCTTGAGCCGACATGGCTGACTCATAAGTTCTACACATCGTCTTGATGAGGTGATCATTTAACCTAAGTTTCATAATTATCCTTCAAGAGGTTTAAGAGATAATGAGCGGACACGAAATGGTAGCCTCAAACCTTTGACCTTGAGTTGTGACCTTGACCTTGAACCGACATGGCTGACTCATGGGTTCTGCACATCGTCTTGAGCCGGCATGGTGATCATTTGACCCAAGTTTCATTAAAAATCCTTCAAGGGGTTTAGGAGATACAGAGCGGACACAAAATGTTACGGAAGAAGACCATGCCTATAACCCCCCCCCCCCCCACCACTTGTGGCGGGGGATTAAAAATATTAGAAACTAGGTCAGTAGGTAGCATTCATGGTCACTTAAAGATTTTAAGATTGGTGTGCAAAAATGTACATGTCATCCAAATTTCAAGGCTGTATCTTAAAAAACAAGAAAGTAGGTCAAGGTCACAGTCAACTGATCCCTAATCCTAGGTCAAGGTCACAGTCAACTGATCCCTAATCAGGGCCTCTTTTCACCTCAGGGGCATAATTTGAACCAACCTGTTAGAGATCCACCAGGCAATGTGACACACCAAATATCAAATGCCTAGGCCTTGAACTTGCAGACAAGAAGATCTTTAATTTTTTCTTATATAAGTCTATGTTAAACTTGGTACCCCCAAGGAAGGGCCTCTTCTCACCCTAGGGACATAATTTGAACATTTTGGTAGAGAAACACTAGAAAGGCAACATATTTAATACCAAAAGCCTAGGCCTTGCAGTTTCAGACAAGAAGATTTTTAAAGATTTTTTCCTATATAAGTCTATGTAAAACTTGTGGCCACCGGGTCAGGGCCTCTTTTTAACCCAGGGGCACAATTTGAACAATCTTGATAGAGGACCATAAGATGATGTCACATGCTAAATATCAAGGTCTACGCCTTGCAGTTTTGGACAAGAAGATTTTTAAAGTTTTTCCTTTTAGTTGCCATAAGTTCTGCATTGAAGTAAATTCTTTGAACAATTTTGAAAGGGAACCACCCAAGGATCATTCCTGTGAAGTTTGGTGTAATTCTACCCAGTGGTTTTCAAGAAGATTTTTTAGGAAATGTTGACGGACGCACGACTTGACGACAGAAAACACATGACTGACGACGGACACTGAGCGGTCACAAAAGGTCACCATCAGCCTTTGGCTCAGGTGAGCTTAAAATTATACCTTAACTGGGTATTTATCCATGATTTACTCACCTAGCACCACAGCTGCAACATGAGCTTTGAGACCTAGCATAGGCCCTGATAAAATGCAGAGTGTCACTTCAATTACCTCCTCCTTCCTGCCATAAAGCTTCCCGTTACACCCATCTACAAGACACAAACTACTCAGCCTTTGCTGATATAGCCAAACAAGCTAGAGACGATATGGTCAACTAAAGTCAAATTTCGGGGTTGTGTACAAAAATGTGCAATATATAACCATGACAACTAGAAGGTCATGATGGCCCTACATCACAATGCTAAGCAGAGTACCATTTCTCAGAATTTCACAAGCCCCTGATAAGGTCTGTAAGACAAAAAGGAACAAAAGGGTCAATTTTGTTAGCCTATATCACTCACATTACTTATCATTGCACTTCGAGAAAAGAAGGAAGGTCAAAAGGTCAAGATCAAGGTAAATCAAATGAATTTTGGGAATAAATCTACATATGAATGTACAGTTTGAACAATCTTGGTACAGGACCACTAAGCATTGCTACATTGAGACAAGATTTTTTTTTAAAGATTTTCCAATTCTAAATCTTAATGCTAAATAAATGATTTGTTGAATAATCTTTGTCTAGGTTCATGAGAAGACGCTACTTGGCAAATATCTAAATTGTCCATGAATGATCCATGGCAAGGTCACAAACTGGTATTTACAACCAATCTTTGTAAAAATAGAGACAAACCAATCTTTATAAAAAGAAGAGATAGTGTTTACTTTTCTTGTTCTAAATATCTTGCCATTAACTCTTAAGAGATAAAAAATTATCATGGATATACCAGAATTATTATTATATACTTGACATGTGTATACTCTTAATGCATATTGTTTTAAGGACGCTCGCTACAGTTTCGTAATTTTTTTCTCAATAACAGATTTTGATGAAATGCTTTGTATTAAAAGATCATGTTATGATGTATTGAAAAATGAAATAAAAATACTAGGTCACCAGCTTTGTTTCAATTTAATTTGCCCCTAGATATGGTGTTATTTTAAACATTTTTCAAAATTTCTGTAATCCTAAAATATATTTCAGTAAAGTACAATTATCAGCATAAATTTGACTATCTAAGCATTTTTATAACGGAAAACAATATATCTATATGAAACATGCTCAGAGAAATCAAAAGAACATGATTTTGTAAAGAAAGGAATACTTGTTCAGCAGACCCAAGAGCTATTTTTGCATATTTTTGTCAATTTTAAGTTGGTACTTCTGCTATTTTATCGAGTTTCACATAACAGAATTTAATCAAACTCTGCACATACCTTTGGTTATGTCTACCTAATCTAAAACAAAAAGAAAATTGATAGGTCACCATATTAGATTTCGCTTAAATCAAATTACAACAAGGTGGGATGTGGCAGGCATTTATACAACGCAGGTTGGTACGAAATACTCATTCAGTGTTTGAGCAAATGACTTAGAAATATATATATAAAATTATCAAATGGCAGATTTCTTAATAAGCGGATTTTAAGGTGTTTCTGAAGCATTTTGATGGCATAGAACGATGCGACCTACTGACCTAGTTTCTAATATTTTTAATCCCCCGCCCTTTTTTATTAACAAAACCTATAGTTTACGAATGTACGGTACAGGTACAGTACGGGATTAGAAACAGCTGTGATTCAATGCAGAGTTTGAGCGCTGGTATAAATAAAAGACTCCAGTATATGTTGGATTGAAGCAATTTGAACTTAAAGTACTTTAAATGTATATATTTTGTAACCATGGTGATACTTATCCTTACCTTTAGTCAGAATATTATACATTTTGTACATTAAATGCATGCGAACATACAATAATTTGCGAATTTTTGCCGTACGCGACATTAGATAATCACTTCCGGGCATGCGCAGAAGACCGCACCAAGTCTGCAGTGAGCTACATCCAAACCAAATTGGCACAATGCTGGGGTAAATACTGACCCGTCCAGAAAAACTGTAGCGAGTGCCTTTAAGTTACAAATGTAAATCAAAGTACATAATCAAAGTACTGAAAGTACTGTAAATTAGCGAAGAAGACTTTTCTGTTAATTTTTCACAGAACTTTATATTGTTACTAACTTTATATTGTAACTGTAGTCTAGTCTAGGTTCTCATCCAGCACTGGGGAAATAAGAAAATTACTTGACAAAAGTGTATTACATGTACTTAACTACACTGTTGCATCTCATGATTTCATCTTTCAGAGTCATGAGTGTATTATAAAATATGAAGAAAAGTTGAAACACAAAAATGACGCAACTATCTTTTCTCAGTTCATTTACAAACAAGGAGCTGCCTTCAATAAACGCTTGATGCCCCCCGGTGGCATCCTTGTCGATACAAAGCAACCTAAGTCCAAAACGAGGTCAAGGTCAAACTGAGGTCAGGTTATGTTTGAAGATGAGGAATGGTCACAGGTTTCATCTGTTTTAGTATCAATTCATTCTTGTAAGCGGTATTAATGCTAGATGAAACAGTCCCATTTGGTTAACCAAGAGATGGCCCATATAAAGCAACCTAAGTCCAAAATGAGGTCAAGGTCAAGGTCAAACTGAGGTCAGGTTATGTTTGAAGATGAGGAATGGTCACAGGTTACATCTGTATTAGTATCAATTCATTCTTGTAAGCAGTATTGATGCTAGACGAAACGGTCCCATTTGGTTAACCAAGAGATGGCCCATATAAAGCAACCTAAGTCCAAAATGAGGTCAAGGTCAAGGTCAAACTGAGGTCAGGTGATGTCTGAAGATGGGGAATGTTCACAGGTTACATCCGCATTAGTATCAATTCATTCTTGTAAGGGGTATTGATGCTAGATGAAACGGTCCCATTTGGTTAACCTCGTACGGACGGACAGGACGATCACTATATGCCTCCCGCATCAGTAGATGCCGGGGGCATAAAAACAATAACCCATGCAAACTTCAGGGTAGAAATATGCACCTTCCAGTTCAAAGTCATCTTACAGAAGTTATCATTTGATTCAAGTTAAAAAGCAATAGCTTTGAAACTTATATATGCAGAAAAGTTGACCTACATGTGCATGTAAGAGCACTGAAAATATATACAGTTAAAACAATGAAGCTTTTACTGTCCAGAAGTACTTGTCAATATGGCATAAAAAAAGTCTCAATATTCGGTGGAAAAATCAAATATTTTAATTTTAGCTTAACTTACCATCTTATAGTTATGCTCAATAAGTCTATTTTCTGCTATTCTAATTCTTTGTTTTAAACATATGCACTTACAGGTTTAAAATAGTCCATTTGAAATTTAACCTTACTAAGGCGTAAGAAAAAAATTGTTTGTTTTCGGTATCCCGACCCACCCTAAATTCCTTATTCTTAATTTCACAACAGGCTCATGTCAAGATTTTTGACATAACTATGAAACAACATTTTTCACAAGCTTTAAGAATATGTTTTGAAGAGATACAGGTCCTATTAGTCATTCAATTCTATACACACATAAGCTTGACAAAATTGTTATACTTTTGGAGCTAGGCATGACACAACATTCTCGGAAGAACGGACGGACAAGGGCAAATGTGTATGTTTTCCCCCACCCTGCCAAAGTTGGGGCATAAAAACAGTACTGTCTTTTTTAAAATTGTTTTTACATGCCTTTCATCAGTGTAAACAACATTGTTTATTACAATTCATAGTTACCAAAGATATTTTTTTTTCTCCAATCATTTAATGTTATCTAAGAAACTTTTGTTCCTTACTTTTGTTTTCTTTTTCATTTTTAATGCAGTTGGAGATCAATTCATCTACAATTTTTCGAAACTTCTCCACAAACAGGTAACTGTCATTGTTGTACAGCAAATTAGCCTAAAAATTTGTAACAATGTTTCTTCTGTTTTAGTTTCAAGTTTATTGAATAAGCTGGACCTAATTGAGGCATTGCAGTCACATTTATAAAACAATAATACAATGAACATTTCTGACAACAACATGTGAAATGATATGTTGAAATAAACAATGGAATCCACAGAATTAAATGATACCAAATGTTATACAGAAACAAAGAAGTATAAAATACACAGAATGGCAACTGGCTGTAATCTCGCGTGAGCTCGTGTCAGAGCGTGATTCGGCGTTATCTTACTAAAAACAAACATCGGCGAGCATGGAGTTACAATTTTGTACCTTTAAAACTACATTTAAAATATATGTTAGCTTCTAAAACAAAATTAGTTTAATTTGAAATGGTCTTAAGACACGAAGTACACGTTTTTTTTTTTGCCATCGAAAGAAGCGTGGTCATACGGTGATGATTATTTTACCGATGAATAATTGCTTTCGCATACAAAATGGCGCGTGGAGAAAGCGCCACTTCCGGTAAACGAGATCTCGTTTTTTTGTCACGGGAGGTTGGCGAGATTTGCTCTATATGCCTTCCAAGTTGCCAATCTATTTATTTTTATAGCTCTTTGACAGAAAGCATAGTCAAGAATGTAATATGACTAAAAACCACTCCCTCTGGTGGCCATGTTTCTTGATAAATCAAAATAATTTGGAACAATCTTAGTAGAGGGTCAAACAAGGACCATTTGTGTGAAATTATTTCAAAATTGGACGTTTGGTTTAGGAGGAGATGTTGTTTGAAGATTTTTCTATTTTTAGCTCTGACAGTCCCTATGCGCAAACAAGCAAAACCATTTGAACAACTTTGGTCGAGGGCCATCCAAGGAACATTCATGCTAAGTTTCATCAAAATCCATTCAGTGGTTTTGGAGAAGATGTCTTTTAAACACAACTGCTGACGACAGATGGATGTATGGAAACACAATTGACGATGGACACAGCATGATCACAATAGCTCGACATAATCATTTCTTAGGTAAGCTAATAAAAAAAACCTAGCAAAGAATAAAATAACTGGAATATCTTAAATTTAATCATACCTGATTCACCAGTCTGTGTCTTTACTGGTTTACTGCATGACGATGTAAGTGCCCCATTGGAGGCCATTACACATATTTCATAATATTCAAAGCTTTCCTGTGATTTTGGGAAAAATGGTCAGTAGGAGACTCATGAACCCTGTTGCAACTTTCTGTAATCACCTGAAAACAAATTTCATATTTAATTCACATGCTTTTCCCATTTAGCTCACTGCAAATCTATTTTGTATCTGAATCTAAATTAAATGAAATATAAATTTTAACATTAAACTGTAATCTAGTTGAACATTTCACAATGTAATTATTGTAAATTACCGTATTACTAATAACAGTTTAGAATAATCGATCCCCAGGTCTATCTTAGTAGTTATATTTAAAGATATTCCTTATTTTAGTTTTCAACTTTGTGCATAGTTTAGCAAGGGACTGGAGAATTCACAAGACATCATTTAAAGAAACAAACTTTGCTTCAGTATGTCTACAGTGACATGCTGAGCCAGTTCATTTTATTTCAAGGTAGAAGGTTGTTCGTTTGTTTTAGGCTGAATGCCTTTTTCCTACAGCATTTCAGATTTGTAAGGCTAAATAAAACAAGTGAATGAAGTATTGCCATGCAATACAAAGTCCCCTACTGGAAGGCACCTAATTTTCTCTACTGCAGTATAACATAATGAACTGATATCTGTCAATGATGTATAAACAATATTGTACTATATATATAATAATTATGTTATAACAACACACTTGGATTAAAATGTGCATATATAAAAACCCGCAGTTGTTTTCATATTGAAATGTTTTTGCCGATTATAAAAAAAGTTATCATATAAGTTATTTATAGTACCAACAAAGGGAAATTAATCTTAAAAAAAAAAAAAAAAAAAAAAAAAATCTATATAATGTAAGTCCACAAGAAACTCTTTACCAGGTAGAGATAGGTCAAAATACACCCAAAAATTTGATGTAACATGCATGTTGTACCACAGAAAAGTGGTCTCGATTTTTCTCTACGGCAAGTAATAAAAAAGTTACAATAAAATCTATTTATAGTAAAACAACGGGACGTAATTCTAAAAACAAGGGTGCCTCATGGTGGCGAACATTTGGTCCAAATTACATCAAAATCACTCAATGCATGAAGAAGAAATGCTCTGGACAAAGTCATTCTTGAATTTGACCTTTGACCTCTAAATATGACCTTGACCTTAGACCTAGGGACCTGGTTCTTGCGCATGACAATCCATCTTATGTTGGTGAACACTTGTGCCAAGTTACATCAAAATCCCTCCATGCATGAAGAAGAAATGCTCCAGACAAAGTCATTCTTGTGTCTGACCTTTGGTCTCTAAGTGTGACCTTGACATTATACCCTGGGCCTGGGTTTTGCGCATAACATGTTTTCTCATCCAGGGGAATATTTGTGCCAACTGATATCTAAATCCTGTTTTGCATGACAAAGTTATAGACTGGACAGGAAAAAAATCCTACTGACCTTTGATCTCAAAGTGTGACCTTGACCTTTAAGCTAGGGTACTGGATGTTACGCATGACGCGTCATCTCATCATGGGGAACATTTATGCCAAGTAATGTTGTAATCCCTTGATGGATGACAGAGTTCTGGATCGGACCGGAAAAAACCTTATTGACCTTTGACCTCCAATTGTGACCTTGACCTTTGAGCTAAGGGTCCGGGATGTGCGCATGACACGTCGTCTCATCATGGGAAACATTTGTGCCAAGTAATACTAAAATCCCTTAATGAATGTCAAGAGTTATGGACCGGACATAAAACAGACCCTGTTCATGCTTAGTTAACATTTGACTGCTAAGTGTGACCTTGACCTTTAAGCTAGGGGTTTGAAAGTTGTGCATGACACATTGTCTTATTATGAGGTACATTTGTGCCAAGTTATATTAAAATCCCTTCATGGATGGCAGAGTTATAGACCGGACAGGAAAAAAGCCCTGTTGACCTTAGACCTCCAATTGTGACCTTGACCTTTAAGCCAGGGGTCTAGGTTTTGTGCATGACAAGTCGTCTCATCATGGGGAACATTTGTCCTATAGTCCCCGAAACTGGTTTTCAACCAGTAGGGGACTAATAATATGTGTGGTTCCAGTTTCACCAGTAGGGGACTAATAATATGTGTGGTTCCAGTTTCCCGACCGACCCTATTTTTTCCTGCCAACCCTAACTTTGGATGTAACATCATGATTGAAACTTTTGATCCTGTGTGTATTTTCTTAAATATATATACAGTTTGAAATCTATGTGTGGTTCTTGTTACATGGCCAAAAAAAAAACAGGGTAGGCAGGTATGGATATTTTTTTTTTTTTAGTATTGAAACAATGGTGTATCAGCATCAGTACATACCGGTGCTTTTTATGTACCCTTTAGTTATTTATCACTCTCTGCTGCATGTTAACCTTCTTTTCATGAAATTTACTTGCTGCAATATTGCTTTCTTCTCCTGATCTGTATATTTCTTTCATTCTTTTAATTTTATGTTCACAGTAACATAGCTTGCAAAGTGAATGTTTGGCATGTGAAACATATTAATTATCACAGGACCTGGGGACTCAGGTAAGAAAAGTACCCGTAATACAAGTTAAAGTTGTATATATAAGATATATCGTATATTAAGTTTGTTTATTCATTCTGAATATTACACTGTACTAAGTCCAAAACACAGGCCAGGAAAAAGGTCACTCTAATATTACTACATCAGATGAATGCCTGTGCCTGAAAATTATCAGAGTTACAGGTACTTTTTTGGCCATGTAACAGGAACCACACATATATTTTTTTTTGGCCTAAGGGCATTCTGTATCAATAATAACTTGTATGCTGCGAATAACTGCATACTTCACAACATGAAACAGAGATTTCATATATGTCTTTAATCAAACTGAAATGGAGAACATATGCCTTGCCTGCATGTGGATCAAGCTGACAGCCCTACGATCCCCGTTCTCTCTACTGAGCTAAGCGGGCTGGCAGCTTTTGAGCTAGTTCATGTTATTTCAACCATAGGGAGACCATCTCTAACATAGCTATCAATGTTAACATACCATCCAACTTAATCTGATAGCGCTGGAGTTGACAGTTTCTCCTTACACAAGGACATCTGAATGTCTAGTAATCTTTCTTCTATCTCAGTTACTGGGAGGGTAATATATTGTTGGTACCACATTGTGACCTTTCTCTGCAATAATATCATCATTGTAACATACTCACTTTCAAACTCAGTTAAGTTACAAGCAAAAGTTTTTCCATAGTGACGTAAAAATTTCATATCAGGTGTGTGACATCATTGTGTGTTGTCAAATAAAATTCTTTATTTACCGTTAATATCACTCAAGTTGAATAAAATATACTAGGTAATTATACATTTAAATTGTAAATTAGTAGGTAATAAAAAGATTACTAGCTTTGCAATAAAAAAACAGGTGCCCGAATGTCAGTGTCAGAGCAAATTTCTTTTTCTCTAGCACCTGTATTTGCAAATGGAATTTTAATTTTGTGGTTGTTTAGTAATCATTGTAATTCTTTTGTTTTTCTAAGTCCACAAAAAAACTCCTTACCAGGTAGAGATACCTTGAAGTACACCTAAAACAGAAAAGTGGTCTCGATTTTTCCCTACGACTAGTAATGAAAAAGTTACAATATAAGCTATTTATAGAAACAATAAAGGGAAGTAATTCTAAAGGGAACTGCGCATGACACTGTCTCATGATGGTGTATAAATGTGCCAAGTTACATCAAAATCCCTCCATGCATGAAGAAGAAATGCTTTGAACAAAGTCATTCTTGTATCTGACCTTTAGCCTCTAAGTGTGACCTTGACTTTAGACCTAGTTCTTGCGCATGACACTCCATCTTGTGGTGGTGAACATTTGTGCCAAGTTATATCAAAATCCCTGCATGAAGAAGAAATGCTCCGGACAAAGTTTTCATTCTTGTATCCTTTGACCTCTAAGTGTGACCTTCATCTTAGACCTAGGGACCTGGTTCTTGCGCATGACACTCCGTCTCATAATGGTGAACAACTGTGCCAAGTTTCATCAAAATCCCTCCATGCATGTAGAAGATATGCTCTGGACAAAGTCATTCTTGAGGTTCTTACGCATGACACTCCTGTGGACACTGCCCGCCTGCCAGGGGCATTCCCACAATATGTCTCGTTTTTCAAACGGGCGTATAATTATAAACCAATCAATCATTTATGAAATGGGGTATTAAAAGCTGCATGCACAACCCAAAAAAAAAAACAATTGGACACCTTCAAACAATATTTACCAAGTGTTTAAATAATCACGTACAGTGGACTGGGTCCCCATTTTTCCATGGCTGTTTACTGCTCTGACAAGGAAAACACAAGTAGTGTTTGGAACCAGTCAATCAATAGTTATATTTGTACTGGTATAACAGGTTCTAGCAACCTTCCAGGACTGAAAAAGAAAATATAAAAGCAATGAACTTTATTTAAAATAAACAAGCAATGAAATTTAATCAAAAACAAGAGCTATCCATAAGACAGCAAATGCTCCACTGTTCGAATCATTGTCCCAGAAGCAGGAATATTATCCAAAATGTTAAAATGTCTATAGAGTTTGAATCTAGTATCTGCCTTAGTTTTGGAGATAGTAACTTGCATGCAAAACTTTAACCTGAAGTTTTAAGTTTAAAAGGGGTCATAATTTGGCCAAAATGCATGTCAGAGTTATGGAACTTGATGCAATCAACTACTTTTAAAACCCCGAAGACACATATGAAGTTTCAATTTAATATCTGCATTAGTTTTGGAGAGAGTAACTTGCATGCAAAACTTTAACCAGAATTTTCTAAATCCAAAAGGGGCATAATTTGCCCAAAATAAATGTCAGAATTATGAGACTTGACCCAGTGAGGTTGGTAATTAACTTAGAAAAAGAAAGAAATAAGTTTCAAAGCTATATGCCTTTAAATGACAGCCATATGTACTTGCATGCAAAACTTTAACCAAGTTGTGACGCTAACGCCAGGGTGAGTAGAATAGCTAGACTATTCTTCGAATGGTTATTCTTGGAATAGTTGAGCTTAAAATAAAAGCAATGATTTTTAAGTTACATATTCAAACAATGAAATTTAACCAAAATATACAAGCAATGAATTTTAACTAAAAATGAACAAGCAATGAATATTTACCAATCACATAATTGGTAGGCTTTTAAGTGTTACCTATGTATCAAATACATCAAATTGTTATGTCTTTGATAGTTTATGTGTACTTTCTTTCAGTTCTGACTCACAAAAAGGCTACAAAGGGAGTGAATCAAATTATTTGAATGTACCTCTGATAATTTTAAGCCATTTCCGAAGTACTCTAATCAGTACAATCAACTGGAGATACACCGGTCTGTATCAAGGAATAGTTTCCATGACTTGTGAACACTCATATCTGTGACATCACTGACAATAGGCTTCTCTGGCACTCCTGGGAATTCGGTCAAGTCTGGTGGTGATTTTATAAAACTCTTTCCTTCAGCTGAAATCCATAAAAAAAGATTTGCAATGTCATTATCATAATAGGAAGAAAAGTGCATGTTCTTATCCCCCCTACCCCACAAACAATGTATCATAAAACATCATTTGAGAGATGTTTTAAAAAACATATTACATAATGACTGTTGTTCTCTTCATTATCACAATGCTACAAATAGAAACAGAGAGGTGAATGCTTACATTCTACAATTTTGCAGTCATTGTTGTTTCCTATTTTTACTGCCCAAGCCCCCATATTCTGCAATTTTCAAACCTGGAAAACAAAGGAAAGAAATTAATTGCAACAAACATCAGCTTACTTTAGCCTCTGCTCATTTAAATTACTGTATAACAGGTTATTTTTACTGCTGTAAAAGTTTACATTTTTGGGGCAAAAACACACGATTTCATTTAATAAGATTCTAAATTTTTTTGAAACCTCAAGGTCTATCAGTTTATTTGACTTTACATGGCAAATTTATACGAGACCAATACTTACGAATCTGATTTGGTCATAAAAAATAGTAAAAATGAGCAGCAGGTAAAAAATACCCATTCTAACACAACTCTATTTGATTTCCAGTTAAACAAAGAAGGAATTTAAGCTCTGTATATTCTGCGATAAACAATGGTTGAAGCAAGGACCGGTAAGAAAGCATTATGACGTCAAATTGCCACATGACATCCAATACATTACTCCTGGGGTAAATAAAGTCCAGCGTATATTCATTAAAATATGTCTATGAGCATGTCAGTAGGGGTGTAATGATTAGCTAGTCTCACGATACAATATGTATCGTGATACAGATGCAACGATACGGTACATTATATTGAGATACGAACTGAGTACCGTAAGTAAGCATTCATGTGACAAAATGAAAAATATTCAATGTACTCTTCGAAAGTACTTGAAATTTTGCTTTAAAGTTTAAGAAACTGTAATAAATGATACATGTATTTCTTTAGTTACTATCTTTAACACTGATTGTATGAAAGATATCATTCAATATTTCTAATTTTCACTTATTGTTTCTGCATCGTGAGACAGGCCTATGATACGATACGCGTATCGCTAAACTAATGTATCGTGATAAAATGAATTTTGATATATCGTTACACCCTTACATATATGTCAGAATGATAACAATCAAGGCCTTCTTGTGATTTATCATCTAATTTACCATGATTCATCATTCAGATGCTTTAGTATTTAACCACTCGGGCTAACGCCCTCATGGTTCAATACCTAGGCATCTGAACTCTGAACCGTGGTAAACCAGACGATAAACCACTCAAAGGCCTTCATTATTTGTTAATTACAATGGTAATAAAACTGTGCAGACAATTTTCTAAAATGAACTCATAAATTTTTTTGAAAAAATTAATTCAAAGATTAAGGAATTAGGATCGGAAATACAATATTTCATCATGGTGGCATGGCCATATCTCATTCTGTATTTTTGTTTATATCATTAGCTGCTACAAATAAAGCGCCTATTAGCAACAGTTATAAAACTTGCATGTCACTTTTTTTCCTGTCAATTAAGACTTTTTTGTGACGTAACATTTATTGTTCCTGAATAATGGCAATGGTGCCAAAGTGAAAACAACATGGCAGATATGAACAAGAGGGTCATGATGACCCTGGATCACTCACCTTAGTAATATGAGCTACATGTTTCAAATGTCAAACTGATGATAAAAGGTCAATGAAAGTCTGTAGGTCACATTCATGGTCAATGAAATTCAGTCTTACGATTTGTGTGCAAAACTGTGTATGTCATCAAAATTTCAAGGCTGTATCTTAAAATCCAAGAAAGTAGGTCAGTAGGTCAAGGTCACAGTCAAGTGACATCATATTACTTGGGGTCATCAGGTCATTATAATTAAACAGTCTTGGAAATAGGATCAGATGATTTTTTAAGTATTTTCCCTACATAACTCACATAATAACTAAGTGGCTCCAGGGCGGGGCCTGTTTTAACCCCAGGGGCATAATTTGAACAATTTTGGTAGAGGACTACTAGACAATGCATCATGCCAAATATCAAAAGCCTAGGTCATATGGTTTCAGACAAGAAGATTTTTAAAGCTTTTTCCTATATAAGTCTATATAAAACTTGGGACCCCCAGGACAGGGCCTCTTTTCAACCCATTTGAACAGTTTTGGTAGAGTACCATAAGACAATGATACAAACCAAATATCAAAAGTCTAAGTGTTGTGGTTTCAGACAAGAAGATTTTTAAACTTTTTTTCTTATATCAAGTCTATGTAAAAATTGGGACCCCCGGGGCAGGGCCATATTTGACCCTAGGGGGATAATTTGAACAATCTTGGTAGAAGACCACTAAATGATGCTACACACCAGATATCAAAGCCCTAGGCCCTGTGGTTTTGGACAAGAAGATTTTTAAAGTTTTTCCTTTCGGTTGCCATGGCAACCAGAGTTCTGCATGGAAGTAAATTCTTTGAACAATTTTGAAAGGGGGCCACCCAAGGATCATTCCTGTGAAGTTTGGTGTAATTCTGCTCAGTGGTTTTCAAGAAGATTTTTTTAGAAAATGTTGACCGACACACGACTGACGATGGACATTCAGCTGTCACAAAAGCTCACCATGAGCCTTTGGCTCAGGTGAGCTAACAACTGGTAAAAAATTTCACTAGAAATTTTCTTCACTTATTCATGATGTGCAAAAATACTCAGCACAGTAACATCATGCATTAATACTTAATTATTTAACAATGCAACAATACTCTTGAATCAAGCACTGTAAATATCTTTAATTCTTTTCAGGGAGAGGCCATTTTTTGTACCAGCGTATGATGGGTTTCAGATCTGCTGTTGCCTGGCAAAACAGAAGTGCCACTTCATCCTCCTCCTTTAGTGACTGGTCCAAATCGGCTGATTGGGAAAAGTTTAAGGTCATTATCTGGAAAGATAGTCATGATCCACTGAAGTGTGCAAAAAAATAGAAGATGTTAGGGGGTGAACAGGGTGTTATAATCATGCAGGATAGCAGAGTATACAAGAATATCTGTGAGAGACACAAGGGTGTCTGTATGATGTGACATCATGTCATTATTTGTGCCAGACTACTATTTATAGATTTCTTGGTTGTGTCAATCCGCAAAAAAAAAAATCCTAACAAACAAATCAACTTGTCATTTTTGCTCTTATTGAAACTAAAATTCAATGACATCAAATGAAATAGCCTTTGAGACAAAAACTGCAAAATCTGAGGCAAATGAAAATACTGGTAATGATTTTACAGTAATACTGTTACCAGTTTGTTCAGTTTTGAATAGGCAAAAGATTTATGAAAGAACTCTAATTTAAGTTTTGGCACTTTTAGTTCGTTATTACTGTTTGAGCATAGGTAGTGATTATCAATATGATTTTATTTTGAAATTTTTCTTTCGAATTGTCAGGTGTTGTTTCATCATTAATAGATTTGTACATAAATATTGCCTTTTTATATTTTATTCTGTCGCAAAATTTCATCCAGTTATGTTATTTGAATAAAGTTTGATGACAAGTTCATTGCCTTAGTCGTTTTTTAATAGCATAACATTTTCTGAACACCAAAATTAATGTTTACACTGTCATAATCTCAATTAATAAAGTTGTGTCATACAAATATGTCAGTAATTGAAATTTTTGTTACTGATCACTTGTATTAAATATTGGTTTAAAGTCATCCAAACTGAAAATATTATCTTAAAACCAGTATATAACTGGGTTTCAAATGTAAAAAGACTGTTAGACACACATGGTTTTTCGTATGTGTTTGATAATCCAAGCTCAGTCAATGTTAATACATTTGTAACTTACTTTAACAAGAGCTGTCCGTAAGACAGCGCACACGACTTTTCTCAATGCTCGACTCTGAATTAGAGATTTGCCAGTAAAAAAATTCAAGCTAAAAAGGGACATAACTCTGTCAAAATTCAAATCTGAGTTATGGGAATTGTGTCTCCTGGTGTAGACTTTGATAGCAAATAACAGGTCAAAAGCTTTAATAGTAACAGAGATATTTGACTTTATCAAAATTTTTAACAAAGAATTCTAAGTTAAAAAGGGGCATAATTCTGTCAAAATTCAAATCAGAGTTATGGGAATTATTTCTCCTGGTGTAGACGTTGATGGTGAATAAGTATTTTAAGTTTCAAGTCAAAAGCTTTGATAGTAACAGAGATATTTGACTTTATCAAAACTGGTGAACAATTGTGCCAAGTTTCATTAAAATCCCTCCATGCATGAAGAAGAAATGCTCAGAACAAAGTCATTTTTGAATTTGACCTTTGACCAGTAAGTGTGACCTTGACTTTAGAGATAGGAACCTGGGGTTTGCGCATGACACTCCGTCTCACTGAGGTTAACATTCATACCAAATATAAACAAGATTGCTCCATGCATGTCAAAATTATGGTCCGGACAAACAAATCCAGACAGACGGACGCACGCACATACACCAAACAGCCATCTGGACAGCTATGTCTTCGCTTCTGCAAGCGGGCTGGACAAAAAGCTTTTACTTCTGTAGCAACACCGACTTCTTCTAAGTATTGTTCTCCCCCACTATATGCGGACGTCGTCAAAACAGCAATCCGTTATCACTAAGCAGCGTTGACTTAACTTTTGGTCCATTCCTTTTGCTGTTCATACGAAATGCATGTCGAATTTTTCAATGGAAAAGAATAGGGCGAATGTAAATATTAATTTTCGTGACTTTTTTTCTCTCTAGAAATAGCAAAATACAATTATTTTTCAGTTACGAGTCACATATGTAAATAACAGAATTTGAAAGAAAATGAAGCTTTTTCCCCTCTGCTTTTCTGAGGACTTGGGACCTCCAGATTTCCAGTCTGTCACTGTTCAGATTCACATACAGTCACTTCTCTTTAATATGAAGTAAAGTGCTAGTGTGAATCAATCAAAGACAAACTAATGCACCTGTCAATATTTTGCCCGCCCGGGGGGGCGGCGGGCATACACGGGACTTTAGACAGAAGACCATTCCCGACAGGCGGGAATTTGACAAACATTTGATGTACCAACCAGGCTCTAGGGTGGGATTTAGACAAAAAAGGTTGTCCCTAGGGTGGGGATTTAGACAACAAAATTTTTGAAATGTCAAATTCCCCTGGGTCGGCCCGCCGCCCCCCTGGGCGGGCAAAATATTGACAGGTGCATAAATCAGGTAGCATTAGAAATCCTTCATTCTTTATGGGCAAAAATCACCCTTTTAAATTTTTGAATTCCAAAACATCTACTGTAAACCTAAACAAGGCAGTCTGAAAGACAGCTAAATCCCCCACCACTGCTATGGATAGTGAAAGGGTAAACCTTTGACCTTTAGCTGTGACCTTGACCTTGAACTGACATGAATTCTGCACATCGTCTTGATGAGGTGATAATTTGCTCAAGTTTCATGAAAATCCTTCAAGGGGTTTAGGAGATATACTGCTCAAACCTTTGACCTTCAGTTGTGACCTTGACCTTGAGTTGACATGGCTGACTCACAAGTTCTTGATGAGGTGATCATCTGACACCAGTTTGATGAAAATCCTTCAAGGGGTTTAGGAGATACAGAGTCGACACAAAATGGAAGGCTCAAACCTTTGACCCTTAGTTGTGACCTTGACCTTGAGCCAACATGGCTGACTCATAATTTCTGCATATTGTTTTGATGAGGTGATCATTTGACCCAAGTTTTATAAAATTCCTTCAAGGGGTTTAGGAGATGTAGAGCGGACACAAAATGGAAGGCTCAAACCTTTGACCCCAAGTTGTGACCTTGACCTTGAGCCGGCATGGCTGACTCATGGGTTCTGCACATCGTCTTGATGAGGTGATCATTTGACCCAAGTTTCATGAAAATCCTTCAAGGGGTTTAGGAGATATGGAGCGAACACGAAAGTGTTACGGACAGACGGATGGAAGGACAGAAGGAGACCATACCTATAACCTCCCACCACTTGTGGCGGGGGATTAAAAATAGCTGGACAAGATACAAGAAAAGAGTTATAGTTCAGATTTTCTAGTACAAAAAAGTTTCAAAACTAGCTCTTACAGTTTTTGAGAAAAGGTGGGCCTAAACAAAGATTTTAACCAAGAAACTGATTTTTTAAGTTATTCAACATTCTACAGTATCACTTTGAATGAATGATTTCTCTCTGTGAATGCACAGAGACTTTACCTTTAGTTACCACAGATCCACATCCTTACTGTATGTCTTGACAGTTTGCAGCTGGACTTTTCTTCAACTGAAAGTAAACAAAAGAACATACTGTATAAGTGGTTAAGCTAGCGAGGTGGAAATATTAGCGAATTTCGCAAATTGACAAAATTCGCTAATAATTTCACCAGCGCAAGTATATAATCAGCCAACCAATCACAAAAATGTCTCATAACACCTGTAGTAAATGATATTCCGTCTTTGTATTATACTCTTTACAAATTAAATCTACTTTTTGGGGCCTTAAATACATCAAATATAGCCATAGTTGTTTGGTTACACTTCAGAAAGGGAAAGAGTGATTATATTTCCACTTTTTAACAGGTACAAAACTAGCAAAGCTAATTACTGTAAACCACATTCTAGACATGGCTCCAGACAAGTGGAAGGAAGACCCTAAAACTTTATCCCGCCTTTGGCTGGGGATATTTTATTATTACCACTAGATGCTGTTTTTCTGCTGAATCCAAATTACCATGCCCCCTGGCAGTCATATTTTTGACGGAGTAACCTGGACACTGTTGTAACTAACATGAAGATCATTTGTGTGTAATTATTTTAAAATCTGACCAACAATTTAAAAAAGATTTCTATTAAATATTGCACTTATTACATGTAAAGAAAAGTAACCAATCCTCAAACAGCGCCTTCTCTTCATTTATGAAACTAAATAATTTGAACACTCTTGGTAGAGTGGCACAAAAGTTACCATTGTGTAAAATCATTTAAAAATCTGGCAGGTGGTTTCTGATAAAAAATATTTCAAAGTTTCCTCTACCTACCAATAGGGCAGTGTGACCATCCCCTCTGGTGACCATGGTTTTCTCATTTATTCGATTGATGAAGGATAGTTATCAACTGGACAGTGTAAAATTAGTATGCACATTCTATGTCCCAATCTTTCTTAAAAACTGCAGGAGACAAATCTTGGGCTTTCAACCTAGGGTGCATTTGACACTGTTCTCACATCTTTAGCTTTATGTTGTAGAGTGATAAATACACTCAAAATTTGAGACTACGCACCATCTATTAGTTAGTTGTTGTTTAGTCTTTTCATCTCAAGTCATCTTTATTCTGACCAGTATACAATCTGCTTTTGCTCCATTCTCTATATCATAATGTCAACCACTATTTCCCACTTGAACTATCATCATCCTCATCACCCTGAAACATTTAAAATAGATTGTACATTATATGCAAACTAAAAATTTAGTACCTGTAACAGTTACAACAAGTGAATGAAGTATTGCCTTGCAATACAAAGTCCCCTACTGGAAGGCACCTAATTTCCTCTACTGCAGTATAGCATAATGAACTGATATCTGTCAATGATGTACAAGTCGAAAGATTTCCTGCGGCCAGAAGTTATACAGACCAGAAATTGTTGACAGTAACTTACAGGTGAATAACGTACTTTTTTATTATACCATTACGCTTTAATGTAGGAAATATTACTCCATTCAACATGATTTACAAGTAGGTCTATGGACTATGTATTTTTTAAGTCTGAAAGTTATTGTTTTGAGCACAAATAACTATATCTCTTTCATGTATAACGTAACTTTTAGCTTAACTGGTCACATTCCTTGACTATTGAAATACTTTACTACAGCTTTCACAAATGTGATTCACGCTTCACCTGAACTTATTTGACAACACAGGACCATAATCCAGGAAACTGAAGAGCAATTAACACAAAAACCCTTATGCACAACAAAGTATCAATATTGATCATTGCTGAAAGTTTGAATAAATTATATGAAATAATGAATGAGGAATTCAGGTCACAAACATTTCTCTATATATCATATAGAGTGCCAGCTATATCGCAAAAACGGCGTTCCATAAATGCGATAAGCCAATCGCATATCGGTAAAAAGTCACGTGAAATCACCCAGTCGGCATATGCTTCACTACTTGTTGCATTCCAATAACCAATATTGTACTATATATATACAGTATGTTATAAACAAAAGACTTGGATTAAAATTTGTATATATAAAACCCTATAGTTGTTTTCATACAGCATTTCTGGCCGATTATCAAAAAGGTAACGTTATTTATAGTAATAACAAGAGTGCAAGAATGTCACAATATACGCCCGTCACAGCAAATTTCTTTACTCTAGCACCTGTATTTGCAAATGGAATTTTAATTTTGTGGTTGTTTAGTAATAACTAAGTGTTTTGTTTTTCTAAGTCCTCAAAAAAACTCCTTACCAGGTAGAGATACCTTAAAATACACCTAAAATTGGAAAGTAACATCTATGTTGTACCACCGAAAAGTGGTCTTGGTTTTTCCCTACGGTCAATTATAAAAAAGTTACAATATAAGTTATTTATAGTAACAACTAAGGGAAGTTAATCTTAAAACAAAAAAAAAAAAAAAAAAAAAAAAAAAAATTGTAAGTCCTCACAAAAATCTTTACCAGGTAGAGACTGGTCAAAATACACCTCAAAACTGGATGTAGCATGCATGTTGTACTACAGAAAAGTGGTCTCTATTTTTCCCTACGACTAGTAATGAACAAGTTACAATATAAACTATTTATAGTAACAACAAAGGGAAGTAATTCGAAAGAAGGGAACTGCGCATGACACTTCGTCTCATGATGGTGTATAATTGTGTCAAGTTACATCAAAATCCCTCCATGCATGAAGAAGAAATGCTTCGGACAAAGTCATTCTTGTATCTGACCTTTGGCCTCTAAGTGTGACCTTGACCTTAGACCTAGGGACCTGGTTCTTGCGCATGACACTACGTCTCGTGGTGGTGAACATTTGTGCCAAGTTATATCAAAATCCCTCTATGCATGAAGAAGAAATGCTCCGGACAAGGTTTTCATTCTTGTATCCTTTGACCTCTAAGTGTGACCTTGACCTTAGACCTAGAGACCTGGTTCTTGCGCATGACACTCCGCCTCATAGTGGTGAACATTTGTGCCAAGTTATATCAAAATCCCTCTATGCATGAAGAAGAAATGCTCCGGACAAAGTTTTCATTCTTGTATCCTTTGACCTCTTAAGTGTGACCTTGACCTTAGACCTAGGGACCTGGTTCTTGCGCATGACACTCCTTCTCATGATGATGAACAATTGTGCCAACTTTCATCAAAATCCCTCTATGCATGAAGAAGATATGGTCCGGACAAAGTCATTCTTGAATTTGACCTTTGACCTCTAAGTGTGACCTTGACCTTAGACCTAGGGACCTGGTTCTTGCGCATGACACTCCGTCTCATGATGGTGAACAACTGTGCTAAGTTTCATCAAAATCCCTTCATGCATGTAGAAGATATGCTCCGGACAAGGTCTGTGGACGCCGCCCGCCCGCCCGCCAGGGGCGTTCCCATAATACGTCCCGTTTTTCAAACGGGCGTATAAAAAAAAAATCCATACAAGTCCACAAAACTATTTACAAGGTAGAGATAGGTCAAAATACACCTAAACATTGGATGTAACATGCATGTTGTACCACAGAAAACTGGTCTCGATTTTTCCCTACGGCCTGTAATAAGTAAGGCACAACTCAGGGAAATAATTCTAAAGAACAAGAGTGCCTCATGGTGGTGAACATTTGTGCCAAGTAACATCGAATTCCCTCCATGCATAAAGAAGAAATGCTCTGAACAACAGTCATTCTTAAATTTGGCATTTGACCTCTAAGCATAACCTTGACCTTAGATCTAGGGACCCGGTGCTTGACGCATAACAATCTGTCTCATGATAGTGAACATTTATGCAAAGTTACATCAAATTCCCTCCATGCATGAAGAAGTGTTCCAGACAAAGTCATTCTTGTATCTGACCTTTGCATGTGTGTGTGACATTGACCTTCGACCTAGGGACCAGGTTCTTGTGCACGACACTCCCTCTCATAGTGGAGATCATTTGTGCCAAGTAATATTCAAATCCTGTTTTGCATGACAAAGTTATACACCGGACATGAAAAATGTCCCATTAACTTTTTCATCTCCAAGTGTGACCTTGACCTTTAAGCTTGGGTTTTGGGTGTTGCGCATGACATGCTGTTTCATCATGGGGAACATTTATACCAAGTAATATTAAAATCCCTTGTTGGATGTCAGGTTCTGGACCGAACAGGAAAAAAAAAAAAACCCTATTGACCTTTGACCTCCAATTGTGACCTTGACCTTTAAGCTAGGGATCAGGATTTTGCGCATGACACATCACCTCATCATGGGGAACATTTGTGCCAAGTAATATTGAAATCCCTTCATGGATGACAGTTATGGACCGGACACGAAATTGCGGAAGGACAGACGGACGTAATGACGGATGGAAAAGCGCATTCCTATAGTCCCCGAACTGGTTTTCAACCAGTTAGGGGACTAATAAATGTATAAAATGTCTTTGAACAAATCACTAGTATTGATCAATCTTATAACTCAGATCAGCACACAGAAACATAATCAAAGTGACATTAAATGAGATATGATATACTTAATATGTTATAAAGTCCAGCTACAGAAAGTTCCGTTATATATTTGTATTTTTTATTTTTATGGTCATGTTGAGACTGAAGGAACAGTATGAGAAATTTGAACTAGGTTTACCACAGGGACCAGAGGTCAAATCTGCTGAACACAAAAATTTACACATACCTAAACTTCATCCTTCGCAAACTTAGTAATTGCTCCTTCTGGGATTGGTGACAAGTGCCCCGGGTTTTCTTCTGAGCCAGAATGGGTCCAATGTCATGTATGCTGAACTTCACTTCTAATAATGACCATAAAATAAAACAAGCACCACCCGACTTTGTCTGTGAAATAAATATTATAGTCAAACAATGTACTTTAAAATGGTTAAATGCAATCTCTATGACATTAATTAAGTACTCAAATACTAACCATCAGCTTCCCAAATTTTTTGAAGTTTTCTGTTTTAATTTGGTACATACACAAATCAAATATACACAAAATGGTATCTTACACCCTTTTTCAATACTTTAAAACGGATGTTAAAACTTTAAAAATGTACATATTCATATTTTAAAATGTGTTGTAAAACATTAAAATATACATAAAACATACTAATACAAACCATCAACTTACCGTAGTTTGTATGACTGAAATTGTTGAAAACACCGGAACACACACACACATCAAGTTGAAGCTTTGTGTAAAAAGACAAAATAAAAAATTGCAACAGCATACATAAAACTAAAATAAAAAACAAAAATGGTATTTATACATTCAATTCATATTATAAAACATGTTAAAACATCAAAATATACAGACCTGTAAAACAGAAGTACAAACCATTACCTTGCACGTCTGAAACCTATCTAAGCCGTTTAGTTCGATATCTAGCTGAAAGATAAAAATTGTACACATACCTCAACTTCATCCTTCGCAAACTCTAGTAATTGCTCCTTCTGGGATTGGTGACAAGTGCCCCAGGTTCTTCTGAGCCAGAATAGTCCAATGTCATGCATGCTTGAACTTCACTTCTAATAATGACCATAAAATAAATCAAGCACCATCAGACTTTGTCTGTGAATTAAATATTATAGTCAACAAATGTACATCAAAATGGTTAAATGCAATCTCTATGACATTAATAAGTACTCAAATACTATCAGCTTGCCCATTTGAAGCTTTCTGTGTAAATTGGTAACATACACAAATCAAAATATACACAAAATGGTATCTATACATCCTTTTCATACTTTAAAACATATTTTAAAAAACTTTAAAAATGTACATATTCATATTTTGAAATGTGTGGTAAAACATTAAAATATACTTTAAAACATACAAATTACAAACCATAAACTTACCGTCGTTTATATGACTGAAATTGTTGAAAAACCCGAACACACCACACATCAAGTTGAAGCTTTGTGTAAAAAGACAAAATAAAAAATTGCAACAGCATACATAAAACTAAAATAAAAAACAAAAATGGTATTTATACAGTCAATTCATATTATAAAACATGTTAAAACATCAAAATATACAGACCTGTAAAACAGAAGTACAAACCATTACCTTGCCCGTCTGAAGCCTATCTAAGCCATTTATTCGATATCTAGCTGAAAGAGAAAGGTATCTAAGAATTTTTCTGTCAGTGCAGAGTTCCCTATCCAAAAACAAAAAACATACTTACCCTAAAACCTAATTATACAGACCTAAACCACAGCAAACCAAAAAAAAAAAATGCGTGTCCTGCCCTCGTTCACACAATGCAACCTATGCACACATCATCACAGATAAAGCAAAAAACACAAAAATTAAAATATATATATGGTATTTATACATCTATGTATATTTATAAAAAAACAACAACAAAAAACACATCAAAATATACATACTTGTAAGACAGCAAGTACACAAATACCGATCATCCGCATGCCCATTTCATGCTACGTAAAAAAAAGACAAAAAAGTTAAATAACAGCATACATAAAACAAAAATAAAAAACACCAAAAAAATGCCATCTTTACCTTCTTTTCACATTATAAAACATACATTAAAATATTACATTATACATACCTGTAAAAAAAGAAGACACACACAAACCATCAGCTTGCTAATGTAAACAATCTGGAAGGTAGATAGCACCAAGCTTTCTGTGTAAAAAGATAAAATTAAAGACTATCGCAGCATACATAAAACAAACATAAAAACGCAAAAATGGAATATTGATGTATTCATATTTTATAACAGGTATTAAAACATTTAATACATAAAAGCGAAAACACACACATACCAACCATCAGCTTTCCAAACTTGAAGCTTTCTGTGTAAAAAGTGTCTATTACCATTAGAGCAGTGTTACCTGTGGCATCCAACAACTGTGTTAGTAGTCTGTTGCAGTTAACATGCAACCTAAAATTCAGCAACACAAAAACATGGTAAAATTTACAAAAAAAGTGTAATTAATCATAATTAAAACACAAACTAATCGATTCACAGCTTCATTTTTCTGAAAAGAAATCATCGGATGCCCCACCTCTGAACAAAAACAATCAGCCTCCCCAAATGCAGATACCTCTAAAAAGAGGGAAAAAAAAAAGCTATATGACACCAACATAAAATATTGGCTAAAAACGTTATCTCTGTAATTACCGGTTGCACTGTGACTCAATTTTCATTCACAAAAGAATTAAACCCCAGTGCTTAAGAGATTTAGCTTAAACATTTTTCACGTCCCCCAAAATGTGAGCCTGTCCAATGTTTAATGTCCTAATCCTCTTTTACAACTGCAATTACTTTTTCTGCTCTTTACACCACCATTTGATTTAAAAAACCAGTTTATTTTTTTAGCAGGCTTCAATGCCTTTCCAAAGGAGACGCATTATCCGCCTGCATACTTACATAACCTTATACTTGAGAGATCTTCCCTATCTACACAATTATTTCCCTATTTAGCTGAAAGAGAAAAGGGCACCTAAGAATGGCTCTGCAATTGCAGAGTTCCCTATCCAAAGGACAATGGACGAATGATGATCACAAAAGCTCACCTTGTCATTATGTCGTCACCTCAACGCAATAAAGTTGGATTTTATTTAAAAAATTTTAATAAGATACAAAAATGTTTTCGTTGGGGGCGATGTGACAGGTGAGCTAATACTTATCCTAGGTTTCACATTTTGGGGGAACAGCAAGAAAGAGGAATATTGAAATAACCAATAAAAAAACACCTTCTACAACTGGAATTATAGATATTAAAATGTACATAAATGTTATAAGTTAAAACTGCAATGTTTTATATATTATAATACCAGTTTTTATTAAATTGTCAGAGGATAAATGGTATATAAAAAATATGTCTATTACCTTTAGACCAGTGTCAGCTGTTGCATCCAACACCTGTGTTCTGTTGCAGTCAACATGCAACCTAAAAAGCAGTAACACAAAAACATGGTAAAATTTACAAACATGTCTAATTATATCATACTTAAAACACAAACATGTCATAAAATTAAAATATGTACAAAATTGAAAACAAACTATCGCTCTCCCCAAATGCAGATCGCTCTGAAAATAGAAAAAAAAAATTTTATACGACACAAACATAAAATATTTCAATAAAACATTATCTCTTAATTCCGGTTGCAAAAGACAAAATCAATTTTCATTCAGAAAAAGAATTTATACACTCGTAGCTTAAAAGATTTAGCTTAAACAATTTTCACTGTCCCCCAAAATGTGAGCCTGGCCGATGTAATGTCCTGATCTTCTTTCACAACTTGCAATTACTTACTGCTCTTGACACCACCCATTTGATTCTAAAGACAAGATATTATTTTTTAGCAGGCTTCAAATGCCTTTCCAAAGGAGACGCATTATCCGCCTGCATACTTACATAACCTTATACTTGAGAGATCTTCCCTATCTACACAATTTAGTTCCCTATCTAGCTGAAAGAGAAATGGGCACCTAAGAATGGCTCTGCAATTGCAGAGTTCCCTATCCAAAGGACAACGGACGAAGGGTAATCACAAAAGCTCACCTTGTCATTATGTCGTCACCTCAATGCAACAAAGTTGGATCTTATTATAAATTTATATAAGATACAACTGTTGCGTTTGAGGGGATGGGGAATGTGACAGGTGAGCTAATACTTATCCTAGGTTTCACATTTTGGGGGGGAACAGCAAGAAAGAGGAATATTGAATAATCAATTAAAAACACCTTCTACACAAATATAGATATTAAGATGTCATAAATTATACTGTTAAATGTTAAAACTGCAATGTTTTATATATTATAATACCAGTTTTTATTAAATTGTCAGAGGATAAATGGTATATAAAAAATGTCTATACCTTTAGAGCAGTGTCAGCTGTGGCATCCAACACCTGTGTTAGTAGTCTGTTGCAGTCAACATGCAACCTAAAAAGCAGTAACTCAAAAACATGGTAAAATTTACAAATATGTCTAATTATATCATACTTAAAACACAAACATGTCATAACATTAAAATATGTACAAAACTGAAAACAAACTATCACCTCTCCCAACTGCAGATCCCTTTGAAAATAGAAAAAAAAATCTATACAACACAAACATAAAAATATTGCAATAAAAACATTATCTCTGTAATTCCGGTTGCAAAAGACAACTCTAATTTTCATTCAGAAAAAGAATTTATAACACTCAGTAGCTTAAGAGATTTAGCTTAAACAATTTTCACTGTCCCCCAAAATGTGAGCCTGGCCGATGTAATGTCCTGATCCTCTTTCAAAACTTGCAATTACTTACTGCTCTTGACACCACCCATTTGATTCTAAAGACCAGTTATATTTTTTAGCAGGCTTCAAATGCCTTTCCAAAGGAGACGCATTATCCGCCTGCATACTTACATAACCTTATACTTGAGAGATCTTCCCTATCTACACAATTTAGTTCCCTATCTAGCTGAAAGAGAAATGGACACCTAAGAATGGCTCTGCAATTGCAGAGTTCCCTATCCAAAGGACGACGGACGAAGGCTGATCACAAAAGCTCACCTTGTCATTATGTCGTCACCTCAACGCAACAAAGTTGGATCTTATTATAAATTTATAATAAGATACAACTGTTGCGTTGAGGGGACGATGTGACAAGTGAGCTAATACTTATCCTAGGTTTCACATTTTGGGGGAACAGCAAGAAAGAGGAATATTGAATAACACATATAAAAACACCTTCTACAACCGGAATTATAGATATTAAGATGTACATAATTATACTGTTAAAAGTTAAAACTGCAATGTTTATATATTATAATACCAGTTTTTTATTAAATTGTCAAAGGATAAATGGTATATAAAAATGTGTCTATTACCTTTAGAGCAGTGTCAGCTGTGGCATCCAACACGCTGTTTTAGTAGCTGTTGCAGTCAACATGCAACCTAAAAAGCAGTATAACACAAAAACATGGTATAACTTTCAAACATGTCTAATTATATCATACTTAAAACACAAACTAATCTATTTGTTTGCTGGATTCACAGCAGCTGATTCACAGCTTCCTTTGTCTTAAAAGAAATCATCCGAATGCCTCACCCCTGAACAAAAGCAAACCATCTCCAAACAAAAACCAACTGCCTCCAAACAAAAAACCTACAAAAATACCTTCCAAAAATCCAACACAGCAATGGAAAAAAAACGCGCGTCCCGCCCTCATTCCCACAATGCCGCCTACGCACGCAATTAAATCATAACGTATATAAAAAATGGTATTTATTCATTTTATTCAGATTTTAAAACATGTCATAACATTAAAATATGTACAAAACTGAAAACAAACGATCAGCTCTCCCAACTGCAGATCACTCTGGAAATAGAAAAAAAATCTTTACGACACAAACATAAAAATATTGCAATAAAAACATTATCTCTGTAATTCCGGTTGCAAAAGACAAATCAATTTTCATTCAGAAAAAGAATTTAACTCAGTAGCTTAAAAGATTTAGCTTAAACAAATTTAATGGTATGTAAGAAAATGTGTCTATTACCTTTAGAGCAGTGTCAGCTGTGGCATCCAACACCTGTGTTAGTAGTCTGTTGCAGTCAACATGCAACCTAAAAAGCAGTAACACAAAAACATGGTAAAATTTACAAACATATCTAATTATATCATACTTAAAACACAAACTAATCTATTTGTTTGCTGAATTCACAGCTTCCTTTGTCTTAAAAGAAATCATCCGAACGCCCCACCTCTGAACAAAAGCAAACCATCTCCAAACAAAAACCAACTGCCTCCAAACAAAAAACCTACAAAAATAAATACCTTCCAAAAATCCAACACAGCAATGGAAAAAAAACGCGCGTCCCGCCCTCATTCCCACAATGCCGCCTACGCACGCAATTAAATCATAACGTATATAAAAAATGGTATTTAATCATTTTATTCAGATTTTAAAACATGTCATAACATTAAAATATGTACAAAACTGAAAAACTGTCAGCTCTCCCAACTGCAGATCCCTAAAAATAGAAAAAAATCTATACGACACAAACATAAAAATATTGCAATAAAAACATTATCTCTGTAATTCCGGTTGCAAAAGACAACTCAATTTTTATTCAGAAAAAGAATTTATAACATTCAGTAGCTTAAGAGATTTAGCTTAAACAATTTTCACAGTCCCCCAAAATGTGAGCCTGGCCGATATAATGTCCTGATCCTCTTTCACAACTTGCAATTACTTACTGTTCTTGATACCACCCATTTGATTCTAAAGACCAGTTATATTATTTTTTAGCAGACTTCGAATAGCTTTCCATAGGAGAGGCATTATCCGGCTGCATACTTAAGGCTTCAAATGCCTTCCATAGGAGAGGCATTATCCAGCTGTATACTGACAGTCTTCAAATGCCTTTCAATAGGAGAGGCATTATCCGGCTGCACAGTTACATGCTTCAAATGCCTTTTCCTAGGAGACGCATTATCCGGCTGCATAGTTACAGGCTTCAAATGCCTTTCCAAAGCAGACGCATTATCCGCTGCTACTTAATAAACCTTATACTTGAGAGTTTCCCTATCTACAAATTTAGTTCCCTATCTGCTGAAAGAGAAATGGACACCTAAAATGGTCTCAATTGCAGAGTTCCCTACCCAAAAAGGACGAGGACAAGGCTGACAAAAAAAGTCCCCTTTTTGTCATTAGTCGTCCCCTAAAGCAAAAAAAGTTGGTTTTTTTATAAATTTATAATAAGATACATTGTTGCGTTGAGGGGACGAAAGTGAAAAAGTGAGCTAATACTTACCCTAGGTTTCCCATTTTGGGGGAACAGCAAAAAAGAGGAATATTGAATAACCAAAAAAAAAAACACCTTCACAACCGAATTTGATATTAAGATTAATAAATTATAGTTAAATTTAAAAACTGCAATGTTTTATAACTTTTAATCCCATTTTTTTATTAAATTGTCGGGAAAAGGGTATAAAAAAAAAATGTGTCATTACCTTTGGGCAGTGTCAGCTGGGGGCTTTCCCAACCTGTTTTAGTAGTCTCTGCAGTCAACATGCAACCCCAAAAAAGCAGTAACAAAAAATTTAAAAAAAACATGCTAATTATATCAACTTAAAACACAAATAATTATTTGTTTGCTGAATTCAAGCAGCGCTTCACAGTTTCCTTTGTTTTAAAGAAAATATCCGAACGCCCCACCTCTGAAAAAAAGCAAACCACTCCAAAAAAAAACCAACTGCCCCAAAAAAAAAAACTAAAAAAATACCTTCAAAATCCAACACAGCAATGGAAAAAAAAGCCGTCCCGCCCTCTTTCCCCAAAATGCCGCCACGCACGCAATTAAATATAACGAAAAAAAATGGTATTTAATCATTTTATTCGATTTTAAAACATGTCAAACTTTTTGAATAGTACAAAACTGAAAACAAACGATAGCTCTCCCAATGCAGATCCCTCGAAAATAGAAAAAAATTAAAAACGACACAAACAAAAAATTTTTGCAATAAAACTTTTTTCCCTTTAATTGGTTGAAAAAGGGACAACTCATTTTTTATTCAGAAAAAAATTTTACACTCAGTAGCGTAAAAATTTAGATTAAACAATTTTAACGGATGTAAAAAAATGTGTCTATTACCTTTAGAGCAGTGTCAGTTGGGGCATCCAACCCTGTGTTAGTAGTCTGTTGCAGTCAACATGCAACCTAAAAAGCAGTAACACAAACAGGTAATTTTTTAAAAACATGTCAAATTATCATCTAAAAACAAAAAAACTAATCTATTTTTTGCTAAATTTCCGCAGCTGTTTCACAGTTCCTTTGTCTGAAAAAGAAATCATTCAAATGTCCCAGCTCTGAACAAAACAAAACCATCTCCAAACAAACTATAAAAAAAACCAACCACTCCCCAAAAAAAAACAAATGTTTTTCCGAACAAATTACAACAAAAAAGACTCCGCCAAGCAATATCCCCGAAGGATTACATAATAGGATGGGCAAAAATTTTAAAGAAATTGGGGGTGTGCCCAAAGGAGTGAAACAAAAAAAGGGAAAAATTCAAAAAACAAATTAAGTCCCAAAAAAATTCAAAATCCCCAAAAAAAAATCCTTTTCGGTACGGTATGTAAAATACACCTAAAAATTTGAGGTACCTCCCCTGTTGTACCCAACGAAAAGTGGTATTGGTTTTTCCTCGGCCAATAATAAAAAGTTTCAAAATAAACTACAATGTATTTTTTAGTAACATAAAAGGGAAGTAAAAAAAAAAAATTTGTAAGTGACAAAAAAAAAACAGCCAAAAAAAAACAAGAGCATGCAATGCAAGGGATTAACACAAGCAAAGTCATAATGCCTTTGACCCTTAAGTGTGACCCTTTAAATTGGGAAGGGGGTCGTCTGGAACATGCGTTCTGATTTTGTTTTTGGTGTGGTTGAACATTTGTGTCAAATTTTTTGAAATCCTTCAAGGGGGTTTAAGAGTTACAGAGGGACATGAACAAAACCCCGAATGACCTTTGCTCCCAAAGGGGTGACCTTGACCTTGAAGCAAGACATCCAAAAAAATGCGCTTCTCCGTGGGCTCCCCGGGGGGTGAACATTTGGTTTTTAAGTTTCCCTTGAAATCTTTTAAGGGGTTCAAGAATTATAGGTGGACCGAAATTGCTAACGGACAGACGACGGACACCAGCGCATTACATAAAAACGTCCTTTGGGCGTATAAAAATCTGAAACTGAAAGAAACCCCCCGCCCCATGGGGGGTAAAAAATTTGTCCAAGTTATTCAAAATCCCTCCATGCAGAAGAAAAATGCTCCGGCAAATATTTTGAATTTTACCTTTTTACCTCTAAGTGTGACCTTGACCTTGACCTAGGGACCTGGTTTTTTTGCATGACACTCCGCTTTATGAGGTGAACAACGTGCCCAAATTTTACCCAAAACCCCCCCATGCATGTAGAAGAAGTCCGGACAAAGTCCCGTGGACCCGCCCCCCCCCCCGCCCGCCAGGGGGGGTTCCCATAAAACGTCCCTTTTTTTAAACGGGGTATAAAAATCTCTAATTTAAAGATACACTAAAAGGAATACAAACTAAATGTGCGTAGGACACAGGGTGTGCCCCCCACTGGTCATTTTTTCTAAATGAAGGGGCCAAAAATTCAAATTTTGCGCTTAATGGGGTAAGCCCCAACAATCGTTTTATGAAAAAAATTTATTATTCTAGGCCCTTTACTTTTGAGCTATGAGCATCACAAACAAAAAATCCACTATTTTGGTTATTTCAAGGGCCATAACTCTGTAATAAGAGCTAAGATTCTCAAGATGAATGCCAATTGTGCAAGTTCACATCACGATAAAGACTCCAACAAAGTTTCCTGAATTTACATCTGATACTGTTTGAGCTAGGCACATAATTAGGTGGAAAAGTGCATTTTTTACTATTTCAGGGACCATAACTTTAAAAATAGGGGATGGAGCCAGCCAAAAAATTAGAGGTGTGCAAGTTTATATCATGATAAAGATTTATGCAAGTTTTCAACCATTTATATTAAATACTTTTTGAGCTAGGTGCATCACAAGGTGAAAATGTGTATTTTTAACTATTTCAGGGGCCATAACTCTAAATATAGGGGGCGGACCCAAATAAAAATAGGAGTTGTGCAAGTTCATATTATGATTAAGACTCATGCAAGTTTTTGATGAATCTATATCAAATACTTTTTGTGCTAACAATGTCACAAGGTGAAAATGTGCTTTTTTTTACTATTTCAGGGGCCATAACTCGGAAAATAGGGGGCAAAGTCAGATGAAAAATAGGAGGTGCGCAAGTTCATATCATAATCAAGACTCATGCAAGGTTTCATGTATCTATATCAAATACTTTTTGAGCTAGGCATGTCACAAGGTGAAAATGTGCATTTTTGACTATTTCAGGGGCCATAACTCTAAAAATAGGGGGTGGAGCTAGATGAAAAATAGGAGGTGCGCAAGTTCATATCATGATTAAGACTCATGCAAGGTTTCAACAATTTATATCGAATACTTTTTGAGCTAGGCGTGTCACAAGGTGAAAATGTGCATTTTTGTCTATTTCAGGGACCATAACTCTGAAAACAGGGGGCGCAGCCAGACGAAAAATAGGAGGTGCGCAAGTTTATATAATGATAAACACTCATGCAAGGTTTCATCAGTTTGTATCAAGTACTTTTCGAGCTAGGCGCGTCACGTGAACATTCTGACCAATTTTCATGAAGATCTTGTGAAAAATATGGCCTCCAGAGAGGTCACAAGGTTTTTCTATTTTTAGACCTACTGACCTAATTTCAAAGCGACATGTCAAATGGTTTTGACAAAACATGGACTTGTACGAAAACTGAAACAATTTCCAAATCAAAAAAGGGCCATAATTCAGTCAAAATAGTTGAAAGAGTTATGTACTCTTGCCTACAGATATAAATCATGATGATGAACAATTGTGCAAACTTTCAAAGCCACATGTCAAATAGTCTTGACAAAACATGGACTTGTACACGAATTGTACAAATTTCCAAGTCCAAATAGGGCCATAATTCAGTCAAAATAGTTGCGAGTTACGTACTCTTCTCTACAGATAGAGACTGTTATAATAAACAAGCGATAAAAGTTTCAAAGCCATATGTCAAACATTTTACACAAAATGTGAATTGGTACGAAAAAATTAACCAAGATTTCTAAGTTTAAAGGGGCCATAATTGATCCAAAATCCTTGATAGAGTTAGGTACTCTTGCCTACAACTGGACATGGTGATGGTAAACAAGTGTTGAAAGTTTAAAAGCTTTATCTCGAAGACTTTGTCAAAAAGTGGACTGGTACGAAAAACTTAACCAAGGTATGACGCTGACGCCAAAGTGACAGCTCTATTTATTCTTCGAACAGTCAAGCTAAAAAGTGTTTTAATGGGTCAAGTACTGTTTTTGAACAGCAGACAGTTCTGGTGTCCCTGGATCCTGTTTGTTTGTTTTTGGTTAAACGCTGTTTTTCAACAGTATTTCAGTCATGTAACGGCGGGCAGTTCACCTAACCAGTATTCCTGGATTCTGTACCAGTACAAACCTGTTCTCTGCAAGTAACTGCCAACTTCCCCACATGAATCAGAGGTGGAGGACTAATGATTTCAGACACAATGTCGTTTATCAAATAGTCATGGAGAACATACGCCCTGCCCGAAGATCGAACTCGCGACCCGGAGATCCATAGACCAACGCTCTTACCTACTGAGCTAAGCGGGCGGGCTTTTCCTGGATCCTGAATCAAAGGTCTAGGACAAATGATTTTAAGCAGTGCTTTTAAAACTTTTTTTAAAGAAATCTTACTAACTCTTGCTTAGTACACCAAATAACTAATAGTTAGAAGGTCAGCATTTTCTATGAGAGAAACACTAACTGGAATACAACCTAGTCAAGAAGATCTGGAAGAACAGGCTCAATCTGCGGAAAAGCAAGACCCACCTTGGAAAGAACTATATCTGGTAGTAGAACCTCCACTGGTCCTGCCTCAGTCAGAGCCAACTCTGGAAACTGAAGATCTTCCCATCCCCAAGGTATGTCCTATAGGCTGGCACCAAGGGAACCCCATTTGACACCTGGTCAGCAGAAAAGGCCTCGTCTAGTGACTGGGTCTCATCCACAACCATGCGGACCTCCTCACCACATACCAGTGGCAGTTCCCCCAACGACCTAGACAGCTGACATGTCCTTCACACCTGAAAAGACAGAAGTTTACATTCATAAGTTCATTTCATTCGGTTTAAGTATGACATAGCAATCAGTAAGAACTTAAAGTGCCACTTCTTTTCTAATCAATAATTACAAGTTCTTATTATTATTATTATTCAAGTGATATTATCCACACCCTGGTACATGCATGGCATGCTTGCGTACATGCCAAGTATTTATGGTTGATCTTCCTTTTGCCACTGAGTAAATATAACATTTTTGGGGGGTATGCATGGGGGCCCTAGAGTTGCCCTTGTCTGTCCATCCCAATTTGTATCATTCGTATCTCAAAAAGTATTTGACCCAGAGTCATCAAACCTTGCAGGATTGTTATTCAGCATGGGAAGCAGTGCACCAGTGGTTTTAATTTGGATCTAAGAGTCGGACCACACCTATGGCCCTTGACTTACTGGAAAATAGGCATAAAAAGGGCCTAATTTTGTGTTGCATTTGTCTCGATAAGTATTTGACTCTGAATTAAGAAACAATTTACAAGAATATTATTCAGCATGTGAAATTTTGCCTACAATACAATACAATAATATAAATTTTATTTAAAGTCGGCAAGATAGTGTGTCCACAAGCCAGTGAAAGACTGGTCACAATAGCTCACCTTGAGCACTTTCAAAGTTTGTGCTCCGGTAAGCTAACAAGAGCTGTCACAGGAGACAGAGCGCTCGACTATTTCAATGCTGGATAGTGAAACTGGGCACATCTGAGGAAAGTAGAGCTGTCACTGGAGTGTTTAACTCCCTGAGGCCGATATCATAATATACATGCTGCGGCGAGATAAGAATTACCACCTGACGTCGAAGAACATTATCTGATTTTATCATAATCACACTCGCAGGCAATCAATTGAAATCATGCACGGAAATATTATTAACGTGGGTGTAAATCAAACTATACTTCCAAGTTTGAACAAATATTTATATATATCCACTTTCATCCATAATTTATCTATAGAATAATAATTTCACTTCGAAACATTCACCATTTTTAAACCCCTATTGCATTTAATAAATATTTGAACATGTCCGATTTTATTACTTTCTTTAACATGTAAGCACATTAAATTCCAGTAAATAGAAATACATTATTAACACGAGTATTTACATCAGCATTACTCCAAATTAACACCCGTTTTTGAGTGAATATTGGTGGTTTATTTTGATGTATAATTAATTTCTAAACATGTACACAAATGTTGTTTGACACGCACTGGGACAATTAAGGTGTAATATTTACACCCATCTTTTGAAAATTGTTAAATCTACAAAAAGCGTTTATTTACACACAGTTTTATGTATGAAACATGTTTTGCTGTGTTATTTCTATCCATTTAAATTTAATGCAATATTAGTGTACGAATATTTCAGCTTTCTAAAACTTAACATTTTCCGACCCTATATTTCTCTGATAATGAAATTTCATCGTCGGAATCATCATCCGACAGAACTGATACATCAAAATCAGCATAATGAATATTTTCTTCAATGTAAGAAAAATCTCTGGCAGCCGATATTATTTTAATCTTTTAAAATACAGTATAAACGAAATACAGCGGAGTTTGTCTTTTTTATTTCATTTACTGCATATTTACAAACATTTATTTTAACAAGGAAACAAATTATTAGCATAATTAATAATTATAACATCAAAGAAATAATAGCCGGTATGCAAAATAATTTTGCTTTTATCAGGATTATCAAAAATTAACAAGTACGTGATGCAATCAGCATGATCTCGGTGCCACTACTATACTCGTCAATCGCCGTCCTGGGGGGTCCTGATAGCGCGCGTATAGTCGGATTTTGACGCTACAGGGGTAGAAAATATAGCGCCTTTAGTCGCATTTCGGCCCCAAAGAGTTAATGACTCCAATTGCGGATGAAGATATTGCACAATAGCCAGAGACTATGTCAAAACTATCAACTTAAAGTAATAAGAGAGGTAAACATAAAATGTATCAAAACACTATATAAGTATATCCTTAGCAAAAAGGGGCATAATTCATTAAATATTGGTGCCAGAGTTATGCAGCTTGTGTCATATGGTGTGAGTGATGATGTTGAACAACTATTTTAAGTTTGAATCAAATCCATTCAGTAATAACAGAGACAGAGTGAAAGTGCATTAAAACTTTAACCTAAAATTCTAAGTAAAAAGGGGGAATAATTAATGAAAAATTGGTGCCAGAGTTATGCAACTTGCGTCATATGGTGTGGGTGATGATGTTGAACAACTATTTTAAGTTTAAATCAAATCCATTCAGTAATAACAGAGACAGAGTGAAAGTGCATTAAAACTTAACCTAAAATTCTAAGTAAAAAGGGGGAATAATTAATGAAAAATTGGTGCCAGAGTTATGCACCTTGCGTCATATGGTGTGGGTGATGATGTTGAACAACTATTTTAAGTTTGAATCAGATCCATTCAGTAATAACAGAGGTAGAGTGAAAGTGCACCAAAACTTTAACCTGAAATTCTAAGTAAAAAGGGGAATAATTCATGAAAAATTGTGCCAGAGTTATGCATCTTGTGTCATATGATGTGGGTGATGATGCTGAACAACAATTTTAAGTTTAAATCAAATCCATTCAGTATAACAGAGAGAGTGAAAGTGCATCAAAACTTTAACCTGAAAATCTAAGTGAAAAGGGGGGATAATTCATGAAATACTGGTGCCCCAGGGTTATGCACCTTGTGACATATGATGTGGGTGATGATGTTGAACAACTATTTTAAGTTTGAATCAAATCCATTCAGTAATAACAGAGATAGAGTGAAAGTGCATCAAAACTTTAACCTGAAAATCTAAGTGAAAAGGGGGAATAATTCGTGAAATATTGGTGCCAGAGTTATGGCCCTTATGTCAGATGATGCGGATGATTAGGAATATGTATTTCAAGTCTGAATCAAATCCATCAAGTAATTACAGAGGTAAGTTGAAAAAAGAGAAAGTGTAAAAAAAACTTTAACCAAGGTGGGGACTCGGAAAGACGCCGACACCGGGGCGAGTAGGATAGCTCTCCTTATACTTCGTGTAGTCGAGCTAAAAATGTGTGGACTTTTCAATATCTTGTGGACAACAAATTTCGACCGTAGATCTAGTTCATTGTAATAAGATGTTACATTACTAACATTGAAGTCTATAATGTAGTCCAACTACTGATACCCTTTAAATCCACTCTGAAATTTGAGGTCACTACATTTTGGCTTCATCCGAATTTTCTGCACCCTTTGTAGTTTTGATTTTGTGACAGTCATTTTCAGTTTTGGAGAATGGTGAATTGGTGAACATATTTTAATCAATCAACAGAATACACTGAAATTTCACCTGCTGACACAACAGACAAACTTGTTTGTAAAACAATTTAATGTCATATGGTGCAAAACTTAAGTATTTTAAGGTGTTAAAGTTCGGGCTAGTGAAATTGGTGTCGCGGGCTTGGAAAATTCCCTATCTGGTAGCCTGAACAGGCTACTGGATTCAGATCTGAATTTCGTTCACAGCTATACACACATACGTCTAAATTTTTTTTTTGTAACGCAACAACTGATGCTGTTCTCAACCAATTTTAGTACTGCATTAATTTTTATGAGAGATTCCCTCAAACGCCAAGTGTCAAAGACGTAACCGCAACGCTAATTGGCTGAATACAATTACCTCTAGTGTAACGGATAATTTGTTTAGCTTTCACACTTCTCGCGAAAATCTCACAAGTACCTGAAGTAGGCGGAGCTTAAATTATGCTATCAGCGTTTGTGTGTATTTAGCACTCATTTTGACATCTTCCAAATTGTCCGTCAGAGTAACAGTAATTGGCGAGTGCAGATCCTAAAAAAATCAGTCGTTAGAGTTTAGATTTCGTTTGGCAAGGAGTGTCATGTCCGGTGCTTTTGGACTCTGGTGATGCTGATCTGGACTGGAGTATTTATAGAGTTAAATTTTTTTGAAAACATAGCAAACATATGTCTTTTTTATTCCTTCAAACATGCATAGAAATGTCTGTAAAACAATTTAATGTCATATGGTGCAAAACTTAAGTATTTTAAGGTGTTAAAGTTCGGGCTAGTGAAATTGGTGTCGGGCTTGGAAAATTCCCTATCTGGTAGCCGGAACAGGCTAGTGGATTCAGATCTGAATTTCGTACACAGCTATACACACATACGTCTAAATTTTTTTTGTAACGAGACAACTGATGCTTCTCAACCAGTTTTAGTACAGCATTAATTTTTACGAGAGATTCCCTCAATATTTCAGAGCCCTGCCTTAAGAGTTATAAAATATTAATTGTAAACAGCATGTGAAGTTGTCCACCTGTGTTCTGTTTGAGATTTCACTCAGCCAGATTTGAGTTACTGTATGGCCCTTGACATAGTGAAAAATCAGTGCTAGCCCTGGCCATTATAAATTAATAGCCACATTTTTTTCAGGGAAAAAAATAGACAAACTTGGCGCGCGCATAATTCACATGCGCTTTCGCATTTCAATGAAAAACATAAAACAGGGTATTTAGACAAATGTCAGTGATTCTGTTTTCTTATCCTTGTAAACCTTGTGAATCTAAGGCCTTTTATTTTTGATCTTTCGGTTTACGGAACCGCCACTCAAAAAAACGTGTTTTCAGAAAAAAAATAAAATTGGAAAAACGTGATTTTTTTATTTCCTCCGCTATGACATGAAAGCTTGCAGAAGAAAAAATGCATCGCGTATTCCAAAAAGAAAAAAAAAAGTCTCGTTCTTCGAATATCCGTCACGGCGAACGAGCCAAATCAACATTAGGAATTCCTATAATTCTATTTTTAAACTTCATATCTTATGCATGACGTAAACGTCCAATTAAAATTTCCGATATATACTGCGCCCAATCAGCATGCTTGTTACGCAATTTACGAAACGTTTAAAAATGGCTGCGCCCAGGCTGTATTATTTCCAAAGTTTTGAAGTAATTTTAATGAAAATGCAAGAACATTCAAAGTTGCGATGTAGTGCTTTCCTGAAAAAATGGCCAATTGTCGGTGATATGCAGTCTGTATTTAGTATACAACTACGTTTATGGTAACTGTCGTTCCAATAGCGCAATGCTTATTACGGTAATTCTATGCACCGCTTATTACGCGAACTTGAAAGCATTTTTTCCCGAAAAATATCATTTAAATACACAATGATGACAGTACTTTTGTTTGATGATATAAATTGGTACAGGGGACATTAAAACTGTGTAATTGTAAGGCCCGGTAAGCAAACGTTTAGCCTGTACAGCTTTTTGGCGTCCGGTAACCTATTTGTTTATAAGTTATGAATGACGTATTTTTAATGAAATTATTGTACGTTATATATTAACATCAGATTAATGTTGATTATAGATGTAATTACTTTCTTTTCCAATGTAGCTGTGCAGTAGATGTGGCAAGACAAATATTGACTAACAGAATTTTCAAAGATCATTGCAAAGATGAACTGTTGTGTTACATGGCCTATCATAAAATAAATTAACAAATACCAAGAAAACCATATGAGGAAAGGCAAGGATTCCAGTTAACAGACATAGGCTAGGTGTCTGTTTACCAGATGGCTAGACACTTCCTATTCCTAACACTTAAAAAGATAATTGCTTATTAGGCACAGTGCAGTGTATGTTGTCATATAGCTGTACCCCTAAGTTTCAGACTGGGTCCATAAACAGCCAAGATGCTTGAAAGCTGCTGAGTGTAAAATCATATATCCATGGGTTTAAGATCTGACAGTGTTGTTCAAATGTGGGGAATATTAGATTCTTCCATCTGTTGGTTTAACAGAAGGTATTAATTTCAGTCAGTCTTTAACATATGACTTCTATGTCTCCAATCATTTAGTTTGTGAGAATATATGCAGTTTTTATGTATAGTACAGTCCTTTCAAGAAAAATGTTACAGCTACCTGCCCAGCTGTATATTAATGTAATTTCACAGAAATACCTAGACAAATTTTTTTCTCAAGCTGCTATGACAAGCCCCAAGGCTCATTTTTAATCAAATATAACCAAGGTCACAGGTATATTTGCAGGAAAAAGCATCATAAGTGGGAAAGAAGATTAACACATGCAGCCTGTGTGATGTTATGTAGAATTTACCCATATTCCTTTCAAAGGCCCGTTTCCTACCGAGAAAAAAAATTCTGATTCTGTTTTTTAATTTTATTTTTTTTCCCTCCTCCTACGACCATGTGTCATCCTGGCAGTTCGTAAACCAAAAAATAAAAAAATAATGGCCTAATGTGATTAAACTGCAGATTAACGTGTTTTTTTTTTCACTCTTGCAATGATTGCCCAAACTAAGAAAACCCTTTGAATATAAATACAATTTAAAAAAGTTAATTCCATATCAGCAAAAAATAAATCAACTCCCAGTGCTATAATGCACTCAAAGTCACAGTCACTTTAAATAACAGGTGTGTATTGATGCTGGTTCTGAATTAAATACATGTCAATAGCAGTGACATCACTATGACATCACATGGAATACAGGTCTTCTTTGATCTGCTGGTGTCTTCTTTGATCTGCTGGTGTGGGCACACATTAAAAGAAACAGTTGTCAAACAGGTTAAACCCAGTTTCTGATGGCAGGTGTATTTGGGTAAATTTAAGTTATTTAAGTCACAGAAAGTAAGTCTCGGTTTTGAAAAATATGAGTAAAATTAAGTGGATTTAAGGAAATTACTGACCCAGTCAAGGTAAGATACTTTCTAAACTTTAAGGTAAAAAAGAATGTGTAAGCTAATGTAATGTAAATCCCTACTGTTAATTTGTGCTTGTCCGCGGACAGACGGAATGCAAAAACGCACTTGTTGCTGTCTAAAAGTCTCGAGTCGGACATAGAATCTGAAGGAATTATGTTTAATTAATTTGTTTGTTTGGTAATTAATGGCGATTAAATGATCAAGGACAAAGTGATGATAATTGTTGCTTTAAACTTCTATACGATCATTAGTGCACACATGCGGATCAATTAGTGAAGTATACCTCGTACGCGTGTTGGCGATAAACAAATCCATTTAGCGTGTCACCGTTTAGAAGCGGTAATTATGCCTCTGGGCATATACGCTTCCTGCTTCCGACTTCGCACGTTTTTGTCGATAAAACTACATATGTTCCAACAATTTTTTGCAATATTTTTTGTAGCATTTTTATTAATTAATCGCCATTTTCTATCGCCAAAAATTGCGTTTTAATCGACACTTCAATAAAATAATCGCCATTTGGCGATAATGTCGATTGGCAGCGCGAGCACTGGAAAAATACACATAAAATGCTTGTGTTACATATATATTAAAAATTTTTTCCTAAAGTCATAAAACATTATAAAGGATTGTTTTATCGCCTTATAATGAAATTTTGCAACAGGTGTTCTCTTTCTGATTTTACTCAGCTAGGCCAGAGTTATGATTCTTCCTCGGGCCTCTCTTATTTCTTATCTATATCAACGATCTACCTGACTTTGCTAAACACTAAAGTTTGACTCTTTGCCAATGACACGGCCATCTACCTTTCTCTGACTGTCTCTTCCCATTCAAGTCTACTACAGCAAGACTTACAGCAACTGGAATTCTGGGAAACAAAATGGGACATGAAATTCAATCCGTCTAAATGCCTAGTAATACAGCATTAATTCTACATAAGAATGACAAAATAACAACTGCTTGGCACCAAAAAAATAATTTCTTTGCTTTTACGTATATGTGCACTTAATATGTTCTTGAAACTATCAGTAATATGAATCTAGTTGCCGTTGATCCTGATCAGAAATAGTGTTTAAGAAAATTTAGTCTGAATGAAATTAATGTTTTTAACATGTAAGATACGTTACTGAACTACTTGGGTATGTTTTATGTACATATAAAAGGAATGGTACTTATTTACAGAGTACTATATCTTATCATTCATGTTGGTATAATATTTTCTTTACCCATAGGTACTGATTTAAACTTTGCTTTTACTGAAAAAATTTTTACAGACGTTTCTTGTAGATATTATTTCAAAACAGTAAACATATCTACAGTTAAAAGTATTACTGACTTAACAGTTCAGCATAAGCTAAATTTCTGACATCAACTGAACTTTAAACACCAAAATTATGTCATAATAAAACCAGTAGGCTACAGTTTATTGATAATTTTAACACAAATAAGCTCAACTGGAACAAGAATTAATTCTAAACTAAAGATACCAAATGTAACGTATCTTGTCTTGTATTCAAACATTCTACTGAGAAGTCAAAAACAATTAAATCTCAACACCTGATAAACTACAAAGCAGATGTTATATACCGGAACCCTAATTACTTATATATACTCAGATCGCAGATATACTGGAACACAGAGAAACTCATTGGTAACGTATCTTGCATACTCTAGTTGCGGCCAGCAACTTGTTTACAATAACATTATTTTTTTATTTTTGTCTAGGAGAAATGAAATCTCAAAATTTTCAGCTGGCTTGTGTTCATTTGCGGTGACTAGAATATCAGCAAAGGAAACCCAAAATTCGTGTACAAAATTTGTACAAAACACCATCTCATGATTTAGTTTCCTAAAACTAATGTGTGCCTCCTCTTCATCGGTATCCATCACTTTGGCCAAGTATCACTTCCCGTTGTAAGCTGCGACCCCAAATGACTCAACATCGCGATTTTATTGAAAACACAGACAAAGACAAATTGATGTGTGTCAGTTTGCGAAGACATGATTATTGAGCAGTAAATAATACAGGTCCGGATCAGCTGCCACTTTTTTAGGTCTATACAGTTTGCAGCATAATAACTGTGGTTTTTAACAACAAGTACTTTCGTGACTTTTGACACTTTTTGTTTCAGAGAATTGATTGAGTAAGAAGAGGTATATCATAAAAATAAAAATAGTTATTCTTACCAAATATAAAATACTTCGAGTCTTGGTGCCTAAATCTGATTTCAGTATGTTTGCAATTGTTTCTATGGTCATTTACAAGTAAAAAGGGATATACCTTTCTCGGAAGTATCACCTTCACGTTTGTTACCGTAGATCCGGTGAACCTTCCACGCATAACAATAATTATCATTATCTTTAATATTTATCATCAGTATTAATCATTATTATAAAAATACAAATCATAATAATAGTATTAATTATGAATTATTATTATTATTATTACAATTATTATTATTATTAGATCTATATTACAAATATAGTAAGTATTATTATAATGATGATGATGATGATGATTATAATTATCATTATACATGTTGTATTTGTATTGTTGCTATCGTGTTGTTGTTGTTTGTCCAGTGCGCAAAAATGTAATATATATATATAAAGATAGGATTGTATGATTTCAGTCGTTCTATCAGCAAGATACGTTACCACTACACATATAGTCCAATTGTTAGCATTGGGTAAAAAATCAAACACTTTAACTAGAAATACATGCTCATTGTGCTAGTGCAAATACACATCTGCAACATGTTCCTCTTATATAAGGAAAAATGGTAGACATTTCTTCAAAACATCAACTGTTCATTTAAGAACTGGCTATATCTACATGATGCATGAAATGCCTATGTTAAAATGGACGCGATACTTGGACAAACCATTTTGTTTAAAATAAATTGTGCGTAAGATACCTCAACCATTGTTAAAGAAAAGTTTTTCTGCCATGGAAATGTTATTTTTACGATTTAACTATGATGTAAGGACAATATTTCGAAACAGCAAGATACGTTACTGTATGTGTAAGAAACGTTACCATAACTGCACGTCCAAATGGCACAGACATTTCTTTTCGATTTCTGAAATTGTTGTTTGTCGTAGTAAAACAGTTTCATAAAGACATAAACAGCAGTTGGTGAAATAAAATCTGCCAAAATAATATCATTATTTAGATATAAAATTGACTTGCCCCGATTTCAGATGATGCAGAGAGCAGTATACAGACACAAAACAATGGTAAAATGGCTTCCAAAATTACGAAGTTATTGACACACTGAATCATGTTTTTAGTACTGTCAGAAATCGATGCGATTACATCATAAATATATTGTTGTGTCTAAGTGCTTGCTAGACTGTATCGTATCTTGCAGTAACGTATCTTGCGAGATTAAAGTTGATTAAGGTTTTATGAAAGAAAATTAACTTCATACTGTTTAAAATTAAGTTTCTGTTAAATATTATGTGAACAGCGAGTCAGCAATACTTTTAAATCTTGACCATTCTGCTTCATTCCAAAGCTTTAACTGCTTTTACAGGTAACGTATCTTGCATGAGTTAAAGTAGCAGTGCCGATTTCAATATTTGACCCATTTTAAAAAGATCAGGTGTTATTGGTGGATGTATACGATATCAATTCGGGGTAGCAAATTGATTCATTAGTTCGGAAATCACTATTGGAGGCACAATAGATCGTTCTTAATTATATTTTTGCACTGAGATTTCCATGTAACGTATCTTGCAGCCATTTTGGAGACAACGTGTTTACGATTTTATTAAACAAGATATACATGAAGTATTTCTCTGGTGATATTTTTATTCCTACTCTGACAATGCTAAATACAAAAAAACACTAAATAGCACCGGAAATAAGTTTTCCCTGTTATTTACACACAGACAAATTGAATACTTTGAAGTGGCGACATGAACATTTTCATTATTTTGTTTTGATAAATGGAATATCTCACCTAATATTGACATCAAAAGTACAAAGTAAGTGTTTGTCTGCTTAGATGTATTGTAGTTTTGCATAACAAAACCCAATAGACCCAAATATACCAGTCAGATTATCCTATACTTGTCCGAGACACAAAATGAGGGCAAATTTACATTCTTATTTAGAATCAATGACTGTAGATCACTAAGCGTAAAACACCTATACCAACATAGTACCTTTTACACAATACCATCTTACAAACAGTACCATCTGCAAAATACCTTGGCATAACTATATCACACAACTTTACATGGAATGACCACATTGACAACATCACCAAACAAGAGCTGTCACAGGAGACAGCGCGCTCGCCTATTTCGATGCTGGATAGTGAAACTGGGTACATCTGAGGAAACTAGAGCTGTCACTGGAGTGTTTAATAACTCCAATTGTGGATGAAGATATTGCACAATAGCCTGAGTCTATGTCAAAAATATCAACTTAAAGTAATAAGAGAGGTAAAGATAAAATGTATCAAACACTACAGAAGTATAACCTAAGCAAAAAGGGGCATAATTCATTAAATATTGGTGCCAGAGTTATGCAGTTTGTATCATATAGTGTGGGTGATGATGTTGAACAACTATTTTAAGTTTGAATCAAATCCATTCAGTAATAACAGAGACAGAGTGAAAGTGCATCAAAACTTTAACCTAAAATTCTAAGTAAAAAGGGGGAATAATTAATGAAAAATTGGTGCCAGAGTTATGCACCTTGCGTCATATGGTGTGGGTGATGATGTTGAACAACTATTTTAAGTCTGAATCAAATCCATTCAGTAATAACAGAGACAGAGTGAATTTTTAGTGCATCAAAACTTTAACCTAAAATTCTAAGTAAAAAGGGGAAATAATTCATGAAAAATTGGTTCCAGAGTTATGCACCTTGTGTCATATGATAAGGATAATGACGTTGAACAATTGTTTAAGTTTGAATCTGATCCATTCAGTAATAACTGAGATAGAGTGAAAGTGCATAAAACTTTAACCTGAAATTCTAAGTAAAAAGGGGAATAATTCATGAAAAATTGTGCAAGAGTTATGCACCTTGCGTCATATGGTGTGGGTGATGATGTTGAACAACTATTTTAAGTTTGAATCAGATCCATTCAGTAATAACAGAGGTAGAGTGAAAGTGCACCAAAACTTTAACCTGAAATTCTAAGTAAAAAGGGGAATAATTCATGAAAAATTGTGCCAGAGTTATGCATCTTGTGTCATATGATGTGGGTGATGATGTTGAACAACAATTTTAAGTTTAAATCAAATCCATTCAGTATAACAGAGATAGAGTGAAAGTGCATCAAAACTTTAACCTGAAAATCTAAGTGAAAAGGGGGGATAATTCATGAAATATTGGTGCCCCAGGGTTATGCACCTTGTGACATATGATGTGGGTGATGATGTTGAACAACTATTTTAAGTTTGAATCAAATCCATTCAGTAATAACAGAGACAGAGTGAAAGTGCATCAAAACTTTAACCTGAAAATCTAAGTGAAAAGGGGGAATAATTCGTGAAATATTGGTGCCAGAGTTATGTCCCTTATGTCAGATGATGCGGATGATTAGGAATAAGTATTTCAAGTTTGAATCAAATCCATCAAGTAATTACAGAGATAAGTTGAAAAAAGAGAAAGTGTAAAAAAAACTTTAACCAAGGTGGGGACTCGGAAAGACGCCGACACCGGGGCGAGTAGGATAGCTCTCGTTCACAGCTATACACACATACGTCTAAATTTTTTTTTTGTAACGCAACAACTGATGCTGTTCTCAACCAATTTTAGTACGGCATTAATTTTTATGAGAGATTCCCTCAAACGCCAAGTGTCAAAGACGTAACCGCAACGCTAATTGGCTGAATACAATTACCTCTAGTGTAACGGATAATTTGTTTAGCTTTCACACTTCTCGCGAAAATCTCACAAGTACCTGAAGTAGGCGGAGCTTAAATTATGCTATCAGCGTTTGTGTGTATTTAGCACTCATTTTGACATCTTCCAAATTGTCCGTCAGAGTAACAGTAATTGGCGAGTGCAGATCCTAAAAAAATCGGTCGTTAGAGTTTAGATTTCGTTTGGCAAGGAGTGTCATGTCCGGTGCTTTTGGACTCTGGTGATGCTGATCTGGACTGGAGTATTTAGAGTTAAATTTTTTTGAAAACATAGCAAACATATGTCTTTTTTATTCCTTCAAACATGCATAGAAATGTCTGTAGAACGATTTAATGTCATATGGTGCAAAACTTAAGTATTTTAAGGTGTTAAAGTTCGGGCTAGTGAAATTGGTGTTGGGCTTGGAAAATTCCCTATCTGGTAGCCCGAACAGGCTAGTGGATTCAGATCTGAATTTCGTACACAGCTATACACACATACGTCTAAATTTTTTTTTGTAACGAGACAACTGATGCTTCTCAACCAATTTTAGTACAGCATTAATTTTTACAAGAGATTTCCTCAATATTTCAGAGCCCTGCCTTAAGAGTTATAAAATATTAATTGTAAACAGCATGTGAAGTTGTCCACCTGTGTTCTGTTTGTGATTTCACTCAGCCAGATTTGAGTTACTGTATGGCCCTTGACATAGTGAAAAATACACATAAAATGCTTGTGTTACATATATATTAAAATTTTTTTCCTAAAGTCATAAAACGTTATAAAGGATTGTTTTATCGCCTTATAATGAAATTTTGCAACAGGTGTTCTCTTTCTGATTTTACTCAGCTAGGCCAGAGTTATGATTCTTCCTCGGGCCTCTCTTATTTCTTATCTATATCAACGATCTACCTGACTTTGCTAAACACTAAAGTTTGACTCTTTGTCAATGACACGGCCATCTACCTTTCTCTGACTGTCTCTTCCCATTCAAGTCTACTACAGCAAGACTTACAGCAACTGGAATTCTGGGAAACAAAATGGGACATGAAATTCAATCCGTCTAAATGCCTAGTAATACAGATCACTAAGCGTAAAACACCTATACCAACATAGTACCTTTTACACAAAACCATCTTACAAACAGTACCATCTGCAAAATACCTTGGCATAACTATATCACACAACTTTACATGGAATGACCACATTGACAACATCACCAAACAAGAGCTGTCACAGGAGACAGCGCGCTCGCCTATTTCGATGCTGGATAGTGAAACTGGGTACATCTGAGGAAACTAGAGTTGTCACTGGAGTGTTTAATAACTCCAATTGTGGATGAAGATATTGCACAATAGCCTGAGTCTATGTCAAAAATATCAACTTAAAGTAATAAGAGAGGTAAAGATAAAATGTATCAAACACTACAGAAGTATAACCTAAGCAAAAAGGGGCATAATTCATTAAATATTGGTGCCAGAGTTATGCAGTTTGTGTCATATAGTGTGGGTGATGATGTTGAACAACTATTTTAAGTTTGAATCAAATCCATTCAGTAATAACAGAGACAGAGTGAAAGTGCATCAAAACTTTAACCTAAAATTCTAAGTAAAAAGGGGGAATAATTAATGAAAAATTGGTGCCAGAGTTATGCACCTTGCGTCATATGGTGTGGGTGATGATGTTGAACAACTGCTTTAAGTCTGAATCAAATCCATTCAGTAATAACAGAGACAGAGTGAATTTTTAGTGCATCAAAACTTTAACCTGAAATTCTAAGTAAAAAGGGGGAGTAATTCATGAAAAAATGGTGCCAGAGACTGACAGTTATGCACCTTGTGTCATATGATGTGGGTGATGATGTTGAACAACCATTTTAAGTTTGAATCAAATCCATTCAGTAATAACAGAGATGGAATAAACGTCCATCAAAACTTTAACCTGAAAATCTAAGTGAAAAGGGGGGATAATTCATGAAATATTGGTGCCAGAGTTATGGCCCTTATGTCAGATGATGTGGATGATGATGAGGAATAAGTATTTCAAGTTTGAATCAAATCCATCAAGTAATTACAGAGATAAGTTGAAAAAAGAGAAAGTGCACCAAAACTTTAACCAAGGTGGGGACGCGGAAAGACGCCGACGCCGGGGCGAGTAGGATAGCTCTCCTTATACTTCGTATAGTCGAGCTAAAAAGCAAATCAAACATTGGGTTTCCTAAGACGTAACATCAAAGTACACTCAGAAGGGTTAAAATCACAAGCATACAGAATACTTGTATGGCCCCAGCTGGTGTACAGTTCCACTGTGTGGTACCCCCACTCTGAAACTCTTATTGATCAGCTCGAGTCTGTGCAGCGCAGGGCTGCACGCTGGGCCAAGCGCGATTACGGCCGTACATCAAGAGTAGACAACACGCTGACTTCCCTAAATTGGCGACGCCTTGCACTCCGTTGCATTGACCAGTGCCTGGTTATGTTTTATAACATCTTGCATAACCAGGTCGCCATCCCACTACCGGACTACCTAACACCCAACACTAGATCTTCCAGAACCAGAACCACTCATTCCCAGGCATTCGTTCAAGTTTCACCCTCATCCAACTACCATAAAGTTTCATTCTTCCCTAGAACAGTATATCATTGGAATGCCTTGCCCTCAGATGTTGTCAACTCGTCTGGGCCAGTGTTCAGTCAGGCTGTAAGCCAGATTGAGCACATCTCACCTTAAATACACCTGCCCTATTTTTAACCTGTTTTTAACCATTCTCCTTCTTTCTTTTTACTACTACTTTTTTTACTCATTTTAACATTCTTGCTAGTTGACGCACAAAGTCTAGGTCCCCAGCAGGGGTTTGACTATATATGGAAGATAGATAGATAGGTATGCATAAATATTAAATAAAGGTCAATTGTAACTTTCAGTCATTTCTGACTTTGATGTTTTTGAAAATGCCAAAAATTCAGTCAGTAAGTGGCTGAAAGTCACAAATGATGTTAATTTATTTGCGCATACAGTACTGTAAATAAACCAGTTAATTTCAAGCTGCAGTTTTACGAATAAATGTAATTTCATAAATTTTCATACACACAATCTGTAAATTGAAAAATCTGTCAATTTATAGATAATCTGTAGTAAATATACCTCTTTCCTAGACCTGAACACTTCAGTCATTTATTGGTCAAATTAGATAAATTTAGCCTACTCCAGGCCAATTTCTAACTTTGTTTAAATTGGTTCTAAAAAGCCATGACTCCTAAAATCCTCGGTAAAATGTAAACAAAATTATTTCTTACCGCTAACCATTGCAAAAGCCCTGACCTAACAGCAGACAAAGAACCCAAAAAACAAACAATCAGAAAACACGTCCTCGGTTTACCGCCATAAGTGCAACTGTGGAAGTGGCGCGGGAAAATTCACGACTTATGTGGTGAAAAGCGAGGCTGTGAGGCCCGGCGAAAGGGCTTTCAGAATGCTTTCATTATCATCGTCATCATCCGGTATAAGGATTGGAATCCGAGTCGGAATTTCGAAAGCCCTGCATAAAATTCTGTGCAGCCCAATAAAAGAGCAGTAAAAGGTGTCTTATGGGTTAAAACTATTTACAAAATATCTGGTCATCTAGTGGTGACGTGTGAGGGTTCCCAGGCTGGCTTGGACGCTTCTATCGTGGTGCAGTCAGTGGTCTTTGTCGGGAGGCGATTCCAGTCGATAATAGCGCGGGGAAGAAGGAGTCCATGTAGATGGTGGTTGCACCTGTTGTTTGTCTGAAAGAAGTGTCTAGGGGTACGGATCCGCACCTCTTGCATGAATCTGATCCCTAGACAATTCTAGGAGTACGGACCTCCGTTTTTCTAGAGATTAAGGGTCATTTACTTACATCGAGCGTTCCGCAAAGAATATTGCTCCGCTGACTGACAGACGTGGGACGTTGTACGAATACGCATGGCAGTGACGTAACCTTGCTTCTGTTTTCTTGTATACGTTGTTAAATAAACGCCGCTGAAGAAGGCCGAAATGTCTAAAGCTCCGACTACTGCATTTAAGCGTTTTTTAAATATATATCATGTATCAATGCTACATCATGACCTTAATAAATACTTTTATCACTAAACCGAAGGGTGTATCATTAAATAGCATGTCCTTACACCCAAAGAAAACAGAATTTATGATAATCGGTTCTTCAATGAAGATGATCTAAAATTTGAAATAAACGACACAGAGCTAGAATAATGTTACAGGGCAAAGAAATAAGATATGTATCTAGATTATACACTTAATTGGCATGCTCATATAGACTATATATACATACAAACAATTGAATGAAAAATTTTATATCTGAAAAAAAAAATTATCTTTAATCTTAACGAAGAAGTAAAACTGCTGTACTATAATGCATATATCCTCCCCATTCTCGATTATTGTTGTAATAACAAAATGTTATATAAATGAAGCACAAGTAAACGACATGTAGTATTACCGAATACGGTTTACAAACTCCTTAGTTTCTTTTAGAGGATATCGAATTCCGTTTTTGTCCATTTCCTCTAATTTTAGGCAAATAAGTTGAATCTTGTATAGACGGGCCTCCTAAAATATGTTCACTATTGTTAGCCACTGACCCATAAGATTGACCTTCTAACGTATAAACGGAATACGTCATTAAACTGTTTACAAAATACTTATATTAAAGTAGTTAATAAAATGTTTGGCAGGTGACTGTAGCGCAGTAGTCTTGGCAGTAGGGTTAATGATCCTAAACGAAACCAGTTCGAATCTCATGGCGAACTTTCTCTGTGAATATTCTTTTTAATGCATACATGTAGTGTTCGTTTTTGTTCTTAAATTACCTTAATTTGAGGAGCTTTATCTACTTTTATTCTAATAGTATTAATTATACTAATAACAATACTAATAATATTTTTAAAATATTAAAGAGGATAATATATTTGGCTACAACCAGTCTAACTAGTCATCCCAAGTACGTAACATAGACAATGAAGTGAACGACATGAATCAAAATAACGTATTACAAATACATTAATTCTTAGTGGCGTAAACAGTATATAGTACAATGAGTACAATGTGCAGGCCGCGCACCAAAACCCTAAAACTCCTATGTGAAAAAAGTACGGGAAAACGTTGGATTACAGGTATGAAGAATAATATTGTTATTATGTCTCACATGTAAAAACAGAAATAGACTAAAGAAAAACAAAAGAAAACAATAAACGCTTGATACCACCAGTGGCATATCCTTGTCGGTAGATTTTGCACATAAGTCCAAAATGAGGTCAAGGTCAAGCTGAGGTCAGGTGATGTTTGAAGATAAGGAATGGTCACAGTTTACATCTGTATTGGTATCAGTTCATTCTTGTAAGGGGTAATGATTCTAGACCAAACGGTCCCATTTGGTTAACCAAGAGATCGTCCATATAAAGCAACCAAAGTCCAAAATGAGGTCAAGGTCATGGTCAAACTGAGGTCAGGCGATGTCTAGAGATGAGGAATGGCCACAGGTTACATCTGCATTAGTATCAAGTCATTCTAGGAAGGGGTATTGATGCTAGACGAAACGGTCCCATTTGGTTAACCTCGTACGGACGGACGAACAGGACAATCACTATAATTATGCCTCCCGCGTCAGTAAATGCTGGGGGCAAAGAGAGCGAAAAATAATCTACACTCCGCGCGTCTCTTCTGTTTTGATTACGTAGACATATTTGTATTATTTTCCATGTCATATCAACAAAATATTTGTATCTCGTCGACTTTAAATCAAAGTAACTGTGGGCACATTTTGTTGTTTTCTGTAAGAGATGCACTTTACGCACAGAAAAAAAATGATACTAACTCATCTGTAAAGACAAAAAGTTGTAAAATATACAGTTAAACTCATTGATCACTCTATTTCGTGTACATGGTGTATGTCTTCTTATTTTTTAATACTTGTGAGATTACAAACTCAGACACAGTGTTACTTCCCCTTATCGGTACAGTAGACCGACACAGTGTTACTTCCCCTTACCGGTACATTTTGACAATATTATTGGTATAATTATTATTGATATTTTCTCAGAAAACATTTTCTCTCTAGGCTTTACATTCAATGACACTAACGATTGATACCACTCTAGTTAGGAAGCAAAACCATGGTTTACATGAGGGCTCTGCATCGGCATCTGTCCGTAGTACAATCCTCATATTCTCTTGCAACGCCATTTCCTCATAACTGAGGCGAGACGATAAGCTTCGGCTTTCAGCCTTTACATGCATCGCACCGTCTACTCCATCAAACGCTTCGGTCAGTTGACGTAGTTTTGACGATTACAATGTGTACTGCATTTACGAACTAACATTTAGTCTCACACGATCATCATGGAAACAGTGACAAAATATAGAATCCTTTTCCCAGCACAGGGAAAGTATCAAACATAACAAATACATGACTGTACAAGTTAGTGCAATGTTAAAAACGTTCAATAAAAATTTAAAAGAAAGCAAATTTGTTTTTTTCTTTTTGGTTTGTTTTAGGTTGGGAACAGTTATTCAATTATATAACGACATGCAGAAAATGTCACCAGTATTCTTGGAGTCTATACCATTACCGGTATTACATTGTTCTTCATAAACTGCAATTGCCAACTTCTTCAGATATACTGTATGCACTTAAGGTATAAGCTCCACAATTCTATGAAAAATACATCACTAGTTTGTTAGGAAATAGACTTACAAAGTCTGTTGAGATCAAATAATCTGTAATGGTATCAATTTCTTCACACTGACACTGATATTTTCTCAGAAAACATTTTCTCTCTAGGCTTATTACAAAATCCCTGAATTAAATTTTTGATTTTTTTTTCAATAAACGGTGTTTAAAATGTACACCGAGTCCAAATGACAAATAAAACTGGGGGTCACCGACTTAGCTTTTTCGGTACATGTGATTTTATTCCCCCCACGCCCGTGGATGCGTAAATTTTGTACCATAATTCGACGTCTGCAGATACGTCCAAGACATCATAATTCAGCCATTTTGAAAATCGCTTTAAATATATTTTCTATATAATAATGATTATTCTTTCATCTTTTTTCTTATTCAAAATACGTTTTAACAACTTTTCCGTTGTAATACTGTTAAAATGAAGAATGCATACATATGCAATTGTGTAGATAGTTCGGAGATTTCATATTTGAAACAAAAAGTTAAAACATACTTATTGTAGTAAAGTATCATAGATCAGTATTATACAGCAATTTCATAAATTTTTAAGTTCCCCTCCCTTTCCCCCCCCCCCCCCCCCCCCCCCAAACGAGAGTACAGCTTAATTGGTTCTTGTTTTTCTTGATATTATCCCTAATCCCACTAAGCACATACGCACGCACGCCCGGACATCCCAATGTCATACATTTTTACTATTTCGTTTCTTAATTCTCCAGCGTAGTAACATATCACAATAAGATTAGTTACCATGGTTATCTGCTCCACGCAAATGTTCACTTATTTTGTCGGCGGGATTTGGTTTTACTAGTCAGAGTACTTTGAAATTTTATAGCAAAGGGTACTATTTGAGATATGAGTTCCAGGACAATCTTTTGCGACCAGCATGGATCTTGACCAGACTGCACGGATAAATAGGGGTTACTATACCCGAGACCACCCCAAAACCTTTATGTGATGTACCCCTATGATTATATCACTTACATTGGCTGTCGGTGAAAGCAAGAATTGAGTTCAAGATACTTTCTTTCATGTATAGCTATCACACTGGCAGAGCACCTCTGCATTGCTTACAGAGTATATTGCTAGTAGACAAGGTTTGAGATCGTATGGAATTCTGAATGCCGTTATGTTTTTACATACAAGTGCAAAACATTCAATGATTCATTTCACGTGATATCTAGTATTCTGAAATCTATAGGAATATACTTTGGAACTTTAATGGACATTTCCTTTTAAAACGATGAAAGTGTAGTTGCAAAAAAAATCTAAATTCGTAAGATATGAATCAAATCAAGGACTATAACCACATACAGGAGGAAAATACCTAATATAAATCTCAGTTTTTTATTTTATCTCTTATGTTTGCATGCTGGATCATTTTCATATCGAAAATATATCGTTCGCAGAAGTCATTACCTGTAAAGTAATAGAATACAACAATGTGTGTGACAAATATAGCATAATTGTCAATTTTGACCGCGGGCTAAACTGTTCATTCAATCAAGGATCTATTAAATTATTATAATTTGAAATCATAATCACAGTTCTAACTGTATTCAACGCAATCATGTTGTATTGCTGTCTGATGCGTGTCCAGGTGGTATATTTCACCTTGGAGGCCCGTCTATACGAGAATCGTATTTCGGAATAAAATTTGAATACAGAAGCAACTCAATGAATAACAGTAAACTTATTAGACCCACATTGACAACAAAAGTGATTAAATCATTTATTAAAAACATTTACTGATAAATCTAACCCAATATATGATGGTTACACCCTTATATTTGTGATTCTTTATACCATATCTAATCAATAACATTGAACTATATTCATTGAGTAGTCAGTTCCACTTACACTCAAACGGATGGCAGAAACTAGAAAAGTATGTTTGCATTGCCGTGCACATGCTTGTGTTGCAATACGTTTGAACAGAACACTATACATTACATGTCAAAAGTGCTGATTCCCTCCCTTTGTTCTGGAAATCTATATTAGTTACAGCGATACCAGAAAGTATGAAAACCACTTTGGAAGCATTATATAGATATAGACGCCTGTAGGCACATACATCATTAAAATAAAATATACAACAGAAATTATTAAAAGTTTATACAATTTTCAAAACTAGTTCGTTGGAAAGGAGTTAATCACAAAATGCGATTTCATTGGTAATGCAATTTGAAAAAGACTGTGCACGCAAATGTTGTTTTTTTTTCTATGGTACAAGCACATGTTAAAAGACGAGCGATGCGGCAATATGGTCCCGGCGTTAAAGTTGCTACACATTGTTACTCACGTGGTGTTTATCATTGTATGTTCTGAAAAAAGTTATTTTTATGCAAAGAAGTAATAATAATATTTTTATAGCTCTTTGATTTACTTTGATTTATTTTTATAGCTCTTTGTTTTATGTTGAAAAATTTGGAATTACATTGTCAAAAACAGAACGGAAACGTCTGGCGAATTTCAAATCATGACGAAATTTTAAGGAAGGAAAACGGCAAATAAAATGCAAGTCGTGGTCACATCCAAGGATGCTGTTTTCTTTTGTGCTAAGGCGGTAATAAAAACATACCTTAGCTTAGTAATTTATCAGTAAAACAGAAAATGTAAAACCTGATCAGACACACAGGAACAAAACATCATTTTATGAAATAATGGCAAACTATCAGTAAATCTGTTAAAATGGCAATGTTGGTATCTTTCTGGAGATAAGATATGATATAAAAAAAGGTTTACACCTTAAATTGTTCCAAATAATGCCTTATAAATAGCTAAAAATATGTGAATTTCTTTAGGTATGGAAAAATATCTAAAAAAAAAAAAACATTCATCATATTATAGACTGTGTATTTTTTACAACTGTGGAAATTTCAATGAAATATATATACATTGTACTAAATTTTCTACACAGGAAAATGTTAGCAAATTTAATATTTTCACATAGACTGCCATTATGAAAACTTGTGTGAGGTTCAACTTTTTCAAATATGTGTAGCAAAAAGTCAAGCACATAATCCTGTTTTTTTTTTATTGAAATTTTCTAAGTATATTCTGAAGTTTAGAGAAAGCTGTGTTTAATCTACATTGTAGAAAAAAATGATCCATATGTGCAGAACTACCTAATGCCTACAAGGGTGGGTATTCGATCTACTCCTTACCACCGAAACAAAATGGCGGCCAAAACTGAAAATGTGAGTTTTTCTTACTTTTTTTCTTTTTCAATGATATCTAGACAATAACACATGTCTATCAACCTGCTCCACTGTTTTCTCTATCAACCGGTACCTTTCACTTTGGAAACAGTACTGTAATTTGTCTGGAATGCTGGTCATGAGATTCGAATCGATGAAAAACCCTACGTTTAACACGGGATAAGGAATAGTGCGACTTGCAAAAATGGTCTTTTTTACCTAATATACCGCAGTTTGTAAGCTATTTTTCTGACTGGAAGGAATATTTCCACATACTTATCTAATACTGTTCGTTTTATGCAGATCACAGTTCGTATTTTCAAAAAAAACACAATTTTTGCCCGATGGTAAGGAACAGTATGCGAAAATTAGAGGATAAGGTGCAGTGTTGTTCTCTGTTCTACGTGGTGTCTTATAGGAACTTATATTTGGCCATTCAAATGCTAAATAGGGAGCAAATGTAACCGATTTTTCTGTTGTTTTTCCTATTGTATCATCTCTAAAACCAATACTGTTGTTTTCTGTTGTTTTTCCTATTGCATCATCTTTAGCCCTATGCTTTTATTTTCTGTTGTTTTTCCTATTGTATCATTTTTAGACCTATGCTGTTGTTTTCTGTTGTTTTTCAGATCGCGGTTTCCGGTATTTTGTCGTTAGGTAAGTATCATCTTTGAAACTAATGCTGGTGTTTTCTGTTGTTTTTCAGATGGCAGTTAGGTAAGTTTCATCTTTAAAACTAACGCTGTTGTTTTCTGTTGTTTTTCAGATTTATCATCTTTAAATGTAATGCTGTTGTTTTCTGTTGTTTTTCAGATTGATCATCTTTAAAAGTAATGCTGTTGTTTTCTGTTGTTTTTCAGATTGTATCATCTCTAAAATTAATACTGTTGTTTCCTGTTGTTTTTCCTATTGTATCATCTCTAAAACCAATATTGTGGTTTTCTGCTGCTTTTCCTATTGCATCATCTTTAGCCCTATGCTTTTATTTTCTGTTGTTTTTCCTATTGTATCATCTTTAGACCTATGCTGTTGTTTTCTGTTGTTTTTCAGATCGCTGTTTTCGGTATTTTTCGTTAGGTAAGTATCATCTTTTAAACTAATGCTGTTATTTCTGTGTTTTTTTCAGAAGGCAGTTAGGTAAGTATCATCTTCAAAAGTAATACTGTTGCTTTCTGTTGTTTATCACATTGATCATCTTTAAAAATAATGCTGTTGTTTTCTGTTGTTTTTCAGATTGTATTATCTCTAAAACTAATACTGTTAGTTTCTGTTGTTTTTCCTATTGTATCATCTCTAAAACCAATACCGTTGTTTTCTGTTGTTTTTCCTATTTCATCATCTTTAGCCCTATGCTTTTGTTTTCTGTTGTTTTTCCTATTGTATCATCTTTAGACCTATGCTGTTGTTTTTCAGATCGCGGTTTCCGGTATTTTGTCGTTAGGTAAGTATCATCTTTGAAACTAATACTGTTGTTTTATGTTGTTTTTCAGATGGCAGTTAGGTAAGTTTCATCTTTAAAACTAACGCTGTTGTTTTCTGTTGTTTTTCAGATTGATCATCTTTAAAAATAATGCTGTTGTTTTCTGTTGTTTTTCAGATTGTTTCATCTCTAAAACTAATACTGTTGTTTTCTGTTGTTTTTACTATTGTATCATCTCTAAAACCAATACTGTTGTTTTTCCTATTGCATCATCTTTAGCCCTATGCTTTTATTTTCTGTTGTTTTTCCTATTGTATCATCTTTAGACCTATGCTGTTGTTTTCTGTTGTTTTTCAGATCGCGGTTTTCGGTGTTTTTCGTTAGGTAAGTATCATCTTTAAAAGTAATGCTGTTGTTTTCTGTTGTTTTTCAGATGGCAGTTAGGTAAGTATCATCTTTAAAACTCATGCTGTTGTTTTCTTTTGTTTTTTTTTTCAGATTGATCATCTTTAAAAGTAATACTGTTGTTTTCTGTTGTTTTTCAGATTGTATCATCTCTCAAACTAATACAGTTGTTTTCTGTTGTTTTTCCTATTGTATCATCTCTAAAACCAATACTGTTGTTTTCTGTTCTTTTTCCTATTGTATCATCTTTAGACCTATGCTGTTGTTTTCTGTTGTTTTTCAGATCGCGGTTTTCGGTATTTTGTCGTTAGGTAAGGTAAGTATCATCTTTAAAACCAGTGCTGTTGTTTTCTGTTGTTTTTCAGATGGCAGTTAGGTAAGAATCATTTTTAAGACTAATGCTGTTGTTTTCTGTTGTTTTTCAGATTGATCATCTTTAAAAGTAATGCTGTTGTTTTCTGTTGTTTTTCAGATTGTATCATCACTAAAACTAATACTGTTGTTTTCTGTTGTTTTTCCTATTGTATCATCTTTAAAACCAATACTGTTGTTTTCTGCTGTTTTTCCTATTGCATCATCTTTAGTCCTATGCTTTTATTTTCTGTTGTTTTTCCTATTGTATCATCTTTAGACCTATGCTGTTGTTTTCTGTTGTTTTTCAGATCGTGGTTTTCGGTATTTTTTGTTAGGTAAGTATCATCTTTAAAATCAAAGCTGTTGTTTTCTGTTGTTTTTCATGAGATTTATCATCTTTAAAAGTAATGCTGTTGTTTTCTGTTGTTTTTCCTGTTGTATCATCTCTAAAACCAATACTGTTGTTTTCTGCTGCTTTTCCTGTTGCATCATCTTTAGCCCTATGCTTTTATTTTCTGTTGTTTTTCCTATTGTATCATCTTTAGACCTATGCTGTTGTTTTCTGTTGTTTTTCAGATCGCAGTTTTCGTTATTTTTCGTTAGGTAAGTATCATCTTTAAAACTAATGCTGTTATTTCTGTTGTTTTTCAGAAGGCAGTTAGGTAAGTATCATCTTCATAAGTAATACTGTTGTTTTCTTTTGTTTTTCAGATTGATCATCTTTAAAAGTAATGCTGTTGTTTTCTGTTGTTTTTCAGATTGTATTATCTCTAAAACTAATACTGTTAGTTTCTGTTGTTTTTCCTATTGTATCATCTCTAAAACCAATACTGTTGTTTTCTGTTGTTTTTCCTATTTCATCATCTTAAGCCCTATGCTTTTGTTTTCTGTTGTTTTTCCTATTGTATCATCTTTAGACCTATGCTGTTGTTTTTCAGATCGCGGTTTTCGGTATTTTGTCGTTAGGTAAGTATCATCTTTGAAACTAATACTGTTGTTTTCTGTTTGTTTTTTTCAGATGACAGTTAGGTAAGTTTCATCTTTAAAACTAACGCTGTTGTTTTCTGTTGTTTTTCAGATTGATCATCTTTAAAAGTAATGCTGTTGTTTTCTGTTGTTTTTCAGATTTATCATCTTTAAAAGTAATGCTGTTGTTTTCTGTTGTTTTTCAGATTGATCATCTTTAAAAGTAATGCTGTTGTTTTCTGTTGTTTTTCAGATTGTATCATCTGTAAATTAATACTGTTGTTTTCTGTTGTTTTTCCTATTGTATCATCTCTAAAACCAATACTGTTGTTTTCTGCTGTTTTTCCTATTGCATCATCTTTAGCCCTATGCTTTTATTTTCTGTTGTTTTTCCTATTGTACCATCTTTAGACCTATGCTGTTGCTTTCTGTTGTTCTTCAGATCGCGGTTTTCAGTGTTTTTCGTTAGGTAAGTATCATTAAAACTAATGCTGTTGTCTTCTGTTGTTTTTCAGAAGGCAGTTAGGTAAGTATCATCTTTAAAACTCATGCTGTTGTTTTCTTTTGTTTTTCAGATTGATCATCTTTAAAAGTAATGCTGTTGTTTTCTGTTGTTTTTCAGATTGTATCATCTCTAAAACTAATACTGTTGTTTTCTGTTGTTTTTGCTATTGTATCATCTCTAAAACCAATACTGTTGTTTTCTGTTGTTTTTCCAATTGCATCATTTTTAGCCCTATGCTTTTGTTTTCTGTTGTTTTTCCTCTTGTATCATCTTTAGACCTATGCTGTTTTTTTTTTGTTGTTTTTCAGATCGCGGTTTTCGGTATTTTGTCGTTAGGTAAGTATCATCTTTAAAACTAATGCTGTTGTTTTCTGTCGTTTTTCAGATTGTATTATCTCTAAAACTAATACTGTTGTTTTCTGTTGTTTTTCCTATTGTATCATCTCTAAAACCAATACTGTTGTTTTCAGTTGTTTTTCCTATTGCATTATCTTTAGCCCTATGCTTTTGTTTTCTGTTGTTTTTCCTATTTTATCATCTTTAGACCTATGCTATTTTCTGTTGTTTTTCAGATCGCGGTTTTCGTTATTTTTCGTTAGGTAAGTATCATCTTTAAAACAAATGCTGTTGTTTTCTGTTGTTTTTCAGATGGCAGTTAGGTAAGTATCATCTTTAAAACTAACGCTCTTGTTTTCTGTTGTTTTTCAGATTGATCATCTTTAAAAGTAATGCTGTTGTTTTCTGTTGTTTTTGAGATTTATCATCTCTAAAACTAATACTGTTGTTTTCTGTTGTTTTTCCTATTGCATCATTTTTAGCCCTATGCCTTTTTTTCTGTTGTTTTTCCTATTGTATCATATTTAGACATATGCTGTTGTTTTCTGTTGTTTTCAGATCGCGGTTTTCAGTATTTTTCGTTAGGTAAGTATCATCTTTAAAACTAATGCTGTTGTTTTTCAGAAGGCAGTTAGGTAAGTATCATCTTTAAAACTAATGCTGTTGTTTTCTGTTGTTTTTCAGATTGATCATCTTTAAAAGTAATGCTGTTGTTTTCTGTTGTTTTCCTATTGTTCCTATTGTATCATCTTTAGACCTATGCTGTTGTTTTTCAGATCGCGGTTTTCGGTATATTTCGGTAGGTAAGTATCATCTTTAAAACTAATGCTGTTGTTTTCTGTTGTTTTTCAGAAGACAGTTGGGTAAGTATCATCTTTAAAACTAACGCTCTTGTTTACTGTTGTTTTTCATATTTATCATCTTTAAAAGTAATGCTGTTGTTTTCTGTTGTTTTTCCTATTATATCATCTCTAAAACCAATAATGTTGTTTTCTGTTGTTTTTCCTATTGTATCATATTTAGCCCAATGCTTTTGTTTTCTGTTGTTTTTCCTATTGTATCATCTTTAGACCTATGCTGTTGTTTTCTGTTGTTTTTCAGATCGCGGTTTTTAGTATTTTTCGTTAGGTAAGTATCATCTTTAAAACTAATGCTGTTGTTTTTCAGATCGCAGTTAGGTAAGTATCATCTTTAAAACTAACGCTTTTCTTTTCTGTTGTTTCACAGATTTATCATCTTTTAAAGTAATGCTGTTGTTTTCTGTTAGTTTTTAGATTGTATCATCTCTAAAACTAATACAGTTGTTTTTCCTATTGTATCATCTCTAAAACCAATACTGTTGTTTTCTGTTGTTCTTCCAACTGCATCATCTTTAGCCCTATGCTTTTGTTTTCTGTTGTTTTTCCTATTTTATCATCTTTTGACCTATGCTGTTGTTTTCTGTTGTTTTTCAGATCGCGGTTTTCGGTATTTTTCGTTAGGTAAGTATCATCTTTAAAACTAATGCTGTTGTTTTATATTGTTTTTCAGATTTATCATATTTTAAAGTAATGCTGTTGTTTTCTGTTTTTTTTTTCAGATTGTATCATCTCTAAAACTAATACTGTTGTTTTTCCTATTTTATCATCTCTAAAACCAATACTGTTGCTTTCTGTTGTTTTTTCTATTGCATCATCTTTAGCCCTATGCTTTTAATTTCTGTTGTTTTTCCTATTGTATCATCTTTAGACCTATGCTGTTGTTTTCTGTTGTTTTTCAGATCGCGGTTTCCGGTAATTTTCGTTAGGTAAGTATCATCTTTAAAATTAATGCTGTTGTTTTCCGTTGTTTTTCAGATCGCAGTTAGGCAAGTATCAGCTTTAAAACTAATGCTGTTATTTTCTGTTGTTTGTCAGATTGCGGTTATCAATATTTATCCTCAATATTTATCCTCAGGTAAGTATCATCTTTAAAACTAATGTTGTTGTTTTCTGTTTTTCAGATCGCAGTTTTCGTTATTTTCTGTTAGACATATCATCTTTAAAACTAATGCTGTTGTTTTCTGTTGTTTTTCATATCGCGGTTATCGATATTTTTGTTAGGTAAGTATCATCTTTAAAATCAATCCTGTTGTTTTCTGTTGTTTTTCAGATCGCGGTTATTGGTATTTTTCATTAGGTAAGACTTAGTATCATCGTTAAAAGTAATGCTGTTGTTTTCTGTTGTTTTTCAGATTGTATCATCTCTAAAACTAATAGTGTTGTTTTCCATTTTTTTTCCTATTGTATCATCTCTAAAACTAATACATAACTGTTGTTTTCTGTTGTTTTTCCTATTGTATTATCTTTAAAACTAATGCTGTTGTTTTCTGTTGTATTTCAGATTGTATCATCTTTAAAATGCGGTTGTTTTCTGTTGTTTTTCAGATTTTATCATCTTTAAAATTAATGCTGTTGTTTTCTGTTTTTTTTTCTTCAGATTGTATCATCTTTAAAACTAGTGTTGTTGTTTTCTTGTTTTTCAGATTGTATCATCTTTAAAACTAATCCTGTTATTTTCTGTTGATTTTCAAATCGCGTTTTTTTTTATATTTCTTTGCTCTTTTTTCAGATTGTGTCATCTTTAAAACTAATGCTGTTGTTTTTCAGATCTCGGATTTTGGTATTTTTCATTTGGTAAGCATCATCTTTAAAAGTAATGCTGTTGTTTTTCAGATCGTGGTTTTCGGTATTTTTCGTTAAGTATGTAAGTATCTACGTGTTCATCTTTAAAACTAATGTTGGGTCCATGGAACAAGCCCAGGAAAAGCAAAAATACTACAAAATTTCTTTTCTTCTCACACGAAGGTGTTAATTAGGTTCTTACTGAGGGCATATGATTGCTAGCTTGATTATAAAGTCAGCACCACTGCAACTATACTAATTATTCTTATCTTATGTTATTACATTATTTGTACAGGCTGCCTTTCATTCTGTGTATGTAAGATAAGATAAGATAAGAGATGTTTATTAGTCCCCTACTGGTTGAAAACCAGTTTCGGGGACTATAGGAATGCGCTTTTCCGTCAGTCCGTCTGTCCGTCCGTCCGTCCGTCCGTCCGCAATTTCGTGTCCGGTCCATAACTCTGTCATCCATGAAGGGATTTTAATATTACTTGGCACAAATGTTCCCCATGATGAGACGACGTGTCATGCGCAAAACCCGGACCCCTAGCTCAAAGGTCAAGGTCACAATTGGAGGTCAAAGGTCAACAGGGCTTTTTTCCTGTCCGGTCCATAACTCTCCCATCCATGAAGGGATTTTAATATTACTTGGCACAAATATTCCCCATGATGAGACGACGTGTCATGCGCAAAACCCGGACCCCTAGCTCAAAGGTCAAGGTCACAGTTGGAGGTCAAAGGTCAACAGGGCTTTTTTCCTGTCCGGTCCATAACTCTCCCATCCATGAAGGGATTTTAATATTACTTGGCACAAATGTTCCCCGTGATGAGACGACGTGTCATGCGCAAAACCTGGACACCTAGCTTAAAGGTCAAGGTCACAATTTGAGGTCAAAGGTCAACAGGGCTTTTTTCCTGTCCGGTCCATAACTCTGCGGTCCATGAAGGGATTTTAATATTACTTGGCACAAATGTACCTCATAATAAGACGATATGTCATGCACAACTTTCAGACCCCTAGCTCAAAGGTCAAGGTCACACTTAGCAGTCAAATGTTAACATAGCATGAACAGGGTCTGTTTCGTGTCCGGTCCATAACTCTGACATTCATTAAGGGATTTTAATATTGCTTGGCACAAATGTTCCCCATGATGTGACGACGTGTCGTGCGCAAATCCCGGACCCTTAGCTCAAAGGTCAAGGTCACAATTGGAGGTCAAAGGTCAATATTTTTTTTTCCTGTCCGATCCAGAACTCTGTCATCCATCAAGGGATTACAATATCACTTGGCATAATTGTTCCCCATGATGAGATGACATGTCATGCGCAACACCCAGTACCCTAGCTTAAAGGTCAAGGTCACACTTTGAGATCAAAGGTCAGTAGGATTTTTTCCTGTCCAGTCTAAAACTTTCATGCAAAACAGGATTTAGATATCAGTTGGCACAAATTATCCCTGGATGAGACAACATGTTATGCGCAAAACCCAAGCCCAGGGTCTAATGTCAAGGTCACACTTAGAGACCAAAGGTCAGACACAAGAATGACTTTGTCTGGAGCATTTCTTCTTCATGCATGGAGGGATTTTGATGTAACTTGGCACAAATGTTCACCAACATAAGATGGATTGTCATGCGCAAAAACCAGGTCCCTAGGTCTAAGGTCAAGGTCATATTTAGAGGTCAAAGGTCAAATTCAAGAATGACTTTGTCCGGAGCATTTCTTCTTCATGCATTGAGGGATTTTGATGTAACTTGGACCAAATGTTCACCACCATGAGGCACCCTTGTTTTTAGAATAACGCCCCTTTGTTATTACTATAAATAGATTTTATTGTAACTTTTTTATTATTGGCCGAAGAGAAAAATCGAGACCATTTTTCTGTGGTACAACATGCATGTTACATCCATTTTTTAGGTGTATTTTGACCTATCTCTACCTGGTAATGAGTTTCTTGTGGACTTATATTATATAGATTTTTTTTTTTTTTTTTTTTTTTTTTTAAGATTAATTTCCCTTTGTTGGTACTATAAATAACTTATATGATAACTTTTTTATAATCGGCAAAAACATTTCAATATGAAAACAACTGTGGGTTTTTATATATGCACATTTTAATCCAGGTGTGTTGTTATAACATATTGTATATAATAGTACAATTTTGTTTATATATCATTGACAGATATCAGTTCATGATGTTATACTGCAGTAGAGAAAATTAGGTGCCTTCCAGTAGGGGACTTTGTATTGCATGGCAATACTTCATTCACTTGTTTAAGTCTCACTTTGCATGATAATTATACACATATACATGTTAAAATAACATCAGACTACATTAAAACATGCAAACCTTTCTAATCAGAAATATGAGAGACTATAATCTATTCACAAGTACATGTAGCTAAAATATTTAAGAATTTCATACTAACTTTTATAAGTATAAAAAGTTTTAGTAAAAAATGTATCAATAACCACAATCAGCGAAATGAAAAAGATTAGATTTTATATATAAAAAACAGGGTCAAAACTTTTTATATATAAATAATTTTGAATTTGAAAGATTATTTTAAAATTATTGCAAAGTGACAAGATATATTTTTATCATAGTCATCTTAATTTTTCATCCCACATAATTATCATTTTAATTTGATTATCTAGAATATATAGATAATTAAATAAACTTGTGTATTTTGATCTGATGTCGTAGCAGTAAATGTCATAGCAGTTAAATAATATTAACAAGATATGCAGAGATTAATCAAACATGTTATGACATGTGCCTGGAGGATACCCCTAATCCCTGAAGGAGTGGTGTAATATCCTGACACTAATTATCAGGTTTTACTAAGTTTTGAAAAAAAAATGCTGAAAAAAATAGCTCAGAAATAGAACTGTACCCTTGTCAGACAGTAAAATTCTGCAATGCATTTGACTATTCTTGTTCATCTTTCCTTGTTTATTATTTTGTATTCTAAGAAGAGGTTGTAAATGAATCCAGTATTCTCGTAATGTATCCAACGAGTGGCATTATTAATTGTACATTATTTAAAATGCACACACTGTATTGAGTTTGTAAATATCCATCCTAAAATACATCATAAAGTACATCACTTTAATTCCTTTTACTGGAGAATAATTAGAAAATATTGTAATACGCTTCACGGAACTTATTTAGCTGTTTTCAGGATATAGCAAAATAATATGTTAGAAGATCTATTAAATATTTTATGTATAAATCATACATAAAGACATAAAAACCAACAGCATTTATAGTTATACCCTGCTTTCTTTAACTGATATCATTACATTATTTCATCAAATATATATGAATGACTAAAAATAAATGTTAAACAATTATTTACGCACTTTAAATTTGAAATGCCCTGTTCACTTTTGTATTCTGTTAGTGTGTTTATCTGTGAAATAATGTTTAATATTTATGAAAGGCAACGGATGTTTAGAATTTGTAATATTTTATATGTATATATCGATGTCATACACAGTTCACATATCTTACTTTTAGCAATTGAAATAAGTTCTTATCAGAAATTCTTATCATTTTCATTTTTAAAAGAAATGTGTCACCATATATTAACTATTCATGCATTTCATGCTTAAGAATAAGTTTTTTTTTATATATGCATTAACCAATTGTTTTGTAGTAAAAATATCTTTATAAATCATTTCAATTGTAGATAAAACTATGTTTCAATTTATTACTCTTGTTAATAATATTTTATTATCATACTAAAATGGAAAATGAAACTGTTTTTAAAAAGAAAAATGTTTATCTATTTTTACTTATGTATATAAAACACATAATTTTCTATTGCAAACTCATATAAGAGAAATGTGTATCAGGATAATTTTAGGAGTGAAATAACGGATTTATACGGATATATACAGTCAGTTTTGGCGTAAAATGTGCACTTATGGATTGATTAACTCTGTGATATGTTTCTAGAAACTAAATGGGTAAAAATAAATCAGATAAGTCCAGTACGGGACGCTCAACATCACAAAAAAGGACCAAATCTGAGGCTTCTCCAAATTTGGTGAGCGAAATTCAGGTAGAAAAAAGATTTGCCATGAGCGATAAATCTCCGAGTCAGGGATTTTCGTCACCCAATTGTGTTCAAAGATCATATGTATACTATAATGCACCCAATATGTCTAGTCAATACACACTGTTGCAGAACTCTAATATGAATAATATGAACAATATGAATTCAAATCATTGCTACCAGACTCCACAGCAATATATGGGTCCACAAATACCTCAAAATACACAGGCACCGATAACGCAACAAGGGCCGCAATTACCTCAGCCGCCAAGTTATAATCAAATGATTTTAGATAAACTTGAAATAATGGATAAAAGGTTATCAAAACTAGACACAATAGAAGAACAGGTGATGAGAATTAATGAGAGAATTGCAGGGCTTGATATTCGTATACTGGAACTTGAATCAAAGTCGCATGATCAAGGAAGAAAAATGAATGACATTAAAGCCAGTAGAAATTTTGACTCGCAGTTTTGTGAGGAGCTAGGAAACAGGCAGAAAGAGATTGATAAAGTTATATTAAATGAAAGAAAACAGAGAGAGAAAATTTCGCTCGACTATGAGCAGTTGAAACAGGATAATGAAAGATTAACAGAAGATGTAATAGATCTTCAAGCCAGGTCAATGCGTGATAACTTACTGTTTTTCGGATTTAAAGAAGAAATGTCTCCTGAGGCTCGCAAAAATGAGAACTGTGTAAAATGCAATACAAGAATTCTGTAATAACACGCTAGGTTTGGAAAATACATATGGAATAAAAATCGACCGCGCTCATCGTATCGGAAAATTCTCGTCGGAGAAAACTAGGCCCGTAGTTGCAAATTTCACTACTTTCAAAATAAGATAATGATAAGAAACGCTGCATCAGAAAAGCTTAAAAACATCGAATATCGCATTGTGACCAGTACCCTAAAGCTATACAAGAGAGACGCCGCAAATTAGTACCGGAACTCATTAAGGCTAGGCGGGAAGGCATGGATGCTATACTGTCATATGACAAGATCATTATCAAGAGCAGACGACTCAATCAGCAACGCACCGGAAGTGATGGTATATTTGCAGAGCGCGCCGGAAACGGGGCTGCAGTCATAGATACAGAAATCGCATCCGGTACAGTGAATGGTGACGGATAGGCTGAAAATGAACAGTTCATTTCTTTACTCCAGTGGAATATACAAGGTTTAGCGAACAAATTAAATGACAGTGATTTTTTGCAATTTATTTCTAAGTTCGAAATATTAATTTTCACGGAAACCTGGCACTCAAAAGTTACTAACATTGAAATTAAAGGTTTCGAGTATTTCAGTTGTCCACGGCCGAGAACAAATAAAAAGGCGAAACGTTGTAGTGGTGGAGTCATAGTATATTATAAGGAATCACTGATCGGTAAAATTGAATTAGTCAAGATTAATAATAACGGTATTTTGTGGTTTAGGTTGAATTGTGTGCAATCTAATAGTGACAAAGTAATTTATTTCGGTGTTGCGTACATTCCGTCGGAGGACTCGTCTGTATATAAAACTCCACAATCGTGTCTGTTTGAATATGACTTCTTTGAATGTTTGAGTGAAGATATTTTACAATATAGTTCCCAAGGGGAAATCTTTCTTGCTGGGGACTTGAACTGTCGAACAGCAGAATTAAAAGATTATGTTGAAAACTTACGGTTAGACAGATTTGTAAACATACCGCTAAACAATGATATTGATATACCCGTTAGAAATTCACAAGATAAAGATATTAACTCTTTTGGGCACAGATTGATTGCATTGTGTAAAGAACACGATCTGCTTATTGTAAATGGGCGTCTGGAGCCGGGAAAATGCACTTACTATTGTCTAAATAATAAGAGATACGGGGCTAGTCTAGTCGATTATTTATTAACAAATATAAGAAATTTTGAATATATTTCTGAAATGACAACTATGGAATTGACGGAATACTCTTATCATTGTCCAATAGCATATAATATCATGTGTCAGAAAACAGCTTTCTCGAATAGCAGGGAACATATTAAATTTGATAAGATATATTGGGATTCTGGAAGGTCTATGGATTTATTAGCATCACTGGAAGAAAATCGAGAGGTTTTTGATCGATTAACGAATAATATTGTGAATGATAATGAAAATATTGATTCGAATATAGAAATGTTATCTGAAACTATTTATCAGAATTGTTTTAAGATTTTTGGTAAGTCTGTAAAATTCGCTTACTTTCCGGACAGGGAGAAAGTAAGAACGGCGTCGAAATCGCTCTCGGGAACACCGTATGGCGTCGGAGAGCAATTCCCGAAAGAGGTGGTTGAAACCAGACGGAAGCTCGTGCCAATTATGAAAAAGGTTAGGGATGAGGGTAAAGAAGCATACCTTAAAATGGATAAGCTTTACATTAATAAGCAGTTATACAGCGTCAATACATAGGACTCACAGGAGAGGGTCCTCAAATGTTTATCGTGGAACGTAGAGGGACTTTCCATTGCAAAACGATCTTCAGATGACTTTCTTAATATTATTAGTGAAAATGACATTGTTTGCCTGAGTGAAACTTGGACAAACAGAACTTCTCAAATCGATCTGAGTGGATATGATAAACCTATTCATTCATATAGGCGGTTTCAGCACAGGCGTGCCAATTTATTTAGCGGCGGTCTATATTGCACCCGAAAACTCTCCAATCCACGATAGGTACGATATAGATATTTACAGCCAATTAGAAAATGATATAAATTTCTTTAGTAATAAGGGAAAAATTTTCATTACTGGTGATACAAATTCACGAATTGCTTGTAAAGCCGATTTTATTGATCATGACAGAAATTTAGGACATTCTGATATTTATACCGTTGACGCACGATTGCCCCGGGCGTCATGTGATTTTGGTTCAAACCGCTACGGTGAATGTTTACTTGATCTTTGTAAGTCTACAAATATACCTGTTGTTAACGGTAGATTGTATAAGGACAAAGGCATAGGTAAAATTACATGCACGACATATAACGGAGAAAGCGTGGTGGACTATTTATTAACGGCACAACCGAATTTTGAAGATTTCACAGATTTCTGTGTGCAAGATTTTAATGAGTTTTCGAATCATGCCCCATTATCGTTTTCATTTAGGATTTTTTCAATACGAGATACTGTGAGCAATGAGCCCAGAATATTTTATATTTAAATCAAGCATACCGGAACTGACGTACGTGGGCGCGAGAAGTTGTCAAACCCCACTCTTTCACCAGCTTTCCTCGAGTAAACTACTAAAACTTCTACTTCTACCGACTTTAGTCGACTACGAACAGGTAAGTCGTATTTAATACAACTTTATGATTGATAAATACAAGTAGCTAGCTACAGCTACTTTACTGGCGCTGCTACGCGGCCTGTAGCGGTCATTTTGCCAGGAATGGAAATATCCATTCAAAAGGATATGTGCATATATGGCGGCCATCAATTTGAGGTGAATGTCACCTTGTAGTTGAAAAATTTTGTTAGAAATATTTTTTCAATTAATTAATATGAAAAAGGCAAAACCTCTGAGCGAGCGTAGCTTAAACGGCAAAGAAACTATTCACTTCTTAAAACAATTCCGAGAACCTATTCACTTGAAAAGAAACAAAAATTTAGTGTCATTATACCTGTAACAGTGAATATCATACGTTGCAAAATTTATGGAAAGCCGGTGTCACGGTGACGTCATTACCTGTTTGTGGCGTTCTTATGGCTTTATGCTTATTTATGACATTTTATCCCATTGTCTGGCCAATGCTTGAACTTTTAAAAGAAAATCATATTTTTTTCTACCAACTGGAAATCTTTCTTGCATTATTTTTGAGTGATGGATAATATTCAGCAATCAAATGAAGTTCTGTATTCACTGCCAACAAAGCATTTCCTGTGAGCACCTGTCCTCTAGGGACACGCACTTAGTAAAATAAATGCAAAATTGAAATTATTTCCGTAACATAACTTTTTTTAAAAATAAAGACACCTAATGAACATAGAGACTGTAACTCAAATATAAAATAAAAAAAAAAAGCAATTTTCCCGACTTTGACGGAAGTAGAACAAAATGGCGGCACCCAAAATGGCGGCGCCCAGACGAGAGGAAAATTTTTCAGCTACATCACTTTGCCCCATTCGGCACACCTTTGTTATATTCGCCTACACATTGCCGTAAGGCGAGCTACGCGCTCGCAATTGCGCTTCGCGCAATTGCTCGCGAGCTATGCTCGCTATTATAATAGGTTCTTATGTATTTCAATTAAATTTTTGCTGTGGAGCTCGGATGTTTTCAGATATAAATTCTACTTTTGAGAGCTTTCATTTTCCAATTTCAAGAAACCGGAAATACTTGTTCAGCCATATTAATTTTTGAATTTTATCAGGTTTGTTTCACACATCTTGAATTTTCTAAGGGGGAAATGGCATATAGATTTAATCTATTGATGTAAATCGACAACGGTGTTGCTGTTAAAGATTCCATTGCCTATATATGTGGTTATAATTTTTAATTTTTGATCGGAACTCAAAGTGGTAAATGTTTTTTAAATAAAACTCCCGACAGGCTTAGGAGTTATAATAGATCCCTGTAGGAGCCCTGAGCACTGGTGAGTTCTTGGTGTTAAATTTTTGTATTTTTACCACAGGATTTGCAATGGGCATACTTGTTACAGTATTCACCAGTCTCGCTAGATAAATATTTTATGTCTCTTACTTGGGACTTATGTGTGAGATATTCTTTGTACATTCTTGGTATTTTTACTTGATTAATATGGACTGTAATTCATTCCGGAATTCATCTTGAATAGTTATTGGTTAGATATGCCGGGTAAATAATCTCGAAACATTTCGGCCTAAAGTAGTTGTTTAATACATATTAACCACATTATTCAGAAAAGAACACTTTGAATAAAAATTATTCAGTCTATGAATTTATAAATTCACTGGGCACATTTTACTGCCAATACTTTTTTATTTATAGGCGCTGATACTGTTCAACACTCAGCAAAGGCCAGCTGTACGATTTACCTGTGTAGCAAGGCTCAAGCCGCACATATCAAGGGTAGAGAAGACAACTTGAAACCAAGTAGGTTGTGACCTTAGATATTACTCCTTCAAATTTTGGGGAGAATATTTGGTCATAGTTTGTCTCTGAATCCCCCTGGCAAAGGGATTCAGCCCAATTATCGGTGATAAAACCGAACAGAAGTGAAATTCCAGATTGTTGGTTTTCATGCTTTACATGAAAATACTGATATCACTGGATATATTCACATATAGGACCACGTGTTTAATCCAGCTATACTGGATATTGTATATCTATTAAGAGTCTTCAGGATATATTTAACAACGAAACCTGCTCGTTCTAATCTTAAGGTTTAGGAGCTATTTTTGTTAAAACTTATGTCTGATCAACCGAAACTTAACATACACAGAGCTACAAGATCAGATTTATTGAGAATACCATTTATTGGAAACAAAATAGCCAATAAAATTTTGACTTATAGGCGAAAATACACTATTGAACCTGATTATTTAAAAAAGATAGCACCAAGGGTAAATAGTTCTCTATTTGATTTCTCAACTGACCCTATTGAAATTATGGCGCAAAATGTTGAACCTACACTCCCAAAAATTGCTGAAGAAGAGGAATTAATAAGCTTTCAGGAAGATGTAGATAATGTCATAAATCCCAACCAAACTGAACCTTTAGATATTAATGCGCAGGATCCTGTTGAAATTCCTGTAAGTAAGCCCTTAGAGCTAAATGAACCCAGTTCCACGCAAACTGAAGATCAATCAGGGCAAATAGATAATACTCAAGAACAAAAGGAAGACCAAACACGTGGCACATTAGAGGTCCCAGTGGGTCGCCCTGACGCGGATGACGAAACCCGTGAACCACGGGCGAATCAATCCAGACGTCATGGGGGATACGGAAGGGACCAGCCTAATGTAATAGGTAGTTACCAGGAGAAATTCCAGGGGAGTAAATCTAGCCAAAGGAAAATTGGTAAACAAGATAATCGCCAATTAGGGGCCCGTTCAAAGCTAACTGGGAATCAATATAATTTTGGCAAAAGATACTCTCATGAAGATACACCAACTAGAGAGTTTAATAGAAATCAGTTTGAAAGGGAATCATTAAATAGACAAAATGATGGGCAATTCTGGGACAAGAATCAAAAATATTTCCCCCAAAACCAGAAATTGAAACAAGAAACTTCCGGAAATATTTATCAAAGGCAACAACTCCCTAGATTTCCAGGAAATTATGATATCCCACATGTGCATATGGACACACCCCTAGTTGACCCATATAGACCAGAATACCCGAGTACTCCTATGGGTAATCCTTCAATGCAATCTGAGGATTATTCCAATCAAAGATATAGTACTCCGTATACCCCATATAATCAAATGTCTAGAAACTTTGAAAATTATGTTGGGGATGGGTCATATACCAATTTTCCATACAATCCAAATAATAGAATTCCAACCCATTGGGAATCTATTGGGGCTAACACTCCAGCAAATACGGGAAATTCTAACTGGGCAAATAACTACATGGATAGTTTTCCCTCAAACGTTGGAAACTATCCTGATGATAGCAACAGATCTAAGTCCTCTAGATATCCAGCTCAAACCGCGGATCTAGGTGACAATGTAAATGTAGGCAGACAGGGTCAAAGACCTTACAATCAAGCCAAAGATTGGAAAATTCCAAAATCTATTTGTTATGATGGTACCGGGGACTGGCGGGCTTTCTATACAAAATTCTCGTCATTTTCCGAAGAAATGCAGTGGTCTGGCAGGGAACGAAAACGTGCCTTATGTTGGGTCTTAGAAAGTAAAGCCAGTGAATTCTACTATCATGTCACTAGTAGAAACCCGGAGATCGAATATTTCGATCTCATCAAAAAGTTCGAAAAACGATTCGACTTCAGAGATCTACCCGAGACATTGATACTGACCTTTCACAATACCAAGCAAACCCCTAACGAAAATCTAAATGAATGGGCTGAAAGGATTTTAGATCTCGCACATAGGGCATACGTTGATTTACCTGACAATAAAGTTAGTTCAATGGCCGTTATGCGTTTCTGCCAGGGCTGTATTGATAGGGAAAGTGGTCAATATGCTGCAAACTTACGTCCTGCTACCATTGAGGACGCTATTGACCGAGTCCGATGGTTCCAACATAACAATGCAATTATCTTTGGTAAAAAGAAATCGGTCAAATTTGATGAAACTAGGAACAGAATTGACATCAGATCGGTTCAATATCAAAGTTCTGATGATGAATCTGATCAAGATACTTTTCTGATTCAATCTGTGAAAAGTCGTTCATCAGATAAGACCAGATCTACTAGTGAGGCCCATACCCCGAAAAAGTCTGTACTTTCAAACAATCCTATGGTCAGGCAAAAAGGTCACGTTCAAATGGGAACACTTAAAGGTTTTGAAGAAAGAATGACTGCTATGGAATCTAAGACAGATACTTTGGCTACAAGCGTGTCAAAATTGACAACCTCAGTAAACAGTAGGCAATCTCGTAGGCAATATAGCAGTCCTTCCCCTTCTAGGAATAAGACTATCATTACCTGCTTTGGATGCGGTAAAGAGGGTCATTATAAGAATGAATGTCCTAACAATAAATCAGTATCATTAGTCTCAAATACAGAAACTGACGAAGATTCTTTAAACGAATCCGGGTCGGACAACGAGGCCTAAGCCCGACCCCGTCTCATGAGTCTTTAAAAGGCCTCGACTTGCCAAAACATAGGTCAAATATGGATAAACATCCAGTTGACAAAAATGATTTAAAAAGTTCGGCTATGACCGATGCTAAAAATCAGAAATTAGAGACGGATAATTATCCAATACCGAATGGTAGTCGTTCCCTTTTAAACGATTCCCTTCTGTGTTGTATGCAGGATAATAAATCGGATAACAATCCTGACACAAATCCTGAATTACACTCAATTCCCGAAACTGAAGGCATAAATATCTGTCAATTACGTTCAAATTCTATGCTTAATTTGAAGATTAATCTGGGAAATATCGATACAACAGCAATATTAGATACAGCTGCTGAAGTATCGTTAATATCTGATAAAATCTTCAACAAGTTAGACCCAAAGCCTCCAATTTTGAAAAAGATCAAAATGTTCACAGCGGGTAGGGAATTAACCATGGACGGATACGTCATAGGTCCAGTAAAGATTAATCTTGGTAACAATTCATATTCAGAGATTATTCATGTAGCTCCTATTGAGGATGACATGTTACTGGGATTGGACTTTATGCAGAAACATGGTATGAAAATAAGTATCCCTGAAATTAAGGACAATAATATGCCTTATTTGGAGATTAAAGATGAACATGTATCTTTAAATGTAGGACATTCTCAAAGGCCTATTAGAGTAGCCAAAGTAACAGTGGGTAAACGTACAGTATTACCACCCAACTCTGTAGCACATGTCAAATGCAAACTAAGTACTCCCATGCCTGACTATATGATTGAACCTGTATCAGGATTAAAAGTCTTGGTACCAAGAACTGTTCATGCTGCAAATAACGAACTTAAAATTTGCGTTTTGAACATCACGGATAGGTACATAACTCTTAAAAAGACTAAACCTATTGCAGAGGCAAATGAAGTTATTGAGATCTTGCCTGGGCCTGACGACTTAAATGAAGTTGGCCCTCAAGTTCAGAAAACTAATGTCTCTCAAAATTCAGAAGAGGCGGAGCAAGAATTCATGAATGAATGTTCTGAATTGCATATACCGGGCCATCTAACAGACATGTTTCAAAAATCTACTTTAGAACTAAATGAATCTCAAAAAATCTTATTCGGTAAATTGTTAGTTGAATATCAAGATGTGTTCGCTCGAGATGAATTTGATCTTGGAAATTTTAGTGAAATAGAACATAGAATTGATACGGGCGACACAAAACCAATCAAAACAAAACTGAGACGTACTCCCCTGCATTTTGCTGCAGAGGAAGAAGCACATCTACAAAAAATGCTTAAAGCAGGTGTCATCCAGCCATCAGTTTCTGAATGGGCATCTGCCCCTGTCCTTATTCGTAAAAGGGACAACTCAGTCAGGTGGTGCCTGGACTACCGTGCTCTTAATCAATCAACGGTTAAGGATGTTTTTTCTCTCCCTAATGTAGAAGAATGTCTGGACACTTTGCAAGGAAATGAATGGTTTTCTAAACTTGATGCAAATTCCGCCTACTGGCAAATTAAAGTAGCGAAGGAAGATCAAAAGAAAACTGCATTCCTAACAAAGTACGGCCTTAACGAGTTTGTAAAAATGGCTTTTGGTTTATGCAATGCTCCTGCCACATTGTCTAGAGTCATGAATTTAATCCTACATGGGCTAAATTGGAATATCGTCCTTGCCTTTTTGGATGATATTCTGGTTATGGGTAGAACGTTTGAAAACCACCTTAAAAATTTGGAAAAAGTCTTCGCACGGCTGAGACAATATAAACTAAAGTTGAAGCCTAAAAAATGCGAATTTTTCCAGAAAAAGGTAGAATTCCTTGGCCGATTAGTAGATAAAATGGTCTGGAAATCAGCGATACACAGATAGCTGCAGTCAAAGATTGGCCAATTCCTAAAAATAAGAAGGAAGTACAAAAATTCTTGGGTCTAGCTAACTATCATAGGTCGTTCATACCGAATTATGCAAAATTAGCTGCCCCTCTATATCAAATCACAGGCAAAGAACCTTTTCAGTGGGAAAATGAACAAGAAATTGCATTTAATCAAATTAAGCAAAATTTAACATCACCACCTGTCTTAGCTCTACCAAATAATGAAGGCCAATTCATTCTAGATTGTGATGCCAGTGACTTGGCTATTGGGTGTGAATTCATACAAATCCAAAACAATGAAGAAAAAGTCATAGCCTATGGTAGTTACTCTTTGACTGCAGAACAGAAAAAGTACTGTACCACTAGAAAAGAACTTCTAGCGGTAGTGCGATTTACAAGGCAATTTCGGCATTATTTGTTAGGCCGACCAGTAATTGTAAGATCTGACCACAGTAGTTTGACATGGCTGCTGAACTTCAAAAATCCACAAGGCCAAATAGCCCGCTGGATAGAAGAGCTCAGTCAATATAATATAAAAATTAAGCATCGCAAAGGTCATAAACATACTAATGCCGATGCCTTGTCAAGAATTCCAGATAGAGACATGATAGACTGTCCAAATTACAAGCTAGGAAGTGAAATTCTAGAAAGTCTGCCATGTGGTGGTTGTTCAAAATGTGTAAGAGCCCATGATAATTGGTCAAATTTTGCCAAGGATGTAGATGATGTGATTCCGTTGTCCTCATGGAAAAACTTCACTACTCATGACCAAAACTCTATTTGTGAATGTACCCTAAATTGGTCAGAACCTTCAAGAGACATAAGTTGGCCTGACAAGAATTGGCCAAACTTACCTGATGTAGATAATATGTCTGATTCTACAATGGATGCTAACACTTATTCTGAAAATAGGCCCGACAAGAATTGGCCGAGTTCAGTATTAAGTAACGCAGAATCCGATAGATCACGACATTCTGACTATACAAAAACTGTTTCTTGTGAAAATGATGAAAACTTGTTGCATTCCCATTTAGATATTGTGGGAACCCCTGGACCAGTCATTTTGCTATGTCCTAGTTCCCACAATCCTTCCCTAAACAAGGTTTGTAGGAGTGTAACAACCATATGGGGACATCAGAACCAAGAAATAGTTCAAAAACAAGCGGATGACCAAAATTTGTCAATTTTGCGAAAATGGCTTACAGATGGTACTATCCCTTCAGAAGGAACTATATTTTTGGCTAATTCCAAAACTAAGAAATATTGGAACAATAGAGAAAGATTTTTTCTAAAAGATGATGTTATTTGGTTTAGAAACAAACATGATGAAATTCTTTTACTTGTTCCCGAAAATTTGAAAACATCTATTTTAGAATTGACTCATGATATTCCATCATCAGGTCATCAAGGAAGAGATAGAGTCCTAGCTAAAGTCAAATGTAAATATTATTGGTCAGGAATGAAAAATGATATTGAACAGTACATTTTCTTCTTGTGCCATCTGTAAGCAAAGTAAAAGGGAAGTAAGATATCACGGGCTCCCATGACAAAATTTCATGCTGGATCACCAATGGAGCGAGTACATCTTGATTTTTTTAGGCCCACTCCCAAAAACGAAAAAACGGGAATGAATACATTCTCATGATGGTCGATCAGTTCACTAAGTGGATAGAGTGTGTCCCACTGCCTTCACAAACAGCAGAGGTGACTGCTCATGCCGCTGTGAACCAATTTTTTACCAGATTCGGCTATCCATTCGAAATTTATACGGATCAGGGGCGGAATTTCGAGAGTCAACTTTTCCCCAAAAATTTGTGAAATGCTCCATATACATAAAGCTCGTACAACTCCCTATAGACCCTATTCCAATGGTCAAGCAGAACGTACAAATTTAACCTTGATGAACGCTATCCGCTGCTATATTGGGAATAACCAGACTCAGTGGATAAGTACTTGGCACAAATAGCCAGTGCAATAAGGTCAAGTGTTAACAGGTCCACGGGCTTCACTCCAAACAAATTAATGTTAGGGAGGGAGGTAAATCATCCTGTAAACATCATGTTTCCCACATCATCTAAAACTGCTGATGTTGGAGAGTATGTCTCTGAACTAGAACATGCAATCTCCAAAGCACATGAGGTAGCTCGCAAAACTCTCAATACAAGTCAAGAAAGAATGAAAAGGGACTATGATTTACGTTTGCATCACAGATCATACAATCCAGGAGACCTTGTTTACATCCTTGATTCAGCCTCTATAAAGGGTAAGTGCAAAAAGTTACAACCCCCTTGGAAAGGTCCAGGTATCATAGTGGCTAAATTAAATTCGTACCTGTACCGAATCAAATTACGAAATGCAATCTGTGTTGCTAACCATGATAAGTTAGCCCCTTGTAATGTCAGGAAGCTACCGGTCTGGTTAGAGAAATATAAAGATAATTTCCCATTATTGGTAAAGTCCATACCAACTGAGTCACGGGGGAAAACTAGTACCTTGTATTGTCTTTGTAGACGGCCTTACACAGGTGAATTTATGATTCAATGTGATTATTGTACCGAATGGTATCATGGCGCCTGTGTGAACGTCTCCTCTGACGATGCAATAAAAATTGATAAATACTCATGCCCGCTATGTTCTCGGAGTTAATATGGACCTGTTGATAATCGTTATTATTTCAGACTGATTATGGCATCGTTAACCCCCAATTGGGACCTGATTAACAGCACAATCGCTAAAATGGATGCCGCTACTCAAGAAGGTCGCTTACTACACCCGTACCAAATGTTCAAAGAATTGTCTTGTTTACACGGGTTGGGGGAGGGAGATTTTAAACGTATTGTAATCCAACAGGCCCAAATAGCCAAGAACATGAATCCACCGCACGGAAACTGGCTTAAAGAGGCTAGAAAAAATGCTAGCTGCTTTTTTTGCGGTACAGTGGGTCAAAGATGTATTCCCCCCTTTTAATACTAGTAAGAGACCTGCTAAAAGGAAGGCGGTCTCTCTTACCAATGTTGTACCAGTTATTCCGTCCAGTTCAGCCACTGTGGATTCTGTTTTGAGAATTGAACCTACTTTAATACAAGGTTCGGCTCTACCAACTCCATTAACACCAGTTCGTGCTGAAACTGTAACTTATACAGGTCAAACTAATTCTGAAAACCAGGGGATTGATGACAAAGGAGAGTGTCCAATGAAGGTTTCTGAGGACTCTCAACTGGAAATCCTGGAAAACTCCGGTAGTACAGTTCAGAAACCTCTCCAGGTCACACTACCTGATCCTTTGCCTGAAGAAGCTCAACCGGAGATCCTGGAAAACTCCGGTAGTACGGTACAAGCTAATCTTCAAGTAGCATTACCTGACTATGTTGCTGAAGAGCCTCGACCAGAAATCCTGGAAAATTCCGGTAGTACGGTCAAGGCAAATATTCCTGTTAGTTGTACAAAATATATAGCAACCAAAACTATCTGGAATAGTTCCTATAGGTCAAGTACAACTCCTGTTGGTCATGATGGTCATAATCTGCCCATAGGAGAAAGGTCAAAACCAACTCCTGTAACCCATCAGGATTTCAAAATCGTTATTCAAAATGAAAATCCTATAACCCGTACTAAACCCAAAACCCAAGGTTGGAGTGTATGTCCACTGTGCGGAAAGCATTCAAGACGCCTCCGCTGGCACGCCAATCGATTCCACCTTTCAGTTTTATTCATTGATCAAGAAACTGAAACCCAGGCCAGTGATCCAGCATTCCATCAAGCACGGGTGGAATGTCTCCAGTTATTGTCTAGGTTACTATTGGGCCCAAATGCTGGTCTTGAAGAGTTAGTTGATTTCCATAACGTCAACTCTGCTCTACCTTATAACTGCTCTGTGTCAGATAACAGTCAAAGAGCAATGCAACTTCTTTGTTTCAATCAAGGTTGGCAAGCCCCCAATGTGTTCACTCTGTCACCTATTAATTCGTTGGCTTGTCTCATACACTGGAGGGTCATAGTAACGACTTGCAAATATCTCTCTCTCGAAAAAAGGGAAGAATTTGCAACCTTCTGTGATGAAACTGGGGCCCAATTACACTTGGAAGTACCTAAAAATGTCAGGACCCCTGCATTAGGAGAACCGCAAGGGTTCAAAGAAGTTGCCACAGGGGATCATAACTCATTACAAATTACAGTTACCCCCAATCCCCCCAAAAAGCCGAGGTTGCAGTACAATGAAACGGAAGCCAATTCTTCACAATCTCAGGTAACAGCCAATCCTTGCGACAATTCTACCATGCTATCCAATGAAGTGGATGCTATAGATTGTCATTTTCATTAAGACCGTACGGGGAGCAGAGTACTCAAAAAATCACACAATCAATCACCTGATGATCTCCTTACTCAGATCTTGGAGTTTCGGCAGGTGGTGAGTCCTCTGGTTCCTGTGAGGTTACTGGGAATGGTCGCCAATTTTTGTGATCCAGATAGCTACCCAACCCTCTTTCCCTCGGATTCTAGACTCAAGATATGCATTGGTCTCCATCCGAGGAAAGTACGAGAATTCTCCCAGAAACTACTTAGCGATCTGGTTGGAATTCTAATTGCCAATGTGGCCCATTTCGGACCTCAGCAGGTAGCGGCGCTCCGGGCGATTTCGTTAGACCGAATTCTCTTGGAAACCGATGCCCCTTATTCGCCTCCTGTAAAGGGGATCTCCAAGAGTGTGAAAATAATCAACACTCCTGCATTCGTAGGAGATGTTGCCAAGTTGGTTTCCGAAGTCCGTGGGGTCGCCTTGGATCGCTTGCTACAGGCTTCGGTAAAGAATGCCAAGGATTTATACAAATTCTAAAGAAATAAGTTTCAGTTTGACCTGAGTAGATATTCTTCTTTTTTGTATTATTTTTGTACATTTGTTCACAGGTTCACTATAATTTTTACCCGGGAAATCTTGTCTGACTATTTGACCCTGATTTGGGTAATAATATTGATACATTCCAGAATGATCAGTCGGAATTCCAGATAATCCTGGAAAACTGGCCTGATTTCATTTCGCTAGTAACTGGACGGATAACTAAATTGTAAATATGTACGTTGGTGTATAATTATTTTAAAGGTTTTATTAAATTTGGGGACGTATTTTAAATAATATGGGTTTTTATATAATTGAGTTTTAAAATTATATTTTCCTTTGGTCAATATCAATAATCTTGGATGCGCATCCTGGTTATCGCACAAACACCAAACTTGGTAATTTGGGTTACCTTATTAATTCTAAGTGGTGATGACCGGTTCCATAAAATGGGGAGGAGTGTCGTAGCCCTACACTGTCAGTTTACGGAGGTAACTATTGCCGACGATCATCAGCTCGATTATGGGAGGAACATGTTCCATTCCACTATTTACTTAAATCAAGCATACCGGAACTGACGTACGTGGGCGCGAGAAGTTGTCAAACCCCACTCTTTCACCAGCTTTCCTCGAGTAAACTACAAAAACTTCTACTTCTACCGACTTTAGTCGACTACGAACAGGTAAGTCGTATTTAATACAGCTTTATGATTGATAAATACAAGTAGCTAGCTACAGCTACTTTACATTGTATGATTTTAATTTAAATAAAACTGACATTACTAGGAGTAACCTATATGGAAAGAAACGAGATTATAAAAGTACGTGCAAAAAATGTAAACGAAATTATCATAGAAACCTTGGTAGGAAAATGAATGAAATGAGAAGAAAGAGCCCGCGGGAATTTTGGAAAATATTTAAAAAGAAACCAGGTAGCCCAAATGGTGAAAATATAAGCATCGATGAATTCTATGAACACTTCAAAAATTTGTCCAGTAATACAACTGTGAATGAAAATGCGGAGTGTAACGATTTTTTATCGCAGTTTAATAGTGAAGACCATGGAAGTTCGTTTGTTGAACTTGATCAACCAATCACGAGAGAGGAAATATTCTCAGCAACTAAGCGGTTAGGTTGTAATAAGTCTTGTTCACTTGATAATGTTTTATATGAATATTTTAAAGAAAGCATCAACATAACTGTACACTCTATTGAATTATTGTTTAATCATATTTTGAATACAAAGGTATATCCACGTAGCTGGCCGACAGGATAAATTATTCCCTTGTACAAAAAGGGCGATTCTGCGGACCCAAATAATTATAGAGGAATTACACTGACAAGTTGTTTTGCTAAATTATTCACGGTCATTATAAATGAGCGACTGAAACGCTGGGCCGAGAAAACCGATAACTTGACTGATGCACAGTTCGGGTTTAAACAGAACTATGGTACTGTCGATCCTATTTTTATATTGAATGCTTTAATTGAAAAGCAAATCAGAAATAAAAACAAGTTGATGTGTTGCTTTGTGGATTATAAAAAAGCTTATGATTTTATTGACAGAAATTGTTTATGGTACAAATTGATAAAGTCGGGTATAGATGGGAAATTGTTGTCGATTATACGCTGTATGTACGATGATGTGAAACTTTGTGTAAGGCATATAAATAGCTTATCAGATTTTTTCAGTTGTGAAATTGGTCCCTTTCAAGGGGAAATAACTTCGCCTATAATGTTTTCCTTGTTTTTGAATGATATTGAATTGTATTTACAAGAAGATTTGAATGGCGGTATAACGCTTGATCAAATATCTATTTATTTGTTGTTATTTGCTGATGATGCTGTCTTGTTTTCCGAAACAAAAGAAGGGTTACAAAATGCTCTTGACAACCTAGAAACATATTGTAAAAAATGGAATCTCACGGTTAATATTGAGAAAACAAAAATAGTTGTTTTCAGCAAAGGTGGAAAACTAAATAGAGAATTCAAATGGACATATGATGGTAAAGATATTGAAATAGTTCAGAACTTTAATTATTTGGGTATTGTATTTTTCAAGTGGTGGTTCGTTTATACCAGCAACAAATACACTTAGTGGTAAAGGCCTAAGGGCAATGAATTCATTGTTCAACATTACAAAAGAGTTAGATGCCAACGTAGAAATAATGTTAAATCTTTTTGATGCTTATGTTTTATCAATTTTAAATTATAGCTGTGAAGTATGGGGCTTTGCTAAAGCAGAAAATATTGAACGTGTGCATAAAAAAATTTGTAAATGGTTACTGAATGTTAAATTGTCTACGAACACATTGTCATTGTACTCAGAACTAGGTAGATTTCCACTGTATATTGAAAGGTATGTAAGGATAGCTAAATACTGGTTAAAATTACATGGAAATAAGAGTCAAAATTGTATTTTGTCATCGATTGTACAAATGCAAAGAAATGATATCATAAGTAACCAAGGTGTTGTAAACTGGACTTCCAAAGTTCGGGATATGTTACAAAATGCAGGTTTCCTAGATGTATGGTTGTTTCCAGAATCAGTTATCATAAATCAGTTCATTCCATTGTTTAGATTACGACTTCATGATATTTATATTACACAGTGGCGTGCTGGTATGGAACTATGTTCATCGCTACAAATTTATAGAGAATTGAAAAGTTGTTACGAAAAATCGAAATATTTTAGTGTATTAGAAAATGTTAATCATCGAAATATGTTAGCAAAAATAAGATTGAGTTCTCATAAGCTATGTATTGAAACAGGAAGACACAGAGGTATAGGCAGAAGCCAAAGAATATGCACATTATGCAATATGGGTGACATAGAGGATGAATTTCATTTTATATTGATATGTCCGTTGTATAATGATTTGAGAAATATGTTTATTTCAAGGTACTTTACTACTAATCCTAGTGTTTATAAATTTATACAATTGTTAAACGAAGATAAAAAATCAGTACTGCAAAAGTTAGCACTATTTTGTATAAGAGCCTTTGAAAGACGCGACAATGAATTAGATTAATGTTTCTTTATTACTGTATGACTTTGTTATATGTGTTATTGACATGCTCAGGTCCCTTTATTTCTATTATTATTATCATGTATTCGCTCTCTCTCAACGCATGCATTGTTATTTACATGTATAAAACATGTTGTTATGACGATGAGTATTGTGCTCAAGTCTAAATAAACCATATGTTCTGTTCTGTTCTATGTTCTGTAAATTATAAGCCAAACAAAACTAAAAAAAGAAATGAGTGGTTTAATGATGATTGCAGACGGGCTTAAAATTTATTTTTAGATAACAAAAGGAAAGTAAAGAGGTGTGGAAATTCTGAAAATATTGTCGAATTTCTGCAGAGTCGTAAATATTATTGTGAAGTAAAACGTAAAGCCAAGTACAACTTTTTTGCAAAGGAAAAGCGCAACATTTCTGAACTTAGTCGCAAATCACCGAAAATGTTTTGGAAAAAAGTAAACAAGTATAGAAATTCAAGTAAAACAAGTAATCCCGATGTTGATGTTTCATTATTTAGAAATCATTTTTCTAAAATTCTAAATACACCTGTTGAAAGTAGTTTTATTTCAGATAATGTACAAATAATAAACGAAAGGGATCGATATGTTGATATTGATTGTTTAGATAAGCCTTTTGACGTACAAGAAGTAAGCAAAACCATATCTTCTTTAAGTAGGAATAAATCTCCAGGATGTGATCTTGTTGTTGCAGATTTTTTTTATAGATGCCAAACAATTTATAACACCATATTTGGTTAAAATGTTTAATAAAATTTATCATAATGGAGTATATCCCATATCATGGACAAAAGGAATAATTGTCCCACTACATAAAAAGGGGGATAAATCTGATCCTTCTAATTACAGAGGAATATCACTGATAAGTACTATGGCCAAGATTTTTTCTTTGTTATTAAGAAACAGATTGAATAAATGGTGTGAGCACCAAAATGCTTTTACTGATGTGCAATTTGGTTTTCGAAATAACAGAAGTACTTCTGATTGTGTTTTTATTCTTCATAGTATTATACAAAAGATTATTTCTATGAATAGATCGTTGTACTGTGCTTTTATAGATTATGAAAAGGCGTCTGATACAGTTAATAGGAATGCCCTGTGGTTTAAATTGTTTGAAATAGGTATCAGTAATAAAATGGTTAGAATGCTTCAGTCAATATACAAACATGTATCAGCTTGTGTTAAGGTTTTTTCAAATGTTTCAGATTTTTTCGAGGTTTCGCTTGGCTTAAAACAAGGGGAACCACTCTCGCCAAAACTTTTTATACTCTTCGTAAATGATGTCACAGCAAAACTTGATTTTAACTCATTAACAGATCACGACTTGCAACAGCTTTCTATTTATTTGTTGATGTTTGCAGACGATATGGTACTATTTACTACCGACCAGAAGAGTCTCCAGGCACAGCTAGATAGCTTGTATATTTACTCTGTTAAATGGGGACTTAAGATAAATATTGATAAAACGAAAATATGTATTTTTAGAAAAAGAAGACAGAATATTGATTTTCAGTGGTACATTAATGATACACCAGTGGAAACTGTGAACTCTTTCTGCTATCTTGGTGTGAAATTTTATTGTAATGGAGCTTTATCTGAAGTTATCAAGGCACTGTCTGATCAAGCACTTAAAGCTGTTAATGGTCTATATTCACTATTTTCTAGGTTAAAATTTGATGTTAAGACTAAATTGACACTCTTTGATCGTATGGTTGAACCAATTTTATTATATTGTGCTGAAGTATGGGGCGTATACGATACAAGTTGCTTAGATAGAATACATATGAAATTTTGTAAAAGGATACTCGGTGTAAAAATGCAAACCCCAAATATGGCAGTGTTGGGGGAACTTGGAAGGTATCCTCTCTCAATATTGTGCAAAGAGAGAGTTCTAAAATATTGGTTAAAACTTGTAAATAATCCAGATTCTATCATGACTGATATTTTTAGAGACCAATGTAACAATGTTAATTCTCCCCGATGTACAAACTGGCCCAAATATGTTAAAACTCTTTTAGAACAACTAGGATATGGATATCTATGGAACCATATAGCGCCAAATATAAACTACATTTTCCAATGCTACAAAAACGGTTAAGAGACCAGTTTATACAGGAATGGCATGGTAGTATTACAAACATGCCACAACTAGAATATTATTCAAGATTTAAAACGCTGTTTATGTTTGAACCATATCTCACAAATGTTGATAATGATTACTTAAGAAAATTACTCATTTGTTTTAGAATGTCTTCACATTGCTTAGCTATTGAAACTGGAAGGTATAGTGGTATAGCTAGGGATCAAAGAATATGTCAAAATTGTAATTTAAATGTTATAGAATCTTGTAACAAAATTATTAGATTATTCTTATAATTTTCTTGTTTTTATTTTAAATGCGCAGAAAGCATTCAGATGTATGACCCACAGTTGTCAACTGTCATGTTTACTAATTAAAGGACCATAAAAGACACGCTATCATATATTTTGACAGGCGGGAGAAAGAAAAGATAAACAAATTAATTAAAAAGCCGAGAAAAATGTTCGGAATGCTGATTCACTAGTAATTCACGTAAGCACAGGTGTCTTTTATTGTCACAGAAGGTCAGTTATATAAAATAATTTCTAATAATAGTAATTTTAGACAGGATGATTGACATGTTTTGTATATATGTATTAATCATGATAAAATTAGCTCGTAATGAGGAGCTAGCCAAATAGTATATAAGGCCAGTGACTTAGCGTTACAGAAAGAGTTTTCGATCGGACGTTGAGCCGGTGACATGGCTCTTCGGAGCAGTCACGAGAGCGGTCCGAGGCACGAGAGATGTTGTATGTTGGAATTGTTATGGCTAATCTTTGTTGAAGAAATAAATAGAAAACATATGCAATAAAATTATAGAAACTATAGACTGGTTGTCGATTTTAATTTATACGGCGGTTACGCTACACGTGGTTGAATTGGTGCCTTAAAAGAACCAGGATTTAAACGAATCTTTAATACGTCACGGACACAACACGAAAGAAGTGCAAAGTAGATCTTTTTGAACGTCATGGAAGTTACAGAAGTGGTATGTTAAATGATCCGTTTAACTTTGTCAAACAACGGAAGAAACAACACTTAGTAAGAGACTTTTGAATTTTACAGACATTTAATTTGTAATATAAAATAACTAGACAAACACGAAAGAAGTACAAAGTAAAGAATTGGCAACAACATGGACGATTAAATACCACAGCAGAAATAGCATTAGTAGTTTGATGTCAAAGAGTCAAACCTTTAGACATGGCTGATAGAAAAGTTGGTGCATAACTGGTAGAAAAGTCCAAAGTATTTAAGTTCCATCAAAATCACAAGAAAATGACAGATGCAGAATATTTCAATATTTGTGACGGACACAGAAATCATCAGCGTATTCCACTATTCCACAGTGCCTTTTTTCAATGTAGTGAAAACACTTCAGGACACTGATATATATCAGGGTGAATAACACAAATGAATAAACGTAACACTCCGATATGGAAACCATCAGAGCAAAAGATCCATTGGAAACGCAAGATATACAGTTCTTAAAAAACACGTAAAACTGCTAAGAAGACAAGAAAAACAATTAAAATTTGCATGGAATTACATGTAACACAGTTGATGAAAAGTTACGCGATGTAAGACTTCCAATGGAAATCACAAATTCACAGAAACGAACCACTGTTACAACTTCGGATATCCAAATGTGCAATGCAGATGAAGGACTACACATTAACATCATATAGGTTGTCACGTCATGTACACAGTTTGTTTTGCCTTAAGCAGAAAGTTACTGTTTTGTTCTTGTGACAAGCAGATCTATTATTTATTATATGCAATACGGGCAGCTACGTGTACTTTAGATTTAATTTATCAGATGTTTATGTTTAAAGTATATCTGTGATGTAAAATATTTTGGGATGTGTGTATTATATTTATTATAGAAGATTTCATATTGTTTTGAAAAAGTAACGTCTTTCTAAGTTTTATAAAATGTAAGGATATCGGTCAAGAGGGGAGGGAAACCCATGTGTTATTTTGACATGAGAACTTTACAAATTGAAGATACATAGCTTGCTAAACTGATATGACATCAATTGTCACAAGTATTGTTAACGACATACTACTTGTTCTTTAATACCCGAGATATTATATCGAATAGTCTGTTTAGTAATTATATGACTGACCTCGAAAACATTGCAATGCGATAGAACTGTAGTACCTACTGAAATGTTTGTTAGTGCATAAATGTATCAACACATGAATTTTGCTATTATTTCCGTTATTTGATTGTTTTTATTAACATGTGATAATGTTTTTGTCGACGTTGACTTCCACTTGTTCGCTATATTGTTGCAGGTATATATGTATATACATGCATATGGATTTTTGGTAAGGATGAATAAAGGCATATAAGTTTACTTTCAAAATATGTTAAAATTAAGGAAAATGACGTATTCAATTTCAAATCTTAGGGTCGGCTGAATATTTGTTGTCATTTCAAATCTTAGGGTCGACTGAATAGTTGTTGTCAATGACCATTTTACTAACATAATTGTGGAATATAGTAAAAAGGTTAAAAGTTTTGATAACAAGAAATGAACGTGCAACAGAATGTTTTGATCTATGATAGTGCAACAGAAAGTTTTGATCTAGTAATTATTTTTGACTCCCCATTTCTAAAGAACGTTTTCCGTCAAATTAGAAATTGCAAGTTGTCAGTTCCTACCAAATATATCAAAATAAAGATAGGTAGCATAATTTTGTTGGGATCACGTGCCAATTTTAGCATTATATGGTAATTTATATATATTGCACTGAATTATGTTATTCACTTATTTTGAACAATATAACTAGTTTGGTGGTGTAACTAAATTGAACCTGTAATTGTTCCTACCTTTGAAAGATAAAGAATGTTAGGGAGGTGTGACAAAACTGAATCTAAATTCAATTGTGGACTGTTCCCCACCCGGGGTCTATTTTCCTTTTTGAAAAAAATAAGAAAGGGAGGTGTAACAAAATTACGATTCTCTTGTAATTTTGTTGTTCATATATTATTATGATTTTAATTCAATTATAGCCTGTTCACTACGCCGGGACCCCCTTATATTATTTTAAAAACAATATTTGCTTTTAATTCAATTGCGGCCCGTTCACCACGCCGGGATACTATTCCTTTTGAAAAGAATAAGAAAGGAAGGTGTAACAAAATTATTAGATTATTCTTATAATTTTCTTGTTTTTATTTTAAATGCGCAGAAAGCATTCAGATGTATGACCCACAGTTGTCAACTGTCATGTTTACTAATTAAAGGACCATAAAAGACACGCTATCATATATTTTGACAGGCGGGAGAAAGAAAAGATAAACAAATTAATTAAAAAGCCGAGAAAAATGTTCGGAATGCTGATTCACTAGTAAATCACGTAAGCACAGGTGTCTTTTATTGTCACAGAAGGTCAGTTATATAAAATAATTTCTAATAATAGTAACTTTAGACAGGATTATTGACATGTTTTGTATATATGTATTAATCATGATAAAATTAGCTCGTAATGAGGAGCTAGCCAAATAGTATATAAGGCCAGTGACTTAGCGTTACAGAAAGAGTTTTCGATCGGACGTTGAGCCGGTGACATGGCTCTTCGGAGCAGTCACGAGAGCGGTCCGAGGCACGAGAGATGTTGTATGTTGAAATTGTTATGGCTAATCTTTGTTGAAGAAATAAATAGAAAACATATGCAATAAAATTATAGAAACTATAGACTGGTTGTCGACTTTAATTTATACGGCGGTTACGCTACAATCTGAGTATCATGTGTTATTGACTTGTCCTAAATATAAAAACTTACGTTCAAGATATTTGCCAAAAACATCGTGGCCAAATCTGAAAATGTTTGACAATTTGTTGTCTTCTGCTAAGAAAAAGTTCCAATGGAATATATGTAAATATTTGAAGGAAATTTATTTGTTAAGGGTTTGAAACCTTGATTACAAATTATTTATACGCATGTTTTGAAAGAATTGTATACTGTTCATTAGCCAAAGGCATATATATGTCGATTATGCTAATAAATGTTGTTGTTGTTGTTGTTATTGTTGTTGTTGTTGAAATTGAAAACTGCCGGTAGACCGAGAAAACAATTTCCCACTTTGAAAATTGTTTCGTATGCAGCACTTTTTGTCTCAAAAAAGTTTTGTATATTTTGTGCTACTACCATTTACCACTGAAAAGTGAAAGTATTTGAATGGCATATAATGAAGTAGGAACCAAGCATATTTGATAGAAAATCATATTATAAGTTTTACTTATAGGCCGTTTGCTATATGTTTGTATAGAAATGGCTTTGGAATATGTAAGTATGTCGGATGAACTACATTTCATATACATTGAAAACATTGTAATCAATGTAAGTTCTCTAGAAATTATAGCAATATCAGAGTCTGGTCACGAGAAGTAACTAATCTGCAACACTTCACACACAATACTTAATCATTGTACGGGGTCCCATTTTACGACCGAAACTCGGACCTTAAATGATGCCGGTGATATAGCTAAATTGTGACTATAGTTTACTCTCTTGAACCCATGTTTACGTCCGATAAACTAGGTTTCTCAATGAACTTTAACTTGGATGCACAAGTTAATCAAGATGGTCTGTCACAACAATACCCTATGCTCGCCTTAGTTTGGTATGGAAAACCCATAATATCTAAGATTTTGCAAACATCTTTCCCGCACAGTTTTCAAAATTTCATTCAGTGTTTTGTGGTAGCCAGCCTTTCAGTACTTTGATTCTGTTGTTAGACCATGATATCTGTATTTTTGTGGAGTTTTATTTTAATTATTCTATCAATAGAAGGTTGTTGACTTTTGCATACGGTATATTTTCGATCAAAATAAGAATAATAAACATGAGATAGAGATACAAAATATTTTTCTAAAGTGAAAAGCAAATAACAAAAGATGTAAATTTAAGTCGTTGTTACGAATCTAGACTTTATTTCAGTATGAACATCATTTAAAATGGAAATTTCTATTAAAGTTCCACACGATCTTCTTATAGATTTATTAGCTCACCTTAACTTTGTTCAAGGTGAGCTGTTAGTACAGTTGAATGGTCCGGCGTCTATCGTCAAACGTCCGTCGTCCTGCGTCAACATTTTTACTTAAAATCTTCATCTCTTAAACTACTGGTCAGAAGTACACCAAATTTGTTCATGAGAATCCTGGCATAATCCTTTCTCAAATTTGTTCGAAGGAAACACCGTGGTCCCTTACAGAAAAAAAGCTTGAAACGACGTCTTCTCACGAACCGCTTGATGGAACAACAAAATTTGTTATAAGGTTTTCTTCCAAAGTTATCCAAACGGGGGCATTTGGCGCCGTTTAGGGGCTGTACGGGCTAAACATGAAAATAACTTTAAACAACTTCTTCTCATGAAGTGCCGGATAGATTTTCATCAAACTTGGTTTGTCGCATTATTATAAGATCTTCTACAAAGTATGTTCAAATGGAGGCGCTTGGCCCCTTGTAGGGGCCAATACAGCTCAAAATAGAAATATCTTTGAACGACCTCTTCTCAAGAACCAATAGATGGATTTTAATCAAACATAGTCGGTAGCATCATTTTATGGTTCCCTCCTAATTTTGTCCAAATGGGGTCATTTCGCCCCTTTCAGGGACCACTAGAGCTAAAAATAGAAAAAAAAAACATTTAAACGTCTTCTCCAGATGAACCGCTTGCTGGATCTTTTATTAAACGTTTTGTTCAACCTCATTATAAGATTCTCTGAATAATTTGTTCACATGGAGTCCATTTTAGTTGTGTCTAGAGCTAAAAAAGGAAACATCTTTTGACAACTTCTTCGCAAGAACCGTATTATCGGTTTCCATCAAACTTGATCTGTAGCACCATCATAAGGTCCTCCCTTTATTTTGTACAAATGAAGGCACTTGGCCTATCTTAGGGGGCGCTAAGGATAAAATTGAAAATTCCTTTAAACGACTTCTCAGGAAACACTTGTAGATCTTCATCAAACATGGTCTGTTGCATCATTATAAGGTCTTTTCTAAAACTATTTCAAATAGAGACACTTTGCCCTTTTTAGAGGTCTTTAAAGCTAAGAGTAGAAATAAATTTAAATGACGTCTTCACATGAACGGCTAGGTAAAGGGCTTGGTTCACTTTTAGGTGAAAATGGCACAACATCAAATGTTGTTGAAATATCATTATAATGAATGATCAACAACTCAGAATGCAAAATCTCATATTTTAATTCATTTGAAATTGTGCTGTTGCCATGGCAACCGATTGATTTTCTTTATGGAAACACGAAAATCTCTTATAACAATTACATCTGAACGTATAATTAACATTCAGATATGCTAAGATATAACCCTAAGCAACGCCTATAATTTGAGGCAAAAAAAATATGGTTGCCATGGAAACGGAGATAAAAATGAGAAAATTTGCTATGTCTGTTTTTTATGGAATAAAACCAATTTAGGTCATTCTTTAAGAAAAATAACATATGTAATTTGTTTGTGAAGATCATTATTCATAAATAATACAATATATTTCTGTTGCTATGGTTACAATGGAGTTGCAGTGTATGCTTCAATGAGACAACAATGACGTTTTTGCTAAGTTATTGTAGAACACTTTCAGCATTTACCATTACATGTAAAAATTAAACAAAATGCACCACTGAAAAGTGTTCTTCAAACAATGTTTTTTTTTCAAGACATAATATAGAACAACAGAAAAATGTTTCCATGGTTACGCAGTTAATTCCGTAAACATAACACTATATTATCTCATTTAACACACAGTAATAGTTTAAGAAAACTGCCTTATTAAATGTCTTGATCAAACTAAAAGAGTTAGATGATACTAACGGCAATAATATATAATTAGGCATACAAAAACTAAATTGTTTCCACAATAATCCAATGTATGTTTTACAAATTATACATATATTGTGCTTTCAAGACAGGTTAAATTAATTGTTCATGAAAAAGGAAAATAAACATGATACTGCCGACAGAAATGATTACATGCAGTTTGAATACAGCAGAAAATATTCGTAGATCTATATAATCCAACTGTCGTAATGAAAAAAATGTACATTACTACCATATATGTTACAATTATTGTTGAAAAATCTTCCAGTATTTTAGAGGAATTTCACATTTATACTGTGTTCAGCCTTACATGTATATAGTGAGTCAATATTTAACAAATGCATAGTACTGTTGACACCATAAAGTTGTTAATTCAATGTTTACATAAACTATATGTATCATTTGTTCTTTTTCAAATATATGGAATTTGGGTCTAGTACATCTTCAAAAAATCAAAAACACTTTCAAATTAATCAAAATTTCAGAGCTCTTTCTCTGTATTACTTTAAATGTTAAACACTTTTTTCCATTCATTCTTCGTTTTAAATGACTTGAATTATCAATTTTAATGGCTTTGACACTGCTGGTTTTGAGCATCCATTGCTGTTGCTGCAAAGGGGGGCGCTATTTCATTATACAGGTACCACTGTCGACTGGCATCCAGCTCAGGAATGGTAATACGGTTGGTGAATTTGCCTGTCATGCCAACCCCCTGCCTAAAAATATTAATCTCCATCTCTGTGTTGAAGTTATAATCCTTCAAGAATATTATCTATACCAGGGCATGCAGAAGACATCCTGTAATGATAAATGTATCAAATATTTAAGACAAAGAACACATAACCTTTTCACCAATCCTGAACAACAGCATTCCAAAAGACATCCCACACATAATTACATTAAATAACATTTTAGAATTTTATTACAGTAATAACTTCTTTTCATGAAAAAATTCAACCATTGCACATATTCTACATCAAGTAAGGGCCATGATTTTGATCTCATTTTAACAAATAGTTCTTTAACCTGGTTAAGAAAAAACAGTTACTTTATTAGAATTATGTTATTTCTGATTAACTTGCTTGCAGTGAGCTAGACACTCTTTAACAACACAAACATAAACAGAAACTTTGGTATTTTAATGTAAGTGGCCTCTTTACAGGCATGATCTCTGCAGCAAGTTTTGTCAATACTTGATTATTAATAAAAACATAATTGATTAAAGAGGCTCAAGCCAAATATACCTAAACATGTTCAGGACTGAATTCTGTATGCCGGGCCTCAATCAGGTTGTACTCCAAGTCATCATGTAGACCCATCATATCAAGCCACATTCCATAGCTAAAATAACGGGTATATTTAAACAATGAATTCTTAAACAAAAACTTCTAAGTAGCAATAGTGAGTCCTTAGAATATAACATAGCATCACTTTATTAAAACAAATAAATGCCAGCTACACAGTTTATTTTCTTACATACACACCTAAGTCTTAATACAGTATGTTGTGTAAGTATGCAATATTCAAATTGTAATTCAATGTTTATCAGTGGAGATATTATTCTTCATTTAGATAAAATTATGCACATTATATATATAAACTGGAAACTAGTGACTTTCCAAACTGAAGTGTATGAACACACTGTAAAATTAAATATTTCAACATCAAATTCCGTGTGCTTAATAAATATTTCTTTATTTATTGGGAATTCTTACCTTATTACAACACTTTTCTTATTTTGTCCACTATAATTGTCCATATGTAATGAAACATTCTTTTCTCCATAGCCATGATGCTTGAAGTGATGGTGGACCATAGATACCACACTGTTTGCTCCTCTTCCAACAGCAGTACTGTACTTTTCATACAAAAACAAGAACAGTTTATAAGAAATGTATTAAATTCTCATCAAAAATGGAGTGAATCAACACTGACCAAACAGTTCATCCTTTCTTATAGATATTGCTTAACATTAACTTGTATTTATCAAAATTTAATTGAATTCCAATTCAAAGTGCTTATGATATAGCATCTTTATTATAAAGCAATGCAGTATTTTCAACCCAATTTCAGGGATTTACAGAAAGTTCAGTGAAAAAAAAAACCCACAGAAATTAGTAATATCAAGTCTTAACAAAACATAACTTCCTTTAGATAATTTTACTTGACAAAATTTCTGCAAAGGTGTCACTATATAATTCCAATGTAAAATGTGCACTGCAGGCCTGAAGCTTTTATTCATAGAGTCATGATTTGTTTGAAGACAATGGAATTTAATTTAGTGATATATGGAATTTCATAGTTAAAAATGATATTGAAAAAGTGCATTTGAGGATACTGACACTGATATGAATGTAAACACTAACTTCAAAATCTTATACCTGCATGAGGATTCACAGAAATACAAGGGCCCTACTTGCTGAGCATAGTATGGGGTCAATACTTGTTGAGCACTCAAAACTGCAGTGAGCCTTTATATTTCTTACTGCTGCAGGTTATCCTGAAAAATATAATAAAAAGAATTTCTCATTTATTTAGTAGCCTACCAGCATGCTGTCTTCCAGTAATGGCAGTAGTGAGAATGAAAAAAGTAGTTTTTATTGTAATTTGCATGTAGAATTTTTAAGAAATTTTCAGGAGGTCTATTTTAGTTGCTATAATTACAACAAAAAGTGACAATTTAAAACACCACTTTTCCTGTGTTATTGTACTATAAATTTCAATTTTCATAGATTCCACTGTGCATAATGACCATGTAATTATTAAATTGTTCACATCTGTGACAGTTTAAACAATGTACAATATCTTGTAATATTGGGCTATTCCTGGAAATATCCACCCCCTCCCTGTGGAAGCAGTTCTTTTGGGTACAACCTGAGAGGAGGGGAGTTGGGGGGGGGGGGGAGGGTATTTGGAGGGACCCTATTGGGAGGAAGGGGAGGGGAGGGGGTATTTGAGGTAACCGGGGTGTGGAAGGGGGAGGGGGGATATTTTCTGAAATAACCCGAGAGGAGGGGAGGGGGGTATTTGGAGGGATCCTATTGGGAGGAAGGGGAGGGGCGTATTTTCAGGTAACCGGGGTGTGGAAGGGGGAGAGGGGGGAGGTAAAATGTCTCCAGGAGGGGGGGGGGTAATTTTGTCCGCAAAAACTGCTTCCACAGTGGGGGTGGATATTTTCTGGAATAGCCCATTCCTGTTCATCAGTTCATTTACCTCTTTACAATTTCTAGAAAGAAAGTTTCATACATTCTGCCATCATGAAAACTTACAAATACACAGGAAAGATATTAAAAGTATTTGACAGCAGACAGTCGAATCGAAATGTCAACACTGCTATTTTTCGCTGCAAAGTTGTATCTTCGATAAGTCAACAAACGAAGCGGTCTGTCCATTTTATTTTGCCTCCAATTACGAATGAATTTATAATGAAAATTAACACTTACCATAACAATTATTAAATCCGCCATGTACTTTAAATATCCACGTATATTCAGAGCAATAACTGCATGTATTCTCTGACCCAGTTTCAGACATGTATCCACCGGTAATGGCGTGTTGATTTCAAAGGGAAACAATTCGCTAATTCACTCATTAGGTTTGTGATATTTCACTAAATGTTGAAACGTTTAAACTTAAAAATCTTCGTCCGATATTATTGATTTTAACACTAGCTCTATTGGCTGTTGCTTGAAAAACAAATTAATGAAAACAAATATCTAATTAAGTGACGTCAACTTCAACGTCATTTTACCGAAATCGAGGCTTGTGTAATTTCGGATAAAAATGTGTCTCTGAGACGGACGATTTTTTCGTTTTTGAATATGGCGGCATTGCTCACCAGCGATGATTTTTGCACTTTTTGATGGTTTTTAATGTACGAAGTAGTGGTTAAAATATTAAGACTGGTGAAGGATGCCGCCAAGGCGAAAATCATAAATAAAGTCTCAAATTTCATGGAAAATTCACATTTTTTTGGAAAGTGGGGCATGTTTGGAGTAATATATAAACACAACAACACATTATTTTTCAAAGTTCTTTACTTATAATTGAAGCATGGTGCTTACTTGTTACGAACAGCCTATGTATCAATTTAGAATAAGTATTGTATAATATGGCTAAATTCGGTGCCATTTTCATATATTAGTGAACCAAGCCCTTTTCGTCAAACTTGGTCTGTAGCATCATTATAACGTTCTCTCCAAAGTTTGATTAAATGGGGGCACTTGGCTCCTTTCAAGGTCTACAAGGACTAAACATGAAAATACCTTAAAACAATTTTTTCTCACGAACTGCTTAGTGGATCTTCATCAGACTTGGTCTGTAGCATCTTTTCAAGTTCCTCTCCATAATGTATTCAAATTAAGACACTTGTTCCCTAGTAGGGGCCGCTAGAGCTAAAATAGAAAACTCTTTAAATAACTTCATCTCATGCAACAATGGATGGATCTTTATTTAACTGTGCCTGTAGTCTCATTATAAGGTGCTATGAATTTTGTTCATATGGGAGCAATTTGCCCCTTTCAGGGGGCCACTAGAGCTAAGAATAGAAAGAAACATTTAAACGACTTCTTCTCACGAATCGCTTGCTTGATGTTCAACAAGCTTAGTCAGTAGCATCATTATAAAGTTCTCTCCAAATATTTTTCATTTAGGCACTTTGCCCCTTTTAGGGACCTCTAGAGCTAAAAATAGAAAACCTTTTAAACGACTCTTCTAATGAACGGCTTGATGGAGTTTCATTAAACTTTTCTAGCCCTTTGAGATCATGGAGTCCATTCAATACATGTTTAATAGAGTTCCGCCAATTAATAAGCCGATGCTAAAGGGCGTGAGGGGTGTTGCACCTTTTATTACCTCTCATGAACAGACTCAATCAAACAACGTCTGTTATTATATTGCTTGTTTGCATTCTATGTTTCCAAAGGATATTTTTACAGATTTAACTGGTCTGTAGCAGCATTATATGGTCATCATCCAATGTTTTACAATTGAGGGCACTTGGCCCCTTTTAGGGTCTGCAAGGGCTAAATATGAAAATACCTTTAAACAATTTCTTCTCACGAACTGATTGATTGATCTTAATCAAACTTGGTCTTTTTTTCAAATTGAGGCAGTTGGTCCCTTTTAGGTGCCGCTAGAAATACCTTTGAACTACTTCTTCTCATGATATTCTTCATGGACCTTCATTAAAACTTTTTCGGTGGCATCAATAAAAGGTCTTACGCGAGATGTATTCAAATGGGGACACTTTGTTCCTTTTTGGGTACGCCAGAGCAAGACACAGAAAATTCTTTAAACAACTTCTTATCATCAAGTTTGTTGTTTTGGGCTGTCATAACAAAATATAGGGAAACAAACTTTAAATAGCTTTTTTTATTTACTAAACTTGGGCAGAAGGTCATATGGTTTAGGTCCTCTTCAGGTGAGCGCCTTAGGCCCATTTGGGCCTCTTGTTTACAAATTTAGGTATCATGCGATATGTTGATTTCTGATCCACCGCCCGAGTGCGTCCTAATTATGGCATTGATGACTAAAGGACAAGCCAGTAAGTCACAATAAAGACATCTTATGCTTTAGTAACTTTTATGACCTGGTCGGATAAGGTAACATCATTGAAACCACGAACAAGTCTAATTTTGTGGTCTTGATCACCAAGGTGACAAATGCATTATCATGTCAGACGCATAATTATTCTGAAATAATTTCCCTTGTATTACTCAAAATAACAACACCGCGTCCGTTTAGAATTTATAATACATATCATTCAAATCGTAGAAAAATATATACTACAGCTATCTGACGACAGACAAACCTCTTTTGAAAGAAAATATTACATTTCAAATGTAAGGAACAAGTTATATGTTTGTTTTGTGAGTGGATCTAGACCTGAGAATGCTTGCGGATCTAGACCTGAGAATGCTTGCGGATGGACCAAAATAAAACGAAAATGAGGAACCTCATGTTAGATATAATTGATAACATATCTATCATTAAAAACAAAATCTTTTTCATTATAGTAATACAATTCGTAATATATTGATGAATTTATGAAGATTTACTTATTATATTGAGCGGTCTTTTAACCACACGCGAAAAGCGCATGCGCATTAAAATCAAATCTGGTTAAACTACAGGGTTACCAACAGCGTTTTAAGTTCGTCTGTTAAAAGGATCTTTGTGTTCTTAAATAGGTTTCTTACAGGACTAACATGAAAAATGTCATTAAATGTTGCCGAAATGTGATTGCTCACATGTAAGTAATCATTCATTTGCTGGTTTCTATTGTAATGTGAAATTTTTTAGGCATGGCTAGATTTCTTATCTAATTCAAAATTGTAAACGTGCTAGTAAATGTTACCAGATTTGAAATTGTAGTCTTGTACGTTTCATTTCGCTTGAATAACCAGATACTAACTGTACTAACTGGTAGGTAAATAGATATTCACAACTTGTTTAAAATCATTGAAGCTAATTCTTTTCCCCGAAAATCGTAAGTAATCACATATTATGATCAGCAGTGACGAAATGTTTTATGCCAAAACCACCAGATAAAAGACAGTTAAACTTTACCAGCAGGAAGTTGGCAGTTAGCAGTTGCAGCAGTTGCAGCAGTTACAGCAGTTAACTGCTACAACTGCTGGCAGTTACAGCAGTTAACTGCTACAACTGCCAGCAGTTACAGCAATTAACTGCTACAACTGCCAGCAGCTACAGCAGTTAAACTTAGCGAATGTATGAAATGTCAATTACAAAGCTGAAAAATAGTAAGAATGTAACATCTATACAATGTATACAGTTTGAAGTAGCATAAACCTACGGATCACCGGAAGTTTGCACTGGAGTAGTACTTGCAGTTTTGCTGCTTTTAGGTTTTAATAGCAGTTACGGTAACAACATTCTTTATTCTATTACTGTTGTAACAACAAACATTAAATTAACAGAATCCATGTTACTACTGTATTCCCAATTTTGAGGGCGAACCATATGTAGCTACGTTTATTTTTGAAATAAGATCTAGCATAAACATATTTAAACATAAAATTATATAAACAATACGCAGAGTATAGGGCCTACACCTGCGAAAGAATTCCACGAGTCTTGTCCGAGTGAATTATCCACACAGCGTGTAACTGATTAGTATTGTTTGGATAATTAAAACATGGTTCCGCTGATTATTATTTCGAGCGATTGTAATATGTTTTTTTAATGTAAAAACGTAGATGGAAGAATGGGGAAGCACTAGTTCACGTCTCATTTAAGGCACCAAATATTGTAGGTGGACACGTCACCGTGCAACGTGTATTTGTGCTAACAACGCTGAAAAAGCGTAGGAGTGCGTAGAGTGAGTTCTATCCTGCCTACCTAGTAATCCATACAATGTGCGTAAATTAGCTTTTAAGTGTAACAAGCCTTTCATGTGAAATAGAAGATTAAATGTATATAAAGCAGCACCCTTTATTCGTACCTGTTAAATGTAATTTTCATATTAGAATCAAACTATCATGTATTGCTTCAGCAACGGATTGTCAGTATGCCAGATACCTAATTACAAAATGTGCACATATTTAGTGCTTTGTAATTATACAGCATTAAAAAGCATTGTTTTTTTCAGAAACATGTTGGTTCATGTTGAAAAAATATTACAGTTTTAAATTGTTGCGACATCAACCATTTCTGTCAATTCAGCATACACCGCCAACATCTTGTCTTTGGTACTGAATTAATAGAATTATTGTGTCTAATACCTTTATAAAGAAAAAGACCTCAGTATGTTTAAATTGTAGTTACATTAATGTAACTGTTATGATATTACATTGTTATAGTACGTATAATATCTTGTCGGAACAATGTTGTCTTTTTTTCTCCCTAGTATCGTGTGCGCGGAACTAATGTGTCAAGGTTCCGATTTCACTGGTTGTAGTTCCAATGTGGTTTTGTCTTTTGCCCGGCATTAAAAGATAGTCCCGACTTGAGATCACATGGAGTTAATTTTGGCTAGTGATTGATTAAAAAATCTTTAAACGGGGTCAATCTCAAGGTGTTTGCCTTTCGATCCTGGGGTTGTAGAATCAAGCTCTTATAGGGTCGCGACAACACCTTAATCTTACTTTTTTTCAAGGAAGTGGACAGAATAAGTGTGAATCTTTATGACAATTAGGGTGAAAGAAATAGATAAAACGGGAGACCATGTGAAACCCAGTAGGAAATCATTACTACTACAAAATGGTGATGAAAAGCGCATCTGTCATCATTCTATTTACCTAGACTCATTTTATTTTATATTATTATTTTGTGTGTGTGTGGTGTGTGTGTGGTGTGTGTGTGAGTGTGGTGGGGGTTGGGGTGGGGGGGGGTGGGGGGGGGGGCGGGCGGGGGGCGGTATTATATGAACCTACTAGGCGAATGCTATTTAGAGAGAAAACCTGTCCTTGGAAGTGAAAACATGGTGTCTTCAGTCAAAACTACACGACGATTATCCCACTGGAGAAACATTACAAATAAGCAAATAAGCAAGTCAAAAAAGGGTAGAGCGTTCCCGGCCAAACACCAAAGTCCACCCTTGCTCGGAAACCAGACCTTAACCAGGATGGCCACCACCCGGGCGTGTCGGGCGTCCACCCTCTCTACAACGACCACCCGGTGGCACCCCAGTTTCTTCTACTGTTGCGGGACTGGACCCCGACACCGAAACTCGCCATTTTACGTTCTGCCCAGACTTTGACGCACGCTCACGAAAAAACCAGACCTTAACCGGGATGGCCGCTATGCCGGGTCCGCATGCACGGACCCCCTCTACAACGCCCACCCGGTGGCACCCCAGTTTCTTCTACGGTTACGGCCAGGCAATCAACTGCTGGAGGCGAAATGGCGTTTTCGGGCGTTCCCGGCCAAACACCAAAGTCCACCCTTGCTCGGAAACCAGACCTTAACCAGGATGGCCACCACCCGGGCGTGTCGGGCGTCCACCCTCTCTACAACGACCACCCGGTGGCACCCCAGTTTCTTCTACTGTTGCGGGACTGGACCCCGACACCGAAACTCGCCATTTTACGTTCTGCCCAGACTTTGAAGCACCCCCACTCATTTCGTTTCTTGTCATACATTATGTTTATTCTTTTTACCTCTCCTTTGTTCAATGATAATGATAAATAACTACTTGAATATTAATGCATGTAAAATGCATATACGTGTTATATATAAATTTAGTGCCGGGACACATGCGAAACTATCAAAATCTTTTCAGTTTCCACTTTGAAATTTGGAATTCCCTACTTTCGTTTTAGTGAAAGATGATTATAATTATAATGGTTTTTAACTCTTAATTAATTCTGTAATATCACATGAATTAATTCCCTTTTATTCTGAAAATTTAATTACATTTGTTTCATAGCATATATACAGTTTGTTAGAATTACATATTAATAATTATTCTAAGAGCAATTTTATTTCTCTTTAAAATGTAAAAGAATTCTGATTATGTTATGAGTAAAATATTTATTACTTATGAATATGTTAATATGCTAATTTCATACCACTTTAACTGTTACTGAAAGTTTACATAAATACTAATGAAATCAAAGCAACCAGGTCAGCAACTCTGACCCAACGTCTAGCATATTTGTTAGTCACAAATCCGTGGGTTACGGGCAGCCATTTTCTGTCATAACCCAGCTGATCACATAAATTTCTACATCTAACCTTTACCCTGCTGAATTTCTAAGAAGGACTGTTCCATCATTCAGTTTGGGCAATACCATTTACTTTTAGAAGGGGCGTTAATGAAAATTTACTGACTGAATAGCAAACAGTGCAGACCATGGTCAGCCTGCACGGATCTTGGTCTGCACTGGTCGCAAAGGCAGAATCACTAGCCGGCAGCAGGCTAAAGGCTAAAAGGGTACAGGCAGCCCAATTCTGTCATAACCCTTATATAGTATATGGTACATTATGGGTTACGGGCGGCCCTCTACCTTCACAACCCGCAAGTTCTTAGCAAAGCCTCATCTATGAACTGTACCTAGTATTCATGATTTTACTTGTCACATTTTATTTTATGATGTATTAACTTAGCTGTTCGCTATTGTTAAGGGTTTTGTAAATATATTTGAAAACTGCTATTCAGCTTGGATTTTACTTGGTCTAACTTTAGAGTAAACTTGATATACCCAGTGTACGAACCTAGGGTAGTAACCACCCCGCTGAAATATCTGCTCTTTGGAGCTATAGCATGGCTGGAAAGTTGCATCCTTAGTGAAACTTGAGTGAACTGGAGGGTTGCTAGTTAAGTGCATCCTACAAGATCAGCTTAAGTTGGCACTATTTTAAGTCTGAGCAGATGGAACGGTTACAATTATAAGGGAAGGCAATTCCGAGGAATTCTTTCTGATTAATTTCCCTTTGATGGACTATAATACAAGTAGCTGTAAACTGCTGCAACTGCCAGCAGTTGTAGCAGTTAACTGCTGTAACTGCCAGCAGTTGTAGCAGTTAACTGCTCCAACTGCTGCAACTGCTAACTGCTCACTTCACACCGATTTAAACTTTCGTAGATTTTCTACTTCGTAGATTTTCTACCTAATAGTGATATTGCTCTATGCTGCTTAATTCTGACCGATATATTGTCGGAGCGCTGACAATAAGTAAAATAAAACTCTGCATGTCACACCTAGTAAACTTTGATTTCGGACCAACCTCTAAGTTGAATCTTGTCGGGCGGTTATTTACAAAAGGGACTGTAAACTGTGTATCATTTTTCAAAACATTCTACTTTATACATGCATGCATTTCATATAGGAAGTTTTGTTGTAAATATTGAATTGTTTAGAGATTTTTCACGAATAACATACCACGAGATAAAAATAAAAATAGAAACCATGTTCATGAAAAAAGTTGAAGTTTCTATTGTTATATGCTCATGCGAGTAAAAACATCGTTATTTGCTTATATTTAGGACTAGCGATAACAACCACAAAACATGTTCCATGCTGCCGAAGCCCAGTCTTATTTTCGAACTACATGTTAATGTATACCCTCTCAGCATCAACCAAGATGTTAAACTGTACGAGTTGCGCACAACTCGCAGTTCCCGATAATTTCGACATGTTGCCGTTTTATAATCTGAGGTCTCGAACTCTAAAGTGAACGTAATCTCTGCGCAGGCATATTGTCAAACAATCATGCCTGTCAGCGAGTAAATCACATGTCGATCTGGAAATCATATGATTATAAAATGGCGTCTTTGTTTGTATTATGTGTATTTATAGTCACAATCAGAACCATTTAGGCAAATTGACACGTATTCCGCAACTTTTAAGAAAATATTGAAGAATTCAATCTAAGGTTTTCCTGAAATCAATTCGTCAAATTATTTGACTGTTTTTAACTAGTACGCGTCGCTGCACCTGGAAGAGAAGTAAAATTTAATATTTCTTTATTAATTTTCAGTTGTTTATTCGTATTTTAAGCTATCTTATATCTATCTATCTATTGATAGATAATCGCTAAACAACAGAATGATGATGAAAAAATGAAATGATAATTCCCGGCTTACTTACATAAGGGGAAATAACATTGTGCCGGAGTTTGAGTGAATCGGTTTCCAAAGCAGTGCACCTTTTCGGAGGTTAAATTACATACTTTCGGTCATGAAATGAAATAGTTTATTTCACTATTCATATACATTTTTTTACTGTTCAAATGATACCGACATCACTGCCCAAGGGTACGAAAATTTGCTGACGTAATTACAATTACAAATGAGAAAATTGACAAAGAGGTAAAATTAGTTAATTAACGCTTTATCAAAGTCACATTTTAGTTGTTTTTTTTTCTTGGATGCGATCCATGTTTTCAAAAGATCATATTGTGATTAAAACTTTTTAAGGGTTGTACACTGGGTTTCAGAATGCAGTAGCATCTATGCAGCGGACTGTGTAGAAACGCAACAGAACAAAACTGAATACTTATGTTTAAGTAACTTATTTACTCTGTAATAATGATAATCTGAGAGATTTGGTCATGTTTCGTTTAAATATTCCAAGCTTTTCTAAATTGCGTGATGGCAACCTAAAATTTAAAAAAAATCCCATAACGTTCCGCTTATAGCATTATCATTTTTTTTTTAAATTCTAATTAAAACTATTGTTCATAAATATCTTACCTCATAAATTTAACCTTTTTTTTATCTGTAAATCAATAATAGTGTCATATTATTGAAAATCAATAGCAGTTATTTGTTAATTGTTTGACTTTTTATGATCTTGGGATAGACGGCTAGTCATATCTATATTATATCGATTTGTGTGTGCGTGTGTGTGTGTGTGTGTTTAACTCAGCGCGTAAACAGTTTTTGTAGAAATATAAATGGGATTTTATCCCATCTGTTCTGAATGGTAACTAAAAATCCTTAAAGACCATTATATATTAAATTTTGATTTAAACTGCACTGTCAAATCAGTCTATGAGGTAAAGAAAAACTAAACTAATACATTTGAAATATATAGTTAATTAAATTCATTAGAACATTTACTTTCAGTATATTGCTGCCATAATAATTCTATATTGTATCTAAACTACATGAGTCAAAGGCCTTCTGGATGAAAAATAAATAAACTAATAAATATTAAATTTTGTCATATATTTAGTCTTATTAGTTTATACTAATTTATTTTTGCTCGATTGTGATGAAAGCTGAAAGCTTATTTGAACCACTCTCGAGTCCGCTTCCTGGAATAACCAGTACTGGTGTCATATGAGAAGTCATGGTCCTGACCCCAGTGGGACTCGAACCACCAACCCCCAGGTTAAGAGACCGATTGCACACTTATTAATCTTTGCCACTATGTTCCGGCGTTGTCAATATTTTATGCAATAACTGTTAAATACTAACTAAATATTCACTATTTTAAAGTCACTTAATAAAAAGGTAACGTAGTTGTTAAGATCCCCGACTCGTATCACCAATCCAATATCTCTGGCCATATAAGTTACTCTTTCGCGCCGTGTTCATTGGTTAAATTGGGTTAAACGTCGCACCGACACAATTATAGGTCATATAGCAAAAGGTGGAGAAAGACCAAAGGATGCACCCTGTGTAATATTTCATCACGGACAGACGCTTGGGTAGAACCAGCCGCCTTCCGTAAAAAAGCTGGATGGCTTCCTCACATGAAAAATTCAACGACCGCAGTGAGTCTCGAACCAAAATCCATGAGGGGCAAGTGATTCGAAGTCAACCTCTCGGCCAAGGAGGCCGCCTACGCCTTGTTCATGCTTATGTTACTAGTCTAGTCCAGATTTCAATAAATGTGACAGGTACAGGCATTTTGTTAGTATTTGGTCCCATATACTTTTTAGTATAATTTGGGTATGCTGAATTCAAAAATATATGTTGGCCATCTGACAAATGATTTTTTGTAGGTCAAAATGGCGGAAAACAAAATGGCCGCCAAATTAATATACTTCTAATATAAATATGTTATAGTATTACAATTATCCAAAATTATGTGGGGTTCTTTATCAAAGTTATTTGTAACATAGTAACAGATTAAATTAACAACACTTTTTTCAAAGATAAATAACTTTTAATTCAAATGTGTGCTCCGTTAGGAGAAAAAAAGCATTTAAAAACCCACCTTAAATTTGCCTATTTCGCCAAAAAGATGATTATTAAATAATTCATGTTGGTTACAATTGCAAAACTATTGCTGAATACAGTACACTAATTTTATATTTGGAATCATTTTACAGTACAGAAGCTAAATCCATAAACTGTTTATCATATAATAGTTTCAAAATAATATAGATTGAAATATTTGCTTTATTTCATGTTAATTTACTGCCTCGAGTTCATACAGCTGGTAATGCTTTTATCGCATATACATTATCTGTATCTGTGCATAAGAGCCCAGTGTTTTTACATTCACATCTGAGGGTCCTACATTCAGATGTACACTTCAAGCAATGAACTCAATACATGTTTGAGGAATTGGATCACGAGTAATAAGAACTGGCTTTAGTGTGTCATCTGCCACTTTCCATCCCATGTCGGAAGGTGCAGGCAGGTCTGCATTGAGAACAGTTGATTGGTTCCATACCAGGGCTTGATAATGAGCTCTTCTAATGTGAAATGAGCAAGCATCACTGGTTGCGGTATGTGTTTAGGACTTGTAGACCTGCCAAACATAACATTTTGAGCACTGTCAGTACTTACAGCATCTTGGCCATACATTTTGCAAATAAGATATTCACAGTTTTTCATTACTTCATCAGACAGTTGTCCATATACAAGATCTCTATCAGTTTAGCACTTGCTGTAAACACTTTAAATACAGATCTTTAGAGATTCCACAGAAATTTGATCTTGTGTCACAGCCAGTGAGTGCAAGTAGATTTCAACGCAACTCTTATTGAGGATTTATTTAACACTGTGTTGACTTGAATGTATACTCAGCGTCACTGGAAAAGTTACCACCCTAATGACCCTTATATTTTAAAAATCACATTGGACTGTGTTTAAAGCATAACACGACTACGCTTTTGATGCAACTGAGACGTCACTGGTGTAAAGATTTGTCAAATGCGACGAATCCATTTGAGGCACGTGCTGCACGTGCAAAATGACTTTTTCGATCAACGTTGACATGTACGAAAATTCTATCGCAAATCATTCATCGCACTTGAAAGTTAGTCGATAGACTAAAAGTAATACGTTAAAAATCCAGAATATCTTTGCTAAGACCACGCTTAAGGCACGATCAACGCCATGAGGCTATTGGCATGGTTGACACCGAACATTCATGTCGTGAAATTGCACGTCGTATGGGCTGTTATCACCTGACAATCATGAAATGGGTTAGGAGACATGATCAGACAGAGTCTATGAGTAATTGACCCTGCACAGGCCATGAAAAAGTGACGTCGATATTGTATAAAAAATAAAGAAAGGTATATATTAAGTGATAACTTTTCAATGACGCCCAGTATATTTTCGTTTTTTCACTGTTCCAGCCATCATCCATACTGTTGCATTTATTTCCTGCAAGTGGCATAGTAAGAGCAAATACGTCAGTATCTCTGGCAGAAACAACAACAGTGACATAATTTGACCGTTTACTGCTGTTAACAGCATTGAGAATGATTCTTGTGTCAGCTTCCTCGCATTTAGCCTTTAATTCATCCAAATTAGGTTCAATGACAGTGTTTTCAACAGTTTCTTCATCCTAAAAGCCGATGTCAACAACTCTGTAGGCGATTGCATGATCAGCTTCTGATAAAAATCTACTACGTCAATCTTATTTGCTCTAAGTGCCAAAAAGTTACACCAGATTTCAAATAACTGTACAGAATGTCCTTCCAGACATTATATCAGCCCTTAATTTTAGTGCTATGTATACAATTGTCAGGAGGAAGTCGTCACTGGAATTATATTTCTGTATTGTTAGCCGTTCATAACTATTACCAGTAGTATTATAATGGACATCTCTAAGCATTGACGCAGCACATTCATATGGAAAAAGAAGTGTATTCCTTTCATCAGATGATATATGTAGTGGAGTTTCAAACGAAAACTGGTTTCTCAGTTTACGTTGTAGGGCTTCTTTGAAAGATGATATTCTAGAATTAAATGAATGGCAAAGAATTGATGGAGAAGGCTCTTCAGTACGTATGCGGTATCTGTTCCAACCGCCTAAATGCTGCAGTATTTGCGATTTCATTGCAGCATACCCACGTTCATGTAAAAGAAAGATCATAGCAAGATCTGTATTTGAGTGGTCCGTATCTAAGAGAATTTAAACATTTTTATGATATTTGCCCTCCGTTGACATCAGAAAGTCATAATCGCATTGTGTTGTCATTTGTGTTTGGTATCCTTTAAAATACTATCACTGACTAGTTATGTTAAAGAGATTTTTATGGTTTGTTTTGTCTTGACAGAACATACACATTTCTTAATTTAGTAGGAGTATATGATAAGTTTGATGAGGATGCAGCTTAATCTGATGTTTGTTCTATATTAAACTTAGCTTTGACTGAAAAGTATATATTAGTTCTTTGTGGACAAAATTAGAATAACACTTTCTACGGCAACGTATTTTGTCATTTTCATCATTTTTTTTTTTAATTCTACTAATGGCTTCATATTTAGAAAAAAAAATTCTAAACAAATCTTGATTCAGCAGACTCTTTTAGAGATGTTATGCCTTGAGGCTATTAGTTTAAAGTTTTGTCAGATTTTGCCTCCTGACAAATGATGCACTTTTCTTGAAATGGTCTCTTGAGATGCAAAGTCTTGTCCATTCTTACTTTGGAATATTAGAAAAAAAATTCTAAACAAATCTTGATTCAGCAGACTCTTTTAGAGATGTTATGCCTTGAGGCTATTAGTTTAAAGTTTTGTCAGATTTTGCCTCCTGACAAATGATGCACTTTTCTTGAAATGGTCTCTTGAGAGACAAAGTCTTGTCCATTCTTACTTTGGAATATTTTAACACTATTAAACGAAATAATATTTATTACCTATCATTCACAAGCAATTATAGTATATAAAAGGCTAGCTCTAACTGATTCTTATAAATGAACCTATCACAGATACTGTAAGTTAAAATAAATACAATTTCACCAAATCTTAAAATATAACGAAGTATATAAAAAGAAGCATCTCTAAAAAAGTTTAAAAATAAAATATACATGTAGATTTGGCCTACCTGTAAAAAAACTTTCGAAAAGTCCTAATTCCATGAAGTTTTCTTGACATCTCTAAAACCTTAATGATCTTGAAAGAGTGTGTTCTCGTCAGAGTTAATTTGAGTTAAATAACAGGTAAAACACTCCAAAGAGTTTAGATAAGGACTTTAAAAACATGATTTGACCCAGATTGTTCTTGGATTGTTTATACTATTTAAGTTCACATTAACCTTAATCTTAAACCCTGTCACACTTAATTTTCATCAATTATTATGATGCTAAGGAATTAAAAAGTTGATTATTAAATAAAATGGTCTTATCAGGATAAAATACGTTCTACATGGTATTCTGTTCATTACAAACAATGCCATGTTAATTAAGTCTTAACTTCCCCATTGTTTATTTTTTCTTAAATGACTATTTTAGAACTGCAAAACCATTTTATCAAAATATCATTTTCTTTTTTGACATAAGATTCCAGCGGAAGTTTTCAATCTAATACTTAGTCTCATTTTTCTATTCTATAAATGATGTTGGATTTTCTATTCTATAAATGATGTTGGATATCATTTTAGTCTCATTTTTCTATTCTATAAATGATGTTGGATATTTTTTTTTTAAATTGTCTTCAAATTCCCCTTTTTGAACCCCGTAAAATTCACATTTTTAACTTGTGATATATTTTATTGATAAATATTTACTCAATTATGCTAATAACATTAAATAATTTGTTGAAACATATCTAAAAGATAAAGATTTGTATTATAAAGTAATATCGATGGAATTTTTGTTAAAAACAGTGGTCATTCTTGTCCCCATTTTTAACCCTTTCAGAGGCATTTGCCAGATGGCCAACATATATTTTTGGATTCAGTATACCCAAAATATGTTAAAAAAGTATGTTGGACCAAATACTAACAAAATGCTTGTAACTTCTTAAATAAGCTTATATCTGCAAAATCGGACTAGACTATAGTATAGTATAAATGCAGAAAAAAACAAAAATTGTAAAGAATGAACGATGTGGCCAAAAATAAGTACAAACCGACAATAGCTTGATCATTTAATCAACTGATATTCATTAACCATTATATGACGCTGTCATATTCATTAGTGCTTGAAAATTTGTACAATTAGGAACAATACAATTGTTTGAAATATGATATATAATCTAAATATCTTTTACAATAAAAATTATCTTAACTGTGGATAGAGTGATTAATCTTTTAATGGATTAAGCGGGTAATTATGACTATTAACTTATTATTTACTTTTCCTGTGGACAATTACATGAAAATATATGTGTTTAATGATAAAAATCCAAGATAAAATGATACCCAACAAACGACATTATTATAATTAGTCTTATAAAAATGAAAGTATTTATCTAATCTCGATATTAACTTATACTACAAATTTTGTGTGTGGGAAGTTTCATAAACACTATTTTGTAGAAATGTTTCTGTATAAGAAGTTTAATTTTCTCCATAGATTTCCACTATAAAAACTTGATATAGGTCCGTATTTTTCAAATACATCATGTAAACAATCAAACGCACGACCCTATCATTTATAATGACCGATATTCTTAGTATATCCTGATGGCTTCACACAATTTCTACATTGTAGTGAACATGCATCATTGTATCTAAACAGCAATGGAAGTAACAAGATACAAGACTGACGCGAAGTGTTATCCTCGTTACCAATCTGCAACTGGGCGATTATCTGACATTTCAAGACGAACGAATTCCCTTTGGATTTCTACTTTCGGAGTATCGTTTCCAACACAGGCACTTGACGAGGAGATTGAAAAAGACACACAAAGTTATCATGTAGATTTATTTCTATTTGATAGAAACGGAGAAAGGAAAATATCCTATACTAATGGCACTAACATGTTATTGCATAATGAAGGTATAAGCCTCCAGGAATCATACAAATACGATAATATGGATACCTTCTTAAATGAGAAACAACATTTATTGAAGTCTACATCGGTTCTTATCTTCCGAGACCACAGATGTCTTAGGAATGAAATAAAGAATGTCTCATCTAAACAAAATGTTGTCATTTTATCGAGCAAACAAAAATGGTGCACACTTGAGAAAACACATGCACAACATCCAAATTTGAAGTTTTCTACAGACGACAAAATTGCAGCTGACATCGGTTCATTGCTTGAAATTACAGCATTTAAACCATTGAGGCATACGTTCGATATCATCAAAAGCCTTATAGATGAAATACAGGTCTTTGCTCCACCCAAAGAAAAGGCCAATGGCTCCTTATCTGGTATTTTTATGTTCTTTTTAAGATAGTTTTTCGATTAATTGATACAAATCAAAGCAGCTCCGGAACGACTATTGAACAATAAATGATCTTGAAGTATGGCATGCATTTTATATCTTTCTTACTGTTTATTAAGATACATAATATTGAAAAGATAAGCTTTGTTATTCAGAAGTCTTGAGCATTATGAACTCATTTGTTTTCGAATTTACCTGTATCCGTCGGATACAACATATACAAAAATACAAATCGAAAACAAGCGATCAGCCTTCGGAAACAGTTTGTACAAGTTAGTAATCAAGACAACTTTTAAAACAGATTTAAAGTGATGCACGCTACAATTTAAAGATTTAAGCATGTGTAACTCAAAATGCTGTTTGAAATCCTTAGGTCATGCTATCATTTTATCGGCATTTTAAAAACATTGTTTGGATTTGCTTCTTCATTTAGGCATTTTCTCATAAACATGAGTAAATTATTCTGTCCCTGGAAGATTTAAATACCCGAACCTACAGAAAATAATCTTTGAGGTTCCCTATATCTGATGCAAATAACAGGACATATTCACGTCTTTGTGAGGATCAAAAGTAGTCTACCTAAAGTTAAACACACACTTAAATCGGATTTCAAATTCACTTCAATTTAAATTGAAAGCAAGATTGAAAATATGTTCACACTTAACGAAATCGTGCAGTTAATTGTTCATTAAGTGGAAAATGTTTAGGTCTGTCGGTATCTGTTTTCATAGGATTCTTACCTGCTAGACATTATATGACCTGTATTGTCTTTGGAATCATCATTTCAAAGTCAGTGTAACAGTGAACTTGAGGCTCCGTCGTCTTGAGAACACCTGAACATACGGCTATCCAGAGATATTAGGATGATTGCTACCTGTAAATTAGTTTTATAAGCCAGAAGGTCAAGTATCAAGATTTCACAGACCCCCAAAATGTAAAACAGCTTCCATTAAAATTGGAACGGTTAATGGTCAATACCGGGTAGATATTTGCGCCTGACATGTCGATTTTTGGTAGTCAGTAGGTGATAAATCTTGTTTTAGCATCATTTGGTGCGATATCAAAAAGTAGATACAATGTATATTTTTATAATAAGTGTAAAGTTTTTATGCAATGAGTTCATATAAAGTCAAAATATGGTCACTTACAAGTTTAGCTACATGGCATCTTTTAGACTTTTAACTGATTGGGACAAGAGTCTTTTTTTTTTCTTTTCCTCTCTTACAGTTAAACGGATCACAGGGATGCAATGAACTTATGGGGATAGCGGGCATTAATTGAACCATTCAATTTCATTTTTTTATTTGAAAAGATGAACTTGCTTATAAAGATTAATAATGTATTCTAAACAAATAAATCCCTAACTGTTTGCATAATATCATTTAATTTAGATCCTCAAACAACTGGACATGCAAGCGGCTTACAATTTACTGCGACCAGAACAGGAACTAAAAGGAAATACGGTGACCTTAAAGACAATTGGACTGGGACATTAACTGGTGATAAAATATATTCATTGCGTGATGTTAGAGGTATTTTTGAAATACGTTTAGGACAAAGACAAGTTGAAATAGCAGTTTCTTTTTGTCTGGAAAACGTCCGAACTATACGAACTGGCCATGTGATCATAAAGCAGTAGATCTATACACTTATTTTTGCCATTTTAGTTTTGAATTAATGACTCGTGCATCTGTCACTTACTAAATCTAAACTCCTATATATTTGAAGGACATTTATACAACGTCTTTGTCATGATATATAGCTGATATCAACTGATATTGCTTTAATGTCTCGAGCAATAACCATATAGATAAAACGTATAAGTCATATTCAAGCATCACATATCTACTCTGAATGTAAATGTTTTCTACAAATTTGCCTCACTTTATACCATCTTATTAAGTAAGTAACATGTGAAGTTACTGTTGTGCAGGTCGCCCTCTTGAAAATAATGTCCGCCAGACAAGAAGTAAGGATACGCTAAGCAATGCAGAGACGGGAATTCTACCAGATGGTAAATTTATTAAAGTTACTTATTAAAGCTTTGTAAAAGTTTGTAGCAACAAACATAATGTTATGCTTTTAGTGAATTGAATTGAATCTTCACTTTATCTACATTTTTGTCCGCAACTAATACTTTGTGTCGTTGTTAAGGAATTATTATAAGGGTATATATTTCACTTCAGGAAACTTGGGGTTTGTATCCAGTAGTATTAAACACATCACTGACAACGGGAAAAATAAGTTTGTAGAAAACAAACCCAAGTTTCAGCGTCTTTTGGGGGAAATGATTGGTATGTATAAACGAAGTAAGATACCTGACGATTTAAAGCCACCTCTTGGCGATATTCAGAAGGAAACAGTAAGTAGAAAGGTATGGGCGATATGAATTTGATTTCTTTAAAAATGTCTTTGTATAAAATGTTGAACAAGGTCCGACAGAAATGAAAAAAACAACAAAAAAAAACAAGAAATTCTGTCTCACAGTACATGTTTATTAATGTTACATACATGTAGCTATTTACCTTTTAGTCAGGAATTCATCTTTTCTTAGTGATAACCTTGTGTTGTTGCGTTTTCTCTCTGCAATTTATGAGCAACTTCCCAACATGCTTAAAGTGCAGGATGGACGAGTTAAAAGGCAAACTTTGAGGAAAACAAGTATACAAAAAACATTGCCACTGTACTGGTTTGTACTGTTTTTTTTTTTCGGTTATTCAGGTTCAATAGGATATCGGGAAACATTATTTTTACAAAAGTACTTAGAAAAATCGTTAACCTGTCCTATATGTTTTATAGACTTTTTTTACCATGTAAATGTTTTTCTAGGTGTTGAACGACTTGTACACCATAAGTAGTTCGATACAAGGATACTCATACCGTTTCCACACCAGACTCCAGATCTTTGTATCAAAAGACAGCATTGATAGATTGAAACCGGAAATTGTCCAAACACTTGAAAAACATGGTATAAAGCAAGGTGATTTTGACATAGTTCCACCAATTGATGCTGTGTCTCATTACAACAAAATACACTCCGGAGCGAGAGTAGAAGGAGACACAATCTGTGGCAGTCTTGCTGGATTTGTTTCAATGCACAGAAAGCAGAGCGAGGATCTTTGCGCAATTGCATCAAAACATGTCCTTGACGGACAAAGATCTGTAGAACTTACTAATGACGAACTAAGAATCACGGCAGATGTCATTCCAGAAACAGCCCCAGGCGATCAGCAAATGGTTTATGACATTGCTGCAGCACAAATCAGGACAGAGGACAAAATTGACTGTGAAGGAAGATTCAGAAACGAAAGTGGACAATTTATGAAAGGAAAGATGTGCAGCTATGATGATGATGAGCTCAGTTGCCAAAACGTGCATATTTATGGCGCATCAACACCATTAGGTCAAGGCATAATATCGATGACACAATATAATCAACGCATAGAAAACGAAGAATCAAATCCAAATAGGGAACGCGAAGTTAACGAGCAAATGAATTTAAACACAGAAAGTGAAGATAGAGAGGAATCAAATATAAATAATGGACACGAAGATCACAACAAAACATACATCGTTGTTGAAGACAGAGAGGGTGGTGAGCCATTCTGTGCCAAAGGTGACAGCGGAGCAATGGTGTGTGCGGACGACGAAGATGGAAATTATGTACAATTAATTTCAACCGTAATGGGAGAAAGCGGAGAAAGATCTTATACAACACTTCGTTTAACAAAAGCAATTGCCAAATTAGAAGAGCAGACAGAGAGTCAAATATATTTTCTAGACTGAGAGGTTAACGTTGCCCCTAAATATGTATAAGCTGACTGGTTTATATAGGGGTATTCTATCTTTGAATTGAATTCACAATTCCGGATAGTGCCCTTAACTTGAAGTCGTGCTTTTGAAATTTCTTTTAGTAACAACGCCGTAAAATATGTTTATAGTTTTCAAGCGGGAACCGGAAACACAGACAAATGTCAAATGTTCCAGTAATGACGTCATAAATGACGTTGGACAGCAGACGATTTCGCAGTGTCGTAGTCAAAAGAAAACGCATTCAAATGCGGTAGTAATCGATTTATTATATTTAAGAAATGTTGAAAAGTGCATATTTTTTACGTGCTCCAAGTATGCTCATGCGATTTGCTGGGACACTGATAATTCAGCGAATAATATAAAATACATTTGTATTTCAGCTGCAAGTTTATTAGTACATGTTAATCAAAGTTTGTTTTAAGTTTCATAGCAATACGACAAATAATGACGTTATACGAACAGTCTACGAACCTCCCGATCACCCCTCGTACAAGAATTAACAGATACATACTAGTAGATAGCAACGCGAGGAACTTTATTAAAAAAGATATTTTCTTAACTAAGAAGCAGTTAACCTGAAATGGTGTTCCTTTCGTAACTTGAAAGCTTCGTTTATAAATTCTGCTATATTTGATTGAGCCTGTACATGGATAGTGGAAATGCAAGCTACTGTCCACGCCCTCTATCCCCGGGTTGAGCAGAACTCGACATGTTATACGTCCCAAAATACAATTTAGAGACATCTGAAGATGTATTCATACGTCGGTGCGCATGGAACCTTCAATGATGCACTGAATGCAATTCCATGAAAAGCGGCGTATGGTCCCCAGATAAAATAATGGTTTTTCACTAAACGATTAATTATTGGCGGAACAAAACAAAAATGGTATTTAGAGAGGGTATCTGTGGTTACTGAGCCTGCATATCACAGAAACTGGCAAATGACAAAATTAAAAGGCAAGCATCATATCCAAGGGGTGATTAAACAATACCCATAGCTTTTAAAGCTGGAGTATTTGAACCTCTAAGTTGAAACAATAAACAGCACACTAACACAACATACATGTCGTGGTGAACGATCTGAAGAGATCGAAATATAACAGCTCTGACTGAAGATACAGGGAGACATTTTACGGCCGCCACTTGGCACAAACAACGCTGCTGGAAAATTATATTAAAATTAGATCATGTTACATGAACAAACTTTACAAATACATGCCTCTCTTATAGTTCCAGAAAACCTACCAAATTCTGTTTCTTGCTCTTAAACATGTTAGTTGTTTTCTTAATGCCTTATTAGTTACAATTTCTACAGTAGATAATTTTCATGGCAAAAATTCGATTTTAATTTTCTAAAATATTCTAGTTTAGGTATCGTCTTGATAGTAGTATGTCAGTTGTGGATATACTTGTCCCGCATGCATTGTTCAATACATGAAAAATAGTTATAATATCCGTTAAAATCAGTCCCTATGAATCCTAGTCCAAGTCTCTCTAACACTATTTTGAGTAACAATAGTTTGATATATATATAATCTGTTTTCATACATGAATTACTGTATACATGTGAGTAGTCTGTCACATTATGTTATATAACATCAGCATCAATACAGCAGCTCGAATGATAATCCAAATATTAACGTGATTTGTTAACTTTATTGTCTCAGTATTTTGTATAACTATTATGCAGGTAAATTTCATGCACTCAGTATTTAGGTTTTGTAGCATTTCCTATGCATATGAATAACCAAGTTGATTAATCTTGTCAGTTTTCGCATCCTGACAAGGCGGACTTGTCAACTTTCGCATTCGGACAAGATGGACAACATAATGTAAATAGTGTGTTGATGTTATACATGAACTAGTTTGATTGTGATGCATGTTTTATGAGATTTTCTTGATATTTTGTAAATATAATTCAGTTTGCAAAGCATTTTGTAAACAGATGCATGTCTCACTGTTATTATCTTGTCAACTTTCGTTTTCGGACAAGGTTTACAACGTAGTGGAAAGTTTTGAGTGTTGATCTGAAGTAAGTTTTCATGTCTAGCTCTTCTGTATTAGTATTCAGATATTTAATCATATGTTTCAGTTGTAGCAATAAGTTTATCAATATAATCATTTTTAGTATAGTTAGTATACTGACACTATGTACTTGAAGTAGTAGATACTATTATGTTATTAGTGCTCGCATTCAGGTACACAAATACAGAGTACATTACAACCGATTATATTTATTTCCAATTTCAGTGTCTCTTTCGGACCAGTCCGTGGCGATTTATTAAATTTCATTCTAAACTTCTATACTACTAATTGTCTAACGTTTTACTTGACGTTATATTTGATACGACCAATGTCTATATTGCTACAATCAATTGTATTACTAGTTATAAACTTTACGTCACATTTGATATGATGACTGTATATACTGTTAACTTTCGTTTGCTGTCACCATATACTTATAAATGCTGTATTTTGCCACATGGGTCTATGACCTTCTGGTTTGTATGAAATAAAATCTTGAATCTTGAATCTTGAATCTTGTATAAAACATTGCTCTTAAAAGTAGGCGAACAAAACAAGGGAAAATATCACTTTTCAAACAAATAGGTACAAATGTGTTTTATCGTTTTTATATGCTTTTTGTTGTTTTTCTTTTTGTTGATATCGTTTAGAGTCAAACCGACACAATATAGGTCATAAAGCAACACTTCTAGCTTTGTTTATAATGGAGGAATACCCTAGATGCCTCTCCAGGTATTGTTTCAGGTATGGGCGTGCGCCTGAGTAGAATCACAGACACTCCGTAAACCATCTAGATTAATTCCTCACATGAAAATCCTTCAACCCAAGCGAACCTAAGCGAGGTTTCGGATCCACATCGAGGAGAGGCAAGTGATTCAAACTCAGCGATCATTATCTCCGGAAAACGGATATACAAGTAGTACTAATATTACATTATAAATAGAAAAAAGTGGATAACCACAGGTCGCCCAGCACGTCATAAATGGAAATGTTGCAGGCTCGGTTTGATTGAGCCTGTTCATGGACGGTAGTGGATACGCAAGCTACCGTCCACGCCCTCTAACCCCGCGTTCAGCAGAACTCAACATTTACACATGTTACACGTACCGAAATAAAATTTAGCGGCATCTGTAGTTGTATTCATACGATGTTTTGAATCCTCTATTCGCTGGTGTTTTGGAAAAATATCACAATTAGTGTGTGTGTTCGGGTTTAGTGTCTTTTTTTTACAATTTTTCAGTCATACACATGTAAACGACAGTGTCTACTTGTAGCAGTGAGCGCAATGTCCAATTTTGTAGTGCTGCCTCTCTGAAATGTCACGTCGTAGACACGTGACGTGATACACCACCCAGTCACATTATACTAACACCGGGCTGACCAGTCCTAGTATTGTCTCATGAGCGCCAAGCGAGAAAGCTACTAGTACCATTTTTTACGTTTTTGGAATGATCTGTCCAGGGATTGAACCCACGACCTTTCGGACATCAATCTTTGTGTAACATATAACCTACCTCAAACAGGGCTAGCTCCATGTGGTTCTGGGACGATCTGTGTATGAAAAGAATTGGAACCACTGCCTTACCCTTGCATGATCGTAAGAGGCGATTAATAGGGTCTTAACACTTGGTTTTGCTGTAACTCTTTGATTCCAGCAGGTATGCAAATATTGATTCCATACCTCATGTTTTTATTTCGATGTAAATGAGATGTGAAACCAAAATTTGTAGTCCTGTTTGGCGCCATATAACCTATACTGTGTTGGTGCGCCGTAAAACCCAAATAAATAAATAAATCAATCAAACAGGGCTAAGTACAAGCTATATAGAAAACCTGACCATAGTAGAAACATCCCCCGCCTATTATTCTAATTTCAACATCTCAGACATGAAGGACAGATGTCAAAAGAGTCAGACTATGTTCGGACTATTTAAGTAAATTAATGTCCAACTAAAATGCAGACTGTTACCTTTTTCAATACTACCGGTATCAATTTCTTCGAATATCTTATGAAAGAATCTCTAATGACAGATTTCAGATGTTTCCATTTTGCTAAGCACCATTATGTTATGATGACACTATACAGTCTTACGATTTAGTTCATATTATACATTTTCTTCTTTTTACAGAACAGAAATTCACAACTTGGTGATGTGTTTGATGTAATTCAATTCCTTTATTTATGAAGGAAACTGCAAAAAAACAAAAAAACAAGTCTGTTCCTTTGAAAGGTGTTCTATAAAATGTACCATTTTTTTTATAAATGAACCCATTCTAAAATTATATCACTTCTAATTCTTTGGGGAAGGAAACAGATACCCAAAAATAATTGATTTGTCTGTAACTCTTTTTTTCTGGCAATTTAGAGAAATTGTGTGATACACTTTAGTAGTTTATGGCCTCCCATACTGCACACAAAAATGTTGGCTCATTTGAAGCACTAATGAGAGAGTTGAGTCTGTTTAATTATAACAATAGAGTTTTACATATTTTGTGATCTTAAAAGAATCATGGTGCATAAAATGTTATTAGAACAGTACCATCTTTCAGCTTCATTTTGGTATGCAACACATCATGTTTTTTCTTCAGAAATATGGAGAAAAAACAAAATCATGTTGAAGCAGGTACTCCTCAACCCCTTAGAGAGTCCTTAACTGAAGTAACAAGATTACTGCTTCCTTGAAGAAAAGTTTGTATTTTAAATGGGTTTTTTTATTTTAAAGAGTTAAAATTATAAATATTGTTATTCTCATTTTTTGCCTATTGTGTTTGAGAGGAGCTATTCTTAATAAAATGGTTATCTTATTTTGAAAAGTACTGAATTATTTCTGTATGAGGGCAGCACGGGGTTCCTTCCCCGTAAAATTTTGCAATTTATGCATGCCAAATCCTGAATTCTAAGTGGATGTCAACACTGAAATTTATTGTTGTGTTGTCGATTACTTTAGGTTTAAGTTATATAATGTCAACAAAACTTGGAAAAGATATTTTAAGTAGAAATCTTAAATATTCGGGTGCAAGATCCTCGAAGGAAGTATTACAGCAGATGGTTTTGAATATTTCAACAGCCATTTGCTGAATTCTAGTGAGCTTTTAGGATATAATTATCAGTATGGTCCTATACATAAAAAGAAAAGATGGTGCCCTGCTCTCAAGCCTATGTATACAGTATAGATTACTGTTCCAATACTGAAATTAATCAGTACAAAAATGTATAATATATGAATGAATTATTTGAAAATGTAAGACTTGGGTCAATTTATAGTAAGATCATATAGAATTATGCTTTAGAAATAGAACAGTTGTCTATTACCCAAAGCCATGGTATAATTACTTGCATTCCGAAAGAGAATGAACCAAAACAGTTCCTTAAAAACTGGAAACCAATAACGCTTTTGAATATTGTCTATAAAAAGCTTCTGGAAGCAATTGCATTGCGTATAAAACCTTTCTGAAAAGCACCATTAGTGAAAAACAAACACGCTTTATAAAAGAATGTCACGGATCCAAAATTACTACTGTTGTATTTATTAAGCAATTGCCGCCAGTTAATTTTAAAGTTACATTTATCAAAGAACTCTGATCATATTAACTGACGTAAACAAATTATCACTGAACAAAATATATTACTAAAATAATAAAGTACTTAAAAATTAATAGAATATAAAATCTGAAGTTTCTTTCTGTTTCACAGAATTTATCAGATAACATTTTGTTTCCTTTTTAAAACATACATTTTTATTGTTTCTAGCCTTATAGACTGTTCCAGTCTAAAACTGGTTTATTAAATAGGTTAAAGTAGAACAACCATCAATTTGAGGTTCGTACAAATTAGTAACAATGCTTCTTGTTCCATAGGAATGTGTTTCTGTTGTCAACTTAAAGAGAAAGACCTGTATTGTTTAAAAAAAATGAACACATAAATAAGCGTTAACAGTCCTGTCTAACACTATTTTCAAAATTTAACCAACCAATGTTATTGAAGTCGTCAATTTTAAGAGAGATTCTGCAATTATAGCCTTGATCTAGTCTCACAACTTTGTTCTGATCAAAATGCAATCTGTTTCTCACATCGCTTGTAAGGCTGCTGTACCAGCTGGTCAAAATGACACTGTATCGAAGATTTACAAAATATTTTTCAAAGATTCATATTCAACTGTTGTTTTTGTCTATACAAAATTTTAATTCTAGAGTTTACTTTTTTGACAATGCTATTAACTATGGATGTACCAGATAAATCATTGTCTAACTAGGATCCAAGACATTTAACAGAAGATTGAGAATATATTGTATGATCATTATTTGATCTATTGAAAAGCTTTTTAATTTTGATAACTTCCGTTTTGATCCAAATAAAATACATCCAGTTTTACCGAGATGTAAAGACAATTTATTATCTACTAACCATTCACTACAGCTTTTAAGCTCTTTACCTAAAACAATACTTATAATAATTGATTCTCAGTGAGAGAATATGATATCACTTTCGCCTACATACGAAATGATTTTTTATTTTTCACTTACACTGATGCTCAAATCATTTACATAACACAGAAACAGTAGAGGTCCTAATTAAGATACTCCCTGGTGATTTTTTCAGAACCAGACATAATATTATTAACATGAGTTGTTGGATTACGACATGATAAATAGAAGAGGAACCACTCCACTCACTCCTATCCCATTGCTTCCAATTTACGCAGCAACTGCATCGAATGCCTTTTGATAATCCTACGTAACCATGCCAGTAAGAAGTCCTTTCAAATTGTGACATTTTATATGGTCAAAGAGATGAATTAGGCAGGAATCAGTGGAGTAATTCCCCCCATAACCACTTCGAAACTCATATGAAAGACCTTCACTAGAAATAATACTAACTGATAATACACAGCTCTTTCTAGTTCACAACATGCTAAGTGGTCTATAATTTGAAACATCAGACCTATTTTTCTTAAACAACGCTTTTGCTTTTGTACTTATAAGGTCTTCAGGCACCTCATTTCTAGTCATAGAATTATTTATTAAAAAGTAACATGTATTTGAAAAAGGTGCTGCTTCCTTAAAACATCTTGCTGGAATATTATCTGCTCCAGTGCTTTTAGAACTGTTTAAATTACATAGTTATTTTATTGTTTTTCATAAATAAAATCTTCACTGACAGTATGGAGTTTGTATTTAATACAATCAGGTTTTCTTTTCCAGTATTTTTTGAAACCTAATTGAGTCTACATCAAATAATTGAGCTTTCGAACTAACATAGAAGCTACATCTGTAAAAGGTACTTAAAATCGTTGTCTATCTTAGTAGATTTGAAGCAGTTCTCTTTGTTGATCTTTAAAATAACGTTCGGCGAAGAATTTCTCTTATTACTGTATCCGAGATTTTTTTATCTGAGTCCAGAGTGCTTTATTTACTACATTTATTCTCTTCTAATGTGTTTGATAAATATTCACATTTGCCTTTCTAACCTCTCTCTGAACTAAGTTCCTGGAATTACAATACAATTTATAAAAGAATCATTCTGCTTGAATTTCTTGAATTTATACAAATACATGTATATGTATCTTTAATTTTCATAAGCGTTCAACCAAGGCTCACTTCACTGTTTTAAACGTACTTCTTTGATAGCAGCAACTAAGTACAAAACTGATTTTAAAACGTTTCTTTTCAAGAAAGCCAAGAATCAAGAATTCCGAACAGAATTAGTTATAAACATATTTGACCAGTCACACAACTTCAACTTATGAACGAAATCATCTGCATTGTAATTATTTAAAGATCTTATTTCAACATTAAAATCATGTTTATTGAATATACCTTTACAAGTCTTTCTTGTACAATATATGGGTAAATGGTCACTTAGACCTACTGGTAAACGGTAACCGACCAGGAAATTTTGTCATGATGACTACATAAGATATGATCTAACAATACGAAGTAACTGTCTTAGATTTTGATAGGATCAATCATTATTTTTTAAGATTAAAAATATTCAGAATCTGCTGCATATCTTTAAAATGCAGAGGATTTTTATCTTTACGACAAATATTGTACATAGCCTCCAAATATATACCACTCAATATCAGTCCTAATACATGATAAAGTAATCAAAATATTCTAAAAATCGGTCTGTTTTGGTGTTCTATAACAAGAACCAATATATAGGTTTAGTCTTAGGAAGAAGAATTTCAGCCCAAACAGCTTCCAAATCAAATCCGGTCTTTCGGTGAAGGCCAGGTAATCTATAAGTGCACACTCCGCCTCCCTGTCTGTCACAATCCTTTCTGATTACATGGTAGCCATTAACTTGTATTTTCTGTTACGGAGATGTCCAGCCATGCTTCAGTATGTGCTAATGCAGCAAAGTTGCAAGAATAACAAATATGTTTAATGTCGGGTATTTAAGGTAAAAGTGGCCTTACATTTAAATTAGAAAAAAAATACAGTCCTTTAAATTTTTCTTAAAAGAGTGGAATGTAGAGAAGTATCAGTAAAATTATCTTGCTGGTGTGTAGATTCAGTATGACCATCCTGTTTCAAGTTAAAACTAAAATTGATTGGTAAAAAGGTAATAACTAAGGAATAAATATCTTTGTCAGTTGACATTGAGACTACTGTAGTGATACTGGAAATAAATATTCCATTGTACATGCAAATGTGTATGCATGACTATTACTAAACCTTCAAAGATTCAAAGATTTATTTGATCTCATGGCCAGAGAGGGCATAAGAGAATACAAAAATAAAATAACAAAGTATGCCAAAACGTGTCAAGAACAAAATTACATAAAGATTTTGTAACTAATTTTATTCCAGGCTATCCTGGATTATTTATGTGTTCTGAATTTCGAATTCACTAATTTCAGTAATTTGCATATAACAATAATAATTCAGGACAACCATGGAATACAATACATATATTAACTATACAGTGGAGTGGCTAAAAGATTTTAGTTACAGCCAACTGAGATGGTTCGTTAAAATTTCAGCTTTGGGTAAATCAAAAAGACTTTTTATAGTTTGATTTCGAGTAGATATTATCCTTTGGGTTGATAAGTCACTCAATAAACAACAACAACAAGACCAATGTGCGAATATTATTAAAGATTTCAGGTATATTCGAATCAATAGGGTATATGCAATGCACCTTGAACAAATAACTCTTTGATCATTATATGGTCTGTCCAGATTTTATATGATATAATTTTGAATTCAAGAAAATTAAAAAAGTGGAAGTATCATAAATCGGGTAGAATAAATTCGGACATAACTAACCATCTTTCATATTAAACGGGTGTGGAAATCCCAATATTTTTCACTTGTCCACGGACAAATGAGACTGAAAAATCTACTTGTCCGTAGTCAAAACTTACTTGCCCGGATTTTCAACATTTAAGCATGCAAATAATTCTTTATTTTGGACAATAATCTACAAGTATTAACAAAAGCAAACATAATAAAGTGTAATACTGTAGCTGTTTCAAAAATTAAGCTTTAGACACATTAGCTTGTGTTTGTCCGCGAGGCCGTCGAACATTTAACAGAAATACCTGGAAGACTGCCCATCATGCCATGCGAAATCATGTGAGAAAGCATGAAACTTTCTGACTGTTACAGTTAGAAAACATGAAACTTCCTGACTCGTACTAGCGAGCTCTTTGTACTTTGACTGTTGACTTCCATTTTTGTTGGCAGACGAGGTTGTAACAACGAATTTGTCCAAAACTTTGTGATAATTGTTTACGTTTCCGGTTTCTATTCGCCGAGTTATCGTGTGAAAAAATCACGCGAGATCGTGACAGGGAACCAATCAAAACGCAAAGAAAGAGATACTAAATTTAGACGCAGTATGGTTTTCCCAAAACTGGACAAATCGAGAGGCCCCCGGCGGGTGAAACATCCGTTTTGTACATCAAATTCTTTTATTAACTCTATAAACTTGAAGCACTGTTCAGCATTTCTAAATTATTGTTTCCTTTTTTCCATTTCAAAATAGAAAATTTGTGCTTGTCCGTGGACAAACGGAATGCGAAAACTCACTTGTCCGCCGTCAAAAAGTCCCGAGTCGGACAAGTCGGACATAGGAATTCCACACCCCTGTATTAAAGACATTTTTTAGCTTGTCTGATTTCTGAAAAAAAAATCTATGAAGTATCACAGTATATAAACGAACTGAACCCCAACCGGATCTTGCGAGCGGATTTCAGTGTTAGCCATTTTGCGTCGAGACAGTTGAGTTAAAAATTCGTGTTCATGAGGATACTGTTGAAAGGTAAGTAAGTCAATCTGTATATAAATTGTAGCCAACAAACTTTATTGTTGACCTATCAGGGCTCTCGCGAGTGGGCGACTTGAGCGAAATAGGCGCTCTAGAACTTCAAACTTCGCTCTAAACTAACCTCAAAGCGAAATGCAAGTCGCCCGATTTTCTTTGATTTCCGAAATCGCTAATTACTGTTACTCGGACTGTTGACAGTTTGCACGGTGTCATAATGAGTGTCGAATACACAAACACACGCCGGTAGCATAATTTAAGCTCCGCCTACCTCAGGTACTTGCGAGATTTTCCCGAGAAGTGTGATAGCGAATTAAATTATCCGATACATCAGAGTCTATTATGTTAAGCCAATCAGTGCCGCGTTTACGTCTTTGACACTTCGCGTAAATTGTCAACATGTTCGAGTGCAAAAAAAAAAACACAACACAATGTTTTATTAAAGAAACTGCTGATTAACCATGCGATTAATTGGAATATGGTACACAACTATTTGATAAAAGAACAACATATAATGTATTAACTACGTTAAATTGACTTCCATCGATGAATTTATTTGAATATGTATTTCTAGTTTACACATTTTACTTTCAGTTTTATAATTCGAGCGAGATACTGACATGCCTCGGTGATTGACTCGGTGCAAAGAGCTATAAATATAAATACACTTCTACTTCTTTGCTCGGTGTTAATAATAAACACTTCATACATGATATAACCAAAATTGGGCGGGTTACATTTACAGCATCGGCTTGAATTTTGAAAGCGACTTTTTTCAGAATTTTGTAAGGAAACGATTACCACTATATGGGAAATGATCTAACTAAGAAAATGAATGGTCACATCAATGTTTTTTATCAAGAAACAAGAAAATTACAGCCACCTTTCGAATCACTCAACATCATTGCGGTAGAAAAAGTCTTCCCACTTCTCCCAAAAGTCTCCCCACTTCTCCCTAAATCAGCTTGAGGGAGAAGTGACTTCTCCCAAAAATTTGGACCTAGCTAGACCCCTGCCTATGATACCCAACATTATCATTTTTAGCATTAAGACAATAAAATTCATGAAACTCGCCGCAGGCTAGAACGAAATCGGCACTACATACGAAAGAAAATTGGGATTTATCAAGTTTAGATTGGTTGAACACGGAGTTTTGAGTTTGTACCGCAGCAATTAATTAATTACAAAAGGTATTATGGTTATTTGTTATATGACGGAACGATTTTGAACATAAAAACAAGATTTAAAGACAGGGTGTAAAATAGGCATACTGTACGTTTCTTGCCGGTGATTATGAACCTCACTTGCGAGTTTACGTGATCTATCTGTACCATGTCTTGGGAGTATTTTCAAAGATGCTTTACGTTTCTCGGGGGAAGAAATTTATTATTTAAAGCATTTTTTGTTTATTTTCAGGCAAAATGTAAGAATTCAGCTGCATTAACTGCGGACAACAAACTTTGGCGAAATCATTTCTCACAATTTGGAAACCCATGAAGTAAACAATCTAAAGATCAGAATTTCAAAATTCAACTTAAAAAGAAAGGAAACTATTACATACTCAAAAGGCTTCAAAGATATTGCCAAACAATTTAAAACACTCTAAAAGGACTTTAATTCCAAATGATGACACAAAAACAGTGAGGGTTTCAAAGCTAGAAGACGTTTCTCCCATTAGAAAGCTCCAAAACCAAAAACACCAGAGAAAGATGTTCACAAATTGCTGGAAGAATCTGAGGATATTGAGAGTTCAAGTGAAGATGAAGATACTATGCAGCTTGCTTTCCAGAATATGACTTTGCTAGAATCCACATCTTCAACGCAAACAGACCCTTGCTTTGTCCTGAGCACAGACCTATGCGAAGAATCTGATATGTTCACCATTGAAAATATTATTCAACAGATCCCTGATGTTTTAGGCTACCTTAAATCAGAAAATCAGATGGAAATGTACATAAAATTTACAACATTACTCACGGTACGGAAGATTCCTTCATCGACCAGAAGATTCTGTCATTACTTTCGCTGTGCCATCACTGACTTGTCTAGAAAAATATCTCGTTTGGCTGAAAAACTGAAACAAAGTCGTCCGAACAAAGCCTGCAGTAGTCTTTAATATATGAACTTGCAAGCGATCCTCGGATAAATATTTTATAACTGCAAAAAGCGGGGTAATTCAGTAAATATACCTGACAAAGTTATGTGTCTTAATGGGGTCACACATTAAACCGGAATCCACCTAAAAACCGGAATACACCCGAATACACTTTCTATAACCGGAATACACCTGTATTTTCTTAATTAAAGGTATTTTGAAGGTTTTTTGATATAATTCAATCATATATATCATAAATAATCAACATATCAAAGGAAAATACAATACGTTCACGCAAAACGATTTTATAAGAGATTGAAATTCGGCGACTGCGCGGGAAATTACCATAACCGAAATACACCCGTATTTCTTCAACAAATGCTATTTTTGAAGTGGTTTATGACTGAATTCAAAAATATATATCATAAATAATTAATTTTCAAAATGAAATTAAAATACTTTTGCGCATTACGTTTTGTACATGATTGAAAATCGGCGAAGGCACTGGAAATTTGCGTATTCGTAAATGAATTTCCATGCCCTAAAATTTTTAGGGTTTATGATAGAAATCAATCATATCTAAAATAAATAATTAATTTACAAAAATATACATGTACAAAGATGCATTTAAATCTGCAACGACATCGTATTGCTTTATTTAAAACCCCATTTCTATTTACGTTCACGAGGTCACGTACACTAACAGAAATCTGTTGCCAAAAATCGTTTTACTCCATTTATTTAAATTGCTGCCGCTTTTTCATTAATTAAGATTTTTTTATTCTGTTCTTTGTACTTTCTGGTCAAAAGTCTGAATTTTATGGCCATAGTATGTATCATTTATTTACTTTTAGAAAGAAATAAATAATTAAGATCGCGCTGTTTGAAGTTTTACAAATAATTATGTGAAAATTCGACCGTTTTTATAGAATTTTCCCTACATTACTGTCGATATCTTATTAAAATCGTTATAGAATTCAAACTGTATTACTTCTTAAGCGGTGTTGAAAACTAGAAGCGATAATATTAAAAAATGAATACAATACGCGCGTTTTTTTTTTTTTTGTACGTGTTGATTAACAAAAGTAACGTCGAGCGATGTAAATTAGATATTGCGATAGGTCGCACGTGCTCGTCAAATGGAAAATTACCGGCATGATGTTTTGTATCTTTACGATTCCCGGGTAAATTCCAGTCAATCCAAATAATAAGTTTGTTGACGTTTTTCACGATGTAATTTCTGAATTTTGGTGAAGTTACGACATAAAAACACTTTTCCTAAATTTCCGGAGTGGACTGGAATTAATAAAACTGATTTTAACAAAATAAGGAATTCTGTAAATGAAACACTGAAAAAGTATTTAAAGGAAGACTATGTTGATACAGGAAAACTTACAAATATACTGATTAATTGATATAATCAATAGGTGTGATAATTCAGTCAAACTCTTATCAGGACTAATCAGAGGCACGTGTTTGTTACACTGCATATATTCAAAGGATCTTAATTGTGCTTTGGAAATAAGCGCAGTAAACGTTTTTATATTTATATATTAAACATAATATAATTCTTTTGAAAACTGATTTTTTGTAATTTATTTTCTTCTTAAATTATCAAATTAAACATGAAGAAATAATTCAATTAGATCCATTAATAAACATACGGCCGGTTCTTTCCGATCAGCGCGGTTTATGCACTGACATGTGTTTTGTGCATAATTCATTTAAAAATTGAATATTGATATTTTTTCTTAATTAATTTTTTTTATTTGTTAAATGAAATGCAAAATATGAAGAAATAATTAAATAATTTCCAATTATAAACATGTGACATGTCCTTTCCGATCATGTTAAAAATAAAATATTAAAACATTGTTATGTCCTTTCCGATCAGCGCGGTTTATGCCACTCATATTTTGTCTATAATTCATTTAAAAATCAAAAATTGCTATTTTATCATTCATAGTTTATTTTCTTTTTTATTTGTTAAATGAAATATGAAGAAACAATTAAATAAGTTTCAATAATAAACATGTGACAGGCCCTTTCTGATCATGTTAAGCCCTTTCCGATCCGCGCGGTTTATGTCGGGACCCGTATTTTGTTTATGATTCATTTAAAATCGAATATTGATATTTTTTGTCTTAAATTATTTTCTTATTATTTGAAGAAACAATTAAATAAATTTTAATAATCAACATTGCGGTATCTAGTCATATCGGCGTAAGCGTAAAACATTTCCGTAATATCGTAAAGTTATAATCTCGTATACAGAATTAACTTTTAATAAACTTCTCTCAAATATTCATTCCTATTTAATCTGATTGAACATGGTTCTACAACTTACAAAAAATGATAAAAAGTGTTTATTTAAGAGAATACTATTTATTTTTTAAAAAAGGACGAGTGTATTTATGTTATGGAAACTTCCCGTGCGCTCGCCAAATCCAAATATCGTATAAAATCGTTTTGCGTTAAAGTATTTTATTTTCCTATTTTCCTTTTGTAAACTTATTATTTATATTATACACGAATGATTTCTGCAAGAAACCCTACAAAAATACCATTTATTAATAAAATACTGGTGTATTTCGGTTATGGAAATTTCCCGCGCGGTCGCCGAACTTCATTCTCGTATAAAATCATTTTGCATAAACGTATTTTATTTTCCTTTCGTATGTTAATTATTTATGATATATATGATTGAATTATATCAAAAACCCTTCAAAAATACCTTTAACTTAAAAAATACAGGTGTATTCCGGTTATGGAAAGTGTATTCCGGTGTATTCCAGTTTTTAGGTGGATTCCGGTATAATGTGTGACCGTCTTAATGGTATGACACTGCCCTTCGATCGTTTCAACGAATTACCTTCAACAGTACTGAAGACATGAAGTGGCACGCAAAACTTTAACCAGCTTTTCTATGTTGAAAGGGGATCAGTCAATCAAATGCTGGAGTTATGGTCCTTGGTGGCAAGATACTGTTGACCCTGAAGACATGTGCGTAGTTTCTACCAAATACCTTCAGTTTTCTTGGAGAGATAAAGTTACATGCAAAACATTAAGCAAAGCATTACGGTGGTGTCAACACCAACGATGATGCATGAACACGTGAGTAGAATAGCTTAGACTATTCATTGAATCGTCGAGCTAAAGTACAAAAGAACAATTGTTGCAAACGCAGAGGAGACATGTTACTAGTAGTTATTATATCGTATCAAGATATAATTTCTCTTTCCATAATTAATTATCAGCTTCATGTAAATATTTTTGCTTCCAGGTAGTATGTGTTTAGGCAGTAACCAGTCATTCTATGTGCAGCTAAATGCTTAACATTACTTATAGTACGTATAGTACCCGAAAACAACTTTAGATGCGCCATATAATTGTTATGGACACAGGAACTTCACATTCGGTACGATAAAAGACAAAAGGTGGATATAAAGGCAATGGAAATCCCCCTACGTGACTCGCAAGATATGGTTCAGTGAACTCACAAGTGAGGTACAGATCATTAGATTGATATTTGCAAGACGGGTTCAGTATTCAAACAGTCACCTTGTTTACTTTCCATAATTTTCTACAAAACAAACATGGCCTGGTAGGTATATGTCGCCGGTTTGGTGAAGGAAATACATTAAACAATACCTTAAACACGAGTATTGGCATAGATAAACGATTTTATGCATAAAATTCCTTGTGTAATCGGCGAGTGTTGAAATAAACGTAACACGTTGAGAAGAGTACAGCGTTTTATCGGCAATTATAGGACGAAAGCTGGTAAAGACTGAATTTATCCGGAAGGATAAAGTATTTCTTGATATGATACAATCGTTAACATACCACCTCAGCATCATTGCAACACGTTGTTTATAATTATTTAGATAGTCCCACCTATTTTCGTCAATTGGATCCTGAAATCTGCTCGCAAGATCCGGTTGGGGTTCAGTTCGTTTATATACTGTGAGTATTGTCGTCACTTGAGGCCATTCCAGATTGATTTGTCGTTCATCAATGGTTTCATTCCCGAGAAAAAGAAAAAAATTCACCCACCCGCACGATACTGATGATAAACCCGAACAGAAAATGAGGTTTTTTACATGTAACTTCTTTATTTCTGCAAATTGTAATCAATGGTAGGTATCAAAATAAAGCTTAACATTTGCTGGAAACTTTACATAATTCAAATTTATTTTCAGTTAAGAAACTCACACGAAGTGAGGCTGCCCTGAAAGGGGTTTTTAAAATGTGGACTGTATGAACGTTGACTGATGATAAATTCGAACACTTTGACATTTACAAAATTTTCTTCATACTATTATACCGAAACCTTCCCAAAAAAACTGCAATAGTCATTCCTGATCTAGTAATGAAAAGTTACCAAATGTCAGGCCTTTAGGTTTCAACAGTGAGCATGCGCAAAAAACACCCTCTTCCCCAGTAATTTTGGATAAATATTTTTTATAGAAATAAATGTTAGTCATTTATTTATACAGAATATTTACCATTTTTGTTTTTGTTTACACCAGTTGGTGTTGTAAGTGGAAACTATTAGATGGTGGGTTCAATTTTATAAATAACAGATTGCAATTGAAAATTTCCCAGGTGGTCGCGACTTTATCATCTGTCCAGGTTTATCATCAGTACCAGTATAACAAATATCCGAAATTTTTTTTTTCTGATTATGCGGTCCGGAATGATAATGGTAAAACAGGTTTTATCGCAGTTTTAATGCGTCAAGATGATATTGATCAGATTTCATGCGTCCATTATACATAGCTGATGACCCAAACTCAAAAAGTCAGAATTATGGTGTTGTTCATCATTTGTTTTAAATCTCGAGTGTCTATGCTAGTGCCACACACTGCCTTCGATGTGCCGGTAGGTGATGAAGTAGGCACGTTCTATGATTGTTCAATACATAAAATTTGAAAAGAATGAAGCCTGACTTGTAAGTTGTAAGACTAGCAACCACACCTGATAAGCACTATAGACGGCTTATCAGCTGGAATTTTACCAGTATCAGATGGTCACCTTAAATAACTGGTCATAAAATCATTACTAATCAAGATTATGTCTTACAACATACACCAATAAAAAACATAATTAATTCTCTTTCCAGTGATGTAAATTCAGAGCTCCAGATAAGCTTTTGGTGCAAATGGGTATTTACCCATCACTTTTTGTCTGAATTGGGTATTCGAAATTTGAATAGGGTAAAAATAATATCATTACCCAGCCTTTTCAGAAGTAATTGGGTATTTGCTAAAACCAGTTGGGTATTTTACCAGTCTCGCACTAACAATTGAGTATTTTTTTTTTACAGTATACATGGTATATATCATTGAACAGGATTGACTAAGTAGCTAAGTACTTTAATGGCGCCCTTCAATGTTTAATACAAAAATGTATTTAAAATTGTAATGAATGTTCCATACTGTTGTTTTCTTTTTCACTTTTAATGAAGTCGGAGATCAGTTCATCCACAATATCCCAAACGATGTGGTCACCACAATGTGCATTCTCCCAAAAGATATCATCCAGTATTGGTGACACTACATCGTCACAAACAGATAACTGTCATTGTTGAACAGCAAAATATCCCACTAATTAGTTTGTGCTGCAACAATGTTTATTCTTCAACTGTTACATTTTATCAGCGTAAAACTGTTTACAAAGTATCCAAATAACACCGATCAGCCGACTGAATGGTCCTGTGATTTTTCTGATAAATTGCAACCTGTTCTGCGGTAACGTATAACCAGTCAGTCAAGTCTAGCGTTAAAGTCTCGTACCCGTTCTAGTAATAAAGAAAATGCGATACGCAAGCTATTTTTTATGAATTGGGTATTAGGAATTTTACTTGCGTTTCATTACGCCCACTGTATGAATTCAATTGGGTTTTCTGCAATTTTAATTGCGTAAATACGCAAATACGCAGCTTATCTGGAGCTCTGTAAATTTCTTATCGGGCACTTGCGTCAGTAAAACCACATGGCTTCTTAATCAGAAGATGTTAACAAGTTTATTGCATCTCATTGCGTCTTACTAAGACGTGCACGAGTGACAAGAATGCCATTAAAAATATTTGGATTAAACATAGAACTATTGTTCAGATATAAAGTTTTCAAACCATTTGTTATCAGTTGTTCAGTTCAGTATGTTAGATTTAGAGCCAAAACCGATTGCTATCTTAAAAAAAAAGTTTGTCCACAGATCCTGACTGATCCGTTACATTATCTCGGCCCAAATCTTTTTGAAAGTAGATAATATATAACTTCTTTAGTACAGCAGTTAGATATTCTATCAAAATGCATTTAGTCAATTTAAATATTGTTTAGCTTTTCAAGTAAGTAGTGTAAATAAGAATAATTTTTAACAAAATCTGTCCTTTTATAACCCCAATTTTCCCTGTTTGTATATTAATTGGCTGTGAATTGATTCAAAGAAAGAAACTGCAAAGAACAGACCTCCCCAACTCTAAATTTCTATGTCAATCAAATCACAATAAATAACACTTTTAAGGGGTGGGGGAGGGGATGTTGGGATCATTCTTTGTCCATCTGTTACCATTTTTGACTGAAATGAACATCTACTAAAAAAACAAGCTGGCCTTATCTGTTAAGAAATTATTCCAATGGGATTTGAGCAATGTCAAAGCACTTGTATTGCCCAACTCTGTTTGGTCTCACTGCAAGTGGTTTATTACTTTCCCCTCACCTCGATGGGTTGGAGTGTCACTACTAAGGGGTACAAAGTTGCTCATGTGTTGAAGCCACCTAACTGGGTTTCAGAAGATATGTTAGTCCACTCAGGAGCCTGTTTTGTCTTAAATATTCCTCATTCTCTGCCGTTAAATAGGCACGCCTTCAGATTGATGTAGAAAAATCGAAATTGAAAATTATAGACACTCATCCCTTAGTAATTATAAATACAAAATAAAAAAGTGATTCAGTGAATTTTGGCAAGAATTCATTTGCAAAATCATTCATGTAGTCTTTAAAACATATAGAAAGGCTATCTACTGTGATTGTCACATTGTTAATAATTGATTTTTATGTTATTAGTCCCCTACTGGTTGAAAACCAGTTTTGGGGACTATAGGAATGCTCTTTTCCGTCATTCCGTCATTCTGTCATTCCGTCATTCCATCCGTCGGCAATTTCGTGTCCGGTCCATAACTCTGTCATCCATGAAGGGATTTTAATATAACTTGGCACAAATGTTCCCCATGATGAGACGACGTGTCATGCGCAAAACCCGGACCCCTAGCTCAAAGGTCAAGGTCACAATAGGAGGTCAAAGGTCAACAGGGCTTTTTTCCTGTCCGGTCCACAACTCTCCCATCCTTGAAGGGATTTTAGTATTACTTGGCACAAATGTTCCCCATGATGAGATGATGTGTCATGCGCAAATCCCGGACCCCTAGCTCAAAGGTCAAGGTCACAATTGGAGGTCAAAGGTCAACAGGGCTTTTTTCCTGTCCGGTCCATAACTCTCCCATCCATGAAGAGATTTTAATATTACTTGGCACAAATGTTCCCCATGAGGGGACGACGTGTGGTGCGCAAAACCTGGACCCCTAGCTTAAAGGTCAAGGTCACAATTGGAGGTCAAAGGTCAACAAGGCTTTTTTCCTGTCTGGTCCATAACTCTCCCATCTATGAAGGGATTTTAATATTACTTGGCACAAATGTACCTCATAATAAGACGATGTGTCTTGCACAACTTTCAGACCCCTAGCTCAAAGGTCAAGGTCACACTTAGCAGTCAGATGTTAACATAGCATGAACAGGGTCTGTTTCGTGTCCGGTCCATAACTCTGACATTCATTAAGGGATTTTAATATCACTTAGCACAAGTGTTCCCCATGATGAGACGACATGTCTTGCGCAAATCCCGGACCCCTAGCTCAAAGGTCAAGGTCACAGTTGGGGGTCAAAGGTCAACAGAGTTTTTTTCCTGTCCCATCCATAACTCTGCCATCCATGAAGGGATTTTAATATTACTTGGCACAAATGTTTCCCATGATGAGACGACGTGTCGTGCGCAACACCCAGTACCCTAGCTTAAAGGTCAAGGTCACACTTTGAGATCAAAGGTCAAGAGGATTTTTTTCCTGTCCGGTCTATTACTTTGTCATGCAAAGCAGGATTTAGATATCAGTTGGCACAAATATTCCCCTGGATGAGACAACATGTCATGCGCAAGAACCAGGTCCCTAGGTCTAAGGTCAAGGTCATATTTAGAGGTCAAAGGTCAAATTCAAGAATGACTTTGTACGGAACATTTCTTCTTCATGCATGGAGGGATTTTGATGTAACTTGGACCAAATGTTCACCACCATGAGGCACCCTTGTTTTTAGAATTACGTCCCTTTGTTTTACTATAAATAGATTTTATTGTAACTTTTTTATTACTGGCAGTAGAGAAAAATCGAGACCACTTTTCTGTGGTACAGCATGCATGTTACATCCAATTTTTAGGTGTATTTTGACCTATCTCTACCTGGTAAAGAGTTTCTTGTGGACTTATATTTTTTTTTTTTTTTTTTTTTTTTTTTAAAGATTAATTTCCCTTTGTTGTTACTATAAATAACTTACATGATAACATTTTTATAATCGGCCAAAAAAATTCAATATGAAAACAACTGTGGGTTTTTATATATGCACATTTTAATCCAAGTGTGTTGTTATAATGTTATAACATATTGTATATGTAGTACAATATTGTTTATACATCATTGACAGATATCAGTTCATTATGTTATACTGCAGTAGAAAAAATTAGGTGCCTTCCAGTAGGGGACTTTGTATTGCATGGCAATACTTCATTCACTTGTTTCTAAAGAAATGTTAACTTCATGTACAATGATAACTGCCTTCTCAAGGGTCCAAGCTAGAAAAAAAACAAAACACCCGCTCGCTCCATGTAAAACCTACCCGCCTCTGAAAAAATCAAAATTGAGAGAAATAAAATCAAATCAAAATTTCGCTCGCTCGCTCCTATTTTTTTTGAAAATTTTCCGAAGGACTATTAATCAATTTGGTATGGTCTGATCGTTGATGTCAGTGACAGCATTGGTTAAAATTTTTGTTTAGGTCCACAGTTTCTCATTGTACTGTAAAAGCTTTGAAACTTTGCACACTTCTTTACCATAAAGATCAGAGTACAACCTGTTGTAATATGTGCACTGGTCAGTGGTACTGGGATAAGTGGAATTTTGGCAGAAAAAATTCATGACAACTGCAACTGCATAAAAATACCAGTTTCCTCTGAAATTACATCTTGATTTTCACACAAAAATTGACGACATTATATTGTCCTGTTTCAACAGATAAATTCTCTCGGTCATACCGTTATAAAATACTAAGATTTATCAAAGTTTTGTATTTTTTGCTCCACTTTTTTGATGCTGTGGATGCAGCCATGTTAAACAGCTGTGCCTAACTGTAAAATGTTAAATCCATTTTCATTGGATAATTGAAAAGAAATTCTAATGTTTGATTTTCGGCATACTTCTGTTTTATCCGTTATGCTTCAGTAAGTTCATATTTTTGACATTTCTAGGTAAACATAAATTTCTCACATACCATATTTCCCTTCGGAAACCTTCATTTGTATCTGTGTAGATTCGTACCCACTATCGACTCTGAGAAAACATAATCAATAATTGGAATCAGTTTGGTTTTTCTTGTACCTGCTAATCGGCCCATCACTAACTGAAAGTAGCTGGTGACACTGTTGTGAACGTAAACAATCGGTAGAGGGCACTCATCAAAAGATTATTGCGAGACTTGTAAATAGAGCAATACAATGGGGTGGCAGTAGAACTTCAAAGCTGCTACATAACGGGTCCAAAATAATCATTTGTTTCGGGTAACATCACCGTGAGAAACTGAAAATGTCTAGTTGTGTGGGCTCCTAAAAAATTTGAACTCCGTTAAAATTGTTAGAGAAACGTTAAAACACGATCTTTTTATCTAGTAGATGTATCAGTCTGTATTTCAGAGCTATATGTTGGGGAAAATGCATATATTTATGCTTAAAGTCATAAATTTCGACCGAGAACTTAATACGTATGCAAGACCAGATCTTTAAGTTTGTTTTTAATTTATTCCTTTAGTTATTGAAAACAGCAACACACGCTGTAACAGCATCCATGTAAAAGGAATTCCCCGCAACTGAAATTACGTAGCAGGTGTGCCTGTGGAAAATTACTGGTGTAATGATGGATTTTATTTCATTTTAGGGAGTAATTTCCAGTCAGTGCCTGAATAAAAATAAAAAGCCAATGAAAAACGGAATTTCCTTAAATTACGTGCTTGATTTACATAAGACGTAATGCTTGTCGGCGAATGTCTTTGAACTTAGCTGCCAAAACAAAAGGTGGAAGTACGCAGAGACTGTTTTTGGGTTATAATGGCAACCCGGGGTTATGAAAATATACTTTTCTTTTAATTTCTCTGAATATTTTAGTGTAAAGTCAAAAAATGAAGAAGATTAATTTTATTTTGTGTTAAAAGGGGCATCACTGAATACAATGTATATCGATTCACGAATGAAGTCGATTCGCGTATCGGTGTAAACGTGAATATTCAGTTCATATTGATATACCGGTATATTGATCCAGCCCTAGCCAAGACCCATATCTCTGATATGCATTTTGTCAGAACTATGGCCCTTTTTGTACTTAGAAAGTTTCAGTTTATTGGTTAATTTTTTGTTTAGGTCACCTTTTCTCAAAAACTGTAAGTGCTACAGCTTTGAAACTTTGCACACTTGTTTATCATCATTAGGGGACAATGTAGGTCAAGAACCATAACTATCACCACCATTTTGTCAGAACTATGGCTTTTTTTATACTTAGAAAATGTGAACTATAACTCTTTAATTACATATTGTCCAGCACTTGCAGACGAGCGAAGGCACCAGTAGGCGGTACTCTTGTTAACAGGTTTTCATTACAGGTTGATGAGGTTACGATGTAGGTCATAACTTTGGTAAAATTGGCACTTCTTGAATAGACTGATTAACGTATAATACTTGTCATTCTTAAATGACAAAAGGCTGATGCTATCAGCAAGACAGTAGTGTCTGTAATTTCCTTATCCACACGTAAATATCATGGCAATTAGTTTTGTTATCCCCCGATGAAGTCAGAGGGATATAGTTTTGGCGTTGTCCGTCTGTCCTGAGCCATATCTAGGAAGTGGTTGGGAATATTCAAATAAAACTTCATTTACTTGTTCACCACTATGAGGTTATGCGGCCCATCAAGTTTCAGTCAGATTGCCCAAGAGTTATGGCCCTTAGAAGTTTCTAGTGTTAACTATATAGGGTACTATAAATATGACAATTTCTGATATATTTGACCTAGAACTATGAAACTTAAATTGAATTTAGATCACCATAATGTGGTTGAGCACACACAATTTCGTCCGGATCACTTTACTAATTTCAGAGTTATTGCCCTTTAATTGTTTTAAAATCTACAGATTTGTACATAACAAACCAACCAATTGGAAGAATTTCATTAAACTTCTTTCATTCTTTTCCATGGACATTTATTATAAACATGTGAAGTTATGTACCCACACCTGGCCTTGGTCACACCCCCCCCCTCACCCCACCCGCACCATTTTTTTTTTTCATGTTTAATTTTCCATCAATAATTATAATCAACATGTGAAGTTTTGTACCCTCACCAAGTCACCTCCACCGCCCGCGTGCCCCACCACCCACCCCCACACACACGCACAAAAAAATATATATATAATTATATATATTTTTTTTCCTTTCCTTTTTTAAAAAATGTTCAAATCTTCAACATCCACACCAACCCCGCCGCCAGCCATGTTCAAGATATCTTACTGGATTGTGCTCTCTTAAGGACATCTGTTCTTTTAAGTTCAAATGTTCATGTTAAATCACAACACTTGGTACTCGAAGACAATATTTCGTTCCAGTTACACTTCAAGCTCACATTTCAAATAACTCCATTTAATTCGAAAAGCTAAGCTTATTACAATAAATATATTCCATTCAAAATAATTTCATTAGTCAGGATCAACATAACATACATTTATTATGTACACTTAAAGCATTCATTTTCTTTTAAATTGATTTTGACTAAATTAAATGAAATTATTTGCTTCCTAGTAACTTTTTGCCAGGTATATTTTTATGCCCCCAAAGGGAGGCATATAGTTTTTTAACCGTCTGTCGGTCTGTCCGCAATTTTCGTGTCCGGTCCATGTCTTTGTCATCCATGGATGGATTTTCAAATAACTTGGCATGAATGTGTACCACAGTAAGACGACGTGTCACGCGCAAGACCCAGGTCCGTAGCTCAAAGGTCAAGGTCACACTTAGACGTTAAAGGTCATTTTTCATGATAGTGCATTGATGGGCGTGTCCGGTCCATATCTTTGCCATCCATGGATGGATTTTCAAATAACATGGCATGAATGTGTACCACAGTAAGACGACATGTCGCGCGCAAGACCCAGGTCCGTAGCTCAAAGGTCAAGGTCACACTTAGACGTTAAAGGGCATATTTCATGATAGTGCATTGATGGGCGTGTCCAGTCCATATCTTTGTCATTCATGCATGGATTTTAAAATTATTGGGCATGAATATGTACCACAGTAAGACGACATGTCGCGCGCAAGACCCAGGTCCGTAGCTCAAATGTCAAGGTCACACTTAGACTTTAAAGGTCATATTTCATGATAGTGCAATGATGGGCATGTCCGGTCCATATCTTTGTCATTCATGCATGGATTTTAGAATAACTACGCATGAATGTGTGGCACAGTAAGACGACGTGTCGCGCGCAAGACCCAGGTCCGTAGGTCAAAGGTCAAGGAGGCACTTGGACTTTAAAGGTCATATTTCATGAAAGTGCATTGATGGGCGTGACCTGTCCATATGTTTGTCATTCATTCACAATCACTCTAACATCGGCCATAACTATTCATTCAAAGTGCCATCGGGGGCATGTGTCATCCTATGGAGACAGCTCTTGTTTTGCCATTCCTTACCACAAATGGTTTGAAACCCTTTAAGTGGAGGATACCAATTCTTCGAATTTGCTTTGTTATTTGCACAATGGTCTTGCTGATTACAGTGATTAGGAATATCATTTGCCCAGACCGACTGAAATTCAGCCTGGGCATGTGGTATTTGTAAGCAGAGAGCCCAGCTTGCAAGTGATTTTCTATGCCAGTCTTTCTTGTATTACCTGGAAACAGTTTATGAGCATGCACATCCGACCTATTTAAATGCCGCACTACTGTTGTAGGCAAATAGTGTATCTGTTTCACTCCATTTTGCTATTTACTCTCGTTTTCTCTTTTAAATCTTGTATGTTTCATCGATTTTTCATGCAACACAGGTGTCATAGCTGCGCTGGGGTGTTGTGTTTGTGAATCTTTTAACAATTTGGTAGTCATTGCCCTCTTTCTTTGCTGCCAAGATGTGGCAGTTTATCAAAGGCATATCAAAACAAAAGTTAAAACAAAGCAAACAGTCAAAGAAAAAAAGAAGTATTTTGTCAATTATGAAAAGGATAAATGGGAACATGTGGGTAGCAAATATCACTGGTTATCAGGTACTGAGAATGGGCTTATGCAGAGTTCTGTCTGTCTGTCTTTGTAAATTACTGCTTAACTCCCCTTTCGGGTATTATTAGCAGATGTGGAGTCGGTACAAGAGAAAAAATTTTAAAAAAGCATTGACAGTGAGATGTCAAAGTGAGAAAATGAGACTGAAAACAGTTAGAAGTGTTAGATATACAGACAAGAGTAGTAAAATCAGGTTTAAAATGCTGGTACTTTGCTACAACTAAGTGCATATACATGTTGGCATACTGCCTGCATGAAGGATTCAGGTGTAGGCAGAAATACCATTTCAGATGGGAGGTCGTTCCATAAGACTAGAGTACTTGGAAAAAAGGAAAATTTGTAATAATTGGAAACTGTATGGATTTGTCTATAGGCCAGGGGCTGTTTGTGACAAGTCCGTCTCCTTGGTCTCTCAAAATATGCTGGGACAGGAATAGCTACTAGTGAATGGACAATTTTGTAAAATATTATTAATTTTGCATCAGTATGTTTGTTCTCCAAAGATCTTAAACTAAGAGCATTTTGAATATTTGAGACACTGTCATATGTGGAATAGTTGTTGTATCCATCTGATTGCTCTTATTTGTACCATTTCTATCTTATTGATATTAAGTTTAGTGTATGGTGACCAGATTGAGTATTCTACCTGAGGCCTGACAAGAGTTTTATATGCTATTTCTTTAACCTTCTTGTTTTTAGTTTGGATGTTACATTTTATAAAACCAAGTGTTCTGTTTGCTGTAGTGCAGATTTTGTTAATATGAGTGTTAAAAGGAGAGGTTGTTTGTTAGATCTACACCAAGGTATTTTGCATTTGTTATGGTTTCAAGGATCCGGCCATGCAATATATAATCATGTTTTATGTTAAACGGTTTACGGATGATAACTCAAGAACGCTCCGGCCTAGGATCATGAAACTTTTTAGGTAGGTTGATCATGACCAGCAGATGACCCCTATTGATTTTGAGGTTAATGGGTCAAAGGTCAAGGTCACATTGACCAGGAACAGTTAAATGACTCAAGAAGGCTTGGGTCTAGGGTCGTGAAAGTTGATAGGGAGCTTGGTTATGACCTGTATTGATTTTTAGGTCAGTAGGTCAAAGTGCAAGGTTACAGTGACACATAACAGTGATACGGTTTCCTGATGATAACTCAAGAACGCTAGGGCCTAGGATAATGAAAGTTGATAGGAAGATTGGTAATAACCAGCAGATGATCCGTATTGATTTTGAGGTTTATAGGTTAAAGGTCAAGGTCACAGTGACCCGGAACAGTTAAACCGTTTCTGGACGATAACTTGAGAACGCTTGGGCCTAGGATCATGAAAAATGATAGGAAGATTGGTAATAACCAGCAGATGATCCGTATTGATTTTGAGGTTTATAGGTTAAAGGTCAAGGTCACAGTGACTTGGAACAGTTAAACCGTTTCTGGACGATAACTTGAGAACGCTTGGGCCTATGATCACGAAACTTAATAGGGAGGTTGATTATGACCAGCAGATGACCCCTATTGATATTGAGGTCAGTAGGTCAAAGGTCAAGGTCACATTGACACAGAACAGTAAAACATTTATTGCCAAATAACTAAGAGAATGCTTTGGTCAAAGATCACATTTGATACAAATGATGTACATGCACTTTAATTATTGTACTTGCTCCGGCGTCAGCGTCGGCATTGGTTAAAGTTTTTTATAAAGTCAAATATCTCTGTTACTATCAAAGCTATTGACTTGAAACTTAAAATACTTATTTACCATCAAAGTCTACACCAGGAGAAACAATCCCCATAACTCTAATTTGAATTTTGACAGAATTATGCCCCTTTTTAACTTAGAATTTTTGGTTAAAGTTTTTGATAAAGTCAAATATCTCTGTTACTATCAAAGCTATTGACTTGAAACTTAAAATACTTATTTACCATCAAAGTCTACACCAGGAGAAACAAAGCCCATAACTCTGATTTGAATTTTGACAGAATTATGCCCCTTTTTAACTTAGAATTTTTTGTAAAAATTTTTGATGAAGTCAAATATCTCTGTTACTATTAAAGCTTTTTACTTGAAACTCAACATAGTTATTTACTATCAAAGTCTACACCAGGAGACACAATTCCCATAACTCTGGTTTGAATTTTGACAAAGTTATGCCCCTTTTTAACTTAGAATTTTTGGTTAAAGTTTTTGATAAAGTCAAATATCTCTGTTACTATCAAAGCTTTTGACTTGAAACTTAAGATACTTGTCTACCATCAAAGTCTACACCATGAGAAACAATCCTCATAACTCTGATTTGAATTTTGACAGAATTATATCCCTTTTTAACTTAGAATTTTTTGTTAAAATTTTTGATAAAGTCAAATATCTCTGTTACTAGCTTTTTACTTGAAACTCAAAACAGTTATTTACTGTTAAAGTCTACACCAGGAGACACAATTCCCATAACTCTGATTTGAATTTTTACAGAGTTATGTTCCTTTTTAACTTGGATTTTTTTTACTGGCAAAGCTCTAATTCAGAGTCGAGCACTGAGAAAAGTTGAGTGCGCTGTCTTACGAACAGCTCTTGTTACTAGACACTTTTACAGATTTGTCTAAATAACCCGAATTCCTGGTCATGTAAAAAAGAAAAAAAGAAAAGTGCTCTACAAGAAAAATCACGACACTTTGAAATTCTCTTGATTTTTAAACATTCATTAATAATGCCATTCTTTTTGTTCTTTATTCATTTCAGGTATTCTGAATGAACCATGAGTAAATCAACTGATAAAGATTTGGATGATGAGGAGTTTACCATTGTTGTCGAAGGTAAATCTCTAACTTGCCAGAAAAGTTTGTTGAGAGAGAAAAGTGAATACTTCAGAGCCATGATGGACAGCTCCATGCTTGAGAGTCAGACAAACACAGTCACCCTGCTAAATCAAGAATTCAGTGTACTGTCAAGTTTGATACACTTTGTCAAAACTGGAGAGCTAAAGATAAGCTGTGGAGGTGGAAATATGAAAAATATTACAGAAGCTGCTGTAATGTTGCAGGCAAGTATTGAATCGATAAGGGATAGATATCAGTTTTTAACCTTTACCCTGCTAAATTTCTAAAATGGACTTGTCTATCATTCAATTTGGGCAGTACCATTTATTATTCGAAGAGGTGTTCACTGAACATTTACTAACTGAATAGCGAACAGTGCGGACCATGATCAGCCTGCATGGATGTGCAGGCTGGTCTTGGTCTGCACTGATCGCAAAGGCAGAACCACTTGCCATCAGCAAGTTAAAGGTTAATTCTGTTACAATTGAAACGTTATGTATTCATTTTAGTTTGACTATTTGAAGAATGAGAATGGCTGGTGATTGTGTCAGAGTTGCTTGCATCTTATCGTTACTAGTCAGATACATCAAATATCAAAGTAACTGTGGTCAAATATTGTAAAAGTGTTGGTTTTATGTGAAGCTTCTCAGTTTCACCATTTCTTCTCTTGTTTAGATGATTGTGTTTTCATATCACATAGGATTTGCTATTGTCTTTAATCTTTGTTTAAATGTGAAGAACAAAGGTGGTTTTCTGTTAATTTTCATTAATTCATTATGAAACAGATATTTTTTGTAATGTTTCATAAATGACTAAAGATAGATAAATTTTATTCAGGGAACATGTGACATCACAGAAATATGTTATAAATGTGTTTCAGATTCATATTGTGACCTAGTTTTGCAGGTGGAACTTCAAGAACAAGAGAGATAATCCCATAACAAAAATATTATTAAAAGAAATATCTTCAGTGATGTTCCCAAGTTGCTATGTGTTCCATTACTTTTATGATTTTGTTAACATTTTACTTCAGATTGAAAGTGCCATAGAGAGTTGTACAGCTTACTGGAAAAAGACACTGGATCATGAAACTTGCCTGAATCTCATGGCTTTCAGCAAGTTATTGAATCTTGAAAATTTGTTTAGCTGTGCTAAAAGACACTCTCTTTATTACTTTAGTCAAGTTAGACAAAGCATTGACTTTCTGCAGATGGAAGTTGAGGAACTTACTGAATATCTGTCTTGTCCAGACCTCAACTGTACCAGTGAAACTGAAATATTAGATGCAATAATGGCTTGGTATGCTCATGATAAGCCAGGCCGGAAATCACTTCTAAATAAGTTGATACCTTGTTTCCATGGTGAAGATGTGCAACAAGAAGAGTGGGAAGCTGTTCAAAATCATAAACTAATAAACGAATCAGAGGACTGGAAGACTTATATAAACAATATTAAAGAAAAGGGCAAGGAGATGAAACCAGAAGAAAAGGTTAGTTTAGATTACAGCTCAATTTTATCTCACAAAATAAGGTCTTTAAAGATACAGGTAAACCATAAAGAGTTAGTTTATACTAATTTATTTAACCTAAAGGTAAATTGTGAAGCAAGTTCTACAACTTACATTAATTACTCTCGACACCTCATTCCTGATGGAATCAATTGCCATGAGGGTATGAGAGAAAGAAGTCAGTGTCTGTTTAAATGCTGAATGCGAAGCAAGGTAGCTACTGGTACCATTTTTCACATCTTTGTTATGACGCAGCCGGGGAATGAACCCAAGACCTCCCGGTCTTATTTAATGGGCCTAGTTGATGAAGGTTCTAATCTGGAGTGGCGGAACAACTTACTGTAACATTTACTTCCTCAAACATTCAGTCAATTTGATACTCCTAGCACTAAACACTAGTTGTAGTATTAGTTGCGGCCAGTAATAGAACCTAGCTTGAGTATTGCAGTCCAGCTTGCTGCATTCTGTATCACTCACTTTGAGGATAATAATGTATGGCAAAGGATTTATCAGATTCTATGCAGAAGGTCTGCAGCTTGTAACATCTGTATGCATAATATATTTGAACTTTTTAATAAAATAAAAGCTCTTCAGCTGATTTACTCATTCTTAACTCATCAAAAAAATGAATTTGAAAAAAACATGTCTGCTCCCAATTTAGTTCAGTTACTTTAAGTTGGGGACACATTATAGATTTGCCTTTGTCTGTCCAACATAACAAATGTATTTGACCTAGTCATCCAACATTATAATAATGTTATCCAGCATGTTAAGTTGTGCAACTGGTGTTGCACTTTTAGATTTGACTCAGTAAGACTGGACTTACTGCCCTTGATCAAGTGCATGAAGGGCTCTAAAATGTTTGTCACTCATATCACAAAAAGGATTTAAGGAGTCATGAATGGGAATGCTACTCTGCATGTAAAATTGTTTACTTCCTCTTGATATTGTTTTATAGTATCCCTGCAGAGAAACTATGATCATAGAGTTACAGTGAGTGGGAGAACCTGTGTAATACGGACACAAATCTAGCATACCATTATTTTGATAGTGCACATGTAATGTCATGCTTTAAACTGTTTCATGAAGTTGCTTTTCAAATGAAGTTGCCTTGTAATTTCAGTTCCGAAATTTGCCAGTAATAATTCTGACTTTTGGTGGCTATATTGTGGAGAAGGGTTGTGAACAGCCAAGTACAGACATCTGTAAATTTGACGACAGTGAGAAAACCTTCAAACCTTTCCATAAACTGAAAGATATCTACCCCGAAGTTGGACCCAAGATGGGTTATCAAGTTACAGTTATTGGTAAGATGCTTTGTAATGGTTTGATTAATGAATTAAAAGAAATATTTACATACTTGTAGCACTGAAATTGCTTTATATTTAGTATGAAGACTAGCCCTTGGTTTTAGGGGGCAGTATTTACATTTATAAGTTAATACATTTGTATCAAGAAGTGCATTAAATTTTGAGTTTTGCACCAGAGATAGCATGCAGTAAGTTTTGCACCAGAAATAGTGTGCAGAAATAGTGTGTAGTAAGTTTTGCATCAGAGATCACATGCAATAAGATTTGCACCAGAAATAGTTTGCAATAATTTTTGCACCAGAAATAGTTTGCAATAATTTTTGCACCAGAAATAGTGTGCAGTAATTTTTGCACCAGAGATCGCGTGCAATAAGATTTGCACCAGAAATAGTGTGCAATAAATTTTGCACTGGAACAGAAATAGCGTGCAGTAAGATTTGCACCAGAGATAGTGTGCAATAAGTTTTGCACCGGGGATAGTGTGCAATAAGTTTTGCACCAGAGAAAGTGTGCGATAAAAGCTTTGCACCAGAGATAGTGTGCAATAAGATTTGCAGCAGAGGTAGTGTGCAATAAGTTTTGCACCGGAGATAGTGTTCAATAATTTTGCACCAGAGAAAGTGTGCAATAAGTTTTGCACCAGAGATAGTGTGCAATAAGTTTTGCACCAGAGACAGTGTGCTAATAATGAATTATATTTAATCTGTTGCCTGAGTAAAATTGAAAATACCTACAGAAACAAATTTGTAATGCAATGAAACTCATAAATATGACATACCTGAAATGAAATTTGTATGTCAATTTGATTATTAAAATTGTATCTTCAGAGATTTATTTTTGAACAGTCTAAAAGCTTGGTTTTGGTTGTTTATATTGTACAATTCTCCAAAGATGAGGTAAATAAGTCCTATGTAAATGTGATTTAATAGGTATAATCGATGAATGTTATTTTGTTGCACAGATTGCTTCATATTCTGGTTAAATTGAGTTTCAAGGCTGTTCAGATGGTGTTTAAATTTATATGTTTAATTTAATTACTTCTCTTGAATCATTCATTGTATAAATCTGTAGGGGATTCTGTAATTAATCTTTCCTGCAATGTGCAGTTATGTTATTACAAATGGCTGTAACCTGTTTCCTTAGGGATGTTTTCTTAATGTTAATGGGAAATTTCTCCTGCTGAAATTAAAACTTTTTCACAGCTTTTGGCTTGATGAATGCATTTATGAATCGAGGCAAGATCATAAGGCATTAACTACATCACTTTAAATTATATTGAATTGTTTATTCTATATTAACAGTTTAATCATCAGACAACATTTTCAGTACTTGAAGAGTGTTTCAAGGGTATGAGAACCATAATAATTATATTGTGCAATATTTAATTAATAGGAAAACCTGATGTAGATAACACTCAAGAGGTCCAATTTTCTCCCATATCTTTATGAAACTTTTTCAGAATATTTTTCTTTATAAAATATCGGATAATTTTAAAACTAGGTTACCTAAGGTCAAAAACTATGTCAGTAGGTTTTAGATAATAGAAACAAGAAATATCTTTAAAAAATCCCATTAGTCAATGCACACTTTAAGCTATGAAACATGCATGCACTCTTCACTTTTACATATGATCGGGTATTTTATTAAGTTAAGCAAAGCAAGATGTAGTTTTTATTTTAACAATTTCATGTTTTTATGTAGAACATATTTTACAGAACACATATTTTACATTATAATTATATTAATCATAATCTAGGAAACTTTGACAAAAAAATAAAACTAAAAAGGAGGGGCCGAAAAGCGGGGAGCGAAATGAAATCGTCAAGGGATACGAAATGACCAAGATGGGGATGAGTTGACTAGGGGATGAGTTGACTAGGGGACGAGTTGACTGTAAATCATTTATGGGAGATCACTCGGTATCAGAGTGGCAGAGTTGCAGGTTTGTAGCAGTTTCACTACCGAGGGGATTCAGGTTTATGACGTAAGCTATTTCCACAGGAATCTTGCAATGGATTATACTGTCTAACAATACAGCTCCGAGCACCTGCACACCCCTTAAGAAAATATCTATTCCATTTCAAAACCTGTGGAATTTTTCATCCACCAATCAAAATGTACAGTTTTAATCAGCTGTTAAATGACCTTCACCCCAGATATTTACAGGAAGTAGAAATGAAATCAATACCGGCCTGTGGGTGAAAAAAAATTTTTAACACTTCAGAGGCCACATTTTCTGTTTGAGCCTCTTAAAACTTTCTCAGGATGCTTTTCTCTATAAAATCTAGGTCAAGTTCAGAATATTATCCTGTAACATATAGAAAATATTAAGACTCCCATGCAAGATGTGGAGAACTGGGTAGTTCTAGTACGGTATCCAGGAACAATGGTAAGGTTAACTGCCTGTCATTACATAATAGAAATACTGTTGAAGACTGATGCGAACCCCCCCCCCCCCCCAAACCCCAAAAACAGAAGATGCGGGCTTTATCTTCTCTTTAAATGTTAATATCTTTATTAATCAAATTTTCCTTTTTGGAATTAAACAGTAAAAAAAAATCTCAAAAAAAGTGCTTAAGTCTTACTTACGATTTGAACAACGGGTGACAATATCTTTAGCCCGAGTCATATTTAAATGTGTAAATTGAATTATTATAGGTAAGGATGTATACCTTAGTGGTGGCCAATTGTCTATGACACGTTATTCAATGGTCATGGATGTATGGAAACTGGATGGCTTTGACCTTCAGTGGGAGAAGGTCACAAAACTTTCATCACCTCGGAGACACCATGGCGCCTGTGGATCACAGACAAGTTTGTTCATAATGGGAGGTTTTGGAAAGTACAGGGATATACTAGACACTGTGCAACAATATGATACTGTTGATGGTAATGAATATTGAATATGTGCTTGAATTATAAAACTAAAAGTAGGCCATTATAGATTTATTGCTAGATTATTGTCCAAGCCTTTCGTTAACTCTTATCATGCTGGACACGATTAGTTCTGCCTTTGCGACCAGTGTAGATCTTGAACAGCCTGAACATCCGTGCAGTCTGATCAAGATCTGCACTGATTGGCTTTCAGTAGGTATCTTTTTGGTAAGCACCGCCTTTTACAGTCAGTGGAACTGTCCAAATTGAAAGATGGACAAGTTCACTATAGAAATGTAGCAGGGTGATGGTTAAGGTGAGGAGAGAGCGTTTTATTTTTATTATACACCCATTTTGGAAAAGTGGGACGTATTATGTGATGGCACATGCATCTGTTTGTCTGTCAGTCCATCTGTCATAATTCATGTCTGAAGCATAACTTTATAACCATTAAAGACACCGCCTTTAAACTTGAAATATAGGTAGATGGTGATGAAACCATAGGCAGTGCACTTCAACCAGCTCTGTAGGTCACAAATTTAGCTTAAAGGTCAAAATTGGCCCTCATATTTCTTGTCCGAAGCATAACCATGCAAGGTATTGACTTCAAACTTGGCTTGTCTGTAGGTGGTGATGAGACAATGTGCAGAGCAGAGCACCTAACCTGGTCTGTAGGTTTAAGGTCAAGGTTACAAATTGAGCTCAAAGATCAAATTTATTTCATCATAATTAGTAGGGATGTAGGTAGATGGTGATGAGACGATTTGCAGAGTGAATGAACCAGGGTAGTAGGACAAAGGTCAAGGTCACGGCAAGGTCAAATCTGCCCATCATATTTCATGTCCTGAGCAAAACCATTAAAGGTTGTAAAATAGGCAGGTGGTGACGAGATGATGTGCTGACTGCAAAAATCTATATTACACTTAAATTGTTTTTCTTTATGCCTTAAGGGACGTATTCTGTTATGACGCCAGTGTGTGTCCGTCCGTCCATCTATCTGTCCATCAATCCATTAGCAGTTCATGTCCACTTTTTAACTTATGAACCTCTTGAAGGATTTCGAAGAAACTTGACACCAATGTTCACCACATCAAGACGACTTGCAGAGCGCATGTTTCGGATGGCTCGCTTTGAGTTCAAGGTCACACTTAGGGGTCAGACGTATTTTGCTCCGCATTGCAGTGTTCCTGTTTCATTTAGTTTCATGCCCTTTTGTATCCTGTATCTGCAACAATTTACAGCACTGCCATAACCGCCCCAGCCAACATCCTCGCCCACCCCACCAACATCCACTTGCACAACCCTCTACTAAAAATGTTCAAGCAAGTAGTGCAACTCAGGTAGGTGATCTAGGGCCATCATGGCCCCTCTTGTCATGATTTGTATTTGGGTATGCAGTTATAAAACTGTTTGGAGACAAGTGTCAAGTCTTACACATCTGATTGGCTGTATCTGAGCACAGTTAAAATTGACCAATGGTAAAATAGCATTCTTGTGTCTCCAAACTCAAGTTTAAAAGTCTTGGTGCCTGGAGGATTGCCCCTTTCAAAATCTGATTTACTTGATGGTAATACTTTCGTTTCAGATAAATGGACAGACCTTCCAAAGATGCCTCACACCTGGTTCACGCCACAAGCTGTATGTTGTGAAAACAAACTCTATGTTTATAAAACACACCTCATTTGCCTTGACTTGGTAACACTGGAATGGACCACAGTCCGAAGAACACCTTGCTCTGTAGACAACATGAACACCTTCATTCCTTACTACTTTAATAACTGTATATATGAATTCCCGTTTTTGGATCAAGAATTAGACTGGTTCTATGAATTTGAATTGGGGAAGCTTCAGTTACAGAAAACTAGTCTAGAAACTGGAAAATGGGAAGCAGTTCCATACAGTGATTCAATTCAATTTGGAAATAGGTCATTTGTTTGTAATGGAAAGTTTTATACTATAAATAGAGCAAGTAATGAGTTTATTTGTGGGTATATGCAAGACTTTAGTCTTTGTAAGGAGCTAGGTACACAGGGAAAGGCTGGACAGGATTGCTTTATTGTTGTTTTTCCTCATTATCCTGTTTATAAGATCAAGTCATAAAGATGATATGAATAAAACTGGTAAAACAGCTTAAGATTTGGGTTGCTTTAGTACATGTCAAGAGGCAAGACTTATTTATTATATAAAAGTTTCAGTTGATTTTCAGCTTAAGGTGAGCTGTTGTGATCACACTGTGTCCATCATCCTCTGTTGACTTGTCAGCAATTTGACTTAACACTCTAGATGTCACAATTTTTGCTTAATTTTGATGACACCTGGTTGGAATGTTACTCTTAAAAAAATTGCAGAAGAAATTTTACTGTGTCATTTGATGTCACAAGCTAGGTCACTAGATGAAGTCTAGGCCAGTTGTGAGACTGGGTTATTTTAGGTAAAAACCTAGATCACTTGGTAAAATCATAGAGAAACCTTGTATACATTGTAGAGGCCAAATTTTCTGATTGATCTTTACAATACTCAATAAGAATGATTGTAAGAATGACTGTATTAAGAAACATAGATCAAGCTCAGAACTGGGTTACCCGAGGTCTTAAACTAGGCATCTAGGTCAATTGATTGGAAAACTTTAACACTCTGGAAGCCACATTTTCAACCTCATCTTCATAAAGCTTTTCACTATGAAATCTATGTCAGTTCTTAAACTGGGTTATTTGAGGTCAAAAACTAGGTCACTAGGTCAAATTGTTAACATTATATAAGCCAAATTTTCTGCTTGATATTTACAAAACTTTTGTCAGAATCATTGTACTGTAAAATCGCATATTTTCGCTGGGTAAAAAATTGGTAAGTACGTTCATGAGGTTTAATATATCTTTATTTTCAATATATTGGGTTACCTGAGGCTGTATTAAATCATAGAAAAAGGTTATTAAAACACTCTAGAAGCCATTTTTTCTTCTTGATCATCATAATATTTGTCAGAATGTCTCTATGAAGTCTAGGTCAAGTTCAAAACTGGATTATTTTTATCAAAAACTAGGTCACTTGGTTGAATCATATAAAGACCTTGTTAAAACTGAAAAGGCCATATTTTCTTCCTAATCTCATTCGGGTAAAAACTTTATCACTAGTTTTAGGTCATATCTTCAAAGTCAAGGTCACCTAATTTCCAGTATTGATCACAACTTTGTGCATTGCAGCGTTTAAGTTTTTCTTACTAAACACTATTGTTACAATTTGTGATACTGTGTGTCATACAAATAGTCTGGTTCAAGTAGTCAAGGTGAGGTGAGTGCCTTAGGGTCATCATGACCTTGTTTGCTTAAAAATGATTCAGGACTTATGAGATTGAAAAAAAAAACTCAATTTTAAAAATGACCCCTTTATATCCTTTAAATGTTACTGCCAATGTTGTGTTCAGGTAAAGAAGTTGTTCTCTAAGGTTGTCATTCTTACTAATTGGCCAAAATGACCCTTTACTGAAGGCCTCGTATTTACAGGCTTCCTACCAAACTTAAATTGTATGTCCAGAAGACAAGTGTCCTTAAATGTATATGGAGAGCTGTCCCATTTTCCATGACATCAAGATTTGAACTTCTGCTTTACCTACGTTTGAACCTTACATATTTGCTACAAAATTAAATAGTTTTTCCACATGCACACCCACACCATAAGTCCATACCTGCGTTTGAACCATACAGATTTGCTACAAAATTAAATAGTTTTTCCACATGCACACCCACACCATACGACCATACTTACGTTTGAACCTTACAGATTTGCTACAAAATTAAATAGATTTCCACATGCACACCCATATCATAGGTCCATAACTCTTGCAAAATATGTCTTCAGTAGTGCCCCTATGTCAGTTCACCTGACCACAACATCGTACTGTTAACATTCGACAAGTTTACAAATTTGACCGAATCTAAATGAAACCTAATCATCATATTTGCCTGAAAATTTGAGACAAGCTCAAAACTTGATTATCCGGAGTTATAGGCCAAATCATCATAGAAAATCTTTGTTAGCACTCTATTGGAAAGGCATTATGTGCATGAAGTGTGATGCACATTTTGTTACCTCGAGCAAACGCGATAAACCAAGCCTGTTTTTGCTTAGCATTACTGGACACCCAATCCAATCAATTGGTTACTTACCATTTGTCACCCATTGGTTATGTGTACTTCTGGCAGCATTTTCTGTTTGATCTGAATGAAACCTGGCTAAAATGTTAGTCTTTATGGTATCTAGTTAAAGTATCAGACTGAGTCATCTGGGATAAAAAAAATATGCCACAAGTTCAAATTCTTATTAGCTCACCAGTCACAAAGTGACAAGGTGAGCTTTTGTGATCGCGCAGCGTCCGGCGTGCGTGCGTGCGTGCGTGCGTGCGTAAACTTTTGCTTGTGACCACTCTAGAGGTCACATTTTTCATGGGATCTTTATGAAAGTTGGTCAGAATGTTTATCTTAATGATATCTAGGTCAAGTTCGAAACTGGGTCATGTGCAGTCAAAAACTAGGTCAGTAGGTCTAAAAAAAGAAAAACCTTGTGACCTCCCTAGAGGCCATATTTTTCAATGGATCTTCATGAAAATTGGTCAGAATGTTCACCTTGATGATATCTAGGTCTGGTTTGAAACTGGGTCAGGTATGGTCAAAAACTAGGTCAGTAGGTCAAATAATAGAAAAACCTTGTGACCTCTCTAGAGGCCACATTTTTTATGGGATCTGTATGAAAGTTGTTCTGCTTATTCATCTTGATGATGTCTAGGTCAAGTTCGAAACTGGGTCAACTACGGTCAAAAACTAGGTCAGTAGGTCAAATAATAGAAAAACCTTGTGACCTCTCTAGAGGCCACATTTTTCATGGGATCTGTATGAAAGTTGATCTGAATATTCATCTTGATGATATCTAGGTCAAGTTTGAAACTGGGTCATGTGCGGTCAAAAACTAGGTCAGTAGGTCTAAAAATAGAAAAACCTTGTGACCTCTCTAGAGGCCATATTTTTCAATGGAACTTCATGAAAATTGGTCAGAATGTTCACCTTGATAATATCTAGGTCAAGTTTGAAACTGGGTCAGGTGTGGTCAAAAACTAGGTCAGTAGGTCAAATAATAAAAAAGCCTTTTGACCTCTCTAGAGGCCACATTTTTCATGGGATCTGTATGAAAGTTGTTCTGATTATTCATCTTGATGATATCTAGGTCAAGTTTGAAACTGGGTCATGTGCGGTCAAAAACTAGGTCAGTAGGTCTAAAAATAGAAAAACCTTGTGACCTCTTTAGAGGCCATATTTTTCATGAGATCTTCATGAAAATTGGTCAGAATGTTCGCCTTGATGATATCAAGGTCAAGTTCAAAACTGGGTCACGTGCCTTCAAAAACTAGGTCATTAGGTCAGATAATAGAAAAACCTTGTGACCTCTCTAGAGGCCATATTTTTCAATGGATCATCATGAAAATTGGTCAGAATGTTCATCTTGATGATATCAAGGTCAGATTCAAAACTGGGTCATGTGCCTTCAAAAACTAGGTCATTAGGTCAAATAATAGAAAAACCTTGTGACCTCTGTAGAGGCCATATTTTTCAACGGAACATCATGAAAATTGGTCAGAATTTTTATCTTGATGTTATCTAGGTCAAGTTGAAAACTGGGTCACATGAGCTCTAAAACTAGGTCACTATGTCAAATAATAGAGAAAACAACATAATACTCAAAACTGGGTCATGTGCGGACAGGTGAGCGATTCAGGACCATCATGGTCCTCTTGTTATTCTAGCAGTGGTCAACATATATTTTGTCAAATTTAGTTAAATTTCTAGAATTATCAATACAGGTCACTAGGCCAGTTCAGAAAAAAATATTACTTCTCTAAAGGCCATACTTTACATGAAATCTGATGAGAAAATTTGTCTTTATAAAATAAAGTCCAACTAGATCAAATCCTAGATAAACTTTGTAATTCATTTAGAGGTCTCATTTTAGTTAATAACAATTTATTTTAACTCATTTGTAATGAAGGCTATCAGCTTATTGGACTTGAATTAGATTATGCTTCCTGGAAGAATCAGTACTGGTGTCATATGAGAAAGTGTGGTGTGATTGGGACTGGAACCGCAGTGTGTGGCTTGAGTGGTCCACACTTACAATATTAGGCAGCTGCTCCCAAAATGTTTACCTAAAATTCCATGCATTAAAGTTTTGATACACATTTATTCTATCTCTGTTATTAATGGATCAAACATGAACTAAAAGTTCTTTCATGTAATCAGGTACATCATATATGATAAGGTCCATAATTCTTGCACCAATACATCCTTTTTAGTCCCAAATTTTATTTAGAATTTCGGATTTAAGTTTGTATCGTCCAGTCCATGACGGGTTTAAATATTTCTTTGAACAAATACTCCGCGTAGCAAGATCTAAACCAAGATCTCCAAGATCAAGGCTGCTCTTAAGAGTTCAGATGTTTAGAAAAATTGTTTCAGGTCCTTTCTTTCAAGGGATAATTGCCAGATGTTTCCATAATGAGGCAGTGTGCTGCGTACAGGGCCCATGCCCAAAACATCAAGCTCACACATAACAGTTTAATGGGTTTCAGGGCATTTCGTGTCCAGTCCATAATTTCACCATTCTTAATGGATAAGACTTAGCAAAATGCTCCTCATAATGTATGTGTATCGTGCGAAAGACCCAAACTTGTAGCTTCAATGTCAACATTGAACTTGGAAGTCAATGGTTTATACAGTTCTGTTTTTGTCCAGTCTGTAACGAGACCCAGAATGCGATGTTATCTATCTGAAATATGAAGCTAATAAATTACCCTTTGATAGTACTTAATGCGTTAAATTTAATTTGTTCTCCACATCTGGTTCATGTTGGGGTAGTTGTCAATTGTGTGAATAGGTTAAAATTGACAAGGATTCCAGAAACACTGACAATACTTATAGCTGAAACAATGTAAGCAACACAGACTAATATAAACATCTACGTAAAATACATGCACCTCCTGTCACCTACAGACTTTTTATACGCCGGTTTGAAAAACGGGACATTTTGGGAACGCCCCTGGCGGGTGGGCGGGCTTGCATGGAGGGATTTTGATGAAACTTGGCACAGTTGTTCACCATCATGAGACGGAGTGTCATGCGCAAGAACCAGGTCCCTAGGTCTAATGTCAAGGTCACACTTAGAGGTCAAAGGTCAAATTCAAGAATGACTTTGTCCGGAGCATATCTTCTTGATGCATGGAGGGATTTTGATGAAAGTTGGCACAATTGTTCACCATCATGAGACGGAGTGTCATGCGCAAGAACCAGGTTCCTAGGTCTAAGGTCAAGGTCACACTTAGAGGTCAAAGGATACAAGAATGAAAAATTCAAGAATGACTTTGTCCGGAGCATATCTTCTTCATGCATGGAAGGATTTTGATGTAGCTTGGCAGAATTGTTCACCATCATGAGAGGGGGTGTCATGCACAAGAACCAGTCCCTAGGTCTAAGGTCAAGGTCACACTTAGAGGTCAAAGGATACAAGAATGAAAACTTTGTCCGGAGCATATCTTCTTCATGCATGAAAGGACTTTGATGTAGCTTGGCACAACTGTTCACCATCATGAGACGGAGTGTCATGTGCAAGAACCAGGTCCCTAGGTCTAAGGTCAAGGTCACACTTAGAGGTCAAAGGATACAAGAATGAAAACTTTGTCCGGAGCATATCTTCTTCATGCATGAAAGGACTTTGATGTAGCTTGGCACAAATGTTCACAAGCATGAGACGGAGTGTCATGCGCAAGAACCAGGTCCCTAGGTCTAAGGTCACTGGTCAGATTAAAGTTGTTTGTCAACTGCTTAACCAAATACCATCCCTGATTACATCTCAAAAATGGCTGTTGTTTGCAAATTTTATATTCATTAAAAGCATTGGTTTATCTAGATTCTAAAGCATTTGTGTAATTTGTTTAATCTCCAGTATGTATCCAGTACTGTTCTATACACCTATAGTTGATAATCATCTCTCTCGCTCACGTAAGTAGATATTACTATGACCGCCACAGTTGCCTTATGGTAGAGGGCCCGCTTCAAGTGTGGGAGATCATGGGTGCGCAACCAGACCGCGTCATACCAAATATCGAGGGCTCAGAGCATAACTAGTCTATGTGTGTATAGAATTAGAAGCAGCTAGACTAGTTTCGCTCTGAGCTCTCGATATGTGAAAAATAGTACTAGTAGCTTCCTCGCTTGGCACTCAGCTTTAAGAGGATTGTACTGGGACTGGTCAACACGGTGTGAGTGTAATGAGACTGGATTGGGTATCTTGTCGTTTGTATACTTGCCACCAGTAATCCAGATGGGCGATTCTTCAAGAAGACTGTTACTGTAGTAATGTTAGTGGGAGAATAGTACAAGATACAGAAGACACTCCAATTCCAGAAGCTTCCCTGTTTTTTTAGCGTGCAAAGCGTAAAGCACACATACACGGGACTCGTATCCCAATGTTAGTAAATGTTATTTGGAGGAGTGGGGGCTTGAACTCGCGATCCCTGGTTTCGTAGTCAGACTATTATAACTGGACCGTTCCGTCCGCTCAGGGGTATCATGTCACGTGTCTTAGTACGGGTAATATGCTATTGAGGCAGTATTCTAAAATTGAGCATTGTGCTCACTGCTATATGGACATATGCAGACACCTTCGTTATATGACTAATAGATTGTTGAAAAAGTCACTAAACTACAACTCAGGCCCGTGTGCAGGATTTTTTTGCTGGGGGGCCCAACCTGGGGTGGGTTCGGGATGGGTATTCCCTCCCGATGTCGAAATGTTTTTAATATGGCATAATTATGAAAAGATGCATTTTCCTGCTACCTAAAACACCTTTAAGGATGCATGAATGTATTATATATTTAAGGAAAAGTCTTTTTTTTTAATCATTTCATCAAGCCTTTTCAATGTATGTATGATTGTACAGTCAGTGTTTGGACTTCATTTTTCTGTATGATACCAAGGTCTCAGTTTATTGGCTCTGATATCTATTAATCCAGTGTATAACCAGCTACCAGCAATAAAGAAGCTAGTGGTTTGAAAATCAACTTTATTTATCATAATAAAACAAACTATATGATTGTCAGCAATAATTATACTACATTTTAATCAAATGAATAAAATTTCATGCATTCTACCCTTTTCTTTCAATCATAATATAAATAACTTTTTTCTAATTAAAAAAACATAATATGTGTAATTTCACTAAAATGAAAGTTATCAAAAACTGCTCAAAATTGATATACAAAATTACATGATTTGTAGAAAAATGATTTACTAAGTTCACAACTAAATATTAATAATAAAATAAATAAAAACACAAAAATATTTTTTGAACTTTATCTGCATTTCTTGTGTTCTAAGCAAATATAATGAAAAAAAAAATGTTGAAGTTTTAAGATGATTGAGTTATTTGAAAAATGGCCAAATGTTTTAAGATTTCAAACAAAACAAAGTATTATGACAATTACTATTTACATCATAGAAAGCAAGCGATCAATGAAGCATATACAGATAAACTTTTACCTGTAACATACCCACCCTTGTTATCCGGATAATATGAAATGTTGTGATAATTCCAAAATGCTACAAAATGACAGCTGAATGCTTCTGAAAATTTCAGGTTTTTCGGTAAGTTGCTGTGGCTTGATAAGAGATTTTAACCACCAGATGTTGCAAAAAGAATGAATAGTGATTTGTTTCCATGGAACTTAAACTATTTTACTTTATTTTTGTGAATACAATACACAGTATGTTAAATAGTTTACAAAATCCATGTAAGTTTAGTTTTGAAAATTCATAAAAAATATTTAGAATTGTTTTTTATGCTTGTAATTCACTGTATATACAGCTCTACCATTTCACTATCTGACATAGTTTAGAGTAAGTTGTTTACGTTTGCCATTTTTATGTCAAAACCATTCATCCTTGTGTGAAAAATGGATAATAGCTGAAAATGACCATGTATAATGCCCTACATGTGTTGTCTTTGAAAGTGGATAATAGCCGTCATTGACTTCCTTCATTACCATACCATTACATATTGACCAGTTTTGTGTGTGTGGACATGTTTTGGTGAATGAGTTTGTAACAACATGATTATTTGAACTTGTTAACGATTTTTAGCTTGACTATTCAAAGAATAGTAGAGCTATTAGACTCACCCATGCGTCAGCGTCCCGATTTGGTTAAGGTTTTGTATGTAAGCGGGTATCTCAGTAACCACTTGTGGGAATGGATTGAAACTTAATACACTTATTCACTGTGATAAGCTGACCTACATGGTACAGGTTCCAAAACTCTATTTTGCTTTTTTTACAAAATTATGCCCCTTTTTCGACTTAGAAATTCTTGGTTAAGGTTTTGTATGTAAGCTGGTTTCTCAGTAACCACTAATGGGAATGAATTGAAACTTCACACACTTGTTCACTGTCATGATTTGACATGCACTGTGCAGGTCCCATAACTCTATTTTGCTTTTTTTTTTCAAAATTATGCCCCTTTTTCAACTTAGCAGTTTTTGGTTTTAAGTTTTTGTATGTAAGCTGGTATTTCAGTATCCACTAATGGGAAAGGATTGAAACTTCACACACTCAGTCATGAATATCAGTCATGAGCTGATAAGCACTGTGAAGGTTCCATAACCCTTTTTCCCGTTTTAACAAAATTATGCCCCTTTTTTCGAATTTTGTATTCATTCAGTTGACAAGGCTGTTGAATAGTCGAGCATTGCTGTCCTCCGACAGCTCTTGTTATACTGGTAACAGGCACAGCAACCTAATAAGTAGAGCATATGAAACCCATCGCAGATTAAGAGTTTTTGCCTCGTATGTTATCGGAAAGAAATTTTAACACTCTCTTTCCATGAAAGTAATTCTTACAATTACAGAGATAGTCCGAGTGATGACTTTGGATAAAGACCCGATAAAGAATGCCGAGAAGATATGGCCATATATTGGCGCGTGTTTCAGTGCTGGTGGAGGGTGGGGGGCGGTACCCAGCAGTCAACCTATACAGATCTTTGGCTCATTTAGAAATGACTTTTGGAGTTTGGCTGAGGTTATCTTCAACCTACCAAGATCTACGAGACGTATAATACTGTCTTCAAAAATGCCCAGGATTTTCAACACCACAAAACATACCACAGATTTTGAACAGCAGTCAAAATACCATGGTTATTATAGCCCAAGGAACAGAGCAAAAAAAATTGATCTCAGTTACAATTCATAACACCAACTTAATGTATTGAACTTACAGAAGAAGAGGGAAGGGGATATTGAACAAATATTAAGTTAATGAACGTAGATCTTATCCTATACACTGGGACCAACTCCTTATATTTCAGTATAGAAATGCAGATGTATTGCAGATGAAATTTTGGTAAGGGAACAACTTTGTATGGAAAAGTTAACAAGTGTACTAAATTATTAAGTACAATATCAAACTATTATCAGTTAAGGGAATGTACTTCTATGAATTCACAGCAGTATTCAACATAATCCAGCAAAACTGACCTGTTAAAGTGCCATTATTTTCACACTCTTAAAATGCTAACAGACCTCTAGCATACTTAATTTCTAAATATGGGTGTACCCTCTGCCCCCTGTGGAATCTCAGCACATTTAGATTCAGGTGTTAAATTTACCTGTTCTGGCTTGTTTAATTTTTTAACAAAATCTAGCAGAAAAGATACAGGTGTGTAAGCTTTAGAACCTTCTGACAGCGTACTTGAGTTTTAAAACAGAATTTTACAAAGATATAGACATTTACTCTTTTGATAAAATGTTTCAGGAACATCTGGTACTGACCATGTGTATAAAACATTACCTTGGGCATGCTACAGCCATTAGTTACCACATTTTATGAGTATACTTCTTCAATATACAACAATCGGTACCTTTAGAACAGCATATGCAAAATTTCAAACTACTGTATTGGCTATTATCCTCATAGCATTTCGGTCTTTATCTTCGAAATTTCTATGAACACTTGGGTCAGTATCCATCGACTACTACATATGCTTATATATTTGTCAATGTGGGTTATTTGATCTAAAATAAAAACTTTTGGACATGTTCATATCATTGTTTATAAAATAACTGAATAATACAAAATAATACTCATTGCCGAAAGTCCATTAAATGAGGTTGACAACTTTGAATCGCCAAACTCATTCTCAAAAGCAAAATGTACACATTGTTTGGGGCTCTCCGTACTGAACAATATGTCCAATATTCAAATTGTTTAGTGCAAATGGTATAGCTTCTAAACCATGTTGAATCAGTTATAATACTTTAAACAATCAGAATGAGTAATAAGAAAATATTGACAAAAACAATGTCCATACCAAGTTTGACATTTCCTCCAGTTTGTAGCATTTTGGAATTATCACATCATTTCGTATTATCCGGATAACAAGGGTGATACCTGGGGCTAATTTCCACAACCGGACACAGTTTTATGGCTCTTTAGCCTGTGTATTGCTGTCATATCAAGCCAATTGCGCTGGTGTATAAATTTGTTAATTTTGGGGTCCATAGTAATGAAAATCGTAACTAGCCAGCCAGTTGCGGGGAGGGGGGGGGGGGGGGGGGGGGGGGGGGGGCTGCAACTTGTTTGTATAAATAATGTTAAATAACAAGGCTCGACATTTCGAATGGTTGTCCCAGAAACTGGAATATTATCCTTAATGTTAAAATATCTATAGAGTTTCAATCCAGTATGTGAATTAGTTTTGGAGATAGTAACTTGCACCAGAAGTTTTAAGTTGAAAGGGGGGCATGAGTTTGCAAAATACATGTCAGAGTTATGAGACTTGATTCTATGACCTAGTTTTACTGAGGTCATACTTGATGCAAGAATAAATTTTCAGTCAAACACACAAACTGCAAATCGGCTAATAAGACCCCAAATTGTAGTTTTAATTGATGTATGACCTAAGTTTCCATGACAAATTCTGTCAAACTGCCATTTCATCATGAAAATGCTACCGAAATGTCAAACATAAATCTGCTAAGTGATTTCAGCAAAACCAAATGCAAAGAAAATAAGGAAAATAGCTCTACAGAGCAAAACAACTGAGTACTATTTGAATCCGCCATCATGCAATACCATTTTTTTCGCGCCAGTCTGTATAACGGGGGTAAATTCTTCTATACAGCACGGAGGCTTCTGTGTTTGCTATCGGAGAGACTATACTGCATGGCGGCATTCTGTTTTAGGTATCCGCCAGACTATATAGAATACAGGCGTTCTGTATAAATATATGGTGGCGTTATGTTTCAGCTGTCCAAGAGATTATATAGAATGTTAGTTATTGAAAGACTAGATCAATCAATTGATCCTCTACCATAAATGGTATATCATTTACTATAAAATATATCCCCATTTTGCGTTAGTGATCCAAGTGTGGCATTATGTTAGCTTCTGCTGAATTTGAGTAAACACGATTCCATTTGAAAGCGAATATTTATTTAATAATTATTGGCCAGTCTCTAACGTAAATAAACACTTTGGTTTGTATTTAAAAGAGCATTGTTATATCTAAATGCCGATATCATAATTTGCATATCTCAATATTTTATCCATTTCATTAAAAGTATTTTCATTTTCTCCGCAATTAATGGAATCTATAATAAGTTAGCTTACGCGGATGAATTCTCTACTTACTATCAAATAAAAATACTACTAGTTTCGATCAAAAGTCGAACAAAAGGGGCCGGTATATGTGAAGACTATGGTGTAACGCTAGAACCCTAGTTGTTCCACTTATTCACCCCTTAGATTGATGGAGGCGATAGTGCGATGACACAATAAAATAATGCGAAAACGCGTACATAGTCATCGCAATATCAACCTCTTGACTAGACTAGCCCCTAGACTATGATACATCTTTTTACATTTTTATGATAGAATGTAGTGAACTGAGCCAGTCTATATCCTATGTCCAATATCATGATAATTTCAACATCAGTCCTGTGTGAAAATCTCTAAAATAGACTGGCTTTTGTCTCTATGAAATTGAATTTGTCAAAAAAGGGAAAATATAGAAATATAGTTATTATCAGTCTAGTGGCTAGTCTACCTCTTGGCCTAATGGCGAAATTACGGTATCACGATGAGAAAGTGCGGCATTAACATCGCACCATTGTACTTTTTTGATATCGCCCTTAGGTCGAAGGGGCAACACGATAACACAAAATGAAAATGCGAAAAACATGATGGAATTATGATCCAACCTTTGGACTTCGCTATTATTGACTTTATGTCAAAGGTCAAAGGGATGGTAGTGCGATAAGTCAAAGGCATTGTAGTGTGATGATGCGATGCCGAAAACGCGAAAACACAATACGAAAACGATATGTTTTGATATCACGACTTCGAATAGAATCATCGCTCAATCGCATCGCGTAATCGTTCCACGGTATCACACTGTCGCCCTTGCCAATTTACAAAACGAGGGCCGATACACAGAACCGCCCATTTTCATAATCAGATTTTTCATGTATTTTTTCTTCAAATGATCAGGTAAACGTAAATGAAATATTCCATGATCTCAATTTCATTTCATTTCTATCAGGTTTGATAATTGTCTAATATTATTTGTACCATAGCATTCATCATGTATAAAGACAAGAAAAAATTCTTTATGTAAGGATAGATATCCCGGAAGCACCTGGCACACCAAGCCATATAAGAAAAACTTTTTTCTCTGACAGTGTGCCAATTTCATTTGAAATGTACAAGAAACCCAAATGCATGAAGAAATACAAGGTTTTAGCTTGATATCAACTGTTTCCAAGTTTTTATGGCATTTTCAGTACCATAAGACAAAGCATCAGATTTTGTCAAAAATAGCTGTCGCGACATAATGTTGAAGCAGTTACCCTAAATTCAGCCTTGTTTTGCCCTGTTTTGACATTTTCTACTCTGATCTGCATGCAAATTACACATTTAAACTGTTATATATCTTCACTTTTACCTCTGATGGACAGAAAATAGCAATCAGTAGCCTATAAATATGCAGTTTTTGAAAAAAATACACACAAAACAGTGAAAATGTGATATTTTGGGGTTTTATCCTCATTTTCAACAAAATTGCAATTAATTTGTCATTTTCTATCAAATTCTAATCAAACTAACCCATTTCCACCATTATCTGGCCAGATTTCATTTTTTACCAATGTCATCTTATAGGTTATAACACACTAAATAGTTGTTGTTCTTTATTCTATATAAAATTGACCTATTTCCAATGACCGCAGCACACATCAGGACCCATTTTAAATTTCTGTAACTTACATTTTCTTGAAGAATATTGTCAGTGCTAACTAAAAATCAAAAGAAAAGTGGGGGTCATGTTTGATGCAAGAAAAATAATTTCAGTCAAACACACAAACTGCAAAATCAGCTAAAAAATGAGACCCCAAATTATACTGGTGGTGTATGATCTAAGTTTCCATGAAAAATTTTGTCATGGTGTTATTTCATGATCAAAATGCTATCTACATGTCAAGCATAGATCTGTCATGTGATTTTACCAAAACAATTGCAAAGAAAATAAGGAAAATAGCTCTACACAGCGAAAAAACTGAGGACTATTTGTATCCGCCATTATGCGACTACCATTTTTTTTCGCGCCATTTTTCTATTTAGTGTCTGTATGCCTATATCGCAAAGTATGCCAGCAACAAAAAGAAACTGTAAACTTAAGGAAAAGTGTAGCAGACCGGTTGCTCTAATTATCGAACAACAAGTACATTTTAATTATATGTGCAAGAAAAAAAAAAGGTAAGGGGTAATTAAAGGGGTAGGGTGTTGGAGAAAGTTTAAAAAAGCAAGAATGAATATGCAACTATTTATATTCCAAACTCGCGTTATCCCCATACAACAACCCAGTGGACAACCCAGGCAAAATGTCAATGTCAACTTTATCCCTTCTATGCTTTATTGTAAATTGCAGTTTTTACGCAAAATGCTCATTTGCTTTGAGCCAATCAAAATATTTAAATCTGGAATCTTATCACAATGATCTGTTAAATACTTGAGCATTGTTTTCAGTGTGTTCTTATTGATTTACCCTTGCCTAGTGAAATAAATGTTCAATCACTGACCCAATAATAACAGCCTTTTTCATGTAAATTACAATAACAGACTAACCGAAATTTAACATGACGAGGTGATACAGTCAATTATTGTTTAATGGGATTTATTTCCTGCTTCAAGGAACCGGTTCAATAAATTACAGCCGTCGTTATAGGGAAATAAGCAGCAGATCGATGATTTCCCTTTGTGATAAACTCCATAGTCACACCGCTGGGCTTACGTGGTGACAAGATCGATTTATTTTAATTGATCAATTCCTGCACGATCCGGCGCTTAAAGATATACTTTCAGCATTAAATGTTGAGCACTGATATTGCTTGTTGGTCCATTTTTCTGAGTTTTTATTTAAGTTTAATAAATATGACAGCCAGCCAATGGTTGAGAACTTATAGTTTGTATGTTAACATTTACTCCAGACTGAGTCTCGAAGTATAAATAAATTGTTCTCGATATTGCTTCCTGCAAAAACTTATACTGGTGTCGAAATAGAAGTCTATGGTCGTGGCTAGCACGAGTTCGGACTCAATGCTTCCAAAATGACCAACTTGCAAATTAAAATTTAGACTTGAGGAATTTGATTGCAGTTTTTGGGTTCTTCTTGTTAACTTATGCTAAATAACTGCTAGTAAATGTTTTATAAATAAAATAAACAATACATTGGACTGTGCCATGCTAAGGTATTTCTTTCTTTCTTACCACATATATACTTCCTATTTTTCAAGTAGCTGAACTCTTGACATTTCCAGCTTTCTGTTTCATTACAAAATGATTTAAATATTGGAATGACAGCTTTAATGTCTCATTCGGGTCGCCAGTATGAATATTTCAACTTGAAACTTCTAACGTCATATAACAGTTGCCAATCCGAAACAATATCGAGCAGGATATATAGATCTGTAACACAGACTGTAATATGGAAATGACTGAAAATGGATAGCATGGCAGAAATAGTAACTTAATTCAAGTTTTTGTATTTTCGGAATCATATTATGCATGGGCATTTCTTTCAAGGTAGGTGAGAATTTAAATTATACAACCAAATCTAACATAGTTTCAATAAAGAATGAATTAATCTATCTGAGAACCGTCCTTATAAAACAAAACGGGAAGCTAAAGATATTATTCCTATCATGTACATGTTATACATTATATATTTTATTATATTTTAATATTTCTTTTATTCTTTGCGAGATCCGTAGCCGTTTCGGTACGTTTATTATATGGTGTATTACTTTTTTTTTTTTCAAATATAAAAATTGATTTTATTCGGAATTGTGCATTCTATTATTCCATTTCCATAGATACATTTTATATTTTTGGAATAATTCAGTGTGATACACGTATCAAGAACTGCGAAGAACTTGTCTGATTTATTAAGTATAACTCTTATTTCAAACATACCACTTTTAATGTCTGCTGTGAGTGTGGTAGGTCGGTGGTACGATCCCTTTAAAACGTCATACCAAAGATGTACTTGTTTAGCACTGAGTAAAATAAAATTAAAATAAAACGTACTTAGACAAAAATGTAACAATTTGTATTCAAGGCCAGTAATATTGCACAAATGATTTTTCCTTTGGAAATACGTGCACATAACGGTGATATACTTACGCACCTAATAAACGAAAAGACGAAGTGCGAGTACACATACAAGAATTTTGTTAGGATTAAAGCTTTAATAGCTGACAAATCTAGACGTCACGGGTTCTATGCTTGTGTAAGTACAATTAATGCTGTCCATGACAGTTTTGCAAAAATGAGTTCCGAAATCACTCATTAAAATGTGTTTTCTTAAGTGACATTTATACGTGCAGAAAACTAGTACGGAATAAAGGTGTTCTAGGTGGAATCGACACAACTGAAATCTATTGAAGTCAAAATAAAAATGCATTTGAAATTCATAGTGTGAATATGTGTAGTGTGTTTTCTGTACTATGAAAAACATTAGTTTGGATAAGTTTAAGTCATAATTAAATTATCTATATAATAATATGTTTGGAAATAATAGTTTCCACTAAATTAAAACAAAAGTCTGACTTGCAAAATTGACGTTATAAAACTCATACAGTTAAAATGTTATTTCTGTTCGTACAATAGCAACAGAGACATAACTGAATCATAGATGAAAACTTTGAAACTTGATTCCATTGCTAAAGTGTGAGAATATTAAGAAAAACAGTATGTACAGGATGTGTCGGACTGGGTATATGAATGAGTAAATTATGATCAAAGACAAAATAATTTCGGAAGAAGAGTAGAAAATATTCACTGTTTACCTATTTCGAACTTGGCTATCTTGAAATTGTTAGCTGAACAAAGTGTTGGAAATACACATCAATTGGTAAATCATTTTCTTTGTTTTGCTTTAAAGACTGCGTACATGAAACATACTTCAAAGTATACGTACATGTATAATTGCTAAGGTTGTGTTTTTGTGATTATTCTCAGCAGTGCAGTATATGACAAATATCAATTTGCGGAATGACGAGCATGTTCCTATTTATTCATTGAGTTCAAGTTACTTATTAATAATTAATCATGTTAACAACGGTTTAGATATCTACTCAAAATGACTGAATAAAAGTAACAAAAACAAATGAATAAGAGTTCTATGTTTAACAATATTATTCAGTCATTTAGAATTATATTATATCTAAACAAATTGTCCGTGACATACTTAATATATCCGCCTGGCTATTGTTCACCAATTAATCAGTAACTGTTATGATAAGACATTTCACATATGGGATTTAGGTCAGGCACTGCTATTGTTTTTCCCATAGACTTCCATTATAAGAAATGACTCTATCACATACCCCAAAATTTAGAGATGACGATTTAAATGTGCTTAAAATAAAGTAACATGTCAGACACAAAAAAATAGTGAATGAACAAATTTGACTAGATTAAAATTGGAATTACAGAAATAAACTTATTTAAGTCCAATACTTTATGGCCAGTAGATTTAAACTAAATAAGACCACTGACCAAGCAGGGGAAGCGAAACAAAATGAGATCTACATAATTTTAAATGGAGAAACAGTTTAGTTCTCAATGATTTTAATGAGACAATAGAATCGCCTATATCTTTATTGCAAAATATAAACCCAAAGGGACTCCTTCAAAATGAAATTCGTTTCCATTTTAATGTATTTCAGCTCAATGGCATACCATACCAGTATTAATTACGTACTTCGCAGGTTGGTAAACGGGCGGCTAAATAGTTTTTCCAAAAACCTAACCTTGTTTTCGGCGTACACTACTATTCTAATAGGAATAGCGTATTCAGGCAAACACGTGTATATTCTAGTTCTACAGTTATATCAGGAAATAAATATGGCTTGCATAACAGCTGACTTTCAAATAGCACTGCAAGCATTCGATATTGGTGTAATAGTGCATAATGCGTTCGAAGGTGCACGCAATTAAAATAACGTGACAGTTAATTACGGGTTAAATGTTGTCCAAAATTGCACCTGTTCCTGATGTTAACAAGATGTATACAATAACATATGAGCCGTGCCATGAGAAAACCAACATAGTGGGTATGCGACCAGCATGGATCCAGACCAGCCTGCGCATCCGCGCAGTCTGGTCAGGCTCCATGCTGTTCGCTTTTAAAGCCTATTGGAATTAGAGAAACATTTAGCGAACAGCATGGATCCTGACCAGACTGCGCGGATGCGCAGGCTGGTCTGGATCCATGCTGGTCGCATACCCACTATGTTGGTTTTCTCATGGCGCGGCTCATATTGAAATTCTTCTTACCATAAAATATTGGCTCGAGAGGACTTCTTTCTTAACAACTGAGGCCAAAAGAAGTTTAAACATATTTTGAAACAAATATTTCATATTCTGCATAAAAACCCACTTCTTAACTTAAGTTTCAAAGATGTTAGTATCTATATTTTGCTAACGTGTGCTTGTCAAGGGGTTAAAGGGGGTTAACTCTCCTCTAAAACATTAAGGGTTGGATAGGGTATAGCTCACATCTGCCTGTTTTTCACTGTGCGATTAAAGCAACTATCTGATTGCTAATAAATGTACATGTATTATATTGTCAAACAATGTCAACAGTAAGGAGTTTATAACAAGGATTCTTGAACACTGAACCTTATATTTAAATTCAATGGGAAATTACAAAAATGGTATATTTTATCACTTTTGTCTGGGATGAATTAGAGAAATGATCTTAATTATAATTAAAAACTAGTACTGAGCCAGAAAGCAAATTCTTCGTGTTCCTGTATCAAGAAGGAACCAAAAAGACTTTTCTCAACTTACATTGTCAGCTTGTATATTTGCAAAGAAGGAAATAAGTACTATACCGCATTCATATTTTTACCAAACATGCTGTAATCACGGCTCTTCGATAACTTGAAATAGCTTTTTGCTAGGATTCTTAATGCAATCTGCATATAAGTATTCAAACATGTTCCTTTTTAATGTCCAGTCTTTTATGCTTTATTGACAAACTATCAGCATGATCATTTCTGGGTATGTTGACACAAGCAAGTTTTAACAGTAAACCATTCTGAAAGGTGTCCATTAACTTGTACACAAGAAGACAGTGCTTTTTGCCGATGGCGTTTTGGTAGACATGACAATATTGACTAACGTGTGTCAAAATTGATTTCTGTCATTGGAATCACAAAATGTTGACTTCAAGTCTCGGATATATTTTTCAGACTGAATAGGTGACTGTTGTGTTTAATTTTGTATCAAAAACCGTTCTGCTCCGCCAACATAGAAATACGTAGTATTCATCATCTGATCTCCGTGATCCGTTTGTAGCACACATCAAAAAACTATTTCAAACAAATATCGAGTATCTTTCATGAACACGTCGGATGGAGTTAAACCTATATCAACTGATTTGCCAATTTCAGTCGTTCAATTAATTTGACAAGTCTATATATATATATATATATTCTTTATTTCAGTCTCATCAGTGTACAACATATATTACATTATATACATAATAAAATATCAATAAAATGCACACTGCCACTCTATAAAAGAGTTATAAGAGACTTATAACTAAAACATATCAATATTACTTTGACTATTATGTAAAACACCATGTTAAAAGAAAGATGTAGTTGCTAATAAGCTCAAAAAAAATGTTGAGGCATGCCCATAAAACCATATATAAGAAAACAGCCAAATTTAAAAGTTAGCGGTACTGAAAAAAATGTAAAATGATTTTATCTCATCAAATTGTTGATGAGCTAATTAGCACCCACTTCTTATCAAAAATTATACATGAAAATAAAACAATCATTTAAATATCAAGAGCTGTCCACAAGTCTAAGTAAAAAAATTAGTATCAGCATTTTGGCAGTATCTACAACAATATAGTTCGTTCGGGTTAAGGTATTGTTTTACAGAGATGTAAGAGAAAACAGGAACGGTTCATATCATTCAATGACCATATTTTGGGTTTTACTATAGGATAAGTTGAGATGAATCAAAGAAGTATAAAATTATTTTTATAGCTCTATGGATGAATGTATGAAATTCGGTGCAAATTTTCCCTTACTTACTTTTTTGTGTAGAAAATGGTATTTTTCACTAAAGTTTATGGGTGTAGGCCACTTCCATACTTAAAGTACATACATGACGCAATATATTTAGAAGTTATTTGTTTTGTTTTACATTTCTGTTACACAAATAATAATTCAGATCTGACTCATAAAATGTTTGTTAGAATCACTGGAAGAAAGAACGCTAGTTTATTTCCAAACGTTGAAATTTCTGAACTTAGTACATAGAACAAAATGTTTTTCTGCAATAAGGAAGTCTGAATTCAACTACATGTACTTCGATTGGTATTCTTTTATCACATTATGTAACCGTGCATATTAGATAGCATCGTTTTGCGAAGTATAATTATGTATGAACTAGTTTTATTTTCTGTGTTTATACATTTGAGCCAGCTTTGCTTGAAATTCCAGAGAGTTTCTGGTTACATCAAGATAACACATTGTTCCCTCTTTAAAATAATTGACCTTGTATGAAGAATGATTTAATAATTTAAAATGCCACACTAAACTACTAGCTATTATAAACAGGTTTACACAAAAAGCATGCTGATTTCAATTAGACAAAATGTTCCCTGGAACATTCTTAAGGAGGTAGGTTACCTTGATTTTTGTATGTGCGCATGTCCAACCGGAAGCTTACGTGACGATTTACGACGACGTTTACGACAAACTAAATGTGTTTGTATATCCATTATTCTGGAAATAAATCATGAACCTACCTCTGATCTTATGTTTAATGGCTTAATAATGCAGAAATAATGAATGAATTGCCGCAGAAACGCTTCAAAACATTGTTGCCTTAAAATGACGTCATTGACGTCATGACGTTACGTGTCAGTTACCGCGCAAAATTAATAGCTTTTATTTGAAAAGTACGTTATTCTGTGCATTTTCTTTTTTTAAACTATTTATAAACAAGCATTATTTGCTGAAATACTTTTTATTAGCCCTTTGCTCTGAATAATAATAAATATTTTACTTCTTTTATGTAATTATATTGAAATGTTATGCGAATTTAAGAAAATGGATGATGGTAACTGATGTGATTGGGAATATACCTTGGTAAAAGGTAACTTATTACGGCCATTTACAAATAAAAATCGGGCAGTTTGATTTGTTATATCTTTTCCCCAGTTTCCGTTCATAATTTGTTACTTAAATACTAAAACTAAGCTCTAAAACTGTTCAAATTTCAGTTTAAAATTGTGGTGTTTTGAATTAAATTGATGTTTCCATGGAAACGAAGCCCGTGACCTATATGTCTAATTGTAAAATTCAAAAGCGTTGATACTGGTCTATTTAAGCAACACAGCTTCGGCTTTTTATTTTCATTTCTACAATATCCATGAGAATTATAGCAGCATGCAGAACGATTTTTCAATAAAAATGTCAGACGATGGGCACCGCTGTAAGTATTTAAAGCTCTGAAATTTGTTTAAATAAATCCAATTCATACGAAAATATTACTTACGTTAGAAATAAGATGTTTTAAAGCTATATTAACAAGAAAGATAATTTTATATAATATTTTATATAAGAAATTATGATAAAAAGCAACATATAAGCTATTTTAAACATCTCTGTTGCCATGGTTACTCTAAACTTTAAGAAAACCATAGTACCATGTAAAGTTCTGGGTATTTTGCTAATTATATTGCCCAAATAATCTATGTTGGTCAATAACAGAATGGCACTGAAGTCGTTGAAAAACTCGTTTTCATACATAATTGTTGGGAAAATGAGAGAAAATGCGTTACCATGGAAACACGAGCCCCGCGACATATATATTTTAAGCTTTTATTAGAAAGCTAATGCGCATACTAGTAAAAATATTCATTATGCAGACTTCTACGGATATAAATGAAACCGAAATACACTAAAAAGTGTTAAATATCCGTATTTTCCTTCTGTTTTCAATATAAAATACCTTAAGAGGGTCATGTACTTCGAACCCGGATAAAAAATATACTTGAAGGGACAGAGATAAATGGAACTGAGATTGTAACAGTTAAATATTAAATTACACGAAATACAAAAAATCGCTGCGGTTCAAATAATTTGAATTTACCCTTGTAACAAGGTAACCTACCTCCTTAAGATAGTTCCGTACGTTTGACACAAATATGTTTTTACAATGTAGATTTTTTTAATTATTTTTTTTTATTTATTATTATTTTATTAAAATATATTTTGTGAAAGCAACATTGTATCTGAAAGAAGTCTAGTCAAACAGGATATGGTCGCAGGCTTGCTTTGTTTTAAACCGAATACAAAAATACGGTCCTCATATCAGTTATGTGGGAAAATCCTTTTAATGACATTTTTGCGTACATAGAAAACATTTCTGATGTTGTAGATTCAATCATATGGTCAGATACAATATAAAGCTCCGTGTGCTATTTTATTATCACAATTCGCCAACTGTCTATCTTAGTCTTCACATTGCTACTTATTTTATGTGATTGCTTCGAATTATTTTATATCAAAATCGACCTGTTGTCAAAACTAACCTAAAGAAAGACTGTTGTGGTGACTTAACATATAATAGATTCATTCGATATTTATGCTGGCAGTACATATTTCTATGTTTTCCGCATAATAGACGTTACGCAGGATACTTCCAATTGATCAAACCCGTAGAACTACTTTGAAATTGAATTTATTAAAAACGTGGTGGCGGTTCAAAATTGTCTACATTATGAGAATGCTGACTAACACTGATATCAGAGTATTCCGTGCAATTATAGAATGATTTAGATTTAAATGTACAATATTTCCATGTAAACATTATTAATTAAGTCAGTGACAGTGAGTAACCTTAGAATCAGTAAATTTTTAAAGATTCTTTTTTTTTTACTTATTTTACAGTAATCAAAATCATGGGATGCTTTACTTGAGTCGGACGTAAAATCGTGTATATGTACGTAATTACGGCCGTCAAGCACACACATCAAAACAGTCATTACTGCGAAAAATTTTGTGCGTTAAAAAATCAATTAATCTAGATGGATTATACGGAGAAACGGGGCGATATCCAATGCGAATTCAACGAAAACTGATTTTAATAAAATATTGGTTAAAATTAATATCACCAGATAATAACTGCTTGTTGAAACGTATGTATAGAACACTAAAAACTGATGCTGATAATGATAACTCTTATAGTGGGAAAAACTGGGCCCATCAAATCAAATCCATTTTAAATGAAATCGGAATGACAGACTTATGGATTAACCAAGAAAATATCCAGATCGACTTTCAAGTTATTAAAAACAGAATAATTGATATATATAAACAAGTGTGGTACTCAAACATTAATAATTCTAGCAGACTGGCTTCGTATAGCCTTTACAAACACTCATTTCAACTTGAAGAATACCTTAATCATGTAAATATTAGCAAATATAGAATATCACTGGCAAAATTTAGGCTATCTTCTCAAAACCTAGCGGTAGAATCAGGGAGATATGAACAAGTCAGACGGGAAGACAGACTGTGTTTAAACTGCAACATGAATGTAGTAGAAAACGAATATCATTTTCTATTAGTCTGTCCAAAATATTATATGTTACGTAAATTTTTTTTGAAACCACTGGCCAACTGTTCATAAGTTTGAAACATTAATGTCTTAAAAAAATTCTGTGACACTTAATAATCTATCCAAGTACCTTTATTTTGCTAATAAGGAACGAAATAATGTGTAATAGATTCTATTTTGTGCTTTACTTTAAATAGTTTGCATTGTTATTGAAATGCTTTTTTATCTACAAGTATTCTTATTATATTTGTCTTACTTTGTAAACATACTTCATGTTAGGACTTTCTCTGAAAATGTCACATGTTCTACTCCATGCATGCATTGAAATAGTTTGGCTATAAATGTAAATGTGTTTAATGCCAAATAAATGATATGTTATGTTATGTTATGTCATTACGAAACTGAATTAAGTGATTGATTTAATATCAACAATATTACTTTGTTTATTTATATCCACTCCAGCAATTAATTCAAGAAGGCCGCCACAGCAACTATTCATATTACCACGTATTTGAATAAGTCCCTGTTATTGATATTCATTAAAAAAAACAACATGAAAAGTGGAAAAATACAAAAGTCATGAAATTGTTATTCATGTAAATCTAAAATCTCATGTAATACTGATGCGAAAACGGCAAATTTAATATAGAATAGGCATGCCTATGTTATTGTTTACAATTGTTTAGAATACTTTAAATACGAGTGTCTGTTCGCTTCTCTGCTTTTTTGTTTTAAAGATCGATAGCCTGGCATTTTCTTTTATTGTCAGGTAAAAACTTACTTTGTAGCCAGTTGCTGTAAAATGTCACGTATACTTTAAATTATAAGGAACGTATGATATTTCCTTGCGTTTAGACAGGTATGATATTTTTACAATGGTGGGTAATTCTGGCTGATTAATAGTTCATAGAGTAAGACAGTGTATTGAAATATATTGTATTAAATGGTTAAGGACACTCTAGGGGGTCAATTGACATTATTTGGACATTTTTGTTTTTATTTCATATAAATTCACCATACTTTATTCTATCGGATGCCAAAAACAAAGAATTTTAAAAGTTCAAATATAAAACATTTATTTGATGAATTGTAAATATTTGACATGTGTTTACAGTAACAGCCTTCAGGCATCAGCTTAGAATTTAATTTCCTGAATCTCAATACTATAATCCAAGGCTCTAGAGGGAGTGTTAATGGGAGATGTAATCGAAATTATATGGGTGAGTTTCATCGGGTAAATATAATTGATTTTGATCGGCTGTCTTGGTAGATGTGAATGATTATTAATAACGTTCAAATTGTGGACCTGTTATTGCATGGAATGGAAAATGAAGTAGTCTTATTCATTGGCAGAAAAATAAGGGAAGTTTTGATGAAGGTGGGGGCCTAAGGATTTAGTTCTCATCATACATTTTCTTTGTTTTCTCAAAACAGAGATTCATAACTTGGTGAAGTGTTTAATGTGATCCAATTCCTTTATTCATGAAGGAAATTGCATAAAATGGCAGCCTGTTCCTTAGAAGGGTGTCCTATAAAAGTGTATCACATTTTTTTAAATAAATGAACCCATGATTGAATTATACCACTTTTAATTCGTTTGGAAAGGAAACATACCCAAAAATAATTGAATTGTCTGTATCTCTTTTTCCTGGCAATTAAGGGGACATTTTGATACCCTTTTGTCGTGTTCTGGCCTACCATACTGCACATAAAATTTGGCTCATTTGAAGATGATGAGAGAGCTGAGACTGTTTGAAGCAGGTCACCCCTCCACCCCTTGGTTTGTCCTTAAACACGAAAGGCTGTTACACGTTATTGAAATTTGATATCTCAAGCTTACAACAAAACATCATTAACAAACCTTCCTAATGGTCTTGTTTATGGAAGATGAGTTTCAAGTTTTCAAATCAAACGTGTAGAATGAAATATGCATTTGACGCCTAGTATCAGACATTTTGGAGGCTTTTGAAGCATTTTCTACCCATTAGAAACAGTCATCGCTAAAATATTGATTATGTCCTTTAAGCTGTCTCCCCCCATGTATTTCATCAAGTTGATCGGATAAAAAGATCAAGAGAAGTTTATTGTGCATGATGAAACATCGTGTCACTTTAAAAATACAAACACAAAAAGATATATATTTATTTCTCTCCGCTCAAGGTTTTGACAGTACGAGGCAAAATATAATTTACATATTACACGTCGACCCGACTTCGTCTCAGTGCTGTTATATTTTCTGGTCCTTCGGGATCAGTGATTTCAACTCATTTAGATTTGAAAATTGAATGCTGTTTAAGCCGGTGCTAGCGGGGCGTGGGCAGTGTTGCATTTTCCATTACTGCTCATGAACAGACTCAATCAAACCGAGTCTGTAATTTTCACTGTTTGCATTGTTCTCGATGCTTCCGAGGGATCTACTTTCCAGATTTTATAATAAACTAGGGCAATTCTATATACATGAAAACGGGCTATTATATGCATTATACTCTGATATACGATATTGTGGATGTTTTGGTTTCGTTTTATTCCTTTGATAATCAAAAGAAACTACATTAAAAGATAGTGTGTTACATTACCTATTGCAGAACTATACAGTGTACATTTTCTCATATTAGACCTTTCTAACTTAAACTGAAACATAAACGTAAACAGAAACTTACTTCGTAATTGGTTTGCAAATCGGGGACTTTCTCAACTGCACTTAGACTATGAAAAACAAGGTAGCAATCACCGTAAGGACTTGCAAATGTTATGCATAAGCTGTTGCATTTTAATTTTTTGGCGTTTTACCAAACAATACCAAAATTTGAGACCTATTCGAATTTAATGCATACTGTATAGGCTAGTTGATTATATTTCTTACTTTTTTCCTAAATTTTTAGATCCTATATATCATTTAGTCATCCTATTTATCTTGCAACATTTTCGACACGTATTCCTTAAGAAAATTAAAAGGTAATGGTAGATTTCCAGGAAGCACTGAGCACAGCAAACACAGCTACACTCATGCATTTCAAAGCAGGCCCACCAGATAGAAACTGTAGCGGGTTAAAATATTATAGCAGATTTTTTGCCCATTATTTTGTGCTGACAGGGTCATTTTAGCAGCGAGCACAGTCAATGATTTTTTTCCAGACTTGTTTAAAACATTGATTTGACATTAAAGGTTTCTTATACCCTTATACTAAAGGGGTCAGACGTTTTCTTCAATAAATAAATAAGTTGCCAAAATTTTCATGCAGTTTAACAAAAAGATCATTTTTATGCAGAGACCCAGTTTTTATGTAACTTCTGTTATCAGCACAGCGTTTGTCTAATTATGTGTGTTACAATGTTTACCATGCAGCAAAGATCAACAGAAAAATTGATGCACTTTTTGATGTCGATTAGATTTTAGAAATTAGGGAAGACAGTGCATGTACCTGTACATATAATTTCGTTATGTATTAAGGTTGATAAATCTGCGTAAGTAGAACTGTTTCCAAAGCACGCTTTGTCGATCCGAAATATGGTTAAGTTTAAAAAGTTGTCGTCTCTAATCCTAAGGACTTTCGTTCCTGTTGTGTCGCAACATTTCAGAAGTTAGAAAAAAAGGACAATCAAATTTGAATAAATGCAAATGGATACTTCGGTAATTTGTCAAAACTTTAACACTTACAATTGACATCTACAATCAACCTTAAGTATATATCCAAAAATGTTAACGTCTTAGGTGTGCACACGTGCTGCGACGGTTAACTAATCAAACGCAATGCACGAGAAACCTACGCTACCTTTTTTGCCACCGTGATGCGGCGAAGATATTGTCAGTTCAGGTTAGACCGGAAATAACTTTTTAAAGTGCAAGAATAATACCCTTGCTCAAACTGTCGTCAGGGTTATCTAATATTTAAACAAAGTGCTTAAGGTGACTGCCATTGACACTATCGTTGTTTGTTTTAGTTACAAAGTTTGTTAAACATGTAGAGCTTCCAGGGCGATCTCCTAGCACCGGGTAGTAAATTTCGCGACTTTGTAATCCATGTCTTACAAGGTTCAGCGTTATTTCCGCAACATTACTTCAACAAAAAGTCAAACTGAATCTGAAATTGTAGAATCCAAAACATAATCTTGGGACTCAGTACCACTAAAAACGAGGAGTATGTTTAACCCTCATGCAATGAAATGAATTTATGAGACATGATGCTATCATCTAGTTTTATAATCCCAAAGAAACATGTTAAGTTTCAATTCCATATCTGCATTAGTTTTGGAGATAGTAACTTGCATGTAAAACTTTAACCAGAATGTTTTAAGTCCAAAAGGGGGCATAATTTGCCCAAAATACATGTCAGAGTTATGGAACTTGACACAGTGATGTAGATAATTGATTTAGAAAAAGAAAAAATAAGTTTCAAATCTATATGCCTTTTAGTAATAGCTGTATGTACTTGCACGCAAAACGTTAACCAGAGTTTTCTAAGTCCAAAAGGGGGCATAATTTGGTCAAAATGAAGGTCAGAGTTATGGGACTTGGTGCTATCAAATAGTTTTATTACCCCGAAGACACCTGTGCAGTTTCAATTCAATATCTGGATTAGTTTTGGAGATAGTAACTTGCGTGTAAAACTTTAACCAGAATTTTCTAAGTCCAAAAGGGGGCATAATTTGCTCAAAATACATGTCAGAGTTATGGAACTTGACCCAGTGAGGTTGGTAATTGACCTAGAAAAAGAAATAGAATAAGTTTCAAAGCTATATGCCTTTAAATGATAGCGGTATGTACTTGCATGCAAAAACTTAACCAAGGTGTGACGCCGACACCGACGCCGACGCCAGGGTGAGTAGAATAGTCGAGCTAAAAACATAAGAACAATGCATTGTGGAATCATGTCATGAAATGAATTTGAAAACGTCGATTATAAAGCTCAACTTTTGGCACAAGAATGTGTTGAGAAAACCCCAAAATTATTTCCGGAGTACGCATTCCGTTTACGAAGTCCGTTTAAGTTAGAAAGGTCTAATTAAGGTCTACATCAGTCTGAATTCAACTACATGTACTTCCGCTAATATTCTTTTACCACATCATGTAACCGTTCGTACTTTCGCGAAGTTCTGGTTACATCAAGATAACACATTGTTCCCTCTTTAAAATAATTGGACTTGTATTAAGAATGATTGTAATTAATACATTTAATAATTTCAAATATCACACAATTCATTGTAAACTACTAGCTATTATAAATAGGTTTATAAAACAAAGCGTGTTGATTTCAATTAGACAAAATGTTCCCTGGAACATTCTTAATGTAGTTCCGTACATTTGACACAAATATTTTTCTACAGTGTAGATTTTTATCAAAATATATTTTGTCAAAGTAACACTGTATCTGAAAAAAGTTTAGTTAAACAGGATATGGTCGCAGGCTTGCTTTGTTTTAAACCGAATACAAAAATATGTTCCTCAAATCATTTATGTGGGAAAATCCTTTTAATGACATTTTTGCGTACATAGAAAAAATTATCCAACTATCAATTTTAGTCTTCACATTGCTGCTTATTTTATGTTAATGCTTGGAATTATTTTATATCAAAATCGATCTGTTGTGAAAAGTAACCTAAAGAAAGTCGGCTGTGGAGACTGTTTGACATTTAAGAATCATTCAATATTTATGCTGTCATGTAGTATTGCGGCTACTAGTCATTATTCTATGTTTTCCGCATAATAAACGTTACGCGAGATACTTCCGCTTGATCAAACTTGAAATTGAATTTATTAAAAACTTGGTGGTGGTTCTCAATTGTCTACATTATGAGAATGCTGACTAACAGTGATATCAATATTCCGTGCAATCATAGAATGATCTAGATTCGAAGGTACAATATTTCCATGTAAACATTATTAATTAAATCAGCGACAATGTAGAAACAGTAAATTTTTAAAGACTCTTTTTTACTTACTTTGCAGTTATCAAAATCATTGGATGCTTTACTTGAGTCGGGCGTGAAATCGTGTACATGCAATTATGGCTGTTAAACACACACACATCAAACGGTCATTTCGAAACTGAATTAAGTGATCACCATAGGTGTTTGATTTAATACCAACAATATTACTTTGTTTATTTATATCCACTCCAGCAATTAATTCAACAACGTCGCCACAGCAACTATTCAAATCACCACGTATTTGAATAAAACCCTGTTATTGATATTCATTAAAAAAAAAATAGGTGTTAAGTTGGTCTGCAGTTTGCATTTTGCAGTTCGCAATTCGAATTGCAAACTGCAAACTGTTTTGCATTTTGCATTTTGCAGTTCGCAATTCGAATTGCAAACCGCAAACTGATTTGTATTTTGCAGTTTGCATTTTGCAGTTCGAAATGAAACCCCAAACTGATTTCCATTTTGCAGTTTTGCTGTTCGAATTGCAAAATGAATTATTTTGTGGTTCGAGTTATATATAAGTAGATGAACTGCGATTCGCTTTCCGAGAAAGATGTTATTGTATTTTGCTTTCAGGCTTTTAACTTAAACATTTCAACCCAATTTGCACTTTTAAATTTGAATTGCAAACTGCAAAACATTATGCATTTTGCAGTTCGAATTGCAAAATGAATTTTATTTTGCGGTTCAAGATATATATATTTGAACGGCGATTCGCTTTATAAATAAAGATTCTATAATTATTTGCCTTTCATGCTTTATTATTTAACATTTCCATCTTATTTGCACTTCGTAATTTGAATTGCAAACTGCAAAACATATCGATTTTGCAGTTCGAATAGAAAAATGAACTGTTATTTTGTGGTTCACGTTATATATATTTGTTTGTTTTTCGTGAATATGGAATAGGCCTATATCTCACTTAGAAGTGAGAAAATCTCAAATATTTTCCCGAGCGCGTAGCGCCAGTGAAAATGTGAACATTTTCTCACTTTGAGGTGAGATATATTCCATATTCACGAAAAACAAACAAATTTTCTTTTTATTTTATGCTTAATTATGTTGAGATATGCATTTTGCAACAAATTTTAATCTTAGCGCGGGGAACAGGCGCGCGTATACGAATATGACGTCAGGCGTGTCGTGACGTTAAGTGACTCATTTTTTCCGCTGTGAAATTATATGAAAATAAGTTGGTTACTTTTTGAAAATCCTTCGCTTGTCATTGGTTAAAAAAGATTTTTGAACTATAACATATTATCATATTATAATGTTTCCGTACTACATGACTTTTTATTTCACAATATCTTATTAAACTTTTCATTTTTCTAGGGTACTGACGCGAGTTTCGTGAATTGTAGGCCTAAGTTAGATGAACCACACACTTGTTAAAGATTTCAGTCGACATATTGAAAAATGGTTTACTGACATGTACGTTTGCGTTGAATAGTACAGTATTCTTTTATAGATGAACAAAAAATCATGATAAGTGTGGCAATTTTTTCGTCTTTTAAGTTTAATGATTTTGACGGACAGAGAGTCGAACATACAATCACGAAATTGGTAGCTGAACAGCTTTGATAATAAACTTTCAATAGTTATATCGTTATTTAGGTTCGGACATCGACAATTAATTTACGCTAAACATACGGAGTATTCATAACTGTCGGGTCAATACTTACGGACGATAAAAATGAAATCAGTATTTATATAAAATAACACGTTACAATTTTTATGTAGGTTTAAATACTAGATGGTGACTCGGAATATGTTCAATAGCTTTCTGTAAATAAAGACATTGTTGGTCTAAGTGATATACTGCATTTTGCAGTGTGAACTGCAAAAATGATTTGTATTTATTTATTTACTGAACCGTGGTGAAGTTTCTCAAAAGATGGTATAATTTTTAGGCTTTGGGATTTTAAGACTTAATTTTTAAATCTTGTTTGAAATTTTAATATTTTGTAATTTGAAATGCAAGCTGCATAATATTTTGCATTTTGCAGTTCGAATTGCAAAATGAATTTTTGTTTTGCGTTTCAGAATTAAAGATTTCAATGTCAATTGCGCTTTGTAATTTGAATTGCAAACTGCAAAATATTTTGCATTTTGAATTGCAAAATGCATTTTTATTTTCGATTCAATATAGGCCTATGTATCGAACTACGATGAAGGTTCTCAGAAGCATGGTATTTGTTTTTTTTTGGGGGGGGGGGGGGGGCTTTTCTGGCTTGAAATTTTAAAGTTTCAATTTAGGTTGCGTTTCGTAATTTGAATTGCAAACTTCAAAATATTTTGCATTTTGCAGTTGGAATTGCAAAATGAATTTGTATTTTGCGTTTCAGAGTTCAAGGTTTCAATATCAGTTGAGCTTTGTAATTTGAATAGCAAACTGCAAAATATTTTGCAATTTGCATTTTGCAGTTCGAATTGCAAAATGATTCAATATGTATTGAATTGCGATGAAGTTGCTCAGAAAGACGGTATTGTTTGGGGTTTTCAAAATTGAAAATTTAACGTTTCAATCTTATTTGCGTTTTATAATTTTAAATTGCAAACTGCAAAATATTTTGCATTTTACAGTTCAAATTGCAAAATGAATTTTTGTTTTGCGTTTCAGAATTCAAGATTTCAATGTCAATTGCGCATTGTAATTTGAATTGCAAACTGCAAAATATTTTGCATTTTACAGTTCGAATTGCAAAATGAATTTTTTTACATTAGATTCAATATATGTATTGAACTGCGATGAAATTTCTCAGAAACATGGTATTGTTTGGGGCTTTTCAGGTTTTCAATCTTATTTTCGCTTTGTAATTTGAATTGCAAACTGCAAAATATTTCAAAATATTCGCAAATAACCTTCAATATCTAAAATATCATACATATTTATATTTGTTTTTGATACAGAAAAAAAGAAATTCTGTTTCAAGTAACTAGCATTCAGTGAGGCAAATGTCAAATTACAGTCATTCGTAATACTTTAGACATCCCCCATCCCTTTTGTCCTATTGGGGTTTTGCTAAAGTCTGCTACGTCGACAAAGATTGTTTTTCTTGAGACCTCGGACGCTTTATTTCGTATACAGACATTCTTTTTTGATCGTGCCGAGTGGGGGCTCGTTGGCTCTAACCACGGTTTGATGGCGGGGATCTTGATTTCTGTTGCCTTGGTATTTAAGAGGAGTCAGAAATGGCATAGCTTTGTGCAACTGATTCATTTATACGGTTTCCAGCATACTGGGGTACATTGTTATTAGAAACTCTTGATGCTTGTGTTTCTGCACATAATATAGTCCCAGTGTGGAAATACATTTTTCACAATTTTTCCTTTTATACTTCTCTTTGCCGAGTAAACTAAACTAGCCTTACCTACTGGCCTTGATTGTGATCTGAGGTCAGTGTACTAAGCCCATATTCTTTTCCTAGCATCGCCAAAAAGATAACTTGTTGAATCTTAACCAGAATTGGAAAAAACGCATTTGAAATTCGAACTGCAAAATGGAAAATATTTCGCGGTTTGCAATTGAAATTACAAGTAGAGGAATGAATTTAAAGCCTGAAAATCATTTTCTCGGAAAGCAAATCGCGGTATAAATTTCTTGAACCGAAAAATTAAAATCTAGCATAAAACTGCTGTTCTTGATACGTTTCGAGGATGTTTTAACAGGAGAGTAAACGTGTTCTCGTGTTCACGTGCTGTTAAAACATTTTTTATATGCGCGTTTTATGCTAGAATTGCGTTAACGCATGTTCATTATATTTTCGTGTTATAACATCATCAGCTATCCCTCGGTATACGTTGCTACTCTCGCCCTCGCCCTACCGAGCTTGGGCACCCACCGATCCCTTGGGATTCTGCAGATGTTATAACAAGAGAAAAAAAAACGTGCGTTATCCATGCGTTCATTTTGAAAACTAATAATGCAAAGCGTAAATGAGAATGAAATGTTGAATTAAAAATTCTGAAAAGTTCAAAACAAAGCGCAAAAGTGACTGAAAAGTTCAATTTTAAAGCCTGAAATATATTCATTTTTAAATACTCTCCAATGAAAAGCTCAAAACATCACAATTCATATATATAATGAACAATAAGTAAAACTTCATTTTGCCATTCGAATCGCAAATCGCAGAAAAGAAAAACGATGTGACTGAAATATTCAATGTTATAGCCCGAGTTGCTCAAAATATTAACATTTTTCATGGAAAGCGAATTACGGATTATATATATCTCTAGAACTGCAAAATAAAAGTTCATTTTGCAATTCGAACTGCAAAGTGCAAAATGCAAAATATTTTGCAGTTTGCAATTCAAATTACAAAGTGCAAATTAGATTGAAATCTTCAATAATAAGGCCTGAAAGGCAAAACATAATAGATTATTTCTTAGAAAGAGAATTGCCGTCCATATATATATCTTGAACCACAAAATAAAAATGCATTTTGCAATTCGAACTGTAAAATGCGAAATGTTTTGCTGTTTGCAATTCAGATTACAAAGTGTAAATTAGAGTGAAATGTTAAATTTCAAAGCCTAAAAAAATGCGCTTCATATGTATCGTGAATCGCAAAATAAAAATTCATTTTGCGATTCGAACTGCAAATGCAAAATGTTTTGCAGTTTGCAATTCATATTACAATGTACAAATTAGATTGAATTGTCAAAGTTTCAATCCTAAAAAGCCCAAAACAATAACAGCTTTCTCGGAAAGCAACGCGGTTCATACAAATCTTGAATTGGAAAATAAAAACGCATTTTGCAATTTGAATCGCAAACTGCAAAACAGTTTGTGGTTTTCAATTCGAATCGCAATCTGCTAAACAGTTTGCAATTCGAACTGCAAAATGCAAAACAGTTTGCGGTTTGCAATTCGAACTGCAAAATGCAAAACAGTTTGCGGTTTGCAATTCGAATTGCGAACTGCAAACTGCAAACTGCAGACCAACTTAACGCCTATATAAAAAAAAACATGAAAAGTGGAAAAATACAAAAGTCATGAAATTGTGTTTCATGTAAAACTAAAATCTCATGTAATACTGATGCAGAAACGGCAAATTAATATAAAATAGACATGCCTATGTTATTGTTTACAGTTGTTTAGAATAGTTTAAATACTAGAGTGTCTGTTGGCTTCTCTGTCTTTTTATTATAAAGATCAATAGCCTGGCATTTATTTTGATTGTCAGGTAAGAATTTATTTTGTAACAAGTTGCTGTAAAATGTCGCGTATACTTTAAATCATAAGGAATGAGTGTTATTTCCTTGCATTTAGACGGGTATGATATTTATTTTTACAATGGTGGGTAATTCTGTCTGACAGTTGTACCAAATGGTTAAATATATTGACATTTTTTGTTTTTATATACATTAACCATACTTTATTCTATCAGATGCTAAAACAATGAATTTAAAAGTTCAAAAAGAAAACCTTTATTTGATAAATTTCCTGAATTAGCAGTAGATATTTGACATGTGTTTACAATAACACCCTTCATGCTATAAATTTAGTCACGTTATTTCTGGACCATCAGCTCAGAATTTAATTTCCCGAATCTCAATAATCCAAGGCTCCAGAGGGATAATATTGTTTGCATGTTATCGAAATTATATGGATGATTTTCATCAGGTAAATATAATCGATTTTGACAGACTGTCATGGTGGAAAGGGCTAATTATTTGTGAATAATTATTAATAACGTTCAAATTGTTGACCTATTATTGCATGGAATGAAAACGAAGTACATGTAGTCTGATTTGTTGGCAAAAAATAAGGGAAGTTTTGATGAAGATTTAGTTCTCATTATAAATATTCTTCGTTTTCTCTAAACAGAAATTCACAACTTGAAGTGTTTGATGAGTTTAAATTCCTTTATTCATGAAGGAAATTGCATAAAATATGACAGCTTGTTCCTTTAAAGAGTGTTGTAAAAGTTTATCACAGCTTTTAATAAATGAAGACATCATTGAATTATATCACTTTTAATTCATTAGGGAAGGAATCAGATACCCCAAAATATTTGATTTCTCTGTAACTCTTTTTCCTGGCAATTTAGGGAAAACTTGTGATACACTTTTGTCGTTTATTGGCCTATTATACTGCACACTAAACTTTTGGCTTATTTAAAGTATTGATGAGAGAGTTGAAACTGTTTGAAGATAACAATAGACTTTTACCTATTTTGTTATCTTAAAAGAATCAAGATGCATAAAATGCTAATTAATAGTACCATAGATTAGTTCAATCTTTCACCTTCATTATGGTATGCTGCACAATATCTTTATCTTCAGAAATGTGGAGAAAAAGATACGTTGAAGCAGGTCACTCCTCTACCCCTTAGGGTTTCCTTAAACACGAAAGACTGTTACAACTCAACTCAATTCAACTCAACTCATATCTTTATTAGAGTCTCATCTTTGTGTACATTACAATTTACAGATAAAACCATTTACATAACACAAAGCCACTCCTTCATAGGAATTATAAGAGACTATAAAACATCCCTATTAAAAATCATTATTAAAAATTCTATTTACATTCTACCAATACTATAATCAATATTTAGCTCATTAATTACAAAGTGTATATATTCTATTTTGTTTTGGCTATGGTATTATATAGTTATATAAAAAATTAGCTAAAATTTATGACTATTCCTATTTATAATCTTTTAAGCATGATGTACAAAATTCATATTAAGCTAATTTATAATTTCCAATTTTCTTGAGTCATTAGAAGGTATTGATAAAATATATAAACAAACTGCTACCTATTACTGCTAGAGTCATTTCAATTTACAGCCAAAAATTCATATTATTTTAAAAATTTCTCCTTAAACTAAAATTACTTCTCAAAGGTTCTAAAAGAAAAAACAAAGTTCACAGTGAACACCAGATTTGTCAAAATTATCTGCACCTAAGTTGTAAAATATAAAACCAAAATACTATATATTACAACTACAGAGTAATTTCAGCTTACCATTTTATTTTAAAATTTCTACTTAAACTAAAATTACTTCTCAAAGGTTCTAAAAAACAAAGTTCACAGTGAACACCAGATTTGTCAAAATTATCTGCACCTAAGTTGTAAAATATAAAATCAAAATACTATATATTACAACTACAGAGTCATTTCAGCTTACCATCTTATTTTAAAATTTCTTCTAAAACTTAACATTACTTGTTAAAAGTTCTAAAAACAAAGTTCATCAGTGAACACTGAATTTGTAAAATTTATCTCCTGAACAATTTTAAGCGTCTAAGTTGAAGTATTTGGAAGCAGGATTTGGCAGAAAATTTTACTATATCAGAATTCTGAAGTATAAAGCAAAGTTTCTCTCTATCAGACAACATCTCAAAAGTGTTACAAACATTTCGTATTTCCACATACAAATCCTCACGGATTCCATTGTATACCGGACAGTGCAGAAGGACGTGGATCTCGTCCTCATGTTACATATTAATTGAAATTTGATATCACAAGCTTACAACAAAACATCATTAACAAACCTTCCTAATGGTCTTGTTTATGGAACGATGAGTATCAAGTTATCAAATCATGAAATATGCATTTGAAGCCTACTATCAGACATTTTGGAGGCTTTTTGAAGCATTTTCTACCTATTAGAAACAGTCATCAGTAAAATATTGATTATGTCTTTTTAGTTGTCTCCGGCATGTAATTCATCAAGTTGATCTTATAAAAAGATCAAGGGAAGTCTGTTTCGCATGATGAAATATCGTGTCACATTAAAAATACAAATACAAGAAGATATATCTTTATTCGTCTCCGCTAAAGGTACTGACAGCACGCGGCTATTAATGAGTCTTTTAGTAAACTAGGGCAATTCTATAAACATATAAATGGGATATTATATACATTATACTCTGGAATGCGATAGTGTGAATGTGTGTTTGTTTGTTGTTTTTATCCATTGATCTCTACATTCTTGCTGTATCTCTGCAATGTTGCAGCTATAAATTGAAAAATCACACATAACATGTACACATTAATTAATGCAGAACTCTTAGGTAATACTAAACCTATCCAAAATCATGAAATTAATATGTATTGTCACAATATCTTTTGACAGTGATTTTACAACAGATTCACCATACACCATAGCATTAGGAGTAGAGGCTACCAATGCTTAAATCTTTTTATGATGCTATGTTACGATAGCCCCATATTTCACACCCATATAAAAGAACACATACATTATTACCATTTGATATGCTTTGTAGTATCACATATATTTATCAGTCTGCTATATATATTACGTTTGTCGTTCTCCATTGAACTGCAATTTGTTAATATGATATGCCGCCATTACCCACTGTATAACTATGAAAATGATGCTTATGTTGTTTACTTGATGTAAACCTAAGTTGGAAAATAAAGTTGGACAAAGAATGTGCTTCATGGTTTATTTAACAAATCTATGTGAATATCAGTAGGTAAAAATAATGACTTTGCTTTTATAAATTTGACATACATTGTAATAGTTTCTTGTTTTGCTTTGTGCGATTTTGCATTCAAAAATGAACCACTTCATCAAAAATAAGATCACGGTATTTGTATATTTGTACAACCTTCAATTTTTCATTCTTAACAGTAAAATTATACTGGATAGATATACCTTTTGAGAACCCTTTCATCTTTGTTTGTTTGTTGTTGTTGTTTTGTTGTTGTTGTTTTTTTTGTGTGAGATTTAATACTAATTTCCATTTATCACAATATGTTGATTATACATGAAAAGATTTTTTTTTGTAAATTTTTGAAAGATTTGTCAGATATAATAGTATTTTCTGCGTACAGCAAGAAACAAGTTTTAGAAAATTCATGAAATTTTCATTAATGTCATCTACGTTACAAGTGGCGCCTTTCAATAAACAAGTAACTTGGATCATTTAGAAGCAGTGAAATTAAGAAGGTTAACAGGTTTTATCCCAGTTGTGAACGAAGTAAACAGATCTGCTACCATTTTCACTTTCACAAGATTATGCGTTGGAATATAATATTTTACCCGCATTCAAACAATTACTTTTTATACTGATAGCATATAATTTACACTAAATCCCTGATCGTCAAATAATGTTAAAAGCGCATATAATAATTTCTTTTTACTTTTTATTAATATATCAACAAGAATATTTTACCAAAAAAAAACAACATTTTATCAAGTGTAGAAACCCCTCCTGGTTTTCATTAATTACACTGTGTTCTTCAAGTTTGTTTTTGCATTTACCTTACAACTTTACAGTATTAGAAGTATTTATTTGGAAAGGTCACGACATCACTTTTATTTTCATTAATTGCGTTAATTACTCCAACTGTCTAATCTGCTGGTACAATACCAGAAGTGAAATCAATATTAAATAGTATGTATTTCATACATGGACATGAATATTTAATATGTTCGCCTAATACCCTGTCAATGCCTCATGGCTTGATATTTGAAGTGCTTTTGTAGACTTTTCAAATTCTTCAATTGTAATTGGCATTTCTATTTCTGCTTTCTCCACAACAAACAGATAATAACATAAATATCTTGTAAATTGTCACTGCGTTTTACATGTGTTCAGATTCTTATAACATGTATATAAATCGCATCATTCGTCATGGATTTTAAAAAATTTCTTTCTATCAGAAATTGATCAGCATTGTTTCGGCTGCTTTGTTTTATCTAATTGTCTCAGGTTGGTTATAACATTATTTTTAAACTGCGTTAAATTCTTACAAACTTTACTTCTAACAGGAAGATTCTTTTCTCAATTTATTCCTTGAAAGTAACGTCGAGCTTTTTTACATTCAGAATTAAACCATCTAGTCACCTTAAGTTCCATATGGTCAACCTTCTGGATTTCTGATATACTAAAAATCTTAAATGAGGTTTTCTCAAATATTTTAGTAACATACTTAACAATATCGTCCAAGCTATTGAGGTAAAACAATATCTTTATTCAGCAAATTCTGTTATAACTTGATTTATTTTCGACATTATATGGTTTTAACAAATTCTACACGTTTACCTATATTCCAAAATTGGAAAGTTTAACAAAGAACGCATGTGAATAGTAGCAAACAGATATTAATTAGATTAAAATGATTCTTGCAGGATTTCCATGTATGTGATCAATTTTTACATATTGCAAAATGTAATATGTGAAGACGGTGATATACAATCCTTTTCAAGTTTCTAACTGCTACTACTTAAAATAACAGAGATGAAATTTGTTTTATCTATAGATTTTTATAATAAATTATAAATTATTATAAATTTAAAGAATCTATATTACCTAGCTTAATATACTAGTGGCAGTGGTGCAAATTCGATTATAAAGCAACAAATAAAACCCCTATACTCCAAAGTCATAAAGTGCAACATCAACCTGACAGTCTATACTAAAAATAAAATCTATAAGATCCTTTGGAGGCATAGAAAACAACAAATCAGAAAAAAATACAGCCTCGGTTTGAGTTTGTTAATTAGAAGAACGAAAAGAAAAAAAGCACCCCTCACGACACCTTACACCGACCTAAGCGGAATTCTATTATTGTAAATTTCAATGGACATACTGATATTCAGCAAAAGAAAATGTTCACAGACAAGGCAGTGTCACTGTGTTGTCTTTTTAACGATATAAATTCGAGAAAATTGAGTACATAATATCTGAAGAATGATTTCTCGATGCTTACCAGCCGATGCAGAAATGGCAATTATTCGTGCCAGTAATACACAGGTTCATTGGTGCGAATTACTCGCTGGAAATACTGCGTGAACTCAAATGCGTGGGTTCTTTTTCAGTCGTTGAAAACCAATTAATTATTAATGTCGTTTAACACGAACTGCATCTAGACCATACGTATACCACAACATCGAAAACGTTTTACACTGTACGTCCCGCTTTCATATGACATCATGTAGTATCTTTTGGTCGCATTGCTTTTCCTTAGCACTAACATAAGAATTAAATACAAGACTTTGAGTGCAAGAAAATCGCTGGTCTACCCATAGCCAGTTTATTTTGTAAAACATTTCTGCAAAAGATGACTGGTATTAAAATTTTCTTTTAGTAAGACTGAAATTCTTTAAGAAAATGTCTTGAGTATTGGATATTGAAATATATCTACCTATTGAAAAAATCATTTTGAGACGACGCCTTCCGATTTGTAGACCATAAACTTTTTAAAATTATGGAAACAAATTAAAGACACCCTAGAACCCTGGAAAATATACAAACCTTTGTTCAGTACATTTTCATATATCAGTGAAAAGATACAATAGAGTGGGCTGTTGATTCCCCCTATTAAGAATTACTTATCCCTCATTTCCAAGAGTCCGAACCCCCTTTGGCTCTTGATGTGAGAAGCAATCAAGTTGTTTTGAAAAGCTTCGGTGGTTCTGCTGAAGTACAGGCCGTACCTGAAATAATGTGCATTAGTGTACCTAGGTTCTTTCTAAAGCATTAAAGCTGGTACGTCGCCAAATCACTTGAGCTGAGTTAGTGCCACTTAAAGACCGCGGCAGAATATAGCGATATATATATGATAGTCTTTATTTGTAAAAAGCCATTTATGGCCCACGAACAAAGCATCAATATACAAAGTACAGAAAACACTGGAAATACAGCGAGTCACATTATACAATAAATAAAATACAACACAAATCTAGCATTAGTGGGAGAGACAAATTTACATATGAATTAATGTATTTGTTATTAAACATCGCATATCATTTCGTTTATTCGTTAATAAAATATATCTCACTATAGTCAAAAAAGAGAGTATGGCGGTCCGTATTAACAATTTGCGTAATATGAATAACTAAGTGTTGCGAAACTATTGTGTAGCAAAAAATAATAAGCTTTAATTTGAAATTCATAGCTTGTGAATAATTCATGGTCTGAACGTCACATTTGCGTTCAAATAAAACGTATGCTTAAAATAACGCTATTGTCACAAATCATTTGAATAAAACATTAGTTTAATAGTGTATATTGAAAATAAGTGCATCTCGAAAATAACTGTTCCACATGCCGACTTATACAAAATGAAAATATAGGTTATTATTATGTAAAATCACATGTATCTGTTTTGGGAACAATACTGTGAAATCATTAATTTTCGTGGGGGACTAATTTTCGTGGATTTCGTTGTAGAGTCAATCCACGAAATTTAATACCAACGAACAAATAAAATTCCCATTTATTTTATGTTCAAAAGTTGAAATCCACGAATTCATATCCCCACGAAATTGCCGTTTTAACCAAAACCAAGAAATTTCATGCCCACGAAATTAAATGATTTTACAGTAACTGGAAATTTTTATGACGCTTTATTCGTATTGCTTTAGTTTTTTTTATATTTCCGATATTATCATAATAATAAATGACATAAAATATAAATTTTTATCATTCTCATCATTGTCAATGTTTTTATAAGTATCTGAAAAAAGAATTGGAGGTATATTTTCCGTACCCAACCTACAAAATTATACTGATGAAAATCAAAACATGAATGTAATATCATGCTTTATTGTCGATAATGTTTAAATGTTTATTTATTTTAGCAGCCCGATTTTTGCCATGTTGATAACCAATATGCAGTTTCAAATATAAGAATTTGCTAAAAACATCATTTCAGATTGCTTATCTCAAGCTCTAATGCCGTATTTGTTTTTGGCAAACACTTTCTTGTAAGAAAAGAATAGGTAGCCTAACTTTGTTTATAAGAGACTAAAAAATACATAAATTACGCTTTTCGATGAAATACTGGAATATCTATATCTGTGAAATAAAATTGATAGAAGTCTAGAAAACTATTTAGAGATTCTTATAGTTTTTTTCAACTCAGATAGTGTGACGTCATAATGTAATGATGCACATTCCATTGTGCTGGTAAAAGGTAAATTTGGTATTTCTTTTATTATTTAAGCATGCAATAAAAAGAAAATCGGGTTGTTTTTCATCAAGAATGTAAATATTTTTCACTGGTGAACATCACAGTTTACATTTTTATAGTGTATCTGGCGTTCACTCGGTGAACTTTCTCCCTTATTTGATGTTTTAATTTGGTGTAACATTTTTATTCCTAGTAATGTATGTAAAAAAATAAATAAAATTTGATATTTTTAGTTTTTAAACAATAATCAACATTTTCTTTTATGCAAAATTATTTTGAGGCTCACCTGTGTAAACACTTTTCCGGGACAGCATGGAATGAACTCAGGATGAATATTTACAAATGGTGTTATAATCAAGCAAAACTTTCATTTTCCCTTTGTCTTGTTGTCTTTGGTTTAGTGGTTACATAGACGTTCCACTTAAGGAATCTCCATACAGGTTTAAAATACAAAAATACCAAAAATACTGATACTAAAATGATTTAAGAAAGGCGGTATGAAATATGACAGAACAGAACAGAACAGACGTTTTATTTAGACTTATACATAGTACATCGTCATATACATATATATAATATACAATGAAACATGTTATCACGTGTAAAAGTGTAAGTAAACATAATTTTGAGGATGAAAATGATACATTCGATTTTATATAAAAGTATCTAAACTTTGGGAGCCTGTACCGAAACATATAAACAAGTTAACCTTATACATGCATTAAGAATACCAAGTGAAGTCAGTTGCATTAAATATAAACATATCAGATGTCATCTCGGGGAAAATGTCAATATTCTTTCATCTAAACTTTTGTATTAAATCATCCCTTCCTGTAAGTTTTATAACAGTCAAAAAACTGTACAATATAGTATAAAATAAAACTTCTTAAAAAATCTAGTTATCATAAAACAGAAATAGCAGTTATCTACAATACATGTGCATCATTTTTACAGACCAAAAGGTATATATTTCCCTCTACAATTCAAAACAGAGTTCATTTTGAACTAATTGAATTCCTTTATAAGAAAAACACATTTCTAGCTGGCTGATTTTGCATATATCAAGTTAACTTAACCTGTATTTGATAGAAACTTTATTGAGAAATACTGCACTGTTTTGAAATACTGTTTGACGCGTTTTATACGCAATTAAAATTTTATATTGGAATCAATAACGAAATAATTGCGGTTGTCTGATTTATCAATTTATCAAATGTAACCTGTGGAATGAACTATGCTATCAGACTTCTGGGCGCTTACCTAGCAATTTCTATTTCTTACATATATCAATCAGTCGACCCATGAAAATGTCCGAGATATCCCACAAGCATTGTATTACATCGTATTCATTTGAGAAAAATCGGTAGGCAGTCTATTTAGTTTGTTGCAATCAAATTGTTTTCAAAATGGTTCTTACAAGATGTCATAATTTTAAGACGTAGGCCTACATATGGACGTCTCATTACGTCTGTACATGCTGCAAAATTTGTATGTTTGAGACTGTAGAATGTAATCGAAAATCTAGTACTTACGGAAGAGGAATTTTGTTTGCAAGGCCCGTTTTAAACCTATAATCCTGTCAATACGTACTTTAATATAATAATATCAATTTGCTGCCTTAATGATAATAGAATCAAATCAAGTCGTCAAGTTAACCGTAACACCGGCAACCCAAGATTGAATAGATTTATTCTGTTGAAGACAATGTTCGCGATCAGGGCACGCAGAGTCTTTTTAATTATGTATGTTCAATGAAAGGAACCAAATTTAATATCTCAAAGGTGATTATTTGATGATTACTAGTCAACCGTTGGATGCAGAAATACCATTTTATGCCAATAATAAATAGTTCACTCAATTTTTCACGCTAGAAATACTAAGTGAACTTAAGCTTAAAAGCGTGGGCGATTTTAATATGTATAAGATTGATGAGAAACACAGTTAGTAATTAATTTCCTGTAAACAATATGGATGTAAAAAAAAAAAACATCACTGAACTAATACGGTCCGCTGCCATAAGAAATTGGTAAAATTACATATTGCACATCATCGATTTTTTTCGTACTGGCCATCCTTTATTTGTATGAAAATCATTGGTCTCCTTCTGACTAGTCTTACTTTGATAGTGACGACTGTAACTGTTTATTTGTCTCTTAATTAAATTGATTATCTTAATTATTGACAAGAAAATTCTTTGTACGTTACAAAATACTTTTGTTTTTCAAAACATTTTCCTGTTTTAATATATCAGTCTCCATGGCAGAATACTTAAGGTTGCTGCTGAGGTCGAGCTGTACTCGGGTCATCATGTTCGTCTTGTGAGGATGCTACTCCGCTGGTTCGCGAAATAATGATGGTTCTACCGAAGCGTCTGCCCGTAGTCCCGAGGAGCATACGGGGTATCCCTCTATCATTAAAAATGAGAAGTCACCGTATGACACCAGTTATACCTATGTGACTAAAGAACCCAACATAAAGTATTTCAATAGTATGGAGACCTCATCCCACTTTCCTGAAAACAATTTCATACATGAAATTTTGCTCTAAACACATTTAAGCCTACAGAAAAAAACTATTACCCGAGACACTAAAGGTGAGGAAAGGTCATGACCAAGGGCAAAACAGTCTATTGCCTGCACCTCTAAAATGAATGAAGAAAAATATCAGTTTTAATTAAATATAGCAATAAATGTAAGTTAAAGTATTCTGTTACTGCTTCCAGATTTTTTTAAAAAAAGATAAATATTTCCAGCAGAAACTGTTTCAAAGATTTTATTTCAAAAGCGAAGGAAGGTCATGATATACAGCAAAATTAGTCTATTGCCCGGGACACTAAAAGCAATGGTTATGACCTACAGTAAAAACGATCCATCTAATGTTTGGGGAAGTAAAGGTGAGGGAAGGTCATGACCTACAGGAAAAACGACCAATCTATTGACCAGAATATTAAAACTGAGGACAAGTTGTAGCATACAGAAAAATAATACATCTGTTGATAAGGGCACCCTAAAACTACAGCATAAAGAATTAATCTATTGTCCATGACATTTAAAGTGAGGAGAAGACATGACTTTCAGCAAAGATAATATATTGCCTGGGAAACTGAAAGTGAGGAAAGTTTATGACCCTGGGTGCTAATAGCGAGAGAAAGACATGACCTAGAGCCAAAACAATCAATCTATTGCCCGGGACACTAATATCTAAATACCATTTTCGAAGCTTTAAATTATAATCAGTTCTTCACATAAAACAGTCGATTTTCTCTGTTTGTCTTCTTTGTTATATAGACTGCTTTTAAATAGCATTATGAATAAAATATCTATAAGCAGGTCGATACTCCGAAAGTGTTGTCCTGGTAGGTAATTCAATGCAACAATGGTGTTGGCAATTCAAAGAGACAATCAATATAATATGACGTCAAAGATTAATGGTTTGATGTTTTTCTCGGTCGGGTAAATATATTAAAATTGCTACTAACATTCATATCAGAATAACAAACAATTGACATATATTAAATAAACGTTTACTAAAACTTTGGATAACAGAAACAATGGTATTATTTTATATTTTCCTGTTCTGTACTTCTATTCTATTTCATTTATACATGTATTTTATATGGGGAAATATTTAATAAAGAAGCTTTTCATTTAAGTGTGCGAACTGAGCATAAAAGTGAGGTAAGAATAGACAGTATGAAGGGTGTTCGAAAAGTAATGTAGCCGATATTTTAAGTTAGAGGAAGTATAGGGAAACACTTGTAAAGACTAATGTTTTAGTTGTATTCACCATACATATCACGTGCACTGGAATCAAACAATTAGTAGCTAAGCTATGCAAGTTTCATTAAGGTACTGTCATATCTGCTTGCAATTAAAGATAGTTTTACTGCGTAGACGCTTTATTTTGCTGACGAGATAAATGAAGTTGAACTTCGTAACTTAACATTCAAATGTGGAATTCGGTAATTGTGTTATTATACTAGTGCACGCATATTTTGAGTATCAGTATATCTGGAAAAGAGTAGGCCTTAAAATACAAATAATTGTTTATCTACTGAAATCAATTTAAATGTCAATTATTTTATATACTTTCAGACAAAATAAAAATCAAAGTTCATCAGACTACGTCTAACACACTGACATAAGACAATGCATTTACAAAATCAAGACTTCCAACCAGATATGGCTGGCGAGTTGCTGCATCGTCAAAAGAGAGACTTATCATGGGACGATGTGGAGGACTTTTATGCAGACAAAAACAATTTTGCTATGTACTTAGTCTTACCAATAATTGTGATAGTTTATGGAGGATGCGCAGTAATATATTGCATAGCTAGATGCCGAAGATATCTACGTCGTAAGAAAAAGAAGTCCCTTCCACAACAGGAGTTTGCTAATGAACCTATAGAGGAACCAAGAACATCAGTACCTGTGGTTAATCTTCGGCAGGACGGCGGAGCCACAAATCGAGAAGGAGCCTCCTCATCTTCAGAGGTACGCGTGTCTATGGAACGTGACAGCGAAACTCCATTGCCCTGGCAGGTTCCAGGAGCGGGCGCCACAGCAGCTGTAATACATGAAAAGAAAGCACATGATAACAGAGGGTATGAGAGAGATTTCGACGAAAAGTCAAGACCACCACCAAGCTATGATGAAACATACAAACCACCTATACGGCCAATGTCAAAACCACCACCTTATGAAGAAAAGGGAATCAGGCAACGTCGCGGTTCCGTTGAGGAAATAATCACACTTGAGGCACCTGTGATGCAACATGGGGACTTTAACGACAGAAAACGACGAAGGCCGGGATCACGACCGGCATCTCGGCAGTCTGAAAACTCGCAACTTCAAAAGGTTGATGAATATGATGTAGAAAGAGAGAAAGCCCGACAACTTGTGCGTGGGGATCGTCCAAGGCGGGAACCATTACCGGAGAAGGTGGATCGACAGAGGACTCCGGACATTATATCACACGCGAGGACCGAACCACTAAAACCACAATATAAACCAACACAACATGATCCGAAAGCAGAGGCAACTTTAATGGCCAGACAAGCAGCACAGTTGCTTAGGTTAGATCACATGGGGAGACAAGCAGGGAAGAAACAAAAACGTCTAGTGTTTGTGGCAGAATAGCGAAGAGCACTCATATTCTATACTGCTGATTATTACTTGATAATTTGACTGATAATGTTAAGATAGGAAAGAAAAGCTTGGGAATATTGATATCTACGAAGATTGAAGATGTGTCTGTGATACGTTTGGTTTAATTATTATTTAGATAAATTTTCTTGATTGTAAAGATTCATTATTGACGTGAAATATTTAAAACCCAAAAAGCGCAATATGTTATATATAATCTTATTTATGGAAACCTTGTAATGGCACCTGTTTATGGAAACCTTGTTGTTAATTATATTTCATTGATTTATGGTGGAAAAAGTAATTGGATTAAGTGTTGAATGGTCCCTTTCAATGAAATACATGTACATTTTGTACAAAATGTACTTTTGTTGCTTCACGAATACCTGCAAATATAACATTGAATAAGAGTCGAGTGTTTCCATCTAATGAACTTATGACGGTGCCACACCAGTAAAATGCATCGAATATAGACAGTGTATCGAATTGATTATATTTATTTATCTCAGACAAAATTTGCAAAACATTATTATGCAGTCAAGAAGGTAAAAAAACATCTAATGTACATTGTCGTTTGAAATAATTAATTTTATCAAACTGAAGGAAAACCTGCAAATAGTATCACGCCGTCAAGAAGAAACTGCAAATATAATAATGCCGTGAAAAAAGTAAAAAGGTATATAATATACACTGGTTCTTTTCAACGATTTTTTTTGTTTACATGAAACAAAAATGGACAGTAATAAGGCGTCACAAAAGATTGAATTATCTGATAAAGGCTGTTTTTTCTATTTATATGAAAGAAAATCATGTTGACAGCGCCAAAAGAATAACGTTTAAAGCGAAGACGAAGAAACAAACGTACTAAGTGTAATACAAGATCTAATTTATTCCACCAAGTGCTGCAATGTTATTTGAATCTATGACATATCATCATGGTACGGTACAGTTCCTTCTCTAGCAGGTAACCACGGCAGACCGCTGGTGTGCGAGATTGTACAGGACACTCTAAATCAAGCACAACGCAAGTAATTATTGCCTTTACTGAAAACATGCTAATGGAAAACAATCGAACAAACTACTATCTGACATGGAAAAAATACCTTGTAATAGATCAAGGTGAAATAAATCATTTTTCAATTAGATTTTTTATGGAACGTTAGGCGTTTATGCAGGGCGTTTAAAGTGAAGCTAAAGAGTCAATTTCAGTGTTTAACAACTCTTGTGATCTATTTTATATCGATTCTAGAATTATAAAACATCATTTTTATTGACCGGGCAGAAGCTTGTAATCATGTCATATTGTGCTATTTAAGTATGTAAATAATGAAACAATAGTATGTTTGTTTGGTATTTAAACAGTTGAATCAATCATATTTCTACAAACTTTGGACTTTTAAATTTAAAATACCAGCAAATCAATTGCTTTTGTATGTGTGGTAATTAGAATTCCTATTGGTTTTCATTATATTAGATATAAATGCTGTGTATTTGTTTTATCATTTGCCCAAGGATCTATCTGTAGATTAGAATTGTATTCAAGTTTTGACACTTTTATATGAACCAGACACTGTTGTTAACATCAACTGATGTATCAATATATGCTTTGATAGATATATCTTGTGTTTCAAATCATATTCAGTTTTATATGGTTGCTGTTATATATTATATTTTAAAAGATATATCTGATGTTTTCATTGTTGAAATTATTAGATGTTTTAATTTATATAATTTGTGATTTTATTGTAATATTACAATAAAATCACTAATTATATATATTAAAACATCTAATAAATATGTTTACTATCTGCATGTCTGATCTTTTAGTGATATATCTGGTGTTTTGTTGATATATCAAATGATTTAATTTTTTATCTGTTATACCTTTCTCAGACTAAAATCAGCTGATTGTTTGGCCTGCTGTAGTGATACTTCTGTGATGTATTTAGATTATCTGTCATACTGCTGAGGTGTATTTCGGTTATCTGTAATAATGCTGAGGTGTTTCAGAGTCATCTTTTTGGTGGTTTAGTTGCGTTGGCTTTATTTGATGTTTTCTGTAATTCTTCTATTATATTGTTAATTGTCTCATAACATGTTTGGATAACGTTGTTTTTTACTTCTAACTGGGAAATGTTTTCTATTTTTACGCGACTTATGTTAAATTTATTCAGTCTGTGATACTGCATTCGGGAGAATTATAAGTTTTAGCTCTTTGATATAGAAATTGTCTGGACGTAACATTAAGCATCGTTGATTGTTGGAATTTTCTGACACTTAAACGAATGTCTAATTACATTAAAATACACAAGCTTTTAAACGTCAGAAATAAAGTTATTTATTGAATAGCAATATTATAAATTGTGGTATCACAGATGCTTAATCAAATTAAATACTACACGTTTACAAATATTACATCTAAACGTCTACAATTTAATGTTGTAACGGCATTCTTTGCATTTGTTTATATGTATAGTATATGTGTTTCTGTGATATTTATATTACACAAGGGGTGTTTATAATAGTTAAATCATAATGATATTAGTTTAATAGGATATTGAAAGATTCCATGCTTAAACATCATTTAATTAAAATTTAAAGCAAAAGTTAGTATTCGACGACTAGAAAAGTCGCCTACAGGCGTATGAACATTTGATTAAATAATGTATTGTAAAAGTTACTGCTTGTTGCGTTTAAATATTTGATATTCAATGTTATGACTTGAAAATCTGCTGAAACAAAAGAGTGATTGTTTTTAAACAGATACATTGAACACCTCTTGTTTTACAATATTGTGTAAATAGTTCTCTTTTAACTTGCCTTGCCTCTATAGTGCCTTTTTCTTATCTAATAGTTTAGTCTTATAGTTCAAAACAATCCTTTCATCTGATAAGAATGAAAAGAATAAGTGCATTGTTTCGTTTTGATCTCGGCGTAAACACAGTTTTCTGTATTCACTGTTTGGCACAAAATGCATTAGCTTCTCTGTGCCCGAACACAACATGTGCAATATTATAGTATATTTGACTCACATATTTCATCCAAACGTTTTCGTTAGTTTTATATATCTGTATTTGATATTAACAAGAATTAATAAGGTGATTATTTATCCTTTACAGATCTAATTATTGCAGACGATACTAGGAACAATTTAAAACATAAACCTTATACTCGAGTCTTAAATTGTATCTGTCTTACTATTGAAATCCATAATTTCATGTTTTGCATTCCGAATTTCATCAACTAAAAATATGAATATATTTTATTATAAATCTTTCAGATTAAAGATAAACATCAAAGCAATATAAAGGCAAAGGTGTACCAAGTGTTATTCTATCTGCTAGGTATTCTAAATCAATAGTTTTTACAAATCTATTTCATGACGATCGCGAAACGAGTTTTACCATTTATATTGATCACTATCGACACCTCATTCTTTACATGAGAGAAGAGGCCAGGTTCCCTTTTAAAATTGATCGCTAAGCAACGGAGCTACTAGTACCTATCTTCAAGTCTTTGATATGACACGATCAGGGAACGAACCTAGGGCCTCCTGCACTCAAAGCGGACGCTCTGCCACTAGATAACTGAGCTGGTTAATTCATTCGAAGCAGTGAAAGAATTTTTAAAATCGGCTTTCGAATAAAAAACACTAATATGCAAAAAGTTGATGAAAAGGCATCCATTTAGCTCCCAAAGCAATGTAAAAAAATGTGGATTTAATTTGTTTTAGATATTTATTTACATTTTCCAATCAGAACGAATGCTTTAACATCTTATGAACTAAAAGAAATGTAGGAGTTAAACAACTTGAAACAAATAATTCAGCCGTGTGTGAATGACGACAAAAACACTAAAATGGTTGCCTGGACGGTTTGTCATTTTTTCTAATTTCAAGCTACCGCCCTTTTCTCAACAGTGACCCGATTTTAAACGTATTGCAGTGTTCTGAATGAATTGAAGATGGCTTCAATATAAAATCAACTTACAATTATGTATTCCTTCCCCTTTAAGTATCAGTAATCATATAGCATATTAAAAATCGTAAATTAGTTATGTACTTGAACTGATTTCTGACAAAGTAAGATGGTTCTTATGCTGAAATGAATTAGTATATATTCAGCGAAAAGTGTACAGTCTAAAATGTTTATTCAGTTTGTTTTTTCATAAACGTAATTTGATAGATCAGTTTTCTGTTTAAGATTTCATGTACCCCTTTCCTGTAAATCATAGTGTTAAATAAGAAGGAATGAAAAACATAAGTAATCATTTTTGTTGCACTGTTTGTTTATGTTGCCATGGAAATTGACTTTAACTTGCAGAAATACTAACAAAAAAAAATGGAAATCTTCATATATATACGTCACATGTAATTAGGATGAAGATTAAAAATTTAGTTTTCATGCCTTAGATACTTCAAAGGATCTGTTTAACCTAAAGAATCGATATAAAAGTAATAATCTTCTAGGTCACTTTGAACGTTCCATCTGTTGAGCATAATAATATCAGGTATGTAATGATCAAAGTGATTCCTTTAAAGCAGTAAATTGGCTGGCAGGTTTAATGATCATTTTATACACTAGGGTCAGGCTAGTCTCTAGTCAAATTGATCGTGGTGAGATTAAATTTGACCTCAGCAAAATGCGTCAAAGTTCCTTATTAGGAGGTAAGCTATCATCCGACGTCTATTTTGATTTTTTTCACCATGGGGTAATAGTTCTTCAAATAGCTTAGAATTGTTCATAAATAGAAATTACATTGTATTTTATTTTCTGATGAAAGAGTTGTACACATGTGTGGAATGCATCCCGTGTGTTTTGATATGTGCTATGATCTGATAAAAACAAATTGGAAATACATGGACCCCATTCTTTATATGTTTTAATATTTAGTGCTAAAATGAATTGATGCCGAAACAACTTGGGTCGAAACGATCAGTTACCTGTGCGATAGCTCTCAAAGTGCCTGAACCCGCAGTTATAGTTTGGCGTGACGGTTTTCTTAATTGGTATATATCGTGACCATCCAGCGCTTCACTTTCAAGATTTTTGTAATAAACAAAATTGATATTTTATAAAGGATGGGCTTTGCATATTTCTAATCTGTTAGTTTGCTGTTTACATCTTTAAGACATTAGTATTATCACAAATTTCCCCGTAACTTATCTGATTCAGGTATGTAACAAGTAGATGGAATAGGGAAGCACTATTTCACAGCGCATGTATGACGTCAATTCTAATACGTCGACATGACGTCAACATGTAAAGTTCTGCACGTTTGAATCGAAATTTTTTTCAACAATGTAGAATTTGATTAAACTCTGATTTTTCAAAACTTCAGAATATATTTATAAAATTCAGCAAATAAAAATGTTAGGGCCGTGTGCTTAATTTTTGCTAGACTGATTTAAAAAAATTTGGACCTCACGCAATTTTTGATAATGGGAGTCTATGGGGAAATCATACCTTTCATAACATTTTCGCGAATAAAATTTTTTCTACACTGTAGATTTTAATGAAACTTCTCGCAGTTGTAAATAGACATATGGCCTATAAATTGGTGAAATAAAATATATAGGTCCGTGTGCTTATTTTTGGGATATTTGACCAAGCTTAAAGTGAACCACACTTTCACGCTAATATCAAGTCATTATTTTGAATTATTTAGCGTGTCAGACGTTTTAATATCATATTTTAACTTTAGAAAGATAGTAGCAGTGCTAATATATTGCGTTAACTAACAGATTGCCATTTATTCATAAAATGATTTTAATTTCCGTATGCGGAATCCAGGGTTTATTCTACGTTCTCCGGATAAATAACATTACGCCATCACTTCCGGTTTATCAAACGTGCAGAACTACCTTAAAGTACCTGGAATTTACACGTTCCGCGAAATAACTTAGAAGAGCGTAGACGTAGATGTCGAATGAGTTACTTTTCGCGCTTAATAATCTATACAGTTTGTGTGCGTGCGTGCGTGCGTGTGTGCGTGCGTGTGTATATGTGTGATTTTAGTGTTAAACCATTCTGTTCTATCATTTCGATTCTGAAAAGTCTTTTACGTGAAATAGTAGATCAAATTTCCGTGTTTTAACGGGAATGTGTACGAATTTTGCACATTAGAATTATGGTTAATTCACAATATCTATTTAGATATATGTCATCTGTAATTACTTTATATATTTTAGTTTCGGCAGTGAAAATTAAAAATTTCGTCAGAAATTTTTCAGTAAGCTGTCTTTAGTTATGTCATTTATGGTTAAGTTTTCAGAGTTTGTGGCTATATACATAAAGTTATGTCATATATATCAAAGTTTTAATTACTCTTCTTGCAGAGATTTTTTTAATTTTTTAAAGCTGTATACTCTTGTATATATTTTCGATTCAGTAACATAAGTATGTTATTACAAATTATGTCATAATTGTTTTCTTTAAGTTGACCTTAAATCAATTACATTTAGTTAATTAGTTTAATTGGATTAATTTTAAAATCAGTATTTGAAAACAAGTAAAATGTCTTTTTATGTTACGGGAAACGGAAAGTACTATTGAAACGGCATTTACTTCCAGCCTCGTTTTTAACGTGAAATATCTTATTTTTAGATGCTTTCCTATAAGAACAATACGCTATTGGAAGGAAATACGGATGCATTCACTTCTTTTTTTCCGATTCCAGACTTTTGTCGTACTTTCTATGTCTATTTACACGTTATCTGCAGCAATTGTTGTTGGGGACTATTTTCTGATGCGTATTTGTTTTATGTCAGCTGTTACTATGTGTTGAACAATAAAAGTTACCTGTTTTAAGTCGTGTGTCTTTTCCTGATTAGTTATGCATGAACAGACTAATGGGGTGGCGGAAACGGTATATTATTTCTTCGAAAAGTTAAAATCAATATACTGTATGATAAACGATCACAAACCCGGTATGTGATGTAAGTCAGCGCTTGACGTCTGTTTACTAAATACAATGCCAGAAACTTGAAGGAGACGTGATAAATTTGAATCATCTCTCTGGCGTGATCTAATCATAATCACGCATGAACCAAATCATCTCTAATGATTATTAATAAAAATATATACAAAGGTTGAAACAAGTCATCAATATCAAATCCAATATTCAGCCGCCTCGTTTACACAAAGGAGCAATTTTCAAATTCTTTCTGGAATTGGTTGACCTAGTATTGTGAGTGTACTTTGCATGGGTTATTGACAGGAGGTTACTGATCCCTAGGTGACTACAGAGTAAGAAATAATTGATCTTTCAGGTGGTTATGCGTGTATAAACCCCGCCAAATTACCAACACCTCCTTCAGTACGGATTTCGGGGATTATTTGAAATATATGCGTTTTCTTTTCGGCGGGCACATGCATAAATACCATAGAAAAAATAGTCTTTACAATTCCAATGATACATTCTCCTCATCGATTGTTCATTATTTAAAATGATTTTGCAAAATCATTTTCTTTCCGATTTTGAACCGAGGCCGTGATTAAGTTTACTGTTTACTAGGAATGTAACGAAGGAAGTGCTCCTTTTAGCTTGTTTCATTCAGAAATGAAAATCGTCGCCATTTTTCAAATTATGCTACGTTTTGATTCGGCACTGATACAGTGCTGAAATAAGCGTATAAACACAAAATAACAAGCAAATTCAATGAATTTATATTACCCGCCGAATAGAATCAGACGGAAGGGGAATATATTTGTATATTCTAAAAGATACACAAGTTATGTGCAAAAGGACAGTGCAACGGTTTCTTGGTTCCTATTTTTCACAAAATCAAGTGGAACATTTTTCGGAAGACATTTTTGACCGGATTACTGCTATATAGCCTGTAAACGGCTTCATGAAAATCCATCAATTGATTACCTTGTTTTCTAATGTGAATGCAGAGATTCTGACGAAAGATACCCATGCATCACCGCTCTTTGATGATTTATAATTATGCCCCCGCCCCGCCCCCCCCCGCCCCGCACCCCCCGCCCAGCCCCCCCCCCCCCCCCCCGCACAGGAAGTATTGTTTTGCAGATGTCGGTCGGTCGGTCGGTCCGTAGACTCAAGAACGCTTGGGCCTAAGATCATTAAAGTTGATAGGGAGGTTGGTCATGACCAGCAAATGACCCCTATTGATTTTGAGGTTAGTAGGTTAAAGATCAAGGTCACAGTAAACCCGAACAGTTAAATGGTTTCCAGATGATAACTCAAGAACGCTTGGGCCTAGGATCATAAAAGTTGATAGGGAGGTTGGTCATGATTAGCAGATGATCCCTAATGATTTTGAGATTAGTAGATTAAAGGCCAAGGTCACAGTGACTCGGAACAGTTAACCAGTTTCCGGATGATAACTCAAGAACGCTTGGGCCTAGGATCCTAGGATCATGACAATTGATAGGGAGGTTGGTCATGACCAGCAGACTACACCTATTGATATTGAGATCAGTACGTCAAAGGTCAAGGTCACAGTGACTCGGAACAGTCAAATCGTTTCTGGAAGGTAACTTGAGAACGCTTGGACCCAGTATCATGAAACTTGATAGGGAGGTTGGTCATGACCAGCAGATGACCCCTTTTGATATTGAAGTCATTAAGGTCAAAAGTCAAGATCATAGTTCATAGTTCATAGGATGATATCTCAAGAACGCTTAGGCCTAGGATCATGAAAGTTGATAGGGAGGTTGATCATGACAGCAGATGACCTCTTTTGACTTTAAGGTCAGTGGATTTAAGTTCAAGATTAGCATTGACCCGAAACAGTATAACTGTTTCCCGACGATAGCTATGAACAGCTTGGGTTTAGGATCATGAATGTTGATAGGGAGGTTGGTCATGACCAGCAAATGATCCCTATTGACAATGAGGTCAATAAGGTCAAAGGTTAAAGTCACAGTGTCCTGGAACAGTTAAACTGTTTCCGGGTGAAATCTCGAGAACGCTTCGGCCTAGGGTTATGAAAGTTGATAGGGACGTTGATCATGACCAGCAAATTACCTCTATTGATTTCAATAGTCAGTAGGTTTAAGGTCAAGGTCAGCATTGACCCGGAACAGTTTTTCCGGATGATGACTTAAAACGCTTAGGCCTAGGATCACAAAACTAAATAGGGAGATTGATCATGACCAGCAGATGACCCCTATAGATTTTGAGGTCAGTACGTCAAAGGTCAAGGTCACAATGACCCAGAACTGTAGAACTTTTTTTGCCAAATAACTAGAAAATGCTTTGGTCTAAAATTACATTTCATAAGAAGGTCACTTATGACCCATAATTATTGATATAAGGTCAGTACATCAAACATCCAGTTCACAGTGACCAAATAATTTCTGTTCCTTGTGCAGTTACTGAATGCATCAAGTGGGAGCGGGGGTGGGGTGGGTATATACGAGCTCTTTTTATGTTAAAATTGATTAGATCCATCAGTGGATTACTTGTACGATGTGGGAATTAATGGATTGTAAAATATCTAAAGGGCAATAACTCCGGTTTATGAAGAGTTCCTGACGGAATTGCACGCGCACCACTGCCGTATAGTAATCTATATTTGTGTAAAGATCCATTGATTACTTAGACACAGTCAAAAGTCCATATTTTTACAAAATCAAGGGGAAAACTCTGCTTTTAAGGGGTAATGGGAGAAGATACTTCATGTGAGCAAATGCCATATGCTAATAATCATTACATGAGGATTGGTGATTCTAATCTAAATACTTTTTGAATTAATCCATAAACAAATCAAGGAGAAAAACTGATTTTACTGGTTCAAGGAGGAAAATGTTATGTTTGAGTAAAGGTAATGTTCTAATTTATAATTGTGTGAGGTTTGATGATTTTAGCTTAAATATTTTTTGAATTATTAGCATTTTCTTTCTTTTTTCCCAGTCAAATTAAGGGAATAACTCCTCTGTATCATTGGGAGTAATGTGTCAGCAAAAGTCATGTGCTAAATCACAATCGTACGGACAACGTCAAAACAATATCCCTCCGCATTTGGCGGAGGTGGGGTTGGGGGAGCGGTAATCAATGTGTGAACGTCTCGACTAAACAAATCAAATCGCTTGAATTAAGGGCACGCATACTTTGAAATTAGAAAAAAGTGGGTGGGGTATGATAAAATTTACCTGCAAAAAAGTACAAGATTTTGGTACATGAAATGGATACAGTTTCAACTGTTATAAGTACACAAAGGATTGCTCACTAAAATAAAAATGAGAAAAACTGAAACAAGAAAGTTATTGTTGAATTACATAAGACTTATTGTGTACATTCAAAGTCAACAATTAATATTTTTTTGTGCGAAAATAATAGTGCTTCACCTTGTCCAAACATTTATCAATCTCCTACAGATTCTAATTTAAAGAAAGAATGTGAAATAAGTTCACTGTCTTGCTTTTCATTTCGCATATGTAAGCTAAAACACATTATTTAGTTTGTTTACAAAGTAGTGCATAAGAAAATATACGGTGGTCAAGGAATGCCACATTCCAAAACTTAAAGAGTATATTCCCCTTAATACATTAAACATTTATCGTTACGGAAGTCTAGTGGCTTACAATAAGGGCCTAGAAATGTTGCCATTATTAATTTTTAACTTGGTATTCATGAACTACAATGCACTTAAATATCAAGACACATTCAACAAACTTTTGAAAATGTATTGTCTTAAAAATCCCTAAAATAAGGTATGAAATTTGGTTGAGAGGTCCAATCAATGTGTATATATGCAAAAGTAACATTCTAATCTTGTTCACAAAACTTACTAATACACATCAGGAATGTCAATGATCAAAACTTGACGAATATACAGTTATCCTCACTTTAATGTCATTTATAATTTGTCCTTGAATTCTCCACCATACTTTTTATAACCCTTGTTTGCACGAGTTGCACGAGAATGCTGTCATTCACGTAAAAAACGGGGTCAAATAAGTTGTAAATGCAATATCATTTAAACGTAATTAATGGATTATGCAGTTCAAGATAAACTATATCTCATAACGTAACGAACATGTATAATGTTGTAACAACAACTATACTTACACTGATTAAGTAGCAATCGGTTTATAAGTGACATTATTGATTCATTTTGTGTTTTGTTATTGTTGTCAAAAAGTATAACGGAAGTGCCTCACAACTGAAGCGGAAACCAGTTTGATGCGCAAAGTAGTCCACTGTAAGTAATATTTTTTGATAAATGTCCACACAAATTAATAATTTTCTAATATTAAAGACGAATATCTGAATAGAATTCATTATTTGATAAGAAATTATAATCAGCGACATGTTTTTTTTAAAAATCGTACACGTGCTGACACCTAAGTTGTCTCCCGTTGTTTATTAGAGTTACCTTTCGTCCGGCGCAGTAATACATTTGCAGTGAATCGCCTTGAAGTCGTGGGAAAATTAAAAACCATGTAAATAAACTAAAATTAGCCACCTTTTCAAGATGAATTTCAAGTGATCGACATTATGCATTTAACCCGCCTGACCAGTGTAACATCTTAGATATCTGTTCTAAGGTATTCATTGTGTAGAATGTCATGTTATGCCCTTGCAATGCTAATCCCACTCTGATTTTTTTGTTTACATTTTTTATCAATGAGAAATATGGCGTCCATCCCGAGCTGAAATGACGTGGCGTTAAATTTTTACATGTTTAAACAAACCCGGTGTGTTAGAAAGAAAATTTCAGCCCTTCAACATTATTTGGAACACTGTTATTGTAAAAAATCTGTTTTTTCCTTATACAAAAGCTTAATATTTTGTGTTGAATGTACTTTCAAAAAGACCTCTGTTTTCCTATTACATTCATAGTACTGCATCCTTATCCACAAAGTACTGAATATTACAGGTGTCCATCAGTATTATATCAGTTTAGGAATATGTTTTTTATTTTCCCACCATCGATTTCTTGAATATGCACCCCTTCCGCATTGCTGTATGAACTGTGAATGTAGCAATATGCGTCCCCTTAACAGACATTGGAGTTATTTATTAATGAGCGCTCTTTGTACTGCCAGTATAAGGCTTTGAATAAATAATTCGTTTCAGAAGGCTATGTTAAGGATGACAGCGTGCTTATCTCTGACTCAGAAGACAAATTGCAAACTATGTTAAATACACTTTATGAATGGTGTAAAAAATGGAGAGTGCTTATAAACTCACAAAAATCTAAATGTATGCACTTTAGAAAAGGTCGCTCACAGCGTACAGAGTTTCAGTTCCGAATTGGGGAGAATATATTAGAAACAGTTAACCAATATAAATATCCGGGGTTATTTTTAGCGAAAAGAATGATTTTACGTTACATTGTGACGCTCTTTCTAAAGCAGCTGGACGTGCCCTGGTAGGAATAATCAGCAAGATACATAACCTCAAAGACTTCGGTTTCGGCTCATATGAAAAACTGTATAATTCATGTGTAGTCCTAATATTAGACTATTGTTCTTCCATATGGGGTTTTAAGCAGTACCAATCAATAGACAATATACAACATAGAGCCCTACGTTACTTTCTCGGAGTACATCGTTTTACGCCTGTCTAAGCACTGTACGGAGACTCAGGTTGGATACCGTCTTTATATCGTAGATGGTCTAATGTATTACGTTACTGGAATCGTTTAATATGTATGGATAATGACAGATTAACTAAACGTATATTTGACTATGATTACTCCGTTAACAACAACAATTGGAGCAGTGACGTAAAACAAATAATTAACTCTTTAGGTCTGGTTGAACACTATAACAGTAAAACGGTTATTAATCTCTCAGTTGTAAAGACTTTATCTAAGGAACATTATGCACAGAAATGGTCACAGGATATATTGTCAGTACCTAAATTGAGAACATTTAAAACTGTTTTTAATTGTGAAGAGTATGTCAAGATGAACTTAAGCAAGAATGAGCGATCCCTTTTATGTCAGTTTAAGTCTGGTATATTAACACTAAGAATCGAAACAGGGATATATGTTGGTGAGCCCCATAAAAATAGACTTTGTGAATTTTGTGATCTAGGCACAACGGAAGATGAAAAGCATTTTCTATTAGCCTGTCCTTTATATAGAGAGATTAGAACAAATATATTCGGTGATATCATAGCTAGCAATACATTTATCGGCATGTCAAGTGACCAGAAATTACAGTCATTGTTGTGTAATTACCCTAGAAAGACCGCTAAATTTGTATATAGAGCTTTGGCGAACAGTGTTGTATTGTAAACATTTCTTCTCATTTCATCATACTTATAGTGGACTATACTATTGTTGTAATTTGATATTGTATGACATTGTTGATTTAATGTTCAAATTTATATTACTTAACATTACCTATCTAACTGCCACACCATTGATACCAATATAACTGTAACATACGTGATTTAAATGTGATATATTTAAAGTTATTTCAGTTAGGTGACATATAGGTCCACTGGGCTGGGTCGGGTACTGTAACTTTGTTTTGTCATGTTATGAAATAATATTTGCTGTCTTATGTACATGTCACTATAATAAAATATTTACTTACTTACTTACTTACAATTGGCAATTATATAAAAGTGTTTTTTTTTAATTTCTAAAAGTGATTACGTGACAAAACACTTTGACAAAAGCATGGTAATGATGTAAGGCCTAGAAAAATTCTTTTTCTGTAACATGCTAAAAAAAATAGGGAAGGTAGGTCGTTTTTTTTTTTTTTTTTTTTTTTTTTTTTATTAAGTGAGACTTTTCAGAAATTATTTTTGTGTCAAAAAATGAGTACAAATAAGGGGGTTATGCCTTTAGAACATCAGTAAGTTGATTTGTAACATCACTGACAATGTTTAAAGTATTAAAAGTGCAGTTATTCTCTAAACACATTTAGGGTCGGGCCAAACATTAAGAGGGGTGGGGGTTAGGTCGGGATACCGGAAACAAACATTATTTTACGCCTTATGAAACAAAAAGACAAACAAAACATCTGGAATGAATCATGAAAAAGGGGCTTAAAGAATTAAATGACATTTATTATGGACGAAAGGACTCTTGAGCGGGAGCACGTGTCCTAACATAGTATCAAATACGTTCTTCTCCATATGTTAAGTTGTTTACATCTAGTCCGATGACATTTGCAAAATCCGTTACATCATAGTAACAGACCAGAACACCATTTAAAGAAACTGCTTTACATTTATCTGTGTATACAGACAGACAAACAATGTCATCTTATGACCAACTTTCCATAGTACCAGCGCACTTGATATATCAAACTCACGAAAATGTACAATTTGGTCAGTCCACCTGGCCTATGGAAGTTCACCTTAGGTCATCATCCACTATTAAAGCTGGATAGTCCCCAAATGACCTGAGATTCGCCGGCTTAATTTATCTTATCGGTTTCTTATGATAGAAGTTAAGTTAAAGATGTCAACTGTCTATACAGTCATTTTGTCTGTTTAACTTTCTGCACCAAAATTTAAAATGTGATTATGCAATGTAAATGTAAGATACGTGACGTTTTATGTGAACCAAGTTCATGAGCATGTAGGATTGACGACCTAATCTGTTTGCTTAGACTGAATCGAGCAAGGGTGTGGAGACAGGAAGAGGGCCCCACACCGCTAACTTTGCTTAAAACGACCGTTATGGTGGAGGATAAAGGATGGTCTTAGGTGGCATTAGCTGGGTTCGACGTATTGACTTTGTGTCCTTGACTGCGGTATCCTTTGATTGCGCCCGTTCCCATGTTATCCGGGTGGTCCAGGAGTATCTGGGCATGGAGGGTATAGAGCATATTGACTGGCCGGAGAGGTCTCCAGACTTTTATCCAAGAATATCTCTAGAATGAGTTACAGCTAGCGAGTTCAGCCCCATGCGCTCCAGCCGGGGATTGTGCGGGAGCTTGGCGCCATCTTGGTTAAAAAAAAATGGAACAATATCCCATAACACTTCATCCGGAACGTGATTCGGAGCTTGAGAAGACGCTGCCCAATAAAAAGTTCAGATTTGCGGTAATAGTTTCGAGTCATTGTCCAAATCTAGTACAATTATAATTTCATAATGTGTCCAAAAGTAGTACAACTGATACAATCTAACTTTGTGTTTAATTATGTAACCCTTTCATCACTTTAACCACTTTCACACTTTTACATTTTTTGCTACCCCCAGCTAAACACCCCGCTTCCTTCATTCTGATCAAGCGGTTTGTTTTTCAGGTGAGAAATAATCCGTCCCATTTTAATTTCAAAATAGAAAAAGTGGAAAATCTACAGGTCGTTCATAACCACAAAAACGGAAATGTTGCAGGTTCGGTTTGAATCAGCTTTTCAAGACCTTCAAGACTAATGTTGTTGTCGTTAACTCGATTGTTGTTATGTTAAAATGCATTCTAAAAAATGTAAATACAGATATTTAAGTATTGATTGAATACTACTGATTTATTTTCTGGTCCTTCGGGATCATTGATTTCAACTCATTTAAATTTGAAAATTGAATACTGCCTAAGCCGGTGTTACGGGGCGTGGGCAGTGTTGCATTTTCCATTACAGCCCATGAACAGACTCAATCAAACCGAGTCTGCAATTTACACTGTTTGCATTGTTATCGGTGCTTCCGAGGGATCTACTTTCCAGATTATATTGATTGAGCCCGTTTATGGACGGTAGTGGAAATGCATGCTACCGTCCACGCCCTCCAGCCCCGGGTTGAGCAAAACGCAGCATTTACACATGCTACAAGTACAAATATCAATTTAGAAACATCCACAGGTGTATTCATAAAGCGGTGGAACATTCAATGGTCCCCTGTTAAAATAATGGGTTTGCCCTAGAAAACAGTGGGCAGAACTAAACAAACTGGAATTTAGATAGGGGATCTGAGGTTATGGAGTCTGCATATCACAGAAACTGCCAAAAGACAAAATTAAAAAGCAGGCACCATATCCAAGGGGTAATTATACAATACCCAAAGCTATGAAAGTGGGAGTATTGGCACCGAGGCCGAAATGTCCAAAGACGAATTGTCCAAATTCTTCAAGGCCAACAAATCTAACAAGTAGGACAAGCCCTTAATACAATAAGGACCAATAAGCGTAATCTGAGAGCGTTTCTAATGAAAGTTTTGTATTGGCTGAACTACATACATTGTGTATTAGTAGCAACAGGGGCTGTATACACTGTGTACAACTCAAACAATTCTGTAAGAAAACCCCCACTTGAACCGTTGATATCCTTATTTTATGAAATTGATTTGGAGTATTATCAATGGCTATGTTTTTCTGAATACATGATATAGAAATAAGTGATACAACAACATGTTCTTGACATATTTAATGCAAAAGAATTATAAAACTTGTATCCAGCTGACCGTAACCTGGTAATTTAAGTGGGTTATCTATAATATTATAGTTGTTGTTGAGTTCCCTCAAATGTTGCGTTGTGTTGTGCATTGATCATTGTATTTCAATCGAATCTACTTTAGTGTGCGTGCGGTTTTTTAATTGAATTATATAATGTAAGATCATCAGATATTTGAATTTCAAACAAGAATAAGGAAATCTAACTGAAATCATTACGAACACAGCCTCCCCGAAACGAAAATCTACATGTACAGTGTATCAATATGGATATGAACACGACAACAATGACATAGAAACAATTATAGGAAGTCAATGGGGCATAGCCTTGGAACTGCCAGTGTCAACACAGTGAATAAATGTGATCAATGTTATCCTCGTCAGATCAATCCCTTATACATGGAATGGTACATTTTTGTAACAAAAGCTATAGGGTACTTCACAATAAATACAATATGAAGAAAATATTCCTAAATGTAGCATGACTTGTGTTCCTCTGCCATTTGGTATGAAACAATAAACGTAAGTCTTATGTGAAGGAATAACCAGTTCCTTTGGAAATACAGAAGGCAACTGATCAAAATAAAAGCACAATTTGATTTTGATAAAATATGTAACACCCTTTAGGCTCCAGAGCACTGGCTGAAGAGGATTCTATTGTACAGATATATTGAATGGACTCCATGATCCCCAAGACAAAGCAAATGTAACAAAACCAAATGCAAATACGTGGATTCTTGTTTGCAGTCGCCATATGCTACTTTAAGACGGCAGTTGTGATAGTTAATATGATACTTTTGAAACACGGAACGCAACCAGGTAAAAATATAGCATAGGTTCTCTGCGTTTAGATAATATAGCCGTCGCCGTTTTGACTAGCAGCCGTGATTTGACTGAAATCTTTACATATGTAGCCACCAAATAGCCCACAACTTTCGATGTTAATGCTTCTTTGAAATATTCAGAATTTGCATATGATAATAAATGGCAAGGTATCTCTCGCCATCTTTTTTAACCAATGGCAGTGAATTAATGTTTTTTACCTATCGGTCTTTGCTCAAGCCCTATCCATCCCCGGTCACAACCTCTTACAAGCTGGTCCGTACAGGTACCATATCTGAAATGAAGGTAAATTTAGCTACTGTGTAGTATGCAAGAGTAAAAAAAACTCTTTCTTTAGCGGATTATTAATGCGCTCCAAAAGTCGCACAAAAAGTCGCGCAATATTTACGCTGCAGAACTCGTGCATATATAGGGGATATTACATTCATGAGCCTCTTTTCATATTGAATTTATTATTTATTAGACGAGTTGAATAAAATAATAAAATGCGAGGCTCTGCCGAGCATTTTATCAATTTTTTCAACGAGTTTGATAAAATCAATGTGGAAAGACACAAATGCAATCTTCTTTTTATCAAATGTAAGCTTTGCCCGCTGAAACAACAAAATTTCTTCTTTCTTTACCTATTATAGACCAAGTAAATTCGGTCAACATCTCCTATACTTCAAACGATGTCAACGTCAAAGCTTTATTACACTAGCGTATTATCAAATTTATGTAATGGTTTTATTTCATTCCCACGACATCAAACATGTGATAATTCCCGATACAAAACTAACAAGTACAATTATAAAAAAAAAGTATATATATCATACAGAGATCAATATGACTCATATTTCAACTTCCAACGTATTTTAATTATGATTTTTTCACTAATCAAAAAGTTTCATCTTTTTATTGCTCTAGCCTAAAATTAGACTTAAAGACACACCAAAGAAGATTTTTTTTCAAGTTTGCATGATGGAAATTTTCAGCATGAACAAATTGAGAAATACTAATATCTAATTACAAATTGAAAGTAATGTATATTAGGCCAAGATAATGTTTTTAATTATTTTCTAGAATTAACACAACAGTATATGCCTACATGGTGTTTTTAGTAAAGTTTTGACCACAGTTTTCTAAAGTGGAAGATAATTATTTATTTTTGTTTTCAAAACTATACTGAAAATAGATTGACTGGATAAATTAGCAGCTAATTTGTGAGAGCGTTTTTAGTCAGGAAGGGTCTAAATTGTCCAACTGTCATCTTGTAGTATACCTGTATTATCAAAATAATTCATCACGAGGTTTATGTTGGGAGAAAAATTAGGTCACTAGGTTGTGGTGGGTCTTTAAACTAACCCAGTGAACCCATCAGCAGTTTTATTTATCTTATCGATAGATAATCCTGACATTGACACTACAGCTGACCCTGATGTCCCCTGTTTAAATCATGGTACATTTTTCACAATCGTTCATTTCCTCATGTTTTTAGTAGGGTTCACACGTACAATGCTAACAAAATATCTATCATTAACTAATGTTTTAAGCATACGCATAGATTGTTGTAAGACAAAGCATCTTTGTGATGACAATTGTATTATTGCGTTCTTAAAATTTTGATCAGATATATTGAAGAAAGTAACTGAAGTGTTTTGTCGAAGTTACATTAAAAAAGGAAATATCTTCAATCAATGGTAAGTTTTATACTACGTTATACTACCCCGAGGGAGATAACATAAAATCAAAACTTTTACATCTCAATGAAAGTTAACCTCCCTTGTTAAAATATGTATCGGTCAAGACCAAGTTTCCAGTTTAGTTAAAAAGTTTTCAGGATGCTGACTATACGTTAACATGAAAACACATTTCATATGTACACAGAATTCATAGAAACAAGCACTCCTTCAAAAGGAGATGCTTTTTCAAAACGCAAAATCATATCTCGGGGTGTATGACCAAAGATGTTGTTTTCTGAGGTTTTAAGTTTAAAAGTGAATATTATATAAAGATCAATGTCATCATCTATATGTAGGTCTTGCCACAAGGAGTGTTGAGTGCGAGTATGGCCTAATCGGGTCATGGCGAAACATACAACGATAAACCTGAACAAAACTATCACATTTGAAAAAAAACTTGAAAATGATACTGACGTATATATATCAGAAATGACGCCCGTTTTTTTATCATATAGCAACTTGATAGAATTTTATTTTGACACTAGAAGCATTTTTCAATTCACAATTTTCTATACTTTTTTCCTGATCTTTTGAATAATTTGAAAAAATCACGTATGTGGACTGACTACGAAAGCATTATTAAGACGTAAGATTGCATGTGTATGGTTGTGGTGGAAATTTCCTTTGACACTGTTATCTCCTTTTTCATGATTATGTTCTCTGCTTATTATCCCCTTGTTCTACAGCTGATTATTTTTTTCTTCACGTTCATCTGATGCATTTTCCCATACTTGTAATGTATTAGACCTTCATTCTTTTTGTCGTCAAACCCTTTGCATTTTAATCCGCGCATTAGTTGAAATATGCAGGCTATGGTAATACGAAATAATTATATTTTCTTTTAACCAATCCATTAAATATTCATTCAATATCATGCTATATAAAGAAAAAAAATGAAAACAATTCTTAAAGGGAAAAGGACATTTTAGTAAGGAAATGTATTTGTGATTAATTCATAAATCTATTATTTGATAGACATTTTCAATTCAATTCATTGAATCGTGGGGTAAGTCATTTTTGTAGTTTTTTCCGCTATAAAATCATCAACAAAATGCCATAGCTTTTTATTGACATAATTAACTGTATTTAGACATTTCTTTCTAATAACATGTACAATAAATAAATAAAAGACTCTTGTTACTTATTTAACTGAAAAGATTGGCGAGAAATCTGTCCGCTCTGTACATATCCGAGTAAGTAAATTGTTATTTGCAATTTTGCAAGGTTATTTTATTTATTTTTGACAATTAGTACTTAAATCTAAGTACGGGTAGCCAGACACAATTTTGGACACGTTCGCCATATTTCAACTCTGTCAAGTTCGTTATGTTTGACCACTTGCTCACGTGAAACTGACCAAAGATAAATTTGTTTAGTACATACGTATCAATATCAAATCTTACTTCAATGTAGATAAACTGAGGTTAAGAGGGTTCGGAAAATTTTCAACATAAAAAACGAATTTGATATAGCTGATTCAAGGACGCCTTACATCACTGCAGATAAACTGTTGATTTTAACTGACCTCTTTGCATAAAGTAGTGTACTTTGTTGAGGGAATTTTTTGCTAAAAACTCACACGGCTATGAGATGAAAACAAGTACTCAGTCAATACTAAAATACTAATTTCAGTATTTACTTTTTCAGAATGCTGTTTAACGTACAACAATCAATTTAACGAGAACAAAACTACTCCTAAAGGTGGTGAAAAATGGAAAAAGCACATCTAACAAACGGACACGCTGTTTTTATGCACGATACTTACAGGAAGAGCTCAACCTGTAGGAGGACTTGCAGAAAAATAAAGAATGTCATATTAAACAATTTGCTTCTGTTTTCTACAATACTTGGTGTTGGTGTTGGTTTTATCGTTGGGTTTGCAGTACGTGAGACGCATCCTTCTGAAAATGCACTGATGTGGTTAGGTCAGTTTCATTTTTTTTCTACTTTAATACTGGTTTAAGTTTGTCTCTATAAATAGACAAACTGATGCTTTGTCTCTATAAATAGACAAACTGATGCTTCCTTACTTGGTAAAGGTGGATTATATTACGTTTTTGTCTGGATTGTTATTTCCATTCATACATTATTCATAGGCACAGGAGCTAATCATCGAGTCTTGACTGTATCTTAGTTTTGGGATGTGTCGCATCAATAAAATTGCATAATAATCAATTGAAATGAGATTTTCTTTTAGTTCGTATTTGGTTAATTCTACAGTTTCAGAAGGTTTCTGTCACAACACAAATGAAGTAATATATAAAATATTGCAGAGTTATGTCACAATACAAAATTGATATGCTTTGTCGCAATACAGATGTACTATATACAGTATTACAGATTTCTTTAAACTCTTTCCAGCTATGAAGCTGTATGATATATCTCAATGATACATAAAAAAGCACATGTTGTTGCATACGTTTAAATTAGCTCAATATTGCAACTGTTTTTATCAACAAAACCAAATGCGACTTCAACTCATTTAGATTTGAAGATTGAATACTGCTTAAGCCGGTGCTAGGGGCGTGGGCAGTGTTGCATTTTCCATTACTGCTCATGAACAGACTCAATCAAACCGAGTCTGCAATTTTCACTGTTTGTCTTGTTCTCGGTGCTTCCGAGGGATCTACTTTCCAGATTTTATTTAATTAACTTCCTTAACATTGTAGGTTTGCCTGGGCAGCTGTACCTCCGGCTGTTGAAAATGATGATAGTGCCACTGATCTCCTGCAGTGTCATCTGTGGTAAGAAATAAGACTTTTTTCGTAGATAATGTTGATATATCGCGAGACATAGAGGTAAACACATTATATAAAAAAAAGATATTACAAATGGTTAAAAATTCTACAGGTCAATAACTTCCTGTCTTTTTTCAATTTTCGAAACAATGAAACAATAATTGTTACTGTTTCAAAACAAGACTTTGGCTATAGATCTAGTAAAACGTCGGATTGATACATATGCAAATGCATGTCGACTTCTTGCAGGTACGTCAGCGCTGGACCCAAAGGCAAACGGAAAGATAAGCTTGATAGCGTTTATTTTTATCATATCTACTAATGCTTTCGGCTCCGCCCTTGGTGTAGGGACAATATACATGTTTAACCCTGGTAAGATCTCTTTTGTCATGTTAAATACATTTTAACACATTTTGACTAAGAAAAGATTTAATTGTTGATAAGCGATATCCCATTACTTGACAAGTTAAACTTTCATTTTACTATTTAGTATCATACAAACACGTAGTACGTAAACATTCACTTATTTAATCGTCTTTACCTTTTTACTAAAACCTTCATCTGTTAATTTCACAGTTTCTTATAACCTTTCTTTATTTTGGAAATATTCAATATCGTAAATGTATCTTGTCTAGGGAAAGATGGTGTAAGACACGGTGAACCTAGTGTGGAAGGGACGATGCAAACACAGGATATTCTAGCTGATCTGTTTAGGTGCAAACCGTTTATCCTCATTCTTATTATTTGTTTGAATTAGATATTCAAATGATTATGATAAAATGATGAAATTAGAAACGACATTGCTTAGTCTGCAAGACATGTATTAGACAAGGTATCAAAATAAGTGATTTAGTCGGGCCCTCAATATTGTATCATTTTTGTTCTGCTTTCTGCAAAGGCACTGTATATGTGTTGATGTTTCTCCAGGTTTTGTGTTTTACATATTGTGCATTTTGTTATCAATTTAATAGTAAGTAGATTTACGGTGGAGTTATTTTTACTTACACTATCTGTTTTTGTTTTGTTTGTTTGTTTGTTTTTTTTTTTTTTTTTGTTGAAGGTGGTGGGAATAAGGAGTGAGGGTTTGCGCGTAAGTAACCAGATTTAGCTTCCGACTGGTATTTTACCACTGACCGTTCCAAGGCAGTGTTCCACTGTGTTCAATGGTGTGTTTGTTTGTCGCTTTTGTCTTCTTCTTGTAATATATCTATGTTTTATGTATATGTCTATTGACACAGACATGCCATTTGCAAAAACATATTGTGATGCGGTTTTGTTCTTTCACATACTGCTGGAAAAACACATAATGTCATATTTAGTCGCTCTTGAGAAAGCAAAACGGATTTTTGAATTATAATAGTTTACAATTAAGTCACAGATTCAACCTGTTCCACAGAAAACGGATCATCTCATTTATATGTGTGATGGTTTTTCTGCCAAAGTTCTTACTGAGAATCCTCTTTTTTCAGAAACATTGTACCAGATAATTTGTTTAAAGCGGCCTTTTCACAGACACAGACCAAGTATTATGTCAGGTATAAATCCGTACAGGTTAATGGCACAGATGGACTGAAGAACGAAACTGCAAGAGAAGTTACAAAGTATTTAGGAAGTATGGACAATGCTAATATAATTGGTAAGCCAAATACTATTTATCTATGTCGTTCCTAGTTGATTATCAATTATTTCATTACAATTCCATATAGCATTTGACCACACTGATAAGTTTTAATAACAACAATTATGAAAATAATTGACAACGGATCATAGTCCGGCAGACTAGTAAATTATTGACGTACTAGCTTTACTTTTATAATGATACAATTTCACTTAAGCCGGTGCTGTGGGAGGGGTGTTGCACATTTCATTACCTCATGAACAGCCTTTGCATAGTTACGTTTTAAGCGCCGAAAGGATCTTTTAAAAGACTTTATTCATATATTACATAATGTAAGGACAGTCTACTGCGTGCATATTAAAAAAGCAAAACACTTTAAGTCTATTTTAGTGTTGGAAATTATGTGGCATCTTTTACAGGATTGATATTTGCCTGTACACTTATCGGTCTAGCAGCAGCCAGTCTGAAAGAGAAGGGCAAGCCATTCATGAACTTCATACAATCTGTATCTGACACTGTCATTGTAGTGGTACGATGGTTTATGTGGTATGTTAACCCTTTCGGAACACTTTTTTTTTGTCTACAACTACCTCATTTGGTCGCTCTGCTCTTTTGTTCTTTTTTCTGTTATTTCTAGTAACCAAAACTCATAAACAACAGCCCAAGCCAAAAATAAAAGTAAAAACGATGTTTAACTTTAGTATTTATTTATAAATTTATTCTATATTTTCTAAATTTGTTAAACTACATGTGTGTACACATTGTTATAAAACATCGTTAACGTGAACTGTTTCCCTTGTTCCATGTGACTACTTCGTTCATCCTTTCTTTACAGGACGACACCCGTTGGTGTTATAAGCCTAATTGCCGTGTCTATAGCTAGTATAGGGAGTGTTGAAGATGTTTTTGCTCAACTTGGACTCTTCATTGCAGCTGTCACTGTGGGAATAACTCTGCAACAGCTCGTTCTTATGGCGGCCATATACTTCGCATTCACACGAAAAAATCCTTACAAGTTTCTTTTAAGTACGGCAAGGCCATGGATGATATCTTTTGCATCAACAAGCACGTAAGGATTATGTAAAATGTTACATTTGGTTATAAGAATATCAGAGAAAGTACAAAGAGATAAAACAGCCCTTTTTCACGATTTCTTTTTTCTCCTTATTATTTGCCTTATCATTGTACTTGAAAGCCACGTTAAATTTCTCAAAGTAAATTGTTGTGGTGAAAATTTTGTGCAATTGCAGTAATGTTTTGTGGTCTTTTTTTATATTTTTATGGTGACATTCAGCTATTTTTGAGTTGACTTGCCGTGAAGTTTGATTATGTTTCACAATTTCATCAAATAATCTCCTTTATAATGTTTGAAAGACATGCTAGAACGCATACAAATAACATTAAATGAAAGAAAGTAATTGCTGAATGACATTAACTTTATAAAATTGAACTTCATATTTTAGATCCTTAATAGTTATTTAAAAACAACAACGTTAAATTTGATACACATAGAGATAGATAGAAAGGACTATTTCATCATTATTGTTACAGAAATAGTCTAAATTAAACCAGTTTTATCATAGAAAGAAAAGTGTTTTGTTATTTCTTGCAAAAGATTTTTTTCCAACAAGCATATAGTTTAGATAATGGAGACAATGCAATGCTCATTTATGATAGATGAGTTTCACTAAAGCATGTGCTAGGTTGAGTATTTTGTTACACACTACATCATCTCTTATAAATAAAAAGACACTGTCATTGTTTTGCTCGATACCTGTCTATGCTTCCAATTTATCTTCTTTGATTATGAGTTGTTTATTGGCTCCTTTTCCTCTTCTTAGTGCAGTAGCGATCCCAGAAATGATGGCTGTGTGTGAAGAGAAGAATAGAATTGACAAGAGGATTTCAAGGTTCGTAGTTCCGTTCAGTGTAACGATCAGCTGCAACGGCAGCGCCTTGTATATCTCTGGAGCAACGATGTTCATTGCAAACCTTACAGGGACAGATCTTACATTTGGAGACGTTCTATTAATTTGGTAAGTTTCTATACATAGATATCTTCACGTTTTAGAAATAATTGTAATGTCACGTATATATTTTCCTTTGAGCAACAATATTTTAATTTTTCTGTTTTGTTCAGTTCGCGAATTTCAATACAAAAGAGTTTATATTTTTCATTTTTTTAACGTTATTCGTCAGAATTATAAAACAGTTAGTAAATTGGTAATACATTAAGACTGCCGACGCGGCATTTCTACATCGGGTACCTTTAAAAGGTAATTACGGTGTTCCATAAAATAAAACCGTTTGTAACATCTGCTATATTTGAAATATTTTCTTTGAGTATTCAAAGATATTGCAAAAAGTTGCTAAGACATATGTGCAAATATAAACAAGCTAAAAGCAATTTGAAATTAAGGAAATGCTCCTCTTAAATCATCTGGTAATGGTTGTAACTTACTGGCTTATTGAGAACCATCGATAGAATATACATCAATCTTAAAATATCTACATATTTCTCATGGTTGTGAGTATCGCATCATATCACATTTAAAAAAAAAACCAATGTATTTCTTCGGAGTACGCAAATTTTAATACGGATGAAAATCTGTTCTGAGGCTCGACAACAGCATATGCTCCTGCCTCTTCAATACATAGGTCTTTTCTTTTCAAACATATTGTTATTTACAGATACAAACATCTCAGAGAAAGTCTGTTTATTGTCAATCATGACAAATTATATGAGAATATTTTGTATAATTTCATATCAATTTTGATTGATGTGTATGAATAGAGGGGATTCTTTCATATGCTATTTATGGAAAAATCTTTCAGGAACCTTGACATATTTTAAGATTGAATATGCATACTTGTTTATGCAAGTAATCTAAGCTACTGATATGCCGTGCGTTGTACATAGGGTATTATTCAGTATTATTCATGTCTTAGCATTATGGTGAATATCTATGATTTTGTTATTGTTTCAACGGTATTATGGTAATCAGCGTTTAAGGTCAAACCTAAATAAAAAATGAAGCAAAGTTGTCATGTTTATGTTTGATATTCACTCATATGCTGGTACCATCGCATTTTTAGTGTTTTGTTTGTTTTCTGTCTCGTTCTGTTATGGCAAAAAATGTCAAACAGCAATTCTATAAAGCTGCTGAGGTTGTACTTGTATTCAGTTGTTTCATAACACGATGTTCACAATGAACTTTATACTAACATGATACAGTAACACGATTTACAATGATTAGCGCTTAATCAGTTAGTCCAAATATATGCCTTCCTCAGTATTGCTGCTATAATTATGGTGTAAATACTGTGAAATTAAGAGTAGGAACAGTAAAAATGGCATATATGCTATTAAGTGTATTCTATAAATAAACTGTGAACGAATTCTTTTAATATTTCAATATGACCGTCAGTTTCAAGATGGCCGACAATGCATCAAAACATTTTAATACGATGATTAAGATAGACATAGCTGAATGTATATCTTTTTTTTTATTTTGTATGTTTTATTTATTTAAGGTTACTGGTAACGGTAGCAGCTATGGCTATTCCACCAGTTCCAAGTGCAAGTATAATGACAACTATTATGATTTTGACATCAATGAATATTCCTGTGGACGACATCGCTCTACTTTTAGCTATAGAATGGTATCTGTAAGTGATTTTTAGCTACATAATGTTATAAATCGATTTTGATTGAGTCTGTTCATGACCAGTAATGGAAAATGCAACACTGCCCACGCCCCCTAGCACCGGCTTAAGCAGTATTCAATTTTCAAATCTAAATAAGTTAAAATCAATGATCCCGAAAGAAGTCATGAAATATTGTATCTCTAAGCGACTTTCTTTAAACTGCTTTTATCTGTAAATACTTCTTGCTTTTTAACACTATCAACTGTATTCATGCTTGCAATATACATCGTGTATTACTTTTATTCTCCTGCCCATTCTACTTTTAAATTTCTTGTACAGGCGCGCAGCTGCACGTAATACTCGAAAAGAGGCGTGATACAGTATAGATAGATAGATAGATAGATAGATAGATAGACTTGTAGCTTTAGAATTAGATAGATAGATAGATAGATAGATAGATAGATAGATAGACTTGTAGCTTTAGAATTAGATAGATAGATAGATAGACTTGTAGCTTTAGAATTAGATAGATAGATAGATAGATAGATAGATAGACTTGTAGCTTTAGAATTAGATAGATAGATAGATAGATAGATAGATAGACTTGTAGCTTTAGAATTAGGTAGATAGATAGATAGATAGATAGACTTGTAGTTTTAGAATTAGATAGATAGATAGATAGATAGATAGATAGATAGATAGACGTGTAGCTTTAGAATTAGATAGATAGATAGATAGACTTGTAGCTTTAGAATTAGATAGATAGATAGATAGATAGATAGATAGACTTGTAGCTTTAGAATTAGATAGATAGATAGATAGATAGATAGATAGACTTGTAGCTTTAGAATTGTATTCGTAGATGATGTTCATCTACAGAATAATAACTTGCAAGTACCTGTTAAAGAGCTCTATCTTTGAACTTGCCTTACAACCGCTATATATTGGTATTTGTAAACGACTTTTGGCTGTCAAATGGTATAGATAGAATACTAGTAACAGAAATAAGCCAGCTTCCATAAAATCCTCATATTATGTATTTGATGTCTTAATAAAACAGTGATCACGGGATATATTAATATATAAAATATATTAATCTTCAGATATATAGCGTAAGAAAACAATAAAGAATTGCAAAATGAATAAAAATACTATCACTTTTGGAACGTTAACAATATTTCCTGGGGGTACAAAGCAAATGTAATCTAGTCAAACATAACAATTCAATTCTTAGAATAGCAATAATTATATTAAATAGCACACAAATTTCCTAGATGTTGAACACCACCTTTGTTAGTGTTAATAAGTTAAAAATATAAACTTTTATCACGTTACAGTATAAAAATTATTTTGACAGGGACAGAATACGCACCACAAGCAGTGTCGTAAGCCACTGTTCATGCGCAGCTGTTGTTTGGAGCATGTGTAAGAAAGATTTAAAACATATTGATGAAAAGAATCGTCAAATGCACCGTAACGAAACGGATTTAACACTTGTCATGGGTGATTCGGAAGAAGTCAGAGTTGAAAATGGAAAAATAGTAAATGGATTTGGCAAACATGGAAAAGATCAAGAGAATAGTGACTCCTATTCAATATCACATGAGTCGTCATGTTCTTAAATGACTATAATTGTGATTATTAAATATTAACACTCAAAGGTACAGGAATAGTAGTAACCAGTTTACTGCTTTTTTCAACTTGACATATGCTTTATATATATATGTTGGCTAACAGTTAATTCAGCAGTTAAATTGAGTGAACGACAGTGTGAAGCCTACGAGGACTCATAAACGAGTTTGTTAGTGTTCTACAATTCTTTATAACGTTTACTGCCAACGTTAATACATGGTCGTGTCATTGTCAATAAAAGATATTATCTTCAAATCTAATGAGTTTCTAAATACGTGTTTTTATCATACTATATTGGACAACAATTTGACGCATTGATTACATTTGCATTTAGAAAAAATGCTCGTGTTATAACATCCCGCGAACAGACTCGGTCATGCCAAGTCTATAGCTATAGCTTTGCTGATAGTAAAAGATCTACTTGTATATTATTTTGTTTAATTTTTTAAACAAAGAGTATGACAATATCTGGAACCTGCTGTTCCGAAAATTAAACAGTACTAAGGAACTATTTAAGGCGACGTCTTTTAACGCTACGTCTGTAGTTGAAGTGGTACACGACGCCCTAATTGAGACGAAAACGAGTGCTAACGACTAGAACTAAACGTATTTTAAGGGCTCATCTCAACATAATTTAATTATATGATACGGTATGAAAAACAAGCCTTAAAAGGTAATAAGGCCGGGCTTATAAATCTCCGACTTCTCGTCGTGGATGTAATTAAGATTTGCCGTTGTCCATCGTTTACTTTTCTTTGCGATTCCACCCTATAAAGAAGTGTTGTGGCGGTTGAACTGGCAGTTTCAAGTTTATATCGCACGGTGCTCAAAATTTATATGACCTGGAGACATAAAACGTTCAGTATATCAAGTTGCCTCATCCCTACATCTGTTCTTTCGCCGTCATTTAGTCACACAAAAGAGGATCACCTGATAACTTTTAAAGTGCACATTATTGTTTCTTTAAATATGATATATAGATCAAATGTAATATGAAGAATGTGTACGTTACTTTGTTTTACCAAATCAAGTTGTTGCTACGCTAACTGGTACAATGTACGTACAATTTAGGACAAAAAATGAGATAGCTAAGAATGCAAGAGTTTCTTTCATTAAGCCTTAAATACAAATACATGTAAATGCAATATGGAATATATGTACTTTTTGTATTTTGTCGATAGCTAGATGGACTGATGGATGGCCTGATTGATAGACATAGGAAATTGAGGTCATAATACGCCCGTATTTATAACTATTGTGGACACGCGTTTTCTAGCCTTAAAATAAGGCTTTTATTAAAAGTACAAAATACCCGACTATGACTCGTCTTTAACTTTATTATCATTTCATTGTGGCGTTTATCGTCGTTATGTCGTCTGGTAACGCCGTCGTCTCGTATCATATTATTGTAAGTTTGGCAAAAGTCGGCATGCTAGAACTAAAATACAACGAGGCACATTGACGGTGAGACGATAACACTAGATTATAACGGCACAGCTACTACACCGTGCGCCGACTGGCAATAGTACAACGAGGATGATTCAACAAACATCCAATCAAACAGACACGAAAACTTCAATTCTCGAATATGATAGTGTTTACATTGTGGACAATAAATTTTGAAAAGAACTCTATTCTACATGGTAACACACACGGAAAGGTGATAATTTTAAAAAGGAAAAAAACCACGGGTCTCATTGCGAATAACAATTTTTTTGAAATATTACAGCAATGACACATAACTCGTTCGAAAATCTCCGTATTTCTAACTCCAGGTAATATAGGTAACCCTATCGAGTCAGAGAAAAAAGGACTTGGTAAATGAACGAGGACCAGCACATGTTGGCAAGGTGTTGAAAGGAAATGACGGCAAGTTGTCTATTTTAAAAATGAAATGTTCATAAAAAGGGACAAAATGACTGCCAATGAGTCAAACTTGACCAGGTCTTATCAATACAGAGCAAAGTGTTTATCAATAAAGCGACTATACCGAGTCATGAAAACAGGTAATATAAAACTTTGGGCTTAGAAGCAAGAAGATGAAAACATTTACTATTTGAAGGTTTCAAAAAATCAAAATGTGAAAATTATGACAATGTTATTGCTATTAGTTAAAACAAAGAGATCGAGTGACCTGTCCAGCATGAAGATGCCCTCGGGAGATCCTCGCCCGACAAGAAACATGCTAAATTACAGTTGAATTTGAGGATGTATCTGACGTGAAGCCTATTTTGTTAAAGTTAAGGGGGCGCATTAAAGCATTTACAAGGATTTACTACATGACACTGCACGCAAAAATATATGGGGACCATAGGAAGACCTAAAGGCGGACAATACCGAAAGTATAGAAATCACATCTACTGCTAAAGTAGTCGTTCGAGATGAATTCGTGCACTCGATTTACCGACACTCATTTACCTGTCCATTTTAGGAGAAGAACTCTTTAAGACTTATCTTTCGTTCTAATCCTTTCCATCAACTGTACTTGTTAAGTCTTATATAAATATAATAATGTATATTGTTGGGAATAAACTATATTTAAACCAGTATTTATACAATATCAACACTCTCAGTATCGATTCGCTGCGAGACGAGAATAAATTCATATCTCACATAAGTTGAACACACCGTTTGGCAAACAATGTAATTTACGTCGCCAATCAAAGTCGCCTCGCCGTAACTTGGCTCACCAGAGGTGTCAGGCATCGGAAATATACACATATTCATCTCCCGGTGCAAGTCCTGCTTCTCGCCTGTGGGGTATAATAGGGTTATTAAAATAATAGCTTGATTTGTGATGCTGTATTTGGTTCGAGTGAATTTTGCCAGGACGGATCACACGTGGCGCGCAAGCACCGTGTGTCATCCGCACTGGCAAAATCCACTAGAGCCGAATACATAGTCCCAGATCTATGCTGTTATAATGGCCCTTTTATTATATACTTCCACCTTTTTGTTGTCTTGTTATATGTTTCTGCCTATTCGTATTAACTTGTTTTCATGAAAGAATTTATAAAGGTACAAAACAAAAACACTTCCTTTTGCAAAAACCGTGCCTGTTAAAACTAACTTGTAAAACTATTCCCTTATAACGTGAATGGGTTCAGAAAAGACATTAGACTATCCGGACTTCGTTGACTTTATTAGATAACATGATATTTTGTGCTATTGAAACCCATACTGATGATATTGATTTTGTTGATATCAATAATCGTGTTTACTTAGAAATAATAGAAAATAAAGTTACAAGCACAATATAAGGATGTGTTTGGCTCAACTTACGTCAAGATTACCTACTTCAATATTCATCAGAATATTAAAGCTCCGCATGATACTAGTATTTATGACGTCATATATTTGGTGTGTTTTTTTTTATAATTATTTAAATGAATTCCATTTGCTTTTCAATGAGTATCATTTCGAAAGTATGTAATCTTTAATTATGGCTTTTCTATAATGATGGAAGTGGCTTTCCGACAATCAGTCTATTTGACAGTGTTAATAATTTAAACGCCCCAGGTGTATGAAAGTCGCTAATCTCATTGTATTTCTCAACAAATGAAATGAACGGTTTACTGATATCTCGTTCATGTTGTACAGGCAAGTGCGTTATAACAAACTTTCGGACGGCTGTGTCCTGTGTCTGTTGTTTACATATAAAACACTTTTGCTAAATATTTCAGTTACATTAAGTACCTTACTCACTTTGGTAAACAACAGAAATGATGAAACAGTCTTTAGCTAAAACATGCTTTGTATGTAAATCTGTTTAGATCAAAGTCAACAAGCCTCGTATCGTACCGTCGATGACTTGTATCATGACAACATGGTCTCGAATCATAACGCCATGGGCATGCATCATACCATCGTACCCTCATATCATACTGTCATGGTGTAATATCAAACAGTCGTGGCCTAGTATCATGCCGCCATGGTATCGTATCAAACCATCGTGGCCTTGTGTCATACCGTTGTGACGTCGTATATGCCATCGTGACCTCCTATCATGCCGTTTTGTCTTCTAACTGCATACATGTATGTTACTAAATATAATATCAAATTTGCACCGAATTTAAACGTATATGAGCAGCATGAGGCCGATATCAGAGTTTTTGTGTGCTGGTTTGGCAGATATTGATATCTGACCAATTTCCGGTGATATCAGGCACACATCCGGGTGCGCAAACATCCACATTATATACTTCAACTGACATAATAACAAAATATCTACAAACTAACATTCATTTTACAAAAGAAAACATGATAAATTAACATAAATTCGCTAGCTTCTCTCCTGACGTGGTTAATTGAGGCTGAGACAAGAAACTACAGCCTTAGAATGAATAAATTTATAACAGATGTTTGTAAGGAAATGACGTCAAAGTATCGTACATTTTGTATCAGGACATCGTGGTCGTGCATATTGTCGTACTCTCAAATAGTAGTCTTATCGAGAACTTAACTTTTGAATTTGCTACCCGACAACAACTACGTATAATCGTAACAGGATTCTGTGACGCATGCCATTGGTTGTGTAATACATGTCCTTACATTTTAATACCTTGTGTAATACATGAAAAGCGGTTTTAGCAAAATACTGTATTAACAGTCACGGGGAGAATTGATAAATTCTGTTTGGAACAGCTTACATAGTTCTCGGAAAATGCTTTTAAACTGTAATTTTTGTATCGCACTCAATCCGATTGTAATCTACATTTAGGGCTTTCTCATATCTGGTACCACTGGTTAGATCACTTAAAAGGAAGCAAGCTAAATCGAACTAAAGTGATGACATTTGCAAACATATAAAACGTATATTTAGAGTTGTCCGTGTAGGCCAATAAACTAAATGTCATCATCATTAATGCCGAAAGCTTTATAACGTGTGTGCAATAGTTAGGTCGGTGGATATATTATATTAATCATGTTTTTCAGTCAATTTCAAATGAATAAGACTAACTTTCGACATAATGATAAGCGAAGCTATTTTAGAAGTATGTATGTAATAATATGAGGTTCTTTACATAGAATTTATTATAGATACTGACTGATTCAATTTTACCAATTAATTATTCTCTCAAGTGTCTTTTGTTTCAGACATTTCGTACCTAACAATAACATTAAATACAATCACTTAGCTGTGGTAATTAGATTCTACTTGGTTATTTAATATGGATTAGAAATAAACATTTCTTAATTTACTTGTTCTTGAGGAACAACATCGATATAGCTTAAAAGATCAATGACACGTGTGCACAGAAAAAACTTTCTGTTGATTTGGCCTAACTTTCGTTTCAATACAACTTTGTCACAAGAGTTCAGTCATGAACCTATAAAGTTGCTTTAAAGTTTGAACAAATCTTTGCAAAACGGCAAAGCACCATTTTTGGCTCGATTTGCCGCTTTATTGTATTGTTTTGGTTACATTTTATACTTCCAGACTGTTATAAAGTATCCCAACAGTTGTCTTTAAGTGCCCTGTGTCAGCTTAAACAGTCTCCCCGTCGTTATCCTTTCTAATCCTTTTGGGTCACGGAGTTAATTCAACGTGTATTTATAAAGGTAACACCTATTTTATGAATAGAGATAGCTAAATATTTGCTTGGTTACGCTCTGTGTTTCGAAAGGGTCTTCTTGTAAATTATATTACATTGTTTACATAAATAATGACTTGTGGATGGTATTGTTAGGAAGCCACAGGGGACACTCTAAAAGGCAAGTAAAGGGCTTGTTATAAAACAAATCAGCATTTATCTCAGTCAATCTTTTATTACCAAATTGAGACATGATATTTGAAAAAAAAATGGACAAAATGTGTGTTCTGTGCGTTCTGTGTTTGAAAGTTGCGAAATCGTCTAAGAGTGTATAGTGTACGTGTTTTCGTATTTTACAGCAGGAAAACTTCATGTTTTTCTTAACAAAGCACATAATATGTGAACAATGCACATAGATTTGATATCATATTTTGATAACGAATGTACACAGTCCTAAAAGACATGTTAACAAGGTATATGTCTACTGTCTCACAACAGTTATAGTGTATCCTTTTGGTTGGCGGCATCTTAAGTCGAATCTCCCTCTGGTCAAACAATACTGCAAAAATGCCATTTCTTGGCTGTCCATCTGACGTTTTACCATTCCGTCTTCAAGGCTTGAATCTTCTAAGTCTGAAAACGAAAACACAAAAGTGCTACACAACACTTTTCCAACAGTCACTCTATATGCTACCGAGCTTTCAACTAAACGCATGTTAAGTACCAATAACTCAAAGATTGATTAACTGTTACTTTTTTGTCTTTTTTTCTAAAATTGTTTCTTTTGATGGGCAATCCAATTTGCAACGTTGTTCTCAGGTTATCAATGATAAGGTTTCATCATTGAGACGTGATTAACACGTGCGTGTCTTTTATATTTGGCACCAAGAATCACTATTAATAATAACAGCTCTTTCAAGTTTGTCTCAGAAATGGGACCAAGGTTATATCTTGGAGAAAGTACAAAAACTGCAAGTTATCCTTTATCTGGTTTACATCAATGGCCAAAGTTAGCTGCCTTCGAAGATGTCATCACTGATTTTGATTTTCATTACGAGTATTGTGATTTTCCCATAGACTCCTATAATGAAAACTTGTGTGAGGTCCAAATTTTTCAAATCAGTCTAGCAAAAAATCAAGCACACGACCCTATTTTTATTCGTCGAAATTTCTAAGTACATTCTGAAATTTTGATATTATCAGGGTTTCATCAAGTTCTACATAAAATGTTTCAATCCGAACGTGCAGAACTACCTTGAAAATGTTTATTTTAAATATGAATATGATAAACTTCTATTCTTTTTATAAGAATGTACTGATCAACAAAAGTAATTTGTAGTCTTGAAACTGTGTTTGGAAATTAAATGCTGAAATATCCGTAATTATGCATAAATCATTCAAAAGTATGTTTTTGTTAATATAATGCTCTCTTGCCAGGCAATTGCCGAGGAATCGTTTACTTAAAAATGGAAATTTAGTCCCAGATGAATTCAAGAAATCTGCGACAAATCCCTTGCATATTATTAAGCTGGTAAAATCAACACACGTGTAATTTTCATGCGACATTAGCAACTCTTATCTTTTTTGTCATAAGTCTGTATTAAATCGAGACGTCAGCCTCAGCCTAAATTTTTATGATGATTGGAATGCGTGAACAAACGATCTTGGGTGATTACTTATCATCGCAGGCTTATCATTCGTCTAATCATAAGCTGATTCAATAGGAAAACCATTGTCCAGCAATTTACAACACTGAAATAATTTTTAAATCGGACTTTGTTTGAAAAACAACTGACAGTTTGAATTCAAAGAAAATGGCTTCCCGCGGATGCATCCGTTTTAGTGTTTATGACGTCAATTACACGCTGTTGCATTACGTATTTAGCAAAAACGACAAACGACAGGCGTACCATTCTGATGTCTGTGTTGATTCATTATAAATAACATATTTTGAATAATTTGACTTCGTATTTGTGACAGTGATATCATTAAACGGATAGAAATAGCAATGATTATGTAAATATTTTAGAACTAATACTAAACAAGGTCTTCTTAGCGAAACTGCATTCTTGATGGATTCTTGAGTTATATAAGCAGTAATCATGTATCGCATGAATATCATATATTGATAGCAATGACAGTCATTTTCTTTATTTCAAAAATGATAGTCGAAGCAGTCGCAACATGTCCCACTGATCATCTAGCCCGAATACCTCTCTCTTAACCTATACGTGAAGACTTATAATCTCCAACTTTGTGTTATTTCTCTGATAACATGGATTTTTGTAAATAGTTATCTGATATTTTATTCATTATATTTGATCACATTTGTATATTATAAATGATGTTATGAAAATAAACTCGTCTGGCATTCTCAGTCAAACATTGCCAACCAACTGTAAGTTTTGTGTTCAGTTGAAATGAAAGACCTAGACTTAGATGTGCCAACTCATAAATAGTATGATACAAATTAACGAGAGGGTATAGCTTAAAACAAGCGATGTGCAAATATAAAGACCTCGTCCAGAAGGTCATGCACTATAGAGGTGTTTTATTGTAGTAACTTTATAACATTAGGTGAATTATGTATCAACTTGGATTTGGCAGAGAACGACGGCAGTTAGTGACAAAAAATCCCTTTATGACAATAAACACGCATATTGTAACAAAATTGGTTTATCGCTAAATTGCATGACATATAGCTTCCCGTTGGTATTCTGATTGTCACTAGAGGCAGTCACTAGTCATTCAAACGATTGCAAGCTATTTGTTTAAATGTGAAGAATGAATTTATCTTGAGGTGATATACTGCTCCCTTTTTATGACAACTAATAACGAATAACTGATTAAGAACTAGCAAAAATAGAATAATGTATATTTTAAATGTATATCAGGATATTTTCGTTTATAAAGAACAGTTACTATCAAAACAAATTCGATCCTTTTTGCGGTAGTCAGCTTTCTGTACAAAATGTCTAAATCATGACGGTGAAAAAAATGCATATCCAGTTTAAGAACAAAATCTAATCCATTCAATTCAATCTAAAAGAAATAATCGGAAATTGTACGTTTTCTTTCTTTCATGAGAACAATTGCCTAGAAAAGTTCTGTGTGATCTGACATTTTTAGCAAATATTATGATGTAATCAAAAGAGATTGCCAATAAGCCTCTGGACATATTATAACTTGTAGAGCTTCCTTCATGACCTAATCATAACTCTCGTAGCCATTTCTTTTCTATTATTGTCAAAGTAATATTTCACATTCTATAAAAATGGTCTATATAAAAGAGATTCGTCAGTAAATTTCTGCACAAATGAACTTAATTAATAAATGGTTTTAAATTGTAAGGGAAAGAGTGTTAAATCGTTGCAACAGTTTCACATCAAAACGTTAATATTTGCAAGATTATTATTTCATAATCTTTAATTTATAACAATAAAAAAATTTATATCATGCAAAAAGCAATACCTTCAATGTTTATTATCATATATTACTTTAAAAACACAATTAAAGTTGGGAATGCTGTGTGGGTATTGGGGTGGAGATCTAATTACAGAAAAGGGATTCATTGATAAAATTAAATAAAACCAAATTACAAATATCTGCGGTAACTTCTATCAAAACCAGGAATTATATGGAAATCAGAGCATAGATACGTGCAACCACATTATAAACAAATGCACTATGAATATTATTGTACGAAAATTTTAAATATTCTAAATATTAACAGTGCTACATTGTCTTGCAAAATTATGTCTGTTGGTGGGTGGAGATTCAGCTGATATTGTTTATAAGGCGCGTTTGTATTCCATAACACGGCTATAACGCAGTATCCAATGAATATTGGACTGCCATAGTTAAAATTGTATTAATAAATGAAACCTGAAGAGTGTAGAAATTTGATTAGTTTTGATAACATCTCTTTAAATATAATCAAATTACGAACACTATATTGTCCTCGAATTTATTTTGAACTATAGTCTGTCACGATATCAATAGATGTCAGAAACATGAGAGGCCTTTATTCCCATGCGTTCGTTTTAGTGCCCGGTCACGTGTCACGTCAATGTGGTTTCAATGAAGGTCTTTGGTCAACCATATTATGCTACTGCCATATGCCCCTAAACCATAAAACTAAACCAGGTTCACCAGAGTCCATCTATTTGTCAGAAACGTTTTACTGCCTTATCTTGAATTTAGAAACTCATAAGAAAATATATATCACTCTACCTGCTCTGGGTCCCGAATCAAAGAGAGATCTGCTTGCTACCATATTCATACATATCACTACAGCAAAGCAAAGGCACCACACAGTTGTTTTAAGTGACATCTGTAATGAAGTATCAAAATACAATCGTACCAAATAGTTGAACAGCAACAATAGTCCCAGCAATAATGATGAGCATTTGACTTGAGATAATGTCTATTGTTCAGTCTGTCTTTTTGGTACTTCCCCCTTTCAATTGGTGAAACAAAATGCAGCTTACAACGCGGCGGAACCAAAACCGAGTTGGATTTGGTCACTCTTCTCTTTTCGTGTTGAATTTAATAATTAAACATATTGATGCTGTTCTGGTCGGTCGATATGATGATTTAACGACTTTACATAACTGATATCGAACCTCTTGATACGCCCTCGGTTTCTCCAGGCAAATAAAACATAGCTATGTTTTCTGATGAAGGTTGATGCATTTGATGCACAAGTATTAATTTGTTCCCTCCTTCGGACATATTACATAAACCATTATGTCATTTAGGTACTAGCAGTATATTTTAAGGCATAATTTTACGCAGATCTGTAACTGTTTGATTACATATAATTAGCTATGGTCAGTTTGGCTGACTATTTTCGTAAGTCTGCAATACAGTAATTTTAAGCATAAATTAGTCAAAAGAGGCTCTCGTTTTAATTTTAAAATGATCTTGAAACATTCTATTATTATATATATTATTCAAAGGGAGAAACCAAGCAATATAATAGCAGGCTCTGTTTGACTGAGGTAATGTAACGTGCAACACATCCCTCCATTAACCGAATGAAAACACCGAGTCCAGGTGCGCACTATTTTAGTTATATGGCTGATTACTCCTTTGAAGAATCTATTTTCAAGGTATATATTACAGTGTGCAAGATTGCTTTACTTGATATATCTATATATGGATTAAATAGGAGTTTCTAAACATTTACGCTTTTCCGTTTCTATATTGGCAAAGAAACTCAAAATATAGGCCAGATTTTTTAAAATTTTAATGGAGTAGAGGCAAGACTTTAAGCACACAAGTTAGATAATCGCCAGTGATAACCTAACCATTGTAAACAGCATTTAAAAAAGACACGACGCAAAATAACTGTAATCTTTTATGTTTCCGTGTTGGTAATTTTGCATAATTTGTACTGTAAAATTGGGAAATGCAAGTACCTACTTTGTGTTCAGAGTTACAAATTGACTGGTCGCAAAGGCAGAATCACTTGCTGCCAGCAGGCTAAGGGTTAATAGATGTGAACGATAATTTGTATTTCCTGCATATGCTAAATAGTGTGATGATTGGATTGAGTGGTGAACTAAATTACCTTTAACGACGATATTGTGAAATCGCAGGACATTTAGCTTTATATTTATCAGGGGCAACAGTAAATAAGAAATTTAGTAAGATCCGTAAAGCTCTATACACATGACATGATGATTTAGTTAGTCCGTTGTAGTTGTCATTATTGTAATCACCCAATTTGTGAACAATATTTCTATGTCAAACCATTTGCTGGCGATTTCTCTAGTAAATGTATTTGTACTTCTGGCTGCATTGTTTTAATCTTTAGCGTGAAATTGCCAAAAACAAACAATAAATTTCAAATTAATTAAAATGTGATCGTGTCTGCTTTGATGAAATTTTCAAATTGAAAAAGAACGTGAAACTGCATTGGGACTTAAGTTTTCGGAATTTAATGAATTATATTGCGGACAGATAAATTGTTTTGAGAATGGCAATTACACTGCGCACACAACATTGACTTTGCTTGAAATGGTTGCGGGAAAATATTGTTATTTCCATAGCTTTAAATAATATGTTATTTTTTAAATTAAGGAAGTGAAACATTATTCTGTTATCAAGTTAGAACTTTAACCACTGCAGTATCTAATAAAGTATCTAAATTATATAATGAGTAGATTTCACCACGTCTAAAACTTTACTCTCAATATTTTCGAAAGATGAACATTGTAGAAAGCTTTGTTAGATTTGGTTTAAGGATAACATGGTGTAATAGCCATATTTCATATCTTGTAACTGGATGGTAATATTTAAATGAAATTTGGTCACTTTAAGACATTCAAAATTAAAAACTTTTCACCGAGAGATTTTTAAAATTTTATCATTTTTTGGGGAGATAGTCGGTATTGAAGTTAACATTGATGCCTATAGGAAATATATAAATTCTTTGATTATGAGAATCTGAACTTGAGTTTCGAGAAAATTTTGCGGCAGAAAGCTGCATTATATGATTCTGATACAAAAATCAAAAAGAAATCTAAAATTCCCTGTAGGGAAAAGGAGAAAATCATTTTTTTCTAGTTTTCAGGGGAGATAACTCCTGAAAAACCAAAATTATCAGGGGAGGTAATCTAAAGGAAATTTTTGAGAACTTCTGTAACTATATGACTTGTCAATATGCACCTTATTTCTATCGTTTGACATTTTTAAAGCTTACATTATCAGGTTGTATGTACGCTTTTGGTGAAATTGAGGCCTATTATACCATGTTATCCTTAATAAGAGCAGCATCTATAAGCTACTAAATATGATTTGAAATTACTGAGAAAAAGAAAAACAAAATGAGAATAATTGTAAGAACGAGACAATTAAAACGCACGTAAATTGAGCCAATACTAGCTAAAATAGATTTTAAAAAAGAAACATTTAATATGAAAATTATTGTTTTGTTGTAATGTCAAAACGTGAAAGAAAAGCATAAACATTTTTATAATCAGTATTTTTTCCACAAACTAAATAAAGCCTCTGGAAATCATATTAAATTGTAAGATTTAAAAACTAAATCAAACAACTTACTATTTCAATAGTTCCAACACAAAAGCCACTTGTAGAGTGACCACGCCAAAGGACTTGGTGAAAGTCTCTGGTGACTTTATATACGGTGTTCTGACGTGAATGGCGAATCAATAGCGCCTCACAGCTGACACGCAGTCAAAATAGGATAGGCTATATTATATTATTAAATTATTTAGTAATATTTGCTCATCACGTTCTTTAATAAACGTGGAAGAAAGACCGTTCGTTTTTTTTCAATTCTGCTGCAAAATATGTACATTCGGTTTCAAAATTTGACTTCATTGGGAAATAGGTCTAGCTCATAATTTTTCGCATACTTTGTTGGCTAAATTATGACGACACTGAAATGCATATATTACTTTTGCAAATGTTCTAGGGATTCCCTTAGATGAGTTAAAGTGATAATTCCTCTTTAAATAATCGATGTTTGACATTAATTCTTATATCAGGACACAAGGGAGAATATTATAGCTCGATCTGCTTATTAAAGATGCAGTCATGAAACCAACCATGTGTACTGGTCAATGAATAAGGTCGTGATAAGTATGAAGAGTTTTTGTTATTATCGCCGGCTAAAACAACCTGCGTTTTCTATAAATGTTCTAATGTTGACCAGTAACAAACGGGAAACAAGATTTGAAAATATTTGAAGTTAAAGAAAACAAAAAAGGCATGTTCTGTCTGCATAATCTGATCTATTTCACGGAATAATATATTTTCTTTGGACCAAGACTCAGCCAAAAGACTTTCAATTTGTTTTTTTGCCATTTAATATTCCATGTTAGAGATATAAGAATCGTCAAATATGAAGATGTTACATGTGCATCATAGACAAGATGCTACATTACTATGTGAATAATTGCTTATAATGTGCCATGCCAAGCTAGGAAAACGTACATGTAGTTAAAACAAGTACAAACTTAAAAATAAAGATAATAGTATTAAAAACCCTGACTGTCTAAAACATACACATAATCTGAACATTTTATCCATCAAATACCGCTTTAAAGCACGCCAAAAAGCAAACTTTGACAGTGACATTAGAAACTCAGTTTTATTTTGATGTTTTGAGGACTGTCTTACAACACGTGGAAACTACCGTCATATGAGCACAAGGCGTCAGTGTGTTTACGTATTACGCCTACTTGTGATGTTATAAACATTATCAGACGGTCCTAAGTGATATTTATGTAGCATATATTCACTGAAATTATAATTAGACAAATCATGTTTCATGTTCACCATGTAGCGACAAAGAAATAGGGCTACCATATTTTGATTTACTATTTAATTAAGGTCGAAAACGATGTTTATAACCGGTGGCGAAAGCCCGACTGTCTGGACTAAGTTAGGCCAAATTAATTACTTGATTATTTTAATCAAGATTAAACCTAAACGGCATTCATGTTTTCGTTTTTGTTGTTGCTGTTGTTATTTTTGTAAGTTTGGACATTTTGAATAATTCTCAGTCGTATAATAAGCAGTAGAAATACCTGCAACTAAATCGACTTTAATACTAATGTTCGCTTGGATTTCATGATATTGACATAAATTCTAATTAAGTATTAATAATATTGGTTCCTACCTAGAATTACCGTTATAAAGTTACTCTTTCACCGACCCCATCCTTAAGTATTACTTAACCGTACTTAGATACAGGTCAAAACAATACGCTAGACGGTATGACTTTGACTGTCTCCCCTTTAATAACGCATATACCTGTGTCTGACAGGTTGCAAGTCAGACATTGAAACATATCAAACAAGTGCAGTGATAATAAACGAAGAGCATTGTCCGGTCATGGTTCGAGGAGTGGATGTTTTGAGGACTCAAGTCCTTCCGATTTTCCGTATGCAAGTCCATTTAAACGGAATTCTATTATACATTAACAGTGAATGGACTCCATCAGCCCAAATGACTAGAAAATATAACAACACTGAGTACAAGTACGTGTTTTACGGCCGCCACATGGCACTAAAAGTCCGCTGTTGGCTAAAGCGAAAGTCTTTTATACAAAGACAATATATGGACTTCATGATCTTAAAATAACCAGGAAATACAAGAACACTGTGTCAAGTTATTGGGAGATATTTTTAATTTACGGCCGCCACGCGACACTTATTGCGATAATTACTACGATATGTAAGTAGATCCTTTGAAATATATAAAACACAAGCAAAATAAGAGTAGGTTCGGTTTGACTGAGTATGTTCATCAGAGGCAATGAAATGTGCAGCAACCATTCGCCCACTAACACTGGCTTAAATTTATCCATGCAGTGCCCATCTTTCACTAACATATCTTAAATGCCAAGCAGTAACAGATGTTTGTTAAAGAAACTTCCAATTGTTTTTAGTGGCAGTACAGATTTATCTATACATGTACATGTACTAAGTGTGTCAATTCCTCCTCAAGGCGAATCTTATAGTGACCGTTTTACAAAGGGAAAGACATTGTGTGGATGAAAAACCTTGTTATGCATAAAAAGTTGTCAAAACACAATCTGTTTCACAAAAAAAAGTGTTTAATTCGAAAAATGAAACTAGTCACCGATCTACTAGTACATCGCGAGTGACTTTTCCCGTTGTATTATGAAGAAGAAAAAGGACAACATCTTTATCCACATGGGAGGTATCAAATCAGCTGTCTTCGAAAATAACTAAAGTAGCAGCACTTAATCCCAGACGTCCGCCTACCCAGGCTCACTTTCGTTTATTTCCCAAGATGGCGGGCACGAAAACTATACCTACATTATTTTGTTGTAACTTATTCAATTTGCCAGGATACCATTGTGTCGTAAGTTTATGTCACCTTTAGAGATTTTTAGTGATATATGACCACCACTTCGTACATTACGAAACCTGAAGATCACATCGTTCATTCGTCTCGAGTGTGAGGTATCCCTGTTTTTCTATTATTATATATTTGTGAGAAACATTGCTGGAGTTCAAAACAGATACACATGTATATCATTTTGAGTTCAAACTTATTGTTTTCTCTTTTCGCCGTTATTACTTGCAGTTGTACCTCAAGAATAGGTTGGTCACTGAATGATTTCAAATCGAACGAAAATGAAGTCTTTATACGAATATCCTTCAATAGCATAGAACGCATTCAAACAAAATATTAGCAAACTAGGTTTGATGATCAAGTCGTCTGTTCGTGAGAAGTAATGAAATGTGCAACATCCCCCACCCCCACCCGCCTATGACTTTCACTTGATCACCTTGGCAGTATCTATTGCTTCCATCATAACTTCATTATTATATGTAACATTATAAATCAAAGCCTTGAGATGTCTGATGGTTGCGGGTTTTGCTTGATTTATTTTCATTTTAAATGCCAATCTATAAATATACATGTATAAGAAACAAATACTAATGTGCCTCATATCTAAGATAAACCCTGCCTGACCTTACATGAACAGCTGGAAGTCAGTGATGTAACCATGGGCTGGAATACCTAATCATTGACAGATTTTATATAATCTAAATGGTCAGTGTGAATGGATAGAGGATGAATAAGAACTGCTTGATCATTGATAGTTCATCCGCATTGTTCATGAATGGGACTACTTTGTGTAGCACATGAATATCCGGCTTTGGATGTGATTTGGAATCAAATAAAGATGCTACATGATTGTCAGAAATACACTTAACTTTGGTAGCGGGATAAAATCCTGAAATTTATTTGTTTCTCTACATATCTAGGTCATCGTCACTGCGCATTTTGCACCCCAGGTTGACGTTTCATTCCGTACGTAAAGGTTTAAAAATGGTAGTTATTAAAGATCTTTTCGCGAAGGCATTATATGATGATATATTCATCAATATATAAACGTTCCCAATGTACTTCTACTGCCCAGCAAACATTCATAACTGAGAGGCGCTTGTTTTAATTAAAACACGAGGTGCAAGTGTTTAAAAAAGTCTACAGTATAGTACATAATAGATAGCGTAACCAGTCATTCAGCAAATAGAATAGAGCGTGTACAAGATTTACATGTCCAAGGACATACTTTTTTTGTAATTTCGTGTACACGAATGTTTATCAGGTAGTGTTTAGGTTAGTTGCATTTGATTTTGAGGAACATAACAAGGGGTGTGTGGAGACGGTGTTGTTCCAGTGTTTGCCTGTTAAGAATGTTATCTTACTATTTATCGCACTGATACCCTAAGGCCTTGTTGCAATTATTGTTTCCGAATTTGAAATGTATATAAAATGTATCTTCACTACTATGATTGTTTATATTACATATGTAGTTGCCATTTTTCATATCACTTCGATAATGGCCAAAGGCAAAAATTTTGCCGATTTGCTATAAATAAACTTGTAACATGTATCATTTTACCTGCACTGTCACATTGTGTGCCACAGACATGCTTATCATTTGAGATTTACTTTTTTTGTTCTTCGGTAATGAAAACCGTGCACGTGTACATATATATACAGAAACCAGTTGTAACCAGAATATATATTTTTTGCCCTATACACAAATATTCCCCTTACACCCAGTATAATATTGATAAAATTGAAAAACTTCCAATGTAGAGCTCTTTGCTGGGTTAAAAATAAGTACTCGTATCATTCAGGACAGTGTAACCTCTATGAGAAACGAACTTGGGCGGCAGACCTTAGAAGATAGACGAACTGAGACAATACTTATTACTTTTTATAAGATTGTTATCCATCTAGTTGAAGTACCACTGCCGTCATGATTGAGCGCCCCATGAGAATGACTCGCCACATGCATCCCCTATCATATAGACAGGTAAGATAAGAATAAGATAAGATATGATAAGATAAATTTTATTTTAAGTCGGCAAGACAGAGAAACAATACAACATAAGCGACAAGCGCTTTTTATTAACCGACTATATATAACAAAGATAAACAGTTAAAACATATAGTAAGCAAGCTGTAAATAAGAGATAGGGTTATACAAAATTACATGTAGCAGGTCCATATCTCTGTCAATTATTTCAAATTTTCTTTTTTCCCTTATACGGTGGTGATATGGAGCAGCCTTCATTATGTCGTCTTGCAACCTGATCTTGATAGATTCAAGCAGGCCTATACTTACAAAGTCTGTTTAGATCAAATAGTCTGTAATGATGTTAATTTCTTTCTTCATACTGACACTGATAATGTCTCGGAAAACCATTTTCTCTCTAGGCTGAGGTAAGAGATGTTGTAATTTTTTCAAGAAAGTGCGATTAAAGAAGATTTTATAGTAGAGATATTTGTTTTGAAGAACTCTGCAGGCCCTGCACTTCTACTACAATCCCTGAGTAGCTGAAGCAGTGTTTTTAATCTTTTAACTCACCTGATGATGTGCTGTTATCTTTTAACTTCTGTCACTTTTGACAACTCTTGTCAATTATTTTTTAACCTTTTCTCGCACTGACAGGCAGCTGCTAGTAATATCCGAAAGGGGAGCTCGAGCAGTACCACGAGATAGATACTATAGATGGTTACTGGGAGGCTACTTCCATTGCGGTGTGTCTTTGGGAAAGGTATTTTATCACGATTGTCTTGATTTGTGTTTGTTTTGGGTTTAACGCCCTTTTTCAGCAGTATTTCTGTTATGTAACGGCGGGCAGTTATCCTAACCAGTGTTCCTTGATTCTGTACCAGTACAAAACTGTTCTCCGCAAGTAACTGTCAACTTCCCCACATGAATCAGAGGTGGAGGACGAATGATTTCAGACACAATGTATTTAATAAAATAGTCACGGAGAACATACGCCCCTCCCAGGAATCGAACTCACGACCCCGCGATTCGTAGATCTCATTATTGCATATTTTTGTTTCTTAGATGATTGTCCTTCAATATCCAGAGTTTGAAGAAATTCTATTTTTGGGAAAAATTTCGCCCATTTAAGTTATTTATAATTCTATAGAGGCGGATTAGTGTGCAGTATCAGACTTATGTATTATAAGTTAATTCCCCTATTGTTTGTCTTGATCTTTCTCCTGCCGATGCAGAGGGAGACATTTACTTTTGGTGTACTATTATTAATATAATTAGCGCACGTTTATTTTCGCGGATAATGTAGACAATAGAGACACTGATCATGAATTCCTACGTAAAGTAATGGGGTTTAAAGGCCTAATAATACAGAAGGAAATTCTATATATAGTATGCAAGAATTGCAATATCCCTTGGGTGCATTTTTATGTGACAAACTTTGACCTAAAAGACTCACTGGCTTGATTAGGCTCCATTTAAAAACTGCGCGCCTTTTAACTTTCACTAAACATTAAAATACTGGCGCTCAAAGTTCTATCAGTAAATATATTTAATAAACTAGGCCTATGACCGAGTGCTGCTTCGAACGCCTAACGTACTGTATCAGTGGATCTATATTCCATATCATTTGTAGATCTACATTAGTTGTTAATGAACTTTTTTTTTTCATTCCAATCAAACAATATCAATCATCGATAACTTCATACTGAATTTTAACATTTTGGGCGATTTCTCATTCGAATGACTATATACTCCTACTCCATGTCTATTTCAAGACGTGCGTAAAACCGCAAAACTTCCCGAATAAGAAATTTAGGTGACTGTAACCATCGTACCCGGAAGAACACGGGTAGAGTCTGAGAGTTTGACAGCGGAGCATTTATGTGTTTTGTTTGCTTATTATTCAACTTTTTGTTGTGGATTATGTATTAAGATTATTATTAAACCGTCCTAAAAAAGCTGTAAGTGCCAAATTAGTATTTATACATAAGAAGGAAGAGTAAACATGAAACAACTGCTTGTGTCACATGTTTTCGCGATGCTACATAATGATTAAAAATATCTGTCATGTGTTTACGAATCGGATAGAAATATCCGTCCCTCGGGCACCTGCGCATTGGGCGGTAATGAGGCTTGCCCATGGGCAGGTGGCCGAGGGACGGATATTTCCATCCGATTCGTAAACACATGACTGATATTTTTTCTTGCATATCGTATACATGTTAGCATTTTATTCTGGCAGACTTTTTTCTTGCATACCGTATTTTACAAAAGGTAGAAATAGTTTCTTTTTAGCACTCTTTCTTATAGCAGAGAATGAACACAAAGCGCGGGAAATTAACGTCCATAAGCAGAAGTGACGTCATGATGTTTTGCGTTACGCACAATAACAAAGTTCCACTATAGTTTTGTCGTTTGTAGCGTAACGTTATGTTTTTATGCTAAACTAACGTATTTTGAATCGAGAAATATACTGTAAGGAACAGAGAGAAACTATCAAGGTACCTGCTTTTTTCGTATTTTACATAAACAATATATTATTAGTGCATGAACCAGTAGTTGTCATTAACAGCACGAGAGTCATCTGGCATGGGGGGTGCCAGATGGGTTTTGTCGGCATGGGTAAAATAACCGGAAACGCCAGTCCGATATGCAAGAAATATGATACCACAAGTGACAACCTCAGATATGGACCAGTTAAAAATTTCTCAATCTCATTTCTGTGGATTTAGACTTGACTCTTCAGCACAAAAAAATTATAGAATTTAAAACAATTTTGAATTGCCGTGGCGCAATAAAAAGATTTATTCTGTAGTAAATGCATCAAGAAATGCAACTATTATTATTAATAGCATAGTGAATAACGAATTTATAGCAATTTTGTTTAACCCACCAGAAAAAAAAAAAAGTTTTGTTTTTTTAAATTAAGTAAAGTGCCAATATTTTCATCCATTTGTGTTGAAATCACTTGAAATTTTCAGTGTATATGAGTTTTGTCCTATACCTGTCTAGAAATAATTTTAGAAACATATAAAATTTATTATTTTACAACTTTAAAGCAATAAAGCCTATTAAAGGAGAATAAGACAAACCTTAAGTTAAAGAGAATTCCTTTAGTTTTTAGCTCACCTGAGTTTTTCTGATCGCTCGATGTCCGGCGTCCGTCGTCTGTCTGTCGTCTGTCTGTCTGTCAACATTTAGCTTTTGTATGCGATAGAGGCTGTATTTTTCAACTGATCTTCATGAAACTTGGTCAGAATGATTGCCTTGATGAAATCTAGGCCGAGTTCGAAAATAGGTCTTCTGGGTTCAAAAACTAGGTCACTAGGTCAAATCAAAGAAAAACCTTGTGTATGCAATAGAGGCTGTATTTTTCAATTGATCTTCATGAATATTGGTCAGAATGATTACCTTGATGAAATCTAGACCGAGTTCGAAAAGGGGTCAACTGGGGTCAGAAACTAGGTCACTAGGTCAAATCAAGGAAAAACCTTGTGTATGCGATAGAGGCTGTATTTTTCAGTTAATCTTCATGAAACTTGGTCAGAATGACTACCTTGAAGAAATCTAGGCCGAGTTTGAAAATAGGTAATCTGGGATCAAAAACTAGGTCACTAGGTCAAATCAAAGAAAAACCTTGTGTATGCGATAGATGCTGTATTTTTCAAATGATCTTCATGAATATTTGTCAGAATGATTACCTTCATAAAATCTAGGTTGAGTTCAAAAAAAGGTCAACTGGGGTCAGAAACTAGGTCACTAGGTCAAATCAAGGAAAAACCTTGTGTATGCGATAGATGCTGTATTTTTCAATTAATCTTCATGAATTTTGGTCAGGATGATTGCCTTGATGAAAGCAAGGTCAAGTTCGAATATGGGTCATCTGGGATCAAAAAGTAGGTCACTAGGTCAAATCAAAGGAAAAGCTTGTATATGCCATAGAGGCTGTATTTTTCAATAGATCTTCCTGAATTTAAGTCAAAATGATAACTTTAATGAAATCTAGGCCGAGTTCGAAAATGGGTCATCTGGGGTCAAAAACTAGGTCACTAGGTCAAATGAAAGAAAAAACTTGTGTATGCGATAGAGGCTGTATTTTTCAATTGATCTTCATGAATATTGGTCAAAATGATTGCTTTGATAAAATCTAGGCCGAGTTCAAAAATGGGTCATCTGGGGTCAAAAACTAGGTCATATCTAAGAAAATACTTGTTTAAACTCAAGAGACCACATTTTTAGTCCAATCTTAATGAAATTTGACCAAAATATTTGTTTTCATGAAATCACTAGGTTAAACATGTTTACACTGTTATAGTGTGTTTCTCAGGTGAGCGACCTAGAGCCATCTTGGCCCTCTTGTTTTCCTTTCATAGAATTTTTTTTAATTCACATATATGATAGGAAAATTTGTGCTGAAAACAATGAACAAATAAAAACAATAGGTCACCAGGCTTGTTTTTGTGAAAAATTGTTTTGAACACACCCACTGTTGCTGAAACTGCTAGCGATTTTTCAACATTTTCATAATTTTCTGCTTTTTTATAAATACCAACCAAAATATACATCAAGACAGCACAATAAGGTTTTTTTCTTTTTACAGATTTTATTATATACTTATTTGATATCATAGTCATATTTGTAATACTCTATCCTTACAATAATGGGTACAAAATTTAATGAAAAAAAAATACTGTTTCATATTTACTTTTGTGAACTTTTTTCAGTGAAAAATACCCATAGTGAAGAATATATTTTTAAATTTTGAAAAAATTCTTTCATAGAATTTTTTCCTGTTTTTCTTGTGTATAGATAATTGTATTGTGAGCATAAAAATGGCTAAAAATGTATGGGTCACCAGGCTAATTTTTATGTTAAGACCGCTAGAATACAACACCTGTTCGGACGGAAAATAGCGCGAACCTGGCCAAATTGATTACATGTATGTCTGCTAGAAGTTAAAAAAAAGTTTTAAAAATTCTTAATTCTTTCTATAATTGAATACTAAATAATCTGAAAGGTGATATTGTCGTATCAGTACTAAGTCAATTATCTTACATTATATGAACAACACTGTCTTTGTACCAAAATGCGATGTGAAAACACAACCACAAAAATAGCAAGATACCTGTCAGGCATGATACTTGTCAGTACAACATAAACCATTATCAACATTTGATTACTGATAAAACTTATCAATAATGTTATTTCATTCAAGATTCCTCATATTTATGACTGTCTATAACATGTTTCAACAAGTGTTGACTTCAGTTCAGTTTTCCATAGAAAGTGTCGGCTGCGCAGAAAGATGCGCATAAAAAACTATCGGAATTCCCTTTAAGAATACGAGAAAAGGGGATTTAGGAAGTGGCTAGGGGTCTGGTAATGGACCTCTGTACCAGAAGGTCCAGTAATTAATATATACATGTATGTACTGTCATTTACCATGTGTTTACTGTACTGCTGGTGTATAAGGTATTTTCTTGGATAACTTAAGGTATGATTAGTTGTCATAAAGATGCTGTTATTTTGTATTATGTCCCGTAAATGGACGCCTAGCCTGCATTTTAGCTACCGGTAACTGACTGTCTAGCCTAATCCATACGTTTTTTCTAGGTGTCTGGTAATCAGTTTCTTTATGAATATAGTTTAACAAATTAATTGATTTATTATATTTTGTTTGCCTAAGATAGTACATGTACGTAGTATTTACCAGTATACAAATACAGTATGACTTAAATTCAGACCTAAAATAGACAGATTTTTAATTACCGTTTCTCAAAGGTTAAATTGGAATTTGTATATATTTAACTGAATAGAACAGACAGGTTGTGAATTTTTTTTTTCTAAAGTCACTGTTGGGTCAAGGTAACAGTTACGGAAAATAGAAAATGCTTGTTCTCAGGCAATTTCCAAGTTTCGTTTATGCTTTGTACAGATTGTTTATCTTGATGATTCCTACTGGGTTATATGGGGTCAAAAACTAGCCGGTCACTTACTGAAATCAAAGGAAAAGCTTGTTAACACTCTAGAGGCCATATTTGACCCTATCTTCCTGAAACTTGGTAAGAATGTTTATCTTGATGATTCCTAGACCAAGTTTGAAACTGGATCATGTGGGGTCAAAAACTAGGTCACCACTCAAATCAAAGTAAAAGCTTGTTAACATTATAGAGGCCACATTTATGAACATATCTTTATGGAACTTGGTCAGAATGTTTATCTTGATGATTCCAAGGCCAAGTTTAACAGTTGAGCAATATAGGGTTATCATGACCATCTTTTTGAGCTAGCTGCTTTTCTTGACTTCCAAATATCATGGCTAGATTTGTATCTAGTTGCACACTGAACTCCTACAGTTTCCATCCTATTCAAATCAAACTTGTTATCTATCATCAACATGAAGCAGGCATGCACATTATATTCGTGGGACATCCATGTCTGATTACTCTTTTTGGAATAAGTCATTGTTTGGACTTGTCAAGCTTTTCCAAGTGGCAATTGTCATACAATGTTTACATGATTCTGATTTTTCAGGTTGACGTAGATGGTGTGAAATTGTCAAATTGAATTGCAAAAATGGATCTAGATCAGAGTTTTCTGTCTGAATTACCCCTTCAGCACCGACAGAAAGTTTGCCGGCAGATCCGGCAGAAACAGGTAAACGATTTTACTAGCTTTGGTGTAGTGATAAGTTGATAACCGTACTAAAAATTGGCATAAAAGGTTGGCATAATTTATTTTTATCAGCTTTTTTTTCTGCAGAGTTACGCTTGCCCACATAAAATGTCAGATACCTGTGTTTGCTTGAACTTGTCATCATCAGACACTCATGTACTTGCATTGTTAGATACCGGTACCTGCCTTTGCTTGAACTTGTGATGTACCTGCGGTGTCATATGCCAGCCTTTGTTTGAACTTTTCATGCACATGCAGTGTCATATACCTGCCTTTGCTTGAACTTGTTATGCACCTGCAGTGTAATATACCTGCCTTTGCTTGAACTTGTCATGCAGCTGCAGTGTCATATACCTGCCTTTGCTTGAACTTGTCATGCAGCTGCAGTATCGTATACCTGCCTTTGCTTGAACTTGTGATGCACCTGCAGTATCATATACCTGCCTTTGCTTGAACTTGTGATGCACCTGCAGTATCGTATACCTGCCTTTGCTTGAACTTGTCATGCACCTGCAGTGTCATATACCTGCCTTTGCTTGAACTTGTGATGCACCTGCAGTATCATATACCTGCCTTTGCTTGAACTTGTCATGCACTGCAGTGTCATATACCTGGCTTTGCTTGAACTTGTCATGCACCTGCAGTGTCGTATACCTGTCTTTGCTTGAACTTGTCATGCACCTGCAGTGTCATATACCTGCCTTTGCTTGAACTTGTGATGCACCTGCAGTTTCAGAATCCTGTCTTTGCATGAACTTGTCATGCACCTGCAGTTTCAGATACCTACCTTTGCTTAAACTCACATGTACCTGCAGTGTTAAATACCTGTCATGGCTTGAAATTACCATGTAGTGGAAAAAATCTCTATATAAATTATAATGCATATTGTTCTACATTGTATCACTCAAACAAAGATGGCTGGAACATTTAAACCATATTTCAGAAAGGTTTAAGAAAGTGAACTGTTTGGATTTTTTTGTATCATTTATGGAGATATTTGATTCAATGTAATGTATCTTACCCATATTTGAAAGTACATAGGGAACCTCTACTAGTCTATACACACAGATTATATTGATGATTTGAAATGAGTAAAATGTTCATTGACACAGAATTGGCTCTAATTATGTAACTTTAAAAATCAGAGATGTGAACAGAGAAATAATGCATGTAGAATGTTGTAATTTGTATTTCTTCATTATTTCAAAATTGTCTGAGATTTTATTGCTGTAGTGTGCATTTAGATATAATCTGTGCACCTGTAATACATGTGTTACACAATGTAACTACTTTACTGAATGTATGTCTAAACAAATTTGAGACAAACTCAATCTCACCAACAGAGTTTGAATAAGTCCTTGCTAATATATTTTTATGCCCCCACTTTTGGGGGGCGGCATATAGATAATGATTTGCCCTTGTCTGTCCGTCCGTCCTTCCGAGAATGTTGTGTTGCGCGTAGCTCAAAAAGTATTTGACGTAGAGTCACAAAACTTTACAGGAATGTTGGTCAGCATGTGTAGTTTTGCACCTGGGGTTTCGCGTTCGGATTCATTCAGTCTTGTAGGAGTTATGGCCCCTGACTTTGTAAAAATTGGTCATTTTAATGTTGTGTCGCGCGTAGCTCCAAAAGTATTTGACCTAGAGTCACCAAAGTTTACAGGAATGTTGGTCAGCATGTGCAGTTGTGCACCTGGGGTTTCGCGTCCGGATTCACTCAGTCATGTAGGAGTTAAGGCCCCTGACTTAGTTAAAAATTGATCATTTTAATGTTGTGTCGCGCGTAGCTCCAAAAGTATTTGACCTAGAGTCACCAAAGTTTACAGGAATGTTGGTCAGCATGTGCAGTTGTGCACCTGGGGTTTCGCGTCAGGATTCATTCAGTCATGTAGGAGTTATGGCGCCTGACTTAGTTAAAAATTGGTCATTTTAATGTTGTGTTGTGCGTAGCTCCAAAAGTATTTGACCTAGAGTCACCAGAGTTTAAAGGAATGTTGGTCAGCATTTGCGGTTGTGCACCTGGGGTTTCACGTCTGGATTCATTCAGTATTGTAGGAGTTTATGCCCCTGACCTAGGAAAAAATTTGTGTCCTTTGTCATGTAGTGGGGGCATCTGTGTCCCATGGACACATTTCTAGTTATAAACTTGTTTGTTATTACAGATAGAAAAGTACTTTGAATTCGAAAAGTCAGACAGGGGACGAGAATTGTTGCCAAGGAAGCAAGAAAAACGAAATGTGCATTTCTCACAGGCTTTGACCCTGCAAGTTGCAGTGGATAACTTTGATGATAGGGAAGGTATAATATTTAAACTTTTTTATCAAAAGAATTTGACTTAGTGCCCCATATTTTGGCATACAGTACAGTAAGTAACTTCCTGAATTTAGGGAAAAAACAATCATGACTCTTTTTTGACTGAACCAAATAAATTATTTAAGGCCCTCTTGAGTCAAACTTTTTTGTTTCCAATTATTTAAGAATAATTGTGCCACCTATACAGTACTCTGTAATTTGTTTCAGAGGTAGGCCTACATTTTCTTATGCCCCAACCACTCAGTGGAGGGGGCATATAGATCTGGTCTTGTCTGTCCGAAAAAAGTTTGTGATGCGCCTGGCTCAAAAAGTATTTGATAAAAATTGATGAAACTTTGCATGAGTCTTTATCATCATGTGACCTTGCTCACTTGACATTCTTCTTGAGAATTTAATGCTAATTACAGAGTTTTGGCCCTTGAAATAGCCAAAATAGTGGATTTTTTGTTTGTGATGCTCTCATAACTCATAAAGTATATGGCCTAGAATAATGAATCCTTTTATAAAAATGTTTGTTTAGGCTATACTCCCTTATGACTGCAAACATTTTAATTATTGCCCCTTATTTGTGACAAATGTATCAGTGGGGGCACACCCTGTGTCCTACAGACACATTCTAGTTACTACACACTTGCTACTTGTTGGTCTGGTGCTAATACTTTCCTCAAACTGTATGACATTTGATCAGAAATCCAGTACCTCCTCTGGTCAAATAGTGTGTATAATACATCTCTCAAATACTACAGAAAGCTTAAAAATGTATGTTAGAAGTGGTATTGTTGAATTACTTTTCCTTGACTTAATGTACTTTGAACTTTAGAAAATATCATAATGGGTAGGAATTATTAAATGAGAGTTTGTCTGTACATTTATATTTCTTCTTTATCATACCAGGTCATATACAGAAGTGAGTTATAACAATGGTATAATGCTTTTTTTGGTATAAGAACCAATCATGTTGTTGCAGCACTATTGTTGCTTTATGAAAGGAACCATTCCTTTTGTTGCCTTGTTGTTGCTTTATGAAAGGAACCATTCATGTTGTTGTCCTGTTGTTGCTTTATGAAAGGAACCATTCCTTTTGTTGCCTTGTTGTTGCTTTATGAAAGGAATCATTCATGTTGTTGCCTGATTGTTGCTTTATGAAAGGAACCATTCATGTTGTTGCCTTGTTGTTGCTTTATGAAAGGAACCATTCCTTTTGTTGCCTTGTTGTTGCTTTATGAAAGAAACCATTCATGTTGTTGCCTTGTTGTTCTTTATGAAAGGAACCATTCATGTTGTTGCCTTGTTGTTCTTTATGAAAGGAATCATACATGTTGTTGCCTTCTTGTTGCTTCATGAAAAGAACCATTCATGCTGTTGCCTTGTTGTTGCTTTATGAAAGGAACCATTCATGTTGTTGCCTTGTGGTTGCTTTATTAAAGGAACCATTCCTTTTGTTGACTTGTTGTTGCTTTATGAAAGTAACCATTCCTTCTGTTGCCTTGTTGTTGCTTTTTGAAAGGAACCATTCATGTTGTTGCCTTGTTGTTGCTTTATGAAAGAAACCATTCATGTTGTTGCCTTGTTGTTGCTTTATGAAAGGAACCATTCATGTTGTTGCCTGATTGTTGCTTTATGAAATGAACCATTCCTTTTGTTCTTTTGTTGCCTTGTGGTTGCTTTATTAAAGAAACCATTCATGTTGTTGCCTTGTTGTTCTTTATGAAAGGAACCATTCATGTTGTTGCCTTGTTGTTCTTTGTGAAAGGAACCATTTTTGTTGTTGCCTTGTTGTTGCTTTATGAAAGAAACCATTCATGTTGTTGCCTTGTTGTTCATTATGAAAGGAACCATTCATGTTGTTGCCTTTTTGTTGCTTTATGAAAGGTAACATTCATGTTGTTGCCTTGTTGTTGCTTTATGAAAGGAACCATTCCTTTTGTTGACCTGTTGTTGCTTTATGAAAGGAACCATTCCTTTTGTTGACTTGTTGTTGCTTTATGAAAGGAACCATTTCTGTTGTTGCCATGTTGTTGTTTTATGAAAGGAACCATTTCTGATCTTGCATTGTTGTTGCTTCATGAAAGGAACCATTCATGTTTTTGCTTTATGAAAGGAACCATTCATGTTGTTGCTTTGTTATTCTGTATGGAAGGAACCATTCCTTTTGTTGCCTTGTTGATGCTTTATGAAAGGGACCATTTCTGTTATTGCCTTGTTGTGTTTTTTATGAAATGAGCCATTCTTGTTGTTGCTTTATTGTTGCTTTATGAAAGGAACCATTCATGTTGTTGCTTCATGAAAGGAACCATTCATGCTGTTGCCTTGTTGTTGCTTCATGAAAGGAACCATTTATGTTGTTGCTTTGTTGTTGCTTTATGAAAGGAACCATTCATGTTGTTGCTTCATGAAAGGAACCATTCATGCTATTGTCTTGTTGTTGCTTCATGAAAGGAACCATTTATGTTGTTGCCTTGTTGTTGCTTTATGAAAGGAACCATTCATGTTGTTGCCTTGTTGTTGCTTTATGAAAGGAACCATTCCTTTTGTTGCCTTGTTGTTGCTTTATGAAAGGAACCATTCCTTTTGTTGCCTTGTTGTTGCTTTATGAAATGAACCATTCCTTTTGTTGCCTTGTTGTTGCTTTATGAAAGGAACCATTTCTGTTATTGCAGCATTGTTGTTGATTTGCATAGAAGGAAATGTAGATTCCAGCTTTATGTTTGTTTCAAGTCTTCAGTTCTAATGTATAATATATTGTCTTCTAGCTTTGATGCCAAATCCACATACTGTAATAATTTATTTTCTTCAAAAGTAAAGATATATCTTCAAGTGGATTCATTGTTTCATTTGAAAGTGTTTCTTGTAACAAAAACTTTTTTTGAGAATTTAAAGATTAAGGGGATTCTATTATCGAGTAATTAAGTGTGATGGCATAAATTTATTTGTCATTCCTTGCTGTAGAAAGGTGTTGTGCGAAGGGCATCTGTCATTTGAGAAAGTCATTCATGTAGCTTATAAAGGGGTGGTGATACTACCCAGGTGCCTGTCTGTTCAGAGAGACGTCTATGGTCTATCTCTAACATCTAACATGGAGAACTCTCGTCAGAAATCAGCATTCAGTACACCATGATGACATCCATTAACAAAATTTCATAAAGAATTTTTTATCAGGTCCTAATTAAAGTATGTTTAATATGGAAAAATAACAACAACAACAACAAATAATTTTATTGCACATCATCATTCACATGAATTTTGCAATGAACATTACAAACAAAATAAATATTACAATAATGTGCATCATATATTATATAATACAAAACATTTGTCATAGACAACGTAGTCACATACTCTTAAGCATTATGAATTAAATATAAGCATTTATATCACGATCTTTAAGGAAAGGTTTACTATATAATTGCATGTTAAACATACCGGTAATCAGTAGTTTTATTCTAATAACTTATACAAATATACATGTTTACAAATACTAGAACAAATGCAGGATTCATAGATATCAAACTTGTTGGAAGTGAAATAACAAGAATGACATGTGAACATGCATATAATGGCAAAATTTCTCACTGTTATGTATCTTGTGCAAAAGTAAAATACAAGGTAGACATGCACACACAGATATACCTGTTTAAACTTTATTACTTATTAAAATCTGTGTTATTTCTAAGTTTATATGCAGCTTTTAAAAATTTTCCGAACTTATCAATGGTTCTATGATTTTTTTATTTCATAAATGTAATAGACTTTTCAATTGTTGGCCAATTCATACAATATTTTGGTAAAAACATTTTTCTTAGCTCTCTATATTTAGGACAACACATTATAAAATGATACTCAGTTTCAACTAAATTGGTACAATTTTTGACATGTTCTATTATTTCTTTCTACACCCATTATATCTTCCTGTTTCTACAGCTAAACAATGAGAGTTTAAAAGAAAACATGTGATTAAGCTTCTTAGGTTATCATTTTCACAAAAAGTCGAATAATTTATAAAACCAAATGATGTTTTGCCTTTTCTGTAATACTCTAGTTTTGTACAGCTATCTGTGGAGGTATGCCACTCTTGAGTAAACTGGTCTTTCAATCGCTGTTTTAACATAGGAAATAACTGACCATCAATATTGTTCTGATAGAAAATGTTCCCAAAACCTATTTTGTCTAGAAACTTTTTTACAGATTTAACCCATGTTATACACTTGGTTCTATTCACATGTTCCCTTTCATTTAGGAATATTTTGCACATAAAAGACTCTTTATTTTTCATAGTTTTAAACCAGTATTTTAACCTTTACCCTGCTAAATTTCTAAAATGGACTGGTCCATCATTCAATTTGGGCAATACCATTTATTATTTGAAGGGGTGTTCACTGAAAATTTACTGACTGAACAGCGAACAGTGCAGACCATGATCAGACTGCACGGATGTGCAGGCTGATCTTGGTCTGCACTGGTCGCAAAGGCAGAATCATTTGCCGACAGCAGGCTAAAGGTTAATACTCTTTCTTTACACATAACTGACAAAGGATATCTACCTAGCTCTCCTAGGACAGCCATATTTGATGTCTGAGTTTTTACCCCTAGTATTCTTTTGCAAAATTTCATGTGTATCTTTTCTGCATCTTTTACATTATATACTCCCCATATTTCTGCACAGTAAAGAAGAATAGGCATAACCATTTGGTCAAACAATAAAAGCTTAGTTTTAACGTCAATATTACTCTTGAAAAAATTGAATATAGACCGTTCAAAGCTGAGACTCAATGCCTGATTGGATAATGTTGAGATGGTTTCTGTATAAATAAAGTTACTGGTAAATTTTACCCCAAGGTAACAAAATGAATCAACAGTTTCTAGCGATTTGTTATTTACAAGAAATTGTACATTAAGTTGCAATCTCTTGTTATTAAAAATACAAATTTTTGTTTTATTTAATATTGATTTTCAATCCTTGGCTTGAATTTTAGCGAATACATACATACATATAAAGACTATCAATCTGAGCCTGTAGACTCTCTGGAGTAGTTGTGAATAATAACATATCATCCGCAAATAGAAGCATTATATATACATGCATAGTTGGTTTAAATCAGTTTCTGTCAATGCATTAAAATTCATATTACATGTGATTTCACCAACACAGATAATGAAGAAATCCGAAACTACTTGATCATATCCTGGTGCTGTGTTACGCATCAAGCTAGAAATTATTGTTTTCCTATTTCATTTTGCATGAACAGCTTATAATGTAGACAATCAATATATACATAATTGTTCTATAGAATACCAAAATTCAATGTTTCTGTATCGGTTGCGGATGTGTTATACAATAAAAAGAACTATTATATTACCCATAAAAATAATTTAATTTAAAAAGAAAATGTCAATGTCAAATTTACTTTTTTGAGCATATTGTTTGATTACTTAACATGCTATTAAATAAATACCTCAAGTTTTCTGCCAAACAATAGTCTACTGTCAAATTTTTCAGGTATAAATTTGTAACAATAGGTAATTTGTCAGGCTGTTTTACTTATAAGGTTTTTCACCAAAATAAGAGTTCATATTTCTTTCGTTTCTCATGATAATTTACTACCTTGAAGTCATGAAAATATTTAACAAGTTAAACTGTTAAAGTTACCATCACCCATGTTGAATGACTCATTTAATCTTGGATACAATAATTATAGCTTTTTATCTGTATAAATCCTTATATGGGTAAATATATGAAACACTGACTAAGTTATACCTGCCAAGTTTCATGAGTTTCAGAAGCAAAATGTCTGAGCTTACCATACAAAAGGCCTGCAGTGCCCTCTCATTACCCATATAATGCTAAATCTAAGTGTTGAGACAACAGAGTATTTATACTTAAAAGCAATTTAAACCTATTATGATATTTGATATTACACCAGATTTATATAGCACGCTTTTCATAATAAACACATTCAAAGGTGCTTTACATACAAAGGCAGCCACTAAGGGTGCCAAATTATTCTGTGCTAGTACAGACACAGAGCAATGTGACCACAGGGACAGAGCAGTGAGTGTGAGAAATTGCCCCCAGAACAAAGAGAGAGATAGAAATCATTTAGATGAAGGCATATCTAACTAACTTAGCCTAGCTCTTTGCAGATAGACAGCCTGATCCCTTAGCATGTTAAATGTATAGCACCTATACACACAAAGCACTCTTTTTGAGGAAGAACCAGTATAGTACAGGCCTCTTGTTTGGGTGGGAAGCACTCAACAGCATCTCAGAAATTTCCAGCACCTGGACTATGATTCGAACCTGGGACCTCTGGATTGACAGGCAAGCGTGTAAGCACTAGATCATTCAGTCGAAATTGATGGTTTATTACCATGGTGATTCATGGTTTACCATGATAGTTCATGGTCATGGGACAATGGTTTACCGTGGTTGACCATGGCTGTGGTAATTGGCACCACAGTAAAAAAAACATGGTATCTGACCATGGTCAAAAACCATGGTTGTGGACCACAATCAGCCATGGTCGACCAAGGTTCACGACCATGGTTGAACATGGTATAAATATGAATTTGAAAGGGTAATGAAAATACATGACAATTGCAGCCTATATCTATTTTTGCAGGTCATTTATTTGTCATAAAATTGCTAAGATGACAACAAATTATAGTCAGACTATGAAAGTTTACCTTTGAAGCTGTCTATAAATGCAGGAAAACTATTCTATATCCAGGAAAACTTTTGGAGCCAAAATGCAGTCAGGTGCTTTGGTGCATTGCAAAACTTGATAAGTGTGAAAATTACTAGCATGACCATGGTAGTCCATGGTCAACTGTGGTTGAAAAAAATAGACCACAGTAGACCATGGTCAAACTGTTGATCGTCTTTTCTGACCGTGGTCGAGCATGGCCAATCTTATCTCACCATGGCCGACCGTGCTCCTGACCATGTTTTCACCATGGTATTTGATGGTTAACCACGTTAAAACTTGGTCAACCATCAAAAACCATGTCAACCATGGTCATCATTTCGCCTGGGCACCAAGCCCCCCAATTTATTTGTTAAATGAAGTAATTATTCATACTTTCAAATATTTAGTATTTAGTAATACCTAATTATGGCTTAAGGAGGTAGGTTACCTTGTTACAAGGGTAAATTCAGATTAGTTGAACTGCAGCATCTTTTTGTATTTCGTGTAATATGAAGTTTTAACTGCTAAAATCTCAGTTTCGTTTGTCTCTGTCCCTTCAAGTTCAATTTTTATCCAGGTTTGAAGAACATGACCCTCCAAAGGTATTTCATATTGAAAGAAGAAGGAAAATACGGATATTTAACACTTTTCAGTGTATTTTAGTTTCACTGATATCCGTAGAAGTCAGCATAATCTATAATTTTACTAGTATGCCCATTAGCTTTCTAATATAAGCTTAAAATGTATATGTCGCGAGGCTCGTGTTTCCATGGTAACGCATTTTCTCTCATTTTTAAACAACTATGTATAAAAATAGGGGTTTTCGACGGCTTCAGTGCCATTCTGTTAATGACCAACATGGAATTTTTGGGTAATATTATTAGCAAAATACCAAGCACTGTACATGGTACCCTATTTTTCTTGAAGTTTAAAGTAACCATGGCAACAGAGATGTTTAAAATGGCTTATATTTTGCTTTTTGTCGTAATTTCTTATAAAATAATATTGAATAAGATTATCTTTCTAGTTGATGTAGCTTTAAAACATATTATTTCTAACGTAAGTTATATTTTCGTGTTATCTGCATTTATTCAAACAAATTTCTAAGCTTAGAATACTTACAGCAGTACCCCTCGTCTGGCATTTTTCATGGAAAAATAGTTCTGCATGCTGCTATTATTCTCATGGATATTGTTGAAATGAAAATAAAAAGCCGAAGCTGTGTTTCTTAAATAGACTAGTGTCAACGCTTTTGAATTTTACATTTAGATACATAGGTCACAGGCTTCGTTTCCATGGTAACGTCAATTCAGTTCAAGAAACCACAATTTTCTACTGAAATTTGAAGAATTTTAGACCTTAGTTTTAGTATATAAGTAAAAATTATCAACGGAACCCGAAAAATAGGTATTACAAATCAAACTGCTAGATTTTTTTATTTGAAAGTGGCCATAACAAGTAACCTCTCACCCAACTATATTCCAAATAACAATGGTTACCATCATCCATTTTCTTACATTCCGCATAACATTTCAATATAACTACATAAAAGAAGCAAAATATTGATTATTATTCAGAGCAAAAGACTCATAAAAAATATTTCAGCAAATAAAGGTTATTTGAAAATAGTTTGAATAAAGAAAATGCACAGAATTACGTACTTTCAAGATAAAAGCTATTAATTTTGCGCGGTAACTGACACGTAACGTCATGACGTCAATGACGTCATTTTAAGGCAACATTGTTTTGAAGCGTTTCTGTGGCAATTTATTCACTATTTCTGCATTATTAAACCATAAAGCGTCAGATCGAAGACAGGTCTATGATTTGTTTTCAGAAGAATGAATATACAAACACATTTAGTTTGTCGTAAACGTCGTCATAAATCGTCACGTTAGCTTCCAGTTGGACATGCGCACATACAAATATAAAGGTAACCTACCTCCTTAAAGACACTTTTGTTGTAAAAATGAAACTCTGTCAAAACGTGTTCTAAACTGTAATATTTTTATATTGTGATATTTCATTTTTGCAAAGGTACAAAAAAACTTTTTAGACAATACTCTGCAATAAGTTTAGGCATAGGAAATAGAGATTAATATAATTGCACTTTTACAAATATTATAAAAGTGCTTCTATTGTGACATTTGATACAAGGAATACTGCATTATAAAATACTTTAACTGGTATTTCGGTTTATTATCGACTTGTTAAAGGTTAATTTTTTATCATAAGTAAGCTGACAAAATCATATGAAGCAGGTTTTGAAGGGTAAATCAAACACATAATGACTTTTAGACAACTAGTTAAATTGTCATTTGTTTGAAACAATTTGTTAATGCAAATAATTTTAGTTAAAATTGCATTGAAAGGCATTAAATTTATAAATGCATTTTCGCTCCCTTTACATCTACAGTTATATTGTATGCCTTCTTTCTCTGGCTTATTTCAGATTTATTAGTCACATATTACTAGCAAATCAGTGAGGTTGGGGTGTTGAAGGGCAGTTTCTTCAAATAGTGGGTTGTATTAGTTAAAAATCTCAGTTTAGATCCCAGAAAAAATAAAATGTTAAAGTTTCATGTTTACATTGCAAGATTAAATTTTGTTACTTACTTCCTATAAGTACCGCACAGTATTATGGCGTTTTTATTTTTAGCAACATGTAAATAAACAATCAGTCCTTAGCTATATCTTTTAAAAGGAAAGATATTGAAAGTAAGATCAATAGTTGGCTTGATGGTGCAGTAGGTTGAGTGTAATTATTTTGTGGTGATTGTTTTGATGGTTCGAACCTTGCATCCGTCAATTTTTTTTTTTCTATTTTGCATTTAATTTTTATACTTTGTGTATGTTTGTTTTTCTCCGATTTCTAATTCATTCACGAAAGCCTCAAACACATTAGATCATTTTAAAGGTGAGGCTTATTTAAACATGATTACATGTTAACAATGACATATATAAGTTAGTGAACAAGTAAGAACTAGATTAACAGACTTTTGTTGTTTTCGTTTGATCGTATTGAAAAAAAAAAGAAATTAAATTGCTTTCAAAATACTTTTTTACGGGTCCGGGAATCGAACTCCCGACGAAAAATTATAAGACGGATACCAATACCGCACGGCCAACAAAGATTTACTGTTTGCAGCATAAACGTTGTGTATTGACTTTAATTTATGCTATTGTTTTGTTTGTTTACATTTCAAAGCCCTTATTACTGCGCGATACCTATAGTTTCTTGATCAGTTTAATTAACCAATAGTTACATTTAAAAAACTAGAAATTCTTCAGCAATTTAACCATTGGCTGATGGACTGGACTATCATTCAACTTTGGCAGTACCATTTATTATTCGAAGGGGTGTTCACTAAAAATTCATGACTGAATAGCTAACAGTGCAGGCTGATCTTGGTCTGCACTGGTAGCAAAGGCAGAATCACTTGTGACCAGCAGGCTGAAGGTTAAGAACTATTCCACAAAGTTACCAACTACTATTCCCACAAATTTAGCAGATTTATTTAACCTTTATCCTGCTAAATTTCTAAAATGGACTGGTCCATCATTCAATTTGGGAAATACCATTTATTATTTGAAGGGGTGTTCACTGAAAATTTACTGACTGAATAGCGAACAGTGCAGACCATGATCAGCCTGCACGGATGTGCAGGCTGATCTTGGTCTGCACTGGTCGCAAAGGCAAGATCAGTTACCGCCAGCAGGTTAAAGGTTAAACAAATGCTATAGTTCCAGCTCAATGTTTTTCACAGATAGGTGTGCCAGAATGGAATACAAACAAATTACCATGTTAATTGAACAAGAGAGATAAATCTGCACCCACTCAGTCTCCCTACTTTTCAGATCAGTCCTAATTTTCAAAGTGTTTGTAAATGAATGATTTTCACTTTCAGAATTGTGAAAAGTACATGTTAAATGTATGTTGATATTTTTTATTTTAAACTTTTGGAACAAAATCAAAGGTGTTGTTAGCCTTTGTCAAATTGAGCATGGGGTGGAGGAGTTGTCTTACTTTTGCTAGAATAGGTTGTAGTATCCTTATTGTATTTACTTTTTGCCAATGCCTTTGAGTATGTGTGTTATTTTAGAAAGAAAGAAATATACAGAAAATAAAGAAAACACAGTCATGTATATTGTCATTGTGTTTCATTCTTCAGTAAATAACATTATAAACATCATAAATCAGTCTGTAAAAAGGAGGAGGCAACTCTATCAAGCATTTTGACTGAATTATGGCCCCTTTTCGACTTAGAATAAATGTTAAAGTTTGCGTACCACCCCAAATATTTTCAAAGTCCATTGAGATATTGCTTTGATATTTTGCATACTTGTTTACCATCATGACCCCAGTCTGTAAAAAGGAGGAGGCAACTCTATCAAGCATTTTGACTGAATTATGGCCCCTTTTCGACTTAGAATATGCTTATTGTAATGTTATAGTTTTACTCATAGCTTAATTATATTATAGCACTGAGAATAGTCGAGCCTGCTGTCCACTGACAGCTCTTGTTTTTAAATAATGTAACTTCATCAAAACTGCATTTATTTTACATTATAAATCTATGTTACTTTCTTCATTTTTTGTTGTTGTTATTTTTAAGTGTATTATAAGTATTTATTTCATTATTTCTTTTCTATTCATCAGTGCATGGTAAAATACTTATGGACATTGTGATTATTCTATATTTATGTAACTGTTCCAAGACTGCAGATGTTGTGCTGCCAGTTGGTTAGGCCAGTCTTGCATGTGTTATATTATTCACAGTGTATGTGTTAGATTGTGAAATATATAAAATTTGCCAGTCATCTATAACTGTCCTTTTCTGTACTGTAAATATGATATCACAATAATCATCATGTCATTCTATAACTATTCAAAATCAGTTTCAGAAATATAAGCTGAAAAAAATCTCTCAAACTGTATGTTCTACAAGAAATATTCTTTCCACTTAGTTTAGTTGTGCATACTTTATGTATATTGTTATATGTTTTATATGTACTTCCTTTTTTCAGTTGCAAAATGTCTTGACAATGGTTGTGATCCTAACTTTACCACTGGTAATGGGACCTCCTTGCTACATAGGGTATGTGTTATATTGTACTTTGTGTGAAAAAATTACACCTAATGAAAGCGACTATCTTTTGTTTCCATTTTTACCCACTATTTTTTGTTTCCATTTTTTTACCCACTTTAGCAAAGGTAAGATTTTAATGAGGCAACGAAAATGATTGCGAGGCAACCATGTATGAAGATGTTTAAAAGTTTCATGTTCTTTAAAATTTCCTGGCTGTCAAAGGGCAAGGTCATATTTTTATGGCTATATAGAAAACTAAAGTTATTATTCTCTTCATAGTTTAGGCCGCAATGAAAATATAATTGAGTCGCGCCATGAGAAAACAAACAAAATGGCTTTGCGACCAGCATGGATCCAGACCAGCCTACGCATGTGAGCAGTCTGGTCAGAATCCATGCTGTTCGCTAATTTTCTCTAATTACAATAGGCTTTGAAAGTGAACAGCATGGATCCTGACCAGACTGCGCGCAAATGCACTGTGTTGGTTTTCTCATGGCGCGGCTCATATGTGTTTGCTCGTCCCCTTAAAGGGTGAAATGGTAGGATGGCAATTAGCTTTTTTTGCCAGAATAAAAAGTGAGTTTTATGTGAAAGAATAGTCATTTTCAGCCTTTTCTGTGATTATGCATTAATCATTACTTTTTTGAAATTGAACACATAGATAGAACATTGGGAAATTGAATAGAAAAATGTCAGAAATTCAAACACTTCAGAGCTAATCACAGTCGTATAAACACTCTGAAGCACGCATTTTTGTTTTGTTATAGAACATTTTGATTACATTTCTATGACAGACAGCTTAATAAGATTCAGAGAAACAGTTCTGTTGACATATAAACTTAATGCCACTCTGTAAATTTTAGCTCACCAAAGCACACAGTGCTCAAGGTGAGTTATTGTGACCGGTCATTGTCCGGCGTTCGTCGGCTTCTGTTGTGTGTCGTCCATCAACATTTGCCTTGTGAACGCTCTAGAGGCCACAGTTGTGACCCAGTATTTATGAAACTTGGTCAGAATGTTTATCTTGATGATCTCTAGGTCAGATTCGAAACTGGATCATGTGAGGACAAAAACTAGGTCAGTAGGCCAGATCAAAGGAAAAGCTTGTGAACACTCTAGAGGCCCCAGTTGTGACTCAATCTTTATGAAACTTGGTCAAAATGTTTTTCTTGATGATCTCTAGGTCAAATTCGAATCTGGGCTATGTGGGGTCTAAAACTAAGTCACCCGGTCAAATCAAAGGAAAAGCTTGTGAACACTGTAGAGGCCACAGTTGTGACCCAATCTTTATGAAACTTGGTCAGAATGTTGGTCTTAATGATCTCGAGGTCAAGTTTGAAATTGGGACATGTGATAAAAAAAATTGGCTTGTCTTTGTGCAAGATGCTGACTGACAACTTAATGACGCTGGTTCAAGTGATGATGACACTGTACCACATCCAGATATATGTGAATATGAATAGATTAAAATATTAATAATAAAATATTATATAATTAAATATATGGAAGAGTGGGAGTATTCAGTTGATTAAATTATGTAATAAATGATTAAATGTCAAAATTGTTAGATTAAAGTAATATTACAATGAACAACAGTTAACTTGGGAATGTTTTAATATCGTTATAATGCTGCTCTTGACAGTTTTAACCTTAGATAACCATAATTACGGAAAGAAATCAACATTAAATGAATCATTTAGACATTAAAATAATGATATCTATTAAACTCTTTCCCCATTTATTATCGTATATGCTATAAAAACAAATGAATTTGAACAAAATTGCAATTTTCAGGTTTTATTGTAGACATGTTGCCATGGTAACCATCTTTCTGGTATTGAATTAAATGTTTTGTTTATGGCAAAAAAATTGTCTTGATATATTATTCAAGTCAATTTTTTGAAGTTCTGAGATGCTACCAAAAACAGCCGTTATAGTCCCTAAGCCTTTGTTTAAATGGGGGAACTTTGCCCTTTCTCCTAGCTAGGAGCAGCTAGAGCTAAAAAGGAAATACCTTTTAATGATATTTCCTGATGATCCACTGGATAGATCATCAGGGAATCATTGTAAGGTGTTCTCGTAAGTTTGTTGAAATGAGTGTACTTGGCCCCTTTTGGGGGTTGCTAGAGTTTTAAATAGGAAAACCTTTAAACAATTTTTTGTCATGAACTGCTTGATGGACCTTCATCAGTCTTGTTCAATTGCACCATTGTAAGGTCCTCTCCAATTATTTTTCAAATGGGAGCACTTGACCCCATTTAGGGGCCTCTAGAGCTAAAAATAGAAATACCTTTTAATGACATCTTCTCATGAACAGCTGGCTGGATCTTCGTCAGACTTGGTCTGTAGCTGTAAGGTTCTCAAATAATGGCATTTGGCCTCTTTTAGGGGCTGCTACAGTTTTGAATAGAAAAACAATTTAAACCACTTTCATGAACAGCTTATATATAATATTGATCCTCATCAAAGTTGGTCTGTTGTGTCATTGTAAGATCCTCTCTCAACTTTGTCGAGGTGGGGGCATTTGGTGAATCCATGCTGTTCGCTTTCATAGACTATTGCATTTAGAGAAACTGTTGGCGAACAGTATGGATCCTGACCAGACCTCGCGGATGCGCAGGCTTGTCTGGATCCATGCTGGTCGCAAACGCACTATGCTGGTTTTCTCATGGTGCGGCTCATTTATTTAATGCCCCCACTTATTATTTACAAAAAGTTTCATTTTATAACAAGTTAACATAATAATAAATTATATCTACATAGCACCCTTCTTTTATTCCCATTATACAAATAACACAAAATTAAATATTTTTGACAATTGCTATAATTTATACACTGGTTACAGATGCTATTTGCAAATGTCATGCTACTTAACATCATAATGTTTACTTTAAAATCTTTCACTCTTATGGGCATGTAATATTTCATTGTTTTACTCAAAACTGTTTCATGATGGTAATTTAAGAATTCATTGGATTTCAAGTTTTCATGTAAAGTCGATGAGAATTCATTTGTTCAATTTGTAATTGATTTTTTGTGGATTCATGCATTACAATTGTAACCTCGAAATTGTTGGAAAGTAGTCCGTCATGAATATTAATGATTTCACAGTATAATGGAAATAAATATTCTTACACGCATTCAAAGTCAGGCATCCTCTTTATTAGCATATTAAGTTCCTTTTTTCAAATTCAGTATAATTTAGTCAATTGTAAATAAATTGATCTATTTCTGTGCCTTATCATATTTTTTTTTATGGTTTCTACAATTTTGTCCTTGTATATGATAACAACAAGCTTAGACTTGATCCAATATTTATATAACTCTTTATTTAAGTGGCATGTCACCATATCAGATTTTTCAAACTGATGGCAAGGTCTTTAAATATCAAAACTCATAAATGAGAATTATTTAAATTGTTGTGTTGTGTGTATGATAATGATATATATTCCATCTTTACTTACTGGATTGCATTTGTCCTGCACCTCAGATTCTTGTGAAGAAGTTGTCTATCTTGCTAAGAAAAAATGGTGATATTGTTAACCCTTACCATGCTCAGACATGATTGATTTTGCCTTTGCGACCAGTGTAGATCATGACCAGCCTGCACATCCATCTGATCATGATCTGCACTGTTCGCTATTCAGCCTGTATCTTTTTGGTAAGCACCCCTTTTAACAGTTAATGGTACTGTCCAAACTAAAAGATGGACAAGTTCATTCTAGAAATTTAGCAGGGTAAGGGTTCAAACTGAAATACTGCTGAAATGCAGCAGTTGTCCTAGCAGAATGTTTTCTTTTCTTGAAAGTTTTACTTCAACATATTTTTGTAATATTTATATACATGACTGTGCTTTATAAAGCAGCAAAAACTTGAGTTTTTGAGTATTATAGCAGATTGTCAATTTCAATGTGAGGGCAAGCAGAATTTTCCAGAAAAGTAAAATAACTGATACTTGTATTGTTAACTAAATGTGCATGCTTTTTCAGTGTGCAGCAGAAGACAATGTTAGCGCAGCTGAACTGTTGATATCTCATGGAGCAGACGTGAATTTACATGATGATGATTGGTGGACACCACTACACACAGCGTGCTCATGTGACTGTCCTGAAATAGCAAACCTGCTTGTTAATGTAAGATCTATTATGATACTTTAATGCAGCAATAAAATTATTACAGTCAAGGAATTATAGAACAAACTGATTACCTTTTTTGGCAGTTTACATGACAATAGCACTATATACTCATTTATACAAAACTATACCATACAATATGCTGCGAACTACCAGATTTTTTTCTGGCTAAGGGAGGGTTGGTGGTTCTTCCATGAAGGAACAGTGTACAGAGGTGCACCTGGGGTCGTCCTCAACCATCAAAAGCTAGAATATCGCCATATGTCCTGTAAATGTGTCAGTGTGATGTTAAACCCAACAAAAATTGCACAAATTTCCACAGAGGCTTACAAATCCTCTGCCACATACTTTATAAAGGGTGAGAAAAAATGCGCAGCAAGACCTGAAATCAGGGCTTTGAAATAACAGTCAGATGTTTAAACTGATTGACCTGAGTACACTTCCATTCTCTCCCATAACACTTGTAGTTCTCTACCATAAAACCTGAGTGATAGTCAAATGCGTACCTTCTATTACGAAATGTTAAAAAAGTGAAAATTTTCACAGCCAATCATATTTTTCTCACTTAATAGTACTCATACCCGATTTAGTAGATTTTACACTAAATCATGTGAGGTTGAATTAATCCACACAGTTTTACATGACAGGTTATGTGAGAGTATTGAACTATTATATGTGTAAGAAATGTAATACTTCATAGACCAAGAGGAGACTTTGTGGTAGGAAGAGGTGCCTGTCATTCAAAGAAGGAGACACATTTTTCACAATTTACTGTAAAGTGTGAATTTTCATTTAGAAATGAGAAGGGCTATTAGCTTCATTTCTTTATTGAACATTACTTGTACTTTTTCAGAATGGAGCTGATCTAGCTGCTATAGATGTTGATGGTTATTTTCCTTTAGATCAGGCAGCAGAAGGGTCAGAGGTCAGGGCAGTGATGACCAAACACATGGAAAATAAAGGTACATAACCTTTACCCTGCTGAATTTCTAAAATGGATAATGGTCCATCATCCAATTATCAATTCCGGTAGTACCAATTATTCAAAGATGTGCTCACTGAAAATTTACTGACTGAATAGCGAACAGTGCAGTCAATGATCAGCCTGCATGGACGTGAAGGCTGATCTTGGTCTGCACTAGTGGCAAAGGCAAACTCACTTGCCACCAGCAGGCTAAAGGTTAAAAGACTAAAACATATTTAATCAGCGATAAGGCAGATCAGATTATAAAACTGGACCCTTACTTAGTCTTAAAATTTATGTCAACAGTTTATTAGACCAGTGGAATAATTCTTTTCATAAATTGGAAAAATAATGCCAGGAATAAAACACAAAGATGATGGGGATTCTGTTCATGCTAAAATGATTTAAGGAAATACTGCAGCTGTCCAAACTTATTGCTGTTTCTCTAGAAAAATAGGTTTTTATTTAAATGTTAATACTACCCTATTATTATAATTATATTAAATATTAAAAAAAGGCAATGTTTCAGTAAGAAGGCTGTGTACAGCTTTTACATTCATTGACACTAGTTCTTATTTCATTTATATATTTACAGGGTTAACAGAGAGAGTTCTACATGAGAACAGGCAGTTGCGACCAAAAGAGTTTTTAAACTATATAAAAAGTTTACCACTTGCTGTTGATGTCAACATGTTAAACAAAGATGGAGTGTCCCTGGTAAAATTTTATTTTTTAAGGGCTATATTTCATGTTTTGGGTCTCTGTGATAGAGTGGTTAAGGCTGATCACTGCTCCCAATGGTTATGGGTTCCAGATACCACAATGGATGTAATCTCTTTTGTGAGGAAGCCATCAAGCTAGCGTATGGATGCTGTGGTTATACACTGGTGCCCAACCAGAGTGGCACCTGGGGTCTTTTTCCTTCATAAAAGCTTGAAAGTAGACATATGATTTAACATGTGTTATTGAAGACAAAAATCCAACAAATCTGAATAAATTCATGTTATCATGTTTGTAATATAGAGATACCCATAGAGAGTTACAGCGTGTGTTCCACAAACACATTTCAGTCTGTCCTGATGTATTTGCTTTGCAGAGGTTTTACTGTATATCAGTAACTGTGAAGCAGTTATCTTAAGTTCAGAAAATAAAATATATCCTGGTTAAGAAAATAATTTATTCATCAAACAGCCTCAAGAAAAAATGGAGAAACATTAACCAGCAGTATGATAATTATTTTAACATGACAATCTGACTACATGGAGAATTTCTTTTACAGCTTCATATAGCAGCAGCAAATGGCTACAGAAATTGTATGAAAGCTTTATTCAGGTACAATGCTGATGTGAACAGGCTGGATAACTATGGTTGGACACCCCTTCATGTTGCTGCAAGGTTTAATCAGGTAAGGTTACACTATCTTAACCCTTACCCTTCTAAATTTCTAATATGGACTGGTCCATCATTCAATTTGGGCAATACCATTTATTTTTCAAAGGGATGTTCACTGAAAATTTACTGACTGAATAGCGAACAGTGCAGATTATGATCAGACTGCACGGATCATGATCTACACTGGTTGCAAAGGCAGAATCACTTGCTGCCAGCAGGCTAAAGGATTTACCTTCAGGTGATTATATCATTCTCAGAAGATGGTTTTGTTTGTTTTGGGTTTAACACCGTTTTTCAACAATATTTATGTCATGTAACAGCGGGCAATTAACCAAACCAGTGTTCCTGGAGTCTGTACTATTACAAACATGTTCTCTGCAAGTAACTGCCAACTTCCCAACATGAAAGAGAGGTGGAGAACTAATGATTTCAGACACAATGTTGTTTATCAAATAGTCACGGAGAACATATACCCCGCCCGGGAATCGAACTCACGATCCGTACACCAACGCTCTACCTACTGAGCTAAGCGGGTGGGCTCAGAATGTGATAGCTTTGAGAACATACTGCAAAGTCAGTAATATTTGTAATGGATTAATTTTCATGGATTTCCTCTGGTTAAGTCCAGCCAATAAATTAAATGCCATTGAACAAGTACTATTCCTGTTAATTTTATCTTCAAAAATTGAAATTTCATGCCCAGGAAATTAAGTAATTCATAGGAATGGTTAAGTTTGAGTAGTATTAAAAATGTTTTATTTTAAGATTCCATTTTGTTAGCTCCAGTTGTTAGAGAAGAAGGGAGAGTAATGTAGTTAGTCTGTCCATTGATCTGTCACACTTTTTGTCTGTACGATACCTTTTAAACCATTGAAGGGAATGTAATGAAACGTGACATACTGATACATGAAATGAGGTAGAATGCAGAGGGAGAAATTGTAACTCAGTCTTAAATATTTTTTTATTTCTCTCAGTTGGCTTGATGCAAAGTTTGAAAACCTGGCTTTTGTGGAATTTTCATTTTCCTTGATATATTTCAGGAAAGATCAGTTATACTGTTGTTGAAGCAGAAGGCCAATCCAAACCAGGAGGACCTGCTTGGGTGCAAGCCATCAGCTGTAACAAGCTCCGATAAAATCAGAGGGATTCTCATGAAGTGTGAAAGAAAAATGGTATTTATTACCTATGTCATAGTTTGATTGCAAGAAATTCACCAAGTACAGCCCCACTCTAAGAAGATCTGTCTTTCCTTCTAAATGTGTATTTTTGATCATACTGTTATTTCACACAAAATGTATGAAATTAAGACAAGATCAGTTCTTGACAAAATGTCACACAACAAGATAATGGGCTTGGTGCTTGATGACATAAGAACTGTGAGGTATGATTTTCTTGATTTATTTATATTCAGCACCAGTATTATTTAAGCTAACTAGTGAACACAGCATCTAAACTCGTATTTACTTGTTCTCCACAAGTCATTTTTGGCAACTTACCATATTTTCCCTCAGTCTTGGGACACCCCTAAAATCTGGAAAAATAATTATTTTTCTTGTCCCTAATTTTTTGGACATGTATTTTCTCAGCGTATTTTTCGTCCCTAAGTGTTGGGACTATAGTTGTGTACTGATTCAAGATGTAACTCAAATACCGTTATTATACATTGTATGGTGTTGTATCGATCAAAATATCAAATAATTATAAAAAACAAAGAATATTTTTTATAACATTGTCTGGTCGTGTTTTTAGCTCACCTGTCACAAAGTGACAAGGTGAGCTTTTGTGATCGCGCAGCGTCCGTCGTCTGTCGTCCGTGCGTCAGTCCGTCAGTCCGTCCGTCCGTCCGTAAACTTTTGCTTGTGACCACTCTAGAGGTCACATTTTTCATGGGATCTTTATGAAAGTTGGTCAGAATGTTCACCTTGATGATATCTAGCTCAAGTTCGAAACTGGGTCACGTGCGGTCAAAAACTAGGTCAGTAGGTCTAAAAATAGAAAAACCTTGTGACCTCTCTAGAGGCCATATTTTTCATAAGATCTTCATGAAAATTGGTCAGAATGTTCACCTTGGTGATATCTAGGTCAAGTTCGAAACTGGGTCATGTGCCTTCAAAAACTAGGTCAGTAGGTCAAATAATAGAAAAACCTTGTGACCTCTCTAGAGGCCATATTTTTCATGGGATCTGTATGAAAGTTGGTCTGAATGTTCATCTTGATGATATCTAGGTCAAGTTCGAAACTGGGTCAACTGCGGTCAAAAACTAGGTCAGTAGGTCTAAAAATAGAAAAACCTTGTGACCTCTCTAGAGGCCATACTTTTGGATGAATCTTCATAGAAATTGGTCTGAATGTTCACCTTGATGATATCTAGGTCAAGTTTGAAAGTGGGTCACGTGCCTCAATAACTAGGTCAGTAGGTTAAATAATAGAAAAACCTTGTGACCTCTCTAGAGGCCATATTTTTCATGGGATCTGTATGAAAGTTGGTCTGAATGTTCATCTTGATGATATCTAGGTCAAGTTTGAAATTGGGTCAACTGCGGTAAAAAACTGGGTCAGTAGGTCTAAAAATAGAAAAACCTTGTGACCTCTCTAGAGGCCATACTTTTGAATGGATCTTCATGAAAATTGGTCAGAATGTTCATCTTGATGATATCTAGGTCAAGTTCGAAACTGGGTCAAGTGCCTTCAATAACTAGGTCAGTAGGTCAAATAATAAAAAAACCTTGTGACCTCTCTAGAGGCCATATTTTTCAAGGAATCTGTATGAAAGTTGGTCTGAATGTTCATCTTGATGATATCTAGGTTAAGCTCGAAACTGGGTCAACTGTGGTCAAAAACTAGGTCAGTAGGTCTAAAAATAGAAAAACCTCGTGACCTCTCTAGAGGCCATAATTCTGAATGGATCTACATGAAAATTGGTCAGAATGTTCACCTTGATGATATCTAGGTCAAGTTCGAAACTGGGTCACATGCCATTAATAACTAGGTCAGTAGATCAAATAATAGAAAAACCTTGTGACCTCTCTAGAGGCCATATTTTTCATGGGATCTGTATGAAAGTTGGTCTGAATGTTCATCTTGATGATATCTAGGTCAAGTTCGAAACTAGGTCAACTGCGGTCAAAAACTAGGTCAGTAGGTCTAAAAATAGAAAAACCTTGTGACCTCTCTAGAGGCCATACTTTTCAATGGATCTTCATGAAAATTGGTCAGAATCTTCATCTTGATGATATCTAGGTCAGATTCGAAACTGGGTCACGTGCCATCAATAACTAGGTCAGTAGGTCAAATAATAAAAAACCTTGCGACCTCTCTAGAGGCCATATTTTTCAATGGATCTTCATGAAAATTGGTCAGAATTTATATCTTGATGATATCTAGGTCAGGTTCAAACCTGGGTCACATGAGCTCAAAAACTAGGTCACTATGTCAAATAATAGAAAAAGCGACGTCAGGTGAGCGATTCAGGACCATCATGGTCCTCTTGTTAGTTGATATTCCTTGACAGTAAAGTGTTTTTTACCATACCAGTTAAGTGATGTATATTTTTTGCTGCAGCCAGGAAGTCCGTTTTCCATTGGTTATTTATTTTTATTTACCACTGACTGGAATTTACCTGCGAATGGTACAGATATCAAAACCCCATGCCGGTAATTTTCCATTGCACGAGCACGTGCGACCTATCGTAATGTCTAATTTACATTGCCGTTACTTTTGTTTATCGACACGTATACAAAAAACATGCGCCATGCATTCATTCTTTAATATTATCGCTTCAAATTTTCAGCTCCGATTGAGAAGTAATATAGTTTGAATTCTGTAATGATTTTAAAAAGATATCGACAGAAATGTGGGCAATATTCTATATAAACAGTCAAATTTTCATAAAATTACTTGCAAAATTTCAAACAGCGCGATCCTAAATACTTATTAGTCCCCTACTGGTTGAAAACCAGTTTTGGGGACTATAGGAATGCTCTTTTCCGTCATTCCATCTTTCCGTCATTCCGTCATTCCGTCCGTCCGCAATTTTGTGTCCGGTCCATAACTCTGTCATCCATGAAGGGATTTTAATATTACTTGGCACAAATGTTCCCCATGATGAGATGACGTGTCATGCGCAAATCCCGGACCCCTAGCTCAAAGGTCAAGGTCACAATAGGAGGTCAAAGGTCAACAGGGCTTTTTTCCTGTCCGGTCCACAACTCTCCCATCCTTGAAGGGATTTTAGTATTACTTGGCACAATGTTCCCCATGATGAGATGATGTGTCATGCGCAAATCCCGGACCCCTAGCTCAAAGGTCAAGGTCACAATTGGAGGTCAAAGGTCAACAGGGCTTTTTTCCTATCCGGTCCATAACTCTCCCATCCATGAAGAGATTTTAATATTACTTGGCACAAATGTTCCCCATGAGGAGACGACGTGTCGTGCGCAAAACCTGGACCTCTAGCTTAAAGGTCAAGGTCACAATTGGAGGTCAAAGGTCAACAAGGCTTTTTTCCTGTCCGGTCCATAACTCTCCCATCTATGAAGGGATTTTAATATTACTTGGCACAAATGTACCTCATAATAAGACGATGTGTCATGCACAACTTTCAGACCCCTAGCTCAAAGGTCAAGGTCACACTTAGCAGTCAAATGTTAACATAGCATGAACAGGGTCTGTTTCGTGTCCGGTCCATAACTCTGACATTCATTAAGGGATTTTAATATCACTTGGCACAAGTGTTCCCCATGATGAGACGACGTGTCATGCGCAAATCCCGGACCCCTAGCTCAAAGGTCAAGGTCACAATTGGGGGTCAAAGGTCAACAGAGTTTTTTTCCTGTCTCGTCCATAACTCTGCCATCCATGAAGGGATTTTAATATTACTTGGCACAAATGTTTCCCATGATGAGACGACTTGTCATGCGCAAACCCAGTACCCTAGCTTAAAGGTCAAGGTCACACTTTGAGATCAAAGGTCAAGAGGATTTTTTTCCTGTCCGGTCTATAACTTTGTCATGCAAAGCAGGATTTAGATATCAGTTGGCACAAATATTCCCCTGGATGAGACAACTTGTCATGCGCAAGAACCAGGTCCCTAGCTCTAAGGTCAAGGTCATATTTAGAGGTCAAAGGTCAAATTCAAGAATGACTTTGTACGGAACATTTCTTCTTCATGCATGGAGGGATTTTGATGTAACTTGGACCAAATGTTCACCACCATGAGGCACCCTTGTTTTTAGGATTACGTCCCTTTGTTATTACTATAAATAGATTTTATTGTAACTTTTTTATTACTGGCGGTGGAGAAAAATCGAGACCACTTTTCTGTGGTACAGCATGCATGTTACATCCAATTTTTAGGTGTATTTTGACCTATCTCTACCTGGTAAAGAGTTTCTTGTGGACTTATATTATTATTATTATTATTTTTTTTTTTTTTTTTTTAAAGATTAATTTCCCTTTGTTGTTACTATAAATAACTTACATGATAAAATTTTTATAATCAGCCCAAAAAATTCAATATGAAAACAACTGTGGGTCTTTATATATGCACATTTTAATCCAAGTGTGTTGTTATAATGTTATAACATATTGTATATGTAGTACAATATTGTTTATACATCATTGACAGATATCAGTTCATTATGTTATACTGCAGTAGAAAAAATTAGGTGCCTTCCAGTAGGGGACTTTGTATTGCATGGCAATACTTCATTCACTTGTTTCTTTCTTAAAGTAAATAAATGATACATACTATGGGCATAAAATTCAGACTTTTGACCAGAAAATACAAAAAACAGAATAGAAAAATCTTAAATAATGAAAAAGCGGCAGCAATTTAAAAATATGGAGTAAAAAGATTTTTGGCAAACAGATTTCTGTTAGTGCGTCAGAAAAGGTTATGTGACCTTGTGAACGTAAATAGAAAATGCGATTAAAAAAAACCAAAACAATAATGATGTCGTCCTTGCGGTCTTTTAATAAGTTTTGAATGAATCTATGTACATGTATTTTTTGACACAACACTTTATAATAAGATATTCTTCTCAAACCATTATGTAATTTCCTTAAGGGCAAATAGGTCACAGAGGTAGGATATCCGCTATTATAGTTTGACACATTTACCTGTCAGTTTATACGGGATATTGCACATTCGCTTTAAAAAATTAAAGAAGAAACTTTTTTATTGATTTTTACAACACTAGATCTACTTCTCAAAGATCTTCTTAAAGAACCAAGGCAGGTCGATCAAACAGTGATGTGCCACATGGCGCGAAAACATGACGTAACGCCATGAAATTCCTAAAAAACTATACCGCTTTGATCTCCACTTCAAATGTCATGATACCGACACACTTCTTTCAGCTCTCTGAGGCGGGTGTTAATTGATGATGAAAACAAGGCCAATTACTTAGTTTATCAACAGAATAATTTAATTACCGATAATTGTTAACATTTGTTTTTTTTTTCGCTTTCAACACGGGTGGGTGGGGGATGTTACCCAATGACAATTATTGTGTCCATATTTTTGGGACACTTTTCAAAATAATTATTTTTCGAGAAATAAGTCTTGGGACAGTGAAAAAAATTATTATGTTATGTTATGCTGTCCCAACACTTGGGGAATATATGGTACTCACATAAATCAGAGAAGGAGGTTAATTGACCTCAGACATGATGTGTTCTGTCAGATCAGTATGGTGACTGTACACCTCATGTAACCTCTTGATCAACAGTCTTGTGCCAGATCTATTGAGTGTAAAGCTGACAGCGCAGACTGAATGAGAATGTTTGGATGTCAGTTAGAATAAGCTTGATGCTTCTTTATTGATGGCAGTTCTCTATGCTCAGTAAATTACCCTATTTCCAGAGTTATGGCCCCTGAAAATGCACATTTTCACCTTGTGACGCGCCTAACACAAAACGTAATACATATAATTTGATCAAACCTTACCTGAGTCTTTATCATGATTAGAACTTGCGCACCTCTTATTTTTCATCTGGGTCTGCCCCCTATTTTCAGAGTTATGGCCGCTGAAATAGTAAAAAAATGCACATTTTCACCTTGTGAAGCACCAAGCTCAAAAAGTATTACATATAAATTTATTAAACCTTGCGTGAGTCTTAATCATGATATGAACTTGTGCATCTCCTATTATTTGTCTGCCTCCACCCCCTATTTTCAGAGTTATGGCCCCTGAAATAGTAAAAAAATGAACATTTTCACCTGATTATGTGCCTAGTTCAAAAAGAATTTGATGTAAATTCATGAAACCTTGCTTGAGTCTTTATTATGATGTGACCTTGCGTACTTGGCATTCTTCTCGTGAATCTTAATGCTTATTACAGAGTTACAGCCCTTGAAATAGCCAAAATAGTTGATTTTTTGTTTGTCATGCTCATAGCTCAAAAAGTATATGGCCTAGAATTATGAATCCTTTTTATAAATTGTTTGTTGAGGCTATACCCCATCAAGACTGCAAACATTTGAATTATTTCCATTATTTGTGACAAATGTACCAGTGGGGGTAACACCCTGTGTCCTACAGACACATTCTAGTTTATTTTCACTTCTCTTGAATACTTTTAACTCTGAAACCATATACTGTGAAATCATTAATATTCACGGGGGGCTACTTTTCATGGATTTCGTGGTTGAGTCAATCCACAAAATCTAATCCCAACAGTCAAGTAAAATTCCCATTCATTTTATGTTAAAAAGTTGAAATCCAAGAATTTATATCCCAACGAAATTGCTGTTTTGACCAAAACCACGAAATTCATGCCCACAAAATTTAATGATTTCACAGTAGTTTTTGTCATCAGTAGATTAGTAAGAATTCCAGAAACCATTAATCTTCCCTTGCATATTACCTTAAGTCAAGCACTTACTGATCAGTGTAGGCACCCATAGGCCGTGCTCTTGTTATGAAATTACAGTTATAAGTTTAATTGTTTGTTTAGCAGCAGAAAGGTCAACAAGAAAATGGACCTGTGTATTTAGAACTAGATGGCGGGGATGATGAAGATACAGATGACAATGTTTATCATGAGATTCATGACAGTGAGGTAGGGAAAGGCAGAGAAGATTCACAACTTGTTGGCATTTTCAGGATAAATAGTAAAACTGTGTAAGTGGTTCTGCTTAATAATAGTAAAAGACTTTGTGAGCTAATAGAAGAAAAAAAACCAAAACTTATAAACCTTTTCTATTAAACCAATTGTTGGATCTTCACCAAACTTTGTCACTAGCATCCTTTGATAGACAGTTCTAAAATTTATTCAAATGGTTTTGCTTGGCATTTAGGGTTCTCCATTGCTGAAAACACAAAAACCTTTAAACAACTGGATGTTTACTAAACTTGGTGAGAAGTATCCTTGTATAGACCTGTTTTCAGTTTTGTTTAAGTGATTCTTCTTGACAGCATTTAGGGGCTGCCAGAGTCCAGTTTCCCTTTTAAAAGGGTTGAGTGTTAAGCAACGGTAGTACGGGTATGAGGGGTGTTCAAAAAAATTTGAGACTAATGCACTTCCGTAGAAAGTTACCATTTGATTTTCACGAATTTCACGGGATCATATTGTTAGCATTTCGTTGACAACCGAGTAAAATTTAATTGAAATCAAATCAAGCGTTTTAAAGTTATTGTGCATTATTTTCAATCTGATAAAGGAAATTTTAAACGAAAAATAAAAACCTAGTGAAAAATTAGAGCCGAGGATATAAAAATTACGGGTTAGTTTTGGGGATTTATGCAGATAAGATTTTTAAGAAGTGCTAGCATTTTGGATCAACATGTATGGGAAAAGCACATTTACGGTGGTTCAAAGCTTCACTAATGGATCGAATAATGTCAAAATGGGAACCGTTCGGGCAACTAGACAGCAACATTCCCAAAACTTGCGCCTAAAAACCCCCTCTAAAAGTGATGCCCCTTACACAGTAAAAGGAATAGTAGTTACTGAATTATCAACGAGAACGTTCAGAACTTTCGACGAAGAAATTGTATTTAAAAAAGATTTGCCCAATGGGTGCCCCTCCCTGACGGGTCAAAAAAACATTGAGAAGAATCAAAGGCTCGTTTCCAGGAAAATAAATAAACTGTTTAGGGGAGATGAAACTAGATCTAATTCGAGCCACAGAGTGCATAAACAACAAGCAATGGCCCCGAAAAGCCCTTAGGCCCATCATTGCTAAAAGGCCCAAGAGTGCCAAAAAAGTCAGTATCGTTTTTTTTAAAGGGCCCTGTGGACAGATTAAAAAATTCCAAAAGGGAAAAAACTTCCTGTAAATTTTTTTGGGGAAAAGGGTTTTTTGAAACTTTCAAGGCGTTTTATGAAAATCATCGCCAAAACGGGGTTTAAGGGGGCTGATCACATAAAACGCTTCATCCTAAAATGATTAGTGCAAAGGTTCTTTGAGGAGAAAAAGTTGTCAATTGGAGCACCCCCCTTTATTTCCTGTTTTTATCCTGTGTTTTTTTTTCTCTTCCCTAAAGTCAAAAAGCGGCTGTCGGGACGGTGTTACGCACACCAGCACCGGGGAAGTGGCTATACGTCCCTTTTGGGTACCCCCAAGGGGGCTACTCTGACGCTTTCCCGGGGGGGACGATCGACTTCAGAAGGATTCGGTTCATGGGAACTATTTTGGGGATTAAAATAGAAGGGTTTTTCATATCTTTTGTTTTTTTTATTCTTTTGCTACATCAAAACTTTTTGAACCCCCCTCGTACCTTTTTTTTTTACGTCTTTTGGTTCCGTACAGTAAAATGGTGTAAAAAAATTCAGAAAATGGGAAAAGCAGGGAAATTTGGGTAAAAAATACTTCAGGGCAAAATACAAAAAAGCAAACCCCCCGAAAATCCAATAGGCCAAAAATCCAAGATGGCCCCCAATTTGTTACTTTTTCAAAAATACAAAATTTTTATATAAATTTTTCCTATTGCACTTACATCATCATTAAATAAGCTAAAACCACCTGCCGAATAAATCAAAAAATTATAAAAAAAAATACCGCTCCCCCAAAAAACAAAAATAAAAAAAAGTTGTCTCCCTGGATAAAATTCTATTAAGCAAAGAAAAGTCATAACTTTTTTAAATAAAACAAAATTAAGTTTTAAAAAGGTAACTGGCAATCAAGAATGTTTAAAAGGGCAACAGTCCTGTGCAAATTTTACAACAATTTGAAATTAATTAATTATAAATACATTCGAACTTCGGTAACGAAACCCATAGGACCGACAAATTTATTCAATTATCGTTGTATAGTGACGAAAAATATTTTTTAAAAGGAATTTGTTTGGGACCTGACGATAGTTTAATTGAAAAAAGGGTGTTCAAATTATCAGAGTTTGAGCAAACGAATTTTAGTCGTAAGTGTATTATAAAAATACACGGTTTCATTTTGTCATTAGTTTTGTGACCAAATTTTTTAATGTTGCTGTTTTCAAATTTATTTACACAAAGGAATAAGGGACCTTAATAAAAATATATAATTCTTTAAATTATGTTAGGTATAGACCTGTGAAACCCCGGCCCTTGGATCACATGATTTCTTTAAAAAGTCATTCCCGTTGATCACAATCAAATTTACATTTGCATGACCCTGAAATTTTTCTCCCTTTTGTCAAAGTAGCACATTGTGCCATAACTGGTTTTTAGTTTATTGTCTAAGCTAAATGTACAGTCATTTTCCCTGATCACTCCAGGCAAAGCCCAAAAAGATCATATGTTCCCTAAAAAATTTTGACGCGGGGGGGACGGGATCAAACTCGAAAAATTGAATTCAAAGTTCATATGCGCGTTTTTAAACACCTTCCCATTTCTCACGGGCAACACTTACCAATTTTCTACCAGCGTTTTTCCGGGTAGTGTGTTTTTACAATTTCTTTAGTACGATCAGTCAGATTGCACCTCGCTTTCCATGCTTTAACCATATTTTATCACCTTTTCCTCATCGCGGCTCTTATAAATACTACGCCATGGCCTCTTTTTTTTTCATTCCTTCTGCAAGTTATATTGCAAAATTTGTGTCCGCATCTAACTCAAAAACCCTAATTACAAAAAACCCCCCCAAACCCCCCCCCCCCCCCCCCCCCCCGCCCCAACGCCCCAAAAAAAAAAGAGCAGTTTATAGAGAGACTGGGGTGGAAAAGCAAAAGCGTGTAAAGGAATCGGGGTCCAAAAGTCCACTACAAGCTGCCGTCTGCGAGCCATGATAGGGCCCAAATTCTGATGATGTTTCGAACCCATTTCTGATTGAAAACGAAGTATCGGGAATTGGATCCATATTCAAAATTAAATTTTTTAGAATCTGAACCCAAATATGGGAGAACCTCTGCAAAGTAATAATGTGTTAAGAACCGAAAGAACGTATTAATAAACCCTTTTAGGTATACTACAAAGTGGCATCACGAGATGGTATAGCACAACGTAATAAGTTGTATAAGAAATCCATTGACGGCAAAAACGCCCCAAAGAAACCAATAACCGCAGGGCACGCCCGCAGCCTTTTCCCCTTTCCCAACCACGCTTGTATAGTCCACCAGGTTTTTGTTAATCATTACTCGTCCTTCCCTTTCCCGATTTGACCGCTTCCCCTACTTTGTTTTTAACATGCCCAAATTTGACCGCGTTTTCTACAAATGGAGACCATAATTATTACTTTTTCATGTTCTTATCGGATCTACTTATTTTTTCTACTTGTACGTTTTTTCTGCGTCCTTGTTTTTACCGTAAAGGAAGTGGCTGATGAACGGGGGGATAAATTTAAGAGCAATCATCATTTCTACAAAAAAAAATGTGCTTAATATCTATTTCTGGACATTTTCTGAAATTAAAATTAAATTAAAAATGAGTATTAGATTTTTTAATGAGCACAGGTACATTCGAAACACATTTTTAAAACCAATTTAATTACTAGTTTTAAGCACAAAATATTATCTATTTACCATTTTTTACTTCCCTTAAACATCCAAAGTAAGAAATTTAAAACTGTCTTTTCAAAAAAAAAAAACCAGTACAAACTCCGCTTACCGGTGAAACAAGCTTTTTTAAAAGCATTTTACTTTCCACAAGCAAACTGTTCGTATTTTTTTGGGTATAAAAGGGGGCTTTTGATACTCTTTTTTTAAGCAAACAGTAAAAAGCTTTACAACCCTCGTTCACATAAGATTAGGGGTAAAATGTCATTCCCCACGCTTACACCTCTTGAACATACAAAAAAGGTTCCCATTGGGCGGGCAAAATTTTGGGGGTGGGTTTTTCTATCACTTTCCCAAATTCCATCAAAACAAATAAGCTGACCAAGAATCTTTGAAATTTTTTGGACCTTTCAAAAGTTTTTTTCCTCAAGTACCCGGTCCGTACCAAACTCCCCAAAGGGTTTTTAACCTTTTTAAAAAATCTGTCGAAGACTAATTGTCAAACGTGTGAAATGCTCGCACGCCTTTTGCAATTTTAATAAAGTTGTCGACAATCTGTGTTGTGTGTAAAAAAGTATCGATTGTACCTTATTTCGTTTCAGCTCACTGTTCAGGTAAAATTTTAAGAAAGTTACTAAAGGGGGTCATGAAAGCAACTTTTTATTTTCCCTTACTCTTCTTTTTACACAGTTAGCAATTTTTTTTCGCAGACATTGTGATGCGGGTGCTAATAAGAACATTTTTTTCATTTTAAACCCACTAGTCCGCGTATAAATCTTTCTTCATTTCGAAGCCCAAAAGAAAGGGGTAGTTGTCGTACTTTTTGTCAAAAAAACTCAATTTTTTTATAGCAACTAAGTTTAATTTTCCTTCACATTTCCAATCTTTCCCCTATAAAAAGGTTTCATAAAAACTCTTTGAATTTGCAATTTTTAAGTTATTTTAAAAACGCTATTTTCAAATGAGGACCGACAAACAGACGGACAAAATGATGACAAGAGGGAAAAAAAGTAACAAGCGTGTTCTCAAAATTTTTTTCCCCCTGCCCCATGTAAAAATTTTTTAAAAACAATCTCTCTTGTTTTAAGAAAGAGGAGACACTTTTTGCATATTCGTGCACTATTGTTGCCATGCAAAAACATTTTTTGCCAAGGAACAAAATTTAAAGACATTGGGGATTCTCTGTATTGCCATCATCCATGTAACCCCGATCATAAAATTTGCTGTGTTTCAAAGTTATTTCAGTTTCCCACCTGCTGGCTGAGTTTGAAGGGAAAAAGGGGGAACCATAACCCCCCGGCTAAATACTGGTAAGGGGAAAAACAACAAAATTTCAATAGCTCGTGGGGGAATTAAAATGAAATAATATAAATTCTTTATTAAAACAAAAATTCTTTAAAATATAAAAATACACAATATAATATTTTAAAAGTTTTAAAGGTTAATTTTTGCCGTTTCCTAGAAACAAAAGAAAAAATAACTCTTTTGAATTGTTTGTTTTTTTGCATCTGATCAAATTTGGATTTATTTTATTTTATACATTTTTAAATTTTTGCATTTTGGGGGGGAATGTAAATATAAAGACCTTTTATTTGAAACTTTTAAGTAAAATTGAGTTTTTGGGGGGCCTTTTGGAAAATGCCCCCATATCGGCCCCTTTACAGATATAAAGGGGCCCAGAAAAAAAAGTTTTTTTGCTTTTTAAAAAAATTTTCCCTTTAGGTTTTTTTTTCCTTTTTTTGAAGTATTTTTTCATTTTCGTTCGAAATGTTCGCACATCCCTTTTTGGGTGAGGTCTAATAGAGAAACCTTTTTCAAGTTTGGTCAAAAAGTTTTGCTTTATAACACTAAGGGGCTAATTTTAAAAGTAGAAAAACCTTATAAAACAGCTTCATCCTATGATTAAATTGTAAAGTTAAATAAAAAATTAATCAGTAACAAATATAGCTTTTTAGCAGCGTTATTTCCTACATCACATGTTGCTGTACTTCAATCAGGGTGTAAATTGTTCAAATGGGGATGTTGGGCCCCTTTTAGGGGTTGCTAGAGCTAGAAATAGAAATACCTTTAAACAAATTTTTTTCATGAACTGCTTGATGGATCTTCATTAAACTTGGTATGTAGCGTCAGTGTAAGGTCCGCTTCCAATTTTTTGCAAATATGGGAACCCATCCTCTTTTAGGGGCTGCTAGAGCTAAATATAGAAATACACCTTTAATTAACTTCTCCTGGTGAACTGCTGGATGCAGATAAGCATTACAAACAGATCTTCCACAACATCCTCAGCCTGCTCCAATGGTCTCTGTGTATTTTTTTCCACCAAAATTTTAACGACCTAAGAAGCATAAAGTATTAGAGCTATCACATTTATGTAATCAACTTCTCCTGCCTCAGAAACTTTCGACAGCAGGAACATATGAGCCATGCCATAAGAAAACCAACATAGTGGCTTTGCGACCAGCATGGATCCAGACCAGCCTGTGCATCTGTGCAGTCTGGTCAGGATCCATGCTGTTCGCTAACAGTTTCTCTAATTGCAATAGACTTTGGAAGCGAACAGCATGGATCCTTACCAGACTGCGCGGATGCGCAGGCTGGTCTGGATCCATGCTGGACGCAAAGCCACTGTGTTGGTTGTCTAATGGCGCGGCTCATATTATTATAGTCCTCTTCCAAAGTTGCCTGTTTAAGCTCTGAAACTCAGGTGAGCGATCTAGTGCCATCAGTTTATTGTTTTTACTCTAATGCTTGCTCAAAGAAAGTTGGTTACCAAGCAAAGCTTTCTGTATTTTGTAATCAATGATGCACATCAATACACACAACTGGTTTTATACAGATATGAATATTTGAAAGGAAATTTTATGAAAATTAGCATAATATTAACTGGGTAATTGCTTAATAATACAGTAATAAATGAGAATTCTGTAAATGCATGTTGTGTTAAATGGTAATTGATTGAAAATTAGTAAATCTATAAAAAATATATTGAAATTAACAGTACATAGAAAAAAGGATATAGAATTTATACTGAAGAAAGAATGTGCACTGGCATATAACCTTTTCATCATATTTAAATATATTAAAACATGGTTCTGCTAAATATCATTTCTTAAATAAATCTTATTTATACATTTGATATTTAGATGGAAGTGTTAAAGATTAGATTTTCTTAAATTTCATATAAAAAATACTGAATTGTGTCTTGGACATTCTGAGGAAGGTGAAAAGCAAATGTGCAATAGATATACCTTATTCTTTTACATTGTGGCTCAAATAACTTGTATGATATGAATTATATACAGGATATTTCTTTGTTTCATTGTAAGATTGAAATAAATAAATTGTATGTTCTGTTCTGTTCAACCAGATGCAATATTTTAACCTATAACCAGTGAATGCTATTTTGATCATACATGTAACACATATTTTCTTTAATTTTCATGTTTAACTAAATTTTAGGCCTGCTATATCAATAGTTTCTTATCAATAAAAGCAGTAATGATATTTTTACTGTAAAAATAGCTGAAATATTCACTAGAACTGAAAACATATAAATTAACATAAATGTGGCATTTAATAAAACATTAGGTAAACAGTATCAGAACCTTCCGACAGTCTACTCAGCGGGAAGATCATTGAATCGCAAGTGTTTTTCTGCCTGTTTAATTATTAATCCCTTATTATCAGTTATTATGCACATTAGTTACACTTGCTATTTTTCAGCAAGGCAGTGCACATTGTGCAAATGGGTATTACATCAGTTTAGTTACCATATCTCTTATAAATGAAAATTTTCTTTCCAGCTGTGACTGAATATATTTCAGGTTTGTATACATGGAAGGTGTGAGTAGCTTCCTGGTTTAGAATACAGTTCTTCCATCTTCAAAGTAAATGTATATGTTTAGTGAGGCATGCTTTCAGTTTAAACATCAAAATTTGTCAAATGGATAGCAGCCTATAATAATCTTTGGTAAATGGTATATTGAGGAGTATAGTAGATAAAGTACATCTAAATTCTGTCTGTTGGTTACTCAGCTATAGGGATGTCATATTTTAGTTACTCTTCAGTTATTCATCAGAGAAATGTTGTTAACATGTCATTTATTTAAAAAAAAAATTCTTGTTTTCAAAAGAAAAAAGTGTAGGAACTTGCCTTGATAATGTTTAAGAATATTTAAATGTTCTTTGTTTTTCAGTCGAACAAAACATGTGACAATATCAAAGGAAGATGAGTTACAAGAAGCCAAACAGATGTATGAACACATAGCAGAATTCAGCAGTGGAGGTATTAACTTTTATATCTACTTCACTTAGCATTTTATTGTCAAGATACTACAGTTTTACTTGTGTAACAAAATGTCACATTTATGAACAGGTGTTCTTTTACATGACAGGTAGGCTTAGTAAAGGTGTTTATAATATCCATCTGTAGTAACTGCCTATGCCCACTAATTGCAGGCCAGTGTTGGATAATAAATGAATTTCTTCTTTCATTAATGTACATAAATATATGAAATGTATATCTTGATGTTGAGAAATAATGAAAGAAACAACAAGTGTATTTTTTATGTAAATAAACTTGTGTTTTAATAGCGGTCCTACAATAGAATGTTGTATTAGCCTGAAGCTGCAGTTAGTTTAACCAGATTTAATAATCCGGATGAAGATCATCTTATGACAGAAACCAGTAGATTGATGAAAACTTAGTCTAGTTTTCCAAGTGTGCTTGTGTTGTCTCTCTCTTCCATATTTAAAACAGATGTAGTAATAATGAAAAGGTACTATTACGCAACTTTTAAACATGGGAGTCAGACAAAAACCAAAACTTAGCAAGTTGCAGATTTCATGATAAATACATAGTTTTGAAATGTTATGCAAGTTCTCTTGAGCCACATTAATGATTTCTTTGAAGTAAAAAATTGAAATATTTCTATAAGACTTCTATTCCATTTTAATATGGAGGTGCTTACATATATTGTTTGTACAGTAATTATACACATCTTTGCCTTTATTTAACAACAATTTGATAAGAATTCCTGATAGTAATAATTCATCCTCTGCATTTAAGTGTAGCTCCATTCCAGTGAAAAATATCAACTTTATTTCATACTTTTGTTTCCATATACGGGATATCATTGTATATTTCGCTGGCAATGAAATTTCGCGCAAACGGAAAAGGACTGTTTCGCGCGACTTTTAATTCCACGCATTTTCAATTCATATATGCAAAAGTAAATTAAAAAATAATAATAGCTGGTCTTAAATTCGCGGCATCGTTTCCTAGCGCGAAAAACGCAAAATTTCGTCCTACGCGAATAAAAATGATTTCACAGTAGTGTTTTTCAGTTTGGAACATGTCTTGGAATAGTATTGTTCCTATTTATTTTAAAGATGTAAGTGCAACTGCTGCTACTGCTGAGGCTGTTGAGAAAGATGATAACAAAGATGATGAAGGTGACTATGTTTCCATGGCAATCTGGAAATCAGCTAGTAAAGAACAGGTACGAGGAATAAAAAAATCAAATGGTACCATACAGTTTTGTTTGATGGAAATCTAAGTAAATATACTTTGATAAAGTAGAGATCTTTGACCAAACTACACAACTAGGAGTCCCCAGTTATATTCTGTGCCCAAATTTATAACTTGTGGCATCTGTAATTAAACCTAGATATTACATACTCGTTTCTATTCCCCGTTAAGTTACACTGGTACCGGAAACGTCAATATTTTTCCATACACTGACGCCTGAATTTCATATTGGGTGTGTGACGTGTTATTGCACTATTTTAGTCCCCTACTGGTTGAAAACCAGTTTCGGGGACTATAGGAATGCACTTTTCCGTCATTCCGTCCGTCCGTCCGTCCGTCCGTCTGTCCGTCCGTCCGTCCGTCCGTCTGCAATTTCGTGTCCGGTCCATAACTCTGCCATCCATGAAGGGATTTTAATATTACTTGGCACAAATGTTCCCCATGATGAGACGACGTGTCATGCGCAAAACCCGGACCCCTAGCTCAAAGGTCAAGGTCACAATTGGAGGTCATAGGTCAACAGGGCTTTTTTCCTGTCCGGTCCACAACTCTCCCATCCTTGAAGGGATTTTAGTATTACTTGGCACAAATGTTCCCCATGATGAGATGATGTGTCATGCGCAAATCCCGGACCCCTAGCTCAAAGGTCAAGGTCACAATTGGAGGTCAGAGGTCAACAGGGCTTTTTTCCTGTCCGGTCCATAACTCTCCCATCCATGAAGAGATTTTAATATTACTTGGCACAAATGTTCCCCATGAGGAGACGATGTGTCATGCGCAAAACCTGGACCCCTAGCTTAAAGGTCAAGGTCACAATTGGAGGTCAAAGGTCAACAAGGCTTTTTTCCTGTCCGGTCCATGACTTTCCCATCTATGAAGGGATTTTAATATTACTTGGCACAAATGTACCTCATAATAAGACGATGTGTCGTGCACAACTTTCAGACCCCTAGCTCAAAGGTCAAGGTCACACTTAGCAGTCAAATGTTAACATAGCATGAACAGGGTCTGTTTCCTGTCCGGTCCTGACATTCATTAAGGAATTTTAATATCACTTCGCACAAGTGTTCCCCATGATGAGACGACGTGTCATGCGCAAATCCCAGACCCCTAGCTCAAAGGTCAAGGTCACAATTGGGGGTCAAAGGTCAACAGAGTTTTTTTCCTGTCCCGTCCATAACTCTGCCATCCATGAAGGGATTTTAATATTACTTGGCACAAATGTTCCCCATGATGAGACAACATGTCATGCGCAAAGCCCAGACCCTTAGCTCAATGGTCAAGATCACAATTGGAAGTCAAAGGTCAATAAGGTTTTTTCCCTGTCCGATCCAGAACTCTGTCATCCATCAAGGGATTACAATATTACTTGGCATAAATGTTTCCCATGATGAGACGACGTGTCATGCGCAACACCCAATACCCTAGCTTAAATGTCAAGGTCACACTTTGAGATCAAAGGTCAAGAGGATTTTTTTCCTGTCCGGTCTATAACTTTGTCATGCAAAGCAGGATTTAGATATCAGTTGGCACAAATATTCCCCTGGATGAGACAACATGTCGTGCGCAAGAACCAGGTCCCTAGGTCTAAGGTCAAGGTCATATTTAGAGGTCAAAGGTCAAATTCAAGAATGACTTTGTACGGAACATTTCTTCTTCATGCATGGAGGGATTTTGGTGTAACTTGGACCAAATGTTCACCACCATGAGGCACCCTTGTTTTTAGAATTACGTCCCTTTGTTTTACTATAAATAGATTTTATTGTAACTTTTTTATTAATGGCGGTAGAGAAAAATCGAGACCACTTTTCTGTGGTACAGCATGCATGTTACATCCAATTTTTAGGTGTATTTTGACCTATCTCTACCTGGTAAAGAGTTTCTTGTGGACTTATATTATATAGATTTTTTTTTTTTTTTTTTTTTTTTTTTTTTTTAAAGATTAATTTCCCTTTGTTGTTACTATAAATAACTTACATGATAACATTTTTTTAATCAGCCAAAAAAATTCAATATGAAAACAACTGTAGGTTTTTATATATATAAATTTTAATCCAAGTGTTTTGTTATAACATATTGTATATATAGTACAATATTGTTTATACATCATTGACAGATATCAGTTCATTATGTTATACTGCAGTAGAGAAAATTAGGTGCCTTCCAGTAGGGGACTTTGTATTGCATGGCAATACTTCATTCACTTGTTTTTATCTAGTTCAGTATTGTCAATCCTATTCAGGCTATTGAACTAATTCATAATATTTACGTTATATTTATACATGTAGATGAGTATGTAATAAAAAGGTTATTATCTTTGCATCGGAAAATATGCACTCGTTCTTCAGCGGAAGAATATTGCGCTCCTAAAGTCAAGCAATATTTCCGCTGAAGAACTCGTGCGTATTTCCCGATACAAAGCTAATAACCTATAAATACACACTCTCACTAACACTGATGATGATTGTATTGTACTTGTTAAGTTGTTTTATGTTACAGGGAGATCTCGTTCCATGTATGGATGGCGATAACTTAGTGACAGTGACTCTGGTCAAAGATGATTCAATACTAACTGAAATACAGAGAAGATACAACAGCAAACAGATATATGTAAGCCTTAATAAATGAGCCGCGCCATGAGAAAACCAACATAGTGGGTTTGCGACCAGCATGGATTCAGACCAGCCTGCGCATCCCCGCAGTCTGATCAGGATCCATGCTGTTTGCTAATGGTTTCGCTAATTGCAGTAGGCTTTAAAAGCGAACAGCATGGATCCTGACCAGACTGCGCGGATGCGCAGGCTGGTCTGGATCCATGCTGGTCGCAAACCCATTATGTTGGTTTTCTCATGGCATGGCTCAAATAATTTATTCGAAAATTATACTGACTGCTGTGAAACCAATTTAATATGGTTTCTGCCAAAAGATAAATTTTTAGCATTTAAATTTTAAAAGATATAAAAAGTAAGAATTGTATTGTTCTTTATGATTGAATTTCATAATTTTTTTATGACAGTAAAACAAATAATCAGCAAACACAGTTCATTTTATTGTTAGGTCATCAATGGTCATGTGGTGTTTGGCCTTCAGTAGTCAAGTGGTTAAGGATGCTGATATCACTTGATCCTCAGTACTGAATGTTCAAACGCCACTTGGGTGTACAGTTCCTTCATGTAAAGTAGCTATCCAGCTGGCTTGCAGAATGCCGATGGTTTTACGGAGGTGCCAAGCTCTTCCTGAGGAGGACCTGAAGCCCTCAAAACATAACAAAACAAACAAGATAATATTATACATTTATATTATTTTCAGACACTAATTGGGGATGTACTTGTTGCTGTGAATCCATTCCAGACCTTGCCATGCTATGCCAAAGATGTAAGAATTTATCGAGATTTTTCTTTATACACTGAAGCTACATGTAGTGTCACACTTGTATTGATGGCTCAAGTGCACAGGCTTGTTCAAGCAAGTCATGTGGTCACCAGCCATTGTCCTTATTTTTTCCTGCAGTTGTATTGCTTGACACCATTGATAATTTGAGCATTGAGTTAATCTTTTGGTGTCCTTGAGGGATCAGTGTTTAACTGCCTGATTAAACCCTTTTTGCTCAAATGCTTGAAATCCTTTGTGTATATTTTACTGTTGTTATTTCTTTGAATTTGAAAAGTTAATTCAATATGAGAAGAATTTTTATGTTTGTTTTATTAAGGCCAAAAGTTATGATCTTTTTAATTTTAATCTGTGGTAACTTTAAATGTAGACGATTGTATGTTGTTTAAAAGGCAGATAGTTGTATACTGTTTAAAAGGCAGATAGATATATACTGTTTAAAAGGCAGATAGATATATACTGTTTGGTACCTTTTAATGTAACATTGCTGAAGCAGTTTTTATGCCATTTGTTTCAGATATCATTACAGTACCATACTGCCACTTTAGAAACCAAATTGCCTCCACATATATACCACATTGCTGAGAAATCATACAAACGACTTTTGTACAATAAGAAATCACAGTGTCATGTGATATCGGGAGAGAGTGGTGCAGGCAAATCTGAATCATGTAAATACATTATACAGCATCTCTTACGTGTTGCTGGTAGTGAAGAAACAAATTTAAACTCAAAAGTTAATCAGGTATGTTGTTGTTTGTGTTTTAGACCATAGCTAGGGGCTAAAGGTTGAAAAATGTGAAAGCTGGTTGTACATGTTATAAAACCCTGCATCTGATTGTTTGATTAATAAATACATTGTTTACATAGACCTGGTAAAGTCATGGAAAACAATCTTTTTTGGGGAAAATCATGGAATTTGAATAATGGACAATACCAAATTTGACTTGGAAAAGTCAGAAAATTTCTCAGTAATAGCCTTAAATTTTAGTATGTTTCTTGAAAATATAAAAAAAAATGAAAATGTCAAAAATAAGCACAAAACTAAACTTATTTTTAATTGATTGAAAGCCTATACAATCATAAATGTGTTAAGAAATAGGATGTTTAAGCATTTTGGTCTTGGCTAATATTTGAATGACACACAGTTTTGCACCGTTTCTGATAACAGACGCATTCGTTTTTAGCTCACCTGTCACATAGTGACAAGGTGAGCTTTTGTGATCACCCTTCGTCCGTCGTCAGTCCGTGCGTCAACAATTTCTTGTCTGCATGATAGTGGTTTCATTATGATTTTATTTTAACCAAACTTGCACACAACTTGTATTACCATAAGATCTCGGTTCCTTTCTTGAACTGGCCAGATCCCATAATGGGTTCCAGAGTTATGGCCCCTGAAAGGGCCAAAATTAGCTATTTTGACCTTGTCTGCACAATAGCAGCTTTATTTATGATTTGATTTTTACCAAACTTGCACACAACTTGTATCACCATAAAATCTTGGTTCCTTTTTTGAACTGGCCAGATTCCATAATGGGTTCCAGAGTTATGGCCCCTGAAAGGGCCAGAATTAGCTATTTTGACCTTGTCTGCACAATAGCAGCTTCATTTATGATTTGATTTTAACCAAACTTGCACACAACTTGTATCACCATAAGATCTTGGTTCCTTTCTTGAACTTATGAGATTCCATTATGGGTTCCAGAGTTATGGCCCCTGAAAGGGCCAGAATTAGCTATTTTGACCTTGTCTGCACAATAACAGCTTCATTTATAACTTGAATTTAATCAAACTTGCACAAAACTTGTGTCACCATAAGATCTTGATTCCTTAGTTGAACCGGCCAGATCCCATAATGGGTTCCAAAGTTATGGCCCCTGAAAGGGCCGGAATTAGCTATTTTGACCTTGTCTGCACAATAGCAGCTTCATTTATGATTTGATTCTAACCAAACTTGCACACAACTTGTATCACCACAAGATCTTGGTTCCTTTCTTGAACTGGCCAGATTTCTTCATGGGTTCCAGAGTTATGGCCCCTTAAAGGTCCAAAATTGGCTATTTTGGTTTTTGCAGGCATATAGAGACTTCATTTATGGTTTTATTTAATACAAACTTCCAAAATAACTTCAACAACAATGATTCTTGGATTCCATGACAAATCAGATCCAAGCGTAGGTTCAGAGTTATTTTATATCTGATTACCTCCCCTGATTGTAATCAAAATGGATTTATATCAGTAAGTACTTATAGGACTTATTTGAAATTTCATTATTGTCATTAGTTGGACTGAGCCAATCAGGGTAGATAACTATGGACTGGTTTTATGTCAAATTACCTCCCTTTATTTCAAATTAAAATGGGTATATCTACGTAACTAATGAAGATACTGATCTGAAATTTCATTTATGTCAAAAGATTTATTCGGCAGATCCTTCTTTTGTTCACTTACAATAAAAATAATTTTCAATTACTTCCCTTTTACGTTACTATAAATAGCTTATTTTTAGTAACTTTTTTGTTATTGGCCGTAGGGAAAAACCGAGACCACTTTTCTGTGGTACAACATGGATGATACCTCCAATTTTTAGGTGTTTTTTGACATATCTGTACCTTGTAAGAATTTCTTTTTCTTTTTGGTTAAATTTCTTCCCTTTATTGTTACTGTCCTTTGGACTTAGATATTTTTTCTGAGGACCTTCTTGTCCTCAAGTGCAATGATAACAGGTGAGCGATATAGGGCCATCATGGCCCTCTTGTTTCAGCCTTTGTTGGCATGTAAAATGTTATTGTTAACTAAAAAATGTGTTGAGGAAAAATCATGGAATTCCATCAGCTAAAATGTAAACCAAGAAATCTGGAGAGATTGATATATGACATAAAAAAGCATATGAATGATACCATTTTCAGCAAATTGTTTTCAGAGGCTTAAGTTGTAATGTTAGATGTGTTTTAACAGCTTAGAAGTCATGTTACATTTTTTGCAGGTGAATCCATTGCTGGAAGCATTTGGTAACGCTGTGACGGTGATGAACAACAATTCCAGTAGATTTGGCAAGTACGTGGAACTAAATTTTACAAAGGAGGGAAAAGTTTGTGGAGGTAAGCTTGCTGTTGTACACAAATGTTTTTGACTGGCATAGATAATCCTGTATATCTGTTTTGGAGAAAAATTATTTTCAGTTATTTAGAATACTGGATACTGAAAATGCTGGATGTGCTATCCAATCGAAAACCTGCTAAATTGTCTTATGAAAAATTTGCATAAAATCTTTAGAACAGTTTTTTTTTTGTACTTCTAATACATCGTATTTTTTTTTTAGTTTTAGACAGGCATCTGATAACTAAACAGGGGAAAAAATGGTATTAAAGTTGAAAACAATAATTATATCACAAAAATAAATCAATTTTCATTGTAGTTACTGAAATATTTCTACATGCAAAATCTGTGAAGACCTCATAAAAAGACATTCATATTTTGATTAAAAACTGTCATATCATCATGTATATTTCATGTATTTTATTTTTACAATTTTGTCATTAATTTTGAAATTGTTATATATATGCAGTATTGAAGAAACTTGAAACCTGAATTTTGTTATGAAAAGTGTAATCAGTATTGCTATTTCTAGTTAGTATGTGTTCAAGAAATAGTTTGGATCCTTAATTTTTTTAACCTGAATAAAGGTTTTTTGTCTCATGAAAAATGTTATCATTTGGGGTTTTGAATGCCAGCTGATGATATGTTAAACTTCATTCTGAAAGAAACTGGTTAAGTATTCATGGACAGAAGCTTGCAAAAATAAACTGGTTATCACTGAAATCGAATACTGACTTCACTCTTTATTACTGGCATGCAAGTAGTCCCCAGACAGAAATCGCATATATTTCGTCCTCGAACGCTTAAACAATATCAAAAATAAAAACGATTAACATATATAAATACCTTAGCTCTGGTATTACCAGTTCAGGGGTTTTCCTGTGAAATGACGTCACGTTCGCGAGGAGTAAGCGAGGCCCGAAAAGGGGTCTGTAGAACGTCAAATTTTAACATGCTCGATAGTAATGCCCGGACACCATTTTGTCTTGAATATATTTATTGGGAACTGCCCATATGAGCTGGAATTATGAAAAAGACAAATGATATTTTATATAACTGTAAAAAGATCGAACGTTTGAGTCAAATTTATTTGTCCCAGCCACACGGAAAATTGCGACAACAAAAATAGAATAATCATGCTTAAATCACTTGCAATAACTGACTAATCGAACAAATTATGAAATATTTTGGCATATTAGTATTGTTGTCACAAAGAAAATAAGGTTTTTTTGTTGAACGTGTATGTATCGTCTGCTAGTCGTGAAGTAAAGACATGTAGCCTTAATTTTAAATCCCTCTAGACGGGCCTTTCTTGCGCATGCGCAATAAAAACGGAAGCCCCGCCGATGAAAATGTAAACAAGTAACCATGCGGAAGGATTTCCACGATTATTATATTCATATGATTACCTGTGAAAAAATAAACTTGATAAACTTCTCCAAAACAAACGTCTGTATGATTAGGCACAAAAATATGTAGACAAATCGCGAAATTAGAGCGTTGCGGGAGTGTGTCCGGTGACTACTGCTGTCCGGGGACTACTTGCATGCCAGTAATACTCTAAGTTTCTTTTACAAATTTTATTATATACATGTATACCATTTGTATTTAATTCAAAAGCATTTATAGTTTTAAATACTTTTTTTGCTATACATACCAATTTTAATTTTAAGATTTTAATCTGTAGAAAGGTCATTGATTAAGGGAAGTTTTGTTTATAAGCTGTTTGCTGAAAATTTGAAGAATTTATGTAATGATATAAGGTATTACTTAATTAATACAGATAACATTGAAAATTCTGAGATTTCATTTGTTTTATTTCAGCAAAGATCTCGGAGTATTTACTGGAGAAGTCCAGAATAGTACTTCAAGGTAAAGGGGAGCAGAATTTCCACATTTTCTACTGGATGATGGCAGGCTTGTCACACGAAGAGATCAGTCTTTACAAACTAGAGAAAATGAATCAATTCAGGTAAATTTTAGGGACACAAATATGGGTTTTATTTTATTTGTCTCTATGTGAGTTTAAAGGCTTCATAATGTTGTCTAGAATTTCATATTCTAATAAATAAATCAATACAAACAGACATGGTCAACTGCCAGCTGTTACTATTTCATTATCAATCCTGGTTAAAATTTTGCATGCAAGTACATATGGCTATCATATAAAGACAGATAGCTTTGAAACTTATTTTTTCTTTTTCTAGGTCAATTGCCAACCTTACTTGGTCAAGTCCCATAGCTCTGACATGTATTTTGGCCAAACTATGCCCCCTTTTGGACTTAGAAAATCCTGGTTACAGTTTTACATGCAAATTACTATCTCCAAAACTAATGCAGATATTGAATTGATACTTCACATGTGTCTTAGGGGTTATAAAACTAGTTGATTGCATCAACCCATAACTCTGACATGTATTTTGGGCAAATTATGTCCCCTTTTGGACTTAGAAAATCCTGGTTAAAGTTTTGCGTGCAAGTACATGTGGCTATCATTTAAAGGCATATAGCTTTTAAACTTATTTTTTCTTTTTCTAGATCAATTACCAACCTCACTGGGTCAAGTACCATAACTCTGATGTGTATTTTGGGCAAATTATGCCCCCTTTTGGACTTAGAAAATTCTAGTTAAAGTTTTGTGTGCAAGTTACTATCTCTAAAACAAATGCAGGTATTAAATTGAAACTTCACATGCGTCTTCGCGGTTATAAAACTAGTTGATTGCATCAAGTCCCATAACTCTGACATGCATTTTTGCCAAATTATGTCCCCTTTTGAACTGTAGTATGCAAGTTACTATCTCCAAAATTATGCAGATACTGGATTGAAACTCTGTACATAGTTTAACATTTCGAGGGTTCAGCGCAATAAGGGCGTATCTACATATAGTTATTATATGTAGATACGCCCTTATTGCGTTGAACCCTCGATTTAGGATAATATTCCTGCTTCTAGGACATTGATTTGAATAGTCAAACATTACAGACAGCTCTTGTTAAAGTTCCTGTTTATCTTGACTAAATGATTTCTTGTCTCCTTGTTGGCAATTACAATGGTTTTTTTTTTTTACCCTTATCAAATTTGCATAGCAATGTGGGGAAGTTGGCAGTTACTTGCAGAGAACAGAATCCAGGAACAGTGGTTAGGTTAGCTGCCCTCCGTTACAAAATTGAAACACTATTAAAAAACAGTGTTAAACCCAACTCAAACAAAGTTTTTTCCAGTGTAATTTGTACTAAACATAACTAAACAATTAATCTCTACAAATACATGTATATAATAATTTTTCTAATGTAAACAATGAACAAATGGGAATATTGATTTCATTTCTTTTTAAACATCTCTCATAAGTGTAAAGCACCCATACAGGGGACTGTTATCTATAAGAATGTTAGTGATTTTAGTCAGTGGAGTTGTGACTCAAACTGGCAACCCATTATTTTGTAATGTGACATCTAATCACTGCACCACTCAGTCTGTTCCATCTGACTATATGTTGACTGGTTATTTTTCAGGTATTTGAAATCTAGCCTTCCAACTGACCAGTCTGCTTCAGAGAACAAAGCCAAGTTCTGGGAAGTGAAGGAATGTTTGAAATATATTGGCTTCACCTCAGCAGTACGTACAAATATTATGTCTTATAAGGAAAAAAAAAATCTAGTTGAAATTACGATATTTTTATTTAGTACATCTCTATTAGATATAGGTAGAATTGGTGTAAGATAAAAAGGTCTTGTATAGTCTCGATGAATGCACATTTATTAGTGGCATAGGAAATATTATTCAAAGTTGGACACCTCAAAGAGGTTTGTTCACAGATTTTTTGATAAAAATAAAATATAGATACACTTTGAAATTGCAGTGTTAACTTGGCCAACTTAATTTTATTCTTTGAATATCTCTTTGGTACAATAAATGTTTCTTAACACACAAGAGAGTTTTTGTTTTTTAGCTCACCTGAGCACAAAGTGCTCAGGGTGAGGTATTGTGATCGCTCACCGTCCGGCGTCCGTCCGTCCGTCCACACTTTCCTTTAAACAACATCTCCTCCTAAATCAACAGGCCAATTTTGATGAAACTTCACAGGGACGTTCCTTGGCTGGCCCCCTTTCAAAATTGTTCAAAGAATTGAATTCCATGCAGAACACTGGTTGCCAGGGCTTCGGAAATTTGCCGGTTTGTCGGTTTTGGACCGATTTTTGACTTTTCAGACCGATTCGTGAAGTGAAAAAACGAAAAAAATCGGTCCCGTAAAAATGGAGAAAAGTATAAATTTCGGCCTGATATCTCAATACACGATCACCTGCCAAGTAGGAAATTGTTGGTCGCACCTTCAGATAATCAATAAACGTGTCAATCGGTCTGATTGTCACTTTGATAATCGGTCCGTAATTAGCGTGTGACGCAATCAGTGCTCGCGCGGCACATCCTTTAATGTTTGCAGACAGCCGACTGCCGTGTATTAAACATTTTTGACTGGTTTCCTAACGTTTCTGACTGGATCCAAATCATTTCGACGGGGATCCACTTCTTTTATTTAGAATCCGACGGATGGTTTATTTCAAAAGGCTATGTTTGATCACGGTAACAAACAAATGGTCGCATTTAATCAAAGAGCTATAATTGTACATTTATTTTAATATAGGTCTTTGATTTAATGATCACAAGGAAAACCGATAAAAATAATTTTTATAATTACTTGATTTGAAAAAATTACATGATTCATTTGTTGGGGCTCCAGTTGAAACAAATGCAGAAAATCGTCTTTGCAACCCGACTGTACAAAAAAGAAAAAAATGGACGGGCAACCACGAATGATAAAGAAAACCGGAGTGGCACTGTTTATCAAATCGGTCTTTTAAAAAACGTTTCAAAATGAAATTTTGTTTACATCAGAAGAGAACATATAACTTTATAAAATGTAGTTGCTTATTGAAGTACAACGTAAGTGAAAAGAAATATCCGTGGCCAACCCGCGTGACGTTTTGGTACTATACATGCGGGAAATTCGATCTCAGCGTTCAAATAACGTACACATTCGGTCCGCGGCAGAGTATTCTTTAAATACTGAGGTTGTTTAGCAGAGAATATGTGTCGTGTAACTCACTTTGACGCATTGTATTTTAGACAAGAATGAGGAAACATCACAAGTATCTGCCGTGTATACGGTATCGAAGTCACGTGCGTTGGCTTTTAGACTAGTTACGCACACGGTGTCAATGCCTCGTATTATCTCGGAAAAACATCGAAATTTAAACAAAGTAACGATCACACATAACACTGAATAACTGTCTTCATTGTATGGTAACGCGCGGTGACTGGTAACTTAGTTTTAATGCATGACATGCTTATTTCTTTACCCTATCACGTTTTACAAAATATGTAATATTGGGAATGCGGTGGGTGGGGTAGCGCCGATGTCAGGATTTTCGTTTCGGACCGATTGAGTTATCAAAATTTCCGGAGCCCTGCTGGTTGCCATGGCAACCGAAAGGAAAAACTTTAAAAATCTTCTTCTCAAAAACCAGAAGCCTAGAGCTTAGATATTTGGTGTGAAGCATTGCCTAGTGGACCTCTACCAAGTTTGTTCAAATCATGACCCCGGGGGTCAAAATTGACCCCGCCCCAGGGGTCACTTGATTTTACATAAGAAAATCTTAAAAAATCTTCTTCTCAAAAACCAGAAGCCTCAGAGCTTAGATATTTGACTTGTAGCATTGCCTAGTGGACCTCTACTAAAAATTTTCAAATCATGACCCCGGGGTCACTTGATTTTACATAGGAAAATCTTCAAAAAATTTCTAAAAATAAACCAGAAGGCCTAGAGCTTAGATATTTCACATGTAGCATTGCCTAGTGGACCTCTACAAAATTTGTTCAAATCATGGCCCCCGGGGTCAAAATTGACCCCGCCCCAGGGGTCACTTGATTTTACATAGGAAAATATTTTAAAAATCTTCTTCTCAAAAACCAGAAGCCCTAGAGCTTAGATATTTGACATGTAGCATTGCCTAGTGGACCTCTACTAAAGTTGTTCAAATTATGACCCGGGGGTCAAAATTGACCCCGCCCTAGGGGTCACTTGACTTTACATAGGAAAATCTTCAAAAGTTTTCTAAAAATAAACCAGAAGGCCTAGAGCTTAGATATTTCACATGTAGCATTACCTAGTGGACCTCTACAAAATTTGTTCATATCATGACCCCCTGGGTCAAAATTGTCCCGGCCCCAGGGGTCACTTAATTTTACATAGGAAAATCTTCAAAATTTTTCTAAAAATAAACTAGAAGGCCTAGAGACTAGATATTTGATATGTAGCATTGCCTAGTGGACCTCTACAAAATTTGTTCAAACCTTGTCCCCCGTGGTCAAAATTGACTCCGCCCTAGGGGTCACTTGATTTTACATAGGAAAATCTTAAAAAAAAATTTCTAAAAATAAACCAGAAGGCCTAGATCTTAGATATTTGACATGTAGCATTGCCTATTAGACTTTTACAAAGTTTATTCAAATCATGACCCCTGGGGTCAAATTGACCCTGCCCCGTGGGGTTACTTGATTGTACATAGAAAAATCTTCAAAATTTTCTAAAAATAAACCAGAAGAGCTTAGATATTTGACATGTAGCATTGCCTAGTGGACCTCTACAAAATGTTTTCAAATCTTGTTTTTAAAGTTACTTAAAGAAAATTTCAACTATATTTTCTCATAATTCTTTTGATTGATTTCTATTATGATCTTTTGACCTTGAAGACTTGTCCTTAAGTGCAATGATAACAGGTGAGCGATATAGGGCCATCATGGCCCTCTTGTTTTTGCTAATGGAAGTTTTATTCTCCATACAGGATATACAGAACGTACTGAAGACATTGTCAATTGTTTTACATCTCGGGGAGATTGAGTTCCATGGTGTGGGGAACAATGAGGCAGCACAGGTGCGAAATACTGACATGTTGACTACAGGTAAGTTTTTTGCAGGTTTTTTGTAAACTTTGTTCACATTATTCTTTTAGAAATTAGGCTATAAGCTCTGATTTGGCACCTTTGAAGAGCAAACACATTTTTGTAAAGCCAGGTGTTTTCCTTCCCACTGGAAAAAAGTCATAGAAAATTGACTTTCTCAGAGCAACAACTCATGATCGGACTTGTGGTTTGTCTGCAGTCTATCAGCCAGTCCATTGTGATATGAATTTTGTAAGTACAGTATGGTCAGCAAGATAGAATCATGTGGTTTGTGAAAAGATGCAAGGCATACTCAGTTGAACAAACCCATATCAGACTTGAGATTTGCTCTTGTCCTTCTAAGAATTTTAGTGACAGATTCTTTCACCAGCAAGTCATATGACGATTAATTTAGCTGAAATATGGATGAAAGTACTGGCAAATAATTTTAGTTTGTTTGCAAAAAGATCACACAATTTTGAATTAATAACTCACTTATCACCTGTTTGCTATTTAAGTGTCAGAGATGCTGGATGTTTCTGCAGAAGAGTTGAGATCTGCCTTGGTTGCTGATTACACTGTGACTAGAGGTTAGTTTGTATATGTTTTCATATCATAAAATGGGAATTACTTGAGCTGCTAAATTCTTGTTTGATATTGTTTTGTGCTTGTTTTCTCTTTATGGCTATATGGAAAGCATTAAAAATCTTCTGTGAAACAGCTAGCTAATTTTAAAATAATGAGGTTCTTTTACAAAAATTTCTTCAAATAATTCCACTATGATTAAAAAGATGGCTGCCAGAGGGTGGGGCATGCTTTTCTTACATGGCTTTAGTGGAAACAATTATTTTGTCTGAAACTGCTGGCTTGATTTCAAAGTAATTTCTCACAAGTGTCTCTTAATTGAGCCTCTACCTAGTGCCATCAGATCATTCCACTTCATTAATAAACATGGTTCCACCCACCTGAGAGGGAATAATACCTGAAGGGGCAGCTGGAGTCTTCCATCCCCCATTTACGGCTGGAATCAATTGTGCTATTGTGACTCTAAACACACAAAAATGTCAATAAACATGGCTGCTAGAGCTAAAAATAGAAAAATCTTCAATAAACATGGCTGCTAGAGCTAAAAATAGAAAAATCTTCAATAAACATGGCTGCTAGAGCTAAAAATAGAAAAATCTTCAATAAACATGGCTGCTAGAGCTAAAAATAGAAAAATCTTGCAACAGTTTACTATGTCTCCTTAATCACCCATCCAATTTTGAAATATTTCTTGAAGGACCCTGACCCAAGACCATTAAAACTTTTCGGATCCTTCAAAAACATGGACACCAGAGCTGAATATCAGGGCTCTCGCGAGTGGGCGACTTGAGCGAAATAGGCGCTCTAGAACTTCAAACTTCGCTCAAATCTAACCTCAAAGCGAAATGCAAGTCGCCCGATTTTCTTTGATTTCCGCAGTCGCTAATTACTGTTGACAATTTGCACGGTGTCATAACGAGTGTCGAATACACAAACACACGCCGGTAGCATAATTTAAGCTCCGCCTGCTTCAGGTACTTGCGAGATTTTCCCGAGAAGTGTGAAAGCGAATCAAATTATCCGATACACCAGAGTCGATTGTGTTCAGCCAATTAGCGCCGCGTTTATGTCTTTGACACTTCGCGTTTAATTGTCATCATGTTCGAGTGCAAAAAAAACCTATGTTTTTATAAAGAAACTGCTGATTAACCATGCGATTAATTGGAATATGGTACACAATTATTTGTTATCTATGATAAAATAACGACATGTAATGTATTAACTACGTTAAATTGACTTCCGTCGATGAATTTATTTGAATATGTATTTCTAGTTTACACAGTTTACTTTCAGTTTTATTTGAGTGAGATACTGACATTCCTCGGTCACGTCGGTGAATGACTCGGTGTTAATAATAAACACTTCATACAAGATATAACCAAAATTCGGCGGGTTACATTTACAGAATCGGCTTGAATTTTGAAAACGACTTTTTTCAGAATTTTGTAACGAAACAATAACCACTGTATGGGAAATGATCTAACTAAGAAAATGAATGGTCACATGCTTTTTATCAAGAAACAAGAAAATTACATCCACCTTTCGAATCACTCAACATCATTGCGGTAGGAAAAGTCTTCCCACTTCTCCCTAAAGTCTCCCCACTTCTCCTTAAATCAGCTTGAGGGAGAAGTGACCTCCCAAAAAATTGGACCTAGCTAGACCCCTGAATATAGAAATGTCTTTAACTGACCTGTTCTTCTAAATTGCTGGTTGAAACAATTTCACAAAATGGTTTCTTATTGGCTCCTCCAAGATATGTTAAAATTATTTTAAAACATCAAAAACATGGCTGTCAGAGTAAAAATTAGAAAGAGCATCAACATCAACAGCATCTCAGAAACTGTTGGTCTGACTTTGAAATAATTTCACAGAAATGTTCCTTTGGTGACTTTATACAATGTTTGTTAACATTATTTTTTTTTTTGTATGGTTTATGTGTAGTGGGTCCTGTATGTATCTTGTCAGAGACTAATTTCAAAATAGTTTCACAGATATTTTCCTTGCATGACCCTGTGCTAATATTGTTCAACTCGGGTGAACGATATAGGGCCATCATGCCCCTCTTGTTTTGCAAGCGTATTTCTTGTTTAATGAGACTGTGTTTTGAAATTGCCATTATAACTATGCATGTTTCTATTGTAAATATTTTTGTTTGTGCATGCTAACAATTGCATGATTTGCATGTTTTGTTGTCAGGAGAGCAGATAAAGAAAGAAAGAACAGTTCAACAGGCTATAGACTGTCGTGATGCGCTTGCCAAAGCTCTCTATGCACGATTGTTTAGCTGGATTGTGAATGGCATAAACCAACTTATACAACCTGTATATGAACATGGGTAATATAAACTTTATAGAATACAGCCTTTCTATGATTATGGATAATATAAAACTTTGTAGAATACAGTCTGTCTATGAACATGGGTAATGTAAACTATATAGAATACAGCCTTTCTATGATAATGGATAGTTTAAGTCTTTGTAGAATACAGTCTGTCTATGAACATGGGTAATATAAACTATGTAGAATACAGCCTTTCTATGATAATGGATTATATAAAACTTTGTAGAATACAGTCTGTCTATGAACATGGGTAATATAAACTATATAGAATACAGCCTTTCTTGATAATGGATAATATAAAACTTTGTAGAATACAGTCTGTCTGTGAACATGGGTAATGTAAACTATATAGAATACAGCCTTTCTGATAATTGATAATATAAAATTTTGTAGAATACAGCTTGCTAATGAGCTTTGGTGATTACTATAAGCTATGTGTAATAAACAAGTTTAGAATACAACCTGTATTTTGACATGGGTATTATAAACTTTTAGAATACAGCCTTTCTGTGAACTATGGAGAAAACATTGGTAATATAGACTTGTGGAATACAGTCTGTCTGTGTACATGGATCGTATAAACTCTTTATAATGCAGTCTGTCTGTGAACTATCGCAGCCAGCAGTCTTCAAGTGCCTTGTGGCGGCTGTAAAAAGTCTCCCTATACTTGGACTCAGTCTTATATTTTCAGGTCCTTTTGGAATCATGGAGTACACTCATTTTTACTGAAATAGAATTTTGCTTAAGCTAGTGTTAGAGGGTGTGAGGGGTGTTTGCACATTCCATATTCTTTCATGAACACGCACAGTAAAACTGAGTACTGTGAAATCATTAATATTCATGGGGGACTAATTTTCGTGGATTTCGTGGTTGACTCAATCCACGAAATTTAATCCCAACGAACAAGTAAAATTCCCTTTCATTTTATATTCAAAAGTTGAAATCCACGAATTCTTATCCCCACAAAATTGCCGTTTTGACCAAAACTGCGAAATTTCATACCCATGAAATTTAATGATTTTACAGTCTGCCATTATGTTGCTTGGTTGCTTTCTATGCTTCCAAAGGAGCTTTTCACCAATTATATTAACCATGTAAACTAGCACAGATAAAATGAATATTGCAGAATAGAACTATTGATAGGTTTATACTATGAAAAATAACTTTCTTGAACTCTTACATGCTATATTTTGCATAGCATACACATTTTGAGTTTGATTGAAATCAAAAGTTTTCAGATATTATTTTTATTGTTTAATATAAGTTTTAAGCCGTTTTCAACAGTATCTCACTGATTTAGAAAAATGGCCATTTATCGTAACCAAGGGAACAGAGATGTTTTATACCTGTTTTGTAAATGATTATCACACTTGATATTGTTCTCATTTCAGAGAGGACCTGCAGCTTGGTATCCTTGACATATTTGGATTTGAAAATTTTCCTCACAATAGCTTTGAGCAGGTATGGTGTTTTAATATTATATGGCTATTAAAAATGTAACATTTTCTCCCAGGGAACTTTACTTCATGCAGGTGTGAATGTGAAAGTCAGTTGGAGGGTAATTGTTTTAGGTAGTAACAAGCCTCAGCCAATTTGTGACATGTATATTTTGTGAAGTTTGGCACTCTTGTTTTTCCAGTTTTTAAAAGTATGAGCACTTTTAAAGGTCTTTTTTGTAAGGTCACTTTTCACAGCCTGTAGATAATTTCTGACTGAGTTACTTCCTTAAATGAAAGAAATGCACAACTGTTTTTATGATAATATCTGAAGAAGGAGACAAACTTATAGTTTGTAATACATTGGTTTGAAAACCTTTTGCAGATATTGCACAACTGATTGCATTTGCATTCATGAGTTTGCATTTGAATCCATGAGCTTACATTTGCATCCATGCCATAACATTTGGATCCATGCACTTGCTTTTGAATCCACAACCTTACATTTGCATTCATACCATTGCATTTTTAGCTCAACTTTGCGAAGAAAATGTAGAGCTACTGCACTCGCCCCAGCGTCGGCATCACCTTGGTTAAAGTTTTTGATAAAATCAGATATCTCTGTTACTATCAAAGCTATTGACTTGAAACTTAAAATACTTATTTACTATCACAGTCTACACCAGGAGAAACAATCCCAATAACTCTGATTTGAATATTGACAGATTTATGCCCCTTTTAAACTTAGAATTTTTGGGTTAAAGTTTTTGATAAAGTCATATATCTCTGTTATTTTAATACTCGAAAGGATTACAAATAAACCATGCTTTATACCTTTTAATTACTACACGGTAGTATTTCATATTACAATGTTAATATCTTAATATATCATAAACCAAACAAATAAAACATTTGCTAAATGAATAAAATGTTGGGTATTGTATTGGCCGCTCAAAAACATATACTTGACAAGGTATCTGCCAAGTATGTGATAACGTAACCGGAAGGAGACCAGGCGCGTCTTGCAAATATCTGCAAACTATTTACACAAACTCTGCACTGTCACATATAATTTACACTCTCATAAAGTGGTAGCAATACTGCTTAATTTCAACATAACGTAACTCTGTACTGTCGGACATAGCGAGGTAGCAATACTTGACTAGCTTTAACATAATGTGGCAATGCACGGCAACTTCGGAGCCAGTAGTCACGGTATGATAGTTACCAGACACGACCAGGTATCCGGAAATGACGAGTCACCACATACCAAAACCACTGCGTGAAGGAAAGCAGTAAGTTGCATGCTAGAGGGTTGATAACGCAATACAAAGCAATACGCAATACAAAGCAATACGCAATACAAAACTAGATTTCGCCAAGTACTATGGGCAAAACCTATTCAACCCTAGCCACATAACATCATAAGAGTAACCACATAAGAGTAACACACGCCGAAAATACAGTGCTTGTAACTTCTCGCCAGACAATAGATGTATTAAACTTATGAAACAATATTTGTTTCCATTATAATTATCAGTTTATTGTAAACTAATGTAAGCAGACACGCCTGATCACCTTCCGGTTTATAGAATTTTCCGCCACAATAAATTGAAACAATTTATCCCCCAAAATTCTATTTAGTAAAATGTGCATTCTATATACAAGGTTTTAACATGGAAGCTTCAGCTTTTATGTTTACTATTTGTTTTACTTATATTAATTTCCTAATTGAATCCCTTAAGTAATCTATGTAGAATTCTAGTCCGACGAGATTTAAATGAACGCCGTCGTTTCTAAAAAATGCTGTTTCCGCGTCAATATCGGGGCTGATGACGTCACTTCTCCCGGACTCGGTTACTATTTTCCGCGCAATGGGGTTAAGGCGTTTCCTTTTCTTTTCAGTTGGCTTTTTCCCGCCAAATGCCCCTTGCCAATTTTGCCTCTGCAGTATATCTACCCAGACTATTGTTGTATCTGGGAATGCTTCCCGTAAATAATTGATCTCTATCTCAATGATTCTTCTTAACTCACATGTATTTTCATAAACTAGGTCATTTCCGCCTAAATTGATATAAATTATTGAAGGTGGAGATGAAAGTATGACCTGTGTTTCAACTGCATGTCTGAAACCTCTCCAACGAAGACCTCTGACAGCCCACCAAGCAATTGATATGTTAGGTTTACCAAGATTTGGCTTCCCGGTCGCCTTTGCATGTTCGCCGGCCCAGAACGGGATCGAGTCGCCCACAACCCAGACATCTGAATAAAAATTTATTCAGAGATAAAATCGAATTAATGAAAAAAAAAAAAATATTACGTTTGGAATGTAAATTACTACTGTTGTGAAACAAAGTTAATTGTATTGTACCCTATAAGACCTGCAGGCTAATACTATGTTCGAACATAGAGATTAACGCAATTGGATGTCCATCTACCAAGTTTCATTATGATTTCCGACGGGTATCCATCAGAAGCTAGATCAGTGGCTCTACCTATCCTAAAACTGTGTGTTTTGTACTGTGCACTTAAAAAGCCGGTTTTACTGATGGCTTTTGCTAAGACTGCAGAGAATTGGGTCCTAGTTGTAACAGACCCATCCCGATGACAAAAAAGTGGAGCTTGAATGCTTGGCCTCACAGACAGAAATTCCTTTATTGCTTTGACTGGGCACAAATTGTCAGCTTGTCTTGGCAACTTTAAGTATACCGGTTTACCCCTTTGATTTGTTTTATAACGGTGTAATCGAATGATTAAACAATCATCTTTCGTAACATATAAATCTTTGCGCTGTAAGGCAATTTCTGACTGGTGTTTGTTTACATTAACAAGTTCACTGACCCGAAACAAACCGAAATACGCTAAGGTAAAAAGTGCATGAAATAGCTTTACTTCATAGTTGTCATAACATACTTCCGAGAGTGACCTACAAACAGCGAATAATACAGGCTTGGTCAGCGGAGCACGCTTATCTTGTGTAGTGCGACTCCTATGACAACCTTCAAGCAATTTCTTGACAATAAAAATACTGTTAAGATCATAAAAACCGTGAAGTTTATGATAATAATTGATGCCTGCTACATAAGTAGATATTGATTTCGGTGAGAGTCCTTTCTCAAAGCAATAAGCTATAAACAGCGTAAGTTGTTGGACAGGAATAGGTAGTTGGTTTTTTAACCCATAAATAGACCGAAAGTTCATGAAAGCATTTACAGCTGTGTTATATGTTGACCTGGAGTTATATGCAATTCCTGATCGAATGAGCTGTCTAGCTCGACGTCGAAGATTTTCCATAGGAAGTGTGGAACGGGACATGGCTCTTGATCCGCGTCTGGGACTATATTTTTGAATCTGTTCAACTGAAAACGAGACAGTGCATCACAGATTTCGTTTTTACGACCAGGTACATAACAAGCTTTAATTAAGATATTTAGTTTTAAACATCGTAGCGTCAATACTCTGACCAGGCACATCACTGCTTCTGATTTTGAAGTTAATTTGTTCAAAATTTGTACTACTGCCTGATTATCACAATTGAATTTTATCTTTTTATTGGACAAATCTGCACCCCAAATATACAGTGCCGCTAAGATTGGAAACAGTTCTAAAACTGTTATATCTGCCGTAATACCCGAATCATGCCATGCTTCAGGCCATTTAGCGTGCGACCAGTGACCTTGAAAATATATGCCGAACCCTAAGTTTTCACCAGCAGCGCTATCTGAAAACAGTTGGACATCTGCATTCGATATCCAAAAGCGGTCATGAAATACAGAAATTCCGTTAAAATTCTGCAAGAAAATCAACCACATTGACAGATCTAAGCATAGTTCTTTTTTTATCCTTATATGATGATATGGTTTCGTTAATCCACAGGTCGCGTTTATCAAACGACGGATGAAAGGTCTACCCATAGTGATTGCGCAGCAACAAAAGTTCAGAGAACCTATAAGTGATTGTATTTTCTTTAGTGTTGTTTTTGGATGTAGCAAAATTTCTTTAATTTTTTGCATTAGTTCTTGGATTTTTGAAGCTGGGATACGAACGAGCATTTGGTTTGAGTCTAACTCCAGCCCTAGAAAAACTAATACCTCAGTCGGGCCTTCCGTTTTTTCCTCGGCCAAAGGCACACCTAATTCTATCATGGTATCTCTAAACGTTTGAAGTGCAGCAGTACATGATACGTTTGATTTGTCTCCGCCCAAAAAATCGTCTAAATAATGTAATAGACCACCTGATTTGAGTTTCGATTTGACACTAAATTCAAGAAATCTTGCAAATCTTTCAAAAGTGATACAACTGATTGAAGCACCAAAAGGAAGCGCTTTATCAAAATAATATTTTTCTTCAAAACGAAAGCCTAATAATTCAAAATCAGTCGGTTTTATAGGTATTAGCCTATATGCACTTTTAATATCAGTTTTGAATAATTTGCAATTACGTCCCAAATCCTGTACTAATTTCACCGCTTCGTCGAAGTGTGTGTATTGTACAGAACACAAAGTAGGGTCTATGTAATTGTTCACCGAATCTCCTGACGGATATGATAAGTGATGTATCATTCGATACTCTCCAGGTGTTTTCTTTGGCACTAATCCTATGGGAGAAATGATTAAATTAGGTAACGGCCTTTCTTTGAATGGGCCAGCCACCCTACCTGTTTTAATTTCTTTTTGTATTTGTAGTTTTATGATATCGGGATTTAACAAAGTTGAACGCAAATTTTTTGAATCCCGTGCGATACGTGGACCTGTATACTGTAACGAAAAACCATTCATAAATCCATCTAATAGGAAATCTGCTTTGGTGACGTCATAGTTTTTTAAATGCTTTTTAAGGGCTGTTATGTTTACTGGCGTTTGGGCCAAATTATGAACGTCCAAATTACTCTGTTCAGTGGAAGAGCTAGATTTTGAGGAACTGTTAATTTTTTCTTGGGCCTCCGTAACTGCCTCGTCTAACAAAGGGTCTGCCGCGAAAAAGATTTCGCTGTGTTGGGCGAAACTGCCCACCCCGTGAGTAACCAGATTGGTTCATTACAGATGAACCTTGTTTAGAGCATGTGATGTCTGGATGGGGCCCCGAACATTTTGAGCATACATGAGGAAATTTGCAATTTTGCCAAGTACAGTTGCCTCTGTTAAAGTCTTGACACGTGTACCGACCTACATATGATGTATTGTTATGAGTGGGTTGCAGTTGCATGCAGCGCCACCACAAGTCATTATTGATTTTTGACCAAGGGGCTGGGGAAATTGCTTGGCGAAGGCGAAATTGCTCATCATACGTTCTCCATGAAAAATCGCCTTGGCGTAAGGCACATTCTCTAATGTTAAACATGTAGTGTAACATTTCATACACTTTATCTGCATGCGTAGCTAAGTAAATGGATGTATAGATTATGAACGCGTTCGTCCATTTCTCTATGTTTGTAATTTTTTCTTTACATTCTTTGTTTGTTGATTCGATATGACCTTCAGAATTTAAACGAAAAACGCTACCCGAATAAAATTCTGATAATTCTACTGCCCCTTTGAGCAGTAACGCTAGGTTGACAAATTCCCCTTTGCATATTTTTTGTTTTAAAGAAGCTGGGACATGGGCAGCCAGATCGTCGTCCGCTAAACGAACCATGGGCAAAATAGAATTTTCGGACTGAAAATTAAATGGCCCGTTACATTGGGTACCTAAGGCTTGTGGGTCAGTAGAATTTGCGCCGCCACACCCTTGTAAAGAATTAGTTACATTCGAATCAGCATTGCACGTAGGAGGAATAATTTGTGAGCTTCTAATAATTTGTTCACAATCAATTACATTGCACTCACCGGCTTCTGTTTGTAGCAGCCTCTCGTCTACAGCGTCCTCGAGGTCAGCCGCAGGCCTTTTCTGTCCTCTGGTACCCCTGACATTTCCTTGACCTTGGTCATTCTGCTCGTCTCTGGCAGCGTTCCTTCTCAGATTACGCCGAACATTTGGCGCATTTTGTTCCTCCTCCTGTTCAACGTCTCTCTCCTGTCTCGGTAATGCACGTCTAGCCTGTGCCTGTCTCCGGCGACCGCGTGGCATTTTAATGTTTCTTTATAGCGTAACCTTGAAAAACTTCTCTCTGGCCTTGGTAAGTTTTCTCTTGACACAACCATGTAGTAACGCAAAGTGAATGAAGAGCACGGGTTTAGCGGTATTTATAGCACAATACCTGATCATGCGTATTAGCTTGAAACCGGTTTAAAAAACGTCGGTACCCAGGAGATAAAGAAAAGCTATGGAACCAGTTATAAATCTATATTGTTTTGCCTAGCGACCAATAACGTGATTTCTCGAAAATAAATAAAATTATTTTTATTCAAAATAATTTACATTACTATCAAAGCTTTTGACTTGAAACCTGAAATAGTTATTTACTATCATAGTCTACACCAGGAGAAACAATCCCCACAACTCTGATTTGAATTTGACAGAGTTATGCCCCTTTTTAACTTAGATTTTTGAGTCGGCTAAAGGCTGAAAGCCTTTTGACGAGTCCTTGCTGTTCAGCGATTCTCTAAATGGACCGAATAACACGTGAAGGGATGTAGTTCCATTAGATTTCTCAAATTTCAAACAGTTCACTGCATGAATGAAGTTAAGTTGTGTCAATTCCCTTTGCTATGACCAATATACGATGTAATCTGTCATATTTATAACTTGTAATTGTGCAATACTCGAATGTAACTCATTAAGCATAAATGTGCATTTTAAGAATTGCGCAGGCTTACAAAGCTTGTGTAACATCCAGCGAAAGACAAAAAATAGTTCCACAGGGCTCCAGATAAGATGCGTATTAGCGTAAATTACGTATAGAAATAATGCAAATACGCATGTCTAATAATTTCTAAGCGTATAAAAACGTATATAAAATTACAGAAACGCACACAATGCTTTTTTAAAAACAAAATCTGAATCGTCTGGATGCGTTAGTTAACATAGCCGATCAGCCTTAATTTTCCCACATTGAACGTATACACGCATCGTATGATTTCTATAAACTTTGCTGCGGTTGAATTTTGCAGTCAGTAAATGGATAAATTATCAGAAGAAGAAGCTCTTACTGGTTTGTTTAGTTACTACTGATATTAAAAATGATTTTAATTCTTATTTTTCGAGAAATAAACAAATCGGCGAAACATTAAATTGTATTTTCTTGTAGTTTTTGAAATCGAAAGTAGATTGTCTATGTTTGGCTGCTTTCACGAAACGAAACAACTTTTTTATGAAAAGATTTAAATAAGAGGTAATTTAACCGTAAACTTCAATGTCAGATACTGCCAATTGCTGCTAAATGTCTCCGTATCATCACAATTTGTAAAATATATTGTTGAAACTGGAGAAAAGTGTAATCGTATCCGGATATAATATTTTGGGTAAATATCGAGCTGTGTTATGAAATTTTAAGAAAAAAAACTAAAAACAAACTGAAACTGGTAGACTATACTGTCAGTACATCAATCATTAGCCGACTCAGGCCCTTCAGGCCTTTGATTTGTTGTTAAAGTTTTATCTCTATAAGTCCAATATCTCTGTAACACAGTTACTGTCAAAGCTATTGATTTGAAACTTAAAATAGTTATTTACTATCAAAGGCTACACCATAAGAAACAGTCCCCATAACTCTGATTAGAATTTTGACAGATTTATGCCCCTTTTACTGGCAAAGCTCTTATTCAGAGTCAAGTACTGAGAGAAGTCGAGCATGCTGTCTTACGGACAGCTCTTGTAATTCATGCCCATTTGTCTGTATCCATGGCCTTACATTTGCATCAATGACTTTGCATTTGAATCCATGACTACCTTTGCATTTATGCCATGGATCCATGACTGCATTTTATCCCATGCATTGCATTTGAATCCATGCCCTTCTAAATGAATCAGTGACCTTACATTTGCATCCATGACCATGAATTTGAATCCATGATGTTGCATATACATCTATCCCCTTACATTTAAATCCATTACCTAACAGTTTCATCCCTGCCATTGCATTTGAATCCATACCCTTGTAATTGAATCCATGACCTTAAATTTACATCCATGACCTTGAATATGAATCTATTACCTCAAGGTTAGATATCCATCTCTTTATATATGTTACCTTTAGCACTTTGTTTTTAAAATGTTGCTACTGTTTTCACATATATATAGCAAATGTTTGTTTTCAGATCATGTATAAATGTTGTTACTGTTTTCAGATATGTATAAATGTAGCCAATGAGCAGATCCAGCAGTACACCAATGATAATATATTCCAAAATGAGCAGGAAGACTGTTTGTTAGAGGGTGTGCCATTGGTTGACTTGGATTATAACAACAACCAGGCCATATTGAATGTCTTCTTTGAGGTGTGTTTTTAGCTTGTTTGTTTGAAGAATATGGAGAGCTGTTTTTCTCACTCTGATGTCGCCATTTCTTTAAGCTTATAAATTTATTGCAAGCTTTTCAGTGTCACTGTATCTTCTTTACTGCTGACCCTGTTAACATGAATTCTAACATAAAGATATAAAGATTGGTCTTGGTAAGGGAAAGTAAAGTTGTGGTTAAGAGCTATCAGGAACCCAGAATGTCAAGGTCACTGGGGTCAGGTATTGTAATAGTACTGGTTAGAGTTGTATGTCAAGCTTCTCATTTTAAATGTTTTTGTGCCCCCCCCCCCACCCCCCCTCCGCCCCAATAGTACTTCACAGACTTCTTTTGTCTGTGAAACCAAGAGTTAAAGGAGATGTTGAAGTTTTCTGTTGGTCTTCTCCTGTTACACTCCCGAACAACCATTGGCAGGTCTTCGACATCGTCGAAAGATGAGCCTCTCAATTCGTTCTTGATGATGGAGCTTGTCGGCAAATTCTTTCTTCACTATGACAGTGCAACGACCATACGTCTGTCTTTACCAAGACAACACTAGCTGGGCTAGATATTAAAACTATACCACATCCCCCATACTCTCCAGACCTAGCACCATGTAACTTTTGGCTTTTCCCAACCATCAAGAACGAATTGAGATGACGTCGAAGACTTGCCAACGGTTGTTCGGGAGTATATCAGGAGAATACCAACACAAAACTTCAACAGCTGCTTTAAATCTTGGGTTCACAGACACGAGAAGTGTGTGAAGTACTCTGGGGAATATTTTGAGAAAATTTGACATGTGTATTGTGTCCGATATTACGACATAGACTTTCTGCAATTATTTATACATTTAGTTGACCTGCTCACATTTATCTAACATTGCTATGGTAATAATAATTAGCATGTTATTTTTGATTTTGTAAATTTGCTTCTGACAATGGGTAAAAGGTATATGGAACTATGTATGTTTAAAGAATTATATAAAAATATTTAAAAATACGAATGCTACAGCACTTGTCCTGAAACTTTCCGAACACCCCTCGTATATTATATGTTTCATTTTTATTTTCTGTATTACAGAAACACACAGGTTTATTGGCCATTCTAGATGAGGAGAGCAGCTTCCCAAAAGCTACAGACAAATCCTTGGCTACTAAACTTCATCAAAACACAGGTAATCTCAAGTTGCCTTGATATATAACATTTAATTACCTCCCTTTATCTAAAAAAGAGAACAGAACAATTTTAATATTTCATTACAGGTTCTGTTAGTTATCTGCATTTTATGAAAATATTTGAAAATGATTTCAATCTTCCCATCTTATACTTTCTCCATGAACAATTAATTACAATCATTTAAAAAAACATCTAAATCATTGTGGCTGATGGCCGATTCCATATGCTGTAGATAAAGTCCACTTCTTACTAAGTTTTCCCTGTTTCCTTTGATAAAACCTTGTCACTTATTAGGCAACTCATATTTGGTGTGTAACAATCACATGGTTTAATACTTCTGTAATATTTACTGATGAAGTTATCATTTTAGTGGGTTCTGCTCAGCTACATGAATTATGGTAACAGCTGTTTGTAACTTGAATGTAAATGCACCAAAAGATGTGCACTGGCAACTCATGGATATGTCTTTAAGCCTGGTGAGAAAATGTGTAGAGCATAAGTGTCAGGTCTGTATGTCCCAGGTCAAGGTCACCCTAAACCTGGAAGGGCAGTTCACTTTGGGGGTATTTATCATTTACAAATGACATTTCTTATTCTGTTTCAGGAAAGAAACATCCAGGTTGTTATAAGACACCGAGAGATGGGGGTTTGTGTTTCACAGTGGTGCATTATGCAGGAAGTGTCATGTATGATGTCACAGGAATGTTGGAGAAAAATAGAGATACACTGCCAAACAGTATTCTATACACCATGAAAAGTAAGAAACATTTAGTCAAGTTTGAGTTACTGTTTATTATTATGCTTTGGTCAGTGTTAGAAGTTTTTTTTAATTTTGTTTATGTTAAACTACTGGTAAGTCATGTGAACAGGCATCATAAGTTTCGACCACAATGTGTTGTTTGTTGTTTTCTTTAGGTATTGTTGTTTGCTACATATAGCCTTAGTCTTGCAGTGTTTCATGTGAGTAAGCTATCCAGGAATGAGTTGACTACACAGGGGAAAAAATAAAAATAGTATTCATACTTTTTCAGCTAGAGTATAACATTTGTATTGGTACACGGCAAGCAAATTTCAGCTATTCCAATAATGCTTTTATACAGTGGTTTCATTTTGTTTCCTTTGTTTTTGAACCGTCTGTCTGTCTGTCGGTCTGTCAGTCTGTCGGTCTGTCCGCAATTTTCGTGTCCGGTCCATATCTTTGTCATCGATGGATGGATTTTCAAATAACTTGGCATGAATGTGTACCACAGTAAGACGACATGCAGTGCGCAAGACCCAGGTCCGTAGCTCAAAGATCAAGGTCACACTTAGACGTTAAAGGATAGTGCATTGATGGGCGTGTCCGGTCCATATCTTTGTCATCGATGGATGGATTTTCAAATAACTTGGCATGAATGTGTACCACAGTAAGACGACGTGCAGTGCGCAAGACCCAGGTCCGTAGCTCAAAGGTCAAGGTCACACTTAGACGTTAAAGGATAGTGCATTGATGGGCGTGTCCGGTCCATATCTTTGTCATCGATGGATGGATTTTCAAATAACTTGGCATGAATGTGTACCACAGTAAGACGACGTGCAGTGCGCAAGACCCAGGTCCGTAGCTCAAAGGTCAAGGTCACACTTAGACGTTAAAGGATAGTGCATTGATGGGCGTGTCCGGTCCATATCTTTGTCATCGATGGATGGATTTTCAAATAACCTGGCATAAATGTGTACCACAGTAAGACGACGTGCAGTGCGCAAGACCCAGGTCCGTAGCTCAAAGGTCAAGGTCACACTTAGATGTTAAAGGATAGTGCATTGATGGGCGTGTCCGGTCCATATCTTTGTCATCGATGGATGGATTTTCAAATAACTTGGCATGAATGTGTACCACAGTAAGACCACGTGTCACACGCAAGACCCAGGTCCGTAGCTCAAAGGTCAAGGTCACACTTAGACGTTAAAGATCATTTTTCATGATAGTGCATTGATGGGCATGTCCGGTCCATATCTTTGTCATTCATGCATGGATTTTAAAATAACTATGCATGAATGTGTGACACAGTAAGACGATGTGTCGCGCGCAAGACCCAGCTCCGTAGGTCAAAGGTCCTAAACTCTAACATCGGCCATAACTATTCATTCAAAGTGCCATCGGGGGCATGTGTCATCCTACGGAGACAGCTCTTGTTTTGCATAAGCTTGTAAATATATATATAAAGAGCTGTGATCAGAGGCCAATGATTTCTTAATATTTTCTATTACAGCTAGTAACCAGCTTCTCATCAAAGAATTATTCCAGTCCCGGATCACACGGACTGGTTCTCTAGCACCAAGCGCAAGACAGCAGCGGAATAGCAGAAGAACCAAGAAGAAATCCTCGTCACCATTTGAGTTCTTCAAGAAATTCAAGGCCAATAATAAAGAGGCAAAGAAGGCACCAAAGAATGTCAGTGTGGAGAAAAAAGGTGCTTCTACCATGGCCTTCCACTTCAGAGTAAGGAATTTCATACAATTATTATATGTCATTTTGGTATTTCTTTATGTATTTAATATGATGTCATGCATTGCCCAAAACATGATTTACAATGTTTTTTTCATGGCACACTATTGTATCTGATAAATATGATTTAAACTTGGTAGAGATGCTTCTATATTTAGTTGCTGCTTATTTCAGACAGAAGCCAACAACTGTTTAGAACCCATGACCTCCCAGAAGCCAGCTTGATAACTGTCTCACAAAAGAATTAAATACTCCAAGCAGGGTTGAAACCAACAGCTGCAAGGGGCAAGTGATTTGAAGTCAATGTTCTTAACCACTCAAACACTGAAGCGTGGCTCATTACTTTATTTTACATGCTGTTATTTGTACATTTCAGAATTCCCTTAGTGACCTTATCAGCAAGCTACAAGTGTCCAGTCCACACTTTGTCCGATGTATAAAACCCAATACAACCAAGTCTGCCTTCATGTTTGTCCCGGAATATGTTCTCGCACAGCTACGGTATACAGGAATATCGGAAATAGTAAAGATCAGGAAATTTGGATATGCACTACGGCTGCCATTTTATGACTTCTTGAATAGGTTAGAATACCACTTGTATGACAGTTAAGAAAGGTTTAATTTGTCATCCCTTGTAATAGTATTATGAATTAAAGTATATTGTCAAAGATGAGGATTGTATCATGCAGTTAGAAAGAATAAAGTATAAAAGTTTATGCAGTGTACAGTACTGCCCTTACATAGCAGAGAAATGTGCAGACGTTAGGTTGATATTGAAATATAACCGTGAACCTTCCAATTAGGCATCTACACGTAAGTGAATATTTACATTTTTCAGGTTTCATGTATTGGTGAAATGTTGTCTACCAGCATTTTGTCCTCTGACAGACATTCAGAAATGTGAGGAAGTTGTCAGAATATATGGGCTAGAGCATGTCCAGGTATAGTATAATAATTGAGCCGTGCCATGAGAAAACCAACATAGTGACTTTGGGATCAGCATGGATCCAGACCAGCCTGCGCATCCGTGCAGTCTGGTCAGGATCCATGCTGTTCGCTTTCAAAGCCTATTGCAATTAGAGAAACAGTTAGCGAACAGTATGGCTCCTGACCAGACTGCGCGGATGCGCAGGCTGGTCTGGATCCATGCTGGTCGCAAAGCCACTATGTTGGTTTTCCCATGGCGCGGCTCATATGTTGAAACCATGATAGATTAATTTCTGTACAGCATTAACATGGCAATCAACATCATTACATACATGACTTAAACAGTTAGTAGCTACATAAATGGATAAATAGAACTACTTAATTATCAGGAAGTTAATAACATCTGTATTTATAAGATGTATGTATCATTAATGTGATGGACTAATGTGATGGACTAAACAAATAAAATTTTATGCATTTCAACAAGATCTGAAACAAGGGAAGTAAGTCTTGCAAGGCAATAGAATTGTGTCTTACCAGGTTTACTCCCTTATGTTTATAACCTGGCATGGCTACCTGAATAAAGTACAGCTCCAATTAACGCTACGCACATAGGATCTGAAGACGTGCTATTGATAGCGTTGTTCTGACAACCCTTACAGTAGCCAGTCAGAGCCTACTTACTACATCTTGTAATCGAAAGTAGTTTTAAAAAAAAAATCTATATTTAGCCTGGGTTTTTCATATTTACAATTCTTATGGCGACCACATCGCGACTATGCCTTTGTGTTTTGAGAGAAATCGTATGTCATGGTACGGACTTGGTCACGTAAGGTGTCAGACAGCCAGTTGGCTCAGTCGGTAGGGCACTCGCCCTGTAAGCGAGAGGTCCCGGGTTCGAGCCCCGGACTGACTGCACATTTTTCTCACCCTTTGACATTCGACGCTGTTTTGATGGTTCAGTCAAATGCTGAAACAAGGCGTCTGATCGGTTCAAATAAAAATAGATTTGCAAAAATAAAAATAGTAATATCGGAAATCCAATATATACAGAAGACGAATGTGAATGGGTCATTCTCAGATCTTCGTTTAGAAGATCAAATACTTTAGTCAGATTGCCTGAATCATTTGCCCAGCAGTGCTGTGGGTTCAAGACCCACTGGATTCATCATGTGAGAAAGACATCAGATGCTTATGATAGTTCAACCCAGGTGCTTGCCCGTGATAGTGCCTGTGCCTGAGGTAATGCTTGAAGGGACACTTCACTAAAAGTGTTGAAGTCACACCTAAATTATGTTAGTGTGACTTCAAACAAAACCAATCAAAATAATCAAAACACAAAAATGACCTTCATTACCTTTACTTTGAAGCGTTATTTTTGGTCAGCTTACACTGAGGATATGTAAAATGTAATTGAGTACCGGGTACCAGCACTGGTACAAAATATAAGCTTCCTTTCATGAAAGTACGGTTATCCAAGAGCAGAACGCAGCTCAAACTGACAACAGTGAGGAATAAAAAATTTTAAGTCAGCAACTTTTACTACTTTGCTAAGGAGATCCCTTTTACAGTAGACAGTTCCTTAAATTCTAGTAAGTTTATGCATCTTAGTTAGTATGACTTTATGTTTTCAGTTTGGAAGAACGAAGCTGTTTCTGAAGAGTGAACATGTCGACAAACTTGATAACTTGACCGCTGACCTTGAAAGGAAGGTCACTACAGCACAAGCAGGTGAGTTACTACTGCAATAACCATTTTTCATTTGATAAACCTGTAATATTAGAACAAGTAGAAGCTTGAATATGTTGATGTCTTGGTCCCTTACATATCTGTACTCAGCTTCCTACAATTTTATCAAAACTTTGGTTTGTATCTTTAATACTATTATATGAATATAATATCTTCGCGTTTTCTTTCAGAAGTACATGTAATGAAACATCTGTATTTGACAAAACTGTCCTTGTGTGTAGTAAAAACCAATAGTTGCTAAGAAATTCTTTGATATTTGCTCTTTTCATCCTATTTCAAATACATTATTGTTACTTTAGGTGATAGAGGATTGAGAATCATGTAATGTTTAAGAACGAAGTCATATTTACACCTTGTAGAGATATTTTTTTAGATGATTGATGTCACCTTAAATCTTAAATTTTTATACGCCCATCTCTGAAAAAGCGGGGCGTATTATGTAAACACCTGCGGCGGGCGGGCAGGCAGGTGGTCGGCGTTCAAAAGCATGTCTGCTCTCTAAGTCAAATAGTTTTCATTCGATCCTAACCAAACTTGCTGACAATTTTTGTGGGCATAATATCTTAGCCAAGTTCGATAACCAGCCAAATAGCCCTGGGCACTCTTTGATTATGGCCCTTAAATTATTCGAAATCTGCGAATTTAGCCTCTCCGCTCTCAGAGTCGAACAGTTTTGATCCGATCTTCACCAAACTTGCTGACAATGTTTGTGGGCATAATATCTCGGCCAAGTTCAATAACCACCCAAATCACCTCAGGCACTCATGGATTATGGCCCTTTAATTACTCAAAATCTTTTTATGATACTTAACTGAATATTTAGACGGGCGTATTTTGTGACAGACTTGCACTCTTGTTTATAGTTGTACGAGGATTTTTGGGAAGACAGAAATCAAGAAGACTGTCTGCAGCAAGAGATGAAGAACTTAAACGTAGTGCTTTGGTCCTGAAAAATGACCAGTATGTATAAATAATAAATAACTACAACATTTAACTTGTCATTTGTAATATATAGAGATATTTCCATTCAATTATTAGCTTTACTAGCTGTTCCTTGTACTTTTATATAGACTGAATCTTGGCTATGAGTATAGAAAGATTGTCTCCTAAAAAATGTCTTGGTGGAAACACTGTTGAAAGACTTGTGCTTAATCGTTACTATAACATATAATTGAGCCGTGCCATGAGAAAACCAACATAGTGGCTTTGCGACCAGCATGGATCCAGACCAGCCTGTGCATCCACGCAGTCTGGTCAGGATCCATGCTGTTCGCTAACAGTTTCACCAATTCCAATATGCTTTAAAAGCGAACAGCATGGAGCCTGACCAGACTGCGTAGATGCGCAGGCTGGTCTGGATCCATGCTGGTCGCAAACCCACTATGCTGGTTTTCTCATAACACAGCTCATATTGTATTGAAAGTATATTTTGACAGTAAGACAAACATTTTTACAATGCTAAGTATAACATAGCTGTTTCATCAACCTTTAACTGTATGGTCACATTACTGACTGGACAGTCACATGACATAAAATTGAGGGGTGACATGACTTCCATAAATTATTACATGACTGATTTCTGTATTACAGAGCTGAGCAGGCTGCCAAGTCTTTAAGTAGTCTAGAGGAGATAATCAGTGACTACGATGATGCTTTCACAGTAAAACGAGAAACTGCTGTCACTGCTGATGATGATGATGAATACTTGTATGATGATGCTTTTAGCGTTCAGCAGCATGCAACAGGTAAGTGATATGTTGTGTCTTACTGTTTCTTAAAGTCAGTATTAAGTAAAAGATAGAATTGAACAGCTGAATATAGAATACACTTACTTATGTAGAAGGAAATTCTGCAGGAACATGTACAAATCTGAAATCATAACCTCATAATCTTTTTCTTCTTTAACAAATAATTTTGAATTTTGCATGAATTAAAAGGGTGAGGGGTTTTGTCAGTCCATTTGAAAAATAAGTGTTTTTCCACTGGAACACTGCCCCAGTGTGTAATTTAAGGAACAAGACAAAAAGCTTAAAAAGTCACGAAGCATGAAGTGGTAGAGAAAGGGTGCAGATATCATTGTCACCTATTCTCTAGTATCTTATATACTGAACCAGTATATTGTTGTGTAGTGGTCACTTCAACATAAATATTTCTCTTGTGGTAGAAGTAATATAATGGTATCAGTAAGTAAGTAACTACTTATTGTCATGCAATTCATCAAGTAAAATTAAGTAGAATTTAAGCTAGTGTGGAAATGTCTCGTGTGCAGATAATAACTAATCAATATTAATATTTACTCCACGTTTAGGTTGGTGTAGAATGTTGCTGTTTATAGTAAATCAAATTTGTTTCTGTGTTTGTTTAATACCTGGCCAACATTTGTAACTAACTTCAGCCTGCTGGCGGCAAGGGAAATTGCCTTTGCGACCAGCGCAGACCAAAATCAGCCTGCACATATGTGCAGGCTGATCATAGTCTGCACTGTTCGCTATTCAGTCAGTAAATTTTAAAATAACATCCCTTCGAGTATTAAATGGTACTGCTCCAGTTGAATATTGGGCAAGTTGATTTTAGAAATTTAGCAGTCTAAAAGCTAAAAACTGTAGATATACTGTGAAATCATTATTATTTGTGGGGGATTAATTTTCGTGGATTTCATGGTTGAGCTCAACCACGAATTTATGTCCCAACGAACAAATTGTGCCAGCAATAATTTTTAATTGTACGCAAAGTCGTCAAAACAGACAACATAGCCATTCAATCTTATCCATAGTTGTGTGCATGCGGCAGTACTAACCTGCAGCTTTCGTGTAGTTATGGAGACTCCATAATGATAAACATAAGTATGCGTGGAAACAAAACTGTTTCATTTAGAAATGTACCCGTGGTTTGTTTATGACATGTTTGTCAAAGTGAAAGTAGATACTAAAAATAGAAGTTTGACGTAGCGTCACGTGCCAACCACACTATAATACGGCTGTTATTTGATTTTTTTCGGCCCCGCTATGCAGTGTTTATACACTAGCCTTTATTTTTACTGAAATGTAGTAAAATACTACGACTTTAGAACTATTAAATATTACAAATTAATTGTTAGATTTGTATCCGATGCATTAATATCTAATTCACATCACACCTTTCTCGGCAGGAAATAACACATGCACAAGTTCAACAGCTTGTAATTTTAGATGCAGACGCGCATTCATTTTGAAAAAAAAAAAAAAAAAAATCTGACCAGTTTATAATAGTTTATGTAAGGATTATTATGGTACTACATTATTCCAACTATTATAGTTTGTTTTAATTTGCAGCACAATAAGTAGTTCTTGTTTAAAACACGATCAAATGATCAACTTTATATTTGTTTCGATTATGAATACTAATTGTGTAAGTTGCTACGATTTTGACACTTTTTAATTGGCGCCCACTTTTCTCGTTGAATATTTCACAGTTTTAAAAAGTTTTGCAAATTAGGGGTCGTATAATTATAGATAACGCATTCGTTAATTGGCACATGATCACTCACTAATCTCCTGAGGCGTAGATTGCAAATTCGGTAACCATGTTAGCGCTGTTTGACATGTGTAGGTTTCACATGTAAGGACAGAAGTACTAGTAGATCTATTCCTGTGGAAATTATGATATATTTTTATGCCTCCGGCATCTACTGATGCGGGAGGCATATAGTGATTGTCCTGTCCGTTCGTCCGTCCATCCGTACGAGGTTAACCTAATGGAATCGTTTCGTCTAGCATCAATACCCTAACTAGAATGACTTGATACTAATGCAGATGTAACCTGTGACCATTCCTCATCTTCAGACATCACCTGACCTCAGTTTGACCTTGACCTTGACCTCATTTTGGACTTAGGTTGCTTTATATGGGCCATCTCTTGGTTAACCAAGTGGGACCGTTTCATCTAGCATCAATACCTCTTACTAGAATGACTTGATACTAATGCAGATGTAACCTGTGACCATTCCTCACCTTCAGACATCACCTGACCTCAGTTTGACCTTGACCTTGACCTCGTTTTGGACTTAGGTTGCTTTGTATAGACAAGGATGCCACCGGGGGCATCAAGCATTTATTGAACGCAGCTCCTTGTTGTTTTTTTCAAAAATTGAAAATCCACGAATTTACGTCCCCACGAAACAGCCATTTTGGCCAAAACCACGAAATTTCGTGCCGACGAAATTAAATCATTTCACAGTACCAGCTCATTTAAGAGTGTTTGCTCAGTTGTTCACCATTCATCTGTCCACCACATTACCTTTAAAATCATTTAGTGCATGTTGATGAAACATAGGTGATCTTCTACCAAGATTGTTCAGATTATTCTTATTTTGAAAAAAAAAGATCATGACTGCCAAAGGGCATGATCACTTTTCCCTGTATATATGTAGTAAGAAATTTATATCTTGTCAGAAAATATTGGCTTAATTGTATTAGAATTTCATTCAAATGTTCCTTTAGTGACCAGGATTAGTTTGTTTCTTGAGATTCATCGAAAAACATGATTGCCAGAGGGTGTGGTCAATTTTCCTTTTATGTATATTTACATAACGAAACTGCAACCAGTTGAAATTTGATGTCTCGAACTGTCTTATCTCAAAATTCTGGCTATCTGGAAGACATTTTCAGGTACTTGTTCAGTTTCAACTGTAATTTATCGCAGACATTTCTTAGGTGATCCTTTTTCCAAGATTGTTGAAATAGTAATTACAAAGAAATGTTCCTAGAGTGACTGTCTACAAAGGGAGTTTAAATTATTTTGAATTGTCTGAAAACATGGTCTCCAGAGCTAAATATATGACGAAAAATATATCTTCAAGCTTCATCTTTCATAAAACATGATTCTTGTTTTGAAATGTTTTCATGGAAATTTTAATTTTTGCTCGACTATATGAAGTATATGGAGAGCTATCCTACTCACCCCAGCATCGGCGTCTTTCTGCATCCCCTCCTTGGTTAAAGGTTTTTTACACCTACTCTTTTTTATACGCCCGAAGGGACGTATTATGTTATGACGCTGGTGTCCGTCTGTCCGTCCGTCTGTCCATCTGTCCGTCTGTCCGTTAGCAATTTTGTGTCCGCTCTGTAACTCTTGAACCCCTTGAAGGATTTCAAGGAAACTTGACACAAATGTTCACCACACCCAGACGACGTGCAGAGCGCATGTTCCGGATGTCTCGCTTCAAGGTCATGGTCACACTTAGGAGTCAAAGGTCATATCAGTTTGTTTCGTGTCCGCTCTGTAACTCTTGAACCCCTTGAAGGATTTCAAAGAAACTTACCACAAATGTTCACCACACCAAGACGACGTGCAGAGCGCATGTTCCGGATGACTTGCTTCTAGGTCAAGGTCACACTTAGGGGTCAAAAGTCATATCAGTTTGTTTCATGTCCGCTCTGTAACTCTTGAACTGCTGGAAGGATTTCAAAGAAACTTGGCAGAAATGTTCACCACATTGCAACGATGTGCAGAGCGCATGTTCCGGATGACTTAAGGGTCAAAGGTCATATATGACTTTGCTTTGTGTATATTGCTCTGCATTGCAGTGCTCTTGTTTTTATTTGGCAGATCTCTTTTTTTGTACTTACAATAATTTTTTTTTGAATTACTTCCCTTTTATGTTACTATAAATAGCTTATTTTGAAACTTTTTTATTATTGGCCGTAGGGAAAAACCGAGACCACTTTTCTGTGGTACAACATGGATGGTACCTCCAATTTTAAGGTGTATTATAACATACCTGTACCTGATAAGGATTTTTTTGTAGACTTTGAATATTTTTTTTGTGGACTACGTTTTTTTTTTTTGAAGCTTTCCTTTTGTTGTTCCAGTCCTTTGGGGCTTCAACAGTCAAGTTCTCCCATCCTATGATGTAAGCCTTTGGGCGTATATTGCCCCGCTTGGCGGCGCTCTTGTTCTCCTTATCTCTGTAATTACTCAATGGATATGCTCTAACTTTAAAATAGTTATTCCTCATCATCACCCACATAATATGGCACCAGGACCATAACTCTCACACCAATATTTCATGAATTATCCCCACTTTTTACTTAGAATTTCAGGTTAAAGTTTTGATGCACTTTCACTCTATCTCAGTTATTCCTAAATGGATTTGATTCTAACTGAAAGTAGTTGTTCCACATCATCTCCCACATCATATGACACAAGGTACCACTATTTAATGAATTATCTCCCCTTTTACTTAGAATTTCAGGTTAAAGTTTTGATACACTTTCACTATATCTCGGTTATTACTAAATGGATTTGATTCAAACTTAAAATAGTTGTTCAACATCATCACTCACATCATATGACACAAGGGCCATAATTCTTGCACCAATATTTCATGGCTATCTTGCCATAAATTTCAAGGCTGATTTTTTAAAGAAATTTAAGGTATGCATAATGTTTTTGGTTATGTTCAAAACAGCTGTGTTGTGGGGACATGAAAATAGTGATTAGATATCCTTAGGACTAAGGGCACATTTTTATACATTCTTGCATACCAGACGGGGATTTCCGGTATTTTTACCGGTGCTGGAAAAATCCATCTTATACCCCGGGGTATAAGATGACTCTCGTGCTTTAAATGACGTATTACGAACTACATATATGTAGAAGATTTATGTAGTTATTTATATTTTATTTCGAAAAACGGAATAAAAATCCAATTCCTTGGCAGTTCCTCTTTGTTCCTGATAGTATATTTCTCGATTCAAAACATGTTATTTCATCAAAAATTCATAACGTTACGCTGGAACTGATAAAACAAAACCGGAACTAGACATTGTTATTTGTCTTTGAAACGTCATGACGTCTTTCCTGTTTACGACGTTGATTTCCCGCGCTTTGTTTAAATACGCTGCTATAAGAAATAGTTCTAAAAAGAAAGCCGTTCGACTGATTTTAGTTTTATTATTATATCTTGATATCGGTTTGCAAGAAAAAGATTCTGTCACTGGTAATAGGTGCAGATGGGAATATCCGGCTCCCGGGTAACTGTTTAGGTGGTAACTCGGTAGGAACTTCGTTACCGCCTAAACAGTTACCCTCGAGGCCGGAAATTCCCATCTGCACCTATAACCAGTGAAAGAATCTTATAATCTCGCCAGGCATACGTATGTTTTTGACAACACAGAAAGTGACGTCAGACAACCTTTAGCTTTTTCTGAAAGTAAAGAAAATGAAAGTAAACAGGCTAAACTTGAAAACGAAATTTGCATTTGCATTGGTCTATAGTAGTCGGATATCATGCACATGGGTTATTCTGTTTAAATGTATGCGCGTGGACTCCTTTTTTTATGCTAATGGAGATTCAATTTTCAGCACTTTCTAACAATTTGAAAATACCTGGGCTTTAGCATGACATGTCAGCTTTTCATCTACAAAAAAATAATTGAACTCAAAATAAACACAAATCTCACAGGGGTTGTAACGGTGCAAGGGTATATGGAGAATTTTGGAACTTCGTCAAATCATTCAATTTAAGTCTAAAAGTGTCAGTATATGCCTCGGATGTTAGATATTTCTGTATTTGAGAGCTGCAAACCCAGACATGTCAGAAATAGTTTCAAAATGATTTTTGTGTAAAAAAAATAAATGTTGATTCTATGGAGGAGTGAAAGGGCCATCAGAATCTGATGCTAATACTTTTTAATACATTACAGGCGTGGAAAGGTTATCTGGTCACTGTAATTTGTTGTTTTTCACTAAGAAAAATAGTCACTGTCAAATGTCAGTGATTTTACATTGTAAATTGTTAAGCTTTAAGTTTAGCATAAAAAAAAGCACTTACAGACACACATAAAATAAATTGACTGTTCTTACCGCATGGTTCGATCAATTTGTTTCTCTTTATTGTAAACCATACCTTTGATCAGTGCCAAACATTGAGAACTGTTATCTATTGGATCTTGACCATGTACAATGTCTGGAAAGAATTAAAATAATTATATATATATATAATTTTTTTCTGACTGAAACCAGGAAGAAAAAATAAGTCCTCTTAAATTTGACATATTTTCGTTATGTTGTTTGTTTTGTTATGCCTAATGAATTCTGAAAATCTACTTTTGCATTGCCTATGGTAACTGTCAGGCTACAATTATTTTGGAAATTATCTTTTAAGGAGTTACAGATATGGAAACATTTTCAGGTATTTTAACAAAAGCATAGAAATTTTTCTGAGGGTAATATTATGATATGCACATAATAAAATGTTTTTAATTTAGGTAGGTGGACCTGTAGTGACAGTTAATGAAGTACGTACTGTGATTTCATTATTTGAGCCGCACCATGAGAAAACCAACATAGTGCATTTGCGACCAGCATGGATCCAGACCAGCCTGCACATCAGCGCAGTCTGGTCAGGATCCATGCTGTTCGCTTTCAAAGCCGATTGCAGTTAGAGAAACCGTTAGCGAAGAGTATGGATCCTGACCAGACTGCGCAGATGTGCAGGCTGTTCTGGATCCATGCTGGCCGCAAATGTGTTATGTTGGTTTTCTCATGGTGCGGCTCATTTGTAGCTATGTGCATACTGAGTTTAGTGTAGTTACATCTGAAGAATGCTGAATTTAATAACAAGAATATGTAATCTTACAGAAATGACCAAGTGTTGTTATACATCCAGTACCTTAACAGAAATGTTTGATTGGTTAAGATAAATAAGGGTATGAATGTATGATATTTTTATGATTTAAAAGAAAAAAATGTAATTATTAGGTGTAAAATTAGTTGCTTTTTAGATGAATTATTTTGCAGTATGATACATAACAACCGTACTGGCATTGCAGCGATGTATACATATTAGCTGATTAATGTTCATGATGCAAGTAGTTCTGTAGGTGGTAATAACTCCATCACAAGTAATATCCAGTCAGCAGTATTTGTTTGGTTAGGTGATACAGTGATTGTCCTGGGGACCTCCGTGGCCGAGTGTTTAAGGTCGCTGACTTCAAATCACTTGCCTCACACCGATGTGGGTTCAAGCCTCACTTGGGACACTGAATTCTTCATGTAAGGAAGCCACCCAGCTGGCTTACGGAAGGTCGATGGTTTACCCAGGTGCCGGAGAGGCACCGCTGTGGTCTTCCTTCACCATCAAAGCTGATAAGTCACCATTTGACGTATAATTGTGTCAGTGCGACTTTAAACCCAACAAAACAAAACATTATGATTGTCCAGTATAATGAGTGAGACATATTGATTGCTTTTTCAAAACTTGTACCCACCCTTAAACATTTTTACACAGGCAGACATAATCATCAGGCTTCATTTTCTTGAGCACAATATCAGATCAATGTATCAGCTTAATTTATGATCATTTGATAATCTGTTTTTATTGAAAAATTGATCTTTCTGATATAAATGAGTAATTTGATATGACCTGTATTATTCTTTTAAGATCTTTTGTAGATTGTGTTATAAATGTATCTTTTGCTGTAAAAAAAAGTTCAAATACTGGGAACAAAGGACTTTGACCCAATCAGGAAATTATTTGTCCTGTTGTACAATAATTATGAAATGAGAAAATTGGATCAATTATTGGACAGATTAGGATCTTTGTCAACTAGAAGAGCAGCGGCTAACTGGCATGAGGCTTAATATGTCATGTTTGTTTTTCTGTGCTACCAATTATCTTTCTTTTTAGGAATTTTTTTTTGCAAAAAAATGAAGAATTTTTCTCTTATCCAAAATTTACTTTGATTTTATTTTTTTATAGATAGGCTATTTTTAAATACTGATAATAAAATGTATTACAGAATTTTGATATGATAGTTTATTTTCAATATTCCATTAGGCCAAATGGCCCATGAAGATATACAATACATGATATATGGCAAGACAGTGTACATCAAATAAATCTATATGCAACTGAAGTTTATGTGCAGAGAAGGTTTACAATGCATTGCATAATAATATCCTTAATGCATGATAATATCAATGCCTAATAAATAAATAATATTGAAAATTACAAAAACCATGCGTTTTACAAACCACACAATCTTATGATACATTTTCAGACGAGTTTTGTTTGAAGTCTAGTTTTGCAAACTCTTTGTTTTATAGACACATTTTGATAACTGATAGCAATATTTGTATGGAAGTACTTTTGTGCGATAATGAACTTTGACAGCAAAACTGGCGGGTAGATCATTTATTGTACACTAACTTGTGAACATTGATAATGAGTGTTTGGTATGCCAATGGATCACTGCAGTCACAGTCACAAGAATTGCAAGCAAAAAAAAGTACGAAGAATAAAAAAGAAAAATAAGCTTAAGTTCAGAAAAAAAGGAAACTGAGCATTGCTTAAGAATGCTTTGAACATAAAGGAACATGACATTTGTATTTAAAGCATTTTATTCAACCTTTTGTATTTAACCCTTACCCTGCTAAATTTCTATAATGAACTTGTCCATACAATGTTATAAGGGGTGCTTACCAAAAAAATACCGACTGAATAGTGAACAGTGCAGATCATGATATACAATGGTCGCAAAGGCAGAATCAATCGTGTCCAGCATGTTAAGCCCGTTAAGACTGTTAAGGCCTTTTTTTAGATCAGAAATATTATATAAAAATATTTTTTTAGAAAATTGTAATACTTCATTATTAGATAATGTTCGTGCAAATTTAGACTTACATTGTAAATAATCATATGCATGTTAATCTTTGTGGTGGAAGTTAAAATCTGCATTTATACGAGGAAATTAGAAACCACTAAATAAGTGAAAATTTATTCCTTACATATATTTTTGATTTTACAATAGATCTGATAAGTATCAGAAAAGATTTTAAGATTTTATAAATGTTAAAGTTAAATGTATAATTCGTCATGTCAGCGCAATAACTCAATAAGTGCTTCTATAATATATATGTGCTTATTGAGTTATTGCACTGACATGATGATATCTTAAACTTAAAAGCTGAAATATATCTTATTGTCCTAATTATACAAAACAGCCCTGTTAATAGTCATGTATACAGCCTGTTTTGAATAATCTATTTTAAGTATGCTAATTAATTTAGTCCCATATGTTTAAACATTTTTATGCATTAATTATTCAACAAGAGCAAGCTCCTAAGGATTTTCATGTAAAAAGGCCATTAACAAATTCTATAGAATTAATGGTGAGCACCCACTGGAACAAAAATGGCACAGTCTGCTGACTGCTGAAGCTGATACATCACAAAGTGGAACAGTCCATTATTTGTTTGAGGAGTGTGTGCTTGTGTGAGAATAAATGCTGTGTGTCATCTATTTTGAATTATACTTGAAAATAGGATTTTATTTCCTTTGCATGGCTTTAGGAAAATGTTGAAAAATGTGTAAGTGGTTTATATTTCAGCATGTCAGGGATTTTAAAGAGCAGTTTTGTTGTCGTTTTTTCAGTGATGAGTCAGGAGACTCCATTCTATAAACAGTTATTGTATTGATTTTCAAGTATTGATTAACTTGTGTATGGTGATACTTTAGTCAGATAATGCATGTTTAAGATAAACAATATTTTTATTTGTTGATCTTTTTCTGTTAAAGTTTACATTTCCCCCAGCAAAAAGTAATGCTTTTAAATAAATTATTAAAATGTATTTAAAACAGAGAATGCATTTTTTTAAAAATGATAATATAGAGTTATACAGTATTATAAAGGCTGTTTTGCCACAACATAAAGGAAGTTAAGAATGTGTTTGCATGATTTCGTGTTAAAAGCAAATTAAATTTAAATGCTGTCACACGTAAAACAGCTGTACATGCATTCATTGACCCAAAAGTAATGTCATTATAGTGTGAATGCATGATGATGACTTGAAATTAAGTCATGTTTTATAATTTATAAAGGTAGCACAGTTGAGAAAACATGTTAATGTTGGTATATAGTAGCCATTGTTAATACTTGACGTGTGATTATAAGTCAAAGACATAATCAGTATAAAATTTTGGAATATGGATACACTTGGAAAGAAGGTTACTAAAGTTAAATGGAAAATATTTCCCTTGTATATTAATGTAAATATAAACACCTTGACTTTCTATTATTACTTCTAATATTGTGTGCTTTATGTGTCTAGCTAAAATTTCTTCGGTATCAGTTGCAAAAAGTGTTAATTAGCTTGGATTGATCTGTTTATTATACTTGTTACAGCTATGATATATTGATATTTGTCATACAGAATTTTCAGTTAATCACAGCCTTATATAATATAAAGTTTATTAAAGAACTAATTATGTACTTGCATTTGGGTTTCAAAGATAGTCAGTGAAATGGTATATATTGCTGCATGGTGAGCCAAAAAGTTCTTGAAAATAATTGTTATGTGAAAAAAGGCATCTACATCCTAAAAGAATGCAAAATATAAGTTTGTTACATGTACTACATCAGAGGAAAAAGTATCTTTTGATGTCTTTAGATGTGTCTGCTACATCAAAGTATATAGGTAGTGTTTTTTTTCTTTTCAGGTAATATAAACCTTTTTTTTCTCATTACCCTAATTACTTAGTTTGAAAGAGAATGATGCATTGTAATATTCAAGATCTAGGTTATCTACTCTTCATTTGAACACCATTATATAAGTAATAATAATCTGACATTGCAATGCAGTCATGCAGGTTCCATAAATCTGATTAGCCTTTCTACAGTGTTATGCCCATTATTTATCATGGCAATTTCTGGTTAAGTTTTTGTATAGTGTGACTAGTCACTGCTTGTGGGAATTGCTTGGAACTTCACGTCCTTAAACTGTGATAATGTAACAAGCAAGTTACATAGGTTTCATGAATAGAAGAGCATTGCATGCTGCTTTCATTAACTTATATCCTAAATTTCAGTTCATTTCTAGACTAGGATCACCTTAATAGGATATAACCCTCTGTCTGTCCTCTGTTGTCGTCTGCCGGCACTATATTTATCGTATCCTAATGTTCCTTAAGGGTTTTATTTTTATCTTAAAAACAGAAAAAGCAGCTATCCAAATAGAAATTATGCATTATTACATGGTTAAAAAATCACTTTCAGTATAACAGTAATAGCCATGAAGGGAGATAATCATAAATAGTGGATTCAATGATATTTTCTACTTTTTAATCGGTATTCAAACCTTTGACAGTTACTTAGGAAAACAATTGCCAAAATAGTATTTAATGAGAAATAGACATATTTTATATTTAGAACATAACTTTTGGCAGCCACATTATAAATAAAAGCATTATGAGCCTTTAATGATACCTGGTCAGAATATTTGTCTCAATGAAATCTTGGAGAGTCGAAACTGGGTCATCTTGGCTCAAAAATTAGGTCACTAGTTCAAATCATAGAAAGACCATGTTAACACTTAAACAACCATATTTTCCAGTTGATTTTCATGAGACTTGGCCTTTTTAAATATAATAAATTGCCCTTTAAAATCTAGAAGTTTGTAATTGGGTCACTTTGGCATAAAAGATTGGAAATAAGGTCAGATAGGTAAGTATCCTGTGACATCATCCAATCCACCATCTGCTCTCTATCTCTCTCTCTCTTTTTCAACATTTCTGCACAGATGTTAAGTCGAAACATTTGAAAATCTTATTGTCATATAACACTAGCCAAATTCCAAAATAATTTCCTGGCATAACCAACTGTTCAAGCAAGCTAGAAACACAGGTGAGTGATCTAGGGCCATGATGGCCCTCTTGTTTTAATTTAACAAAATGAAAGAGGGCATTGGACTTTGTTTCTGGTGTAGAATTCTGTCTTGCTGGAACAAATTGCACAGATGGGACTTATTCCTACACTTTAAAAATATACAGCATACCCTTGTACAGCTCTTGTCAGATTTCCTGTATGTTTATAGTACTTCCTTAAAGATGTGGATTTTACGTTTAGAATTCAAAAATTAGAAAATTTAGAGGAAAGCACTTTACATATCATATCAGAAGAGTATTTGCTATGATGGTGACTATTAGCTTACATCTTATATTCTGTTGTGTTCTGTCCTCCAGTGCTTCAGATTGTGACTTCTGCCCAGATGTAGGCATGTAGTTATTGTTACCTGTCTGTCTGTATATTTGTTTTCATCTGAAACACTGGTCGGCTGTAATTTCACACCAACGTTGGGAACAGTTTGAAGCGTGTTTTGTAAAAAAAGGTCATGGTCAAGGAACCTAACCCAAACACTAACCCTAAATCCATCCACAAGGGCACATATTTCCTACACTAGTGACAAATCTCTTTATGTATTGGAACTTTTATGAAATGTTGTTTTATTTCAGAAATTTTGTTATAAAACTGAGACTATATATCAGCTTAGGGGGCCAAGTGGTTATGGTTTAACTTCAGACACTTGCCCCTCACTTGCCCCTGATGTGGGTTGGAGCTCCACTTGAACGTTGAATTCTTTATGTAAGGAAGGCATCCAACTGGCTTACAGAAGTTCTTGGTTCTACCTGGGTGCCCGCCCATTATCCACCATCAGAAATAAGAAAGTCCCCATGACCTATTATTGTATCTGTGTGATGTAAACCGTTGCACATGCACCCCCCCCCCCCCCCCCAAAAAAAAACCCACAAAAAAACCCAACAATAAAACAGTCAGCTTATAGTTCTATTAGAAGACATTGTGAAGAACTGTTCCACTATGTTTCTGAAAAAATTGGCACAATAATCAATGTTCTGTTATGGTATAGTCTATAAAGAATTCCAAAATGTGCCTGGAAACTTTACTGACATTTTATACTTTAAAGAGTTTAATACAGACAGATTTCAGCAAAGGAATAATTTCCATGGGTTAAGATCATTCTGTCAAAACTGAAGAATGATTTCTGTGTTTCAGTGTAAGGTTACCACAAGATTTTTGTGTGATCTCAAGCGATTGGTTGGTCATGGTCAGGAGTCCGTAGGCCGAGTACCCAAACATATCCAGAGATTCTCTTGTTTCACAAAACAAACATGACAGTGTATTCTTGCATTATATTTGCAATATTTTATTTCAGAGATTCCAGTGACAGTTCCTGGCCTCTTATTCTTTTAACATTTAAGTGATGTCGTACACAAACAAGATGGTGACATTTGAAGATTTCTTTGAAAATTTATAACCAAAATATCAAAAAAGAACATTGGGATATAAGCTTACTTTACCCTCGATCAAGATCGATATTGAATCTACTTGAATATGTGATTCTTTAGTTGGTTTGAGAATATTTTATATGAAACAATATTAGTTTTAGTTAGCCAAAAATGTTTACCAACAATGCAGGCCCTGAGAGTTCCCATATTTGCAGTACACAATTTTCACAAAGTTAGTGCATTCCCAAAAATGGCAAATAACAGGTTTTATGGCCAAATGTGTATTCAAATAATCAATTTTATTTCTGGATTCAACTCATAAGATATGTAAGATTGTTTCAACAAAACAAATAAAAAACAAAAGAAATTTGCCGAATTCTCCTCCAGCAAAAGTTACAGTGACTAAAATCTGTCTTGTCTAGGCTGTAAACAAAACCTATAAAAATGCCAGAAATTTGTCTGCTAGAGGAATGTTCCATGTTTGGCAGCTGAATGCCTGCAACTAATTAAATACCACTGGAAAACCAATTGTCTGAAATATTTTGAGTCAAGCTGTATTGTAACTGCTGGATCTTGTATTATATTAGGGGGAGCATGTTTGGTTTTGTATTGGGGATCCATTGTTTGTCCTTGATTTCTCTTGGGACAAACGGAGCCAGCTCACTGATATTGGACAGAAGTTGAATGTTGACTGATTGTTCATAGATAATCACATGTTAGCTTTCTGTCTTTGTCATTTTTGTTGATTTTTTGTCTTCTGTGGAATGTTAATTAATGTGACATGTTTCAATTTTCGGTTCATGTTTTGTATGTACTAGAAGTGGAATTATTTTGAAGCAGGTTGATTTGAGCACTTGGATAGTTTATAATAAGTTGAAAGGAATATCAATCAATGATACTACATTTGGTATATATCATAAGTCAAACCTGTGTAAAGGAACACCTTTGAACAGTGACCACCTGAATGTTAAGACCACTTCAGTTTCTTTCCAAGTTGAAATAATTTCAATATAAAATTTAACATAAAGTTGATACTGTAAATAAGAACCATTTTCCAGCTATCCCAAGCGTGGATTTTATGTAATAGGTTTGACTGCTATTTCAGGTCCACTTTGTTTTATACAACTTAAAAATACATTGTCAACAAGTGTCTGTGACTGAACGACCTGAAATATCAAATATATAAGGTCATTCTATTTAAGAAGCATAATTTGCAAAATGCCGTATTAAAATATGGCAGCTGTCTTTCCTTCAGTCAGTTTGTAGATTGTGCTCAGAAACAACCAGTCACTATACTGAGCTATTTTTATTAGGTTGACTATACGAAGTATGGAGAACTATCCTACTCAACATGGGGTCAGCATCAATGTCTTTCCACGTCCCCACCTTGGTTGAAGTTTTGATGCACTTTCTCTTTGTCTTTGTTATTACTAGATGGATTTGCTTCAAACTTAAATTAGTTATTCCTCATCATCACCCACATCATATGGCACAAGGATCATAACTCTGGCAACAATAATTCATGAATTATCTCCCCTTTCTATTTAGAATTATGTCTCCCCACAACTGGGGGAGACATATTGTTTTTTCCCTGTCCGTCCGTCCGTACGTCACACATCATTTCCGATCAGTAACTGGAGAAGCATTTGACCAAGAATCTTCAAACTTTATAGGGTGGCAGGGCTTATGGAGTAGATGACCTCTATTGCTTTTGGGGTCACTCTGTTAAAGGTCAAGGTCACAGGGGCCAGAATGTTGAAACTTCATAGGATGATTGGTCATGCAGAGTAGATGAACCCTATTGAATTTAGGCTCACTCTGTTAAAGGTCAAGGTCACAGGGGCCTGAACATGAAAAACCATTTCCAATCAATAACTTGAGGGGATAGAAAATGGAAATCCATTTCTGGTTTATAACTTGAGAACCATTTGACCTAGAACCTTCAAACTTCATAGGGAGATAGGAATTACAGAGCAGGTGACCCCTATTGTTTTTGGGGGTCACTCCTTCAAAGGTCAAGGTCACAGGGGGCTGAACATAGAAAACACTTTCCAATCAATAACTTGAGAACCACTTGACCCAGAATGTTGAAACTTATTAGAATAATTGGACATGCAGAGTACATGACTCCTAAGGATTTTGGGGTCGCTTGATCAAAGGTCAAGGTCACAGGGGCCCAAACATGGAAAACCGTATCCAATTCATAACTTGAGAACCACTAGGCCCAGAATGTTCACTTTATCTCAGTTATTACTGAATGGATTTGATTCAACTTAAAATAGTTGTTCCACATCGTCACCCACATCACATGGCACAAGCTCCATAATTCTGGCACCAATTTTTCATTAATTATGCCCCCTTTTTACTTAGAATTTTATGTTAATTGTGATGCGTTTCACTATATCTCTGTTATTTCAGAAGGGATTTGATTCAAACTTAAAATAATTGTTCATCATCATCGCCTGCATCATTTGACAGAAGGACTATAACTGTGGCACCTGTATTTTATGAGTTATCCCCCTTTTTATGCCCCCGAAGGGAGGCATATAGTTTTTGAACAGTCTGACGGTCTGTCAGTCTGTCTGTCCGCAATTTTCGTGTCCGGTCCATATCTTTGTCATCGATGGATGGATTTTCAAATAACTTGGAATGAATGTGTACCACAGTAAGACGACGTGTCGCGCGCAAGACCCAGGTCCGTAGCTCAAAGGTCAAGGTCACACTTAGACGTTAAAGGTCATTTTTCATGATAGTGCATTCGTGTCCGGTCCATATCTTTGTCATCGATGGATGGATTTTCAAATAACTTGGCATGAATGTGTACCACAGTAAGACGACTTGTCGCGCGTAAGACCCAGGTCCGTAGCTCAAAGATCAAGGTCACACTTAGACGTTAAAGGTCATTTTTCATGATAGTGCATTCGTGTCCGGTCCATATCTTTGTCATCCATGGATGGATTTTCAAATAACTTGGCATGAATGTGTACCACAGTAAGACGACGTGTCGCGCGCAAGACCCAGGTCCGTAGCTCAAAGGTCAAGGTCACACTTAGTGCATTGATGGGCGTGTCCGGTCCATATCTTTGTCATTCATGCATGGATTTTAAAATTATTGGGCATGAATGTGTACCACAGTTAGACGACGTGATGCGCGCAAGACCCATGTCCGTAGGTCAAAGGTCCTAAACTCTAACATCGGCCATAACTATTCATTCAAAGTGCCATCGGGGGCATGTGTCATTCTATGGAGACAGCTCTTGTTACTTAAAATTTCAGGTTATAGTTTTTGTGCGCTTTTACTCTATTTGTGTTATTACCAAACAGGTTGATTCACATAATATGACACAAGGACAATAACTCTTGTGCAATATTTTTTTTAATTATCCCCCTTTTTGCTTAAAATTTCAGCTTAATGTTTTGATGACACAAGGTCAGTAACTCTGGTGCAAATATTTTATGAGTTATATCCCCTTTTTACTTAGAATTTTAGTTTAATTTTTATTCTTTTTATATCTCCATTGTTACTAAATGGATTTAATCAAACTTAAAATGGTTGTTCCACATCATCACTCACATAGTAACACAAGTTTGATAATGCTGGCACCAGTCTGCTCTGTGTTATGCCCTCTTTTTACTAATATAAATTCCGGTTCAAGTTGCGATGCACTTTTACTGTATCTCCAGTATTACTAAATAGATTTGATTCAAACTTAAAATAGTTGTTCCAAAATAGCCGCATGATATGACACATGGTGCATTACTTTTGCAGAAGTTTTCTATGAATTATGTCCCTTTTATACAGATTTAATGTTTTGAGACTTAAGTTTTTGTCCAATATCTTCATCCACATTTGAGTCATTAAACACTCCAGTGATAGCTTCAGCTCCCTCAGATGTGCCCAATTTCACTATTCAGCATTGAAATAGTCGGACGCGCTGTCTCCTGTGACAGCTCTTGTTAATATTTCTTTTAAATTTTTGCTCAGCTGGTACTTTTGTCCTAGGAATGAACTGAACTTGAAGTAAAAGGTAAAGCTTATCATTGTAACAGACCTTCAGATAATCTTCTGCACATAAGAGTGATTGTTGCTGGAATAAAAATTCAAGGATATTGTACAGTGTTTTATTTGAATGGGCCTCTGATATATCTCCCCAACAGCTGTGTTTCACAGTTAAGCACATTGTTAACTCTGACAGCTTGAAGCTGCCATCCAACTGCTGTTTGCAATGAAAAACTCATTATAAAACAGATGTTAGAAGTAGGAACAAAAAATAAACACTCAATTAATCTTACCTCAGACTGCATTCATCATGCTTAAGATTATGTTTATAAACTGTTAAAAGGCAAGTCTATTTTGTTTATTATATTGAAGAAGAATGGTGAATAATGTCAAATAATTCAATTATTTGAAAAAATTGCATAATAAATTGTTTAATTTCATTGGAAAATATACAACATTCAGTGGTATTAATTAATCAAGACAGCTTTTTTCCGTGGACATAAATTTTTCGATACTTTAAATCACTAGGCAGGATTTATTTTTAATGGATATATTCACCAAAATCAGCCTCCCACAAAAATTGATAATTTTACAGTACTTTGTTTACATTACTGAGGAACTTCTTTTCTACTGTCAATTTAAAGACTTCTTCTATTTATTTTTTTTGTTGAGAAAAAGGATATCCTTTCAAAAGTTATTCATAAACTTCTTTTTTGTAGGAACAGTTTGACATTTGTATATTTGTATTGTAATCGATTGTAAAGAAGAGAAACATTGATTTAAAAGTACTGAATTGTTTGTGACTCTCCTTTAAATAATGGGCAAGGTCTATATTACAAATTTAGTTGTGCGTTTTTGCTTCTTACTGTTTATATAGTAATATTCGTGATGGATTTATTTTGACAAATATCCATGAGCAGAAAATACAGTCATAAATATTAATCAGCTCTTTGTATCACTAAAAATTATTTCAAGGCTACAACTTGAAGGCTGCTACATAGTAAAATGTTTGAAATTGATAATGCAGAAAATCCAGTCAAAACGGATAATATGATATTAAAGATTCTGGAAGTTCTTAAATTTATCAAATGCTGCAGTCAGTCTTCATTGCTGTCAGTCTCTCTGAGGTAAGAGCTATAGGTTGCTGTCAGTGAATTACTTGACTCTCATAGCTGCTGACTGACAGCCAGGCTTTTTTTAAGAGCCGTGGAATGGGGATTTCCTCCTGCTGTAGCTACTTTTTCTGAAGCAAATAAAGTTCCCACATGGAGGACCCCAGATCCTGCTATTCTTTGCAACTTCCATCTTCCACTTCATGGAATTAATGAAACCTTGCAGAATGGGTTTGAAACCCCACTTAGAATGTAATATATTATTAAGCTGGCAAGTGTAAGGCTTTGTCTGAAATAATGTTTTTCTTATGCGGAAGCGGTTTTTACAGGAAACGGACTCAAGAGTGATTCATATAAGCTTGAAACTTTCATCAGTAGTATAAATTAAAACTTTATTATGTTCGAAGAGGCAACTAGGTTATTCCTCCATCTTTAAAGCTGGATAGATGCTTTGATGGCCTGAACTTACTTAGTGTGACATTAACCTTTACCCTGCTAAATTTCTAGAATATGGAGTCTGGTCCATCATTTAATTTGGGCAGTATCATTTATTATTCAAATGGGTGTTCACTGAAACTTTTCTGATTGAATAGCAAACAGTGCAGACCAAGACGTCCGCGCAGGCTGATCATGGTCGCAAATGCATATTCACTTGCTGCCAGCAGGCTAAAAAAGCAAAACAATGTCAATTGACCTTCATTATGTCTGACTCTAGCATTATGTTAACTGATTGAAGCTGATTAATAATTTTACTAAACCTAAGAAAGAAAGAAAAAATATTATGATTGTATGTAAGATCATACAACAAAAGCGGAACAAAAACATACAGATGCAGAGGACAGGCATTAAGTGCCTACTTCCTGACTGTATGTTTGTCACAACAATGATTCATTCTATAAATACATGTAAAATTTGAATAATTCCAGCGGATTATTTGTAAACAATTATCCCCAGTTATCCACATATACTGGATGTTGAATTATACAGAAAAAAAAAGAATATTTAAAATTACAAGGAATTAATTAATATCTTCTGGGATGTAATATTATTTGACAGAGGTTTATCTTTGTCTACTATATCTAGAGTAAGGCTTAGTAGTTTACTGTTTTAGGTTATACAAAGGAAAATTCAGAATGCAGTTTCAGTTCCTAATTTAAGCAGATAAAATGGTAATTGTGTAAAAAAAAAATCAGGATAGAAAACAGAGCATTTCTGTAGTTTTATGTTCTGTAAAGATTTGAAATTTTTCCTTATGAGGAGTATACATTTTAAAAGGATGTTATTGATAGTTTTGTTGTTTACGAGTGAATTGTGAACACTGTCTTGTGATATATAAAGCATTTAATACTGGTAATAATATTCTTTAATATTATAAATTTGATTTTAAACAGAGTTTTAGCTTTAGAGAAGGTGATATGTTTTATAATGTGTGTAAGATTGAATGACATTTGAAGAGTTACTTTCATTAAATTTCTCTTCTAGGAAAAGAGAATTAACAAATAAGATAATTTGCTTTTTTGGCACTTTTTCTTCTATGGAAATTATTTTTTCTTATGATAATCATATCAGTTTCAAAAACTTGCAGCAAATGTGGGTGGGGTATAAGGTAAAAAAGAAAAACAAATCTTTTGTGGGAACAGTACTGTTTATGTAGTCAGGTCAGTTACATTAATGGAGTATAGGCCAACAGTTCTTCTTTATTTTCATGCACCTACACTCCTTTCACTCTGTGCCTTTATAGCGGAGCTTTGGACTCTGTACAATTTGCTTAAAAATCAAATGTAGTGAGGGAGGTAACTTGACAGTTATATCCAAAATCTTACAGAGGAAGTCCTGGTGATTAGTACAGGGAGTTTGTTTGTTTTGTCTGTCCCTTCACTTGCCTTTCACTGATGTAAGTTCAAAACCTTGCAGTGGGTGTTAAATGTATGGAAACCCTCCAGCTAACTAATAGAAGGTCAGTAATTCTATCTAAATGCTTGCCCATGCTTGAAAAAATACTCAGGTAGGCACCTGGGCCTTCCACTAGCCTCAAAATCTGGAAATGTTGCCATAACATCTTAATTGTTTCAGTGTTACTCTAAACTCATCAAAAACAAATTATCTGCCCCTAGGATGCCAAATCCATTACTGGTAACTGGCTATAGTTAACTGACCATCATTAAATGACTGAAATACTGTTGAAAAGAAAATGGTATTAACCCCAAAGAACAGAAAGTCAATTTTTGCTACTGAAAATGTTTTCACCATATCATGTCATATATCATGTATGTAAGCTAGCCTAGAGTCTCATAGTAGAGTATACTAAACAGCAATTAATGAGCAATGTTAATTGCTTGTAATGAGAGACAATATGTTTTGTTTCGTTACTAAAATCAGCTTTTACCCTAAGTGCTACGTAAGTACATTTTCACACAATGCCAGAAGTGTTACTTTGTGGTAATATCTGTCGTCTGTAGGGACATATATATATATATACATCTGAAGCAGTAAGAAAGAAAAAACAGCAAAAACTCCCAAAGTGTTTCAGTTATGAGGTTTTCTCTTAGTTTTGTGTCCATTTAAATAATTAATTTTATAGAGTTATACAGTAATCCCTCTATAGACTGTATGTCAAGGGAATTAAATTTTATTCATTACATAAATTTTATGTTGTGTTTGTATTTTGTAGGAGACAAGTCTGGTGAAGAAGACAACATGAATGGACATTTACAGAGAGGCTTACCCCCAACCCCTACACATGGAATGCATTATGACCCTTCACGACCCCCACCTCCACCCAAGGAGATGTACTCTCAGGGGATGTATGCTAGCATAGAGGATCAGGTAATTTTTCTTAAATCATCCCATTCGCTATATCTGAACACAGATTTGAAATTGACCAATGATATGAGTCTGCATGAGACTCGGGTCTACTAAATTTGCATCTGTAAGTTGGACTGTGGTTATAAAAGTGAATTAGGAGACCAGTCACCAGGATGTGATTGGTTGTTTCTTTGCACAATGTTAAGATTGATCAATTACAAGTTAACATTCTGAGCCTGGTCTCCAGACTCAATTTTACAATGTTGTTGCTCACTGATTGCCAGCAAATTTTTGTGTGTAATTGATGGACTTCAGGGAGATCAGTTAAAACCCAGACTAGAGAAGAACCTGCAAATTTGATGAAAGGTGTATTACAATATAAACATATATTTTCGCCTCCTTTTAGTTTTTATCTGAATATTGGAAGATGCAGATAAAAGAAATTTCTCAGAGCTACAAACATTTTATTACAAGTCTGAAACATCAGTTACAGTGGAGATATTTATACAGAAATGTAATCATGTAAATCACTGTAAAGTATTGCTTTGTCACGCAAAAAGCAAAGCTGATATAGAATTGGTTGAAATGTCTGTTATATTTGTCTTAGTTTGTTTGATTCTATGGTATTTCAGGTAAATACATTGGCCAGTATTCCTGGATTCTTTACCAGAGTTATTACTGATCTCCACAATTAACCTGACTATTTTTATAACTTCTCCATATGGATAATAGATAACTGATGACTGATCGCTGAAGGACATAGTATGTTATGACGCCAGTGTCCATCTGTCCATTAGCAATTTCGTGTCCGCTCTATAACTCTTGACCCCCTTGAAGGATTTTGAAGAAACTATCACAAATGTTCACCACATCGAGACAATGTGCAGAGTGCTTGTTTTGGATGGCTCGCTTCAAGATCAGGGTCACACTTAGGGGTTAAAAGTCATATGACTTTGTCTTGTGTCCGCTCTGTAACTCTTTAACTGCTTAAAGGATTTTAAAGAAACTTGGCACAAATGTTCAACACATCAAGATGACATCGATTTGACATGCAGAGCATATGTTTCAGATAGCTCGCTTCAAGGTCAAGGTCACACTTAGGGGTCAAATGTCACACTCTCGGGCGTATTTTGCTCCACATTGCAGTGCTCTTGTTGCCTTTGGTCAGTCATTATAGAGAACATAATACCTTGTTTAGGATTCAAACATACACCCTTCTAATTCAAAGTATTGTGCTATACCTATTGTGATAATGACTGGATATGTCTGCTGCATAGGATTGTACCTATTAAGATCTGCTGTATGGGATTTTATTTGAAGTCATTTCAGGTTGTAGCTTTTGTTAAAGACAATAGCTGAGAAATCAGAAGAGTAAAATATGACAGGAAAAATAAGGCTAACAAAATCATTTTTTTTGTGTTCAATGTTAGTCTTCATCTCTTTTGGTATCTGTCTTTTCAATGTTTATTGTAGAATTGATCAATTGCTAGGTTAAAAAAAATGGCAAAATGTCATGCAAAAAAGCACTTAGTCCTATATGTAGAGATGGGAAGACACATAAGTGGACTAGTGAAGTGCTCTGTACCAAGGCCAGTTGAATCATTGTTGCATTATTATCTCATACTAACCAGGATTATGATGATTCAATACAGGAATATGATTTTATTACATACCGTCTAACTTCCGGTCTGAAATACAGTCTGTATTTCACTGACGAATGCAAAGCTCTGTATTCAACTCCTATTCGATATGGAAAAGTATTCGATGGTGGAACTTATTGTTTTAGTTGGGACATTTCATGCGTCAAAAAGTACACATTTGGGAGTCCAGTTTTCAGCTTTATTTGTTTACAATTTTATTCCATTTTGACTGATAAAACAGTAGAAATAGGTGTAATTATGTATATAATAAAAGGGCCATTAAAGCAATACCTTGATCTGCAATGATGCATTCAGCTTTCCTGGATTTTAGCAGACCTGATCACACTCGGCGCAATTAATTAAGCGCCTCTTGGGATCCGGGCCTTGCATAATCCACTCAGGCCAAATACAACATTGCAGGTCAAGTTACTGTAATATTAACCCAATTGTATTTTCCTAGAATGAGTTTGACCTGTTGTAGATACCCAGTTTCGTTTATTAGCTCAAAAGTGTAGCACAGTACCTCATTATGAGGTCATAGGTTTGAATCCCAGGCAATGCTAATGGTATTGGCAAAGACTGACTGTAGACAAAAGTAACAAGATCTTTGATCTAACAACTCTGATTCATGTACAGAAGTAGTCAGATACTGATGGAGAACAGGCTAGTACTGGCAAAATTTTACTAGTTAGGTTATAGCATACAGTATAAACGAAAGAGTGTTGAAAAAAATGAAGTAGACTGTCCTCGGTTTCTGATTCACTCATTAAAAGCATTTCATATTTCAGGGCTATCTTGAATATAGAAAGCAAGCCCCTCCTCCTCCAAAACGTGATCCAGGAACCAGGCTGAGTACGTCTTCGGTAAGTGAAAAAATTTGTCTTGGTTCGAATAAACTCCAGATGTACATACAGTATTGGGAATTTTTGTGTGTTGCTTTTAGTTAACAATTTATAGTCAGCAGCCATATTGATGTTGCTTTTATGCCCCCAGCATCTACTGATGCGGGGCATACAGTGATTGTTCTGTCCGTCCGTCCATCAGTACGAGGTTAACAAAAGGGGATCATTTCGTCTAGCATCAATACCCCTTACTAGAATGACTTGATACTTATGCAGATGTAACCTGTGACCATTTCTCATCTTCAGACATCACCTGACCTCAGTTTGACCTTGACCTCATTTTGGACTTAGGTTGCTTTATATGGGCCATCTCTTGGTTAACCAAATGGGACCGTTTCATCTAGCATCAATACCCCTTACAAGAATGAATTGATACTAATACAGTTGTAACCTGTGACCATTCCTCATCTTCAGACATCACCTGACCTCAGTTTGACCTTGACCTTGACCTCATTTTGGACTTAGGTTGCTTTATGTGGGTCATCTCTTGGTTAACCAAATGGGACCGTTTCGTCTAGCATCAATACCCCTTACAAGAATTAATTGATACTAATACAGATGTAAACTGTGACCATTCCTCATCTTCAAACATCACCTAACCTCAGTTTGACCTTGACCTTGACCTCGTTTTGGACTTAGGTGCTAAATCTATCGACAAGGATGCCACTGGGGGCATCAAGCGTTTATTGAACGCAGCTTCTTGTTTTATCATAAACTTTAAATGCCATCCTTCCAAGAAGAGGCGGTATATTGTTTCGCTCGTTTCTGTCAGTCTACTGGTTGGTTGGTAGATCTATTGTCTTCTGATCAATAACTGAAAATTCTTGGACCTTACCCTTGAATCATCTCTTTGATTCTAGCAGGTACCAAAGTTGAATGCATACCTCATATTTATTTTGATGTAAATGAGATATGAAATGAAACTTTTTAGTCCACTTTGGTGCCATATAACATGTACTGTTTGTGCACCATTAAACTCAAATCAAATCAAACAAAATTTCATAGGTACCCAGTTGCCTCCAGTAAGCAGTCATGGGACTAGGGGCCATATATGTTTTACGAACTGCTCTTGTTACTTTTTCTTAATAGTTTTATGTTCAACACTCAAAATGATAAAAGCTGTTGACCATTAAAAGTATCTGCAGAAGTATTTCAGTGTCAGTAAAACTGTTCTTTCTGTATATGTTTTCATTATATTGTTAAATTAAACACATAATTTTGCCAGTCTGTTATGTGTGAGAAAAATAAGTATAGAGTAATAAGACTATTTAACATTTTCTGTACAATGCTATATGTCAGATGATGAAATGCTGGTTACTGATTATGCAAAAAAAAAATATAAAAAGACAAAGTATTCATGCCCGGTGTTTGCCACATAGTTGTCAGTTTTAGCAAAACTAAAACCATCACAGCTATTTTCCAATCTTCTCTGGTGTTCTGAAGGTCTGGGAACAGATGCAACAGGCTGCATGAATCTGGCTGAAATTTTACGATGGAAACTATTTATATGCATAGAAATTTGATCTCTTGGGATAAACTACAACAAATCTTTGAAGTTGAACAAAATATTCAGGCATTCCTTTTTCAGATAAGTTTCCAGTGCTGAAAGAAATAATGACTCAGACATTAAATTACTTTTGGGTTAATCAAGTCATGATTTTCAGCATTTTTTCCTAACATTTTCATATTTATACCCCCACAAAACGAAGTTTGGGGGGGTATATAGGAGTGAGCTTGGCGGTTGGCCGGTCGGTCCGTTGGTTTTGATGGTTTCCGGATGATAACTCATGAAAGGCTTGACCGATTAAAATAATTTTTGGTACACAGGTGTAACATTGGAAAATACAGGTCAAGTTCGAATTTGGGGTCAGTAGGTCAAAGGTCAAGGTCACAGTGATCCTGAACAGTTAAACGGTTTCCGGATGATAACTTGAGAATGCTTGGACCTAGGATCATAAATTTTGGTACACAGGTGTTACATCATGAAATGCAGGTCAAATTTGACTTTGAGGTCTGTAGGTCAAAGGTCAAGGTCACAGTGACTCGGAACAGTTAAATGGTTTCCGGATGATAACTTGAGAACGCTTGGGCCTAGGATCATAAATTTTGGTACACAGATGTAACATCATGAAATACAGGTCAAGTCCGACTTTGAGTTCAGTAGGTCAAAGGTCAAGGTCACAGTGACTCAGAACAGTTAAATGGTTTCCGGATGATAACTTGAGAATGCTTGGGCCTAGGATCATAAATTTTGGTACACAGGTGTAACATCATAAAATACTGGTCAGGTTCTACTTTGAGTTCAGTAGGTCAAAGGTCAAGGTCACAGTTACTCGGAACAGTTAAATGGTTTCCTGATGATAACTTGAGCATGCTTGGGCCTATGATCATGAAAATTGATAGGAGGTTGGTTATGACCAGCAGAAGACCCCTAATGATTTGAGGTCAGTAGGTCACAGGTCAAGGTCACAGTGACCTTTTAACAGTTTTCGGACAATAACTTCAGAATGTTTGGGACTAGGATCAGGAAACTTAATCGGGAGGTTGGTCATGTCAAGCAGATGACCCGTATTGATTTTGAGTTCCAAATGTCAAAGGTCATTTAAACCTTTTACGGACAATAACTTGAGAACGCTTGGGCCGAGGATCATGAAACTTCATAGGGAGGTTGATCATGACTAGCAGATGACCTCTATTGATTTTGAGGTCAGTAGGTCAAAGGTCAAGCAAGTTTGGCTTCAAAGGTCAAGCAAGTTTGGCTTTGACATTGGCTTAGTTCTGTAACAAGGCCATATTGTGGGGGTATAATTTGTCACTCCTGTGACAACTCTAGTTTGTGATTATTTTTATAAGAATGTTTTTGGATTTTGTCAACAACAAAAAAATATTTTTCAGACAGGAACTTACGAGGAAATCCATGTTACAGAATCTTATACCCATCACCAGCATGGTCATCATCAACAGTCACACAGTTACGGGAGCCAGTCCCCAATGCATTCACCCCACAGTTCCCCAGCACATCACCCAGGATATCACCAGCAACCACAAAGTTATGGGAACCAGTCACCAGTTCATATGGTCCATGGTTCCCCTGCACATCATACTGGTTATTATCAGCAACAGCAGAACAGTGGGAATCAGTCAGATAGACACACAACTCACGGTTCTCCAGTTTTAAAGTCAAGAGCTGGACATGAGCCCCAGAGCCCGAGTTCGGCAGGAAGTCGACCATTTTCTTATGGTGCTGCAATTTTATCACAAAAACTACATCATGTGACAGACCAAAATGTGAATCAAAATATTCCCTCTGGTACACAAAATGGACACAGTCAACAAAATGTGCCAAATCTTTCGAACTATCAGTACAGTGATCAAGGTGGAAGTAGTCCAGTGATGAATTATGGGAAACATGAATCAGCATTTCATCCACAATCACACAGGCCACCACCCTGTGGGCCTCCACCTCCAGTACCGCCAGATCATCCAAGTCAAGGTCATAGAGTGGCAGCCCCACAGCCACATTATCCACAGAGCCCAAAAATACAAAGACAGTCATCTATTCAAGGTAGTGTTCATAAATCAAATTTTCCTGGATCACCAAAACTTGCACAAAAATTATCACAGAGAAGTAAATCGGTTCCATGCAATCCAGAGGAGGATTTACTTCCTGCACCACCCCCACCTCTTACAGTGAGAGAAAATTACATGGCTGCAGCCCAGCACACCAACAGAACTCCTTCCCCACCTTTACCCCCTCCCCCGCCAGAATTGCTCACAGATCTTCCACCTCCGTCACCACCGCCACCACACCCAGCGATGCTCGGTAATGTGCCTCATATGATGGAGCCTGTTGTAAATCAAAGTCTTCCGAATTCTGCAGTATCCATGTCGCCACGACATCAACCTGCAGCCCCTGCTGCCCCGCCACCTCCACCGCCAGTGTCATCGATTCCAAAGAAGCAAGGAGTTGCAAGCAATCAAGAGGGACCAAGACCAAGAATGGCATTACCTAATGAGAATGCAGGAAGCTATTCTCCAGAACCAACCAGAGGGCACAATTTACAATCAGTGGCGCCACCTAGAAAAGAGTCTTCTCCAGATCAAGCTGCTCTTATACAACAGATAAACAAGGTTCAGTTAAAGAGAACAGGTATGTAAAAAGAACGTTTTTTATTTAAGCTGATACATTAATAAATGTTCTCATAAAATCAGTTTCCGTCGTTTATATGACTGAAAAATTGTTGAAAAAGACGTTAAACCCAAACACACACACATATAAAATCAGTTTAACCTTTAGCCTGCTAAATTTCCAAAATGGACTGGTCGCAAAGGCAGAGTCACTTGCTGCCAGCAGGCTAAAGGTTAAATGTTTTCTGAAGTTCATTTCTGTAAAACACTGTACTTTTCAAAAACTGCTACTTTTAAAGTTTTGGACAAGTTGTAGGTTTTAGCAACTTTTCAGCTATTCAGAGATTAGTCAGAGCAATTCTGCTCACTTGAGATTTGCTGTCACACCTTTATTAAAGTGTGCAAGTTTATTTATCAGTCATGATTGCATGCTACAATGCCTCCCAGTGGACAGAGTTGCTTATATAATGCATACCTCATATTTATTATGACCCCTTTTGAAGAAGAAGTTAGAAAACTTTTGGTTGAATTATCAAGCAGTATCTCAGGAACAACTACATGTGTTGGATTGAAACTTCCCAGGCATGAAGTGTACTGAAATAATCAAGTTAGATAACTCTTGATTGATTATAATGTAAAATATGGCAATTTTTACTTAAAAATAAAAGAAAGTTATATTTTTGCATGCAACTAACTATCAGGCTGAAGACACCCTTCTCATCAAACATACATACATTCCCACATTAGAGAAATCTTGATTGAACTAAATTCCAAACTATGGCCCTTATTAAAGAATTTCTAATTTTGTATTGAGTTGTAACAAAATAATTCAGTTACGTAAGTCTTGCCATGTTTTGCCCCAATTCAGCTTAGACGTTGCTGAATAGTTGAGTAAGCTATCTTATGAACAGCTCTTGTTCTTGAAGAAGTTTCCAGAACATTTATTGAAACTATTTCATGCAGTAAATTAACGTACTGTTTTACTTTTAATTGGTCATAATTTAGACACAGGAATAGCATAGCCAACTAAGAACAGCAATAATTTTCTTAAAAGCAAAAAGTGTGTTACAGTAATTAGTGATTAACAAGTACATCTAACAGTTATTAAGTTGCCAAAAATGCATGCTTTAAAGGCTTTTGGTTTGTAATTAACCACTTGAAAGGCTAAAATATGTGCATGTTTTGCTATTTGTGGTATAAAAATGTGTTTCCTTTAACCCCACTTAAAGTAGATTTAAATATGTGTAATTCATTGAAAATGTTGTGAAAGTAACAACTCTGTACTCTGTGTTAAAGGTTGAGATTGATGGTCATTATTTTGGCAGTCAGTTATCCTACCCAGTGTTTCAGGATTTAACCCCCTTACCCAGCTAAATTTCTATAATGAACTTGTCCGTCTTTGGACAGTACCATTAACTGTTAAAAGGGGTGTTTACCAAAAAGATACTGACTGAATGGTGAACAGTGCAGGCTGATCTTGGTCTGCACTGGTTGCAAAGGCAGAGGCACTTACTGCCAACAGGCTAAGGGTTAATTACATTACTTACTAGCTCTACACATGTGATTAACAACATCCAATCACGTAACAAAACACATGTATGCAAAAAGTGATTTTTTTGAAAAAAATGTGAGTTGGACCTTTTTTGCACTGAGCCCTGGAATTAATCACAGAAATCATTTATCCAAGCAGTGATCAAACTCTTAACCCATTAGGTCAGTAGTGTCCTGTTCTCCATTCTAAGCCAAACTTGCAGGTTCTCAAATATTTTTTCTACTCTTTCTTGAATTTTTCTGAACACATTAACATTATGTGGCACGTTGGTCTGGTGGTAACAGGCCTGAATAGAGTCTGGGCACTGGAAAATTTAGAGATACCTTTGAGGTTCTCACACTTAACCAGAGGCCAGTGCTGGTTCTTCCCTGGCTTTTAGTATATTGCTCCTACACACCAGACATGTTAAAGAACCAAACTGATTTTTGCAGAGAACTATGCTAAATTAGCTAGACATGTCTGTATCTAAAAAAGTTCTGTCTCTGTTCTGGAGGCTTTCTCTGTCTTTGTCACTCAGGTTAGATCCCTGTGTTTCTCTACTGGTAGATGAACTGGCACCCTGATTGGCTGCCTTTGTACATAAAGCACCTTTGAACATGTTTGTCATGAAAAGTGCACTATCTAAATCTTGTATAATAATAATGTGTCCACCTGGTTCTGATTTCTTTGACACACTGATCCTCTTCATTCACCAGCTCCACCTTAGTGTCTTCATGTTTCTGAACTTCCTGGTAGCAGCTACTTTCAGGTCTGAATACAGTTCATGTCCCACTGTCCCTGAAAAATCTACAAACATAAGTTTGCTATTTTAATAAATAAAATCAGTAAGGATACCATTTGAAAGTGTAGGATTTAATAAAGTAAGACAATCAGAAGCTTGCATGCATTAACTTTATGTGAAAAAATCCGTGATTAGTGCCAAAACATTTTTGTTCAAGAAGTTCTATGCAAACTTTCTGTTTCCATAAGACATAATGCATGGTAAAAGGATTAATTAAACATATATTTCAGCAGAATGTAAGACTGTAGTATATTAGCTTTGTATCATTAACCTGCTGAGAACATTTTATTTTCTGCACATGTGAAAGTTTTTGCTCTATAAAATGCAAACGTTATGTTCACATTGTTTTCTTACATCTAGGTCTTAGGTAGATAAGTTATTTTCTGAGTAATAATGCAGAAATTATGAAAGTCTATCTATATTTAAGAATTTCTAATGCTTTTTCTTCCTATTTGATGTACCAGGTAGACATAAAATTCCATAGGCTTGCAAAGTTAAATTAAGACAAAATGGTAAATGGCATTAGTTTACTAAGGAGAAACACAATATGATGGTTTTACAATGGTCATACATTGACTCACTTGAGGACAAAATATGGTATCCGATGTCTCTTTTGCAAGGGACTAGATTGCACAGGGACAAATATTTTATGTCTATTTTACAAGAGACTGGATTACATAGGGACAAATATATTATGTCTATTTTACAAGGGACTGGTTTTTTGTAGGGACAGTATGTTACACCTGTTTTAAATGGAACTGGGTTACATAGGTATATATACAGTCAATATGTTTTACAAGGGGCTGATTTACATAGGGACACAATTTTAGTCTGTAAGGTGCTTTGATGGACTTAGCTTGACTTTAAGGAAATAAATTCATAGACATGTCCTGACCTTGTATGATGCACACACTGAAGACAGAAAATATACTTAGGTTTATTTTTTCTTTTGTAAACAAAGTGTAACCTAGAGCATTTTGCCTAGATAGCTTTTGATGTTTTTAACCTGTAGTTGCTTTACATAGTTGTACAAAGTAAACAAAAATAGCCTAGTGGTGATATTAGCCTTGTATCCTTAGGTTATACATAACCAAATTATAATTATGATGTTATTAGGAGGTAGTTAATGTTATGATTCAGAGACGTATTGCAGTAAGTGGGTCATTAATGTTACTAGCATCATAATTGTCCTGTAACAGAAAGCAAAATTAGTCTCAGTTTTAGCATAGATATTGAAAGGCCATGAAGGAAGTATTTCTACACTTCCACTGAAACTGTCAAAAATTTTACAATCCTGGTGTACTACTATCCTACCCAGGCTTTGCACCACTACACATAGCAAAGTACAAAAAAATGTCTTACTGTTTCAAGTGAATGATGAATCTCCATAAAGGTGCCATATAAGCTCAAGTCACCTTTTCTTGTTAAATGCTAGATCTTCATCAAACTGTCCCCTCTTGGTTGTATCTTATGCACTACTGTCATGCAAGAGTAAAGTAAATTCAAGGCATACCTATTCTTTAAATGAGGCTTTTGTGGCCGAGTGGTTAAGGTCATTGAAACAATGTCCGGAGGGGCACCTTGGGTTGTCCTCAACTATGAAAAGCTTGAAAAGTCCCAATATGACCTAGATTATGTTTGTGTTGCTCTATAACCAAACCAAAACAAACAAAACAAGTCCGTAAAAAATTAGTAGTTTTCTCAGAAGGTTAGGATTTCATCTAATACTTGTAGGACACCTTATTTGCCATCATATTTTCCACGAGCTTCTTTTGTTGCTGTATATATTTGATTTTCTTGTACATTGTAAATAATGAGTATGTCTAGCCACATCCCAGATATTTTCCGACTGCTGTTCTTACATATTTGTTCAATATAATGTACTAACAGAGAGTCTGTCACATGAGACGGAAGGGGAGAGAACTAGCTCAAGTCCTAAAACAGGAATGGTAGAGTTATCTGCAGTGAAGCTGAGACAGACATCTGCTAGAATCAAGTTACTGGAGAAAGATGGTATATTATTAAGAATTTATTAAATACATGGGAAAATAGGGTATTCATTTAAGAGTTCAGTAATGCATGTAGGACTGTATATATGCTTACATTTATAACATTTAAGTTTGCATGGTTATGTTAAAATAGTTAATAATGCATGAAACTAATAAACAAAATTTAATGTGTTTGCATGATGTCAGTGTTTATAGCACTGATTTTAACAGGAATATTGTGTGTTTAAATCCTGCAAAGTGGCAGACTTTGCCTATAATTGTCACAGTCAGTGGCTCTAGATATCAGTGCTGGTGTGATAGCCAGGTTATGAACAGTATATTCACAATAGATTGATGATGTAATATAATTGAATATTAATGTACCAGATATCATAACTTTGTATTTTAATGATACATTTATATTGATATTGTACTTGTGATCTTGTTTGGAGATATGCAGACCCTTATATAGGATGAGGGAAGCTATTAACTTTGTGATGCAACCTGAGTGTAGTTGGGAGGAGAGGTGTAGCTTTAAATAGTAAAAAGGTAAGATTGGGAGGGGCTTTAGAAAGATAGGCTTAATGAGAGGAGATACCAGGTGTAATGGCTTAGTGAGGGGAGTATTTACAGGATTAATCATTTGTTTAAATTTCTTATTTCTGTATAATTTTGTCCATATATTTCAATTTATTTTTGCACTTCAACAGGAATAAAGGCAACCAGTGAGGAACCAGTGCCAGAACCTCTCCCAGTACCACAAGAAGAGGCCCCACCTCCACCTGCAGTTTCCCAACCTCCCCCTGCGGAACCTCAGCAACTGACACAGGTGACGCCTGCTGTGTCCATGTTTGAGAAGAAAGTCGAGATGATAGCAAAGGGAGATCAGCGCATTAGGAGAAAAGGTCAGTATTAAGTAATTGTCAAACTTAGTACTGAGAAGGGTACCAGTCTTCTGATCACTTCCATGAGATTGAACAATGGAAAGACTGGTCTTCAAACTAAGTGTTATAACTGTAGAGCCTCAGTTTTTCTTTAAATCTTAAATACTGTTTACATCGTACTTGCGACCACCTCTGTTAAGAGATTTTTTTATGAAACGACTGGTCAAAATCCCTCCCAAACGTTTTCAGTACATAAATTCATTCAATTAAACGGCTTTATTATTAAATGACTAGCGACCACATTAATGTAGTCCCGACAGGTAAAATATTTGACAAAAGTATCTATTAAGCAACCCGATACCAAAGTCCCGCTGGGCTTTTCTTCACCTATATTTGGTGAGTACATATTGAACCTGACTGAATGCAATTAACCTTTGTAACAGTCAAACTGACGAACAATCCAGCTAAAATTTTCACGGTTTGTGGACTTGGAAAAGTGTTCATGATCTTAAAACAGATTTTAGTTAGTAATACAATGTCATGTCAAAACAGTTAAAAATAACTGTTCTCTTCACCTGACTGAAATTCATTAAGAGACCATTCCATTAAAAGACCACCTTTATCAGTCCCTTTGGGCTGTCTCTTAATACAATGTTGACTGTATTGAGATTTGTTAGATCACCTATTTGTCTCACATGAAGAGATTAAATGTGAAACAAAGAAGTCATCTTTACTACAATACTATGTTGCAGTTTGCTTAAGAAATTTTCTCAGAGATGTATGTTGATTGCTCAGATTAAAGGAGAAACATATCGGCCGCACCATGAGAAAACCAATAGGGTGCATTTGGACCAGCAGGGATCCCGATCGGGTCGGATCCATGCTGTTTGCTTTAAAAACCCTTATTGGAATAGGAAACGTTAAAAAACAGAAAGGGACCTGCCCTACGCGCGATTTGCGGGCTGGTTGGACCAGCTGTTGCAAAGCCACTATGTTGGTTTTCCCCAAGGCGCAGCTCAATTATGTTGCTAAATTCTTGTAAAAAAGACTAAATTTTAAGGATGTTTACTAATAATGGAAACTGAAAAGTTCAAATTTAGAAGACACTTGAACATCTGTCTGCATTATAAGTGAATCAATCAAAGATGTACTGATTTGTTTTCTTCTTTCTGATTGATTTGGCATGTCACTGCTGGGGCACATAACAATCACCCAAAATGCGAAAAATTTTCAAATTTTTTTTCTTTAAAAATTTGTCATGTATTTAATTTTCTCTGTGAAAAGTTTTACATAAAAAAAAAGAGAGATGAATTTGTTATGGACAAGACTTGCAGTTTTTTACTCACCTGAGCACAAAGTCCCGGGGGTGAGCTATTGTGACGCCACCGCCCGGGCGTCCTCCGGCCACACTTTCCTTTAAAACAACATCTCCTTCAAAACCACTAAGTAATTTCATCCAACTTCACAGGAATTTTTTCCTTGGGGTGAAGCTCTACAAAAATTGTTCAAAAAATTGAATTCCATGCAAACTCTGGTTGCCATGGAAACCGAAAGGAAAAACTTCAAAAATCTTTTTTCTAAAAAACCAGAAGCCCTAGAGTTTAGATATTTGGTTGAAGCATTCCCTAGGGACCCAAAAACCAAATTTGGGTTCAAATCATGACCCCGGGGTCAAAATTGACCACGCCCCAGGGTCACTTGTTTTTAATGGAAATCTTAAAAATCTTCTTCTCAAAAACTAGAAGCCCTAGAGCTTAGATATTTCACATGTACATGAGCATTGCCTAATGGACCTCTGTTAAAGTTGTTTCAAATCATGACCCCGGGTCAAATTGACCCGCCCCTGGGGTCACTTGAATGTTAACATTAGAAAATCCCTTAAAAAATCATTCATTCCTTTCAAAAAACCAGAATCCCTGACTTAGATAATTCACATGTAAAATGTGAAACTTGCCTAATGGACCTATCTAATTTAAAGTTGTTCAACTCAACCCTGGGTCAAAATTGACCCCGCCCCTGGGGTCACTTGTTTTACATAGAAATCTTCAAATTTTTCTAAAAATAAACCAGAAGGCCACACTTAGATATTTCCACATGTAGCATTTTTTTTGCCCTCCAAATGGACCTCACAGAATTTAGTATTCAACAATCAATGACCCCCGGGTACAAAATTGACGCCCGCCCCAGGTCACTTGATTTTACATAGGAAAATCTTCAAAAAACAATTTTCTAGAAATAAACCAAGTGCCTCATATCAGTAGATATTTCACATGTAGCAATTGCCTAGTAGACTTCTAAAAGATTTATTCAAATCATGACCCCTTGGGGCTTCAAAATTGACCCCGCCCCATGGTTACTTGAATTTGTACATAGAAAATCTCAAATTTACTGAGAAAATAAACCAAGAAGGCCCTAGAGCTTGTTAGAATTTTCACAATGTAGCTTGCCTAATGGACCTTCAAAAACATTTGATGCGAATCATGACCCCTGGGTCAAAATGACCCCGCCCCAGGTCACTTGATTGTACATAGGAGAAATCTTGAAAACATATCTAACCATAAACGCGAAGCCTAGAGCTTAGATATGTTCACATAAGCATTGCCAGTGGACCTTTGTTCAAATTCATGACCCCCGATCAAATTACCCAGCCCCAGGGTCACTTGTTTTACAATAGGAAAATCTCAAAATTCAAAATAAACCAGAAGTCTGATTTTAATATTGACATGCAGCATTGCCAATAGCCTTCTACAAATTGTTTCAACATCATGACCCCCAGGTAAATGGCCCATGCCCCAGGGTTACTTGATTGTACATCGGAAAATCTTCCAAAAAATTATTTAAAATCATCAGTTTTGACATTTGAAACATGTAGACTTATACTCTGTGAGCGACAAGACTCATCATGACCCTCTTTTTTAAGAGAACTGTGGTTATGCAAACCAGTAGTCACATAAGTTTGGTGCAGAAGCTGAAGTAAGTGCTTGTTGATTAATGAGAAAGTGGAATGATATTTTAATTCGTTGATCATGTACCTCTGATTTATCTGGATAGGTTGTCCTTTGTTACTGGAAATATTATATAGGCGTTACTTAAAACCCAGTATACTGATATCGCATAGGTGTTCTCTTGAGCATAACTTTGTCTTTTTGGTAGGATTCAAAAGGTTTGTGTTTGTAAAAATCTTGTAACAGCAATGTTTGAAGTTTGTCATATAACCTGGAGGGAGAGGTTTGATGAGTTTTTCAAACACAAGGTGTTAATACTACCCGATTATTGAATATATGTACCATGAGAAAACCAACATAGTGTATTTTGCGACCAGCCTGCATATCCACGCAGTCTGGTCAGGATCCATGTTGTTCGCTAATGGTTTCTCTAATTGCAGTAAGCTTTGAAAGCCAACAGCATGGATCCTGACAAAACTGCACAGATGTGCAGGCTGGTCTTGATCTATGCTGGTCGCAAATGCACTATGTTGGTTTTCTCATGGTGCGGCTCATGTTTATATTGGAATTTCAGTATTTGTTTATATAAAACATTTCTTTAGATTGCTTTTACAGTGTTAGAAAAAATATTACTTAGAAATAGATAATATTCAAAAACTCTGGATTATAGATGTATTCTTCTGTAGATTTTGTAAAGTATTTTCTCTCGTAAATTTCCTTAAATTCTCACTACTTCGGGTAGAGCAGAAATCTAATTTTGTTATGAAGTGAATTCAGTTTTACCTGTAGCTTTCAATCTTGCTAAAATTTTGCACTACAAAAATTAAAACACAAATATGTGCTTTGGCAGACTTCCTGTATTAATTAAAACAAACTAATTCAGACTGCTGATGTGTCTTTGAATTTATTCCAGTAACATTTGAGAACTGTTTAACACTCAGAGATTGCACTTTTACTACATACTCATGGAAATCTGTCCTGTATAACAAAACTGTTTCAGAACAAAAAAGTGTGAATAAATGGTGCATCTTCTGGTTTTGTTCATGGAAAATTACTGTTTTATGCTGTTATAATGCTTTCTCAGAAATCAAAAGAAAATGTGCAGATACTTTAATCAAACCATCCCCTAATCAAACCATCCCCTACCTTGAGTCTTTAGAGACTAAATTTTGGTTGATGCTCTTCTGTTAGGTGAGGGGATAGGGTTTAAAAGCCCTCAGAAAAATGTTGAAAATAAATTAACTTGTAAATATGGTAACTAGTGATGGCCTGTACTGACCTATACAAGTAAAAAGCTGATAAATTACTATGGGATAGGAGGCTTTCATGCAATTATATTAGAGCACTGGGGTCGGTGTTGGGGGAGGGGAAGGGGGCAGAACATCACCCAGCTACTTCAAGATAATGAAAGTTTCTTTCTGCTGCATTCATTAAGTCTGTTTATTTAACAGGTAATATTAAAGGTGTGTATCATATGTGAGTAACATTAATGCAATTGTAAAAAGCATGCAGGAATGTGAAAAAGATATAATTAGTCAGTTATTAACTTAAGTTCTAGCAATCAATGTGAATGGTTTTCTCATTTAATAATGTTATTAATAAATTTTTACTTGGGTACTAGGGTGCAGTATTTGCATTATTTTGCCTTTATACTTTCAAAAGATTCTGAAACATGTATACATGTAACAATTTAGGGGAAGTCACTGCATTACTAGATGAAAAAGACTAGTTTGACCCCCTGCAGTGTAGTCATAAATGTGTTAGTCATATTCCCTAGAAAGTCTAGCTGGCTTACTCAAAACGTTAATAAACAAAGGAAATACCATAGAAAAAAATAAAAGTTTCATTTGCTGGAAGAAAATTGTTTTAAGTTTTATTGTATTTCTCATTTCGGCATTGTTCCTTGTATCCCTGTTATTCTACAAAAGAAATTTGTTAATTATTCTGAATGGAAACTAAAACAAAATGCTCATCATTGTGAAGTGTGAGATTTTTTATGGTTTATTTATTGAAAGAAATACATTTGTATTCAAGTTAACCCTTGTAAGAACTGTCCCATTCAAAATCTTTAAACATTTTAAATCTTTAAAGTCAGATTTAATGTCACCACCATTTCCAGGTATTTTTAGGAAAATCTAGGACTAGTCAAGTGTTTCTGATTCAACTGACAATTCAAGCAAGTGGCTTCAGTAGAAGAAACAAAGAAGTAATGAAATCAATACTACAGGAGAAAATATATTACATAAATTCATGTAAAAAGTAAAAAGCAATATCAGTAAAATTACATTACATTTACTTTGAAAAAAAAAAAAGTATGATGTGAATTTGAACCCATGGTAACATAATATGTTGAAGTAAGAGACCTTACCACTACACCACCCAGTCGTCAGTTAACTTTATTGGTAATTTTAGCAATGTAGATATTTTCCTGATACAAATATTGTGTAAAGAAAGGAAAAAACACCCAAAAATACTGGCGCCATGTCAGTAGGAATAATTACCAGCTAAATAGTTTAATGTGAACAATGGAGTTGCACTACAAAGTTTACAATCAGTTTTCATTGTATCATAATGTAATCCACATTGTAGGCATGAAAGTTATTTCCTGTCAACTAGAATTCGGTTTGGGCAAGTAAAGTTATAGTTGAAGTTGTCCTATGTAATTTAAAAGTGCTCTTCAAAGTCAAGGTTAAGCCCTGAATTGAAACATCATTAACATGAATTTGATACGCACAAATTGTCTTAACTTCCATGCCCAATTATTTTTTTCTGAAGTTTAATATGGACATTTTTTTAATTTTAGATACAGCTACATCACAATGCCTCCAATACATTGTGTAATTGGTACTTTTTCTGTAATGATGGCCCTTTTTTTAGAATTTTTTGGTACATTTATAAGTGACAATGTTTCATAATTTTGACTCATTCTTGAATTTTGATATCTATTAACAGAAAAAGAAATCTGATTTGTAGTATTATAACAAAAAAAGTTTTTTTTTTCTTTAAATGTTAGATAATCAATTTTTTTTAATGAAAAGAGATTTTTGTCAATTATTTAAGTTCAATGTTTTTTCTAATAAATTTAAGGAGTTAAATGAATTACTTATTCATGAAGAATTTTAAGCCCCAGTAATAACTGAATGAAGAATCACAGAGAAACTTTTCAAGTGAGGATATTCGAGTATTCCATTCTGGAACGGAAATTATCAGTAGCTCTGGTTGTAGTTATATCTGACAGCATTCTGCTGGTGCACAAATAGCTGGCACAGATAATGCTGCAGCATTTCCATGATAACAAATTTATTTGGGAAGTGTAAAAACAGCTTATCACTGCCATACCTTGATGTGCAATTCAAGGGATTGGATTTATTTGAAAAGTGTTAAAACACAAAGTAAAAGAAGTGTTGTGTTTCCATTAGACCTCATTTTTAGGTTTAAATGCGTAGAAAAACGAGGAAATTGATTGAAATTTATTCTGGAATTTAGACAGGGAATATATTCTAAGTTTAGACTGAATAATGTTTAGTATTAATATAGTTATAATAATTTATTGTTTGTATAAAATATAATGATAAAAACTGAGATAAGTGAATAATTTAATTTTTAAAGATAGGAGTGAGGGAGTGTGATAGGGAGTTTAAAATGAAATTGTTCTGAAAGGGGTTTATATAAGTAACACATTTCATATTTATAGTCAATGGCAGGTAAATACGTGTTGTTTTTTGTGCAGGAATAGTGTTTTAAGGTGAGTTTGTAAAATGAAATTTTCCTGTAGGTAGGGTGGTTTTAAATAGGTTAAAACTCTTTTCAACATAATTTCTTATAGTAGTCGAGGCTTAGTTATTAAACCTGTTTCATTTCCAGGTTTTTTACCACATCTTTTCTTCCAAGTCAATGAAACTTCCGAACTGAGATATAATTCAGAAGTCTTCTACAATTCTCATGGGAATGCTTTGTTAAAAAATGTTCTTGAAATCAGACTGGCGTTTAGTTATAGTTTTGCAGAACTGACAACATTGGTGTTGAGCCTTCTGAATAGAACTCACAAATTGGATTAGTTTTGTGTGTAAAACACTTAATTCCCAATCAAAAGAAGTTTGTGCGCTGCTTTTAGAACAGAACTGACCAACATGGGGAAGCCTTATGAATGGTCTCTCAATATTTAATTATAGTTGTGTACTCCAATTATATTCTGAATGAAACTCACAGCACTAGGTTGGTACCAGCCTCCTACTGTCTAAACTGGCCATTGTGTTGTAGGTTAACTGATTTCTTTTTTTTGTACATATCAAGATGATCCTGCAAATAATTCTTTTTCTTTCAAAAAAGTAAACAAAAAAAAAAATAAACCTTTTAACTTAATTATACCTCAGGTCTTACCACCCAGGCTTCTACCCTTTGCTTAATATAGATAGGAGTTTAAGCAGAACAAATATTCCTAGCAGTTACAGTTTGTTGACCTCAACTATCCTTCTATAACATTCTTTAACCAGTAACTCTACTGAATAATTTTTTTTCCTTTGGTCAAGAGAACTAAGTTAACAGAATTTCAGTAGCCCATTTTGAATGTTTAGAATTTGGTCTTTTAAATTTAATTTTGATGCACGAACCCCAAGAATAATTATCCAGACCTATTACAAACTGCCGAAATATACCTTAGAACTCTGAGGAAGTAAAAAAGTTTTTAACCCTTCCTACTGGCGCAAAAGATTTGCTTGCGACCAGTGAGACCAAGACACCTCCACATTCCGTGAGCTGCGATGCATGTTCGCTATTCAGTTAGTAAATTTTCATGAACACCCCTTTGAATAATAAATGGTATTGTCCAAATTGAATGGTAAACCTCCCATTTAGAAAATTTTGCAGGCTAAAGGTTTAAAATCATCCCTCATTGTGATGGATGTTTGTAATTAAACAAAAGGTATCCCAAGTTATTTGTCATATTAATTGATACTGAATATATAGAAGAAGTCCACACTTCACAGAGAAATAGTCCTTTTTTAATTTTCTACCACCTGTATGGTTAGTGGTTGTTTTGAGCTGGAATTTATAGACGGTTTAATGACTATTCAGGCAGAATATTGAAAAATTTGAAGTTTTAACAGAAAGTTGATTGGAGTTGATAAAATAACTCCTGCTGTTCTTCTTTATTAAGTTAAGTAAATTCTTGATAAAAAACAATGTAAAGACTTCCTAAAACAATTGGTCTTGTATTGTGCCTTCTATGAATACTATAAATAATGTAGGAATTCAATAAGCTAAAAGAATTAAGATTTCTGTATATTACTCTGCAGGATTACTATTCACCTGTTCTCGAAACTATGGTAACCATGTAATTATGTAAAATATTGAAAAAGTATATATATAATACTGGGTGTGATATATATACAGTAGATGGTGTCAGAATAAATGGTCAGTTTGCAGAATAATTGGATTTATTTATTGATATTTTATATTGGACTTGACAACAATTTGGGTAATAAATTACAAGAAAGATTGTTTCAGTACTAAATTGTGGGAGTCCTCCTACTACCATAATAAGTTTGCATTTAGAAGAACAATTCCATTAATGAATACCTAGTAACATTAAAAGGTGACATCTTCATAATATTTTTAAATTCCTCATATGAGTACTGCCTTGAAATAAGTTTCATAATTGTGTGAAATGCCTTTCATAATGTGGTGTAAATTCCTTATATGCATGTATGCCTTTAATTGAGTGTAAAATTTCTTCATTTGCAGTGTAAATGGGGTTTCTTATTTTGGAGGTGTAAATTCCTTCATATTCTTCATAATGTGTTGTAAAATTCTGTCAAGTGTGGTAAAATGTCTTCACAAATTTGGTTCATTCTTCATATGGGTACATGCCTATTCATAACGTTTAAGGTTTCATGATGATGTACATCCTATAATGTTTACAAAATATTGCATGCTTCATGTTGTACTATGCCTTCATAATGAAGTGTTGAGTCCTTCATATTATAGTGACTATGCATTTATCATATGTGGGTCTGCTCATACTTTAAGTGCCTTTTATGATAGGTGTACCTGTCTTTCGCAGTGATGTACCTATTTATTCGATGTACATGCTGAGCCCATTTGAAATTTCTCAGGGAAATTTTAAGTGTTCGATTATTGTATGATCAGTTATTAAGTAATTAAATATTAGCTGCAAATTCAAGAGGAAAAATGAGTTAACATATATTTCATTCATGGACTTTTTTACATGGCTCATTTAAACAGTAAATGCAATTTTATCTTTTATTACCATTTCAAAGGAACTGTCAAATACATGTCTTTCTGAGAAAAAAAAGGTTATTTTTTCTGAACAATTTCAAAAAAGCTAGTTTTTCATTGAAGCTTCTGTTCACCGATATATCTTGTTCATTAAGATTTACACACCGGCACTACTTTCTTGTACCTACAAGTAGCCAAATAACAGCTTATCTGACATCTACTATCTTATCTTCTCCTAATTTCCTAAACCACAGGAGGCAGGTAACCCAGTGCTTATGATGCGGATCACTGATGATTATTTTTTGTAGGAGATCATTTTTATCTTTTAAGATGCATTTGGAACACTTGATCTGCCATTAAAAATAGGATTTTTTTATGTTAAAATGACCATAAAAAGAATATTACTTAAAAGATTCGTAGGATTATTCTGATGACACATTCTGTTTAAAGGGGACTTGTGCTCTTGGAAAAATAGTTGTTTTATCCCGGAATAACTTGAAAATTGTGATTTTTCCCAGATTCCAAGAAATCTTTTTTTTTAAACTTCTAGACAGTAAAATGTTTGTATCATAAGTTTTTTACCATTGGCATACCTATACATCGCTAATGGTGTTTGTTTATACATCTACTGATTAAATTAATTTGTATTGTACAATACGTAAAAAATATTCGTTGAATTATCAAATGTAACAAAACCAAAAAAATCAACGAATACCATATTTATATGAATTAGTGATTGAAATATTTTTTCACATTCATTCAATTTCAGCATTAAACAACGGACTGTCAAAGCGCTAAAAGCTAGCAAAAAATATACAGAAGTTCTTTTACGATACTATAGAAAAAGGGAAAAATAGATAGCAAATCATTTATATCTACTAATCTGTAAAATTAAAGGTATACATGTTAATACACAAGTGAACATACATTAAATTTCTTCTTCTCACTTGAAACCATAAAAATAGCCCTACTCCATGCTTTCAGAGACAGACAGCTGTTTGAAGTATATATGCACATGACAGTGCTACCCATGCCTTTATAGAAAACTGTTCTAAATTGCACACTGACAGCGCTATCCTGCCTATAGCAGACAGACACTGTATTGTGATATTCACATGACAGTGCTTTCTCCATGCCTTTATAAGACAGAAAGCTGTTTTGTGAAATATTGTGCATCTCCATGCCTTTTTGAGACAGAAAGCTGTTTTGTGAAATATTGTGCATCTCCATGCCTTTATAGAGACAGGAAGCTGTTATGTGAAATATTGTGCATCTCCATGCCTTTATAGAGACAGAAAGCTGTTTTGTGAAATATTGTGCATCTCCATGCCTTTTTGAGACAGAAAGCTGTTTTGTGAAATATTGTGCATCTCCATGCCTTTTTGAGACAGAAAGCTGTTTTGTGAAATATTGTGCATCTCCATGCCTTTTTGAGACAGAAAGCTGTTTTGTGAAAGATTGTGCATCTCCATGCCTTTATAGAGACAGAAAGCTGTTTTGTGAAATATTGTGCATCTCCATGCCTTTTTGGGACAGAAAGCTGTTTTGTGAAATACTGTGCATCTCCATGCCTTTTTGAGACAGAAAGCTGTTTTGTGAAATATTGTGCATCTCCATGCCTTTTTGGGACAGAAAGCTGTTTTGTGAAATATTGCGCATCTCCATGCCTTTATAGAGACAGAAAGCTGTTTTGTGAAATATTGTGCATCTCCATGTCTTTTTGGGACAGAAAGCTGTTTTGTGAAATATTGTGCATCTCCATGCCTTTTTGGGACAGAAAGCAGTTTTGTGAAATATTGTGCATCTCCATGCCTTTTTGGGACAGAAAGCTGTTTTGTGAAATATTGTGCATCTCCATGCCTTTTTGGGACAGAAAGCTTTTTTTGTGAAATATTGTGCATCTCCGTGCCTTTATAGAGACAGAAAGCTGTTTTGTGAAATATTGCACAATCATGCACAGTGCTATCTCCATGCCTTTTTGAGACAGAAAGTTAATTGTTTTTTAAACACAAGAGGAGGTTTTGTCATAAAACTTAACATAAATACAATCTTAGGAAATGGTGTTTCTCATAGACACAAAAAACAAATATCTGAATTATCTGGATGAAATGATTGCAGGAATAGCACCTATATAAAGTGGTTATTACGTGTGTCTGGAAACTGGTTTTGTTTAGATACTGGTTCCGCAAACTAGCACAGTATTCTTTACTGTTTTGAATGAAATATTCTGCGATCTGTGTGTACTTACTCTATGCCAAGTAATGTTGTTATTACGCAGTTTGTGTAAATAATATGTTGAAAATGATTAATTACAATTGTGTATCTTTTTCTGCTTTCAGGTGATACTTCAAACGATTCCACAATGGATATTAGCATAGATAACATAGGTATGGCATATAAATATTTATAGTATAGTGTCATAAGAACAGAACTGCTCTCAGTATATTCCACTGGCTGACAGTGTATTCTGTAAACATTTGTCAACAAATTGTCATCATCTGCCATGACAGTATTGCAGGTTTTTTATGCCCCCAAAGGGAGGCATATAGTTTTTGAACCGTCTGTCTGTCTGTCGGTCTGTCCGCAATTTTCGTGTCCGGTCCATATCTTTGTCATCGATGGATGGATTTTCAAATAACTTGGCATGAATGTGTACCACAGTAAGACGACGTGCAGTGCGCAAGACCCAGGTCCGTAGCTCAAAGGTCAAGGTCACACTTAAACGTTAAAGGATAGTGCATTGATGGGCGTGTCCGGTCCATATCTTTGTCATCGATGGATGGATTTTCAAATAACTTGGCATGAATGTGTACCACAGTAAGACGACGTGCAGTGCGCAAGACCCAGGTCCGTAGCTCAAAGGTCAAGGTCACACTTAGACGTTAAAGGATAGTGCATTGATGGGCGTGTCCGGTCCATATCTTTGTCATCGATGGATGGATTTTCAAATAACTTGGCATGAATGTGTACCACAGTAAGACGACGTGCAGTGCGCAAGACCCAGGTCCGTAGCTCAAAGGTCAAGGTCACACTTAGACGTTAAAGATCATTTTTCATGATAGTGCATTGATGGGCATGTCCGGTCCATATCTTTGTCATTCATGCATGGATTTTAAAATAACTATGCATGAATGTGTGACACAGTAAGACGATGTGTCGCGCGCAAGACCCAGCTCCGTAGGTCAAAGGTCCTAAACTCTAACATCGGCCATAACTATTCATTCAAAGTGCCATCGGGGGCATGTGTCATCCTACGGAGACAGCTCTTGTTTTTACCTATTTTATAAAAAAGTTTTAGAATCTCTGAGTTTTTTAGTCTTATGTGTTGAACTTACATAACACCCAAATTTTGAAAGGGAAAATTGGCTGCAACAAGATTTTGGTTGATTTTTCATTAAATATTACAGTACAGAGGGTGGTAATAGGAACTTTTTAAATTATCAGAATATCTTGTTAATGCCTCCCTTTGCTCATTGTTGGTCTGTCTGTTGGTCTGAGTAAACCATTTGGTTTCCAATCAATTACTAGGGAATTCTTGATCTTAGAATGGTCAGACTTATTAGAATGATTGCTTTATTGCTTATAGTCAAATGATAACCCCTGTACTTTCTGAGGTCAGTAGATCAAACGTCAAGGTCACTTTAATATCGAAAATGATTTCCTCTCTAAAACTAAATACCAAACTAGGTCTACAGTTGTCAAACTTCATAGGATGATTGCTTGTGATCAGTAGATGACCCTTATTGTTTTGAGTATCAGTAGGCCAAAGGACAAGGTCAGTTATCTCAAGAATGAAAGCAAATTCACTCTATAAGAACTTTTTGACCAACTTTTGTCAAATTTCATAAGATGATTGCATGTGGTCGTTAGATGACCCCTATCTTTTTGCGGGTCAATAGATCAAGGTCACAATGACCTCAAGACTTAAACTAGTTTTAATAGGGATCAGTTTGTCAAAGGTCAAGGTCACAAGGTCTTTGAGATTGAAAATGTTTTCTACTCTATAAATAAAGAATGCTCTGACCTGCAGTCATCAAACTTCATAGAATGATTTCTTGTGGTCAGTAGATGACTCCTATAGATTGGGAGTTCTAAAGATCAAAGGCCAAGGTCACAGTAACCTAGAAACAGAAAATTTCATCAAACTTTAAAAGAGAATTGACGGTGGTCAGTAGAATGATTGCCTCTGGTTAGGGGAGATGCCTTCTATTGTTTTGGGGGCACAGTAATCTTGAGATTGAAAACAGACTGATCAGTTCCTTGAGAAAGCTTGGGCCTATGGTTGTCTGTCTTTGTAGGCTGGTTACCTGTATTCAATAGATGAGCTTATTGTTTTGAGGTCATTTGGTCAAAGGTGACGACACTCAAAATTACATACTCAGTTGCATCCATCAAGCCATCATGGGGGCATAATGTGTTGTTCAAAAAGCTTAGTTTAATAATATCTTATTTTAACTATTTCAAACAGCTCTAGTTTTTAGATTTGAATTTTTGTCTTAAAGTGATTTTGATGAGGTTGTTTTCCATTGTATTTAATTCAGCTATTTTTGACAATGGTTTGTTTAAAATGTTGAATTTGGACTTTATTTATGAACCAGTTGTTATAAAACTTTCAGTATATCTTAAATAACACATATACAATACCATGTAAATGTTTTGCTAAATTTCAATTTTTGTTTTTGAAATTGTAATTTTACCTGATTTTTACATTGAGAAAAGTACTGTTTTTGGCCATAAAGTTGATACTATTAAAAATATTTTTAAATTGCAAAAATCTGAGGTCTTTAGAATGATACATAGTTAATATCTTGGCCTTGTCTATGGCCCTGAAGCTAAGAAGATTTTTGTTATTATTCTATGAGATGTAAACTGCAATGTGGGCTATTGATAAAGGAAGTTTCTGTTGCAAATGTTGCAGCACTATCTTAGATCAGAAACACATGTAAATGCAACATGCACTATTCATTAGTATACTGTATATCATGTATGTATAGTGGTGTTACTTGAGAAATCATTTTACACTCACTCACAAGCTCATATGTAATTAATCTCCAAGGATTAACTGCAGAAGTTGCTATGCTACATTTAGATATGCTTGATTGTTTCACAAATAATATTGTTAATATTTCTACAAATATGCTGTAGCTTGTGCAATAATAGAAAAAGAAATAAATATACACAGCCTTAGTGGTTTTGAAAATGTAAATAACTTGATATATTCAGAAGATATTATATACCTTAGTTATAACTGCTACCTTCAGCTTACTTGAATTCTGGCACTTTGGATGTAATTCTTAAAGTTAACAGTCTTCTTACATATGCCACAAATGCATATGGCAAATAAGTAGCTTTGCATACCTTTTTGGCATCCATCTCCAAAAATTAAATAAATCTGATAATTTTAAAATATATCTGATTGTTTTATTAGTGATACAAATGATGTTGTTCCTTATGTTATGAATTAATCAGTGTTTTATTATATACAGACAAACTTCAAGCTCCATATAATTTATCATGACAAAGAAAATGTATATAGGATCCCATGAAAATTACTGTACTAAGACTCTGCTTGTGTTTAAGAAGCTTTCTTTTAAATGTCCCTTTATCCAAATTATTATTAGTTTTCATCATGGTCATTTAAAGGACATTCAGTGTCTCAGGTCAGTGCTACTGGGACATAATAGTCAAAGGATCTACTTTGTTAGAATTATAAATTCTGAAGTAAAAACTTTTGTCCTTTGGAATTCAAGATATGGTAGTCAATAGGTTATTGTCTATGATGGAATGAGGGTGACAGTGATTTTGTTTTGTTTTACTATTATTTAAGAAATGTTTGTAAAGAACAGATTTGTGTTTAACATAAAGGAGAAAAGTTGTAAACAATAAGTGACGGGCGTATACATTAGTCAATACAACAGACAACAGACTTTGAATACCTATGGAAATGCTTGGCAGGCTCCCAAATATTCTCATAGTAAATTTGCCATGAGGTAATAGCTTGTGTTTTTGAAACAATCAAGGTGGAAATGTGTTCAGTTTCTTAGAAAACTTAGCAGAAATAGAAATTCTTAAATGATGAGAAATGAAAACATTCCAAGGCTTACCAAAAATAGACCCAAAAAATGAATTGCTCTAAATAAAATACTTTGTATTTGATCATTTTGTGTCACCGTGGGTACGTAACACTAAAAGGCCATGGTGAATACTTACCATCTGCAGAAGTCACTCCACGTCATTGTAAAAAGCCCTGGGGTTAGTTATTAATCCCATCCAGTTCCTACACAAAAAGGAAAAAAAGACACCTCCAATACCTTATAGACTGTATTTTTGAAGCATAAACAAATTGTAATTACTGTTAAATCATTAATATTTGTGGGTGACTAATTTACTGGATTTCATGGTTTAGTCAGTCCACGAAATTTAATCCCAACAAACAAATAAAATTCCCATTACGAACAAGTAAAATTCCCATTGCGAAAAAGTAGAATTCCCATTCATTTTATGTTCAAAAGTTGAAATCCATGAATTCATGCCATTTTGATCAAAACCACAAAATTTTATGCCCACAAAATTAAATGAGTTTACAGTAATTGAAATGTATGTATGCCAGTCTTATACTCCATATCTGTACTGATGTAATGTTCAATTTATATAAATATGTTCCACTATATCGACAGATCTCAATGATGTACCGGGATATACTCCAATCACAAGAAGTACACCAGTCTGGAAAAGAGACATGATTGAAAAGAAAAACCAGGAGAAAATACAAGAATATATTGTAAGATACTTCACATTGGTTTTTTTTTCAAATGAACACTAGAAAATGATGTTGTTCTTTCACCTAAAAAAGTTTTGTGGGCCTAGTTTTGAAATTTTCATTAAATTATATTGTTTGTGTGCTTGCTTTGGGTTCTGTGTTGTAACAGTATCTCAGTTGTGTAACTGTGGGCAGTGAACCTAACCGGGTTCCTGGATTCTGTACCAGTACTAACTTCCCCATATGAATGAGAGGAGGACAAGAAATGATTTAAGACGGGGTGTCATTTTATCAATCTTCATGGAGAATATACACCTCATTCAGGAGTCGAATTCATGACCCCCACAATCCATGTCTGTGCTCTTGCTAAATCTGTGGACCTCGACTGAAATTATGTCTCCCCCCCTCTGGGGGAGACATTGTTTTTGCCCTGTCCGTCCGTCCATCCGTCCGTACGTCACGCTTCATTTCCGAGCAATAACTGGAGAACCATTTGACCTAGAACCTTCGAACTTGATAGGGTTGTAGGGCTGCTAAAGTAGATGACCCCTATTGTTTTTGGGGTCACTCTGTCACAGGTCAAGGTCACAGGGGCCTGAACATTGAAAACCATTTCCGATCAATAACTAGGGAACCACTTAACCCAGAATGTTGAAACTTAATAGGATAATTGGTCATGAAGAGTAGGTGACCCCTATTGATTTTGGGGTCACTCGGTCAAAGGTCAAGGTCACAGGGGCCTGAACATTGAAATCCATTTCCGATCAATAACTAGAGAACCACTGGACCCAGAATGTTGAAACTTCATAGGATGATTGGTCATGAAGAGTAGATGACCCCTATTGATTTTGGGGTCACTTGGTCAAAGGTCACAAGGGCCTGAACATTGAAAACCATTTCTGATCAATAACTAGAGAACCACTTGACCCAGTATGTTGAAACTTCATAGGATGATTTGTCATGAAGAATAGATGACCCCTATTGTTTTTGGGGTCACTCCGTCAAAGGTCAAGGTCACAGGGGCCTGAACATTGAAAACCATTTCCGATCAATAACTAGAGAACCACTTGACCCAAAATGTTGAAACTTCATAGGATGATTGGTCATGTAGTGTAGATGACCCCTATTATTTTTGGGGTCACTCCATTAAAGGTCAAGGTCACAGGGGCCTGAACATTGAAAACCATTTCTAATCAATAACTTGAGTACCACTTGACCCAGAATGTTGAAACTTCATAGAATGATTGTACATGCAAAGTAGATGACCCCTATTGATTTTGGGGTCATTCTGTTAAAGGTCAAGGTCACAGGGGCCTGAACATTGAAAAACATTTCCAGTCAATAACTTAAGAACAACATGACCCAGAATGTTGAAACTTTATAGGATGATTGGTCATGCAGAGTAGATGACCCCTATCAATTTTGGGATCACTCTGTCAAAGGTCAAGGTCACAGGGACCTGAACATGGAAAACCGTTTCCTATCAAAAACTTGAGAACCTCTTGACCCAGAATGTTAAAACTTTATAGGATAATTGGACATGCAGAGTAAATGACCCCAATTAATTTTGGGGTCACTCTATTAAAGGTCAAGGTCACACGGGCCTGAACATGGAAAACAATTTCCGGTCAGTAACTTGAGAACCACTCAACCCAGAATGTTGAAACTTCATAGGATGATTGCTCATGCAGAGAAGATGACCCCTATCGATTTTGGGGTCACTCCATTAAAGGTCAAGGTCACAGGGGCCTGAACATTGATAACCATTTCCGATCAGTAACTTGAGAACCTCGTGATCCATAATGTTGAAACTTCATAGGATAATTGAACATGCAGAGTAGATGACCCCTATTGATTTTTGGGTCAGTCTATTAAAGGTCAAGGTCACAGGGGCCTGGTCATGTGAAATAATTTCCGGAAAATAACTTGAGAACCACTTGACCTAGGATGTTGAAACTAAATAGGATGATTGGACATGCAGAGTAGATGACCCCTATTTATTTTGGGGTCACTTGATCAAAAGTCAAGGTCACAGGAGCCTGAACAGTGACTTGAGAACCACTAGGCCAAGAGTGTTGAAACTTAGCAGGATGACTGGACATGCCAAGTAGATGATCCCTATTGCAGCCAACCATCAGTGTCTCTTTGACTTTTGCTCCTGACCCCTACTAACTTCTTGCCTATACCACTTTGCATTAGGGGAGACATGCGCTTTTTTGCAAAAGCATATTCTAGTTTTCCTTGAATTAGAACAATTGGATGGGCCTGGACTGAAAGTTTTTAGTTCTTTATACTCATCTGTAAGTCAGTTGTAATCCTACAACTCAGCAGTACATCTGTACACCGATGGCTTAATTTGTTAAATTAACCATTAATGTTTTTGATTACACCACAAAAGTTAAATGGTAGTATTGTTAAGTGTAAAATTATTATTACATTATAAGTATTTACAGTTCTTACTTTGTTTCTTTTGAGTTCTTTTGTAGAAAAACAAAGATTCTAGGGCAGACACACACGGGCTGCTACTAACATTTAGGTCAGGTTAATGTAAATGAGGATAAAGTAAAAGTTAAGTACCCCTGAAAGCATTGAACACACCAAATGCATCTGGAGCCAAACCGCACAAATTAAGCCACACCCCACACACCAAGTCAAACCAACACAAGCCAAACCCCACAAACCAAGCCACCCACAAACTGACTGCAAAGTAGAAAGAAGTTACACTGTGCTTTAATATAATATTTAATATACCCTTTAAAGGTGAACATAGAGCTTTTGTGCAACCATATTTCAAGAACAGTTAAAACCAAGTATACCTTGCCCTCAGTAATTTGCAGGTATCTGTTTACAGCTGGGTCAGTTGAGGCAATCGCGATAAAGTGCTTTGCCCGAGGACACACTGCAATGTCCGGAATCTAACCCCAGGCACACACCGCAAATGGAACCACTGCATTGCGCATATCCATACTCAGAAGTCTATGACTGAATGCTTTTGAAAGGTCTTAAGAACTGTTTTAGCTGTGTTGAAAAGGAAAATGATGCAAAGTGGCTATGAAAAAGATGATAATAACTTCTACAATATTTTTATGTGTGAAAAAATATTATGTCATGCACAAATAAAAATTTTTGTCTGTTGACTGCCAGAAGGTGCTATCAGCCTTCTTATTTCATGTGCTGATGACACCTTCTGGCAGTCAACAGACGAATTATAATAAATAATAAACAGTAACCCAGCAAATAACTAATAAAATGAAAAGATATGATAAGACAGTACAAGAGCTGAATTGGAAAAGGAATATCTTTGCCTTTCTATAACTTCAGATTTATGTATTTTTTTTTCTAGGAAGAAAAACGAAGAGAGAAAGAAGAGGCAGAGAAATGGAAGAATGTGCCAGCATGGAAGAGAAAGTTGATGATGGAGAAACAGAAAGAACAATCACAGAAATCAAAAGAGGAACGGGAAAAGGTGGGTTTTGAACAAAGTTTCGTTGGCAGATTGTGGCCAGTTGTCATTGACTGTAGGAGCCTCCATGGCCTAGTGGTTATGTTCACTTACTTTGAATCACTTGCCTAGATGGGTTGGAAACCTTTAGGGGTGTAAAATTATTTCGTATGAGGAACCGTTCTCACTATTTACACAGTTTTGGTGGTTCTACCTAGATGCCTGTCTATTCCTGAAATAATACCCAACAGGGCACATTGTAGTCTTCTTCCACCATCAGAAGCTTTAATAGTTGCCATATGAATAAAATTTTCAACATTGGTTATTGGCTGAAATGATACGGGTGGTTTGGTATCAACAGCTTTGAAATTGATATAAATTTCATAATTATTAAGAAGCTGTGCATTTGATAAAACTGAAAATGCAGTGGAAAAGTTATCTGCTTCAAATAGATGTTTGATATGAAATGCAAATTGTCAGAATTATAGTGAAAAATGCATGATTTATGTGTGAAATACTCAGTTAGTTGTTTGGAACCCATAAATAGGTGTCTTCTAATTTGCAACTTGTCTAATTATGTCTCCCCCATAAAATGGGGAGACATATTGGTTTTGCCTTTGCCGTCCGTCCGTCCGCATTAAGCTTGTATGGCTTTCACAGGTCAAACTGCTGGCCGGATTTCGACGAAACTTCTCAGGAGTGATCAGTACCAACCCTAGTTGTGCATATCACCGGCACATTCCGCTTCGCTGCACAAAATGGCCACCAGAGCTAAAAATAGAACAATTTTGTCCGGCTTTCATAGGTCAAACTGCAGGCTGGAGTTCAACGAAACTTCACAGGAGTGATCAGTACCAACCTTTATTGTGCATGTCGCCGGCATGTTCCGCTTCGCTGCACAAAATGGCCGTCAGAGCTAAAACTAGAAAAATCTTGTCCGGCTTCCACAAGTCGAACTGCTGGCAAGATTTCAACGAAACTTCACAGAAGTGATCAGTACCAAGCCTAGTTGTGCATATCGCCAGCATGTTCCCTTCACTGCACAAAATGGCCTCCAGAGCTAAAAATAAAAAAATCTTGTCGGGCTTTCACAGGTCAAACTGCTGGCTGGATTTCTATGAAACTTCACAGAAGTGATCAGTACCAAGCCTAGTTGTGCATATCGCTTGCATGTTCTGCTTTGTTGCACAAAATGGCTACCAGAGCTAAAAATAGAAAAATCTTGTCCGGCTTTCACAGGTCAAACTGCTGGCTGGATTTTGACAAAACTTCACAGGAGTGATCAGTACCAAGTCTAGTTTTGCATATTACCAACACATTCCTCTTCACTGCACAAAATGGCTGCCAGAGCTAAAAATAGAAAAATGTTGTCTGGCTTCCACAGGTCAAACTGCTAGCTGGATTTCGATGAAACTTCACAGGAGTGATCAGTTCCAAGCTTAGTTGTGCATATGGCTGGCACGTTCTGCTTCACTGCAAAAAATGGCCATCAGAGCTCTGCTGCACAAAATGGCTGCCAGAGCTAAAGGTATACATGGGGAGACATATGTTTTTGTGACAAAAACTTTTCTAGTTTATCATTTTGAAATATTAATAACAAATGATTTTATTCAGTATATTTGTGGTGACATATTTGGTTCAGACTTGTCAGTTGCAGCTGTTATGTGTGATTCAACTGTTTTCTATATATACCAGACTAAGCAGGATTTCATGATGGATAGAAGCATGGTTTTGTGCATTGCATGTGGCAATCCCTACTCGGTGTCCTCATCTGAGTCTCTAATCCAAAGAGTGTTTAACTTGACTAATTGACTGTTGCAAGCCTGCTTTTTAGCTCGACTATTCAAAGAATAGGGGAGCTATCCTTCTCGCCCCGGCGTCGGCGTGAGCGTGAGCGTCACACAAATGTTAAAGTTTGCGTACCACCCCAAATATTTTCAAAGGTCATTGAGATATTGCTTTCATATTTTGCCTACTTGTTTACCATCATGACCCCAGTCTGTAAAAAAGAGAAGGCAACTCTATCAAGCATTTTGACTGAATTATGGCCCCTTTTCGACTTGGAATAGATGATAAAGCTTGCGTACCACCCCAAATATTTTCAAAGTCCATTGAGATATTGCTTTCATATTTTGCATACTTGTTTACCATCATGACCCCAGTCTGTAAAAAGGAGGAGGCAACTCTATCAAGCATTTTGACTGAATTATGGCCCCTTTTCGACTTAAAATAAATGTTAAAGTTTGCGTACTACCCCAAATATTTTCAAAGTCCATTGAGATATTGCTTTCATATTTTGCATACTTGTTTACCATCATGACCCCAGTCTGTAAAAAGGAGGAGGCAACTCTATCAAGCATTTTGACTGAATTATGGCCCCTTTTCGACTTAGAATAAATGTTAAAGTTTGCGTACCACCCCAAATATTTTTAAAGTCCATAGAGATATTGCTTTCATATTTTGCATACTTGTTTACCATCATGACCCCAGTCTGTAAAAAGGAGGAGGCAACTCTATGAAGCATTTTGACTGAATTATGGCCCCTTTTCAACTTAGAATATGCTTATTGTAATGTTAAAGTTTTACTCATTGCTTATATTATACTATCTTGTTGTCGAGCCTGTTTGCGGAAGTGAAGACATAGTCGTCCAAATGGCTGTACAGTGTATGTTAGTGTGTCCTTCCGGATTTGTTTGTCTGGACCATAACTTTGACATGCATAGAGCAATCTTGTTTATATTTGGCATGAATGTTAACCTCAGTGAGACAGAGTGTCATGTGCAAACCTCAGGTTCCTATTTTAAAGGTCAAGGTCACAGTTGGAGGTCAGAAGTCATGTCAGATCTTGTCTGGCCCATAACTTTTACATGCATTGAGGAATCTTGTTTATATTTGGCATTAATGTTTAACTCTATGAGGCGGAGTGTCTTATGCAAACCCCGGGATGCTATTTCAAAGGTCAAGGTCACAGTTAGGGGTCAAAGGTCATTTTAAGGCTTGTCCAGGCCATAACTTTGATAAGTATGGAGCAATCTTTGTTTTCTTTGGCGTAAATGTTCACCTTTATGAGACTGTCATGCGCAAATATTGGGTCCCTATCTCAAAGGTTGAGGTCACACTTGGGGGTAAAAGATCATTTTAGACAGCTGGCGGTCTAGACCTGTTGCCCGTGGACAGCTAGTCTAGTTCCTTGTTATTATAGGATCATTAGTGAAGCTCTATAAGCATATTGATACATGGTAGCAGTTTTCTGTTTCTTATTATACAAGATGGTTACTGCTGACTGGCTTGTAAAGTATAGAGTATTTCACCAAGGTCTTTATTGATATTGGAGTAATATAATTCTAAAACAATGAATACACCATCTGCATATGCATGATCCTGACTGCTCACACACGTTTTAACCTTATACATTCATTTTAGAATACTGAAGCCTATAAATAGTTTGTAGTCTGCATTCTTTATCCTCTGCTACCTCTGGTCTGTTCAGATACATTCCAGAAATCATGATACAAATGGCATTTTGAGGATTATCAGAAAGAAGAAATTATCTGTATTATGTCACTTTTCAATCCAATTTTAATCCATTTTTAATTAAACACAGCTGGTTTTTCACTCTGTCTATTACTTACCATCTTTAAACTTTGAGTAAATGTCTTACGGCTGGCATTGGTATGTTTTACATCATAATAAAGTTCCTTAGAATATCTATCAGATGTTTTATTACAGGTATTTTGTGTAGGCTAAAACACTAAGGTTATTACACCATAGATATATTTGTGTATTTGACATAGGTTTGACATAAAACAAATCACCATGGTACCAGGTGCTGGTGTTAAGTGTGCATTTTTTTTCCAGACATGGCAACAGCTTCTGTAAATGCAAAAGTTCTGTTGTCTTTAACACAACTATGAAATTAACCCTTAGCCTGCTGGCGGCAAGTGATTCAGCCTTTGCGACCAGTGCAGACCAAGATCAGCCTGCACATCCGTGCAGTCTGATCATGGTCTGCACAGTTCGCTATTCAGTCAGTAAATTTTCAGTGCAAACCCCTTTGAATAATAAATGGTACTGTCCAAATTGAAAGATGGACCAGTCCATTATAGAAATATAGCAGGGTAAGGGTTAAACAGGTCTGAAACTCAAATAAGAACATAGAGCAAATTCTTGCTATACCTGGTAATGGAAAACTGAGATCTCCTTTATCAGTGATGATGCTTTACTTCGCACTTTGCATAATAAGTATCAAGGCAGTAAACCAGTAGATTAGAGTGATTTGCGCAGTTGCAATACTGTTTTTATTATTACTTTGCTTTAGCATTAAAAATAATTCCCAGGATAATACAGCCTGTGTTTTTAGCTCACCTGTCACATAGTGACAAGGTGAGCTTTTGTGATCGCCCGTCGTCCGTCGTCAGTCCGTGCGTCCGTCCGTCAACAATTTCTTGTCTGCACGATAGTGGTTTCATTTATGATTTTATTTTAACCAAACTTGCATACAACTTGTATCACCATAAGATCATAGTTCCTTTCTTGAACTGGCTAGATCCCATTATGGGTTCCAGAGTTATGGCCCCTGAAAGGGCCAAAATTAGCTATTTTGACCTTGTCTGCACAATAGCAGCTTTATTTATGATTTGATTTTTACCAAACTGGCACACAACTTGTATCACCATGAGATCTTGTTTCCTTTCTTGAACTGGCCAGATTCTATTATGGGTTCCAGAGTTATGGCCCCTGAAAGGGCCAGAATTAGCTATTTTGACCTTGTCTGCACAATGGCAGCTTCATTTATGATTTTATTTTAACCAAACTTGCACACAACTTGTATCACCATAAATTCTCGGTTCCTTTTTTGAACTGGCGGGATTCCATTATGGATTCCAGAGTGATGGCCCCTGAAAGGGCCAGAATTAGCTATTTTGACCTTGTCTGCACAATAGCAGCTTCATTTATGATTTGATTTTAACCAGACTTGCACACAACTTGTATCACCACAAGATCTTGCTTCCTTTCTTCAACTGGCCAGATTCCTTCATGGGTTCCAGAGTTATGGCCCCTTAAAGGTCCAAAATTGGCTATTTTGGCTTTTGCAGCCATATAGAGACTTCATTTATGGTTTTATTTGATACAAACTTCCAAAATATCTTCAACAACAATAAATCTTGGATTCCATGACAAATCAGATCCAATCATAGGTTCCAGAGTTATTTTATATCTGATTACCTCCCCTGATTGGAATCAAAATGGATTTATATCAGTAAGAACTTACAGGACTTATTTGAAATTTCATTATTGTTATTAGTTGGACTGAGACAATCAGGGTAGATAACTATGGACTGATTTTATGTCAAATTACCTCCCTTTATTTCAAATTAAAATTGTTATATCTCCATAACTACTGAAGATACTGATCTGAAATTTCATGTATGTCAACAGATTTATTTGGCAGATCCATCTTTTGTCCACTTACAATATTTATTTTTTTAATTACTTCCCTTTTATGTTACTATAAATAGCTTATTTTTAGTAACTTTTTTATTATTGGCCGTAGGGAAAACATGAGACTAGTTTTCTGTGGTACAACATGGATGGTACCTCCAATTTTAGGTGTATTTTAACATATCTTTACCTTGTAAGATTTTTTTTTCTTTTTGGTTAAATTTCTTCCCTTTGATGTTCCTGTCTTTTGGACTTAGATATTTTTTCTGAGGATCTTCTTGTCCTCAAGTGCAATAATAATAGGTGAGCGATATAGGGCCATCATGGCCCTCTTGTTAGGAATGTTGTCATTTTCTCACAACTTGTATTAAATGTAAAGCCAGCTAGTTTTGGAAGGTTGAATTGCCATTTTCAGGGCTAAATCTTTATTATTGCCTTTGAATTACTACCAACCTGTTGTGGTTACTGTTAGATGCATAGCAAGCTGTCGCTTGACTAGAAAGGATGTTCCAGTAGTTTTTAATTAAGCATGATATTTGTGTATGCAGCATGTATACTAACATTTTAACATTGTTCTGTCTATGCAGGCTGCTGAGGAGGAAGCTAATAAGAAAAGACGGGTAACTTTTTAATTTTGTTGTCTTTATCCAGAAGTTTTTCTGGATGTCTCATTTTGGTAGTTTTCTCCTATGTTCTTGTTAAGTTTAAAACATTGCATCCTGTGTATGGTCTGACTCTTACTGCATTTTTTATGCTCCCATCCCAAGACAAGGAGATATATCAAGTTTTTGTTAAAGTTTGTCTGTCAGTCGGTTTGTCTTATCAATAGGTAGACCATTTGGTTCCCAGTCTATAACTGTGCTTGGTTTCTCAGTTGACAAACTTTATAGCATAATCACTTGTGGTCAGTAGATGATCCCTGTCCTTTATGGGGATAGTAGGTCAAAGGCCATGGCTACAGTAACCTTGTATCGACTAGATATGCATAGATTGTTTTGACCTACAGTTGTCAATTGCCTGTGGTCTGTTGATATCTCCCATAATATTCTAGGCATCACAAGGTCAAAGGTCAAGGTCACAATGATCAGACAGAAAATGGTTTCCACTCTATAACTTGAGAACCATCAATTATGGTCTGCTGTCTTTAAACTTGATAGGATGATTTTTTTGTTTATACATAATTTATTTTAGGTCGATTGTGAAGGAAGTTCTACAACTTATATTAATCACTCTCGACACCTCATTCCTGATGGCATCCATCGCCACGAGGGTATGAGAGGATGATTAACTGTGGTCTACAGATGAATCTTATGGGTTTAGGGATCAGTTGGTCAAAATTTAAGGTCACAGTGACCATGAGCCTGAAGGCAGATTGTGCTCAATAACTAAAGAATGCTTTAGCCTAAAATACATAAACTTGTAAGCTGATGGCCTGTGGTTAGTAAATTGCCCCTATTATGTAGAGGTCAATAGGTCAGAGGTCAAGATAATTGTGATCTTGGGACTGAAAAAGGGAAGGCCATCATAGGTTTGGTGGGGGGAGGGTAAATGTGTTTTACAAATAGCTCTTGTCCTTTAGATATTTTGACTATGTTAACAAAAAATAAAGACATTAAGAAAACAGAAGTACAACTTAAGTAAAGTCTCTTATATGTTGACAAGCAATTAAGTTGCAGCTGTACTCTGTTTATTTGTGACATTGTTTACTTATATGTAACAGAACATGATCAATTTTGTCCCACATGCTATTTAATAGACCTATTAGAACAATACATAATAAAATGACACATCATCTAAAATTACTTCATTGCAAGTGCATTTGACATCTTTTCAAGTTGCATGTTTGTCATCTTCCTTAAGTTGTTTTCTGTAATTTTCAGGAAAGGCAGGCAGAAGAAGCGCGAAAAGCAAAGATTCGCGAGCAACAGGAGATGGAGAAAAAAATGGATGAAGAATTACAGGATGTTCCTGCGTGGAAAAGAGAGATTATGATGAAACGAGGCGGAGCTATCAAGAACTGGGCAGATGAGCGGGAGGATCTTAATGAACAGGTGGATAAATAATTCCTGCCTGTTGTGTTCGTAATGTTACTAGGGTGTGCGGTGTGTCATGTTTTGTGTATGACAATCGTTGATTGGTGCTGGAATAACTGCATGATTTGTACAATTTTTGCTTGATTTCATTTATTTTTCCATTTGTTCATCTGAAGTAAGAAAATTTATGACCTGTTACAAAGTCATTAGTAGCCCACCTACTTAGCTCAATAAGGAGAGCGCAGATCTTCAGATAACGGGGTCATGAGTATAATTCTTAGGCAAGATGTATGTTCCTGATGAATTGACAAAAGACATATTTTCTGAAATGATTTGTCATCCATCTCTGATTCATGTAGATAAGTTGGAAGTTACTTGAAGAGAGCAAGTTTGTACTTGTACAAAATCCAGGAACACTGGTTAGGTTAACTGCCACTTGTTACATAACTGAAATACTGTTGGGAAAAGGCACTAAATACCGAGATGTCATTCTCAAAGGTTTGGGAGAATAATTCCATTTTGTGAAAGTACTGTTTTAAGTATTGTTTATGCATGTGTAGTTTTTGTTTACAATACCAGTACCAAAAATATAGAATATGAAATTATTTAGATTTAAATAGCAGTATAAGTTTGTGATTTGAATTTTGCATGAGTAAGATTCACCAATTGTAATAAGTACATTACATGTATATACAGGAAGTATTATCATTTAATCATAACAGTTTATACTGATTGTTTTTGGTCACTGTTTCTTTTTACATGTTTAAACAAGAGCATGCATTTTATATAAGCTATGATACATGTTCCCCATTACAAGCATTTGTTAATACACTGCATTTGTTGGTATTAAAAATTAACAATAAGTTATAGATGTAAGCTGTTTAGTGCAATGTGTAGTATTGATAATCTTACTTTTGTTTTCATTAGTTTCTTAAAAACTTAGGGAGAGCATTTGGATCACAGTATGAAAATCCAGTTGCATATTCAGGTTATATCAAACTTTGGTGGGATCTTCCTGGACCATCAAAAGCAGATGAGTCACCACATTACACCCTTTTAAATCCAACAAAGCAAACAACAAATCATGGCTCCTTTTAAGATGTAACATTGATTGCCAAACAATATGTCTGAGATTTTGAAATGTTGGAGTTACAAGACCCTAGCATGTGATTGGTTGTTTCAATGCAAGACTTTAAAATAGACCAATGGAAAGCTTGCATCCCAAGACTGTTTGCAATTTTGGAGCTTGGTTTGTATCCAGAAGTGATATTTACTGTCATGTTAGATATTTTTGCATGACCTTGATAATCCGTGAAATCTGAAAAGAGTCTGACAACATGAGGTTTAATCTTTTCTTAAGTCATAAGTTTTTGCCATATTATTATACAGTGATCTAAATTCAAACTTTCCCAAGAACTAACTTTTTGAAAAAAAAACTTGAATCAGTAGAAGTTAATCCCTTGTGAATATTTCAGATTTCATAGTGTGTTATTCTCAGATCCTCTGTTTATTACACATCCATTATCATTTTTGTAGTGGAAATTCAGAAAATTTCTTTTGAAATGTGGCCAACAGTCTAAAATTCCTGAACGGTTACAGTACCCGGTTGGTGAAATACCTCTTGAACTTTGAAGTGATCTTTAATCCTTTAATTTTAGCATTATAAGATTGAGAAAGATGGATGCCATTTTAGAAACAAACCAATAAAACATTTCCTTGAAATGCAAGTGAGATATAAATTTGAAACCCATATAAACACTAGGAATTTATACCTGTATGTTACATGTGCATGATACCTGTGAAAATTATTTAACTGCATGTTTTGTTTTATCAGTAATAAGCAAACTGTGCCAAAACAAAGGGTTCCAGTCTTGATGTTTGCTAAATACCTAGGTATGCAGAGAACTGTTTTATATCATAAGCTGGTCCAATTGGCAGGTATATATGTAGTTAGACAGTAGCTATTGTAGACTGAAAAGCTGGACATGAATTCAGCAAAGATTTTATGATTAATCTAATTTTGCAGTGTATTTTCTTAGATTGGAAGAAATTAAATTTCCAAGTAATTTCCAAAGATTTGATAGAATTGATACATTCAAATCAAAACAATATTCAAGGATTTGCTCCGCAGTTAATGCCTTATTACATTATATTATATTTTTAGATGCTAGGTTTTTAGCTCGACTATTCATAGAATAGTGAGCTATTGCACTCGCCCATGCGTCGGCGTCCACGTCCGCGTCCGCGTCCCGATTTTGGTTAAGGTTTTGTAAGCTGGTATCTCAGTAACCACTTGTGGGAATGGATTGAAACTTCACACACTTATTCACTGTGACAAACTGACTTACATTGCACAGGTTCCATAACTCTATTTTGCTTTTTTACAAAATTATGCCCCTTTTTCGACTTAGAAATTTTTGGTTAAGGTTTTGTATGTAAGCTGGTAACTCAGTAACCACTTGTGGGAATGGATTGAAACTTCACACACTTATTCACTGTGATGAACTGATCTACCTTGCACAGGTTCCATAACTCTATTTTGCTTTTTTACAAAATTATGCCCCTTTTTCGACTTAGAAATTTTTGGTTAAGGTTTTGTATGTAAGCTGGTATCTCAGTACTTACTAATGGGAATGGATTGAAACTTCACATACTTGTTCACTATCATGATCTGACATGCACTAAGCAAGTCCCATAACTCTACTCTCTCTTTTTTCAAAATTATGCCCCTTTTTCGACTTAGCAGTTTTTGGTTAAATTTTTGTATGTAATCTGATATCTCAGTATCCACTTATTGGAATGGATTGAAACTTCACACACTTGTTCACTGTCATGATCTAACATGCACTGTGAAGGTCCCATAACTCTACTTGGCATTTTTACAAAATTATGCCCCTTGACTTAGCAGTTTTTTGTTAAGTTTTTGTATGTAAGCTGGTATCTCAGTATCCACAAATTGGAAAGGATTGAAACTTCACACACTTGTTCACTGTCATGATATGACATGCAGTACAGAGGTTCAATACCTCTACTTTGCATTTTACAAAATTATGCCCCTTTTTCAACTTTTGTATTCATTCAATTGACAAGGCTGTTGAATAGTCGAGCGTTGCTGTCCTCCGACAGCTCTTGTTTTATATTAAATCTCATAGGGCAGTAACTTCTCATTTTTAAATTGACATAATGCCTTTCTTTGGTTAAAATAAAATGTATAAATCAGTGTGTTTATTTTTGAGATATTTGCCCATGATTGAAGAGATCTGCTAAATTCAAGATATCTTGATTTTTTGACCTAATTAGGATTTAGTGTTGGTCTTACATTTTAATATTAAGAAAGACAGAAACAGTAAACACAAACGTTGCCATTGATCCATGGTTTGATTTACATTTCTGTATACTGGATCCAGGCTGTATTCCGTTTTTGGATAAATGTTACGCCATTTTGTTACGTTTTCCAAACATGTAGAACTTGCATAGTACCCATGTATAATGCGCAGTTTTTTTACCCCCGGGACCACCCCCGAATCGTGGGTGCGCATAATACACAGGTATAGACAATTTTCCAACTTCAAAACAAGTTTGTTACCGATGTTCGCCATTTTGGTAAAGGGAAACTACTCCCCGCGCTTACTGTCTCCGCTAAAATCTAAGATTGCCGTTACGTTCCGTAAAAGATCGAATTGTTTATTTTTCTTTCAAACAAAATTAATTTCATATAAATTTAAAAGTATTTTGACGAAAGAAATGTTTACAAATCACAAAAATTATGATACTAATTAAAGATCGAGAATTATCTTTAACCGAGATCAAACTGTAAACAATAATTGACACTAGGTGACACGTTAATTGCCGGTAATTACTGGCTTTATGATCGTGACAAAAAGACTATCACACCTTTTGTTATCTGTTTGAATTGAGAAGCTCATGTCATTTTGAAAGATACCATTCCGAAATATTGAATCAGCTGCTATTTATTTATTCAAAATAGTGAATTAAAAAAGGTAAAACAACAAACATAACAATAATTTACTGGTTTTATTTTCGAGAAAACAAAAATCGATAGTACCGTGAGACCGATGCTGCTCTCCGCCGCGGAGATAAAATTTATTACTGGTGTCGATGTAAACTCTACTTTCGTTTTCCATCCACCTCAAAATTGACCAAAATTTTTTTTTTCCCCAGGATTTTGGACTAAGATCGGGGGTGCGCATTATACACGGGTGCGCATTATACATGGGTATCTACGGTATGCCCTAAAAGTCATAGCATAGAAATTCTCCACTATTTTTGATATGATCTTAAATTTTTTCAGCTCTTTTTTGATATGTTTTTAATTTTATAGGACTGATATACTCTACTGTTTTTAGGGAACTGTAAATGATATAAGGCAAATGCTCTCTGCTGTTTTTGATATGCTGTTTGTTATAGGGCTAAAATTCTCCACTGTTTTTGATATGTTGTTAATTTCATAAGGCTGATATTTTCTGCTGTTTATTAATTTTGCTAAGACATAAGACAGAATAAACTTTAACTGTCTACTGTACTTGATATTCTGTATCTTAGATATGCTGTAAATGATATAGGCACTTCATACATGCTCTGTGTCATGGCAAATACTCTACTGTTTTGATATAACATATTATACATTCATCTGTTTTAAAATTTTCTCCACTTTATTTGAACTACAGTAAAATAATAGGGTAGTTTTTCCACTGTATTTTAAATGTTTTTAAGAACTTTTTTTTGCCCCACATTTATGTTGTGGGGGTGCATATAGCAATGCTGCTGTCCGTACATCCATCTGTACATCCTGAAATCTTGTTTGTCCAGCTCCTCCCACACTATTAGCCTGATTTGCTTCAAACTTCAACTGATGAACAGACTTGATATGCAGATTACTCTAAAGGAAGGAACTTTTGTTGTGACTATTTTTACTGCAGTTATGGCCCTTTGATAGTTTTGCTATCTAGAACATAGAGAAAAAATGCTATCTTGTGTGTCCAACTCCTCAAACACTATTGAAAGGATTCACAGATGAAGGACCTTGATGTGAAGATGACCATAGATAATGAACTTTTATTTATGTGGCTATTTTTTGTAGAATTATGCCATTTCTTAATTTCACAAAATGGGCCATAGTGAAGAAATCTGGTGTGTTCAACTCCTCACACTTGTTGAATGGATTCAAAGTTGCCCAGATGCACTACCTTATCTGAATACAATTGGCTTCAAACTTTCAGTCAATCGTCCTTCATGTGAAGATGGTCTGTACTAAAAACTTTACTATTTAGAGGATAGCACAGTATGTGGGGGCATCCGTCTTCTATACACAGAATTCTAGTTTATTTCTTTATAACAGTATACACAAGATATGCTTGTATTGAAGTTTTTCAGAATGTTTAAAAAAAGTTTTACCAATCTTGATATAGAATATACTTAGGTTATTTTCCCATTTATTATATAGTTATTTTGTAGTATGTTTAAGATATAGTTTATTACAGAAAGTATTAGTTTTGCTATGGTGTAAATAGATCAAAAAAGTATTCAGATATAATATTCAGCCTTTTGCTATAGATATTTAACAGAGGACAACTTTTGTTGTTCAGCTTCTTTTGTAAAATACTCCTTTTTTAAGTGCAATATGTTACAATGTATATACTCCAGTATTTGTTTTGTTAGACTGGTGCAGTATTAATGGAAAAAAAACTAGACTTAAGTTGCATTTTGAAATTAAAAGTTAATATTTCAACATAAAACTGGACTGCTTCTATGCTACAAGTGATACAGGTCAGTCTGGGTCTTTTAAAAAAAATAAGTTTTGATAAAGATAGGTCAATGTCAAATTTTGATAAACTGAGATTAATTCGGATCACATTTTGATATTTATGGTAATAATACTCCTTTTCAGTATAAGGTAATAATACTCCTTTTCAGTATAAGGTAATAATACTCCTTTTCAGTATAAGGAACGTTAATGTAATTAAGATTCAGTTGCATTTATTATTCTTTTTGTTTGTTTTTACCAACTACTTACAGAACTATTTCTGTATGCAGATTATGCCTGCTAACCCTGATAGCTGTAAATACCTTTATGTTGGTTATGCTTTATGTTGATAATTAAATACTGTATGGTTTGAGGAAATTGATTGTGTAGCATGCAGTTTGTGGTAGCAACTAATCTGTACATTGGCAATACTTTTACTCCTTTAGCTGCTACATAGATCTGCATTAAAGTCATATAAGAGGGCTTTATATTCTATTGTGTCACTGGCAACATTCCTTTGTGTGTTGATTACAATATTGTGGTAAAAATGCCGAACGTTTTTGTTTACATTTTATATTTGTGTCATTAAACATTGAAATATTATAGTTACTGTTTGATCCACTTGATTTGTAGCAGGGTTTATTGCATATTGTAGCATTATTTCGCAAGATTCAGTCGTGTACTATACATCATTCTAAAGATATCTGATTTAGGTAGTAGGGTCTTTCTGAATTTTTATGCCCCCACCCCCACCCCCGCATCACACTTTGAAGAAGAGAGGGTATATTGTTTTGCTTGTTTATCATCAGTCTGTAGGTAGCTAGACCATTTGGTTTCTGATCAATAACTAGAGAGTGCTTGGTCTTACAGTGGTCAAACTTTATTGGATGGTTGTCTGTGGCCAGTAAATGGCCCCTGTTGTTTTTGGGATCAGTAGGTCAAGGTCACATTGGCATTGAGAGAGAAAATAATTTCTGCTCAGTAATTAAAAAACCATTGGCATACTGCCTTCAGACTTCATACAGGGATGGTTGCTGTGGTCAGTAGGTCAAAGGTGAAGGTCACAATGACACTGAGACTGAAGACAGTGTCAGCTGAGTTTATAAATTACCTGTAGTCAGGAGATCACCTTTATTTTGGGTCATAAGGTCGAAGGGCAAGGCCATAGTGACTTCTGAACTGAAACTAGAACATACCATCATTGGGGGAATATGTGTTTTACAGACAACTCTTGTTAAAAGTGTTTTAAAGAAAGATTGTTTAAATGTTAATTCACAATTTTGAAAAAGAAAAAAAAATAGATTGGTTACAATTAACAGTAAATTCTAAATTAACAAAGAGTTCTTTTAACCCTTATTATGCTGGACATTGGGTTTGCCTTGGTGGTCAGTGTAGATCATGATCAGCGTGCACATTCGTGCAGTCTGATCAAGATCTGCACTGTTCGCCATTTAGTCAGTATCTTTTTGGTAAGTACCCCTTTTAACTGTTAATGGTACTGTCTAAATTGAAAGATGGACAAGTTCATTATAGAAATTTAGCAGGGTAGGGGTTAAATGATGTATAAAGTCAATGACACTCTTACACAGGAAAACCCTTACTTAAGAAAAGCTGGATTAAACAGTAACTTCAATTAAATTTACATTTTAACACAAGATTTTTATACTCGAGAGAGAGAGAGAGAGAGCTAAGTTCAGATTTGTGAAGGGTACTAAATTATAATTGTATATATTTGTCTGTGATGAATTTAAAGTCACAGTAGTGTTCAAAATCAGGAATTGTTCTCATTGCAAAATGAGGAAAAGGCTCTTCTTACAAAATGAGAAAGAGGTTCTCCTTACAAAATGAGGTAGAATTTCTCCTTATAAATTGAAATAGCAGTTCTCCTTTCAAAATGAGGTAGAATTTCTCTTTACAAAATGAGGTAGATGTTCTTACAAAATGAGGTAGAATTTCTCCTTACAAAATGAGGGAGAAGTTTTCCTTACAAAATGAGGTAAAATTTCACCTTGCAAAATGAGGGAGAAGTTTTCCTTACAAAATGACATAGAATTTCTCCTTGCAAAATGAGGTAGAATTTCTCCTTACAAAATGACGTAGAATTTCTCCTTACAAAATGACGTAGAATTTCTCCTTACAAAATGACGTAGAAGTTCTCCTTACAAATTTAGAAAAAGTTCACGTTACAAAATGAGGTAAAAGTTCTCTTTACAAAAGAAATTGAAGTTCTTACAAAATGAAAAGAAGTTCCTTACAAAATGAGGTAAAAGTTCTCCTTACAAAATGAAATTGAAGTTTTAACAAAATGAGATAGAAGGTCTTCTTATGAAATGAGACAGAGAAGTTATTCTTACAAAATCAGATAGAAATTTCAGAGGAATCAAGTTTGATCCTTCCGAAATAGCAGTGGAAAACAAAAAAAGTTAAAACGATTTTATGTAGATTTATGAGATTGTAAAAAATCTAGGGATAGTCCTTTTTTAAATTTTATTGAATTACTTGATTCTAGACTTATCCAACATATTGTTTTCTTGGTAACTTTTTTTCACTTATCTTTTTATCTCCTACACTAAAGCTGTTCGAATATTCCTTTTTATTTCCTTTCATAATATTTTTTCTGTTTTTGAACACTATTATCACTTTAAAACTTGTGGAACAATCTTACCTTTATTTCATTTTTATTTCATACAAAAAGTTTTTATATACTGTCGATATAATGCCAAAGTTCTGCTTGCTTTTGATATCATACTTTTTATCTATACACATATCTGAATAAATTCTTGGAATCCTGTGTTGTTTTGTTGTTGTTGTTTTTTGTTGTTGTTGATGGTAATTATAATGGCATGTTGTAATGAAATTTGTTTGGAATGTTTAGCTACCTGTTACTTGTATTTATTGAGCATTATGCAGTTAACAAATACCTGTAAACACTAAGTAGGTTATTCAACTCCAACGTTATTACTTTTCCTTCAGTTTAACACATAAATATTCATGAATAACTAGTCTCGTAAACAGTACGCACCTCTTGTTTACAAAGGCGTTATGTATGACTTCTCCACATCTCTCGTTTGAACATTTCTGTTAGACTACAGTGTAAGTTGTTGTCCAAAAAACAAAAGAAATAAAACACACAATTACCATTTAGATCATTCCAGTAGTTTACAAACTAGATCTAATAATTTATTTTGCAGACACAAAAACAGAAATTGGTGGTTTCTTGCAATGACTTCTATAATTTCAGTAATAATGTACAAGGAAACATGTATATATCGAAAGAAAAGCTGTTCTATTTCGATACGTGATACTTGCATATGCCTCGGAATATAGAACGATATTTGGAACATGTATTCAGTTTGGTTTTAATCTTGAGGAAACTATATTCCTATTATATTGAACCACATTTTGAACTTATTTCAATGGTATGAGTATAATAAAACCTGCATCGATCGGATTTGGATTGTAATCCTAAAATGTCCTACAAAATCTCACAGAGGATATTTACGAGACAGAATATGCAAGTATTATATCGAAACAACTTCTACTACATTAAATATAAGTCTGAAGTGTAATGTCTTTCTTGCCAAAGAAATGTGAAAATGAAAATTTCTTTTGGCACGAAGCCTTTGGTAGTTGGAAATTTTCTATTTACCATACATATAAATTTCTTTTTCTTGATCGATGACAGTTTAATTGTTGATCTTGCGCAAAAGTTTTTTTTACAGTTTCACAAACCTATCTTCATACAAACACTTAAACTGAACAGCACACGGTTGCGAGATTTGTCTTTGATGTAAATGCTAGGTTATCAGTTCAAATTGAAGACGCATCCCTAAATTGGAGACGAAAACGGCAAATAATAAAAAGACGAAGATCCAATAGAATTAGCCACGCGAGCCGAATAGTTTAAGTCTACACAAATCATCTTTCTTTATCTCAACAATGTTCCAACGATACATGGTAGTGAAAAAGGCAAGATATATATTAAACAAGAGGGTCATGATGGCCCTGGATCGCTCACCTGAGTAATGAGCTACATGTTTCAAATGTCAAACAGTGGTAAAATATTAAGTAGGTCTCAGTCATGGTTACTGAAAGTCTGTTTTAAGATCGGTGTGCTAAACTAGGCCTAAATGTCATCCAAATTTCAAGACTGTATCTTTAAAAACAAGAAATTGGGTCAAGGTCACAGTAAAGTGACTCCTACTTTGGGTCATTATCAACTAATTATAATTAAACAGTCTAGGAAATAAGGTCAGATAAGTTTTTAAAGTATTTTTCCTATATACCTCGTATAACAAATGATCCCTCTTTTCACCCCAGGTGCATAATTTGAACACTCCTGTCCATTAGGCAATGCTACATACCAAATATCAAAGGACTAGGCCCTTAACTTTCAAACAAGAAGATTTTTAAAGTTTTTTTTCCTATATAAAACTTAGGACCCCAGGGGCAGGGACTTTTTTCACCCCATGGACATAATTTGAACAATTTTGATAGAGGACCACTAGGCAGTGTAACATACCGAATATCAAAAGCCTAGGCCTTGCAGTTTCAGGCAAGAAGATTTTTAAAGTTTTTTCCTATATAAGTCTGTGTAAAACTTGCGACCCCCAGGTTAAAGATTTTTAAAGTTTTTTCCTATATAAGTCTATAATAAACTTGCGACCCCCAGGGTGGGGCAATATTTGACCCTAGGGGGATAATTTGAACAATCTTGGTAGAGGACCACTAGATGATGCTACATAACAAATATCAAATACCTAAGACCTGTGGTTTTAGACAAGAAGATTTTCAAAGTTTCCCTATATAAGTCTATATAAACCACGTGACCCCCAGGACGGGACCATATTTGACCCTAGGGGGATAATTTGATTGTCTTGGTAGAAGATGATGCTACATACCAAATATAAAAGCCCTAGGATATGTGGTTTTGGACAAGACGATTTTTAAAAAATTTCCTTTCTGTTGCCATCGCAAAGAGTTCTGTATGGAATTCAATTCTTTGAACAATTTTTAAATAAGACCATTCAAGGAACATCCCTGTGAAGTAATAACAAAACTGGCCTTTTGGTTTAGACGGAGATGTTGTTTAAAGGAAAGTAGACGGACGCCATCACAATAGCTCACCCCGAGCACTTTGTGACGATAAAGCACGAGAAGGCCCTTGTTTTCATCGTTATATGCCCATTGAAATAATTTGATTAAACATGCTGAACTTCATTTATTTCATTCATACCGGACGTCTTACTGGTCCGCGCGTCAACCGTTGAATATTGCAGAATATACAGAGCTTGCTTTCTTCTCTTTGTAATCAAATCGAGCCTTTTATTGAATTTATCTAACCTTGTATACCAATAAGAAGTGTTATGAAAAAAAAGGCCAGCATTTCGATTCCAGTTAATACATAGGTTTTCTTTGTGTATCAGCAGATATGGTCACATCAGCTCTTCTAGAAAATGTATTAACCAATCCCATACAAAGGATATGTTGTGCTAGTTTTATTCAAATGCGCATTCTTATGTTTTAACTGGTAAAGTGGTCTATATAAAGACATTACAGAAAGCACTTCTTGCAAATTGGAACTTGCTGCTTTCAATATACATGTATATACAAACAATCATTACCGGACACGAACAATCTTCCCATCTTAGCTAAACTCATCATCATTATAATCGAGTTGTTCACGCATGTATATGTATTTATCTTTCAAAACCAGCATCATATTTGTCCACTATCATACTGGATATAGCAACTGTGTTTTTCGCAGCATCTATCACTTTATCATGCCAAACGTAGCGACTCGTTTGAATTTCTTTTATTTATATTTTACTCTTTCATTACAGGAACTGGAAGAACAACGACAAGCTGAAATGGTAACGAGTTTATACACTGCATGTATAATACATTCAAGTTTGTCGTGTTGTCTCAATATTGCATGTCAAACACTTTATTAACTATCATCAAATTATCTTTACTTTATCTTATTTTATGTAGAGTGTGTTAATTATTTCTATTGCAAAAAAGCTTTCAATATGTTGTATTTTGCCCAATATTTTACTTTGCTAACGTCACGGCCATCTTTGGAATATGTAGCAAACGGTGATTACCTTAGTGTGCGCATAAAAAAGAATGAGACGTAGTTGAAGTTTTAGTCTTTTAGGTGGCATGTTGATATTTAGTATTTCTTTTCAAGAAATCTGGCATCTTACGATGGAAAGCTACTTCTAGGCTAGGCTGCTATCCGGTGTAACATCTGAATCCAATGTCATGCATCTTCCGATGTTGTTTTGTGCACAACTATGCAGTTATTCCGCATATCTTATTAGAAATAATCGAACCAGTTAGCACATGTAGTGAAGGCTTTCATGAAACGTCGTTATTAGTAACACATGCAGTATCTTGTATATGTTCCTGATCATATACACACAATATATAATTTGTATTTATATAGCTGTTGATATAAACATTTCGAAATTCTCCCATGTTTGTTAATGTATGCAAGACTACGAAAAATATAAATAGCTGTCATAGACATAAACGTAACTGCAAGCAGCTTATATAAAATATCTAATCAAAGACATGCATGCAAACACCTTTATCAAACTATTTTCCCAACTTATTATTATTTATTATCGATATAATAAGCGAAACAACACCATGCCTACATATACACCGCTATTTCGTCGGGAAACATACAGTTCGTTTACACATTCGTTTATTTTCTCATGTTCTCTAAAGCTCGCTAACTGGAGATATTCGTATTATCATTACAATAATTATCATTATTATTATTATACGTTTGCACCTTAAAATGTCTGTTTCTTCATCTTCTGCTTTTTATATTTTAATTATGTTGTATCTAATAAACTGTATTTTTGTAACCTTTGTTATACCGATTTTTATGTTGTTAATAATGTTTGTATCTTGTTTTTTTTTTCATCACTGTACCGTTACAGGGTGTCTCAGATGGTCAAAAAGTTTTTACACAAAAAGCCACTTTGGTATTAAAAGTGAGTTATGTTCTTATCTGTTGGAGTTGGTTGCTTGGTTACGCTTTGCCTCAAGTGATATTACACTGTTCGAAATGCCCGTTTTTCCTTGGCCAGACTATACCCTATAGATATTACTGACACATAACAATAGCAAATATAAATATATTACGTTAAGACAGATATTATAAACATCTTTCATAAAATTATCAATGATTAACATTAGACAATTTTCTGGCTTCTTTTGTTAATAAATTGATGAATGATTGATTAGTTTAACCTACATATTAAAATGTTTCCATATTAAGTTTTTTTTTGTACGTAATTTTTTGTCGTTTTATAAGTAATATTAGATGAATGTCTTAATTCTTTACTAGCTGTAAAATTGTATTTTAACTGTGTTAAACACTGTTTTAATCATTTACATTGTGTCGAGAAAACTAGCAAAGAATTAACACAATGAGAGTTGCATGATGTTTTTTCCTGATGAGACGCAGGCTTGTTTTGTTCTTATAATGACTAACAGGCATGAGATTATAGGAATAAATCGTATATATAATATATAGAGGATATTGCATGAGTGTTGAATAAAATAATAAAATACGAGGCTCTGCCGAGTATTTTATAAATTTTATTCAACGAGTTTAATAAATTTAATGTGGAAAGTCACAAATGTAATATTCTTTTTATCAATGTTAGCTTTTCTTGTTGAAACATAAAAAAATCTACTTTATTTACTACACTTTAGTATTATAAAGATGTCAATTTGACCGACGTCTCCAACACTATAAATGACGTCGACGTCAAAAGCTTTATCACAAGTTAAAGTAGTGTATCGTCATTTTTATGTAATGACTTTATTTCACTCCCGCGACGTCAGACATGTGATAAATAATTTGACCTTTACGTTTGATGTTTAGAATAAAGTCTAGCTTTGGTCATATAATGATTTCAGAGCAAGATATTTTTTATTATGTTATGGTATAAACTGAGTATGGAAAAAATAAATTTGCTATTCTTCGTGCTGAAAACAACTACATTCCTGAAACGGTACATGGTATGTTCTAAAACAGAAAATGTATTCATTTCGCGTAGTCTGTGTTATGGATTAGCTAAAATATATATCGCATAGACTTGCAGGTGTATCCTCTCCAAATGTTATTTGTAATCCTAAATTGGCGCGCTAGTTTATAATAAACAAAGACTGAAGATTTTTATACATGCTTTTGAAAGCATTTATGCAAACGCATTTGTATGATACCAATGTTCTTGTAATAAACCCTTTTTTCATCACATGTAGCTTTAATCATGACGTAATAAATGTAATGAATGAAAAAAATAAAATCTAAATGAATAAAGAAAATACCAAGTTTATTGTCCTAACCAAAGAACCTATGAAAGAGACCGATTGTTGTTTGTCTAATAACACTTTATTTACCTGTTGCTATGTAATGTATCCAAACACATTTTCTGTCTAACCTGTTAAAATCTAACATATTACTGAGACACATATATTCGATATTGTTTTCACTGGACAAGGTATGTTCTCTGTATGCCATGTAGCTTGCTATATTCCAGGAACGTGAGAATGCACCATCCCCACCTCCTGCTCAATCCCAACCTAAAAAAACTTCCACAAAAAAGTCTTCAGTCGTGTTGCACGTGAGTCAATGTTATTCCTTATATGTGTATTAAGTGATATGTGACGTTTGCCGTCATGTTGAAATTGAGTTACAAGAATTCTTGCCAACCTAGCGCGGAAAGTATACATGTATATGTCCGAGCACGTACCAGGGATAGATATTCCTGTCTTTCCCTAACAAAATGTCTAAAAAAACGTGCACTTAGGTGACGTCACATAGTTCTGGCACTATAGTTATGACGTCATAAATTATTAAAATAATGCCAGGAAATACCTAAATCTATTTGTTTCCACGATCTATTTTGAACATGATGGGCAAAAAAAATGATCTAAAATGTCTGCCTGTATAAGACTGCTGTTTTCCCAACCCTCGGGACAGCTTGGATATAAAACATAGCTAACACTCGGTTTTTCCATACCACACTGTGCCTCGGGTAGGGAAAACCCGTCTTACACAGGCAGGCATGTAAGATCCTTATAGTCGATGCTGTTTGAATTATAAAACTTGCTGTTTGTGTTGCACATGAGCCTTATTTATGTATTAAGGTGAAATGTGACATTTGCCGTCATATTGGAAGTGAGTCAAGGAGTCTATATCATTCGAACCGTATAAAACATTTACCGTTGTGTTGCACGTGTGTTACTGTTATTTCTTATATATGTATTTGGGTGATATGTGACATTTGCCGTCATGTTGGAAGTGAGTTACAATGACTCTATGTCATTTGAATTATGAAACATTTGCCGTTGTGTTGCACGTGAGTCAATGTTATTTCCTACTGTTCATTGGAGCACAGGTGTTCGAAGCTCTGTCAACGAAATATATGTGCAGGTTAGGTATATTAGGTGGTTGGGATATGGTAATGCATATATTTATTGATAGAGCTTCAAGCGCCTGTGATTGGGGTATAATATGACAATTGCAGTCATGTTGGAAGTTGGTGACTGCTATTTCATATATGTGTAAACATGTTAGATTATACGTAAAGTAAATCTGTGTTGTTTTATATATGTGTTTGAAACCGAGTTAGTGTTATTTCTTATATGAAGAAACAATGTCGCATTTGCGAGAAACAGATGCATCATGAGAGCTATTGATACATATTGGTGGACGATTTATGTTTTAACCCTTGCGAATGCAATATATGTCGACTATGTAACGGAGACAGGTCATTTTGTTAGACAGATCTAAGATCTATTTAAGTATCGAACTTCTTAAGAGGGACGAGCATGTAGATTTGAATACTGGCTTTAAACATCAGAAATTTAAACGAATCTGAACAAAAATAGTGCTTTGAACTTTTAATGGTAGTTTTCTTTTTATTTATGAAGTGTAAGGGAATATGTAATCAATTTTCTACTTGATGGACAAGTATTGTGTTAATTGAACTACATTTTCCATTTTATTCTGATACATGATGCATCTAAAAAGAAACGACTAACACTTTTATGACCTGTTCTCCCAATATTGTACACGTTCAAGTTTGTTCTGCAACCAATGTTTCAAACATTGGCTTTACCTTGTATTTGTCGACCTGTGTTATGCCGCCTGCTTTTTTCCAGGAACGCCAGGATGCGCCTTCCCCACCACCATCTCAACCCCAATCTAACAAAGCATCCGTTAAAAAGACTTCTGTCGTTTCAAAAGTGAGTCAGTGCATTATTTGATTACATATGAAATTTTGCAAAAATATTGCAAAAATCTAAACCACACTTCAGACTGTATTTTACTCGTACTGAAGTATTCTATAAACATCCTATTTATAAGTATACAATTATGAAGATCACAGAGTTTTAGACACTTTTTGTATATCGTACATGATAATATTTATTAAAACGTCAAACTTTCACAGATTTAAAACACTCAACACGTCACCTTTGACAATATTAATACTTTTCAAAAGAGAATTGTTACAAACATCTGTAGTTTTTCAAGTTTAATATTGAAAGTCAAACGATAGTTCGGCGAAATCATCTTCCTTAAATGCCATGCTCGATATGATAAGTATATGTACAGTGTATATTTTTTATTAGACCATAATCCTTTTGGTATTATTTTAAAATATTGAGGAAGGGCAAAGATTTCTGCAATGAACGCATGTTCAAAATTATTGAAAAACACCTGTACATTTAGAATGATAATTCGACAATTCTGTAAATACAAAAATAGTGGATGTTGTACAGACTGAATCCCCTTATGTTGGTTTACAGTTGAGTTATCTTATTCAAAGCGACACTTCATAGTTGCTGTATTTTTTTGTAATATAAATATGAAATGCCATTAACTAGTCAAGTCATTTTTAATCTACTTCAGTAAGTCGAAAATTTTAGAGAATGCAAAATAACGGAAAACATCTGTGTATCACTATTGTCTAGTTTATATGCAGATTAGTTTCGGTTTGTAGGTCGAAGAGAAAAACAACTAAATTTTGATGAAATTTATAAAACAATCTTCGTCAGTCTTATATATAATTCTGGTAACCATCCGATACATTTACTTATAGTTCATTTTGTTTACCTGGTCCCACTTTTAAATAAAGTTAAATGCTTCAACACATTTCCAACAAGTGCTTGTATCATATACGTTTAAAGTATGAAGTGTTGCTATTATTAGGCATATTTTATTATTTCACAAGTAATTAAAATCCTGTATGCCTTTCCTCCTATATTCTTCCTATGTAATTTCTGATGTGGTGTGTGTGACTGGAATTTCTTCGACATATTTGCAATACTATTTCAAATGAGTATTTTAATGTTCTTATTGTTTTCATTCATGTTGCATACGAGCTAATGTTGTTTTCTATGCGTTTAATTGTGTAGAAAAATGCATTATGGGAGTCATGAATACTTACATGCATGTACATGTACTTGTGCGGCGACCAAGGGACAGATCATTTAGTCATGATATACGGACTTGTGTGTAGAACTTACAGAGAAAGTACAATGTAATATGCTATTTTGATACATTAAATGCTTCCATTTGTAAGTCTGATCTTACTAACTTGAAAGGCAATGTAATCCATTTGAGCAAAAACTGTTACAAAAAGTGCATATAAGCAATTTTCGTCAAATCATACTATATTGCACTACGAATATCTATTTATTTAAATGACCTGTCCCGTTGCTTGCGTAACTTTGTTGACGTATAAAGTTTCTGCAGCCACTGCCTCGGACTTTGCCTTCACCTTTATGTGTACACCTGTAGCCTTGCATTGTAGCTTGATGTTTTGCAGGAAGCCCGGGATGAGCCCACCCAACCACTTTCACAACCTCAACCCAAAAAGGTATCACCACAAAAGACAATTGTGTTGCAAGTGAGTTAATGCTTTATATAGATGTGAATTGTGATGCATACAAACTATATTGTAACAAATATATATTCTACAAAACTCGATGGATGTAAAGCTTTTGCTCTCTTGTCATTTTTTTCTGATGCAGATTAATAATCCGTTACTTTTTCTAACTGTACAATACGTACATCAAGACTGACCTAGTACGGTGAAATGAAGATTTGTCTTTCAAGTAACTGGCATACTAGATTGTTCTAAAATGTACGTTGTGTATATGTATAAAACGTTTTTTTTTCTTGCTTCATTTACTGCAATCTAAGTAAAAGTAATATGCCGTTTTGCTAACAAATGGTCAATGTAGTTGAACATGGTCTGATACAATATATACCAGAAGAAAATAATATAGATACAATTAATTTTATTATAATATATCATTTTATTGTCTAGGCAAAACTCTATTTGTTCTTACTTTTTTTCTTGTAAAATACTGTCTTCATTTTCTGTTGGTCTGATATTGTCAACACGTTGGTACTTTTAAATGTCAGAGATACAATATGGTATTTTTGTTATCGCCCTGTGTCCAGCACCCTTTTATCCATCCGTTGGCTCTGAAACTGTTGGCCAAAATGACACCAAACTTTGTTTGTAGCACACACCTTGGCTCTCTCTCACGGTTGTTGAAATGGTCCCACTGGATTGCATTTAGGTGCCACCAGAGCTAAAAGTATATAAAATATACTTTGAAAATTTCTTCACAAGAACCACTGGACTTTCCTTTACACAAAATGGTTTGCGACATTCTCGGATGGGTCATTCTCAATTTTGTTAAAATGGTTACTCTTGACTGCACTTAGAGTTATAAAAGAAAAAAAAGTTTTAACGACTTCTTCATGAATCGCTTAATGGATGGTCAACAAACTTGACCAGAAGCAGAATAAACCTTGTATTGACCTTTCTCAGTGTTTTCAGTTAGTTCCATTTGACGCAAAAGTTAAAAAAAAAATAAAACCTTTCTTGTGTGCTTTTCTAAAAGATAATTGTGAACTGTTTTCATTTCAAAATAAAATGATTTATAGATTTTAAAACTTATTTATTATTATATTCTTATTTGATGCTTAGTACAGCTGTTTATTGTACTATCTTCTAGCAAATTAACCTTGATAGTATAATGAATTGAAAATTGATTGATGGGCTACCCATGAAACAAATAGCCTTGTCTTGCCTGTATTCATGAAAGTAGCACATGAGATATTAAACTTTTTATTGTTCCTCTGTGAAATAACATTTGGATAATATTTGTGATAATGCGGATGATTCAAACAGTTTTAAAGACTGGAAAAAAATGAAAGTTATAAATAGAAATTTGTGTAAACTAGATCTTTACAAGTTATTTGTGATTTTCAAGCTTGTCAAGGCTGCTGCGAAATGTGATCATTTTCCTTCTTATCTTCTTTTTAGTAGTTTCACCGCAGCCTTTAACACATATAGATGCTCAGTCCCTAATGTTGACAATTCAGTTTGTTAAAATGTAAGTCATACGAACATATTTAAAAACAATATGTGGGGCCAGAATTTGTTTATCTTGACAATCTAAGGACATGACTATAACAACAGTTATTACTCGAAACTCAGGGGAGCGATCTAGGGCCATGTTGGCCCTCTTGATACAATTTTAAATACAGCGGCTCAGTAACGACGTACATGTCTACTAGTACATTTATTTCTGAAATAGTTTTGCATATGGCTTATCCAGTGATATTGTGTTATTAAATTGTTTGGAGCAAAAACATGTATTAACGGTTTATTAATTCTTAGTTAACAACTGGAATGATTTCAGTCCCACAAAATAAAAAACTGAAAATACCTTTGCTCATATGCTTGCCTAAGTCTTACAGCATGCTATGCATACTGCCATACTTATGTCAAGAGTTTAGGTTGATGGTTTTCCTGGCTTAATTTTGTATAAGGCATATATCTTCCAAAATATAGGTGATCACAGAAGACCTCAGTTTCTGTCGTGACTTTGGAGGAAGCCATTTTTATGTAGAGTAGTTTCCCTTGGCGTAATTGCCCCAAAGAACAGTAAATACCAGAACAGAAACAACTAAATCATTTGTTTAGGATGCCAAGTAATTAATCAGTCAGGGAAATGTGAAGTCGGCGATCGCGCTCATGAATGCAACGCCGACAATTATTCGATTGTCGCCAATTGTTGGCCCATCACTACGTCTGTCAGCAATTTTCGTCGGTCTGTCATTCTGTCCGCAATTTTCATGTCCGGTCCATATCTTTATCATCCATGGATGGATTTTCAAATAACTTGGCATGAATGTGAACCACAGTAAGACGAGTGTCGCGCGCAAGACCCAGGTCCGTAGCTCAAAGGTCAAGGTCACACTTAGACGTTAAAGGTCATTTTTCATGATAGTGCATTCGTGTCCGGTCCATATCTTTGTCATCCATGGATGGATTTTCAAATAACTTGGCATGAATGTGTACCACAGTAAGACGACGTGTCGCGCGCAAGACCCAGGTCCGTACCTCAAATGTCAAGGTCACACTTAGACGTTAAAGGTCATATTTCATGATAGTGCAATGGTGGGCATGTCCGGTCCATATCTTTGTCATTCATGCATGAATTTTAAAATAAGTACGCATGAATGTGTGGCACAGTAAGACGACGTGTCGCGCGCAAGACCCAAGTCCGTAGGTCAAAGGTCCTAAACTCTAACATCGGCCATAACTATTCATTCAAAGTGACATCGGGGGCATGTGTCATCCTATGGAGACAGCTCTTGTTATCTTAAAAACAGAAAAAGCAGCTATCCAAATAGAAATTATGCATTATTACATGGTTAAAAAATCACTTTCAGTAAAAAAGTAATAGCCATGAAGGGAGATAATCATAAATAGTGGATTCAATGATATTTTCTACTTTTTAATCAGTATTCAAACCTTTGACAATTACTTAGGAAAACAATTGCCAAAATAGTATTTAATGAGAAATAGACATAAAGTTATATTTAGAACATAACTTTTGGCAGCCACATTATAAATAAAAGCATTATGAGCCTTTAATGATACCTGGTCAGAATATTTGTCTCAATGAAATCTTGGAGAGTCGAAACTGGGTCATCTTGGCTCAAAAATTAGGTCACTAGTTCAAATCATAGAAAGACCCTGTTAACACTTAAACAACCATATTTTCCAATTTTCCAGTTGATTTTCATGAGACTTGGCCTTTTTAAATATAATAAATTGCCCTTTAAAATCTAGAAGTTTGTAATTGGGTCACTTTGGCATAAAAGGTTGGAAATAAGGTCAAATAGGTAAGTATCCTGTGACATCATCCAATCCACCATCTGCTCTCTATCTCTCTCTCTCTCTTTCAACATTATCTGCACAGATTTAGTCGAAACATTTGAAAATCTTATTGTCAAATAAAACTAGCCAAATTCCAAAATAATTTCCTGGCATAACCAAAACTGTTCAAGCAAGCTAGAAACTCAGGTGAGTGATCTAGGGCCATGATGGCCCTCTTGTTTTAATTTAACAAAACGAAAGAGGGCATTTTGTCCATCTAGGACAAAACAAATTGAGCAGATTGGAGTTTGTTTCTGGTGTAGAATTCTGTCTTGCTGGGACAAATTGCACAGATGGGACTTATTCCTACACTTCAAAAATATACAGCATACCCTTGTACAGCTCTTGTCAGATTTCCTGTATGTTTAGTACTTCCTTAAAGATGAGGATTTTACGTTTAGAATTTAAAAATTTGAAAATTTAGAGGGAAACACTTTACATATCATATCAGAAGAGCATTTGCTATGATGGTGACTATTAGCTCACATCTTATATTCTCCTGTGTTCTGTCCTCCAGTGCTTCAGATTGTGACTACTGCCCAGATGTACGCATGTAGTTATTGTTACCTGTCTGTCTGTATGTTTGTTTTCATCTGAAACACTGTCTCGGCTGTAATTTTACACCAATGTTGAGAACAGTAACTGTTGGAAGCGTGTTGTGTAAAAAAGGTCAGGGTCAAGGAACCTAACCCAAACACTAACCCTAAATCCATCCACAAGGGCACATATTTCCTACACTAGTGACAAATCTCTTTATATATTGGAACTTTTATGAAATGTTGTTTTATTAGCTCACCTGTCACATAGTGACAGGGTGAGCTTTTGTGATCATCCGTCGTCCGTCGGTCCGTCTGTCGTCCGTCCACAATTTCTTGTGAACAAGATAGAGACAACATTTTGCAAGCAATTTTGATCAAACTTGTACAAAACTTGTATTGGCATGATATCTAGGTTCCTTTCAAAAACTGGCCAGATCCCATCATGGGTTCTAGAGTTATTGCCCCTGAAAGGGCCAGAATTTGCTATTTTTGTGTGTCAACAATTTCTTGTCTGCACGATAGTGGTTTCATTTATGATTTTATTTTAACCAAACTTGCACACAACTTGTATCACCATAAGATCTTGGTTTCTTTCTTGAACTGGCCAGATTCCATTATGGATTCCAGAGTTATGGCCCCTGAAGGGCCAAAATTAGCTATTTTGACCTTGTCTGCACAATAGCAGCTTCATTTATGATTTGATTTTTACCAAACTTGCACACCACTTGTATCACAGTGAGATCTTGGTTCCTTTCTTGAACTGGCCAGATTCCTTCATGGGTTTCAGAGTTATGGCCCCTGAAAGGGCCAGAATTAGCTATTTTGACCTCCCCAGTGAAAATGATCAGTGAAATTTCACTGATATTTCAATAAAATATCAGTGAAATAACAGTGAAAGATTTTGGCAAATTATCAGTAAAATTTTGTTGAAATTTCATTAAAATTTCGCCAAAATAACAGTAAAATTTCGGTGAAATTTCACTAAATTTCAGAAATATTTTGCCAAATTCTTTCGGTGAATTTTGATGAAATTTCATTGATATTTCATAAATATTTTGCCAATTCTTTCAATGAATTTTGGTGAAATTTCATTGATATTTCTGTGAAATTTCACCAAATTTCATCATTATTTTGCCAAATTCTTTCGGTGAATTTTGGTAAAATTTTATTGATATTTCTGTGAAATTTCATCAGTATTTTGCCAAATTCTTTCAGAGAAATTTCAGAGAGATTTTGTCAAAATTTCGCCAAAATTTTACAGAAATAATGAAATTTCATGTAAACAATTTGGCAAAATTTCAAAGCAAAAACGTTACTAAGGTCAAGGTCAAAGTGAAGTTACCCCAAATTACTTGGGGTCATCAGTTAATTGTACTTGAATAGTCTAGGAAAAAAGATCAGAAAATTTTTGAAATATTTTTTCCTATGTAAGTCATATAACAAGTGACCCCCAGGCTGGGGCCTCTTTTCATTCCAGAGGCATAATTTGACCAAATTTGTTAGAAAAACACTAGGCAATGCTACATAACAAGAATCAAAGGCTTAGGCCTTGAACTTACAGACATGAACATTTTTAATAACACATGCCTTATAATGTAAGTCAGTGTAAAACTTGGGACCCCCGTGGTGGGTCCTTTTTTCACCCCTGGGTAATTATTTGAACAATCTAGGTAGAGGACCATACGGCAATATTACATACCAAATATCAAAGGCCTTTAAGTCTTGTGGTTTCAGGAAAGAAGATTTCTAAAGTCTTTTTCTTTATAAGTCTATGTAAAACTTGGGACCCCGTGGATGGGCCTCTTCTCACTCCAGCGACATAATTTGAAAAGTCTTGGTAGTAGGTCAAGATAATGTTGCATATGGTACCAAATATCAAAGCCAAGGAGGCCCTGTGGTTTTTGACAAGTATTGAAGAAGATTTTCAAAGTTTTTTCCCTATATAAGTCTATATATATAAACCAAGTGACCCCAGGGCGGGGCCATATTTGACCCTAAGGGAAAAATTTGAACTATCGTGGTAGAGGACCACTAGATGATGCTACATGCCAAATATAAAAGCCCTATGAACTGAGGTTTTGGACAAGAAGATTTTTAAAGTTTTTCCTTTTGGTTGCCATGACAACCAGAGTTCTTCTTGAATTTCAATTCTTTGAATAATTTTGAAGGGGGCTACCTAAGGATCATTTCTGTGATGTTTATGTTAGTCTCACACTTATCTTCTTTTTTTTCTACATTTCCCCACCCACTTGTTTACATCAAAGAGCTATAAAATAAATAGATTGGCAACTTGAAAGGCATATAGAGCAAATCTCGCCAACCTCCCGTGACAAAAAAACGAGATCTCGTTACCGGAAGTGGCGCTTTCTCCACGCGCCATTTTGTATGCGAAAGCAATTATTCATCGGTAAAATAATTATCACCGTATGACCACGCTTCTTTCGATGGCAAAAAGAACCCTGTACTTCGTGTCTTAAGACCATTTCTCATTAAACTAATTTTGTTTTAGAAGCTAACATGTATTTTAAATGTAGTTTTAAAGGTACAAATTGTAACTGCATGCTCGTCGATGTTTGTTTTTAGTAAGATAATGCCGAATCACGCTCTGACACGAGCTCACGTGAGATTACAGCCAGTTGCCATTCTGTGTATTTTATACTTCTTTGTTTACATCAATGTTTTCTAAATTTTCCGCATTGTTTGAAAAGCTTTAAACACTTATTTACTGTAGAACTATCAATTTTCAATTATTCTGCAATTTTTCTTCTACTATAACCATGTTCATGTCATGAAAATATGGTATTTTTCACAGATGGAATCAAATCTTCTATCAATGTGACTTTGCAGACGAAATATGTAATCACCAGTTACTTCCCTTGGTGCTAATGTAGATTTTAACCCTGAAAAATTATCCTACCCTTAATTGCATTTCAATTGGAAGAAAACATGCTTTGAATTTGCTGTCCCTTGTTAATTAATAAGTTGATGGCCATTTTAGGACATTAATTTGGCACATGAGTATACATAGTAAGGCTTTACTTCTAAATAATGATGTATCACTTCATCAGACTTTCTCACAAAAATTTTGCACACAAAAATTTGACAATCAAAATTTCACTGAAAAATAAATTTTGGTGAGAAATGAATTGCACCAAATTTCATCGAAATTTCAGTGAAATTTTAGTAAAATTCCACCAAATTTTTATCATTTAGTTAAATTTCACCTGTTTCAATGAAATTTGGTGAAATTTCACTGAGATTTTAGTGACATTTTCACTGGGGCTTGTCTGCACAATAGCAGCTTCATTTATGATTTGAATTTAACCAAACTAGCACACAACTTGTGTCACCATAAGATCTTGGTTCCTTTCTTGAACTGGCCAGATTCGATTATGTGTTCCAGAGTTATGGCCCCTGAAAGGGCCAAAATTAGCTATTTTGACCTTGTTTGCACAATAGCAGCTCTATTTATAATTTGATTTTAATCAAACTTGCACAAAACTTGTGTCACCATAAGATCTCGGTTCCTTTCTGGAACTGACCAGATCCCGCAACAGGTTCTAGAGTTATGGCCCCTGAAAGGGCCAAAATTAGCTTTTTTGACCTTGTCTGCACAATAGCAGCTTCATTTATGATTTGATTTTAACCAAACTTGCACACAACTTGTATCGAACCAAGATGTTGGTTCCTTTCTTGAAATGGTTAGATTCCTTTATGGGTTCCGGAGTTATCGCCCCTGATAGGGCCAGAATTAGCTATTTTGACCTTGTCTGCACAATAGCAACTTCATTTTTGTTTTGAGTTTAATCAAACTTGCACAGATCTTGTGTCACCATAAGGTCTTGGTTCCTTTCTTGAACCGGCCAGATCCCCTAATGGGTTCCAGAGTTACGGCCCCTGAAAGGGCCAAAATTAGTTATTTTGACCTTTTCGGCTTAATAGCAGCTTCATTTAATATTTGATTTTAACCAAACTTGCACACAACTTGTATCACCATAAGATCTTGATTCCTTTTTATACTCACTAAAGGAAATATTATGTTATCGCCTCGGTGTCTGTCGGTCTGTAGGTCTGTTGGTTAGCAATTTCCCTTCTGCTCTGTAACTGTTGAAGGCGTTGAAGGATTTCAAAGAAACCTGACACAAATGTTCACCTCATCGAAACAATGTGCAGAGCGCATTTGGATGGCTCACTTCAAGGTCAAGGTCACACTTAGGGGTCAAAGGTCATATGACTTCTTTTATGTGTATGACTTCTTTTATGTGTATATTGCTCTGCATTTGCGTCGATTGCAGTGCTCTTGTTTATATTTGGCAGATCCTTCTTTTGTTGACCTACAATAATTTTTTTTCAGTTACTTCCCTTTTATGTTACTATAAATAGCTTATTAAGTAATTTTATTATTATTGGCCGTATGTAAAAAACCGAGACCACTTTTCTGTGGTACAGCATGGATGGTACCTCCAATTTTTAGGTGTATTTTGACATATCTGTTACACCTTGTAAGAATTTTTCATTTCTTTTTGGTTAAATTTTGCCCTTTGTTGTTTCTGTCCTTTGGACTTAGATATTTTTTCTGAGGACTTAGATTTACTTTTAATTTCTTCTCTTTGTTGTTTCTGTCCTTTGGGCTTCATCAGTCAAAATTTTGCTCGATGTAACCCTTTGGGCATAAAACTACTGGCCTGATTTGAAAATAATTTTATTTGAAGTAACTTTAAGAAAATTTCAGCTATATTTTCTCATAATTCTTTTAATTGATCTGGATTATGATTCTTTGATCTTCTTGTCCTTAAGTGCAATGATAACAGGTGAGTGATATAGGGCCATTTTGGCCCTCTTGTTTCTGAAATTTTGTAATAAAACTGAGACTACAGTCAGCTTAGGGGGCCAAGCTGTTAAGGTTAAACTTCAGACACTTGCCCCTCACTTGCCCCTGATGTGGGTTAAATTTGGAGCTCCACTTGAACGTTGAATTCTTCATGTTAGGAAGACATCCAGCTGGCTTACAGAAGTTCTTGGTTCTACCTGGGTGCCCGCCCATTATGAAATTAGAAAGTCCCCATGACCTATTATTGTGTCGGTGTGATGTAAACTGTTGCACACCCCTCTCCTCCACCCCAAAGAAGAACAACAACAGTAAAACAGTCAGCTTTCAGTTCTATTAGAAGACATTGTGAAGAACTGTTCCACCATGTTTCTGAAAAAATTGACACAGTAATCAATATTCTGTTATGGTATAGTCTATAAAGAATTCCAAAATGTGCCTGGATATACTTGAAGAGATTAATACAGACAGATTTCAGCAAGGAATAATTTCCATGGGTTAAGATCATTCTGTCAAAACTGAAGAATGATTTCTGTATTTCAGTGTAAGGTTAACACAAGTTTTTTGTGTGATCTCAAGTTAAGCGATTGGTTGGTCAGGAGTCCATAGGCCGAGTACCCAAACTTATCCAGATATTCTGTTGTTTCACAAAACAAACATGTATTCTTGCATTATTTTTGCAATTTTTTTTCAGAGATTCCAATGACAGTTCCTGACCTCTCATTCTTTTATCATTTAAGTGATGTCGTACACAAGCAAGATGGTGACATTTGAAGATTTCTTTGAAAATTTATAACCAAAATACCAAAAAAGAACATTGGGATAAGCTTACTTTACCCTCGGTCAGGATTGATATTGAATCTACAGTCTAACCTGTCTTAAGCAGCCAGCCAAGGGAAGCAGACAATTTGGCTGTTAAAGCTAGGTGACCGCTGACCGAGGTGCAGCCAGTATATGTATTTTTCAGACTTCTGACCAGTCTATAGCCTTTAGCCCCGTTTCTTTTTGGGTTTTCCATTATTATTTTACCAGGATACAATGACGTGCATTTGCCTTCGCAATACAAATGGTCTTCTTAGCAATCTAAAATTCTGCGTGTTTTTTTTACTACAAAAATTGTTACAGACAATTTTCCAACTTCAAAACAAGTTTGTTTACAATTTTCGCCATTTTGGTAAGGGAAGCTACTCTCAGGGCTTATTGTCTACGCTAAATCTAAGATTGCCGTTACGTTCCGTAAAAGATAGAGTGGTTTATATTTTTTTTTCAAACACAATTAATTTCGTATAAATTTAATAGTATTTTGATGACAGAAGTATAAAAAAAATCACAAATATTATGCTACTAATTAGTTATCGAGTAATATCTTTAACCGAGGTCAAACTGTGAACAACAAAATTGACAAGAGGTGACACGCTAATTACCGATAATTACTGGCCATTTGATCATAACAAAAGGGGATTACACCTTTGGTTATCAGTTTTAATTGAGAAGCTCATGTCATTTTGTCGTTCATGTGGTGAAGTCCCGCGAAACTTAGCAACCACGTGCTTCTCAAAATCGGGTATCTTCGGCGATTATTGCCTAAACATAATTGGTTTTGGAAGAAAAATGGCCGCTGAAAGGGGCCAAATACGGGGTTCGGGAGGCAATTTTGGTGGCCGCTGGCCGCGGACGGCAGGTGGCCGCTGAATAAAGTGATAAAATAGAGGAAAATCCGTCGGGTGCGTCATAAAATGGCCGCTGAACGGAGGTGACCGCTGATCGGAGGTGACCGTTAGTACAGGTTAGACTGTACTTGAATATGTGATTCTTTAGTTGGTTTGAGAATATTTTATATGAAGCAATATTTGTTTTAGTTAGCAAAAAATGTTTACCAACAATGCAGGCCCTGAGAGTTTCCATGTTTGCAGTACACAATTTTCACAAAGTTAGTGACATTCCCAAAAATGGCAAATAACAGGTTTTATGGCAAAATGTATTCAAATAATCAATTTTTTTCTGGACTCAACACATAAGATATGTAAGATTGTTTCAACAAAACAAATAAAAAACAAAAGAAATTTGCCGAATTCTCCTCCAGCAAAAGTTACAGTGACTAAAATCTGTCTTGTCTAGGCTTTAAACAAAAATGCCAGAAATTTGTCTGCTAGAGGAATGTTCCATGTTTGGCAGCTGAATGCCTGCAACTAATTAAATACCGCTGGAAAACCAATTGTCTGAAATATTTTGAGCCAAGCTGTATTGTAACTGCTGGATCTTGTATTGTATTAGGGGGAGCATGTTTGGTTTTATCTTGGGGGATACATTGTTTGTCCTTGATTTCTCTAGGGACAAACAGAGCCAGCTCACTGTTATCGGACAGAAGTGAATGTTGACTGATTGTTCACAGATAATCACATGTTAGCTTTCTGTCTTTGTCATTTTTGTTGATTTTTTTGTCTTCTGTGGAATGTTAATTAATGTGACATGTCAATTTTCAGTTCATGTTATGTATGTACTAGGAGTGGAATTATTTTGAAGCAGGTTGATTTGAGCACTTGGATAGTTTATGATAAGTTGAAAGGAATATCAATCAATGATACTGCATTTGGTACATAGTCAAATCTGTGTAAAGGAACTCCTTTGAACAGTGACCACCTGGCTGTTAAGACCACTTCAATTTCTTTCCAAGTTGAAATAATTTCAATGTAAAATTTAACAAAAGTCGATACTGCAAATAAAAACCATTTTCCAGCTATCCCAAGCGTGGATTTTATGTAATAGGTTTGACTGCTATTTCATGTCCACTTTGTTTTATACAACTTAAAAATACATTGTCAACAAGTGTCTGTGACTGAACAACCTGAAATATCAAATAAATAAGGTCATTCTATTTAAGAAGCATAATTTGCAAAATGCAGTCTTAAAATATGGCAGCTGTCTTTCCTTTAGTCAGTTTGTAGATTGTGCTCAGAAACAACCAGTCAGATTTAGCATGGAACAATACTGAGCTATTTTTATTAGGTCGACTATACGAAGTATGGAGAACTATCCTACTCAACATGGCATCAGCATCAATGTCTTTCCACGTCCCCACCTTGGTTGAAGTTTTGATGCACTTCCTCTTTGTCTTTGTTATTACTAGATGGATTTGTTTCAAACTTAAATTAGTTATTCCTCATCGTGATATCACCCACATCATATGGCACAAGGATCATAACTCTGGCAACAATAATTCATGAATTATCTCCCCTTTCTATTTAGAATTGTCTCCCCCCAACTGGGGGAGACATATTGTTTTTGCCCTGTCCGTCTGTCCGTACGTCACACATCATTTCCGATCAAAAACTGGAGAAGCATTTGACCAAGAATCTTCAAACTTCATAGGGTGGCAAGGCTCCGAGTAGATGACCTCTATTGCTTTTGGGGTCACTCTGTTAAAGGTCAAGGTCACAGGGGCCAGAATGTTGAAACTTCATAGGATGATTGGTCATGCAGAGTAGATGAACCCTGTTGATTTAGGGTCACTCTGTTAAAGGTCAAGGTCACAGGGGCCTGAACATGAAAAACCATTTCCAATCAATAACTTGAGAACTACTTGACCCAGAATGTTGAGACTTCAAAGACTGATTGGACATGCTGAGTAGATGCCCCCTATTGATTTTGGGGTCACTCCTTTAAAGGTCAAGGTCACAGGGGCCTGAACATGGAAAACCATTTCTGGTCAGTAACTTCTGAATTCCCTGACCCAGAATGTTGAAACTTCATAGGATGATTGCTCATGCAGAGGAGATGACCCCTATCGATTTTAGGATCACTCTATTAAAGGTCAAGGTCACAGGGGCCTGAACATGGAAAACCATTTCCCGTCAGTAACTTAAGAACCACTTGACCCAGAATGTTGAAACTTCATAGGATGATTGGACATGCAGAGGAGATGACCCCTACCAATTTTGGGGTCACTCTGTTAAAGGTCAAGGTTGTAGTGGATAGAAAATGGAAATCCATTTCCGGTTTATAACTTGAGAACCATTTGACCTAGAACCTTCAAACTTCATAGGGAGATAGGAATTACAGAGTAGGTGACCCCTATTGTTTTTGGGGTTCACTCCTTCAAAGGTCAAGGTCACAGTGGGCTGAACATAGAAAACTCTTTCCAATCAATAACTTGAGAACCACTTGACCCAGAATGTTGAAACTTAATAGAATAATTGGACATGCAGAGTAGATGACTCCTTAGGATTTTGGGGTCACTTGATCAAAGGTCAAGGTCACAGGGGCCCAAACATGGAAAACCGTATCCATTTCATAACTTGAGAACCACTAGGCCCAGAATGTTCACTTTATCTCAGTTATTACTGAATGGATTTGATTCAACTTCAAATAGTTGTTCCACATCATCACCCACATCATATGGCACAAGCTCCATAATTCTGGCACCAATTTTTTCATTAATTATGCCCCCTTTTTACTTAGAATTTTATGTTAATTTTGATGCGTTTCACTATATCTCTGTTATTTCAGAAGGGATTTGATTCAAACTTAAAATAATTGTTCATCATCATCGCCTGCATCATTTGACACAAGGACTATAACTGTGGCCCTGTATTTTATGAGTTATCCCCCTTTTTACTTAAAATTCCAGGTTATAGTTTTTGTGCGCTTTTACTCTATTTGTGTTATTACGAAACAGGTTTGATTCACATCATATGACACAAGGACAATAACTCTTGCGCAATATTTTTTGTACCCCTCGACAACAAAGTTGTAAGGGGGTGTATACTGGTTTCAGGTTGTCTGTCTGTCTGTCCGTCTGTCCGTAGACGCAATCTTGTGTGCACCATCTCTCCTTATCCCCTTGACAGAATTTAATGAAACTTCACACAAGTGATCAGTACCAACAGTAGTTGTGCATGGGGCATGTTAGGTTCTTTTAGAAAAAAAATTTGCAGAGTTATGGGACTTTGTTTTTTGTTACTATACTATATACATAGACACAATCTTGTGCGCACCATCTCTCCTCATCCCCTTGACACAATTTAATGAAACTTCACACAAGTGATCAGTACCAACAGTAGTTGTGCATGGGGCATGTTAGGTTCTTTTAGAAAAAAAAATTGCAGAGTTATGGGACTTTGTTTTTATGCCCCCGAAGGGAGGCATATAGTTTTTGAACCGTCTGTCGGTCTGTCAGTCTGTCTGTCTGTCTGTCAGTCTGGTTGCAATTTTAGTGTCTGGTCCATATCTTTGTCATCGATGGATGGATTTTCAAATAACTTGGCATGAATGTGTACCACGGTAAGACGATGTGTCACGCGCAAGACCCAGGTCCGTAGCTCAAAGGTCAAGGTCACACTTAGACATTAAAGGATAGTGTATTGATGGGCGTGTCCGGTCCATATCTTTGTCATCGATGGATGGATTTTCAAATAACTTGGCATGAATATGTACCACAGTAAGACGACGTGTTGCGCGCAAGACCCAGGTCAAGGTCACACTTAGACGTTAAAGGATAGTGCATTGATGGGCGTGTCCGGTCCATATCTTTGTCATCGATGGATGGATTTTCAAATAACTTGGCATGAATATGTACCACAGTAAGACGACGTGTCGCGCGCAAGACCCAGGTCCGTAGCTCAAAGGTCAAGGTCACACTTAGACGTTAAAGGATAGTGCATTGATGGGCGTGTCCAGTCCATATCTTTGTCATCGATGGATGGATTTTCAAATAACTTGGCATGAATGTGTACCACAGTAAGACGACGTGTCGCGCGCAAGACCCAGGTCAAGGTCACACTTAGACGTTAAAGTTCATTTTTCATGATAGTGCATTGATAGGCGTGTCCGGTCCATATCTTTGTCATTCATGCATGGATTTTAAAATAACTACGCATGAATGTGTGACACAGTAAGACGACGTGTCGCGCGCAAGACCCAGTTCTGTAGGTCAAAGGTCCTAAACTCTAACATCGGCCATAACTATATATTCATTCAAAGTGCCATCGGGGGCATGTGTCATCCTATTGAGACAGCTCTTGTTTTTGTTACTATACTATATACATAGACACAATCTTGTGCGCACCATCTCTCCTCATCCCCTTGACACAATTTAATGAAACTTCACACAAGTGATCAGTAAGAACAGTAGTTGTGCATGGGGCATGTTAGGTTCTTTTAGAAAAAAAATTTGCAGAATTATGGGACTTTGTTTTTTTGCTACTATACTATATACATAGACACAATCTTGTGCACACCATCTCTCCTCATCCCCTTGACACAATTTAATGAAACTTCACACAAGTGATCAGTAACAACAGTAGTTGTGCATGGGGCATGTGAGGTTCTTTCAGCGACAAAAATTGCAGAGTTATGGGACTTTGTTAACATACTATGTGCATACAGTCGGCATATGCAGTCTTGTGCGTGCCTAATCTACCAAACCCTTACACACAATTTAATGAAACTTCACACAAGTGATCAGTACCAACCCTAGTTGTGCATGGTGCATGTTACATTCTTTTAGATAAATATTCTGCATAGTTATGGGACTTTGTTTTTTGTTACTATACTGTATACATACAGTCTATATACATACAGTCCACATAATTATGCATTCTTGTGTGCGTCAAATTGCAATGTACTTTGTCAGTGCATGCGGGGGGTACATTCATCACCTTTAGTGATAGCTCTAGTTTAATTATCCCCCTTTTTGCTTAAAATTTCAGGTTAATGTTTTGATGACACAAGGTCAGTAACTCTGGTGCAAATATTTTATGAGTTATATCCCCTTTTTACTTAGAATTTTAGTTTAATTTTTATGCTTTTTATATCTCTGTTGTTACTAAATGGATTTAATCAAACTTAAAATGGTTGTTCCACATCATCACTCACATAGTAACACAAGTTTGATAATGCTGGCACCAGTCTGCTCTGAGTTATGCCCTCTTTTTACTAATATAAATTCTGGTTCAAGTTGCGATGCACTTTTACTGTATCTCCAGTATTACTAAATAGATTTGATTCAAACTTAAAATAATTGTTCCAAAATAGCCGCATGATATGACACATGGTGCATTACTTTTACAGAAGTTTTCTATGGATTATGTTCCTTTTATACAGATTTAATGTTTTGAGACTTAAGCTATTGTCCAATATCTTCTTCCACATTTGAGTCATTAAACACTCCAGTGATAGCTTCAGCTCCCTCAGATGTGCCCAATTTCACTATCCAGCATTGAAATAGTCGGGCGCACTGACACAGTCTCCTGTGACAGCTCTTGTTAATATTTCTTTTAAATTTTTGCTCAGCTGGTACTTTTGTTCTAGGAACGAACTGCACTTTAAGTAAAAGGTAAAGCTTATCATTTAAACAGACTTTCAGATAATCTTCTGCACATAAGAGTGATTGTTGCTGGAATAAAAATTCAAGGATATTGTACACTGTTTTATTTGAATGGGCCTCTGATATATCTCCCCAACAGCTGTGTTTCACAGTTAAGCACATTGTTAACTCTGACAGCTTGAAGCTGCCATCCAACTGCTGTTTGCAATGAAAAACTCATTATAAAACAGATGTTAGAAGTAGGAACAAAAAATAAACACTCAATTAATCTTACCTCAGACTGCATTCATCATGCTTAAGATTATGTTTATAAACTGTTAAAAGTGAAGTCTTATTTGTTTATTATATTGAAGAAGAATGGTGAATAATGTCAAATAATTCAATTATTTGAAAAGATTGCATAATAAATTGTTTAATTTCATTGGAAAATATGCAACATTCAGTGGTATTAATTAATCAAGACAGCTATTTTTCGTGGACATAAATTTTTCGATACTTTAAATCACTAGGCAGGATTTATTTTTAATGGATATATTCACCAAAATCAGCCTCCCACAAAAATTGATAATTTTACAGTACTTTGTTGTGTTACTGAGGAACTTCTTTTCTACTGTAAATTTAAAGACTTCTTCCATTTATGTTTTTTATTGAGAAAAAGGATATCCTTTCAAAAGTTATTCATAAACTTCTTTTTTGTAGGAACAGTTTGACATTTGTATATTTGTATTGTAATCAATTGTAAAGAAGAGAAACATTGATTTAAAAGTACTGAATTGTCTGTGACTCTCCTTTAAATAATGGGCAAGGTCTATATTACAAATTTGCTTCTTACTGTTTATATAGTAATATTCGTGATGGATTTATTTTGACAAATGTCCATGAGCAGAAAATACAGTCATAAATATTAATCAGCTCTTTGTATCACTAAAAATTATTTCAAGGCTACAACTTGAAGGCTGCTGCATAGCAAAATGTTTGAAATTGATAATGCAGAAAATCCAATCAAAACGGATAATATGATATTAACCCTTAGCCTGCTGCAGGCGAATTTAATAGCCTTTGCAAACAGCTTGGAACCAGATCAGACGCCGATTAAATCGGCGTCTGATCAGGTTCCAAGCTGTTTGCTACTCTGACAATATTTCTTCCAATTTTGGAGCAAATTGAATGAACTTTACAATTTTAGCAGACGACATTTCCAGCAGACGACAATTTATGTATTTATTCTGAAAGTTCTTAAATTTATCAAATGCTGCAGTCAGTCTTCATTGCTGTCAGTCTCTCTGAGGCTAAGAGCTATAAGTTGCTGTCAGTGAATTACTTGACTTTCATAGCTGCTGACTGACAGCCAGGCTTTTTTTAAGAGCCATGGAATGGGGATTTCCTCCTGCTGTAGCTACTTTTTCTGAAGCAAATAAAGTTCCACATGGGAGGAGCCCCAGATCCTGCTATTCTTTGCAACTTCCATCTTCCACTTCATGGAATTAATGAAACCTTGCAGAATGGGTTTGAAACCCCACTTAGAATGTAATATATTATTAAGCTGGCAAGTGTAAGGCTTTGTCTGGAATAATGTTTTTCTCATGCGGAAAGGGTTTTTACAGGAAACGGACTCAAGAGTGATTCATATAAGCTTGAAACTTTCATCAGTAGTATAAATTAAAACTTTATTATGTTCGAAGAGGCAACTAGGTTATTCCTCCACCTTTAAAGCTGGATGGATGCTTTGATGGCCTGAACTTACTTAGTGTGACATTAACCTTTACCCTGCTAAATTTCTAGAATGGACTAGTCCGTCATTTAATTTGGGCAGTATCATTTATTATTCAAATGGGTGTTCACTGAAAAATTTCTGATTGAATAGCGAACAGTGCAGACCATGATCAGCCTGCATGGACGTCTTGGTCTGCACTGATCGCAAATGCGTAATCACTTGTCGGCAGCAGGCTAAAGGTTAAGCAATACAATGTCAATTGATCTTCATTATGTCTGAATCTAGTATTATCTTAACTGATGGAAGCTGATTAGTAATTTTACTTAACTTAAGAAAGAAAGAAAAAATATTATGATTGTATGTAAGATCATACAACAAAAGCGGAACAAAAACATACAGATGCAGAGGACAGGCATTAAGTGCCTACTTCCTGACTGTATGTTTGTCACAACAATGATTCATTCTTTAATACATGTAAAATTTGAATAATTCCAGTGGATTATTTGTAAACAATTATCCCCAGTTATCCACATATACTGGATGTTGAATTATACAGAAAAAAAAGAATATTTAAAATTACAAGGAATTAATTAATAACTTCTGGGATGTAATACACAGTATTTGACAGAGGTATATCTTTGTCTACTATATCTGGAGTAATTAAGGCTTAGTAGTTTACTGTTTTAGGTTATACAAAGGGAAATTCAGAATGCAGTTTCAGTTCCTAATTTAAGCAGATAAAATGGTGATTGTGTAAATAAATCAGGATAGAAAACAGAGCATTTCTGTAGTTTTAAGTTCTGTAATTAAAGATTTGAAATTTTCCTTATGAGGAGTATACATATTAAAAGGATGTTATTGATTTTAAGTTTTGTTGTTTATGAGTGAATTGTGAACATTTTCTTGTGATACAATATATAAAGCATTTAATACTGGTAATAATTAACATTCTTTAATATTATAAATTTGATTTCAAACAGAGTTTTAGCTTTAAAGAACACGGTGGGGAAACCACGTGACTAACTTGGGTAACGTGCACGCAAAAGTGCTAAAAATAGGCCCGCTTCAGGTATGTTTTTTCACTATAACTTTTTTGATCCGCAATTGTTTTAAACGAGATTACGTGCATAAACCCCGCAATAAAATGCTCTTTCATCGGATATATGTAATTTGATGAAACTCTCTCCCGTTTTTACGTAATCCTTGCCCAACTGATTCGAAAGATGCAAAATATTTTGGTAACGAACACGTCTGTTCACAAGTTACGCACCTAGCACAGATTCTGCAGAGAATTTCTGCTGGAATTTAAGTTTAAAATAAAGCTTGTCATTGTCCAGAGTCCTGTACCAAATAATTAACATGACTATTCAGGAATATTCAAGATATCGTAAGACAAAGGGTGCGGTAACGTACATGTTGCGGTTTTTCAGGAGGTGACGTACACGTCATTTTTCCCCAGAGGGTAATATACACGTCAGAGACTATTTATCATGCATGTAGAACATCTTTGTCTCTAAATGACTGAATTGTTAACATTTTGACATTGTTAAAAAAGATGCAAATGCTGGGAATAGGCTGTTTTTCTTTCGGTAGGTTAGTACAATTCAATTTTTTTTGACAATTTTTTTTTTATTTGACAATGGCCACCGGCCCATATCAAACAAATACAGCAAATATAATATGAATACAAAACTGGTACCCAACAATGGGCTGAATGTAGTATTACAAATAAACCACTACTATCAATTCTAACTACATACAAATGTGGTATAATGCAAAAAGACATTATGATATAATTGCAGTGACCTGTACAAAAAGTACACACAGTTTCCCATGAAATGTTTAGGTATAACTCACTTTTAATACAATTTTCGAACAAAACAAACCTATGGGGCATACCTTACAATTCAAGTCAGGTATGCAGAATATGACATAATAACAGTATCAAGTGTACAGTACATAAAATTGAGTTGAGCATTAAACTAAGGGTTATGCATTTAACATATTTTTCCTTTCTTTCAATGCAAAGTATGCATATTTTGCTAAATTAAGAATAATAGTATATGATGTTGAACTCATTAAAACATTGAATTTATGTAAATTTGGGTCTGTATAAAACTTCCTAGGAATATAATTTTCTCGCAGAGCTAAAAGATTTGGACAGATTAATACAAAATGGTATTCAGATTCTACGTCCTTTTTACATAACTTTACAGATACGTGCCTCCCGAACAACATTCTGATATCTACCAGTTTCAATTTCAAGATCATGGGCAGAAATTCTTAAAATTGAGAGAGCTCGTCTATACTTTCTCTCCATTACAATTGATAGATAATATTCATGTCTGAATGTACTTTTAAATTGACAATAATTGAAAAGCTTTGGGCTTGCTTGTAAAGAAGCTTCCCATTTTTGACGGTATTGATCTTTTAATCTCTGGTCAAAACTTTTCATAAAAGATTTCTCATTATGAACCATCTGGGCTGCCCAAACATACCCAAAACCGTTAGAAGATAATAAGTCCCTTACACCTGTACACCAATTCACTTGTCCGCAATTGTCAAGGTACTTCAACGTAAGATAACTTTTCTTAACTAATCTTGTATCTCTCATTTGTAATATTTTAATCCAATATTTTAAACATCTTTTAGCAGCATTGATAAATAGAGGGAACCTTCCACAGTCCCCAAAGACAGCTAAATTTGCCGAGTTTTTACTAACACACATGTATCTTTTGCATGCATAATGCTGTACAGTTTCAACTGAAGAATTAGCATGTATTCCCCAGATTTCTGAACCATATAAAAGGATTGGGCTTATTTTAGTATCAAAAGTATTAAAGAACACTTTACGCGGGAGTTGACCGTACTCATATAGTTTAGATAATACAGAGATTAAAACTCTTTTGGCTTTCAAAGCTTGCTCATTTGCCATTCTGTTAAGGGATAGCTGTGATGATAAGGTTACGCCTACATAACAAAAACTACTTACAACTTCCAGAACTTGACCATCGTAAAACCATTTTTCATGTTTAGACATTGCCCCTCCTCTTTTAAAAACCATTATTTTAGACTTTTGTGAATTAACTTTTACTTTCTTCTCATCACAAAACGTTTTAAGCAAATTTAATAGCTTTTGAAGTCCAACAACTGTATCAGAAGTCAGTGCAAGATCATCAGCAAATAGCAACGATAACAATTCAGTTGTGTCAGGGAATAACTGTATACCCCTTATGCCACTATTTTCTATCAATTTTACTAGTTCATCAATAAAAATTAAAAACAAAATCAGGGATGGTAAACATCCTTGCTTTAGACCCATTGGGCAGTTAAAATAGTCTGTCAAACCTTCATCTGTTCTGACACAAGCTTCTACAGATCGATACATACCAATAATTGCATTGTACAATTTACCTTTTAAACCCGAACGCCTAAGAGCCCCCCAAAGTTTGTCTCTTTTAATCAAGTCAAAACATTTCATAAAATCAATAAGAGCAATATACATTTTCCCACCTGGTTTGGCTAGTTGTCTATTTATAACTGCTTGTAAAATAAACACATTATCTGTGGTAGAGTAATCTTCACGGAACCCGGCTTGCGGCTCACCCAATTTATCAAATAAATTTACATAAAAATTTAGACGCCTCGTTAAAATGCTAGTATAAATCTTACTGAAGATATTCAACAAGGAGATTCCCCTGTAATTATCAGGTGAATTAATATTTCCCTTTTTATGGACAGTAACAATTATTGCCTTACTCCATGATTCTGGGAATGATCCTGTATCATACAGTCTATTAAATAATTTACTAACTAACGGCAACAATAAGTCGATACCGTTAATAAAGAATTCAGGGATAAAGTTATCTTCACCCGCGCTTTTACCACGTTTCAGTGACTTACTGCTTTTAAAATTTCTTCATCAGTAATTTCAGAATTGAATACAGAGTCTTCTATATCATTTTCAATTATATCTATGGGAAGGAAATCCTCTGTTTCAAAATTATCGCTAGCATCTGTATCAAATAAATTTTCAAAATGATTCTTCCAATCAGTCAAAGAAATAGAACTTTTTGTTTGTATTTTTTTTTTTACTCATTTTCTTTAGTTTATTCCAGAATGACTTCGGACTATTTGAAGAGTCAATTAAGCTATTCAATTGTTCATTATTGTATTCATTTCGTTTTTGGTCGCAGGTATTTTTGAATTCCCTTTTTGCTGATAAGAAGGCTTCTAAGTTATTGTCATTTCTTTCTCGCCTAAAACTACGTAACCTTTTATTTTTAATGTACTTTAATGTTCTACATGTAGTATCAAACCAACCCGGCTGCTTGTTAAATTTATTTTTTGTTGACTTTGCACAACAACGGCCACTCATGTACAATATATCATTGAATTTTGATATAATTTGTGTCAAACTTGTGGAGAAATCTGCTAATTCAGACATAAATTGATTTACGAAACTAGGAGTCAAAATATTAGACAAACACTCTCGGTATTCAAGTGTATTTGTTTCTGTAAAGATGTATCTCTCTCGTGTATTTCTGTAATTCGTATTGTTTGGTGTCTTTGATCTGTAGCAGTCTCTTTAACATTACAGTCTAGACGGAAACTTAATGTAAGGTGGGAAGATTCTGATCTGTTTTCTACATTAAAGTTACTCAATGAATTAAGAACTCCATTGGAATATAACATATAATCTATAACGCTACATCCCGTATGACTTATATATGTAAAATCACCTTTACCTTTGTCCCCAAACAAACGACCGTTTGCTATTTTCAAAATATAAACTTTACAAAAATCAAGTAACTCAGCGCCGAACGAATTAACTCTTATCACACGAAACTCTGGGAACGGTAACATCATCTTCAAAAATATCACGATATGCGTCTAATTCTATAGAACTAGTCGGAGCAAATATATAGTCATTTCGTTCAGCTGTTCTGGCATTTAAATCGCCAATCAGCAATAGATCGGTATTATTAGACAAATCGAGCTCCAATAATGAATCTTTGAGCATTTTAATTCCTTTAAAGGGCCGTCTATCGTAAAAAGGAGATGAGCTCGGAGGTAAATAAATAAAACCAATAATCATATCTCTTCCCGACTTCAAAAAGCTATTACTTAATTTTACAAAAATACCAAAGTCGCAGTTTGGCAATAAACGGGTTACAAACTGGTTGACAGATTTTTTAACAAATAGCATGATCCCTGCCATTGCTCTACCGGCATTGGCATATTTTACACCTGATACAAAATAAAAATCATGGTCATTAAAAAAGGTATCAATATTTCCAATATCAACAAGCCATGTTTCCAACAGAGCAAATACATCAAAATTTTTACAATAAGATAAAAAATCAATATCATTGAGTTTGTTTTGGAAACCCTCTACATTCCAACATAAACAGTTTATGAAATAATTCTCATTTGGACCTTGGCCAATATCCTATCTAGGTTGGTCATTGTCACCTAATACGGAATGTATAGACTGCATTGAGGCACTGCTGAAACTAGACGTGTTATGTAAGTCAACATTTTCAGGACTAGATTTAACAACTTCACTGTAAGTTTTATCAGGTATTCGATTCATACTACCAGCTTTGCGCTGGCCTTTCATTAAAACTCGCTGTTTCGGCATTTGCTGGCTTCCATACAAAGGCATTTCATTACTGATAGATTTTTCATATATTCTGAGTTCACCTTTATAAAAATACCCTATTTTACCCTCGCGTTTTAATCTACTCAGTGTCTCTCTTTGTCGTCTCGTCAAGTCATCACCAACTCGGATACCGTTCAATCTCTACATACAGAAATGCTACAGTGAAAATGTGTAGCGTCGGTCCTCCTCATCCTAGCTTGGAAATAATTACACGTTTACAGCTCTTGTATATCTATACATAAATAGGTAAGATGATAAAATTTTGAAATTATTTTGCTCTAAATCCATCATATGCGCAACTGACCATGTATCTTTGAGTGAAAAAGTTGACAGTTGCTTACGGGTGATGGATGCCTAGTACTTGTTCTTTCCAGTAATGATAGTTAGTTTAGTTGTCCGCACCGTATGATTCTGACTTTTGAAAGAGACAAACAAAAAGAAGTATTAAATACGCATATAGGTATAATTGTTACACCGAGAGTAACAGCAGTAAAACTATTATCTATTTATAGCATGGAGAATGAATATATTTGCCAGGAGTGCGAAATGTCTTTTCGGAGAAAAAGTAATTTAAAGGCGCACGAGAAGAGCCATAGTGGAGCGTGAACCTACCACTGTTGTGGGAAAAACCTTTTTTTGGACGACCCATTTTCTAAAAATAACAACAGAAAAAAACTTGTTACTTTTCTTTTTGACATGTTTATATTTTGTATATCATTGATTTTACTTGGATTCCATACAAGTTTCTTATACATACAGAGAGGTAATTAAAAATGGAGTCAGTAAGAGTTATGATTCCTTATCACTGCACTTCCTTTCTTTGACCTGTATTAATGTACAAAGTATCAGATCAACCCTTCATAGTTTTTGGCTTGGGCTTCAGTCAAGCTTCTTGCTTTTCCTTTTCATGCATAAAGGGAGGTGATTCAAAAATGGGGTCAGCTAAAGTAATGGTTCTTTGACACTGCACTTTGCTTCACTGACCTCTTATCAATTTATCAAGTATCAAGACAATCCTTTATATGGTTTTGACATTGGCCCCAGACAAGTTTTTTCCATAGATAAAGGGAGGTTATTCAAAAATAAGATCAGTTAGAGTTATGGTTCTTTGACACTGTACTTCCTTTCATTGGACCTCTATTTATGTGCAAAGTTTCAAGTCAATCCTTTATATAATTTCGACTTGGGCTTCAGACAAGCTTTCTATATAACGATAAGGGGAGGTAATTTAAAAATGTGACCATTACACTGCGCTTCCTCTGTCAATGTGTAAAGTATCTTCAAATTCTTCAAATAGTTTTTGACTTGGGCTCTGGACAAGTCTTTTTTATAAGGATAAGGAGAGATAATTGAAAAATGGGACCACCTACAGTTATGGTTCTTTGATACTGCACATCCTCTCACTGTGTTCGATCATTGTATGAAGTAACAAATTAGCACCTTTATTATTTCTTGAGTTATGCTCCGGACAAGAAGCGTGATGGACGCCAACCGGTCGCCAACGGACAGAAAGACGGACGACGGAAAAGTTGGGTATGTTTTCCCAAACTGAAAGTAATTCTCATTCTGTAAAATATCATGCTTCATATTGATGAAAATATTATGAATACATTGTATTTCTTTAGAAAAATACATATATTTATTAAAACGATTCATGTGAATTTGTCTTTGGCTGTTTCTTTTAACTGCGGATGACAAGTTAAATGTTATTCATGGTCGGGTAGGTATGTACAACATAGTTACACGTCTTTAAGTGAAAGATGTTGTGCGATTATTCCTCAGGAAAAATGGATGTGTCGAGAGTGATTAGTATAAGTTGTAGGACTTGCTTCACACTCGACCTAAAATAAATTAGTATAAACTAAACAAATGGTCCAAAGTTTCTCGCCGGATGTTTTATTTGAAGAAACGAGTCTACGTTTACAAGGATTATGCATCAGGTAACATGTAACCAATACCAAATGGACCAACTTGTGACACAAAACCTTAATTTGTTACATACACTTCGAACAAACTTGACACCTCAAAACTTTAATATATATGTTCATTTTGCCACCTGTAACAAGAAACAAATGTTAATAAATCTCTGGAAAAAAGAAAAGGAAATATACGTAGTAAACATTAAAGCATTTTCAGTGTTCAGAGAGTTAAAAAATCAGGAATTTCATGCCTTACGTTATTAAAAACGTACACAAACGAGACATTTATCGACATCAACCCTATACTTTACTCGAACTCGTATAAAATAGAGGACTAAGCCTGCTGGAAAACATTTCTTTCTATGGCGAGCCCCTCGTAACTTATAACAATGAAATTAACATAAGTTACCAGAACAGTAGAATAAACTTATAAAATATCATATTCACAATAAATCATATTCAGTCCCCATAATATGAATGGTTGTTCCACATCATAGCTGTTAGATATGTTGGGCATTTAGCATAGGACGTCATTGTCATTCAGTCAAGTTTTATATAAATCGATATTATGTGCGAGGGTAAATAACTGATGTTGACGTCTGATGCGGCATTATTTAGGAAATTATTATTATTTACAATACGATGCCGCTAGTGTTGTAACAGCTTTAACAAGATCAGAGATCAGTATCTATTCAAAAATTATTTTTAAAAAATCGGATGAGTACATGTATCTCTTGCGGACAGATGAAAAAAAAATCAAAAATGAACTTTAGAATACAAAGAAAACATCATTTATTGCCATTGTACCTACCACAGTTATTCACCCTGTAGTCAAAAATGTATATGAAAATAAATACTGGTTGAGTAATAATGTCAATTCCACACTCTAAGCACGAAGAAGTAACGGATTAATGGGGAATGTATCTATTTTTTCCCGTACCCTTTATGAAAAAAAATTCGGTACGATTCTTTTTATATTATTACGTTATTTCTTAAAAACGTACACAAACGAGACATTTATCGACATCAAACCTATACTTTACTCGAACTCGTATAAAATAGAGGACTAAGCCTGCTGGAAAACATTTCTTTCTACGACGAGCCCCTCGTAACTTATAACAATGAAATTAACATACGTTACCAGAACAATAGAATAAACTTATAAAATATCATATTCACACTAAATCACTGTAACGGATTAATGGGGAATGTATCTATTTTTTTCCGTACCCTTTATGAAAAAAATTCGGTACGATTCTTTTTATGTCCATGTTTTTCTTTTCTTGAGATGATAAGTGATTGTTCACATATATCGCATAACGGCAGTATTTTTAAATAACATATAGTATGCTTTTTCAGGAGAGGGTCCCCGACAATGTTGTTGTACCTTCTGGCCTACCCTTTTGTACTAATGTATTTATGTATGCTTTTTGTATGGGTATGAATAGAATATATATATATACGAGGGCTCTTAAAAAATAACGTGACTTTTCTCTAGCTTTTATATACATTAATGAAGCAAAACAAGAAATTTACCATCATGATTTGCAAACTTTCTACTAACTGCACTGCAAATTTGACGTGATTAAGGTAGTTCTGCACGTTTGGATCGAATTTTTTTCTACAATGTAGAATTCGATTAAACTCCAATTTTTCAAAACTTCAGAATATACCTAGAAAATTCAGCAAATAAAAAAGATAGGGTCGTGTGCTTGATTTTTTGCTAGGCTGGTTTGAAAAATTTGGACCTCACGCAATATTTCATAATGGGAGTCTATGGGAAAATCATAACTTTCATAACATTTTCGCGGATAGAATGTTTTCTACAATGTAGATTTTGATGAAACTTCTCACAGTTGTAAATAAACACATGGCCTATAAATTGGTGAAATAAAATGTATAGGTCCATGTGCTTATTTTTGAGATATTTTACCATGATTAAAGGGAACCGGGCACTTTACGTTAATTTTAAGACATTATTTTGATTTTTTAACGTGCCATATGTTTTATTATCATATTTTGACTTAAGAAATATAGCAACAGTGCCATTATAACAAATTTACTCACAGGTTTCGATTAATTCATAAATTGATTTTCATTTCCGTACGCCGAATCCAGGCTTTATTCTAGGTTTTCCGGATAAATGACGTTACGCCATCACTTCCGGTTTTTCAGAACTACCTTAAGAACCATGCATTTAGGAGTTACGTCTCACTTACACGGACCCGGCGCACGGCGGTCATGTTTCAACGACGTTAACGACGTCATGCTTTCATGGTATTGCTTTCATTAAGTTTGCATTAAGGAGGTAGGTTACCTTGTTACCAGGGTAAATTCAAAGTACTTGAACAGCAGCAATATTTTGTATTTCGTGTAACATGATGTTTTAACTGCTATAATCTCAATTTCGATTATCTCTGTCCCTTCAAGTTCAATTTTTATCAAGGTTTGAAGAACATGACCCTCCCAATGTATTTTATATTGAAAGAAGAAGGAAAATACGAATATTTAACACTTTTCAGTGTATTTTGGTTTCATTGATATCCGTAGAAGTCTGCATAATTGATAATTTTACTAGTATGCGCGTTAGCTTTCTAATATAAGCTTAAAATGTATATGTCGCGGGGCTCGTGTTTCCATGGTAACGCATTTTCTCTCATTTTTAGACAATTCTATATAAAAACGGGTTTTTCGACGGCTTCAGTGCCATTCTGTTAATGACCAATATGGAATATTTGGGTAATATTATTAGCAAAATACCAAGCCCTTTACATGGTACCCTATTTTTCTTAAATTTTTAAGTAACCATGGCAACAGAGATGTTTAAAATAGCTTATATCTTGCTTTTTTGTCGTAATTTCTTATCAAAAATATTGAATAAAATTATCTTTCTTGTTAATGTAGCTTTAAAACTTATTATTTTAACGTAAGTAATATATTCGTGTTATTTGCATTTATTCAAACAAATTTCACAGCTTAAAATACTTACAGCAGTGCCCTTCGTCTGACATTTTTCAAGGAAGATCGGTCTTCATGCTGCTATTATTCTCATGGATATTGTTAAAATGAAAATAAAAAGCCGAAGCTGTGTTCCTTAAATAGACCAGTGTCAACGCTTTTGAGTTTTACATTTAGATATATAGGTCACGGGCTTCGTTACCATGGTAACATCGATTAAATTCAAGAAATCACAATTTTCTACTGAAATTTGAACAATTTTTGAGCTTAGTTTTAGTATAATAGTGACAATTTATCAACGGAAACTGAAAAATAGGTATAACAAATCAAACTGTCCAATTTTTATTTGAAAATGGTCGTAATAAGTAACTTTCACCCGACTATATTCCCAAAAATATTGGTTACCATCATCCATTTTCTTACATTCCGCTAAACATTTCAATATAACTACATAAAAGAAGCAAAATATTGATTATTATTCAGAGCGAAAGACTCCTAAAAGATATTTCAGCAAATAATGTCTTTTTAAAAATAATTCAAATAAAGAAAATGCACAGAATTACGCACTTTCAAAATAAAAGCCATTAATTTTGCGCGGTAACTGACACGTAATGTCATGACGTCAATGACGTCATTTTAAGTCAACAATGTTTTGAAGCGTTTCTGCGGAAATTTATTCATTATTTCTGCATTATAACACCATGAAGCGTTAGATCGGAGGCAGGTTCATGATTATTTTTCAGAAGAATGGATATACAAACACATTTAAATTGTCGTAAACGTCGTCGTAAATTGTCACGTTAGCTTCCGGTTGGGCATGCGCACATACAAATATCAAGGTAACCTACCTCCTTAATTCATATCTGTGAATTTATTTTATAAAGTTTCATGAGCAATATTTAAGTCATAAGAATTTGTTTGGATAGAATACTAAAAAGATAAGAACACTTATGACGCGCATCTCGGACAGGGTACTCAACGTGAGAACTTGGTCTTTATCTACAACGTCATACAGGTGCGTTAATATCCATTCGCAGTTTTTCCGTTTTCTCCCTCCATCTTCGCTGTCTTTAAGCAATTCTGGACCATTTGAGTATCGTTTGTACCACTTGAAGATAAAGACACAGATGAATGAACATTGTTTTGGCGTCTGCTTCATTAGTTTATGAATTTCAGTTGCTGTTCGCCAAACATTCTCCATAACTAAACTATTGTCTTAGTATCCGTGCGAGTCGATGACGACATTACATGCATTATAAACAGTAACACTCACTTTGTTTAAACGTTGTTTCCCTCCGCCTTCCACATCGGAATGGCGCCATACACTAGGTGCATGTCGCCCTGACGTGTTGCTGCACTTTGAGGTAGTTTTGGGCAAACAAGTATATTATTTGTGCGAACATTAGTGACCACCGAATTCAAATTACGACAGATCAAAAAGCGACTGCGCCGGTTATGCGTAGCTATGGTAATAAAAACATTCGGCGAGCTTCGCCTATCAGCAAAAATGTTACAAAAATGTATGGCCATTTTACAGAAAGATTCCAAATTACAACGATATATTTCACATTATTATTTACACAATATGCAACAGTTGACAGCAAAAGTCTACGTTTTTCTTGAACAGCCCTCGTATACAATAAAAAATGATTATACTAAATGTATGAAATGGTTGTACGGTTTCATCAGAAGTCAAAAACGTATTTATACTAAAAACAGCTTCGGCCTGTTCTAGATCAGTATGAACAGTTTTAATATTTATTGCGGTACTCTTGAAGTTTTACGAAAAGTCGGTGTACAAAGATGTGTGGGACTCGGGAGAAAATTCAGACGGAGTTATCACATTTGTTTCACTCTTTCTAGCAGGTTTTATTCCGATGATTATTGTTCAAACGTTTATTTTACCGAGAAATTAAATCATATTATAGAAGTTGTTATAAATGTGTTGTTCTAGCCGTTATATAAACATTCCTAACCATTGTTTACAAATATTTACATTCGCACTATTTTTTCCATTGAAAATTCGGGAGAAAATTCAGACGGAGTTATCACATTTGTTTCACTCTTTCTAGCAGGTTTTACTCCGATGATTATTGTTCAAACGTTTATTTTACCGAGAAATTAAATCATATTATAGAAGTTGTTATAAATGTGTTGTTCTAGCCGTTATATAAACATTCCTAACCATTTGTTTACAAATATTTACATTCGCACTATTTTTTCCATTGAAAATAATGACGTTCATTTCGTATGAACAGCAAAATGAAAGGTGCGAAAGTTACGTCAAAGCTGCTTAGTAAAAAAGGGCTGCTGTTTTGATGACGTCCGTGTATAGTCAGGAAGAACGTTACTTAGATGACGACGCAGTTGTTCCGCCTGGTGATTAGAATGGCCGGGAAGCTGATTTTAATGTTAAATGCATCAAAATGTGTGCAATTTATAATTAAATATTGTTTACAAATGGAAAGGAAATATAATGTAAATACAAGAAAAAAAACTTTTTATTTCGGTGTTCATGCGAAATGAACGACAGAATAGGATCATCAAATAAAAAGTTCATGGATTTGCCGATCCTATTCTGTCGTTAATTTTGCATGAACACCGAAGAGAGAGAGAGAGAGAGAGAGAGAGAGAGAGAGAGACTAAACGAACAAACAAGGAAAGGCAGTGGAGTACTACTACCCAGGAACGATAAGTTCTAAATTCAAACCAATTTAAGGCGAGCAGGCCTACCTGACACCACACATAGTAAAATGGAGAATGTGCGTGAAAGTTGGACTAAGGGAAGTAACACCACAAGCATACGGGATAATATGCGTAACAAATGATACGAAAAGCCTTAAACCATCTTGAAAACTGGGGCACTACCTTGGAACAGCCAGTAACCTATATAAAGACAACTGGGTTTTAACGCATTTGTGCCATGCTAACCTTGTACTTAACCTCTTTTCAACAAGTTAAACAATATATTGTAAATGCAACAATTCTTCGCAAAAATGTGACTCACACACGTGATGAATTATCAGACTGTGTTAAGTAAAACATATAAACTGTGCTAATCCGAGATAACAGGACATCAATGTAATCAACAACTTGTCTGAAGACAGAACACCACCAGCCTAACTTTTAATGGTACGACTAAGCACGTAGCAAATAAAATCTGTCAGTCTGAGAATATATATCCTTTGGAAGCATAATGCGGCCAAGAAAAATAATAGCAGACTCGATCTGATTGAGTCTGTTCATGAGAGGCAATGGAAAGTGCAATACCCATTACGTCCCCTAGCATAGGCTTCGGAGGAATTCTATTAGATAGATATTGAATGGACTCCATGATACCAAACACAAAATTCCACTCCAACCGTCCATTAAGTAGGATTTTTGGAGAAAGGCTCCGCGGAGTCTCACACTTGAGTAGTCATCGTACCATCAAATGGAAAAGCGTAAGAGGAGATAGTCACCAGATATGCACTACGATTTACCGTTATAGCATTTTCTTACAACGTTTACTAATCTTTGATTTAAATCTACTATGTTTGATTATCCGCGGTATATAAACTACATCCCAATAGTATACGGAATTTGTGGGAGACTTCTCTAAATATTTGGGCGATCTGTGGTAATATTTAGTGAAAACTCTCAGTAGTTTGTGATGTCAGCAGCCTTGTTTCTTTTATTAACACTTTTTTGACTTACATTTGTTGCTGATTGTACTGGGAAAAGAACTAGACCACTTTCATTGTGAATTTCCTGGTTTTATTTTTATTCACTGAGAAAATGTCTACAAATGCGTTACTGCTTAACAGCAATTTTATCGGGAGTACATGTATTTTCAGAGGGTGTTGTTTTTCAAATCGGATTATTTTTCTTATTTGTAACATAACATCTCAATAACCTTTTCCTGGTAAGAAGACACGCTATACTTACTGGCTATATGCGGTGTCATATCATTGATATGCTCTTAAGTACTAAAAATGAGGCATCAATATTACATTGTTTATAAGAAATGAATCCGGTACTGAATTAGTATCATAAAAGTTATAAGTTGAGCAGGGGTGGCAAATAAAACCTGACTCGATAAGGATATTAATGGGCTAATTTCTAATTTTGTTGGTTTGATTATGATAGAAAATGACAATGTCAAAGTTGAGACTGGACATGTCTTACAGTAAAGGTGTGTAATTTGTGTGCAGTCTAGAGGAAGAATATGATAAAATTTGGCAAATATATTTTTCATTTATAAATTATGTCAAGCTATTTTGGAGGAAATTTGACGCGCTGAAATACGTTTCTGAAAAACAATATCTTGAAAACTGCTTGAAATAAGCTGAAACATGGTGTCTTGTCTTGCATACAGACTACTGGTACAACTGAAGTAAAATTGTCACTCTTAGAAAGAAAGATGTTTACACCAAACAGTAAGTGACTTCTCAGTAATACATATACAGTAGTCCAAAATGTAGTTCCATGTTCCTAATAAAATATTGTATAAAGAGTCATCAAGTAGTTATATGTTATTATTACTATTTATTATTATTATTTATTATTATTATTATTATTATTATTCCGGATTTATATAGCGCCCTTTTCTTGATAAACACGTTCAAATGCGCTTTACATAGGGCAAACGCAGCCACTCGGGACGCTAAATTCATCCTCTACTGGTACTGACACAGAGCAATCTGGCTAGAGATAAAGCCCCCAGAACAGTGAGACAAAAATTCTTTTTACATACAGGCCTGTTCGGCTAACTTAGCCTAGCTCTTTGCGAATAGACAGTCTAGTTCTTTAACGTCCCCGGTGTATAACAGCGCTACACGCGAGGCAGTCTTTCCTGGTAAGAACCAGTACATGCCTCTTAGTTAGTAGGGAGACACTCAAGAACGTCTCAGAAATTTCCAGTGCCTGGACCATGATTCGACCCCCGGCCCTCTGGATTGACAGTCAAACGTGTTACTATTAGACTACAGGTCCACCATATGTTTGGCTTAGTTTTATTGCTTATTGTACTAAGAGAAAATCATGTTCACTTTCATTGTGAATTTGTATGTTTTAGCTTTATTTATACAGTTTTAAAATATCTACATACCCGTAATTGCTCAATCGCATATTTTATGGGAACATTTTATGTTTAGAGGGTGTTGTTTTTAAAATCAGATTGTTTTTCTTACTTGTAACATAACATCTCAATATTTTTTTATTTGTTTGATAAGAAGATGTGTACCGTCCATGAACAGGCTCAGTCAAACCGAGCCTGCAGCATTTTCATTTTTGTCGTGTGAGCGACCTGTGGAGTTTCAACTTTTTCCATATTATATTACTGGCATATCATTTAAATGTTTTGAAGTATTGAAAATGAGGTCTCAAGATTTATTTGTGTATATGAAATAAAGAAGTACTGAATTAGTGTATGTAACATTAATGTTAGAGTATCCGAAAGTTGTATGAAAATTTTCCCAATTATAGAATTTCTTCAAACTTCGGATATTGATGGAAAAAGAGTTATCTACCCTTGAAAACGGCATTTCCCCTAAAATGCCATTTTCAAGGGCAGATAACCTTTTTTTGATACTGGTGACCTATGACTTTTATTGCATATCTTTGTTTTTTAGAAGATTGTCCTTCAATATCCAAAGTTTAAATAAATTCTATTATTGGGAAAAATTTCGCCCATCTCATATACAGAGACTCTAGCGTACGCCTTTAATAAAATGCAGTAACTGTTGTCATGTTGATCTTTATCACGTCATACTTGTGTTTACCTCTTTGTTCACTGAATCTTATTGGATTGATGATATAAGCGTCACAAACCCAAGCTCACAGCGAGGACATTCGTTCTAACAGTCTTTAGAGCACCCACATTCATCAACTCTTCATCCACTATTCACACTCATTATGTGCTGTAATTGCCTAAGAATATGCGGCAAATATATCAGATACGTCCCTCATGCCACCTTTTGTTATACTGACTAACGAAATTATCAGGAGGTATTTTTTTTCCATTTAAAAAGATTGTTATATTTGTTCGACTAAATGTCAACACAAATACATTTTTTTTACAAATTCATGATGCATTTGAAATTTGCTGTACAGGTTCATCAGATTGTCGGCCATGTTTACAAATGAAATGGGAAACAAATGTCGATCTGCAAAGACGCCATCCTTCAAATTGTCGTATTCTACAGCGGAGAATCTGAACATATGCCAAACGATTTGACTGGAAATGAAATTACAGCCTCGACTGCAGATGGTGTTCTGCCCTGTGTAACTGTCTTAGCTTTTGTTCACCAAGAGAGCTGCAGAATGCTGTAATACACGAAAAAGGAAGTGGTGTCATACTTTGCATTGAAATACTGTACACACTGATCATGCAGAAAATTTGAACTTTTAAAACCATACGCTTTAGCCATATCCACGCACATATGCAAATTTAGTTGGGAAAGTTTGCAGATTTGTTTTTGCTTTTCAAAAATGTTTGTATGGGTTATTTCTTAACAAATATTTTCATTTTTAACTAAATGTCAAATGGTCAATAATTTTATTAATCATGTGGCATAACAAATAATGCATTATTCTTATTGTGCACAGGAATGACAACGATCAACAAGTTGCTAATTCACTTTCTTATACATAAAATACTTTAAATATAACCCGTGAGACATTTTGAAAATTGACAAAGTTGATTACACTGATAGTATTTCTCACCTGGCTTTTTAAGACAGTTCGTTAAAATGCCCCTTGTACCCCTTTCGTCACGACGATAGAAATGCATAGGCCAACTTTATATTAAATATTATTATGACTAAACATAATGACTATTGTTTAAGTGTAATATATCCTGACTTCACACTTTTCATTCCATAGCCAATACACATACATTCAGCGAATGCAACTATCAGTAACAATATTCATGAATCTGTGCATTGAAATGAAATGATATTTTGAAGGTGTATTGTTAATGGAAAGGAGCTGAAGATGCGATGAATGCATGAACTAGATATCTACAACAAAAACTGAAAATTCATTTGAGTTATTTTATATAGTAAACACCGTATTTTCTACACTAAATCAACTGCATTACAAGAACGGAAAAAATAAAAACTATTTGAAAAAGCGCTTTAGAAGTCAAGTTGAGCATTTATTTAAAGATATTTATTGTTTTTGCAATGAGTTAACACATAAAATGCCATTTGATAAAAAGATTATCAGCACTGGCATTTACAACGTGGAATAAGTTTTTTTTTTATGTATAAAGCCTTTACTTCAACAAGATTTCCAAACCTTGAATTAGTTACGACTTCAGTAATTTTACCAATTCAATTGTTGTTCGGTTGCCCATTTCTGTTTCTGGTTACAAGAGAGCAGAAAATAACTGTCCATGTTTATCTTAAAATATGATATGGTAATGACATCTCAGAGCACAATTCCACGCATATCATTGTGAATTATCTATTAAACACATTCAGCCAATTTCACACTAAATTGCTTCATTCTATTGTTACAATATATCTCCAATAGCGGAGCGTTTTGTATATTGGGATTCTGAGAACGGATAATTTGCACCGCCCATTTTGTCTCGTCCAGTCAGAAAAGCGCTTTCTCAGAAATGTGAATTATTGATTACCAAACAGTTGAACAAACAACTTCAAGAGGTAGTGATGAATTTTCTTTATCAAATTAATTAATGAATGATATTAATGGCGAAGATTAAAGAGTGAAAGGCGAAAAGTGAGATGTTTATAGAGGTTTGAACAAGTCGTTATATCGAAAAGATGTGAAAGTGCTTAGCGCTTCATCAACGTTACACGCGTCTCGGTCTTTAATAAATAATACGGGACTGGTAAACATTATTTGAACTATATTTTGGTTTAACATATTAGCCGAAGTATATTGGGATATAGCAGCATATTAAAAATATATTCCTATTATGCCATGCATATAAACGAAATATTTTATTCGTAACCAAATATAAGTAATAATAGATGGAATATTTATTTTGCTATATAAATGGTTCATGATTATTAAAACTTAGGGAACAGTTTAGTTTTAGAGAAATAATGGAAGGACTGGCAGAATTTGTCTCAAAAAGTTTTGAAGAAAAATCGAAAGGGATACTTGAAACGCAAGAAAAGACGTTAAAGAATGTGGAAACGCATGTTGTGTCACGCGAATCAAGTCCCGTTCAGGTTTGTGACGAAGCAGATGAAAACGTCCCAAAAGATTTATCACTGGTGAAAATTGACGTCTGCTCAAGTCGACCAGAAACTCCATTGAATGAACACCAAGAGAGCGATTCTGGTAAGAACAAACTATATATAAGATAACATTTCTTTTAAAAAAAATTGAATGGGCATCAACTATGTTGTAATTTCATTGTCCAGACTTTTCAATTTGAGTCGTGATTGTGATATTTTTAATGCAGATATTCATTTACATATAGTGAACATTTGCACTTTCGAGGAAGAAGAATTTTGTACAATTTGCTCCATAACGTATGCATTTCCACAGTAACTTTTGTATCAGTATCTAACAATGATATAGTAGAAATGGATATCTGGATAAAAATCTGCAGTTTTGAAATATTAAAAATATACAACCGTGCATTAAAAGAACACTTGTGACTTTTTATTTAGAAATTGTTTACATCAATTTTAAAATGTTACGAACAAAACTGACAAGTTTTTTTTTGCAGTATAATTTTGCTCTTCGGTTTCTTTAAAGTAGTACATAAAGTCAAAGAAGAAGGATGAATTAACCATTGTTTCTGAAGCAAAACGTTTTTATTTCTCAAAAAAAAACTCCTTCCAGAAATTTGGGTCATTTTTATCTTACAACCAACCGCTTTCAAAACAAAGTCGATGATGTACGTTTTTTTTTCACATTAAACTTTTAATTAATTATATGTGTATATTATTCTCATATCAAACATATTTCATCAAGAGAGTCTGTAACGAATTTTTGTAAATTTAAACATTTGTTCTAAAGAGATTTACATTATTAAAAAACAAGATATTTATTTAGTGTACCTCCATTCAATACATTGCAACTATAAATCGATTTCTTTTCTATGGTTTTTTAAAATATAAAAAAATATATATCATTTTTATTTGTATCTGTGTACTAATTATGTATATTTTACATGTTGTACATGTAAACGATCAAAACTTATACTGAAATATAGTGTTTCTTTTTATGTTTATTAAATTAATGCTAATAATCTTAAGCAAGATATTTGCATATGATTTTGGAAAGTTTTAAGAAAAATAATCCTGTCTGACATTGCGATGACTTTTATATTCATGTATTAGTGTTAGACGGTGTTCTCAATTTTAAACAATATAATTTAACCGTGGGCAGACACTAACTTTTATATATCTAACAGGCAAATGTTCATTTATTACCAAGTTTTAAATGTAAGATATGATTAGTTTTTATATCAACGTGTACTTCTATTCGCTAAAGACTTATTTTTATATATGATAAAATGACAGATAGAACAGCATGCAGACTAAGTTTGTATTTATATTTAACAAAGAACAATAGCGTTGTATTGCTACTGACCATTACATGTAGCTAGTGTTGGTGGATTAGCTTAATGAGTTAGTTTGCAGATATGCATAGCTCACAGGGAGATGTGACTTAAAATCATGCAAAAGACTGAATACATAATCATATTCCATTAATACATTCAATTAAAATTCTTTAAAACATCAAGACCCGTTTCTTTTTAAAATAGGAATGAACAGTTGGCTAAAGTAATCTTATCATTTTATGCATTGCAATTATACGAAACAGTGTTTCGGTCATGTAGGATAAGCTTTTGAGGTTCAATTACTAATCTCTATTTTGACATGTCTTTGAGCTATTTTATCTCCATATTTTTTTGCTTAAATATTTGTCATTATATAAACATCTCAATATGATTGATGTTGTGCTGATTGTGAGTATATTTTGTAAATGTTTGGTATACTCGTAATGCTATTTTGATGCTATTACTAACCATATAACAGTACAAATCATGTCGTAAACACGGATTTATTCCCGGACATAAAAGAAAGCAAGAAAAAAAACCTGCAAAAAAGTTCCGAAACACTTGTAGCTTCGATCCTCACCATTGATGACGTCATCAACATTTACTGCGGATCGTCTGCGGGTAATAAGGTTTTATATCGTCTACCAAAAGAAGACTTATTAGTAAAAATTACTTAAATTAAGCATCTCAATAATCTTAAATGGTTATCATTTTCTTCACTTCGCCGATTTTTATCTTGTCATTACAAATTTCTCTTTTCATCAATATCCAATTAGAGCGAACATAGTTTCTCCTAGCAAAAAGATGTAATATTCTATTTGCTACATTATTTCCTGCCAAATTAGACCTTAATAATAGTTCTTAGAAATTAGGCTTTCAGATCGTATAAGGCGACACAAGTGAAAATTATAGAGACTATCTTAATAGGATGATATTGCTTTATATTTTAGCTATCACGATATAATGAGTAAAGGAAAAATTATATAGAGAAAATCTTTTTTGAATTTCTCAGATTTAATCGCATCATCATTTAGGGCAAATTAACTGTAATTGGACATTATCCTTTTGTTAGAAGCGTTAGTGAGATAAATTTAGGAAACTTTATGTGAGTTCGTGTTCCATTTTATGTCCCTTAAGAAACCAACCAGTCATATTCCTGTTCAACCAGGAAATCTGAACTTGAATGTTTTATTTCTTGCAGGGACCTGCAATTCGATGTAACAATATATGATATGTCATTTAGTAATTATTTTTCTACTTTTATTTCAAACTGAAGCTAATTCAAAGAAGCATACGCATTTCGGTGAGAGCATTTACATGCATAAGTGACATTTGCAAGAAAATTAACGTCATGTTATAACTGATAATTATATATTAACTTTTATAGCTATATCAATTTTGATTATGTCAAAACGTTTTCGCTGTGAAAAGTTAGCTTTTAAAAATGAAAGTTTTATCGTGATAATATTTTGTATGGAAATAAGTTTTTACCCATGAATAACGTCCATGCTATGTCTCTGTCTGTTTTGTACACCGAATAACATGATTAAAAATTTCAGTTATACTGTTAATGTAGCAAAAAAGCATGTAATCATGTATTTATTGTTGTTTATTTTTTTCGGATCTTTATGCATTTGACTCAAATTACTATTTTCTTAAATAGTTTTATTATTTCATTCCAAGATAAGATAATAAAAATAGAAGTCATAAAAATCGTATTTCAATAAGAAAATAAAGTGTATGTACATCGTACTTTTTATCTGGGAAATGTTTGTTTGTCGTTCTGTGTTTTAAGTTACTCTAACACAATTTAGATCATAGGGCGTCTTCTCAGCTTTTAGAGTCACGTACCCCTCCGGACATTATCTTTAGAACAGAGGGCACCTGTATAGAATCAGTGACTGTCCTTAAGCTTGATGGATGGCTTCTTTACATAGCGGCTACAGCAGCACTCGAACCAAGTAAGGCGAAGGTTTCTTGGGTAAATTAGAAATCTAGAACGATATAACAATTGAAGAAATGCTTCTCTCATGTATAATTTCGTCCATAATTAGTGTTACAAGGATTAGTTATGGATAGCAATTCCTTTCCTGTAATTGTGGCAATACAACAGCTACATTCCCATGAAACCCACCATCTTCTGACCGATGGTTACCAAACTGAACACTAAATATAGTCTGTTCTCGTTCATCACCTGTTGAACACTAAATGTAATAGAGATCTTTTACCTTAAATATTCAAATGCAATTTGTCTTTTTAATGTGTTAACCTACTTTTACGTAACATCTTATGGGGTTTCTACTGATTAAGTAAAATAATAAAAATACTAATGACGTACACAGAGTAGTGTTACTTTTAAACAAGGGGTGTAGATATTCAGAAAAGTCAATAGAATCGTGTTGATGTTCGTGCTTAATCTACCTAAACCAGAAACTAAAATTTATCAAAAATGCCTCTCGTAGAACAGCCTTCTATTTGACTCTTTCATGTTTAATGATTTTTATTCTCAGCATTGCCGAAATTAACCAACTTTCATCAAAATCTTATATTTATTAGCTGTATCGAGCGTTTTCATAAAAGAGAAAATCAATTCTATAAGGCTGATTTAAAAATGTTCTTTGGCTTCTCAATAAATTCAAATTTCTAGTTTTGCAAAAGTCTTCTAATTGGCAGGACAACTATGCCAGATTTAGTTAATCATATATTTATCTTTGATTTGAAGAGACGCCTTAAAATCTGACAGCAAATCATGTATTAGTAACAGCTGAGAATCAAAATATGTTGATGTAAAGCCTACGTTTGCAAGGCCCCGTCTGTTTAACTTCTCTTTAATAAGCACGAGACAATGATGCTGTGTACTGGCTTGCAGGACTCATTTCGTTTCGTACATACTGACTTTAATTTGTCCTTTCAAAAAAAGGCTTTATTTAGAAAGTAACTGCTTTTGCATTAGTTAGCCCTACGTATTAAATGCATAATTATGGTTAATGAATTACATATTATCCAATTATTCATTTAGAAACTAGTCAGAAAAGACACAAAGAAAACAATATCGTTCTGATTTTGCTCAGGATAACGAGATCAAATATTAAGTTAAAGAATACTCAAAAAGAAACGTTTTTTCTTTATCAAAAAAAGATATAATAAAAAATAAAATAAAAAATGAAAACACCTTAGACGTTAAATCATATGAGCCGCACCATGAGAAACCAACATAGTGCATTTGCGACCAGCATGGATCGATACCAGCCTGCGAATCCGCGCAGTCTGGTCAGGATTCATGCATCTCTAATAGCAATAGGCTTTGAAAGCGAACAGCACGGATGCGCAGTCTGGTCTGGATCCATGCTGGTTGCAAATGCACTATGTTGGTTGTCTCATGGTGCGGCTCATATATTAAAGTCTGAGATAGGTTTCATCCATTTACAATGCATGTAAATATAAAACCATACAGCATACATATAAAATGCTTCTTTGCTTGTTATACATTATTTTTATATAATAAAACACCTCTATAATTCAATATTTACGAAACGAAACAAAGATAATTATCCAGTAGTTCACAGAAAATAAAATATAACACGCAAACCGTAACCTCATAGCAGTTTCTTGTTTTACTATGTACATAAAACACATATACAAACACACCGAGGACCAAACGAATAAACTAAGTAGCACCATCGGACACCAACGTGGAACTGCTAAAGACAAAAATGAGGATTTTAAGCCGGTCAGTTGTGCACAAACCCCAAGCGTCAGTCCTACCATGTTCCAAAGCTACACATCAGTATAGATGAAGTAAATCCCAAACAAAAACATTGCAAAAGGCATAAAATCATATTAAATATGGTTAAAGAAATTGCACTGAAATCAACTTTATTACAAAGTTTTGTTTAAGGTATATTTTCACATACTACCTCAATTCCTTATAAGTATTTTATAAATTAGCATTCAAGAAAAGGCAGAGGAGAACTTCTTAGTAACCAAGGGCTAATGGCTATATATGCAATTAAAACAATCTAATTCACCTTAAACACTTTATTGCACGAATCACATATTACTAAATTTAGACGCATTTAATTTAGTTTAATTTCATTTACTGGAAGAAAACTGTTTGGGTTTTGTTAACTTTTAACGTTCTCCGACTGCTTACAGGCAATGGATTTCAACAAAATTAATCTAGTATTTTTTCAGTTCGAAACTAATTGTACAGGCGTTTTCGTACCACTGATGAAATTATTTCCTGATTATTATACACAGACAGCGTTGGCAATAACAGGATAATATAGAAATTCTAATATACACTAAAATTTCATAATATTTATTCCATGATAAATTTTTTAAGTATTTATAATATGAGAAATGAGCCGTGCCATGGGAAAACCAACATAGTGGGTATGCGACCAGCAAGGATCCAGACCAGCCTGCGCATCCGCGCAGTCTGGTCAGGATCCATGCTGTTCGCTAACAGTTTCTCCAATTCCAATAGGCTTTAAAAGCGAACAGCATGGAGCCTGACCAGACTGCGCGGATGCGCAGGCTGGTCTGGATCCATGCTGGTCGCAAACCCACTATGTTGGTTTTCCCATGGCACGGCTCAAATGTACATTTGAACATATAGTCAATTTTATATGGAAAGGCTCCTTTCACGCGACCTTTTACCGGGAGAAGGCCGTGTACGTCAATGTTTACCTCTCATGAACAGACTCAATCAAACCGAGTCTGTTATCATTCTTCTTGGTTGCATTCTTTGCTTCCAAAGGATCTTTTTACAGAGATTATTATTTACTAAATCAGCATATTTCAATGCTGCGACTTTGACAACGATTAATAATAAATTAACTGACTGCTTTTTCATTTCATAATTTTTCAATTTTTCTTTACAAATTGCTGTAAAAAAACGTCTTGCATCTGATTGTGCATTATGCACTCGTGGCCCTTTTTAAATTTATTTTGACAAAATTGTTTGTCCTATATTTTCTTGGTTTTTAAACAAGGACAAAGGTCCAAAAGAAATAGCCTCGAGTATATAACGCAGTCCTGAAAAAAAAAAAAAAACTTACAACAGTGTTTATATGAATCTGCACATGATTTATGTGTACACACCTATAAATAGACAACGTAAAAGTTATAGACAACTTTAAAGGACTCTAATGGGTATTATGACATCGCCTTGGAAAGAGTCAGTTCCAAAAATTCTCCAATGGGGAATTTAAGTCAGTCAATTGTGTACATAACCTCAGTGATAGAGTGTCAGATTTAAGTGCGGGAGACCTTGAGTTAGATCTCAGCCATGTCGTACCAAGGACGTAAAAATGGAACTGGTATCTCACTTGTTTGGTACTCAGGATTTAAAGTCTTGTACCAGGATGTAAAATAAGCACAGGTAACTGGATACACAAAAGCTTGTAACTCGTTTTGTATGTTAATCATATGCAACGTTAACTAAAGCTTACCTTTACCATTATTTTTTTACATTTGTGTTTAACCCTTACTATTTTCGAAAGAAACAAGGCGATGTAAAAACAAACTATCCTCACGTTTGAATCCCTTACTCATGTATAGAGTAAAAGGCATTAAATGTAACAAAAAGATTTGCTTAGGTTTATTTTTGCTTTTTTATATATATTTAAAAAGAAAAGGTAGATCATATAGCGACTTTTAGTGGTGGAGGAAGACTTAGGCACTGGCGGGTACATAGGTAGAATCATAAGCCTTTCATATGCCAGCTGGATAGCTTCCGTAAAATGTATCGCCGTACTTTGGTACAACATTGTTATATTTTCTAGACTTTTGGGATCATGGAGTACATAATGGGCATGTGGGACGTAGAACAGTTTTTACCTCATATGAAAAGACTCAGTCAAACCAAGTCTTTTATGATTTTGCTTGGTTGCATTCCGTGCTTCCAAACGATTTTTTTATTATTTTACTTCCTCACATGAACGAATTTTATATGCTTTGTGGAGTTTTGAGCTCCTGGCGGAGAGTGTTATGTGATTCGAAGCCAGCGACCTTAACCACTAGACCAGGGAGGCTCCTACATACTTTTAAGTGCAAGTGTTTTAACCGTTACCGGGCAAGTGATTCAAATTCAAGACCAGTGGCACTAATAATTTACAGATTATTTAAGCAAATAACAGCAAATTATCTTCATTAGCAGCAAAATAGTTGTAATAAATAACAAATTTATTTTACCACGTGTTTCTAACATATCTATTCACTTCTTATAATTTTTAATTTCAGGAACAAATAAGTATTTTAAATCAACGGTCTTTGTATGACTCAGCAGTTCACCTAAATTAAGACATAACTGCTTAAAGTTAACATAAAGCAAAAACTACATATACAGTATGTTGTATCATTAAAAAATCAATCACTATGCCTCACTAATGAACAACATTCACGTATTTTGTTTTACATCTACAAATTATTTTACTTCCAATGGCTACATTAAGTACAGAATTTTCCAAACACGAACGCTAAATCCTTTCAGGAGTCATAAATTTTCAGGAAAAACGTACATTCAAATGTCATACCACATATTTACAAAACCACTATGCGGAAAAGAGGAGAAGATCGTCAAAAAGTATTGATGACCGTCTTTTAATTTACACTTCATTTTTTCCAGCCGATGATTTAAAAGACCGCTGTTCAGACAATGAAAATGACGATCAGCCTAAGCTGAAACAGAGGCGCAGTCGAACAAACTTTACCTTGGAACAGCTGAACGAGCTGGAGAGGCTTTTTGATGAAACACATTACCCAGATGCCTTTATGAGAGAGGAACTAAGTCAAAGGCTTGGTCTTTCTGAGGCTCGTGTTCAGGTAAGGTCAGTTAAGAGAAAGGAAGTCAGTCAAAGGCTTGTAAATTTGAGGCTCGTGTACAGCTACACACAGTCGAAGGGATCCTAGTCATAATCCTTCAATACATATGTATTATAAAAGAATCAAAGAGAAAGATCCAATCGGAAAATCTGCATTCTATGAAAGCAACCTCCTAAATCCGAACCGTTACAGCAATTATATGGATGTGTACATTCGCGTAGACGTAGACAGAGTAAATCATATAGACAACGTAGATGAAGCACGATATATTTCGTTATACAATGTCTTCATATATATTTTGAAAAGTGTCCGAAAAGCTGTCACATAGGATTTGTTTATTCTTTATACGGATTAAGACAATTTGAGCACTCAGTCAAATTTTACAATGTTTCAGATATTCACTAGATATTAAAGTAATGAATATGCAAATCTTTGACAAGTATGCTACAAGACTGGGTACGAAGTCATTATTGCTTCATAGCTTCTAGTCATTATTTTCATTCCGAGTAAACAAAATAAATTAGAAATACTATAGTATCAATATGTTATGGGTAATATGACACTCTTTATAAGTAAAGACTTACAAAAAGCACATAGTCAAATTTTGCAATATTTCAGGCATTCACTATACTGGGTATGCTTTAAGTTTATTTATGTGGTACAGGATAAACCGAGTCAGCTATTATTCTAATTGGTTACATTATTTGCTTCCAAAGGATCTTTTTCAAGATTTTATTATTGTCAAGGTAAACTGCCAGTTATTGACGAATATGCTACAAGATTTGGTACAGTGTCCTCATATATTTTAATCATTACTTACATTACGAGTTAACAAAATAGATTAGAGCTCTTGCAGTGCCAATAGGTTATGGATAAAATGAGATCCTTTAGCAGTAAAGATTTATCAAACGTTTTTTTTTGAACAGGTTAAATGAACAGTGATTGCTCTATCAGATAATAAGTAGTGCATTATAATTAATCAACACATACAACTCTTATAATTTTAAGATTTTAATAGATTTGCAAAGAAGTTTAGAGCGCTAGTTATAGCTCAAGAATACTGCCATAAACGGGATTTAAATATAGCTCAAGTACAATTTAGCTTTAAATTCTTTAGGACAACTCTTTAATATGCTGTTATGTGGAAATCCTTTTCTGTTATTAATATGAAAACGTTGTGAATGAAAGATTATACTTGCTCAGTAGAGAGAGAAAGCGATAAAACAATGAAAACGAATCTGTAATTGCAAATACATTGGCCACTCTATCTAAACGCCTTGAAGATTCTAATATCGTGTTATGTCATCCGTTATCCATGCAGATAATACAATCAAATTCTCCACAAAATGATTCCACAAGATATGACAAGTTGTTAATGTTCTTGGCACATAATTTGTCAATTCATACCGGGAGATAATTGTTTTGTCTTACAATCATTCATATCTAATTTCATCAAAATTTTGTTAACCGAAATATTTTTGAGCGAAATATTTTATTGTGATAAATTTTGAGTTTTCATTTTCAATTAATTATTTAGGTGCCGTATGCTTGTGGAAATCGTGCATTTCCACTTTGTCTGGCTTTGGGATGGGTATAAAACGAACTAATGTTGTCAGTTATATGCTGTCATGCCTCATAAATGCTACACTTTCACGCTTTGGCATATTGCACTTTCACAAACTGCCGTTGGCAGTAAATTGTGCAAAGTGTGCATGTGTTTATTTACTTGCTGAAAATGTCTTTCCATGAACTTTTAAAAAATAAAATAGAGATATCTTATTTTTTCATTCTGTAAATTGATCCATTATTTTGGCTGCCATTATTTATGTTTAGCTACATTACTACATATAGAGTTCAATGTTCTAGGTAAACATTAGCTCTATATTATAATTGTTGATTAATGTTTTGTTCCTTTAACAATTATTATGTATTCAAACTGTTGATTTTCTTCGAGCAGTACCGCTCTTTCCTTCTAAAATGTCCTTATTGGTATTAATTAATTATAGACTTTCTACTTAGTAAGTTCAACTCTGTCATAAGGATTTTCTCTATTCCAACAGTTGATGTCGTTCAATGCTTCAAAGGTTTTTATTCTTCTTGTCGTCAACTTTTTACCCGAGTTTTTAAAATGGCAATCTTCAAGTGTTTTCATTTACTTTGGTGTCAAATGGTAATATGTCTCTAGTGAGCTTAATCTAGCATTGAACAGATGTTCTTAATTGTCTGATTATCGTTTAAGAAAATCCCTTGGTCTAATATATATACATACATATATATATATTTCATTTCCGTCTTTATTTAAAAAACTTTTTTTTCAATTTTTCTAACATCTATTAACTAACATATCCTAGAAAATGCCAGTTAAGTATAAATGTATTCTTGTCATCGGAAGAACGAAAGTTGAACATTACATGCCTATGGAGACTTAAAATTAAACTTTAAGATAAGCATTCTAAAAAATCGTTTCAGTGATTAATGTTATATCAACACTGAAAACATACTCTTTCTAAGCTGAAGAGAGAAGTACTATAAACATGTACCTACAGCGTATCTTTATTAACATTATGTCATATATGGAATTTATATCTAGTATTGTTAGCTCGACTATTCTAAGAATAGGTAGAGCTATTGGAATCACCCGTGCGTTGGCGTCTGCGTCCGGCGTAACCACTTGTGGGATTGAAACTTCACAAACTTATGCTCTTAAAGAGTGACTTACAATACAAATGTTCCATAACTCTATTTTTTACAAAACAATGCTCCTTATTCGACTTGGCAATTTTTGGTAAAGTTTTTGTATGTAAGTTGGTATCTCAGTACCCACCAATTGGAATGAATTGGAACTTCACACATTTGTTCACTGTGATAATCTGACTGGCACTGCCCAGGTTTCATAACTCTACTTTGCATTTTAACAAAAATATGCCCCTTTTTCGACTTAGCATTTTTATTAAGTTTTTGTATGTAAGCTGATAGCTTGCTACCTACGATAGGGAATGGATTGAAACTTCATAAATTTGTCCATTGTGATGAACTGAAATGCACTGTACAGGTTCCATAACTCTATTTCGCATTTTACAAAATTTTGTCCCTTTTTCGACTTTTCATTCAATTGACAATCTCTTGAATAGTCGAGCGTTGCTGTCCTCAGACAGCTCGTATTAAAATAGCAGCCAGTGTTAACGTTGTTCTACACGTTTGATAAACCGTAACGTCATTTAACCGGACAACGTATAATAAAAACGGAAACGAAACGCATTTTATGGATTAATAGTAACCTTTGAGTAAATTTATCAAAATGGCAACGTTATTATCTTTCTAGAGATATATTCTGATATTACGAAGTTTGACAAATTAATTAATTGCAAATAATGTCTTAAAACCAGCTTGAATTGTGCGGATCTCTTTAATCATGGATAACTATCTTAAAAACAAGCACACGGACCTATACATTTTATTCCATCATATTATATATCATAAAATTAAATTGATTTACTGATTTTATTAGCCTGCTCGGGATGAACAAATCTTTGATAGCTTGCGGAAGGTCAGTTGTTCTGCCATCCCTTAAACAATGCCAGGAGTGGAAATTGGGTCTTTCTGGAAGGTCGCCATGCAACACGCCATGTTCCTCGTCTCTTTACTGTAATGAATGTACTTACAAATAATTGTGGGGTATTTTCATTCAGCCAGTTAAAATGTTTATGTTGCCATTAAGTTTTTACTATAATAAAATTTTAATATTTTAAGAGCAATGTCTTCAAAGCAATTCTAAAAAAATGGCAACAATTATTCGCTGAAACCTTCTAAACCGAGTATTCCAAAAATGCAATATTTCCGAATGGGCTTGGTTTTCTTATTATCTTCTAAAGCCGTGAATTTCGCCAAGATAATCAAATATTAAACTCTAGAGTATATCAAATTCGGTTTTTAAGTAATAAGCATTTTGTTACTATAAACCAATTTGATTAGTTGTGTAATATAGTATGATAATGATTTACAATAGCCGAAGTTGCATAGATTCACACGCCAAAATTTCTCTATTTAATATCAATTACTGTAGAATTGGAATTCATATCAGGCAAATTCGTATATGGTTACAAGTTAATTGAAATCTATAACATAGTTTAGGGTTGGTTAATTTGGTAATATTTGCGAAATGCGATCTATATAATGGCTTGGGACAATTTAAAATGTTTAGTTGAATTATTTCGTTTTATGTAGGAAACAAATTGAGCAACATACACTCCTGTCTAATTGGCTAATTATCAATTAGTGTCTGTTGTTAAATAATAAGAAATTTAATGAACATCGACACAGAATAAAAGTATAATTTGGAAGTATGAGATTCATATTATCATCATGTTTTCATGGACTCCTCGAACTTTGTTGTACGAGGGTAATACATAATATTTTGATACTATCCATTGGAAAAATATAGCAAAACCTGTATTTAAGCAGATTGCTTACACCAGTACCTCAAAATATTCATCCAAAACAGAAACACACTATTCTATCAGTGCTATCTATGGCATGAAAGCCGCAATGTAGTCCGCCCTTGGAATACTTTGTAGACTCTGATACCCTTCGCAGCAAAAGAGCGGTTCTAGAATTGTAGCGATGCCCAGCCAGCATTTTTTTTTTCAGCTAAGGAAAGGACAGCATCACAGAGACTTCGGTCGGGCGAATATGGAGAGGTCGACAACTGCTCGACTACTGGTCCTGTAAATACTGCTATACAATATTGCTCTTATGTGCAGATGCATTGTCTTGAATAAGGCAGATGTCCCCTAAACAAGTTTATGACGTTTAATGTAATGTTTTGTAACTGATTTTTAGAATCTTGCCACTGTAAAACTTTCGAGTAACAGATACGCTGGGTGGACTGGGCATTTTAACGACAGGTCTCTGGAATTGATGAAAATGGTGAACCCGTTTGCAACTTTATGTTATTTGTGCGATACTTTCCTAAGCCGCTGTTTGTTGCTTATCCACCTTTGAGGTTCGGAACAATATACTCATACCTTATCCCCTGTCAAACCTCCTTTCATTCGCATTTATGTAGATTTTTAGAAGTGGTTTGCAACATTGCACCCTGTTACGCTTTTTGTAGTTAGGTAAAAAGATTTCGTACCTACCTTGCACACGTCTTCGATTATTTAAAGTGTTTGAACACTTCTCGATGAAATACCAACGGATGCAGCTATTTCCGCTACAATGGCTGCAACAGCAGCAATGTTATGAGAGGATGCTGAGGTTTTAGGCGCCCAAACACGAGGAAGATCTTGTTATCTAGATTTTCCATTGTTAAATACCTTTAGTAACCTAAAATCAGTGGGTTTGGATAGGGAAGAATCACTGTTTTAAATTCTTGCATAATCTGCTTGGCTGGTATTGTCTTTATTCTCTATTATCTATATTAGGTTATATGGGATCTAAGTTCCTTCCTACCTGGAGCCTCCATGCTTACTGTAAAACAACACCTGTGTATGCATGTGTGGTATGTAACACAGATGTAACAAACTGTTAGTTTACTGCAAGAAATATATATGGCCATAGCATAAAGCATTAAACTATTAAAAAAGCAAAGGTATTTGCTTTTAGTTTTGTTTACATATATTATAAGAATTGATTTGGCAACTAATTTTGCATCTGAAAACGGTATCTTATACTGTTGGTGCATTTTTGAGTCGACTAAAGGCTGAAAGCCTTTCGACGAGTCCTTGCTATCCAACGATTCTCTAAATGGACCGAATAACATGTGAAGGGATGTAGTTCCATTAGATTTCTCAAATTTCAAACAGTTCACTGCATGAATGAAGTTAAGTTGTGTCAATTCCCTTTGCTATGACACATATACGATGTAATCTGTCATATTTATGACTTGTAATTGTGCAATTCTCGAATGTAACTCATGAAGCATAAATATGCATTTTAAGAATTGCGCAGGCTTACAAAGCTTGGGTAACATCCAGCGAAAGACAAAAAATAGTTCCACTGCAGGGCTCCAGATAAGATGCGTATTAGCGTAAATTACGTATAGAAATAATGCAAATACGCATGTCTAATAATTTCTAAGCGTATAAAAACGTATATAAACTTACAGAAACGCACACAATGCTTTTTTAAAAACAAAATCTGAATCGTCTGGATGCGTTAGGTAACATAGCCGATCAGCCTTAATTCTCCCACATTGAACGTAAACACGCATCGTATGATTTCTATGAATTTTGCAGTCAGTAAACGGATAAATTATCGGAAGAAGAAGCTCTTACTGGTTTGTTTAGTTACTACTGATATTAAAAATGATTTTAATTCTTATTTTTCGAGAAATAAACAAATCGGCGAAACATTAAATTGTATTTTCTTGTAGTTTTTGAAATCGAAAGTAGATCGTCTATGTTTGGCGAAACGAAACAACTTTTTTATGAAAAGATTTAAATAAGAGGTAATTTAACCGTAAACTTCAATGTCAGATACTGCCAATTGCTGCTAAATGTCTTCGTATCATCACAATTTGTAAAATATATTGTTCAAACTGGAGAAAAGTGTAATCGTATCAGGATATAATATTTTGGGTAAATATCGAGCTATGTGTTATGAAATTTTAAGAAAAAAACTAAAAACAAACTGAAACTGGTAGACTATACTATCATTACATCAATCATTAGCCGACTCAGGCCATTCAGGCCTTTGATTCATGTGTATTACTGAATAATGGCTATCTAATAAGGGGTCTTAGATACAGTGTAACGTCAATAGATACCTGGGCGTTCAGTCATTCAATGGAGCCGGTAGGTTGATTTCAAATCCCTATAAATTTAATGCTTAGGTCATCTCAAAATCTCGATCCAAGGAGCAAATACTTATCAAATAAAGTCAAGTAGTATATATATATATCCAAATTTAAAAACACTTTCAAACAGAATCATGACTGTAGACAGATTGTAAAATCTACGATTCTTGTATGATTATATTGACAAACACCGTTGTTGTTTTTGCTTTTTTTCAATAGTGTAGACATCATAATATATAGATATTCAGCGTTTGTCATATATGTAAAAGATGGTTCATCCTACCAAGGGTGTAAATTTGAATATTCGACTTATGTAATGTAATCAAAACCAACTCTTCTGACCGACTTCCGTGACAGATCATAAAATAGTATATTACTACAATAAAGAGAAAAATAAGTGTATATAGTATTGCTTTTGTAGAAATTACTTTTTCACGTAATGAAGTTATTGTTCTTAGAAAGAAGCTGTTATGTGCAGTTTTTTTTTTTTTTTTTTTTTTTTAATATTTCAGGATTATATTAAGTTAACGATATATCAATCAATTCATCTTTGAACAATTACTGAAGGTAGACTATGCTTAAACTTGTAGTGAAATTGACAGTGGAGTTTCATTTTTATTAGACAGGTTGAGACGTAGAGAGCCGAACCACAACTCTGCTTTTACTAGAAGCCATATTTCTTGTACTGTTCACACAGCTGGCAACAAGTTGCTAAGATGTTTAGAACAGTTAAACAAACAGGACAATTTACTTATTACTATTCGGTTTATTGCCATTCCGACAAGGTTTCAAAATATGTCTGTCATCAATTTTACCCTTAGATTTTACTTTGTATTTATCCCAAACGCGCTTTATTTTGAAGCTAAGTCAAACGGCTTTTTAGGCTATGATATAAACATTTAAAGTCCCTAAACATACTGTTTGTAGTAGCCAATTGAGAGAATGCGTCGTGAGCACTTCAGGCCGAAACAAACTGATGAACAAGTTTAGACAGAAGGCCACTGGAGTAATTAAGACACGACAATTTGCCGAGATTTCCTATAACTTTCTAGGATTTTGTCAAATTAGTCTCGATGTTCACTTCTAGAATTAATTGAATTACACACTGACATTAAGAAAGACCCCGTTTGGCACCCATGTGACTTGCAGGTTAAATATATAAGACCAATTCCCATCCAAATATTATCCAATTAAGCTTTTCAGTTGACGATATTCTCCAAGGATTTCGATCATTTTCTCAAACGACGTCATTTTACGTTAGAAACGCTCACGTGCTAGGGAAAGGTTAAAAGCAATTTGCACACGTTCTTCATTCCCATGCAGACGACACTGGATGTTAATTTGCTTTTGATATTTTCTTGTCGTGAGAGCGTTTGTCTGCATTATTTGTTCTTCATTCTCAGACTATAGGACCGCGTATTGATTTACGACTAACACATTTGTTTTCCTGTCAACGGCTGCTGTAGTTATGGTGATTTTGGGTCAAAAGGAATTGTCCGATATTACAGTTTTAGGGATCATACATATCAATAAGGATAGGTCCGATGATATAATTTTACGAGTGTATACGTCAGAATAATCGCTGATGAACGAGTTTTACTCAAACTTTATTTTTGTAATTGAGTAACTGTGAATCGCAGTGTAACACGAAACAAAGCTGTTCATAGATATCTACAAGTTCAGTTTCTCAAACTTTGTCAGAAATGATTTATTTTAAAAATTTTATCTTATTTTAATATATTTACAAAATAATGTCGTTTAGAGTTGGGATCATCTGTCAGAAGAAACTTTCCGAATTATTTCCTTTCCGAGAAATAATCGTTACCCATGGGAACGATAAATTATTATATTCCAGCATGATGATCATTGACGATGTGAAATTTGATTTCAGAAATTGAGACGTATTAGAACATTATGTCTCGCACGTCACATCGAATTCACACAAAACACTGAGATTATGTTTTAGAGTTGGAGGTAATGACAATTAATTTGAAGCGAGGTTTCCTTTACCCTTGACGATAATTTATCCGAAGCGACAGCGCTGTAGTGTGAGATAGATCGTGGATCTGTTGAAAAAAAGAAACAAAAACGATTCGATTGAAAACTGTGTTTGCAGTTTCTAAACTTTATAATTAGCTTTTTTCTGTTTGTTTTTGTAATGCAGCATTATCATGAGATGATAACAGTAGTAATAACAAACGTCGGTAACGTAATAGTGACGTATTTATTTCGGCACGTATTATGTAAGAAGATCATCAAATTATTACATAAAATGAAGATCACTGTTACTTTAATATATTGTGGCATCCACACTTGGCAGGTGTATTTCTAATGTATATTCCATTCTATATATCATCCTAACTTTCGATCGCTGGGCTGTCACTTTACATTAAATCATTTTGACAAAAAAAATAGACAATTGCTGATGCAGTATTATAGCATAGTGTTGGCAGGCATATGGTATTTACATGTATTATAAATACGATATAAAAGGACCAGATGGTATTATATCATATTTAAAGAGGATCATGTCTCTTAAGTCGAATTGTGTGTATGCAAATGGTTTTACAAAAACACCAATCAGTGACAGATTTTATACACTCGTCACAATTCATATGAAATTAGTGCAGTAGGTTCGGTCTAATGTTACGACATTTAAAGGAAGCAACAATGAAGAAATGCATAAAATCGTAGTTAAATCTGCTAATTACTGTTTCGTCCGCCTTTTCTGTAACAATACCTTTCTCTGATTTCTATTTAACCTTTATAGTCCTTTTCTGAAATGAACTGGTCCATCAATTTGGGCAGTACCACTTATTATTCAAAGGGGTGTTCACTGAAAATTCACAGACTGAATAGCGAACAGTGCAGACCACGATCAGCCTGCACGGACGTGCACGCTGATCTTGGTCTGTACAAGTCGCAAAGGCAGAACCACTTGCTGCTTAAAGATCATACTATACAAATCATATATCATTTTTATGTACTCCAAGAAAGTTTTTGTTAAAGTTTCAAAATATTTTAATACTGCACAATTATTTTCCTGTACATTTTTTTTTCACTGTAAATTCCATGCATCTGAAACATTAAGATATAAAAGATCAATTTTGACTTCTTTGCTTTTGATAAATTATTATAAAACTCTCATTATATCTTAGGTGGCATTAGAGCAACATTTCCGTACAAATACTTCCGAAAACCCAATGCAATTTTCATAGGTCAGAGTTTTATACAGAAAAAAAATCATTTTAGCCATGTTATTGACACAAGTTAGATATTTTCCAAATGAAAGGTATGCCTTTTTTATCTAAAGAGATCATAAGTTAATTATTACAGAAAACATGATTGTGTTGGACCAAACAGTCAGCGTATGGCTTATAAGCAGCGTACGACATGCCATTGAAATCAAATGAGATATGATTCCGTAACCTAAACAGTATTCTCTATGGTTTTTTGTTGTTGTTTTTTTTTTTTTTTTTAAAGAAAATAGATAATTGTTCAAAACATTTGTTGGCGTCTGAAAGTATGCAGTGGTGTGCAGTAACTATTATTATTGTGTATTTCGGTATAAATCATGCAGCTGGTCAATTAATTTTAGTGATGATTATAGCGAAGACACACAAAAACAAAAACAAAAATATAATTAAGCACATTTATAAATTGGATAAACATGAATAGATAATAGAACATAGAGATAACATAGCAGTATAATATGTAAGAAACAACGTCTATTTCATGGATTATCAGCCTAATTTGTTTTTAGGTTATTTTTTCTATATACAATTTTAAAACAATGACTTTTTTTACAAATAACTGTACTATAGGACCAACACAAGTAAGAACGTTTGAATATGCTAGAAAACGTTACAAAATGTAATACTCAGTTGTAACTATATTTGTTTTAGATATGATTTTACTGATACTTTCTCGTCTTAGGTTCCATTCCAAGAGTAAACATGTCATTCTTAAACATGTAATTTATAAATAGATTTCAAATATAAAATGCTGCTCGCATTTCCTGTAATTACCACATTTTAACATAGTCTGAATTGATTTATGTCATGTTTGCAAACATTGATCACATATACGCTGTTTCAGAACAGGAAACCATTTGACATTTTGCCTAAAATTTTTCAAGATTTGCAGATTACAGAGAACAAATTTCTATCAGTTCTTTCCTTTTCTCCTAATTTATTTATACAAAGATGGTTATGCATTTCACTAAATAAACGCCTCAGACTTCCAAGTTATAGAAGGTAATTGGTACAACCATTACATAAAAAAGACAATCAGCTAGGTAAATGAGGGGTAAGCTGTATATTGTAATGCAATAAACAATTTCATCTCAGATAAGTTGAAAATGTTGCTATCATTTCGCCCGAATACTTACGTGTTTACTTCTTTCCAACGGCATCTTGGGTTTATGCCAGTCCATAGTTAGAAAGTTACACAATGCTCTCAGCTTACTTAATATAAAAATCTACGTTTCAAAATTTAATATGCCCCCTTCACCCTAAAATATTTTACCATGCTATTCATCTTTTAGATGGAATATGGCTTAAAATAAAGTGAAGATGCTGCCAATATATAACTGAAATTTTCGTTTCTAGGCATGTCAAGAACGCATTCGTATCAAACGCTGTTCTCATCTTACATATAACAATTAATTATATGTACCTGTATTGTTTTATTTTTTAGGTATGGTTCCAAAATCGAAGAGCAAAATGTCGTAAACAAGAAAGTCAAATGCAGAAAGGTAAATATATTAGAATGATAGATTACGTGAGATATTCTACAATATTTTACAGAATAAATTTAGAAATGATTCTGCTTCATCTATAATATTTGTTACATCTGCCTGTTTAAGATATAACTGTATACATGCTAAAAAATATAAAGTCTGATTCTGAATCTTTAGTAATCTTGCAGTTCTGTTATTTCTGAAAACTACTGCTTTTGCTACATAAAATGTATCTCCCTATAGTTTATGTGTTAGCTCAAATATTGTCGAAACGCTCGGTTCTCTGGGTAGGGTAGGAGCAGATTTAGCTAAACGAAATTGGCAAACTCGAAAACAATGAAACGTTTGTTTCCATTAATTTGTAACTGCAATCGTAAGGTCAAGGTAAATCCGTGTTTTCTATAATGTGCACGAATAAATAAATGAGAACAATATCTCATTAGCTCTAGGAAAGTGGACATTCGGAACACCCGACCAGATACATTTACCTATGGCAATTTTGCCAAATTCTTGTGAAAACTAAGCAACCACGCCCATTGGCAATTCCTACAGCTATACTAATAGTAAAATGATGTGTCAGCGTAAAATTAAATATTTTTCACCGAATGAGCACTTTGTGGCGAATGTAAAATACGGCAATTACTTTGGAGCATTCATTTTTTTTTAGTTTATTTCATATATTTTCAGTACCTTAACGATATTCGCAATATTTCAATGATTCACACAAAAACATGTAATTAAATATATTTTCCATACAGTATGTGAAGAAATACATATGATTTTGTTTTCACTTACGACATTCAATACACAATACACATTAACTAATTAATCAGTAACATTTCAAATTGATATACAGAAGAAAACAATAACGAGCGGATTATTAAGGCGCAATGTTATTTATCTAGTGTGAACTGTGAAGACATTTATATAGTTTCTTGCAGACATTTACAAAATCAACGCGCCGACAACGACACATCAGGCGCTATATAAACCCCATCCCATTGTTAAATTACATTTATTTCTCTGAGAAAGTGATTCAATTAGCACTTGATTCTTTTGAACAAATTCTGAGGGCACACTATTGTGTTAATCAGCGGAGACTTTCTAACAATGTTCGAGGAAATAGTAATGTAATATAAGGGCTCTCCAACTTTTTGCCTGATACTAAATAGAATTAATTTGTCGAATTTTCATCAGGTTTTTATTAAATTATAAGTTATTATTTAATTAACTGATCATGACTTCATAAAGGCAGAGAATGGTACGGGAAATTAGACATACAGTTTTCATAAAAGGGAGATGTTGGGTCGCAAGCATTGGGGCAGATAATCGTATTATTCAAGGCATTTGTCAGACTGCTCTTAGAGGTATTCGAATGAAATTCGATATGTTAATAGATTAATGAGCACGATTTTAAAATACAGCGTCTATTAAGAATAATAAATATCAATTTAAGTTAAAGATATAAAGTACAGTTAAAGTATGTCTATCTTACTGCGTCATACGACATTATATAATATTAGAATCTCCTCGATCAACTCTTCATTTTTACCTTAATTTCGTTTAAAAAATAAGTTCTGGATAAGGCAAAAGACAAATATTTTAGATGGACCCTTACATTAGAAACCATTCGTTTGGTTGACATATTTAACAGCGTACAAGGCACTCTAGAATTTCGTATCCGCATTTTTCTATATCTTTGCACTACGGTGATAGTTATCTTGGTATATGTGGAATCATAAGTTGAGAAGAACGTCTAAATATTATTTTGAAAATAATGTAATCTTCTTCATTTCACAGCAATAATGTCGTCTGCTCCCCATTAACTGAACAAATTTTGTGATGAATAAATTGCCTTTTTGTCTCGATCATGTCGTTTTTCACTTGTTACCCCCATACTGAAAGAATTTGATCAAATCTCTCGTTTTAGTTCTCTTCTAGCGATTAATTGGCGGATCTAAATATTTACCCACACTGCTAAGACCAGTTAAGGTCAAAATTGAAATTATCACCGCCTTTCACGGTCATCATTAGATCTCCACGATGTATTATTTGCTTTATAATAACTCAGAATGATATATTCCAATTTCCAACAATTTCCGCAAGAGACTAAATTAACTAAACACAAATATTGTTTGGTGGAAAAAGATTAAACTATTTTATTTAGTTGGTTCTTCTTTAAAAAATCAGGGAAGGTTCAGATTGGAGAAATTACGCCATAGAATATCAGGCTATTTGTACAAACAAATCTTTATGCATCTAATATCTTGTAATAGAAGTGTCAGGAGAGTGATTAATTGGGGAAAAGGTTCGCCAATTGGGTACATTAATTCTCTTATGCTCTCTAACCTCGAGCGCCATATTATCAGTGATTTCTATTGAGAAAAGAAAACTATCCATATTAGTTTGTCAAAGAGAGAAATTTCAGCAACCTGATCGTGATAGCTTTCTGATATTGGCCGCAAATGTTCTAACAGTATCGCCTAAATTGTCTGGTACTTTGATCAGCCGGCGAATTAATTTATACGAATTAGATATAAAACTAACTGTAGCAAATTAGACATGAAATTTGTCATATTATTTCCAAATCAGACACATTTTTGTATTACTAATTACGTGTGTAAATTAAATTAATATAACGAAAATAAACCAAATAAGAATTTCTAGAATAAGATGTGAACAAATATTCATAAGAACTATTCTATCACCAGTGTATGATTTAGAAATAAATTGCTTTAGTAACCTTTAATAACTCAAGTATTCTCGATTCTCCTGGATTTTAAAAAAACCTCGAATCGTGTCGACTAAAGGTACCATATGCAATTAGACTATACGGGTATAAAGGAGCATTACTAGCAACATTTTGTATTGCGCCCCTTTCTTGACAAAGCGTGATCATTGTTCCATCACTTTGTATTGTGTTCATGGTTCACGTACGGTAGATTAATTTAGTGCAAACGTTTGACAATGTTAAATTTAACAAATATTTGGAGTTGGAAAGTTAATGTACTGCTGCCACTTATCATAATAAGATTGATAATTCTGTACGAAGAAGAAAAAGTGAAAAGACATACAATCGAACTCATTTATAAAAACATTTGATATTGTAGAATTAATGAAAACAATTTAAAAGCTCAAAAATTAAATTGATTTTACAAAGTTAAGAATGTTGTATGTCAATGTATTTTTGGTCAGGTCCTCGTTTAAACATGATCTAGCTGAATGATATCCATCTTCTACCCTTACCCTGCTAAGTTTCTAAATGGACTAGTCCATCATTCAGTTTGGACAATATCACTTAATATTCAAAGGGGAGGTCACTGAAAATTTACTAACTGAATAGCGAACAGTGCAAACCATGATTAGCCTGCACGGATATGCAGGCTGATCTTGGTCTGCACTGGTCGCAAATGCAAAACCACTTGCCGCCTGCAGGCTAAAGGTTAAAACAGACTCAGATAGAAACCAGACATCTATCATATTAAGTTATTTAATCCTTCTTTTTTAATTTATTTATTATTTACTGTTGACTATTAAATATTCTCTTTAACTACCACAAGCAAAAAAAAAACTATTTTCTGTCTTACAAGTCGTGAGACAACGTTGGAATTAAGTACAGTTACATCTACCAATGCTCTATACAAATGCATATTTTATTTGGACGACCCTTAAAATATACATACACGTGCACGAGGTATTGTGATACTGAGTTAACAAACGCTTGAAGTGACAGAAGAAAAAAACGGCCGGATATTAGTTGGTGTCTCAATCAATTTAAATTTTCAAAATATTTTCCCAGAGTTTGATTCTGGACACTTGACTAGTATCTTATCATTTACCATTATAAGTAGTTCATTAAAGTTAATGTTATGGGGAAAATGACCAACTAACCTTTGTATGATTTGTATATTTTCTAGCGGGTATTATGCTGACATCGCCTGGAACAGTTGCTCCTCTAGACGCCTGTCGTGTCAATCCGTTTGTAAACATACCCTCAGTCAGAGAACCACTGGACCGATTGCACTTCCCGCCATTTCTGCCGTATTTTCCTCTTCCATCGGCGTCGGGGCTGGCTCCACCACTTCACCCTATGTTGTTATATCACCACCACTATGCCGCGGCACTGAACTACGCGGCTCTACCCGACAGCGGATTCAAGGCTTCAAAGACGACAAGCATTGCTGACTTGAGATTGAAAGCTCGACAGCATTTAGCCTCACTTGGACTTCAGAATGTGTGAATCTTTTAATATTTATTGGTTGTTTTTATCTTGTGATCATATATACACGATTTGTTTTTAACGTTTTATACATACAAAATAGAGATACATTTGTACAACATATATGTAGGCGTGTAAAATAATTTGAAGTTCTGTAATATAACAGAAACACGAAATAAACACACTGAATAAGAAAGTAAAACTAGTTGAGACGACCATAAACAAGGGCTCAACTGAACAAATTTTGTTACGAACAAAGCGATGCTATTAAAACTAAAGCATGCGGCAACATGTGAAATGTATATGCATTCCTTTGCTGGATGTAGTTATAAATATAACTTTATTGCTTATCCCTTAAATTTAAATACTAAAAATGCTTTTAAATAACAAAGTTAATACAGTCGAAACTCGGTATCTCAAACTCGCTTACCTCCAAATTCCGTTTAAGTCGAAGAAATTTCCAAGTCCCGTCAAATTTCCTTCTTTATATATGTAATTCAACTCCGGATACGTCAAAATTTGACTTACTGAGACTCCGGATGTGTCGAAATGGATTTTCAGTCCCGTCAGTGAAATTCAAGTGTATTGTAAACTCGGTATGTCGAAGTGAAAAAAGTATGCGATAAAATTTCACACATGTCATTGTGAATGTGTTTGGTTTTTAACACATGTACATGTTTATTGCCTGACCAGAAAGCCGTGATGCCGACATATAAAAGGTGCGGCGAATATCAATGTGAGATGAGGTCATACCTGTTTGCACGTGCCATAATGATAATTGTTTGATATAAACATTAGATTTCTTGAATCAGTTGTCATTTGTTTTTGAAAGTTATGAAAATTGCTTTAAATTTAAACTAATGAATTAATTAGTTTGAACAGTTTGGATCTTTAATAAGGATTAATTAGAGGTAAACGCGATGAAACTGTATAAAAAATAACTTCTTTTGAGAAAGCATCATTTGTTCAAAATGTCAGATCAAAATGCTATCAATCCTCCGGGAGAGCAATGTGGTACAAAAAGGAAACTTGACTCAAAAACATTTCAGGTTAGTATCATTTTTATTCTTCGAAAACCTGAGAACTTTGATAAACACACACTGTAAGGAATCGTGTACGCGTAAAGTACTGACAGCTTATACACGGCTACAACTTTGTTTCATCATTTCGTCTTTACAAGTCGCTCTTCATAACTCGAATTTCGGTTATCTCGAAATAAAAAGCACGGTCCCTTGAAATTCGAGATACCGAGTTTCGACTGTATATAATTAGACCAGAAAGTGGCCTCATTTTTAAAAATGAAGAACTTTAGACTTCCAGCACTTAATCGCCTATAACATGTACTCAATTTACGCATTAAGATATTTGCTGTTGATGCCACACACAAACTTAGTTTTTCTGACGAACTATATTTTGGTACCAAACCGATAGTTTTCGTATTATCTGTATGGATCATACAAAGACATGCCATATAACTCGCTTATATATACGGAGATTTTTGTTGTTAATTTAAGGATCAATTAAAAGTGTATTCTTTCGTTGACAGACATGCCTATATTATTATTATAAGATATATTGGCTCAGTTATATGTTATATCTGTGTAATTGAATGATTGTTGGATTTTGTTCTGTTTTTGCACTAATCCGTTGTGACATGGAAAACCACAAAAACTGGAACAATTTAATTACGATAGGACCACCGAATTTCCGTAAACCAGTTGAATAGTGTTCCCACACGAAGGATTCAACGCCACAAATGAGGTTTCGAGCCAAAATGAAGAAGGGCAAGTGCTCTGAACTCAGTCATGCAGACCTCTGCAACGGATGACAATAGCATTTCCAGAATTATATATATATATAAATGGCGATATTGATTATTTATTTATTTATACATTATTATTATTATTATTATTATACCAGATTTATATAGCGCCCTTTTCATGATAAACACGTTCAAAGGCGCTTTACATAAAGCAAACGCAGCCACACATCCTCTACTAGTACAGACACAGAGCGATCTGACCAGAGGGACAGTGATAAAACCCCCAGAACAGACAGAGAGAATTTTTCAGATACAGACGTGTTCGACTAACTTAGCCTAGCTCTTTTCGAATAGTCTGGTTCTTTTACGTGCCCGGTGTATAGCACCGGTACACGCGAAGTCGTCTTTCCTGGGAAGAACCAGTACAGGCCTCTAAGTTAGGTGGGAGACACTCAAGAATTTCCAGTGCTTGGACCGGGATTCGAACCCCGGACCTCTGGATTGACAGTCAAGCGTGTTACCACTAGACCACCGGCCACATTGAATTAGACGGTATACATGTTTAATTCCTGTTAATGGTAAATTTTGGAATCAGTGTTAAAACGTATTAAATTGCTTCTAAATATAATTATACCTTATTCTACATATAAAATAAACTTCATAACTGAATTGAAAAGTTTTTTTTTCTTAATTTCATATTTTGTTAATCCCTTAAGAGCTATTATAACAAATATTGTGCTTTTGACTTGAAAAAAATGTTTGTCAAATTAAGCTTTACGATTATAAAATGATGTTGATGGTTTTGCAATACCCACAGCTTTTAATGACATTAGAGTAATGCTAAGAATATTTAATTTTTAAAATGACGTTTCATATTATCTTTCCGAGTTGACTTTTATGTGTGTATCTTTTGAAATTACATATTCTAAAACAATTTTAATTACATCCGATTTAATCATTTAAAACTCTTCAAACTGACGCATCAACATTAATATCCATCAAACGGTGAAAACGAAATGGCTAAAATTTATAGCATACTAGACACAAGAAAAAAAAAACTACTTATCATCAAATCTATTTCAAACAATATTGAGGTGACAGCATAATCCCGGTATCGCCTCTAACATTACGGAATGAATAAAAATACATAAAGGGACATAATAGATATGCAAATTTACCATCCCATCTGACTGTTATAATCATATCTATAAGTTACAGAAATATTTAGGGTGCTGGTTGGTGACGAGATGCATATACACACATACATTCCGTATAGGAGTCAAAGATTAGAACATGCTAGTATGAGTATGCCATTGATACCGTAATACGTTTGCGCGGAGTGGAGTGGGGCCGAGTGGAGTGGGGCTGAGTGTATCGTAAAAAGACCTGCTGTCATTATGTTTTTGCAGGTTTTAAATTTATCCATTAAAAATAAGTAAATGTTTGCATACGCTAAACTGCGCAACAGTAATTTTCACAGGAGTATTTACGAAACATAGTATTTTTCTTATAAGAAATTAGATATCTTAATATGTTTTCTTTTTTTTTCAATTAAAGGACATGCTATATTAACAGGCTATGTGTGGTTTTCATATTTGAAAAACTCTAAAGTACTGGAAATAATGTCTCAGGACTTCATTTTATATAATATAAAGACAGAATTGAATAAGAACAGAACAGAACAGAATAGAAATTTTATTACAGACTGGTATATTGTACATCATTAAATTGAAGATTTCCATCATCTTAAAAGGAATTACTAACAATGTGTCAGATATTTGTTGTCATGCCCAAAATTTCATATTTCAGAAATTGAGTATCTATGAAAACATAAAAAATACTGGTTTGTGTATATAAACGATATTAAATGTCAGGTTATAAACACCTAAAGAACAGTATGAATGATATGTTTTAATCTCTGTCATGGCCTGGCTTGGCCTAGTCTGGGTCTGCTGAGCCCAATCTTTTGACAAGATTGGGTCAGTTTAGCGCCTGACTGTTGCATTTTGCGGAAAAAAATATACCAAACCCAAAATGCTTTTTGCTATATAATGTCTGTAAAATGCTTATACGAGAGATAGCGTTAACAATTATTCCTGCCTCAGGAGAACCATTAATTATTTCAGTCATTCCAGTAACCAGTCGAAAAAAGATGTAATTAAATGAAATAATGTTGAAAAGTAGCAAAACTTTGGTGTGTGAACACAAAATTTACAAGAAAATAATTGATGGCTTAAACAATATGTATTAAACAATATGACCTATGTTAATATCCCATTTTTGTCACAATTTTCTGATAGTTGTTAGTGATGTCCTGCTACTGTATAAATCAGTTAACACGTAGTAAACTAAAGGACGTGGTATTAGAATAAGTCTGTATCTATCCTATCTAAAAATTAATGAAAATTATTTTACACCTCTGCTACCAGTGAAACCGTCTGAGATCAATCTTCAAGTTGGTATGATACGGTATCTTAGACTGATTTGAAAACACTAACCAGACAATTTTAAATTGATTGGATATCTAACTGATATGATAAGATGGGCATTTTAATAACATTACCTTACTCCCAAAAATGAAGTTTTAGCTGACATGAGAAAATAAACCAGGTTCAAATGCCATTGTCTTGTAGTCCATGAAGTCAGTTTCTAAAGAAACTGCCATCATCTTTGCTACATTAAAAACTATGACCTCTCCTGGCCTGGTCTGGCCCTGTCGAAAATTTATACTGCCGCTAAAGCAGGTAGCTTTTAACAAATGACTACAGGTCATTTAATTACGAATTCAGTTCTTCTCTTCATACACATTTAGGTTTTATATTATTAAGCCAAGTTAAATGCCTTTGATCAAGATTTGCTACATTTAGAGTTCATATCTAATGATAAAATATTTTGGTGCAATATGAGCAGAGTATATCTTTAATGATTTGCAGAAATCATTGTTTATCTTCCAAAGTTTCAAATGAAACAAGTAGTGGCACATCAAATATTTTAAGCTAATAGCAATATATGGTAGATAAACGAACGTAAAGTAATGAAATTTTTCCTTTGAAAACCTACGTCTGTCGCTTCTGAAATATATATTGATACGGGTCTTATAAAAAATAAAATCTGTGGGATCTTGTTGCTCAAGTGTGAATCATTTTCATCTTAGTTTCGCTTAATGTCATTAGAAAACTATTAGGCTCCTTAATTGTTTAGATTGAGAAGCATTATCACCGCTTTGTATATACGTTAGGCGCAACTTTCTCGCGATTCTTAGGAAGAAATTGAACAAATTGATCTTAAATGAGTAATTACGAGCCGACATTAGCTCCCTGTTAAGATAAATGCAGAAAAATACAGGCTGTAATTTGATTTGATAATGTGATGGCATTATTATCACTGGGAAAGGTCTACCAAGGGAAAAGACTAACTTTATCTTGTACATAATTTTGAAATATTTGTGTGAAATCAGTGCATACTTAATTCAATTAGAGATGTAAAACAATAGAACGCGTCGGCAATCCTGTAAAACAAGTCGGGGCAGGCATTTCCATAAAACGTAAAAACGGAAAAAATGTAATTTTGAAGCAATCATTTTCAGTACGTTACAAATATAGAAGAAAAAAACGTTGACGATGATGACGTCGAATATGGAATTCAACAATAATACACATGCATATATCTGTTACTTGAAAGCGAAATTACGTTGCGTTTTACTTCAAACAGATTTTTTGTGATTTTTTCATCTCGTTTAAGGATAAATGGCGCTCTTCTGTACAAATATCATAATATTCGTATACTTTTGATATAAGCAAGACGTTTTACTTTAGATCTAATATTACAAGTATTTATTTTCTGTTTTGCTGAACAGAATTCGATACAATGCTGATCAATCGGACACAGACCTCTAAAAGATTATTGTCAATACCATGTCATCAAGATTCTACAAAATCATATACGTTAATCGATTTGGTAACAAACATATAAATACTTCTCAGTTTGCTTTGAAATGGGTCCTTTTCCATGTGATCGACGTGTGGCTGTATAACACATTTAATATAATAACTTTGGTGTGTCTGTATTTGGAAATACATGGATTTTATTTGTTTTATCATGTTTAATTCATATCATTAGCGATGGTGATATTCTATCACCAGTGAAGCTGAAACTGAAAATAATTAATTTGATTAAACGCCTATTTCTATACAATGACCTATTCAATGGCGTAGTACATATTAATATTAATAATAATAATAATAATAATAATAATTTTATTTAAACAAACAGTCATGACCACACCCTGCACCTCCCCCCGCCCCTGTGGCCATTTTACTCCTATTGCCGAATACCAGTGCTTAAAGCCTTACATGGTACGCCCAGACGTGCTGCATATAGAGGTTTAAGTCCCTTGGTTAATGGTGCCATCACTTATCTTTTTTTAAGAAATACTTCACACTAACCTACCCATAGAGCCTGTACCAGCAAGTACATTTAATTTAACAATCCTGGAAAATGTAAATGTTGAAATGTAAAAACTTTTACAAAAATTTAAAAACTATCACCTGCTATCATCGCATATAAAACAATTATTAAAATATTTAAAACAATGCCTTGAAGTTTCTTAAGTATTTTTAATGTATGAAGTGATTTACTTTTGCGTAGTTCTAACGGCAGTTCATTCCATAGTTTTGGACCAATAGCATAACGAGATTTAGAATTTTCTGACGATCTCAAACATTGTCTTCTAGGAACATACTCTGTAAAAATGCTGTTAAATACGTAGGTGCTCTGCTATTTTGACAGCTGTACATGAAAGAAAGTATCTTAAACTCAATGGCAACCAATGTAAGTCGTACAATGCTTGTTTGGATTGTCAAATTTCCACCTGTTAAGGACAAGTTTTGCGCACATGTTTTTGTTACGTTGTGTCTTACTCACCTCACCGTTAGCTATACCATACAGTATGATATTGCAGTAATCCGGATGTGAAATAACTAGAGACAAAACTAAAATTTCAGTGTCTGCTTTTGTTAAATATTTTCGGATGTTCTTAATCTGTAGGTAATTCAACATGGCTGTACGACATTTGCGATTTCTGTACTCAGTCCAAAGACAATCTATAGGTATAGCACCTATATAAACTACCTATGTCTGGCTTCTAGGGGGAATTCTTAAAACAATCACTATTTGTTAAAATCCGATCACGTTGGGCCAACGTTGGACGAAGAGTCTGCAGTTGGCCCAACGTTGGGCCAACGCATGTCTGTTATCTGGGTTATCGGGTAGACCTTGATATGCTTTAAAGACGTGTTGAAATTAATTACCAGCCATGATGTACAGCACTGGGATGTACGTCACACACCAGTAAATAGTATTCCCTATATATTCTATATAAAATTGACTTTTTTAAGAGCTACCAAGCATAGCTAGACCCATTTCAGAGAACAAATACTTAACTCATTTTAAAGAGTTATTATAAAACTGATATAAAATGAAAAGAAAAGTAGGGTTCATTATCTTTTAAGAGAGATTTCTCTTGTCACATTTGCTTACCAAAATGTCAAAAATACATCCACAATGAAATTTAAACAGAAACCAGCTTTAATTTGGACCTCTGTGGCCATGTCAAGTGAAAAATTAGTGTTCAAAAACCTGTCCGCCATTACGCGACCAGCTGGTTCCCACGCTGGTTCCTTTACTATAGTTAGGCCAGTATTCAAATAAAAAGTCAATGTTTATGTTAACATTTTATACAAGTCTTAATCAATTCTATTTTAGTTTATTTATATCGTCACACCAGGAAGGTCTTCCCAGCCAGCATGACTATATCGGCCCGATATAGGTACAATGTCGGAATGTCGGCAAAATGTGCCGATGTAGGGCCGACGTCGGGCCGTTGTGAGTGAGTGAGTTAGGTTTTACGGCGAATCGACACAAAATGATCATATTTCGCCGAGATCGGACCGTTGAACTGCCGCAAACTATTGAAATCGGTAGATCGACATCAATCAGTGTAACTATTTCGTAAGTCGGATTGACATCGGGCCTATATTGGATTCTCTAATATAGCTATATTTTTCAAAATATTATTGATAAACGTGAAAAAGTAATCTAAGTGTTTATGTGTGCTTATTTATTAAGCAAATGTGATGTATGCCAGAATTAATCTAACTAGGTTTCAAACAAAATTTGTAGACGGTATTTATCAAAATTTTATATGTAATAAAGGGAGGTAATAATTAAGATGCATTTTTATTTTATGGAGAATGCCGCCATAGAAATATTTATATTTACAAAAAAATGAAAATATATATATGTTTAAAATTCTAATTGAACAATTTTAATAGTGTTAAGAATATACAGAAAACTTACGTAGCTGTATAAAACATGTAGTGTATAGTTGTGTGAAAAATATTATATCAATAAAATCATATATCAAATAACCATCATACACATGATGCGAGACACATCTGTTCTCCAATAAATTACTCTGAGAATTTATGAAGTGTATATTTGAAGAAAACTTTGATGAAGCACTGCGGGTCACACTATTTCGCGACAACAATATGATCTGCCAATATCGGTCCGATATCATTCTGATGTTGGCCAAACATCGTTTGCCAATGTCGGACCGATGTCATTATGATGTTGGCCCGACAACGTCTGCCGACGTCGGGCCGACATCATACCTATTTGCAGCCGAAATCGGGCCGTAATAGACAACGACGTCGGTTTGATATCGGGCCGATATAGAATGCTGGCTGGGTAATACCAGGTCACACTGAGGAGCCGAATACATGTGAAATATGAGCTTGACAATTTGCTTGATGAAAAAGATGTCAATTAAAACGTGATGCTAAGCATATAGAATGCATTTCAAAACTATATATGTGTATTTGAATTACAGAGGCATATTTAATAAACTACAATAAGTTCGGTTTTACATGTAGAAATACAGGTGGCATGCATAAATTAAACACTATCGATGACTGAAAATTTTCTGTGATTGATTTCTCATGCGGAACAAAATGTTATGCTGATATTTAGATTTACAATATGTTCGCATTCGTTGCATTTATGGATAGGAAGGCAGACGATTATCTACGAAAAACGACGTAGGAATGTTGCATACATACATGGATTTTACCTTGACTAAGCAGGTAATACGATAGGTGAAACTCACTTTTGGAATGAAACGAAACGCTTTACCATACAAACTGTAAAGTATCACAATCTTATATCACTGATTTAAAAGTGGTTTAGGCAAGTAATTGATTAGTAAAAACTTTATCATCTGATCATTTCCACTGATCAATGTATTTTCAAAAGTATCTTTCTACACCTTGGAATGGCGGCCGTTCGGAGACCCTCTGTAATGGATTTGTGAGCAAAATGACATGGATTTCAGGAAGACTTTTATGTTCTTTGCAGAAGTAGTTTGGCATTTCACAAAAACGATCTTTTTTATCTATTCAAGATTTCACTTGTTTTTGTTAATGTTGTGTTGTTATTTTGTCTCAGATAAGGCGTAAAAAATTGTTTGTTTCCAGTAGCCCGACCTACCCTAAATTCTTGACCCGACCTTAAATGTTTTTATGGCCTTGGAGAATATTTTAACTGCACTTTCTATGCTTTAAACATGGTCAGTGATGTTAGAAATTAACATACTGATGCTCTAAAGGCATAACCCCCTTATTTGTATTAATTTTTTGACACAAAAATAATTTCCGAAAAGTCTTCCTTAATAAAAAAATCCCCCCAACTTTTTTTCCGACCTACTTACCCTAATTTTTTTAGCATGTTACCGGGAACAAAGAATTATTTTTAGGCCTAAGTGATTATCAATCAACTGATTAGGTAAATAGCAAGTCATTTCTCTCTTAAATTCTCAGGTTTCATAACGAGCCATTTTTCTATGTCAAGGATTTCAAGCAACTTATTATATATAATTTAATTTGAAAATGCAATACAGATGAAACAAAATTATTTGACTTTCCCCCATTATGTTATAGATAATTATTCTTTGTTTCATTATTCCTTCTCTTGAGAAGGAATATAACCGTTTAATAAGTTACACTTGACTGAGCTACTGATACCGAAAGCTGTTGTCATTACAAGCCAGCCAATAAAACTCTGTGACCTTAGAAATAACCTCTGACGTTGAACTATTCTTTCTCAATTGGGTGGAATCCATGGGTTACACAATACTAAACCCGAGGATGATTAATTGATTCTTTTATTTCCTCCTGAACATAACATATGTACATTCACCAGATAGACATATATCAGCAAATTTAAATGTAAACAACCAAATATTATCGTTACCTTCAAATGCATGGTTAATATGTGAAAACAAACCCCATTGCGACCCTCTAATTATTTGTAACAAATTCCAGGCCAGATGGGATATCTTTGGAACAGATGAAAGAAACCAGGTCACTTTAATATATAAAAATATAATGTGTATACTCTAAAGCTCATAAAGTTAACTAACTATCATCTAGCCGTCTGCTATCAGAGAGACTACTTGGGCTTATCCGGTTACAGCTTAAGGAGAATCATGAATGAATATACTACAGTCAATCTCTTATTGTCATATTTACTATACTGAAAGAGGCAACAGATTTAATTTGTTGTTGGATTTAACAATTTATGTTAAATAACTTGCGTAAATACTTACCTGATATTTTTTGGCAGTATAAAACAGACATTGCAACCAAAATTTTACAAGATGGTCATTTTATATATTTATATAGATGTGCCCTAGAAGGAACTTTTGGTATGCTTTAACTTGTACTACATAACCTTTAGTAAGAAAAACATAATATGTACTTTATATCTTTATATCAAAGGGAACTACATGAAATAGCTCAGCGAAAAATCATCCGACTAGAACATCAGGAAAATATGCGCCTCTCCTCTTGATAGTAAATAAAATCTGGAATGTAGATTGTAGAATGTAGATTGTAGAATGTAGAATGGAGTAAAGCTTCCTATGAAGTATGGCTAAATTCCAGCTAGCAGTTGCTGAGCATTCTCGCATACCAGAGGTCTACCGTGGTTCCCCGGATGAACCTCTGGCACATTTTGCCGATATTTGTGGTTTGGTTACATTACAGGTAAAACGTTTTAGCCAATCAGCGTCGTTTCGCGACAAAATGTAGCGAACCAATCAAAATCGTCCGTGAAAAGCGTGACCGCGTCCTTTCATATCGATGCCGTTTTACGAGGAATATTATTATTTCTTCAGGTAAATTTCTTAACACCGAATAACAGAAATAAATCTTTATTAATCGCAATCATGGTATATCGCCTTTATCCATCGTTAGCAACTACCTTGCTTACATATTGTTTGAAATTTCAATTCGGCGTGCCAAATAGTGGCGAACGTTGATTGGCTGAAATTTCTCCCGGTAGTAATTCCGAGTGCGCATGCTCACCAAATAAACGACAGAAATAAATCAGAGGTTCGTCTCGGGATTTTGACGAACATCTGATGGATGAGAATGTTGCTGAGAAATTCCTCTGACAAGAATTGTACGATAGTTATATTTGAAAACGATCGTATATTTATATACTACCGTTGAATAATCAAAGGGCAATAACCTGATGAAAAATCGTCCGATCGGAACATCAGATCTCCTTTTAATAGTTAAGTTTTCTATTGGGTATGGCTAAATTACAATCAGTAGTTGCTGGGACAATAATTGTACTGCAGTATACTCATGATTGTTGAATAATCAAAGGGCAATAACGCAGTGTAAAATCATCCGACCATAACAAAAAGACAATATGCGCATCTCCTCTTGGTAATAAAGCTTTCTATAAAGTTTCGCTAAATTCCAACCAGTGATTGCTGAGATATACTCCGGACAATAATTGAATACTTTAGAATACTACTGCTGAATAATCAAAGGGCAATAACTCAGTGAAAACCCATCCGAACATGCGCATCTCCTTTTGATGTGAAGTATGGCTAAATTCCGACCAGAGGTTGCTGAGAAATACTCCGGATAAGAATTGCTGGACGGACGGACGTAGGCAGCATTAAAAAGTTCCAAAAGTAGATATTATTTTTGTTTTAGTTATTACATAATTATAAATAAAAGTTTGATAATAAACACATTGTTTGGAACCTTCCAATAAACAATGGTCCCTGTTTATTGGGACCATACTGTGAAAGTCATACGTATACGTTCCCTACCTCCCACCCCATTACCACCCAAAATGGGCTAATATCCCTTGGCCAAAAGCCAAGATCTAACCCTTTAAAACGTTAAACAATTTGAAAAATAAATGTTGATACATGAAGTTACCTTACAGTGTTTAGAGGCCTTCACAAAAGCTTAAACAATGAATGCAATTTACTATGACTGCATTTTTTTTATCTGGATTCAAAGTAATTCTTATCAAATACCTTAAGTGCCGTCCGTGTTACAGACATTCTTATACTCTACCTGTTTCTTACATCGTACCGGATTCTTACGTAGAGGAATTTTTGCAGCTCTGAGCACCTTTACAAAAATTCAAGAAGAGGTCTGGTCTGCTCGACTAATTGAGTACGTAGAACAAGAAGGGCAATGGAACGAAACTGAACACATTTATGAGAAGTGTATATACATTAGAAATAATATGTGGTGATTTATCACAGAGAGTAAGCTAGTTTATATGTGGTTATTACGTCTCATCATATGAATGAGAGGCTGCTTTGCGCAATTGATAAAGGTCAATGACTTAAAATCACATGCTAATCAACGTAAAGTATGGGCTGCAAAATAATTTCATGAGATGATGCGTATAAATTTAAGCTGCTTTGCGAGATGTCGATACTCCAACTTAAAAAGACATTGCCTTTGGAAGCGGGAAAGAGTAACCATCCCATCCACCTCCCCACAAAATAATTGAGGGTGATTTTCATCAATGTATTACATGAACATTTTATTTTTCTCACTTCAGATGCTAAACAGATCGTTCACTGTATGATAAATACTAGTCCCAAACCTTTTAGCAAAGCCAGAGACGTTATCTCCTTTATCTTAAACAAAATAAGGTCATATGATAATCAAAATTTAGCTAAGGCTTTCGTAACATCGTTTAACGTAAAGGTAACTTTATTTTATGAATATTTTCTATTAATTTGTGTAGTTTTGTAATAATATTTTTATTTTCAACAGCTCATGTTTAGTTATTTTCATATTGTTTAGTTAAAAAATCTCTTATATTAACTTTTGCATTATAATTTATTATGTAGAGGCATTCTATAAATCAACTGTGTTTTAAGATTTATGCCGCTTGCTATGTATCACAATATCATTACTCCTTTAAATAACTTCTATGAAATAACAAAAAATGTAATACAATGTAAATATATTTTTGTTAAAAGATTGAAAAACATTATGATTCTGGTTTAATGTACAAGAATAATTATCTTTTCTGAAATAATAACGAAATTCTTTATCTTTTAACTTTGCTCTATATCGTTTCAGGTTGAATATATATATCAAAACCAACCAACTATGTTTTATTTGAGACATCTAGTAGTTATCTTTGGCTTTTTGAGCCTCACCGGTGCAGCTTTCACAGACTTGGAGAACTTCATTCGTGTTTTGGGCTCCCTAGATCCCAATCAGTCGATTGTCAATTATTTGAATGGGTCAGTGTTTGGAAAACAGCCTGGTTCAGATCTTCAAAAGCTCTTCAATTATGAAGGTTATAACATTAACAGGAAGATACGTCAGCAAGATGGCAGTTTCCTGTCGTTGTCACGAGAATTTGTTGTGTACCGTCAACCGAACACATCTCAGATTCTTCAGGTTTGGATTAACCCGTGGTCAAATAAAGCCAATGAAATTTTCTATGTGGCCAATGACCCCGTGAATGCAATTCTCGACAGCCCTTCACCTTCGCAAAGATCAGAGGAATATATAATATACAACTCCGATATTGTCCTTGAATATCCCAATCCATTGTCTCCCGACAAATATAGCAATTACTCCGCTGGACCAATTTATGACTCTGTCGAACTCTTCGCATTTTTCGCAAATTACACCAACCTTAGAGACACTTTAGATAAAAGTGTGCCATTTACTGGTACCTGGATACGGAAATCTGAATATTTGCCTTGGATGGAAATGTCTACAAAACCAGGTTGTTTGTATTATACAACGATGGCTTGGAAATGTAATGAGGGACTGAGCTGTGTTTCAGATGATATTATGCAATTGATTAAAAAGTACTACCCAAAATACGAGTATGCACCAAGCCAGAAGGAAGTACCGAATGAAACGTCATGGACAGTTTTTAAAAAAGTTATTGACCAACGACGACAAGCCGGACTCCCAGATATAATTATACCACAAGTAAATACCACCAGTAATATCCGTACGATGACGGATAGCGTCGATGATCGTGTTCTCAACATTCTTGATGCATGGCCATTAAGTATAAAAGCAAATGGATCAGCGTGGTCAGAAATCCCGGGAAAACAATCGGTTTGTTTCTTTAACATGTTCGGTTACTTTCAGTTTGACCTTGAACACTTGCCCGAGCATAATGGCTATCGTATACAACTAGACGGATTCGTGACATATCGTGATGCGGAAACGGGAAAGATGATTAAGAATTTCACCAACCCCATTACTGGACAAAACAATACACTTCCGAAGTCTGAAGTTGGGGTAGATTTTGTATTCAAAAAAGATTCGTTTTACACTATCGATATACCTTCCTCAGAAGTGGTCGGCCTTCTTGGTGCACAGTCAAGCGAAGGGACTCCAGATGATGACAGCGACTGGTCAGTCAACTTTATTGACCTTGTTTTTCCATACAACGAGCTGAGTAAACCTCCAACCAGCGCTCACTTTTTCGGAACTCTAGCGTCGTATTCAAGTTGGCCTTCATGGATGGAAATGATGGATGTCCCAGGCAACATTGTTGTCAAGCTAACTGTTTCTAAATAAACATGTCTCTTGATACAGCATGCGATGTGAGAGAGACGACGTATTCTGACAATGGAACTTCTTTTTTCGTGGCTATAGTGACAATATATTGTATGCATTTGCAATCAAGTATTTCAAATGAATATACAAAACGGTATATTTGTAATAGATTGTGACAAAGCGATGTAAAAAGATTGCTCTTGTGAACGGAATAACTCATGTGTAGTGCTTAAGAAGACCGGCAATGTCTTTATATCAAAACCTCATTCGTGTTACTATTTTGATGTTAAAATATTAACTTTACATGCAGTATCAAGCATTTCGAATATATTATCGACAGACTATTTGAAAACGAGGTCGAGTATTCATATAATAACCTTGCATAAATCTATGAGATAAATATGTCTTGCTATAACTTGAACAGTATTTATCATTCTCATTATAACAGTGCAAATCTGTTAAACTGTTAAGGGTATGTCCTTGTAATCAAAGTAATAAGACTGAGTACTAAATTTACTGATAACTTTGATAGGTTAAATATTTAAATTAAATGATGCGAGTCTTTTAATAACAAGCTTCATCTCGACCATATCATATATAATATACTTTCAGTACTGAATATATTGAAAGAGTTTGATAAACCGGTATGATATAATGTGAATCTATAGCGAGAATATTATTGTTTTAATAAATTCTGTACTGAAACTACACTCATTTTGGCACCACGTCTCAAACAGGTATAAAACACATGTAGACCATTTGAAGTATCATTTTTTAGCTCTGGTGGCCATGCTTTTGTGACAAATTGAAATAATCTACAGTCTTGGTAGACGGTCAACCAATATTCGCATGACATAATTTCAGAAATGGACTAGCGGTAAAGGATCAGATATTGTTAGCTATGGTTACCGTGTTTTTGACGAATCGGATTTATTTGAACAATCTTTGTAGAGTTTCACCCAAGGGACATACGAGTGGAACTATTTAATAACAATATCATACAAAAAGTTTTAAACAGGAAGAATGTTTGACTTTTAGCTATATGCATGTATGCAAAACAAGATCACACCTGCTGGCAGTCATGTTTTAGCAAACCAGATCAGTTTGAAAATTACCACAGGGTCACTTGTGTATAACAATAATAATTTTTGGGCAGCAGTTTCTTACAAGAAGATTTCTTTTCAGTTCACAAAATATACATATTTGGGAAAATATGCACGCCCTCTGGCGGTCATGTTTTCTTGACGAATTGGAATTTGAACAATCTTGTTCGTGTGTCATTCAGTGGTCATTCGTGTAAATTATACATATAAAATACTTATTTTAAAAATCGGGCTATCATATTCTGACAAGAAGTAATCTTTCCTACTAGCGTCCATGCTTTTTCCAAATCGGAATAATTTGAACTAGAACTCCTGGTAGAGCGTAACGTAAGAAACTTGCTGTGAACTTTTTTCAAAATCGGGTCAGCAATTATTCTGTTTTTAGCCCAAGTGGTCCCTATGTGTAACCGAGCTGAACTATTTGAGCAACTTTGGAGACGGTGCACCAAATGTTTCTGAGAACATGTCGCTTGAAGAAAATGAAAACAGGCAATGGGTGGACGGACTATAAAAATAACAAAAACGAACATGTATATACAAAATTCTCATCATACATGTAAAGTACATGCATACGTCACATCATTTAATGACCGGACACAAACCCTCGGTCTAAATCCTCAAAAGTTATGGGACATTTTGCCCAGCAATAATAATCCTGATCATGCGTACAGGTAACAAGGGCCTTATATGTTGAAAACATAAAAAGAAAACCGAAAGAAATCTATATGTTTGTAGAGCAAAAAGAGTAACTTACTTCTGTCGGACAATCAGATACCCTCCAAAATGACCAAAACAATAGAACAGAGGGAGTTGGACTGGGAAATTGAATTAAATCCCTTCAAGTGTCAAGTTATCCACGTCACAAGAAGGAAACATGTTGTTCTCTTATTTCTCTTGCAGTACTATTTGCTTAATACACCATAAAATATGTTACCTGGGCCAAAAACCTTAGTGTTGATATTTCAAACGATCTCTCGTGGGATGTCCACATAAATATATCATCAAACCCTAGGTTAGGTCTCCTTTGCAGAAATATAAAGGTCAACTCAAAACACCTTAAAATAGAAAAAGTGGTCGCCCAACACCACATAAATAAGAAATATGCATGCTCGGTTTGACTTAACCTTTTCATGGACGGTAGACCACAGCTGGGATATAGCTTCGAAGCCTGACCTCCGTACATACAAACCCAAATAGACAAAATAGAAGCAGTTCACAGACAGACAGACAGTGCGTAGGGTTATGTCTTATTTTGCCGCACTTCTAGTATTATTGGAATGCTGTACAGTCTAAAATGGCGCAGGCATAGACTCCCAATATTTTCATATGTATAAAACATCAAATCATCTGGTTGCAATTATCTCATCCCCCTAACAAGGATATCACAACATTTAGTATCTGTTGTCATTCAGGTTAATCTCTACAACCACTGACTATTACAACTTCTCGTTTTTCCTAGGACAATAAACCTATGGAATATTCCCTTCTTTCCAATACCGCCAGCAACATTGAATATGATTCACCATAACTACCCTTTCAACCCCTGTTTTTATCTTTTAATCATTAACTCATTTTACTTTCCATTTTATTTCTTACGATTTCCTTTTATTTCAACTTACAAGTTTTGTGACTTTAAACGCAATAAATTGTCTACGTCCCTGTAAAGGGTTAAACAGTAAATGGAGATAGACAGATTTGACAAAAATTTAAAAGCCTTTTTCTGAAGCTCCCACGCAGCGATCCACAAATGTAGTATATAATCTTTATAAGCCGACTTATTCAGTATCATCATGTGGGTACTGGACTGTTGGCACAAAAAAAGTTCTTCAAAAATTAAACATGATCCGACTCCAGAGTTTGCCACTTTTATATTTGAAACTGTTTACTGGTTTGATAGATAATGTTCACACGTTTATTGGTCGAAAATGTGAAAATTCTCAAATGAATGTCGTCAAAACTTATTTATGATTTTAAAACTCTGAATTGTGTCACATGTTTTTACTTTCTAGTTCAATACTTCGCAAGATTAAGCGTTTAATCTGTGATGATAACTCATGTTTAAAAAATTGGTAAACATCTTGTACGTAAATCTTAATACATGTGCATGCTTTAACAGATTTTGTACAGTTTATCACATCAGATTGTTTCAGATGTTACTGTGAAGTCGAATACAGTTTGCTATGTCTGTATCACTCAAGAGAGGGGCATAGTAGTAGTATCCAGACAAACCGTACGTAAAATGTACCTTTTCAAGAAAGCAAACTTGGGTCATTTCAAAGCATACATTAACAAATCCAAAGACATTCTCATTAATGGTAAAAGAGATATGGGCACGCTTTTAAAACATCATCCACTATGGTATCCAAAACATGTACCAACCTTGCCTTGGCTAAAGTAAAGAAATAAAAAAGCAATCTAAAGAATTATGGATAAGTTGTACCAGAAACTTAAAAGACGCAGGTCAAATGACCCTCTACGCAAAAAATACAAAAACCCATCAAATCTCTAAATAAAAGTACAATAAAAATGTCACATGAGTCATATATAGAAAACATACTTGACGTTGCACTGCAAGAAAACAATGGCAGCACTTTCTCAAACAAATTCAGTACTCAAAGGCTATATAGCCTTATGAAAAACTCCAGGCAAGATTCATATAGGGTATTGGTCAACTAAAAGATCCACTTACAGGTGCTCTTCATTCAGACAATATACAGAGGACTTTCAAATTAAATGGTCATTTCAATTTCCATGTTCTGTCTTTTCTCGATTTTTTCCGACGTGATCTGACCAAGAAAAAATACAGAATGAGAAAAATGACTAGATTAAAATACATTATACAGAAATAAATATATCGTCAACTATGATATAAAAGGCCAATAGATTTAAATTAAACAAAACCGTTTGCCAGTCAGAAACGATGAAACAAAGAAGCTCTACTTGTTTTGGAGAGGTAAAAAAGTGTGTAGTTCTCAATAATTAACCGATTTTAATGAAATCAATAAAACCGCCTAAATGGTATCCTTCAGCTTCTTCAGTCTTAAGATGGATAAAGCTGTGGTTCTGATCTCGAGAACTTATGGAAGTAATTGCTGATGTTGCCTGTACTATTTTCCAAAAGTGCCTATCTACTGGTTCTCTTCAATCCGATTTGACCAAAGCAAATGTGACACCATTGTTTAATAGGGGTGACATTTCTATAAAGACTTATCTTGAAACACACACACATCAATTAAGTTTGCACAATAGGCAATTCACAGAAACATTGTTTCTAAAAATGAACATGTCCGATCCCTTCCTTATAAACCCTTGTTCGTCCACAACTTGCAAAAATTGAATATATGCATTAACCGTCTGTTCACCTCACACTAAAAGAATAAGCTTTAGGTGGTGCTGTGCCGTTTAATACGATAGGTAAAAAGTGACTGCTCCACTTATTTCAATGTTTCTAAAATGCAATTAAGTTTAGATCTGAGGTCCCTTGAACACCGTAGAAGTGATGCTGGTTTTAATATGTTTTATAAAATTGACATTAACTTGGTCGATTCCCCCTATTTCCAACCTTCTGTTAGGATGACCCTATTGTCTACGCAAGGTTCATGTTGGCAGAGATTATTTCAAATTATCTGATCTTCCGAATGCCTGACACTCTGGAATGGTCTGTCTGGTCACATTACTGTTATGCCTAATTTTTACTCTTCCAAGCGGCCTGTTTTAGAATTAAACTATTAGATCAGCAAGACATGTTTTAAAACTTTTCTTTCTTTCTTCTTCTTCTTCTTCTTCTTCTTCTTCCGATGATGTACATAAATCCCACTCTGGGGCATTGTCGTACAGTGTGATATGTACAAGGCTGTGTGAGGCGTGCACGATAAAAAAAAACGCGGTCCCGAGACTACGGCGTGGCTTCCAAACATCTTGAAGGCCTCGACGCTGACGACCATGGTGGATTGTTCGGGAAGCTGGTTCCACAGTCTGGTGGCGGAGGGGAAGAAGGAATGGAGGAAGAGGTCAGTGCGGCAGAAGGGGAGAAGGAATTTGACGGAGTGACCCCTTTTTCTTATTTCTACCTTATTTTACACTTAACATGCTGTCTGCTCTTATTTCATGTTCTCACTATTTACTAGAAACTTACTCAGTAGTGTATTCATATTTTCCCTTCACAAATGAAGACAAGCACTCCTGTCTATAACTCTCGAAAGAGCAGTGATAGGCCGGCAGGTAGGTAGGTTGGTTGGCAGGCAGGCAGGCAGACAGGCAGGCAGGCAGGCGGGTAGGTAGGTAGGTAGATAGGTAGGTCGGTAGGTATAATTCTAAATTGTAGCCTAAGATAAGATAAGATAATCTTTATTTAGTGTCGGTTATAACAAACATGTAAACATTAGCTAATACAAGCTAGTTTCCGACATAACATGATTATCCTATAGCAATACAAACAAACAATCTAAAGGGATAAGAAAAGCACATGGTTTAAGCTAAGATACATAAAATTAATGGTAAAAAGTTAGCATTTAAAGCACATACAGGCTGGAAAATAGCAAACTGCAAAAACTCCTAAAAATTAAACAACTGTATACTATAAGCAGATCTATGATAAAAATTAATGCAAAATTTACATACATGTTAAGAAAGAGGGATAAAACCATATTGCATTACTAATCATAATCAATGGTTAAGGCAAAATAAAATAATTGGGAAGCTAAACATAAACACAAGTGAGTGCTTTCTAATAGAGATATAGTTGTGACACCCTATTATATCTAAGTAACTAAAAGTAATGTATATGTCTGCATCAGCAGCAGCTATTCTGATGCAAGCATATACACATAGTAAATTAACAAAAAGAACTATTAACATCTTTCTAGCTGATAGGATATATGCATGGATAAGAAAAAAAAATGCAGCAGCAACAAAAAGGAAAGCAACTGAAAAACTAAAGAGCTTAGTCTGATGCAAAAAGTAAAATAGCAAAATGATAAGTTGCATAGCTATCAACTTCTATTAAGCAAAGACTATGAGTATGCAAAGAAAACAAAAAAGAAAACATGCATGGGCAAAACAAAAGAGAAAACAACTCAAACATGGAAAAACATTCTAAACAAGCAGAATGATAGATGCTAGTAACTAAAGACACATTGAACATTTGCATTTGAAGCCACTCCAGGTCTGAATCTGTCGTCTGAACTCACCGAAGTCAGTTGTTGTCCTCATCTCGTTTAGGAGACTATTCCAGACCAGGCGGCTTTAAACCGAAATATTCAAGTAGCCAGTAATAATTGTTCGAAAGTTTCATTTACATTTGAATAAGATGTATTAATGATTAAAAGAAAAATATTCAAAAACTGAGAAAAGACTTTAAACATTATGAGCGCTCTATCTTGTTTCCGTACTCAAATTGTACCGATTACTGGTACTACAACTGGTTTGGTGTAATAGTTACACTGTGTTTTTCTCATGCGGACTCCGAATATGGCGTCTGCTAAACTTTTCGGACAGACAAATTTGTTAAATAATTTTAAAATTTGTAGGCAGTGCAAGCTTAGATCACAGAGACACTTTTCTTTTTCCGTCAGGCATTTTTCACAGTACTGGCGGAAGGTGTACTCGGAGAGGAAAAAACACATTACAGGTTAGCGTAAGCCGTTGTGTGGGGATCTGTCTGAAATTTTAGCTAAAAATCGTTAGTCTCTATATAACGGTATACAGTTGTGTGTGCGTGGTTAGTAACGCCTGTTTTAGGCAAAAACTTGCCTGCAGTACTGCCCCCCTCCCCCACACTTCTCTGCCCCTGCCAAATTTCAGCCAATCTTGTTTCAGCATATGACGTCACTTGGTATTGTTATAGCCTGGAGTTACCAGTATCCCTGGGACGCCAGTTTTCACGCACTTAAGAGTTCACTTGTCAGTTTCAGAAATAATATTCATTGAAGTCAAAAATGTAATTTAGGTTAAAGAGAGTATTCATTTCACAATTGATATGTCATAAAAATACGTAACCACTTACTTGATTACATCGTATATCATCAAAAATTTATATGAACCCTCTCTGTTTCAACATGTTCGCTGTGTCATCAGTTTTCACGCACAATGTAAACTTCCGGTTTTGTCAAATACACTTACCAAATGTTGAAGGATGACTTCATATGTAAACAACTTAAACAGTTTATGATACAATAAACAGTATTTATTAGCATATTAACACTCAATAAGAGCATAATGATGCTTACATTTGTATTTCCAATCATAGGTCATGTGACATATTAATCACAATATACATTATGCAGAAAATTAAATATTGAGAACATGAAAATAATTAAGTAAGGCATGATTCTGACTAAATTAAAACCTACAAGGATCACTGACCTGAATAAAGACCATTGATTAACTGCTTAAATTTCTGTATTCTTTTTTTTTCTACACATTAATACAAACATTAGTAGATCAAGGGATAATCTGAATCACAAATGTCTGTTAATAGTATTACATATACATGTCTATACTCATTCTCATTCCTCTCTGCAATGAGGACAAAGAAATTTGTCACCCAGTCTAATGACCCTTTCAGCAGTACAATAAATAAGATGTACCCAGTGACAACACACATCACATTTTGCCCATTTTGTAAATTTGATTGTGGTAGATTGCCTTACTTCATCAGGGGTGAACTTACCACAGACACAACATTTATCATCATCTGTAATCAACTCCCCATCTGAAGTAGCAACACTTTCTGTATCAGACACATAGATGCAAGAGGGACCAGGCTTCGGGCTACTAACACTCTTAGACACTTTTGTTACAGGTTTCTTACTTACATGTTTACATTTTTGTTTCTTTGGAGCTTTGGATTTCTTTGTGACTGTTTCATTATGTTCAATAATTTTTTCTACAATATTGTCTTCAGTTATAGGTTTACCACTAACAATGTTACTCAAATACCTTTTCTTTTTGATAGGTTCTTTATCTTTCTTGACTAAGTTTTCTTTCATTTCAAAAAAACTATACCCAGATGTGGATGCTTCTTGTACTGTGGTAGAACCAGTATTGTCTTTGATAGGGTTTTCTTGGTTCGATTCCCTTAATACTGTTGAAGGGACAAACTGGCTAGCATCAATTACACTTGGGTCACATGGGTATACCCCAGCTTTCTTAAAAGCAGAGAACAAGTTCTCTGGGGAAAGTGCTTTTGTATAAGCTTTACAACCTAACATACATATGTTATCTCTGGTAATACATTTACCACAGTTATCCCTCATAAATTTATGGGCCAAAGAATTAAAAATCCTTTCAAAGGGCCCAAAACAACCAACATCCATTGGTTGCAACACATGACTAGTGTGGGCAGGCAACACAAATAATATGATATTTTCCCTTTTGGCCCATTCAATTACACTCAGTGAAACATGGGATCTGTGCCCGTCATACATAAGAAGAACAGGACTATCAGGACTTCTTTCTGGCAAGTACTTGATGAGATGGTTCTCAAGGTAAGTCTGAAAGACAACAGAATTGGACCATCCAGATGTAGTGACAGTACCATCTGCACCAGGAGTCTTGCCCTCAAGAAGCTCTTTACGCATACGCTCACCTGGAAAAATAAAATATGGAGGCACATGTTGCCCCTGAGCATTACCACAACCAAGTACAGTAACAGTTGTCCTGTAACTGGAGGTAATGGACGGTGGTTTGGTACCAAATTCAGTGACAACACTGGGTGGCTTATGTAAGGTTAAAAGGCCCTTTTCATCTACTTTGTATATTCTCTCAGGCTTTTGAGAAAGATTATATTTGTTAAGTATTTTCTGTAGTTCCATAAAGTACATATTAATGCATTCTTTAGATGTTGCCTTTGCTCTCTGAAGTTGCAGACTTCTGGGTTTTAAAACCTTTAATTCCGGCCATCTGCCCATAAACTTGGAAAACCATTTGAGACCAAGTGGATGACTGGAGTCCCTGTATCCCAGGCTAACAGCATACTCTGTTGCAGTGTCGATAACCTCCGATTTGAAAAGACAAAAAAGTACTCTGATATACATGAACATGTAACATTACTAATCTGAAACCTGAATGTTTTACACTAACCTGCTGTACCCATATCCGACACTAGACATGAACTTGAGGTGACTTGCAATCCTTGCCTCCTCCTCTTGACTGAACATAGGGTTAGGTCCAGACTTTACTACTTCAGGGTCTACAAACCCACTAATGCGGTTTCTAAGAGTTGCCTCCGGGATACCATACTCTCTAGCAGTCTTCCGTATTGAAGCTCCATCCTCTTTCACCTTGATGTAGGCATTAGTCATAGCGCTGGGGGAGTACGACCGATACGGACCTCTAGTGTCCTGAAGAACAAAACAGCACAAAAAGCTATTCATGCATAAGAACCCACGAACAAAAAAAATGCCTTTTTTCGTTAAATTTTCACTGTACCGCTAAATTTATTTTTTGACAGCTTTGACAGATGGCGGGAGCAGACGTCAAAATGATTTTCACTGCGTTTCGTTAAATTTTTAAAAAAAACTCAGGCAAAATGTAAAGGTAATAAAAAGTAATAAGAAAATGACAGGATTTATCATTCTTTAAAGTATAATCGTAAACCTTACCTAAGCAAGCTGCACTTTCCACATTTTACAAAGTAGAAGTCTTACTTTCGGTTTGTATCTAAATTTAGATATGCGATATGACGTCATCAAAAGCTGAGTATGTCGTAAAACGGAAGTAAACAAAGTGCGTGAAAACTGGCGTGCGTGAAAACAGGCAACTCGACAATATTGGTGGGGATATGGATTCATCTCCTATGCATTTGTCTAAACTTTGGTTAAATATATCAAAATGAACTTATTTTGATACATTATTTACTTGTGCATCCTAAAATGATCCAAATTTTTTAAAACTAGCTTTCAGTTTAAAATCAGAGCCATTTTAATAACATGACCCCTATAAGCGGTATGTCTAAATGCCGACACCTGAATCAGTGTACTCGTAGGTCATATGATTAAGTGATATTAAAATGGAAAAGTATGTCCAAAACATTAAAGTTATCATAAAAGCAATACTTTCTTATCATGAAAATGAATATATTTGCTGGGATTTATAATATTTGTATCAAGTAAGGTTAACCATAGCAATGGCAGTGAAAACCACCATGCAGTCTAGCCTCCATTTGCAAGCAGCAGTATAAGAGGTGGATGATGGTGACATCCTTTATGGTTACATTCTCCAAATTGAGTGGATACAAATGAGATGCAACTATGTAACTGCAATCTTTCCATTTCTGGCAGAAAAAACAAGATTTATTTACATTCACATGTGAAACAAATGGAGGTAAAACAGTACTTTTTACAACAAAAATATATAAGAAGATGAAATTTTGGGAATACCCTGTATGCTAATTCTGGGTAATGCATATTATTTTACCATATATTTATAATTTCGGCAGATCTTGAAACTACATCATACAAAATATTGTTTCAAATGGTTAAAAAGTGGAGGAGATTTTGTAACAGTGGAAAAAAGTAATAAGAAATTCATGAAAATTTACACATGGGTATTTTAAATCATCATTACTTTTTATTTAAAATCACATTTTGCAAAGTTTGACAGCTGTGATATAGTTAATAAGTTTACACAACTACTGCAAAAACTTACTATGTCATATGACTCCCTGTTCAAACAAGGAGCATGCTTAAATAAAATACACCGATTCTGGTGCCCCACTGATTCAGGTAACTGTACGATACTGTATCGTACTGTTACCTGAATCAGTGGAGCACCAGAAGCGGTGTATTTTGTTTAAGCATGCACCTTCATCTACATCTACATCATACATAGACTCAGTCACACTTGACTATCACGTGACGGGTGGTTTGGTCAAGAGAAAAGATGGAAAGAATAGATAGTTAGAAAAGTGGAATAGGTAAAAAGAGAAAAGTAGAAAAAGTGTTACCCCTTTAACCCAAGCCTCTCCGGTTACGATGGCTGCGGCCAGCACAGCCCCAGGAATCATCAAAGGTACTTGTAGCTGGGACGGTCCTATTTAGAACTTTAGTGATGATAGCCCCTACTTGAAGGATACCAAGTCAGGGGCGTCAGCGGTTGCTGACGGTAGGCTGTTCCATATGGTGATGGTCCGGGGAATGAAGGAGTTCCTGAAGTATGATGTAGATGATGATGACTGCCTGTACTTCCAGCTGTTTGTAGATATAGTGCGGCTTGAAGCTGGAGTAAGATGCTGTTGGGCTGGGATGTCTACCAGGTTGTTGACAATCCTATATAGCATGGTGAGCTGGGCTTTAGTTCTTCTGGACTCCAGCATATCCCATTGTAAGTGGTCCAGCATGGTAGCGACGCTACTGGTGTTGTGGTGCCTATAAGTGACATAGCGTGCTGCCCTCCTCTGCACCATCTCCAACTTTTTAGTCTGGTCCTTAGTGTAGGGGTTCCATACCAGTGATTTTTATGCCCCCAAAGGGAGGCATATTAGTTTTCAACTGTCCGTTCGTTCATTAGTTCGTTCGTTAGTCACAACGTTAACTTTTTGCATGAAGGCACTTTACTCGCGAACCACTGCACCCAGGACCTTCAAACTTCACATGCTGATAGTACTTGAGTACACCATCCCTACTGACTTTGGGGTCACCAGGTCAAAGGTCAAGGTCACAGAGGCCGACGTTAACTTTTTGCATGAAGGCCCATTACTCGCGAACCACTGCACCCAGGACCTTCAAACTTCACATGCTGATAGTACTTATTGAGTACACCACCCCTACTGACTTTGGGGTCAAAGGTCAAGGTCACAGGGGCCAACTTTAACTTTTTGCATGAAGGCACTTTACTCGCGAACCACTGCACTCAGGACCTTCAAACTTCACATGCTGATAGTACTTATTGAGTACACTACCCCTACTGACTTTGGGGTCACCAGGTCAAAGGTCAAGGTCACAGGGGCCAATGTTAACTTTTTGCATGAAGGCACTTTACTCGCGAACCACTGCACCCAGGACCTTCAAACTTCACATGCTGATAGTACTTATTGAGTACACCACCCCTACTGACTTTGGGGTCACCAGGTCAAAGGTCAAGGTCACAGGGGCCAACGTTAATTTTTTGCATGAAGGCACTTTTCTTGCGAACCACTTCACTCAGGACCTTCAAACTTTACATGCTGATAGTACTTTATAAGTACACCAACACTACTGACTTTGGGGTCACCAGGTCAAAGGTCAAGGTCACAGGGGCCAACGTTAACTTTTTGCATGAAGGCACTTTACATGCAAACCACTTCATTCAGGACCTTCAAACTTCACATGCTGATAGTACTTATTGAGTACACCACCCCTACTGACTTTGGGGTCACCAGGTCAAAGGTCAAGGTGCTGCGGGGGCATTTGTCACCATTAGTGACAGCTCTTGTTTTACATTTTTTGGCAACAGCCCATGCCTTTTAAATTGGGAATTTTTAACGCGATAAACTTTAAAATTGGGAAAAATTAACAAAACGTAATAAAGAAATCATTTTGAAAAGTTTTATTTTAAGGTAAATTTATCTCATTCAAATATGCTCTGAGGTTGAACAGACAGGACAGACAGGTTATTTTCTGATGTCACAGGATCTGATTGCTTAGATAGCTTAGGGCCACCATGAGCTTTTGTTGATTTCTGAGGGTCATTTTGTGGGGACTCAGATTTCGTGGACAGATCACTTTGCTTTTCTGACGTTTGATTTGAATTTGATTTCTCTTTACTTTACCAAAAGATGTTCGTATGTCCAGAGTACCGATGGCGTGTTTAAGTTTTATTTTCTTATTATAATATTTGGAATTATGCGACATTTTTCGATAATTTAGGTAATTTTCTAACATTTTTTTTCCAATTCATTTTGACGCCTAAAAACGCGTTAAGCGACCGTGATGAAAGTCATAATAAATGCTGTACTGTGCCGTGACCCGTTTTATGTAAACAACGCGCATCAAATTGGCAACAAAATTCTGCGAATAAACCATAATTAGACTCGGAATTTTTATGATTATTTGCATCATTTTAGTTCAACTTTCACAAGAAATCAATCTAATTGGGAAAAATCATCTCGTTTTGGGGAATTTTTAAGCATTTTTTTTTTATTTTGACCGTTCTTGTCAATTGGGAAGACGCCGAATTTCGGAGTCAAATCGGCGCAAAAAAAACCCACTGCATACGGTGGAATGGTACTCTAGGTTTGGACGCACAAGTGAGATTTAAGCTGTGGTCTTGGCTTCCTCATTGCTAATCCTGAGGTTCCGATGGAGAAAACCCAAGGTACTGTACCCCTTCTTGGTGATCTTATCAATGTGGGTGTTCCAGGAGAGGTTCTGTGTCATGTGTACTCCCAGGTAATTGGTGCATGACTCAGAATTGAGTGTATGGCCCTTGAGAATGTAGTCAACATGACTGGGGACCTCTTCTGGTGTACTCGTAGCACACTGCATTTTTTGGGGTGGAATGACATGCCCCATTGCTTCACCCAGTCCACAAGGTTATGTAGGTCTTGCATTAGTATTTTGCAATTGGCTTAAGTGTTGATCTCGCGGTATACCACACAGTCATCAGCGAAGAGTCGTGACTTGGATAACACATGTAGGGGTAAGTTGTTGATGAAAGCAAGAAAGAGAATGGGGCCGAGAACACTTTCCTGAGGTACGCCGCTAGAAACGGGTGCCAGCTTGGTTGATGCTCCATCAATGATCACACTCTGTGTTCTGCCTGTTAAGAAGGCCTGGATCTGTGTCAGTGTCTTCCCTCTGATCCCGTAATGGTTGAGTTTGGCTAGGAGACGCCTGTGTGGTACCCGCTCAAAAGCTTTGGAAAAATCTAAAACTGCAAGGTCGTGCTGTTTACCCTTGTCTAGAGATTTGATGAGTTCATCCACCAAAGTCAGTAGCTGTGTCTCGCAGCTTCGCTTCCTCCTGAAACTGTGCTGGCAGTTAGTCAGGATTTAGTACTTGTCGAAGTGCCACATGATGTTGCTGACTACAATGTGCTCCAGCATCTTGCAACATATGCATGTAAAGGACCTTGGCCTGTAGTTGCTGGCCTTGAAGCGCTTTCCCTTCTTGAAAATGGCCGAAACGTTTGCTTTGGTCCAGACATAAGGTATCCCACCGCTAGACAGACACTTCCTGTATATGCTGCAGAGGTATGGGGCACACTCATCTGCTGGATCCTTGAGGACTCTTGCAGGCATCATGTCGGGTCCTGTTGCTTTATGCAGGTTGAGCTTCCTGAGTAGTTTGAGGATGCCTTCTGTAGAGATGTCAATGTCTGGCATAATGGGGGAGGGGTCGCCGTCTGGTGTTGGTACTGATGTAGTGCTTTCCTGAGTGAAGACTGACTGATACTGTCAGTTGAGGATATTGGCCTTGTCTACTGGATCGCTGTGCAGCTTTCCCTTATCTTTCAATGGTGCCACACCGCAACTGTCTTTCCTCAGGGACTTGATGTAGTTCCAGAACCTCTTTTGTTTACTTGGCTGGTGTTCTACATCTGGGTCTCCAAACCCTATGAGGTTTTTGACATACTTCCAGTATGCTGGACGCTGCAGTTTCTGTGATGAGCTACGTGCTTGTACTTATCGCTGTCTGTCTTTGGCGGACCCGGATTTCTTCTGCTTGGTGTATAGTTTGTTCCTGTGCCTGTGTTGTGCTTCGATAGTTTTGTCGATCCATGGTTTCTTCTCTTTGTTGCCCAAGATCGTCTTGGAATATACATGTTTATCAGGTTTTTCAGCTTCTGCTCGTAGGTTACCCACGAGTCGTTGGCATTCATATCTCCTGTGATGTCAGAAAATGCATCGAAGTCTGAAGAGAGTTCATCTCGCATCTTGCTATAGTCTGCCTTCCTGTAGATATAGACCTTCCTGGCTAGTTTCTTCACTCTCACTGGTCGGAGGTTAGACTCGATGAATACGGAGTCATGGTCAGCTATTCCCGGTAAGACTTCATACTTGTTGATGAGGGTCTTGTTGTTCGTGAGGAAAAGGTCGAGCAGGCTACTGGTATATTCTGTGACTCGGGTGGTTGGGTCGACTATCTGGTCTAAGAACGTATCTTGGCATACATCAATAAGCTGTTGACATTGCTTCTTGTGTATAGCCTGGGTATGTAGACATTCACTCTCCCAATCAATGTCAGCAAGATTGAAGTCTCCACCTAACCACAAGTGCATGCCTCTTGGTATTCTGGAGAGGATTGTCTGAAGCTGTTCAAGGTGTTCAGTTTCTGTCCGAGATGGAGGCTTGTAGAAGGTGCTGACGTACAGGTCTTGAGCACCCTTTACTCTGATTCTGCTCCGTACGAGCTCACAGTCTCCATCTGGTATCAGTTCTTCTGGCTCTTCACTAGCGTACTTGTCTGCTATGAGTATAAAAACTCCTCCTCCTTGACCAACCCTATGGTCTCGACGGTATGACTTGAAGTTCCGGGAAAATAGCTCGGATGATTTGATACTATCATCAAGCCAGGATTCTGTTCCGATAACAATGTCGGCTTGGGCTGAAGATACCATATTCTCCAGTTGTACTTTCCTCCCGGAGCTTTTGATGGACTGGCAGCTGACAACAAGTACTCTCAATGGAAGGTCATGTCGTCTTTCCGGTTGGCTGTCAGTGGTTGAGCTGTAGTGCCGACGTTGTGGCGTTGAAGCTGATCTCACTATCTATGTCAGTAGCATTACTCAGGTTGATGAAGTTGTTGCTGGTATCAAAGATGGAAGTGTTGAATATACCGGGCAGACCACATTAGACACATTGCCAGGTGTAGTTGGCAAGAGCCTTAAAGACTGCATCATTCATCCCCACGCATTCCTGGTGGTACCACCAGTCACCTGTGTCACAACAAACGCAAGGTGTCGTCCATTTGCATGCTTTGTTGCATATTGCGTAAGGGAACTTGGGAGCTTTTGGACCAGGGTTGGGCTCTGGAGCATAGGATTCCACTAGTAAAAGGGAACAAAGGTAGAGTAGTACATTGTACTAACTTGTTTCTGCATGCAGGTCCCTTGGCTTTGCCCATGCTAGTAATAAACTGGGTGGGGAATGAAGGAGATCTTTCTTGCACAAGAACTGGAGAGTTGTTGTCTAAATCCAATAAATGACATGACGGAGTGCAAAGCTTATAGATGAGGAGGACTGAAGCAATTTTGAATAGCAGTATATAGTTCTGAAACATGATAAACTTACTCGGAGATTCCGAATTTTTTTACAAATTCATGACCGAATGTTTACACATTTGCAATGCATCATGGGATAGTCAGCTGTGACCTACTTTCCGTGGACAAAGACTAGAATAAAGTCTGGAATCTGGACGTTCTTGGGAGTTCAAACCTGCCAGCTACGTAGAATAGTTATTCAAATAAGTTTTCCATTGAACAATTCCAGTCATAAAGAAGTTGATTAGCAAGGAAAAATAAAAAGATCGAGAGCAAAACAGGACCATGACGTAACCACCGGAAACCCTTGTTTGAACAGGGAGGTGTATGACATAATAAGTTTTTTGCACTGGTTGTGTAAACTTATTAACTACATCACAGCTGTCAAACTTTGCAAAATGTGATTTTAAATAAAAAGTAATGATGATTTAAAATACCCATGTGTAAATTTTCATGAATTTCTTATTGCTTTTTACCACTGTATACAAAATCTCCTCCACTTCCAACACTTTTTTTTAACCATTTGAAACAATATTTTGTATGATGTAGTTTCAAGATCTGCCAAAATTATAAATATATGGTAAAATAATATGCATTACCCAGAATAAGCATACAGTGTATTCCCAAAATTTCATCTTCTTATACATTTGTTGTAAAAAGTACTGTTTTACCTCCATTTGTTTCACATGTGAATATAAATAAATCTTGTTTTTCTGCCAGAAATGGAAAGATTGCAGTTAAATAGTTGCATCTCATTTGTATTCACTCAATTTGGAGAATGTAACCATAAAGGATGTCACCATCATCCACCTCTTATACTGCTGCTTGCAAATGGCGGCTTGACTGCATGGTGGTTTTCACTGCCAGTGCTATGGTTAACCTTACTTGTTACAAATATTACAAATCCCAGTAAATATATTCATTCTCATGATATGAAAGTACATGTATTGCTTTTATGATAACTTTAATGTTTTGGACATACTTTTCCAGTTTAATATCACTTAACCATATAGACTATGAGTACACTGATTCAGGTGACGGCATTTAGACATACCGCTTATAAGGGTCATGTTATTAAAATAGCTCTGATTTAAAATTGAAAGCTGGTTATAAAAAATTTGGATCTCTTTAGGATGCACAAGTAAATAATGTATCAAAATAAGTTCATTTTGATATATTTAACCCAAGTTTAGACAAATGCATAGGAACTGAATCCTTATCCCCACCAGTACTGTTAACTCCAGGCTACCTTTTCAGGCTCTTGCTGCTATTTTCGGGTTACATCCGGTCTAACAGCATTTGATTTTTGCTAGAACAACAACGTACAGCACTACCTACTGGAAAAAAATTTGACCTACTTTGAAAGCTGATTACGTTTCACACACTTTTTGTGTAGGAGTTCCCTTGTATTGCGGCAGGGTTCCCACCAGACTTTTAGTATGGGGGGTTTTATACCCCCTAGGTCATTAAACTGGGGGTGAAACTTCAGAAGTAGGGGGTTTTGATATTTAGAACTTTATTTCTACTATTATTATCAAATTTAAAGGCTTGGTGCAAAACTAGTTTATTTCATTATTTATCTATAACAGTTTTGCACAAAGCTCTAGCATTAATGTTGACTTGTATTATTAAAATACAATTAAACTAATATCAGAAATATTTTATTACCTTTTTTTATCGATATTTTGCTTACATGCTATGCAATTATCATTATTTGTTGCCGATGTATCAGTCTTTGATATTAAGGATTCAGACTCAGACTAACACCTTTCGGCTTGGCTGTTGGTATCGCCTGCCCTCGCTGTTTATTAAATTAATCAGTTAGTTTAGTTTGGTTCTTTTTCTTGCATATGCAGACAGCAATCAATTACGTCACTCAAAAAAATGCCACGTGTTAGACTGTCTCTATAATTTTCTAATCATAACTTGCCCGTTAAATATTTAACACAGAACCAGTCGAGTAACACCCGACACGACTAAAAATAGACACTGGAATTTCACAAACTGTTCATTTTTCAGCTACTTTTGGATTGATTGCATTGTATGTTCGCTGTTATAACTCTGATATGAATTTTGAGAGAGTTATGTCCCTTTTTAACTTGAAATTTTTTTACTGGCAAAGCTCTAATTCAGAGTCAAACACTGAGGAAAGTCGAGCACGCTGTCTTACAGACAGCTCTTGTTTTTTGTTACAGAAATGCCATTAGAGACTGGTGAGAAGGCGAACAAGTTTGGAGTGTTTGCAAACAATGAAATCTGCCTGTCAGATATCAAAGTGTATGGGTTTGATTATGATTACACATTAGCTTCATATACAGATGATCTTCATTATGTGTTGTATGATCTAGGAAAAGAAGCACTCATTAAAAGTTATAAGGTGAGTTTAAAAGAAGTTGGAATGTTTTTGACATTTACATAACATCTCTGTATATAGGAATGACTGTGTGCAGTGTCAACTCAAGATTATTTATCTCAAAGAAAACATTGTATTAGTACATAAAAAATTTCAATCGTTTCATTGAAATAATAGAACACATTTCTGCCACTTATTTAAATGTGTGTGCTGTTAATAAATAATGATTTGAAAAATCACACAGAGCAGTATTATTTGCATAAAATGTGTGAATAAAACAATCGATCAATAAAATATATCAGTATGATATATCACTATATTACATTATATCGCAATATTTGATAACTGATATTATTTGTAATCAAATAAAGATTAAATGAAACGTGTAGTTTTGATTACATTATAAAAAGAAAATGTCTTCACTGTGCTTCTGTACTTTACAAAGTTTGTCTGACTGTTTCAGTATCCAGAGGGCATTAGAGATCAGCATTTCAACCCAGACTATATACTCAGAGGTCTACATTATGATATTAGAAAGGTAAATATGTGAACAAATTGTAAGAAATTAATTTCCTGAATAGATCTATAGGAATGCTCTTCTTAGCTGATGTCTGAATTTTAACACAAGAGATGACATGTCAATTTATTCTAGGATTCTGGCCAGTTTTACTGATTTGGGTCAGTTGCGAAATATATCAAAGCATGAATCCTGTCATTCATGTGCACGAGTATATTCTGGATATTATTGTTAGTAATTACTTTCAGAAATTAGTACTACAAATGTTATTTGAAAAAAATAAAACTTTGTAAATGACGATACTTTGGGTTTCTATTCAGTGCTTGTATGTAATTGGATTATGAGTAATTTATTCTACTGTGTTATCCAGTTAGATTCTAGGTGCACAAAAAATATTGATGTTTTCATAGAACAGTAGCAAAGGTCAATATACGATAATAGATTGGCCTGCTGTTATTTCTTAACAGGTTACAATTTTTGTGTGTATTATACAGCAGTCTAGCACAACCCATTTTGTTTCCTGTTAACAAAGGAGACTGATACTGACATATTATATTTGTGTCATAATATCAAATGTCATAGTGGCACACTGTAAAAGAAAACCACAAAGAAAGGAAAATATTTTGTGAGATTGTCATTAAGGATGTAAACAGTAATCCTTTATATTGTGTTTAAATCGGGGTCTCTTGAATAAAATTATTTTATTGTTCAAATGCATATTGTTTTATTACTTGGGCTGCACTCTTGTGATATGATTCCTTTGCCTCTGAACTCTAAACAATCTTATTTGTTGTAATTAAAAAATATTTTCCTGTACAGCTATCTGAAGTGCTGTAAGAAAGTTTATGACTTGTTGGTTTTACAGCACATGCATAAATGTATCAGATGCATTTCATATAGATGTAAATTTTGGATATTTGAATCTTACGTTTCAGGGTTTGCTGATGAAAATAGATTCTTATCATAATATTCAGCTTGGGACAGTTTACAGGTAAATGAAATCTAGGTGTTTCTTTCTTGATGATATAATTTTTACTGGAGAAAAAAGTCACTTGACAGAAAAGAATTATGAGCAATACTGCTTATGAATATTAACAAACACATAATCTGAAAGTAATATGGCTTGCTAGATTTGAATTCTAACCAATGCAAGTTAGATTGTTGGTAATCATATTGCTAGCTAAAAGGAAAGTGAAAATACATTCTGTGTAACTGTGCAGCAGAGCATCCCTAATTAAATTTCATAGGTATCACTTGAAATACGACTTGAAATACAACTACGCTTGTTTCTTACCACTCTCTCTTTGATGGCTGCAACATTGTATGTTTATTTTAGAAACACTGGAGTCCCTTACAAGAGATGCTTATCTGAATATCGGAATTGCCCAGAACTTTCGACAGCAGTATTTTTAAACAAAAATAATACACTATATAAATGTCAATTGCATGATTTTCAGTAGATGCAGGGCTTGAATGTTTCTATCTGATGGTAAATACCAATTTAAGAAAAAAATGCATACTTTAACTCAGTGCTGATGTTAATTTGCCAACCAGTATATCCATATATTGATTTAGAATAAGGCTGTAATTCAGATAAAAAAGAAATAAGTTAACCCAAAAAATTAGTGATATTAGTTGTTTGAAAAGGTTACTGGTTAAAGCTTACCCTGCTAAATTTCTATAATGGACTGGTCCATCATTCAATTTGGGCAATGCCATTTATTTTTTGAAAGGTGTTTACTGAAAATTTACTGACTGAATAGCGAACAGTGCAGACCATGATCTTGGTCTGCATTGGTCGCAAAGGCAGAATCACTTGCCGCCAGCAGACTAACGGTTAAGTGTCAAGTTTGATATTAATACAAATGCATGTATTATATTACAGGGGTACAACCAAGTTATCAGATATGGAGGTGCTTGACTTGTACAAAGGGACACATGTACCAATCAGTGATATGAACACATTTTACGGGACTGTAGGTATTTTATTTATGTAACATGACATAGTAAAATATTATTACAGCAATAAGTTCATAGAAGCTGAAGGGATTGTTACCTTAATGTAATACTTACAAGTGATTATATGGGGTTAGATATTAATGATTCAACTTTCCCAGCAGTCTGTATTTTCGGGTAGTGCAGGCAGTTTTCTTTTGTTGTTGCAACTATTGACTTGCTTATATAGGAATGATTAACAAGTTATAATAAGTCAACTTGCTAGTAATATTTTGAGAAGGATATATTTTGAAACCCATGTAAATCAAACAGCATCAGAACAAAAAGAAGCTACGTTTTGAAGGGTTTTCGGATTATGTTTATTCTCTGCAGAAGAAATTTATTCTAAAGCAAAGACACTTTACAGTTAGGAGAGATTTCCTTACTTGCAGCATAACAGTTCAGAGGAATTTCACTGTATATTATAATTTATAAGACAGCAAACTGGATGATAACTTACTGTTTGATTTCATGATTTCCGTCTATTTTAGGGTCCGCTGTATCAGCTAGTGGACATGTTTGCTCCTCCAGAAATGAATCTCATCACCAATGTTACAGATGTATGTACTTTTATACCTGCTGTCATCCTGCGGAAGGCAGAGGGATATAGTTTTGGCATTGCCTGTCCGTCGGTCTCAGTCCATTTGTTTATCCTGAGCTATATCTAAGATATGGTTTGGAGCATTTAAATAAAGCAAAGTAGAAATGTCAACTGCATTATAGGAGAATGCCACCATGCCAGTTTCATTAAGATTGCCTGAGGAAGACTAAGACTTATGGTCCTTTGTACAGTTTAACCTGTGCAGAGCAACATCAGACAGAGACAGATATTTTGGTTGCTCTGGAGAGGTGTTGTTGTTGGGCGGTTGTACTAAGTCTGTTTTCCTATTCTAATACATATGTAACAAATAGAAAAAACAAAACATTTGCAATTATAAGCTTTAATTCTGTAATCTATCAATTGAGCTGTAAAAATATTTTATCAATTAATTTTCTCATAAAAGTTAAAGCTTTCTAAAACAGAAATATCTGGAGACAGTATATACAGACATCTCTATTCCTGATTTCCTCTGTTTTTCTTGAGTAAATGTACCTTTGTTGGTGCAAATGTGATCAAGTTGTAACTTGGTCAACTTTTAACAACTTAAGTAATCATGAAATCATCAGAATAAATCGAAAGAAAGAACAATCATCGGTGTTAATAAAACAAAGTGATCCTCTGTTTGCTTAAATTGCTGAATTAAATGTTACATTTTCGATGTAATTATCTCCCACTTATCTTTCATCCTCCATCCTAATGTAATTATTGTATGTACACCATACTGAGTCCCCGCGTTCTGTCAGGGCAACAGTCTGCTTGGGTCTAGGTCATTGTTACATATGCAGTTAAGATATAAAATGCTTTATACTCAATAGCTTCTGTTAGAAATGAAAATATATAAGCCGTTTCAGCTATATAACTTTAGAAAGGATTGACACATTAGACCCAAAATGTTATCCTCCTTAAAAAGATAAGTGCTTTTTGTTTGCAGGGAACAATCCTTAAAGGGTGGTACCTTTATCGTGTTTAGCGGGGCATTGTTTAGTTAAGAAGTTACATGTTATAGAATTCAATAATTACATCTTGACATATAATCAGTGTGTCCTATTCAAATTTTGTTAAATGTGGCTTCCACTAATCATTTTTTGATTTAAATGCTTAACTTTCATTCAAGTTTTAATATTTTGTATTCTAGTTACGGATCATATTAACTAATGAAACTGTCAAACCTTTGGAAATTATGCAGAGCCCTTTATTGTTTCATAATTATGTGTCTGCTCACAATAATGTTCACTATTAAATTTCTAATTATCTTGTTTTCAGTATTTTATTGAAAAGAATATTCCGTATGATCCAGAGTATGTGTTCTATGATATAAGAGTAAGTTATATTTTTTTACATTTAATAATTTAAGTTTATAATTATGTCTCTCCACCCAACTGGGGGAGACATATTGTTTTTGCCCTGTCTGTCTCTCTGTCTGTCACACTTCATTTCTGATC